>NC_140590.1:847392617-852192617 GCF_964204655.1 Triturus cristatus
AAAATGCAACAGTTGCAAAGCGTGTAAAATTGGGAAAAAAATGAAGACACTTACCGACCCAGAAGGAAAAACCATTTACATCAAACATAAAATAACTTGCACTACCAAATTTGTTATTTATGCAATTCAATGCGATTGTGGTATGCTCTACATAGGTAGCACCATATGCATGCTAAAAAAACGCATTTTGGAACATGTCAGAGCGGTTAAAAACAAAGATCTCTCCTATGCTACCGCAAAACACATGCTAGCATGTCAGGGGGGTAACTGGATGAACATGTCATTCTTTGCAATCGATTCTATTGAAACCAATGAGAGGCTGGGCGACCGCCAGAAAAAACGGAGACAACTTGAATCGAAATACATAATCCGACTTCGGACTAAACACCCGAGAGGGATGAACTTGGACGAGGAACTTTATGTACACCTCTAGTTAGACTGTTTCAAATAAGGGTCTGTTGCTCACGTACCCATCTTTGCAAACTCTTTTCCCTATTTTTGTGTAAACACTTATCAATTAAGTCAGTAGATTTCTTGATGACTAAAAAACTTAAGATACACTCTGCTAACTTAAACTGGCCACTAATGCCGGCTTATTGATTACACCCCTGGTTAAATTGCTAAAATGTTGCCATTGTAAATGTCCTATAACAAGGTTACTATAGAATTGGAACATTTAGTATGCATGCAGTGTTAATACTATCCTTCGAGTAGTATCATTTACTTTAATATACATCGTGGAATCTACCCTTATTTAATCAATATTGTTACAATAGTGGACATTTGTCCAAATGCCTTATTGCTGTTTGGGGAAATTGAATTAATTTGATTTTTACTGTTACGAGGTGATTAACCAAAACCACTATTTTTCTTTGAAAAAATGTAAAAAACTACAGTTCCCAGAATTCTATGGGGCTCAATACGTTGCATAGGAAATGCTTTAAATTGTAACAGGAAATGGTGTCACCTACCGTGAACAAGGCCGACATGGCTGAAACGCGTCGGTGTAACAGAAGGGAACTCTGTTAAAGAATAAATATTTGCAAGGTTCCTGAGTGCGAGTGTCATTTGCTGTAAAATTGATTCTTGGCTGCTGGCTTGGCCCAACACTCGCACCCGCTGCTGAGCGATCCGCACCTAAGCCGCATTGCAGTGCATATATATATATATATGAGAAATTACGCTTATGCATCTGAACCAAACCATGACAAGAGGGAAAGAGAAATGACAAGGAGCCAGCAGAGAATGTGGAGAAGGAGATGCAAGTTATTCAAAAATTCAAAAGCACAAGAAAGACCAGAAGATCCACGCATATATATAGTTAGAATGGTCGGTTGTTCTTTCAATAAGAATTGATGTTCATTTTTCTTGATATTATTTGCTCCATACCATAGATTTAAATGTTTCATCAACTCAGTTGTCATCTTGTTGAATGGATTAACCAGCAGTTTCATACATTTGGTCTTGTCCTTTAATTGCCTATATGCTTCTCTCATCTAGTCAGTTTACTTCCGTATGTATAGTAACTTCTGTTTTGTAGGACTATATTTCCTCCTTTATTATGATTTGTTCATTGTTCATTAAGTTGTTTAGAGGCTTCCGTTTGCTCATAATTAAATTCTATTGTGTGGAAGACCTAGATTTAGTTATTTTGTTTAGTTCCAAAAGAAAAGCATTGGCAAAAAGGTCAATCTTATTTCAAGTTGATAGTGATGGACAGTATTTTGATTTACTTTTTAATTTACTGAATGAGTGTTGGTCTGCCTGTTTATCTAGCTCCTGCAGTATTTCACTCTCCATCATGTCCTCCTCATTCAAATTGAACATTAGGTGGAAAATGTTCTTGAGATCTAGGATTAGATCTATCTTTAGCATGTTTTCTTTATCTTTGGTAAGTTCAGTTAGTTTTGGATCCTTGGGCCCAATAGGATTGATTGCATGTATTTTTGACAATTTAAATTTTCTGATAAATTTGTATATATCAATCCTGGTAGCTATATAATTAAAATGACTCTCGGGGCAGAAAGAAAGGCCTTTATTGAATAATGATCTTTCCTCCTCTGTCAACACATGAATGGAGAGGTTTATTATTAAGTTCTCTTCTTCCTTTATTGTTTTTTCTTGTTCAAGCTGCGTAGGGGATAGTTTCTTTATGTGCGTGGATCTTCTGGTCTTTCTTGTGCTTTTGAATTTTTGAATAACTTGCATCTCCTTCTCCACATTCTCTGCTGGCTCCTTGTCATTTCTCTTTCCCTCTTGTCATGGTTTGGTTCAGATGCATAAGCGTAATTTCTCATATATATATATATATATATATATATATATATATATATATATATATATATATATATATATATATATATATATATATATATATATATATATATATATATATTATCTACTGGCGGTCGCCAGTAGATAGTTATAGTTAGGACCCTGTTTCCATAGGAAAACCACAACATTCTATTTTGAATAACTGTGGCGCCGGTCGACGAATCCTCGCCAAATTTTCAAAATAGGTGGGGCGCTGTGCTCCGCTCCTACCCTGAAAGTCTCGGGGGGATTCGTCAAGCGGGGGCTGAGATAAAAGGGGGGTCCCAAAACGCGTTTTTCCCATGCATTTTTCCATAGGACCTTTAGACACAGCTACAGCCCGAACGGCTGAACAGAGTTAAATGAAATTTGGCAGAGAGGTAGTCCTCAGGTCAAGGAAGTGCCTTTTGTAGGTTTGGTGTAAATCTGTTCCGTAGATTCTGAGAAAATAGCCCTTAAATCAATATATATATCTGAGCCAGCTTACGGTGCGCTTACGGTGCGCTTACCGTACGCGTACGGTGACGTGCGCGAGCGCGATTCTGATTGGCCGTTAGATTTTAGTAAACATTCGAATCGGTCGAAACCAGGAAGCGGCGGCCGCCATTTTCTCTCTCGCACTCTGACAGGGGGTTGAAAAACAAAGGGCAAAAACATGTAAAGGGGCTGTTTAGACAGCTCCCAAGCACCTAGCCATGTTGAGGGAGTCCCCAACGATCCCCCAAGTGAAAAAAGGCAATTTGAATTTTTTCGAAAATTTCGCCGATTACGCTTACCGTTTGCGTACGGTAACAAATAATTAAAAAAATAAAAAAATATCCACACTCTCCCCACACCATGTGTAAATGTTGCCCGAAGGGCACCATTTGTGCATGGCTTATTTCATATATGCAAAACATATATTTTACCTGTCACAACGATGCTCATCATATGTCCTCCATGTGCGCACGGTGCGTGAAGCGCATCGTGCGTTCATGGCCCATCTAGCGTAACGTGGGCACGCGGTGCGCGAAGCGCACCGCGTGCTCACTGTGCGCGCACGGTGCGCGAAGCGCACCGTGCGCGCACGGAACGAACTGCGTTAAGTGGGCGCGCACGCCACGAATGGCGTAAAGTAACTTAGCATTTAAAAAACCGTACAAATTCACTGAAAAAACCATAGGTTTCACACACGTTATAGTTAGGAATTAGCATTTAAAAAACCTTGCAAATTCACTGAAAAAACCATAGGTTTCACACATGTTATAGTTAGCTGGACATTTTACTGATAAAAAACCAATGAAATTCCCCCGTTATAGTTACTGTAGGCAACTATAACTCACGCGACCGTAATCCTCTGCTGATGACATATGTGTCTTTATGAAAAAAAAATATTTGTAATATATGTATAGCTAAAATTTAATGGAAGAAGACATGGGCAAATAAGTGTCTAAATACAGTATTAGCATCAGCAGAGGATTACGGTCGCGTGAGTTATAGTTGCCTACAGTAACTATAACGGGGGAATTTCATTGGTTTTTTATCAGTAAAATGTCCAGCTAACTATAACATGTGTGAAACCTATGGTTTTTTCAGTGAATATATACATATATATATATTCACTGAAAAACCCATAGGTTTCAGGCACGTTATAGTGAGGAATTAGCATTTAAAAAACCTTAGAAATTCACTGAAAAAAACATAGGTTTCAGGGGCGTTATAGTTAGCTGGACTTTTCACTCGTACAAAACCATTGAAATTCCCCTGTTATAGTTAGTTCAGCTAACTATAACTCGCTCGCCCGCAATGCACTGCTGATGACATCACATATTACATCACTCATCATGACATGGTCAGTGACATCACTCATGACATCACTGATGACATCTCAAATGACATCACTGATGACATCATCCAGTGAATGTGTGTTTTTCTGAAAATTACATATGTTTTATATATGTATATCTCAAGGTCGATGGAAGAATAAATGGGTATATAAGTGTCTAAATGGATGATTTGTTTTTGAAAAATTGATTGTATAACTGACTGATTATGTGTATCTTAGTGAATACATGGCTTAGTGAGTAACGTTTAAATATGTAAATATCTGTATCAGTCTCTCACTTTGTGCGTAAGTGGCTGCATGGGTTGGTGAGTAGCTACATGAGTGTCTATGTAGGTTATTAGTTGGTTTTTTGAGTATCAGTATGAGTGTCTGAGTGTCTGTATGGTTCGGTGGGGGGTATTACGTAGTGCATAGGTGCATGACTGAGTGACTTACTGTTTGTATGTGTTGAAGACAGCATGTGTGCAGGACTGTATGGGTGGATGAGTGTGTGCATGGGTGTGTTAGTGAGTGAATGACTGTCTCAATAGTGCCTTTATGAGTAACTACATATGTTTTAAACTAGTAGATGTGACTATTGGTGTATATAAGTGAGTATATGTGAGAGTGAGAGATTGGAAGAGTTTCTGTATGAATAAGTATGAGTTTCTATAAGGGATTGTTTAAAAGACTAAGTATGTGTAAGTTTTTGTAGAAGTAAGTGTGGTGGTGTGTGTATAACTATATATGCAAGTAAATGGATGTTTGATTCTTTATTAGCATGAGTGACTATGTGTGTTAGTAACTCTATGGATGAGTGGCATTGTGTAACAGGATGGATAGGTGTATGAGTATATATGATGAGTGAGTACATGTATGAGTGACTGCATAGGACTGTTGGTGAATGAGTGTATGTGTATGTGGATCTTAGAATTACTGAATAGGTTGTTGTAACTGGTATTGGTACGTCCATTGTTTTGAAAATTTTAGTTTCTATTTTTTAATGTGTGTATCAAAGGTTATATTAGGGGGAGAGGAGGTCTGCCACTCTATCACAAGGATGATGTCATGTCATCAGTGATGTTATCAGTGATGTCATTTGAGATGTCATCAGTGATGTCATGAGTGATGTCACTGACCATGTCATGAGTGATGTAATATGTGAAGTCATCAGCAGTGCATTGCGGGCGCGCGAGTTATAGTTAGCTGAACTAACTATAAAGGGGGAATTTCAATGGTTTTGTACGAGTGAAAAGTCCAGCTAACTATAACGCCCCTGAAACCTATGTTTTTTTCAGTGAATTTCTAAGGTTTTTTAAATGCTAATTCCTAACTATAATGTGCCTGAAACCTATGGTTTTTTCAGTGAATTTCAAAGGTTTTTTAAATGCTAATTTCTAACTATGCCTACAGAGATAGGACATGTGAAGAAAGAAGAAAAAACGCACAGAAATAAAAAAATGAATTGCAGAAAGAAGCAACAGAAGTCCTCAAAGACGAAGAAAAGTGCAGGAAGAAGGATAACGTGCAGAAATAACAAATAGAAGAGCAGAAAGAAGCCTTGTTGCAAAATCATCCTGTACCCTCAACTTTTTCAGAAGGATACTGGTGGTAACTGAGTCTGACTACCCAGTCCTAGAGCCAGTGCTATGTTAAAAGACTCTCAGAATACAGTGAAAACAACTACATACACTAGGGAAGACTATGCGTTGGGGTCCCCCTGTGAATAGCATGACCTCCTCTGTAAGCCCCTAGTATATAATAGGGCAGGGGATTAAAACTACCTCTTAAAACGCGCCACAGGGCGTGTTTGCACACGTCACCTCAGGCCCCGTCCCCTCCCTTCACCACTGTGTAAACGTGCCCTGTTGCCGTTCTAAGTTGAGAGATTAAGTCCCCTTGAATCCTTAGGGTCCCTAGGGTCAAACTACCCCACTAGGTACCTCCAGTAAGTGCCACAGAGCTGCGTTGCATAGAGGTGTAAAAAGAGGCGTGGCTTCAAAACACCTGTCTGCAACGCAGCTCCCTGGTGCATTCTGGAGATACCTGTTGGGCTAGTTGGCCCTCAGGGACCCTCAGTATTGAAGGGGAATTAATTCCCCAACTTACAACTGGCCAGGGGGTGCGTTTGCAGAGTGCTGCAAGGAGGGGGCGTGGCCTCCGGCGCGATGCCTGTCTTTTATTTATTTTAATTTTTAAGAAGGAGGGCTGTGTTGCCCCCCTTCTTTTTCTAATTTATTGGCCCTGGGGACCCCATCCCCCAGGGCCTGCACCCTAATTTTTTATGTTGAAAAAAATACATTTGGAAGGGGGTCGCGTGGCCCCCCTCCCAAGGCCTTA
Organism: Triturus cristatus; assembly: GCF_964204655.1. Taxonomy (NCBI): domain Eukaryota; kingdom Metazoa; phylum Chordata; class Amphibia; order Caudata; family Salamandridae; genus Triturus; species Triturus cristatus. The sequence goes on from NC_140590.1 coordinate 847,399,075, forward strand.
ATCGGCACCGGGGACCCCAAACCCCGGGTCATGGCCTCTTCTTTTAAAAAATTCTTTAGGAGGGGGGCTGCGTTGCCCCCCTCCTCAGGCCACTTATGGCCCCGGGGACCCCAGCCTCCCAGTCCGGCCTTTGTTTTTTATTATTTAAAAAAAATATATATTTATAGAAACACCTAGGACATGCTGGACAAACCGTATGCACCTATCACCATGACGATTTGCGTGATATTCATTAAAAGGCGACTATGCATACAATGAATCCACGTGGAATGTATTTACACCGCTAGTGAAGCTCTGATGTGTCTGACGCCCTACCGTGCCTAATCCCGGCGCCCTCGCCGGTGGGTACTCTCCAAGTAGACACCCTTGTCGTTTATTTATACAAACATGGGTAGCTATTGATGGGCACATTTAATACACACGCACACCAAGCCATTCAAAGGGGATTCGACAAAAATTCGACCAAACTATGCAAGAAACCCCCCTCACGGTTAATAAAACACACATCCACCGCCGGATGTGTAATACTTTTTATTTTACTCTCTGGAAAGGAGACGAACCTCACTTGAGAGTCACAGCGTGCTCTTGGCTGAGCCCAATGCTGTGTTACACCCACCAGTGCCCGCCGAGTGCCACACACCTCTGTGTTGTATTCCACCAGCTAGTGCGTATGCTATGACACTCTCTAGCCCATGTGCACTGTAACACCACCCAGTGAATATGTCATTCCACACTTGCCTTCGCACGGGTTATATTGCCCCATCTAACGTGCCTTCCTCGATGCCTATGTTATAACGCACAGCGCTCTGCCATACATATTACAATCTGGGATCCATATCTTTGTCACAGTGCATTTGCAACGTTACACTCCCCAGCACATATTTTATATTACAACTTTAGAGACTAGTTAGGATACACAACACTGCCCTGTGCATATTACACTCCAAGGCGCATATCGCATAGCACGCGCTAGTGCCTGTGCTACCTCGCACTCTCCAATTAATCTGTCACTGCTCACAATGTATTGCATATTATATTTCATGCCCCGGTTCATCTTATATCACACTTTTTGGTGCATAATTTATACCATATAACTAGAGCCAAATTTCGGGGGGGGCTAAGAAAAAAATTTCGGGGGGGGGCTGAAACTTTAAGCAATAGGCAGAGTGGAGCTGCAGGGGCTCTTAGAAGCGGTGAAACAACAGCGAGGCCTCATTAACATACAAATGCTCTTTTAAAGACCCGTGAAGTGCTCGGGTGCGGCTGTGTGTGTGCCCGGGAGTTGTCTCAGCCCGAGCTGCCACACACGACGGGGGGGAACTGATGCCCTTTGAGCCCAATGGGTGTTTCGCACCTGCCATATACTATATCTAGTTTACATTTTCAATCGTGCTCTCAGGACTATGTTCTATATAACACTGCGTCCATGGGGGTGGAGGGTCAGGGGGTGTTTCTGTCAAGTGAGCCCGGAGTCACAGTCACAAACGTCCTCTTCTTCCTGAATAAAAGTGAGATTATGCTACATACTTGTTCATATTTTAAGTAGTTCGCACAGACACATTTTAAAAACAATAACGTTCCTAATACCCACCTTCTCTGAACAGTTAGCTTGCTGCCCCATCCACCTCCTCCCTATCTTCTGTTGTCTGAATCCATGGACTAGCCTCCTCCCTCCTGCCATGCATGGTCTGATGTGCTGCCACTGCCCTCCATTTAGCATGATGTACCAGTCCACACCTCCTGCCCTCCATTGCCCAATTCTATGGCCCATCATTGACCTCCTGCTTAGCCTCCGTGCTTAGCTTGCTGCCCCTATTCTCCTTCCCCCTGCCCTCCGATGTCTTTGTGCATGCCCCTGCTCCATCCTTTTTGCCCACCATGTTCCATGGACCTTCCACTCTTATCTACTCTGAGTGTTCTGTTGAGCTGCCACTCCCCTCTCACCTGCCTAGCATTGTCAGATGACTGTAACCTCTCCCTGCCACCTCCACCCTGCCTGTCCACATGCCATGCCCCTATCCCCTTCCTCCTGTACTCCATGGTCCATTTTACTGCCACACCCTTCTGCCCTCCCTGGTCTGTTGTGCTGCAACTGCTCCTCCTGCCTGCCCCACGCGGTCTGTTGTGAGGCCCCTTCCCCTGAACTCTCTTGTCTGTGCCCAGGTCCTGACCCTCCTTCTATCCTCTATGGTCCTTTGTGCATGCCCCTGCACCCTCCTTCTTGCCCATCATAGCCATTGTGCTGCCACTAACCCTCCCGCTTGCCATGCATGGTCTTCTGTGCTGCCATGGCCCCTCCCACCTTCCCTGTTTGGTCAGCTAGCTGCCCATGACCCCCTCCCATCTTCCCTCCATGGTCTGTGTGTATTCCATCAGAGTCCCACTGTTGCTCTCCATGGTGTGTCTTGTTTCTAGTGCCCATCCTGCCTGACCTACATGGTCATCTTGCTGCTCCTGCCCTTCCCCCTTGCCCCCAGCCCTCTGTTTCCATGTGCAGACCGCTATTCCCTCCCTCCTGGCTTGTCTGTTCCATTGTAATGCCCCTGATCCGTCCCTCCTGCCCTTTATGGTCTGTTATGCTGCAGCTTTCACTCCTGTCTGACCATTATGGCCAGCTAGCTACCATTGCCTCACTCCCCTTGTTCTCTGTTGTCCATGTGCATGGTCCTGTCCCCTCCCTATTGCTTTCTATTGATTGTTGTGCAGCACTCCCGTCCCGCATGCCCTGTGTGGTGTATTGTGGTGCTGTAAACCCTGATGCCTGCCCTGTAGGGTCGTCAGTTTGGTGCACCTCTCCATGTCCCTCCTGTCCTCTGTTATCCAAGTCCATGTCCCTACCCCAATTAATCCTGCCTACCATGATCCAATGTACCATACTTGCGAACATTTTGAACTTGGTAAGAGGGAGATTTTGAAAAAAAACTGGGGTATTGATTTTCCCCTTTGAGTTACATTGCAAAAGAGGAGATTGTAGACAGGAGACAGATCAAATAAAGCCCATTTGAGCTTAAAAACATTGGACGTTTCCTGGCTGAAACGGGTCTGTTGGCATGTATGGTTGTACTACCACTGCCTCTTCCTTCTGCCCACAATGGTCTATTATATTGCCACAGCCTCTCTTGCTAGTCCTGTATTGTTGGTTTGTGGCCCCTGCCCCCCTTTCCACTGCCCTCCATAGTCTGTTGTGCTGCCACTGCCCTTCCTGCCTGCCCAGTGTGGTCAAATTGTTGCCTCTGCATCCTCCTACCTGCCTTCAATTTTCAGAGTCCGTGCCCCTGGCTTCTGCCTCTCAATAGTATCCTAATGAACAACTAGATTGCTACCATTCTATATTTATTACAAAAGTGTGGAACGCTTGACGTCATCTTGATGTAATCAAAACTGTAATACCGAGAGCATTTCCTTTAGAAATTACATACACGAGAGGGTCTTATTTGCATCAAAATTATGGTTAGTGCTCTAAAAAACTAAAATGAGAACATATTTTCTGATTTTTCAAATAGCGACAAAGAACTTTTAAATTATTTGTAATCTTTATGTTTTTTTAACCAGTTGACCACTTGATTAAATGTTGCACTTAGGGGAGAGGATGTGGTGTTACTTCCAGAGCTGCAGACTTTGCAACTGGGGAACCAGGTTGGAGTTTCTGCTTCAGCTCAACATTCTGTGATTCTGGTCAAATCACTTAATCTCCCCATGTCTACAACCAAAATGAATTTGATCTTGTGTGATGTAACCAATGCTCATGTAAAGCACTCCATTACCTAACAAGTCTGTACTCTATAAAACTGCAAATACACAAAAAATAAGGGGCAGATTTTCAAGAAAGTGACGCATCTGTACAGATGCGTCACTTTCCCTGCGCCACCCTTAGAAACCCTTGCGCCACCATAGATGTGCCGTATTTACAATACGGCGCACTATGGTGCAAGGATTGACAGATGCGTCAGAAATTCTGACGCATCTTTTGGCAGAAAGTCACGCATTGCTGGAGTCGTGTTGCAAGCACAACGCAACTCCAGCAATGCGTGTTGAGGCCTATTCTCACTGCACTGCGTCACTACTTACGCCTGCTTGAAGCAGGCGTAAGGTTTTGACGCAGTGGCGTCCTAAAAGTGGCGCAGTGAAATCTTGTAGATTTCACTGAGTCACTTTTACGAGGCCTCCCTGCGTGGGAACGCCCACCCTGCATACATTATACCTGACGCAGATATAATGTGACGCAGGGCTTTACAACGTGACGCATCTCCCTAGATGCGTCACGTTGTAAACAGGCCGCATTGTTTGCGCCGCTGTTGCGTCAAAAAAGTGACTCAACTGCAGCGCAAAAGTCACGCAAGGGGCTTGTAAATCTGCCCCTATGTGTTTTGCACACTTCTGTCATTGGGCTACATGTGGGCTACATCTGGGTGATATTTGTGCTGCATTTGGGCTCTTTTGTCTCTGGTGGCCATCTTGGGAGATTTATTTGTTATGACGTTTCCTAATTTCCTCATTTACTGCAGTCTCTTCAGTAGGAAATGCTTTCAGTTTTTTACTTTGATTCCATCAAGAAGGTATTCAGATATGTCACACATTTGCCATGAATTCTGAATGTTAGCACTCTAGTTGCTCATTAGATCACTGTAGTAAAGCTACTGCTCACCACGGAAGTCTGCTGCTGGTATTAAAAGTGCATGTTTCAGTCTGCATATCAGAATTTTTTAATGAAATAGAAGAGGATTTGAGAAGTCACTCAAAATGTGCCCATATTTTTCTTTCTTCAGCACTAATCATAATTTCTATGGCAAAATGAACCCCCTCATTGTGTTCGTTTTTAAATTGAATGTTTTAAGTGTTACCAGTTTATTTCAATCAAGATGGCTTCAGGTGTGTCATACTTTTGTCATAAGTAAGACAGTAAGCGCTCTAGTTGACTTAAGAACACTCTGGGACATTCTGTCATTGGGCTATACTTGGGCTACATCTCGGTGATATTTGGGCTACATTTGGGCTCTTTTGTCTCTGGTGGCCATCTTGGGAGATTTATTTGTTACGAAGTTTCCTAATTTTCTCATTTACTGCAGTCTCCTCAGTAGGAAATACTTTCAGTTTTTTACTTTGGTTCCCTCAAGAAGGCATTCAGATGTGACACACACTTGCCATCAATTCTGAATGTTAGCACTCTAGTTGCTCATTAGATCACTGTAGTAAAGCTACTGCTCACCAGGGAAGTCTGCTGCTGGTATTCAAAGTGCTTGTTTCAGTCTGCATGTCAGAATTTTTTTATGAAATAGAAGAGGATTTAAGAAGTCAAAATGTGCCCTAATTTTTCTTTCTGCAGCACTAATCATAATTTCTATAGCAAAATGAACCCCCTCATTTTGTTCAAATGTAAATTAAATGTTTTAAGTGTTACCACTTTAGTCCAATCAAGATGGCTTCAGGTGTGCCATACTTTTGTCATAAGTAAGACTGTTAGCGCTCTAGTTGTTCGTTAGAACACTCTGGGACATTCTGTCATTGGGCTATACTTGGGCTATATCTGGGTGATATTTGGGCTACATTTGGGCTCTTTTGTCTCTGGTGGCCATTTTGGGAGACTTATTTGTTATGAAGTTTCCTAATTTCCTCATTTACTACAGTCTCCTCAGTAGGAAATACTTTCAGTTTTTTACTTTGATTCCATCAAGAAGGCATTAAGATGTGTCACACATTTGCCATCAATTCTGAATGTTAGCACTCTAGTTGCTTATTAGATCAGTGTAGGAAAGCTACTGCTCACCAGGGAAGTCTGCTGCTGGTATTCAAAGTGCATGTTTCAGTGTGCATGTCAGAATTGTTTAATGAAATAGAAGCAGATTTGAGAAGTTACTCAAAATGTGCCCTAATTCATCTTTCTGCAGCCCTAATCATACTTTCTACAGCAAAATGGACCCCTCATTTTCTTCCTTTTTAAATTAAATGTTTTAAGAGTTACCACCTTATTCCAATCAAGATGGCTTCAGGTGTGCCATACGTTTGTCATAAGTAGGACTGTTAGCGCTCTAGTTGTTCTTTAGAACACTCTGGGATGCTGCAGTAGAACACAAAGGAATCAACTGACAGTCTCTGCCCTTGTTGGATGTACAAGTTTTACTGAGAATGTCAGACTTCATTCTCACATGACTGAGAAAGATAATGTGAATTTACAGAAAATATGCTCTCAGTTTAGCTTATAGATCACCTTCCAAACCTCTGTGAGAAACGTATGAGAAAGTAGTTTTCTCTCAAACATGATTCATGATATCAGAGCAGAAGGCTTTTTCACATGGTAAAATCCCCTTAGAACACACCACAATTTCTAAAATGAGTATGGTACCATCAACAAATGATTTATAATGTAACTAAAGTCTTAAAACCTTCTATTAACTGCAATGCTTTTTAATGAGGTGCTATCATGTATATTGGTCCCAAGATGGCTGCCAACACTTCTTGGATGAAGTACTGACAGCCAATCAGATCTCACAATGGGATGTGTGGTTATAGATATAAGTACATAAATATCTATAAGCGCGCACCGTGCGCGCACCCTAACGAGCGCAAGCGCAATTCTGATTGGTGGTTACATGTCAGTCAACATTCTAATCAGGTAGTGTCGGCCGCCATTTTGTGTGTTTGGTGTGTGACAGTGAAAAAGAAAGGTGGAGAACGTGAAAAGGGGGCAGGGTAGAGAGTTCCTGACCCCCTAGCCTTTGTCAGGGGGTCCCTAAAGGACCCCGAAGGGTGAAAAAAACATTTTTTTTTTTTCAAAAATTCACGGGGTGCGCGCACCGTGTGCGCACCGTGAAAAACCTTAAAAAAGAAAAGAAAAAAAAAAATTCTAAACGAGCCATTCCATATTACAGGATACAGTCAATCTATAACTATATACATAGGTAGTTTATTGTAAAATAAATATATAAAAAATATAATAATACATACATAACTTAGCATTTAAAAAACCTTACAAATTCACTTAAAAAACCATAGGTTTCACACATGTTATAGTTAGGAATTAGCATTTAAAAAACCTTGCAAATTCACTTAAAAAACCATAGGTTTCACACATGTTATAGTTAGCTGGACATTTCACTCGTAAAAAACCAATGAAATTCCCCCGTTATAGTTAGTTCAGGTAACTAAAACTCACGCGACCGCCACTCTATCACAAGGATGATGTCATCAGTGATGTCATGAGTGATGCCACTGACCATGTCATGAGTTATGTAATATGTGACGTCATGAGCAGTGGATTGCGGGCGCGCGAGTTATAGTTATCTGAACTAACTATAACGGGGGAATTTCATTGGTTTTTTACGAGTGAAATGTCCAGCTAACTATAACATGTGTGAAACCTATGGTTTTTTAAGTGACTATATATACACACATACATATATATAAATGCATATGCATATATATGCATATATATGTGCATATGTGCATATGTGTACGTGTAGAGAGAGGTAGAGAGGTAGAGGTGTAGAGGTAGAGAGATATAGGTAGAGAGGTAGAGGTAGAGAGGTAGAGAGTACTAGAGAGAGAGGTAGAGAGTAGAGGATGAGTAATAGAGAGTAGAGAGTGAGTAGTAGAGAGTAGTAGAGAGTAGTAGAGAGAGTAGCAGAAAGTGAGTAGTAGAGAGTGAGTAGTAGAGAGTAGTAGAGAGTGGGTAGTAGAGAGTGAGTAGTAGAGCGGAGTAGAGAGGAGTAGAGAGTGAGTAGTAGAGTGAGTACTAGAGAGTAGTAGAGAGTAAGTAGTAGGGAGTAGTAGAGAGTGAGTAGTAGAGAGTGAGTAGTAGAGAGTAGTATAGAGTGAGTAGTAGAGAGTGAGTAGCAGAGAGAGAGTAGTAGAGAGTAGTAGCAAGAGAGTAGTAGAGAGTGAGTAGTAGAGAGTAGTAGAGAGTGAGTAGTAGAGAGTGAGTAGTAGAGTGAGTATTAGAGTGAGTAGTAGAGAGTAGTAGAGAGTGAGTAGTAGAGAGAGAGTAGTAGAGAGTGAGTAGTAGAGAGTGAGTAGTAGGGAGTAGTAGAGTAGTAGAGAGTGAGTAGAAGAGAGTGAGTAGTAGAGGGTAGTGGAGTAGTAGAGAGTGAGTAGTAGAGTGAGTAGTAGGGAGTAGTAAAGAGTGATTAGTAGAGAGTGAGTAGTAGAGAGAGAGTAGTAGAGAGTGAGTAGTAGAGAGTGAGTAGTAGAGAGTGAGTAGTAGAGAGTGAGTAGTGTAGAGAGAGTAGTAGGGAGCAGTACAGAGGGAGTAGTAGAGAGTGAGTAGTAGAGGGTAGTGGAGTAGTGAAGAGTGAGTAGTAGAGAGTAACAGAGAGTGAGTAGTAGAGTGAGTAGTAGGGAGTAGTAGAGAGTGTGTAGTAGAGAGTGAGTAGTAGAGAGTAGTAGAGAGTGAGTAGTAGATAGAGTAGTAGAGAGTGAGTAGTAGAGAGAGTAGTAGAGAGTAGTAGATTAGTAGAGAGTGAGTAGTAGAGTGAGTAGTAGAGAGTAGTAGAGAGTGAGTAGTCGAGACTCAGTAGTGGAGAGTGAGTAGTAGGGTGGTAGAGAGTGAGTAGTAGAGAGTGATTAGTAGAGAGTAATAGAGAGTGAGTAGTAGAGAGAGAGTAGTAGAGAGTGAGTAGTAGAGAGTAGTAGAATGAGTAGAAGAGAGTGAGTAGTAGAGAGAGAGTAGTAGAGAGTAGTAGAGAGTGAGTAGTAGAGAGTGAGTGGTAGAGAGTAGTAGAATGAGTAGTAAAGACAGTAGTAGAGAGTGAGTAGTAGAGAATAGTAGAGTAGTAGAGAGTGAGTAGTAGAGAGTGAGTAGTAGAGAAAGTAGTAGAGAGTAGTAGAGTAGTAGAGAGTGAGTGGTAGAGAGTAGTTGAGAGCGAGTAGTAGAGAGTGAGTAGTGGAGAGTGAGTAGTAGAGAGTAGTAGAGAGTGAGTAGTAGAGAGTGAATAGTAGTGAGTGAGTAGTAGAGAGACAGTATTAGAGAGTGAGTAGTAGAGAGTAGTAGAGTGAGTAGTAGAGAGAGTAGTAGAGAGTAAGTAGTAGAGAGAGTAGTAGAGAGTAATAGAGTAGTAGAGAGTGAGTAGTAGAGAGTGAGTAGTAGAGAGTAGTAGCGAGTGAGTAGTAGAGAGTCAGTAGTTTAATTTAAAAGAAACACAATGAGGGGGTTCATTTTGCCATTTTATGATAGTGCTGAAAAAAGATAAATTAGGGCACATTTTGATTGACTTCTCAAATCCTCTTCTATTTCATTAACAAATTCTGACATGCAGACTGAAACATGCTCTTTCAATACCAGCAGCAAACTTCCCTGGTGAGCAGTAGCTTTACTACAGTGATCTAATAAGCAACTAGAGTGCTAACATTCCGAATTTATGGCAAATGTGTGACACATCTGAATGCCCTCTTGATGGAATCAAAGTAAAAAACTGAAAGTATTTCCTACTGAGGAGACTCTAGTAAATGAGGAAATTAGGAAACTTCATAACAAATAAGTCTCCCAAGATGGCCACCAGAGACAGAAGAGCCCAAATGTAGCACAAATATCACCGAGATGTAGCCCAAGTATAGCCCAATGACAGAATGTCCCAGAGTGTTCTAATGAACAACTAGAGCGCTTACAGTCTTACTTATGACAAAAGTATGGCACACCTAAAGCCATCTTGATTGGAATAAAGTGGTAACAATTAAAACATTTATTTGCAAAGGAATGAAATGAGGGGGTTCATTTTGACATAGAAATTATGATTAATGCTGCAGAAAGAAAAATTAGGGCACATTTTGACTTTTCAAATCCTCTTCTATTTCATTAAAAAATTCTGACATGCAGACTGAAACATGCACTTTGAATACCAGCAGCAGATTTCCCTGGTGAGCAGTAGCTTTACTACAGTGATCTAATGAGCTACTAGAGTGCTACCATTCAGAATTTATGGCAAATGTGTGATACATCTGAATGCCTTCTTGCTGGAACCAAAGTAAACAAGCATTCAAAATGCAAAAGGTCTCGCCCTCGTTTAAGTTAAAGCAATTCTGTTTGTAATTAGTTGGCTTTTTATCTTTGATTGTATTAGTGTTTTTCAAACTTTCATATACATAACATGCATATGTATGCATATATGTATGTGTACTTGTATGCATGCATTTATATTTGTATTTATATATGCAGATTATATATATATTTATATATGTATATATATTCACTGAAAAAAAACATAGGTTTCAGGCACGTTATAGTTAGGAATTAGCATTTAAAAAAAATTAGAAATTCACTGAAAAAAACATAGGTTTCACGGGCGTTATAGTTAGCTGGACTTTTCACTCGTACAAAACCATTGAAATTCCCCCGTTATAGTTAGTTCAGCTAACTATAACCCACGCGCCGGCAATGCACTGCTGATGACGTCAAATATTACATCACTCATGACATGGTCAGTGACATCACTCATGACATCACTGATGACATCTCAAATGACATCACTGATGACATCACTGATGACATCATCCAGTGAATGTGTGTTTTTCTGAAAATTACATATGTTTTATATATGTATATCTCAAGGTCGATGGAAGAACAAATTGGTATATAACTGTCTAAATGGATGATTTGTTTTTGAAAAATTGATTGTATAACTGACTGATTAAGTGTATCTCAGTGAATACATGGCTTAGTGAGTAATGTTTAAATATGTAAATATCTGTATCAGTCTCTCACTTTGTGTATAAGTGGCTGCATGGGTTGGTGAGTAGCTACATGAGTGTCTATATAGGTTATTAGTTGGTTTTTTGACTATCAGTATAAGTGTCTGATGTCTGTATGGTTCAGTGGGGGGTATTAGGTAGTGCATAGGTGCATGAATGAGTGACTCACTGTTTGTATGTGTTGAAGACAGCATGTGTGCAGGACTGTATGGGTGGATGAGTGTGTGCATGGGTGTGTTAGTGAGTGAATGACTGTCTCAATAGTGTCTTTATGAGTAACTACATATGTTTTAAACTAGTATATGTGACTATTGGTGTATATACGTGAGTATATGTGAGAGTGAGAGATTGGAAGAGTTCCTGTATGAATAAGTATGTGTTTGTATAAGTGATTGTTTAAAAGATTAAGTATGTGTAAGTTTCTGTAGAAGTAAGTGTGGTGGTGTGAGTATAACTGTATATTCAAGTAAATGGATGTTTGTTTCTTTATTAGCATGAGTGACTATGTGTGTGAGTAACTCTATGGATGAGTGGCGTTGTGTAACAGGATGTATAGGTGTATGAGTATATATGATGAGTGAGTACATGTATGAGTGACTGCATAGGACTGTTGGTGAATGAGTGTATGTGTATGTGGATCTTAGAATTACTGAATAGGTTGTTGTAACTGGTATTGGTATGTCCATTGTTTAGAAAATTTTAGTTTCTATTTTTGAATGTGTGTATCAAAGGTTATATTAGGGGGAGAGGAGGTCTGCTACTCTATCACAAGGATGATGTCATCAGTGATGTCATCAGTGATGTCATTTGAGATGTCATCAGTGATGTCATGAGTGATGTCACTGACCATGTCATGAGTGATGTAATATGTGACGTCATCAGCATTGCATTGCGGGCACGCGAGTTATAGTTAGCTGAACTAACTATAACGGAGGAATTTCAATGGTTTTGTACAAGTGAAAAGTCCAGCTAACTATAACGCCCCTGAAACCTATGTTTTTTTCAGTGAATTTCTAAGGTTTTTTAAATGCTAATTTCTAACTATGCCTACAGAGATAAGACATGTGAAGAAAGAAGGAAAAACACAACTTTTTCAGACGGATACTGGTGGTAACTGAGTCTGACTAACCAGTCCTAGAGCCAGTGCTATGTTGAAAGACACTCAGAATACAGTGAAAACACCTACATACACTAGGGAACACTATGCGTTGGGGTCCCCCTGTGATTAGCATGACCTCTGTAAGACCCTAGTATATAATAGGGCAGGGGATTAAAACTACCTCTTAAAAAGCCCCACAGGGTGTGTTTGCACACGTCACCTCAGGCCCCGTCCCCTCCCTTCCCCACTGTGTAAACACGCCCTGTGGCCGTTTTAAGTTGGGAGATTAAGTCCCCTTGAATCCTGAGGGTCCCTAGGGTACAACTAGACCACTAGGTACCTCCAGTAAGCGCCACAGAGCTGCGTTGCAGAGAGATGTAAAAAAGGGGCACGGCCTAGACCACCTCTTTGCAACGCAGCGCAGTGGCGCTTTCTGGAAGCACCTGGTGGGCTAGTTGGCCCCCAGGGTCCCTCAGGATTGAAGGGGAATTATTTCCCCAACTTAAAACGTGCCATAGGGCATGTTTGCACACGTCACCTCAGGCCCCGTCCCCTCCCTTCCCCACTGTGTAAACACGCCCTGTGGCCGTTTTTTAAGTTGGGAGATTAAGTCCCCTTGAATCCTGAGGGTCCCTAGGGGCAAAATAGCCCACTAGGTACGTCCAGTAAGCACCATTGTAGAGAGGTGAAAAAGGGGCACGGCCTGCAGCACCTCTCTGCAACGCAGAGCAGTGGTGCTTACTGGAAGCACCTGGTGGGCTAGTTGGCCCCCAGGGTCCCTCAGGATTGAAAGGGAATTATTTCCCCAACTTAAAACGCGCCACAGGACGTGTTTGCACACGTCACCTCAGGCCCCGTCCCCTCCCTTCACCACTGTGTAAACGCGCCCTGTGGCCGTTCTAAATTGAGAGATTAAGTCCCCTTGAAACCTAAGGGTCCCTAGGGTCAAACTAGCCCACTAGGTACCTCCAGTAAGCGCCACAGAGCTGTGTTGCATAGAGGTGTAAAAAGGGGCGTGGCCTCAGAACACCTGTCTGCAACGCAGCTCCCTGGCGCATACTGGAGATACATGTTGGGCTAGTTGGCCCTCAGGGACCCTCAGTATTGAAGGGGAATTACTTCCCCAACTTACAACTGGCCAGGGGGCGTGTTTGCAGAGTGCTGCAAGGAGGGGGCGTGGCCTCCGGCGCGATGCCGGTCTTTTATTTTTTTTATTTTTTCAAGAAGGAGGGCTGTGTGGCCCCCCTACTTTTTCTAATTTATTGGCCCTGGGGACCCCATCCCCCAGGGCTTGCACCCTACATTTTTGTTGAAAAAAATAAATGTGGCCCTCCCAAGGCCTTAATCGGCCCCGGGGACCCCATCCCCCGGGACCGGCCTTTGTTTTTTATTATTTAAAAAAATATATATTTTTAGAAACACCTAGGACATGCTGGACAAACCGTATGTACCTATCACCATGACGATTTGCGTGATATTCATTAAAAGGCAACTATGCATACAATGAATCCACGTGGAATGTATTTACACCGCTAGTGAAGCTCTGACGTGTCTGATGCCCTACCGTGCCTTATCCTGGCGCCTCCGCCGGTGGGTACTCTCCAAGTAGACACCCTTGTTGTTTATTTATACAAACATGGGTAGCTATTGATGGGCACATTTAATACAGACACACACCAAGCCATTCAAAGGGGATTCGACAAAAATTCGACCAAACTATACGAGAAACCCTCCTCACGGTTAATAAAACACACATCCACCGCCGGATGTGTAATACTTTTTATTTTACTCTCTGGAAAAGAGATGAACCTCACTTGAGAGTCACAGCGTGCTCCTGGCTGAGCCCAATGCTGTGTTACACCCACCAGTGCCCGCCGAGTGCCACACACCTATGTGTTGTATTCCACCAGCTAGTGCGCATCCTATGACACTCTCTAGCGCATGTGCACTGTAACACCAGCCCGTGAATATGTCATGCCACACTTGCCTTCGCATGGGTTATATTGCCCCATCTAACGTGTCTTCCTCGATACTTATGTTATAACGCACAGCGCTATGCCATACGTATTACAATCTGGGATCCATATCTTTGTCACAGTGCATATGCAACGTTACACTCCCCAGCACATATTTTATATTACAACTTTAGAGACTAGTTAGGTTAAACAACACTGCCCGGTGCATATTACACTCCAAGGCGCATATCGCATAGCACGCGCTAGTGCCTGTGCTATCTCGCGCTCTCCAATGAATCTGTCATTGCGCACAATGTATTGCATATTATATTTCACGCCCCGGTTCACCTTATATCACACTTTTTGGTGCATAGTTTATACCATATACTATATCTAGTTTTCATTTTCAATCGTGCTCTCAGGACTATGTTCTATATAACACTGCTTCCACCTACCCTTTTCACGGGCATTACATTTTGCGATGGGGGGTGGAGGGTCAGGGGGTGTTTCTGCCAAGTGAGCCCGGAGTCACAGTCACAAACGTCCTCTTCTTCCTGAATAAAAGTGAGATTATGCTGCATACTTGTTCATATTTTAAGTGGCTCGCACAGACACACATTTTAAAAACAATAAAGTTCCTCCTAATACCCACCTTCTCTGAACAGTTAGCTTGCTGCCCCATCCACCTCCTCCCTATCCTCTGTTGTCTGAATCCGTGGACTAGCCTCCTCCCTCCTGCCATGCATGGTCTGATGTGCTGCCACTGCCCTCCATTTAGCATGATGTACCAGTCCATTCCTCCTGCCCTCCATTGCCCAATTCTATGGCCCATCATTGACCTCCTGCTTAGCCTCTGTGCTTAGCTTGCTGCCCCTATTCTCCTTCCCCTTGCCCTCTGATGTCTTTGTGCATGCCCCTGCTCCATCCTTTTTGCCCCTCCTATCTACTTTGAGTGTTCTGTTGAGCTGCCACTCCCCTCCCACCTGCCAAACATTGTCAGATGACTGTAACCTGTCCCTGCCACCTCCACCCTGCCTGTCCACATGCCATGCCCCTATCCCCTTACTCCTGTCTTCCATGGTTCATTTAACTGCCACACCCTTCTGCCCTCCCTGGTCTGTTGTGATGCAACTGCTCCTCCTGCCTGCCCCACGCGTTCTGTTTTGAGGCCCCTTCCCCTGAACTCTCTTGTCTGTGCCCAGGTCCTGACCCTCCCTTCTATCCTCAATGGTCCTTTGTGCATGCCCCTGCACCCTCCTTCTTGCCCATCATAGCCATTGTGCTGCCACTAACCCTCCTGCTTGCCATGCATGGTCTTCTGTGCCGCCATGGCCCCTCCCACCTTCCCTGTGTGGTCAGCTAGCTGCCCCTGACCCCCTCCCACCTTCCCTCCATGGTATGTGTGTATGCCATCATAGTTAGGGGTGGGCGGAATTTGCGGAATTAACCTTCGCAAATTATCGCGAGAATGTTTAAAATTATCGCAAACAAGCAGAAATATCGCGAAGATGCGGAAGTTTTTTTCCGGCATGTTCGCGCGATTTTCTGCATGGTTGCGGGTCGCCAACTTACCCATGTGGCTGCTTGCGGGCGCGGCCATCTTGTTTTGAGTTGTTCTCGCGGTGCATGATCGCGAGAAGAAAGACGTGATCGCGCGACGCATGACGTCACTGCGGGCGCGAACTGTCGCGAGACAGCGCAAATGGCTAAAAACAATACAACATCTCATGGAGAACGCGACCGGATCAAGAAAACTTGTCGGCGAACGCAGGGATTCAGGTAAGGCGATCGCGCGCGCGCGAGAATGTATCATTTTACAGCGCGAGCAAGAAACAAATTATCGCCAAGCTGCGGAAACCGGAATTTTTGACATTTTCGCGCTCTCCGCGGAACGCAAAAATGTCAAAATATCGCAATTTCCGCGAACGGAACGAAATTTTTGCCCAGGCCTAATCATAGTCTCCTTGTTGCATTCCATGGTGTGTCTTGTTTCTAGTGCCCATCCTGCCTGACCGCCATGGTCATCTTGCTTTTCCTGCCCTGCCCCCTTGCCCCCAGCCCTCTGTTTCCATGTGCAGACCCCTATTCCCTCCCTCCGGGCTTGTCTGTTCTATTGTAATGCCCATGATCCATCCCTCCTGCCCTTTATGGTCTGTTATGCTGCAGCTTTCTCTCCTGTCTGTCCATTATGGTCAGCTAGCTACCATTGCCTCTTTCCCCTCTGTTCTCTGTTGCCCATGTGCATGGTCCTGTCCCCTCCCTATTGCTTTCTCTGGATTGTTGTGCAGCACTCCCGTCCCGCATGCCCTGTGTGGTGTATTGTGCAGTTGCAAACCCTGATGCCTGCCCTGTAGGGTCAGTTTGGTGCACCTCTCCATGTCCCTCCTGTCCTCTGTTATCCGAGTCCATGTCCCTACCCCAATTCCTCATGCCTACCATGATCCAATGTACCATACTTGCGAACATTTTGAACTTTGTAAGAGGGAGATTTTGAAAAAAACTGGGGTATTGATTTTCCCCTTTAAGTTACATTGAAAAAGAGGAGATTGTAGACAGGAGACAGATCAAATAAAGCCCATTTGAGCTTAAAAACATTGGACGTTTCCTGGCTGAAACGGGTCTGTTGGCATGTATGGTTGTACTACCACTGCCTCTTACTTCTGCCCACAATGGTCTATTATATTGCCACATACTCTCTTGCCTCCTGCTTAGCCTCTGTGCTTAGCTTGCTGCCCCTATTCTCCTTCCCCCTGCCCTCTGATGTCTTTGTGCATGCCCCTGCTCCATCCTTTTTGCCCCTCCTATCTACTCTGAGTGTTCTGTTGAGCTGCCACTCCCCTCCCACCTGCCAAACATTGTCAGATGACTGTAACTTGTCCCTGCCACCTCCACCCTGCCTGTCCACATGCCATGCCCCTATTCCCTTCCTCCTGTCTTCCATGGTCCAATTTACTGCCACACCCTTCTGCCCTCCATGGTCCTTTGTGCATGCCCCTGCACCCACCTTCTTGCCCATCATAGCCATTGTGCTGCCACTAACCCTCCTGCTTGCCATGCATGGTCTTCTGTGCTGCCATGGCCCCTCCCACCTTCCCTGTGTGGTCAGCTAGCTGCCCCTGACCCCCTCCCACCTTCCCTCCATGGTCTGTATGTATGCCATCATATTCAGTCCTGTATTGTTGGTGTGTTGCCCCTGCCCCCCTTTCCACTGCCCTCCATAGTCTGTTGTGCTGCCACTGCCCTTCCTGCCTGTCCAGTGTAGTCAAATTGTTGCCTCTGCACGCTCCTACCTGCCTTCAATTTTCAGAGTCCGTGCCCCTGGCCTCTGCCTCGCAACAGTATCCCAATGAACAACTAGATTGCTAACATTCTATATTTATTACAAAAGTGTGGAACGCCTGACGTCATCTTGATGTAATCAAAACTGTAATACCTAGAGCATTGCCCTCATCGCAGCCACCGATGACATCAGGGCCCTGCTGGACAACGGCGAAACCGCAGCCCTCATCCTCCTGGACCTATCAGCCACCTTCAACACAGTCTGCCACCACACCCTACGCACACGCCTCCACAACGCAGGGATCCGAGACAAGGCTCTGGAATGGACCACCTCCTTCCTCTCCGGCAGAACCCAGAGCGTCCGCCTCCCCCCTTTCCGTTCCGAAGCCTCCAAGATCATCTGCAGCATACCCCAAGGATCATCCCTCAGTCCGACATTGTTCAACATCTACATGGCCCTGCTCACCAACGTCGCCAGACTGCACGACCTCAACATCACCTCCTACGCGGACGACACACAGTTGATCCTTTCCCCTTACAAAGGACCCCCTCACCGCCAAGACCAACCTCCACGAAGGAATGAAAGCTGTCGCTGAATGGATGAAGAACAGCCGTCTGAAGCTGAACGCGGACAAGACAGAGGTCCTCATCCTCGGCTCCACCCCCTCAGCCTAGGACGACTCCTGGTGGCCGACCGCCCTGGAAGCAGCACCAACGCCCACCGACCACGCACGCAACCTGGGGTTTGTTCTCTACACAATACTCTCCATTACCAAGCAAGTCAACACCGTCTCATCCTCCTGCTTCAACACCCTCCGCATGCTCCGCAAAATCTACAGGTGGATCCCCAAAGACAGCAGGAAAAACGGTCATCCCGGCCTTCGTCAGCAGCTAGCTGGACTACGGAAACCCCCTCTACACGGGAGCCCCGGCCAAACTGCTGAAACGACTACAACGCATACAGAACGCCTCGGCCCGCCTGATCCTTGACATCCCTCGACACAGCCACATCACACCCCACCTGAGAGACCTACATTGGCTGCCCGTCAACAAGAGGATCACCTTCAAGCTCCTCACCCACGCACACAAGGCACTCCACGACACCGGACCAGCATACCTCAACAGGGGACTCACCTTCTACACCCCAAACCGCCAGCTCCCCTCTGCCGACCGTGCCCTCGCCACCCTTCCCTGCATCCGAACAGTGACCTCCGGTGGCAGATCGTTCTCCTACCTCGCTTCCAAGACCTGGAACACCCTCCCCATCCTCCTACAGCAGACCCAAGACCTACTAACCTTCAAGAGGCTACTCAAGACCTGGCTGTTCGAGAAGTAGCAGCACCCCCCCCAGCTTCTTGAGACCCTCACGGGTGAGTAGTGCACTCTACAAATTCCATGATTAATTGATTGATTGATTGATTGATATATATCTATATTCCAAGTTACAAATGAATTCCATATAGTACAGTACCAGAAGTTGTTAGAACCGGGATTCACTGGTTGGCTGAGGTAGGTACCTTAGGCCAAGTAGGGACTCTCGCTTCTAAGTCAGGGAAAGGAAGGACACCTTCTCAGATAGCCCCTGCTCACCCCCTCGGTAGCTTGGCACGAGCAGCCAGGCTTATCTTCAAGGCAAATGTGTAAAGTATTTGCAACCACGCTCCCAGTGACCCAATGATGACATCGCAAAAGGGCTCCACAAGAGTTTCATGGAAAAAACAGTATATGTTTCTATAAAAAGGTATATGATGCGACCACACGATAAAAATTAAACATATGCGAACTTGTAATATTCCTCCTGGCCGGTTATTAGGCCAGCCAGCCCTTGTAGATTCTGGTGGTATTAATGAGCAATTCTACATGATACAATGCAGTCCTAATGCAATGCTATGTAGTTCGTAATTCAATAATCAGGCACTTTACATTGTAAAAATAATGCAGTTCGTTGTGCAACAATCCAGCAGTTCATAATGCCAAAATAATGCAATGCGTAATGCAACAATCAAGCAGTTCTTTATGCAAACTAATGCAATGCGTAATGCAACAATCAAGCAGTTCGTTATGCAAACCCAATGCAATGCGCAAGGTAACAATCAGGCAGTTCGTAATGCAGAAACAATGCAATGCGCAAGGCACTTCGGCACCGATCACTGTGCTTTTGACGGTATCTCTGCCTCTCGTACTGACTCACGGTCAGCTTCTGCCAACAAATGTCCCCAACACGGGTACGGTGTAAACCAAAGTGCTTCTCCACACTCCGGCCCCGGTACTGCCACTCCTTGGCACGTATGGGCCGCGATACGAGCTTGAGCAGAGGCTTGGGCTACAAGAATGGAAGAGGCCGAGAGCGTCTCTCTCCGAGCCCGTTCCCCACCCAAGGCGGCAACACACGTTACCTGGGGGGTGCAACCTCGCTCGCCTCTCCTCTTCTCGTGACTTGGGCCTCCGATGTGACTTGGTTGATTCTGGGCAGTGGAACTTGGGCCCTCCCCCATCGGGGTTGGTTCGAGTTCCTGCTTCTGGCAACGGCGGGGATCGGGCCGGCGGCACAGCTCCCCTGGAAATGCCGGTCCAGGCCTATGGTGATAACGCAGATCTCACGCTGCAACAGGGCACACCACACAGCGTCGCTGAGACTCACTTGAGCTTCGGGTGTGCATGGTCACAGGGCAATCCTCACAAAGAGCTCAGGCTGCACGAAGCACACGCACACAGCGTTGCAGAGACTCACTTGAGTTCCAGGTGCACACGATCACAGGGCAATCCTCACAAAGGTCTCACGCTGCACAAAGAATACGCACACAGCGTCGCTGAGACTCACTTGGACTCCGGGTGTGCACGATCACAGGGCAAACTTCATGAAGGTCTCAGGCTGCACGAAGCACACGCACACAGAGTCCCTGCGACTCACTTGGACTCCTGGTGCCCACGATCACAGGGCAATTCTCACAAAGGTCTCAGGCTGCAAAAAGCACATGCACACAGTGTCGCTGAGACACACTTGAACTTCGGGTGTGCACGATCACAGGGCAATCCTCACTAAGGTCTCAGGCTGCACAAAGCACACACATACAGCGTCGCTGAGACTCACTTGGACTCCAGGTGCACATGTTCACAGGACAATCCTAACGAAGGGCTCAGGCTGCAAAAAGCACACGCACACAGCGTCGCTGAGGCTCGCTTGGACACTAGGTGCCCACGATAACAGGGCAAATCTTACCAAGGTCTCAGGCTGCACAAAGCACACGCACACAGCATCGCTGAGACACTTCTGGAAACTTTTATGTTCCTGAGCTTTCACAACAGGGAGCCAGCTCTCCTCCGGCCTTTGGGGTTAAGTTACTTCAGGACACAGAACAGCAAGGTCCTTTCAAGCAGGTGGACTCAGCACACAGCAAAGTCCCTTTAACCTCACCTTGGTTAAGGCAGCAAACTGCAGGCCAGCCCCAGAACACACAGCAAGGGTCAGTCCTTTCATTCAGTCTATTTAGCTGTTTCTTCCTTGGCAGAGTTTCCTCCTGACCACAAAGTAGTTTCAATCCTTTACAGTCTTGAACAGTTCCATTCCAAAGTCTAGGTGTTTCAGCTCTCATAGTTATACCCCTAAATGTCTTTGAAGTCTTTGTGTTCAGGGGGGCACTGACCCCTGTCCAAACCAGTTCTGGGTGTCTCCCTGCCAGTGACACCTTCTGCCTTTGATAGTGGGGGTATGGGTCCTTAATCACTCAGCAGGAGATGGAGCCATTGTTTTATGGCAGCAACCCAGGCCTCTTCACCTCCAGGGGCTTCTCTCCCCCCCTACACTTCAGATGCAGGTCAGCCTGTTGCTGTCTCACCTCCTCCACTGGGTCAAGATATTGCCCAAAGCCTATCACATTCAAATCCGGACAGTCAATCCACAACCTGGCAGAGACACACAGAAATGTTAAAACACAAAAACCCAGCCACTTCTAAAAGAGTGGTTTCTAAACAAACAATGCAAAAACCACCTTCACAAAAAGATGTGTTATTAAATTGTGAGTTCAGGCACACTAAACATCACTTCTCCATCTTAAGCCTTTGGGAAGATAGGTTGGAAACATATTACACAGCCTTCCATTTTCTGGTCTATGGGCAGATGGCCTTTCAACAGTGAAAAAACGAAATGGAGAGTATTTCACTGTCAGGGCATGGTACACGCCATAGTACATGTCCTACCTTTCACATACCCTGCACCCTGCCCAGGGGGGTTACCCTGGACGTATCATAGGGGTGTCTGATGTGCATAAAAAAAGGGTAAGGCCTGGCAAGGGGGCGCACTTGTCAGGGCAACATGGCAGTTTAACAAACTGTGCGCAGACACTGCAGTGGTAGGCCTGAGTTCTCTCTTTAAGGCTACTTGTGTGGGTGGCACAGTTAGTGCTGCAGGCCCACTAGTAGCATTTGCATTACTAGCCCTGACACACATAGTCCACTTTACTAGGGACTTTACTAGTAAGGCAACCATACCAATCCTGGACAACCAATTATCATTACACTGTATACAGGGAGCACTTGCACTTTGACACTGATCAGCAGTGACAAAGTGCCCAAAGCATCTAAGTTGGCAACACCATGTCAGAAAAAAGGTCTAGGGGAAAAGCAAAAAGTTTAAGGAACTTTAGCCAAAAAGGGCCAAGTCCAACAGTCTTTCACTCAGAGTGGAACACCACTGGGTTATATTGGAACTCACAACGTGTTTCAGCAGACACCTCAGCCTTGATCACTATCACTTGAATGAGATAATATGATTACTCTGTGTTCTCCTCCTTCGGTATCATAGAAAATATCTTTCCTACGTTTGGTTTCCACACTTCAACGTGCTTTCTTCAATGTCCATTTGGGGTTGCCTCTTTCCCTGAACATTTACAGCATATGTCTCTCTTTTTCCTAAAATTGTATCTCTAACTATCTGGCACAATGGTGTCTGTGGCACTCTAAGCTGCGTGTAGAGTTATTTGTACCTTTTATTCTGAATGTCAGTCTACTATATGTAAGGGAAAGGGAAAGGAGTTTTGTGATATTTGAAGATTTTACGACAATGCTGTACCATCAAATGTCAATGCTGAACCTGTGCTAAGTGGTGCTACTATAATTCAATTGTAGGGCCACAGTAGGGCCACAGAATGAGTACCAGCAAAATAATTTTAGCCAGAGCATATAACAGCTCTCCCAGCGCCTATAATTGCAGCTTTTAATACATTGGATTGCATTTAATAAGGTATATTGGAATTAGGATATTCTGTGGCCACTGCATGTTCTGCATAATTAGGTATTTGCTGAGCTTGCAACACAATCCATCAGCTGCTGCCTAATTTGAAGAGTTTAACAAAATAAAATATGTGTGTTTAGCTCAGACTAATCAAAACCTGTTAGATACCTGCCAGTCATGTTGCCATGCAGTGGGAGACTCTTTGCACTGGTTAACCTGTGACCTTTCAGTTGCTGATTGCTTTTTTAGGTATTGAACTGATACTAATGAGGACAAATATTTGCCCAGACAGTTAAAGCAGAAAAAATGATAAAATAATGAAGTGATGCTGTCATTAAATATTTTGCGTTGCACAGCATAATTTGCCTTTTTCTTGTTCCGTTATTTAGCCAACCGTGCCACATAACTTTGTCAACTCCTAACACACAAGTTCTATGCCGCGTACTTAACCTGTCTATCATATAGTGGTTGTGTGTATGAGAGAAGGTTGCACTTTTACTGATTGTGCTGTGGCTGCAATGGGTTTGTGAATAAATCATCACTAATCTCATGCAGAAAGATGTAATTAATGTAATCTGATAGCGAGTACAGGGGTTCAAGTTATCACCTATTCCCAATAATCAGTATATAATTGAAGTCATCTTCTGAAATGCAATGCACCTCCTTTAATGTAGTGCAAAATAACTAAAAGAAAATCACTATAAAGCAATACAATCTAATTCAGAGTCAGCTATCAAAATACTCTCTTTTGATAACCCAGTAGCAAGACAAATAGGGGCATATTTACAACAGAATGGTGAAGCATGGCGTTAAGCAAACATTTCTAACGCTACTCTTCACAGTTCTGAAAATGCAGGAATGCGGGGTATTCACAAGAATGCGGCACACCCCTGCGTTTTGCCTATCACTGGCATTAAATCTAGCTGCCTAGCGCCAACTCAGGCACCCTTGCACCATAGTGCAAGGGTCCCTGCGTGGGCGTGAATGATTGTGTATGTGAAGGAAGGTGTCCCTTGCTGTACATAAACAATCCAGAATGCCGATTTGAAACTCCTATGTGTGCTGCATTGTGCAGCACACATAGAAGTCGCAAATCAGCATTTTTTTAATGATTATTTATATGCAGGCATACACAATCATTTATGACAATTTGCTGTTTCTATGTGTGCTGCACAATGTAGCACACATAGAAACAGCACAAATGAGGTGAAATTAATAATTTCTCCTTGTTTTACCATGTTAAGACCAAGTTTTTCCTGGTCTTCATTTTGGAGCTGCCTTCCATTCACGCCACCTCTGTAAATAGGGAGCAGCATCAAAATCAATGGGTGTCGCTGTGTAACGCCCACCGCAACATTCATTGCACGCCCTTTTCATGCTAAGTGTAGCATAAAAGGGGGCCTTATTTACAAGGTGGTGTTAAGCCATGCTAAGTAGCTTAACGCCTCCTTGTAAATAAGGTGAAGGTAAAGTGACATTCCTGTGGTGATTGGGGCTTGTAAATATGCACCATCATTGGATTAACATCCTTCTGTAAACTAGTGCATTATATATTAGTCAGCGTAATCATCTCTGAGTTGCAAGGCAGTGTGATTCAGGTTTTTAATACACGAAATGGTTCAGTTATCATTTTTACATCAGTGTGTAATGCAGTGTAGAGTTGATTAATCGGAGTTTTGCCATGCAACATGATGCAGGTTAAAGTATTCAAATTATTCATCTTCTGTGATCTAAAATACAGTAAAGCAACTAAAATAGTAATCTGTAATCCATTGAGCACCAGACCAATGCAGTTCTTTTATACAATCTAATGCTGTTTGGAGGAAGGAGTTATGTACTTTAACGAAGACTCAACAATAAAACTATCCTATTTATGTAAACTAGCAAATAGAACTGAAATCGAAAAACCGACCTTTAGAATCTAATGCATGGTAAGGAAATCAGATTTATTGGTTTCTAATAGTTAATGGAAGTTAATAAGGAGTAAAGCAGTGTAATAATTCCGTCAGATGACCAGTAGTCAGTAATCGTATGTACTCAAATGCAGAGTAAAGTGGGGCATATTATCAAGCAGGACGTTAAAATTATCGCCGCTTTAGCGGCAGAAAACTGCCGCTAAAGAGGCGATAATGGGCTTGATAATATGCTCTATGGAATTCCAATTGAAGCCCATGTTAGATGACCTTCACATCTAACATGGGCTTCAATTGAAATTCCATAGAGCATATTATCAAGCCCATTATCGCCGTTTTAGAGGCAGTTTTCTGCAGCTAAAGCGGCGATAATTTTATCGGCTGTCTTGATAATATGCCCCAATATCTTTATTCTGGTGTAAAGTAATCAGTATAGGGTAATTTGTGAAATCTGCTTCTATAAAGAACAAATTGTAAAAGTAATCCTCCTCAAACTAATGCAAGGCAAAGAGACCTGTGTGATATCCTTGTGTAATCAAATGTCAAGTAAAGTAATTGGCGTACTTTCCTTTAATCTAATGCAGGGCAAAGTAGTTATAGCAAGCTCTTGCTGTATTCAGATATTGGGTAAAACAATCAAAGAGATGTTCTGTAATGCAGAAAAGGGTACGTGAATTGGAGGAATCGCCTCTGTAACCTAATACAGGTAGAATTATTCCAAATAATCCACTGAAAAATGATGCAGGGCATAGCAAGCAGAAAATTCCCCTGTTGTGTAATTCAAGTAAAATAATCATAGACACCTTCTACTCTGAGTTAGAACAGAAATAAGTCATCAAAGTAATGAGCTTCTCTAACCCAAGCAAAGGCCAAAGCAATTTGAGTATTCTCCTCCCTTAATCTAAAGTAGGTTTATGTAATCAGAGTAATATACTTCTGTGATTTAATATAGAGTGTAATTTTAGAAACAATATATAATGCAGGGTGAAATAATCACTGTAGTCTCATTATGTAATCTAATGTAATTCAAGGAAATCTATGAACTCTTCCATACTTTATAACACAGAGAACACCAATCAAATTCATCTGCTTCTATTATCAAAAACAAGAGCACTTGTGCCGAATCCAGAAATGAATGGTAATCCCCAAACCATTGAAAGGGTCATTAGTGTTTGGTATAAGAATGGAAATAAATCTCTAGTCAATTGGTGTCTGGTGTAAAGGGGCTTCTAGGCACAATTATTAGTGGTTAGCATAATGGACACCGTTCAGTAGTCAACCAGTGTACTGTTAGTCTCAACTGATCCTACTGAAGTTCTTTAGGCAATGATATGTTAGTTGCCGCTAATGTCTGCCACCCTGGGTTGTTCCTAGAATTTAGGGGCATGGAAGTTGATGAGCCCTGGAGTCAGGCAGCAATGCCATTATCTTGAACAATTGTACCTTTAGAAACATGAACAACACCAGACTTGAGAGCAATGCCACCCCATGCAACACCAATTTACTCAATATCTGAGGGCTGTGGTCTTTGAAAATGCTGCCTTCTCTTAGGTGCGGCAGAGGCCTGTGCAGGAGGGCGCTGGGATTTTGACAGACAACCACGCGGGCAAATTAAATAAATAGTTACTTTTCCCTTGTCGTTGTGCTGCTACCACTGTACCTACTTTATTGTGTTTTCAAAATATATGATGCCAAGTGCACTTTTCAAAAAAATTCAATCAGTCTCCCTTTGTCCTTTCATGTAATGTGTTGTACATGCATTTCTAAAATCTGTCCTCAAAAATCATACCAGTTGAGATATTGTTGTTTTACCTCACGTACCTACCCACATCTCAATGTGGTTTATGGGTTATACTCCTGTCGTTACATACAAGACTCCTCCAGTAAGGCAGAGGAGTATTGCTCCACTGCTCAAAAGGGTAAATAAAATGGTAATAACATATTGTTATTATCATTTCACTTTCCCTATCGCAGTCATTGTTGGGGCAGGTGGGACTGGCCAGAGCAGAGGAGGAGTGGTGTGCACTCCCTAAGTGTGCATGAACTGTTTGGCTAGCCCTCTGTCTGGTGCCAACCAAACAATTCATGCATACTTTGCATGTTCCTACGAGGCTGCATTGCATAGCCTGGTCGGGAACATGCACAGGATCCCTGTTGCAGTCTAAGCGCAGATCCACCGGGCTCAGACCAATCACAGCGCTGCATTGCAGCATTCTGATTGGCTCGGAGGGGCCAATATGACCGGGTGCTTCCTGCTGCCACCGGCCAGAAAAGTAGGGACGAGGACAGAGAGTAGGAGAGGCCGCAAAAGGTAAATATTTTTATGGCAATCCCCCTCACTCTCCCCCGCCTCACCACCCATGTCACCAGCCAGATTCTGATTATTGTTCGCTCTGAGTGGTAGAAGTTGTTTCTTGTGGCTCCACAAGTAGGGTGTGGTATAAAAATACCACAGTCAGAATACCGTCTAGCATACATAGTGTGCCCTAATGTTGCCTACAAATATATTGTCCCATGGAAATGTAGTAGAAAATCTACATCCAATGAGGCAATAATTATGAACAATATTTGCTACACAATATTTATGTCAGAAAAGGTTTCTTTACACGATATTATGACATACAACCATGCCCAGTGAGCTCAAAAACTGCTGTAGAAAGGCCTAACTCAGCCCACAATCTCTCTCTGATAATGCCAAAAACCTTACTTCTTAAGTTCAAATTATTACCAGGTGCTGGATACGGTGGTCTAGGGCTCATGGAAAACTGGGGGCCATATTCACAAAGAACTATCACCAAGTTAACGGCACTTTATCGCAGCCAAAGTTGAGATAAATCTATCGCCCCATTCACAAGCCAGTGTTAACAGCCCACAGCACCAGTTAACCTGCGAAAGCAGCCGCAAAAAACATCGCCACGGATGGCCCCCGTGACGATTGCTAATGAGATGTAGAGTAGGCGTTCCCATGCAAAAAGCTGCGACAACACAACTCCACAACATTCACAATGACCAGACAGAACTGCGATAAGAACACAAAACCGGCGATAGGGCGCGTTAGCAGTAGGGAAATAACACCCGCTCTGACCTGGTGCTAAGTCGGACCGCAGCCTGCACCACAAAAGGGAGCACAGCCCACAGCCACATCGGAAGGGCAACAGATGCCATGAAGCCATTGGTCATGTGACTCGGACACCCAAGAAGGCCACAACACCCACCGCCACCACCCCAGAACCCCAAACCCCACCCAGACCACACCCCCGACCACCACAGAGGTAGCGCAGACAAAGACAGCGGACCCCCAGGAAATGCACCAGCCTCACAGACCCAACACCTGACAATGTCATTTCCCACTACAGGCCCAAAAGGATAACCATCCTACGCATCCTGATCAACAATGCCCAACAGGCCGACTGCACCAACACAGCGAACAACCAACATCTCACCCCACACAAAGCTGCTGGCTGTGCTGCACCTGTTGGCCCCTGGTACCCCCCAACCAACACCTGCCACAGTCGGAGGAGTCACACAGCCAGCCACATCCACGTCCCTCACACCTGACCTGGACAACACCATCAGCCTGTCACCCCAAGACCCATACGTCCAACACAATGCGCAGGATCCGCTGGACACCAAGCAAGGACCATACGCCATAGCTGGATGCACGCACATGTTGTGGGCAATCCACCGCACACATGTCATACCCGTGCCCCCTGCCGACACAGCACACAATCACCGCAACAGAAAGCACACGCCTCACAGCAATGTACAGACAACAACCGAACACTGTGGAACCACCACCAATCTCGCCTCCAAATACCCAGCCAGTGTGCATGAGTCCATCATCCTCTGACAGTCCATCAGCAAACAGCATCCCCAGGATGGCACCAAGGGAAATGCACAGCCCCCTGACAAGTTCAAAAGTAACACCCCACTCACATCAACTCCACAACCATGCAACTCACAACTCCGGCAATGCACACGTCACAAAATCAAAACCAACATGCCAAACAACATGCCCCCCATCAGACATGACAGAACAACTCACAATAGTAACCTGGGCAAGCCCTGCACATGAGCCATCAATGGCATGGCATCTCAGCCACACACTAGTCAAATGAGGGGAGAGGTTGCAACCAGGCATTTGTGAAGGAGGCAAGAGAACCATGATTGAAAAAGCACACAATGCCAAGAGTGGCGGAGATGTGTTGGACAGACCCCAGTATGCAGAACACACCCATATCCATGGCGACACACACCACTGGTGTATGGAGTGTGGTGGAGGCAACCATGTCCCCTCGGCCAGTGGTGGAGTTAGCGCAAATGTTGCCTGTCACGTCCCCCCATTAACGTGAGCAGAGTGGGATTGCCCGGCGTACGCCAGGCCAGCGTAGGGGTGTGAATAGAAAGCACATAGCCCTGGGAGTGGTCCACTTCCGGAAAGCCCAACTTCTCTGCCAGGGCAGCACCTCTCACCACACCATGAGGCCGATGCCATCCTTGTGAGTGGAGTTGCCTACGATCCTGTGCACTTGCCGGACCCTGGCACGCTGGACCACTAACCTGTCAGGCCCGCCCCTGTGCAGCCAGGCCTCACTCATCACCTGCCAACACCGGCGTGTGTCAAGGAGGGTCCAACATGTGCCGGTGCAAGCTCCAAGCACCAGTTCCGTGACATCTGCAGCCTCCGCAGACCATCGCTGGCCCCCCGATGCTGGCCCACATTACTCTTTCCACAATCACATACTACACCGGCGTCCTCTTCGGACCAGTAGGTCCCATATGTGAAACTGTGTCCTGAGTGCTGAATGGCAGTGACCCCAAAGCCTGGGCAGCGGCCACAGCACCAGACCCCCTGATCAGTGAGGCATAGTTCCATAAGGGCATCTTGCGACACGTGGTGCCACTAACCCTGTTCAACGCCAGCCAGCCACACGTGGTTGAGGGACCAGGACTACCTTGCGTACCAGTAGGTCCCACATCCAGCACCTAGTCGCAAATCACGAATGGCAGAGTCCACACCAGTGAACGCACAGAGAGGAGTAAGAGTAAGATGTGGCTCAGTCCGGATGAAACCCGGATCCGAGTCACTGAGGTGATCTAACACTATCAACAACTGACCTGGTGCCATCAACCCTGTTCACCGCAAGTCCGCGAGCCGTGGTGCCACCAAACCTGAACTATGTAGGCCGGTGGGGCCATCCAACCTAAGCCGGCGACACTTGGTGAATGGTCCGTGCTGACCGCTGCCGCAGGCCTACACTGCGGTCCAGTATGTCACACATGTGGAACTGTGTCCTTGCCAAGATGTGGAGGAGCCAACACCATTGGACACGCCTCATCGCAGGCGGCATCCCCTAATGGCACTAGTGCCACTAACTCTGTTCGCAATGAGTCATGGGCACTATCTGGTTGGACCTAGGTGGCGACTGAGTCCAGAGGCTGGTGGTTTCCTGCATCTTCATCTAGCCGGACCGGACTTAGTGTCCGACATGTGTCTGTTCCATTCTTCTCTGCCATAGTGACTGTTTCTGCGTGGCCCTGCCCACTGCATCTTGCCCTGGGGGCACAACTTCCACTGTACACAGAGACACTCCCCGCGACAAGCCCCCTGTCATCTACGAGAACCAGCTCTGCACTCGTGACCCTGCCGTAGTGCACCGCAAGTCAGTGGCCCGTGGCGGCAGGCCCATGCAGGACGTAGTGCATCCGGGCCACTAACTCTGTGCAGCACAAATCATGGGGCCTTTATGGTTGTATGGTTGTGTCCTTTACGATGTACACTGTTGTCGATTTCAGACTGCACCAGGCAGCCCTTGCCGGCTGGTGTGCACACACCCCACACACATCCAACACAGGTGTCACTCGGTAAGTGTGCCTGATAATAAATGTGGCCGTGCACACGTGCCCGTAGCCATTCACAACATCTGAGCAAGTGTGTCCATGTGTTCATTGTGTCAGATTGATGTGCACGAGCCCTGCAATATCACAGTGTACTGTCTTCTGTGACGTTGCCATGTCACCTCAGCGTTGGCAGTGACCCTGGACATGTAGCCCCGCACCTGCCCCCAGGCATGCACAGGCTGCATGTGCTGTTTCAGCAGGGGGGCAGGGCGTGGTCCGGATGTGGCCCGGTGCATGAAGTGCGGTAAGTGTGTCTCTGTATTGGGGTGTTGTCGCTACAAGGGCCACAGTACATGATGTTGCAATGTGGCATGTACCAGGAGGGCAGGCCTGCAGGTACGGGGACATGTAGGAGCGCTAGAACGCTCGGGTCTTGGCACATGCATGCCAGGTGTGATGTGTATCAGTCTTGTGGATGCATGAGTCTGTTGCCTGTCCTCTTTCGCTGCGCAGTCCCGGCCAGCCATTTGCTGGACACCTGTGTCCGCCCTATCCAGACCTTTGGCCTATACCCAAGTGGGTGCACACCTTCAAAGGCCAGCATCGCAGTGTTGTTGGCATGGCGCTGGACATGCGCAGACAGGCATTGGAATGGTGTTCCGTAGGATTGCACGTGATGGAACCGTGCAGCGCACACAAGTGTGGGTGCCCATGGCAGGGCAGAGCACCTGTGTGGCAACGTGACACACAGTGATTCCACTCATGTGCATAGTGCTGGGCAAATCATCCATGATTCCCAGGGTCGCAGACGTCCCACCACACCCATGAAAGGCCTCTGTATGTCTCCTGTATGCATGCAGCTGGCAAAGTTAACTTAGGGATGAAAGGTGCTTTGTCTGTACTATGAGGCGGTAGCACATCTGCAACTCCCAGCAGGAACTTGCATGTGCCCAGCACCCCCTGACAGGTACGAGGGTATTTGCTTGCGAATTCCACACTATGCACTGCCCGGCGTGAGACGGACATGTACACATCCCACACGCAGTGGTCCATGGTCATAGTTGGTGTGCGTGATATGGCCTTCGCACGTACTCCCTCCCCAACCAAGGCCCGCACCCGTTGCACACAGACACTGCTCATTGCACCAAACTGTGCCATTTCACCCTCCGGACTTTCTCAGGGCAAGCCAGTGCCACTTCAAGCAGAGCCACTGACACAATGGCAGACCATCCTGGACACATGGTCTACTCCAGTCACATGGAGCTGTACCGTGCACGTCGGCTGAATGTACTGGGGGCACTGCCGTTGGCAGTGCTGTGGATCAGTTACCGGCTGAGCTTCCGCCTTGCGCACGTCACCTGCGTGCAGCCTGTGTTGCATTGTCGCTCGTGCATATTGGAGTGGTCCATGGATGTCTTCCTCTCCAACGTAATGGTAGCTGACCTGGATCTCAAGGTGTGTGTGCA
Organism: Triturus cristatus; assembly: GCF_964204655.1. NCBI lineage: Eukaryota > Metazoa > Chordata > Amphibia > Caudata > Salamandridae > Triturus > Triturus cristatus. The sequence continues at coordinate 847,430,535 of NC_140590.1, forward strand.
CCCCCTCTTGGACCATGACCAGGGGTGTCACCAGGATGACCGCTTATGGCATGCATGGATGTTCGGCATGCAGGCTGGAAACTGGCTCTGGGAGATTGCACCAATCGTCGTGTGCAGTGAGCACATGGAGCCACTACCCGATTGGGCTTTGGTGCACATTGGGTCCACTGGTTGGAGTCAGCACATCTGTCCTGGTCAGCTGATGGATTACGTCGACGACATGTCAGATGTGGTGGCCGGTGATCGCTCAGTGGAGATGTTGGCCTACCCAGCTGCAATCGCGTTCATGGACGATTGACAAGGTATCTGCTGACACAACTGGATGTGAGTCATTGCACTTGTCATGACACATGGTTGCATGTTGTGGATGTGGTCACCAGTTCAGATACGTAAGTGGACATGGCTACATTGACGAGTGTGTTTCAGAACAATTAGATTCATATGGTCTTGTTAGTGGGGTGAAAAAACTAGGGCTTTGGGGGAATTGCTATATATAGGTTCCGGACGGGGCACCATACAAATCTTTCCTGACTGAGGTCACAATGCCGGAATACGGAAATTTCGCCGGGAATAGAGGGGCATATCATAGGCCTCATTTTTCTCCCCACTAACAAGACCTTCATATGAATCTAATTGTTCCGAAACACACTTGTCACTTACATAAAGTGGGGATACACTTAATAGAGCACGCACCTATCGTGGGAGGATAAATTCTGGACACATCCTTCCTTAATCTACCTATCCTATTGGGGACAGTTCCCATGACTGACCAGAGATTGACATAATCCAAATTCAAGGGTCTCCCAAGTTCTGTTTCTTATTAGCGATATTTTTACATATTGTACAATCCAAACCTTTTGGATCGACAGTTTTGTACATATAAGCCTTGAAGAAGTTACAATCATAATGAAACACATGTCAGCTGTTTCCATCATTGACAACAGGGAGGCTTCAAGAATAGGACCTCCGTGGGACAACTAGCAATATTAGCATATTTGTAAAAGAATATATGTCTCTGTTTTGGATTGTATCTTAAATATTGGGTTACCACAACTTGAATGAAACACTGTAATTTGTAATTAAATAGAATTTTGGAGAATTTATTTCCTCGAGCAGGTTTCCTGTGAGCGGTCATATTACTTTCTTCTGAATTATAAACTGGTTACACTGTTAAAAATAGTGATAACAATTTTGGAGTGCCGAGGAACAGTTGTTCTGTTAAGTATTTCGCAAACTATCGGTCATGACCCACTGGTGGATTATGTGCTGATTTTTGGTGCTTTGTGAAAGTCTAAGCAATTTAATAAATATGGCTTTAAATTCTGCATTTAAATTATTTACATATATACATATATGTATTTTCTATTCTGTATTCACATCTGCTGAACTTCAAAGACAGAAGTGAAATGTTAGGCTATTCCTTCTGACAAAGTGATGCTTATGTTTTTTAACATCTGGACTGGTGTTTACAAGCTCCTCTCACTGTGCAGTGAGAGAAGGAGAAGCAAAGTGGATTTTGAGACAAACTTGCTGGGGTACAGAAAGGGTGAAAGCACACACTGTAGGATGTCATATTATATCACACATAGCAATCTGTAAATACCTTTAAATGAACTTTATACATAGAGGTGCCGATTACGATCCGGCAAAAACCGGGTACGAACCGTCGGTCGGAGCGTTTTCTCCGTCCGACTCGTACCCGGTCGTAAAACTTCACAAACATGGAATTACGATTCGCACGGAAACACCATTTCCGTACGAATCGTAAAAAACACCGACCGACGAAAATATACATACGAATGTGCTCCGGGAATGCTGCGACGTGATGTCGGGACGCTGTGAGGCAGCGTTTCACGACCCAGGAACCACGATTCGAACCGACAGCAGTCCGGACGGCAATATTTTCACGTCACCAAAAAAGTGCCGGAAAAGCGAAGTACGTCGCGAAACGACCAGAGTAGGTGGCCCGGTACGTGCCGTACCCCCCCCAGCCCCCGTACGTATGCACCGACCCCCCCCAGCCCCCGTACGTATGCGCCGACCCCCCCAGCCCCCGTACGTATGCGCTGACCCCCCACCAGCCCCCGTACGTATGCGCCGACCCCCCCCAGCCCCCATACGTACGCGCTGACCCCCCCCAGCCCCCGTACGTTCGAGTCGTACCCCCCCAGCCCCCGTACGTTCGAGTCGTACCCCCCCAGTCCCCGTACGTACGCGCCGACCCCCCCCAGCCCCCGTACCTACGCGCCGACTCCCCCCCAGCCCCCGTACGTTCGAGTCGTACCCCCCTCAGCCCCGTACGTTCGAGTCGTACCCCCACCCGTGTATGTACACCCTTGTATGTGTCGAACCCCCCCGTGTATGTACACCCGTGTACGTGTCGAACCCCCCGTGTATGTACACCCGTGTACGTGTTGAACCCCCCGTGTATGTACGTTCGTGTTGAACCCCCCGTGTATGTACACCCGTGTACGTTCGAGTCGTACCGCCACCCGTGTATGTACGGTGCGTAGGGGTACGCACCGTACATACACGGGTGGGGGTACGACTCGAACGTACACGGGTGTACATACACGGGGGGTTCGACACGTACACGGGTGTACATACACGGGGGGGTTCGACACGTACACGGGTGTACATACACGGGGGGTTCGACACGAACGTACACGGGTGTACCTACACGGGGGGGTTCGACATGTACACGGGTGTACATACACGGGGGGTTCGACACGTACACGGGTGTACATACACGGGGGTTCGACACGTACAAGGGTGTACATACACGGGTGTACATACACGGGGGGTTCGACACGTACACGGGTGTACATACACGGGGGTTCGACACGTGCAAGGGTGTACATACACGGGTGGGGGTACGACTCGAACGTACGGGGGCTGGGGGGGTACGACTCGAACGTACGGGGGCTGGGGGGGTCGGCGCGTACGTACGGGGGCTGGGGGGGGTCGGCGCGTACATACGGGGGCTGGGGGGGGTCGGCGCGTACGTACGGGGGCTGGGGGGGTCGGCACATACGTACGGGGGCTGGGGGGGTACGACTCGAACGTACGGGGGCTGGGGGGGTACGACTCGAACGTACGGGGGCTGGGGGGGGTACGACTCGAACGTACGGGGGCTGGGAGGGGGTCGGCGCGTATGCGGGCACATGTCTCCATGGTTGCTATGGGAGTTCGGTGCGGAAGGTGTTTTTTCCATACGGTTGTAACATCGGACGCACGGGATGGATCGTAATTCCTCGGTCGGACTTCACTTTTCACATTTGTACGGTAAATCGTCCGTGGACGTGTCGGACACATTTTCTGACCCGAGGACGTGTGGGGAATACTTCCCAATGCGATTCGTATGGACTTTTTACCATGCGAATCGTAATTGGCAGTTTGTACGGCACTTGTGCGATTCGTACGGTAAAAAGACCGGATACGAGTCGTACGGGGAATTTTTTTACCGGATCGTGATCGGCACCTAAGTATTTAGAAAAAATAAAAATGAAGCAAATCTTTTTGTAATTGTGATGGAAGCAAAGATTTTAGTAAGATCAAAACAAATCAAAACACATTACTGGGTGATGCACAAATGATTACTATTCACTGAAACCAGATTTTCACACACCCTCATTTGTGTGCAGTATAGTTTTGTCATTGTAACCTTAGGTCTGTGCACATTTAGTGGGCATTCAATGGAAAATGTGCTGCCTCCAGTCCTAGGATGCTTGTTTCCAAACCAGGGAGGACCTGGCGTGGCAGTTCGGGCTGGACTGTTCCCATGAGGCACAGGGTCAATACTGATTTGCATATGACCAGGTCTAAATTGGACTGGCATGGTGAGCAAACGAATGATGGATTTAACCCAGATCTCTTGACTGGGAGTGAATATTTTGATTTGTTTTGCATTCTGTCCTTCAATTGTGTGTCTTTTGCTTTCTTGCACTAAGTGAGCCGGTATGCCCAGACGTGTGTCCAGGGTTCACTGTGGAACTGGATTCAAGCTATCCTCGCAGATGAGGGATGAGACCCCGAAACTGGTCCTAGGATGCCTGTTTCCAGTCCATGGAGGACCAGGCTTGGCCGTGCGGGCTGGACAGTTCCCATGAGGCACAGGGTCAAGACTGATTTGCATATGGCTAGGTCTGAACTCAAGTGGCATGGTGAGCAAAAGAATGATGGGTTTGACCCAGATCTCTTTACTGGGGGTGAATGTTTGGTTTGTTCTGCATTCCATCCATCAATTGTGTGTCTTTTGCTTTCTCGCACTAAGTGCGCTGGGTATGCCCAGATGTGGGTCCAGGGCTCACTGTTCCACTCCATTCAAGCTATCCTGGCTGATGAGGGGTGAAACCCTGAAACCAGTCCTAGGATGTTTGTTTCCGGTCCAGGGAGGACCTGGCTTCGCAGTTCGGGCTGGATTGTTTCCATGCGGCACAGGATCAAGCCTGATTTGCATATGGCCAGGTTAAACTGGGGTGGCATGGTGAGAAAAAGAATGATGGATTTAACTCAGATCTCTTGACTGGGGGTGAATGTGTTGATTTGTTCTGCATTCTGTCGTTCAAATGTGTGTCTTTTGCCTGTAAATGATACAGCACTGCCCCATGATGTCTTAGTCACATTAAAAAACTGCTCACCTCAAGCCAAGTGTGGTAGGTTTATGAACGTTTGCCCTAAGAAGTGGGTCATGGTTCTAAAAAAGTTTGGAAAGCACTGCACTAGAATAGTGTCTGGAGATCACAGACCAGACATTCCAAATCGAGGTAGATTGCTTCCAGGAAGATCATGAATTGAAAAGCACAGTCAGCCAAACCACATGCATCCAGGTGTTGTTGTTGGGCAGATCCTTGAGTTGAATAGAAATTATGGCCCAGAGGTCGCACATTGGTTAAATCACTATACGGTGTCTCAATTTCTCAGTGCTTCTGGAAGAGCAGGGATATCACAATGATATTTGCCCTCCCCCCCACCAATGTAGGGAACCTCAAACTTGTCCTACACTTAGCATGCCCTTGTAGACGTCACAACGTGCACAGTACATGGACTCCTACACACCACACAAAACTACCAATCCGATGCACACACCTGGGGGAAATAAAGGAGCTTGTATAGAGAGATGACTAGAGACTCACTGATGGAATCAGTAGCTCGCGCACCTCAGTCAAAAGCAAAATAGCTATACTCCCCTATGTCAAACTGCTATCAGCTGCATTCCCCACTTGCTTGATGCCTGGTCAGCAGCCACGTTCCAGTATCAATTGCGTAATTTCGGTTGCATCCACACCCCAGTAGCGTCAGCCGATTGGCTGGTGGAGCATCACAAGCATGCAGGAGCACCTCTACTAGTCTCACAACATCTGGCACATCGGGTGAACACAGGCAGAGGATAAGCCAGAAAATGTTTAAAAAGGCAAGATCGACAGCTGCATTCACAGTGGAAAAACTTCCACCAATGGAGGATAAGCGTCGTCTTGTCTAGCCTTTCACCCAACTATTGTCACCCGAACTCATTAAACTCGCCTATTCTAAGTGAAACTAAAAGATAGTGAGCAGAGGTGGTTGGACACCGTGAAAGTAATATCACTTGCTCCTCGTCCCACTATGAATGCTACTGTGGTAAGGACGAGGCTGGAGGTTGGCTGATGGGGTGTCAAACTGGCTGCTTCTTGTGTCAAACTGTCCAACGCGTGTTGATTGGCTATTTCAAACCTACATGGTGAGCAATTTCCGGTCATGTCCTTGAGCAGAACCTTCGCATCACAAGATCACAGCCACAAACTCTTCTGTGGTAGATGCCGCCCTTGGCAAGGCGGGTGTAATTCTGGCTGCACGCGTTTCATGTTTGGCATTCCATAATTCCCATCCAGACCAGCTGTCACGAGACAAAGACAACACAGCTGCAACACATTCTTGAGCCAGAAAAACTTGGGACACAGTTATGAAACAAACATTATGAAAACAAAAGAAGAAAAAAAGGCCGAGACCGCCAACAATTTCCTTCCGCACTGTATACACACATATCGCCTTGCTCCCATTACCCTCATCTGCATATGCAAATGAGCCAAGATATAATTGCACTATTTGTTCAGTCTATTCCAAACTAGGAGCCACCCGCTTGATATATTCATCTCTGAGATTCACAGAATGTGCGATGTAGAGATTTAATTAATCTTATTTGCATATTACTCATCATCTTGGCATGTTTAATAGCTAATTAAATTATTAAAAAAAAACTATTAAGAAAAATGGAGCCAGCCCTTTACGGAGTACGGAGCGGCACCGGTGCTGACTTTCAGCACCGTTATGACTTTGATGTATATCAGTCCGTAAGCTTAATTTGATATTTGACGGGTTTTTGTCCCCAGGAATGCATTCCACCTCGACCTCGGAGCCAGGAGTCATGTTTCACGGGACTCAGTGGGAATAGCTCCATCATATCAGTTTCAGGAGACACTTAGCAGGTTTTATTTAATGCTTCATAAACTTATCTGTAAGAATGAAAGTGCAATGCAAATTCACAATGAGCTGCCAAACCAGCAGATTGCCTGACTGTGACCTGAAGGTATTAGATCGCGTTGGTTCCTCTATCAGTTTTCGCTCCTTAAGGAATTGATCAGCGTTCATACACTGCAAATAGACTTGAATGTCCTAGGCACTTTAGCTGTGCAAAGGAGAAGCCCTGCTTGGGATCCGCTAAGTTCCAGACTTTATCGCTTGTGAATTTGATATAATTTGCACCAAATAGTATGATTTCTATCCTCAGTGAATTTAGGGGCACATTCACAAGCCCTGCATGGCTTTTCATGGCCTCATAGATATGGTGTGAGTCAATGCAGCGCAAGTCGATGTGTTGCCTCACACATCGTTGGAGAGGCATGCCATGGGTGTTACGGTGGGTGTTCCCATGTAACACCCATGGCATTTGACACATTCACAGATTTACAACATGCTGTAAACCTGGGAATGCATCAAAAGCCTACGCCTCCCCAGGGGTGGTGTAAGGGTAGTTTTTGTGCAGGAAGGTGTCCCTTCCCCTACAAAAACAACCTGATTTCAGTGCAGACACCCTTGCAGTGCAAGGCTGTCTGCATTGGCACTAAGCGGCCATTTGTGCACATGCACAGTGGAAAGGGAAAGGAATGCACTGAATCTCATAGATATGGCGCGTTCCTGCCCTTTTCTTTTGACATAGGGCAGCGCAGAAGGAAGGCTTGCGGCGAGGCCTGCCAAAAATGAGTAAATTAGGACCTTCATTTTTTGCATATGGGTTTTCACATTAAAATCATGACCCTCGTCCTGCTTTTTAGTTAAAGAAATTATAATTTATTGAGAGAGAAAAACATCCACACAATCCATTTTTTCAGAATCATGAGGAAACCTTTTAAAGTGAACTCTTTAGTAAATGACAGATCGATGTTGGTATATGTATTTGTAAAGCGCACTATCACCCTCAGGGGTATCCTGGTGCTGAGCAGGTGTCTGTGCCTAGCCCTGTCTATGGTAGATTAGGTGATTGAAAAGCCTGGTCTTCAGCTTCTTGTGGAATTCAAGAATAGAGGGGGAGACTCTGATGTAGACTGGGAGCTCGTTCCATGCTTTCGGAGCTATCTAGGAGAACACCCATCCTTCTGATCTGGTTCTGTATATATGTGGGATGTCTGTGTGTAGGAGTCCTGCAGAATGGAGGTGTCTGGGTGGTTGGTGGAAGTAGATGTCACTGTTCAGGTAGGTTTGCCCAATTTGTGTAGTGCCTTGGATATGTGTGTGAGTAGTTTGAAACTGAGTAGTGTAGTTCCCTGAGGTGTAGTGTGATGTGGGGTCTGTGTGGGAGGTTGAAGATAAGTCTGGCTACCGAGTACTGGATGGTTTGCTGTCTTCTGTGAGTTGTTTGATGATCCCTGCATAGAGGGTGCTCCCATAGTTTAAGGTGCGGGTGACTCGGGCATGAGTGAAGGCATAAACCAGCGCTCCTGAGGAGTATAATCTAGCACTCCAGAGAAAATATTACCACTTTACGAAGAAAAGCTACATTAGGGCAAGACATGGGAAAAGTGAGAAGCTTTGCAAACTGTGGGTGGACAGGTAATCAGGACCTACACAAGACTTTGATCACATAATAAAAATATCTCCTACTCACAACTTTCTGCCTGCAAGCTACCTCAGGTGCTGTGGCTTTCCATCAAAAGCGTGCCACCTTCATACCCCTCAGCACTGCATATGAATCCATCATGAAACCGGGTGTGATACCTTCACACCCTTCACCTTTTTAAATCAATCACATGAAATGGTGTCAGTACGTAAACCACAGAATCAGACTCTGCAGCTCTGAACGCCCATGCTGCCCCCCTTCAAACACGTTGCTTCTTCAAATCCTGTGTCTCTGGTCCAGAGCTCAAGACACCTGGAATAGACTGCCTGATAAGCACCACAAACGAGTTTCCAAAATCAGACAGAAAGTGACTTAAGACCTACTTGTCCCCCTGTTTCCAATGACTCAAAGACTGGTTTGAGCGCTTCGCCCCTTGAGTGAGCTGACCACAGAAATAGTTTTCACAGATCCTAAAAAATATACTCTTGACTCCTGCCGGGTCAAATAGGCTAAAACCAGGCTGAGACACTTCGACTGGCTTTCCTATTGTTGTGTCTGTCTCGAATCAGCTTCAAGCCATAGAATGACATGCATGAGGAGAGAAAGAAAGACATAGTGAGAGGGAGAGAGAATCTGATAAAGCCATGGACCTAGAGAGAGGCACACACAAAGTGGCTTTGGAAGCAGGATTATGAAAATCTTATGAAAATGAGTTTTAGCTTTTAAATATTAATTCTACTCTTTTTTAAAAATAAAAAAATTCAAAAGTTAGCTATGTGTGCTGCTCAAACAATCCTACATTTAATTAACTTCACTGACCTGGAAAGGCTATGATCTCCTCTTTTCCGTGGTGGTAGGAGGCAGTGAAGAGATGTAGGTGAATGATTTTCTTTGTTTAAATGTGTTTTTATAGATTTTTTAATTTGCATTATTACAGTACACTTCAGGTAATACAATTTCAAAACAATTGCAGTTTGATATAATTATTACACCTGAATCAGGTTTCTAGCAAATCGTATCTGAATTAATCATCAACACACAAGAATCTTGCCTGGTACTTTGAGGATGGATTCGCTAACCTGATGAATATAGGAGTAGGCTATTGGCAACGCAACATTGATATAACAAATGAAATATCACACTAACTCCTATGCATGAAAGTATAACGTTTAAACAGAGCAACACGATCACATCTGATATCTTCTTACTACAGGGACTATTTGTTTGTTTGCACACAACGTTTGGATATGTGTTAATTGCACTATGCGCTACCCCACAGGGTGCCCACTGCACGGTGAATGCCTGCTGAATACCGTGCTAACTGGTTTGGACAGTAGTCAGTGTGGGGCCTACGCCCGCCGCCCTAAACATGTTACTGGAGAAGGCACTGATATAAGTCTTGTGATCTGATCATACTACCAGGGTCTGACTCACATTTCGTTCGGATGAATTACTAGGCTCCTCAGTCTGATTCCGCCAGATTGTTCGGAAATCCGACAACATCGCATCCCAGTTCCCCGCGAGTGGCTGCTTACGGATACCTACCACATCTTCACGACGCATCGCTGTACTCTCCGCCTGTGCCCAACAGAGAAGAGACTGGAACCAGGCCTTCTCTGCAGGGTGGCCAGGAGATTTCCAGCGCTGCCTGATCAGACTTTTGGCCACTATGAGTCTAAAATCTATGTAACAAGATGTCACTTTGTGTTTACTAGATCTGTGATATAATCCCAGTATGCATACCTCCCATGACCAACTCAGTGTACGTTCTGTGCATTGCGCTAGGGTTGTGGAGACAGCTATCCAGTATGGTTGTATGACCGAACAGGACCAAACCATGGGGCATATCAACAACAACCGGCGATAATTATCGCTCAGCGCTCTTAGCGTGAGGATAATTATCGCCGGCTAGCGTGAATTTTTATCGCTGAGATAGCGTGCTATTAGCAACGCTTATCTCAATAGCGATAAAAATCTACACGCTAACAGGCTAACGTGAGATTATCGCTGGAAACCCAGCGATAATCTCACGTTACCTTGTTGATAGGGACAGGAAAACTTAGCCATGATATCCTCCTTCCATAGGATATCATGGCTAAGTCTGAAAAATACCAGACGTAAAAAAGCAGCGTTAACCGCGGTTAGCGCTGCTTTTTTTGTCTCTAACAGGGTTAGCGACATTCTTGATAATAGGAGAAATGTCGCTTAGCGACATTTCTCCTATTATTTTACTCTGGAACGCCCCCTTTGCATCTCATTAGAGATGCAAGGGGAAGCATAGAGTAAAAGGGTGCTAACATGCACATTTGCGTGTTAGCACCCTGTTGTTGATAGGGTGCTAGTTTTATCTCTGTTTTTTCGGCTTTTAAAGCCAAAAAAGCAGAGATAAAGCCCTTGTTGATATGCCCCTAAGTGAAGTAAGTTGACCCCGACTTCCCTGCATCGTGGGCAGCTGGCGTCGGTACAATTAAGATATTTATTTATTTTGGCTGGTGTTAGGTAGGCCCTGTGCACCATGTAGTACTGGATGTGCCGGAATCTTGCATTACGGGGGATACAGGTGGGACCTTCGAGAATGGCCAACCATTCACTCTCAGTGCAGGGACACTGCAAATCAGCCTCCCAGTGAGCACCTAGGGAGCTCAACTGTCGAGCCGTGTGTGTTCTCAGCGGTCCAGCAAACCATTTGACGTGGTGGCGGCCTGTACCTAATTCAGGCAAATATTGCACGACTAAGTGTGTGGGCGTTTCCTGCGCTATATTGCCCCATGAAGTCTGTAACATGCGGACCAACGCTGCATGTAGCAAGAATTGACCCAGTGGCTAACCCGAGTCCTGAGCAAGCATCTCGAAAGCTGCCCCTCGCTGTATAGGATCCCGATTGTCAGGATGCCAACCTCTTCCCATTGTGTTAACTCTGTGCCCACAACAGCACAGTGTCTCCTAGGCGTGCCCACTATGGGAAGGGATGGTGCGTATAGGATCACGCTGCGCGTGATTTGCAGGCTACGGCAGTAGCAGTAATGGGCTACTTCCAACATCAGCTGGGCTGGCGGGCTGCCCTTGCTGGGGTGAAAAACTCAATTGCTTGCAAATGAGTTAGAGCCGGTGCATGAGTCGCTAAGTCTTCCAGTTGGTGTGTGCTTAGCCATCTAGTCACCCATTGGAGCTGGGCAGCAAGGTAGTGTTGTTCCATATGTGGCAGTGAAAGGCCTCTGATAGTTGTCGAGGGGTACATTTTAAACATGGGCACTCTGCTGCGCGATACGCCCCAGATGAATTTCCTCATATCTGATCTAGACATTTGAACAGCTCCAATTTAAGGCAGGACGGCAAGTTTACAAAATAGTACAATAGTCGCGGGAGAAACACCATCTTTATCAATGCGATTCGACCCATGACCGTCGGTGGCAGTGTGCTCTAAAGGTCATCTGCTCGCACCGCAGTGATGGCGTGCATTAGATTGCCCTCAAGTAGGTCTGCTGGGATCCTGTATATGTGTATACCCAAATATCAGAATGCAGACCGCTGCCAGTGCACTGGCCTGCCAGCAATGGTTAGGCGCGAGTTCGGAGTGATTTCTGCAAAGGGATGCAGGCATGATTTGTCCCAGTTCACAAGGACCCCTGAAACGGCAGCAAACTCTAACAGCGTTTGCTCCACACAAAACAACCTGACATCTTTAAGGTATATTAGCAGGTCGTCTGCATATAATGACACTCCATGCAGGACATCACCCAGAGGGATTCCCCACTCATCCTGCAATTCATGCAGCAACTTGGCTAAGGGTTCGATAGCCAGCACTGAAAGAAGCAGTGACAGTGGGCAGCCCTCCTTGGTGCCTCTTTCGATAGGGATCTGGTTAGATAAATATGGGCCTGCTTTGACTCTGGGTACTGGTTGAGTATAAAGTAGCCAAACAAGGCTCAGGAACTCATCTCCTAGGTCATATTTACGCAGCGTGGCAAATAGAAAGCCCCACTTCAGCGTATAGAATGCCTTTTCTAGATCTAACACTAGACACCCTGAGTGTTCCCAAGCAGTTCTGGAATAGTGCGCTACCCTGAAGTAGCGGCGTAGATTTAGTGACATGCTTCGATTGGGCACAAAACCGTTTTAGTCCGGATGGATCAATGATGGAACCAGTGGGGCTAGCCTGCATGCCAATATTTTTGCCAACACTTGGTAATCTGTATTTAAAAGTGCCAGTGGGTGGTAGGAGCCAAGTAGCTCTGTATTTCTATTTGGCTTGGGTAGTGATATCAGAAGTGACTCCCGCAATGTGCCAGGTAGGGTCCCTGCCTCCCATGCCTCATGAAACATATTGAGAAGCTGCGGTGCCAGGGCTTGTTGATAAGCTTTATAATATTCAACAGTAAACCATCAGGCCCCTGTGAATTGCCTGTGGCCAGTGAGCGTATCGCCTCATGGACTTCTAACAGAGAAAGTGGCTCGTTCAATTCATCACGTTGTTCGGCAGTAACTTTAGGTAGTAACAATGGGGAAAGGAAATAGCTCAAGTCTGGGGGCCCTACACGATGCACTGAGCGGTATACCCTAGTATAGTGTGTCATGAATTCCACGTGTATATCATGCTGTTTAGTGAGGATGTGCCCATTTGCTGATTGTAAGCGCAATATGGGTGATTGTGTCTGTTCTTGCTTGATCATACGCGCAAGCAGCCTGCCTGATGCACTGAGCGGTACACCCTAGTATAGTGTGTCGTGAACTCCACATGTATATCATGCTGTTTAATGAGGATGTGCCCATTTGCTGATTGTAAGTGCAATATGGGTGATTGTGCCTGTTCTTGCTTGATCATAAGTGCAAGCAGCCTGCCTGCTCTGTCTGCTACTGCATGCGTATGTGCTGCATGTGACGTATAATTTAAGCAACGTAGTCTCTCCAGAACCTCTGCATGCTTCTGTGTTTCTATTGCGCATTGTGTGTCTCCACCACGTTCTAGGTGGGCTTCCAGTTTTGTCAGATTATTCTCAATATGTGTTATTTTGCTGTCCAGTTGCTTTTGAACACTCCAGCTCAGGCCCAAACATTGACGCCGGACCACAGCTTCACCTGCATCCCACAGTAGTCCTGTGTCAGTCACTGAGTCTGTATTTTCTGCGAAATACTTGTTGATTGCTGTGCCAACTGCCTCTCGAAATGGGGGATACTCCAGTGCCAGAGGCTGCACCCTCCATACGTGCGTGGTGAGCCCTGACTGATCCCCTCGCAGCTGTTTTATGTGGGGGTTAAGGTCTGAGTGTATTTTTCCCAGGTAGTCTTCACCTACGCTTTGGGTCAGCATCCGTTGACTTGCAACAAAGCGGTCAATATGGGCGTGCAGGCCATGTGGATGGCAATAGTGAGAGTATAAGCGTGCCAGCTGGTTAAGGGATCTCCATACATCTAGTAAATCCCAGAGATACATCCACTCCCTTAGTCCATGTGCATTAGATGTTGCTGCTGCCTGCAAGAGTGGTGGGAAGGACCTATCTAGTGTGGTGTCAAGCACGGCGTTAAAGTCCCCACCCAGTAACCAGGGAACATTGCACCAGTATGAGAGCTGGCCTGTCAGTGCCTGTCAGAACCCATTCTGGTTAGTGTTTGGGGCATAGATGGAACCCAGCACCAGGAGTTTCCCATTTAAGCGCCCTTTGGATAGAACATATCTACCATGCGGGTCAATTTCAGTTTCCTCCGGTGTGAACTGTGTTCCAGGCCTGACCCAGATCAGAGTCCCTCTGGCAAAAGATGAGTAGCCCATGACCAATATTTGCCCCCTCCATCGCTACTGCAGTCTACATATCTCTGGTTTCGCTATTTGGGTCTCCTGCAAGAATGCTATATGGGCTTTATGTCGCTTGAGGTAAGCATAGACGTCATATCTATGGGCCGGCGTGTGGAGCCCCCTGACATTCCAAGTACTTATGGTGGTATGTGGCATGCAGTGTTTAGATAAGATAGCTCTGCGTGCTTGTAGCATAGTGTGCTTAGTCGTGGACAGCCATACAGCATGCCCACAGAGAGTGAATACTGCATCTCTATTACTTTGGTGTTCGTGTGCGTATCATGTCGAGGAGTTATTAGAAAGGGGAGCCATGTACGGCTTAACTGGGATAGAGCAGAGAGACAACAGGTATCTGCCCAAGCGAAAAACAATGCCATGTGGCAACAAACGGCAGCGTGCGCCGAGTTAATCATGTCGGGGTTGGGGGTCAGGGTTTGGTTTGCAGTGAGTGCGATAATGTTGCGGGCCCAATTTCATAGGTGTAATGACGCGTTATGACTTGGCATTCATGGACAGACGCCTAATTAGTGTTTGGCGCGGGACATGGGTGGATGGGCGCAGGCTGACACGGTGTAATTTTATGTTATTCAGGGTATCCTGTGGAGTGTGTGCATGTCACTGCACTGCGGTCGTGCATGTGGACCCAATTACATACGTGGGGGGTGTCAAAGTCCAGACAACTCAACGGGGAACAACCTTTACAACGCAACTTTTACAACGCACTACACTTACAACGCATTTTTTACAACGCAAAATCCATTACAACGCACTACACTTACAACGCATGACACTACAACGCATTTTTAAAAACTACCTTTACAACGCATTCCATTACAACGCCTACCATTACAACGCATAATATTACACTACACTATCCAACACTTACCCTACTGTTGCACCCCCTGGAGATAGAATAGTAATTTTTACCCCTATACTATCCAACACTTACCCTACTGTTGCACCCCCTGGAGTTAGAATAGTAATTTTTACCCCCATACTATCCAACACTTACCCTACTGTTGCACCCCCTGGAGTTAGAATAGTAATTTTTACCCCTATACTATCCAACACTTACCCTACTGTTGCACCCCCTGGAGTTAGAATAGTAATTTTTACCCCTATACTATCCAACACTTACCCTACTGTTACACCCCCTGGAGTTAGAATAGTAATTTTTACCCCTATACTATCCAACACTTACCCTACTGTTGCACCCCCTGGAGTTAGGATAGTAATTTTTACCCCTATACTATCCAACACTTACCCTACTGTTGCACCCCCTGGAGTTAGAATAGTAATTTTTACCCCTATACTATCCAACACTTACCCTACTGTTGCACCCCCTGGAGATAGAATAGTAATTTTTACCCCTATACTATCCAACACTTACCCTACTGTTGCACCCCCTGGAGTTAGAATAGTAATTGTTACCCCTATACTATCCAACACTTACCCTACTGTTGCACCCCCTGGAGTTAGAATAGTAATTTTTACCCCTATACTATCCAACACTTACCCTACTGTTGCACCACCTGGAGTTAGAATAGTAATTTTTACCCCTATACTATCCAAAACGTACCCTACTGTTGCACCCCCTGGAGTTAGAATAGTAATTTTTACCCCTATACTATCCAACACTTACCCTACTGTTGCACCCCCTGGAGTTAGAATAGTAATTTTTACCCCTATACTATCCAACACTTACCCTACTGTTGCACCCCCTGGAGTTAGAATAGTAATTTTTACCCCTATACTATCCAACACTTACCCTACTGTTGCACCCCCTGGAGTTAGAATAGTAATTTTTACCCCTATACTATCTAATACTTACCTTAAATGCAATTTTATATTATGCGTTGTAATGGTATGCGTTGTAAAGGTAGTTTTTAAAAATGCGTTGTAGTGTCATGCGTTGTAAGTGTAGTGCGTTGTAATGGATTTTGCGTTGTAAAAAATTCGTTGTAAGTGCATGCGTTGTAAAAGTGTGCGTTGTAACGTCATACATCCCAACTCAACACATCATATCATCAGTAGTCTGTGGCGTCACTACGGGAAGTGACTGTGAGTCCTCGTCTACTGGCCACTCTGCCAAGGAGCTGCTCTCGCTGGATGAGTGTTCAGAGGAGGCATCAGTGTCTTTACTAGGACGCCGATCACTCATGCTCGCCACTACTCTCAAAACGCCCTGTCTTTCTTGTAGTGCCTGCTCAGGGTTGGGAGCAGCCACCAGTTGGTTCAATGCTTCTCCTTCTGCGATGTCCTCTACGATCTCTTGGATGCAGTTCCATGTTGTTGCCTCTGTGGCTTGGTGAAGTGTGATGGTCTGCAGACTCAAGCCAGTCCCATGCTTCGTTGGCATCTTTGAAAAAATGAATGGATCCATCTGCAACCACTCGCTGGCGAGCCGGGAATATGAGGGAGTACTTTATATTAAGGTCATGCATGCGCTTCTTTACTGGGAGAAATGTGCTCCGCTGCTTCTGTACTCCAGAGGCATGGTCTGGAAAGAACAGGACCTGGGAGTGGTCCCCTTTAACTGTTTCGCTTTTTCTGGTTTCGCAGAGGACTGCGTCTCTATCCTTGTAGTTAAGTAGTCGAAATAGGAAGGGACGAGGTCTAGCCCCCGGTATTGGCCGGCCTGATGGTACTCTATGCGCACACTCTACTGTGAAGTGCAAGGAGAGGGAGTCCGCCGGCATCAGAGATTTCAACCAGGCCTCCGTGTATTCTGTCTTCCACACCCTCCGGCAGCCACACCAATCTGACATTGTTTCCGCGGGAACGGCCCTCGGCATCATCCACCCTGCGTTCCAGTGAGTGCAGGCGTGCCTTGATTCATCGACCTCCGTGGTCAACTCCTTTGTGATCGGAGTAACTGTTGCAGTTTCCGCCGCCAGTTTATCACTTTTCCGGCCAGTTTCTTGTGATCCACATGAAGCAGCGTAAAATCAGACGTGACTATCTATGCAGCTTTCCAGTGACGCTCTGGCCCGTTCAAGAGTTTCACGTATGCTTGTTACTGCTTGGAGCACTGAATCAATTTTCAACTCCAGGGTTGAGGACCCGGCTGCCCCCAGGTCCTCACTTGGCTGGGCTGGCTGCATGGGATCTGGTGGTGGCTGTTTACGGGTGACACTCGACCGTGCTCTAGGTTTACCCATCATGTCTTGGTTGCAGCGCTGAGCTCATAGGATGGCTGGTTCAGTGGTGGGGGTTGGATGGTTTTGTGGCCCACCCCTCGCTGCGCGCTAGTCATGTTTCTTTGGTGTTGTCTGGCACCAGCAGAGGGTGCTTAGTGGAAACTGGAGTTCTGGGCCTCAAGACCAGAGCATTTCGCACCATGCGACGTTGCCTGATGCCCAGTGTGTTGTTGGCAATGGGGTCCTGTGGCTTTGTTATGCATATGGCGACCAACTTTACTGTGATCAGCAATCATCGACCTCTGCCCAGTATGTTGCGTATGGGTGGCAAGTAGGAAGTGATCTACGCTCTCCAAACATTACCCCTGGAACTGCCAGGTGCGATCCATGGCAGCTCCTGACTCACATGCCCTGAGTGATGCGCGGTAGCACGATAATGCAGTTCTAGAACCTTGGTGTTTTATGTCATAGTTTCTGGTGGTGACAGAGGTGCAGAACCCCACAGGGGCACGTAGGTTAAGGTTAACGACCAAGTTGTCGCTATTGGGGGCCAGGAACAACTGCTATTCTTCCAGCAGTGCAGGCTATGTACAGTCCAGTGCACCTCCAGATGCATCAGCAGGCCTCAGCCCCCTCACAGAACATTGATGGTTCCATAGCTCGGCTCCTCAATTCAGTCCTCTGCAAAGTCCCCACAGTAGGCCGCCAGGTCATGACAGAGCTCACAGATGGCTGCCGCCTTAGACTCTCACCCACAGGCTCAGCAGCGGCCCACCTCAGTTCCAGCGCGCCTCTGCTTGCGTCTCTGGCAAGCTCGGCCTTCAGCCGGTCACACAGCACCTCTCACCCTTGCTGTGTCACTCGATTCTCCAGATCCGTTGTCTTGATTCCGCTTCCCTCAACAATCGTTGGCACCTGCGTTTTGCCTCATCGGTGCATTCAGCTCTTATATGGGAAATTGCAACAGGGCCGCCCGCCCCCAGATCTCACCACAGTTCGCCTCGGTCTCCACATGGCCGCCCCGGCTCTCATATGGCTACTTGGTACCGTTCACCCTCGGCTCGCCTCACAATTTTCCAGAGATCGAGGGCTTATTACTGTTTCGGTTGGCACGTGTTCACACTCCGCGCCTCCCCTTTGGCAGTTTTGCCGTTGCCACAGCTCTTTGGCTCGGGGCCGATTCTCGGCCTCAGGCCACAACGCCATAGTGCTGTGAATGGCCACCCCACCGTCAATCGGGTACTATAAATCTTCAAAGGCACTCCGGTTTGGTGCCAGCGATATGAGGCATCCAATGGGGTGCAAGAGTTGACACAATGACCATTAGTGATGCAGAATAATTACAGGATTCCTGGATCGGTGGATGAAGCCTCTCAGAGTGTGTCCGCCATCTTGGCTGGCTGGCCCCACCCCCCGAGATTTAGGTGAATGATGTGGTAGAGTTCAGCTGTCTGATGAAAGTGACCAATAAGGCGGCCAGTAAAAGTGGATATGTTTCTTGATTTCAGATGTGCTCTCAGGGCAGCAGTTACCGTGGGGGACACTAGAGGTCAAATTTACTATTCTAACTGCAGTCATAGAATATCTGGGGAAAGGGCAACTCGCCGTTAAACAGTCAACAATGCTTAGCTATTATTCTCCACTCTTGATATATTTTGGGTAAAGGTAAAAATACCTCAAGTATTTTATGAATGTGTTTAAAAAAGCAGTAACTTTGCATAGCGGAAAGTGCTGGCCTCAGGTGCTGCTCAGGCCAAAAGGCTAGAAAAACCTGAAGTGTGCTGGTAGACGATGGTGGTGGTGTCATGACAAGGAGTAGTGGTACAGGGGAGGTGAGCATTGAGTAGGTGAGTGTAATGCTGATGTCTAGTATGGTAGAGGTTTAGGATATATGATGGTGTCTCATGGAGTGTAAGCAAGAAGTGCAGTGAAGAAGTGGGGGTAAGTTGTATGATGAGAATGAGCAGTGTGGAGGGGGTGAGTGTTTAGTGGTGAGTTTGATCAGTGTGGAGGGGTTGAGTGGTTTGTTTGATCAGTGTTGGGGGGTTGAGTGGTGAATTTGATCAGTGTGGAGGGGTTGAGAGATGAGTGGTGAAATTGATCAGTGTGGATGGGTTGAGTGTCATTGAGGTGAACAATTTATTTTGCTCGTATATTGATGTATTATTAGGACATTGAAATAAGGAAGCCCTCCAGCATCACAGGATTGTGCATGTTTATATATTGAACATAGTTTGAAAAATCATCCTTGTATAATTAATAATTGTCTTTAGGTTTTTAAATTTGCAAAATTTAAAACCAAATGACTAACTGATCGATAGGAATTGTAGCGTTAACCAGCACCACCCTATCAGTGCATACTATATATACACCTTTAACTTATTGCACAACATCAACAGGCATTAACACCCAATCCTATCCACCTCCCACCTTCCTACCTTTCAACCCATCCATGATACATATAACTCACGTGACTTCTTTCCACTGATTATGAGTAGAACTTCAGTGGAGGGACATGCTTGTATCATGAGTGATAATCATTGATTATATCAGTAACCTATCATCCGGTAGCCGCTCTAGTCAACAACTAATCACCCAAAGGTTTGACTGGTAATGGAAAGCCATGAGAACAGTACATCTTGGACCTCTTCAAGTTTTTTCTCAGAAATGATTTTTTGTGGTGGTAGTACTTCCCTTTTTGGCTAAAGTTCCCTAAACTTTTTGCTTTCCCCCTAGACCGTTTTCCTGACATAGAGTTTCCAATTTGGATGCTTTGGGTACTTTGCCACTGATGATCAGTGTCAAAGTACAAGTGTTCCCTGTGTAAAGTGTAATGGTAATTGTTTGCCAATGATTGGTATGTTTGCCTTCTAGTAAAGTCACTAGTGATGTGCACTGTGTGTGCCAGGGCTAGTAATGCAAAGGTGCACGGAGAAGGAAACTCAGGCCTGCAGTTTAGGGCTTGCACGCAGTTTGCTAATTTAGCATGTTGTCCTGACAAGTGCAACCACTTGTCAGGCCTTACTTTCCCTTTTGCATCTACAGTCGGCACCCCTGTGGTAGGTCCCGGGTAACCCCTGGGCAGGGTGCAGTGTAAGTGAAAGTCACGGACATATACTAAGGTGTGTGCTATGTCCTGACAGTGAAAAACACTCCATTTCATGTTTCACTGGTGAAAGGCCATCCTGCCCATAGGACAGAATGGGGGAGGCTGGGTATTGTGTTTGTTAGCCTAGTTTCCCATACGTTCAAAATGGAGAGGTGAAGTTTAGTATGTATGAACTCACAGTGTTATAACACATCTTTCTATGAAAGTGGTTTTGTCACTGTGTGCTCAGAAACCACTCTTTTAGTAAGTGTCTGAGTTTTGTGCTTCAAGCATTTCTGTCTGTCTCTGCTGAATGTGGATTGACTGTCTGGATCTGAGAGGTGAGAGGATCTGGGGGAGGTCTTGACCCAGGGAGAGGTTGAGATGGCACCAGGCTGACCTGCACCTAGAGAGTAGGCGGAGGAGAATCCCTGGGAGGTGAAGAGGCCTGGGTTGTTGCTATAAAACAATTGACCCGTCTCCTGCTGAGTGATTAAGGATCCAGACCCTCAGTATCAAAGGGAGAAAGGTGACACTGGAAGGGTGACACCCAGAACTGATTTAGGCAGGGGTCAGGGACCCCTGAGCACAACGAACTTTAAAGACATTTAGGGGTATAACTATGAGAGCGGAGACCCCTGAATGTTGGAACAGAAATGGATTGAGACTGAAAAGGCTTGGACCCATTTTGAGGTCAAGAGGAACCTCTGCTAAGGAACAAGAAACTGAAGAGACTGCTGGGAAGGACCGACCTTGCTTCGTGATCTGGGGCTGGTCTGCAGTTTTCTGTTTTAACCAAGGAAGAGGCTGTTGGGACTGTGCTTTGTGCACTGGGTCCCCCTGCTTGAAGAAGACTGTGCTTTGTGTTGTGTCTTGTTACCCCAAAGGCCCGAGGTGAGCTGGCTCCCTGTTTGGAAACACAGGAACATAAAAGTTTCCGGAGAAGTTTCAAGCGACACAGTGGGCGTGTGTTGTGGCAGCTTGAGACCCTCAGAAGGTGTGCCCTGTGATCTTGGACACACGGAGGAGAAGTGAGACTCGGACGCGCTGGGAGCGTGTCGCGGTGCTGGTGAAGAACACCTGGATATCGGGGCACTGGAGTTGGAGTAAGTTTCAGTGAAGCAGTGTGTGTGCTTTGGTGCAACCTGGGACTGTAGCGGTGATTGACTGATCATCGTGTGTACCGGAAGAAAGTGAGTCTCTGCAGCGCGTTGTGCGTGTCTTTGTGCCAACTGATACCGCAGGAAGGAGTGCCTGGTAAACGTGCACTCAGAGTCGATGTGAAGTCCCATCAGCGTTGTGTGTGTGGCTTCGTGCCAGAGGAGACCTGGAGGGTGCTGTGGTGAACGTGCACGTGGAGTAACGTAATCTCAGAGGCATGGGGTACGTGTGCCCTGCAGCCGCCTGAGACCTTTCTAACAGTCGCGGCCCGGACCAGCAGCCCCGGAGGAGCTGAGCTGCCAGGCCGAGTCCCTGTGGCCCATTGAGAAAGTTCAGCAAGGCAAGCCCAGTTTTCTGAAGGAGGAGAGGAGAGAGGGGTCGCGCCCCCAGGTAACATGGATCACTGCCTGGGCAGGGTGCGGGCACGGAGGGACACTCTCTCGGCCACTCAGTCCTTCTGGCGATGTGAGCCTTTGCTTCGGCTCAAATTGGGGCCCGTACTGACCAAAGGAGTGGCAGTACTAGGGCCAGAGTGAGAAGCTGTACTTTATGTCATCGTTGATACGTGTGGGGGGGCAACTGTTAACGAAGAGGCTGACTGTCATAATACATATTGCCAATATTGCTCTAACGAACTGCCGGACAGTCTTATGACGCCTGACATAATTTCTGCATAACAAAGTACACGATTGTAGCGCTACGCATTGCCTTATTTCTCCATTGCAAAGTACAGGAGTGTAGCAGCCCTCACTGCATTATTTCTTCATTGCAAAGTACATGATTGTAGCTAAGCATTGCATTATTCCTTAATTGCATCATTTCTTCATTGCAAAGTTCGTGATTTGGGTGTGACGCATTGCATTATTCCTTCATTGCGCAGTACATGATTGTAGCGGTGCGCATTGCATTATTTCTTCATTGCACAGTACATGATTGTATGGAGGTCAGGTCAGCAGTGAGGTGGAGGTAAGTGGTGTGTTTGTTTAAATAAGGAGTGTAGAGATGCCCCTCTTTTGGTCAACAGTGGCTTAGGGCGGGAAGCTGACAACGAACAAGCACAGAAATCTGTGAATTCTTCCAAACAGCATCGCCTGCCAGCAAACAAATAGTAAGGATGCTTTCACTGCATGCTAGCAACAAAATAACAGTTCATCCCCTGCTTTCAGCCAAAAACAAACAGCATCCCCGGCTTGATATCTAATGGCAAACTGCGACACCCCGCACACTGTGGAACAGTAGACCAGGATCCCCATGTCTGTTGCCAAACAATGAACAGCATTACATCTCTGTCCAAGTGCCTCATCAAAGTCCTTGTTTCATGATGTGAAATCGCCAGAGGAAACAGGAAACGACTTTTAAGTCTTATATTGCTTAGCTCTTTCTCTTAGGAGAGGAATGACGTTCCTCATTAATTCCAAAAAGAACAGATGATGGACGAAATGCTGAACAAATCAAACATGCACCCCCAGTCAACAAAATATGGTTTTGCATTCTCCAGCTGGCTTAACATCAAGGGTTTTGCAAGCCTTCATACTTGACCAGCTACATCAGACAGATAAGAAATCAATAAGGTGTAATCACACAACAGCTAAGATTGGTGGCTGCCTATCTGAGACAGACTGAACAGATGGAGGAATTAAAGTAGTACACAACAAGATTATGGACGGAGTCCTGAAACGTTTGAAACACTCATCACCAGTCATAGAGATATGGGTTAAATCTGTTGTTTTATTGCTCCCCTTGCCATTGAAGTTTGGACCCAGACATATGCAAATTCAGTCTTCGCCCTGCACCGATAGGAACAGCCTAGCCCGAACTGCCAGGGCACGTCTTCCCTGGACCAGAAACAAGCATCCTGGGACCTGTTTTGGGGTTTAATTTTCAGCCAGGCTAGCTTGAATCTGGTGGCATAGCGAGCATGGGAACCACATCTGGGCATACCCTTCCCACTTAGGGCAACAAATGCAAAAAGAACAGATGATGGACAGTCTGCCGAACAAATCAAACCTTCCCCTCCAGTTCCGGCTGGACTGTTCCAATGGGGAGCAGTGTCAGGAATGATTTGCAAATGGCTGGGTTCAAACTGGGGTGGCATAGTGAGTAAAAGAATAATGAATTTAACCTAGATCTATGACTGGGGGGTGAGTGTTTGAAAGGTTTCAGGACTCTGTCCATCATCTTGTTGTGTTGCTATGCTCTCCTTAAGTGGCCAGTGTATGCTCAGACATGGGTCCTTGCTCTCTGTGCCACTGGATTAAAGCTCGCCTGACTGATAAGGGGTGATACCCTAAAAACCGGTCCCAGAATGTTTGTGTCCAATCCAGGGAGGACCTGGCCTGGCAATTAGGGAGCAGGGTCACAAGAGTGATTGTTTCAAGAGTTTCTGCATGCCGTCAGTCATCGTGTTGTGTTCCTCTTTGATTGCTCCATTTGTACAGTCTGTCTCAGATAGGGAGATACCAGTCTGATTTGTTTTCAGATACACTTTATTGATTTCTGATCTGTCTGATGTAGCTGGCTAAGTTTTAAGGCTTGCAAAAACCTTGATGTTAAAACAGCCATAGAATGCAAAGCCATATTTTATTGCTATTCTGTACCATATTTAGCATGTTTGCCTTCCGCAATTATCTGCCATGCTAATGTGTTCAAGGTGCTAAAAAATAGTGGCAGGATGCTTACATAATTGCCTAGTAGTAGGGGGAGCAGACCCCAGAATGGTAGAAAGCCATTAGTTTCCCTCTTTCTCTGAAGGCTTCTGTCAGTGTCAGGACAGTAGGTCCAGATGCTGTTCTTCGGGATACTGGTGTCACTTCTTCCTGAATGAAATTTGAAACTCCACCTACTGGTGACCATTACTGTCCCAAATGAGATCAACTCTGGGTAACCCACTCCATTTTTCAATGACAGACAATACTAGGGTTTATCATAATTCCCAAGTAGTCATGAGTAGACAACTCTGTCGTACTCATAGGTAGGTTAATCCCCTGGTCTCCTTTAAGACTTCTTTAAAATCTTTCCGTTATTCAAGTCATAATAGATCCTTGAACTGTTCTAGGTAGCCTGAGAGGGTGTGGTAATTTAATCCTACAAGGGCTGAGGAGTTTGCGGCTTGCATGCAAGTATCCTACATTTGGCAAACCATTCTTCCCTATGAGTCCATGTGTCTGCCTGGTTTGAGAATAAAGTCATTATTCAAGAGGGAGGGCTGGGTAGTTATTTAATGTGGTGGGGTGAGTCTTACCCTGGTCAATAACTACCTGGGAGTGCTCTCTGACACTCCTTTTAAAATACAGGAAGGTTACAAGTAACATTTTTTATTTTTTATTTTTATAGCTCCTCCATTTTCTCCGATTAAAATGCATCGTAGTGAATGGCTGTATTTGAGAGGACAAAACAGAGCATATTGAAAAGGTGAAAGCAAATTGTAGTCACTGTATAAATCATTGGTGGGGATATCATACTAATTTTAGAAACTGTGGTGAGCTCTTAGGTGGTTTTACTTTCCATGTTAAATGCTAATGTTCTGCTGATATACATTTGAGAGAAAATGGTTTGCTGTCCTAAATTTCTGTTGGAAATGATGGAAGCTGTTCCAGAAGCTAAAATGAGGATACATTTTCTATATATTTATAAATATCTTTTGCATCCATTTAGGTTTAAGTCATGTTTTAGAACAAAAAGATTATAGACGTTATAGAATACCTCACCTACATCCACTGACCTGTGAGGACCAGGAAAAAGCAGGAAGAGGGATTAAAGAGAAGAGGAGAAAATGCAAGGAGAGGGAGTGGGATCCAGAGTGCGTAAAAAGAGCAGTATAATACGTCTACTCATGATGGCCACAGTCATTCATTGCCATCAACAGTCTTACATGGTTCCGTGCGGTAACAAATGGTATGGTGGAAAGGCCAATCAATCAGTGGAGTGGTCTGTTGGTAAAAGGTGCAGCACGCGTAGGTAGGCTGGGCATGTCAACTCTCTGAATTCCTCTGCAAGGTATTTTATGCAGGGTCCCCAGGTTTTAGCAAATTGAGCAGTCCATTCTCGGAGACTTCTGTGAGTTTTTTCCTTGCCCAACAGGTCTCAGAGCTTATGGAGCTAATCAATGTGATTTGGTAGTTTGTTCAAGCCCCATCGGGCAAGGAGAGCTTGTTTGGCAATGCATAAGGTTAATGTGATTGCCAGGGACCCTCCCAGACTTCAAAGGCTAAGTCAAGGTATTGGGAAGACCCAAGAGCACACAGCTTGAGAATCTGGGAAGTGTAGTATCATACATTCTGTAGATGGAATCTAGTATGTCCCGCAATAAGTGTGTATCTGGGGGCAGTGCCACAAAAGATTTGTCAAGTTCTATGGCACCACATTCTCTTCAACATGTTGGAATCCTCCCTTCACTTCCACCATGCCCTATGCTCAGGGGTAGTACCTGTAGTGTACCAATTGAAGAAGTGTCCCCTTACCAGTGGCACTATGTGCCTAAGTATTAGCTTGCTTCTGAATATCTGACCATTCCTTAGGGGTGAATGACTGTTCACATTCTTTTTCCAACCTTAATTGTGCTGATGATTTTGTATGAGTTTGCTGTGTGTTAGGAAAACTGTAAATGTCTGGTAGGAGACGTTTGTCTGAGTGTCTGGTGAGAAGCCATTTTTCAAAGGGCAAAAGAGGTCTACTCGCGTGTGGACGCACTGATGGTTACATAACCTAATGTCTAATTGTCGTATACTGCTAAGACGCTGATGGGGGTAGGCCATAGCCACTTTGGATTTGGTAGAAGTCGATTATCCCTGTATGATCAAAAAGTCACCTATCCTCTTACAATTAGCCTGTTGCCATGCTAAATAGTCGGTGCCCCAGTAAGCCATCAGGGAATCTGGGTCTCCCAGTATCAGGGTTTATAGTGAGATACAGGTGGAGTTTCTTTGGTAATTGCACTTTGTAATTGCACTTTATCCCAAGGGCCTATAGTGGCCCCAAGTACAGAAGAGACATATACCCTAGGGGGTCAGTGGGATTTAGGGATCCAAGGGACTTTCCAAACATGAACGGGCAATTGCTTGGTCGATAAAGCACCAATGTTTTTCGGTGATGGGCCTCACACACTCCACTAGGTACCGGAGTTGTGCCACCAAATGGTAATGTACGAGCTGGGGGATCCTAAGGACACTGTCTGCAGGGGACAGGTATGTCAATCGTTTGGCAATACAAGCTCTTTTGCCTGCCGATATGCAATTCTCTATGAGGTGTTGTAATTTGCTCATAATGTGTGGATGAGGTAACAGGGCAAGGTTTGCATAGTTTATAGGATTCTAGGGAGGAGAGTCATTTTAACTGCTGCTACTCTCCCTTGCCAGGTTAGAGTATATCTTCTATGTCTGTAATTCCTATCACAGGTTTGCAAGGAGAAGGCCAATTGCTGTGTGTCGTATCATGGAATGAATCTGTAGACCCAACTATACAACCCCCTGTGTAGCCCGTGAGAAGGGAAGGAGTTGTCTGATGGTATTTTGGTCTACTTGGGGGACCGTAACGCTAAGCAATTGTGATTTTTGAGAGTTGATCACAATCCTGACAGCCTTCCCCAAGTCCTCTAATTCTTGCAAAAGGTCCAGTAAAGAGTGGAGAGGATCTGTCAGCACCAACATAACATCCTCTGCGAACAAAGCTAATTCGTGCTCTCTCCCTCCCATAGTGATTCCTGAAATCATGGGGTTCATCCTCACCCGTTCTGCAAAGGGTTCCAAGGATAAGGCAAACAGAAGAGGTGATAAGGGGCACCCCTGTCTTGTACCTCAAGAAATGCCAAAGGGCTGGGACAAAAGTCCATTACCTTGGACTGCTGCTTGATGTCCTGAGTAACTACACCATATCCATTTTCTGAAACATTGCCCCAGGCCTATTATTTGGAGTATTTTGTGTAGATAAGGCCGATGAACCCAATTAAATGCTTTTTCATCATCAATAGAAACAAGCATTGGCATAGCCAATAGGTCTCGCCATTGGGACCTTATAAGTGTTTAGCCATGCAGCAGTTGCATAACTAAACACTTATAAGGTCCCAAAAGCGAGACCTATTGGCTATGCCAATGCTTGTTTTAACTGCTGCAATCTATTGAAGCCTCACAGAGAACATCGAAAGTGATCGCAATCGCGATCAAACATCAAAGCGGCCGCGAAAGTGAACGTAATCGCGGTAAAGCGCGACGCGCGCGCCCGCGCACATGCACTGTAGCTCTAGGCTAGCCTGGTAGCACTTTTTTGAGCCCTCACAAAATGTCTCGCCAGACCAGCGCATGCGCTGGGTCAGGCGAGACCTAAAAATGAGCGCTGGTATTCATGAGCGATGAGCTTTATCTATGAGATGGCATTTACGTTTAGTGATATCACTACAATTCCGTTCAGATGCATCCATTTAGGAAACATATCTTACAGACTGAGTAAAAAGTACTTGCAACACCAGCTACAGACCGACAGTTTTATACGGCAGCATCACCAGAAATCTGTTCTACTGAACAAATAGAGAGCCAACATATTCATTACACATGTAAGGCACACTTGAATGCCATGTTGCTGGAATCAAACCTGTAGAGTTGAAAGCATTTCCTGGGGATGAAACTGCAGTAAATGTAAAAAATGAGGGATTTCATTTTGTCCTAGATATTATTACAAGTGCCCTAGTTAACTAAAACGAGTGGGTGTTTTCTATAAACTCTCAAATCTCGTTCTCATCCCTGTCAGAAAAAAAAGTCTGACATAATGTATGAACTATGCACTTCCAATATGAGCAGTAGGCTGTCAAGAGATTCCCCTGTCTTCTGTGCTAACATTCTGTATTCAAGACTAAAATGAGTCACTCCTAAAGACCATTTTGTTGAAATAGGAACTGTTAACATTAAGGATTTTCTTGTGGAGTAGACGATATACAACCACATGTTTCAAATGAATGTACGGGGAAATATGCGTCTTTAGTCATTTGAGATGACATATAATTAAACAAATTAGAATCGTTTAAAAAAGTGATCCTAACGTAATGCCAGCATCCCCTTTTCACATCTAGTTAATCAGGCTACTAATTATCTCTGTTGCTTAATACCTGCCTAATTTTAAAAAAGTGACATTTTGGAAGATAGAAAAGGTTTTTTAAATCTTCAATTTAAATGTACTTGATCTGATTTTTTTTAGGAGGTGCAGGAAGCTATTTAAGGGCAGATCTCACATTTAAATTTAATAGATTTGTTTATGAGTAGTGAGTTGTTCCAAATGAGCTTCTGATCTTTTGTTTTATTTATTTCCTGCCATTTCACTTTATTCATTTATTTAGTAGTTTTAAATAGTGCCGGGTCACTAATAGGTATACAAACATATTACATAGAATAATGGACTGAGTACAAGAAAACATTCCAGTAACAGGAGAGGGATTTGGGGGCGAAATGGGGAAGGGTTCTGTGATGAGAAAGGGTGAGAAACTAGAGTCAGCGAAGGTGTTCACGATTGGTCTCAGCATGGCATCTTTAATAGCTTGATTCAAAGTTTATCATCTTAAGATTCATGGTCTCTGTAGTAGGTCTGGCATTAATCTCAGGTGAAAAGGCAAAGAGTTCAAAGTGCGTGAAGCCGAACTGAAAAAGGATGGATCCAAGCCTAGAGAAGGCTTGGGGGGTACTATTTCTAGGTAGAGGGAGCTTTTGCTTCAGGATTGTCCTCTGCCTCCTGAGACTATCAGTAAATCTGCTAGATAAGTGGGTTTGTGTTGAAGAAGTGCCCTAAATGTGGGGCAACATGTTTTAAACTTTATCCTGGTCTCATATGTGAGCCATTGGTGATCTCTAAGAATTGGAGCGATGTGGTGAAATCTTTTTTTTTCCCAGCAATGAAACATGCTGTGGAGTGAAGGATGGTTTTAGAGAGGATAGTGGGGACACTTGCAGATCAGTCAGGATTGCATTGTCAGAGTCGCTTCTGGATAAATCAGAACATGAACTACAGTTCTCAATTGGTTTTCGAATCGTAGGTGCTTTATTTTCTTTAATTGGTGGAGATGGAAATGTGTAGCGTGCACCAATTTGTTGACATGAGGAATCCTATTTAGGTAACAGTCAATAGTCAAACCTGGAGATCTGACAGTCATGTTGTGGGATGAACACCTCTAAAATGTGTTAGTTGTGTTTTTAAAGATGGGTTGATTCTTTAGTTGCCTCTTCTAGATATGAGCAGAAATTTCATTTTTGGGTGGTTTAGTTTTAAGCAGTGTGATTCCATTTATTGATACAGTTTCTTAGACTGAATTATAGTTTGAGAAGGACATTGTTCGATGATACTATTAGGTATAATTGTGTCATCTGCGTATTTGCGTATCTTAATGTTGGTGTTGTTGAGAAATGTTTCTAAAGGTTCAGCATACAAACTGAATAAAATTTTGGTACTGTGGATCCCTTTGGAACTGCGCATGTAATTTACATAGGAGAGAATGAGTGGTTTAATAGTTGTAATAATTGCTTTCTGCCTTTCAAGAAGGAACTGAGCCAGATGGGCACAGAGCTTTTGAAGCCCATCCTTAATTTCAAGGTTTTCAATTGCAGTTCCTGGTCTACCGTGTTAAAGGCAACAGAAAAGTCCTGTAATAAGAGGAGGGAGGATTTTCCTTCATCCAGGATGCAAAGGATGTCATTCATTACCATCAGTGGGGCTTTTTTAATGTGGTGTACTTCTTTGAAGCCTGATTGTGAAGATGCTTATATGAAATGTTCCTTTATGAAACTGTTTAGTTGCAGTGCCACGCATTTCTTCATTGCCTCACCCAGCCATGACAGGTTAGTGATAGGTATAAAATTGCCATAATATCTGCATCAACATTGGGTTTCTTTAGGATTGGTGATATCTGGCCTAGTTTTATATTGTTTAGATATATTCCTTGCAATGGGGATGCATTTATTAGATCAAGACAAGTTGGTTCTGAACAAATGAAAGTCTGATTTGATTAACTTGGTTGGTTAATATCCCTGCAGTAGGAGGTTGGGTGCATTTGTTTGATTACTTTGTTAGCTCTTCTATATGGACTTTCTGCAATGAATTCCAGGTACTCGAAATTTTTTGATTCATAATTGGATCTAAATCCTAAATTTGTTGTATTTCCCATTGATTGTAGTGTTTTTTTTTTTGATGTGATGGGCATTCTAGTATTTTCTCATATGAAATTTAACAGCGAAATGCTGGAGTTTGCTGATAGGAATATTTGTTCTTGGGTTTAGAAGGTTAATGTTTTATTGAATTTTGGTTTGTTGGAAGTTGTCTTGGGTGTCTTTAACTATATAGGTGATGCTATGTCAGAAGATTCCTCAAAGATATGAGCATAATGGGAGCACATTGGCTCAATGTAAGTGTTGCAATTGATTTTGTTAAGAGTAGGAATTAGCAAGTTGCTGATATTGTCTACACTGAATTGGCTGAGGTTGCAGCACCAAACATCAGCTGATGCTTTTGTGGGATGTTGTAGGTTTGTGACTGAAATATTGAAGATTAGAGGGACGTGCTCAACTTCTAATGATGTAAAACAAGAGACTCCTTGTATGGAGGATAGGATTAGGTCTAGCATTCTCTTTTGGATGTGATTTGGGAAGGACATCAGTTGTTTTATGTTGTGTATATGTAAGATATTGTTTACTACTCTAAAAGAAATAGAGTGTATGTTCTCAATCAATCTTGAAGTCTCCAATATGAATATTCTTATTGAATGAGATGTACTCTGATAAGTGTTCGAAGGTGTTTGAAATTTGGGAAGCCTGTAATTGATGTGTAAGCTAATGTTTGTGAGGGGTTGATGGACAGAAGTAAAGTTCAAGTCTTTAAATGAGGGATATGACATGAATTGGACTAATACAGTTGTGAGAGAGTCTCTTATAAGAGCAATCCTCACCCCCAATATTGCAATGTCTATCTTATTTATTTATTCAGTATTTTCTATAGCGCAAACTAGACCCAGAGTATGGGTGCCAGAGCGCTTTACGTTTCAACCACCTTTCAATATCAGTAGATATCCAATTCTTTCACGTTCATAACATGCTCATGTATACCGTCACAGTGTGATATATATGTATTTGTACCTAAAACAAAAGTTCAGATAAGATCATTCCTGGGTTCTTCTATATCCAAGCTGGTTAAAGTATTGTTGTGTTTAACCCATTGTTCTATTCATCTGTACCTAAAACAAAAGTAGTGAGGAGTAGTATACATCAATTGATTACATTCAAGATTGTCGTCTTGTACTTTAAATTCAGATAAGATTATTTCTGAGTACTTCTATATCCAAGCTGGTTATAGTATTGTTATGTTAAACTCATTGTTCGTTATGGGAGAAATTTACCCATCAGAAAGGACTTAGTTTCCTTTTTAAATCATGGGGCATATGTGATTCTTCTGATACTCGGTGGGATCGAATTCCAAATCCTTCGTGCAGCTCCCATGAACGCTCTATCGTACGTTTTTTTCTTACAGAAGAACGCTGGTTTCAGTAGAAAATCCTCAGATCCCCTCGAGGGCCGAGTGCCTCCGGACAACTTAATTTTATGGGCTAGGTAGTGTGGAGTTTTGTGGTGTATTGCCTTGTGTGTAATGCATGCAATCTTAAGCTCTATTCTTGCCTCGTATGGTAGCCAGTTCAGCGCTTTCAGATGTGGCGTGATGTGGTCGTATTTTTTTGTTCCCATTATAAGTCTAGTTGCTGCACTGATACTAGCTTTTAGCTGAACTGTTGATATTTTAGGGAGTCCTGATAGAGTTGCGCATCCATATTCAATTTTTGAAATGACCAGTGCCTGTACTGCCATTTTCAGATCTCTGAGATCTATGAGTAGCTTCATTTTTCTGAGGTAGGTCAGATGAAAACGAGCGTTTTTTGCCAGTGATTTTGTTGAGTCCACTATCGTTGGGGTACCGTTTAGTGCTGTGATCATCTTGGTCCATTCTTTGATCTTGGCTGAAGTTTTTGTGAGTTTAGCTTAAGGTGATTGTCAGCTAGCCATTCAACTGTTTCCTTGAGTGCTTGGTTCATAGTGTTGATCTCTTCCGGCGATGCTATCTTCATATATAGCTGGGTGTCATCAGCATACATGTGAAAGGAAATGTTCGTCCTATGTAGTACTTCAGCTAATGGTACGATGTATAGGTTAAATAGTGACAGGGATTGTGTTGATCTTTGTGGAACCCCAATTTGGATTGGAGACGGTGGGGATCTTATCTGAAAGGCTGATTTAGAGTTTGGTGGAGAGGGTGTTCCATTAATAGCCACCAAACTCTCAGTCCATCCAGCCGATTTAGAGATGGATGGAATGTCAGGTTTACACCAATGGAGCAAAATTTACTCCGTCCCTGTAAGCCTTCCTCTGACAGCCCTCGGGCGTAAGAGCCTTCGGAAGTAAGCCATCTGATTGTCCGCACTGGTAGGTTGGGTGGCTGTTCTTTTACTGTGCACCACCCCCAAGTATATCTTGGCAGTGAGTGACAATAAAAAAGAAAAATTATCCCCACACCTTTGGAGGAGTGATTCAGCCATGTTTCAGTCATGCATACTAAGTCTTCTTCATTTTGTTCAATGTTAAGGTTGATGAGCATTTGATGTTTTGAAGGATGACTTTGATCTGAGTATGCAGCGGGACCTTTACACATTTGATTTTCATCTGGTTGACCTTGTTTGTATGTCTCTGGTATGAGATGCTGTGGCAAGAACCTCATAGTATTAAGGGAATTAAGTTAACTTGAGCTAGTAGATACACACTGAAAAAAATGCTAGTGGGCCGGCAGCACTGATTTTGCCACTCAGAGAAGTAACATTTAAAACCTGTCTCAGGCCTGCCACTGCAGCGCCTGTCTGTGCAGTTCACTGCCACACTGACTTGGCATTTAAAAATACTTCTGGACATACTAGCTCTTCCATCAAGTGACCGGCCGCGGTTTTGGTGCGGTCTATACAGCCTTTAGTCAAGCAGTGGCTCAGCTCACGTTTAATGTTTACTGTACTCGTGGCGATTGAGTTGCGAAATATTTTGCTCCCATTCAGGTTTGTTGGATTTCAGTACCGTGCAATTTGCATGTTGTGTACCCTTGGTATTATTGCTTAACTCATACGCTTTCCTCGTAGCGGCAGGTGGTTCGCCTTTCACTTGTTGGATTTAAAGTCAGGTACTTTCATTTTTCCTCCTGATCATGCACTTGGGTTTTTGCGATTATTATTTGTATTCACTTACATACTTATGTTGTTGTTAGGATTTTGCAGCAGTTCGTGCACTTGTTTGAACTGGCATTTACGAAGGCTGCCAGTAAGTATAGCTCCATCTATTGCACTTACGCTTTGGTCACCGGGTTTATATTCAAACTGATTCTTTTTTCTACACTGGAGTGCTCAATGGCTGCATTTCTGTTTAGCAGCATATTTTTCAGTTTTTACAGGATGATTGAAAGGACCCATTGGTAAGCATTTTTTCTATTTCTCGGACTGTTATTGTCGTTCTTGACCTGCATCTCTATTTCTTGACAGCACTGCCTATGAGTGGTGGCCCCTCGGGCGTGCTAGGTTTACTCTCTACTCTTTCCACTGTTGTGGGTATTGCTGGATGAAATGGCTTTATTTGAACTTCAGTCAATGCTCCAACAACCATAAAAATAAAAAAGTGTCTATGTTTACATTTCAGTGGCCTCTGAAGAAGGGGGTCCCGAAATGAATTGGGACGGTGTCATCAAAAGCAACGTCAATTCAGATTATTGTAATGTTGTTTTTGTTATACAATTGTTATCGGTGTATCAGCAATTATGATACAATCATATTTTCATTGATGTAATGAGTTGTTTACAAACTGTAATGTTTCAAGATTCGAATGAAAATCGATTGAGACACTATTCGAATATTGTTGTTTTTGTTACATTTCCCATGAAAGTCAGCACAATATTCATCAGCAGTGCACCCGGTTTCTTTCAGGCTATCACGCTTGATCAACCCCACACATTTAAAACTACTTACCAAGCTTGAAACACCCTTTTCTCACATATAAGTCACCCCTAAGGTAGGCCCCAGGTAGCCCAAAAGCAGGGTACTATGTGAGTAAAAGGTAGGACATGCACTTTTATATTGTGCATGTTCTGGTAGTAACATATAGCCTATTTCATTTTTCACTACTGTGAGGCTTACTCCTCTCCCAGGATAGCTTTGACAATTCCTTCATACACGTTTGAACTGTAATTCCTGATGAGAAAACAGTAGCTTTTTAATTTTTCATATGTTTGGAATGGTAATGACAAATTCTCCTTACTGGTGAAGCTGGATTTAAAATTACTGTTTTAGAAATGCCACTTTTAGAAAGTGACACAACATGGTACCTGGCTGCCACTTGCACTGCTTTTATCTACTTAAACAGATTAGAACCAATACCAAATTTCATTGGTCCTGGATATTTAGTCAACCATTATTCCATATTTTTCATTTTTTCTTATACCATATGTATCAGAAAACGGGAAAACAATTTATGTTTAAAAAAAAAATATACAATGAATCTCATACATATAAAACGTGACAAAGCAATACAAAAACAAAATGAATCATTAAACAATACATCACAGTGTTGAGCCAGTCAATAATTTCATAACTGCAACAATCCTATTCATGATTTATTTGAACAATTTAAACAGTCTTTTTTTAAGCTTGCTGGCCATTGGGAACAAACTTTAGCGCAGCTAAGGTTTTTGAGATTACAATCAGTCCCTTGAAGCTACTCTTATTCCTATATCTATGTTCCCCCAATGGTCGAAGATGCTGACGCGTTTCAAGCCCCGATAATATTCTTGGGGTCTCTTCAGGGCTCTGACTGGGTACAATCTAAAAAGTGAACAAATAATAACCATTTGTAAGTAATTTCTCACCCCTTCTCAGTGTATTCTATTTAATTTTTCATTTAGTGCTCAATGGTACCTGTTTGTTCTTGTGTCTATTCCTATTACTTAGAGTTATAGACAGAGCGCACTTCTTCGTTATCGTTTTAAATAAAAAGTGTGTCCATTGACCATCCGGTCTGGGATCTGAATGCAAAACAGACCTTTAGCCATCTCATTTCAAAGCTTTATTGAGAGAGCAATCAAGATAAATGAGGGAACAATCTACTTTCTTTGAACCCACACCACCTAGCTATCCGGCTTCTTGTCCTGTTTGATAACCTTGAGTTTAGCTGGAGATCCGCTTTTGATTTACAGGTCTATTTTCACTCTATGAAAAACAGGAAAATCATCCTGGGTTAATGACGCGTTTTGGAAAGCAGTGGTTTTGATACAGGGAAAGTGGAGGCAGTAGACTTACTTTTCAACCGTGAAGACACTGGCGTTATGTGCACATACTTTCCACAAGAAGTGCTCTCAATTGCTTCAGGTTTAAAGGTCATTTAAATGCTCCCAGTCTAAATGTTGCTTGAATTGCATTTGGGGGTTGTAGTGAGTGCCCATTGTGATGAGGGCTGATGTGTGGTGCACCCACTTTCTATGTCAACAACGGCAATGGCAAGACGTGCCAATTGATTCTGGCAAGAGAATTTACACCCTAACTACTTCAGACATCTCATTCATGCCACTGGCAGCGCTGTTAAATTTCATTATTAAATAAGCCTCTTTCTGGGACAGAGGATGCCTCCATATCTCCCCCTCATGGATTTGGCTTGGTTACAAAGAATGCAGTCCATGGTTACAAAGAGTACAGTCCATTTTAATTCTTTCTTACTGTGTTTTCTTTCCATAAAAGGACTCACCATTGGGGCAGCTACCACCTTTGTGGATCCATTTCTGAGTAGTGTGTGTGAATTCAAAGCCCTCTATTGTAGAGTCACAAACGGAATAATTGCCGCACGTGTGGTGACCTTCAATCAGTTTTAGGTTCCATTGAGCTCTTAGGTCTTTCTTTTTATTGGGCGATGCAATCTCTGCCCGCACAATCTGTTGGCCGATGCTGGCATTCTTTTTCATCGCGAACAATGGTGGCTGAAAGGGTGTTCCAAATTTAGTAAGAAATGCCAGTTCTTAAGGATGATTTGTCGGAATTTATTAGTGTGTGGGTGGTTTGGTCTTCTTCATCAGAAGGTCCTCTTGTGGTGTATAACATTCTCTTTTTATTGCATGTTTAAGTAATTTACTTGGGTATCCCCTATCTTTAAATTGAGCGCAGAAGGCAGTGGCATGAATTTCAAAATATTCTTTAGGAGAACAGGTTCTCCTTATTCTCAATAATTGTCCATATGGCAAATTATCTTTCAAATTTCTCAGATGAAAACACTTGTAGTGGAGTATCGTATTCTTGTCCGTTGGTTTCCTGCTTAAATTCATTTCTGCAAGGTCTGACATCAACATCAAGGAAAGTCAAATATTTCTTACTTTTAGTGATACTAAACTGAATATCCTCATATCTGGAGTTTAATCATCCGTGAAACCATCCTAGCTCTTCTCCTGAGCCATACCAATGACACCAGATGTCATCAATATAATGATACCACTGTGTCAGGTGTTGCATAAAAGGTTATCATTGAGAATAAATCTGTGTTCAAATCGAGCCATATGGAATATTGCCATCTCTGGGGAAAAAGGACAACCCATCGAAGTCCCCTTTGTTTGAACATAAAATGTATCTTCAAACTTGAAATAGTTTTTCTTGAGAGTGGGGACATGAAGACTTTGAAGAGGGTGGGGCATGTCGATGTTGAAGGCTGAGGGAGAATCATTGGGGTACTAAGCATCTGGTCTCTGTTGGTTCTGAGAGGAAGGGCTAGAGTCTTATTCACTGTTCTGCCAATGAGGAATGAGAGTATCCAGTCTAGGGCCTTTCTTTGGATGCCTGCATCGTAGAGTTTGGTGGCTAGTGTGCTGTGGGAGACCGTGATGAAGGCTGCTGGTAGGTCCACGACGATGAGGGCAGCTGTTTGGCCTTGGTCGAGGAGAGAGCGGATGTCATCTGTGGTGGCGAGGAGGGCGGTCTCGGTGCTGTGGTTGCTGTGGAATATGGATTGGGAGGTGACTAGGATGTTGTGGATTTCGATGAAGTGTGCTAGCTGGGTGTTGACGGCCTCTTCGATGACCTTGCAAAAAGAACTATTGATGGACAGAATGCAGAACAATGTCATATATTCACCCCAGTACAGAGATCTGGGCCTAAATCCATCGTTTTTGTGCTCACCATGCCATTCCAGATTGAACCCAGCCATATGCAAATCAGTCTTGACCCTGTGCCTCATGGGAACAGTCCAGCCCGAACTGCCAAGCCATGCCCTCCCTGGACTGGAACCAAGCATCCTAGGACCGGTTTCGGGGTTTCACCCCTCTTCAGCCAGGATAGCTTGAATCCAGTGGCATGGAGAGCACGGGGCTCACGTCTGAGCATTACTGTCCCACTCGGGGTGACAAATGCAAAAACAACAGTTGATGGACAGAATGCAGAACAATGTCATACATTCACCCCAGTACAGAGATCTGGGCCTAAATCCATCGTTTTTTTGCTCAGCATGCCATTCCAGTTTGAACCCAGCCATATGCAAATCAGTCTTGACCCTGTACCTCATGGGAACAGTCCAGCCCGAACTGCCAAGCCAGGCCCTCCCTGGACTGGAACCAAACATCCTAGGACCGGTTTCGGGGTTTTACTCCTCTTCAGCCAGGATAGCTTGATTCCAGTGGCATGGAGAGCACGGGACTCACGTCTGAGCATACCCGTCCAAATCGGGGTGACAAATGCAAAAACAACGTTGATGGACAGAATGAAGAACAATGTCACACATTCACCCCAGTACAGAGATCTGGGCCTAAATCCATTGTTTTTTTGCCATATCTAAACTGGGGTGGTGGAGTGAGCTAAAGAATGATGATGGATTAAACCCAGATCAGTTGACTGGGGTGAGCGTTTGATTTGCTCAAACGCTCTGTTCACCATCCCCTTTGGTATAGCTTTGTTCGCCCTAAATTGTCAGGGTATGCCCAGACGTGGGTCCCTTGCTCACTTTGCCACTGGATTCAAGATAGCCTGACTGATGAGGGTTATAAACCCGAAACCGGTCCCAGAATGCTTTTTTCCGGTCCAGGGAAGACATGGCTTGGCAGTTCGGGCTGGACTGTTCCCTTGAGGCACAGGGTCAGACTGATTTGCATATGGCCATGTCTGAACTGGGGTGGTGGAGTGAGCTAAAGAATGATGATGGATTAAACCCAGATCAGTTGACTGGGGGTGAGTGTTTGAATTGCTCAAACGCTCCGTCCATCATCCCCTGTGGTATCGCTTTGTTCGCCCTAAGTTGGTAGGGTATGCCCAGAAGTGGGTCCCTTGCTCACTTTGCCACTGGATTCAAGATAGCCTGACTGATGAGGGTTATGAACCCGAAACCGGTCCCAGGATGCTTGTTTCTGGTCCAGGGAAGACATGGCTTGGCAGTTCGGGCTGGACTGTTCCCATGAGGCACAGGATCAGACTGATTTGCATATGGCCATGTCTGAACTGGGGTGGTGGAGTGAGCTAAAGAATGATGATGGATTAAACCCAGATCAGTTGACTGGGGGTGAGTGTTTGATTTGCTCAAACGCTCCGTCCATCACCCCCTTTGGTATCGCTTTGTTCGCTCTAAGTTGGCAGGGTATGCCCAGACATGGGTCCCTTGCTCACTTTGCCACTGGATTCAAGATAGCCTGACTGATGAGGGTTATGAACCTGAAACCGGTCCCAGGATGCTTGTTTCCGGTCCAGGAAAGATATGGCTTGGCAGCTCGGGCTGGACTGTTCCCATGAGGCACAGGGTCAGACTGATTTGCATATGGCCATGTCTGAACTGGGGTGGTGGAGTGAGCTAAAGAATGATGATGGATTAAACCCAGATCAGTTGACTGGGGGTGAGTGTTTGATTTGCTCAAACGCTCTGTCCATCATCCCCTTTGGTATCGCTTTGTTCGCCCTAAGTTGGCAGGGTATGCCCAGACGTGTGTCCCTTGCTCACTTTGCCACTGGATTCAAGATAGCCTGACTGATGAGGGTTATGAACCCGAAACCGGTCCCAGGATGCTTGTTTCCGGTCCAGGGAAGACTTGGCTTGGCAGTTCGGGCTGGACTGTTCCCATGAGGCACAGGGCCAGACTGATTTGCATATGGCCATGTCTGAACTGGGGTGGTGGAGTGAGCTAAAGAATGATGATGGATTAAACCCAGATCAGTTGACTGGGGGTGAGTGTTTGATTTGCTCAAACGCTCCGTCCATCATCCGCTTTGGTATCGCTTTGTTCGCCCTAAGTTGGCAGGGTATGCCCAGACATGGGTCCCTTGCTCACTTTGCCACTGGATTCAAGATAGCCTGACTGATGAGGGTTATGAACCTGAAACCGGTCCCAGGATGCTTGTTTCCGGTCCAGGGAAGACATGGCTTGGTAGCTCGGGCTGGACTGTTGCCATGAGGCACAGGGTCAGACTGATTTGCATATGGCCGTGTCTGAACTGGGGTGGTGGAGTGAGCTAAAGAATGATGATGGATTAAACCCAGATCAGTTGACTGGGGGTGAGTGTTTGATTTGCTCAAACGCTCCGTCCATCATCCCTTTTGGTATTGCTTTGTTCGCCTAAGTTGGCAGTGTATGCCCAGATGTGGGTCCCTTGCTCACTTTGCCACTGGATTCAAGATAGCCTGACTGATGAGGGTTATGAACCCGAAACCGGTACCAGGATGCTTGTTTCCGGTCCAGGGAAGACATGGCTTGGCAGTTCGGGCTGGACTGTTTCCATGAGGCACAGGGTCAGACTGATTTGCCTATGGCCATGTCTGAACTGGGGTGGTGGAGTGAGCTAAAGAATGATGATGGATTAAACCCAGATCAGTTGACTGGGGGTGAGTGTTTGATTTGCTCAAACGCTCCGTCCATCATCCCCTTTGGTATCGCAATGTAGGAGAAGGCTCCCCCGCCTGTTCTGTTTCTGCGGATGTGGGGGACCTCTGCCAAGGTGAGGTCCGTAGAGCGGAGGTTCCTTTTGGGTACGTGGAAGGATACTCTCTCGTTGAGGTATTTGGGTCCGATGTTGTTGATGGATTTGTAGGTGTGGGTGAGGAGTTTGAAGGTGGCTCTCTTCTCAATGGGGAGCCAGTGGATGTCTTGTAGGTGTTGGGTCATCTGCTCCTGGTGTGATGTTCCTAGGACAAGTCTGGCTGAGTCGTTCTGGATGGTTTGGAGTTTGTGAAGTAGAGCTCTGGTGATTCCGGCGTATAGGGCATTGCCGTAGTCCAGTCTGCTAGTTATGAGTGTGTGGGTGACGGGCTTTCTGCAGTCTGGGGGGACCCATTTAAAGGTCTTGCAGAGGATGCGCAGGCAGTTGAAACTGGTGGAGGTGACGGCGTTGATCTGGCGCTTCATGGAGAGGGAGGAGTCTAGGATGATGCCGAGGTTTTGTGCGTGGTCAGTCGGAGTGGGTGGATTCCCGAGGGCTGGGGGCCACCAGGTGTCATCCCAGGCGGAGGTTCAGGTTCCGAGGATGAGGACCTCGGTCTTCTCTGAGTTGAGCTTCAGACAGCTGTCTTTCATCCAGGCTGCCACGTTCTTCATTCCTTCCTGGAAACAGAGTCTGGTGTCTTCTGGGTTTTTCGTGAGTGCGAGTATGAGCCGGGTGCCTTCGGCGTAAGATACAATGCTGAGCCCATGCTGTCTGACGATGGCGGCGAGGGGGGCCATGTAGATGTTGAAGAGTGTGGGGTCTGAGCGAGGATCCTTGGGGTACGCCGCAGTCGATTTCAGTGGGTTCGGAAAGGAAGGGAGTCTGATCCTCTGGGTTCTGCCAGAGAGAAAGGATTGGATCCAGTGGGGGCGGTTCCCTGTATCCCCGCCTCGTGAAGTCTGGCTGCGAGTGTGCGTTGAGAGACGGTATCGAAGGCTGCGGAGAGGTCTAGAAGGATGAGGGCCGTGGTGTGTCCCTGGTCGAGTAGCATGCGGATGTCATAGGTGGCAGCAAGCAGGGCGGTCTCGGTGCTGTGGTTGCTGCGGAATCCCGACTGGGAGACGTCTAGGATGGAGTTCTCTTAGATGAAAGTGGTCAGCTGGGTGTTCACGAGTCTCTCGGTGACTTTAGCTGCGATAGGGAGGAGAGAGATGGGCCAAAGTTTTAAAGGGCCGTGGGGTCAGCTGTGGGCTTCTTGAGGAGGGGTTTAACCTCCGCCCGCTTCCAGTCGTCTGGGAAGATGCCGGACCTGAAGGAGGCGTTGATGGTCAGTCGTAGTTCGGGAGCGATGGCGGCGATGGCAGTGGGCAGGGATCCGTTGGGGCTCCTGAGTAGGTTTTCTTCATGGTATCGGTGATGTGTTCGACGGTGGCGGGATTCCAGGTCATGAGGATCGGCTTATCGGGGGCATTGGGGTGGTGTCCGGCATGTGTTCGCTGAAATTGTCATAGAGGGTCTTGATCTTCAGATGGAAGTATGTGCTGGGCTTGTCGCAGAGTTCCTGGGATGGTGTGACGTCCGTGACTTCACTGGGGGGTTTCGTGAACTGTTGTATGACGTTGAACAGTTCCTTGGCATTGGTCGCGTTGGTCTGGACCTTGTCTCTAATGAAGGTTCGTTTGATGTCTCTTATGCGCTGGTGGTATACCTTCAGGGCGCTCCAGTGGTTATACAGTGCTTCCGTGTTTTTCTGGTTTTGCCAGGATTTCTCTAGGTGTCTGCAGGAGTGTCTGGCTTCTTGTACTTCTGTGGTGAACCAGGCGGCCTTCAGAGAGTGTTGTTTGGCGGGGTGGTGGAGGGGTGTGAGCTTGTCGGCACAGCGGGTGATCCAGCTGTGAAATTCTGTGGCTGCGACGTTGATTGTTGGTTGTGGTGCTGGGGGCGGGGTCCTGGAGGAGGGTGGTGATGACCTTGCTCCAACTCCTGCGAGGTGGTCGCAGAGCGGGCTTGGGTGCGGTGGTGGTGTTGAAGGTGAAGTGGATGCAGTGGTGGTCCGTCCAGAGAGGCTGGGTGGTGTGGCTGAAGTGGAGGTTAGTTCCTCCTGCGAAAATAGGGTCGAGGGTGTGTCCAGCTCTGTGAGTGGGTGTGTTGACCAGCTGCTTCAGCCCAAGGTTGGCGAGGCTGTCACGAAGAGCGCTGAGTCAGGGTTGTTGCAGTTGTCGAAGTGGAAGTACATGAGGTGTGCTCTCAATTATGTTTGTATGTATTATTGTTTTTGTTAAGGGTATTTGTAGAGCGCATGGCTAACCGAAGGCACCCCAAAGCTAGCAGAGAAACAGGGCAGGTCACAACAGCTTAGTAGGTGGGGTTTTGAAAAAACCAAGCTTTCTAAAGTTTATGGAAAGGGAGGAGGTTGGGTTCTGAAAGTAAATAGATGGGGAGAGTGTTCCAGAGCTTGGCAGAAGTGTAATAGAAAGAACGGACACCACTTCTCATCCTATTGATTTTGGGGACCAAAGTTAGGTAGAGACTGTATGATTGGAGGTATCTGTTTGGACGGTTAGGGGAGATGATGGTTGGAAGTTGGGGGGGTGTTTCTTCCAGAAGGATTTATGAGTAATACATAGGGGCTTGAATTTTATTCTTTCCACAATAGGGAGCCAGTGCAAGGTTTTCAAAGCAGGTCTTGCAGAGTGGCTGTTGGGGATCTTAGGAAGCATGAGTGCTGCACAGTTCTGAATGACTTGCATTTTGTTTGTGGTCACCCCTGTAGCTCCTAGATACAGAGCATTTCCATAGTCGAGGTGGGAGAGGCTGAAGGCCTCACCATGAGTCTCCTTGCTGAGAAGGGGAGGAGTGGAAGAACTTTGCGAGGCATCCGTAGGATGCCATAACAGGATGCAGCCAGTTTTGACGCCTGATGATCAAGTGTGAGTGACTGATCTAGCCACATGCTGAGACTATTGACCTGGTTTTTGGGCATGGGCGGGGATCCATGCTGGGCAGATATCAAAGATGGGTGAGTTGCCCAGCAGCATGAGCACCGTTTTATCTCTATTCGAGTTGAGGAAGGAGAATTCCATCCATTTGGCAACTCTCTCCAGGCAGCGACCTAGGAGGGGCAAGGTGTTTTCTAGATGATTTAAGGTCACTACTAATTGGGTGTCATCGGCGTAAGTGACAATTCTTATCCTGAAAGGGAGGACAATCTGTGCCAGGGGGCCATAACAGGATGCAGCCAGTTTTGACGCCTGATGATCAAGTGTGAGTGACTGATCTAGCCACATGCTGAGACTTTTGACCTGGTTTTTGGGCATGGGCGGGGATCCATGCTGGGCAGATATCAAAGATGGGTGAGTTGCCCAGCAGCATGAGCACCGTTTTATCTCTATTCGAGTTGAGGAAGGAGAATTCCATCCATTTGGAAACTCTCTCCAGGCAGCGACCTAGGAGGGGCAAGGTGTTTTCTAGATGATTTAAGGTCACTACTAATTGGGTGTCATCGGCGTAAGTGACAATTCTTATCCTGAAAGGGAGGACAATCTGTGCCAGGGGGCTCATATAGACATTAAACAGTGTCGGGCTCAGGGACGAGCCCTGAGGGATGCTGCAGCCAAGTGGGATCCGGTTTGAAATGTTATCTCCTTCAAAGACTTGGAAGGTTCTGTCCTCGAGGAAGGACTGCAGCCAGGTGATAACACCACCTGATATTCCGACATTCTTCAGTCTGTGCATCAGGATGTCATAATTAGCAGTGTCGAAAGCAGCACTGAGGTCCAAAAGGATGATAGCTGTTGATCCACCTTTGTCGATAATTTTTTTGGCCTTTTTAACCACTGCAAGTAGCGCAGTTTCGGTCCCAAGTTGAGGGTGGAACCCGGTTTGTGAGGGGTGAAGTATGTTGTGACATTCGAGGAAGGTGGAAATAACTAGCATTTCACTGATCCCAGGAAGGAGGGAGATAGGGCAGTAATTTCCAAGAATGTCGGGGTTAAGGCTGGGTTTCTTCAATAGCGCCTTCACCATGGC
The DNA here is from genome assembly GCF_964204655.1 of Triturus cristatus. Classification (NCBI taxonomy): domain Eukaryota; kingdom Metazoa; phylum Chordata; class Amphibia; order Caudata; family Salamandridae; genus Triturus; species Triturus cristatus. Next base: position 847,474,746 of record NC_140590.1, read on the forward strand.
GTGTTTCCACAGTGGAGGTCAAGATGGAGGAGTTAATCAGCTTCAGTAACACCGCGAAGACTACTTCCTCAGCCTTGATTAGGAATTGAGGGGAAGCCGGGTCACTGGGAGAGCCAGATTTTACTGAGGCACATATATTCACTAGAGTGTCCATACCGATCAAGGGGATTTCCTTGAGAGAATACTCACCGAGTTCTCCATGAACAGCGGATTAACAGTGGATGCCGGAGGGCAAAAGGAATTGTAGATAACCTTGATTTTATTAGAGAAGAGCTCTGCAAGTTCATCACACTGTGCGTACGAGCCCTCAGGGGGGCATCCCTGACCGGTAGTTTTTTTTTTTTTGTATTCCTCATATGCCACCAGATGAAAAGGGCAATCTAGATGGGGAGCCCCTTCCCCTCTGCCCCCAATATGTATGTCGTGGTTCCGATGTTTAAAGCCCAGGGGGAGAAAGAGAAGGGTCTAACCCCACTAGCATTTTACTGTTTGCTCCGTCCACTCCAACCTAGTCTCACTGAGAGGCCCCTTAACGATATTGGAGATTGAGCCCCAACAGTGCCCAGGTAAAATCATCGGAATACCTTCATCTGTTCCGCCAGGCCATTAGAGCTGCCCAAATCTTTACACCACTTGAAGGATCACAAGCAATATCGGACTCACTTACAAGGATGATGTGTTTCAAACAGTCTGGGAAAGTGGGTGCCTTCTCGTTTTTCCACGCCCTGCATATTTCTCGCCTAGCCAATAACATTACATAGAAAATAAATTTAGAGTCCATGTCACCATGTCGATATTCCTTAGCTAGCCCAAACAAGATTATCCTTGGAGTAATTGTAAATTGTGTATTCAATACTGCCGCGATGAATTCGCCTATTCTAGCCCAATAACTCACAAGCAATGGGCAATCTACAAAGATGTGTATGTCATCAGCGGCGAGGAACCTACAACGAGGGCATCGATGTTCTAGGTTTGTAATTCTTACTAATTTCTTAGGTGAAATGTATACTCTATACAGGGTGAACAAATGATTCCTTTTGAGTGGAGCTGACTTAACCACAGTGTGTAACATTGTAAAGGAATCCACCCACAGTTCCTGAAGATTGTTATGATCTAAATCAACCTCCTCACCCCATATTTTTAAGAGTTCGGCCTCTGGCACTTCTTCCTCCATCATGGCCCAATACCAAAAGGCTAACTCTCTTTTCCAAGTCCCTTTCCTATTTACTAAATCAAACTTTGGATTAGGTGAACAGGACGTCAGCACAAGAGTTGCCCACCAACCCGATAATTGATAATATTTAAACCTGGTGAGTGTACCCCCTGTCAATCTAAAGAGAGAATCCCAATCCATAAGCTGCATACCCTTTAGAAGATCTCCCCAGTGTGTTATACCGGCCGACCTCAAGGGGCGAGCTAGTTGGTCCTTTAAAGTACACTCGGGAGTCCCTGGGGAGTCACAAATCGGGGCCTGGGGAGCATAGTAGGGAATTCCCTGCTTTTTCCTGAAAAAAACCCAATTTTTTTTGAGCTGCTGTTAAAATCTTTAGTCTCACTTTTTTTATAAAACCTGGGATCTCCGAATTTGAACAGAAAGTATTCCTGACCTTGGGGTATGCCATGTAACAACGCCTGAAATAAACAGCCTAAAACAGAAGTATCTGCCTTATCAGCCATTCGTCTAAAGTTTTTTAGTTGGAACGAGTGACAGTAAATGAGTATATCTGGGAGGGGGAGACCCCCTAGTTTTAGTTTCCTCCTCAATTTCTTCCATGATATTCTCGGTGACTTGGTGTTCCATATAAATGAACCTATTTTCCCCTGTATTTTAGCAATATCTTTCGAGATACCTGGAAATTCACTTAGTTCAAGATATTAATCAGCTATCTAAAATAAATCTGGATAGAGTTTATAAGGAGATTTGTCACCTCCTACAACGCTGGTCTGGTCTCTCGCTCAATATATTCGGCAGAGTGAATCTCATAAAAATGGTTATTTTACCAAAAATCACTTACCTATTTAATTCTATCCTGACCGGTAGTTTTAAAAGATGCTCAGCAATCTTAAAAAGTTTGTGTGAGGTTTGAAACTGAATTAATTCTTTCCTCATAGTATGATGCTTGTGCCTCCTTCACGTTGGATTGATACATTTTTATGGAGTCCCTATATTTCAGTTTTTTTTGTTGCATCATAGTTTCTTCTCCATTTCCTCTCAAGTCTCTTCCAAGTTTGTTTGTACTCATGCAGCTTGGGAGAGTACCACGGAGAGGGGTTATGCCTAATTTTTTTATGAATGTGTTTCCTAGGTATGACTAGGTCCAGGGAGGAATCGATCCAATGGTTAAATTTGTCATTCACAACAGTGGAGCAGGAATCTAGGTACGTATGGAATTTTTCAGAGCTGATTTCCATGAGTCCAGCGACTGATTGGACCAAGAGCGTTTCCAGCTACTGGTCATGCCGGTGATAAGGGGAGTTTTGGCAGATCCCAGAAGAAGGGGACCAGAAAGTGGTCTGACCATGGCACTGGGACCGGGTCTCCTACTGGGAGTTCCCTGCAATTGGAAAATATGGCGTCTAGGAGGTGCCCTTTTTCATGGGTGGGGCTAGTGACACTTTGCTTCATCTGAATAGCTAGGAGATTCTGGATTAGTTCAGTCACTACTGGGTCCGAGGGGTCATCAAAATGTAAGTTGACATCCCCTAGTACAGTGAAATTGGAGGGAGAACATTCCAGGTTGGCGACAATTTCTGGTAGGACTTTGAACAATTGTCCATGGGGTCCAGGGGGACGGTATATAAGAATACTCGGAAAATAAATGGGTTGGGAAAAGCATGATGGAGAAGGAAAAGTTTTCACAAACCGGTAGAATGTTAAGGACGATGCAACATTTAAAACACTCTTTTAAAATAATGGCAATGCCTCCTCCACTGTTCCCGGTCTCCCTCAGGACATAATATCCCAGTATAAGACATTGCACCAGGTCTGGTTCTGACTTATTATTGAGCCAGGTTTCCATAAGAAACAATACATCGGGGCACTCCTCTTGGAGCAGGATAGAGATTCGAGTGCCGTGTTTGGGTAAGGATCTGCAGTTTAAGGACAACATTTTATAGACTGAGGTGATTGCAGGGGCCAGGAGGGGTTTAAGATTAGGGAGTGGTGTGTAAAAACAATGTGAACAGTTCAAAACGTCCATAACTGGGCAAATTGAGTGTAGACAATTCTTGCTTAGTCTCCAGAGATGCTCAGAGGAGCAAGTAAGTTGATTTGTAGTAAAACGGGCAGGGGGGGTGGCCCCTGGCCCTGGTCGGGCACGGACGGGCACAGACGGGCTTGTCTTTGGTGCACCTATGGCGCACCGCTGCGTGTCGGCACCATTGTCTATAACATAGCTGTAAGCCCTAGTTAAAGTTGAGGGAGACTAAGGTCGTTTCACCTCTAAGATGGCCGCTGTGTAATGGCCCAACGGAAGTAGGTGAAGAACCCTCATTCTGGGAAAAAGGAAATCCTTCCTCCACTCAAACAGCAGCCTAGCTGGTGCGGCGGACTGGGGAGAAGAAGCGACAGGAGGACGCGAAAGGCAGGTGAGCAAATATAAAGTGCAAGTAAGCAGAATGTAAAGCTGTCCAAAATTAAAAGCACAGTTACAATTAGTTAAAAACACAAGCTAAAATAATGTGGAAATGGGGTGATGATTAGCACCAGCAGCGCTGAGTAAGCTACCTTGACCTGGCTCATTCTGTGTGTATGGATGGATATGGTATTTAATAGCTCAAGTCTGGCCAAAAGGCAACGGAGCATACAAGGTCAAAGACAAGCATAAGGTCAACAAGTGATAGGAGAGCATGCTGGTTTGCAAACTGTTATGCATTGTGATGCAGTGTTCTTTAAGAGGTGCATCTTTTCCTTTCCTAAATTGGAGCATTGTTGGGGTAGTCCTCATTCATACTGGTATGTTGCCCATATCCTAGATGCATAGATGGAAAAAGCCTGCTGCCTTGTTTTTCCTTTTTCACAATTCTTAGTCTGTAGTCTGATGATATGCTGGATGTCGGTGTGCTGAGAACCACTTGAGATGGGGAGCTTGCTGCTTGTGATGACTTTTAAATGATGTGGCTAATTTTGAAAATGGTATGGCCATCAAGGGGAGCTAATGGAGTTTAATCAGAATGCAGGTGATGTGTTTATATTTCTTGGATGAGAAGTGCTTCACCTTGTGGGATGCCCTTAAAATGTGCCAGTGTGGAGTTTGGCAGGCCATGGAGTATGACATTTTCATCAACCAGATGCAAGAGTACAAGGGTTTGAACAGCAGTTCTGAAGTAACTTTATGGAAGAAACAATTTTACTTTATTTTGAAGAGAGAGCTGGTACCAGACTGCATTTATCTTTTGGTACTGTGTTCCTTGAGGGTGAGGTTAGATCCCAGGGTGAATCCAAATGACGTGGCATTCAGGGAAATTTGGGGTTTGAAGTTGTCAAAGTTAATGGGATTGAACCAGGTTTGCACTGTTTCTTGTTTGTTGTTCTTGGCAAATAACAGAAATTCTGTCTTGGTGAGTGTGAACTTCATGTAGACACTGGATATCCAGATCTGGATGATATGTAGGCAATATTTGTGGTTTTGGATGTCTGAAGCAGAGGAGACTTTCAATTAGAGTTTTGTAACACCTGCATATTGGTGAATTGTGACGCTGGTATATGTGAGTAGAGCACCAATTGGCTCCATATAGAGGTTGAAAATGACATGGTACGGGGTGTCGTTTCGCCAGGCAAGATAGCAGACATGTAAGAATAGAGCTCCAGCAACATCACAGTTATCCTGTGTTAAATCTCAGCCCAGATCTGCCATCAGCACCTCTAAACCCATACATACCCATCCACCTGCCTCCACCTGGTAACAGAACCATTGAGGGGCTTCGGAGGTGGAGAGGGCGTGGCGACGTGCATGGAGGCTAAGCGGGCCAGGAGGAGCGGTGCGGCCTAGCAGCTGTGAGGTGGGGCAGAGACCATCCATCGCCACTCATGGTAGATTGAGAGTCAGATGGACAGAGCTCAGCATCGAACTGAGATGGCTGGCGGCCCAATCAAGGGAGCAAGGTGCCTCGAGTTGCACAGATATGAGCTACAGCCCACAAGATCCACAAGAGGGACCGAGAACGGCCTGACCCAGGGAGCATGGTACCCTGTGTTGATAGAACTTGGGCAGCCGCCCACAGGCTCTATTGGAGCAACAGGAAGCTGATCGTCGAGATTGGCAGTGCTGAGGGCACTTTTGACTCATAACCGAGTGCAGCCCATTGGTTTTGACTCACCAGCCCCCCTTGACTGCTGTGGCAATGGATTTCTGCTGTGCCAGGCCAATGACCCACAGGGCGGAGTTAGGGGTCCTCTTTTTCTACTACAAGTGTGCGGGGCCTAGGTCTATGGGATGAAGAGATCATGAGGCTCCTGGTACCATCTTGGATGGATGAGGTTGTGGAGCTCGGTCACCCCCCCTTGTGTTTGTGATGCAAGTTTCTATGAGGTGGGGCAGGTGCAGTCTGAGCAGGAGGCCCCGGTTGGTCACGTCAGTGTTTGCTTGGGGCCACAGAAGAACGCTATACATAAGAGTAGCAATCTCACGGGGTGGACATACTCCCTGACCCGAGCATGGGCAAACTCACCCACAAGACAGCCCGCACTGGGAGGGCAAAGGACAGACAAACAGGTGTCAGTGAAAATGTGGGCAACATGACCCCTGAACAGTGAATGGATAGTGACCCCATGATTGCGGACCGCTATATCATACTTCTGCAGGCCATACGAGACTCCAGAATGGCCCAGAAGCAGAAAATAGATGCAATAGCCATCAATGTAAGTTCGCCGACCACAACAAACTTACAAACTGGGTGGAGAAAATGAAATCTACTCTAACCACCTTGAAACCAACAATGGCCACGCTGCAGCTCCAGGTCAATAAAATGTACAAAAGCATACAAATTCTGCAGGAAAGGACAGATGATGCAGTAGTTAGATCCTGCCGCAACAATATTAGGGTGGTAGCCCTACCAGAGCGTGCAGAGGGCCCTTCCTCAGAATTGTTTATGGAGGACTAACTTGTCCACACGGTGCTCACGTAGACTCAGTTTTTTACTGTTGAATGGGCACAGAGAGTGCTGGCTAGATCTCCCTCTACAAGTGCACCACCAAGATCAATAGTGATCAGGCTGCTAAATTACAGAGATTGGGTTGATATCCAACAGAGGGCACATGTGCATGGCCAATTGGACTTGTCTGGCCAGAAAGTGCACAAAGTCATGGTTTCTTGATAGCCAAGAAGGCACTAAGGACCTTGAGAATCTCCTACAGGTTACTCTACCCTGCAAAGTTGAGAGTCACATGAACAATAAGTCACATTTCTTCACCATGCTTGAGGAGGTATAGACATGGCTTGAGGTGTATGGACTAAGGGCCAGATGTACAGGTTTGCCACCCGTTTGCACATGCAAAATCAAATAGGGCCATGCACAATCCCTATTTAGTGAGTCACAATTTGTTTGCCACTCGCTAAATAGGAATTGCGAGTCGCTATTAGGAAGGGGCGTTCTAAGGGTGTCCCTTTCTAATAGCGAGTCAGAGGTCTATGTAAGAAAGTTTTGCGACTGCAATTGTGCCCTCTTCAAGAGGGTGGTAAAGCACTCGCAAATGGGAAGGGGCCCCCAGGGGACCCCTTCCCCTTTGCGAAGGCAGGGGGAAATATTTTTTAGGGGCAGGCAGTGGTCCCAGGGACCACTACCTGCCCTTAAAAAATGAAACAAAAACATTTAATTTTTATTTTGTTAAATGCATCCTGTTTTCCTTTAAGGTAAATAGTTTGCATTTAAAAAAAATTAAAAAACAGCTTGAGGTAAAAGCAGTCCCAGACATGGAGGTCCACTGAGCCCGGCAGGTCACCATACCTGGGAGGTTCAGCCATTCCTAATGGGATCACAAATTGCGAGTGCCTCATTAATATGCACAAGGCATGCAATTAGCGACCTCATTAGGAATCGCTACACTGTTGTACATGGCATTTAGCGACTCACAAATTGCGACTCGCAATTGAACGCAATTTGCGAGTCGCTAAATGACATCGCTGTACATCTGGCCCAAGATGTCTCTCAGCTCTACACTATGGCAACAGGGCCTTAATGGAGGCTCTGGTCGAAACAACGCCAGTGGAGAACACACTCTGGAGCCCCCACTAGAGCATGCGCAGTAGCGGAAAGAGAATCTCTGATTGCAGATATCAATTCAAGGATGGAGACTGGCACCCCATTGAGATCCAGTGACTCAGAAGGAGTCACCGAGACATCACTTTCAGATAAGTGAGACTCGACGACTAAATGTCTCCTGTTCATCCCCATTCGGCAAATGACTTGATTTGACTTTCAGTGTGGTCCATGGGGGTGGGGTTGTTGAATCCACTTGCCACAAAGTGCTCTTTAATGGGGTGTTGATGCTTAGACTTGGACATTGTGAGAATGGTGATGAGCATCAGGATGAACACTGGCGAGATCCCCGGCCCTGCCTCCACAACTTAACACTGTGTATGCAAACCCACACAATGATTCATTTGCTGGTGTTTTTGTGTTGTGTGTTTTGTTATCACATGGTCGAAGCCCATTTGGCTGGTTAGTGATACACAATCACACCCAAACGCTGATGACCTCATAGATCGGCTTGGAGCTGCCAAGTTCCTCAGCACATTTGACTTAATGTCTGACTACAGACTCACCACAGGAGGGTATGCAACCCTGTGTGTGGCAACAGGCACAAACCCATTAAGGTGCAAGTATCAGCTCCTCCCTCTCATCTTTCCTCAGAATGACCCATTAACATGCAGATGGCTGCTCTGTCACTCCTACTCTGCCTTTGTGTGTGGCTCTCTAGAGGTAATTCAGGAAGCCAGCTGTCACCCACCCCAGATGTGCATTCTAGGGACAGACAGAATAGACCAAAGGGTTTAAGTAAGAAAATGCCAACTTTCTAAAAGTGGCATTTTCAGACCTGTGATTTAAAACCCATCTTCACCATAAGTTGTGTTTTTAAATTATGAAGGCAAAGGCACCAAATTTGATTTCCCTGTCTTGTCCCAAAGGGAAACTACACTTATAAATGTTATAAGGCAGTTCACATGTTAAACTGTGGGAGAGATAGGCCTTGCAGGAGTGAAAATTAATCTAAGAGTAGTTAACTACCCGGACATGTACAACTTAACAATAAATGTCCTACGTTTTAAATGTACTGCACCCTGCCCTTACAGCTGCACAAGGCCTACCTTAGGAGTGACACATATGTAAAGAAAGGGAAGGTTTGGTCATAAGACATGTTTAAAGGGCTAATTAAGTTGGTAGCAGAATCAGTGCTGCAGGCCCACTAGCAGCATTTAATTTACAGGCTCTGGGCACATGCAGTGCACTTTACTAGGAACTTATAAGTATATTAAATATGCCAATTGTGGATAAGCCAATGTTACCATGTTTAGAGTAAAGAGTATATGCACTTCAGCACTGGTTAGTAGTGGTAAAGTGCCCAGAATCCTAAAGCCAAAGGGGACAGATGATGGACAGAATGCTGAGCAATGAAAACATTCACCCCTAGTCAAAAAGATCTGGGTTTAATGCATTGTTCTTTTCCCACCACACCACTCCAGTTTGGACCCAGCCATCTGCCAATCAGTCTTGACCCTGTTCCCCATGGGAACAGTCCAGCTGGAACTACCAGCCAAGCCAGGACCTCCCGAAACCGGAGACAAGCATCCTGAGACTGGTTTCGGGGCATCTCCCCTCATCAGCCAGGCTAGCTTGAATCCAGTGGCGCAGTGAGCGCGGGACTCACGTCTGGGCATACCCTTCCCACTTAAGGCAACAAATGCAAAAGGAGCAAATGATGGACGGAATGCTGAACAATGCAAACATTGACCCCTAGTCAAAAAGATCTGGGTTTAATCCATCGTTCTATTGCTCACCACACCACCCCAGTTTAGGCCCAGCCATATGCAAATCAGTCTTGACCCTGTTCCCCATGGGAACAGTCCTGCCTGAACTGCCAAGCCAGGTCCTCCATGGACCAGAAACAAGCCTCCTGGGCCCGGTTTTGGGGCCTCACCCCTCATCAGCCAGGCTAGCTTGAATCCAGCAAATAATAAAGTCTGTAAATCAGGAGCTAAGAAGGCAAAAAGTAAGGGGAAACCATGCCAAGGATGCCAAGTCTAACAGCACGGCAGCATTGTATGCAGATGAAGCATTAATATTTCTGAGAGACTCGGAGCGGGCACTATCCCTGCTCATATTGACTGAATTCGGACAAGTGTCAGGACATAAAAATAACTGTAAGAAGTCTTGTCTTTACCCGTTAAAACAGCCACCATTGGCAGATAGATCTCCGTATTAATGTGATGCACTGCCCTGGAAACTTGTCACTTTTAAATACCTAGGTATACAGATATCCCATAATGATTCAGAGCTGAAGGGCAGAAACCTTCACAAATGTGTGACTGGAATACATAGCAGCCTCCTGTTCTGCCACTGGCTTCCCTTTCTCCGATGGTTTGGGTGGCAATCATAAAAATAATAGTACTTCCCCGCCTACGCTAATTTTTTTGGGACCTACCCCTGACTTTATCGCAGGTATTCTTCTGGGAACTGAGATCATTATTTTCAGAACTGATAAAGGGGACACACCAATGTACAAGGCCATGCACCTTTTGGATGGTGGTGGAATGGGTGTCCCAAACCCAGACTAATGAGGAACTGGTGACATTATTTACTTAAGACTTATAGAGTGCTACGTATATCCTAAAGATGCATGTGTGCTTTATAAAGGAAACAAACAGTAAATGTTAGAGAGACAGGCATATCATCATGGGAAAACAGTGCATAGTCTATAGACACATTCCTCCTGGAGAAGACAATTGCTGCAAGAAAAATCCATGTAAGGCTATGTGTAAGAAAATAAGGCTCTCATCTATAATAAATGAAACTGGAGAGCACTGGTTTCTTTGGGAAAATCAAGCGGTGACATTCCAACAGAAGAAAAGAACATGATTATTACATGTACTACTAATTTTCATTGTGGAATATTGTTGTGAAGTGGTGTATGGACGATATCTTTAAATGGAGTGAAGACAAACAAATGAATAATGGTGTTATTTAGAACAAGAAATTCTAGCATGAATATTTTAGAGGGCGTGAGACCAAAACATGTGAAGAAGTTAAGTTTGATTTAGAATTATGTACAATTCTATCTGCCATATAGCCCAGTCTGGGAAACACTAAAAATATCTCCTATAATGAATGTAAATTATAGATGGTGAGTGCCTTACCTAGAGGCGCACATTATGTGGTATTAGTAGTGTGGGAGAAAAAGTAGATAAACCTTTTTTATGTAAGCTATGTTCCTACCTATAATTTGTGCCTTTGAATTCTCTCACTTACATTTTTAGTGAAAGGCCTTGACTAATTGATGAGTCACATTACTGAGATGATTACAGTAGAACAAGACACTAACTTTGAGCTGCAAAGTCTCAGACTGTACTCTGTCAAGTGTCAAAGTTCAGATCCATAATCTCCAATGGCTTTTTTCAACTAAATTGGCATTAAGAAAAGGTAGGATGTATGCATCCATTTTTTATCCTGCACTGAAAACTCACAGTGATGTTTTTTTACATAAGTGCCACATTATTTGGAAAATAAGGGATTGTGGACACAGGGAGATTCAGAACCTCTTATTGTTCGGTGGGTGTCTCACTAGCCAATCAGGTGAATGTAGGTTAGGGACTCAACCCTCGTGGCAAAGAAACACTCACACCTTATCTAGAAATCCCCAACTGCCTAGCAGTTAAAGTGTATTATTTGGTGTAGGAAATGCACATTTATCCTGTTGACTTCTAAAGATGCCACTGTGTTTTTGACCTACTCCACTTTCTCATTTGTTTCTGATCAACAAACCTCAAAAGTAGAGGATTGTTGCTGGAAAGCAAAAGAATAATAACCTAATAGGCAAGGAGTTTTCTCCCTCTCGATCAGTGTCATTTTTTTATTTTCCTTATGTGCATCACTGTGAGTCATATGGCAATATAGTGAAGTAAAATTCAGTGGGCTTAGTCCAGCCTTAAATAGGGAAGGACTACTGTCATTGTTACCTTATGGCCCTGTGGAGGACAGCCCCCAGGTCAAGGGGCTTGTTGGCATGCCTTAACCTTGTGTGCCGAATCCAACTAAAGTGTTGGGCGATTTTGTCTAAAGCACATTGTGCCATTTGCATATATCTCATTGCACTGATCCAGGTAAAAGTCAAACGTTAAGGCCGACTGCACTGGATCATGGGTCAGACACAGGCATCAGGTTCGTTGCAGTGCAAAGTTTGCCTTCTAACTTAGTCCAGTTTTCATGAGCGAAGCACTCGTTGATAGGGTCATCGGTGGTCAAGCTACAGGCTGAATCGGAAGAGGGACTCATAGATGGCAGTGTGCTGAAGTCCCAGGCCTCAAGCAGAACCTTGCGTTGGCGGTGCAGTTGACTTCACCATGAAAAGCTGGTTGATGATCGGAACTTCACATTGGTGGGAAACATAGAGTAGTTGTTGTCGATACAAAGAGCTCTATGCGGCGAAGTCCGAAGTCAGTATTTAGGAAAGTCACGTCGGCAGTTGGATGCTGGTCCTACATTGGCTTCAGTGAAGTGAGCTCTCATTCACAAGAGACCAGGAATGATTATTTTCAAAGAAAATAGCCCAGAACCTCTGTTTTTTCACCTAGAGTCCATTTTTAGCAGTTTCTGCATTGGAGGAGCACATTCTAACATCAGCTAAGGGTCCAGGACCAGCGTGGCATCTCTTGGGGGTTAGGACTCACTCCAGAAGAGGCCAGCAGCAGGGTGCAGTCAGGTCCAGTTGGTACTGGTCAGCTGAGCAGTTGCAACGAAAAGCTTTTGGAAGCTTGTTGTGTATTTCTTAAGCTCAAACAGGTGGTCAGCCAACTGACCATTGAAGTCACTTTTGGGGTCATGGGGTTAAGGCAAGCAGGTCCAGTCTTCCTTCAGACTTTAAACAGCAGAGAAGTCCTTCTTCTGAGTTTCCATAGGTCATTCATTTTGTCTAAATGACATCTGGTTCCTTTTTAGTTCTTCCCTTTTCCCTGGATTTGGCTCCAATTTGTCTGGGGGAACAAAGGCCAGGAAGACCCAGTTGTGGGCTGCGTTTGCCAGTGTCAGGGCAGGCATCTTCTGATGTCAGGAGGGTGCTGGCTAAAGTCCTCAGACTACACTTTGAGTCTTAGGGACAAGCTTGGTCCAACCCCAGGCCATCCTTCTCAGGAGAGGAACATTCTTCCCCACACCCATGTCTCTTTTGTCCCATGTCTGGAGGCTGAAAAATGGCAGAATTCTAAAAGTACTGTAAAACTATGTAGGGTTAGGCCCATAATCAATAAGGCTAGGCCGTCTATAACAACAAACCACAACACAAATGCCAGTACGGATATCAATTCTTCCTTTCATTCACACACCAAGATCACACACCTCAACTGTCATGACCATATATTTATTTATTCATATTGAAATGTTTTATTTTACCAAAACTTTTTTGGGGAAAATAAGTACTTCATCTATTTAAAACAAACATTTATATCGAAATTTTCAATACATATGGACAATTACTAATACAATATTTACAACAATGAACAAATCACATAGACAATATATAAAAAAGTCACATTATGAACAAATGTTACAAAACCATTTTTTGGCTCAATTTCTGTTATAATGAAATCTTATGTTGAAGCAAAAAATGCCCTTGATGCAGCTGTTATGGCGCAGCAATCCAATTATTTCTTAAAGGGACAACCGAACAGTGGCCCCTAAGCTCATGGAAAATAGTCACAAATCTTAATCAAATCTGTTGATAATGAGCATCAGTGGTTCTGCATATATAGAACACTTGTTTGGTGATTAGAATACAGTTGACGCTTTTTGATCTTAAATATATTGGTTATCAGGATTTCGATGCAGGAAAAATCAATTGGTTATTTTTCTTCCCCTCCTTTGTTTCTTAGATTGCGGTGCAAAAAGGGTGGAATTTATATTTGAATTACAAATCTTGGAGAAAAGAGGTAATATGGTGTGCAAATAGTGTGATGAGTGTGATTTGGATGGTAAGGAATGGATTTTTTTGTTTATATGAGTGATTTGTTATTATCCGTAGCCTTTTGGGTTTACCTCCTTGGACCCTTAATGTCTTTCTACACGAGGAGCTGGACATCAAATACGTAACTGTCTAGCTTAATGCAGCCCCTTTGATTCTTTGGGTTTCCTTATGGGCTAATGAAGCTCCCTCTCTTAATAGGGAAGTTAATATAGATTGTCAAAGTTGCAAGAAGGGTTTCCCAGCCCTGTGGCTGAGCTATGTGAGGTCCATGGCTAGGGAAATTGGGTGGGAGGATTTACCTTTATCCCAGGACTCACTCACTAAGGCTGATGTTCGTAAGGATAAAATTCTTTTGGTGTCTCATTTTAGGACATCTAGGAAGCAGGAGCAGATGTGTAAATCTTGTATGTAGAACTATGCTATTGTACACACCTCACCCAACCTGGAGCAATACTTGAGCTTGAGCTGGGCTGTGAATCCCTGGGCATGCATGTGTCTGACTAAGTTTCGACTAGGGTCAATTAGATCACTACTTTGTTTTATCTTGGGTAAATTTCATACCGGTGCGGTGCGCATTTGCCCATTTGATGAGAATGCTGTGCAATCATTTGAGCACTTTATTTTTTTCTGGGAATATTATGCTGACTTTTCTGATTTTTCAAACCAGTTCTTAATTTGTATGGTTTCTGGCAATGGAAGCCCACACTTTATTTTTTAAGAACGTTGCCTAATGCTCAATTCTGTTTTTATGTTGGTAGTTTTTAAAATCTGCAGTCTCTAAGAAAAAGTCCCTTCTATATTAATGAGCCCAGTATTTTTGTATGTTTCCTCTTTGAATTGCTTATTTTGATAATGATGTATTGAATTCTATGCTGCTTTTATGACTGTTTTTAAATAATAAAATTAAGCTTATTTGATTATGATGATAACCAATCAGGTGTAAACCAATTTTATCATCCTTAAAAGTGAGAGAACAGGCCCTTTACCACTGATTAGCTAGACTAGAGTAAAGTGCGCAGAATCCAAAATCCAACAAAAACGGTTTCCGCAAAGTAAGGCAAACATCTGAGGTTGCCCTGCAGAAAGACCCAGGTTCAACACATGTACACTGGTAATTCTCCTATGTTTTGAATAAACACCTTCAACTTTGTCCCTATATGCTCCCTTGTGAGAAATAACATACAGCTTCTGCTTCTGTAGAACTGCAAAATAACCAAAACGATTAAAATCCTGTCATTCCCTTCTCATAATAATTTGCATGGGCATACTAGAACCCTAATACCTTGAGTATGACATTGACATATATATTTATACAATAAACTGTAATCCAAGAATCCCTCGTGTCTCGTCACAGAGAAACCTTTACTAGATACTAGAATGTTACAACCCCAGTCAGATAACTGTTTATGAGTTCCAAGTTTCTCCAGCAATTCCAAATTTCCAAAGTGTGAGAGCCTAAGGGCTTAATGGTTCTACATTGTGTTAATACATGTAGTGGGTCACCCTTCTCTCACATTTCTTCCCGTATCTGCCAGCCATTAGCCATTTAATGATATCTCACAGGGTTTTGAATTTCACAGTCCTGCTATTGAAACAATATGGCAGAAAAATATTAGTATTTTACCAAAAGATAGTTTCGAAGTTTCAGGGAAGAGGTCGTTGTATATTTGCTTTGCTGATGTTTATGACATTGAAACACCCATTGCCAGGTTTAGAGGATAGGATGAAGTGATGAGTCCTTCTTCCATCCATATCTCTGGGGCAGACCCCAATCGACCTCCATCTACCTTGAGCTTTTATGATCTTCTAACCTCACTTTTTTTCAATACCCTCCCTAGTGTCTTACTAAACCTTTAGGTTAGAAGGAACTGGGCTGAGCTTGTTGAAGATTTTGGTGCTGAACGTGCCACTTGAACGAAAAAATAGCAACCCGCAAATTGGTCACAAAGTGGTTTGCGATTGGAAAAATTGCATTTTGCGACGTACTAAATCCATTCGCAAACCAAAAACTGTGATGCAACTGGTTTGAAAGTCAATTTTTTTTACAACCTAAAATAGCAAATCGCAATTAAGAAAGCCCTATTTGTGATTTGCAAATGGTATGCTAGAGGCAGTTACAAATAGTGACTAGTAACAAAAAGGCCCATGTGCACATGCAATTTACCACCAATTCGAACCAGGTGGTAACTGGGTGAAAAGTAATTACAATTCAAAAGACAAACGCAAAGGACCAACTCATCTAGTTCTGTTTGACGAAGGACCTTATTTGTTACCTCTCTACCATGAATAAATGTCTCTAATGTTTGACCATTTTTTAGCTGGTCTTTAGAAGTGGGCAACATTTTCTTTTACCCACTACCATAGGTGATGTAGTAAAAGATTCCCTAGCTGCCAATATTTTTTGAACTGGAAAGTATAAAAGCAGGCCCATAATGCATCAGGCGTTTCCACAATAGCTGCTCTGTATGTGGTGGCAAGGAGGATGCGAATTTGGTTGCTTAACAGGGGAGTAGGTAGAGACAATAGAGGATTTTCAGTCAGGCTATTTTTCATTTTTCAACAAACAGAGGAAGAAATATATGACACATACAGGCTAAGTAGCAAGTCATAGGGTGTACAGATGGGACACATGTGCCGATATGTCCTCCATTCCATCTTGAATATCTTTTAGTAACAGGAAAAGTACCCTCAACATTAATATATTCCGTCAATATTCAAGTGGTATGTAATACCTATCATATAATAACTGATAATGAGTCACAATATCCAGGAAGCACCTATAACTTCTTCATGTTTAAGCACTGCGGAATATACAGGCGGCTGGAAAGAGAGGAGTTTGATGATGGCGTTTTATTAGGAACTGAAAAGAAATGTAGCTACTGATATGTTTTTGGTGTTTCCTGGCATATTTTTTTGTAGGCTCATATAAATGTATATTTTCCAAGTTATGGTGCGTGTCCATGGATTCTCACACCACACCTTTTCCCCTCGCCTCTCAAAATGAACAGTGATGTAATGTTGCACCTCGCCCCAGGAGTGCAATTGAGTGGACATTTGGCCTACTGAAAACTTTCCAGTGCTTAAACAAGAGTGGGGGTGTGCTACAATATGTCCCAGAATGTCATGTAAGATAGGATCAACGTGTGGCTTCCTATACAATATTGCCACCAGGAAAGGCCTACACATCGAGGTTTCAGACTCTGACTCAGAGGATGAAGATCCTGGCTACCTGTCCAGCTGCCTGCAGATGGGATCAGCAGTGAAGAGGAGAAGGCGCAGGGAGAATGTTGCCACACATTACTCTGGGAGGTGATGTCAACAATAAAAATGTATTGTGCATGTTCATGAAACAAAAAACCATGTTGATGCCTGTAAACAAAATTTCCTTTAGTGTCTGGTATGTATTTAGGTGTTAAACAAAACAAACAGAAAAACAATAAATATTGTTCTTCTGGTTAAATCACTAGATATGAGTAAACTAAACATCATAAACCACACAAAGAACAACAAATCAATGTTTCCTGCCCCTGCGGGCTGACGGAGTTCTTTCAGGCTGTGTTGCAGCATGTGCCCGGCTACAACTGCATCTCATTGACCTGGCATCTGTGTTGGAAACACTGCGAATGCTAGATTAGTCCTCACCATCCTGACCTTGTCAAGCTGTACCACATGAAATGCGGTCAGTTTGCTTTGTCTCAACTGCAGATGTTATTTGTTGCAACCCCCTTGAGACATCACCACTAAAGTGGCCCAATTCTACCTGGGATTTACAGTTCTTCTACCCTGCGTTGATGTTGCATGTTATATTCTTCCGATAGAATGGCTTAGGGTGTCCTTTTGGCTCTTTCTCGTAATCCCTGCGAGTTGCCTCATCTCCCTGTGACTCTGCTCCTTCTGTGTGCAGCTTCATTTGTGGTGCAGAAGAAAGTTACACTTACTTCATTTTGTATATCATTTTACAACACCTAACATGCCTTTATTTTTGAGTCAAATAAACTTGTTCAAATAAATCACTAAGGGCCATATGTAGGTAATTTATATTTACCAATTCTTAAATACCGAATTTTACCGATTCGGTATTTATGAATCGGTAAATATAATGTAGGTAAAAAATCGATAAATGTTACGGATTCGGTAATATTCGGTATTACTGATTCGGTATTAACCGAATTGGTAATAAGGAATACCTTCCCATTCATTCCTATGGGCCTGGAGGCCCATAGGAATGAATGGGAAGCCATTGACTATTACCGATTCGGTAAATACCGATTTGGTAATAGGGGGAGCAGATTCAAGGGTGGCAGGGTGTCACATTGACACCCTGTTGCACCCCTGAATCATGCATGTGTACACATGTGGTGCACATACATGCATGTATGTCTGCCACGTGGCATATCTAGAAAAGCACAAAACTGCTTTTTAACAGGTATTCAGTATTTACCACCAACCTGTAGTTGGTGGTAAATAACGACTCCTTGAAACAAAAAAGCACTCACTTGAGTGCTCCCTACATAGGATTTGAGGATTCGGTAATTTACCGAATCGGTATTTTACCGATTTCTTAAAATACCGATTCAGTAAATTACCGAATCCTTAAAACCTGCCTCCTACATTGGAAAGGGCTAAGTACCGGTCGGTAACGGGAAAATTACCGATTTTCGGCCGTTACCGACCGGTATTTAGCTATCTACATATGGCCCCAAGTTTCATGTACTACATGTCCTGTAATGCACTGCTCTGGCTACAGGCAGTACTACCTTAACATGTGTCTTTAGATTTGTAACACCATTTTTAATGTACAATGGACATGCTACAATTACATGGGTTGGGACTTTAAGTCGAGGTTTCTATTTGGCCAAATCCACCACCCGCATCTGCCTCAATGGTGCCTTTCACTAGTGTTTTGATGGCTGTAGGTGGCGGTATCCTGGAAGGTCCTCCCCCTGTAGCAGGACTCGCCACCTAGCGTGAGGCCACCTTCTTTTCTTTGGTCCTTGACCAGAGGTCTTACCATCTTTTTCTGATTTCCTCAACAGATCGCTGCGTGACTTGGACTGTGTTGATTTTGGCCTACATATCAAGCAAGGGCTTCTGTTTTTTGTGCCTCACGGACAGTCATGGAGGCCTTTTCAAACATCAAATCATGATGATTGCAGCAGTTAGGACCTCGATCTCCTTTTCAGAAAATGTCGATTTATTTTCCTGTTCCCTGCCTCCTTACCTCCTTCTTGGTATATATTTTTGTTGTGGGGGTGGAGGGGGGGGGGGGGAGTTCTCCAAGCCACAAAACAACCAGATATCACTAGCGGTTTGCAGCACCTCCTCTCTCTCTGCTTCATTGGTAGCCAATGAGAAACACTTCCTGGTTCAGGTGTTTGATCCTCAGGGTGAAACACCTGAACCAGGAGGTACTTCTCTGTGCTTACAATTGTGTTCATAATTTACAACTGAGTAGCAAATTGAGTCACAAAAAATACGTACATAACAATTTGCCATTACCTAATTGCAGGTCATAAACAATCACAATTAGGTAATCACAATACTGACTG
Source organism: Triturus cristatus (assembly GCF_964204655.1). Taxonomy (NCBI): domain Eukaryota; kingdom Metazoa; phylum Chordata; class Amphibia; order Caudata; family Salamandridae; genus Triturus; species Triturus cristatus. The sequence goes on from NC_140590.1 coordinate 847,493,466, forward strand.
CATGCATATATGGCCCATCGTCTCTATTTTATGTATATCTTCAAGATAGGGGGTCCAGGGTCTCTTCTTGTTTCATGGTTTGATAGTGTAAGAAGTAGATTAAAGGTCTGATTCCCAGAGGCCCTCAGCACTCCTGGTGAAGGCCCTGCAGTCATGGGGGAGTCTCAGCACGCGGGGAGCAATCTCCGCAATGAGAATTCTCATTGAGGAGATTCCACCCTGAGTGTGGGGACTCCCCCAGGACGGCAGGGCCTCCGCCATGAGTATGGAGGCCCTTTGGGAATCAGGTCCTATGTGTTGAATAACTTTCACATGGCATAATCAGATACCTTAAACATTTTAGACTCTGACCTTTGTGAACAAGCTGAATTTTCACTATTGACATCTGTCGGGGTATACACAGATGAATGACTAGTATGGTAGCCCAATACACTACTGCAGCTCCTGAAGAATAAGTGATGTAACCTGTATGTCACAGGTTTTCAAATTCCATTGGGGCTGATCTAGGTGTGAACCTTTTAATATTAATAAAATTCATGCCATCAGTTTTCTTCCTTTTGTGGTATGATAAAACCCAATTTAGTTGTGTACCCATATTTGCATATAATGTAAGGTTCCTTGGGATAAAACATTATATTTACATTGTTTTTGCTACCTTTTTGGTTGTTTTTTTTAAAAACTTGCTAATACAAGAATGTCATTGTGCACTCTGGAATACAGTAATTTACAGGCAGAGCATGTGGTAATGACAATTTTGAAGCCCTGACAATTCTAATTCTCACTAGTGTGGAATTCATGCATGTTTTCTCACAATATTGTAACTGTCCCCTAAGGAATACATTAATATTGAGTCCTAATCTGTCTATAACTATCTTTTGCAGATGTGGAACACCCTTGTCGGCAGTATGTAAGGCCTACATAGCTGCGGATGATGTCAGACCATGAGCTTTAATCCAAAACTTTTCATTACCCTACCTAATTCATCCCCTAATTTATTAACGCGGTGTGCAACAGAAGTGTTAATCCATGCATTACAGGAAGGCTACTCATTTCCGATGTACTTTCTAATCTGGCCTATTGTACATTAGAATATTTATTGAAATATATCTCATAGCATACTCCTTTTGGTTAAGTGAAATTAAATGGGGTGGCTGTAATTTTACAAGGCCCTTCCTCCACTTTTAACTTTCCTTTCATGCTTCGGTTTATGGAGTAATGAATTACCAAGTTAGGCATGTTATGTTTCTAATCTTATTCAGTTATCCAGAGACTAGAGTAAATTCCTTGATGTTTGTTGACTGTTACCTTTCTTTCTTCCTTTCGCTTTCTATGTCTCTCTCATTCCTAATATTATATTTTTGGCCGTCTAATAGTGCTTACATTTTAGGGATGTTCAAATAGTATAGAACTGTTATGCAGAGTATGCTCGTGTGCTGGCACTGGAACCACTGTAGGGCTGGTTGCTTTGTTCCAGCAGATCCGATGTTTGGCAGATTTTCAATTTGAGTCATTATTGATTCATGGCTGTTAGACCTGTCAGCCTTAGGGCGGTCTTCCCCAAACATTTTGCCTTACTCCTCCATCTTTTATTCGTTGATCTCATTTTTGTTGGCCTTAGGACTCTGTGCACTTTACCACTGCCTGCTAAAATAAACCTTTTGCCAGGCTTAAACCTTTCTTTTAATACATATAAGTCACCACTAGGGTAATCCATAAAAAGATCATAGGGCAGGAAGCTGTCTATTTAAAAAGTTGAGCATGCACTTTTAACTTTTAAATGTCCAGGTAGTAAAAAATCCTCTTAACTTTGTTTTTCACTACTACTGCAAGGCCTACCTTTCAATTGAATTCAATTCAAACATGCTTGTTTAACGCATTGATACCCTCCAGGGTCTCCTACTGCTAGAATCCAACAGGGCATATATCAAGTCCTAATTACCCAAACAGCCAGGTTTTTAATAACTTAATAAAGGAACTTTTGTCTACAGTCATCCTCAACCTAGTGGGCAAATCATTCAGTGTTTTTCCACTAGGAAAGAAAAGGATTTGCCTTCACTCCTTACTTTCCGTATTCTTCTTTTTTCTTCTAACTTTATGGAGGGTGATTTCAACATTCTCCTGGATACATAAGGACGGATCGTGGAAAAAGGACCGTGATGCAGATTGATGCTTCTATATCTTAAGTAGGAGCCTCTCAGCTCTATTCTAAATTACCCGACATCTTTTTAACACGTAAAAAGGGCATTCAGGGTAAAGTAATCTAAACAGCAAAAAATCAATGACTGCACTACTATCATCCGAGAAGGCGGAGGTAGGTGCCCGCAATCTTAGTGAGTAACTTCATGACACCATAACAAGAGGATGCCAATTTCTGAACTTGGGTCTCAAAGGTGAGGTTCTCGTCAGACAGATGTCCAGATTCTTAATTTTAGACTTCGACTGGGGCAAAATGCCTAAGGATGAGAACAGGCTGATATCCAGTGGCTAATATTACTGCCAACTACCAACACATCCCTTTTATTATCATTGAGTTTCAGACAAAAATGAGCCATCCAATCTGCAACCTCCTTTAGGCAAGACTCCAGCTGATCCATATTACACTGATCGTCTTGAGTGAGGGAAATGATGATCTGAGTATCATCTGCATATGAGTTAATTGAGAGACTATAAGATTGAAGATCTCTGCTGAATAACTGTTGCAAAGATTAAAAAGTGTAGGACCAAGCAAGGAACCCCGAGGAACTCCACACTTAAGAAGGAATATATCAGAATAAATGGCTTGCCATAAACCTGAAAGGTTTTATCCTCAAGGAATGAGGAGAGCAAATGAAGCACTGCTCCTGATATTCCTGCTGCTGTTAGTCTGTGCCTTAACTTAGCCAGAGAGACCGTGTCACACACAACACTTAGATTCAATAGGATCACTGCTGTGGTTCAATAGGATAAGATTGGTTTACCTTATTTATTACATTTAATAAGTGCTAACTTTCAATAGGAAGCAGGTAGTAGTGTTGAGTTTAGTGTCTGAAGAATTGGATTTTAGAACCGTCTTTTATGATAAAGTTGGATTTTAAGTCACTATTCAGAAAATGCCACTTTTAGAAAGGTATATACCAAGGTGTGGGGTCTATTCAATCAGCAGTGTTAGAAACCTTAAAAACCTACATAAACAAGAAAATACTTTTTTTTAAATTATTTAAACAACACAGAAAGTTATTCGTTAGTGATCAAGAAATCTAATTAACATGACCACATTCTCCAAACATAATATATTTTCAACTTTTTTTCTTCACACATTTTACGTATCATATCATAAACAATGGATAACATAACCATCAGTCAATATCAGGTGTGCTTCGAAACCCCACAATTATTCCTGAATTCTGAAATCAAAAACATAAATTAGAAATTCTTCAAAAATTAACAGTTTGAGACACATATAAAATTTCCCAGTCCACCAATTTTTCGAGGGTTAAGCACAGGCTAATTTTGGGTTGCTAGTGGATTACCCATGACAGGACTTGCGATTGCTGCTTGAGTAGGGTTTTACCCCCCTCAACCAGTAACCCAATTTCCTGCAATCAACACATGGTTTTGTTAATGATTTTCTTATGGGCAAAATGGTCTCAGAACTCCCCAGATAGTTTTGTAGTTTAATGAGGTATCTCATTGTTAATTCACATTGTCGGGGACAAAAGTAGAGTAAGGAAGCAGGAATGTTTAGCAGCTGATTCACTAGGAGTTGGAAGCGGAGAAGCAGAGCAGAAGCACTGCGTCTTAACCAGGACCACGCCGCCATAGAACTAATGGCATCCACTAGGTTGAAAAAAGGGGGCTCCATCAAAGACATGGTTATGAAAAACAGGGGCCCACAGGAGGAGGAGAATAAGAGCAGACCTCCCCAACAGCGGACGATTCAGAGGCACTGGTACAACACTCCTATTTAGAGGCCTTGTTCTCAGGTCTAAGGGAAGACCTTCTTGCAGTCAAAAAGGACCTCACAGTTGAGCTGCAGGCCATGCGAAAAGAAGTTACGGACATCAGAGACAGGGTAGACACACTATAGTAGAAGGCCAATTCTCAAGATGAGGAAATAGAACAAATGCAGCAGGAGATCATCTGCCTTTCAGAGCAGCAATTGGATCTTCAGGCACATGCAGAAGATTTAGAAAATCGTTCCAGGAGAAACAATATCCAAATACGTGGAGTGGCATGAGATGCAGAGGGAGGAAATATCGAAGCATACGTAATAGGCCTGTTCAAGCATATCCTGGGTGAAACATCACCAGAAGAGATCCGTTTGGACCGGACTCATAGAGTGGGCAGCTGGGGGCCCCAGAAGACCCACCCACTGGATATCTTAACTTGCATCCACAGCTTCCCCCTAAGGGAACAGATCCTTAAAAAGTAGCAAGAAGCACAATCAATAGAATCCCAGGGCCAGACAGTTCACCTGTTTCAAGATCTCGCTGCCTCCACGCTCCAAAAAAGGCGATAGTTTCAGCAGGTTTCAATGTTTTTGCAGGACAGGAGGGTGTCTTACTCATGAGGTCATCCATTCCGCCTGGTGTTTCGATGGCAGGGTCAACTCTAACAGCTAAGTTACCTGACCGAAGCATCTGAACTACTTCAAATAGAACAGCCAGAAGAACCATGATTGTACGCATGAACTAGCAGACAAAAGCAAGAGGAGTGGGGAAGTTTGCAGAGGATCCCCAATGTGCGCAAGGGTCAGGGTTCAGATCAAGAGGCTATAGCAGCTGAGAGGAAGGCATTACTGGATAAGCTGACCGAGGGCACCACAACGGGTGCACCAGCTTGAGGTCACAGTCGAAGACAGAAGAGCTGGTGGCGGGGGAACGAGACCACGAGATGGCGCAACTTTACCACTGGTAACAAGATGACGGACCTTTCTCCATCTCCACATCAGGGACTCTGTTTTTTTGTTGTTATTGTTAAGGAGACTGTTCGCGGGTGCCTGCTACTATTTCATATTATTCTAGCATCCTTAGATTGTGCTGTGATATATGTGGGTTCTGGGGATTTGGGGAGATGGTCTGAATGATTCACAGAGGAATCTCCCAGGTCCTTGATATGACTGCGTTGCCTAAGAACCTGAGGGTATTGACCCTCAATGTCAAGGGCCTTAATAACCCGGTCAAGAGTAAAGTGGTATTGTCCTATCTCGAACACGCACAGCCAGATATTTGTCTCTTGGAAGAAACACCCCTCTTGTGCAGGGACTGAAATAGGCTCAAATTTTGAGCCTTCCCACAGCAGTTCCTCTCCAGCGGGAGTTGCAGTGCTGTTTTCACACTACTTCCAAGGGAAGGAGGGGATGAAGGTGGTAGAGACCAAGCCTGTTGGGGTATCGAATACATCTGGGCTCACATTCCATACTTTTGGGTTCTATATACGCCCCGATTGTGAAACGGGAGCAGTTCATCCAGGAAGCTATTGGTGACCTGATGGCGACACAAGATAGGTGGGTTATTCCGGGAAGCAACCTAAATCTGGTCTTTCATAATGACTTGGACTGCGGGGGAGTGGCGGGGGCCTTTGGGTGCAGGATTTAGGGCTGAGGGACTTGTGGAGACACCACCACAAAGATCTGGTCTAAATCCATCGTTCTTTCGCCCACTACGCCACCCCAGTTTGGACCCAGCCATATGCAAATCAGTCTTGACCCCCCGAGTGGGAAGGGTATGCCCAGACGTGGGTCCTGTGATCTCCATGCCACTGAAATCAAGCTATTCTGGCTGAAGAGGGGTTCAACCCCAAAACCGGTCCTAGGATGCTTGTTTGACCCTGTGCCCCATGGGAACAGTCCAGAACGAACTGCCAGGCCAGGTCCTCCCTGGACCGGAAACAAGCATCCTGGGACCGGTTTCAGGGTATGTCACCCTTCTTCAGCCAGGCTAGCTTGAATCCAGTGGCGCAGTGAGCAAGGGACCCACGTCTGGGTATACCCATCCCATTTTGGGCGAAAAATGTTACAGCAGACAAATGATGGACGGAATGCTGACAATGCAAACATTCTCCCCCAGTCAAAAGATCTGGGCTAAATCCATCGTTCTTTCGCCCACTACGCCACCCCAGTTTGGACCCAGCCATATGCAAATCAGTCTTGACCCCCCGAGTGGGAAGGGTATGCCCAGACGTGGGTCCTGTGATCTCCATGCCACTGAAATCAAGCTATTCTGGCTGCAGAGGGGTTCAACCCCAAAACTGGTCCTAGGATGCTTGTTTGACCCTGTGCCCCATGGGAACAGTCCAGAACGAACTGCCAGGCCAGGTCCTCCCTGGACCGGAAACAAGCATCCTGGGACCGATTTCAGGGTATGTCACCCTTCTTCAGCCAGGCTAGCTTGAATCGAGTGGCGCAGTGAGCAAGGGACCCACGTCTGGGTATACCCATCCCATTTTGGGCGAAAAATGTTACAGCAGACAAATGATGGACGGAATGCTGACAATGCAAACATTCTCCCCCAGTCAAAAGATCTGGGCTAAATCCATCGTTCTTTCGCCCACTACGCCACCCAAGTTTGGACCCAGCCATATGCAAATCAGTCTTGACCCCCCGAGTGGGAAGGGTATGCCCAGACGTGGGTCCTGTGATCTCCATGCCACTGAAATCAAGCTATTCTGGCTGCAGAGGGGTTCAACCCCAAAACTGGTCCTAGGATGCTTGTTTGACCCTGTGCCCCATGGGAACAGTCCAGAACGAACTGCCAGGCCAGGTCCTCCCTGGACCGGAAACAAGCATCCTGGGACCGGTTTCAGGGTATGTCACCCTTCTTCAGCCAGGCTAGCTTGAATCCAGTGGCGCAGTGAGCAAGGGACCCACGTCTGGGCATACCAATCCCACTTAGGGCAAAAAGTGTTAAAGCAAACAAATGATGGATGGAATGCTGACAATACAAACATTCTCCCCTGGTCAAAAGATCTGGGTTAAATCCATCGTTCTTTTGCCCACTACGCCACCCCAGTTTGGACCCAGCCATATGCAAATCAGTCTTGACCCTGTGCCCCATGGGAACAAACCTGACCGAACTGACAGGCCAGGTCCTCCATGGACCAGAAACAAGCATCCTGGGACCGGTTTCAGGGTATGTCACCCGTCTTCAGCCAGGCTAGCTTGAATCCAGTGGTGCAGTGAGCAAGGGACCCACGTCTGGGCATGCCCATCCCACTTAGAGCGCAAAGTGTTACAGCAAACAAATGATGGAAGGAATACTGACAATGCAAACATTCTCCCCCAGTCAAAAGATCTGGGTTAGATCCATCGTTCTTCTGCCCACTACGCCCCCCAATTTCCACCCAGTCATATGCAAATAAGTCTTGACCCTGTGCCCCATGGGAACAGTCCAGACCGAGCTGCCAGGCCAGGTCCTCCCTGGACTGGAAACAAGCATCCTGGGACCGGTTTCAGGGTATGTCACCCTTCTTCAGCCAGGCTAGCTTGAATCCAGTGGTACAGTGAGCAAGGGACCCACGTCTGGGCATACCCATCCCACTTGGGCGAAAAGTGTTACAGTAAACAAATGATGGACGGAATGCTGACAATGCCAACATTCTCCCCCATTCAAAAGATCTGAGTTAAATCCATCATTCTTTTGCCCACTACGCCACCCCAGTTTGAACCCAGCCATATGCAAATCAGTCTTGACTCTGTGCCCCATGGGAACAGTCCAGAACAAACTGCCAGGCCAGGTCATCCCTGGACCAGAAACAAGCATCCTGGGACCAGTTTCAGGGTATGTCACCCTTCTTTAGCCAGGCTAGCTTGAATCAAGTGGCGCAGTGAGCAAGGGACCCACGTCGGGGCATACCCATCCCTCATAGGACGAAAAGTGTTACAGCAAAGAAATGATCGACGGAATGCTGACAATACGAACATTCTCCCCCAGTCAAAAGATCTGGGTTAAATCCATCGTTCATTTGCCCACTACGCCACCCCAGTTTGGACCCATCCATATGCAAATCAGTCTTGACCCTGTGCCCCATGGGAACAGTCCAGACCGAACTGCCAGGCCAGGTCCTCCCTGGACCGGAAACAAGCATCCTGGGACCGGTTTCAGGGTATGTCACCCTTCTTCAGCAAGGCTAGCTTGAATCCAGTGGCACAGTGAGCAAGGGACCCACGTCTGGGCATACCCATCCCACTTAGGGCGAAAAGTGTTACAGCAGACAAATGATGGACGGAATGCTGACAATGCAAACATTCTCCCCCAGTCAAAAGATCTGGGTTAAATCCATCGTTCTTTTGTCCACTACGTCTCCCCAGTTTGGACCCAGCCATATGCAAATCAGTCTTGACCCTGTGCCCCATGGGAACAGTCCAGACCGAACTGCAAGGCCAGGTCCTCCCTGGACCGGAAAAAAAGCATCCTGGGATCAGTTTCAGGGTATGTCACCCTTCTTCAGCAAGGCTAGCTTGAATACAGTGGCACAGTGAGCAAGGGACCCACGTCTGGGCATACCCATCCCACTTAGGGCGAAAAGTGTTACAGCAGACAAATGATGGACGGAATGCTGACAATGCAAACATTCTCCCCCAGTCAAAAGATCTGGGCTAAATCGATCGTTCTTTCGCCCACTACGCCACCCCAGTTTGGACCTAGCCATATGCAAATCAGTCTTGACCCCCGAGTGGGAAGGGTATGCCCAGACGTGGGTCCCGTGATCTCCATGCCACTGAAATCAAGCTATTCTGGCTGAAGAGGGGTCCTAGGATGTTTGTTTGACCCTGTGCCCCATGGGAACAGTCCAGAACGAACTGCCAGGCCAGGTCCTCCCTGGACCGGCAACAAGCATCTTGGGACCGGTTTCAGGGTATGTCACCCTTCTTCAGCTAGGCTAGCTTGAATCCAGTGGCGCAGTGAGCAAGGGACCCACGTCTGGTCATACCCATCCCAGTTAGGGCGAAAAGTGTTACATCAAACAAATGATGGACAGAATGCTGACAATGCAAACATTCTACCGCAGTCAAAAGATCTGGGTTAAATCCATCATTCTTTTGCCCACTACGCCACCCCAGTTTGGACCCATCCATATGCAAATCAGTCTTGACCCTGTGCCCCATGGGAACAGTCCAGACCGAACTGCCAGGCCAGGTCCTCCCTGGACCGGAAACAAGCATCCTGGGACCGGTTTCAGGGTATGTCACCCTTCTTCAGCCAGGCTAGCTTGAATCTAGTGGCACAGTGAGCAAGGGACCCACGTCTGGGCATACCCATCCCACTTAGGACAAAGAGTGTTACAGCAAACAAATGATGGACGGAATGCTGACAATGCAAACATTCTCCCCCAGTCAAAAGATCTGGATTAAATCCATTGTTCTTTTGCCTGCTACGCCACCCCAGTTTGGACCCAGCCATATGCAAATCAGTCTTGACCCTGTGTCCCATGGGAACAATCCAGACCGAACTGCCAGGCCAGGTCCTCCCTGGACTGGAAACAAGCATCCTGGGACCGGTTTCAGGGTATGTCACCCTTCTTTAGCCAGGCTAGCTTGAATCCAGTGGCGCAGTGAGCAAGGGACCCACGTCTGGGCATACCAATCCCACTTAGGGCTAAAAGTGTTACAGCAAACAAATGATGGATGGAATGCTGACAATACAAACATTCTCCCCTGGTCAAAAGATCTGGGTTAAATCCATCGTTCTTTTGCCCACTACGCCACCCCAGTTTGGACCCAGCCATATGCAAATCAGTCTTGACCCTCTGCCCCATGGGAACAGACCTGACCGAACTGACAGGCCAGGTCCTCCATGGACCAGAAACAAGCATCCTGGGACCGGTTTCAGGGTATGTCACCCGTCTTCAGCCAGGCTAGCTTGAATCCAGTGGTGCAGTGAGCAAGGGACCCACGTCTGGGCATACCCATCCCATTTTGGGCGAAAAATGTTACAGCAGACAAATGATGGACGGAATGCTGACAATGCAAACATTCTCCCCCAGTCAAAAGATCTGGGCTAAATCCATCGTTCTTTCGCACACTACGCCACCCCAGTTTGGACCCAGCCATATGCAAATCAGTCTTGACCCCCGAGTGGGAAGGGTATGCCCAGACGTGGGTCCTGTGATCTCCATGCCACTGAAATCAAGCTATTCTGGCTGAAGAGGGGTTCAACCCCAAAACTGGTCCTAAGATGCTTGTTTGACCCTGTGCCCCATGGGAACAGTCCAGAACAAACTGCCAGGCCAGGTCCTCCCTGGACCGGAAACAAGCATCCTGGGACCGGTTTCAGGGTATGTCACCCTTCTTCAGCCAGGCTAGCTTGAATCCAGTGGCGCAGTGAGCAAGGGACCCACGTCTGGGCATACCAATCCCACTTAGGGCAAAAAGTGTTACAGCAAACAAATGTTGGATGGAATGCTGACAATACAAACATTCTCCCCTGGTCAAAAGATCTGGGTTAAATCCATCGTTCTTTTGCCCACTACGCCACCCCAGTTGGGACCCAGCCATATGCAAATCAGTCTTGACCCTGTGCCCCATGGGAACAGACCTGACCGAACTGACAGGCCAGGTCCTCCATGGACCAGAAACAAGCATCCTGGGACCGGTTTCAGGGTATGTCACCCGTCTTCAGCCAGGCTAGCTTGAATCCAGTGGTGCAGTGAGCAAGGGACCCACGTCTGGGCATGCCCATCCCACTTAGGGCGCAAAGTGTTACAGCAAACAAATGATGGAAGGAATACTGACAATGCAAACATTCTCCCCGAGTCAAAAGATCTGGGTTAGATCCATCGTTCTTCTGCCCACTACGCCCCCCAATTTCCACCCAGTCATATGCAAATAAGTCTTGACCCTGTGCCCCATGGGAACAGTCCAGACCGAGCTGCCAGGCCAGGTCCTCCCTGGACTGGAAACAAGCATCCTGGGACCGGTTTCAGGGTATGTCACCCTTCTTCAGCCAGGCTAGCTTGAATCCAGTGGTGCAGTGAGCAAGGGACCTACGTCTGGGCATACCCATCCCACTTGGGCGAAAAGTGTTACAGTAAACAAATGATGGACGGAATGCTGACAATGCAAACATTCTCCCCCATTCAAAAGATCTGAGTTAAATCCATCATTCTTTTGCCCACTACGCCACCCCAGTTCGAACCCAGCCATATGCAAATCAGTCTTGACTCTGTGCCCCATGGGAACAGTCCAGAACGAACTGCCAGGCCAGGTCCTCCCTGGACCAGAAACAAGCATCCTGGGACCAGTTTCAGGGTATGTCACCCTTCTTTAGCCAGGCTAGCTTGAATCAAGTGGCGCAGTGAGCAAGGGACCCACGTCGGGGCATACCCATCCCTCATAGGACGAAAAGTGTTACAGCAAACAAATGATGGACGGAATGCTGACAATACGAACATTCTCCCAAAGTCAAAAGATCTGGGTTAAATCCATCGTTCATTTGCCCACTACGCCACCCCAGTTTGGACCCATCCATATGCAAATCAGTCTTGACCCTGTGCCCCATGGGAACAGTCCAGACCGAACTGCCAGGCCAGGTCCTCCCTGGACCGGAAACAAGCATCCTGGGACCGGTTTCAGTGTATGTCACCCTTCTTCAGCAAGGCTAGCTTGAATCCAGTGGCACAGTGAGCAAGGGACCCACGTCTGGGCATTCCCATCCCACTTAGGGCGAAAAGTGTTACAGCAGACAAATGATGGACCGAATGCTGACAATGCAAACATTCTCCCCCAGTCAAAAGATCTGGGTTAAATCCATCGTTCTTTTGTCCACTACGTCTCCCCAGTTTGGACCCAGCCATATGCAAATCAGTCTTGACCCTGTGCCCCATGGGAACAGTCCAGACCGAACTGCCAGGCCAGGTCCTCCCTGGACCGGAAAAAAAGCATCCTGGGAACAGTTTCAGGGTATGTCACCCTTCTTCAGCAAGGCTAGCTTGAATACAGTGGCACAGTGAGCAAGGGACCCACGTCAGGGCATACCCATCCCACTTAGGGCGAAAAGGTTTACAGCAGACAAATGATGGACGGAATGCTGACAATGCAAACATTCTCCCCCAGTCAAAAGATCTGGGCTAAATCGATCGTTCTTTCGCCCACTACGCCACCCCAGTTTGGACCTAGCCATATGCAAATCAGTCTTGACCCCCGAGTGGGAAGGGTATGCCCAGACGTGGGTCCTGTGATCTCCATGCCACTGAAATCAAGCTATTCTGGCTGAAGAGGGGTCCTAGGATGTTTGTTTGACCCTGTGCCCCATGGGAACAGTCCAGAACGAACTGCCAGGCCAGGTCCTCCCTGGACCGGAAACAAGCATCCTGGGACCGGTTTCAGGGTATGTCACCCTTCTTCAGCTAGGCTAGCTTGAATCCAGTGGCGCAGTGAGCAAGGGACCCACGTCTGGTCATACCCATCCCAGTGAGGGCGAAAAGTGTTACATCAAACAAATGATGGACAGAATGCTGACAATTCAAACATTCTCCCGCAGTCAAAAGATCTGGGTTAAATCCATCATTCTTTTGCCCACTACGCCACCCCAGTTTGGACCCATCCATATGCAAATCAGTCTTGACCCTGTGCCCCATGGGAACAGTCCAGACCGAACTGCCAGGCCAGGTCCTCCCTGGACCGGAAACAAGCATCCTGGGACCGGTTTCAGGGTATGTCACCCTTCTTCAGCCAGGCTAGCTTGAATCTAGTGGCACAGTGAGCAAGGGACCCACATCTGGGCATACCCATCCCACTTAGGGTGAAAAGTGTTACAGCAAACAAATGATGGACGGAATGCTGACAATGCAAACATTCTCCCCCAGTCAAAAGATCTGGGTTAAATCCATCGTTCTTTTGCCCACTACGCCACCCCAGTTTGGACCCAGCCACATGCAAATCAGTCTTGACCCTGCGCCCCATGGGAACAGTCCACACCGAACTGCAAGGCCAGGTCTTCCCTGGACCAGAAACAAGCATCCTGGGACCGGTTTCAGGGTATGTCATCCTTCTTCAGCTAGGCTAGCTTGAATCCAGTGGCTCAGTGAGCAAGGGACCCACGTCTGGTCATACCCATCCCAGTTAAGGCGAAAAGTGTTACATCAAACAAATGATGGACAGAATGCTGACAATGCAAACATTCTCCCCCAGTCAAAAGATCTGGGTTAAATCCATCATTCTTTTGCCCACTACGCCACCCGAGTTTGGACCCAGCCATATGCAAATCAGTCTTGACCCCCCGAGTGGGAAGGGTATGCCCAGACGTGGGCCCCGTGATCTCCATGCCACTGAAATCAAGCTATTCTGGCTGAAGAGGGGTTAAACCCCGAAACCGGTCCTAGGATGCTTGTTTCCGGTCCAGGGAGGACCTGGCTTGGCAGTTCGGGCTGGACTGTTACCATGAGGCACAGGGTCAAGACTGATTTGCATATGGCTGGGTTCAAACTGGAACGGCATGGTGATCAAAAAAACGATGGATTTCGGTCCAGATCTCTGCACTGGGGTGAATGTATGACATTGTTCTGCATTCTGTCCATCAACTGTTGTTTTTGCATTTTTCACCCCGAGTGGGAAGGGTATGCCCAGACGTGGGTCCCGTGCTCTCCATGGCACTGGAATCAAGCTATCCTGGCTAAAGAGGGGTGAAACCCCGAAACCGGTCCTAGGATGCTTGTTTCCAGTCCAGGGAGGAGCTGGCTTGGCAGTTCGAGCTGGACTGTTCCCATGGTGCACAGGGTCAAGACTGATTTGCAGATGGCTGGGTTCAAACTGGAACGGCATGGTGAGCAAAAAAATTATGGATTTAGGCCCAGGTCTCTGTACTGGGTTGAATGTATGACATTATTCTGCATTCTGTCCATCAACTGTTGTTTTCGTATTAGACATTACTCTTCTGCCCCAAAGCTGAATGCCCAGAACCTGGAGACAGAGGGAAACTCTATTACGCCACCCAGGAATGGTCGAACAAGAGGGGAAAGCTATAAGGGATTATCTAGCAGTAAATTATACTACTGAATCTTCCCCCACGATGATATGGGATGCCTTGAAGGCAGTAATCAGAAGCGTGTTGATTGCAATATCAGCAGCAGAAAGCGCATCCACCACCGTTCAGGGGCCCCAGGGTGTGGAGACAACGGGATGCAGCCTGGAAACAACTGGCTGGTCTGGACCTTGATCAAACTGAATATTAGATTTTACACCTCAGCCATGCGTTCTACATGGGGGAAACAAGTGCAGGAGGATGCTGGCGAAGAAATTGAAGGGACAGCGACAGGCCAATACAGTTGGTACTTTGATCTCGGAAACGGGGGAGGAGATAGTGGGGAATGAGGCAGTAGATACTCGGTTTGGCACATTTTATAAGGACCTATAGACAGCACAAGACCTCCCACCCAAACCCATTATGGAGTATCTAGAAGTAGCTAAAGTTTCTAAGTTGACGGCTGAACAGGCGGCTGAACTGGATGCACCTACCAGAATCGAAGAGGTCATATCCGCGATAGCTAGGTTAAAATCTAATAAGTCCCCAGGCCTGGATGGCTTCTCAGCCATTTTCTATAAAACATATTGTGGTCTGCTGGCCCCTCTCCTCACAAATGTTTTCAATTCAATCACAGGCTTGTCGGCACTCCCCCATCAAAATCAGATGCCTCAATCACTGTTATCGTGAAACCGGGCAAAGACAGGAAATTATGCGGGTCCTATAGACCAATCTCGCTCTTAAATGTTGACGCGAAGTTGTTGACAGGGATATTAGCGGCGAGGCTGGGTCCACTGATGGCAGGGCTAATCGAGCCTGACCTGTCCGGCTTTATACCCAATAGACAATACCCTGACAACACCAAGTGGCTGCTTCACCTTATTGATAAAGCATCCCGTTCCCAGCGAGAGATCATGCTCTTCTCAATGGATGCAGAGAAAGCATTCAATAGGGTGCATAGGCCCTATCTAGCAGAGGTCCTAAACCACTTTGGGATGGGAGGTAGGTTTCGCTCCTGGGTACTTAGTGGCTACGAGGGACACCAAGCATTGGTCAGGGCGAATGACAGAAATTCTGATAGTTTTCCAATATGCCGCGGCATGCAACAGGGCTGCCCTCTCTTGTTTGCGCTCTATATGGAGCCGTTTGTGCAGAGAGTGTGGGACTCACCAGAGGTGAAGGGGGTATACTTTGGAGGTGAGGAACACTTGATTACTCTGTACACCGATGATGTGATAGTCTCCTTAGATGACCCCTGGTCTTCTCTCCTGAGCTTTCTTAAAGAGGTCAAGGGATTGAGGGAGGAACACCTCACGCGACCATTCTCAAATTAGCTGGAGTTTAAGTATCAGCTACTTAGGCATTCAGCTCTCACCAATGATCCAAGAGACCGTGGCACTCAATTACAGGGAATTGGTTGATAGAGTCAAATCAGACCTGCTTCGCTGGCAACCTTACTTGTTATCTTGGTTGGGGTGGGTGGCAGCTCTAAAGATTTCAGCTCTCCCTAGAATACTATACATAGTCCTGACTCTGCCCCTATGGCCTCCACCCGGTGCAATTCAATCTTTGCTGAAGGCAGTCCAGACCTTCACCTGAGCAAGTCGGCATCCCCGAATGAAGCAGAATCTGAGTTAGCGCAGCCCAGGGGAGGGTGGTCTGGGTATCCCATCCTTACTGTGTTATTTTCAGGTTACCCAGCTTATATATATTGCGGGGTGGTCCCGCTCAGAATCCGAAAAATCATGGCTGTTTAGGGACAGAGGGTTAGCGTGGACCGCCCCGTGGAAGATTCCCTTCTGGAGGAAGGTGGGCCACCCCCTAATCTATACATATCGGCAATCCCAGCACCCCCGCTGAGGGTTTGGGATGCAGTAGGGACAAAAAATAGTTTAACTTCATTCTCTTCACCACTAACCCCAATAGTAGAAAACCCAGATTTCTAACCACGACTAAACAGAAAGGCATTCAAGGCTTGTCATATACTCGGTTGCAGATCCGTGGGACATCTCTTTGACGTTTGACACATTGAAAGCAGACCATGCACTTCCTGAAGAGTAGAGATTCCATTACACACAAATTAGGCACTGGGCTATGGACCCGGCAATGAGGGAAGCAGCACAACAATATTTGACTAACTTTGAGTGGTGGCTCCTCGGTAGGGACTCAGATCAACAAATAGTCTCAAACTTATATAAATTCCCGATGGGCCTGGAACCAGTCACAAAATCCTCTGCACAACAGCGGTGGGAACAGGAGCTTGGACGCCCCCTAACACAGAAAGAGTGGAAGGATCTACATTATAGGGCGCGACACACGGCAACCAACACTTTTAGCACAGAAACAGCAGTAAAGATCCCCCCCTATTGGTATTGGACCCCTGCCCGGCTATATAAAATTAACCCAGACAGGGGGATAAATGTTGGAGATGCAAAAACTCTCTAGGGACACTGGTCCATACTCTTTGAGAATGCCCCAGATTTACACTCTTCTGGGAAGAGATCCTAAAAGAAATAGACACCCATTTCACACTCAGCTCCTCAGATTTCCCTCTGTCACTATACTGGGTCTCCCCAATCCACTCACTTACCCGCTCCACTCCAAACTGGGAAGGCACATCACGCTGGCCCTCTGAGCAGCACACAAAGCAATACTGGCCCAATGGGGTGCCGAAAAGGTTCCATCGAGGCTAGCCTGGTTACACCCTGTTTGGGACCTGCTAGGAATGGAAAGGAAAAGCTAGGAATGATTTTTGACCCAGGAGGGGACACATTTACAGAGATATGGCGTCCATTCAAAACACTTCTCTCACAAGCATTCACCGAGCTTACATGCCCTAGCTACATCAAGCTACTGCACCTGACAGGACCCCCTATAGCTTAGCACTTCTCAGACCCTACTATTCAGAGGCTGTCTCTCTAGGATACATGTTGGACACATCTGGCACCTTATGGGGATGGGGGAGGGATAAAAGAGGGGGAGGATCATTATGGTTTATGTTAAATGTTGCATATACGCTGAGTGAGGCCGAATGTTAACGCCAACTCAGCATTGTAACGGTTATATTATACCAAAACAAATTTAAACATAACGAATTTATGTAGAAAGCCAAATAAAAAGTAATGTGAGTTGGGGAGGGGTTGGAATGAGATTCTCACTGCTAATAGAGAGACCATGCTGCTGCTATGCATAGCAATATTGCTATTTTGCAGACTTCATAAAGGTGTGCGACTGGTCTATGTCATCTACTACAATCTGGTGCTTCAGCAGTAACCACCTATACTTTGCCGAAGAGGGGAGGCAGCTGGGCCCCAGCTCACTCCACAATCACAGATGCAAATGGCAAGGAACATATTTATCCAGGGTAAATGTGGTGAGGCATGGCCTAACACTCTTTTTTTCTGTGCTGGTGGTGCACTAAGGAAATGTGAAATTGTTGTCTGTGTAGACAATGACTGGTTAACCTGGGATGGGCAGGTAGGGTGTGGGGAGTCCCAAGATCTGAGAGAGTGTGAACGCAATCCTCACTACAGAGCAAGTAGACTCTAGAAATAATACAGAACAGGGGAAGACAGGCAGGAGCACCAAGATCTGACTACAAACCCTAAAATAATTAATGTGTGTACAACTGTGGCTCACTGATATAGCCTTGTAAGAGTTTTCGTGAGCATCTGAGACTAGAAAGCATGGGGTAATTGAATGAAATTAGTTAGACAGATAGCTATTAGAGATTTTTTTCTTTTCCCTTCTACCCTATCCATGCAAACATATATGTGTTCCCACAAGTGATTGTGGAAACGTGGTAAAGACAGGAAAGTTGTGACTATAAAATCTGAAGCTAAAGAATGCTCTGCAAAAGTGTCTACGGCCCATGATATGTATCACCACTATGGAAAAATCATGGGCAAGTTTTTAATGGAGTTGGAGGAACCCACAGGTGAAGAAGGAAAGAAGGACACTATGGAGGACGGTACCTGCTATCCCTGGAACTTAAAGAACCTAAAGAGCTGGTTGAAGGATCCTAGAAATAAGACAGATAATGAACAATGGCCAGTTTTCTGAATTGGTTTGATGACGCAAATAAGAGAAAGCATGAGTCACAATTGTGTGGGATGATGAAAACCCAAAAGAGACTCGAAAAGCTAATTAGTCACTTTCTCCTTATTTATATGCCCAAATTGCCACTGAAAAATCTGAACTGGAAGTAGGAAAGGGGGAGGATATGTTAGATGTTTTTAAGTTTTCCCCATGACAGTGGAGGATGCTGGTGAAGTTTTAGCTGGCGCGCCCAGAAATAGGGCACCACCGACTGCCCAGCTGGCTCTAGTAGTATAAGGAGGTAATTGTATTTCTATAGTGCTTACCATCCCTGACTAGCCGTACAAGTACTTTTCAGCAAGTAGCATGCTACTCGGAAACGGAAAGGATTAGTGATGGATTACTATAGGGAAATATAAGTTGCTAATTTGAGCGGTGGACATGTGAGTCTGTTAGTTTCGTTGAATAGGATAAAGGAGTGACAGAGGAGGGAAGAGTCTAGATCGTGTTATTTGGGAGATCATATTAGTCAGATGAGGTTTGGGATGGATCAAAGAAGGGTTAGAGGAGGGAAGAGTTTGGAAAGGGTTTTTTGGAGATGGTAGTAGTAAAATGAGGTTTGAGATGAGCAAAAGAAGGAATAAAGGAGGGAGGAGACTAGGAAGTGTTATTTTGGAGATCATAGTAATAATATGAGGTTTGGGGTCGGCCTAAAAAGGATAGAGGAGGGGAGAGTCTAGAAAAGGTTATATGGGAAATCATAGAAATAGATTGATGTCTGGTTGAGTCAAGGAGGGATAGATGAGGTAAGAGTCAAGAAGGATCTTAGGAAGATCATGGTAGTAGAGCGAGGTTTGGGATGAGTCAGAGAACGGAGTTAGAGGATATATTGAGAGAGATATAGGATGATTCATAGGGCTAGATGTACGACCGTTTTTTGCAGTCGCAAATGGGAAATCAGCCCGTTTGCGACCGCAAAAAAGGGTCCTGGCATGTACAAACGTTATTTTGCGAGTCGGTGACTCTCAAAACAGCATTTGTGACTCTCACTATTAGGAAGGGGCCTCACTTCCCAATGGCGAGTCACAATGGAATGTAACATTGTTTTGCAACCACATTTGCACCACAAAACACGTTCAGTTTACCACCTACTTCAAGTAGGTGGTAAGCCACTCGCAAAGAGAAGGGGGTCCCCAGGGGACCCCTTTCCTTTTGTGAATTGATGCGAAAATATTTTTAAGAGCAGGTAGTGGTCCCAGAGACCACTGCCCGCCCTTAAAAAATGAAACAGAAATATTTAATTTTTCTTTTTAAATGCATCCCGTTTTCCTATAAGGAAAACGGACTGCATTTTTAAAAAAACCTGCTTTATTTAAAAAAGCAGTCACAGGGATGGTGGTCTGCTGACCCCAGCAGGCCACCATCCCTGAGTGCTAGCCATTCCTAATGGGGGTCGCAAATTGCACCTGCCTCATGAAAATTAATGAGACATGCAATTTGCGACCCCATTAGGAATCGCAAAGTGTCTGAGACACTGTTTAGCATACCAATTTACGAGTCGCAAATTGCGAGTCGCAAAACTATGCACTTTGCGAGTCGCAAATTGATAGGGCCAGACATCTGTCCCATAGAGTAGTGCATTGGAGGGAGTTAAATGTCTTTATTTATTTATTCTTTCTTTGTACAGTAGGAGTTAAGTAATACAATATATAGATACATAATTACATAGAAAGGGTATACAGCTTTAAAGGAAAATAAAAAAGAGACTTAAAATTGTATTTCATAAGGTTTCATATGTTCAAGTATGGCTAGATTGTATGAAAATTCAGATTTTCAGGTGTTGCTGTACGTAAAAGCTGATTTATTTGTGTTTGTTGATGCAGTGAACTGTATACATCCTAAGCATATATTAATGTATAAATATATAGATAGATAGATAGATAGATAGATAGATAGATAGATAGATAGATAGATAGATAGATAGATAGATAGATAGATAGATAGATAGATAGATAGATAGATAGATAGATAGATAGATAGATAGATAGATAGATAGATAGATAGATAGATAGATAGATACATTGATTTAACCACCAGTAACATATACATTTGTTATGCAGGCTTAAAGAATTTCTATATATTTTTAAACCAGAAGTGGTATACATTTTGTACAAAGAAATGTGCGTATCTATTCTAAAAACGTACATATAATCATACTATACTTATTTATTTGTATGCATAAGTATAAGCTGTACATTTGTGTCTGAGTGTGGTGGCATGTAGGAAAGAGCCAGCTATTGAGTAGTCTTCTGAAGATAAGATAGCTATCCGTGGCTCTTATGTTCAGGGGTAATGAAGTCCATATTTTGGCTGCTTGGACAGAGAAAGATGGATCACCCATTGTTTTTTTTCTCATATGCTTGGATTGTGACGCAAGGTGCCAATCTTGAGGCAAGACCTGGGACAACCTCCCCTCCACCTCCTGCAAAGTCCTACACTGCTCCAATTCAGGAGGGACCTCAAGACCTGGCTCTTCAGATGACCCCAGCACCATACAGAGCAGCCCCCCTCCTAGTGCATTGAGACCCTCACGCGTGAGTAGCTGCGCTAAACAAGCCCCTGATTTATTGATTAATTGAGGTTACTTTGTTGTATGTATTTGGTTATATTATTACAGACAAAAGTGGTCCTGTTCCATGCATTGCTTTGTGTGTGATACAAAGCAGCTGGAAGGTGGATCTTCTGGCAACCAGTAACCAATGTAGAGCCCTCCAGGCAGGGGAGATGTGGATTGTGGCTAAACTTGTGGGAGTAGTCTGGCAGTAGCGTTCTGAATTCATTGTAGTTTTTTCTTAGTTGATAGAGATAATCTGTGGCAGAGGTCATTTGCTTTATCAGGTTTAGACAGTACAAGAGAGATAGTAGCCTGAACCTTGTGTAGAAATCCTAGGTGAGTGAAGATGTGTTGCAGAGTTATCATGGTAATGAAGCTTGATCTTGCTAACTTGTCCACTTGGGCATTCATTGATAATTTGGTGTCCATGGTAGTTCCAAAGTTTCATACTTCCTTAGATACTTTAGGAGATGGTCACAGATTGTTAGGCCAGGCGTAGATTGAGTAATTAACTTTCCAATTTCCACATGTGAGTATTTTCCGTTTTGTCAGTATCCACTGACAAAAAGTTCTGAGGCAACTTAAAATTGTTGATCTTCCAATGTCTTCGGGACTTTCCAGTTCAATAGGTACTTGTGTGTCGTCTGCATATTCATAGCAGGTGAACTTAAATTCATTGGTCATTTCTAGTAATGACTTCATGTAGATGTTGAAAAGCATGGGTGACATGATAGAGCCATGAGGGACCCCTGCGTTTGTGAAGTACAGTTGAGATGAGGAAGTGGGAGTATGAATTATATTTGTCCTGTTTTGAAGGTAGGATGTGATCTAATCGCGAGCAGTCCCCTCTATGCAGGCTCGTAGAGTCTTTGGATTAGAGTGTTATGGTCAACTGAGTTGAAAGCCGCTGAAAGGTCCAGGAGAAGTAGTGAGAGTTCCAGTCTACTGCGTTTTTAGGTCATCCCAGAAGGTGATTCTGTGCTTCTCCCTGGATGGAATCCTGTTTGGAAGAAAAAATGTATGGAGCTATCTTCAATACATTGTGCTCTTTCTATCAGTTTGCCCAGGAAAGGTTAATTTGTAATTGGTCTTTAGTTGTCCGGGTCATGTGGTTCCGGGTTAGTTTTATTTAACAATGGGTGTATTATACCTTTTTTTGTATTCTGGAAAGATTCCTGTAGTGAATGAATTATTGATGATTTGTCTTACTGGTGTGGCAGCAGAGGTAGATAGAACAATGTTCTGGAAGATTTCTGGTGGACAAGGGGCAGAAGGCTGCCCTGCTTGTTTTAACCAGATCCATAAATTCACTTTGTGATAGTTGTTTAAAGGAATGCAGAGGCCACAATAGCATATTCTTTGAAGGTATTGTTAGAAATAGGTTGGTGCTGGTGGTTTTCCTTTGTTTTAAATATGAATCCATCACGTCTGCTTTGATTGTGTAATGATTTACCAGTTTGTTAGTAAATTCTTGAATCATAGAATGAGTTCTCTCTGTGCATTTTGGATTATGAAATTCTGTGAGAATTTTATCAAAACATTATCTGCACATGTGGCATTTTGAATTCTGTCTGAATAGTGCCATTTTCTAGCTTTTTTGATTGTTGACTTGTATATTGTGTAGGTGAACTTTTTCTTGATTACTATTTGTTTTCAGCCAGGTGCATTGCAGCTTAGAAATTTGTTGGTTTATTGTTTTGAGTTCTGCATTACTTCAAGGTGATTGTTTTATTTTGTCCTGTTTTGTTTTTCTTAGTGGTATTAGGTTAGCAAAAGCTTAATTGAGCCACTCAAAAAGTTTTTGAACTGAGTTTGTTGTGTCTAGATCTGTATTGGAAGTTAGTTGTGTTTCTAAGAATTCAAAATTGAGTTTGCTCCAAGGTTGGTAAATGGATGCATGTATGGTGGCCTTAGATATGTAAATTTGTGGAGTTTTGTTTTGGAAAGCTACTAGATGGAGGTCTGACCATGTGAGTGGAGTGACCCTTTGAAAGGTAGCTTGTTCTGGATTTGCAAAAATGACATCTACAATGTGTCCAGCAATGTGTGTGTGTTTATGGACGATCTGATGTAATTTCCATGTGTCTAGGGCAGTCATGATAGTTTTTGTATGTTGTATATTGGATTTGTCAAACAATATGTTTAGGTCACTAAGGATGCATAAGTTGGAGTGTAGTGTCATAAGGTTTGAAACTGAGTCTAGAAACATGTCTGGGAATGTTTCATTGCTAGGGGGTTATCTGTAAAGAAGGAGGAAGTTACAGGAGGAAGTTGGTGTAGGGTTGCATCTGGTCATGGGGGCTTCACAACCTTGTATGCAAACGCCATCTTTGGTGAGATCTATTGTTTCCTTGAATATAACAACTAGTACACCTCCTCTTTTGCCTATGCAATTTTGAGTGACAGTTTGATAGCCTGGAGGAACAGCTTCATGCAACACTGGAGCCATGTCGTCTCCCAGTCATGATTCAGTTATGAATAGTAAGTCGAATTGTGTGTCAGTGAGAAAGTCGTCTAAAGTCAGAATTCCCTTGGATACTGACAGGCTCAATCCACACTTTGTAGTTCCTTTTCAACCCTGCAGGTAAGGCCCAAATCAAAAGACAATAAAAATACTGCTTTTCGCACACTTAAACAAGTCACTTTTTCTAGCCAAAACGAGTGTTACATACACTTTTCAAGCATGGTTTTAACCACAAAGCAGATTGAGCAGTCTTTAAAACACACTCTGGTTAGTCTATAGGGTGTATTTTGCCCTTTTAGCTTGTAAAAAAAGCAAGTGGTGAAGAATTGCCTTCTAGAGGCCTTAGCACACTATAAGGGAAAACCAGGAGAGAAATGTAAACAGTCACAGGCCACACAGCCCCCCTCCCCATTTATTAAAAAAACACCCTGGGGTGGGGTCCCCTAGGCCCAATAATTCTGTGCAAAAACACACAGAGATTATGACAGGCTTAACAAGACAGATTGAAGTAAAATGTTAGAGGACTGCTCAACATAAGGCTGAGTTGATAACCACACACTCTGGATCTAGACCGTGCATCCAACCACTACTATCTAGACTACAGATAGGGCTTGCAGTCTGAGATGCACTGTGAGCCAACTACCTAGAACATCAATATTGAATGCCTATGGGGGGCCACACACAAACACAATCTGCTAGTGACATGGATGTACACGACTCTAAAGATGAATCCTTTGAAGCCCTCTTCATCCTAAGAGCACACATAGGTCTGCGAGTGAGAATGAGAGTGCATGCCTCATGGTCCCTGGCAGACATGATCAATCACAGGAAACAGATCACCAATATCCATGAAAACCCTTCGAGATTCTATGAAGAATTGCAGACTGTCTTTAACTGTTACAAATCCAATTGGGTGGATGTGAATCCATTGTTGAGATTTGTGGTGCCGACAGAGGTGAGCGATTTAGAGGTGAAAAATGCTTAATGCAGCAGACATAGAAGTTGAAAAACATCATTTTTTTAAAATGATTATGTCCAGGAAGGGACACCTACCTGCACATAAACAATCAATGGCGTTTTGCTGTATCAATATGTGCTGCACAGCGCAGCACACATGGGAACAGCAAAAACGAGGAGAAAATAAACATTTCTCCTCATTGCGCGAGGAAAAGACCAGGTTTTCCCTGGTCTTAATTTTGGCCCTGCCCCATATTTAAGCTACCCTTGTAAATATGGGGCAGCGTAAAAAATCACTGGGTGTTGGGCGGAAAGTCCACCGCACCACCCATTAACAACCTCTTTCACAGTAAGTATAGCGTGAAAGAGTGCCTTGTGAATAAGGCGAAGCCCCTATTGCCACAGGAGCATCTTTAAAAGTGATGTGTCTGTGTTGATAGGGGCTTATAAAAATGCCCCCTTGTGTCTTATAACTACTGTTTCCAACCTGAAAGCGCTGAAAACCTCGGAATTGCCTCTCTCGGGCTCATTCATTAATGTAGTTTTCATTTCCAATACAAAGGATCCCCATCACATTACTGCCAGTTTCTATCACTATTAGACCTTTACCGGATAAACATGCTTTTTGTTGAGTCCAACTTCACTTGCCAATCTGCTGCATTGAGATGTGCTATGTAAATGAAATTATACAGAATAATGCACAAGTGGAGTATATCACAATGCGCTTAAAACAAATGAAAACTAAGTATTGACTACCTTGTGAGAATCCTTCAATATTGATAAAAACTAAAAATGTGTGATTCAAAATTCCATGGTGAATTGCTTGGACAAGTGTCATCTTAGTTGTGGACTAAACATGCAAATGATGTTGAGTGTGAACTTTCTGCTGACCCAGTCAAAATAAAGGTTAGTCCGTGAAGAAATTGCCTCCATCCCACAGTATACTCTACATCAGGATGCCAAAGTTTGAAACCGTCCCTTATTGAAGGTTTAAATAAGCAGAGAGTCGCAATACCTACTGTAAGAATGTGCAGTGCGCCTATTTTCCTTATCAAAAAGGTGGGTAAATAAGATTGTTATCACTTTTTCAGAAAATGTTGACAATCAATTATGTAGTAGTAACTACTTTTCGTGTACTATCCAATCCTGCTACCATCGTAGCATGTATCCCTGGCGGTGCAAAATGGATTAGGGTCAGAAATGTGTGTTCCACCTTCTTCCCGAATCACATTTGCAAACAGAGTCAATATCCTTTCTCATTCCAATTGAACGTAGGCCAGCTGACATGGCAGAGACTCACTTAAAGGGTTTAACAAGACTCCATTCATTTTTCTCCCAAGCCTTTAAAAGGGACCTCAAATCGTTCTTCACGTGTCTACTCTCGTTCTGTATGCTAATAATTTCTTACTCACTTCTGCCACTCAGGACCAATGTAAGGTTGATTCAATATATCTGTTTACTGAATTGGTTAAGAAAGAGCATGATGCTTCAAAAGATAAATTACATTTTTTTCTCCTCTGTGTGCGGTCATGCTAGCTCTTCTAGGGAGTGCCACTTGTCCGTAGAACAATCAAAGTCGCCCATAAGTTACCAGGCCCAGTTACTGTTTCTCATCTCCACACTTTCTTTGGTATGGTGAAATGTTATAAACCATGGATTTTGGGGGTGCAGAGAACTCAGAAGGCATAAAGTGCATTTATGCACCATGCCTATTACACACCCAATGAACCTCCACTCAGAGAGTTAAAAGGACGTATTTGCACATTTGAAAAGGTACCAACTAGGCCTCAACCTTTACTCGTGTTGAATTTTCACCCATTTGCGTACTGATCCCTAAGGGGTGGATCTTAGGCTTGGTGGAAATTTGTTAATTTTCTATGTGGAAATTACATGAAATGCCCAAACATTTATGCACAGTTATGTGTTAAAATTTTAAATACTGGAGTCTGCATTTTCTTTAGCATAGAATGACTCCTCTTGTCTGTTTTTTGCGCAAGGATTCATTTCACTCTAGAAAGTAAAACAAAATTGTGCATGACTTGAACAATAACCATTCACATGCAGCTCATTCCCATTCTTACCATTCTCCAGTAAGAGGGTGTTTATCCCAGTGAAGTCTCAATTATGCAATGTGGTGTGTTGGACCTGGCCCATTTTGTAGGGTTATCCCCAAAGTTTTTGCTTTCTTCCACCCATTTTTTCTGACCTGTATTTGTTTGCTTTGGGACTCGGGGCACTTTACCGCTGCTAACCATTTCTAAAGTGCATATGCTCTGTGTCACAAATGTATTGGTGATTGGTTTATCCATGATTGGCATATTTGCTTTACTAGTAAGTCCCTAGTAAAGTGCACCAAGTATGCCCAGGGCCTGTAAATCAAATGCTAATAGTGGGCCTGCAGCACTGATTGTGCCACCCACATGAGTAGCCCTGTAAACATGTCTCAGACCTGCCACTGCAGTGTCTGTGTGTGAAGTTTTAAACTGCCTTTTCAACCTGGCAAGTGCGTGCACTAGCTAGGCCCAAGCCTTTCCTTTCACTGCATTTACGTAACCCCTAAGGTAGGCCCAAGCCAGCCTCATGAGCAGAGTGCAGTGCATGTAAAAGGTAGGACGTCTACTGGTGTGTTATACATGTCCTAATAGTGAAATACTGCTAATTTAGTTTTTCTCTATTCCAAGGGCTATCTCTCCCATAGGCTAACATATGTATTGTCTTGAAATATCTTTTATGTGTGATTTCCCGTTGGGAACAGATTGCGATTTGGAGTTTGGGGTCTCTAAACTCACAATTTAAAAATACCTATTTTGATGAAGTTGGTTTTTAAATTGCGTGTTTGAAAATGCCACTTTTAGGAAGTGTACTAGAATCCAAACAATGGTTCAAGTAAAACACTTGAGATAAGAAAGAAATTAAAGAAGAAAAATACAGAAGAAAAACATTAATGTAATAGAACAATTGAAAAGAGAGAAGAAAAAAAGGGAGAAAGAAAAAGGTAGTGCCAAAAGTTTAAGGCACACAGTAACCACGTGCAGGAAATTTCTTTCACACCTGTGGTGTGTCTGGAGCCAATGCAGGGAAAGGCAGAATCTTGAACACCCAAAGACTTTCCTTTGAAGTTTGCCTACTACAAAGGCAGAAAGGGGTATACGTATTAGACGTCTGACACCCCAAAATAGGAACACTTCTGGACTGAGGACCTTCTGCCAAGAAGAAGAGCTGGATATTATTGGAGGGACTGCCACTCTGCCTGATGCTTTATTGTGCTGACCTGCTGCTTCTGCCTTGGGTGTGAGAAGACTGGACTTTGTTTTCTACAGCCTTCTTCCAAGGTTCTTCAAGGGCTTGTGCGTGCTTGCCTCCTTTTAAAAAGTCTCAAGGCCATCAAAGACTTCACCTACCAGTGCATGGGCTCTTCTACTGAGAGTCCTGACTTGCCAAGTGGTGCCAAATCCATTTGCTGGGCCCCTGGAAGCATAACCTGGTGATCTTTAGGAGAACATCCATTGATGCGTCGATGCATCGCTGCAAAAGGCCAAGCAGCACCTGCTTTGAGGCTGATGATTTAATGCAGCATCTGCTTCATGTTTGAGGATGTGAAGCAGTGCCTGATATGTGGCTGTGAAGTCGACACAGCGCCTGCTTCACCGTTATTGCATCAACGCAGCGGATCTGGATTTTCAACGCATTATCTCAGGGCGCCGATTCTTCATCAATACTGCAACGCTGTAAGGAACTGAGGTTACGTGCCAGATACCAAAGCATCACCTCCCCTGCCAGCAAGGAACCGACGCATCACCTCCCCTGCCAGTAAGGAACCGACACATCATCTCCCCTGTGTAGTAAGGAATTGACGCATCACTTTGCTTTTCAGGTACTTCACCTCCCCTGCTCCTTGCACCGTGCTTGATTTTTGATGCATCTAAGGGACTTTGCGCTAAAACAAACGTATCCATTGATTTCTATGGACTAAACTTGCTTAATCTTTTAAAAATTATATTTTGACTTGTATATGTTGAATTTTTGTCGTTTTGGTCTTTTTGGTATTCAGATAAACATTGCCTATTTTTCTAAAATGGTGTGGACTCCTTTTCTAGTGTTATCACTGTATTACTGTGTGTCTGTGTGTGCAAATACTTTACACATTGACTCTTGATAAGGCTGTCTGCTGATACTCAGCTACCAAGGGGGTGAGCAAGAGTTATGTTAACTGTGTGACTCCCTTACTCTGACTAGATTCAGGGCCCCTACTTGGACAAGGTGCAATCTACTGCCAACTAAAGACCACATTTCTAAAATGATTTTATCGCATAATCTCAGGCATTTCACTTAACAATCATAAGGTAAAATGTTAAAATAATGCAAAATTACTCCGAACTTTTGCCTGGGTCTGGTGAAGCCATGGCCCCTATCTGTCAAAGAAGCAATCCACATTAAATTGATCTCTCAGGAGGCACTTCCCTGATGCGAGTGTCTATATATGTTATCGTCCTAATACTACCAATGATACTGGTTTCCATTTCTCCATTTGAGCACCCTGCCTTTTTCTATCCATATTGCTTAATTTCTTGTGGCACAGATTGTGAGTCCTGAAATGGTAGCGTCAACATAGAACACAGTGAGCGTGATGTCATCCTGCTTGCTTTACCTGATTCAGAGCAAACTTCACATTCCGTTTACCCTCAGAAGTCCCATAAAATTGCAGTCAAGTCAATAAAAATTATGGAGCTTACTCTGTCTGCGGAAACACAGCTTATGCCCAGAGACTGGTCAGGAACCAGTTACGCCAGCCCCTGCCCCCATGCTGCACTTGCCTGTTTTGCACTCCTACCAGACTTTCTCACCGTATAAGACCACCCTGAGATATCGCAACAATCAACCACTTCTTTGCCCTCTTATTTACCAGGCATGCAAGTGGACTGACCATCTACAAAGTCCAAGCAATTGCCAAGATCTGAGAAGAAGTAGCGAATGGTATCGTTCTCACTTGGGACTCATTTCAAATCAGTTGAAGGCCTACAGGCTGATTCTTATTTGTTATCATTGTCGCCAAGGATAGGATGTATGCCACTGTGGGAGCAGAGATTGTTCCTCTATTCCCAATGCTTCTCTTACAGTCCATAAACAAATAAACCACATTAGAGATAACTTATAAGAGCTGCAAAAGACACACAATGAGTTGTTTCTGTGTGCAGATATTTGTTGGTCCCGATTGAAAGATATTTTTGGAGTCTGGGAAATAAAAATTCTCAAGATACTGTTGGTTGATTTAATTATTTTCTTCATTATTTACATATTCATATGTGTTTACATCTGTACTAATCATTGCAGCAGCACAGATAAATGCTCTGTCCCTTCCTTTCCACCCTCACTTCCTGATGACGATCATGGCACTAGCAGTAATATTAATTTTGATGTTTAAAGCTACAATTACATTTAGTTAAATCAGGAAGTCAATAGATTAATATCCACAGAATTACTTTAATTCTTCTCCGTTTGGTGTAAACGGACATCATTGAGAAATTGCACAAACAATTTGCTCTAAATCACATAATAGCTGACACCATGTTGAATAATTTACTGCCATCTTGTGTTTCCCTGGTGTGCCCATGTTATCCACAGCCTGTTCTACCTTCGCACCTCTAACGTATTCAGCGTTATTTTCATGTTTGGCACTACTAAGTGAATATTTACAGCTGACTAGCTCAGCATCTGGAAGTTTAGATTTCTTGAATGCTTTCAAGGTATTTTCACACTCTCCTCATGACCATAATGTGCACCTGTTCTCTGAGTTGCGGTTTCTGTCATATGTATTCTCATTTGAAGCAATGTATGTAGAAAGTCTATAAAAAGTCATGCAAATTGGGGAAGTGTTAGCATCAGATATTCACTGCTAACAGAGGGGACATGCTGCTGCTTTGCATAGCAATATTGCACCTTGCCTACTTTGCTGAATAAACTTGTGCAGCATTCACGCAGTGGCGGCCACCACTAACAAAGGGTGGTGAGAGGCAGGTGGGGGAGCACAGGGGGGTGGGAGAACGAGCACGAGGGGGGACACAAGATGGGTTAATAATAAGTTACAAAACACACCTGCCGCCGCTGGCCGCCTACCGCGTCGTGTCGCGTCGCTCCTGCTGGACCCTTCCTGCGTCTAAGCAGCCCCTGGAACAGACTCCCAGCCAGTCCCTCTGCTGCAGAGCAGCGCAGAGATTGGTCTGAACAGGCTGAAAATATGCCCTACTCAGACCATGGAGTCTGTGGGGGTTTCTCCAGCCCAGTTGCTGAATACAGCCGGGCTGGAGAAACCTAAGTGTGCATGTGTGTTTTGGTGGCCCTGAGATCGCTGGCCAAACACACATGAGCATTTATGGAGTGCACAAGCACTCCACTTCCACCTGCCCATGCCCCACCCCTCCATGCAAAAGCTGGAAAACGAAAAATAAAACTATGCTAGAGCATCGTTTTATTTTTCGTTTGCTAGCTGTGTGCCTGTCAGTGGGGCAACGCTCCTCCGTCATTGTGGAGGAGCCGCCACTGTTCATGAAGGCGTACGAGTAGTCCGTCCGTCTAATCTCAAACACTTCTAAGGCACATTTCTGTAGGAAGTTTATTAACCGATTGGAGCACAGCGCTGATGCCCACACAAAACATCTATGAACCTTAATATAGGATACATGTCGTGAATGCACTTTGCACCTTCCGACAACACATGGAAAATTAATCTCTCATATAACTTAATACATCATTATGTGAAATCAACCTGATTGTTGCAGCTCTGCTTTCACCATGACATGACTGAAGCAGAGCTCTGGCCCTCTCTCATGACAGCCATTTGTGTCATAAAGAACACATTTCACACATCCACCTTTCAACAGTGTATGCAAGTTCTGACATCCATCATTGTGCAAGGTACAGCTGTAAGGCCACACTAGTGGCAGCCGCGTGCTCCCAAATCCGAATGACAAAATGCTGCTCCAGCTTGGTCTTCACATTTCTCCTAATGTTCTCTCTTACATGCTTTTATTGCATATGGGAGTCAGTGATGAACTAAAACTGCATTTTCCAGCATGTCAGCAGAATGACATTAACCAATCAGCAGGAGTAAATGGCTATAAATTAAATGGTTGAAGCCTGTAAGTCCTCTTTCACAATACGAGGAAACTCAAAACCAGGATAAAGTAATGCTAAATGTACAGTTTATCTCTGGCTACTACATGCAGCAAAGGCTTGTTAAGGAACGTAATACCTTTATCCGTGTATGTTATAAAATCAGGAGTTTCGGTCACTCACACTGGGAAAATCCACATTTAAAATAGGAAAACCATTGTTGAGCCTTTATGCACCTTTGTAAATGCAATATTGTATACCTAAATTACACTTGAGTGCACAAGAAGGGTTGTGAATTGGGTCGTACATAGTAATGACTGTAAAGAAGAAGAGAAATGAAGCAATCGTGTGATGTTTATTTACTTACCAGGAACCTTCATTTGGTTAATCTCTCTTCTCCCTTCTCGCAGTCCTGGAATCGTTTGTGGCCTGGTTCTTTGACAACAATAGTGCTTCTTGGGTTTCACAAATATGAAATTCCAGGTGAGATGTTGGGGATCAGTATGTTCAAAATGTAAAGAGCTCTAGGTTTACCTTCCACCAGACACGATGTGCTTGAATGGAGTAGGGATTGTGATGAGAAATACTTAAAGGAGTTAATATTACAAATAGGTGATCAGACAATTATATCTGGTTACCAAATGACCAGACATGATTAGTCCTCCTGGAAAATAATTCTTCTCACGCCCTATATCACAATAGTCATGTATTCAGGCTAAATCTTCTCCACTGAAGGACAAGAGCAATATAAGATCAGGCTGCCTTCTAGTCATTCCGAGAATACCTTCCCTCTTTGAAAAACATAATTTTTCAATTTTCTACTCTGCCAAGTACTGTAAGTCTAGTACTGTTGCATAAAAATGACTAGACCCTATACAAAAATAGACGATTTCAGCAATACACAAAATGTAATGCCTCCAAGAAAACCCTTTTACAGATGTAGAAAACTGCGCAAAAAATCAAATACAAGAAGTCAAAAACAGTGAATTGAATCTTGGTGAATTGTAAGCAATGAAAAAACACCAAAAGCCGCATGCCTGATGCTGATGGCCATGCATATATATGTTTGATTAAAAGTGTACTACATATCCCTTTTTGACTACTCCTGGACATTATTCTTGTCTCCAGAGCATTTTTTTCTATTCATTGACTGTAGGGATGTTTGTACCTGAAAATGATGACCACACAGCAGTCACAGGGTTTCAGAGAGAAACAATGAGACACAATACAAATCCTTCCTGATAATGATGCTCGTAAGAGGGACCAATGAAACTGCTGAGTCACACTTTGAACATAATGATGGCACAGATGACTAAAAAATAGTTTTCAAGACTGCACTCGAGATTCCAGAAAGCACCAAAAAATGATTGAGTTTGGATCCTGACAAATGTAAATGCCCTGGAGACCACACAGTAAGCTCTGATTGAAAGTGGCCTGTTAAATTACAATCCCTACAATCACAAATACAAGTGGTGCCATGTTTATTGTACCCAGTAATTACCGGAGGCTAAAAAGATCTCACTCTTTGTTAAATTTGGTTGGCAAACATGACAGAATGTAATAAAGGGTAAAGATCCAGTACTTACTCTCATGTTATTCCCTATAAATATGTGATAATTGTTGCATCTAATGTATTCTGAACGCCTCGTGTTGGATTTCACCGGATACAGTGTTCATTTAATCCAACAAGGACCACTTGTAATCAGGCCCTAAGAGACGGAGGAACCACAAAAGAGGTGAGATGACCTCAAGCTGCACCAAAGAGAATCTTGTCGCTGGTGAACCTAAGGTTAGTAGAACAGGTCGAGTTCCTACACAGCAGGTTCCCCTGACAAGGAGGGCTTAATGTATAGGGTAGTCTGACAGTTGAATCAATGTGCTGATTTCCTGGTATGGACTCATCTGTTTAAAAGTGTGGGGTAAACATCTGACGTGATAAGGTGAATTTTTAATTTCAATACAAAATACAGCAAAGCATATCTAGAGTCATGATTGATGTGTGAGAAGTACATTGCCTCATCTTGTGATGTAATTCCATATGCAAATCAAGTGCCGAATCTAGCATGCAACAGCATCAAAACAAAGCAGTTCGATGCATGAATGTAACCATGTGATGATAGAATAACTGTTGTTACATTATAGCTAATTTTACCTGCGACATGTTGCCAATATAAAAAAAAACTTCACATTTGTGTAGCAGAGCCATTTTTGTGAATTCAGGTTTTCTGCTTGGAAGAGGAACCCCACACAAAAAGGTTGCTTTCTGTGGTAGGATGTCCTGCCCTTAAAGAGCAGACAGTGAGTAATTTGAGCCTGTGGTTTCCGGTGCTGAGCACTGACACTTAATTGTCAACACCGGCACTTCGAAAAACAGCTCCACCATGTGGCAGGCTGCCCTAATTTAGAGATCAACACAACAACATTTCTTTATTGATTCAATACACATCAAAATAACTAATAACTGTGGCACAAGCCATGCTTACAGCTATGAGGGCCTAGAATAGTCCTAATTGTCACACTGCTATGGGTGTGGTAGATGGAAGCTGTGTTGATACTGTTATTGGCAACGCTTTTAAGAGCAATGAGTGGTGCAAGCTGCAGTGGCCTCCTGTCGAGAGACCTGACACATTTTTACAAATTAAGCACCTAGAGTGGGACATCATGTAATGGAAAACAGCAGTTAATTGAAGGCAAGAAGGAAGACATGATGAGGCAAAGGGCAAGAGGAGGAGTGGGGGCTGGGCATTGTGGAGAGTAGTCATGTACTTTAAACCGGTGCACGTGAAGGCCTGGCCCACAGACATTCTCAGAGGTGGAATGTTGAGTACAATGTTGCTTGGGATGTTGGGACAATGGGAGGGGTAGGGTGTGGAATTGGAAAGGTTCTGGGGGTTGCATGAGGATAGCCACTGATTGCTGGCAGACCACCCGCATCCCTTCATAGAAGTGGAAATAGTTTTCCACAGCCACAAAGAGCCACTGAATCAGTACCTCTATTTAAAAAAACATAACATGTGCGCGC
Source organism: Triturus cristatus (assembly GCF_964204655.1). Taxonomy (NCBI): domain Eukaryota; kingdom Metazoa; phylum Chordata; class Amphibia; order Caudata; family Salamandridae; genus Triturus; species Triturus cristatus. The sequence goes on from NC_140590.1 coordinate 847,527,608, forward strand.
TTCACACCTCACAAACATCAAAAAGGTTTTAAAAGCACTTTATAAAGTTATGACTCATCAAACTCTGTAACCTTGTACATACCTAATTAAAACTGTGTGGTAAATCCCAGAAAACTGAAACAAGCAATGTACACTTAAATGCTGTAATGGTTTTGCGTATTACCTACAATTCATAGTCGCAAAGACCAAATACACATTAGCTCAATGCAATATTTAGCCCATGCTACTGTCATCTTTGGAAGATGCATAGTCAGACTTCATGAGTATTAAGTGAAAGGAAGCGATGATCTTACAAGAGGTCTTTTACAGGCATCAGCTACAACTGGTCGTTTCATGGCAGCTTTATCAGTTGCTCTCAATGCTTCATCCACTCCAACCAAAAGAGAGGCATCCAGCAACCCGAAAGGATTGCCCTTTACAATCTCAACAAGTAGGAGACACAGTACTATTGGAAGGAAGACTTTTGACAGAGAATTTAATTGTGTCACCCGTCCCTGAAAGAAATATTAATGAAAGGTTTCCCAAGATCACATTGAATTTAACACAGCAAGCTCTTATTTCACAGGTTTTATTTTATACTTATAAACTGTGCTCTCTGACCAACATCTCATAATTGAATGCAAGTCCAGTTGGAATTATGTCTCAATTGCTAATACCTGCAGCTAAATTAAAATAAAATAAAATGTTACAGCATACCTAAAATCAATATCATAATCAATGTCATCACACTCTGCTCCATTTCAGATTTTTTTTTATTGCACAACATTCCTCCTAGCACACCCTTCCATTTGCTGTCCCTTTCGTCAAATATGAGTCTCTGGACTAGATTACAAGGGCTCCGCCTTTATTGGCTGACGATGATCGATTTATCTTCCTTTAATGTTTGAATTGCCATTCTTTGCTCCTGGAATAAGTTGTTCTTCATATAAATTTCCAGTTGACTCAGGGATGACAACACAGCTTGCTCAAATGCTATAACTTCTTTAGGAATACTGTAAATGAGGGGACAGCAGTTGGATGTATTACAAAGTCCTGATGGTTCGGCTCTTGTTCGATCTTCCTTATTGTAAAAAAATGCCTTAAGCCGTATCTTCCTGAATAGTTCTGTGGCTTCCATCTTAAGCTTGACCCGATCTGTTTTTTGGCTAGGGACAAACTTTAATCCTAGTTCTAAAACCAATTCTTGTTCCTTGGTGAGGATTATGTTGGACAAATTTATTCTTGAAGATTTTTTTAACTCTTGTAATACTGGCATCTTGTTCGCATCTCCCAAGGCTGTGGCTTGTAGCGTTCCCTCATCTTTTGCTGGTCTCCGGCTGAAAAAGTAGTCTTTATTTGTTGATTTTGGTTAGAAGGTCCTTCACCTAGATCAGAGTCCCCTCATTGACTCCGATGATGATGTAACAAATCTTCTTTTTGGGCATCCTTGATATTCAGACAAGACCCTTTGTGAGTCCTACCTAGTGCCTCTCTCAACTTGCAACATAATTTCTACAACTGGTTCCATCAATGATTCATTGTTTTTTCACTCTGCAGGTGTACGGGATACATGAAAAAACACACTGCACGCTTAAGGAAAAGTGAAGGCATTGAAATTCCATTATTTGAAAAAGGCAAGTTTGCACTATTTACAAATGGGGTAACGTGAGAAAAGGTTATGCGCACACAAACGAAATGCGCATACTTGACCATGAGATCAGGGCTACGTAAAAACAGTATAAATCAATAGAATATTTAATGCAAATGAGTTTGTAGATTGATTCACAAATCAGTCCTTTTTAATGTTGGAAAACATCAATTCCTTCATAGAAAATCGGCGAACGCCACTGACACTTTGGAATTTGCCACAAGCTGTTCTGAACAAGAAATTGTAACTGACTTCTGACAGCACGAAGAGAGTTCAAGTTACCTTATGATAATAGAAATAAGTGCAGATTTCCTTGGGGAGGTAAACACACAAATTTCACAATTTTAACTCACTGTTCCATATTACCTTTTGCAGAACTGAGCAGGCCCTGGTCCTGAGGAGAACCCCTACAATCACAGAGGGTTTGAAACACGTTGACCCAGCTTCTGTAGTAAGAACATTTGCACCTAACCAGCATTAGCTAGGAGATATAGCAGGTTGCCTATTCCTTTAGTTAAAAACATCTAGTGCTAGTGACCCCCAGTAGCTCACACCGGCAGGACACATTGTGTAATGAAGCAAATTACATTTCTGTCAGGTATTATTTTGTTTAAATGAAGGACTGGTCTACTTCACTATTTTTTTCCATTTTGTTTTCAACTTGTAGAAAACTTTATTGTTCTCTTTGTTATTGTATGTGGTTGTATTGATTTTGATGTCAAAATGTGTTTTGAAATGTACATTTGAACCTTAAAAAACAAAAAGTTAGCCCTTCAAAAGGACATGTGAGAAATGTTTCATACATTTTGAGATTATTTTAGAAGAAAAGTGAAATAAATCACAAGGGCCATCAAAAATTAAATGTTCGCTCCTTTATGTTTGAATTGGGATACAGAATCTGGTGCCTAGACACTGCATTGATTTATACAATTAAAGGGGCCTAGTCTAGGTTGCTACTAATGGGCCCAACGCCCTCCTTTACTTATTATATTCCCACATTTTTGGCACCGCTTGCCATTGACTCCAAACAATACATATTCCTCGGCGGCCTCGATTTTCACCTCAACACCTCAGCGATACCAACACCACCAACCTTCTCATGAGCATGAACAACATTGGCCTCACCCAACTGGTCACCAACATCACACATCTCAGGACACACACTCAACCCCATCTTCACTGCCAGCAACAGAGTCAAGTACAAACTTGTCATTGGGCTCACCTGGACAGACCATGCCATAGTCCACTTCACCATCTCGTGAGCCCCCAGCACTACCCCCAAGCCGCCCAGTACTTCACTCCACATCTGGAACAAAGTCTCAGAGAGCCAATGGACCAATGGTCTCAACATCTCTCTCCCACACACCAAAACTAACCTAGAAAGGCTGTCAAGAACATCTCTACCTGGGTCACCAACGGCACCAACAGAGTCAACCCCATTAAACCCACCATGCACTAGACGTCCTCCAAGCAATCCAACTTGTACACCACTGAACTAAGAACCATGAAATGCAACTGCAAATCACTCGAAAGTAAATGGCACACTAGCTTGGAGCCCACAGACTGAGGAACATTCAAGACATCCCTCAACCAATACCACCTACTCCTGAAAAGGACGAGAAGACGCACCTTTGCCGTCAGCATCAAAGCAAGTTCTAATCACAGAAAAGAACTCTTCAACATCATCAGAGAGTTCTCCAGCCCCCCAGCCAACGAAAACATTATCAGCCTGACGCAGGAACTCTGCGACACCCTGGTAAACTTCTTCAACAACAAGATCTCCATCATTTACAAAAACTTTGAAACCCAACCCACCACCACCAACACCCTCAGCCATCTCACCCCCAGGAATGAAATACGTGACCATCTGCTCACCACCTGGGACCACTTCACCACACAAGACACCACAGCCATCATGAACTCTATCCATTCAGGAGCACCCACAGACCCCTGTCCTCACCACATCTTCAACCTTGGAAGCAAACAAGCTAACCACCCTCCTTAATATATCCATCACTACTACCACCTTCCCCGAAGAATGGAAACACACAGAAGTTAATCCCCTACTTAAGAAGCCATATACAGAGCCCAACAATCTCAAGAACTACCGCCCCCTTTTTCTGCTACCCTTTCCCTCCAATGTCCTCTAGAAAGCCATCAATCACCAACTCACAGAACACAGGGAGAAACGCAATCTTCTGGACACTTCTCAATCCCGATTCCGCACCAACCACAGCACCAAAGCCACCCTGATTGCAGCCACAGACAACATCAGATCACTCCTTTACCAGGAAAAAGTTGTGCCCGGATCCTCCTCGACCTCTCAGCAGTCTTTGACACAGTATCACATCACTGCCTGATCAAGAGGCTTCACCAGATTAGAATCCAAGGAAATGCTCTCAAATCGATTGACTCCTTCGTCACCCGAAGAACCCAGAGAATCCACCTTCTACTGGCTCTACTTTCAGAAGAGATGTCAGTACAAGATGGATATCCACACCTTCAAAGCCCCACACAACCATGGACCAGCAGACATAAACCACCGCGTGAACTTTCACCTTCCCTCCAGACACCTGTGCTCCGCCCCCTTTGCCTCGCCCACACAGCTAGCATCCACTGCAGCATCAGTGGCGGTAGCTCATTCTCATACCTCCTGGAACCACCTCCCACTTAATCTCCAACCATCATTCTCTCTGCTGGAATTCAGGAAGAGACTCAAGACCTAGCTATTCAACTGAAACTGACCTCTCCCGACAGCAGTGTTCCCAGTGCCTGGATACCCTCATGGGTGATAAGCCACTCTACACAAAACCTAATTGATTGATTTCCTTCCACTCCATCATCTTCCTCCACCTCTCTTTCTTCCAAAGTATTTTTAGATTATGCCGCATAATATATTGTTGCAAAGTCATCCTGTGCCCTGGGCACCCCCCCAACTTTTTGCTGAATGGTACTGGTGGTAACTGATTTTGACTGACCCTGGGCTCTGCATAACCAGGCCCAGGGCCAGTGCTATACCGAAAGAGACAAATTAGAATACAGTTAAAACACCTACATACATTAGGGTACAGAATGGTATGGGGAGGTACCCCTGTGTTTAGCATGACCTCACCTATAGGCCCCTAGTATATAATAGGGCAGGGGGATTGAAACAACATAGAAGTCCCCAGTACCCTGGGGCATGGCAGTTTAGAGGCCAGCAGCCTTTTTCTGCACTTGCATGTGTGCACTGCTGAAGCCTGAGGTCAGTTTAAAACAGCCCTGGGTGCCAGGACTGCTTTTAAAATGTAAATTGTGCCCAAACTCGACTTTGGTGTTTGGGGCACTTAAATTAGATAACCTGCAATGTTTTGCCATATTAGGGACCCCAAGGATCTCCGCTAGGTATCCCAGGGGTGGGGGATCAGGTATTTATAAGGTACACCCTTTTTTATATGCCTGGGTAAATTGAAAGTTCACATTTCACTCCCCACATTGTGGTAAAGTGCTGCTCAAATTCGACTTTGATGCTAGGAGCACTATGGAGGGAGGATCTGCAATATTTCTACAGATTCAGAACCCCTAAATTCTCCCCTAGTTGTCCCAGGGGGTGCGGATCCTGTAGATATAAGACAAGTACTTATAAAATATGTTTTTGTAAGGCTTGGTGCTGGAAAAATGGCCCAAGTCATGTTTGCCCATTGCAAATCCCCTTTTACTTAGGTTAACATGGTAGGAAATTATTTATTAATAACTATTGATGGGAACAGGCTAGAAATACCATTCAAACACTTCCCAGAATGGTATTAATAAATCCAACAATATCCTATTGTTGAATATTTCCTAAAGTGTACATACAAGAAGTTATAAGACTTTCTTGTTTGTAAGTCCAAATTCAGCCTTCCAGTGGCCTGCCCTGATTGGTCAGAGTTAAGTGGATTAGCCAGGCTGCCTTGAAGAGGTGATAAAGAGCCCCTGGGGTTACCCAGCTCTGCTGGGAGGGCTGTGTGCTGCTACACATGAATTCCAGAGCAGGGGGAGGAGTCGTAAACCATGGTCTTCAAAGGCAGAGGGATGGCCACAGAGTCAGTTTCCACTCCACACTTTGACCCCAACCAGACCTGGGATTAGGGAAGGTATGTGCAGATGGTAAGGTGAGAGTCTATGGAAATAAGCCATCCTTGGGGTGTGTTTAGCTAGCTCTTGACTCTCTGCTGGAAAATCAGCCATTATGAATTTGGAAGATCTGGGGCACTCAGGGACAAAATAATGCCACACTCTACAGGATGTGGTCATATGTTTAGGGAATTGGCCAGCTCCCATTGGTCAGCAGTGACCTCCTGCTTGACCCAGAGAACTGGGAATAAGTATCTGAGAGGGGCAGAGCCTCTCAGATCTGCTGCTTGAAACTTACTGAAGCAAGAAGTGCCCAGTTGAGAAGTTTTGCTGTGCAAAGATTTCTAAGGCCGGACCTCTGAAGACTGCACCATCTGAAACTAAAGCCCTGTGGATTATCTTGCTGAAAAAGGAATTAAAGAGTGGACTCCCTTAAAGCTACAGGTTAAAAGAGCTCATCTGGAACATCACCAATTACAGCTGCACCTTTGAGTAGTACCAGTGGATTGTGGGAACTGAAGTCATCGACTTTCAAGGACCATCTTGGAGCATCCACACCCTTGGAGTGAGTATGAGACACTTTGGGACCCCTTGAGTAACTTCAGAAAGAAGTTCAAGAAGTTTGGAGAACTTTGGAGCAACTTTGGAAAAAAGCCCCATAGAGGGATGGACTCAACCTGGCCAGCCAGGCTGCCTGCCTTCAACCGCGAGCCGGCCAAGCCATCCAGGTTCGTCCCGCTAAAAGCTCCATCGGTCCAACTTCCAGAGTTTGACCGGGACTAGAGGAAATCTGAAGCCGGCGAACCCTCACTGGATCCGGCTACATGAGGAGCATTGAGAGACCCCGCGAGAAAAAGCTCCAGAAAAGTTTCTAAGTCCGCTCATAGAAAAGGTGACCGGGAGCAACCGTGAACGCCAAGCTGCCTGACTTACATCATGTATCGGCCTGGATTCCTGGGTTGCCCCACTGAAGCAATCAAGAATAAGTTTCTAAGTCCGCTACAGGGAAGTTGACCGGGAGCTCGTCGAAAGGCAAGTCGGCGAACCCTCACCGGATCCGGACTGGCTGGGAGCTTCGAAGGGCCTCGGGAAGAAAAGCTGCAGAAAAGTTTCTAATTATGAAGGTAGAAACTGAGACCAGGACCTGCCATGAGCTGTAGCCGCCCAGGGCTCCATCGTGGTTGGCCTGAAACTTTGACTTTGCCCCGGTCTATCTCTAGCAGGTAACACAATATAGTGCTATAATCTTCTAAGTGCTATATTTAGCTAAATCTTTGAAAATTCATATCTCCGGTTCCCTACATTGGATTATTGTCGTTTTGGTGTCATTTTAAAGATAAAAATAGTTCCTATTTTTATAAATTGGTGTTGGATTTTTATTATGTGTTGTGTCTTAATTATTCACTGACTTTTTTTTTTATGCTTTACATACCTGTCTTTGAAGTTAAGCCTGTCTGCTCGCAGCCACGTTGCCAAGGGTTGAGCATAGGAATAATTTTCTAAGACCTATGCTGAGTCTTATCATGTGTAAATGGCCTTATTGCCAGTGGCAGACCTACATTTGCCCCTACCAATAACCCACTTTCCAACACATATGTTATGATTTTAGTGCATAGAAACCGTCATATTGTAAGGACCTGCAAGATTTGTGAATGCACCTAACTCTCATTTTTATGATTTAATGTGCCCTTTGCATCATATTCTTTGTCCTCCCATATGCACTGCTGTGCATGTTCTGTCTGCCTATGAAGCGAAAGTAGTAAAGTGTGAGAATCCCCATGTATGCCATGGCCACTGTCTCCCGGGAAGGAAAAACATTCTGGTTTCACATATAGGTTTACTGCACGGACAAGTATGTCAAGTTGCTGAACGCAGAACAAATGGGCTACACAGAAGAATGTGAAAAGAGGGCCCTGGATCTCCCATATCTCACCTGGCCTTGGGATGAAGGGGGCCACCTGGAGGGCTGAGAGTCCCTTGGAAGAGCTGGTGCCCCATCCTCCCTCGCGATGCAGGGGTTTGTGTTTTGCTATGTGTGGCTAGACAGGTGTCCAACCTTGCTAAAGGGCCGTCCATAACCAAGCTATGATTTATAGTTTACGACATATTGTACTGCACCTGAATATGCAGGTGGTATGTGTGCTGCCAAAATATGTTAGCGCTCGCTCTCTTATCAATTACCAGCACATTCGGTAAGAGCTGGCCTTCCCCATTTTCGTGGAGGTTTTGGAAGGCAGGTGGTGAACATCAATGTCTCCAATAACTTTTGAGAAGTGTGTAGTGTTCACTCTCAGCAACTTAGCATGAGCCTGAGGCAAGTGAATTATTATGTTTGTGTGATTGTCACTGAGGACTCGGTGGAGTGAATGTGAAACTGCACTCTGAATTCGGACCTGTTGTGGCATTTGTGGCTTCTTAAGGCCGAGACGCTAGTTAAAGCAATGCTCATGTTCCCCAGGTCTCTGTGGAACGGAGGCGCAGCGGAAGCCATTTCATAGCGCAAGAACTATGGGGCAGATTTATATCAGACTTGCGCCACTTTTACGCCGCAGTTGCGTCACTTTTGTGACGCAGCGGCGGCGTAAACCCTGCGCCATGTTGCGCCCCATTTACATCGTGACGCATCTATGGAGATGTGTCACGGTGTAAAGCCCTGCGCCACATGAAACCTGCGTCAGGTTTCATGTGGGCGTTTCTACTCAGGGGGGGGCGTTCCGTCGCAGGAACGCCCCTGAAAAGTGACTCAGTGAAATCTATAAGATTTCACTGAGTCACTTTCCCAACGCTGATGCGTCAAAACCCTGCGCCTGCTTGAAGCAGGCGTAAGGCTTGACGCACCATGTTAGGGATAGGGTAGGTTGGAACAGTGCTGGAGTTGTATCGCGCTTGCGATGCAACTTCAGCACTGCGCCAACCTTACGCCAGCAGATGCGTCACGTATCTGCTTGTCCTTGTGCCACGATGTACCGCATAGTAAATGTGGCGCATCTGCTGTGGCGCAAGGGCAAACTTGTGTGACGCATCTTCCCTGGCGCATCCATGCTGATTTGCAGGGATGCGCCAGGGAACATAAATCTGCCCCTATTTTTACTCCCAGAAAACTTACTCCACTCCTATCTGGGATATTTTACTCTAGAAAATGTGTCTAACCCTTTACGACAGTTTACGTGAGAGAGTTTTGTGTATCTATGGAATCATTTTTGCAGACATGTCACAAGCAAAGGTTGAGCCATATTCCAACTCTGGACGTTTCTCGCTGACTCCCTCCACAGTCATTAATTCTAACACACAAATGTCGCTTTCATTCCCTCAGCTTTTGGCTCACCTTAACGAGGGAGACGCAAGCTGAGCACAAGGCCCTGAATAGCATCGAAACACCTGCAGCTAAGCACTCAGAGTTAGGCCTACTTAGATGCGCTTCTTGCATCACCCAATCCCCTTCCGAGGAAAAGAAAATCTGAGGCTCTCAAAGCGGCACATCAAGGAAATGAATGTGGCAAGGGAGGGGAGGAGGCACGAGAAGCTTGTGTTATCATGGGGAAAAATGAATGTCCTCCGGTGCCAAGCGTCTCGGCAGGGAGCCTCCATCACGCAACCGCAGGCCTCCAGCGGCAGCGCGCGCGCCGCGCGGCTATGCAGATGAACAGGCCTGGGAGGGACGGCAGCCTCTGTGAGTGATCCCCCCGGCTGATTGCAGCCATTAATACTGAATTTTCAGCAAACTCGAAGGAGTCTGTAAAATGCCACGCTATGAGTGATCTGCTCTCTCTCCTGCCATCTATCACACCAGTAGGACCAAATACCATGTGACGCCGCAGCCTCCCCCTGCTTTCGTCCCCGCACCCCCAAGGCTTGATTTATCTGAGGCTAGCTGAGTCGTGAAAAACAGCTGCTACATCTTTCACAATCATTTTCGTGGGTTATTAATGCACCGGAGTGCAGAGTAAAGAAACAGAGCATGAGAGATCATAGGCATATTGGTACTTTAATGTAATTCATTTGCAGAGGGGGTAGTGTAGGTCATTCGCTTCCTCTCTCTGACGAGTACTTAAATTGTGATTAAGGGAATTATTTTTAAGAGTCATTGGAGGCGCATAACGCGGACAGCACAGATCAGTCCCCGGCGCAGGCCTCTTCCTTCCTTGCTGGAGCAGCCACACATCAGTCAGGCAGTCTGTGCTCAGTCCTTGGTTAGTGAAATTCCCAGGTTGTAATTTGGTGGTCAGTTCACGTAAATTGTTCTGGTTCACGGCTAAATTTAAATGGTTCTACAAAATTGTGCATTGCTTTAATGCAATTTTTCACTAGAGCTGCCAGTTTAGCACAGATGGACACATTTTAAAGTGGCATGTTGTTGGTAAGTCACCCTTTTAGCCTGTTCACCTCAATTTTTTGGTGCTGAATGGAACTGGTGGTAGCTGACTCTGGCTCTGTACTAGGCTCTGCTAGTCAGGCCCAGGGCCAGTGCTGTGTTAAACACAATCGCATACATTGAGGTACACTTATAATTGGCATGACCTACCCTTTAAGTCCCTACTAGATAATAGGGCCAGGGGATACAAAATACCTAGAAGTCCCTAGTACATTATAGGGCAGGGCAGTTTAGAGGCCAGCAGCCTTTGTTGCACTTTAGTGTGCACTGCTGAGAGCCTGAGGTCATTTTAAAAGCAGCCCTGTGTTGCAGCCAGTGGCGGCTGGTAAAGTTTAGAAGTAGGGGGCGTAAAAAGCATTGTTCACTCCTTTCACCTAATAAACGAGTGAAGCAACAAGAGTGCGTAAGCACTGGTACCAGGCAGAATTAAATACACATGCGCTGTGACACACACGCTGTAACACACATGTTTGATACACACGCTCTGACACCCAAACTCTGACACAAACACACACGCTCTGACAGAAGGACAAAAATATGCTCTCTCTTTCATTCACTGACTCTGACACACACTATCACACAAGCACACACTCAGCCACACTCTGACAGAAGGACACACACATACGCACTCTGAAACAAGGACATACACACACGCTCTCACTGTGATACTCTGGCTGTGACATGCAAACTCTCACACAAGCACACACATGCCCATGCTTTAACTAACCCCGGGCGTAGCACTACGCTTCGCCCACGTAGTGTACGTAGCGCTGCCTGCTTCGCACTTTCCGAAGTAGGCGAAGCAGGGCAGCGCTACGCACACGCCGAGGGTGAAGCGTAGCTGCTTGCCACCCGCCACCCACCTCCTGCCTGCCCTCCTTTTAATAATATAAGCATTGAAAAATAAATTAAAGTAAGTCGACTTACCCGTAAGCGCGGCGTCTCCGGGGCTCCCTCTTTCTGTTTCTAATTTCTTCTGGCAAATGCGCATGCGCGGACACCCGCGCATGCGCATTTCTCGCGAGAAATGCGCATGCGCGGGCGTCCGCGCATGCGCCTTTGCCAGAAGAAATTAGAAACAGAAAGAGGGAGCCCCGGAGACGCCGCGCTTACGGGTAAGTCGACTTACTTTAATTTATTTTTCATTGCTTATATTATTTAAAAGAAGGGCGGGCGGGAGGTGGGTGGCACGTAGTGGGGCTACGCGAAGCGCGTAGTGTGCGTAGATTTGGGCACACTACGTGCTGCTTCACGTAGCCCCACTACGCCCACTACGCCCACCCTTAGCTTTAACACAAGGACACGCACACACGCCCATGCTCTGACACAAGTACAGAAACACATATATGCTCAGACACATGCTTGCACACATGAAAACAGAATGAATTGTGTGTGTGTTTATTTTTGTGTGTTTCTTTGTGTGTGGATGTGAAGACAACTAATGCTGCGCAGTCTGTACACAGGTGGTTTTGTAGACTTCTTAAAAAAGATTAAGTCCCTCAGGTTCACAAATGCTAAAGCCAACAATTAACTGTCATTACGTAGTACGGGGGGGGGCTCCTTGTCACTGTGCAAGGGACAATGTGTGTCCCTACCAATCCCAACACTTTGGACAATGCTAGTGGTGGCCACGAATCTGAGAGCAGTCAGGGGAAAAATAAAGAGCCATGGGGATAAAGTGTAAAGGGCAGCATCAAGCATCATGCATTACAGCTATTAAAAGCTACCCCCCCCTCCGCCTAGAAGCCGCGCTCTCGGAGGATTACTCTGGCAGAAAAATCCCACTTTCCAAAAAAGCTTTTACTTGCCACACGTTATTGTTTCTATAGTACTGATCATTTATTGGAATTTTTTTTGTGTGTGTTTGGAATTTGACGAAGACATTCCTCGCTGTTAGGGGGGAGAACGGGAGAGGGGCTTATGGGAGAGGAGGGAATGGCCATTGGTGGTTTGTTGCAACAGTCTCGACCAGTCGCGGCCGGCATGACGGGCGGGTGGGGGGAGAGGGGTTGGAAATGATGTTGTACCAGGGGGATGGGGGGAGGTGGGAGGGGTTTGTTTAATTAAAAAATATAATAAAACTTAACTTACCGTCCTCACCTCAGCTTCCGGGGTCCGACTCCCACCATCTACCGTCCTGCTGCCTTTTCAAATTTCTGCAGGCAGCTCTCATCGCCGCGACGTCATCAGCCAGGAAAGCCAGCCTCCCTCCCTCCCCTCCGCCAATCACAAAGCGTGAGGCGAAGCGGAGCGCGCCCCACCAGGGCCATTTTCTCTATGTAGGCTGATGCGTGCAGCAGCATGCAGCAGCCTGCATAGAGAAAATGGGAGAGTGGGCGGCCCTGCTCGAGGGCAGGGGGGGAGTGGCTGGCTCACTGTTGGGCATACTGACTGTTTGGTCGGCCAAACAGTCAGTATCTACAACAGTGGGCAAGCCACTCCCCCCCCTGCCCTTGAGCAGGACCGCCCACCCCCAACCAGGCACTTCTGCTTTCTCGCCGTGCGAGAAGGCAGAAACATAAAATGGTAGTTATTACCATTTATGTTTCTGCCTTCTCGCACTGTGAGAAAGCAGTGGGGCAATGCCCCCATGCCCCAATGGGGGAGCCGCCACTGGTTGCGGCACTGTTTTTAAAAGTAAAATTCACTAAAAACTCAACTTTGGTGATATGGGCAATTTAAAAGTGATAATCTACCTTATTTGTACATTGTGGGACCCCAGGGTCTCCCCTATTTGTTCCAAGGCTGGGGCCATGGAAGGGGGGGCATGCCCGCCCTGGGCGGTGCTTTTTTGGGGGGAGACAGAGGTGATTAAGTTGTGTCTCATGACTACCACCATCCCCTGCCCCCGAGAATAAGTCATCTGTCGGACGCTCCCCTTACCTGATGCACCGGGTGGCAAAATTAGGGGCCGCCCCGGGTGGCAGTAGCTCTAGCTACGCCACTGCATATAACTATAGGCAGGGTTCCTATAAAATAAGGGGCATATTATCAAGCACGGCGTTAAAATTATCGCCGCTTTAGCGGCAAACTGCCGCTAAAGAGGCGATAATGGGCTTGATAATATGCAGCAGAGAATTCCAATAGAAGCCCATGTTGACACGAAAACATGGGCTTCTATTGGAATTCACAAGGGCATATTATCAAGCCCATTATCGCCGCTTTAGCGGCAGTTTTCTGCCGCTAAAGCAGCGATAATTTTAACGCAGTTTCTTGATAATATGCCCCCAAGTTTCATAAACTCCAGGGTTGGAAAAACTACAAATTTGACTTTGGTGCTGTGGGCACTGCGAAATAATAACCAAAACCATTTTTGCATATTAGGAACCCCCAAGGTCTCCCTTAGGTGTTCCTGGGGTGGGGTTGGGGGGTCCTGTAACTATAAGCAGGGTGCTTTATAAAATGCATTTTATAATCCCTGGTGAGGAAGAAATTGCACACTCCATTTTTCCCCTTGTAGATAGCTGGCCTCATAGGTTATCATGGAAATATGTTAAGGATGCATAACTATTGCTAGGAGAGTGTGAAAAAATATAATTCAAAGACTGAACAGAATGGTATTGATAAATCCAGCAGCTTGGCACTGTTGAATTTATCATGGCTTGTATAGAAAATAAGTTATGTTAGGCTATGTTATGTTATTATAACAAAGTTTATAACGCGCACAGCCACTCGAAAGAGTGTCCCAGCGTGATCCCTGGAGCAACAACAAAGAGAGGGATACAGCAAAAGAGGGAAACAATTAGTTGAAGAGGAGATTTTTGAGTTTCTTTCTAAATTGGAAGGGATCCTGCAGGCTGCGTGAGTCAAAGGGAAGAGAGTTCCAGGCCACCGCAGCCGTGTAGGCCAGAGAACTACCACCTTTCTTTTTCAGGCGGAATCGGGGAATAGTTGTCCTCAACATTTTGGAGGAGAGCAGTTGCCTGCTGGGTGCACCAAACTGAAAACGCTTCCTAAGATAGACTGGGCCATAGTCGTAGAGAGCAGCATGGGCAGTTACCAGGGCCTTAAACTTTACCCTTGCTTTCATGGGTAACCAATGAAGATTACGTAGGTGCTGCTTAACACTGATTCGTTTGGGGAGACCAAGAAGCATTCTGGCAGTGGCTTTCTGGACCACCTGTAGTCTATCCAGAAGGTAGCCTGGCAGGCCGACATAAAGTGCCATGGCATAGTCAATACGGGAGGTGACGAGCCCTCACGTGACCGTTTCTTTAGCTGCTAAGGGGAGGAGAGGCAGACATTTTTTGAGTTGCTTCAGAATCCCAAAACATGTGTCTGTCAAGTCAAGTCAAGATAGCTTTATTCGATTTCAAATATAAAATCATAAAAGCAACACAGAAATACATACTTGTTAACAAAATCTGAATTAAACATCGAAATTTTTACAACTCAAGTACATCATGGTCGGGGTATCCAACATAAGGGCAGACTCTAAATTAATTCATCGACAATCTGCACCGAATAGCAAATTTTAAAAACTTGGATAAGGCATTAATGGTTATTTCATCTTGTAGTAAAAGCAGTTTTAGAAAAGCAGGCCTGCACTGCCTCAGTCCCCAGGTCTTCAATAGGGGAATCAAATATTGCCTTCTTCCCCATGAATAAAATTTACAAAAGAGAACATTGCAAGATTATCACATGGACAGTTAATTAAATTTGGAGACCAATCGTTTCTGTCTGGAAAAGTTATTAATCTATAAAAGGACCCGACTCTCAGACGAGCTAACAACATCCTGTCGTAGCTGGAGTGATCGGGAGACAGATACAACTGTAGGCCAGGGGCCTGTAACAGTAAATTATGTTGGGATACAGATATCTTACTTTTTTCATCACACCATCGTCTACTTTCCAGGAAGTCAAGACACCATTTTTTGAAAGCCTTCCGGGAGATCGAGGTTAAGGAACAAGGGTTTTCAAAAAAAAAAGCTGAATGTCCCATCTTAATCATAAATTCTTTTACATAGCCAATCCAGGGAATGTCCATGCATCTTTCTAATTTGAGGCAGTCAATCAGAATAGTTCTATTAAAAACAGTTTCCTCTGTAGTCCATATCTTGTGCCATATCAATAAGGGGCTAACTTTAACTAGATCAGAAATATAAACCAGATCTAATTCCTTATGGCAAATATATGTGGAGGACGAGTTGGGAACCGCTAACAAATAACGCAGGAAAGAATTTTCTCTTTCTTGAATCTCCTGACAGTCAGCGATACCCCATATGCCGGAACCGTATAATGCAGTTGAAACACATTTGGCATTATAAATATCCATTAAAATACGGACAGGCCTGCCCCCCAGCTTATTGGAAAACTGTTTTATTGCTCCTAGTGCGCGAGCAAAAGCAAGATTCCTGCTCCTAATCGCTGCTTTCCAGGTGCCTTTTTCATTAAAAACAACCCCTAAATATGAGAAAGTACTTGTAAGTCCTATCTTAGACTTTTCAATAAAAACATTACAAGGAAGTTTATTCTTCGAAGAGCAGCACATGGAGAACGTTTTCCCTATATTTATTTTTAGGCCTCTAGAGCTCATGAACGATGTAAAACAGGTTAGAGCTTTTTGGAGGCCCAATTGGGTTCTAGCCATGATAACTGCGTCATCCGCATAAAGTAAAATGGGAACCGCCGTGCCATCAATTTGAGGATAATCTACCTTTTGTTTGATTAAAAATTCCGCCACACCATTCATATATAGATTAAAAAGAAATGGTGCCAGGATGCACCCCTGTCGAACCCCTTTCTTTATTGGGAACTTAGTAGAACACTCTCCTTTATTTCCAAAGCGTACCTTTGCCCCTGCCCCCCTATACAATTCTTTAATGAAGTTAAGAATGTTTATGTCAATACCCAGGCCTGTCAAAGTATTCCATAAAACCTCATGGTTCAGACAATCGAAAGCTGAGCTTAAGTCGATGAACGTCATAAAAAGATTACCTTTTTTAGCCGTCATATATTTACCGATGATAAGGGCTAAATTAAGTCCTTGTTCGATTGTACCTAAACCTGTCTTAAAACCATATTGGAACTTAGAAAGGATATCCTTTTCCTCGGCCCAGCAGTTTAATCTGTTTAAAATGACTCTACCTGCCACTTTCATCAAAGAATCAAGTAGGGAGATAGGCCTATAACATTTGGGATCATTACGATTTCCCTTTTTAAAAATAGGCACAACTATGGCTTCTTGCCAGGTCGGCGGAACACCCATGCTATTAAAACTGTTTAATACGTTGGTCAGCAAAGGAGTCTATAAGGAAATTGTATCTTTATATATATCTATAGGCACACCATCGGGGCCGGGAGCTTTATTTCTCGAACTTTCTAGTAATGCTAATTCTACTTCGGGGACAGAGAAAAGAATACTTAGAGGGAATGAAGCAGAAGGGGCCCACTCTGTTAAAAGCTGGTATTTTTGGGAGGTAAAATCTATAGTAGGCAGGACGTCTTCTTTATAAAGCTCGGTAAAATGTTCCACCCAGGTTGGTCCATCAATGGCAAGCTCTACCTTATCGGATTTTCTATCTACGAAAAAGGGAGCATTTACTGCTTTCCAGAAGGCAGTACTATCTCTCAACAGACTGGCTATCCCACGCAATCTCCTTCAACTCCTGTTTCCGTTTTTTCAAGCAGGTTTTGTAGGCAGTTCTCGCAACTCTAACTGCTAGCGGGTCTTTCGGTATGTTCTTTAAGATCTGCTTTAAGCGGGAATGTGCTTTTGTACAATCAGAGTTAAACCATCCCTCAGCTTTTTCTCTCGCCCCTGTTCGAAATGTTCCTGTCAGTTTTTCGCCAATATACAAAGTAATCTGGTTAAAAGAATTAACAATCATGCCCGGGTCAGGATTTTCCTCCAAACAAATCTTAATATTGTTGTGTTGTTCCTTAATTAAGTTTTGAAGAAAATTTATAGGGTCAACTTTGTTCCATTTTAAGGCGTAGCTGTTTTGTCTCGCCAATGAAAGGGCATGGCGATACAAATTTTTGGCTACGTTAGTACCCGATCTAATGCTCATCTCAATGTCAAAGATTGTACTGATCGGATAATGGTCACTCAACACAATGTCCAGTGTTTTAAAAGACAGGACATTATGGTGATAGAAAGTTGAAATCAGTGTGTAGTCTATAACGGACTGTAAACCACGCCCATTAAAAGTGGTTTGGAATAAAACCGGGGGATTACAAAGTTCGTTTGCGAACCCCAAGTTCAAGTCGAAAATTAAGGTATTAAACAAGTTTCCCAAAGAAGTATGCTCAAAATGTGTGCATGGTTCGCCAATCAGGTTAACCATACCACAAATACCTGAATTACTATGATGACACACATGGCAATTAAAATCACCCATCAGGATGATACAAGGGTCATTATGTTCAGGATTAATACTAGAAGAACATATACAGTCATTTAAATCTTCTAAAACTTTGTGATGTTCTTCTTTTGGGATGTTGTTATATAAATTGACTAGAATAAGGAGCCGTTTCCCACCTGCTGTTAAGCTGAGAACCTGAAAACTATTATGCCCCCGTGTAGTCTGTTGGTTTATAGACAAAGTAATTGTATTAGAGATGTAAGTGCAAAGGCCCTCAGAACTCCTACCTCTCCTCGACTGGGTGGCAGGGGTAAAATAAGTCCGATAACCTGCCAGATGGATCTCAGTCTGTTCCCAGCATTCCTGGAGGCAAATGATGTCATATTTCGCAATTAAATCGCGAAAAATGGGGTCATTCACCTTATTTGATAATCCCGCTATATTCCATGATAGGAAGGACAGATCCCCTCTTTTATTTTCTCCTTGACATTTTAAATTATGGAGATGGTCAACACAATGATCTGTTTCAATCGAAAACGAATTACTTTCATTTTCTATCTCCATAATAATTTGAGGATTCCGAGTGTTTGGGGCCGTCTCAGGGTCCAGGACTGGATGTATAAATATTTCCTGCTCTAATCCATCTGAATTTTCAATTTGAAATGGACCAACTATTGGAATTGCTATTGGGGTTACTGGTAACTGATTAGCCCTGCCCTCGTCAATATCCCCTAAAGAGCCCGTGGTGCTGTAGTTAAAATTATTATACAATTTATTTGCGCTAGGACAGTAAACATTTAAACACCGATCTCTCCAATAGAGTCAATCCACCGTCTCCAAACTATTGAATCTTGGAGATTGGTATACCTCTCCAGGTATCCCTGGGTGTTTGATCCCTAATAGGCTGCCTTTCCCAACGCTTTTTGGCCGCTCCACTAACTTGAGTACCCACAGTAGTCCAATTTTCCTCACAATGAAATTGATGGTGATAAGGTCTAGGTGGATAAAAGAAGGAAAGTCGTTTAGGTTCAATACCCTCAATGTTAAATTGGGTATCCCAGGAGCAGATATAGTCAACCGTGTCTGGGTTATCAAAATTGACCAGAACACAGTCACCCTGTATCGACTTTCTTTCTGGCCCCACCCAGGGTACCCTACGGACCATTAAAATCTTACTACACCTATTTGGTGGAAGGGGTCGGTTGATATTTAACCAGTGTTGTGCCTTATTTTTCAGTGATCCGGTTGACTGTTCATTATCCTCCTTCAATTTAGGAACCCCAGTCAAGATTACCACATATGGCGATGCTTCTGGGGGCAAACTAATGCTCGAGTTTCCTGAATTGGATCCCCAAGTACAATGTTTGACAGTATTAGCCTCCTGCACCAAATTTATAGGGGGATTTTTAATTTCTACGTCTGTTATGTTCTCAGTCATGATAGATGCCGATTTATTTGCCTTGGTTGCAGGAGCTTGTGGTTTAAGAGTCGAGGAGGTCACTAATGGTGTTTTTGTACGGGTTAGAGTCCCACTCGCAGCCTTTGATACCCCAGAGATAATCGGGATTTTAGAGACATCAGTCAGGTCCGTTAACTGTGCCTCAATCCGCTTTAACCTACTTTCTAGAGGAGAAAGATAGGTTTTAAAAAGCTCCTTTAAATACTCAAATAAATTATTGTCAGATTCAATAGTTTTATAATTTGTATCAGTAACAGAGGGGACCCCCGCACTAGTCGAATCCAAATTAACTACAGTTTCTAATGGACATTTTCGTGTAGACACATCCTTTGACTGCTGACCTTTATGAGCTGCAGACCTGAGGGAATGTTTACTTTCCCCTTTCTCCCCCAAAGCAGTAGATTTTTGTGGCTTCCTGGTCCTTTTAGCTGTATTATCATTTATCTTTTTCCCAGGATTTTTAGATAATTTTGTTATTTTTGTACCAACTCCCTCGCACACTCTTCGCGACTGATCATTAGCTGAGTCTTGTGACGGTAATTCAATACTCAATGACTCTGAAGCAAGGAACGGAGACCTCTCTAATTGTGTAAGGGATATAGAATCCACCATTGACGGTGACAAATCCCCTGTATTTGGGATAGTATGTATGTCTACGTGTGTTAGATTCGTGGTTACCTTGTCTGTCAATTTTCTGATTTGGCTGCTGAAGCTAAGCTTTTCTTCAAACCAAATCCTGAGATTTTTG
Source organism: Triturus cristatus (assembly GCF_964204655.1). Classification (NCBI taxonomy): domain Eukaryota; kingdom Metazoa; phylum Chordata; class Amphibia; order Caudata; family Salamandridae; genus Triturus; species Triturus cristatus. Next base: position 847,547,216 of record NC_140590.1, read on the forward strand.
ACCAGAAGGCCTTGAGGAGAAGGCTTGGGGGACTCATCCGGCCAGTAAGTATGCCAAAACAGATGGGGAAAATTGCAGAAGAATAAGATATCAGTTTTATCTTCGTTGCATTTGAGCTGGGTGGACGTGAGCCAATTGAACACAGCTGCAAGACAAGTTTTAACAGGGGCAGTAGATGATTCCTGTTTCTTCCAGGTGAAAAAAAGCTGAGTGTCGTTAGCATGGGCGACAACTTTAGCACCTAACTCCTCAGCCATCTGGATGAGAGGAGACATATAAATGTTAAACAGTAGCGGGCTCAACACTGAACCCTGGGGAACCCAAGTCCGAAGTTCCTGAGTAGTAGACGTGAAAGCGGGGATCCAGACTTACTGTGTTCTGCCTTCCAGAAAGGATTTCAGCCACTTGCTGGTGGAACCCGTGATACCCAGCTTCTGCAAGCAAGCTAGGAGGAGTGAGTGAGGGACTGTATCGAAAGCGGCAGACAGGTCCAACACGACCAGAGCTGCCCTGCCCCCAGAATCCAGAGTTTCGCAAATGGCTTCAGCGATTTCCACCAATGCTGATTCCATGCTGTACAAGGCTCTGAAACCAGATTGGGCCGGATGAAGGAGGCCGAGCTGTTCAACAAAGGCGGTCAGTTGCTAGTGGACCATTTTCTCATAGACCTTTGCGATTGCCGGGAGAAGAGAGATAGGTCGGTAGCTGGCTGGGAGGTTGGGGTCGAGGGACACCTTTTTGATAAGGGGAATGATCAGAGCCTGTTTCCTGGAGGGAGGAACAGTGGCCGATGCCAAGGAGGTATTAATCAGCTGATTCAGGAGAGGGTTGATTGCTGTAGCTGTGCTAGCCAGAAGTTTGGCAGAGCAAGGATCATTAGGGGAGCCTGATTTGAGATTGGACAAAGTGGCCATGGAGTCTGTCAGCGGGATTGAGTCAAAGGTGGAAAGTATGGCCTCGGAAGGGGAGGATGCTTGTTGGCCAGGGGGCACCGTAAGTTAGGAGACTTTCTTTTCTGTAAGTCAAAATCTAGCCTCTAGCACTCTTCCCTGATTGGTCAGCCCTGTAGGGGATTAGCCAGGCTTCCTTGATAAGGTGATAAGTGGCCTGGCCGGGCAGAGGCTCTCAGATGGAGAGAGCTCTGTGGGTCACAGGAATGCCAGAGCAGGGGGTTGAGTCATAAAGCATCAGATTCAGAGGGAAAACATGTCAAGCAAGCCTGTCAGTCAAGGCCACCCCTTCTCCCTGCCAGATGGGAGGCTTAAGGAAGGAATTCACATATATGAGTGTGGGCAGTTTATAAAAAGAAACCACACTCTGAGTTTGGTTTAGTTAGCTCTTAATGCTCTGCTGAAATTTCAGCCATGATGGATTTTGAGAGAATAGTGTTTTCTGGAACAAGATTATGACACATTTTGGAGGAAGTTGTCATGATTTGGGCTGCTGCCCTGCTCCTCTTCGGACAGGGATGCTCCCCTGCTTGTCACCAGAGAACACTGGATAAATATGGGAGGAGTGCAGATCCTCTAATTTCTGCTGCCTGAAACTACAAACAGAAATCGGATTGTACTGCTGGAATCCTGATCTGCACCCAAGGGTCTACCTGGTGAAGACTCTGCCTGCTGCACTATCTGGAACTACAGCTCTGAGGATATGCCTTGATTCAAGAAGGAGTAAGAAGTGGATCCATGAAGCTACAAGTTAACAGAGCTTTACTAGCCCTTCTCCAGCCAGAGCCCCCTCATGGTGTGCATCCAGTGGAGTTTTAAGGGGTTGACCAAGTGCATTCTGGGAAGTTAAGTCCAGGCCTTCCAAGGACCAGCTAGTAGATTCCAAGAAATTCCAGTAATTTGTGTTTTTGACACTTGGAACCCACCAGGAGACCTTCTGAAAGGACCTCCAGAAGTTTGGGAAACTTTGGGAAACTTTTTTGAAAAAGCTCCAAGAGGTGATAGACACGACAGCGAGAACCAAGCTGGCCACCTTCAACCACGACCCGGCCCGGATTCCAGGTTCGTCCCACTGAAGAGCTCCAAAGGTCCAACTTCCAGAGATTGACCAGGAGCTCTCTGAAAGTCAAGCCAGCGAACCCTCACCGAATCTGGACTGATGGAGAGCAGCAAGGGCCCTCGGCGGAAAAAGCTCCAGAAAACTTTCTAAGTACGACGGTAAAATTTTGACCGAGGCCTAGGGCATGGGTTATTCGAGCTGGGCTCCATGGTGGGGAACCCTCAAACTTTGACCTTTTCCCAGTTAAGCGCGACCAGATGTCCAGAACTATTGGTTTGTAAGCACTAGAAAGTGTTTATTATTTATAAATTCATGTCTCCGGTTCCCTACATTGGATTTTCATGGTTTTGGTGTCATTTTCAAAAGTAATGTGGACAAAGCGTTCTATTAGCTGACTTTTATCCATTGAGGAAAGAGATGACTCCAGATTCCAGTGGAGTTCATAAGGATGAAGGGAATCAATTTAGGCTTGTTTGCAACTTGTAAAAGGGGAAGGGCAACTTTTTCTGTCACCCATTTGCATGAGAAACCTTTGTGTGTTTATTAGACCTGGAAAATATTTAAATACTCTCTCATGAATCTTGTGAAATTAGTGAATTTCACGTTACACAAATGCTAGAACATTTTTCCATCACACATTTGCAAAATTTTACATAAGGTTCATCTGCAGTTCAAATCAAATCAAACTTTATTCAGTTCATTGCATTGATGAGCAATAAAAGCTCACTAATAACTGGAATTTTGTTTCCCATCATAATACAGTTAGTGCAATACAATAAATCAAGACTTAAGGCCCTATTACGAGTTTGGCAGTCTCGTGGACCAGCGTATCAGTGGTGGTGGTCTGAACACGGTGAGCTCGGTGGTACGACCACCTTATTATGAGTTGGGCTTTGTGAAGGCCGCCGCTGGACTGCCAAGACCACCAGCAGACCACCAAGTTTGCTGTCAGGGAAAGGCAGCTGCCATTGGGCGGTACAGGGGAGCAGCACCTCTGTCCTTATTACTAGTTGCCTGATCCACGAGTGGACTGTGGAAGTCTGACATCTTGCTTCAAGATGGCAGTGACAAAGGAATTGGGGTGCATACTCAATTCTTTCTTCTCTTCCAGGCACATTCTGAAGTGGATCCCTTTCTCCAGGTCCCCCCTTCACAGTGGATCTTCACCCTGAGGATTACAACATTATTAGTTGCGATCCTAAGTTGAATCTGTTTCGAACCATGTTCCAATTGCCAGAATTCCCACATATGGGCTGAACCCCAGTCATGGATATATGGTATTTTTCCACATATTTCATGCATATATGTGCATCCGACACATCTACAATTGAAATGCACACACAGGGATCAATATGTTTACATATCTGCTACAGACCTTTTCTAATTCTTAGTACATCTGAGAAAAATTTTGCTAAGGCGTGACTGACCCTAATTCATTCATATCCATTAAAAATAGATGGGCTTTTTGATAGTTGTGCAGGCCTTCGTGTAGGAAGAGTGGTCTTAAATACGTTTTCCTGCACTCAAGATAGGTTTTGCAAAAGAGGGTTATGTGCATTGTTGATTGAACTGAGAAATTGTCAGATGGACATTTCATGCCATTATCAGCCCACTTTGTCCCTTTCAGGAAGGCGACTAAGTGGTGTAATGTGGAAAAACAAAATCTTGTCAGAAGAAATCTATTTTGGGCCTTTTTTACCCTAGACAGGTAGTTCTGTAAGCCTTGTTGACTATGAGATGATGTATATGCCCTTACTGTGCTTTTGGACTCCTCCTTAAGTTTAGTTGCATTCTGACACTTATCCCATAAAAGCTATTTTAGGGTATCGTGAAATGTTTTCTGGGTACTCCCACAGGCTCATGTGTTTGGCATCTATAAATTGTAGGCTCTTCCTAATGTGGAATAACCAAGGTATTTATGTGCCTGATCTAATGCCATATAGTTCCTAAGTATTTCTTGGGTTAGTTGAGTCTCTTGTTCTGCCAGTCTGACCATTTTGGACTCTATTATGTTCGTGATAGCTGAAGGCCCAACTCCTTGTGCACAATTACTCCGGGAGTATAGTGTGGAACTGCTATTAGCCTTTTCAGAGATGTATCCTCTGTTCTGTGCAGGATTTTGTTGTCTCCCACCCAGTGAGCTGGTGCATAAGTTGCTACTGATACTGTCTTGGCCTTCTAGGCATTTCTGATTTAGTTTTCTTCTTAGTTTCCTGGTGAATCTGAATATCCCCTCATTATTCCTACATGTGTCAGCCACACTGACCTCTTTATGTACATCCCAACCCCCATTATCAGAAAACCTCATCCCTAAGTAGCAAAATTGCTTTGTGCTAGCAATCTTGTTAGCTTTTAGGAAGAAAGGATATGTTTTGCCTTTTTTACTTTGACGTGACAAAGTGAACGTTTTCCCCTGATTAATCTTTAAATCAATGTGTTCAATAAAATCATTAAAATAATTGATAAGAGTCTTCAAACTTGCTGGGATTAGGGCCAAAAGAGCAGCATCATCTGCGTCTAACAGTATCAGTACTTATCGGGATCCACCTCTCGGTGTGTTTGCGTCAAGTATCTGTAGGTGCTCATCAATTTCATTAATGCATGTTGAAAAAAGAAAAGGAGCTAACGCACACCCCTGTCTTACAACTCTGCGTATTTTGAACGATCTGGTCAATTCACCCTGCAATCCATACCGTACTCTTGCAGTTAAGTTATATACATGTAGGCAAGTAGTGAGATCATTTCTTTCTGTGCCTCTAAAGCGATCATGCACTTCCATCATAAATTATGGTTCACCATATGAAAGGCACTGCTTAGGTCCATGAAGCACATGTTCAAACTGCCTGCTCTTGCCTTTGAATACTTGCCCATTAATAGGTTTAGAATGAGGCTCTGTTCCAAGGTCCCTAGGTCCCTTCTGAATCCGTACTGTGCTCGTGGTAGGATGTTATTTTCCTCTGCCCAATCTTCTAATCTTTCTAGTAGGCCCCGCCCTAGAATTTTAGCTGACGAGTTGAACTGTGAAATGGCTGTAACATTTTGGATCTTGTTTAGAGCCCTTTTCAAAAATGGGAATAATTAAGGATTCAGACCATGTAGGTGGTACTCTACCTGAACCAGCTGCGTTGCACAAAATAGCCAGGGGGTGTGGGGGGGAAGGTGGAAGGGTCCAGAGGTCTGGGAGATATTTATAAACCTCAATGGGGACTCCATCCGGGCCGGGTGCTTTGCCCCAAGCAGATTTAGATAATGCTCTTTGGATCTTTTCTATGGTAAAGCTAAACTGTAATTCAGTTATATCTATTTTTGTCTCTTCCTTGTGGACTGCGTCTATAGGGGGTGTAAAAATAAAAAGGAAGTGGTCCACCCTGACATCTGCCGGAATTGAACTCGCAATATTAGGGGCATTCCAAAAAAGAATGGTATCCTTGTTTTAGGTGGCTTGTACTGAATTTGCACATGCTGTCTGTGGGAGATTATTCTTTCTGGTTTTAATGACCACCTTATGCTGTATTCTACTATTTAAAATTGCTGCTCGATCTCTTGGATACGTATGCAACTGCTTAATTAAGTCCATTCTTGCCCTAGTGCAGTTTTGGTTGAGCCATCCCTTGGGCCCTTGTCTTCTGCCTTTAACAACTTTACTCAGGCTCTGCTTTATAGATTCAGAGATCATAATGTGTGCATCAATAAATAGAGCATGCTCTGTGTCTTCCTCCAGAGAGGAGAGAAAACGATCTTTGTTCTCCTTTATTTATTCTGACATTAAAACAGCAGAATCAACGCCTGTCCATTTAATTCCTATGGTATTCTGCCCGGCCGGTTTAATGTTAGTTGTCTTTACTGGGGCTTTTGCTCATGCACCAGTCCAACTTTAATTTTTGGGGTTAATGGGCTGTGGTCGCTAGCTCATTTTTTACCTACTTCCAACTTGATAGGGGTTGCACTATAATTTCAAGAGACCAATATATGGTCATTATTACTCTACCTCCTCATTCCAATTGAGGTGGGAGGTTTAGTAGTGCCACCTACAGTTTGTGGGTTCATAAAATTCATATTATGTTTAGAAACTAACTTATTTAGAAAAGCACTACAGTGGGAGTGACTAAAATGATTAGTGTCATCCTCATCTCTTAAACCACAAACCTTATTCAAAGCCACAGTGCATTTAGGGATATTGAAGTCTCCTGCCCAAATTGCAAATGCATCCTTTACCTTATCTGTGGGGAAACTCTCTAATCCATTATCCAGATCTTCTACTACCTTAGCCCTTGTGTTGTCAAATATGTTGTTATAGTAGGTTATTGCTAGGATATCAGGATTTTATTCATTCTTAATAAAACAAGCTGATAATTGTGGTGTGGCTGAGTCGAGGACCAAGATGGACGCTCAGCTCTGAAGCTCCAGCTGACCTGCCATTTCATAATTGCTTGTCGGTGTGATTTAGTGCAGCCCTGTCGCTACGGCTATGTGATATTGTGGACCTGAGTGGGGAGATCATAATGTGCCTACCGGATGACGCCTGGATTGCCAGCGTGATCAGTTGCCACCCGTTCGGCCTGATGAGGCCCACGGTGATACGGGTTGCGGGTCAGCCTGAGGGCAGGGTGACGCTTCTACCTGGCGTGCTGGCTCCTGGTTGCGCTCCTGGATGTCGCTGGACTGCGCTACCGTAGGGCCTGCTCCACTGTGACTCTTTGTCTGCACTGTCAGGCTGCCCCGGCCCAGGATCGGAGGTTAGCCGGGGCTTAGATGGTTGCCAACTCGCATGCTGCCCTGTGACTCGGCCAGGTAGCTGTCTGGGGCTCCCTGCGTGCTGCCCTACTGCGGACCCTCTTGGTCCCCTGTGAGGGTTACCAGTGTGCATTTGGCCCTACTCTGGATATTGCCTGGAGGAGCAGATCCTGCTGGCTTGGCTGGTGACACACGCTGGAGTGCCCCATCCCCATCATTTACTTCATGGACCCCACACACGGTGATGTTGGCTCTCTTGGTGCAGGTGCTTATGGGTCCCACTTTTGTCATGTACACCTGGACATTTCCTGAGACGGCTGTTTAGTTTTCTTTCTGGCAGCTCAACTTCTATTTTTTACTCCAAGCTGTGCCTGATGTCCGTGCCCCGGTGGGGCTGATTGCGGGTTGGAGCTGTTGGTCAGAGCCTTCCCACACAGGGCCGCTCATGAGTAGCCTGCTTTGCCTATTGCATCTGCCATTCACTCATCTGGCTGGAGGTTGGTTTGTTTCTACCACTGTGCCCTAGACCTACTGCACTGTGCGCAGTCTTGATTGCCCCATATTTTGGCTATTCCTCACTTACTCTCACTGCGGTGCAATGAGGCGAAGGGATCTTAAGCAGCAGCAGCTCACTTTATACTTAACCAGGACTCCCTGGCACCTCGGAGGACTCACAAAAACACCGGTTAGTAAGAGGGTCTTGGGGAAGTTTACAGACCTGCACGGACAAAATCCCCTATTCACTAGATATATATCAACAAGAAGTCCGCGGGTCTATTAAAGCAGAACTAAGGGCTGACGGCAACAACACAAAATGTTCAGAGAAAAAAGTCCTCATAAAGAGGACGAAGTCCCATCACCCACCGAGGTGGTATGCTTCATCATCTGGGGCCTCCTCTTAACCACACCTAGTGCAGTTAAGTAGCTACAACTCCTTTGCTAGTGTCAAAAAGGAGGAGCTCGCAGATGTTTTTTAAGAATGACAACAGAGGTATACTGCTCCTAACGATTGGTGAAGCTGCCTGAAGTGTGGTGAAACTACGTGTAAAAAAAGTGCAGTGTATATAAACAGTGTATTAAAATTGACTACCTAAAGAAAAATGTCTTTATTAACCCCTTCACTGCTGCGGACATTCCGCTGCAGCGCTGGGGGGGGCAGGGGGGCAGCGCGGCGGGCCTGTGCTCATGACGGAGCCGCTCCGTCATGAGCCACAGTTGAGCTGTGCTCATGACGGAACGGTTCCGTCATGACTCCGCCCATTTGCGTTGTCGCCCCGCACAGGCGGGGAAACAGCGCCGCGCAGGCGGAGCGGCCGCCGACAGGATTGTCATGACGGAACCGTTCCGTCATGAGCACACGGCAACCGTGGCTCATGACGGAACGGTTCCGTCATGAGCAGGGAAGGGGTTAAGTATCTTGAGGTGTCAAAAAATAAAACAAAGAAACGTGTTCCCAGAAAATCTCCGAACACGCTATTAGCAGACATGGTCAATAACAGACATGGTCAACATGTTTCAGCCAACTGCGATCTGACATTATGATCATGGCTTTCTTCAGGACCGATTAGTACTACTGCATCAAAAGTAAAAAGTAAGGTGCAAAAAATCACATAACAGAAACTAAATGGAACGATACAACCTACAGATGTACCTGTTAATTAGGAAATAAGCAAAACTGCAGGGATACGCAACGGTCACCTGTTTAAAAAAACAGAAACAGGAGAACACATAAATGTCACATATTGTATTGAAACACAGCACTCAGTCACTTGAAACAACTGTAAAAAACAGTAGACAATAGTCATGGTTAGGTCACCTAATGGCCTTCTCACCCGTAATCAATCGGGGATAAACTCCTACACTCCTGGTAACGACTCAGGGCGTGAGGCAGCGCTCTACATAGAAAATAAAACGAAGGAAAGCTAATAGCAGGAAGAAGTCAGATAAAAGATACTTCATTCCTTTCAGTAGCAATAACATAGCCACACAACAAATACAAAGACTGAAAATCACTCAACATGACTGCGTGAGCCAAGTAGTTGAACCTACGACCAAACTTTGGAACTGCTGTCAGTCTAGGCGAATAAAATTAATACCGGCCATTACTGAGTGAGTGGAGGAATGTTCTAGCCCCTATCGCTTGGGAAAAGAAAACGTCCAAGTGCATGTGGTAAATAAGGAGCTACGGCCTTCCTCTCAAGTACGAGACCAACCGTTAGTATGGCCAAGTATATATACCAAAGATGCAACTGAGCTCAGTCTTAAAATTCGTCACCATGCTGGTAAAAATCTTTTTTCATCTTTTTATCTCAAGGCAGACTAACAATCTGGCAAGTACACCCAAAGCACCACATGCTAGTTAAAAAGGGGGTTAGAAATGGGGGGAGGTAATGGCGCGCAGTCTGCTTTACCTGGCCGTCGCTACCCCGGACGGTCTTCCTGATCGTTCCGAGCGGTAACGGGACCGAACCAGGCGCGTCTATTTTGAAACGTCGGATACCCGGAAGTCAACGTGCGGAGCGTCAAGCAGGGCCCGTCACGTGATCGTGGTATTCCGGCTTCACGCCACGATAACCCTGTGAGTGAAACGCTGGCATCATGGGAAATGTAGTGAAAAAATGACACGATCAATAAATACGATGTTATTGTCAGAAGGAATTCCTTAATTGTCATCAAAACTACGGATACAGCGTATCATTGGGAAACGCCTGTCTGCCTCTATACATAAACATGCTGAGTGACAAACAAGCTCAAACGTCTCAACGCGCTAGCGGACGTACGTGCAAAAATGTAACAATCACACACAGGTAGGGCAAACTCTAACCACACCCGTAATGCTCTTAGAATGGGCTCGGTGGGTGATGGGACTTCGTCCTCTTTAGGAGGACGTTTTTCTCTGAACATTTTGTGTTGTTGCCGTCAGCCCTTTGTTCTGCTTTAGTAAACCTCAGAGGACTCACCAATGGAGAATCTGGTTTGTTTGCATCCAGTGCATAAGCACCACCCACCCCTCTTGAGGGAGCTGCTGCAACAATGGCCTAGCTGAAATCTGGTTTCAAGGCCTTATACTCGTTTTGCTGCTCTCTAAGTGCTGCTAGATGGTATGTATGAGCGCATAGCGAGGCATGAACTAGATTAGATGCTGCCGAGCAACGAATCTCTGACACAGAAGATGGCAACACTTCAGTGAATAAACTACTTCAGAAGATGGAGTGGACCCTCAATGGCTGCGAAGACCGAGGATTTGGAGGCGCGTTCCTGCTGGAACAACATTCACATTGCAGGGGTTGCTGAGACCTCTAACACCTGATGCATGGATACCTTTGTTGAGAACCTTTTAGTGGAACTCTTTGGCAAGGATTCATTCACGGCTACATTCAGGGTTGAGAGGGAACACAGGACTCACGGTCGCCTGACGATACCTGGGGCAATGCCTCGCCTCATCATTGCCAGGCTCCTCCACTACCAGGACTGGGATATCGCCCTTTGCCTTGTCCGTGAGAAAGGGCCACTGCACTTTCGAGGTATGACTTGCCGCTATACCCCGACTTACTTCACTTGTGCAGGAGGCACGCCGTAAATAGATTGATTGATTGGTTATAAATATGTAAATAGATTGATGTCAAACGCATGCTCCAGAAACGCAAAGTGCTTTATGCAATGTTGTATCATGCTTACTTGCGGATTTAGTTTGATGATTGCCAACATATCTTTGCATTATCTATGCAGTAATGAGGCACTATACACAATCTGTACAGTTTCTGTATTTTGTTTCGACAGGCTGATAAATCTTTGTTTTCCACTATTGTTTCATCACGGCATTCCTCTTTATGAACGTTGCCATACCCCTTTGAGTACTCTTCCTTGTTTTGTTCTGTTTTTCTGGGTATTAATGGGTTTCAAGGGGGGGGGGGTTATTTTTTCCTTCGGTGTGGGTGGGAGGGTGGGGTGTTGCTTCACTGTTTAGTGTTGTTTTCTACCTTCTCATACAGACATTATGCTATCATGTATGCCATGACATGGATTATCTTCTTCACGTATGCACAGTCCTGTACCCGCTTTGCTGTGCATGAGGTCACCAATTAAGTGTGTTGGGACTACGTCCCTTGTACGCATGACGTGGAACATTAGGGGGTTGAATAATTCCCGGAAAGGGAGTCAAATCCTCTCCTATTTGACCAAGCACGGAGTTCAGCTGGCCTTTCTTCAAGAGGCACACTGTACACCAAATCCCAAGAAACCCTAAGCCTCTGCCTGGGGAGCTAACCGTTTCTTTGCTATCTATAGCTCCTATTCCAGGTGTTGTGCATTTTAGTCCATAATAGTATTCCCTTTGATGCACAGGAGATGATTGCTGACTCTGAGGGCTGCTATCTTTTAGTTTCAGTTCGCTCGCAGTTCGATATTTTTTGTTGGTCAATGTCTATTCCCCAAATGTGGACTCTCAGGATGTCTTTCATGAGCTCTCCACTCATATAGCCCGTCTACATGCTGATCATGTCTTCATGTGTGGTGATTTTAATCCAATCCCTCATCCTCTCCTTGACTCTACTGGCTCCTCTCATGTCGCCAAGCCACAGTCCCTGCATGTTCTTTTCAATATCCCGGATTCTCTCCACCTGGCAGGTGCTTGGAGCACCCGACACCCGCACAGTAGATACTATACCTGCCCCCCACTGTGTCTGAACACGCATAGACCACTGGTATCTTACCCCTGAGGTCCTTCTATGGCTCACAGATATCACCCATTACCCGCATACTCTGTCTGATCACTCCCCAGTGACGGTTGTCAGCAGATCCCCTGCTTTGTCCCACCTTCGACATTGTGGCAGTTCCCAATGCATTACATGATGAAGTATTTCGCACAGAGCTCCGTGATGCAATTATTGAATGTTTGAATATGGGGACGGTTTCAAAACATTCCATGTTATGGGATGCCTTTAAGGCGTACAACAGGGAAGTCTATATAGCTAAACTTGTGGGCGTCCTTCGTTCCATTAGACGGGAGTTCGCAATCATTGAGAAGAAGCTGCAGCGATTTGCAACGTATGGTGCCCGCAAATCCCATGCCTCTGCATACACGCTCCATTCTCTTGCAAGAATTTAAGGACTTAGCAGCTTGTGAAGTGGCGTATTTGGTTAAATATGCTAGGGTGTGTGTTTACAGTCAGGGAGAGAGGCCTGGGCACACACTGGCCAGACTGCTATGCCCTGTACTTCAACTGCCCACATTACTGCTTTACACTTTGAAGATGACTTCATGGTCACTGATAATGCTACTATTCTCACTGAATTTACCTCATATTTCAAACGTTTATATACATCTTGTGGCACAGTGACAGAGGATGCACTAGCAGAATATCTGTCAGAGGTGGCAATGGTATGGCTAGAGGGGAGAAACCAGCAATTCTTGGTGCCTCCCATTTCCTGTGAGGAAATCTCACATACAATAGATGCCATTGGTGGAACTGGCGACTCTGTTTCGGATGGCTCCACTGGTGACTTTTATAAAGCTTACAAACCTGTATTGGTCCCACATTTACTTGAGGTCTACGCCGAATCTCTGGAACAGGGCCTTCTTTCCCCCACAATGCCTGAGGTGCTAATAACACTCCTGCATAAACCGGATAAGCCCCCACAACACTGCACCTCATGCAGACTCCTATCATTACATAACCATGATAATAAAATACTAGCAAAAACCCTCGCTACCCGCATCTCTTTGTTAATGGATAGCATGATCTGTCCCTTGCAGTCTGATCCATTCCCAATCGTTCCACGTATGTAAATCTTCGTACAGTGTTTGCCATTCTCAATAAAATATACCCAGACGTCCCAGTGGCTGCTGTCTTGCTGAATGCCAAGAAGGCGTTTGATTCTCTTGAGTGGTGTTTCCTGCATGCCACCTTGTGGAAACTTAGTATCCCCAAGGGCTTTAGAGACTTAGTCACATTACTCTATATGACCCCATTACTGTGTCTCAAACTAAATGGCACTTTGATGGACCAATTCACATTGACCCCGGGCACCCGACAGGGATTTATACTTTCGTCCATCATCTCCATGGATCCCCTAGATCAGCATTTTCACGAACGCCATTTGGAACGTGGGTTGTGTTTTCACCGAGGCCCTTTGCTAACTTCTGGATATGTAGACGACAAATTATTGTTTGTCAGAGACCCTGAAACGAATCCCTACCCATTAATTCAGGAAGTGATCCACTTTGGAGTTTTTTCTGGCCTTTTCATCAACTGGAGTAAATACAAGGTTTTTCCACTAACAGATGCTACAATACCTTGTGCTATCAAATTTCCCCTGCAATGGTGTGCGGACTCTTCTAAATACCTTGGCATCTATCTCCACAGAGATAGTTTGGAGGTTATTTGTCTTAATTATTGCCTACCCAAATTGAGCGCTGAGTCCAGCTCCCTTTGTCCATAGCAGAGAGAATAGCTATCATCAAAATGGTGGTTCTGCCCTGATTTTTATATTTATTTCTTAACATTCTGATGGTGTTAGAGTATAACTTTTTTGACACTTTGCACAGTATGGTCATGCGCCTGGTCTGGGTGGGCAAACACCCTAGGATTAGTTGGCATACATTGACTCTGCCCTATGATCATGGCGGCTTCGGACTCCCTGATCTTTACTTTTATTATCTCATACCTCTGGCACATTTTGCATACTTCTGGTACCATCTGGATGCCAGACTGCAATATCTTAAACCAGAATGGTCGCAGGCCCGCCGATAGCCCTTTCTACTATACTGGTGCATGGTTTGCCTAGGACCCCTGCTGAGATTCAGACACTTCCCAATACAAACTGGGCTTATACCAAGCTCATGCCCTTGTTGGGCTTTGATATGCTATATTCCCCTCACATTCCTCTTTTTAATAATGCTTGGCTCCTATTGACGAAGGAGACGCTGACTCAGTGCACCCTGACCACATATTGTTTGCATACCATGGGAGCTTTGTTTACTAACTCTGGCTTTCGGCCTATCACCTCGCTGACTAAGGGCCATGATGCACCCTACATGGATAGGTTTATCTTACATCGACTGCATGGTACTCTACTCGCCACTCTTCCTTTTAACCATAAGGAACCTAGTGAATTTCCACCCCTCACTAAGATTATCACAGCCCCCAATAAGGCTCACCGAAGGCCATATGTAGGTAGCCTAACATTTACCACTTCATAAATACCGAATTTTACCGATTCGGTATTTATGAAGTGGTAAATGCTATGTAGGTAATCCATCGGTAAGATTTACCGATTCGGAATGGGTCGGTAATTTAGAATCGGTATTTACCGATTCGGTAATGGTAACTGGCTTCCCATTGATTCCTATGGGCCAGGAGGCCCATAGGAATCAATGGGAAGCCAGTTACCATTACCGAATCGGTAAATACCGATTCGGTAATGGGGGGAGCACAATCAAGGGTGGCAGGGTGTCACAGTGACACCCTGTTGCACCCCTGATTCCTGCATGTGTGCACATGTGGCACACATACATGCCCTAAGGGCATGTATGTCTGCCACATTGCACACTTCAAAGAGCAAAGAAATGCTTTTTTACAGCTATTCGTCATTTACCACCAACTTTTAGTTGGTGGTAAATGACCGATTCGGTAATTTTACCGATTCGGTAAATTACCGAATCCTGAAATGTGCCCCCTACATACCACAAGCCTGAATACCGGTCGGTAACGGGATATTTACCGAAAATCGGCCGTTACCGACTGGTATTGGGCTTCCTATATGTGGCCCCTAGTGTCCTGCCTATATCACACTTCCATACAGCTGAAACCTATTAGACAGAGAGAGCGAGGGCTGCAAAGGAGAGGGATTTGGGGTGCCCTTTGCCCGATAAGAAATTGTATTATTGTTGTGAACAGACTGGGCTGATCTCCAAACACCAACACCATAAATTACTTCATTTTTAATATTTGCACTGGACCTCTGCTACCCCCGGTTCTTGGCTAGACTTGACCCGACCAGATGCGCCAGATGTGCACAGAATATGCTAATTTCTCCCACTTGGCTTGGAATTGCGGTCCTATACTTGCATTTTGGGAGGCAGTCTACTCTACACTATCACGCATGACGGGCAGACACTTACCCCAACCCCACTGTTGGCCTTGTTAGGTTATGCTAAACCAATATCAACAAGGATTCACTATTTCACTGCAATTGCATTACTGTTGGCCAAGAGACAAGTTGCTCTACATTAGTGTGGTGTGTCCTGTCCTACTGAAGTGGCATGGATTTGTGTCTTGAGATTTTGTGATATTACGAGTGGAGTATATTCCTCTTTACAGCCGCCCTCTTCACGACATATGGCAGCCGCTCAGAGACTATCTATTACTCTTAACCCCTGACATTGATGAGGACGTGGAAGCCTCTCTTGTACTTCAATGATCACAGATGGATGGCTTAGAACATATACTTCTGTCATGTATGTCTATGGTTTCCTGTATTATTGTACATGTCTTATATTTCCACCAAATCTCCTAGCGCTTGTTATCATTTTCTCCCACTGTCGCCTCTTTTCATATTTGAGTGGTCTCTTTTTTACACGGCTATAATATGCGGCTCACAATGTCATGCTTTATCAATATACATGCAATTCCATTGCCTCTGTATTTCTCATTGTTTTTTTTTTATCACTTTCTTGTTCTGGATGTTATAAAATGATATAAATAAAGATTTAAAAAGAAGACAAGCTGATAATAAGATGAATCAGGAGAGGTTTTCAGTATTCTCAAAGAAAAATCAATGGAGATTGACTTCATTAAACCACCATTTGTCCTACCTCTTCTAGATTCTGTAGCAGCTGTACAAACTGAAATGCAGCCATCTACAACAAAATCCTTTATCATCCATGTTTCCTGTTAACAAATTATCTGGGCTCACTTGCCAAATCTCGCCCAGTCATCTCTTGATGGTTTGTTTGCCAAACCAGCCATATTCTAAAATACTAGTGTTGATCTTGGGTGCGCTTGCCTATAGCCGTCCATTTGACCAAAATTTGGATCTTCTCTGCTGGTGTTTAGGCAGCCCTAATTGTTGGACCTTGGTGTATTATTGCTTCCCTTGAATCAGCTACCGAAATAGAGTCATTGCTTCTTGGGAGTCAATCATTTCCCTTCAGTGTAGATAATGGGGCAAGCCAGTTGTTCATTGGGATCACAGGGCATGCCAAACTACTTCCGGTACATCAGTCATTTTTGTTGAGGGGAAGTAAAAATCAGGTGGGTCTGTAAAAGGAGCCCAAAGGTACTACTTTGATGTTACTCCTGTTATTCATATTTTGAATGCTAGTTAAAATACTTTCCACCATAAAAGCATGTCTGAAATGTACTATTACACAGTCTGCATTATGTGACTTCCTCATTGCGACTTTCCAGCATACTCTTCTGACCATTATTATTTCCTGGGACAAAAGATTCCCAGTGGATGATCGTTGCGCGAGCCAATATCCCACTTTGTTTTTAAGCTTCCCCCGGGTTCCCTTTTTGATGAATTCAGAGTCAGGACTCCTACTAAAATCCGAACAGGGGGAGTGGATTCCGGAGGAAGAAGAATAACATTACCAGGGAAAGATTGAGAGTCCACTGTTCAATTGTTGGAGCAGAAAAGGAAAAAAAACGTCGCTGGCGGTGTTTTCTGTGGATCCTGTCTTCTGATGGTATCTCGCATGTAATTTCAACGCTATGTGTGCCGTACTGTTTAATGTTCATAACGCGCAACATGCATAATATCACATAAAGTTTGTGAAAATTATGCACATATTATGACAAAAGATTGCGATTTGGTCTACCTCTTCTGTTTAACCCAGTTTGTCCTTGGCATATACTTTCTAACGAATGCAGGTGCATTATAGACACTAGGAAATGCACACCTAGCATTAAAAAACGCAATGGAAAATATACTAGTCAAATAAAAATACCAATTATGTCAATAGACACTGTCACAAGTGAATAACCAGATGCTACACACATCTGGAATCATCTTGGAATTTTCTACACAGTGCTGCAGTAAATGTCAAAAACGCGGTTTTACAGGAATTGGTTCCAGCAGGGCCGTTTGAAATTGACCATCTGAAAGTTCCAAAAAAGGCACATTATGTGTCAGAATATGTAGATTGTATAAAGGCTATTGCAAGTTTTGCACCAACGTTCCCATTTGTATAGAATGCACTGATGCTGGTGATCATTGATTTTGCACCTCCAGGTCAAATTAAACAATGGCATTTGATTCGGCTTAGCAATGCAAAAATAATACTTCTGAGCCCTTTGCCAAAGCGGGTTGGTATATAGCAATATTGGCATTGAGATTTTTTGAATCTGGAAATATCACAGTGAAACTTCACAGAACGGATTTAGACTATGTACTCGGGACTCCGGTGGGCAAAAGAACGATGGGTTGGAATGCTATCCCGAGTGATTGCCAGTGGTTAGACTTTTTTCAAGCATTCCTGCCATCATCTTTTGTGAGTGAATGTAATGTCCAAAGTAGCCAAAGGTATGCCCATGCTCGCTGTGCCACTGGAACCAAGCTACACCTGACTTGAGAGCCTCAATCATAGTGAAACCAGTCTTGGGTTTTATGAGTTCCAGTTTAGGAAGGACCTGGCCTGGCAGTTCATGCACAACTTTTCCCATTGGAGAAGAGTCAAGACTGATTTTCATATGGTTGGGTCCAAACTGAGGTGGCATGGTGGGCAAAAGAACAATGGTTTGGAATGCTATTCCAAGCGATTGGCAGTGGGTAGACTTATTGCAAGCATTCCTACCATCAACCTTTGTGTGTTTGTCATACTCCTGACCCAGTCTTCTTTCCACTCTTAGTCATTGGTGACTATTTCCTCAGCTCCTGAGAATAAACTACTGCAGCACTCAATCTACTAGTGACCCTGTAAATGGGGACTTGTTTGTGTATCTGAAATCCTTAAAGTAATATATCACCAAAATAGCGACATCAAACTATCAAGAATATTGACTGTCATATATTGAGTTCCACAATATTGTTATGGACAATATATGTGGCATAAGAATAGTAAATCTTCAAAACCCTGAGTGTGCTTAACTTGGCAATGCTGTAGACGTTGAGAACTTGCTCTCTATATTGTTGCAGGCGGATATGTTTGTATTTATATATTGTATATGATGCATTGTGGGACTGGAAGTACACAAAGCAATCCCCAAGTGGGTCGCATGCGGTGAAACCACTTAAAACAAAGTTTCTCTAGGGAATCTACAATGTCTTGTATTAGTTGCTTTCATGTTACAACAAAGCGCCTCCTGTTCCGACAGTTTCTGCCCAAATAAACAGAGACGTACCCACTCAGGTCCCGTGGTGGTGCCGTTCCGTTGCCGGGCTAGCCACATTAAAGCACAAAACAAGAGTTGTCCATCGGTGGAAATGGCACTCGCAGGTAGATAAAAGCTCTTGGAAGAAAGCATCTGCCACAGACATATAATCCCACTGCTTCTCGCTTGTCTGACGTGTTTCGGGCTACGCCCTTCCTCATGGACGGCCTTGGTAGAATCACAGCAAACAACCCTTACAGCCAGTACATACCCTATTTTATTTCAATTAGGAAGCTCATGTGAGCACTAAAGATGCATTGTGGGACTTGTAGTACACAAAGTATTCCCCAAGTGGGTCACTTGCCGTGAGACCACTTCAAACAAAGTTTCCCTAGGGAATCAACAATGTCTTGTATTAGTTGCTTTCATGTTACAACAATGCACCTCCTGTTCCTCTAGTCTCTTCCCAAATAAACAGAGGCGGACCCGCTCAGGTCCCGCGGTGGTGCTGTTTCGTGTCCGGGCTAGCTACATTAATGCACAAAACACGAGTTGCCCCTCGGTGAAAATGGCACTCACAGGTAGGTAAAAGCTCTTGGAAGAAAGCCGCTGCCACAGACATATAAGCCCACTGCTTCTTGCTTGTCCAACGCGTTTCAGGCTACGCCCTTCCTCATGGACAGTCTTGGTAGAATCACAGCAAACAAAGCATTACAGCCAGTACATCCCCTCGCCAGCACATCTCCTCTTTTATTTCAATTAGGAAGCTCATGTGAGCACTAATGATGCATTGTGGGACTGGTAGTACACAAAGTATTCCCCAAGTGGGTTGCATGCCATGAGACCACTTAAAACAAAGTTTCTCTAGGGAGTCAACAATGTCTTGTAATAGTTGCTTTCATGTTACAACAAAGCGCCTCCTGTTCCACCAGTTTCTGCCCAAATAAACAGAGGTGAACCCGCTCAGGTCCCGCGGTGGTGCCGTTCCTTGGCCGGGCTAGCGACATTAATGCACAAAGCGAGAAGCAGTGGGATTGTATGTCTGTGACAGCGACTTTCTTCCAAGAGCTATATTTGCCAATGACATTATTTAGATTTGCTGACTCTGGATTGTCTTACTAGCTACGTTAGCTCTGTCAACTCGGCAAGAGTTTGCAGTACCTTGTAGCAGAGGTCACATGGAGATGGAAGAAAGGTGATTTCACCATCAGCTCGAGTGAGCAATTTTTGGGACGTTTTGTCTGTTCTTTATTGGACAATAAGGTGAAGGGGCAGCAGCTGTAAATATGTAACATTGTGTTTTTAAATTATCGTGGTTTTTTAATATGGCAATTAGTGAAGAGACTTTGGCTGCACATTACTAAATGCTCACATTACTCCCATTCTTGATGAGTGGCATTATATTTAAACATGCACTTATTCATGCTGTAAACGGTAAAGGCTAAATTTGTAAATACAGTTTCGCACTGTGAAATTGGTATAGTATGATATGTTTTTAACAATACTGTTTCTTAGTTTTACCTAAAATAGAGCATGTATTCAGAATGTACACAGCAAAAGCGTGGTGATTAGCAGTATGTTGTTTATGTTTATTGATGCCTCAAATGGGAAGGGCTATTTATTCTGTGAAAATAAGGGCGCCAAATTAGATTGACAAAGGATTCTTGTAATCCAAAGCGTGTCTCTCTTACCTCAGGGGTTGAGGGTGGACCTGAGCAATAAATATTTGCCTCATCTTTTCTACCTCGTGTCTGTGCTTTCATCCATGGAGGTGTCTGTGGATATATATATATATATCACTTAAAAAACCATAGGTTTCACACATGTTATAGTTAGGTGGATATTTCACTCGTAAAAAACCAATGAAATTCCCCCGTTATAGTTAGTTGAGATAACTATAACTCGCGCGCCCGCAATCCTCTGCTCATGACGTCACATATTACATCACTCATGACATGGTCAGTGGCATCACTCATGATATCACTGATGACATCATCCTTGTGATAGAGTGGCGGTCGCACGAGTTATAGTTATCTCAACTAACTATAACGGGGGAATTTCATTGGTTTTTTACGAGTGAAATATCCACCTAACTATAACATGTGTGAAACCTATGGTTTTTTAAGTGAATTTGCAAGGTTTTTTAAATGCTAATTCCTAACTATAACAAGTGTGAAACCTATGTTTTTTCAGTGAATTTGTACGGTTTTTTAAATGCTAAGTTATGTATGTATTATAATTTTTTTATATATATTTTTTTCAATAAACTACGTATTAAAATTGTTTGGTTTTTTTTAATGGTTTTTCACCATACGCGCACCGTGCGCGCACCTACGCGATTTAAAAAAAAAAAAAAAATTGTAATGTTATTTTCTGCCTTCGGTGTCCTTCAGGAACCCCCTGACCAAGGCTAGGGGGTCAGGAACTCTCTACCCTGCCCCCTTTTCAAGTTTCTCCACCTTCCTTTTCCACTCTCGCACTGAAAACAAACAAAATGGCGGCCGACACTTCCTGATTTCGACCGATTCGAACGTTGACTGACATGTAACAACCAATCAGAATTACGCTCGCGCACGTTAGGGTGTGTGCACGGTGCGCGCACAGTGCGCGCATATAGATATGTATGTGCATTTAACTGCAATTTTCTCAGGAACTACTGAACATATTGACTCCATATATGCAAAAGGCACATCCCTGACCTGAGGACTACCTCTCTGCCAAATTTCAAGTAATTCTGTTCAGCCGTTCGGGCTGTACCTTCGACTAAAGGTACTCTGGGAAAATGCATGGGGAAAATGCGTTTTGGGACCCCCTTTTTTCTCGGTCCCCGCTTGACGAATCCCCCCGAGACTTTCAGGGTAGGAGCTGAGCGGAGCGCTCCATTAGTTTTGAAAATTTCCCGAAGATTCGTCAACTGGCGCCAAAGTTATTCAAAATAGAATTTTGAGATTTCCTATGGAAACACGGTCCTAACTATAACCATCTACTGGCGACTGCCAGTAGATAATGTGTATGTGTATGTGTATATATATATATATATATATATATATATATATATATATATATATATATATATATACAGCAACATTTTCCTGTTTCCAAGGAAAGAAGGCACCCACACTCCCAGCAGGTAAGTTGCATATACTATTTCAATGAGCAGCACACTTGAAGTGTTTAGATACTGGAAGTGTCTTGTTCACGAGTAAGAAGCGGGAGCCACAAAATGATTTAAATATCACCATTTGTGCATGAACATAGAAAAAAGACATGGCATTAACAGTAATAGCGGTGGCCATCTTAGAATGTCTCACATCAGTTAGTGACAGCTATAGATACCACCAACTGCTGGGGGCCAAAAATTCTAAAAACAAGATGACTAACAGAGTTTCGAAGCACCTGTGTTGCCGGAGTGGTACTTACATCCCTGACTGCTGCTTGGGGGCCCCTGTCTTCCTAAGCACCATAGGTAGAGAGATCGACTGGCAGTTGTGGGAAGCCACTGAGATGCACGCAGGCAGCAGAGTGCCAGAGAAGGCTAGAGGAAGTTGGTGGCACTCCTTGCCTTGCCCCTTGTCTGGTAGGGAGTCCCCCCTGTGCTGGCTTCCCGCATGCCCTGGAGGAGGCGCGGTGACAACGCTTGAGCCATGGATGCCGACGGTGTTGCTGCCCCTGCAACACGTAGGACCTTGAGTGGAAGTGTGGCCATGTAGAGGCCTACTCATGAACTTCGGCCCGGGCCTCCCTCACAGGCAGTCTTGACAGGAGTAGTTTGGCAGAGTTAAGAAGCGGAGCCCCGATCCTCCTTATACCTGCATTGCCCGGCTTGGCGGGACAGCGGGGCCTGTTGGGTGGCCTTTGGTTCCAGTGGCGCAGTCCAATGGAAAAGTGCCTTCTGGTCATTGAGGCAACTGTCCCCGGCTGCCTTGGTGATTGACCCGGTGGGGCTATGAGGAGATGGCATGCCCGGTAGAATTGCGGCCTTCCTACCTCTGCCCCCAGTGGGTACTTGGACATTAGGGGGCTAGCACTGGGCTCTACCTTCGCTTCTGTAAGGGCCTCCTCCACTTTTCATTTTGTCTTGGTGGCCAGCCGCTCTTGAAGAGGGTTCTTGGAACCCCCACCCTTTTACTTGTGGTCCGGGCTAACTGGCTGATGTTCTGAGAGTCGGAGGCCTGGAACGACGCTTTGGCCTGATGAGGCATCTATTAGCCCTTCACATTACTGGAGTAATTCCCTTGAAGCTACACCTGAAGATGGCCCGTCCTTGCCTGGCACTCTTCTCTCCAGTGGCCTACCCCCACTCGCACTGCACAGTGGGCCTCTTCTGGTACTTTTGCTACTCATCTGACCGTGGGGGGGGCGAGTGTTGTGTGAATTCTGAATCCTGTCATTTTCCTCTATGCCCGGAGGTCTGCCTCCTTGCACAGATCTACCAGTGGGACTCAAATCATGCCCTCCACTGAAGGTAAAAAAGACTGCTCTGTGCTTGGCATGCTCACTAGACAGCCTGGAGGAGCCACAGCAGACAAGCCCATAACAGTAGTGGCAGGTCCTGCAGTCGATGCTGAAGATTTCGATGGCCCTGTCACCTGTACATTCATGGGGATCCATTTCACCTCTCTTCGGGAAGACCTGCAGTCGGTTAAGAGGGATCTCTCCTCTGATCTTTGAGAAGTTCATAGAGACATTGATGAAGTAGGGGAAAGGGTCGCTGACTTGAAGATTAATCTGCGAGGAGAGTTGATGCGGTTGAGGGCTTTCAACAGGAAATGATTTGCCTCCAGGAATAACAAATTGATCTACAGTTGCATATTGAAGATCTTGAAAACAAGTCCAGAAGAAATAATATTCTGATAAGTGGAGTTCCAACTGCTGCTGAGGGCACCGATGTGGAGGAATATGTGCAAGTGTTGTGCCATCTTGTTCTTGTGTCCCCACCAAAGAAGCGATAAAACTGGACAGATGTGGTCATGTTGGCCCACCGATACCAGCGAAGCAGCCCCCCAGTGGGTATCTTGCTGTGCATTCATGACTTTCAAACTAAGGAGGCCATTCTACGCAAGGCCAGTGATGCCCATACACTTCAATTTAAAGGCCATTCCCCCCAGCTAGTTCAAGACCTATCAATGAGCACTCTGCAAAAACGGCGAGATTTCTGGCCTTTTACAACCCATCTGAGAGACTCTGTGATTTCCCACTCTTGGGGACATCCATTTCTCTTCATCTTTCGTTTTGAGGGCAAGGGCCATCAATTCATGTCTCTCTCCGATGACTGCTTGGTATTGAATATTCAACTTGGGACGTTTACCCCTCATCCACACAAGATCAAGTTGGGTCTCATAAGCGGTGCAGTAATCAATAGAAATCTGCCGCAGAAGGCCTGCACCCTGACCCGGAGACTGTGGCACTGGAGAGGGAGGCTGTACTTTCCTCTCTGTCCAAAGAGGGGGCTGATAATGAAGAATCTTGACTCCTGGACAGATAAGTCAGTTGTTCTGCCTCGCAGGTGGGCCTTAGGGTGGTGGGGATGGGCTGTGAGGCTTGCTAATGTCTTGCCAATGGAAGTTCCTGTTGATGCCGCTCCCTTGCTGATGTTCCCCTGTTTGATGGACTACTTACGGTCGTTCTCAGACTCTTCTTTACATTTTTGGGGTTTGGAGTTTTTAGAGGTTTTCCTTTTCCTTTTAATTGTGCAATGCACACTATACTATTTTGCACACTGGGCCCAAGCCCCACCTGTGAGGCAGATTAACTATTACTTACTGTTCCACTTGCTCCAGAGGGCATTCTTATCACAGTGTTTGTCCCCACTTACACTGCTTGGGGCTTAAATTAGTCAGCCTCAATGTCCAAGGCCTTAATAATCCTTCTTAGATAAAAACTATCCTCTCGCTACTCGAACACACAGGGGATATCTGCCTCCTCCAAGAAACCCACCTTGTGCCTAAAGATTTTCATAGGATGCAGTCCTGGCACTTTCCCATCAATTCTCATCCTGGGAAGGTCCGGCTGCTGACCCTGGAGGATACCTCAGCGATGTGGCGATCTCCCCTTTGCCTCCTGAAGAGGCTAGTACTCTAGGCCAACCTATCTGCATTGAGGAGTGATCTCTGCTGTGACTCACTTGAAGCCCTTAATGTCCCCTGGACCGGACGGCTTCAGCGCTATGTTTTAGAAGACATTTTACCCAGAGCTGGCTCCTTTGCTCATGTGACTTTTTAACTCTTTCTCCGAGTCGGACTGATTGGTGGATTCCATGTTAGAAGCATCCATATCAGTTATTTCCAAGCTGGACAAAGATCCGGCCCTCTGTGGGTCATACAGGTCCATCTCGCTGCACAACACCGATGTGAATCTCTTTGTGTGTGTTTTGGTTCACGTCTCAATTATTCCCTCCATCAGTGAGGCTGTAACGCAAATCCTTTATTCCACCTTATAAACAAGGTACACCGGTCATGCAAGGAAGCCTTGCTGCTTTCTGTAGATGCCGAAAAGGCATTTGATTGGGTGCATTGGCCTTATCTTTTCAACATGCTGAAATTGTTCGGGATTAGCGAGAGATTTGGGAAATGGATTCGGAGTATTTATAGTGCTCCTAGAACGTCAGTTAGGGTTAACGGATTCCAGTCCTGCCATTTCTCTGTTTGCCAGGGCATATGCCAGGGATGCCCGCTATCGCCGCTTCTCTTCGCTCTATATATGGAGCCATTGGTACAGCAGCTTTGGGATAACCCTGCAGTAACTGGGATTCTATTTCGATCCAACCACCATCTGATAAGCCTTTATGCTTACAATGTCATCTTCTCAGTTACAGAGCCCTTGTCCTCACTTACGGCTATAGTTGCAGAGCTCGGGCGTTCGGTCTCTGTCTCTGGGGGGCATAATATCAAGGACTGGCGATAACTAACACTAACCTAGGTTAGCGCTAGTTTTTCTATCGCTGTCTATCTCCTGTTTCTTCCACCCTGTTATCGCTGTATTATCAACACGGCGCTAACAGGCGATAGCTGCAGTGAAAACTGCTGCTAATTCCTGCACAATGGTGATGTGAAAACTGGCGAAAGCGGGCGGAATCCAGCGATAAGCTTTTAGCAATATGAAAACGCACGCTAACCCACAAGTGTGGACTTTGCAAAAATAACCCATCAGTCCACCTCCCATTGAAAAGATGTACAAAAAACAGTTTAATGCAGATTTGAGCACCCAGGGCCAAGTGCATCACACATCAACAGCCCCCTCAAGCCACCCAACATCCAGGATGACCAGGATGAGAGCCTGGATGTCCTGCTGGACCTGCGTCTGGGGCCTGGATCCCTCGCTGGACCTGTGTCCAGCGCCTGGATTTCTGCTGGACCTGCGTTTGGTGCCGGGATCACTCGCTGGACCTGCCTCTGGTGCCTGGATCCCTCGCAGGACCTGTGTCTGGTGCTTGGATGTCTGCTGGACCTGCGTTTGGCGCGTGGATCCCTCGCTGGACCTGTATCTGGCACCTGGATGCCTGCTGGACCTGCGTCTGGTGCCTGGAGGGGGATGTGGAGTAGCTGTGGAGTCGATGAACCGTGACTGGAGACATTGATGTGCGAGGATCGCCCGTACCTGGTGGTGAAGTCTGGCAGGTTGCATGGAAACATGTTGCTGACCTGTATGAGAAGTCCGCCTTGTGCCCTTTGGAGCAGTCAATGGTAGAGGTGCTCCTGCGCACCAACGTAGTGAGGTCCGCATCGCATATTACAATCCACCACTACACTGGCGTGCAAGGAGGCGATTATAACGGTAGGTGCCGTCTACCTGCATCACAGGACGAATGATGTTGGGCTGGCCGGACGCTGTGGAGGGTGAGGCCCCTGTGCCACGCCGAACATGTGTGTTCTGAGCGCTGCAACTCCACGCCTAAGGGAGCCCTGCTCCATCAACTGCATCAGGAGTTCCACCAGCGGCCTACGTGGTTTCTGCTGTACCCAGCCCACTGAAATTACACCTGGCTCAGGCTCCTGCTGGCTGTGTCACAGATTTGGAGAAAATTCAAGTGATTGCGCCACGGGGTCAATGTCCAGGTAAGGAGAAGGTGGGACGTGTAGCGCAGGATAGCCGGGGAGTGAGTTGCTCATGCCTATCACACGGAGATGACGCACCCCCAGTGGTGGCCCGACCGCTACGGCAGAAGAGCGTTGCCCCACCACCTCAAACAGTGCAGAAGAGGAACAATCATCACATCATGACAACTCAATCAATTAATCACTCAGGGGAATTGTAAGCGCACTACTCACCCGTGAGGGTCTCAAGGCCCTGGGGGGGCGCAAATCTGTTGGCCGAAGAGCCAGGTCTTGATGTTCTTCCTGTAGGTGTTCAGGGAGGGTGCACCTCTGATGTCTGCTGGTAGTTCGTTCCAGGTCATGGATGCAATGTGGGAGAAGGAGCATCTGCATGCTCTGGCTCTGTGGATGCGTGGGGTTTCAGACAGTGCAAGGTTGGAAGATTGGATGTCTCATTTGGGTACGTGGAAGTTGATTGTGGCGTTGCGGTAGCAGTGGGTGGCCCATGATCCAGGCTTCCTGGCGCTGGTCGCGGTAGTGTCTCAGATGGCCGCACACGTGCTTGTCTTCACGCAGCGTATGCCATTGAGTAGGGGTGGGTGAAGGTACGATCAGCTGGGAGGCGGGAATGGGAGACGACAGGGGTGCGGGGCCACAGGGGCAGCTGCGATGGGAAGCGGCAAGTGCGGGCTCAGAGAAGCAAGAAAAATTCAATAAAAGGGAGAATCAAGGGATAAGTAACTGATGTAATCATGCTATGTATCCTCAGGGGTTGGGAGGCTGGGTAGGACTGCTCCAAACATGGAGCAGGGCATGTGTGGATTGGCATGCACACTCAAGTGTGCAATGACTGTTTGGTCGGCCCACTCAAGCCACCCAAATGCAGTCATGCGCACTTCTCTGTTCGCAATGCAGGCTGTATTACAGCCTGCATGGAGAACATGGCAATCCCCTCCTGCCCCTGGCAGCATGACTTGTCCCATTCCCAATTACCAATCCCACCGCTGCATCGCAGCATTTTGATTGACTCAGGGGAGGGAGCCTGGCTGCTTTCTTCCTTTTCCTGGGAGCAGACGCAGGAGTGCAGGGGCTACGAAGACACGGGAACCGGCTTAGAGGTAAGACTTCCCTCAATGAATTAAAAAAAACACCCACTCACACACACATCCCTGTGTACATGCACCATCCAGTGTTCTTTATTGCATTTAACACCTCACAGCTGTCCAGACACACCAGCATTCCTCAATGGTGGCCGTTGTGCACCCATGCACAGCGGGCATACCACTCGTGTGCCAAAGGCACATACGCAGTTGCGACGCATGCCATAACATCGCATTACATTCCAATGCATACCAATACTAGGCACATTGCAACAGTAGAGTAGGTGATGCATAGCGGAGACCTGAAGATCACTGTTCCCACTTCAGTGAGTGCAACCAAAACTAACTTTTTCACAACAACCCCAAACGTGAACCCTGGAATTCCTGTTTGAACCCCCAAAAGACACCAAAAAACTCACATTTGAGACAAATGCACACCCCAAATTACATTTTTTGCACAAAAACCCACCCAACTATTTTCAAAATGTACCCCCAAAACACCCCATTTTTTATATTGTACCCCAAAAAACACCCAATTTTTCATGTTACCCCAAAATACACCCCATTTTTCAAACGTTACCATAAAAAAAAACATTTTCATTTTTTACATCCACACCCCATACACACCTGAAATAGTTAAAATATCCCCATAACTGACTTCACAATGCGTTGCAATGAAATGCGAAATTAAGGCACCTGCATTGTCGAAGTTGCGTTGTTAACGAAGTACTGCCTGCGTTGTAATAGTTGTCTCCTGTGCCAAAGGCAACCCATGGGCTACTCCGATTGCGTCTGTATGTCCCTAGACACTGCTCAGCACCAAAGAGCCTTTTTCTTGGACACTCCACCGCTACGACGCCAGCACCCTCATTGTCATCAACCCAGGACTCTACATCGCCTTCCAGGACCTACCCCTGCTCTGTACCGGACATCGCCTTCGCCATCACTAACGGCTGCAGTCTCAGCCGCAAGGAGCACCCTGAACATCAAGGAGGAGGCATTGCCATCACCTATAGAGGCATACTCCGACTGATCCCACATTCTAATGTGCCAAGGATGACCATGGACTACGTCAACTCCCAGATCCAGACCAAGCCATAGAACATCCTTTGCAGAACACTCATGTGCAGGCTCCCCGCGCCATGGACTCCCATTCTCCAATCCCATTGTAGACCTCATTGCACCCCAGGGTCCCCCATCCACCGACGACATCCAACTCGGTGAACTCAGGTTCCACCAGGGCAACCCCAGCGACCAGAGCACCACCCCCTCCTAAGGAAGGTCACTGACATCAGACGCAAGCAGCAAGTGAGTCACCTCAACAGGCCACATAGCTGGACACATGGTCGAGCACGTCACCTCCGCCAGAGGGTACTTCAACTACAGCCACAACACCGGACTCGCCTGGCACTACCATCATTGGGTGAATAACGTCTTCACCTTGCCCACCGAACGCCTGCGCCATCATCGTACCCCCTCGTACCGTGATCAAGGCCACCGCAGAACGTCTTGTCAACTCCCTCTGCACCAGCACTCCACCAATGCTTCCAATCGATGACACCGCAGAGCGCAAACACCACCAATGGATCTCCAACATCACTAACATTTGGGCACCCCTCATGTACTGCACTGTGTCAGTACCTTGCACCTGCCTGATGTCAGGCGTGAGGGTGAGGCAGTGCCATAGGGATAGGCTGGCCCCATGCATTGCTGGAGTTGCGTCATGGTTGTGACACAACTGCAGCAATGCGTGACATTAGCGCAGACAGATACGTCAGGAACCCTGACGTATCTGTAATTTCTTGCATCAAGGAGCGCTGTCCGGTGAGTCCAGTCCATCATGAGAAGTGTTGCAACGCTGTCTTGTCGCGGCGCAGCAACACTTTTCATGACGTTGGCAATGATGTTGCGCATTCCTGTGTTGTACTTTACGTGCAGGGCAGCACTGCTACATAGCTTGCAGCGCTGTCCAGCACCAAAAACATGCATTGAGGGTGGCCCAAGTCATATTCCCATGTTTAAGTCATGTTTTTTTCTGGTGTTAAAAATTCCTCCAGCTAACGGGGCTTAGCGTGACTTTTTTTATCGCTTCGCGGCTCCGGGACATCATTGCTAATAGAGCGGACTGGTGTTAGTGACTTTTTTCGTGAACCTTTGGTAAGGATCGCCTACTTTGCATGTCATTAGCGATAAATATCGCTGGCATGCAAGGCAATAAAAAATCCGGCTGCTATCGCCGGAAAGCTGTCGCTAACGCCTGTTAGTGCCAGCTTGATAATAGCACAATGAAAAAAAGGCGTACGCTGCAATAACTCACTTGATAATATGCCCCTGGGTCTTTTGGTCACCTCAAGGCATAAGCTTGTCTTAAGATCACAGTTTCCCTTTGAGTGGGTTACGGAGGGCCTTCCATATTTGGGCATTTCTCTGGTGCGGATTTTACCCAAGATCGTTGCTGTAAATTATGCATCCCTTACCACTCAAATTCGTAGAGACCTATCTATATGGAATCGCCTACTCCTTTCATGGCTGGGGCGAGTTGTGGAGGTCAAGATATCCATTCTCCCTCGCATTCTCTATATTTTCCAGACTCTACCTCTGACCCCCCCCCCCCCCCCACCTCCCCCGTCTAAAGCGATTTTTTCTCTTCAATTGGACATTAACATATTTATATGGGATGGGAACAAACTCTGCATGCATAATCATCTTATCTATAGTTTGAAACCTGAGGGTGGGCTTAAGGTGCTCCAGTTGCTTTGCTACTATCAAGCTGCCCAGTTGAGGTTCCTAGTGGAGCGGAATAGACAGCTCTCAGAAAAGCACTGGGCCTTTATGTATCAGGCTGTAGCAGGCACACAGATTTGGAGGGAGATGTGGCTCTCTAGTTGACACAGAGCATGGGTATTATGCTCTTTGCCTGTGACAAGTGCAGCTCTAAAAGTCTGGGATGCGGTTGCAGTTAAATCTGGTCTGACCACCTTCCCCTCGCCAATGACTCCTCTCTTGGATAACCCTGACTTTGCGCCTGTGATGGCTCAGTGCAGGCTTTGTAGGTGGATAGATGGCGGTTGTAAATGACTGGGCTATTTGTTCGATTTAAACAGACTTCTACCCTTTCGATCAGCTCAAATTTGATTATTGACGCAGATCATGTCTCATATATGCAACCACGTCACTGGGTGATGGGCTCTGTAACAAGACAAGACGCAGGTCGACCGATTACTGTGTATAAGAGGTGGCTGTTCTTCAAAACAGATGATAAGCGCTTAAATTCCGAAATCCATGCACTGTTAGGGATGAATGGGCTACAGTTCAGGTCCCAGGGCCAGCAGCGGTGGGAAGCTGAGATAAGCAGAACTCTTCCCACAAAAAAATGGGAGGACATACATTACTGGGTACATCATACAGCACATACAATGGCTAACACTGAGACTGGCTACAAAATTGCTTCTTATTGGTATTATACTACGGTGTGGCTTCATAACTAGAGCCGATCCGGGGAATGTTGGAGGGACTGCAGTGGTACTGGAACCCTACTTCATCTTTTATGACATTGTCCTAAGCTCAAAAGATATTGAAACCAGGTCTTAGATTGATATTGACTCAGTCTATGACACCACTATCCCACGATTCCTGGCATACACTCTTTGGGACTCCTGAATCCCCTGACATTTCCTCTATGCTCCAACAGAGGGAGGCAGATGGCTCTTGCATTAAATGCAGCTCATCAGGCAATACTCTTTCTATGAGGCATGCATAAAACATCTGAGCACATTTCTTGGCTGCAAAAACTGTTGTTCCACCTGGGTATGGAGAAGTTTTCAATATTGGTGGCCTTAGGACGTCCCTCCAACTCAGAATTGTGGGCTCCTTTCATTTGCATCCTTTCTTTGGAGTTTAGGGAACTGCCCTGCCCGTCAAATCTCCAGCTTCTTCCCCTGATCCCAGAGGCCCCCCCCCTGAGGTTTAAATGGCCCAACCGTGATGCCCAGTGCACTAGCCACCCTAGTGTGTTATCATTTGATCGCGACATTGCTTATTTTTTCTCATAAGCTTGGAAGGAAGGACAGGGGTGTGGGGTAGTTATTGTTATATTCCCTTTTTCTTTTTTTATTTCTCCTGCCCTCTCATTATTAAAATTCAGTCTTTGCCACATTGAGAGTCCCAGGGCTGTAGGCAGTAGATATGTGATGATACCAGAACGTGGCTGGCCCTAAGGGTGTAGGCAACAAGCTGTGTCATAATGTTCTTGGGCTGTAATAATAAACAGAATTGATCCTAAAAAGGCTATCATGAGCCTACAAGCTGATGAACTTCGGAGCTCATGTGTGCCTGGAGCAGTTTTGACCTGAGGAAATTTGAGGCAGCATGTCCAGCAATTCCAGAATAATGTTCTACTGATAACGGAATAATCCAGAAACACGTGTCTAGAGATACGGCAATGACTACACCAACTTTGATAAAAATTATGATGAACTTTGATACACGTGCGAAATCCAGTACTACACTAACCAGAATGCAAAGGTTAGTGGCGCTGGGATGTGAGTCAGTGTGCTCCTACCCCCATACGTGCAAAAGCTCTTTGTTGTTTTTCTATGTATGGTAACATCTGATTTCATTCAAAATCTCCAGTCAGAACTCCTGCAACCCACCTCCTCTCTCAGTAGAAAAGCAGGTAAAATGGCTACCCCTCACCATGTGCACTTACTTATGCTACTCTAGTTAACAAATCACAGGCTTCCATTCATCTTTCTTTTTTGTAATACCACTCCTAAATGGTCAGTATTTATTTAACCGTTTCCATGTTTCCTGCGAAGAAGCCCAAGTTGGTTGGATGTTTTCATGAAACCGCGGATCCACTGCTACATTCATCACGGCCCCCCGTGTAACTTCGTGGCGATATTCGTGGGCCCCACAACGGCTCTGCACATCTCACGAGTGACTAAAAAACATTTTTGGTCATTTCACTGCCCATTAAACATGCTTTTACCTCATTAATACATACACAAGGTGTCACGAAATCTCTTCCAAGATCCCTTCAATTAGTATGCAAGCAAATTTACAGCCCTAGGGACCATTTCCCGAGTTATAAAATAGCGCCCACAACTTTTCTGTGAAGTTGGAGCCTGCCAATTAGGACCTCACTTTAGTGTGTGGAGCTGTGGATTCACCATGGGTGGATCCATGGAAGGTACGCATCCCTAGAAATACAAATTTGGTTTTCTCTTAATATCTCTATAACTACTGAACGGATTTACATCAAATCACAAAAGGGCTCTTTCTGGACCAAGAGCTAGTTTTTTGACAAATTTGGTGTAATTCCTTCCAACAGTTCGGGCTATAGTCGTGTCAGAAATCTCAATGGGAATTAATGTGGAAAATGCACTTTTTTCGACTTCCCCTTTTTCTCATTCCCCACTTTACAGATCACCCCAAAACTAGAATAAACAGCGCACTTGTTTTTGAAGATTTCGTAAATATTCAGCAAACTGACCTAAAAATATAGGCAAGTCGAAAAATGCATTTCCTATGAAAACTAGTTCCTAACTATAACTACTTACTGTATATATTCACTGGAAAATACTTGATGTTATATCTTTCACAGTGATGTTATTAATGATGTCATTTCAGATGCATCAGTGTTGTTATAAATGATTTCATAGAACATGTCATGAGTGATGTCACATGTGAGGTCATAAGCTGTGCATGTCAAAAGTGCAAAATATAGTTACTTCAGTTAACTATAACTGATTAATTTTAGTGTTTTTTTTAGATTAAAATTACATTTTCACCTACCTACAATGTCATTTTAGCATTTATTTTCAGTGATCTTCTAAGTTTTTTTTTAATGCAAAGTAAGGCCTTACCATGCCAGACTATAATGTCACTTTAACCTTTGTTTTTTTCAGTGATTTAAAAAAAAAAACTGAAAACAGATTTTATTACCATACCTAACTATACCAACCCCATTCTGTGCATGGCCATAGGAGATATAATCAAACAACAAAAGAGTGTCATAGGAGGTCAGGAGCAGGGACTGATTTGTGGTGAGGCACTGCTCCAAATTCCCCACCAGCAGCCAACCCCAAATTGCTGGCCAGCACCCTGCAGTCGTGAAAGAGCGGTGGTCACCCACCCAACCTTTTATTTGGTCATATGGCAATCTCATTGTAATAACACAGTACTCCAGACAGTTTTTGCAGGGTGGGGGGGGAGGACGCTAAGAGTACAGCATGAGAGTCACGAGTCCGCGGTGATAAAAAATCAATACTTATTCACTTTGTACACTTAGTGGTCCTTTTGGACCATTATACCTCAAGGGCCAGGAGGACAGTGTATAACTACCCTGCCCCATTATATATTTTTTTATTATAAATTTAAGGACACAGAGACCAAGTCCTTGAGTCATAAAATGGCAGCCGCATCAAGAAGACAAATGTTTCAACTAGCCAATCACAGCACTCGGTCTCTAGGGACTGGTCCCAATCCCTCAGGGCCAGCAAAACAGAAGGTTTCAGTTGCTTTGTTTCCCTCTGTACTCTCGGTAGTCCCTTAAGGCTCCCTTAAGAGTATGCTACGAGTCCGCGGTGATGCAAACACAAAAATGTATTTTGGTCCTTTGACTTAAGGGGTAGACCCTCCAGGCCACCCCTACAAGGACCAGGGTCAGGTACCCCTAATAAATGCCACTGGGAGTGTATTGTGTCCCATAGACTGCGAAGATCTTTAAGGACATTCTCTGACTTTAGTGTACAACACAAACAGTTCCGTCTTCGACACTTTGCTAGAACTGAATTCAGTTTATGCCCTTAACAACCATCTGTTCCACATAGCCTGTTTATAATGAAATGGCCATAAATCGCCTCCAGTTAAAGGACCCTATAATTTATATCCAATTCACTTATTGCTGTCAAATGGAATTCACAAAATGTTTAATCTTTTAACTTCTGTGACTCTATTTTTCAAAGTTGAGCTTCACCGTTACTGAAACGCTGATGTGATTATTGGCCCTTAAATCATTGCAGTTGTAAATATCATGGCTATGTTTATTGTTGTGCATAATTAGGACTCTTGAAGCTTGATGTACTATTCAGTTAGTTACTAAAGCAAACTCATTGTAAAGTCCCACAGTAAGGGGGAGAGAAGTGCTTGCCTGGCAGCTATCGATATTTATGTATAGGATTCCCTTCACCACCATGTCATAGTGGCTCCTACAGACTATTGTATTCTGCTCATTTAGTTGAAATGTCTCTTTTGAAGTGAATCAAAGTGTTCTGTTATTTTTCAATAAATGTGATTCTTTTATTGAAAAAATATTTCACCACAGGTTAAATTCTTTGTCACTTAGCAACAAAGCCATGATGGTTGTGGTTATCCTGGTAACCCCTTGTGTCATAGGCTCTCAAATGGTAGCTGGGGTCAAACAATTAAGGTTTAATCTGGGAAGCAGCTAAGGTTTGGTGTACAAGCAGAGTAGGAATCAAGATGTTAGCCTAAAAAGGTTATAGTGATTGGAAATCTAAAGTAGAAATAAACTATTCTTTAGTGCATAGTGCGAATCTCTTTAATGGGCAAGTGATTGCAACCATAGATTAGTCTTGTCTGAACTCAAGATCGCCAAATTTCCCAGCCATTAGGACTTTAACATACTTTGTCTGTCTCTTAAACAATTAATGGAGTATTATTAAGATGCAAAAGTTCACAGTCCAGTCATCCATCAAAGATTTATTGTTTGCTTGGGTCAAGCCAACTCAGTGGCAGTGCTTACTCTGTTACTCTGATGGTAGGTGGGGAAACACTGAGATTAAATGTCATCATCAGACTAAGACCCAAAGCAAGAGAGAGAGAAATACAGAAAAGGTAGAAGAAATAAGGAAGGGACAGAGAGGAAGACAGTAACAAAAAGAAAAAGCATGGGTGGAAAAGAACTTGAGAGAGTGAAATAAAAAAAACAGGAAGTGTAGGCTGATGGGTAAAAAAGGAATGAGATTGAATCTATGCAGTCTTGGTATTTCACAATTCGGCAGTTATTCTTTAACAAATTAAACTGCTCAGTGGTATAGGTTTGTGTCATTGACTTTTGTGAGCATAAGCTAGATACTCCCCAATTGGCATTGTCAGCATGGGGTAGGAAGAGTCGGCCTCCTCACAGGTTCTTAGTGCCACTGATCCATCCATGAATTTCAGTGATGGTATGGTGCTATTGATACACATTCTGGTCTGGCCTATTCCAGTTACACATTTTCTGTCCCTACCGTATTGAATCTTTATGAGCTCAGGTCAAATGGAATCAGTGAGTCTGACCAGGGAAATAGTTAAACCACTTCACAAGAGCAGCAATGTTGGCACAGTATACCATCATTCACAATTCAGTCTCTGAGACGCACATAAAGTTAATACAATCACACATCCTCCTAACACAGTATCCAGCCAACAGGTATTTTCTCTATGCACCTAGTGGCACCCATTAGCATCTCACAATTCAACCATTGTATTCACTATGAAACGACAAGAGAATGGATTCAGACACTCGCATTTCAACAATAACACAAACAAAAGAAACTATTTTAACAGGACCAAGAAGACAAAAACACCCTCAACATTGTATCTTTTCCCTAGCATAAGATATTTTCCCACACAACACTTTATCACGTTAACAACAAGAAACTATTTCTTTTGAAAAATCACCGACCAATCAATTTAAAATAACTTGAGCATCTAACACAATATCAGCATACTATTACCGATGCCTTTTTATAAATAATTGCACAGCATTATTCTTGAAATCAATGTCTATCACAAAGAACGGTGGTATTGAGTAGAGTCCTTTTATTTTCTTCAGTAACCAACATTAGCCTCAAGCATCCTTTTCAGCTGTGTGCACTCTGTATTGTATTGTAATATTTTGTGTTGCTTACTACCCCTATGTAGTGTGTTGAAATACTTGCCTGCACGGGTAGCAAACTACACTGTGTTGAAGTGCATTAATGTATTACTCACAACCCAATACAAGGTGCTGTATTACTTTATGACGTGCAGCACACTGCTTTGGAACCCAGGACTAGCAGTTTTTTTAATTATTATTGTTGGTTATTGGGATTAGTCTTGAACTCTTAAGGAAAACACGCCATGCCTTTATTCCAGCTCCTATGTGGTAGATTAAATTAATAGGAGTTAGCTGTGTCGTTTACTGGTGTGGGGTACCTGGATTCCTGCATTGGTTGATGGTATTAATGATTAGCTACAGGAGAATAGGTATTGTTAGGATACAGGACTATGGGCCATATGTAGAAAGCAAAATTGCGATCGCAAACGCCGAAATTCGCCGAATTTCGGCGTTTGCGATCGCAATTTTGCTAAGTGGGATGTAGGAAGGCAAACCTGCATGCAAAATAAGGAATCGCAAAATTTGCGATTCCTTATTTTGCAAATGCATTTAAGGAATCCCAAATAGCGATTCCTTAAATGCAATGTAGAAAGCACCCAAGTTGTGCTATTTTGGCTTAAGGAATCTCAAATTACCACCAACTTCAGGTTGATGGTAATTTGCGATTTCTTTCAATAATGCAGTTTTTTGCATTATTCAAAGTGCCATGTGGCACACATACATGCCCTTAGGGCATGTATGTGAGCCACATGTGCACCCATGCTCATTACAGGGGTGCAAAAGGGTGTCATGTTGACACCCTTGCACCCTTGAAAATGCATTCTCAATTTGCGATTCTCTAATTGAGAATCGCAAATTGAGAATGTCTTCCTATTCATTCCTATGGGCCTTTTAGCCCATAGGAATGAATGGCAAGGTATTCCTTATTTGCG
Organism: Triturus cristatus; assembly: GCF_964204655.1. Classification (NCBI taxonomy): domain Eukaryota; kingdom Metazoa; phylum Chordata; class Amphibia; order Caudata; family Salamandridae; genus Triturus; species Triturus cristatus. The sequence goes on from NC_140590.1 coordinate 847,584,227, forward strand.
ATTCTCAATTAGAGAATCGCAAATAAGGAATAGGTGGGATTCGCAAACAAAATTGCTAATCCTACCTACATAGCGTTTTGCTATTCTCTAATTGCGATTCCCTAAAAATTGCAATTAGAGAATCGCAAAACACAGCCTACCTACATATGGCCCTATGACTTTTAAAGCAGAAGCTGTGATCTTTGAAAAGAGGTGTAGGTAAATACCTCACCCCCACTACAAGTCAATTAGCAAATAATGTTCCTTCTTCAAGCCAAAAAAAAACTTTAACTCTGCTGCACACTCCACTAAAAAGAAGCTGAAGTAAACTCTGCATACTCCCTTACACTCACTGAAACCACAAGCTTGCCACTCCGACTCTTTACAGAGCCCTGTTCACTGTGCGCCAGTCAATGTTTCATTTTGATTATTAGCTTCCTAATTGTTTCTCTCTTTTCTGCCCTTTTCTTATTTGTTCAAGGCCAAAGTTTAATGATGGAAAAATAGCTACCACCCCCCCACCAAAAAAAAAGTGTGCCGGTGGTCCCACCTGTATCCACTGGCACAAACTAAGCACTGTGAAGGTTAAATGCCTCACCCCCTTGGTCACTGCGTCCAGGATGTTTGCTGCTGTGCTCTAGTCTGAACAAGGGTTCTGAACTCTGCAGGAGTTGGCCTAATGGCTAGGGCGGTTGACCTAGAATCTGGGGAACTGGGTTCGAGGCTCGGCAATGACGCTGAACATCCTGTGATTCTGGACACATCACTTAATCTCCCCGTGCCTAACAAAAATTAATGTGACCTCGTGTAATGCAACTGGTGCTATGTAAAGCGCTCTGATACCCGTTACCTTCGGGTCAAGTTCGCGCTATATAAAACTCTGTAAAATAAAAAAAAAATGTGCAGAGATCTAAATATCCATAGTGAAGCCGGTGCAGTGACACTGGGGACCCGTTTCTTAGGGGCCCACTGTACCTCAACTATAGTTGTTTTTTAATACCAAGCTAATAAACGGGGGCCCAATTAGCCCATTTTCTTTACTTGCATTAGGGCACTAGGGGCCATATGTATCAAAAAAGAGTTTTGCGATTCTCAATTTGTGATTTTTAGAAAATCGCAATTAGAGAATCGCAAAATGCAATGTATGTAGGATTTGCTAAAAAAATTGCGAATCCTACATTTTCCTTATTTGCGAATCGCAAATTGAGATTCGCAAATAAGGAATACCTTCCCATTCATTCCTATGGGCTAGGAGGCGCATAGGAATGAATGGGAAGACATTCTCAATTTGCGATTACCAATTAGAGAATCGCAAATTGAGAATGCAATTTCAAGGTTGCAAGGGTGCCAAAAGGACATCCTGTTGCACCCCTGAAATATGCATGTGTGCACATTTTGCGCGCATACATGTCCTAAGGGCATGTATGTGCACCAAATGGGACTTTGAAAAAAGCAAAAACGTGTTTTTTTCTAGAAAATCGCGAATTACCACCAACTTGAAGTTGGTGGTAATTTGCGATTCATTAAAGCCAACTAGCACATTTCTGGTGCTTCCAGAATTGCATTTAAGGAATCGCAATTTGCAATTCCTTAATTGCATTTGCAAAGTAGAGAATCACAAATTTTGCGATTTTATATTTTGCTATGCCTTTTTGGGATGATACATCCTGAAAGGTTTTTTCCCATTCACAAACGGGCAGATTCTGAGAATTGCCTCGTTTGCGAACGGGAAAAAGGCTTGATACATATGGCCCTTGGCTCCTTTGCTTCACCACTGAAGGCATGCAGGCATAATGGGATTTGGAGATTGAGGGACACCATCTCTTGCTGCCACTCAGTGGTCTAATTGCAGAATATAGTAAGTATTGGAAGTGTGAAGTAGGATGGAAAGCCATGGGGCCGGCAAGAGTGTGGGTCAGTGGGCAGGCATGGCTACAGAAAGTGAGAGCTTACATGTGGGTAGCCACAAGGACCTCTGCTGTCCCGTTCCTGTTTTAACCCCTAACAAGTATCACTAGAAAATGTCATCCTAAATGTGAGTCTTATTCCAAAAATATTCAGATGCTGATATGAACAGCTGGGGACAATACGGATACACATGCATTTATGCAATGTCCCCAAGAAGTACAACTCTGCTTTAGCAGCACCGTCAGCTGAATGAAAATACAATAAAGGTTTTTGGGTTTTTTGCAGAGTTTTACATAGCGCGAACTTGACCTGAATCGGGTATCAGAGCACTTTACATAGCACCAGTTACATTACATGAGAACACACATTCATTTTTGTGAGGCACGGGGAGATTAAGTGATTTGCCCAGAGTCACAGGATGCTCAGCGTCAGTGCCAAGACTCAAGCCTGGTTCCCCATATTCGAGGTCGACCGCCCTAGCCGTTAGGCCAACTCCTCTCCCCAAGGTTCCTCTGCTGGGATGTAGTTAAAGGCTATAGGCCATAGTGTCATGTGGGTACACTAGGCCCAGTTAAGAAACACCATTTTACATGCTCACGTTATTAAGTTGCCTTCTCTCCCTGAACACGATGATATTTGACATACATTCATTTACTCGCACATAGAGGGTAATATTTTTCAAACTCAAGTTTTGCTTACACTACTACTTCGTAGGCACTGTGAATGTTCTGTATGAGGGCTACGTTCATTACACAAGATGCATTTGTTTTGTCCGCTCAGTGACAGAGCTATCACAATACAATATGCAATAGCTGCCTGACTGGGTCTTCAGCATGGTAATATAGGGTTGTTATTATATATATGACATCAAGCCTTAGTTTAGAAAGAGTAACATTTCACTGGCACTGAGTGGTCGATCCATGCCAGAATTCCAGCTCAGCTGATTCCTGTTTACCTCATGCAAGGGATGCTGTCCAGCTCTACACCAAGACGGGCAGTTTGATGATACTCACCCACAGGTAACAGGCAGTTAGATCACCCTTACAAGGATTTGGCAGATCCACTAACCCTAGGCATTATAGGTTAGGATGCGCTAGGTAGGAGTACAATATATTACAGTACCAGTGTGCAAGCATATATTCTCTGTAATAAGCAAAATGGTTGAACTGTTTATCTTTTTCACCATTCTAGAAATGCTAATCATCATAACTTTATTTCGGCTTGCTTTCCATCAAAGTGCAAATGCTCATCATATCATCATTGATTTTACAAATTTTACAGATTAAAAAAAATACAAACATTAATAAGAAAAAGCTTAAAATACCACAAAAGCGATGCTGTGCATACATATAATCATGGTGCATTAGGTCATCAAGCGTGTAAATGAGAAATATAAAAGCATAGGCAATTTAATAACCGAATATGCATATAGAATGCTTTGTCATATAGTCTATTTGTTAAAAGGATTAAAAAGAATAAAATGGTATACTAGATTACAGTGCCAGTTAAGAAGTGGAATCTGAGTCAATTGTTGCAGTGATTCTTTTCTGTCTAAGCCTCCAAATCGCCATCAGAAATCACAAAGACTACAGATTGGCTTGTGTCTGATTTTAGGATTTTCATTGCTACTTTGTATTCTCTGACACCTATATTGTGACAGAGTGGTAGGATCCATTTATTCATACTATTTTGATAAGCAGGGCAAAAGGACAAGACATGCTCTATCGTCTCAATGTGGTTTTTAATACGATGGACACTCCATATCTAACACCCCAGGGCTTAGCAGTCAATTATCTGTGAAGGAGTGGAGGTGCAGGGGCAGGGACCCTTATCCGAATTTCAGATAGAGCTTCCTGGCAACTGGAGGGTCAATTTCATCCAGGAACAGCTCTGCTGCAAACTCGTACTACACCAAGAGGAAAGACTGGATCAGGGAACCCACACTAGACTGGTGTTGCGTAACACCCTGTCTATAATGCCAATATCCTCTCTTGATTGTTTCTGAGGTGACTGAACAAGCCACCTCCTGGGTATCTCACAACTTATCCAAACCGATCTAATCAAGGGTTAATTTGACATCTCCAAGCCAATCACATTATTCTGTTTCCTTCTATTGATTATTGCAGAGCAAGTGTTTTACTCAAGAATCACAATGCTTCACTAAATATTGAAACACTTTACTGTACATTTTTTGTGTGTCTCTTTGGGTATGCATAAGTAACTAAACAAATGGATCTAGAACTGCTACAATTATTTTCTTGGTGAGTCAGGGTTGTCATGTTCTGAGGTTGCACAACCATTTGTTACCTTGCATGGTTAGGGGTACAGATTTAGTGGCATAATAAAATGTGAGGGCCCCCCCTGAAAAGTGCATGGGGGGGCATGCTCTGAACCCAGTCAGGAGCTCTAAGTGCACACGCCTGCTGCCTGTACAAAAATCCAGATGGGGCCCACTGGAGGTCGCCCCCTCCCACACTGTAGGGGCTGTGGGGGATAATGTTACGCCACTGCATATGGTGCACTGTGAGCTAGAAGGACGGTGTGCGTGGAATCAGTCTCGCACAGTTCTGATGGTTATGATGTCTAACAAACGCAGTTTTACTTGGGAAATTATATGCTGTACGAATATAGCTCCCAAAGTGATGAAACCTAAATTGTTTGATCAACAAATCAATCCAAAGAAAAATGTAAAAAAACTTAGGAAATCTGCTTGGCAGCCTGCTGCCAATGGAGGACTAGCATACACATGCACCACAAAACAACAGAGATCAGCATTTTTTAAAAACATCCATGAATTAAGGTTCAAATAGAATTAGAGGTCACTGAATATGAGCCACAATATATGCCAGAATTGACTGTGATAATGTTCTTTATATAGGGATCACCAACAATAAAACCAAATTATTAAATAAAAAGAGTATGAGAATTATATTTGTGAACGGATTAGCAAGAATGGATCCTGTATTCGAGGACAGGAGAGACAGGTACTCAGTCAGTGCTTAATTTGAACTGGTGGTTGTAGGTGGAGCCCATTCACCCTGATTTTTGAGGAACAGGACTAAGATTTTATCGACAGATTTTGATCCAGAGCCTTAGAGAGAAAATCCCAAAAGTAGAAAAGGTGGCGGATGAGAAAGAGGGGAAAACAGTGGCAAGCGAAGAAAACAGGGATGAAAAAGAACCCAAAAGAGTGAAATAAAAACAAAAGAGGGTCTGGTAGTGTATTAAAGAGGCAGGAAGTGGAATCTAGATTGTGCAACCTTGTTATTTGGCAACCTGACATTCAATATGGCCGGCTGTAGTCTTCTTAGCGAAACGTTGGGCACTCGCACGTTTTTTTACAACTTAAACACTTAAGCTCGTTACCAGTAGAGGCAAAAAGCACAATGCTAAGTCTTTGCTTGGGGCACAGGAATATCTGATGGACTAAATAAAGCCAAATGTCTGAAATAATTCTAATCATTTCTCTGACGAAAAGAAATGTAGCCGTGGCAAATAGTAAATTTAGCCTGGTTGGTTAGAACATTTAGGAGCCATTTGGAAAAGTCTCTCTTTCGATCAGTAACTTTAATTGGAAATAGATACATTCAAATAGTAATGAAAAAGCATCATTTTCCAATATTCTCCAGCCAGCACCACAAAGATGGTGCTTATTAACCGTTAACTGATATACTGATTATCATTATCAATAGTAATGGGGGCAGGGCCTGATGGGCCAAGATGATAGACGCTTAGGCGAAGATCTCCGCTGCATCCGCCCTTCATCTTCCAGGAATACAAACCCTCTTGATGCACAGAGCTTGCCTCTGCCCACCCAGTGGCTACATACCTCCTTTGAGACCCTGCTGCAATGTACTTACCTAGCGGACATCCATCCTGGACCAGAGGAGGATCAACCCGTGGCACGGAGGAATGTTGAGGTGGGTTCAGGGGTCACGGCTCCTGAACTTACGGCCTTGCTGGGTGACTGCCTTGGCTCCCTCTGCTGCTTTCACCTGTTGATCTTGCTTCTTCCTTGTGAGGTCTTTCCTGCCTGTGACGGGCCCAGCTGGAACACTTGTACTCTGATCACACAGTCTGAAGGTGTCCTCCCTCAGACGACTTTGCCTACACGCCTCCCAGCTAGTCCCAAAATAGCTGGATGCCCATTAGAGGATCCCTCTGATGGAGCCTGCCTTGGGCCTCCTAGAGATGCCAACAGCCATGAACTGGGTGTGTCCTGTGCTGTGGTGTCCGCATGTTGAGGTGCCTAGGAAACAGCACTTGGGACGCTCACACTTTACCCGCCAGGAGACGGCAGTGGTCGAGAGTTGAGGAACCACCTTCCCCTGGTCTCCTGCAGGGGAGGGGTGCCCGGGCCAACCCACTTTCAATGATGGTGCCCCCTTACAGACCTGTATGGCTCTAGGCTCCTGCCATACAGGCAATTCCTACCAAACACAGAACCTCGCTTGGGACCTGTGATAGTGTGAGTACCACCTGCTTTCCCTTGTCTACCTGATTGGTGCTCCTGCCCTGGGACATTGCAACGGGCCTTGCCTCCTCCTCTCCCTGATAGCCACCTCTCCCATTAGGACATGACTGGACTTCCTATGCTGTGGTGCGGAGTTGCCATATTACCCTTAGCGTCAGAAGTACTGGAACAGCACAAGTGGGTTCATATGGGGTCGGCTTTCTCTCTACTATGGCCTAAGTCCAATTCTCCATCATCATGGGTCGGACATGGGCAGAGTGAGGGTGAGCACATCAGCCCAACTACCAAAGAACTGCACCCCCTGGGTCTGCACCCCTCTGTAGGGTTTGTCAAGGGTACCCTCGCCACCTTCGGGGACACCAAGCCTGTTAGACTCAATACTGGTAGCTATTGAGAAATTGCACACAAGCATCGAAGCTTAACAAGAGACAATCTCAATTGGAGTGACTCTGCTTCGAGATGACCAGAGGAAGCTGTCTGACCGGCTGTCGCAGAATTTCTGAATTTCATCCTAAAGTAAATTACTCCCAGAAACACCTGTTCTCCCACACAGATCGCATACAGTTCTCAGCGCAAGGGCAGAGAACGCCAAGGGCTGAGCCCGCAGAAGTACCCTCAGTATAGTGGTTCTGGTGGTGGGGGTGGGGGGTGCAGACCCGGTTACCTATTGTCAAACATGGATCAAACCTAATGTGCCTCCCCTTTTTGGCCATAGAGCAGGCCTATGGGGTCACTGGCCATTGCCCTCCCAGGGGTCTGTGCCGCGGGCTCTCCTGGCTAAATACCTGCACTACAGGGACCGCGATATCATTGTGCAAGAGGCTCGATGGACAGGCCTGCTAATAATAATAATAATCCACATTTGTAAAGCGCGAACAATCACCCGTAAGGGTCTCTAGGCGCTGGGGGCCGTTGGGAAGATTAAGCAAGCTATTGCCCAGAGTCACATGGTGCTGGGCTGATCTGCCGCCGGCGCCGGGGATCGAACCGTGAGCCCCCGGGTCCCGGAGTCAGTCACCCTGGCCGCTGCGCCACACCTCTTCCCTGCTAGAGTTCAAAAACCACCAAGTTAAGTTGTTTTCCGATTACACTGCAGGGGTCCGACACAAACTACTCGCTGGGGTAAACCGCAAACTGCATCAGTTGGGACTTAAATATCTGCTGCTCCTTCTGGATAAATTCAGCATCATGAGGCAAAACAGCCTCCCATTTCTTTGAAGGAACCAGCTGCAGCCTGGAACTAGACAGAACACCTTTCCTCATAAGATTCAGTGACACTGACGGTGGACTGGGAGGCGTGGGCAGAATAGGCCTGGGCTAAAATTTCGTTCCGTTCGTGTAAATTGAGATAATTTGACATTTTCGCGTTCGGCGGAAAGCGCGAAAATGTCAAAATTTCCGCTTTCCGCAGCTTAGCGATAATTTGGTTCTTGCTCGCGTTGTAAAATAATACATTCTCGCGCGCGCGCGATCGCCTTACCAGAATCCCTGCGTTCGCCGACAAGTTTTCTTGATCCGGTCGCGTTCTCCATGAGATGTTGTATTGTTTTTAGCCATTTGCGCTGTCTCGCGACAGTTCGTGCCTGCAGTGACGTTATGCGTCGCGCGATCACGTCTTTCTTCTCGCAATCATGCACCGTGAGACAACTGAAAACAAGATGGCCGCGCCCGCGAGCAACCACAAGGGTAAGTTGGCGAGCCGCAACCATGCAGAAAATCTAGCGAACATGCGGGAAAAAAACTTCCGCATCTTCGCGATATTTCTGCAAGTTTGCGATAATTTTGAACATTTTCGCGATAATTTGCGAAAGTGGATTTCGCAAATTCCGCCCACCTCTAGGGCAGAAGAGGGGCCGCCCGCCAGCATCATGGCCCGCCTGGAGGATGAGGTATGATCACTTCCGAGAGCTATGCCAGAGATTACCATAGCAGCAGCTGCAATGCTCTGCTCCACCCCCGAGGCGCTGGATACCTCCCAAGCGGACGTGTCTGGCAACGCTGACTCTACACATCGAGTGCTGACTACGTGGGCTCCCCAAACAGAGGGCAACTGATATGACTACCCTCCCTTTGCTGCTGGCCCTGTGATAAGTATGCGCTATCCTTGTTCCCTGGATAATGTCAGATATGTGCCTGAAGAGAACGGAGAGCCTATCACAGTTATTGAAGGTCGCAGCTCCGACATGGATGGCATTGTTCCACTCTGTGAGCCTTGGTGGCTATGTCGCTATGCTGCGGGGTCTGGGGCATCTGCTTCTATTCTAGCTTAGTGTGCCTGCTGTGTTGCTTGGATGCATGCTGTGCCATTCTCCCTTCTCGGGGCCATGTTGTGGCGCCCGCTTTATGCCCACTCTAATCACTCCACCCCGAGTAGAGGGATTTCTTTAGGTTCCACCAGTTTGGGCAGGATACCTTTTGCACCCTGCCCCACACGGTTTTGGTTTGCTCAATTCTGAGGGAGGGAGGGGCCTATATTGTTGCTTGTGCAATGAGTAGGTTGGTGAGAATGCTCCATTCGTGGATTCTCAGAAGCTGGACCACTAACTTGGCAGCTCTGCTACTGCACTGCAGGGATGAGTGTGGATAAACCTCATTCAACCACAAATTACACAGTAGTCACCTGGAATGTTAGGGTGATGCACACAGCCTACAAACGCTACTCCAACTTAAAGCACAGGGAAGTGCATGTTGCCTTGCTGCAGTAAATGCACTTCACAAACCAAGAGGCATTGCGGTTCCAGAAGAGATAGTGGGGTCAGATTTATTCAACATCCTTCGCCCGGGCTGCACTGGTGTGGATCTAAGCCTGCGTTCTGTTCCAACTCTTCATGTCAGAGGCTGACAAAGATGGCCGCTACATCCTTCTGCATGGACTCCTGGATGGCATCCCCAGTGCTTGGCTACATCCATGCACTGGTTTCCACATTGGAATCTCCTCGACGTCTGGTGCCACAGCAATCCCGCTTCAGGATATACTCCGTGTCATCCCCCCTCATGGCCTTCATGTGGCCTTAGGTCGAGGACTGTGCTCTGCTTGCATAGGCCTGTATATACACTACCCAGTTGCACTATACCTGACTATAACCCTTTTCAGACTAATCTGCGCTGGGGTCGCTTACATCCTCTGATTCCTGCGTGGTGCCTACAGCCAGTGACCATGGAAGATACAGCTTTTCATGGATCCCTGCTGGACAAGCTGATTCATAACTTCAACCGCGCTGATAGGATGTGAGGCGTTTACAGTGTTTGGTTGTGGCCACTGCATTGGTGAGCTGGTGGGTGCTTGTGGCTTATCAAGACACAACTGATGGAAGTCGAGCACTCACTTCTCCCTCTGGAAAATGAGCAGGTGATTCGGGATGCATTATACCACCTCCTAGCAGCAGTTCGCACTCAATATGTAGAACTTGCCTTTAACTATTTGGCACGCGCATGCCGAGGCAGACAAACTGGGGGCCCTTCTGACTTGGTTGGTGTGACAGGAGCCTGCTCAGCAACCCATCACCTCCATTAAAGGTGACCCGGAAACATTACTCCACACACACCATGAAATACACGACACCTTTACACTCTATTACCTCACACCACACTTACCCCCGATGATGCCAGATAGCTAGAAAGATTCACCATCCTGCACAGAATGCCAGAGCAGAGGCAGGAGCTCGATGCAGCCATCACCTCAGCAGACATTAAGGGAGCGATTCACTCTTAGCCTCTCAAGTGTTGCCACAGCTATGCTGATGTTTTCGCTTTGGAACCTGAGGCCTGTATAGCACTGAACTTGAAGAGGCAGAGTTGCCTCACTCTCCGCGTGAGGCGTTACTGGTCTTCATTCCCACACTTTGATGGAACGTGGAATTGTCATACTACTGCCTGCGGACCATACTAAGACGGAGTACAGCATCCTGGGCAATGTCTGACTGGCCGATTGCTGCCTCCCCTGCCCCTCTTGATTCATCCAGAACAAAACGGCGGTAGACTGGGCCATAGCACATCTTTGAAGCTTCACCAGCGCATCGAATTATGGAGTCTGCCCCTCCAATCCATCTAGAACGGCATGTGTGGTACTAGACCTGGAGAAAGCTTTTGACTCCCTGGATTGAAGTTTCCTTATTCAACGCCTTTATACAAACCCTTGGGCATGCGTTCGCACAGGCCCCCCTATAGTGTGTTCTGTCATCAAACATAGAAGCACCAGGCAGGGGTGGCCTCTCCCCTTCTCTTCACTTTGGCAATGGAGCCCCCTACTATCCGGTTGCAATGAGGAGGGGAAGGGAGTGGGGTGTTCCTCAAGGAGACTGAGTACATTTTGCGTCCCTGTAAGCGGACAACCTGCTTTTGTACCTTAAGGATGTAGCAGTAGGCTGTCAGGACGCAGCAGAATTCCCCAGCAAGTTCAACAAAGAATCTGGTCTACAGGTTAACTGGCAGAAAAGCTGTGCATTTCCTTTCAACCAGAACACTGTCTGACACTGCTAATACTTGGGGGCCTACTCTTTGACGGCAGAGCCACACATTTAAATGTTTAGGAATCTGTATGTACCACTCTGACAGCGAGATACCAAATGGAAATGTAATGTGGGGCGTTGCGGCACTTGGGGCCAGGTGACATTGTGCCGTAAGTTACCGGATTTGATTTGATGTTCTGCTTTATTACAAAGCTGGATTAATAAAGAGGATGAGAAACAATCGAGTCGCGAATGTAACTTTTGTGCTATATGACAAGTGAAAGTCTTTTGCTGTCTTTCTGACCTTAATAGATGTATTTTACAGATTTTGTGAACTATTGGTGTTCTTGTCTAGACTCTTCTTAAAAGAATTTTAATGTGCTCCTCAAAACTGTGAATTTGTATGTTGAAGCTTTCGTTTTTTTTTCGGTTGACCCAAAGGAGGGAGCACTTTCAATAATGTTAGGGACAAGCATGTGCAGGAGAAGTTGAGGCCACAACCGGATTTCTGTTGTGCTACTGCTAATGCTCTTCCTATAACTTCGTCCATCAATTGTCCCTCCCAACCTCCCAATTGTTGTGGTTTTGATACGCTTTTACTTGATGTTCTGCACTTGATGTTTCTTTCCTGTTGCTCCTTGATAAGTCATATTGTGCAAAAACAAAAATAGAACAAAAATGGAAATTGGCTCTCCCATGCTTGCCATTTGTAATGATCTGTATGCACCGATGACATCTGTAGGGCACCTTTCTTCAAGCTGTGATCACACATTGTTTTGAGCTATCCAATCGGTGTATGTAAAAGGCAATAAAAACATGTCTAAAAAATCATTATCAAAAGTAAGAATAGTTATAAAGGGGTATTATAGTTTCTATGATTGTAATGTCCCAAAAGGAAGGAAAAAGTGTGGTGGCTAGATGAATTCAACCTAATCTAATATGAATCATGGCAATCCTTTACAAGGTTTCACCCCCTAATGTATGGCTGACTGACGTATCACCTCTACCTTATCCCAGAAGGAATTCTTCATGGTACATATTATATATATTTATGGGAAAGCTATCTGTTTTCATTTGACTAAAAAGTCCAGAATCATATTACCGGCGCTACCGACCCTTCACTCTTTCTGTCATTCTTCCCTCCCTGATGACACTATCTCCCCATTATATTTTACCTTTATAGTGATACGTCTACCCCTTTGAATGATACTCATCACTAACAGAAGTCAAAGTCAACGCAAAAATGGCAGTAGTGAAATATGTATTCCTTTAGACCGGTCGGAAGACCCATACATTGTATAGATGTATAAGTTTTGCATTTATGTTCACTGTGCTTATTGTTAGTATATGTTGACCCTCATGCATGGGGTTCTAAATTATTACATGAATGTATTCATTTTTCATTGTACTACTCTATAAATAAATGATCATGTTTAATTCATAGCTTGATGCAGAAATGAAACATTTTACATTCTCATGATTTGACATAGTGACTTTTCAGTGCCACTATGCTAAAATTATTGCAGTGGTATAAACATGGGCTAGACAGCAGAAAGTAGCTGGATCCATCACATATCTGAATTACATGTGTTACAGGTTGGCCATTGCTAGAAACAAGACAGGCAGATCATAATATGCACATACAGCCGTCAACTGAGGTAGCGTTGGTGTCAGTGAAAGTGCTGAAGTTCTCTAAAGCAATATATACAAATACATTTGATGGTGAGCATTCAGAGGGTGTAACACATGGAGATAACCAGCTGGAGACCTGGAATACACCCATGCATAAGGGTGAGTGCCAGCCTTCCAGTCAGACTGCTGCACTCAGCAGTCCAGTGCACAGCATCTGCATACGAATAAATAACTTTATTTCGGCTTAAGCCATAAAAGTAGACAATAAATAAATACATTTCATACATACAATACCATAGTGATGTCGGGCAATCACATAAAACAACATATCCATATCCACATTATGCAAGAGGCAATGTTCCCTTAGACTAAAAGCCACTAAAAGGAGCACTTAAACTCTAAAATATAAATTTAAAAGTCATTATAAAATATTCACTATAAGTAAAAAGAGATAAGAACCCATAGAAATACTTAGCAGCAATGATAGCCCTCCTTTTCGCCCACATAGAGCCCACGAATTTTGCAACTTCGCATACATACAACAGGACTGGGTTCGTGTGGTGGATTCTTAATACTACATGGTAGCTAGCAGTGCCCAGCTGCCTACACACTGGTGGTATCCAAACAGAGCGAAGCTTAGTATACAAGGGGCATGCAAATAGCACACGCTGGATGGTCTCTTTTTGGCCTTCACAGAATGGAAAGTCCTCACTAGATGCATCCCTCCTTTACAGGAAGTGCACCCCCGCTAAATAGACGATAGAGCTTTCTATCAGATGGAACAGTTACCAAGTTCCAATCCTGCTCCAACATGTATACAAACTTAAAGTTTAAAACTTCGCAAGTCAGAGTTGCATCTCCATCCATTCACTCCTCCTTCTGCAGGGTGTAAGCCGAATAGTGGGGCATATCAGCAACAACCGGCGATAATTATCGCTAAGCGCACTTAGCGCTAGGATAATTGTCGTCGACTAGCGTGAATTTTTATCGCTGAGATAGCGTGCTATTAGCAACGCTTATCTCAAAAGCGATAAAAATCCTCACGCTAACTGCCTAACGTGAGATTATCGCTGGAAACCCAGCGATAATCTCACGCAATGTGGCGTTAGCTTGTTGATAGGGCCCCACAAACTTAGCCATGATATCCACCTTCCATAGGATATCATGGCTAAGTCAGTCCTGAAGCAGGCGTAAGGAAAGTAGCGATAACAGGGGTTAACGCTACTTTTCTTGCCGCTATGCTTTATAGCGTGGGACTTGATGATAGGAGAAATGTCGCTTAGCGACATTTATCCTGTCATGTCCGGTCTGGAATGCCCACTTTGCATCTCATTAGAGATGCAAAGCTGGGCATTAGGAATTCCTACGCTAAAGCAAGTTTTCACGCGTTAGCGTGAGCTTGGTAATTAGGCGATAAAATTATCGCCGCTTTCGGCCAAAAACGGCTGCAAAAGTGGCGATAATTCTATCGCTTCACCTTGCTGATATTCCCCAGTGTTTTTTCAACACATCCTTTAACGGAATTTTCTCAATCTCAGGATGAAGCACTAGGTCACTTCTGCATCTTCAACTGAACAATTGCTGGACTACGGAAGGCTTTTCTGTCTGCCTAGGTGGATGTGTCTTATGAATATTTTGTATTTTCAATTCAATTCGTTCCCCTGCTTGATTTTCATGTAACTCACAAATGCTGAACACTCCTGATTCATATGACATTTTTGGTTTATATCATTATGTCCTGCAGTGTGATAATCAGGCCTCTGTGAATTCATTCGCAATGTTGTATCTAAATTCTACATAATTCTCAGATTAGCTTGTTATTAATTCCTACAAGTTTCTAAGAGGTTGATTACTGTGTGCTTCACCTTTGTTGATATTCCAAGAGCACAGCCTCATAGAGTGAAAATAAATGAAAGGGAATCAGGCCACTTTCGGTCAGTTGTTTACAGCCAAGATTTCTTAATAACAATAAGATTATGTTATAAAAGTTGATCACAGAAAGTGAAGGATAGAGAGGTTTTTTCACACACAGCAACACTGGAACAGGTCGCTCAACACACCGCCGGTTCTTATTGAGGGCTACTGCAATGGGAGGTCCTTAGCCTTTGTGTGCTGAATGATCAGTGCAGCCGTCCTTCATTGTTCAGACAGGTATGAGGGCATGTACCATCTCTGAAACTCAAAATACGTTTTATTTTCTGCCCTGCTTGAATTATACCAGCACTTAGAAGTATCAGAATGCGGGTTCAATTACTATGTATTAACAATAGCAATTATGCTGGAGTGGTATCTATTATTCATGCTTCTGGTAACCATTGCTGCTGTCATATTCTCTTCCCTTATTGTAGTTTCAAATCATATCAAGTGCACTAGACTAGGATTATAGTTTTAAAATAAATATTCAAAATATATCCTTTGTGTTGGAGTATTTTGTGTGTGTTATTCTTTAATGAAAGAGGGTTTGGGTTTCCACTGACTGTCCCTGTAATATAGCGTGTGATTGATCGTTACTTAGAACACATTTCGCTCAGATATTGCTCAGTGGGTTGTGTAATGGTACAGCACCACAGTTTTTCTGATTCGGGTTGGAACATCGACTAGTTCATAGTGCCAGGAGGGCTAGAAAACCAATCAGATCGGAGAACTAGAGAACAGAATGTGCACAAAGCCTACACCTCGGTAGAAAGGTCACTGGTGGGACCCCACCTTGCCACTTGTGGTCACACAGAGGGGGATATTCTCAAGGAAGTGGAGGTGAAAGGCATTAGCCTCCTTAGCTTAACGCCTCTCACCGCCACTTCAGAAACACGAGGCTGCAACCTATTCTCAAGAATGTGGTGCAGCCGGGGGTTTCCCCCTCCGATGGCGCTAAGTTTCATGACTTAGCGCCAACGCAGACATTCTTGCACCAGAGTGCAAGAGTGACTGTGTGCAGGGGAGGGTTGTTTATGTGCAGGAAGGTGCCCCTTCCTGCACATAAATAATCCTAAAATACAATTTTGTATCTTTCACGTGTGCTGCTTTGTGCAGCACACATCAAAGTTACAAAATGGCATTTTTTAAAAGGTTTGTTCATGTACAGGAAGGTGCTGCACAAGGCAGCACACATGGAAAAAGCAAAAGCGAGGAGAAATGTTTCCCTTACTTAAGACCAGGATTTTTCTGGTCATAAGTTCAGCACTGCTACTTATTATCGCTGCCCTTGATAATAGGTGGCAGCGTCAATCACAATGGGTGTTGAGGTGGAACACCCACCTCAACACCCACTGCACGCCCCTTTCACTGGTCCTTATTCTCAAAGCAGTGTTAAGCCACATAACGTGGCTTAAAGCAACGTTAAGTGGGTTAATGCTGCCTTGAGAATAAGGCGCTGACCCTATCGCCATGGGAACGTCAGGAAAAGTTACGTTCCTGTGGCGGTAGGGGCTTGAGAGTATGCCCCAGAGTGTGCAAAGCAGCCCAACTCTTACTCTAGCGACTACAATACATGCATTAAATAAGACTGAAGAGGGAAATCACTCCTCCAGTATCAGTGATGCTTAGCTGTCCGAGCAGCTTTTTGTTGCTTACTTTTACCTACCCACTTTGACGTCTGCCCACTGTAACCTAACTTGAAGGAGGACAGAAGTATGATTGACAGCAGTAGCAAGAGAGAAAACCACCAGTGTGCATGATGGATGACGACAGCAGGGCGAACAGGATATAACATAAGAAGCTACAAGCCATGGGGGCAATAGGGCTGACAGAGAAAGGTAGCAACATGATTTGTGGGCTTTTACAGCAACAAAATCACATAAAATGAGAACAGTTGGAGTTAAAGCCAAGTAAAAAAGACTCTGATACAGTACAAACACTGCAGTATAGGACAACAGCGGGTGCCACACAAGTGACAGCAGAAAGACTGCAGGATAGGGCACGAGCAGGAGCGTGGCAGCAGGACTCAGGGTGACCACAGCAGCTCTGCAGAACAGGACAACAGTAGCAGTTACAGATGTCACAGTAGCACACTGGGATATTAGCATGACCGCAAGATAGGAAAACTGCAGGAGTTACATAAGTGACAGCAACAAGAATGCTGAAAAGAACAACAGTGTGAGTGTGGCAGTGTCACTCAGAAACAGTAGCAAAACTGCAGGATACAACAGCAGGAGTTGTAACAGTGACAACAGTACTCAGACACAACAGTAGGACTAGAGGCTAGGACAGCAAGTATGGCCGAGATGAGATTTTTAGGCTCATAAACTAAAGTCCAATAATGCAACAGACTCTTAGCAAAAAATCAACAAGTGGCTGAAAGTGCCACCTGATATGGGACCATCCACGGTTACTGGAGTTTATGTTGATTTTCTGTGACAAATAATGAGGCAAATTGCATGAAACAGATACATCTTTTTGTAAAATAGAACAAGCAAACCAATATTTTAATATGTGATTTTCTATATTCTTGGAAGCAAAGGTGATATGGAGGAAAGAGTGACAGAGGTAAGAGATGGTGTTTGCCTCAAAATGCTAATGGGCAATCATGTTTACTTACCGGAAACTATTTAGCAAGCTAATATATACTCTTCCTCAGCATAATGAGAGGATCCCATAGTGTTTTGTCCTAGGAAAGGAACCCCCATGCCACTCTTCCTATGACGTGCAGTAGCAGCAGTGTATGAAGAGGCATCATCCTTTGTGCTGGCACCCGTCTTCCCAGCTAAGTACATGCAAGATTCTACTGCGATTTTGGAATATCTTTTCTTTTTACAAAATTTTGAAACTCAGGGCCTCATTTCCTACAAAGTGATGCAGCGCAGCGCCAGCCATTTGCTGAGCTGATCTGCATGATTTTAAAAGCACAGCGATGCATCCTACTACCAACAATATGATGCATCCATATGCTTTCCCCGCACAATTGGCTGCCATGTGCCAGCGCAGGCACCCTTGTCTAATGTTGCAGGGGTGCCTGCGTTGCATGGATGATTGCTTTTGTGCAGGAAGGGATACCTTCCTGAGCAAAAACAATAATTGATGGCATTTTCCTCTTTCTATGCATGCTGCAGAATGCAGCACATATAGATAGAGGAAGAAACGGAAGACGTAGGATTCTGACACATTTCCAGGTTTGGCCTTAAAAATATGGGCCCCTTTCTTGCATTACTCTGCTTGAAAGGACTGGTCCATGGGTTTTGCTGTAGGTAGTCATATGCAACATCCATGGAACCTGCCACATTCCCAGATTTACAATGTTTTATAAAGCTGGGAATGCGTCAGAATCCTACGCCTCCTTAGGGGAGGCATAGGAGTGGTGCAACAAGGAGAAATACTTTTATTTCTCCTGGTTTTTTCCTCTTTCTATGTGTGCTGCATTCTGCAGCATGAAAAGAAAGGGGAAAATGTCAACAAGGATTGTGGCTTGCGCTGCATCATTTTGTAGTAAATGAGGCCCTGATTTCCTTAAATAAAAAATATTTGGAAACCCCGTTTCATCAGTTCCCACTATTTATATCTCTACTTCCAATGCCTCATACCAAAACGAGGTTTGGTGCATGGTCTTCGACCTCCTGCCACGCATACATTCCCCCTCAATACTGAAAGAAACGTCCTGCCGCGAAATATCAGAACAGGCCAACACTTCCTGAGCACTCACGCACAGTGGCTAGAGCTGTGCTACGCAGCTGATCTGGGGGACCATTCAACTAAACATACACTTGTTGAGTCTCTCAAACACAAACAATGATCAAAAAGCGCATGCGCAGTGTTGAAGCAAGCCCCGATTGTGGTGTTATCACAGAAAACATTATTAAATGTAAGAAGTTCTTTCACGGCCACGATAAAAAACGTAATCTGTGACCCCCAAACACCTGTTTCTCAGTTGATTAAATATCCTACAGGGAAAGAGAAAACAAAGCAGGCCTGACATCTGGTGCAATCTAGTGGTTAGCCCTGTTGGCTATCTTAGAATTAGTAACCATGTTATATTATGTTAAAAACCATTAATACATTTTGCTACACAAATGTGGGTTCCTGGAAAAAGCATGGGGTCTGGAGAACAATGTTTCCTATTCACCCTATACAAGGGTTGTAATAGCCCTTTTGCTAATCCATTTCAGTAGGCGTAATGCAGTAGCAAATCAATCGATACAACGACCTTGAAAAGATCACCAAGGACAGTACATCTGCAAGCAGTCCCCTGTGTTCGTCAGCTCCAACCACTAGCAATTGACTAGCAAGACACCTTTAAAATAGTGAAAAACAACTCAGTACAGCTTAGTTAGCCTTTACTGCCCCTCCCCCTCACCCATAAGGCTCTGAACCTGCAGTGGACCACTGATGCCCCAAAACAGGTTTTGGAGTCTAGGGGGCATATCAGCAACAACCGGCGATAATTATCGCTCAGCGCTCTTAGCGTGAGGATAATTATCGCCGGATAACGTTGATTTTTATCGCTGAGAAAGCGTGCTATTAGCAACGCTTATCTCCTCAGCGATAAAAATCCTTCCGCTAACTGCCTAACGTGAGATTATCGCTGGCAGCGATAATCTCACGCAATGTGGCGTTAGCTTGTTGATAGGGACTCACAAACTTAGCCATGATATCCACCTTCCATAGGATATCATGGCTAAGTCAGCCCTGAAGCAGGCGTAAGGAAATTAGCGCTAACAGGGGTTATCGCTACTTTTCCTGACGCTATGCTTCATAGCGTGGGGCTTGATGATAGGAGAAATGTCGCTTGGCGACATTTCTCCTGTCATGTTAGGTCAGGAACACCCACTTTATGAGAAGCTGGGCGTTAGGAATCCCCACGCTAAAGCAAGGTTTCACGCGTTAGCGTGGCCTTGCTAATTAGGCGATAAAATTATTGCCGCTTTTCGGCCGAAAACGGCCGCAAAAGCGGCGATAATTTTTTATCGCCCGCTTGTAAGTATGCCCCTTAGGCTTTCACGCCTTTCGTTGTGCTGCATCACTTTTGAATTCAGATGCACGTGGACTGTTGACTTTGATTTATTTCTGGCTTCGGTAGCCGGTTGACCGGCATCACTGCTCCTCTCTGCTGCTGCTGTTGAATTCAGTTGTGTCCTCACCAAGCTCTTTGAACTACAGGCTCACGCTACCTGCTGCAATTTCACAATTATTGACTCAGGTTCAGAATTAAGCAGCTCCCTTCTCACTGTCCAATTCCTAGACTTGTGCTTCTCTCCTAAACTGTCAAGCAGCTGGTCTGTTTTCTATTTAGGCGTTGTTTTTTGGTTCAAAGGCTTTGGTGGGACACAAACGCTTTTATGCTCTGTATAGTTGCTTACGTATACTATTGAGTTGCATGCCTGAAAGATGAACATGCGCTGTGATGCAGTCTGAGGATAGGCATGTTACATTGACAGGAAACACAAGACAACTATATTAACCAGGAAATATAACACAACTGTCTACCATAAAAGTCTAGCTAGGTGTTTAGGTGTTTTCTGAAGTTGTGGCAGAAGAGGCCTGCAAATACTATCTTTCAAACTTCGTCCACTTTCAAATCTAATATAAAAACATAAGAAGACATAAAAAGGAAGAATAAGGCTACATAGGCATAGCACTGAATCCTGGCATAGAGTTGTCTCCCAGAAACTTGCTGACGTGGTCCTATGCTTGGGGGTGCGAAAAAAGTCCTTCTTGGTCCATGAATGCTCTTTTTCCAGAACTGAGCTGCAAATATGTTCACCTCTGCATTAAGGGCTTAGGGGCAGATTTACAAGCCCCTTGCGCCTCATTTACGCCGCCGTTGCGTCCCTTTTGTGACGCAGCGGTGGCGCAAATCCTGCGCCATGGTGTGGGGTACTTACAACGTGGCGCATCTGGGAGATGCGTCACGTTGTAAAGCCCTGCGCCACATGTAGGCGTTCCTGCGCAGGGGGGGGGGGCGTTCCGGCACAGGAACGCCTCCTAAAAGTGGCTGAGTGAAATCTAGAAGATTTCACTCAGTCACTTTTAGGCCCATGCTGCGTCAAAACCCTGCGCCTGCCTGAAGCAGGCGAAAGGATTGACACAGCATTAACAAGATAGGGCCCCCCAGAGCATTGCTGGAGCTGCGTCGTGCTTGCGACGCAACTCCAGCAATGCGTCACTTTTACAGCACAGATGCGTCACGGATCTTTGCCGTTTTTGCCCCATGGTGCGCCGCATTGTAAATGCGGCGCATCCATAGTAGCGGAGCTGTGGCGCACAATAACTGGCGCATCCCTGCTGATATGCAGGGATGCGCCAGTTATTCTAAATATGCCCCTTAGGACGTAGAATTGACGTTTGTTGGAAGTCTGTGGTTAATCTGTGGTCACCTTCTGTTTCTGTGGTAAATTCATCGGGACGAGCATTTTGCAGAAAATTATGACTGTTGTGACTGTTTGCGCCTAGTGGTGTGCATGACAGTCATCATTCCCTCTACTGTAATTACGCGTAATTACCACAGAATTATGCATAATTACCCTTAAATACGCGAGAAGTGTAATCCAGCACTTAACACTGTTTTGCACCCTTGTGTCCGAAATGGACCAGAGGATGCATTTTGCACTAACAACATACTGCTAAATGCAAGAGAACATGAACAGAAGTAGCCAGCAGCTGCTCGTGCTCTCTAACTTTGTTATTCCTGTGCTCCTGATTTTTGCCCCAAATTACTCTTAATTACTCAAGCAGGCATAATCTCAGAATTTCAGTAATTTCGTATCACAACAAGACTAATGCGAAATGACTCTGATTATTCCAATGTAATGAAAAATACTTCCAGGGCTAGTGGTCTGGCAGTGGCATGACTCCCAGCCTTGTAAAAAAACATGGGGTCATAGAAAATGCATGGACAATACTAGTCCTGTGCCAAAATTCTAAGAAGCGTAAAAGCAGATAATATAATGAGCTCAACTAGACTGCTAAGACCCTGATATTTATTGAAGTGATCCTTTAAGTAAATACTGAATTAAAACATATTTATTTCTTTTTATACCCTTTACCCTCTGAGTCTCTTTCTCCCCCAGCATTCTCAAAGCACCCTGACGTTGCCTGCTCTGAGCTTCTTGCTCACTGTTTGCCACCTAAATATCCGAGCCTTCTTTGACTTTTACCCTGCCTCCAAATACTTTGTGTTACCCTGCACATCTTCTCTCTCCCTAAGCACGCTCTGGCGCTGACCAATTCCAACAAATCATGGGGCATTTCTCTATGAGGTCCCTGACCCCTTTCTACCACTACTGTGTCCATTTTGTACGCATGACTTCCTTGATTTTGCTCTTCTCTTCATCCCTCCTCCCCTTTTGTGCCTTGAGTGTATCTCTGCTTGTTGAATATCAGCTTCACCACTCTGAACGTCTTGACCCTTGTAAATGCCTGCACCCAATTTGTCACTGAGCCCTTCTTGATTGTGCTCTGATGTGCACTACTCCTTTTTTTTGTACTTACACCATTCTCCCCAGACATCTCTGGCTGCCTTGCACTCCATTCCTCACCCACTACTCCCTTTCCATTTTGGAACAACACATTGGGATTTCTTCCCCTGGTTGCCCCAATCCTATTTTCCTCTAAATCTTCTCTGATTTTGCTTCATTCTACTTTTCCTCACTTTGCTATGTTTTCTGCAATTTGACCACCAGACATCTCTTAATTCCTCACTCAACACCTTTTCTTCCTTGAGGCAGTTTCTCTCAGCTACCGTCCCATGCCAGTTTCAGTGCCCATTTTGTCCCTCTTCCCCTTGAGGGAGGCTTGCCCTGAGTGTTGCCTACTAAATTAGAAAGTACTTTTACTTGAATTCTCACTTTTCCTCGCCAAGTACCTTTCGATCTGGTGTGACCTAGCAGCTCTTCCAGGTCACCAGGAAGGGAGCTGAGACATTGGAAAAACAACAACCTGCACAACTTTGAAAGGGTGTTCCTCCAATTGTGATCTTTGGTTTGGAGAGAAGAAAGCAACCTATGCCAAAGATGAAACTGTTACTATGATGGCAATGTGAAGTAGCAATTACTCAATTCTGTTCTTCTGTAAACATTGGCCACCAGCTTTTTGGCTTTGACAATGCTTGTTTTGCCATGATTGTTTGCAAAATTGTATTGTTGGAGTGGAGAAGCCGTCATGGCCTTATCAATCTAAAAACAAAACAAAACAAAAAATTTGGTTACAAGCACAAATATCTTTTGGGGCGAAGAACACTCATTAACACTCATTACCATATTAATCAATGGCACTGAAGGTAACTACATTGTGAGCAGATGTTGTCCTTGTGAAAGGGCATAATGACATCACTAGCAGTGAAGTTCGCCACTGGCTGAGATGGGCTGACCCATGCTATATCTTGTAGCGGGTGGAAGGAAAATATGAATAACATAATAACAGAACAAGGGATGAAGAACGTTGACTAAAATCCTCTATAAGTAGATATATCATACATATAATTTTGAAAAGCCAAAAGGTCCAGGTTGCTGTCAGACATTAACAACATACTTAAATATGCACTGGAAAGGTACCACTGGCAGGTAGGATCTCACAAATTGCTGCTGTTGTAGAGCTTATCTTTAGGAAACATGAACAAGTGCACTGCTTCTGTAATCCTGCAGCAACAGATATCAAGTTCAGTTTAACAGTAAATCTCTTGGAGATCGTTGTGCACCACCAGCACCATTGGGTGTAGACATATCACGAAGTGAGCAACTTTCGGTACAAGAGTGTTAGACCCAGCGGTTTCTGGCCGGCTGGGACTCATCGAAGCTGGTCAGAATCCACTGTTCTAGATATGATGAGTACGATACATGTGTCTGATAACCTGTGCTCACTCTTGGGTAGCTTGGCTCCGAGCAGTCAGGCCTATCCTCAGAGCCCAAGTGTAAAGTACTGGCACAACACCACCCCCTCAACACACTGGGCACACTATAAAAAAAACTCCACATGGAATGTATAAGATACTGGTCTTTGTATTACATAGACTTTAAAATCAAAACATGACAAGTCTATACACTTCACAAAAATGTGCAATTGTTGAGCTTTTCCCTTGAAATGAAAATGAGATACACATTGTATATATTCACTTTATAGTTATGTCCAGTTGTCAAACTTTCCCATTAGCAGAATGGTCAGGCAATCACGGGTCTTTGACTATGCCTCGTGACCCAGCCCCTCAGTCACTCAACTACACCAGCCAATGATACACGGTGCCTCCACTGGTGCCACGTTGACTAGACTATCCAGGAAGCTTGCGTGCTTACAAGTCTGAAGAAATGTTTTCCCTCAGGTGGAGGTGCAAGCTGCCATAGCTCCCTACAGCCAGCAGTAGGTGCCCACAAAGCACAGAAAAACCCCTCAGGCCTCATCACAATGCTCTCCATAACAAAGTACCTTGTGGGGTGGGGCCATAGAGAGGGAGCCAGTGACGTCAGACAGAGGCCTCGATGTCAGGAACTGTCGTCCTCTCAATCTGGAGTTCGAAGACAGTCGCAGCTCCCAGCTCAAGTCCCCCAATACCCCTCAGACAACACACGCTCCAGAGTGCCAGATAGCACATATCCCATGGTTGCAAGCACGGGTCCCTCAGACTCTGCACATTTCCCCCACACTTCTCAAACTCCTCACGTCCCGGTACCTCAGGTGGCTGCTGATACTTAGAAGCACATTCCTCTGCACAGTGTGAGGATGGTGTACGCCAGGACAGTCCTTGTCCCAACCAACGATCACTTTAAACCCGTTTCTGCCATACTCTGCATGGACCTTACGATCTTGTGAAAACGGGGGGGATTCCTTGTGTCCCTCGGATCTCGTGGACAGGAGGTCATCCAACCGAGAGTACTTAAAGATCCTGGCCACAACAGTTGGCATTTAGCTGCAGGCCAGCAACGTCCAGGCAAAATTCACCAAGTGATAGTCCCCATCCTGGAGCACGACAAGGTCCAGGCCACCACAAGTCTGCGGATAATCCAGTTTCAGTCCCTCCTGCCCTAATTATTCCTTTTGTCGATGTCCCAGCATCAAACTGGCGTAGTCTGATTCCAAATACAGAAGCGTCTCTACTTTCAGAAGCCAGAGCCGTAGTAGTTATACCCACAATGGCCTTTGAAGATACGATCAGTTAAAGGCCACCTTTGAAATGCACAGGCCCTCTCTAGACTTTGTCCTGTCAACCATCCTACCCTGGGAGGTTTGATCACTATCTTAAGGTGGGGTCAAGACCCTGCCTCCTTGGAATAAAGGTGCAAATTCCACCCCCACGTAACCACCCTAGAAGGGCCTCTCAGAGTCAGAGGTCTGCAGTTTCCTTTTAGCCCCTACTTTATGACCTTCTATCAGGAATGCCCAGATGTTGCTGTCCCCCAAGTACCCAGATGTGAATTGGTGACAGGCCAACAGGCACACAGATCCACAAGCATCGAAATGCCCTCTTTTGAAAGCGACATTTCCACATCTGTGATATCGGATCCACTCGCACTACCATAGAGGATTTGCCATTACAAACTCATTGCTATCAAACAGTATACTGCTACAATTCTTCCCATAGGAAATATTGCTCAATACCCTTTCCCTACATTCCCCCATGCTAATACAATGCAAGAAGCAGGCCCCGTTGCACTGAACACACAATTGGGTGCCATCCATGACCCTTTCCTGTGACGCACATGTGCACATGCTTTTCCTCTTTCCTACACCGCACCCTGTCACCAAGGAGAACTCCTCTATAGCAAGAGACATGCAGAACCTTGGAACATGGATTTTCAAATGCCAATCTGTGTGATAGTAACCTGTGCACACAGTCCCCACCAGGGCAAACTTGTGGCACAATCAATGAGCAACATCCGTGGATGGCACAACCAGTGCTGCAGGCTCACTGAGGAGCATTTGACTTAGAGCTCATTTAAAACAGTCAATCATGTATACACCAATCACCAGTATGCATGTGAAGAGCACAAGGCTTTGACACTGAATGGCAGTGTCAAAAGCACTAAAATCCTTCAGGCTAGCACAAAGATCAGCAGAAAACTGGGAAGGAGACCATCAAAAAGTCAAGGGAAAGCACCCTAAAAAGGGCTATTTCCAACAAAGAGCATATTCCGTGTAATTCTTGGAGCAGGATTCTGTGTTGGCCTCATATGAATAAATAACTCATCAATCTGAGGACTCAATGGTGCTGTTAATTACCTTTCATTTTTACTTAAATCAACTTAGTCTGTGTGCTTTGTCACATCAGTAATATAGAGAATCAAACACTAAGGGTTCTATATTTATGAGGATATTTGCGTTGCCCTAGCAATGCGCAACATGGTGCAAGAGTGACACAAACCATGAGATAGATTTTTGAAGCCACGCAAAGCCACTTTGTGTGGGTCTGAGTGGCTTGAAAAATCTGCTGCTTTGAGTTACTCAGCCCTGGGAAGGCATTCCATGTGCGCTGCATGGGTGTTCCCAAGAACTATGATGTATCCCAAGATTTACAAGAACTTGCAAACCTGGGAATACGTCAAAATCGTACACCTTCCCAGGAGAGGTATAACGAGGAGAAGTTTCTCTATTTCTCTGCATTTACTTCATATGCCCCCGAAGATTGTTTTTGTGCAGGAAGGTGTCTCTCCTGCACACAAACATACATGCAATGCAGGTACCCTTGCGCCATGTTGCAAGGGTGCCTGAGTGGGCGCTAGGCAGCCCGTTGCTTTCCAGTGCATGGGAAAGGACACGAATGCACCGTATTCATTAAAAAATAGGGTGCATTCCTGCCTTTTCCCTGCCATGCAGTGCAGTGCAGCAAGGTGACCTGCTGCGCTGCACTGCTTAACAAAGCTCATTAATGATCCCCTCAGTTTCCCCACCCACCCCCATGTCTTACAAATGTCAATTCAGGCATCGAGGACCATGTACCTAACTGCAACAGGAAATCAGTGCTTTGAGGCATCACCTTGTCTCAAGTTGGTGCTCCAGCTCCAGCTTTCTTCATTCTGAACATCAAACCACAGCATATGCAATAATCAAAACACTAATAACACTATACTGACTGATGTTCAAATGAAAATAAGAAATATTTTGTTATTGAATGAAAAAGCCTCACCCACATATTGTGGCGTGCTTCAGCAATGGCTGCCTCATCCCACCCTGATACGGTGATAATCGTACTGATTATATCCATTATTAAAGATATTTCTTAGGGTTTATACAGAGGAAGTTTAAAAAAAACATTTTGCATCCCTGACTATCCAGTCACATTTATCAAGAGCCCTCCCTGATAGGTGGGATGAGGTAGCTGATAATTAAACATCCCACAAAATATGGGTGAGGCTTCCCCATACAATAATCAAATATTTCTTCTCTTCTTTGAGCATTTGTTACTGTAGTCTTATCAGTGTTTTGATGTTCATTTTGAGGACATGAAACAGTCTTAATTCTCTAACTCTACATCTGTTGCATAGTTAATTGTTGTCAAACTGTGTTATGTTCCCAAAGGAGTGCAGGATGGCTACGGGCCCCCTAAACTGGGGAGCAGAGACCTGTTTATTTTTGTATTGCCTAAACATCTCTCAGAAAGAATTATACATGTATTTAATCCATCCACTGTCAACTGTGGCGACCTACAGACAGAGATGATTTAAGGAATGGACAACGTGGGCTCTGGCCCAGAGCCTCAGCCTTTCAGACGAGGACTGATAGAGCCAGCTCTGTTCTGCAGAGAGGTTTACCATGATGATGTTGAATAATTCTTGACCAGATTGTTTTAAATGCTGTTCTCCTTTAATCTATTTTAAATGTTGGTGATGCATGAGTCTATTACAGACATACTGCAGACAAATGTGTTTATGTTTCATGCAAAATCCATGAAAAGTTTCTTTTAGATCAAAACAGGACCTCACATATTAGAAATAAGATGGTGTCACAGTGATTATTTGCAGTAATATTAGTGAGCGGCTGCTGTGTTTCAGTATTGAAAACACACATCACTATACCTGAATATTAGATGAAAACACATTTAGAATTTGGATGAGTGTGCCTGTTCACGTCAGTGACCTGGCAAGAGGGCATAAAAGAGCTAAAAAGTGCTGAAATTGGATCATAAATTTAAAGCTGTTCTGAAATGGGGCCCCCAAAATAACTTTGACCCAGGGCCCCCAAAATCGCTAAAATGACCTGCCTACAGAAGAGATAAGGGTACTCACACACCGCTTTCATGAGAGCTGTACTCCTCAGTAATATGGCATTGTGCAAGGATATAGCTATAAAGTAGGACCAAATTCCTTTTCATGTGTTCAACCTAATATTTTCATTCTTTCTTTTTTTTTCAACAAGATGAAAATGTTTTATCTGTGGAGCAACTCCTACCATTAAACTCCCACCGGTTTGAGGAATGTACATTTGCCTACTCACCCTGGAAAAAGATTTACTTTTGAAATTTGAAGGTCTAAGGGCCTGATGTAGAGTATGGCAGACAGAGTACTCCAGCAAAAATGTGATGGAGTATACCCTACCTGTCACATCCTTGGTCTGCCCACTCAATTATGAGTTCGACAGACTATCTGAAAAGTTACTCTGACAAGGAGTAAGTGTCTATATAAAGTGAATAGTCTGACGTCCATTTGTCCTGCCTATCATCACCAGATAAAAATTTGGGGGCATATTAGCAAGGGCTGGCGATAATTATATCACAATATCATCAAGGACACGCTAGCGCGTGTTTCTTTGATTTAGAGCTCGTTTTTTCACAGCTTCGCCTCGCATCACTAATGAGATGCAAAGAAGGCGTGGCTGTGAAAACAACACATGAAAATATCGTGAAGGCAGCTTCGCGATATTAACAAGGAGGTGCAGTGATAAAAAAAATCGCGCTACCTCGGCCTTAACGCTGGAATTTAACGTCTGTTAAATTCCAGACTAAGGCATACTAATAATGGTAGGTGGATTATGCTGATACGACCACAGGGTCGTATCAGCAATGTTATCGCTGTTTTCCATGGAACATCACTGGAAAACCAGCGATGTTCCATGGTAAACACCGCTATCGCTGAAATATTATCGCCATAGCGCTATGTATTGTTAATATAGTGTTATCATGACGATAATTTTCAGCGATAGCCGGCAATAATATTTCTACCGCTATGTGGGGCCAGCGATAATTATCGCTGGCCCTCGTTAATATGCCCCTTAGTCAAAACCAGAAAAAAAATAATAACCACCCACACCCTAGGAGAAAAATCCTAGCATGTGGAAGGCCATTATTTTTTTGTTTTTCAGAAACAAACTATAACTTTGGGAGTTTGTTTCTGAAAAAGTAGAGTTTGGAGTCTGGCCATCAGAAACATGGTGGATGCACACTACAAATGTTGGGCCAGCTTTGCCAATTTCACATGCAGCACAATGCAGCAGCCACAAATGCTGTGCTGTGCTGCATGAAAAGGAGAGAGCAGGAGGGCACCAGATTTACTGACATATGGCACTCACCCCCCCCCCCCCCAGCACTGAAATCAACTCCTGTGCACCACGGAGACACCTTTGTGCCATAGTGCAAGGGTGTCTCTGCGAGTCAAACATAGGATTTTTTACTGGAAGCGTACTCTTCCAGTACAAAATGCTATGCTTAGACTAATTTTAAACATTTTCCCACTTTGCATGTGGGTTGTACAGTGCAGCACACATGGGAAGTCAAAAAATAAAGGAGGAAAAAAAGCATTTCTTCTTCATAGCGCTTGGTTGAAGGGTGCGCTACTTTCTGACACTTAACCATGTCTACTTTATTTAGTAATTTGGGTTTAGCATCAGAAACCTTGGATGGCTGCATGGGAAGCCCATGCACCACCCTTGGTACACCCTCTTGGCACTAAGTAATGCTGCTTTGCGTTACTCTCACGTTATTTCTAGGACTAAACAAGTTTAGGTCTGGAAAGAAAATGAGACAAAATGTTTTTGCACTGATTTGCATCAGTCTTGTGATGCAAACACAGCATATAATCATAGTATTTCTGCCCGATAGTGTCTTCTCAGAAGCTGCAGTTATGATCTTTTAATTTAGTGGGCAGCAGTTTGTCAAGGGAGGCGGAGGATATGATATCTGGCTGCCTCCCAGGATCTAAATGAGCCGCTAGGGCCCTCATTTAAGGGGATTTGGTGTAAGGCAGCGCTGCCCTATGTCAAAGTGAAAGGGCAGGAATGCAGCATATTTATCAACTACAGTGCATTCCTGTTCTTACCCCGACACGGTCGCCGTTTCGGCAGCCTGGCGCCAACGCAGGAACCCTTGCACCATGGTGCAAGGGTACCTGCGTTATCAGCAAGATTGAATTTGGGCAGGAAGGAGCACCTTGTGTTCCCTTACTCAAGCTTTATGATGCCACTCAAAGCCATGCAATGTGGCATTGTGTGGCTTCATAAATCTGACTCAGAGCCTTGCGTCATACATCTACCACTGGTGCAAACATGACGCTAGGCTCTCAAAAATAGGCCCTAAATCTCTAATCATTTTCAGGGTGTGAAAAGGTCAGAAATAAGTTTGTAAACAAGTACGCATGACTATATTGTGGTGTGCACAAAAATGTGTGGGGTTATATTTACCCACATAAAAAGATTTGTGCGGATATGTCTTTTTCTGAACGTAAAACCACATTTCATTATTTGCAAAAGAAGGTTTACATTCGTAACCAAGGTGATTTGCATGTGTAAGCTAAACTTATGGGCAGCTTTCTAAAGGAGGCCCTCCATCTTTATTACAACTCTAGGGTAAGTGTGTGACAATATAACCACTCTCGCCCTCAAACCACCTCTTCTGAGTGAGGCCTTGACTTCTCAGCTGACCTACCATGAAGAGACAGGGAGTCTTTAGAGGCCAATTTTCCATCACTGTTTGTAGGGAACATCTTCAGTCTCACCTTTCTTGTTGTTACATGATCCCTGTGACTGTAAGAATGATGCTCAAAGCTTGGCAAGTATTATAGTAGCCCCAGAGAAGGGGTGTGTGGAGCTGGAGCCGAGCATGTATATAATAACTTATCATACATGGTATCTGAACATGTCTTTCCTTCTGACAGTAACATGGGATGCAGCCAGTGCCTTTGCATGCCCTGCGTTGAATAGGTGACAAAGAAGGACATCATCACATGTTCTGTTCTGATCTTCTTTCCAGCCCTCTCGGTTTTCAGATGTGTGAATAGATTTTCTGAAGTCAACCAGATGAATGTTTTAAGAGGACAATGAGGTGTGTGAGATTGAGGGCACTTGAAATAGGGGGTGTGGCAGCAACAATGTTCCCGCTAAATAACTACGATTTTCAAGACAGAAGCTACGGGGCATATTATCAAGACTGGTGATAAAATTATCGCCGCTTTAGCAGCAGAAAACTGCCGCTAAAATGGCGATAATGGGTTTGATATTATGCTCTACGGAATTCCAATTGAAGCCCATGTTAGATGTCCTTCACATCTAACATGGGCTTCAATTGGAATTCCATAGAGAATATTATCAAGCCCATTATCGCCATCTTCGCTAAAGCGGCGATAATTTTTATCGCCTGGCTTGGGGGCATATTATCAAGCACTGCATTAAAATTATCGTCGCTTTAGCGGCAGAAAAACTGCCACTAAAGCGGCGAT
Source organism: Triturus cristatus (assembly GCF_964204655.1). Classification (NCBI taxonomy): domain Eukaryota; kingdom Metazoa; phylum Chordata; class Amphibia; order Caudata; family Salamandridae; genus Triturus; species Triturus cristatus. The sequence continues at coordinate 847,615,225 of NC_140590.1, forward strand.
AACGGGCTTGATAATATGCCGCAGAGAATTCCCATAGAAGCCCATGTTGACACCAGAACATGGGCTTCTATGGGAATTCTCAAGGGCATATTATCAAGCACATTATCGCCGCTTTAGCGGCAGTTTTCTGCCGCTAAAGCGGCGATACTTTTAGCGCCATTTGTTGATAATATGCCCCCTAGTTTCCTCTCCCTCCTGCATCCCCCAGGCCCACCCCCACACACTCTTCGTCATGGCCAAACAACACAATAAAAGAGGAGGGTGAAGGTGGGGGGACAGTTCCGAATGCTGCACAGAACAGGTGCACGCGCCAACGAGACGCCATTCCCTATTTGTTCCATTACGCTTTTCAAGGTTATTTTGAAAAGCAAGCGTCCAATTAATATAACAATTGCTTTGTGTGATTTTTTTCTTTATTGTCCCTCCAGGCAGAGGAAGGCTCGTGTGAGCGGGACGGAGAATAATACCGTATTTTGTTCCGTTGGTGATGTGCAGTTCCTGCGCCTGTCTGTCAAGGCTTCCTTTATTTCAAATCTAAACATGCCGCTGCTCTTTTTTCACTTTGCACACAAAGGCAAGTGTGTGGGAGTTGCGCGATACAAGTATTTGGAAATGTGCATTGTTGTGAAGGGCACCCACTTACTTATTGCCCCCTATGCAGTGTGTTCCCAGTGTCAGGGTGATGCACCCCAGGGGCCACCCAGAATGCATCCATAAAACATACAACTTCATTTGAACTTGTTATTGCACTTGCTGTTTGTGCAGCTTGACAAGGGATCTAAAATGGCTTTGCATTAAGATAAATTAATGAGCCATGCATACGAGTTCTGTCTCAGCATGGATTTATATATGTGCAGCGAAGGGATTTGAGATTTGGTTGCTGAGAGTTGCAAGTTTTCTACATTCGTTCCAGACAAATGGGTTCCATGTGTTTTCCTCGGTTTCATTAATTTCAGATGGTTCTAACTCAGTTATCGCTGCATGTTTCATTTTATTGGAAACATGGCGGTACTCCCGTTTGATCCCATGGCAGATTCCTATGTTTTATCGTTACATTCCCCATTGTTTTAATCCATTTTATTTACAGTATTTTTATAAAGCACTGATGTGCCTATCAATGTGTCGAGCCTTTACGGAAAAGACAACATTAATTCGGCCTTCTTGAACTATCTGCCTAAAAAGGTTGTGTTTGGGAGTTTGCTGAAATTAAAGAGGACGTGTTCAGCTACCGACTCATCTAAGAAGTTGCAATGTTTTGGTCTTTATGCTCTGAGAGATTTGTTGCCTTGTTTCTGAAGTTTTAATCTAGATTGGGTGATCTCGTGTGCTTTTGATAATCGCAGATGACTGGATCGTGCCTAACATTAGCTGTATTATGAAGATACCTTATGTCTTTGTTCATGAAAGCTGTGTGCACTGTACGTAGGGTTTAGAATTTAGGCCTTGCTTCCAACAGGCGCCAACAGACAGATTTCAATGCCATTGCTACTTTTTTTGTTTACATTTTTTTCTTGAGAGTTTTATTTTCCATGGTACACCACTATACATTTTCAATTAAGGCATGATGCCAGGTGTACACAGGCAGTCAGACGATATAAGTGTATTATGGAGTATCCATCTCATCATACATCGTATAGTTCAAGTAAGAAACAGCAAATTGTACATGGATATTACCCCTCCAGTGATCTGGAGTGAGATTTGTTATGCTGACTAATGCCAGGTGCCTGTATATGTGGGTTTCCGCAAGGGTGTGGGTTGATATGTAGTCCCCCACTCTATCCCGGTATACCTCTTTGATTGATGCCCATGTTGGTATTCCCAATATATATGAGCCTGCTCTGTGGTGCCAGGGGGTAAACATGAAACTGTGAACTGAGGGGGGAGGTGGGAGGTGGGAGGGGGATGGGAAGGGTCCGGGGAGCCTACAAAATATATTGTGGTAAGTATCTGTTTTGTGGTTGGTTCCAGTTTGTCTATGAACTGTCTGTGGCATCAGAATCAGAGAAAGAGGGATGTCTAAGGGGGGCTGTATCTCCTATCACTAGTCGGGGTACTAGTCTGGTGGGACCCTATTATATGATCGGCCTTTCATCTGATACGGCTATTGCGTAGTGGCATTTATTTGCGCTATCGGGGACAGGGGTGGAGTCTGGGATTGGGATGGTGTTGCACTGGGTGAGTCTTCTTGTGTTGTCTCCTATGTAAACTGGAACAGGAGTTGTGTCCATTCCATAGAGATGGGATGTTTTCTAATCCCCTTCACCTCCTCATCTCTCAATGTTGCTTCCTCTGCTGCCCCCCATTTTTTAACGGCGCCTATCCAGGCTGTCTCAGGGGGTCCTGCTGGTGCTCTCCAATACATGGCTATTCCCCGTTTCGCCAGGAGTATGGCTAGGGACGCAAACCTGCACTGCACCTTTTCTGTCTTCCGCCTGCAGAAGACCCCCAGGGCACATGCCTCCCATGTGGTAATGTGCATGAGGTGGACAGTCGCCCCAAGAACCCGGTGTATCCTACCCCAAAATGGCTGGATTACTGGACAGTCCCAGAACATGTGTTTGAAGTTCGCCTTGGGTTTTTGACATCTGGGGCATGCGAAATGCGTGTCGGGGTAAAATCGGTGGAGCTTGTGCGGTGTTAAGTATGCGCTATGTAAAATATTGAATTGAATGTTTTTGAACCGTGCGTTCCGTGAGACTTACTTTGGGTACTCTAGAGCCTTTTCCCATTCTTGGTCATTAAGCACTCGTCCTATCTCGTCTTCCCATTTTTGGTGTAGGGCCAGTAGAGGGGCCGTGATCAGTTCCCTTATTGCCTTATAATGCCAAGTGACTAAGGGGCATATTATCAAGAAACGGCATTAAAATTATCTCCGCTTTAGCGGCAGAAAACTGCCGCTAAAGCGGCGATAATGGGCTTGATAATATGCCGCAGAGAATTCCCATAGAAGCCCATGTTCTGGTGTCAACATGGGCTTCTATGGGAATTCTCTGTGGCATATTATCAAGCACATTATCGCCGCTTTAGCTGCAGTTTTCTGCCGCTCAAGCGGCGATAATTTTAACGCCCCGCTTGATAATATGCTCCCAAGTGCCTGCCCATGCCCATACGTAGGAATGTGTTTAGTACCGGGTGTGTCAGTGGTTCCCCCTCAGTGAGATCCCAACATTGTTGTGCGCTGTCTACTAATCGCCTGTGCACCAGGAATTGTCCCGGAGGGAAATCGTAGTTATCCCGCATTTGGGCATACGTTTTCAGCTGCCCATTTTCAAACAGTGCCTCCATCTCCGTCACTTCGTGCTTCGTCCATATCCAGAGGGCTCCGGATGTGTAATAGGTTTCCTTCTGTGGGAATCCCACTAATGGGAGCAGTGGGGAGAAGAGGGGTAGACCCCTTGACAAACAGTGTATGCGCATCATGCATTTGCGGGCAATCGACACCTGTAGGGGGTGTGTACGCGTTGGCTTGGTTCCTGGCATCAACAGTCTCCGGATAGCCGGGAGTGGTATCCGACCGTCGTTAGTAAATGTCTCCTCTATGTGGCCTTCTGCTGTCCAATGGGACAGCCACTGAATCTGAGCCACCAGGAAATAAGCTTCGAAGGAGGGGACCCCTAAACCCTCTTGTGTTGTAGGTAAGTAGAGGGTTCGTAAGGCTACTCTGTGTCTACCACCTCCCCATATCAATGTCATGAGTAGTGTGTCTAGTTCTTGAAAAAAGGAGCGCGGCTGTATCACCGGGAGATTGGCAAAGGAGTAGAGTAGTTTGGGTACCATAATCATCTTCGCTAAGGCTACACGCCCTATGGGAGTCAATGGTAGGGTCTTCCAGAAGGTAACTGCTGCTCGTACCCCTGCTAATGTTTTGCGGTGGTTCCCCTCGTAGAGGTTTTCAGGTGAGTGGTACAGTCTCACTCCCAGGTATCGGGGTGCCGCAGCACTCCAACCTAGTGTCTGGGTTCCTATCATGATCTCCAAGGGAGCTAGGTGAGGGCTGAGGGCAAAGATCGTCGATTTTTCCCAATTGACTTTAAGTCCAGAGACCTCTGCGAAGTTCTGCAATATTGTCCATATTGGCATAAGAGCACTTGTGACATACCGCACATAGATCAGGAGATCATCGGCATATAACGATACGTAATGAACCGTGCCTGCAATTTGAATACGCCAGGCGTCACCCTCCTGCCGCAAGCGGATTGCCAGAGGTTCCACTGCCAAGGCGAAGAGTAGGGGGGACAAGGGGCACCCCTGCCTCGTTCCCCGCTCCACCGGAAGTGGAGCTGAAATGTACTTTCCCACCCTCATCTTAGTGGTGAGGCCCTTATAGAGGAGTTGTGTGTATGCCAATAAGGTCGGGCCGACACGTACTTTGCGGAGGGTTGGGAATAGATATGGCAAAAGGAGCGTATCGAAGGCCTTTTCAAGGTCTAAAATTAGGCATGCGGCTTGTGGGAAGTGGTCCCTTGCTCTATCTTGTACATGGAAGAGTCTACGTATATTCTGTGACACGCTGCGTTTGGGGAGAAAACCATTTTGGTTGGGTGGATCAATTGTGGGAGAACCTGAATGTATCCATCTGCCAGTATTTTCCCTAAACTTTTACAGTCTGCATTGAGTAAAGTTATGGGCCTGTATGAGGACGGGAGAGTGGGATCTCTGTTCGGTTTAAGGAATGTTACTAGGGTAAATTCCCTGAGTGAACTGGGGAGTTCGCCTCTCTTTAGCGCATCATCTTACATGGTCACGAGGCGCAGAGACAGCTGCCCCAAAAAGGTGGTGTAGTATTCGAGGGGGAAGCCGTCCATTCCCGGCGCTTTACGTCGTGCCAGTGCCCTGATTGAGTGGGTGACGTCCGGGGAGTTTATCTTTGTGTCTAACGCTTTTCTGTCCGCCGGTGGAATGCCGGGTATGGACGTGGAGTGGAAGAATTGGGATAATGCTAGGTGTGATCAATGCCATTGCTACTTGTGTAAGATATATTTCTGATTAACAAATCATTTTTGCTTAGTGTCATGGATTTGCAGAAAATATCACCCACATGAATGCAGTACTGTGTGAGGAAGTTAGGGCATCATATTGAAAAAGAGGTGAGAATAGTATCTAAAGAACGCATTTCTGCATAATCCTCCAAATACAAAAATAGAAGTGAGTATTTTTCTGGGAGTGGTTGGTTACCGTAGATAGTGGATTCCAAATGTTCCCTTGATTGCAAAACCTTTACAGAGGCTTACTCACAGTGATGTAGGTGACCTGGGGCCATTCGATGACAAATGCACGAGTGCCTTCCTCGAGATCAGAGATAAACTCTGCAGTGCATCTGCTCTAGGAATGCCAAATTGTGAAATCGTTTTCTACCTGTTCTGTCATGAGAGCGAAGGGTTTGCATTTTCAGTACTAACCCAAAAGAAGAACTGAGGCGGCTTGCAGCTCACTTCCTTGCCACATTGGATCCAGTAGCTGCAGGACTTCCTGGTTGTTTAAAATCAGTAGCAGAGGTTTCTCTTGCAACTGAACAAAGCGAGTGGATTATAATGGGTACTTATTGTGTTAGAGCCTCGTTCAATTGAAATTGTGCAGACATACTCAAACTCAGCATCTGACAAACAGCTGACTTACTAAATATAGGCAAAGAACCTTAACAACTGACAATATTTCAATTGGTAGATGTAAAACTCTGAATCCCACAATGCTTTCATCAAGTGCAAACAAAAATGATGAAAAGGCTTGTGAGAATGATTGCATTGATGTGGACGAAGGTAATGCACCATTACTACGTGGGCATTACTACGATGTGCTTTTCTCTGCATTTTTTAGTGTGTGTTTACCATTACTATGTATGCTGCTACATAGCATGCGTTTACTTCGCAAATGCTTTTAGTACGCATTACTTTACTACGAGCTGTGGGAGTTACGATGAGACGGGACGTGCAAAGAGGAGAGAGAGGTAAGAGGGAGTGTGTATTTTTTTAAGGGTTGGTGTTTGAGTAGTAGTTTTTTTAGTTTTAGGGTATTGCAGGGGGTAGTGTTTTAGGGTTTAGGGTAGTGTTGTAGTGTTTGTATTTTTTAAGGGTTGGTGTTTGAGTAGTAGTTTTTTTAGTTTTAGGGTAGTGCAAGGGGTAGTGTTTTAGGGTTTAGGGTAGTGTTGTAGTGTTTGTGTAGTGTAGGGTAGTGTTTTAGGACTTAGGGTAGTGTCGGGGGTCATCTAGGGTAGTGTTTAAGTGTAGGGGACAGACTGGGGGCAGGGGTAAGGAAGTGCAGGGGGTAGTGTTTTAGGGTTTAGGGTAGTGTTGTAGTGTTTGTGTACTTTAGGGTAGTGTTTTAGGGTTTAGGGTAGTGTCGGTGGTTTGTTCAGGGTAGTGTTACAGTGTAGTGGAAGGACTCGAGTAGGGGTGGGGACGTGCTAGGGTTAGTGATTTAGGGTAGTGTTGTAGTGTTTGTGTAGTGTAGGGTAGTGTTTTAGGGTTTAGGGTAGTGTCGGGGGGTCGTGTAGGGTAGTGTTTAACTGTAGGGGACGGAGTGGGAGTAGGGGTAGGGAAGTGCTGGGGGTAGTGTTTTAGGCTTTAGGGTAGTGTTGTAGTGTTTGTGTAGTGTAGGGTAGTGTTTTAGGGTTTAGGGTAGTGTTGGTGCTTTGTGCAGGGTAGTGTTACAGTTTAGTGGACAGACTCGTAGTAGGGGTAGGGATGTGCTTGGGTAGTGATTTAGGGTTTAGGGTAGTGTTGTAGTGTTTGTTTAGTGTAGGGTAGTGTTTTAGGGTTTAGGGTAGTGTCGGAGGGATGTGAAGGCTAGTGTTTCAGTGTAGGGGATGGACTGGTAGTAGGGGTAGGGTTGTGCTGGGGGTAGTGTTTTAGGGTTTATGGTAGTGTTGTAGTGTTTGTGTAGTGTAGGGTAGTGTTTTAGGGTTTAGGGTAGTGGCAGGGGGTCTTGTAGGGTAGTGTTTCAGTGTAGGGGACGGACTGTCGGTAGGGTCGGAATGGGGGTAGTGTTTTTGGGTTTAGGGTAGTATTGTAGTGTTTGTGTAGTGTAGGGTAGTGTTTAAGGGTTTAGGGTAGTGTGAGGGGGACGTGTAGGGAAGTGTTTCAGTGTAGGGGCAGGACTGTGGCTCAGGGTAGTGTCGTGCTAAAGGTAGTGTTGAAGGGATTAGAGCAGTGTTGAGAAGTTTGTTGTGTGTAGGGTAGTGTATTTGCATTTAGTATTTTGGGTAGTGTTGGGGAGTTAATTTATGTATTAAATGTATTAAAAAAAATTAAATACCTTTCTAAGTGTTTGGGTATTAATTAAAAGAACAAAAGCGAGGTAAAACTATGCGATGTATTAAATTACATACCCGAGTATTAATTTTCAACATATATTTTAAATTACTCCCCCACCCAAAATCCCTATTTCACTGCAATCCCGTCCCAGGGTTTAGGTAACGTTTTTTAAAAAAAATATTAAAAAAGGTTCATTTTTGCGTAGTAGTGGTATGCGAAGTAATTAACAGCGCATTAAAAGCAGATTCTTATATTTTAAATGCTTTTGCGTAGTAATTGTTTGCGCATTAAAAATATGCGGAGTAATGGTAGTTGCGATGTAAAAACATCGCACTAAAAGCATGCGTAGTAATAGCATGCTAAGGAGCGTCATACATTTGTGGACGAATAGTGCACTAAACTAAGACAAGGTACTAGCTGATTTTATTTTATTTGTGGATAGGGCTTTTCAGAGAGACCATCAATGATTGTAAAGAGTGGCAGATGCAGTCTGTGACATATAATATATTGTGGAAGCATCATACTCATATAATTTTACCTTGCCACAAGTAGCAGAACTGATTGTATTAATAGGTGCATTCTGCTTAGCCGGTTGGTTGAGTGTGACAATTTACACTGACAGTCAGTGTGGTTCTGGAGTGGCTCATGATTTTTGACAATTGTGGTCACAAAGGGGAGTATGACATCTTCTGGTATCACTATTTGTAATGGGACATTTTTCTTTGTCTGTTGGAAGCATTACAGCAAACTAAAAAGATTTCAGTGGTCAAGTGTGTTACCATAAAAGTGGAAATGATATGATTACTTTGGACAATAGGTACGCAGACGCGGTAGCAAAATAATGTGCTCTTCAATCTGCTGCAATATATTTAAAACAGCAAGGACAATGTAAAATTGTAAATGATTCAAATTACAATGTACATTTTTCCCATTAATATCAGTCCGGACATTGAGCTAGCTTAGGTAACCCCAGGACGAGGCACCAGAAAATTAAAGTAGAAAGTAGGAACCAGCACTGTTAGACTTGGCCCTCTCTGTGAGGTCACCCCTAGACTTTATACCTTCAACCTGTTTTTGATGGCTTTTAGGACTCTGTTCACTTTACCGCTGGTAACCAGTAATAAAGTGCTTGCATTCCCTCCTTTAAACATAGTAGGATTGGCTTACACCAAATTGACACCTTTAATTTACTTATATGTCCCTAGTAAAGTGGCACTCCATGTACCCTGGGACTGTAAATTAAATGCTACAGCACTAATTGAGCCACCCACTTAAATAGCTTTTTAAACATGTCCCAGGCTTGCCATTGCAGACGGTGGCTGCAGTTTTAATCTGCCATTTTGACCTGGCAAAATAAACCCTTTTGCCAAGTCTAAACCTTCCTTTTGAATAAATATGTGGCTCCACTATTGTAGGCCCTACACAACCTTTAGGGCAGGGTGCAGTGTATTCAAATGTTTGGACATGTGCTTTAATGTTTTACATGTTCTGGTAGTGAAAAGCTCATAAAATCATTTTTCACTACTGCATGGCCTAAATTTCCTATAGTATAACATCAGTTACCTTATTACATTAAATGATTGCTAACATTCAATTCGCAGCAAGTAGGATTGTCAAGCTTGTTGTCTAAAGAAATGTAATTTAAAACCCTCTTTAAATGGTAAAGCCACATTTTAAGTGACAATTCTGAGAAAAAAACACTTTTAGAAAGTTGGCATTTTCTTGTCCCAACCATTTGTTGCCTGCAGCTTGTATCCTGGGTCACATAATTAGGAGCATCTGGCAGTTGGCATTTGTGTATTATTCCGAGACAGTGAAACCAAGGAAGAATAGGCATTAGCACGATGTACCATCTCTGACATTGTGGGAGTGGAGCTGTCACCTTCCACATTTACACATCACAAAGGCTCTATCTCAGCACACTTACAAGGGGTTTCATACTTTTCTTTTGTGCCTATGCTGGGTCCAGATTAGGGAGGCACGAAATTCCAAACAACTCTATCGGTGGAAATCTCCAGAACCTACTTCAAGCTGGCACCAGGTTTAAATATTGGAACCTCAGACCCAAGACTTCAGTACACCTCTGGACCTGTGGAAGACTGAGAAGGACTGCTCAGCTGCTTTGTTGCAAGAAGGACTGCAACTCTGATGCCCTACTACTCTTCTGCCTTTATGCCTGCTGCTCTGCTGCTTGTGTGAAAGAGATTGGACGTGGAACTTGATCCCAGGACCACCAGATTGACACCAATGGCTAGTTGACTTAACTCTTGATCAGAGGCTCCAAGCACCTTGACTCTGTTGGCAGTGTATCATGCCCCACAAGTGGTTGCACCCTGGTCCTGGACTCTTGAAAATGAGCCTGAAGGTGATCTGCCAGCCCAGCTGTGGTCTCTTGGGCAGATCTAGACTTGTGCACAATACTTTCTGTATTGACATATATGTGGGTGATTTTGCCTTGATGGTGAATCTGTACTTATATGCCTTGATTCTTACACCATTTGTTTAGCATGAGACGGTTCACGTTTTAATTGTAGGTATACTGTAATACCTTACATTGTTTGTATTTTACATTGGTTATTTCATAGTGTAATGCATCTTTCTTTTTCTTTTTTTTCACTTTCTTTTTTTACTGTTTTTTCTACTTCCTTTTTTTATCTAAATATGTTTATTAGCATATAATGTAAAACATGATCACGAATCATCACGTTCAAATCACATGTAAATAACAACATTAGTCAAGGGATTACCCAAATTTTACATTCAAGTATTTAGGATCACAGATAACACTAACCATTAAACATACAATAAGTCAAACCTGGGTAGAAAATATAAGTAGTTCCAACAAGGCTATATATTAGCTATTCAAAATAAAAAATATATCTCAAACTAACTAGATGCCTTAATATAAACATACCAAAAACATAAACACAAATAGTGAATAATACCAGCAGACTAATTTGATTTACAAAAAAAAATTAAAAATCATCATGACAATCCCAACTAAGCCTAGCCCATATGTGTTCACATTTTTTAATAGAACTGAGAAGAATATCTACAATAAAGTGGTGAAGCATGTCGTTAAGCCAAGAAGGCTAATGACACGCTTCGTCACTTTAGAAATGCAGGACTGCACCATATTTACTAGAATATTGTGCAGCCCTGCATTTCCCCCTGCGCTAGTGCTAACTTTAGCTGCCTAGCGCCATCACAGGCACCGTTGCACCATAGTGCAAGGGAGCTTGTGTTGAGGGGAAGTTTGTTTATGTGCAGTAAGGTTCCCCTTCCTGCACATAAATGCCATTTTGTAACTTCTATGTGTGCTGCTTGATGCAGCACACTTAGACAGTGCAATTTCCCTCTCATAGATTTGCCTCATGATTGTCTACCACTTGGCTACCCTGGGAGGCGACTGAGAGATCCATCCCCTTGCAATGCAAAGTCAGGCCGATACATTAGTGATAGGTAACAGTTGTTTTATTCCAAGGTCTGCTTCTAACCTAAACCCTAGCATGATCTCTTTGTGTGTAAATTGTGGGTCAAAGCCCATAAAAATTCCAATAGCCTGAAACACTGCCTCCCAGAACTCCCCCAGTTTCAGGCAGGTAAACAAACATGTGTAAAATATTTGCTGCCACGAATCTGCACTTAAGACACTTGGTTTTATCCCCAATATCATTCCTAGTCCACCTTGTTGTTCTGTTGGGTGTGTAGAATAACATACATGGAGGTTTACATTGTTGTAATCTTAAATTGACACAGTGTACTGAACCCTCTGCAGTCTCTAATTCAGTGAGGATTTCATCAGGGATGATATACTCAGAGAAAAGATTACTCCATTTCAAAGCAAGTTTAGGGCTATTGTTAATTCTGTGTTGACAGAGACTTCGATAGATGGAGCTTATTAGTGATTTCTTAGGTGCCCTATGGAGACTAAAAGGCAAGTCAGAACTTACAGGTGCCTTAATCCCATGGTGCACAAGAAGTAGTCCCTGATCTGTCAGCATTTGAAAAATAACCGGTGGGCAGGTCATAGGAAATTTGCAAACCTTCAAATGTACGAAATCCATTTAAATCATATAGATGTCCTAATCTCTCCACCCCATAACCAGCCCATATCTTGCCAATAGAATCATGAAATACATCTGGGAGGATTGGGTTATCTCTTACATGCATATCTGAATGCATAAGTGGTAGGGAGTACTTGAATGAGATATCACGCCATATATAAGCTATTTCTTTAATGGTCTTACCTCTAACCACATCTAAGTAGTTGGGATCACCTAATCCCTATAAGAACAGTCTGCTATCCTATCCAAGCACAAAGCAATAATAAAAAGTGGTAGAATCTAAGTTACCAGCTGTCAACAAGTTGTGGAGGTGACCAGCAAATGCAGCCTAAAAATAAAGTTTAAAATAAGGGAGCACCAACCCTCTGTGACTATAGGGAAACTTAATAAAACATATTGCACTCCGTGCCCACCTGTAGCCCCATATAAAACTACAAATAGCACCCTTGGGATGCTTAAAGGACTTGCCCAAAAGAGATATAAAAATGTTGGTAAAACTTTGCTTATAATAATATTACATCCCCCAACAATACTAATGGGTAACTTATTCCAGCCTTTTAGATTCTTTATGATAGACTGAAAAAGAGGCTTATAATTTAGCTTCACTACGTGTTCCACGTGTGGCATATTCTGAACACCTAAATGAGTAGCCGACATGCAAATCCCAGAAAATGGTGTTTCAGGCCGAAAATTAAAAGAAGAACTTGTGTTTTAGTAATGTTCATCTTATACCCATAGAAGATATCAAACTTGTTAGCTTCATCTTTGATAGAGTCCAGGGCAACAGAAGGATTGGAGGAAAAAACTGCTACATCATCAGAATAAGCAGTAATTTTCTATTCACCTGACGCTGATATAAAAGCCTGAATGTGATCATTTAAATACAAAGAGTGCAGATAAGCCTTGAGGTATAGTGCGAATAGTAAAGGAGAAAGTAAGCACCCCTGCCTGGTGCTGCGAAGAATCTGGAAAGGAGTAGATAATAAGCTCTGTGTTCTGTTTTGTACATTTAGTTCTTATATATATGTTTATATCTATGTTCTTTCCCAGAGGCACTTCCAGACGACACAGTCAACTGCCTACTCAGCATCTAACAGTATCAATCCGATGTTGAAACCAGATTTCTCTGTGACATCGAAGGCAGCAATTGCAGTGTTGACATGACCTGTAGTGTCCCTCCCCAAATAAATCCATGCTGCTGACCTGAACCTAAGCCTGACATAAGAGGAGTCAGCCAGGCTGCTAAGATGTTTGCCAAGATTTTAGCATCAGCATTGATGAGTGATATAGGGCAGTATAAGCCACGCTCCTCGGGTTGCTTACATTTCTCCAGAAAAATAACAATATTTGTCATATTCGATGAGCAGGGCACGTCGCTGCTATCCCCTATATATTAAATAATTTTTTGCAGGAAGGGCACAATAAGATTCTTAAACGTTTTTATAAAACTCAAGTGGTAGTGCATCATCTCTGGTCGCTTTACCAGAAGGTAGGGCATACAAAGGATCAGTCATTTCAATACTAGGGATCTCTTCTTTAGGAGCCGAGGCATGCATCTCATCCAACATTGGGAGAGCACAGCCCTGTAGGTAACTCCCAAAACCTGTCCCATCAAATAGATCAGACTGACCATAGACGAGCTGGTAAAATACTGAGAATTGCTCCAATATAGCCTGTGAATGCGTATACAAAAGACCATCCTCACCTTTGTTAGCATAAATCCGTCTCTTAGTCTTCCTATCCACTATTTGATGAGCCAGCAAGTGCCCAACCTGCTCTCCAGACTCATATTGAAGAGAACAATGCCTGTTAAAGTTAGCCGCAATCTTCTCCTTTATTACCCTCCCCAAGTTTGAACGCTTTTCAATCAAAGATAAATATAGTTTCTATTGGTCATGATCCCCCTCCTGATTTCACTAGCATGTAAGAGTTCTAATTGAATAACTGACCAACAGAGTGCCTGCATGTTTATTTCTTTATTTCTGTTTTTCTGAAAAATGAACTGCTGTGTAATACCCCTTACAAAGTCTTTCATTGCATCCCATACAACCAATGGAGAAGCCGTACCCGCATTTATTTGAATAAACTCTGACAAATTCTTATTAACAGACAGAACGTAATCTGTATTCATGAGTAGATGATGAGGAAATGAAAACGGACGCCTCTGACTTGCTGCTGCCTGTAAGTGGCAATGTAGCAATATAGGATTGTGGTCCAAAGTGACTCTGGGGCACACTTCCAATTTTAGCAGCTTGTAGCACATTCTCAATAACAAAGGCCAAATAAATCCTAGAATGATGTTTGTTTGGCACAGAAAAATATGTATATTGTAGCATCATTGGATTTAATGCCCTCCATGCATCCCTTAAATCATGTAAGCGCGCCAGTTCAAAAGTGGAGGCCCTAACTTTACCATTCGGGGTGAGACCCGCTGATTGTTAGAGTCTATAGTATAATCCAATGTACAATTAAAATATCCCATAACTAAAAGCTCACCCATCCATTCCAATAGCCCTTCTATCATATCTGGTGTGACTACATTAGGCCCATATAGTGTAGGAAAAACATATTTAGAGCCATACTGTGTGAGGTGCACTGTCAGCCAGTAGCCCCTAGGATCTACAGTGAACTTTAGTAAATTTTAATCTAATGATTGTTCCACCAAAACAGCTAATCCCCTAATAAAGACTGTCTTATATGTGCATGCAATTATATTGTATCCAAGCTGCTTAAGTAATAATCTGTCTTTATATGCTAAGTGCGTATCAGTGAGCGATACTATGTGGGGTTTATATATTTGTATTTTCCCCGCAAACTAGTTGTCATTTGCTGCATGAATTTGAACCAGAAACATTCCAGTACAAACACATAATTGTACCAAGATAAGATCCTACATTTCACTCCGTTTGACACTACACCCTGAATACGAGAAAAGCCCCCACCCAACAGTGTAAAAGGAAAGAAAAAGCAGAAGATGCACATAGAGTAATACTGATGATCACTTTGATTTGTTTCCCCCCCAACAAAAACACCTCACCCCCCCCCCCCCCGAAACCCTATCTTTCACAGTCTATATATTCATTGTGTTAGTTTTACATTGATGTACAGGAAATGTAGCCAACATAAGGCATGGATTCATTCATCTATGACATTACGGAAGTATGTCAATGTGACTGAATATCTATGTAGATGTTTGGACTTTGAATGTTGGAACGCCTGGGAATTAGCTGCACTTTGATATTTTGGTATCACATATGTTACTGAAGTACACATTCAAACAGCGACCCTAAGGGCCTAAGCGACCCTTGACCCTCCCTTAGGCAGGTCGCTCCCCACGCCGCACCACTCCACCAGACTGCGCCTGTGCTCCTGCTCCGCTCGCTGCTACTCATTTGTGGGTTCGAGGCCCGCCTCCACCCGCAGGCCTCCACCTGCGCCTCATCGCCTCAGGTTTGTTGTTGCTATTGCTCGTTGTGCTCCCTTTTCTCCTTGTGACCCGTTGCTCCATGCCCCTTTTTGCACTGTGACCGTTCTGCTTTTGTGCCCCCTTTTCTCCGTGTGACCCGTTGCTTCTGTGCCCCCTTTTGCACTGTGACCGTTTCGCTTGTGACCTTATTTGCCCTGTTTTTGCCGTTTTTCCGCTGCCTTGCCTTAGGCTTGTTTTTCCCGCCCGTTACCACCGCTGCGTCCCTGCGGCCCCGCCTCCCGCCCCCATTGGCTCCCTCCCAGCTGCTCCTCCCTCCCACCTCCCCTTCTTATGGCGGCCGCTGCGCGGCAGTGAGAGCGACCCTTGACCCTCCCTCAGGCAGGTCGCTCCCCACGCCGCGCAGCTCCACCAGACTGCGCCTGTGCTCCTGCTCCGCTCTCTGCTACTCGTTTGTGGGTTTGAGACCCGCCTCCACCCGCAGGCCTCCACCTGCGCCTCATCGCTTCAGGTTTGTTGTTGCCACTGCTCGTTGTGCTCCCTTTTCTCCTTGTGACCCGTTGCTCCGTACCCCTTTTTGCACTGTGACTGTTCTGCTTCTGTGCCCCCTTTTCTCCGTGTGACCCGTTGCTTCTGTGCCCCCTTTTGCACTGTGATCGTTTCGCTTGTGACCTTATTTCCCTGTTTTTGCCGTTTTTCTGCTGCCTTGCCTTAGGCTTGTTTTTCCCGCCCGTTACTGCCGCTGCGTCCCTGCGGCCACGCCCCCCGCCCCCATTGGCTCCTCCCTCCCACCTCCCCTTCTTATGGCAGCTGCTGAGCGGCCACGCCAAAGGCGCGCCAAAGGCAAGCCTGTCTGCGCCCGTCCGCGCCTGGACCGCGCCCAGCGCCAGAACCCCTGGATTCCGAAGCCACCACAAGACCAGACTGCACTACGACTCCTCAGCCTCCACGCACTCACCCCTGGACGACATCACGCCTGCTACCATGCCACCCCAAAGCGCACCCAAGGACCCTTCACCTGCCGGAACTGCAACTACACCAGCATCCAGCCCGGCAAGCCACCAACCAGAGAACCCAACCACCTCCGATGCATCCTCCTCAACACCCGCTCCGCACGCAGGCACGCCGTCGAACTCTGGGACCTCCTGGACTCAACCACCCCTGACGTCGCCTTCCTGACGGAGACCTGGCTGGACACCACCTCGGCACCAGACATCGCCACTGCCATCCCAGAGGGCTACAAAATCTCCCGCAGAGAGCACATCAACAGAGTAGGAGGGGGAATCGCCATCATCCACAAGGACACCCTCCGAGTATCAACCAACACGGACGACACCCTCACCACCGCCGAGCACATGCACTTTCAGATCCACACCGACCCTAACACCACCCTCAGAGGAACACTCGTCTACAGACCACCCGGACCCCGACCACAGTTATGCGACACCATCGCCGACTTCATCAGCACCCACGCCATAGCCTCCATGGACTACATCCTCCTCGGGGACCTGAACTTCCACCTCAAGAACAACAACGACGTCAACTCCGCCGCCCTGATCGACAACCTCGCCAACCTCAGACTCAAACAGCTCGTGACAACACCCACCCACGCTGCTGGTCATACATTGGACCCCATCTTCACCGCAAGCCCCCACGTCTCCTTCGACCACACCACCGAACCCCACTGGACAGATTATAGATGCGTCCACTTCACCTTCAGGAAACCCACCACACACCACCGCACCCAACAGATGCCATGCCGCCACTGGGGCAAGGTCCCCGAGGACCAACTGACCGCCACCCTCGCCCTGGGACCTCCCGCAGATCCCACCGACCCCGACACCGCCGCCACCAACTTCAGACAATGGATCATCGACTGCGCCAACACCCTCGCCCCACTCAAGACCTCCACCACTAACCACTTCAGCAAGAAGGCCGCTTGGTTCACTGAAGACCTCTGGACCTAAAAGCACAACTGCCGGAAACTAGAGAAGAACTGGCTCCACGACCAGACAGCCACTCAGCCCACAAGAACGCCATCCGCAGACACCACCAACTCATCAGAACCGCCAAGAAGACTGCCTTCAAGCACCACCTAGACAGCACTGCACACAACAGCAAGATCACTGACATCCACAACAGCTTCAACACCGCCACCCCCGCACCCGTCTGCGAGACCGCCACCGCTGAGACTACCACCCGCACCAGCCGGCTGACCACCTGGTCCAACGTCAATGACGAAGACACCATCAAGACCATGAACTCCATCCATTCCGGATCCCCATCTGACCCATGCCCCCACCACGTCTTCAACAAAGCCTGCACAGCCATCGCACCCCACCTCCGGAAGACTATCAACATCTCCCTCGAGACAGCAACCTTCCCGGAGAGCTGGAAGCACCCCGAGATCAACACCCTACTGAAGAAACCCAAGGCGGACCCCAAGGACCTCAAGAACTTCCGACCCATCTCCCTGCTCCCCTTCCCGGCGAAAGTTATTGAGAAGATCGTCAACAAACAGCTCACCCGCTACCTTGAAGACAACGACATCCTGGACCCATCCCAGTCCGACTTCCGCAGCAACCACAGCACCGAGACGGCCCTCATAGCCGCCACCGACGACATCCGAATCCTCGTGGACAAAGGAGAAACAGCCGCCCTCATCCTCTTGGACCTGTCAGCAGCCTTCGACACGGTCTGCCACCGCACCCTAACAGCACGCCTCCATGACGCCGGTATCCGAGAGAAGGCCCTGGCATGGACCACATCTTTCCTCTCCGGCAGAACCCAGAGCGTCCGCCTCCCACCCTTCCACTCCAAGACAACCGAGATCATCTGCGGCGTCCCTCAGGGATCTTCCCTCAGCCCGACGCTGTTCAATATCTACATGGCACCACTCGCCCACGTCGCACGACAACACTGCCTCAACATCATCTCCTACGCCGACGACACCCAGCTGATCATATCCCTCACCGAAGACCCCCACACCGCCAAAGCCAACCTACACAAAGGAATGAAGGCCGTCGCAGAATGGATGAAGCACAGCAGACTGAAGCTGAACTCTGACAAGACGGAAGTCCTCATCCTCGGCCGCACCCCCTCAGCCTGGGACGACTCCTGGTGGCCAATATCGCTGGGAACAGCCCCAGAACCCAGCGACCACGCACGCAATCTAGGGGTCATCCTCGACTCCTCCCTCTCCATGGCCAAGCAAGTCAACGCGGTGTCCGCATCCTGCTTCAACACCCTCTGAATGCTCCGCAGGATCTACAAATGGATCCCCTCGGACACGAGAAGAACTGTCACCCAGGCCCTCGTCACCAGCAGACTGAACTACGGGAACGCCCTCTACGCAGGAACAAGAACCAAGCTCGTGAGATGGCTGCAATGCATCCAGAACGCCTCAGCACGACTGATCCTGGACATCCCCCGACGCAGCCACATCACACCCCACCTGAGAGACCTGCACTGGCTCCCCGTCAATAAGAGGATCACCTTCAAACTCCTCATCCATGCCCACAAAGCTCTACACAACGCCGGACCAGAATACCTCAACGACCGACTCAACTTCTACACTCCCACCCCCAGCCTCCGCTCTGCCAACCTCGCCCTCGCCACAGTCCTGCGCATCCGGAAATCCACCACCGGCGGTAGATCCTTCTCCCACCTTGCCACCAAGACCTGGAACACTCTCCCCACCGACCTACGACAGACGCAGGACCTGATTGCCTTCAGAAGACTTCTCAAGACCTGGCTCTTTGAACAGTAGCAGCCCGACCCTTACCCCAGCGCCTTGAGACCCTCACGGGTATGTAGCGCACTTTACAAATGTCATGATTGATTGATTGATTCGAAATTGCAATTTCAGTGCATGACATATTTTGAACTTTGATGTTTACTCCCATTTATGCTGCAGATACTTTGATCAGCCTGCAGAGTTACTGCCATGTGTGACACATATGCTTAGTTTCACAAGATTTGTTTAACAACAGCTATTTTGTTGAGACATTTACAAATAATCCAGATGTGCCACACCATTGCTCATACACACAACTCAAGGTTTGCTAAGATTTATCCTTTCTTCTCATATTTAATATAGTTGCGGATCACATGATTTGTCAGTTGATTTGTTCGACATTGCTGAAATTATGGTTCCGTCTGCACACACAGTGTGAGATGACACAATGGAGCTTCATTGACTACATGTTAGAGTAAGATACTCCCACTATGTGCACATGTCACAAAATCCAGACACTAATACAAAGATGGCTATTATGTCATACCTTACAACTTCTTAGTCTGTATTATGTATATTTCTTGTTTCCTTAACAATGAGTAAGCCATTTCTATATCTGTCATTCTGAAACCCCTCATTGATGGTACTGTGGTGGAACATGCACTACCTGGAAATTTGGCAAGGACATTGATGAACGTTCCATGATGGTCCACTATTGCCTGGACATTTATTGAGTAGTTGTGCTTGAGTTTCTGCACAGGTGCTTTTTTGCTACAGGGGGCACAAAATGTCATGTGAACAATCTATGGCATCATGCACATGAGCAAATACATCTATGGTGTAGAAGCCTTGTTTGGTATCCATTTGTTGTTGGGTAGTTTTGGGGAAGAGATGGTACTGGGGTGGGAGTTTTATGATGGCATCCAACACAGATGGGAAGAAGGCATAAAATGCCCCCTGTGAAATGCCAAACAATCTGGCCGATGTGATTTGGAAAGCTCCTGAGGCCATCATGTGTAGCACAGACATCAATTTTATGTGTTTTGGGATGGTATTGGTCCTTGCAGTTGCTAGCTGGAAACCTGGCACAATCTTCTCCGGTAGTTCCATGATGGACTCCCTCTTCAGTCTGTAGAACTGTATAACCTCCACCTCCCTGAAGTGAATGAGGGATGTGCGGTGATGGAATACACGCTCCTTCCTCCTTCACTGCCTACGTGGTTGTCGCCTAGCTACATCCCAGTTGCTGTATAACAACCTCCATGACGTAATTGAGCTTGCCAGGGTGTACTGTGAGGGTGAAGAAATTCTACTACAGCCCCTGCATCATTTCCTATGCCTGGGTTGTCGATGTGCAGCAATTATGACTAATTTCTATCATTGCGTTGCGCTATGCCCTTATGCATGACACAGTGATATACTGTTAAATACCACTGCGTTGTGTTTGCATGTTATTTTGCACAGGAACACCTACATTGCATATATTAATTCCTGCATGACACAGCTGGATTCAGCGCAGCTTTTGCATCATGCAATTCTAAAAAAACTACGCATTTGGGTACTTGTGTAATTTCTTAAATATGACTTACTGCTTACATTGCCCTTTCATCACACTATGTGATGCAAGACCGGTGCAAATCCTTGATAAATATGCCTCTAGTTTTCCAACATTAAACTAATTCTAGAGGCTTGAGGCTTTAAATGTAATGCCCTGTAACATTATTCTCCGTAATCTCTGATGTAACCCTTTGAGAAGAGTTTTGTGCACAAGATCTGATAATGGTGCTCACAGTCACAACCAGGGCACTTACTGTTAGGGTTATCCTTAGATATGCAAAAGCATATATCATATAAAGTTTTTTCCTGCTTTCAGTTTTTATTTGTTGTGAATTCTGGTGGGGGGGGGGGGTTCAACGTTATCTAATGTTTTCTAAAATTGTTAAATAAGTAGTCATCAGTGATTATTTTTTGCTCCATATGTAATCACATAATCACAGGAATGGTGTTTTTTCGAATTCTTATAAAGAAATTGGTTTTCCACAGTTCCCTTATTCAATCCTATTAACAATTATTTTGACATTCTTTCCTTCTCCTAACTCACTTCTTTGCACTGCATGGAATTTGGTCTTTTTTCATTAGCTCTCTCAACTCCCTGCTTTATTCTCCAGCACTCAAATCAATCTTTCTAGTAGTCCAGTCCCACCCTAGGTCAAAGATGTGCATAAATATGTGTGCTCCTCTTTAAGATTTGATTGTAGCTGATAAAAAAGTTAATGGTGGGCATTTAACACACCTTCCTGCTGATCTGTTCTTAAGACAAAGGGTAATGATTTCCTAAATGAATAATTTCTATTTAGGACATGATATATAGATACAGTTACTTGCTATTTGCTCAATTATTGCAAGCCAGAATCACCCTGTCTTGTTCTTTGCCTTGTGTTACCAAGAATGAATTGTGGTAATAAATGTATTTTTACTATCTGATCAGGGTATTTTGCTCCTCTACCTGGTAAAAGGAGAAAAACTTACTTAGAAATTATTATATGCATATTTACCTGGAGGGGATTTAGTCTCAGCAAAGTCTGCTTTATGAAGAACCAGCTAAATTAAAGAAATTCCATCCCCTGTAATGTGCCTTGAGTTATTTTCATGTGCAGTTTACAACAGAAATAGAGTTTATTTTACATTGTTGGGCTGTGTTTTCGCTATTTTGTTTACTTTGGGAACCTACAATACTTTACTTTTTGTAACCATTTAGGTAGGTCTTTGGCTTTTTAAAGCATTTTGGAGGACTCTATTCCCGATGGGCACTTGTTACAGTTGCACAAGGCACTTTACCTTTGTATTCTGTACAGTGCACACTGGTATAGGTCAAGACTGATTTACATATCGCTGGGTTCAAATTGAGGTGGAAGGTGGGTGGAAAATGATGGATAGTAATGTGGCCCGAGCGATTGCCAGTGTCTGAGATTAATTCAAGCATTCCATCCATCACCCTATTGATTTTGCATTTGAAACCCTAAGTGCACTGGGTATGCCCAGACGTGGGTCCCTGGCTCGCTGTGCCACTGGAACCAAGCTATACCTGGCTGAAGAGCCGTAACTAGGAGGAAATTGGTCCTAGCTTACTTGTGTTCTGGTTCAGGGAGGATCTGGCAAGTCAGTTCGAGCTGGACTGTTTCCATGAGGAGCAGTGTCACAACTGATTTGCATATGGCTGGGTCCAAACTGAGGTGGCATGGTGGGTGAAAAACATTGTTGTGAGGAATCTTTAAAATCCTATGAACAATTCACACAAATACAGAGTATTATTGTAATTCGACAGAAAATAGTCTTATGTTAATGCATTGCTGCTGTCAGAAATCTCTCCCTGCTCATGTGACACAGCAAAACACAATATGGCATGCAGTGAAAATGCTAATGTTCATCTAATGATGCAATCCCTCACTGTTCTGGAGACAGATAGAGGTACACAGCACCAACCTTGCAATATGCTGTCACTGCTGAGTAATGGGATTTACACATAGGCAAAAACAATCACATAATGGGGAAACAAAGGTAGTGATAATAACAATGAGCCCAGATCAAGGCTAAAGTAGCACAAAGTTGGGCAAGCCTTGTATGTCATAATCATCATAATATTATGATGGTTTAAAGAGCCTACATATTCGTGTAATAAATATTACGATCGGGTTGAGGTTGTACCCAAGAAAATGATCCACTGTGTGTGCTACTCAAGTGCTAAAAAATCCTTTGGGGTCTCACGGACAGTACTGCTTCTTTAACAGAGTGAGAAACCTTGACAATATTTTAGAGTCAGGCATGCCCTGTGAGTTGGTTTCTTGTAAAATGGTATGCCTCAAACAAATTATGTAGATCATAAATAGCCAAGGCGAAAATTAATTTACACTGGCGTAGTTCACATAAGTTCAGGAAATTCGTGTGATGCTAGTTGTCGGAAATTTCAGAAATAACGTAATTTCTCAACTCTGCGTAATTACCTGCGGTTCAATGTAAATTTTTAACAGGAACATGCAATTCGCTGTTCCAAAATTACTTGGAATGCACAGGAACAGAATGCAAGTGGCTATTGTTCATAGCGCTTTTGTTTAAATGTGTCCTCAGGCAGGGACTCATTTCACACTAAAATATAGTGCAAAATGGGATTTGCATTTCACGTAACTATGCAGAAGCAAATAATGTGAATTTCAGACATCCCTGATCACAAATCGTCGGGTGGTGGATGGCAGACCAAGTTACTAGGACACTCAAGTGTACATACATTTGTGCTTTGCGTTCTCTGCGAACAAACTTGTCTGAGGGCATCAGTCCCCACTTGATTCTATAGAATTAAGCATGGCAGTAAGTGCAGTAAAATGTACAAGATTCACGCTCTTACACAGTAATGTTCGCCCATTATCACACAGTGTGGTCGTGTTGGTGAGGACACTGTGAACCGACTAAAATGCACTTACTGACTTACCACTAAATTACGTATACGGTATAGCTTTGGAGAGATAAGCATTTACAAAGGATGCGCTTGAAATGGTTACCATTGTATTTCTCTGCCATTTAAAGCCATAAAGGCATATTTCAGTGATTTTCAGCTCCTGTCAATCACATTTGAATTATTTGTCAAATGTGATTGGCTGGTGAAGGGCTCCATTGAACTTTTTTTCGTCACCATCAAAACTTGCAAATCAATTCCAATTTGCAATTTTCTCACATTTGAAAATCAAATTCCAGAGCAATGTGGGGCCACCATGAGAGGTGTTTGATCTCAGATGAGGTCTGTGGGGAACCGTAGGACATGGAAAGCTTGAGTAACACACAAAAAGGAAACAGAGAATACATCTTGTCATTTACCAGTCAAAACGCATTTTCATGAGCCGCCATATTATATAGAGCAATTGTTGGTAATTTTGTGAGGAAAAAAACCCAAATCTGATATGATTTTAAATGTTCACAAAGGGATAAAAAAAACACAATTAAAAAAGACAGTGGGGTGTGAAGCAGAGAGACAGAGAGAGGCAGAGAAAAATGAAAGAGATAAAATAGCCAAAGGCTCTGTGCAGCGGGTGTTGTGTGCAGCGGGTGTTGTGAGCAGCGGGGGTGGGGGGCCCACAGCAGATTGAGTGCAGGGTCACGCTGCAAGCCAGGCTATGTGATCAATCCATACTGCACAGAATTGAAGTCTCAATTGAGTCATGATGGTTCTCCACTCCCTCAAGAACGGTAATAAACAGCATAGTGTACGCCGCACATCTGCATATGCCGTTTACGCTATGGCATTTTTTAAGTGCATTTGTTTTAACAAAAGGCATTTAACCAAAACCAGGATGCAAGAGGTATTTGTGCAGCAAGTAAAATCCCACTGGTGAGGTTTTAGGAGAGTTGTTTTCTTTCGTAAAGTAATTGTTACTTGCAAACTCCAAGGCAAAAAAGGGTTTTGCGGTAGTCAACTTACAGTACTGTGGTAATAAATTTAAATTTGGTATTTGCGCTATAGTGAAAAATTAAAGATGTTAGGGGCATATCAACAAGCAGGCAATAAAAATTATCGCCGCTTTTGCGGCCGTTTTCGGCCGAAAAGCGGCGATAATTTTATCGCCTAATCAGCAAGGTCACGCTAACGCGTGAAACCTTGCTTTAGCGTCAGGATTCCTAACCCCCAGCTTTGCATCTCTAAAGAGATGCAAAGTGGGCGTTCCTGACCTGGCATGACAGGAGAAATGTCGCTAAGCGACATTTCTCCTATCAGCAAGCCTAACGCTATGAAGCATAGCGTCAGGAAAAGTAGCGATAACCCCTGTTATCGCTACTTTCCTAACACCTGCTTCAGGACTGACTTAGCCATGATATCCTATGGAAGGTGGATATCATGGCTAAGTTTGTGAGTCCCTATCAACTAGCTAACGTGAGATTATCGCTGGGTTTCCAGCGAGAATCTCACGATAGCCAGTTAGCGCTAGGATTTTTATCGCTGATGAGATAAGCGTTGCTAATAGCACGCTATCTCAGCGAGAAAAATGGGCGCTAGCCAGCGATAATTATCCGAGCGCTATGTGCGCCCAGCGATAATTATCGCCGGTTGTTGTTGATATGCCCCAAAGTACAGTTAGTGTAAACAATGTGATGACGTTATTGGACCACACCTATACTCACAGCCATTGTATATGCAGTTGCCTTGCCACTGTGTCATTATAGTTCAGTTGCACTTTTAATTGAAAAGGCTTTGTTTGATTTTATGATCTGACTAGAAGTTTTGACCCATCGAACAGATCTGTACCAAAATTAGCAGTCTCTTCCTGTAGTCAACTGAGACCCGGCATGCCAACTTTGGTGTTGATCCAAGACGGGTAAACAAAAGAAAAGGAAGGGAGAATTTGTGTTTTCTCATTTTAGCTTCCATAGGAAATATTGACTGTGCCTACAGCAAAAAACACTTTGAACAGATTTAAACCAAGCTTGGCATAAAAGTAGAAGTTTACTCATATAAAATGATGCTTTCGTTGGTTTGATGTAACCCTTTCAGTTGTTTTTGAGAAGTTGCCAGGTGGGCATGAAAACTTAACAATTTCTTTATATAGCATTCATTTTCAATAGCAAGTCAAAAATGGTTAC
Organism: Triturus cristatus; assembly: GCF_964204655.1. NCBI lineage: Eukaryota > Metazoa > Chordata > Amphibia > Caudata > Salamandridae > Triturus > Triturus cristatus. The sequence continues at coordinate 847,640,326 of NC_140590.1, forward strand.
TCCTGTCAAACACATTTTAATATCTCATGTCACTGGGTGGAGAATGGCTCAGCATGATGGTCATAGAGCCTGGCAGCATTCCAGGTGCTGCAGCCAGTACCCCCTGCCTATGGATGAAAACTCTGCAAAGCTGATTACGCAAAGGGCCTGACTACAGACAAGAGTAAGCAGTCAATACTCGCTGAATGGGACCAAAAGCCATGTGCAGTGAGGGATACTTGCCCCAGCACAGTATGTGTTGGATGGGTGCAGTAGGATGTGCAAAGGGCCTGGGGTCATATCAATCAGGAAATTAAGGATATCATTAAAGAATCTGAAATTCTCTGAAAAAACACTGCTAAACGCAATTATGGTTCTAGCTAATTCACCAAAAATTCACCAATTATGGTTATTTATGCAGCCAACACATACCAAAACTCACACCGTATGCCATGTTCCACACAATAATTTGCTGAGCACACAAAAAGGAAGACAAGAAAGACAATATGGAGAATAGCATGAACTATAGTATGTGTTCTCTGTATTACTAATCATAATTGGTTATTTTCACTGGTTTGGGGCATTTAAGCCAGAAGCATAAATCAGGCCTTATTTAAAAAATATGAATGTTTCAAGATAACAGAGGACATTACCTCCACCATACCAAGGGTTCTCCACCTGCCAAATATAGGGGCATATTATCAAGCCAGGCGATAAAATTATCGCTGCTTTAGCGGCAGAACACTGCCGCTAAAACGGGGATAATGGGCTTGATAATATGCTCTATGGAATTCCAATTGAAGCCCATGTTAGATGTGAAGGACATCTAACATGGGTTTCAATTCATCATCGCCGTTTTAGCGGCAGTTTTCTGCCGCTAAAACGGCGATAATGGGCTTGATAATATGCTATCATATATCATATTGTGCCGGAGGAAGCTTTGTCGTTGTACTCATTCGTCGATTGTGACCAGCATATCACGGTCCGGCTACAATTGCTCAAATAAATTTATATATTGGTCTTTTAAACCTAACGAACGTACAGAGATTCCGTACACATTTGATTCGTTGAAGATATCCTCATATGGAATTATGACGTAGAGAATATTATTTCTCTTACATCTTCTGTCAATTACGAAGCCATCCCTGACCTTGTTATACATTGCCCTGAAGAGGTCCTGTATCAGGACGAAATGTGTCAGCTGTGTTGTGTTACAATGTTCAATTTTCCATGAATATGGAATAAAGAGACAAAATCAAGGAACTTCCATCCGTCTATTAATTGGAGTTGGACTGTATAACTGTTCCTATTGATTTGTTTTGCTCTAGTGTGGTGCAACTGTGCTTTTGTTTTACTTAATTGAGTTCCTGAAGGAACAAGCATTGTAACAGTGGGTGCTGCTCGGTGTGCACACACACCCTTAAAAAAACATAAAAGGGATATGAATTTGGGAGTGATATGGGGTTAGGTGCTGGCAGTGAGACGGTTCCACTGTTACTTTCAGAATTGTTTTAGCCCATGTTAGATGTCCTTCACATCTAACATGGGCTTCAATTGGAATTCCATAGAGCATATTATCAAGCCCAATATCGCCGTTTTAGCGGCAGAAAACTGCCACTAAAACGGCGATCATTTTATCGCCTGTCTTGATAATATGCCCCTTAGAGAGACCACCGACTGTGTGGGCATCTTTTACATTGCAAGCAATCCACATCGAACTAATGACATTTTTTTTTTTCAAAAACAAGGTCCGAAAGTTTGAGTTTGCTTTTAAAAAAAACAAAAAGGTAATGATTCCCCACACCATGAAACATTGTCTCCCAGGGCTGGGGGGGGGGAGTATTATTTATCTATTTCTGTACGTCATGCCAGGTTTGTCCTGGTGGTTAAAGAAAAGAAAATATTGGCATTTCACCGTCCAACCTAAAATGAGTGGACTGTGTAAAGTCCTTTCTCCTACAGCCCTTGCTCCCCTAGGCCATAGAAGGAAGTATTCTGTAAAAGGAGTCAACGGGGGCTCTAGCAACAGAATACATAAGGTAGCCTGTGTCCAAATGAGGTAGCAGACCGAAGTTCTGCTGACAGAGTATCCTGGCTTCCAAACTCTAAGTAAGGCATTCAGTTTTTGTTCACTGAAAAACAACGTGTAAATTGATGTTATATTTAGGAGTTGGAATGAGACATGAGCTAATAATAAAAAACCCAGAACCAAAGAAATACACCATTATTGTTTAGTAGCTTGTGAGATTTTTCATAAATAAAAGTAACTGTAAAGTTTAATGGTATATTTTTTTATTGTTATTCCAGTTAGATTGTTTTCTGTTTTGGCAAATCAAGAACACGGTCTTTGCACAGGTTCCCCTCACCCTTCAAGGGCTTCAACTGCAACTCAAACCTGCTCGCTCAGCTCGTAAGTTACTAAATCTTAAGGCAAGCACAACAAAAAACTTTAATGCAGTAAGGAGATAAAAGGAAATCAGTGGTATCCAAGACGGGAACCTGAAGTCTTTCATGCTGTGCGTTAGTTCAGAATGTCTTTCTGTGGGTAAAGTGATGTTTAATAAAAATAAAATGTTATCTTTAAAGCTTGAAAGGAGAATAGCCAGTAGCAGACAATATTAACTTTGCTCCCCTTCTGACCCCGCCATCTTGAATAACACTGAGAGTGCTTCACGTCGCAGCTGCTCAGAGAAATCATTTTTATTTTTATTTGGTTTGAGGATATTTGAAGCAACCCGAACAGAACCATCTTTAGATGTAGATCAAAAAGCTCAGGCACTGGGAGAGTTGAAAAAGTCTGCTATGAACTTTTTGAGTTTTTCATGCAAACTAAATTGTCTATCCATTGAAATAGTTGGGGAAAGGCCAGGTGTATACGAAGCATTATTGTTTTGAAATACATTCTTATATTCATAAAACATGAGGTAGGGGTTGATGAATTGAGGTCATCAGCCAAACAATGGGAAGTGCCCTGTCCACAAACTTCGCAGTTCCCTGCCCCATGCAGGGGTGGGTAATTGAAGAGTTTCCGGCAAAGGAGCCTCCGCTGGCTCTGCCAGGGCAATATTTCACATTGCGACCACCGGGCCGCTTATTTTACGGTATTGTCCCTTTATTTTCCTTCCAGGGACCTTCATGCATTGTTGGTGTCAACCTGCTGGCTGCTCTAGAACCAATGTATGTTTTCTACATTGCACGGCTAGGAATGCAATCTCTGCTGGTATTGAGGGCCTTTAATCAAATGGAATAATCTTGGGCTCGAGGATGCACTTATTTCTCCTACACAAACTGATATAATGGTAAAGGCAAGGAAGGCGAGCACTTCCAACAGACGAAATTAAGAAATTCATTGAACTGGCCCTGGAGATTGTTGCTCGGATATGAATTTACCTTAAAGAAATGAAAAGGCAAGAGGCGCTTGGCAAAACTGAAACAAGTTGGTTTAATTAAATGCAGCGACCAGGAGAGTCTCAACAGAATGCATCAGAGGAAAGTCTCTAGGTGTGCAAAGTTTTGGCTGGATTTATGCACATCTTGAGAAGTATCATAAAGTGATTTCTGCTTTCTAGAAAGTATCACAGTCGAATTAACAAATGTAGGCATCTGATAAGGACACAGATGGCTCTTAGCCTCGGGTGAGCTAGTGTTAGCCACTGTGTATGTGCCAGATGTCTAGCATGAGGAGCACATGATCACTACGTGTGATGTGAATGTTGTGTCCTGATTGGCTGTATGCTTCTATCTACATATGTAACTAGATTTGTGGTATTTTTGGGCAACACAAGCCTTTGCCCAAATATGTTTTATTGGGGCCAATTGCGGCAGACCTGTTTGTGGTGCAACTATCTATCTGTGAGATTGTTCAAGGTATTCCCTGGGCGTGCGTTTATCTTTGGCTTAAGAGAGACCCCACATGTGACCTGTTATTCGATAGGCATGGGTGCAGGTTGCAGGGTTTGCTAACCACACATCTCTGACTCAGGTAGATGGAGAGGTCACCTTGGTAAATCCAACAGCAATGGTGAGAGTTCACTGGAACGCCTAAAAATAATATGGCAGTCATTGGTGTCTTTTTTTCCCGACATTCTCAGTTGCTCGTGTACAGTTGTCATAACATATATTGGTATTGTTTTTATCAATATTGACATAGCTATGCAATCCTAGATCATGAAGCACATTGACATTGCTTTTTATGGTAACAATATTGTCGTTTGTACATGGACTATGACATACATTGAAATTGCTACTGCCGGCATCATCGCTGTAGTGCAAGCATAGCTTATGACATACACTGACATTGTATTTATGAGCACTGACATGGTCATATCGGCACAGGTTATGGCATAGGTTGGCATGGGCATTGGTATTTGCCATTGTCAGGCCTGCACACATCATGGTACTCATTGGCATCGTATTTACCCATTCCAAGAAGGTTCTAACATGCAGCTTAATCCCCAGACAAAAACGTTACTGAAGAGGCTGTTTATGCAACCTCCTTGACTAATGTTATTCTCCAGGCCATCATGGACAACTAAATTTGTGAAGGGGAAAAATCTGCAAAATGGGTCTTGATGTCTCCCCTTTGCGTCCAAATCCGTGTAACACAGTGTACCATGTTACTGAAGCAAAGGGATGCTTTTCAGTGGCACCTTTCATGGTTTTTGGTAAACAACTGGAGGAAAAGGTGAATGACATTGAAGCACAGGACAACCCTAGCAACCTGAGGATTGTGAGATCCCAGCGAGCGTAGAGGGAACAGTTCTTGCTCACTTTGTTCGAGACATAATTGCTACCTACCCCCTCTTTTCATTAATGAGCAAGTGCACTGTGCACTGTTATCAAAGCCCCCACCTGCGGATTTGCTTAGACTACTGACAGGGAGGCTTCTAAACTGCACGAAGCTTGATTTCATACCTCATGCAGCCCACCACAAGGAACAGCGGTGCTATGATTCCTGTAGGGTGGTCATCTTCCCAGACTACAAATAGCTGGTTCAGCAACAGTGGAAGACATTAGTAGTAGTTAAGCAGAAACTTGGTGTGACACATGTAGATGATATAATGTTATATCCACAGAGGTTGCTATTTTTCAACAATGGGTCTAATTTCTTTGATAGACCGGTTGCAGCAGGGACAGGTTTTACTTAAAAAAAGAATTTTTTTTGTTGGATTTTAAGCATCATACAATGCAAACACCAATCTGAAGCAGGCCTGCAAGTACGAAAAGAACAGAAACATAACAGTAAATACAATGTGGCAAACACAAATCATGCAGAGCATGGTCAATGGCATGGAGTGCAAGTGATGTGCGGAGACCATCTTGATGAAGGAAGGTAGGGGTCCCATATACAGACAGCGTCTTTCTGGTATAGTGCAACTCATCCCGCAGTCATCCAGGGAGCCCATTTGGGCCGTCAAAGGACCACTGGTGTCTGGAATCCCCTCATGCAGATCCCTCAATGGAGGGGGGGCAACAGTTACTCGATGCCATGGCTCAGTAAATATGTCTGCAAAGAACCCCAAATGTCCCTGGGCCAATGTGTCTGGGGCAGCATAGAGTAGTAAAGTTCCAGATGGTCATTGCAAAATGCCACATACTTCACCCAATCTCGGGTCTTGGGTCTACCACAGCCCCCTCACATATGATGCCCACCTCTTTGCCAGCAGTAGGGCAGTTGACACAACATACCAGACCCCTTGCCAGATTACCCTTGTACATCCCAAAAGAGTTAGTTTAGATGACAGATCAAAATGAATTCCCAGCATTTTAAACAATACTTTGCCCACTCCCTCGCAGTATTCGGCTATAGCTCGGTATTGTCACACAGTATGCAGAAATCCAGCCTCAGACAGCCCTCAGTGGATGCAGTGTGAGTGTACTCTAAGTTGAAATGCAAACAGGTGTTGGGGAATATAGTACATATGCTGAAATTATTTGAAGTGAAGGAGAAGTAGCCGCCCATTAGGGGAGAGCTCACCCGTCAGGCTGCAGCAATATGTCCAGTACACATCCAAGATGGCCTCCCCAGATCAAATTCTAACTCCCACTGTTCTCTAGTTCTAAAGTGGGGCAATGGGGTCTCAATTTGAATGGAATAGTATATATTGGTCACCATGTGTAGGAGCAGTCAGAAGCAGTCAGGAGCATGTAGAATGTAGCAGATGCCGAGGGTTCCTGGCAAAAAGTAGGGTACTGTGTCTTGTATGACGCCCATACATGATAATATGTAAAAATATCAAGAGGGGTGGGATCAGTGACCACTGTCAGGCAGTCAAGGAATTGACCTTCAGGGAAGAAATACCCCAGTGTAGTCAGTCCCCATACATGTGAAGCTGTAATAGTGTGGTGTTGACAATGACGAAAGCTAGTGGGAGCTGGGTTAGTGACTGCTTGGAAAATGAAGAATAGGGGATTCAATCTTCTTTTGGATCCTGGCCCAAGCCAGTTGCTTGCTTGAGATTGGGTCAATTTTGAAGCAAGAGCACCGAGGGGTCTGACTCAATAGCAACACAAGTGGAAGGGGATGGGCGTTATCACGTTCAATGGCTATGTGCACCCTGTATGCAGGGGGTCTGTACCATAAGTATGCAAAACATGCCTGCACACACAAGTAGTGGTGTTCAAAGTTTGTCACATTCAGCCTCCCTCTAGCATAAGTTAGGGTCAACGTCTCCCATAGTACTCGAGATTGGCATTCTGCCCAGGCCATGGAAACCAGGTGCGATTTGAGGGTTTTAAAAAGTGCTGCATAATTGTGTTGATTTTTTGTGGTAGTGGGTTGGTGTGCCTCTCTGTAGTACTTGACGTCTCCCACTCTTTGAAATGTGTACGGGGAAGGGGTGAAGGGGGAAGGGAAGGTTTGCACGCCTCATTCAAGAAGTGTCAATGAAAACCGGTGGACTCTGCACTCCAGTATTTTGTGGCACTGATCAGGGACTTGCCCATGGGCAGGGTTGCTGAGGTTGTGGTCATCGCTGAGTCTGTTTGTGCCCTGCAGTTCCCACAGTTCCACAGGAGACTGGGACAGAAAATACAATGTAGAAGTGGACCACATTTATGAACTGGGTAGTAAAAACAAAAGTGGTCCACATCTGTTAATCAAGCAGCTCTAGACCTTTTTATAGTCTGGCTTGACAGTGCAGTTGTCACCAGATAATTATGTGATCGTCACTAAGGAGGGGCTTTGACTCCACCCACATCTTGGACGCTGAGGGTACATGTTTCTATTGAGCAGATATTGTGGGCTTCCACAAAAAAGTGCTTGCTCTCCAGACAGATGTGATCATTTTGTATATCCAGATGCCCAAACTTGAGCTTTCAGGGGCATTGGAATTCTATTAAAATCTTAGATAAATGCATAATTTGTGTTGTTTTTTCCAACTGCAGCACAGATGGGAGGAGGACTGTCATTAACCTACATGGAATTTTATGTCTGACTTGACAGGGCAAATGCCACCTTACCTTGTAACCTACATCAGTATTATTCTACAGTTCTTTGCTCCACCACAAATACATATCTATTCCCATGCTATTTACTTGTAATGCTTTACATAACCATAGGGCATTCCTTTAGAGCCAGATCTATTGGCATAGCTAATTCTTGTTAAAACATGCTGTATAGTTGGTCTCTGAGGGGTTGGGAACCTCTGGTGTTTGTACTTCCTCTAGTCAATGTGCACAGCACCAAAAACTGTGTGCACACAGCCACAAAACTGACCCACACTCTGACCTGTCAGAAAGGTTCTTCAAGCACTGCAAATTGCCCTACAGCACAGTCCAACCCTGCACTTCCATACCTGACGTGTTACTCTTCCAGACGATCCAGCCATTGTATTTTCCTCTTGCAGCCCTTCTTTCTCGGGACCTGACCAGGTTTTGCAGTTCGAAACAGAAGACAGATAGTTTGGTGATAGGGATAATCTGCCCAAAATGTCTGCTGCTTTATTACAGCACTATTATTTCCTTTATGAGATTAAGACCTCTTCCAACACTATTTAAAGGACAGGATTGTTGCATTTTTTAATTCAGCTTTTTCATTTGCTTGTAATCTTGGCTACATGCTTAGTTTAGCTGTGCCTCTTGGGCTGATGAATCCTTCAGAGTTTTCTATGGGTTGTAGTTCTTGCAGTCTGGAGTAACCTGTACTTTTACCAGTCTGCTTCCTTTTCTATTCTGTAACCCAACACTCACTCTGGAGATCAGAGTGTTAAGAAGAAGTGGCAGGCTTTTTCTTTCAGTTTGAAAAAGCTTTACTAACAGTTGTTAAATAATATAGAGAATAACAATGAAATACAGAGTCTACAGTAAAGAAACCAATTATCATAGCTAACAACTAGAAGGTGGGTAGAAGGGAGAGGACAAGTATGTAAACAGCAATATAATGCAATAAATAGCTAAAGACCAAAAACAGAGGAAAAAAGGGGGATTGAGTCCAACAAGTACCAAATAGATAGAATAATAAACTACAAACTGGGAAAAGAGCAGAGAATTCAGCAAATCATTGACCATAGACCCCCTTTGTAGTGGTCAGGCTCTCTCGCTGCACTCATTATGCACAATACTGAGGCTTGTGTGCCAGGGCTTCTTTGGATTCCCAGTCCAGACCTGTAGTTAATTGTAGACTATGATTGATGGTTGTGCGCAAGAAACAAAAGAAGTGAACTCTTTTTGATTTCCCACATTTAGGGGCCTATTACGATGGCGGGCGGACTTTGTCTGCCCACCACTGCATCGGGAAACGGGACCACCCGCCATTGTCGCGGCGGTCCCGCCAGTCTGGCAGGCGCATCCCGCATTTTAAACATTGTGGTGGGCGGTGCTGCAAGCAGCACCCGCCGCAATGTGTAAAATGCATGTTGTGCATTTGAATGCAAAACGTGACAGGCACTGCGCGGTGCCTGTCACCTTGTGCATGCAAATGCAGGGGGGTACCATAGGTACCCCCCATGTGCACCCCCCACCCCACAAACAACCTGGGGGCCCGCAATGGGCCCCCTAAGACAAAACCGCCTGCCTTTCCATGGCGGAGTCTCCGCCATGGAAAGGCAGTTCACTGCATTGATGATAATATGGATGGCGCCGCCTGCAAGGCACCGCCACCATATTCCTGGGCTTTTCTGCCCGGTAGGCAATCGGGCTGATTGCCTACCAGCGGAAAACCATCGGACGGTCTTCCCGTCTGCCGGGGTCCCCCTTGCCATCGTAATGTGGCAGGGGGGAAGTCATGTGGGCGGTAGATTTTGGCAGGCGGATCACCACCGCCATACGGGCGGTGGCGATCTGCCCGCTATCATAATGACATCATAAGGGTCTAATCATCTAATACTTTACTATAGTCAACTAGTGCTTTAAAAACACGTAAAGCAGTAGGATGTCCACATCTTGATGCAGGAATGCTGTTTAATTAAAGTCCTGAGAATTTACCAGTAGCTGAGAATTATTCAACCATTCCACCCATCACATCTTTTATTTTTCTTAGTGACATGAAATAAGTTTGGCAGGTATGCCTTGATGTGGGTCCCATACTGACTGTACCATTTGACACAAACTGCATCTCACTAATGGGACACAAAAAGGCAGAAAGCCAGTCTGGGGCAGACTTACATTCCTATCTAGATTGACCCGCCTGGCTGTTCAGGCTTCACTGCTCCGATTTGAGGAGGGCAAAGTCTGATTTGAATATGGCTGGTCTCTTTCTGGTGTGACTTAGTGGGCAAAAAGTATTAGACTGGACTGCAGACTCAAAAAATGAGCAATGTCTGAATTAAATTAAAGTATTCCACCCATCACATTTTGTTTTTCTGTGTGAGATGCTATAAATGTGTCAGGTATGCCAGGACAAAGGTCGACTACTCACTGTGCCATTTGACCTCATTGATGAGGCCCAAAAATCCAGTGTGGGATTACATGTGTTCCTGTCTACAGGAGACCTAGTCACACATTTTGGGCTGACCTGTGTGCGTTTTATAGCAGGACCTAGACTGGTTTGGAAATGAGTGGCTTCTTTCTCGAATGCCTGAGTAATCATGAGCACTGAGATTAATTCAAGCAATCTACCCATCACTTTTTTTGTTTTTTAGGTTGTTTTGAGTTGTTAATCAATACATAAGTCTACTGTGAAGGACACTAAATAAACAATGCAATTAAGCGAATTTCAAATTAATCTTCAAAAAACAATTTGAGTCTTTTGTAATAAACATTTTTTTCAACGTCACAAATTGTCATTGAATTTTAATAGTCAACATACCTCTTTTATTATGACATAAGCTCATTTTGTGATAGTCCTCAATTCTCTGTTAAAAGTAAATTAAAGCATGGCTTGAACACCAGAAGAACTTAGGGTCAGTGGTAAAAGAGAAGTAAAAAAAGGTACCTCAGGGTAGGAAACGCCAAGGTACGTTTGCCAATATTAATAATTGTAGATTAATCTAGGTATGTAGACATCGATTGCCACAAGAAAAAATGCCACCCCCATTTAATAACGAAACAATGGGACTAGTTTTGTAACATAAGTATAGCTTTGAGGAGAGGGGATAATATTGAAGAGGTTTATACAGTGGTGTAGCTAGTCCTTTTGCTGCCCTTGCTGGTTGGGCGTTTGCCATCCCCCTAACAGCCGCAGATGAGAGCAGTGGGGAGGTGACACTGGTCCCTGCATCTGCTGCCCCACGACGGCCGCAGGTAAGAGCGGCAGGGTCCGCCACCCCCAAAACTCATGCCACTTAGAGCGGATCACCCCCGCCCCTTGCCAGTCGCGGCTCGTAGTGGGAGTGCTGCGGGGTGGGTGGGCGTGCTGCGGGGTGGGTGGGCGTGGTGGGGGATAGGCAGGGTAGGGGTTAATAAACCAGAGGTAAGTACATAAATAAATAAATAAAACAAATTACATTGTACGTGCTGCAGCGCAGCGTTGCAGAGAGCACAATGTAATTTGTTTTATTTATTTATATATGTTCTTACCTCTGGTCGGCTGTATGCCGGAGTTTACTACCCTCCACCCTGCTCCTCCCCCGTCCCGCCCCTCCGCCCCTACGAGCCGCAACTGCCCCTTGCTACGCCACTGGGTTTATAAAAGAAGTAATTTAATTTATATGGAGCTCACAAAAGGTACCTCAGAGTAGAAAATGCAGAGGTACGTTTGCCAATATCAATAATCGTAGATTAATCTAGGTATTTAGACACCGATTACCACAAGAAAAAATGCCACTCCCATCCAAACATGAAACAATGGGACTAGTTTTGTCACATAAGTATAGCTTTGTGGAATGGGGGATAACATTGACGATGTTTAGACAGTGGAGTAGCTAAACCTCTTGCCACCCACAGGTTTCGGGTTGTTTGCCACCCCATAACGGCCGCAGGTGAGAGCAGGAGGGAGGTGGCAATGGTCCCTGCATCTGCCACCTCGCAATGGCTGCAGGTACAAGCGGCAGGGGTCCGCCACCCCCAAAACTCATGCCACCCAGAGTGGACCACCACCGCACCCTTGCGACGCCACTGGGTTTATAAAAGTTGGGTATCCTCGTATACTACAACAAGGGACTAAGTGAAAAAATGTGCGAGAAGGTTATTATAATGGTGTTGAGCAAATAGTCATCCTTTTGGAAACTTTCTTGGAATATTACAATTATGGGAAGTATATGAAGCAACGGGGATGCAATGACGTTTCTGTCAATCTTTGACATAATAAAAATGGGTTTTCTAACATGGGCCTTTCCAGTGTTAAAGGTGTAGGGGAAAGAGATTATCTTGAGGTGTAACTTTACTGATATCAGTAAAATGGGATCTGAAGGTTACTAGCGGGAGATTAAATCAGAATATATTCATTTTTTTACCAAATTTGGGGCTAGATTAGGATTCCAAACTCTTAAGCTTTTTCAATGTTTAAAGCACGATAGAACAGTGCAATTATTTAATTATTCATGGAAATCTGTAATTTATTACATTATGCTCTGCTTCATCTCTTTAGACTGGCACCTGTCTTCAATATTGAACACTGAAGTGATAGTGACTGTATATCCCAGTGCTGGTTTATATATGTTCACCAAATAGGTGGACCCTTTATGGTGTTTGAAATAGACAACAAAGCCACAAATTAGCTAATTGAAGGGTCAGGTCTAGTATGAATGTAAGTATACGTATTGCAGCAGAAATGGAACAAGGGTTGCACATGTTTGAATTATGTGGGCTTATGGTGTTGAATGCTAGACGTTTGCTAACCAACACGCATGATACAAATTTCTAGAAAAAGGTCCAGCGGCGACGGGCCGGATGGAAGGTTGGGGGGGCGGGGTGGAAGGGGGTAGGATGTGGGGAGAAGCGTCTCTCCTCGGTAGTCCTCCCTCGCTCAGCCGCAGGAGGCGCACCCAGGCTCCCAGTCAGCCGATCACAATGCTGCCTTAGCAGCACTGTGATTGGTCTGAGCACCATGTTTCTGCTCTCAGATGCTGACTAAAGGGCTGGGCATGTTCTCCATGTAGCATGGAGGCTGCCGTGCAGCTTGCATGGAGAACATGCGAGGTGTGCAAGACTGATTTGGGCAGCTTAGGAGGGTGCTTCCTACCACACCTCCCCTGCCCCCGCCCCTCATGTAAAGCTGCTTAAGTAGGAGAAACGTTATTATCATCTTAATTTCCTTTGTTTCACTGCAAAAAAGCAGTGGGGTGACGCTCCTCCGCCTTAGTGGAGGAGACGCCACTGAAAAGGACATAATGGAAGGACCATGAAGGAAGCATGTTAATGGAGAGGTTACACTAGAACTAAAAATGAAATTCATAACATACATCTTCCATAGTGGCCTGTGAGATCAAAGCTCATAAAAAAATTACCAGAAAGAATTATGGACCTTAAGGGAAGCATTATTTGCAAAAAGGTGAACCGATGTTTTGCATTTGGCCTATAATCACAACTCAAAGATTTTCTGGGAAAGTTATGTCGAACGAGAAAAAGGATAAAATTACCATGTAATTAAGAACATTCAAATGGGAGCCTGGGCAGGTCATGTTAGATCACTGTACTATACATCTAACTTTACAAAATGGGATCCTATTAAATCCTAACCGCTAAATTTAGTTAGAAATGAAAAGGTAACTGTATAGATTCTTCGAGCACCATCATCATGAGCCTCAGGACTAAATAGTCTTCCATTAACATTATTAAAGCAGATTGCTATTTTTGAATGCATCCCTCAACAGTTCTATGTACAGCAATGCTCGAATTTGTGGGTGCAACCCTAACAATTCTTTATACGGAAATCCTCGAACTAAGGTAGCTGTTTTTCTTATCTGCATTCTGTGAGTGAGTCTCACAGTCTAGCATGGTGAGCGTATGCACTGCACTCACACAAGGACTTGACTAGTTTCATTGTTAAATGTATTAGCAGTCGAACCAATAACTTTAAACAACATATCAGGATAGACACCCCTGTGCTGTAACCAACTAAGGGGCATATTATCAAGGCTTATATCGCCGCTTTTTCGGGACATAGCGCCGAAAAAGCAGCAATTTTTTATCGCTTAATTAACAAGGACACGCTTGTTAGTGCGTGTTTCCTTGCTACTTTGCATGTCAGTGATCAATATCGCTAATGACATGCAAAGTAGGCGTTCCTCTCCTAATCCTCATTGAATTCCCCGCAAACACAACATCGCCCTATTATCAATGCGGGGCCGGACCCGCGAAGCAATAATAAAAGCCCCACTAACCGCAGTTATCGCTGGAACTTAACACCTGCTAAAAATGTGACTTAACTATCTCTTCAATGGAAGATGGATTGTTATGTTAAGTCCACACTTGAGCATCACCAAGCATTACACATATCGCAGGTTTTGTATCACAGGAATCAGCCTGCTACCTCTGGTTTTTACCGCCATCGCTGGATTTTACTTCGCCTGTGAGCAACTCGTTGTTAATACGCCGCTAACAGGGCGAGAAAATCCAGCGATATGCGGCGCTAAAAAAAAAGCGCTAGCCTCGGTTTGCGATAGTTATCGCAGTATCTTGATAATATGCCCCCCAGTGGACTATGATTATAAGAAATACCAAAGCTGACAGCTTACTGAACACCATAAACTATGAGTCTATCTCTCAGACTTCTTTGTCCACCACAGTGCTAAACTCTGTTTCCCATAATACGATAATTGAACCTTGGGGGTCATCATGCACAACATGGAAACACCTCCCATATAAAATCAAAATCCAAAGTGGGCACCCTTCCAACCACACACCTTACACAGTGTAGCTTGCTTTCCTATAGGCAAGCGCTTGAATGCACTACAAAGGGGTAGTAATCATTATGTAAATGTTGCAATACAGTTCAGTATGTAACATGTTGCTAAATATCTTCCTACAGGCATTTTATATATTCTGGCTCAGCAACCAGTCAAAGCATTCATGATGAGAAAATGTTAATACAAGATAGATTCTTGTTTTCTTGACTTTCTCTGTAAAAGCCTTACTATTTTCTTGCAATGAATGTTTAAAATATGAAAGACCCTAAAACCAGGCAATGAAAGCGCCTAAGGAAAGGTTTGTGAGTCAGAGACTCTGATTCAATTCCTCCTGTGCTGTGCTGTGGCTTTGCGTTCTTTTCTCAATGAATCCATTGTTTGTGCTTGCTTCACTAGTGGGGTACTAGATGGGCACATTACGTTTTCATTTACAAATGAAATGGTGAACGTTTTTTTCTTCAAACAAGCCAAATGTGCTTAGATTGGTCATTTGTATGTAAAAAAGAAATAAAAATAAATGTAGAGAGTAGCAGTGGATAAACCACTGAAAGCTCGAGCCAGATTCGAGCCTGAAGCCTGGCTCAGCTGGAGATTCTGTTGCCGAGCTTTTATGTGGCTTTTGCCTGCCTCCCTCCCTGTTACGGCCATATCTGCTGACTTTGGAACTGGTGAGCTAGGTTTGAGTCTCAGTGTCGGCTCACCAACCTGTGATTCTGGGCAAGTCACTTGGGGCCTGATGCACATCCTGGCGGATGAGTTACTCAGGCACAAGAAAAGACGGATGTCCCATCTGCTGAAATCTAAATCCTATAGGATATAATGGGATTTATATTTCGGATGACAGGATATCTATCACAGTTGTGACGAGTAACCCGTCCTCCAAGATCTAAATCAGACCTTTAACCTCCCCATGCCTATAGACAATAAATGTGACTGTGTGTAAATTTAAGTGGTGCTCATGTAAAGTGCTCCATGTTCATGCTATATAAAAACTGCGGAAAAAATGGAAACAGGTAAAAACAATGCCTTAACATAAGAAAAGGCATATGGAAACTGCAGCTTCTCCGCTTAAATTGTGTGATCTTAGGCGAACATTTTATCTCACCATAACGTTTTTTTCTTCATTATCATGTATGAAAGCACTTTCAAATAAATGAGTTCTTTTTTGATTTCAAGTAACTTTGATTGAATTTTTCAAAAATAGTATGAACAAATATACAGTTCGGAAAAGTAAATATAGTGTTTGTTGTTTGGAAATCGTTTTTAGGTACGTCTCTCATAAAACACACTAGGAGTGGGTACAGAAGGCAAGAAGGGGGAAAAGGGTGTGTGTGCTAATAGTGAACAATTATTGTATCTATAGCAGTCATCATATATAGTAGGCATAGAATATCATATTCGGACATTATGGAGAGCAATTAAGTAAGCGAACAATGCATAAGATACCCAATTGTCGTTTCAGAAGCATCTACATAATTTTGTAGGAAGAACCGAATAACAGCCAATACTAGTACTGATATTTTAGGAAGTGTTGCATAAGGAACAGATGTAGTTCAAGAGCAGAGAGCAATATTGATTTAGTTAGTGTGGTACATGTTCAAGAGAGTATTATGGGAGGGTTTACTTGAATGAAAAACAAATCTGTCAGGTGCCGAAAGTGTAAATTCATGGAGTGTCAAAGTGACTAGTAGAGACATCGAGAGATTTCCTTGGAGGTCTGTAAGGTTGGCGCCAAGGGAAGCAGAGTAAGGAAATATCATCTGCACTAATTAGGAATTTGAGCCATTCTCGCCACATGTGAAATTAGACTATGCCAAGTTTCTTCCAGGTATTAAGGATGCGTTTGTAGGCGAGGGTTAGCATTAGCTCCAGTAGGTCTCTATCCGCTTTATCTTTTATTTGGGGATCTAAAGGTCCGTGAAGAATATAAGAAAACGCATGTGTTGGTGTGAAATATAACACGTTTTGTATGAATGCATAGATAGCATCCCAATAGGTATGGAGGATGGGGCAATCAACGAGCATATGTGTAAATCGACCGTATGTTGATTACAGTTTCAGCATGTAGAGTCTCATATGAGATTAAGCTTATGGAGCTTTTGTAGAGTCGAGAAATTTCTGTGGATAATCATATAAATATATATATATTACCTACTGGCGGTCGCCAGTAGGTAGTTATAGTTAGGACCCTGTTTCCATAGGAAAACCGCAACATTCTATTTGGAATAACTTTGGCGCCGGTTGACGAATCCTCGCGAAATTTTCAAACCTAATGGGGCGCTACGCTCCGCTCCTACCCTGAAAGTCTCGGGGGGATTCGTCAAGCGGGGGCTGAGATAAAAGGGGGGTCCCAAAACGCGTTTTTCCCATGCATTTTTCCATAGGACCTTTAGACACAGCTACAGCCCTAACGGCTGAACAGAGTTCCTTGAAATTTGGCAGAGAGGTAGTCTACAGGTCAAGGAAGTGCCTTTTGTAGGTTTGGTGTAAATCTGTTCAGTAGATTCTGAGAAAATAGCCTTTAAATCAATATATATATCTGAGCCAGCTTACGGTGCGCTTACGGTGCGCTTACCGTACGCGCACGCCGCCGTGCGCGAGCGCGATTCTGATTGGCTGTTAGATCTTAGAAAACATTCGAATCGGTCGAAACCAGGAAGCGGCGGCCGCCATTTTCTCTCTCGCAGTCTGAGAGGGGGTTAAAAAACAAAGGCCAAAAACATGTAAAGGGGCTGTTTAGACAGCTCCTAAGCACCCAGCCATGTTGATGGAGTTCTCAAAGACCCCCCAAGGCCAAAAACTGAATTTTAATTTTTTCGATAATTTCGCCGATTACGCTTACCGTACGCGTACGGTAAAAAATAATAATTAAAAAAAATTATCCATACTCTCCCCACCCCATGTGCAAATGGTGCCCGAAGGGCAACATTTGCGCATGGCATATAACAGATTTGTAAAATTAAAATATTACCTTTCACAACGAAGCGCATCATATGTCCTCCATGTGCGCACGGTGCGCGAAGCGCATCGTGCGTACATGGCCCATCTCGCGTAACGTGGGCACGCGGTGCGCATAGCGCACCGCGTGCCCACTGTGCGTGCACGGCACTAACTGCGTAAAGTGGGCGCGCGGTGCGCGAAGCGCACCGCGTGCTCACTGTGCATGCACGGAACGAACTGCGTTAAGTGGGCGCGCACGCCACGAATGGCATAAAGTAACTTAGCATTTAAAAAAACGTACAAATTCACTGAAAAAACCATAGGTTTCACACACGTTATAGTTAGGAATTAGCATTTAAAAAACCTTGCAAATTCAGTGAAAAAACCATAGGTTTCACACATGTTATAGTTAGCTGGACATTTCACTCGTAAAAAACCAATGAAATTCCCCCATTATAGTTAGTGCAGGCAACTATAACTCACGCGACCGCAATCCTCTGCTGATGACATATGTGACTTTATGAAAAAAAAATATTTGTAATATATGTATAGCTAAAATTTAATGGAAGAAGACATGGGCAAATAAGTGTCTAAATACAGTATTAGCATCAGCAGAGGATTGCGGTTGCGTGAGTTATAGTTGCCTGCACTAACTATAACGGGGGAATTTCATTGGTATTTCCACTACAACGTTTCAGCTTCCGCCTTCCTCAGGTAGTACAAGATGGTTTGCTCTGTGGCTGCACAGATGACAGCTACATTTTCAAAAAGCATCATGAGTGAAGATTCCATTTGGAGTGTGGAATCAATGCAGTCCTGAGAGCTCTTGAGATATGCAGTAATCAGGTTGTGTTGTCAGTAATGTTCAGTCCATCTGGATGCAGTGATTTTAAATGGTACATCCAGAAGTTTTCCCAGGAGTCCAGTAGTTCTTCCTTAGAAACATGTTCCACTGGGAAAATCTTCAAATCTGATAGTGAATGATCCACAAGGTTAAAATGATTGGCTACAGGCTGGTCAATTTTCTTATTAATTATTGCAGATTTGTGGTTCCTGATTCATGTACGGAGGTCATTCACTGTTTGGCCTACATATTGCTTTTTACAGCTTTGCCGTTGGCACTGAATCACATAAATAATGCATAATGAGCGACATGTAAGATGCTGCCTTATTGCATAGGTCCTTCTCGTAACAGAACTAGTTACAGATGATGTTTGTAAAAGATATTCACGCGTGATGCACCTTTTAAGTCACAGCAATGAACCCCTGCATTTGTTACAGCTTGCTTGAGTTCAGCTCTCACAATAAGAGATCGTAAATTTGGAGCTCTGCGGTAAGCAGTGACTGGTGGACAGTAAGGGAAATGTTTCTTGCATTATATTTCTGTAGTTAGGAGCTGATGGATGATAGTCAACTACAAATGGAGTTCTGTCACTTTTGTTTCTGCCGTTGGTATTCCAAATAAGTGCTTCTCTGGGTAACTGCAAAGACTTGTCAATTTGTTGCTGTATGATATGCAGAGGATAGCCTCGCCTTTTAAATAATGTAGCAAGCTCCTGTAGATGGTCTTTACAGGTTTCCTCATTGCTGCAGATGCATCTTATTCTGAGTGCTTGGCTGTAGATGATGCTCAGTTTAGTGTGGTGTGGGTGACATGAAGTCCAGTTTAGATACAAATGAGCATCTGTAGGCTTGTGGTGCAGATCAGTTGTAATTTTGTGTTCATGAATGGTGAGTAGCACATCCAGAAAAGGGAGATGAGGATTCTGTTTAGTATTGCTGCTGGTAAATTTGATGGTAGGATGGATATTGTTGATATAAGCTGTAAATTGTTCCAATGTTCTACTTCCTGAATTCCATATTATAAATATGTCATCAATGTATCGTAGCCATACCAGTGGTTTGATGCTAGAAGTAGCAAGTATACAGTTCTCTAGTTTGCCCATGAAGATATTTGCATAGGATGTCGCCATCCGAGTACCCATGGAAGTCCCTTGTATCTGCAGATAGTGTTTGCCATTGAACATTATATATATATATATCATACGCAAAACTGTAAAGTAGGTGAGATGCACTCTCAGGAGATACAGCAAAGTGTAGTTTAATCCGTTATGCGTTTCGACAGACTAGCTGTCTTGGTCACACAGTGGACAATAAAGTTAGTAAACCTTACATACATAGTCAATCATATGACAATGAAAAAGTACAAATGTCGCTACTAAATTATGGCTCAAGACATCGTATAGTACTGTGTCGTGTACCAAAGCTGTTGATATCAAGTGATAATATGTCTACAGCCGATGGTCGCATATAATTATTACTTTTTTTAACCAAACCAATAGTGGTAATTCAAGAATAAAATGTAATTTTTACATACCATAGTGGTTATTCATATTTCCGCGACTAAGTCATAATGCATAGAAATATAAAGCTGATGCTGAATAGATGCCAGCAAAGTTATTACACCATAGTGGTTATATACGTATTAATATTTCCTGGACATTGTATTTTTGAGAAATATATACAGAAGACAGAATTATAATACATGTACTCTAGTGGTGATAACATTGCCTATTATCTAATTTCCAAAGATGTGTACACATTTAGACATACAAGATTAGAATTAATATATTTACGTATAAGTGCGCTCAATAAATGTTTTTAAATTCAAATTTACATAACTCCCATTGCTAGTAGGTTTCCTATACAACAGATAGCGAAAAAAGTGAAAAATATCAAAAGGAGACAATCTTATCCTGGTAAAGTAAAGACCCAGAGTGAAGAAGAAAAGGGTAGGGAACCCGTGTCAGAAATAGCCATCCCTGGATTGATGGGTCCCTTCCTTTCCTCCTGTGAGAAAGAGAAAAGAGAAGTGAGTTTAGAAATGAACCTGATAAAATTAACCTAAGTTACTATTACACAACACTTTTCATAGTATCAGGATGATTAAAAAAAAACTTTCATTGCAAATATGGATGAATACAGAATACAGAGAAATCACAGCTTTTGCATTTCAATCCTCATGTAAATGCGTGTTAAGTTCTTCGTCCAAGTAATGCCCCCCTGGATATTTGGTCTCGAGCTCCAGAATCCATTTGGATATCTGTTTTCGCAATTTGAGCACTCTGTTTCCACCTCTAGGGCTACTGTGTACTTGTTCTATGATAAAATAGCTAAGTAGAGAGCTATTAGAAAGGTGGAATTCCTGAAAGTGTCTCGCTATGGGGTAGTGGAATCTTTTTTGTTTATGGCATGTAGATGGTCCTGTATCCTCTTTTTGGCCATAAACATAGTGCTACCCACATATCTAAGTTTGCATGGGCATTCTAGGATGTATACAGTAAAAGGAGTACTGCACATAAGGAATTGATTAATGTGTTTAGGTTTTCCATTTCCAGGCATGGTGAACTCCTGCACCATATGACTGTCATGACAAGCTCTACAGTGTCCACAGGGAAAGAAACCTTTAAGATTATGTTCCCCTCTTGTCAGGGTTCACGGGAGGTTTCCTCCGCGTAAATCGGAACCCACCACTGTTAATACCATCTTCTCGGTTAAACCGAGTGAGGGAATTCATGGGGCTCTCAGTTGGCGTATTTGTTGGCGCCGCTGGATTTCCAATATGGCCGCTGACGCATTCATGGGTCAGCGTTCTAGTCTTTATTGAATTCTAACGCAGCAGGTGAGGCGCGCCTGTCAACGTTCTCGAGCGCACTTCACCAGAGAAATTATCGAGGCAACACTTACCTCACCGTCGTGGAAGTTAGGGTAGGTCGCGTCGAGGATTTTCGTCGTGTTAACCTTCGACGGTCACCATACATACTCAGGTTAGTGAATCTTGATTTGTAATTAGAAAGGTATAAAGAATTTCTTCCTGACAGAAAGTAGGGAAGTACGAACTCTAGTTTTAGAAGGACAATGAATAGTTCGGAGTCCGCTGACAAGTTTATTCCGCAGGAGGAATAGGACTCTCTCAGAGAATTCATAGATTAAACCAGAACAACGCGAACCCAACCTCGCACTGACCTTGTTTAATTCCTTTTGGGTCAAAAGACCGTTAGTGCATTCAGCCTAGGAGCTTCCGAGTAGTCAACCATAGTATCTAAGTAGGGAACAGTACCTCAGACATTACAGAGATTTGGGTTACAAAACTAGGAAGTCCATTTACGCCTAGCTTACAGTTATCTCCTCCTGAATGCTGAAGTTCAACGATAAAAGTACAATATGCTCACGGCTAGAAGATGAAGTAAGTTAACAGTTACATAGCAACAGTGTAGTTATACATGACAGATAAGATTCACGATACTCACCTTTTAAATTCTATTTCCAAGACCCGACACCACCTTCACTCCTGTAAGAAAAGAAGAAGAAGAAAGGGTTAGCAAGAGCCAGAGCAAGTCAGTTGTTACACACTCAAGCAACTGAGAAATAGAAGAGAGGTTTGGCCCTGAATACCTCCTGGTAAGACAAGCTAATTTATTACCTCAGTTACAGTAAGTTAAGACTTAAAGAATTGAGTAGTGAACAAATGTTAATTGTTGCAGAATCGTTTCTCTACAACGACGAAGATATCCAGGGCTGTCTCTTCTCTGTCCAATTCCCCTTTCCCCCGTTGATACTTACCCGTTGAGAGTTATACATATTTTCGCGGGAACGTTCCGATGGGGGCATTGGGAAATTAGCATCATTCTGCTCCCGTGTTAGTTGAAGACTGTAAACGCACCTGACAGAGTGAAGTGCCCACGTTGTCATCAACACCTGAGCAGAATGGCGGAAGGGTTAGATCTAAAAAATTTGAGTGAAATACTTGGAAATATACAAAGGGATCTAGGAGCTGTTAGAGAGGAGAATCAAATCTTAAGACAGGAAATATTGGGTATTAAGGGAAGGGAGACCATTTCTGGAACAAGTGTAAAATCCACAACTTTTGAAACTCTAGGACAAAACATAAGTTCTAGCTCTGTACCCTTGGGTACCACTCAGGTTGTGCACTCCTTGTCCCCAGTAATTCCCCTTGCTCCTCCGGAGCGATTTAATGGAGACACCCAAAAGGCCCAGATTTTTCTGACTCAGTGCTCCCTACATTTTATGTGCCGACCTGCAATTTTCCCTGATGCTCAATCTCGGGTAGCGTTCATTCTATCTTATCTTAGTGGGGACGCGGCCTCCTGGTCGATGCCCTTAGTAACACAAGATGATCCAATTCTTTACAATCTCGAAGACTTTAAGAAAGAATTTCTTCGTATATTCGATAGGAGAAAAGCTTCACAGGCCACGGATAATGAATTACTAGAGCTTCGTCAGGGTAATAGAGAATTGGTAGCTTATTTGGCTCAATTCAATAAGTTGGTAGTGGAGACGAATTGGCCAATGAGTAAAAGAGCAGCAGTGTTTTACAGGGGATTGAAAGATGAACTAAAAGATGCCCTGTCTCAGGTTCCAAATCGACCCTCTGAAATTTCAGCCTTAATAGACCTGGTGTTAGAGATTGATTATCGCCTAAATGAAAGAAAGGGAGAAAGAAGAAGGGATTTTAAATCAAATGTCCCTCGGTTTGATCGAATCAAGTCAGAATCAACACGAACTGTAGAGCAAACCACTGGAGAGGAACCTATGCAGATAGGTGCCATTAGAGGCCCATTGTCGAAGGAAGAAAAAGAAAATCGACGTCTGAATAAGCTATGTATGTTCTGTGGACGAAGTGGTCACTTTGTTAAGGCCTGTCTGAAGAGACCTAAAATACAAAACAAGGAGAAGGAAAACTCTCAGCACCACCAGTAGGCGGAGTTGGACTGGTGGATGCAATTAAAGACACAACTCCAGTGTATCATCAACTGGCGAACACCCTACAAATCTCCACACCTCACCTGACCTTAGCCGTTACCTTGAAATTTCGAACAGTGATCCTGAAGGAAATCGCAATCATGATAGACTCCGGGGCAACTGGTAATTTTTGCGATCAAAAATTTGCAGTTCAGATAGGTTTACTGGCTATCAAAAAGGAGAAGAGCGAAAGGGTTAAGGCAGTTGATGGGTCAGACTTAACTTCAGGACCAATAACCAGCCACACGGAATCTGTACAGATAATTACCAAGGAGGGCCATCAAGAACTAATGCAGTTTGATCTAATAGATGCTCCTCAATTTCAATTCATTTTAGGAATTCCATGGCTCACAGAACACAATCCGTCAATTGATTGGGGGGCCAGAACCATAGCCTTAGATTCAGAATATTGTGCCAAACATTGTTTCTCTGAACCAGACACACTAGCCGAAAAAAGTGTGGCCGCGCAACTTTGTAACAATGGACAGACACTATGCGTAATTCAAACTACTGAAATTCCTGAAAACCATCAGGATTTCAAGGATGTTTTTGACGAAGCTGAAGCAGAAAGATTACCTCCGCATCGGTCTTATGACTGCAAGATAGACCTGGAACCGGGGGCGAATTTACCATGTAGTCGAGTTTACGTCCTCACTGAAAAGGAGAATCTTCATCTAAAGGAATACTTAGCGAAAAATCTGGACAACGGTTTCATTAGACCTTCCCGGTCACCAGTATCCTCTCCTCTCTTCTTCGTGCCCAAGAAAGGAGGAGATCTTCGAACCTGCATAGACTTTCGAGCAATCAATAGAATAACAACAAAGAATCGTTACCCTTTACCTCTGATCTCTGTGTTGATCGACCAAGTTAAAGAAGCCAAGATTTACACCCGTCTTGATCTTCGGGGAGCCTATCACCTAATCAGAGTGCGACAAGGTGATGAATGGAAGACAGCCTTCAGAACTAAATACGGTCTTTACGAAAATCAGGTGATGCCGTACGGCCTATGCAATGCGCCAGCGGCATTTCAGTACTTCATAAACGATGTTCTGAAAGACTTCATTGATCTATGTGTGATCGTATACATAGATGGCATCTTGATTTATTCAAAGTCTGAAGAGGAACATCACGGACAGGTCCGAGCTGTTTTACAATGTCTCAGAGAAAATTCCTTATATGTGAAGCTAGAAAAATGTTTGTTCAACACCACCACGGTAGAGTTCCTGGGATTCGTGTTGTCACCTTCTGGAATCACCATGGATGAACACAAGGTAAAGGCAGTTGCGGACTGGCAATCTCCAACCACCATCAAGGAAGTCCAGAGTTTTATAGGCTTTGCTAACTTCTATAGGAGATTTATCCATGGTTTTTCTCAAAAGATTCTACCTTTAACCAGATTATTGAGAAAAGGAGTTCCTTTTAATTGGTCAGAGGAAGCTGAGCAAGCATTCACCTTATTAAAGAAAAGTTTCACTTCGGCACCTATTCTTCTACATGCTTACCCCACGGAGCCATTTTATCTAGAGACTGATGCCTCCGACTTTGCTATAGGAGGCATTTTATCTCAAAGGCACAAAAACACCGGCCAGCTGCATCCTGTGGCGTATCGTTCTCGTAAACTCAACCCAGCGGAATGCAACTACACCATCACTGAGAAGGAGCTTTTAGCCATTAAGGATGCTTTTAAAGAATGGAGGCATTATCTGATGGGTGCTAAGCATACTGTGACGATATTCACGGACCACAGAAATCTGAAGTTTTTACGTTCTGCAAGAACTCTTACACCACGCCAGCTTCGATGGTCCCTCTATTTTGCGGAATTCGATTTTGTCATCACATACAGGCCTGGTTCCCAAAATGGGAAGGCGGACGCCTTGTCCAGATTGGATACTGACCATCAGAGTATCAGGGTCGAAAATCAGCAAATAATTCCGGCAGACAGAATCATTGGAACCATTTCCTTGGAACCTTTTGAAGATCAAATTCGAGAACACATGACCACTGCTCTTATCCACGACTGGGCCGCTGAAGACCCTTTACGAACTGTCCAGAATGGATTACCCTATCACGGACAGGCACTATTCCTACCCACCACAGACCTTCAAACTAAAGCCTTACGTGAATGTCATGATCACCCTCTAGCAGGTCATAAAGGTGTCCACAAGACAGATGAATTAGTTAAACGAAGTTTCTGGTGGCCACACATGACCAGTGACATTCGACAATATGTTTTGGGATGTGAGATTTGCACTCGGGGAAATCGGACAGGCAAGCACCAAAAGGCCTTTTACGGCCTTTACCAACCCCCCCCCATATCCCTGGCACACAGTATCTTTAGACTTAATTGTCGAGCTACCATCCTCTCATGGCTTTGACACTATCCTAGTCTGTGTGGATACTTTCAGTAAAATGACACATTTTGTCCCTATTAAAGGCACACCAACATCACTACAATTATCACAGTTCCTTAACCAACATGTCATTCGCCTTCATGGCATTCCTAAGGTGTTAATCACTGACAGGGGGTCCCAATTCCTATCTCGATGTTGGAAAGCTTACATAAAAGGTTTAGGTATCGACCACCGCTATTCCACTAGTTTCCATCCAGAAACGGATGGACAAACTGAACGCACAAACCAAGAGTTAGAACAATATCTGCGGCTTTATTTGCTTGATGAAGAAGCAGATTGGCCTGATTACTTGTGGTCTGCTGAATTTGCTCACAATAATGCTCAAAACGTTTCCACTGGGTACTCCCCCTTTTTCATAACTTCTGGCAGGCATCCTAATTCACATATTCATTTGCCTAACATCAAAGTCCCTGTAGTTCAGGATTTTGCCCAACGCCTAGTTAACATCCACCAATCGGCTACACGAAATTTGGCCGCTGCTAAGGCGTCTTATAAACGAGGTGCTGATCGGAAAAGACGACCTACGCCCATCCTTAATGTAGGAGACCACGTTTGGTTGTCTACAAAGAATTTACGCCTTAAGGGCACCCGTAAATTCCAACCACGCTTTATGGGTCCTTTCCCTATTGAAAAAATCATAAATTCTGTCACCTATCGCTTGACATTACCAGCTACTACTAAAATTCACCCGGTTTTTCATGTTTCCCTACTAAAAAAGGTGCAACCAACCTTACGTCAAAAATCTGCTCCTGCTCCCATTATTGTTGATGGAGACCCTGAATATGAAGCAAAGAGAATTTTGGACTCAAAATGGAGTCGCAATCACCTTTTTTATCTCATTGATTGGAAAGGTTTTGGACCTGAAGAGCGATCCTGGGAGAAAAGCTCGGATGTCCACGCGCCACGTTTGATCCAGGCCTTTCATGCCAAGTATCCTAATAAACCTCGTTTGGAGGAAACCCCGTTGAGAGGGGGTACTGTCAGGGTTCACGGGAGGTTTCCTCCACGTAAATCCGAACCCACCACTGTTAATACCATCTTCTCAGTTAAACCGAGTGAGGGAATTCATGGGGCTCTCAGTTGGCGTATTTGTTGGCGCCGCTGGATTTCCAATATGGCCGCTGACGCATTCATGGGTCAGCGTTCTAGTCTTTATTGAATTCTAACGCAGCAGGTGAGGCGCGCCTGTCAACGTTCTCGAGCGCACTTCACCAGAGAAATTATCGAGGCAACACTTACCTCACCGTCGTGGAAGTTAGGGTAGGTCGCGTCGAGGATTTTCGTCGTGTTAACCTTCGACGGTCACCATACATACTCAGGTTAGTGAATCTTGATTTGTAATTAGAAAGGTATGAAGAATTTCTTCCTGACAGAAAGTAGGGAAGTACGAACTCTAGTTTTAGAAGGACAATGAATAGTTCGGAGTCCGCTGACAAGTTTATTCCGCAGGAGGAATAAGACTCTCTCAGAGAATTCATAGATTAAACCAGAACAACGCGAACCCAACCTCGCACTGTCCTTGTTTAATTCCTTTTGGGTCAAAAGACCGTTAGTGCATTCAGCCTAGGAGCTTCCGAGTAGTCAACCATAGTATCTAAGTAGGGAACAGTACCTCAGACATTACAGAGATTTGGGTTACAAAACTAGGAAGTCCATTTACGCCTAGCTTACAGTTATCTCCTCCTGAATGCTGAAGTTCAACGATAAAAGTACAATATGCTCACGGCTAGAAGATGAAGTAAGTTAACAGTTACATAGCAACAGTGTAGTTATACATGACAGATAAGATTCACGATACTCACCTTTTAAATTCTATTTCCAAGACCCGACACCACCTTCACTCCTGTAAGAAAAGAAGAAGAAGAAAGGGTTAGCAAGAGCCAGAGCAAGTCAGTTGTTACACACTCAAGCAACTGAGAAATAGAAGAGAGGTTTGGCCCTGAATACCTCCTGGTAAGACAAGCTAATTTATTACCTCAGTTACAGTAAGTTAAGACTTAAAGAATTGAGTAGTGAACAAATGTTAATTGTTGCAGAATCGTTTCTCTACAACGACGAAGATATCCAGGGCTGTCTCTTCTCTGTCCAATTCCCCTTTCCCCCGTTGATACTTACCCGTTGAGAGTTATACATATTTTCACGGGAACGTTCCGATGGGGGCATTGGGAAATTGGCATCATTCTGCTCCCGTGTTAGTTGAAGACTGTAAACGCACCTGACACCTCTGGACGGTGTTTGTGTTATATCGTTATGTACGAAGATATCCCTGAGGCTGCGACTTTTTCTATATGTGATACTAGTTCTATTCTTCACACAATGTCCGACAATAGGATCACTAGTTAAGATATCCCATTTGTCGGCAAGAATTTTCTGTACCTGTTTTGAGCTGTCATTAAAAGTCATAATGACTCTAGTCTCTTCAGATGTACTATTTTTACCATCACCTGTGTTGTCATCAGGTGTCATCAATGTCGATGTTCTATCAATTTTGCATATTTTATTTAGGGCTCTCTTAAGTACCCACATGGGATAACCTCTGTCTAAGAATCTTTTGATCATGATGTTTTGTTCAGTAATGAATGTATGTTCGGTACTGCAATTCCTTCTCGCTCTAAGCAGTTCACCGTAGGGAATACTCCACTTAAGATTGTCCGGGTGACTGCTGAGAGCGTGAAGGAGGGTGTTACCTGCAGTTGTTTTCCGAAAAAGACTTGTGTGTAGGGTATCTTCTTGTGTTGAAATCATGAGGTCAAGAAATTCTATCTGATTTATATATTCCATTCACAACTTCCTTTCCCCCAGGAAATAATCCAGCACTCCGAGGAGGATAGTTTACTCAATTTTTATTTGAATGATGGCATCCACGCGTTCCGGCTCTCACACGCAGCCTTGTTCACGATGTATATTAATAAGCCACAATACACTGCCTTGATCACACACAGTGTAGTTACAAACAGAGCGACAAATTTAAAGTATACATCGAAACTGAAAAGGGACTCTGTTACAAGCAAGGTAGCATTGTGTGAGAACATTGGTGGCCATCTTGGAGTGAATACTCTATCGTAAAATGGAATGCAAAAAGCTGCACTTACAGATTGGAAGAACACAATATAAACATGTGATCTGGTCGGAGAGGTATTGAACATAATGACATCTATGAGATACATGAGACAGTCTAGAATCAATAAAATAAAATAGAAACTGATGGTAGAGACATAAATAGACATAGTGTCAGAGCAAAAGACTGAGACAGCCATTTTGTAAAGAATATCAAATCAAAGTTGAATACTGTAGACACTAAATACCGAATGGAATAAAAGCAAAAGGAATGTCATATATATATTCAGGTTGATATCACAAAAGAGTCCCATAAAAAAAAAATACCACAAGGTTAATGTAAATCCCCAGTGGGAGAAGACACCTGCACTCTGTGTGGCCAGTGAAAACAAACAAAGAAAGTAGAAATAATGAGACTGATAGAAACAGTGAACATTCTTATTTGGGGCAGAAGAGACCACGGGAGACAGATTCAGATGAAGAAAAGGGTAGGGAATCCCAGAAGTCACCGGTCCTGATCTGTGGGTCCCTTCCTTTCCTCCTGAAAAATATAGAGAAAGACAATGTCAGAGAGTTACTGATAAATGCAGAAAAATTCATTAACTTTCATGATATCAGAAATGTATTTCATAACCAAGAGAAGTTAGGCAGACATATGTACCAGAAAGAAAGCGACAGAGTGGTGCTCTGGCTAGGTGTTACTAAAACTACTCTGTATGTAGGTGTATATTCAATTCCTCATCAATGTTATGACCTCCAGGGTAACGGGTGCCTAGATCAATATAATGCATGGATTCCCATTTTCTCAGCTTTAGTTCCCTGTCGCCACCGCGCACACCCATATTGACCTGTTCTATGGCAAAATATGTAAGCTTGGAACTGTCAGAATAGTGGTGTGTCTCAAAATGTCTCGCAATGGGGTAGTGTGGATCTTTGCTAGCTATGGCCCTCATATGTTCTAAGACTCTCTTCTTAGCCATATGTTTAGTACTGCCCACATAGCGGAGTTTGCATGGGCACTCAAGTACATATATAACAAAGACAGAGCTGCATGTGAGAAATTGTTTGATGGGAATACTGGTGTTCTTGTTCGGGTTGGTGTATTACTTTCTCATGGTCTTGCAATGACTGAATGGAAAGAAACCCTGCAAATGTATGTTGTTGGTGCCACCACTAGTCATAATATCGATGTGCATAAGTGTGTCTCTTAGATTGCATCCGCTCCTGTATGTGATTCTGAGTCTACCAGGGATCGAACTCCTGATAATTGGATCCTTAGTAAGGATCTCCCAAATCTTGGCAAGGATTTTCTGGATGTCTTTAGAGTCACTGTTTTAAGAGAGAATAACCCTGGTGCTATTGCTATCATCTTCTAAGTTGTTGACAGTGTCATTGAGAGTGGCAGTTCTGGTGACCAACTTGTCTTTCTCTAGTGCTTATTGGAAAACCCACCCAGGACAACCTCTCTCAGTGAATCTGATAAGCATGGTATCTTGTTCAGAGAAGAAAGCTTCCTCAGAGCTACAGTTATGTTTAGCTCTTAGGAGTTCCCCATAGGGGATACTCCATTTTAAGATGTCAGGCTGACTGCTCATGGCATGTAGTAAACGGTTGCCAGCAGTGGATTTCTGAACAGTCTAGTGTGGACCTGGTTGTTAATGATTTCCACTTTAACATCGAGGAATTCAACAGAGATGTTGCTTATGTTGCTAGTCAGTTTGAGATTGATGTTGTTCTGATTTAATATCTCAATAAAGTTAGCAACTTCAGGTTCTGTACCTTTCCAGACAATAAACAGGTCATATATGTATCTTAGCCATACGATGAACTGTTCAAAATCCTTCATGAAGTCAGGGTTGTTCATGATCTCCTCCTCCCATGCTCCCAGGAACAAATTCAGAAAACTGGGGGCAAAACACGTACCCATGGCAGTTCCGAGAGTCTGTTTATAGATGATATCATTGAAGAGAAAGAAATTGTTGTTCAGACAGTAGTGTATCACTTCGAGGAGCATGTTGGTGTGTTCCATGATACGTATAGGACATCTAGTGAGATATTTGGCACATGCCCCAAAACCTACTTTATGTTCTATGATGGTGCAAAGAAAACTGGCATCCATGGTCACCAACAGGAAGTCTGTGTGCCATTGTATGCCTTGAAGTTTAGTTAGGAAGTCTTTTGTGTCTTTGACATATGAGGGTAAGGTGATAAGTTGGTCCCTTAAGAAATTGTCCACATATCTGGAGACATTTTCAAGCACACTTCCTCTAGAAGATACAATGGGTCTCCCCGAAGCTTGGGGAAATCACACTTGAAAAAGCAGTACTCCACCCATTCTAGCAAGCCCCAGTCCCTCCAATCTGCAAGGAGACTCCAGATGCCTGTAACACTTTTGGTGCATTCGTCTTTGTTGGTCTTGGTGTAGAACATAGAGTCATCTAGCTGGCGCATGGCCTCAGCTATATTCATCTGCCTACTGAGGATAACCACATTACCGCCTTTATCAGCCGGCCTTATGATTGTGGTATTATCATTGGCCAAGTTCTTAATGGCTTCGTTTTGTGCCAATGTGAGATTGAAATTAGGTGGCCACAATGTTTTGAACCATGTTTGCTGTCCGAATCTTACACGTTGACTGGACACAATATCCTGAAATGTGTCTATGTTGTGGTGCAGCATGACAGGGAGAAAAGTAGATTCAGGTCTAAATTTGGAGGAGGCAGCCCTGTCATATACAATCTCCAAATCTTCAAGAATAGCATGTACATTAGTATTAGCATTAATGGCACCCCCTTCCAATTCATGCATCGTTATGAGAGTGTCAATGTCACTAATGTTCAGTTCTTCGCTTGTGTTGGACCATTGAGTTTTGTTACTTTCTTTGTTGCTGCAGGGTTTGAACTTGTGTCATTTCTTCATTTTCAATTTTCGACAGAATTTAAAAAGGTCAATGCGCATGTTGACATAGTCTAAGAAGAGTGTGGGACAGAAGGATAGGCCCAGGCAGAGAGTTCTTTTCTCAAGGTCATTGAGAGGTTTGTCGGTGAGGTTTATGATGGTTTGATTTACCTTCTTTTCATCCATTATGTGGCTGTTTTGGAGCGAGTTGATGAACCTCCCATACACTCCTTGTTGTAGCCACTTCCTCTTCCTCTGCCTGTGTCTTTTCCTCCTTGTTCGCCTCTTCCCCTGCCTCTTCCTCATTGGCTGGAATTCTTGGTTTTGGGTTTCGGGGTAGTCCTTGTTGTCTGTCGGCACCAGCGAAGGACCTGATACTCGTCTAAAAAAGTCTTCGGTCTCACATCAGTTTCACTGCCTAATGTGGCGCTTCCTGATACTATTGATATGGCTGGTGTGTCAGGATCAGCTTCGCTGGATGTGTCTCTGTTTTTTTCTGGTGATGTTTCAGTCCGCATGTATTTGCCGGTATCAAGGTGGTGGGTATCGTACAAATGCTCATATTTCCGGCTATATGTGAGAATTCTTCCTGTTTCGTAGTCGACACAGTCACAATGGAGTTTTCTCTGCTTTCTTGCTTTTATATCATCTTCGTAGGTGATCATTCTTGATTTCATGTCACTCAGGAGCTTTGAGATAGTATTGTGTTCATTACTTTTGTTAATTTCATCTTTTAAACCTTTTATTTCAGTAATAGTCACTTCCCTATCTCTCCAGGCATATTTGACTAAAATTTCCATCATGGTCTTGGAGCTGTTGGCAGAGTTTGCCGCCCACTCCTCGAGCATACAAGGATTGGGTGACTCATATGAGGGGTATACAGTCGGTGGTCAGTAATAGGCAAAATGGCTCTCTAAGGTCTATCACAAGTACAAATCAGTTATGACAGGTAATCTGGCACGGTTCATAAGATGGGGAAAAAACACCAAATCCCCACGTGTGTGGCCAGCAGCCCACTCTACTATATATACAAATCCTCTGTACACGTTTAAAAGTAAATACAAAAAGTTTAATCAAATATCACAATGAAGCATGTCTTTGTATTTTCGGGTGTCTTTAATTCAAGATCTTAAGCCTTCTTAGCCAACACGTGTTTCGTCGCTGTTACAGGGGATTACCCCGTGACTTCTGCAGAGCTAAGGGAATATATAAACAAGTACTCATTCATGTATGCAATGGTAGTAAGAAAGCTTTATCTTTCAAATTATGGACAAAGTGACTTCTGTGACTTGTGTGAATTAAAATTAGTGAATATTGCTGTGTGGAAATCCATGCGAAACTGGTGTTGTATATTCTTTTCATAAACTCCTTTGTGTATCAATTTATCAATGGGGAAAGAAAGAACAAACAAAAGGGCCCCTGTCGTTTATGTTATCGTTATAAGAAATACAAGTACAGTTGGTATTTGAGACTTCATTATATGAGTAATCCTGTGGTTGGCAAGGTGCGGGCATGCAATCAACCCATTTGGTTTTATAATTCCTGAGTTTATTCATGAATTTTATTTCATTATATTCATGGCGAAGAAGTGCTCCCTCATGCTGTCACTCAATAGTAAATACATGCTGACTCTATTGTGTAGTTAAACATGTATATGGGAACATATTTTGTTGAAATACGATACCTGAGCTCAGTTTCAAGTAGTCTCTAAATAACAGAGAAAAGGGCACATAAGCTAAAGAATGTCAATCTGTACATTCTAATACGATGTACTTGGCAACCATGAAGGATCCCCCTACCTTAGTTCCGGTGATAATTCCAACCCGGAAGGGGTTCCTATAATTTCTGCGCCTGGAGAGGTAGACTATTTAGTCTTGTGTCTGAATATCTTAATGTGCTTCCAAGTGTAAGGGAGTTTCTTTTAGAAGAACTGCTCCATCCTAAAGTGAAATTAACAATCTATTAATATTATTACCCCTTATTTGTCTGTCCCATATTTTGACTATAATAAGTCTGTTTTTTCACTCCTTACCTGCAGTATTAGGTAGAACGCCTTGGATCTCCAGGCCGTGGGGTGTTCGCCATGGAAATCAGCAGTGTGCAGCCGGCCATCCCGGCGTTGTCTTAAGTAATGGAGTGCGAATGCGGACTAAACCAGTTCCTAGACCCATTTTGGGGGACATCTTGGAGTGGTGTGTCGGGTCCCCCGGGGGTAGTGAACCCATTTTGGGTGCCATCTTAGAATGGTGTATCAGGACCCCCGGGTCACTGGAATCAAAATTAGTGAGAACTAGCGAAATGTTGGTAGCAAAAGGCCAGTGGTATGCTCAAATGCTAAAAGCTATTTGCTAGAAATCCGTATCTGTAGGGGCACATGACAGCATTGAGGTGCACTACCATACAAGTGTGACATTTGTGGTAGCGTGCATGCAGCGTTTATACATAAGTACATCCTTATAAGAGATTTCTCATGCTAACCAAGTGCTCTGTTATTCTGACCTGAACTAATCAACATGACAGTATGTTCTGTGACATGTGACGTGTAGTACTGTGATAGTGAATTTCCTGACATAGTTGGGTGAACCTCATATTTAACTATAAATTCTTATACTTATTATGGACAGTGGCAGTCGGTCTCAATTGTCGCTAGTATCAGATCCAAAGCATATTCCAAAACGTTATGCAATGTGAATGTGAATTCTGTGACTCATATGATGGGGTACTGTATATCCTTAATCCCCTTGGGACCATTTCCTTGTCAATATAATCTTGAAGGGAGGTAGCCTACCACCATTTGGAGAACTCGTTTTTTCTCAGTTTCTCCAGTTTTTTAAGTAGATCTGTGAGAGTTGATTCACATGCTGCCTGTGCACCAGATGTTTGCCCTCTCCCAGGAGCTCTTGCAAACAGAGTTTGTGCCACGGCATGTCTGTCCGTATCATCTTCCATTGCTTGTGTCTGTATAATTGTCTCATATGAGGCCCCACAAAAGTGTCTGTGACCCTGGTGTTCCCCTTGATTCGACTATCAAGTTCTCTCCTCAATGTAGTGTTATGTAGTTTATGAGCTTGGGGTAGTCAGGTACCTAAATGTGAGATAGTACTCTCGCGTATACAGTCCCAGGCTGAACACTAGTTAGATAGGATCAGTGTGATGGCCGGTCAGAGCCGTGCACGTCAAACAGAGATCAGCCGTAGTTTGGCCGTCTTTGTCCTCCAATACCGATAAACCCCACCACCCCTCTGACCCTCGTAGATGCTCACATTCTGAGATGCGTCACTCCTGTCACTGATGGCAGACAGTTCCAAAAAGAGGCGGCCGGTCTCCGAAGAAGCTGGTTCCCTCCGTAAAGTCCATAAAGCACTCCTTTGGGAAACCGGAGACCCTCGTGAGGTCGCTCGTGAGCCGGAGGAGCAACCGGCAGTCATCCACAGTAATAAACCACATTCCACGCGTTCTCAGGAACCACAAACCAGGAAGTAGGATACAGTAGATTTATTCCTTCATAAATCCAACGTGAGACATTTCGGCCGTGAAGCGGCCTTGATCACACAGAGTATAGTGTCAAACAGAGCGACAAATGTAAGGTATACATTGAAACTGAAAAGGGACTCTCTTACAAGCAAGGTAGCTGGTGTGAGAACATTGGTGGCCATCTTGGAGTGAACACTCAATCGTAAAATGAAATGCAAAAAGATGCACTTACAGATTAGAAGAACATGTGTTTTTAGAGATTTATAGAGATTTATAGGGAGATCTAATTTGAGAAAGTAGATTAGTAAATACGGTCCTAGTCGAAAGTTATGCCTTTTTTTGGGGAGTATGCTTCCCATGATTGCTCATTGCGAGTTTTAGATCTATGTGATTTGTGCAAGAGAAGCTCATACTCTTTGGATACTATGTGTCCTGGTTTTTGTAGAGTATTGATGAGGTGTGGGAGTGACAGGTTAATTTTAAATGAAGGGCTTTTCACTATCTGCAGTCTTAGTTTAAAACATTTATAAAAGTCCAAATTATCTAGTTTGTAGTGGGATTACATTGTAGAGAAGAGAAGAGAGAGTTCACTGTCAAAAATGGTTTGACCAGATTCATACCTTTTTCCGACTAGGTGAACCGTAATATTGTCTGCACATCAATCGTAATATTGGGGTTTAGCCAAATGCATGACAGGTTAGAGTTATCTACCTTTGTTTCTGAGAGGTAGTCCCCTCTAAGGGTGGCTCTCTCTGTGTTATCCATTATGTATCTGGAGTGGGGCAGGTTGAGATTATGCATTGCTATGTAGGCATTAATGGTTATGTTGTTTAGTATTGATTTATCTAAGTTTACCCATACAGGTGTGAACTCTGCATCATCAATGAACCCATTGGTACCTTGTTTAAACAGAAACACCGTCTGGTATTTCCTGAAGTCAGGCAGGTCTATTCCACTGTGAATTTTCATTCGTTTAAGTTTCTTAAAGGATATCCTAGGTCTTTTACTTTCCCATAAAAATGTATTAAAAATATTATATATTTTGGCTATAAAATATTTTGAGAGGGACATGGGAAGCATTCTGGCTAGATAAATAACTAGAGGAGAGATCATCGTCTTAAGGGTTTCAGCCCTACCCCACCATGAAAGAATTTTATCAATTACCCATCTAAAAGAGTATTGATCTTCTTAAGTAATGACTCTATTACATTTTAATGTTGTGATGAGGTCACTAGAGAACTCCACTCCCAGGTATTTGATGCATGCTGGCTGCAATGCAAGCCCTGATTCCTCTAGGATATTTGTATCACCTATTTTGTTAAGGAGTCTAATGTCTAATGTATTCCTATTTATGGAATACACTGAAATGTGGGCAAATTCTTGTATTGATGTCATCAGTGTATTGATTCAGGCGGGGGCATCTTCGGAGGTGATTACGATGTCATCTGCATATGCAGCTAATTTTATTGTTCGGTTACAGAATGAGACTCCACATATACCTCTATTTTCACTGAGGAGGTATAGATAGGGTTCCAGGGCCAAAAGAGAGAGAGGAGGAGATAAAGGACAGCCTTGTCTTGTCCCTTGCACTAGGGAAAATCCATTTGACATAAAGCCTTTGGCTCTTACTGTAGCTATGGGGTTGTAGTACAATTACATTATCATTCGGATAAAGGACTCACTAAGGTTAAACTTCTCTAGGCCCAGCTTTAAATAGTTCCAATCAACTTTGTTGAATGCTTTTTCTGCATTGAAAGTGAGTGCAACTGTTGGGGGTTTTAGTATCTTTTAATTTCTAAGACATGAAGTATACGTCTATTGTCACTGGATAATCTGTTTTTCAGAAATCCTACATGAGAAGGGTGTATGAGTTTCGAAACTTATTTTTGGAGTCTGGCCAAGATTACCATTATTTGTCGGTGGCAAACCCTGCTCCGCTTACAGCAGTTCACAGAGTTTTTGCATTCCACTTGAAGCGCGGAGTTTGGCAAAACTCAGCCTACCGCCGGCAGAGCGGAGCTTACCAGTGAGCTCTGTGAGCACAATTGTCTTACCTTGTAAAGCTGGCCCATTCCAAAAATGCTGCTGCTTACACAGTACTTCTACAATGGAGTAGACATTGCAGTCTTGGTAAGATAAGTCCTGGAAAATGGGGGCAGCAATGCAGGGAAAGCAAAGCACTGACTGCCTGCCTAGAGTTTTTCCGCCACCCTGTAGTGCTAGAGGCACTCTTGTGGTCTGACATCCTGTGATGACCTTTGACTACCATTATTTGAACTGACTTTGGTGTGTTATTTTAACCTAGCCTGAATGTACAACGTCCTGCATATGCCTGTTTCTCTTAAAAGTTTCTTACTTGTAATCTTGCAGTCTTTCAGTGGGAGCTGTCACTGAGTAGGACAGCCTAGCCAAGATCAGAACGTGTGGGATGTGCATTTGAAAGCATGGGAGGGAGAGAGAGTGGTAGAATGTACTTTTTGGTCTCGAAGTGCAGTGTTGTGGGCAGTGATGCACACATGTGCTCGGTGTTGTACATTGAGTATGTGATGCTATAGAACATTGAGAGATGAAGTATGTGAATCTATAGGCAGTTGTGCACAATTGTGCATTGTGTTGTACATTGATGAGAATTATGAAGTTCTTACTATTGGCTTTTACATGGCCTCATGTCATCCTTTTTCCTGCCTCTGCCTTGCTTCAGCTTTTTCGATATGCACAGCAGCCCTTGCAAGTATGTAGTGATCTGCTTCTAATGTTGTGCATTTCCCTTGCCTTGGTTCTCTGCCTAGTAATGTGATGTCATGTAGAATGTTAGGGATGTTGGGACTTGAAGGGTGGCAGTTGGAGATGATGGGCTGAGTAGCAGGACCAGGGAATATTACATGCCCTCTACTGCATACACACTTACACCTACTGCACAGCGGGAATCCTCCTCCCTATAAAACACATTAAACTACTACGCAGCGCATATGAAAATAATGACCATACGCTGCAATAGCACTGGGGTCTAAGTAATGGTTACACACTACAATCTTCAAAAATAGCACTGTGGGCCTAAATAATGGGCACACTCTAGAACAACTTTGGTTAATCACGTTCAAGGATTGTTTTTGTGAGAGATTGTTTAATGTACCCAGAAAGCTTTGTGAGGTTTGTCAAGATAAAGGCTGGAACATGCGAGATTTGGAGAAGGGGACATGAGAACTCCTTCCTGCCATGGGAATGCTTGCTTGGAAGCTGGCCGGTTCTGGTAAGATTCCTCTGGAGCAGGGGAAGATCTCTTCCAAACCTTCTAGTGTGTTTTGAGATTATAAAGCTGAGGGTTGGTGATTTAAAAACCGGGAGTTTGGAATCCGAACGGAGACGGACGCGTCCACTTCAGAGCATGGAACTCTGGTTGCTGAGGCTCTCAACAACGGCTGTTTAACTTCCCCAGTCAGGAGTGGGCTGAGATGCAGTGTTTGCACCAGTTGAAGTATTGAGTTTTGGTTATTGCCATTGTGATGTTTGGCCAGTGGCTTTGATCATTTGAGGCGTTGTGATGTGTGAGTGAGTTGAGGTACACATCCAAAGTAATAATCTGATGTATATATAGCTTTCTGATCTCTTGCAGGACGTCCCAGTATTTTTGCTTGAGTCTTATTGCTGCTTGTTTATGAATCAGTATTATTCATGCATTTAGATTATTGCTTCCACATAAACATATATATATATCTACATATATTTTAATGTTGTGCATTTGTCATCTGTGAAAGCCTTTCACAGATAGAGCATTGTGTAAAATAAAACCCCAAGCCTTATTCTAAAAGAGAGAGAGTCCTTGCATTTTGTAAAATAAAACCCTTTTCTAAATGTGCTGTGTTAAATTATTTTGCTTCGCCGGGTGTTGAGCCATCGTGTGGGAGCTGTATTATCTGATAGGCGCAAGCAAGACATTTTGGCGTCACTTGCCAGGATTCGAAAAGAAAATTAAAAGGGGAAAATGCTCTCTAAAATGCCTAAGTTTTCAGTTGCAAACTCCAAGATGCCACCAGAGTTATTTGAGAGGGAGATTGCATCTCTTAAAGAGGGAAAACAACTTGTTATTTCAGGCAGAAACAGTGGTGTCATTTTGAATGCATTGTTTAGCATGTATCAAAAATTTGAACATTTAGAAAAAAAATGTTGGGAACTGAAAAGAGAGTTAGCTAATACTCAGTTTGAAAACAAGTCTTTGAAAAAAGAGTTAAACATGTAACAAGCTCTGAAGCCGTTTGTTTTGCTGAGCTGT
This sequence comes from Triturus cristatus, assembly GCF_964204655.1. NCBI lineage: Eukaryota > Metazoa > Chordata > Amphibia > Caudata > Salamandridae > Triturus > Triturus cristatus. The sequence continues at coordinate 847,679,403 of NC_140590.1, forward strand.
TTAGATAGCCAGCAGGGTGATTTATTCGTGAAAAATGTGAACTTAGAGATGTTGCCAGTTATTCTGCAGACTTCACAAGAGGTCTTAATTAATTCTTTTGAGGATGTTGCTCAGCTAGAAATGAATTTGAACCGAGAAAATGTACACTCGCAGAAAGATAAACAGACCAGTCTTGAATTAGCGATCGTTGGTTGCAGGTATAAATCAGACATGTCAGTGAATGATGAATCTTGCTCTACATGGAAAGACGCTATTTAAAAAAAAGAAATGCAGCAATGTGCTTTTGAATCTGTACAAAAGACTGTGCAGTATATTTCAAACATGTGGTCAATTCAGAAAGGAGACAGTGTATCTTGTGTGCCAGTTCAGGAGCAGTGTGCTAATTTTAGTTATTGTGAAGAACAGGGAAAGAAAAGTATGTAGTAAGTTGTGGACTGAAACATTTTCAAATGCTGGAGAATATTTTGACACTGGGCAGAAAATCCAGGGGTGGTGTTTGAGACACAGGATTCCCCAGTGAAGTGGCAGATTGTACTGCAAAGTAACCCTGGGCAGACAACTACGCTACGCTTGTGTAGTTTGTGCTACTTCGCGCTGCGCAAATTGCACGTAGCACAGTACAAAAACGCGTAGCGTAGCGGGCATTTTTTGCTCGCTCGCGGTCCTCAATGTCAAGTTGGCGACTGCGAGCAAGCAAAATGACATCCCGGTAAGACTTTTTCCTCATTCGCGGTCAGCAACATCAAGTTGCAGATCGCGAGAGTGGAAAATAAAACTTTCGGCGAGATTTTCAACGCGGTGATGTCAGGTTTCTCATTGCGAGTGGTCACGTATGCTCGCGACCGCTCGCGATGAGAAACTACCAGTCCACGTTAAGAAAGCTGCCACTCGAGTAAAAATCTACTGGAGCGGCAGAAAACGACAGCTTGCACTGTGCAAGATGCTGTTTTCAATGATTGCACAGTGCGGACAAGCATCCGGCACTGTGCAATCATCGCGAACAGCGCACTACGCAGTTCACATAGTATCTGGGCATATCTTGCGTAGTGTGAAGTGCACTTTGCGTAGCTCCGCGTAGCGCTACTACGCGAACTACACCCAGGGTTACTGCAAAGTGCAGCTACTGTGCATGCTTATGGTCCTATACATTCACTAGACAGAACCTTTAATTCCCTTATAGATGAAAAGTCTAAAATCTTGGAGACAGAGGTGGTGACACACGATTCAGATTTGGTGTGCATGACTAATTGCGAGCACCTAGGAGAGAAAGACCATACAAACAGGTAGGCAGAGAATGAAGGGATGCATATCCACCTAGATTTACCTAGAACTGTGATTCTTATGTGTCAGTATGCACAAATCAGACCAGTTCCACAGAAGGTGAGGGGCGATTTGAAGATAGGAAAATTACTAGAACAGACAGCGCAGGTGGATTGCCTTGGTCTTCTGCCAATTGATAAAGGGAGCACATATTCAGCAGTGAGTGGAAAAATATTCAGGAAGGAGACTTCCCCAGCCCTTCTTACTGTGCAGGGAAAAGAAGAGTTTCATCCTAATACCAAGAATTCAGAGGCTATAGCGTGGGTAGAATTCTCAAATAATTCCCCAGAGCCAGCAGAGAACCATGCAGACAGGAATGATAATATTGTGCCTTCAAACTCAACACGGAGAAATGAAAACGTGTGCTTTTTGAAAAATGTTTTTTGCAAGAAGAGTGATGCTGGATTCTTTTCCAGGTCATCATACTGCGACATGTTAGTGTACCTGATGTCACTGTCCGTGTCTGTGTGCCCCGTGTGGGTGTGGGACCCCTCCCCTACCCAATCCTGGAGTGATCACCCGACGGTGCAAGTTGACATCCGGTGGCTGAACAAACCAGACAGACCTACCAAGCCAAGAATATTAAACTGATTTAAAAAATATGAAGTAAAATGTTTGGTTATCATTTTAAATGCAAGAAGGCTGTGTGTCTTTCACACAGAAGGACAATATTCGTTTTGCAAATGCTGGTCAATGAGACAGCAAAAAACAAAGGGGCATATTATCAAGAAACGGCGTTAAAATTATCACCGCTTTAGCGGCAGAAAACTGCTGCTAAAGCGGCGATAATGGGCTTGATAATATGCTCTTGAGAATTCCAATAGAAGCCCATGTTCTGGTGTCAACATGGGCTTCTATTGGAATACTCTGCGGCATATTATCAAGCCCATTATCGCCGCTTTAGCTGCAGTTTTCTGCCGCTAAAGCGGCGATAATTTTAACGCTGTGTTTGATAATATGCCCCATAATGTGTGCAATTGAAATTGGAGAAGATGTTTTTTGAGTTAAAGATAAAAAGGAGGTGTTGATGTTGCCTTTATTTTTTAGCACACAATATATAAGTTTAGCTGCTTCATCAGTAGAAGTTCCAGAATTAGCCATTTGAGACATTAGGAGCATTACTGAGTTCATATGCTTGATTCTATTTGTGCATTTATTTTGTGTGTCCATCAAACGTTTATTCTTGCTGAGTATCCAGATATGCATGAGCTATTTTACATGCTTTGAAATGATTAGTGCATGCTTTTATGATTTTACTGTTTTATATTTGTGCTTTCAGTTCAGCACATGAGTCTATAATGTTACTGCTTTAACATGTGCTTCAATCAGAGTTGTGCTTTCAGTTAAGAAGTTCAGTTTTTCAATCATAGTTGTGCTTTCAGTTAAGAAGTTCAGTTTTTCAATCATAGTTGTGCTTTCAGTTAAGAAGTTCAGTTTTTTGATATATGTTTATGATGATAGTCAAAGGTCATGGGATGGAATGGGGAGACATCCCTTACCATGCGGGCATTGCATCGCAATGCCTTTACATCGCGGGTATTACAATGCAAGTCGTTACAACGACTTGGGCTGGATGGCGCTCTAACCTTAGGAATAGTATTTATTTAAGTTCTTATATAGCGCACATCTACCCGAGGGCATCAAGGCGCTTGAAGAATCGACACATAGTGTAAACTGAATGTCATATTTCCAGTCCTTACGCGAGGTTACAGAGTAAAGAGCCATGTCTTTAGACCCTTCCTGAAGGATAGCAGATGAGAGGCATTTCTCAAATCAAATGGTAGCTTATTCCACCATCTTGTAGTGATGCTGAAGACACTTTTTCCACCACATCTCTGAAGACGGAATGTGGGCTCGGCAATTAACTTCAGTAAAGTCGACCGAAGTGTTCGTCCAGGGATATGCCATTTAAAGTGCTTTATCAGGTAGCTGGTACCTGATTTTTGTAATGCTTTAAAGGCAATGCATAAGGCCTTAAACCTTATGCGCTTCTCCATTGGTAGCCAGTGTAGAGTGTTGAGGGCATGTTTAGCTGATGTATGTTTGGCTAATCAAAAGAACAGCCTTGCGGCAGAGTTCTGAAGTACCTGTAGCTTAGCTAGAACCGATTTGTTTACTCTGACCAGAAGCCCATTCCAGTAATCGAGTTTTGATAACACCAATGCTGACACCACCGTTTTCTGTAGGTTTATTGGAATGAATGGGAGCACTTTCCTTAGGATTTTCAAGGTGTAGTAAGTAGATGTAGTAAGCATTTTTATATGCTGGGAGAAAGAGAAAGCGGGGGCCATTATGACACCAAGAGTTTTAGCCTTGGCGGCTGGGACGAGGACAGCTCCCAATTCTAATGGCCACCAGTCTGAGGACCAGAATGTTGTATCCTTGCTGAAAAGTAAAATCTCTGTTTTGCTTGAGTTTAACTTAAGGCAGTTTTCGGCCATCCATTCACTGACACTTCTCATGCAATCCTTGAATTTTAGTGCTGTGTCCTGTTTTTGCTTGAGATTGATATAATAATTAGGCCTGGGCTAAATTTCCGTTCCGCTCGCGGAAATTGCGATAATTTGACATTTTCGCGTTTCGCGAAGAGCGCGAAAATGTAAAAATTTCCGCATTCCGCAGCTTAGCGATAATTTGTTTCTTGCTCGCGCTGTAAAATAATACATTCTCGCGAATGCGCGATCGCCTTACCTGAATCCCCGCATTCGCCGACAAGTTTTCCTGATCCGGTCGCGTTCTCCACGAGATGTTGGATTGTTGGTAGCCATTTGCGCTGTCTCGCGACAGTTTGCGCCCGCAGTAATGTCATTGGTCGCGCGATCACTTCTTTCTTCTCGCGATCATGCACCGCGAGAAGAGTGAAAACAAGATGGCCGCGCCCGCGAGCAACCGCATGGGTAAGTTGGCGAGCCGCGACCACGCAGAAAATACCGCGAACGGGCGGGAAAAAAACTTCCGCATCTTCGCGATGTTTGCGGAGATTTTTAACATTTTCGCGATAATTTGTGAAAGTCACTTTCGCAAATTCCGCCCACCCTTAATAATAATCTGTGTGTCACCTGCGTATGATACCAGTTCAAAACCATGAATTTTGATCATACGAGCCAGGGGAGCAACATAAATGTTGAAAAGGGTGGGGCTCAGGGATGAGCGCCGGGGCACCCCACATGGGAGCCTAAAGCATTTTGATTTATAACCTCCTATTTCAACAAATTGTTCCCTACCATGCAGGAATGCCTTAAGGAGTGCGAGGGCCGAGCCACCAACTCCTGCCTCACAAAGTCGATCAACTAAAATGCTGTGGTCTACTGTGTCAAAGGCAGCTGACAGATCTAGCAGTATCAGAGCTGCCGATCCTCCTTTGTCAACTGCCAGTCTGATTTCCTCGGTGGCAGTAGGCAAGGCAAGTTCAGTACTATGTTGCGTCTAAAACCATACTGGGTAGGATCTAGGACCTGATTTTAAGGCACCTAGTTCCTGATTCATATGTTTTTCCAGAATCTTTGCCGGTAGAGGTAGGCGGCAGATGGAACCATAGTTTTCTACATCAGTTTTGTCTAGATTGGGCTGTTTTAATAAAGGTAGAATGGATGTCTTTTTCCATAGCAAGGTGAAAGTTGCAGTTTTAATGGCGGTATTTAGAACCTCCATGAGAGGGCAGGCAAGTGTCTCAACTGACATATGGCTTATTTTCGGAGGACAAGGGTCCATTGGGGATCCTGACCTAGTTACTACCAGAATCTTGGCGGTTAGTTCATGAGACGTTAGTGTAAAGTTTAAAAGACAGGGTATGATTTACTATTCCAACACCTTCCCTAATGTATGTAGACTGGTGTTGGAATAGTAAATCATGATGGGCCCGATTCACAGAATTAACTTAAGACAAAATCCTAAACTTACTACTTTTGGTATTCACAGAATGCACTTACTACTTTTGGTATTCACAGAATGGATTTACGACTACTAACTTTACGTCCGCACTCAGGCCGGAGATTCCGACCAGGAGGCGGAGCTTCTGGCCCGGAGGCGGAGCTTCCGGCCCAGAGGCAGGGTTTCCAGCCCAGAGGCAGAGCTTCTGGCCCAGAGGTGGGGATTCCGGTAGGTAGCGGAGATTTAGCCATGGACGAAATCGCCACCTCTGGGCCGGAAGCTTCGCACCTGGGCCAGAAGCTCCGCCTCCAGGCTGGAATTTCCGGCCCAAGTGCAGACGTAAAGTTAGTAGTCGTAAATCCATTCTGTGAATACCAAAAGTAGTAAGTGCATTCTGTGAATACCAAAAGGTATGTGAATAGGGCCCACTATTCCTAAGTCCAGCGCCCTCCAGCGCAAGTCGTTGTAATGACTTGCGTTGTAAAAACTGCAACATAACGTACCGCGATCATTTTGATCGCAGTGTAACGTCACATATTCGGTGGAATGTAGTGCTAGAGGCACTCTTGTGGTCTGACACCCTGTGAGGACCTTTGGCTACCATTATTTTAACTGACTTTGGTGTGTTATTTTATCCTAGCCTGAATGTACAACATCCTGCATATGCCTGTTTCTCTTAAACGTTTCTTTCTTGTAATCTTGCAGTCTTTCAGTGGGAGCTGTCACAGAGTAGGACAGGCTTGCCAAGAACAGAACGTGTGAGATGTGCATTTGAAAGCATGAGAGGGAGAGAGATGTGGAATGTACTTTTTGGTCTCGAAGTGCAGTGTTGTGGGCAGTGATGCACGCGTGCTCGGTGTTGTACATTGAGAGGCAAAGTATGTTATGCTATAGGACATTGAGAGCTGAAGTATGTGAATCTATAAGCAGTTGTGCACAATTGTGTGTTGTGTTGTAGATTGATGAGAATTATGAAGTTCTTACTATTGGCTTTGACATGGCCTCATAGCATCCTTTTTTCTGACTCTGCCTCTCTTCATCTTTTTCTGCGTGCACAGCAGCGCTTACAAGTTGTTTGGGTTAATCACGTTCAAGGATTGTTTTTGTGAGAAACTGTTTAATGTACCCGGAAGGCTTTGTGAGCTACGTCAAGATAAAGGCTGGAACATGCAAGATTTGGAGAAGGGGATGTGGGAACTCCTTCCTGCCATGGGAATGCTTGCTTGGAAGCTGGCCAGTTCTGGTAAGATTCCTCTGGTGCGGGGGGAGGTCTCTTCCAAACCTTCTAGTGTGTTTTGAGATTATAAAGCTGAGGGTTGTTGACTTAGAAACCGGGAGTTTGGAATCCGAACGTGGACGGACGCTTCTACTTCAGAGCGTGGAACTCTGATTGCTGAGGATCTCAACCATGGCTGTTTAACTTCCCCAGTCAGGAGTGGGCTGAGATGCAGTGTTTGCACCAGGTGAAGTATTGAGTTTTGGTTATTGCCATTGTGATGTTTGGCCTGTGCCTTTGATCATTTGAGGCGTTTTCTTTGTGATGTGTGAGTGAGTTGAGGTACACATCTAAAGTAATCATTTGATGTATATAAAGCTTTCTGATCTCTTGCAGGACGTCTCAGTATATTTGCTTGAGTCCTATCTCATATTATTTACTACTTGTTTATTAAACAGTATTATTCATGCATTTAGATTATTTCTTGCTTATTAACATAGACATATCTCTACATATATTTTAATGTTGTGCATTTGTCATCTGGAAAAGCCTTTCTGTTAGAGAGCATTGTGCAAAATAAAACCCCAAGCCTTATTCTAAAAGAGAGAGAGTCCTTGCATTTTGTAAAATAAAACCCTTTTCTAAAGGTGCTGTATTAAAGTCTTTTGCTTTGCCGGGTGTTGAGCCATCGTGTGGGAGCTGTATTATCTGACAGGCACAAGCAAGACACACCCATGCGAAGCATGACATAATCTCAACTACATTTGTTTTAAACTTTAGATTAAACGCAAAACTCCTTTGTCTTATGGTGGCACTTGGCTGTTCTCTATGCACTCACTGAAAACTGGCACCAATAGCCCAAACCTCGGCTAAATAGCACAGTGTACGCTTGCTGGAAAATTATATAACTGCGCACATGAGATGGTTGCACGAAACATCCAGGTAATGTTGTTGTTCTTTGCCATGCTGGGCCAGCAACGCCACAGCCTACTGCAGTGCTGGGGTTAGGGGGGGGGCTCCTGGTGTTCACACGCAGGGGCGCTGAAAGGGACTCAGTCTCTGACCTATGGCAAGAACAACATCAGCACCCCGAGCGGCAGCAGGCTATCACCGACTGATTCAAGTTCACTGTCTGTTTTTTCTGAATGCCTTACCATAAGTCATATGCCAGCCACAGATTGACTGTCAGATCCAAACTAGAAGGCACTGCCAGCTAGCTGATGACCGATCGGCCGAACAGTGTTTACACACTAAAGACTGAGGCATGTGTGACTCCACCGCAAATTAGCACTTCAAAATTCTGTGCAGTGCACTAGGATTGGCTGAGTTGCCCCCAGTACTGCAATCCTGTGTCACCTTACACATCAGGTTTCCTCCCTCTTCCTGGCAACCTCCATGATAAGTTCAGCTGTGGGATTGGCTCCCTTACAAACTGGAAGTACTAGAATAGGACACGTTACAATGCAAACTTTTACAACGCATGCCTTTACAACACGGTTTTTACATCGCAACATCCATTACAACAAATGATTTCACAATGCATGCCATCACAACGCATTTTTAGAAACTACACTTACAACGCATTCCATTACAACGCATACCATTACAACACATAATACCTTTAGGGCAACAGTTGTGTAAGTGTTGAATAGAGTAGGGGTAAAAATTACTATTCCCACTCCAGTGAGGGCTACAGTAGGGTAAGTGTTGAATAGTGTAGGGGTAAAAATTACTATTCCCACTCCAGTGAGTGCAACATTAGGGTAAGTGTTGGATAGTGTAGGGGTAAAAATTACTATTTCCCATTACTTACCTTATAATGTGTTGTAGTGGCATGCGTTCTAGTGGGATGCGTACTAGTGGCATGCATTGTAATGGCATGCGTTGCGGTGACATGCGTTGTGATGGCATGCGATGTAAAGGATGTTGAGTTGTAATGACTGCGTTGAAATGGCTGTTTCCCAAGTACTGAAATTACGGACAAATGTAATCGGTACAAAGATGAATAGTGGATCTCGAACATCCCTCAGGTAGTGGGCAAGTGGGCATTTTAACAATGTGCAGAATTGAGGAGGGGTGTTTTGTACAGACTAAAGCGAAAAGCTTATGGAAAGAATTTAGTGGTGTGCCATTTAGGGGTAGCCATTGACAGAGCAATAATCCACCCGCTCGTGGAACTCCGCTGAATTTGGTTTAGTTTCCTGGTAATTCCACTGAATCTCACGGAGCGAAACTCCAAGAGCTTCGCCCAGGCCTAATTATCATAGCATAGATTTTGAAGTCCAAATTAATCAATGGTATTGGGCTACAGTTTTTGGGGAAGAGCATATCTTTTCCTTCTTTCTGGATATCAGTGATAATAGCTTCTACAAGAGTGCCTGTGACCTGCCCTGAGCTAGCGAGGTCAGTAAATAGGCTTTCTATAGGTGAGATGATTGAAGACGAAAATTCTTTTAAAAACACTGCCATATACCCATCTGGTCCTGGACCCTCGACAGTTTTTAGCTTATTAATAGCTTTAGCTATTTCACTTTTTGTGATTGAACCTTTGATTGAACTCAGTTCTTCATCTGTACGTTTGGGCAGGTTAGCATTATTAAAGTAAGTAACACATTTGTTTTGGTCTAGGTTGGTATTTTTGTAAAGGGATTGGTAGAAGTTACGAAAGACCACCAAGCTTTTAGTGAGGTGAGTGTGGATCACATCTTGGTCATCTCTAATGGCATTAATGGTACATTTTTGCATTTTATATTTCTGATAACATGCCAGACTCTTGCCTGCTTTGTTGGATTCAAAGAGACGAGTACCTTTTTTGTTTGTTGATCCATATACCGGTTCTAGTATTTAATATTTTATATTATTTTTTTAGCAATCTCGTTTACAGTATAGTGTATCTATTAGAGATGTGTCATTTTTCTAGATTAACAATATGTTTTTCCAATTGTTGAAGTTTATTATTTGCCTCTTTATTCACATAAGATCTGATCTTGATTATTACAACTCTTAGTGATGCTTTCAACGCTTCCCAGCCTGCAATTTCAGAAGTTTCACCAGGTTTATTGTTTTTAAGGAAGCTATGAATTGTTTCCTAAATAGCCTGTATGTTATTGAGGTGTTTAAAAGTGTCATTGTTAAAATCTCCATTGTGTTTGTTTTGGTTCAGGAGATGGGTCAATAACGGACATGGTTATGCAAGAGTGATCCAATACCACCCTTAGCTTGATTGTTGTTTGATCAAGATTTCTGATGGAGCGGTTCAATATTTGTAAATAGTCGATGAGGGGATATGAATTGTGTGGAAACAAGTAAAAGGTATAGTCTCTTTCGTCTGGATTTTAGAGTTCAATGAATCAACAAGATGAAATCTCGAACATAGATTTTTAAGAGCTTTGTAACTTTTGCTAGGGCAGTATGCCATTTGTGAGTTTCAGTCGATAGTAGGATCTAGGGGCAAATTAAAGTCACCTGCAAGAATAATGGTTGAGAAATCTGGAATCAGTTTTAACTGTGTCAAGAGATCATTTCAAAATGATGGTTTGTTTGCTGTCGGAGTGTATACATTGACCTAAAAGAGCTCATTGTTGATTTTTGATAGTTTTGATATAATTAATATTCCTTTCTTGTCTGTTAGATAAGAGATCATACTTATATTCAAGTTCCTAGTTATCAGAGTCAAGACTACATTTTTCTTCCTTACAGCAGACGAGCACGCTATATCAGATAATTGGTGGTGTCACATCGAGAAGATATGTGTGGAATCGATTTTGGTCTCCTGGAGTAGGACTATATCACCTTTGAGTTTATAGATATAATCTGCGATTTACTTTTTTTTATTGGATGGTTGATCCCTTTGACATTTAATGAAATTATTTTGATATTTTGTGGAGTGTTAAGCATTGTTAATTTTAAGGTAGTATTGTTCCTGAGATGGAACTAGTTTTATGTTCCAAAAGATTTCACTGAAAATCAGTCAAGGTCTTAAATACTGGTGAACATGTACATGTGTTATCAGATGATGAGATAGTTGGAATTATAATGAGTGTAGTGATAAGTGTGCTTCTTTGAACCTGATTGAACATTGACATTGTACAATGGTTCACAGAGGTAAAAAAGGGAAAGACATAATAAAGAAAGAAAGCATTCTCCAAAAAATCCCATTTAGTATAATCCCCCCACCTCTCAATTGCACAACAGGGATGGCGATAGGAGGAAGAACCACTCTTCCAGGGAAACGGAACAAAGAGATTGCATAGCAGATAGTTGTTGTAATCAATAGGAGGTCCGGACTTCTAGCATAGATTAAGTAGATTCTTTATTAAGTAGGTACTAAGTGAAAACAAGGAAACCCCCACTAGGAGCAGCCGCCCTGCTGCTCAGCCTATACACAACGAACACTCACAGACATCCAACATTCCATCCATCCAACATTCCACATCACACTCATTATGGCTGAGCAGCAGGTAAACATAAGTTACAACAATCGTAGATACAGTGCTTCAACGAGAGAAAGCAATAATCAACCTCAAGTGAATTATGTTATTGCAATCTAGAACTCTTACTCATGTGGCCTATTAAACTGTTTGAACAACATCGTAACCATTATCAAAGATCAAATGTAGGTTAGCACATGAGAGCGTGATTGAGGTAAAAATTTGTGCCAGTTAGAGATTTTCATAAACATCATATTCTTATGTAGTGTAACCCAGGAACTTACACCTATATCCCCTATGTAAAACTTCATTGTTGAACATGCGGGTTAATGTAGCAGATCGATTTATCATCAAAGTCTTGGTGATATCATTTTATATGATTGTGAGTTAAGTAAAAGAAGTATCTCATACCTTGACAATTGAGACTGTCTCATATCTTGCGTGTAAAGATGATCATTGATATCAATTTGCCTGAAAGTATCTAAAGTGGATAGAATAATCAAAGTTACATGACAGGGAAATGTACAGCAATAGGAATTCTACTTGAGTCAAGTGAACAGTTAAAATGTATATCTCGAAGTTGAAGCCTTGCTTGATGAAGTGTCAATGTCGATTTCATTCTTTTCATCCAGAAATGATTTTAGTGCGGAATGGTCATTGAATATATATGAAGTGCCTTATATAGTTATTCATTACATGGCGGGACCAGCAAATGCGAACTGACAGTTCATTACTTTTAGTCTTGGTCTTAGAGCCAGCAAGCCCTTTCTAGTTTCAACTGTAGACTTAGAGTAGTTTCATTGTATGTGATTATGTTTCCTCATTAAAGAGAGAATTTGTTTAACATGCTCGTACCAGAGAGTTTTTACCAACGATAGGGCGTGGATATGTTTGATTGGTGTTCTTTCTCATTGCACCTCTGTGTGCTTGATCAAAATATAGACATTTGTCAAAGATAATATCCATGTTTTGTGTAAACCATTTCTCCAAAAGGAGGATGCAATATCCTGCTTGGTCTTCATCTCCTTCTGGTATTCCAGGGATGCACAGATTTCCACTTCTAAATTCTGTCTTTGAGCTCTGCAAGATCTTTCGTTAGAGAGCGGGATACATTGTTGAGGGTTAAAAAAGATTTTAGCATCTTGTTTTCAGAGTCTCCCAGATTGAGATTCTACTTTTGGCCTCATTAATCCTGGCATTAATTTGTATGATGTCCTGTCCGATGGCGCAGATATCAGTCTGCATCACATCTGTGTTGATTTTAGTGGATTTGGCTAGGTCATGCACATAAGCTAGTTTTTTCAGAATTATTTCCATTTTGGAGTTTATGGCAATCTTATTTTTGACCCTTTTCAGGTTCATCTAATTTTGTTTCCTGCCATGATGAATGGAGATGTTTGAACACTACTTATTTATATGATTTCAGTAATGAGCCAGTCTGACGTATAGGCCTGGATAGGGTTTTCCTGGCTTTAATATTGAATAAGATCAAGGTCACTTACACAGGACTTGGAAGCCTTTGTATACTGGCTAATGTTGGAGGAAACTACCACAACGTTTTCTTAGTCAAGCACAGATGAGAGGATAAACTAGAAACATGTAGAGGCTTCAATGGCTACCTGAGTGCTTTAGTGAAGTTTACTCTTTTAATAGCGCCGTACACATATTGACATTGATGTATATGTATTAGGAATTAGTGAGGGTTAAGCATACACATCTGGTGTTGAGCTTGTTTTGGAAACAGAATAACTTTAGGCTCAGCAATCACTCCTATGAGCCACAGCATGGTGTTACTTGTGCTTCTCGGAGAGTGGTGATGTGATGTAACAAGTGATTTCCATGCAGTAACTGGTAATTAAGCAGACAACTGATAAGTGGTCACTATTTTGTGTGACCGTTGATATCCTCCCCAAGTAAAGTGCTCGTCCACCAGTGCAGTTACAAGGAATGGGAGAATTCTTACCCGTGCTTAACTTCAATATGGTTATATTATTGAAATTGAAATTACTAGTCTTGCATCTGTTAAACTTAGAGTCAGGGAACAGCATGCAGATACCACTTCATTTCAAAATCATATCGCTTGGTTTAGGCAATTAGAACAGTAGGGCAGTAGATCATATAGTTTATCAAGCTCACCACAGAACTCATCAAGCAAATTGTACAACCCCAGGTATGCGTTGATTCCAGTGGTCAAAAGTGACAGCTAGCACTTTTACCTGGAAGCGCCGGCTGCACAGACCTCGGCTGACTCTCCCCTAAATGCGATACATATATAGTACATATATATATAGTACATATAAATATATAGTACATCTATCTGTTTTTCGCTACATGGAAAAATAAACATCACTTGCACTTAAGGAATTGGGCCCAGAATTGGTTTTTGACTTTTTAAACCAAAGTTATTAGCCCACCAGGAACCTCCAGTATGCGCCAGGGAGCTGCGTTGCAGAGAGGTGTAAAAAGGAGTGTGGCCTATGAACACCTCTCCGCAACAGAGCTCCCTGGCGCATACTGGAGGTACCTGGTGGGCTAGTTGGACCCCAGAGACCCTCAGGATTCAAGGGGACTTAATCTCCCAACTTAAAAAGCGCCACGGGGCCCGTTCTGCAGGGACGCAAGTTATAGTTAGCTGAACTAACTATAACGGGGGAATTTCTCTGGTTTTGTATGAGTGAAATGTCCAACTAACTATAACTTTCCCTAAAACCTATGTTTTTTTTCAGTGGATTTCTAAGGTTTTTTAAATGCTAATTTCTAACTATAACGTGCCTGAAACCTATGTTTTTTTCAGTGAATTTCAAAGTTTTTTTAAATGCTAATTTCTAACTATAACGTGCCTGAAATCTATGGTTTTTTCAGTGAATATATATATGCATGCATGGCTTATCACCATTGAGGGTATCCAGGTGCTGTCCATGGGCATGGGGAGATTAAGTGATTTGCCCAGAATCACATGATGTAGAGCTGGCACCGAGTCTCATACTCGGATGATCAGCTCCCGAAGCAGCCGCTCGGGCCCCTGCACCACACCCTTGCCCCTCATGGCGGTACAGTGAATTATATGATTGATCAAGAGTGCAGTTGTTGGCTAGAGTAATTTGTGTAAATGACCTGACGTCAGTGAGAGTTGTTGGTTATAGATGTGGATATGAGCAATGTATCAAAACAACAATAGGTTGCCCTTAGCTGCTGCAGAGTAGCAACTTTGCTGGTGATTGTGCAATGCCAAATATTTTTTTTAGGGGAAGGACATAAATTGTAGATCAGTAGATGAGTGGCTTATTTGACTACTTGCGCAATAATTATAGAGCCGTCATCTTAACTTTTTGAACATTGAAGCATGTGGCACGTGCGAAGGTATGGGGTTGCCATTTCGATCTGTGGAGTGCTGAAGCATGCAGAGCGTTCAATGATAAAACTTACTATGTGCTGTTAATAATTCATGTTGTTATACAATAAACAATAGCAGCAAAAGCAGAGTCTGGCAATTATAATCCTCATTTGCTTATCCTGAAGCCACGCAAGCAAACCACCCACTCACTATTCCAACCAGCCTCCACCTTAAACCCCTGATTAGCCCTCATGCCTAACGAGATCCTGACTTTTGAGAGACGGGTACTACATGACATGAAGAATATTCAATCACAACATGAATATGTCCCCTACAATCCTACACTTCTTGAGAAGCAAGCTCTGAATAACCTCAAAGCAAACACAGATATAATCATAAAGCCAGCTGACAAGGGTGGTGGCATCGTCATTCTGGACCAATCAAAGTATGGCACGGAGATCCTAAGACAATTGGACAACATCGACCACTACCGTGCCCTACCATCTGATCTGAAATGACGGCACAGGCAAGGTCCAATGAGATTATAACGGACAAAGAAGCAATCTACCTCAACAACAGCCATCCCTGCACCCCAGTGATTTATGTCCTAAAACAAATATGCAAGGACCAACAAAATCCTAGACCCATTCAGGACTAACATCTCCTTCTGGCTTCGTTATATAGACAATATTTTGCTAGTTTAGACAGGAAATAAGGAAGGCTTACTACAATTTGTGGATTGGCTGCATACCTGCCAACAACACCTTAGGTTCACAATTCACCCTAGAGAAAATCATTTACCATTCCTTGATCTTTCTCTAGAGGTGGAAGAAAACAAAATAGGATGGCACTATTTAGAAAACCGATGGAACAAAACACTCTACTGCTGTACTCCAGTTACCATCCATGGGGGACTACGCGATGGTTTACCCTTCGGGCAATTTTTATGAATCCGCCACAACTGCAAGTGGAGGAAGGACTTCTTCAGAGAAGCTGCGGTCCTGACCGAAAAACTCATCACCTGGGGTTATCCGAAGAAACTGGTAACCAGAGCGCGGAAACGTGCTTGGTATAACCATCGTGACACCTTGCTCACACCCAAGGAAAAGAGGATAAACTCATGTATAAGGGATAAGAACCAGAATTCAACAAATAACGGCACAGGCAAGGTCCAATGATATTAAAATGGACAAGGAAGCAATCTACCTCAACAACAGCCATCCCCGCACCCCAGTGCTTTATGTACTACAAAAAATACACAAGAACCAACAAAATCCTCCCAACAGACCCATCGTATCAGGCTGCGGTTTAATCCCCGAACCCATCGGAAAATATATCGACAGCATCATCAAGGAATTTGTCCTACTCACGGATACATATGTCCGCAATAGAATGGATTTAATCAATCTCATTGAGGACACCCCCTTCACATTTGGGACTGATTTGATGGTCGGGATGGACACCGAATCACTTTACATCAATATTCCCCATCAGGAGGGTCTGTCAGTGATAAAAGAATTGCTTGACACAAGACCACAACCCGCAAGGATCCCAACAGATTTTTGTGATGTCCCCCCAAGAGATTGCTCTAGGAAAAAATTACTTCCTGGATACCTACTATCTACAGATCAAAGACGTATGAATAGGTGACTGTTTTGCCCCAAATTTTGCCATACTTTACGTCCACCATCTGGAGAAAACAAAGATCTTAACTAGGCTAAACCCATTCAGGACTAACATCTCCTTCTGGCTTCGTTATATAGCCAATATTTTGCTTGTTTGGACAGGAAACAAGGAAAGCTTACTACAATTTGTGGATTGGCTGCATACGTGCCAACAACACCTTAGGTTCACAATTGACCCTAGAGAAAATCATGTACCATTCCTTGATCTTTCTCTACAGGTGGAAGAAAACAAAATATGATGGCACTATTTAGAAAAACTGACGGAACGAAACACTCTACTGCTGTACTCCAGTTTCCATCCGCGGGACTACGCCAAGGCTTAACCCTACGGGCAATTTTTACGGATCCATCACAAGTGCGAGTGGAGGAAGAATTTCTTCAGAGAATCTGCGGTCCTGACTGAAAAACTCATCCCCCGGGGTTATCCGAAGAAACTGGTAACCAGAGTGCGGAAACGTGCTTGGTATAACCATCCTGACACCTTGCTCACACCCATGGAAAAGAGGATAAACTCATGTATCCCTTTTGTCTCTACTTTCTCCCCCAATGGCAATACAATTTTGAAAATCATTAAAAGAAATTGGAACACACTCGCCCCACTTGACATTATCAACGAACCACCATTGTTTTCTTACCGCAAAGGAAAAAACCTCTCAGACCACCTTGTACACGCTATCACATGGCCCAAAGCGAACGTCAGAGATGAGTCCATCAGGGGTACCTGAGGCCTCCCACCTCTACTTGGACACTACAGATGCCAAAGATGCACAGCATGTTCCACTACACTTAACACAAAACATTTTGAATTCAATGGACAGAAACACCAATTAAGAACTTTCACTAATTGCAGATCCCAAATTGTTGTCTACGCAATATGCTGCCCCTGTGATCTTCTATACGTTGGTCAGACTACCCAAATGATCAAGGATAGGATCATTCAACACCAAAGCCGAATAAGATGCAGTGTGTTAACAGCACCCCTTGTCTCACACTTCCAGGAGCACAACCACAATGAGACGGACTTCACCTGGATGGTCATTGACCACCCTACCATACCCACCAGGGGTGGGGATATTCAGAGACTTTTGAACAGATGTGAATATCGATGGATAACAAGTTGTAATACCATTGAATATGGCTTGAACACCTTGGGTGACTGGAACTGTACACTTACATGAACTAGCCTATCCTCACATTCTCCTCCTTGCGCTGTCTGATGGCAGATGCAGACAGTGGTATTTGCCTGGCCACACAACCGATCACAGAGGGGCAGCACTAGTCTCTTTGGCCCGTACAGCAGTTCTTGGCGTCATTTCTTCCCTGAGGTAGAGCACGGCAAATAAGGGTACCCCCTTAATTGCCTGTTCGCTCTATCCTCATTTCTAACTTTTTCGTTAGAAAATATCACTGGAAAGGCAGAGGGCCTGATTCACAAAGGTAAACTGACATGAAAGTTCAACTTTCGACTTTCGGTATTCACAAAGGGCATTTACGAGTAGTAAAGTTAGACTTTTGTTTCAGTTTAACAAGTTTTGGTCTTAAGTCTAACTGACACCAAAACTTAAGTTAAACTGAGACAAAAGTCTAAGGGCCAGATGTACGACATGATTTTGCATGCACAAACAGGTATGTGAACCCGTTTGCACATGCAAAATCACTGTTGGCCATGTACAATTCCTAAATAGCGAGTCACAATTTATTTGCGACTCGCTCTTTAGGAATTGTGAGTCGCAATTAGGAAGGGGCATTCCCTTCCTAATTGCGTCCGCAATGTGAATGTGAAAGTGTGAATGTTTTGTGACCACAATTGCAGTCACAAAACAGTCACAAATTACCACCCTCTTCAAGAGAGTGGTAATGCAGTCGCAATTTGGAAGGGGACCCCTTGCACTTTGTGACTGTCTCTAAAGATATTTTTTAAGGGCAGACAGTGGTCCCAGGGACCACTGCATGCCCTCAAAAAAATGAAATGAAAATGTTTCATTTTTTTTTTTTAATGCATCCTGTTTCCCTTCAAGGAAAAAGGGCAGCATTTAAAAATAAATAGCTGCTTTATTAAAAGCAGTCCCAGACATGGTAGTCTGCTGAGCCCAGCAGACCGATGGCATTCCCCATGGATTCGCAAATTACGAGAGGCATATTAAGATTAATGAGCCTCGCAATTTGTGACCCCATTTGGAATCGCAAAACAGTGTAATAACACTGTCGTACATTTCATTAAGTGCCTAATAATGTGCGAGCCGCAATGAGTCCCAAATTGCGAGCCGCTAACTAAAAAGGTCGTACATCTGACCCTTACTTTACTACTTATAAATGCCCTTTGTGAATGCAGAAATTCGCAAAGTTAGACCTTTTTCTCAGTTTAACCTAAGTTTGAGTCTTAAGTCTAACTGCGACCAAAACTTAAGTTAAACTGAGACAAAAGTCTAACTTTACTACCTGTAAATGCCCTTTGTGAATACCGAAAGTCGTAAAGTTAGACTTTTATCTCAGTTTACCTTTGTGAAGTGGACCCAGAGCTTTTATCTTAGAAGTGTCTCCCTTGAGCCGTCTTCCTTGCCCTTCAAGCCACATGGCAAATATATGAGTTTTGAATGTCAGTTGTACAAAAACTAATTGTGTGTAATTTAATTGAACTATAATGGTGCTCTATAATCTGGGCCAGGACAGGGTTTACATGACATTGCTCTTGTCTTTTAGGGGCATATTAACAAGGGCTTTATCTCTGCTTTTTTTACTTTAAAAGCCAAAGAAGCGGAGATAAAAATATCGCCCTATCAACAACAGGGTGCTAACATGCAAAATCGCATGTTAGCACCCTTTTTCACTACACTTCCCTTTGCATCTCTAATGAGATGCAAAGTGGGCGTTCCAGAGCAAACTTTTTTACGTCTGCTAATTTTCAGATTTAGCCATGTAATCCAATGGGAGGTGGATTACATGGCTAAATCCACCATGGGCTATCAACAAGAATATCACTATCCTTGTAGTTTTATCGCTGCATTACCAGCGATAACCTCCCAAAATGCCGCTATCGCTGGATTTTTTATCGCCTAGGCGGTTAGCGTTGTTAATAACGCGATAACCAGACGATATTATCCAGCGATAGCGGGCATTAAAAAAATTAACGCTAAGCACTCTTAGCGTTAATTTTCCCTGTTCCTTGTTAATATGCCCTTTTCACTTTTAATAAGTACTTCTCGGTGTAGTGCTATAATAGGATTTATTATTTTCAAAGTTTCCACGTGCTAAGCAAATATACTTTTTTTGAATTTTGAAGAGACTTTATCATGTTTTACTTGATGTTTGTTGTATGATTTACGCAGTGCTTAATTTGGAAAATATGAAGTGCATGTGCTCAAATGTTTGTCGGAGGCCACACCTACTCTTCTCTGGCCCCACCCACTTCCTCCACGGGCTCCACCCACTTACTATATTAGCTCCACCCACAACTGGCACTGCTAAAAGTCAGATGTAATATATACCTGATCCGAATTTCAGCTAGGGAGCCTTCCTCATAGTAAGGTTTTGATAGGAGGTTCCCCTGCCCTGTGAACAGTGTAAGGTGTAAGAGCACTTTGCATCATTCACACATTGCATAGATACAATCCTACGTGTGTAAATCAGTATATAGGAAATGTTACACCAGGCAGGACTACAAGGTATAGGAGTCACATGCCACCCATGATTGTCATTGTAGGCAATTTAGTTTAAGAGTTCGAAGTCTGGAAAAGCGCAAATTCAGAATTTAAAACATAACAGCATTGTTAGGGGTTCTCTTCAATAAGAATTGATTTCTACCCAAATTAACCCTTTTTGCAAGATTAGGATAATGAAAGATTGGGCAAAAAAACACATAGCTCTAATATATAACTTGCCGTTTGCATGCAGCTCTTTGATGACAGACTTGTTAATAGCTTGCTGTTCTATGATAGGATTTTAACTTACAAACTGCAAGTAACAAAAGGATCTCTCTGACAGAAGCAGTAACACACACTGACCTATTTTACATTATATGCATTTTTTGATCTGCATGATAAACATTCTTTGCAGCAGGTATATAACCCTTTACTACCTTTCAAGCAGTCACAACTTCCCCTAGACAAAACTCCTGTCTCTCTCCAGGTCCAGGAAGACGAAAAATCACCAGAGTTATCTTGACACTTTAATTTATGCCTGAATATGCTCAGAACTGGGCCCTGCTGCCAGGTCCTGTCTGCCACTTCACCCCTGAAGGCCTGGACGTGAATGACCATGATTCCGAATCGGACGGTGGTGGTGATGAGCCTGAAGCAGTGCGGGTATGCTGGGGTGTGTGTGGCAAAGCACCGAATGTGCGCGCAATTGCAATGTGAAAAAAATCTGTGCACGCTTCTTGCCGTGCACAGCCCTAACCCCCGCAGATTTGCTGAACCGAAACTGATTCCATGATCCAGGCAGCCTGGGCCGGCCCGCAACTGTGCAACATGATGACATCAGCAAACTAAGTACCGCGGACCCGCGGCCACTCATCATCACACACTGCATCAATCAATATAAAAACATATAATCACGGCACCTGCCAGGCCCTGCCCTGCCTCACCTGCGCAGCTTTATTTTAAACTCATGATGATTAGGCCACCTGCCGCCGCCGGACTACCCCAGGCCATGCCTCACCTGGTGGCGCTTAACTCTATGTACTGCACAGTCCAGAGCAGTAGTCTACTCCACCGCCGAGTCCACTGACCTCAATGCAGCCAACGTCGTCCAGGTCCTGCTACTTTGAACAGCGGCTGGCTGGCCACGATGACTCGGACGGTGTGGTGGTGAGCCTGAGGCAGTGCGGGTATGCTGGGGTGTGGCAAAGCATCTAATGCGCGCGCATTGCAATGTCAAAAAGTATGCGCACACTGCTTGCCGCGCCCAGCCCCCACAGATTTGCTGAGCCTGGCCCTGAACCGAAACTGAATCCATCCCAGTAGTACTGTAGTACTGACCCATCCAGGCAGCACTGCCGGGCCGGCCCGCAACTGCGCAACATCCACTACTGGCAACATCTGATCAAACTAAGGGCCACGTCCACTCATCGCCAGACCAATCAACATGAAAAATACAGTAATCATGGCGCCTGCCAGGCACTGCCCTGCCTCACCTGCACAGCTTTATTTTTTATATCATTAATCATGATTAGGCCGCCAGCCTACCCCAGGCCATGCCTCGCCCTCACCTGGTCCGCCGGCGTCGTTGGAGTTCAACCACCAGTGTGGCGCCGTTGGAGTTCAACCACCAGTGTGGATACTCTGTGGTGCTGGATGCGGTGCCGGTCACGGTGGTGAGATGCGGCTGTGCAGGTATGCTGGGGCGTGCCGTAGCAAAATTAAAGCAGCGAATGCGCGTGCATTCAATTGCAAAATCTGCGCACGCTTCGCTGCCTCTGCCGCGCACAGCCCCAACCCCCGCAGAAGAAGACCAGCCCAGGCAAATCCCTGCCCAACTCAGTGTCCCGCCCACCACTGGGCCGGCAACACTGATCACGGCCGGCGGATTGAGCAGAAGTCTAGTCTTGTGAGTTCTGAAAGAGACGAGTGAGAATGAGAATCGGAGTCACGTCACCATTTAGTTAAGTTCTTCACCATGATCATCAGTCCTGTCATGAACAACACAACCAGTACACGGTAAAGTGACAACAGCACTTACGGACGTAAAGCAGCACACGCTCTCTGTGCCAGTGCCACTAATTGTCAATTACTGACGTGCACTAAATGCGTGACTGTAGACCCGGCCCTGATAATTAAGTGCCGGTGCTAAGCACCGGCAAGCACCAGCACAAATTAAGCTCTGGATTTACGTTGGAAATATTTTCAGCTCTCAGCTCATGCACAGGCTCAACGATCCGAGCCAGACTCTTGGCTCAGCTCCGACTCAGCTCTCCCTGTTAATTTGTTGGCTGACTCACCTCTAGTTGAAAGGTAGTTAAATAAAATACAACTTTATTTAAAGTCATTGCACTTTGTATAGCTCTCCCTATGGGCTGAATCCAACAGACAGGAGCATAAGCACAGACTATCTGACTCGTACACCTATCGAAAAGGGTATGAGATTTCACAATCTCGTGGCTACAATGAACCATCAAGCAAAAGCGCCCTGAGGTTTGAGTCCTTATTGTCTGCAGGACAACTTTAACTTGTAGTACCTGACAGCAGCACATCTTTTGAACCGCACTTGTCCCAAATAATGACTAGACTTTAACCAATGGGTGCGGTGGTAGAGCGTGGAGGAGAGTGAGACTTTCCCTCAGAAGTCACTCAACATCTGAAGTTGCCAGTTGCCTAGATATCAGAACCAACACAAGTTGGCAATAGAAATGGCATGCATGCAGACCTATAAGAAAAGTGATGGCCATCATATGTGCAGTAAAATAGTGTGATGATGTTATCGTCTTCCTGATAAGTCGCTGACATGGAAAGTGACTGTTTTACACCTCTAAGTACTTGAAATTACAAAGCTTGCTCCCTAAACCAATGCTCAATATCAGCTGCTGTGTTTCTTTATCATAATCACAGTCGAATTTTTTTGAGTGTTTAATCAGTCAGATGTATAATATTGCCTTCCCTACACCCCAGAGTTTGCATTTAGAGGAAATTCCATTCTATTTTGAGTATGAGGACTGCAGGTGCATGTGAGATATGCATTGTGACCAAGTCAGAGCTTTGCAGCTTCCAAGCAGGCTGTGCTAATGAGGCTCGGGACTGCGAGGAAAGGACGCCAGCTTGCCAAGGTGAGCGGGCTTGTTCATAAAGCAGGCATTTGGGACAGACAACAAGGGAGAGAGAGAAAGCTAAAACGTCAGCTGCAGAGATAGTAAGGGGAAGTCTTTCTCAGATGATATATGAGCGCCGTGGAGAAAACTGCCTCGTCAGAACTTTGCTTTCTCAGCTCTTTATGGAAAATAAGTGATGATGAGGTAATTTGAAGGTGTTTTTCTCTCGTTTCACCTTGGCTGAGAGATGTACATGCTAACTACCTCCCACCTGATCCCTTTATCTTTCCATCACATGAATGTAACCGTAACCATATTAGTGACCATTGAAAATCACTCAGTGCCCAGCCATTTAATGACTGTTGGACTGCTTTGATTTCACGTGTTATAATTTGTCTAATAGTGAATATAATATTGGTAAACTATATATTTTTGTTTTCAGTGCTTTTGTTTCAATCAATTTATATATAAAACATACATTTATAAAATACCCTGAAGTCACATGACACAATTCAAGATGGCCGACAGGTGACTATGAAAAAGTGTATATGACTGTGTTAGTAGGACAATAAAAAAATAGTGTTTTCGAAAAGTAGACGCATAGAAATATTTATCATTCTGCTTGGTCTCCGGATAATAAGGCAGATTTTGATCTTCTTTTTGTTTTTTTGTGTTTTTTATGGCTATTTGTCACACTATGACATAGATATAAGGCAAATACATTTTTCATGTGTTTCAATTGTTATTCAGAATCTAAAGTTATAAGTCTAGCAGAATTGTTTCACAGTAGAAAAAATCATGTTTTTAAGAGTACTGGAGTAAAGATATGAAAATACACATTTTTGCTGCTTTTGACAGCACTTTACGTGTTACAAAATGACCGATATGCTATTTTGTCTGTTGATGTCTTTCATATAATCATCTCAATCTTGTCACTGGAAATATGTACAACATCTCAAAATATATTTTCTGACTTTTATGTACAATAGTGATGCATATTTTGTTAATAAGTGACGTATGATTTCATGCATAATCTCTTGAAGGTCACAGTTCTTGACCATTGAAATGGTAGCTCCTGGAAGTGTGCAAAGGATGTATCTTTGTAACAGTAAAATTGGTTTTGCAAAGTAAGGTATAATTGGGACGGTCATTATCTGAACCTACAAGTCGACGAGTCAATTGAGTGAGAGGTCAAAAAACATGATCATTGACCTCTAAATAACTTTTTTCAAGTTTTGTAGTTTTTATTCTGTTACCTTTGGATCACATTTTTGCAAGTGTAGTATTGTTGGACTTGACATGAAAAGCACTTTTTTTGTTCAAATTGGTAAAGAGATAATATGTTTGGCCTTTGACCTCTAATCACACTTTTTTGTAAGTGTTTCAAGGTGTGTTTCAAGGTAATTTTCAATTATGGTTAGGTCATTTGTGACAAGTGCTGCGTCATTAGCAGCATCATGATGAATACTTGCATATTCTTGTTTTAATTTGTGGAACTGGATCATGCAGTTTGACTTTTGATCTCTAAAGTCACTGTTCTAAGTGTTTCATAGTCATTGATCCATTATTGTTAGATCATTTGTTACAAGTCAAGCAGTATTGGAAAGGTCATGATAAGAACTTACATCATTATTGGTAAATGTGTTGGAGGTGGTTATGCTTTTTGGCCTTTGTCGTCTAATTAAACTTGTTTAAGTGTTTCAAGGCTTTTATTGCACTCCCTTGGATCATTTGTTACAAGTGTCGCAAACAAGGCAATTGAGCGGGAATGACATCCAAATCCACATATTGCTGACATGATAACGCAATAAAATGGTGCCAAAGTCTTCTCTCGCCTTGAGTTGAAAAAAGGCTATCATCAGTTAGAACCGGAAGAAAATTGCAGGTACATTACAACCTTTTCTACACCTGATGGTCTGTGTCAATACATAATGCTACATTTTGGTGTGTCGTCGGCTGCAGACCTTTTTTAAAGCGTCATTCAAAGTATCATATGGACTGTCATGAACGCTTTCAAATATGGTAATGACATTTGTTTTTTGAGCTACTCAAGAAGAACATTTATATTGTTTAATTGCGGATGCAGGTTTGACTTTGAATGCAGATAAATGTGAATTCCACAAGACAAAGTGCAAATTCTTTGTCCATATCTTTTCTGATGGGGGTATGACACCCTATCATGCTAAAATACAAGAGCTGTCACATGCTGATCCCCAACAAGATTTTTCAACGGTGCGTTCATTTCTTTCCATTGACCACCTACTGTTCCATATATATAAAAGACATGGGGGCACACGCATTAAGCCTTTTCCCGTTCTCAGAATTGGCCCGTTTGCAAATGGAAAAAGGCCTTTTCCTATGCATGTAGGTTTTAGCATTCACAATTTAGGTAATCACAATTTTTTATAATTACTTAAATTGCGAATGCATGTAGGGAATCGCAGTTTGCGATTCCCTACATGCCGATGCATGTAGCCTTTCCTAAATGTGAACTGTGCATTTAGGAAACGCTAATTACCATTAAATTCAAGTTGATGGTAATATGTGCATGGTTTGAAAAATGCACAAAAATGCATTTTACAAAGTGCCATGTAGTGCACACTTGTCCTTACGGCATGTGTGTGCTTTATATGTGCACACTTACTTTTTTTGTGGGTTGCTTCAGGGCCACCTTAGGCCCTCGGCCACCCTTGGATTTGTATTCACTATTTGAGATTACCAATTTGGTAATCGCAATGCAATACCATTCATTCCTATGGGCTTGTAGGCCCATAGGAATTAATGGAGTCACATTACCTAATAGCGATTCACATTTTCTGAATCGCTATTAGGTAATGTTAAGGAATCACAATTTATTTTTGCAATTCCTACATGCATAGAATTTTGCGATTCCCAAATAGCGAATCGATAAAATTCCCTATTTGGGAAACGCAAAATGCGGGCTTGATACATGTGCTCCTTGATCACCGTAGGTGCTCCATTGAGAGAGTTGATGAAAAAGAATGTTTCATTTCATTGGTCACATGAATGTGATATAATTTTTAAGAAAATCAAACAAGCCATTGAGAATGCTACTGAAATGGTTTATTTCAATCCGAAGCTTCATACTGAGGTTGTTGATGCTAGCCCAGTCGGGTTAGGAGCTATCCTTGCACAGCGCACCGGACATCCTAATGTTCAAAAATCATATTGTGGCATATGCAAGTAGGAGTTGGTCCCAAACAGATCTTGCTTATTCAAAACCTGAAAAAGAAAGTTTAATCACAGCATGGGTTTGTGAACATTTCCATGTAATCCTGGACAGAACGACTTTCACGCTGTTCACTGATCACCAAGCTTTACTAACCATGCTTGGAAATCCAAGGGCTAAGATGCCTCCTTGCATTTAACAACAGGGACTATGACTACAAGAGTACAATTATAACATTGTGCATCATCCAGGTATGGATCAGAACCCTGCTGACAACCTTTCCAGAGTGCCTATACAAGGTCATGGTACTCCATTCAAGATGACTGAAACATTTCAATTTCATTTTAAAATCAAACACACCAGCTGCCACTTCATTAGCCCAGATTATCAGTGTCACAAGCCATGATAGTGATATGCTAAAGTTGAAAGATACAATCACACATCAGTCATGTAACCAATACCGTCGATCTCTCACTAGTAATGGTGAATATTAAAAATACAAAAATGTCAAAGATAAACTGTCCATAACTCAGGAGCAGTTATATTGCGAGGGTCAAGAATCCTGATTCTGGAGAGTCTGCAACAGAGAATGATTCTAGTTTCTATATCTCGATGAGAGGGTTGAAAAGGAATTAAAGGCCTGCCATCTGTGCAACTGCCTTTCCACTAAGGTTAATCAACACACCTTAAATGTGTTAGAACTCTCAAAGCATACTTGGGAGAAAGTAGCAATTGACCTTTTACAGTCCAATTGACAAAGGACATCACCTTATGGAGATTGTGAATAAATACTAATAATTTATTTTAATTGAGTATCTCTCCTACCACTCAAGACCGAGTCATTGAGAGACTGGATGGCATCTTTGTGACATGGGGTGTCCCAGCCATATTGAAATCTGACAATGGACCGCCGTTTAACGTGAGTACAAAGATTCCTTAGAGCATCTGAATATAAAGCATCAGAAGAGCACACCTCTATTGCCACAAGTCAACTGGCTTGTTGAGCGCTTTATGGGTACGCTAAAGAAAGTGCAATGACCTACTCTTCAAAAGCTCAATTAAAAAACTGTAATAAATTCTATCTTAAGAACTTATCGTTCATCACCTGTCTCAACCAGAGGTGAAAGTCCTAAAACACTGATTTTCGGGAGAGCAATGACAACCACGATATCTCACTGGCTCAATGAGAGAAAGAAAGATGAGAGCACAACTCATGAGAAGGGCTTGGTTCATAAGCAAAAGACAAAAGCCTATGCTGACAAAAGATGACATATGAAGAACATCGTCTTTAAGATTGGAGATTGAGTGCTCGCCCACCAGCTGCGGAAAAGAAAATGTGATACTCCATTTGATGCAGAACCTTTTCAAGTAGTGTCTATTAAGGGCCACAAGGTAACTGCCCAGCGCCCCGGGAAACCTAAACCCGGAGACTTTTCTCACTTTCGACGTTTAACAGCTCATTCATCAGATCTACATTCAAAAGGAGAGAGATTGATTCTGAAGCACCAGTGACTGTTGTTGCATCGCCACCGTCAAGAAAGATCCTGGACATTGAGGGTGACAGTTCCCAGTTTTCAATTACAAGATCAGGTTGAACAATTAACGCACCAAAACGATTGATTGAAGAATTTCAATCCGTCACAACTCTACGGAGTACATCAGAAGCCCAAAGGGTTCCATCATTGTTAACCCGCAAGAAACCACATCTCCCTATATATTGTAAAAACATTTAATTTTCATTGAACAGAGGGGGAAATGTAGTGTCTTGTGGGTTAGCAATGACAGAACACTTTTGGCTTCTGATGGACTCAGTAGATTTGTGATAGGAGTGTTAGAGAGGAATGGAATGAAGGCTGATTTAGAATGTTAAGTTTGCAGCTACACAGAGACAAATAAAGACTTGTTTTGTAAGCTCCAAGTACCTGGGTTAGGGAGGATGCTACAACAGTGACATTGAGATGGATTCTGGGGAGGCTCAGGAGTTCATCAGTTTGGAGGAGAGTGTAGGTGATAATAATTTTGTGAGAGTGGAGGAGAAAAATTATTATCTCAAGAAGATGTCTGTGAGACTCTCTGGGATGAAATTGTACCAGGCAATGATATCAACATTAATTGGTTTAATGCAAGAAATCAGGGAGTCCAAAATACTCCACCCAAAAATCCCTGCCCCCAATTGCAAAGCAAGAAAAACAGGTTTTCACTCAGACAAAAATTAGTGCATGGGCCCACAGGCAGCAGACACTGAAGTCTGACCCCGCTCCATTGCCAGTTGTACCTTTGCCTAGCAAAATGAAAAATGGCAGCCTACGGTTCTATAGTGAGCCTGAGAAGCCCATTTTGCAGCATGTATGTCCCGGAGTAAGGCCTGTGTCTCCTGGACGACAAAACAATGTAATTCTAGTCTGTCCTTTTCAACAGCACTCAGGTTCGTTTCTCAATGATTCAGAGCAACGACTCAAGTGCTGATTACTGCAGATTGAGCTGCATTTAGCTCAACCTACATTTTGACCATATGGCCTCCCAAGTTTACAAAAGGGGTTCATCTCCTCCCTGTGATTAGTGAGGAAATTGAGAATGTGCTGGTACTAAATCATCATATCAAGTGGTCGAAACCCGCTCAAGTGTCAACTGTACCATTTCCTAGTAAAACAGCCCAACGGTCACAGCTACTAATCAAGTAGGCCAGGCTGCTTGATGCCAGTAACCAGAGTTATAAACGAGGTCACAATCCTGTCTCCCATTAAAGAAGTCATAGATGGAGCAATCGCAATGAGCACACTATCCAATGCCTCACTAAGTCACATCAATGAACAACAGGTAATAGATTTCGTGAGATAAAAGACTGAGAAATTGTATCTTGAACTCATAAAGATATGTCTGCTATTAGGAAATAAATATTTGCCAGCATGAATGCTTTTGCACGAGAAATGAAAAACTAGATTTGCTTAATAGCCCACAAGGTGATTGCTTAGTGAGCTATCACGTGTGTCTAATCATAACCTGTGAACAGTTATATCTGTTAGCCCACCGAAGACAATGGGAAATACTGAGAAATGGGATTGATCACAATCGATGACTAGAACCTGTAGGTGGGATTGTTGAACATTGTTACTAACCCTACAAGTAATGTGTGGAAGAGTGTTTTCCTGTGACATTGAAGTACTTCCTTCTTTCAAAAACAAGCGCTGGGCTAGACTGTCAACAACTGTGCCTGTTCTTAAATGTGATCATTGAGTCTTTGCTCCACAAATGTCTTTAATGAGATACTTTTGATTGCTCACTTTTACTGCCGTGAGAGTCAAATATGAAAGGGGTGTACATGGTCCATTAACTGAGTCATAATAGGACAGACCTCTTTAAATATATTTTGCATCCACACATTACACAACTGTGCATGGGACCTAATAGCATAAATTCTTTACCTTAAAGAGGACAGTTTGAAGGAAATATGCAAAAGCACAAGAGAAGATTGGTCTCCTACACCCACATTTTGGGCACTACCTATGTCTAAAACTCAGCATCAGTAGTCATTTAGGCCCATCCCCCTAGATAGTCTAAACTTGACTGTTCTTAAATATTCATGTAAGTGGGGGCTATACAAAGGGGTTGTATCTAGACTATTCAGTGAGGGCATTAGCTCAAGGCAAGCTGCAAACCATGAACCTACAAACTGTCCCTAGGCTACACATGTGTAGTTGATAGTTGTTGAAGTTCCTGATCCACATAGAAAGGAAATAAGAGAGAGACTATGCCTACCACATAACATTCATGGTACAGCCAATAGAAACCAAACTAATGAGAGTTTACCTTGAACCAATGGTACAAAGTGGTGCTTTGGGTCTTCTGCCAGCAAACACACCTCAGTGAGGGCATTAGCGTAAGGCACGCTGCAAACCATGAACCTACAAACTGTCCCCAGGCTACACGTGTAGGTGATGGTTGTCAAAGTTTCTGGTCCAACTAGAAAGGAAAAAAGAGAGAGAGAGTGTCCTACAACCTGGCTCTGTACTAAACATTCCTACAGTCAGTAGAAACCAAAAGAGAGCAAGGCTGCCTTGAAACAAATGTACAAAGTGGTGGTCTGGGTCTCTTATCAGCAAAAGCACCTCAGTGAGGGCATTGGTGGAAGGCCAATTGCAAAGAATGGATCAATAAACTGACCCTAAGCTAAATTTGTGTCTATGTTACCAAGGTTACTGGTCCTCCTGTAAAACAGTATGCCTATAGTTTGAACATATGCAAATCAAGTTGAAAGAGTATGGAATAGATCAGGATTCCCAGAAAATATTAGCGGTGTTTGGTAAACTCCGCTTCGCAGGTGGAGTTGGAGACGTTTTGGCACTTTAGCAAAAACGTTGCCATCCGCAGCAGAGTTTACTGGCACCCACTCCTTTTGCACAGGGCTTTAGCAGAGAAACAACAGCCAGTGATGTCAGTCCTGCCTAAAATGGGCAGGCAGCAGCACAAATCTATTGCTAGCCATGCTTAAACCATCTGCAATCATGCATATGTAGCCAGCAGGTCAGCACCTGGCCCCCGTGAGTGAGAAGGAA
Organism: Triturus cristatus; assembly: GCF_964204655.1. Lineage (NCBI taxonomy): Eukaryota > Metazoa > Chordata > Amphibia > Caudata > Salamandridae > Triturus > Triturus cristatus. The sequence continues at coordinate 847,709,740 of NC_140590.1, forward strand.
GCAAGGTATCCCAGCACCCCCTCCCCTGGTCAGCATCCTCCACCTCACCCCCTCCTGCAGCAGCAAGCCCTAAAAGACAAGGCAAGCATAGTCCAGCAGAGGAGTCTGTGTGACCCATGGCAGCACAAGGCCCGCTGGATTCTTGTCTTGTCTGAGGATTTATATGCAGCCCTAAGCATATCTCATGCCCCTCTCATAAGGCTGCATTGTTCCTTTGAAAAGGGGGTCTCTGGGAACATGTTAGACCCCTGGTTTTATTTATTTGTTTCGTTTGTTTTCACATTCCCATCGTATGTCAGATTCCCATACCTCCCACCGTGCCCTGCCCCTGCCTCACCTCAATTCCCCACAGCATTTACCTGTGTGAGCCACCGCTGCTGCATACGCATGTGTAGTGTACACCTTTGTCTTAGAATAACTGCAAGTGCACCGGACAATGGATTTGCACTGCTTCCCAACGTATTTTAGGCAGAGCTGATGACGGCCATCTCACTACTCGCTTCACAATCAGAGGTCAAAGTGGGCGGGATTTGTGGGGCCCGACATGTTCATACTTTTTTAATTTATAAAGTACAGTTCCCCTACTAATAAATGCAAAGTATGTCAATATGACATCGAGAAAAAATAATGTCTTTATCAATTGAAATAATACCTAGGAAAATCAAAGGATCCTTCAATACAGGACAGAATATGCTTTGTACGTCATGACATATGCCTGTAAACTGTTCTACATGGGAAGTATAATTTTGCAGAGAATTCTCCAGCATGGGAGAGCAGTCAAGAACAGTAACAGTAGGTATCCAGTAGCTCGATATTTTGAGGAGAAGCTTCACAGTCATGATAAGGGGCTCTAATATTATGTGTAGATTTGGTCCTGAGAGATATAAAAGGTGGTGACAGAGAGAAACAACAACGACAGCTAGAGTCACAGTATATTAGAAATCTCCAAACGGCCTCAACATGGAGGAGGATTTACACACATACCTATAAGCCAAAATTGATGTTTTGCTTTATTATGAGGAACCAGGTGGATAAAAGTGTATCTCACTGGTGGTGTGAGGCAAAACTAATTTGGGAGAAAAGAATTCCAGGCTTTCCTAGATCATGGTTTGGCAACTCAAACTGAGCATGGAAACGTTTTGGTCAGTTGGACTCTTTAACAGAGGGCATATATTTGAACGTTAGTGTTTGTTTATCTTGTGTCATGGCAGTTCAGGGACTAGCAATAGTATCTGCATTACTAAAAGGTGTTGTTAGATGGAACACTTGTCTGGTTGGGAGATGATAAAAAATACATTGCAAAGGTGTATGTAAGTGCAGGAGGTAGTACAGTTTGTACCGCTAGAGGTGCCTGGTATCATTTATTAATTACTGTTGGTTGATGAGTAATACTTTTTGCTTTTTTACTTTGTGACAAAATTAATTTGAACTATCATAGGGTGTTTAAATTGAACATTTCAGCAATTGTGCGATGATTTATTTTGAGTATGAGGAAGGCGGCCGCCAGTAGGTAGTTATAGTTAGGATCTAGTTTCCAGAGGAAGAGTGTTTCTTCATTTGCCAATTACTTTGATGCCATTTGGCGGACCTTCACAAAATGTTTAAAACTGATACGACGCTCTTTAACTGGCATCTCGAAATTTTGGGGGTGATCCATCAAGCTAGGACTGAGAACCACGGGGTGCTTAATAGCATGTTTTCCCAATGTTAATTCCCAGAGGACATTTAGACACAGCTACAGCCAGAACTGCTGAATGAAATTACACCAAATTAGGGAGGAAGGCAGATGTTGGCTCAGGGATGTGTTTTTTTTTGTTATTTGGTGTAAATCTGTTTAGTTGTTTGTGAGAAATTAACCGAAATTCAAATTTAGATAGATAGGGACAGGGAGGATCCGCTACCCCTAAGTATCTAGTGCTGGGATCTGATAGGCTGCCAACTCTTCAAACCAGGCAGTGGTGACAGCTATCTTGTGATTTGCTTGACCCGAGTCACAGCAAAAATCTATCAAAAATAAACGGGGGAAGGGCGGAAACACCATGAGCCCCTAAGCCTCTTGGGGGTCCCAAAGGGACACTGCAGGGCAAAAAAAAAGCATTTTTATTTTAATTAATTGGGATTTGCGCTGGATCTGCAATCTCGCAATTTGTTTTCTAAAACGAAGCGTGATTTTCTGCACTATGTTTCTAATCGGCAGCCTGATGGGCGAGGTCCTGGGGGCATGTGCAAATATGTAGGAGGGGGCACACTAGGACCCCCTCCTATGATCTTTAAAGCCCCAGGGACCACCACCTCCACATTTCATAAAGGACAGGCTCTGGGGTATAGGATCCCCCGGGCCAAAATCAGCCCAGGGAAAGACTTCCTTAACAGAAATGTTTTTTTTTTAAATTCGAGGGATCTCGCTGGAGGTCTTGCAGCCTTTCTCCACCACTCTGCAAATGCACTGCATTGTTCTGATGGTTTTGCGGATAACTGTGTACCAGAATATCCTTAACAGAACTGCTCTTCCTGTAAGTGAACTGTGGATGGGGACTCAATATGTGTCCAATTACCTTCTCTGATCTCACAAGATTCCAATGTTTACCTATAAGGTGCCTGACTGCTCGCGATTCATTGTTATAGGTTGGTGGAATGAATAACTGATTGAGAAGTTGAAATGGGCCACTTGGCCATACGCATGACGCAGCACTGCAGAGAGCTATATATACTCTACACAGTCTATACAGTCATCTTCTATATTCATATCTCATAGCCATTGCCACTTGGCATGGTCACTTGTAATTAGATGATTAATGGCATTTCAGTATATTTGAGCTGAAATGCAGTTCTTTCTCTCAGTAGTATATAATGAGATTTGGAAAACTCAGATTACCATTTAAGTCATTGTGGGGGTTCTATTATAAATGATGTACATTTTATGAATAGGCAACATTGCAAGGTAAATTACCAGCTATGATATTAGCCATATTGAAAAACTTGTTACATTGGTTGCCAACTTTGATATAATTTTATTCACAATTTGGGAAAATGTCTATTTAAGATCTTTTATATATTACAGAGGTCTGTATTTAAAAATTTCATTTTTTCCCAAGGAACTATGTATTTATTTTCAAAAAGTATTGTTTATGTGCTGCAGCTGATTTGCACTGTTTTTAAAGGAATTTAGCCATGATGCACTGTTGAGTGAGGCTTTGACAAAAACCGCATGGTCGAAACGCGTCAGCCATCACAATAAATTTAAGTGGTGATTAAGGATCCCTGGAGTGCCGACTTTTCTTTTATGTATTCATGTTTACACTAGGACTTAACTAATATATATACATACATACATACATATATGTATATATAATATCGTATCCACAACGAAATCCTGAAGCGCAAACAGCCGGAACGGCGCAACACCAGGGTACAGACTCAGTCAGCAAGGGTGCAGGTAAGTACAGTTTAATTAAACATCATTGTCCAAATGACGCGTTTCGGCAGCCAGACATGCGGCCTTGTTCACATAGCTCTCTGTTAGAAATGGTGCAGTATACATAGGTGACAGTGGCGTTTTTCCATGTTAGTTGAAATGAATAGGCATTTTACCACATGTGATATGCTTTTACTGTAGCGCTGCTTTACTGCGATTAGTGGCAGTGACATCAGCAAAATCCTGTCATGGAATGACATAGCAGACAGACTCGCAATTCAATAAGAGGCAGAAGACAAGAAACAGGCTGGGCAAATGAAAGTGTTCGCGCTCTACAACCTTTGTGGAAAAGGTTCTAGCAAAATCATGCACCCCAAAACAGTAAGTTGCTGTGCGACTAGCGAACTTTACGGCTTACCGCTGCCCCACTCCTTAAGACTATGTTCCCAAATTAAAGGCCGTGTGTGCCATGAGATAACAGGGAGCTTTAGACAGCTGGCGGGTTTGGGGAATCACGCGCAGTATGAGTGCCTGGCATGGAATTGACAGTGCACGCTAGATGAAAGTATAAGGTGCCTGTGAATTACAATCTGTGTTGTTCTCAACCAAGTCCGTGGTGCCTGATAGCGCTGAGGGATTCACAAGGTAGCCTAAACTTCAATATTACCATATAAATGCGAGGGTACTTGCCACTGGAATAAACATAATGAAAAAGTGAGTGTGAGGGATGTGTGCTGTGATATTTACATATACGAGAAGGTGTGCGTGCTTTAGTGCGCATAAATAGTGATGGTGTATGTGGCATGGTGTGATACCTCCTCATAATGGTGCTATTAAAGAAATGTAGCAATTGCGGAATATATATAGTAACAAATGCTATAGGTTGGCCCAATGCCGCCCACTGATTCCTGTCGAATCTGAGGCACTAGTCGTGCGAAGAATAAGTCATGAGTGACTAAGGTCTTGTGTGAATCAAATAATGGACAAAATCAATTAAAATTAAAACGGGACATAAATGTTGCACAAAACGGGCAGTGAAAATAAAGTAGAATGCACGAATGCTGTTTCAGGTTGGTAAAAACAATGTGAACTGGTCCCCCACTCGAACTACATGGGGTGGTGTGCTCAGTGTATATACAGTACAGTTATGTCGCAATTCAAAGCTGACTCAGAGAATGTACACACATATAAAAATAAACAAATACATAAGCAGTACGAAATGGCAAATATCACAGAGGGGACAAACAATCAAACACCAAATCACAGGAAATGATGTAGCTCCTCGCTAGTGTTGAGGCCTGTGGGTGTCTTGGTGTTAAACTGGAGGATATATCTACATATATACCTACATATATGTATATGTATATCTATGTATATATATATATATATATATATATATATATATATATATATATATATATATATATATATATATATATATATATTACCTACTGGCGGTCGCCAGTAGGTAGTTATAGTTAGGACCACGTTTCCATAGGAAATCCGCAACATTCTATTTGGAATAACTCTTTGGCGCCGGTCGACGAATCCTCGCGAATTTTTCAAAATAGGTGGGGCGCTACGCTCCGCTCCTTCCCTGAAAGTCTCGGGGGGATTCGTCAAGCGGGGGCTGAGATAAAAGGGGGGTCCCAAAACGCGTTTTTCCCATGCATTTTTCCATAGGACCTTTAGACAGGGCTACAGCCCGAACGGCTGAACAGAATTTAATTAAATTTGGCAGAGAGGTAGTCCTCAGGTCAAGGAAGTGCCTTTTGTAGGTTTGGTGTAAATCTGTTCAGTAGAATCTGAGAAAATAGCCTTTAAATCAATATATATATCTGTGGCAGCTTACTGTGCGCTTACGGTGCGCTTACCGTACGCGTACGGTGGCGTGCGCGAGCGCGATTCTGATTGGCTGATAGATCTTAGTAAACATTCGAATCGGTCGAAACCAGGAAGCGGCGGCCGCCATTTCGTGTGTTTCACTCAGAAAAAAAAGAGTGATATCTTGAAAAGGGGGCAAGGAGGAGAGTTACAGACCCCCTAACATTTGTAAAGGGGTCAAAGAAGGACAGAAAAGTTCAAAGAAAACATTTATTATTTTTTTTTTAAAAATCGCGGGGTACGCGTACGGTAAGCTTACGGTAAGCTTACCGTACGCGTACGGTAAAAAAAATAAAAAATAAAAGAAATGAAATGCAGATTTAAGAGTTTAGATATTAGGGGGCTCTAAAAAGAGCCGTTGTGTTTATGAAGTGATTTTTTATTGGTACCTACAAGTAAGTACCGATGCAGAGTCTAAGGTTCAAGAGGAAGACTCTGTTCCCTTCATCATTGAAGTGCACACCATCTCCTCTATAAATGTCTTGCATGTCGTAACGCAAGTTGTTGTGGTAAATGGAACCCATACCATAGTCACGGAGGAAAGCAGAAACAGATTTGTTGACGTGCTTTCTTGCTTTGTCAATCTGCGGACAGAAATGATTGGACCAGTTCCATTTTTGCCTTTGGCATATGTTAGAAAACACAAAGGCAGTTTTAGGGAAAAGTGGAAACAGTTGTGCAAAGGTGTCCTTCATAAGCATTTCCAGACCTACCCCAGTCAAAGTGCCTAGGTCATTGCCACCACAGTGCACTATTATGAGGTCAGGGTGTTGGATTTGCATGAAGGATTTCACCAATGGCATCAATTGGTGCCACTTTAACCCTCTCTGACCAATCCATTTAATGTCTACATTTTGCAAAGCAAGGTCTCTCACCATACCAGTTTTCTCTGCAAACTTTTCACTCCAGAAGACATAGCTGTGCCCTACAATCCACACTGTGAACATCTTCCAAGGAGATCTGGATGCACTCAGGAGGTGTAATTCAGTAGAATGGGAAAATGAAATGAAAGACAGAAATGGAGGCATACATATTTTTTTCTTAAAAAAAAGAACTGATTGGCTGTTTCATACCATTCTAGAATAAAAACTAGGCTGCATGTGTAAATTAATAGAAGCATGTTTTGTATTGGTACAGAAAAATGTGTTACCAAAGAACAGTATTTTGGATTTGCTGTTAGGTTTGAAAAGTCAAGCACTCTTGCTCTGTGGAATTGAAACATTGTTTGGCGAACTTCTGACCTAACTCCACACAGCAGTGTTCCATGAGCTGTTGCTATGGTAGCAGGCAGAAGTCAAGTTGGGGGAAGGGTACTAGGCAGAAGTCAAGTTGGGGGAAGGGTACTTTTGAAAAAGGGTTGGTTTTCAACCAATAGAAATGTGTGATTACATTTGAAAAAAAGGGGGAAGCACTGAGATTTGAAACTTACATGAATATGTGTGGAAAAAGAGAGGGAAAGTTTACCATTATCTGGTTCTGCTGAGAGGAGAGAGGTGTAAAGAACAGAGATCCTGGCTCTGATAATCTGCTGTTTGAGTGCCACATTTATTTCTGAACTAACTACTTTTAAAGGTGAGTTATGAGTTTGAGAGGGGATGTATATGGTAAATTAAGAAATAAATAATAGAAATGGAATTCCTTTTGTTGAAGTTGTGTTTATCATTTTCTGTTTTGGGAGAAATATAAATGTGAGGAACATGTAAAATAATATGGAGTATGTTTTCACGATAAATTGAGGTGTACTGGTAAAAAAAAAGAATAGTTTAAGGGTTTGAGGTTGGACTCAGTAATGCAAATACATTCAGCATCACTAAGGCTGGTTGCCCTTGCTGGAATGTAGGCAGCCACCCAGGTTACACATGGTGGTGGTCTGAAAAAGCAGTTTGGACATGTGCTTTTTTAAAAATCTGAAAAGTGGATTCATAATGTGTCAGTCTGTAAAAGTGATTATCACTTGTCAAAAAAAAAAACAGTAAGTGTGCTTTCAAATTGGCAAAGAAATTTCGTTTTGTGACTAATGTGAAAACATGACTCTGTGTGCAAAGAGGAATTATAGGCAGAGATTTATTGCGTATTGCTCTGGTGATTTCACAGTTGCATTAGATGGAAAGGGGGAGCCGTTTTTTGGTGCAGAAGCAGACTCTTAGCACACACCCAGCTGCTTACCATGTGGAATCATGCACAGTATTTACAAGCGAGTGGGGTTTGAGGTTTCAGCCAATAATGCAAATACATTCAGCATCACAAAGGCTGGTTGCCCTTGCTGGTATGTAGGCAGTCACCCAGGATACACATGGTGCTGGTCTGAAAAAGCAGTTTGGACATGTGCTTTTATCAGAATCTGAAAAGTGGATTCAAAATGTGTCAGTCTGTAAAAGTGATTGTCACTTGTCAAAAAAAAGAGCAGTAAGTGTGCTTTCAAATTGGCAAAGAAATTTCGTTTTGTGACTAATGTGAAAATATGACTCTGTGTGCATATAGGAATTACAGGCAGAGATTTATTGTGTACTGCTCTGGTGATTTCATAGTTGCATTAGTAGTAAAAAGGGGGAGCCATTTTTTGGTGCAGAAGCAGACTCTTAGCACACACCCAGCTGCTTTCCATGTGGAATCATGCACAGTATTTACAAGCGAGTGGGGTTTGAGGTTTCAGTCTGTAATGCAAATACATTCAGCATCACTAAGGCTGGTTGCCCTTGCTGGTATGTAGGCAGTCACCCAGGATACACATGGTGGTGGTCTGAAAAAGCAGTTTGGACATGTGCTTTTTTAAGAATCTGAAAAGTGGATTCATAATGTGTCAGTCTGTAAAAGTGATTGTCACTTGTCAAAAAGAAGAGCAGTAAGTGTGCTTTCAAATTGGCAAAGAAATTTCGTTTTGTGACTAATGTGAAAATATGACTCTGTGTGCATATAGGAATTACAGGCAGAGATTTATTGTGTACTGCTCTGGTGATTTCATAGTTGCATTAGTAGTAAAAAGGGGGAGTCATTTTTTGGTGCAAAAGCAGACTCTTAGCACACACCCAGCTGCTTTCCATGTGGAATCATGCACAGTATTTACAAGCGAGTGGGGTTTGAGGTTTCAGTCTGTAATGCAAATACATTCAGCATCACTAAGGCTGGTTGCCCTTGCTGGTATGTAGGCAGTCACCCAGGATACACATGGTGGTGGTCTGAAAAAGCAGTTTGGACATGTGCTTTTTTAAGAATCTGAAAAGTGGATTCATAATGTGTCAGTCTGTAAAAGTGATTGTCACTTGACAAAAAAAAGAGCAGTAAGTGTGCTTTCAAATTGGGAAAGAAATTTCGTTTTGTGAGTAATGTGAAAACATGACTCTGTGTGCATATAGGAATTACAGGCAGAGATTTATTGTGTACTACTCTGGTGATTTCATAGTTGCATTAGTAGGAAAAAGGGGGAGCCATTTTTTGGTGCAGAAGCAGACTCTTAGCACACACCCAGCTGCTTTCCATGTAGAATCATGCACAGTATTTAGAAGCGAGTGGGGTTTGAGGTTTCAGTCTGTAATGCAAATACATTCAGCATCACTAAGGCTGGTTGCCCTTGCTGGTATGTAGGCAGTCACCCAGGTTACACATGGTGGTGGTCTGAAAAAGCAGTCTGGACATGGGCTTTTTAAAAAATCTGAAAAGTGGATTCATAATGTGTCAGTCTGTAAAAGTGATTATCACTTGCCAAAAAAAAGAGCAGTAAGTGTGCTTTCAAATTGGCAAAGAAATTTCGTTTTGTGACTAATGTGAAAACATGACTCTGTGTGCAAAGAGGAATTATAGGCAGAGATTTATTGCGTATTGCTCTGGTGATTTCACAGTTGCATTAGATGGAAAGGGGGAGCCGTTTTTTGGTGCAGAAGCAGACTCTTAGCACACACCCAGCTGCTTTCCGTGTAGAATCATGCACAGTATTTACAAGCGAGTGAGGTTTGAGGTTTCAGTCTGTAATGCAAATACATTCAGCATCACTAAGGCTGGTTGCCCTTGCTGGTATGTAGGCAGTCACCCAGGATACACATGGTGGTGGTCTGAAAAAGCAGTTTGGACATGTGGTTTTTTAAGAATCTGAAAAGTGGATTCATAATGTGTCAGTCTGTAAAAGTGATTATCACTTGCCAAAAAAAAGAGCAGTAAGTGTGCTTTCAAATTGGCAAAGAAATTTCGTTTTGTGACTAATGTGAAAACATGACTCTGTGTGCAAAGAGGAATTATAGGCAGAGATTTATTGCGTATTGCTCTGGTGATTTCACAGTTGCATTAGATGGAAAGGGGGAGCCGTTTTTTGGTGCAGAAGCAGACTCTTAGCACACACCCAGCTGCTTACCATGTGGAATCATGCACAGTATTTACAAGCGAGTGGGGTTTGAGGTTTCAGCCAGTAATGCAAATACATTCAGCATCACTAAGGCTGGTTGCCCTTGCTGGAATGTAGGCAGCCACCCAGGTTACACATGGTGGTGGTCTGAAAAAGCAGTTTGTACATGTGCTGTTTTCAGAATCTGAAAAGTGGATTCATAATGTATTTTTCTTTTCCAGAGGGGGAGAAAAAGGTGAATGCTCAATTGGTCACTTGCATACTTTGTGGTCTGGTCCACTTTATCTCAAAAAGATTTTAAAAAATTAGTTATTAATTTCTCAAGGATCTTGAGATGTGGTAATTGATTTTTAGTGTTTTAAAAAAAAAAAAAAAAAAAAAATACGCTTACCGTACGCGTACGGTAAAAAAAATAAAAAAAAAGTTTCAAAGAAAAAATAAAAAAAAGTTGAGAGGTAAGGTTGGCTCTTATAAGAGCCGTTGGGTTCATACAGGGATGGAGGAAAGAAAGAATGGGAGTATTATGAGCGTCTACAAACATGCTGGTCTATCTTATTGTTAATAAGGGTAAGACTGATCTCCCCAAAAACAATAAGACCACCACATTTTGTACACCTCATTTCAACGCTCCCAAATCGAGGGTTGATGTCCACAGGAGAAGAAAAAGGTGATGCTCCCACATCAGAGGAAGGGCTCAGCTGAGCTGCCGATGATGTACTCGGCTGAGCATCTGAGGCTGGGCTCTGGTGACTTACTGAAGGGTTTTCTTCAGCATGTCGAGCAAAGGTCCTTGGGTGTCTGTCCTGGAGGTGTCTCTTCATAGAGTGATTTCCAAAGGAGTATTTCCTCCTTGGATTTCCTCTTGATAAAACACGACCACAAAGTTTGCAAGTGACCAATGGAGCATTCACCTTTTTCTCCCCCTCTGGAAAAGTGAAATACTCCCATACAAAAGAAGTCTTTTGTTTCCTCCTTCTCTGGATCATGGTGGTGCTGCTGGCCTCACTCTCAGAAGAGGTCTGCTGTTCTGCCATTGTATCCCAATGTCAATCCAGCTCCTGCTCCTAGAGAATCACAAGCAGAAATGAGGGGAATGGGTGTGGTGTGGGAAGAATCTGGAACTGAAAGTAGTTTCAACCAATGAAAAGTGTTCTTTGTAAGTCACATGACCTGCCGTGCGCGCACGTGACGCTTACGGTGCGCTTACGCAGCGCGTATGTCACACTCGCGCATGCGCATTACACGCCCCTGCGTAACCGCGACGTTGCTTCCGGGTGTACGTGTACGTCACGCACGTATTGCATATCGCGCATGCGCATTACACGCCCCTGCGTAACTGCGACGTTGCTTCCGGGTGTACGCGTACGTCACGCACGTATTGCGTATCGCGCATGCGCATTACACGCCCCTGCGTACCCGCGACGTTGCTTCCGGGTGTACGCGTACGTCACTCACATACGCGCACCGTACTTATGACGTACGAAGCGCGTACCGTCAGCTTACCGTACGCGCACGGAAAAAAATGCATAAAAACAAAAAAAAAAACCTTTCCATAATGCAGGATATAGTACATATATTATTTTATACAAAGGCTTACAAAAAATGACAAAAAAAAATTTGCATTTAAATAACCGTACAAATTCACTGAAAAAAACATGGGTATCACACACGTTATAGTTAGAAATTAGCATTTTAAAAACCTTGCAAATTCACTGAAAAAACCATGGGTTTCACACATGTTATAGTTAGGGATTAGCATTTAAAAAACCTTGCAAATTCACTGAAAAAACCATAGGTTTCACACACGTTATAGTTAGGAATTAGCATTTAAAAAACCTTAGAAATTCAATGAAAAAACCAAAGGTTTCACACATGTTATAGTTAGCTGGACATTTCACTCGTAAAAAACCAATGAAATTTCCCCGTTATAGTTAGTTCAGCTAACTATAACTCGCGCGCCCGCAATGCACTACTGATGACGTCACATATTACATCACTCATGACATGGTCACTGACATCACTCATGACATCACTGATGACATCTCAAATGACATCACTGATGACATCACTGATGACATCATCCTTGTGAAATAGTAGCAGACCTCTTCTTCCCCTAATATAACCTTTAATACACACATTTAAAAAAATGAAACTAAAATGTTCGAAATAATGAACATATCAATATCAGTTACAACAACCTATTCAGTAATTCTAAGAACCACATACACATCCACTCATTCACCAACAGTCCTATACAGTCACTCATACATGTACTCACTCATCATATGTATTCATACACCTATACATCCTGTTACACAACGCCACTCATCCATAGAGTTACTCACACACATAGTCACTCATGCTAATAAGAATCAAACATCCATTTACTTGCATATACAGTTATACACACACCACCACACCTACTTCTACAGAAACTTACACATACTTAGTCTTTTAAACAATCACTTATAGAAACACATACTTATTCATACAGGAACTCTTTCAATCTCTTACTCTCACATATACTCAGTTATATACACCAATAGACACATATAACAGTTAAAAACATATGTAGTTACTCATGGAAACACTATTGAGACAGTCTTTCACTCACTAACACACCTTTACACATACTCATCCACCCATATAGTCATGCACACATGCTGTCTTCAACACATACAGTGAGTCACTCATTCATGCACCTATGCACTACGTAATACCCCCCACCGAACCATGCAGACACTCAGACTGATACTCAAAAAACCAACTAATAACCTATATTGACTCCCATGTAGCTACTCACCAACCCATGCAGCCACTTATACACAAAGTGAGAGACTGATACAGATATTTACATATTTAAACATTACTCACTAAGCCATGTATTCACTATGATACATTTTAACAATCAGTTACACAATACATTTTTCCCCAAAAAATCATCCATTTAGACACTTATATACCCATTTAATCTTCCATCGAGCTTGAGATATACTTATATAAAACCTATTTAATTTTCAGAAAAACACACATTCACTGGATGATGTCATCAGTGATGTCATCAGTGATGTCATTTGAGATGTCATCAGTGATGTCATGAGTGATGTCAGTGACCATGTCATGAGTGATGTAATATGTGACGTCATCAGTAGTGCATTGCGGGCGCGCGAGTTATAGTTAGCTGAACTAACTATAACGGGGAAATTTCATTGGTTTTTTACGAGTGAAATGTCCAGCTAACTATAACATGTGTGAAACCTTTGGTTTTTTCATTGAATATATATATAGATATATATATATATATATATAGATATATATATATATATATATATATATATATATACAAATATGGCCAAAAAACCATATATTTTTTTAAATCAGCGGGATTCATGGTGGAAAATGAAGCGTGGGCTCCCGCGCTTCATTTAATTTAGGCCCCCGGGTGGACCAGGCGATGGGGCAATAAATAAATAATGATGAGGGGCCCCACCCGGGCCTTCTGCAGCCCCGGGTACCGCCATCTCTCCGGGGCTGATTTACTGAACTGCAGGGGCTACGTGGCCCCCCACAATTATAGTGCGAGGTGGAGTCCTCAGCCCCCCAACAAGTCCCGGGGACCGCCACCTCGCTATATATCTTTAACACTCATAAACCTTTTTAAAACACTCACTGGATGAAGTCATCAGTGATGTCATTTGAGATGTTATGAGTTATGTTATGTTAACATATATATATATATATATATATATATATATATATATATATATATATATATATTCACTGAAAAAACCATAGGTTTCACACATGTTATAGTTAGCGGAAATTTTACTGATAAAAAACCAATGAAATTCCCCCGTTATAGTTAGTGCAGGCAACTATAACTCACGCGACCGCAATCCTCTGCTGATGCTAATACTGTATTTAGACACTTATTTGCCCATGTCTTCTTCCATACATTTTTAGCTATACATATATTACAAATATTTTTTTTTCATAAAGACACATATGTCATCAGCAGAAGATTGCGGTCGCGTGAGTTATAGTTGCCTGCACTAACTATAACGGGGGAATTTCATTGGTTTTTTATCAGTAAAATTTCCGCTAACTATAACATGTGTGAAACCTATGGTTTTTTCAGTGAATTTGCAAGGTTTTTTAAATGCTAATTCCTAACTATAACGTGTGTGAAACCTATGGTTTTTTCAGTGAATTTGTACGGTTTTTTAAATGCTAAGTTACTTTACGCCATTCGTGGCATGCGCGCCCACTTAACGCAGTTCGTTCCGTGCGCACACGGTGCGCTTCGCGCACCGTGCGTGCACAGTGAGCACGCGGTGCGCTTCGCGCACCGCGCGCCCACTTTACGCAGTTAGTGCCGTGCACGCACGGTGGGCACGCGGTGCGCTACGCGCACCGCGTGCCCACGTTACGCTACATGGGCCATGTACGCACGATGCGCTTCGCGCACCGTGCGCACATGGAGGACATATGATGCACTTCGTTTTGAAAGGTAATATTTTAATTTTTTGCACCACATATAAAACATGCACAAATGGTGCCCTTCGGGCACCATTTGCACACGGGGTGGGGTGAGTGTGGATATTTTTTTTTTTATATATTTTTTTACCGTACGCGTACGGTAAGCGTAATCGGCGAAATTAGCGAAAAAATAAAAATTCCGTTTTTGGCCTTGGGGGATCTTTGGGGACTCCCTCAACATTGCTATGTGTGTGGGAGCTGTCTAAACAGCCCCTTTACATGTTTTTGGTCTTTGTATTTTAATCATCACTCTCAGTGCGAGATTCGAATGTTTACTAAGATCTAAGAGCCAATCAGAATCGCGCTCGCGCACGCCACCGTACGCGTACGGTAAGCGTACCGTAAGCGCACCGTAAGCTGGCTCAGATATATATATTGATTTAAAGGCTATTTTCTCAGAATCTACTGAACAGATTACACCAAACCTACAAAAGGCACTTCCTTGACCTGAGGACTACCTCTCTGCCAAATTTCTAGTAATTCTGTTCAGCCGTTCGGGCTGTAGCTGTGTCTAAAGGTCCTATGGAAAAATGCATGGGAAAAACGCGTTTTGGGACCCCCCTTTTATCTCAGCCCCCGCTTGACGAATCCCCCCGAGACTTTCAGGGTAGGAGCGGAGCGTAGCGCCCCACCTATTTTGAAATATTCGCGAGGATTCGTCGACCGGCGCCAAAGTTATTCAAAATAGAATGTTGCGGATTTCCTATGGAAACGTGGTCCTAACTATAACTACCTACTGGCGAGTAGGTAATATATATATATATATATATATATATATATATATAAAGCGCACATACACCAGATTGGTTTCATGGTGCTACATAGAGAGGTGCTAGACCCAGGGGATTTATTTGTAGGCTTGTCTGAACAGCCAGGTTTTAAGGAGCTTCCTAAAGCTCAGGAGGTCAGTGCAGGAGTGGATTTCGACAGGGAGAGAATTCCAATATCCAGGAGCAAGAACGGCGAACCTGGCATTGCCCAGTCGCTTCAGTTTAAAAGAGGGAGTGGACAGAAGGTGCATAGGTGTGTGCTTTTAAGATAAGGCTGTCCATAAATTTGGGGCTCCTTCTGTTGAGGGACTTGAGGATGAGGCAGCATACCTTCCAGGCTCTACGCTGTGAGATAGGGAGCCAGTGCAGCTTCTTCATGAGGGGGGTAACATGTTCTTGCCTAGGTTGCTGAAAAATCAACCTCGCTGCCAGATTCTGTACAAGTTGTAGTCGTTTGACTAGGTACAGTGGGATGCCAAAGTAGAGGGAATTGGCATAGTCAAAGTGGGACATCACCATGGCAAGGACCACCTGGATCAGAGCTACCTGCGTGAGAAATCTTCTGATCTTTCTTGTTTTCCTCAGTTGGAAGAAGCAGGTTGATATTACAAACCCTATCAGGGACTTCATGGTGAGATCACAATTGATTGTTACTCTGAGACTTTTGGCTGACGTAGAAGGAGAAGAGGGTAGGCCCCATTCTTTTGGCCAAATGTGGGGGCTCCAAAGGTTCTGAATGCTACCAGTTAGGACTAGCTCTGCTTTATCTGGATTAAGTTTTAAGTGATTACTGTTCATCCACTCGCTGATGAACAGCATGGTGGTCTGAAAGTTGCTGACCGAGTCTAGGGATGAGTGATGTCACTGACCATGTCATGAGTAATGTAATATGTGAGGTCATAAGCAGTGCATTGCAGGGGCGTGAGTCATATTTAACTCAGCTAAATACAATGGCTGAATTTCTCTGGTTTTGTATCAGTGAAAGCTGCCCCTAACCTTTGTTTTTTTGTGTGAATTTTTTTGTTCTATGTGCTAACTACATTGTTCCTGTAACCTTTGAGTTTTTCAGTAAAAAAACATATATATATATATATATATTCAGTGAAAAAACCGTAGCTTTCACACATGCTATAGTTAGCTGGACATTTTACTCATAAAAAACCAATGAAATTCCCCCGTTATAGTTAGTGCAGGCAACTATAACTCACGCGACCGCAATCCTCTGCTGATGCTAATACTGTATTTAGACACTTATTTGCCCATGTCTTCTTCCATTAAATTTTAGCTATACATATATTACAAATATTTTTTTTTCATAAAGACACATATGTCATCAGCAGAGGATTGCGGTCGCGTGAGTTATAGTTGCCTGCACTAACTATAACGGGGGAATTTCATTGGTTTTTTATGAGTAAAATCTCCAGCTAACTATAGCATGTGTGAAACCTATGGTTTTTTCACTGAATTTGCAAGGTTTTTTAAATGCTAATTCCTAACTATAACGTGTGTGAAACCTATGGTTTTTTCAGTGAATTTGTACGTTTTTTTAAATGCTAAGTTACTTTACGCCATTCGTGGCGTGCGCGCCCACTTAACGCAGTTTGTTCCGTGCACGCACGGAGCGCTTCGTGCACCGTGCGCGCACAGTGAGCACACGGTGCGCTTCGCGCACCGCGCGCCCACTTTACGCAGTTAGTGCCGTGCACGCACGGTGGGCACGCGGTGCGCTACGCACACCGCGTGCCCACATTACGCTTGATGGGCCATGTACGCACGATGCGCACACTCGAAGTATAATGCTTATAAAGAAGCTAGTTTATTGCTCGTGCAATAAACTAGCTTCTTTATAAGCATTATACTTCGAGTGTGCGTGTAATTTAATGACAATAAATATAACATCACTCTCACCAGCACCACAAGTAAAATATCGGTAGAATTCCTTGACACTAAAGTGGAAGTAGAGAGCAACGCTATTCAAACAAGCTCTTTCGTAAAGATACGGCTGGTAACACTCTACTACATGCCCTTAGTAGCCACCCTGATCCTTTGAAATGGAGCATTCTATTTGGGGAGTTACTAAGGGCTAAACGCAATTGCAGTACACCGACAGGGTTCAAAGAAGAATCTGCAATCATGCAAGAAAGATTTAAAACCAGGGGGTTACCCTACATGGGTCCTGAACAAAGCAATACGCAAGGTTGAACTGATAGAGAGGACTGATACCCTTAGATCTAGGGCAGAGAAAGAATCTGAACCAACTCAACAAGAAGAGACAACTAGAATCATACTCACGTATAACAGAAATGCCAGAGATATAAAAAACATACTGACGAAGAATTGGGATATCCTTAAGAGTGATCCCAATATAGGCACCATCATCAGTGAGAAACCCTGCATTACCTACAGAAAAGGGTATAGCTTTAGAGACAGATTAGTACACAGTGATGTCACTATATACAACACCATGAAGAATCAGGGACTCAAAGGTTTCTTTCCCTGTGGACATTGCAGGGCGTGTAAAAATAGCATTATGAAAAAAGAGTACCAAGATGGAGGTGGTAAAACCAAAATCATCACACAGTTTCTTACCTGTGGAACCCCGTTTGTTGTATATTGTCTCGAATGTCCCTGCAAGCTGAGATACATAGGTAGCACAGTTCATCCAGCTAAGAAACGTGTATTGGAACATATGAGGGCTATCAACAACTGTGATCAACAGTATCCGGTAGCCCGTCATTTTCAAGAACATCATTTTTCTAATAATACAGGTCTTAGCTATTTTGCCATGGAACATATCCCAAGATCCCCGAGGGGAGGTAACAGGGTATTAAAACTAAGACAGCGAGAATCAAAGTTGATTATTGATCTTCAGACTAAATCCCCGGGAGGGCTCAATATTGACGAAGAATTACGAATACATCTGTATGATAAGTAATGTATAATGCTTCGTCATCTGCTCCTCACAATAAGTCGAAAGAATATGTCTATATATGCTGAAAAATGTTTATTGTATCAGATAACATGCATATACAGAAATAATAAATATGAAAGTGAAGAAAAAAATGTCTAAATTGCAATTGCGCACAAGTTCTTTTGAACTGATTTTAAATCACTTATTTATGAATATTATATCCATGTTCTCACATATATTCCTCTCTTTCTTTCTTTCCTTTTCTTTCACTACAGGAGGAAAGGCAGGGACCCATACCACGGGGGTGGTATCACATTCACGGGTCCCCACCCTTTTTTCTGAAGGCACAACATGAGGCGGTATCAGTACAGATTTGTTATTGTCACCTCTAGTTTTTCTTGGTTTGTACTTTGGCCGATACATGGGCGATCACAGACATTGGCTTGTGTTACAATATCTGAGGTATAAATATAGATATAGAAAGATTGCATCATGAACTGGGTCCTCCTTGAATATAATATAATTAGGTATTAGCATCCAGGATATAGTAGATACTTGAATACATGTTGGAGCCTCTGTACCTATCTGTGGCAATCTGATAATGGACACTTGTCCGGTATTTCATTTTTGATCAAGATAAATGTTACGGTAAAATTTTACATAACGAAAACCTCTGAGGCAGTATTTCATCCCTACATTAATTTCGGATTGAACCTATTATTTATGTACAGATGGGATTTGCGATACTTATCATGTACTTTACACTCTTCACTACATGTATATGAGGCAGTGCAATATAATTGTTGTCGATGGTGCGGGGCCATTCACACAAATGAAAAAACTTTATTGATAATGTAATGTTGATCTAGGCATACATGGTACATATAAGATACAAATGATTCGGTGCAAGACATGTGGAAAACCGCTTGATATATGTATTATAACCATTCCAATATGGCTGCGATTTTTTCACCAATGTGATTCAAGTAGCAATTCATCCCTACATTAATTTTGGATTGAACCTATTATTTACGTACAGAGGGGGTTTTTGATACTTATCATGTACCTTATATTTTTCATTTTATATTTATTTTTATGTATATGAGACAGGGTAATACAATTATTCTCTATTGGTGCGAGGTCATTTTCGCAAATGCAAAAAAACTTTATTGAAAATGAAATGTTGATTTATGCATATATGGTATTTATAAGATACAAATGATAAGGTGCAAGACATATGGAGAACCGCATGATAAATGTAATATAACCATTTCAATATGGCCGCGATATTTTCACCATTGTGATTTAGACTTTTCCCATCGAGAGTCTGTCATTTATGTTTATTACCTCACGAGTAACGACCAATGTACAAAATGGTGACAATTGTTTGTGTTTCCATCATGTGAACAAGGCTGTTTAGCTGAAACGCGTAGCGTGGAAATAAACGTCCTGATTATTATTTTCTCTGGAGCCTGAGAGTGTATTATTATCACGTATCAGACGGATGGAATATATATATATATACATATATATATATATATATAAGCTCCAAAGTTGCCCCTAGGCAGAAACTCACTCCACTCTGAACAGGTCCAAAAACCTTTAATGGCAAAGATGTATCCTACATGCCGAATATGCCCACAGCTGCGATCGATGTAGCCTTACATGTTTCAGAGTCTAAAATGCTCCTTCCTCATAGGCTCGACATGACGTGCTTCCCCAGACACACCCCCCTTTAAACAATGCCACGCCCTTAATTGGACTGAGAATTCTGGGTCACGTAGTGTGTCATGATCATTTTATACTAAATGGGTGCAGCTTATTATTGCTGTGTTTGGTAGTCAATTAAAAAGCATTCAATGGGCCTCCGCAAACAGATACCTCATTATTCCGAGTTCAGTGTTCCACCGAGGAGACAGATAGGATTCTCTGCCTCGTGGACCCCAACCTTCACGGGGTGGTGCGGTCCTAGCTGCAAGGGCGGCCGCGTTACATATGAGCTCCAAAGTTGCCCCTAGGTAGAAACGCACTACACACTGAACAGGTCCAAAAACCTTTAACCCCTTCCATGCTGCGCAGATTCCGCCGCTGTGCTGACGGAATCTTGCGCGGGCGTGGTCATGACGGAACGGTTCCGTCATGAGCACAGCTCAACCGTGGCTCATGACGGAACCGTTCCGTCATGAGCACCGAAGGGGTTAATGGCAAAGATGTATCCTATATGTCCAATATGCCCACAGCTGCAGTCGATGGAGCCTTACATGTTTCAGAGTCTAAAATGCTCCTTCCTCAGAGGCTCAACATGACGTGCTTCCCCAGACGCACCCTCCTTTAAACAAATCCACACCCTCGAAAGGGCTGAGAATTCTGGGTCACGTAGTGTGTCATGATCCTATTACCCTAAATGGGTGCACCCTATTATTGCTGTGTTTGGCAGTCAATAAAAAAGCCCTCTATGGGCCTCCGCATACAGATACGTCATCAATCTGAGTTCAGTGTTTCACCGAGGAGACAGTTATGATTCCCTGCCTCATGACCCCCAACCTTCACGGGGTGGTGCGGTCCTCGCGGCAAGGGCTGGCGCGTAACATATAAGCTCCAAAGTTGCCCCTAGTCAGAAACTCACTCCACACTGAACAGGTCCAAAAACCTTCAATGGCCAAGATGTATCCTATATGCTGAATATGCCCACAGCTGTAGACGATGTAGCCTTACATGTTTCAGAGTCTAAAATGCTCCTTCCTCAGAGGCTCGACATGACGTGCTTCCCCAGACAAACCCTCCTTTAAACAATGCCACACTCTCAAATGGGCTGAGAATTCTGGGACACGTAGTGTGTCATGATCCTTTACCCCAAATGGGTGCACCTTATTATTGCTGTGTTTGGCAGTCAATAAAAAAGTTCTCAATGGGCCTTCACATACAGATACCTCATTAATCCGAGTTCAGTGTTCCATTGAGGAGACAGGTAGGATTTCTTGCCTCGTGGCCCCCAACCTTCAAGGGGTGGTGCGGTCCTCACGGCAAGGGCTGCTGCGTTACATATAAGCTCCAATGTTGCCCCTAGGCAAAAACTCACTCCACACTGAACAGGTCCAAAAACCTTTAATGACCAAGATGTATCCTATATGCCGAATATGCCCACAGCTGCAGTCGATGTAGCCTTACATGTTTCAGAGTCTAAAATGCTCCTTCCTCAGATGCTCGACATGATGTGCTTCCCCAGACAAACCCTCCTTTAAACAATGCCACACCCTCGAATGGGCTGAGAATTCTGGGTCACGTAGTGTGTCATGATCCTTTTACCCCAAATGGGTGCACCTTATTATTGCTGTGTTTGGCAGTCAATAAAAAAGCCCTCAATGGGCCTTCGCATACAGATACCTCATTAATCCGAGTTCAGTGTTCCATTGAGGAGACAGGTAGGATTCCCTGCCTCGTGGCCCCCAACCTTCACAGAGTGGTGCGGTCCTCGCGGCAAGGGCTGCCGCATTACATATAAGCTCCAAAGTTGCCCCTAGGCAGAAAGCACTCCACACTGAACAGGTCCAAAAACCTTTAATAGCTAAGATGTATCCTATATGCCGAATATGCCCACAGCTGCAGTCGATGGATGTAGCCTTACATGTTTCAGAGTCTAAAATGCTCCTTCCTCAGAGGCTCGACATGACATTCTTCCCCAGACACACCCTTCTTTAAACAATGCCATGCCCTCGAATGGACTGAGTATTTTGGGTCACGTCGTGTGTCATGATCCTTTTACCCTAAATGGGTGTACCTTATTATTGCTGTGTTTGGCATTCAATAAAAAAGCCCTCAATGGGCCTCCGCATACAGATACATCATTAATCCGAGTTCTTGGGTGCCATGGTGCTTGGTATTCGACCTGGCTCCATATGTGGAACACTGATTAGGGATTTCAATTGCCCCATTTGCGGAGGCCCATTTGAGGGCTTTGAACTGTGCAAGAAACAGCGGAAACAAGTGCACCCATATAGGGTTTGATGGCAAGGCACACTACGAGATCCAGAAGTCTTTGCCCATTGGAGGGCGTGGTATCATCGTAAAAGAAGGTGTGTCTGTGGAAAGCACTTGGTTGTCAAGTCATTGAGAAAGAAGCATTATAGCTTTGAAACGCGTCAGGCAGAATCGACGACTTTTGCTGTGTAAGCTATCTGCACATCGGAGGCAATTTGACCAATAAAGGAATTATTTCCGATCAGTGCGTGAGTGCGTTCCTGCCGAGAGGGGAAATTGGAGCTTTATATATATATTCACTGAAAAAAACATAGGTTTGAGGGACGTTATAGTTAGTTGGACATTTCACTCATACAAAACCTGAGAAATTCTGCCGTTACAGTTAGTTCAGCTAACTATAACTCGCGCCCCCGCAATGCACTGCTGATGAGGTCACATATTACATCATTCATGACATGGTCAGTGGCATCACTGATGACATCACTGATGGCATCTCAAATGACATCACTGATGACAGGAACTACTGAGCGGATTTACACCATTTAACAAAAAGGGCACAGTCTAAACCAAGACCTACCTTTTTGCCAAATTTAGTGTAATTCCGTTCAGCAGGTCGGGCTGTGGCCTGTAATAAATTTTGTATGGAAAATAACATGGAGAAAACGCACTTTGGGACCCCCCTTGTTTCTCGGCTTCCACTTGACGAATCACCCCGAAACTTTCAAGACACAAACTGAGCAGTCCAACCTAGTTTTTGTAAAAACTTCACGAAGATTCATCAAACGGCACTAAAGATATTGTCAAATCAGAAAAAGCTTTTCCTATTGAAACTAGGTCCTAACTATAACTACCCACTAGCGACCGCCAATAGGTAAAATATATATATATATATATATATATATATTCACTGAAAAAAAACACAGGTTTCCGGCCTGATATATTTTCACAAATCCCCAGCACACGTAAATATGTAATTATAACGTTTTAGATCAGTTCGGTGACAAACACAATATACCAAACAGTTCAAAGTGTCATGAGCCAGATCTTCTTTTCTTTATTCAAGAAGCCTTCTTAAGAAACTTCACAGCCAACACGTGTTTCGTCATATTGGGAAAATAATGGTCCCACGACTTCCTCAAGGCTGTACAAGTAAAAAAAACATCCATGAAGACCAGTATATTGATTCATAAAATGCCAGAAAAAGGGTGGTTTTTTTTTGTTTGTTTTTTATACTCAATCCATAGGTATAACCTTAAAGCGAAATTTTTCAAAGCATCAGAATTCACACTTGTTACAAATTGAAATGAAAATCAAATGTGAAATACATTGAATGAAGTAAAGACTATGATCCCAAAAGGATGAGAGAGAAAGGAATTTTTAAAAGTGAAACGAATCAGATATAGATAATTTCCTGTGTATCTCGTGCAAAACAAGTGAAAGCCATTTGAGAGAAAATGAGTGAAAAGCGAGTGAAAACACAACCTAACGCAATAATATAGTGAACCACTGAAAGTCCATGCAAGACCGTGATGACTCCCCTAGTTATGATTGCACTAAAGTCGAGCAGATTTACCTAGTTCCTCGTATCCTTCGTATCTAAAGTGCAAGGAATGAATTAAGATAAAAAACCATATCAGGAAAATCCATACGGGGTCTGACAATATTTAAACTCAGCCATAAGCCAGATAAGTACATACTTGATATGTGGTACACATTCCGGACCACACAGGGTTCTGTTCACGGACGGTGTAAATTAAAAACCTCTCGTTGCATTATCACGCAAGAAGTCGTCTCCACAATTGAACTGGAAGATAAAGAAACGGAAAACCCGCGTTCATTCGTGTGGAGTATGCGTCACTCTCGTCAAACGTGTGTCAACTATCTCCTATTCATAACATACTGGCTACTATCCCAATTGTTAAACTATGTTGAGTCAAGTCTAATCCAAATATCCCTCAGAGGTTGATAAATCCTCGTATTAAGTGACCAAAAACCGCTATTTATCCCCAAACCTCTGAAACCGCATCCGTATCCCCAGAGTCCCTCAATATCCTTACCGTTCGGTATGAGTCTCAATTGTTGGTGCACCGTCCTCCCAAGAGAAAAAGCGTGACTAAGCCGAGTGCAGCCGTCCGTGTCCCGAGTGTAACCGTCAGTGAGTTCTCTACAAGTTCTATAAGGAACCTGTAGTCCGCAAAACCATGAAGTATTGAGCAGTCACTATAAAACCTCCGATTCATTTAAAATACTCGTGATTCCAAATCTCGGTATAGAAGTGAGAAAAAAACCTGAAAACATGTTGCGTGGGGTAACAAGTGAAATAACCTCGCCGCCTCATGAATTGTGTCGTGTGAATCCCCGGTGTTGCGCCCTTGAATCTCTCCATCAGTTGCGGTCATTACAAAATTGTCAGTTATCCATTTTCACAATTCCTCAAGTTCTAAGTAAAAAAAAATTTTAACATTGCAAATGTGAAAGTCAAATGAAAAGCTATGCAAACAGTTGAAACATAGACATTAAACATTTAAAACTCTGCAAATAGTCATTCACCACTCAACCGGGTACAGAACGTGGTTAATTAACCCATCTCAGAAGCTGTGGCTAGGTATACCATCACGGCTGACCATGTTACTCTTATATTGTGTTGGAATAAATGTGTGGCTGATTGGTCTACCTCTAATACAGTGACTTGACAACCATCACAATCTACCCCTAATCCGATCTCAGAACCTCCCAATGAGGTCCCGGTACGGACTGCAAAGTTGACCTCAGATATTTATCTGCCCAAGAAATAATGTAACTCTTGATCAATATTCAAGCCACACTCTGTGCTCCTCAGTTTCAATTTCCAAAGAGCTTCTTTCTTTCTCAATGTCAGTTCCCTATTCCCACCCCTTGGGTGTCTAGGTATGTGGTCAATTCCGTAGAATTTAAAGCTTTTAGTAGTAGTTTGTTCTGTACATATGGACATGTGTGCACAACCAAAGAACCCACATGAGTGTTGGTTCAACCAATTTACACAGACGGAGCTTGAATAGACACTGGCATTTATTAAAGGCAGACAGATCCCTGAAAGAGGCCATCACAGATAAACCAAATATCACCTTGAATAAAATCCAGATGCGTTATTCCCAATACACATAGCACTTTATCCATCAACTAGCCAGTTGAGTCACCACTATGTTCGTTAATAAGGGTATTGGTACCCAGTATCGCGAATTTTCATTTACCTTTATCGTGTTTTGCTAAAGATCTATTGAGAGCTTTTTCCATTTATTTAATTGTTCTCTCATTTTGTCCTTATTGAAATTCTATGAGTTGCTTTTGTAGATAACTTGATACATTGTATATATTTGTTTATTTAAGGACAGATCCAATGTTGTAGCATTACCTAAAGTATGTGATCACGTGACTAGCAATTGTACTACTAGTATGGGCATATGCATTTTGACTGACAAATTTTTCTGATTAATTCTGATTATGCATAACTTATTAGATTTAACGATTACGTATTGCAAAGAATTATGTCTTTTTTTAAAAATCATGCCTGGAAAATGACAGCTAATGGCCTTTCCTTTGAACCAATACGATACAGTATTTCTTCTGTTTCCTTTAGGAATGCCATTCGATTACTTTCAGGTGGTGGTTGGTGTTTTTTCTATAAATACAATATTATTGCACGTAACGTTGTCATGTGAGCAAGGGCAGAGTGGCTCGAAACGCGTCATGGACTAGGCACGCAATACAAATAAACAAGATTTGAAAGCATCGGCGAGTGAAGTTGTCCGTTCCTGCAGATGTGCGCCATTGCACTTTGGGAAGTTTCTTCGAGATTTCGACAGGGATTCAGCTTGTTCCCTAAGCAGCGGACCCCTCACCCGGAAGTTGGCCGGTTGTATCTACAAGCTGTGTGGTATTCTGCTCCTGGAGGAGCTCTACGGACCGGCCCCCTGCGTAACCTGTATACCTTGCAAGCTGCATCGAAGTGAATGTCGGAAAGTCGGAGGACCGTTCGAGATTCTATCGTACATGCAGTGAGTAACTGGGTATAACACAGCAGGTGGGGAGGTGCCATATTTGCTGATTTGTGCCTTGAGGGACGATTCCTTCATCGCTTAGTACCATATCTTTTGTCACGATTTATCTGACAGTTGCCATGTCCGAAGACGCGTTACGTGAACGCGAAAAAGCAGCCGAAGAGGTTTTCACCAACCTTCCTCAAATCCCCGCCAAAAACAAACCCAATTCCAACAAAGACACGAATAACAGTAATGACGATGTAAAAACTTTATTGAAAGCACTTGAAAAAAACAGCAAAAGCGAACTCACAAAATGGTGGGAGGTTAAGTCATTGGAAAAGTACCACGAAGTAGGACGCATACCGCGTGGGTTACGAATTATGCTTGCCCCTAGCTTTGACAGCCCGAATCCGCTGTTACTGAAAGAATGGGCAGAGAGTAACCTCGAAGCATCTATGCGTCTGGTATGTTTACTCATCAAGTACGCCCGCATAGATAGAGACGCAAATCTTAAAGAAATTGAACGCCTGAATTGTGAACTAACTAAAATCCGCAACTCATCTACAAATGACACCATTGATAAAGGTATTGATGAAATGAAAACTCGCCTCTCCAAACAAGAGGCTGTCATCAAAAACAGAAAGGCGTTTAAATTTGCGCGCGACAAAAGAGATTACGAACTGGGGCAAGTCTTTACGTTCGCGCGTAAATATGACTATCTAAGAAAATCAAGGAACAGTGGCAAGGAATCCAGTGACAAAGCGCCGCAGGCTATAGCAACCAATACAAATGCCTCTACGTCCGATCTCAGTGCCCTCGTCAGTGATACTGATTCGAACACTAGCGGCGATTCCTCATCATCTAACAGAGAAGATCTTGGCCACCTAACATATGCCGAGGAAATAGATTTTTTAGCAGAAGATCGGAAGAAATCGTTGAGATCTCGGAATGCCACGAGTCAACAAAACAAAAAAGAAATCACCGCAGAAGAGAGAGGCGCAAATGCAACAAGAGGCAGAGGAAGAGGGCAGCAGAGAAAGAGATGGCAACAACGCTAACATCAGTAGACAACACCATCATCAATTTAACGGATGTTGAACTCAACCTCGCAGAAAAACAACTACTAGCCTTGGGTCTTAGCTTTTGCCCCGAGAGCAATTTCAATTATAGCAACACCAGAGTTGATGTTTACAAATTCATCAGAAAACTCAAACTCACTAAATATTACTCCATCAAAAAACAAGTTTGCACTAACGAAGCAAACAAAGAAAAAGTGAAAAACAATAAAGAAAAAGAAAAAGATGTCTTAACATTGAGTCAAACCACTACCAGCACCTGCAGATCATCGAACAGTCAAGAACAAACAAGCCTAGCTACCAATATATCTGAGAACCTTGTGGCCGGCGATCTTCAAGTTATGAAAACTCTTCATTCTCTGAGCACAAATCATGAAGACCCTGATTTTACAAGTATTGACACTCAAGAACTTTCAGAAATAGAAGGTATCAATATTTCTCTCCCTGGTCAAAGTCCCTTTAAACCAACTTCCACATTTGTTCCCATCATGCCCCGCGATGCGGTTGATATCTTTCACGACCGGGTCACTGAAGAACTCAAAAAAATGTATTTGAGACGGAATAAACAAAGAACGAAGGGAGGTTACTCTAAATATCAACCTCGTGCATATTTTCAATTGATGAAAAAGTTGAGCACAAACCATGAGATCATTATTAATAAAAGTGACAAAGGTGGCAACATCGTCTTGTGGAACAAGAAAGATTATAAAATTGAGGCATATCGTCATTTGAATAATCAGGAATGTTACCGTAGAACCAACATTGCAGAATTCAACAAGATAAACAAGAATTACAAAGATGACCTCACTATGTGGAAAAGAGATACTTTGATCAGTAAAGATGAATTCAATTTTTTGCATAATTCATATCCTGTTCTCCCGACCATTTACTTCATACCCAAGGTTCATAAGGGCACCAATCCAGTACAGGGCAGACCTATCATCTCTGCGAACAACAGTATTTTTGAAAACACTTCCCGTTATATTGATTATTATTTACAGGACTTTGTTACACAACTACCTTCATATCTTCGGGACAGCAAAGATTTCTTGGGCAAACTCAATAATCAAACCTGGTCAACAGAGTATTGTTTCATAACATTGGACATCGCCACACTATACACCAGCATCAGGCACAATGATGGAATCCAAGCCATTGAACACTATCTCAATCAAAGATCTATTGAATTCCATTGCCATAATAAGATGCTGCTGTCCATGATTCGCTGGTGTCTCCTCAACAATGTGTTTACATTTGATGGTCTACTATTTCAACAACTGCAGGGAGTGGCGATGGGGGCATGCTTCTCCCCCAGCTACGCGTGTTTACACGTGGGCTGGTGGGAGGAGCATGTCCTCAAGAGAGAGCATGGTGAAGTGTGGAGTAAACATGTCGTTCAATGGTGGCGTTACATTGACGACATCTTTTTTATCTGGCATGGCTCTCACGAGGAAGCTGAAGATTTCGTCAATAGAATCAATACGAACAATATCAACTTACAATTTACTGCAAACATAGACAACTCTACCTGTAACTTTCTTGACATCAAAGTTTACATTGAGAAAGATCGTATTGAGACTTGTCTATATCGCAAGCCCTCAGCTGGCAACAGCATTTTGCATGCCAATAGTTTCCACCCTGCCCACACTATCACCAGTCTCCCGTATGGAGAATATCTTCGCATACGCAGGGCTTGCAGCAACCCAATAGTTTTAGATCGCCATCAGGAAGACGCCACTTTGAGGTTCTTAGAAAGAGGATATAATCCCACTAAACTCAAATCAGCCAAAGACAAGGCCAATAGTAAAAATAGACTTCTACTCTTGAGTAACTCTGCACAGTCTTCAAACACACCCACACCATTGCTATCTTCTGATACACAGTGCAATCAAACTGCTTGTAGGCTTATAACCACATACAGCAAACAAGCCAAAGACATCAAGACCATTGTTTATAAACAATGGCCTATTGTCTTGACCGATGCTACTCTTAAGCAGGTCCTTCCCATCAGGCCTACCATCACTTTCCGGAAAGCTCACTCCATGCACAGTGACTTAGTTAGATCTAGTCCTGAACTCGCAACCAAAAGCAGTTGGTTATCTCCCAAACAGGGTTTCTATAAATGCAGCTCCTGCCGGGCCTGCAAATATGGGATAACCACCACCAGCTATACCACTGCTTTTTCAATGGAAAATTACCCCATCAAAGGGCATTACACCTGCCGAACGGAATATGCGGTCTATATGCTACAATGCACCTGTGGTCTCAAATATATCGGCAGCACTAAGCTGCCGGTTCATGCTCGTATATTACAGCACTTACGAGCCATCGTTAACTCTGATCCTGCATACCCAGTGGCCAGACATTTTAAAATGGTACATGACAACAACTTAAACTGCCTCAAATACTGTGTCCTTGATTCTGTACCAAGTCAGAAAAGGGGAGGTAATCGCGAAAAGCGATTACGACAACTGGAATCTCGATATATTATCGAGATCGATACCAAATATCCCCAAGGTCTTAATACAGGCGAGGATATGCACCATTTTCTGTAATGATTACCTGGCTTATAGTTAGAGACATAGCAATCTGTCATGTCAATACTAGGATGTTGAGCTATACGATTCTACACTTGGGTGCAGTTCATACTCACAAAGTGTTCTCTGATCAATGTACTACAGGAGCTATCTCACTGTGTGTCTCTGTTTGGTCCAACCCACATTATGGGTTTGTTTTTAAGGGGGATCCCTGCATTTAGTCATCAGCCTTGGGTACTTATACCATGTATGGTGATAAATTTTGTCATAGCCCATTTCTACTCGAGATATTGGGGACTTACAAGGCTGATACCAAGACGACATATTTTATATGTGGGTTGTTCTTACCCACTTCTTTCACATACTCCAGCACTGAGCACTTATTATTGGCATTAGTATCAAGGCACATGATCATAATATAATCCAGGACTATTCACATATCAGTATGTCGTTCCCAGATTCATTTCAGTTGAATAAAATCCAGATGCGTTATTCCCAATACACATAGCACTTTATCCATCAACTAGCCAGTTGAGTCACCACTATGTTCGTTAATAAGGGTATTGGTACCCAGTATCGCGAATTTTCATTTACCTTTATCGTGTTTTGCTAAAGATCTATTGAGAGCTTTTTCCATTTATTTAATTGTTCTCTCATTTTGTCCTTATTGAAATTCTATGAGTTGCTTTTGTAGATAACTTGATACATTGTATATATTTGTTTATTTAAGGACAGATCCAATGTTGTAGCATTACCTAAAGTATGTGATCACGTGACTAGCAATTGTACTACTAGTATGGGCATATGCATTTTGACTGACAAATTTTTCTGATTAATTCTGATTATGCATAACTTATTAGATTTAACGATTACGTATTGCAAAGAATTATGTCTTTTTTAAAAAATCATGCCTGGAAAATGACAGCTAATGGCCTTTCCTTTGAACCAATACGATACAGTATTTCTTCTGTTTCCTTTAGGAATGCCATTCGATTACTTTCAGGTGGTGGTTGGTGTTTTTTCTATAAATACAATATTATTGCACGTAACGTTGTCATGTGAGCAAGGGCCGAG
This sequence comes from Triturus cristatus, assembly GCF_964204655.1. Classification (NCBI taxonomy): domain Eukaryota; kingdom Metazoa; phylum Chordata; class Amphibia; order Caudata; family Salamandridae; genus Triturus; species Triturus cristatus. The sequence continues at coordinate 847,740,276 of NC_140590.1, forward strand.
TGGCTCGAAACGCGTCATGGACTAGGCACGCAATACAAATAAACAAGATTTGAAAGCATCGGCGAGTGAAGTTGTCCGTTCCTGCAGATGTGCGCCATTGCACTTTGGGAAGTTTCTTCGATATATATATATATATATATATATATATATATATATATATATATATATATATATATATATATATATATATATATATATATATATATATATATATATTTATATATATATATAAATATATATATATATATATATTCCAGTAAGATTGATTCAAAGTAAGCGGCGTACTGTCGACTGGCTCCCGATCAATGGTGGGGCCAAGATGCAGTGCTATGCTGAACGCTGTGTAAATTCAAATGAACAGTTTTCCTTTAATGTAAGTAAGTCATGGCACTCCAAGTAAGTGTAGATTTGCAAGTTTTTAATCCATAGGCGGAGAAACACCACACAGACACACACACAAACCCACATGTTTTATTTTATTTTTATTTAAAGAGGGCATGGAATTTCCTCCTTTTTAAAAGAAAAGGAGGTATATATATTATCAGTATTTACCAGCATTGAGAGCACAATATTGTAATACAATGTTCTGTTAAAGGCAGCACACTGTATTATATGTGTTTTAATGTACCATGTTTGAAAAGTCTATGTGGTAACCACTGATATTTGATTCCCACATTAGGGTCTTACCAGGTTCTAGGATGGGAACTGAATAACTTCAAGAAGAAAGAAATCCTAGTATTATGAACGTTGTACAAGCTCAAACATCACAGTCTGCAGAGTAATGCTTGGCACATCCGACCCGAGAATGACATTCTAGTAAAATACAGAACAAGTTCGTCATGCACAGACTTGTGAGCTTACCTATAATAAGGAGAACGAAGAGATACTCTTCTTGGAAATGATAATGTATATTTCTGTTTTTTGCTGAGATGCCATGATTACGATCTAATCCTAAAAGCCAATAAAATGCATTAGTTGAAGGAAAATGTTCCAGAAATGTGTTCAAAGATAACTAACAGTCCCAACAATACCGAACACGTAACTACCCGTGAGTAACCTAAAGCGACTGCTATCATGAACTGCATTTACCATAATGCATCTTGCAGAAAATGTGTTTTGGTTTGGCAGGCACTGTGCTAACATCCCTACTTTGATTGGCTCCTCCTTGGAGTTACTGGCTAATGAGCCTCTGCGGACTCACCTGCATTCTAGGTGTGGTACCTAACCCAAAATATATTTGAGCATTATTTCCAAGCACCCACAATCTGGTGTGTTCCTCTGTGTTGATGAAGGGCAATAATCCACACACTTTTCGAGAGTTACGCATCACTGGCAGTGCCAACAATCGCAAACAAACATCTATATCTTGTGAATAAACGACATTAACTTTGTCATGCATTGCACTTACCATAAAGCACCTGCGAGAATACGTCTGCTGGTATGCTAGGCAGTGCCCTCCTATCCTCCCTGAACGCCCTTAAATTCAACATTTATGGTTAGCCATGCATCAGTAGCACCCCATTCCACATGAACACATCACAAACATCAGAATTGACGCCATCACATAAAGCATGGTTTATACCGACTAGGGGTATATAAAGTGTTTTATACATTATAATGCAAGCAAAGGTTTTTGTACTCTCTGATTATTGCTCGGCGAAAAGTTAATTTTTATTCTTGCATTTCCTATGCATATGGCCTTGCACAGCTTGTCAATTCAAAGTGGTAATATTTGCTTGTAATGGGCTGGTGTTACCTGAAAATAGGTGTTTTATTGTATTGCGTGTATGGTTTAACACTTTCCCTGGCAGTTATTAAACTGGATGGATGTTAGAGATCTGTTTTCCTCAAATCAACTTAAAAGGACGTAAGAGTCCTAATTTTAACGTGAAAACCTACATGCAGAGTTCTTCACATTAAAAGACTTTTTAGGAGAAAAGCTGCATCTTGATTCCTAACTAAGCAAATATCCCCTGGATGTCATGGTGACTGAAAGAAAGTAATGCCACTTTTGAGAAGCAGACGTCTCTCAGAGCAAGGATATGCTGCTGCAGGTCTGCTGAAAGTAATAAATAATTTCAGACATTACTGCTTTGTAGACCTCGAACACTAATATTGGCATTTATGTGCCCTGTAAGAGGATTTGCAAAGAAGCAAGCTGCTACAATGCCATTTAAAAGTAGTAGATATCCTACCAAACATTCTATTTATACATCTGTTGCAGAGAGCACTGTGTGAATTTCGTTTAGGTGCTAAACGTAACACAGCAGTAACATCAAATAGAGTTGCATGACTGCAGCAACCCTGTCAACGTATAGATGTCCACAAAGATATTTTATAAAGAAATAAGGTTGCATTTTTGTGTCAGTAAAGATGAAAAATTGCTACCCTTTGGAGTTGCCACTTGTAATGCCAACAGTAGGGGGCAGACAAAGGTTTCCTCATTTCCAGTGAAGTCAACTGAAGTAAGGAAATAATGCTTTGGCAAAGCCGGTTGAAGTTTCTTGACTAAAGCCTTCTTTTCTAAAGGCTTGAGTTATCCACGTCCTACCTATTGCTGGTCACATTTTCCAGAGGTGAGAGAGATGCTTTATCAGAAAACTCCACACAGGTCAGATGTACTGTGATGGGGCAGCTGGCCCTCTGGGGGTCAGAGGGTTTTTCAGCAGGAGACAGCTAGGATTTATTTATTTTCTTTACGTAATTTATAGAGCGCACGATTACCAAATTTGGTGTCCTGACGCTGACTACTTATCCCAAGAAAGAATCGGTCAGAAAGAAATTAATTAACAAAAAGACAGGTCTTCAGCGCCTTTCTGAAGCCTAACAAATTATTACTGTTTCTTAGGTACAGAGGTAACTTGTTCCACAACTTAGCGGCGCCAAAAGAAAAACTGCGTCCGCCCCATCGAGCCTTTTTTATCAAGGGGACAGTGATCAGTTTAGCTTCAGATGATCGTAACAGGCGTGATGGGGAATACCATTGAAATTGATGTTTTAGAAATTCGAGGCCCTCATCATGTAACGCTTTAAAAACCAGGCAAAGTGCTTTAAACTGGACCCTATTCTTAACAGGAAGCCAGTGCAGGCCTTGAATAATGTTAGAGATCGGAGCAAATTTGGGGGTACCTGTCAGAAGTCTCGCCGCGGCGTTTTGGAGCATCTGCAGTTTGTGCAACAGATTTTGCTGTAGGTTTAAGTACAGGCTGTTGCAGTAATCTATCCTGGATAAAACCAGGGCTGAAACCACCGTTTTACGGCAGTTGAGTGGTAACAGAAACAAGATTTTTCTCAACATTTTTAACATGTACGCCATTTTGGAGGCTACCGCCTTAACCTGGGCAGCCATCGAAAGTTTTGCATCTACCAAGATCCCTAGGTTTTTTTACCTTCTCGACCGGGGTGGGGAGAACCCCTAAGGACGGCGGCCACCAGGAGGATGTCCAAAAGTTGGGGTTATTTCCAAACAGCATAACTTCGGTTTTGTACGAGTTCAGCCTGAGGCAATTACTAGCCATCCAGGTTCCTACTTCCGTCATGCATGACTGGAAATTAAGATCCAATCCCTTCTCCAAACCCGGGAGAAGTGACACCACAATTTGTGTGTCATCCGCGTATGAGGTAATCCCAAACCCGTAACGCCTGATGATCGGAGCGAGGGAAGTAACATAGACATTAAAAAGGGTCGGACTTAATGAAGACCCTTGTGGAACGCCACAAGGCAAGGAAAAGGGTTGGGAGTGAAAATTGTCCATTGCGACAATTTGGCTTCGGTCCGTAAGAAAAGAATTGAGTAAATCCCATGCTTTCTGTTGAACCCCACATCTCCTTAATCGGTCCATCAAAAGCCCATGGTGGACCGTATCGAAAGCGGCCGACAGGTCCAAAAGGATCAGAGCCGCCCTGCCTCCCTGATCCACAGCCGACCTAATTTCCTCTGTATCTTTAATCAAGGCAGATTCAGTGCTATGCCCTTCTCTGAAGCCGTACTGTGACGAATCGAGCAACAAATACTTTTTCAGAAAGGCACTGAGTTGCCTATTCATTTTCTTTTCAACCAGCTTGGCGGGAAGAGGTAGACGAGAAATAGGTCGGAAGTTATTCGGATCAAGCGGGTCCAGACTAGGTTTTTTTAGCAGTGGTAGGATAGAGGCCTTTTTCCACAACTTCGGAAACTGACCGCCTTCAAACATCTCATTAAAGATGGGAGTGAGATAATAAGCAATAGGGGCCGGGGCCAATTTGATGATTTTCAACGGGCAGGGGTCCAGGGGGGACCCAGATTTGGCATTGGCTAAAAGTTCCAGTGTGTCCAGCATGGATATAGACCTGAAAGATTCCAAAGTTTCTGCTGAGTTGACCATATCTTCCCTTTCCGTCACTGTCTCTAGTCCAATCTTGATAGGATCACAAAGGCTGGAAAAGATATTGGTGACTTTAGTTTGAAAGAATAAGGCAATCCGTTCACAGAGCTCTGTGCTGGACTGGATGGAGCCTGGCTTGAGAGAAGACAGATTGGAGAGTGTATAAAATAGCTCCTTAGAGGAATTTTTAGCAGCCTCAATTTGATGATACGTGTTACGGCTTCTATGCTGCTTGAGGGGACAGCATAGAGGCAGTACTTTGTCCAGTGCTGAATACTTTGAACAGTAGATGAGGACTGCTGCCAAGAAGTGGCAGCCTGTCCGTTGCCCTGAAAGACATTTTACTGCAACATGAGTGGTTTAATATCGCAGTTAAGGGCTGTTAAAATTGCCCCTGTCTTTAAAATGTGACAAGTTCACACTTTGCAAATTGTGCAAAATTTACAAATACATTTGTGAGCATGTGCATTGCTTTATTAGGCACTCCCACGCCCCTATTCAGCAGTGTTGTTATTAATTATGTCATTTTGTTTGGTTTATGATGTCATGAAAATGATATCATGGCAATATGTCTATCTAGTTAACCATGATTGGGGACTTTCAGTGGGTTTTCAGTTTTGGGTCACAGATTACGTTTTTCAGAGGATGTTTAACATTCTTTAGTACATGATTATTAACTGATTTAGTAGACAACCATAACCTTCTTAATAAAATCTTTTTTAGCCATTTTATGTGGAACTTCTTATTTCAAAACTTCAACAAATGTCTATATTTTACAGCACCCCTGGCCCCAGTACATGCTGAACATAGGCTGTGGCTGTGCTCAGAGTGGCATCCAGTTTCACCTTGACCCAGTGCACAATCCCTTGTTATTATTTGCTGAAAATGGACAGTGAACTTGTGCAATGGCTTTGCTTCAGGTGCCCACTGGCCATGACCAACAATCATGCCAAACAGACGCTTGGCACGTGGAAGACAATTCGCAATTAAGTGGCAAATGTATTCATTGGTTTGCTCCAACGTTTGGAATAATTTGCTCCATCTTTCAGAAATCACAGACGATTTCAGCAGTACTCCCGGGAAAGTGGGAGGGACAAGGTTCTCTAGAAGACTACTGGAATTCAATCTTCCTTCCTACAAAAGTCATTTTCGTGTGCTTATATGTAATCAGTATACATTTATGTATGCATAAGTACATTGCAACAGAGCATTTGCACTTTTCAAACTTTCCTTTAAATCCACCATAAAAGCAGTTTTAGCTATGGAAAAGGTATTTGCTGCATCATCACCAACTTGTGGGTGTTTTCCGTAAATAGCGCCACCCTGGGATACATATTTATTCCTAACTTTGGCAGCAGTAAATCTCAAACCGAACCCAGGATTGGAATGTGCCCTTAAAATGTTTATAGCTGCTCATCTGCTTATCAGGATATCTCGCTCCGAGAACACCCACTCCTTTGGCCATGCTCTGTGCCACAGCACCCTTGCTCCCAGGGCTCACTGTGCAGATGAATTACCTCTCTCTGCTCCCCACTTGTGACGTTCAGATTTCATTCTTTAACTCAAAAAAGTACCAAGTCATTGATAACAAGTTTTTGCAATGCAATAGGTCTCGCATTACTGAAAGTTTGAGCTATTGCTGTTGCAAACAATAATGCAACGCCAATAGCTCAAACTTTCAGTAATGCGAGACCAATTGCATTGCAAATGCTTGTTTCCTCTCTCTTTGATACGTTTAGTCTCATAAAAATCCTTGAGTGGAATAGCTACTCACACCTGACATAGGACCACTTTAAACCTCACTTGCACCACCATGTGCCTACCCACTACAGTTCGTGTTTTACTTCACCGTGCACCCCTGATGTGCAGGGCACCAGTGGTACCTATGTGCACACCAACCTAGGCTCCCATTCACAGTGAATATGGTACATCTGCACACAAAGTGTGACTGTTGGTCTGTGTCTGTGGATGCTTGAAAGTTTGTGGCTGTGCCCTTGTGAGTCTGTATGTTTACAGGACAGCAAAAAAAGCCACAACTAATGACTAAGTCAGTGCTGGTTAAGTTTTAGCTGTGTAGAGCGCTATATGCCAGTATTAAGTTTCCTTCCAGCGCTTATTCAGTGGGTGGAATACCGTTTAAGACTTGTTCTTCTGTGGCTGACGGCGGTTGGAAGGCTTTGCCACAGTTAAAAGATGCACACAATAAGGAGCTACAGAGGGAAATAGACCCAGGTCGCCCTCCTCTCAATCGATAATCATCTACACAGGCCTGGGTCTCTGAAGGTATAATCACCATGGACTGTGGTTTAAACCCTATCACTTTAGGTGTTTTGTGCTCCCCACTTTTCTTAATTTGAGGTAGTCACTAACAGCCATCCATCTTCAATTTATAATTTATAAAAACTAAGTCAAGAATTTTACTTCCGGCAATCCCCCTAATGGACCTCTCAGTGTAAGAACTCACACGTCAAATACAACGGGTGTTTTTACAATCCTATGAAAAAATGTGAAGGAAGCAAGATGACACCTCACGTGCACAACACCAATTGAGCTTGCTGATTGGTACTCACCAGCTCTGCCCACTTTTATCATCATCGGTTGTCATCTTGCCCCAAAAATAAATAGAGTGTCCACAAAGATAAACCCAAAATGTGAAGGTAAGTGGTGAGAAAATCACATATCAAGATGCGACTGAATTGTGAAAGTAAAAAATGAAGAAGATGCACCTTCTATAGGTCAAACTTTATTCCTCCTTAGATGTGCACCCAATTCAAAGTTTAAAAAGGTTGCTTAATATGCATACCATTGTGCTGTGCCAACATGTTTCATCGCCAGAGGTATTTGTAGCGATTTCGTCAGGGCAACTACAGTCGCTTTGCACTAGTCGGGGACACTTCTCAAAATTTCATTCGGGGACTGCCAAAAGTAAAAAACACACAACCCACAACTCCTACTTAGTACCCATTTTCCACTGATGGATATATATCTCTCACTTAGATCCACTCATTACCCTTAAGCCTGGGCGAAGCACTACGCTACGCTCGCGTAGTTTGCGAAGTTTGCGCTACTTCGCACTACGTGAACTGCACGTAGCACAGTGCGAACACGCGTAGCGTAGTGTTGCGTAGTGCTGCGGTCATTTTTTGCTTGCTCGCGGTCCTCAACGTCAAGTTGGTGACCGCGAGCAAGCAAAATGACATCCCGGCGAGACTTTTTCCTTGTTCGCGATCAGCAACTTCACGTTGGCGATCGCGAGCATGGAAAATAAACCTCCCAGCGAGATTCCCAACGCGAGGAGGTCAGGTTTCTCATTGCGAGTGGTCGCGTATGCTCGCGATCGCTCGCGATGAGAAACTACCAGTTCGCGTTGAGAAAGCTGAAGCTCGAGTAAAAATCTACTTGAGCAGCAGAAAACTACAGCTCGCACTGTGCAAGATGCCATTTTCAATGATTGCACAGTGCCGGTTGCTTGTCCGCACTGTGCAATCATTGAAAACGACATCTGGCACAGTGCGAACAAGGTACTACGCAGTTCGCGAAGTGCTACGCGTAGCTCGCGTAGTGCGAACTTCACTTTGCGTAGCTTCGCGAAGTGCTACTTCGCGAACTACGCCCAGGCCTAATTACCCTTCTTGAGCCATGGCCTCGTGTACCAGCTTGTTTTTACAGGTCACAACACGGGCTCCATATATGAGTCCTCGTAGTGGTTCCGCATTCAGCTGTAATGCGAATCTAGAGATAATAAAATTTCTCATTAGTCCCTATTTCCTACGTTCTGTGCACTGTAACACGAAGGATTGTGGAGCATCATAGAACCACTCTTGTCCCTTAAGAGCATGCGCTGCTGCCACCAGCGCAGCATCTTGTGGTATACACGTATAGAGTGACTCTATATCGATAGTGACCAACAGTTCGCTACCTGAGTCAAAATGGAAATCCTCCAATATGTTCAGAATTTCAGTTGTATCTTTGACAAAGAATTGTTGGTTAACAACAGACTACCTAAGAAAAAAGTCGGCGAACTGTGAGAAGGGCTCCAACACTGATTGGATCCCTGAAACAATGGGCCGGCCAGGCGGGGGGCGTTGTGGCTTATGGATTTTGGGTAGAATATAGAAGGCCGGAGTTCTTGGCTTTTCATTAACCAAGAACTCCGCCTCCTTGGTCGTAATCCACTTTTTTTCTTTCGCAACGCCTACCATCTTCTTGATGATCTCTAAAAGTTCATTTAGGGGGTCCTGTTTCAGTGGGCGGTAGTTATTGCGGACAGCCAACAATCTCATCACTTCAGTGTCATAGTCGATGGTATTCATAACGAACACTGCTCCACCCTTATCCGCATTTTTAATCGTCAATTGCTGGTTATTCTGTAGGCCTTTTACTGCCTCCCAGTCATCCCGGCTCATGTTGTTAAATTTAGGAGATGTACCTTCCTGTTCAAACCGAGAGATATCTTGTAGTACCTTGTTTTCAAATACCATCACTTCTGAGCCTACCATTGCGTTAGGTGGACAAAAATTAGAAGGTTTTCTTAGTGTGGTGTTAAACAAGAGTGCTGGGTCTTGTGGTTTATTGGCGAAGAATTTTTTCAATTTCACTCTCCGCAAAGTTTCGTGAAACTCGATCCTACATTTAAAGGGGTCATGTGTGGGAGTGGGACAAACCCTAACCCTTTGTTTAAAACCCTTTCTTCATTAGTGGTGAGTACATGATCTGATAAGTTCACCACAATGTTATTTTCAATCATAACTGATTCCGTCCGCGACTTCGTGTTATCCTCGGGGAGTGGGTTTGCCATTGCTGGCTTTGATTGCCCCTCCCACGACCTCTGCCACCCGGACCTCCCCCTCTGTTGCCCCTGTGGCTCTGTCCTAAAAAAGAGCGCAAAAGAGCGCCCAGATCTTCGTTACTCTTCTCCTGTTGGTTAAATCTCACTCTAGCGGGGTTAGTCTGGGGGCCTAGCTCTTCCTCTTCGCTGGAAGTGTTGTCGAAAGTCCAGTTATTAGGTGTACGCTTGTTCAGTTGTCTCCCACCTCTTCCTCTACCCCCTTTGAATGATTGTGGGTATAACTAAGAGACTGCATTAGCCACTTTTGATTATACGATGACAGCCCCTTCACAATGGGAAAAGTAGTTTATGATAGGAACAAGGTATTACTCACTATTCTCTGATTATGGGGTAGGTACTGATTGGCCCACAGGTATCATCTAAACTAGGGCTACACGTCGATACATACAAGACTACAAAATATAAAAGTTAAGATCAGACAATAAAGGAAAGCAGTTGGAAATACATCCAGTACAGAGAGATGGGTATGTGAACTAATCACCATTAGACAGGGTCCCCTCTAGAAGGGAAAAGGCGATGCAACAGGGTACTCGGAATATTAAACTGGTAATACTATTTATTTGCAGAATGTCATGTGGCTCATCATCCCAGTCAAAGATGGCGCCCATAGTTTTTAAGACTGTTACGGAGACCAGAAGGGAGGCGGGTATGTAGCAGCCAATTGAGAATTACTAATGGGCTCGCTTTTGAGGAGTACCAGCAGGTGAACTAAATCTAACGGTGTTACTCAGGACATAAATGCGCATTAGAAGATCTTGACAGATAGTGACATGAGGAAGAGGAGAATGAAGACTCCTTATATTTGGTTTAATCTCCCCAATCCAAGATGGCGTGCATAAGTGTGACGCGGGGACTTGGGCGTTCTCCCTCGTAAGAATATAAAGAGACACGGGAGGAGAACACGGCTCGCCGGTGGAGATAAGGAGCTCCGTGAGGCTTTGGGTGGTAAGGAGGTCTGATTGAGTAGGAGGGTGCTGTGTGTTATGCTTACTATCCCCCGTTTGAATACTTGTACCATTCTTTTAATTCCGTTAGAATTACCAACTAACTCATGCCGTTAGGAACACGAGTAATAGGGGAATATTCCCCAGCCTTCGGCGTTCCGTCAGTGCACTGGATAGTTGAGACACTGATAAATGGCTAAGTGATGAGAAAAAGAAGGGGGCTTCATTTTTCAGTATCAGGTGTTGCGAGTTACGAGTGACGATACTGAGATATGTATGGATAATGATGGCTTTCTTCCGCACTCTTGTGTTAAGAATACATACCGGGTTTTCTGAAACACCGGTGATGAGTGTGTATATATATATACCAAAAAAGAAGAGGAATACAAATAAGCATGGGTATCTCGATGTAGCCCAGTGAGACCTTAGGTTGTTAAAAAGATAACGTAGGAAATAGGAACTAATGAGAAATTTTATTATCTCTAGATGCGCATTACAGCTGAATGCGGAACCACTACGAGGACTCATATATGGAGCCCGTGTTGTGACCTGTAAAAACGAGCTGGTACATGAGGCCATGGCTCAAGAAGGATAATGAGTGGATCTAAGTGAGAGATATATATCCATCAGTGGAAAATGGGTACTAAGTAAGAGTTGTGTGTTGTGTGTTTTTTACTTTTGGCAGTCCCCGAATGAAATTTTAAGAAGTGTCCCCGACTAGTGCAAAGCGACTGTAGTTGCCCTGACGAAATCGCTACAAATACCTCTGGCGATGAAACATGTTGGCACAGCACAATGGTATGCATATTAAGCAACCTTTTTAAACTTTGAATTGGGTGCACATCTAAGGAGGAATAAAGTTTGACCTATAGAAGGTGCATCTTCTTCATTTTTTACTTTCACAATTCAGTCGCATCTTGATATGTGATTTTCTCACCACTTACCTTCACATTTTGGGTTTATCTTTGTGGACACTTTATTTATTTATTTTTGGGGCAAGATGACAACTGATGATGATAAAAGTGGGCAGAGCTGGTGAGTACTAATCAGCAAGCTCAATTGGTGTTGCGCACGTGAGGTGTCATCTTGCTTCCTTCACATTTTTTCAGAGGATTGTAAAAACACCCGGTGTATTTGACGTGTGAGTTCTTACACTGAGAGGTCCATTAGGGGGATTGCCGGAAGTAAAATTCTTGACTTAGTTTTTATAAATTATAAATTGAAGGTGGATGGCTGTTGGTGACTACCTCAAATTTAGAAAAGTGGGGAGCACAAAACACCTAAAGTGATAGGGTTTAAACCACAGTCCATGGTGATTATACCTTCAGAGACCCAGGCCTGTGTAGATGATTATCGTTCACAGTTAAAAGGTGCCCTGAGGACCTATGTGGCACAGCTATGCACAGCTGGCACATGCAGCAAAATGACCCATCTCACTTTCAAGTCACAACACGGATGGGCACGCTGATTCACAAGAAACCTGACGCCCTCAGCTGAAGAGAACACAGGGAGCGAAGCTGCCGCTGATGGGGCAGCTGCCTGCATGGCCCTTGAACGTGGGCACCGTCACTGATATCAACCGGTGGGCACACACAGTGAATGTGCGCACCGCAACTGCGTGTTCAGCCGCCACACCTCTGTGGACGCCCTCAGGCACACCGTAGGCACAGCTGCGCACTCCGGAGTGATATTGGTGTGAAGTAAACTTTCACAAGCGCCCTCCAGGGTGTGAAATTGCACTGTAAACAGCGAGGCGCGTTCACTGTAAATTGGTCATCGTCTGGGGCCACACGGCGATGAACGCTCACGCTAGTCGTTGGGACGGTTTGTTTATGCAGGTGGTTACTCCCGAGTTTAATCATTTACCCAGACAGGTGAGTGCGCGCGCTCGCCCTCCCTCCCGTGGGTGCAAAGTCCAGAGCACACCTGGACCCAGCGAGCTGCCTCCAACTAACTCCTCGGCAACTATAAAGGCTTTTACAAACTGTCAACCTTTAGCACGTGCGTTAGACGAGGTGTGTCTATCATGCCCCAGTGCTAAAACTGTGGCCACCCTGTGTTGACGACTAAAGTATGTATGCGTGCTTGTGACAATTAACAAGCGCTTAAACATTTACCCAAGAATCCGTCAAGACGTGAACTGACCAAAAGACTATTCCATCGGGACCTCTCCAACCCTGGACTTTTATTTAATAATACAGAGCTCTCTGGAAGTTGTAGTCTTGGCATATTTCAATTAAAATAATTGTGTTGATGAACATGATTTTGATTAGTAGCAGAAAAGCCCAGGATGGAAGTGAGGTGTCCTGTGACAAATGCCGTCTGGTCGCCCTACGCATGCTGATCAGAAGTGTAAGAACACAGTTTTGTAGCATGCTGCTGCCAGTTGAGATGTGGGTTCCCCATATTGCAAACCACTTCCCACCACAAGTACCCGGTGTAGTACTAGGCTAAAAATACTGGCCTGTCCGATAAAAAAGCCCCGCCCCCTTTGTATTTATATCGGATAATCTGGAAGATCTGTTTTCATTGAACTTCTCACCATTGTTAAAAAAGGTGGGGTCTCTTTTAGATCGTTGGAACTTATTACCCCTGTCCTTAATGGGGCGAGCAGCATTAATACGAATGTCGGTCTTACCTCTTTTTAATTTCTTGTTTGACGCTGCACCTTGTCCAATTCAGGTCTCTTTTTTTAATAAAGTGGATGCTCTGATCTCTTCTTTTCTCTGGGCTAAAATATCTCCTAGGCTTGCACGTGACACTTTATACCTTCCTTTTGCACAAGGAGGGTTGTCCCTTCCAAATATTAGAGAATATCACTTTGCATCCTTTGCACAGTTTTAGTTTTTTTTTTTCAGACACTAACGAAGCAGACAATTTTTTTATGAAGAAGATGCTGTCAGAAATAAAAATAATTGATCCGATTAGAATTATAAAAGATCCAAAGAAAGTTTGTTACAAGTCCCTTCAGTGGATTTTCAAACAGAAAATTCAGTTTTTGAAATTCTACTCTATCCCTAGAATAAGTAATACAACGGATTTGAACAACTTTAACTTTGGAGAAGAGGGAGGTATGGAGAGTAAAATAATAAATCTCTGGAAAGAAAACGGCTTTGTGAAGATTGAAGACTTCCTCACCGGCAATAGGTGGAAGTCATGGGATGAAATCTCCAGACAGGTACATTATTCGCATTCCACCTTGAATTGGTCTTTCTGTATGCTCAATCCAAGGCTTAGAGAGTTGGATATAGGAAATCTACACCACAAAGAAATTATCTCGACAGCTTTGAATAATAAAATTCAAAAAAAGATGAGTATCTGGATCAAATTATTAAAAGAGGATAAAGGGCAGGAATGTTCCAGTAGGATCATTGAGAGGTGGAAAAAGAGGGAAAATATTGAAATCAACAAGCTTGTATGGGACAAGATAAATAAATTTAATAAAATAATTTTTCGTGGCGCTAATTTTAGACGCATGCAATTTTACAATAAATGGTTGATTTATAGAACTCCCGCTTATCTCCACAGCATCTTTCCCCTAGTTGTTGATAAATGTTTTCGGTGTGAGGAGAAAGGGAACTGGAAACATATTGTCTGGGAATGTCCTAAAATCCAGCCATTCTGGAAGGAAATTGAAAAATACCTCTCCTCTGAGCTTAAAGCCATTATAATATTCGACTGCTTAGTTCCTGTACTAGGCTGCTCTATGAGCCACACTCCATATGATGAGTCCCTTTTCATAGCCTCTTTAATAGCCAAATCTCTTATTTTGCAGTCCTGGAAAACCGATCGAGTACCAACTTTTCAGGCTTGGAAGGCAAAATTACTACGAATCCAGCGCAGGGAAAGAAAATATGCACTGAGATCAGGGGCACTTAAGAAATATGAGAAGTTTTGGAGTGTGTTTGAAACGTAGTCTTTTCTACTGTATTTTCTGACAGCATTTAATTTTAACAATATCTTCTTAACTAATAGTCTGCTAGATTGTTTCTCCTTACGCATTTCGCACTTTACAATTGCACTTTACAATTAAGATCTGAATTGTCGAAATTCGTCGATGTTTTTTGGTTTTACACTTTGCACTTTATAATCAAGTTTCGAACTGATGAATTTGGAAAATGTTTTTACACTTATGTGCCTTGTACCGTATTAATTTTACTACAAATGTGTTATGTATTGATGATTTTGTCTTTATGAACTCTCAATAAAAAGAATTTAAAAAAAAAACCTTTAGCACGTGCGTTAGACGAGGGCTGTCTATCATGCCCCAGTGCTAAAAGTGTGGCCACCCCGTGTTGACGACTAAAGTATGTATGCATGCTTGTGACAATTAACAAGCGCTTAAACATGTACCCAAGAATCCGTCAAGACGTGAACTGACCAAAAGACTATTCCATCTGGACCTCTCCAACCCTGGACTTTTATTTATTAATACAGAGATCTCTGGAAGTTGTAGTCTTCGCTAATTTCAATTAAAATAATTGTTTTGATGAACATGATTTTGATTAGTAGCAGAAAAGCCCAGGATGGAAGTGGGGTGTCCTGTGACAAATGCCGTCTGGTCGCCCTACGCATGCTGATCAGAAGTGTAAGAACACAGTTTTGTAGCATGCTGCCATCAGTTGAGATGTGGGTTCCCCATATTGCAAACCACTTCCCACCACAAGTACCCGGTGTAGTACTAGGCTAAAAATACTGGCCTGTCAGATAAAAAAGCCCCACCCCCTTTGTACTGACATCACCTTCCAGATAGTCAACAAGATGCGGCCTTCACCCTTCTAAAGTCAGTGTTACTTCACAGAATGGGTTCCTGTCACCAAGGCACGCGCGCTAGCTCACCATTAACTATTCTAATACCCAAAGACTGCGGACAGTGTCCAGCTAATGAATGGCCTGATGATTCTGTCAGGTGATGAGCCTCTCACGCTACAGAACTAGACAGAAAACAACAACTACACACTCAGTATGAGAGGAGGTTTTGGCACTCTTAAGGTTGAGTTGTAATGGAGTTGGTGACATGAATTTCTGAACCGACTCAATATCACTTTGCTTTTCACTGGTTGGGGTTATGCATGCTGCCTCCTTCAGTTAGGAAATTTTTACTACAGCCTGCATAAGATTGGAGGTTTAGTGTGCTAGAAACCCTGTCCTCACCCGGAAGAGACACTTTAAGCCATGGATGCTTTAACGCACTGTGAGCAGAGCTCACCGGTGGGGAGGGAAGCACATGCTCAGAGCCTCTCAGACGCTTCTCTAGCTCACGAAGAAATCCCCGTTGAAAGGCCTTTCTTGGAGTTTGGTTTTGGAAAGGCTGGGCCTTTCCTGGACAGAAGACAATGCAGCCTTGCCCGGGGGTGAAGGGAGCCCACAGCCTATTGTTGTCATGCATATCTCGCCCGGTGGGAGTCTGTTGGCTGCCATTGCCCTGCCTCCGCCTTGTGCATGGTTTCGCATACCTCAGTCCGAGCCCCCGCCCCCCTCCTCCTCAACAACCTGTACATCGAGGACACGTGCCATATACACTAGCTGGAATACCTGCGCACTGTAACATTTATATAGCGCTTACGTACGGTAACATTTATATAGCACTTACAACTATGTGGGGCGCAGATGCACCGTCTGCAACCAAGTATTAATCGGAATGCACTTAAGAACCAGACAGCTGACTTCTCGCTACACTCACTCAACCCGCTCGAAAAGAAGGAATACAAAACTCAAATCAGCGTCCACTTCTTTTACAACCTGTGCACCGGCATCACTAACATCTGCTCTCATTCTCCCCACTGGGGGAGCCCTGCAAGGGAGGCAACGGGGCAGGGGACTTTTGAAAAGTAGCACCAGCTATCAGAAAGGTTCTCCCCATGTTGGCACACACAGTGCCTCTGGAAAAGAATATTCAACACCAGCCCTCCTTCAAAACACTTGGCAAAAAACGCAAGTGACTTAGCAGCATAAACCACACCGGCAGACTTACATTCATCGGTCCTGCGGCTTCAACTGCCGGTGCATGGTCAGAGAAAATCCGAAGTAGCTGCTGGGGTCGCCTGATGGTGCCATCAGGTGCCAGGAAGGGAATCTGGGGTTGCTCTTTGAGGGAGGTAGCTTCTGATATAAAAAAATAACCTAGCAAAAGCCGAAGGAAACGAGTGGTGCCCGCGAGCAGCCTACCTCTCTTTCCTTCTTTCATTTAGTTGCTTCCATGTGAAATGGATCCAAAAACGAAGAAGCCTGCGAGTGGTGCGCGCACCACAGCGAAACATGTGCTTTCAATTATCGCGCCCGCATCTGGGCACGATAATTGAAACCACATGCCCGGCGGTGCGCGTAACAGACACCAATAGGTCATGGGCAGAGCAATGCGCCCGTCTTTGGCCTATTGCGTGCTCTGTTTGTAAAAAACACTCACGCAAAGGCCAATGGCATGGCCCAAAAGGAAAAGCACACGCACGAGCATGTGCGATTCCTAGGGCGATTTTAAAACCCCGTACAAGAGGTCTCTCACTGCGCGAGCAGTGCTGCGCACTGGAACACTGGGCGCGAGACCTAAAAATAGGACGCAAAAACCAGGCTCTCATGTGTGTCAACGCATATCTTCAAGATGGGGCTCAAGAAGGGCCGGTCCAAGGACTGTACCGGCAGACACGATTAAACCTCTCATCCTATCACGTTCCAAGTTCAGATTTAAACTTTCATAAACTGCATCAAAAACTCACCTATTTAGATACCAAAACATTTTCTCAAAGACCACAGAACAGATTGTATATCAGTGCCATAAACTGGCAAGCGAAACGCTACTGTCTGATATACGTTTGGTGTGATATCGTCCAGTGTTTTCTCCCTGTGGCATGGAACTGCAAATTCTGGGACCCCATATAGCACATTTCCCCCCTGGCTCATCTTCAAAAATTGTACAAGATCATGTGTGAATACTTTTTAGTAAAGTAGCACGAAGATTCGTTGAAAGGGGCAAAGTTATTACCAATCAAAATACACTTTTCCTTAATCGTTCCAACTGCAGACTCATTAACAGTAACACTTTTATAATATGTGTGTGTTTATGTCGGTGTGTAGCGATATAAGCTATTTACTGCCATTGTTGAGCGTGGCTAGTGAATTATAAGAAGGTCAACCTTACAGTGGGTCATAACAAACTTCACCTCCCTCAACAGAAGTAATATATAGCATATTACATTCTGTAGACCTACATTGGCGATGTATGCAGTGGCGTAATGAAACTTGACCCCCCCCCCTCCCTTTCAAAGTACATATAGGCCCCCCCCTCCCTCCTGACTCACTCAGGAGCTCTTAGGGCCAGGTACTGTGCTGAACCCCCCCCTCACCCCCCCCCCCCCCCACCCACCACCAGCTCGGGGCCCCGAGCACTGCAGGGGCTGTGGGGGCCATTGTTACACAACTGATGCTGTGGGCGGTCCTGCGTATAGTTATAAACAAAAGCACATAGACAGAACCAGGACACAAGGGGTTAACTCCGTGCAGTGAGATAAAATCACATTGAATAGGTGTTATATTAGCAGAGTGTCTTCCTTTGAAATGTCCTTGCAACATGTGATCTGTGAGACAAAAAAGTAGTGTCATTGAGTAGTTGGGCTGTACTGTTGTGATTACACGAAGGATAACATTCGCACTGCAACAATAAATAGATAAAAGTACGTGTATTAGTACAAGTGTGTCAAATAAGTTTGATTGAGGCACGTTTATTTTCACTGGCATGGCACAAATGAGTGTGGTGGGTGCAAACACACTCACAGCCACATCTGCTGTCTGTTCTCTAGCATGCTGAACAGCATTGGAATCCAAACCCGGCCTCCCGTGGGAGCAACGAGGATATGTGTGTCGTAGCTGACTGGAACAGTGTCAGCTGTTTGCAAAGCTGCTGATGTCTTGCCTAACAAGGTCCCTGATGAACGAGTCAAATCTCTCGCCATGAGGCACCGGAGTGGATTTTGCGCTTTTTCTACCTCGTCCCCTCCAACCTTTCCCTCCTTCTTATAGCACTGTCTCCAGTGCGTAATTTGTAAATGAATAAGTGTGCCTCCACCCAATGCCTCTTTCATCCTTATGGCGTCTGGCGATTGAGTGCTGGGCTCAGTACCTGATTTCTAAAAGAAAGGGTGCCAGCGCCCCAGGCTCTGCTCAGAAGCCCACGGGAGGTGCTACTAAATGTGGGTGTGCTGTATATCAAGGCTTCAATTCAGAATCCACCTCACAGCCCGGTATGCCACCACAGACACTCCCTGCGCCTTTAGCTCATCCTTCTTGGTTCCTGCTTTTGTCACTTTGTAACCGTTTTCCGTGTTTCTCTTACCTGCCTTTCTAGACTCCTGTGTGTTTTCCCTCTATTGCTCTTGGTAAATATCTGATGCAGAACAATAAGTACTGGTCCCCAAAAGGAAGTGCGGGTGGACTCCACCGGAAACATACGGCTCAAATTAAACATTGGCTGGGACCCTGAGCGGAGTTCTCACGTCTGTCTTCCTGCCCAGAAAATTGGAGAGGGGGCAACGCGCTTTCATTAAATATGTGAGGCTTCGAAGCTTGTTACCAGAGCCGGCGCTGTGCAGGCCGCTGATGGCTTGGGCCTAGTCCATGGCAGCCAGGGTACTTTGGCTGAAGGTAACACGCTGAACATAAGCCACTCGCTGGATCTTCGCCACTACCGAGAGAACCGCTCTTGCAGCCAATCAGATGTCAAACTTGCCTCTTGGCTGTGTTTACATGGGAGTCAGAAAACGGGGGTTTGATGTCTACTTTGCAAATTAAATCAGCTATAAACACTGTTACCTCAGAAACATACCCGGCGCTCAGATAGTTTAAAAACATCAACACACACCGCCCTTCCTCGGATCTGTGTGCCACTTGCATAGCACTTTGGATTGGAGTAATCAACTGGAAGCCAGGGTTTCTTATCATGATGGGCCAAAACATTATGTTCTTGGTGGTAAGAAATGGTGTATCGACAAGTACGGGGCGCTAAGGAATCAGGCCACTTTCACAATGATTATGCTAAATAGTTTTTAATATTATGCTTGGTGCAGGCAATCTGGCTCATTGCTGGTGCTTTTTTACATCACTTTTTTATTAAAATATATGAAAGATTTTATGAAGGCAGATTCAAAGGGACGTGTGAGGTGTGCTTAGAGATTTTTGTGGTGGTGATTTTTTAACACACAACTGGCTCAGTTTGTCAGAAGTTTGTAGATTTTAAAAACGGCTGTACATGGCAGTTAAAATTTTCCCTTGAAGAATGACAGAGGTAATATGTTTCTTATCAGACTGGCGGGCGTCTCCATTCAAAAAACCTTTGTTGAGCGTATTAAAATGCATGTTTATCTGGAATTGTAGCAACTATGTAGGCTATCACATATTGCGGTCTAAAATATCACAGTTCACTACTTAAACTGATGCCTACTATTCGTTATATTTTAATGTGTCACAGATACCTTCTTTCTACATCCACGTTTTGTTTTCCCATCCAAAAAAGGAGAACAAAAACAACTATCTTCCTGCGGCAAGGGTGGATGATGGTCCACCCAACCGCTGCACCGCCAAACCCCTGGTCAGGCTGCCCGCCAGATTACAAGTCTTTCTCATGTCCGATGGTCTTTTTTTATTTTCTCACGGCAGTGCCTCAGAAAATGGGCACCGCAATGGGAATGCCAAAACAGTTCCTGCATGGCATGGACTGCCATGCCTTGCGCAACTCGGATACATTCACACAGCAGGGCACATGTTGTGCCTCCCTGTGTACACCCCATGGCCAAGAGGCAACAGGGGGCCATGGTGGAGAGGAAACTTGTAACATGATTGGTGGGACCACGGAGGTCCAGCCATGCATATTGCTGCCTCTAATCCGCCGCACCGCCAGCAGGGAGCGGCGGTTCGCTGGCAGCTGTAGTGGGGCAATGGCAGTCCGACCACCCTAATTGTAATAGGATGGTTGGAAGACCGCCATTACCGCACCTCTGCGAGTCTGGCGGTCCGTGGACCTACAGACTCGTAATCGAGCCCTTAGTGTTTACCACCAGCCACACATGACGTACACATATGGGCCCCATCCTCCAGAGTTTTCTCTGGACTATTCAGCTGCTTTGGGCATCTGTGCGAGATGTAATTGGGATGTAGCTCCTGTTAGTAGCCTCATCAGAAGAACAGAAATGCTTGGAATGGGGCTTTTACCATTTGCGGACTGCAAAATGATAGGGCACCCCTGCAGAACGTAAAGAGGGCCTCCTGAACCTCTCATAGCTCATAGATATTCATTGGCCTTGTACTGAATGGGCCCCTCTTGGGGCGCAGGAGGCCTGTTATACGCCATTGTCTTGACTATTTCTTCTGTAGTTACTAGGCAACTGGCCATCACAACAGTTAATGTTTCATGATAATTAAAAGTGCGTAAATAGTGATCTACAATGACTGCCGATTCTCTGATCAAGTTTTAAAGAAACAACCGGCTGCAGTTATGTTATGCATTAAAACATTTAGCAGACTGCTGCTCACAGGATGGGTGTCTTGACTCTAGAAAACAATTTTCACTAACACGGAACAGTACCAATTTTAGTTTAGGCGAGAAAGAAAGAGCACCTCGGCAGGTAAGATCCATATGTACCTGCCCGGCCCCACAGGCCTGTTACTGCTATCCAGTGGGTGGCACGCTCAGTACTAAGTCCCACTACTAGCCAGTGTCGTACCCGCCCTGGGTATGTGGTGTACCTTTTTACAGGGCACACTGAGGTACAGCACCAAAACCCATTGGGTACACACCCCAAGCCCAATACTAGCGAGGCGGGTGCATGCACCTTCTCACTGCAGTACAGGGGAAGATGCCCAGATTCCTAAGGTTACGCAGAGAGAGTCTGCAAATACTAGTAGGGAAAAATGAAAAGTTTTGGGGTAATTTCCCCTACAGAAGTCATGTCCAACACCTACTTTACCAAAACCCTCTAAAAGACCTTTTGAAACAGTAGAGGTGAGGTAGCTCAGCAGTGGGTCTGGAAGAGAAATGGTGCTGTGAAAACCTCAGGGAACTAACGGGTTGTGTCAGAAGTGAGAACTGAGGGGCTTATTTATGAGCCCTTGCGTCATTTTTCCGCCGTCGGTGGGTCACTTTTGTGACGCACCAGTGACGTAAAAAATGCGCCATGTGGCGTCATATTTACAAAGTGATGCATCTAGGTAGATGCGTCACTTTGTAAACCCCTGTGCCACATTATACCTTCACCAGGTATAATGTATGCATGGTGTGCGTTCCGACGCAAGTAAGCCTCGTAGAGGTGACGCAGTGAAATCTATGAGATTTCACTGCGTCACGTCTAGGATGCAAATGCGTCAATATCTTACGCCTGCTTCACAGCAGGCGTAAGACTGACGCAGGCACATCTGAAATGGGACTTACCCATATTAAATGACCAATTGCTGAAGTTGCGTCACTTTTGTGACACACTCCAGCAAGGCGTCATTTTTGCGCCTACAGATACCTCAGAAATACTGACGTATCTGTAACTCCTTGCGACATGATGCGTCATATTGTTAATATGACGCATCATTCGTGTTGAAAGGAGGGTGCAATGAAAAGTGAATGCTCGCTGTTTACACGCAGTGATGCGTCACTTTTCATAAATGAGGCCCTGAGACCCTGCAATGCCAACCATTAAAGTGGCAATATTATCCCCCGAGTGGCTGAACCCTAAACATTATACTTCCTAAGATTCAACCAGGGGTTGGACTTTGAGAATCTTGTGCAGCTGGTGGGGGCTAAGGTAGATTTAACTGTAAGGCCTACAATACTATCCAATTAGGAGACACTACCAACCCCAACCACAGAACTGGAACTCTGGGACTCTGGGACAGGCAGAGCCCCGCAACACAGTAGCATAGCATATTATTAGAGGCATTGAGAGCTGTGGCCCTACTGTTACGAGGGTCACTGCAGAGCACCTTTGGTAGCCAGCAAATCTGGAGAAACCAAGGAATGTAGTAGGGCAAGGCAGACAGGGACTGAGACATTAAGGAGAAGGATGGAGTCTGGTCCAATAATATAGAATCAAACTCATAACACAGCACAGAATTTTCCACCAATACAGTGTCGCAGTCAGCCAGAAACTGTTATGCTATTAGGGTGTGATGGAGCGCGAAAACCCTGGCAACTGGGGAAAAGCAGACCTCCTTACCAGTATCCTTCCCTGCGTCACAGACCCGGCGTCACACTAACTCATTCACACATGCATTCCTTGGTGGGGCCCATAACACCAACACTCACACTAACCATTCACCGGTCTGCACGCAGTTGGAGGGATGAGCGGTTCAAGCGCTCGACATGTGGGGGAACACCTTATAACCTATAGGGAAAGAAAAGTTAATTTACAAAATATACATTAATACCCCTTCCAACTACAGATCGCAATCCTGAACATCAAGGCACTACCTCCACATTGTCAATGGACCAAATAGTTGGATTGGTTGATGGTGATCTAGAACCAGCTAAACCACATTTCAAGATTCAGATCTTATCCTTCATAATGAACCACAAACTCAATTCTTGTTAATCAATATCTGTTTATCTAAAATTTCTGGAAATGTTATATTCGCATTTGGAAATTTATATCAAAGTTCAGTTATAGCACAGAACCTCATATTGACCTATTCTGGCTATTCGGAGTACTCTAAGTCATTGGTCAAAGTTCAAAGTTCTTTGCTCAGCACGCTACAGTCTCAAAGGATCGGTAAAGACCAGAAGCGTGCAAGCATCTGTCAATGCCCATAGAATTTAGGAAGAGTTTGCAGTCATCAGGTAATTGGGCAGCATCCGGACCATCTAGGATTCAGGGAACGCAGCAGTCACCCTAAGTAGTAGAGTTCGCGTAGCGTCACCGCCGTCGTCGTTGTCATCGGATAGAGCGATCATATTCGGTCGTGTAGAGAATACTTGAGAGCCTCTCTATTCTACCGCGTATTTTTATAATAAAGTCAAAGCAAGATGATACATTTTGTTATTTTAATACGGTCGTGATTGGCAGGTTGGGATCATTCGATAGATTCTTTTTGGAATATTGGTACAGTTCAAGGTGTGATGTCACATGTTCATTCTAGTGTCGGTCCATTCTAGTTTTCTGTGAAAGTCCATTGTCTTTCGTCTTGGCTGTCATCCCACAGTGACCTTGTTTGGGAACGCTAGGATCTGGGTTCATGATAAGGCCTAGAAGTCTTTGTTGCTTCTGCGCACTTCACCCCATGCCTCGTGGGACAGTGGCCACTTCGTCGTGTCGCATCGGCAGCCATTTTGGGATTTAGGCCCAAACGCCAACTTAAGCGAAACAAACACAAAAGAGTAATTAATGCATAGAAATAATAAATCTAATGTTAATCCCTTACTAAGCCCTCTATGTGCTTGTATTTATCTAGCCTACAGCGACATTAAAAGCAATTATATTCACCCTTTTGGTCCTCCTCTCGAGCAACATTACAAAGACATTACAAAAGCAACATATATCATGCAATATTCTATTTATTACATACACTACTGTTAGTACGTGTACGAATATTAGTCATTAGGTTATTTAGCCATGCAATATGCAATCCCACGTGTAATTTGGATTTTAATAATGTTTGTTTAATATTCATGCAAACTCATTTAATAATATTATAATTAATAGATTACTCAATTAGTATTTTCATGCAGAATGGGGGAATTATACAAAATGTTGTACTACCCGCTCAATCAATCCCTCCTTTGGTGATTTTATCACCACACCATTAAAATTTTGTATCAATTTGTCAAGAAAGTGAAATGAACTCTTTTTAGTTAGTTTACATCTCTGTTTTCCCAATTTCTTTTCTTCTAGCTGTTTTATACATGCTGTCTTTCATCCCTTCTAATTCTATCTCTTCAAATTCCCTCGTTTGCCTCTTATTCTGTCTTCTTTTCAAATTTTCTCTTTTTAACTCTTCCTGTATTTTCTTCTTTTTATGACACAGACAAACTAATCTTAGAATTAATACTATAAAAATCACACAGCTTAATGGAAATAAGATTCCACCTATAAAGGTACTACCTAAGTGTGTTAGGAAATTTTTAATAGAAGAAAGTTTCTTCCCAATTTTCCCCCAAACACTATCAACCTTCAGTGGTTTAATTTCCTCATGCAATTCAGTTATATTTTTGATGTAAATTTTCAGATCTTTACTTTTGTCGGGAATGTAAGTACAACAATGTTGAACTTTCAGCATTCCGCAGACTCCACCCTCTTTTGCCAATACTATATCAAGGGCAAGTCGATTTTGCATTACCATGGCAAGCATGGCAACCATTTCAGTATTTACCAATAAAAATTCTCCAGCGGTGCTCGTTGACAAACGATCCACAACTGTTGATAGTTTTCTAATTTTGTGTGCATTCAGAGATATTCCCACTGCTGGTATCAATGCTCCAAAAATGTCTCCTACAATTTCTGACCAAGATTCTCTCTTTGTACGTGCTAAATGACTACCTAACTTATGTACACCATCTTCTCCTCTTCCCATGAGGAATATCTTTGGAAAGACCAGACCTACATAACATGTGCCATACCAATGGTCTGGCAAACGATAATATGCCTTATTCCTGCAGATAAAATATAACCAAGGAAAAAAGGGATCATTTCCTCCTTTAAATCCCCATCCACCCATGATTCAGTATGTATCATGGCACTCACTGTTACCTACAAAATAATTATCATATGCAGTTTGATTCCTTCTAATACACAACTTCCCTTTCTGGGGCCAATCTAAAGCCATAGTTGGACAGCTTCCCCCTTCAAGTGTTTTTCCATTTCAATATCCCAGACTGTCTTTTCCTCCTTTCTCTCAGATGCTTTCTTTTGCATTTTCAATCTCCTTTCTTCAACCATATCCAAAAACGTCTTTTCTTCTTTCTTTAAACTACAAGTCAAGTTATTCCTAAATATGTATTCTATTGTTAGTTCTTTGGTTACTAAGAAAAAATTCACCTAACACCTTTACAGGCTTTACTTTATTCAACTTGTTAAATGCTGGCACTTGTTCAAATATGTTATCTACATCTGAAAAATAATATTCTAACTTCCCTATTTGGTAAAACAGACTAGCTATTACCCTACATGTTATTCCCTATGTTACTGGGAGGTGATGATAGGTCACTCCCTCCGATACAGATGCAGGTAACTGCATACACACATAGCAATCTCTCACATCCATTGTCTTTACATATTCGTATAAGAGTTTTGAAAACACATTGTGAGAGAAATCATTTATAGACCTGTCTTTATGTAGATAATTGCTATCTATTTTAGTCGGATATACTTTCTGAACCTTCTGTATATTAGTCGTATTTTCACTATGTCCTTCTATTGTGTCTATTGTAACTTTAAATGAAATCATTAATGCTAACACACTCCATAGAAGCATTAGTAATCCTGTACAACAACAACACATTTTAAACCACCGCCTTGTAAATACACATCTAGTTTTTCTACTTTCTGTGTTTGCCATTTTCGTGAAATGATCAGTGTCTTTTGACTTAGCCTCTTCTACTTCACAACTAGTTTTGTCTAACCCAAGGCTCTAAGCACCTACTTGGTTCTACCAGTTTTGTCTTTTTTTGTTTCTATTTTCTTTCCATTAGCAGCGCTTTCGTCTTTTTCAGTTTGACATTTGATCGTCTTTCACTTTTCTCTCATAATCTTGATACAGAACTTCCTGAACATCCGTCTCTTCTCCAATATCGGACAAGATAACTCTCAGGATTTCCGATTCTTCGTCTTCCTCAACCACTTCTGATACAGTCACCTCTTTTATTTCAGGCAGGGCCACATACGACCATTCTGGCGACTTATACTTCTGGTTGGGCTTTCTCGTTCTCTTGTTTTCCTCTACTGTAGTTATTTTCTCATTTTTAGACTTTTCCTGACTTGATACTGCATTCACCTGCTCTGCTCTCGGTGAATTCACTCGTGTCAGTCGATATCTTAATCTCTTTATCTTATTAGGCTACATTTAATCTCTTGCTGGTCTTTTCGATTTATTTCCTTTATCATTCTTTTCAGCTCTTCATGCTCTTTTTCTCAGGACTCGACCTTCTGGTACTTCCTCATCACTTTCTTTTGATTCTGTTTCAACTTGCTTTTTACTTTCAGTTATTCCTTTTTCCACCACTTCTTTTATTTCCCTACTTCTGTCCCTCCTCGTGTTTCTTGCACAATATCTTCCTGCTGACTAACTGTCCATTCTTCTAACTGGATGTGGGAATTCCCTACAACTCCTCGGGGGTCTTTCACAAGAATCTTTCCCTCTCTTTCTGTATCTTGCACCTGTTCATCTACTTTTGTTATTTCAGGTGGAATTTCTCTCAGTTTTTCATCTGGAATCTCCTTATCAATAACTTCTTTGATTGACCCTTCACTGCTTCTCTCTTTTCCCGAGCAACCCGGTATTTGTTCAGTCTCTGAGTCTGAGCTGGTATCAGAAATCTGTAATCTTCCCCCAAGGGAATATTCTCTGGGGCAACGATCAAACTTGGTTCTGACTCCCCCCTTTCAGGATTTTCTCTTGCTCTGGTTTCTTCATCATCTGATTCAGAACTAGTCTCTGATTCATCAAAATATTCTCCTTCTTTGTTATCCACTGGATTTGGAATTCTCAGTGTGTGACTAGCATGAATCCAGTTCTTGATCTCAGCACACTTCACAGCTGTAGTTGTAGTCAAAATCACTATTCGTGGTTTTCCCCAACGTGGGACCAGACAATTTCTTCTTCTGCGTACTTTGATTCTCACCCAGTCTCCTGGGCTCAGATCATGAGCTTGCTTCTTTTCAAGGGTGGTGGCACCCGCTCCAGCCTGATGAAACACAGAATGAACTGCGTCAGCCAGCCCCTTACAGTAATCCAACACCAAGTCATCAGATATAGGCAACAGCTTGTTGACTGGTATGAATACATGGCGCATTGCTCTTCCCATGATAATTTCATGGGGACTCAAACCCGTGGTTCTATCTGGAATTGATCTAATAGTCATGAGTACCAGAGGCAAGACATCAGGCCATTTCAAACCTGTGGCTAGACACATTTTTCCCAAACAGTTTTTAATGGTGCCATTCATCTGTTCCACCACACCAGAAGCCTCTGGGCGATAGGCACAATATAGTTTCTGTTGTACATTCAACGCTTCACAAATCAATTTCATGATCTCATTATGGAAATGCTTCCCTCTATCTGATTCAATTGTAACTGGGAACCCGAATCTAGGGATGAATTCCCTCAAAAGAAGTTTTGCTACAGTAATTCCATCACTACTTCTAGTGGGGTATGCTTCTACCCATCTAGAAAAAAAGCAAACCATTACTAGAACATACCTTAACCTATTACATGGCGGCATCTCAATGAAATCAATCTTCATTTTGGTAAAAGGCCCTCCTTCTTGACCTATTGTTCCTAGACTTACTACTGTTTTTCTTCCAGGATTGAACTGCTGACATATAAGGCATCTTTGACAAAGACTCTCAGCTACCAGTCTAAATTTTGCATAGTACCATGTTTGCTTGAAGGACCGAATCATCGCGTCCCTCCCTATATGTCCCTGTCTATGATACATCCGTGACATGGCAGATATCATGCTGTCAGGCATGACTGATCTTCCATCTCAATAAACCCACACATGATCTGTTTCTCTTGGTGCACAACCTGCTTTTACCCATTGTCTCATGTCCTCATCTCCTGCTTCTTCCTGCAATTGCCTCACTTCTTTCCAGGTACCTACAATGTTAGTAAACATTAAAGGCAAAGAATTCATTTCCCTCTCTTTAGCCCTATTCACTGAGTTCTGATTTCGAGCACAATATTGAGCCATATCATTGGCATATCTGTTTCCATTCGCGATATAATCAGCGGTTTGCACATGAGCAGCACACTTCACAACAGCCAATTGCTTCGGCAGCTGTATCGCCTCAAGCAACTTCCCAACAACTTCAGCATTCTTTATTGGAGTTCCACTTGAAGTCAGAAATCCTCTCTGCAGCCATATCTGGCCAAAATCATGCACAACACCAAAACCATACTGACTATCTGTTATCACAGTCACTCTCACATTCTTTCCAATCTTGCATGCTCTAGTTAAAGCTATCAGTTCAGCAACCTGGGCTGATTTTACTCCCTTCAGGTAGGATGCTTCCATTACTGCTGCAACAGTGCACACTGCATATGCACACTCAGATTTCCTTCATCTGGTCTCAAACATGATCCATCTACAAACATCACAAAGTCACTCTCAGACAAGGGTACATCCTTTATATCAGGACGTGGTTTGGTACAGAAATCCAAAACATCCAAACAATCATGATCCACTTCGTCTCTGACTTCGACATTTTCAGCATCAGGCAATAGCATTGAAGGATTCACATTCAAACATCTCACAAGGCTCACATTCGTTGCACCTAATATGACTTTCTCATTCTTAGTCAGCCGACTATGTGTCATGAACTGAGTGCGACTCCTTGTTAAAAGGAATGCCACATCATGAGGTACAAACACTTGCACAGGATATCCCATCACAATTCCCTCACTCTGTTCCAGACTCTTACAAGTAGCAGCTACTGCTTTCAAACAACCTGGCAAGGCTACAGCTACAGGGTGTAACATAGCTGAAAAATATGCAATTGGTCTTCTCAATTTTCCATGTTTCTGTATTAACACAGAAAGTGCACATCCATTCCTCTCACTGCAGTACAACTCAAACTCTTTGACATAGTCAGGCATTCCTAATGCTGGCGCTTCACACAAACTCTCTCAATTTCTTAAATGCTGCTAGTTCTTCCTTATCTAAGTCAACAGGGTCTCTTACATCACTTCTCGTCAGGCGTACCAAAGGTTTTGCAATCAGGGAAAAGTTACTTATCCACTGATGACAATATCAAACCATTCCAAGAAACATCCTCACTTCTCTTTGCGTCATTGGGGCTCTCATTCCTTTTATTATCCTTATTCTGTCTGTTGTTATTTTCCTAAATCCCCTTTCAATTTTTTGACCCAAATATTGTACTTCTTTCTGACAAAATTGCAGTTTTGATGGCGACACTTTAAGTCCTCCATCTGCCAAATTATTTAACAAGGCTATGGTGTCCATTACACAGGCTTCTCGAGTTTTCGCCGCCACAAGCAGGTCGTCGATATATTGGACTAGCACTGAATTTTCAAGCATTTCTACATTTTCCAAAGACTTTTTCAATATCTGATTAAATATCGAGGGGCTTTCTGTATATCCCTGTGGGATTCGGCACCAAGCCAAAATACGTTCACCATAACGGAACGCAAAAATTTGCTGGCTATCATGGTGCAACGGAATGGAAAAGAAACCATGACATAAGTCAATTACTGTGTACCATTCTGCATCATGAGGAATCTGATGCAAAATCAGAGATGGATTTGGTACAATAGGACAGCACGACACCACAATTTTGTTTATCTTTCTCAAATCCTGCACTATCCTGAACTTTCCATTAGGCTTTTTCAGTCCCATAATTGGTGAATTACATGGACTACTCATTATTTCTCTCAAAATTCCTTGTGTAATCATTTTCTCAATTATAGGGGTAACTCCTTCAATTATCTCTGGTGTCAATTTATATTGAGGAACATTTGGGTAGCTTATTCCTTCCTTCACTGTTACCTTTACGGGATCCACATTTCTCATCAATCCTACATCTTCTCCTGTAAAATCCCAAACCTCTGCTTTCACTGTCTGTTTCAATTCTTTTGGCAGTTTGTCAGGGTTGAATACAGCATAAACTTCAGTAATCTCAGGTTCCATATTAGCCATAGTCATTTTATACAGTACGTCTTCATCAGGGGTCTCAAATGCTATACCATCAGGGGTACAAAATATGGTGCAATTCATTTTGCACAAAAGGACATGAATCGCACACAACAAAGCGGTGCATTTCGGAAAATTTCCCTATATTGACTCTTACTGGTTCTGTGAGATACGTTTTGATTTGTCTGTTGGATACTCTAACCACTTGGATTGTTTCATCTGAGAGAGGAAGATTCTTAACATCAGCTGATCTAACAGTTGATCGAGTAGCACCAGTATCTACTAGGAAAGTAATATTTTCATCATTTACCTTTCCGTCCACAAAAGGGCCTGTCTGGTCTACTTATAGAGTTGCGCCAAGTACGCACTCTTCTTCCTCCCTTTGGCACCGTCAATAACCTTCTTCTGACTCACTCTCATCGCGTTGTAGCCAATACTGCGAAACAGCGCTAGCGCGCGGCAGCTTAGTTACCTGTTCTTCGCTGTAGAATCCTGTTTCATTACTGTATTTCTGTGAAGTTACGCTCTGTGGAATAGGCGGCTTTGGCACCTGATTCTGTTGGGTAACAACCTGCTGCTGTCGCTGCGGTTGACCACTCACCTCTTTCTGCATCTGCGGATTCAATGATGCATTATCACCATTAGTATTTGGGGGAAATTTCCATTTGGATTTCCAGTGCCCTATTCTTCCGCAATTATGACATGGCCATTTCTTTTCGGCTTCTACAATATTGAATTGTCCCTTCCTTTTTCCAGTATTAAATCTAGGTTTAGGTCCTGCATTATTTGCTTGTTCAATCAATTGTGCTTCCTGTCTTTCTGCTACTTTTACTTGTGCCCACATAGCCTTTTCTTTTAATTTACGCTGCTTGGCCTCATTTTCATCACTAAAATACTTTGCATGTCTCAGTACTTCATCTATTTTCTTGTTTTGCCAATCCACTGTATGCTGCTTAATCATTTCACTAATTTCAGGACGTAGTCCATATACAAATCTGTATACAAAATGACTTAAATCTTTTTCACTTAAATTTTCATCACCACTAAACTGCTTAAAGGCAAGGATTAACCTTTCGTAATATGCATATACTGACTCCTTAGCTTCTTGGTGAGTTCGGTCTAATTTTACCCAATCGGTCTCTTTGGGAGGTACTTTGTTTTTCAAAAAAGTAATTACTTGTTCATATTTTTTCATCACTTCTGGATCAGGGGCACCTGTCTTTGGATCTCTAGGGTATTCTTTTGTAGGCCAGTCTATTACGATTTTGCACTCTGTCCATAAATCTGCTGGCACTATTATATCAAATAGGCTATTTAAATCAATCCATAAAACTTTTGATAATTTTACAAATCTGTCCACTTGTCTATACCACTCGACTGGCTTCTCGCGTAGTCGAGGGAAATCATTTGTAAATGATAAAATATCTTGCCTAGTCCAAGGAACATTTACATATCCTCCTCCTGGAATCTCTCTCATAGGTCATTCTGTCACTATCTTTTCTTTTCTCTTACGGGGAATAATAATAATACAGAAACTTATAGAGCGCGACAGCTACCCCAAACAGGGGCGTCCCGGCGCTAAAAACATCAGGCACTAGCAACCAACAAAGAGGGTAGAGGGCCACCTCAAGTGTGTTAATCTGGCTTGAACAGCCAGGTCTTCAAGGCCTTCTGGAAACCAAGTTCTGTGTTAGCCTGACGAAGGAAGCCTGGCAGGGAGTTCCACAGTGTGGCTGCTCTAACCGTGAAGGTTCTACCACCCAGGCGCGATTTCCTAAAGTGGAAAGAGTGTAGCAGGTTTTGGGAGTTTGAGCGCAGCGCGCGGGTCTGTTTGTAGGGGCGCAATCTATCTTCCAGATAGCTCGAACATTTTCCACTTAGAGCCCTGTAGGCCAGGGTCATAGCTTTAAATACAATTCTCTTCTCTACTGGAAGCCAGTGAAGTTTCAGAAGGTGCGGAGAGACATGGTCTCGAAAAGGCAAATGACAGACCAGTCTCGCAGCCGCATTCTGTACCATCTGGAGTCGATGAATCGCATATTTGGGAAGACCAAGGTACAGGGCATTTGCATAGTCCAGCCTCGAAGTGACTGTTGCATGAACTACTGTTTTACGACAGTCTTCAGGTAAGCAGTGCAGAATTTTCCGTAGGTTTTTTGGTTCAATTAATCAATCATAGGCATTTGTATAGCGCACTGCTCACCCGGAGGGTCTCAAGGCGCTGGGGGGGGAACGCTACTGCTCGAACAGCCAGGTCTTGAGTTGCTTCCTAAAGGCGAGATGGTCTTGCGTTGTCCGGAGGTGGATGGGGAGGGAGTTCCATGTCTTGGCTGCCAGGTAGGAGAAGGATCTTCCTCCGGCGGTGGCTCTGCGGATGGTGGCGAGAGCGAGGCTGGCGGAGCGGAGCTGGCGGGTGGGCTTGAGGAAGGTCAGGCGGCTGTTGAGGAACTTGGGGCCCAGGTCGTGGAGGGCCTTGTGTGCGTGGGTGAGGAGTCGGAACGTGATTCTTTTGTTGACGGGGAGCCAGTGCAGGTCTCTCAGGTGTCCGGAGATGTGGCTGTGTCGGGGGATGTCCAGGATGAGTCATGCTGAGGCGTTCTGGATCCGTTGGAGTTTCTTCTGGAGTTTGGCGGCGGTGCCGGCGCAGAGGGCGTTCCCGTAGTCCAGCCGACTGGTGACGAGGGCCTGGGTGACCGTCTTCCTGGTCTCGGTGGGGATCCACCGGAAGATCTTTCGAAGCATGCGCAGGGTGTTGAAGCATGAAGACGAGACGGCGTTGACTTGTCTGGTCATCGAGAGGGAGGAGTCCAGGATGAAGCCTAGGTTGCGTGCGTGGTCCGTTGGCTTGGGGGTGGCTCCCACGGCGGGGGGCCACCAGGAGCCGTCCCAGGCAGAGGGTGATGATCCCAGGATGAGGACCTCCGTCTTATCTGAGTTCAGTTTCAGGCGGCTGTTCTTCATCCATTCGGCGACGTCTTTCATCCCTTCGTGTAGGCTGGCTCTGGCGGCGTCCGGGTCGCTGGTGAGGGAGAGGATCAGCTGTGTGTCGTCGGCGTAGGTGATGATCTTGAGGTTGTGTTGACGTGCGATGGTTGCGAGGGGGCTCATGTAGACATTGAAGAGGGTGGGGCTGAGCGATGACCCTTGTGGAACGCCGCAGATGACTTCGGTGGCCGCTGACCGGAACGGGGGGAGGCGGACTCTCTGGGTTCTTCCGGCGAGGAATGAGGTGATCCACTCCAGGGCCTTCTCCTGGATGCCGGTGTTGTTCAGGCGCTGTACCAGGGTGAGGTGGCAGACAGTGTTGAACGCTGCGGAGAGGTCCAGGAGGATGAGGGCCGCAGTTTCCCCGTTGTCCATTAGGGATCTGATGTCGTCTGTGGCTGCGATGAGGGTGGTCTCTGTGCTGTGGTTGGCTCGGAAGCCGGATTGCGAGTGGTCGAGGGATCCGTTGGTCTCGAGGAAGGCGGCTAGCTGTCTGTTGACGGTCTTCTCGATGACTTTGGCAGGAAACGTGAGGAGCGAGATGGGGCGGTAGTTCTTGAGGTCAGAGGGGTCTGCAGTTGGTTTCTTCAGCAGGGCACTGATCTCGGCGTGTTTCCAGCACTCCGGGAAGGTGGTGGTGTTGAAGGAGGCGTTGATGATGTCGCGGAGGTGGGGTGCGATGATGTGGTCGGCCGTGTTGAAGATGTGGTGTGGGCAGGGGTCCGTACGGGATCCGGAGTGGATGGTGTTCATTGTGCGTGTTGTGTCTTCGGTGCTGACTGGGGTCCAGGTGCGGAGGGTGGCGATGGGGGGCATCGGTTCGGTGATGGGGTTCGTGGTTGGTGGGCCGAAGCTGTTGTGAATGTTGGCGATCTTGTCATGGAAGAAGGCTGCGAGGGAGTCGCAGAGGTCTTGCGAGGGAGTGATGTCATTGTTTCCGGCGTCGGGGTTGGAGAGCTCTTTGACGATGCTGAAGAGTTCCTTGCTGTTGTGGGTGTTGTTGTCCAGTCGTTCCTTGACTGGACAACAACACCCACACCCAGTCATTCCTTGAAGGCTGTCTTCTTTGTGGCGCGGATCAGTTGGTGGTGTTTAGTCAATTCCCTTCTTCTTGGTTAACTCTAAAGTGGTTTTTGCTAGTTCTGTAAAATTTTCACTACTTACCTTGCCATCCTGTTTTCTCTCTACTTCTCTGAAAGAATTATTTCTCCCTAACTCTTGGGGTACTGGTTCTGTCTTACTGCTTCGCAAAGTCTCTCTCATTGGGGCACTTGGTGTTAACATTTGAGAATCTGGTTGATACGGGGTGGATTTTTATAAAAAATGTCGTCAAGAACATCATCCTCCGATTCATTCACTCCATACCCTCTTGACCCTATATTATGTCTCTTTTCCATACATTTTTTACCACTAACTTCTTCAACATGTCTCACAGGAAACAAACCATCAGCCATATTTGCACTTCACCATCTCCTCATTCTGTCATCGTGATTCTCTTGACAATGGGATCTACCAAACATGTACCTATATCTTCCGCCACTCCTCTGTCTTTCTCTGTCATGCATCTCATCTTCCCATTCCGTCAATGCTTCAAATTGTGTTGGTCTAGGTGTTGGTTCTAGATTCATCATTCTCTCTCTTAAATTTCTCAAAACAGCTAAGTTAAATGAACCATGCTCTGGAAATGCCAAAACTCCATCATCTTTCGTGTACTTCGCCCAATTATCCAACCAAATACAAGTATGATATCCATATTTCGCAACCATAAAGGATGCTGGCGATTTCGGTGGAGGATGAAACTGTCCCTCTCTAGTCTTAATCGGCTTGTCGTTTTTAAGCAAACTCTTAATTTTTCCAAACCAGGACTTTTTCTCCTTTTCTGGTGGATCGTAATACATCATTTTTGTCTTCCGTGTATCGCTAGTTTTCCCTATGACTATTCTGTTGTTTTAACCAATCTTAGCGTGACTTACACTTACACACCAATCAGGAGCGTCTATGTCACCCTGTAATTCTCCATTCTCAGCGCGACTCACACTAACGCACCAATCAGCAGCGTCTACGTCACCCTGTAATTCTCCAATCTCAGAGCGACTCACACTAACGCACCAATCAGCAGCGTCTACGTTTCTTACTGACTAGCCAATCCCAGCATGGTCTTTCTGACCTCAGCTTTCTCGCTGTCGCAGCTCCTGCTGACCCCTCCTTTACAAAATGTATCGATAATTTTCTTTTACGTTCTCTTTTACTCAAAATCTGTTAGTAACGACATAAAAACACCACCATTGTCCGCTTCGCTAACCAAAGAAGAGTCAATGACCTTTTTCACAAGAATTCCGTCTTTCCCGAGAGCAGCGCTTACCTCTGCCCTACTACGGAATCATTATTTCCATTGATAAAGCAGCACATCCCTCTACTTCACCCTTCTAGCAAGCATCAGCTAACCGTTTCTCCAGAATTAAGACACCTAGTTGGAGACGTAATGCTCCTGAGAAATAAAACCAGAGTTTCACAATTAACCTGAATGCTATTTCATTCACGCACTTTCATACGGAAAATGTAGTACATTCACACAGAATTCTGTCTTTCCCGAGAACAGCGAACAGTCTGTTCTACTACAGAATTATGACACACATTAATAAAGTAGCACGTCCCTCTACTTTATCCTTCTAGCAAGCTTAGGGATCAATTATTACCTTTCCAGTGATAAGCGTTATCAGAGCTCCTTTTGGACTCCTGGTACCTAAGACCAAAATTTCATAGGTGACCTTCGCTACCATACACTTCTCTCATACAGAAATTTTCCCTAATGGCAACACACGGCGATGTTACCGATTTGAACCCAGACAATGCGTCATGCAACTCCAATCGTTACACGTTTTCCCTGTGTATCTACAGGGCAACAACAATTCCGTCTTTCCCGAGAACAGCGCTTACCTCTGCTCTACTACGGAACCGTTACAAACTTCCGAATCCTACATCCCAGAAGACATCAAACAACATAGAACTTGACGCGACTCAACATAGAGTGTTAATACATAAACCAATACCAATCAATAATCAATAAGCAATTTACAATCAATAATCACCAAACCAAAACAATATAACCATCATCCTGCTACCAGAAAAACTGATGGAGCGCGAAAACCCTGGCAACGGGGAAAAAGCAAACCTCCTTACCGGTATCCTTCCCTGTGTCACAGACCCAACATCACACTAACTCATTCACACATGCATTCATTGGTGGGGCCCATAACACCAACACTCACACTAACCATTCACCGGTCTGCACGCAGTTGGAGGGATGAGCGGTTCAAGCGTTCGACATGTGGGGGAACACCTTATAACCTATAGGGAAAGAAAAGTTAATTTACAAAATATACATCAATACCCCTTCCACCTACAGATCTCAATCCTGAACATCAAGGCACTACCTCCACATGGTCAATGGACCAAATAGTTGGATTGGTTGATGGTGATCTAGAACCAGCTAAAACACATTTCAAGATTCAGATCTTATCCTTCATAATGAACCACAAACTCAATTCTTGTTAATCAATATCTGTTTATCTAAAATTTCTGGAAATGTTATATTCGCATTTGGAAATTTATATCAAAGTTCAGTTATAGCACAGAACCTCATATTTACCTAATCTGGCTATTCGGAGTCCTCTAAGTCATTGGTCAAAGTTCAAAGTTCTTTGCTCAGCACGCTACAGTCTCAAAGGATCGGTAAAGACCAGAGACGTGCAAGCATCTGTCAATGCCCATAGAATTTAGGAAGAGTTTGCAGTCATCAGCTAATTGGGCAGCATCCGGACCATCTAGGATTCAGGGAATGCAGCAGTCACCCTAAGTAGTAGAGTTTGCGTAGCGTCACCGTCGTCGTCGTTGTCATTGGAAAGAGAGATCACATTCAGTCTTGTAGAGAATACTTGAGAGCCTCTCTATTCCACCGCGTATTTTTGTAATAAAGTCAAAGCAAGAAGATACGTTTTGTTATTTTAATACGGTCGTGATTGGCTGGTTGGGATCGTTCGATAGAGTCTTTTTGGAATATTGGTACAGTTCAAGGGGTGATGTCACACTTTCATCTAGTGTCGGTCTATTCTAGTTTTCTGTGGAAGTCCATTGACTTTCGTCTTGGCTGTCATCCCACAGTGACCTTGTTTGGGAACACTAGGATCTGGGTTCATGATGAGGTCTGGAAGTCTTTGTTGCTTCTGCGCACTTCACCCCATGCCTCGTGGGACAGTGACCACTTCGTCGTGTCGCGTCGGCGGCCATTTTGGGATTTAGGCCCAAACGCCAACTTAAGCGAAACAAACACAAAAGAGTAATCAATGCATAGAAATAATAAATCTAATGTTAATCCCTTACTAAACCCTCTATGTGCTTGTATTTATCTAGCGTATAGCGACATTAAAAGCAATTATATTCACCCTTTTGGTCCTCCTCTCGAGCAACATTACACAGACATTACAAAAGCAACATATATCATGCAATATTCTATTTATTACATATACTACTGTTAGTATGCGTACGAATATTAGTCATTAGGATATTAAGCCATGCAATATGCAATCCCATGTGTACTTTGGATATTAATAATGTTGGTTTAATATTCATGCAAACTCATTTAATAATATTATAATTAATAGATTATTCAATTAGTATTTTCATGCAGAATGGGGGAGGTATACAAAATGTTGTACTACCCGCTCCATCAGGTGTCTGCACAATCAAGATGGCAATCTGTCATAAGCAGTCTGCACAATCAAATTGATGTGCAATCTATCAATAAGCATCAAGTCTAAAAGACCATTCAATTTCAGTTGACTGGTCACATGACACGTCCCCAGTGGTAAAGGCAGCAGACATCAGATGGTCATTACAATCTGAAAGTCTACAGGTCTTTCCGAAGACCTCTGCAACATCTGATCTTTTCAGAAGCACTGACATGCAATAAGGCAGATTAGAAATCAATGACACCTAAAATGGCTGAGGTCCCTCTGTATTCCATTATGTAGAAAATACACCCAATAGGGATTACTATAGATAAATTGGACACAACAGTCTCCGATTTCTCTTTGGAAGTTAAGCCACTTCATTCTGATCTTTCCTTATTCCTTGGCCACATTGCGTTGTTGAAAAATGCATTAAAGACCTAGAGGAACAATAAAATAGCTAGCCAGACTGGGGTACTGACCCTAACTATCTCAAACATAAAATAACCGACTTAGAAGACTGCTCTAGACGAGAATCCAATTGTCTACATGGAGCTCTAATTCCCTAGATAAATGTAAAACGACAACATGGTGGACTTCATCCTGGAACCAGTTCACAGACTATAGGATTCCAGAAAGTAAGCTGGGTCAAATCACAGAATAAAGGCAGTCCATGGCTGATTATTGTAGGTTTCCTGTGACATCAACAGACCAGGATGATTCTGCAAGGAGAAAAACAGAAAAATTGTCTGTTCTTCCTCGAGGGTTGACCAGTACATGTAGCAGCTGATAACTAATTTAAGGTAAAGGAAATATTCTCTTTCTCAGGCCTAGGTTAAAGAACTATAGCATTAAATACAGATTGCTTGATCTTGCAATACTGATCATTACAATTGATGGGAAGACAGCAGAATATACAGACTCGGGAGACCTGGAAGATTTTCTGAACTCGTTAGATAATTCCGCGATGGAAGTAGGCCATGCACTGGATCGACCCTCACTGAAAGACACTGGTAGCAAACCACACAAGAAAACAAACTCTCCAAATACAGCAACAAGCTAAAGAGATTCACTAGGAAGCAGCAATAAGACTGAGAGGGCCTGCATCAGACTTTAGAATTCCTAGTGCAATCCAGAGTCAAATCTAGATTGCCCCTGGAAGAAAGTCATAACACTGGTGAAGTATGAAACTATTTCACTATTGCGACACTGCTAGCTGTGCCAAAGATAGACACACCTTTCCCCTACACTCGCTTGATCATAAACAGTGGTTACACACTTCATTATTCATCCAGCCACCTACTTTCCTGACCTCTCCGAAATCCACTTAAATCCAGTAGTGTGCTAACGCTGCACCTTATGGTACACTGCACCCATTGACATTAGTGATTCCCAAACCCCTGAATGAGATAGGTGGGTAAGAAAGACACCACATCCAAACAAGGAAGCACAAAATTCACAGTACAAACAATGTTGGTTCATACATAATATCAAGGTCATTTGCTCCCTTTTCATCAAGACAGATCCTAATAAAGGTTTACATGGGATAGCTGTTGGAAATGGCCCTTTCTAGGTTGCTTTCTCTCAACGTTTTGCTTTTTGTCCCTTCTGGTTTCCCGCTGATCTAGCTGCTAACCTTAGGACTTTGAGCGCTTTTGACACCGCCATTCAGTGCCAAAGCGCTGTGCTCGTCATATACATACTGGTGATTGGAGTATACATGATTGGCTGATTTGAGTTAGCTGTAAGTCCCTTGTCTAAGGGTAAGACAAATACCTAGAGCATGTAACTCAAATGCTCTTTTGTGGTCCTGCAGCACTGGTTGTGCCACCCATGAAAGAAACTCTTCAAACGTGTGACAGATTTGCCATGACGGGCATGTGTGTGCAGGTTACTGTTTTCGGCTTGGCATTCAAATAGCTATTTGCCAAGGTTCTGCATGTCTCTTGTTATATGGGAGAACTCTCTAGGGACAAGGTACGGTGTCAGGAAGAGGTAGGGTGTGTGCGCTACATGCACTGGTAGTGAATGGCAATGGATGGTGTTTTTGGTACGGTAGGTCCTACTTCTCGCATTTGGTTGTCATGAGGGATTTGTGGGAAGGCTATTTAGCTGTATATCCTATGTGCAGAAGAGTGCCCGTATAGTGTTTGATATCAATGAGTTGGTAATGGCAGATACTCTTCTGTGGTGCGTGTGGATTTAACATTACTAATGTGGAAATATCCCTTTGGGAAAGTGGGCATTTCTGTGCTCATGGCTGTGTGTGCCTGTTAGCCTGTCTACAATCCACATCTGGGTGCTGGGGGGACAGCTACATCCGTAAATTCCTGAAAAGATAGCCATAAACTAGGGGCTTAAGGGAAACTGCAGACCTCTGACTCTCAGGGGCCTTCCTGGGACAGATAAGTGGGGTAGGAGTTAGCACCTGCATCCCAAGGGGCAGTGTCTTGGCCCCACTAGAGATACTGATCAAGCCTCTTGGGGCAGGATGGCAGACAGGACAGCATTTAGAGAGGGCCCATGCCTTTCAAAGGTGGCCTTTTGAACTGATTCTATCTTCAAAGGTCGTTGTGGGTATAACTACTGGGACTCTGCCCTCAGGAGTTAGAGACACTTCTGGGATTGGAACCATACTATGCTGGTCCAAGAGGAGCTTTTGGTGCAGGGGGAACTGCAACTAGATTATCTGCAGACTTGTGGTGGCCTGGGGCTTGTCGTGCTCTAGGAAGGGGACTATCACTTGGTGGATTTTACCTGGATGTTGCTGGCCGGCAGCTAATTGTCAACTGTTGAGGCATGGGCCCCTAAGCACTCTCCAAGGGCCGGTTGGCTGGCCTCCTGTCCACGAGTTCCCAGTTATAGAAAGGATCTCTCATTTTCCACAAGATCATAAGGACTGAGCTTTGTGTGATGGAAATGGGTGGAACTGATCCTCGTTAGGGACAAAGACCGCCCGATATGTGCAGCAATCACTGTGCCAAGGAGTGTGCTCATAATGATCAGCGGCCAACCTGCAGGTGCCATAGCGTGAGGAGTATGAGGAGTGCGGGGGAAGTTTGTTGAGTCCAAGGGACCCAAGCTTATAAGGGGAAACCTGTGTTAGCTCACACTCCATCACATGTGGTGTCCGAGGGCTGTTGGGGGAAGTTTCCTGAGTCTTTGGGACCCAAGCTGGCATCCTAGACTGTCTTAGACCTCCAGATAGTGAGAACGACAGTGGCTGACATTGCAGCCTCAGTCCAAGGTTGCTGGCTCCCTCTCATCGGACCCACGCCACAAGTTACTCTGTTGTGGAGAATGTTGTGGGGTCTCGCTCTACCTGTTGGGCACCCATGGCTGGCTGCCTGGATCAACTGCAGTTTGCACCTCTGCCGGAGAAAAAACATTTCTCGTATTGGGAAGTGCACCGGCTTCTGGTGCCCCCATCTATCAACCATACTCTACAAACACTATTACATTCAAATGTTTTTAAATCATGCTAATGCAGTCACTTCCAAGAAACTCACCATGCCTCTCAAAATATCGGCCTTTGGTGAAAACGTGACCTAGCCTTTGACACATTCATGGACTATCCTTCTCCTCTCATCTTTTGGGTTTATTGCCTTCAATAAAGGGTATCATATATGCTTTCTTTTATAACATGCTAGGAAGATCCTTGGAGAAAACCATATCTACATTGAGTCTTTCCATTATATTGTTTGAATGTACAGTGTACGATGATTATGTGATTAAAACATGCCTTGCTATATATTTGATATCATGGTGTGGTATTATATATTTCAAAATGTCATACGTATTTGCATATAATTTTGAACAATCAATGATTAAAGGCATATTATGAGGATTAGCTAACTGAGACTGCGCAGAACACAGCCTATGAAGAAGGGAAATGCTGTCCCGAAACGCGTTGGCAGATTGTACTTGGTGTGACATGCCGAGTTGTTGCAATAAAAGGATTGTTATCCCACCTTCATGGAGTGCGTTTTCAATTTCAGGGCAACGATTGAAAGATAATTTAGAATTACTATAGTTGAATAAAGTGTTGTTAAAAAATAATATAAAAACTAGGACTGCATGAACTGCTCACACCTGACATTTTACACCTGCGTTGCCCCAGCTCTTTGTTCTCTGCCATTGGAAGATTTCGCCACAATTACTTCTTTGTTTATTGTTTCACTTTTTGCAACTCTTTCAGTCCAGTCCATGCCCAACATTCTAAGATCCTCCTACTGTACATGTCTTAAAGGGGCGGGATAATCTTTGTCTTGCGGAAACAGGAGAAGGTCATGGTTTCTTGGTGGTATCGAGCAAGCTGTTTGCCTCTACTGTCCACTGTTCTGTCCTGCTACGGCTCTGCACCCTGGAACAGGCACAAACCTTTAGGCACTATAATCTCAGTGGTAGTGATGGCAAGCAGTCCCAGTTTCTTTTGAGGTTTTGTGCTGGGTTACTCATGGTCACCACCACCTCCAGCAGCACAAAAAGTGAAATGTCCAGATAGTGTTTCTAGTTATAAAAGACGTACTATTTGACAGTGAAAGCAAACTACTACACACTACAATCACGTTGTAATACCTAATTGATGGATGTATATATTATGCACTTCAAATTGGGTGCTCACCCATCTGGACACTGTACCCACCTCCTCCTCTAGCGCAATCTCTGGGTCCTCGGGTTTATGAGGTGTAGTCTCTAGTTTGGAGTTACAGCACTCTCCTTCCA
Organism: Triturus cristatus; assembly: GCF_964204655.1. NCBI lineage: Eukaryota > Metazoa > Chordata > Amphibia > Caudata > Salamandridae > Triturus > Triturus cristatus. The sequence goes on from NC_140590.1 coordinate 847,782,704, forward strand.
CCTCTCTTAACAGTCACTTAGGGAGCTATGTCCCTTTAATCTCTCACTCGTTCCTCCTAGTGCTGCTCCCGGGCTGCATTGATCCTACTTGCAGGCGGTGCGTTCACCGGCAGTTAGTGGTGTCTGGATGCATTACATGAAACAGTTGCAGTTTCAGCGAGTGGTTGCGAGCCATACAGTGCATTTCTTGAACATCGCAGAAGACCAGGGGCTTCTTCTATTACCCCTCCTCTGGGATTCAGTGTTCTGTTAGCATATTGGGCCTCAGGCATTAAGCAAGCCCGGTCCCATAGTTTCAGTAAGCTTTGATTAGTTGCTCTGGGGCCCATCCAAGTGGAGACAGTTGGCAGTCATCTTCTCAAGGTATGGCGCTCTTTTGTCAACTGCATACTTCTTGCCACTGAGACATTCGGTGCCTCGGCTGCCAAACATAATCTTCGACAAATAGTACCTTGAGGCGATTCTCTCTCTACTTCACAGCATAGCTTCCTCCTGGGCACCTCTTGGGAAGTGCCAGATTCTCTACACTCTGTGGAACCCTAGGCATGCACCTCTCAGATACAGTTTTAAAATGTTCAGAGCGCTCAGGATCACAAGGTGCAGGGTTGGTAGTGCTGCGGTCATGCCATCAAGGCACAGGCACATTGTGGGTACCAAACGCAGGTGTTGATCCTGGTGTTGCTCCTGGGCTTCAGTTGGACCATCCATTTGGGTGCACTCAACTCCAGTGCCTTGGTGATGCCTAAGAGGATAACATAGGGAGACAGTACAGCACCCTTCGACAGAGCTGCAGCTCCTGCAATTAAACTGTACAATTTATGCAGCACCTCTAATTGTATTGATCATGCAAGTTACAAGTATCTGTTGGACAGATCCCACCACTAGGGTACATCACTACAGTCGCTTCCAACAGTGAGCTCCTCATGCAGGGTTGGTGCACTCTTCTCTCACTCAAGCAGTAATTCTTGGTTCCCAGGACAAGTCAACATTTATTGTTCTGCAGGCAATGGTCCTCATCTCTGGGAAATTTGCTGTCAGGCAGATGCCAGCCCTTGGTTGCACAGTGGTCCTCTCAGTACTCTGCATTGTTACCTCTCATTGGTTGAAAAGACTGTGGAACCCAAAGAAGTGGCTTGACAGCTCACACTTTTATACAGAGGTGGCAGACAGGGGATATGGATTTCCAATCTGCCTTTGCAGAACCAGTCATGGTGGGTTCCCTTTTCAAGTGACCTTCTTAGGCTGCCTGCCACCCGTGGTCTTGGGTGATGCTCCTCACAGCAGTGTTGTCCCAAGGCTGGAACACTTACAACAGGAGGGCAAAGGGGTGTCAGTCTTTGAGTGCTAACAGGCACATCTGATAGAGTTCAGGAGGAAGGAGAAAGAGCTGCTCCTCTTCCAAGGACTGTTTGCAGCCTGACAACAGATACTGCAATCCTGCAACGCACCCCTGCCCCCCATCAAATGGCAGTCTCAGAAAGACCAAGTAACATCCCTCTGTATCAGGAAGGACCTATTCAAATTTATAAGGTGAATCTTTTCTTTGCTCCATTTGATGTCTTCATTTCCCCCAGTCAGGAATGTCAGCAACACCCGTCCACTTTCTGGTAAAGTGGCCTCTCCATCTTCTGCACATGAAATAGCTAGGGGATTCCAAAATGGAGCATGCATTAATGGGTCATTTTGGTTCACTAAGGCACTCATGTGCTGCATACCATCGCGTCCAGCATACATTGACAAGCGCACAGGATCTTGGCGCCATGATTCTAGGAATACCACGAACAGCAGAACTTTGGGTTAATCGGCCAATAGGCTCTTATTCACATACAAAGATAAAAAAAGGACTGGTCAGACTCTAATCACTACATAAATAATATGCTTTCATTCCCGTACTACACATGTGAAAACCTGTCACAGGGACAGTCGTCCTGCTTTCATTATTAGGGGGTCGCCTGCTGTACACCTCTAGGTTCATGCAAATTCAAGAATCCATGTTAAGTGAAGGGCAGATCTTTCCATACACACTGGATTAATGTGAGGCCAGGGCCAAAATCCAAAACCCAGTATAACAGATGCTGCTAATTTGGTCACGTAGGGCAGGGGACACGACTGCACATAATACAGGGCACATTCTCATTCCAGCACTTGAAACATATATATAATTCCAATGATATCAACCGAATTCAGCCTTGTTGTAGGGCTATCCACAGCATGCAACACCAATGGCCAACATTCATTCAAATGAAGATGTTGGAGGCATTGCTTAAAAAATCCCTTACATTTTTGGAAGTTACATCGCACACATCCGTCATTCAGGTTTTGCTTCTGGTCAGGCACGCCCTCATGGTGGAGGCATTAATTCTTAGGGGCATATTATCAAGCACCGCGTTAAAACTATCGCCGCTTTAAAGCGCCGATAATGAGCTTGATAATATGCCCTGGAGAATTCCAATAGAAGCCCATGTTGACACCCGAACATGGGCTTCTATGGGAATTCTCCTGGGCATATCATCAAGCCCATTATCGCCGCTTTAGCGGCAGTTGTCTGCCGCTAAAGCGGCGATAATTTTAACGCCGTTTCTTGATAATATGCCCCTTGATTCCCAGCTATCGGTTGTTCCCACAAAAGGGCAGGATATGATGGAAGAACGATGGGGCATATTATCAAGGACGGTGTTAACATTATCGCCGGTTTAGCGGCAGAAAACTGACGCTAAACCGGCGATAATGGGCTTGAGAATATGCCCTGGAGAAGTCCCACAGAAACACACGTTCACACCAGAACATGGGCTTCTATTGGAATTCTCAAGGGCATATTATCAACCCATTATCGCCGTTTTAGCGGCAGTTTTCTGCCACTAAACCGGCGATAATTATTAACGCCGTCCTTGATAATATGCCCGATATCTGTATCTGTGCCTCTGCTTTGGAACGCTGTTCTATCCAGGCTCCTCTCCAGTCCTCCCCCACAATATTCACATCTTTGGTCCGCTTAAGTCCCGCAGAGCAATGACGTTCTGCTTGTTCTCGCTGTTGCACACTGGAATCGTGCTCTTGGTTCCATATGAGGCAATTTAGCGACATTCAGAATGTCTTAAACGAGTGAATACTTTGTAAGCGCAGCTGAAATGTTGCATATCAGGACAGAGGACGTGAAATTGATGCATGATACGTAAATTAATTGGAGCACTTTACGCAGTATACCTGTGACAGCACAGCGCGTCCTTTCGGAATCCCGCATTAATATCAGCGCTACTCAAAGAGCCTCGCGAGCTCCGACACTCCGCAGGGGTTATACAAAGAGGGATGACAGGGATAGTAGCTCCAGATACTGTTTATGTCTGCTTGCTGAATCCACACTGCGTCCAGGGGGCAAAGGCTGAGATCAGCCCAGGGCAGTTATTCAATCGATGACAGCAGCTCAGCTAGGAGGGACGCAGGGGCGCATCTCCCCGTCCCAGCTATTTAACCCCGTTGGCTCTGCCAGCCTCTCCTTGTGACCTGTTGTCATCGCGTGCTCCTGGAAGCTGATGACTGCATCATGTTGCACGAGACTGCTGGGGCGCTCTTCATGCTTACTTTGGTGTGCGGCTTTGCGCTCAGAGGGGCAGATTTACAAACCCCTTGCGCCACTTTTGCGTCACTTTTAACATGGGAAAAATGACGCAAAAGTGGCGCAGGGGGCTTGTAAATCTGCCCCAGAGTGTCCCCGGTACCCGATTTCATTTACTGCTCACTGCGGGACCTGGCATCAACATTTTAGAAGTAGAGACCAAACACGAGTAGGGCGCCCAATTTACTGTACATTTTTCCATGGACTAGGAAAGCCCTGCCGAGAAGATGCAATTTAGAAAGGGATGGAATGTTGAAAAAAACAATACAATGTGATGCACTTTATATGACGTAAAGCAACATAGGGACATATTATCAACAAACAGCATTAAAATTATCTGGTTCTGGTGTCAACATGGGCTTCTATTGGAATTCTCAAGGGCATATTATCAAGCACATTATCGCCGCTTTAGCGGCCGTTTTCTGCCGCTAAAGCGGCGATACTTTTATAGCCGTGCTTGATAATATGTCCCCATATGTTTATGTGTGAGGTAAATCTAGCCACAGATACACTTCGCCTCCGTGCATTTGTGAAACTTTGCTTGCGTTTTCCAGAGATTATTTTTTCGGACTTCACTGAACTTCAGAGCTAAGTTTAAAACTCTGTCTGTAGCAACACTATATACACATATCCCAAATCCCCATGGCATCTATAGGGTAGTTTGCCACTAGGCCCGGTCGAAACTTCAATCAGAGTAATCGTAATAAGTTTCTGTACTCCTGTAATGCACAATTACCGAAACTGCGTTATTACGAGAGCTTGAATAGCTAAACTAATTTAGGGCAACAACCCTACCGCAGGAGGACCGGAACAATGATCTAAAAGCGAGGAAGATGCTGATAGCTACTGCTGTTCATGTCCTATGGCATTTATTGCTATTTTCATAGCCCAAAATGCATCCCCAGCCACATTTTGAAAGCAAGTGTGCATTTTTTACTAAGAAAATAGCGGTAAATGGTGGATTACACTTCTCAAGTAATTCCATATAATTATGAGTAATTTTGCAGTACTAATTACTAGTAATTACCCTACAGAGAATGTTGCCAGTTACGCCCACCCCTATTCTTTACTAGCAAGATACTTAGCTTCTCCACAGACACTGCCCATTGTCCTTCTACCAGGAGTACATGGTTCTTTTCCACTGTTGTGACATCATACCCTTCTTTTCAATTTTCACAAAAAAACTACAGTCCCACCTACACCTAAAATGGCCTACATAATATCCAGACTCAGAAAACCCATAGAACTTGATAACAATAGACCCATTATGCAAATTCCATACACAGTCAAACAAGTGGTTCATCAGTGACTGCAGAAATTCTGTGATATTTTAAAAATAATATGTGGGTCAGACAGAAAGCTAGTGGAATTGCAGATTCCGATCTGGAAATCCCATACAAAATGTCTGCATGTGAAATCTGTTTGCAGATCTACAAATTCTGTGAGAAAAAAAAAATATTTTTTTAAATTAGTGAGCAAGATATGCTTCTTTGAGACCCTTAAACTCCTGCATCCATGTGAGGGTCATGTCATGTTCTCTATACCCTAATATTCCACCCTCACTTCTTGAGTGCCTGTCATCTTGTAATGGCCACCAAAAGAGACATTTTCAGTTGCTGTCATTACTGGAGAATCTATGGTTCCTCCACTGGACAAAGTTAAACATTGTTCTTTTTTACACGTGCACTTGTTCATCTTTCAAATGTATTAGCTTCAGAAGATTCAACAGTCCATACCCATTAATAATATGCAAATTCATGGTGAAGATATGAAACTGAGTAACTCTTTGAAGCCACCCTGGCTAATTTGTTTTGAAACAGATATCTCAAAAACTACAGGACATATTTCCACCAAAATTACGCCCTCACCATTCACTACTTATACCATCACATATTACATAACTCATGACATGTTCAATGACTGCATCAATAATATCCCTAATGACATCTGAAATGTCATCATTTTTGACAACCACGCAGCACAGTGCATGGTGGGAGTAAGAGTTATAGCTACTTTACAGCATGAGTTATAGTTTCTTCAGATAACTATAAATGGCAAAATTTAGAGACTTTTCTGGTTTAAAATGGAATTTTTAAAAAAACACTTTCACCTAATTATAGCCTATCGTTAACCTTTGTTTTGTCAGTCGATTTCTAAGGTTATTTCTTAATATAAAGCAATATATTACTACCATACCTAATTATAACGTCACTTTAATCTTTGTTTTTTTCAGTGAAAATATATATATATCTAGGTTTAAGCACATTTTCAGGTAATCTTTATTTCCCTTCCTTTGTTTCACAGCTACAGGGGCGTAACAGACACCCCCACTACCCCTTTGGTGTGGGGGGCAGTCTTTGATGCATAAAGGGGGCCCTCTCAGCCTGTCAGCTCTAGTGTATGGGCATTGCCAGAGGCCCCCTCACCGTCCCATGCAGGGGGCCCTCCAAGGTTTCCTTATGCCACTGCACAGCAAAAGAAGGATGTAAAATTCGCTCATTGTTTCAATCAAAGTGGTCATGATTACAGTGTTTTAAATACTTCTTATGCTGTGAAATACACAAAATGAAATACATGCTACCTGGAGTGACACAGCGTCCTTGACCAGTTGTGAAAATATGTACTCAGGAACAGTTCTCCTGTGATCTGGTAATTGCACAAGTAAGATCTGTAATGCAGGAATCCTGCACTGCTTTCTATACAAAGAAATATACATAGATTCACTGAAAAGGCTACAGTTAAACAGAAGTTATGGTTAGAATTGACTATAGTATCTTAATGTATGTTAACAAAAATTGCAATTCACTTACAAAAACACAATTGATGTAACACACACTGTTACATATGGCTAAGAATGAAAACCAAAACAACAATGAAAATAACCAATTAGGGTGAGCTTCGCAAATTGTAATTTGCAATGCAGTAATACAAACTGTAGTACACCAAATGAAGTGCTCTTAACCGTAAACTTGATGTAACAGATGCAATTAGAATGTCATAAATGATTCTAAAGCTTGCATTACATATAATAGTGTATACTTTTTTAAATGTGTAAATTTGGTGACAAGTTATTTCCGCAAATCGATAATTTTTACATTTCATATAGTCATAATAGGTGTACTGGTGATATTGGTGATATTGCTCTATGAATGACAGATAAAGATCGTTCAGAAGTGTTTTTAAATGTAATTTTGAATTGTCATATTTTCTAATGAGATAGCATTTTATTTGAAATGAGTGAAGTTTTCTGTTTTCTTATTTACCTTCACCCTACTTATACTCTCTCCCAATCAGAGGCCAGCAGCAAACTTTCTCTCCTCACAGCTTCCATGGGCATGGCAGGTGTGACATCAATCATTCAACCAGTTAAAAAGCATGTAATGCGAATGAAACTTTCTTTGTTTTTCTTATGTATCGTTTTGAAGGAATTTGCTGGAAGTTCCAATGTAGGCCTACTGAAGGCAATATTTTATATAGGTGTTTGTCTAGAAACTGTTTTATATTATATATATCACCATCTCCAGACTAATGTTGCTGAGGGAGCTAGGGAGGTGTACCTTCAGAAATGGGTTACTACTAACAGTTACACATAAACGTAGGGAATAGCTGTTTTCAGAATTAATATTTCTAATGCTGATTTTGCTTTCCGTAACTGAGTCTTTATGATATTCATTACTATATTTTCTGATTTCATAAAATAATTCTGATCTGGAACTCAATTATTGAGTTGCCTCACTCATTTGATCATATATGTTATACTCTGCTATTCGGATGGAAATAAGGAAAGCAGTGGGTGTTTCTAGTTACTAGATCAACAGGAGTGAAGGTGCTGAGCTGCCAAGGTAAAACCTGGGGTGTTTGAAAATATTGGAGTTCACTTGATTTTTGGGGTTTGATGCCCACAAGGTTTGGTAGCAGAAGATAGATAGCGTTGGGGCACCTCCCCTTCAAGGGTCCCCTCCAGATTTTCCTGAAATATTGAGCCTTCTTCCCAAAATCCAAGGAGAAAATAGGTTTGGAATTTTGCAAGCTCTTCCGATGCATAACTCTTTCTCAAGGAGACTAGGTTGTTTGGCTGCACTTTCTGAGTGAGACTGGATTTTAAGAATTAACAGCCATAAAAATTGAGTTGAGCATGTGCATTGTATGAGATGAGATTTTGTAACTGGATTTCTGTTTTTGTGTTGAGTTGTTTGGGTATGTGATGATGATTGTGGGTTCGATTGGTGGATTAATCAAGGTTGTGCTTAGGTACTCCTCATATTGTAAACTGTATTTTGTACCATTGATTAATGTTTATTAAGAGTTTAGAATATTGAATTGAGGTGGTTATCTGATTAGTCAAAATCCAAGATTTTGAGATACGTCGATTACTTGTTTGTCATAGTGGTGTGTAGAGCATTGTGCCACTCACACATTGGAACGGATTCTGAATGAATACATTTACTTTTCCAAGTTAGGGGTATTAATTTGGATCAGTATAACCTGCCCTGGAGTGCACTAGTCAGGTGGAGATTACAGGTTGGGAGTCTACTTGTAAAGAAGTTGTTGTCATTGTCATGTGCATTGGAGAACTATTGATTCTAAACCTTTATTTTGATTGTTCTTATCTTTCTAGAGCAAACAGACTAGTTTTGCAGATTTAAAGGAGCTTTTGTAATTTCCTCATTGTTCACGGATGAGTCGTGCTTTGATTAGTTGTCTAGTCAGGAGCAGCACTAGGACTGATGAGACGTTACCACAAGGCAGTGCTCTAATTGGTGAGTTATTGACTAAGCTGCACTGTGAGAGGCTCACTTTTGAGAGAGCCATGCTACTATTGGTTGTTGTTTGCTAATTTGCTGTGGTTTGGGGGAGAATTTTAAGCATAGGAGAATCTGTTTTGCAATTTAACAATGGAAAGTTCTCTGACAAAGAACCTGATTTAAAACTCGGTAGACAGGTTACTCCACTACAACGATGACGGATTTCCCATCCGCAGATATATATATTCCTGAAAATAAATTGTGATCTTTATTTCGTCGAATGGGAATCTGTCACCGTTGTGATGGAGTAACCTACTCACCAAGATCTAAATCAGACCCAAAATCTAAAACTACAGATGTGCATAGAGAGGGTGAGAAATTATTGACAGAAGGAACATCAGCTTATGAAATTATGAAAGAAATTGGGTATTACACGTGTACCTGGATCTCTGAATGGAATAGATATACAGCTCATGATGAGGCTTTGCAGTTTCTATTGGAGGATACCTTTGTTGTTAAGAAATTCAATTTCTTGAGACAAACCATGTATAATATGAAGCAGATGCCCAGGCCTATGCAATTTGAGGTGGTAAATAAATGGCATCCTATGGCTACAGAGAAAGAAAGCTTCTAAAGGAGTGAAGAGTTTATTTAGACACAGGCTCAAGTGTAAACAAAGAAAAACATTGGCAGGAAGATATGATAGAATGTCTAAAAGTATTCCCTACTATTATTTCAGAAGAGGAAGTAAAGAGGAAAATTAAATGTAAAGCAAAACAGAAGAATTAACAGGCAGAGACGGATGAGGATGTGAAATTCATAGGCAAGGTTTTGAATTCCAGACAGCCACCACAAACAGACAGACCTCTAGGAATAGGTCAGCTTGTTGTAGGATTCAGCAGTGGTGCCAGTGTGGCTGGTGTTGTGGGATGAACTCCTATTTCCGATCCGAAGCCACCACGATCACCTGTGGCGTGCCCCAAGGATCATCCCTCAGCCTGACCCTTTTCAACATTTACATGGCACCGCTCGCCAACATCGTACGAGCACACCACCTTAACATCATCTCATACGCCGATTACACCCAGCTGATCCTCTTCCTCACCAAGGACCCGGCCAAATCCAACCTCCACAAGGGAATGAAGGCCGTCGCAGACTGGATGAAGACTAGCCGTCTGTAACTGAACTCAGACAAGATGGAGGTCCTCATCCTCGGCTCCACCCATTCCGCATGGGACGACTCCTGGTGGCCGGCCGCGCTGGAAGCTGCCCCGACACCCACCAACCATGCACGCAACCTGGGGTTCATTCTGGACTCAATGCTCTCTATGACCCAGCAAGTTAGCGCTGTTTCCTCCTCCTGCTTCAACACCCTCCGCATGCTCTGCAAGATCTTCAGATGGATCCCTACCGAAACCAGAAGGACGGTCACCCAAGCACTCATCAGCGGCAGGCTGGACTACGGCAACGCCCTCTACGCAGGAACCACGGCTACACTCCAGAAGAGACTCCAACGAATACAAAACGCCTCCGCACACCTCATCCTCGGACTCCCTCGCCACAGCCACATCACCACCCACCTGAGAGACCTGCACTGGCTCCCGGTCAACAAGAGGATCACCTTCAAGCTCCTCACCCACGCTCACAAAGCACTCCCCAATGCCGGACCAGCATACCTCAACAAACGAATGTCCTTCTACACCCTGAACCGCCAGCTTCGCTCCGCTGAACTTGCCCTCGCCACCGTCCCACGCATCCGCCGAACGACCACTGGTGGCAGATCATTCTCCCACCTCGCCGCCAAGACATGGAACACCCTCCCCGCCCACCTGCATCAGACCCAGGACCTGCTCACCTTCAGGATACTTCTCAAGACCTGGCTGTTCGACCATTAGCTGCCTCCCCCACCCGCTTAGCGCCTTGAGACCCTCACGGGTGAGTAGCGCGCTTTACAAAGGATTGATTGATTGATTGATTGATTGATTGATTATTGGAGTTTAAATGAGTGCAGCTAAGGAAGACACAATTCCATCAGCAGAACCTAGCATGAGTGGAGATCTACAGACAGAAAGCAGGCTCAGGTTACTCCTGTAATTACTAAATTATCAGCTAAAGCCATTAGTGTTGGAATTTTGAAGATTGAATTTGGTGAAATGTTACAGAGTAATGTAGATTTGAACAGTCTCTTGACATACAATACTGAGGAAATTAGAAACTTGATGAAGAAAACTGCTAGATGTGCGAATGGAGCACATGATAAATTGAAAGAGTTAGCTGATACATTGGAAGTGTACATCAGCAAAATGAAAAGTGTAAAGCAAAGTAAACAAATTGGTTTGACACATGATGAAATCAAAGAGATGAGTTTGATTACCTTAAGGGCCCATATTAAATTTTGAAAACACAGGATAGGAGTGATTTGATGAAGTATAGAAAAAGATAGCATAAAAGAATTGTGAATAAAAATAAAATAAAAGGGACTGAGGGAGAACAGAGAACTGCTGCAAGTGATTCTGAAATGGCAGCAGGTTCAGTACTAGAGTTTCATTTGAGAGAAGCTCGTGGTGGGAATTTGATTTATGTGCCATGGTCTACAGCTGATTTGTATATGTTTACACATAATTTTCCAAAGCTTCGGGAAAATAGTATGATGAAATTCAAACACTGACAAGCATTTCTCCAAAGTTATGGGCAGATTTGAACTCATTGTTTGAAGTTGTGTTATCTGTAAACTTTAGGTTAACAAGCAAGTTTAATATCAGGTGGCCAGCACAAGAGCCAGCCAGGGTTGTTCCAAACAATGCGCCACCTGCTCTGATAGCAGGCAACTATAAGGCTATTACCAAGTATTTGAAGATATAAATTCCTGAGAAAGATATGAATTGGCGCAAGATTTTTAGAACCACACAAGAGCCAAAGGAATCAGTGCATAAATATTATGAGAGATTCATGCACATTTACAAAAGCAAAGCAGAGTTGAAAACCCCACTAAGAAGGTGCTAGTGGTTTCGTTTCCGCGTGTGTGAATGGTTTGAGAGAAGAAATTAGTAATCACATTCAGCAAAGTAAATTGTGCTGGCAGATCAAGAGCATTGATGAGATCCTGATGTTGTAGAAAATAGTAGTGAATATTTTGAAGCTCAGCAGAAGAAGCTTGAAGAGAAGCTGATGATTTCTCAGACAAGGCAATTTGAGAGAGGGAATGGGTTCAAATATGAATTTTACACAGAATAGAGTGAGTGGAATGAATCAAGGAGTGCAAGGTGTTAGCAATGATGACATGAATGTGAATGTAGAGATATTGGAACAGAATACAGTGTCTCATTATTTGGAAGAACCAGGGACTGGAAGCGGGAGAGTAGGCAAACTCCGAGCAGGGTACGAGTAAATTCAGAACAAGTCACGCAAATGCAGAGAAATGGTGGAATGTCAAATATGCAAAACTCAGAGCAGAACATACAAAATCAGAAATCATTTAGAATGCCCATGCCAGCAGCTCTAGTGAGAAATAAAATGCCATATAATGGAGGGTATAGGCAAAATGCATTGATCCTAATTAGTGAATTGGCAGAAAGCAGTTCACAATGCCTGAAGTGGAAGAAGGATTGCTTACTAAGGAGCAGTTCTGAAGGTAGATCAAAGTGGTCCATATATTGACAGAAAACTCAATTGCTACCCAGTTTCGTACCTAATCAATACAGGATCTACCCATTCTACTGTTCTTTCTGTGGAAGCCCCAAACCTATTCCTATTAGGAAGAGCAGTCCAAGCTGCAGGGATTAGCAACAAGCAGATGCCCCACTTAAAATTGTTTACTTGGAGAATAAGCACCAGTTCATATAATGTGATTCAAGTTCAGTGAGTGTTGCAGTTGAAACCTAAGATGAAGATTCAATCTTTAAACTTAGCTCTTAAGGCTCACGAGTTGAGTTATATCCAGTGTTGACTAAAGAAGACCTGCCTCTGGATTTAATATATACTGTCAGAGAAGAGGAGTGGGATTACACATGTAAAATGATTGGATGGATCAAAGGAGTGCAACTGTTAATGTAAAGATAAAACCAGATGCAATGTTCCTAAGAGTGAGGAAGTACAAGTTGATAATTGAGGCAGAAGAAGGAATGAAGCCAGTGATGGGAATCATTCAAAATATGCTTGGTAATCCTTGCACTTCTCCAGTGATGGGAATTAAGAAACCAAATGGAAAATGGGGAATTGTTAAAGACCTTCAAAAGATTAATAAAATTGTTGTTTCATGTTGTCCTGTGGTACCGAATACTGCAGTGACTCTCTTCCGGATTCCCTCAGAAGCAGAATAGCATACTTTATTTGACTTATGCCAAGTGTTTTTCTCAATACCTCTTTATGAGGAATCACAGTATCTTTTAGTGTTCCAATTTTTGAAAAAATAACTAATAACTCCCGTAGTACAGAATGCCACAAATACTAATTAAGTGTATAGAGAGTCTAAAATATCCATCTGACTCAGTACTAGGGCAATATATAGATGGTTTATTGATTGCATCCAATATTATGGAAAATTGTAAATTGAATACAATTGCCTTGTTGAACTAATTAGGCTGAAAATGCACATAAAGATTCTCTGACAAAAATGCAGAATTGTAAAACAGATGTAATTTATCTTGGAGTAACAGAAGTGTCAGAAAAACACGTTTCTGCAACTATAAAAATAAATCTGCCTAACACCGAGAGGGAGGTTCAGATGTTTTTGGGAATTGTCGGATACTATTGACAGTGTATTCCAAACCTTTCACTTATTGCAAGGCCCTTAGTGAGATTAAAAGGTAGCAATAGCCAAGATCCTGTACCATTTTGCAATGTATGTATTGAAGCATTCAAGAAGCTGAAAGAGAGTTTGTGTTTCTGCATGCCTGACTACAATATGGTTTTCTTCTTCTTCTCGCGTGAGAAAGATCGTTGTGCACTTTTGATCCTTTTACAGAAACTTGGAAGTTTAATGTGCCTTTTTGTCTGCTGTATTGGATTCAGTAGCTGTAAGTCTTCCAGTTTCTCTGTAATCGATTGCAGCTGTTTATTTGGCAATTGACCAAAGTGAACGGATTGAATGGGTCATAATTTAATTGTTTATGTCCCACATTTGGTTGACATTCTTTTAGCAAGAACAAGGACTCAGCATATGACAAATAGTAGACTGACTCGTTATGAGCAGGCTATACATGTAGCAGAGAACAAATCAATTCAGAGAGGCAATGTCTTGAATCCAGCTGCAGTGGTCCCAATTCCAGACAAAACTGATGAGGACAGGGAAGGTGAATTGGATGAAGATTTGGATCAAGATTGCCTGGAGGTGACCGAGTTATGTACAAAAACAAAACCAAACATTAAAGAAATTCCTTTGCAAGTGGCTGATTTGACGCTTTTTGTTGATAGTTACTGCTTAAGGGACGAAAATGGAGCATTGAACCTTGCCTATGCAGTGTGCTCTATTACAGAGACACGGGATGCGTCTCCCTTACCAAATGTGACATCAGCACAAGTAGCAGAATTGGTTGCCTTAACTACAGCTTGTTGTCTATCTGAGAATCTGAGTGTTTCAATCTATACAGATATCCAGTATGGTTTTGATGTCGTTCATGACCATGGGCAACTGTGTTCACAAAGAGGATTCATGACATCATCAGGAGCAATATTAAAGAATGGTGTGTACAAATTGGATTTGTGTAGAGGTGGTGAAGTGTACCGCTCGTAAATTTGGAAAGGGTATTTTCACTCTTGGAAATAGATATGCTGACCTGATGGCAAAGTTGTGCACTACAGGAAGATTCAATGGTGCAGCAGAGTGAAAGGGGTGAATTTGAAAATGATATAGTCAGGAATAAAATAATGTAAGTTGTTTCTTTATGGATTCGATGCAAACCTCTTTGAGTGAACTCAGTGATTTGCAAGATGAAGCTCCCGAAGAAGAAAAACAAAGTGAGTAAAATTGGGCTATAAAAAGAATGATAAGGATGCGTATGTTAATATAGACCAGAAATACATTTTACCAAATGCAATGTTATATTCCTTGTTTAAATATTTGAATTATCAAGCTGATGCAGTATGGGATAGTTTGGTTAGACTTTTCCGAAAATATTAAGAAAATACTAGATTTAACAGATTGCTCAAGATATATGTTGTCGCTGTATGGTCTCCCATTTGATCAACCAGGGTAAGAAAACTATTGCTATCATGAATCACATTGGCAAATCAGAAGGCCCATTTATGAAATTGCAGGCAGATTTAATTAAAATGTCACACTATAAGGGATTGAAGTACATTTTAGCAAAAGACACACAATTAATGGACGGAATGCAGAACAAATCAAAACATTCACCCCCAGTCAAGAGATCTGGGGTAAATCCATCATTCTTTTGCTCACCATGCCACCCCAGTTTGAACTTGACCATATGCAAATCAGTCTTGACCCTGTGCCTCATGAGAACAGTCCAGCCCAAACTGCCAAGCCAGGTCCTCCCTGGACCGGAAACAAGCATCCTAGGACCAGTTTCGGTGAGGGTTCGCCGGCTTGACTCGTGACGAGGTCCCGGTCAACTTCCCTGGAGCGGACTTAGAACATTTTTCAAGGTCGCTTCAGCGGGGCAACCTAGGAATCCAGGCCGGCATGCGATGGAAGGCAGGCGGCTTGGCTCTCGCGGTTGCTCCCGGTCACCTTTTCTACCAGCGGACTTAAAACATTTTCTGGAGCTTTTCTCGTGGGGTCTCTCGATGCTCCTCATGTAGCCGGATCCGGTGAGGGTTCGCTGGCTTAAGATTTCTTCTAGTCCCGGTCAATCTCTGGAAGTTGGAGCGATGGTGCTTTTAGTGGGATGAACATGGTTGGCTTTGCCGGCTCACGGTTAAAGGAAGGCGGCCTGGCTGACCAGGTTGAGTCGGTCCCTCTATGGAGATTTTTTTCAAAGTTGCTCCAAAGTTCTCCAAACTTCTTGAACTTCTTCCTGAAGATCCTCAATGGGTCCAAAAGTGTCTCAAACTCACTCCAAGGGTCTGGAAGCTCCAAGATGGTCCTTGAAAGTTGAGGACGTCAGTTCCCACAATCCACTGGTACAAAACCCTTACAAATCCACATATGGTTCTCCAAGGTGTAGATTTAGTTGGTGATGTTCCAGATTACCTCTTTGAAACCCGTAGCTTTCAGGGAGTCCACTCTTTAGTTCTTTTCCAGCAAGATAATCCACAGGGCTGTAGTTTCAGATGGTGCAGTCTTGAGAGGACAGGCCTTAGAAATGTTTGCACAGCAAAACGTCTCAACAGGGCACTTCTTGCTTCAGTAAGTTTCAAGCAGCAGATCTGGAGGGCTCTGCCCCTCTCAGATACTTATTCCTAGTTCTCTGGGTCAAGCAGGAGGTCACTTCTGACCAATGGGAGCTGGGTAACTCCTCCAATATATGACCATATCCTGTAGAGTGTGGCATCAAATCTTCCAAATCCATAATGGCTGATTTTCCAGCAAGGAGGTAAGAGCTGGCTAAACACACCCCTAGGGTGGCTCATTTACTTAGACCCCCCCTGCATCTGCTCATACATTCCTTAATCCTACCATCTGCCTAAGGTTGGTAGCTCAGAGCTGTAAATGACACTGGTCTCTACTCTCCTGTTTGAAGAACATAGTTTACGACTCCTGCCCCTGGCCTGGCACACAGCACACTGCCCTGCCAGCAGAGCTGGCTAGCTACAGAGGCTATTTATCACCTCTTCAAGGCAGCCTGGCTAATCCACTTAACTCTGATCAACCAGGGCAGACCACTAGAAAGCTGAATTTGGACTTACAATCAAGAGTGTCGTATAACTTCTTGTATGCACACTTTAGGAGGAATTCAACAATATGATATTGTTGGATTTATTAATACCATTCTGGGAAGTCTTTGAATGGCATTTCTAGCCCGCTCCTATCAAGAGTTATTAATCAATAACTTCCTACCATGTTAACCTATGTAACAGGGGATTTGTAATGGGAAAAATGACTTGGGCCATTTTTCCAGCACCAGGACTTACAAAAACATATTTTATAAGCACTTGTCTTATATCTACAGGAGCCCCACCCCATGTTCAATTAGGGGAGAATTTAGGAGTTCTGAATCTGTAGAAATATTGCAGATTCTCGCTCCACAGTGCTCCTAGCATCAAAGTCGAATTTGAACACCACTTTACCACAATGAGGGGAGTGAAATGTGAAATTTCACTTTACCCAGGCATATAATAACTCATTTTATAAGGGTGTACCTTATAAGTCCCTGACTCCCCACTCCTGGGATACCTTGGGGAGACCCTGGGGGTCCCTAATATGCCAAAACAGTGTAGGCTATCCATTTTAAGTGCCCCAAACACCATAGTCGAGTTTGGGCACAATTTACTTTTTGAAAGCAGTCCTGGCACCCAGGGTTGTTTTTAAACTGACCTTAGGCTTCAGCAGTGCACACATGCAGGTGCAGATAAAGGCTTCTGGCCTCTAAACTGCCATGCCCCAGGGTACTGGGGACTTCTAGGTAGTTCCAATCCCCTCACCCTATTATATACTAGGGGCCTATAGGGGTGGTCATGCCAATCACAGGGGTACCCCACCATACCATTGTGTACCCTAGTTTATTTAGGTGTTTTAACTGTATTCTAATGTGTCTCTTTCAGCATTGCACTGGCCCTGGTCCTGGTTAGGCAGAGCCCAGGGTCGGTCAAAATCAGTTACCACCAGTATCATTCAGCAAAAAGTTGGGGGGGTGCCCAGGGCCCAGGATGACTTTGCAACATCTGCTTTTTCTCCAAACGGGTAGAGGCATACCCCACAAGGAGAGCCGTTAGCTTGGAAGAGGATGGTGAAAACAAAGCATTTTATTTTAATACAGGGCGGGCTCAGTGAAATATTTACTCTGCTTCCCACAATGTCAACCTGGATTCTGTCCCTGCGATGGTAATTCAGAACAAGCAATGTTACATTTAAGGTTTTTTTGGTTAAGTATTCAAAGAAGCTTTTGGTCCCTCGTTTAATGACACGAGCAGTTAGAACTTTGAAAGATGAACTAAAATTGTTCATCCACCTGGTAGATGAGTAAAAAACTATCCACCTGGGCGCCTTTTTGAAAGTAGACATCAGAGCCCGTTGCACTATGACTACTGTATAGGTCTGCTGCATGCTTTCATATTTCATGTATTTATGACAGAGGAGTGTATATTAACTTCTGTATGTTTTATGTATGTTTGATTTTAAAACTTTTTAACATTATGGAAGGTGTGTATTTTATTGCACTTTGATGGATGCAATATGTATTCCAAATAAAGGTATAGAAGTGAATTGAATTGAGAACTGATATCCATACAGTTGCCAATTTACTGTTGAGGGAGGTGATACCTAGATGTGTCTTACCCACCTCCATGGAAATGGATTGTGTCACACACTTCAATAGTGAGATGTTGCAGATAAGCTGCACAGCTTTCAATACCAAAGCAAAACACAAGGAGATGATGGACAGAGCGCTGAAACTTTTCAGACGCTCACCCCCAGTCAAAGATTTGGGTTGAATCCATCATCGTTCTTTAGCTCACTTCGCCACCCCAGTTCACACCCAGCTATATGCAAATCAGTGTTGACCCTGTGCTTCATGGGAACAGTCCACCCAGAACTACCAAGCCATGTCGTCCCTGTACCGCAAACAAGCATCTTGGGACCTGTTTCGGGGTAACACCAGTCATCAGCCAGGCTAGCTTGAATCCAGTGGAAAAGTGAGCAATGGACCCCCGTCCAGGAATACCCTGCCAAATTAGGGCAAACAAATCAAATACAAGGAGATGATGGAAGGAGCACTGAAGCTTTTCAGACACTCATCCCCGTGAGAAGCTGGCTTGGTATATGATGCACACTTATCTAAGTGGGCACCCTGCACCAATCCACACAATCCTTATGGTGATTTTAGTGGTCTTTGACAACCTTAGAAAGCTCTCTAAGTGGTAGCTGTGCAGAGTCGCCTTCAGGCTTTGTCCAGAAGGAGTGTAAAGAAGCTTGTTTTACCAGAAATAATCCTGTAGGTATAGATTAAGTGAAAAGAACCACACAGTGTATTTATTAAAATATGTATGTATTATAAAACACTAACTAACACATACAGATATCTCCTAGCCAGAGATATACACCATACTCACAATACTTTTCAATAGATACAGGTAAGTATCACGAAATACACAGTGGTCACCAGGGGGAGAAAAAACCATATACTAAAATAGTGGTATGTGAACTCAAGTCAAGACTATACCCCGAAGATGTAGAAGTGCCAGGGACCCAAGGTACCACCCGAGTTAAGTAACCAGGAACCCCATGGAGGCCGTGTGCAGAGTGGGAACACGGCCGTGGACTCAATACAAGTCAATGGGTAAGTCGCGGTTGCAATTTTAAAGAAGAAGGACCCTACCCAATGGACCCTGAAGAAACCCCGTGGAAGACAGAAGGTTGGAGAGCCACCCCACCCGTGGATACCCTAGGAACCGGGATACCTACACCAAGGAAGCTGGGTGCATAGGTGTGAAGTGGCATCGGAAATCGCCATTGAACTCAATGGAGGACTTCAGGAAGATGCCGCTGCTGGAGAAGGTGGAAGTGTCCGGTGGAAGCAAAAGGTGGATTCAGGATGATAAGTACCTGCAATCAGAAGGGACAGAGTCTATGCCGCTTGGAAGTGACCAGGAGGCCTGGAAGATGAATGCTCACCGAAGTGGAGTTTTGCAGGAAAATTGACGGTGACCTTGAAACTGACCAGGCGACTCTGTGAAAGACCAGGCGCTATGCAAAAGCTGTCCCACATTGGATGTCAAGAGCTGAGGAGTTGGTGTCCGTCAGAAGCACCAACAAGCCTTTACAACTGCAACCAATGTGGAAAGTGAGGAAGGTACAGTTTCAGGACCAGCAAGGTCCAGGTGACTCACCACAAGCAGGGGAGTCAGGGCAAGCCCAGAGTAATCAGGGGAGACTGCAGAAATCAAAGATGACCCTCAAGAGGACACATAGGCCAGAGGCACTGGAGTTGCGAGAGGACCTTGAGCAGCTCACCAAAGATGCAGGCCCATGGTGCAAGTGATATGGTGAGGACAAAGATCTTGGTCACAGGAGATGTTTGAGGTGGGGGCTACTTGAAGCCCGAAGATCTTCGTGGAAGGAAGCCAACAAGCCTTTACAACTGCAAGTCAATTAGGTGCACAGGGGTTTTGTTCCTGCAGCTCTGACGAGCAATACTGGCTTCAAACTTGGTGAGAGGACAGAGCAGGCCTCAAGGAATGTGAAGAACTACCACCTGTGTTGCTGAGCCTTTTGTAGTCCGTGGGAGCCCAGGATCAGCAGACCGATCAGCTAAGTTGAGTTGCCTGCAGATGCAGGGAAGTGACTCCTTCACTTCAAGGGAGATTCCTTCAGGTGTCTTGGATGCCCACAGGCCATGGAAGGTTCCTGTATGGAGCACAGGCATGAACATTGCAGTAGACGAGCAGGGCAATGAGATCAGGAGCAGCAGGAGTTTTCCCAGTTACAGCATGATGCCCAGAGCGAATTCCAGCGAAGTCCAGAGTGCCCAGACAGTCAAAATGGTGCCTTGAAATTAATCTTGTCCCATGCCAAAATTAGGGATCCACCCTCAGGCAAACCCTTAAGTACCCTAAATAAAAGAGTTGGGATGGATCAGGGTTCCCTCCCAGGCGAGGGGTCAGACAGTGGGGAGGATACTCCCATGTCCTTTCTCCAGTTTCGCGCCAGAGCGGGAGCCAACGGCTCCCTGAGCTAATTTGAACTGGACTATGCAAGGAGGGCGCCAAATGTGCCCTTCAAGCAGATTGAGTGGCTCTGGCAAGTGCTCCCACCCGGCCCCAATACACTTAACACTATCTGGGAGGTGGACATAAGTCCCTGTGACAGGATATCTATTGTTCTGCCTTCCCCTGCTCGAGCTTGGCTCAGCAGCAGGAGGGCAGAATCGTGTCTCCGGTCGGCAACAGGCATGTTGTGGTGTCTAGGTCTAGAAGACAGGTCCCGGGAGCACTGAGGGCCACCCAAAAGAGCTCTCAGTGCATGGAACCATACCCCCACACTATTTACGGTGTGGGGATATGATTCCAACATGTTTGATACCAATCATGATATGGTTTGTTACTGCCAGTTTAGAGATGGTCATCAAGTAATGATGCATGGCCACTCTATGTATCATAATGGCTGATGCACTTACCGCCTGAGAGAATGGACTCCGAAGGCTGTAGGGGTGTCCTGCTCATGCAGGGGCACTCTCACACTTAGAACTGAGACCCCTGTCTCCAGAATTGAAAGGCCTGCTGTAGGAGTGACTTATAGGTTTTAAGTGCAGTGACCTTATATATAGGGAAACCTATATCTTTCGTAAGTGGTGCTAGTACCAACTTGCACAGGCTGCAATAGCAGACCTGTAATTACAGTTTAGTGGTCCCTCATGGTGGCATAATACATGTTTCAGCCCATGGGGGACCCCTGGTGTACCCAAGCCCTGGGTGCCTCAGTACCATATACTAGGGACTGATCATGTTACACCACTATTCAATCTGGGATGTACCTAAGTACTTACCATACCAATTTAGGGGAGAAAGCACAGAGACTGGGGTCCTGATTAGCAGTAAGACTAGTCAGAAACAGCATAGCACCAGGCAAAATGTAGGGGTGACCATAAAAGCAGATCCTACTTTCCTACACTCCCAGTCACAGATTGGGGTTGAAACCATCATCATTCTTTTTTTCATTTCACCACCCCAGTTCAGATCCAGCTATATGCAAATCAGTCTTGACCCTGGGCCTCATGGGAACAGTCCAGCCCGAACTGCCAAGCCCAGTCTTCCCTAGACTGGGAACAAGCATCCTGGGACCATTTTTGGAGTAACACCCCTCATTAGCCAGGCTAGCTTGAATCCAGGGGCAAAGTGAGCAAGGGACCGACATCTGGGCATACCATGCCAACTTAGGGCAAATAAAGCAAAAACAAGGAGATGATGGACGGAGCACTGAAACTTTTTAGACACTCACCCCCAGTCACAGATCTGGGTTGAGTGAATCATTGTTCTTTAGCTTACTTCACCACCCCAATTCAGACCCAGTTATATGCAAATCCATTTTGACCCTGTGCCTCATAGGAACAGTCCAGCCGGAACTGCCAAGCCAGGTCTTCCCTCAACCAGAAACAAGCATCCTGGTACCGGTTTTGGGGTACCACCCCTCATCAGCCAGGCTAGTGTGAATCCAGTGGCAAAGTCATATGCCCAGACGTGGACCCCTTGCTCACTTTGCCACTGGATTCAAGCTAGTCTGGCCAGCGCAAGCGAAAAATGGCATCCTCTTGCAACATTTTGGGGTGCTAGAATGGCACCCGGCAAGATTTTTTCAATGCTGCCTGTCGAGAAAATCTACTCGAGCAGCATCAAAAAAGCAGTGCACTCTGGCATGGTTTTGTTTGTGCTGATTTACTCTAAAACAAAGAGAGAGGGACCCTTGGAAACACAAAGGACTAGGGTTCAAACAGAAAAACACGAAGAGGTGTCCTCTGGGAATTCTTTTTTAAAACACTACTCAGAGATACTTTACCAAGCACAACACTCAATCAACCAACATCCATCCTTAAGGGTTACAGCTCAAATCAACTGTCATTATGAGTTGGCACAGAAATATACAGATCATACGTCTGAGAAATCAATTTATTAAAAATATTACACAAGATTAAAAAGTCAATTCATACATATGACAAAAGAGATTTTTTTTAAAAGCTCAAATGTGATAATAACATACATCAAGTAGGACAATGTTAAGAACACAAAACGAGAGTTAAAACAGACAAAACGTTGCCATAAAGTACCATAACCGACTCTACAAAGTTTTCAAATGAACCCTGATGCACCACAGGCCATCAACATCTAGGGTAACATAAGATTGACGAATTTATTGTAAACTGGCGTCGATGTGTTTCGATGGTTTATTCTGGTTGAACCATCTTTCTCAAGACTACAGGTTAGTGTACTCTTGTTGAATAAAAGTCATTATTAGACCACTTCCAATAGTCGAGAAACTACTTGGAGAAATTGCTGTGCAGCTCCACTTCCTGATTGGAAGATGCCATGGACTGTTCATCACTTGCTCATAAACCCCTCACAGTAGTGGGGAAATTATTTTAGAAATCGCTGTGTAAATCAAATCCACAACTGAGGAATACCACTGACTGGTCGGCACCAAATATACGCAATTGATCTGGCCTACTGCGTGTTTCCTGTCTTTCCCTGGAGAGGGGTGAGCGTTTTTTCAAGTTTGTTAACCACGTTCCATGCAGATCCACTATGTATTAAAATGTCATTCGTCTCGTGGCTATGTTAAAAGAAGCCGAAGGCACACTTTTACGTCCGTCCTTGTTTGCTTGATGCTCTGTCATAGAGTGGAAAAAAGTGACTACCTTTGAGAAGAAGGAAGCACATGTCCAGAGAACCAGTTTGTCAGGATAAAAAGTAGTGTACGGTGGGTGCTCCAAGAGAGCCTGCAACTCACTAACCTTCCTGGCCAAAGTAATGACCACCAGAAAGCTGGTTTTGATGGTTAATAACAAAAGAGTGCAGTTGTGTAATGGCTCAAGAGGAGCACACCTCAGGAAGTAAGGACCAGGTTTAAATTCCACTTGGGCATGATGAATGGCCTGGGGGAGCATATGTTGCAAACCTTTGAGGAATCTCGACACAAAAGGTGACTTAAATATGAAAGGTTGGTCTGCGAACTGCAAAAATGCAGTAGTTACTGAAAGATATCCCTTAATTGTTCCCAGATCAGAGCACTGCTGGGCCAAAGAAAGAAAAATAATGGGACCTTAGAAAGAGGAGCAGATAGGGTATCAGCGCTTTTTGATACACAACATGCCACACATTTTACCCATCGACAGACGTATACCAATTTGGTGGAGGGATGCCTGGCTGCTAGACTAACATCACAGACTTCAGGTGGAAGGTCGAAAGCTGTCATCTCTCACCACTCAATATCCATGCATGAAGGTAGAGTGTGAAGGTTGGGGTGCAGAACCTCCCTCTGTTGCGGAAACAGAAGATTAAACCAAAGAGGCAGCTTGACTGGAGGAGCAATGCTGATGCTCAACAGCTCAGGATATCAGACTCACCATGCCCAGTCCTGAGCCACAAAAATGACTTGGGCCCGGTCATTTCTTATTCTTTTTGAGAACTCTGGGCAGGAATGATATTGGTGGAAAGCCGTACAGGAGGCCAGAGCTCCAATCGAGACAAAAAAACGTTTCTGGGCGAGAGTCGTCCTTGGAAACTCTGGCATGCACAACTTCTGACATTATGCGTTCTAAGCAGTGGTGAATAGATCTAATGTGGGCTCTACCCACTCTTGAAAGAGGCTTGGCACCACATCTATAGATGTAAACACCATTCATGATCCGTTAGGCATCGACAGCTGAATTCATCTTCCCTGGCGTTCAGAAATCCTGCCAGGTTTTGAACAACCAGAGAAATGCCCTGGTGTTCCAGCCGTGTCCAGAGATGCAGCGCCTCTTAACAAAGGGCTCTTGACTCCACTCCACCCTGCTTGTTGCAGTACCAGATGGTGGTGCTGTTGTCTGTGGACACCTGCACTAGCCTTCCGATGATGGAGGGAAACGACCTTAACAACGCAGCCTTAAGCATGCGTGCCATTTCCCTGCAAGCGAAACAATGCTTGCCTTATTCACGCATATGCCTTAACAAGGCATATGCGTGGTTAAGGCAGTCAGCGTTTTAGTTGTCTCAGCGGATGGGAGAGAAAGGCATGCAGCAGGAAGGACGGAGTGAGACATGGCTGGATAAGTTGGGCTGGGGCCGAGGGGAGGTGGGGGAAGGTTTTAGGGGGTGGGGGCTGGTTTTAGGGCTCATGGAGGGGGGCTGGGGTTGGAGTCGTTTTTACGGGGTGAACATTAGGGCTCAGGGCAAAGGTCAGAAAAGGGGCGGTTTTCAGGCCTAGGAGGCAGTTCAGCTAGGGCCCGGTGGAGGTGGGTTTTAGGGGTTATGGAGATGATGTTATGGCTCAGGGAGGGGGCTGTGGTCAGAGTAGTTTTTAGTGGGTTAAGGATTAGCACTGAGAGCAAGGGGGCAGAAATGGGGCAGTTTGCAGGCCTAGATGGCAGTTTTTAGGGATCAGAGCAGTGGGAAAGGGGCAGTTTTCATGGCTAGGGGCAGTTTTAAGGGCTTGGGCGGGGGTACTGGGGTCAAAGCATTTATTTGTGAGCAGGGGGTTAGATTTTAATGCTCTGGTTAGGGGTTGGGGTAGTTTATAGGGCTGGGGTAGGTAGAATGCACCACAGGAGGAATTAATTTTAGGGCTAAGGGCAGAGGGGCAGGGGTGTGATTTACCACACATGTCCCTTTACCAATCATGTCTTCACCATGAAATTGCATGGTAAAAGCATGTGTGGTAAAGGCATACGTGATAAAGATGTGATCATGGTTGACACAGCTGGGTTCAGGCATGCATTGCTGAGGCATGCGTTGGTGTATCACACAATCCTTGATGGAGGGTAGAAAGGCCTTTAACGCCATGTGAATTGCCTGAAGATCCAGCAAGTTTATGTTGAGTCCGAACTCTGATCTCCACCTCCACCCCAGCCCAGGAGTGACACATCTGTCAGCTCTGGTTGAGAAAGGAAGAGAGATCTGCCACTGACCCAATTGCGGTTCATTAGCCACCTATGCAGGTCTTTTGCAAGCCCCTTTGAGATCTGGAAAATATCTGAGAGATTCCCCTCATGCTGCGCCCTTTGGAACTTCAAGTTGCACCAAAGATACAATATATGACAATGAGCATGTATTACCAGCAGAATGCAGGAGGCTATGAGGCCCAACAGCCTCAGAGACTGTCTCACTGAAATCCAGGAAAAAGGCTGAAACATTTGAACCATAGCCTGAATATCCTGCACTCGCTGTTTTGGAGAATAAGTCTGAAACTACGCCGTCTCCAGAACAGCTCTGATGTAAAGGAGCCTATGTGAGGGAGTCAGGTGTGACTTTGGCATGTTGATAGTGAATCCCAGAGAGTGCAGGAGGTTTGCCATAGTCTAGAGGTGGGATACGACTGCCTGGGGTGAGCCCGCCTTTAACAGCCAATCGTTGATGTAGGGAAAGACTGGAACTCCAGACCTCGGCAGGTGTGGGGCAACCACATCCATCACCTTGGTGAACAGCTGAGGGGTGTTGGTAAGGCTAAAAGTAAGCCCAGCAAACTGAGAGTGCTTGAGACCCATCATCAACCACAGGTAGTGTCTGTGGGTGAGCAGGACGAGAATGTGAAAATATGCATCTTGCAAATCCAACGCTATCATCCAGTCTCCAGGGTCTAGGGCAGACAGAACGTGAGCAAGCTGAGCATTTTGAATTTCTCTTGTTTGAGGAAGAGATTGAGAAGGCACCCGTTTAGAATAGGATGAAAGCCTCCATCCTTCTTGGGCACCAGAAAGTAGCGGGAATAGCAATCACAACCTACTTCCGATGCCGACATCCTCTCCATAGCTACTTTGGCCAAGATAGCCAACACTTCATGGCAGAGTAAAGAACGATGGTCCTCCAGCAACCTGTCGTAAGTGGCTGGCATGGGCAAGGTGTAGAAGCTTACTGGCCATACTGGGTGGTATTGACATATTTAGAAACCCATTGTGTGGCCATGAAAGGGGTGGAAGGAAGACTGGGAGTGGCATGGAACCATAGAGCGTCCCTAAACCAATCTTGCGCTGAGTCCATATTCTCTACAAAGAGACAGAAGCCATTGAAGGGCATGTCCACAAGCAATGCTTGGACATCCCTGGAAATGCCAATAGTCCTCTGCCAGGCATGGCACTGAAGAGCCACCAATGAGGCAATCGCTCTGCCTGGTAAGTCGGTCGTGTCCAGACCACAACAAATGGAAAACTTTACTGCATTTCTCCCATCTGCAATAGCCCAAGAGAGTATGACTCAGGCTCCCTCCGAGACGATTGGCAGCACTTGCGCAACCAATTCACGGATCATGTGGGGGTATTGGCCCAACAGGAATGCATTCTTCATCGACAGCAGTGCTAGGTTGGCAGAAAAGAACATTCTCTTGCCAAAGGTATCCAGCCTCTTGGATTTCCTATTCAGTCGAGTGGAAGGGAATGCGCCAGGGTTAAATCTGGAAATATAGGCCTAGGCCACAAAGCTTTCCGGAATGGGGTGCTAGGTGAGGAAACTGAGGTCCCTGGAGCAGGGCAGAGGAGGCAGGCAACTGTCATGTGCACAGGAACCCCTGTGAAGGCTTATACCAGGACCAAGGTGGAAATTAATGAGTATTTCATTAAAAGGGTGCAAGGGTTCGGAGAGGGCAGACCCCGGCTGAAGCACCTCTGTCAAGACATTAGTCTTGATTGCCACTGTGGGTACCATAGCAAAAGAGGCCCCCTCTTCCATGGCAACAGTGGAAGGGGAGACCAAGCTAGTGTCAGGTGAGGCATCTAACCCACTGGCATCCACCAAATTCTTATATTAGGTATCCTTGGTATTATCCAATGGGTGGAGTTAATCAGCAAGGACGACATACCCCTCCCAATCATCCCCAGTACCAGGCCTCTCAAAGTCAAAAGGTCCTGGGTCCAACCTAGAAGGCATGGCTCCAGACGGTGCTGGAAGCTACATCATGTGATGCTAGTTGTGCTCAATGTCGGTTTCAAGCACGACGGGTATGGTGTCATCGATGGGCATCAACGTTGCCGGGTGGGTTGGGACAGGAGCAGGTGCCTGAGAAGGTCTCAATCTCTCTAGTGGTGCCTCTCTGGATCCAGCACTAGAACCATGGTGCCCAACTGGCGCTGAGGGTGTACCCGCCAGCAGGAACCCAGTATGTCACCCTCATGATACCATGGGGTCCAAAGGCACTCAAGATGGGTCAGGCTGCCCAAAAATGGGGTGCATGCCCTCATAGAACTCATGTAGTTGCATGGGGGTTGCTCCGGCTCCAGTAAAATCAGGGAGACATGGAGTTCACCCTGATTAGAGCTTCATAGAGGTCCGGTCCTGAAGGGACGACATTCCTTCGTCTCATCCAAAGATTTAGACGGATGTGGAGGAGTCAAAGGCCTCTTCAACTTCTTTGACTTCTTCTATTTATGCGACTTAGCCAATGATGACTTTGATCTGGATGACGATCATCGTGTGTGGATCCCGTGACCTTCAACATGACTGGAATCTTGATCGTTGCAGGGTCGTCCGATGTGGGGTGATGAGCATCTTGAAGGAAGGAATACTCCCTGAGTGCCTTTGGGTACATGATGCAGCAATCTTCACAGGGCTTTGAATTGTAGTCTTTCTCGAGGTACCAGACAGACCAAGTGGGGGTTTGTCACAGAAATGTGTCTGACTCTGTGACAGATGCCACATGGTTTGAAACCAGACGGTTTCTTGGGAGACATTCCTTTCACACCAGGAGAAAAAAAAAATCTTAAAAAGATAGTCGACAAAACATTGAAGAACCATGAATAAAAAATGAGAAGTGTTGGCCTTAAAACAACCACACTGGTACTCCACCTCTTGCAGTCCCACTGCTCGGAAACTGTCAGAATTTGTACCCAACTTTATATGAAAAGTGAACACTCAATATCAAATAATTGTATCCTTCTGTGCAATTTTAAGATAATTCAGTGCATGTCTATGTGCAAGCAGTCTCTCCCCTGTGGGATCTGTCCAACAAAGTGATTGAGTCATCATGTACTGGAAGAGAAGCTTTTTCACAGCACGGATGCCAGAACACAAGGCAATCACTTTGTTGGACAGATCCCACAGGGGAGAGATTGCTTGTACACTAACACAAAGAGACTGACTTGATTCAAACTGCTGCATACCTATACATTGATTGCCACAAGGGAGTGACTGATGGGTTTCCTTACCACAGGAACTGGCCTGCTTTGGATCATTACACACACTATTGCCAACCCTGATGAAGGACAAAACCTGTTGGCTGGGTTGTTTGATGTCTGCAGTATTGATGGAAATAAATAAAGATGTTATTTTTGAAAAATCCGTTTTTTGCTCCCTCTTCATATTTGGAACAGAAGCTTGAAATGATGCATTGAATTGTTTTGAAATTGTATCGAAAAATACAATTATTTGTGACTTCCCTCTTCAAATAAGGTTGAAAACATTGAAGAAAGTGACTGAGGGGTAGTTCTTCACAGATCAGCACTATCTTGAGAAGAAAGGAAAGAATTGACATCAGCGCACTTGTATAGTTACTGTGTACCCCACTTCTGGAGCAGACAATGCCAATGTGGAGCGAAAGAATGCCATCTGTCAGCATGCAGGAGGTACTGCTTGAAAATTTCCAGAGCCATCCTGACACCTGAGGATAATTCTAAGGTAAGGAATCTGTGGCTAGAAGGTTCTGTCAGATATTTAATTTAATTTGACTATGACTTAATTAATTACGAAGGATTTTGAATCTGTGGAAAATTCAAGCAAAAACATTGAGAAGTATTCAGCCTCTGTTTTGTTATACCTGGCTGAGTCTTCCATAATAATCTGAGCAATATGATTGGTCTGATGCGGCAAAAAAACGTTGGTCCAGTTGCCACTACACAATGCAGCCGAACCTGTGTCACAGAAAAGAAAATTAGGGGAGACACGGGTGCCAGATCTTTTTTCCACAGCTCCAGTGATAATGTTGAAGGACCACAGAAAAATCTTAAGAATCGTGTTTTTTACTCGCGGGATACTCGGATCTCGGAAACCGTGGCAGCCTCTATATTGGACCTGTAGATCAGATTTGAGAGCCACAGATTTAAAAAAAAGAAATACATAAACAAAGATGAATCACTTATTGCCCTATTGTTTCTTGGTTTACAGCCAGTGGTGCATAGCTAAAATATAAACGTAGCAGGTTCTGGGGGCACAGATGGGTGCAGGGTATGTGTCCTTCTGCTCAGAAACTGCTGTAAAAACAAAACCAATGGCAAGCTAAAGTGTGCTACGGGGCACATGACCTGGGCTCAGAATGGGGCCCCTAGATCCTACAACACAATGCCAATGGCCATACGGTATGGGTTTTTAGGCAGGGAGGCTCAGCACAGAAGGTTCTAGGGGCATGGGAGCTGGGCCAAGGACTCGGCAGGAGACTACATCTTGCAATCCAATGTGCCGTGTGTAGGTAATGTTAGTTTTTGGGGCAAGGACCTTTGTGACGAAAATATTTTTAACCTTCCTGTCTATCAGTAAGCGTCCTTCTTCTATCCAAAGAGGAAACATGCAGCTCCTCGGGGAAGAATGAAGTCAATGCAAAATACTGTTGTCATGCAGATGTAAAGTCGTGCCACCACTCAGTCCCCTGTGCTTGGGTCTTGTATAGTAGCTGCAGGAATTAACAGTGTCACAATATTTTCAATAAAGGGCAGGAAGCTAGGATACGATAGGAGAGGGGTATCGGATGTATCCCTTCAAATAGCCCAAGGAATGTATGTAAAGAGGCGATGGGAAGAGCAAGACGAAGGCACTTTGCACATTACTTTGTGGACCCCCTTGGTGAACGTTCAGCTGTGTATTTCAGCTGATGAGCACCGACAGAATCAGAGGTCATGGTCCAATCAATAAAATGGAGAGGTTCAGAAGTAAAATGGAGAGGTTCAGAAGTAAGGGGGAATGACGTCAGGTAGCTGGTGTAAAGCTGCAGATTAGTAGGGTACGTGTACCACGAGCAGGCTAGAAACCTTTTATCGATTTCTACAAACAATAATGGAGCCCTCTGTAATACTTCCGGTAGCGTGTAAGAAGCAGGCACTGCTGAAAGGGACAACAGGGTTCCTTTTCACCCGGCTTCTTTTTTATTCCTTTTGATCTTGATATTCGTGTTTTCCCCTGAATTGTGTTTTTCCTGCAGATGGGAGCAGAAGGTGTGCATGAATTACAACACTTTTTTCGTCACCTCGAGGGAGAGGAGCAGAGGAGTGATTGGGTGCTGGCTGCACCACATTGTACACCTCCATCTAGGCAGTAACGCTTGCCACGACACTCAGACTGTAATGCCAGGATTTAAATGCGAAAGCATTTTCCAGGGAGCGAGATCTGTAAAGAAACAGATGCAACTCGAAAAATAAAAAAAAGGATTCCGAGCCCATTAGGATGGATTAGGGGCCAGTGGGACAGCGCTCGCGCAGTCAGGCGGGAATGAAAGGATGTGTCGACTCAGAAAGGCGCGTGGCGGAGCAGTTGGAGGGTTCCCACAGGATAGGCAGAACAACCGTCACATGTACGCAGCGCAGCCTGAACAGATGGGAAAAGATAAAAAAAAAATAATAATAAGCAGCTGAAAAATGTGACCAAAAATGTTGGGAAAAGAGAGCAATACAGACACTTGTTGATGGAGCATTTTTCTGCATCTTATGTCAATTCCGTTTTGGCATTGTTAAGGAGACTGTTGTTTAAGTGGGGCTCGCTGGAGAGCGCGGCGCTGTTACTGGAGAGGAGATCTTAGGGGAGAGTACATCTGAAATGGAGGCTGAATTACATATGGCGGCTGTTTTAATCTCAGCATGCAAAGGACTTTACAGCTGCCACAGTCAGCCTTTCCGAGTCACCGGCCTAACCAGAATTTCCATTCAAAGCCAGTTTCTCTCGAATCGGGACGGTTTCAGGAATTGTTACAAAATAAACTGAAGGCGATTACTAACACTGCGCAATTCAATAGTCTTTAAATGAAAAGGAAGCAGGGATATAGGTCTATGGTTAGAGAGGACGGCAGGGCTGCCAAATTTAATCGGTGGAGCTGTGTCATCTTAAAGATTTGGGGGAGTCAGGGCTAACATATTTTGGAGGCACTTGTAAGGAACACATTTTGAAATTTCTTACCAATTTCCAGCTAACTCAACCCCGCCTGATGCTAAACAATACGAAATTATGTTAGGAACTTTAACAGGGTCATACACAAAACACTTGCAATATGTCTTACAGGGGCCCCAAAAATCCTTAAGATGTCACGGGGTACAGGAAAAGAGATCGAGGTTGGCAAAGAGGGAGAGAGGTTAAGATAGAGAAATAAAATAGACAGATGTGAAAGAGGAAAAGTTCACTTTTCCAAGGGGCCAATTATCCACTTTGCCAATGACTTGAATCATCTCTATTGTGGGTTCAAGTTAGATGAGTCAATTATTATGATTAAGAGGCAGGCAAGGTATTTCCTTAAGTGCGGAGGGGCCCTGCCCCGCCTGCTCCACCTTTTTGCAGACATGAACAGTGCCTGGCAGGCTGAGAAAAGGTCAGTCTGACAGACACTGTTATTGCTCATGCAAGGCAGCTAGGCTCTATACATGAACTTAATGCGCAGGCACCTAGCTGTCTGAGCTGAACTTTGCAAGGCTGAATATTTCAAAGCCCTTTGGCATGACCTCCTGAGCCCTGGCAAAGTGCTTCGAGGTCCTCCCCCTCATGACAAGGGGGCGCATCATAGATAGACTTGGACCTGGCTGCTTCACGTTTAAGCCATGAAGTGCCTAAAGCCGAGGATCAATCAGGGACACCTCGTCACAGAGTGGGGTGGCGTCAGCAATTCTCAATGACCACATCCCACTCTATGAGGAATAAGGGACGGCCACATCCTCTCACTGGATGGCGTAAGGTCGGCAGTCCCAACCCTCACAACTGCCCAGGAACCTCAGAGGCTTCCCACCCTCTACCCAAGATCACCGCTGTGGCCCGGTAAGTATTTCCTTTATGTTTGGTGCGTGCATGCATGTATATTTGAATGTATGTGCATTAGTGTGCACATGTGTGTGTGCTTGTAAATGGTGCATGTATGTGTGCATGCTTGTGAAAGCATGAGTTTGAGCGAGTGTTATTGTAGATGGGTGAGTGTGAGTACCTATGTGTGCATGTATGGCCCATCCACCCCTGCTCACATTTCCGGCTGCCACCTCTATGGAGGGACTTCATACCGCTGTGCTGGTGGTGGCAATAGTGCTGGCCACTAGCACAGCAATTTTCATTCAGCATGATTCCAGACATAACCCTGATCTAATTTGCATTGAAAAGGTAAAATCCTAAATTTGAACATCAAAGATACCTTGGAACAGCGACGAGTATATGTAATGAAGTAGCTTTAGGGAGCTGGAAGCTAATGTGGGAAAAAGCAGAGTGAATCTTTTCTACCATACAAAAACAAGAGTGAAAGATCCTCATGAAAATATGGAAGTTCAAGAATATTAATTTAACAGGAGATGGGATTGACAAGCACTCTAACCATCCGCCTTGGAGGAATTCGATGAGCATCTAATCTTCCTCTGGTAAAAGGCAGAGTGTACCTTATTGAGAGCAAACGTTTGATTTGTACCTGGCAGTGAAATATATCCCTTTATGAGGAGCACAACAGAGTGCACAAGGCGGTGAAGGATGCTCTATTTAAGGGCTCACCCACGACTGTGCATACATGCAGGTGCTCTCACTTGTGAGAGATATTGTATACAAAATGGGCTCAAAGCCCACCAATTGCTTAACATTAATTGGCTTTGTTGTCATTCTTATTTGCTGCCTTCAAATTGGCCAGCGCATGCTAGCTTCACTTCCTCTTCTTTGGGCTTGAGCATGGACCAAGCACTGATTACTTTAGCTTGATTTCTGTCCTTCCACTGATCACACTGTGATTAAGGTACTACATTTATTTTATTTTATTCCCTGTAATCTTTGTTGAACCACTTGCCATTTGTAGTGATGTTTTAATATGCCACTCACACTTCAAAGTATCCTTTTTTCTCCTTTAAAACTGATGTTTATTGTGATAACAGATGTTATATGCTTTCAAATGTATTTTCACTAAGACATGGGCATGGGTGCAAGTTCTTTCTTTATGTGATAGGATGTTTTTCTTATTCTAGCATGAGGAGATTAAGCAATTGGTTCAGAATCATTAGGGTGTGGTGCTGGGATCTAACAGTAGCAAAGCAAATGGATCTCGCTTTTGAGACTACTGGCTCTGTCATTCCTTTTGTCTATGCTGTATAAAATGGGTATTGCCAACATCAGCAATGCTATATAGCAGCGTGGCTGCTATGCAACATGGCTAACAATAATAATAAAAAAGGACTATAATGCAATCACCGCTATGAAAAAACATTACTAAAGCCAATAGCTCTCTTAGGTCCAGACCTATTGTCTTTAGGAATGCTTGTTTAGTGGACCACATTGTGTTAAGTGGTAGCAAGTCAATCAGACAGACTAGAGGAAGTACACAAAGGGTAAACACAAAGATAAGGGCCCCAACCAATGGATTGGTCATTTTAGATCAGCGTGTAGTATAAGCACAATGAGGGTTGGAAGGTGGGTTGGTTTTTACCAAGTAATGCCATGGTAGACTTCAGTACTGCTTGACCAATCCAAGAAACAAGCACCACCAACTGGCCATGCAAGGAATCATGAAAGGTGAAGAGGAAGATATGTTTGTGTCCTGCATGGTAAATTACTATGTACGCAATTTGAACAAGACAACAGCAGCATGTGTCAAGGAGGCTACTCACCCAAGTGCGGTTTGGTTCCTCTGCCGAAATGTTAAAGTCATCTAGAAGCATTTGTTCTAATGCATCAATGATATGCAGAGTGATACATTCTGCAGGAGTTGTACAAAAGCCTTATATGAGACCCAGGAGGCAACAGATTAGAAAGAAGCTGGAGGTGCCAAAGATGAGAATAGGTAGATTGGTAATATTAAAGCATGGACAGCTAAATAATAACAGCGAGACCTCTTCTATAGAGAAACCCACAACAAGGTGGATGATTTTGATAGTGGTAGCCCTAACACAGCAAGGTCAGGCCCTGGAGCCCTTTCAAGCTAGGACTCTGTTTCAAAAAATACTCAGGCAATACTCTAAAGTTAAGCCTAAATGGTATGCTCTCTGGTGAGAGTGAAGATTTCATAAGGCCCAACCAAAAGAAACTCTTTTCGGAAGAACCAATACTACACAACAGAACAAAAATATAGGTGGCCTTTATCCTCGACCCTCCCGGATTTAATTGCTGCATGACAAAAAAACCAGGTCCAGCCGTGCCAAATCTCATTGAATGCAAAAACTTTTGAAAAATAATGTGAAAAGCTATCTGGATGTGATTTAGCACACAACATGCAAACCTTGTCATGACTGGCTTGAAAGAAGTATTGCTGTTACATTGCATTTTTAAGAATCCATCACTGACATCAATGCTGTACACAACTTTACTAATAAAACAATGTTTTTTGGAAATCTTTCATGCAAACATGAGATTTTGCAGGCATATTTTCCTGTAAAGTCTACATTTGATGTGATTGATATCCAATAATATTTGTTTAACTTCCCTAATGTCAATACGTTGGCAAAGTTGAAAAGGATGATTTGTGGAGTTAGTGGAAGGTAACATTGCCATGTTCATAAGTGTTTATGTGTCCGTGGTTTACACCCTTTCAGAGACAATGAGACTTCTTTGTTCTTTCTCTAGAATTGGGAGCAGGCAAACATCTTTACAGCAATTTTAAAACCAATTTTGCATCAATGTTTTCTAGAGTTTCAACTTTGCTTTCTATATAGTTTGTATGATTTCATCTGAAAAAAGAATTATTGGTGAATTTGAAAGCTTATGAATGTCTCTGTTTTGGCAAACAAATTTTGGTTTGTTCTATAAAAAGTATTAATACTTGAAGTTTTGGTCAGATATAGCTGGAACATATAAAAACATCACATGTCTGAATTAGTCACTTAGGGCCAGATTTAGATTTTGATGGTCTCACTATGGTCCTGCCACGATGGCAGTTCCAAGTACTTCGCAAGTTGACATTTAGTGCCCGCTGTATCTAGATACCTGACTTACCATCAGCATCAAAAGTGTGTGTCCTGCCATGATTGCGGCGCACCGCTGCCATTGTGGCCGGCTCCAATGCTGGTGAATAGTTCTCTGTCCCCATCATGATGGTGGGGTCCCGCCAATTAGATTGAGATTTCACAGTTGTGCTGGCAGTCTCCTAGTCGCGGTTCCCTGACGAAGGGAGACCGTTGCGGTAGGTACTCAACAATGCACTATCACCGTGGCCTTTGGAAGGATGCTAGCACAACACACCTGATGTTCATTCGCCAAATGGAAACACCTGCATTCCACACTATAAAACACACCACATTTCAGACCATGTTCCTTTGCCATTCCACTGCACCACAACGTTTTCTACCAGAGTCCTTGCCAGTTAAGTGAGAGTTTTTTGTTCTTTTTCCCTATTTCTTGTCCCTGTATCTTTCTTCATTTAGTACCATGTGGTTAATTATTTGAGTTAATCATATTTCTGTGCACGATGCCAGGTCCCAAAAATCCATGTTTTAATGAGGGAGAATTGTCAGTCATGGTGGATGAAATCCTAAATGTAGAGCCACAATTGTTTGGAGCCAAAGTCCAAAATACACCTCTATCTCAGAAAAGGCAAATGTGGACCAGAACAGTCGGCACAGTGAATGCTGTAGCAAACAACCTGCGTGCACCGGATGAAATTAGGGCAAAGTGGAATGACTTGCAGGGGAGGTGTGTTTCCTGGACTCCAAGCATCACCTGGAGACCAATAGGACTGGTGGTGGTTCTCCCAGACCCCCAATACACCTCATGCCCTAGGAAGAGACGGTCTTCCTGATCTTACATTCTGAAGGCATGTCAGGAATACCTGGTGGAGGTGAGACAGGTAAATGAAACTTTGCAAAGTCTCACTAATCCTCAATGTCCTGTTTGTTCTCAACTCAGCTATTGCCAATATGTTCCCCTACATATTTTCATAACAGAGAAAACTCAAATTATCAGTAGCAGATATTTGGGATTGTTTGTGTGAATGTATTGTGTTGCATCTAAGATTACAGGTGTCAATGTCCTTTACATGACACATGATGGTGTGGTGCCTTCAAGTGTTAGAACACCAAATAACACATAACCCATATTGACCATGTTGTAAGTGTCTGTCCCACCTCAACTATATATTTGTCACAGGTATGTTCCACTAACCATTTTGCAAGCGTTGAGATGCTGTCTTTGATATGACTAGAACTACCATGATCCCTGTTTCTGTTTTGGGAAAAGAATATTGCTATGTAGATTCTCTCTTGTCTAACATATTTCTAAATATGGTAAAGTGCCATGTAGTGATCAATCCCTATGCAATGCTCTCTTCTGAAAATTATTTGTGTTGTTTTCTTAATGTTGTTCTGCTCTTCTCAACAATTAAATTGATGTAATGCGTTTCATAAATCAAACTGTATTGACCCAACATTTGTAAGAGGAAGGTATGAAAAATACTATTCTGAATATCAGTGGTACTAGCAAAAACATGCCCCTGCACTGTTCACATGATAACTATTGCCAATATCAGTTTTTTTCTGGCCTTGGAATTGTCAATTTCACATTTCACCACTCCATTGTGTTGGGTTAAATGGTTGGGAGATGTGAGCTATACTTCCTAATCATTTCATAAACATTTTAAGACATCTTTTTACCTGCTTATTTAAACTTGGACTGTTTAAAATTACCCAAAATTAGGGTACTATGTACAACACCACTGAAAACCCTAATGGTATTAATTGCTAACTCTTTTTGTCCTCTAGATTTGGATATAAAATACACACTTTGTTTTAATAGAAATATTCTCAATTTCTCAATAGGTCCAACTGCCAGAGCACAGGGACAGGAATTTGCAACTGAAGACACCTCCACTCCAGCCCAGAATCAACCCTTCGATGAGGACAATACCCCTGGGAATCTGGATGATGAGGATTCTGGTCCATCTGGACAGCTTGGGCAGATGGCTCCAGTGACTCTCACTGGGTCCACATCAACACGAAGCTATAACACTTCTGCTAACGGAAGTTCCCACTTCCTGTGTTGCTACCACTGTAACACTGATCATGTGTCCACAAGTCCTGGCTAATGTTGAGACCACAGAACCACCAGCTTCAGCTCACCCAGGGCACAGTCATTTGGGGCACACTGGGCCAGGGGCACAACGTATTGGCGTTAGGGGTTTTGGGAGGGAATCTGTGGGCAAGCATAATGAAATCTCTGGGTTCACTCTCACCCAGGCCACCATCAACCAAGTCTTAGGAGCATAACATCAGCCAACAATCAAAAAAGGAGCATCAAAAGGGAATATAACCAGGGTGCCCTCCACTCATGTAGTTCACAAAACAACAAAACCTGGTTATAGTGAACACATAACAATACTTGAAAAAAACTCTATCACATGGGTATTAAGTAATACTCCTAGGTGGGACTATGCTTACTTGTTTAGTCATGTCCACCCGTCTATGTTCCTCGTTATTAAAAAGTCACCAACCACTCATACCAGGTCAGACACCCATCAACTAAAGATGTCAAGGAAAAATTGTGAGGTGGGTAAGAAAGTGCCTCACGTAAGCACTATACATGTAGATACTCGTTGGTACTCACCAGTTTGCTCGTTCTGTCATCATTAGCACTTTCTTGACAAAAGTAGAAATGTGACCTAACTCCTAAACTAATGTGAAAAAATAAAGAAGTGAAAGAGTGAGATGTAAATGATGATATTGTAGTGTAGTTCCTATTTCCCTAATAGGCTCTGCACATTGGAATAATATACCCTATAGATTTGGCATAGGACTGAGGTCAGTATGCCCCTATTGAGTATATTAAACTTAATTACTGTGTGCCAGCTAACTCAGAGGCCACTAGAAACTCCTTGTAAACAAGAAGGGAGTAGTTTCTGGCAACCGCATAAACATGACAACTTTGTTTCCCTTTAGAATCGAAACACTCTCAGAATTGTGGAAACAGCAGATAACAGTTTCACTCAGCTAATCGTGCATGCTTAGTTTCTTCAGAGTTACACAGAAATAATAGACAGGCGTTTCAATAAAAGGATTTATTGAACAGTTTTGTTTCTCGTGTAAGAGATATGAGCTGTTACAATTGTAAGACAGTATGCGAGATATATTATGGACAGCGCAAGCAGTAGAAAGAAATAATACTGCGCTAACATTATCTTTTAGCTACGACACATATATACCAGTAGCGGTCCGTGGAGGGAGTTCGGTGGGGCAGTGAGGCGGGGCGGGGGAGGGGCAGGGTGGGGAAATGTAAACACCGGAATATGGATGAACGGAGGTAAGTACACATTTAAATGCGATGCAGCGCGCGCACCAAATTCGTTTTATTTATTTAAATGTGTACTTACCTCCGTTCATCCATATTCCGGTGTTTATATTTCCCCGCCCCGCCTCACTGCCCCACTGAACTCCCTCCACGTACCGCTACTGATATATATAGATATATTTAAATAACATAAGCTAAAAATGTGAGCACTCATATGATGCTTCTCTAACTAGTTCTACCCCAGTGTACATAACCTAAGTGTAGTACAAGGTAAGAAGTAGGTGATGTATTCTATAGTATGGTAGGCTATAGTATGGTATGCTGCAGTCTGGTATGCCAAGTCTGGTATGCCAAGAGTCCCTCTAGGTTCTAGTCAGCTCCATACCTTGAGAATGAGAGAGGTGGGAATCTCTTTCCGGGTCTCGAACTCTAACACCCCGCAAAGGGAGTCAGAACACTGGAAGCTGGATTCTCTGTGAGCAGTGATGACAGTGTCTCTTGTCAGTGCATCAGGCCGGGACACGGGCTCCTCTAAAGTTGAGGTCTCCTTCTACTTGCTTGTGCAAGGGAAGGTATATTTATACCCGGCAGGTGCCTTGGAACGTTAGCATTGATGTAAAGTCGGGCAGAGGAAGACGTCAAGAATGAACCCTTAAGGAAAAGTGGTTCATGGATAAGAAATGAGTTGATGGAGAAATCAATAATCCTGTGCTAGGGGAACTCCCAAGAGCTTAAGGGTCTGGGTTCTAAGAACTCATTGTGACATTGGGGTGGACGGATGTGGGTGACCATGCCTGTATTTGGATAACATGGCTAATGCCTAAATAAGGACTGGGATCTTATGCCTATATAAGGGCAATGCAAATTACACCTATACAAGGACATGTTTCAGGAAAACCTATATGCGGACACCTAAAGAGGAATACAACAATATCATCTGTCTACCAAATGAGTAAATTAATCTCCCCATTAAAAGCGAGTTGTGAACAACTATCTTGCATATTTTTTCATTTAATTTAGGAGTATTCACACTCATTTTTAAAAAAAAGGCATGTTTAGACCATTTTAACTTTAACGGCCAACATGTTTCATTGCCCTAAAATGTTCAGCAATTTCATCAGGGCACCGGGATGCATCTCCACCTGAATGTTGCACTGGACCAGGTGGTTGCCAGGGTATTGTTTTGTGAAGCCTATCATCAGTCCCAAGACATGATGGGTCAGGTACTCATCAAGCTCCGGGAGATGAAGTAGTTGCAGGCAGAGGTCAATCATCAGATGGCGGGTCACAACTCTAATATGGGCTCGCTGCCAAGGGTGCTGCTTGACATTTACACCCATATGTGCAGGGCTTTGCCAGCAATATCTGGTCCATATAAATCTGCCATACCCACAGGAAAGGAGGCCCTGCCACCGAAAAAAATACCTGCAGCCACCCCAGGCACTGCAACTGTAATAATAATAATCCACATTTGTAAAGCGCAAACAATTACCCGTAAGGGTCTCTAGGCGCTGGGGGCCGTTGGGAAGATTAAGCATGCTATTGCCCAGAGTCACATGGTGCTGGGCTAACCTGGCTCCGGGGATCGAACAGTGAGCCCCTGGGTTCCGGAGTCAATCACCCTGGCCGTTGCGCTACACCTCTTCCGCTTCAACTGTGGATATCCCACACACCCACAGGAAGGGACGTACCCCAGATTACTAGGGGATGAGGATGGCAAGACCTCTGACACCACCAGCAAGAAACCCTGACCCTAATTTCATCCAGTATATGCCTACCATTCACTTTGTGGAATATTTTGCAACACATTTGCCTTTCTTATGCCTATAGTATTTTGTACATTGGACTTCAAAAAATGTTGTCTCGCCAACTAGTGGTTTAATTTACCATGAGTGACTTCTTCACTTTTTGGTTTGCTTTTTCATTTTCACCTTGTTTAATTTCTACACATTTAGTTAAATAAAGTCAAAAACTCATACACTAGTGTTGTATATTTAAACTCTATCAATGCATTTGTTTTCTTCCATCATAACATTTCAATTTCAAAAATCTCATTATTGTGTAAAAATAGATAATTTGCAAGTAGGTAATGATAATTTAGAGTTCCCAACCACGACTCTCAAAAGAAATATACCATTCAATCATCTAGTACTATGTATATTTTATTTGACCGAAAATTGTTAGTCAACATTTTTAGTAACATAAACAATCCATACATGACACTAATACACAGTGCCAGTTTTCAGAAGGCAATATATCCAAAACCAATAAGATTGAATAAGCAAAGTATCATTGACTCAAATCAACAGCTAGAGCTAGATCTTCTGGCTCACATAAGGAATTACACATCATTAACACCACTAGACAAAAACATGGCAGTACTGCCTTTTGTAGACACAGGATCATTCCAATCCACTGTCCCAGTGTCTGGTGGAATATCAAAACCACATTTCAGTGGTGTGCCACAAGAAGTATTTCCCACAATGATGAGACACATTAACAGATACATATACTTTACACACAATGAGGATTTTACCAATTTGCATAATTTGGCTCTACTATCAGATGTGGCTTGAGTTAATGATGGGCTTAGTGTCAAAACACAACAGTGAACAAGTCCAATGTAATCTTCAAATTTTCCTTTCAATCATAGTGCAACTTGCATTGGTATATAATTTTCACACCCAAAGTCTATGTCTGCATTTCCCAGGATCAACCCAGGTTCCTTTTGTACTTTGGAAACAGCCCCATATACCTGAAAATGTCACAACTCTGAAAATGTCCAAAAGAAGATCATATGGTGAAGAAACCTAAAACAGATCAAAACAAAAAAATACCAATCAAACATAACATAATAGACACATTAAAAAGTCAACTTTTGGAGGACACAGTTTTAAAAACAATCAGAGCTAAACAATTTAACTGAACACAGTAGTCAATGTGTCTAAACATTGATCAATAAACTCCTTTTGACATGATTTTCCCTGAACTTGCCCTTCCTAATAAATTGCCACCACATATTTCAATCATCATCACATCAATAGTTGGTGTGATGGTGAAAGTGATAACATGACAGAGACACTTACACTCATGAGAAGCTATGAATGGCAGCTTGACATAAGTCAAATCCTTCCTCTTCATTACTATCATCTTAATTTGGCATTTCAGGATCCTCACCTGGTGGCTCTTCATGGTCTAAATCCTCTGCGATGTAAGGGACGTTCCTTCGCAGAATGGCATTGTGGAGCATGCAGCAGGCCCTGGTGATTTGGCATACCTTATCAGGTGAGTAGAGGAGGGCTCCACCAGTTTTGTCTAGACAAATAAATATGGCCTTTAGGAGCCCAAATACACACTCCACTGGCCTTTGTGTTCTTCCATTGGCCTTATTGATGTGGACTTCCCCTGGCATTGTTGGCTTCCTCAGCGGTGCAAACAACAGTGGTCCGTTGGGATAAGCTGAGTCTTCTAGATTGAAGACAAAAAAAGTGTCAAAACCTGTAACAGAATTTCAGATTATTCAACTCGAAATTCCCCAGACAATATGATGAATGATTGTATTGATGAACAAGCCAGGCCCTCTCAGGTCTAAGTTTAAACATTTGCAGGGGTATGGAGCTGTTCTATAGTACAAAGGAATCATGGGCAGAGTCGGTGGAAACGTGCACAGATGCTTTTGATGTACAAATCTCGTAAGCAGACAACATGCACGTTGATTAAATGAAAGTGTTTCTGATTCCTGGAGACCTGCTCTTTGGCATGTGGTGGCACTAAGACAATATGTGTGCCATCAATTGTTCCAACCACATGTGGTAGGTGACCCAAACCTTAAAAGCACCCCTTCACATTGACTAAATCCTGTTGCAGTGGATACAGGATAACGTTGTTGATGTGTCTTATCATTGAATAAATAACTTCTTGTAGCACACCACTGAAAGTTGGTTGTGACATTCCACCAGATACTGCCACAGGGTATTGGACGGATCCTGTGGTCATACAATGAAGTACTGTCATGAGTTTGACAATTGTTGTAAAAGACATGGGATTTCTGTTGTGAGGCTGAAGATCTGGATCCAGCTGATGACCCATGTCCAACGCACAAAAAGAGTTCTTGAAGGTGTACATTTTGCACATGGTGTATGATGATGTACTTGGTCTATTAATCTGTTGGAAAGGATCCCACCTGAATCCTGTTCACAGCCAAAGGACTGTTCTGGGCAGTGACATGGCTGCCTAAACTCCACATTTGCATCAGGCTCTTTGATGTCATGAGGAGCAGTTGTACCAAACAGTCCAATACTATTATTGTGTCAGGTATGATGCTCCTTCACTGTTGTGGATGATGCAATAATAGCCCTATTGCATGTGACATAGCATACTAGGCACTTATGATACAGTGGATGTACCAAACGTAACATTGGTAAATTGTGAATCTACAAAAACAGACTGAGCATGTGATAATAAATGACTAGTCACATCATAATTAATGGCTACATTTTGGAATCAATAATATCCAAATGGTGTTTAACATCAGAAATACTGTTTCATACATGTCAAAGTGACAAATTAGCATAATGTCTTAATTATTTACAAATGTGCGTGTTAACCAGTCTGTTGTTGACAAATAACTGTGATAAGCATACCATTTTTGTAGAAACACAGTCAGGTATGTGTACACATTGGTGGCAGAGAAATACTGATCCAAATCAATTTCTCAATGTCCAGATAATAAATTGATGATGGAGAAAAAATAGGACCCTTAAAGAGATTTTGGCAGATAGAATGTTCCATCACATATATGTTGGAGTATCCCATCAGGAATATGCGGAATCAGGCCAAATTTATGACTCATTAGGCAAATGTAAAAATGTTTCAGGGATTAATATGTTTCATATTGTGATTAACATTAGAATGTTTGAAGTAAAAATGTATATATAATTCAGTGTATGTAATAAGTACTGTGATGTGGTACCAATTTTTTACTAAAGTGAAAGCCTGCTTATTTGTAAAGCTATTTCACTATGGTAACACAAGCTTCAAATAACTACAGATATTTAGGAGGCAAATGTGAAAATGTTTTTGATCTGTACTGAAATGGATTCAATATATCAAGGCTTATGTAATTACTTATACTGCAGAAGTCATTTGTCTACCCAAGCATGTGTTTCTTACTTTCTAGAACAACGTATCTGCATAGTATGTGATACATTGCCAAGCTAGTTCAGTACAGACTTCATTTATGATTTTTTACATTTCACATATACTTAGGGACTTGAAGTTAGTGTTACCATTGTGAAATACCCAAACAAAGGCCAGCTGCTTTCAGTTTATGCTACTTTTGGTACAACATTGCAGTATTTGTAGACACACATTTATTTCCATTTATCTTAATAAGAATGAAAAGTATGCAGATTTTAGGACCGTGTGAACACACTTTACAAAGGTAATTTTGGTTAATATCCTTTTTGATGACATCAGTTCACTATTTTAAACTACTCAGTCCAACCATTCAGAGTTGTGACACAGTTCTTGGAGAGACATAATAATAGATAAGAGACAAGATCATACATGATCTAGGGGCTATTTTGGAGAATGACATAACTGTGACCAATTTTTTTCTGACAATGTTACCTACATGGATGAGCTTATGCTAATGTAGAACCAAAGTTTGAGAGCCTTGAAGCAGGTGAAATCTGAAAACTTGGAAACTGTTTTGTGATCTAAGGTCATTTTCAGACTGACAAAAAGCCATTGCGGGACTTGATCCGGCAAGATCTAAATCAGGTCCTAAGACTGTATTTTATATAAGTATGGGTTAATTTTATTAAATATCACATTGTCATCTAGCTATGTTAGTTCAACACTAGTTGGCAAACGTGCAGTCCAAAAACAGATGAACATTGATCATTTGGGTAGAGCTTAGCATAATCCGATTTGCTTGTCCAATAACAACAGAGCTTAAT
Source organism: Triturus cristatus (assembly GCF_964204655.1). Lineage (NCBI taxonomy): Eukaryota > Metazoa > Chordata > Amphibia > Caudata > Salamandridae > Triturus > Triturus cristatus. The sequence goes on from NC_140590.1 coordinate 847,827,175, forward strand.
ACTCCACTCAGTGATACTTATTTTGAGTGAATCTTACTGGGAATCTAGCATCTTACCTGGTGTTCATGGTAGACATTATACAATGTAGTGGTGCGCATGACTTGCTTAATTTGCTGTAGGGTGACCATGCAAAATATAATAAAATTATGCAAGACTACATGGAATTACACAAGGAGAGTAACGAGGCTTTTAGCAGTATTGTCTTCACACAAAATGCAACCTCACTTCCAAAATGGCCCGAAGAATGAATTATGGGCTAAGAAAATAGTGATAAAGGCAACAGAACACAAACAGCAGCAGTCAGCAGCAGCTCACACTCTCTAAAGGGCATATCATCAACGAGGCAATAAAAAATTATCGCCGCTTTTGCGTCCGTTTTCAGACGAAAAGGGCTGATAATTTTAACGCCCTATTAGCAAGGACACGCTAACGCGTGAATCCATGCTTCTTCGCCCTTTCCTTTAATGCCCAGCTTTGCATCTCTAATGAGATGCAAAGTGGGCGTTCCTCCCCAGAATAACGGGAGAAATGTCGCTAAGCGACATTTCTCCTATTATCAAGCCTCACACTAAGAAGCATAGCGGCAAGAAAAGTAGCGATAACCTCTGTTATCGCTACTTTCCTTGCGCCTGCTTTGAAATGGACTTAGCCATGATATCCCATGGAAGGTGGATATCATGGCTAAGTATGCCTTGCCCTATCAGCAAGCTATCGCCAAACTCTGTGCGATTATCGCTGTATTTCCAGTGATAATCGCACTGTTGGCAGCTTCCGCTCTGAATTTTATTGCTTTGGAGATAAGCGTTGCTGATAGCACGCTATCTCCGCGATAAAATTCAGAGTTGGCCAGCGATAATTATCCTCGCGCTAAGAGCGCTGAGTGATAATTATCGCCTGGCCTTGATAATATGCCCCTAAATTTGTTGTTCCTGTCCTGCTGTGGTAGGATTTTTGAGGCATGTTATTCATTATTATGAAAACAGCCAATTACTCCAGCATCATTACCATTTGCTCAGACCCAACAGTAACACAGTATTTCCTAGCCATTTTTTTTCAAATCAATTGAATATTTGTCATTCATTAAGTGGATGCCAAGGACCGAACATGCAATAGGTTTGTTGTGTGCCTTTCAATTAACCACAGTGCCATCCTGCACAATATATTGGATAATTTATTATATTTTCAAATGTGATTGGTGTCACAGCTAAGAGAAAAAACCTGCAAAAAGGAAATAAATACCACATACAAGGTATATACTCTTGACAGAATATATAGACTGCCTTGTCAATAAGACATCAAACTTATTCTGACAACAGGAAGTAGAAAAGTGCAAATCACAGGTCTAGAATCAGAAAATCCAAAAGGAAGTCAATGAAAATTTCTTGAGAAAAAATTACAATAATGACAAAATAGGCAAAGCATGACAACAGATGAAAGACAAAAAGTCCAAAGAAACAACTAAATCAGCGGAGAAAAATCCAGAACAAAATTAAATAGCAGGGGAGTGATTAGAGTGGGGAAAAAAATCAGAGAAAGATGCTTTAAAATGCATTTTGTCTTCTCAAACAGGAAGCAACATCATAGAAAGGGACTCCGACACATTGTGGATCAAAAAGTTCCTATAGCTCACCAATGGAGAGACCACCACAGATATGAAGGCTCCAGAGGGACACAACTATCTGGTTCAGAAAATGTAGTTCTCCTCTAAATTTATTGAGAATCACAAGTCTCTAGAACCTCATACACAGGCTGACCTTATTTCTTTATTGGTGAAGACTGAGGTGCAAGTTGATGAAAAAGATCAGGCATGTACGGCTTTAGTTGAGAAGAATGAAAGGCAGGATGCATTTTCCATCTAGGACGTATCTTTCCTAGAAATGCCACTGGAGTAACTTGATGTGTTGAAAATCACAAAAATGATATGGCTGAAGAAAAGGCTGTTTGAATATTCTTGGTTTGGCATAGTGTGCCGAAGTGATGACAAAGTCCAATAGATGGCATTGAAGTAATGGTATTGAGAAGAAATGGAGGAAAAGTTAATGATATCCATCCCATGAATCATCCCATAACTTTTTAAAATTCACTGAGAATAAACTGACTTCTCAACTGCATGATTTCCTAGTGTTGGCATATAGAACCCTTACAAGATTCCTAACTAAAGTCATACAATTTCAGCGCCACAGTTTTAATCTTTGGAGCGGTGTAGTACCTGTAACTTGGACTTTGGTGCTCTCCAAATGGAGCTGTCATTTTAAATCAACAAGGACACACATAATATTTCTGAAGCATTCTCAAAAGAATTATAGACAATAGATCTTTTTTTAATGCTTTATGTATGTACTAAAGTCAACATACAGAATATGCCATCAGTACATTAGCAACAAAGCATATACATTACAAGTAATGGGCTCAGTGCAGTTCAGTATGAAATCCGTCAAGGATTCACCATCTAAGAATAGGAGTAGGGGCCCTTTTTTGTGTGAGAAATGCACACTCTTCTTTAGTTCTTTGGAAAATTAGGTTCATACATTTAGAGGGAACAGATGATTCGTTAAGTTTAAACAAATAGAAAACAGTCTAAAAGAAACATTTCTAAATCAAATACATTCAGTAATTTTCCCACAAATGCATTTTGGATTGATTGTTCTCACATTCTTGGTTATACAATTTAACTTCTACAATGTTAACAGAACTAGGATAAGTTGAGTTTGTCCTTGACTTAGTACATTAAGGAAGCTTTCTCTGAGAAAGTTTTTTACTGACTTGTGCAAAACTATGAAAGTTTATTTTAGAAATGGAATCAACAATATCACTTGACATAGGATGATGTTTGTACAAGATGGAAGATGATGTAAACATGGTTCAGTATCAGCAGCAATTCAAATATAACATTTATTTTATTAACAGAAATTCTGTATTCACACTCCCCTGCACCAGATGATTCCATCATCACTTTAATTCAAACTTACAGTATATCCTTCACTAACTTTGTATTCTTCTGTTTGGTCTCTTCAAGATCTTTCATGTTGTCATAAAGATCACTTTGTTGGAAGGAGGTGTTGGTCCTTCCACTTCTACAAAACCCCAATATCGACCCCTTATTCCATGTCATTTACAGACTGATCTCACTTCTTTCTGCTTGTGGGAAGATGTTGAAATCAATAGTTAATCACATGATTAACAATCTTTTTGAGGTAAACAATGAGCTACATCCATCGCAATCTGGGTTCCGTTCCAGATGCAGTACAGAGACACCATTTTTAGAAGCTACTGAGTTCATTAAAACCCTCCTCGACCTGGGCCCAAGTACCATTGTGATCGTGTTAGACTTATCGGCAGCTTTTGATAAGGTGCTGCATGATATCCTCTTGCAAAGATTGGAAAAAGCAGGACTTGTTGGCACAGTGCGGAAATGGGCTCAATAATTTCTCTCCATCCATAAGCAAGCAATGTATCTCCCCCCAATTACATTGTCGTATCAAGAAGTCATCTGTGGAGTACGACAGGGATCAGCCGTGAGTCCATGTCTCTTCAACATTTAGGGGCAGATTTACAAGAAAGTGACGCATCTGTAGAGATGCGTCACTTTCCCTGCGCCAACATGCCAAATCCTTGTGTCACCATTGATGTGCCGTATTTACAATACGGCGCACCATGGCGCAAGGATTGACAGATGCATCAGAAATTCTGCCGCATCTGTTGACGGAAAAGTCACGCATTGCTGTAGTCGTGTCGCAAGCACGACACAACTCCAGCAATGCTCAGGGGTGACCTATGCCTAACATGCTGCGTCACTCCTTACGCCTGCTTCAAGCAGGCACAGGGTTTTGACGCAGCATGGACGTAAAAGTGACTCAGTGAAATCTTGTAGATTTCACTGGGTCACTTTTACGGGGCTTCCGGCGACGGAACGCCCACCCTGCATACATTAAACCTGATGCAGGTTTAATGTGGCGCAGGGCTTCACAACGCGACGCATCTCCCTAGATGCGTCACGTTGTAAATGGGCCCCAACTTTTACGCTGCCTCTGTGTCACAAAAGTGACGCAAAAACAGTGAAAAAGTGACGCAAGGGGCTTGTAAATCTGCCCCTTACTTTGCTCCCCTTGCCGTTATTGTTCAAGCCTCGGGTTTCAATGTGGTGTCCTACGCTGGTGACCACCTGTTGATATTTACCTTCAAACACCTTGACGCTTCGGTCTCAATAAATGTACAGGGTTGCTTACTTGCAGTAGCAGACTGGATGCATAAAAGATGTATTTGCTTAAACTCTGAAAAATCAGAAATTTTGATATTTGGCTCCTCCTCCATATCAGATCTGACTCCTCTTTGGCTTCTTAAAAAGGACTCCTCCCAGCACCATCTATCTCTGTGAAAAACATGGAGGTCAAGCTAGACAATGGCCTCTCATTTAAGCCATTTGTTAATGCTACCGCAGGAGTCTGTTTCTCCTTGCTGAAAACTCTAAGAAAGACTCTTAAATTCCTGCTGAAACCGACCACAAAGATAATTGTCATGCATTAACGTGCTTATTTGGAACAGCGCTGATAGAGCGTTGGGGAGACTTGTGATATTTTTTAGCCTGATCGTATTTTAAAATTATGATATTGTGCTTTTAAAAATTTGCAAGTCTCACCTTAACTGCTGCTAATTCACTGACTGCGGTGCCCGCCTGTTAGAGCAGACCCGCCTTGAGGTTAGCGCTCTAGTTAGCCGCCCGACCCCCTACCATCACTTCCTATAAATTACCGGATGCTGTGACGGCGCAGCCGGTAACGTGCTTATCTGGAACAGCGCTGATAGAGCGTTGGGGAGAGTCTACTTGTGGTATTTTTTTAGCCTGATTGTATTTTAAAATTGTGATATTGTGCTTTTAAAAATTTGTAAGCCTCACCTTAACTGCTGCTAATTCTCTGACTGCGGTGCCCGCCTGTTAGAGCGGACCCGCCTTGGGTTTAGCGTTCTAGTTTGAAGCTCTGCCCCTACCATCACTTCCTATAAATTACCGGATGCTGCGATCGCGCAGCTGGTAATGTGCTCATCTGGAACAGTGTTGATAGAGCGTTGCGGAGACTCTACTTGTGATATTTTTCAGCCTGATTGTATTTTAAAATTGTGATATTGTGCTTTTAAAAAATTGTAAGCCTCACCTTAAATGCTGCTAATTCGCTGACTGCGGTGCCTGCCTGTTAGAGCGGACCCGCCTTGAGGTTAGCGCTCTATTTTGCCGCCCAGCCCCCTAACATCACTTCCTATAAATTAACAGATGCTGCGACTGAGCAGCAGGCGCACGCAACAGGCGGCCCGCTGGCGCACCGAAAGCACGCCTAAGGCAAGCCCGTCTGCGCCCGTCGGCGCCCCGGAACGTGACCAGTGCCAGGACCCCTACCCTTTTTATGAGGCATGTTTACACGCGAACGTATTAATCTTAAACTTGGTGAGTGCCCTCACCCAAAACTAGTGCTGGATAAAATGAATTACAGCCTTAGGCGATGCAACTCATATGGTCTGACAGCCCTGAATCTGTGCACAAAACACACAATCAGGGATAGGGAGTGTGTTATGCCTTTTAACAACATGGACAACAAGGCCCCCCAAGACAGTAGGGATTCCCAGCCTTATGCTCTACCTCAAGGTACCTCTAATAAGGACCCCAATGTTATTAGTTGCATCCTACTTAACACTAGGTCAATGATCAAACACAAGTACGATTTAGAATGTTTGATTCAAGTTGAAAACCCAGACCTGGTATTTCTTACGGAAACTTGGGCTAACGGAATCAATGAGCCGGACTGGAATGCTGCAGTGCCAGCATGTTACTTTGTAGCTAACACAGATGGGGTAGGGGCAAAAGGGGGGGATAGCGTTAATTTACCGGTCCCACTATACGGTGAGGATCATGCCAGAACCCACACTGGAGGCAATGTCATTTAGTGTCAAAAAATAAAATTGTGAACTCTTCCCGGGGCTACTTATTTACAGACCTCCAGGGACAAGATCCTCTTTTATTAGGTCATTGCAGACCTATTTGGAATCATGCTTAGATACTGACTCCTTTACGGTGCTTGGTGATTTTAACTTTCACTTAGAAGCTATCAATGACTCTGACACATCCTGCCTGACAGATAACTTAGCTAGTTATGGGCTGAGTCAGATTGTATCAGAGCCAACGCATCAAGCAGGCCATACACTGGATGGTAATTTTACCAACAATCAACTCATTGAAGTGAAGAGTGCACGACCACTACCTTGGTCAGACCACTCCGTAGTCCATTTCATTGTTAAGATTTCAGCAACCAGCAGTTGTCGCAGGAACAGACCTTCCTCGGTTAAATCACGTCCTTGGAAATCAATTCAACAAAATTAATTGATCACAGCACTGGCAAAGAACTCCCCAGCTGTGGCAGACTCCAATGTGGCAGCCACTAACTTTGACAATTGGCTTAGTCATGCAGTAAACAAGCTGGCACCGGAAGTGACTGAGCACTTTAGGAGAAGGCAAGCTTCGTCTCCCTGGTACTCGGCTGAGCTCAGACAATTCAAAATCAAATGTAGACGTAAGGAACGTATTTGGAGATCCGATTATAGCATGGTACATAGGAAAGACTACAGCACAGCCTTAGAGGAATATAAGATTGCCATAAAACAAGCTAAAACTGTACATTTTACCTCTAGAATTCAGAAGGCCACAAATTCATCGAAGCAATTATTTAAAACTGTAACTGCTCTGTCAAAGTGTCCGCGAGATACTATGTTTGCAACCAACCAAAACTTTGTAGACAAATTGGCTGTTTTCTTTCAAAACAAAGTCCAGGCCATCTAAAATGAACTCCTGAACACAGCGGAAGCGCATGGGATGAACTGCTTAGAGGGACGGGAAGATACGGTACCTCAATGTAGTCTATCTCGGTTCTCTGTGCTAGGGGAAGAACAAGTGGCAGACCTATTGCTGCAAACTAAGTCCTGGTCTCCCCTTGATCACTGCCCCCGTACATTTTACATCTGGCTCTGGAGGAGATCAGCGCATCCCTGACCCCTTTATTAAATCAAATCATGAGCTCAGGGGTCTTTCCTTTGAGTTGGAAAAAGGCTTGTATCCGACCTATACTAAAAAAATCCACGCTGGATCCCTTGGAGACCAAAAACTATAGCCCAATCTCCTGCCTACCTCTACCCTCCAGAATCTTGGAGAAAGCTATGAGTTCTGAACTGACGGTATATCTGGATCAAAATAACATCCTTGATTCCACTCAGCATGGCTTCAGATCTCGGCACTCTACTGAGTCAGCCCTGATCATGGCGACAGAAGAGATCTGCAAGGTGATGGATGGAGGTGGGATGGCCGCCCTCATCTTGCTTGATCTAACCGCAGCTTTCAACACTGTAAACCATGTGGTACTAGTGAGAAGGCTGAAGGCTGTCGGCATCAGGGATAAAGCCTTAACCTTACTAACATTATTTTTGGCATCCAGGGAACAACTAATTCACTGGGATAGACTTCAGTCAGAAATGTTCATTCTCCCAGGTGGAGTTCCCCAGGGATCGGCCTTGTCCCCAACTACGTTTACTATATACGTTGCCCCATTAGCCAGACTAATAAAAAGCCACGGTCTTATGCTTGTGTTGTACGCGGATGACACCCAGTTAGTGGTGTCAGTTATGCAAAGCATGGATATCACAGCAGAACGGTTACGCAGTTGCCTCACAGCACTGATGGCCTGGATGAACACCAATTTCTTGAAACTTAACACGGAAGAAAACAAGGTTGTATAGTTCGGTCAGAAACCTTCGGTTTGGAGCCAACTATGGTGGCCCCCTGAAGCCGGAACATTCCCTGTCCCAGTGTCCAAGGCTAGGAATCTAGTCTTCTTGATCGATAAAGAGCTGACGCTTGCCCCACAGATAAATCAAGTGTCTTCAGTTTGCTTCTTTACACTGAAAGTCCTGCGTAAGATCCTTCCTTTCATCCCCTTCTTTTGAGGAAAATGGTGGTTGGAGCTCTAGTTCTGTCGAGAGTAGACTATTGCAACACTCTATACCTGGGAGCAGGCGCAAGGTGGTTTTCTAAACTCCAGTCATTCCAAAATGTGGCAGCACGAGTATTGCTTGATCTATCCAAACACCATCCTACGTCCGCCAGCATAAAGCAACTTCACTGGCTTCCAGTACGACGGTGGGTGGATTTTAAGGCCCTCTACTTAGTGCACAAAACCCTATATGGAGGAGGTGCGGTGGATTTACAATCATTATTTCCCCACTATGTGCCACTAAGCTGCCTAAGGTCCACTAATATTGGACTGGTACACCTCCCCAAGATAAGAAGAGTACGGTGGGGAGGAAAAGGTTTCTCATTCCAAGCAGCTAAACTGTGGAATTCTCTCCCCATACAGCTACGATTACAGTCCAGCAGGACGCTCTTCAGGAAAACTATAAAAACATGCATCACCTAACTTTAAATCTGTCAGCTGTTTCCGGTTTGCACACACCTTAGCGCCAAGACGCCTCAGCAATAGTGTGCTTTATAAGTATTCAGTCAGTCAGTCATTAGAAACGTCCAGACTTGATTATGCCAATGTGCTCGTTTTGTGATCTCTCCAAACATTGTTAAACAGACTGCAATGGGTTCAGAATGCGGCAGCTAGACTGGTGTTGAATATTAATAAAAGGCAATCAATCCAAAATGGCGTAAAAAGTCTTCACTGGCTTCCTGACAAGCAAAAAATGAAGTTAAACTCCCTGCCAACAATGGCCACTGAACAAAAGGCCAGATGTAAATCAAAGGATTCCTTCCTTGCAGAGCTCAAATACCCACAACTTACTTTGCATCCTCAAGATTAAAAAGACTTGAGCTGTTGGTTTCTCCTTCTCTTTTTTGGCCCCAACATTCTGAAATCTTTTACCTGATCATATTGGATGTGTCACACCTGAGAATTCATTGAAGAACCTTTTGAAGACCCACCTTTTTAGAGAGATTTAATTTTGGTTCGTTCCTCCTCTGTCTGCTTTCTCTAGTGCAGCTTACCTTCACCTAGCGCTGAGATGGTCCTTTTTTGGAGCAGCTGTTTTGCTCTTTATAAATTTCATTCATTCATTCATTCATTCATTCATTCATTCATTCACTTTGCATCTCCCTGACTTCAACATCAAGTTTTTTCATTTTCTTACTCTCATTGCTGACATATTCTTGTACCCACAAGTCATTACCTTTGATGATGAAATTCCTTTGCAACAATTCAAGAAAATAAGTAACATTCTGGTGTAGTTCGCGGAGTTTTGCTATGCAAAGTTACAAAAAGAAACTCCACAAAGTTCCGTAAGTAGCAGAGTGCAGTGGGAACTGCAGTTTCGTGCTGTTATTCCTGCCACCTGGATAGAAATTCTACCCGAGCGGGGAAAAGATCCTGCTGCACATCGCGAAGCAGAGTTTACTACACACCGCTAGCTCCGCGGAGTGCAGAAAACTCTTTAGACTCCACGAACTCCACAAACGGAGCGAAGTTTACCGCCCAGGCCTAAAAAAAGGCAGACATGCAATGCTGAATAATATGATAAATATTGCTTCAAAACTCCTCCACCTACACTATCTAGCCGTTGGCCAATTTTTACAAAACCATTATTTTTTGGGGGGAAATTCTTTTTTTATTAAACCAATTCGACTGACATACAGCAATGACACATTTGCAGGCGACTTCAGTTTCCATCAGTAGCAATTTACACATTTCAATATATATTACAAGCATAGTTTCTTCGTGTTTAGGGGGTTGCACGAGCTTCGTCATCAACTTGCCGATAAGGTGGGGGGCATATATCACCTCTATACTGGTTCCAGGCTCCCCATACCTTGCTCCACTTCCCGGGGCATCCCCTAGCTACAAACACCGATTTTTCCCTCAACATGCACCAGTCTAAATCCTCTTTCCACCTCCCCAAACGGGGTGTCTGAGCAGCACCCCACGACTGTGTGATGTTCCTTTTCGCAATCATGAACGCCAGCGTAGCCCACTGCTTAGTGTATGTGTTGAGGTCAGTAGGCTCCCAGACATTCAGCAGGCATCTCCGCGCCTCTGGCTGTATGTCGACCCCCAGTACTGTCCGCATGGTGCGATGTTTGCCTCTCCAGTACGCCTCTATCCGCTTACAGCTCCACACTATGTGCATGAATGTCCCTGTGTCTCCACATCCCCGCCTGCATTCTCAGCTTTCCGTCCGCCCCATGCGAACCAGCCCGGGTCCCGTTACATATGTCCTATGCAATATTTTAAGCTACACTAGCCTAAGCCTGGCCTGGGTTGCTACCACCCTCGGGGAGGAGACCGCCTCTTGCCAGTCTTCATCATCCAGTTCTAGGCCTTCACTGTTCCACTTGCCCTTGAGGATCACCAGTAGGCCTGGGCAAAAATTTCGTTCCGTTCGCGGAAATTGCGATAATTTGACATTTTTGCGTTCCGCGGAGAGCGCGAAAATGTCAAAAATTCCGGTTTCCGCAGCTTGGCGATAATTTGTTTCTTGCTCGCGCTGTAAAATGATACATTCTCGCGCGCGCGCGATCACCTTACCTGAATCCCTGCGTTCGCCGACAAGTTTTCTTGATCCGGTCGCGTTCTCCATGAGATGTTGTATTGTTTTTAGCCATTTGCGCTGTCTCGCGACAGTTCGCGCCCGCAGTGACGTCATGCGTCGCGCGATCACGTCTTTCTTCTCGCGATCATGCACCGCGAGAACAACTCAAAACAAGATGGCCGCGCCCGCAAGCAACCACATGGGTAAGTTGGCGACCCGCAACCATGCAGAAAATCTCGCGAACATGCCGGAAAAAAACTTCCGCATCTTCGCGATATTTCTGCTTGTTTGCGATAATTTTAAACATTCTCGCGATAATTTGCGAAGGTTAATTCCGCAAATTCCGCCCACCCCTAATCACCAGTGGATCCTCCATATTGTTAATTAACTTCCTGTAAATCAGGGAAATAGTTTTCTCTGGGATATGTCCGTCCAACACTTACAAAACCATTATTAATTGATCTGAAAAAGGATACAAGTCCTTCCCAGGCACCTGTCTCTTCTAGTTCAGTCAATTCTTGCATCATATTTGTTATGTTAATAATAACCCTGGGCGTAGTGGGCGTAGTGGGGCTACGCGGAGCATCACGGAGTGGGGGCAAATCTACGCACACCCGCACACTCTGCATAGCCCAACTACGCGCCACCCGCCTCCCTCCCACCCTCTTTTAAATGCAGTTATAATGTAAAAGCAAGCTCAAAGTAATTAAAATAACTTACCTGAGCTGCGGCATCCCGGGGCTTCCTCTTCCTTCTCTATCGCCGACTTCTTCCTCACAAGCACATTTGTCGTGACAAACGCGCATGCGCTTACACCCGCGCATGCGCATTTGTGAGGAAGAAGTCGGCGATAGAGAAGGAAGAGGGAGCCCTGGGACACCGCAGCTCAGGCAAGTTATTTTAATTACTTTAATCTTGCTTTTAAAAGTTTTTTTACATTATAAGGGCATTTAAAGAGGGTGGGAGGAAGGCGGGTGGTGGGCAACTCTGCTCCGCCGTGGCGTGTGCGTAGCCTGCCTGCTCTACGCCTACTTCGCGGATCGCGAAGTAGGCAAAACTACGCACACTCCGCGGGCGGAGCGGAGCACTACGCCCAGGGTTAGTTAATAACAAAGCTATTTCGCTTGTTATCTATGCAAGTAATATAAGCACAACAATCTTGAGCACCAATGACTTTGCAAACTCCGCTTCCTTTGCAAGGAGCAAAACCAGTGCAAGACGGTTTTGCATAATCTTAGACCACATTGCAAGCATTTCTTTATCAATCACAGTCAAGGTACCTGCAGTTTTAGCAAAACACCTATTAACTAAGGAAGACAATTTTCTAATCTTTAAATCATTTAATGCTACTCCTACAGATGGTTTCAATCCCCCCAAAATACCAATGAAGAACTGTTTAAAGCTTTATCTGCTTCATCTAATATAATTTTCTAAAGGTCCCTCTAAATTATGAGCATGGTACATTTGAAGGAAACCTATTTCAGCATTGAAACATCATACTCAATTAGGTGGTAACTGGATATAAGCTGATTTACCACATTCATAATGTATGCCTTTAATACTAGCTTCTACATTGGAATGAGTCTTTCCTTTTACTAGATAACTGTGTTCATACTCACTCCATCCTAATTTCTTAGCTGTCTCATTTCCCTCTTGTTGTCGTACCATATATAATGCTCCTTTCTTATTCACTTCAAGACTCTATTTAGATGGAGGTTCCTTTGTGGTACCCTCACCTCTCTCAATAATATATATAGCATTTCTTTTCTCTTCTTAATTTTCTTCATCTACACTTATCCTTTCATTATGTTCATCTATGAAAACTCTTTAATTTTAGTTAATTTTATATCTTATGCCATGCACATTATGATCAGTGATACTTTTGTTAGATAGAGGAATAAAGAATTCATCATATCCCTTTACTATTCTCTTTCTTTAAACGCTTTAATAGTACGTGACATATGTTTAGTAGGCTACAGATATAGATTTTCTTCAGTTATACTCGGTGTATTTTCTATGAAATTATCAAAGTTAAAATGAAACAGGTTAATGTAATTTTGTTGCTAATATGAATTAAGGAAAACAGAACAAGAAAAAAAAATGACAAGGGAAGCTGAATAAACTGCTTCTTCAGCTACAGACGCAGGCAGATATGAACAAATTTTCAACTTGCATAACCATTACATATTCAGATAACATCTGATAATACAAATTATAATTATACACATTCTCATGTGATAGGTGTGAAATCATTCTTTCATGTGATGGTGGCTAGTCATAGAAGCAAATGTAATTTTATGTGGTGTAGGAAGGTCATCTCTCCCCAGCAAATAAACATCCAACAGCCATCCAAACAAAGGGCCTGATTACGATGGCGGTGAACCCGCCACCGGCAGGTTGCCGGTGGCAGGTTCACCACCATCGTAACGCCTTTTCCCACCCGCCAGGTCAGGATGGCAGTGGTGAGCCTGGCAGGTGGAAAGCGTGTCCGCCACAGGTCCAACAGAGGCTATCGTTATGATTCCCTGTCGGACTCACCCCGCACTCACAAAATGGTGGCGGTGTCTAGCAGGCACCGTCCACCAGATTTGGATGGTGCATCCTCGCCAGCCTGTCTCTGGCAGTTCAACTGCAATTGAAAGGCTGGCGAAGATGTACTTTGGGGCGCTTTGCGGGCCCCTCCCATGTGCAGGGGCATGTGGAATTTGCACTTGAGGGAAACCTATGGTGCTCCCCTACAGCTCCCTGCACCAGATGGGAGACACTGCATGGTGCCTGTCAAGTGGAAAATGCAGGGAAATGCACAACATGCATTTTTACACATGTACAATGCAACTGCCACAGTGGGGGTCGCATTGTAATGTCATGTGCGGGACCGCCACCATATAGGCGGCTAGCCCCAATCCCTGGGATGATGGCGGACAGACTTAAGTCCGTTTGCATCGTAATCAGGCCCCTAGTAACTGAAATGGCACCTGCAATACTTCAGACTATAATTTTGCAGTGTGACCGCAGCATGATCAACTTAAATCTCTTCAAGGAAACCTCTAAATAAACAAGACTTAGTCCTCTAATGGTTAACCTATTGTCTCTCCCCTATCTCAAAAACTATTAGGATATTTTATTCTGCGTCAGCAGGATTTTTTAATGTGCTATAGTCCTTTAACTGCTACCCTAATGCCCTAATTGTCTTTTTAATATTTGTCAGTTGTCTGTTTTCAAATTCTTTACAGCTTATCAGTTTTTCATTTGTTTTATTTCAAGGAGGTTCATCTGTATATGCCAAACAATCATCTAAATCAAACTTGATTTTTGCATAGTATATCCATTCTGGAAAAGCATACTTTTTAATTACCTTACTCTCTCTCATGGGTCTTTTTCATATAATTTTTTTCCAAATCAAAGTCATGAATGTCTGTTTGTTCTTGTTCTTCTATCTCACTGTCTTCCCTAATCATCTCTGGTCTTGTCTTCTGTTTCAAATGTCTCTTTCTAAGAGTCATTGTCTTTGGCCACTTTTCTCTTGAAGTGCTTGAGATTCTTGATTCACTTTCTACAGTAGAGTCTATTTGTTCAGTTTTAGACTGTGTCTCTAGCATGTAGTTGTGGCAGATTCGTTTCAGCTTTCCATGAGTTTTCACTGCATTTGCATATTTGTATTCTTAATCCAGTGGTTGGTTTCACAAAAGTCACTGAGTTTGTAACCTCCATATCAGTTTCTGATTCAGTAGTTTGTTCATTCAATGGATAACATTGATTTCCAGTCTATTCTTGCTCATCCTCTTCAGAAGCCTTAGACATCTCAAAACAGCGACACTAGGAGAATTGGCAGATGTTGACTCCACTTCCTCCCCTCCCTCATGGTATGGTAGGCGTGTATCCAGTTTGGAAGACCGGCACACTTGACAGCAGTGTCTGTGACCAGAATCACCGGGTAGAGTCCACATCACCTCTCTTCCAGGCAGGACTTTTAGATGTGTTTCTTGATGTGGATCCACATTCCAGGGTTCAGATCATGCCCAAGGAAATCTCGTACTGCTGGAGTAGCAAGATTAGATAGAATGCAACACATCAGACACTCCTTTGCAGTATTTGAGAACCAAGTATTCTGTGATAATAACCAGGACCACTGTGTCATGACACTGACCATGGACTCTCGCTCAAGATAGGGTTCCCCCCGTAAACACTGTACTTTACGAGGGAAAAACCACAGAGACCATGGAAACAGCCCATACAAACAACCACAAAACCCAGAATGCCCTCTAAGAGCCCCAAACGTAGCAGGCACCAGGTTGCCGCCTGATTGGGCGGCTATATAAGCGGGGCTTGACAAACTTCCTCATACCTTTGGGAGAATCGAGCGCCAGGCGGATGGTACTTCCCCGCTGGAGGTCGGGCGTCTCGCAACTCTTCCGCATCCATGCTTTCCAGATATTCCCGGAGCAGAGACCGGCGATTACCACAGAGTGCCAGGCGGATGGTGTTTTTCCCGCCGGAGGTCGGGCGCTGTCATCCTACGGTCTCCTACTTTGTCTCCGGCCCTGCGCAGGTAGTGTTCCGTGCCGAAGCGGCACCCTCCCGACTTTGATTTCTGTTTTCTACATCCCGGTCCACGATTAGCCTTCCCGTTTATAGGTAATTAAGACGGATTTATCTAGCCTGTTCAGGCTCGCCCGAAGGCCTAAGCCCTTCCTATAGCGGGGGAGAGGCATGGCAGTGACAACAGGCTTCCGCACTTTCGTTGTGTGTTTAACAACGAATGTGAACAACAGGCTCTAACTGCTCGACGGACATATAGTCTCACAGTCTCTACGAAAGCAGTCGTTAGTGGGATGTCCTCCTTATTTCTCTCTACCAACGGCTCTTCTGGCAAGTGATCAGACGCCTCCCACAGCAAACCCTAGTAAGTGGGGAACATATAGAAGGAGGGGACTGGGAAGCATTGATAGGAGGTCTAGGGTATCCCCTTCACATGTAATTCCATGTTGCTTTCTTTTAATACAGTGTCACCAGTGCAGTGCGGTGGAACGTGGTGAACTTCCTTAACCTTCCTTCCGCTGCATGACAGAGGGGTCACACAGTGGAGCCATTCCCATTTTTTCCTCCTTCTCCCTTCTGTCCCCGGAGTGCCTTCGTACGGAGTGGTGTATACTTCCCTCTGTGAGAGGCGCGCTTCTGGGAAGAAGGGAACATTCTACTGAACATCGTCCCTGCTGCCGTCCATAACAGGTTAGTGACCTTCTTGGTTGTACCACTAATCAGTGCCCTGACACACTGCTGTTACAGAGGGTTACTCATTGCCCCCCCCATCAATATTTCATGCAGCAACCATCCTGTTTTTTTGCATGGGGTACTTCAGATACTCATGAGCACTGGAGGTGGAACATGTAGCTATTTGAGTGATGTAGTAGCACAAGCTTTTGCTAACTTTTCTATAATGGCCCCATTCCGTCTTTCTACCAACCCAGATGCTTTCAGTCTCTATCTACTGTGCAATCATTGGTCAAGCTCTAAAGCTGTACATATCAACAGCATGATCTCACTTTTAAAGTATGTTCCTTGATCAGATTCAAGAGGAACTGGCCTGCCAAAATGCGGTATTAACTCCTGCAAGAGTTGTTTGGCATTGATTAGACTGTCAAATCTTCGGGTGGGATAAGCCTCAACCCAACATGAAAGTAAACAGACTATCACGTAGAACATAACTCAGCTGATTATATTGAGGCATTTCCAAGAAATCTATTTGGAGGCGATTAAGTAGCCAAATGGATGCTTATTGTCAAAACATACTCACTTCTCTCCAAGTAGTTGGGAATTCCATTTTAAAGACTGTCTCTATTCGTGCATGAGACACTTGTCTCAAGGTGATGAGACAGAATATCGAGAAAAAATAATGAGTGGCATAAATATCTAGTCACAAATATTGTGAGTGAGAAATATCAGCAGCAAGAATATTGTGGTCAAGAATATCGACTTAAGGAAAGTAATATTGATTTTAAAAAAATTGAAGTGTTTAATATCGCTTGTAGAAATATGGCTGTTAAAAATATTGATTTTTAAATTAATGTGATGTATTTTAGTATATGTTTTAAATGTATGTGATATATTTTGTATTGTATGTGTTACATTTTTAGTAGTTACTCATTCTTTTTTTATTTGAATTTTGCATGTTTTAGTTCCATAGCAGGTTGTGGGTTTATAGGTGAATAGGGTGGTAAGAGATTTAATTATATTAAATTAAATTCATTGAGTTGTTATAGTTTAAAATGTGCAAATTAATTTACCATTAATTAATAAGTAATTGGTTGTTAATTAAAATTGCTTAAATAATTGGTAATTAATTATGGTAACTATGTGAATAATTTTTGGTGTGTGTTTTGGGGTTTATAGGGGCAAAGGGTGGCAAGTAATTTGTTTTTTTTTAATGATTATTTGTTAACTGTATTAATTATTTTAATCAAAAATTAATTATGGTCATTGTGTAATTAATTGTAGGTGTGTGTTGTGTGTGTTTTGGGGTTAATAGGGGTAAAGGGTGGCAAGTAATATATGTAATTTTTTATTAATAATGACTTGCTAATTGACATTAATTAATGTAATTAAACATTATTTTTTGTAATTGTGTAATTAATTTTAGGTGTGTGTTGTGGCGTTTCTGGGGCAAAGGGTGGGAAGTAATGTATGTTTAATTAATTTATATATAGTTGTTATTATTAGGTGCCGATTCCGATCCGGTAAAATAATTTGCGTACGACCCGTATCCGTATTTTTTTATGTACGAGTCGGACAAGTACAGTACAAACTGCCAAGTACGATTCGTCCGTGAAACATAACTACGAATAGCGTCGGGAAAAGTCTACGAGAGTGCGTCGGAAAGTGTTCACGTCCGAATATCGTCGGGAAAAGTGTACGAAAGTGATCCGGACATTTTTACATGCAAATTGTAAAACACAAGTCTGAGCGCGCAAGTACGATCCCGACCGTCCATCCGAATACACAATCGCATGTAAAAAGGCCCGTACGGAGCCAACGCAGGAGCACACATGTACACGGGTAAATTCATGCCCGTGTACGAGCCGTACAGCCCCCCCACCCCCAAATATGTCAGCACCGTACACCACCCTGTCCGCACTGTACCCCAGCCCCGCAACTGTACGCGCCGTACCCCCCATGTATGTGCCGTACCCCCCATGTACACGCCTTACCCCCCCTGTCTGCACTGTACCCCAGCCCCGCACCTGTACGCGCCGTACCCCCATGTACGTGCCATACCCCCCCTGTAGGCGCACCACCCCCGCATGTACGCACCGTAACCCCGCATGTGCGCCGTACCCCAGGGCCGCACGTGTACGCACCATACCCCCACCGCATGTACGCGCCTTACCCCCCCATGTAAGCGCCGTACCCCAGGGCCGCACCTGTACGCACCGTACCCCCACCGCATGTACGCGCCTTACCCCCCATGTACGCGCCAAACCTCCGCATGTACGTGCCGTACCCCAGGGCCACACCTGTATGCACCGTACCCCCACTGCATGTATGCGCCCTCCCCCCATGTACACGCGCCCCTCCCCCCATGTACCCACCGCCCCCCCATGTACGTGCTGTACCTCCGCATGTACGCGCCGTACCCCAGGGCCGCACGTGTACGCACCGAACCCCCCCCGCATGTACGCACTGCACTCCAACACCGTACCCCAGCACCCTCACCCAGCATCGCGTATGTACGGATCGTACCTACGCGAAAATGACTCTTACAGAACCAGGACACTGTAAAACAGCACAAGGAGGGTCAATTCGACTTGCACAACACCACAAAACATGTCTACATGACAAAATACATCTCAATGACTGACCTGGCACATCCAAACAGGCAAACAGAGGCCCCAAATCACAACCACCACTTATAACCACCCACCAAAATTCAAACACAGCCAAACCCAAAAATGGACCAATAAAAAGGGCCCACACACACAACCCATGAGCCTTTGCAACAGACCCACTGCTGCCAGATCCCACTGAGAAACAGCTCCATATAGAATCTACTCCATTTCACTCATACCTCCACTACACCTTCACTCACACACCTTCACACAACCTACTCCACAAACATCCCCCTCTTCACATTCATACACACACCGTCACATTCACACCCACACACCCACAACCATCCACACCGACACCCCACACCATGCCCACAGACAAGAATCCAAAGTTCACAACGGCGGAGCTGGATCTCCTTGTCAACGAAGTCATCAGAGTCGAGCCACAGCTGTTTGGAACATTGGTCAGACAGACCAGCATAGCTAAAAAATCTGCCATGTGGCAGAGGATTGTCGACAAGGTGAATGCTGTTGCGCCCATCCGAAGGACCAGGCATGAATGCCAAGCCAGGTGGTACGATCTGCGCAGGGCGGTCAAGAGGAAAATGAATGAAGAATATGCCCAGACTAACATCACTGGAGGTGGGCCGCCCCGCAGACCAGTACACTACCATCCCTGGGAGGAGAAGGTGATGGCCCTGCTACCGCCGGTGGGAGTACACGGAGTCGAAGGAGTCGCAGAGCCTGGTGAGTACACAAACAACTTACGTGACATGGGGGCAATGGGGTCCACACCACATATACACCAAATGCACCCAACTTCCCCCAAGCACTCACCGCAAACAACCACACACAAAAACCACGCTTATGCCACTAACGTCACCATGCACCCTTCACAAATCAAGGCAAGGCCATGTCCAAGCCTACAACAACCACAAACAAAAGACTGGATGTCCGGGAGGCTGGGAGGGTGGGCCCCACACAACACATTGTGAAAATGAGACGCAGACACCAATGCCCTCAGCCCATATGGCATAGGTACATAACCATGCACAATGCACAGGGACTGGCAAAGTACTGACAAGGTAGATGACACTTGGCCCTGTTGTATGCAGCTCAAGGCCCTCCTGGGACCACTGTACACTCAAACACCAACTCCACAAGCACAGGTATCTACCACAGGAACTCACACTCACTGTCATGCCAGCATGCACCATGAGGGGACAGACACGTCACCTGGGAGACCCAATGACAACTCACACTACACACAACAGCAGGCCCGGTCACAACCCCCTCCCTAACACAAGCACACACACCCGGGGCAGGCAACGGATTTACACACTCCCACAATGGACATGTGACACAACAAGACCGATCCAGAGCCAAATAAGCATCAGAGCAAACAATCTATAGGTCAAACACTCAGGAGAACATCCCAATCTGTCCCCCGCAACATACCCATCCCCAAGTGGACATTGAGAGGAATGCTAGGCACATCCAACTACCTGGAGGAACTGTGTCAACTTGAATATGTATGAAACATAGATGTGGCATGAAACACCATTAACATTGTCTCTCTCTCACACACAGGGCAACGTCGTCGATCTCCCCCCAACACTGGGGGGGGAGAATCTCAGTCCCAGGCACCGCATGAAGACGATCCCACCAGCAGAGACGACTCTCACCACTCCTTGGATGACCCCGACCAACCTGGACCCTCTGGTGCCCAAGCCCCTGCAGTACCTGCGTCAGGTACATCTGTGCCAACCACCACCCCCATTCCTGCCACATCCCAGGACACACCCAGGAGCCCTGCTAAAACTGAACAACAGAGCTAGTCTGACCAGGAGGGACAAGGTTCTCCGGGCACCCAGGAGGAGGCAGGCAACCCTGCAAATGCCATCCCTCAGGGGTCCCGTGGATCCGATGTGCCCACAAGGGCAGGCCAGGCTCAAGTGGGCAGGGGTGGTGGGAGTGGAGGCAGGCGGAGGCACGAACCTGACCAGCCAGCTCAGGACCCCGGTATGTCACACATACGCAACATTCTGGACTCATAACGGCGTGATACCACAGGCATCAACCAGGTCGTGTCAAGACTCTCCGAGATGCAGGGGACCCTCGATGACATCAAGAACCTGCAGGTCGAGCATCATGCCAGTCATCAACAACACCAAGGATGGATGGAGGCAAGACTGGCTGAGCTCCTGGCAGTGCACAGGGACGTGAGCCAATCACTCCGTCAGATCGCCCAAAGCCTGGCAATCCCTCCCTGTGCCACCAGGCGTAGACCAGCACCAGACACAGGGAGGGAGGAGGAGGAGGATTCATCTGACGGAGCGTCCCCAGCATCGTCAAGGCCTGCATCTGAGTGTCCCTGGAGGAAGGTGAGTCGTCCACGGAAAAGACCGTGAGAGTCAGCGGACCATCCCCATCTCCCAGGTCACCTGGCCTGGCACCTGGCCCTCTGGCGCATCAGCAGCACCTCATCCAATGACATTCTCTGCCACATGGACTTGCTGGTCACAGTCTGACCAATGATGACCAACACTGTGGTCTAGAATCTGATGACTTCCAATGCCAAGGATACCATCTCCCCCTGTGAACTTTGGATTCTATTCCCCCGGTACAGCACCCAATTGCATCTACCAAACCACTTACCCCACCGTAAATAAATATTTCACTTTGGACATGAGACGTTCTTGTCATTTTGCATCATTCAACGACATATGTGTGTGGAAATGTCAAACTATGGCTGAGTGTTGAACCAACTCCAGCCATCCATAACCTGGGATCAGAGTCTGGTACAGGACACACATGGGTCACAAGGTATCATTTAATGTAGGCATGGAGCACAACACTCACCTGTGATGGCCTCTGGCTGCTGAGGGGGGGCTTGCTAAACTGTGCGCACAGACCTATTTGGGAGATAATCATCAAGGCGTAGAGGTCATGGCTCATGTGGAGGTTCCCGGGGAGGGAGTCCCAGGTATGTGTGGGCAGGTGGGAGAACAATGACCTGTATGCTGGAGTACGGTGGATGTGAAGAACGGTGGCCAGGGCAAGGTCGGATGCACGGAGATGGCCCAACGGGATCTAGGATGACAGACGTACAAGGTTGGTTGGGGTCGGGGTTGTGGACTGCCTCCTGAGTGTGGGTGGGGAGTGTGGAGGTCACCCTGCAGCAGACAGTGATCCATTGCAGCTATCCATGGTGGACGGTGAGGTGGCTGGGGTGCAGGCTGTTGAATCTGAGGTGTGCAGATGCCCCCTGGAAGTGGACCAGTTTCCTGGGAGTTTGGATGTACTTGCTCCGTAGTGGGCAGGGAAGTATTTGACACGGATGTTGTCATGGACCTGGGGGATGGTCTGTCTTTTCGTGGAGTGGATCTATCTGTGGATCATGTGCATAATGCAGAGGGCGTTGCAGCATGAGGTACAGATGCTGTGGACTAGCATGGCATATGTGAGCGAGCCAAACATGATGCACATCATCTTGTGTGTGTTGTATTGGGTGCTTGTGCAGGGCTATTGCGGGTGGGACATAGGCACTTGACCCAGCTGGAAGGGGACAATCCTCAGATGTTCACCTCAGACCTGTACAAGTCCAGCCTCAGGTGGCTCGTGTGCAGCCATCCATCAATAGATCTCATGCATACTTGAATGATGGAACTGCCAATGTCTGTGTCTTTGTTGAGGGTGAGGAGCACCTGGCTGTCAATGGCATACGAGCTGATGATGAGGTGCTGTGTGCATGTGATGGTGGAGAGGGGGGTCCTGGACACTCTGTAGATTGACATGCTGAGAGATGATACCTGTGCCATGTCCCAGACGATGACACCATACTACATGCTGAAGCCTTGAGTCCCACTCCCATGCCCTTGCTGGGCTACAGAGCCCGTGGGGAGTATTAGGGATGTGACCTGGTTGGTGTGACAGGGACTGGAAGGCGGGGCAGCGCAGTGTAGGCAGTTGGAGTTGCACACTCAGCATGCAAAGGTGTCGTGTGTGTGCCCAGGGTATGTCTGACAGCAGGCGTTAGATGTGCGGATGGACATAGCTCGGAGTGTGGCTGATACATCAGACTCTAGTGTGATGTGGGTAATGCAAGGACAGGATAGTGGTGCAATGTGCACCTTGCATGTGCTGATGGTCCAGCCTTTGGCACCGCGTGGCGGCAACAGTGGCATAGACAAGCTGAGGACAGCAAAATGAATGGGTGGAGGGAGGACGTGATGAGCATCCTGGAGGCGTGTTTTTTTGCCAAATCTGGATACTCTGTTGGCCCTTGCTGCAGGGGCCGCAGCAGCAGGCGGCATCTCCTCGCAAAATGACAGAATTTGCACACATAGACTAGGATGTCAGAAGGACAACTGCAACAGGCGCGTGTGTAAAGTAAGGAGTGTCCAGTGTCACATGGCACACCCAGAGACAATGCATGCACAATCACCAAAGAAGCATGACACCGGATCAGGAAACTGAAGGCCGACCTGCGCACAGGAGACACACCCTCAGCAGCTGTTGGTGGCCCATTGTGCGGACCAACATGCCAAAAAACATACACGACCATGTACTTCATGCCCAATAGGGAGCCTAACCCATGAGCAACTGCATGCATGTTGCTAAACTACGCATGGACTCCTATGCATAATCTTCCACAACTATGCCAGATATGCCGCATGCAAAGTGGCAAGAGACCTGCATTGACAAAGATGAGGCACCTTGGAGTGTGACAAACACCTTTATTACTCAGCCGCACAGTAAGGGAAATGCATCAATTGGAACAGACTCACAGGTCATTTGGCTGACCATGTGTGACCTACAATGGACACCCCCTTCAACACACAGATGTGTAAATCCTACTGAGCTGGCACACAAGTGAAGGGGTTGAGCCTAACACCCCTTGCTGCACACGGAGAGTCTACAATTCCCCATTGAGCCTCATATGGGGATGTCCCACACTATGTCCACCATTAGCATCCCGTATGTTCCTTGGAGCCGTTATACACACATTGATGCCTTCATCAGAATCCACACACCATTACAGATGACTGTCAGGAAGGGTGACCATCAATTCATGCGAGCCATGCAACACGTCATGTGGCCCATGGTGAGTCGACATGTATGCATGGTAACACAACATGCACAGGATCAGTCCCCACACATCACAAAGACGTACCACCCACAAAATGCCTTCCTGCACTCCTTACCCCAAATGACTTTTCACCATGTCTGTGCATGTAACTCTGATCCAGCACACGTTGCAATACTCATGAGGAATAGCAGGAGGGCAATGATGACATGAGCAGACGACAGCCGCAAGAACCTGGGGAGGACAGACACACAACAAGTCAGCGAAGAGCTAGTAATCCGCAGACATGTACATGTACTCTACAGGAATGATTTTGTCACCATGCCCTTAACAAATTTAGTGTCCCAGCTAATATGTGTGGAATGACATCATCACTTGAATGACACATCACAACACACCTCCAAGTCACTTAGCACATAGTCAGCTCGACACACACATTGCAACACATGCCACACAAGGCTCAAAGCGTGCACACTCAGACACAGGGACTCACCATCATGAGAAGAAGTTGCGGATAAGCTGACTCCGGATGCCCTCAGCCTCATCCTCATCCTCACTTGCCCTGTGCCCGAGCCCTTCATCCTCCACGGGTGGATTATCCTGCTCATCCGGATCAAGGATGAGTGGCACGGCCTTCTCCACTGCCATGTTGTGCAGCATGCAGCACACAATGAAGATTTTGCAGACCTTCACCGGGGCATATGGGAGGGCACCGCCGGTCTTGTGGAGGCACCGGAATCTGCTCTTCAGGAGTCCAAACGTCCTCTCAATCACGCGCCTCGTCTGCCCATGGGTGTCGTTGTACCGGTGTTCTGCAGCTGTTCTGGGGTTGCGGAGAGGCATCATCATCCATGGCATGTTGGGATAGCCAGAGTCCCCTACATGGAAACATCATGTGAAGAAGTGGGTCAGGAGATGCCGTAAGATACAAAGATAGCGCTGAACACAGGACTAACAGAGTATACCCACCAACAAGACATGCTCGTTCCGCGTGCAGCTGCAGCATCATTTCTGGCACCCTGCTATGCCTCATGATGTATGCATCGTGTGCGGACCCTGGAAAACGTGCACAGACATGGGAAATCAGCATGTTAGCAAGACACACCACAAGGGCATTAATGGAGTGGTAATGTTTTTGGTTTCTATAGGCTACCTCCTGTGCCTGTGGTGGTACCAAAGCCACATGTGTCCCATCAATGGCCCCAATTACATGAGGCATTCCTCCCAGGGCATAGAACTCACCCTTGACGCCTGTCAACTGCTCACGAGTGGGAAAATGGATGAATTCATCCAGGTGCAACAACATGGCTTCTATAACATCATGCAGGACACGGCTGAACATAGTCTGGGACATGCCACCGACATCAGCTATGGTCAATTGAAACGTGCCGGTGGCAAAAAAATGTAGGGCTGCCATCACCTTCACCTTGGGGGTCAGAGCTGTAGGATACCTTTGTTGTGGTTGGAGGTGTGGTGCAAGCCAGCGGGTCAAGTCCTCTATCAACTCTTGCGAGAATCGGTATATGCGTATGCAGTCATGTTCATGCATGGCAACCAGGTCTGGCATTCGTCTGGGGAGAGGTGGTGCCCTGCAGAGATTTGGAAGGAATAACGAAGAGTGAGTACATTACTACACAAATGTCACTGATGTGAGCACATGTTCAACAGGTAATACACATCTGCTTAATACAGAGTCTGTGCTGTGCAATACATCCAGGACACGTGGGCCAGCCAGGTGATACTCCTACGAAGAGCCAGCCACAATAGTTGCATGGCAATGTTGACGTGACATGCCATGAAATAGCTGTTGGCCAGTGTAAGTGACAAGCCAGACACATTACATGAGTGACAGACATCCACATATCAGCATTAGAAGGATGTCATCTCATACAGACAGCTGGAGGTACTCTAGATGCACAGGTCACATGTTATCTGGAAATGGACAGATGACACACATTTCCATTAAGGGGTCCATGTCAAAAACTGATGTCACAGACATTGATACAACGCCGATATTGCCTCATGTCAGGAAGTCATCTTCGACCCATCATGACACATGTAACGTGTGAGTCCACATGTGGCATGGTGTGCGTATATGTGTGTAATGCACAAATGCACACATACACATGTTGGAAGCTGCAACAGCAGATGGAGTTGACGGAACACCAACGGAAAGCTCATGGGAACACATGACACACACATGACATAGTCACATCGTGGCACACTGGAAGTCACATGTGAGGTGTAATTATCCGTGTACCTGCCATCAGGGGACAGCTGCGGGTGTTGCTGACTGTGCCATACCAGTGATGCAGTGCTTGACACGTGTGTCGCACATGCACACATGTGCAAAGTGTGAAGGGGAAGTGTGCCACGTAGTGCCCCATCACACATGACATGTGTAAACAGCTCATCACACATCTATTGTGCCACAACATGAGGAGACATGTGCCACATCACTGCCTGACACACCTAGGCCCTGCACATGAAGGACTGCAATGACAATGACTTGATGTACAGCCTTGTGCGAGTCTGACACCTCCATTCCTTTCGTGTGCACCTCCTATCACCAGTGTAAGCTGTGAAACGCAGTACACACGCTCTGAGGGCGTGAGTAGGGCCCGTACTCATGCGTGTACGGCCCGTACACGCGTGAGTACGTGCCTATCACTATCGTTGGGGGTACCGTAGGGCCTAGTGATAGGCACGTACTCACGCGTGTACGGGCCGTACACGCGTGAGTACGTGCCTATCACTATCGTTGGGGGTACCGTAGGGCCTAGTGATAGGCACGTACTCACGCGTGTACGGCCCGTACACGCGTGAGTACGTGCCTATCACTAGGCCCTACGGTACCCCCAACGATAGTGATAGGCACGTACTCACGCGTGTACGGCCCGTACACGTGTGAGTATGGGCCTACCACCAGGCCCTACGGTACCCTCAACGAAAGTGATAGCCACGTACACACGCATGTACGGCCCGTACACGCGTGAGTACGGGTCTATCACTAGGCCCTACGGTACCCCCAACGATAGTGATAGGCATGTACTCACGCGTGTACGGCCCGTACACGTGTGAGTACGGCCCGTATCACAAGGCCCCACGGTACCCCCAATGATAGTGATAGGCACGTACTCACGCGTGTACGGCCCGTACACTCGTGAGTACGTGCCAATCACTATCGTTGGGGGTACCATAGGGCCTAGTGATACGGCCCGTACACGCGTGAGTATGTGCCTATCACTATTGTTGGGGGTACCGTAGGGCCTAGTGATACGGGCCGTACATGCGTGAGTACGGCCTGTATCACTAGGCCCTACGGTACCCCCAACGATAGTGATAGGCACGTACTCACGTGTGTACAGGCCGTACATGCGTGAGTACGTGCCTATCACTATCGTTGGGGGTACCGTAGGGCCTAGTGATAGGACGTACTTACGCGTGTACGGCCCGTACACGCGTGAGTACGTGCCTATCACTATCGTTGGGGGTACCGTAGGGCCTAGTGATAGGCACGTACTCACGCGTGTACAGGCCGTACACGCGTGAGTACGTGCCTATCACTATCGTTGGGGTTACCGTAGGGCCTAGTGATAGGCACGTACTCACGCGTGTACGGCCCGTACACGCGTGAGTACGTGCCTATCACTATCATTGGGGGTACCGTAGGGCCTAGTGATAGGCACGTACTCACGCGTGTACAGCCCGTACACGCGTGAGTACGGCCCGTATCACTAGGCCCTACGGTACCCCCAATGATAGTGATAGGCACGTACTCACGCATGTACGGGCCGTACACGCGTGAGTACGTGCCTATCACTATCATTGGGCGTATCGTAGGGCCTAGTGATACGGGCCGTACACGCATGAGTACAGCCCGTATCACTAGGCCCTACGGTACCCCCAACGATAGTGATAGGCACGTACTCACGTGTGTACGGGCCGTACACGCGTGAGTACGTGCCTATCACTATCGTTGGGGGTACCGTAGGGCCTAGTGATAGGCACGTACTCACACGTGTATGGCCTGTACACGCGTGAGTACGTGCCTATCACTATCGTTGGGGGTACCGTAGGGCCTAGTGATACAGGCCGTACACGCGTGAGTACGGCCCGTATCACTGTAGAGATGGTGCCCTAGGGGTACGTATGAAAAGCGCCGTACCTGTGTGGGGATTTAAGAATTACAATGGGGACACATGAGGGACAAGTATTAGGGCCTTAATGCATGCTGGTTGTCATGGATACCGAGTTTCAAGTTCAAAATTTCACATCATGTGATCTGGAAAAATCAGTTGGCCACATTTAACATTGTTGCAAAGTGGTTGTTGACTTGACATGATGTTGCAAAATCGAAAGATGCAAAGGCTGTCACTGGTGTATGTTTAAAGGGATTGGAGGAAACGTAGGATGCAAATGAGTCTGACCAATCACTCTGTACTCCTGTATATGAAATAGGCCAGCAAGGCAGATATAAGGCAGGCAGAACCCATGCCTGCACAACATGTCAGTCGATACCACTGCTGCTGTATTGTCTCCCTCTGGCACCATGTCAAGGACTGTGGAGAGGGCCCAGCCTTTCACCCAGGAGGAGAACGAGGCCCTGATGGATGTGATCCTCCCACAGTACCCCATGCTGTATGGTCGACCAGGGGAGCAGGTGAGTGCTGACTCCAGTACCTTTGCCTGTGCACCTTTATTGTGTCTGTCACTTCTGGCATTGTGGCCAGGTGTGACAGACATGCAATGTTGGGTGGAGTGGGTCCCGGGGGGGGGGGGGATGGCTTATGTCTCTCATGCAGGGCTTGATGTAGTTCATGTGTGTACTCCTCACTTGCATTGTGCTTACTGTGACATTCACATTCCGCCAGTCAAATCCTCTTGGGCATTCTTGTTCTATTGTCCTGCGGTGATTCAGTGGTCACCCCGGTGTGACAGGTGACTGCACCCACAGATGTGTGTGAGAGTTGAGTGGAGCTGTGGTGAGAGTGGTGAGAGTGTCCAAATGATGTGTACGCCCCCTGGACATTGATGTGTGTGAATGTTTATTGTCATGTGGATGAGTGTCTATGTGGAGTGTTGCACCACAGCTGCATGGAGGAGGCAACTGCTCAATCCATCTGATGTGTGAATTAAGCCGTGCTGTGTGTCTGACTTGCTGAGCTAGCCCCACATCTGTGACCCCCCCCTGGCAAGTGGCACATGTGCAGAGTGAGGTTTGCATCCGCTGTTGCCAATGGCAGGTGATTGATGTGTGCCTGTGTGTGTCTGTGTACTCTGCTGAGGTTTCGTCAGTGGCCTGGCGCATGTGACTGCTTTGCGTAACTGTCCATCAGCCTTGTGTTGCTTGGGATGCACAGTGTGTGCCATGATCAGGTATTGGTTTGCACCCCTCATGCCACCTGTGTACTTACTATGCCATGTAGTGCATTGCTGCGTCCCCAGTGGAAAAAGTCCCTATGACTAAGGTGCTATTACTTGCCAGCATACTGTGCCCTGTTCTACAAATCTAAGATGTTCAACTGTGTGTCATGGTGCAGGTGTAGTGATGTTGTCCCACATTGTCATCCACACAGGTATCCCCCTACCACAAGGGGAAGATCTGGAAGGACACCGTCAAGGCCGTGCAATCGGCGGAGGGTCGCAGTCGGCGCCTGCCACAAGTGAGGAAGAGATGGCAGGACATCCGGTGCTGGACCCCGAGGATTGCCCGGGTCATGCGAGGAGGCTCCTCACAAGCATGGCGGGCACCGGCGCCTGACCCACCAGATGCGGCGTGTCCTGGCGGTGGTCTTCCCTGACCTGGATAGGCGGATACAGGAGTTACAGCAGCAGGAAGGGGGTAGGTACATGTGTGTTTGTTGTGTGTCGCCACCTTTTGTTGCTGCTCATTCGCCTGGAGACACTGCCAGGGTATATATGTGCAGTGCATATACTGTTCCCCCACAGTCAACCTGTGCTGTTATTCCTCCCTTCCCCTCCTTGACATGTGTTACCTGGTCTGTGTGTGATCAGTATTGCACATGGTCATCTAGGCTGCCAGTTTATCAAGGTGCACACTGCTTTCAGCATCATGTGTGGGGGTGGTCTGCCTGTGCCCTGTCCTGTACAGTCATTAGGGGGTGCATATTTGTTGCCACTGATGCTGAGTCCCAACATAGGAGTGTGAGGTTTCAAATGAACAGACTTGCTGCTTGCATTACCAATGTTGTGGCCTCAGACATGATGTGCATGAGTGGGATATATGCATAGTGGCGGGACGGTTGCTCCTGTAACAGTCAGCACATTCCCGGACCATGGAGCAGTGTGCACGCTACAGTCCCCTGTCACAGCCTGCCCTCCTACTCATGTGTGTCATCCAACACTGTGCACATTCACTGTGGGTTCATAATGGCTCTGCCTCTGTGGCATTGTTCCCTGGCCTAGGTAGTAGTTTTCACATGTGTGATACATTTGCCCACTGGACAGGGATACAGCAGTTTGCTTGTGCATACTCACACTGGGCAGTGCCTGTGTGGCTATTCACAACAATCTGTTGATGTTTGTTTGTGACCAATATGTTTTGCCAGCCCTACAAGGTGATGTCGTGTTAATGAAGCTAGTTTTCATGCACAATTATTGTAACCCTGAATAAGAGCTTTCACTTCTTGATTGGTATCAGTCACATTGACTCAGGTATGGGTGGGTGTGCGCGGGAGGGGCGTACATGTTCAACCCTGATGTTTCATTGCCAGTTCTGACTTGTGTGTGATGATTCGCAGTACAGAAAGTCATCGTGCAGTGCCCCCGTGATGTTGGCCAGTGCTTGCTGTTGGTGCTTCATTGCCTGTGTCAGTTCTTGGCAATTATGTATCCTGGTTGGACCTTTTGGGCACCTGTGTGTGGTTCAGATGCTACACAGTTGTGACTTTGTGTGCTGACATCTGTGGGTACATTCTGGCTTGCCATGAGGGGGAACCCACAGTACAACTAGGCTTTTTTGCTAAACAATTGCAGGCCCATTAGCTTATGCATTGTCCTGGGTGTGGACATGTGTGCCACTGCAGATAACAGTCAGTAGGTCATATGTGTAGCCAACTGTGTGATCAGGTGATGGATAGCCATGTGACAAATGACATTATTCAAGTTGTCACTCTGGGAAAATTTCCATTGGCACTCACTACACCTGTCAACATGTCTCAATGTTTCATATGCTTGACCTTGTCGTTTGGTTGTGAAGGACAATGATGTGCCTGCATGACAGATGTCTCCCAAGGAAGTGCACAAGACACCACCTTTACACTTTCCAGGGACACGCTGGCACATTTGAAAGTAAGGCACAGTTTGGACAACACTTGTTTGGAGTTCATACATATACATGTTCCCACAGTGTGCTAGCATTTGGGTTAGTCCTTGGTTGTTGCTGATACCAACTTACGAGTGTCAAGTCATCCAGCCACCCTGGTGCCATGTATATGTTCTTACTGCTACGCCATTTCTGCCTAACAGTGGCTGATTTGAATGAGTCTGGCAGCTCAGACAATGCCTGTGTACATGTAGTTTGGTGTGCACCTCCTTGTGTGTCTTCTGCTATACAGACACATGTGTGTTGTGTTCACAGAGTGCCACATTCACACATGCTAGACATGTCCATTTTGTAAAGGGTTGTGATTCTCCAGGAGTCACAATGTATTTATTTGGGGTGTCAAAAGTACTCACAGGTATCTGAGTGTGGGGACACCTTCTGCATTGGCATGTGGTATTTGGCCTTGGGTGCGACAATACTGTTTGTTTCCCAGTGAACAAGAGGTGGCATGCCTTCATAGTCTTGCTGTGCTCAACTGATCCCAGATACTAGCTTCTCATGATCTTGTGATTTCAAGTTATTTGCTGTTGTGTCCTAATTTTCATTGTCTGCAAGTGGCATGGTGCGTCAACCAACTGGGGAGTGCAGGGCTTACATATGTGGGGAGTATCCTAGATGTTACTCCTGATGCCTTTCCTGATATGCACTGTTGCCTATTTTGTTTGGACTCATGTGTCAGATGTATACAGGTGACTGATTTTTTCCTGTCTCTTCACCTTGCCCACAGCATCATCGGAGGACACCGAGGGAGACACCGGCACGGACGTGGAGGAGGGATCGAGCAGTGGTGCCACCACTGCTGTGGACTCGGTGGAATCTATTGGCACGGAGGGCGAGGGGAGTGAGGCGGAGGACCTGCCCAGTACCAACACAGACTACGAGGCAGACGGGTCCGAGACTGAGCTCCCAGAGGGGGCGGAGGCTGCTCCCAGACCTGAAAGCAGCAGTACATCTCTCGCCGCCCCCTCCATTCCCATCACCGCCCTCCCACTTGCTCGGGTCCCTTCTGTCCGTACTAGGCCACACCGTGTCTCCTTCGTGCCAGGCAACGCACCCCCTGCCCCTGTCCCCCCTGCTGCCCTCACTGCTGAGTCTGTGGACATTCAGCGGCAGTAGCAAGTTGGGCAGACATCGATCCTGACTGTCCTCCATGGCCACACCAGACTGCTGACCCAGATGGTGTCGTACATGGAGGGCATGTCATCAGCGATGTCTGACCAACGGATGTTGCTGAGGTCCCTGGACTCGTCACTGACGGCAGTAGCGAGTCACCTGCAGTGTTGCCTCCCCCCCTACCCCTGGCCCATCCACAAGTCCAACACCCATGCCTGTCCCAAGCACACCAAGACATCCACACACACGCCACAAGCCACGCCAGACACAAGCAGCACACCACCATGTAAGGGCAAGCGCACACCTTTTGACACGCACACTCAGGGGGTAGCAGGCACACCCACTGGGTCTGGGGCACACAGGCAGGCACGCAGCCACAGTCCTCATCCACATGACTCACTCCCCAGTCCCTCCGATGTCACTCCCCTTGGCTCCCCTGCCCCAGATTCGGAGAAGGATGCCTACTTTGCTGGGCTGGGCCTCAGCCCCACTAGTTCACCTGGACGCAAACGGTCACGGCACTCCACGGGTAGGGGAGTTAAGTCCCCCAGCCTGTCCACCACCTCCCCCAGTGGCGCTGCAACCCATCCCTCCGACCCCCCCCCCTCCGTGGGGCCTGTTGTTTCTCCGGGTGCAGGGGAGACGCTTGAAGAACTGGCAGAAGTGTGCAGCGCTGAGCTCGCCTCCACCTTCGGCGCTGCCCCACCCCCTGTGGTGGAGTCATCCGTCCCTGCACCCACAACACCTACCCTTCCCCCTCCTGTCCCTGCGGTGCCTGGTCCTTCCCCACAGGATGCCCCCCCCCCGTCGACGAACCACTCTTGTGATGTGCAGGCAAGCTAGGGGAGACTCATGGCCATGTGTCCCCCCCAAGGACTGCTGATATGGACTGGCCATTGGCCTTTGTGAATAGTCTCGTTTACACATTATTATTTTCATGCTGAATAAAGCCTTTTCTTTTTCTTTGGAAAAGTCTTGCATTTCAGGTATTAATGTTGATGCTGATGCTACTGGAGTTGGGGTTGTGGGCATGTGTTATGTTTCAGGGAAATGTTGTGGTCTGCTGCTCATGGGGTGGAACCTGGTATCTGCGTGCCATCACGCGATCTCTGCAAAGATTCTTTGTCATGTATGCTCTTTGTGTTTGGAGACATTGTCCCAAGGGGTGTTCCTTCCTCTGTGGCACCTGTCATCTCCCCTGCAGAGAGTTGCACAATTGTTGTGTTGCCCTGTGTCTACATGTCCTTTGTTGGTGATGGATACCTTCAACTCTGGCCATGCCTGCTCAGCAATGTGTCTGGCTGCATCGTCTGTGCCATCCTTGGTACTCACTGTACTTGTGTATAGAATATTTTGCCATGCCTTCATGGATAAATGGTCCCTTTTCCGCACAATGCATGTGTGTAATCCCAGCCTAGTACACATATGGTACTTGTTCTGCTGGGTATTTGAACACCTGACTCACAATTGTGGGCATTGTATCTGTGGGAACTCCACCCTATTCCTTCCATGACAGACAACATCTTGGTGGCTAGCCCAGCACCTGAACATTCCTATCAGTCCTGGGATGTGCGTGACAGTGTGTGTTCTCTTTGGCTCTCTTAGTTTGTTAGGCAGTGACATGACTATACAGTCTTGTGGCATGATCTCAGTGTGTGTATTGTGCTGCATCTGCCAGGGGTGGGTATGCATGTGTTATTTGTCCTCACACACACATGTGGTGTGTCATGTAGTGGGGGTAAGACCTCCTTCCTCCTGGGAGTGGGACACTGCTGTCAGTGATGTGTTGTTATGGCACTATCATCATTGTCCTTAGTTAGGGATACGTACATTCACCCATGGAGCTGTGGTCATCTGATAATGATGTACACCCCCCCATGTCTCTGTCCACTGCTGGGAGTCCTCTGCACCCACCCCTCATATGTCTGGGCACTGCTGGGGGTCCTCTGCACTCACCCCTCATATGTCTGGGCACTGCTGGGAGTCCTCTGCACCCACCCCTCATATGTCTGGGCACTGCTGGGAGTCCTCTGCACCCACCCACCCACCCACCCACTTGCGCCCTTGCTGTGGTACACTGCTGTCCTGGGCATACACCACCCCAATTTACAGCTGATGTGCTGCACCAAGCCGTACACCTACATCCGTGGCATGTGTACGCCTTGTATCCATCATGTAATGGGGCTGTAGGGGTACGCGTGGTACGGCCCATACCCACGCTCTGGAGGCGTGGGTACGGGCCGTCCCACCATTGTGGCGGTGACATAGGGGTACGCGTGGTATGGCCCGTACCCACGCTCTGGGGAGCGTGGGTACGGGCCGTACCACCATTGTAGTGGTGACGTAGGGGTACGCGTGTACGGACCGTACCCATGCTCTGGGGGCGTGGGTACGCTCCGTACACGCGTACCCCTACATCACCACTGCAATGGTGGTACGGCCCATACCCACGCTCTGGAGAGCGTGGGTACGGGCCGTACTACCATTGTAGTGGTGACATAGGGGTACGCGTGTACGGACCATACCCACGCTCTGGGGGCGTGGGTACGCTCTGTACACACGTACCCCTACATCACCACTGCAATGGTGGTACGGCCCGTACCCACTCTCTGGAGAGCGTGGGTATGGGCCGTACCACCATTGTGGCGGTGATGTAGGGGTACGCGTGGTACGGCCCGTACCCACGCTCTGGGGAGCGTGGGTACGGGCCGTACCACCATTGTAGTGGTGACGTAGGGGTACGCGTGTATGGACTGTACCCACGCCCCCAGAGCGTGGGTCCGGTCCATACACGCGTACCCCTACATCACCACTGCAATGGTGGTACGGGCCGTACCACCATTGTGGCGGTGACGTAGAGGTACGCGTGGTACGGCCCGTACCCACGCTCTGGGGGTGTGGGTACGGGCTGTACCACCATAGTGGCGGTGACGTAGGGGTACGCGTGGCACGGCCCGTACACACGCTCTGGGGGCGTGGGTACGGTCCGTACACGCGTACCCCTACATCACCACTACAATGGTGGTACGGGCCGTACCCACGCTCTGGGGGGCGTGGGAAAGTCCCGTACCACCATTGTGGTGGTGACGGGTACGCGTCCACGTCCACTTCCGTTGTGGCGGGACGTGGGATTGGTGGACACACCCCCCGAAGTGACCAGACCATGGAGGTAATTAATGTGCAGGATGTATTAGTATTTTGTGGGGTGTGGGTTATGTTTCCTGCCCCTTGCACACCCCCCTCCCTTTGCCCCTGGGGGTTGTTCTGACCTTCTGCGGCATCTGCGTCGGTTTCTGTACACGAGGTGGTAGGCTATGAGGGCCGGGATGACGCGTAGGTTGGGGTCCATCGCTGTCCGTCGCGTACCGGTGCTCCTTCTTCGCGTCGTCCTCAATTTCCCGGCAGTTTTTGGCTCCCATAAAAAATGCTGCGTGCGGAGTGACGTCGGCACGAATCGTACTTGCTGGTCCGTAGAACGATGCCTGAGTTCGTCCGGACGTCGCGTATGCGCCGTCCAGAATCAGATTTGTATGTATTTTTTGCCAGTCGGTGTTTTTTACGACTCGTACGGAAATGGTATTTCTGTGCGAATCGTACTTGCGAGTTTGTAAGGTGTTTTTCCCGGGTACGAGTCGGACGGAAAAAACGCTCCGTACGACCATTCGTACCCGGGTTTTACCGGATCGGAATCGGCACCTAATTGTTTAAAAATAAACATAAATATATATATGTATAATTAATTATATTTTTGCATGTGTCTTTTTTAAATATGTAGATTTTGTAATACTTTGTTAAAATGTATATTCAATTTATTTTGTTAAAATTAATTTTGATATTTAATATAATTAAAATCTATTATTTGATTTTATATACATACCTCGATATTTTGTAAATCTATGTTTTTTACAATGACATTTTTTAGTCAATAGTTTTTGTCCTCTCATGTTTAAGTATAGGAGTCGATATTTCTGTTATCTATATCTCATTTTTAGATATTCTTTACATTGATATTTATGTGATCGATGTTCTGTCAGTGAACCTTGTCTCACTCCTTTTGGTATTTGGTGACCCAAATACATATCTTTCTCCATCCAGACAGTACTGTAACTTCTCAGGTAAAACCTTATGTCCATATACAGCTAAGTGGTTGAGTAATGCTGTAGTGTCTTGTGTGCAAGTATCTTTTGTCACTGAGGCTATTATTAGATTGTCAATATATTGGATTAGGGTCGAACTACCTGGTAACTGCAAAGTCTGTAGATTCTTTTTAAGAATCTGATTAAAGTAGAAGGGACTCTCTGTATACCCATGTGAGGTGCAATACCACATAAAGGTTTTCTCTTGGAATTGAAACGTGAAGAGATACTAGCACTCTTCATGCAACAGAACAGAGAAAAATGCATGGCCAAGATCAATGATTGCAAACCACTCTGCATCTGAAAGAATTTAGAACAAAATTATAGTGGGGTTTGATACCACAGGATAGCAGGGAACAGCAATCTGATTGTTCAGAGGTTTCTTATTTGATTTTTGTAAGGCCAATGTAGGGGAGTTGTACAGATTTCCAAATACTTCTTTTAAGATTCCTTGCTCTATCATATTCTCAGTAATAGGTGATTTCTTCAGTAACCTCTCGGGCCATTTTATATGGGTGAATCTGAAGGGGAACAGCCTTAGGTGTAAGGTGATCTTAAGAGGCTTAGCACATTTAATCAGTCTGATTTATTTTCCAGTAAAGTCCCAAATGTCTTTCTTATCTGTCTCCCTTAAGTCGATAGGCAAATCTTCAAAAGTGAGGTCTGACAACAGACTCTGGTGAGTGTAGTTCAAACTTCACATCAGCTGCTTGGGTCTCAATTCCTACACCATCCTGTGTACAATATATAACACAATTAAGATCTCTGCCCTGAAGATTTACAGAACTCAAATCTCAGATAACAAACTGATGATGTTGTTTGATATCTCCTATTTTAACTGACACTGGGGTAATAATTTGATTAGTATGCTACTTATTTGTGATACCTACAACTTGTACTTCTTTTCCCAAGAGGGGCAGGTTAGGGACCTCAACAGTTCAGACTGTTCAATGAGTAGCTCCTGTGTCTACTAGGAAAGATACAGGATGTCCGTTTACCTCTCCTTCAACATATGGTGCACCCTGGCCCACTTCTAGGACTGTCCCAAGTATACACTCCTCCTCCCCCAAACGGGCACAGTCATTGGTCCTGATTTAAAGCAGTTTCAAACATCAAGGGTACTGGGCCTCCTTGCATTATCATGGGGTTTTGAAGAACTCTGTAATTTGTTTGTTGGTTCAGAATATTTCTCTGCATCTGCATTGGATTGTAACAGATGTATGATATAATTATGCATGAATTTACAACGCGGGCAATACGATGACTGTGTTGTTACCAAGATTTCCACTACAACGCAAATCATTACAACGACGTGCCTAAGGGAAGCGCTGGACTTTGGGATAGTAAATTTAACTATTCAAACTCCAGTCTTTGCAATAGTAGGGCAGGTGTTGGATTTAAAATTGTTGTACTGACTTCCATGGTAGTGGAATGCGTGGTAATGGAACACGTGGTAACGAAGCATTCGTTGTAGTGTCTGCATCTTAATGGCACTGCGTAGTTCTGTCTGCGTTGTATCTGCTATATCCCGGTTGTAACTGTTTGGCAACATTCCAGTCTTTGGAACTTTCCGAAAAAGTCATAGGGGGCTTAGGGACTGGTAGAAGTTCTTCTGAACTATTCAGATTTACCCACTGGGAATCTATTGCACATCAATCATGATTGTGTCTACACTTTTTCTTCCAAAGTCCTACCTTGTGGCATATATGAAATGGAGTAATTTTCTTCAAGGCACTTATGTAAGTCCCTGTCACGTTTTCTCTACCTCTTCCTCTTCCCAGTATATTTCCAGCATAACTTTGGGAAACTCCTTGCATTTGTGTAACATAATTTGGATCCAACTAGAATACCTGGACTGGGGACTTGAATTAATTTGTCCTCAAATTGTGAGCTAATTAGGTCTGGGCAATCATGAACCCTCGTTTTAATCCTTTTTGTTTTGCTTCTAAATACTCATTACAATATTTAGCATATTCGAACATCTCATTTGCTGATTTGCTCTGCCAACACATAACACCTTACATAATTTGATTATTAATTTCGGTCTCAATCCCTTACACAAAATACCAAAGAAATCCTCCCATATTCTCTTCAATAGGATTATTAATTCCACTATGCTCCCTATACACCTGTTTTAATCTCTCAAAATGTGCATTCGCTGATTTTTTAGGTTCATGTGTCGTTCAAAATATCCTTGGCCAATAAATTTCCTTTTATGGGACTTTGGTCTTCAAATATCTCATTACCTCCTTGTATTTGTTCTTAGCTATAGGTGAAGAAACATAACTCACTTGCACTCATGGAGGTTTTAGTTTTGGTCAGTCAACAGCTTTCATACATTCCGCCCACAAGTCTTTTGGGACCGTTACTTTAAATAATACATCTAAATCTTTCCACAAAACCTTTAATATGGTCACAGTCTGCTCCACTGAGTACACCATTTATCATGATTCTCTCCAAGTTATGGAAGACTAATAGTAAAATGAAAAAGATCCGAATGAGACCACAACACATGTACATATTCTCCTCCCTGAACCTCCCGTAGTGAAAACTCTTGTATCTTTTCATCTATAGCAATTTCTTCTCTCTCTTTCCAATTTAGGCTCATCCTAACCTTCTATTTCTTTGACCATATCTCTGAGTTA
Source organism: Triturus cristatus (assembly GCF_964204655.1). Lineage (NCBI taxonomy): Eukaryota > Metazoa > Chordata > Amphibia > Caudata > Salamandridae > Triturus > Triturus cristatus. The sequence continues at coordinate 847,865,889 of NC_140590.1, forward strand.
TACTGTCACTCCATTCTCTAATATTCTCAATTAACTATTTTACATTGGTTCTCTATCCTCTAACCTTCAACATTTGCAGTTCTTTTTCAGTCACATCAAATCTAATATTTCTTTGCAGCCTTTTTTGCTGAGTTATGTCAACACCACATTCATTCACCACTTTTTCCATTTTACCATATACTTCTCTTGCTGCTTCTTAACATAAATACAGCATCTAATTTTCCCCATAATACACTAGGTAATCCATTCCTAAATTTCTCTTCACAACTCTTCAAATTCAGTTTTTAAGTCAGCTAGATTAATTCTCTTGGCGGATATAATTTTACTGGGAGAGGCAATAGATGCATCTATACTAGATGATTGTCCCAAACGTTCTCTTCTAGTTATATTTTGGCTTTGGTAAGAACCTATAGCTATACTTCCTGCGCTCAGGGCTGCAAATTCAGATATACTTGAGTCAGGTTGCCTTTGCATCAAGTTAGAAGAGATCTCAATTATTGAAGCTGGTAATATGTTAGGTATAGCTAAGGTGCTTACCGTAACTGTTACAGTGGCCTGAGTAGGAGTCAGGATAGAGGTCTCCGAATAACTTGGGGGCTTACGTGGCTCCACCAAGAATCCAGCAGACTGTATTCTTTGGTATTACTGTCGTGGTGGCACTCACACTTCCAACGTATTGGCATTGTATGTGGGTGGGTCAAAACTAAGTAATTCCTCTATCAGGGCATCTTCTTCCTCACTTTCTATATGTGCTTCTTGCTCAGGTTTTTCTTTAACCTTTTCTTTAATTTCCTTTGCCAGTAGAGGATAAAATCCTACAATCTCAATGACTTCCTCTCTCGGTTTTTCTCTGCTTTTCCTCCTCCTTTTTCCATGAATGTGCCCTACTTCACATTTTTAATTCAAACGTCTTTCTCCTCGTCTCATTTGCCATTTGCTCCTAAAGATTTAAAGCCTCAAATTGAGTAGGTCTAGGTTGCAGTTTTAATTCATTCTTTTTACTTCTCAAATTCTCTATTTGTGGGATGTGCAAAGTTCCTCTCAGAGGAAATCGTAATTCCCCATCTCTAGATGTTTATTTGCGCTGTTGGGTAAGCCAGATGTATGTTTGTAACCCTGTCTTTACTGTCATTTCATTAGAAGGGGTCCCTTCTGGAGGAAACATCTCTTCTTTATTTACATCTCTTTCTCTTTTTGATAAAGGATTCCCCACTTTAATGACAAGTACAAACAATTTACACTCAAACTTCCAACCTTTCTGCACTGACAGTCTCTGTAACTCATGCACCAATCAAAGAGCATCTCTGTCAAAGGTCACCCAATACAGCACCGCTTCAGTACTCACTTGGTCAATCATAGTACAACAACAACGATGTAACGTTCCAATTCCTCCAATCGCAGTGCGGCATAGAAATGACACAATACCTTAATCTCTTCAATATTTTACAACTTTATTTCATTTGCCTGTTCTGACTACACAAAGTTGTTCTACAAAGAAACATTATCTGCTTGCTCTCACACATAAGCAAGCACTTGTCCAGTGAAAGTCAAAACTCAGTGTCCACCCCTTGTGCACTAAGGAGCAAATCACTACCGAACCCTGTTAATACAGTCACACAACAAATGCATACATCTAACTTGGTGTCACTGATATTGCTTCACAGTACACCTGTCCTAGCAGGCATAGTTTCCAACAAAAATTTCTAACTTGATGTACCTCTCGTCTAAAGTTAAAACCCTCATCAAAATCACAATAACTACAACTTCAAGAAGACCAAACATCAAAGCCATTCAATGTTTATCCTCAATTATTCCCCATAGCATTTCTCTCTCACAATGCTCACTGCAACTCCCACAATGCAATACGCTGCTGCTTAATGCAATCTCTTAGATACTCACGTCGTTGCTCGCCCATCAGCCACCTCTCATCTCTCTGGAACCAGGATTGGGTTGGAGGGTCAATTTAAATCTCGAGGCAAACCATCTGGAACATGACGATACCGTACCCTGTTCTACAGCCAATTAATATCAAAACATACATCAGCCCAATTCCGAACCGTCCTGTGCTACCAAGATCTGTCTGTGCATGGAACCATTACAAGATTCCTAACTAAAGGCATACAATTTCAGCACCGCAGTTTCAACCTTTGGAGCTGTGTATTTCCTGTAGCTTGGACTTTGGTTCTCCCCAAATGGAGCTGTCACTTTAAATCAACAAAGGCCCCATATAATATTTCTGAAACATTCTCATAAGAATGACAGACAATAGCTCTTTTTCAAATACTTTATGTGACTAATGAAGTCAAAATGCAGAATATGCCATCAGTATATTAGCAGCAAAGTATATAAATCATAAGTTATGAACTCAATGCATCTCATTATGAAATCCGGCATTGATTTGCCTTCAAAGAATGGGAGTAGGTGCTCTCCTTTGTGAAATAAATCCACACTCTTATATAGGGGTTTGGACGATGAGGTTCATACATTGGGGGGAACTTATGATTCATTAACTTTAAACAAATAGAAAACAGTATAAAATAAACATTTCTACATTGAATACATTCAGTAATTTCCCACCACTAATACATTATCGTTCGATCATTCTCACAGTCTTGGTTATATACAGTTTAACTGATACAATGTTAACAGAACTAGGATGAGCAGAGTTTGCCCTTGGTTTGGTACATACAGGAAACTTTCTCTGAGAATGTTTTCTGCTGACTTGTGTGAAACAATTAAGGTTTATTTTAGAAAAGGACTCAACAACATCACGTGACAAAGGATGATGTTAAAGGAAGATAGAAGACAGTGTAAACAGGGATCAGTATTAGTAGCAATTAAAATATAACATTATTTTAAACAGAAAGTTAGCGCTCACACTAGCAAACCATAATTTGTTCATGCCAGGATTCCTGCTAGGAATCTAGAATGACATTCTAGCAGCTGTCAACAATATAACTCCCTCTAGCTAATAAGAGGGCTCTCATACAGCCCCCTTCTTTCCCCTGTTTTTAACATTTGTCTTCAGACCCTTTCCGCATCATACTACCTGAATATAACATCAATTATATAGGAACTTGTTAACAAGCATCCAGGAGAGGTCTGTTTTGTATGCTGAAAAAGTAAGGACAGATTACTTATAAAAATCACCTACTCCCTGATATTTGTTAAATTGAGAGGAACTGCTGCTCGTGAAGGGCAAAAGAGTGCTGCTTGCTGAGCTGCATCCGCATTTTTAGATCCAGACATGATGTATAGCAACTGCAAGCTGCTGAACTCATTTTATTACATACATTCTCAGAGGTTAGATAAAAAGTATAGCTAGATATAATCTGGGCTGAAGGGAAGGTTAGTGAAGATACCTTCATGGCTTCGTCAGTAGCTTTCTGATTTTGATTGGCGGTCCCTGCTGGCTCATACAGGATTTTATAATGTATCTGTGAACTTTAACGAAGGTAGGATGGAGGCTGCAGGGCATGGAATTGATTCACTGGGACGAAGAGATAGTGTCCAGTGGAATAATTACTTATTTTATTATATGGTTCTCTAAAGCTTAAGAGCCAACCAGACCAGGGATCGAAGCGAAATGCTGTACAGGATCAGTTCACTTTTTAAAATGTTTTATACCAACAATAGTACTTGCTTCTATGGCATTTATTGAAAACAGATATATGCAAGAATTCAGAGTATAACACTTAACATTTTTCACCAGAAATGGTAGAGATGTTTCAGACAAATCCTCAAACAGAGCTTCTGCTGAAAAACAAATAAACTAAAAAACTGCCATAAGTACTAAGGGACTTATTATCAAGCAGCAGCGATAATTATCGCTGGCCGCTCTTAGCGAGATTTTTTTTATCGCAGGCTAGTGCTGGCTATTATCTCCATGCTATGGTTTTCCAGCGATGTTCCATGGAAAACGGCGATAACCTTGCTAATACTACCCTGTGGTCGTATCAGTATAATCCACCCCCATTTTTAGGTATAGTTAAGTCTGCATTTTTGTAGACGTTAGTTTTTGGCGAAAACCGTGGTTTTCGCCAAAAACTAACGTCTGCAAAAATGCGTGGGCATCCTTGTAAATATTGCGATGTACATTTCGCAATATTTTACAAGGTAGTCCGTCAGGGGTACGCCCAGTAATGCCCACTTTGCATCTCTTTACAGATACGAAGTTAGGCGTGCTGGAAACGGGCGCTAAGTCAAGGAAACACGCGCTAGGGTGTCCTTGATGATATTGCGATAAAATTATTGCCGCTTTTCGCCCGAAAATGGACTCTAAAGCGGCGATAATGTTATCGCCAGCCCTTGTTAATATGCCCCTAAAACAGATAGAAGTGAGGATGCTTAAGCTAAGAGTCAAAGACAACAGAGTGATCTAAAAGTATCAGATAAGAATGTAATTGTTTGCAGTGAGAGTGGAGAATGAAATAAAATGTAGCAAGTAGCCTGGGTACAAAGGAGGGAGTGGCCAGGGCGTCAAATGGACATTAAAGGCAATGTACTTCTGATTTTCTCTGAGACAATCTCCTCTGGTCTGGTCTTACCTTGAACGTCATCATCTACGGACAATGACTTTACCAACTCATTACAGTATACCACCTCCTCACTGAAGAAGCAGCTTATTCTGGGCTACATTTATAACCATAATAAATTCAAGTAGAGGGTCAGTGCCTTCAAACTCTTATGAGCAAATGCAGCTGCACTACAATGAACAACAGCTACATCTGTCGTCTAGGGGCTACCTCACACTCCTGATCTTAGCGACTCCTTCTACTGTTCTGCATGATAATACTGCATCCATTCTTGACTTCTGGGATTGCTTCGCCCATAGCAGGAAACAACCTTTACATTGCAGTCATTACAAAGCACTACCTTTACAACGCAGTCATAACAAAGCAACATCCTTTACACCACATGCCATCACAACGCAGCCATTATATCGCATGTCACTACAACGGATGTCATTACAATTCATATCACTACAACGCATGCCATTACAGCGCATTATAAGGTAAGTAATGGGTAGTAGTAATTTTTACCCCTACACTATCCAAAACTAACATTACTGTTGTACTCACTGGAGTGGAAATAGTAATTTGTACCCCTACACTATCCAACACTTACCCTACTGTGGCAGTCACTGGAATGGGAATAGTAATTTTTACCCCTACACTATCCAACACTTACCGTACTGTTGCACTTACTGCAGTGGGAATAGTAAATTTTACCCCTACACTATCCAACACTTACCCTACTGTTGCCCTAAAAGTAATATGCGATATAATGGTATGAGTTGTAATGGTATGCATTGTAATGAAATGCATTGTAAATGTAGTTTCTAAAAATGCGTTGTGATGGCATGCATTGTAAAAACATGCATTGTAATGGATGTTGTGATGTAAAATCTGCGTTGTAAAGGCATGCGTTGTAAATGCTTGCATTGTAACGTCATATATTCCCCATAAACCCGGGGTTAAGCCTCATCTCAGAATGGGTTCTGAGCATGCGTCAACCAGCATGCTAACGCCATTGGTCTGCCCCAATCTATAGCAAAATCTAAAAAAGCACTGGCAAAGCCAATAGGCCTCGCCCATGTGAGAATTATTGTCTTTGCCAATGTCTTTTAGTCATGTTGTACGGCAGGGTGGCTGCTGCTCAGCATGACTAAAAGTTAGTGGTGTGGCATAGAGTAGAGTGTCTTAAAGGAGTGTGGAGTAGAGTGGCATAGAGAAGAGTTGAGTGGCATAGAGAAGAGTGGAGCAGAGTGGTGTAAAGTGGAGTGGAGTGGTGTAGAGTAGAATAGAGTGACGTAAAGTAGAGTGGTGTGGCACGGAGTAGAGTGGCATAGAGTGATGTAGAGTAGAGCGGAATAGAGTAAATGGGCACAGAGTAGAGCAGGATAGAATAGACAGGCGCAGAGCAGAGTGGTGTACAATGGAATTAAATACAGTGGAGTATAGCAGAGTTTATGGTGTAGAGAGTAGTGGCATAGAGGGGAGTGTATAGAGCAGAGTGCATAGAATGGAGTGGATTAACGTAAAGTAGAGTGGAGTGGAGTAGAGTAGAGTGGTGTGGCATGAAGTAGAGTGAAGTGGAGTGACATGGAGTGGTATGGGGTAGAGTGGAGTGGTTTAGAGTGGCGTGAGGTCGAGACGCATGTAGTTGAATGGTGTGGAGAAGAATGGTGCAGACGACAATGGTGTAGAGGAGAGTGGAGTGGCGTAGAGTGGAGGAGAGTGTCAAAGAGTGGCATAGAATGAAGTGGAGTACAATAGAGTGGCATAGATTAGAGTGGTGTAGAGTAGAGCAACATAAAGTGGGGTGGAATGACGTAGAGTAGTGTACCTTACAGTTGAGGAGCTCGATCATTAGGTACCGTGCAGCCAAAATGTGGAATGCCCTACCACTAAATCTAAAAACAGAACCATGCAAAAGCAGTTTTCATAGATAGCTAAAAACATGGCTGTTTAGGCAAGCCGGATAGACTTACAGATCAGTTAGCTCTACACAGCATAGCATCATAGGTGGATGACAGCTATCTCCTCCCAGAGCATGTTTATCAACGCGGGGACACACCGGTGGTGTAACCATGCATTTTACAAATGAATAAATAAAATAAATAAATAAATAAATAGGAGAGAGCCATAGAGTAGAGTGCTGTACACAGGCTTTTGTGTGGGGTGGAATGGGCGGAGTGGCATAGAGTGGAATGACGTAGAGCAGAGTGGTGTTGAATATTGTGGTGTGGAGTGACGTGGAGTGCAGTAGAGTGGCATAGAGTGGAGCGGCACAGAGTGGTATAGAGTGATGTGGCATAGGGTGGAGTGACATAGAGTGGAGTAGCATGCTGAAGACTGGAGTGTCACAGTGTAAAGTAAAGTGGTGTTGAGTGGGGTGGAGTGGCTTAGAGTGGCATGGAGTAGAGAGGAGTGGCATATAGTAGAGTGCCATACAGTGGTGTAGAGTAGAGTGGCCTAGACTAGAGTGGCACAGAGTGGAGTAGCATAGAGTGGAGTGGCATAGAGTAAGTGGTGGAGAGTAGAGTACCATAGAGTACGGTATCTTAGAGTGCATAGGAGTGGCATTGTTTGAGGAGGAATGGTGTAGAATACAGTGGAGCAGAGTGCAGTGTTGTGGAGTGGCATAGAGTAACTTGGCATAGAGTAGCATGGCATAGAGTGACATGTCATGGAGAAGAGTGGCACAGATGGGAGGAGCGCAAAGTGGCATAGATTGAAGTAGAGTAAAGTAGCATAGAGTGGAGTGGCAAAGAGTGCAGTGGCATAGAGTACAGTGGCATGGAGAGGAGTGGCATAGAGTGCGGTGGAGTGAAGTGGCATGGAATAGAGTGGCATGAAGTAGAGTCCTGTGGAGTAGAGTGGTGTAGAGTAAAGTTGCATGGAATGGCATAGAGTAGAGTGCATGGAGTGGAATAGAGTAGAGGTGCATAGAGTATAGTAGAGTGTAGTAGAGTGGAATGGAGTGGTATAGAGTAGAGCAGTGTAGAATGGAGTTGCGTAAAGTAGAGTGGGTTAGAGTGCTGTAGAGTGGCATGGAGTAGAGAGGAGTGGTATACATTGGATAAGAGTGGCATAGAGTGAAGTGGTAGAAAGTGAAGTGCCATAGAGGGGAGTAGAGTGGCATAAGCAGAGTGGAGTAGAGTGAAGGGGCATAGAGTGTTATGAATTGCAATTTACCCTAATATAAGCTTGGGTAGTCTCCTAACCTTTTACCTACATTTACCCTGCTATTATACTACATCACGTTTTTTTACTGCTGACCTTTTACCTAGTGCCTAGGTGCTGCATAAATGTTGTGTGGTTTTCCCCCGAAAACTGGCCGCATTTATTATGCACAAGGATTCTCAGAATCACAGCAGGATTACCATTTTTAGCATAATAACTGTGTATAAGGTTCATCACCACCATCATCCTCGGCCGACATGTCATAGCATAATAACTGTGTATAAGGTTCATCACCACCATCATCCTCGGCCGACATGACATAGCACGGTAGAACCCCTGAGGGTACCTTTTGGGAATATAAGCACCATATCTTTGCTGGGGCAGACAGAGGAGAAAAAGACTTCTAAGCTGACACACTGATGAGAGACGCTGAGATTCTTGCACACAGACACTCCACCACGCAGTGGCCTGACATTCCTCGAGGGGTGTACATCTTGAGACTAAGACGGGGTCCTTTGTTCTCTCACACCAGGTAATGGGGCTGGCTTTGTCCTAGGGGAATTCTTGGCTATACACCTACATACATTCTAGGTACACTTAGGTACATCTAGTTAGGGTTAGCATTGTAGGAGTGCGCATTATTACTGTCACATATTCATACACCAACATATATCCATTGTTTTAAGCATTATGGTAGAATTCTATCATTGATTTACTCTGTTGGTGCTTAAATCAGTTTATACCTGTTTCTGTCATATGGTTGTTGCAGCACACGTATTTTACATTACAATGACACTGGTTCAGTAAATGCTTATTGAAAACGTCCCCATCGTTTATTCTATGTATTTCTGTGAAACAAAGTGAGAGTGAGTGACTGAGCGAAAAGTACTGTACTGTTTCCTCGATCCCTGAGGGGTCAAGGTTGTCATGTTCGATAGTTGCCAAAACTATTCACTCCTTGGTAAGAGGAGTTCATAGTGGTACTGTGAGCTAGCTAGTATACAGGTGAATATATTCAGTGGGGGTGTCTGGAGTCAGTCTGGACACTGATCCCACAGTTATGATGTTTAAACTTACAGATCCTATATAGATTTATAGGAACTACACGACCAGAGTGGAGAAGTATAAACTGGAGTGGTGTAGAGTGGAGTGATGTGGAGTAGAGTGGCAGAGAGCAGAGTGGCATAGAGGGTAGTTGAGTTGTATAAATGGGAATGGAGTGGCATAGAGAAGAGTTTAGTGACATAAAGCGGAGTGGAGTGGAGCAGAGTGGAGAGGCATTTAGTAGAGTGAACTGGCATACAGTTTAGTGGTGTAAAGCAGACTGGAGAAAAGTAGAGGGGCATACAGTGGCTAAGACTGGCATGGAATAGCATAGAGTGGCGTGGAGTGGCTCAGGCCAGATGTATGAAGCCTTTATCCCGTTCGCAAACTGGACGATTCTCAGAATCGTCCCGTTTGCGAATGGGAAAAAGACTATTGGGATGTATCATCCAAAAGGCCCTCGCAAAATAGGGAATCGCAAAATCTGTGATTCCCTATTTTGCGAATGCATTTGAGGAATTGCAAATTGCGATTCCTTAAATGCAATTTTGGAAGCACCCAAGTTGTGCAATTTTGCCTTAAGAAATCACAAATTACCACCAACTTCAAGTTGGTGGTAATTTTGCGATATCCTTGAAAAATGGACTTTGTTGCATTTTTCAAGTGCCATGTGGCACACATACATACCCTTAGGGCATGTATGTGAGCCACATGTGCACACAAGCATATTTCAGGGGTGCAACAGGGTGTTTTTTTGGCATACTTGCACCCTTGAAATCGCATTCACAATTTGCGAGTACCTATTGGGTACTCGCAAATTGCGAACATCTTCCTATTCATTCCTATGGGCCTCTGGGGCCCATGGGAATCAATTGGAAGGTACTCCTTAATTGCGAATCGCAATTTGCAATTAGGGAATATGTAGGAATCACAATTATTATTGCGAAACCTATATGCATTGCATTTTGTGAGTCCTTAATAGCGAACCGCTATAATTCGCTATTAAGGACTCGCAAAATGCAAAGATGATACATCTGCCCCACAGAGTAGAGTGGAGTGAACTTAACTGAAATGGCAAGAAAGCAAGAAAATCCAATGCAAAATAAAAGTGCATCTTTTGAAAACATTCTTAAAAAAAAGCACATCTTTTGAAGCATTCCTCACCCTTATTTTGTAATGACAGAGCTTAATTTAATGTGCCCATGTGGTGTTTCAATATTACTAAAGCGAGAGAAGGCAGTTAGGTAGAAGGCAATATAAATAAGAAGCTGTCTGTCAGTGTTAAAAGTAGGAGAACACATTGCATGTCCAGGAATTATACTGAAATGCTTGTAAAATATTAGAGCTTTACAATAAGACAAAAGAGAACAAAGACAAGGAAATCACATGCACTTGGTCCATGCTCCAAGGAGGAGCTAACACAAGAAAGCAAGGGAAGCCTATGTGAGCTAAGCAGTCGAAAGATTGCAAATGCGAGTGACAATAAAAAGAATAAATTGTATGCTGTGGTCAGGTTGTAAGCCCACTGAACTATAAACAATACATCTCGCTCTGTGTAGTCGAGACCTAAAAAAGACAAGCCACCCTGGTCCACGTTACAGAGTACACATACAGCAGTCATCTAATGCAGTTTGGCATGAAGTTTATGTTAACCCTGATCTCTCCCCTCCAGTTAGCAGGACAAATACATCAACAGTGAAAGCACTGAGGGGAAATCCTCCATTCCACAACTATTCTTTGAATTGCGAAGAACATTCTGATATCCACTCCCAGCAAGACCTCAGGCAAGGCTAAAATACAGACTCTTTCCCTGAAACGTGATTAAATTAACATTATGAATTGCACGCCTTTTTTTAATGAAACATGTCTGTCTGTCTCCTCTAAATTCATCTTACTTGCTCATGGAGGGGCGTGAGGAAGAGAACTGCGACAGGGCGCGAAAGATCTACAAAGATTACCTCTCATTCATGGTTGCTCATCCTGGCCATCCGACGTGTCATACTTAAGGAGAATTACTCACACTCTTCTCTATGAATGCGTTCACCCAAGCCCCTTCCATTACACGACTAGATATAAACCTTTGCGCGATCAACCCTCTGATAAATTGGCAAAGAAGTGTATGTCATTATTTTTTATTCATTTGCAGTATTCAATTTAGCACAAGCATTGCAGGTGGTGAGTTACTGTGCACATTATAACACGATTTCTTCATCAATATGGATATTTTTCTAACATTGTAAAAGGCCCCTCACTGTTCCGTCAGACACTGTTGGAATTTTTTAATAGATATCAAGGATTGCATCTTAGAGGTTCTTGGACTCTTCCTCCCTCATGATAGTCTGTGCATTGACTACTGAGACATCATTTTTTGGATCCTATTTATTACGAAGTGATTGTGTCCCTGGAATCTGCCAGATAACCTGGGACCTTACCGGTTTCTGCTTTACGACCTTTCACAATTCTTTGACTGTGCGGACGTGATGCATAATTTCAACCTTAAAATGCAGAGCATGATGTAAACATTGCCCTGGTTTGTAATTGCTGTATTAAAACGAATACAGTGCCATCGGACTCAGTAAAATTAAAGAGGCTGAAACGAAGCATATGCAGAAGTGTGGCAAAGTGACAGGAACAGTTTACTTCTAGTACTGCAATTAAACAAATTAAAAAAGTATGGCCAGATAGAAAAATCGGCACATATCTCCTCTCAAACGGAATTTGATTCAGTTCACCACATTCCTGGTAAGTTCTCTCAAAACGTTGCCCCTCGGGTGTTCTGCAAGGGTGTGAACAGATTTTCTAACGTAAAATTTAGAACATAAGTTACAGTGCATGCAAGTAGAAAGAGTCCCTGTCAAAATCATTGTGCCTGACTCCCGCCCTTCTATTTGCTCACCCAAATTTTTACCAGAATTTTTCTTCACAGAGGTAGCCAGCATTACTTCTTTCTTCAACTCTCTAAGTAGATTTAAATTCACTGTCTTTCCTCACTACAGCTTCACAGCACATCTAGTGGAGAATCACACTTTACTGTTAACCTTGGTGTTTGCTCCTAACATCAACTTATCCTTCAGGAATCTAAGAAGAGGACCACCTCGCCCTTGTGACCAAAAACAAGATCCTAAAGAGGGAACAACCACCACCCACTGCCAACTTAAACATAAGCTCCATGCAGAGGGAAATGATAGTGCTCATGCAGCTGCATGCGGGTCTTGAGGCACGGCTTTGCCTGGCTTCCATCTAGTGGGTGTTCAGGTTGGGAGACGGGGCTGAGAAAACAATCAGTGAAGTGTGTGCTCATCTGCTTGAAATCATGAATGGGACCTTGATAGCTACATTTGTTTTTTACTATATCCAGGACGTTAAGCCTAACGGAGCACCCAGTGCCGCTGTAACTGGCGTCCTGTACGCCTAGCTGCTTTGTCTCACTTTTACAGGGAAAAGGTCAATAAGTGAAGGTGGGCCTATTCTTTCATTCAGATTGATATCTCACTCGCAGAGTTTGCCAGGGTTCACCTTTATTGCTTGTAATATTGAGCACACATTGTACCGCACTTTGACATAATTTACCTGTGCAACCCACAGCTTCATAAGCAAGTGTCTCATCCCCTAGATTGAACATTGCATCTGTTGGACTATCATGCTTGCACGGAAGTCTGGATGTCAAACACTGGTTCCATCTCAAAGACCTCAAGAGTGAAGCTCCTTTACATGGGATGGGTACCAGGAGAACTTCCTCTTTCAGAGAACTAGGGGGCATATCAGCAAGCTGGCGATAAAAAATTGTTGCCGCTTTAGCGTCCGTTTTCGGACGAAAAGCGGCGATAATTTTATCGCTTAATCAGCAAGGTCACGCTAACTCGTGATTCCTTGCTTTAGCTCCCTTTCCCATAACGCCCACCTTTGCATCTCTAATGAGATGCAAAGTGGGCGTTCCGTCCCAAAATATCTGGAGAAATGTCGTTAACCGACATTTCTCCAATTATCAAGGAAATCGCTAAGAGGAATAGCGATAAGAAAGGTAGCGCTAACCACAGTTAACGCTACTTTCCTTACACCTGCTTTCACCCTGACTTAGCCATTATATCCAATGTAAGGTGGATATAATGGGCAAGTATGCCCTGCTTTATCAGCAAGCTAACGCCAAAATGTGTGAGATTATCGCTGAATTTCCAGCGATAATCTCACTTTTGGCTGTTAGCACGAGGAATTTTATCGCTTTTGAGATAAGCGTTGCTGATAGCACGCTATCTCAGCGATAAAATTCCACAATAGCCAGCGATAATTATCCTAGCGCTAAGTGCGCTTAGCGATAATTATCGCCGGCCCTTGCTGCTATGCCCCATTGTTCGCTTCACATGACCAAAGATGCACAAGGTGGGGAGTGGGCGCTACTGCCTGCAGGCTGATATGCCCCTAGAACCCTACACTTGTTTACACGTTTGAACAGGTTTCACATACAAGCAATTATTGGTGGGGCTATTTCACTAGCCAATCCGCGGCAATGCAGACTAGCTCGCTGTGCTTATGTACACAGCATATGGAAATAGAAAAGATTAGCAATTCACACATCCTTATTACGAAACAGAAAAGCAGTTGGAATACTCTGAGTACTAGTCTAACATGTAAGTGGAAGAGTACACCATTGACAACATTTTTTAGGGTAAAAATGTGGCTGAAATCTTCTCCAAAGTAGGTGTAGGAGAAGTGCAGGGAGGGAAATGGAAATCAGCACGCACAGCTACACAGCTAACAAGCGTAAGTCAGGTTGTGGCAAGCCTATAACACAAACGACACACCCAGTAATACTCCTGAAGTACTACACCCAAAAATTGCTCAAAGTTACAACCACTTTGCCTTAAAGTAAATCACACAACACACCCAGGCGACTCATGGAACTGCATAGGAATGCTTCAAAAGGCAATAGTAGCAAGGAATAACACTATCACTGCAAGGGGAAAAAGTAAGGGACACCAGGATAGCAACAGTGTCACAGGAGAGGCTCAGTACTCCCCCAAAAAACTCTTATAACAAAGTAACTTGAATCATATAACAAGCATTATGTATCACAAAGCAGCATGCAGTGGGCTACCTACTTTAAAAAAACATAAAATTCACAGTATTGCATATGATAGTTGTCCAGAATCCTAACATCCAAAACAGAAATTAGCAGTTAAAAAACCTTAGATATTCACTGAAAAAAACACAGGATACAGGAATGTTATAGTTAGGCAGACATTTCTCTCTTACAAAACCAGAGAAATTCAGCTGTTATAGTGCTGAGCTAACTATAACTCGTGCCCCTGCAATGCACTGCTGATGACGTCACATATTACATCACTCCTGACATCAATGATGACATCTCAAATGGCATCACTGATGACATCATCCAGCGACGGAGTGTTTCTAAAAAGTTTAAGAATGATATATATATATAAATATATCTATATTCACTGAAAAAACCATAGGTTTCACACATGTTATAGTTAGCTGGACATTTCTCTCATACAAAACCAATGAAATTCCCCCGTTATAGTTAGTTCAGCTAACTATAACTCGCGCGCCCGCAATGCACTGCTGATGACGTCACATATTACATCACTCATGACATGGTCAGTGACATCACTCATGACATCACTGATGACATCTCAAATGACATCACTGATGACATCATCATTGTGGTAGAGTGGCAGACCTCCTCTCCCCCTAATATAACCTTTGAGACACACATTCAAAAATAGAGACTAAAATTTACAAAACAATCGACATACCAATACCAGTTACAACAACCTCTTCAGTAATTCCAAGATCCACATACACATCCACTCATTCACCAACAGTCCTATACAGTCACTCATACATGTACTCACTCATCATATGTACTTATACACTTATACATCCTGTTACACAATGCCACTCATCCATAGAGTTACTCACACACATAGTCACTCATGCTAATAAAGAATCAAACATCCATTTACTTGCATATACAGTTATACACACACCACCACACTTACTTCCACGGAAACTTACACATACTTAGTCTTTTAAAAAATCACTTATACAAACACATACTTATTCATACAGGAACTCTTCCAATCTCTCACTCTCACATATACTCACTTATATACACCAATAGTCACATATACTAGATTAAAACATATGTAGTTACTCATAAACACACTATTGAAACAGTCATTCACTCACTAACACAACCATATACACACTCATCCACCCATACAGTCCTGCACACATGCTGTCTTCAACACATACAAACAGTGAGTCACTCATTCATGCACCTATGCACTACGTAATACCCCCCACCGAATCATGCAGACACTCAGACTGATACTCAAAAAACCAACTAATAACCTATATAGACACTCATGTAGCTACTCATCAACCCATGCAGCCACTTATACACAAAGTGAGAGACTGATACAGATATTTACATATTTAAACATTACTCACTAAGCCATGTATTCACTATGATACACTTAATCAGTCAGTTACACAATCAATTTTTCAAAAACTAATCATCCATTTAGACACTTATATACCCATTTATTCTTCCATCGACCTTGAGATATACATATATAAAACATATTTAATTTTCAGAAAAACACACATTCACTGGATGATGTCATCAGTGATGTCATCAGTGATGTCATTTGAGATGTCATCAGTGATGTCATGAGTGATGTCACTGACCATGTCATGAGTGATGTAATATGTGACGTCATCAGCAGTGCATTGCGGGCGCGCGAGTTATAGTTAGCTGAACTAACTATAACAGGGGAATTTCATTGGTTTTGTATGAGAGAAATGTCCAGCTAACTATAACGTGTAAAACCTATGGTTTTTTCAGTGAATTTGCAAGGTTTTTTAAATGCTAATACCTAACTATAACGTGTGTGAAACCTTTGGTTTTTTCAGTGAATTTGTACGGTTTTTTAAATGCTAATTTTTGAATTATTTAATTAAATATTTTTTTTTATAATATAAATAAAATTCCTATGTATTGATTTATATATTATCTGTATTCTTTTTTTTTTTTTTTTTTTTTTAAATTAGAATTAGGATAAAGTTGAACAGTTTATTTAATTTTTGCAATTTATTTTTTCCTTTTTTTTTTATATAAATTTTTCGGGTGCGCGCTTTGAGCGCGCTCCTAGTACGTTTTCGTAAGTTTTTAATGAATACCGTCGTACATAATTTACGTACGCATACATACGTTCTAGTGCGCGCTGGGAGCGCGCACCCAGTACGTATGCGTACGTACGTACGCATGCGTGTGTGCGTCATACGCGCTCCACGCGGTTCACTTCCGCATACGCTTAAATTACGCGCAATAACGTTCGCGTATACGCGTGTTCAACGTATGCGCGTTACGTGCGCGCATATGACGTATGTACATGCGCTCCTACGCGTTCGCGCATGCGTAATCACGAGGTGCGCGCTCTGAGTTTGCTCAGTGCGCGCACCTCGGATTATATGCATAATAAAACAACACTTCTTATTGGTTATCATTACTTTCAGTTTCTGATTGTTTCAACACCACACTCAATCCCCTCATGGCTAGTCATGTGATCAAGATTCATCACTTTTGATTGGTTTGAAGTACTTTCAGTTCCAGATTCTTCCCAAACCACACCTACTCCCCTCATTATTAGTTCTGATTCCTTTGGAGAAGGAGCTATTCTGTTGTTGAGAGACAATGGCTGAACAGCAACCATCTTCAGACAGTGACCAGGACACTCTTGAGAGGCAGAGGAGCAGGAAGCAGAAAGACAGCTTTATATGGCAGTTTTTCACTTTTCCAGAGGGACAAAAAAAGGTAAATGCACCTAAAGTTACATGTGTACTTTGTCAAAAGGTCTTGTCACGTGGGAATCCTATGAAGAAGTATTCTTTTAGCATTCACACTATGTTGAGGCATGTTGACAAAATGCATCCAGTGACTTTTCGTCGAGCATCTGGAGCAAACCCTCCACCTGCTCAACCGACGACATCTGCAGCAGCTCAGCCGAGCACATCTTCGGCAGCTCAGGCGAGCACTTCAGCTGCAGTGGTGCCTTTGCCTTCTTCTTCACCTTGTTTTGGACCACCTTGTTTTGCGAGGTTGTCCACACGCTGCACTGATTGTGGTAAACTTATTTCTGTGTGTGAGACCAGTCTTGATCTCATTCACAGAAAATTTGATGCCCATGAGTGCAGTAGGCCATAGATGTTTTTTCTTTTTTTTCGTTTTTCTCTTCCTGTTTCCCTCCATTAACTCAAGGGCTCTTTTAAGAGCCACTTAAAAACGAAATCCCCAAAAATTTTTGGGGGGATTTATTTATTTTTTTGGGGTGCGCGCACCCTGCGCGCACCCAAGGTTTTTAAAAATTTTTTTTTTTTTAAATTTAATGTACAAAAAGAGGTGAAGAAATGGAAGCATGAAAAGGGAGATTTGAGAAATACAAATATTTTTCACTTATTTTTTTTTTTAAAAAAATTTGGGGGGAAAATTTTTTTTAAAAGTATTTTGCAAGGGAACAGAATTATTTTTTTTTTTTTTCTTTCCAGTTCTGCAAAAAAAGAAAAAAAGTATTAATATTCAATCATACATTACAAAAAGCATTGCATGTTTTTACATATTTTACAAAGCAATTTTTTGCCCTTTTTTTGCTGATTTCAGAATTTTTTAATTTTCACTTAAAATAGTGAAAACAATTGTATTCATCATTTAACAGCGGGCAAAAAAAAAACAATCTGAAAGATTGTTTAAAAAAACCCTAAAACTTTCCTCACTAAAATATACCTTGTTACAAATATTACATATATATTACAAGTACTTTTCTAGATGAATAAAAATTTTCAAGACAAACCGTCTTTAAACCTTGTCGCAAAAGCACACATGCAAAAATAATTTCTGTCAAAGGAGTCCACAATTGTTTTTATTACTTTTCTTTTAGGCCAAATAGTAATTTCAAAATCCTTTTTAAGTGATATCTTCAATTATAATCCTTTAAAATTACAAAAAATGCTTTGTTCAGATGCAGTTTTTAGTTTTCAAAATTTAGGTTTCAGAAAAATTAAATAAGAATTGGGTAAATCATAAGGCAAACGTTGCTTGAAAATCAATTGGGAATCATTACACAGTGTCCAGCCTTTTTCACATTTAAGATAAACTGTGTAATGTCCAGAAGTTACAGTAGGTCCTTCATGAAAAATTATTGCAACTGTAACAAAAGTTTTTCCAGAAATTGATAATTGTTGTCCTGTAAACTTCTTTATTAAAGTATCCAATTTTGAACCATCAGCTCTACAACGTTGCATCATTAAAATTACATACTGACCATATTTCTGTAAAAATAACGTGGAAAACATGTCAGATTTGCATTCAGAACATTCCATGTTGTGATTGGCATCTTTAACTAATTTACTAAAAGTTACTGATTTACTCTCTGGTAATGGTAAAAATATGAACCTTTCTGATTCAACATGACTACTACATGTGTTCATACAGTTTTCACAGCAATGTTCCCATTTGTAAGAGACACCAAATAAGTTTTCTACTTCAACTCCTTCATCTTCAAGTACACTCAGTATATATATTAAGAATTCCTGTGCATCTTGCTGGACATTTTCTTTAAACTGTGTAGATCCAGAACATATATCTAAAAGATTTCTAACATCAGTAGCACTTTCTATTTCAGTTTTATCAGTACTCAGCTTCTCAAAAAGGAGACTCAGCAGAGAACACAATCTTTTTCCATAATTTACTATTATCTGTTCTAGCAACTTTTCAAGATAAAATACAACATTCAGCACTACATTTGCATAGCAGTTGACACCAGAGCTATTTTCAAAATGGCAACCAACAACCTCTTCAACACTGTCCTTTTTCTTTTTCCTTGCTATCACATCAGTGTCCATTACAGATATTTTCAAATCTCCTTTTCCGAGAAGCAACATGTTTTTCAATCACAGGATACTGACCTAAATGAGGAGCATAGGTTCTTCTTAATCTATTATACTCCTTTACACAATTTGCATCTGCACTAACTTTTGAGTCATCAAAGTCTATCATAAATAAACCAGATAATGTTTTTACTCGTGACAGAGCAACATATGCCATACCTTCTTTGAACACAGTAGATCCAATGTTTACAAAAGCACTGTCTACAATCAATCCTTGAGACTTGTGAATAGTTACAGCATATGCTAGAGAAAATGGAAACTGCTTCCTACGTACATATAAGTCTTTCACAAGCATGAAACGAACTGAACAATGACAAATGTCTTTAACTTCTTCTATCTGATCAAATTTTATTTTTAAACATTCAATTCTTCTTTTTTCTGATAATTAATAAAACCCACAACTCTTCCCATAGCTCCATTCACTAAACCTTTTTCTACATCCAAATTTCTCCTTAAAATCACTCGACAATTCATGCAAACATATAGATTTTTTTCTAATCCAGCTGTTTTGGAAATGTTCTCTAGTGAATCCAATTTATTTTTCAGTTTGCCTGTAAATGTAATAGTAATTCTTTCATGCTGAATTTTGTCCTCTGCTTCCATTTCTTAATCTCTTCCTTTTCCAGTTTCAAAAGTTCCTCATTGAATATTGAGCACTCACGTAGTGTTGGCATTAAGCAGATTACAGTATTTTTTTCAGCAATGTTCTTGTATATTTTCTCTGCAACTATTTCTTCATTTGGAAATAAATTATGTAGCATCCTACTCTGTAATGCTTTTTTGCCAACTTCTGTGAGTAGTCCAATTCTGGTATCTTTCAGAATACTTGCATAATCTTCATCGTTTGCTTGTCTCATATTGGTAGTGAGTTCTTTGTACTCAAAGAACGACCAAATATTCGCATTACCAATGCTTCCTAATGACTTCTTCGTGTCTTCATGTGTCACAGTATTAAACACTGGTTGTCCTTTAACTGGAGTGAGCTGTAAAAGATCTCCAAAAACGATGACGTGTTTTCCTCCAAATAACACGTCATAGTCTCTCTTAAGAATTTGTTGCATTCTTAAATGCACAAAGGCAAGCATTAAGTTTGATACCATGCTCACCTCATCAATAATCAGAACTTGCATCTTCTTCAACACTCTTGAAACTTCGAAGCATGCTTCTCCAGTTAGCTTGTGGTATTCTATTTTGTTCTCATGCTCCACTGGTAACATTAGTAAGCGATGTAAGGTAATTCCTTTTATGTTATAGGCTGCTAACCCAGTTGGAGCAGTTACCACACAAGACAAAGTTGAAGCTGTTTTTTGCTGTAGGTAGCTTCTAATGACTTTTATTAAGAAACTTTTACCAGTTCCAGCTTGTCCACTCACATACATCCTGATTGGTTCAAATGATGTGCATGAGCACTCTTTTTTTTCATGTAGTAATCCATGATCAATTTTTTTGGTGACTTCTTCATAAATTTGTTTTTGTTCTTCATTCAGTTGTTTTTCCAGATTTAGTAAGTCTATTGAATCTTCCTGTGCTTGATTCATAGCCGTTTCCACTTCAGTCATGGCTATTGCAGCTTCATTTTGTACAACAGTTTGTCCTAGGGGATCTTGACTGAGTGTTCCAGAACTTTGGCTGTCTTGAGAACTGTCTCTAGCTACTTCAGCTGCAATTGTTGCTAGGCCTGGGCGGTAAATTCCGTTCCGTTCGCGGAATTTGCGGAATTTGGGTAATTTCGCGCTCTGCGGAGAACGCGAAATTGCCCAAAATTCCGCTTTCCGCGACTTCGCGAAATTTTTGCTTGTTCGCGTTCTCAAAATGCGTGTTCGCAAGATATTTCTCCTCGAGCACGCAAACAGCGATTGTGAACAGGAAAAAAGCATCGCGAACAAGCAATTCTGCGTGTTCGCGGAATTTCTGTGTGTTCGCGGAGATTTTTTACCGTTTCGCGGAGATTTGCATAACGCGATTACGCAAATTCCGCCCACCCCTAATTGTTGCTTCCTGTTCAATTTCTTCATTTAACATTTGGACATAAGTTGTGAAAGTACTGCATTCTATGCTGTCTTTGCTAGCATTAAATGAATCTTCAAAGCTTTGAAATTCTCCCAGTAGTTCGTCCTCTGAACGCCATGGTTTAAACAGCTGTAAAAGTGCCAAGTAGTAAAATTCCTTTTTGTAGTAGTGTCGCAACTCAGCTTCCTGTGATTTATCAAACTTCCTTTTGTTTGCTTCACCAAACATCCTTCCTCACCAATGACTTTATATTTTCCATTGTTGATGTCTTCTGTGGCTTTCCGTGAAAAAATGTAGTTCTGCAGCACTTCATAGAGACACATGTTCTCAAGATGATGACTTCTTTTTGGGTAATATGTGTCCAACATGTTTGTTTTCAAAATATCTGTACTTTCTGGGTCGTTCTCGGCCAAATATTCAATTTCTCCAACAGATTTCAGTACCCGATTTCTCATTCCTGCAAGGCCTAAGCTTACCCAAATTATTCTTCTGGATTTCGAGTAAAGACTTGCAGATGATAACCTATCTGAGCATTCGTAGGATCCAATTTCTCAATGCGATAACATCTTTAAACTGAAACTGAACAGCTTCTTACTGACAGTCTTCTCTTGAGAAATCTCTTCCCACATTTCCTTCAATTCTGTTTTCTCAGATTTAGTGATGTAAGATGTGACATACCGAGCAACAGCAATAGAATTGTCTGCCACATACTGAATATCCATGTTAGCATTCCACATGGATAAAATGACTGGGTTGTAGTCATTTATAAATTTTGACTCTTCTTTTCTTTTTAGGTTGTATGTATTTTTGGGAGATTTTCTGGTTATAGTATGTCGCACAGCTGACATAAAACTGTTGACTCTTTCTTTTGAAAGAACAGGTCTAGGAAATCCAAATCGACACTTTGTGTAGAATTTATCTTTGGTCTTGTACTTCCGTCGACAGTATTTTCCACACCGATGACTTTGGAAACGTAAAACTTGCTCTTTTAACATTTTCTCTTCTGTGCTTTTAGGTATAGCACATGTTGCATATTCTTCAATGAAAGATAAAACTGCTTCATCAGCATCTGTTCCAAATTTTGGAGCATCCTTGATCCACAACAGCATATGAATATGAGGAGCACCTCTTGCTTGGTACTCTTTTCTCCAAAAGAAATCCACAACTTCTCCAAGAAGTGGATTTTTTTTATTGCAGATGAAGGACATCATAGCCTCAAATCTATGATTGAAATATCTGCAAACATTAACCGGATCCAATTAGCACAGTTCTCCTGCTGTCTTGTATTCAATGTTTTTAATGTTTGAATTTGCCTCTCGTAGAAAATCCAATAAATCATCCCAAGCGTACTCAGCACAGCTTAGGGTAAGGAACCATGTAGGAGTTCCTAAATTCCGTAACATGCATTTTAATTCACCATGGCGTCGGTACCAATATTCATTTGTCCCACGCTGACAAGCCATCAGATTGATCAGTTGTGTTTCCAAATGATCATCTCGGTGCTGCACTTTCTCCATAAAATCCTTAGCAGACACATTGGTGCCAATTACGATCCGGTAAAAAAAATTCCCGTACGACTCGTATCCGGTCTTTTTACCGTACGAATCGTACAAGTGCTGTACAAACTGGCAATCACGATTCGCATGGTATAAAACGCCCATACGAGTCGCATTGGGAATAATTCCCCACACGTCCTCGGGTCGGAAAAAGTGTCCGACACGTCCTCGGACGATTTACCGTACAAACGTGAAAAGCGAAGTCCGACCGGGGAATCACGATCCGTCCCGGGCGTCCGAACGTACAACCGTATGGTTAAAAGACCGTCCGCACCGAACTCCTATAGCAACCATGGAGACGTCCAAACAGGTGCCCGGTACGCGCCGTACCCCCCCCAGCCCCCGCATGTACGCGCCGTACCCCCCCCAGCCCCCGCATGTATGCGCCGTACCCCCCCCAGCCCCCGCATGTATGCGCCGTACCCCCCCCAGCCCCCGCATGTACGCGCCGTACCCCCCCAGCCCCCGCATGTACGCGCCGTACCCCCCAGCCCCCGCATGTACGCGCCGTACCCCCCCCAGCCCCCGCATGTACGCGCCGTACCCCCCCCAGCCCCTGCACGTACGCGCCGTACCCCCCGTGTATGTACACCCGAGTACGTGTCGAACCCCCCGTGTATGTACACCCGAGTACGTGTCGAACCCCCCCGTGTATGTACACCCGAGTACGTTCGAGTCGTACCCCCACCCGTGTATGTACGGTGCGTACCCCCAGCGCGTAGTGCTGGTGGTACGCACCGTACATACACGGGTGGGGGTACGACTCTAACGTACTCGGGTGTACATACACAGGGGTTCGACACGTACTCGGGTGTACATACACGGGTGGGGGTACGACTCGAACGTACTCGGGTGTACATACACGGGGGGTTCGACACGTACTCGGGTGTACATACACGGGGGTTCGACACGTACTCAGGTGTACATACACGGGGGGGTTCGACACGTACTCGGGTGTACATACACGGGGGGTACGGCGCGTACATGCGGGGGCTGGGGGGGTACGGCGCGTACATGTGGGGGCTGGGGGGGGTACGGCGCGTACATGTGGGGGCTGGGGGGGGGGTACGGCGCTTACCGGGCCACCTACTCTGGTCGTTTCGCGCCGTACTTCGCTTTTCCGGCACTTTTTGGGTGCCGTAAAAATATTGCCGTCCGGACTGCTGTCGGTTCGAATCGTACTTCCTGGGTCGTGAAACGCTGGCTGGAAGCGTCCCGACGTCACGTCGCAGCATTCCCGGATCACATTCGTATGCATATTTTCGTCGGTCGGTGTTTTTTACGATTCGTACGGAAATGGTGTTTCCGTGCGAATTGTAATTCCATGTTTGTAATGTTTTACAACCGGGTACGAGTCGGATGGAGAATACGCTCCGACCGACGGTTCGTACCCGGTTTTTACCGGATCGTAATCGGCACCATTATGTAAATGTACTCCACTTTTTAAAATGTGATTTACTGCATAAGATAATGCAGACAAGTCGCTTTCAAATAAAAGATGAAACAAATAAGGAATACTTTGACGAAACCTTGAATCTTCAGCATATAGTCTTGTAGTCCGATACTCAGAAGCTGGAATCTGTTCTGGGCGTTCATCGTATCGTCCACCTTTTCCTGTAGGAAACAGCTGAGGAAAACATCGAGCTTCCAAGCTCTTCTCCCATACACTCACGGGAGTTCCTTTTGCTTTCTTCATCTGAAACAGATCAATAGTGTCTCCCATAACTTCTTTTGAATGAAGAGGATGTATACTAAAATGTTCATAAATTTCTTCTTCCTTTGACTTGTCCACTTTTTCAATTTGTCCAGTTGGTGTTTCTGTGTCTTCTTGTAAATCTTCTTCTTCTTCATCTATATAAATTGATTCATACCATTTATTATTCCTTTTCAAATATAAATTTGCTCTTTGAACTTTCCGTACATCTACCAGCTCCTGCAAAATCTTCTTATTCTTTGTAGGTACACCATTAACCAAAATAACTAATGGTTCAGTTTCCAAAGTATCTGCATCAATAGTTTCCATATTTTTTTTCAAATCCAAGGGCAAATACACCACTCTTCCTTTTAAACCTCTCAGTAAATCTGAAGGAGGTAATTTACCGGTTTTTGGCTCCATACGTACTATGGTCTGGAACGGATGAACACATTGAATGAGTATAGACTCATATGTATTTAAATCAGAAAGTTCGGCAGGAATAGCATCCAATTCTAAATTATTATGTACAGCTCTGGTCGGCATTCTATTTTCTTCTAACTTGTTATAACAGTATTTACAAATACGCTGATCTTCACCCAATTCAAAACAATTTTCAAGAAATATATATGTTGCAAAATCTTTCCACTTATAATTATCTCCATTTTCACTTTTTTTATACAGATCAACATTCCTTGTTTGATTTTTATAATGGCTTCTGCGGCAACAAATGCAAGTCATATTTGGTCTTTCATTAGAGATGATAGTAAATTTTGTCATTTCATCTTCAAAATTTTTAGTAATAATGAGTTCTACATTCTGTTCCTCATTTTCCTCATTAACTGTGTCCTTTTCTGCACTTTCTTGTTCTGGACCAAAGTAACAAAACTGAATCTCATCAGTAACCTTCACTACATCTGATACAGATCCACGGAATAGAGCATTATTCAACTCATTCAACTTTACTGCTGGACTTTTAGCAAAATACAATATTCTCACAAACTTTCTCATTTCAGTATGATGAACAGCCAGCATCCTAAAATGATGAAAAACACTTTTACACACTTTTCTAGATAGACAAGCCAGAGAGTGTCCTTGCAAACCAGTATTCTCTCTCACTCTGCATGGATCTAGTGTTTGAAGCACCTTAATTTTCTGTTTAACACTCTTTTTACTATATTCTCTTAGAAACTCACGTAATTTATCAATAGATTCCTGACGCACAGTACAAATACTACTACAGTTCCAAGTGTACACTGGGGCTTTAGGACGTCTCCCCATAGCCTCAGCAGCCATTACTTCTTCCTCATTTCTCGGAACCATTTTCTCCTTTTCCATCACACATCCATCTCTAACTTCATATGCTCTTCCATTGGTGTCAACTGCATGCAACAAACTATTACTTTGAAGATAACTCTCTTCATTAAAAAATGGTTCAGTACTTGAACTGTGCTTCCATTCTCCCAAGAACACTTTACAAAAGTTACTTTTTTTCACTTCTCTTTTCCTTTTGCTTTGTGACTTCATTGCATTGACTAATTTATCTAATCTACGCATCCTATTCAAAATTAAAATAAAAAGTTTTCTTTTTATTTCCAAAGCCTTACTTTCAATATTTTCTATAAAAAAAAATTTCTTTATAAATTTAGCTTTTTTCTTATATTTTCTCACATCCTTTAGCAAATTTAACATCACTCTTCTCTGAAACATTTTTCGACGAATGTTTTTAAAATCTAATTTTCGTGAAAATTCATTCTTACTTACTTCTGATTGTACATTAGCTTTTGTTTTTTGTTGTTGACTCTGTTTTTGCTTTGTAAATAAAACACTGTTTGTTTTTGATTTATTTTTACCATTTTTTGTTTTTTTGAAGATTTTTTTAAAGAAAACTTTAGTTTGCTTACCAGTAGAGTTTTTCTTTTTTCCATCACAAGCTTTTCCTCCTATTTTTTTTTCCCCAGTTTTGTCCAGATATAATTGTTTTTGCTTTTCTTTCCTCTTTCTTGTCCTTAAAGGCATTTTTTTTTTCACTGTTGCTCAGTAATACCTGCAAGAAACTGAAAAAAAAATACCTTTTTGTAATTTTAATTCATTTAAAAAAATGTAAAGCTTTTCAATAATTTCAAATGTTTTAGCATTTGCCTCTCATTTGTGATTTACTGATTTGTGCAGAGTGCTAACCACCACAGTTGAATAAAACAAGCTGCCCCTTTCCTGCAAGTACAAGTCTAACAGAACAACTGCAACACAAATTAAATCTCTGCCCACAATTCCTGTGCGCACACAGCCTCATGGTGTGATCCTAGACAGAAAACGATATTTGATTGGCAATTTTAAAGCACATTTACTACTGTGGTAGAGCAAGTGATAATTACTGTTACAGCCTGAAACATTTTCCTTGTAGATTACAGAGGCAGAAAAGAGTACATTTCCTAACAGCTACTTCATACCATGAGCATGTGCAACCTGGGTGAGTGACTACACTAGAGCAAAGGAAATGTGCCTTGATGACGTTGAATGTGTTTGCATTACACAATGCTATCTGAAACATCACACAGAGCTGAGTACTACACATAAGAGTGTTGGAGAAGCTGCTGCGTGTGTGCCAAGACTGTGTTTCTGGACACTGTGTATTGTCTAGTGCAAGACAGATGAGCAAAGAGACTTCCAAAACTGCATGAAGACTGCTGGGATGTATGTAACAGTGCATGTGTGCTAAGGGTTATTTTCAGTTTTGAACATATGGCAACTACCTGTGCCTTTGCTATTTTAAAAGGGAAATCTACCCTGTTGGTTTCAAATGTTTTAGCTTTTGCCTCTCATTTGCCATTAAGTGATTTCTGCTGAGTGCAAACCACCACATTTGAAGAAAACAAGCTGTCCCTTTCCTGCAAGTGCATGTTTTACAGAACAACTGCAACACAAATTACATCTCTGGCCACAATTCCTACATGCACACAGCCTCATAGTGTGCTTCTAAGCGGAAAACAGAATTTGATTTGCAATTTCAAAGCTCATTTACTACCATGGTAGAGCAAGTGATAATTAGTGTTACAGCCTGACACATTTTCCTTATCTTTTACAGAGGCAGAAAACAGCACATGTCCTAAAAGCTCCTTGAGACCATGACCATGTGTTACAGGGTGAGTGATTAGACTAGATCAAACAAAATGAGGCCTTGGTGACGTTGAATGTGTTTGCATTACACAATGCTATCTGAAACATCACACAGAGCTGAGTACTACACATGAGAGTGTTGGAGAAGCTGCTGCGTGTGTGCCAAGAGTGTGTTTCTGGACACTGTGTATTGTCTGCTGCAAGACAGATAAGCAAAGAGACTTCCAAAACTGCATGAAGACTGCTGGGATGTATGTAACAGTGCATGTGTTCTAAGGGTTATTTTCAGTTTTGAACATATGGCAACTACCTGTGCCTTTGCTATTTTAAAAGGGAAATCTACCCTGTTGGTTTCAAATGTTTTAGCTTTTGCCTCTCATTTGCCATTAAGTGATTTCTGCTGAGTGCAAACCACCACATTTGAAGAAAACAAGCTGTCCCTTTCCTGCAAGTGCATGTTTTACAGAACAACTGCAACACAAATTACATCTCTGGCCACAATTCCTACATGCACACAGCCTCATAGTGTGCTTCTAAGCAGAAAACAGAATTTGATTTGCAATTTCAAAGCTCATTTACTACCATGGTAGAGCAAGTGATAATTAGTGTTACAGCCTGACACATTTTCCTTATCTTTTACAGAGGCAGAAAACAGCACATGTCCTAAAAGCTCCTTGAGACCATGACCATGTGTTACAGGGTGAGTGATTAGACTAGATCAAACAAAATGAGGCCTTGGTGACGTTGAATGTCTTTGCATTACACAATGCTATCTGAAACATCACACAGAGCTGAGTACTACACATGAGAGTGTTGGAGAAGCTGCTGCGTGTGTGCCAAGAGTGTGTTTCTGGACACTGTGTATTGTCTGGTGCAAGACAGATGAGCAAAGAGACTTCCAAAACTGCATGAAGACTGCTGGGATGTATGTAACAGTGCATGTGTGCTAAGGGTTATTTTCAGTTTTGAACATATGGCAACTACCTGTGCCTTTGCTATTTTGAAAGGGAAATCTACCCTGTTGGTTTCAAATGTTTTAGCTTTTGCCTCTCATTTGCCATTAAGTGATTTCTGCTGAGTGCTAACCACCACATTTGAAGAAAACAAGCTGCCCCTTTCCTGCAAGTGCATGTTTTACAGAACAACTGCAACACAAATTACATCTCTGGCCACAATTCCTACATGCACACAGCCTCATAGTGTGCTTCTAAGCAGAAAACAGAATTTGATTTGCAATTTCAAAGCTCATTTACTACCATGGTAGAGCAAGTGATAATTAGTGTTACAGCCTGACACATTTTCCTTATCTTTTACAGAGGCAGAAAACAGCACATGTCCTAAAAGCTCCTTGAGACCATGACCATGTGTTACAGGGTGAGTGATTAGACTAGATCAAACAAAATGAGGCCTTGGTGACGTTGAATGTGTTTGCATTACACAATGCTATCTGAAACATCACACAGAGCTGAGTACTACACATGAGAGTGTTGGAGAAGCTGCTGCGTGTGTGCCAAGAGTGTGTTTCTGGACACTGTGTATTGTCTGGTGCAAGACAGATGAGCAAAGAGACTTCCAAAACTGCATGAAGACTGCTGGGATGTATGTAACAGTGCATGTGTGCTAAGGGTTATTTTCAGTTTTGAACATATGGCAACTACCTGTGCCTTTGCGATTTTGAAAGGGAAATCTACCCTGTTGGTTTCAAATGTTTTAGCTTTTGCCTCTCATTTGCCATTAAGTGATTTCTGCTGAGTGCTAACCACCACATTTGAAGAAAACAAGCTGCCCCTTTCTTGCAAGTGCATGTTTTACAGAACAACTGCAACACAAATTACATCTCTGGCCACAATTCCTATATGCACACAGCCTCATAGTGTGCTTCTAAGCAGAAAACAGAATTTGATTTGCAATTTCAAAGCTCATTTACTACCATGGTAGAGCAAGTGATAATTAGTGTTACAGCCTGACACATTTTCCTTATCTTTTACAGAGGCAGAAAAAAGCACATGTCCTAAAAGCTCCTTGAGACCATAACCATGTGTTACAGGGTGAGTGATTAGACTAGATCAAACAAAATGAGGCCTTGGTGACGTTGAATGTGTTTGCATTACACAATGCTATCTGAAACATCACACAGAGCTGAGTACTACACATGAGAGTGTTGGAGAAGCTGCTGCGTGTGTGCCAAGAGTGTGTTTCTGGACACTGTGTATTGTCTGGTGCAAGACAGATGAGCAAAGAGACTTCCAAAACTGCATGAAGACTGCTGGGATGTATGTAACAGTGCATGTGTGCTAGGGGTTATTTTCAGTTTTGAACATATGGCAACTACCTGTGCCTTTGCTATTTTGAAAGGGAAATCTACCCTGTTGGTTTCAAATGTTTTAGCTTTTGCCTCTCATTTGCCATTAAGTGATTTCTGCTGAGTGCTAACCACCACATTTGAAGAAAACAAGCTGCCCCTTTCCTGCAAGTGCATGTTTTACAGAACAACTGCAACACAAATTACATGTCTGGCCACAATTCCTATATGCACACATTCTCATAGTGTGCTTCTAAGCAGAAAACAGAATTTGATTTGCAATTTCAAAGCTCATTTACTACCATGGTAGAGCAAGTGATAATTAGTGTTACAGCCTGACACATTTTCCTTATCTTTTACAGAGGCAGAAAACAGCACATGTCCTAAAAGCTCCTTGAGACCATGACCATGTGTTACAGGGTGAGTGATTAGACTAGATCAAACAAAATGAGGCCTTGGTGACGTTGAATGTGTTTGCATTACACAATGCTATCTGAAACATCACACAGAGCTGAGTACTACACATGAGAGTGTTGGAGAAGCTGCTGCGTGTGTGCCAAGAGTGTGTTTCTGGACACTGTGTATTGTCTGGTGCAAGACAGATGAGCAAAGAGACTTCCAAAACTGCATGAAGACTGCTGGGATGTATGTAACAGTGCATGTGTGCTAAGGGTTATTTTCAGTTTTGAACATATGGCAACTACCTGTGCCTTTGCGATTTTGAAAGGGAAATCTACCCTGTTGGTTTCAAATGTTTTAGCTTTTGCCTCTCATTTGCCATTAAGTGATTTCTGCTGAGTGCTAACCACCACATTTGAAGAAAACAAGCTGCCCCTTTCTTGCAAGTGCATGTTTTACAGAACAACTGCAACACAAATTACATCTCTGGCCACAATTCCTATATGCACACAGCCTCATAGTGTGCTTCTAAGCAGAAAACAGAATTTGATTTGCAATTTCAAAGCTCATTTACTACCATGGTAGAGCAAGTGATAATTAGTGTTACAGCCTGACACATTTTCCTTATCTTTTACAGAGGCAGAAAAAAGCACATGTCCTAAAAGCTCCTTGAGACCATAACCATGTGTTACAGGGTGAGTGATTAGACTAGATCAAACAAAATGAGGCCTTGGTGACGTTGAATGTGTTTGCATTACACAATGCTATCTGAAACATCACACAGAGCTGAGTACTACACATGAGAGTGTTGGAGAAGCTGCTGCGTGTGTGCCAAGAGTGTGTTTCTGGACACTGTGTATTGTCTGGTGCAAGACAGATGAGCAAAGAGACTTCCAAAACTGCATGAAGACTGCTGGGATGTATGTAACAGTGCATGTGTGCTAGGGGTTATTTTCAGTTTTGAACATATGGCAACTACCTGTGCCTTTGCTATTTTGAAAGGGAAATCTACCCTGTTGGTTTCAAATGTTTTAGCTTTTGCCTCTCATTTGCCATTAAGTGATTTCTGCTGAGTGCTAACCACCACATTTGAAGAAAACAAGCTGCCCCTTTCCTGCAAGTGCATGTTTTACAGAACAACTGCAACACAAATTACATGTCTGGCCACAATTCCTATATGCACACATTCTCATAGTGTGCTTCTAAGCAGAAAACAGAATTTGATTTGCAATTTCAAAGCTCATTTACTACCATGGTAGAGCAAGTGATAATTAGTGTTACAGCCTGACACATTTTCCTTATCTTTTACAGAGGCAGAAAACAGCACATGTCCTAAAAGCTCCTTGAGACCATGACCATGTGTTACAGGGTGAGTGATTAGACTAGATCAAACAAAATGAGGCCTTGGTGACGTTGAATGTGTTTGCATTACACAATGCTATCTGAAACATCACACAGAGCTGAGTACTACACATGAGAGTGTTGGAGAAGCTGCTGCGTGTGTGCCAAGAGTGTGTTTCTGGACACTGTGTATTGTCTGCTGCAAGACAGATAAGCAAAGAGACTTCCAAATCTGCATGAAGACTGCTGGGATGTATGTAACAGTGCATGTGTGCTAAGGGTTATTTTCAGTTTTGAACATATGGCAACTACCTGTGCCTTTGCTATTTTAAAAGGGAAATCTACCCTGTTGGTTTCAAATGTTTTAGCTTTTGCCTCTCATTTGCCATTAAGTGATTTCTGCTGAGTGCTAACCACCACATTTGAAGAAAACAAGCTGCCCCTTTCCTGCAAGTGCATGTCTTACAGAACAACTGCAACACAAAATACATTTCTGGCCACAATTCCTATATGCACACAGACTCATGCTGTGTTGGTATGCACAAAACACAGGCTGCCCCTTTCCTGGGTCACCAATTCTTACAGAACTAATGCTAATTTCAAATGTGCTGCCATTTTCCTCTCTTTTCTTTCAAAGTGATTTCTGCTAAATCCTAACCATCACAATTAAAAAGAAGCTGTCCTTTCCTTTCAACTGCAAGTCTTACTTTTCAACAGCAACGCAAATTAAATCTCTGTCAACAATTCTTCTCTGCACACAGACTCATGGTTTGATGGTAGGCACAAAACAGTATTCCTCATTCTTACCAGTACACATAAACTTATTGTGAAAACATACTCCATAATATCTTACAAGTTCAAAACAGTTAAATATCTCCCAAACCTCAAAATGTAAAACATAACTTTTGAAGAAGATTCACAATTCTAATATTTTATCTCAAAAATCACCACATACATCCCCTCTCAAATTCATAACTCACCTTTAAAAGTAGTTAGTTCAGAAATAAATGTGGCACTCAAACAGAAGACTATCAGAGTCAGAATATCAGAGCTCCACACCTCTCTCTTCTCTCCAGAACCAGTAAATGGCAATGTTTCCCTCTCTTTTTTCACACATATACATGTTAATTTCAAATCTCAGTGCTTCACACTTTTTTTCAAATGAAATCACACATTTCTATTGGTTGAATAACTTCAACCCCTTTCCAAATGTACCCTTCCCCCAACTTGTCTCCTGCCTGCTACCATAGCAACAGGTCATGGAACACTGCTGTGAGGAGAGAGGTCAGAAGTTCAGCAGACAATGTTTCATATCCAAAGAGCAAGAGTGCTTGACTTTTCAAACCTAACAGCAAATCCATAGTAATGTTCTTTGGTAACACATTTTTCTGAACCAATACAAAACATGCTTTTAAAAATTTAAACATACAGCCTAGTTTTTAGTGTAGAATGGTTTGAAACAGCCAATGAGTTCTTTTTATTAAAAAAACTATGTGTGCCTCCATTTTTCAACTGTCTTTCATTTCATATTGCCTTTCTACTGAAAGACACCTCCTGAGTGCATCCAGATCTCCTTGGAAGATGTTCACAGTATGGATTGTAGGTCACAGCTATGTCTTCTGGAGTGAAAAATTTGCAGAAAAAAGAGGTATGGTGAGAGACCTTGCTTTGCCAAATGTAGACATTAAATGGATTGGTCAGAGAGGGTTAAAGTGGCACCAATTAATGCCTTTGGTGAAAACCTTTGTACATCTCCCACAGCCTAACCTTATTATTGTGCACTGTGGTGGTAATGACCTAGGCACTTTAACTGGGGTAGGTCTGGAAATGCTTATGAAGGACACCTTTGTGCAATTGATGGCGCTTTTTCCACAAACTGCCTTTGTATATTCTAACATATGCCAAAGGCAAAAGTGGATCTGGTCCAACCAATTTTGTCCGCAAATTGACAAAGCAAGGAAGCACGTCAACAAATCTATTTCAGCTTTCCTCAGAGACTATGGTATGGGATCTATATACCACAACAACTTGCGTTACAACATGCAAGACATTTATAGAGGAGATGGTGTACACTTCACTGATGAAGGGAACAGAGTCTTCCTCTTGAACTTTAGACTCTGCATCGGTACTTACTTGTAGGTACCAAAAAACACACAATAAACACAAGGGCTCTTTTTAGAGCCACCTAATATCTAAACACTTAAATGCGATTTTTTATTATTTTTTTGTTTTTAAAAATGTTTCGGGTGCGCGCTGGGTGCGCGCACTCGGCGATATTTTTTTTCAAAATATAAAATCTTTTTTTTTGCCCTACAAGGTCCTACTGTGACCCCCTGACATTGCCTAGTGGGTCAATATCTCCCCACTCTGCCCCCTTTACACGTGCTCCCCCATTGTTTTTTTTCTGCCTCAGACTGCGAGAGACAAAATGGCGGCCGCCGCTTCCTGATTTCCACCGATTCGAATGTTTACTTACATCTAACAACCAATCAGAAGTGCGCTCGCGCACGGCAAGGTGCGCGCACAGTACTTGCTCAGTGCGCGCACCGAGCGCGCATACAGATATATATATTGATTTAAATGCTATTTTCACTGGAAATACTTTACAGATTTACACCAAACCTGCAAAAGGCACTTCATGGACCTTACGGCTACCTCTCTGCCAAATTTCACATAATTCTGTTCAGCCGTTCGGGCTGTAGCTGCGACTAAAGTCCCTATGGAAAAGTGCATGGGGAAAACGTGTTTTGGGACCCCCCTTTTTTCTCAGCCCCCGCTTGACGAATCACCCCGAGACTTTCAGGGTAGGAGCTGAACGGAGCGCCCCATTAGTTTTGTAAATTTCGCAAGGATTCGTCAACCGGCGCCAAAGTTATTCAAATTAGAATTTTGAGATTTCCTATGGAAACACGGTCCTAACTATAACTATCTACTGGCGACCGCCAGTAGATAATATATATATATATATATATATATTCACTTAAAAAACCATAGGTTTCACACATGTTATAGTTAGCTGGACATTTCACTCGTGAAAAACCATTGAAATTCCCCCGTTATAGTTAGTGCAGGCAACTATAACTCACGCGACCGCAATCCTCTGCTGATAACGTCAGATATTACATCACTGTATTTAGACACTTATTTACCCATGTCTTCTTCCATTAATTTTTAGCTATACATATATTACAAATATTTTTTTTTCATAAAGACACATATGTCATCAGTGATGTAATATCTGACGTCATCAGCAGAGGATTGCGGTCGCGTGAGTTAAAGTTGCCTGCACTAACTATAACGGGGGAATTTCAATGGTTTTTCACGAGTGAAATGTCCAGCTAACTATAACATGTGTGAAACCTATGGTTTTTTAAGTGAATTTGCAAGGTTTTTTAAATGCTAATTCCTAACTATAACGTGTGTGAAACCTATGGTTTTTTCAGCGAATTTGTACGGTTTTTTAAATGCTAAGTTATGTATTTATTTATTTATTTTTTTAAGGTTTTTCACCGTGCGCGTACCGTACGCGCACGGTGCGCTTCGCGCACCGCGCGCCCACGTTACGCAGTTCGCGGAATTTTTCCGTTTCTACCGTACGCGCACGCTACGCGTACCCCGCGATTTTTCGTAAAAAAATTAAAAGATATTTTGGCCCTTGGGGGTCCTTCTGGGACCCCCTGATAAAGGCTAGGGGGTCAGAAACTGTCCACCCTGCCCCCTTTTCACGTTCTCCACCTTTGTTTTTCACCCCCTCAGACTGCGAGAGACAAAATGGCGGCCGACACTTCCTGGTTTCGACCGATTTGAATGTTTACTAAGATCTAACAACCAATCAGAATCGCGCTCGCGCACGGCAGCGTGCGCGTACGGTACATTTTACCGTACGCGCACGGTGCGCGCTTATAGATATATATATTGATTTAAATGCTATTTTCTCAGGAAATACTGAACAGATTTACACCAGACCTACAAAAGGCACATCCCTGACCTGAGGACTACCTCTCTGCCAAATTTCAAGTAATTCTGTTCAGCCGTTCGGGCTGTAGCTTGGACTAAAGGCCCTATGGAAAAATGCATGGGGAAAACGCGTTTTGGGACCCCCCGTTTTTCTCAGCCCCCGCTTGACGGATCCCCCCGAGACTTTCAGGGAAGGAGCGGAGCGGAGCGCCCCACCTATTTTGAAAATTTCGCGAGGATTCGTCAATCGGCGCCAAAGTTATTCCAAATAGAATGTTGCAGATTTCCTATGGAAACACGGTCCTAACTATAACTATCTACTGGCGACCGCCAGTAGATAATATATATATATATATATATATATATATATATATATATATATATATATATATATATATATATATATCAACAAAGCCTTTCCACGATGAAAAAAGCGTTCTTGAGCCCAGTTTCTTTAGCGTGATTATTTATTTAAGAAATAGCAAACACACACCCGACGCGTTTCGGTGCCACTGCACCTTGGTCACGTGACCAAGGTGCAGTGGCACCAAAACGCGTCGGGTGTGTGTTTGCTATTTCTTAAATAAATAATCACGCTAAAGGAACTGGGCTCAAGAACGCTTTTTTCATCGTGGAAAGGCTTTGTTGATAAATGAATGAGGATCGCTACCTCGCTTGAGCCCGCCACCGCAAAAGCGGCAGGGAAACCAGCGAACTGTATGAAAAAAAAAATATATATATATATATATATATATATAAATATATATATATATATATATATAGATATATACACGCCAAGGTGTATTGAACAGTGAGTGTCTGTATGGATGATTTAGTGGGTGCATGACTGGCTGTATAAGTGGGTGATTAAACATTTCTTAGTGAACGTATAGGTGAGTGACTAATCTGTGTGAATGTGTGTATCAGTCTGTCAGTTGGTGTGTACGTGGCTGCATGGGTTGGTGAGTAGGTACATGAGTGTCTATATGGGTTATTGATTAGTTGCCTGAGTACCTGTATGGTTGCTTGAATGTCTGTGTGGGTGGGTGAGGGGGTGTATCTCCCTGCATAGATGTATGAGTGGGTGGATCCCTGGGTGTATGGGTTAATTAGTGCATCTATGAGGGATTGTATGGGTGAGTAGGTGTGTGTATGGCTGTGTTGGTGAGTGAACGGATGTCTCAGTGGTATATGGCAGTATATGTGAGTTTTGGAGTATATAAGTGACTGTATGTGTAAGTGAGTGATTGTGAGAGTGGCTGTATGAGCGAGTGTGTGCTTTTGTCAGTGACTGTATAGTAGGGTAAGTATTTGCTAGTATCTGTATGAATAGTGAGTGTGTGTGTGTTTCTGAATGGGTGAGTAAGTGTCTGTATGCTTGAGTGTTTGGGTGAGTGAGTTGGTGTGGGTGACTGATGGTGTATGAGTGGCTGTATGGGGGTATGAGTGGGTATATCAGCAGCTGTATTGGTGAGTGACTGGCTGTTTGAGTGCCTGTATGGGTGAGTGAGTGGATGTGTATGTTGACCTATGAATCAGTGAGTGGGTATGTATGTACTGGTATTGGTGTTGTCAATGGTTTCAAGAATGGTGGTCTGAAATTTGGAGTGGGTGCATGAAATGTTATATTGGGGTGTGAGTAGATGCATCAGAGATTATGTGGATGATGTCATCAGTGATGTCAATTGGGAAGTGATCAATGATGTCATGACCATGTCATGAGTGGTGTGATATTAGACGTCATCAGCAGTGCATTGTGGGGGCGCGAGTCATAGTTAGCTCAACTAACTATAAAGGCTGAATTTTTCTTGTTTTGTACAAGTGATATGTCAGCCTAACTATAACGTTCCTGTGACCTTTGGCTTTTTCAGAGAATATCTGTTTGGCAGATCTGAGGGAGACAGAAACTGAGCAGAATGCCTCACTTACTCATTCACAGGCTCCAGTAACACTGAGAGCAATGGGAGTAGAGAAGAGGGAAGACTTGCTATGTGCCCCTAGTCTATAGCCTCTGGCTCGCTCATGCCTTGTGTAATCCACATGGACTGCTGAGATGCAGGGAAGGACTGAGAGTCAGACAGTGTGGATTAGAACATTGGAAAGTTGACAGAAGCTGCCCTATACCAATGTTTATAGCCTACTGCTGCTCCATTGTCTTTAATGGAACTAGCAACATTCCAATGTTCAAAGAGTGTTAATCTATTTTTTAAAAATATTGTAAGCATAAAAATTGTTTATCAATGATAAAAAAAATAATTTAAATATATTTTTGATAAGATTTACTTCTGTTGTGTAACAATTGGCATTGACAACAATAATACAGTAATTGTTTTACATGTGTAGGTTCCCCACTCCAATTAAGGACTGTTTTGACCCATGTACTGTATTAATTATGCATGGGCTTTAAATATTTTCAGTATTACCCTTCATGGTTTTGATGAAGATGCCATGATTTTGGTTACACTGCTTGTTGTTAGTAATTTCTTGAGCGACAGCCCATGTTTCACCATTTCTTGGTGCTAAATTAGGCCTGTCCTATTCTTGGACGAATCTGCAAGCAACCTCCTGAAAAGGACCAATTACAGATAAATAAATCAAATTATAATTGAAAGTCAAAAAAGTCGATCTGACCTTCCACTTAAAGAACTATAGCCCTCTGTACCTCAAAAATGTTCTTCAGAAAGAGGCCTTAGAGTCACGAATCAAAGATTTGGAGTCAGCACATGTCTGGGCAGGCTCGATGGCAATCTGCCGCCAGTTTAATGTGGTATGGAAACAGCTGCCGGCGATCAATATGGGACGCACGGAATATACCCTTCTCAGGATACATCAGACCTACTTCGCAGGGGGATATAAGGCAGGGCACATGTTGGCCCATTGCCTTCGGGTGCAGGCTTCGGATCATAGGGTTCAAGAGGTGCAGTCGGATGACAGCTCCCTTTGCTCATTGGAAGCGGAGGTCGCCAACGCCTTCCAAGACTTCTATCAGACATTGTACGAGGTAGAGCAGCTTGGCAATGTAGATGTTGCTGGTTATCTAGCCTCGGTGCCACCACCAGTAGCGACAGGATCTATCTTTGTTGCTCTGGAAAAGGACATAAGTGCACAGGAGGTACTCTTAGCAATGAAGAACCTAAAGTGTAATAAGGAGCCGGGTCCCAATGGGTATGGCGCAGAGTTTTAATAAACTTTTTGGGGAGCAGTTAGCTCCTATCTTGGAGTGGGTGTACAACTCATTGCGATAGGTGGAGGCGCTGCCAAGATCAATGCTCCAGGCAACCATCATAGTGATCCTGAAGCCAGGGAAAGACCCTAGGGATTGTGCCTCCTATCAAACAATTTTGCTATTGAACGTGGATGCAAAAATCTTCACTAGCATCCTGGCACGTAGAATGGACCCATAGGTGCAGGGGTTGGTGGATTCTGACCAAGCCGACTTTGTCAAGGAAAGGGGCTGCAGTAACAACACCAAAAGACTGTGCCATTTACTGGACAAAACTCAGCGCACGCAGGTCCCGGCCTTTGTGCTGACTATAGATGCTGAGAAAGCATTTGACCTTATCTTCACCAGGTGCTGGGGGAAGTTTGGATTCGGGCTGCAGTTAAGAGGATGGATCCAATCCTGCTACTCTGCCCTCTCAAGCGAATGTACAAGTTAATGGTAATACTATTAAGTCGCCCGCCTTCCCTATCCAAGAGGGACCAGAAAGGGTTGCCCTCTGTCGCTGGTACTTTTCGAGCTCTACATGGAGCCATTCGCGGAAAGAATATGGCTTAATCAGCTCATTTTTGGGATCAAAATGGGAGGCAGGGAACAGAAGATAATGTGTATGCCGATGATGTGCTCCTCACCCTTACGGACCCCGACTTTTCGCTTGCGGCGGTCTTAGCTGAATTGGAAGAGTTCCGAGTGGCCTCTGTCTTCAAGATCAATCTTCAGAAGTCCCTACACCCAGGCCTCACAATTCCATACATAGAGCACACAAGACTCCAGAGCATGTACCCATTCCAGTGGGCTGAAGACAGCATACAGTATCTTGGTCTTCGAATACACCCTACAACAACGGCCACCGCTACCCACAACTATGGGGCTCTCCTAACCCTCGCCAGGACTGACCTCGCCAAATGGAAGACGCATAAACTTTCATGGTTGGGCCGCCTTGCAGCGATTAGGATGACACTCCTGCCTAAGCTTCTTTACACTATGCAAACACTGCCCCTCCAACCACCTCCGCGGGTCACTGAGAATAACTGGTGTTTTATCGATCAGGCCATTGCAGCCATCCACATCTGGAAAGTCCCCTGGCTCCAGAAACCACATAGACCCACAGGAGTGTATGTCTCCACAGTCACGCAGGCCACAGTGGGGGTGTAGGATAAGGTACAAATGCGTCATGGGCTCTCAACACCCATATCACCACAAAAGCCCTTGATTGGAAACCCAGATTTCCCACCAGCACTCACAGGGGCTGCGTTTAAGCCCTGGCAAGATGCCAACTGTAAGCGCATCTACGATTTATTTGATGTAGACGGGCTTATGGACTTTCACACTTTGCAAGCCCACTTTAACATACCACACTTGACATGCATTTTGCCGGTCAAGCTGGAGTCCCGGGGACTGCGATGAATTGTAACTTGGACAATATAGATGCTATTGAAGAAGTAGGCGATAACATAAATCACAAGAAATCCGAAACAATCCGAGATTGATTCTATTCTCTGGACAGGGTATATTGAATTTGACGCTACACTTACTGTGCACAGGAAAATATGAAGACAGCTAGATCATAATGCCTGGAACACAGTAAACACCGAATAGAGCAAAAGCAAACTCAAGTGCATTAGTTCGCTCAGGTGCCACAGTCCAGTGTTGGAGAACACTACAGTCGCCTCATATGCTATATATAATCTCGAGCCCAGCCTTTCTTTACATCCACAGGAGAGCAAATTGTATATAACCATTACCTGTACCCCTTTGTTGTTGTATGAATCCATACTATCTTGGGAAGGTCCTGAGGAAGATGGTTTACCGTCTGTTATACCCCACCGAAACACGTGTTGACCTCATTGTAACAGACCTTGTTGAACAACTTGATCCAACATGGTTGTGGAGACCTTGAATTTCCTTGTCTCCCACTGACCCAGATGTGTATGTATGTTTGGGTAATGTGTGAGTTTGTTTGGTTTGATTGAGCGAAACTGATAATTTTGACTTGTTTATATATTTGATTTAATTTAGGGGTCCAGAGCACAGTGTCGTATTTATAAGTATATACGTTTTTTACATATTGGTTCATGTAGAATAATATATAAAAAGACAAATCTATCAGAAACAAACATGTATCTTGTTTTAAGAAAAAGAGACAATTAACTAATTTTGATGTATTAGTCATGCATATCCAAGAAAAATAAATAACAAAGTTCAAATTTAACTAGTAATCTGTATGGATGATGTCTTTGTTTACGTATTTGTTTAGCCCATACTAGATTTAAACTTTAACTTTAAAGAAATGTAGGTTGTGAGGGAGCTTATTTGCTTATCATATTTATTGTTGTTTCCCCTTTTCTCCTGACCTCTATTTATTCTCAAAGGGGGTTCCCTTTTTGCAATAGTATCCACAGTCACGCGGGCCACAGTGGGGATGTGGGATAGGGTACAAATGCTTCATGGGCTCTCAACACCCATATCACCTCAAAAGCCCTTGATTGGCAATCCAGATTTCCCACCAGCACTCACAGGGGCTGCGTTTAAGCCCTGGCAAGATGCCAACTGTAAGCGCATCGGCGATTTATTTGATGTAAATGGCCTTATGGACTTTCACACTTTGCAAGCTCACTTTAACCTACCACACTTGACAAAATTGCAATATCTCATGGTGGCACACTGTATGTTGCAGCCCTGGTTTCACTCGCATGCTAGTAGGCCTTTGACAACTTACGAGATATGGACCCTTACTAGATCCTCAGATGCCAAACGTCTCTCAGATATTTATACCTTCTTAGTAAAGCTGGCTAGTCTGTTAGACTCACCGGCTCATGCACGGTGGGAGAAGGAATGTGAATGCACCTTTACCGACAAGGAGTGGAATGACATCCTCCACAGAGCACGCACCTCTGTCCTCAACACCACTAGCAAAGAGATGCTCTTCAAGACCGCCCACTACTGGTACCATATGCCTTCCAGAAAAGCAGCGTGGAACCGGTCCCGGGATGGGAGATGCTGGCGCCAATGTGAACACCAGGGCTCACTCACACATATACTCTGGCACTGCCCCAAATTGGTAACCTTTTGGTCAGAAGTTTTGACATCAATCAATACTATATTCGAAACAGACATATCCAAATTTCCAAGTTATATAATCTTGGGTCTCCCAAGCCGCCTCACATATCCGTTGTACTCACAAAGACGCAGGGCGATCACATTGCTGCTAGGTGCAGCGAAACAACTCCTGCTGAGCAGATGGGGAACAGACTCGGTTCCAACTCACTTGGACTGGTTACACAAGGTCTGGGATATACTGCGCATGGAAAAGCTGATGGCTGTGGCCACGCAGCAACTACCTCGTTTTGAGGTGAGTTATCATGCCCTCAATACTTGAAAGTCCTACGCCTAATGACACAAACGCCTGGAGTGACGCTACACAATGAATAATGAGCTATTAGTTGGTCTCTTTCCCCCGCGGTGATTTCCTCTTTCCCGGCCCTCCACTTTATCTTCCTTGGTTTTGGTTCTTATCTATCTTGTTCCTGTATTTTGCTTCTCTTAAATGACGCCCAATGTATATGCAATGATCTATCGCCGCCAGCCTATGGATGTAGGCGGTTAGTGCTGTAAGCAAAGTGTCGAATAATAATATTAAAGAGATGTTAATCCTAAAAATGTTCTTCAGGAAGAGAATTATTTGTGTCCGCAATGCAGGGGTGTGAAAGACCTGCCAACTCTCAGTGTCACCGTGTGACACACGATGTTGGCTCCCTTGACACTGTCACGCGGTGAGAAGCCGATATTGCACAGTGGCAGGTAAGTGAGCTGAAAGCTGAATTTCTATTAGGGGTGTGAAAACACTCCAGGACACTGGCAACATCCTCAGCAAGCTTTTTCTTTGGAGTAGGAGAGCTTAGGACAAAAGTACACCTGAGGTACTTCTCTGCACAAGACCCCCACTACCCCCTCCAGGTGCCTGCCCCCTCCTCATAAGGTGAAATTCATGCTTGAGTTAGCAGATCTGAGCATAACACAGGTTTGTGCATTCAGGGGCCCCAAACCCTTCAGCTGGGCTCCAGTCTGCTCTAGGCCAATGACTATCTGCCAGGTTTCAAGTGGACCAGGTCCTGTGGGTCCTCAGCACTGGCAGTTCTGAAAACCAGGCACTGAGACAGGTCTATATTGAGCCCTCTATTTTGCTCTCACACTCAACGTGAAAAAATCTAGCCTTGGTAGCCGTGCCACTTATCCCCAGCCTTTAATGTAACTTGAAGAGACTGCTTTGCCATGTCTGCAGCTACAATCTGCAGCTAATTCAAAGATATAATCATCTAATTGCGATCTTTAAGTCAGGAGGGCCCCATGCAGGTAAGAGCAGTGGGGTGGTGGGGCTGGGTTGAGGGGGTTTCGACAGACGAGCATGAGGGAAAATTAAATAAATAATTAATTTTCCCGTGTCGCCGTCTGTCGAAATCCCCCCTCATCGCTCTTACCTGCACGAGCAGCGGCTGCTTAAAGTGCGCGCCACAGATTCCGCAGGGGGACAAGAGGGGTGGGTGTCACACTCTTTTCTCTTTCTCTGGTTGAGGTGCACGCTGAATACTCAATGTTATTGCTGTCTACCCCTCACTGAGTTTTTGAGCAGTTCATACAGTACCATTGTGTTCTGACTTTTCCATTAGCTGCCAAGACTTTCGGAATAAAGCAAAACCTGTAAAATAACTATTAGGAATCATATTTCTGCATAATATTTTCAAACAGAATATGAAAATGTTTGCTGTGTTCAATGATAAATAAAAGCAACCCAAATAATCTTAGTTAAGCGTTTGCATGGGGTAGATTAAAATGGCTAATCTGCAGAAATTAGTCCAGAAAATGTGTCAGTAGTTTAAAAATAGTATTTTCCATCATAATTTCCTTTTCAGGCTTACTATTTCTAATGGCAGTGGAACATGTTTGTGCATAAACTTAAATGTATTGATGCTGGTAGTTTTCAAATTATGGTTTTGTGAGAGAACTGTGTGTTTATGAACTGGTACAGTGCAGGATTGTAGTGTCCTCTATTAGGCCATACCCTTCGTTATATAGGTCACGCCTCTTTTTGAGACCCACCTCCCCCACCTTTTTCAGCCCACTAAAAGCACTGAAGTTCTGTGAGATATATGTGATCAGGGCCGACTTTAGAGCTGGCGGCTACTGGTGCGACAATCTTTGGGGCACCCCCCCATGACCTTCTCCTCAGATTCCCTCACTACCAACAGGCAAAATGGCCCCTCATCTCTCCATAACCCCTCTCTCACATACATTCCATTTGTTTTAAAGCTCTGGTAAAGGCTGGCTTTACTAATCCACTCAGCTATTCACTTTAAATACAAATTAACCCTTTGCATTACTTTATGGTGAGTCAAAACTCCCACTAGACAAAACTCTGATCTCTCTTTCTGGCAGGAACATTAATCACGAGTTATCTTGACATTTTTACTGCTGCCTGAAATCTGGACAAACAATTAACTCTGCATCAGCTGCATTTAAATTGTAAATCATTGCTAAACACAAGGGGCTTGTATTGCCCCACTGGTGCGTCACTTTTAAAATGGGGAAAAGTGACGCACCGGCGGCGCAAGGGGGTGGTAAACACGGACCGAGTCGGGGGTAGACGGCGTGCACCCACTATTTTGTCTGGGCAGATGCTGTCCACTGTGCTAAGAGGTTGGGCCCCACAGAAATATGTTGAACTTGTCCCAGTGTAATTTTGAGACACCGGGACACGTTTAGCAGCTCCTGCATGTTGTCTGCTTTCCATTCCCAGCGGCAACGTGGAGGCAGCAAGGGGGCTTTTTTCACCTCCAGCTGG
Organism: Triturus cristatus; assembly: GCF_964204655.1. Classification (NCBI taxonomy): domain Eukaryota; kingdom Metazoa; phylum Chordata; class Amphibia; order Caudata; family Salamandridae; genus Triturus; species Triturus cristatus. Next base: position 847,910,021 of record NC_140590.1, read on the forward strand.
GCACAGATAAAGATAGAAGTTGAGGGGCCATCAGACCACCTTTTGATTGAGTATGGGGCTGGAGGAGTCCCGGAACCTTACAAATGCGGGCGAGGAAACAAAAGCACACAGCTTCTGTTTTCACAGGTACTTAAGAGTTGCATGATTTTTACCTTGTATATAAGTGCATGCACTGTAAGAATGTTAGATGGGTTGGTCTGTCCCAGTATTTACACAAATAATAATTTAAATAGCACAATTTTATTTCTTTTATAGCGCTACTCATCACAATGCAGTATTAGAGCGCTTTACATGACATACACATTATCCATTACAAATAAATCATGTAAGTGTGTAAAACAATGTACAGGATGTGTTACATGAGGCAGTCAGGGTTGCAAGGTGTGAGAGTCATATATCCTTCATAGCTCACTGTGGCCTACTAGAAGGAACACAATGTATTAACTGTAAGTAACAAAAGGATCTCTGTGTTCAAAGCAGTAATCCGCTTACCTATCTACTTAAAATAAAAATGTGGATCTGAATGTTACATTATATGATTTGCAGGAGGCAACTTTTTTTAAAAACATATTTTATTGAATTTTCAGTTGGCACATGTTATAACATACACATATCAGAGCACTATTGCATAATAAAGTGATACATGTATGCTCACAGCATTGTATAAAATGCAAACCATGTGTATGGCGATATCATGAATAGCAAACCCAAAGATGGTAGCACCAAAATAGAGGTTCAAAAATCCCCAAATCCCCAAATCCCCCCCCCCCCCCTCCGCCCCCAGGAACAGTGGGTGATTATGTTTTGAAGGAGACAACTTAATCTTCTATACTACTTTGATTCAAAACTTGGGACTACACAAAACACAGATCTCTCCAACAAATTAAACTCCAAAGTTATCTCATCATTATCATTATTCCCTGAGATGTACTAGGCACCTCTGCAGCAGATTGCTTTACCCCTATAAAATATTTTAAAATGCACACTTTTAAACCAACTAAGCAGAACATCAACTATCATGCTTTTCCTTGTTGCCAATTTCTTTGTATTTTTGTTAACAATAGTCCCTAGCGTAATCTTGGTTAGGAAAACTAATTCTACATAGACTTCAATGAGACCTATGTGAGTTCCTCCTGTGTCCAGCCGGACAGAGGAGCATTTAATCTTGAATTTCACAAAATTATAAGTTAGAATAGTGAAGACTGATGAAACAAGGGCACAATCCTGTACCTAGTTTTCAACAGAGAGGGAAAAAGAAGATCAAGAAGTGAGAAGAAAATACAAAGTAATAACAGGCAAAAAGGCTTTGGAGCGATCATGGGGGCTTACAATACATTAATCATCTTTAAGTAAGCTCTAGCCAACAGTATCCACAATACATTTACATACTCGATACAATGTGGAACTGTTATAGCAAGTCGACGTGACGTTTCGATCCCTAGCTCCTAGTATAATGGGATCATCATCAGGACTATAGGGTTTTTCAAAAGATTGCCTGGTTTGATTGTAAAGCCTAAATGGGGTAAAGGAGTATGAATTGTGTCAAGGTAGGACAACAATTGGCGGTTGGAAGTTCTTGCGACTTCGTGGGGGTGAGTTCCGCTCTGGGTGAGAACGGGGACGTCCACCGAGGCAGCGGGATAGGCCAGCCACGGTGTTGGATCAAATCGGTAGTTAAAGGGGACACGCTTTTGGAACAGTGGATAAAGGAGCGCGTCTGGTGCGGTGTCTGGGTGGCAGCTAAAAAGGCTGTCCGTGGTTCGTCATAAGGCGGATTAGTTGGTTATGGGGACGCGCGTACTTCGAGAATTGGATGAAGGAGCGCGTCTGGTGTAGTATTCAGGCGGCAGCTGCAATGGCTGTCCGCGTTCCTTGTTAGAGCTCGTCAGAGTCTCACAGCAACAATGGGAAGTCGGAGTCGACCGGCGACGCGGACAGCCATTGCAGCTGCCGCCTGAATACTACACCAGACGCGCTCCTTCATCCAATTCTCGAAGTACGCGCGTCCCCATAACCAACTAATCCGCCTTATGACGAACCACGGACAGCCTTTTTAGCTGCCGCCCAGACACCGCACCAGACGCGCTCCTTTATCCACTGTTCCAAAAGCGTGTCCCCTTTAACTACCGATTTGATCCAACACCGTGGCTGGCCTATCCCGCTGCCTCGGTGGACGTCCCCGTTCTCACCCAGAGCGGAACTCAACTTCCAACCGCCAATTGTTGTCCTACCTTGACACAATTCATACTCCTTTACCCCATTTAGGCTTTACAATCAAACCAGGCAATCTTTTGAAAAACCCTATAGTCCTGATGATGATCCCATTATACTAGGAGCTAGGGATCGAAACGTCACGTCGACTTGCTATAACAGTTCCACATTGTATCGAGTATGTAAATGTATTGTGGATACTATTGGCTAGAGCTTACTTAAAGATGATTAATGTATTGTAAGCCCCCATGATCGCTCCAAAGCCTTTTTGCCTGTTATTACTTTGTATTTTCTTCTCACTTCTTGATCTTCTTTTTCCCTCTCTGTTGAAAACTCGGTACAGGATTGTGCCCTTGTTTCATCAGTCTTCACTATTCTAACTTATAATTTTGTGAAATTCAAGATTAAATGCTCCTCTGTCCGGCTGGACACAGGAGGAACTCACATAGGTCTCATTGAAGTCTATGTAGAATTAGTTTTCCTAACCAAGATTACGCTAGAGACTATTCTTAACAAAAATACGAATTCACCCGTGGTCCTTAGCTACCTTTACCGGGTTCCCTTGTTACTTATACTGTGCCAATTTCTTTGTGGCAGGGTTTTAAAAAAAAATCTTCGTCGAGTGCCAGATTTTGCGTCAGGATTGACCTCTTTTTTAGCACAAACTCTATTCCAAATCTCATTTGTTAAGTAATGCACTTAATGTACTCATGATGCACCTTATACACATATGTGTGAGATCTTAGTATCTGATGTCACTTCTTGTGATGCCAATTCCAGTGAGGTAACTTCCTGCGATGCCACGTCATGACGTCACTTGCATACTGTCTAACTTAGTCAGTCCCCCCACATGTTTTTTTAGGGCTTGTGTCCTGGTTGTAAATAAGCCACACAGTCCCCACCTGAGGTCAGCGCCCCTCCTGCAGGTCAGCGCATGGGCGCTGCCTTAAAGCTGGCGCACCTCTGCAGATTCTGTAGGTGAGTCACATAATTTATACGTTACGTCACTGCCACGACGTCGTACTTCAAGCTTTCCAAGAGCTCTCAGGCTGCTTAACTTCCTGTGGGCAACACCACTTTCCGAAATTCTATCTCTCTTTCCCCTCGGAAAGAGGAACCCTCAGCAAAAACAGAAGAGCGATCGTTTTCTTTTCCTTCCACGGGAGGGATCGCGAACATCTCAACAGGTCTTACAAGAGCCGGGCAGCCTTACATTCCGGCTCACGAGAGCTTTAATGGCGCCGCGCACAAACGAGCGCGCTAAAAATACACCCGCAGAAACGTCTCATCCACCTCATCGGGACGGCAGAGACACTTCTTAATTTTCACCTCGCTCCCTGTTTCCATTTCTTCCATTACGATTCCAGTACCTGTCATTTGAGCCTTCCTTCAAGTAAAAAAAAAATACAATACTATTTTTCCTTTTTTTGTTTTAACACAGTGCTTCTCTGGGTGACAGTCGTCCAGGCTGTAAAATAGAGATGATCTAAGCAATGTCTGAACAGCATTAGCGGTTGGAAAGAGAGAAGCAATTTATCACTTCAAATCTAACGCTGCAGATACAGGATGGGGCATGAGATCCTGATAATGAGAGCTGGCCAAGTGAGAGCGAAACTGCGGATTAGACACAAACCTTCAGATGCGCATGGTCGTCGAGTGAGACATATGGACTATCATACGGTCACGGCTCATTTTTTTAGGTTTCGCTTATAGACAGCATTTGGCTGTCTGCGAAAGACATCTTGTCGACCACACCAAAACTTACAGTGGGCTTAACTCACCTTCCTCTTATGTTTATCCCTCTTTTGAAGCATATCCTCTTTACTATAGTTTTGATTATATTCATTTGCTTTTAATTTTAATTTATTAGGGGGTTCTGCAGCTGACAGGCTGCTGTGCATTGCAAAAAGCACTTTCATACACATAGAATTTCATTTAACAATCCAAGCGGCAACCACCATCATGGATAGGTAAATAAAAAACGAAAATAAGGCGCATGCCTCATTCTTTAAGGCGCGCATGCTTAGTAATGCTTGCTTATGCCAACAGAATTACACGACCGCCGACAATGGCCATGTCATTGTGCCTTCCTGGGGTCTGATGGTGCACAATATCAGCATAACGCATTTTTATTTTTGATGATGTAGCGCAGCATCTGTAAAAAGAAATGGCAAACCCAATAAGTCAACACGGCAAGACATATTGATTTTGCCAAAGTTTGTTATTCACAAGTCTGGACATATTGCCCATGATTTACTATTTCCCCTTGCTTGAGGCACTTTTAAGACTTTCGTACGCATGGAAAGATTGTCTTGCTTTATGAAATGGTTTCTTCGGTGAAAGGTACTGTTAAGACTTTCAATCACCTTTAACCAGGAAAGGAAGATTTAAGACTGCCTTAAGCCAGAGCAAATCCCTTAAAAAAGTATTTCCCTGCTTCAAACAGTCCTAAGACTTTCTTAACAAGTCAAAACACTTTGGTAAATCAGGACCTTCGTCTGCAGTTGCGAATATTTCTTGCACAGTAGAATAGCTCAACAGCTTGATTGAAGCCTTTTTTTGTTCTAAGGTCAGTAGGTTATTTGAATCATTTACATTCATAAAAAAAAAAAATCGAATCTTTGTCCTGAGTCTCTCCTTACAACACTGTCTTTTATTTCGAAGGCTCACGATCTCTAAACAAAACAGTCACTTATTGTGGCCACACTGTAAGACTTCCTGCAAACCTTTGTAGGCAGGTCAGTCCTAAAACTTTCACACCTTGGTACACTAAAGAATTGCCAGGGAAGAACTATCCCGAAACTCAATGCACTTGGCTCAGATATGAATACCCAGCTCATCTCACCAACCTCAAATCAGCAGTCAATACCTGAAGAAACGTTGCCACCAATTACGACTTGCAAACACACCCTTAAACCATTATTCCAAGCAGTCAAACACTGCTCTTGCCTCCTCTTCCCAATCCTCACATCTCATTCAGTTCAGAAATCATTTGACTATAACCCAGCACCTACCAAGTACCATCTCTTTGAAAAAGTGTCCAAATGACCTTTACACGCAAAACACAATTCCACATTTCTACATAATTTTATAACATCCTACATCAGATGTTTCCAATTTACTATGCCTATTTCACACCTGATACATTTAGAGGAAGATTCATTAATGACGTTATCATTTTCGTCAGGTGTAAGATGAAAGTCTCTTTCGAATAACACTGCATCCAAAGAATCTTACAACGAATAGACTATGGCTATTTTTTATTAATTACTGCCCTCTTTGGTGTACTTTCGAACCCCCAGTACTCTATCCAACTCTGTGTAATCGACTCACATTTCCGCAACTCAAATTCGCCCAAAGTGTGCACCCTCGAATGAGCTGGTAATAAAATACTTGATAAAACATATTTGCCTCCTCTCCATGGAAGCAGCCCAAAATAGAACTCATGAGCAGCAAGATTTTTTTTTTAAAGCCCTCCTTCCCGAAATTTGATTTGAAATATTTGTTGGAGCTGCTCGGCTCGAATAACACAATATTTCCTTAACAATATTGATGATATATTTCCCAAATACCCTTTTCTTCCCCTGGTCATGTCTTCTAGAAGCATATAATTTTTCTTCACTGTTGATCTTAGCGCTTCTTAATAGTAGGGCAGGCCCTTGGTTGAGTGCTCGTAATGTTGAGAAATTGATTGTCTTAAATAATTGTATACTGCTGAGTTTCTCCCCACACTCAGGTCGACCAACATGCCTTGTCATTTCAGACACAACAGCTCTAGTAAACAGATGACTCATTTCTGGTATTACAGTCCTTTGTATAGCTGGTGCACATGCACCCCTTTTTTCTTAGTAGATCATTTTCCTTGAGACCATAGGGCATTTTCCTGCCCACACAAATGATAACATGATAGAGATTGAAATAGCAATATTTCTGGAGGAAGAATCATCATTTTAACTACATTTTTCCGTCCCATGTTATGTCTAGGTGTTGCGGACAAAGATGCAGAGACACGAAACAGACATCAATAATAGACCAGGAACACATGCACAAGCACAGGTGATACACAGGCAAGCGAAAGGGGTCAGTATAATACTGGCACAGGAAGACAATAGTGTGTGGAAACACCTGGGACAGCTGAATCACTGACAATGTGATATTGAAGGTAGGCATATATGGACAGGAAAAACACACATAGATGGAGAAGGGTCACTTACATGTAGGAATGATAGGTACACATGTGTGATTGGGAGGTGTGGAGAGGTGTGGTGCAGCGGCCAGGGCAGCTGACTTCGGAGCACAGGGCTCACGGTTTGATCCCCAGCTCCGGCGGCAGATCAGCTTAGCACCATGTGACTCTGGGCAATAGCTCACTTAATTTCCACGACGGCCCTCAGTGCCTTGAGACCCGTAAGGGTGAGTAGTTCACGCTTTACAAATACTGGATTGATTGATTGAGGTAATACACAATTCAATGCTGGGATTATACTGATAATGGGACTGATAGACACAATGAAGATGGGCCACTAACATCTACGTAAGGAAGTCGCACAAAGTAGAACAGCAGAAACTCACTCTTCTGAAGCACAATTACTATCATAGTAAGTTGTTCCGGTAGAAAGTGATTCATATAACAAGCATAGGCATACACAAGGATCGGAACTGTCAATGTGTCAAAGCTGGGACACTTGATTTACTCATATGAAGAAGAAGCCAGACAGCCTGGGTCTAAGGGGAGGTTGACTAGACTTGTCAGTCTTAGGGTCCATTGTTGCTGATCTTGCTTTTGCCGGCCTTAGGACTCTGCACACTTTACCACTACTACCCAGTGCTAAATTGCATGTGCTGACTCCTTAAAAAGTGGTAACATTGGCTTAACCCCAATTGGCATAATTAATTTACTCATAGGTTCCTAGTAAAGTGGTACTGCATGTACCCAGGGTCTTAAATTAAATACTACTAGTGGGCCTGCAGCACTTATTGTACCACAATCTCAAGTAGCCCTATAAACTGCTCTTATGCCTTCCATTGCAGCCTGTGTGTGCAATTTTAAACTGCCATTTGGTCCTGCCAAAACAAACTGTTTGGCAGGCCCAAAACTTCCTTTTTGGTACATGTAAGTAACCCTCTAGGGTAGGCCCTGGACCGCCCAGGGGGCAGGAAACAGTGAATTAAATCATTGGACATATACTTTTAAGTTTTGCATGCTCTAGTAGTGAAACACTTTTAAATTCCTTTTCCACTCTTATAAGGGCTGCCTCTCCCAAAGGATGACATTGGAGTTACCTTATTACATTTATTAAGTTGTAATTTCCAAATGGAAGCGGGCAACCAGTTCATGTTCTATGTCTTTGGAACTGTAATGAGAAATCCAAATTTATGGTGAAGTAGGCTTTTCAATTACAAAACTAGGACCTAAGTCTTAGACAAAAGGTGCAGTACTATTGTACACTCAAAGAGTGTCTACCAAATTATGTACATATAGTAAACTAGTTCAAACCAATGTGCAAAACTTGAGCAACATTCCAATTAATAACAATACTTCAAAAGTCATCCCTGACACGGTTGATTTGTAGCTTCTTCGTTATTTAATATTCAAACGCAGGTGCTTCATGGGAGAACTATTTCATAAATGTTTAGATGACATTCAAACAATTCCAGAGTGGATTTTACAAGTACCAATGCATTTCGGGCATGAAAAAAAAGCCCTTCTTCAGGGGATCTACAAACAAAATGTAATAACAATAAGCGTACATCATTTACAGCTGTTCAAAACATTTCATTACAACAAATGGCCACTATATCCTCTTGGGTGGACATTGAACAACACAATGTGTGGATACCCTACAGTGAAACTGGAAAAACAGTTCTACTTCAACTGATACAAGACTAGCATGAGAGGATAGAAAAAGCAAGAGTGAAAAAAACAAAAAATGAAAAATACCACAGAGCCCTCACCGAATGTGCTCATCCCCAGAAAGTGAATCTGTGAAACAAACTCCATGCAAAACACATGTTCCTGACAGTTAACTATATTCACATTATCTCTTCGTGAGCCAACATGCAAACCCATGCATCAATGTATGCTACACCTCTATCAAGGTGCAATACCTCCGTGCTCTGCAGTTTAGCAACCAGTGCCGACTGCCTGATATCCTAATGAATACAACTTTCCACTTGTCCTCAGTGGACTCCAAAATAGTGCAAGGTCAACCCCAAACGGTGCCCGCTCACATGTCAAGTATATTCAAGTCCGTACAAACCCCCCAGGTAGCGGGAGCAACTCCAACTGTAAAACAAAACCAACTGATTGGACCCCATGGTTAAACTCTGCACACTGGAGCAGCGCTCTTCAGAGCACAGTGTGTGTTCTGTGATCCCTAAACCATGTTGAAATTTGGCAATCTCTGATTGGCTTATTTAACTTACTGATAAAGCCATCATATATGATGCAGAAAATACACTTATGGCATGGATAGTTAACACCCTAACCAGTACTATAATGTACCAGCCTACCAGGGAACCCCTATATACCAGGGCCCGCCACCGCCCTTTTGGTAGTTCCCACCATACCAACGGGGACCACTCCAATTCTTCAACGACAGTAACCCCTCTTTTTTAGACAAAGGTTGGGGCAGAGGAAGAGGGCGCAACAGAAGAGGATCTCAGAAGCAGGTCCAATGGCAAGACCAACCCACGGGAGGCATGGACACCCAGAGCAAAACACAAGGCAAGACCTGTCACAACGCATCCTCACAGAACCCGAGAAAGCGGTGTTACAGATGGGCCTAGGCTTTGTCCCTACCCCTAGAGAGGATACGTCTAGGGACCATTGTGAGGTGCAAAATCTATTCTGCAAAATACAACGGAAGTCTTATTTCCAGGACAGACCACGCATTGAACAAAATGACTCAGGATTGAGGAACCCTTCCCCGTTCACACCGAACAATAGCATGGTCCCCATAAAGGTACTAGCTTTCGAACAGGCAGTACTTAGGAATTAGTGCTACCACATGACCATTCTCCCTTCCACACACTCTCCAATGCAGAGGCGTTGACAGCTAGGGATCTCTCAGAAGACTCAACCATAATGATAAAACAGGCTGATAAAGGTGGTGCTACTGTAGTCCAATCCACTGCTGACTACGACGCAGAATGCAGACGTCAACTCTCTAACAATAGGTACTACACGCCCATTACAGTAGACCCAGCCCCATGCTTAACCGCCGCCATCTCCATGCTAGTGTACGAAGCTGAGACCAATGGTTGGATTAGTAACAAAGAATCTGATTTTCTGATCGCCAAGGAACCGAGGGTCCCTTACTTCTATACCCTACCTAAAATACACAAGGGTACTACCCCAGTTCCTGGCCAACCTATAGTTTCTGGCATTGGTTCAGTACTTGAGCCACTTTCCAAGTTTTGTGACCATTTCCTACAGCCATTAGTGACGGAAACACCATCGTTTGTGAGAGACACCACAGATATACTCAGATTCATTGAGGAAACGCAGAACACTGATGAGATTGACCTCCTAGTCACCCTCGACGTAGAGGCCCTGTATACAAACATCCCTCAGGGAGCCACCCTAACAGTTGTAGAGTCAGCATTGAGCTCTTTAGATTGGTCATCACCAACACCCATCTTCTTCAGTATGGAGTGCGCTACCCTGGCTTTGACTGAGAATTTCTTCGAGTTTAAGCAACAACTTTACCATCAAAGCCAGGGTACTTTGATGGGTAGCACATTTGCTCCTAGCCTGACCTGCCTCTATATGGCAGCATTTGAAAAGGATGTCGTCAGTAACAACAGCAACCCTTACCACAATAATCTGAAACTATGGAAACTCTTCATATACGACATACTCATATTCTGACATGGGACCCGCGCCACATGTGAAGAATTTGTGGAGTGGATTAATGACCAGAATGACTACCTGAAATTTTCCCACACTATTTCAGAAACAACTGTTCCATTTCTTAACTTCAACATCACACTGATTGAGGATACACTTACCACGACCTTACATAGGAAACCCACTGATTGCAACAGCTTACTCCTATACAAAAGTCACCATCCAAAAGCACTAAAAGACAATCTACCCTTCGGGCAGTTTTTGTGCATTATACGCAATTGTAAAACGGTCACTGATTACAAAAGAGAAGCAGCGACGTTAGCTACCAATCTCAATGCCGGAGGCTACCTTATAAGAAAAGTTAATGACTCTATGAAAAGAGCAAGAAATAACCCCAGAGAGGCATTACTTGAGGTACACCAAAAACCCACCATGGACATACTAACGTGTGACATCTTTTACACCGAATTCAGGTAGAATCAAAAAGATCATTCTAAAACACTAGGGCATTCTAGGCACAGGTGACCTGCAAATACCTAAGCCAAGGTTCACATACAAAAGAACTCGAAACTTGAATGACATTTTAATTCACACAAGACCCAAACAGCATACGACCAATACAGAAAGGAACCTGTGTGGCCTCCCAGCAGTGAAAGGACATCACCCTTATGGTTCATGCACAGTGTACAAAATAATCACTGTTGCAACCAAAGAGGTTTCCTTATTGACTAATTTTAAATGGTCCCACAACAAACACACCAATTGCAACACCAAACAATGCATATACATGATCACCTGCCCATGCGGCTTGAAGTATATAGGGATTGCCATGCAGACAGTCAAAACCAGAATAACCGAACACAGGAGCAACATACGCTACCAAAGAATCACCACTAGGTTATACAGACATTTCAAAGAGGCACAACACCCCCCAGACTCACTGCACTGGATTGTGTTGGAAGCACACCCACAGATCTCCCAATCATCATTATTCAGGATTGAGCAGAGGTGGGTCCTTAGACTTTCTACACATACTGAGGGGCTGAATGATGACATCCCATGGGGCTCACTCATCTAGACGCAACCTACTTCAGAGGCAGTATTTATTCCACTACTACGTACACAAGTCAAACGGGCGGGTTCAGATATAGGCCGTAAAGAACTGGCCTATGTTGAGAGTATGTGTGCTATTATTGTTCCCTACCCGTCCTTAGACCCTGGGGGTTTTTATAGTTTTATAGAGTTGCACTTTAGCCTCCCTTAGACATGTGGCGAACAGACATGGAATACAGCCATAACTCGCTTGATGGTAACACTCCTCCAATGCATCACTTGAGAGGAAGAGGGAGATGGCATGGCTTACTAATGGGCTTAGATTAATCCATTGACTCATTGCTTCTTCAATCATGTAATAATTTAATTCACTAGCCGCTTTTCTATTGTTGACCGGCCCCCCCATTACCGGCACCACTCTATTGTTGCAGGCTGGCCCCAACATACATAGTTTGGCATGTTCTCCTCGATTACTAATTTTTTGCCATGACATTACCGGCATTTCGCTACATTTACAATTTGACCTTATCCATCCCAGTGTGGACGTATTCCTTGAGTATGCAGGGCTCCTGCTATATGCACCGTTCTACCCAGCCCGGTGTTTACATGCCAGTTCACCAGACTTCCTGTCCGTTTTAATATGGCCGCCCTATTATCCACTACCTCGAGACGGAGCATACACTCCCCCTAGTCACGTGAGATCACTTGCCATCACACGACTCCGCCCACTATCGAGCGAGCGACTGCCTTATCTGCAGGGCAGTCCGGAGACCAGGTACCATCCCGGTTCCGGCGGCAGGGTAGGACACAGGCTTGGCGTGCTTACACGCGGGTGAGTATTGATTCCTTTCAACCTGTTGTCATCACGGGCATCGGGCCGGACCACTACAGAAGTAAGTCTTTTTTAGTTGCAGACTTAGATTTCAGCTGCCCTGTGTGGTCCCTTGCCGCCAGTCCTCACGTTCCACACCGGCACAACTACTACCATGAGATATACGTTTGAGCATCGACATCCTTTCTGTGCCCCGCGTTATCGCTTAGATATGTCTTGCCCGGGGTCCCACTGTCAATTCAGTACTACGGCTGACCACATGGGGTTAGTCTTGATTTCCTTGCCGCATGTGAATGCCGGTTACACTGTGGCGGGTACTCTGTCTTCCCAGACATGGTTATTCCTGTTTTCCTATTGATAGCCATAACGTCCTAACCATTCTGGCTTACATTTACAGGACCCACATCGGTGTCCATTTTATAACCGCCGGTACTGTTGCTAGCAACTGTAGACAACAGGATAGGTGATTCCTTGAACCCTCTCTTCTGCCTATCAGTTTACTAGGCGCTACCATGAGTTTTAACATGTATATACTTCACTACCATGAATTTCCTTACAGCACAATTTTTACAATTTTTTATGAGCACTATATGGTGAGAAGAGTGTTCAATTACTATGGCATCATTCATAGAGGCCCGCGGAAGTGTAAGCAACGCATGATTACCGTGGTACCCTATATAATGGTAGTTTCTTCCTTCTCTGTTTTAAGACTGATGAGATACGATACGAGTGCTTTAATAGACACTGTGGTTAACTTTTCTTCACCTTTTGTTTGTATTTCAGGTCACTGACCTGAGAACATGGTACGTAGAGTTCACTTGACCGCGTAGTGTAGATAGTTTTCACTCTGATCCTGTGGAAGTACCCAGATCCCCCTGACATTAGAGGCACGAAACATGTCTATCAGCTGAGAGTAGGGCTACATGACTAGACACATTGCATCTAGTGCACTGTCACTCTCTATATATTTTTAATCAGGCGGTTTACCTTATGAATAAAATAATGGTTAGGACTAACTGGCCTGTTTTAATCCACTTTCCTTTACATCTACACACACTAGGCCCCTCACCCCCACTGCACCCACCAGCAGGAACAAAAGATCCATGCTAAAGAGCCCCGGTTTGGGAGCCCGTCAGGTATTGCAGCGCCGACCTGACGAGGGGCAGGCTCATATGATGAAGCATGACACCTAGCTTGCTGGGTGTGTGAGAGCCCTAATTCCGCAAAGGGGATTCACCCCCCTTTTTTTCTTATCTTTGAATAGGTGTGGGGTCACCTTTGACCACCCTCACCTTATAGTATCTCCTCTCCTTGTCTCTTGCTTCTGAGGAACTTCGTACCTTCTTTGCATACAGTCTTCTGGGGCTCGTACGTTGGACCTCGTTAAATTAGCCCCCCCCCCCTCATCGCCTCATTTGGGAATCATGGATAGTTAAATGTCACCTGTGGATTGCACCACTTATTGTGCTATCCATTACTGTAACAAGGAAAACATGACTTAAGGCCTACCAGTATAGCCTGGCTGCAGCAGAATAAACCTACAGACCAACCTGTCGAAAGAAGAGGACTGCTCATTAACATGGTTGCATATCTAAATGGGCACAGAAGCTGGGCACAGGAGGAGAGAGTTTCCCCATCTCGGATTTTGGGAAAACAGTGCGCTTTTGGATGTTTTGCAGTAGGGCAAACAGGAACTTCTGTTAAAGAGGTGACCCTGGGAACTTTTACACAATTGGTTAGGGAAGAGCCAGGAGTTGCCCACAAAGCGCTGCAAAGCATACATTTGGCACCCCAAGGCACCCTCCACAGAACACTTTCTAGACCATTGGCAGAAAAGAGAAAGACAGCACCTGCTGTTTGAGATCTGTGAGGAGACATGACAGCCTGGACCTGCTTGCATGTGTACTCAGAACAATAAAATGACTCCAAGTTTCTGTTGCTTGACCTCCTGTATGGCTAAAGGGACACAACAAAATGCAAGAGGCCCTTTCTCAGAAGTGGCCAGCTGACCAGTCACAAATCAACCCTCCTGTTGGCCTCTTCCTGATACCCTGATAGTCTCTTAGTGCTTTTCACAGAGGTCCTGGGGAATAAGTAGTGTAATCCTGTAGTTGTTTTTTGCACTGAAAGAAAGTTGGATACTTTTGAATACTTTTCCTCCAGAGCTTCAGTGAAAAAGTATCCGGCTGGCAGTTCCACAGCCTCGGATTGGATTTGCGCTTCACCCCATTCTGCATTGGGACTTAGAAAATGTTCAGCAAGAAATCTCCAACCCTGCAGAACACCAGTGAGACCAACCAACTTCAGGTATCCAGCCTACAGTTGCATCACTGACTTGGTTGGAGAGGATTTTTCTTCTCAAAAAGTAGAAAAAGTTCAATTCTGCTCTGAGAAATAAAATGTAAATGTTTTTATTTTAGAAAGGGACAAATTCTCTTTCTGAGGTCAGACGTAAAAATGGTTTTGAACTTTTTGACTTTCAGCCTTTCACCTATGGTTCATCAGACCCAGGCTCCATTGTGTCAGGAAGATATTTCACCGTGGTCCTGGTCTACTGCAATGATTGACTTACATTGGCGGTTTATTTTTTCTTGGTGCTTTCTCCACTTCAATATTAAAAAAAAATCATATGTCTGGTCCCTGTTATTGGTTGTTTGTCATTCTGTGTCATTTTCTCCTTACATTTTTCTCTATGTATTTTATAAACTGGAGTGGTATGTTTTATTGTATTGGGCCTTTGGGTTTTTAACTCTTTTGCAACTTCTGAATGCTTTACACATTTTCTTTGAGTTAAGCATGTCTGCTTTGTGCCAGAGCTGATGGGGGTTTACCTCAGGTTTAAATTACTGAACAGTTTGACAACACTGAACATGTTAGTGACCTTGTGTAATAAAACAGGGCTCTTTGAAGATGCCCCCCCACTTTTTGTTGCCCCTATCTGGACTAAGAGATGCTGGTTTCGACTCTGACAATGCACTGAAACCTGCTAACAAGGCTTTAGTGCCAGTGCTCTCTCCCTAAAACTGTTATGTGTGAATTGGCAACACCAATTGACAAGGACGTTACCTCCTTATAAGTCCCCAGTATATGGTACCAGGGGTACAAACGGCATAGGTGATAAAGGGGTCCCCAGGACTTCAGCACGGTTTTGTGCCACCCTGGGTGACCCAAGCAAACTACTGACAGCTAGCCCGCCATTGTAGACTTCAGGAGCAGTTCAAACTGCTCAAACTCGACTGTGCCCTCACCATGTGTGGCACAGTCAAATACACTATCTTTAAAATAAGTCAGGCACCCCTAAGGAAGGCTTCCTCAGCACAGGAGGCAGGGTGCAGTATATTAAAGGTGAGGACACATAAGTGCAAGCCTATATGTCCATATAGTGGTGCTACCAGTTGGAAACTACTATAAGTGTAAGTGGTCCATAGGATAACATGGGTTGCCACCTGGGCATTTTCAAGGTTGGCTGCTCCATTATGTCACAGCCGAAATATGTCACGTTTGGCATCAAACAACGTGCCTTCTAACCCTGGTCTGAATCTTGTACCTTGGATGATGTGGCATGCACCCAAGTAGCTACCTTAGAGGTTGTCCACCTGGTTGCCCTAGCTTCTCTGTTCTCTGGCTGGCAAATCCGCGTTTCCTATGCCTGCTGCCACCAAGACAGGATTTTGTCCTCCTGCCAGGCAGTGTGGTCACTCCCAGGAGTCACAAACAAAGGTTTGGGCAGGAAGGCGCACACACATCCCTCCTCCCAAACAAGCTAGTGAAGTGGCACTTCAAGGCGGTGAGCTTCAAAGGCTGTACCACCTCTGATATGCATCAGGGATGACTCTCAGTGGAGGAAACAACCCTCCTCCCACGCCAGGTAAGTTTTTACCTGGGCAGGTGGGAAATTAGCTATGCAAAGAGGTGTACACCCCCCAGAAGGCTAGCCACACCTCCAGGGTGAGCAGTCTGCTCTGTACACTGAGATTTGTTATCTTTAGGTGTGGCAGAAAAGAGGGTTCTGGATAGAAAAGTTGACCTATACCCATTGTGGTCAGCCCAGTGGTGGACTAGCTGCAGGGACTACCTTCCTTTTGGCTCCTAGCTCCCACACCTCTAAATCTATGGTTTAAGGGACCGCCCAGACACCAGAACGTCAGCTCTGAACAATTTTTATCAAGCAAGGACCAAGAGAAGACCCTTGTCGACAACAACAGGACTTTGCCCACAGCACCAAAGCAAAAGAGGGATAATTTGCTCCTGTGGTAATAGAGTGATCAAGCCCCATCCTTGGCTAAAAATCAGTACATCCTGAGAGAGGGGCCCCTGTAGAAGCGTAAGCACCCTCAGTCTGCCCTGGAAAAGTGGCAGTAGTCCCCTGCAAACTGCAGGTAAAAACACTCACCAGATCCACAGAATCGCTGGCCATCTGTACTTCCATGGGATCATGCAAATTCAGGTTGTCCCGTGCATTGTGGGAATTACAGTCTTGCCTGCCATGAAGTTTCAGGCTGTTACCTTTCTACCAGGGACCTAGTGAAGTGCCAGTACCTTTTTGATGTGCATACCGCTGCCAAGGCTTGTTGGTCGCCGAACCCACACTCGATGCTTCATCTACAGAGAACACCGTGCAACCTTTATCTGATGTCAGTAGCTGTGCATCCGTTCTTTTTCTGCATTCTGTTTCTTGCAGCACCATGCAAGCAGTAAAACCAGCATTCCTGCAGTTCCCGTTCAGCACCAGGGACACCTAGGACAACTCTGCACCTGGACTCCAATGGCTAGGTTAAATTGAACTGACTGTCATGGCCTTCTTCAGGGGCCTTCATGACCTTATCCATGTAAGGGTTCCATGTAAATCGACCTGCAAGTGACCGATTGTCACTAGTGATTTTTTCCATTGGCCGCAATGTTATATTTTCTATCTATTATTTTGCACTGATTTAATATTGCTTCTCAAATCTATAACTCTAGTTATATATATGTTATTCTATTCAATTTAGTGCCTAAATTGAGATAAAAAGGCACTTTATTTTTATAAATTGTTGTTGGATTTCTCTTGAGTTGTGTCAGTTACTTATCATCCATGTTGATACTCTGAAATGCTCAACACAGTTTCTTCTAGTAAAGCCTAACTGCTCTTTGCCACACTACCAGGACTGAGCAAAGGATTTATTAGTGTGATTCAATGTAACATCTTTGGGGTATTGTATTACTTGGTGAGGTCTAACCCTCACACCACATAATACTCCACTTTCCTACACCTTATTACTTGAGGTGGACTTCCATCCACCCCAATTAATAATTCACTTTCTTACACTGCTCCATTATATGCTTTACTTTGTATTCCCTTGCTATGTTTTCGCAACCTCTCCTCTGCTTCCAGAAGCTTCATGTGTGACATAGCCCATTACCAGCACTATTCTACAATATGCACTGGCTTGAGCTGTTTGACAGATGCTGATATCATCAAATTACAAAGAAGCTTAGGTCATGATAGACCCCCCTACACACCCTCTGAAGTAGCCTCACTCCATTTTGCGTGCCAGTCCTTTCCTGAGACCAACCTCACTCTCATGAGAGACAGATATACGGAGGCAATTGCAAAAGATAGTTTGAGTGGGTGAGGTGCTTATTAAATACAGCAAATGCAGGCCAGACTCCTAACCCTACCCTCTGGGCCCTGGTGTCACTGTACTGGTTTTACCACTAATAGCCATGCCCCTGACACCAAGAAAGGAACTCTCTCTTTCTCTCTGTCTACCTCTATCTTTCTCTATTTTAATAATGTTGCACTTGATGCATGAATTTCTATAGGAATTAGAAGATAATTTACATAATAGCTACTGTGGGAAACATATGTTTGAGACGCAGAGCCATGGTAATCGAGTGTGGCTTTTTGTGCTAACATGAAGGAAGGTGTCTCCCTCTCTCTGGCATTAAATTGGATTATAGAGGATTTATTTACATGTAGAAATTGCTACGATAAAGGGAATCATAAAGCATTGCATCATGGTAGATACAGTGCCCTGCTATATGCCTTTAGAGTGACTGGAGTAATGAGATGATTAGAATGGATGAAGAGAGGGGATATCACCTATAGAGTTTTAGATGATAATAATTCTCATCTTTATTAATTGAAGGTGTTCTGACGCATCTATGGGCAGAAATTTTGCTAAAGGTTATTATGAGGATTTTAACAGCTATGCACGTTTCTCCATTAGATGAGTATTTAAATATATTTTGATATAATACTTGATGAAATAATATATATGGCTGGATAAATAATAAAGATGAATTATGAGATTGTATATGAATAAGAATAACATTATTTGAAGTATTATAGCCAATTCTTGTTTTTGATTAAATCAAAGGTGACAGCAAGATTTAAGGGAGGCTATCAGATGGTAAAGATAGTTATATATTTCTCTCTGGATGCCCCTTTGTTGAGAAACTGGCTCAGTTCGTGTAGGTGTTGAAGTATAACCTTATCATTGTTCACACTGCCTGGAAATGCAACCGTTTTGGGAAAGATATGAGGAAGGCAAATACTTATAGCATTCAACTCTCCAAACTACAGGCTATCCAAATGGCACTATATTAAAATTTACTTATTTGTCTAACCCAGTGTTGGAATACTATTGTGCGGTGTTTTCACTGTTTTTCAGTTTGAAGTGTTGTACAATTATTTTACACATTGTCCCTAAGTTAAGCCTGACTGCTCTGTTCCAAGCTACCAGATGGTTGAGCATAGGTTAACTTAGAGTTTGCTTGTGCCTTATCCTGACTAGGATTGTGGTTGCTACTTGACCAGGGCTCACACCCCAGTCAACTAACAACCCAATGTCTAACACATCCTGTTTAAGAAATCCTGTCTGGCCTACAAGATTCATAAAAATATAGGACCTGCTTTTTGATGGGACCCTACCATGATTTTAAGTTCTCAAAGTTTTTTCATCCTTCTTAGAAGCAGGAACAAAAGGTTAAGCAGTACAGTCTTTAATGTCCAAGAGGTAGAACTGCGGGAGAGCATTCCTCTGCTGGCAAACTTTGAGCCTCCTCTTCTTACGCTTAGGAAAAAACAAACATGACTTTTCTCCAAAAAGATTGGAGACATGCAATATATTCTGGTTCCCCTCTCTGAAATGGTTTGTTAGTAGTGCTTATAGGATGTATTCAACTTAGGTAGCACCGAGAGGTTCCTTATGAGTGACCAGCTGCTTTATAAGTAAATTAACAGCAACTGGTCTTCTTATTGGCAGTTATTGTGGGCAGTATGTTGCTTACAGACTGGTCGATGTAGCTATTAGAAGAAATGGCATCAGCTCAGTTCATATATGAGTCTTAACCTATATGGTGAAATCGAGATGCATAAATTCACTGTATTCCAACCAATTAGTAGGTTCACACTCCCTGACTGTTCCAAGAGTGACATGCACATTACGGTTATAGTTACCAGTTAAGGGCAACCACTGAGTGTTCTGTGTCCTAGATTAAAGACCTCGCGGCCTAATGCTCATCACTCCCCTTTCAGTCCATTTCAATCACTCAGTTACAGTGCATTGCACCGAAATCAATCAACCCATCAAATACCCCTATCAAACAATGATATCCCTGTTACTTTGTTCTAACTTTCATTTGCAGTGAAATGAAAAGTGAATGGAACTGTCTTTGAGAATTCTCTACTGAAGTGAAGCTGCAACCAATTGATTTTTCACAAATCCTTGGTGCAAAGGACAACCTCTGGCTTTGTGGCTGCTTTTTCCCCATTTGAGTAAAATTGTTGGTTATGAGATCTTCATTATGCACCATAGAAATACAATGGCAAGCTACATAACCTGTGCAACTCCACATTGAAGACCAACAGATAAATACAAATTATGGCTTATATCCTCAACAAAGTGCAATAGATATTTACGAAGCATTCACTAACTTTCCACTATAATGGAATAGGCAACTCCCAAGCATGTTACAATTCCGTACTGAAGTGTAATGGGCAACTAAAAGACTCAATCAAACTCACTGCTGAATGGCAAAGTGGGAGCTTTTTCTAAATGTGCAATTTTGAGTGACAAATTATTTTTGAATACTAATGATTTTTATGATGAATATAGTTGTAATCAATGAATTATTAATGTTGCACTTCAAACTATTTTTATTAGATGTTTGATAGTGTGTTTATTAATGTGTTTTATGTGTGCCACATTTCTGCAGAGACACCATTTTTTATTATGGATGCTGTTTTGGTGTTCTGTTCATATTGGTCCTGCTTATTACCCCTCCCAATTAACGTCATCTGCACGTCTTCTCTCCCCACAGTCTCCACAGACCACAAGACACTGTGACGCAAAAGGTTCTTATTTTCCTTAGAGAGCATTTATTATGAATGAAAGTTTCTTTGTGTACTGAAGGACACTTCCACTGGAGGTTTCGATGTAGGCCTGCTAGCATAAACTAGGGTATGAGTCTTTGAGAATGTTTCATATTGTGTTGTACATCTCCGGACTGCGCTGCTGCTGAAGAAGCTGATGGAGTTTTCCTTTTCCTTAGAAATGGGTTAGGATTAGATTTTTGCTTATGACGATCTTTACCATGATTTACTCAACATGCGTTATCACTAGTCGTGCCATGCTGACTATTGATAAAATCTGGATAAAAACCCTTGGTTCTGGAGGTGAGCAAGAGAATTTTTTCATTCTGTCCATTTATTGAGAAACTTCATTTTCCATTAGAGATGCTGTCTTATTGACTTTTGTTGACTGTTTGGACTGTGTACTCTGTATCTGACCTGTCATGACATGTATTCCGTATTTTTCAGTATTTGCCAATTTTGAGATTTTGTAATAAAATTCTTAACTTTTCATTGATCTGGAACTCAATTATTGAGTGGTCCCATTCACTATTTTATTACTCTGCTTCTTACATTTGTTAGGCCTGATCTCGAGGAGGTTGATGGCTTTAAAAGCAAAATTATTGCTCACTCACATTCTGAACTACAGCATGGCTTTCCTAGGGGTGTTGCAGCACTCTGACTACCTGAAACGCGTCTCCTGGGAGCTCCCCAGCCACGTGGGTGACAAAATCAGCACCCTTGGGCCTCTTTTCGTACCAACGCCAAGGAAAATAGGTTCCTTTACTTGACAAATAGAGCATAAAAGCCATTGATCCGTGCCAAGGGTATTTTTCTGTAATAAATCCCTTTTTTGATCAAAGCCTAATGGCACTCCTGTATGGTTGGCTGTCTTTGTATCAGCGAAATCATATAATGCTGGGTAGAGTATGATACAGCACATCTGTGCTGGTGTGTTTTGTAGAAATAACTCATGATGTTCGTCGTGGTAAGAGACAATCCACTGAAAGTCCTACATTCAATCTATGGTGGCAAATTAGAAAGACTGTGACAGGTATCTTAATACATTTGTGCAGCTGACTCATCTTGCCTAGGACTCTAGCAGGGTTACCAAACCACACAAGACCACGTTCCTCCCCGACAGGTACAGCGCTAACATGGCTGCTGGCTAACAAGGACCTCTTCCTGTTGCTTACCCTATCAATCTGAGTCTAATTATGCAGGATTTCAAGAGCAGACAAGCACACCGGTTGGGCCTATTGAGGAGTTTGTGGTGACCACCTCACTCAAGGTCCTTTTGGACCCTGTCTCCGATCTAGAACTTTTCACCTACAAATCAGTGAATTCCAGTTTGTTAGTCTAGTTAGTTCAATTGAAGATAAACAGAACTGAAACCCTTAGAATGAACTAGGTTATCACAAAAAAGTTCAGAACTGGAAACAGTGTCTAAGATGAGCTTAAGAGAGGTGGTCTCATGGCACGAGAGAGATGGTTTGATAGAGCCGCACAGCCCAGTTAGGCGATATCTCCACGCACCGGTCATAATTTAGATGATGGTTGTAATGGCTCGAAAGCCCCACTCAGAACCATTTCTCAAAGGAAGTCCCCATTACTGATCAAGAACCACAATTCAGTATGTCAAATGCTTTCCCACGACATGCGTGGTAGACGAGAAGCCGGCGAGTACCCGTCATTCATCCAATTGAGTCCTAATTGACAGGCCCCATGGCATCAGCAGACGCACAGCCCTGCCTGACGCAGACAGACGGCGCGGCCGGACGCCTCGCGCGCTGCTCAGAGCCGTGATGTGGCTTTTAACGATCGTGCGAGGTGCTGCATTTGATCTGGTTTAACTGGTCATTACCTTTAAAGTACTTCGCCCCGGAAAACCACTGTGTCAGTATTTCAGTTTTTACACCGGGAAAGTAAATTGGCTCTTCCTTTGTGTCTAAGGAAGAAAAGGTCCAACCGAAAATTGACTACACCAAGGGCTTTCTTTTAAGTATACTGAGTTGTATGAATTGTCCTTCTGTTTGATTTTCCCAGCCTGCTTGTAAGGTTTCCATGAGTGCAGTAGGGGCAGTAGCGCCGGGACCTAATGCATCCAAATTGTATCTGACTTTTACTGCACAACCCGGGGGTGTGCATGCACACTACCGCCCATCCGCTTCTACCACTGATATGCAGATAGCTTAATTGGGTAAACTGTGCTGGCCAATCTCACATCTGCATTCTTAGGGTCCGAACCTGCCATGGTTCATGCCATGGATTCCACTAAGGAGAAGTTGTTGTGAATTTGTCATTTACATTACTTTGAGACTGTAAATCAAATGGGAGCAGGTTTACTACTCCCCTCAAAATCTGTGCGCATAGCATCTGATACAGTGGGGATCGGGGGGGGGGGGGAGGCATCGTCCGCCCCCTGTTCAGATTTGCGGACTCTGACCCCTGGGGGTGCCCGGCACAACCTACATTGGGCGGGAGCCTACAATGATCAGCAAGCATTACTAAGATAGGTCAGTGAGTTGAGCTCATGCTACAGAGACTTGGTGCAATCTCAATGTTTGTACTTATCCCTCAATAAGTGCCATCCCGGGCTTATACCGCGGAGGTTAAAATTAGGCCTGGGCAAAAATGTTGTTCCGTTCGTGGAAATTGCGATAATTTGACATTTTTGCGTTCCACGGAGAGCACGAAAATGTCAAAATTTCCGCTTTCCGCAGCTTGGCGATAATTTGTTTCTTGCTCGCGCTGTAAAATAATACATTCTCGCTCGCGCGCGATCGCCTTACCTGAATCCCTGCGTTCACCGACAAGTTTTCTTGATCCGGTCGCGTTCTCCATGAGATGTTGGATTGTTTTGAGCCATTTGCACCGTGTCGCGACAGTTCGCGCCCGCAGTGACGTCATGCGTCGCGCAATCACATCTTTCTTCTCGCGATCATGCACCGCGAGACAACTCAAAACAAGATGGCCGCGCCCGCGAGCAACCACATGGGTAAGTTGGCGACCCGCAACCATGCAGAAAATCTTGCGAACATGCGGGAAAAAAAATTCCGCATCTTCGCGATATTTCCGCTTGTTTGCGATAATTTTAAACATTTTCGCGATAATTTGCGAAAGTGGATTTCGCAAATTCCGCCCACCCCTAGTTAAAATCCCCAGAAACAAGATCTTTTAAGTATGTAAATAGTGCAAGAGTCCCCTAACTGATGCTGTCTGTTTCCATTTAGTACTCTTTCTTTCTTTGTCTACTTCCTTTGCTCCTATTCCCTCTCACCTGAATCTCTCCCCTTACTTGCTACACCGCCTAACCCCCTGTCCTTTTGTGCCCTTTGACTAAGCACTCCTTCTCCCCTTGTTGGGGAAAGATCCAATATTTGTACTCTGGAGTCTCAGTGAACCCGCTGAGAGAGTCCACTGCGCAAAGGGAGCCACTCACAGTAGAGGTATGATATGGTACCCCTTGCCAAAGCACTCCCTCTCCCCTTTTTGGGGAAGGATCCAGTATGTAGGCCTTGGAGTCTCAGAGACCCCTCTGAGAGAGTCCACTGCGTATAGGGAGCCTCTTGCAACAGGGATGGGGAAATTATACCACTTCTCCTGGGATCACAGCTTACTGGACTTTGGACGCAGCTTTGACTCGTCTACCGGTTTGTGTCCCCATCACCCTCCCCCTCCTCTTTCCATGCTGTGTCTTCTCTTTCCCTCCTCCATTCTCTGTCTTCTTCCCCTGCTCCTACCACCCCCCTGAATCTCTCCCCTTGCCTGCCTTTTCCCTTACGTATATGTCCTTATGTTTTGTCTCGACCTTACATGTAACTATGTTTGCCAAGCTCTAATAACTGTGTAACCTTTGTAACGATTTAACCTGCAACTATGTTCTGATACTCATGTAAAGCGCTCTGATACCTCCGGGTCTAGCCAGCACTATATAAAACCTTTCAAATAAATAAAATAACACTCTGTAATATCATCCACTGTTTTGCACAGAGGGTAAACATTTGCATGACCCCACACGTTGTGGTATTGGAGTATTTCTTGCACCACCTCTGAGAGAGTGGTCCGGCTCTTGGCCCCTCCAGTCGCCAGGGATTTTGTTTCCCTTTTCCAACTGAGTTCCAACTTGTTACATGGCCTAAAATAACAAATGGTGCAAGCTGGCTCTCCGACAGGGTCGGACTGGCCTGTAGGCTCTATAGGGCAATCAGGCAGTGCCTGATGGGCTGGTCTGACAGGTCAGTGTGTGGGCAGGATTATTAGCAGTCTATGGGCCGGTTTTATGGCCTGCTGGGCCAGTGTTTACTGTTGATTTCCTTGATATGAAATGAAAAAGGCCTGTAGCAAGCAGAAACCAATGCAGTCTTGCATCCCTTGCAAAACACTTATACAGTCTGTCTTTACAAGTTCAAAACTGCCCCAATTTGCAAATATGGGCCATTGTTTTAGCTAACTAATTCCCTAATTTGGGCAACTTTTATTTTGGTGCCGGGCCTACTTTCTATCCCAGTCGGACACTGCTCTCAGAGCCCTAGAAATGCCAATGATGCATCGTCCACAGACGGCGAGAGGGGTGGTATTTCTACAGGACAGCACGCCATTTTTATTATGTTGGCGGGACTTATCACAAACTCCCCACACAATTCACATAACACCCATAGGTCTTCATAATAAGTAGAGTAATCCAAGTTATTGCCCCACCCTGGAACTTTCATCTCTGGAGGTCCTGATAATCCCAGAGGCAGTGAAATAACAGGAACGATAGTTCAGAAAGATGATACTGATGATTGTAACATGTCTTCCAACAATTCTTATGCACAGGCTTCCACCTCAGTCTGACGTGCTGTATTTTATGGAGTATATAATTCCTTCAATTTCAAGAGAACGTTTTAGACCAACATCCCGGAGGTAGCATGCATCACTAATGCGAGGCAAAACGGTAGGTTAGGTGAAGGACCACAAGACGAGAACTGGGTGAATCTTTAATTACGCTAATGAAATCTGCAAAATTCTCACATTCCAGGCTATGCAAAATTTACAGAATTCTTCCATTGCACAGTTTTTATAAAAAGTCTCACGAGATACCAGTGAAACACTGGTTCCAACAAAATGTCTCTGAGTAAAGTTATCTGCTTGAACTATTCTCCCACTGAAATCTCAAATTAAATGTCTTTTTTATGTGAGCTGTGCACTTGTTTAAAAAAGGTCATACAAGACACTAGCAAACCTTGTTTTGCTCTAAAAGCATCATTTTGTGACATGTCTATGGAAATATTACACAATTTCATAAATCTTGACATATTTCTTGGTTTCTCCGTATTCGATTTGGGAGTTACAATATCTCTTGCGAGCCCAACCCCCTCACCCCCCACTGTCAATAGCACCTCTGAGGGAACACCACCCCTAAAATTAGCAAACCTGCACTTCTCGATTCTAAGCCGAGTTTGTATTTTCCTACACACATGGAGCTGCTCAGAAGAGAAAAATACTGACTGAATGCATTAGTCTGCCTATCAGAAATTAAAGCACACAGAGGCAAGAAAATGTTAAATGCAGCACTAACAAATGGAAAAAAGTTTTGAGCAGGCTGAAGTGCTGGAGAAGCATGCAAACGTCAAATCTTCCGTGGGCTGGTGTTCTTGGTCTAGCCCTAACCTCAGACATCTTCTAAGGTTTTTGGTGCCAAACATTTACACCTGCAGTATTGATCATCTGTAGAATGAAAACCGTTGATTGACCCAGTGGACTTTGATCCTGCAAGTCTTGTGGGATCAGCCAAATGTCTCAATCATCCCTCCTTTGCAGCCAGTCCCTGTGCTTGGAATAAGCAAATGTCCACTTGAGATCATTACGTGTCAGCTCTTTCTGCACACTGCTGTTGTCTTAAAAGACTCCTTGGCAAGTAGAACAAGCAGAAGGCAGGAAGGACACTAACAACAGGGGGGCATATCATCAAGAACCGGCGATAATTATTGCTAAGCGCACTTAGCGCTAGGATAATTATCGCTGCTAACGTGGATTTTTATCGCTGAGATAGCGTGCTATTAGCAACGCTTATCTCAAAAGCGATACAAATCCTAGCACTAACTGCCAAATGTGAGATTATCGCTGGAAACCCAGCGATAATATCACGAAGTTTGGCGTTAGCTTGATGATAGGGCAAGGCAAACTTAGCCATGATATCCACCTTCCATAGGATATCATGGCTAATTCAGTCCTAAAGCAGGCGTAAGGAAAGTAGCGATAACAGGGGTTATCGCTACTTTTCTTGCTGCTATGCTTCATAGCGTGGGGCTTGATGATAGGAGAAATGTCGCTTAGCGACATTTCTCCAGTCATGTCAGGGCAGGAACGCCCACTTTGCATCTCATTAGAGATGCAAAGCTGGGCGTTCAGAATTCAGGCGCTAATGCAAGGTTTCACGCGATAGCATGACCTTGCTGATTAGGCGATAAAATAATCGCCGCTTTTCGCCCAAAAATGGACGCAAAAGCGGCGATAATTTCTTATTGCCTCGTTGTTTATATGCCCCAGGGTGAGTACTTTGCGCACCCCCAGAAGTATACAAGGAATCCTGGTACTCAAGTTTAGTTGAACCTCCAACCTTCCCTATGGCCCAGGCCATGCTGCCTCTCAAAAGGAACTCAATATTCATCTCTCCGAAGACACTTGGGCTAAATCTATGATCTCCCAAAGACACCGGGGAATCATCCTGTCTGTTGTTCTCTTTTTCTTTTGTTTTTATTACAAATACTGATGATTGTTGGAAATGATCCACTTGTAAAGCACTGTGATGCCCTTGGGCCTTGTTCGTGCCCCATGAAAGTACAACAATAAATGTATTTTTACAGATATTAATGGACACCTGGCATGAAGGGATTCGTCATAGTTGGACCGTACTAGTTGGACCGTACTTAACTTGCGGCAACTCACACTCACATCAGCTACAGAAGTTACCGGGGGACCAGTGGGATCCCTTGATCCTCGGCGCCCCTCACGACTGCCCTCACTGGGGATAACGCTCCTCGGCAGCTGCCTCCCTCTCTGCCGACGGTGACGGAGTTTGAATCGGTGCACTCGATCGGAGGAGGCGCGAACGTGGAGCCCCGCCCCTCCGCTGAGTCAGAATCCAGTTACTATTTTCGGACCCTTTACTCTATGGATTATGCTCATCTACACAAGCAATGGCTGCAGGCTGCCTGGACCCAAAATGGCGGCGCCTCAATAGCACGGGGAGCACAGCTTTGCTCCTGAAAAATGCATCGGAGTGAATGCAGAAGTGAATCGGAGCTGTCTCAACGAGGTAAATAAGCCTAAGCAACGCTACCGAGGTAACCACTATACTCTTGGGTAGGAAAGGTTTATTCACAACATCTGCACATCATTCAAATTGGCGGGAGTTGGAGGCTACTCTAATTGATAAACACCAGCCTTCTCCACCACATCATAAAAACACAGGACCAACAGGCACAGCAACTCACACATAGAAATAGGCAAAGGACTATCCCAAAATAGGCTTGGGACACGGAAAGAGTGATAGGACTAACAAGATTTGGCTCACCACATCTACAGCTTTCTGATCACTCTTGCACTCTAGGCATTCACACCTCATCATACCCATTATTCCCATACCGAGTTGTCATTATCCGCTATTCCACTGTTACCTACACCCTATATACATTAGGAATTGCCTTCATCTAATTCGACGGTACCCTTGACAACATTGAGGAAGATGCACAGGATGGTGTCGCCGCTTACACATTTTAGCAGCTGCTCCGACCTGATCTGTTAGGCCAATACGTGTAGTTACATACTATAGAAACCTCTAGTACAGCCTCTCTATTCCACCCCCCCTCTCCTGTGCCCACCTACCCCTCACTTTAAGCCCCCTATCTCCCCAGCTTCATACTATGGAGCCCATAGGCCTGCACACCTACTCAATCAAATATCCCCCAAGCCTCTCAAAAAAGGCAGCCAAAGTTTTTAAACATAGGCAGTTAAAATATCACCCCGAAACACCAATTGCTGACTCCTACTTCTCTTATAACACAGGATGCACAACTAACAACATCATTTTCTACACCAAAAGAAGAGCACAATGGAGGAAAGCCTTCCTCACACTATTCACAATTACATCCACCAAAAAAACTGCACACGGTCTTACATTGCACATCACTCCTTCCCCTTTCTTCACAGCGAACGCCACTATCACCATCTACCAAAATGGTATCATCCTCATGCAGGCATCTGACCATAACCTTCACATTCTGGACAACATCTTCCCGATCATCAAAGCAAAGGTTGCAAACCCCTATCCCTTCTCACCTTCTAGCCTTTCCCCCAACTATCAGATTGATCCCCTAGCTGACCCCGCAATTGGACCTCCCCTAGTATCATCTCATAACAATCAAACTCTCAGCCCTGGCATAGCCAACACCCCACTAAGCAACCTTTACCTACAGAACCCATACTCGGCCCCCAGCTCCATCACAACATCTCCTATACCTACCTCGCCTTACACGGGCACTATCTCACCCCCAGCCTTCACACACGCCCCCTCGCCTGCCACTAACACCCCCCATTTCCTAAAGGACTCCATCTCCTACCCCACTTATAGTACTCCCCTCGCCACTTCCACTATCATACCCAACAACCGCTCGGTTGACCTGGCCCCCATCGCTCCTCACATACCCATTCCTGATCAGCTTGCTATCTCATCTTCCCCCCCCCTGCACCACGAAGCGCACAGTCCCACTGCCTTCCGCTCACATCAACACCCCCTCCCAACCCCTGCATACCCCCCACCCAGCCATTGTTGGCCACTCAGATACACGGCCTTATACTAAACCAGCCACGTCGAAAGTACACGTTAATACCCAGACATGTCCCCTCTCAAACACGACATCCCATATTTCAGATCACGGACTTGACATGATACTTAGATCCCTACACCAAACCAAAGAGGACATCCAATCCCTTCACGACCTGATTCGGCAACCACACAAACCGCTAACAAGAGACACTCATCAGCAACGCACTAGCCCCAGGTCTCAGCCGCCCCCCAGATGGAACTCAATACCCTACCCTAATGCCCCATCGCGTCCCAACAGGATAACATCCCCCATCTCAGCGAATGATCTTACCTCCCTGCTCCGCTCCTACACACCCACACCCCCTTCCCTGGATACTACACAGACAGACGCCCTACAAAAAGTGTCCTTTATCCAGGCCATCCAACCCAGTGCCTCTCGAGTCTCGACACAACATACTCCTAGAGGTATTGTTGAAAACAACCTCAAGAGAGTACCCATCCTCCACAACCACAACACCACTTCCTCTACAACCCAGCTCAAATGTATCCCACTAAACTGTAGATCTGCTTCGCGTCATGCCACAGACATAGCTGACCTCATATTAACCACGAAACCCGATCTCATAATTTTGACAGAAACCTGGCTAAATGACTCTTCCACGCCCATCCTAGACATACTAGTTCCCCCTAACTATTACATCTCTAGACTCGACAGACTAGATAGGCCAGGGGGTGGCATCGCCTGCATTCATAGAAACTTCCTCTCGGTGAACCGCATCAACTCACCAACGCTTTCTTCATGTGAGTACCTCTGCCTAGACATCACAAACACTAACAAGCCCCTATGCTCCCTACATTCCTTTTACCACCCTCCTGGAAACAATCCCATCTTCATTGAACAAATAATGGATATCATAGCCGCAAATGTCGGACAACAAAATACGCAAATCTTCTTGGGGGACTTCAACATACACTGGAATGATCCGGAAGACCCAGAGGTCAATAGCCTCAAAGCCTTTCTGTCAGACCTTAATCTGGCCCAAATATGTGACTGCCCCACCCATGAAAAGGGCGCCATCCTCAACCTAGTTATTGCCAAAACAGACACTACCCAGCTGGAATCGATCCTCCCTTGCGATTGGTCTGACCATCACATAATTACTTTCCACATCAAGAAGGTAGTCAAGCCACTCTCTATCCAACCGATGAGAAAGAAAATTTGGAAGAGGAACCTAGAAAACATCACCCCGGCCTCTCTCACAACCGCTACTCACACCCTCACACCCCCACTGGAGGGCCTAAATGACGTACATGTTCTAACCAACCACTACTTCCACTCTATGAACCAGATTCTTGACAACTTAGCCCCACTAAAACTGAAAAGAGCCACCACTAAAGGTTCAAACCCCTGGTATGATGGTAGGCTAAATGAAGACAGAAGAGCTCTAAGAACAGTTGAAAGACAATGGAGAGCTTCTCCATCAGCAGCCCACCTTAAAGTGCTAAGAAGTCAAAGAAATTCCTATTATAGAAAGATCAGACGATCGAAAACTGACTTCATTCGTCAACAACTAGACCAAGCCAAGAATCGTCCCAAAAGACTATTCGAAATTATCAAAGATCAATCCAAGGGTGTCTCCCACTCTCCCCAAGTGGATCCCGAAAAACTTCCCAACTGTGACGATCTTGCATCCTTCTTCTCAACTAAAACTGAAAATCTGAAGACAGTCCTACACAACAATCTATTATCACATATTGGCTCACAAAGGAGTGATGCACCGATCATACCCAGTATTCCGATAATAAGCTCTCCAAAGCTCGCACCCAAAAACATGGCCTCTTGGACCGACTTCAGCCTCTACAATGAAGAAACCATTTTAAAAATGATCACAGCACTGAACCCTTCCAATCACTTCATAGACCCTCTCCAAGCAACCCATCTAAAAACCTTCACGCCACTGCTATTGCCCCTATGGACCAGGATTATAAACACTTCTCTTTCACAAGGAATCATCCCAGACATCCTCAAAGTTGGTCAGATATCCCCCATCCTAAAAAAACCATCGGCGGACCCATCTGACCTGAATAACTATCGTCCAATTTCCAACATCTCGACCCTCACCAAATTGCTAGAAAAATTTGTCCACGTGCAGCTCAGTAAGCACATAGATCACTTCAACCTGTTAGATCAATTCCAATCAGGTTTTCAATCAGGACACAGCACAGAATCAGCCATGACCCACATAATTGATGACACACTACAAATTCTGGATCAAAACAAGGGATGCCTGCTAGTCTTGCTGGACCTATCCTCAGCCTTCGACACAGTCAAACATGTCACTCTTCTAGACCTCTTGAAACACAGGATGGGTCTATCTGGGACTGTGTTTAACTGGTTCACGTCCTTCCTCCAAAACAGAACACAACGATTCAAGATTAACCAGTCATTATCCAACCCCTCCCCGGTCACTCTGGGAGTACCTCAGGGTTCATCCCTCTCTCCGACCCTCTTCAATCTGTTTATGGAACCTCTCACAGAACTACTCAACTCGTCAAACATCCAATATCACATGTATGCCGATGACACACAACTCTACATCAAAGTTCATTCACTTGACGACATCAAGTCCCTTAACTCAACTCTCCACAAAACACAGATCTGGCTGGCAGAAAATCATCTAAAACTAAACAGTCTAAAAACTGAATTTCTCCTTATCGCCCCCCCCAACCAAACAACCACCATCCTTGAATGGATGAAGCACATTACAGCTCTCGATTGCCCACCTACCATCATCGACTCAGCTAAATCACTGGGAATAACCTTGGATAATAAGTTAAATATGCAGAAACACATCAGCGCTGCAACTAAAGGAGCTAATTTCCAGATTAACACCTTGAGAAAACTGAAACCCTTCATACCGGCCAGAGTCTTTAAACAGACAGTCCAATCCCTAGTATTGCCCAAAGTGGATTATGGAAGTATTGCTCTCTGTGGCCTACCCAGATCAACGACAGCTCCCTTAAGAGCCACAATCAACACAGCTGCAAGGCTCGTCACAGGCTCCAAAAGAAGAAGCCACATCTCCCCGGACCTTCGTGCCCTCAACTGGCTTCCTTTTGAGGCCAGAATTCACCTGAAAATCGCTTGTATGACTCACAAGGCCTTACACCACAAAACACCGAGATACTTAACGGAGAAATTGGTACTATCTGGTGGTAACAGATCCACTAGGAGCTCCAACACTCTTCTGCTTCAGCCACAACGGTTCGCCAAGAAGAAAACATACTACCGCTCCTTCTCAGGAATAGCGCCCAGGATTTGGAATGCCTTGCCCCAAGAAACGAGACTTAACCCATCGGCTGCTTTTTTCAAAAAAGAAGTGAAATCTATTCTTCTAGCCAAATTCACATGACTCTTTGATTCTCCCTTGTAACTATGTGACACTAATGTATGCGAAACGTTATTTTCTTCTCCTAGGTCACGATACTCATATGTTTTCTATGTCGTTATCTCTGTACTGTAAAGCGCTCTGATACCTGTAAAGGTCTTGTTCGCGCTATACAAAACTGCAAAAATAAATAAATAAATATGATGTTCATGAAATTATGTGCCACAAATGCACACATTTAGGTGTCATTTGCTGGGGGTTCAGTTCAACAGAAACAAATCCACCCGAACAGAACCTGCCTCCTCCTCACTCATGTCCCTTCAGTGGCAAGGGCTGCGTGCTCAAATGCACTCGTACCAATTTTAATGTGCACTTTTAATTAAACTGATAATGCTGTTATTTTAGCAGTGTAGTTTTACCGTAGTGACTTTTTACATTTAAAAGAAGTACCAACAGAAACAGGCCTCAGTCCTCACCGAGGTTACGATCAAGGTGCGCAGTCAGTACTTTGAAAGTTCACAATGGTACCGATTTCTTTTTATTTTAATTTTTTTTTTATTGAAAAAAAAAAAAGGGCATGTTACAAAGTCACAGCAGTGGTAATCAATTAGTCACACACGATATACACTGAAATCCTCCTCTCGGTGTACACACTATAATTCCTGGAAGACAGTGCTCATTACGTGACATCAAGGCCCCCCACATTATCTTCTCGAGCTCTTGGCGGCTCACAGATCTCGCCCCAGTATGCGTTCCAATGTCCCCAGACTTGCGTCCATTTCTACAGGCACCCCCTAGCTTCATAGATGGATCGTTCTGTCACCATGCACCAATCCATATAGTTGGACCAGTCCGCAATTCTCGGCGGGTGAGAAGCCCTCCAAAGCCGCAAGATGTTTCGTTTGGCAATCATGAGGTTAAGTGTGACTCACAGTCGTTCCCTGGAGTTTAGATCTGTAGGATCCCAAATATTCAACAGTGCTAACTTTATATTGCAGTGGATCTGTTGCCCTAGTGCATCCTCCATTCCGCCCGCCACCCGTTCCCAGTACCCCTGGATAACAACACATTCCCAGATAGTGTGAATAAACGTGCCCTCCTGCCCGTATTGTCATACACATCCTCCCTCCGGAACATAACCCATACAAACCAGTAAAGGCCTCGACATATAGGATCTGTGAAGTAACTTTAATTGGACCAGTCGGAGCCCGGAGGAAAGGGCCACCTCACGAGGAGAAGCCACCGCTGCCTGCCACTCTTCGTCCTCTAGACCAGTAACGTTGTGATCCCATTGGGCACGCAGACGGGTCAGAGGATCCGCCATATTATTGATGAGCTTCCAGTATATGAGGGATATGGCTTTTTCCGGCAGGTCCCCGTCGAGAACCCCATCTTCAAGTGGAGAGGAATCAGGGAGATCGGTGCCTCTCGGAATAACTGTGAGCAGGGCGTGTCTGATTTGAAGATATCTAAAGTATTCAGACTGGGCGAGGTCGTACTCCTGCTGCAGTCAGGAAAAGGACACCACATCACCTGATTTCCATAAGTCACCAACTCTAGAGATACGTATGAGGTCCCATTTGTCGAAACCCTTCGAACGAATCAGCCTACCCAGTTGTTCACAATACCAGAGGGGCGTGGCCTGAGTGATTCTACCCTCACCAGCCCAGACTCCTGTTGGCCGCCTTCCATACGGTAACTGCATGCCTAGTCGGGCCAGACAGGGCGGACTGCAAAGGCCGCGCGTACAACACACCTCCAAAGCAACCCCTCCTGGAGGAGCCATCTGTCGATTTGAAAGGCCAGATCATCATGGGATCTGTAGGTGCAGTGGTTAATGGCTGCGAACTGCGCAGCCCAGTAATACTTCCTAATATCTGGGAGCCCTATACCCCTATCGAACCAACCCAGTGTGAGTTTGTGTGTGGCGATACGCGGTGGCTTGCCCTCCCACAGGAGATCCTGAACAACGCCGTAGGAAGCGGAGAGTTCTGTAACACGTATAACAGTCTGGGATGTGACATCATCTTGAACAGGGCTGCGCGCCCCAAGAGAGTCAACGGGAGCGATTTCCAGTGTTGAACATCGGATTTAAGACGCACCAAAGGCGGCAGGAGATTAGTTTCATAGAATCTGGAAAGATCTTTAGAGATCCAAATGCCCAAGTATTTGAAGCCGTCAGTCGCTTCTGCTAGCCGACAGCTACGGGGAAGTGAGGGCCGGTTCCCACAAAGGATAAAGAATACTGACTTAGACCAGTTGATCGTGTAGCCCGCAAACCTGCCAAGCACACAGAATATGTTTGTGACTACATCAAGGGATGCCATCGGGCAGGCCAAGTAAAGCAGGGTGTCATCTGCGTGCAATGAAATGCGGTCTTCCCAACCATGCGTCCATCGAAGGCCCCTGATAGCGGGGTCCTGACGGACCCACGCCGCCAAGGGCTCCAGGGCCAGAGCAAAAAGGAGCGGTGAGAGAGGACATTCTTGTCAGGTGCCTCTTCCGAGAGTAAACACGGGGGATTTCCTGTTGTTAACAACCACCTGCGTGAGCGGTTGGCAGTATAGAAGCCGCACCCAATCAATAAATACAGGTCCGAACCCCAATTTGCAGAGAACGGCAAATAAATAAGGCCACTCGATCGTGTCAAAAGCTGATGTAGCATTCAGGGACACCACTACTGCGTCTTCCCTGATCGTATCCACATGGCCCAGAACTCCATGAAGCCATCGCAAGCTGAGAGAGGAGTTTCTCGCAGACATAAACCCCGATTGATCCGGATGGACTAACCGAGCAACCGAGAGGCGAGAACCTTCAACAAGATTTTCACTTCACAGTTGAGCAGTGAAATAGGCCTATATGACGAGCATTTATCGGCAGGCTTACCCGCTTTAGGAATGACGACGATGTTTGCCAGTCTCTGGTCCTCGGGTAAGATACCCCTTCCTTTACATTCACGGGTCATGGCTGCAAGAAAGGGCGCGCTCCTGCTCGCCTTGATTTTAAACACCTCTATGGGGATACCATTAGGGCCTGACGCTTTCCCTCCCCGCAGGTCATGGATAGCCTTTTCGACCTCTGCCACCGTAATCTCAAGGTCTAGATCGGAGCGTTCCTCCTCGGTAAGGAGCAGCAAAGAGATGTCAACGAGGAGAGAGGCGGAATCCTCCTCAGTATGCGTTGTACGGGATGTGTAGAGCAAGCGGGAATAGTGGCCAAACACGTCTGCTATGTCCTGCGGCGCAGTAAGAGGAAGAGGCGAATCAATTACAAGCTCCACCACCACGCGCTGGGCCCTATCCCTGTGATCCAGCCAGGCCAGTTGTTTGCCCGCCTTGTCTCCCAAGTCATAAATTTTACTAAGTGTGGCCCGATGGTGTATCTTAGCAGCCTCCATAGCTAAGTCAGAGAATTTCTTAATACGGAGTTTCTGGTGCGTTTCCGCCGAATCTTGGGTGCGAACTGCGTTCTCCAAGTCAAGGATCTCCGCTTCTAGTTGCGCTATAGGAGTCCCGCACCTCCACATGACAAAGAATAGGCGAGTGGTCAGAGATCCCCCTAGCCAGATGCTGTATATCCTTAACAATGTGGAAATGATGAGCCAACATCAGCACATAGTCAATCCGGGACATACTACGATGAGGTCCAGAGAAATAAGTGTATTGGAGATTGGTTGGGTGCAAGCCCCAACACATATCGACAAGGCCCATAGCGCCAAGAAAGCTATGGATCCACTTGCAAGAGGACGGCAACGTATTCTGGGGCCAGCGATCAAGTGAATCAGAGATAATGGAATTAAAGTCGCCCCCAATCAGCAATCTGCCATCCTGCAAGCTGAGGAGGAGGTCCCCGAGATCAACAAAAGCTTGGGTATGCAAGCCTGGAGGTATATAAACCGAGATAAGATTAAGTGTACTCCCCTCCCATGTCCCAGTGACGGCTACAAATCTACCCAAAGCGTCCGTACGGTCAGGGGGAACGATCTACGGACTAGTACTCCCACCCCCCAGGAGCCAGAACCGAAAGCCGAGTGGGACGCCAAGTGGATTCCCCAGCGGAACAGGGCCTTGCATGCATTACCTAACTGGTGAGTTTCTTGCAGTAACACAGCGTCAGGAGAGTGGCACTTTAAAAATTGGAGTACCACACCCCTCTTGATTTTATCGCCCAGCTTGTTGACATTCCATGACAGTAACTTAAGCTTCTGTCTAGTCGCCATGGCCATTACACCAACTTAGAGGAACAAATTTTACCGGAGGAAACCACCCAGAACGGATCCCAAAGGGAGCCCATTCCGAGCACCATGAACCACTCACAAAAGGGTACCACAAAGAAGAGGAACCTGTACCTGTATTCATGTGTGACTCGTCAAATATGTCATGCCTGTACAACAAAAACAATACAATACACACAAAAACATTCCCACCCCCATCCAAGGAACAACCCTCAAAACCCCCCTACCTGCCTCCCTGCTTGGCGGTGCCAAAAACCCCCGCCCACCCAAATTAGCAGAGTGCCTATCGCCCACCCCTACCAAACTTGTGGGTGCGTGTGACCAGCCGGGCACCCGTCATTAATATAAGAAGTTGGTGACCAAAGTTAACAAACCAAGATTATCCGGAAACAGCTATTAATCCCCCCAAAACCCATTGAGGGACCAATGCAAAAAGACCCAGGACCCCCGAAAAGTCACTGTAAGTCCATTGTGAAAAAGAGCAGCCGGTGACCCCTTTCGACAAACTTAGATGGTCCAGGAGCAACTATAAATCCCCCCAATACAGTTAAAGGACCAATACAAAAGGGCCTGAAACCCATGAAATGTCACTGTAAGTCTGTTGTGAAAAAGTCCCCAATAAAACCCTCATCACAAATTCGATTGCAAGGACCGCAGCACCGGGGGGGGGGGGGGGCAGGGCCCCGAACCACCCCCACGTAGAGAAGAAGCCAACCACACTCAAGAAACTAAGCATACAGATAAATCAGTCCGATCCGCCGGTCGCTGTCTCCTGCTTGTCGAGAGGGGTATTCCTGCCAGATACGCCAACGTCTTCCTCCATTCTCGCTCTCCCGACACGGGCGTTCCGCGGGCCACCCTAACGCCATCCATCTAGCGATTCCCAGGCCTCCTCAGGGGCAGTAAAAAACCAGGCTTTCCCCTCCGATTCCACCCTCAGCTTGGCGGGGAAGAGAATGGCATATTTCAAATCTTGCTGAAGCAATGCCTTCTTAACATCCAGGAAGCTGCGTCTTTGACGTTGCACCTTGAGGGTGAAGTCCGGGAAGAAGGTGATTCGACTGTTCTGATACTCCACCGGTGCCGCCAACTGGGCACACTGCAGGATGGCGTCTCTAACCCGGAAGTTGAAGATCCTAGTCAGCAAGGACGACGGGGGAGCCCCGGGTCTTGGTCGGTCGCCCGGCACTCGATGCACCCTTTGAACAGAAAAGAAGTTGGAGAGACCCGTCGGCTTCAGATCAGATAGGTGGTGATCAAGTCGTCCACAAAGAGGTCAGCCGATGGCCCCTCTGCCCGCACCGGCACCCCCAAAATGCGGACGTTATTGCGCCGGGAGCGTCCCTCATAATCGTCCAGCTGTGCCTCAAGTTTCGCGGTATGGGTCTGCATGTCCTCCATCTTACGCTGCAGGTCAGAAGCATCCTCAACCAGGGAGCTCATTTTGACCTTGACATCCTTCAGTCGTGATTTCATCGAGCGCATGTCAGCCCGGATAAGGGACACCTCCGAGGACACAGCATATATGCGAGACTCCAGCGACGTGCATACAGTCGTGATAGCTTCCATGATATCCTGTAACGTCGGTTCTTTCTTCTTCCCGCCCAGTAGCGTCGTCTCTTGCACAGCGGGAACCTCCTTGGGACTTGCACCCGGGCCTCCATCCAACACATATTTAGTCAGTTTAGCCTACACTGCTGCTTTGAACTGCGACCTCCAGCCATGACGCAACTGACCATGCCAGCGTAGACCCAAAGTAAGGAAGAACAAAGCTCTTTTATGCAGCTGGGGGGTCGCAGGAGTCGTCACACGCAGAACCCCAAACAGGGCCAGACGTAAGAGTGAAAGGGCACAGATATCCAGGCACAGACCACAGAACAGGCCGCTCTCAACAGGGTGTCAGGATCAATGCCCCTTTCAAGGCCATGCATCCATCTTGGCCCACCACCAACTAGGCCAGGCAGTCACCAGAGCCCCCAATGACAATGGGGCCCAGCACCCCTCCCGCAGCGTCCACCAGTAGACCACACCAGGCCCAAGATAACTGCTGTGCGATATGTGTCACGCACCTGCCCCACAGGGATGGCTATAGCAGGTCCAGCTCTTCACACATGTCTATGGGCCATCCAACGCATGAGCGTGTTCATTAGGTATGCCAGGAGCCAGCCAGAAGAAACCTCGTGGAGCACAGGGGACAAGGGGTCCAGAGGGGGAACCTGTGCATACCAGCCAGCCCCCGCGCTGTTGGTGAATCACACCCGGCCTTGGTCAGTTCTGCACCGCCTCCATAGACAGCGGGCGGCGCACAGACAATTCCCCCGCAGATCGGGGCACGCAACAGCCCCCACTTACCGGCAGCAACAAGTGGGGCAATTAAGTCTTTCAGCGGCCGGTGGGAGCGCCGTGGTCCTCAAAGTCAGCTTCAGCCCTCTGCAGTGCCGCAGGAGGAATGTGAGTGCCGTGTGGGAATTGCCAAGCAGAACTCAACAGGGATGGGCTCTTATAATCCCCGGTATTTACAGCTGCATTCCGGTGACAAGGGACACCGACTTCCGGATTATTGAAAGACGGATAGTGCCAAAACGGGCGCGCTCGGACGGAGCCGCTTTAAGAAGCAGCCATCTTCCCTGATGGTTGGCCACACCCCCTCAATGGTACAGATTGTTAATGTACTATAGATTCTTATCAAAGTTAAAGATCCAAGAGTATCCATTCTACTTGTGGGTCCAGAAAACAATGTATGTGTTACCTGCAAAATAAATAGAAATAGAAATTTGGCGGAAGCCAGTGAAAGTCTAGACACAGTTTAGTTTAATCAACATAGCATCATAATTATTCTCAGGCAGGGTTCCACCAGTAAAGCAATCATTGGAGTATGTATGCTAATAAGTACAGATTTCACATGATTTTATTGATTTTCCTCGCATTGGGTTCACAGAAAAAAACGTGTGATCGAAGCGGATACATTTATCCGTATCCCTGGTAAATAGCAGCTCTTTCTTGTGCGAACCCAGCTATGAGTCCTTGAGATGTTTCAAAACATGGGGAAGATAATCATTGGTTTCAGCTAGGTGATGATGTACCACTTAAGCCAGCCAAGGTTCTAAACAATGTCATGCTTTTGAACAGTGAGGCCTAATGCTGATGAAAAAAAACATAGAAGATGAACCAAAATTCACTATTTAGATGCCTGTGAGGTGCAAGTTAGAATGCACGTTTATGACATATTAGTGGAAGTGAAACATTTTTCTTTCACGCACCAAAAGAAATATCCTGTCAAGTAGTTTGGTGCCACACTCGAATAATTATTATTTACACATTCAGATGAAGTTGCAAAAGATTTTTTGTACGTTTATATTTTTATGCATCATTAACAACTTGCAGAATGTATTTTCATGCTTGCTCACATATGTACACATTGATAGAGTAATGTTGCTTTTAAATCAAATTCTCTATGATGTGTATTTTCGATGGGAATCATCCATTACATCACAGTCATTACATCGCACTGCTTTTACAATGCAACTGTTACAACGCAACTGCCTTTACATCGCATGCTATTGCTCCAGCGGAAAAGACAAATTTACATATTCTCCCTATGTCACAGACTTGTCATCACTCTAACTCATTCATACATTCATTGATTGGTGGGGCCCATAACACCAACACTCATACCTCTCACTCGAATCTGTGCACAGGAGAAAAAGCGCTGGACATGTGGGGGTACCTTGTTACCTGTCGGGAGTAATTCCTTTACATTATATACATTATAAACATTAACACCTATAGAATCCTGACTTTAACATCAAGGCACTCCACAACTTGGTTGACAGAACAATTAGTTGGACTGGTTGATGGTGATTTAAAACCCACTAAACACAATTAAAGCCTAGGAAACCTTTGATTAATCCTCAGTACCTAATTAAAGAACCACAAACTCATTTCTTATTAATCCAAATCTTGTTTATCTAGTATTAATTTAGCATTCAGGAAATATAGAATAAAACATGATTCAATTTATTTCACAGCGACATCAAATCTTTAGAGCATATGCATCGATTTCACCTTTCATTATATTTACCAAAAATCTCAAGTTGGTGACCCTCCGATCACAGGGATACAATATCCAAAATCACGACTGCACTCTCCCGCACTGACTGTCCAACCCACGGCAATAATCAAGCATCGGATGGAAGAGCTTTTCCGAATTTCAAAGAACCCAAAGGTAAACCAGGGAAATCTTTGTCAGTTCAACGCAGACCCAACGCCATAGACGATCAGCCCAACAAACTAACCCCCTTTGCCTGACGAGGGTCTGTATACCCTTTCCCCCCTTACTTTAGGTCAATGTGCAACACATTTTGCGGTAGAAAGTGCTCTGATTGGCTAATTCAATCCAGTTGGTAAGTTCTTGGGGTTTTCTCATGTTCGCCTGTTTTCCCATGAGACTGGGCATGGC
Organism: Triturus cristatus; assembly: GCF_964204655.1. NCBI lineage: Eukaryota > Metazoa > Chordata > Amphibia > Caudata > Salamandridae > Triturus > Triturus cristatus. Next base: position 847,951,201 of record NC_140590.1, read on the forward strand.
AGAGAACAAATGTATATCCTTTAATGCGGGAAACAGGCGAAAGTTCCGAAGTAACAATAAGCAAGCCTCCTCGTACAGGTCCCTCATTGTCCCCTTGGTAGTTCACACTGTTCATCATTTGTCAGTCCTCCATGCTCCTATCCTTGACAAGGAACACTCTGGTTCGGGGTTGAGGTCACTTGGAGATCTCCAGAGCCATCCGATTCTGCGCAGTAGATATCGAGCTCACATGGCGGCGGCACCTTGGGAGCTCCATCTTAAGTACTGTGGCCTAGCAGGCCCGAATGCCAACTTAAGCAAAACAGACATAACAGTAATTAGAATAAAAAAATGAAGATTCTAATGTTTAATTCCATACTAATCCCAGTATATATTAGTATTTCCTAGCTTGAAGCAACATTTAAAGCAAAAATACTCACCATTCTGCAGCACTGGAAGCACAAGCCATCACAAAAGCAACATGAATCATGCAGTTTTCTATTTCACCACGTTCTAAAGATAGTTTGCGTACCACAGTTAATAAATTTAATTGTTTTGCCATGCAACTAGCATTTTAGTCCCCTGTGTATCTCGTGTTTATCAAGGTGCAAATGTTGATTAGTCGTTCCACTCCACACTAGTTAGTACGAGTTAATTCTTAATATGGTTAAGAAATTAATTTCATGCAGAATAGAGGAGGTATACAAAAAATGTTTGTTTTACCTGCTCCATCATTCTCCCCTTTTGTGATTTTTAACATCACCACTAATCACTACATTTAAAAAAAAAATTCTACAGAAATTGGTCACTCAGTTCCCTTGCATTTGTTAGATTACATCCCTAGTTTTTCCCATATCTTCTTCTCTTGTTTTCTTGTACATGTTTTCTTTCAATTCTTCTAGTTCTATATCTTCTATTTCTCTTTCTCTTATATCTTTTTCTTTTTCTTTCTTAACTTCTCTTTTTATCTTGTTTTGTAATTTTCGTCTTTTTATACACATACATCCTAGCCTTAATATCAGTACTAATAGTATCACACAGGTCACTGGTATTAGTATTTTACCCACAAAAAAGCTACCTAATTTTGTTAGTAAATTCTTAATGGTAGAAAAACGTTTACCAAGTTTCTCCCAAACACTTTCAACCTCCAGTGGAACAATTTTTTCATGCAAATCAGTTATGTTCTTAATGTATTTCTTTAGATTTTGACTTTTGTCAGGAATGTAAGTGCAGCAATGTTGTACCTTCAGCATTCAACAGACTCCTTCTTCTTTTGCCAAAATAATATCAAGGGCAAGTCGATTTTGCATAATCATAGCTCTCATGGCAGGTGTGTAATACATAGTTTTATTATAAAATATTTAACCCCTTCGGTGCTCATGACGGAACGGTTCCGTCATGAGCCACGGTTGAGCTGTGCTCATGACGGAACCGTTCCGTCATGACCACGCCCGCGCAAGATTCCGTCAGCACAGCGGCGGAATCTGCGCAGCATGGAAGGGGTTAAATTCACACATTGGACACACTCATTAGTAAATAGTCCTTGTCATTTTTATACCTTGATTAGGGTGAGTAAAGCGGTCAGGTCTACACGCTAAGATGGCCGCGATTAGGGTGAGCAAAGCGGTCAGGTCTACACGCTAAGATGGCCGCGATGTTTACAGCACTCATCACGTGACTTGCAGGGGGCGTTCTTTCCGTCTACCTGACACAGGTGTTCCAGGTTAGATTAGACCCCTTACGCTATAAAAAGCAAAATGTGTAACAAAGCCGTACCGTATTGGAGGACCTTATTTGGAGCCGATCTTTGTTTCCAACTGCAACCAACATATTGCGGTGAGTTTATCTCTAGAAGTGTTATGTTAGGGAAAACGCTAGGTATATGGGACTAGGGTCCACTTTTAACTTAGCAGGAGTTTGTCCAATTAAATGACATAGAGGGTGACACACGTTCAAAACAGTTAATTCCCTTTTGAAATGTTGAAGGATAGCTGTCTGAATGGGAGCTTGGCTTTACCAGTCTTACGCGCTACAGGTTAGGAGTATAAGCTTGTGTAATATCTAGGAGAACACATTTAGGATAGAGAGAGTCGAACTTCTTGGCCCTCATCAGGCTTTACTTGACATCAAAGAATTAATCTAATGAAAATAGACTGGAAGAAGTTCAAATGGAATTGAATTTGTGTTAATTTACATTTGTGTAGGTTGGTGAATATTCCTTTAAATATATTTCTGACAATATCGTCAGCCAAACCGAAAAAAAGAAAAAAGGAAAAAACTATGGTCTTGGATACAGTCATCATAGGGAAGGTAGGTTATTTGTTACCTACTATACGGCCGCACTCCCCTCTTGCTCCCAAACTTGAAAATAACTCTACATACTAATATATCTCTGTTGCCTGTCATATGTCGTGGCAACCACTCTTAGCAAACACGAGTGGGCCAAGCTGAATTTAGAGACTATTTCCCCCTGTATTCTATCTTAGGCACATAGGGGACTAATGGTAGGTGGATATTTTTACTCATTCCTACCTCTTCCTTTATTTTAAAAGGAACAAACCTCCCACATTATCGCTATACCATTAACAACAATGGTCGCCCATCCTTACCTCCACCTTTTCTTTGGCATTGACTGATAGACCTCTATGCATTTGTGGATTACCGGATAACAATTGGAACGATTTCATGTTACAGATTCCCTAACAAGGAAGAAAATTTCTGAGAGGAACTACGGCCCATCATACCAACATACACTTTGGAACTTTAAATAGATCTCTCTTATAAATCGGTAGGTGGAGCTTGTATTTATCGTTGCCATATCGCTCTAACTGATACAATGTGGAACATTCTTTGAATTCCCAGCATCCCATATCAAATTACCAAATACATAGTGTTTAATTCTTACTAGAATATTAGGAACCTTCTATCTCACAACTCATTTCTATCATGTTCTGTCCTCTTGAAAAATGGTATATGCACCTGAAGTATTGTAATGAGAGAACACCCTTTACTAATTTGAACAGCCCATTTCCTTATTATGGCCCTTCATGTATACATAAACTGTATGATATCTAATGTATTATTAACTTTGTATACTTCCTAAATCAAAATCAATGTGAAAAAATCTGTCTTTGTGTAGGCTTCTTTTTTGTATGTATTGATATAACAATATTTGGAATGTGATACTTTTCGGTGTTGTATATACATATGTGTAATTGTATGTCTATGTATATACATATGTGTAATTGTATGTCTATGTATTTTTAACAGCCCTGAAGAAGTCCTGTCTTAGGACGAAACGCGTTGGCTGTGCCGCACTGTAAATGTTTTATGAATTTGGAATAAAGAAACGAAACTAAGGAATACCTCCTCGTTTTATAATTGGAATGAGACTATATATACTGTCTTAATTGATTATCAATGTACATATGTGGTGCACCTTGGCTTTTTGACTTGTCCAAATTGAGTTCCCTAGGGAACTAGCATTGTAACAGTGGGTGCTGTTCAGAGTGCACACATATCCCTAATATATGTGACTAACAATTGATTGGGGATTATAACTTGGGAGCAACTTTAGGACAGGTGCTTCTAACTAGAGGATTCCACTGTTAGTCTCAACGTTATCATTGTATTACTTCACCTCTATAGCACTGACTAAACTCCAGACAATTTTGTATATATTAAATCAGTACTTCGAATTACCCTTCGAAGATTTAACTATGCCTACATTCAAAGATAGACGACAGGAATTAGCCCAGGATTTGTTTTCCACTGGCTCAAAATCCATCAGTCCCATTACAAATGTCCCAACAACAAAGGGTTTAAAAATGAAATTTCAACGATTAGAGAAGCTAAAAAAACATGAGATGTCCAGGTGGTGGGATGGCACCACCCTGGAGAAATATATAGAGAATGACAAGATACCACGAGGTCTTCGGATCTTAATTTTCCCTACTTTTGAGGATTTAGATAAAGAACAGCTGGAAGATTGGGAGGGCAATCTACGAAGTGCATCAATTAACATGATGAGAATTTTAATAAACAGGAAATTGAGAACCTTGAAAAAGAAATTGAAATGTCAGATCTTAAGGAAACTGTTAAAAAGAACTATGCTATCTTAGATGGCATCTTGGAGGGATACCAAATATATTTAAGAGATAAGAAGGTTAAAAAGATCAAAAGGGATGATAAGGATTACAAAGATGGTAGAGTTTACACCTTCTCCCACAAATATGATAACATCAAAACACCAGGGGATGGAAAAAGACAAAGGGAAGAAACACTTGAACTGGCCTCTGCAAGCAGCATAACGTCTATATCATCAGCAGTTAGCTCAGTAACCACGGAAGACTCAGTGGGCCCTGTAGAAACTGAAACCAGATCTAATAATAATTTTTTATTGGAAATGGAGAGGCTAAGACTGGGTGCAAAAGCCTCTCCCAAAGATCAAAGACAAGAAGGGGAGTGAGGAAATGGCAGAAATCAAAACAAAAGTTACAACAACAAGAAATCAAAATCAGAACTGGGGGTCAGAATAACCAGATCCAAGAAAACAGGGAACTAGTGGGAACCAACAGGGCAGAGAATATGAACTTAATGATTGTGAACCTGTCCAACCGAGAGGTATCTAGGGATGAAATATCAGTTCTAAGTAGGGGACTGGGTTTCTGTCCTAACCAACTTGGGGGAGATGTAGATATCTTTGTAGATTTATTTAAGTTTGCTAGAATGTTAAAATTGAAAGAACATTTTATATGTAATCCATTAATTTGTACTAAACCTTCAAATGAAATAATCCCTTAACTGTATACAGTACATGAAATAAAACAATTCAAACAATGATGTCTATTGAGTTGGAAACTTCTATTAATATGGACTCTGTATGTAATGAACTCAATATTGTCGAAAATACATCCATTGACAGTGGTCTAAAACCAAAATCTAAATTTATTCCTGTGGGTACACACCCTAATATAGACATCTTCTTTGAAGGGTCACACAAGGTTTTCATAATCTATTGGAGAAATCCATCTGTCCCAACAAATGCATCTACAACCTGACTTCAGAGGAAAACACAGCCCTAAAAAATGTAAGAACTGATCCCTCCATTGTCATCCGGGAGGCTGACAAGGGGGGGAATGTGGTTGTGATGGATAAAGTGAGTAACATGAGAGAAATAGAACGTCAACTCACAGACACTACTTGCTACAGGAAAATTTCAGAAAATCCCATTCAAGTCTTGGGGGATCACATTAACATGAGATTGGTGGAATGGCGTGAGGCTGGTCTGTTAAGTGATGAAGAATGTAGATACCTCACTGTATCAGAACCGTCCTTCCCTTGTATCTACGTACTGCCCAAAATACACAAAGGCGGCCCATTTCCACCGGGCCGCCCTATCATTTCCGGGGTTAATTCACCCACGGAAAACTTTCGGAATATGTGGATCAATATCTTCAACCCCTAGTGCAGAATCTGCCAGCGTACATAAAAGATACAAAGGACATTCTGGGAAAATTTGAGGGTTTCACATGGTCCGACACCCTAATGTTTGTTACCTTAGATGTAACAAGCTTATACACCTGTATCAAGAAGGAGTTTGGCATATCAGCCCTACAATCCTTCCTGGGACAAAGAGCTGCGGACCACCTACTTCACAATGAAATGCTATTGGAGATGACGAATATCCTCCTCTCAAAAAATTATTTCCTTCATGACTCCAACTGGTATCATCAGACCCAGGGCACTGCCATGGGTTCCAGGTTTGCTCCCGCTTACGCTGGACTCTTCATGGGTTGGTTTGAGCGGGGGCATGCCTGGGGCACGCATGCGGCAGCTTGGATGGAGCATGTAATCTTTTGGGGCAGGTACATCGACGATGTTATCATACTTTGGGATGGGCCTGCCTCAGACCTTATGTTGTACTACGCTTATCTCAATGACAACCCATTCAATGTTAGATTTACCATCAATCATAGTTCGGAAAAAATTGATTTCCTGGATATAACCTTTTTCATACATGACAACCATATCCAGAGTCGTACACATAGGAAGATCACAGCCTGTAACAGCACCTTACATTTTGATAGCTCACACCCACAACACGTGATTACAAATATTCCCTATGGAGAAATGATCCGCATGCGGCGGAATTGCAGCATGGAAGAGGATTTTACCTCTAACCTTAGGGAAACGGAATGTCTGTTTTTGGAAAGGGGATACCCCAAAAGCATATTAGACAATGCGTAGAGCAAAGTTAGAAAGGTACCTAGATCTACCACGTTAGCTGCAAAACAAAGAACGCTGTCTAAAAAAATTCAAGTGTCGTTCAATACACAATTTAACGAACGAAGCAGTAGGGTATACAATGTTCTTCGAAAACATTGGTATCTTTTGAAGGAAATACCAGGTCTAACTGACCTACTGGATAAGAGACCAAGAATGACATATAGAAGAGGACGCAACTTACGAGACATGCTATGTCCCAGCTATGTCACAACTCCTAAAAAACAAACCTGGCTTACTTCAAAAGTGACAGGTTTTTTCACATGCAATGAGTGCAATGTCTGCAAATTTGGTAGAAATAAGACCAAGGATTTTTGCTTTAACACCAAACGCAAATATACAATAGAACACCTAATAAATTGCAACTCAAAGTACATAATATATATAATAGGCTGCCCCTGTAATAAAATCTATGTGGGCAGCACCAAGAGACCACTGAAGATAAGAGTTCAGGAACATGTACGTGCACTCCGCAATGGGGATTTGAGATACCCCCTCACTTTCCACATGCAGGAAAATCACATGAGTGATGACAGGCTCTGGTTTATAGGAATAGACCATGTCCCAACCCATCCTAGGGGTGGGAATAGGGAATTAGCCTTAAGAAGAAAAGAAGCAGGTTGGATATGCAGATTACGGAGTGTAGAACTGGGACACAACAGTGATAACGAAATGCACTATTTCCTGCAAGATGGATAGGTTATACATGTTATTGTTTCTGACTCTGTTACCATCAGCCTCTTAATCATTGTAAACATATTGAGGGTCAACTGTCTATATGTCATTCTATGTATCTCTTGCCTTTCCTCTATTTCTGAACCCCCTTCAGATATGCTATTTAAGTGTAGATTTACAATAAGGCTCCTTGAATACATGTACACTGGCCCCACATATATAACATGCATCTCATTAACAAGGATGCACAATTTGTGCTTCTGTTAGTTATCTAAAGTATTCCCCTGATTCTGACATTGAGCTTGGGCCTAGATGGCCGTCGTAGGTTATTTGAGTCAAGCAGTCTGATTCATATATCAAGTGTTATTGACAATCTGTTATCAGATGTCATTGCCAGTGTATGTCCCTAGGATTTAGAGGATTCACAGACTTCTTTCTGACCGATGTCACTCTTTTTGAAATTTTGTATCATGGGACCATGATGCTTTGGACGGTTGTGGGTTTGGGTGAAAGACTTTGGTATCTTCAAATGAGATTACCATTTCCTCACTCCGAGTGCTTTAGTAAGGGTGTTTACTACTTCATTGTGACCGACGTCATTCTCTTTGAAAATTTTTTCATCATGGGACCATGATGCTTTGGACGGCTGTTGGGTTGGGTGAAAAGTCTTTGGTATCTTTATATGAGACTACCTTTTCCTCAATCTTAGTATTTAAGTAAGAAGTGTTTACCACTCTTCATAGCCACTCCCGTAGGAGGATCCTGTGCAGGACAGGATGACTGACACTCACCCCATGTCTATTATGTAGCCATAGGAGGTTCCTTGCCACTACTGAGCATGTTATGGAGTTGTACTCCAGTTTTCTGGAATTTATGGATTTGGACGTTTATTTCTTGCTTTGCGTTCGCGGTAGTTTGACGAGAATCATTGCAGCCTTATTGATCCTGAGGTTCTGTCAATCTCAAATATCATTTATATCAGATATGATGGCCACTTTATCCCCTGAACATATACGTGATGTGGGGAGCTGGTTCAAATTTGCACCTGTCTGTAAATAATGGCGATCTTGAAAGCGAAAGAATTTTTAAATATATAGACAAAATTAGACTCCTAATAGTCTTAGTGACTCCGAAATTCCCTCGAAATGAATGCTATATTATCAGCGTATACACGCTATATTGGGAGCAGACTCAATATAACGCCCGCTCGTAAGTGATGGGGATCCGGTAAATGAAATACATTAGGTGTGTAAATAATAGTTTTATTACAAAATATTTAAACTCGTATATTGGACACACTCCTTGGCAATTAGTCATTTCCATATTTATACCTTGATTAGGTTAAGCAAAGCGGTCAGGTCTACACGTTAAGATGGCCGCGATGTTTACAGCACTCATCACATGACTTACAGGGGGCGATTTTCCGTCTGCCTGACACGGATGTTCCAGGTCGGATTAGACCCTTTACGCTATATAAAGCAAAATGTGTAACAAAACCGTACCGTATTGGAGGACCTTATTTGGGGATCCGGTAAATGAATTACATTAGGTGTGTAAATACATAGTTTTATTATAAAATATTTAAATTCACACATTGGACACACTCATTAGTAAATAGTCCTTGTCATTTTTATACCTTGATTAGGGTGAGTAAATCGGTCAGGTCTACACGCTAAGATGGCCGCGATTAGGGTTAGCAAAGCGGTCAGGTCTACAAGCTAAGATGGCCGCGATGTTTACAGCACTCATCACGTGACTTGCAGGGGGCGTTCTTTCCGTCTACCTGACACAGGTGTTCCAGGTTAGATTAGACCCCTTACGCTATAAAAAGCAAAATGTGTAACAAAGCCGTACCGTATTGGAGGACCTTATTTGGAGCCGATCTTTGTTTCCAACTGCAACCAACATATTGCGGTGAGTTTGTCTCTAGAAGTGTTATGTTAGGGAAAACGCTAGGTATATGGGACTAGGGTCCACTTTTAACTTAGCGGGAGTTTGTCCAATTAAATGACATAGAGGGTGACCCATGTTCAAAACAGTTAATTCCCTTTTGAAATGTTGAAGGATAGCTTTCTGAATGGGAGCTTGGCTTTACCAGACTTACGCGCTACAGGTTAGGAGTATAAGCTTGTGTAATATCTAGGAGAACACATTTAGGATAGAGAGAGTCGAACTTCTTGGCCCTCATCAGGCTTTACTTGACATCAAAGATTTAATCTAATGAAAATAGACTGAAAGAAGTTCAAATAGAATTGAATTCGTGTTAATTTATATTTGTGTAGGTTGGTGAATATTCCTTTAAATATATTTCTGACAATATCGTCAGCCAAACCGAAAAAACGAAAAAAGAAAAAAACTACGGTCTTGGATACAGTCATCATAGGGAAGGTAGGTTATTTGTTACCTACTATACGGCCGCACTCCCCTCTTGCTCCCAAACTTGAAAATAACTCTACACACTAATATATCTCTGTTGCCTGTCATATGTCGTGGCACCCACTCTTAGCAAACACGAGTGGGCCGAGCTGAATTTAGAGACTATTTCCCCCTGTATTCTATCTTAGGCACATAGGGGACTAATGGTAGGTGGATATTTTTACTCATTCCTACCTCTTCCTTTATTTTAAAAGGAACAAACCTCCCACATTATCGCTATACCATTATCAACAATGGTCGCCCATCCTTACCTCCACCTTTTCTTTGGCATTGACTGATAGACCTCTATGCATTTGTGGATTACCGGATAACAATTGGAACGATTTCATGTTACAGATTCCCTAACAAGGAAGAAAATTTCTGAGAGGAACTACGGCCCATCATACCAACATACACTTTGGAACTTTAAATAGATCTCTCTTATAAATCGGTAGGTGGAGCTTGTATTTATCGTTGCCATATCGCTCTACCTGATACAATGTGGAACATTCTTTGAATTCCCAGCATCCCATATCAAATTACCAAATACATAGTGTTTAATTCTTACTAGAATATTAGGAACCTTCTATCTCACCACTCATTTCTATCATGTTCTGTCCTCTTGAAAAATGGTATATCCACCTGAAGTATTGTAATGAGAGAACACCCTTTACTAATTTGAACAGCCCATTTCCTTATTATGGCCCTTCATGTATACATAAACTGTATGATATCTAATGTATTATTAACTTTGTATACTTCCTAAATCAAAATCAATGTGAAAAAATCTGTCTTTGTGTAGGCTTCTTTTTTGTATGTATTGATATAACAATATTTAGAATGTGATACTTTTCGGTGTTGTATATACATATGTGTAATTGTATGTCTATGTATATACATATGTGTAATTGTATGTCTATGTATTTTTAACAGCCCTGAAGAAGTTCTGTCTTAGGACGAAACGCGTTGGCTGTGCCGCACTGTAAATGTTTAATGAATTTGGAATAAAGAAACGAAACTAAGGAATACCTCCTCGTTTTATAATTGGAATGAGACTATATATACTGTCTTAATTGATTATCAATGTACATATGTGGTGCACCTTGGCTTTTTGACTTGTCCAAATTGAGTTCCCTAAGGAACTAGCATTGTAACAGTGGGTGCTGTTCAGAGTGCACACATATCCCTAATATATGTGACTAACAATTGATTGGGGATTATAACTTGGGAGCAACTTTAGGACAGGTGCTTCTAACTAGAGGATTCCACTGTTAGTCTCAACGTTATCACTCTCATGGCAACCATCTCGGTATTCACCATTAAGAATCCTTCAGCTGTGCTTGTTGATAAGCGATCTACAACTGTGGACAATTTTCTAATTTTATGGGCATTCAGAGATATTGCAATTGCTGGTATTAGTGCTCCAAAAATATCCCCTATAATCTCTGACCAACTCTCCCTCCTTCTGCGTGTTAGTTGTCTATCTTTTCGTGCAAACCGCAATGTGCCATACCAGTGGTCCGGTAACCTATAATAAGCCCTGTTCCCACAGATGTAATATATTCCAGGGAAAACCGGATCATTTCCTCCTTTAAATCCCCATCCTCCGATGATTTTGTATAAGTCATGGCATTCACTTGCACCTACAAAGTAATTATCATAAACAGTGTTATCCCTACTGATGCACAATTTCCCTCTCTGTGGCCAATCTAAAGCCATTGCTGGATTTGTTTCTCCCTTTAAATGATTTTCCTTTCCAAAATCCCAAAAGCTTGTTTCCATCTTTTCCCCAGACACTTTCATTTGCATCTTAATTCTCCTCTCCTCAAGCATTTTCAAGAAGGTTTGCTCTTCTTTTCTCAAACTACAAGTAAGATTATTCTTAAACACTTCTTCTAAAGTTAATTCCCTTGTTTCCAAGAAAAATTCACATAAGAGTCTACCAGGAATCACCTTGTTTAGTTCAGGAACTACAGGTATTTGTGAGAAAACATTATCAACATCAGTGTAATAGTATTCTAATTTCCCAGTTCTATAAAAAAAGCTAGCTAAAACACTACAAGTTATCCCATATGTCAAAGGAAGATGATGATAAGTGTCATCTTCGGATACAGATGCAGGTAACTGTATGCAAACATAGCAATCCCTAACTTCCATGGTTTTTACATACTCATACAGTAACTTTGAAAAAACATCATTAGAAAAATCGCTTATGGACTTATCTTTATGAAGTTCTGTTCTGTCTACCAGTTTCGTAACATGACAGTCATCAATTTTTCCCTTGTTTGTTCTATTCTCGGTGTGTCCCTCTATATCTTCAAATGTTATTCTAAATGAAATTATTATTGCCAATATAATCCAGACAAGCATTAGTAATCCTGTACAACAAAAACACATTTTTCACCATTTTCGGAGCAACCCACATGTAGGTTTTCTACCTTCTCTGTTTGCCATTTTCGTTAATGATCAGTGTCTTTTGACTTAGCCTCTTTTCATCAATAATTTTCCTTCGTCTAAACCCAAGACTCTGACTGCCTACTAGGTCCTTTTTCTGGTCGTGTGTCTTGTCCGGAGTTTTAATTCCTTGCGATTTTCTTTGTCATTTCCATCAATGCATGGATCGTCTTTGTCTCTGTTTTTACAATCTTGGTTCAGAACTTCCTGATCATCCGTTTCTTCTCTGATGTCAGATAAGATAACTCTCAGGATTTCCGAATCTTCTTCTTCTTCTACCACTTCCTCTTCAACCATTCCTTGTACCATCACTCCTAGAATTTCTTTGCTATCTGCTTCCTCTTGCAAATCAGGAAGTGCCACATATGTCCATTACGGTGACTTGTACTTCTGTTTCGGTTTCTTTATCCTCTTTGCTCCTTGCAAACGTTTCTGCTCAGTGTCTTCTGATTTATCCTGTCTAGATACTTCATTCACTTGTTCGGCATTAGAAGATTTTACTCTCGTTAGTCGGTATCTCAATCTTTTGTTGGGCCAAATTTCTTCTTTTGACGGCCTCTTTAATTTTGTTCCTTTCCCTTTGCGCTCAGTTTTCCAAGCTCTTTTGCTTAAAGTTCTTCCTCCTTTATCTTCTTTTTCACTCTCTTCAGATTCTGTATCGGTCTGGCTTTTACTGTCTTTGGATTTTATTCTCAGGACTTCAGGTTCACTATCTACATCTATCCCTCCTCGTGTTTCTTCCACACAATCTTCCTGCTGACTAACTGTCCCTTCTTCTACCTGAGTGTGTGTTGTCCCTACACCTCCTCGGGGGTCTCCCGCAATGATCTTACCCTCACTCTCTGTATCTAATTCCTCACCTTCTATTTCTATGATTTCGGGCGGAATATCTCTTGTGCTTGTACTTGGTGCTTCTTTATCATAGATTTCTTGTTCAGTATCTCTAGTATTTTCATTTATTCCTTCTTGTGTTCCCACTTGTTCTGTCTCTGATTCGGAACTGGTGTCTGAAATTTCCAGTCATCTCCTTAGTGGTATATTCTCCTGCCCCACTACTGGGCTCAAATCCGCTTCTCCTGCTTTTGGGGTTCGTCTTATTCTTGTTTCTTCAGACTCTGATTCAGAGCTGGTCTCTGACTCTTCCAGATGCTCGTTTTCAGATCGATTTACAGGACCAGGGACTCGAAGAGTGTGACTGGCATGAATCCATTTCTTTATCTTGGCACACTTCACAGCAGTCGTCGTAGTCAGAATCACTTGACGTGGTTTCCCCCAGCGTGGAACCAGACAATTTCTTCTTCGGTGTACTTTGATGCATACCCAATCTCCCGGATTTAAGTCAGGAGCGGGCTTCTTTTTAAGAGTCGTCGCATCTGGTCCAACCTGATGAAACACAGAATGAACTGTATCCGCCATCCCTTTGCAATAATCCAAGACGAAGTCATCAGATATAGGCAGTAGTTTGTTGACAGGAATGAAAACATGTCTCATGGTTCTACCCATGGTAATTTCATGGGGGCTCAGACCAGTGCTCCTATCAGGAATTGACCTAATAGTCATAAGCACAAGAGGCAAGACATCTGGCCATTTGAGACCTGTGGCCAAACACATTTCCCCCAATCTGTTCTTTATGGTGCCATTCATTTCTTCCACCACTCCAGAAGCCTCTGGTCAATAGGCACAATGTCGTTTTTGTTGTACATTCAATGCTTCACAAATCAGTTTTATAATCTCATTTTGGAAATGCTTTCCTCTATCTGATTTAATCGTTACTGGGAAACCAAACCTAGGAATGAACTTTCTCAATAGAAGTTTCGCTACAGTAACTCCATCAATCCTTCTGGTCGGGTAAGCCTCAACCCAACGTGAAAACAGGCAGACAATCACCAGTACATATCTTAACCGGTTACACGGGGGCATTTCAATGAAATCAATCTGCATTCCAGTAAAAGGACCTCCCTCCCATCCTATAGTTCCCAAACTCACCATTGTTTTCCTTCCTGGATTATACTGCTGGCATATAAGGCATCTTGGACAAAGGCTCTCTGCTATAATCCAAAACTTTGCATTATACCAGGTCTGTTTGAAAAGTCTAATCATGGCATCCCTGCCTATGTGAGCCTGCCCATGGTACATCCGTGCCATCGTAGAAATCATGCTATCAGGCATTACTGGTCTTCCATCACGATAAACCCAAACTCTGTCTACCTCTCGTGGTGCACATCCTGATTTTATCTACTGTTTCTTTTCCTCCTCTCCTGCCTCTTCCTGCAACTGCCTCACTTCATCCCATGTACTCACAGTGTTAGCAAAAAGCAAGGGACATGACTCCAATTCCTTCTCACTGTTACTAATGCTAATTTGCTAATTTGATACTTGTATAGCGCAATACTCACCCGCAAGGGTCTCAAGGCGCTTGTACGAATACCGCTGTGGAACCCATCCTGGCTTTCCCTGTGAGGCGTCCACTCCTGGGCAACCCCAAGGTGGAGGCCAGGCATCCTTAGCGTTGTGGGGGCCGTTGTGGAGATTAAGCAAGCTATTGCCCAGAGTTGCAGAGTGGGACTCCATGATTGGAATAGGCACCGAGGCGAGAATTATCAGGTCCGTGGAATTTTTGAGCCCAAGACCCGCTGAGGCGGGGAATTGAACCCTGGTCCCGGGCTAGACCTCTGCATCAGGGTCTGCCGCTCTAATCATTGAGCCACACTTCTCCACTATTACGATTTAATGAATTTTGATTTCACGCACAATATTGGGCTATGTTATTGGCAAACTCATTGCCAGCTGACACATAGTCCGTTCCCTTTGAATGCGCTGCACATTTTATAACTGCGATTTGCTTAGGCAGCTGTATCGCCTCAAGTAATTTTCCAACCATTTCAGCATTTCTAATTGGAGTTCCCCTCGACATCAAGAAACCTCTTTGGGACCAAATTTGCCCAAAGTCATGCACCACTCCAAACCCATACTGACTGTCAGTCACCACCGTGACTCGCAGATTCTTTCCCAACCTACATGCCCTAATCAGTGCAAACAAGTCAGCAATTTCGGTGGATCTTACTCCTTTCAAACAAGATGCTTCCAACACTGCCGCTACAGTGCACACAGCATACGCAGCACTCAAAATTCCTTCTCCAGTTCGCAGACTTGAACCATCCACAAACATCACATAGTCACTCTCTTTCAGGGGCACATCTTTTATGTCTGGACGTGGTTTTGTGCAAAAATCAAGTACTTCCAAACAGTCATGATCAACCTCGTCCTTCACTTACACATTCACAGCATCAGGTAGTAAGGTCGATGGATTCACATTAAGGCACCTTACAAGGCTCACATTTGTAGCACCCAAAATGACCTTTTCATATTTCGTTAGACGACTGTGCGTCATGAATTGTGTTTTGCTCCTTGTCAAAGGGATTGCGACATCATGGGGCACAAACACTCTCACAGGATATCCCATCATAATTCCTTCACTCTGCTCCAAACTTTTACACGTGGCTGCCACAGCTTTCAAACAACCAGGCAAAGCCACGGCTACGGGATCTAGTATAGCCGAGAAATAAGCAATCGGTCATCTCAATCTCCTATGCCTTTGTACCAATACATTGAGTGCACATCCATCTCTCTCACTGCAATAGAGTTCGAATTCCTTTTCGTAATCAGGCATTCCAAGAGCCGGTGCTTCAAACAAGCTCTCTCTCAATTGTCTAAAAGCTTTCATCTCTTCTTTATTCAACTCAAAGGGATCTTTCACATCGCTTTTTGTTAAGCGTACCAATAGTTTTGCAATCAGCGAAAAGTTGCTGATCCACTGGCGGCAATATCCTACCATTCCAAGAAACATTCGGACTTCTCTTTGTGTCATTGGTGCTTTCATTCCTTTTATTATTCTAATTCTGTCCGCTGTCACCTTTCTCAGATCCTTTTCAATCTTATGACCAAAGTATTGTACCTCTTTTTGACAAAACTGTAATTTCAATGGGGATACTTTGAGTCCTCCATCAGCCAAATGATTTAACAGTTCAACTGTGTCCACTACACATGCTTCTCGTGTCTTCGACGCTACCAATAGGTCATTGATGTATTGCATGAGTACTGAACTTTCGGGCATTTTTAAATCTTCCAGGGACTTCTTTAGAATCTGATTAAATATTGATGGACTTTCTGTATACCCTTGAGGGATACGGCACCATGCCAAGATACGCTCGCCAAACCGGAACGCAAATATTTGTTGGCTGTCAGGGTGCAATGGGATAGTGAAGAAAGCATGACACAAGTCAATGACTGTGTACCGTTCCGCATCATGGGGAGTCTGATATAGGATTACTGAAGGGTTCGGTACAATGGGACAACATGGAACAACAATTTTATTCACTTTTCTCAAATCCTGTATGATCCTAAAAGTCCCATTCATTTTTTTCAAACCCATGATCGGAGAATTACATGGACTACTCATTATTTCTCTCAGAATTCCTTGTTCAATCATTTTGTCAATGACAGGCGTTACTCCGGCAATTATCTCTGGTGTCAGTTTATACTGAGGAATATTCAGGTAATTTACTCCTTCTTTTACAATTATTTTCACAGGATCTACTCTTTTCTTCAATCCAATATCCTCTCCTGTGAAATCCCATACTTCAGATTTTATGGTTTTCTTCAACTCTTGAGGTAATCCTTCCGGATCAAATACAACAAATGCCTCAGTGATCTCAGGTTCTAAGATTGCCATGGTCATTCTATACAATACGTCCTCGTCAGGGGTTTCAAAAACAATGCCATCAGGAATACAGAAAATAGTGCAATTCATGTTGCACAACAAATCTCTCCCAACAGATTTACGGGACTAGTATCACACACGACAAATCTATGCATGTCGTTGAATTTCCCTATTTTAACCTTTACAGGAGCCGTAAGATAAGTTTTTATCTGTCTATTTGAGACTCCAACTACTTGGATTGTTTCACCAGAGAGAGGAGGATTTTTAACGTCAGCTGATCTAACAGTTGAATGAGTAGCACTAGTATCTACTAGGAAAGTGATGTTCTCTTCATTCACCTTTCCATCCACAAAAGGTCCTGTCGGGTCTACCTCTAGAGTTTCACCAAGTACGCACTTCTCTTCCTCTCCTAGGCACCATCAATAACTCTCTTCTGACTCACTCTCATCACGTTGCAGCCAATACTGCAAAACACCACTAGCGCGCGGTAGCTCTGTTACCTGTTCCTCGGCGTAGAATCCTCTCTCATTACTGTTTCTCTGAGGTTTTACGTGCTGTGGAAAAGGTGGCTTTGGCACCTGACACTCTTGGGTAACATCCTGCTGCTGTCGCGGTGGTTGGCAACTCACCTCATTCTGTACCTGTGGATTCAAAGATGCATTATCACCATTAGCCCTCGGTGGCAGTTTACACTCGGATTTCCAATGCCCTAATTTTCCACAATTATGACATGGCCACTTCTTTTTAGCTTCTTCTATGCTGACCTGTCCTTTTCCCTTTCCAATATTAGGTTTTAGTTTAACTTGGCCCATGCTATTTGCCTGTTCAATCAACTGGGCTTCTTGTCGCTCCGCTACTTTAACTTGTGCCCACATTGCCTTTTCTTTAGGATTACGTTGCTTAGCTTCAATTTCATCACTAAAATATTTTGCATGTCGTTACACTTTATCTATCTTTTTATTCTGCCAATCTACTGTATGTTGTTTGATCATTTCAATAACCTCCGGCTTTAGACCATAAACAGACCTATACACAAAATGACTCAGATCCTTCTCGCTTAATTTCTCATCTCCACTATATTGTTTAAAAGCTAGCAACAACCTTTATTAGTATGCATGAACAGATTCTTTAGCCTCTTGGTGAGTTATGTCAATTTTTACCCAGTCAGTTTCCTTTGGAGGTACTTTATTCTTCAAAAAGGTAATTACCTGATCATATTTTTTCATTACCTCTGGGTCAGGGGCTCCCGTCTTAGGATCCCAATGATACTCTTGCGTTGGCCAATCTATTGTAGTCTTACATTCTCCCCATAAATCTGCAGGTATCATTATATCAAAAAGACCATTCAGATCTATCCACCACCTTCGACAGTTTGACAAACATTTCTACCTACCGGTACCATTCAACAGGTTTTTCCCTTAACCTGGGGAAATCATTGGTAAATGACAAAATATCCTGTCTAGTCCAAGGAACATGTACATAACCTCCTCCTGGGATTTCCCTCATGGGACATTCGGTTACCACTGGCTCCTTTTCTCTCACCAGGAATGCTGAGAAAGCATTATCTGTAGCTTCCTCTCTTTTCCGGAACCATCTACTCTTCCATCGATCTACTTCACCCCATTTCCTCAGCAAGGCAATCAGTTCTTTAATTTGAGTAAATCTTCCTTTCGTATTCAAATTCTCAATATCCTTTTCAGAAAAATCTACTCTATATGGTTTTTGTAATGACCTTATTTTCTCAAAATCAATTCCCATTTCACTCACTGTCTCTTCTAATTTTTCATGTAAAGTTCTCGCTCTCCAAGTTATACTTTTGCAGAGAAACATTAGCTCCTCATCCTGATAAGCTTTTAACTTTTCAGTTGGAATGGTTCCTACGATTAATTCTTCTAACGTTATTTTTAATTTTGCTACATCTAAAGTTTGAGGTTCTGTATCTTTTCTCTGTAAACTTCTTAACCAATCACTTAATTCTTCAGAAGTGGTTCCTACAGGGGTTATCTCGCTTCTTATTTTACCTGTATTTCTCTCCAGGGTTTCTGTTGCAGATTCCGTTGTCAATAAGGGTCTTACTTGCTGGGCTTTGATTAACAGTCACATTTTTAGGAGTACTCAAACCTGATGTTCCTGTCACATTTTTCCATTCATTTCCTCCAGAACCGCTTTTCTATGTCTCTAATTGTCTACCACAATTATAGGGAACTGTTAAACAATGCTCACCATCTTTCTGTCTATCAAAGACAGGCATTACCGGTCCTATAGTTACAGGTACGGTCACTGCTTCCATATTCTTAGTTAACTCTCTAATTTTCTCAGTTAATTTCAGGGTAGTTCTAGCTAACGCGGCTGAATTCTCATTTCCAGATCTAACAGGTAGTGGCATCTCAGACTCTTTAAATGGATTAATTTTACCCAAATTAGGTGGCGTTTGCTCAAATTCTTTATTCCTCATAGCTTCTGTTACTGGCGCACTCGGCGTCAATAAAGTAGAATTTGGACCATATCCTCCAGCACTTCATCTTCTGATTCACTCACTCCATATCTATAACCTTCTGACCCTGTGTTATTTCTCTTTTCTGTACATATCCTGCAACTCGTCTCTTCATCATTTCTCAGAGGAAACATACCATCAGTCATATTCACATTCCGCCATCTTCTCATTCTGTCATCATGACTTTCCTGACCACAATGTCTACCAAACATGTAATTGTACCTTCTTCCATTCTGATGCCTTTCCCTTTCATACATCTTTTTTTCCCACTCCGTCAAAGCCTCGAACTGGGTAGGTCTGGGTTTCGGTTATAACCTCATCATTCTTTCTTTCAAATTTCGTAATACCGCCAAACTAAACGAACCACTTTCTGGAAACGCTAGTACTCCATCATCTTTGGTATACTTTGCCCAATTCTCCAACCAGATACATGTATGGTACCCATATTTCACTACCATAAAAGATGCAGGCGATTTCGGTGGAGGAAGTGTCTGACCTTCCCTAGTCACAATTGGCTTATCCTTCTTCAATACATTTTTAATTTTCCCAAACCATGATTTTTTCTCTTTTTCAGGTGGATCGTAGTACATAATTTTCAGCTTTCAACGTTCTTAATCACTAGGCATTGTAAATCACTTCTTTTCACAACTTCTCCGTATTCTGTCCAATCTCAGCACGCCTCACACTAACGCACCAATCCTGGGTGTCTGCAGCACACCGGCAATTCTCCAATCCCAGCGCGACTCATACTAACGCACCAATCAGTGAAAGCTTCGTCTCTCTTCAGCTGACCAATCCCAGCGCAGTCTTTCTGACATCAGCCTTTCTCGCTACTCCTGCTTCTGCTGACCCCTCCTTTACAAAATGTTATCGGCAAACGTTTTCTTACGTTTTCTTTACTCAAATCTGTTAGTAACAACATAAAACATCTCCATTGCCTGTTTCGCTAAACCAAAGAGATAGTTTAGTCCATTTAAACAAGAATTCTGTATTTCCAGTAGGCAGCGCTTACCTCTACCCTACCACAGAATTGTTCAGTTTCACTGATAAAGTAGCACTTCCCTCTACCTTACCCTTCTAACAAGCAAAAAGGCAAACTGTTTCTCTGGGGATAAAACACACGTGGAGACTACAATGCTCCTGAGAATTAAGGCCAGAGTTTCACAATAGTACCTATTGCTATTTTCACTCACACACGTTCATACGGAAAACACGACAATGTTTCCACCTTGAAACCAGACAATGCGCTGTGCGACTTCACTTGCCGCACACTTCCCCTGCCTGCATACAGAGCAACCAACTCCCTACTTCCCGGAAGTCTTTAAAACAATTGACACCATAAAACACAACATAAACTCAACATAAAGTGTTAAACATAAATCAATAATCACCAAACCAATGCAATAAAACCATCAATCTGCTACCAAGAAAACTGCTCCAGCGGAGAAGAAAAATTTACATATTCTCTCTATGTCACAGACTCGTCATCACTCTAACTCATTCATACATTCATTCATTGGTGGGGCCCATAACACCAACACTCATACCTCTCACTCGAATCTGTGCACAGGAGAAAAAACGCTGAACATGTGGGGGTACCTTGTTACCTGTCAGGAGTAATTCCTTTACATTATATACATTATAAACATTAACACCTATAGAATCCTGACTTTAACATCAAGGCATTCCACCACTTGGTCGACGGACCAATTAGTTGGACTGGTTTATGGTGATTTAGAACCCGCTAAACACAATTAAAGCCTAGGAAACCTTTGATTAATCCTCAGTACCTAATTAAAGAACCACAAACTCATTTCTTATTAATCCAAATCTTGTTTATCTAATACTAATTTAGCATTCAGGCAATATAGAATAAAACATGATTCAATTTATTTCACAGCGACATCAAATCTTTAGTGCATAAGCATTGATTTCACCTTTCATTACAGTTACCAAAAATCTCAAGTTGGTGACCCTCCGATCACAGGGATACAATATCCAAAATCACAACTGCACTCTCCCGCACTGACTGTCCAGCCCACGGCAATAATCAAGCATCAGATGGAAAAGCTTTCCCGAATTTCAAAGAAACCCAAGGTAAACCAGGGAAATCTTCGTCAGTTCAACGCAGACCCAATGCCATAGACGATCAGTCCAACGAACCAACCCCCTTTCGCGGACGAGGGTCTTTATACCCTTTTTCCCCTTACTTTAGGTCAATGTGCAACAAAGTTTGCGGTAGACAGTGTTCTGATTGGCTAATTCAATCCAGTTGGTAAGTTCTTGGGGTTTTCTCATGTTCGCCTGTTTTCCCATGAGACCGGGCATGGCAGAGAACAAATGTATATCCTTTTATGCGGGTCACAGGCGAAAGTTCTGAAGTAACAATAAGCAAGCCTCCTCGTACAGGTCCCTCATTGTCCATTTAGTAGTTCACACTGTTCATCATTTGTCAGTCCTCCATGCTCCTATCCTTGACAAGGAACACTCTGGTTCGGGGTTGAGGTCACTTGTAGATCTCCAGAGCCATCCGATTCTGCGCAGTAGCTATTGTGCTCACATGTTGGCAGCACCTTCGGAGCTCCATCTTAAGTACTGTGACCTAGCAGGCCCGAATGCCAACTTAAGCAAAACAGACATAACAGTAATTAGAATATAAAAATGAAGATTTTAATGTTTAATCCCACATGAATCCCAGTATATATTAGTATTTCCTAGCTTGTAGCAACATTTAAAGCAAAAAAAGCTCACCATTCTGCAGCACTGGAAGCACAAGCCATCACAAAAGCAACATGAATCATGCAGTTTTCTATTTCACCACGTTCTAAAGTTAGTTTGCGTACCACAGTTAATAATTTTAATTGTTTTGCCATGCAATTAGAATTTTAGTCCCCTGTGTATCTCGTGTTTATCAAGGTGCAAATGTTGATTAGTCGTTCCACTCCACACTAGTTAGTACGAGTTAATGCTTAATATGGTTAAGAAATTAATTTCATGCAGAATAGAGGAGGTATACAAAACTTTTTTGTTTTACCTGCTCCATCACCATTACAGCGCATGCCATTACAATTCATGTCACTACAACACATGCCATTACAACGCATACCATTACAAAGCATTCCATTACAATGCATTATAAGGTAAGTAATGGAGATTTCTTTTGTTTTAGGGTGGGTATGGGTTTTGGGGTAGATGGGAATAGTAATTTTTACCCCTACACTATCCAACACTTTCCCTACTGTTTGCACTCACTGGGGTGGGAATGGTAATTTTTACCCCTACACTATCCCACATTTACCCTACTTTTGCCCTAAAAGTATTAAGCTTAATAATGGTTTGTGTTGTAATGGAATGCATTATAATGGTAGTTTTAAAAAATGCGTTGTCATGGCATGCATTGTAAAATCATGCGATGTAATGGTAGTTGCGATGTAAAAACCGCGTTGTAAAAGCATACGTTGTAATTGTTTGCATTGTAACGTGATATACTAATTTCCGATCCTTGTTAGCTAGGCCTCAATTTAGATATAAACCCCATCTTGCCCAAGATGGAAGTCACCCTTGTCACTCATGCTTTCCCCCAACCTGTCTTACTGCCTGTTGCTTCTGTAATCAAGCAGATGAATATTGTTTGTTTATTTCCGTTGTTGTAGTTATTGCTAACTTCGATGAACTTCCTTGGCTCAGCCTTCAAATTGTAATCATTTGAAGTTCTTTCCGCTAGATCACTGTGCCCTATTTATTCATATAACACACTTTTTATTGTTCATGTATCAAGTTTGTTATAACTAGTAGGGGGGATCCCCTCTAAAGGAAGCTAAGGTCAGGGAGAAGAGGGGAACACAACTAAAGAATATATAACAAACTCCCTCAAGACCTATATTTCTTTTACTTATGAGAACAACATCAAATATGGGCTACACATGTGATTTATATAATTTAACACTTTGACATATGATTTGTTTTGTCATCATTTCATTATTCAAAAATTCATATAATCTCTTTCCTTATCGTTTTTTTATAAATATAGAACCAGAAAAATATTAATTTACATTTATGTGCAAAATATTATATACATGATTACACACTCATAACACATGAGGAACAATTATGATGTATAGTTCCAGACCCCTACAAAAATATATAATCTGTCAGTCAACATAAAATGACTCTAAAATGACCCCACTGTGTCATTGCCTCTGCTAACAAGGCCCAGGGCCAGTGCTCTGATCAAAAGGTAAATGGTAATTACATGTAATTACAATTGGTACCGGCAACCTATCTGTAAGTCACTAGCATAGTGTAGGACATGTAGGTTTGGAGGCCCAGCAGATTTAATGTTCTTTATGTGCTGGCTGCTGTCATTTTAAAAGTCAGCCCTGTTATGCAAGCTGCCTTTGAATTGAAACTATATGCAAATTCTATTTTGGATTAAAAGGTACTTCCAAAGTATTAAACTAACTTATTTTACCTATAAGTCACCCCTAAGGTCTACTCTAGGTGCCCCCAGGGTAGTGTGTCACTTACAAATAAGCAGGGACATTTTGAAAGATGCTTTATATGACCTTGTGAGGGAAAAACGACCAATTTTGTTTTCCCCTTTATAACATTTTTGCTCCGTAGGCTAACATGGGAATGCTGTAATAAAGTGTAACTATTGACAGGAGTGAACTAAAATAATATTGCACGGACTTGAACGATTGGTAATGATAAATCCAACAACTTGACACTGTTTGTCATAACTAATGTAGAAAGAAGTTATAGAACGTTCTTTTCTGTGAGCCAAAATCCAGCCTTCTAGCAGCCTCTCCTAATTAGCCAGCTCTTAAGGCTTACCCAAACTACTTTGATGAGTTGATAAGTAGCCTGAATAGAGGCAAAGGTTATTTGGTGGGGGGAGCTTTATAGCTGCAGAGAACAGGCCAGGAAAGGGTCTGGGTAAACAAACTGGTCTTCAAAGGGAGTAGGACAGTAAGGGGGCAAGCCAGGCCTACCCCCTCTTCCTGGACCACACAGCCAAATGGGAGCCCCAGGTATGGAATTTGCAGGCGGTCTAGAAATGGAGTGTTAAGGGAAACGAGCCACGCCAGTAGGTTGGCTTCGCCAGATCTTAATCTCCAAGGAGAAACTCTGCAACTTGAATTTTAAAGTACAAGCTTTATGGGACAAGAATATATCACACTTTGGAGGAAGCTGTCATGCTTTTGAGTGGCACCCAGTACCCCATTGCTCAGGGGTACTCCCCTGCTTGTCACCCCAGACAACTGGATAAATATGTGAGAGCTGCAGAGCATCTCAGATCTGCTGCCTGAAACTACAAAAAGGAGGACTACCCTGTAGGAACCCTGAATTGCACTTTGAAGGGCTGCTTCTGCTGTACACTTGGAACTACAGCCCTGAAGAAGTTGCCTTGCTTCAGAAAGGATTGAGGAGTGGATTCTCTGACATTAATAGGTTAACAGAGCTCACCTGCACCATCTTCCCAAGACGTACCCAGCCTGGAGTGCGTTTAGTGGACTTTTAAGGATTTGTCCCGGTGCATTGAGGGAATTATAGACCCAACCTTCCAAGGACCATCTCTGAGCTTCTAGACACCTGGATTTGTGTTTTGCACACTTTGAACCCTCAAGAGGAGCTAAAAGGAAGAAGTTCCAGAGGTTTGGAGCAACTTTTGGAAAAAGCTCCATAAAGGGACCGATCCATCGTCAAGAGTCAAGCCTCAGTCGGCAAACTGCGACCCGGCCTGGATTTCAGGTTTGTGCATCTGAAAACTACAGAGCTCAAGACTTCCAGGATTTCACCAGGTCTCGTGCTGAGTCAAGCCTCTGTCGTCGACTCGACTCCCGGCCTGAAGAGGAGCCTCACTCAACGACGAGAGAAAATGCTCCCAAAAAGTTGGATTTCACCAGGTCTCGTACTGAGTCAAGCCTCTGTCGTCGACTCGACTCCCGGCCTGAAGAGGAGCCTCACTCAACGATGAGAGAAAATGCTCCCAAAAAGTTTCTAAGTGTGAACTTAACATTTTGACTGAGGCTGCCATCTTAGTGTATCCGACCAGCGCTCAATCGTGGTCAGTCTTAAACATTGACTTTGTCCCAGTCAAGCATGACCAGATGTCCCTAGTTGATGCTAAATTTTTTTAAGCACAAGAAAGATTTTATTCTTTAAAAAGTCATGTCTCCATTCCCTACATTAGATTATATTCATTTTGGTGTCATTTTAATCATAAAAATATTTCCTATTTTTATAAATTTGTTGCGGATTTTTACTGTGTGTTGTGTCTTACTTATTTAATGTATTGGTGTTTTTAATTGCTTTACACACACCTGTCTCCTGTTCCCAGCCAACTACCCAGGGCTGAGTAGGGGAATAATTTAGTGAGACCTTGACCCGGCCTTATATTATGTTGGTGGCCTTATTACTAGTGGCAGGTGCATACTTATCCCTACTAACAATCCACCTTTCAACATAACAACATTAATCAAAGTTGTACTGCCACTGGGCAGGGTCTGCTTAGCATGAAGTGCATTTGAAAAGTGCCATAAAGGGGATGGTCTTGTTTTTGGTTTTTATGAAGTCCATCTTATTCAAAACTGCTGATTTTCCTCCAATGTAGGTTGAGCAGACAATATTTATTTTGGTTTTCTGAGTGTGTGTTTATTGAGAAAGGCTGTGCAATTGTTTTCTTATTTATGAAGACTCTGCACTGCGACTGGCTAGTCAGCCAAGAATTCGCGCTACGATTAGTGAGACATCACCACAGAGTTGCACTTCCATCGGTTGGGTGTTCACAGAATTTCGCTGTGATTGGTTGACCTTTGTCAGAGCCACGCTGGGAATAGTTGCTGTTCACTCTTTTGTTTTGTGCATTTTTGGGATTATTTTGAGTGAAAATAATCAGTGCTATGTTGGAAACGCCTAAACCCCCCTAGTGTACCTGAATCAAAGGGTCAGAAATTACTGGCTGTGGGGATGCTTGCATATGAGATGATGATGGATATTCGGTTTTATTTATGTACCTGAATATCCGATTTTATACCTTTATTAATGTTGGCCTTTTAAAATTCGAATTTGCAGAAATTTTACAAGGAACATTTGAACTGAACAGTTTATTATCCTACAATGCTGATGAAATGATGTACTTGATGAAATAAGTAACAAGGTGTGCAAATGAAGCACATGAAAAACTTGAAGAATTGGCTGATGAATGTGAAGTTGACATTAGTACACTGAAAATGTGAGAAGAAATTATAAAATGCATTTGACTAATAATGAAATAAAGAATTAGTTTTAATTACCTTAAGAACACACATCAAGGATCTGGTTGAAAAGACAAGGGACTGGAGGGATTTGAAGAAATACAGGGAAAGGCGGAAGGAAAGGGTTGCATCTTAAAAGAAAGCTTCAGAGATAGGAAAGAAAGTGAAGGGGTCTGTTAGTGATTCTGAATTAGAAGCAGCTTCAGAATTTCTCATAAGAGGAGTATCAGGAGGAAACTACATGCATTTGCCTTGGACGAGTGGTGATCTTTATACTTTTATGACGAATTTTACAAAATTGTAAGAAAACCTTGAAAAATGGTCTAAAGAGGTTTGTAGGGTTGACAACGATTTCAAAATGCTCTGGACTGACTTGAATGCGCTATCTGACTTTGTAAGTTCTAGTGATTTCTCCTCCAAGTGTAGGGATGTGGTTTCTGGGCCAACTGAGGTACCAGATACAGCGGTGCCTAATAATGCTCCTTTTGAAGTGGTTACTGACAGGTATAAGGCAGTGACAGAGTGCTGGACCGGGCCCTCTCTATGATGTTTCCATGTTGCTTTTTAAACCCTTTCCTGCAGTGGTCTCAAGACCTACCCACACAAGTGCGGTACCATTTTTATTGAGAGACTTTGAGTATTGCTGGGTGGTAGGAAATTTGGAGCTCCACACAAATTTCAGAAGTTTTCCTTGTCACAACCCATTCATGCAGCGCCTGTGTAGTTGACTCATGTCGCCTTACAACTGTGGCACCTTATGGCGCATTATGATAACTTGCCCGAGTTTCCCCTAGATCATTGATTCCATTAAACTTGATTCAGTGTAGTGTTATTCCCCAAACCACAAGTGTCCTTAATCCTTGACTCTGTGTAGTATTAACCCTGTTGCGCCTTATAACTCGCTATGATTCCATGCCCAAGTTTACACTTTCCCCCTGATTCCATTATGCCCGAGCTTGCAAGCATTCCCTAAAAACGTGAACCAATGGCTTGCCTTGCTCCGACTGTTGCTGGGGTCTTGGAGTGTTTACCCCTGTACACATTAAGACAAAATGCAACATTCCTTTTCCTTTCCTATTAAGAGATTCCATCCACTAGTTTGCACCTGCTCCTCCTGTAAGGTTAAGCAAGTGTACTAACACGTGTTTACTTCAGGAGTCTTGGAGAACCTTCAAGACTGCCATGTGAGCCACGTGCCACATGTGATCCCACGGTGTCCATTGGACCCTGAGTCTGTATTTAAACCACACCAAAAATCGAGCCCCTTGTTTGGCCTATGCTTCCAGTGGAACAAGTTTCTTGCCTACCAACTCACCTGAAAAATTCAGCAAACCAGGGCAGCACTCTTCCCAGCTGCAGTTCAAGTTCCTCCAGTGATCCCCCTGGCTCCAGCTCCCTTGATGCACCTTAGTCTCCTGCTCAGCAACTCCAGGTCCTCGCCAACTTCCTGTGTCAAGACCTCAAGACCTTCTTCAAACTTAGTTAAGGGTAAGTTAAAGTAATAGGCTAAGTACTTGATATCAGGTTTCTGCGCTCTATCCTTCTATAGTAGTAAGCAGGCCGGAGTATTGGCATCCTCAAGACTATAGGCTTGTCTTCAAGTTTCCTCTCAATGACTTCCATCCAGTTCACCTTGATTGTTCTTGCTCCGGACCCTTCCTGCAACATTGGCCTTTGAACTGTGTTTATGCAAGGACTAGATACTGTGCTCATTGTTTCCCTGATGAACAGTAATGCTTAGGGAATTCTCATTTGAGTGTTTGATTCATGTGTGATCCTTGTACCAACATCAAAGTGCCTTGCATACCTTGGAAGTGTCATATTACAATCCGTGTTCCTAGTATTCCTTGGGAGTGTCATACTCCAATCCGTGTTCCTAGTATTCCTTGGGAGTGTCATACTCCAATCCGTGTGCCTACTATACATTGGGGGTGCCATACTCCAACCTGTCTGCCTAGTTTTACCTTGGGAGTGTAATACTTATTCTGTGTTAATAGTATACATTTGGAGTGCCAGTAACTCCAACCCATGTTTTCGAGTGTAACTTAGGGAGTGTTAGAAACTCAAACCCATGTTTCAGGTGTAGCCATGGGAGTGCCAGAAACTCCAAACCATGTTTTTGAGTGTAATTTTGGGAGTGCTGGAAACTCCAACCAATGTCTCAAGTGTAACCTTGGGACTGTCAAAAACTCTGACTCATGTTTCAAGATTTACCTGGGGAGTGTCAGACTACAAACAGTATTTGAAGCTCTTCCTCGAGGGTCCCAGAGCTTCCTATTTGTGAACCTGGCTATCCTACTTACACGCCGTATTGTAGAAGAGGCATTTAAGAGAATGTTACTAAGTTGATGCAATAACAATGTATAAAAAGGTCTGCTAATATGCTCATGGTAATTGCCTCCTCTTGTTATTTTTAGTGTAGTGCGTTCTCGCAAAACCAGAGGTTCCAATCCAGTGAGAATCCATTTTGCAGATACAGAAGGTCTCTGAAGCAACAAATCCTTACGCATTGATGCCCAGCTGCTGAGTAGATCCAGTACTGCAAGTCTCTTTTTTTATACCAACCCCCTTCCTCTTAGAGGACAGCTCGTGCTAGAAGGTATCGCTTCCTTTGGCATGTCCTGTATTCAGGAGGCATAGGCGGCGCAGCATTGACTCCAGTATCATCTCTATGGTTGGGACCAAGTAAGTGCATAACATTCCTCACAGAAATGTGAGGACATTGTGTGTTATTTGTCAAAGTTTGAGGTTTGCATGGGCTGTGGGTAGAAAAACACGGTGAGAGCCACATAAGTCACCCCGCCATGTATTTCCCAGAATGTTGCAGATTATAACATTGTCACAAAAGGCTGGTTTTATCTACTCATTTTTAATATTTTTAAATTTCATCAGTTATTTTTTATGTTTTTATTTCAATAGTTAGTTTTTTTGAGAAAACATTAAGTGATCCACAGAAATGAGTCCTTGCTGAATTAAGAAATGTGTCTACTTTTCAGAAATGTATAGCTTTCCGGGGTCACCTATGGGTTTTGCACCGGTTTCCACTGCAAACTAGAAGAAGGTTGAAAGCAAAAAAATTTGGAAAATGGGCTACCTCTTAGAAAAATGCCAAACCCGTGGCAAAAAATAAGTTTTTTTTCATTCACGTCTGCATTTTCCTGAAAGCTGGGATGATGGTGACTTAATCACGGCAAACGTTTTGTTGATGCCATTTTTAGGAATATAAACTTTTTTGTGGGGCAATTTGTTCCTATTTTTCCCCAAAAAACCACAATATTTAGCTATATTATTGCCTATTTCCTCAGTTCCTTCAAGGAGAATCTACAAACCGTGGGTGCTTTTTCAGTTCCAATGACACTGGGAAAAAAGGGTGTAAATTTGTTGTGGATACCTTATGTGGAACAAAGTACTGCAAATAGAAAAACAAGGGTTCATCAATGGTGTGAAAAAGTCTCAGCACTTAAAGGATGCAGCACAGGTTAATTTAGTGACTTTTGTGGTTCTCCCTGACAAGGATTGTGGTTGTTGCCTGATTGGGGTTTCTACCCCCTCAATCAATACCCTATTTTATTACATTGGTGTTCAGTGGTGGGATCCAGCACTTGTGTTTGTGCAGTGCCCTTCAGTGATTTTGTACAAAACTAAAATCCCATATAAATGAAATGACCTTATATTCAACCTTTTTTCTAATGTGAGTCTTCTCTCACAGCCTTTCTGCTACAATGGATTTTAAACTGAGAAATATTGACAACCTCAGCAAGGTAGAGCAACAGAGACACTGGGGCATATTTACAAGGGCTTTATCTCCGCTTTTTTGGCTTACAAAGCCAAAAAAGCGGAGATAAAACCAGCGGCCTATTTACAAGAGGGTGCTACTGCTAACATGCATAATCGCATGTTAGCACCCTTTTTCCCAACGCTTCACTTTGCATCTCCAATGAGATGCAAAGTGGGCGTTACTGGGCGTACCCAAGATGGACTACCTTGCAAATATCGCTGATGTTTTCATCGCGATATTTATAAGGCAGCCCACATGATTTTAGCACACATTAGATTTTGGCCAAAAAGGCAGTTTTCGCCAAAACCTAACATCTGCTAAAATCCTGACTCAGCCATCCCTAACATAGGTGGTGGATTATGCTAATACGACCCTGTGGGTCGTATCAGCAAGGTTATCGCCCTTTTGCAGGGAACATCGCTGGAAAACCAGCGATGTTCCCTGCAAAAGGGAGATAACCTCGCTATCTCTGGAATTTTTATCGCCCTGGAGTAAGGCGTTGTTAATAACGCGCTACCAGGGCGATAAATACCAGAGATAGCCTGCGATAATATAATTATCGCTAAGCACGGCCAGCGATAATTATCGCTGGCCTTTGTTAATATGCCCCACTGAAAGGAGAGAGGGCTTAATGTGGAAAAGAAGGCCAAAATGTGGACCTCTAGATAATTCTCAGAGTCTTTGAGAAGGTCGGTAGGATGCAGGCCACACCAGAGAAGCAAGAGGAGGATGCCCCTGAGGTAAGGGATTACAATGAGATGTACAATTTGATTGCAAGACAGCACTTGTTCAGACGCTGTTTTCCACAGTAGTGCCAACACCTAATAAATAGCAAGCTCACTGGTCCTAGGGAGCTTGTCAAAGAAGCAGACTACTAGCTCAGCACCAGGGTCCAAAAGAAGCTACCTGGAATTGACTGCAAAATTAGTGGTTCAGGTTTCCCCAAGCAGAGTGAGGGGGAGATCCAGGGCTACACAGACAAGTTCTAGAGTAAGGTGGGGGGAAAGGGTTCCCATGCCCCTTACGAGTAAACGGAGGGGGTTCTAGTGGATGGTGGGCGAGTGCACCCCATTTCCAACCCTGTTGCTTAGAGTGTTCCCAGTTAGGACACAACCAGGGATACTTTTTCCCAAGAAACCACTAACTGGTGGGAACTCTATAGGGTTGGCCAATATGGCCTTTGGGGTCCATAATCCCCAGGAACAAAGGGTAGAACATACCCTGGTCTCCCCTAGTTGGGAGATACATTCAGAGGGTAGGCTTGTAATCCCTGAGAGTGGGAGTCGTCACTTCCACCAGATCAGTGTGAATCGAATCCCTGTAGCTGCTCAGCCAGATCATGGTAGTGGAAAGGCTGGTTTCTCCAGAACAGTACCTGTGCGGACCGCTGTGTAAGGTGAGCCAGGACCTTGGGCCAGACATTGTCCACCCTATGGCTCTGGTATCCCTGGAATGGGGTAGGAAAGAGGCCCTGTGGAGGACCAAGTTAGCCCCCAGATGCCCAATGACTGCATTCTGGGCAATTAGTTACCACAGGTGTTAGAAGATGTGGCAGGGGCGGCCGTCCAGGGTTCTCTGAAAGATCAGGTTTCTAGGAGCACTATTCCCAAAAGGAGATTACAGAGGCCCAGATGGTGGAACAGGAGGCAGAGACAGTCCTCAGTGGGAGGACCAGTTGATCATGAGAACAGAGCATCCCAATACTGACCCTGTTGAGGCCACTTTTGACCTGGTTGTAAAAGAGTCAGAGGGTTGAGTCTGTACCAGACACAAGTTTGCATTACACTGACACCATGTGTCACACTGAAGGGCTAGGGGTTCCTCCCTGTAAGTCTTGGCACTAGGCACCAGTTCAGTCTCAGGGTGCAGACCCCGTGCTGAGAGGCCATTCAAAAGATACCAACCATGAGCTGGTAGGAAGAAAAATGGAAATGCAAGAGCAGTTGGGGAACTCCTTGCCAGCCCTAAGGTCGGAAGTGAGGCCTACCCAAGGCTCCTGCTTGGAGCCGCCACCTGGCAGAGATGGCCTGCGGACTGGCTCTTGACACTAACAGCTGTCAGTGGTCTCTGCTGGCTGTTGTCATTATGGGCAGAATTTTCCTTGGGTTGGGGGCAGAGTCTAACCCAAGGGGCGGAATGGGCTGCATCACACTGTTGGTCATGGATGTACTGTCTTCCTACTGGGATGCATCCGTGAGCAAATTAAGGCCAGGAGCTTCACATATGGGGTCTACAGGTGAGAAGAAGGGTTCTGCATGGGTCAGTCTAGTGACTCAGGAGAGTGTTGTAAGAGGGATCCAACTGGGTTAAGAGCGGCAGAGAACTGACAAGTGCCACTGCAGAAGAGACCCATTGTCCATGTTCTATTGCATGAGCAGGTAACCCCATCAAGGCATTGATTAGTCTGCTCTGGTTTTAGGTTGAATGGGTCATTTTGGACCTAGCCCCTTCTGTAGGGTCAACCCCAGTTTCTTTGCCGTCTCACCTCCTGTATTGCTGATTTCATTTGAGTTGACTTTAGGACTCTTTGCACTTTACCACTGGTAACCAGTACTAAAGTGCTTGTGCTCTCTCCCTAAATGATGGTAAAATTGACCTATACCTGATTAGGAGATTTAATTTACTTTTAAGCCCCAGTGTAGACACTACGTGTACCCAGGACCTGCAAATTAAATGCTTCTAGTGGGCCTGCAGCACTCAGTGTGCCGCCCGCTAAAGTAGCACCTTAAAACATGTCTGAGACATGCCACTGCGGCCTGTAGTTCTGTTTTAAACTGCCATTTGACCTAGTAAAATAAACCTACTGCCCTGCCTAAGCCTTCTTTTTTTGATACATATAAGTCACCTCTAAGGTAGGCCCAATAAGCTGATAGGGCAGTGTACATTGTAATTCATAAGTCAGACATGAAGGTTTATGTTTTACATGTCCTGCTAGGGAAAACTCCTAAATAAATCTTCACTAGTCAAAGACCTATCTCTGCCATAGGCGAGCATTGGGTAACCTTATTACATTTATTAAATGTTAACACTGGGTTAGGAGCAGGTAGAGATATGCTGTTTGGACTCAAATTAACTGTAATTTGAAATCCTCTTTAATGGTAAAGTCTGATTTTAAGTCACAATTCTGAAAATGAAACCTTTAGAAAGTTGCCATGTTCTTGTCCTAACCATTTGTGCCTTCTGCAAGTGTCCTGGATCAAAGGAATGTGAATGGCTCTGCAGTTGGGGTTTGTGTATTTCTCCCAGATAGTGAATACAGGTGATTAGATGCAGATAGGGTGGGCCATACTGCCAGGCTGGCTAGGGGCAGAGCTAATCCCTGCCCTATTTACACCTCAGAGGGGCTTGCCTCCAGCACATTCAAAGGAACCAGACAATATCCTTTTGGCACTCAGACTTCTTGGAGACTTGACAGGGGAAGGGAAGAACTTTAGAGAGCCAGGTGTGGGGGTAGGGAATGATGTCCCCCCATAAGCAAAAGCTGGCACAGGATATAATTATTGGCTCCTTGGCTCAACCTTCAATATAGTCCTTGATCTCTGGACATTACAGAAGAAGTACTGCCCTGCCGCCCGAAGATTGCCCTGCTGCTTGAGGACTGTCTTGCTGTCTGAGAATTACGACTGGACTTGCTTACCTTCATCACAGGCTAAACTCAGTGATTCCAAGAGTCAGTTGGCCAAACTGCTGTTTGACCTACAGGGACAAGCTCCAGATGCCTCTCTGCAGCTGCCCAGTTGCCCGGCTGCAACTGGACCTATCTGAATCTGCAAGTGGACCTGCCTGAGCTCTGCTGATAGCCTCTATCTGAAGTGAGTCCTCCTCCACAAGAGCCCCCCCCAAGAATCAACGTTTTGCATCAAGTGCGTAAGATACATAAGGTTCTCAGCAGGTCCAACCTGATCCCTGTATCCAGCCCGTGCTCCATCGGGGTCAACCTGATCTTGTGATTTTGTCCCTGTCGAGTGCAACCAGAAAACTGCAAATGCTGCTTTGTGTTTCTAAGAGCTTTGTTTTACCTAAACCTTTGAAATTACATGTCTTCGAATCTACTGCTTTGACTTTTGTTGTTCTGATATCAGTTTATTTATTAAAATTTACTTTATCTTTCCAAGTTGGTTTGTGATTTTTCTCATGTTGTCTTTTCACTTTTCACTGTTTTTGTGTTGCATAATTTCTGTACACATTTCCTCCAAATTAAACTGGTGGCTACCTGCTCTACAGTTTGTTTAATGGAGGTTCCACATATACCCCTCTTGGGACGAGAAGCCTGAGTTGTAGGCATCAGTAGTAAACACATTGTTGATCAGGTTACAGCAGATGTCCCTCTTAAAAAAAGGTCAATGAAGAGTAGTCAGCAATCCTTTGTGTGTCCTATAAATTTGTTGAGCAGAGACTTGCTTTGCAAGGTGAAATGTGTAAATTATCAGATGACGATTCTGTGTTTAAAATGTAATCACATGACTCAAGAGTTCAGCTGTTCCCAGTTGGGACTAAAGATGATTTACTTCTGAATTTAAGACATACTATCAAAGAAGTGGTGTGGTATTTCTCTGGTAAAGATATAGGATTCATTAAAATGCAAAGCCTGTTAGGATAAATGTGAAACCAAATGCAGTTTTCCCTAGAAAAGAAACAGTACATACGTTTGAGGGAAGCAGAAAAAAAATGAAGCCCATAATTGAAAAAAATATTTAGCGAGAAATTCCTCGGGGAGTGCTTGGTAGCCCTTGCAACTCTTCCGTGATTGCGATTGGTAAATGGAAAATTGTTCAGGATTTATGAAAAATAAATTAATGATTCCATGTTGTCCAGTGGTACCAAATACAGTAGAAATGTTGTCACTGAGCTAAACTTATGCCAATTGTTCTTCTCTGTTCCACTGCATGAGGACAGCCAATATTTATTTGTGCTTCAATTTCAACATTAAGTTCTTGTTTGGTTTCAAATCTCTCAAGGGCACACTGAAAGTTCTTCAATATTTACTAAAATCCTAAAGAAAAACTTTGAAAATGTATAATTTATCTTATATCTCCGTGCAATATATAGTTAACATACATGTGAAAGAAGAATGTAAACATGACGCAATTACACTGTTGAATCATTTAGCTGACAATCGTTGCAAGTTTTTCCCCTCAACAATGCGGTATTTGAAAAAAAAGAAGTGGCTTATCTTGGTCATCACTTTAAAAAAAGAGTGAAAACGAGCATGGAAACCTTAAAAAGAATGTGTTTCTGAAATTCTCAAAATGAGGTGAGGATGTTCCTGGGAATTGTTGGCTACTGTAGTCAGTGGGTCTTAAACTTTTCCTTGATTCCAAAGCCTTAAGTGAGGCTGACCCAGAGTGATATCAAAAATCCATTACTGTTTGATGATAAATGTTTAGAGGCCTTCGAGTGTTGAGGCAAAGTTTGTGTAATCCACCGCCCCTGGAATGCCTGACTAAAGTTTTTAATTCTTCCTTTATTTCCATGAGAAAGGCAGTAGTGCATTTTCTGTACTAACACAGAAACATTGAGAAGTCATGAGGTCAGTGGCCTATTCATCCGCTGTGTTAGATTGAGTGGCTATAAGTCTTGCTGGTTGTTTAAAAGCGGTTGCAGCTGTTTACATTACAATTGAACAAAGTGAGGGGATTGTGATGGGACATACATTGATTGTGTTTGTTCCAAATTCTGCTTACATTTTGCTGCCTTGTACTCAGACTCAGCACATGACAAACAGATGTTTGACCAGATATGAACAAGTCCTAATGGCAGCTGAGAACATTTCAACCAAAAGATGTAGTTTCTTACATCATGCAATGCTGCTTTCTGTTCCAAATAATGAAGACAGAAACAGGAGTAATGATAATGATGATGAGCCAGAACATGACTGCATTAGTGTCACAGAGCTATTTACCAAACCACGACCAAGAACAAACATTAAAGATTTTTTTCTTGAAATGGGTGATCTTATTTTATTTGTTGATTGCTCCTGTCTACGAGACCAGTATGGGGCATTGCTATCTACCTATGCAGTATGTTCCATTTCTGAAATTCTTGAAGCATCACACCTGCCAAATGTAACTTCAGCACAAGTGATAGAGTTGGTTGCATTGACAAGTGCTTGTTGCCTGTCAGAACATGTTATTGTGACAATCTATACAGATAGCCATTATGGTGTTGGAAGTGTCCATAAGCTTTATTGCATCCTCTGGAACTCCCATCAGGAACAGTCACTACGTTCTTAATTTATTGAAAGCAATACAAGAGCCAAAAGAGATTGCTGTGCTAGGGTGCGTGGCCTATAAGCCATAAGTTGGGAAAAGATATGGTCATGCTTTGAAATAAATATGCAGACCAGGTTGCCTTATACTGTGCACACGAGAATGAAACTGTGATTTTGAGGAACAGAACAAGATGAATCAAACAAAAATTCTGTAGTAAATGCAGAAGATGTAAGTTGTTTTCTATTGAATCCAATTTAGACTTCTTTAAGTGAATTAAGTGACCTCCAGAAGTAAGCCCCAGAGGATGAGAACAGAAAATGAGAAATTTTGGGTTACAAAAAGCATTAACAGGACTTCTACATCACTCCTGAGTATAAATATGTACTACCTTATACAATGTGGAATTGCAAGGCTAGGTACTTTCAACATTAGCCCCAAGCAGGTAAAGATGCCATTACTCCTATGACTCTTACATTTAAAAAAAATTGGTCAAACCATACATTTATAGGTGTTGCAGAAGGTCTGTGTTACTGTTATTTGGTCTGTCAAAATAATAATCAAGGCAAGAGGACTAGTGTCTTTATGAATCATATTGGCAAATAAGAGAGCCCATTTATAAGACTTTAAGCAGATTTTATTGACATGTCAGTTTACAATGGCCTTAAAAACGTTCTCGTAATAAATGGCTGCTTGTTCTCTAAATGGATTGAGTCCTATCTCACCTGGAGATCAGGCAGTTTTGCAGTTGCCAGACTTTTGTTAAGGCAACAGAGATTTGGCCTGCCAACCTCCATTGGGACAGATTGTGGCTCTGACTTCTAGAATGGGTTTTTAGAATTGATTTGTACAGCTTTCCAAATTGACCAAAGGTTCCACTGTAGTTATAATCCTCAATCTTCTGGAATAGCTGGGAGAATGAATGGAACCATAAAGAATGAGTTGACTAAAGTATGTGCATCCACCATGCTGAAGTATCCTGATGCCTTTCCTCTTATCCTAATGAATATTGAAGCACCCCAGATAAAAAGACTTGTTTCTCACTGCATAAAGTGTTGATGGGCAGAGCAGTGAGATTAGCTTAGACTCCTTCAGCTACACTTGTTTCAACAACAGATAACATTGTTCTAGATTACTGCAAAAGTTTGGCTGACATGTTGAAATCTGCTTCTCATCAGGAGAATTTGGCACAGAACGGATCAAAGAAATCCAATGCACCCATTGAATCCTGGTGACTGGGAGTTCATCAAGAAGCATATCTTCAAAAAATGGAGGAACTGTGCTGTGAGTGTGAACCTTTTCAAATTATTCTGCTGTCATTGTGCCAGAGTTGCACAGTGGGTTCACACTCTCAAGCTTAATTTTGCAGCATGCATCCAGAGGGGGGTAGTACATTTGAGAATGAAACTAATGAAACTGGCTATGACTGGCCTCATATTTCCTCTCAAATGTGACAGACATTTATAGCTGTTTCAAAACGGATGGAGGCCACATAACAGAGGGGGAAGAACATGTAGTAGCTTCCTCACAACAGGTTATCACTAATTTCCCGAAGATGGAACAGAAGGATCTAGATACCCTATTAGAGACAGTGAAGTCTGGTTCACCCCAGGATCCAGCACCTCCACACATTCTCAAAACAGTAGCACCCAGAACTGCACCCATCTTAATGAAGATCATGAATCAGTCACTAGAAACAGGCACATTCCCAGTGGCCTGGAAACATGATGTGATAAAACCGCTGTTGAAAAAAGCAAATGCAGATCAATCACAACCAGGGACCCATCTCCCTGCTACCAAATGCTGGCAAGCTATTAGAAAAACACGTCAATAGAAATTTGTCAGAATTCTTAGAGGCTAATCATTGCCTCCACCCACACTGATGGGCTTCAGAGCACAACACAGTACAGAAACTGCCCTGCTGGTTGTGGTGGAAGAGTTAAGACAATCATTAGACCAGGGAAAACCAGCCGCATTGCTCTTATTAGATTTGAGCGCTGCTTTTGATACAGTGGATCATCATATATTGCGCAGGAGGCTCTCAGACATTGGAATAATGGGCTCGGCACTCAAATGGTTGACATAATTCATGAGTGATAGCACAGTTCAAGTACAGGAAAAATCATTCTCTCCAAAACCATGTCTGTGAAGTGTGGAGTCCCACAGGGCTCTTCATTTAGTCCAACACTTTTTTATGTTTATGTTGAACCACTCACCAAAATTGGACTGGAATTTGATATATCCATGACTTCGTATGCCGATGATTCGCAGTTGATCATCTCCCTGGACACAAAAAACTGCAGGGATGGTGAGAGACTATCCTCCTGCTTGGTTAAAGTAAAATATTGGATGACGGCAAGCTGCTTAAAGTTAAATGGAGACAAAACTGAGATATTGCTCATTGAAAATAAGGAAATAAGGCAATACCCAGGCCCATTATAGACTGGCCCGCATGCTTGGGTAAACCACCCACTCCGGCAGAAACAGTAAAAAACCTGAGATTCTGGCTAGAAACAGATCTTTCTATGATCTCACAGGAAAATAAGGTCACAGCAACTTGCTTCAGACTTCTCAGAAGTCTACGAAAAATCTTAGACAGTATTCTCACACAACTAAGCAAAACAGTGATCCACTCGCTGGTAACTTCGCGATTGGATTATGGAAACTCACTGTTCCTGGGGCCACCTAAATATGTTACCCAGAAACTGCAGATAGCCCAGAATGCTGCCGCAAGATTACTGTGTGACATCCCGTCACGGGAATCGGTAAAAAAGCATCTACTAAGACTCCACTGGCTCCCAGTAGAGGCCAGAATAAAATTCAAGGTATTGGTCATTATACATAGAGCACGGCACAATAGAGGGCCAAAAAAAGTAATGAGGCTAATCTCCCCCTATATTCCAAAGAGTCAGTTGCGATCTAGCACAGAAGAACGACTAAAACAGACAAAGGTCAGAAGGGAAAAATGGGGAGGAAGATCTTTCTCCCATCTAGCTCCCAAAGTCTGGAACTCCCTACCTCTGGACCACAGGCTGATAGATGGAAACTGCACTTCCGCAAAAAGATCAAAACCTGTCTGTTTATTCAACATCTTTAAGGTATAACCTGTCCACACTCAGTACCTGACTGCTCAGCGCTGGGAAGCCCTAGGGCAGCCATATGCTCTACAAATTCCCAATAATAATAATAATAATAATAATAGAAGTTCCCACTGGGAGATTGAGGATCCTGGTGAAGGTACCAGTAGAAGTGGCCAGTTTCAGGGCAAGGATCAGAGTGAAGTGTTGTTACAAGGCCAAAGTCATGAGTCCCAGCAGGAAAAAAGTAGTCTCTGATCCAAACAGTGAAAAGCTGCAATTGAATATTCGACTCACAAGAGCCCCCAGGAGCTGAAAACAGTTCACAGTGAATTATGCTGCTGATGTTGAAAGTTCAAAACCATCAAAGAGTGAATTAATTGATAGCCACAGGTGAAGATTCAAGGTCTATAATAACCAGGACATTGAAAAGAGATTGTAGAAGATAGCACTGGAAAAATGAAAGACTAAAGCCTATGAAAGAAGAACCTGAAGTAATTGAAATTGACTCAAAGAATAGTGAGAGTGAATCATCAGTTTCTAAAAGAGCAGCAAGGAACAGAATCCCAAACAGAAAGTATGTTTCACCTGAATGGGTGTAATTAGCATCTGTATTAGAAGAAGAGCCAAAACAAGTGACTTTCAGTCCAATAAACTGTTTTCAATACGCCTTTAAAAGTGACCCTGAAGAAGAACTACAGTGAGAATTCCTAAGAGAGTGTCAAAGATTAGTCCAAACTGAGAAAATATTTCAAATAAGATTCAGATAAGAAGAAAGAATACTTTTTGAAAGCATGAACCGAATTAACTGAAAAATGTAAAAGAAACCTTTTGAAGTCCATTTTGATTTTTGATCATTGTTTTCAAAGAAATAAGATGAAAAGAAGAAAGGTTTATTGTTGTTTTAAAGAAGATTTCTATTAACTTTTGGAGTTCCACGATTACGATTGTTTTAATCCCAATAGAAAACATCTTGTAGCAAATGCTGCAAAATTATTAGTCTAATCAATTTGCTGACACTAATAATCGTAGTTGATTTGTTGCTCTGCCTCCTATCTCTGGTGGTATAAGACCTTACAGAGGTCGAACTAACCATAGTACATAATACATAGTACTTAATACACTAACACCTAGGAAATGCTTGCTAATATATTTTGTGATAATCTTTATACTAAAATGTTGAGTTAATCTGTACAGATTGTCGAGGTCAGAGATTGATTTGCTCTTCTTCCCTCTTCTGCAGATGAAGGTACTACTTACTTACAGCTACCGATATCCTATGGTCTTTCCTGTAATGTATTCATATGTATCTTTAAAAAATGAATTTCTATATCCTTATTGTCAGATTTCAACATCTAAGTGGAAGATCGACCTATCTCTGAAGATGGAGCTGTCAATAATGGTCTAAATATGGTATACTTCTAAATACAGTTGCACAAATTAAGCAAAGAATTAATAAAACTTACCAGGAGTATATGAGCAGATTGAGAATGAATAACGTGGGTTTGTTAGAGAATACAATGAGAGAAGAAGTGAAATTGTGAGAGGTTAAAAAGATAAAAAGATGATAAGAGAGTCGGTTAAGGCTGAAGAAGAATTTAGATTGTTGAATTTGCATCCAAGATTGAGAATGAAACAGTAAAGAACGTGTGAATTGTGTATGGTGCATTGTGAACTTACAGGAGTTAGGTCAATTGATTATGATGGTGAAAGTGAATGTGAAATAACTTATGTTATAAAATGGTGATTTTCTGACTGGTGAGGACCAATTCTGAGAGGAATTTATTATGTGTGTGGTAAGACTGCTTATTTTAATCTGCTGTGTAATTGCATTGATTCATGCTATCCTGCTTTGGTGTTTCCTAGATTCTATCACATGTGTGGAGTGAATGATGCTTTGATTTGAAGAGACTAAAACGTGGTTTCAAGAGAGCAAACTTGGTTTGAGACAGATAGTATTAGATATATTAAGAGCTATTATTCCATCATAGGTTTGGCTATGCATGATGTGAAACTAAGGTTTGCCTATGCTTGTGGAGCGGCGTACTTCTTACTTCACTGGTGCTTTAACCAAGATTAATTGTGAGTTAATCATGATGTGGGTAAGGTTTATGCAAATCTGTTTTATACTAGATATCTTCATGTAAAGGAGGGCAACGGTTGCGAGGCACTAAAGGTAAAATAATGCTCTACCTGATAAAAGTAGGGTTATTAATCCATATGTAAGTTATTTTGCTATCATCTCTCGAAAAGTCCAAGCTTTAGAAGAGCATGGCTTGTTAGAAAAAACAGTAGGTTTCTGGGTTAGTAAGATAGGGAAGTGTACTAGCAAGATTGGTGAGTGGGTTGATAGTCTGGGAAGGAGGATGCAAAATTAATTACAGAAAGTGTGTAGGAGGCTGGCTCAGTGTTTGATGTGCACTTATGTAAGTGGACACCTTGCTCTGAGTCAGACAACCCCTATGGTGATTTTAGTGGTTAACCTTAGAAAGCTCTCTACGTATTAGCTGTGGAGAACAGCCTTCAGGCTTAGTACAGAAGGAGTGTAAAGCAGCTTGTTTTACCAGAACACAATCTTATAGGTATAGATTAAGTGAAAAAGAACCACACAGGGTAGTTATAAAAATGTGTATTTATTATAAGACACACACTAACACATACAGATATCTCCTAGCCGGAGATATACACAATGCACACAATACTTTGCAATAGAAACAGGTAAGTAGCACAGAATAGACAGTGGTCACCAGGGGAGGACCAAACCATATACTAAAACAGTGGTATGCGAACCATGACTCGAGTCAAGACAATAGTCAGAGGATGTAGAAGTGCCGGGAACCCAAAGAACCACCCACGGTGAGTATCTATTAGCCCCACAGAGGTCGTGTGCAGTGTAGTAACACGACTGTGATCTCCGTACAAATCAACGTGTAAGTCGCGTTTGCAATTTTAAAGAAGAAGAATCCTACCCAGTGGACCCTGAAGAATCCCTGTAGATGCAGAAGGTTGGAGAGTCACTCCACCCGTGGATACCTTAGGAACCAGGATACCTGCCCCAGGGGAGCCAGATGCATAGGTGCGAAATGTCATCGGAAACCACCGTCAAACCCAACGGAGGACTTCAGGAAGATGCCGCTGCTGGAGAAGGTGAAAGTGTCCGGTGGAACCCAAAGGTGGATTCAAGTTGATAAGTACCTGAAAGCAGAGGGGACAGGGTCTATACCACTTGGAAGTGACTATGAGGCACGGAAGATGAATGCCTACCAATGTTGGGTGTTGTAAGAGAGTTGACAGTGCCCTTGGAACTGCAGCTGTGAGGACCAGAGAAAGCTGTGGAAGACCAGGAGATGTTCATGAGCTATCCCATGTTGGATGTCGAGAGCTGAGGGGTCGATGTTTGGCGGGAGCACCAACAGGCCTTGGCAACTACAAATAATATAGGAGTGGAAGAAGGTGCAATGTTCGGACCAGCAAGGTCCAGAAGACTCACCACAAGCTGGGGAGTCGAGGCAGGCCCCAAGCAATCAGGGGAGCCCAAAAGGATTCAAAAGTGACCCTCAAGGGGACCCACAGGCCGAAGGCACTGGAGTCGCAGAGGACCTTGTGAAGCTCACCAAAGATGCAAGCCCACGGTGCAAATGATGCGGTGAGGATGAAGATCTCAGTTGTGGAGATGATTGAGGTTGGGGCTACTTAGAGCCCCAAGACCTTGGTGGAAGGAAGCCAACATGTCTTTGCAACTGCAAGTCAATGCGGTGCACAGGAGTTAAGTTCCTGCGGTTCCAACGAGGGATACTGGCCTCAAAATTGGTGAGACAGCAGGGCAGGCCTCAAGGAATGTGGAAAACCAACCTGTGTTGCTGAGCCTTTTGGAGTTTGTAGAAGCCCAGGGTCAGCAGGCCAGTCAGCTTGGTTGCGGTGCCTGCAGATGCAGGGCAGTGACTCCTTCACTTCAAGGGAGATTCCTT
This sequence comes from Triturus cristatus, assembly GCF_964204655.1. NCBI lineage: Eukaryota > Metazoa > Chordata > Amphibia > Caudata > Salamandridae > Triturus > Triturus cristatus. The sequence continues at coordinate 847,994,514 of NC_140590.1, forward strand.
CAGTTGTCTTGGATGTCCACAGGCCCTGACGAGTTCCTGTATGGAGCACAGGCATATGCGTTACAGAACACGAGCAGGGAAAAGAGATCAGGAGCAGCAGGAGTCTTCCCAGTTGCAGCCTTGATGCCCAGAGCAAAGTCCAGAGAAGTCCAGAGCACCCAGACGGTCGAAATTGAAGTGGTGTCTGAATTGTATCGTGTCCCACGACAAATCTAGGGACCCACCCACAGGTAAGCCCCTAAATACCCTAAGGAAAGGGTTGGGACGATTCAGGGGTGCCTTCCTAAGAAGGGGCAGGACAATGGGGAGGATACTCCCCTGTCCTTTGTCCAGTTACTCTCCAGAGCAGAAGCCAATGGCTCCCTGAACTGATTTGAGCTGGACTATGCATGGATGGCAACAAATGTGCCCTGCACACAGACTATGTGGTGCTGGGAAGCACTCCCACCCTGCCCCAATACACTAAACCCTGTCTGGGAGGTGGTCACACCTCCCTGTGACAGCATGCCTATTGTTCTACCTTCCCCTGCTCAAGCTTGGCTCAGCAGTAGGAGGGCAGAATCGTGTCTCTGGTCAGCAGCAGATATTTTGTGCTGTCTGGGTCCAGAAGACTGGTACTGGGAGCACTGAAGTGTAGTGACCTTAGATATAGGGAAACTCATGTCTTTCGTAAGTGGTGCTAGCACCAGCTTACACAGGCTTCAATAGCAGGCTTGTAGAGATAGTTTGAAGGGTCTCCCATAGGTGGCATAATACATGCTTCAGCCTATGGGGGACCTCTGGGGTCCCCCAGTACCTTAGTACCATATACTAGGGACTGATAAGGGTACCCCCGTATCCAATCTATGATGTACCTAAGTACTTACCATAACAATTTAGGGGAGAAAGCAGAGAGACTGGGGTCCTGATTAGCAGGATCCCAGTCAGACTACTTAGAAACAGCATTACATCAAGCAAAAAGTGGGGGTAACCATAAAAGCAGATCCTACTTTCCTACACCCTGTAATAATTGTAATGATTTGTGTAATTGCTCTGTTTCTCTTGTGCATTCACATTTTCGAAATGTGGCTATAAGGGTAAAGGAAAATCATTAAAGCAGAAGAAAGAATATTTCACGATCGAAGATGCCAAAGATCGTGTTTACTACCAGCTAAACATTATGGAAGTATCAACTCGAAAGATTATCAACATGCAGTATATATTTTCACATTCTATCACACATGCACACACTAATACAGTACTGTTGCTTTCAAAACATATTCCCTATGATATGAAGAAGTGCATTTTTCTTAGGCATGGCTGGGACTCTCAGAGTTTCACTCCGTGGATGAAACATCATTTTCTACTCGAGTGACAGTTTCTGACTGCAAACGGTGACACCGCCCATGACTACCAGCATTGGAGAAATCTTGCTTGGTGCCCCACTAACGATTGAAAACTGAGCTAGGAGACCCCAAATCACACTCTCACTCACCAAGTTACCATTTTCGAGCTGCCCACAAGAAAAAAACTCCACCACTCGGCAGTTGGTGGAATTTTGCCGGAAGTCTGTGTTACAAGTGTACCGTGGAGTGGCCAAAATTCCACCAATTCTGCTGGTGGAGTGGAATATTTTGCCCACCCCTAATTTTTCTGATCCTTGTTAACTAGATCTTAATTTAGATATGAATGCCATCTTGTCCAAGATGGGAGTCACCAATGTCACTCATGTCTCCCCCTGCCTATCTCACTGCCTGTCATTTCTGCAGCAGGCGGTAGGCATACTTATTCTATATTTCTATTGTAGTTGTTCCTGCTGACTGTGATGAACTTCCTCTGCTTAGTCATTAAATCGCAAACATTTGAAGGTCTTTCTGCTACATCACTGTGCCCTATTCATTCATTTAACATGCCATTGTTCATGTATCTAGTTTGTTCTAATATATTTGGATGATGTTAGCCTAGAGTGGGGAAATTGTTATTCATGTAGTGGAATAGTGTTTAGGTAATAAGGCATTATGAGATTTTAACGTAATGTCCTCCGATTTGCTGATGAAATGATAAATTTGCTCACACCACAGTGATTCTGCAGTTCTCTTAATTTTATAGGTGAAAATAATGTATAAAATCGCTCAATTAGGGGGGTTCAAAAAAAGACTTCCCTTTTCTGCTAGGAATGCTGTCCTCTACTCTCCCAGTTTTGCTACCCGTTTGAGACTTTGAATAGTTTTTGATTTTGAATTCCTCTGTATAGCCCTTTAAATTTGAGAGCTTTCATGGCACTCATTCTGTACCGCCTTAATTTTGAATTTTGTAATAAAGCCCCTTTACATTTTTTTCCACTGACATAGAACTCAGATAATGAGTGGGCCTATTTACCTATTTGATTATTTTCCTGAACTTTCGATGCATTTGGAGGTGCCTTAATATGCGGACACTTTGCCTCATGAAATTGAGGTTTAACACTGTCTCTGATCCAGTAGGAGGGGGCATTTTGATTAAGGTGAATTGTGAGGTGTCTTGAATTTCGGGGTACTCTGACACACACAGCAGTCCAAAGTATACTAGAGACAATGATAGTACTCTAGAATGACTAGTAAAACATAATTACATGGTACACTTACAAACACCCAATGCCTCACCCTCTCAGCTCTAGTGCATCCAAATATGTTGTGGGTGCTCAATCCGTAAGCAGTGCAGCAACAACCAATCTTATGGGCAGGTGTGAAGCCAGTGATCTCTATGTCTCTCTGAGGCACAACTAAGAATCGGAATTTGCAAGAGAACCTTAATGGGGTGACTAAAAAAGACAGTGGGCCAATATCTGTGAGCAAACCCTGTAGAAATCTAGGCTACCCTCAGACGATTATTACAGCCTATGCTCATCCCTGTTGGGTGAAGTCTGTGTTTATCAATATGGGTGCTACAAGCACCTTGAGAGGCCTTTCCCAAAATCATAACTCTTAAGATTAAGAAGCAAGAGGACAGCCCAGAAAGGCCTGAAATGAAGAAGCTAATAATTAAAGAAAATTAGAAAGAGATGTACTTTATGTATGTCAACAGAAGCAGTATGGAGAGGGAAATAACCAAGAACATTTGATAACTACCGCAAAAGTAGCTTAACCCAACTCTCCACATCGCAGTCTATCACTGGAAAATAACACCGTGTCAACGTGGTATTCTCAAAACGGCGGCATCATGCGATAGACCCACCACAAGGCGTGAAATGAAAGTGCTAAAATCAATACGACACCACAAAAATACGAAACACGAACACGGAAAAAGCAGCGATGACGCAAATCGCAATACAAAAATCAGCGAAAACCGGCCACAGGCCTGCAATCCCCATGCCACATGTGCGAAAAAGCACTACAAAAGAAGAAAAAAACACATACAAAAGCCAAACAACAGCAAAGCGCAATGGAGTCAGCCAGAGCAAGTGCAGAGGACAACCAGAACCCCACACGCCCCCCGGAAGACCAGCCTGGGACCTCAGGGTCAGAGAAGGGCAAGGACAAGAAGAGTAGGAAGAAGCGGTTCAGTCCGCAGGTAAACAGGATCCTGATAACGGAGATGATAGAACACCATCAACTACTGTTCATCACCTCCACTGTGTCACTGGGAACTAAAAATGGAATATGGTAGACCATCATGGACAAGGTGAATGCAGTCGGAGTCGGAGTGTTGAAGAGGACAATGGAAGAGGTCAAGTGATGGAGTGATGTCAAGCGCAAAAGCTAGCAGAAACTCGTAAACAACCGGATGGCAGCAATGCAGACTGGAGGTGGGAGTTCTGTGCCACAGGGGGAGCTGGACGAGATGGAGGAAATGGTGTCCACAGTCATCAGTGGGGAGAAGGCCGCAGGAGTCGGGGCCCGGACACTGCTCAACATGACCGGACACAACAGCAACAGGGTGAGTAACGACCAGAGACTGGGGGGACGGGGGTGATGGGCACAATGGCACACATGCACAAGTAAGCATAGCACATCTGCGGACAAACCATGCCCCAGAACCCCAACTCCCACCAAGAGACCAATGCACCCAAGTATGCAACATCCATAGCACTGTATAACCACAGAAGTCAGAGGCACACCGCATGTAAGGGATATGGGCAGCCAAATCAGAGCTTCAGGGGCGACTCCCCCAAAATGCGGCACGAGCACATCAACATTGACAACGATGTGGCACAGTCCTCAACACGTCCACAACAGAACAGAGGACACAACTGGTGCCGCTTGTGTGCAGAAACTGGCCAATTTCATATGGCATCGCAGGGAAATATGAGTTGACAATGTACAAGTACAAACACGCATCCATGATGTTGTCGAAATGTCCACTGTCCCGCATCATATAGGCAGCTCCCCACAAACAGTCACAATGTACACTGTCATTCAGTCCGAATGTAAACATGTTCAATGCGTCAACATACATGTGAACACAATGTAAAATTGCATCTCCCCTTCACATTGCAGAGGGAAATTCAACACCTCCTGCAGAGCAGTCCTAACCTCTCTTATCTGATGATGAAGAGGACGACCACACCAGCTCGCGGACAGCCTCTGCAGCCCACTTCCAGGAGTAGGGCAGCCCAGCTGCTACGAGGAGAACCCACCCCCTGCACAGAACACACAGCAGGCAGCACCCACCACCACGGCTGCCTCCCAGGACGAACACATGGTCTTCCAACGCCGTGTGTTGGGGTGCCAGAAGAAGCTGGCTGGTCAGGTGCAGGTGGGGTTTGACAGCATGGCCGACAAACTGGATGCCATATGTGGGTGTCTAAGTCCCATCAGGGACCACTTGCAGTCCCTAACGGACACCAACAGTCCGCTCCATGCCCTCCAACGCTGACATCGCCAGAGTCCTGTGCGACAAAAACGACTGTCTAGTCAGAGTGGCTCCAGTGAGCTTACCCGGGAGTTGGGACTCATGCAGAGGCACATAGAGAACATAGAGCGGACGAGTGCGGAAAGAGCGGCTGTAACAGCTGCACACCAGCAAGACATAGCTGGGTCCCTCAATGGCATAAAGACCCTCCTCATGACATTGCTGCCACAAGGCCAGGCGCTGATGCATGCTGCTGCTACCACTCCATCCACATCTCCGGCCCCTGATGTGTCAGTGCCACACAGTGCGGCACACATTCCACCTCCTGCCCCTGAAATGTCACTGCCACACAGTGCTGGAGACAGAACACCACCACCCACATGTGAGGCACCTGAAACAGCAGAGGACGAAGATGCGGATGAATTTGCCATGGTTGTGAGAAGAAAGCGGTAGCATTCGTCTCCACCATATGGCCTGTTTCTGTTTGGTTCTGCCCTCTTCATCATCACCTTCCACTGTCCCCCGATGCACTCTGCGACACTCACCTTGGACCTCAACATGGACTGCCATATCCTGTTTGCTCACCAATGACACAGCTATCAGACTGTGGACTGAACTCCTCCTCTTCTGATGTACTTGTTCTTCCCTCAAGGACTCTGGCTGGCCCTCCATGGGCTATCAATGTAAAGTGGGGTTTGCATGGCCCTGTACTGCTCCAGCTACGACACTCCATTGAATGTACATTAAACATTCATTGCCACACAGATGTGTCATGTCTATGATCTTGCAAGTGCAGAGGTATGGATGAATGTAGGGTCAATGATTCCCCCTTACGTTCATGTTGCTCATGTTGTGGGACTTGGGTCACAGGGTGACACATTGCTGATTGCGTTCCGGGTGGCATCGACACTAGAACGGAGACACATGCATTAGTCACTTTCTTGTCCAGCCCAGAACGGAATCACGCCCAGAGCCCTGGGGTCACTGTTCACACCCTTACGCTGGACTGGCATACGCCAGGCCAGCCCACTCCGCTTACGCTCACAGGGGGGGGGGAGCGGCAATAATACATGTCCCAGGTCTTCCCTGTGGGGATCTGCTGCTCACAGGTCTAGTTGTCAGCATGCTACAGCCACTCCCTCATGGCTAGTTCACACCCACACCACACCGATTCAGCACCGGCGGCACAGGACATGTGACCCTTCCAATAAAAAGGGACTGGCGCACGTGGTGGACGCCATTTCCACTCTGTCACTGGGTTTCTACATATGGGTATAATTTCTGCCTGAGGGCCTAGGACCCGGGCACAACACATTGCCCGGTGCCGGGGGTGACATGACGGCGTCCACACCACGGGACTCAATTATAAAGGGTCCATGGCTTGCGGTGCACAGACGTGGTGGCACCGGATACACTGCGGCAGGCACAGGCACACCACCACTGGATGGTGTCTTTGGGTGCACTGAGGTAGGGGCACCTAAGGTGCTGAGCGGGTGTGCAGCCTGCGATGATGCGCCGTCCAGGCAGTCCGGAATGGTGGCATCATTGTGAGCCCTGCTGGACCGCAGAGTAGGCCTGAGCCAGCGGGCAGTGCGGGCCTACCGACACCTCGCAGTTCACAGAGTTAGTGGCATCTCTAGTGCTGAGCAGGTGTGCAGCCTGCAATGAGCCCAGGTGTACTGATATGTTCTCTGCCATGGTGAAATCTAGACCCAGAATCAAGTGTGTGACCTGGTGGTCCGCTGTGTGGGGCTGCATGATGTGGAGGCTGCCATGGCCGCGGGCCACAGGATTGAGGCTCCCAGCGGCACGTGGTGGGCCCTCTTGGAGACACGCCGGTGTCAGAAGGTGAGCAGGGAGGCCTGGTTGCACAGGGGCGGGCAATCTCGGCTGGGCAGCGGGAGCGGCTGAGGTGCAGCAACCTGTGTGCGCAGGGATGGGCAAGCGCGGATGGCGTGTGCTACTGTATACACTCTGCCATTCATGTCTCTGGCAACTGTTTCAGATGAGGGACCTGGGGGACTGCAGTGTGTACCGGCACGCAGTTGGAGGCACACCGGTGGCTGCAGGTGAGCAGTGAGGCCTGGGTCTGCAGTGTCGGCACTCTCTCCCTCTCTTTCTCTCTCTCTCTCTCTCTCTCCCTCTCTTTCTCTCTCCCTCTCTTTCTCTCTCCCTCTCTTTCTCTCTCCCTCTCTCTCCTTCTTATTCTCTTTCTCTCTTCCTCTCTTTCTCTTTCCCTCTCTTTCTCTCTCTCGCTCCCTCTCTTTCTTTCTCTCTCTCTGTCTCTCTCTTTTCTTTCACCCTCCCTCTCTTTCTCTCTCTCTCTCCCTCTCTTTCTTTCTCTTTCTCTCCCTCTCCCTCTCTTTTTTCTCTCTCTCTCCCTCTCTTTCTCTTTCCCTCTCTTTCTTTTTCTCTCTCTCCCTCTCTTTCTCTTTCCCTCTCATTCACTCTCCTTTTCTTTCTTTCTTTCTCTTTCTCCCTCTCGTTCTCTGTCCCCCTCTCTTTCACTCTCTCTCTCTGTACTTTGATGTGCGCATGGCACACCTTCTTATCTGTATTTCTGTCTTGCAGGCTGTGACTTACAGATTGTTGTTTTTTGTTTTATCTGTAATAAAGTTTTTATTGGATTATATGATTTGAATGTATGATTTCCATTTTTCTGGCCGCACCTGTATGTTAGGTGTTGTGATTGTGCGACTTCAGGCGATTTGTTTGGTTCATGGTTTCGTGGTGTTGATGTGCATTCTCTTTGTCCAAAGGGAGAGGGTGGGGGTGGGTGGTGGGGTCCTGGGGGGGGTGGCGGTGGGTGTTTTTGCCCTATTGGGGCTCTGGGCTGCATGTTCAGTTGCTCGGGGGAATCTGTTGTTCTTCATGTTTGTCTATGGGCTGTGCTCCCTTAGCTGCTGCCGGTTGTTGTCCGACTTTACACCAGGTCATAGCAGGTGTTAATTTCCTGCGGCTAACACGCCTTATTGCCTGTTTTGGGATCTTATCGCCGATCTGGCTGGTCGTTGAGAATGTAGTGGAGTGGTGTTGTTGCGGCTTTTTGCATGGGAACGCCTACTCTGCATCTCATTAGCGATAGTTGCCGTGGTCATCCGTGGCGCTGTTTTTTGAGGATGCCATCGCAGGAAAACTGGTTTTATCGACTGTTAGCACCAGCTTGTGAATGGGGCGATACATTTATTGTGACTTTGGCTGCGCTAAAGTGCCAATAACTCGGCGATAGGTCCTTGAAAATATGCCCCCAAGACCCTGATTACTGAGAGTGATGGGGATGGCTGAAAGGGGAATTGAGAAGAATCAGAAACATGAAATATATATTTTTTTAATTGCACATATTCACCAAACATTTGTACTCATAGCTCTTCTTGATGCAATCAATGGGTGCGTGATGGTATGGTCATTGTTTTCCATGAGGTTGCTCTGTGAGGGCCATGTAAAGCCCAGGCCTGTCATAAGTGAGTGGATATAGTGTGATTTGGAGGTCACAGTTTTTGATGTGGATGAGCTCAGTGGGCATGTGGAATATGGAAAATGTGTTCCAAGTCTACATGGGAGTGATGTAAGTTGTTGGTTTTCTCTGTTGTACAGTGGAGTCTACAAACCCACCTAATGCATGACAACATTAGGGGACATTATCTGTTGCAATTGTTGATTTTAGAGGATCTCCAATAAATGAAAAGACTACTCCTATCTCTTAGATTCCTAGTATATTTGTTAAGAGTAGTAATTGGCGAGTGTTTGTGACTTGGCTCCTGTAGTTATGGGTGTTCTATAAATGGACTAGCATTGGAAAGGATGATTCTGTTTCTGGCACCTAGTTCTGTGTTCATGAGTAGGTGATTGATCCTTTTTTATACACCTTTATAAGTGACTGTAGAATGTCACAAATGTTCTTAGTGATTGGTCTGGACTATTTTGCTGAACTCCAATATCTTTGTTTCCTATCTTGGGTCAACCTCAATTGTTGTGATTTTAAGCCTTCTGGTTCCTAAGTGCTTTCATGCTGGTCACCTGGTCCTCCCTCTTCTGTGTTTACTGAATTGTTTTTCTTTAGGACCATTCCTCTTGGTCCTCAGTTATTTTAATTCCTAGCAGACATTCTTCATTATACATTGATTTAGATCAGGCTTCTCCAACAAGTAGCTCGCAAGCAACTTGTAGCTCCCAACTACCTATAAGTACCTCTCTTGTGTGCAACCCAGCCATCTAAATTAGAAGATTTGTCTTGGCTGAATTAACAAATGTATATCAAAATTTAAGAGAGTGTATTTGAGACGGAAATGTATGTTTGCAAAACTTATTACCTGATGCTTGGAGATGGTTGAATTTCAAAAATAAATTAAACCTGATCATTGAATGATAAATCTTGCAGCACTGGGGAGACATATTACTTTTACCATTATTACTTTGCTGTTTTGGGCATTGCAGCTATGGCTCTTATGTATTACCATTCGACACTAACCATGCCATGTTATCATTTCTGCTGACAACCACGACTAATGAACTGAGATGATCACTGCAAGAAATCCGGTAGATGGTGATAACTAAAGTAATCTGTTCTGCTACAGTCACTGTTACAACACTAATAACATTGGTAGCTTGTGATTATTTTGATTGTACATAAGACTATAGAAATGTTTTGAGAACCCTGATTTAGATTTATGCCTTTTGTTGGGATCTAGAGCCATATATGCTTTTGTGTGGCAACCAGGCAGTAAAGCTTCTGTCTCCTCCATGTTGTTTGGGCTTTGAAGGCCACGTTGTCTGTTGCATTGTTTTCCATTCATCTGCTCTCCTGTTTAGGCTACCTGAAGTTCTCCCCCAGTTCCTATGCCAATAAACAACACAATGACTTTCCCCTCTGTAGAAGGATAATTTAAATACAGCTTTCAATAGTCAGAACACACAATGATTCTTGAAAACATCTCTATGTTGAGATAACGAGTAGAAGTTCTGTGGTGTCTTACTTGGAATCTAAGGATCACTTGCCAGTGCTGATAGAGTGTGGTATGTGACAGGAATGTTTATCGCAAGAACAGGAAGGTCTGAGTGCAAGTAGAAGGACTTGGGATGTTATGCAATAGTGGGGTTGATCTCAGGACATATGTGTGATGAGGTTTCTAGGTATGATGAAGTGCAGGGTTTCAGAAAAGCATGTGGTTTAGATGTGTGTAGGTTGTGTTGAAGAGTGTTTAGGTGTGGTGGGGCATGGGGCATGTCAGCAAGGAAGCAAATAGTGTGATGTGTGATAGGAAATGGGTAAGCAGTGAGGAGATTTTAAGCTTCTTAAGAAATGTAGAAATGTTTAAGAATACTGTTGTGTGCTAACAGTGCCAGGTGATGAGGTTATGCTTTATATAGTGTGTTCTAGGTACCCATAAGGATGACAGAGTGTGGAGGTATATGTGTTAGGGTTTCATGGTGTAGTGTGTGGTTATTGGCCTCCAGTGTGTGGTTATTAGGCTCCAGAAGGAGATGGTGTGAAATGCCATGGGTAGAAGTATTTTGTGTTTGTGGTCCGAGTTAATGTTTTGTTGTCTGATGTTGTTCAGTGTGATACAGAGTTTTGTATGGAAGTGTGCTACTTTCAGTGCAGTCATGATATGCTCTGTGATGCAATATGAGGTACTGTGGGTATACCATAGTATTGTAGCATAGGTTTATGAGTGTTGTCATTGTGAATGTTATGAAGCTATGTGTGTATGTTTCATGTAGTGTGGTATTGCTGTGACTTGGTGTGAAGCAGTGCAGAAATATGTTTTTTGTTGTTTGAAGGTGTTGTCCAGGATAGTTGGGCTCCGTGACAAGGTGGTGTCTTGCGTTGAAGTATGACCTGGAATTACATTGATGTTTCCGTTGCTGTAGAATGATTTGGAATTTGGTAAGGGTCATGTTAGAGCTTCGTTTTTTATGTAATATATGGTCATCTCTAGCGAGGTGCTGTAGATGTTGCAACTGGCAGTGTGCAGTTATAAGCGTAAAGTGAAGTGTTGCTGTATGAGGTTGTTTGATGTTTGAAATGGGGTGCTGAACAAGAGTTTGGTACTCTTGTATGGCAAGTGGACTGATGGTGTTCAATGCTTGGAAATGTATGTTGTAGGTTGTCATGTAGCCTAAAGTGGTCCTGTAGAGATGAGCTTAGGATGAGCAGCTTACTCATGAGTGTGATTTATAGTGGAGTTTTGTTTTGAAGTGTGATGCTATTAGATATCTTGTGTGGTGCAGTATAAAGTGCCGCGATGTTCGTGTAATAAGCAATGATATGGGAAAGTATTAATTTTCTGTGGTGTGAGTGGTATAATATTGTGTCTGCATGGTGTATGAGAAGATAAAGGATGTTTCATTGGTGTAGTGCAAAGCAGTGGAGGAAACCTGATGAGGCACATATGTTGTGGGAAGTTGTACGTTTGTTAATATTAGCACACCATATAGCCTGGATGGTGCCTGTCTCTGTTATTATCATTTGCATAGTTCGCAAATATCCTTTACTGAGGCAAGGGAGTACTTGCATTTGGTTATTTTGCAATGCAGCAGGATGATTAGTGAGGTATGCCATTATGCAGTGGGAACGTATGTATGTACAATGAATTCAAGGGTGTGGCTGGAGTGTTTGTAGTGGTGTTCAGCTGTTGTAGGTGGTTTAAGTGGTATTCAGTAATGTGCACGCATGTTAAACATTACCACTGTGTTGAATGTGATAGTGCACGGTGATTGTGTAGTTGTGCTTAGGTGTTAGTGCCTACTTACAGTGGGCCTGTGGAGTATTAACAAGTGGCTACTGTGTTCACAAGTGTGGTTTTTTATTGTTTGGTTAAGTACAGTAAGATGGTCTTCATTTGTCAAAAATAGTCGATAAAGAGTGTTTATGCATTGTGATCTTGTGTGTTACAGAGTTATGTTGTGCATGTCTTCTATGTTTGTTTTGGTCTGGAACAATGTGGCATTTTAAACTCGATTATGCAGTATATACTCGCCTGAGTAAAGCGCGTGAGCACCATAAGTTTTCAAAGATAACCAAGAACTGTCAAACCAGCCCCCTGGGGAACTACTGATAAGCACTGAATGTATCTTAATGTTTAATGCCTAACCACAAAGTTCTATAACCCGTTTACGGTAATTCCGCCGTGGGGCGTTCCATTAAGTGGGCGGGGCCACGACGGCCAAATGACGTGCGCAGCACCACCGAGGTAGTGCTCGCGATGGCCGATGGCTGACTGGCGCAACGAAGGGGATAAAAAAACTATTAAAATAGCTTGACCTCAGAATGCTCAGTTACCCTCTGGCTTCATTTCTGTTCATAGTTTTAACACTGTGGGGCATATTCTCAAGGAGCTATCGCCAAGTTAATGGCACTTTAGCGCAGCCAAAGTCGCGATAAATCCATCGCTGCATTCACAAGCCGGTGCAAACTGCTGAGACCACCAGTTTACCTGCGATAGCATCCTCCAAAAGCATTGCCACGGATGACCCCGGCATCTATCGCTAATGAGATGCAGGGTAGGCGTTCCCGAGCAAAAAGCTGCAATAATACCACTCCACAACATTCTCAACGACCAGCCAGATCGGCGACAAGATCTCAAAACATGTGATAAGGCACGATAGCAGCAGGAACCGAACACCTGCTCCGACCTGGTGCAAAGTCGGACGACAACCAGCAACAGAAAAGGGAGCCCAGACCACAGCCACACCTGAAGAACAACAGATGCCATGGAGCTACTGATCATGCAGCTCGGATCCCCAACAGGGACACAACACCCACCGCCACCACACCACAGTACCCCCCCTCCCACGGGGCCACACCCCAGCCACCCCCCACCTCCCCCGGACCAAGAGAATGCACATCAACGTCATGAAATCATGCACAAAACCATTTGCCTGATGCCGCAGAAACACAACAACTAACAGCCATGTAAGTACAGAAAAAGCAGGTTCAATCCTTCACCATTGAAAGTCCAAACAAAACATCACAATCAAATATCATACAAAACAACCATTTGGTAGAGTCATGGCAGCTCATCCCTGGACAACCTGCAAGTGACAGCCTGTAAGACAATATCTCAGATAAGAAGATGTGTCAGGCACTCATCAAAGGACAAAGAGAGAGAGAAAGAGAGAGAGAGAGAAAGAGAGAGAGAGAGAGAGAGAGAGAGAGAGAGAGAGAGAGAGACTGAACAAGGAGCACAAGGACAATAGTGCCATTGGCACATACATGCCAACTGTTGCATGTGTCTCGCAATTGGTGCACCCAAAATCTGAGGCCTGGCAACATGTTCAGCGCGAAGGCCACATCACATTTCAGAAACGCAAGCAGTAGTCAGACTAAAATTAGGCATGAAAGCTCCTTTGTCTCGAAACACAAGGCAGAAGGCCATCCGAACCCCCGACCTTGGTCTCCAATGCGCACAGCACCCCCTGAGTGAGATACCATGCCAGACTCTGGTGACTCCCACACCACAAACTGTACTAATGAAAGAGCAACTTGTCCAAACCCCACACACACTTGTCCCTGCTAGAGCTACACCTGCATGGCATGCCCCTAACACATAGGTACAAGAGACAACCCCTAAGCCAAAACATTGAACACTCATACGACTCATTACTCCGAGCTGTGGCATATCATCCACAGAATTGCCACCGGTCTGAGGAGTGCCGGTGGTATGAGACCAACAAACGCAATGGCAGGCAATCCCGGGCACATGCACAACCACAGTCACGTGGAACTGTACCGTGCACGAATGCCGCATCTGTTGGGAAGTCTGCCAAAGGTAGTTCTGCGAATCAGTTACCGTCTGAGTTTCCGGCTTGCATAAGTCACATGCTTCCAGCCATGGTTCCACTGTCGATCATGCACATTCGAGTGGCCCATGGAGGTCTGCCTATCCAACACAACGGTAGCTGAACTGGATTACGACTTGTGTGTGCGACCCCTGTTGGCACACGAACAGGAGTGTAACCGGGATACCTGGGCTTGGGATGCCTTGATATGTGGTGTCTGTGCCGGCAGCAGTGGATGGGAGATTGCACAAGTCATCGTGTGCAGTGACCACATCGAGGCACTCCGCTATTGGGCTGTGCTGCAGATTAGTGAAAAAACGTGCTCAGAGCACATCTGTCCGGGCCAGTTAATGGATTGACTCTCCCTCGTGTTCCTTGAATCCGAGAACGACGTACTTCTGGAACTGATTGCCGACGAAGCAGCGCTCGCATTCATGGACGAGTAACTACCTTCCTGCATACATAACTGATCGACACCCAGAGCACAGGTCCCAACACCGTGTTGCATCATGGAGGATTGGTCCCATAAGCCAGTACAACAGTGGACTATTCTGCATTCGCAAAGACTCAAAATGCATGTGCGTGCACCTACGCCGGTTGCCACACACCTGTGCAAGGTGCTGCAGCCCTATAGACGGAGCCGCACAGCGTCGTCTGGCAAAGTTCCCAAATCTGACATACTGCTGGAGGGAGACTACACACATGCCAATGTGGCATGACATGTGACCTTGTTGGTCCCTTTCACCTGCTCACTGCCTGCAGAGCACACAGTCGGCGCAGTCCGGTGGGAAAGCTCCATGCAGATCGCATGGATTGTGAGTCGTGTCCCCTGACACGGGGCAATGAGCAGACGCCAAACATCACATGACTCGACCAGCATGGCAAGGTGGGCTGAGACCGTTGCCAACTGTTAGGATATGTGTACATGTTTGCTATCCCATTCCATGCTCCTTGACACGTTCCCATTCTGCCTGTAAGTGTATTCAGCATTTGTCTGCCTGTTGGGGCCCATCACTTGCCCGTACTGACATGCACATGCAAATAAATCCTACATAACTTCACCAATGTACAACTGTGATGAGTGTTGACTAGTTAGACAAATTGTGTGTATCAATGAGCATTGTCCACACACAGGGAGGGACAGACTGCCTGTGGTACATAGTTGGTAAATCCCTATTGGCAGCTCCACCTCTTTGAGCCACACATTGTGTTTGGGATAGTTGCTGGTAGACCTGTGCCCTTACGTGTCTTCAGCAATGTGAGTATGGTGTCAAACTACTTGCCTTGTGGATCAACATGATCCATTGAAGCAGACCGTGTACACACTTATGTGTGTGAGTACGTCATGCGAAGAGGAGTTCCGTAGCCACGTGCAATGGGGGACACTACTTCAGGTGGGCTACCGATTCTGACATTGACACACACAGCCCTATGTGATACATGGACGTGGGACTACGTTGGGGGATGCGAGATTGTTGTGCATGTGCAATGAGGCCACAGCTAGTTCACACCTTCACAGGAATCCAATTGACCACGTGGGTCAGGATCAAACTTGCGCATTGCTGACATTTAGCAGGGTGTACCTCTTAGTGCAATCAACGTCCCTACATTCACCCATACTTGTACACGTGGGTGAACATAGACATGACACATCTGTGTGATTTGGAATGTTTTATTCACATTCTGGGGAGTCTCCGAGATGGAGGCGTACATGTCTAGTTCAAGCCAGCATTAAGTGTTTGCCCAGGGGTGGGCCAACCAGAGTCATTGGGGGAATGCAAAGTTGATCTGAAGAGGAAGAGAACAGTCCTCAGCCGGATTGCTGTGTCATTGGTACAAGGCAGATATGGCAGTCCATGTCGGGGTCCAGGGGAATGTCACAGAGTGTTCTGGGGGACAGATGGATGTGTTGTACCAGGGCATGATGCATGGGGCTGAACCATGCAGGGACTGGCCATGTGGCGGGTATGGTTGCTATTGCCTCCTTCCTCACACAGTTATTGCACTCCACATCTTACTCCTCTGAGACGTCTTCTGTGTCCGGTGTGTCAGGTGTGTGTGGTGGTGTTATGGCTGCATCACTGTGGGCCACTGACACATCAGGGTGCGAAGGTGATAGGGCTGCATCACTGTGTACCACTGACACATCAGGATGCGAAGGTGTAATGGCCGCATCACTGTGTGCCACTGACACATCAGGGGGGCGGAGATGTGTGTGTCGAAGTTCCTGCAGCAGACATCTGGTACAGGCTCTGTGGCAGCAATGGCAAGATGAGGATCTGAAAGGCCTGGAAGATCCCAGCTACATGTCGCTGATGTTCAGTCATGGCAGCCCTACTCCCAGCCTTCATCCAGTCCATGGTCTCCATTGTCTTCCGCATCTGTGCCAACTCTGTGCTGGCATCGCTGGAGCCTGTCTGACTTGGAAGTTCCTGTATCCGAGTGATGGCCCCAGCGAGGTCAGCCAAGGGTTGTCGGTGAGCATGGTGCAGACAGAGGGTGTCTGTTAGGGACTGTACGTGGTCCCTAATGGGACTCAGACACCCACTTGTGACAATGAGTTTGGCTGCCACAAGGTCGAAACCCACCCGCAGCTGGTCAGCCAACTCCTCCTGGCACGCTAACACACGGCATTGGAATTCAAAGTGTTGGTCGTGGAGGTCCTGTGGGCCAGCCATGGTGGGGTGTGCTTCCTGCTGTGTGGGCTGTGCAGGGGGTGAGGTCACCTCGATGCAGCTGGGCTGCACTGCTCCTGGGGGGGGGGGTCCTGAGGCTGTCTACGAGCCGTTGGAGGGTGTCTGAGCAGAAGTGCAGGGTGTCCTCTTCATCATCACTGTAGAGATGTGTGGTCTGCTCTGTAAGAGATGTTGATAGCCCCTTTGCAATGTAAAGGGGAGATGCAGGTTAACAGTGTGTTGCATGTATGTTGCCCATTGTACATGTTTACATAGACTGCATGACAATGTACATTGTGACTGTTTTGGAGGAGGTGCCTATTTAATGGGAGACAGTGGACATTTCGACTACATGACGGATGTGAGGTTGCACTCGTACATCATCATCTCACAGTGTCATGCAATCCCAGATGTGATTGGCCAGTTTATATGTACGAGCGGCAGCAGTTGTGTCCTCTGTCCTGTGATATAAGGGTTGCACTTTGTACCACATTGTCGTCAATGTTGATGTGCTGTGATTGCTATGTGTGTGTGCTGCATTGTTGGCAAGTCAGCCCTGCAGCTCTGATTTGGCGGCACCTCATCCCTAGTAAATATGCCTTTGACTCGTGTGCTTTTCGGGTGCTGTGATGTTTGCGACTTGGGTCATTTGTGCTGTTGGACATATTTTTGTACTTGTGTGCATTGTTTGTCTGCAGATGTGTTTTTGATGTCATGGGTTGTAGGTACATGTGGATGTGTCAGAGTGTGACCTTCTCCTTTACGGATGTGGTCCACACTCAGCTACCTCAAAGTCGTCTTGTGCACCATGTCAAGTATTGTGACTCCATCCATGCTATCTGCCATGCAGTGTCAGTTGCATAGTCCATGTAGCTCACAGAGCCTCAGCTTTTCTTGCTTCAGCAGATGTGCATGGGTAAGTTGTGGCATTGGTGATATGGAGGGGGGCCCCATTTGTGCACATTGTGGACAGGGGCCTACTTGGTGTTTCTATGTGTGTTGCAGTGTGCCAAGGGTACCAGGGACATGTTCCACACTCATTGTGGGTGTTCAGTGTGCTGGGCATGATTGTGCATGTGTGCCAATGTGCCCATCTCCCTCCATCACCCCAGGCCCTGGTCGTTACTCACCCTGTTGCTGTTGGGTCAGGTCATATTGTGTTGCGTCCAGACCCCCAACTCCTTGCACCGTCTGTGCACTGATGACTGTGGCTACCATTTCCGCCAGCTCATCCAGCTCCTCCTGTGGCGCAGGAGTCCCACCTCCAGTCGCCTTTGCTGCCTTCCTGTTGGCAGCGAGTTTCTCCTTGGTTAGGCTCACAATGAGAGCAGAGAGATGTCACCGCCCTGACAGTGAGCTGTTTTTCAGAACGGCTTGATTTACACTCTCAGGGTCGGTCTGCATAGACCTGCGTTGACATGGGCAAAAGCAGCTGGCGGAGGCACTGCACCGCCCATGTTCTCCCATCTCTCTCATGTCTCTGGAGCCCCAGGATATGTAGGAGAAGCAACTGCTATTCCATGCTTGGGTCTCTGGAGACCCAGGTGTGGCGAAAGAACAAAGGGAAAGCAAGCGCTTCACTTGGATGACTTTATTGCAGTGACTAACTGTATTCCGTTCCAGTAATTCACGCTAAATCCTCCAATGGAATTCATATAAAATGAAGAGCTATTGTTTTTAAAAACAACATCGTTGACTTGTCAATCAAGTTATTTAATGAAACTGCTATCTTGTGCTATAGCAGAATTTGAAACCTTTGTGGAAGCTCAAGTCATCCCAAGGTAAATAATGTCAGAAGGAATATGTTTAATTCACCACATCCTAGTCAGGTGGTAGGACCCAATAGTGTCAGAATCCAGGAGTGAATTACAAATTGGGTGTGTGAAATTCGTAAAATTTGCTTTTGTATCAGTTTTCAAAATATTTGCAAAATTATGCGAAATGCAAAGGGGTCCTTTTGTTCTATATATATTAGCAAAAAATGCATTCTTGCGTCCAAAAAAACAAACAACACCACGACCAACAGCTGCAGGTGTTCTGTTGTTTCCGTGCATTTGTAGCACGTTTTCGCCATGAATGATGCATTTTGCCGAAGATTCATAATGCAAATAGCCGGTAATAACGCAAATTACACCAGAGTAATTTAAACTTCACCCAGGCATAGTTAAAATTACAACATTCTGCTTCAAATACTTAAAGCCACATTTATAATGAAATAGATACTACAACCACATCCCCCATTTCCCACAAGACTTAAACTAACACTCAAAGAAGACACACCAATTTGAGAATGGGAAACTGACCACCTACCAGGTTGGCGCCAATATATAAGTGAAGCAAAATGAAACTACAAATTATAGACTATACTACTCTGTACAGAACTTTCTCAGTTTTCTTTGAATCCTCAAACCATGATCATCACACACTTAATCAATCCTTTACCAAGACTTCTAGTAACCTTCCATCCCCGCCCAGTCTGTGATTGCTCACATCCTGAGATCCGGACTGTATTTTAACCGCTCTCCTCATATTCAATCAGTCTCTTCCTTTTACATTGAAAGCATTCCCTCTGGTGGCTTCGACCCTTATTGATGGCCTTAACCTAAAATGTCCTTTCACCACTTGAAAAGGATCGTTAATGTTCATTAAACTCTATCCTTCTGTTCACTTACACATTCCTTCACACAATGTCTGCTGTCAAATTCTTGTTTTAACTTGTACCGGTATTTTGCTGCCCATTGTCCAACCACACTGCCCAAAGCCTTCTCGTGTTCCAGTTTCTACCTCCACTACCGCAGCCAAGCCAGACACATCCTTCACCACACCAGCCTTCCTCACAGTACCCCAAGAGGGCTTTTGCACATCACTTTATTACATGTGGTCCAGTAGGACAGTAGCATACCGTACACTGCTTCCTGGATTTAAAATGTATTTTTGGATACACTTGACCAAAGTACCGTTCATATGTTCAACTAAACTATTACCCTGGAGGTGATACCATGAAGTTCTATGAGGCTTAAAACTGTCTTGGCTAAAATATAAATACATTTCTTTAGAAACAAATTAAACTCCACCTCTTTGGGGATTCCTTTTTTCATCAATACCTTCTCAAAACATTTGATGACAGATCTTGTAGTGGGCTTGGGTAATAATTCAACTTCCAACCACTTACTATAGTCACCCAACAACACTCCAGCAAATCTGTATTTGCTGGAAAAGCATTAAAAGGTCCCATAAAATCAACAGATCATCCAGCAACTCTATCGGCAGTAAAGGAGAAGTGCTCATTTTAAAATGCTTTTCAGTCCTTTACATATCACACAACCCTTGACAACGTAATCAATATGTGTATCCTTTCCCGGCCACCAAAACACAGAACATACTTTCCTTTCAGAACTAGTTTGACTATGATGACCCTTATGTTCAGATTCAAATATCCTTTCTCTCACCTATCTCTCACCTCTCGTCAACATTCTGTCTTTTTCCAGGGATAACTTCTTACCTACTTTGGTGAAAGGCTAATTACGTGCAGGAACAGTTATCTCATTTGGCCACTCTCTATTTTCAAAAATACCAGCATCACTCTACCTAGAAAGCTACATTTTTGATATCCCATCATGTTTGTTTATCACCTCTAACCACTAGTATGTCATCTGGAAACCCCACAATTACATCAGTGTCAATTGTTAGACATGGTCCTTTTTTCAGGGTGCTACCCAAACCTTTTGTCTCCCTCCAAATTTTGGCAGAATTCAATTTTGTTGGCCTTAGGACTCTGCACAATTTACTACTGCTAATTAGTGCTAACGTGCTTGTGATCTCTGCTTAAAACAAGTAGAATTTGCTTATACCCAATTTGCATATTAAATGTACTTATAAGTCTCTAGTAAAGTGCATACCATGTGCCCCCGACATGTGAATTAAATGCTACTAGTGGGTCTGCAGCACTGAGTGTGCCATTCACTTAAGTAGCACCTTAAAAATCTAAGGCTTGCCTTTTACAGAGCTTGTGTGTGCAGTTTTAAATCTGCAAAATAAACCTTTTAATTCATATATCGCCCATAAGGTAGGCTCTGCACATACCAGAGGCCCATATGCAATGCTTTGAAAAAGTTGACCATTTACTTTTAAGTTTTACACGTTCTGGTGGTGAAACCTCTGACATTTGTATTTCACTACTGCAAGCCCTATCTCTCCTATAGGATAACATTGGAGTTACGTTATTAAGTCTTACTCATCTAATTTCCAAATGGGAAGAGATAACAAGTTCCCGTTTGGCGTCTATGGAATCCTGCTTTAAAATCCTAAGTTATGGTGAAGTCGAATTTTAAATTACAGTTCTGCAAATGCTACTTTTAGAAAGTTATAGCAATATACTGAGTCGACCCAATAACCCTATGAACCAGGGTGATAATACTATATCAACAACTGAGGTTCACTCGAGAGAAACAGAAAAAGATAAAGATTAGAAAAGCAACCCAAGGAAAGCCAAAAAAGTGTACCTATACAAAGGAATGATGTTCCCTTGCAATATGACTTCACACACACTGGAACAGATTTTTTTTTAAAAAGAGAGTATTTGAATATACCAAAGGGTAATTATTAAAAGTTTCAAAACTTGTAAAAAAAAATTCATAAAAAAAAAAAAACAATAATCCAGACAATCAAGAAATTCTGGTGCAATTAGGACAGACTGTTATACAATACAGAATAATAGGGTGCAGTGGCAGACTAAAACAAAATGATGTCAAATGATCCATTGAAAATATCAAATATTCAATTGAGGATGTGCGGTTGTAGCGTAAACTAATTCAAACAGTCCATATTATGTGAAAGAAAGCCTTTGTTTCAGCCCAAAGGTAAACTTGACCGGGACCGTCATCAGGACACTGTGTTACAAGGACATTTAGTAGAAAGCAGCCTAAGTAGTTCCATTGAGGATGAAAGAAAAATGATAATAGAAAGTTATAAGCCAAGGCTTGGTCCTGAAATTGCGGTGAACAATCACACAATAGAAAGCATCCATACAATGGTCAAGCCATGATCTAGTTGTATTGTTCTAAGGCAACTTGGGAATGAGTCAGGGACCCTGGACAGAGCTTGTATATAGAGGATCCCCGACTTTTTCCCGGGTTGTCCTGCTACACCAGTTTTACCCAGCACTTGCAGGTCTCCTTTGAGGGCCCTTCCATTGTGTGGGGCTCATTCTTCGTGGACTGGATTTGGATACCATCCGGCAGAAATTCTTTATCTTGAATCCCAAGTACTATTAGATTGTGGCTTGTCCATTGGATGGACAATCGCACATCTTCAATTAAATATGTGATATTTTCAATTGATCATTGGACATCCTTTTGTTTTAGTCTGTCACTGCAGCCTATTATTCTGTATTGTATAAATTAGTCTGTCTTAATTGCACCAACATTTCTTGATTGTCTGGATTATTGTTTGATTCATTTGTTTTACATTTTTATTAATTTCAACATTATGAATAATTATCCTTTCATATATTTGAATAATCTCTTTTCTTGAAAACGGTTAGTGTGTGTGAAGTCAGTTTACAAGGGTATATTATTCTTCTCGTTGGTAAATTTATTTTGCTTACCTTGAGTTGGTTTTCTAATCTTTGTTATTCTTTTGTATCTCCCAAGTGAACCTGTTTTTGAGAGAGTACTTTTTAGAAAGTTGACATTTTCTTGCCTTAGCCATTTGGTGCCTGCAGCCTGTCTCTGGTCACATGACTGGTTGAGGTTGGAAGTAGAGTTTCGTACTTCTTCCTATACAGCCGTACACAGTGGGAGCTTAGGTGTGATTGGATGGGCCATCACTGACCTGATGGGGGAGGAGCTGGGCCCAGCCTCACTTACACCTAAATAGTCCCCACACAAAGGGCTACATACCCCCTGTACTGAGACTTGAGCCACTGTCAGAAAGGCAATGCATCTGTGCACTTCAAAGGCATGCCTGTAGAAGCTACTCCCCACTTCAAAGGCACAATTGTGTATAAAAGAAGGACCTCAGACACCACCACATCAGCACACTTCTGGACCTCTTGATACTCTGCCAGGAAGAAGGACTGCTGCACTGCTACAAGGACTGCCACTCTGCTGAACTGCTGCTCTAAAAGAACTGCTGCCTTGCTCTGCAGACCTGCTGCCTACTGCCCTCTTGCCTGAAGAAGATGAACTGGACCTGCACCTAGGACCCCAGAGTGACTCAAAGGGCTAGTATGCTGGCCTACTGATCTTGGCCTCAGGTACATAAAAGACTGCCCAACCAGCTTCTGCATACAGCTGCAGCGAGTTCCTAGCCTCCAAGGGGTGCCCCTCAGGTTGTAGACCCTTGGTGTGACTCAGCGGGCACCTAAAGAAAGCTTTTTTACTTGTTATGACCATGAAGGGCCCGCTTGCAATTGAACAATGCCATTCAAAGAAATTCAGTGAGAGCTGACGCAAGCCTATCTCTTCACAGAGCAAGCATCGATCATCTGAAGCTCCTGCCCGCCATTGAAACCTGACATGCTGTTCGCAAAAACGACTACCACCATCCAGGACGCTCTCCTTGTTCCCTGCAACCCTCTCAAGCACAAGCGGGACTCTTGCGACAAAGCGTAAACCTTCAGCGGGACTAATCTGGGCTGCATCCTACCCACACTCCATCGCAGTCGGCCTGAACTTTTGACTGATCCGGTCCAGGGCAACCAAATAGCTGCGGTGGCGCTTTCTGTTTTTAGGCGCTATTTTACACTTTATTCTTTAAAAATTCATAGCTCCAGTTCTACTGATTGGTTGGTTGAATTTTGCTCTATGTTTCTAACCTGGTGTGGGATTTTTGTGTTGTGTTTTCACTGTTTTACTGTTTGAAGTGTTCCACAAATACTTTACACATTGCCTCTAAGTTAAGCCTGACAGCTCTGTGCCAAGCCACCAGGGGGTTGAGCACAGGTTAATTTGGGGTTTGCTTGTGCCTTACCCTGACAAGGGTGGTTGCTGCTTGACCAGGGCTCACACCCCAATCAGCCAGTAACCCACTGTCTTACCCTGATCGAAATGTTCTCCATAACGTTCTGAAAAAACTGAAGCAGCAGACACCAGACCAACTGGCATCCTCTTGAACTGAAATGCACCAATAAGTGAGATAAAAGCTGAGAGATGTTTAAATGCAGTTCCCAGTTTCACCTGATGACATGCTGATACCATTTACATTTTGCTAAAATACTTTGCTCCAGTGAAGGTGGTCAACATGTGATCAGACTGAGGAAGTTGGTATGAACTGATGCAGATTTCTTTGTTTACACTTCTTAAGTCAACACAAACTCTTACGTTGCCATTCTTCTTGTATGTGATGAACAGTGGAGATAACCATAAGGACTATTCAACCAGCTACATAAACCCATCTTCGCACATTCTCGTGAGTTCATCGGTCAGGCCTTTCCTAACACTGAACAACACATTTCTTAGCTTATCTTTAATCAGTCTGTCTTGTCCTAGTTTTACACAAATGCAACGTTAAACCCTTTTTTTCTCCCCAAATTGCTTTTGAAAGCTCCCTTAAAAAAACGTAATCCACAGTAGCAACTTCGTTAACCACCACATATATCTGCTTTGTCGCTCCTGGTCTTAAAGTCTTGCCAAATGGACCTCAGTGCTACTACCGCAAAATGTTAAACCCTTTCTTGGCAATATACCTTTATGTGGATAATGAGGTCCGTGAAGCTCAAACTGCACTACAAAACTAAAAGATCAATGTTCCTCCCTTCATAGGAAACTGGACATTTATCAGGTGGTTCAAGGGTCCTACTCCACATTTGTTGCTTCTATAATTTCACTGAATTCATCAAATTCATCGTCCTCCAGGTGCCTGAATCTACATGTATATTCAACAATATACCATCTACCACTATATAAGTTTATGGATCAATACATTGTTCTGTCTTCTTAACTACCACTTAACTTAACTTCCACTTAACCAAAAGGAAGCAGAAGATCCAGTCAATTGAACTGGGCTTAGATCTAAATCCTACCTGTAGATCAGACAGAAGTATGGTTTACGTTGATCCAATATATAAGTCTCTCCAGGTCTTGATTGCAGAAAACTTTTTGCAGGTTATCCAAAAGGCTAATTGGATGATAGTTAGTTGGGGTGCTGGAGCTTCCCTTCTTGAAGGCAAAAACAATCTCTGCCCCTTTGCAACTAGTGGGCATTGCTGTGATTGCTGCAATTGTGTTTGTGACAGCATTGATGTAGGGGACCCATATATTAAAAAAAGGTAAGCTGGGATCTTCTCTAGTCCAGGAGCATTGCCTCACTTAAATGATGCTATCACATGAGCAGTCTCCGCTACGGTAAAAACAAAGGGAGTAGGAGGCAATGTAAGTACAATAGCGCCTTTGGTACTGGGGAAGGCCAATTCCGTTTAATCCGGAGAGGAGAAAAAAATCTGAAAATGGGTGACGCACGTTCAGGGCAAAATGGATGTCTCAGGTGGCTTCCCTAAACTTAGACTTACTAACTGCCAACATTTCTTTAGGTCTTTAAGACCTGGCTTTGACAACAGGTTTATCCACAGATTATTTGGTTTGTAGTCTTGTGTTTCTGACGTCTTTTTGTTGGTTTTATGACTTTACCACTGCTGATCAGTGTTAATGTGCATATGCTCTCACTGTAAATTGTATGTATGGATTTGCGTTTCCATAATTGGCTGATTTGACACTAGTCAGTGCCTAGTAGAGTACACTGTGTGTGCCCAGGGCCTTTAAATCAAATGCTGCAAGTGGGTCTACAGCACTGATTGTGCCACCCACATAAGCAGCCTGTAAATATAACTCAGTCTGGTACTGCAATGTTGACTTGGCAAGTGCACACACTTGCCAGTCGCTTACCTTTCCTTTTCTTACATGTTAGTCACACCTAAGGTAGGCCCAAGGTACCCCTGTGGGCAGGGTGCAGTGTATGTGAAAGGTAGGACATGCCCTGTTGTGTGTGGCATGTCCTGATAGTGAAATACTGCCAATTTCGTTTTTCACTATTGCAAGGCTACCTATTCTCAGAGGTTAGAATGGGGAGTTTGCTTATAACATCTTATAAACATTACTACCCCTGGGAACAAGATAGGAAAATAAAGTTTAGTATGTCTGAACTCAGAATCTTAAAATGCATCTTTTAGTTAGGGTGATTTTTACATTCTGTGTTTGAAAATACCACTTTTAGAAAGTAGGTATTTTCTTGCTTAGCCTTCCAGTGTGCCTCTGCTAGCATGTGTATTGATTGTCTGGTTTTGGAGTGACAGGGGCTGGGGATGTGCAGTGGCTCCAGAGAGTCTGGATGAGTCAGCACTAAGCTGAAGAGGCCTGGTCTGCATTGGGAGTGGTGGGAGGAGTAGCACCTGAATAGGGCTGTGCCTGCCTTCCACAATGATGTCTTCGCTCACTGAGGTGTGTCTGGAGCCAGGGTTCACACTGACAATGGAGGTTGTTGTGCACCTGCACAGTGACCCCCAGAACTGGCTTGGACTGAGCTCAGAGCCCTGGGCCAGGAGAGAACAAAGAGATTTACTGTATAAAAAGACGGGCCCAGACCCCAGACTTTTAGATCACATATGGGAATCAAGCAGAACCTTTGCCAAGGAGAAGGGCCAGAGTAGCTGGGGAGTAATACTGCCCCTGTGCTGTTTGCTGTCTTGGGTTGGCCTGCAGTGGCTACTTGCTGCCAAGGAAAGGAGAAAGGACTTTGCTGTTTGCTGTGTCTCCTGCTTGAGGAAGATCTTCAAGGGCTTGAAACGGAGCTTGCCTCCGGTTCTGGAGTCTCAGGGACACAAACACTTAACCACCAGCTCCCCTAAACATCCTTGCTGGGGGTTCTGACCGGCTAAGGGGTGTCTGCTGTTGTTTTGAACCTCTAGAGGCTGTTTTGCCACTGGGAGCTGAAAAAGCAATGCAACTTCAAGAAGTGTGACGCATCCGCACCTGTTTCCAATGCATCGCCAAAGAGATCATCGCAGCGCCTACCTGCGGCTCGAGAAATCACCGCACGCCGCATCGAGTGCACCAATCTCCGAGATCACCGCACTGATTCTGATGCAAGCCCTGCTGTGAGGCTGCAAGAACCCACACATCATCCTGGATCATCGCATCGAGGCGACAGGTCTGTCACATTGTTGGGGAACTCAGTAAGAAACCAACGCGTCACCTCTCCACACAGTAAGAAACCGACGCATGACCTTCTCTCCGGTAAGGAACCGACGCATCTCCTCCCCTGCGCAGCAGTAAGGAACCAATGCATCACCTCCACCGGAGCAAGGAACTGGCGTATCACCTTCCCTGAGTGTAAGGAACCGACGCATCACCATCCCTGCGGCCCTTTTTGCTTGTGTGCGCTGCGCATCCAACGTATTTTGTGTGAAAAGTGTTGCATCTGCAATTTGCTTTCAACTGAACTAAATATACCATTGGAAAGTCATATTTTTATTTGTGTTTTGTGGATTTTTGTTGTTTGGTTTGGAGAAAGATAACTTATTTTTCTAAACTGGTGTGGTGTCCATTTGCAGTGTTTTCACTGTATTACTGTATGTGTTTACAAATGCTTTACACACTGCCTCTGAGATAAGCCTGATGCTCTTGCCAAGGGGGTGAGCACGGGCTACTTTAGAAGTGTATCCACCTTACCCTGACTAGGAAGAAGGGTCTCTACTTGGACAAAGGTACCTACCTCTGCCAACTAGAGACCCCCATTTCTAACAAGGTCATTATTAGAAAAGGCGTCTAAATGGTTAGACCATTTATTACACTTGCTTGCTGCTGGCTTGCCTTACTTTGAGCCAATATTGTACTCTATTTGACCTTTTCTCCTGGCTAACTCCTTTCTTGATTGCTCTATGGAGGTTCCAAGAATTAAAAAAAAGCACATTGGGCAGGAAGGGGTTTCTCCTACTTCCCATCCAAATGGTGGAGCTCATTTCCCTACCATCTTAGATCTCAGGATAATCTCCTAAAATTTAGGGGATATCTAAAACTTGTTTTTTTTGCGTCACATTTTTTCTGTCATTACTGACACTACCATCAAGACACCAATTGGCATTCACATGCTTTACAAAACTATTAAAATTAACATTTCTCTTAGCCTCTCTGCGACAGTGTGTAAACTACCCATTAACGGAACACCTCAAAGGAGCCCTCTTGAAGTCTTTGAGAAAAAAACCTTTAAGCCCATCACTTAATTTGGAGTGCTCAGCTACAATCATTTATTTTGTTGTTCACCCAGTTGTTGAACATAACCTTCATGTGTGAAACAACTGAGTACATATGTGAAAATTCGTTGGGAGAAGACCACATCGCCTCCCACTTCACATTCCTTTTATTATTCGTGACCTCCAATTGTTGATCATGCGGCTGAAGAAAAGGTTCATAGTTCATACTAGGGGATTATGATAGCTCTCATCTCTCTCAAACATTTTCATATCATCCATTAGCCTCCATAGTTTAACATCTAAAATGATATAATCAATCAAGCTTACATATAACCGTCTTCTATACGTGGGAATAGGGATAGCATAAGAAGGTGAGGGGCCATTGCAGGCTCTCGCAATCTATGGGCTAGAGTGAGTTCTGCTACTTAAAGAGCAGCCCTTGTAAGGTTCCTCTCCACTGGAGAAGTTATTTCAGTGATTCCTCACACTAGGTCCTCCTCATGGAACAGATCCTAAGTTATGCCATTGTATTCATATGGGAGATTGAAGTCATCTGTCACGATAACATAACAGGAATCTGAGTGGTGGGCCAAAATCTCATCCAACAGGCGGTGTGAATGTGATTCTTGCCAATTACCAAAACTCTGATTATATAATTTAATTAACAACTGAGATGTGCCCTTAGAGAAGACGAAAAATAGCCCTTGGATATCTGCCAATCCTGTTTGAAGTTCTACTACAGAGCAGAAAAGTGTGACGTTCACCCAGACAAGCAACCCATCAGATGGGCGCCCTGCTAGGGACCTAATTGCAGGGAAACAAAAAACTCTTGAAATTACTTCCGTGTACATGCACAATCGCCCAGGTTTTCTGGATGAGACAGATCACATGGTTGTCAATAAATTGGCCCCATGCAGCATCATTGAGCTTTGGCTTAATCCCAGCAATGTTCCAACTAACAACAGCTACGAAATTGGCCACCAAATGAGCATATGACGTACAACTTTCAGGTAAAACCAGTGGCTGCTGGTCTAGGTGATCCAATCAAAGTCCAACAGTACCTGCGACCTAGGTAATGCAGTGGTTAATCGTGATATTGCCCAATGACTGCTGATCGACTGCCTCACTCTCTTCCTTTATGTGTTAGTACTTTTTATTTTAAAAAAGTATCTTTATCAAAATCTTTGGGTTTCTGTTCCTTGTGTGATTCATGGCTTTAATGTTGTCAAAACGTTCGACTTTACATATTTTTTCAAGTGTCTCCCTTTATTGCGACATCTCATCTGTGCGCCCCTTGGATTTTTGCCCTTACTATTATTGTGAGGGATTCATGAAGATCTCCAGTGAGGTGACGGTGTCAGAGGCATTGAATATCAAGGCTGTCAATCTATTGTCTGTCTTGAAAGTATGGTATGACTCAGTGAAGAGAGTTTCAATAATGGATTTAACTAATGCAGGTGTGAATGTCTTTTTTGCTTGCTGGGACTCAATGCTCCCTGTGTCATTGAGCAAACTATTTTTGCATTCTGATTCATTTGACACGTTGTCTGCTAAATCCTTCATTTTCCCATAAATGATGAAGTCTAATGTGGGTTTTATGTATGGTGATCGGGAGTTCCTCAACCTCCTAGCTTACAAAGACTATGGGGTATATGTACAATAATTGTGGCTAAATAACACTAGCATTAGGTAGTAGCAATTTTCTTACCACCACGTACCACTGAAAACAATTATCATGGTACCGACGTATTTACAATACATCGCTACTTGGCGATAGTTTTGCATCACAGTAGGAATTGTTGACGTTAAGACCAACGTCACAGCGATAAAATACTTGCTACTAACGTGATAAAAAGTGCCGGCCGGCCAGGCAGTGGGCAGAAAATGCACGTTAATCAGCGTGATGCACTGTTTTCACGCTTTGCAGGAAAACATAACTACAAAAAGTATGCTAAGCACAACAACAAAAAATCACTACCCTGGAAGCAACATGGAGCATCCTGGATCCCGTACTGCCGGAGAAAACAACCTCCTTAACCCCACTAACAGCCAAGAGGACCAGCCAGAGACTCAGGGGAAGAGGAAGAGGAAAAGCAGGTTCAGCCAGTCGGAAAATGAGATCCTGATTGTGTAGGATACAGAGAAACAACACTAGCTCTTTTTCAGCTCCACGGTGTTATTGGGGACCAAAAGTTTAATATGGCAGTCCATCGTTGCCAAGGCGAATGCAGAACCGAAGGTCAAGAGAACAGTGACAGACTACAAGAAGCGCTGGCATGACCAAGCAGTAACTGTCCAACAATCTGCAGGCAACAGTGCAGACTGGAGGTGGGAGTTCAGCGCCACAGGAGGAGCTGGATGCCTTGGAGGAACAGGTGTCCACAGTCATCTGTGAGGAGTCAGTGCTTGAAGTTCAAGGGCAGGATAGTGCTGGGCATACCCTGCCAACTTAGGGCGAACAAAGCGATACCAAATGGGATGATGGACGGAGCGTTTGAGCTAATCAAACACTCACCCCCAGTCAACTGATCTGGATTTAATCCATCATCATTCTTTAGCTCACTCCACCACCCCAGTTCAGACATGGCCATATGTGGGTCCCTTGCTCACTTTTCCACTGGAATCAAGATAGCCTGGCTGACGAGGGTTATGAACCAGAAACCGGTCCCAGGATGCTTGTTTCCGGTCCAGGGAAGACATGGCTTGGCAGTTCGGGCTGGACTGTTCCCATGAGGCACAGGGTCAGACTGATTTGCATATGGCCATGTCTGAACTGGGGTGGCAGAGTAGGCTAAAGAACGGTGATGGATCAAACCCAGATCTGTTGACTGGGTGTGAGTGTTTGATTGGTTCTGATGCTCCGTCCATCACCACCCCCTTTTGTACCGCTTTGTTCGCCATAAGTTGGCAGGGTATGCTCAGACGTTGAGTCCCTTGCTCACTTTGCCACTGGATTCAAGCAAGCCTGGCTGAAGACGGCTGAAATGCCAGAAACCGGTCCTAGGAAGCTTGTTTCCGGTCCAGGGAAGGCATGGCTTGGCAGTTTGGGCTGGACTGTTCCCATGAGGCACAGGGTCAGACTGATTTGCATATGGCCATGTCTGAACTGGGGTGGCAGAGTGGGCTAAAGAACGGTGATGGATCAAACCCAGATCTGTTGACTGGGTGTGAGTGTTTGATTGGTTCTTATGCTCCGTCCATCACCACCCCCTTTTGTACCGCTATGCTCACAGAACCACACATTCTCTGTCACGTGCATGTCTAGTGAAGTATGACAATGAGCACTGTAGAAAAGGATGAATAGTAGTAAATTCCAGACGTAGCCTTGAAGTATATATTTAAGTAGAGGTTTATTAGTCGGTCACCAGATGGTACAAGGTAGTTCAATAGATGATAAGATTAGTCAAGATGATAAGATTAGTCAAGATGATGGCCCCACCAGGAGCAGCATGGTTGCTGCTCAGCCCACTCTCTCCAACTGTCACTCACTCCACACAAGCAGGCATACCAACATTCCACTCTATCTCTCATCAGGCATTCCAACATTCCACGCAGTCATCACATTCATTCTGGCTGAGCAGCTAAGAAGAGAATACACTTGAGAGAATTAAGATACAACACATCCCCTTCCCTTGGCAACAATAAACAACAATAATTGCAACATCGCAGCAAAAGTAAGACTGAGCATGCATGTAACATCGCACACAATAAAAATGAAGAGAAAACATGAAAATACAGTGCGAGAGAAGTAAGGGATGAGTAAATCGTAAAAAACAACAAGTATGAAAGAAGAGTGGTAGTTAGCAAGGATTCAAGTTCAAAAGATACAAATAGCACTTCCCCTTCCCTTGGGAAAAACAATAGAACAGGTTGAAACCTTGCATGTAAAACATGCAAGTATGATTAAAGTAAGGAGAAAGACAGAATATAAGGAGATAATAACAGAGATTAGAGAAGGCAGAACAAATAAAGTAGGTAAAAACAAAAGTGCAAAGCGGTAGCGTAACTGACAGCTGGGGAAAAAGAAACCAAAAGGTCTGACACCCCAACTACATTTCTACACACAGCACAATGGAGGAAATAGTGCAGGACTGGAAGAGTAAAGGACTCCGGGAGATGTTTTGTACATCTAATATACTAATACATTAAATAAGAACCCCGAGAGATGTAAATACCTGTGCACTCATCCTCTTTTGCACGCCTCAAGTACTAATATACTAAAGCACCTCTGAGTATAACAAACTAAAGAGTGGGTACATGCCCATTGCGCATTTTTAATAAAGATGGGTACACTGCCCATTGCGCGTTTTAACTAAATTAAAGATGGGCACACTGCCCATTGCATGTTTTAACTAAACTAGAGATGAGTACACTGCCCGTTACATATTACTAAATAAAATATGGGTACACTGCCCACTGCGCATTTTAACTAAAGATGGGTACACAGCCCACTGCGCAAGTAACCACTAATGGATAACAATCTTAAGGGTAATGCAAGCGTAACACTGCTGCTAGGCACCAAAGACTGTGTAGGGCGAAATCAGTTTGAAGGGTGTGCGCACTACCCCCACTGAAGAATGAAATTAGTGTAAGGAGACCAGCTCCTAAACAACAAATACCTTACAAAAAAAAATGCCAGATACCCTGAAAGTATCTAAGTCAGGAAATAAGGCGAAGCGTAACTCTCGATGAAGTGTCAATGGAAACCTCACTACCGTGAAATATCACTAACCTTGTAATATAACTAATAAAGCATGCACTAGATACAATGAAAGCATGAACACATAGAAAGTAACTACAGTGCAAAACACTTGTCTAAAAAACAGTGTCCTTTGTAACACAATAAACTAAAACAAATAAAGTTGTCACCGTAGTTCTACTTTTAAGGGTACTTCTCTGCAATTGTACCAAATCATTCAGACTGGAAACATTCGGCATTTGTATTACTTTGTGTGTGCTTCAATGGTTGGCTCTCTGCTTTCTTATTAAAAAATAATTAGATCAATTCAGAAGGTTTTTTCACCAGTGCGACTGTTCATTAATCCGCACTACTCGATTTCCGCCGAACATCTGAGCTTACAGGCATTTGAAGAATTAACAGGATACGATGTCCTGGTGTTTTTTCGGAAAAAAAAACTTTATTGTCCTCCAAAAAGAAAAACAAACGTGGTTGGCAGAAGGAGCACCGCTGAATGAACAGCAGAAGACAGCGTGGCTAAGGTGCATGGCTCTGGTGGAAGCGCAATATGGCGGCACGCATCATGACGCAGTGCCGGATGGCTCACAGTACGTCCGTGCACACAGGCGTCAAGGAGCAGCTCCGACAGGCATGGAAGCAGAGACGCTTCACGAGAGAATGCAAGTGAGCTCGAGCGCGCTGAGGAATCCACACGCAACATTTTCAAATAGCAAACAGCAGCGTGCATTGCTAACGGCTCACACCCCCAATAAGGCTCAAAGTTTGAAAACCAACACGGACAAAAACTCACCCATGTCATAAATATGGTTCCATACTTGCCCATGACTCAAGACACACGACACCTGTCTAATCTGAATGCTGTAATGTCAGTTGAAATATATAAGCAGGTGATCGTAGATAGAGCTTGTCATGTCCGTCAGAGAGCACTCGCTTCCAAACACTGTAGATAAGCTACTCAATGCCAAATCAACATCAATGGTGATAGTTGCAGCTCTACAAGAACAAAGATGAACGATGTCTTCCGATAATAGATGACTGAAAACAAACTTCAGAGTGGATGGTGCTCTACACACCAATAGAAATACAGTTTGCCGTAACCATTTCAAAAGATTGCAGATAAGGGCATCTCCAAATGTTTGAACACACTGCTAGACTCTGCTGAAGACAGTAGTTTAAAGATCGTGAAACATTTTCTTTTTTTTTTTTTTAAGTTCACGGTCCGGTAGGCAGGATTTTGAAAGTAAGCCAGTCTTGAACATATATTGATTAACGCTGTATCTATTTTCCTTTGAAGAATAAATCCATAAGTATGAGGAATGTGAAGCGCCCTGGGTAGGCTGTCCAGATGGTGAAGGACACTGGTGGGACCTATGAGGGCGTTCTTTTCCTTGCTTTTTAAAGTTGCTTTGCTTTGAGTAGTTTCTTGTACAAATAAAGTTCAGCATAAATGAAATTATCTTCACCATCAGTAGTCTTGTCACGCGGGGTTTCTTCCAGATCGTCGCCAATGTAGAAAAGGATAAATAGTAGTAAATTCCAGATGTAGCCTTGAAGTATATATTTAAGTAGAGGTTTATTAGTCGGTCACCAGATGGTACAAGGTAGTTCAATAGATGATAAGATTAGTCAAGATGATAAGATAAGTCAAGATGATAAGATTAGTCAAGATGATGGCCCCACCAGGAGCAGCATGGTTGCTGCTCAGCCCACTCTCTCCAACTGTCACTCACTCCACACAAGCAGGCATACCAACATTCCACTCTCTCTCTCATCAGGCATTCCAACATTCCACGCAGTCATCACATTCATTCTGGCTGAGCAGCTAAGAAGAGAATACACTTGAGAGAATTAAGATACAACAAGCACTATTCAAAATGTTACACTAATGCATGTCATTTTGCTACATGTCACCTTCACCCTATATATCAAAATGCAGTCAGCCCCATCAAAGTATCTACATGTGTCGCACAGTTACCAGTATTATAATTTTATCATGGTCCTGGTTTGGGATGTCCAAGACACATTGACATGCATGGAAACTGGTCCTTAGGTAAAGTCAGCAGTGGCAGCGACCAAATGCATAGTCAGTGATGTCTGGAAACATCCTTACACAAACAAAGGCATCCAATTACCCTGAGCAGAACAGCATGTATCATCCATGTGTCTTTTTAAGGGCATATTTACAAGCCCCCTTCATCACACCAACATCACTCGCAGTGATGTTGGGATGGTGATAGGGGCTTCGCCCCACTTACAAGCCAGCGTAAAGGGCTGCCTTGTAATCAAGGGCCACCAACACACTTCACTTGGCGTGAAAGAGGAGGGTAATGGGTGCTGTGTTGGGGTCCCCCCACAACACCCATTGAAAAACATCCTGCCCTATATTCCAAGGGTGATGTAAATAGGAGGCTGTTTATAAACTGAGCCCAGAAAAAAACCTGATCTCAAACAGGCAAAGAAATAGAAATGCTTAATTTCTCATATTTTTTGCTGTTTCCATGTATACTACACTGTGCAGCACACATAGAAACAGCAAATTGTCATTCATCGTTAATGTGCATGAAGGGGTCCCTCCCTATACAAAAACAATCTTCCCCTGAACCTAGCCACACTTGCACTATGTTGTAAAGGTGCCTGTGTTGTCGCCACGCTGATAAGTTAAGCGCTAGCGTAGGCTGAAACGCAGGGCTACACCATAATCTTTTAACTATGGTGCAGGTCTGTGTTACTGAAGTGGAGGAGTGCTGCGTTAATCCTGTAAGGAGAAGGCCTCACTCTGTCACTTCATTGCAACTATGCCCCCTGTGATGCACAAAAAACGTCTGCAGTACAACAATGCACAAGTTTCATAAGCCTGACTAAGAGTCATATGTCCTCCAGCTTGCAACATATCACCATTGACAATGCAACAAAGTGCAAGGGTGACTGGGTGGAGTGAATAAGGGGCAATAAACAAGAAATTGTCCCTTCCCTGCATATCAACATACATCAATGTGGATGACATGTGTCAATGTGATTTGGCCTCCTTCCAATACATAGGGACATATTACAAAGCCCCTATTGTCACCACAATGTCACTTTTTGTGACGTTGTGGTGGTGATAGGGTCGGCGCCCTATTACCAAGGCAGCATTAAACCACATAATGTGGCGCAAAGCTACGTTAAGTGGCTTAACGCTACCTTGGTAATAGTGCTCCTTTCATGCTAAACTTAATATGAAAGGGGCGTGCAGTGGGTGTTGCGGTGGGCGTTCCACCGCAACACCCATTCACTTCGACGCTGCCACCTATTATCAAGAGATGCGATAATAGGTGGAAAATCCTGGTCTTAAGGTGGCGAAACGAGGATAAATGCTTCATTTCTCCTCGTTTTTGCTTTTTCCATGTGTGCTTCCTTGTGCAGCACACATTGAAAAAGCAAAATGCCAAGGTTTGTTTATGTACAGGAAGGTGTCCCTTCCTGTACATAAACAAACCTTTTTTTTAAATGCCATTTTGTAACTTACATGTGTGCTGCATGAGGCAGCACACATGTAAGTTACAAAATGGCATTTTAGCTTTGTTTATGTACAGGAAGGGACACATTCCTGTAAATAAACAAACCTCCCAGCTTGCAGACAGAGTGCAAGGGTGCCTGCGTTGGAGTTAAGTCGTGAGACTTAGCGCCATCGCAGGGAGAAACACCAGGCTGCACCATATCCTTGGTTTTGTGGTGCAGCCTGGTGTTTCCGAAGTGGCGATGAGAGGCGTAATGCCAAAGATTTGCATATGGCCATGTCTGAACTGGGGTGGCAGAGTGGGCTAAAGAACGGTGATGGATCAAACCCAGATCTGTTGACTGGGTGTGAGTGTTTGATTGGTTCTGATGCTCCGTCCATCACCACCCCCTTTTGTACCGCTTTGTTCGCCATAAGTTGGCAGGGTATGCTCAGACGTTGAGTCCCTCGCTCACATTGCCACTGGATTCAAGCAAGCCTGGCTGAAGATGGCTGAAATGCCAGAAACCGGTCCTAGGAAGCTTGTTTCCGGTCCAGGGACGGCATGGCTTGGCAGTTTGGGCTGGACTTTTCCCATGAGGCACAGGGTCAGACTGATTTGCATATGGCCATGTCTGAACTGGGGTGGCAGAGTGGGCTAAAGAACGGTGATGGATCAAACCCAGATCTGTTGACTGGGTGTGAGTGTTTGATTGGTTCTTATGCTCCGTCCATCACCACCCCCTTTTGTACCGCTATGCTCACAGAACCACACATTCTCTGTCACGTGCATGTCTAGTGAAGTATGACAATGAGCACTATTTAAAATGTTACACTAATGCATGTCATTTTGCTACATGTCACCTTCACCCTATATATCAAAATGCAGTCATCCCCATCAAAGTATCTACATGTGTCGCACAGTTACCAGTATTATATTTTTATCATGGTCCTGGTTTGGGATGTCCAAGACACATTGACATGCATGGAAACTGGTCCTTCGGTAAAGTCAGCAGTGGCAGCGACCAAATGCATAGTCAGTGATGTCTGGAAACATCCTTACACAAACAAAGGCATCCAATTACCCTGAGCAGAACAGCATGTATCATCCATGTGTCGTTTTAAGGGCATATTTACAAGCCCCCTTCATCACACCAACATCACTCGCAGTGATGTTGGGATGGTGATAGGGGCTTCGCCCCACTTACAAGCCAGCGTAAAGGGCTGCCTTGTAATCAAGGGCCACTAACACACTTCACTTGGCGTGAAAGGGGAGGGTAATGGGTGCTGTTTTGGGGTCCCCCCACAACACCCATTGAAAAACACCCTGCCCTATATTCCAAGGGTGATGTAAATAGGAGGCTGTTTAAAAACTGAGCCCAGAAAAAAACCTGATCTCAAACAGGCAAAGAAATAGAAATGCTTAATTTCTCATAGTTTTTGCTGTTTCCATGTATACTACACTGTGCAGCACACATAGAAACAGCAAATTGTCATTCATCGTTAATGTGCATGAAGGGGTCCCTCCCTATACAAAAACAATCTTCCCCTGAACCTAGCCACACTTGCACTATGTTGTAAAGGTGCCTGTGTTGTCGCCACGCTGATAAGCTAAGCGCTAGCGTAGGCTGAAACGCAGGGCTACACCATAATCTTTTAACTATGGTGCAGGTCTGTGTTACTGAAGTGGAGGAGTGCTGCGTTAATCCTGTAAGGAGAAGGTCTCACTCTGTCACTTCATTGCAACTATGCCCCCTGTGAGGCACAAAAAACGTCTGCAGTACAACAATGCACAAGTTTCATAAGCCTGACTAAGAGTCATATGTCCTCCGGCTTGCAACATCTCACCATTGACAATGCAACAAAGTGCAAGGGTGACTGGGTGGAGTGAATAAGGGGCAATAAACAAGAAATTGTTCCTTCCCTGCATATCAACATACATCAATGTGAATGACATGTGTCAATGTGATTTGGCCTCCTTCCAATACATAGGGACATATTACCAAGCCCCTATCGTCACCACAATGTCACTTTTTGTGACGTTGTGGTGGTGGTAGGGTCGGCGCCCTATTACCAAGGCAGCATTAAACCACATAATGTGGCGCAAAGCTACGTTAAGTGGCTTAACGCTGCCTTGGTAATAGTGCCCCTTTCATGCTAAACTTAATGTGAAAGGGGTGTGCAGTGGGTGTTGAGGTGGGCGTTCCACCGCAACACCCATTCACTTCGATGCTGCCCCCTATTATCAAGAGATGCTATAATAGGTGGAAAACCCTGGTCTTAAGGTGGCGAAACGTGGATAAATGCTTCATTTCTCCTCGTTTTTGCTTTTTCCATCTGTGCTTCCTTGTACAGTACACATTGAAAAAGCAAAATGCCAAGGTTTGTTTATGTACAGGAAGGTGTCCCTTCCTGTACATAAACAAACCTTTTTTTTAAATGCCATTTTGTAACTTACATGTGTGCTGCATGAGGCAGCACACATGTAAGTTACAAAATGGCATTTTAGGTTTGTTTATGTACAGGAAGGGACACATTCCTGTAAATAAACAAACCTCCCAGCTTGCAGACACCCTTGCACTCTGGTGCAAGGGTGCCTGCGTTGGAGTTAAGTCGTGAGACTTAGCGCCATCGCAGGGAGAAACACCAGGCTGCACCATATCCTTGGTTTTGTGGTGCAGCCTGGTGTTTCCGAAGTGGCGATGAGAGGCATAATGCCAAGGAGGCTAACGCCTCTCACCGCCAATTTCTAGATAATATACCCCATAGACACTTGCCGAAGCATTGCAAATCAAGCACATCTACTTGTTATATCACGGGCTACATCATGCCACACTAATAATTATATGGCAGTACCAACATCAAGGTGGAGTGCAATCTAATCTATATCTCTAAAACAAGATAATAAAAACAACATGTAAACTTGACTGAATAGGGTTGACTCAACCACAATGCAGTGTAAACACACATGAATCAGATCAAATCAGCATTGTCTATAAGGTGATACAACCTGCACCACTGTCACTACCGGACAGAGGATATAACAGGTGCAGTATGTGTGTAGAAACTGGTCCCTCACAGTTGGCATACAGGGAAACTGTCAAAAACCATGTCCAACCCAAATGTCACATCAGTGATGTTGTAAGATGATTTACAAACCTGCGTGTAATAGGTGTAGCTTTTTAAAACAGTGAATGGACATTGTCTTGCAGTCTTCCTGCAAACTGCTTAAATGCCTGACCAGAGTTGAGATACACATACAACAGTATCTCCCCTTAACATTGTCAGAGGGAGAAACATTACCTCCAGTTCAGAAGCCTGTCCCTCTCTTCAATGATGAAGAGGAAGAAGACATCTCAACCATCGACCAGGACACCCTCCCAGAGCTGCTCAACTACATTGGCATCCCATCTACGGAACCAGGTTCATCCAGCAGCATCGTGGTTGCTCCACCAGCTGCACAAAACACCCAGCAGCAAGCACCTACCACCACAGATGTCTCCAAGGACTTTGAGTACCCACAGTTAGCATTTCAACGTAGTGCGGTAGAAGTCCAGCGTGAGATGGCTGGTCAGATGCAGGTGGGGTTTGACAGGCTAGTGGCCAAAATGGATGGGATCTGTGGGTGTTTCAGTCCCATTAGGGACCGCCTAGAGTCCATCAGAGGCACCCACAGCCCACTCCATAATCTCCTACATTCCATGAGTGACATCGCTGGAGTACTAACTCAGAGACAAGAACAACTGTCCATTCAAAGTTGCTCCAGCGATGTTACCAAGGAGTTGCGTGAAATGCGAAAGATCATGGAGAGCATGGAGCGGATGCAGGCTTCACACTTGGCTGCCATGGCTGCCATTGCTGCCTAACACAGAGATGTTGATGGAGTCTTGCAAGCCCTGCAGCTTATCATCACTGCAGTGACGCCTCATCATTTGGCACAGATGAATGCTGCTGCACCTTCAACATCCACCTCCTACCCCGATGCATCACTGCCTCACAGTGCTCTTGCCAATCCACCATCAGGCACACAGGAGGCACATGACACATCAGAGGAGGAAGATGTGGATGAATCAACATTCAGGGAAAAAAGTCAGCAGTAGCATTCATCTGTGTCAAACGGACAGTTTCTGCTTGAAACATCAGCTTCCACAGCCCTCTGAAGGACTCTGCTACACTCACCTTGGACTTTAATATGGTCTACCAATGTTGCCATTGTTCCCAATGACACTGCAATCAGCCTGCTGACTGAACTCTGCCTCTTCCTCAACATGTCTCTGGACATGTTCCTCCTCAAGGACTCTGTCTGGCCCTCCACTGGGCATGTACACAATGGGGGTGCTGTTGTTCAAAGAACTGGCCCAGTCTGCTACCTCAGTTAATGCACATGTAAATAAAACAACCTATTTCACTAAGATGTGTGTTGCCTGTGACCATTTACCTTTAAATGTGCCAAGAATGCATGGTCATTTTAGCCACCACAACTAATCAAGGGACCTTTGGAAAATGAAATATGCTGACTCTGTGTCCCTGATAGGCACTGAGAAGGCCGGACAGGGGTGGCTCTACCAAATGTTCAGATCTCTAAGACACCACTTGTTCAGCACCATCAAAATACTCTATGCTCAGGAAGTTGAGCATGGCTTGGAACAATGATCAAGTCAGTATCAAGCCCCATGAAGTGGCTGAAAATTTCCGTGCAAACAAGGAATACTCAGAACATGCACTCATTGTCAATGTGGTGGACAATGGTTGAATAGATGGGTGTCAAGCCATGACACATGTGAAGACAGTTCCCTCAACATGTTACATATGACAACAACGCTATCTAGTAGGATAGCATATGTCAAAGTGGGTTTCCGGATCAAATCCAAGTGCTGTTGTGCTGTAACGTACACCACA
Organism: Triturus cristatus; assembly: GCF_964204655.1. NCBI lineage: Eukaryota > Metazoa > Chordata > Amphibia > Caudata > Salamandridae > Triturus > Triturus cristatus. The sequence goes on from NC_140590.1 coordinate 848,035,037, forward strand.
ACACCCCTTGCCCTACACTTCTATGCAAAATAATTTACAGTGTTGTCCACAATGTACAAGGCTGTGTTGAAACATGTACAGAGGTGTTAGGATGTAGAAAGCATATATCCCCTACACTCCCACATGGAAAGTGAAGCTGTTGTGGGGACCGGTGTTATCAAAGATGCCCCTTAGTATCCTAACAACATACCTACAGCGGATCATACCACCTTATATCTTTACTTAATATAGACTCAAAAATATTTGCCGGGATCTTGGCAGCTCGACTGCACCTGTTGATGACGGGCCTTGTTGATCCCGACCAAGCAGGATTCATCCCCACGTGGCAGAGGTGATAACACCAAACCCGACATATCTAGCAGAGGCCTCTCGGCAGCTCACCACCTTCCAGAAATTGCTCGTCTGCAAAAAATATTATAAGCATCTTTTCTCGGAACTGTACACTATGCTCGTCACAGGGAAGAAGGGGGGCGTACCAACAGACAGTTGCCCTAGCAGGAGGAGTTGGGCAGGGCCCTGTCAGACATGGAGTGGGAGGACATCCATTATAAAGTGCATCACACGGCATATAACACAGCTGGGGCCGAATCGGCATACAAAGAAATATCCTATTGGTACCTCACACTGGCCCGCATACACAGCTGGGACAAAAACTCCACCGAAAAGTGTTGGAGGGGCTGTGGGCTCTCAGGCACTTTAGTGCATTTACTTTGGCATTGCCCCAAGCTGGCTCGCTTCTGGGAGGGGGTGTTAAACGATATCGATAAGGTTTATGATACAGAGGTCCCACGCTTTCCAGCATATACACTATTGGGTTTACCAAATACACTGACATTTCCCTTACGCTCATTGAGGGGAAGACAGATGGCATTGGCACTGGTTGCGGCATGACAAACAATTCTTGCGCAATAGGGCAACACAAACGTCCAAGATCACATGGACTGGCTACACAGAATGTGGCTTACTCTCGCTATGGAACGCTTTTCTTTAACTCTGGATTACCAGGCCGAGACTTATGCTGAATTGTGGGCCCCTTTTATCCAGATGCTGTCGAAACAATTAATGGAGGCAACATGCCCCAAATACCTACAAATATTGCACCTAATCTTGGGGGACGAAGATGTAGCGATGATACCCGCATAGCGGCCCAGATCTTAGAAGTGTCCTGAAATATTAGTGTGGCTAGCATAAACACTTGTTAGTTTAGGACCGGTGCAGGGCCTTTCTTTTTTGGGGTGGGAGGGAGGGGGTTTTCCTTACATTAATGGTGTTGTTTATTGTTTGGATCCTTTTCCTTTGTGGAGGTATGTGTGTATAAGCACGATCCAGACATTGCTGCCAACCTCTGGGTTGTAGTCACGGAAGCTGTGTAAACTTGCTCACGTTCAATTGCCTTGCGCTGCCTGCCGAAGTGGTTGTAGGCACACAGCTGTGTATTGTCTTAAGGATTGGCTAATAATAAGAATAAAAAGATTGGTTCCATAACAACATACCTACAGCATGTAACCAATGCGGTGTGAGCACAATTCATACAGTGCATCATGTGTGTATCTGTACTTATAAAATAGTATCATATGGATACTAATTCCTCAGACTACTCCAAAACATTCTTGAAACTGAACGTTGCTACCCTACATATCAATCAATTTGGTTCACTCACATTCAAAATGCAGATTGACGGCAGCCTATCCATTGAAGATGGCGTAATCACATTTGTAGACATTCAATAGATTGTGCGGGTGATGCATCTATTGTAACCAACTACAAATTCAACAGTAGATGTCAACACATTAACAAATATTGACTTATCCTAAACTACTCTAACCTAACTTGCACTAACATTAACCTAGACTAAACTAACTAGCTTACCTAAGACTATACACATAACAACATATAATATACATCAAACCACCTCTCCCTTAAGGCACATCCAGGGATGGGACAAAGGCAGCTTAGCCTATCCATGAACTAACTAAACATACATACTAGCAAATATATATTGTTTTCATTTATTTTTATTTTTATTATAACAAGTCCAAAAACACATCAATCCCTCACCCTAAGAAAAAGGAAACTTAATCAAAAACACTAAGTAAAGAATCAGAAAAACCTAAGAGCTAACTACACCGAACACTGCACTAAAACTGCACTACACCTATTACCAAATAACAAAATATTGTCCAAAATGGATGGAAACTGTGTGAAGGGAATTGAGGGACTGTACAGGGGAGCCCCAGGGCCCTCTTAATGTCAATGAGGTGTCCCTTGAATTTGTCATGGTCACGTTCCAGATGATCCACTCAAACATTCAAATTGTACAGTAACCTCCACTCCCTCCTTGTCAGGGCTGACATCTGTTGGTGTCCTGCAGGTCTCGATGATGTGCTGGTTGAGCACTCTGTGATGGGGCAACGATGGGTTGACTAGAGGTGGGTGTAGCACGGTGAGCATGTGTGGATGGACCGGGAACTGCTGATGGTTGTGGGTGTGTGCCATTATGTTGTACACCTGAAGGGCCAGGGATTGGCTGTGTCTGACTCTGGCGTGTTGAGGAGGCAGGCCAGATAGCATGTTTTTTGCCACCTTTCTTGACGCTGTCAGTAATTGACTTCCACTTGCCTGAAGCCTTCTCCTCACAGTACATTCGTGCCATGTCATGAAAGCCCTTTGACACACGCCTAATGTGTAGGTACCATTCCTTATGCAGTAGGAACTGTCTCTGTTCCTCCAGTGACGTGTTGTCCGAAAACAAAGAGAACATGTCACGTTTGCTGACACCCAAAAAATGATAGCATTCTGCATAATTGGCACAAACAATAATCTCACAATATGTTCTCTAAACACCATCATAAAAAGCAGGGTAGATCACACATGACCTGACAACTTCTATGTAAATAATAACAGTAATCCTAATCTGATGTTGATAACAACATGTTGACTCCTGGGATGGAACAAAGCAAGTGCAGAGTGCAGTGACAACAGTTGTAGAATACCTGTTTGCAATTAGGCTGTGGCCACAAACAACAATTGAGTCCAACAGGGAAAGTTCCGTAAGGAAGAAGTTTAACAGGCCCATAGCAGACCATGACCGTTACAACTATACAAAGACAGTAGGCTGCACTGTCTGCAATCATCGCAAACGACTAATCACAACTAACCCTGGGCGTAGTTCGCGAAGTAGCACTTCACGAAGCTACGCAAAGTGCACTTCGCACTACGCGAGCGACGCGTAGTACCTTGTTCGCACTGTGCCAGATGTCGTTTTCAATGATTGCACAGTGCGGACAAGCAACCGGCACTGTGCAATCATTGAAAATGGCATCTTGCACAGTGCTGTAGTTTTCTGCTGCTCGAGTAGATTTTTACTCGAGCGGCAGCTTTCTCAACACGAACTGGTAGTTTCTCATCGCGAGCGGTCAAGAGCATACGCGACCACTCGCAATGAGAAACCTGACCTCCTCGCATTGGGAATCTCGCCGGGAGGTTCATTTTCCATGCTCGCGATCGCCAACTTGATGTTGCTGATCGTGAACAAGGAAAAAGTCTCGCCGGGATGTCATTTTGCTTGCTCGCGGTCGCCAACTTGACGTTGAGAACCACGAGCAAGCAACAAATGACCGCAGCACTACGCAACACTACGCTATGCGTGTTCACACTGTGCTACGTGCAATTCGCGTAGTGCGAAGTAGCGTGAACTTCGCAAACTACGCGAGCGTAGCGTAGTGCTTTGCCCAGGCTTAATCACAACAGTGGTAGTAATGTAGGACATTTGAGGAAATTTAATTTAATTGTATTAGGAAACATTTGGAGGTGTCAAAACAGCTGCACATCCATAATAGATTATGTATACATTTACTTGCAAATCTGTCTAAGCATGCACCTAAATTTAAGTTAATACAAGTAAAGAGGGTATATGTTGCATGAATCATTGTGTGGCGGTATTAGCCTGCTCTGCAACTTGCTGTGCTATAACATAATGGGACAGCACAGCTGCTGGATTTCCACATCAAAATTGGGCAGAACTGCTTTTCAACTAGTGGCAATGTGAAACTCCTTCATACTAGTGCAAAGGAATACACCCTTGCACAACAGTGCTGTGGTGTCTGACTTGAGAAGATGATAGTCAATGTAATGGAAGGATCACTGTCAGGCACTTGATCAATCATTGAACTATAGTGTTTTTCATGTGTGTCACACTGATAAACAACTCGCAAAGTATACACTGATGAACTGTCGAGCATTTCACAGTAAAGAGCATGTCAGAAAAATATTTTGTTCACAGTCTAAACTATTATGTACTCTGCAATATTCAAGGTGCTCCTGTGGAAATGGTTCTGCGTGATGATGAATGGGCTTAGCAGTGTAACAATGCCCATCCTTCATCCCGTAAATCTTGTGTGAAAGGGTGTCTAATTCATGAGTTGATGTTGTCCTTCGTTGAGTTGATTTTCAGTGCTTTGGCACTGAGGCTGAGACAGTCTTGCGAAGACAATGTTGTGCCACAAAACTTTCCATTGGCTACAGAGGCCTTGTGATTTACATAAATATGGAAATGAATCACGAGAATCATTATCAAAATTGTAAGTAATCTTTGGAACATATTTAGGTTACCTCAATCTGTGTTACATTGGACAAGATTCTTTTGCCAAAGTTGTTAAAGTTTGCTCAGATCAGTCAGCCATTTGTGTGATGTACTCAAGTTGTAATTGTGGTTTTGAGACCTGCTCTTTGGACAACTTACTGTCGATGACAACTGTAACTCTTAAAGAAATGACAATTGCCGACAGGCACATCTGTGCTGGGTTTCAATGGATTCCATGTCTGGTCATACACATCAACAACATTACTCAAATGTATCTTCTTAATTTTGTACAATCTGAAATGTACATGCAATGGCTGGAATGACGTACACATTTTGTATTAATGTGCTCAGAAATAATGTATCTGAAACTATACAATATTCACATGAGAGATAATTCCATGCTCAGTAAACATATTTAACTTGATGTATTAGTGGACATGCAACATGTCCCCAAGCTGACCTGTACACAAGGGCAATGCTGTCCTCCACCAGCACATGATGCTCATGTGCATAACTCTTGACTTGATGCTGCATCATCACACTAGAGACGAGGTCCATGTGATGCACATCCTGATTGTGTATAACAACATCAAGGGCCTGGGACATGACATATATATGTCAAAACATACAATCCAAAGGTAGGGGCAACACACCAACAGCTTGTGGGTCCATGAAGGCATCCACATCTCCCTGTGTGAACAAGGTTTTTCCAGGTGTAGAAAATATATGGAAAGGAAGATAAATATCATTCACATCACATATCACATGACTCACGTACATCATTGAGGTCTTCTAGATACAATTTCATTCACTGCAACAGTCAGGTGTGTGTTCACGTTAAATACATGTTGCAATGTGATTTGCGTATCTCACACCCAAAACATGTCAATTTCAGCCAGGTGGCCTAATGGACATCCCTGCCAGGATCAGTGGAACAAAACAGACTACAACGTGTTCCACAGGTTCATGAGTAACCTTTTCATCAACAACGCAATAGACGCGACGTTGTTTGGTCAAATGGGTCCATTTTACTCCCCACAAGTGTATCAAAACCCTTGACAAGTTGATAACCCACATTGTGTATCTCACAGAGTTTGACACTGACACCCAGTTGATCATGTGAAGTGTACCAATATCAATGCACGTAGCGATGGACAGTACATCATGACAGGCATTTAGTTTAGCTGGGTAGCACATTCCATGAGGGGGCATAGATGTTCTTCAGAACCTAATTAGTTTTCAGTGGATTCATCCTCTGATCTGAAACAAAGTTGGTCATCTACTTCCACCTTGCTTGCCAACAAGGATTCCCAGGTGATCCATGAGGTCTTCCTCACGCCCAACGCAATCCAGCCAATGGTGCCTCAACTGCTGGACAGTCCTGTCAACACCAAACATTCTCATAATTGTTTCACAAATGTGCTCCCAACTCACCTTAAGTATTTTAACATTGTATCCCTGGAGGATATGTCCCCCAGCCTCAACCATCTTTGGCAAATAAAATGTAGCTATCCATAGGAAGACTCCAAGTCCCCTTCAAACAACCTGCCCTCCCTACCCTTACCCAACATCTCCCAAAACACAAGTGACCCCAGGAAAACGAAAAATAACCCACAAATTACCCCTAATAACTGTAAATTACAGATATCCCTAAGATGTACACCTGACAACACAATGAGACAGTCTCAAAAAACACATATGGACAAAGACACAGGACTCAACAAGGACAGTATGGACAGTACACTACACACATAAAGTTTCTCCAAAACACCAACAACAGCAGACACCTTGCAACACCTCCACAACTCACAACAGACACTAACAGTGTGGTTGAAAGAGAAAGTGAAAGTGTGCAGTACTCCTCCATGGAACAGGATGCGGACTGACATCACTTCCTGGCCATTTGCAGCCCGTTTTCGGACTTAGCTACGAATGTTTATCCACTAGGGGTAAGTGGGAATATTTCCTCTATATACATGCTAGGTAGGTCGCTCCCCCTCCGCACAGCACTGCCTGTGTGTCCCTGCCTCAGCTGCTGCTGCTAGGTTTGTATCACCATCTGTATCTTATTGCATTGCCTTTATTGTTATTTGGTGTCTGTGACTGCTGTTGTCTGTCTTCCCCCGGTGCCTGTACTTGGTCTGAGCCCTCTTTTCCTTCTGTTCCCCTCGCTGTCCCCATGTTTCTCTGCCCGTTTTGCCTTCTGTTACCTTCGTTGCCCCGTAATTTTGTGCCCGTTTTTCCTTCTGTTCCCTTCATTGCCCCGTAATTTTGTGCCTGTTTTGCCTTCTGTTCCCTTCGCTGTCCCCGTGTTTCTCTGCCCGTTTTTGCCTTCTGTTTCCTCTGTTGCCCCGTAATTTTGTGCCGCTTTTGCCTTCTGTTCCCTTCGTTGCCTCAAGCATCTCTGCCCGTTTTTGCCTTCTGCTCCCTTCGTCGCCCCTCATCGCTTCCGCTCCAGCTGCTGTGTCCCCTGCGGCCCCACCCCCCTGACTGCCCATTCGCTGCCCCTGCCCTGCCGCCCACCTCCCAGCTGCTCCTCCCTCCCACCTCCCCATATATGGCGGCTGCTGTGCGGCCGCGCCACTGGCATGCCAAAGGCGCACCTAAGGCAAGCCTGTCTGTGCCTGTCCCTGCCTGGACCACGCCCAGCGCCAGAACCCCTGGTCCCCGCGCCCGCCACGATGACCGCCGCCGCTACGATGCCAGCACACTCCACGCTCTCATTTCCGGACTGACCCACACCTGCTTCAAAGCCACCCCGAAACGCACACAGGGTCCCTTCACCTGCCGGAACTGCAGCTACCCCAGCCTCAGAGCCGCTGAACCACCGCCAAGAAAGACCACAATCACCTCCGATGCATCCTACTGAACACCTGCTCCACACGCAAACATGCTGTCGAGCTCTGGGACCTGCTCGACACTTCATCCCCGGACGTCGCCTTCCTGACTGAGACCTGGATGAACAACTCCTCCGCACCGACATCGCTATTGCTATACCAGATGGCTACAAGATCACCCGCAGAGACCGCCCCAACGGAGTCGGAGGAGGAATCATCATCGTCCACAAGAACAGCATCAGGGTCTCGACCAGCACAAACGACACTCTCAGCACCGCCGAGCACATGCATTTCCAGATCCACACAGACCTCAACTCCACCCTCAGATGCTTCCTCTTCTACAGACCCCCCGGACCACGACCCCAGTTCAGCGACTCCATCACCGACTTCATCATCACGCACGCCCTGACCTCCACCGACTACATCCTCCTTGGAGACCTGAGCTTTCGCCTTGAGAACAAAGACAGCAACTCCACCACCCTGATCGATAACCTCGCCAACCTCGGACTGAAGCCTACCCACTCTGCCGGCCACACGCTCGACCCCGTCTTCTCCTCAAGCTCCCACGTCTCCTTCAGCCACACCACCGAACTCCCCTGGACCGACCACCGCTGCATCCACTTGACCTTCCAGAAACCCACCACACACCACCGCACCCAACAGATTCCTCGCCACTGCTGGAGCACCGAAAACCAACTACACACAAACCTCGATCTCAACCCACCCACCGAACCCTCCAACACCGACGACGCTGCCCACAGCCTCAGACGCTGGATCGATGACTGCGCCAACACCCTCGCCCTGATGAAGAAACCCTCCTACAGAGACACCAGCAAGAGGGCCAGCTGGTTCACCCCAGAACTCCTAGCCTCCAAGCGAGCCTGCCGGAAACTAAAGAAGAAATGGCACAGTGAGCAGACTCCAGACAGCCACGCAGCCCACAAGGACACCATCCGCAACCACCATCACCTCATCAGGACTGCCAAGAGGACCTCCTTCAAAGACCGCCTCAACAACAACGCACACAATAGCAAGGAGCTCTTCAACATCGTGAAGGAACTTTCCAACCCCAGCTCCAACACCAACGATATCCCACCATTGCAAGCCCTGTGCGACTCCCTCGCCACTTTTTTCCACCGCAAGATAGCAGACATCCACGACAGCTTCAAAACCTAGACACCCCCAACAGACATCAGCACAACAGACTCTCCGCAGACCATCGACCACGACCCCCTGCTAGCCTGGGCCAATGTGAGCCTCGATGACCCCATCAAGACTATGAGCACAATCCACTCTGGCGTCAGACCCACTCCCGCACCACATCTTCAACAAAGCCATCAGCTCCATCGTACCCCATCTGCGCAACGTCATCAATCTCTCCCTCGAGACCGCCACCTTCCCACAGAGCTGGAAACACGCTCTCCATGACCAAGCAAATCAACGCCATCTCCTCCTCCTGCTTCAACACCCTCCGCATGCTCCGCAAGATCTACAGGTGGATTCCGACAGACACAAGAAGAACAGTCACCCAGGCCCTCGTTAGCAGCAGACTCGACTATGGAAACGCCCTCTACACGGGAGCCCCGACCAAGCTCATCAAACGTCTGCAACGCATCCAAAACGCCTCTGCACGACTGATCCTCGATGTACCACGCCACAGCCACATCACCCCCCACCTGAGAAACCTGCACTGGCTCCCCGTGAACAAGAGGATATCCTTCAAGCTCCTCATCCACGCACACAAGGCACTCCACAAGACCGGCCCAGCCTACCTCAACAGACGACTTTCCTTTCCTTCTACATCCCCAACCGTCAGCTCCGCTCCGCCGACCCCACACTCGCCACCGTCCCTCGCATCAGTCGAACAACCACCGGAGGAAGATCCTTCTCCACCTCGCTGCCAAGACCTGGAGCACCCTCCCACTGAGCCTACGACAGACCCAAAACCTGCTGACCTTCAGGAGGCTACTGAAGACCTGGCTGTTTGACCAGTAGCGCCCCCCCAGCACCTTGAGACCCTCGCGGGTATGTAGTGCGCTCTACAAATGATTGATTGATTGATTGATTGATTGATTGATTGATTGATTGATAACATGGATTAGTGTTCAAAATTTACTCACAAATCACTACATGATCAGTATATGTACCATTTTTCCTGATTGAGCTGGCCTAACAACACAATATGGGTATGTGTGTGATCTGTGTAGTGTACGGGAGTGTAGTCTATCTGGACTGTCCTGATATGAGTGATTCTGTGCTGTCAAGAGGCACTAGTTACTCACATTGATGTTTGTCTATGACTGATCATGTGTGTAAGAAAATGCATACCTCAGTGGCACTCTTTAGGGTTAGCATTGGTGGTATATGTCACTACATGTGAGACTCTTACATCACACATTTTCTGTGATGTCTGCGCCAGTTAGATGGGCTTGCTACACACATGTCACTGAATATGAGATTAGTGATGCAGCATACAATGCGCAGCTATGACTACACATTCACATTTGAGTATTTGATTAGTTGGAGGCGCAGAGGTGCCTATTGATGACGGTTTGTGCAAAGGGACTCATGACCATATTTTCATAAGATATGTCTGTGCATTTCATGCTGTGTTATGCATGACATGATCTATGACCGGTGTCTAATGATAAGATCCATTGTCACCATTACAAAATCTGCATAAACATATGTTACATGGTGGAAGGATCTTTTTGTGCAGGCATTATTTTAAAATCAGTCTAGTATAAAAGCAATGAGCAGATAGTAACTATTATGGACAATGATGTTATGGTTCGACAGATATCAGTTAAATGTCTTGATGTCACTGTGCCATCCCATATTGTTTATCCCATAAGGGTTACAAGAGCTTACAGGGACAACTCAGATAATGTATAGTTAAATGTGTGTGACAGATATCAGAATGGAGCAGCCTATTCAAAATTATGCATAGGTCAACAAGCCCCACTGATCCATGTACAAACATGTTGTAGAACCAGATTCACAGGTGAACATTACATTTTTCCTTTGGAACAGCAAAGCAGCACTTTGCATGTTACAATCCTTGTAACAGCAAAGCTAGCAAAGCCTGTAAGCGCAAACAGTACACATGGCCATCCTGTAAGCGCAAACAGTACGCATGGCCTAGAGACCAAGCTGTACTTTGATATGAGACACAGGTGGCTAGACACTGATACTGAAGAATTACAGAAGACTGACATTGACGTCAATGCCTGAATTGTGCATGAGTAGGTGGGCCCTGGCTCTTGCCATTGGTACGTCAGCAATGACCATTACCTGGTGACAAAGCCTGGCATGTTAAATGTTCACACATTGCTGACATGAGAAGTGCGCATGGTGCAACTTGGTGTGTCGATCATTCAAGGTGCTTCTGATCATGTACAAAGGTTAGTGTGCATTGCATGACACGCACCAAGAGGACACTGGGATGACAGGGGAGACATCCTATAACTTTGCAGTAGCTCTCTACGCCATTATGCCCCAGTAGGTTGTGCTATCTGATGATGTCGAGGGTGAGGCCCCTCTACGCTACAAGACTTGTGATTCAGGGAACATGTAAGTAGGCAACTAGGAGAGGCCACTTTCATCTCCTGTATCCTGTCTCAGATGCATACTTAGAGTACCATGCTGTACCATGGCTTGTATGATCTGGACTGGCTGAGGATTAGGCTGGCTGCAACAGTGACTCAGAGAGGATGTTGTGATATGAGGTCTGGTGTCGTTTTCAAGTTTGGGATATGGTTGTGTGTGAAGCAGAGGAGGCCCAGGGGTTGTATCTGCACATCAGCCGTGAACAAACTGCTTGTATCAAACCATTATCCATGGACAGTATGGAACATGTGATCCGCTTGCCAATGTTGCCATTCATGAGCAAACCATATTGTGCAGCCTATCATCCACACATGTTATGTAGCTCTTGGGTGTATGTAGCATTTCCATGGATGCTATCGGGACAGATAGTTCTGTCAAGCCTACTCCTTACTGGAGTGGAGTGGCTTGTTGTCTACGCTGGACTGCTACATGAACCATACATGATGGCTGGCCAGCTTGGCCAACACAGTTTCATGATGAGTATTTGTACATTGCTTGAAAGATACAACGTTGTGTGACATTACCATTTATTCTTAGAAGAATGTTTGTCTATGTGTTCAAATGTGCCAGCAGATGTGTGGCTATTTTGATTGTTGTAGTTGTGATGAAGAGCAAAATTACACACATCATGCAATTGACATGAGTAAACTTGTAGTGATAATCCAGTTGAACTTGGTGCACCTTCTGGGGCTTTTAAATAATTATTTTATTGGCTGTATGACCCAAAACAATGTCCATTACAATAGTCATATGTTGCATGTTGTTCGCTTGTTTGGTCCTTACTTATTGTATTCCCTGTAGCACATCACTGATGTGTATGTCTGTTCTCTGTCTTGTGGGTGTGAACACGGAGCAAGAGTAATTGGATGAGGATGTAGCCCATTATACCCCTTCATTGTCATGACACCCTCATGTTGTTGTCCATGTGACATTAAAATTTCATTGACATTGCATTTGCAGCTACCTGGTCCGACATACATGTTGTTGTGTGCTGCTGTCTCGCCTGTTGGCCCATTTCTGACATATATGTCATTGTTTGTGCTTCTGTGACTACAGCATTGTCAGATCAGTGCTGTGTTGTAGGATGATTCATGCGCAGTGTTAGCAATGCATAATATGGGCTTATTCGTCATTCCAATGGCACATGTGTCATCGTTGGAGGTATTCCCACTTTCTGTTGTTGTTTGATTGTGTATGCTTTGTGTTTGTATCATTCCCTGCATTGTGTTGATACACCAGTGGATGCAGCAGAGATTAGGAATGTTTATTTGATACTGTTGTCAGTTCCCTGTTTTTTGTGTCATGTAATACACAGATATTTAGGATTTTACATATTATGATGGATTTGTATCTATGTGGCCCCAGCTATGATGATGCATCAGACATACGGTGTATGTTGTGATGCGCTCTTGTATGTAAACAGACCTGGAGGTGGTCCTGTGATGACACAACACACAGTTGTTGGTTCTCAACGAGGGACCATAGATAGTAACTGGTTCAGATGCCCAATACGTTGTTCCATTCCCACACTTCATTTAATTGGTGTCATGTCCCCTGCTAGGTGTGAGAGCTGTCTGGCACTGTTGTTTTGTTAACTTTCTCTTACCAGATTAATGAGTTTCATAAGTCACTAACCAAGTATACTGATTTTGTTATAGTGCCATTTTATTTGCAAAAATAACAAGCTGTGGGGTTTGGTTTTAAGAAATGCTTGTGACATGACATTTGTTATGGGAGATTAGGGAAAGGAATTGTGGATGATGACATCCCTCCTTGCTGTTCCAGCAGCAGAAGCTGTGGTGTGTCTTGCATCATCTTCTTCGCTTTGGGCATCCTCCGGATTGTCCTGCTCCTCTTGGTCTTCTGGCAATGGAGTGTTTGTCCGTACACAGATGTTGTGCAAAATGCAACATGCCATTATAATTTTACTAACCAGTTCAGGACTGAACAGGAGTCTCCCCCCCCCCCCCGAAATGTCAATGCATCGGAACCTTGATTTAAGGACTCCAAAGGTCCATTCAAGAATGGCCCTTGTGCGTCCCAGTGCAACATTGTAGTCTCTCTGGGCCTGTGTGTTGGTCCCTTTGATGAGGGTCATCAACTATGCTGACAGAGCATATCCTTGATCACCTGAACCAGATAATATAGAGATGTGCCCATTAGTATTTGTGCCTGCTGTGTTTTCAGAGTGGATTTAGTTTGGTGTCTTTGCATTGTGCAACTTGGTACTTTCTGCTTTGTCATGTGGTGTTTCAGACAACTGACCTGCATCACTGAAATTGACTTGCCTATACGTAACAGCCTACAAATCACCATGATGTCATTGGTCAGGTCCTGTGTATTATCTCCATGTTGTGACTGTCAGGATCACTCAAAAAAGATTAGAGGTGATTTGCAGGGAAGTAACACCAACAGTATGTCCCTTATGCACAGATTTTTAAGGGTGCACCATTGGCGCATGGGCCTGGTGAAGCAACCACCTTGACTTTAGGCAGATTACTATGTTTAAATATCATCAAGATACATCATTGTGAGTTATTGTGCTGAAGGTAGCTTATAGCAAATATACTTGCGTGCTAACTGTTTTACTAATTTTGGGTTATTTAGATCCACCTTGCCCCCAAGGTGGGTCAGTGTTTGAGTAACAGTGGCACTGCTACCTGGTGCACTTGACTTACTTGGACATGTGAAGAAAACGGGCATGCATATTGATGTCCTTGGGCATGAGTTAAGTTTGGTTCTGCTTGCATGCATGTTGGGCTAATAACCACAGATATTGCTGAGTGAGTGTGTTCACAATCGGCACTCATTTATTTGGCTGAATTTGTGCATCAGTTCGCTACACCTCACCACGGGAGTCATATGGATGCACAATATGTTCTGATATTTAAATTTCTACTGTTTGTTTACTCTTTTTATGCATGATCCATTCTGATACAATGCAGACTGATGTTTAATCAACTTTGGTGATTGTTTGTGTGCAGTTGGGGCTCCCTTCACACTGCAATACTTGCATCCCCATGAGGCAGGCACACTTGCAGCATGGTGCATGGCTTAGGGTGTTTTTGCATGTCAGCTAATTGTGCACCATCACAGGTGAGAGCAGGGTGGACATATGTCTCTATCAGGATGGATGAAGCCCAGCAGAAGCACGTGGCACTTGCTGCATTGAATATTTACATTTTTTGCCTGGGGAGGACTGCAAAATCTATCTTCCAAGAGTGACATAGTGGTTTGTGTGAGGTTTTCTCGGCTACTCCCTTGTTGGCCCTACTTACATATGTCTTGATTATTTGGCATTGGGTGTTTGTGTAGAGTAGGTGGTCCTGTTACAAACTATGTCATATTACATTTGCTAAATGTGTATTCTCACATATTTGAGCTACAGGATTGGGGAATTGAGGTGTGTGGTGTGCTCCATTTATAATTACCAACAAGCAGTCCATTTCCATATGTGCCATTCTCAAACCGCTGGTTGATGATCAATTGGCAAAAGATGTATAAGTCATGCACACACCCTGGAAACTTTGCAATAACATTGATGAACAGGACCAGGTGGTCCACAATTGCCTGCACGTTCATTGAGTGTGTGTGCTTCCTGTTCCTGTATATATGTGCAGTATCCGCAGGAGGCACAAGTTGCACATGGGTGCAGTCAATTGCCCCCAACACATGTGGAAACACAGCAATGTCATAGAAGCCTTGCTTGTTGTCAAGTTTTTCTTGCGCAGTGTTGGGGAGGTGTAGGTGCTGTGGTGTCAGTCTGATGATGGCATCCAAGACAGTTGGGAGGAACCTGGAGAAGGATGACTGTGAGACGCCTTCCACTCTGGCAGTGGTTGGTTGGAAGGTACCAGAGGCCTACATGTGCAGCACTGCAAGTAGCTTTTCCTGCGGAGGGACGTTTGTGCAGCGCTGGGATGGTGCCAGCAGTCATGGCACTCTCTGAGTGAGTATGCGTATGATGGAGGTCCTTTTTAGCCTGTAGTGAGCTATCACATCCTCTGGCCGGAGATCTATCAGGCTGATGCATTGACAGAAAACCCGCTCTCTTCTGTGGCACTGCCTCTGTGGTGGTGCTGGTAGCAGCGGTGGTGGTGGTGGCGGTGGTGGTCTTTTTGGAACTATACCTCCATGGTGTCGTTGAGAATGCCTATGAGGGTCTGGGTTGGTCTCCCTTATGTACAGGTGTGTTTACACCATTTTTAAATCAGCTTTTTTCTGGTCTTAAAAATCTGTCACCAACTGTACTTAGCAGCAGTTTTGGGGGATTATCGCTGGAAGGAAAGATCATTGCAAATATCGCAAACTGTGGTTAGTGGCTGTTTTTTCACAGGAACGCCCACCTTGCATCTAATTTTTGTTAAGTCCCGCTAACAGAAGTGCCAATCTTTAAAATTCACATTTACGCCGGAAAAGTACCGCTAACGTGTGAATATGGCAATAAAAAAGCCACAGTAACGTCTAAAAATTGACACTGCGGCACGTTAAGTTCCTGTACAAATGCCCCTATGTTTTAAAATCCTATATTTCTCTTCCATTCCCTAGTAGGTTTATCTGTTCTTGTGTAGCTTATTCTTGAACATCCTTTTGTAAAATAGTTTTAGTGAGGGCACTTTTTTCTCTACTCTCAGAATACAAAAATAAATTTATAGAGGCACAATTGTCCTCTGTTGGTCATTCACTCATTCTCTCTTTCTCTCACAACCCAGCGTATTTTGGTCTGAGTATCTACTCTAATGTCAGATTCGGCTTCCAGATCCTGAAAATAGTTCCAGCTGTATACCAGGGCAGTGTGCCTACCTTGGGATACATACAAGCAAGTGGTACTGAGGTGATCACACATATATGTGGTGTGTGTTGCGCCAAGCTGAGAAGCAGCTGCAGAGAGTACCTGGGGTCTGTAGTATTCATTTCGATTACCTCAACCACCTTCATGTCAGGCTTTCAATGCCTTACTCCAAGGATGTGTGAGCATCCCTTTTAACATAGGAGCATAGTACCTGGGAGCAGGTGTCAAAGTCCATAGTGAGCACAGCTGGGCACTGTTACATCTTGCCGCCACACTCGGCCATCCATTAGTGAAAACATATGCTCACTTCACAAGCTGGTCAAACAGTAATATGAAAGCATTTCCCTTTTTCAGGCTCTGCCGATATGTAAGGTATGTTAGGTCTATATGTGTATTTTCACTAACTACCTGTTATATAGCAGAGATAAGGTACTGAAATAATTTCAAGATAATAATGGCTGTTATGAACTAATCATCTCATTGAAATTCAATTAACAAAATATATCTGTATGAACATTTGCATTAAAGCCATCAAAGGCTCAAATGTATGCCTTAGAGGTAGCATGCAGAAGTTTACAGCGGACACAAAGTTCATTGAGCTATTTCAGCCGTATTGGGTCTTGTGACCTGCAAATTGTACAGGAATTTCTCCACCAAAACCATTAATCAACTAAGCTACTTTACTTTCACAAAAGCATTCCTACAGTTTACATATAGTGACCTAAAATTGGCACATTAACCCTCTAAGCTATTTTATGAGGACTCAAACTATAATTTGAATTTTGGGCTGGAGAGGTTGCACATAGCCTCCACCTACAAGGTGGCCCAGGTACACCATTGAACTCTGCCCTATCTGCCACTTACTGGCCTTGATAGTCAGGTCTGCCTGCTGCAGGGCCTGAAGTACTCCGTTCAGAGGGTCAAAGTGATCCTCCCAGGTGGAACTGTACACAGCTACATCATCCAGATAAGCTGCAATGTAGTGCTCCAACCCATACAGGACCCATTTCACCAAACGTTGGAAGGTGTCAGGTGCATTCTTTAAGGCAAAAGGCATTATTTTGAACTGGTAATGTGCTCTGGTGTGGAGAATGCTGACTTCTCCTTTACTGAGGGCAATCTGCCAGTAACCTGAGGTCAAATCAAATATACTCAGGTACTTTGCAGCCCCTAACCTATCAACAAGCTTATCAGCTCTAGGTATAGGGTGAGCATAAGTCTAAGTGATTGCATTCAATCCTCTATAGTCCACACAGAAACTGAACTACTTCATTCCGCCTTGGGTACTAGCAGCACTGGGCTGGCCTGTGGACTATCCGAGGGCTCAATTAACTGCAATTCCAGCATCTTAGCAACTTCAGCGTTGATACTGGTTCTGACCTGGTCATACAACCTGTACAGCTTATTTCTGACAGGTAGGCTGTCACCAGTGTCAATGTCATGTATACAGCAGGTGGTGATACATGGGTCAAAGAGAATAGAGCAGCAAACTGCTCCTGTACCTGAATGCAGCCTTTGTGTTGCTGATCTGTTAATTTGGGAGAAAGTAAAACTCCTTCCACCGACCCATCTTGCACATTGGTACAGAGGAGATTTGGCAATGGCTCAGTCTCTTCCTCTCCTGCTTCATCTGTGACCATCAGCATGATGGGGTTTCAACCTATTGACATGCATGAACCTTTGGGGATTCCTGGTGGTGCTAGGGTCTACCAATTAGGTAACCCCGCCTTTCTTTTCTAGGATTGTGTAGGGCCCTGTCCACTTGTCCTGGAGGCACCTGGACAAGTGTCATTGTTTGTGCTTCTGTGACTACAGCATTGTCAGATCAGTGCTGTGTTGTAGGATGATTCATGCGCAGTGTTAGCGATGCATAATATGGGCTTATTCGTCATTCCAATGGCACATGTGTCATCGTTGGAGGTATTCCCACTTTCTGTTGTTGTTTGATTGTGTATGCTTTGTGTTTGTATCATTCCCTGCATTGTGTTGATACACCAGTGGATGCAGCAGAGATTAGGAATGTATATTTGATACTGTTGTCAGTTCCCTGTTTCTTGTGTCATGTAATACACAGATATGTAGGATTTTACATATTATGATGGATTTGTATCTATGTGGCCCCAGCTATGATGATGCATCAGACATACGGTGTATGTTGTGATGCGCTCTTGTATGTAAACAGACCTGTAGGTGCTCCTGTGATGACACAACACACAGTTGTTGGTTCTCAACGAGGGACCATAGATAGTAACTGGTTCAGATGCCCAATACGTTGTTCCATTCCCACACTTCATTTAATTGGTGTCATGTCCCCTGCTAGGTGTGAGAGCTCTCTGGCACTGTTGTTTTGTTAACTTTCACTTACCAGATTAATGAGTTTCATAAGTCACTAACCAAGTATACTGATTTTGTTGTAGTGCCATTCGATTTGCAAAAATAACAAGCTGTGGGGTTTGGTTCTAAGAAATGCTTGTGACATGACATTTGTTATGGGAGATTAGGTAAAGGAATTGTGGATGATGACATCCCTCCTTGCTGTTCCAGCAGCAGAAGCTGTGGTGTGTCTTGCATCATCTTCTTCGCCCTGGGCATCCTCCGGATTGTCCTGCTCCTCTTGGTCTTCTGGCAATGGTGTGTTTGTCCGTACACAGATGTTGTGCAAAATGCAACATGCCATTATAATTTTACTGACCAGTTCAGGACTGAACAGGAGTCCCCCCCCCCCCTTCCCCCGAAATGTCAATGCATCGGAACCTTGATTTAAGGACTCCAAAGGTCCATTCAAGAATGGCCCTTGTGCGTCCCAGTGCAACATTGTAGTCTCTCTGGGCCTGTGTGTTGGTCCCTTTGATGAGGGTCATCAACTATGCTGACAGAGCATATCCTTGATCACCTGAACCAGATAATATAGAGATGTGCCCATTAGTATTTGTGCCTGCTGTGTTTTCAGAGTGGATTTTGTTTGGTGTCTTTGCATTGTGCAACTTGGTACTTTCTGCTTTGTCATGTGGTGTTTCAGACAATTGACCTGCATCACTGAAATTGACTTGCCTATACGTAACAGCCTACAAATCACCATGATGTCATTGGCCAGGTCCTGTGTATTATCTCCATGTTGTGACTGTCAGGATCACTCAAAAACGATTAGAGGTGATGTGCAGGGAAGTAACACCAACAGTATGTCCCTTATGCACAGATTTGTAAGGGTGCACCATTGGCGCATGGGCCTGGTGAAGCCGCCACCTTGACTTTAGGCAGATTACTATGTTTAAACATCATCAAGATACATCATTGTGAGTTATTGTGCTCAGGATAGCTTAGAGCGAATATACTTGCGTGCTAAATGTTTTACTAATTTTGGGTTATTTAGATCCACCTTGCCCCCAAGGTGGGTCAGTGTTTGAGTAACAGTGGCACTGCTACCTGGTGCACTTGACTTACTTGGACATGTGAAGAAAATGGGCATGCATATTGATGTCCTTGGGAATGAGTTAAGTTTGGTTCTGCTTGCATGCATGTTGGGCTAATAACCACAGATATTGCTGAGTGAGTGTGTTCACAATCGGCACTCGTTTATTTGGCTGAATTTGTGCATCAGTTCGCTACACCTCACCACGGGAGTCATATGGATGCACAACATGTTCTGATATTTAAATTTCTACTGTTTGTTTACTCTTTTTATGCATGATCCATTCTGATACAACGCAGACTGATGTTTAATCAACTTTGGTTATTGTTTGTGTGCAGTTGGGGCTCCCTTCACACTGCAATACTTGCATCCCCATGAGGCAGGCACCCTTGCAGCATGGTGCATGGCTGAGGGTGTTTTTGCATGTCAGCTAATTGTGCACCATCACAGGTGAGAGCAGGGTGGGCATGTGTCTCTATCAGGATGGATGAAGCCCAGCAGAAGCACGTGGCACTTGCTGCATTGAATATTTACATTTTTTGCCTGGGGAGGTCTGCAAAATCTATCTTCCAAGAGTGACATAGTGGTTTGTGTGAGGTTTTCTCGGCTACTCCCTTGTTGGCCCTACTTACATATGTCTTGATTATTTGGCATTGGGTGTTTGTGTAGAGTAGGTGGTCCTGTTACAAACTATGTCATATTACATTTGCTAAATGTGCATTCTCACATATTTGAGCTACAGGATTGGGGACTTGAGGTGTGTGGTGTGCTCCATTTATAATTGCCAGCAAGCAGTCCATTTCCATATGTGCCATTCTCAAACCGCTGGTTGATGATCGATTGGCAAAAGATGTATAAGTCATGCACACACCCTGGAAACTTTGCAATAACATTGATGAACAGGACCAGGTGGTCCACGATTGCCTGCACGTTCATTGAGTGTGTGTGCTTCCTGTTCCTGTATATATGTGCAGTGTCCGCAGGAGGCACAAGTTGCACTTGGGTGCAGTCAATTGCCCCCAACACATGTGGAAACACAGCAATGTCATAGAAGCCTTGCTTGTTGTCAAGTTTTTCTTGCGCAGTGTTGGGGAGGCGTAGGTGCTGTGGTGTCAGTCTGATGATGGTATCCAAGACAGTTGGGAGGAACCTGGAGAAGGATGACTGTGAGATGCCTCCCACTCTGGCAGTGGTTGGTTGGAAGGTACCAGAGGCCTACATGTGCAGCACTGCAAGTAGCTTTTCCTGCGGAGGGACGTTTGTGCAGCGCTGGGATGGTGCCAGCAGTCATGGCACTCTCTGAGTGAGTATGCGTATGATGGAGGTCCTTTTTAGCCTGTAGTGAGCTATCACATCCTCTGGCCGGAGATCTATCAGGCTGATGCATTGACAGAAAACCCGCTCTCTTCTGTGGCACTGCCTCTGTGGTGGTGCTGGTGGCAGCGGTGGTGGTGGTGGTGGTGGTCTTTTCTTTTTGGATCTATAAGCTGCAAGAGTAGTACCTCCATGGTGTCGTTGAGAATGCCTATGAGGGTCTGGGTTGCTCTCCCTTATGTACAGGTGTGTTTACACCATTTTTTAAATCAGCTTTTTTCTGGTTAAAAATCTGTCACCAACTGTACTTAGCAGCAGTTTGGGGGGATTATCGCTGGAAGGAAACATCATTGTAAATATCGCAAACTGTGGTTAGTGGCTGTTTTTTCACAGGAACGCCCACCTTGCATCTAATTTTTGTTAGGTCCCGCTAACAGAAGTGCCAATCTTTAAAATTCACATTTACGCCGGAAATGTACTGCTAACGTGTGAATATGGCAATAAAAAAAGCCACAGTAACGTCAAAAAATTGACACTGCGGTACATTAAGTTCCTGTACAAATGCCCCTATGTTTTAAAATCCTATATTTCTCTTCCATTCCCTAGTAGGTTTATCTGTTCTTGTGTAGCTTATTCTTGAACATCCTTTTGTAAAATAGTTTTAGTGAGGGCCCTTTCTTCTCTTCTCTCAGAATACAAAAAGACATTTATAGAGGCACAATTGTCCTCTGTTGGTCATTCACTCATTCTCTCTTTCTCTTACAACCCAGCGTATTTTGGTCTGAGTAGCTACTCTAATGTCAGATTCGGCTTCCAGATCCTGAAAAATAGTTCCAGCTGTATACCAGGGCAGTGTGCCTACCTTGGGATACATACAAGCAAGTGGTACCGAGGTGATCACACATATATGTGGTGTGTGTTGCGCCAAGCTGAGAAGCAGCTGCAGAGAGTACCTGGGGTCTGTAGTATTCATTTCGATTACCTCAACCACCTTCATGTCAGGCTTTCAATGCCTTACTCCAAGGATGTGTGAGCATCCCTTTTAACATAGGAGCATAGTACCTGGGAGCAGGTGTCAAAGTCCATAGTGAGCACAGCTGGGCACTGTTACATCTTGCCTCCACACTCGGCCATCCATTACTGAAAACATATGCTCACTTCACAAGCTGGTCAAACAGTGATTTGAAAGCATTTCCTTTTTTCAGGCTCTGCCGATATGTAAGGTATGTTAGGTCTATATGTGTATTTTCACTATTAACTACCTGTTGTATAGCAGAGATAAGGTACTGAATTAATTTCAAGATAATAATGGCTGTTATGAACTAATCATCTCATTGAAATTCAATTAACAAAATATATCTGTATGAACATTTGCATTAAAGCCATCAAAGGCTCAAATGTATGCCTTAGAGGTAGCATGCAGAAGTTTACAGCGGACACAAAGTTCATTGAGCTATTTCAGCCGTATTGGGTCTTGTGACCTGCAAATTGTACAGGAATTTCTCCACCAAAACCATTAATCATCTAAGCTACTTTACTTTCACAAAAGCATTTCCTACAGTTTACATATAGTGACCTAAAATTGGCACATTAACCCTCTAAGCTATTTTATGAGGACTCAAATTATAATTTGAATTTTGGGCTGGAGAGGTTGCACATAGCCTCCACCTACAAGGTGGCCCAGGTACACCACTGAACTCTGCCCTATCTGGCACTTACTGGCCTTGATAGTCAGGCCTGCCTGCTGCAGGGCCTGAAGTACTCTGTTCAGAGGGTCAAAGTGATCCTCCCAGGTGGAACTGTACACAGCTACATCATCCAGATAAGCTGCAATGTAGTGCTCCAACCCATACAGGACCCATTTCACCAAACGTTGGAAGGTGTCAGGTGCATTCTTTAAGGCAAAAGGCATTATTTTGAACTGGTAATGTTCTCTGGTGTGGAGAATGCTGACTTCTCCTTTACTGAGGGCAATCTGCCAGTAACCTGAGGTCAAATCAAATATACTCAGGTACTTTGTGTCATGATCTGTTTCCCGGCAATCGCGCTCGCTGCTGCGGAAAAAACAGGTGAGGCGCGGGACCCCAGAAACTACAGACCCATCATGCCCTGCGCGGTACGCAGCGCGTAGGAAAGGCGGTTCCGGAAGCAGGTAATAAAGCTCCTGCTCTCCGGACCGCGTTGCCGATTATTACAGCTCAGCCACAGAAGAAGCAGGAAGCTTCATGTTCGCCGCTCCCAGTGCGGTAAGCGTGTCGGAAGACACATCATTCGATTCCGGTTTCTAGTAGACTCCCCTGTTGGAGGTAACTGCACCAGGCGAGTTACATTGCAGGGGAGCGAAGGCGCACTTAGAGGCGCGTGGGCTGCTCGTCAATCTGTAGGAGAAACCTGACACGGTTTCATGCGGGGTGAGAACAGCGCCCGCGTTTATTACCTGAAAGGCGCACACAGAGGCGCTTGGGCTATTCTTTACTCCTTTGGAGAAACCTGACACGGTTTCAAGCAGGGGAGAACTAAAGCCATTACACAAACCTGTGTGTGTATGCGCGAGTGAGAATTAACTCAGCATCACAAGACTGTATTATAGCATTGTGTGTGTTACACGGAGGCATTATATCACGACCACTTTCGGGGCAACACGTGGTATGGGTGTTCGTTAATGTGCAGCCTTAGGACTATAGCTGAGTGTCTGGATGGGCACAACGTGACATTGTAGGAATTAAGGTGTGCATTATCAGAGGGATACCCTATAGCACTAAGTCCTTTTCCGCAGCAATATATCCTGCAGGGAGCCATTACATGTTCTTGGGTAAGTCTACCCGGTCTGCCTTGCATTCTTTTGTGGTTGGTGGTGTGGTGTTTCTTTCTTAGTATTTACACAGGAGGAAAGGAGAACAAGCCTCTACAGAGAAAGCAAGGGCTATTCATCGGAGCCCAGCTCTGGTAGCAGTTTACCTCTCCGTTCCGCAGAAGTGTGAAGAATTCACATTCCTTTTCTTTACAGGTAGGAAAGGGAGGTGTAGGGGGCAAAGAGTAAGGGAAGATAAGGTTACGGTTTAATTCTCATGGTGTTTTCTTGTCTTCTAACAGGTCTCCCTCCCCGCAGTCCCCACCCTTTCCTTCCCCCACTCAATTGCCCCAAAAGTCTGCGTATGTTTACATAATCCAGACTTGGGTCGATTCAGAGGTGGGCCCCCATTGAGCATCAACACAACCCCGGGGATACGGAACCAGCGAGCACGACAGAATAATCATCCCACGAATCGGTCTCCTCCTGGTTGTGTTGAGTTAGGCATGGCCACCCTAGAGGACGTAGTCACGGCCTTGTCGCCAGTGCAAGCTGAACTAGCAGCGTCAC
This sequence comes from Triturus cristatus, assembly GCF_964204655.1. Classification (NCBI taxonomy): domain Eukaryota; kingdom Metazoa; phylum Chordata; class Amphibia; order Caudata; family Salamandridae; genus Triturus; species Triturus cristatus. The sequence continues at coordinate 848,058,941 of NC_140590.1, forward strand.
GTCAAGAGACAGCGTCTCTTCATTCCCGAGTGGATAAACTTCAGAAAAACCCCTTCGATATAGTAAGTTCTCCACAACCCCCGTCCGTAGTGGTAGAGATGCCCACACAAATTCCGCTAGCACCCCCAGAACGATTCTATGGGGACATTAAGAAAGTGCAGGTCTTCCTTACTCAAGTTCTCCTTCATTTCAATTGCAAACCAAAGATGTGTAATACAAATCAAGCGAGAGTGGCATTTTTAATCTCGTACCTGGGCGGAGAGGCCGCGCAGTGGGCAGTCCCTTTAGTGCGAAGAGACGACCCGAAGCTATATGATTGGGACGAGTTCCGTGACAGCTTCGAAAAAACGTTCGATCAAAGAGCCGACACGTTCTCAGCAGATAGGGATCTGCTGGATCTTCGCCAAGGATCATCCGATTTCATTAGCTACTTGAATAGCTTCCGGAGATTAGTCGCTGAAACCGATTGGCCTGAATCGAAGCAATCGGCAGTATTCTATCGAGGGCTCTCAGAAGAACTAAAGGACGTAGTAGCACAAATCGATCCTCAGCCCCGTACCTGCACCACCCTGATTGACCTCACACTCCGGCTGGATCATCGACTAAGAGAGCGTCGGGGAGAAAACAGAAAGAAGGAGAAAGGCATCACACATGGCGATCAAACCTCCTTTTCGGACAAGATAACGGCTCAACCCGAACCGATGGGAATAGGAGCGGTACGAGCTTCCTTAACCCTAAGCGAAAGAGATCATCGCCGTAAACAAGGGTTGTGTCTCTATTGTGGGAAAAAGGGGCATTTCCTTCGGGAATGTCCCGTGAAACCTAAGTTTGGTAGGGGAAGGGTCGGACAAACAGCTGCCCTCACCACCGACAAAGAGGAGGGAAACTGCAGGGCTTGAGGAAGAAGGAAGGGGAATCCTCAAGCGAATGTGCCATCCCTTCCGTGGATGCTTATGGGTTCGTAAAGAAGAACCATTTCTTTATCGATCTGATATTAAAGATACAAGATGAGAACCAACACATACAGGCAATGGTGGATTCAGGAGCCACCTGATGCTTCATGGACAAAGAAAAGGCACAACAACTGGGAGTAAAACTTATACCCAGATCTACTCCGGAGAAAGTGTATGCAGTAGACGGTCAGGAGTTGGAAACCGGGCCCATTACACACCACACTCAGGATTATGAACTGTGGTACGAGGAAAACCACCGTGAGGAATTATCGTTCTGCATCATACACGCCCCTCAGTACGGAGTTATTCTAGGCTTGCCATGGCTCCAAAAGCATGACCCAACGGTAAGGTGGTCTCACAATACGTTGAGCTTCGATTCTGAATTTTGTAGAAGCCATTGTACCTCTACGATGTCAAGACCTTCGAAAGTCCTAGCCACCGTTCAACACATAGCCACGGCGGCTGAGAAAGACGTGGACCTGCCTCTGTGCTACGGATCATAAGCCGATGTGTTTTGCGATACAACAGCAGAACAATTGCCACCCCACAGAGAATACGACTGCCGCATAGACCTGGTTCCAGGAGCGGTAGTGCCTTGTGGGAGGATATACGCTCTTACGGTCCCGGAAACAACCTACCTGCGTGAGTATTTGGATAAATACCTAGAGCTGGGTTTTATATGCCCCTCTCAATCACCAGCAGCCTCCCCTCTTTTTTTTATACCAAAGGCCAACGGGGATTTAAGGTGCTGCATCGACACCAGGGCATTGAACGCGATTACAATCAAAAACCGCTATCCGCTTCCCCTGATTCCCGTACTTTTGGAGCAAGTACATGCCGCAGGTATCTATACTAAACTGGATTTGAGGGGTGCCTACCACTTGGTCCGAATAAAAGAGGGGGACGAATGGAAGACGGCGTTCAAAACAAGGTACGGGCTCTATGAATACCTGTTGATGCCCTTCGGGCTGTGTAACGCCCCTGCGGCGTTTCAGTTTTTTCTCAATGAGGTCCTGAAACAATACCTGGACCTCTTCGTAGTGGTCTATATAGACGACATTTTGATATTCTCAGCCAATGAAGAAGAACATGTGGACCATGTACGCCTGGTTTTACAAGCCTTAAGGAAACATCGGTTACTCTGCAAAATAACGAAGTGCGAATTCCACGTCACAACAGTGGAATTCCTTAGGGTTATGCTTACCTCTTCTGGCAAAGTCATGGCGGAACGAAAGGTAAAGGCCATCCTTGAATGGCCTTGTCCTCACAACATCAAGGAAATCCAGAGCCTTCTGGGTTTCTCGAATTTCTATTGCCGGTTTATCCGGCAATTCTCTGAGATAGTTGCTCCTTTCACTAGATTAACGAGGAAAAAGATTCAGTTTTTATGGACCGAAGATACTCAGAAGGCCTTCGACCAGTTAAAAAACGCTTTTGTAACAGCCCCTGTTCTAACCCACGCCAAGCAAACTCATCGATTCATAGTGGAAGCAGATGCCTCCGACGTGGCGATAGGAGCAGTGCTCTCGCAACGACAGGAAACCTCGGGTTATTTACACCCTATCGCCTTTATGTCTCGGAAACTCAATACAGCGGAAAGAAACTACACAATAGCAGAGAAGGAGCTGTTAGCCATAAGAGACGCCTTCCTGGAATGGAGACACTGGCTAATGGGAGCGGTCCATCAGGTCACGGTATACTCCGACCATCGGAATCTTCAGTTCATGAAGGCTGCGCGTCATCTCACTCCGCGGCAGCTTCGATGGATGCTCTTCTTCGCCGAATACCATTTCATAGTTACCTACCGGCCAGAAAGCCAGAACAAAAAGGCAGACGCCTTAACAAGACAAGAAGTCGCTCCACCGGAAAACAGAATGAACAAGGACTCCATCATTGAACCCGTCAAAGTGGTTTGTGCCATACAAACCGAAGGGTTCCTGCAGGAAATGCGACTTGGGATTCAAACATTCACCTGGCGACGCTGGCTCAAATCACATCCGGAATGGTGGGTACGGCAAGGAATCCCCATGAAGGGACAACAATTGCTGCTCCCTACACTCAAGTAACGCAGAACTGTATTCACCTGGTGTCACGACATACCGTGTGCTGGACATCTAGGAGGCACAAAAACCCTGGAGAAGATCATGCGTCAGTTCTGGTGGCCAACCATCCGACTGGACGTGTTAACGTGGGTACGTGAGTGCATCAAATGTACACAAGCTAAGACGGATCACCGACAGGCACAAGGTCTACTGCAGCTCATGCCCACACCCACCATACCCTGGGAACGGATTTAGGTGGATTTCATAGTAGGGTTGCCAAGAGATAAAGGAAACACCGCTATCATAGTAGTGGTAGACTATTTGACCGAAATGGGACATTTCATCGCATGGAAACAAGCACCAACCGCCAGCCAACTGGCAAAACTCTTGTTAGTCCACATAGTACGACTCCACGGCCTTCCCAAAGATGTGGTCTCCGACAGAGAAGCTCAGTTTACCGCAAGCTTCTGGAAAACATGGTGTGTGGAGCTTCAAATGACAACGTCTCTTTCCACTAGCTTCCACCCGCAGACGGACGGCCAAACAGAAAGGCTCAACCAGGCGCTAAAACAGTTCCTTCGGTGTTACGTTGAAACCAATACTGAAGAATGGGTGGACTGGTTATGGGCGGCCGAGGTTGCATATAATAGCGCCCGTCATTCTTCCACTTTATACTCTCCATTTTATAGCAATTATGGGTTTCATCCCAGATTCACCCCATTGGTTCTTCCCAATTCTTATACTTGCCTACCAGAGATACACACAAGGCTGCAGCAGATGCGCAGAACGCTTCTATCACTACATGACATTTTGACGAAAGCCAAAGAAAGATACAAGGTACAGGCCGATAAGCGGCGTAGACCCGGTCCTACGTATTTGAGAGGAGATAAAGTCTGGTTGTCCACAAAACATATTAGATTTAAGAAACACAGCGTGTTTAGCCCAAGATATATAGGCCCCTATGAGGTGGTGAAACACATCAATCCGGTGGCAGTTAAGCTGAAGCTCCCTTCCCATCTACGAATACACCCAGTGTTTCATGTATCCCTTCTAAAACCAGCTCAGGGTAAGACACAGACACGTCCAGCTCCCGTGTTAGTACAGGGGGATCTCGAATATGTGGTGCAAAACATCTTAGACGCCAAGAGAGTGAGGGGGAAGCTATGGTATTTAGTAGCTTGGAAGGGGTACGGCCCTGAAGAAAACTCTTGGGAACCGAAGGAGGCGGTGCATGCGCCCAAGTTGGTATCCAGGTTTCATCGTCTGCATCCTGAGAAACCTGATAGCAGTGTGCGCTCTTGTTGAAGGGGATGTACTGTCATGATCTGGGTCCCGGCAATCGCGCTCGCTGCTGCGGAAAAAAGAGGCGAGGCGCGGGACACCAGAAACTACAGCCCCCATCATGCCCTGCGCGCTACGCAGCACGTAGGAAAGGCGGTTCCAGAAGCAGGAAATAAAGCTCCTGCGCTCCGGACCGCGTTGCCGATTATTACAGCTCAGCCACAGAAGAAGCAGGAAGCTTCGTGTTCGCCGCTCCCAGTGCGGTAAGGGTGTCGGAAGACACATAATTCGATTCCAGTTTCTAGTAGACTCCCCTGTTGGAGGTAACCGCACCAGGCGAGTTACATTGCAGGGGAGCGAAGGCGCACTTAGAGGCGCTTGGGCTGCTCGTCACTCCGTTGGAGAAACCTGACACGGTTTCATGTGGGTTAGAACAGCGCCCGCGATTATTACCTGAAAGGCGCACACAGAGGCGCTTGGGCTATTCTTTACTCCTTTGGAGAAACCTGACACGGTTTCAAGCAGGGGAGAACTAAGGCCATTACACAAAACCTGTGTGTGTATGCGCGAGTGAGAATTAACTCAGCATCACGAGACTGTATTATAGCATTGTGTGTGTTACACGGAGGCATTATATCACGACCACTTTTGGGGCAACACGTGGTATGGGTGTTCGTGAATGTGCAGCCGTAGGACTATAGCTGAGTGTCTGGATGGGCACAACGTGACATTGTAGGAATTAAGGTGTGCATTATTAGAGGGATACCCTAAAGCACTAAGTCCTTTTCCGCAGCAATATATCCTGCAGGGAGCCATTATATGTTCTTGGGTCAGTCTACCCGGTCTGCCTTGCATTCTTTTGTTGTTGGTGGTGTGGTGTTTCTTTCTTAGTATTTACACAGGAGGAAAGGAGAACAAACCTCTACAGACAAAGCAAGGGCTATTCATCGGAGCCCAGTTCTGGTAGCAGTTTACCTCTCCGTTCCGCAGAAGTGTGAAGAATTCATGTTCCTTTTCTTTACAGGTAGGAAAGGGAGGTGCAGGGGGCAAAGAGGATAGAGTAAGGGAAGATAAGGTTACGGTTTAATTCTCATGGTGTTTTCTTGTCTTCTAACAGGTCTCCCTCCCCGCAGTCCCCACCCTTTCCTTCCCCCGCTCAATTGCCCCAAAAGTCTGCGTATGTTTACATAATCCAGACTTGGGTCGATTCAGAGGTGGGCCCCCATTGAGCATCAAAACAACCCCGGGGATACGGAACCAGCGAGCACGATACTTTGCAGCCCCTAACCTATCAACAAGCTGATCAGGTCTAGGTATAGGGTGAGCATACGTCTAAGTGATTGCATTCAATCCTCTATAGTCCACACAGAAACTGAACTACTTCATTCCGCCTTGGGTACTAGCAGCACTGGGCTGGCCTGTGGACTATCCGAGGGCTCAATTAACTGCAATTCCAGCATCTTAGCAACTTCAGCCTTGATACTGGTTCTGACCTGGTCATACAACCTATACAGCTTATTTCTGACAGGTAGGCTGTCACCAGTGTCAATGTCATGTATACAGCAGGTGGTGATACATGGGTCAAAGAGAATAGAGCAGCAAACTGCTCCTGTACCTGAATGCAGCCTTTGTGTTGCTGATCTGTTAATTTGGGAGAAAGTAAAACTCCTTCCACCGATCCATCTTGCACATTGGTACAGAGGAGATTTGGCAATGGCTCAGTCTCTTCCTCTCCTGCTTCATCTGTGACCATCAGCATGGTGGGGTTTCAACCTATTGACATGCATGAACCTGTGGGGATTCCTGGCGGTGTTAAGGTCTACCAATTAGGTAACCTCGCCTTTCTTTTCTAGGATTGTGTAGGGCCCTGTCCACTTGTCCTGGAGGCGCCTGGAAGCCACAGGCTTCAATACCTACAACAATTGTCCTGGAGCGTACTCAGGCACCATAGCCTTCTGGTCATACCAGAGTTTCATGAGCTCTTGGGTGGTCTCCAGTTTGCTGCTTGCTTTGTACATGTACTCTGCCATGTGGGATCGAATGCCTAATAAATAATCCAGCACATTGTACGGGACTTCCCCAAAATGCCTTTCCCAAGATTCTCTCAACAGACTGTCAAGAATTCCTGTCATGCGCGGGGAGGAAAACGGTAACCAGCGTAAACGGACTACATCTCCCAGGATGCTTAGCGGTTGAGAGGTTATGTAAACAGGAGAGCTGTTACATAACTCAAGGAAAACACGCCCTTATGTAAACAGGAGAGCTGTTACATAACTCAAGGGAAAACACGCCCTTATGTAAACAGGAGAGCTGTTACATAACTCAAGGGAAAACACGCCCTTATGTAAACAGGAGAGCTGTTACATAACTCAAAGAAAACACGCCCTATAAAGGGAGGAACCGGGAGGTACAAGGCTGTCGGATATTGTGTTTACACCGACGTACCTGCTTCGTGAAGAGCAGTGTTCCGGAGTGGTGCTCCAGTAAGGCAAGAACGGAGGTAGGTCGAGTCGTTACTCCCTGGGCCGTGTCTTGCCCCATCGTCACCTGTGAAGGACCCGGAAGCTCTACCGGTCAACCATTGAGCTTCGCTTTTTGACTCGGCTGAGTCAAAGCGCAGTGGAGCTTTTGCTGGTTGGAGTCGTAACTCCCAGCCCGACCAGAGATACAGGGACTGCCAGCTGTAACGCACACCAGGAGGTGTTTGCCGCGTTACAGACTCGGAAGTCCACAGGATCGATCGAGCGGCTGCTCTCGGTTCAGTCTTCTTGCTTTTGATTGGGGTATCGGTGACGCATCACCAGGAGGTGACTCCGCGTCCCGGTGCAGTCTGAGGAAGAGGTTGAGCGGCTGCTCCCTTCAGGTAGAGACCCCGGCTGGGTGTTTCCCTGACTCCTCGATTCTCCCCAACACTCGTCGTGCCCCTCACAGCCTACCGATTGGCATTGTCGGCCATTTCATTTCTGCCCTCTGTTGGCATACGCCGGGATCGGCGTATATGCAGAGGACGGTTAGGACCATCCGTGCTGTGGGCTGGTAACGTACTTAGCCTGGAGGATTCCAGTGACTATAACTTTTGTTTATTCGTTGTATTGTTTTTGCCTTCATTAAAATAACTAACCCTTCACAAGTGGTTGCGTCCTCATTATCGTGTCTGTTAAACGATCCTGAGACGTTCAGGGCGTTACAAAATATCCGACCGTAATAACACTAACTGTCTCCCGGTCGATAACAGACATGGCAACACTTGATGATGTGCTGGCTGCTTTAGCGACCGTGCAAGTTGAAGTGGCTGCCTCTAGGCAAGAAACAGCCGATGTAAAAGCCAGACTGGATGCTATCCAATTGGACCCGCTCACGCCCAGCACCTCCCTCACGAACCAGACCCCTGCGGTAGTAGTGGAAATGCCGGTAGCCATCCCCTTGGCAACACCAGAGAGGTACAGTGGGGATCCTAACACAGTGCGGGTATTCCTCACACAAGTGGCGCTACATTTATCGTGCAAACCAAAGGCGTTCCCCACGAGTCAGGCTCGTGTGGCTTTCCTTATTTCCTATTTGGCTGGAAACGCGGCACAATGGGCCGTACCTCTGGTGAGCAGGGACGACCCCATCTTATGTGATTGGGGTGCTTTTCGCGAGGAATTCCTGAAGGTATTCGACAGAAGGGCTGACTCGTACACGGCGGACCGTGAATTGCTTGAGTTGAGACAGGGATCCAACGACCTGGTGCAGTATCTCAACGCGTTCCGACGGCTAGTTGCGGAAACCAAGTGGCCTGTTGCTAAACAGACGGCGCTCTTCCATCACGGGCTGTGCGATGAGCTCAAAGACGCCGTGGCTCATATTGACCCTCAACCCAAGACATGTGAGGGCCTTATCAACCTGGTATTACGGCTGGAACATAGGCTGAGTGAAAGAAAAGGGGATCATGGGAGAAAAGGAAAATCCCTTCCATCCTATGTGACGGTGGGAAGTCCTGAAACTTCCACCGCATCCAAGGGAGAACCCATGGACATCGGCGCAATACGAGCGGGCCTCACAGCCACGGAGAAAGAGTCACGCCGTAAACAAGGATTGTGCCTATATTGTGGCAAAAAAGGCCACTACGTACGTGAATGCCCTGCCAAACCGAAGACGTCACGTTATCGGGCCAACCGGTCGGTAACAGCCATGGTGGACATACCGGCGGAAAACTAGAGGACTCCCAGACCAAAGAAGGGGCATCTCGGAGTCACTCATCCATCCCTTCACTCTCCAACTCGGTCACTAAGGGACACCGACACCTGTTTCTCACGGTGCACGTGGGAGTGCATGACCAGTGGATACCCGTTGTGGCCATGGTGGATTCAGGGGCCACTGGCATGTTTATGGACCACAACGAGGCATGCAGGCTAGGGCTAGTGCTTCTTCCCAAAGCTGTACCCGAAGACGTCTATGCTGTAGACGGAAGGCGATTGGTGACGGGGCCCATCGGGCAGCACACGGGGGTCCTTCCGATGAGATATGGGAGGAACCATTTGGAACAAATCGATTTTAACATCATCCGAGCGCCCCAATATGGCGTCATATTGGGATTGCCGTGGCTACAGAAACACAACCCCTCTGTGGATTGGCCAACACATCGCGTCGAAATGACGTCACCGTATTGCATCCTGCATTGTGGAAAAAGAACGGAATCCCTTGACGCAGATGAGAGCGGGAGTCAGACGGTGGCTACAGCGGCAGAAAAGGATGTGGCTCTCCCCCAGGCTTATCACAGTTTTGAGGATGTATTTGATGAGGTGAAGGCGGAAGTGCTACCACCACATAGACAGTTTGACTGCCAGATCGACCTGGTGCCAGGGGCCAGCGTTCCCAGCGGCAGGCTGTATGCCCTGACGGAGCCTGAAAACGTGCATCTCCGGGGGTACCTGGATAAACTCCTCAAGCTAGGATTCATCCGCCCGTCCAAGTCTCCGGCCGCCTCGCCACTCTTCTTCATCCCGAAAGCTAATGGGGAGCTGAGAGCCTGTGTGGACTTTAGGGCATTGAATGCGATAACCATAAAGAATCGGTACCCCTTGCCTCTCATCAGTGTACTGCTGGAACAGGTCAAGAAAGCTCGTATCTACACCAAGTTGGATTTGAAAGGGGCATACCATCTGGTGCGCATGAGGGACGGAGACGAGTGGAAGACCGCCTTTAAGACCAGGTTCGGCCTTTTTGAGTACCTCGTCATGCCGTTCGGTCTGTGCAACGCCCCGGCAGCCTTTCAGTACTTTTTGAATGAGGTATTCAGAGAGGAGTTGGATATCTACGTGGTCGTATATATCGACGACATCCTCATCTACTCGTCCAGTGTGGAGGAGCACGTACACCACGTCAATGCTGTGCTCCAAAAGCTGAGGGAAAACAAGCTGTTTTGTAAACTCAGCAAGTGTGACTTCCACGTCACGTCCGTGGAATTCCTCGGAGTGATGCTGAGTCCAGAGGGACAGGAGATGGCAGAACGAAAGATCAAGGCGGTGAAAGAATGGCCGGTGCCCCAAAGCGTGAAGGACGTCCAAAGTTTAATTGGCTTCGCCAACTTTTACAGGCGGTTTATAGATGGATTTTCAGGATTGGTGGCCCCAATCACACAGCTACTGAGGAAGTCCAAGGAGTTTGTCTGGTCCCCTGAAGCGAACACAGCCTTTGAGGCCCTGAAAAGCGCCTTTGGTAAGGCGCCGGTGTTGGCTCACCCCGATCCGGATCTCCCCTACGTGGTGGAAGCGGACGCTTCGGATGTGGCGCTGGGGGCTATCTTGTCCCAACGCAACCACGACACAGGGGTGCTTCATCCCGTTGCGTACATGTCCCGCAAACTCAACGACGCCGAACGCAACTACCATATTGCGGAGAAGGAGCTTCTCGCAATCAAGGTCGCCTTCACCGAATGGAGGCATTGGTTGATGGGGGCAAGACATGTGGTATCGGTGTACACGGACCATCGGAATCTACAGTTCATGACGGCCACAAGACACCTTTCTCCCAGGCAGCTGCGGTGGATGATCTTCTTTGCGGGGTTCAACTTCCGCATCACATATCGGCCGGGGACGGAAAACCGGAAGGCGGACGCCCTGTCCCGTCAATCTGCAGTTAAGGAACCATTGCCTGCGACCGAGCGTTCCATCATTTCCCCGAGGATGGTATTGGGGGTTATCCAACCGGATACTTTCCTGAGGGGAATAAAGAGAGGGATCAGGTCATTCGCATGGCGGAGGTGGCTCCTCAGTCACAGAGAATGGCAGCTGAAGGACGGGATACCCCTGAAGGGCAGGTGCCTGTTGATACCCACGCCTAGGCTAAGGAAACAAGCATTCATCTGGTGCCATGACTCTCCATGCGCAGGTCATTTGGGCTTTGAAAAAACGGTGGCTAGCATGGGACGGCATTTCTGGTGGCCAACCATGAGAGTGGATGTCAGGAGGTGGGGACAGGAGTGTCCTACGTGTGCTACCATGAAGGCCGACCATGGCCGAACCCAAGGGCTCTTACATCCACTTCCGACCCCGGATAGACCATGGGATAGCATATCACTGGACTTCGTGGTGGGCCTACCGGTAGACCAGGGGATGACGGCAATACTGGTGGTGGTGGATTACTTGACGAAAATGGGGCACTTCATCCCCTGCAAGAGAGTCCCTACGGCCGGGGAATTGGCGTCACTACTCCTAAAGAATGTGGTACGACTGCATGGATTACCTGGGGTGATCGTGTCGGACCGGGGGTCGCAGTTTACTGCGCAATTCTGGAAGACTTGGTGCACTGCGCTGCATGTTAAGACCGCCCTGTCCACCAGCTACCACCCTCAAACAGACGGCCAAACCGAGCGCCTGAACCAAACGCTCAAACAGTATCTGCGATGTTTTGTGGACCAGGGCAGGGAAGAATGGGTCGACTTGCTATGGGTTGCAGAGATAGCCTATAACAACGCCACTCACAGCTCCACACAGTCATCTCCGTTCTATAGCAACTATGGCCAACATCCCAGGTTCTTGCCATTTCTACATCCGTTCAGAGAGGACAGGATTCCCGCCACAGCGGACAGGGTGGCACACATAAAAGACACGTTGATGCGCTCAAGGGCTGTCCTAATAGAGGCCAAGAGCCGATACAAGGCTGCAGCCGACAGGAAGAGAAGGCCCGGGCCACTGTACCGCACTGGAGACTACGTCTGGATATCCACAAGAAACATGAGGTTTCGAAAGAACAGTGTGTTCCATCCCAAGTACATGGGTCCCTATCGCATTACCAAGTGTATGGGTCCCGTGAACGTGAAGGTGTGCTTGCCCCAGTCATTGCGGATACACCCTGTCTTTCATGTATCATTGCTCAAACCAGCACCCTCCAAGCCGTCTGGGACACCTAGGCCGGTATGCGTGGAGTCGGAGGTGGAGTATGAAGTGTCGGGCATACGGGCGTCCAAATGGCGCAGGGGGAAGCTGTGGTACCTGGTTGCGTGGAAAGGCTATGGCCCGGAAGAGCAATCATGGGAACCGGCTGAAGGGGTTCATGCTCCGCGCTTGGTCTCCTTGTTCCATCGGCGTTTTCCTGCCAGCGCTGGACCCGTGGGGAGCCGCTGAGAGGGAGGATGTACTGTCAAGAATTCCTGTCATGCGAGGGGAGGAAAACGGTAACCAGCGTAAACGGACTACATCTCCCAGGATGCTTAGCGGTTGAGAGGTTATGTAAACAGGAGAGCTGTTACATAACTCAAGGAAAACACGCCCTTATGTAAACAGGAGAGCTGTTACATAACTCAAGGGAAAACACGCCCTTATGTAAACAGGAGAGCTGTTACATAACTCAAGGGAAAACACGCCCTTATGTAAACAGGAGAGCTGTTACATAACTCAAAGAAAACACGCCCTATAAAGGGAGGAACCGGGAGGTACAAGGCTGTCGGATATTGTGTTTACACCGACGTACCTGCTTCGTGAAGAGCAGTGTTCCGGAGTGGTGCTCCAGTAAGGCAAGAACGGAGGTAGGTCGAGTCGTTACTCCCTGGGCCGTGTCTTGCCCCATCGTCACCTGTGAAGGACCCGGAAGCTCTACCGGTCAACCATTGAGCTTCGCTTTTTGACTCGGCTGAGTCAAAGCGCAGTGGAGCTTTTGCTGGTTGGAGTCGTAACTCCCAGCCCGACCAGAGATACAGGGACTGCCAGCTGTAACGCACACCAGGAGGTGTTTGCCGCGTTACAGACTCGGAAGTCCACAGGATCGATCGAGCGGCTGCTCTCGGTTCAGTCTTCTTGCTTTTGATTGGGGTATCGGTGACGCATCACCAGGAGGTGACTCCGCGTCCCGGTGCAGTCTGAGGAAGAGGTTGAGCGGCTGCTCCCTTCAGGTAGAGACCCCGGCTGGGTGTTTCCCTGACTCCTCGATTCTCCCCAACACTCGTCGTGCCCCTCACAGCCTACCGATTGGCATTGTCGGCCATTTCATTTCTGCCCTCTGTTGGCATACGCCGGGATCGGCGTATATGCAGAGGACGGTTAGGACCATCCGTGCTGTGGGCTGGTAACGTACTTAGCCTGGAGGATTCCAGTGACTATAACTTTTGTTTATTCGTTGTATTGTTTTTGCCTTCATTAAAATAACTAACCCTTCACAAGTGGTTGCGTCCTCATTATCGTGTCTGTTAAACGATCCTGAGACGTTCAGGGCGTTACACAGACACAATGGCCAGGATACCCAAACAACAATTCAAAGGGGCTGAACCCCGCCCTTTTTGTGGCACCGCCCTCTAAGCAAATAATAGGCATGGAAGGAGAAGGTCCCATCTCCTCCTGAGTTTGTCAGACAACACCAAGATCATGCCCTTCAAGGTCTTATTGAACCTTTTCACCGGACTATTAGTCTGGGGATGATATGTGGTGGTGAACTTGTAGGTAACACCACATTCTTCCACCATCGCCTTCAAATAGCTAGACATGAAATTTGTGTTGTCTATCGGAAAGCACCTACTTTGAGAAACCCACTCTGGTGAAATCCCCAAGTAGGCCCTAGCCACAGAAGGAGCAGTGACTGTCCTGAGGTATATTGTTTCAGAATAGCTTGTGGCATGGTCCACTATTACCAAGATATATCTGTTCCCTGATGCAGTTGGTGGGTCTAGGGGACCAACAATGTCCACCCACACCCTCTCAAAGGGAGTTCCAACCATTGGCAGTGGTATCAAAGGAGCCTTTGGCTTGCCCCCTGTCTTGCCGCTGACCTGACAGGTTGCACAGGAGCTGCACAACTTCACTTTGGCAGACATGGTGGGCCAGTAGTAGTGGTTAACCACCCTACTCCATGTCTTCTTTTGACCCAAATGTTCTCCCAAGGGGATATTGTGGCTCAATGTGAGGAGAGATTATCTATACTTTTAGGGGACCACCAACCTCCAGGTGACTCCTTCCTTCAGGTCTCTGGCCCCAGTATATAGGACTAAATCATCCCAGTAGACTTTGTGGAATCCACTGACATCACCCTTCTCTTGCCTGGCTGTGGTCTGCCTCAGGCTCTCAAGAGTAGGACACTCTCTCTGCCCATGACACAAATCCTTTCTGGAGGGTCCACTAGCTCCTGTCAATTCTGCCAAGTTGGACAGATCTTGGAGGGATGGAACCCCTACTTCAGAGGTTAGATGCGCCCCTAAGAATCAGATTCCTCCTGCACCTCTGGAGTTCTTTGGGCTGGCTCACCAGGCTACATGCCCATTCCCTTGTCATCAGACTTGTTCCAGGGTCCAAATGCCCAGCATTCCCCTTCTGTGCAGTCTGTGACCTAGTCACAGCACATACCCACTCAGGGAGATCTAGCATCCTTGCATGAATCATTCTCTCCACCTCTGACCAGTCAGACGCTTAACGATAATTTCCCAGTAGACACTACTGGGATAGCAGCAGACACAACTACATGTCAGGGCCTGTCACACCTCCCCATTCCAAACTCACCATTGCCATGGGATGGAGTTTGGCTCTGCTGTCTGCTTATGTTTCCTGGTGATACACACTAGGGGGCATATCAACAAGGGCTTTATCTCTGCTTTTTTTGGCTTTAAAAGCCAAAAAAGGAGAGATAAAACTAGCGCCCTATTAACAACAGGGTGCTAACATGCAAATTTGCATGTTAGCACCCTTTTACTCTACACTTCCCCTTGCATCTCTAATGAGATGCAAAGGGGGTGTTCCAGAGTAAAATAATAGGAGAAATGTCGCTAATCGACATTTCTCCTATTATCAAGAATGCCTCTAACCCTGTTAGAGACAAAAAAAGCAGCGCTAACCGCGGTTAACGCTGCTTTTTTACGTCTGGTATTTTTCAGACTTAGCCATGATATCCTATGGAAGGAGGATATCATGGCTAAGTTTGCCTGTCCCTATCAACAAGGTAACGTGAGATTATCGCTGGGTTTCCAGCGATAATCTCACGTTAGCCTGGTAGCGTGAGGATTTTTATCGCTATTGAGATAAGCGTTGCTAATAGCACGCTATCTCAGCGATAAAAATTCACGCTAGCCGGCGATAATTATCCTAGCACTAAGTGCGCTTAGAGATAATTATCGCCGGTTGTTGTTGATATGCCCCAGAGTACGATCTGCCCTGGGGAAACCAGTTTCTCTCACCATAGTCACACTGGCTCCTGTATCCCTCAGAGCCTCAGCTTCAGTTCCATTGATTTTAGGCCTCTACCTCAGTGGTCGTAGTGGGCGGGATCGGCAGGGCACGGTGTGCCCCTACTTCTTTCATTCTACTGACTCCGTTCCCCTACTATTTTATTTTGAAAGTGCGTCCCAGGACGCAAGAAATTTCCATCGCCTATAGATAAACCTCGGTGTTCGTGACGGGCGGGGCGACCGCGGCAGAGAAGTAACAGGACTCTGTCTTTTCCTTCTTGCCCAGAGAAGACTAGGACAGTGTCCACTTCTTCTCTGCCGCTTCAGCTGCCCCCCACGCTTTACTTCTTCCCTCTCTTTCTTTCAATCAGTTCTTCACTTACTGAAAACCGTCACTTCAAGACGGGGTTCTCACTTTCTTTCCTCTCCTTTCTTTTATTTGCTCCCCTGTGAAATGGATCCAAAAAACACTTTTGCTGGAAATGTCGTATTTTTCTGACATTTTAATTCCAAAGTGCAGCATCAGGAACAAAAGGTTAAAAATATGAAAAATAAATAAATAACTAAATAAAGTAAGACAGAGTGGTAGCAAACTGCCCAGATTGATTTTATTCACACCCAAACACATTAGCACCACTTTTAGAGAGTTTGTCAGTGAAGCTCTATTTTTGTTTTCTTGTCTTTGTTTTCCCTGGACTTGGAACTAGTTCACCAATCCTGGAGGTACTCCAATGTGTGGATTGGAAAACAAAATGTGTATTGCGGCTCTGTGTCCAGGGATGTGGTCTTTTTACCATACTGCTTACGTTTTGTAAGGATATAAGCAATGGACATTGAAATGGGTCCATTCAGGGCCCTTTAGTTATGTCCATAACTTTTCAGGCAAAAGCACTCACTGATGTCTGAATAGTGAGTGTAAAAGCGTTAAGGTAACCATGTTGTTCCTGTTTACATTTCACATGGTTTACTAAATTTTGCATTCCCTATGAGTGTTTGCTTTTTCCAGGATGTTTTTACTTTTTCTTTGTAGGCCGCATATTGCTCTTGTCTAGTGCTTAATTTACATTGAGGCGCATCCAGATGTTTATAGCCGGTAACAATTGGGTTGTAGTTGAAGGCAGTGTGAGTTTTTCTCAGTGGGGCAGTATGGTGTTCAGTGGGGGAGATGATGTGGCACTATGGCCAGAGCTGTTGAATTTGGAACTGGGTAACCAGGCTCAGCCTTAATAACCAGTCCACCAGACCACTCTCCTGAGAGCACAATCCCATGTTAGACCCTAGAAGACTTTGCAAGACCTTAGAAGCCCTGGTGTCGTAGCACCAGAAGGTGGACCCTAGCATGACAAGTGTAGGTTAACCTTCAAGGCTTGTCCACCACTATCCATACTGAAGTTCACCTCCAGTCTTGTGGGCATGCCTATGAAACAGCACACCCTAGAACAACAGTGACCCTGTCACTGAGGTCACAGGACCCTGGAGAAGGGCCAGCTCTAGGGCGGTGCAACCGGTGTAACCGCACCGGGTGCTGACTTTAGGTGGAGGCATCATGTTTGCAAGTATATTATGGTTTTAAAAGCGCTTGCTGCCTTTTTCCTGGACTCCAGCAATTTTCGGCAACAATAAAAATGTCATGATGACTCCGGTGATTAATGTTCTTCCTAGAGAGAGATCGGAATTTTGTCTAGTGGAAGTTTTGACTCATGGAAAGTTAGCTCAGAGGGTGAAGGTACCTGCTGCAAAGAACATGTAGCATGCAGATCACAAAGCGCACATAATGTAAATAGGTCAGTGGGCTACTGCTTTTGTCAGAGAGATCCTTTTGTTACTTGCAGTTTATAAGTTAAAATCCTAACATAGAACATTGAGCTAATAACTGTCATCTAAGAGCTGCATACAAACTGCAAGGTATAAATCAGAGCGTTTTGTTTTTTACCCCAGTCTTTGATTACCCTTATGTTGCAAAAAGTGTTCTTTTGGACAGAAATAAATTCTGATTATTAACGAGAACCCCCAACCATTGTATTACGTTTTAAAATCTGAGCTTGTGTTTCTCCACACCAATCACTATTAAACTATATGGCCTACTAGTATGGTTGTCATGTGACTCCTACACCTTGTAGTCCCTAGTCATATGTACCATTTTCTATACAGTGATTTACACACATATTGATTATCTCTGTGTAATGTGTGTGATGTAAAGTGCTCTAACACCCTACAATAGTATGGGAGGCGCTGTAAATTAAATTAAATGTATCTGAGAGAGAGTGTGGTTATGGAGACTTGAGGGGCATTGTTAAAGGGTGGTAGTGAGGGAATCCATGGCAGAGGTGGTCATTGGGGGTACTAACAAACAATAATGCACAGGGCACCTCCAGTGCTAAGGCCGGCCCTGCCCTTGAGACCAGTCTGCCTCACTGATAGGTACCTCTATTGGCCTTGTTTCAGCAGTAGTAGCTGCAACTCACCAGGGATTGGCAATGCAGGATTTGCAAGCACACCAAACTAAGTTTGCAAACTTCACAGTCTCTCTGCTTCATTCACAGGCACTTTTAACATGTGGTGCTTGCTGTAGGGCCACTGGAATCAATTATGCAGCAAAGGAGGACAAAATTATGCTGCAGCGTTGACTAAATTATGCATTAAAAAAAGGCTGCAGCGTAATGCAGTATATTTTCTGATACTTTATTATTTTGATATGTGTACACGCTAACAGTCCCTGAAAGATTTTGCCTTATTCGTACCAGTGTAACTTACAAATGCAGCAGTGAGAAAGGTGATCCGTCAACCTTTGCAATAGGCCATCCACTCTGCAGCAACACGTCACATTTTTTATTAACTTTTGATGCGTTTGAGCTACAAACAATTTATTAGTTTAAATAGTCAGATCATGCAGCAGATCTTCCATTATGAGGCAAATATGGCCATAATTATATACAAAACATTTGCAAACTAGGATATTTTGCCATTCATGTTTGAACTGCTGTTGTGGAAAAAGGGAGAAGTGCTGATGACAGAAACTCCATGGCTCGGAGACAAATGGCTTGTGCTTCCACATTTTATCGTATTTGAGACATTCTGTGATTAGAAGCATATCCCACTTTGTGAGTATATTTTAATGTCTATAACTCATTATAACCTTACATAATCATGTGTATCCATTGGTTGATTAAACTGGGCAGTGAAATGTCAAACAAATACTAAAAATTGGGATGTTTGCTCATTCTGGCCACACCTCTGGCTCCGCCCACTGATCCAATCCTTGGGTTATTCCCGCCCTCTGATTCTCCGCCCACAGTTCCCCTACTTTTTTCCCCCACTTCGACCACTGCTCTGCCTATACTTCTCCATACTCCATATCCACCCCAATAGGACTGTGTGTTTACTTTCTGGGTGTCCCTAACCTTGACCCTGTACTGCTCTTGGGTCAGAACAGTTTCCTGACTAGACATTTTCTCATGTGGGAGTAGGATTCTGCCTCAACTCCCCCCTAGGGTCAAGAGCCTATCCCTTCCAACTACTTCAATGAACTTCCGCAGGAGTGACCTCCAGTATTTGGAGTGGAGCCTTCTCATCTTACGGACTCTTTCAAATGCAGTCAGCAATTTGTCAATGTCATCCCCCTCTACATACTTGGCAGGGGTGGGTCAGGAATTCTGCTCCTCCTATGGAGTTTGCAACATTTTGCCCACTCTGCAAAGCTCTGTAAAGTGATGCAGAGTGTTTTCTCTCACACAGCTCACCAACCTTAAGTTGGTGGGTGCCAGCGAGAAAAATCGCACACTAGACCTCCTCCCGAGTGAGATTTCTAAACACAGGCAGTCGCAGCAGTTCACTCAAAATGAGAAATCTGCTACTTGTGTTGAGAAAGCTGCTGCTCGAGTAGAATATATAATCGAGCGGCAGAAAGATGCAGCACCCTCTGGTGTGACGCATAGTGGCATTCGCACTGATTTTACAGCGCAGGACAAACTCATGGTGCTAAAAGTCAGTGCAACTTACCAAAGTTCACCGCTTATGGAACTCTGAGGTGCACGGTGGAGTTTTTTCAGCACTTTAGAACTCCACAAACTCTGCCCAGGCCTATTACTTGGGCACTATCCGCTTGGGAACCCTCAGATCAAATCCACCACACCATGAAATCTCATTATCTTCCTCATTTTTGCTGCCACTATTTCTTCTTGCTTTCGCCTGCTCCTTCTTTTTCTACCTAGGCCCAACTTCCTCTCTTCAAGAGCTATGGAATCTAACTGAGCCTGAAGCTCTTGCCTTTTGAGGGCCCTGTTTGTGGTCCTCTGCAGAGGAGCCTCACCTCCCACCATTAGCTGGAAGTCTGAACGTAGTACTAGAAGTTATGGATGAGTTGTCCTCACCCTCCTCCTAGAGGTTGTTGGAGGGGTCCTTTCCCTCCCTTTATCCCCTGGAGCTGATCATCTCTGCCTTTCTAATTCTATTAACATCTGGCAGCCCCCTAGCCCTACACTGTGCCCTGAGCTCACCCACTGTGAGGCTAGTCCGGTTAGCCAGATCAAGCTCCATGGTTTCCCTAGTTTTGGGTCACTAAAAACTTTTGCAAACAGAAATAGAACAATTTAGAAAAATCTAAATTGAATTAAAATCAGTTTCACCCAAATGAAAAAAAAATGTAATTTTTTAAATTTTTGTTTAGGTCAATTTACTCGATATTTAAAGTTCTACGCTTAATTACTGTATGCTGTGATCAAACACAAGTACTGAATTCCACCACTGTGCACCAAATGTTGGAATGTTGTTTATTAGTAGGGGTAAGTAGATACCTACCACAAGTAATACTGCCACAATCAAAATATAAAGTCAACTCAACTCATAAGCATATTGAGGCCTGTATCCCTGCCCACTTCATCCAGTGGTCCATAAATGGTGGCTGTGAGAAACGAAAGTGACAGAAGCAATGTGTCCTTCAAGAATAAAAAAAACACACTGGAGGAAAATCTCAATCAAGTATCTTCCATACATTATCATACAATCTTTATATGCAAAATATCTGAAAAGCTAGACGTACTACCCCACTCACATAGTCCATCTCCTTCAACGCAATCAAAAGGGAAATACCTCCAAAATAATACAGACCAGATAGACGTGCATTACGCCGTCTGCATCTAACCCTAGGTACATAGTTAGGTGGGTAGACAAGCAAGAAATGTGGAAGGCAATGGTCACAATATCCTCTGAGAAGCTTTGGTAGTCGAAGAAGTGGCTGAAGTGCAGTAGGTGTGTTGCAGTGCAATCGTGGTAAAACTTTTAATATTTTGCTTACTCTTCTTACTACTCTAACTGTACGGGGCCCTTTACAATTAGATAGTCTGCATTTCTTCCATATACTACAGAGGCAATGAGCCTCTGACAAATCTTTCTTCGTCGATAGGAGGGGTGGAAATTAGGGTAACCAAACACCACATAAGTTGTCCAAGGAGGACCATTTTTTGACAGCCAACTCACAAATTTGAGATTAGATTTAGATACACCACTCTTAAAACCATGCTGTAGAAATAAAAATTAGCAACAGGAAGACCCAACCTTCAGATGTTAAGTTGAGTTAGGATTATGCAGACCAATAGCTCTGCAACAGCAATGCAAAACAAAAGAAGTAACACTTGATGTTCTGTCAAAGTTCGCTGATTCTCCCTACAATACATTTAAATCATTAGTAAACAACACAGTTTACATGGAAGAATCAACAGGACTCAATGATAGACTCAGACAGAGATAAGATTAATTTGATTATTGCATTTAGGATTCAAAGTTCCTTGCCACAAGCATTTTTTCAAGAAGTTCAGTTAAGAGTATCACAGCTTTTATAACAGTGCCAAACAAGTAAGCATGCTTTTCAGATGATTATTAGCAGAATCAGTTGCAGAGTTACAAAGTCCTACCACCATTAAGGGGTTAGGACAGTTTCTTGTCTGAAAGCTCAAGTCCTAGACAATGGGGAAAGGGTTCAAATTTAAAGTCCATTTAAGGGCGAGTCCAATAGCCTAAACAAAGAAATAAAAGGGATAAAAATGGAAATGGTTCGGCAAAGAAGGTTCAGTCCATCAGCTATCGACTGTACCATAAGCAAGGCAGTCCAAAAATAAGAGAAATGTTCATTTGAAATTTGTCTTCATAGAATCCTCTATCACAGGAAAAAATGAAAGTATGACATTGCGCCTCCGTTGTGGTTTCTTCTTTTATAGTCTCTTGCGCACTTCCTAGTGGTGTGGCATCACACCACCAGTGGCAGACCATCCTATGTTTAGATTCACATAATGTCGCCTAGGACGCTTGCAACAATGAGATGGTTTCCCGTGAGAAATGAAAGAATGAGAGTTCACATAGGCTTAGTATTGGTAAAAGAGATACAAATTAATCATCTATAGTAATAGCTGAAATTCTGTTCCCACTGGACTATGTCACTGTGCATGTTGAAGAAACATTCATGAATGCCAGGGTGTAGACATGCACAGGACAAATATGCTACATTTCACTTGTAGAAAATTAACCATTGGATTAAGGTACAGGGGGTCCCGCTACAGGCCCCCAAGGTCTGATTCCAACTGTCGATTTGAGTGAAATGGCACGATTTGCAATGGCTGTCTAAATCCAGCACTGTAATTGGTTGTTTCGCATCGCAGCCCGTAGAGACATACGATTCTGCTCTGTACGGCTCAGTCATTCCAAATGCCGTTGGTTCGGATTGGGATATTCCTAACACCTAACTCGCAACGTAATCAGTCGGCCGGAAACCTTTCCGATTCAGTCGGAAAGACACGCTCCTGATCCAATTCGGACAAAGCAGATGTCGGTAGGAGGCCTTCCTAATCGCATCGTAATCGGGCCCTAAGTTCAGGGGAAAGGTCTGCACTAGAAAAGTGTATTCCAAAGAGCCTCTAAATCAGCATTACATGCTTAAATGAAATGAGCTTTAAATCAATATTAAATATGTATTTAAAGCAATTCAAAAAAAAGATATAGAACTTTCACAAATCATTATTACATGAAAATAACTAACGTTTCAAAATACCCTATACCACAATTTTCCTCAACATTCTTATGTGTATAATTTTCTAAATTCACATCACAAAAATAGTTTTCCATTTTTCATAAACTTTAGAATCTCTAGCATTATTATGTACAGTTTGAAGCTTGTTCTCATTTCTACACATTTTTGCACCGACTTTTCTAAATAGTACAGGCTGGCAGAAGGCATCAAAAACACTAGGCCATTTCACTTATCGCCAAAATGTAATCAGTATATATTAATGAGCAACATGTGTATAAGAAATGTATTAGTGCCACTTCATTTATATGTACTATTACTTTATTTGTGTGTTTTCGTTATCTCACGTTTTAAAGCACGATTTTACGGTGCTTCAACTACACTTGTTTCATATGTCTAATGTGTGCAATGGGTACTTTCTGCTTTTCGTTTCTTCAGTCAATACATTTGTGGAGTATTATGATTTTTAAAATCGTGCTGCATCAGGTGCAAGGTCTAAAACCTTCTGCTGTCTATGTTCTACCACTTTTGCCCACTTCTGTCTGCAACATGCCTTGTGACCCAGAAGCTGCTTGTGTGTATTGCAAAAGGCTGGAAGAAGCAGAGGTGCACACAGTGGGTGTCCACAGAGCGGAGGGACTTCCCCTGTCAGCACATTGCCTAATTGTGCTGGTACTCATTTTGGAAAGAGTGCTTTCTGTGGACCTGAAACCAGCAAGCTGTGAACCTACACAAACTAACATAAGATCATGCTATTCATTTGGTGAAAATGACTTACAGTCACCTATATTTTTCATAGAACGCTGCTGATTACAGAAATGCATGATTAAAGGCGTGGTTTTGCATTGTTATGACGTAATAGTATTGCGTAGAATCATTAGAAGGGCAGGAACCATGTGATATGCCCCTTAAATATGAAAAACTCACCTGCATCTTAAATTCTGTGTGAGGGCGCCGAAACCTACCTAAAGCATATGTTGAGTAGACACTCCTGGGTAATGGTATAAAATCCTACATTCTTTGTCCAGACCTGCCCCGCTCGACCTCCATACATTCCGTCGAAAAAAAAGGGAGGTTTTATTAGTTGTGAAGCAATGGGCCTCTTGCAACCACGTTTGTTGCAATCAACAGGAGAGGGAGGGAAAAAGATATATATAATGTATATAGGAACACTCTCAGTCCCCCAAAGTAAGTATAATCAAATCAACAAAAGAGTATGCCTTGCAAACAAGAACTTTTTGCATGGCAGAAAGATCCGAATTAGATCTTAAAAAAGCCCTCACTCACCAACTTTTTTGGTGACATGCTTCATCATTGGGCCCCACCAGGAGAGGCCGAATGCCATCCTGGTGTGCTGCGACGCCAGAATTACTGCGGAGCTGGTTATTCGTGTGTGGTGAATGGTGAAGGAGTGAATTTTTAAAAGTATCACGATTGTGTCAAAAATAAATTTAATAATAGCCAATCGGACACATTAAAAACAAGTGGAAGACGGAATGCTGAATAGATTGTTCAGCAGAGTCCCTTGGAAGAGGTGGGACTCTGTCATGCTCTTGCAACCACGAACACATCAAGCCACACCCTAGCATAAACTGTCACAAAAGTATTCATCATCCCTATCTAATTATGCAAAATTTTATGCATACAATTTGAAAATCAATTATACTGCCCTGAAATAAGGGCAACCTTGGTCACCGGTCATGGAATTATCTTGTCAAGGGGAAAATCACCTTTCATGAAAGTCAGTGCTTATCTGACAGATATCACATGATTGTAGAAAAATAATCATCCTGGGATTACAAGGGCCTAAAACCCCTGATTTATGTTATGAGCATACTGTCCAGGCAGTTTCTGGCTATGCCTGGACAGATCTTCCTAACAAAAATGAGTGAATCCATGCACTCTATATGACTGGTAGCCACACACAATGGAAAATCTTCTACACCATTATTCTTAGTAACGCCCGGTGGAGCCAGCTGCTCTTTACTGAAATGTACTCCAGTTAGAATAGTTCCAGGATGCTGCCACCACTATCTAGAAGTGATATGGATCAAAGCCTGCCCACTCAGAAAAATGTGAAAGAATGTGATGATTGTAGGATTCTCTCAGAGGGGTGAAACAGGGTAGAAAGTGGAACGGCTTTGTGCCTTGTGCTGTCACGCATTATAGACGACCACTTAGATGTGGTCTGTTCCGATGCTGCAAGCTCTTGAACCCCGAAGCTGCAGATTGGTTACAAAGCAGGCTTAAGTGTTGTGGTACACAATTTCTTAGGTATGGCTACATTGCACAGGGCTTTCTCATGCTGTGATCTTGTCTAAGGGCCAGATGTAGGTAAAAGCAGTTTTGCGAGTCTTTAATAGCGAATTTTAGGGAATCGCTATTAAGGACTCGCAAAATGCCATGTAGGTAGGAATCACAATATTTTTTGCGATTTCTTAATTGCGAATTGCAAATTGCGATTTGCAATCAAGGAATACCTTCCCATTCATTCCTATGGGCCAGGAGGCCCATAGGAATGAATGGGAATTGCGCACGCAATTTGCGAGTACCCAATAGGTACTCGCAAATTGCATGCGCAATTTCAAGGGTGCAAGGGTTCCAGAGGGACACCCAGTTGCACCCCTGAAATGTGCATGTGTGCACATGTGGCGCACATACATGCCCTAAGGGCATGAATGTGTGCCACATGGCACTTTTAAAAAAGCAAAAAAGTGCTTTTTTAAAGGAAATCGCAAATTACCAGCAACTTGAAGTTGGTTGTAATTTGCGATTACTTAAGGCCAAATTGCATTATATTTTGTGCTTCTTACATTGCATTTAAGGAATCACAATTTGCGATTCCTTAACTGCAATCGCAAGATAGGGTATCGCAAATTTTGAGATTCCTTATTTTGCAAGGGGGTTTTTGTGTGCTACATTGCACACTGCTCATTTGTGATCACATACGCTGAAATTCTGCGAATTTCAGCATTTGCGATCACAAATTGGCTTCCTACATCTGGCCCTAAATGTACAGCTTCCTATTCTTAGGAAGCAAATTTTGTAACTGAGTCAGAGACTTCCAAAACTTTCTTTCACCATCTATAAAGACTCAGGGCAGTGCACTGAAGCACTGTTGTGGTTTTACATGAAGAGCCATGGGGTGAAATTTATCAGTGATCATTGGTTGTAGAATAAGGAAGCTTGCAATAGAAATGGTGGTCGATGCTTGAGAAGGGGAAGGTTCCATTCAGCAACATAATTATGTAAGGCTTGAGACTGAGGCATTAGAACTATTCAGCAAAGTCAAAAATGTAGCTGCAGATTAGAGAGGGTCTCTTTCAGCAAACAGGAAAATGTATCCCATTAGGCAGGATTAGAGGTGCAATTTTATCTTCAGTCAATATCTCTGTATCCATCACTGCGACATATCACCTGATGGTAACATGAATATCACACTACGTGATCAGTCAATAAATCTATGCCGGCACCAGGTGAACTCACAATAACATTGCTCTTATACAAAATTATTGAGTTCCTAGAATTTGATATTTTTAGGGGAGTGTGATATTCTCGTAATTTACTTTAGCGTGATCAGAAAATTTTCGGGGAAAATACACTAGTTATAATCTCAAATCCACCCCATGCGTCCTGGTATTGAAAAGCCTCTCAAAACCCCACTTTATCAGACTTTACATTTCAAAATTACAACTGCTTCCCCTTTATCCATGTTTTTTCCTTGATGTGCACTGTTTAACTCCTGCTCCGGCAATACCTGTTGGTATCTGTTCCTTTTGTTATCCTAGTTACTGTAAAGTGCTACATTCCTCCTGAGGCTACGTTTGCACTATATATGCTCACCAAATAAATAAATAACGCCAATTTGGGTGCAAACAGAAGGATAAGTCCAAATCATCAATGGCGCAGCAAGTGAAATAAGGGTCTAGGGCTTTGTACTAATGTGTCTCAGACACATTTTGCGATTCCCAAAAGGGTTGCAAATGACCTGCCTCATCCATTTTAATGAGGCAGTTTGCAATTTGCGACCCATTGGGAATGGGCAATAACACAGGGATGGTGGCCTGCGGCGGGGACTTCAAACCACCATGTGTATGTTTGCTTTTTAAATAAAACAACTTATATTTTTCAATGAAATGTTTCAGTTTCATTTTTTAAGAGCAGGTTGTGGTCCCAGGGACCACTGCCTGCTCTTAAAAACAATTTCACTGCCAATCACAAAGGGGAAGGCATCCCCTTGGTACCCCTTCCTGCTTGTGAGTGGCTTACCACTTGAAGTAGGTGGTAAACTGCGATTGGTTTGCAGCTGCATTCCAGTTTCAAAAAATCGTACAGACCCTGCAATTCACTATTAAGAAGAGATGCCCTTGGCACACCCCTTCCTAATAGCAGCTACTAGGTTACCGACTCGCAAAATAGAACGGCGGGGCCGGCATCGGCCATGCCAAAAGTATGGCGGTCGAGCCGGCCCCCTCCGCTACAGCCGGGGGCGTGCCTCTCGCGCACCTGGTGACGTGGTAGGCCCACCCCCTACCCTCATTGGCCCAGGCGCGATCCTGGAAGTGATTGGAATCACTTCCGGGTCGCGACGATGGGCAAACATCCGGCCAGTAGGTCTGGCCGGACTATCACGGGTATAAAGAGCTGGGGAGCCCAGGAACCGGCCTCTTGGTTACTGACTCCCCAGCTTGCCCCCCATGCCTCGCTAGGAGGCAGTAACTTTGTTGCTGTATTATTATGAGTGTAGCTTGATGTTTAAGGTCTGAGTCTCTGACTCTCAGGGTTGCAGGTTCAATTCCCATTGTTGCTGTTCAGGTAGATATCTGTAATACTGTGTAATCAGCAGAACGTGTAGGAGCTCAGGACAAACGTTTTATTTTGTATTTCTGGTGGTAGGCAGCTGCACGCAAGGTTGCTGGTTCTATCCCCATTGCTCTCCGCTTTAGATCTTAAGGTGGTATTGTATTGGGTTTAATAGCATTATGGCGGGGAAGGCGAAGAGGGGGGAGCAGGGCTCTCCCATGGAGAGGCTGTTAGAGGATATGATGAGGAAGGTGACTGAGATGGGGCAGGATCTTGCTAATCTCAGGGAGAAGGTTGAGGGTCGAGAAGGAGACAATGTGCCTCCCAAGGGTGTAGTTCCGCCGGTCCCCAAGAGGGTGAGAACAAAAAAGCGTGTGCCCAAGGGAATGCCTCCACTCACTCCCCAGACCCCGGGGGTAACGACCCAGTGTCACCTACCCCATTGCCTGTCCCTGTACCTGATCCAGTGTGCCCATTGTCACCGCTCCTGGCAACAGCCCTACCAGTACCTGCACCACCAGGGGCACCACTGACCCCACCTCTGCATCCAGAGCCACCAGCGATCCCAGTTCCCCAACCAGCCCCACTGGGGGTGCCAGTCCCCGCCATCCCTGTCGGTGTGCCTTTACCAACACCCGTGGGGGGGTCTCCACCGGAAGGGGGGGGGGCTCCCGCAGGATGTAGTGTCGCATCTGGCAGCAATTCTGCCATGGTTGGGGAAGGCAGGCATTCTCGCCCCAGCGGTGGGAGTGAAAGAGTTGGGTGCTGATACTTTAGCAGAAGCAAGGCGCATTGTGCATGAATTCAATGCAGGGCCCAAGGAACCGATCAATGTTGGGCCAGTCGCACCGTTATCTGTCATTTCAGGGGGGGCTACCGGCGCTTTGGAGAACAAAGGAGTGTCAGTCCCCAGTGCGGCAACATGGCTTCAGCCAGAAGCATCAGGAACAACGGTAACAGGTAAACTGCCAGCATTACCAATGTTGGGCGTGGGCGAGATCAGCTCTGAACAGGAGTTTTTGGGCAGGCACGTGTCTCTCGAGTTAAAAAACAGAATTTGGGCTGGTGAATATATAAACATGTTTTCCTTACTGATCTGCGAAAGGGAGAGGGAGGAGTCAAGGAAGAACAAAGATTATATGCTTCCCAGAGAATGGGTCAGTGAGATGCTCAAGTATAGGGTGGAAGAGAACTTACTCAACTGGATTAGGGCCTTTTCCATATTTATGGCAGTCACAGCTGAGCGTTTCCCAAACGTGCAGGCACAGATGGCATGTTACCAGAACAGGATTGTGCTGGCCCATGATAAATTCGCAGGCGGTGGGTGGCTAGTCTATGACAAGAATGTCAGGGTGGCAAAGGCATCAGACCCAACACTGTTGTGGGACCGGATTTACACTATTTCTTGGTTGGATCTTTTCGGGGGCGAGGGCCATGGTAACACAAAGATTCAGTCCACGCAGCCAGCTCAATCTTTTCAGCCCTTTCGGTCACAGGGTAACACTAGCTACACCACTAGTTCAAACAGTAATAGTGGAAGGAAGGGGACGTGCTGGGACTTCAACAGGCGGACGTGCACCAGACCACAGGGTCAGTGCAGGTTCAAGCACGCGTGTTCCATTTGCGCCAACCCATCCCATCCCGAGTCCAAATGCCTCAAAAGATCGAAGGATAAGGGTAGAAAAAAGCAGGAGTGAGAGAGTATTCCCGCCCAAAGCGTGTTCCCCCATTGATGTGACGGCTCTGACACCATTGTTGTAAATTGAAACAACGATGTGATTAAGCATTTACTAAAGACATTAATTCCCTTCTCTGGATCAAGTTTTCTCCGTTATGTTGACCGAAGTTTGGACTCCATTTTGTATTGTTATGCTTCCACGTGTTCCCCACGAGAAGAGTCCAACCTCTGTTAGTTGCTCTTGTAATCTGCCTAGTAACAGTCTATAAATAGCCCCTTTGTCCATCTGGCACATGCCCAGACTTGACCACATCTGTTATCAGTTAGCCTTGCTTGACCATGTTTTCGCGGGCTCAAGGAGTGTGTTAGCTCCGCCCACATGTTGATTCAGTATCGAAAATGACCATAAATGGTAATGTTCTTCGGCCTCATGTTGTATCCACCCACTTATGAGCCCCTCTATTGTGTATAAAAGGGGACCATGTACGTAAGTTCTTTGTGCTACTCTATGCAATACTGAAGAGTGTTGTGTGGATTGTAGGACCACCCTTAAGGGTTAATAAATGCTGTCTTTGTACTTTGCAGTTTCCGTGCCAACTTCCTTATAGATTCCATTACAGGAGAGCGAACCCTTGTGTCCTGCGGGCCTAGCTGGGGCCTGTATTCATCAATTGGCGCCCGTCACGTGGGGCTCATCGGCGACTCGGATGCTCGAAGGACTGGTCGTGACGAAGGTGAGGAATTTGGCCGGGGACGTGATCACTGCCAGCGGCGTCTTAGCCCTGGCATCCCGAGGTTTTTCTTCCTTCCCTTCCGAGCTGACCGTCTGGGTGGCGCCGGTCCTCGACTGAGACCTCTTCTGTCGGTCTTGCCGTGAAAGCCGTTTGGGCGATTGTGGAGCTTGGCAGTTGGAATCTGGACTCTTGATTGGTAAGAACCGGTGTACGGTACTTGCTTCGAGTTTTTGAAGCCTGATCTGGCTATTTGAGTTTGATTTGTGATGACTAGTCATATTTTGTATTTGTCTTTGTGAAAATATATGCGTTGCAACACATATAGGCAGGTAATGTGGAGAGATTTCTCCGGAGCTGTGTAACTTTGAACGGCGCAACGATTAAGTGCCATTTTTCCTATAATATTGCATATTTTGCATTATTCCTGGGCATGCCTGCTTTTAGCGCACTCCGTAAGTGGTGTTGCTGTTTTGGAAACCGGTTGAACCTCGAGGAATCTGCTCCAGCTCCCCCAGAGGGGACTCCTAATAGGGATATGTATGTGAAGCATGGTCTTTCTTCCATAATGTACAGCACAGTATGGAGGAAATATACTAAAAAAGATCCTGAGTTGCGATGGCCTTTGTATGGATCGTTTGATATACGTAAGATTGAGTATGTGGAACAGTGTATGTGTAAGCGGCGTGCTCGTCAGGATATGTTTGAGTGTGTGCGGTTGTGGGTGAAGGAGGTGCGTGAGCGAGAGAAGCGTGAGAAAGCGCTGTTCGATAAAGAGCAACGGAAGAATGATCATGTGCGAGCACAGGAAGCGAGGCGTCGGGAGGACAAAGAACAAACGGAGAGACAAGAGAAAGAGCGTAGGCTGCAAGTCTCGGGTCAATATGCTGTTCGGCAGCCACTTTATCCTGTCCTTAATAATCTTGATGATGATTTTTATTTACTAGATCGCTCTCCGCCCCCTTATGTTGGCGCATCTGCTCCGAGGCCACAAGATTCTGTCCCGGGTCCGGGTAAGGTAGATACGCGGTCTATGTTATCGGCTGAGCATATGGCTGAGCTTCGGCAAATTTCCTTCCGTGCACTTAAGGGCAAGGTGTCCGTGGATGAATTGTTCCATACTTGGGGGTCGTGGCAGGATAGAGAGAGATTGTATTTTTTGAGTCATTTCGCTGAGGAAGTGATTGCTGCTTTTCGGAAATATTCTAGTGTCTTTGAGCCTGAAGAAGTGACATCGGATGCTAAAGCATTGCATGATGGTGTTTTTTCTCCCTCTAAGGCTCCTGATACGGCTCGGCGGCTATTCGCCTTGCGGGACGCGGTGCTGGCCCATAAAGAAAAAGCGCGCCAACGAGCAGGGGAGGAGACGCAGTCGGATTCGTGTACCGCAGAAGGCCACTCATCCACCTCTCAATCAGATAAGAGCGATCTAGTGCATGCTAAGCCAATGCGCGAGGCGGCGCCTTTGTATGTTCCTCCTAAAGGAGCGGGGACTAGCTCGGACATTACCTCCGCCGATGCTAAGGGATATTTTGTGTATAATTGGGTTTATACTCCGTGGCATAGAGCTGATGTTATGGCATTAAAGAATGCGCTGCCTGACCCCCGCAAGAATCCAGCGGCCTTCTATGAAGAAGTCGAGGGGGCCTTGAATTCTTGCGTTATGACTTTAGCAGATATAGACCTGTTCTTTGGCCTTATTCTACCACCGGATATGTGGCGATCTGTCCGAAAGGTAGATGATATAGTTGCCTTTAAGGCCCGGTGGTCTGACCTTGAGGATGAGGATAGGGAGCGGAAGCCCGCGCAGAAACCGCCCCAGAGTATTTTAGATCTCCCTGCTGCTATTGTGGCTAAGTTGAAGACAATTATCCCCCCTAAAAAGATTGACTGGAATATGTTAGCTGCATGTAAACAGAAAATTGACGAGTCAGTTGCGGACTTCTTTACGCGCTTTGAGGAGACGTTTCATGATTTTAGTGGCCAGTCGCTTACTGACGATACGGGACGCCACCTTTTTGCGGATAAATATGTGGCTAATCTGCTGCCGGCAGTTGCGGCCCGTTTAAAAGCGAGTGAAAGTTCTTGGTCTTCCGCTACACCGACAGCCCTCCTGACTATCGCCCAGTATTATGAGCGTCAGGAGCAAGAAGCAAAGGGACAGGAGGAAAAGAAATCGAAAGATTTAAAAACAAAGGTGATGTTGGCACAAGTCTATGGCCCGCCCCGACGGGGTAGTAATAGAGGTAGGGGAGGATCTTATGGTCCTCCCTCGGGCCGATCTGATTTGAATAGGAACCAATGTGCGTATTGTAAGCAATCGGGTCATTGGGCTAGAGACTGCCCGGTGTTGCATGCATCGCGTCAGGGGCATACCCACGGTGGCCCGCGAGGTAGAGGGGGTTTCTCGAACTTTCGAGGGAATTCTAACGAACAGGCTCGTTTTGACTCTGCTGGGCAGCACCGAGACAGATCAAATGTTTTCGATCGCCAGCATCAGTATCAAGTGTCGGGGATTGACCGGTCGGGGTACCATGACTCTCAGCATGCATAGGGATGCGTTGGATGGGGGTTAGAATCAGTTGAGGTGCCGGTCGATCAGAAGGGCCCTTATGTATCGGCTGAGGTTTTGGGCTCTACTGATCAGTTCCTAGTGGATACAGGAGCGACACGTAGTGCACTGTCTAAGCAATTGGTTCCGGGGGCTCCCCCATCCGGCTTAATGGTCACATCGGTAGGGTTTGACGGTACACTCTCCCGAAGCCCTCTTTCGCAGCCCCTCATGTTTAAGGTTGATTCTTTTTCTGCACCCTGTCCATTTCTGCTTGCCCCGTACACACCGGACAACATTATGGGTCTTGATATGTTAAAGCATTTTAGGGCTACGATCCGCTGCTCCCCTGCTGGTGTGCGGGTAATATTGAATGACAATTACCCCCGATCTGAACGGATGTGTGCGATGTCAGAGGATGCGCTGTTAGCTACCCTCCCTCGTGCTTTGTGGGCAACTTCGGATACTGATGTGGGACAAATGGTGATTCCACCGGTCCACATTAGCGTCCAGGAGGGGGCGGTGTTACCACGCCTCCCACAGTACCGTATTTCCCAGGAGGGTGAGGAGGCTCTCATACAGATAGTGCAGGATTTAATGGCAGTAGGGGTAGTGGAGGAAGTCCCCTACAACATTTGTAACAGTCCGATTCTTCCCATACTGAAAAAGGATACGGATGCCAGAGTTTATCGGTTTATAATTGATTTGAGAGAAGTAAACAAGATCGTGATACCTCAGTACCCAGTGGTTTCCGATATCACGACGTTGCTTACTTTGGTACCACCTACGGCGACTATGTTCTCCGTGATCGATTTGAAGAATGCCTTCTTTTCCATTCCCATTCATCCTGATAGCCGATATCTCTTTGGGTTTACATTAAATAATAGATCTTATCGTTTTTGTAGGATCCCCCAGGGCTACACAGAAAGCCCTAGTATTTACAGTCAGGCTTTGAAAAGACAATTGGATTCCTTTGTTTTGCTCGAGGGGGTCGCCCTCATTCAATATGTCGATGACATCTTGCTGGCGGCTGACACCCTGGAGTTGTGTGAAAAAAGTACGTTATCCTTACTTTCCTTTTTAGCATCTCACAATCATAAGGTATCTAGGAAGAAATTGCAATTCTGTAGACCAAAGGTGACTTATTTGGGTCACCTTTTGTCTAAGGAGGGACGTGCACTCACACCGGATCGTATCCAAGTAATTTTGGACACACCGAGACCGTCCACACAGAAGGATGTGCGTGCATTTCTGGGCCTTGTTTCTTTTTGTAGACAGTGGATATTGGGGTTTTCGCACATAGCTAAGCCATTGTTAGCCCTCTTGACAAAGGACACGCCTATCCCAATCCCTTGGTCAGATGAGTGTGATACTGCTTTTCAGCAACTACGACAGGCCCTTTGTTCAGCACCAGTGTTAGGGACCCCTGATTATGCAAAACCCTTTTCGTTGTATGTGCATGAGAAAGATGGATGTGCATTGTCAGTTTTAGTGCAGATGCACGGCGATAAGCAGCGCCCTTGTGCATATTTTTCGGCTGTACTTGATCCTGTCGCCCGAGCATTACCAGGGTGTTTTCGCTCGGTTGCGGCGACAGCTGTGTCAATACGCCAAAGTGAGGGAATTGTGTTATCTCATAAGTTGTTGGTATTAGTCCCCCATGCTGTCGATGCCCTGCTCAATCAAACGAAGACGCAGCATTTGACCAGCGCCCGTTTAACGGGATATGAGTTGACGCTTTTGGCTCCTCATATTACGTTGAAAAGGTGCGTAACGTTAAACCCGGCAACATTGTTGCCATACCCCGAAACCCAGTCTGAGGCGCGGAAAGCGCATGATTGTATTCTCGTGACTGAGGAACAAACAAAGGGTCGTATTGATCTCCAGGATACGCCCTTTTCAGATGTAGATGGAGAACTGTGGGTGGACGGGTCATGCCTGAAGCTACCAGATGGTACGGCTTCAGCAGCGTATGCGATTACCACATTGCAAACGATAGTGGAGACAGCACGCATACCACAGAAATCAGCTCAAGCAGCGGAACTGATAGCATTAACACGAGCATGTGAGCTCAGTACAGGACTATGTGTGAATGTTTATACAGATAGCCGCTATGCCTTCGGAGTAGCGCATGACTTCGGCCTACTCTGGAAGGAGAGAGGGTTTTTAACGTCACATGGAGTTCAGATAATGCATGGAGAGTTAGTTCATAATCTTTTAACTGCACTGACATACCCAAAGAAAATTGCCATCGTTAAGTGTAGCGCCCATAGGAAAGTAGTTGATAAAGTTGGGGAAGGGAATGCGTTAGCGGATCGAGTAGCACGGGAGACTGCGATGCAGCCCGGTACTACTGCCATGTATGTAGTAAAGTCACAGGTGGAAAGATGGCATGATGCGAAGGAGGAAGTGCGGGAAATGCAAAGGACCGCTTCTGACAAAGAGCGGGAACAATGGGCTAGCGAGGGAGAACTGGATGACGAGGGCTGCTGGAGAAATAAGCAGATGGATAGATGGAAATTACCCACGGCTTTTGTACAACCTATGGTTCAGATGGCACATGGGCTAGCACATGTTGGAGCTTCCGCAATTGTGAAATTGCTTACCCAAGTCTGGGAGCATCCAGAGATTGCTAGCACAGCAAAGAGGGTGGTGCAGACCTGTATGATCTGCCTGAGGTATAACCCAGGAAAGGGTACTCGAACTCCAGCAGGAGGATTTGTGACACCCACTGCACCCTTCGAGGTTTTGCAGATGGACTACATCCAGCTTGAGCGCTGTAATAATCTGAAGTATGTTCTAGTAGTGGTCTGCGCTTTCAGCAAATGGGTTGAAGCGTACCCTACGAAAGACAATACTGCAATGACTACTGCGAAGTTGCTGCTGAAAGAGTTCTTCCCCCGATATGGCGTTTGTAGACTTCTGTGGAGTGATAATGGGCCTCACTTTGTAGCGGATGTTATAAAGTACGTTTTGAAGGGCCTGGGCATCACCCAGAAGTTTCACGCGGTATTCCACCCTCAGTCTGCAGGACTAGTCGAGAAGTATAATGGTACACTGAAGCTCAAGATCGCTAAAATTCAAGCTTCGACGTCCTTAACTTGGCCAGACGCTCTTCCACTGGCGTTATTGTCAATTAGGTCGGTACCGCACTCTCGAACTGGCCTTACACCGTACGAGGTTGTCTTCGGACGCCCAATGAATATTTGGGGTCCACCAAAACCTAAGGCTGTGTATGATGTACCTTGTGTAATGATGAACGATTATCTGGCACAGTTAACGGATAACTTGGTTTCTATTCATCAACAGGTCCGAGAGGCGCTCCCTGATCGGTCTATCGGTGAAGGACATGGTCTCCGACCTGGTGACCACGTGATGGTGAAAATATTTGACAGAACAAACAGCTTGGAACCGAGATGGGTGGGTCCTGAGCAGGTCCTCCTCGCAACGAGGACGGCTGTGCGAGTCTCCAACAGAAAGAATTGGATCCATTCCCTGCACTGTAGGAAGGTGCCGCCCGGATTGGTGGAACCTGCCGTGCTGACCGATCAACGAGAAATCTTGGCTGCAGAGACAGGCCGTGCTGCGGAGCCAAACGCCACTGAGGAGCTCTTTCTGGACCACGCGACTCCTGGAGGAAGGCGATATCATCTTCGACCAAGGAAGTGAGTTTTCCAGTACCGGGACATACTGTCAGAACGGCCCTTGGGTTAGTGAAACGGAGAGCCGATGAGGCAAGGGGGGGGGGATCAGCCCTGCATTAGTGTAGCGACACCCGTCTTGGCCCGCTGGTGAAGAAATCAACCGCTGCCCAAGGGGAAGAGTTCTGACAGACTTTTAGTTCCAGGAAGATATTGGGTTTTATTTTTTACTTTGACATGGAGAAAGAGAAAATCCTTTGTGCATTAGGGTTCATGTTGACAGTAGCCATTGTTGGGATAACCACATGGTTTGTGGAGGATGTAACTCCCGCTCGGAAGATTCTTGTGTTGACAACTCCGGTGCCTGAGGAGCACTACTTTTATACATTACCGCATCAAGAGTTGAAGCATCGACAGTCTTACTTGAACAACACTTTCATCCCGATGCTGCACCATACCCACGTTGCTACGAATGCTACGAATGCTACGAACTGTTGGATATGTGGGATGATGCCAGCGCATCAGAAGAAAGGAGGAACGCCATTTATACCACTTCCTTTCTCTCATAATGGCTCTTGTAGAGCATGGTATACTTTGCTTTTTGCCACTCGGAAACCGACAGTGGGACGATTGCTCTTCAGACTCAATAAAGAATGCCATCAAGACAAAAATGGGTATCCACAAGCGAATGGGACAATTTGGGAGTGGGAAGAGTACCGACCAGACAATGAATCCATTCCCTACATCTTCACGAACACAAGAGACACTGTGGGAAAGGACAAATTTGTGTCCAGAGTGTGGGTTTTATCCCTGTTGGTGTTAGTGATTGTATTACTGTTCTGAACATTGATGGGTTGAACAATAGTACCTTTCTAGCTTCCCATAATACGTACTTTGTGTGTGGAAATAAAGGTTATTACCGTCTGCCGGCTGGGTGGTCTGGGGTATGCTATGTATCATTTCTATTACCTCCTGTATTCCTAGCTCCCGCATCTTATCATAAGGATCTGAAATTATTGAATAATGTGACTGTAAATAGGTATAAACGTACTTTATCAATTGACGATGTAGATCAGACTGATACCAGTCTGCAGCAGTATATTGATTTTAACTTAGGACTGTTTTTCTTTGTTGGAGCTGCCCTGAACAGTAGGAAGATCCGAAGATTAACAAGAGTGGTAGAAGCTGTGACAAATCAGACTGCTGCTGCTCTTGGGAATCTTACGGAGGAATTGCAAATTACTAGAATTGTTGCATTGCAGAATCGTATGGTATTAGACGTTATGCTAGCTGACAGAGGAGGAGCATGTAAAATTATTGGAAGTAGCTGTTGTGTGTTTATCCCTGATCATACGCCATCAGTTTATAATGCCATCAATAAACTGCATAAAATTGCAGCTGAGATCCATACAGAAAACGGCACTTGGTCCTTTTCTGGATGGTTTTGGGCGTTAATTACTGCCTGGGGATGGAAGGTTCTAACTGGTCTCTGCATTATTGTAGCGGTTCTGTTTTCGTGCTGTATCTGTGTTCAATGTGGTCCCTTGCTCTGCTCATTATGTGTATCATTCTGTATCCCTGATAAGAAAGCTATTGCCGATGTTGCTCATCAGAAACGTTTAGCTAAAGAAGTTGAAGAAATGATGACAATTGACATATATGATGATTATTCTAACAAACCGGATGTCTTCAGTAAATGCTGAAAGGGTCGTCTGTTGTAAATTGAAACAACGATGTGATTAAGCATTTACTAAAGACATTAATTCCCTTCTCTGGATCAAGTTTTCTCCGTTATGTTGACCGAAGTTTGGACTCCATTTTGTATTGTTATGCTTCCACGTGTTCCCCACGAGAAGAGTCCAACCTCTGTGTTAGTTGCTCTTGTAATCTGCCTAGTAACAGTCTATAAATAGCCCCTTTGTCCATCTGGCACATGCCCAGACTTGACCACATCTGTTATCAGTTAGCCTTGCTTGACCATGTTTTCGCGGGCTCAAGGAGTGTGTTAGCTCCGCCCACATATTGATTCAGTATCGAAAATGACCATAAATGGTAATGTTCTTCGGCCTCATGTTGTATCCACCCACTTATGAGCCCTCTATTGTGTATAAAAGGGGACCATGTACGTAAGTTCTTTGTGCTACTCTATGCAATACTGAAGAGTGTTGTGTGGATTGTAGGACCACCCTTAAGGGTTAATAAATGCTGTCTTTGTACTTTGCAGTTTCCGTGCCAACTTCCTTATAGATTGCATTACAGGAGAGCGAACCCTTGTGTCCTGCGGGCCTAGCTGGGGCCTGTATTCATCACCATGGCTCAACAAATACCCATGTCATCTTACGGCAAGAACTCTGTTAGAGGGTTTCAGGGATGGTTTTAGGATTCCAGCCCCTAACTATGTGGGGTCATCTCAGTGCCAGAATCAACTCTCGGCTCGGACTAATCCAGGTATAGTCTCCTCAAAGATTGCCAAGGAGTTGCGCCTGGGTAGGGTGGCGGGCCCTTTCGAGTCTGTGCCGGTTGAGAACTTTGTCTGCTCCCCGTTGGGTGTAGTCCCCAAAAAGGTAGAGGGGGATTTCAGATTAATACACAACTTGTCAGCACCCAAAGGTAATTCACTGAATGATGCAATTGATGATGAGTTCTGCAGTGTTAAATACGCGTCCTTTGACAAAGCGGTGGAGATCCTCAGGGGCTTGGGCCCTGGCGCTTTGATGGCAAAATCTGACATAGAATCGGCCTCTCGGTTACTCCCTGTACATCCGGATGATTATCACCTGCTTGGTTTTAAATTTCAAGGGAGTTTCTATATGGATATGTGTATGCCAATGGGCTGCTCTGTTTCATGCTCATATTTTGAAAAATTCAGTTCATTCCTGGAATGGGGTTTCAGACAGAAGACAGGGCACCAGTGGGTCATGCACTACCTAGATGACTTTCTTATCCTGGGGACACGGGGTTCCCCTGAATGTGGGTGGGCGCTCCAGGAATTTTGCGCACTCATGCAGGATTTGGGGGTTCCTCTGGCTCCAGGAAAGACAGTTGGGCCGGCATCTATGATAGAGTTCCTGGGCATTGAGCTGGATTCTATTCAGAGATGCTTTAGGCTACCCATGGACAAAGTCAACAAATTCAGGGCTGCTTTACAGCTATGCTTGGGCAAACAGAAGGTAACACTACACCAGCTGCAGCAGACAGTAAGGCAACTGAACTTTGCTTTAAGGGTCATGCCAATGGCTAGACCTTTCTCCAGATCCATCTCCCAAGCCATGGCGGGCCTCAAAGAGAAACATCACCACACAAGGCTGTCAGCTGAGGTTCGGCAGGACATGCGGATTTGGATGGCATTCCTGCAGGATTTCAATGGCAGAGTAGTGTGGCCCGGTCCGCCCACTGCGTCCGCGGAGTTGGGTTTAATGACTGACGCTGCGGGCAGTGAGGGATTTGGTGCCATACTCGGTACCGAGTGGGTGGCACAACGTTGGCCGGAATGGTGGGTAGAGAATGGCCTAACAGGTAACATTGGGTTCCTGGAGCTCTTCCCCATATGGGTGGCATTGACGGCATGGCCTGAACAATTGCGTAATCAGTCAGTAGTTTTCTGGTCAGACACCATGACCATGGTGGAATGCATCAACCAGCAAGCGGCCCGGTGTAAAATGATTCTCCGTCTCTTGAAGGAGATTGTTCTCACATGCATGAAATTGAATGTGCAATTTAGGGCTAAACACGTGCCTGGTGTCCTTAATCATGCTGCTGATGCCCTTTCTCGCTTTAAGATGCAGGTTTTCAGGGCTCACCTCCCAACAGCGGCAGAGCATGCCACCCTCTTCCCAGAACGACTCTGGCAGATTGGTGCCCCCACCTACTGGACCTCGTGGCAGCCAGCCTAGCACCCAGGACCAGGAAAGCATACGAAGGGGCGTTTTGGCAATATTGTTCTTTCTTGAGTGCGGTGTGGGCGTAGCGGTGGCACAACACTGGGGCACTCATTGCATACTTAG
The DNA here is from genome assembly GCF_964204655.1 of Triturus cristatus. NCBI lineage: Eukaryota > Metazoa > Chordata > Amphibia > Caudata > Salamandridae > Triturus > Triturus cristatus. The sequence goes on from NC_140590.1 coordinate 848,098,267, forward strand.
GTTGTTTAAGGACCAACGGGGGTTCGGCGGCGGCAGCTAGGAGACAGGTGGCGGCGATCTCCTTCTTCGCTCAGATCAGCAACAGGGGTGATCCCACTAACAGTTTCACAGTGAGGAAGGCCCTTAAAGGGTGGCAACGCCTCCAGGGATCGGCCCCAGACACAAGGCAGCCAATTGGGGTGGAGCTTCTGACGTCAATACTAGCAGCCCTCCCCGCGATTTGCAACACATCAGGGGAAGTCCTGTTATTCACGGTGGCCTTTTCGTTGACCTTTTACGGCGCATTTCGAATTGGGGAGCTAGTGGCCCAAAACAAACTAGACATACACGGCGGCCTGCAGTTTGAATGCATTAAAGTCAGGGCCGACACCCTATTAATATCGATCAAGAAGTCCAAGACCGATCAGGAGGCCCAGGGTGATGGAGTAGTTCTACACCGGGCACAGGGTAACCCATGCTGTCCTGTATCACACGTTGAGAGCTACTTACAGGTTAGACCACTTAACGTAGGGGGGCCTTTCTTGATCCATGCGGATGGGTTCCCGCTGACCCGCTTTCAATTCAGAAGGACGTTGGACATGACAATTGTGAAGTCAGGTCAGAATCCAGAGAGTTTTGGTACCCACTCCTTTAGGATAGGGGCTGCCACTGAAGCAATGGCCAGGGGTCTATCAAACGGCGATGTACAGAGGATAGGGAGATGGGTTTCCAATTGTTACAAACGTTATGTGTGCCTACACATGCTGTGAGTGAGAGAGCCACACAGCGCTGATGCATGGTCTTTCTGCTTCCATTACAGTTTCTCAAGCCTGTCACGCAGGGGAGAAACTCAAGACACTGCACCAGCACCATTCGACAACATGGATATCATCACCACGAAAGGAAATGCTTCAGGCTGTGTGGATCATAGGCCATTCATATGTAAGGCGTCTGTCTAACCTTTTTTCTACAGGTGATTATAAGGAAAGAGCACGGCAGGCAGGTTTTGAAATAGCATGCCATGGAAAAGGGGGGCTATGTTTTGATTGGTTCAGGGGTGTCATACTGGACCTGTTAAAGAAAGGTGGTCCGCCCCCTAATATAATCATACTACACTTGGGGGGGAGTGATTTAGCAAGACTGGGAAGAAGAGGGTTGGTGAAAACTATAGTCACTGAAATAGGCTGGTTAGCTAAGACTTGTCAGGGCTGCACTATTGGGTGGTCTCAGATGATACCCCAATGGAGGGGGGGGGATCTGTAAAGGCTTTGAATCACTCTGCGAGGAGAATAAATAACAAGCTTGAGAGACTTTTCAGGGCTTCTCACTTACAGACCATAGCCCATGGATGCATTAGGGGTGAACCGTGCTTCTTAAAAGACGGCGTTCACTTATCCCAAGTAGGCAACGAGGTGTTCCTGGAGAATATGTTGGCATGGTTGAGGGGCCTTAGTCGCAGGGGATGACCTTTCTAGTGAGCACAGGGAGGGCTAGATAGTCGGTCAACTCGGTAAGGTCATGATTGGTGAGCATTAAATTTAAGGTCCTTAGAGGGCGGCGCCATTCACGAATGGTGTCGCCCAAGTGGGAGGGACAACTGGTCTCTCCTAGAACTCCAGGGGCAATTGGGTGCGGGGGAGGAGGGAGTCACGCTTTCTCTAGGCTGATTGCCCATCCCGCACGTGCACAACGGCTGCAAGGGCCCCTTTATGGAGATCAGGTACAGAGCGTACGGGGGTAACCAGGGGGCCCTCTGCGCATGCGCACTCTGGCTGGAGGGCGTGGTTAGAAATTGATAAGGATCTGACGCCAGTTAGTGACCTTGCCGTAGGCTCTATTAGGTACGCAGAAAATAGAGTTTGTACAGATTAATAAAGATATGTTTAGATATGGATAGGAAACCTTTGTATTAGAGTTATGTTCAGGTTAGCCATCGGATATCTGTACTTATCAATTGTGATCAGTGTAAAGTATATTTTCTGCTACACTTTGTAAATATTGTAATTATGATTAATGTGTATTAATTGTATATAATAAATACGGCCGGGGGGTGTCACGCCCCCCGCATCCAAAAACTTCTCTCCTGTCACGGGTCTTGAATGGGGAGGAGGGGGTGTAGGTAGTACCTGGCCATATCGGGTTGATACATGCTACAACCTTTATCGTGGTGTCAAACCAGTTAGCTTTGGATTGTAAGCAGCCCATGATGAACGGCAGTGGTTTCTCCCCAGAAACCTTGTCTACAAGGGACGGCGCCGGGCGAGCCGGGATAATGAGTGCACAGGTCTGGGGAGGCCTTGTCCAATCAGTGTGGCCTGCAAGGCTGGTGGAGCATTACTCAGCACCCGGGGACTCCAAAGGGAATTCTGAACTGCCATCACCGCAGGAGTGATTTGGAATTCTGTTTGAGAGGGTTTTTTTCTTCAATTCTTAAATAAAAACTTGCAGGTGGGATAGTGTGCATGGAGATTATGAGCATTAATTACTGACTGCTCAGAGAGCTCGGCTGGGCTCTCCGTCGCTGCTGTTCCTGACACGTTTCTTTCAGTGCCTTTCACTGGAGTGATGGCGCCTTGGACGTGGCTATAAATGCCACTATCAGCAGCACACCACAGCCGTATCTAGCACAGGGAGACACTTCTTGAGGGAGTCCTCTTGAGCAACAGCAAGCGCCTGTTCGTGTCAGGTGAGTCGGCATTGCTGGAGGCCGCTGGATGTATATTATTCATATATTATCAATAAGAGCAGGAAGCCAGGCTCCTTTAGCAGTCGAATGGAAGCATTACCTCGTGTCCTGACTTGAGCTCACCGCCGTGATGCTTCTTATTGCCACCTTTGTTCTCTGGAACAATTACCTAGTGTGAGACTAGCACTTAAACGTTAATGTTCTTTCTTGCTGTTTATAGCTTCCTGAAACTTTTGTGATTTTATATATAATTTTTCATCTGTTTGAGAATAGAAACAGTTTTTTTTTTGGGCTGCAAATTATGCAGCAGATTTCAAGAGTGGCAATGTCATACTTATACAGAAATACCTGCTGCTGCAGAAATATATTTCCAGTTCACCTGAAAAGACCATAACATAACACACCATATTCTAACCATATACTATGCAAAATATCAGGAGGAGCCAGGATTCCAGATATCTAGGGTAAAATTACCGGGAAGCAAGACAAAATGTTTTGTCGCAGTGGTCAACCACCATTGTGTGCTGGAGAAACTGGTTTGTGCTGCTCGTCACTGCCAGGACTGCCTGGATTCTTACCCCAGCCTTTTGATCTTCCATCGCGCCTCGCGGCCCCCGCTGCGCGGGCGCCGCTCGAGGGACCGGGACTTCGCTGTTCACTGCCTGGGTCATTGTGGACGCCCTGTTGATGCCCTGACTCTACGCTCTACGCTGTTGGCCCCCCTGTGCTGTGCTGTGCTCTGCTGTGGTGAGGGGACGTTGCTGGTTGCTTTTTTTACGGTGAGCGACCGGCGTAACCGGGACTGCGAGGACCAGGGTGCTGTGCGGGAAGCTGATCATCCGCACCTGGTCCTCTTCCCGACTCCTCCCCCAACACCTTCATCAGGCGGTGTAGCCCTTGCATTACGGGCTTCGCTGGAGAAACTGGTTTGTGCTGCTCGTCACTGCCAGGACTGCCTGGATTCTTACCCCAGCCTTTTGATCTTCCATCGCGCCTCGCGGCCCCCGCTGCGCGGGCGCCGCTCGAGGGACCGGGACTTCGCTGTTCACTGCCTGGGTCATTGTGGACGCCCTGTTGATGCCCTGACTCTACGCTCTACGCTGTTGGCCCCCCTGTGCTGTGCTGTGCTCTGCTGTGGTGAGGGGACGTTGCTGGTTGCTTGTTTTACGGTGAGCGACCGGCGTAACCGGGACTGCGAGGACCAGGGTGCTGTGCGGGAAGCTGATCATCCGCACCTGGTCCTCTTCCCGACTCCTCCCCCAACACCATTTCCTTTCTCTTCATAAACATAATTTTGCCCTCACGCGCTAGCGGGACGCGCGCGGGTCTTAGCACGGGGCTAAGACCGGGCAAAGAGCGGGCCGTTTGAGGCCACTCGAGACTGGAGACACTGGGCTGGGCCACCCCCCCTGCAACTCGGCCTTCTTAGTGAGAGAGATATATATATCAGAACTTGCAGAAAGAATGCCTAGGGCTAAGGGCACCGCTACCAATACTACTCTGGCTGGAACTCTGGACAATTTCATTGTTAGGGCAGCCAACATTTTAGAACGTGAAATTGATTTAACAGAGCGTCGTCTCTCGTTGGACTCGCTTACTGCCAAACGTTCTTCTTTGGGGACTATTGCCACAGTTGTTTCACCTGCGCCTTATATTACTATTTCTGGCACAAATAATGGTACGATTAGCGAGGGGGGTAGTATTGACTTAACTATGGACTCTAGATTGGAAAGGATAAGGGCTAATACTGCTAGAAATACCAACAGATCTGACATCTTGTCTGATGCTGTGAATGTTCAATCTGACGGTGTTTCGACTCGAGCTCAATCACATGCCATCTCTGATGTCACCTCCCCCCTTCCTGCTTCAACCCTAGGGGCCAAACCAAAACAAAAGGCTGCCCCGCGTGGTAAAAAGGGGAATAAATCTATACCGAACAAATCCAAAAACGATAAATTCCCGTCTAATCTTTCTCGGGGGACTAACGAACAAACTCTGTCTGAAGTAACCCCAAACAAATCCACGCAAATAGATGAGGGTTTCTTCTCAAAAATAAGGGAAATTTTTGAGAAACTCTACCCGACCGTTTTTAGACAGGCTCATCAAGATAGAAGAGCGCCTTAAAAAAATAGAACAAACTGCTCTAACAAATCTTGAAATTAATCAACTAATGAAGATAGATTTACATAGAGAGCATAATAAATCCCTCGCACCAGCTAATATTGCAAGTAACTCTATGGATAAAACCTCTCCTCTCCTGACTATTCCTCATTTGGCTCTGCCATTAGATACATCCCGGAGAACCGGTGAGGTTATTGCTTGCACTGTAAAATCTACCAGCATTAGTGCCACTAAAGATCAACTTATAGCAGAAATACCTCAGCAGAAATCCCCAGATGCTAATATAATAGTTACTAACGACACGATACATAATAATAATGCGAAAGTTAGCAGTAGGGTTTTGCCCAATGAAAACGTACATAACCTACCCATTCTAGATCTTCCACCAGAATCCGATCCATATGTTATTGTTTTGACGGGTGTACCTTGTATTGGAGCTAATGTTACTGAGTCATATCACGAGCTAAAGAACAAAACAATGCATTGGCTCAACAACAACCGATCACTCCCTCCTGGCACCCACGCAAAGATTCTGTTTGTGCGGAGAGTTAGTTGGGTGGGCAGAAGAAATAAAGATACAACAGGGGACTGTATTGTGATCAATTTTAGCAACCCTCATGTGGTTAAACACATCCAACAGACACGATCCTCCTTACATTTTACCAGCATTACCCCTTTCCCACTTGCTTATTTCTATCCTCCCCAAGCTAATAACAACTGGTGGGTTCAGGTTGGGCGAGGTAAAGCTAACGGCAGCTTTGAAAGAGGCGGGATGGCTATAACCGACCAGGACTGGTTGGAGTCTTTTTCATGCGCAAATAGGTACAGTTGCCTAGATGCGGTTGATTGACTGCCCCCTAATGACACCCCAGCCTCAGAACTTGTAGGGAAGGCTGTAAATAAGGATGAGTTAAAACCATTTGATCCACAGACAGCACAATTGATAGTCCCCCCTCGGGTTAATCCTGATACTACTTTTAGCAACTTTATGACGGTAGAGACTCCGAATTATCCCTTAAGTCCAAACAGTGGTCCGGTTGTCAATGTTGTTTCCTGTGAAATTTCTATTCCTCCTTCCTTGCAAGAGGCTGACACATGCTCTGACCTCACCCTTTTGTCTTGGAATATTGCAGGTCTGTCCTCCAGACTAGGAGACACAAATTGTATCACTTTTTTGAAAACGTTTTCGTTCATTTGCCTCCAGGAATGTTGGACGGTTGATCCCATTCATATGATGGGCTACCGAACTTATCACACTCCTGCAATACCCACCACTAGAGGGAGAAACAAAGGGGGTCTATGCACTTATGTCTCCAACTGTGTAAAAGACATAAAAATCTCCTTTGCTCCAGCCTCTGCTTTTTACCAAATTCTGCACATCACGCTTGGGGGAAAGTTACATATAGATCTGATAAATTTTTATACCAACATACCGAAAGATCTGTGGGCCTCAACACTTAAGGAACTAATTGAATCCTTAAAAAACTTGGACGCCAAGGATTCCTCTGATACCTGTGTTATTTGGACTGGCGATTTTAATCACACGTTATGTCCACTCAGTGATCAAAACATATGTGACCTGGGGGAAAGGGAGGGCGTTCCTTCTGCACATTTTTCCCACACCCCTTTAGGAAAAAATCTAAACGACATACTCTTCTCCTTAGATTTGGGTTTTGCTAACGAACTTTGTTCTCCTTCAGTCCCATTCAGCCCCACTTTTATAGGCAGAGGATGTAACTCCACCATTGACTTCCTGCTTATATCTAAACGCTATTCTGACTATATTTGCTCGTTTGAATTACGCGAGGTAGCAATGAGTGATCATCTACCCCTCAGTTTGTCCCTGGCCATTCTGAAGGCTAAAAGCAACACTGATTCTACGGTTCAGAATCTATACAACCATAGATTGCGGCTTGCCAGGAGGAATGGTTATACCTTAAAATGGGACAAAGTAGAACCAGCGGCCTTTCTTGGTACTTTAATCCGCTCCAGGGTAGATGAATTCAATACTTGTCTAATTGAGAGCGCCGATCCTTTAAAAGTGACCGATGCTTTCCTTAGTATCTCTGCGGAAATTGGGAATCTACTTACAAAACCTCTTCATCATGGGGCTAACAAAACCAAGAGGTGGTTCGACAGAGAGTGTAGTAGGACTCACGCCTACTTATTGACCCAACTAAAGAGAGACCCCAGAGTAATGGTGGTTGCCAGATCGGCCAGATCCGCTTATCAAAAGGCAGTTAAAAAAAGGAAGAAACAAATTAAACAGGATGCATGGTTCACCCTCCGAGAAGCCTGTCAATCTAAAAACAATACTGCCTTTTGGAAAGCAGTGAACGCTCCTTTTTTTACTAGTAATGAAACAGACTCTATTGAAATAGCAATCACTGAAGAGACCTGGGTGACTTACTTTCGGGAACTCTATCAAGAAGACCCCACGGTAGTTACAGAAGGGGGGAAAAATTTAAGATTACAGGATAGATTGCACTTTCCAATTAACGTTGCCTTTTCTATTGATGAAGTTCTGATAGCCATTGATAAGAGCCCAGCGGGAAAGGCTCCGGGCCCGGACGGAATACCCGTGGATATATATATAAGGCAAACAATAAGTTATGGGCTCCTCTTTTAACCAATGTTCTTAACAGCTTTACTAAAGTGGGTTTCCCACGGACTTGGCAGGAAGCCATCGTGGTCCCCATTTTTAAGAAAGGAGATCGTAACACACCGAAGTGTTATAGACCGATCTCCTTACTTGATTCTCTCATGAAGATCGCGGGGAGAGTTATACTTAATAAACTGCAAACATGGGCCGACGAAAAAGGTATTCTCTCCCAGTTCCAATATGGTTTTAGGGAAGGTTTGGGAACTATTGAGCAAGGATTGAATCTAGCTCTGCTAGTAGCCAAATATGTTGAGGCAAAAAACGAAAATATATTCCTCACATTTGTGGACTTAAGCTCGGCTTTTGACTGCATCAACCACAACAAACTCTGGCTAACCATGCAGGACATGGGTGTGGACCCAAACCTTCTAATTTTTATCAGAGAATTATATCGAGATGCGGGTGCTAGGGTTCGTTTCGGAGATAAGGGGGAGTGCTCTTCCAAATTCCTTATAGGAAAGGGCGTGAGACAAGGCTGCATTTTAGCTCCTTTTTTGTTTAACCTATATATTAACTCAGTCGCATCTCACCTCCTGGAAGATAAGCAGGACTATCCAAAAATCGGCAACTCCCACATCCCCATTCTTTTATATGCAGACGATGCTGTAATTATGGCCCGGACTCAAATCGGCCTACAAAGATCGATTAGCAAATTCTCAGAGTACATGGGCAATAGGGGTTTAAAGATCAACATCAGCAAAACTTTTACTATGTGCTGCACAAAAAAGAAGAACCTTCGCTGCAATTCTTTTTTATCCGACACAAAACTTGCGATTGTCAACACTTTCTCCTATCTGGGTATTAATTTTGATAAAAAGGGCACTTGGCTAGCAGCAAGGGAATCAAGAAAATTAGCCTTCTCACGAGCTATAGGAGCCGTCAAACATTTCTCTAACAAGGTAGGGGGTCGTCCTGTATCAGTGCTGTTGGACATTTATAGAGCCAAATGTGTATCCACCGCACTGTATGGTGCAGGAATTTGGGGTATAGGAAACGCCTCGACCATCCAGATCTGTCAAAATGTTTTTCTTCGTTTTTTACTGGCAGTACCTGGGTCCACTTGCTCTTACGTTTGTCATCAAGAGCTGGGCGTACCGTATATATCTGACCTCATTAACCTAGAGCCCATTCTGTTGTGGCACAAAGTTTGGTCGGGCACCGAGACGGGCTTGAACAGGGATATAATCAAGGACTGTCTTGGCTTAGATGGGTCTCCAAAAATCTCCTGGTTCAAATATCTAAAAAATTTCTTTGTTGAGATGGGCCATCCGGAATTCTTTGAATCCCCAGACACCATGGCAGAACTGTCAAGAAAAAAACTTAAGAAATTATGCCTGGTCTTTCTGTCAGAGAAACGCTGGTTGCTGGAGAAATGTAAGAGCTCCGTTATGGCTAACCATTTACTTATTCAGAAGCAAGGCATACAGCCATACTTGAATCTTGTCCCTAGCTGCTATTCTCGAATGCTTTTAACCCGATTTAGGGTTGATGCCTTTTTTAGATTAGTGACTTTTCCTGTGATGAATTGTTGGTCTAAGGAACTTATTCCCTGTCCCTGTGACGAGGTTTCCGTTCAATCTTCTTTGCATTGTATCCTTTTTTGCAAATATTACTCAGAACCTAGGAAAAGGTTGCTCCGACCCGTTTTAAAAAAACTAGGGCTGAGGCAATGTAGAGTGGCTTTGGTTAAACTGCAATTGCTGGATGACGATTTCCTCATTTTCTCTGTTTCAACATTTCTTAAAACCATTATAAGATTTAGGATCTCCATGAATTAGGATATGTTTTTAACTGTTATTAATTTGTACTGCTTCTTGTAAATAATGAACTATTTTATATGTATGCTTTTATGGTTTTTCTTTTAAAAATCGAATAAAGCTGTTTTGACTTGACTTGACTTGATTGCACAAGATACGCGACCCAAACCGAGAGTCCCTTCACCACCTGTAGGTTAAGGGAAAGCGAGCACACTGAAAGAGTAAACAGCGTGAGTGCTCTGTGCAGAAGCAAACAAGAGAGGAAGGCCTCAGTATGGAAACAGGAGTGCTCTGTGCAAAACGGAAGGGATACACGTCAAAATCTGAGTGATTTGTGAACAATTGTAATGGCTCAGTGCAGAGGTACAGGTGCTCTGTGAGGAATTGTGCCAGGTGAAAGACGACGAATTAAAACGAGATTGGTGAAGGTTTTTATTTTAACATGCCTGAGCTCAGGAATGGGACCTGCGGTTTACAGTTCCCTTCAATTGTTGCTGATGTTTCCTTTTGCCAGGTGTTCCATAAGGCAGTGCTCTTGCTTGTTCTTGATGTTGGCGGGTTCCCCTGTCTGTAATGGGTGCTTCCTTTTGCTAACTGGTGGTTTCATGTTGCTCTAGGTGGCATATCTTGCTGCTGGTGGTTTCATGGTTATTAACGGTTCACTGCTAAAGTGTCTCTATTGAGCTTGGTGGTTTCTTGTGCTGTTTGTGGTCTCTTCTCTCCTTTGATGGTTAACTTACTGCCACTGGTCATAGTGATTGCTTTACCTGTTTTTGTCACTTTTTTCCTGCTACATGCCTGCTTTTGTGAATTACTAAAAGTGTTTCTGCCACATTATTGCTGCATCTCTATTGATGTAGGTTGTGTTCCCCCAATGTTTCTCTACTTATGTTGGTTGCTCTCGCTTGCTTATAATTTCTGTTTGTTTTGCCAACGGTCCCACGTTAGTGTTAATGGTTACTTCATTGTGTTGCTTGTGGTTTCCTCTTGCTGCTGCAGTCAATGACCTGTTCTTGCTGCTGGAAGAACCTATGTGGGGTGGATTGATTCTTCTTGCATCCAGTACTTTGTGTTTGATAATCAGATGTTGCCTAATTTTGAAGATTTGTTTGCAAGTTATTGTTGAACATCCTGTTGCTGTTGGCTGCCTCACGCCACTGCTAGTGGCTTTGTCTTGCTATTGTTCTTCCCCTTTCCGTTTTAGACTTCCTCTTGTCTTCTTGGTATTGGTAGTAATCTTTTGTCATTTGTGGTCCCCTTGCTTTTAAATGATGTTTTCGTTTTGCTTTTGAAAGGTCCCTTTTACTATTTACACTTCCCTCTCGCTGTTTTTAGTTCCTGTTTTCTGATAATATTCTCTCTTTTATTAAAAAAAAGTGTCTTTATATATGAAGACTACTGCTGTTATATCACTCTTGCTATTAAAAGAAGCCTTTTGCTACTGTGCTTGGCTTTCTGTTATTGTGAGCAGATTCAAACTGTGCAGAGCTGCCTTTGCTTGGGAATGCACCCTGCCTGTTTGCAGATTCTTCCTACATTGTCTTTGTGTTGTGAGTACTGTCTTGCTGTTGTGTGTACTGTCTAGCTTTTGTGAATAACGTACTGCTGTCAGACACATATTCTTGCTGTCAAACTCGCTTAAGTAATGTGAGCACTTCCTTACTGTTGAGAATATGAGTGCTCTATTTTTCGAATGGTCTCATTCTCTACACAACCTTGCTAACAGAAATGTTATGCTAAAGAGAGCCTTCTTGTGTGAGTTGCATCTCATTCTAGCTAATAGAAGCTGTGTTAGCTATATGGACTTGTTCCCTTTCAATGCTGAGAGCACTGATTTGATTTACTCATTTTCATCTAATTTTGGAGAGGTTCTGTCTCACTATTAGACTTTCTTCTTTTACATTAGAGTTTGTGGGAGATAATCTTTTTCTATGTGGTCACCCCAGATTGTTTGCCTTTTGCTAGAATCTATATATTTGCTGGCTTTGGACCTCGGTGCATTTTACCCGTGCTAACCAGTAGTAAAATGCCAGTGTTTCCCCTTTAAACATGGTCAGATTGGCATACTACTATATGGTATATTTGTCTTGCTAATAATTCTCTAGCATATAATACAAATTGTGCAAGGTGCCTTGTAGTTAAATACCACAAGTGGACTGCAGCATCGATTGTGCTGTCCACTATAGGGCCGTGCAAACATGGCTTTAGGCCTCCCAATGTAACCCGACTGTAACAGTAACTCCACAAAATGTTACCAATGACCTGTTAAATAATTTGTACAGGTAAAAACCTCCCTTTTTATATATTAATAGGTCACCTCTATGAAAGCCTACGAGCTCACCAGGCAAGTTGGATGGTATTTAAAAGTGGGAACTGTTGAAAGGTAATGTTCCTACGTCTCTATAGTGAAAATATCCTAAAAGCCGTTTTCACTGTGGCATGCCTAGCTGTCCTATGTAGAAAACCAGAGTACTGATTAAAATACTAGTACTATATCTCGGAATGGGCTAGCTAGAAAAACAATTATATGAAATAGTTATTAAAAATGTAATTCAATGGCGAATTAGGACCTTCAATAATTACTACATGAAATTTACTGTTAGAAAATATCTTTTTCCCGGCCTGAAATTCATGTAGGTTATTTGCATTGTCTCTTCAGCTTCTCCCGGCTAGTGTTTAGCCATAAATGTATGGCAAATACCTCCCCAGAGCAAACAATAGGCTAACCTGAATGGACAAAGATGAGTCCTCTGAATGGATCGGAATATGGCAGGTGGGGCAGTGGGTAGAATCTTTCATGCTGTAGAGTTAAATCTGGCTTGACTGGCTTTCTGGGTTCACCTATAAAAAGTGGAGTGCACTCGAAAGGGTGCAAACGGGATAGAGACACAATTTCTGTGGTTCTCCTGTCTGACGGCTGCAGTAGCCTGTTTTTGTCCTATCAGATATTTGTCTCTGGGTTCACATATAACACTTGGGGCACACTTGAAAGGGAGAGAACAGGTTGCCAATATAATTCTTAAATATTCACTATCTGGTTCCTAAAGTATCTTGCTTTATTCCTACCAGACCTTAAACTCTGGGTTTGTTCTCAGTAGAGTTCCAGCTTCAAACTAGATTTTAGTGTTTCTTTGTATCATTATTTTTTTGGTATTCTACAGATGTTGATTTATAGATAAACCCTGTTGAGTATTAACATGTACATTAAAGCATTTCTATTGGGAATGAACAGGCTACAAATTAAACTGAGTAAGTTACAAAAGCATATGCAAGTAGTATTCGGAGGCTTATGTCTCCCTCACATAGCCTCTGACTACTTTGTACTTTATCTGTTGCAACTAATTTGTTTCCTACCCAGTTCAAGCTAGTCTCTCTTTGAGATAAATTGGAAAGTGTTTGAGGACCGTTGAGGATCTGTCACTGGCCTAAACTCTAAACCTAAACATATTTATGTAGCTCACTTCCTGCACTCCCCAGCCCCACTTTAGCACAATGCTGAAGAGCTAAAATGGTCGAACCCAGCTCTCTGGTCCATTAACCACTTGCTCTCTAATTGTATCCTTAAATCTTTCTGTACTGTTTCTGAGCAAGTTTTCTAATAACAAACCCACTATCACACTTCCTGGTACTCAAACTGGGCTGAACCCTCACAACTTTGCAAGAATCCTCTAACTTAAAAATCGCAACAAATTGTTTGTTCTCAGGTTCTATGGTGTGCTAGTAGACCAGTTCTCTTTTAAACCTTCCACAGCTATCACCAGTGATTTTGGAACAATACCTTTTACATACCTTCTCTGATGAGGGTGGACATCCCAATTCATATTGCGCAACAGTTATATCAGGGTAGCAAGTCACAAGTTTGTATGTTTCAGTTTTCCTACAAAACTGGTACTGAACACCTCTATGATCACATAAAACTTGCATCTTGCACCATTCAGATTTCTGTATCTATCTATCTATCTATCTATCTATCTATCTATCTATCTATCTATCTATCTATCTATCTAATGATCGATCGATCTATCTACCTACCTACCTTCCATCCATCCATCCATCCGTCTATCTACCTATCCATCTATCTCCTATATATATATATATATATATATATATATATATATATATATATATATATATATATATATATATATATATATATATATATATATATATATATATATATATATATATATATATATATATATATTATCTACTGGCGGTCGCGAGTAGATAGTTATAGTTACAACCTAGTTTCCATAGGAAATCTCAAAATTCTATTTTGAATAACTTTGGCGCCGGTTGACGAATCCTCGCGAACTTTTCAAAACTAATGGGGCGCTCCGTTCAGCTCCTACCCAGAAAGTCTCGGGGTGATTCGTCAAGCGGGTGCCGAGAAAAAGGGGGGGTCCCAAAACGCGTTTTCCCCATGCATTTTTCCATAGGACCTTTAGTCGCAGCTACAGCCCGAACGGCTAAACAGAATTACGTGGAATGTGGCAGAGAGGTAGCCATAAGGTCAAGGAAGTGCCTTTTGCAGGTCTGGTGTAAATCTGTTCAGTATTTCCTGAGAAAATAGCATTTAAAAGCATATCACTATCTATACGCGCGCACCCTGCCGTGCGCGAGCGCAATTCTGATTGGTTGTTAGATGTCGGTAATCATTCGAATCGGTCGAAACCAGGAAGTGTCGGCCGCCATTTTGGCTCTCGCAGTCTGAGGGGGTGAAAAACAAAGGTGGAGAACGTGAAAAGGGGGCAGAGTGGACAGTTCCTGACCCCCTAGCCTTGGCCAGGGGGTCACTGAAGGACCCCCAAGGGAGAAAAAAACACATATTTATTTTTTTTTAAATCGCGAGGTGCGCGCACCCTGTGCGCACTGCGAACCGTGGGCGCTCGGTGCGCGAAGCGCACCGAGTGCCCACAGAGCGCGCATGGTGTAAAACCTGAAAAAAATAAATAAATTAGCATTTAAAAAACCGTACAAATTCACTGAAAAAACCATAGGTTTCACACACGTTATAGTTACGAATTAGCATTTAAAAAACCTTGCAAATTCACTTAAAAAACCATAGGTTTCACACATGTTATAGTTAGCTGGACATTTCACTCGTAAAAAAACAATGAAATTCCCCCGTTATAGTTACTGCAGGCAACTATGACTCACGCGACCGCAATCCTCTGCTGATGACGTCAGATATTACATCACTGATGACATATGTGTCTTTCTGAAAAATAAATATTTGTAATATATGTATAGCTAAAGATTAATGGAAGAAGACATGGGTAAATAAGTGTCTAAATACAGTGATGTAATATCTGACGTCATCAGCAGAGGATTGTGGTCGCGTGAGTTATAGTTGCCTGCACTAACTGTAACGGGGGAATTTCATTGTTTTTTTACGAGTGAAATGTCCAGCTAACTATAACATGTGTGAAACCTATGGTTTTTTAGGTGTATATATATATATCTATATATATAGATATATATATATATATATTTATTTATATGGCTAATATATATAGTATATTAGTATATATACTGCTCACTCGCATTAGAAGCTGTTTGGTTTTTAGCCTCTTGAGAATAGTCATTCTTTCTCTTTATCCTTTGGAGGCATGGTCCTCAGCGAGACTCCTAGGATGCACAAGATATTGGGGTCTTTGGCGTTCTTTCGTTTTCTGTCTTGACTAGGGGGACTAAGCACATTACTAGGCTGACCTTTACACCAGGGAACCGACCGGGGAAACAAAACTATATTATGGGCTATAAAGAAGTGTTTTCTTTTTCCTTCATCATTCAACTCCATTTTCCACGTCATTCTCCCCTGCCTCCCATTCTTGAGTGGAGACATTTGTGCTGCCCTTAGGCCACTATAACACTAATGTGAGAAGACTACTGATTTTTGTTCTACTGACCATATGTGCCGTGTAGGTGTGCTCTCAGAGGTATGCGGGTCTCATACTAGCGCTGCATGTTCTGTGACTGCACTCTTCTCCCTGCCCCTTTTTTAATAAACAAAACAAAGGTTTGCTGTAAAAGAGATGGATCACTTTTGCTGCATAGAGTTGCTTTGTAGAGCAGCCTCTCGCTGTGGAGATTTGCCGTTTGCCTCAGTGGCGATGCATCTAGCGGAGGGGAGTTGCCATTTGCTGTTGAGTGTGCCCTCTTGATACTAGAATTCTCTCTTGTTGTTGACAGCTGTATCTTATTATTGGTAGCCTCGTGCTACCAGCCTGAAGTTCTTTGTACTTCTGAAAGTATTCCCTTGCTACTGAGATTCATCACTTGCAATTGAAACCGGCCTCCTACCCTCCAGACTTCCATCTTTTTGTTGTGTTGCCTCTTTCTATTAGAGTTTGTTTTTGGCAGTTCTCTCTTTGTCCTGAATCTCCTTTTGAAGTTCGCTCTTGCTGGTCAATGTTTTCTTTTGCTGCTAGGAGTACCCTCCTGCTGGTGTGCATCTATTGATGACTTCATCCTCTTATTGTAAAGTGTCTCCTCTTATTCTTAAATTCTTTTGCTATTGCTTTTGCTACTTTTGCACTTTTTTTTGGAAGCTTGCTCTCGCAGGTTTCAGTTTACTCTTCTTATTTTAATTGTCAAATGACAATGTTGACAGGATTTGCCAACATTCAGGGAGAGCCCCCAAACTTGAACTTTGCTATTGTTGTTGAGATCACACATTGGAAGAATTACTGAAAAGCCAGGAGAGACCAGCAAATATGGGGGGCTTGTTAGTGCTCATCAATTCATTCATACCCCCCTTCATTTTCAAAATCATTTGCTTTCCTTTATGGAATGGGTTGTACAGCCATCTTGGGTATTAAAAACATCCCACAAAGACATAAAACGTGTGTTGCTAATTGTCATACAAGCATCTGTCCAGTCCCTCCATACCTACTCTGGAGTTTCTGTCAGCTGCTGTGTGTTTCATCTTTCTGTTCTCACTGAAATAAATACTTTTTAAATACTTTTTGGCATAGTGCTGCTTAAGCATCAAAAAGGGAAAGTACCTGTGCTGCATCCCTGTAGCTGGGTGCGTCATTCATCCTTGCTTTTCCAAATAAGTTCTCTGTGTCACTCATTCCCATAAGCCGGGTGGCCAGATCATTGTATGTCGTAATTCAAGCTTCGCTGGAAGCAGCATGTCGGCCATGTTGGCAAAGCAGTTGAAGGTGTGACAGTCCCTTGTGCGCAATGAGTGTAAGCACCTGTTCAGACTTTCCTTGAACAGCACAATATCCCTTTGAGTCAATCTAGTTACTATGATAAACCAGGCAAGGTCGTATTGCTTTTGTCAGCTGGTAATTGGCTGTTGTCTGGGGGAAGTGCATTTTCATCCCACTGTTACAATATAGAGCTGCAGCATTTCCCCGTTTTAAGCCAGTGGTCAGGCTCCAGTGACATCAGTACAGGCAACTTTTGCTGAGGCATCAGACCAGATGTAGATCCCCGTTACAGCTGTTGATGCTTTCAAGGAGATTGATGCTTGCTTGTTCAAGGGAGGATTCCTAATGGTATCTGCAGACTGACCCAAAGCTAGAATGTACCTCTGATAGTCTTCTAATCAGTGTCTCGAGCTTCACCACCCCCAGTCCTTCTTCGCAAGAGCTTTGTGGCCACCCACAAATAGCGTTCCTTCTGTGTGCTAGCCTTGGGCTGATCTTGTTGCCTCTTGCAGGACCGCCCTTCTCCTGCTAACCACAACTCGCTGGGGTGCCTCTGCTTTACTGTTGCAGCGTTTGCTGTAACTGTCGTGTATGTGAGGCTTGCTTGCTAGAGAGGCTTTGCTTGACGCTGCGGAAAGGTTGTACTGCTGGTGCCTTCAATGTCCTGTTGCACAGCTGGTAACCATGTGGTATCAGGAGGACATTTCCACTGGACAGCAGACAACACAACTGCCAGTATCAGTGCTAAATTTAGCTTTTGCTCATGGTGATGAATTATCTTTTCGATATGGTAGTTAGAATTATTCTGATGGAACAGATAAGGCACTGAAAATAGGATTTGTGAGAAGGGCTAGAGAGTGTTGAGGGCATGCGTGAGGTTGGGTCCAGGCTTGCTTTTGTTTTTTTGGCTGTTTCTGGTCCAGTTTCGGATCTGATGGGCCACTTTTTCTGTAGGTTTCCCTCCCATTAAAACAAATATTGGTTGTAGCAGGCTCAAATCATGCAGTCTTTCTTACCTTGCAAAACACTTACACAGCGAGCCTTTGCAAGTTCAAAACCGCCCCAATTTACAAACAAGGCCCACTTTGTTTATGTATCTAATTGACTAATGGGGGACGCTTTTAATGTGGTGCCCCGGCCTATTTCCTGTCCCTGACTGACTCTTGAGTAGGCCTCAATGGAGAGCAGGGCTGGGGTCGGCCAGCACCCCCGTTGTGACGAGCTGCACCACTCAGCCGCCTTCATTTGCATCGCTCCTTCTTCTCTGCTCGCCGCAGACGCGGCTATCTGTTATTTGTGACTGCGTCTGATGCGCTGACTGGAAGGCGCGAGTGTGATCTGCCTGTCACTGGCAGGTGTATGGGTGGGCGGGAAAGACTCATCGCCTGCCTGACGGGTGCGCATTGCCTTCTGTGGGGGAGTGACACTACGTCTCTGGAGAGGGACAGGTACAGAACATTCTTATTTTTGTTTTCGGAATTTATATTACTTTTTCTTTCTTTCAACATATTTTATTTGTCAGCTGTGTGCTGTCAATGGTGGCAGGCTGACAGTGCGGGGAAGTGACGCTCTCTGTTTATCCACAGCTCAGTAGTAGTGGTGATGCAGTCCTGTCCTTCACTCCTCATCAGTGTACATCAAGACTGGGATGGAGGGAGGACCATAACGGAGGAGGGAAGGGGAGGGGGCTGAGTGACACAGAGAAGAGCCACACTCACTGCAGAGCTGGAACTGCAGATTTATTTAATGCACGCAGACACTGTAAGCATTGAGGGTAGGGGAGCGGAAACTGAATCAAGAACCTGTTGTCAAAAATAGTCTAAAGAATCAATATATTGCGCTCAAGTGAGATAAAAACAAAGGGGCATATTTACAAGCCCCTATCGCCACCAGAACGTCACTTTTTAGTGACATTGTGGTGGAGATACGGACTTCGCCTTATTAGGACCCCTTTCACACTGTACTTAGCGTGAAAGGGGCGAGCAATGGGTGTTGGGGTGGACATTCCACTGCAACACCCATTGATTTTGATGCTGCCCCATATTTACAAGGGTGGCTTAAATATGGGGCAGCATCAAAATTAAGACCAAAAAAACCTAGGGGCATATTAGCAAGACCGGAGATAAAATTATCGCCGTTTTAACGGCAGGAAACTGCCGCCAAAACGGCGATAATGGGCTTGATGATATGCGTTATAGAATTCCAATAGAAGCCCAGGTTAGATGTGCAGGACATCTAACCTGGGCTTCTATTGGAATTCTATAACGCATATTAGCAAGCCCTTTATTGCCATTTTAGCGGCAGTTTCCTGCCGCTAAAACGGCAATAATTTTATAGCCGGTCTTGCAAATATGCCCCCTAGTGTTACATTGGGGTAACAAGGAGAAATGCTTTATTTCGCCTCGTTTTTAGGTCTCGCCTGACCCAGCGCATGCGCCGGTCTGGCGAGACTTATTGAGAGGGCTCCAAAAAGTGCTACCAGGCCAGCCTAGGGCTACAGTGCATGTGCGTGGGCGCGCGTGCCACTTTTACCGCGTTTACTTTCACTTTAGCGACCGCACGGCCGCTTTGATGTTTGATCGCGATCACTTTCACTTTCGCGTTTCATCGCGATCACTTTCACTTTTGCGGCCGCACGGCCGCTTGGTATAGCCAATAGGTCTCGCTTTTGGGACCTTATAAGTGTTTAGTTATGCAACTGTTGCATGGCTAAACACTTATAAGGTCCCAAAGGCGAGACCTATTGGCCATGCCAATGCTTGTTGCTGTTTCTATGTGTGCTGCATTGTGCAGCACACATAGAAACAGCAAAATGCCATTGATTGTTTATGTGCAGGAAGGTGTCCCTTCCTGCACATAAACAATCTTTTTAAAAAATGATGTGTCGCAACTTCTATGTGTACTGCATTCTGCAGTGCACAGAGAAGTTACAAAACGCCATTGGTGATTGTTCATGTGCAGGAAGGGACACCTTCCTGCACTTAAACAATTTTTCCCTGCAAGGCAGTCACCCTTGCACAATGGTGCAAGAGTGCCTGCGTTGGGGATAGGCAGCTGCAGTTAGCGCCAGCGCAGGGTGAAACGCAGGGCTGCACTGTATTCTTGTAAATACAGTGCAGCCCTGCATTTCTGACGTGGCGGAGAGTGGGGTTAAGCCAAGAAGGCTAGCCGTGCTCCATCACATCATTGTGAATATGCCCCAAATTGCCTATAAAAGCACTTGACAATAAAAAACAGAAATGACAAAAAGAAACACAGGGTCATGTTTACAAGACCCTATCGCCATCACAACATCACTTTTCAGGGCATTCTGGTGGCGGTAGGAGCTTCACCTATTTTACGAAGCAGCGTTAAGCCACTGAACATGGCTTAACGCTGCCTTGTAAATAAGGCACCCTCTCACACTATACTTAACGTGAAAGCAGACGATTATGGGTGTTGCTCTGGGCGTTCCACTGCAACACCCATTGATTTTGATGCTGCCCCATATTTACAAGGGTGGCATAAATATGGGGCAGCGCCCAAATTAAGAACAGGGAAAACCTGGGCTTACCCGGGCAGAAACTAGGAGAAATATTTAATTTCTCCTCCTTTTTGCTGTTTGCATGTGTGCTGCATTGTGTAGCACACATGGAAACGCCAATGATTATTTATATGCAGGAAGGTGTCCCTTTCTGCACATAAACAATCTTTAAAAAAAAAAAAAACGATGTTTTGCAACTTCGATGTGTACTGCAGCACACATAGAAGTTACAGAACACCATTTAAAGATTATTTATGTGCAGGGAGGGACATCTTCCAGTAAATAAACAATCTTACCCTGCAACGCAGACACCCTTACAATATGGTGCAATGGTGCCTGCATTGGCGCTAGGCAGCTAAATTTAGTGCAAGGGCAGATGGAAATGCAGGGCTGCACCATATTCTTGTAAATATGGTGCCGCCCTGCATTTCTAAATTGACCAAGAGTGTTATTAGCCTTCTTGGCTTAACGTCATGCTTCGCCACTTTACTAGTAAATATGCCCCCTAGTAGGTGCAAGGAAATCGGAAACATGATTAACAGAACCCCTCACCAAAGTTCCTAACTCAACAAACAGATTGGTTTGAATTTTTCTCTTATGCTTTTTCTGAACACACTGTCACTCATACCTTGTTTGACCAATCAACATCAATGCACGTGTATGAGCACCTTACACTCAGGCCCAGCCTTAGTGTCACTCCTTAGCCCCTTTTGCGTATATATTTATTTTATAGCACTCATTCCAATGTAGATTGTCAGAGTGCTTTATGTCTCAATCATTATTATAAAGAGACAATGAGTCATACAAGTGAGTAAATCAATATATTAGAAATGTTACTTAAGAGGATGAGAACCACAAGATGTAGGAGTCTCACATCATCCGTACTGATAGGTATTACGGGCCAGATGTACAAAGCGTTTGCCAATCAGTAATCAGCTGTAAAACCGATTACCGATCACCAAACCAATGTGTTCCAATGTACAGAAGGCATTTGCTGTGTTTTTTCTGTAAAGCAAATATCTAGAAAGTCGTTATTTTAGGAACTCAGAATAGCTAATCCCATTTAAAGAATCTGTAATTGTGATTTACTATCCTTATGTTAAACTAATTCGCAAATTGTGAATAGCCCACAAAATGATCCTTTTGGACATGCAATTTACCACCAGACAGGTGGTGTCCATGTGCAAACTATAAACACAGCCCCAGAAAGCATCTGTTGCTTCAACAATGGTGGCCTTATATGTGATGGCAAGAAGAATACATATACTGGCAGGTTTCCAGAGAAGGAGGAAGTAGGACAGGACTTTTAGAATCAGAATACCTATTATCTAACAGACTGAGGAAGAAATACATGCAAAGTGCAGGCTAAAGTAACTCTGTAATCTTGGACCTCATAGCTGATTTAAAGCCACAGTTTGAAAGTAGAGCTCTGCCAGTGGCGGCTCCTCTATTATGGCGGAGGAGCGTCACCTCACTGCTTTCACGCAGTGCAAGAATCAAAAACATAAAATGGTAATAACTGAAAGTTATTACCATTTTATGTTTTTTTGTGGGCGGGCGGGTGGGCGGGGCTGCTCTGCTAACAGGGTTGGGGAGGGGAGGAGTGATTTGCCCACTCCTAAGTGCGCAATGGCTGTTTGGTTGGCCCTCTTGGGCCACCCAAACCAGTCATGCGCACTTTCCCCGTTTTCCATGCAGGTTGCCTTACAGCCTGCATGGAGAACATGCCCACCCTCCGGCCCCTGGCTGAGCGTTGTGTCACCTAAAGATGTTTTTTTTTCTCATTATGCTCCCTCCTGCATGACCCCCACACGCGATCCCCCCGCGGGTTCCCCCCATCCATGAGCCAATATGGCTGCAACTCTGCACTACAAAGTAATTCAATTTAAACCCATGTTCTGTTTTATGCTTTTTGCACTTTTTCGCATCAGGTAGTTACCAGTGTGGAGCTGCATCTGGTTGGTTTTAACTGAGTGCCATTTCTAGAAGTGTTTACGCATTTTGGGATGCAATGTTAATATTATTAAATATGAATATTTATTTTCATAGCATACACAGGAATTACAAAATACTAAAAAAGAGTTTTATAGGATTGCTAATTTTCCACACGTAATTGGGTGTAGAAATGGTGCACATGTGCATATATGTCCACCATATAACATTGAGCATTAATTTTGCAATTGGAAAAATACTCATTCACGCAACATACAAATGGAGTGTTATGCAAAAGATGTGAATAGCACAATTTCCAGGCAGCACCTATGACACATAGTGTCATTTACACAAAGAGGAGATGTTGAGGAAGGTTATTTATTGGGTAAATTTGGTTTAAATAATTGTACCTATTAATTTCATATTTTTTAGGGTTTTTTTATGACAGAGGCATGCATGGCTAAACTACGCCTGCCTCTACAACGCTTCCCTAACCACAAATACATCTGAACAAAGCATTCCTTTACCACGCATGCATTTACCATGCATGCCTTTACCACTCAATTTCGTGGTAAAGGCAAGATGGGTAAAGGGATATGTGTGGTAAAGTTCACACCGAGTCCTCCACACTGAGCCCTAAAAACAACCTCAACCCCCCTGAGCCCTAAAAGGTACCCCGCCCGAGACATAAAAACGAACCTGACTACTAAAAATTACCCAAGCCCTAAAAAGTACCCCAAGCCCAAGCACTACCTTGCTCCTCTTGAGCCCTAGAAACTACCCCGCCCCAGCCCTAAAAACATCTTGACCCCCCTGAGCCCTGAAAATTACCCTGATGTCCCCCTCAGCTCTAAAAACTACCCCACCCACTGAGACCTAAAAACTAACACCCGAGCCCCGAAAAGTACCCAAACCCCCCATTAACCCTAAAAATTAACCTGACCCCCGAGCCCTAAATACTTCCCTGACCCCTGAGCCCTGAAAACAGCCCAGACATACCAGCCCTAAATCTACTCCCCTACCCTTAAAAAACTTCCCCCACCACCCCAAAACCCAGCCCCACTTAACTCACCGCATCCTCTCCTGATCCTTCCTGTTCCTGGGCCCACCCCCTCCAGCATCTAGACAGTGCATATGCCTTAACCAATCATATGCCTGGTTAAGACATATGCATGGTTAAGGCAAGGGTGGTTGCACTTGCGGGGAAACCGCACGTGTGGCTTAGCCCGCGTTGTAAGGGCCATTTCTCTTATTGTGAGTGTTGTTTGTTGTGTAGATGATGTTGTTTATGCCTTACGGGCGTGGTAACTCCTGTTTTATCCCCTTCTACCTGAAGTGAGTCTCAATATAATGTTTCCCACAGACCTTTGGTCCATTAATTTCAGATGTCTACATCAGAGTGGTGATGCCCTCCTATGTTCACCAGAATCCTCTTGAAAAATTATAGCAACATGTGCAAATCTATACAATGTAGCTCCAAGAAAACGCTTGGAAGAAAGGATGTCAGAGTCTAATGAGGTGGAAAAAAGATGCCACCACCTCAACCCTATGATGAGTCAAAAGCAGCGGAAGGGCAAGTCAAACTTATCAAAATAACCAATCATTATTTTTCCAGGTAGGTGCTAATGTCAAATATTTAGCATATACTAAATAGAAAAACGCTTTGCAGAAAGTATACCATAATATTCCTTTATGTTCAGGTATGGTAATGTATGTAAGGTAAGTAAATAGTAATGTTTTTAATGTAAAACAAAAGGCATTACATTTTGTGTGTATAAGCACAAAAACGTAATTGGTTTTGTAACATAGTTTTTTAAGGCTTGTATTTGTCTCAAGCAGATGTTGTAGCACCTATATTCTCCCAATGCCACTGAGACTCCTGCTCCTAAGTAGATTTCTTGCAGAAATACAGCATACACTAGACTGATATTGCCTTTTGGCCTTTTCTACTAGAATGCCATTTGCAATTTGTAATGTTTGTATTGATCCCACAGAGTTAGTTTTTTGAATGAGGCATTTAGCGATTTTCTACGCTATTGTGCACCATTTCACCTTGTAAACTCACCGTGCGGCGTGAGAGTGGATGTGGCATGTGCAAGGCGATTAATTGACCGACTTATGCCATCAATTAAGGCCATTTCCACCATCTTTGACGAAAGTTATTCTAATGTAATTCCAAGCATAAACTCCTCATAGCATGAGTCAACTTATCAAGATTCTCATTCACGGATATCTGGTTTTCAGCAAGAGTATGTACAATGTTTTATTCACCTGATGTTATGCTTTTGTCCATGGTGATCAGTTTCTGATTGACCAGTTTTATTTCTTTTTGTTGCAGGTGCTGAACCTTCAACATTGATGCCTCCAATCCAACAAAGAGTTGGGCATTTTCTACACTATTAACAATAGTTAAATTGTGTTGGGGTTGTATGTTGGGAACAGGGCAAGTGCGAGCTCCAAATCTCCCAAGCAGTTGTCGAGGGTTTACTACAGGTTCCTGTGTGACACCTTGTGTGTCTCTTTCAATTTCAACACCTTTTTGAATTGACTGTTTATATTATTTAACTCCGGGAATCCTTGTTGCAGCCTGTGGTGTAGAGTTCTGGCTGCCAATATCAATAGGAATGTCTAGTTACATGTGAGATTCATCATGGCCCTCGCCTTATTAAAGATCACCTCCTTGAGCAGGAATATCTGTTTGAAAATAGAGTAGCAATAATTTCTTTTCATTCTACTTAACTATGGCTTCTTAAGTTTTAGTTTCTTAGCACTAATAAAACTTTTGAACATTACCTAATGGTAATTTGTGTAAATTTGGGTAATTTGGGTAATTTGTGTAAACTACATCTGCTATATGAAAGTCCACATTTAAAAAAATATATATATATCTTTGATTGATTTTAACCACAGATCTCCCACATTTGGTACAGAGCAAGCAAATAAATCATGAACAGGTAGAACAATAGACAAGAAAATTAGAGAAGACATGGCATTGGAGAGAAAAATGTGCAGAGAGACTCGACCACATAGTCCCAAAGACCATGTCACCCCAACCACCATGCTAATTAGTTCCTCACAAGCATGTGTCTCCATTGAAGGACCAAGGTCTGGTCAGGAAAGCTTCTAGCACAATCCCCCTGTATTCGCCCCAATCCTTCCAGATCTTATGGTATTTATGGGGGCAGCCTCTAGCCAAATATATGGGGCGCTCAAAACTCATGCAGTAATCAATCCCCACTGCCCATTTATGAACAAGTGGGGCCTTCACACTCTTTCACTCTTGTGCAATGTCTCGCTTAGTGATCATCAGACCCAGCAAGAGCAGTGCCCTCTCATATTCCCTTCCAAGTCATCCTTGAGATGCAGAAGGATCAATTTTCAGTTCTCTAGGAATTGTCCAACCCAGTACTGACTCCAGGGCACCTAGTACTCCATTCCAAATAAAGCAAAAGAGAAGGACAGTGCCAAAATGTGTGCACCTAATCACCATCAGGATAATCGCAGTGCAAGCAACTCCCTGTCGCGATAATCCCCATACCAAATAGGCATGCTCTAGTGTATTATGTGTGGTGTAATAGTTCAAGTTGATTCAGATGGAACTGGAAAGCAATCACTGTCTCCCAGGGGGCAGCTACCGCCTCAATCCAATCCTCATCCTCCAGCAGTCCCAGGTCTTGCCCCCACAATGTCCTCACCCCCACCATTGGATCAGGTTGGTTACGAATTGGAGTCTGATAAATGAAGGATAATTTATGTTCCTTAATGTTATTAAGACCTTTACTTCCAAGGGAGAGAATTCAGGTTTAGATTCAAACGATTATTAATAATGGCTCAGTGCATGCTGGAGTTGAAGGTACCAGTGCGGTGCATCTGAAATTCCACTCGAAGGGCCTGAAACGACTTCAGGAACTCATTATGGAGCACGTCGCCCAGCAAGGAGAAGCCTATGGTATCCCAGGCCAAGTACCCTCGGAGTGCCACAAGCTGCAGAAGCCGAGTCCCCATCCATGGTGAAGTCTCCAGGGTAAGCCTACCAGCCCACCCCATGGACTTCATCTCATCCACCCAAAACGTCAGCACTACTTTCATAGCAAATGACAGGGTAGGTGGAATATTCACCCCGTAGAGCAATGGCCGAGGTTGCTATGACCTATGATCCACCCTTCCGTAATTTGGCCAGTTCCTTAAACCACCAGTCATTCACAATTAGAAGGTGTGTGGCCCATAGTAGAGGAGGATGTTTGTGGTAGCTATACCCCCATCAAAGGTATACCTGCAGCATTTATCAAGGGTCTCCCCCGTTCAATAGCAAGAAACAGATCTGAGCGTTAACCTTAACAAAGAAAGGTCAGTGGCACCGAGAACGGATAATTTTGGAGCTGATAGAGAAGTCTTGGACGGGAACCAATCTTAAAGATGGCCGAGCTGCCAGTAGGGACTGCAGGAGGGAGGACCAAAACTTACTGTCTTTGGAGAAGCAATCAAGCTGGGGTTGGAGGTTAGAATCATACACCCTTCCCCCATTCTTGGTAACAAAGACTCCCAGATATTTAAATCCCAGAGGAAGCACCCGCATCTCAGGTGCACAAGGCATGGTCAGAGGACATTGGGAGATGGGGTATGTGGAGGACTTGGCTTTATTCATAAGGAGACTGGAATAAGAGCCAAATACCTGAAGGATCTGGAGAGTCTGGGGCCCTGTCTCCTGTGGATTATCCAAGAACAATAGGACGTCATCAGCATAAAGGGAAATCCTATGACTTACTTTCTGAGAACACTGAAACCCTCCAAACAGGGCATCCACTTGCACCCACACCACCAAGGGTTTTATGGCCAAGAATAATAATAAGGGGGAGAGGGGACATCCCTGTTGGGTGCCCCTTCCTATGGGGACCATTCGGACACTGCTCCTCCAACACATATCCTCACCAGGAGATCAGTGTAGAGGAGGCACACAAACACGATGAATTTATGGCCAAAACTGAAGCAGTTTAAGAGGGAAAAAAATACTCCCAGTCGACAGAGTAGAACACCTTTTTAAAGTCCACCATGAGCAGGGTCTGATGTCCGGATAATAGACCTCTTAGTTCTATGGCATTGTGAATTTGGCATATATTATGTCGGGTGGCATGATGGGGCATGAATCAGGATTGGTCCGGATGCACCAAGTGGGCAATCACACCAATGAGTCGGTTAGCCAACATCTTAGTCCAGATTTTAACTTCTGAATTGAATAGGGAAATTGGCATTTGTCCTAGCAGCGAGTGCCATCAGGGCCTGGCTTCGGGATCACTACAATTTTGGATGACCGGAGGTCTCGAGGTAGTGCATCTCTCGTCAGAGCTTCACCAAAGGTTTTAAGCAATAAGAGGCCCACTTAGGACCAAAGGAGATACCAGAATTTGGGTGGGTACCCATTGGGACCTGGCGCCTTTCTGGCTTGAGGCTGGGAGAGGGCAGATCTGAGCTCATCCTACATGACTACTAACTTCAGGGAGTTGGGATCTGCTGTAGGGAGACGTGGCACTGGTATGTCTGCTAAACATTGACACAGGTCTGCTTGAGAGCTAGCAGAGCCAGACCTGTAAAGGTCCTAGTAGTAGGATGCAAACATATTTGCCATTTCTTCACTATCCGTTATGCGAGACCCTTTGTCAGGTTCAAGGTACACAATGGGACCCCTAGTGGTCCGTGGGGTGCAGAACTAATGCAGCTTTTACTAGCCTTGTTCCCCCATTGGTATATACTGCTGTGCATGGCCATTATGAGCCACCTGCATGATTTCTTGTTTGAGCAAAGTTTGTGTTTGGAGAGAGTCACGTAAGAGAGCTTCCTCCATATTTGCAATATATTGTCGTTTAAGATCTAGCACATGTGACTCAAGATCTTTCACCTTCCATTGAGTATGTGCCCTCCATCCCTGACAGCAACTAATGATGTCACCTCGATCGTGGCCTTAAAAGCCTCCCAAAGGGTTCCCACAGAGGACACTGATTTCTGATTCTCACATTGAAATCGCTGGCTCGTGTCCTGACACTTTTCCTTATTCCTGAAACTCCTCACCCTGGAGGCACCAGTGGTTCAGCTGTCATCCCGCCACTAAGCATGTCTGGCCCCATGGCATGTCTAGCAGCACTGGTGAGTGATCCGAGAGGTCCCTCACTAGATTACGCATGTCAAGTACACAATGGCCACTGCAGTGAAGTAGGAGAAAATGATCCAGATGGGAAAAGGATTTATGGGCCCCGGAATAAAAGGTATATTTGTGGGCAGACGGATAATGGGTGTGCCATACGTCCAATAGGGACAAGTTGATAAGAAAGGTGGAGAGTAAAGTTGGGCCACCCCATTGAAGTCCTTCCACATAATCCACTGAGCATCGGGCAGCTCCAGAAGGAGGTTGTCCAATTTCTCCAAGAACCTGGAGGTGAGGGGAAGAGGGGGGTAGACGCAGAACAAAGAGATCAGATCCCCTGTGCAGTGACTGCAACTGCCAGATATCGGCCAAAATTGTGCCACCCCCTGGACACCACTGTGGGGGACGTGTCACCGGATCAGAATGGCCATCCATCACGAGCCCCTGTGGAAGCCTGAGTGATATACTTGGTATAATCCCTTACCGGCCAGAAAGGGGCAGGTGTTCCCCATGAGATGTGCTTCTTGTAGCATGAGTATATCAGGTTTGGACATATGAACCGCCCTAAATATTGCTCTATGCTTGATTTTATCAAGCATACTGTAGACATTCCAAAAGAGGAACATCAGCTTGGCTGGCAAATCAGAATGCTGTGTCTCAGTCGAATGAAGTGAAGTGTCATGCAAGGGGGTGCCTGGGGCATGGTCTCTGTATTGATTATTCATGTATATGTTGCTTTGTATATATGTAGTCTACCATCAGTGGGTGAAACCAAAACAAACCCCACCCAACAGATCCCACCCCATATTCTGCAAACTGAAAGTAACTGTTGTGGTGCAACTAGAGACAGTAACCAACTGGTCAAGACTTTAATGTGAAACACCCCTTACTATTCAAACCCCCTACCCAGGCATTCTAAAGAAAGATGCAAGAAACCCCACAAAAGAAAGGGGCAGAGGGACTAGGTGTACCCGATAGTGCATAACATGTTGCATCAATTCCACAGCTACAATGGCATCTGTTTGATAAAGGTTTGAAATGTCGAAAATGTTACACAAGGTCCGATAAGTTCTCTGA
The DNA here is from genome assembly GCF_964204655.1 of Triturus cristatus. NCBI lineage: Eukaryota > Metazoa > Chordata > Amphibia > Caudata > Salamandridae > Triturus > Triturus cristatus. The sequence continues at coordinate 848,127,306 of NC_140590.1, forward strand.
GGCCTCAGTGGGTGCAGAGCCCATGGGCCCCCTTACTGACCTATGGGATCTCTCTGGTCTTCAGGAGCAGGCTCTATGATTCCTGCAGTGCTGCACCCATCTTGGGGTGCTCCGTCACTCACCTGCAGAGCCCCTGCACCTACCTCTCTTTCCCGACCCCATTCCCCCGATGATAATGAGGGCCATTCAATGCACAAAGCTGGGTGCTCCGCGATCCTATCCCATGCCATCACTGTTGTTTCAAAGAAGAAGGACTTTTCCTGGAAGATGACCTTCAAACGTGCTAGGAAAAGGAACATGTACTTCCGGTTGAAGGTAAACGCATAGTTCATTATTTCCTTGCAGTGCCTTTCTCCTGACGCCTGGCGCCATATGCACTGGCCATGTATCTTAAGTTGTGCTTTATTTACCAGTACTATTCTTTTGCAGGGGAGCCTCATTAGGATAGAGGGTTTGTTGGACCCCAGTTTAGATTTTAATTGTCCTCCCCTTTTCCATCTCCCGCTGATCCACCACACCCACCACTCTCCCCTGGATGACGGGATTCATAGTGAGCCTCATGGCGAGTCCACAAAGCTTCTGGTTGAAGGTAGACAGCTTGTACATTATTTTGTTGTAGGTACTAGTATACCCCTCATCAGGAGAGGTGCATGGCTCCAGGCACAAATGCTTTTTGCCAGTTTTGAATTCATTTTATGTTTTGCAATTTCACCATTTATTTTAGTTTGTGCTTTATTTACCAGTACTATTCGCCTGCAGGGAAGCCTGTGTTATGATAGAGTTGTTGCTGGACTCCAGTTTAGATTTTAATTCTCTTCACAGTTTCGGACTCGCATTGATCCACCATACCGTCTGACAATACCCCCCCCCCCCCCCCCCCCGGGTGATGGGCTTCATAGAGAGTCTTATTGCATGTCCAAGCTGCTTCTGGTTGAAGGTAGACACCTAGTCAATTATTTCCTCATAGGCACTGGCTTGTCACTTTTCAGGAGGTGTCTGGCTCCTGGCTCCGTATGCAAAGGCTGTTTGTCTGTTATTAATTCATTTTATGTTTTGCAATTTCACCCATTTATTTTAGTTTGTGCTTCATTTACCAGTACTATTCTTCTGCAGGTGAGCCTGCGTTAGGATAGAGGGGTTGCTGGCCTACAGTTTAGATTTTAATCCTCCTCACTGTTTTTGACTCACACTGATCCATCATGCCCTCTGACATGCCCCCCTGGAGATGGGCTTCATAGCGAGTCTGACTGCATGTCCGCGCTGCTTCTGGTGGAAGGTAAAATACACACAATTGATGGACGGAATGCAGAACAAATCAAAACATTCACCCCAAGTCAAGAGATCTGGGTTAAATCCATCATTTCAGCGCTATGTCCATCATCTCCTTGTGTTTGCTTTGTTCACCCTAAATTAGCAGGGTATGCCCAGACGTGATTCCCTTGCTCACTTTGCCACTGGATTCAAGCTAGCCTGGCTGATGAGGGGTGTTACCCCAAAACTGGTCCCAGGATGCTTGTTTCAGTCTGGGAAGACCTTGCATGGCAGTTTGGGCTGGACTGTTCCCATGACGAAAAGCGTCAAGACTGATTTGCTTATGGCTGGGTCTGAACTGGGGTGGTGAAGTGAGCTAAAGACCAATGATAGATTCATACCAGATGTGTGACTGGGGGTGAGTTTCTTAAAAGTTTCAGTGCTCCATTCGTCATCTCCTTGTGTTTGCTTTGTTCACTCTAAGTTGGCAGGGTATGCCCAGATGTGTGTACCTTGCTCACTTTGCCACTGGATTCAAGCTAGCCTGGCTGATGAGGGTTGTTACCCTGAAACCAGTCCCAGGATGCTTGTTTCCGGTCCAGGGAAGACCTGACTTGGCAGTTCAGGCTGGACTGTTCAAATGCAAACACATGTGTGCCCATTAATGCAATGGCGTTGCTGAGTCCAGTTCGGGGTCTTGGGGTCTGTTGGTGAGGGTACCTTTGATTGTGGTTCTGTCGTTGGTGCAGATCTGGAAGTCCATGTTTTCCATGAGTGGCATGGTCTCGTCATCGTTGGTGGTGTGGGGAATATATGATGTTACAACACAAACAATTACAATGCATGCTTTTACAACATGGTCTTTAACTCGCAACTACCATTACATTACACAATTTTACAACGCATGCCATTACAACACGTTTTTAAAAACTACCATTACAACGCATTCCATTATAACGCATACCATTAAAACACATAACATTACAACGCAGAATACTTTTAGGGCAACAGTAGGGTGAGTGTTGGATAGTGTAGGGGAAAAATTACTATCCCAACTCCAGTGAGTGCAACAGTAGGGTAAGTGTTGCATAGAGTAGGGGTAAAAATTAGTATTCCCACACCACTGAGTGTAACAGAAGGGAAAGTGTTGGATTGTGTAGGGGTAAAAATTACTATTCCCATCTACCCCAAACCCCATACGCACCCTAAAACTAAAAAATGTCTATTACTTACCTTATATTGCGTTGTAATGGTATGTGTGGTAGTGGCGTGCCTTGTACTGGCATGCATTGTAGTGACATGCGTTGTAATGGCATGCTCTGTAATGACATGCGATGTAAAGGCAGTTGCATTGTAACAGTTGCATTGTAAAAGCAGTGCGATGTAATGACTGCGTTGTAATGGGTGTTTCCCGATGTAGGTGACTGAATCTTTCTGTATGACAATGCTGCCCCCGTGTCTGTTTTTTGTGTTTGCGGTGTTTCATCCTGTAACCAATGGGTGTTGCAGTGGCAATGTCTGGGGCGGATAAGAGGGTGAGCCAGGTCTCTGTTTTGAAGGTCACGTCGGGCTGAGGGTGCAGATTATGTCCCGGACATCAGCTGCGTATTTGCAGAGTGACCAGGCATTGATCAAGAGGCAGCTGTCATTCCGGAGAGGTCTCGGCTGCCGGGGTTGGTGTGGCACTGGTTGCTCTGAAGGTGGTTGGCACTGTGGCGGAAGTGAACCGGCAGCAGCTGCAGGTGATATGTCCTGCTGTGGAGTGAGGTGATTTGAGGGAGCAGTTGTTGTTTTGGCCGGGGTTTAGGGCAAGGCTTGTCAGTGTTTCATTTGGGGAAATAAAGAAACAAGCATTTACAATGCAATGGTCTCGGCATTGGTAAAGTTAGAGCTATTGGCATTGCTCATGACAATGCCGTTTCTTTAAATGTTTTAAAAACAAAAACATAAACAAAAATAATGTCATGAGCAATGCCAATAGCTCTAACTTTACCAATGCCGAGACCATTGCATTGGATAGGTAAAATAAAATAAAAGCACTTACCGTGTGCTCCCCGCATCGCCTATTATGTTGCAAGGATGGGGTACGGTTGCTAATGATGAAGCATGCCACAAATGCATGGGTGAGGTTTTCTTACACAGAAAAGCATGTTTCTGTTGCTAGTCAGGCAGATAGTTTCCGCTGGTAATTGACGCCTTCTTTGCACTCTCTTAGAGACGCACCTCCTCTCTTGGCTGTTGGTGTATCATCACCAGTTGGCGTCCGGAAGCTTGGCAGTCCGTTTACTAAAAAGCCCTTTGACATGGTCAGTTTTGTTGGAATCCTTGTTGTAACGGATACTATAAAGGTGGCCCGAATCCATCTCTCAGTGTTTACTATGCCAAAGCAACGTTTGTGAGTCGCAACCCTAATGTGGATTTTGAGGGGATCACACTCCGTGCCAGTTATTAGATGCTTCTTTCCATCGGGAGATTCAACATGGGTTACGGTCTACATTCATACCAGAAAGAGGCTGTAATTCCACATATGCAAAATGTGTCCAACGCCTGTACAGAGTGGACTATTGTGGCACTGTGGACAGAGGCGCAACTAGAGCCAAATTTCGGGGGGGGGCTAACCAAAAATTTCGGGGGGGGGGGGGCTGAATCTTTAAACAGTAGACAGAGTGGCGCTGATTTCGGGGGTGGGGTGGGGCTGAATCTAGGCAGAGTGGAGCTGCAGGGGCTCTTAGAAGGGGTGAAACAGCGAGGCCTCATTAACATGCAAATGGTCTTTTTAAAGACCTGTGAAGTGCTCGGCGCGGCTTCGTATCTGCCCGGGAAGCGGTCTCTTCCCGGGCTGCCACACACAACGGGGGGGGGGGAGGGTCTGCATCAAAGGCAAACACTGGCACGCACGATGGCCCTTTAATTGTTTATGTTTTGAGATCCAGAAAGGGACGGGAGCTGGAAAGGTTGCATCACACAATGACATTATTTATAGTGTGGAGATTTCGAAACTACTTTCGAAGAGACTTCTTGTGTTTGTGTTTTAGGTTTCAAAGGGGGATAATGTGAGTTTTACAGATGTTCTCATTATTTTGACTAACTTCATGCTTGGCCTAAAAATACCAGCCAACCCCTTGGTGTGGACCCCGCCCCAGGAGATTAGCTTGCTCCTCCAGGCAGCTGGCAGGACAAAACGAGGCCTCAAGCTGCTTTGATGCAAATGTGACCCTAATCTAGCTTTGTTGAGGCGCTGGTTAATCTGCCGCAGTTTTAGGTGACATTATAAGTACTGCAGACTGAGCACTGTCTGCATATGTTGTTGCTTCTGTGTCCTGGGCTGTGTTTAACCTGGTACATACAACCAGTGACACAAAGGGCTGTCCTCTCCATACACGGTCATTGCTCCTGTCTGTCCTGGGCTGTGTTTAACCTGGTACATACAGCCATTGACACAAAGGGCTGTCCTCTCCATACACGGTCATTGCACCCATCTGTCCGTCCCGTGGCTCTGGTGAGTCAAACTAAACAGCCATTGTTGTCAGCCACTGTATGTCACAACCTACAATGCCACTGGGGCCTGTACATTGTACCGGTTCACTTTTTCAGGCTCTGTGAAACAAATGTTTTATGCCTGCATTTGATTTGTTGAATAAAACTACAATTGAATACTTGTTTGTATATGCTGAACAGAACTGCAAGTCCCAGAATGCAATGTGCTGTTACCGAAACATATGGAGTCGTAGGAGATTACATCGCCATAACAACGTGCCTGCTTTTGCAATCCTCAGCGCTTTAATAACACAGGAAATTATGCCGAGACTTTTTTCAGCTCATTGTGTGCAAAGTGACAGGCACAGGCTAGCTGCATCACTGTATTGTGATGGTATGTCCCTGGGTGTGTCCTACTAACTGCTCTCTCGCTCTTTGCCCTTCGAGCAGTGTTGCCCAGTCGTGCCCAGTGCGAGCTCCGAAGAGGAGGAACGGTGGCTGGAAACTATGCCCAGATGTAGTAGTTCGACTTCAACCGTTCTATCTTCTACTTTTATCCCTTTCTTCTACGTCTCCCTTGGTTTTGTGTTTCATTCCATTTGCTGACATCACACTGTAATGTTCATTTCTCACTTACGCAGCGTTGAGTATGATCACACATCCTAGGACCTCTTCCTGAACTCAACGCTGCGTAAGTGAGAAATGAACATTACAGTGTGATGTCAGCAAATGGAATGAAGCACAAAACCAAGGGAGACGTAGAAGAAAGGGATAAAAGTAGAAGATAGAACGGATAACCATAGAGGCAACACCATGAGCAGGTTAGTTCACTAGAACAGCTGTCTGATGATGACGTTAGTATGAGCGGCTCTGTGTATACTCAAAGGATTACGTAAAAGGGCATGCTATTATCCCACGCCAGTTACGTGCACTTGTGTGTGAATTATTTGAAGGAGCCTCAAGTTTCCAAATTCCATGCATCGGTGGTTCCCCGGCCCGGTCTTCTTTGCATTCTGGTACCGCTAGTCCTGAAATGATCATGGATTATGCACGACTAATGCCAGAATTTAAAGGAAAAGCTCGCATTGTTCGAGCTGCTTAGGCATCTAATAACTAGGAAGTCAAAAAAGTAAGAAATGTCAAGTCTTTCCCTCTATAAATGTTTTTTTTTTTTTAACTTTTAATGTGAGGAGATGGCTTGCAATGCATCATTGTTTAATAAGTCAGCAAAACAGTTTGCGCACTCATTCTAATAAAGTCCTTCTAAAAATCGATTTATCAGCTTTGGAACGTCTGTTTCTTTGTGCGCAGACCAGGCGCGTGCTACTTTGAGCAATATAAACACTTGCACAAGCGCATGCGCTCTTGCTTGGTTCTCCAGCGTTAAACGTTAAGACCCCATCCCGGCCTCAAACAACAAAACAAGTAAATGACGTAGCATGCACGGGAACTTACCAGTCATTCAAAGGGAGCAAAAAGAATGATCCGATTAATTCGGAAATCGAAGGAATTTTTCAACGGCGCTTCAAGAAGTGAAGGGTTGTTCCTGCATCGCTTTGTTTTCTTCCACGAGACTCAGTCCCAGGTGACTGTTTGAAAACAGGAACAGCCAGTCGAGCAGAGACCTTGCTACAACACATGGACAGTTTTCTTTCCAGTGCAACAATACAGTTCTCCAACCCCCCTTTGCTGTAGGTAGCCCCTGTCCCCCCTCCTCCATCTACACAAACACACGACTTATTGAGAATGACCCGAGGAAGGCTTTCCTGTCTCTATGACGACGAAGCGTCGTATTACTTCCGCAGCAGCTGCAATGGCGCCCGCAGCTTAAAGGGGAAAGGTAAAAAACAGCTGATCGTTGTATAAAGGTGAAATCCTAAACCCAGGTACGGGGATGACAGAAGGGAAGACACAGGAGATTGAGACGCCGGGAGAGTGAATCCGAATAAAGCAGAATGCCCTGAACGCCACCGCCTTTCTCCGAGGCAGATCAGAAATGCCTCGGAGAAACGCAGCGTCGTTTTCGGATTCGGGGGCGTGTTTTGCTGTTATCTCCTCCAGCCATTGGCTGGAGGAGATAATTAGACTTTCTGCAAAAAACACGCCCCCCGATCCGAAAAGGACGGGGCCTAATCGGAATGACTGACCTCTTCTCCAATGGCTGGCCAGCATTCAAGAGGCCAGCCAATGGAGAACAGGGGAGAAGAGGGGCGGGTGCAAGCCCCTCTTCTCCAAGTCATTAAATCTCGCGAGCGAGACTGCGCAAGCGCAGCCTTCGCTAGCCGAGACCTAAAAAGAGTGCTGTGTCTGCAGCTCTACTTAGAATCCCAAGGCTGGAGCAATTAAAGGTCAGGGTTCGGAATCCCAGAGCTGAATAGCATTAAAACCACCTGATGCCTCTTTATTCCACTACTAGACCACCCCTACTACTCTTGCAGGCTCCTGATTTTCCCCTTTGCAACGTTTTTTCCATCTTTCTCTTCTTCTATATTTCCATTTTCTATCTCTTGTTTTCAGGAAATGGCCTGTCAGGAAAAATAAGTGATGGTCCCAAAAATTAAGTGCCAGTGGCCTTGTCCGGCAACCAGTGGTTCAAATTAAGCACTGTGTGTCACTATTCCAGGGTGTGGTGTCCTGGCTTCTCTTTCCGTCCCACTCCCTCCCCTAACCATCAAATCCACCTTTCTTCTCATTTGTTTCCCACGATCAGAATGATTATGTCTTGTATCTGCCAGGTGTGTTCCCTCACAGACATCTTGTTCGGCTGCCAGCCATGCGCCATTCCTTCAGCAAGATTGCATATACAAAAAAAACTACGACTTCTTCAACACCTCTCTGAGCTCGGTTGTATAATCTTTATCACATGTCCCCTGATTCTGACTTTTATGTGCAACGAACTGATCTTGATATTCAGGGCACTGAAAGATCTGAGCGGTTTTATTTACAAGAAATTTCACATAGAAGTCTGAGGGGATGGTCAGTTCAGTACAATAGGCTAACCACCTTAGGTCTTTTTACATTTGGAAGGGGTGCTGAAATAACAGGGTTTTCAGTCCTAATGGTCAGTAGGATGGAGCACTCCTTGAGAACCATTTTTGTAGAGTCTTTGACTTCTTAAAAGCTGGTATTTCAGGGATAATTTTGTACAGGCTCTGAAGGTTGCATTTAGCAAAAAGGATGACTAGTTTCAGAACAGATTCTGGAAACCTAGCTATATGCTTGTTGTCTGGTGTGCATGCTAATTTCAAGACACTCACTGCTTCCTGGGGAGCCATTATAGATCAGAACAGCAGAGTTGTTGTCAAGATTTCTTGCAACAGTGGCAGGTGCATAGAGGGCTTCTTTGAGAGAACGTAGATGCAGTTTGGGAATTCGTAACAGCAGGGTGTTATCGATGCCCAATTGCAATAGTACAAGGGATTGAATTATTGATTTGAAATCCTGATTGGGAGTAAAAGCTTCCATGGAAGAGACTAAGTTGGGAATGTGCTTCATTAGTCCTTACTTTGAGGGTTGCTTTAAGCTCAAGAAATGTCCTATAAGAAGCCAAAAGATTTGGCACACTCCACAAAGGAGGGCTTACAGTTTAACACCAGAAGTGAGTTGAGCCACATTTGGATTGGGATCGAGCAGTTAAGTAGGGCAGTCAGAAGGAATTCTATTTTCAGTGGGTTAAAATTAAGATGGTGGCAAGACAACCAGGCTATACTGTTTTCAAGAGCTTTGGCATGAATTCAGCAGTACTACAGAAACCCACTACATTTTGAAAAAGTTTAAAAAAGGATGGTGATGCACTCACTGTATTAAATACCAAACAGATGTATAACGGAAATAACATGTAGCTAGTCTGAACATGGCCAATGCAGCCCTATTCCGTGGTCTTATGAGATGATATATGCATCTCTCATTCATTGGCATAGGGTGCGGGCATCAACACTTTTCTGTAGGAGCTCATTCCACAGCAGCACAGCAAAGAGTTTTTTAAAGCTTACCTTAGAAAGAGTGTCTGTGAAGGCTTGTCCACATGTGTCAATTATGTCCATGGCCACATGCATGCCAGTAATAGCAAATCTCAAGGCATGTGTTATTGGTGTTCTACTCTTACCACAGATAACTTGTCACACTATAGCCCAGTGAATATGAAAATACGCTGTGATCATAGTGGTGTAATTTCCGCTTATTGCCGAGCAGCCTAGTGGGACTCATTTACAAGCTAATATACTCTGAGTGGATATCTATGAACCAATCAAGCATATTCTTGTTACATGAATATGGCCACAACTGTGTCAATAGGGGCCAGTCCTTTAAAAAGATGCTTATTATATTCCTAACACAGAACATACGAATAATCAAAGTGCAGATGGTGAGGTGCTTGTAGTGGTGAGAATTATGCACAACTTGACATAAAATCACAGTAACATCCGGGAGTTGTATATTTCACAATGGTGACTTAGAAGTCTTGTGTAATTCATAGGACTAATCTTGGTGTGGTTTCTATACATGACAATCATAGATGTAACATTGACGTTTCAACCTAACCTTATTTATATGGGTCATATCAGGACCATGCCATCTGCCTTTTGCATTCCCCTAAATTAATTGTGGGTGTTACAATGGTTAATGTCTTCGAATGGTGTGCCCTTCTGCTGAATTATCGCTAGGGTATTGTGTTGCCTCTGTTTATGCAGTCGAAGGTGAAGGAGGAGCAAGATAGCCGACTGACGCCCTCTCAAGAGAATCGTCACGGAGGAGCTCTGGAGGCTCTGATCAGTGATCACTCGGGACTCGCCGGAATGACCGGGGAGAATGAGGCTATAATGGAGGCCGGAATATCCAAGGCTGGTGAAAGCAATGTGGTTTTAAGCTGTGGGGTGAGAAAGACTGTCAACACAAATACCAATATAAATAAAAGAGACCCAGACCTAGAACAGGATAGAGGAGGGTCTGAAGGCGAGATTTGTCTAAACCCTGTTGAGACTGGTAATCTTGGAAATCTTGGGACTCCTATAAGCCGTATCACTCCTGCAACTGTGCCTAATGATCTGATATTGGGCGATCGGAGCACCTCGTCTTCGGCTTCTGTCACTGACATTGACCAGGTACAAGAACAGAGCCAAAAGCCCCCTGCACTGCAACATGAGGTCATAGTGGGACAACAGAAGAAAACTCCAGGGATAGTGGTTGTTAAAAAGAAAAACCAAAGCCAGAGCCAAAAACTGAAAGCCATGAAGGAGCTGAAAAATGCTTTTGTGGGTTTAGTTCAGAGATTAGGAGACGAGAGGGCAAAACAATGGAAAAAGGGAGCCTCAGCTGATAGCTCAATATGGCGATGGGTTCAAGCAAAAGGGGGGGGTCAAAAATATGGTATCAAGGCTATCAGAGACTGGCATGACTGCTGAAGTTGTCGGGGCAATGGAGCTGGTGGCTAAAGGCACAGGTGATTTAGAATCTGGCCTTGGGCCAGTCTCAATGACTTCGTTGGAGGAAACAAGCTTGCAGCAACCATCTGGGGATCTGGAACGTAAGGAAGAACAGGGAAATGGAACCAAGATGCTCTTGTTGATTCTCCAGAAGCTTAAAGACCAAAGAGAAGAGACTAGAGAACTCTTTGCCCAAGTACGATCAGATACCCAGGGTATTCAGTAGTCTCCAAAAGAAGTCACTACTAAAGTAGGGACACTTGCGGTGGAGATGGCTGAACTCCAACAGCGAGTGGCGGATACGGAAGAAATAACTTTGAAAACTTCTAGCATAACTGAGAAACACGACCATGCTCTGGCCACAATGGAACTTAAGCTGGAAGATTTGGAGAATCGGCAGCAGAGACAGAATTGGAAGATGTTCGGCATTCCAGAAGGACAAGAGGGCTCAGACCCCAGAACATTTACAGTGCAAACATTGCAGAAACTGTATCCGGACCTTAGTGATTGGGATTGGGATTGCCAGATTCAAAGGGCTCATAGGTTGCCAATGGTACAAAGGAAACAAGATAGCCGGTATCCCAGACCTTTTTTGATCTATTTCGGCAATTTTTTACTACGGCAGGCAGTCTACTTAAAGGCTGGCCCAAGGCCTCCTATGTCTATTGATGGCAATTCAATTTCCTTTCGCTCAGATTACTGCAAGGTACCAATGGACAGAAGATGGCAGCTTAGACAATTGATCGACCCAATTAAAGCTGCTGGTGTACAGGCATACTTGCAAGAGCCGGCTCAACTGAAAGTAATTTGTGGGGGTCAATCTTATATGTTTTTTTAAGAAACAGAGGCAAAGAAGGCACTATGCGGATGGCAGAAAGAGGGGACAGGCTGAAAGGGGGAATAGGCATATCTCTTTAAATTAATCTTTTTTTTCCTTGTCTCTGTAAGGGAAGAATTTATTAGTGGTATATGGCAGAAAATATTTCATTATTGCTTTCTCCTTTCTTTTGTCTCTGCAAGGAAAGGATTTATTTGTGGTATATGACAGAAAAATATTTCATTAATGCTTTTCAGGGCCTTATGATTTGCTCTATTATGTGTTAAATAATATAGAGACTAGAAGCCTCTGTAACCTCTGTGACTGGGACTCTTAGTGGGCTGCCAAATCAACGGCAGCTTCAAGAAAGTGGATGATTCTTCCTTGTAGACGCTGGGGTAGGGGAGGACATGACATGGCTTGGATATCTGCACAAATATTATGGTCTACAGAAATAGATATATGTCCGAAAGTAACATCAGATCACAATCCTATTCTTCTTACTTTTAAATTCAATAAAGAGAATAGGTCACCTAGATCATTCTCATTCCATAGGTATCTTTTATCAGATGCATAATACATAGCTGGTACCCGGGAACAAATTAAAAACTTTTTTGAAGAGAATACAGGGTCAGCTACTCCCATTGTGGTGTGGGATACATTTAAAGCAGTTATTAGGGGACATACTTAACAGTATATTTGGCACCAAAATAAAATTGATAGGGGGCACTTAAAGAGGCAACTTCTGCAATACATAGGGCAGAAGATTTGCATGCGGAGGCAGTTTTGAAGGGGGCGGGCGAGTCAGAACAATTGGGGTTTGAGGTAATTATTCTTAGATTGGGGTTGAAGAAAACACTTAAAGAAAAGAGTATGGTCAAATATAATAAATACCGGCAGATACAGTATGAGTACGGGGAAAAAATTGGGAAAATTCTGGCCTATAAAGTAGCTGACGATAGAGTCTCTGTTTATGCAGTCAATATGGTGTGTCAGATAGGGGTGGGCGGAATTTGCGTAGTCGCGCTACGCAAAGTTCCACGAAACGGTAAAAAATCTCCGCGAGCATGCATAGTTCCGCGAACACGCGGAATTGCTTGTTCCGCCCGTTCGCAATGCTTTTTTTCCTGTTCGCGAACGCTGTTGGCGTGCTCAGGGGGAACTATCTCGCAAACACGTATTTTGAAAGAACGAAGAAGCAAAAAATTCCGTAAAGCAGCGGATCGCAGAATTTTGGCCAATTCCATGTTCTCCGTGAAACGCAAAATTACCCAAATTCCGCAAGCGGAACGGAATTTACCACCCAGGCCTAGTGTCAGATACTCAAGCCAATCCTCTGGTACTTCTGAGTGCCATAGTCTCCAGTTTTGAGCACAATCTGCCCCTTCATGAATGAGACTGAATAACGGATTAAACACAGTAGCAGTTTCAAGAGCAATTTTCTGGCACAGCTTCAAACTAAGCCACTGTTTAGTGGAGTAAAACCTTATCGGAGCACATATTCTCATGTGCATGCTAACAACGTGATGAGCTCCCCGTCCTAGTCTTTGCGAAGATAACTAGTACGAACAAGGCCACATTTCTGTGCAAAACGCAATTTTGACTAAACTGGAAGTCATCTCTGTGACTTATTCGGTGTTTTCCCCCTTCGCGCTCTCCTCTCCCACAAGCTCGGCAGCACACAGTCAATATGAAATATATTAGGATAGTTCCATTGTTTCTGTTCATGATGAACTTTCTCTTGCTAGGATGTAATTTGCAGCAAGTTACCAAATTTCTGTTTCGTCACTGAGACCTATTCATTCACATATTGTGACACAACCCACCCGCCCCAGCTCCTCACCCTGCTTACCTGCACAGGGTGCTGCTGGTGACACTTTAATTGCATCTTTTTTGTTTGAACATCTCCATACGATATTATCGTAGAGGGTCCTGAATAGTTATACATGCAGTGGGTTAGAGCTTAGGTGTTAAGGTCATGTGATGTTTATTTTTAATGTCCTCTGATTTGATGAAGAAATGATTCATAGGCTCACACCAAGATTATTCTGCAAAGGGTCTAATCTATGCAAGAATTATATATAAAAAGCCCTTGATTTTGGGGGTGAGCCAGTGCTTTGGAGGAAACATTTCTGTTCTTCTAGGGATGCTGTCCGATTTTATGTCTAATTTTGCTGCCCATTGGGATTCAGAATATTTTCTGACTGGACAACCTTCATGGCATTTACTCTGTACCAATTTTATTCAAAAACAAAATTGTAATACAATTTTTTAACTTTTCATTAACGTAGAACTCGGTTATTAGTTGGGGCTACTAGATTTCTATTCATTCTTAATTAATGAATTGTATTTTGCTTAATTTTGATGTTTTTGGGAGGTGCCCTAGCGCGGGACACATTTCATCATGAAATTTAGGTTAACATCATTGCCGATCTTGTAAATTGTGAGAAATTTGACTAAGGTAAAATTGGGGTTTCTCAATTTTGGGGTATCCTTTTTTGTTACAACAGCTGAAAGTGGAGAGACACACAATGAGGTGCACAGCTCATACACCTACTCACTAATGCCTTAAGGTGCAACATATCCAGCATCTTCATGTGGTGGTCGAGGAATGACATGCACGCACACATTCATGCACATGTAGAGTTGCATGTTTTCTCCTTTGCTCGCTCAGGGGCTCAGAAAGGCTCAGAAGTCCATGCTATGCTTACTTGTACCTGCCATTCCCAGTTAGTGTAGGCAGTCTAACAACACAGTGGTGGACACCAGATTGATGGTGAGAGCTGCATGTTTCACCCATAGGCATGCAGCTCAGGTGCAATGACAAAGTCTGGATGTCTTTGGCAGGCACAAAGAAAGCACTGGGTGAACTGGCATAGATAAATCTCGTTTCTACTGTTAAAAAAAAGTAAAACAAATAAGACCAGGAAACAGAGATTTGTTAAAGTGAGATAAACCAGGAAGGGGGTCAGAAGCACAGCAAACGACGCAATGGTCCTGTTATCTCTCCCTGGTTCCAAGCAAAGGATTCTCTCGGACCACTTAACCGCAGGTAACATAAGGCCAAAAAACTCAGCATCAAATAAAACGTAAGATGGTAGGTTATATGAGAGAGTCACAATTATTATTCAAATGCTTTTTTAAATTAAGTTATGAAAATGGAAAATGGAAAAGGAAAAGAAAGACCAGACTATCAGGAGTGAAGAGGCCTCGAGCTCTGTCTTTCAGGATCCTGCTCATTAGCCCTGAGGGAGTGAGATGGGCTGTGATTTTGTGGCGCCAAGAATTTGTTTTTGAAGAGTCTGAGAAGAGCCTTGAAAGAAATCGAGACAATTGCATATGTCCTCAAATAGCTTCAGTGGCCCAGAGTTCCTGTTAAGAGTGAAAGAACTATTTGCATCTGCAATGCTTAGGAAAGGTAAGTCTTTTAGAGAGCAAGGGCACAACGATATAGACAGAGAATGGACTGGGCCTTGCAAGTTGAAAAGCATTTCATTCTGTGCATCATGCTTCTTTCAAGGATAAGAAATGCCCTGCAATTAACCAAGAGTACTCTGAAGTCTCAGTTGCACAGAGTGTTCCAATGGGACCAGCAGCCAGGACAAACTTTTCACCACGTGGAGTAGAAGTGAGACTAAGAGATGTGAAAGGCTAGTGACAATGTCAATGTTGAAACATCCAGAAAAAGGATGTTGTATTGTCTTCCCCCTCCCTATTGCTCCACCTCCTGTGTTGGTCTGCACGGAGGTGTGTTAGCAGCCCTATGATGAAGCATGACACAGCTTGCTGTGTGTGACAGCAGTTTTACCACACACGTGTGCTCCCCCCGACTTGATTAGCGTTTATTTTGCCTAGAGTCCCACTTCTATTTTGTATTGGACAAATTAAAAATATACAACATAAGTGCACGGTCAAAAGCAATGCTGAAACATGGAGGAAAAGGCTCAAATCATACTTGTGATAGGATGTAATACAGTCCTGGAACATGGTATAAAATAGTGAACAACCAAGCAAAGCTCAGCACAACCAACAAAACATATTGGACGGGTACTTTAAGTACAAATAATAGCAGTAAAGATACAGGTGGTTTTTGCACTGTGCAAACTTGGTGCAAACTCGAATCTCTGCCAGTCCACTGGGATGGACCTTTATCTTGACCTGAAGCTAAATTCATAAATTCAACAATTTTTCAATGGCAATGAAGCAGATTTTACCACACAAGAATGAAAAAGAAGGGTACTTTTGCCAACCATGAAGGTTTATTAACAAGCTACATTCTCAAATCAGTTCGGCATAAATCATTAGTCGGCTGAACACAGCATGTATGAATATAATACAGGCAATTCAATTTGGTAAATGCAAGCACAGCTTGTAAAAACAGTAGATGCAAAGTTAGATACATTCTGTTCCCTAATGCTAAGCTACGGTTATGTGTAAGTAGGCAAATTTTAAAGCAGGTGGTGTCAGCAATTATAGCATCAAAGGTAGAACCAAATGAAGGTTTTGATTGAGAAAAAGAGCCATGTACTCAGTCTAGATAGTAAGTCTATGAGCAGAAATGTTCAGCAATGGCCAGCACAAGCAAGGAAAATCTTACTCCAGACTACCTCCCGGCATAATTTCACAATGCGGGTGGTCGCAGATGGCCATTACCGATCACGTTGAGGGATGTTCCGTTCACTCTGAGAAATGTTCCGTTCAGGTTGACGAAGCTGCCACTTGATTAGAAAATCTACTCAAGCAGCACAAAGAAGAAGCACCCTCTGGCACTGTGCATGGTGCAATTTGTGCTAATTTTCAAGTGCAGGACAGAAATCTGGCACTAAACATCAGTGTGAACCGGTGCATAGTGCAGCAGAGTTTTTGGGTCACTTCGCGGAGTTCCACGTAGCAGAACTCTGCAAACTCCATCCAGGGAAAATGGGAATTCAGAGCCATATGCTCTCCTAGAGGGTTCAAGAGTTCTATTACTGTTCACTTCAGTATGTATTTCGTTGGTAGTCAAGATACAAGTGTTGTTAGGGGTGATAGTTTGAGTAAGAAATGTTGGGTAGTGGTCAATATCCTAGTTTAAGATTTCATTTTGGGAAGGAATTCCAGCAGGTTGCAGCCTATTGCCTACTCCTTTCTTCAAGGTAGAGAATCTGGGAGTGGTTTTCGATGACTGGCTCAGTTTTTCCGAGCAGCTCATGCATATTTTTCCTCTTGTTTTTGTATTCTCAGATTTCTGTAAAAGGTTTTTCCATTTATCCACCTGGACCTAAAAAACAAACATCATGGTCACTCTCATCCTTTCTAGGATTTATTGCAAAGCTTTGTATTTAGGTATAATGAAAAGCTCATTAGCAAAACTACAATCATTGCAAATTTCTGCAGCTGGGCTGCTCTTGAAAGTGCCCAAATTATGTTCCATCACTAAGGAAATACAGTTCTTTCACTGATTACCGGTAGAGGATGGGGTTAGATTCGAATCTCTCTGCATTATTCACAACACTCTCAAAAGGGATCCTTTTGAAAGGGGTCGTCACTATCATTGAAAAAAACGTACTTTGGCACTTTCCTCAACAGGCTATACGGTCTGCATCAGCCTATCTGACCAAAGTTATTGTTATTGTTATTGTTATTTGGATATTTGTAAAGCGCAACTTTCGCTCCGGAAGGAGCATCTTGGCGCTGAGCATGCGTATACGGGATATGTGGTGAAAAGATCTAGATAGCTGCCAACACATAGGTATCAGATTGCTGATAGACCCAGGTCTTCAGTTGTTTCCTAAAAGGGCACTCAGACTCAATCAGTCTAAGATTTACGGGTAGATTATTCCAAGCCCTTGCTGCTAGGACTGTGAACGTTTTTCCGCCCCTAGTTTTATATTTATGCCTCGGGATCTTAGCAAGATTGGCCCCTGAGGATCGCAGACATCGTACAGGATCATAATGAATAAAACGATTAACAAGGTATTTAGGACCTATATTTTTCAAAGATTTGAAAACTGTGAGTAAGAGTTTAAAAAGGATTCTCTTATGCAGTGGCAGCCAGTGCAGAGAATTTAATGCAGTTGAGGCTGAAGATTTCCTAGGAAGTTTTAACACTAACCGTGCCGCCGCGTGCTGTACACTTTGTAACTTCTTCAAGGTGGACTTTTTCACTCCTGCAATCAACCCATTGCAATAATCGAGTCTGGAGAGTATCAGTGCGACCACGACCGATTTCCTGGAGGCAATGGGGAGGAAGTCGAAAAATTTCTTTAGAGATTTAATAAGACCGAAGCAGCAGCCAGCCGTGATCCTAACATGATCATCAAAAGATAAGGTAGCATCAAATTGCACGCCCAGATTGCGCGCAGAAGACACAGCACTGGGAGGGGCCTCAGAGTCTTTGGGCCACCAATCCCTTGGGCAGAAAAGTAGATCCTGGCCTAATGGTATGATTTCAGTTTTCTCACTGTTGCACTTCAAGTGGTTTTTGTTTAACCACTGAAATACCTCAGTGAGACATTTCTGAAAACGCAATTCTGTATCCGTGCGATTTTTGTCAATGGAGACGACCAATTGAGTGTCGTCAGCATATGACGTAACGAGGATCCCGTGTGACTCTATCACAGCGAGGAGGGGTGCCATATAGATGTTGAAAAGAAGTGGGCTTAATATGGATCCCTGCGGTACACCAGATGTAATGTTTTTTTCGCTGGATAGGTAGTGACCCAAAGATACAGATTGGGACCTATTGGACAAGAAGGATTTAACCCATGCCAGAGCCGTATCTGTCACGCCAATCTCTCGCAGCCTGTCATTCAAGATGACATGAGAGATAGTGTCAAAAGCTGCTGTTAGATCCAGCAGGATGAGGACGGCCTGCTTTCCTTCATCCTGCAGGAACTTGATGGAGTCAGAGAGTTCTATCAGGGCCGTTTCGGTGGAGTGGCCAGGGCGAAACCCAGATTGCTGGGGATGCAAGATGTTATGGTTCTCCACATATGTTTTTAGCTCCAGATGCACCATCCGTTCAGTGATCTTTCCTAGAACAGGCAGGAGTGAGATGGGGCGCATGTTCGTCAGATCAGTTGGCGATTTATTCTGCTTTTTCATGAGGGGTTTTACAATAGCCTTTTTCCATTCATTAGGCACAATCCCCAATGTTAAGGATGCGTTTATGATGGCATTGATGGTCGGATTAACTACCTCAACTAGATGATGTAGAATGCAGGGGGGACAGGAGTCGGTAGGTGCTCCGGACTTGCAAGCCAAGATCGCCTTGCGGGTCTGTTGGAGGGAGACCGGTTGGAAAGTTCCAAGGGAATGGCTATTTTCGGCTACATGTTTTTGGGGGCCTAGAGTAGGAGAAGTCAAAGGAGGCAGGAAGTCCTTTTGGATGTTTACAATTTTTTTCTCAAAGAAATCTGCAATTTGATTGCACAAGCTCTCGGAGGGCGGAATTTCGGGCTGAAGAGCTTTGGGGTGGGTAAAGGATTTAACTATAGAGAAAACAGTTTTTTGTTTCTGATGGGCATCGTAGATAGCTTTAGTGTAATACACCTTTTTGGCAGCCTTTATGCTAGAGAGGTATAATTTCCTCTGCTGAACATAAAGGGCTCTTGAGACCTCATCATATGTTTTCCTCCACTTCCTTTCTCTAATTCTATAAAGTAAGTGGCTCTCAGTTAAGGCCTGAGTGTACCGTGGGGCACTTAACTTCCTTTTAGGACAGTTCCCGCGGTCGCCTTTAGGGTCGGAGTTTTCTAAAATAATCTGATCCATCCAGACGTGAAAGTTACGAGAATCGATCGTTACGTCTCCTCTCAGTTCAGGGGCCTGAGCCATTAACTGGGTATCCAGCTGGATACGATCAATCACTTTTCTCCAATTTACAGAGGGGGATGATTGAGGGTGCTTTGTTATTAGTGGAGCTAGAACTTGTTTCTTGATGTCAAAGGGAATGAAACTGTGGTCAGTCCAAATTTGCGGAATGGGGGGAGACGTAGTCATGGTAATTAAGTTGGAACAGATACCATCAAGAGTGTGGCCGGCTAGGTGGGTGGGTGTAGTCACTAATTGAGCCAGTCCAAAAATATTCAGAGTATGATGGAAGCAAGTGGCATTAGGGTCTGTGCCTGATTCCAGATGTAAATTCATATCTCCTAATAGAGTAAAATGTGGGTAGCGTAGCATAAGTGACCCGAGCACTTCATCTAGGGAGTCTAGAAAGGGAGTAGCATTGCCTGGAGGGCGATAAATTAGGCCTCCCGAAAAGGAGGTAGAGGCATTAGGTCTGATCGAAAAGCCAATGCTCTCACTACCTTTGAGATGGCCCAGATCAAATGTATGACACAAAAATGTGTGGGTAGCGTAGCATAAGTGACCAGAGCACTTCATCTAGGGAGTCTAGAAAGGGAGTTGCATTGCCTGGAGGGCGATAAATTAGGCCTCCCGAAAAGGAGGTAGAGGCATTAAGTCTGATCGAAAAGCCAATGCTCTCACTACCTTTGAGATGGCCCAGATCAAAAGTCCCTAAGATAAAGAAATCTAGATGGGGCAGGAGTAAACTTTGGAACTCCCTTCCATTGGCCATAAGAACTCAATCCAGCTTGTCACATTTCAGGAAATTGCTCAAAACTTGCCTTTTTGTATCACACTTAGGGGTCAATTCTGATGTCGTTCGGAAGGGTTCCGAATCGGATTCGGGTTTGCCGAATCCGATCCAGAACCCTTGTTGCCGACCGAATCGTACACAGTTCCCAATCAATTACGATGCCCAAAAAACGGTAGGGCTGTCTGAATCGGTTCCGAAAGGCATTCAGACAGATCTAGTCTTTCGGAGCTGAATTGTACAGCTCCATGAACTTGGTTTCCGAGCGAGTGAGTACGATGACTGATTTGGACAGCCATTCCGATTTGGATTCTCTGGAACTAATCGGCTGGCAGAATCTGTTTTTTAGGGCCCATAGAATGCCCCCCTTCACCCGGGTACATCCAAATCAGGCCCATACCAACCATGCACAGTGTGACAGGCACAATGGGGTGCCCGCCACAGGGTGCAAGGTTTTCCCCAGCCACCCCTTTCTTCAATGGGAGCTTGTGTTCTCAATCGGGACATAGGCTCCTAATAAAGTCAATGGGAGTCCGGCTGAATCGTGTCCGAAGCATCCGGATACATCCAAATCGCTCAGTCGGACCCTCCCGATCTAAGTCGTCCGGAAAGCATTTCGGGACAGGTTTGGTAGGAATGTTTTCCGAACGACATTGGAATCAACCCCTAAAAGTAAAAGGAATGCTTGATTGCTACTAGCCAGTTTCTGTGGTTCACCGGAAGCGCTAAGACACTCGATATTTGTGCGCTTAATAAAAGTTTTACTTACGTACTTGCAGGGACTGTACTTGTTTTTCTCTTTGCTGCATGATAAAATGCTCTATATTTGTGTTTGTAAAAGTTAAAATTGATGTGGAAAATAGTCTTCATTTTAAAGTGTTTCAGTTTCTGATTCCAAGTGTTCTTCTCTTTTCATATATTTTATATTTTATTATTTTGGTGGCCTTGAAAGTTTTGTCTCCTCACATTATTGTGATTATTATTATTTAAAAGTTAATGGACCGATTTCTTTCTGAACCCCATAGAAGCCACTATTGCCAGAAAGCTCATAGGCTTCAACATTGACTACAGGAATGATCTCTTGATTGGCACATTAAAGGGGACTCTCCTTAGATTATAAGTCATTCAAGCTAGGCAATTTGGTAAGTGACAGACCATACCATGGAGATGGCTTGTTAATCCAAATAACATGTTTTAACACTAGCTCCCATTACAAGCAACAGTGAAATTCAAAGCTCCGACTCTGACTCACAAGGCCATCTACTTCACTAGCTCTGATCTTTGAATGGAAGACACCAAATTGTATACATTGCCCGCCATTTGCTGGCAAAAGGTAAGTCACTTCTGGAGGCCACAAGAGCTTGAAGGGTAGTTTAATCCTCTGCTGTACATACATTTGCTTAAGGAACTCTCTTTCCAGTCACTGGCAGGAATCCAGGTATCTCGCTGTGTTTAGGAATACAAAAATATATAGTTTTACTCAATGTGCCCTTGGAACTTTTTTTTGACATTTGGATATCCTTTTTGAGCTAGTACTAGGACTATATAAAAAAAGCTTTTTTATTTTTTCAATTTCTCCTTTTATAAAGGGAAACAGAAAATATGTGTCAAAATACAAAAAAAGCAACAATCGTTGTGAAAGTCAATAGTTTTTGCTTCTGATACAGCGAAACGGTTTACATACTATCAAGGGAGTAGCCAGAAAGATAAATTACTGCCCTCTTCAACTCTGTAACAACTTGTATTAAGACAGTGAACACAGCATGGTACCTTCCCTCTGGGGTGTCATTCTGTCTGTATTATTTCTTTCTTACACATTTATCATTTTCTCATTCTTTCTTAACTTTTTTTTACTCCTCAATTCCATATTTCTTAAAGTTTGTCCTTACTTATATATTTCCATCTTTTCTCTTCTTCTGTCTTCTTCTGTCTTTCCTCTTTCTTTTCATGTGACAAAACAGCGTTGGCTCGAAGAAAACTGCTCCCCAGAGACATTTTAAGGCATGGGCAAAGTGGGCAATTGCCCAGGCCCCCCAACTTCCAATGGGGCCCTTGGGAAAGTGAACTTTCTATCTACCTCACCATTGTGTGTAATCTGTCTTTTAATCTTTAATGTATACTTCTAAAATCTTTTGAAAAACTCTGTGCTGCCCCCACTGAAGTTGCCAAAGCTGGTGTCTCACTTGCATACAATTCAGAACGAGTCACCAAATGGGTACCATGGGTGAAGGAGAAGTGCAAGCTTCCCTCACACATGGAGCACGTACTTCTTATGCACTGACAGCTCCCTTGCACACTGACCACAGGTGCAGCACATTCACCTCGCTCAGACGGTCCCAGGGCATTGTAACATTCCTTCACATATCTAATACTAGCGCATCTTTTGTAGAAGCAGCAGTGCATGCCTACCTCAAAGAGAACAAGGACTGCAAGGCAGCTCTAATGCATGCCTTCCTGGATCTCTCAGAATGTCAGCAAGACACTGGAGGCCTCATGACCAAACCCCTTTGTGGTCACACACACTCCCCGCAATTCCCAAAATCACAATGTTTGCTGCAAAAGGGCTCATTGCTAGTTACATACCTGCTTTTGTGATTCAGATAAGCCTTTCTGCATTGCAAAAAGAGGTTTGCGACTGATTCTGAATTGCGATAAATGGAACATGATAAGTTCATACACTACTATTTGCAATTTTCAATGTGACATATCAATGGTTTGTGACAAAGACTGCGGTCATTAGCCATTGAAAAGTTACCAACACCTCAAAGGCGGAAACTGATTCGCAAAGGGACAGCTGTTCCCATTGGATAGCTTTCGAATTGGGAAGTTTACCTGGCAGCGCCAGACGAAATAGGCAGTCTGTCAAGGGTCAATGGTTGTTCACCAGAATTCTTTTTTTTTAAGGTATCACTGGTCCCTTTAATGGTCACAGGCTGCTCCAAAAAAAGATTTACTCTTTGGTAATGCGACCGCACAGATGGCGGTCTTCCGTTTCTTCCAGCCCACCACCTCTGTTTCCATAACCATTAATGGGGGGGCAGCACCAATAGTGACTTTCCTCATTTATATTAATCAGGCAGATCTATCTGTAACCCCCGGTAAATGGGGATTTTGTGACACAACCTATTAGGACATATGTTTCATCCAGTGCCTAATTTACATTTTAAAGTAAAAATAACAGCAGAGGTGTGTAAAATTTAATTAGGATAATTAAGAGGCAGTCACTTTGGGAGAACCCACACCCACCATGGCACAGCCAGTGCCTAATTTGTTAAAACAAATTAATTACAGGGACCTGAAGCTTTTTCATAGGAACACACAACCAGTAATGCTGAATGCAGGAGTTATCGAATACTAACACTGCTTCATTTTGATTCCACTGCCTGCCTTGTTCTTCCACCACCCTGTAGTTCCTGCCTTTTTGTCTTCATATTGGAGGCTCTTTTTCAATCCTGTTTTCTTCCCTTGCTACTGCTTTTGTCCTTTTATGCTTTTCACTCAGTTGTTCTGGGTCTATGTCTGATGATGAAAAATAAATCTTGGCCCCCACAAATAAGTTCCACTGCACACCACTATTGACTAACAGCACAAACTAAGCCTTTCAGGGGGCTGTGGGGTGTAGGGATATTGAATTTAATGTAGCCTTAAAAAAATTACAATGAACAAAGGGGTGCTCATCAGGGAGATTATGCCAAAAGAACAAATGATGGATGAAATGCTGAACAATGTCAAACACTCCACCTATGTACAGAGCTCTGGGCCTAAATCCATCATTATTTTGCTACCACACCATTCCAGTTTGGACCCAGCCATATGCAAATCAGTCTTGACCCTGCACCCATTGGGAACAGTCCAGCCTGCACGGCCAGGTCAGCCCCTCCCCAGACAGGAAACAAGCATCCTAGGACCGGTTTTGGGGTATCAAGAAAAGAAACAATGGACAGATCTCTATACTGGGCGTGAGTGTTTGATATTGTTCAGCATTCTGTCCATCATTTGATGGTTTTTCATCGTTGAGGTTATGGCACTTGTTGTTGATGCTTCAGCCAGATGCTAATGAACTTATCTGATGTGTGACTGGCTCATTGCCAGCCCTATCAGGCTTACATATGCTCTTGCCCATCCAAATATCCATTACCTATAGCAATAATTCTTAACCTGTGGTCCCTAGACCCCCAGGGGTCTGCGACACCTGCTCAGGGGGTCTGCAACTGTTTAGAAAATGAAATATTAGATGGCTAATAAAGTATATATACACAAAAAAGGAGAATATACAATTATGAATTTTATAACAGTCTGTACATTTGAAAGAGTTTGAAATTGAATGTAAAAAAATAATACGCTGGTATGCTTAGGTTTGTGGTAGAAGCGCAACTACAGGAAACAGAATGTAATATTGCCGCTTGCTGGCCACAACAAAAGCACTGGTAGTCCTTGAGAAACAATGGAGCATTCATTCAGAGCAAAAAAGACAAAGTTTATGACATTCTAATGTATAGTAAATAGCTTCATCTCCGAGAAGTACATCCAGATTTTGAAAAGCTCCAACATTTCCATTGAAATTAAAGATTGTTCATTTTTTTGCGAATTAAATTATTTCATAATTTGTGCATTTGTTCGATCTACACTAGTTTCTGCCTTTCTATTGTTTTGGTTTTAAAATTGTACATTTTTCTGATTTAGTGAATCAGTGGGTGTCCCCAGCAGTGAAAAGGTTAAGAACCGCTGTGGTAGAGCCCATAAGACTACTGTTGAATACAGAGCTACCAGATTTGGAACATTTTATCACCTTTCCAGAGGTCTGATGTCAATTAGCCACTAAAATAAGGGCACTTTTTCTTTTTTCAAAGTTTTGTATGTGATATTGTAAAAAAAAGGAAAAAAACAGCACAGTGAGTGCATCTTCATTGGTACCCCACAAGCAGCTGATTACACAACAGGTGCTTAGTACACAAGGGAGATCTGTTAACTTCCAAATAACTACCTTCCCTCCCTCAGTATAGCCAAGTCCTACAACAACAGTATTGATGCTAGCCCATTGGCATTGAATAGGGCAGGAATCATCATTAATAATGACCTGTTGGTCTTTATATCTCTTAGTTCTCTTCATCGCGAGATCCAGTAGGTCGCCTATGATATTTTCAAGGACAAGCAACTCCGCGCTCCGACCCTGTACTAGAAATTACACGTCATTGGTTCAAACACCCAGCTTTTAACCCTTCTAAAAGTGGGAATTTGCCCAACCTTTGATTCTTATGAGGTTGATAAGGTGAAATAAGTAGCCTGGAGTGGGCCATTAAATGTCAGTTCAGATAATTCAGGGGGTGGTGCATATATTCTAAACGGCTACTGCTATTATTAGTGGTAGAATTAATATGACTGTTTAAATTTGTGTTTTCATGATATCAATTAAACATCCGGTCTTCAGAACTTTGCATGAATGCATTGTGTCTGGAATAGTGTGACTGACTTAGAAGTATATTTATCATTTTTTCTGTCTAATGCGATCTTTATTTAAGTAGCAGAAGACTGTCCGCTTACATTATGTATTTTCTTTAATCATTAATGGGTTACTTTATCTCTGAGATCCGAGATGCGTGGGATTGCTTTGATAAAATACACTTAGTTGTATTAAAACATAACACATTAACTGATAATGTCTTTCTTTGCATGCCAGTAACTGTTTTAAGACTTTTGATTTAAAATATGCTGAATGTATCCATTAAAAGAGGGACTCACGTGGTGTAGAAAATAATTGAATCTTCGTAAAAGGAGTGAAAAATGTTTTTCCTGCAAGGGCTGGCCGTTACAAATTCGTATTTAGTAAAGAGACAAATATTTTTGGAAAGTCATTATTAGGCAAATTGCAATGCATGTCAACTAGCAGAGGGGCATTTTGAAAGAGGCCAGAAATCGGAGTTTCAGAATTAGAACCTCTGTTTGATCACATCAAAGGCCAAATGATCATTAAGAATCTCAAATGGCTTTTCACAATTTGGATTCCAAATTCTGAGCTTCTGTTGGTTGTTTTAATTTCCGATTGATCGAAAATAGCAGCTGCTACCAATGTCCAGCGACCAGACAAACGGCTGCTATACAATTGTAATAATATATAATGAGGCCCTGGGAATATTTTGTTGATGTTGACATTTTCGCAATTTCATGTTACTGTTGTTTCACAAAATGGCTGAGATTATGCCCCCTCACATATTTTAGGTATTGGTCTAGTGAAAATCCTATCACAGGAAGAATGAGAACAAATTGAATGTGAGTGGCGGTTAGCATGATTTTATAAAATATTTTTAGTAGGAAATGTGTCCTAGTGTCCAAACTAGACATAAGGATGCATTTTGAGTTAAAAATTAGCACATAGTACGAGACTGATATTTCATGTAACAATGTTTAATTTGACGTCATTTGTTGGGATTTGCACTTATATTTGCAAACAAAAGAACACAAATTTCAACCAGCCCTAAATATGTAATTAAATGTTTTTACCAAATTGCACTATCTTTGGTAAATTACAAATTCTTCTGGTCCCTCCTCTATGTTATTTTACCGAGTAGAAATGTTGGGGCATTTGTACATGCCCGTATCGCCACGGGGGCGTCACTTTTTTTGACGTTCCTGTAGCGGTAGGGGATTCCCCTTATGTATAAGTTAGTGTTAAGCCACTTAACGTGGCTTAACGCTGCCTTGTAAATAAGGTTCACTTTCACGCTCTGCTTAGCTTGAAAGGGGAGGGCAATGGGTGTTGCTGTGGGCGTTCCACCGCAACACCCATTGATTCTGACTCTGCCTCCTATTTACAAGGGAGGCAGCGCCTGAGTTAAGACCAGGGAATACCTGGTCTTAACCTGACGAAGCGAGGAGAAATTTTTAATTTCTCCTTGTTATTGCTGTTTTCATGTGTGCTGGGTTGTGCAGCACACATGAAAACAGCAATAGGCCAATGATTGTTTAAGTACAGGAAGGTCCCCCTTCCTGCACATAAACAATAATTTTTTTTAATGCTGTGTTGCAACTTCTGTGTGTGCTGCATTAAACAGCACACATAGAAGTTACAAAGTGGCATTTACAGATTGTTTATGTGCAGGAAGGGGGACTTTACTGTTCATGAACAATCTTCCCCTGCATGCAGACACCCTTGCGCTATGGTGCAAGGGTGCCTGCATTGGCGCTAAGCTGCTAAACTTAGCGACAGGGCAGGGGGACACGCAGGGTAAATATCATTCTGCCCTGTGTTTCAGAAGTGGCGGAGCGCGTCGTTAAGCCAAGGAGTCTAACGACACGCTCAGCCACTTCCCTTGTACATATGCCCCACTGTTCACCAATCGATAGCTATATATGAAGAAGCAGAGATGATCATTTATGAGGTGTGATACAGGAAGTGAATAGTGTAAGCACATCTATAGCTAATGGAACAGAGCAACCACAAAGTGTTTGCGAGATTACCTGTGTAGGTGCTCACACTAGTCCACAGCTCTAGAAGTTACATTGTTATAATTGACCACAACACGGAAGAAGAGACATTTTAGAATATGTGTTTCTTTCACTCGGACTCTCTTTGTTTATATCTAATTGTTCTGTGCATTAATATCTGAAATGTGCTTCTTTTGAACTGGGTTTGAATGTAATCTAAGGACCAGCCACTAGGGTGAGCAGTCATGATCATGAGCAGGTAGCCACCAACGCTCACTTCCCTTACCACCTTGCTGTGGTATCATCTCGGGGGTAGGCTCAGGACACAGCATCAGCTGGGGACACAGAGGAAGCCAAGGTGGTCTAAGAGGAAGCAGCATTATATACCACAGGGGTTGGCCCGATTGGCCCTCTCAATTCTTGGACACATGTACTAAAATGAACGAAAATACTGACTTTTGAGGGATGAATATCAATTGGTTTGTGTCTGCAATAATTTCCTAATTATTATTCGAGTTTGTCTATTCTTTAAGAACACATATTCAATTTTATCAATTATTCCAAACACTTTTATAATACAGCTGTATATCAAATTTTTCACATTTGATTACAACACATACACATACGCAACAGAAAGTACAGTGTCCTCACATAAAATCTTATCGTGTATAGGTGGCGCAGAAAAACATTTCTTCTGCGTTTTGTCCATTTTAAGATAGTCCGCTAGTAAATTAAATGATCCAGTTGCCTAATGTCCATATGTTGCACTTGTAATGTGATTACGCTGGTCATCCTTCTATCAAAATATCTTTTCCCTTGGTGTGGACTCCTTTTTTAGAAGTTGTTGACACATTTTGACCAGTAAACTTCCGGCCTCCTCAGGACCATATACGGAGTGTTAATCCTTCGACTTAAAAGAGAATAACCCAATGTCTATTTACATACAGCAGACTCTTTCCATGTGAATATATACAATGCAGGTGCTGTAGACAGAACCAAATCTTCATGCACATAGGTGTCAAAATCTGTCCAATAATGACTGATTTTGGTTACCATGCACCAGGTAACTATTGGGACTCCTTCTCGGTCCAGGACATATTAAATCACCCCGAGTATGTGTTTGGAGCGATCTTTCATTGGCCACCTTGGCTGTAGGGACGTCAGTGTATGAGTGTTTGTCCCATGTTACTGCAAACAATGCTAAAGCGTTCCAGTGCAGGTTGCAATTTCAGATGACATGCATGGCGCATGATAAGGTATCAGAAGTGTGCATGAAGCACCTAGTCCATGTGAAACTAAATATTAGTAAGCGGGCACAAACGCGTGTGCATTTTCCAACAACATGCATCATTCCTGTATTGTGCTTCAAAATAATGAAGGGGTGTCTCAAGGAGTCGCCCTGGGGGTGAAACATCACACTCTTGACTGATACTTGTGGCTCTCTCTGCAGGGGACAAATGGTTTTGCTTTATTGTAAAGGCACGAGACTAGGGAGAACTTGCACGAATGGTTGAAAAGGCACGTAATATATCAAATGCCTTGCGGGTGCCACATATTACTTACAGGTATGTTTTTTGTCCTCAATGCACGCATGAACGGCTCTTGTCTCACCTAGGCTTATGGTATTTCCATCAGGATGCCAATGTCAATTCGGAGCTGGGGGATTAAGACAGTGCCTAGCCGAAAGTCAGGTTTGTTGCTTTCCAGTCAGAGTATGGGAGAACTAGAATGCCTTTGAGTAGTGTTCATGTTAAATTATCCCATAAGTGTTTATCTATGTCCCACACAGCCCAGATCCTTGTCAATTACCTAAACATACCACAATTATAATAATCGTTTTAGTTGGTAAAGCGGCACTCTACAATATCTTGCTATAGAGCCCAAAAGACACAAGTTACATGCTTGGGCACCCTCATGGCATGGGGGGCACATGAATCTGTGAATGTGAATCTGAAGGCCACTCCTTTGATAGATAAATAGTGCAGACCCCATAAGGTGTCATTCCCGGACCAAGTGGTATCCGTGGTTGGTCTTGGAGCCTGATTAATGTTCATACAGTGCACAAATATTACAACATTGTTAGGCAAAAATAATAGAACTAATCAAGTGATTTAAAATACAGAAAAACATGGACATAGCATCTAAGTAAGTTACATGCAAAATACCATAATTATAACCACTGGTGTTGTGGCTGAATAATTTATTCTAAAACAGTTATTTTTTTTAACTAGCCGACCTCATGTTCCAGTATGTATTGATTAGTGCCCATACTTCATAATGTTCATTGAGACCTTGGATCGCTGA
The DNA here is from genome assembly GCF_964204655.1 of Triturus cristatus. Lineage (NCBI taxonomy): Eukaryota > Metazoa > Chordata > Amphibia > Caudata > Salamandridae > Triturus > Triturus cristatus. The sequence continues at coordinate 848,156,581 of NC_140590.1, forward strand.
ATGACATCTTTCAATAAGACGAGCTACAGCCCTCAATAGGGATCTCTCGATAGATTCTGCTCTGGCTCCTTTAGGTGTCACAGGACTGTCCATTGGATTTAATTTTGTGCCTGTCCTGATATTTCATAGTGCTGAACCAGGGGGGCTCCATGTACTTTACACCTCACTTGTGACCTGTGCTGTAAAATCCTGTTTTTAACAGGTTGGATCGTCTGTAGGGTTGAGCAGAAATCGTGGAGTTTTACTCCATGGAATTCTGCGGAGTTACATACAAAGTCTGTGGAGAGTTGCTCTCCCCTAACTTTCGCGTCTTAGTGCATGCTCAGTTCTCCCGCAGGGCTTTGCATGTACATCCTCAGCATGCTCCGAAGGGTACCACAGGTTCACCTCGCCAGCACTGCCTGGAATTATCATCAGTAGCAATAGCGGGCATAAATAGCTGTGTGACTTTACAGCACTGCATAAACCAACATTGTTATGTTGTGCACCCAGGAAATAAAAACAGCAGAAACAGCAGTGCAGAAGAATTAACAATATTGAGGCATCACATTTGCTTTGACGCAAGATGAAGATGTTTTGTTACAGTGGAGTGGGGAAGGAGGCTATTGACCCTAATGCAAGAAGACAAATGATCCTCCTATCCCCAGTTTTAGTAACGGATTGGCATAACTGAAGTTCAATTGGTCACCAACTCCCTGAGTCCCTTTGAGACCGCACCTGCTGTGCTTATGATAGCTTTGCTCCTAAGAATTTAATGTCCACACTCACTTTGATTGATGTGGTTTCCCTACTCCTTTTCAAATGTGTTTCTATCACGTGTGCGCCTGAACTAATTAAGACGAAGATGAATTTGGTGTCTTACTACACATGTGTGTTTTTCATGCATGACACTCTTATTTTGGTGGAGCTTACGGTAAGTGGTTCTCAAGGGGATTGGTGCACTTTTGCATAATAAGCAACACTGCCTTCTCTCAGTGTGAAGGGAAAGGGTTGGATAACCATGCGTTTCAAAAGTTGTAAAGGCCGCTGCACGACGGGGCAGTACAGATGTTTCCAAACCTATGGCATCTGTTGCTGCTATGGAACTGGAGGCGATAGGAAAAGTTGCACTGTGTCCAGGCAGAAGCTATATGTCGCCTCTCACCTAAGGTGTGACGGGCTGTCACTGGGACAATGTGACCACTATCACTGAAAACAATGTGTTTACACACCCTTTGCACTACACCTCTCACTGCACGGATGCCGTATATCAGAGGTCTTTAATGTGTGGGGCTGTGGAGAAATGGGAAGGGGGTCACGCATTCCCCAGCCTCACTTGTGCCTGGATTTCAAAACGTTTGTTTTCATTTTGGAAAAAGACAACTCTCCTGGGACGGCTAATTTTGCTCACTAAAATTTTCCATCTGAATCTCCTGTGCTGTGTAAAGGTTTTGTGCCAGGGTGCCTGGTTGCCTGAAAGAAATGCAAATGTGCCCTATTACTTCATCTGCAAGTGCAAAGTGTGCTCGGGACCCCCTAAATCACTCCACATTTTGTGATGTCAAAGATGTGGTTTAATGGTAGTGCAAAGAGTTAACAACTGGGCTGTGAAGTGCTTGCTTTTAATCCTAATATTATTTACATAGCCCTTAGTACCCCTAAGGAAGTGTTGAAGGGACAGTTATGTTAAAAAACAAATTGCATTGCATATTCCCTGGTATTACTAAAATCTACATTTTGGAAGCACCATTTTATCGAAAAGCTATTTACACATTTTGTATTAGTCTATCTAATACTGTGTGCAATGCAAGTATACAATAATTACTGTCATATTCACAGTGCTTTCTGTCACAGGTGGTGACTTCGTAGCACTAAAAATACACAAGCCACTATTCTCCTCTGCACCAACCAAGATTTCGTTTTGTGGCTACCTGGTTACAAACGGACCTTTGCAGTGCATTAACTAAGAGAAGTTTCATGATGTACTACAGTGCATTTCCCACTGAGTAACAACTTTTTAAATTTATTTTTCATTTACGCTGCCCATTAATATATATGTAGGTACTTAATGGTAAAAGACCTAAAAAACTTGCAGAATATTTTGGAACTTATTTATGGGAGGCTTGCACCACCAGAGCATCATTGTTTTAGTTTTGATTCTCCAGCAGTGCAATTGTCTCAACCATACCTATGAGGCAGGGCAAAGACACCCTGCATGGCTTTGCATGGCCTCATAGATATGGAGTAAGACAAAGCAGCGCAAGTCACTGCGTTGCCTTTCTCTGCATAGGTGTTGCGAGGGGGTTCCCACGCAACATGCATGGATTTTGATGCTGACCCATATTTACAGAATCATGTAAACCTGGGGCAGCGCCAAAAACGTACGCCTCCCCAGCAGAGGTGTATTGTTTTCATTTCTCCTTATTTTGTCCTCTTTCCATGTGTCCTGCATTCCGAAGCTCGCATGCAAAGGAGAAAATACCTCTTGGGATTATTTTTGTAAAGGAAGGTGCCCCTTGCTGCCTATGTTGGTGCTAGGCAGCAATTTGTGGGCGAGCACAAAGGTGAAAGGACAGGAATGCACTGTATTTCATATATATGGTGCATTCCTGCCCTTTCACATTGGCGTAGGGCAGTGCAACAAGTAGACTTGCAGTGCTGCCCTACACCAATTCCTCATAAATAAGGCCCTTTGTTTTTAGCTACACCACTGACCATGCCCCCACGCTCACTGACCTTTGGTTGGCTAACTACTGTTTAATATTATTTCCCAACCGTAATAATGATTTGCTGTGGGAATTGGGGGTGTTTATGTTTGTCAATGATGAAGAGTACCCGGTTCCAGAGATTTTTGTCAGGAGGGGGTCCTTACGCCTAAAAGATTTCGACAAGGGGGTCTTGGCATCAACATTTTGAGGACCTCAGGCCTAAATGAACACAGGCTCCATGTTGACACGCTGTAGGAGCTGGTAAGTAGGCAATATTACTCTTCAGTCCTGTCTTTTTATTCCTCAGCTCAAGGCAACTACCTTGGGCACAAATACACTTCTGCACAGTGACAAGCAGCAGACATGTACTTACAGTTCCAGTAAACTGGGAAGCACTCTCGTCCTGCCACATCCACCTCATAGAGGCCACTGCTCACGCCTGCCAGCTCAATCTTAGCACGTCTAAGAGCGCTACGTCCAATGTCGGGCCCCCTTCCCATTTCTCCTCTGCCACCTCTCTGGTACTCAACTGTTCGCCTCCTTGCTCTGGTTTGGGAGGCACATTAACGCCCCCTTGGTCCCACAACTGCCAGTAGGCCAACTCGATGCACAAGGAGTTGTTGCCAATGAAGAACTTCTAGGTCTTCTTGTCCTACCGGTAGACCCAGTGAACCTCCTCCGGCCCCAGCTCGCTCATGATCTCGTACCAGTGCTGTAAGCTGGTGGAGTGGCTCCGTTTCCACTCGGGAAGGGCCAGACTGCAGCACTCACTGGATACCACACCCTTCTTCTCACCCAGGGTGCACACCTTAGAGGCAAAGTCCAAGACTGGCTGCCCAAGGCAGAACTCCAGCTGACTGGGTTGGGCAGTGGGTACTGGCAGTAGTGGTGATGGTGGTGGGCAGCCGTGGTCGGTAGTAGAAGTAACTGCAGGGCGGTGATGTGGGGAGGGGGAGGGGCAGGGTAGGGGTAGTAAACTATGGATTACGGAGGTTTACAGGTAAGTTAACATGTAAATTAATAAAACAAATTTCGTTGCGTGCACTTCATCCCATTTGGGGGTGCAGTGCATGCAACGTATTTCTCAGTTACTCCTACTACCGACCACTCGTGCAGCCATGCCCTGACCTGCTCGTCCACCCCAACTATCTTTCTTATACCCGGCAAAGTTCTAGGCATGCGGCTCCACCTCCTGCACCAAGCAGCACCCATAACCCCACCTCGCAAGCGCACACCAACCTGCACTTTCAAAACCTGCTGCTGCTCAGCTTGCAATGTAAGGGTTGGTTCACAGGTACACTCTGCCACTCGGAGGTTAGCAGAGTTTTGCCGAATTCTGTGCTGAGGCAAACCTCCACAAACTCTCCTTGCGTGCCAGAGTATACCACTAATCATCTGTCCTATATACACCTTATTGCAAGGACAAAAAATGCAGTAAACTACATTCTTTGTATTACTGTTGGAGAACAAATTTTGATGCTATGCTTGCCCCTTTAATGTTTAATTTTTGGTGAAATTACAGGCTGTGCAATTATTGCACTTTTAACCTCCATTTTTAGGTGGTAGTCCTAACATTTGTGATAAGGAACTTTCTTCTGTATTTATAGCTGCTTTGACCAGATACTGGTGTAGGTTTCATTCCTTTTTTAAAGCAAATAAGGATTTTGGGGTGTCATAGGTGTTAAGTATTTTGAGATTAGAATAAATAATTTTCTTAATTTTGTTGGCCATTATAAAAAGGTCAAGACACACATCAGGGGTGTTTTGTCTCCTTCTTTGGGGGTCAACAATTTCTCCCTGACAGTGTACCTTGCTCGTTTAAGGGAATCCTTCACTAGTTTGTTAGGATACCCTCTCTGTATCAGTTTTTGCATAATGTTTCTCCATTTATGAAGTAGTCCTCTTTGCTCAAGCAATTTCTCCAGATTATTAAAAATTGCCCACATGGTAAGTTCTCTTTAAGGGATCTAGGATGGCTGCTCCCACAATGGATTAGGGTATTCCTATCCATGGGTTTGGTATATAGGTGTATGATTAGTTTATTATCTTCTGCCATAATCCATAGGTCTAACAAATTGAGTTTTTTGTTGTTATAGGTCATGTGTAACATGAGGACAGACAGTTTTAAAATAGAACTGTGCATAGAACAAAGTATTCAGCCACAACACCAGTGGCTACAATTATGGTAATTTGATTGTAACTTACTTTGATGTTGTGTCCATGTTTTTCTGTATTTTAAATCACTTGATTTGTTCTCTTATTTTTGCGTAACAATGTTGTGATATTTGTGCACTGTATGAACATAAATCAGGCACCAAGACCAACCTCGAATACCACTTGGTCCGGGACTAACACCTTATGTGGACTGCACAATTTAGGGAGTTACCTCCAGATTCACACTCATAGCTACCTGTGGCCCCGACTCCATGATGGCACCCAAGCATGTATCCTGAGGGTTTGGGTTTTTTTAGTGAGAGATTGTAGATTCCGGCTTTACCAACTAAAGATTTTTATAATTGCGATACTTTTAAATATTTGACAAGGATCTGGGCTTCGTGGGACATAGAGATACCCTTATGGGATCATTTAACTTGTACACCTCAGGATTCCCACTCCAATATGGAGCCTGCCAAAGTAAGTAGTGAACACTACTCAAAGGCAGTCTAGTCCTCCCATACTCTGGCCGAAAAGCAACAAGCCTCACTTCTGGATAGCCGCCGTCTTAATGCCCCAGCCTTGGAATGACGTTGGCAATCTGGTGAAAACACCGTAAGCCTAGGTGACACAAGATCCGTTCCCATGTTCTTTGAGGAAAAAAGTCTCCCGGTAGTTGAGGGAAGGTCGACTGGCTACGTGCTACTTGCACACAATACATGAAGAACTCCTTGTGTTCAAAACATACCAGGTACTGTGATGCCTGGTTAGTTCACAACTTGGGGTAGTTCCAGTACTACCAGGTATCTGACTAGTGAGTCATATGGTTGTTGTGAGTGTGCAGCCACAACACCATTTGAGAATTGAGTTTTAAGTTGTAGATAGAAATTAAAAAACCTGTTTTTTGGTCTTGACGAATCGCCCGCAGATTAGTCATTTGGCGAGAAACATGTTGACCGTTCACCTATAAGAGTGCCATAACTTGAGACATAACCCTCAGCCTAGCGCCTTATATCCTTTGTTTTTACTTAAGGTAGGAGACCCCGTGATTAAAGTTATCGTCTTTGGTACCCCAACCCTATTTTAGATTCACTATATATACACTTTCATCTACACACACTAGACCCCTCAACCCCACATCACCTAACAGCTGTTGGAAAAGGAACTCCGTGAAAGTGCCCCTACTATAGGGAGCCCGTCAGGTATTGCACCGCCGACCCGACGAAGAGCAGCCCGATGATGAAGCATGACACCCTACAAGGTGTGTGAGGGCATTATAATACAACAAAATGTATTCCCAACTTTGAACCAATCTGGTCAGGTTGGCCCGTATTCCCTTCATCTGACTCTCTTTTCAAAGGAACAGAATTAATCTTTTTTTCCAGACTTCTGTTAGGGCATTTATGCTGGACCTGTCCAAAAGCCCTTTGTCCCCACTTTGAGTACTACTTCCAGGAAAAAACACATTAAGTGTAAGTAACACGCGACTCCCGCAAGGCATTTGATATTACGTGCCTTATCAATTTTCCTTGTGATTTCTCCATCAACCTGTCCCTTTACAATAAACCAAAAACATTTTTCCCCTGCAGAGAGAGCTACAGGTGTCAGTGGAGAATGGGGATTTTTCACCCCCAGGGTGACTCCTTGTGACTGCACTTATCTATTTTGAAAAATGATGCAGGTATGATGCAGGTTGTTGGACCATGCATACCCTTTTGTGCCCACTAACTAATTTTTAGTTTCATATGGACTGGACATTTCACATACACTTGTGATAACGTTTCATGCCCTATGCACGTCATTTGATACTGCAACTCACACCAGAATGCTTTAGCGATGCTTCTAATAACATGTGACAGATGCCCACAAACTGGAGTCCCCACAGTCAAGGTACCCAATGATGGATCGCTCCTTACATACACTCCGAAAAGATATCTGGTGCATGGTATCTGGGGTCGGTTTGGCAGATTTTTTTTTCACAACATATTTTATTTGATTTTGGAACATTATGGTCACGCTGGACCTAGACAGGATACGGTAGATACATTTGAACATGAATATAACTGAATGTCCAGGTCATGGATCATCGTTGAGAAGACAGTTGACAAAAAGCAAAAGTAGAATATAGCAACTTAGAACATTGCACAATAACCCCCTTGAGTCCCCACCTCCCCTTCCTATGGCTACCCTTCGCATGTACAAACAATGGATTTAGGAGCAATGTCTGAATCTTGCCCATACCATAACATTTCTGCATCCAGTGGTGATCAATTGTAGGGTGAGAATTCAGAGTCAGACCTCTATAATCTGCGCTTCTTTGCCATATTTTTGAATGTTTCTGTGGGTAGCCTCTTGCCTTAAAAATCAGTATCTCCAAGCCCATGTTGAAATCCATGCCCCTGTTACACGTACCCAAGAAGGGTGGGCACTCCACCTTTCATAGTGTGGCTATATCTTGGTTAGCGAGTGTGAGGCCTAGAAACAGCAGGTGTTGCTTATATCTGTTGCCCCCACACCTCATCGGTACTGTGCAGTAAAAGGAGTTTTGATGACTTGGGAAGATCCCATGCCAGTACCTTAGCTAAACATGAGACCACCCCTTCGAAAATCTATCCAAAGCAGTACAGGTCCAAACAGTGTGTATGAAAGTGCCCTCGTCACTACCACACCGCAGACACATAGGGGAGGTGACCAGTCCCATCCTCCAAAGTCTATGTCTAGTATGGTATGACCTATACATGTATTCGAATTATGTCAGCAGCAGACGCAACAAGATTGCTGCCCACCTCAGAGATTCCAGTGCTTTCGTTCAATCATCGTCATCTATGGGGCCTAAATCTGTCTCCCAAGCTGCCCTCAATGTGCCCAAGATGGTTGACCTGTTTTAAATTAAGGACAGGTAAAGTTTGTAATTTTATGGCCACCCAGGTCACCCATCAAGAGTTTACGCTCCAATGGAATGAATTCGGGGAGGGCTGTGAGGTGTCCTTTGACAAATTCTGATGCCTATGTGAATGCCTATGTGCTCAGGTGATAAAGATTCAGTTCAGTGTACAGCACCTGCATTGTATATATTCACATGGAATGAGTCTGTACTATGTAAATAGACATGTACAATTTGTATCTAAAATACTCATACTGACATGGGGTAACTTTCTTTCTAGTCACAGGATACGCACTCCTTATATAGTCCTGAGGAGGCCAGAAGTTGACTGAAACGTGTCAACTACTTCTAAACAAGCATTTGCAATGCAATAGGTTTCGCATTTGTGAGAATTTAAGCGATTGGAATTGTAAATGACGATGCCTTTTATTCATGTTTGAAAAACCAATACGTAAATAAAAAGGCATCGTCATTTACAATGCCAATTGCTCAAATTCTCGCAAATGCGAGACCTAGTGCATTACAAACGCTTGTTTAGACATGTTAACACTACCTGGGCAAAGGTTTTACCTCATTAGTATTAGTTTACTGCCTACATATATTAATAATCAACTGAAAAGTTGTTAGTTAGCCTTTGCAAAAGGCCTGCTTGGATGCCACTGCGCAGCAACTCACAAAGCAGTGATAAACAGAAGTTGATGGATGATGTAGTAGGTGATGGATGAATCCTTAATTATGCGGCCTCAGCATCACATATATGAAGTGGCCCTGGACGCACCCTTCCCAGCACATTGCCAATGCAACTCCAAGCTAAATAGTCAGGGCCAAAAAAGTATACATCATTTGAGGGCCAAATTATGCAGGGTGCAGTCAATAATGTGACAAGAAACATCAAATTATATGTCATAATGCAGCAAATTTGTCGAGATAAAAGGTGTGCCTCGTTACTACACATTTAACACATGAAAACTGCAATCATAAGGCAGTGTACCATGATACTTGGTCTTCCACTAGTAGGGACTATATGTTGCTTTTTTGTAGTAACGTTTAGTCCTTTTAAGCTAGAAACAAATTTCTTGAAGTAGAAATCTGCACATTATGCAGCTGATGGAGAGCTATGGGCAAGGGTGATAATAAATCCATATTTTACGGAAAATGTTCCAGTAAAGCATAATTCCAATGCTTGCATTTAGTTGGCTAAGTATTACCACCTCAACAGCAAACCCCACATCCTCTCACAAGATAACTTATCAAGCCAGATATATATTTCTTATTTATCCACATTAGACACGCACACAACACAGACGCAAGCCAGAGTTGGCTAGGCATTGCAACCTCAACAGCAGAACCACCTCAACAAACTACCGATCATTCAGCATAAGTTAATGTTAACATACCAAATTCATAACATTACATCAAAGTCACAAATGGGCTAACGAGGAATCGTTAGCGAGCAGCCATCACTGAGTATAACTCAACCATGCACGCCAGCAAACCGAACAAATTGCTGTTATTTTGCACACACATAGCTACAGAGAACTTGACACGCAGATCTATGAAAGAAGTTTCCCAATACCGGCCAGATCAAACAATGCAATCATCAGTCCTAACCTAGCCATACACTACACAATGTGGTTAATTCCAATTTTTTTAAAGCATCCAATTCAACCACCCTTAATGTACACTGTGAACCTTGAATTGGGTCAAAGAGTCCCCACTCTTCAAAAGTACTGCGGGACCGTGTAAATAGAAATGCTAGAAACAAATGCTCGTAACATAAATGTTGTAGCCCTGCGTCACCTTTTCGTGAATATTGAAGTGCACGTTCCCTGAGGATAACTCTTTCCAGTTACTGCATCACAGAGGGCTGGAATACTTACCTGTTCAATATCATTCCTTTATTTGTAAGATTCGTGGTACAAAAGGAAGACTATCGTCTCCAACTTTCGCCAGACATATCGTACAAAAAATTGCAGACTGCCTATGAAACATTAGTGGATTGAAAACTATGCTTAAAAACTATAGAAATGTTGTAATACTCCCCCTGGCTGCACCTCTTATTACCAAGAATAGGCGATGCGGACTACCGAGGGGTAAGTGCATTTCCTCTCTACTGATCGACTTAAAAAGCGGAAGTGCCGCATCAGCTACCAGATGCAGAGCATAAGCAAGAGTCGAGGGCAGCTGGGTGTTGCTCCATCCGAAACCCGGGGTGGGGGTGGAATGGGGAGACTGCCAGGTTGAAGCTTAGGAGAGCTGGGATGGTTAGAAAACTAACAAGGATCGAGGGGCGGGTGGTGGTAGGGTGTGACAACACTGAGAAAAGTGGCCATGCAACACCGAGGAAAGCAGCTGTGCAAAACCGAGGAAAGTGGCCGTGCATATTAAACGTATGCGCGAACCAGGCGCCATGGCAAAAAAATAATGAAGTAGTCCCTACATTAAAAGATACCGCCCTGCAGCGTAAGTTAACTGTAGTTGGTCAATGCTGCTTCCTCCAGAAACTGAAGAAAACGGAAGTGACATATGGTACCAGTAGCCAACAATGAGCGAGATAAGAAGAGCAATGCCAGATTTCACCAATGGCAAGCGACAAAACAAAGAGAAACACAATTAGTGGAGTTTCACTAGTAATACTGATTACTTGATGCCAAGGAGAGGCAGCGGATGTATGACGTTACAACGCGTGCTGTTACAACGCATGCTGTTACAACGAAACTGTTACAATGCAAGTGGATTTACAACACATGCCATTACAACGCAAGTCTTTACAACGACTTGCACTAGATGGCGTGCTAACATTAGAAAAGTGTAATTTACTATTCCAACTCCAGTCCACTTAACAGTAGGGAAGGTGTTGGGATAGTAAACTACACTATTTGTAATGTTAGCACGCCATCTAGCGCAAGTCGATGTAAAGACTTGCGTTGTAATGGCATGCGTTGTAAATCCACTTGCGTTGTAACAGTTTCGTTGTAATGGTAGTGCGTTGTAAAAGTTGCGTTGTAAAGGTTGTTCCCCAGAGGCAGCGCATGCGCTGCCTATGCGAGACCTAAAATGAAGCCCAGACCAACGGGAAATAAATTTTGATGCAAGAATGACCTGCCTAATCCCATTACTTGTGCAACACTTGGACATTAAGCAACTGGACTGTTTATTTGACCAGTGGACTACCTTAAGGCGGACAAAACACAGAGGTATATTTTTTCTGGGCTACCTGTACAAAATAAGATTACATATGAGGACAGTGTGTTTTGTTTTGCATATATGCATTTGTTAAAATCATCGAATTTACTTCATAAAATGATTTAAAACATGATCTACAGCGACATTATAGAACTGTTTGGAATAATTGATGAGATATGTGCTGTTAAAGAATAGACCAAGTCCAATAAAAATGTTGTGATCATTGTACACACAAATCAACAGACATTCAGCCCTCAACAGTCAGTTTGTGTTGTTCATTTAAGAGGAAGAAGCATGGCAGAAATAGGACTGTTGTTGCTACTACCACACAAATCTGTCATTACTCAGCCAAGTCCTGGCTGCATGCAGATTCTCAGCTCTATCTTACAGTCTTGCCCAACCCTAGCTAGGCCACAGAGCAGGCAAATTTTGTTTATGCAAACCAGTATTGCCAGCAGGACCTAGGGCAACGTGTTCCTCGTGAGAACTCATGGGACTTCAAAGCAACATTTTTAACACTGGTGACGTTTCAGATCATCCAGCTGAATATTACCTTTAGTTATTTATGATGATTTAGATGTGTCTTCTATGCCTGGCCCTGAGCTGGGCATATGGGAATGGTCTGTGAATTAAAACGTTTCTACATATTTTTTGGGAGGGCTACACCCATAAGAGAAAGAAAAGTGTGAGAGAGAAAGAAAAAGTGTGCCTCTTGGGAGAAAAGAATGGCAGTATCACCCACTGCATTCACCGGTTCAAATTAAATACTGCTCACATTGGTACAGATTTTAAATATTGTGTGATGTAAAGATGTTTTGATAGCAATGATTTTTATTAATCGAGCAATAAAAATGTATTACTATTACTGCTCACATTGCCAAAATGAAATGAGTTTAAAACATTTGATACACAGATTGCACCCAGAATTTGCAACCTTGCTTTTCATACATTAGTTTTACATATTCATGCTTTCATTTACCATATCAGTGCATTCTGGGCTGAACTGTCTGCCTTTGTTTACTCCAATGGACCAAAGAGGACTAAGGGCCTGATTTAGATCTTTGCAGAAAGGGAACTGTGTTGTAACGATGATGGAGTTCCCTCCCTACCAAGACTATGGTCCTCCGCGCGATTTAAATGAGAGTGGACCATACTTTGATGACCCAGGAGACTACTCCGCCTCCACCGTGGTCAAACTTCTCCAATGGCTCGACAGAGTAAGGGTCATAGGAGGTTTGACTTTAAATCCACCCACCTGGTTTAGATGGGCAAACATATAGCTGTTTTTCAAATCCCCTCACCGCAGGAATACCTGGCTGTAAAGGACACTGAAGAATTAACTCCCATGGCAAGAGGAGCTTTGTAATTTTTATTTTCAGAAAGAAAATCCTGCTGTGGGATTTTCTTTTTGAAAATAAAAGAACTTTGCAAGTTTCCTGTACGACTCCATCATGTTGACAGAGCCCTATGGCAAAATGACAATCAGGGTGGTTCCTGTCAATGCTAGAAATATCCGCTGAATCAGCAAACATTTCTAAATTTGGCAGGTGGGGACTCCTTCAGGGCGATGGAGTAATTTACTATGTCACCTTGATGAGGTTTACCCCATCCGCCGAATTTTAAATTAGAACTCAAGTCACTTGATGATAAATTATAGAAAACCTAAGGCTGGAAACATGGTGTTGGGATGTTTGTTCTTAACTGGATCACCTTTTCAGGTAGTTTTTGCAAGGAATTTAATTGTCATTGCCTTTGTCAGGGCCAGACTCACCAAATCAGGCAACAGGCATCACCCCTGGAGGTTGACAGGGTGGGAGCCAGTTTTGCAGTGGTGAGGGCCGGTTTTGTTACTGATGGCTGGTGGCGCAGCCCAGTTGCAATATCAGCTCCCATCAACAAAGGCAGCAAGAAAGCGTTTCCAAACTCCCGGGCCAAGCATTGCTTCCCGAGGGGCTGGGCTGGGAAAATTGCCAGGGCTGTTTTGGGTTCCCAGTCCGGCCCTGGCCTTTGTACTATCTATCTGCTCAAAACTCCAGGAGGTGGGTTGCTACCGATACTGCTTGCCAGACAGGGCCTGGATAGATCTCGACAAGAAGCCTGCTAGCATTTTTTACAGGTGCTTTTTTAGGGTGCTGATAGAACTCCTACTGCTCCACAGAGGTCCAACCCCATCCTCGGTCATCTTTATCTGCTGGGGTAAGTTGCGTGCTTCTTCAAACAGTTCAGGTTATACTCACCCAATGCGATTGTTTCCCAAATCCTTTTCCATATGCTGCCGATGTGAGATAGACAACAATCACAATGCTATTGAGGCGGCCCCAGACGCACAACAAGACCATCTAGTAAATTATTGACACTGAAAGAAAGGTAGGCCTTCAATGTAAAAATAACAGAAATGCCATATTAACTTGCAGTTGCAACAAGAACACGAGCAACGAAAGTGTAGCCTGTTACATATCGTGATGGGGAAGCAAGGGAAAGAAAAGAAAACGATATTGGGAACGCATGCCTAACTTTTTTAATATGTCAATGCAATAATTGATGAGGAAGGAATCAAACTAGCATGCTTTAACATAGATTGACCGCTTACCAAAGAAGCCCTCTATTGATCCTCATAACCTTGATAACTGTAGACTGATCTTTCAGCTGCCCTTTTTGGCCAAGTTTTTCGAGAAAGCTCTTTTCCACCTGCTCTTCCAGTTGGCAGAGGCTAACAAAGTTCAACAACCTGCCGCAATGGGATTTAGCCTGGGGCCGCTAATAACTTAGGGTAAAAGGGTCTCACCCACCTGTTAAATTATTATCTCCTACTTTACGTTTTTTTAATTTGCAGCCATTGGACGTTTTGGAACTTCTGAACCTCGCTCTCTGCGAGGGTCAGGCAGTTTTAAAAGACACATGCACTAGTGCGCACTTGTCTTCAGTCACATGTTTTACAGAGCTTACCTGAATTGAGCCTGGCCCTATGTACCCTGTAATGCTGTAAGGTCACTGCCTCCTGCGACGCACTGCAGCCCTGCTGATTAAAATATCCCATGCGATTGCAAGGGGTTTCACAAAGCTGTTTGTCAATCAGCGAGAGTGCACTGCGCCACACCCACTTCCGACCTTGTCACAGGGTCGGGGTGGGGGGGGATAATCAAGCATCTATGGCCCCACCTCATCCTGGGAGGAGTTTGGAAATGTGTGAGATGCACACAAACCCGGCCGTGCACAATTGGATATCTTGCACACATACCTCAAAACGAGGGCAACTTCAGGGCTTTATCTCAAGACACAAACTGAAAATCTAAGTTTCAAATTCCCAGTGCGGTGCTCCACAGGTATGGCTAGTTGAAGAAAAATTACCATAGGACTGGCCTAACTAGTCATGCATGGACCCAGGAAACGTGGCAACCATGAGCTTAGAAGTTCTTCCTGTGAGCCTCCTTGCTCTTCGTGCACAGTTTTGGTGAAACAAGTTGTTTCTTTCCCTCTTTGGGACTAGATTGTTCCCTCAAACACGTTTCATAACCAGGCATAACAGTGCTGCATCGTGGAGCATCCTCAGAGATTAATAACATCTAGAACACCTTCCCCCACCCTCTCAATCCCCTCTTCCTCTGCCCTTGTGTATCCGGGCATCATCCCGAAGTTTTTTACTCGAAGCTACTATAGCTGCAGTAGAGCTATTGATAAAGTGGTATATGTGCCCTTTTCTTGTTTTTCTTCAAACCAGGTGAAGGCCTAACTGTTTCCTGGGCCCAGGTGCTCCTTGTTGCTTGCCATTGGTCTCTGCTGCTGCCCTGTTAATGGCACATTGGTGCAGAGCGGTGCAGGAGATGCCATCATCAGCGCTCCAGGGAAGCACTTTTGAATACAATGATCATGTGCCTTCTGCCCATAGCTGCCAAGTTTCCCAGGTCCATGCATGATGTGCTACTCCACTCCAGATCTTATCTTTGAACTATGGGGCTGTAGTCCTGTTTTATAACTGAATAAACACGACTTGAAGTCCCAACATGCAAAGGGAAAAACCTGGACTGGACCAATGCATCACACACTGACATGGGAAACTTGGTAGGGTGGTCTGCCCTTAATTTGTGGTGTACCCGGGCTCGTGGAGGAACCAGGTCACGTTTTAAGTGTTTCGCACTGGTATCCTCTTGGTGTGTTCTTACCAGATCAGTTGTTCATTCGGCTCAGTAATGTGACTTGTTATCCCCTGTTGCATGGCTCCCAAGTTTCCCCGGTCCATGTGTGACTAGCAAACCCAGTCCCAGTTCTTTTTCTTAGAATTCTGGGACTTGTAGGCATGGTTTTATACTAAGTTAAATGAGATGTCAAATCCCAGGGTTCTAAGAAAAAACAGAACTGGCCTAACTAGTCATGCATGGATCCCGGAAACTTGGCAGCTATGTGCTTGTTACAGGCAGCACTGGGTGACTGGCAGTTGTGCTGCACGACAACTTGCTAGAAGCAGCACAAGCTCACTCTGCATCGCTTGACGCTCTCAGGATGGTGGTTATAGCTGCTGTAGCTAGGTGCGGGGCAGAATAGCAGTATGGCACTTGCTCCTTTCTTCTACACCTTGATATGCTTTTTCAGTTTTTGGCTGGTGATACGATTTGATGTTTGTCTTTTCACATAGGATCAGAGTTCCTGGTCGGTAGTGTTCAAATGTTCATCATAGTAGTCTAGGTTTAACATTCGGAATAGGGGAATAAGGGTTTAAATAGAGGCAGGCCCAGCTCAGTCTTATGTCCTTCCATGCTTGGTAAAACGTGTAATCAAATGTTCGGCACCATTTAGAACATTTTCTCCGTATTTTATTTTACTTGTGTGGTAAAATGTGTTTTCTGCATTGGACTACTGCCATGATCGCATTGGCTCGCAGTGCGCCTGGGCTTGTCACAGTGGCCCCGTTTGTTAGTGTGTATGGGGTCTGTGACTGTCCTCAGCCTTTGTATAGCTGCAGGGGGACGAGGAGGGCTGGAGGCTACAGTCTGAGATGTAGGTGGGTGTGTGAGTGTGTGAGATGTGTGTTTAGGAATGGGTATGAGTAGTGTCCGCACGTGGCTTCTAATAATTGCTTGTGCGTGCGCACGTGTATGGTTGTTATTCGACTGTGATGGTGAAGGGGGAACTAACAAGAAGTAATCAGCAAGATGGTGTAAAAAGCCTTCTTTAACCTATCTGCGGGAGAACACACATGCAGAGTATCCAATTAGGCTCAGGAGTCTCCAAATGTGTGCCATGCCAAGCAAAGGGACCACAGTTATCAGGTGAAACAAAACCAGTAAGGATGCGATTTGGTGATGTTTAGTCATGAAGTTATTGCATGAGGCAGGCCTGCCAATGTGATAACTGCTAATAGAGGCATTGGCAACTTCATTTATAATTAAACAATACTAATCAGATAAACAGGAGCAAAGTAGGAGGAGCACAACACTAATATATGAGAGCGTGCGATATAAGACAATAATGTATTGGTTTCAATTTGTAATTGATTTTGCCTGATGTGCACATTGATGTTCTTTTTCTCTAGGCATACCTGAATTTTTGCTTCCTAAGGACCAGCATGCTTGTACTTAGTGACATCACTTTTCTGGGAGTGAAGACACATCTGAACCCCATCCTAAGGATGCACTGGGGGCCCCAGAGTGTGAAGACCGTAGTGGTTTTAAATTCTTTCTTAAACCGTCGGGTTTTAGTCAGAGTATGGAGCAAACAGAAACAACTGTCACACAGCTGCAAGAAGGCATGCTCTTACAGCCAAAATAATCATCTAAGAGCGACAAAGGCTTGAAGCACCTCTCAAGGCGACTGTAACCTCCATGCTCACTTCATGTACAAGAATATCACTGACTGTTTCACTTGTGAGGTTAATGAGGGTGAAGCTGCAGATTTGCGTAAACTAAAGGTGCTAAGGCACAGTTACTGTTGTCACCCAGGAGCAGGAAGTGGGGGAAAGGGTGGAGTCAAATCTTATATATGTGTGTGTGTGTGTGTGCGTGCGTGTGTGTGTGCCTGTGGGTGTGTATGTGTATGCGCGAGACTGTGCATTTGTGAGTGTCTGTGTTTATGCATATGCATGTGTGAATAGGAGAGTTTGGTGAAGGAAATAGACTCAGCCATACCTAATGAAAGACTGTTCTTGGGGTGATACTACCAAACTGGATATGAAGGGTCACCCATAATATCTTGTGGGCACTCCAAACCTATTGGAATATATCACTGGTGCCTCTTCAGAATCTGCTATACTATTTTTTTAAATGTGTTTTAAAATGCACCAAGTAGCCCTGATTTTCATGCCAACATTTCCTAGAAGGTGAGAAGACTCCCAGAGCCTCTGAAAGTAAGTTGGGCTTCCACTTTTGCTCGGAATAATTCAGGGAAGGTATTTATGCCTCACCACTTTCAAAGTTCACCAGCCACCACTGGATTTCTCCCAGGGCGTAGCACAGAATTAATCGCCTTGTCTGCACTGTATGATTTACGTTGTTCTACAGACTCATACATCTCAGCCACCCTGATCTATTAGATCTCTTGGTGGCTTTCGACATTGTGAGCCACCATTTTATTCTGACCGCAATTTCTGACTTAGGAATAAAAGATATGGGTCTGTCATTTTTTTCAAGCTTTAGATCCAAGAGATTTTTCCAAATCTTGCTTCCACTTTTTGCTTGTTCTGTTAGGCAATGTTGGGGATGTTCCCCAACGTTCAATTTTGTCACTACTGATGTTTAACCTGTATATGATTGTTGGAAAGTGGGTTATTGATAGGGGCAAATGTAGGTCTGCCACTGGCAATAAGGTCACTAACACATGGTAGGACTCAGCATAGGTCTTAGAAAATTATTCCTATGCTCAACCCTTGGCAACGGGGCTGCGAGCAGACAGGCTTAACTTCAAAGACAGGTATGTTAAACATTTAAAAACACAATTTCAGTAAATAATTAGGACACAACACATAATAAAAGTCCAACACCAATTTATAAAAATAGGAAATATTATTATCTTTAAAATAACAGCAGAATGATAAAAATCCAATGTAGGGAATCGGAGATATGTATTTTCAAAGATTTAATAAAATATAGCACTTATAAGATTATAGCACCATATTGTGATACCTGCTCGCGATAGATCAGGGCAAAGTCAAAGTTTCAGGCCGGGCGTGATGGAGCCCTGAGCGGCTAACGCTCCCGACAGGTCCCGGTCTTAGTTTCTACCTTCACACTTAGAAACTTTTCTGGAGCTTTTCTTCCCGAGGGTCCTCAAAGCTCCCAGCCAGTCCAGATCCGTTGAGGGTTCGCCGTCTTGACTTGTGATGAGGTCCCTCCCGGTCAACTTCCCTGGGCAGACGTAGAATATATTTCAAGATTGCTTCAGTGGAACAACCCAGGAATCCAGGCCGACACGTGATGGAAGGCAGGCGGCTTGGCTCTCGCATTTGCTCCCGGTCACCTTTTCTACGAGCGGACATAGAAACTTTTCTGGAACTTTTTCTCACGGGGTCTCTCGATGTTCCTCATGTAGCCAGATCCGCTGAGGGTTCAGATGTCTTCTAGTCCTGGTCAATCTCTGGAAGTTGGACCCATGGAGCTTTTAGCAGGACGAACCTTGATGGCTTGGCCAGCTCTCGGTTGAAGGCAGGCGGCCTGGCTGACCAGGTTGAGTCGGTCCCTCTATGGAGCTTTTTTTCAAAGTTGCTCCAAAGTTCTCCAAACTTCTTGAATTTCTTCCTGAAGTTCCACAAGGGGTCCCAAAGTGTCTCAAACTTACTCCAAGGGTCTGGAAGCTCCAATATTGGTCCTTGAAAGTTGAGGACATCTGTTCCCACCATCCCCTGGTACAAAACCCTTACAAATCCACTGATGGTTCTCCAAGGTGTAGATTTATTTGGTGGTGTTCCAGTTGAGCTCTTTTACCCTGTGGCTTTCAGGGAGTCCACTCTTTAGTTTTTTTCAGCAAAATAATCCACAGGGCTGTAGTTTCAGATGGTGCAGTTTTCAGAGGTCAGGCTTTAGAAATCTTTGCACAGCAAAACTTCTCAGCAGGGCACTTCTTGCTTCAGTAAGTTTCAAGCAGCAGATCTGGAGGGCTCTGCTCCTCTCAGATACTTAATCCAAGTTCTCTGGGTGATGCAGGAGGTCACTTCTGACCAATGGGAGCAGGGTATCTCTCAAAGTTATGACCACATCCTGTAGTGTGTAGCATTATTTTGTCCCAGAGTGCATCAAATATTCCAAATCTATAATGGCTGATTTTCCATCAAGGAGGTAAGAGCTGGCTAAACCCACCCCTTAGGATGGCTTATTTCCATAGACTCTGCCCCTACCATCGCACATACCTTCCCTAATCCTAGGTCTGGTGGGGGTCAAAAGTGTAAAGTGGAAACTGACACTGTGGCCATCCCTCTGCCTTTGAAGACCATGGTTTACGACTCCTCCCCCTGGCCTGGCATTCCTATAGAACAGCACACTGCCCTTCCAGCACAGCTAGTTAACCCCAGGGACTCTTTATCACCTCTTCAAGGCAGCCTGGCTAATCCACTTAACTCTGACCAATCAGGGCAGACCACTGGAAGGCTGAATTTGGCTTACAAACAAGAAAGTCTTATAACTTCTTGTATGTACACTTTAGGAGAAATTCAACAATATGATACATATTGTTGGATTTAATAATACCATTCTGGGAAGTCTTTGAATGGCATTTCTAGCCCTCTCCTATCAAGAGTTATTCATCAATAACTTCCTACTATGTTAACCTATGTAACGGGATTTGCAATGGGGAAAATGACTTGGGCCATTTTTCCAGCACCAGGAATTACAAAAACATACTTTATAAGTACTTGCCTTTTATCTACAAGAACCCCACCCCATGTGCAACTAGGGGAGACTTTAGGGGTTCTGAATCTGTAGAAATATTGCAGTTTCTCCCTCTACAGTGCTCCTAGCATCAAAGTCGAATTTGAGCAGCACTTTACCACAATGTGGGGAGTGAAATGTGAAATTTCACTTTACAAGGGCATATAAAAACTCATTTTATAAGGGTGTACCTTATAAATACCTGACCCCCCACCCCTGGGATACCTAGGGGAGACCCTGGGGGTCCCTAATATGCCAAAACATGGTAGGTTACCATTTTTAAGTGCCCCAAACACCAAAGTCGAGTTTGGGCACAATTTACTTTTTAAAAGCAATCTTGGCACCCAGTGCTGCTTTTAAACTGACCTCAGTCTTCAGCAGTGCACACATGGAAGTGCAAAAAGAGCTGCTGGCCTCTAAACTGCCATGCCCCAGGGTACTAGGGATTTCTAGGTTGTTTTAATACCCCTGCCCTATTATATACTAGGGGCTTGTAGGGTAGGTCATGCCAATCACAGGGGTACCCCGCCATATCATTGTGTACCATAATGTATGTAGGTGTTTTAACTGTATTCTAATGTGTTTCTTACAGCATAGCACTGGCCCTGGGCCTGGTTAGGCAGAGCCCAGAGTCAGTCAGAGTCAGTTACCACCAGCATCAGTCAGCAAAAAGTTAGGAGGTGCCCAGGGCACAGGATGACTTTGCAACAATGATCCTAATAGCACATTTAATTCAGTATGTTTATTTATGTCTATTCGTTAACGAAGACGATACCCACATTTCTGTTATCAGGGAATCTTTTCTGAGTCGCGCACCAAATGCATGACTTAGTCCAACAATGGATGAGCTTCAATTGTTTAAAACCAATGGGCACTTCATTTTTGCCCCCCTTGCTTGGGACTTCTGCCCACCCCTGTCTGGTGCCTCGAACATCTTGTTATAAAACATAGATCCTTCTCTTACAATGAGATCTCCTCAGTTATGAAAGCCCCTTTTTTCTTAAAGTGTGATCTTTATCATTTCTTCTTCCACCACAAGATCCAGATCTTGAAACCTTTTGAGTCTGCTTGCTTGGATTACTGCAACTTCATCAATGTTGACCTTTCATCATCAGGTTCAAACAATGCAGTAAATTCAGAGTTATGCTGTGAGACTTCTACTAAGCCTCTGCACCTGAGACCATATTTCCCTGTCTTTTACCTCATTGCACTGCCTGCAGTAAAAGAGCTGCTTTTTTAAATGTATTTGTTTGGAGCAAAATTTAGTTTCCACACCTAACTAATCTCCTTTACACCACTGGCTTCTCTGGTATTTCACTAGCCACATATTGAGATCCAAAAACGAATTTCTTTGGGGCATTCCCAAGTTTCATCCAGAGGCTGTGGGAGGTAGGACTTTTTCCATAGCAGCCACCATTTAATGAAATTCCCGCCATTACACCATTGCCAAGAATCCAAACTGCATACAGTCAGGAAACACATAGCTGCTTCCATCTCCTTGTTATGCTAAGGCACCCTATTCCAGCATGCTACTAATTTCTCTAGTGCGTCATTGGGGCAGTGTGAATTGTGGGTTATCAGTGCCAAGATGTCCTATGTAGGGAGTTTGTTGAGCTATTTAAATACCTAACATAATGAGCATATGCAGAGTGTCCACTGCAGACCTCAACCAACATCGATAGCACCGAAGCGGACAACCAAGACCCGCACAATGGTCTGTGCAAGGTGTGTACCCCTGGGATTCAGGGCTGGACCTGGAACCCAAAGCAGCTGTGGCAATTTTGTCGGACCTGCCCCCACCCGGGAGGGGTGTGCAAGTGTGAAGCACTGCTGCTTGACAAAACCGGCAGCTAGCACTACTGCTTTTGTTACAGGGGGCCGATATTGCAGAATCACTTCAAAACCGGCGCTCAGTAACACAACCCACCCCCACCGCTCCAAAACCAGCCACCATCCAGGAAATCCCGGATACCCATTATGGCCAGTCCCGCCCTGCTAGGAGTGGCCACTGATGAACCACAAGCCAGCTTTTCTGCACTCACTTTTAGTGTTACAACCAGTGCTTTAAATGGGCTGGTACTCACCGGTACTAAGTACCAGAACTTCTCAATTTTCTCCCCTAGAGTACCGGAACTTCTCCTTGTGTCAAGAGAGTACCGGTACTCCTAGAGGCATGTTGGGGTCAGACTCTGGGGTATGGGATTTCATGCAGCGCAGGTGCTGCTGAATGCATTCAGAGGGAGCGTGTCTGTGAGGTGCTCTGAAAGTAAAAAGTGTATTCCTGCGCCAGGTTGCTGCTGCTGCCTTACACTCTTAAGTGACAGCGTGACAGGAGTAAGGAGATGTGGCCTGACGGGCCGAGCTCCTCACTTTGGAACGTCTGCGCTGTCAGTTAGCGTGTAAGGCTGCGGCACTGGAATACACTCGCCACTGACTGTCAGAGCGCCCAACGCCTCGGCCAATGTCGGCTCATGTGAACAGTGCGCAATTTGTACTTTGGTTGCAGTTATATATAGCGCACACTTGGCAGGACGGTATTAAAGCACTTTAAATGAGAAATGCAAGTTCTACACAAAAACATACTTTATTTTGATTTTATGGCACAGGGAGTTGAAATCCAATCCTGTTATTCTGGGCAATCTCCCCGTGCCTTAAAAACAAAAAAAAGTATGTTTTCATGTAAGACTTCGGCTTCTCAAGTAATAAGCTTTAATGCCCTTTTACCAAGTTCGCACTATATAAAACTGCTAAAACACCAATTAGCCGAAGGACACTCGGGCCGGGGCTTTTGCATTGAATAAGAAAATGACGCTATTGTTAAATGCCTGCCTCGAAGCCACGCCCCCAGGCATGCCCCTACCAGACCCTCAATCGGTTTGGTGAGTACCGGCACTTTTCTTTTTCCATTTAAAGCACTGGTTACAACACATTAGTATTGTCAATAAATGAAAAACACGGTATGCACAAAGATGACAGGAAGAAACAATACAGTGAGTCTCCTTCCCGAACACCTGGATTCATGTGGCATATTTGCATAGTGCAAGAAGATCTTAAGCAGATAAAAACTAACCATGGACGAACTTAACCCGTAAATTAAAAACACGTGGTGAAGCAGGAGGGAATAGGAGGTCAGCAAACATAATGAACGGCGGCGAGACGCCTGCTTGTCTGTGAAGCCGAAAGCAGCGGGGCCTTCCGCCTAATAACGACGCTGTCCTCATTCACAGCGGCAGGAAAACGTCCAGCTGACAAGCGGTGACCGGGACACAGCATCCTTAATTAGGACCACGAGACTCGGGGGGTCGGGACGAGGCTCCCTATCCAGGTGTTAACCAGCGGGCCTGGACTCGAGTCACGCTATTAAACCCAACGTCATGCTGGTCCCTAATGAGAACTAACAAGGTGATGACCAAATGTCATCCCGCGTCACGATGCATCCAACATGTGGTTTTAGGTAATTACACTCACCAGAGCTTAGATTAAGGAGGCTGGGCGCCTGGAGCTGGCGCTATCGGGGCCGAAAGGAAGCTACAACACCGGGAGCTGCAAAGACAATACCTGGACTGATGCATATTACATACGCACCGAACGCAGCATCTGCAGATTCGGACAAAAACAATCATTTTGCTTCAAGTTCATGCATTACAATATTTAATGAACGGCGGAGCATGCAAGCAAAGGTCTATGCAATCGACACTCATTTTATTCTGTTTTTTAATATTAACACGATCTGATCTTTTTTCCGGTGATTACCTTTGCCTAACTGAAAATGTAAACTTGTAATAAAATCTTTTGCAAAGCCGGACTTCGTGACAAGAGCAGTTTAGCATAAGGCAATATTTTGAATAAACTGTGGAATGTATTAGATGTAAGCTATCATCAGTGCAGCTGTTGCTAGTGTGTCTGGCCCAAAAGTCTGAGGCATGGTACAGGCTCCAAGTCCAGAAGCCCAGACACGTGTCCTCCATTGTTCATCACTCTTAGCTCACGAATGATCTGACGCAAGCAAAGCCAAGGCAAGAAAAATGAGAATGAAAAAGGGTTTCTATTAGCTGACAATTATCCTTGCAATCTTCCAGTTTCGTTCTGATTACTAGAAAGTTCAAAATTTCTGCCGAAGATATGTGAAATTTTATGATCTGGTTAGCTCCTCAAATTATATCATTTTGTTGACTAACTCCTCGTTGTTGAGCCGGGCAAGGACCTCAGCCCCAGGCTCCCCCGGGATTTGATGCACCAGGGCCACGTCATCCCTTTCACGCCAGGAGGGGCGTAATTGAAGCTTTGGAGCCCCGCTGCACGGGACGTGACCGGGCGAAGCCCGTGCCAAGTGTGAACCCATCCTGCGCCCATCAGCGACAGGAAGAGGCAGGGCCGGGCCAACCCCCTTGGCTCAACGCTTGGACCCCATTGGACTCCTGGAAGCACGCTTGCGGTCGGCGGAGGAGGTCTGTGGCGCCTTCTGTTCATGCTGTGTACATTTGTATTTGCCATTGACTTTATTTGGATCTTACCAGTACTTTATCAGGTCATCTGTAACTGTAACTCCTAGGGAAGAGATTTGTTGTTCACTGTGTCAAGACTTTTTTTGATTGTATAAGGGTGTAACTAATTATGGTGAAGAGGAATCAGCCAAGGGGGGTGTCGGGTAAATCACCCGGATCATCCCGACCCTCGTCCTCTATTTTGATTTACATTACTGGGGCCTTGGGGGCGATTGAAAAGCAGATTATGAACATGGAGGAGTCTCTAACCATTTTTACTGTGGAGAATCTAGGGCAGAGTGTGACTAAGGGAGATCAAAATTCCTCTGCCAAACCTGGGGATCAGTCAGGTAGCATACAGCCAGGAGAGACGGATTTGCATGAGAGTGTTGATATTTCCTCCTCTCCCAGTCTCCCAGGAACACATTCACCAAGGAAACAATCTAAATCCCCGTCTAATGCCCTGACCCAGACCCCCTTACGTTTTCAGGGGGAGGAAGGCACACAAAGATAACCACCCCCTACAATCGAACGACTATCAAGAAACCCTGCATAAGCCCACGAATCCCTTAGTAAACCCTCCACATTTACTTATGGAGGATCCTTCCTCCCTGGC
The DNA here is from genome assembly GCF_964204655.1 of Triturus cristatus. NCBI lineage: Eukaryota > Metazoa > Chordata > Amphibia > Caudata > Salamandridae > Triturus > Triturus cristatus. The sequence goes on from NC_140590.1 coordinate 848,181,441, forward strand.
AGTGTCAATCTAGACCTTCTCGGACTTGAACAGGCTCTCCTTTAGCCCTCTTACTGAGCGCCTAAATGACATCGAGAATAGTGTTAAATCTTGCTTGGAGGAGCTGGGGAAGGGCAATGTGTCATCTGCCCGGGCTCTCCCAGTTAGGGAGGACGAGCAGCACCCTACTGGGCCTAACACTCAGTTACTGGCCCGAGCTGAGCCCTCCTTCACTTTTATAGATCCTGTTAGTGTCCCAGCTGCAATTCCTTCTAATATATTACCACCTAGAACAGTTCATAAGAGACGTAGTCTCAGCCCCTCTTCCCTGGCTTGTCAATCCCACATTGAGTCTAGCAACCTTCCCAGTATACCACGTGGCACCTATCCTAATTCATTATTAATTAAGGATGTTAATAACTCATCCATGCCTATTTCTAAATTTGAATGCTTGGAACTCCATTCAGCAGCCATACCCTATGTAGTCATCCTAGCTAACGTCCCTCCTGCCCCCATTTCTTTACCTGAATCTTGGGTTTCATTAAGGAACAAATCCTTAAACTGGATAAATACGAGCTTCGGGCTAGGTGGAATACTATTTTCAGATCTTAAAATGATCAGGAGGGTTAAATGGGCTGGGTCAGGGAACAAAACAATGAAGGGCGATTGTGTGATGCTTTCTTTTACATCACCAAAGCTAGTTTAAACTATATTAGAGAGGGCTTGTTCCTTACCATGTGCCATGAACCAAATAGTAGTCTTAACTCTTGTTTTTTTCTATCGACCTATGGTCTCCCAAAACTCCTCCCAACAGATGGTTCAACTTAATCAGGTTCAGTTCACTGCCCCTTTTTCTTCCGCTACAACTCACAATAGATTTTAATGTCTATCTACTCTTAATGGAGTAGACTGACTGAAGGGTTCTCTAACTTTTCGAACCCTGTTTTGGAGGTGTGCCTGGACGCAGATGTTGAGAGTGATGTTTCTTTCCCCCATTCTAATTCTAACAAAGCCCTTATGGGTAAACAGTCTCAACTACCTCAGGCTGCGTTTCCTGACCATGCCTTTACGGCATTGTTTTGGAATGTCGCAAGGCTACGTGTGAAAAGCACTGCTTGTGAATGGGTTGAGTTTGTGTCCAGGTTTCACATGCTTTGCTTACAAGAAACATGGGCTGTGGACCCAATACATCTTAATGGCTTTAAAACTTTCCACAACCTGGCAATCCCCTAGACTTGTGCAAGACCTAAAGGGGGATTATGCATTTTTGTGTCTAATAAGATGCTCTTACTGAATATTGTGACACATGTGACCAGATTGTATTATCACATTATTTCTAACCACATTAATCAGGTTTCTTCTCTGTTCATAGTTAATTTTTACAATATTGCCCTCCCCCCCCCCCCCGGGAGAAATTCCTAGCACACCTTCGACAACTAGATGCTGACTTGGAATTAGCTTTCCCTATTGGGTGCAGGGACCCCATTGTTGTTTGGACTGGCAATTTTAACTTATGTACTTGTCCTCACCCATCCAATAATGTATGTGGGCTAACAGCGAATGATAATGGCGATGTCACTCATTTTTCACATACAGAATATGGGGATACGTTAAATGATTTACTTTTGAAATATCTATCCTTCTCTAACAAGCTTACTAATCCTCCAACGGAAGCAAAGTGCATGTTTAACAGCAGAGGTCTGCATAGTGTTATTGATTTTTTGCTGTTTCCCTTACGTTATTCCGAGTTGGTTTTAGAATTTATAACCCATGACTTTGCAATTAGCGATCACTTTCCTCAGAGCGTAGCATTGAACATTAACTTACTTTCCCAACAGAGGGATCCTCAAGGTGTGTCTACCATGGCAAACATTGAGAGCTGTCGACGTAATGGGTATGCCTAAGGATGGTCACTGGTTAATCCCAATATCTTCTTAGAACAGTTAATTTCCAAGCAAAAGGTGGCTTTTGACACCTGTCTAGATGAGAACGCAGAGGGCGATTCAATCACTGCCTTCCAGCAACTAAAAAAATGCATTGCCGAAGGCCTTATTGCCAATCAGAACAAAGCTGGAGTAGAGAACCGCGGGTGGTTTGATTCTGCCTGTTCGAAGGCCCTGAGAAGCTTAAAGTAAGCAACCAAGGTCTACTCAGGAAGTGCAGGAGTTTAGACTTTCCAATCGGTTTGCCATTAAACATCGTATTAAAGACTCTGAAAGAGGAGACCTGGAACCAATTACTCGAGGCTAGTGAGTTAATAGATAATACAACCTTCTGGCGCATTATTATTTCTCCTTTTTTTAATACAGTTGAGAGCCCTCGCATGGAGATTGCCATTACTGAAACAAAATGGCTAAACAATTTTTCTACTCTTTACTCAGACCAAGAGGTCATGACTGCACCCTTTCCTAGCTCTAATTCTGTGCATATGACCTCTTCCATTTCCAAAGAGTCTGATCATACTTACCCAGTCTTTTCATAAGAGGACGTAGAAATGGCCGTAAAAATGAGTAAAGGTGGGGAAGCACCAGGACCTGATGGGATTCCCATCAACCTGTTCAAATCCAATACTGATCTTTGGGGTCCTCTATCAACTACTTTTTAGAGCCTGTGGGATCACAGGTTTTTTACATACCTGGCCCGAGTCCCTGATAGTTCCCATTTTTAAGAAAGGCAATCGCAACATCCCAGCCCAATATAGACCTATTTCCCTCTATGACTAATTAATCAAAGTGGCGGGACGTATCCTACTAGGCAGAGTGCAGTACTGGGCTGAGCCCAAAAGTGTTATTTCTGATCTACAGTGTGGGTTCCGCCCAGATTTGGGGACAACTGAAAAGGCTATTAACTTAAATTTACTTATAGGGAAATACGTGCTTATTAAATAAGGGAGCTTGCTTTTAGCATTTGTTGATTTATCCTCTGCATTCGATTTTGTGGTACACAATAAACTCTGGTCTGTTATGGTTAGTATGGGTGTAGACCACTCTATTGTAAATTTCCATAGAGATTTATATGCATTGGGGCGGGGTAGAGTTTGCTATGGCTTGGAAGGTGGGTGCAGCAAATCTTTCCCAATAGAAAGAGGCGTACGCCAAGGCTGCGTACTCGCCCCATTATGGTTTAATCTTTATCTTCACAGCTTAGGAGACACCCTAGCAAACAAGTGCACCGACTTAGCCCATGTAGATCAGCGCCCGATCCCGGCACTTTTGTACGCGGACAACACGGTCTTATTGGCCAGCACTCCATCAGGCGAGTACTAGATGAGTTTGCACGTTTTATGCGGGGCCTGGGGTTAAAAATAAACATCAGTAAAACTTTTATTATGAAGCTTAGGAAGAAGTCTTCAAATTGTAGAGAAATTTACATAGAGGGTTCGAAGATGCTAGTTACACCCCCATTCTCTTACCTTGGCATTCTATTTAGCAAAGATGGAAGTTGGTCCAATGCAATTAAATCAAGGAGGAGTCATTTTGTTAAAGGTGACAGTGACGACTACCCATCAGGAATACACTCATGTGGTAAGAATCATCGAATACAGAAGACCCAATGAAAAGGTCCTTGACAACCCCTAGACTCCGAACACAACAATACATATGATGACATCATCACACTCAGTACCAACAAGAAGCATTTTTGAAGCACCATGAATATGGTAATCAAGATGCAGAAAGTGTCAGTTTCAACAACTGCACATACTGGTCGTTGTGCACCATCGACGCTTAAACTGACTACCAGCATACAAATTGCCAAAAACTACGTTGCCTACCATCAGTGCCACTGACCATGGTAACTATGACCAAGAAATTTCTATTCTGTTGGCGCTATTAAATATGACATGAAGATAAAGTAATTTTAATAATTCCAATCTTCACACGCGTATATCTCCCATATATTTATCCCTAACAAGCAACCATGCCAACCACGAGTGCCATCACGAAGGCCAACCAGGACCGATTAGTCCTACTTTGATCTCAAGAGAGCCGGTCTATGTAACGTGAGCCCAACCGGGAGCACGTTAACCCAGGGAAAACGTCAGAGTCGGAACAAGCGATTCTGCCGGAGTAGCCGGTAAGCGACGCCGAGGCAAGTCTCCACGTCGCGGTAACCAGTGAGTAAAGTAACCTAACTATTTCCCCTTTCCTGCAGCAAATGGCTCTCACCTAACTGACAGATACCCTGAAGGAAGATGTCCAACTTGTGAAACAAGGTAACTGACTACCCCACTTTGTTTTTTAAGTTCTGATTTTTAACGCTGTATAAACAAACGACGATGCTGTAAGTCCACACGGGTTTACGTAATTACCTTCCCATTCACTACAATTTAAGCTTTTTATCATCACACGACGAGCCATTTATGAGAGAAATTACGATAGATCAATCATTCAACCATAACGGCTCGCTTTATCATCAGACGACGAGCATTTATGAGAGAAATAACGATAGACTAACCGCACTACCACAGCGGCTTTTTTAACACACCCCGACAAATATGCATCATGCCACTAAGAGAACCGAGATAACGTTTACTAAACCCTTCCGTATTTAGCTATTTTAATTTAAGCATGCACCCTGTGCTGAGTAAATAAAGGCGCGAATGTTGCGCACGACAATCTACTAATGATTTTGGTGTAAACGGGGTAAATAGCACTTGAATATCGTTTTAGCACGGTACATATACCAGTATTATGTTAGGCTGTCATAAAATTCATGATTGTCTTTACAGGAACAGATACAATCGGTCTGACTCCCCAAAAACGAAGGTGGTGAGTACGAATATCCACCTCTAGAACACCTGTGGAGAGCCAAAAATTGCTCCCCCATATCCATTTTGGTCCTGACGAAAGCCTCTAGACCCTGCATGAGGCTGAAACATGTTGACCAGATCACATTAGACCCTTACCAGTGCATTAAACTAATAATCAAGTTTATTCACATGCACGACCACCATTTTTTAATTTCCCTCTGTCATGTATCTCAAGAATAAAGGACACGGGATTTGACATTAGGAATTTTAAACATCACAGTTCACTGAGCACGAGCACACCCTCGTTCTGATATTTCTGACCACTACTGCACAACCAGTTGGTCTTCCTCCATGGGGAGGTTAGCATTTGGACAAAAGAAAGCCCAATGATCATGCTATTACGATACACGACGGCGGAGAATCAAGATATACCGCCTAACGCCAGTGTACGTATATGAGGGTTTTTTAAGGATGACCAACCACGTAAACTAAAAGACCCTGGTGCACAGGACAAGTGGTCCACTCCCCCTACCCTGATATTGTTGTACTAACCTTTGGAAGCTGAGTGGACCACTGCTTCTTCCCCCCCCCCCCCCCCCATTGATACACTACAGTTAAAGGTTCCACAGCCTTGTTGGACTTTGCCAGGAAATTGAGCATAAAATTCCCAAGGTAAATGATGCATGTTTATAAGGCCAAGTATAGACTGACTGCCACATATGGGGATACTTTAATGTTGAACCACTACAGCTTGCAGAAAATGATTTCCTACACACTCTTCTTGCACTGCCAAAAAGCAGTCCTACTTATTTGTGTCATGCGGAATTGAGAGTGCCATACCTTACAGATATGATCAAGGTGTTGAAGCGGGGATGAGAGACGGCCCTTCCAGATAGCGGTTGCGGGGAATAACGAGTTAGCAATAGTGCAGCTATAAAAACCGGGGAAAGAGTATTCAATACAACCCCGTGCGGTATAGTGGAGGCAGGTACGAATGCCCTCCGCCTCTACATGCCCTTCCGCAACATAAAAGCATATGTCCAGTGAGGTGCTTGATTGAAACCCTATGCCCTGATGAATTTGCCAGAACAAAGATAAGTGGCAATGAAACATGTTGGCCTTCTTTATAAAGGTTAGCAACATCGAGTGCTTTTATTTTGAGTAGACTCACCAGTCTGAATAAAGAGGGTTACTGCAAGTGAGTGTCGAACTCAATTTTAAATAATGCTTGGGACATCTGGTTCTTCGCAATACACGGGCTTCTTTCTTTGATGGGGACAGTAACAAACTTTTCTTTCTTGATCTGTTTCCTCTCTTTTTTCACTGGACTCTAGTTTTCTGACTTTTGTGAGTGGGTAACCGATGATGATAAAACGTGGGCATACTGGCGAGAACCGGCTGGTAGCCTCCCTGGTGTTGCGTACGTGAGGTGCCCTCTCACTTTCACCTTCATTTTCATTTTCTTGAGGTTTCCTCACTTCTTTCTGTGGAGGAGTCAGATAGCGGAGGGCTGCTATATTGGTTGATTTTGAAATTAGAGAGGGCTAGGACTACATTAATCTGGATGCAATACCAGTAGCTGAAGGGAAATAACTATTCCCATGAGATGTGTAGTTCCTAAGTAAAAATTATATTTCCTCTCAGTGCTAAGCCTTGTTTGGTTTAATGATCAAGGTACAGCCAGTTTTGCTCTGGCATAAGATCTGGTCCTCGTAGCATACAACTCTTAACCGCTCTATTATTAAGGACTGTTTTACATCTATATCTGCCGTGAAAATCCCTTGGCTCAGATTCGTATGTGACTTCTTGGTTGACAATGGTCACTCTGAGCTTTTTGTACATCCGGAGCACACCAGCAACATTAAAAGAAAAGCTCATAAATTAAAATGCTTTCCCCATTGAGAGGATCTGAGGTTATCCTCCAAAATTATGAAACCTTCGGTTAAAAATACTAGTTAATATTGTCTAGCTATGAAATGCAGCCTTACCTAGTTACTTGTAACCAACCATCGGGACAGATTTGTGCTGACTAGGTTTCGGCTGGACATTTTTCATCATTTAACGACCTTCCCCAATGTTAATAACAGGGCCTCTGATCACCCGTCATTTCCCTGTGATAATATCTCCAAGCAAAGTACTATTCACACTCTGTTCTTCTGTTTGTTTTATAAGGAGTTGAGAAAAAGTTTTGTCAAACAACTTGGATTTGTGCAGTGTCGCCCAGCTTTCATCTATTTGCAAACCTTACCAAGCCTGTACATATGTTTTATGCTGTCACGATGTTTATTGGCTGTGATAAAACAAAGAAACCAGGTATAGAAATGTTATTGCCCCTCATGGAGGTGCATGCTTGTTTTTATTCATTATGCACATACTTTTCTCATTGAATGTGAATAATAGCTCTTTTTATAATCATGGGTTTTTAACCTAGTGGGGATGTTTTATGTAGCTTTTATGATACACAATATATTTTTGAATGAAGCTTATTTGGCTTGACTTGACCTGACTAACCTATGTCTGATGGATGAAGTTACCTATTCTGCTTCAGAACATCAAATATTTATTTACGTTGAAGTGCATAGGCCCATGTTCCTAGTTATCTCATGATAGTCCAATTTGCTTCTGGATAAGTCTCAGTTGTTGTGTTACAGCTCACCAATGCCTGGGTGGAGCCCCAAAACCAGAAATAGTAAATTTGGGATGTGTGTCTGATGCTGATACTAAAAAATCAGTCAGCATAATTCAACATTTGTGTTCAACTTGTAGGTTCCAACTATTGGTGATGCCCAAACAGAATAGAGCACAATTCTGAGGAGCCATTTAGATATATTTAGTGTTCATTAGTATCATCAATATACTTGTGTATTGTAAATGCAAAGAGAATAGAACTTAAAACAGAAAAAGAGAGGGTAGCAGGGATATCATGAAAGATTGTTTGAACTTGATTGATAGATAATCAGCACCAAACGCTGTATTGCCATATCTGAGGTTGTGCTGAGTACTTTACTGATGTCCATTCAATGGAAATAGAAGGGATTTCCCAGCCAAAATATTTTTACCCTTAAGGTGCACAGGCCTGGGTCATTCTCAAGGCTCTCAAAGGGACTTATGATGCGTATTACTAAATGTCAAGGCTGGAGGCCGCTTTAAATTAGCTAACTCATTAAAGAGCAGTGGCGGCTGGTAAGTTTTAGAGCGAGGGGGTGGACGGGACACACTCACACGCACACATACCACTCAAAGCAATATATTCACACACACAAACGGACACAACCACATCCATTCACAACACTCTTCACCAAACATTCATACATACACGCACGCATGCACACACGCACACACAAACACATCCGTTCACAACACTTTTCACCAAACATTCATCTATAAACGCACACACGCACCAAACAGTTTAAAAGAAAAACAAACACTTTCCTGCAGCCAGCTCTGCCTCGGAGGCTTGGGACTGCTGCCTTATTGATGGAAGGCAGCAGTCCCAATGTCATCACAGACAGGGCCGGACTGGCCGTAGCGGGCACCGGGAAATCCCCCGGTGCGCCGCATTGGTGGGGGCCGGCTTTGGGCCCCTGGGGGCCATTTTTGTTACAGGGCCGTTTTTGCAGCATAACTGCAAAATCGGTCCTGGCAAAGAGCTCGCGACACCCCAACCCCCCGGGGGTTGGGGGGCGGCCAAGCACTTTGCCAGGGCCAGTTGTGGTTCCCAGTCCGGCCCTGATCACAGACTGGGATGGGGTCAGTAGTAGTAGTAGTAGGTAGTACTTATAAAGCGCACTGTGACCAAAAATGGTATCCTGGAGCTAGTTCTTGCCACTATGTAAGAAAAACAACTGATTGAGCTCTGAAGCTTAAACTGGTTATTTAATGAGGAAACAGCAAGGTTTTCAGTTATCTTCTGAATTTTAATAAGTCATAGTGTGATCTTAATGGAGCTGGTAATTTGTTCCATATCTGAGCTGCATTCACGGTAAAAGTATGTCCTACTTGTCGGACTTTGTGGAATCTGAGTTCTTGGACATAGTTGCCTGTGGCCGATCGAAGGTGTCTGCCGGGAGTATATTTTATTAGTTTGGCTTCTAAGGGTTTTGGTCCTCTGTTGTGTAGTGCCGTATATACAATACAGAGAGATTTTAAAATGATCCTCTGTTTGATGGGCAGCCAGTAGAGATCTTTCAGAGCCTTTGTGGCAGAAGAGTGTTGAGGTCTGTTCAGTGTCAACTTTGCTGTAATTATCTGAATGTGTTCCAGCTTCTGTAATAAATAGCTGGAAGGTCCTAATAAAAGAGCATTGCAGAGGTCCAGCCTACTTAGTATTACACCTCTAGAGATCAGTGATCTGGCTGGCAGGTCGAGCAGAGGATATAGTTGTCTAAGGGCCCGGATCAGTGCGAACAAGTCCTGGTAAGTCCGTTCACTTGTTTTTCCATAGACAGACCTTTATCTATAATCACATCTAAGTTTCATACCGCCGCTGAGTTGCCCAACGGCAATTTCGTGGGTAGTGGCCAGAAGTTAGGGGATAGGGATACTGGAATTTTATTAGACGAGCAACAGAGGAGCTCAGTTTTGCTTCCATTCATCTTGAATGAATTTGCATTCATCCAGTCAAAAATGTCAAGGATACATGCCTGAAAGTTACATGGAGTGTCCACCTGGTCTTTGTTTAATGACAGAATCAGCTGAGTATCATCTGCATAATTAATCAGCTTAATCTTTTGGGACTTAATAAGAGAAATAAGGGGTTTGATATAAATATTGAATAAGATGGGGCTGAGGGAAGAGCCCTGGGGAACACCATTTGATCTATCTAGAAAAGAGAGGGGGGGATCAGGTGCTTGTTGTGGTCCAGTGCCTGTGCTCCGTGTATCAACTATGGCAAAGAAATAAGGAAACACTGTTCCATTAGAGTAAAAAGAAGAAGGAATGCATGTAAAGAAGGTCCTAGGCTAAAAGAGACCCAAATGTCGAAGGGAAAAGCAGAGCTTGTCTCTTGTTGCCCTCACACACCCGGGGAGGTGTCATACTTCATCATCGGGCGTTTTGCTCCTCGTCGGGCCGGTGCTGCAATGCCCTACGGGTCCCCTGAAGGGTCACTTTGGCAGAGATCTGTTGAGACAAAATGCCGTATGGTGCATGTGGGTGTGTGGTATGGGTCCTAAAAACAGTTGTGGTGCAGTGGTGTGTGCAACATGATTTCTAAAAATGTCTAAGGGTTGCTCAAAGGATATTTTTAATGAGAGGGGGTGGCACCCTTGACAGGTTAAAAAACCCGTAGGTTCGGTGTTACCTTTGTGGGCTCAATGTCCCAGAGGTAACTACAATGTGGTCGACATGTTTCACGCCCCTTATGGTCCTGCCGGATCCGTGGCGCTTCCTCAGGACCAAATGAAACGTGAAGGGTGAGTGAAAGTGATCTGAGGGATACTACCCACAGTGTGTATCCGGGCGTCCAAGGCCTAAATAATAGGCCTGGGCGGCAAATTCCGTTCCGCTTGCGGAATTTGGGCAATTTCGCGTTCCGCGGAGAACGCGAAATTGCCCAAAATCTGCGTTCCGCGACTTCGTGAAATTTTTTGCTTGTTCGCGTTCTCAAAATGCGTGTTCGTGAGATATTTCCCCCGAGCACGCAAACAGCGATTGCAAAAAGGAAAAAAGCATCGCGAACAAGCAATTCCGCGTGTTCGCGGAATTTCTGCGTGTTCGCGGAGATTTTTACCGTTTCGCGGAGATTTGCGTACTGCGATTACGCAAATTCCGCCCACCCCTACTAAATAACCCTGCACTCTAAATTGTTAGATTGAGATCGCTCCTGGATACTGCCTAGGTAGAGAATGACAACAAAAGAAGGAAGAAAAAGGACAATGTGTCAGTGTGTCGTAGGGGCAGGGGAAAGTTCCCTTGCCCCAGAATTTGTCCTATAATCAAAAAAGAATGAATAGAGAAAAGAGAAAACTAGGTACGAACCAGAGATGGAGAAAAATCATAAATCCTCCCAAGAGAAGGTGGGACGCAGGGTCTGAACAAAGAGCGACAAGAATGATCCACGTCAGTCCAGGGGGCGGAGGCGCCCTGGTGCGTGCGGCCCCACTGTTGCTCCCCTGAGTCACCTACTAATCCCAGTGGCCTCTTGTTAAGAAACCATCAATGTTTTCACCCAGTTATGTCTCAATCGTATCACTGGTATGTTTATGGGGCGTCTCATCAAGGGTGACTGACACGGGTCATGGCATGTCCACCCCTGTTGATGGCGTAGTATCGCAACACAGTAGACACAAACCTCATCATCCCAGCACTCAACTAAAACTAGGGAGAAAGTTGCTCCATAGACTAGGGGACGAGCGCTCGCACCTTCTCGGGCTGCATGAGAAGTAATAAAGACACAGACACACTCGTAAATATCAACAAGCAACTGACTGGCGATCGTGCGGTCTCAGTAATAATTACTCGAGCATCATTCCACATGCCGCATTCAGCGCGGTGTTACTCACAGTTTTACTCGGGTTTTGGCTCTTGTGCACCTACCCCAGCCGTCCTCCTGCCTGTAGAGGAGCAGAACCACGGTACCGGCTCTATATGTAGTCCCGCTGGGCTCATCGCGCCGGTACCTGTTTACGGTCCGAACGGCCCGTCTGCGAAGCAGCTGTGTTCGAGGAGGTCTTTGGCGGTGGTGCGCATGCGCGATGGTCAGACATGCGATTCCAGCGCATGCGTGTGTGTCACCTATTCTGATTGACGCTTGATGTGTTATTTAAGTCTGTGTTGATAACCAAAAGGGTAAGTGATGCAAAAGTTAGACGTGTGTGTGATCAGAGTCACATGTGGGGCATATTATCAGATTGTATGCAGGACTGCAGTATTCCTTGAGTTAATGATTACTAGTGTTACTAGCCGGAGTCGAAGGAGGTCATATCTCCGGTCTCACAAGATTATGTGTCACAATAAAGATCATAATCACAGTAAGATGGGTCGTGATGGTCTCCCTATCTAATTATACACTTAGGTAATAGTGTTTTATTTTGTCGGTCCTGGCCTACAGTCATAGAGCCTAAAGAAACTAGCAAACAAAGCTACACCTCCAGCGGTGTGTTTGGTGTATGGTGCCCTATGTGTTTGCCAGAGAAACAAGGTGTGGCTCATATGGAAGAATAAATGAATAAATGCCAGCGACTTGGAGAGGCTATGTCATGGAGGAGCTGGGTTAGATCATGAATACATAAGTTTACAGTTCAGTCCACGGTATCTCATCATTGAGACCTTGTTCATGTGTTCGTAGACGGTGTACTCATCGTTGTTCTCGACGTAGTAAGGATGTGTTGTTCCACAGCTGGTTACTCTCCAGTATTGTCCATTTTATGTCATCACACGAATGTCCTTTCTCAATGTAGTGATTAGTTAGTCTTGTGGCCGCTCTGCCCTGTCTGATTGTGCTCCTGTGCTCACTGATCCTCGTTTTTACCTTTACACCATTTGATGTCATTCTAAATTTGTATAGAAAAGGGGGTACCGCCTGACAGCGGCCAAATAGATAGGACTTTAGCCAGTTTAATATTGCCCCCCCCCCCACTCCCACTGCTGTATGCCTGGACAGAAGAGTGTGGTGGTCCACCGTGTCAATTGCAGCTGACAGATCCAGGAGGAACAGTAGAACAGATTGTCGGTTGTCTGTTATCCTATGTATTTCATCGGTAGCGCAGATCAGAGCAGTCTCAGTTCCATGACCAAGACGGAATCCAAATTGTTCTTCCTCTAGCCATACATAGTCCTCTAAGTATTGCAACAGTATTGAACTTACATGGTGCTCTAAAATTTTTCTTGGAACTGGAAGAAGGGTGATAGGTCTAAAATTAACTAGATCTGAAGGGTCAGACAGGGCTTTTTTCAGTAATGGCTTAACTATAGCTTTTTTTCAACAAGTCAGGCACATTCTCGGTTTCAAGGGAATGGTTACAAAGTTGTAGGAGAGGGCCTGCCAACTCATCTTCCCATTTTAGCCATTGCTTTGATGTAAAAGGGTCCAACAAAGACCCTGATTTCATGGACCTATACAAAGTTTGAAAAGACTCAACAGAGATAGGATCCAGCCTAGTCAATGTCACAGAAGTAAAATCTGAAAGGAGAGGCAGCCAAGATTGAGCAGGACTATTGGTGTGTAAAATAGAGTGTTTTAATGCAGTGGGTTTATCAATCCCATCTAAAATTGTTTTGATTTTGTTTTCAATGTATTCCAACAGATCATCACATCGTTTCTGCGAGGGTATAATTTCTCGCTTATAACTGGATGGATTAGTGAAATCTTTAAGTAATTCAAATTTGTTTTGCTTTATTAGGGGTGTCCGTGAGACTGCTGACCCCTCGCCACTCTGTGAGGAAGTTTCACTGATTGACACTCGCACCTGGGCGCTTCAGGGCTTAAAACTGAAGTGCCCAGGTGAGAGGCAATCTGTGACGCTGTCCCTCGTCACTGAGGGGAGGGCCTCAGGGACCTTTGCTAAGCTGAGGATGTCACACCCACAGGAGCTGTGGCTTCCTCAGCCCAGCAAAGTTCAGCTCAGGCAGCCAGGAGCCTGCGCTAAATGCATATGTCTGGCTCCTGGCTGCTTGAACTAAAAAGTGAACAGTGTCTGTCAGGCTGACATTTGTGAAGCCTGACAGACTCTGTTCATGAGGGGCAAAAGGTGATGGGCGTGGCCCTTCAGCCCCAATTGACCAGCCACTCCTGTTAGAGATCTCTCAACAAGATGTAGGGATGACAAGTTTTTTTTTTAATTCTGTCACCATAAATCGTGTATATTCTCTGTTACAATGCATTTGCATCTGTTGTAGAATATGGAGCACAGCCACTCAGCATTTCTCCTTGCATTTGGCTAACTTGACCGTCCTCATATGTTTTGAAGTGGAGCTGCAACATACGAAGCCTCACATCCCTCAACTACAGGAAATTACTGCGTCACTTGTCGTCCTCCCCCTAGCAGTCCCTCACTCAGATATGTTTGCATGTACCTAATTGCCGCCAGAATGACCACAGCTGTTTCCACCTGACAGAGGGACTGACAGCCTAGAAACTCTTTCAATTACATTTTTTTCACCTCTGAGCAATTTTGTCCCTGCACATTTTGAGATCATCTCTCTACCCTTCCACCACCATCTCTGCTTAGGTAATAGAACTGCCCTTCCCCCCACCGCCTACTCCTCAAGATGGCTCTGGAAAACGTTACTTAATTTCTTAGCATCAGTGTACTTGTGGAAAAGTGTCTAATGGGAAGCAGGATGTGCCTATCTCAATGTCTGGGGGGGCTGGCTTTTTGACAGTATCAGACTCGGGATCTGTAACAGTATCAGACCCCAAATCCTTTCATTATCTTTGTAAATGTCAACACATACGCTCATGGGATCAGGTTTTTGCCTGCTCAATTTGTGGCATGGACAATCAAAACTCGGAAATGGGAATACAAGTTGAAATTGAAGGGGCAGATTTACAAGCCCCTTGCGACACATTTACGCCGCCGTTGCGTCACTTCTGTGACGCAGCGGCGGCGTAAACCATGCGCCATGTTGCGCCTTATTTAAAACGGGACGCATCTAGGGAGATGCATCACGTTGTAAAGCCCTGCGCCACATTAAACCTGCGTCAGGTTTAATGTATGCAGGGTGGGCGTTCCGTCGGAAAAATCCTCGGAAAAGTGACGCAGTGAAATCTACAAGATTTCACTGAGTCACTTTTCCGACGCCGCTGCGTCAAAACCCTGCGCCTGCTTGAAGCAGGCATAAGGCGTGACGCAGCATGTTAGATATGGGCAGCTCCTGAGCATTGCTGGAGTTGCGTCGCTCTTGCGACACGACTCGAGCAATGCGTTGCCCTTACGCTCTCAGATGCATCACGCATCTGTTTATCCTTGCGCCACGATGCGCCGCATTGCATCTGTGGTGGCGCAAGGGTAAACTTGCGTGACGCATCTTACCTGGCGCATCCCTGCTGATATGCAGGGATGCGCCAGTCCTTGTAAATCTGCCCTGAAATTGTTAAAATGTCTACCCAAGGGACAGTCAAAGAGCGGCGACACATTGGCTGAGCTGAGATTTGTGGAACACGAGCAGTGAAGGTGAACATACCCTTACACTGTCGTGTGACCACTGAGGGTTTCTTATTGTCTATCAGAAAGACCATGGTAAGGAATCTTTAGAGAGTTTCAGTAGGTCTTACACTGAACATGCTATGTACCTCGGGGGGCTGTTTTGCGCCAGAGGACGAGTTTACCATGTCAAAGTGACATCAGCTATCTTCAAGCAGTATATAGTGCATTGTCATTAATGCAGTATATACTGCTTTATACATTTTTGTATAAAAAATAGTTAAGAGGGATATACAGTACAGCCACTTTGATGCTGGCTAGTTTCAAAAGTTGCAAATCTCTCGTTCTGTTCTTCCTAGTGCTGATGTCCCCGCTACCGCGCGCAGCCGTTGCACATTTTTCTTAGGGCAGGCAGTTAAAATAAGAAGTAGCCTAGGCTGTGTGATCATATAACCAGTGATACCTACTCTGCTCGACTTCATTTAAATGGCTGACATTTTAAATTACGTGGGGGATTTCTTTTTCTTCTGAACGTATAGTTACATGTTTTTACAATTGCAAGCATCTGAATTAATCTGAATAAACCTCTGTTGAGCAGATCGCCAACGTGTCCTGGGCTTCTGATACTCTTCTAAGTGTTACAATTTTTTATTTTATGATCGTGCGTTTCAAGGGATGATGAGCACCCCACTCCCTAGAACACTCTATATCCCACCCCGTTGCATCCTCCTAAATCCACTCTGGTTGGTTTTCCGACGGGTTTAGAACCTCGAGCACAGTGGGTTGTGGTTAGATTAACGCCTTGCCACTGAATAAGAGATAAGAAGAAAACAATGACAAAGGGTAGACTTGCTTGTTTATTACTGGACCTCTATTCGCCATTGAAGGCCCTGGCTCAGGAGCAGTGCTTAACTTATAAAAACAAAAGTGTCAGGGACCGAGGTATTTCTGGGGATGTCACTGTGGGTGGCCTATCTCTGCCAGCGCTGCCAAATGCTATTCCAGGTTACCTAAAGCTGTAAATATGGCCCAGACCCACATCGTGGCAGATTTACAATTCCTGGCGCATCCCTGCAAATTAGCAGGGATGCGCCAGGAAACTTGCGACATGCATCACAATCCTTGCGCCACCACGGATGCGCCACATTTACAATGCGGCGCATCATGGCGCAAAGAAATGCAGATGTGTGTCGCATCTGCTGTAGTAACGTTGGCGCAGTGCTGGAGTTGTGTCGCGTGTGCGACGCAACTCCAGCACTGTGCCAACCCGGCCTATCTTGCACATGGTGCGTCACACTTTACGCCTGCTTCAAGCAGGCGCAAGGTTTTGACGCAGCGGGTCGGAAAAGATTTCACTCAGGCACTTTTCCGAGGCGTTCCTGCACTTGAACGCCCCCCCTTGCGCCGGAATGCCCACATGAAACCTGACACAGGTTTCATGTGGCGCAGTGCTTTACAACGTGACGCTTCTCCCTAGATGCGTCACATTGTAAATCCCCCGCAGCATGGTGCTAGCTTTACGCCGCCACTGTGTCACAGAAGTGATGCAACGGCGGAGCAAAAGTGGTGCACAGGGCTTGTAAATCTGCCTCATCGTTTATACGAATATTGAATACCTTGATGATGAGTTGTGCTTAAAAATATACCGACAGCGCCACCATGTGGTATACTGTTATAAGTATGTGCCGATGCTTACAAATAGGTGCTGGTGCTAACCATCAACATGCACTGGCACAAATTAAGCACTGCTGAGCAGCAAGTGATACAACTTGGACCCCATCATTGTGACTAAGAGTGTTGGGATAACTTAAGTCAGAGCTCTGCACTATGTGTCACTCCATTTGTTTCAAGGATTGTCAGACCCAATATTAAAATGAGCAGCTCCCACCAGCATCAGATTCTTACCGTATTCCATTTTTGTTCCCGTGGCTTTTCGACTTTGAGACATCCACAGAATGATAAGCATTTAATGAGTACACTGTGAACCTTCCCCAGAAAGAACACGGAGAGGGAAAATGCGCGCACGTATTTCACAGGATCTATAATGAACTCATACGCCCTGAATACTCCTGCTCCAGTGTGGGTTCCCAGGTCACTTTTTATCTCTACAATATACATCTATGACTGCCATCTTTTATAAAAGAAAGTTACATCTAAATATGTTACCACTGAAAAATGAGTGTCATATTAAATGTTTCACAAACGTTTTCATTCAAAAGAATGATACACGTTGGGAAATGTAGCTAGATAGGAAACAGCCTCTAAAAACTGAACACACTCTTCCTTCAAGGAAGACAGCAGCACCTGTACCCGAGTATGCCACCTTGTGTCAATTTCTTTAGTTTGCGTTTACAGAAGCTTAGTCTCAATACAATTACAAAACAATACCACATTGAGTACATTATTGTTAGAAATGGGGGTCTCTAGATGTCTGAAGTAGGTACCTTTGTTCAAATTGGGACCCTTGCTTCTAGTCAGGGTAAGGGGGATACACTCCTAAAATTACCCCTGCTCACCACCCTGGTAGCTTGGCACAAGCAGACAGGCTTATCTTAGAGGCAGTGTGTAAAGCATTTGTGAAAACATACAGTAATACAGTAGAACCACTACAAATGGACACCACACCAGTTTAGAAAAATGAGTAATTGTTAGACTTGGCCCTTCTGGCAAGTTCACCCCTAGAACTTTTTGCATTATCCTAGCCTTTTTCCTATGCTGTACTAGTGGTTTTAGGCCTCTAGGCGCTTTCACACTGTGTCCCAGTGGAAAGGGCGTGCGCTCTGTGTATGTTTTAGTGAGACTGACCTGCCCTCCCATAGGAATGCATGGGGGATCTGAGTGACCGTGTTAAGTCCTGATGTGAGAGGAGTGCAGGGTCGAGTTTGGTATGTGCGAACTCGTGAGAGTGAATGCTGCGCAATCATGTGTGCGGCATTACGGTGTCTCATGTAGAAGTGCCACTTCTAGAAGCTGGCCTGTCTGTATAATAAATGTGCAGTGACTGTCTGGCTTGCGATTGGCTGGTGTGTCTGTCTCCAGGAGTCAGGATGGTTCTGCCCCGGTGGTGAGTGGAGAGAGCTGCATGTTGATGGCAGGGAGGAGTACACCTGGGACCTGAATAGGGCTGGGATTTCCCTACACAATTCTGGCTCCGCCCCCTGTGGTGCGTCTGATGTCCCTGACCTGTCCTGTGAATAGGGAGAGGGGCTGAGCAAAACAAAGTGCTCAGGAACCAGTTGCATCTGGTTCGCCCCTTCCCTGCACCTTTGGAGACAAAGGATTCTGTGTATAAAAGAGGGGCTGTGACCCCATGAAAATGTTCTTGTTCTTGGACTAGAAACTACCAGGGGTGTGCTGCTGCCGGGGCTCAGGGGAAGGCTTGCCTCCCTGGGCCCTGCCCTGCCCCTGGATGCCTGATGGACTTCTGGGACCTTTTTGGATTTCTTTTCTTTGCCCTAGGACCTTTGCATTCTTCTAGCGCCTGGGAGCGCTGTGCTTATGTCCCTGGTAAGCCCTTTAAGAGGGAATCCTCAGTGTCGAAATTCCCCCGCGACGATAATGGCGGCGGGTGCCCACCCCGCTTATTTGTATCTTTCAGTGCGCAGGTGCCCACCCTGCGTCTTCGTTTTTTTATTTCATAATTAATGCGGGTGCCCACCCCGCTTATTGGAGTCCAACGCGGGTGCCCGCCCTGCTCCTATATTTATTTTCACTCTCGAGGGAGCCTACCCCTCGTTGTGCCCAGAGAAATTGCCGCCGCTGCCCAGGGCTGTGGGCGGGACCTACGGCTGGGTCAGCGAAGCAGGAAGCATTGCGAGTGTTGCGGGGCTCCCATTGGCTGGAGGGAGCCCCGGAAAAGGAGTCATGGCAGGAGCCGCGAGGCTCCATCCTTTAAGTCCCGGTCCCGAGATGGGGGACCGGGTGAAGCGTGGTGAAGCGTGGCGGCCGCCCGAACATTGCAGGAGCCACGAGGGCTCCACTCCTTAAGTCCTGGTCCCGAGATGGGGGACCGGGTGAAGCGTGGTGGCCGCCCGAATAGAGGAATTCCCTGCCCCGAAGCCCAGTGAGTTAGTGCTGGGCAGGGGACATGGGCAGTTGGCTCCCCCTCCTCGAGGTAGCAGGTTCCGTTAAGGCACCCGGTACAGGGCACCGAGTCAGAGCAGCCCCTTGTGGGCCGCTCCAACGATGAGCGCCTGCATTACTGAGGCTGCGTGGCTCCAAAGTGGCATTCCTTATTGATCTAGAGCCCCGAGTGGCTCCAACACTGGGCATCATTGTTTATAGAGGGCCCAGAGGGGCCCATGTCTTTCTCTGTGTCCTGGACTATTTTCTGAGTGGCCCCCGCCTGATAGGGGGTCACTCCAACGCTGAGGGTCCAGTTATCTTTAGTGCGTGACTGCATTGGGGGCATGTTAATTTTAGATCCTCCGTGGCTCCAACAATTGCACATTGCATTTATTTAAAACGCCAGTAGGCGCCCCAGTGCTCAGGGCCAGTCCTTCTTTTGCTGTGTTGGCGCATATTGATTTCAGGAGCCTGTGCGCTCCATGGGGACATGTTTGTTTTCTGAGCCAGATGGCTCCAACGGGGGGCACATTGGTTTCCTCACATTTGACCTCCACAGCTGCGCAGCACTTAGTGCCAGCAGCAGCGTTTAGGCCCTGTTCTTGTCCCCAGCTGCCCAGCAAGTAGTAGGCAGCTGCTACGTTTAGGTTCTGGCGCAACCTGGACCCTAATGTGATTGAAGTACTATTGGGTTTTAATGCTTATGGTGTTAGCAAATGTACTGTGTGTAGTATGTTTTGCGCACCCTGTGTTGATGCTTATGGTGTTAGGGAATGTACCATGTGTAGTATATTTTGCCCACCGTGGGTTAATGCTTAGGGTGTTAGGAAATGTACTGTGTGTAGTATGTTTTGCGCACC
The DNA here is from genome assembly GCF_964204655.1 of Triturus cristatus. NCBI lineage: Eukaryota > Metazoa > Chordata > Amphibia > Caudata > Salamandridae > Triturus > Triturus cristatus. Next base: position 848,201,180 of record NC_140590.1, read on the forward strand.
CTGTGTTTTATATAGGGGTGGGCGGAATTTGCGGAATTGCGTTACGCAAATCTCCGCGAAACGGTAAAAAATCTCCGCGAACACGCAGAAATTCCGCGAACACGCGGAATTGCTTGTTCGCGATGGTTTTTTCCTGTTCACAATTGCTGTTTGCGTTCTCGGGGAGAAATATCTCGCGAACACGCATTTTGAGAACGCGAACAAGCAAAAAATTTCGCGAAATCGCGGAAAGCAGACTTTTGAGCAATTTCGCGTTCGCCGCGGAACGCGAAATTACGCAAATTCCGCAAATTCCGCGAGCGGAACAGATTTTACCGCCCAGGCCTAGTTTTATACCTCTAGATACGATTTCTGCATAGGAGGTTGTTTTACCTGTTTAGGTTTATGTTAGGGAGATTATACTTCCCTGTGTAATAAACGCCCCTAGTGTAATTCTACTTAGGAGGTAAGGTCTTATGCGTTAGACTTATGAGAAATTGCATAATGTGTTTATGCCCCTGTGATGTATGCAGGAAAGGTTTTATACCTGATTCTATTATGATAATGCTGAGGTCATTATTGCGCCAGTAGTTACTGGTTGTGCACTACAGTGATAATTTGTGTTACAGTTGGTATATGTTCTACCTTTACAATTGGTGATTTGTGCTAATTCTGACAGTGGTCCATGTCGCCCTGTCTTGTGTAAATAGTCCCCTGTAAAATTCTGCCCAGTGCCTGTTGGCACAGTGTAAATTATGTGATTATCATCTAATGTGCTTATTATAATACAAAGGCTATTTTTTATATAAACCTTGTGTGGAGTTTCTTTTGTGGTGGGTCTAGGGTGTTGTTGCTGTGTGCGCGCGCAAACGCTTTACACATTGCCTCCGGGATAAGCCTGACTGCTCGTGCCAAGCTACCAAGGGGGTGAGCAGGGGTTATCTTTGGCATGTAACTCCCCAGCCCTGACTTAGAGTGGTGGTTTCTGCCTGGCTTTGGCGCAAGCCCTAGCCAACCAGAAATCCCATTTCTAACAGTAATCATTATCTAAACCAAACAAGACCAAATGAAAAAAATATATCATACAGTGATAACAATATGACTTTCAAACAGTAGATATAGTTCAGTTCGAAACAAATTGCAGATGCGTCACTTTTCACACAAAGTACCTTGGATGCGGTGCGTAAACAAACAAAAAGGGTAACAGGGAAGGTGATGCGTCGGTTCCTTGCTCGGGGGAGGTGATGCATCGGTTCCTTACTGCTGTGCCGGGAGGTGATGAGCCGGTTCCTTACCTGAGAGGAGGTGATGTGTCGCTTTCTTAATGAGTGGGGAGCTGATGCCTAGGTTTGTTACTGCGTCCCCCAATGATGCGACTGACCTGGCGCCTCAATGCGATGCGACGATCCAGGAAGATGCATGGGTTCTTGAAGCTGCACAGCAGGGCTTGCGTCGGAATCGGTGCGGTGATCTCGGACTTCGGAGAACAGTGCACTCAATGCGGAGTGCGGCGATCTCTCGAGCCGCGGGCAGGTGCTGCGATGATTTCTTTGGCAATTCGTCGAAAACAGGAGCAGATGTGTCATGCTTCTCATTGTTGCGTTGCTTTTCCAGCTCCCAACAGCCAGAACAATTTCCAGAGGCCCTGAACAGCTACAGACCCCTCTTGGCAGGTCCGAACTCCCAGCATGGTAGTTCAGGGGAGCTGGGGTGAAGTCTTTGGGTCCCTGAGACTTCATAACAGGAGGCAAGCTCAGTTTCAAGCCTACAGTAAACAGCAAAGTCCTTTCACCTTTCCTTGGCAGAAAGTAGACACTGCAGGCCAACCCCAGCCAGCAAACAGCACAGGGGCAGTATTCCTTCTCTGTTTTTCCAGCTCTTCTCCTTGGCAAATGCTACTCTTGATCCCCAGAAGTGATCTAAAGTTCTGGGGTCTGGACCCCAATATTTATAGAGCAAAATCCTTTGTTCCCTGGTGGCAGAGAAGCACTGTGCTCAGTCAAAACCAGTGCTGTCCTCTCTGGTGCAGCTTCCTGGCAGGATGTGGAGACAGCATTGTGGAAGGCATACCAGGCCCATTAAGGTGAAAGGAAATCTCCTCCCCCTACTCTAAATGCAGCCCAGGTCTAGTCAGCCCAGCTCTGACTCATCCAGACTGCACAACCCCAGCCCCTGTCACTCCAAAGCCAGACAATCAGTACACCATCATAGCAGAGGCACATTGGATGGTTAAGCAAGAAAAGACCTACTTCCTAAAAGTGGTATTTTCAAACACAGTATGTAAAAATCACCTTCACTAAAAGATGCATTTTAACATTCTGAGTTCAGGCATACTAAACTTTATTTTCCTACCTTGTTCCTAGGGGTAGTCATGTTTATAAGATGTTATAAGCAAACTCCCAATTCTATACTATGGGAACAGGTAGCCTTGCAATAGTGAAAAACAAAATTGACAGTATTTGTTATGTTATGCTATGTATTGGTTTTTATTGAGCGCACATTTCACCCGAAGGTCTCAAAGCGCTAGCCTGACACAGTGACCGGAAAACGGTGAAAGAAGAAACAGTCTAGAAAGGAAACGGTCTTAAAATAGCCAGGTTTTGAGCAATTTACAAAACTTTCTATGATCGGTTTCTGTACGGAGGTGAAGAGGGAGTGTGTTCCAAAGGGAGGGTGTGAGACACGAAAAAGATCTTCCGCCATTTCTGGTGGTACGGATTTTAGGAGGAATCAGAAGGTTTTTATTGGCTGATCGAAGAGTTCTGGAGGGCTGATGTCTTTTCAGTTTGTTAGCAAGGTAATGAGGGCCTTGTCCACTGAGAGTTTTGTACACTAGACAGGTAATCTTGAAAGTGATACGTTTTCTAATCGGGAGCCAGTAAAGGGTTTTCAAACATGGTGCCGAGGGAGAGCGGGGTGGTAGGTTTAGTACTAATCTTGCTGCTGTATTGTGGAGGACCTGGAGTTTTGTTAAGTACTCTTCATTTATGGAAGCCAATAGGGCATTTCCATAATATAGATGGCTGATGATTAATCCTTGCACCAGTGGCATGCGAGATGACAGTGGGACCCATTAAAAGATTTTACGGAGGCTGCACATCAATCCGTAGCAGATGCCAGTCACATTATTGAGATGATCCGACATGGAGAGTTTATTGTCAATCAGCACCCCTAGGTTTCGGACAGCAGTCTTAGGTGAAGGGCATATGCCCAGATTCAGAGGCCACCAGTCACTTGACCACATGGTTTGTGCTTTGCCAAAAAGGATGAATTCAGTTTTACTGGCGTTCAGGTGCAAATGATTGTTTAACATCCAGCCAAATATCAATGTCTGAAACGGCGTTTGGTATCGGTTGGGTCTGGTCCAAGAGTAAATTAACAGCTGGGTGTCATCAGCATATGACACTGTGTCAAAGCCGTGTTTTTTAATTACATTAGCAAGTGGTGCCACGTAAAGATTGAAGAGAGTAGGGCTCAAAATGGAGCCCTGGGGGACACCCTTGTCAATGAGTTAGCTGCTGGAGGTAAATGAGCCTATCTGAACTTTAGATGTGCAATCTGTCAGGTAGCTTCTGAGCCAGTTCAAAGCGGCGCCCCCGAAGCCCATCTCCTGCAGACGGTTCAGGAGGATGCTGTGGGAGATGGTGTCGAAGGCAGCCGACAGGTCAAGAAGGACCAGAATGGCAGATTATCTGGTATCAAGGGAGAGTCTTATGTTATCCACTATCTCCAGCAGGGCAGTTTCGGTGCTATGAGAAGCCCGGAACCCAGATTGAGAAGAGTCCAGCAAGTTATTGCTCTCTAGGTGATGGACAAGTTGTTTATTAAATAATGACTCTAATACCTTCCCGAAAAAGAGGGAGAAGGGAAATCGGCCGATAGTTGTTGGTCAGCTTCGGGTCTAGAGTTGGCTTCTTTAATATGGGTCTAACCATAGCCTCCTTCCACCCAGTTGGAACAATTGAATGGAGTAGCAATAGGTTGAGGAGCTTGGCTAGGCTGGGAATAAGGGCTGGTCCAATTTTTGACACAGTATGAGAGGAGACCAGGTCAGTTGGAGAGCCCGATCTCACCTTCCTGAGCGCGGTTGAAACATCCTCATGGGTAAGTTCTCTGAATTCATTAAGGGGGATGGAAAACAGGGGGTCGTTGTTAGCATGATCCTGATTATGAGGTTCACTGACAATGTGGGGGAAGAGGCTATGAATGTTATTGATCCTATCCACAAAGAAAGATGATAGTGTGTCTACCCATTCTTGTGATGCGATCAGTGTTGACTGATGAGAGTTTGGGTTGGTGAATTCTTTTAGTATTTTGTACAATTCTTTGTGGGAGTTGGACGCTTGATTTATTCGATTCCCTAAGTATGTTTTTTTGGCCATGGCAATATGGTCAAGATAGCGCCTAAATGTGGCTTTATACAACTGTCTGTCGGCGGCACTTTTTGAGTGTCTCAACTTACGTTCAGCCTTCCTTGCGGCCAACTTATCTATTTTTAAGTTAGTGGTGAACCAGGGTGATAATTTGTGGGGGCGTTTAACTTTTTTTGCGGGGGCAATTCTATCTAGAGACTGGCTGATAGCTGCCTCGAAAGCCTCAGCTGCTACACGAGGATTGTCAGATTCAGATAAGGGAGGGGTAGTGAAATTAAGACAAAAAGTAGCTAGGTTAATTTTGTCCCATGACCTACTTAGCGTTCGTTTTTTATGGCAATTATTGGGGGTAGGGGCTGCCTGAATATGAAATTTTAGTATATGGTGCTCAGACCAGAGTAGTGGAATGGGAAACTTGACCTTGACCTGAGACGAGTTTGTGAATATAAGGTCTAGTGTGTGGCCAGCAGAGTGGGTAGGACCAGCTACCAGCTGGTTAAGACCCAAGGTGTTTAAGCTGGAGATTAGGGAGTTAGAGTGCACATCGCATACAAGTTACGCATGGTGGTTAAAATCACCTAATAGGAGAAAGTTGTCAGAAGCCAGGACGTGTGGCGCAATTGTCTCAATCAAGTGGCTTGAGAAGTATGCTTTGTTACCCAGAGGGCGATAGAGTAGAGCACCTCTCCAGGACCCCTTAGTAAGGAAGTTCATTTTAAAGATACAAAGTTCTCCCCAATCCCAGAGGAGGGTATCAATTATGCTAAGTTCAGAATTGGCCCTAAAGGCTATTGCTAGGCCACCACCTCTCTTGTGGTTTCTGTCTAATCTGGTCATCTGATAGTCAAGGGGAAGAGCTATGGCAATATCCGGGAGGGAGGACTCGTGGAGCCATGTCTCTGTAACAAAAAAGATATCTGGCTTCGCGGAATCTAGCAAGGTTCAAGGGCGTGTTTTGGAAGTGAACGAGCATTGCAGTAAAGATGGTTAAGCGGGTCGTTCGAAGTGACATTAGGGGGGACAATGGAGCTTCGTTTCGGGAAGGATTGAACACTGGGGGGAGTGCTTGTTTGAGCCTTGTTGATCTCGGCTTACAAAGGAAGATTTGTATATACCACGGAGGGTGGTGCTCTATTGTGTTTATGAAGCTCGAGGCTGGTGTTCTGTAGTATAGCCATAGGTGGGCTGTGACTGCGTACATTTCCTGTGTGAGGGGAAAGGAGGAACAGGCTGGAGATGGAAACCAGCAGAGTGACTGGCGGTGGCCTGGCATGGACGGGCGCAGACGGACTTGCCTTTGGCGCGCCGCTGCACGCATCTGATGTTACCACTTCTTTTTAGCATGGAGAAAGTGGGCGGAGGAAGAGAGCAGCATCGTCGAAAGCGCTGACTATGGAATAGATGCTTCCGGTGCAAGGAAGATTGTTGGTGCTAGTCCCTAGATACAATTGGCACAAGCCGCGACGGACCGGGGACAGCACATCAGAGAGCAGGTGAGATCGGCGCAGAACAAATTAAAATCAATTTAAAATAACATAAACACAGACTGCGGGATGGGCAGAGTAAAGCAGCATGCCACGTCTAACCTGATTTTCAGTTCCTGATAAGGATGCGCGTCCGCTGTGAGCACTTCCTTTTAGCCTAAAGAAAGTGGAGAGCAACAGCATCTGAAGCGCTGACTATGGAAAAGATGCTTCCGGTGCAAGGAAGATTGTTGGTGCTAGTCCCTCCGTACAATCGGCGCAAGCTGCGACGGACCGGGGATAGCACGTCAGAGAACAGGTGAGATCGGCGCAGAATGAATTAAAATCAATTTTAAAAAGATAAACACAGACTGTGAGACGGGCAGAGTAAAGCAGCATGCTACGTCTAACCTGATTTTCAGTTCCTGATAAGGCAGGATCACGATCACTATCAGGACATATCAGGACATGCCACACACACCAGGGCATGTCCTACCTTTCACACACACTGCAGCCAGCCTACCTTAGGGGTGACTAACATGTAAGAAAAGAGAAGGTTCGTGCCTGGCACGTGGGTGGCCTTGCCAAGTCGACATGGCAGTACCAGACTGCCCACAGGCTCTGCATTGGCAGGCCTGAGTTACCTTTACAGGCTGCTTATGTGGGTGGAACAATCAGTGCTGCAGGCCCACTTGCAGTATTTGATTTACAGGCCCTGGCCACACACAGTGCACTGTACTAGGGACTGACTAGTAAATCAAGTATGCCAATCATGGAATCACCAATTCATAACAATGATTTACAGGGAGCACTTGCAAAATACAGGAGGTAAAAGCAGAAATACAGGGGAAACCCACACCAATGATGTCAGGTCTAACAATTATCATATCCCTATTAACAGCAGGGAAGAGGGAGGGTTGCTTATAACTTTCATAAAAATACCCATGACAGAAAACTTCTGGTATGCTTAATGACACTCATAAGCATTGAGTGTGATAGCAAACCCATCAATTTTTGGAAATCATATTTATTATTCATCCATTCATCAACTCAAAAAGCGGGTAGAAACGACATTGAGTTGAGTGTTCAACGGAGCAACTCCTTCATTAAGGAGATTGCTGCAGATCGGCGCATATAAAATCTCCCTGCTTCCACGGACAGTGTAAACCTACAGTCACACGCACATGCACACATCATACGCTAGGGCCCATCACACTGAAATTCATACTATTACTCTATCCACACTGAATATAGGAGAGAAACCTAAACCAATCTGCATCTAAACGAGGTCAATGAGACCGTAAAGACATTGTCCTGAGTCATGATTTTAAACATAGGGAAAACATTAGAAACTCAATACATGACAAAGAAATAACCACCCGACACTGGAATTTAAACAAATGATTGTTTATCTAAATTAGATCAAATGAAAACGAAAGTCAATCAATAGCAAAATCATTATTCTCATAGTTACCTATTCTAGCTAAATGGGTCAGGACAGGTCTCTCAGTAAAGTCTCTCGAGCTGCCGTCCTCAGCATAGGTTCAGGAAGATGTGGCCTCAAAATCCCGAATGCAATGACCACGATGAACGCAATGAACAGCAAGGGACGCAATGAACACGGACCCTCTCTAGTCTAACATATTTATAACAAAAATGACAAAATAAAAGTTACAAATGAATTCTGAATATCCGCTGAGCCGCTGAGCAGAGCGAACAGGAAAGGATGTTGCAACATTTAGAAAACCTCCGCTCAGGAAAAATCACAAAAATAAAAACACGGAAGAAGGAAACTCGAGCTTGCAAGTGTTGCTTTTATGATTGCTCTTCCTCGGTACCATAGCAGAGCCACCACAGATCTTTCATTGTTCATTGTGGCTTAATCCTTCTCCAAGGACAATTGGATTCATGCCCAGAGCTGCTGTCCTCACGGAAACTTTTAATTCAGGCAAAGGCTGTGGTCAGGTGACTTTCAACCATGTTCAGCTAGGCCTCTCGTCAAAATTCAATCACTCGAGCGCAGGCTGTAAATAGCAGCCATCTTTGTTTAGGCCAAAACGGACCATCTTAATTAAAAGAAACACAAAACAACGTTACCACATCATAATGATTATACAGTGTTAATCACCACTAATACCCTTATGTGTATGTAATTACCTAGCCGTCTGCAACACAAAGAAGCATTAGCACACGTTATTTTAAAAACGTAAACTCAAAACAAATAGCACTTTTGCGACACTTATTTAATAAAAATGCACATTATTATTAAGCAACATATATGCGTCCCACGTGTAATTTCTCTCATTAGTAATGTTGGTTAATTTAGACATTTAACAAACTAATTTTAATGATTACAAATTAGTAATTTTAATCATAACATATAAACAAACTGGAGCTTAAAACTCGATAAATTTTCAACAGAAAACTCTGCTCCAGCAGATTACATAAATACGGTTGACCCACTTGTGTATCCATCTTTCCTAGAGTCTAGGTCATTGCAGTGGTTGGTCCAGGTCTTCAGGTTACTGATTTGTAAATATCCTTAGCTTGAGTGTTCCAAAGAAGGGCTGTAGTTGTCCCATCCCTATTGTGGAGTGTTCTTAGTTTTCTGCAATGGGTTTGTTATCTTTTTGATCAAAATGAAGTACAAGACTATTTCGAAATAGATTGGTCGGAAGTGGCTAGTAAATTCTAGAACTGATTGGACACTATTTCCCAGAATTTGGGCTACCAGAGGTGGCTGCGGCATCTCCTTCTTCCTCGCTTGGGTGCTTCAATGTTTATGGAGAAAAGGCTGTCTGGCACCATCCCAGCTCGCTGAGTGCACTCAAGAATCCTGCAACGTTTCTTTGAGGGACTTGTGAAATTATAGGAGCTAATGTCCTATTCACCATCCTTGTCTCGTTACCTAGTGATTCATTACCAAATGATCACTTTGCTCGAGATCACTATTAGAGTGTCCCGGGAAGCTCTCTATGACAAATTAGGCACAGAGATACAGAGATGATACATAATCTGTTTACTCCACACCAGACTCTTGCATCCCTCTACCAATACAAACGTTTCACCTACACAGGGTATCCAAGGATTCCTTTTGAGATGGGTCTAGCTAAGCAAAGTTATTTAATGGCAGGCCAGTTTTTACAGTACTGTTTTCATAAGACCCTTGACTCAGCAGGTCATTTGGAATCAACATGGCATATTCCAAGCCAGACTCAAGCACCAGAATGTGTGTGGCCCAAAAAAAGGGAGGTAGGTGGCAAGGCCGACAGGGTGAGGACTATTATCACGTGACATGTGGTTCCTGGTGCTCCTTTATAAAGGAATCATCTCAGACGGTGAGGGCAGTAACAGTAATCAGCAAAACCACTGCAGGTTCAGCTATCTGAGTTAGTAACTTGGTTAAGAACCACTTCACATTGATAGCAGCTCTCTATTCCCATGTAGATTGCGCCAGACTATCATTGCCCTCATGGTATACCCGTAGTAGCACACTAGCTTAGGTATTAATTTAAAAACAAATTGGTTCACAGGCCAATATCGCGTTCAGCTCTGTCAATCTTTCAAACACAAGCAGCGGCAATTATTTCAAGTAATACATCAAAAGGTAAAATTTCAGTTTGTGACAACAAATATATGTTGTATGGACACCATACGTGACGTAATTCCAAATTAGATGTCAGGAAAAGAGTTCCACTAGCAATGAAATAGATAAATGTTAGTCATTTTAAGGAAACAGTTGCATAACTAATTCTCAGTACCAGCACTGAGTCCTCAAACATTTGTTTGGCCAAGATGGGCTGTGATGGGCTGGTCTGCACTGTGCTCTATTCTGGAATGGGCTCTGGCTTGGGCTGTGCCAGACTCTTGGCACTTGTGTAGGCTGTGCTGGGCAATATATACATTTGAGTTTTTCCGGGCATTACGCTGAACAGATTTTGTTATGGGATATGAGTTGAACTGGTTTGGGCTACATACTTTTCCTTGCATACTCTGTGTGTGACTGACATGGTACCTCAGTCTGGTCCGGTCCAGATAACATCAAAGTCCAGAAGAGGTTTCAGAAGCAACATATGCCCCTCCCTTGATGCCCACCTATTACAGCATACTGGCACAGGTCCCTTCTTGCCACCAAATATGTCCGTTGATGGTGGTGATGAGCTGTGCAGGCCATCATTTAGGTAATTGCACAAGGCTACATTCCTCCTTCTGTGTGGCGCAGTCTTCGGTTGATCAGGATAGCACTGATTTGAGGCCAAGACTGCTGCGCTGCAGCATCTCTGTAGGAACTTTCAAGTTTTGAGAATTATTTGGAGTGTGAACTAATTAGTATAGATGATATCATCTCTTTCATCAAATACAACATGAGAAGAGAACTCAGTAAAATTACAAGAAAACTAAATAAATGTAAAATAAAATGACGCAAAAACTTCATGAATTTAGACTCATTGTTTACAAAGGTAGTGGATCAAACTCTAATGTGCTCAAAGTGAAGCTTCTTACTAATTGAAGAGGCCTCAAGGAAGACTTCCCCTGGTGACATTACTTCCTGATTGCTATACAGCTTCCAGGAGCTGATCTCTACACAGTAGAGGTCAAAACAATTGTGTTTTTATAGTTCAGGTTCTAGTCCTTCATCTTAGGTGTGACATAGCCAGTTGTTCTGAGAGCTAAACCATAACTTCAAGTTACGTAAGTTTCACACATAGGGCCATATTTATAAATAATTCACACAATGCAACGCAGCAAGCTTGATGCGCTGTGTGAAAGGGCAGAAATGTGCTGTATTTACCATTAGCATTCCTGTTCGTTCCTAGCGCTGACGCTCTTTTAGCCTGACCAGTTCCAACGCAGGCACTCTTGCATCATGTTGCAAGGGTGCCTGCCTTGCAGGCAGGATTGTTTTTGTGAAGAAAGGGACACCTTCTTGCACAAAAATAATCCTCAGAGCACACTTAGAAAGAGGAAACAATGAGGAGAAATAAAGTAATTTCTTCTCATTGTGCCTCTGGTGGGAAGGCATACAATTCTGATGCATTCCCAGGTCTACAAACGCCTTTCAGAATTCATAGGTGGATATGCGACAACACCCATGCTCCACTTATGGCATGCCTCCCTGACACAGATTGACACAAGGCAGCGATTTGTACAGCCTTGCGTTACTCTAGAATAATCAAACCACTTAGACTGTGCAAGGTGGCCTTGTGTTGCTTGATAAATCTCATTTAGGATTTGCATTGTCCTTGGATCCCCACAAGGATGAAGCAAAACCTTGATAAATATGCCCTATAATGCCTAAGACTGGAGGTCTCTTCCCTGTGAAACTCGTCCCATAACCCGTTCTGTCTCAGCTGCTCTGTTCTGATCAGGTGGTAAATGACGTAGGGGGTGGGATTAGCGTTGTGGGGCTGGAGGTGAGTAGGGTGATTTTAGTGGACAGGGGAAGCAGGAATCTGGTAGAGAGGAGCCATCCGTGCCTGGAAGACTCTCTCCATAGGAAAGTGTCAGGCAAGGCCCTGGCTGTGCTTGTACCCACAGACCTTGCCCGGTCTTCCTGAGATGTTTACTGGCTGTGGCTACTGCTCTGCCCGATTAGTAATCCGACATATTGTATGGCCCTAAGAGTTAGAGAGAGAGATAAACAGAGCGGTAGAAGTGACATCATTTAAGACTGGAGCTGCCCCAAAAAAATGCGTATATAGTAATACTATTGATGATGTTGATGATGTGATGTGTGTAGCTCCCCGCACTGTCTTGTGTTCAAAATTCCAGAATGCTCTTCAATTCTCGCTGCTCTTCTGTGCAGACACTGCTATGTCTCAAACTGTTCTCTGTATATAGTGCTTTTAGCTAAAACACTTCACATGGTGCATTCAGGTATGAAATTACTACACAGCCTAATCTGATGGAACCAGCAACTCCTTTAATTGTGCTCATACAGATTAAAGTCTCTTTTGACCATGTCTAAATGTGAACCTGCAACCTACAGTGTCACAGAAAGACGAATCAATCCGTCAGTGCTTATCTCACTAAGCTTTACTAAAACATAGGTGCAGGGTTTTACTTCATAGTTACTAAAAATCTTCTCCGTTGCTCATCTATTTGTCAATTCAACATCTATCAATGTTCATTATTACATAACGTGTCTAATTTCAGAAGATTTGTTTTCGATCTTGAGAAGGTTGAGTGTGCAAACTTTTTATAATTTGCCACATATCTAGTTTAATAAATAAAACTGTTTGAACTTGTCTGTACAATGTGCTTTCAAAATCCTTAGAGTTTCCGCTGCCTGGAACCTGTAATTACAGTAACACTCATTCACTGTTGTAAAAGTACCGGTTTACATGGAGGAAATAGTATTGCAAGTAAAGAACATTTCCATCTTTATTAAAGTTGGAGTTAGAGTCAGCTGTGGAGAAGGAGCTGAAGAATAAACACTGAAATTAATTTTTCTAGTGCTGTTTCATTGGTACTAATCTCACAAAGCTAAGATTGAGAGTACCAGAATTAGCTGAAGGAGTCCGTAATCTTGCAGACAAATGTCGGTGCTCTTAAAACAAAGTAAAGCCTGAATGTTTACAAATTAAGAGCAATCTCTCAAAACGTTTCTGATTGCAATATGTTTTGAGGTTTTCAATACAATAGAAATGAAATGTGTCTCATGATCATTCATCTTAGAATGCGGTAGCACAGCCTGCTGAAGACTCCGTATTTTTCATTACAAAAAAATAAATAACCATATTAATTGAAACATAGCTAAAGATTAACAACTCTCACAGGTATTCACCAGCCACATCTATGTACCTAGGTGGAGATTGAGGAATTGTATGTGTTCGCTATTCCATCCTCCCAAATAATGAAAAGCCTGGTGGAAGTAGCAGATGAATGACTATCTCATAGAAATACATGGCAATGCCTTTGGTGGAACAACTCAACCCTATTATTTTGATCCATAACTGAAAAATGCAGACAAATAGATCCGGTTGTGCATGTGCACGCCAGACATAACATGGATATGAAAACACGTCCATAATACCATCTGTACACATTACTACGGATCACATAACAACAGGGGTCGGTTACTAAGGATCCAGAGCCGCACACACCTGGTGCCATTACATTTTGATGCCACATCACGTCCTGACGTCCTATCAGACCCGGAAGCAACGTTCATACTTCTTCACTCTCAGCGTTGTCTTTGATTTAATTATGGGACTCCTTAATTAGCATCCTTAATAAGCAGATGTGCAGGGACTGGAGGCCCAATGGGTACACCTGCAGGCTCATTTATTTGTCAAAGTAAGCCACGGAAAGGCTTACTTTGACAAGGCTTTGACAGGCTTATCAATACTTAACATAACAGGCACGATTGGATTTTGATAAGTACCATTACGTTATATGTTTATAGAGTTTGACTATAAAGAGTAGTCTCCCACCCCATGCCCTTATATATATACATTTTCCCACATAAGTAGGGTGAGTTTGTGTCATTGCATTGGGTTGTGTATTACACTTTACGATTTGCTGTGCAACCAACAGGTGAATTTGTGTCCGTTGGGTTTTGAACAATACACATTCATTGAGATCTGTGTCAATATATTGATTATTAATAACCTCTATTTCCTCTTCTCATCAAGAAATTCCTGGACTATCGCCTATGAAAAGCGAATACTTTACTTTGTTAGTTTATGTTTATTATCACATGCCCGTACATTAAACGCAACCTAGACATTAGGTAGAGAGGTTAGACATGTGGGATCCAAAGTCCTGAAGAAAGCCACTGACCCTCACAGGCTTAGTTGTTGCCTGAAACATATTGGCTGATCAGAGATGCAGAAATAATTGGCATTCCAATGAACCCTTTTGTCTGTTTTTCATCTTATAAGCGGAACCAAATACATTGTCTTCCAGTTACAAACTAGATCATTTTAATTATGTTTCTTGTCAATTGGAATCCCTTGTATGCATGCATGACATGTGTGGACATAACCCAAGGATGACGCAGTGAAGGGTTATTTGTTCAACACCAGTGTGTGCTATAACAGGGAAAAGTTGGCACTTTCAATTTTCCTGTTTTGAACTTGTTCACCAATCGCAGACAGGTTCTGTTCTTTTTTGTCACTGTTCGTAGTTATACAGTAACTAGTTTAGAAAGGAATGAGCGCAAGGATTGACCTATACAAAACCATGAAATATGGCAATTAAAATAAGACACCCACTTAGCATAAAAGCACAAGCAGAAAATCTGAAATTGTAGAGTTCCACGGGAAAACCGTGTATTATAGCAATTAAAATGAGCGGGTGGAATTGCGTGGACTATGTTTTATCGGTATGAGTTTTACGAGGGATGTACCGAACAATTAGTAATAAGCTAATACAAATGTTTAAAATTGTGAAAGAGTTTTCTGATCCGGCAGTGTGCCATAGAAGCAAGGCCCCATCAACAGAGTGGTTTGAGCAAATTTAAGATTTCTTTCACAATAGAATTCAACATATGCAAAATAGACTTCCTACAGTTTTGGATCTGGATGCGTATCCGGGTAGTTCCACTCAGACTGTGAATTTTATTTCCTGTGGCCTATCCGAGGTTCATGCCATTTCCTTGGTAGACTCTAGGACAGCAATTCTAAGGGCAAGATTATGAGTTTGGTGCTCCATAGGACTGCCAAACACGCAGTGGTACGGCAGTCAGAGCCGCACCTGACGTCCGACCTCCGAATTACAACTTTGGTGGTCGGACCACCATGGGACGGCAACAACCGTCAGGTATCCGCAATCCCTGGTGGCGGCGCAGCAGTGTGAGGCCATGGGGATGCATGCAGGGGGGCATATGGTGTGCCCCCCTGTCAGCATACATGCCCATTTCCTGTATGACACACCCAGTTCCTGCACGGCATGGACTTAACAGTCCACGCCATGCAGGAACTTGCTTTGGCGTTCCCAATGCGGTGCCTTTTTCAAAGGCACCACCATAGGAACACCAAGGACCGTCCGACAGACAACGAGAAAACTCATAGTGTGGATGGCAAGCAGTCGAGTTTGGCGGATGCGGGAGCGGGACAGTGGTGTGCCACCCCACTCCAGTACTGCCAAACTTATAATCAGGCCCTAAATCTTTAATCTGGTTCACCAAATGATACGTGCCCCCCATCCGTTTTAGCGCTTGGTGTGGACACCAACAATCCCACGCTGAATGTGGAGTTTAACAAATCTTTAGGCACTGCTATCGTGCCTTTCTTTTGGAAGAAAGCTATAATTGTTCCTTTACTAAAAAAAGCCAATTGGAGATCCGAATGTTCCAGGAAATTATAGGCCTGTTTCCCTCCTTCCTGCGCCTTTTAAGTTAGCTGAAAAATGAGTGATTCACCAGCTCTCTGATTATTCAGAGGCCAAGAAGCTTCTTCATCTGAGCCAATCTTGATCCTGACAGAGGCATTGTACAGAGATGGTTCTGGTTGAGGTTTCAGATCTTATAAGAAACACGATTGATATGGGCGGCCGGGCAATCCTAGTATTTTTGGCTCTGTCAGCAGCATTCAACAAAGTCCCACATTCCAGGCTGCTTGCATGTTTCCTTGAAATATGCATCAGAGATAATGCCTGGAAATGGCTCAAGTCCTTTCTTGAGTATAGGAGTCAGGAAGTCTGGCGTCCTCCTTACTTCTCCTTGAGCAGAAGTGTTTTGGTTGGAATCCTCCAGGGCTCCGCACTTAGCCACACAATGTTTAACTTCTCTAATCGGCCCTGTGTTGGAAGAGTGGGGGCTGGTTTGCTGCAGCGGGGGCCGGTTTTGTCACTGGGGGCTGTTTTAGAGCGGTGCTGTAATGTCAGCCCGAGTAACAAAAGCAGCAAGCAAGCGTTTCCAGCCCTCCTGGGCCAGGCAGTGCTTCCTCAGGGGATGGTTCGACTAAGGTGCCAGGGCTTGTTTGGGCTCCCAGTCTGGCCCTGCTCTTTCCTTCCAGCAGTGGCAGCGGGCCTTTGGAAGCATGGTCATGATGAAATTAGCGTGAGTAGGGTCATTCAGGGCTGTCGGTGGAGTATCATACATGTGACAGAGGAGTGGCGGTAGCAATCTACTTATGGGGCAGTACAAGTAAAGAAATGAGCTAATTAGGGCTTACAACGTGAAAGGAGACACTTCATACTTACCTTGAATCATGCAGGCCGATATTTAAAAACAATGTAGTAATATAATTCGAGCATCAAAGCGTGAAGTGAAAATATAGTAAATTATTAAGGGAACAAATAACAGTGTTGATAATTAGGACAGTGGTGCATGTGTTGTCAGTGGTTTTATCTTGCACCAATGGGACAATTTCAATAGACCATGTCTGAGCAATCTGACCTGTCCAAACTGAAGATAAACTTGCCTATGATGTAATTTTAGTGCTTTTGCAATTATCTCAGCCTGCCTTCCCCGTCAGTTCTTCTCACAGTCTGTCCACACAAGTTTATCAAAAAGTACGATTTATGTGGGAAATAATTCTCCTGTGCACTGCAAAACGAACGGCCTTGAAATGAAAACAATAGCACAATTCGCTGCTTCGTACCTGCAAAACAAACAGTCTTTCCTATTAGGCAGCTTTAGCAAACGAAAGGTTCTGTTGACGGGCAGCTCTCTTTCCCAAAAGCTCTACCTGGGAAGGCATCACATGAGATTTTTTCATGTGGGATGGAAGAATAAATGCACGTGATTTCCATGCTGTGGCCCTGTTTGTTGATAGGCTCCAGGCAACATGTGTCAGAAAGGTCTGTACGTTCTAGTGAATTGAGGTGGGAAGGAAGGGAGCAGGGACAGGGATAAGCTGGGCAAGAGCCGGGAGAGGAAGGTGGGCTGAGCAATTACCGGCACTATGAAATATGTTCCGAGGTTTCAGAGCCTTGCTCCCAGTCACAGGCAGAAGTGTGATGTCCCGATACCGGTTGAGGGACGAAAAAGGCACCGAATGCTCAGGCAGTTTCTGAGAGAGCGCCTCGTATGTCCATCTCCCTGTCGTCACAAGCTCTCATCATTTGGCAGCTCCAAGGAGTGATTCTTATTACACAAAACATCACGAGGAGTCCAGCGTGGCTACAGAACACTGGCCTCTATTAGCGCCACCTATCAAATGATGGGCATGGCTCGTGAGTGTGAGTGTGTTTGTGTGCGTCTGTTAGATGTCATTGTTTGATATCCCAATCAGGCAACTTAAAAAAAATTCGGACTAAACATCTGAAGCATTCACAGGCACACTAATATTAACGAACTGAAGACCACAAAAGCAATCGGCCCCTGTTTACTCTTGAGAAGCCTGATATTCCACCCATTTACAACACTGGAAACATGCACTATTTGAATGCGCTAATACACTGTTTAACTTACCAGACAGCAAAAGGACAGCCTGACTCTCCTGCTGCATCTTTTCAAGGTACACTTTGCAGTATTTGGTTTTTGCTTGAAGGGAAAGAGGCCGGCTGGATCTGCACTATCCCCAGGCTCCCAAAATAAATCACTGGGGGAGGCGAGCTTTTTGCAAAAATGAAACATCCTTAACTACCACCTGGAAGACTAAAATCTGCAGACCTCCTTGTTGGAGAGAGCTATGTAATCCCAAGGTCGTACTGTGAGAGGACATTCTGGTGAAAAGGCAGCTGGTTTTATCACTAGTGATTTTTTATGATCTTGTGCCTCTACCTATCGACCTCTTCCTCCCCTTCTACTGACACAAGCAGAGTGAGGGAGGTGATTTCCTTTAGGAAGAGCATGGTATATAAATTGTGAGGGTATTTGAGTATCCATAAGTGTTTCTTTATATGTACTGGTTTGTGATATGTTACACTGTGTGTTGTTCTCTTTGGGTATGTATATGTATATCAGGTTTCTCTGATGGTGTTGTTCGTGTCTGAGTTCTCGGTCTTTGCACCTTTTGATGTAGGAGGGTTGTTTTGAGTGTAGGCATAGTAGCTGTGAATGTGTGCCAGCTTTGATTCTGAAGAGGGAGTAGTACACAGAATAGTGAGGGTGAAGAGGTGTCTGGGGTCTAAGGGGCTTATTTGCAAACCCTGTGCTTTGCCAGAACTTCACGTTTTTGATGTTCCTGTAGTACACAGAGCTTACCCATATCTACGAGGCCACCAAAAGCCACTCTGCTTGGCTTTTCATGGCCTCGTAGACATGTAGTAAGGCAAAGCAGCACTTGTCGCTTCTTGCCTTACTCTGTGTCAAAGATACATTCCATAGGTGTTGCGATGGGTGTTCCCCTGCAGCACCTCTGGACTTTGCCGCTGCTCCAGATTTACTATATCAGGTAAACCCAGGGCAGCTCAAAAACCTTGCACCTTCCTAGAGCAGGCGTAATGAGGAGAAATGTTTGCATTTCTCCTTATATTTTCCTCTTTCATGTGCATTTCATTCTGCAGCACACATAGAACAAGGAAAACGCCTCTTGTTATTGTTTTTGTGCAGGAAGATGCCTCTTCCTGCACAACAACAATCATGCCAATAACACAGACATCCTTGCACTGAGGTACTAGGGGGCCTGCGTTGGTGCTTGGCTGCAAATTGTGTGCAGGCAGAAAGGACAGGAATGCACTGTATCTTGTAAATTTGGTGCATTCCTGCCCATTTGAACTGGCGTAGGGCTGGGCAGTGCAGTAAAAAGGACTTGCAGCGCTTGCGTACCCCAATTCTTTGTAAATAAGCCCCTTAGTGTCTTCAGGGTGATTAGGGCCCCATTTAGCTGTTTGGCGTTTGTGGTGTGAATGCTTTTACATGACTGGTGGGTGTGATTGTTGGTGTTTGGAGGGAATTGGAAGAGTCTCTAGAATTTTGTAAGCTGGTGCTGACTGAAAGTTTGGCAGAGTCTTTATAGTTGGTTCTGTTGGTAGAGTGCCTGTGGATTTTGTTTGGGTGATTCTGTGCATGCTGAGGGTCTCTAGGGTGCTTTGAGGATGTATAGGTGCACTGTGAGTTCCTGAGTGGCATTAGTAAGGTGCTGGTTACGTTATGAGGGTTTCTAGTGAGCACTGGGAGTGTACAGGGAAGTAACAGTACATTTGATGCATTTAGAGTGCCAGGGATTACAAGGGATCTGGAGTGCTGGCTTATGAGGATTACATTTTCAAGCTTTTGGGGCATTATGGGGCTGCCTAGTGTGGCCAATGTAACTTTCTATGGTATTTATGCCTGTTGAATTTATATATAGTGTCTGGATGGAGGTGGTTGCAATTCGAGGGGTGGAATAAACATGCCTGTGCAGAGTGCTCGGATGTGCGGTTATTCTGTGAATCCCTCGTCAAGTTCTGAGAGTGTCAAAGGGCTTTCCGAGAATCTTTGAGGGGACTGTAAGGTAGTCAGAGGCATTTTGAATGTGTAGGTAGGTTGTGAGCATTCATGTAGGAGCTGTGAGAGCCGCTGGGACTCATATGAGTGTGTCTATGTGTTGCTATAGTCTTAGTATAGAGCTTTAGGGATGTCTTGCATCTTGAGTGTGTAAAAGTAAACAGTGAGAGCGCATGGATAATATTGCGCAGCTGCCTGAGAGTATTATGAGCATGCATGAGGAGTGATGATGATGTCTTTGGAGGATTCAGGGCTCACAGGCATTTTGAAAGCATACGGTGCATTGTGAAGTTGTAGGGTTGTCTGGAGTGTTTTGAGGGTCACAAAGAAGCTTTATGCAGCCCTGTAGGGTTTGAAGTGGCACAACTTAAGGTGTTACATTTTGGATTATTTAGTAGCTAGAGAGAGTTATATGTGTGTATTTTTTTTTAAGCTGTTTGAGCAGAGAAGAGGTTTGTGAGAACTATGATTGTGGCTTGTAGGTTTTTGGATAGTGACTGTGACTACTTTAATGGTATATGGGTTCACATTGATAGATCTTGGAGAGCTGAAAGGTGTGTTTGGGTGTCCTGAGATTTTGTTGGCACTCTGTGAGAGTGTGAGGGTGGTTGGTGTTGTTAGCGTGTCTGGGGAGTGAAAATAGCATCTTCTCAAGTGAAGACTGTGCCTGAGAAATATTACAAATATGTATAGGTGCACTGTCAGATAATTAAGTTGTGTCTGGTCTGTTTTAGGGGTTTTCAAGGTTGTGGGAGGGTTTTGGGGATATAACATAGTCCGCTTGATGTGTTGTGTGACTGCCTATTGAGTATCAGAAGTCTGGAAAGTGTTATGTGCACTTCGGGGTGGGGGGGTACAAGCATATCTGGAGAGTTATGAGGGTGTGTGGGTGGACTATGAAGGTCTGAAGATCTTTGGGGTTTTGGCTAAGTGTCTGGAGATTTTGTAAGGGTACCTGAGGGATTTGCACGTAGCTGATTGATTTACAAATAAGTATTAATCCTGTTGGGTATTGTTGAGAAGCCTTAATGATTTCTAGCATCATGAGGTTGTACAGTATTGAAAGAGTGAGTGGGTGGCATTGGGAGGGTATCCAGTGTTTTGCATATATTTGGGGGCTAGTAATATAATCTCTGGGTGGAATATGGCTCCTGGAATAGTGGAACTAGTCACACCACCCTAAAGCTTGCCCTGAGAGCACGCTTGGTGTGCCCCTTCAGTTCACTGGACTGATCTCGTAGTCACATTATGGTAATGCCAAGGACACCATAAAAAGTCAGGATATTAGGTAGACATGTAGTTAGGTATTCAAGACAAGGGATCACACAGATATACAGGCAGACAACATTGCTGTTTCAATACTAAATCACGATGACACAGTACCTTTTGTCCTTTAGCGGTGCAGGCCGCCTGGACCTACAGTTAATCATTGCCTGAACCCAGTTAATCGTTGGTTGAACCCAGTGGTGTGCCTTTCCTGCCCTATCCTCTTATTTAACTTACCCAGCAACACCTTCATAAACATATACATGGCCATACTCACACAAGCCACATACAGTGGTTTAGAGGAATTACAAAAGCTTTTGATGTTTGGGACCAGTCTGGAGGGCAAATGTCGAGTTAACGTCTGTCACTATCCTGCCTCTTCAGTATAATTATCTGCAGTTGGACCTCAGCATCTATAATTCCAAGTGTTAGTCACCTCAAGAACACATTCAGCTATAGCTTTACTTACACATCTTTCTGTAACTGCAGCGATAATTGTTAGACTCAACATCTACTATTGTGGTGAAGACAATTGTAGTTGTTGACTAATATCACGTAACTGTTCAAATCAGTTTTTTTATTCACATGTTGGAAACCGCATTGAGATGATGATGGGCGTGCTTGAGGCAAAGAGATGAACATGAACAAACAGAATGTTGGCCGTTGCCAAAGAGGTGTTGTTAGGTAAGTTGGTGATTTTAAAATACTCCAAATCTGTGGACCTCCTGGGAAGCCCACAAAAAGCATCTTTGTACATTTTCTGGGAATCCAGATCTATTCTCTACTCTTTCAACATGATATAGGCATGCTTTTTTTTGTAGGTGGACAAATAAACTTGGCAATACAAACATACACATGTTTAGCTGAGGGACAGTTTGTAGGTTCATGGTTTGCAGCTTGCCTTGAGCTAATGCCCTCAATGAGGAACTTTTACTGGCAGGTGACCCACACAGCACCACTTTACACAGTTGGTTCAAGGCAACCTTGCTCTTGTTTTGTTTCTGCTGTCTGTAACAAGAATGTTAAGAACAGGGACAGGTTGTAGGCACAATCCCTCTCTTTTCCCCCTTCTAGGTGGACCAACGTTGACAACTATCACTTACACATATGTATCCTTGGGACAGTTTGTAGGTTCTTGGTTTGCAGCTTGCCTTGAGCTAATGGCTTCACTGAGGAACATTTGCTGGCAAGAGACCCACAACACCTCTTTGTACAGGTGGTTCAAGACAACCTCGCTCTCATCTTGTTTCTGCTCCCTGTACCAAGAATGTTTAGTACAGGGACAGGTTGTAGGCACACTCTCTCTCCTTTTCCCCTTCAAGGTGGACCAGGAACTTTGACAGCCATCAACCTCTTATATATAGCCTAGGGAACGCTTGTAGGTTCATGGTTTGCATATAACCAAGTCTAAGTGCAGAGTGTCCAAATTGCATATTAAGCTGATTTACCAACCTTTGCGTGCCATCCACCCACTGAGTAGGTAGGTGGCACCCAAAGTCCAAAAGATGGCAACTTACACAATATTCACAGTGGAATTAGGCAAAGTGGGGCCTCTGAGATCCCCAACAAATATAAACTATGTAACCTGGATTTTATCTAACTGGTCATCCAGTCTATATATCACATGTTCATAATAGAAAACATTGTACATTTATTGCAACCAAGACTCGATGGGTAGGGCAAAGTACCATTCTCCAAAGTCTAAGGATGCAAACCACTGCTGTGGCTAATACTGTTGCAGTCCGTCATGTCCGTTCATATGCCATCTCAGGGTACAGGTCAAAGTAACATAGATGAACTGT
This sequence comes from Triturus cristatus, assembly GCF_964204655.1. Classification (NCBI taxonomy): domain Eukaryota; kingdom Metazoa; phylum Chordata; class Amphibia; order Caudata; family Salamandridae; genus Triturus; species Triturus cristatus. The sequence goes on from NC_140590.1 coordinate 848,223,384, forward strand.
CTGTCCTGTCATTTGGCTCCTATGTTCCCCTGTATCCCTCATCCCCACACCTCTGTCCAAAGGATATTTAACATGGTACCTTCCCAGGACAGGTAGACAATGTCCCCTTCTGAGGGACACTGTCTCTAGAATGCTGCCCATGGAACAATTTTGGCGGCACTCAACTTTCATGGGGACCAGTGCCATCTATTCAATACTCTGTATTAGCTCAGTTTCAAATGTGCTTCTATAAGTGTTTTATCATGCGATGCCATGAGGACTGACCATTCATTGTTCAGGTAGTTTCATTGAAACCTATTTGACCAATACATTTTCACGTGTTGGGATATAGAAGATCTATCAGGTTTTTTAATAGTCTGGATACTACCCCCTTACGTAAATAATTAAGAATAGTTGGGTTTGGAATTTCTAGAGGAAGGGTCCTAAAAACCTTCAGAAACTGGGGCTGAGACATTGGTAGCCCCCAAAATGTGGATGTAGGGGACATATCTCCTCTGCAGCTTTGCATATTTTTTCAGACTGTCTTCAGTAATGAAGTCATATATTTTTTTAATACCTCTGGTCTAAAAATTCTCCCACTGTTGTTCCAAATCTTAGAGTTTCTATAGTATTATTTCACCATATGGGCCTATACTTGTGTAACTTATGTTTTTTCTCCAAATATGGTGTAAGCTTTACACCATACTTATGTCATTATGGTTAGCATTGGAGAGATGGCACATGTATTTTACTGTTCCTGGTATAAAGTTTTCTAATGCCAACAGAAGTGCCCAGCTGGGCTTTCTTCAGCTCTCCACCTCTGTGGACATCTATGGAGTTAAGGAGTACTTATTGTATTTATGTCATTTGGAACTGCTTTTGGTTGCCTCTTGTAATATATACATTTTAAGGTGTGGTTTACACCCTCCCTATATGAAAGTCTTGGGTGATTTTTAGACAGTTGTCATTAGTTGTGTAGGAATGCATAGTTGCAGCAGATGATGTAATTCATTATAGTGTGGCATCAAGTTCATCCTAACGAGTTTTGCCTTACCCCTCAACAAGTTCAGTTGGGCTATCATGTTAAGTCAGACTTGGCTTTTGAAAATACAGGACTATATTGCATTCTACAATGTCTTCTATTCATGGCATTACTTCAGTCCTCATATAACGTAAATCGGACGTGAGCCATCAGGAGGTGTGATCTTCTTATGCTACTCCTGTGGTGTGTCTCATTGAGTGTGATTCTTCTACTTATTTCCAAATTAAGCCTGTATCATGAACATTTTAAGAACTGTGAAAATAGGTTTATGAGGCCTCTAATAGAAGAAGCAAGTTTTATTATGGTCACTACTATAGCATCTGTAAAGAAGAGTTCCTTGTACACCCTCACCTGGCATCAGGATTCCTTGTATGTCTTTAGCAACTCGGGTGGCTATAGCCAAGAGTTGTAGTTAAAGTATAATAGAAAGGGAGGAAAAAGGCACCCTTGTCTGAGTCTGCGCTTAATTTTGAATACTAAGGATGTATAGCCTTTGCACATAAGCTTACCAGATGGGGTTTTTATATCCATTTCACTTTTGCCATGATTTGCATTCCTATTACTTCTTTTTCCACGACCCAGAACAGGTATTCCCACTTAACACTGACAAACGTTTTCTCCATGTTAAGCAAGATTGCCAGTTGATCTCCTATATTTCTTTTGGCAGGGTGTAATTCCCTGTGACACTTTTAAGGCTTTACAGAGTAAAGGGACTAGCAGATCTTTGTTTACTTTGTAACATTCTGCAGGCTATCCATTGATCCCTGGGACCTTACTGTGGGGTGGGAGGGCTCTGTCATTTTCCCTATTTCATCTTCTGTGATTTTGTCATCCACACTTTGCATCGCTCATGCATCAGCTATAGGCATTTAATAGTGTAAATGAATTTATCTGCTTCGAAATGTATATTCTGGCACTCCGAGGAGAATATTGGGCTTTATGAAAGTCACAAAACATGTATAAGATTTCAATAGAGTGGGAAGGCAGATGTGCTCAATGGTTTATTTTGCAGGAATGGAATGACAGGTCACCTGCAGTCTCATTTGCATAGCCAGTAGTCTTCTGAACTTTTAACTTATTTTGTAATGAAGAGAGCTAGCATATATGGTGGTCAGGGAGACCAATAAGGTACTGATGAGGGGATAGGTCTCATTCATTAGTGACATTCCAAGGTCAGTGTTTGATGAGTACTGATTATCAAGGTGCTGCACCCCCTTCCTCGTATTATGAAGGTTTTGACTATGATCATGACTTGTCTCTGCTCCAAAAAGGCTTTTGCTGGTGCTTCAATTTGTTCCCAGTGGACCATTGCCCTGTTCTCCCAGCTAGTTCAATTCATCCAACATATCAGACTCTGATCTGAATTTTGGGCTGAGGGCTGGTTGAGGTTTTCTTTTCCATTAGAAGTGTCCAAGTCTGTGTCAAACAATGTGTCCAAGAAACATTCCAGCTGGCCTTGGCTGTTATATTTTAATGTCAGATAAAAAGACTGGAGGCTGCAACATATTGATGACTGACATGGTTAAAAAAAACACAAGAACACTAGAAAATATTTTTACCTTGTGCACTGTCCAAATGGTCCAATTGCTGCCAAGGCGCTTTCTCAAGAACACCGACACTGAGTTTTTCCTCACAACTCACTAAATCTCAATTTCATTACACGCATGAGCAAAAACAGAAAGTCTCGTTATCTAGCAGGTACTATTCCATAGATGTGTGTTGTGCCAAAAGTAAGATGGCATCCGATTATCCTTCACCTGAAACCGCAATCCACAATTTAGATCTTTGCACTTCCTCGGTCAATGCTCAGTGTCTCCAAAGCAAAATAGTGGCTGCACTTCATGTGCAAATACTAAGCACATCAAGCATCATGATGAGCTGCTTCTCGAGACCAAAGCCATGTCTCGTTGCAAGGTGAAGCAGAGGCTGCAACATGGAACACTGCCTGCTCCAGCGAACTCCTGTTACGAATGTCGCTGACAGGCAATTGATAACCACTCGAGCCGCAAAGTTTGGTAAAACACACACCCGAGCTGCAGACACACAAAAAGGTGAGAAACAGTGCCTCAATTCCTTCACAATGAGAGACATGTAGTTCTTCTTTCCTTTTATGATGCAGTCCACTCTAGAATTCATTAGAAAAATAGATTTCATTCATAAATGGGCCCTTAGGGCAATTGGTGGTATAATCTTGTTTCCAATCAAGCGTCACCAGTGTTATGACAGGGAGCAGGAGTACTTCATTGTCATTTATTACATGCAGTTGTAGCCCCACCAATGTTGTCAGCCTCGCATTGCAGCTCATAGTCTCAAACTGATTCCACATATGATTGCTAATCTGGTGACAGAATTTGATAGCAATGTTAACCTCTACTGTAACTTAGATCATGGCATCATTACTATTTCCAGGCAGTTCATGGTCTCTAGTCTCTCTATTGTATCCAGCTTTTCCCTTGCTGACAAACAGTTGAACATGATTGAAAAGCGCTATAACTACTTCTGACACTGCCATTCTCCCATAGCATACCTTATTTCATGCTGTTGTGTTCCTTCTTAGTTTTTTAATTGGCCTTATACTAACCATGATCTGCATCTTTACACCTGCATTACAGCAGCAGAGCTTGATTGAACAAGATTGTGTCTAAATATAATACTACTGCACATGCCCCCAAACACTTCAAGCTATGTTGAATATCTCTTCGCTAAATGGTTACTTTGTGAGAACCATTTTCTCACTCTTTTCTCTTAATGGCAAATTATAGGCATACTTGAAAATGGCCTGTGTCTGAATTTCATATTACAACTCTCCCCTTTATCCATCTAAAATCATGGTGCCATGTTCCTTCCCTGATATTTTTTAGACTTAAACACTTAGAAACGCTGTATTTTTGTATCAGAGTATAGATTGTATTAACCCCTCCACCAATTTGACCAAGTACAATTCAAGACTTCATAGTAATAGAAAAACACATTTTGATTATTTCAAAGACACTTCATTTAAGAAAACCAGGTTCAAAAATAACATGATAAAGCCATTTTAAAACCTAAATAATGTGTCTTTAGAGGCCAATGATCAACTGGAATGACCCCTCTACCAATTTAACCAAGGAAATTTAACTAATTTTCATACCGGTACAAATAATGCTATGCTTATGGGAAATGATCTAATGGAAATTGAATAATGACTTTGAAACACTTGGAAAATGTGTACTTAAGGTCAAATAGCATGAGCCTCCATTACTTTACTTAAGGAAAATGCAACTAATTATCATGACAATTTCATTGATGCTTCAGTTATTACAAATTATCTAACAGTAAGGGATTAACGGCCTTAAAAGACTTGAAAAAGTGTAATTAGAGGTCTAAGGTCAACCACCATGATCCCTCCTGCACCAATTAAACCAAGGAAATGCTTAAGTATTTATCATAACAATTCAAATGATGCAACACTTATAACAAATGATCTAACCATAATGAAAAAATTATCATCAAATGTTATGACCTCTCCACCAATTTGAACGAGGGAAAACAATGCTTTTTCATGTCAAGTACAACAATACTACACCTGCAGAAATTGGTCCAAGCGTAATAGAATAAAATCTAAAACAACTTTAAAGAAATGTGTATTTTATAAGTTAAAAGTCATGCTTTTTGACCTGCCACTCAATTTGATTAGTTGACTTGTGAGTACAGCTAATGACCATTGCCATGATACCTAACTTTTCGTAAACAATTTTACTGTTACAAAGATACAATCTTTGCACACTTCCATGAGCTACAATTTAGAGTCAAAGGTCAAGAACTGTGAACATCCAGAGACTATGCATGAAATCATATATCTAAGTAAGTAATTAAGTAAACCATTGTTTAAGGTAAAGAGAGGAATCAGATGTGTGGACCCCCACAACAGAGAATTAGAGAGTCGTTCAGCCTCTATATTGGGCTTCTTTAATCATATTGCAGTTGGACCCCAATTGAATGTGAAGTATGTGAGATAATATTGTTTTTTACTTATATTGGAGGAGAATTGGCTCATATATTGGAGGAATAGTAATATATATTCCCCTTACAGGTGGTACCTGGAATGTTCCAGCTCGAAGTATTCATCGATAAAATTCTACAGGAATTTTAAGGTGGTAAGTGTTATTACACACACATGAAACATTGAGTGCACCTTAGTAAGAGGCATGTTGTGAGCCATCTGGCCAACATAAGTGCGTTAAGTTGGATTGTCTAATCTTCTAACTTGGAAAACGGATCCATTGCTTTTATTTATTTATCCATTGCAGGTGATTGGATTGACTTTTTGACATGTGATGTATGGATTGATGGTGTGTTTGTATTCATCTTAAATTTGTGGCATGTAGAAGGCCATTTTTTACTGGTGTGTCCAGATGTTAAGTGACTTCCTGAGTCGGGGTTTCAATTAAGTTGTACCCACAATGAAAAAGAGAGTGACTAGCGTGGAATGAGGTGTAAGAACGACACTGAGGGTGATATGTGTGCAAAAACAGACCCCTAGCCCTAATTGAAGTGAGATGTTTGCTATTTATTACAATAAAAAGAGAAAAAGAGAAAATTGTGTTTATGGGGGAAAAACTCAAATGATGTTCTGTACAGTGGTTGCTACAATGTAATTATAGGTAGAGTTTTGTTTGAATATTATATGTTTTTCATATTTCTTTTCATGCAGGATTATAAACGAATTGGTATTTTATATGAGGGAAATGTATTTTCTATTTCCTGAAGAAGGTGGTAGTAAATCACAGGTTCCACTGAAACGCGTTGACACATCTATTGTGCCAAGTTTGCGAATTAGAGGATCACAATAGATAAGAAATTGATTGTTGTCTTTACTGATTCCTAAAAGTTGCCCAACTCAATGGCATATGTGATTGTCTTGTTTGTGCTTTTATTGAACTTATGTATGATGATGTATTTATTATATACATGTATTACGTCTTTTTTATTGATTCAATTGTTGTTTTCATCTATTACTAAGCCTGCACTGATAATTGATTATAAGATTTTCATTAAACTTCTGATACAAATATTTAAGCTAAGTTGTGTGACATTTTGCTCATTCAGGACTGGGGTAATATATGATGATTGTGAGAGTGTTTTATATGTAGCCTGTTAATAAATAGTGACTTCAAAGGGAATTGTTCTCAATTTTATAATCATACATCACCTATAAACAAAAAATGCATCACTACTTTACATAAAAGTCAGATAATAAGTTTTGAGATCTTGTACATATCTCTAATAGAAAAATTGAGATGTTTATATAAAGACTTCAACTGACACAATTGCATGTCAAAAGCAGAAAATACTGTGTTTTCATATCTTCACCAACAATACTGTCCAAGGCATCTATTTTACTACTGTGAGACAATTCTACTTGACTTATAACATTAGAATCTGTACAAAAATTGAAACACATGGCAAATGTATGTGCCTTATATCTATGTCATAGTATCACAAGTACAATAAGAAAACACACACAAAAAAGAAAACCTACATCTGAATGTATACTTGGAGAGAAAGCAGAATAATAAATATTCCTGTACATCTGCTTTTGGAAAACAGTACTTTTTTATTACCCTACCAACGCAGTCTTTTAAACTCATCATTTTCACAGTCACCTGTCGGCCATCTTGAAATTGTGTCATGTGACTTCAGAGTATTTTATAAATGTATGTTTTATATATAAATTGATAGTACAGGAGGTACTAAAAACAAAATATATGGTTTCCCAACAATATAATCACATTTAGACATACTACAGCATTTGAAAGCAAAGCACCCCAAAAAGTAATTAAATGGCTTTGCACTGAATGATTTTCAATGAGCACTAATAGGGTTAATATCTATTTACCCACCTTAGGGAAGGTGGTGGAATGATTTGGGGCTACGAATATTTCTTATGAGGATGGCACCCAGATTTTCTTTGCTTTCAGCAAAGGGGTGTCCATTGATCCAGAGACCATTCAGCCCTATCTCTCAGCTTTTTTTTCCAATGAATGACTCTTAACTAAGCCTGCTCAGAGTTCGTGTAGCAGTAAAAAAAACAGCTGCGCTACGCGGATTTCTGTGAGTAGGCAGAATTGCTTGTTCCGCCCGTTCATATGACGTTTCTACCATACGGCAACGCGGATTGCATGTTCGGAGGGAAATATCATGCCATCTGCACCATGTGGTTACCCATGGGCACAGCCATCTTGTTTTCTTCTCTCTCTTATGGTGCTGGGGCCTACTTCAATCATGCATTAATGTTTTCAATCCTTCTTTCTAAAAACTTTTTTCTGATCTTTATTTAAAATGATGTTTCCCTGTGTCATTAGTGTATATTTTGTGTTCTTTTCTACTTTTTGTGTGTTTTAAATGTGCTTTGTGCTGTTTTTCTATATTACTTTATTTCTTTTTTTTTTACTTCCTTTCTTCTTCTCCTCCCTCAATTTTGTACTTTTTACATTTTCTTTTCCACCCCTGCCCCCTCAGCATCATGGCATAGAGTGCACCACAGACAAAGAAGAGCTACCTTCTTTGTGGAAGGCAGTGCTGGGCAGAGGTGCAGCCGGGCCTTGTTTTCGGAGGTGGAGGTGGCAGCACTTTTTTTTTGTTCAGCCCTACCTTCCCTTTAACCTGGCAGCATGCGGCAGGCCTGGGTCTGGTCACAGGATTCAGGAGCATCACCAGCGGTGAGCGAGGGAACGTCGGGCAGTGTATCGCTGCTCTGGGGTCCGGCGCACGATATCCTGGACAGAGAGCAGGACCTGCTGGACCTGCAACGTGTTGAGGTCGCCAGGCTTGGTGAGTAGCTAATTATAATTATTATTGTGTGTTTTATGTTATTGTGAATATTATTTTTTCCAAATAGCAAGAATGCTGCTGCTCACATGCAGGTAAGTTATGCTTAAAAATCTTATATTATGTCACGAGACAGGTGCTCATGCTTGGCGCTACATGCTCGTACTTTTGTTGGCAAATTTGCGCTTGCTTTGGCAGATTATATAAGATCTTAAGTTAAGTAATGCAGACTAGAGAAACTCCTTTCCTTTGTCCTGTCATTAAGCTAGTGGTAGTTAGTTAGTTATTCAGTACTATTAGTAATAATTTAGCAGCCCTCATGAGACTAAATGCAGACTTATTGGCCCGTCAAAGGCGGTTGAGATGATTGCGATTTTTCAAATGACATTGGAACTTAGGTTAAGCCCGTGCAGAGTTTGCATAGCCATGCTACGCAAACCTATGCAAAGGGGTAAAAAAACTCGGATTGGGTGTTCGGGGGAAAATATCACTCAAACTTCACCATGCGGTCGCCAATGGGCACGGCCATCTTGTTTTTCTACTCTTTGCATGGTTCTGGGGCCTGTTTTTCATTCCTCTCCAATCTTTTCAATCTTTTGTTTCTTACACTGTTTTTCTGATCTTTTCTATGTATTATCTATTTGTCTCTCTCCCTAGGTGTATATTTTGCGTTTTATTTCTACTTTTACTGCGTTTTTGTACTGTTTTTCTATTACTTGCTATTTTTTTTTTACTTTCCCTACTTCTTCTCCTGACTTACTTTTTTACTTCTACATTTTCTTTTCCGCCCCGCCAGAACCATGGCTAAGGCTATCAAGAAGATGAAGGCCAGGCTAGTGCGGCCAAGAGCCACCTTCCTTGCGGAAGATGGCGCCTGGAAGGCGTGCAGCCCTGGGCCCTGCTCTCAGAGGTGGAGGTGGCCATTCTTTTTGGTTTTGTACAGTGCCACCTCCCCTTAACCTTGGCAGCAGGCTGCAGGCCTGGCTCCAGCTAAGAAACCCAGGAGCGTCACCGCCGTGGGTGAGGGTGCGCCGAGCAGTGTTTCGCTGCTCTGAGGTCCGGTGCACCCACAACCAGTTGACTCACCCATGGTCCGACAGCTTGGAGCAGGAGCAGGACCTGCTGGACATGCTAGGTGTTGAGGTCATGGGGCATGGTGAGTAGCTAATTATAGTACTATTGTGTGTTCTCTGTTATTGTGAATGTTATTTTTTCCCAAATAGCAAGAATGCTGCTGCTTACATGCAGGTAAGTTTTGTTTAAAAATCTCATATTATGTGATTGTTATTCTTCTAGACACTAGACAGGTGCTCGATGCTACTAATCTTACTTGTTTGTAACTTTTCACTAGCGTGGGCTGATTATGTAAGAGACTTTAGAGAACTTAAGTTAGGTAATGCTAGAGAGACTCCTTTCTTTTGTCCTGTCACTAAGATAGTGGTCGTAGGTAGGTAGATTAGTTACTTAGTATTAGTTGGTAATTTTTTAGCAGTCCGTAACGTGACACGTCCTCCATCACGTGCTGCTGATTCCAGTCCTTAGTAGAACCTTTTGTAGTTTGTTAGTGAGTGAGTGACATATCAACTCATCAGCACACCAGCAGCAACCAACCAACAATTTGGTGTATGCAATATGCACGCATCCATCTATGCATTTATGAGGACTAAAATAAATGGAAATGCAGGCTTGGTGAACAATTGGACCGTCAAAGGGGATTGATTCATTGATGATTTCGAATGAGATTGAAACTTAGAAGAAGCAAATATATTTTTGGGCAATTCATTTCCAATGTCTCTGGAATAGGAGAGCTAGGCTAGGTGGTACTTACAGGTTTAGGATTCTGGAATCTGAATGGAACACTGGATTGATAAATAATAACTAGACGGTCCCCGATACTACTATTAGTCGATCAGAGGCGTATATAGCATCTAAAAAATGTGTCATGTTTTTTCTAGGCGTACCGACCACCAGTGCCGGGGCCAGCAATGGGGCAGGTGACGCCAGCCAGGAAGGAGCAGATTCGGCAGCTGCTGTAGGGGTGGGTGAGCCATCAGCAGTGGTGGGCGGTGGTAAGTTGTACTTATATTCCCTACTTATTGACAATAGTTACACATTCGCTGCAAGGGTGTACACACTGTACTGTTGAGAAATATTAAGTTGTTGTGAACAACGGTTGCAGAAGACACCCTTTACTTAGCATCAGCAATGGCATTAGCGGCAGGAGTTGAGTAACTAATGGCCTCTTCTATCTGACTTCAACTCAGCTGGGCAAGTTTTATGAAGAAGACTAAGGGTCATACGACCTTGATGGATGAGTTGAACGAAAAGGGAAAGAAGGATGGAAGGAGGAAGGATGAGCGTCATGTAATATATGACTGGCAGAGAAGGATGCGTGGGATACATAGGTGGCTGATAGGAATCTAATGTATGAGTGGTTGAAGGATGGGTGAAAGGTGAAAGAAAGGATGCCTGGCTGGATGGGTGAAACTGTATGGATGATAGGAAGAATCCTCCCGGGGGTTTCATGGGTAAAACTCAAAGGTAAGCAAGGAAAGACGCATTGGTGGTGGTTAAAAAAAATTACAAATGTATGTTGTTGGTGAAAGGTTTTTAAGAGATCATTTAAGAAAAATGAGAGCCATGTTTACATTTAATGGATGGATGCCTGGATGGTACAATAATCATAGCATAGGTGGAGACTGTCACTGGATGAAGACAATGTAAAAGAAAAATAAACCGTGCCAGAGTAGAATAAGCTTCGAATTAAAAATATATAATGTTAGAAGAGCAATGCAATGATAAATGGAAAAGCGCCTGGAAGAGAAACAAGGACTGTTTTTTTTCAAGGTTTTTGATTCAAAGTTGTATTTCAGAATACTCCCTTGACTCACAGTAGTTTGCAAGCAGATCATATATATTGTGTATGTATGTACCCATACCCATCCATTATCAAGCGTCTCACCCCAAACCTGAGGCCCACTCCCTACCTATGTCATTTTTGACTGTGTCAGCCTGCCATGAGTGGCCTATCGGCTGCATGGTTACACATCGTCCCATATATAATCAATGATCATTTGGATCAGATATCATCTGCCTTGTTGTAGTAGTCAGGGTGAAAGTGCAATTGAGCAGTTGCCATTGATGTAACAGAGTATGGCCATAATTGAAAAATAAGATAATTTTGTAGTTGTAGACTACAGCTGCCCCACCTGCAGAGAGTAGTAAATAAAAATAGCGTGAGTCTGTGACATGAGTATGTCTGTCTAGGGCGCAAGCTGACTGAGCTGGCATACCTACAAGGTTAATATAGCTAAACAAGAGAGAGAGAAGAGAAAGACTTGTCTACTCCATAGTGCCTAGTAGTAGTAATGCCTGAAACTCCCACGAATGGTAGAGGGTGAGGAAGTGGGAGGATAGCAGAAATGTTATGTACTGTGCTTGCTAGTGCTACTGTGCCACTATGTGTTTAAATAATTTTGTGTCACTGTTTTGCTAAGAGTATTGGTTACAATTGTCTTTTTTCTTTTTTGATATAGCTACTCCTTCCCAACCAACCAGGAAGGAGTTAGCAGCCATGGCTGCGTGCCGGAATCTGGAGGCCATCTGCACAGAATATCGGCGGCTGGTGGCTCTGGTGGACGAGGAGGCATCAGTTCCCCGGGCCCCGGCCAGGCCTCCTCCAGTGGTACGGCGCCGCGGTCTGGCAGCCACCAGTCGCACTTCATTGAACACTGCTGCCCCCCCTTGTGGATGCAACTGTAGACCATTCAAGCGCTGCATGTCCCTCCAGAAGGCGAGCCTAGAGGGGCTGATAAAGGAGGTCCTGGAGATTAACCAGAAACTGCGAGTCCGCCGCTAGAACTCCGTCGCCTTGCCCCTTTAAAAAAGTTTTGGGGGTGGGTGGTAATTGGGTATTGGGGAAAAGTTGGGGTTTATATTTATGGACAATGGACTTTGGGAGTGGACATTGGATTGGACTCTTATCCTTGGACATTGGTTGGGGTTAAGGAGAGGTGTAGGTCAGGTGTTGTGGGATTTTCCATTAGTTTATTTGCTTGGGGAATAAATTATTTATACTTACTTTAGGGGTTACTATTTTACTTCACACGGTTTCCTTTGCTGCTGTAGTGGCGCAGCCAGTTTTTTATTGAAATAATAATCTGCCGATAGTGTAACACACCAACAGATATATGCGGTGCCCTCACTTGTGGCTTGTCCTACTAGTACTGTCAGTCTCTGCTCCTAGTCTTTGCAGTCTGCAACTGGACTCGGAAGGGTGTGGGTGTGTGAATTAATGAATTAATTTCCATATTATTAATTATGCTTTCCCCAAACTTCTTCTCTTACCGGTGATCGATGTTTATTTATACTTAGTCAAAGTGATGGCTGTATGGTGATGATGGTGTGCATTCCCAAGATGCCATGGTGGTGAAAGTAGTAGTAGACACTGACAATGGCGTTTGCAAAAAAAGAAAATTAGACAGTCAGTCACCTGAGGGAGACTCGGAATGAGTGGTAGGAGTATGGTACACAAGAAGACTGGCAAACAAGAAACCATGATGATGATAAGCAATACTAAAGTAAAATAGAACATAATGGTGGCAGGGATAGCCTAGTACAAGTTACAAACTGAAGTTGACACGACCTATGAAGTGGACATGAGTAACCTTTAGTGCTGGAAGGATGATGAATCAATGCTCACAATTAATTATGATGGAATATGTTCCTCTGGAGAAACTTTTTACTTGTGAATATTGAGCATGGGCGGGCAAGCAGAAGAATATCCTCGCCCTGCCTTGAGTTAGTGTTGCTTTCACCATATCCGCCCCAGCAGGTGTGTGATCAATTATTGGTGTAAATTTTATTTAGCCACACTCAATAAATCACACAGCCCTGGGGAAGAGGATTAGGGTTTGATGAATGGTTGGGAAGGGGTATTTGAGGGAAATGATGACGATTACCAGCAACAGGGTTGGACTTTTAAAAATTAAAAGTTAAAACTCTACACATGGACAACACACAATCTTGGCAGACGACCGTCATAAATCTGTTAAGGGAGAAAAAGGAAATGCATGCATGATGATGACTTGATAATGATGAGTAGTACTAGACTAGTAGTAGTACAGGGCAGCAGTTTATTATTAATTATTATTATGCAATAGCCTTGCCTGTCTACCCCCAGAGATACCTGAGTTACATACATTTTATGTTCTGTTGTACCGGGCTTCCTTTTAAAGCTAGCAAAGAAAATAAAAACATATCTGTAGGAGTCAAATATAAGCAAACATAATAAAAACAAAACACACAGTCGTAATGATTGCAGAGAAAAATTGAATCAAGTGAAAAGAATATGATACTATAGCTATGTTATGGTCAAATTGGGAGTTGCATATCGGCAGTCTGCATTCCTCTTGGTCCTTCCTTCCATCGACGCTCCCTCAGTCAATCTTGGGTGCCTGCCTGGAGAATACAGATTGGTTAGGTAAGTGTGAGTTGTTTCTCCCAGTACAGCTGTGGGTAAAGGCTGGCCTGTGAGCGTAGATGGAAAAACAAAAAGCATATTGAAAAATCAAGGAGAAAAGTAAAGTTTAATTGCATAAATTAAGGAGGAGTGCAACAAGAAAAGTTTCAGAGGCGGCATGGCTAAATCATGTCTATTCTGTTTCTAGCATCTACAACAATAACAGGAGCAGGCCCGCGGCGCCCACCCAACCTCCACTTAGCTTAGATTTTGTGCCAGAGTTTGTGCCAGACAGCACTGAGCACACACACATACGCAGCAACATAGCATTTTCCAAATTAAGTAAATAAATCAATGCACCCCTGTCAGTCATACCACTACACTCGCCTCCACCACTACACAGACATGTGGGTCTGGTGTTGTTGTTGTTGACTTGTTTTAGGCCACTTCATGAAATGCCCCGAGATATTCCATCAACCATCTCCGATCCTTCTGACTGACTATGAGTATGAAAAAAACAAAGAGATTCCCGAGCAAGAACAAGGCAATTTAGGCCTATAGTGAGCAGTTTTCAATAGCAATAAGGCAGGGACTGATTTAATGTCCAATGATTCAAAACAAACAGATTTCTTCTTTTATTTCTTTAATCTTCTCTGTTTCTTCTCAATTCTTCCATAGTGACATATTGGTATCTTTAGAAACGCCACAGCGAACTCAGTAGCCAACACGTGTTTCGTCTCGGGTAAATTGCCCGGCGACTTCCTCAGGGCTACAACAATAACAATAAAAATTGTTCTGTTCAAAACATTTGTCACTTAACAAATCAAATTTTCACAAAACCTAAGTACACTAAAGGTCCACATAAATGGCACCAATATTACTCAGAAAGGAAACAAAGAGTGATCATGGGTCAGAAAATAGTAAGAAAATCCACCAAGTGAAAGCTAACCGAAAACAATAAAGTGCTACCCAGCACCCAACCAGCAGAAAAGGAAAAAAAAACCCGCAAAGTCACACCTTGAGAGGATGAAAAAGCTCCATGTTAGGGCTTCAATTAATTCTCATCATAGTGGATATAAAGAGGGAAATGTGAATATGGTAGTTCCAGTGTGTCAAGAGCTATTAGCCCAAATGTCTTCTCTTGAAGGAGTTATTATTTTGGACTCACCATAAAACAAGTCTCAAACGGAATATATGTAGTTGATTATTCCGTCATATTTGTATCACAATCTGGGTAAAAATCCTTATTCTTTTATCCATATATGCGTGAAAATGTCTAAGGGGAAGAGAATATGGGACAGGAAAATACCTTGTCACAAATCAAGGCCAGAAACATTAATCAACAAAACGCACGACTTTCTTAGGCATCATTCCAAACCAAAAAGGAATTTCTCTCCATGCCTGGAGCTTAAAGCAATTTTAAATAAATCAAAAGGGCTAAAAACAGATAAAAGTTAGACCAAAGTCAGTCTAGTTAGAACGATACCTGGTCTATATCAAAACATTTTCGTATCAAAACACACTCAAAAGAGAGTATCAGTCAGATTAAGACAAGCGTAAAGTAAAAAAATACCTTTAACGAATTACAATCCCGATCAAAAGCATCAGATGATAGGGAAGATTAGTATATCTGAAAATAAAAGACCAAATATGGGTCACACACATCTATCACAGGACCATATCGTCAGTAGTCTATCCATCAAGCCTTAGGGATATATTTAAATTAATATATCAAAAGGACAGCCTCCACAAAACGTAATATGTCCTGTTGTTCAATATATTTTCTAAAAACAGAGACTGCATGTCAACTCAGCAGATAATCTCAAACGAATATCCATCCGGGTCCTAAAACTGACTAATGGGCATTGAGGTTTATTAAAGGTACAAATTATTATATATATATCAAATGGGACACGTCACATAAGCGCGTCATTGTCTAATTAAAACACATCCTGGAGACATTTACAAAGAAATATAACCAAAGAGTAAATCAGATTTCGTCACGTTCCCAGCATTGTTATTAAATGCATATCAAATAGCTCACCTCACAAGAACGCGTCATTGCCTAGGTAGGACACAACCTAGGAGCATTCCTGAGAGATATAGTAGGATAGTCGTACGCATCGATTCACATTCCCAGCACGGTTCACATAAGCGCCAGCAATAACATTTCGTTTTAAAAGAGAGAATTACCTGAAATAACGAAGAGAAGGAAAGGAGAGTACTCCAAGCGTCACCAGTCACGTATCCTGTGTATCAAGACGAGCTCACCCCCGTAAGCAAATTTATACGTGTGCGTGTCAATTAAGAGTCGTGGTTCCGACAGACGTTTGAACACAAGACTAATCGTTATGGTGTCAGAAACGGCCGCCATCTTAAGATGTGCAAATCCCCTGTATATCAACCCAAGAATATGTATATATGTCACAAAAATTATGGACCCTAGGCTGTATCAATACCAAATACATTCTCTAGCCACAGAAAAGTCTTTTTCTTCCCCCTTTTTTTTAAACAATATATTATTGTTTGTATTGTGTTCCCGTTCACAAATCAGCCTGTTTGATGATATACTCATATAAAGATACCACGTTTCGGCACCGCCATCTTGGATAGGTATGTTTCCGCAAACTGCCGAAACTTTAGTATTCAAGTTTACCCCTGCTAAACGGAAAACAGTACTAGGCTTGTCGACTAAAAAATCTTACAGACCTGAAACCTAAACATGAGAGGTAAATCCCCATATAGTACTAAAAAATCTTACAGACCTGAAACCTAAACATGAGAGGTAAATCCCCATATGGTATTAAGAAAGGAATAATGTCTCTAATCGGGCAGTGCGGAAAGCCTAGCTCCCTCTATACCATATAGGTGAGTTCAAAACGATTTCGTTATGGGTAATAAGTAGCAGTGTCAGATGATCGTAATGGTCCCATAAATCAGACACCATTGTTGTTTTGTACCACTGATATCGGGAAAAAACGAGCAAAGACGAAAATCAGGGAAAACCAAAGGCAGAAATATGAAATAGTAGCGCTATCGTTAGGTAGGAGAGAGAAAAAAGAAGAAAGGGGACGAGCTCTGTTTCTTGTCAGCCTATAAAATAAAATAAAACACATAACGTAAAAGAGAAAAATTATTATTGATAGTAGAATGAAAGAAAAGAGCAAAACAGAAGGGGAGGAAAGGACCAGAGACCCAAATGGTACATTAAGGAAAGGCCAGACTCTATGCCATACAATAGTACATTGGATTGTACATAGTCATACGGGAGGGGGTGGTTTAGAAAATTGCTTTCATAAAAAGCGGGGCAAGAGGGGATCTTTAAGCATCAATTGAGACCAATAGTTTGTTACAGTTAACAAGATAAACATACTTGTATATATATACAGGCAAAAATGGGTAAGACATGTCATGGCAAACAAGAAAAATGTGAAAAGGCACAGCAGGACATTTATTTAATCATGAAGGAAATAATGTAGTTCATGATCCACGTTAATCCCACACTCCACCGCACGTAATTTAAGAATCCATCTGGCCTCACACTGGCGTAGTCTCAGCTCCCTATTGCCGCCCCGGGAGTCAAACTTGACAACCTCTATACCATGAAAGCGAAAACCTAACGTTTTGTCCTGATTGGAACAAATGGACGCATGATAACCCAAAGGGTATCTGACATCTAGGTTCTTTAGCACACGGAAATGTTCAGCTATCCGTTCTTTAAGAGGGCGAATGGTGCTGCCCACATATATTTTCTTACACTTGCATTGGATGACATAAACCACATATTTTGTCAAGCAATCTATGTGGTCATATATCTGGTATTTACGGGAGCCATTATACTCAAATGTCTTTATGCCTCTTACGGTCAATCTGCACATATTACAGGCACCACAAGCAAAGAAACCGATATTCATTTGTCTCAGCCAGGAAATCTTATTTGGCTGTTGTCTCGGATAGCTAGGGCTAATGAGACTCTGAATGGTTCTACCTTTCCTGTAAACAATGTTAGGTGATTTGGTAATATACTGTTCCAAAGTACTGTCAGCAGTTAGTAATGGCCAGTTTTTCTTGAATATTTCATATAGTTTGTGGGACCAGGGGTGGTAATTGGTCACCAGCCTTACATTCATATCTTGATTCTTTGTTTTTTTAGGAATACTTTTCAAAGTGTCTGGTCTATGGAGTCGCATGGCTCTCTTTTTTGCCTTGTGTATCGTATCTCTTGGGTATCCCCTTACAAGGAACCTGGTCTCAATGTCCCTCAAGTTTTTGTCAAAATCCTCCTCCCTGCTACAATTTCTACGTGCTCTCAACATCTCACCAAACGGTATTGCATTAATTTGGCTCTTTGGATGTGCACTTCTAGCGTGCAGTAAAGAGTTGCACGCCGTAGATTTCCTGTACATTCTGCTCTGTATTTTGCCTTCATGATGGAATAGTTCTAAGTCTAGAAAGATGATCTTATCCAGATCCGACATCATTGTGAATGACATATTATGGGTATTGTTGTTCATATATAAAAAGAATTCCCCAAGTTCCTCGTTGCTGCCTGTCCATATAAGTAGACAGTCATCAATGTATCGTCCAAAGTAAAGAATATATTCATGCCACTTAGCTCCCGATGGGCCCCAGACATGCTCCGCCTCAAACCATCCCATAAAAAGACAGGCAAAAGATGGAGCAAATCTGGAACCCATCGCAGTACCGCAGATCTGTAGGTACCACTCCTCATTGAAGAGAAAGGCATTGTTCTTTAAAATCAGGAGTGACATCTCAATCAACATTTCAGAGTGTTCCAACAGTTCTATGGGTCGTCGATATAGAAAGTGTTTCAGAGCTTTTATACCGTGTTCGTGCAAAATATTTGTATACAATGAGACCACGTCCATCGTGACAAATCTCATGCCATGGTCCCAAGTGAGATCATTAAGGATATTAAGCACATGTTTTGTATCCTTGATGTAGGAAGGAAGGTTGTTAACATAAGTTTGTAGGAATTTGTCCACGAATTCAGCGACTCTTTCTGTGGGTCCCCCAATCCCAGATATTATGGGCCTGCCTGGAGGTGCCGTCATGCTTTTATGGACCTTTGGGAGAGTGTACATGCATGGGTATCTTGGTTTGTCTATCTTTAGGTAGGAATATTCATCTGGTGATAACAGGCCTTGGTCGTGCCAAATAGCCAGTTTGGAATTAATGAGTTTCACTATGGCAAACATAGGATTATTGTCAAGCTTCCTATACCAAACAGGGTTATTGAGTTGTGAGAGAATTTCCAAGTCGTATTTGGATTTATCCATCACAACCATGTTGCCCCCCTTGTCAGCCTCTCTTACTATAAGGTCAAAGTCCTTAGCTAGGTCATCGAGGGCCTCTCGTTCTTTAAAAGTCAAGTTCCGTGACCCCGGGGTAAATTTATTAGTGATCATGTGTTTATCCCACTTGTCTATCTCTATGTTAACCATTTTGTGAAAAAGATCGATGTTATTACCCGATGTCAGTTTGGGAGTCCAACGCGACTTATTCTTAAGTCCACTATACATGCTCAGATTTGTGTGATGTTGTAAGTCAGAAGCTACATCGAGAACACTAACCGGTGCATTTATGTCCTCATCCAATGACAATAGCATGGTCACATTATTTACATCATGAATTGACATATCACCAGTAATTAGATCACATCTCTTATGTACAACAGGTTTGGGATTGTTCTCAAAATACTTTTTTAATTTCAAGTGCCTGACAAATTTGAATACATCGATTTTAACATCCGTCACATCATAAATCCAAGTGGGACAGTAATTCATCCCTTTTTGTAAAGCCGAAACCAAATCCTTGGATAGGCTCTTACTAGACAAATTGACTACCTGTACATCCTCCCTTGGCCCATAATTCATCATCTGTTCTTGTTCCATGACCTCGTATGTACCCTCTCTCTTTCTCTTGTTTCTTCTTCCACCCCTTTTTCCTCTCCTTGTTTTCCCCTGATATCCTGGTTCATTCTCATCTCGTTCCCCTTGTTTCCCATTCTGATTCTTTGAACCTCCTTTAAAAAAGAATTGTCAGGCAGGGCTACCAGAGGTCCTCTACCGGAACCCTCATCCCCACTACTAGAAATATTCCCAGATGAGCTGGCACTGATGCCACTAACAGTAGGTGTCTTATTGCCCAACCTGGGTTGATCTTTTCTGATGATATCGTCAAACTTTTTCACAAAAGTAAAAACCCTGCCATTGGCATAATCAATCTCATCACGTCTCAGTTTGACTATGAATATGGTATGGTCATCATAGTGTCCAACTCTGTAGTGTACAGAGTGAGTTCAGAATCAAAAATGCAATGGATCGGCCTGCAGTAGTACACTTTTGTTATTACACAACAAGAAGGGAAACATTGACTTGAGGCACTTTTTTATGTGTAGATTAACATGCACAACAACAACACAAACACCAATCACTCAGGGTCAGCGTCCAATGCATGCCATCATTTACCTGTTCTCACGGGGCAGTCCCTCTAGACTCGGAAAGGAGGATAGCTATAGTAAGGTTCTTGGGAGGGACTCAACAAGGCAGGCACACATTTCATATTTCTTGTACTATTCTCCATCCAATGTCTGGTTTGAGGGAGATGGATTTAGGGAGAGTCAAAACTGGAACAGGACTCGGAGGAGTGGACTTACTTCTTTACTGACTGCACACAGTTGCAACTCTGATCTGGCAATAAAAAGAGTAAGATGGTGGGGATGGATTTGTGAACCAGAAAGACAGTGACACACAGAGATAATAAAGTAAATAATGTTACTTAGCTATATCTTTTTTGGGGGGAGTTTTTTGGGGGCGTCAAAGAAAGAAAGAAAGTAGCTGGAAATTGAAAGAGCCTAGTTGTCAGGAAAGTAGAGCTCATCCTCAAACTCTGGTGGTTCACCCAGAAGTGGTCATCAGCACATTACTTCCGTGACCTAAGTCGCTGTCATCATCTTCCTGCTGTGCTTCTTCAGGTATGGTGTAATTCGATGGTGTAAAGTGCTGATTCATTTTGATCATGGCTTACCTCTCTACATTTTGGGGCGAAAGACTGGTCCTTCTCACTGTCCGAACGGCACCAGCAGCACTGACAAAACACTCAGAAGAGACACTTGCGACAGGGCAATCCAGATAGTTTATCACCAGCCTGCTAAGCACTGCCCATTGGCGCCTTTTCCCATACCAATACAGCAATGAGTTTTGATCAATGTAGACCTCTGTTGGGTCATCCAGATAGGCCTGGACCATCCACTCAATGCTGAGGGGTGATCCACTATGCTCGGCCTCTTTTGCCTTTGCCTCAGCAATGGACCTAACAAGCCCTTGCTGTAGAAACCATTCCTGTACTGATTTTGGTGGGGCTGATGCTCCTGTTCTTGTTGTTGATGTTGTTCTTGGTGTTGTTGGTGGTTCTGGCGGCTGTGAGCCAACTGCACTTCTTTCGACCTCAATCTCTGAAGTTGAACTTCATATCGGCTGCCCTGCAGTACTTGTTGTTGCCTGGAGTTGCGGGCCTCTAATTCCCGGACAATTTTTTTCTAAGCGACTGGCTTCCGCAGCTATCCAAGTTTTATAGTTGGCAATATCCCCTTCTTAAAAAGGAATCAATGTGTTCAGTACTGATTTGTACCGTGGATCCAGAATTGTGGCACAAATGTAATCGTTGGATGACACAATGCCTCTTTGCACCCTTGTATTTTCAGGTAAGCAAAGGGTTAAGCTCTCCACCAACTCATATGCTTCTTTTTTCCTCCACACCTGCGTACATTGCAGACACCCCCTTCAGCTGTTCCTGTAGCATGAGCAACAATGGGATAGCTTGGCCCATAGTACAGTCCTCCTTGCTGATTTATGTGTGAAGAGCTTGAAAGGAAGTAGCATCTCTGTCAGGCAATTAACTAGGCCCCATTGGTCCATCTCGATGATCATACCTTTCACAGTAGCATCTCCTCTTTGCATGACATATTCATTGATTGGTCTGTACTGCTCAAACAGATGTTCAAGCATATAATAAGTTGAGTTGCAACGTGTTGGCACGTCCTGGATGAGTGCTTTAATTGGCATTCTATGTTCATGTTGAATGATCCTCAGCTGCTTCTGGGCTTTAAAAGAATCGCTGAAACGTGTGCAGAGTCTTCTGCAGGTTGCCAAAAAGTTGCTGACTCGGTGTTCTTTTTTCAGAAAGTCTTGAACAATGATGTTAATGCAGTGCGCCAAACACATGACCCTGAAATAGCCACCATCGTTCATGGCCTTAACTATATTAGTGCCATTGTCCGTGGCAACAAAACCAATTTTAAGCCTTCTTGGGCACAGCCATTCAAAGACCTTGCTGTCGAAGTCTTCCAAAATGTTTGCAGCAATATGAGATATCTCCATGATGAACATGGCTTCAGTTGCATGTTTGCGAGGGCCATTAAAAATCTCAGCAGTGTCAACAACACATGCTGCAGATATCTTTTCTCTAACCCCAACAAAAGAGATCCAGTGTACAGTGATGCACATGTATTCAGTGGCTTGGCAACTGGTCCACATGTCTGTTGTCAGGTGGATAGTGTGAACAGCACTCTGCTGCAAAGCTTGTCCAAGCAATTCCAGTTTGTTTCATATCACTAGTAATATCACATGTACAACACAATATGTTGTTTACATTCTGATATCCAAGTGTGATAAGATATATGTGGGGAGCATGATTAGAATGCTGAAGGAGAGGATAATGGAACACTTAAGAGCTATCAAACAGGGGGATCCGAAGTATCCTTTTGCCTTCCACACACTCACTTGTGACAAACAAAGTAAATACTGGACTTTTGCCACCATGGGCTTGAAATGATTCCCCGCGGAGAAAGGGGTGGCAATCGAGAATTGCAGCTGAGACATAAGGAGGCAATTTGGATTCTGCGCTTGAAAGCAGTAGATTATGGTCTGAACATGGACCGGGAATTGCACCACTTTCTAGGGGAATGAGCTTACAGGGTAAATACTATATCTTGCATTATGTGGAGGCTACTGTTTACTAATGATTATATATTAAGTTAAGAGATGATATCCAAAATGGAGAATCAACTGTATTAGAGTATTTATGCACATCTCCTATATGATGAACAAATATGTAATTGAATTGGAAGTACTATTTGTCTACAATACACAAATGAAGAATGCAGTGAAGTGAAATAAGAATCATATCAATGTTACCCAGGAAATGACGAAGGATCGTGCTAAAATCAAGATGTGTACAATTTGTGAATGGTAATTTGAATTAATTGAAGGATACTGTAATGATGTATTATATGTGACACTTTCTGATGATTGAATATGTCTGACTCCTGTTATAAAGGGAACTACGAGATGATGTTAAGATGAGATTAGTGTTATAGAGATCTTATGATGAACTCTATTTCTTATTATTGTCATTCTCATTACACCTTCTATATACTTCCTGTTATAATTGTAGCGCATGGATTGGTTTTGGTTACTCTTTCTTTTATCCCCTCTACATACTCTACCTAATGATTGCAACACTTTCAATAACTGTGGCATTCTTACGGATAGGCAGTGTATCAATTTGCCTTCAAAAGGTAACCATTGTGGTTATTTTGACTTATACTACTGAATTGGCGTGGCTATATCCTCGTATGAATTACCTTTTTGCAGAGCTGCTGCTTCGTATTACAGATATCCAATTTTGGGTACTTTAAAATAAATGCAACAATCTTAACAGTCATATTGATAGACTTTGTATTTAACTCATCTCTCTTTGATGGCCACTGCGGTTTTCGGTTTCACTATTATTCTTAATGACCACTTTAGTATGGGATATTGTCAAGTTAGAAGCCATACTTAATTATATTCATACATGTCTATGGTCTATATAGTTTCCTTTTCCAAAAAATAGATACTTTTACATAAATGTCACCTTGCCACTCTAAGATGGCCGCAGTACAATTTTTCTGGTTGAACCACGTTGTGAATTGATGGACGTCAATTTTGGAATATTTTAGACAATACTCTACTATGGGATATTGTTTAGTTAGAGACCACACTAAACTACAGTTATACATGGCTATGGTTTATATTGTTTCCTATTCCAATAAATGGATATTTCTCAAATAACTGCCATGACTTTACTGATATTTATATACTACTTCTGCCACCTTAAGATGGCCACCTCATTTTCTCGGGTTGTACCACATCGTGACGTAACGTAATTTGGGACTATTTAGACAATTCATAGATGGCGCCTACTGTCCACACCAGCAGTCATCTTCGCTTACTCAGCGGATGACGGAGCTTACTACGCTTCACAGCCGTCAACAAACATTGAGTGTTGGGCACATATCTATGCGATCCAGTGCCGGTTTGGCTAGAAGATGACTTCCTGACTCTCAAGAGTTTGCACTCGCTCATATGACTAGAATGTTTCAGTGTCACTTTTGAATAGTTTGCGCTTGCTTAGAGAACTCCTCTGAGTGGCTGGTACTGTTTTGCCCAACGTAACCATAGGGGCTTACCCTTCTATGGTTATTATTCACTATCAATCACATGGCCTTGACTTATTATATAAGTTGGCCACATATAGGCTTCCCGAGGAATTTTACTGAGTGGCATTCTTTTAGTTACCCCAGGCAAATATAGGGGCTGAAACTTTTAAGAGCAATTCTTAGATCATTATTATTTTGCCATTATTCAAGATTTAAATACTGTCATCCACCAACTTTATGCTAGACAATGTCTTATTGTAACCGAGTGTCATGCATTTCCATTGCACAGTACTTTTATATATTCTACTCCAGGTGACCCGAGGAGGTCACACTATTCGATGACACCCCAAGGAGTTCACGCCCTATGATGGATATCAGGACAGACTTGTCCCATCTCCCTTCTTTAGTGTTATGCGTCTTTCTCGTAGTGATTCAAATATGGAAAACGGTCCAACTTTTGCTTTTGGGTTCATGGCGGAATATATAAGTTACTGTAATATCTTTGGGCATTTGCATTAGAATTTTATTTGTTTATTTTAGATCTCTTGGATTTTGGATATGGATTAATACCAACAGGTAAAACTTTTGATCTTCAGAGCACATTTTTTGACCATCAAACTTAATAATAAGTTCAACATAGTTTCTCTATCGATGTATATTTACAGAATTCTCTGACTACATGCCGAATTGTATACTTTGGACCAGATTGGTACTGACGCTAATTGATTTAGTGGGTACCAGTACTCTAGTTTCCCACCTCTTATGATAGATATTAACTTAGGGTACTGCAATTCTCATATCATGTTTTGGGGCAATGGAATCTATCAAGAACCTTTCCTGATACACTTTTGGGTGAACAATCTAGGTCGCATAACTCTGGTGACGGTCACTCATTTAACAAATTCTATATTACTCCTTCTGATCGCAAAATGTTTATGTTTTAGATGTATTGCCCTGATGAAGTCTGCTGTAACTGACAGCTAGAGATGAAACACGTGTTGGCATATGGGCACCAGTAAAGACGGTGGAATGAAAGACCTTTGAAACCGCGACCTCAGCTTCAAAGATTCTGTGAGCTTGGAGCAATTGTTGGACTATCGTAGGACGTGGTCTATATTGAGGGGGATTGTAGGCTTTCTCTCCTCCTGAAACACCAGTTGGACAATTTGGTGTA
The DNA here is from genome assembly GCF_964204655.1 of Triturus cristatus. Taxonomy (NCBI): domain Eukaryota; kingdom Metazoa; phylum Chordata; class Amphibia; order Caudata; family Salamandridae; genus Triturus; species Triturus cristatus. The sequence continues at coordinate 848,248,354 of NC_140590.1, forward strand.
CAAAATGTTTGATAACGTTTACTCCCTTCTAATAAGTGGTAGAATGCGCCAAGTATACCTAGCCATATTCTCTTGTTTAAAAACACTTGCAGTTTTGCCTCCCACTGGATCAAGTGGTGTTTTCTCAGATGGGTTGTTTGGCCTCCAGTACCACAGATTGTACCAAGCTTACCCCGAATAACACCAACTCCACAAATCTAGCATATAGAATTGTTCATATTTGACTCTGCAGTACCTACTTCTACTGAGGTAGTTGTGGTGGATGTAGGTCGCTGCAGAGACAATGTAAATATGGCAGCTGGAGGTGGTGTTGGTGGTATCTGTGTTGGCGGTATTCGTGCCCCATCCCTCACAGGAAAATGGGATGGATTAATGTTGGTCTCCAGTGGGGCGGGGCTAACGTCCATGATGACTGGCTCATCATCATCCTCCTCTTCTACATCTACCTCCAAAACTCTAAGGCTTTACGGAACCTTCCTTTTCCCCAGCTTTGTCTCGTAGGCATGGCGTGTCTTACTCTGAGACTGAGGCGGGATCCAAGTGGTGTCTAGATGATCAGAAGGGGGGCTTGGAGAAGAAGTTGATGTTCTAACCCTCCTTTTCCTTGCTTGGGATTTGGAAGACAATGGATCTTATGAAAGAGTGGTTCACTCTTCTTCCTCAGCAGGAAGCTCGATCTCCTAAATTGTCCCTACTTTGGGAGGAACTACTACCATTGATGGTGGTTGCGGCTGTTGTTGCCTACTTATCTGAGTTTCCTGCATTAATTGGGTACTACTTTGCGAAAACGATAATTCAATTTCAAGGCCACTGTTAGTCGGCGTTGCCCTGATCAGATTGGATGCTTCTGAGATAGACATGGGCTTTGGCCTAGGTTGGTGTGGTGGGGCCACTGAAGCAGGGGTGTTGCTCCCACCTTGCTCCCTGGACACTGCTGCTAGAGCAATTTTTGGTTACCCAAAAAAGGTCTTGGGCAGCATACCGGTGGTGGTAAGTGGTAGTGCCATCTTCTTCTCACTGGCAACTTTGACCCTCTTGGTACTGGTACCTTTTTTGGGGCCATCTTGAAGTTGTCAGTTAGCATGCAGCAGCACTTGTCTTAGATTCACAAGTTGAAGAGATGTCTGTGGTCTCACGTCATGTGCAGGCCTTCTATCTGGCTCTACTATTGGTGATGATTTTGTCTCCTCTTGTGCACCTAAAAGCAAAGAAGCAAGAAGAACATCAGTGAAATGTGGCATTGTTATAGGTCAATAATTATTAATACAAACAAATATAATGTGTATAATTTAGTTAGTGGTTACACTTGTTAGTGTTACCTCAGTTATTAAAAAAAATAATGATACAAGTGTAACCATTAGTGAGACTTTGACAACAACAAGGGCATTCATGGAGTACTGTACAGTACAGTACACAAAGAAAGGATAGGAAAGAAAAATACCAACAAAAAATACAAATGTGATGGTTTGGCATTGTGCATCACGTGGGATGCGGCACTCAGAGAGCTGTAGCTGACAAGTGATAATGGAATGGAACAATCCTTAGACAATGAATACTGTTGTGCATGTCACATATGTCAATGTCAATGTCAATGTCAAAGATTTTTGTAAAGCGCACAAATCTCCAAAGGTCTCAAGGCGCTAGCAACCAAGACAAAGAAACCGGGGAGTGACAGAAAAGGCTCATGTATCTACGCTTTTTGAGAAAAAAGCCAGGTCTTCAGCTTTCTACGAAAAAGTAGGTGGTCCGTTATAGAAAGCAGATCCAGTGGAAGTCTATTCCATAGCATAGGAGCCAAGTATGAAAAGGATAGACCTCCGTTACGGGCTGTCCGAACACGAGGTTGGACAAGAAGAGGTCTAGAACTGGACCGCAGAGAGCGTCCTGGGGCATACCGTTGAAGTTTTTTCGCCAGATATAATGGACCAGTGCCCTGCATTATCTTATGCGTGAGAACAAGGATTTTAAAACGCCCTCTTTGGCGAATTGACAGCCAATGCAAGGTTTTTAGAGTGGGGGCAGAGGGAGTGCGAGTGGGGAGATTCAGAACAAGCCTGGCGGCCGTATTCTGAAGAATTTGAAGTTTGGAGAGTAGGTCCTGGTTGAGTGCAGTGAACAGGGCATTACCATAGTCCAAACGACTAATGATAAGACCCTGGACCAAAGGTTTCCTAGCTTCTATGGGTAGCCATTTAAAGATCTTACGTAGCATACGCATAATCCCGAAGCAAGTCCCAAGCACTTGGTTTATATGGGTCTTCAAGGATAGAGAGTTATCAATTGTGATACCCAGATTGCGGACTGCTAGCTTGGGCGAGGGACAAGTGCCCAGCTCTGATGGCCACCAGTCGCAGGTCCAGAGCTGTTCGGCCTTCCCAAATAAGATGACCTCGGTCTTCCCACCATTCAATTGGAGCCTATTTAGATTCATCCAGTCATTGATCTTAATCAAACAGCTCTTGAAACGAATTTGAACGTCAGACTGGTCAGGGTCACAGGTCACTAACAGCTGGGTATCATCGGCATATGATAGTGTGTCAAAACCATAAGACCTGATGATATCGGCTAGAGGTGTTAGATAAGCATTAAACAGCATTGGGCTGAGGATAGAGCCCTGTGGGACCCCGACTGTTACTGGATATGAACAGGAAGCGATCCCGTCCACGGAAACCGTAGTAAAGCGGTCTGCCAGATAACTCTCAAACCAGTCCAGGGCCCTCCCTCTGACACCAATCTCCCACAGACGATGCTTGAGAATGCTGTGGGAGATGGTGTCAAATGCTGCAGACAGATCCAAAAGGACCAGAATTGCAGATTCTCGACGGTCCAAGGCTAGTCTGATGTTGTCCACTACTTCAATGACTGCGGTCTCCGTACTATGGGCCACACGGAAGCCAGACTGGGAGGGATCGAGGAGCCTATGGGTTTCGAGATGGGCCGTAAGACGTTTATTAACTAAAAACTCCAATACCTTCCCAAAATAGGAAAGAAGGAAATAGGGCGATAATTTGCAGGCACCCTTGGGTCTGCTGAGGGTTTTTTGAGGATAGGCTTAACCTGTGCCAGTTTCCACCTTCGCGGGAACGTGGCTTGGTTAAAAGACAGATTAAAAACAGAGGTTAGGATATCCACAAATAGTGGTAGAATTTTGGCACAGGAGCGGGGGGGAAAGGGATCGGCAGGGGAGCCAGACTTAATCCTTCCTAAACTTTTGCTGACTTCAATTTTTGTTATAGGGTCAAACTCAGTTAATAAAGGAACATTATTTAATTGTGACGGAGGACTGAGTTGACTCACGTTAGTGTTATGACAACCAAAATCATCCGCCCGAGAGGAAAATGAGGCATAAATTGTTTTGATTTTATTATCAAAGAATAGAGTGATGGAGTCAACCCAGTCTTGAGTGGGCACAAAAAAAGATTGCTCGACCTGAGGAGCAGTAAATTCCTTCAGTATTTTATACAGCTCTTTACTCGAATGAGCTGCATTATTAATACGCTGAGTAAGGTAGACCCTTTTTGCAGATTTAATATTATTCATATAGATTGAGTGGAGGTTTATATAATTCCTGCGGTGTTCATCGGTTTTGGATTTCCTCCACTGGCGTTCAGCGGCCCGACATTGTTGTTTGTCGGCTTTTAATGCAGCAGTGAACCATGGTGAGGCATTGCTTTTTACATGGACCCTTGTAAGAGGAAGAACTTTATCGAGGGTCTTTGAGATGGAGGATTCTAAATTACTAGCAACGGAATCTACTGCATCGACCTTCTCACTTTGTAAAAGAGGCTCAAGATGCGATAAAAATGTATCCGTTGAAAGTTTGCGCCAAGACCGTATCCAAGTGTTTTTCTTTAAACTATCGTTGTTTGCATGGTTAAGGGCATACTAAATTTAAGGATGAAATGGTCGGTCCATATTGCCGAGCAAGGAGATTTAATATTTAATTTAGAGGAGTTTGTAAATATTAAATCTAAGGTGTGACCCGCCGAATGGGTTGGTCCAATCACCTTCTGCGTCAATCCCAATGTGAGCATTGCCCCGATAAGGTGAACTGAATCGGGGTCAAGCGGCAATTCGGCATGATAGTTAAAATCTCCAAGTAGAATGAAGTTATCTGCTGCTAGTACATGGGGTGCAATAAATTCTAGCAACTGATTGACAAAATGCGTCTTCAAGCCCGGAGGTCTATATATCAATGCCCCATTCCAAGATTCTGAGCCAGGGATATCTAATGTGAAGATTAGAATCTCCAATTGAATAGAGGAAAGTGAATCTAGTACTCGGATTGCGGCCGGAGCTGCCGTTACTACTGCAATACCACCGCCTCTTCCTGACTCTCTGTCAAGCCGTGTCAAACGATAATGCTGAGGAAACGCTAAAGCTACGCTCGCTGATGAGAAACCATGGAGCCAGGTCTCGGTGATAAAGCAAATTCCGGGTTTTTCTTCATCTAAAAGGCTCCAGAGCTCAATCGCGTGCTTAGGTATGGACCTGGCGTTTAGATATAAGGCCGACAGATAGTTCAGGGCAGTTTTGGTAGCATTCGAGGAAAGAATGTCCGCACCAAGGGACAAATACAGGTCGCCTCTCTACTGTTGATTGCAGGATGGGACTTCTCATGGACCACTGAAGGGAGTTGATGAGCACTAGGCGAAGAGAATCTACAAGGATTTAAAAGATGGAGCTCCACACTCGAGTAGCACAGCATAATAGCGGTGTAGTACTTACAACTTTCTCCAGTGGGTCTGGGCGTCTGGCGGCGGTCAGGCGCGGACGGGCGCAGACGGGCTTGCCTTTGGCACGCCTACGGCGCGCCAAAGGCGCGCCGCTGCGCGCGTCCGCGCCCTGAGCCGCGTTAAGTAGGCGGAGTGGGCGGGGCATGCAGCTAGAATGATGACCTGGAGCGCTAACCTAGTTGGACCGGAAATTGCTCGTCCGCCCTGAGCGTCCCGGAAATGGCCTTACGTCCCTCCGCATCAATCGGCACAAGCCGTGGCGGAACGGGGACCAGCCAATTCAAGTAAAAGCAAATTGTGCAAAAAAGCGAGAAGCAGCAGGTAAAGGGTTTCTGACACAGATATTTTACAAATAGCACATAGCACATAGCACTCATGGGGTTAATGTTAATGGTTCATTGATGTCAAATCATGTTACTTTGAAACTGAAATATTACAAAAAAAATTACATTGAAAATCTAAAAAAAAAAGAAACAATTAAACAAATTCGAACAATTAAAACGTAAAAATTAAAAAATAAAAATTAAAAATTAAAATAAAGAAATATTATAAATAAGTCAAAAATCAAAATTACCCTCAAGCGCCTAATTTATTAAGATACTTATCTCATTGATCAACCATCTATGCAAGCATGTGGCAAAGGGGAACACTGGCTGAACACACAAAATGGCTGCCAGCCACATGGCCAGGCCACAACAAGAAGCAATAAGCCAAAAAGAACAAAGGGAAGACATGCAGGCCTATGGAAAAGCACACAAACTGCCTTCTCAAAATGTCCGCCAGCCACATGGTCATCACATCACAACAACAACAAGCAGGAGGACTGGATAACAATGAACACAAGTAGGCCTAAGGAGGAAGACCAGACTTTACAAAATGGCCCCCGCCACATGGCCCTGGGGAACCAAGATAAATGCATTACTGGCCTACTTGCAAACACACTCACACACTGGCCAGACAGAGGAGGCATGCTTGCTAAACAACACATCTTTAATGCAACAATTCCAAAAATGAAAATCCACAGGGCTAAAAAGGTTTGCAAGTGACAACAACCACACACATTAAATAAAGGCATTTAAATAATTAACAGTTAACACACATGAAAAAAGTGAAATACCACACAAAAACATATTTTGTATTTTAAACCAATGCCTTCCATGGCCAAAATGATGTTTAAATTCAACAGACACCACAGAAACAATGGTTTCATGCACCCATGCGAAGCTCTGGGTCTATTGGCTAGAAAACCCATTAGAAGACTAGGCCACATAGTGAATCAATTCAAATCAATATTGCAAATTTATTAAAAACATGGAGAAAATATAGTGAACTGTGCTACATTTTTGCTGAATAAAAGAAGAAAAAACTGCATGCAAACCAACAGCAAGCAAGACGACATAGCCACCACAAAGAAGGCATGCAAGCTTATGGCAGAAGCACACTGGCTCCCTTCACAAAATGGCCGCCATCCACATGGCCAGGCCACCACAAGAAGCAAAAAGCCTACAAAGGGTAGACAATGCAAGCCTGTGGCAAAATCACGTTTGGCTGCCTTCACAAAATGTCCGACAGCCACATGGCCTGGCCACCAAAGCAAGAAGCAATAAGCCAAAAGGAAGAAAGGGAAAACATTCAGGCCCATGGCAAAAAAGCACACTGACTGCCTCCACAAAATGGCCACCAGCCACATGGTCACAACAACAAGCAGGAGACCTGGAAAACAATGAACACAAGGAGGCCTATGAATACAGACTTTACAAAATGGCCCCTGCCCACACGAGGAGCCAAGACAAATGCCTGGGCCTACTATTACAAACACACTCACACACTGGCCAGACAAAGCTAAACAACACATCTCATTGAAAATAAAAGTGAAATATCACAAAAAAAACACATTTTGGATTTCAATCCAATACCATCCATGCCCTAAATGATGTTTTAAATTCAACAGACACCACAGAAACAGTTCTTGTATCATACACCCACGAGTAGCTCTGGGCCTACTGGCTGAGAAAGGCCTATTGACTGACTACTGAGATACATAGTGAATTTAATAAAAATATTGCAAATTGATTTCAAAATATGGAGAAAATGTAGTGAACTATGCAACATGTTTACTTTATAAAAGAAGAAAAATTACTTACAAAGAAGCAACTAGGCCCCTACTGAAACTATGGGCCACCCACCACAAACCATTATTAAAAAATGATGAAAAGTACAAATAAATCTAGGTGCATGGCCCCAATCAAACAAACAACACCAGTTTTCCAATTTACTTGTGAAATCTCAAATCCAAAGTCCTCAAATCCAATGATATATTATGCAGAACACACAAAGAGTGATCCGTCCAGCTCCAAATCGAAATGAAAAGTGACCAGGGTATGGACGAAGCACTGGGAGGAGCCTGCTGGACAGGAACAGGAAGTTGGAGAATCTGGGGCACTTCCTTCCTCTTGAAAAAAAAGTAAAAAAAGAAAAAGGACTCCTTGCACAAAAAAGTATATCGAAATGTAAATTTGAGGAGCTTTTTTATTCCAAATTATCATTTTGATAAGGAATTGATGCTGCTTGGGGGGGAAAACCTTTTCCAGATTCCAGTCGGTGTAGATCCTGCACCATCTGGATCACGTTCTTCACAAAACCACGGCCAGAAGTCCTCTGGCACACTCAAATGAAGTGCTGGCGTCCGTCTACCAAATCTCGTGCTGCTCACAAAGAGCTTGGAAAATCTCATCGGCGATCACAGGCACCCGGTAATTCGCTCTTGTGTGTGCGCAAAAACGCATTTCGGCCGCGCCAACACAAAAAAAACCCGCTCCGTTATGGTGTGCAGAGTTTTTCAGCAACTGGGCATTCTACAGGGAACACAGAGTTGCCAAAACTCCACAAACTCCGCAAGCAGAGCAGAGGTTTATGCCCAGGGCTACTCTTAACCACCAGAAATGTAAAACTGCAAAGACGGAGGTGCTTAGTTGTGGACATTACTCTGTTCTAAATTTAGATGTCCACTGTCCGGCAGGGATGCCCCATCCTGGAACCCAAGCTGACTCTGCTAAAAATGTAGGGTTTAAATTTGATTAAAAAATGTCCTACCAAAATCAAATCATTTTGGTGATTGGTGTATTTTGCTATCCTACGCATGGCGAAAAACGTTTTGCACTTAAGATCACAATGGTATTGACTCTTTTTATGTCCAGATTGGACTATGCCAACGCATTATATGCAGACCTTCTAAAGTATTTTTTTAATAGACCCCAGACTGTTCAGAATGTGGCAACACAGTTGGTTCTTGGTCTTCTAATATGTGAACACATCTCCATGCATTTGCGCAAGTTGCATTGGCTCCCTATTGAGAAACTTATTCTTTTTAAATCTGTCATCTTAAAGCATAGAGCTCTCCATCAGTCTGCACCTGACTATCTTTCTGCCAGGCTTGCCTTTTATGGCCCTGCTACATTGTCTAGCTCATCTAATAATTCTCTGCCAAACATCCCAAGAATTTGTCTAGCTACAACAGGTAGCTATTCTTTTACTTTTCTGGGTCTAGTTGGTTGGAGCAAGCTTCCTTCAGATTTGCATCAAAAAAGAATTATGCTGTTTTTAAGAAAAACTTCGAGACCTGGTTCTTTTCACTGTAATTGTCATCTCTCTTAGGGGCATATCAGCAACAACCAGCGATAATTATCGCTAAGCGCACTTAGCGCTAGGATAATTATCGCCGGCTAACATGGATTTTTATCGCTGAGATAGCGTGCTATTAGCAACGCTTATCTCAAAAGCGATAAAAATCCTAGCGCTAACTGCCAAACGTGAGATTATCGCTGGAAACCCAGCGATAATCTCACAAAGATTGGCATTAGCTTGATGATAGGGCCTCACATACTTAGCCATGATATCCGCCTTCCAGAGGATATCATGGCTAAGTCAGTCCTGAAGCAGGCGTAAGGAAAATAGTGATAACAGGGGTTATCGCTACTTTTCTTGCCGCTATGCTTCATTGCGTGGGGCTTGATGATAGGAGAAATGTCGCTTAGCGACATTTCTCCAGTCATGTCAGGTCAGGAACGCCCACTTTGCTTCATATTAGAGATGCAAAGCTGTGCGCTAAGAATCTGTGTGCTAATGCAAGGTTTCACACGATAGCGTGACCTTGCTGATTAGACGATAAAATTATCGCCGCTTTTCCCCCGAAAAAGGATGCAAAAGCGTCGATAATTTTATATCGCCTCATTGCTGATATGCCCCTTAGTTTCTCACTTTTACTGTATAGCGCTAGGACACTCTTGATTAGCAGTACATAGCAAAACATAACATAACTTAACATATAACATAGCATGGCAATATATATGCATAGACTAGAGCAACGTCTGTGTAAAATTGTAATGAAGTGGCACCTGTGCAATATTTGTAACCTGGACCTGAGGGTGCAAAAAGTTTGTGACACAACCTTTTATGTTTCTAAGTTGGGCAATAACACCCGCTATTTTTACATTGCTGTATAGCTGAAATACTGTGGTAGCAAGGGTTACATAAAAAATCTTCAACATATTAGTAATAAACCCACCAATCTATTCTGTGATGTATGTATACTGCAAGGCTCCTTTCTCAAACACGTTGAAAGAAAGCCTGCAGCTGTTTTGCCTGATTAACTTGTGTCATTGATAATGTAATACTTAGTTAATTCAGAACCGGTCGCAGTATTTGTCAATGTTCCGCTGCAGAACGGATGTACTGCTGCAAAAGAATTTGGCCATGATTTGGCCGCATGTGAGCCTCTCTGCAACAACATAAAAAGTAGTAGTGTAAATTGTAGGAGAAGACCGATATTAAAGGTGCACACAGTTCGTTTCAAAAGCAGTTCTTATGAGTGATTTATTCACTCCTCATCTTTTTACTTCGTTTCCATGCTGTGTTTCCTTCATCTCTACTTACCTTCAATTCCTGTGTCACCCTTAAGTACTCTGTCTGATACACTCATCTACCACTACAATACTCCCTTTATAAAAAGGTATATTTGGAGATCCTTTGCCTTACAAGCAAGGTGTCTAAATGGCAAACTAATGAATAAAAACTCTGATGTAGGCCACCGTTGTCAACCTCACGCCAACTAGTGCTGACTTCAAACTGACCACATTGACCCATCATCTTATCTCAGGGCCTATCACTTTCACTATGGTTTATGGTTCGCAACTAGAACTCTAGGTCCCTTATCTATCCCTGGAGCCCACCTTACATTTCTCTGCGTTCCCGTTCTTTCGGTTCCATGGCCTAATCAGCTTAATGGCCAACCTGATCTTTCTGGTTCTTGGGTTTCCCAATTCCATGACACTCCATAACCTTTAACCCCATGGCAATACATGGTGATAAGGAAGGGGTCAAAGAAAAAAATGGAATGGGACCCTGAGGAGGCAGCGAGGACGGATCAGGATTTAGGTGGAAGATGAGGAAACCATAGAGGGAGGACACAGAAACAGACAGATTGGGGTGAGGAGTTCATGGGAGGAATCTAGGGGTAGGGGTGGGAGGAGAAGGAAACAGAGGTGCAAGGAGGAGTTAAGGATAAGACATAGGATGTGGAAGGGAGAAGGAAAGTATATGGACAAAAGCACACAGCACACAGTTAAACAAGGGCTGTTGTAAGTGAAGACAGAAGCAATGTACACACATAGATGAGGGACATTAGGCCCTTCAAGTCAAGTGAATGTGTGAGTTTTTAGGTGTTGGCGGAAAGACAGCAGAAAAGGTTTAGTCCGAAGTACAACAGTCAGAGAGGTACATGAAAGAAAGGCCACTGCAAAGAGGAATTGATGTTGATGGATAGCAGTTCTGAAGCGAGGAGATTCCAGAGGAGGTTGTTTTTACTTCTGAACTCTATCAAGTCACCTGGCAAATGTCCTGACGCACTTCCTCAGTCACAGAGAATTTCTGGGAAGAGGAAAGCTCTTTTTCTGGGAGTTGTTTATCCCTGGAATGCAGCAGGCCATCAGGGAGATCAGATGAGCGGGTCTATGAGTGGGTCTGGTGAACCACCAAGGAGGCATGAAATCCCATTCACTGGTGTGCCAGTTGAAGTGTTTTGTGAGTTAGAGATGACGGAACCCTATTGGTTCCTGATGGACTCCATAGAACAGTGCATGGGTGTGAGTGATAGAATTCCTATAGAATGTTCAGTTGAGAGTTACGTACTGAGGAATAAAGATGTCATGATCCCAGACACTGCACCGCCGTTGTGATTTGGGTTGGCATTTCCCCTTTTCCATTTGTCTTCTCCTTCCTTAAGTTGCATGTTCACTCTGTGATGTGGGCTGCTTCTTGTGCCTTCCCTGGTGGATAAGTGGTAACTAATAGCCTTAGCAATCAGTTGACTAGACTCAATTGTCAATAGTCTGCTCATTAAAAATCCATGGGAATGCTACAGAATCTTGGCAGCAGTGACATGTGCACCTATTAATCACATTTCCGATGAGAAACTGTCAAGGCTAATTGCACTGCCCAATCTAAACGTTCTGTGACCCTGGGGGCAGCAGCAGGTGTACCCCAAGACTAGTTACTCTCCTCAAGTTGACCGTTCCATGGTCCTGGAAGCAGCAGCAGGTGCACAGCAAGACTACATATTCTGCTTAATTTGAGAACTTTCCATGACCCCGGTGGCAGCAGCAGGTGCACTTTCCAATCAAACTCACATGGAGTAACTGCCAAAAATCAACAGGTGTTGTTTTTCTAGAAACGCACAGCTGGCTTCTATTTAAAGGCTGCTCAAACTCCATTTTCCTGCTAGGCCTCTTTGTTCAACACATATCCCCTTCCATTCGCTGAGCCCCTTCTTTGCACTGTTTCAGACATCCTCAGTTCTCCGATTCAAGCTGCAGCTGCTCCCGATCCTGCCCTGACCCAGCGTCCACTCTAGCGTCGGATTTCCTAGAAGAAGAAAGAGACAACAAAAGAAACAATCCGAACCTTTGATTTTTGGAGCGTGCAATAGACTCTTGCATGTGCAGGGGTCTGCCAAGAATAAATCTCCCTGGTATTAAAACTTTCGGTGTCCCATAGGAGTACAAGTTGGGTGGATTCCAAATGACACATGGACTACAATTGGGACACCTAGGCTCAGCCCATGATACGTGGGTGTTCAGAACTTTCTTGAATTGCGCTTGGGAGACTACAGTATGATTGTGTTGACACCTGTCAAACGATTCATTAATAGTCAATGCTCCAACTTCACGATGACACAAGCCTTCTGCCGGAAAGACAGAGCACTACTAGATGTCTGTTAGGGTATGAACAAAGGACATACAAATATGTTTTGATGATTCTGTTTAATAACTATATTGTGAGTTAAAACACTGTTCTAGCAATTCATTGATAATCCTCTGACCAGGCATTTGCATAAGTTGGATGACAGGCCTTTTTGAGACCCCACTGTAGTTGCCACAGAGGAGCACCGCAGCATCTTGTTTGTCTTTCTCAATCCCAACCTCCTTTCACCTTGGGGACTGTGTCATTTTCTGCCACTGGAGGTAGACCCTAGGATGAATAAAGGGATCTAGTGCAGCCCCATGGGAACTGCCCGGGATTCAGATGGCTAGTAACGGACGTGTAATACTAAGCCCGTTGTGTGTCATGAATATTTGCTTGTACCCAGGCAGGAGAGGACTGGCCACAAGATAGGGGATTACATAAACCCTGCCACCCGAAGAACTGAGAGTGCTCTCCTGGAAAGTTTGCCATGGTCCAGCAAACTGCTTGTGCGTGCCACGTGTGCCTCAGTCAAAGTGAAAATCGATGGTTGCCATATGTGGAGTCAAAGCGCCACCCCAGCCAGTGCAAGGCCATTTAAGAAAGTGAAGGCCTTACGAGAAGCTTGTTTATTGTCAGCTAGAAATTTGCTGGTCCAGACAAGTGAATCTACGCCACACCCTAACACAGAGCCATCATTCACATAGTATGACAACACTAAAGGCAGTGATGACCAGGTACAGAGACGCACCAAAGGCAATAATGGCCTAGTGCAAGGAAGTGCTAAAAGCAGAAAACCGTTCTAAAACAAAGAAACACTAAAGGCAGTGAAAACCAAGTACTCAAAGGTCAACAAAACAAGAGAATGCTGTGAGCAGAAGCAGATAAATGCAGAGAAACATTAGAGATGGTAATAACAAGATGTAGAGAATGTGATCATGCTTACCAGAAGAGTAAAGAGTGCCATCAGACCTCACCACCAGGCTCTGCAACCCAAGCAGAAGCACTGGGTTGTGCTTACAAGGCTGGTGAATCACGTTGGACTGAAGGCTCTCAGTGGCGTTGGACTAGTGAAATTTTTCAATACCTGCTGAAAAGCGCAAAATATGGTGCCTTTGCCTTCTTGAAACACTGCCTCCTTTCGACATATAGACTGCCTGGGTTGAAACCTTTAAGGATTTCACTGATGCGCTGGAAGAAGCAAATGACAAAAAGATCATTAAATATCTAAAGAATTTAGAGGTGAAGAAATAAAATAAGCGATACAAAAAATACCACAAGGTGATGAAGTGCCATACCATGAAATCAAAGAGGCATTAAACACAAGTACAATCCAATGTTGAATGTCCTATGAAAGGTACATTTTCAGTTAGGAGATACAGAGGGCTGGTGAAGCAATGGATGAGTTTGTAGAAAGACTTGATTCTCTCATCAAGCATTGCAAGTTTAATGAGTACAATGTTGAAGAGGTCATGTGTCTCTGAGTAATAGATGGTTGTCTCTCCGATGCCTTCAGACAACAAATGCTGAAAGAGACACTCATATTGGAGCGAGTAATTATGGCTCCAAGAGCAAAAAAAAGAGCTAATAGACAAGCAGCTAACATTGAATTGAGGCCCAAATGACTCAAAATGAATCAATGCAGAGTGTGAAAAGTAAGTTGAAATACATGGTAGAAGGCCATAAAGTAATGTCTCTAAAGAAAAAAAAAGTTGTGTTTTCGATATGGATTTTACTTTCCACATGTTGGTTAATGTCCCGTCATTGAACAGATATGCAGAGACTACAGAAAATAGAACCATTTTGTAATGGTTTGCAAAGCGAGGGAAAGATCAACTGCATTACACCAAGAAAACAAAATGCAGAAAAGATCAAGTGCCTCACGTTGAGAAAACAAAATGGATGCCAGAACATTAGAGCAATGCTCTACACTCTACAAGGACAAGTGCCCGGTTTAACCCTGTCAAAAAACAAAGTGTATACGTGGGCTGCTTTGATGCCACTGGAAAGTCAAAGTTCATTCATAGTGACTGTGAAGCATAAAAAAGATGAAAGTGCAATACCACACCAATTTATGTCTTTTAAGCCACTTTATTGAGTGCATGTTTACTCAGTTATATTACTGCTGCTGAGTCTGAGTTCTGTAAACTACAATGTCAATGCCTATCATGAGACAGTAAATTAGTTTCCATCCTTGCTTTATGGACGAGGAAGACTTAAGACCATGAAAGTGCAACTTCACAAAAATCAGGACATTTGTCCTGTTGCTCAACGACATCGTTGAATTGCTTTTCGTTTAGAAGAGGCTGTTGAGAAAGACCTTGAGACACTCTTAAAGTACAACAACATTGAGTGATCAACTGGCCCAATGCTATGGGTATTACCCATAATGGTAGTGCCGAAAAAGGATAATGAAGGAGCAGTGCGCATCTGCGTTGATAAGTGCCAAGTCAACAATGTGATTGAAAGAGAACTACATCTAGGTCCACACACTGCTGAAATAATGACGCAGCAGAATGGAGCTAAAGTCTTTTCCGCCTTGATTTGAACAAAGGGTATCACCAACTCGAACTGTAAGAGAATTGCAGGTACATTATTGCCTTTTTGAATAATGTTGATTTATTTAGAAATAAAAGGCTAATTTTGGGGTGCCATCAGCTGCAGATCTTTTTCAGGGTGTCATTTGTCTCATGATACAGTTACAAATGCTTTCAATTCCAGTGACAACATACTAGTTTTTAAGGCCACACAAAAGGAGCATGATAAAGCTCTTTCACAAGTGTGTCATATATTTGCTGATAGTGGTCTCACTTTAAGTGTGACAAAGTGTGGGTTTTATCAAAACAAATTCAAGATTTTTGATTATATCTCTTCTGATAGGGGATTGACTCCAAATCCAACTAAAGTACAAGCCTTGTCATCCACTTTCCCCCATAGATGTTACTATGGTGCAATCCTTCCTTGGCATGGCCAGTTACTGTTCAAGGTATATACATGGCTTTGCCACTGTAAGTGCTCCATTCAGAGGCTTAATAAAACAAAATGACCCATTTTGATGGCCAAGTGAATGTGAGCAAAGCTTCAAGAAAATCAAGCATGAAGCATGAAGTTGAGAATGCCACTAACATAGCATACTTTGATCCAAAATTACAGAGGGAAGTTGTTGTTGATGCAAGTCCAGTGGCTATGGGAGCCATCCTGCCCAGCACACTGGACATCCTCATGGCCCATGAAACATTGTGGCCTGTGCCAGCCAAAGTTTTTTATCGACAGAACGTGCCTATTCACAACGTGAAAAAGAAAGCTTCTCTGTGGTGTGGGCTTGTGAATATTTTCATGTGTTCTTAAATTGAAAGCATTTCACAATTATCACCAACTACCAAGCATTGCTCACCCTTTTCAGCAATCCTAAAGCTAAGATGCTCCCTTGCATTGAGAGGTGGGAGTTGCGATTGAGGGAGTATGATTATACCATGTGCATTGTCCAGGACAAACCCCTGCTGACTACTTCTCATGTGTGCCAATACAGTGTCATGGCACTATTTCTAAAGCAATTGATGCTTATGTTAACTTCATTGTGAAATCCAGTACCCCAGCTGCCATGCCAGTAAAACAAATCATTGCTGCCACAAGCACTGACAAAGATTTGCTGACACTCAAAGACATTAATACACATCAATCATGGTGAAAACATACTCAACCTCTTCATGATGACCTTGAATACTAGGAATTCAAAAATGTGCAGGAAGAGCTTTCAGTTACTTCAGAGGCATCATTTTACGAGGATCGAGAATTGTCATACCTGAGAGTCTGAGACAACAAGTGATTGAACTGGCTCATAAGGGACATCAAGAAGTTGTTGTCACAAAACAAGCTCTACAGGACCAACTGTGGTTCCCTCGTCTTGACGAAAGAGTTGACAAAGAGTGAAAGGCATGTTATTTATGCAACTGCTTGTCTTCCAAAACAATACCACATCTGTTAAACATATCTGATCTTCCAAAGCATGCATGGGTGTAGATTGCATTTGATTTCTTTGGACCCCTGACAATGGGCATCATCTGCTAGTGATAGTTGATGAATATTCACGTTTGCCCCTTGTGGAATATCTGTCATCAACTACTCATGACAGAGTTATTGTGAGACTAGAAAGTATTTTTTCAACATGGGTTATTCTGTTTCTTTTGCCAGGTTGACATGACAGGTTACAACAGGGCAGTATTAAAGCTTCAATGTTTCAGGAAAATTATTAACAATGAACTATTGAAAAATTCACAAACATGAAACCACAGTCAAATCAGACAGCCAAAATTAAACCAAACACAGAAAACAATTATTAATGCAAAAACATATTTTTACTAAAATGTAGATATGGAAAAAGCAATTACAAGGCAATTAAAGAATACATAAAAGGTGCTCACATAGTTACTCAATGAACAACCCTAAAATCACGATTTACAGTTTTAACAAGAAACCAATGGCAGTGGGGAACAAAACTTAAAACAAGGAGAGTCCAGCAAATAACAGGAACAAAAGATTGCAATAAAAGCTTCCTCATAAATATATGCAAAAGACAGGCGTCAACGGCGTTTTGACCTATGGTATTACCAAGGTCGTCATCAGTACAGGAAGATATTTTTATAGAGCAACCAATCGATGCAGTGTGAAAAAAAAACTTATTGAAGGGTACCACAAGCAAGAATTTTAGTTAAAAAATTGATAACATAGCACAAAACATGAACTTAGGGGCTCATTACGATGGCGAGCAGACTCATGTCGTTGCGGTGGTAGGGACCGCCCGCCAGTAATACTGTGGTCCCACCACACATATTACGATGCGCCCGCCAGTATGGCGGGTGCTTTTCTGGCAATTAACATTGCGGACGGTGCTGCTGTATGCAGCACCGCTCACAATGTCAAAATGGCGTGCACTGAATTTCCCTGCACTGTGTGGCAGGCACCATGGGTACCCCCCACCAGTGTAGCAACATCTCCCCCCGGGACAAAGGGGACCGGCAATGGGCCCCCAAACCCCATCCCCGCCAGCCTTTCCATGGCAGCATCACCGAAATGGAAAGGCCTTGTCCACACAACATCCTAATTTGGTGGACTGTGCCTGCTAGGCACGACCACCATTTCAGGCGCCCCACACCGTCTGCCAGGCAATCGGCACGATTGCCTTTGGTAGTGTAGTGGTGGACTGACTTAGCTTCTGCCGCGGTACCCACCGCCATCCTAATTGGGCAGTGGGTAAAATGCTTAGTGATGGCGGAAGGACCGCCGGCCCAGTGGTGGCGGTCCTTCCGCTATCCTAATGACCTCCTTAGTAACATGCAATGTAGTGCTAAAAAAATGAAATATTAAAAGGTCAAGGAACGTAAAACACTTAATCAATTCCAAGTGCCATATAATTTGAAGGGGCTTTAAATAACCAAAATCTATCTATCACCAAAAGGCTGTCATCAACCGTGAATAAATGAGACAAGGCCAACAGTCAACAAGCTCATAAATTGTCAAAAGACCTCCTTGTGTAATCTGAGGCAAACATACTCAGAAAAGATTGCAAATGGAGCTCATATGAACAACATCAGAAATCATGAAAACCAGTGATTAAAATAAAATGCAATGTGCAAGCCAAATTAAATCAGAACGAACAATCCGCTGATTAGATAGATAATAAATGACTCACTGGCCAGGAAAATAAGTATAACATTAATAATAATGGGGTAACCCTGTGTCCCTCAGAAGCTGGGCATTGAACAAAAATACTACAAACGGTTCTGCCGGATAGCACAATTTCTTAGCATGACATAATTATTATGCACAAAGAAAGAAACACACCGAAAACAGTTTTTGAATGATTGCACCCATATGGTTACGGACTTGGTTCACTTGCACTCCCATTGAACTCTATGGGAGCCTGTATACCGAACGTGTATACAGGCTCCCATAGAAAAAAGGGATGGGTGAGGAAAAGCGTGCAACTTGTGGTGGGCACCCCATGGTGCCCACCACACTGTGTATGCATGGAAAGGGTGGACCCATGGGTACCCCCACGGGACCGATTTTGAGGGTCCCAGGTGAAAGGGGGTTTGCTACAGCCCCCCAAAGTCCGATTCCCACAGAGGTTTCGTCTCGCTGAGTCGATATGGTTGTCTGAATCGTGCATCGTACTCGCTCTTTTGGAAGCCGGCTCCATTGTGCTGCACAATTCGGCTGCAAATGAGTCGGACTGACAGGATCAGGTTCAGTAATGATTCCATCAACGTAGACGAGATCTTGCTTGGTCTTTTGGCACAGGGGACGATTTGGTCAGAAACATAGGCTCTGAACTGGATTTGCTCGTTCCGGATCCCGTCTGGAGCTCTTCCCAGCGAGATTGTACTTAGTCCCTTAGATGTAAGGGAGCTTGGGTTGGAGGCGAGTGCATGTGGACTCAGCAAGGCAGTTTAAATGATTGGAAGATTCCATCGTCCGGATTGTAATCTCAGTTCTAGGGTGACTGTATGTGTCGTGATTCAAGGCTGCTTCAATATTCAACAAAAATCTAAATAGGAACGCAGCCTTTTGGTATGCTTTAGACTTCGGGTATTCAAAACTATCCAATACCAATCTGGTAGTGTGCTCCTCAGATTTTTGTCGAATATTGAAGAAGCCTGGAATCACGCCACATAAAATCGAATATGACACTTTACAACGCACGCGTTACAACTCGTGTCATTACAACAAATCTTTTAAATTGCAAAATCCATTACAACACATGTCGTTACAACGCATGTCATTACAATGCATAATCCATTACAATGCAATTACTATTCTAACTCCGCTGGGGCGTTACTTTGGGGAATGCGTTGTAATGGATTATGCGATGTAAAACATTCGTTGTAATGACACTCTTTGTAACGTGTGTGTTGTAAACGATGTTTCCCCATACAATCACCATAGAACTGAGATGCCAGTCCGGACGATGGAATCTTCCAATCAATTAAACTGCCTAAATTTTTTTATTTAGAACGGTTGTTAATTGAGTCGCTCATTTTACTTTGTCACATTGTTCCCTTGTTTTACATATTTTTACGCACAATATCACTTGTTCACTTTATTCACTTTCTCACTAAAAAGTCACTCACTTATGATTGCAATTTGTTGAAATGCTGATGTGACAGCCATACAGACTAACAAAAATAAGAGTTCAACTGTTTGAATCATTCAATAACTGATTTTGGTGTGTTTGTTTGTGCATATTAATTATGTCATGCTAAGTAATTGTGCTATCCGACTGAACCGTTTGCAGTATTTTCATGAAAATAAGTAATCACACATCTGAATTACAGTGCCAGTGTGGAATCTGGTAAAACTTTCAAACCGACCCACTTACAGTTCAAAGGATATTACACCTAAGCACTATAAAAAATAACAATAAAATTATCTCCAAGGAAAACTTGAAAAATTCAAAGTAATAAAAATGCAGAAGAACTAGCGCAGATCGTCTTACATGCCTGAATAATCAAGCAAGCAACCATATTGCTCCCCGTCAGTGCAGTAGAAACAAGATAATTCCAGCATCTAAAATAGCACTGCTCACTTCAATAGTGCTGAGCGAAAGACTGCACATAATGCAAAGCTCAGGAATTATACTGCGATTGAAAATATCTCAAAAATAAGATTAGTTTCTTCCAATTCACTGCTATAATATCGAAATAATAAATTCAAAGAGAAAACAAAAATTAAAAACAAATCAACACAAAACAGGAGACACAGGATCTGCAGTGGCAGGCCTGGGACATGTTTACAGGCCTACTTAGTGGGTGGCACAACCAGTGCTTCAGACCCACTAGTAGCATTCAATTTACTGTCCCTTGGCACATGTAGTGCACTTTGCTACGGACTTATAAATAAATTAAATATGCCAATTGGGTTTAAGCCAACATGTTTTAAGCAGAGAGCACAAGTACTTTAGCTGTGGTTAGCAGTGGTCAAGTGTGCAGAGCCCTAAAACCAGAAAAAACAAAGTAAGGAAAAACAGGACGTCCTGAAGGCAAAAAGTTAAGGGAAAACCACACCAAGAAGGCCAGGTCTCACAGACTGAGTTGACAGTGCAGCTGTCACCAGGCATAATATGATCAACAGAAAAAAGCTTTCAGTGGTACTACAGAGAGAGGGGCTGCAGCCAAATCCAAATCTTGTTTCCATGAGTACAGATTTTAATTTGGCAGAAATTGTATGCTTCAGGTGAAAAAAAAGTGCTTCATGACACTTGTGTGCCTTGTGTGAAAGCTTATAATGAACAGAGCACTACTGAGTTGGTTATAGTGGCATTCTGTTGATCTAAGCAATAGGCCTTATCTGTTTAATGTGAAAAGTTACAAAAAAGATAATAAGTCTGACTTGTTTGTTTCAGAAGCAATGTATAAAATCGAATATGCCTTTAAGGGCATATTGTCGATACACTGTGCTAAAGCATGTAAACAGGTATTTTTACAGGTAATCTGACAAATTACCATAGTATGCAAGGATTCTGGTGAAGCTTATTCCTTGGGTCAATCCTAAGGATTGAAGATTTGCACTTTCAGTATCTTTGTTATGCCCTTTTTGAGAAGACTTGTATACTGTTTAGTCAAATGTACTTTTGTATATATGTTTAATTTTATACCGATAGTTGTTTTGTAGATACGCTTATCTAGAATTCATTTGTTCTGAATTGGTTAATGTCACCAGCCAGTAGTAAAACCTATATGCCTGTTTTTACATTAAAAAAAGTTACATCAGACCTCATAAATCTAATCTCTTTACATTACACATATATAAAGTAATCCTGATTTATTTATTGTAAAACTAATATGGTAAAGCCAAGAGGACTTTAAGTGTTAATTGTTATGAAACTGTTTTAACGCCTGTGGATTGGTATTGCACTATATGCATTCTTACAGATCACTGTAGCAGGCTACAGTTCTGATAATGGCTTCTTCCTGACAAACCCTGCGGCTAGAACATTTTGCACTTTGATAATCTCTGTTAACTCTCTTAGGAGGAATTGAATATTGTTTTGCCAACTGTAATTTTGTGTGATAAATATAATTTTCTAACTGCCTGTCAGAGCATTGCCTTGTGGAAAAGTTTATGCAGAATTTAGTATTTTTGATTAGGTTATGTTGACAAGCTAATGCTAAAGGCTGTAGATCTAATTGGTTCTTAGGGATTATTTGTCAGATTGCCACAGGCATATGCTTATTATGAAAAGTTACAATGAATGCAATTATCCTGACCAATTTATTGTGAAATGCATCTATTAACGCCAATAGGCCTTCAAGAGTGAATTTATGTTACATTGTAGTAAAGGCTGGAGAAAGATATTTTGTGATGTGCAAACTCACAAATTACTGTAATAGGCAAGGATTGGGGTGTTGGATAGACCCTCTGACATTTGGAGTTGCCTGTTGTTTGACAAGTGCAATCTTGTACATATTTGAAATGTTATGAGTATTCCTGGTGGTTTCAAGCTTATGTGCAATACCAGAGGACCTCAGTCTTCTGTGGTGAGTGACAAGCCAATGAGGAAAGTTATAAGCTTGATTGGTTCACTTGGACATGTTATGTCAGATGCCATAGGTATGATCTGCCTATTGTGAAAATGGACTATTCCTAGCTTACTTATTTTGATATGGAATTACCAAGCTAAAAGGCCTTTAAGGATGGAGTGGTTATTTCACTATGTTGAAGGCTATAAAGTGGTATTTTGTTACAAGGAATCTCACAGATCAAATTAGTAAATAGGTTTTTGGACAACATTTTGAGTTTTTATTATTGGGAAACAGATATAGCTGAAACAAAGTATTGTGATAAAAAATATTGTGATGCAGAAATATTGATTAGAATATTAATTTGTTTTGAGGTTAGTAATATGGTTATTAACAATATCGTTGTTAATGCTGTTTTGATTAATATAGATGTAAAGAATATCATTTTAAAATAAATTTGTAGTATTTTAGTTGTATATATTATTTTATGCAATTATTGTTTGTATAATTGTTAAATTAAATTATTCATTTTAAGTATTCAGAATTTCGAATTCAATTGTTCATAGTAATTTATAATGTAGTAATGGATTGATGGGTTTGTAGTAGGATAGGGTGTGAAGTTAATTAAGCAATAATTAATTATACATTAATTAATTGTTTTTTAGTAGGTATGTGATTGATAATAATTATGTATATTATGTAGTACTGATTTAATTTCCTTCTATTGTAGATGTGGATTGCTATGTTTGTAAGGGTATAGTGTGGGAAGCTAATTAGGTAATAATTAATTAACAATTATTTATGTATTTATTATTATTTATTTGATTATTATTATTTGATTATTAATTATGTAAATTGTGAAATAATTATATATTTGAGTTACATTTTAGGTGTGGGCTGAGTTTGAAGGGGTATGGGGTGGGAAGTATTTTAAACAATGACTAGTTAATTATTATTAAATTATTATTATTCATTGGAGTGAATATTAATTATGTTCATTACGTAATACTGATTTCTTTTATTATATGGCAGTTGCATTTTGCTAGGTTTGTAGGGCTATAGGGTGGGAAGATAATTAAGTAAAATTTATAATTATTAATATATAATTATTTGTATAATTGATTAATTAATATGTACATTGCATAATAATTACAGATATTATTTATATTTTAGGCATGGGCTGCTGAGTTTGGAGGGTTGTTGGGTGGGAAGGTAATTAAGTAATTATTAATTAACAATTATTTATTGTTAATTAGCTATTTAATTGATTATCAATTAGGTAAAATTTGTTATACTGATTTATTTTAGTTATAATTTGGGTGTGCGTTTGTAGTCTTGTAGGGGTATAGAGTGACAAGTTAAGTAAGTAATAGTTAAATAACCATTATATATATAAATACAAATGACAACTGACGACAGGGATGCCCAGACTCTTGGGTTGGGGCCTGTTTAGACACACCACTCTGAAAATATTCCACAAAGACCATCGTACTACACCTTTCGGTAACGTGAGACAAGCCCTCCAGCCAATCCCTAGTGACAGTCCTTTATTTTGATGAGATAAGAAGCATTATGTGTTTCGACTCCAACCGAGTCTTAATCATATGCGCTGCATCAGGTAACTATATACTGTGTGTGTGGTTATACTAGATATAGTTTAGGCAGGTGTTGCAGGACACCTTCTGGGGGTATGCCAACCACCTTCTTCATCCAGCATCCAAGATCTTGCAGCCCAATTCTGCCATACGACACACTCATAAAGCATCTAGGGGCTTCCCTGACATCAAGTTCATCACCCTATAGAATCATGTGATTAAATGTCTCCACGTTCTCATCATCAGTAGGTGCTGCAGGACCATGTCGATCACCGGTTCCGTATCACCCTGACCCCAGAGGTCTCAGAACGCTTGTGTAAGTGCCTCATGGATGGGGAATTGGCCCACCAGCAGCGTCGTCTGCGCCATACATTCTGACAGTGGGATAAGAGCATTCCTCTGGTAGCAGTTGCTCACTGTGATGATCCCAACCTCAGTTTAGGTGCTCATCTGTCCCACCCTGAAGTGCGTGAGTGAGTCACTGTGAGGACGCCCCACTAGTGGGAGCTCGGAGAGAGAAAGCGGCTTATTACCCGACCACTTAATGAATCGGTGCGGGCAGCTTAAGGTCGTGGCCAGGAGAAGCCCTGGGCGTAGGATCTTCAGTGCGGGATGGAGCAGGTTAGCTAGTAGTGTTCCCTGGCTGGGGTCCGTCCCTATCCTACCTATTTCTTGGAGTCCAGCTCCACCAAGTCACTGGTTGATCCACTGGAGTTGTGCCACCAAATGATAGAGGACACACAATTGATGGACGGAATGCAGAACAAATCAAAACATTCACCCCCAGTCAAGAGATCTGGGTTAAATCCATCATTCTTTTGCTCACCATGCCACCCCAGATTAGACCTGGCCATATGCAAATCACTCTTGACCCTGTTGACCCTGTACCTCTTGGTCCTAGGATGCTTGTTTCAATGAAAACATTGACAAAATCTATGACAAATTTTCCAGGGATGCCAGTATCTCTAACACTCTCATTCCTCCTTCTATAGCCTCCAGAAAGAAAAATGTTGTTTTAGCTGGCTTCCCCCCAGCAGAATTCTGAAGTAGAAGAGATGGTAAAAACAGCTAAATCAGGTTTCCGTACGGATATCATGCCAGCCAGACAATTTGCCTTGCAGACACAGCATCTCACCCCTCCAATATGCACTTTATTTAACTACTGCCTGTGTGAGGGGAAAGTGCATCTGGATTGGAAATCTGCTCAAATCCTTCTGATTTGTAAAAAGATTGATGTGCCTCCTGCAGAGCTATCTAAGTACCGCCCTATTTCTCTCCTTCTGCTCGTGAGCAATCTTTTGGAGGGATATATCAACTCACAGCTTATGGAATATATTGAAGTCAAAATATGTCTGGACTCCTCACAGTCTGGTTTTAGACCAAGACATTTTACCAAATCCACCCTTATAGGTGTGACAGACTTTATTAAACTTTCTCTAGATAATAATAAGGCAGTATCATTAGTGCTCCTGGACGAATATGCCTCTTTTTTCCGCAGCCCATCACCTCGCATGTTGTTACAACACGTAACAATGCATACCATCACCAAGCAAGTCGTTACAACGACTTGCGGAGCGGGGCGCTGGATGTTGGAACAGTAGGATATACTATTTTAACTCCAGTCTGTGCAGACAGTAGGGAAGGTGTTGGATTTTAAATCCAACACCTTCTCGCCCTCCGCAAGTCGTTGTTAATACTTGCGTGGTAATGGTATGCATTGTTACAATGCGGTCGTTGTAACGACTGCATTGTAACAACATGCGGGGTGATGGTTTTGTGGTCAGGGTTGTTTACCCTCCTGGACCTGTCCGCAGCTTTTAATACTGTAGCTCATTATAGGCTACTGCAAAGACTGACGGAAATTGGTGTGGTAGGGCGGGCTCTTCAATGGCTTTCCAGCTTTTTGGAACAGCGCACGCAAACCGTTAATCGGGGTCCCTTTCGATCTGGTGCTAAATCCCTTATGAAGGGGGTTTCTCAGGGCTCGTACCTCAGTCCTATTTTTTTAAATATATATGTGGCCCCGATTGCAAATATCATCAGAGACCATGGTTTTCTTCCCTTTTCATATGCGGAAGACAAGCAAACTCTTCTTTCGTTTGATAATAATACGGTGGCAACAAAACAGCTCTTTGCAGATGGTATGCGAGCTATCTCTTAGCCTTGTCTAAGATTCTTGAGAAACAGGTGAACAGACAGCTATCGAGGTTCGTGGAGCATAATGGGATCCTTCATTTGGGTCAATCAGGCCTTGCATAGTACTGAAACTGCACTAGTTGTGGTAGCAGAAGCTATCAGGGGCACCCTAGATACAGAGGGTAGGGCAGTACTTGTATGTTAGACCTGTCAGCCCTTTGGGTGGTCCCTCCTCATCATTATTTATTTTGTCCCACTTTTGCCTCAAACCCTGTTAGTATTTTTTCCTTTTTGGGAACCACCAGACTTTTTAGTATTGATGCAGATTCAGGGAGCCATTTTATCTACCCCTGGAACTTCTGTGTGAGGGCCTGGAGCACAAAATGGTGGCCACCTGTGACATCATCAGAACCCACTGGAACCTACTAGAACCTTCTGCAACCTTCTGGAACCCTGTGACAGTTGGAGGCGGTTTGGAATGTTGGGAAGCTAAGCCAGAGTTGACAGTTGGAGCTGGCAGTTGGCACCTGACTGGTGAAGAGGGAGCAGCAGAAACCTGAAGGAGGAAGGAGTGAGGCAGCAGGGGTGGAAACTTGTGCCTGGAGTGGGGTCCATAAACCCACCCTTGATACTAGTCCCTACTGACTGAGCCCAGCCTGGAGCCCTGTGTGGGAGAAAGCAAGAAAAACCATCTTGAGGACCTGGACAGCAGGAACAGGCCTTAAAGATAAAGAACAGCAAGTACCTGACCTGGTTACTGGTAACTACCTGAAGTCCGACGTCGAGAAGCCTAGAGACCTGGAGCCCGAGGTGGAGAAGCGGCGCTGACTGGAAAGCAGACGTCGTACCCGGAGCCGCCAGAGGTCGAGAGAGGGCGCCGACGGAGGTCGTGGAGAGTACCAGAGGGCGAGGAGGAAGTCACCCGAGGTCGAGTGAGCAGCGTCGACGGGGGAGTGAAGTCCGCCCTCCGGAGTCGCCGGAGACCGAGGTGAAGCGTGCCGGAGGTCGGGAGTGGAGATCGCACTCCGGAGTCGCCGGAACCTGAAGAGAATTGTGCCGGAGGTCGGGAGTGGAGGTCGCACTCCGGAGTCGCCGGAACCTGAGGAAAGGGAGCACCGGAGGTCGGGAGTGGAGATCGCACTCCGGAGCCGCCGGAAGTAGACATCGAGCCGAGGCCGCCGACATCGAACCGGAGCCGTCGGAAGTCGACGTCGAGCCAAGACTGCCCGACGTCATCAAACCGGAGGTCGACATCCAGCCGAGGCCGCCGACATCGAACCGGAACCGCCTATCGACGTCGTCAAGAACTGACATAGCGCCGAGGCCGCCGACATCGAACCGGAACCGCCTCACGGCGTCGACACGACTCCAGCGGCGTCGGAGCTTCATAAAAAGGGCAGTAAGTGGAATAGAGGGCGCCTAAGGCCCTGTGGAGCTAGAGAGGTGCTGGAACCAGCTTGATTGTGCCAGGGGTGAGCTGAGACTAATACAGAGGGGTTGTGTAGTGTGGGAGAGCCAGATCTCTAGATTCCCCCTTGATCTACCTCAGTTTAGGCCTCAGCCTTGTCCAAGCCAGGGAGTATACCCCTCAGGTCATCCATCTAACCACAAGCTGTGACTGGGCCAAATCAGCCCATAGTATTTTCAACGTGATCTGATTTTACAAATGTCATTGTTGGCTGATATTATTTATCGAGGGTACTGTATTTATTGTATTTATCTAAGTTATTCCTGTGATGTATTTATTGTCCTGAGCTAACTTATTCCTGCACAGTATTTATTGCCTCACAGTATTTATTTGACCTGATCCTATTTATTGCACCTGTAAAGTGTTATTATTTATTTGACCTGCACTTTTTAAGAAAAAGCTTTGTGTACTGTGATTGTATTATTATTTATTTAATCAGCAACTAAGAGAAAAGAAGATAAAGAGATATATTTTCAGTATAATTTTTAAGGTGTAGTGTCGTTTTTGGAACGGATGCACGCATGGTTATTGTGTGGGTATGACGTATGCTTAACACGGTGCCTGACCCCTGACCACTCGAGCCAAGCTACCACAGTGTATGTCTGGAAAGACCCCATTACCACCACCCTTCCGGTGTGGGAGTGGGGTTTTTCTAACATTGTATTATTGAACTTGTCGCTGGCGTTCAAAACGGTGCCGCATGCCCTTCTATTAGACCGACTGCTGGAGGTAGGAGTGACAAGATCAGCATGGAATTGGCTAAAATCCTTCCTGGTGACAGAAGCCAGCAAATCTGCATCTCCCCCTTCCCAGCCTCTTCAAAAAACTTGGACACCGGGGTTCATCAAGGCTCTGCACTGAGCCCCACACTGTTCAATATTTATCATACCCCTTTAATCCAGTTAGCAGATATATTTGGAGCAAAGGTTATCTCCTATGCAGATTATACACAGCTGCTCTTTCTCTGGAATAAGGGTATGGAGGCAAATTGCTCTCTTGTAAATTCCTGTCTCACTTTAGTCTTCCACTGGCTGGTAAAAGTGCAATGTAATGAGGACAAAACAGATAATCTCTTCTTCTGTGATTTCTCCCTGCAGTTTTGGCTTTCATTCTGGCCGGATGGTGCACCCCTGCCAGCTCCCAATGGTGGGCAGGGAAAACAATTGGGGCATCTGGTTTGATGACAGGTTGTATTTTGGGACCCAAATCAAAAGGCTGGTAGGAACCAGCTTCGGGATTTTGAGAGCGCCAAAGAAATTTCTACTGCACTTATTATGTAACACATTGTCTATGGCAATGCATTGTATGCATGCCTTCCAGGATATTTCCTTGGCAAATTCCAGGCGATTCAGAAAGCGGCTGCTCATCTCTTTCTTACCTCCCTAGGAGGGTGAGTGCTAGTCTTCATGTTCAAGATCCCCACTCACTCCCGATTAGAGAAAGAATGAAGTTCAAGACCGGTGTGTTGGTCCATGCCGCCATGTATGGCAAAGGTCCCTACTATTTGAGCTACAGATTCAGCTTCAGCAACCCGTCAAGGCAAATGTGATCCTCGAATAAACTGCTGGTTTGTACACCCAGGATTCCCAGACAGAGAGCTGGCATCAGATTGCTTGCCCTGCTGGGTGCGGTAGCATGAAATCAGCTCCCGCTAGACTTACGCTCTGTAAGCGATACAGGGTTATTTAAAAAGAAGTTGAAAACTTGGGGCCATATTTACAATGAAAGTGACTTAGTACGTTCCGCTAGCCATTCGGCTGTGCCGCACTGAGTCACTTTCAAAGTACGGGGATGTGAATTATTTACAACAATATGTTGCATCCCTGTTCTTTCCCCTGAGCTGGGTCACAATCGGCTGCCATGCGCCCGCGCAGGTACCCTTGCACCATGGTGCAAGGATGCTTGCGCAGTGGGGAGATTGTTTTTGTGCAGAAAGGGGAAACTTTCTACACAAAACAATCAATTGAGGTTATTTCCTGTTTCCATGTGTGCTGTAAAATGCAGCACGCATTGAAAGTTGAAACAAACCGAGGAGAAATAGAAATATTTCTCCCCGTAGCACCTCGCTACGCCAGCCCTGGGGTGGCGTAGCATTCTGATGCATTTCCAGGTTTACAATTTCTCGTAAATCTGGAAATGCATCAAAATACATTGGTGTTGCATGGAAACACCCACAGCAACTCCCATGTCACACCCCTCACACGCAGAGTGTTGCACGAGAAGGGACAATATCTGCAAGCACATGTAAAGCCATGCAGGGCAGAAGCGACCGTCATGGCTTGCAAGTGCCAGGGCAGGCGCGGGGATATGCCGCGGGGGGTTACGTGGGAGGGATGTTGTGAGGGGGTGTTAGGGGTGGTGTCGTGGGGAGTCACCCAGGGGGATAAAATATGTTCAACTTACCTTGCCGCAGGGTCCCGCGTCTCTGCTTCTGCTCTCCTACTTCTGTGATGCAGACATCCAGGCTCCCTCCTCTAAGCCAATCACAGCACTGAAATGCAGCATTGTGATTTCATTCTGGCCGGATGGTGCACCCCTGCCAGCTCCCAATGGTGGGCGGGGAAAACAATTGGGGCATCTGGTTTGATGACAGGTTGTATTTTGGGACCCAAATCAAAAGGCTGATAGGAACCAGCTTCGGGATTTTGAGAGCGCCAAAGAAATTTCTACTGCACTTATTATGTAACACATTGTCTATGGCAATGCATTGTATGCATGCCTTCCAGGATATTTCCTTGGCAAATTCCAGGCGATTCAGAAAGCGGCTGCTCATCTCTTTCTTACCTCCCTAGGAGGGTGAGTGCTAGTCTTCATGTTCAAGATCCCCACTCGCTCCCGATTAGAGAAAGAATGAAGTTCAAGACCGGTGTGTTGGTCCATGCCGCCATGTATGGCAAAGGTCCCTACTATTTGAGCTCCAGTGTTGGTCCATGCCACCATTTATGGCAAAGGTCCCTACTATTTGAGCTCCAGATTCAGCTTCAGCAACCCGTCAAGGCAAATGTGATCCTCGAATAAACTGCTGGTTTGTACACCCCGGATTCGCAGACAGAGAGCTGGCATCAGATTGCTTGCCCTGCTGGGTGCGGTAGCATGAAATCAGCTCCCGCTAGACTTACGCTCTGTAAGCGATACAGGGTTATTTAAAAAGAAGTTGAAAACTTGGGGCCATATTTACAATGAAAGTGACTTAGTACGTTCCGCTAGCCATTCGGCTGTGCCGCACTGAGTCACTTTCAAAGCACGGGGATGTGAATTATTTACAACAATATGTTGCATCCCTGTTCTTTCCCCTGAGCTGGGTCACAATCGGCTGCCATGCGCCCGCGCAGGTACCCTTGCACCATGGTGCAAGGATGCTTGCGCAGTGGGGAGATTGTTTTTGTGCAGAAAGGGGAAACTTTCTACACAAAACAATCAATTGAGGTTATTTCCTGTTTCCATGTGTGCTGTAAAATGCAGCACGCATTGAAAGTTGAAACAAACCGAGGAGAAATAGAAATATTTCTCCCCGTAGCACCTCGCTACGCCAGCCCAGGGGTGGCGTAGCATTCTGATGCATTTCCAGGTTTACAATTTCTCGTAAATCTGGAAATGCATCAAAATACATTGGTGTTGCATGGAAACACCCACAGCAACTCCCATGTCACACCCCTCACACGCAGAGTGTTGCACGAGAAGGGACAATATCTGCAAGCACATGTAAAGCCATGCAGGGCAGAAGCGACCGTCATGGCTTGCAAGTGCCAGGGCAGGCGCGGGGATATGCCGCGGGGGGTCACGTGGGAGGGATGTTGTGAGGGGGTGTTAGGGGTGGTGTCGTGGGGAGTCACCCAGGGGGATAAAATATGTTCAACTTACCTTGCCGCAGGGTCCCGCGTCTCTGCTTCTGCTCTCCTACTTCTGTGATGCAGACATCCAGGCTCCCTCCTCTAAGCCAATCACAGCACTGAAATGCAGCATTGTGATTTCATTCTGGCCGGATGGTGCACCCCTGCCAGCTCCCAATGGTGGGCGGGGAAAACAATTGGGGCATCTGGTTTGATGACAGGTTGTATTTTGGGACCCAAATCAAAAGGCTGGTAGGAACCAGCTTCGGGATTTTGAGAGCGCCAAAGAAATTTTTACTGCACTTATTATGTAACACATTGTCTATGGCAATGCATTGTATGCATGCCTTCCAGGATATTTCCTTGGCAAATTCCAGGCGATTCAGAAAGCGGCTGCTCATCTCTTTCTTACCTCCCTAGGAGGGTGAGTGCTAGTCTTCATGTTCAAGATCCCCACTCGCTCCCGATTAGAGAAAGAATGAAGTTCAAGACCGGTGTGTTGGTCCATGCCGCCATGTATGGCAAAGGTCCCTACTATTTGAGCTCCAGTGTTGGTCCATGCCACCATGTATGGCAAAGGTCCCTACTATTTGAGCTCCAGATTCAGCTTCAGCAACCCGTCAAGGCAAATGTGATCCTAGAATAAACTGCTGGTTTGTACACCCCGGATTCGCAGACAGAGAGCTGGCATCAGATTGCTTGCCCTGCTGGGTGCGGTAGCATGAAATCAGCTCCCGCTAGACTTACGCTCTGTAAGCGATACAGGGTTATTTAAAAAGAAGTTGAAAACTTGGGGCCATATTTACAATGAAAGTGACTTAGTACGTTCCGCTAGCCATTCGGCTGTGCCGCACTGAGTCACTTTCAAAGCACGGGGATGTGAATTATTTACAACAATATGTTGCATCCCTGTTCTTTCCCCTGAGCTGGGTCACAATCGGCTGCCATGCGCCCGCGCAGGTACCCTTGCACCATGGTGCAAGGATGCTTGCGCAGTGGGGAGATTGTTTTTGTGCAGAAAGGGGAAACTTTCTACACAAAACAATCAATTGAGGTTATTTCCTGTTTCCATGTGTGCTGTAAAATGCAGCACGCATTGAAAGTTGAAACAAACCGAGGAGAAATAGAAATATTTTTCCCCGTAGCACCTCGCTACGCCAGCCCTGGGGTGGCGTAGCATTCTGATGCATTTCCAGGTTTACAATTTCTCGTAAATCTGGAAATGCATCAAAATACATTGGTGTTGCATGGAAACACCCACAGCAACTCCCATGTCACACCCCTCACACGCAGAGTGTTGCACGAGAAGGGACAATATCTGCAAGCACATGTAAAGCCATGCAGGGCAGAAGCGACCGTCATGGCTTGCAAGTGCCAGGGCAGGCGCGGGGATATGCCGCGGGGGGTCACGTGGGAGGGATGTTGTGAGGGGGTGTTAGGGGTGGTGTCGTGGGGAGTCACCCAGGGGGATAAAATATGTTCAACTTACCTTGCCGCAGGGTCCCGCGTCTCTGCTTCTGCTCTCCTACTTCTGTGATGCAGACATCCAGGCTCCCTCCTCTAAGCCAATCACAGCACTGAAATGCAGCATTGTGATTGGTCTGAGCGCTGTGACACGGTGCTCAGGTAGGGGCTGGAGGGTGGGAATATTCTCCATGCAGGCTGTAATGTATCCTGCATGGAGAATGGGGAAAGTTCGCATGACTGGTTTGGGCGGCCTGAGAGGGCCAACCAAACAGTAATTGCACACTTAGTAGTTAGCAAACCACTCCTCCCCTGTCCTGCTCCAAAAGCAGATCAGCCCCACCCACCTGTCCTCAAAGCAGCAGGACACAAAGCATAAAATGATAATAACTCTAAGTTATTATCATTTTATATTTCTACTTGGCAGTGCACTGCTTAAAAGCAGTAGTGTGACGCTCCTCCACCATAGCGGAGGAGCCGCCACTGATGTAGTGTAGCTTTACGTGTCCTTGTAAATATTGTGCAGCAGGTTGCGCTGTCGGTGCATCATGCAAAGTGACATACTGGCACCGCAAGGGGCTTGTCAAAAAGCCCCTTGGTTCTTTAAATAAACCCTGCATATCCCCTGTCTAACCATACTGCTGATGCTGCGCCGGGACACTCCTTGGGGTAGCTGTGCACATTATAAATGCCTTTAAAATATATATATATATATATATATATATATATATATATATATATATATATATATAAATAAACTGAAAAAACCATAGGTTTCACACATGTTATAGTTAGCTGGACATTTCACTCGTAAAAAACCATTGAAATTCCCCCGTAATAGTTAGTTCAGCTAACTATAACTCGCGCAACCGCAATCCACTGCTGCTTTGTACGAGTGAAAAGTCCAGCTAACTATAACATGGAGGTAACCATGTAAAGTGATGAAAAGTCTTATCTGAGATGGAACTCCCAGATGCACCGCCGAAGAAAAGAGTGGGGAACCTTTGCTGGTGAACTCAAGGGCAGGTGGGTCCCTTCCTTTCCTCCTTCAAAAGGAAGCAAAACATATAGAAACAATTGCAAATAGCACTAAATGAATGAACAATAAAAACACATATTTACATACATTGTCAAAGTCTAGTCTCCAAAGCCAAAATAGTGGCATCCACAGAGGAGGAGGTATATCTGATGCAGCAGTACCTGGGGAAGGGGACATCGGGGGAGAGGGTCCCTACTCTTCCTTCACATGGATCCCCATTCCTCATCCTGGTTTAATCCCCCTGGGGTCTTGGTCTGGATGTCAATGATATACTAGGTGTTGTTTCACAGTTCGAGAACCCTGTCACCACCCCTGGCATCATTCGTAATCTGTTCAATTGCAAAGTACGTCAGAAAGGAAATGTTAGAGAAATGCTTCACTTGGAAGTGGTATGCTACTGGGTAACAGGATCTTTGTTGGTCATAGCCCTCATTTTCCAGTACCCTTTTCTTGGCCATTAAAGTGCTCCCAATGTACCCCATTTTACACTGACATTCGATGACGTATATAACATGTCGCGCTGCATGTGAGAAAAACTGGGTGATGTGTTTGACAGTTTTGCCCAAAGACAGTTCCTTCCGCATGTAGCTATTTCTGCAAGCTTTACAATGGCCACATCGGTTGAAACCCTATAAATTGTGTTCATTCCTCATTGGTTGTACAGTGATGTCAATGCGGACAAGCATGTCCCTGATATTGCCTCCCCTCGTATAGGTAATGTTGGGTCTGTTTCTGACCAAGCTGCCTACGATGGGATCGCTGGTGAGAATGTGCCAGCTTTTCACCAGAATCCTTTTGATGTCATTCAAATGTAAATAGATATACATAATGTGTTTTTTATAGTAAGTCATTTGAATAATTAAACAAAAAAATTAATACTTAGTAAAATATATATTTTTAATTATTGTGTTACTATATATGTATATACAAACACACATATGTTGTACAATTCGTCACCAGCTTCCACGTTGCTCAGGAAAAGACGAACACAGACCCAGGTATCAGTGCAATAATTTTCTATTTATTTTCACCCAGCACTGCCGCCATTACGCGTTTCGGCCTGCCAAAGGCCTTGATCACATGACATGTGAGGAAGAGAGTCACATTCTTAAAGTGCCAGTGCATAATCACGTGGTGTATACTTAAGGAAGCACCTTAGACATAGAAACAATTTCTCCGACCTTTTTAGATTATCGGTATGTCTTTTCTTTGTTTTTTTGAAAACATTAAATTTCAATCGCAACATCATTATTATATAATCATAATGAGCAAAAACATACTTGATTTGTTGTATCCTATTATGAAAAAAGGCATTATTACAAGCAAAATTCAGTCATGTTGCTAATGAAGGACAATGACGTTGTTCAGATTAAAAGAACTAAATATAAATACATAAATATAGATATATAAATAGATGTTCTTATTGATGTCATAAATATGATAAAAGAATAATGTGTGTTTATATAGGTATATATTTATATAGTAATGAATATTAGTGAGATTTATTTAATTTACAATGGATTAATAGCATTTATTAAAATATTTAGGATTTACTATTTGAAACCATATAAATATTAAAAACCTATACTTTTGTAATTTTTTCACGATATTCGCGTGAACAATATTTTTTCAATATTTTTGTACTTACCATTATAAGGATAGGTTAACTATATTTTTGTTTTTGCAAGCAATATTTTTTACATAATTTTTTTTCCTACACAATATTGTGGACTCCGATATTGTGTCATTGATCGATTAACGAAGGGTTTTGGTGTTGTTAACCCCCTTGGATAACACCTTTGCGGAAGAAGGTTGGTACTGTAATAATTCTTGTTACACATTCTTAAATAGGGTAGTGTCTGCCAGGACCTTGTAAACAAACTCTTCAAGCATTAATACATATATACATATATAAAGGGTCTTTCGCCAGTCCTCTTTTATTTGTTCAAGTGTTATTCTTCGCATTGTAACAGCATAGTGCATAAGGTAAGTGCTGAATTTCTGACATTGGCTCTAGTGCCCTGTGAGTAATGGCATTTGGCCTGATCACTCATGTACGGCTGCCTGAAAATTAGAGCATTTTATTTTCTGGCCACGTGGCCACTCATAAATGTTTCACGTTTTTCCTTTTATAGGTCCACCTTCCCTTTCTTTTGTTCTCCTTTTTTGAATGCCAGTCCCCAGACTGTCCTACTGGGCTGCTTACTTTCCCCTCATTTCATCTGCAGTGTGCTACATTCTGCACAGACACTTTTCTAACCTGGATGGCTATCCTGGAATGGTATTGGCTATAGTCCATGCATGATTAGTAAAAGAAAGTGCCTCCTAGCTCAAAAGCCTGCAGCCGGTTTAATTAAACGTTGGCACACAAAGGACCTAGACTGGTAGTCTTAAATCCACTACCAGACACTCCCTGCCTCTTTAACTCACTTTTTCAGATACCTGCTGTCTTCCTTTTGGATGCTTTTGACGTCTTTCTCTTCCTCCGCCTTTCTGGTCTGTTCTTTTTTCCCTCTCTTGTGCTCTGTAAATATCAGTTGCAGAAAAATAAGTGCTGCCCCCCAAAAATAAGTTCTGAAGGCCCCTACCGGCATCCACAGGCTCAAATTAGGCACTGGCAATAGTGTATCATTATGTTACTGTTTCAAGGTGGGCAACATGTTTAAAAGCATTGTTATGTTGCCCACCTTGGCATAGTACAACAGTGGTATACTATATTAATTCACGAATCCTGCCTTTCAAATGCTTACTGAGCAGCTACCTAGAAAAGATATTTTGTAGAGGAAATCATTGTTTTTACCACTCCAAGATGGATAAAGCATTATTGGAACTTTCAAATAATGACACAAAATGTACAATACCATTGCAAAATGGTCACCCACAGATGCACACCAAGTTTAAGTGACACTTATTTTCATTTATTCTACTTTTATTCTTTAACTGCATCTTCCAGATGCCATGGAGTTTGTGTGTCTTTTTTCTTGTGGCTGGGTTAGTGGATAAATATAAGAATAAGTCAGTGGATCTATTAATAGATGTAAGAGGTTAATAATGAAAAAGGGCATGCATTCTGACTTATTAAGTATCTAAACTCGTCACTGGCTGAAGAGACACTTTAAGTTATAAGCCAGACCCATTAGCATTTCCAATGCTTGTTTAACTAGTGCCTACTCAAGTTCACTTTAACTTTCACAATGTCATACTCTTGCATGAACCCACATTTGCCAACAGTTTGCAGTCTGAAGTGAAGTGAAAATAAGATTGCATTGGGCTAGAGGACAATAGAATAAAATATTCTGGAGAGGTGTTAGAAATAATAGAGTGTGATTCAAGGTGTTGTGTGCCCTCTAGATGGAGTTTACTGTGGGTGTGATATCTATCTTGGGGTGACAAGAAGCATACAGTGGGCAAGTGTTAGACCTGGCACCCTTGCCGTGGATCTCCCCTGCATTTATTTGTCTTTGCCTCCTGTGTTTTTGCTGTATGTTTGACTCAGTTTTGCTGGTCTAGAAGCTTTGGGCACTTTGCCACAGCTGTTCAGTGCCAAAAGTGCAAGTGCTCCCTTTGTAAATTGTTGTTACAGATTAGTGATTCCATGATTAGCATATTTGATTTACTTCTCAGACCCTAGTATAGTGCACTGCGTGTGCCCAGGGCCTGTAAATCAAATGCTACTAGTGGACTGCAGCACTGATTGTGCCACCCACAGAAGTAGCCTGTAAAATGTAAATCTGGACTGCTAAACCTTTCATTTTCTACATATTAGTCAACCCTAAGCCAGGCCCAAGGTGCCCCTGTGGGCAGGGTGCATTGTATGTAAAAGGTAGGACATGCCCTGAGGTGTGTAGCATGTCCTGATAGGTTTTCACTATTGCAAGGCTACCTGTTCCCATGGGACAGAATGGGTAGTTTGTTTATAACATTTTAGAAACATAACTGGCCCTAGGAACAAGGTTGAAAAATTAAGTTTAGTATGCCTGAACTCAGAATGTTAAAATACATCATTTACATTCTGTGTTTGAAAATACCAGTTTTAGAAAGTAGGTATTGTCTTGCCTAACCATCCAGTGTGCCTCTGCTAGTTTTGTGTTTTGCATGCCTGGCTTTTGAATGACAGGGGCTGGAGAGGTGCATTGGCCCCAGAAGTCTAGGCTTGGCTGAATAGGCCTGGTCTGCATTTGGAGTGGTGGGAGGAGTAGCACCTGCACCTAACTAGGGCTGTGCCTGCCTTCCACGATGATAGCTCCGCCTCCCTGTGGTGCGCCTGGAGCCAGGGCTCACATTGACAATGGAGGTTGTTGTGCTCTTGCAAAGTGCCTCACAGAACTGGTTTTGGCTGGGTACAGACTAAGGGTGGGCGGCAAATTCCGTTCCGCTCGCGAAACTTGCTAAATTGCGGCATTTTCGCGTTTCGCGCGGAACGCGAAAATGTCAAAACTTCCACGATCCGCGGCGGAACGGAATTCGGGGGCATGACGGCAGTAGAAAGTACTCCAGTTGAGTAGAGGTATTACACAAAACGGTGGCATCTTCCTGGATGAATATGCAGGGCAGGATTCATTCTGACACGGTGCTCCTGTCACAAAAATTAAACCTCAACAGGAAGCACTTACAGACATAAATATAAAGCAGGTGCCCGAGTTGGCATGTGAACTTGCATAGAAGCCCCGCCCGTCTGGCCCGCCCCACACACACTAACGGTATGCCAAGTCTTCCCGCCCTTTCCCCACTATGATGGACAGCTCGCTCAAGGGACCTCGGCGCCTTTTGGCACGGTGGCAAAGTTACAGACACACATGGTCACCTGAAAACTCTTCTGGCCCTTTACGCAGCTGTAGTGTAGGAAAAGCTCTTTACATTTACCCAACGAGGTAGAACTTACTGATTAGCCAGTAAAAAGTACTCCAGACGAGTAGAGAGGTATTGCACAAAACTGTGGCATCTTCGTGGATATGAAGGGCAGGATTCATTCTGGCACGGTGCTCCTGTCACAAAAATAAAACTTCAACAGGAAGCACTTACAGACATAAATATAAAGCAGGTGCCCGAGTTGGCATGTGAACTCGCATAGAAGCCCCCCCCGGCTGGCCTGCCCCACACACACTAACGGTATGCAACGTCTTCCAGCCCTTTCCCCACTATGATGGACAGCTCACTCAGGGGACCTTGGCGCCTTTTGGTGCGGTGCCAAAGTTACAGACACACTTGGTCACTGGAAAACTCTTCTGGCCCTTTACGCAGCTGTAGTGTAGGAAAAGCACTTTACATTTACCCAACGAGGTAGCACTTACTGATTAGCCAGTAGAAAGTACTCCAGTCGAGTAGAGAGGTATTGCCCAAAACAGTGGCATCTTCGTGGATAAATATGCAGGGCAGTATTCATTCTGGCACGGTGCTCCCGTCACAAAAATTAAAACTCAACAGGAAGCACTTACAGACATAGACATGGAGGTCTTTGCATCAAAGAGTTTCTCGAGAACAATCCAGTGTAGTTCCTGTGACCAGGAGGCTGCTTTCCCCTCATCTGCTGCTCTGATCAGCCTCTAACCCTATCAAGAGGCATGTGAAGCCGCAAAGAAGCCCCGCCCCCGAAATCTCCGCGAGCACGTGAAATTCCGCTGTTCGTGGAGATTTTTGCCGTTTCGCAGAATTTTGCGAAAGGCAATTTCGCAAATTCTGTCCACCCCTAGTACAGACACTCTCTGCCTTCAGAGAACAAAGAATTGTTGTGTATAAAAAGAGGGGCCCAGGCCCCAGACTTTGAGATCACTTCTGGAAAATCAAGAGGAACCTTTGCCAAGAAGAAGAGCCAGGTAAGCTGAGGAGGAATACTGCCCTTGTGCTGTTTGCTGTCTGGGGTTGGCCTGCAGTGGTTGCTTGCTGCCAAGGGAAGGAGAAAAAGGACTTTGCTGTCACCTGCTTGATGAAAAGATCTCCAACGGCTTGAAACCGAGCTTGCCTCCAGTTATGAAGTCTCAGGGACACAAAGACTTCACCACCAGCTCCCCTGAATTTCCTTGATGGGAATTCCAACCTGCAAAGGGATGCCTCCTGCTGTTTAGGACCTCTAGAGACTGATTGTTGCTGGGAGCTGGAAAATCGATGCAACATCGAAGAAGAGTGTCGCATCCACACCTGTTTCTGACGCATCGCCGAAGAAACCACTGCAGCACCTGCCGCGGCTCGAGAAATCACCGCACGCCGTGTTGAGTGCACCGATCTCCGTAGTCCGAAATCATTGCACTGAGTTCGATGCAAGGCCTGCTGTGCGGCTGCCTGAGTTCATGCATCGTCACTGGATCATCACATCGTGGCGCCAAGACTGTCACATTGTTGGGGACGCAGTAAGAAACTGACACATCACCTCCCCACACAGTAAGAAACCGACGCTCACCTCCACTCCGGAAAGGAACCAATGCATCACCTCCCCTGTGCGGCAGTAAGGAACCAATGCATCACCTCCCCCGGAACAAGGATCCAATGGATCACTTTCCCTGAGTGTAAGGAACCGACGCATCACCTTCCCTGCATCCCGTTTTGTTTGTTTGCGTGACGCATCCCGGGTACTTTGTGAGAAAAGCATTGCATCTGCAATTTGCTTTGAACTGAACTATTTCTACTATCTGAAAGTCATATTTTTATTACTGTATTGTGGACTTTTTTAGTTTGGTCTTGTTTTGGTTTAGACAAAGATTACTTATTTTTCTAAACTGGTGTGGAGTTCATTTCGTAGTGTTTTCACTGTATTACTGTATGTGTTCACAAATGCTTTACACACTGCCTCTGAGATAAACCTGTCTGCTCGTGCCAAGCTACCAAGGGGGTGAGCAGGGAGTGTATCCCCCTTACCCTGACTAGAAGCAAGGGTCCCTATTTGGATAGATACCTGGTCACTTTAATTTTCACAATTTCATACTTTTGCATGAACCCACAGTTGCCAACAGTTTTCAGTCTGAAGTGAAGTGAAAATAACTTGCATTGTGCTAGAGGACAAAAGAATAAAACATTCTGGAGAGGCGTTAGAAATAATACTGTGATTCAAGGTGTTGTGTGCCAGCTAGATGGAGTTTACTGGGGGGTGAGATATCTATCTTGGAGTGACAAGAAGCTTACAGTGGGCAAGGAATTCAACCAGGAGTAGCATAAATCCAGGATAAAGCTCATGGGAGGGAGTACAACAACATTGCCTGGGTAAGTGCCCATCTGTAAAATGTGTGCCTTGCTGACATGATGTCATTAAGACGCCACTGAAATGTCTCAGATACACACAGATATGTGCTTCTGTGATGCTAGTGGCATGCTGTGCAGCCTTAATTTCTCTGCCATTGATTTGCTTTATCCCTGATTGTAGGGAGGAGTTGGATCCTGAATGACATAATAGAAGGGGGGCGGATGAGGAGGTGACAGCAATGAGCAGAACATGTGGATGTGAAGACAGAAGGAAGGCTCATTTGCATGTCGACTTTGAAATAGACAAGAGTTGCCCCTGAGGACATTTCAAGTTTGTGGGGTAGATATTGACCGGACTAGTCCACCTACCAAGTTAATTTAGTGAAAAGATGAGGTTGGGCCACTAATCTGCCATGAGGAAAGTCTCAGATATAATTAAGCCACCAGGGAAGAAGTTCCCTTTTGAAGCTTTCAGGACAATAACGTCCGTGGGCCTCTGAGGTAGGGGCGAATGTGTAGGCACCATGAAAGGCCATCATACTTTCAAGGCCACTTGTCTAGTTGTGAAACTTCTACATACTCCACACCTGCATGCTTAGAGCCACTCAGCCACCTGATTAAGGTGCTCTTTATCAGTTTAAATTGAGGAATGAGTGGGATACTGGTTCAGCAGGATGGGGTTCTATACTTCAGACACTGTTAATTTAAATGATTGTGACAGCACATGCCGGGAGAGCGGGAGTCGTATTGCACCATAGTTACCTACCCTTTCCGGTTAATGTTTCCTGATCTGGATTATTTTTTCCTTCCCGCTTAGAGATGATTCATGGTGCTGTTCACTGAAAGTTGTAGCTTATCCTCATGCTTTGCTTGACACAGGGCAACTTTGTATATACATTTTAAGGTTTTAAACAATTAGTGTTAAGATATTAGAGTTAGGTATTGGCACTCCCATCCAGGACGCAAGTAGTTACCACTTGGGTCTCCCTGGCATGGGGAACCACTGGTTGGGGAAAGTTTTAATGGGGTGGGAGCTAAAGAGAAGTAATAACTCTGACCAAGCCAAAGTGTGATGGGAATATATCAAATAATAGGGTTATGCTCATGGGTCAGTGAAGCACAGAGCAGAAACATGGAGAGAAAAAGGGTTTTGTAGAAGGGTACGGATGTTTGAGTTTTATCAGAGCGTGGATAAGAAAGGTGTTTGTTGGGCATGTAGATGAGGGGAACTAACAATAGGAAGGGAGGTGCCAGAACAGCCCCAGGTGCAGGAGGAGGAACAGGAACAATCATGAGAGAAAGAGGATTCGGGACAACAGGGATGCCAGCATGAAATGGTTTGAGAGAACAGGAAATAATGATAGAAGCTGAGAAACTGATTGTAATGGTCCAAAGGGCCCTCGTAGCATAAGGAGATTACGGGGCAACCCTGGGACATGCGGTCGGGGCTTCAACCGACTTCTGGGGGGGGTTGTAAGGCAGGCCTAGCTACTAACGGCGGAGCTGCAGTAAGGGACGTCTACTCAGCTACTCCGTTTGTGCCCGTCAGCCACGTGTGCTGACGTCACCCTTTATTATATACTCCCTGCTCCACACCCGCCCCAGGGAGTTGACTGCGCTACTAAATATTACAGTGGCCGGGTGGCTCACTACATCCCATCCAACCTAGGAACTTGGAACTAGGCCTGGGTGGTAAATTTCGTTCCGTTCGCGGAATTTGCGATATGTTGACATTTTCGCGTTCCGCGGAGAGCGCGAAAATGTAAAAACTTTCGCAACCTGCCGCGAAACGGAAGTATTTTTCTTGTTCACGCTTTAATAATGCATTCTTGCGCGCGCGGTCACGACTTACCGGGTCCCTGCGTTCGCCGACGAGTTTTCCTATCAGTTCACGCGCGCCACAAGATGTTGGATTGTTGATAGCCGGTCGCGCTATCCCACGAGAGTTTGCGATCGCGAACACGTCATTGCGATCGCGAAAAGGAAATAAGCATTGCAATCAAGATGGCCGCGCCCATTAGCGACCGCATGGGCAAGCTGGAGATATATTTCCCCGCGAGCATGCAAAAACACATTGCGAACGGGCGGGAAAAGCAATCTCCGCATCTTCGCGAAAGTTTCGCATGCTCATGGAGATTTTGTGCAATTTTG
This sequence comes from Triturus cristatus, assembly GCF_964204655.1. Classification (NCBI taxonomy): domain Eukaryota; kingdom Metazoa; phylum Chordata; class Amphibia; order Caudata; family Salamandridae; genus Triturus; species Triturus cristatus. The sequence goes on from NC_140590.1 coordinate 848,290,697, forward strand.
CAAATTCCGCCCACCCTTACTTGGAACAACAACTGTAACAGAATGTCATTATAGTAACTTACTGAGACCACCTTCACCAAGTGTCTCACAGCAACCAAATGTTCAGCCTTCATCTTGTAGCCCTCAACACAAGAAGTCCTGCAACCTGGAGCTCGGCTCCGGATTATTGCATAGCCCGTAGAGGGCATGCCTGCCACGGTCTTCTCGGCTCTCGGCACCCTGGTGCTGGCTGTCACGGCCGGGGCCAGGATCACTTGGCTCGGCCACCCCCCGTGGTCTCTCAGGGGTAGCCTCAGCTGTCTGGCTCCCTTCTATCGGCGCTTCTGCCTCTGCTTCTTCCCACACCTCTCTCTCGGGCTCGGACACCACCTCACTCGGACCCGGGGCCTTCTTGAACCACGACATATTCCGGGCTATTCTCTGATTTCCCTTCTCTGCAATGACCAGAGTTCCCTGGACCCTCACTACCTTCCATAGTTCGTGCTCAAATGGTGTGCGAAACTTGGATCCCGGGTGTTGATCTTTTCCTACCACGTAGTCTCCTACCTGGATGTCGGCCTGTCAAGCCCCTCTTTTCTTGCTGGCCCAGTCATTGTTTATTCATCGGCGGGCCTGGGACTGCTCCACATCCAGAACAGCAGGAGTCCACACTTCACTGTTGCGTATACCATCCCTCAGCGCTCTTTTTAGCAGGAGATCGTTGGGTGCACATTTGGTCGTGCAGTGAGGCGTTTGACGGTATGCACTCAAAAACTGGTACAAGCAGGATTCCAGATTGGTACCTTGAGCCACCCCAATCCTTAATGCTTTGTTTAATGTCCTCATGAACCGCTCCACATCTCCATTAGCCTGGGGCCATTGGGGTGTTATTTTCCAATGTCGTATGCCATGCTGATCAAGGATCACGCGGAATTCCTGTCCCTGAAACAGTGGCCAATTGTCTGTTCGGAGCTCCTTCGGCATTCCCAGCAGGGCAAAAGTCTTCTCCAGTACCGGCTGAATGCACGCAAAGGCCGTCAATGCGACCACCTCCACCACCGGAAACTTCGAATGGCTGCCCACAAACACGACCATTTGCCTCCCATCAGGAAAACTCCCAAAATCCAAGCTCACTCGCGCCCATGGTGACATACTTGGCCCCTCCGTTATGATGGGCGCTTTGGGCGGGTCAGCCCCCGTTACCAGGCATGCATGGCACTGCCATACTTTGTCCTCCACAAGCCGATCCATACCTGGAAACCATACTTTAGCTCTCAGGCAGGCCTTGGTCTTCTCGATCCCTTGGTGCCCCTGGTGCGCCAGATCGACCGTTCGACCTCGCAGGGCCCGCTGTATCACTTACCGCAGGCCCCGTAAGATTATGCCATCCCCTGATGCACTCAACTCTCCTCGGCACTTCCACAGACTCTCCCAATATTCCTTGTCTTCGACTGATCTTCTGTCATTTCCCCGTAGGAACCACTTGCACTGATGGTCACGTAACGTGTGGGCAACCTCCTGTAGGCACTCATCTTGCAGCAACACCTTCTTAATGTCCTCTAATAGCAAAGCCTGGGGACAGGCCTCTTCTACCAGTTGTCTCACGAATACCTCTGCCCCTTCATCCACCTCCTGCCCATCTACTCCACTCGGAGCCAGAGGGTGCCGTGACAGATAGCCAGCCGGGTTGCTCGCTCCCGGGCGGTACACCACCTCAAACCGGTATTGCTGAATCTGTACAGCCCATCTCTCGATTCGTGGAGACACATTCCTTGCCGTGCCTGTGAAGAGAGGCACCAGCGGCTTGTGGTCCATTACCACTGTGAACGTGTGCCGACACAGGTATATGTTGAAGTGTTGACACACCCGTCGTATGGCCAAGGCTTCCCTCTCGATCTGCGCATTGCGGATTTCCACCGCCGTGAGTGCCTGGCTGGCGTATGCAATAGGCACCCACTCATCCTGGTCTGTCCTCTGTAGTAGCACGGCTCCTAGTCCCACCGGGCTAGCATCCACAATAAGCTCTGTGGCCGCTCCCAGCCAAAAGTATGCTACGGTGCGCCTTTCAGCAGAGCCTTCTTGACGTCGGCAAATGCTTGTGCTTCCTTATCAGACCACTGCCCCGTGACATCCATTTTGGTGAGCTGCCGGAGAGGTTCCGAGATAGTGGCCAAATGGGAAATGAACCGTCCACAGTAGTTAGCCATCCCTAAGAAACTTCGCACCTCGGAGGCCGTTTGTGGAATTGCTGCTGTCCTGATGGCCTCCACCTAAGCCGGATCCACTTGCAATCCCCTGGCTGAGAACCGATACCCAAAGAATTCAACCTCTGTAGCATAGAAGTCGCAAATTGTTTGATGCAGGGTTAGGCCTTGTTCTACCAGTTGCTGAAGAGTAGCTCTCAACCTCACATGGTGCTCCTCCAGTGATTTTGAGTAGATCAGGATGTCATCCTTGACATTGATGACTCCCACTAGGCCCGATAGTGCATCTTGGACTGCTTCTTGAAACACTTCCGCTGCCGAGTATACTCCAAAGCTCAGCCTTTTGAAACGGCGCAGGCCCACATGCGTGGAGAACGTAGTGATGTATCGGCTCTCCTCCGCAAGCATCAGTTGATGGTACCCAGGGTTCAAGTCCACTTTCGAGAACCACTGTTCCCCTTTGAGATCTGTTACAATTTCATCAATGGTCGGGGTGATGTGCCTGTCCCTGCGGATGGCCTTGTTCGGCAGTCTCATGTCCATGCACAGCCTAATGGCCCCCGGCTGTTTTGGCTAGGGTGCTATTACCAGTGGCGACACCCAGGGCGTTGGACATGACACCTTCTCGATGACTCCATCATGTTCGAGACGGTCCAGCTCGGCTTCCACCAGTGGTCTAAGATGGAACGGCACTCTGCAGTGGCAAAGCGCCACCGGCTGTACAGACTCATCAATGTGCAACTGGACCTCTACCCCTTTCAGGCAGCCCAACCCCCGGAACAGCTCGGGAAACTCGGCACGATCCGGTCCGCCTGCGACTGGTGTATATGCTTTGCGAACATCACCAACCCCAGATCCTCGGCCGTGTGGCAACTCAGCAACGATCCGGCCCGATCACATGTAACATAGAAGCGAGTGGTAGTGGTTCTGCATTTCCGCATCACTGACTCCCTGCAACGGAATCGGACTGCTCCCTTCATATGTGAGAATTTTGACTGCCGTCGGCATCAGTCGAGGCCTCGGGCTGAGCCTCCTATATTGGTCAGCATCCAGTATGTTCACGGATGCCCCGGTGTCAATCAGCGCCCGCACACACGACTCCCCTATCCACACTTGGCACGTAGGCAGTGACCTCTTGGCAGTGTTGACCCTCCGGATGTGTGAGATGACAAATACATTGTCCTCATCGTCCTCAGTGACTGCCAGCTTTTGATATCGGTTGTCCAGGTTGACCTCCTCCTGCGCCGCCTTCGCAAATTTTGTAAGTCTTTGTCTCGGAGGCCTTCCTCCGCCCTGCTGTGTCCCACTCTGGCACACCTTTGCAAAATGTCCATATTTGTTGCATTTGAGTCACTGTCTTCCTTGTGCTGGACACACCCTTGGTGCAATGCGCCCCCATGCCACAGTTCCGGCACTCCCGCTTCTGGCGCCTGTCCTCCCCTTTGGCGCCAGCTCCGGCCTCTCGGCCATTCGCTTACTTGAGCGCATCCACCCTCTCCTCTTTTTTCGGGTGTCAAGAACAGCGGCTGTGCTCCAGCAGACTTTTTCACCAATGCCACCTCCATCTCGCTGGCCCTCACATCAGCCAGCTCATGCGACCTCCCCAAGACCAGAATCTCATCCAAAGTGATACCCGGCTGTCACAGGATCAGCTTGCATAGTTCTATAGACTTGTACCCCACAATCAGCTGGGCTCTGGTCTCAAACGTGCAATCGATTCCCACACAGGTGCTGGCTAATTTGCGCAGTCTCGCGAAGAACATGTCAATGGACTCATCATCGCTTTGTTTCACCTGCCGCAGCTTGAAATGTTCAAAATCCGGGTTAACCTGTGGATCAAAATTGCGATTCAGGACCCGGACCGCCTTCTCATAGTCATCACTGTCACCAGTGTCGGGCAGATCCTGGAACAGGTCATAAAGTTCATCGCCACCCATCAACAGCATTAGCGATCTCTTTACTGAATTGTCGGTCTCCCTCGTGGCAACAAAATAGTTTTCCAGCTGTCCTAGCCACTTCCTCCAGCGCGGAGCCTCCATCGCTGGGTCTGCTAACTGGCTTAATTCCGGGATGGCTTTCGCGGCCAAGCGACCAGGCCGACCTCCTGACGCGCACCCTCCCGGGGTAAGGGCCCTGTCCAGTGAATCCGGCATCACCGCTGGTACTCCACACCCCCAGGCAGGACACACTACACCGCCGGGGCAGCCGCTGTTATACCCGGCAACTGGGCGAAAGATCCACAACACTCCGTCTGCGCCAGGCCACGCCACACCCCGTCCCGGGTAGGCACGGATGACTTCTGCCCTGCGAAGAGCCGAGCCGGCCAGGAAACCATGCCGAGACCAGGGGCAGGTTCACTACACTCCCACGTCCCAGCGCAGCCCATCAATACGGGCGCAGACACCACCTGCAGTCCCCCCAGAGGTTCCCAACCGCGCGGCCGAATGCAAAGGCCGGCCCACGTGCTAGACACGTGGCCGCCCGCGGGGTCCGCTCTCACCTCATCACCAATGTAATGGTCGGCAGGGCCCTCGTAGCATAAGGAGATTACGGGGAAACCCTGGGACATGTGGTCGGGGCTTCAACCGACTTCTAGGGGGGGGCAAGGCAGGTCTAACTACTAACGGTGAGGCTGCAATAATGGACGTCTACTCAGGTACTCCGTTCGTATCGTCAGCCACGTGCGCTGACGTCACCCTTTATTATATACTCCCTGGTCCGCGCCCGGCCCAGGGAGTTGACTGCGCTACAAAATATTACAGCGGCCGGGTGGCTCACTATACTGATGAAGGAGATATACACTTTAAAATGGACCAAGGCAGCAGAGGCAGGGTTTGATATGGTAAGCTGCCAAAGAAGACACGTCAGTGTAAGCCTGTGGCAAGATGTGGCTTCAGGAGAGCTTTAAAAATAATGTAAGTAATAGAATTCACTCCTGTATAAAGTAAACTTCACAATTTTTCAACAATAATCATCAAAATTTAAAGCAACATTGACCATTTTCCTAATTTCTAAGAATCAAAATAATTATATCCGACAATAAAGATTGTTCCCAAGCTTTCAAAAAATATGAGTCCAAGTTTAGTACTAGAGGCTATCCCACTGTTATAATAAATAAAGACCTACAACGGGTGGAATCTATTGAGCGAACTACACTACTTAAAAAGCTGCAGTGGATAAACCAGCGAGAATGAAGTTTGTTTTTACATTTTCAAAAAAAGTCTCAAGAAATCAACCACATCATTTCTTCATATGATCTCTTGGTTTATTTCCTGCAAGTAATGATTGCAATTATAACTTGTGTACTATTTTTAATATAATGGTCAATCCACCAATGAATATTATCGGTATCGACATGCATGTTCCTCCACACACAATCTAATATCTCATATATTTGTGCCGTTTTTCACTATTGCTTTTCCAGGTGTTTATCGAGTTCTTCCACTGCTGGGTCGCTTTACACATTGGACACAACTTAATGGCACACTTTAACAAGCAGCGTGTCACCATGTTGCAGGAACTGCTTTTTCTTCTTCCAAGGTAATTAGGGTTCTTTCTTATGTTTGTACCGAACACTCCTGTTATTGTTTCATTGAGAGTTTTTTTTCCGCTTCATATAGTCACTTTGGGGATATGTACTAGGAAGTGGCGGAGCGTGTCGTTAGCCTCCTGGGCTGCACCATATTTACAAGAAAGTGGTGCAGCCTCGTGTTTCCCCTTGGATGCAACGCAGGCAACCTTGCCCAGAGTGCAAGGGTGTCTGTGTGCAGGGGAGGACTGGTTATGTGTGGGAAGGTGCCCCTTCTGCACAGAAACAATCCTCAAATGACATTTTGTAACTTTTATGTGTGCTGCTTCATGCAGCACACATGAAAGTTACAAAATCGACACCTTCCTGTACATAAACAAACCATGGCATTTTGCTTTTTCCATGTGTGTTTCACAAGGCAGCAAACATGGAAAAACAAGGAGAAATAATGCATTTCTCCTGGTTTCGCTTACTTAAGACCAGGATTTTCCTGGTCTTGCTTTTGGCGCTGCCTCCTATGTACGCCACCCTCGTACATAGGGGGCAGCACCAAATACAATGGGAGTTGCGGTGGAACGCCCACCGCAACACCCACCGCATGCCCCTTTCATGCTAAGCATAGCGTGAAAGGGTGCCTTATGTACAAGGCAGTGTTAAGCCGCGTTAAGTGGCTTAACGTTGCTGTGTACTTAAGGAAAGGCCCCTAGCGCCACGGGAACATCACAAAAAGTGACATTCCCGTAGTGATAGGGGCTTGTACAGATGTTCCTTTGTTTTTTAAGCACGTTTGTTTGAATCTATACTATACAGGGGTCGATTCCGATTCCGGCCGGAAATCGTACCGACAGACACGGACCCGGACCGACACGGACCAGCGCCATACGACCCATGCAGTATGATGCAACGCGTGTGAATTACAACCGACACGTATGGAATACAAGCCGTACGACCGAGCCGTAGGGCCGTAGGGAAAATAGTGATCCGGCCGGAAAACCGACGCGAGTTTCACCAAGCGACACGAACCCGGAATGAACCCGACTGACCCATACCTGCGATGTCTGATCCGCGCAGTACGATGCAATGCGTGTAAACCCAGACCAACTCGCACGGAGACCAAGTCGCACGACCAACACACACAGAAAACCGGGCCCACAAGTAATAGAGATCTCCGCGACCGACGCGTATGAAACACAGAAGATTGGAAGCATTAACGAGGTGGAGAAGCCCACACGAGCCAACATCAGCGTCCGTTTCCGTCAGAAGAACGTCTCCTTCATGCCTACAAAACCCAAAGGAAAAAAGACAAAAAAAGAACCAAACAAGCAATGACAAATCCAATAAATATCAAATAAAAAACCACCTGGGACAAAGACACACCCACAACTCCAACTATATAAAGGACTACAATCACTACCATTATCCCTTGCAAACAGGAGACACAGCCACCAGCAAACACCATCACACAGCAACCACAGACACACTCACAACTCACCCATCACACAACTCACACACCATCAGCACCAAAGCACTCACACATACAGCTAGCTAAACTAACACTAACCCACCCTCACTTGCACCCTCACACACACATCACTCACCACCACCACCCATCACCATGCCCCCAAAGAAGAATCCAAAGCTCACAGATAGTGAGCTAGAAGTGCTGGTAGACGAGAACATCAGAGTAGAGCCACATTTGTTTGGTACATTGGTCCAAATGACCCCCATGTCACAGAAAACCAAGATGTGGGCGAGGATTGTGGACAAGGTGAATGCTCAAGCACCAGCAAGGCGCACAAAGGACGATATCCAGAACAGGTGGTATGACGTGCGCAGGAGGGTCAAGAAACTCATTGAAAAAGATCACGCCCTGAGTCAGTGCACCGGCAGTAGCCCTCCTGCCAAACCAGTCTACCTCAGGACCTGGGAGGAGAAGGTACAGGACATCCTATCACCAGAGAGCGTCCATGGTCTAACAGACATACCAGAGCCTGGTGAGTACACAAACAACATACCCAATATTGTGTGGCAAGGGGACAGTAAAACCATGCACCGCAAGCAAAGCCACAGTAACCAATAGATAATCATCCCAAGATGTGTATGCCAGTCAGACAAACACAATACCTGCCATATCATAGTGACTTGGAACTGTGTCATGACATGCACCAACCTACAAACAAATAGAGCAAGGCAGTGGCACAAAGCTAAATAAACACTGCCAGACAGTTTGCCACCACAAACACACTACCTCACAGTGCAGCTGACTGACAGGAAGGAATAGTGGGGATGTAGGTGAAGTGAGTGTATCCAAAAGCATGATGGGGTTTGTAGTCACAGATAATGCTCCCCCTACTGATTGGCCCATCAAGACCTCTCTGAACCATGCCCACATCACAGGGAGTGGCAAATGACTGACAAGATGGCTGACACTGGGTCCTGCTGTGGGGAGCACAAGGCCCTGGTAGGGCTTGTGCGCAACTCAGAAGCAGGACACCACTGACTGACATCCTGAAAGACAACTTACACGCAATGGAAGCACGTTTCATGGTGGGATGTCTGGCCAGGTGGGAAGGAGGACTGACAGCTCTGACCATACTTACCAGCATGTGGAGACACCCCCCCCTCAACACAAACTCCACACAACTCATTGGGTAGAATGCATTGACCCACACCTCTGTGAAATATCAGCAAAAGATACCCCGTACTGGGTGCTGTATGAAGCACAGGGGCTCTCTTTGGACTTGTAGTCAAACAAACAACAGGATTTAACAGTCAGCCATCTTGCCATTGCTGTCACACCCCCTCACAGGGAAGCAGAGTCAAGAAGGAGGAAGTATGGCAAGCTGGGGAGGGGGATGTAGCCAAGAGTATGATGGGAGTTGCAGTCAGAGACAATCCACACCCACCGACATGGCCCAGCAAGCAAACACTGAACCATGCTCACCTCACAGGGAGTGGGAAGGGACTGACAAGATGTCTGACACTGGGCTCTGTTGTGGGGAGCACAAGGCCCTGCTGGGAAATGGGCAACAATAAACACCAGGACTTCACTGTCAGCCATCTTGCCATTGCTGTCACACCCCCTCACAGGGAAGCAGAGTCAAGAGGGAGGAAGTATGGGCATGCTGGGAAGGGGGGTGTAGCCAAGCGTATGATAGGAGTTGCAGTCACAGACAATCCACACCCACCCACATGGCCCAGCAAGCAAACACTGAACCATGCTCGCCTCACAGGGAGTGGGAAGGGACTTACAAGATGTCTGACACTGGGCTCCGTTGTGGGGAGCACAAGGCCCTGCTGGGAAATGGGCAACAACAATATCAAACTCTGTCCGTGACAAGCTGGAAAAAAGCAGTGTACAGGCAGGCATCTGTTCATACAGTAGAAAATGTCATGTTTGTGAACCATTAATGCCCGTAGAAACATAACTTACATTGTGTGTCTCTTCCAAACACAGGTGGTGCTGGGGACCCAGCACCAAATGAAGAGGATTCCCAGTCCCAGGCTCTGGTGGACACTGAGCTCTCTGGTTTGACTCTGCCCCTGTCCTCTTCGGATGACGACGACCAACCTGGCCCCTCCGGTGTGAGTCATCATGCAGCACCAGCAGCATCAACATCTGCACCCCCTGTACCCACGCCTCCAGCATCTGGAAACCGACAGGGCACCCCCGCCAACACGGACAGACCAAGGCCACTGAACACCCACAGCACAGGGACATAGGACCCCCCGGAAGCTACAGCAAACACCACCCAGTGTCACCTGTGCATCACGCCGCTGGTCCTGCCCGTGTGGAAAGGGGTGCTGGGTCGGGTGGGAGGCAGAGGGTGCACCTTGCAAAGGGGTCTGGACTGCATTATGACCCCCAACTGGCAGGTATCATAGATGCATACCAGGATAGCACCGGAGGATTTGGCCAGGTAGTGGGGATCCTCAAGGACATACAACAGGAGCAGGCTGCCCACCATGCCCGCATGGAGGCAAAGTGGGATGCCCTTACTGCGGTGCTTCGGGATAAACTCCAATGCCTCCTCCAGATCAACACAAACCTGTCCTCACCTCCCTGTGTGGCCACAACATCTGTTGCAACACCATCTTCCAGTGCCACAGGGAGGGAGGAGGACTCTGGCGGAGAGTCCCCTGCACCGCAGAGGCCTGCACCTGAGAATCCTCCCCAAGAAGAAGAGGGGTCGTCCGAAGAAGGACATGTGAGAGGCAGATGTCCCAGCACATCCCCCAGTGCCTCTAAACCTGTTCTGGACAATGTTCTTTGTGCGCAACCCGTTCACCTTGTTCAATCGCACACAACTCGCCCACATGACATGGAGGGTTCATGTTGGTCCAATGTAGCAGATGACTGTGGACTTTACTCTGGACATTTCATCTATCAGCACTTCCAACTCTAATGTGAACTTTGGATTCCAAAACCAATGTACAGCACCCACCATCCTGTGCACTTTCCTCACACATGTTCGAAAAAAAACTCACCAGTACACCATACTTGCCTCTATTGTGATTCCAACTTGTCATATGTCATGGAGATGTCGATCTGCTACACAACACAGTGCATGCCAAATACTGCAACAATGTGACCAACGTTAGGTGAGTCATGGTGATGTGACACATGTGAGGGAGACACACCACTATGGCAACACAACACATACTCCCCATGGCCATGTTACTCATCACACACAATGATGTTGACCTGAAACACATAGGTATGCCCAAACACAACACCTATCCACAGTCATTGGTAACAAGTCCACAGGTGAGGTAATAAAATGTCACTCAGATGTGGGAAGACAGACAACGCACCTAACAAAGCATACCACAGGTTCATTACACATCAGCAACATGTTTATTCAAAAATAGTTGCAAGGCAATTGTACGTTACGGTGGACACACGGTCACATAGTGTCTGAGAATTGTAGTCCAGGGGTGTGTGGCACATCGCTAGATGTCAATTGACTACTCCCACACTGATGTCGGATTCTGGGTGTTGGGGGTCAGTGTTGACCAAACAACAAGCAAATTACCCTGTGAAGGACAGACACAAGACACAGTCAAAAGCATAGCAGAACAGGAGAGAAATGCAATATACATGCACAAAACATGTCACAAGAAACCTACACAGAAACAAGTTAGCAATACTACCCTATTGTGGAGTACACACCACCTGAATGGACACATCACTGCACGCATCCAGTCAAGTGGCACACAGAGACACTGATACAGCAACAGAGCAGCCACAACACATTCCAGGCTAACTCCATACATTGACATAACAACTGTGGAAACTCACATTCAGGTGAAGAAGTTGTTGATGAGCTGTGAGCGGACGTCACCCTCATCCTCATCATCACTGGCATCGTGGCCCAGGCCGGGATCCTCCACAGGTGGCGGAGTTTGGTCATCGTCATCCTGGATGAGAGGCACCTTCTTCCGCACTGCCATGTTGTGTAGCATGCAGCATACAAGGATTATTTTGCACACCTTTGCAGGCTCATATGGGAGGGCCCCTCCGGTCCTGTCCAGGCAGCGAAAGCGGCTTTTCAGGAGGCCGAATGTCTGCTCAACCACCCTCCTGCTTCGACCATGTGCCTCATTGTAGCGCATCTCAGCTGGTTTCACAGGGTTCCTGAGGGGTGTCAGCAACCACGGCATGTTGGGGTATCCGGAGTCACCTACACACAAAAAAAGGAACAAGTAGCTGAGTTTTGTAGGAGTGCGGAATACAACATTGACAAACACACACAATGGAAAACAGTCAGTACACACCGACAAGCCAGGCACGCTGATCTGTCATCTGTGACATTAGCGTTGCAATGCAACTACTCCTCATTATGTAGGCATCGTGCGCAGAACCAGGGAACCGTGCACACACATGTGTGATACACCTGTCTGCAAGACATACCACCAGAGCATTGATCAAGTGGAAATGTTTCCTGTTACGGTATGCCTGCTCATGTGCCTGTGGTGGCATCAGGGCCACATGTATACCATCAATAGATCCGATGAAGTTTGGCATCCTCCCCAGTGTAAAAAAGGCATCCTTTATTTCAGAGAGTTCAGCTGGGCTAGGGACCTTGATGTACAGGTCAAGGAAATGCAACATCCACTCCAAGACATCGCGTAGCACACGACTAAACATAGTTTGCGACATCCCACCTGCTGTATCCACAGTGTACTGGAAGGTACCAGTAGCAAAGAAGTGCAGGGCTGCCATCACCTTCACCTCAGTGCTGTAGGGTATGTCCGGCCAGGTAGCAGATGTGGCACCAACTGCCCCGCCAACTCCTCAATCAGTGGCCTGGTGAAGTGGTACCGTCGAATGCAGTCGTGTTCCTGCATGGTTTGAAGGTCTGGGAACGGTTGATGGACAGCTGGTGCCCTGCAGAACAGAGATGAACAAAGGAAGATTGTCGGTTCATCCACCCATGTGTCCATGACCAGGCTCAATATCACATGATACATCATGACATTACACAATGTACTGAGGTGTGTGCTGTTGGGCATGGGCACATATGTCACCTACATGACCATCACCTCACATCTCAATTCCACATGTCCATATAAGTCCCATGTAGTGCAATGGCCAATCATTTGGCTGTGTCACCCGACCTATGTACTGCTGTGACGTTACAAACACACACCACAGTGACAAGTGAGGCCTGGTGTCTCCCAGGCATCACAGATCTTTGCCATGCAGATACCCAGGGTCCCTGTATTGCCACATCAACACTGGCATGGACATGGCGTATCACGTACACTCCACAAGGCAAGCGTCAGTCCCACAGTTAGTGGTCACTGTTGTCCCTGCAGGCCCTACATGTACATCTCTTACACACACACACACCATCAAGGTTGCTGCATATACCACATGGATGTGGAGACTGTCTCCCATTGGGCACATTTGATCATCCATATCTGAGACACAACATGCACATAGACTGTGGGTGCACATCTGAATTGTGGCTACAGGTCTCACTGTGACATACATGCCATCACCCCCCGGACTCAGGGTATATGTGACATGTCCTAAACATATCCAACCTGCAACTGTGTCCGTGACTCATGCCCATTACTGTACATTTGCACATCACAGTGTGCACAGTGTGAACAACACACAAAGGTTTCTGCCCCTATGTACACGTGCACAGCCTGGGAGTGGCAGAACAAAAGTGCCACCCAACAAACCAAATGTTGCCCCCTCGCAACACACAGGGAATGCAGCCTTACATGCCATGGGACACTGTGTGGCCAATGCTGTTGTGTGGTAGGTGTGCACAGGTGTCCCTAGCAAGTAATTGTGTGTTTAATCCGTCAAATAGTCACACCAATGAGGTCCAACGCGTGTGACAATGCATACGCATTGCACGGGTTCATGACCGAGCCGTGCGTACGCTTTGCCAATGACTGCAATGAGGTCCGACGTGGGTGACAATGCGTACGCATTGCACGGTTCATGACCGAGCCGTGCGTACGCTTTGCCATTGACTGCAATGAGGTCTGACGCGGGTGACAATGCGTACGCATTGCACGGTTCATGACCGAGCCGTGCGTACGCTTTACCATTGACTGCAATGAGGTTTGACGCGGGTGACAATGCATACGCATTGCACGGTTCATGACCGAGCCGCGCGTATGCTTTGCCATTGACTGCAATGAGGTCCGACGCGGGTGACTATCATGCATTCGCGTCGGGCAGGAATGGTCCGAGACAGGCGCACGTCTTGGTCATTGAATCGTATGGGTGCATGTGTATTTTCAAAAATACGCGTTGTACAGTCAGTTGACCGAGTCGGGCGCACCCATTGGCTCTGGACTGTCATGGAGACGGATGCGGATTCAAAACTTGTACGAGTTGTGTGCTGGATATTCAGTTGGATGCCTACAACAATATTGCAATTCCTAGTGTTTCATGAAGGTGAAGATTTGAACGATGCAGAAGACGTGTACGAGTCTTACATTTCCATGGATTGGCCAGATTCATAGAATGCAACGTGTTGGACCTATCACTGGGGACACATGGCACAGAGTCTGCCTCTGCAGCACAGATATAAGGCTGGCTGGCCCCCAGGGAGCCCACTTGCCTGCACTACATGCTACTGGACCACATCCTTGCTACCACTGCTGCTGTCTCTGCATCCTCTGGCTCCTGCTATGGCACGTACTCTGGATAGGGCCCCAGCCTTCACTGAGGAGGAGAACCAGGCCCTGCTGGACGGGCTCCTTCCACAGTACAGCAAGCTGTATGGGAAACCAGGGGAGCAGGTGAGTGTGCAGTCCACTGCCTTCCTAATTGTGCATGTTGTCTGACTAGCAGTACTAGCAGTGTGTACACCAGTGGCAAGCATTCTCACTGACTACTTTCATCATCCAAAGTGTGTAGGTACATGTAATAAACAGGTGTTCTGCTGCTAAAGTGCATTAGTGCAAGCTTAAACTTCCCAGGCATTGTTTACATGTCAGACATGCAGGTTATTTGTCCTTTCCCATGGTTGCACTACCTGTATAACTCATTTTCCTCTGTGATGATGACATGTATATCCAAATGTGTGCATCACAAATATGGGGCATGTGTGCTAATGGAATTTTAACTTTGTCATCCTCATAGGTTGATGCCCACCAGAAGCAGGAGATATGTCTGACCATCTCCCGGGCAGTTCGTTCGGTGGGGGTCTAAAAGCGCCGGATCCGCAACTGCCAGAAGAGGTGGCAGGACCTTCGGGACTGGACCCGGAGGATCGTTAGAGTCCAGCTGAAGCTGTCACCTCCACGCAGGAGAGGCGGACACCGGACCCTGACCCCCCACATGCTCCGTATCCTGGCAGTGGTCTTCCCGGACCTGGATAGGCAGCTGAAGGCCAGACAGTAGCAAGGAGTGGGTAAGTCCATGCCTAATCTGTGCACTATGTCTGACATGCTAATTGCAGTCTTTTGGCCTGGTCACACTTCCACATTACCTAGTTCTTGTAGTCCAATACTCAGATCCCTCAATTGTGTGATGCACCCTCCTCATCTGTTCCACAGGTGCGGCCCCTACAGTCTGTTGCTTGTGTCACTAGGGCACTGTGAACCTGCAGTCAGCTATGCTTCAGCTTCCGGACAGCATCTGATCCCGTGACTCTGTTGTGTGTTTCATGGGTGGTTCAATTGTTTACCCAATGCCTGGGATCTGACATGTGATCTGTGTGTGCCCTTGATATGTGTTCCAATTGCTGGTCTGACTCGCCACATGTGGCTGGGGTATTTCAAACAGACCCATGCAGCAGGGGACTCCAATTTGTGGGCCTCAGGAGTATGTATATAAAGTATATCACACTTGATTAGCCACCTGACTACTGTCCAGTGCCAAACACTGTTTCACGTAGTCCTGGGCAGTCATGCCTCCTCAAGGGCATTTAGAAACACTCTGTAATCCCACTCCTGTGTATCAACTTACAGGTTGTGCTTAGTGACATGTGCCTTCAGGTATCTGCCTCTGTGTCATTATGGTGTGGCTTCCTGTTACGTACAACTGGGGTGTCCCTGATTTTGAGGATCAGCAGGACATCTGAGATGTGACTGTGAGAGACAAGACCTGTGTGACATATAGGTGTGTGATCATCTGACAGCGCACAATGGTGTATGCAACTGTGTACTTCAGGCAGCTGGGTAACATGCACGGCAGACTGTGATGTGCTAATGTACAGGGCGTTGTGTTTGCAGACTCATATGTCTGAATTGCATGATGTGGGGTCTTCTGGGTCCTGGATATGTTGTTTGTAGGGGATGGGCAAGTGCACTTGTCATCTGCAGAGTTAGCTTTATCCCTGAGCTATGATTGTGACACAGTGCATACTGTTGTTGTCTGGATGCCCTGTCCCTGTGACAGAAGACAGTGTTGACTGACTTTCCAGGCATACCGGTGCCATGGCATTTAACTTGCTATGAGTGATCCTGCATTGTGTTCAAGTGTGCACCATGGACCCCATTGTGGCATTGACAATCAGGACATGAGAACATCATAGTGTGTTGCTGGCATGCATCACAAGCATGTGAAATGAGTCTCTGATTATCCCTTCATCCGGACACCTGTACTGAGTCAGTGGCAAGAGATGTGCTGTGTGTATAGTGATATACTCCTACATGTTCACTTGCATGTCCAATTAATGTACGGGAGGTGCATGTCGGGAAATTGGGGTACTAGCATCCAACATGCAACAGACATATGGGAGCAAGTCAAGGAGGGATATGCGTGTCATGGTTGATGTGGAGAATGACAATTGGCTTATTCTAAACAGTGTTGGCACTTTGAGCAGTGTTCAGCTGATGATGCCAGGGCTTGCCCTGTGATGTGATGTACTAACTGTGGTGTGCAGTCAGTGCAGGTGACTGATGTTGTTCTCTTTCTTCCTATTCCTATCCAGATACATCCACGGCCACAGGAGGGGACAGCTCCACGGACCAGGAGGAGCCACAGAGCCTGACAGGGACAGAAGGAGGGGAGTCGGGGGGGCCCATTGGCACGGAGGGCGAGTGGAGCCACACCGAGGAGTCGTCAGCACCATCCACCCCAGCTGAGGGCCACAGCAGCTCTGAGGATGACTCCCTTGTGGAGGCGGGTGTCAGCAGCCACCAAACCCCAGCTAGTGAGGCTGTCCCCGCCACCGCCCCCACCACCACCATCACCACCCTCCCATCGGCTCCCATCCCAGAGTTCCGTGGAGGCTCCCATGTTCGGGAGCATGTTTCCTTTGTGCCAGGCACCGCACCCCCTGCCCCTGTGTCCCCTGCTGCCCTGAGTGAGGAGTCTGTGGACTTACTTAGACAGATCCATGTAGGGCAGACGTCGATGCTGAGTGTCCTCCATGCACACGCCACTCTGTTGACGCAACTGGTGTCGTTCATGGAGGGCATTTCATCAGGTATGTCTGCCCTACAGAGGACCAATCAGTCTGTGGCCTCCTCCCTGACGGCAGCAGTGTCCCTCCTCCAACAGTCCTGCACCCCTCCTACCCCTGCACCACCAACGTTTCCTAGCAGCCTACCTGTCCCAAGCACACACACACCTGCACATTCTCACAAAGCCACAGACACAGACAGCACACAAACACCCAAACCAAGGGCTAGACGTGCACACAAGCAAGCACAGGGGACTGATACCACACTCACAGAGCCTGGTTTGCAGACACACACACAGTCATCCACAACCACTCCGCAGTCCTCCGAAACCTCTCCCTCCCAGTCCCCTTCCCTTGCCTCACCTGCAACCCCATCTCCACAGAAGCTCTTCCTCTGTGACCTTGGCCTCTTCCCCACTGACCCAGCAGATCCAGATTACAAGGGGAAGAGGAAGTCCCCACACACAGAGGGAAGTGCCCTTCACACCCGGTCACCCTCCCCCAGGCGCAGTCAGACTGAGGCCCCCACCTGCAAGTCCCCCCGGAGCCGGAAGAGCAAGACCCCACCACCGCCACGCAGCTCCAAGGCAAAGTCTCGGTCCTCCAACCCCAGGCCACCACTCCAGAGGTTCCCCCGCCACACCCTGCCCCGGGTTCCCCCACCCACTGATACACCATCCCCAAAATTCTGAGGCTCTCCCCCCACTACTTGCTCCTCCACACCCGGTCAGATGGTTAGTGCCACTGATGTGGGGACCATGTCCCCCCCTCTGTCCTGCCGACCTCACCTGCACCCCATTCCGCTCACATGGATTTGGGCACTGCAGTGGAGTCCACGACCACCCCGTCTGACTTGGGCACTGCAGTGGGGACCCAATCCACTCCATCTGACCTGCCCACTGAAGTTGTGCCGGCACCCACCCCATCTGACTTGTGCCCCACAGTTGTGACTGCACCCACCACTTCAGTCAGCTCCACTGCAGTTGCAAGTGACTCTCCTGCATCCACCACCCCTTCACTGCCTCCTTCTGCTGCGCCCTGATCCTGTCCCTGCGGTGCCTGGCCTGCCCCCATGTATGTCCCTCCGAGGGGATGTCGCCTGTCCTTACCAGTGCAGGCAAGCAACGTGTGACAGTTGTCACTCAAGTTCACTCTTGTCATTTGATAATGGACTGGCCATTGGCCTTTTGTTTGAACGGACGTTTACATTTTCATATGCTGAATAAAGCTTTTTTCTTTATCCTTGTGACCTTGATTTAGCTGTATAGGTTGATAATGTTTAGCATGCCCTTGCACCTGTAATGCTTGGTTTCCAATGTTGAATACTGAGGTGTTGATGTGAGATACTCCATGTGGTCCATGAGATATGTATCCTATTCTGGTCGGTATCCATGTCATCCTTTGCAGCTAACTGGGTGTGTCATGATCAACAATTTGTGGACATCTCTGTGAACATTTCATTTGCATGGTCACATCTGTCGCTTGCACACATGCACACATGATGTGCTTCCCATTGTCCAATTTGTCTATTTCCCTGACTTTGGGCGCATCTCCACTGCACCTACAGGTGTGGTCATCAATGGTATAGGAGCAACAGGGTCCTCTGTGCAACTTGCTGTACATATGTGTTGAGTATGTGCAGATGACTTAGGGGAGACTCATGTACCCAGGCTGTTGTGACCAGAGCCTTCATTGTGTGGTAACTGATAGAACTGCGGGGCGTGGTCGAGCCGGCCCCCTCCGCTACAGCAGGGGGGCGTGCCTCTCGCGCACCTATGTGACACGGCAGGCGCGCCCCCCTACCCACATTGGCCCAGGCGGGACCCGGAAGTGATTGGAATCACTTCCGGGTCGCAACAAGGGGCAAACGTCCGGCCAGTAGGTCCGGCCGGACCGTCATGGGTATAAAGGGCTGGGGAGCCCAGGAATCGGCCTCTTGGTTCCTGACTCCCCAGCTTGCCCCCCGCGCCTCGCGAGGAGGTGGTAACTTTTGCTTTTTTTTGTTTCTTGTTGGTTGCAGGTCGTGGTCAGCGGTGGCGAGGACGGGCATCGGACGTCGGCCGAATTCATCGGAGGAAGCCGGAAGAAGGGGAGGCTATCGACTGCTGCCGGACTCTGCCGAATCCACGGTGGACTGCGTTCTGAAGCTGGAAGTGGAGTAGGTCCTCGATCACTGCCCGGACATCGGTGGAAGCGACGAGATCCAAACACCGCTTTGTTGCGCACGGAGGCCGAGGGGCAGGAGCACCCTGATCAGGTACCCGGTTGGGGTTGTGCAGGGCCGGTAACAGCACGCTCCCCTCCGGTTTGACACTGTGGGCTGTGTTCACCGCGCGTTCAATGGAGTGCCTGTGAGAATTGCATTCCCTAGGTTGAGAGTTCGAGCCTCCTGTCGGACAAAGCAGGCTGTTGTTTTTATGGACTTCAGTGCGCGCAAGAAGGGGGCATTTACGTGTAGTCCGGTTGTTGTTTCCTGCCGCGCGTCCAAAATATAGTAACGCGCACGGGGGTTTGCTCGTTCAGCGCAAGGGTGTTTCAATTTATGGGTTTAGGATCCCTTTTATATGCTGCATAGTGTGTTTGTTCCCTCGCGCATTATAGCAGTAGCGCGAAAACGTGTGAATGTAGCCTAATGGTTAAGGTCTGAGACTCTTACTCTCAAGGTTGCAGGTTCAATTCCCATTGATTCTGTTCAGGTAGATCTCTTTAATACTGTGCCATATGAATGTGTGATCAGCTAAACGCGTAGAATCTCAATACAAACGTTTTTTGTATTATTGTATTATTGTGAATGTAGCCTAATGGTTAAGGCCTGAGACTCTTACTCTCAAGGTTGCAGGTTCAATTCCCGATGATTCTGTTCAGGTAGATCTCTTTCATACTGTGCCATATGAATGTGTGATCAGCTGAACGCGCAGGATCTCAATACAAACGTTTTATTTATGTATTATTGGCTGTTTGCATCTACTCTGAAGGTTACTGGTTCAATTCCCATTGATCCTGTTCAGTTAGCTTTCTCCGCCTGTTTAGCCTTTTTTTTTTTTTTTAAATCAATTTTCATCTTAATACCTTCACGGTTAAGGGGTGTAGTTTTTTGGGATTGATTGCATTATGGCGGGGAAGGCTAAGAGGGGGGAGCAGGGCTCTCGTATGGAGAGGCTGTTAGAGGATATGATGAAGAAAGTGACTGAGATGGAGCAGGACCTTGCTAATCTCAGGGAGAAAGTTGAGGGTCAAGAAGGAGAGAAGGCTAGGCGCCCAAATGTGCCCCCTAAGGGTGTTTTTCCACCAGTCCCCAAAAGGGTGAGAACTAAAAAGCGTGTGCCAAAGGGAATGCCTCCACTCACTCCCCAGACCCCGGGAGGTAACGACCCAGTGCCACCTACCCCATTGCCTGTCCCTGTACCAGAGCCAGTGTGCCCATTGTCACCGCTCCTGGCAACAGCCCTACCAGTACCTGCACCACCAGGGGCACCACCGACCCCACCTCTGCATCCAGAGCCACCAGCGATCCCCGTGGTTCCAGTGCCCCCTGCCCCCCTGGGGGCGCCAGTCCCCGCCATCCCGGTCGCCGTTGCTCTACCAACACCCATGGGGGGGAAGGCTGGCATTCTCGTCCCAGCGGTGGGAGTAAAAGAGTTGGGTACCGATGCTTTAGCTGAAGCAACGCAAATTGTGTATGAATTCAATGCAGGGCCCAAGGAACAGATCAATGCTGGGCCAGTCGCACCGTTACCTGTCATTTCAGGGGGGGTACCGGTGCTCTGGAGAACAAAGGGGTGTCAGTCCCCAGTGCGGTAGCAGGGATTTAGCCAGAGGCACCAGGGACAACGGTAACAGGTAAACTGCCAGCATTACCAATGTTGGGCGTGGGCGAGACCAGCTCCGAACGGGAGTTTTTAGGCAGGCACGTGTCTCTTGAGTTGAAGAACAGAATTTGGGCTGGTGAATATATTAACATGTTTTTGTTACTGATCTGCGAAAGGGAGAGGGAGGAGTCAAGGAAGAACAAATATTATATGCTCCCCAGAGAATGGGCCAGTGAGATGCTGAAGTATAGGGTGGAAGAGAACTTACTCAACTGGATTAGAGCCTTTTCCATATTTATGGCAGTCACAGCTGAGCGTTTCCCAAACTTGCAGGCACAGATGGCCTGTTACCAGAATAGGATAGTGCTGGCCCATGATAAATTCGCAGGCGGAGGGTGGTTAGTTTATGACAAAAATTTCAGGGTGGCCAAGGCATCCGACCCAACACTGTGTGGTTGCATATTCTATCCTGACCCAATTTTGGGCTTACTTATATCCCTACGTTGCAGGCAGCTGGTATCTCTTGTTGATAGTGTGGTTTAACTTTCCCCTGCACCACCTGCCTACCCATCCGTTCCTCAGGGGTCCCCCTTTACATTGGATATCCGACCCAACACTGTCATGGGACCGAATTTACACCATATCTTGGTTGGATCTTTTCGGGGGCGAGGGGCATGGTAACACAAAGAGTCAGTCCCTGCAGTCAGCTCAGCCTTTTCAGCCCTTTCGGTCACAGGGTAACACAAGCTACACCACTAGTTCAAGCAGTAATAGTGGCAGGAAGGGGACGTGCTGGGACTTCAACAGGCGAACTTGCACCAGACCACAGGGTCAGTGCAGGTTCAAGCATGCGTGTTCCATTTGCGCCATCCCATCCCACCCCGAATCAAAATGCCTCAAAAGATCAGAAGATAAGGGGAGGAAGAAACAGGAGTGAGATGGGGTCCCTGTTCAAAGCACGCTCCCCCATTGATGTGTCGGCGCTGACTCCATGGCTCAACAATTACCCATGTCACTTTACGGCAAGAACTCTGTTGGAGGGTTTCAGGGATGGTTTTAGGATACCAGCTCCAAACTATGTGGGGTCACCGGAGTGTCAGAACCAACTCTCTGCCAGGACCAATCCAGGTATAGTGTCCACAAAGATTGCCAAGGAGTTGCGCCTGGGTAGGGTGGCGGGCCCCTTTAAGTCTGTGCCGGTTGCAAACTTTGTCTGCTCCCCGTTGGGTGTAGTACCCAAAAAAGTAGAAGGGGAATTCAGACTAATACACAACTTGTCAGCTCCCAAAGGTAATTCTCTGAATGATGCAATTGATGATGAGTTCTGCAGTGTTAAATATGCGTCTTTTGACCAAGCTGTGGAGATCCTCAGGGGTTTGGGCCCTGGAGCATTGATGGCAAAATCTGACATAGAATCAGCCTTTCGGTTACTCCCAGTACATCCAGACGATTATCATCTGCTTGGTTTTAAATTTCAAGGAAATTTTTATATGGATTTGTGTATGCCAATGGGCTGCTCTGTTTCATGCGCATGTTTTGAAAAATTCAGTTCATTCCTGGAATGGGTTTTCAGACAGAGGACAGGTCACCGGTGGGTCATGCATTACCTGGATGACTTTCTTATCCTGGGGACGTGGGGCTCCACTGAGTGTGGGTGGGCGCTGCAGGAATTTTGCGCGCTCATGCAGACTATGGGGGTTCCTTTGGCTCCGGGAAAGACAGTTGGCCCTGCATCTACGATAGAGTTCCTGGGCATTGAGCTGGATTCTATTCAGGGGTGTTTTAGGTTACCCATGGACAAAGTCAACACATTCAGAGCTGCGCTACAGCTATGCTTGGGCAAACAGAAGGTCACACTACACCAGCTGCAGCAGACAGTAGGGCAACTGAACTTTGCTTTAAGGGTCATTCCAATGGCTAGGCCTTTCTCCAGATCCATCTCCCAAGCCATGGCGGTCATCAAGGAAAAACATCACCACACAAGGCTGTCAGCTGATGTCCGGCAGGACATGCAGATTTGGATGGCATTCCTGCAGGATTTCAATGGCAGAGTAGTGTGGCCCGGTCCACCCACCGCCTCCGCGGAGTTGGGTTTAATGACTGACGCCGCGGGCAGTGAGGGATTTGGCGCCATATTCGGTACCGAGTGGGTGGCACAACGTTGGCCGGCATGGTGGGTAGAGAACGGACTAACAGGTAACATTGGGTTCCTTGAGCTCTTCCCCATCTGGGTGGCTCTGACTGTGTGGCCTGAACAATTGCGTAATCAGTCAGTAGTTTTCTGGTAGGACAACATGACCGTCGTGGAATGCATTAACCAGCAAGCAGCCCGGTGTAAGATGATTCTCCGCCTCGTGAAGGAGATTGTTCTCACATGCATGAAATTGAATGTACAATTTAGGGCTAAGCATGTGCCTGGTGTCCTTAATCATGCTGCTGACGCACTTTCTCGCTTTAAGATGCAGGTTTTCAGGGCTCACCTCCCAGCAGCTGCAGAGTATGCCACCCTCTTCCCAGAACGACTCTGGCAGATTGGTGCCCCCACTTACCGGACCTCGTGGCAGCTAGCCTAGCACCCAGGACCAGGAAAGCATACGAAGGGGCGTTCTGGCAATATTGCTTATTCTTGGGTATGGGGTGGGCTGAGAGGTGGCACGACACTGGGGCACTCATTCAGTACCTGGGTTGTTTAAAGACCGATGTTCGTTCGGTGGCAGCAGCTAAACGGCATGTGGCGGCGATCTCATTCTTCGCCCAGATCAGCGACAGGGGGGATCCCACTAATAGTTTTACAGTGAGGAAAGCTCTAAAAGGTTGGCAACGCCTCCAAGGGTCGGCCCCAGACACAAGACAGCCAATTGGGGTGGAGCTCCTGAGGTCACTACTAGCAGACCTCCCCGCAATTTGCAACACATCTGGGGAAGTACAGTTATTCACTGTGGCCTTTTCATTGGCCTTTTTACGGCGCATTTAGAATTGGGGAGCTAGTGGCCCAAAACAAACTGGACATAAACGGCGGTCTACAGTTTGAATGCATTAAAGTCAGGGCCACCACCCTACTAATTTCGATCAAGAAGTCCAAGACCGACCAGGAGGCCCGGGGTGAGGGGGTAGTTCTCCACCGGGCACAGGGTAACCCATGCTGTCCTGTATCACACGTTGAGAGCTACCTACAAGTTAGACCACTTAACGTAGGAGGGCCTTTCTTGATCCATGCCGATGGGGTCCCACTGACACGCTTTCAATTCAAAAGGGTGCTGGACATGGCAATTCTGAAGTCAGGTCAGAATCCAGAAAGTTTTGGTACCCACTCCTTTAGGATCGGGGCTGCCACTGAAGCGGCGGCCAGGGGTCTGCCAAACAGCGACATACAGAGGATAGGGAGATGGGTTTCCAATTGTTACAAGCGATATGTGCACTTACAAATGCTGTGAGTGAGAGAGTCACACAGCACTGATGCATGTCTTTCTGCTTCCATTACAGTTTCTCAAGCCTGTCACGCAGGGGAGAAACTCGAAACACTGCGTCAGCAACATTTGACAACGTGAATATCATCATCATTAAAGGAAAGACTACAGACAGTTTGGATCATAGGCCATTCCTATGTAAGGCGTCTGTCTAACCTTTTCTCCATAGGTGATTATAGGGACAGGGCACGGCAGGAAGGTTTTGAAATAGCATGCCATGGGAAAGGGGGGCTATGTTTTAATCAGTTCAGGGGTATCATACTGGACTTGTTAAAGAAAGGTGGTCCGCCCCCTAATATAATCATACTACACTTGGGGGGGAATGATCTAACAAGACTGGAAAGAAGAGGGTTGGTGGAAACTATAGTCACTGAAATAGGCTGGTTAGCTAAGACTTGTCAGGGCTGCATTATCGGGTGGTCTCAGATGATACCCCGATTCCAATGGAGAGGGGGGGAATCTGTAAAGGCTTTGAATCACTCCGCGAGGAGAATAAAGACAAAGATTGAGAGACTTTTCAGGGCTCCCCACTTACAGACCATCGCCCATGGATGCATTAGGGGTGAGCCGTGCTTCCTAAAAGACGGCGTTCATTTGTCCAAAGTAGGCAATGAGGTTTTCCTGGAGAATATGTTGGCATGGTTGAGGGGCCTTAGTCGCAGGGGATGACCTTTCTAGTGAGCACAGGGGGGGGCTAGATAGTCGGTCAACTATGCTAGCCTGTGGCGGTAAGGTTATGATTGTTGAGCAGTAAATTTAAGGTCCTTAGAGGCCGGCGCCATTTCCAAATGGTGCCGCCCAAGTGGGAGGGACAACTGGTCTCTCCTAGAACTCCAGGGGCAGTTGGGTGCGGGGGAGGAGGGAGTCACGCTTTCTCTAGGCTGATTGGCCATCCCGCACGTGCACAACGGCTGCAAGTGCCCCTATATGGAGATCAGGTGCAGAGCGTACGGGGTAACCGGGGGGGGGAAAGTACCCTCATGGTGAACGGGCCCTCTGCGCATGCGCACTCCGGCTGGAGGGTGTGGTTAGAAATTGATAAGGATCTGACACCAGTTAGTGACCTTGCCGTAGGCTCTATTAGGTGAGCAGAAAATTAAGATTGTAATGATTATTAAAGATATGTTTAGATACGGATAGGAAACCTTTGTATTAGAGTTATGTTAAGGTTAGCCATCTGATATCTGTCATTATCAAATTGTAATCAGTGTAAAGTATATTTTCTGCTACATTTTGTAAATATTGTAACTATGATTAATGTGTATTAATTGTATATAATAAATACGGCCGGGGGGGTGTCACGCCCCCGCATCCAAAACTTCTCTCCTGTCACGAGTCTTGAATGGGGAGGAGGGAGTGTAGGTAGTACCTGGCCATATAGAACGGCGGGGCCGGCATCGGCCACGCCAAAAGTATGGCAGTCGAACCGGCCCCCTCCGCTACAGCAGGGGGGGCATGCCTCTCGCGCACCTATGTGACGTGGCAGGCGCGCCCCACTACCCACATTGGCCCAGGCGCGACCTGGAAGTAATTGGAATCACTTCCGGGTCACAACGAGGGGCAAACGTCCGGCCAGTAGGTCTGGCCGGACCGTCATGGGTATAAAGGGCTGGGGAGCCCAGGAATCGGCCTTTTGGTTCCTGCCTCCCCAGCTTGCCTCCCGCGCCTCCCTAGGAGGCGGTAACTTTTGCTTTTCCCTCCCACCATCCCCTTAAAAGCAAATAGGTTATAGGGGTTGTTTGTTCAAGGAACGTTTAAGCTATTCTTAGTATTCGGGAGGATAAGATAATTGTCAAGGTTGTGGATAAGTGCCAATTTGTTTTCCCACAGGTCTTCTATCGTCGTATTTAGGATTGATGTTGGTCAGGCGGTAAGGTCATCATTGGTGAACAGTAAATTTAAGGTCCTTAGAGGGCGGCGCCATTTCCGAATGGTGTCGCCCAAGTGGGAGGGACAACTGGTCTCTCCTAGAACTCCAGGGGCTGTTGGGTGCGGGGGAGGAGGGAGTCACGCTTTCTCTAGGCTGATTTGCCATCCCGCACGTGCACAACGGCTGCAAGGGCCCCTTTATGGAGATCAGGTACAGAGCGTATGGGGGTAACCGGGGGGGAAGTACCCTCACGGTGAACGGGCCCTCTGCACATGCGCACTCCGGCTGGAGGGCGTGGTTAGAAATTTATAAGGATCTGACACCAGTTAGTGACATTGCCGTAGGCTCTATTAGGTACGCAGAAAATGAAGATTGTAATGATTATTAAAGATATGTTTAGATACGGATTGGAAACCTTTGTATTAGAGTTATGTTAAGGTTAGCCATCTGATATCTGTCATTATCAAATTGTAATCAGTGTAAAGTATATTTTCTGCTACATTTTGTAAATATTGTAATTATGATTACTGTTTATTAATTGTATATATTAAATACGGCCGGGGGGTGTCACGCCCCCCGCATCCAAAACTTCTCTCCTGTCACAGGTTTTGAATTGGGAGGAGGGGGTGTAGGTAGTACCTGGCCATATGGCTGACTGACCAAGTGTTTTGCTGACATGAGTGAGACATGCTGTGACTATGTTTGGCACAGCTGGGCTTCCACAGGAGTTGAGTCCCCTCAGGCTATGTCACAGATGTGTTGTTCCATGACATAGCCTGGGCCCATGGTGTGTGTTGTGTGAGCATGTGTGTGTGTCCACATCCCTTTTCATACACAGGCAGTGTTCCCTTGATATGTTCCTGTTGTTTATGTTTGCTGAGCGGTACTGTGTTCATCCCACAACTTTGCCATGGGCTACCAGATGTGTGGGTGCATGACACACTACTGTTAATTGGTGTTTCATCATTGGGATTTTTCAGTTCTGAGTTGTGGTGATGTTGTCAGACGCAGATGGGACACAGTCAGGGGTCCCCAAGGCACTTGTTAGTTCGCAATATCATGTAGTTGTCCCTAGGTGCTACCTTTCAGTGATTAAGACATGTGTATGTGTGTGTGACTGCTCCAACTTGTCAGGTTCAGGGCTGCAATGTTTGCAGGTGTCAGGGGTGGGCGTAGTTCGCGAAGTAGCACTTCGCGAAGCTACGCAAAGTGAAGTTCGCACTACGCGAGCTACGCGTAGCACTTCGCGAACTGCGTAGTAACATGTTCGCACTGTACAAGATGTTGTTTTCAATGATTGCACAGTGCGGACAAGCAACCGGCACTGTGCAATCATTGAAAATGGCATCTTGCACAGTGCGAGCTGTAGTTTTCTGCTGCTCGAGTAGATTTTTACTCGAGCTTCAGTTTTCTCAACGCGAACTGGTAGTTTCTCACCGCGAGCGGTCGCGAGCATACGCGACCACTCGCAATGAGAAACCTGACCTCCTCGCGTTGGGAATCTCGCCGGGAGGTTTATTTTCCATGCTCGCGATCGCCAACTTGCAGTTGCTGATCGCGAACAAGGAAAAAGTCTCGCCGGGATGTCATTTTGCTTGCTCGCGGTCGCCAACTTGTCGTTGAGGACCGCGAGCAAGCAAAAAATGACCGCAGCACTACGCAACACTACGCTACGCGTGTTCGCACTGTGCTACGTGCAGTTCGCGTAGTGCGAAGTAGCGCGAACTTCGCAAACTATGCGAGCGTAGCGTAGTGCTTCGCCCAGGCTTAGTCAGCATGTGTGCCTTGTTGTTCTCCTTGGCTTCTGCATTGTCCTGGGACTGTAGGAGGTATTCTGAAGGTTACGTGAGCTTTGACATCATGGCCAGGTACCGCATACTGTGCAGTATGTCTGTCATTCACCAGGGTTGTGAACTGTCCTTGTGTGATGAGTCCGTGCCCCTTAGTTCCTCCCAACATTCCTGTGTTTGTCATGGGTGCATGTGCAATGTCACCTGTCCATGTGGGCTTCACAGATGTATGTTGTTGCAGTTCAGGGTGTGTGGTGTTGAGGGTGGACTGATGTAAATGTTTGCATGGATGGGCCCCTAGCTCCCGTATGCCCATGGTTGACGGGCCATGCTGAGAGATTTGTGTTTGTGTAGATGTGATGTACGTTTGGGGCACAGGACACGTCTGGTCTTCACAGTTTGTAAGACATCTACCTTTGTCATCACAGTGGAGGTGTCATGTTTGCTTGTGTCACCCCAATGTCTGGTCCCTGGGGGTAGTGCTGTTGTGTGTCAGTCTCTTGCTGTGTTAGTTTGTGTTCATTCCAGCTTGTGTCACATGTGTCTGTTGTGCACCCTCTCATCTCACAATGCCTTATTGCCCACTAACGGTTTACTTTTGTATGGCACTGTGTCCACATATGTCTCACTGTGGTTCAGCCCCCCTCATGTGTTGTGTAGTTGCCTGGGGGATACTGAGACACACACACACATGTTGTGTCAGATGTGCAGTGTGAGGTTGCCTGTTTGTGTTTGTGCATCTGCATCAGTGCATTGGTATTGCTGTTGTGGGCCATTGTCTGGATGCTGTTTCTGTGATTTTCCCTGCTCTCCCTGTGAGTCATATCACATCATTCTGCACATTTATCCTGGTTGTTAGGTGCCATTGCTGGCATGGAATGGGAGTTTGTGACCTGACACCTACAGTCTACACAGGTTGTTTTGATTAGAGTGTCTATTTTCGAGATGTGTGTATGCTTTGTGATGGTCACTTCTGCTCTTGTGTCATTGTACAGTGTATGCATTGTCAGCCCCCATGTGTGGTGCTTGTCTGCACATGGCCAAGAGTATGTTTTGTTTTCACAGCACTGGCAGCCTCACCACATCTCTGTGGGTATGGGACACAACCACTACTTTGCCCCAAAAGTGTTTCATGTGTTGGGAGCAGGAATCATACATGCTGTTTGGCATTTGCAGCTTTGAGCATGATGACACTTACCTTTTGGTCACTGTGATGAGGGGGGGTTTAGACCCCATCACCACAATGCTCGACATTTGCTGCAGTTTGGAACCCCACACTTAACTTTTGTTCTACACAGTGAGGGGGTGTTATTTTAACATTGACACAGTGCTATAGAGATGCTTGCCTTGTGTAGGCCACACTCATTTGTTGGTCACACATGTGCTGTTAGTTACATTGTATGTTCATATTCATAATCACTGTTGTGGGCATTTGTCACAGACTACACACTGTTGTCATGATGTTAGGGGGGATGTATTTTGCTGACATACCTAATGTTGGAGTATGATGGATGACGTGTGGTGCATCACCCATCCTATGGGTGGGAGTGGCAGGGGTGATGGGCAACAGGTCCCCTATGAGTGGGGGTGGCAGGGGTGATGGGCAACATAAGCCCTATGTGTGGGGGTGGGAGGGGTGTTGGGCAACAAGCCCCCTATGAGTGGGGGTGGCAGGGGTGATGGGCAACAGGTCCCCTATGAGTGGGGGTGGCAGGGGTGCTGGGCAACATAAGCCCTATGAGTGGGGGTGGCATTAGTGATGGGCAACAGGTCCCCTATGAGTGGGGGTGGCAGTGGTGATGGTCAACATAAGCCCTATGAGTAGGCCTGGGCTAAAATTCCGTTCCGGTCGCGGAAATTGCGATAATTTGACATTTTCGCGTTCCGCGGAGAGAGCGAAAATGTCAAAATTTCCGCAATCCGCATTTTACCGGAATTTTTTTGCTTGCTCGCACTGTAAAATAATACCGGTCGCGTTCTCCATGAGATGTTGGATTGTTGGTAGCCATTTGCACTGTCTCACGACAGTTCGCGCCCGCAGTGACGTCATTTGTCGCACGATCATGTCTTTCTTCTCGCGATCATGCACTGCGAGACAAGTGAAAACAAGAAGGCCGTGCCCGCGAGCAACCACATGGGTAAGTTGGCGAGCCGCGACCATGCAGAAAATACCGCGAACGGGCGGGAAAAAAACTTCCGCATCTTCGCGATATTTCCGCGTGTTTGCGGAGAATTTTAACATTTTTGCGATAATTTGCGAAAGTGAATTTTGCAAATTCTGCCCACCCCTACCTATGAGTGGGGGTGGCAGGGGTGATGGGCAACCGGTTCCCTATGAGTGGGGGTGGCAGGGGTGATGGGCAACAGGTCCCCTATGAGTGGGGGTGGCAGGGGTGATGGGCAACATAAGCCCTATGAGTGGGGGTGGCAGGGGTGATGGGCAACAGGTCCCGTATGAGTGTGGGTGACATTAGTGATGGTCAACATGAGCCCTAGGGTTGGGGGCGGTAGTGGTGCTGGCCATACAACCCCTATGGTGGCCTGTTGTTAGTGGCAAGGATGTGGATCCCCTGTGTGTGTGTACCATTTTGCGGGTACGTGTCGTTTGTTTGTGTGGTAGGTGACTGACTTACCGTCTGCGCCGTCCGCGTCTGTTCCTGATCCGGTCATAGATGTAGAGTACTGGTATGACCTGCACGATGGGATTCATGATGTGTTCGTCTCATACACGCCGCTTGTTGCTCCGTCTCGTAGCCGCTGCAAGCTGGTCCGTCTCGTAGCCATGGATTGAGTTGTGGCTCGAATCGTAGCTGATATGCTTCTTTTACGGATGCTGTGACGTGCCGTTCGCGGTGAGCCGTCCGGCGCGTAGGAAGTACGCATCGTACTTGTCAGGGCGGAAACTGCTATGGATACTGCTTCCGGGCGACTCGGTTCGGCGTTAGGAGTTGGGGCTCGGACTGAGAATGGAGCTTCAATCACAGCCTACGTGTCGGTCGGGTTTTTGGGAATTATGCGCATCGTACTTCATCAACGGGACGGACCGGCTACAGGTACGTGTTGGTCGCAAGGTAAGGCTACGGACAGCTCTATGAGAGCTGTCCCACCCAGATCGACCCCACAGTGTTGAAACATGACTTCAACCATTCCACGGTCTGCGTGATATTTCAGATATCAAGATTACTATGCGCATTGAGTTGCTTTCATCTAATATCACAATCTTGCATGGTATTGTTCTTGAACACGCTTGTTTTTTTTCCTCACATTTAATTTTCAAATATTT
Organism: Triturus cristatus; assembly: GCF_964204655.1. NCBI lineage: Eukaryota > Metazoa > Chordata > Amphibia > Caudata > Salamandridae > Triturus > Triturus cristatus. The sequence goes on from NC_140590.1 coordinate 848,321,514, forward strand.
GAGCAACGTGAATTTTCACCGTATCTCATTGGTTCAGCACTTTTTGGTGATTCTGGCCACCTATTGTTTGTACAATGGTCACATTGGACTAGGCTAGTTCACTGGGAGTGTGCAAGTTTGATTTTTGTTTAAAATCACGCTTCGAGACAAACGATGTCGTTTGATAGAATTGATTATCTTTCTGGCACAGTTTAATTAGTTGTTTCTCAGGGAAGCACTACAATCGCCTGCTTGAGTTGCATGTTCAGTTGCATGGTCAGCACTTTTGAACATAGACATTGGCCATATACTCATGTGCTATTTGATAGTCCATTTGAATCGTTCTGATAGTGTTTCTCAACATGCGTATTACAATTACCCTTGATGAAGGGTTTTCACCCGAAATGCACTGGGTCCATGATGAAGCATGACATTATTGGTTATCCCGATCCTGAATTGTAATGCGCTATGGATATACTTTGAGCAGCATCATATTTGAATATTAAAATTCAAGATATCAATAAAGGAACAGAATTGAAGACGTTGGACATCCTTCCTTCATTTTGAGTCGAAGCAATGCACTCGGTCTACACCTGACACCTGTGGTCCTTAAGGGAGTGTGTCTTGCTAACCAGTTGGTTTACCAGCAAGTGACTTCAATGGAGCTTTATAGGACAACCCAGTCTTGGGTATGTGTAACCTAATATGACACATGTCCAGTGAGATGCCTGAAAGATAGTGTGGCTGAAGTATTTCTCCATGTTCAGATTGTTGGCCAGGAAAGAAAGCATTGCCTGCCCAGATGAGTAAGACAAAAATACCAGTGGATCACACTTTCATACACAACTGGCAGACAGAAATCCACTGAACTGTAGAACTGGTTTAAGGTGGTTCTCCTTTCAAATGTCCTTTCCTGGCTCCTCTCCAGACACATCTTTGTGTAGAGTGATGCTCTTCACAGCAGGGCCGTCTCCATTTAGGAGCACCCGCAATAGATATACAAAGATGTGTGAAAACTGCTGCATACCACAAGAATGGTCGCCAAGTAGTAAAGTAGCTTGGCAGGATAGAGGAGGCTGCTTCAAGGTTACTAATCCCACCCATATTGCAAGAATTGGCTTATGCTTCCATGGATTTTTCCTAACCTAGAGGTAGTGAAATTGTTAATGCAAGTTCTTAGAGTTTGCTTCCAGATTCCATTTACAGAGTTCAAAAGGAGAAGAGGATCCAGAAATATGCCAGGGAGATATCCTCAGCTTTGGCAGCCAAAGTGGAGAAGGAAAAGGACTAAGAGAAAGTTCTGAGTCCTATGTCAACACTGGATAGCAGAATTTTAAGGTCTTTCCTCTTGGTTTTGTGCCCACATATGAAAAACATTAATTTTACACAAAACATCACTTTCATTATCAGACAAACTCTGTGAATCATTATGTGAAGAAAGGGACTTGGTCAGTCACTTACACTTTCTTTAGCAGCACAGTTGATCTCACAGTTGTAAAAAGCAAGGAGGTCTTATAGGCCATGGCATGGCACATCTGGAATTGATATTGAGAGTTCTGAAGGTACATCTAGAGTGTTACCTATTATTTGAGGGTGTCATTTGCAGGACTAGTTCACTATGACAAATGCTTGTCATGCATAGTTGTCATTTGTTTAAAGTCTCTCTTTGACTTGAGGATTTAATGGAAACTGTTTTTCCTAATTGTCCAATTATGTTCATGGGCAGTGCAACAATAAGAAGAGAAGTGTTCCAATTGCAGCTTTTATTATGATGTTGTGAGGGTTGGGGGTGCTATTGGCAAGCATTAAGGACCCCATTTATGAGGCCCCTGGCGGCAATTTAACTCCGGGCGTCACTTTTTTTATGCTTGGATGGCGCAATGTGCCACTGCATATTTACAAGGCCATCAAAGTCACTTTGTGTGACTTTTTATGGCCTTGTAAGGGGCTCATTTACAGTAGAATGGTGCAGCGTGGTGCAGCAAGTAATTTTGCCATGATGCGTCATTCTGAAAGTGCAGGAATGCACCATATTTACAAGAATACAGTGAAATCCTGTACTGACCCCTGCACCAGCGCTAATAAAGCAGCCTAGCGCCCAATGCAGGCTCCCTTGCACCATGTTGCAAGGGTGCCTGCGTTGCAGGAATGATTTAAATAAATAAATGGAGGCAATTTCCACCTTCGACATAGAAAGATGAAAAAACAATGAGAAATAAATATTTCTCCTTGCTGTGCTTTCCTAATGCCACAGCTGGGGTGGGGTTAGAATCTGACACGTTCCCAGGTTTACGATTCCTTGTGAATGCTTCAGATTTCATGGATGTTGTGTGGGAACATCCACAGCAACACCCATGGAACACCCCTTTCATGCAATGTTCCGGGTGAAAGGGGCAAATATTTAGGGCCTCATTTACAAGGTCCAACGGCACTTTTGTGCTGCCAGAGCATCATGTTTTTGCTGCTCCAGTGGCGCAATGTGCCGTAGAATATTTACGAGGCTTTTCGTGGCCTTATAGATATGTGCCCCTTTCACGAAGAAAACTGCGTGAAAGGGGCTTTCCATAGGTGACAGGCGATGGTGCACTATTGAGTGGCCTCCAAGGTTGAAGCATAGTGACGTGAGGTCCATGGTTTTGATCTATTTGTTAGCAATAGAAATGTGGGTAAACATGTGTCCTCTATTAGGATAGCTGGCCCATAGTAAAGGTGCCATACAACGGCATTGCCTGACTTCCACCTCCCAATGAACTGAGGCATGTTAGGGCCCGGATTTTGAAACGTTTGAGACTCAGATCATCATTTACAGCTAAACATACACAGGTTGCAACATGAAATCGCTGATGCTCTTTCTCATTTCAAGATGAAGATGTATTGAGGACTGTCTCGCAAGTAGAACTAAGAGGTGATTCTGTTCTGCCAAGATCTCTGGAACTTTTTGTTCCTGGAATAAACATGTCGACTCTGAGATCCCTTATATTGGGAAACATCCGGAAGAATGAGGTGGGGTTCAAGAGAATCACTAATTGACACTGGTGTTGCAGAAGAATTTATGAACGAAACATGTGGAAAAATGTAAATTCAGATTGTGGAGAGAACTTATGGTTGCCTCGGATCACTGTCAGAATATCGAGCTACAGAAATATCAACGCAAGAATATCGATGTCCAGAATATCGAAGTCCTATCTACATTATGGTAAGTAAACAACTATAGAAAAAAAAATATTGTTGTCAAAAATATAGGGGCAGATTTACAAGCCCCTTGCGCCACTTTTGCGACACTTTTCCCATGTTAAAAGTGACGCAAAAGTGGCGCAAGGGGCTTGTAAATCTGCCCCATAGTTGTTAAAAACATCGTTTTTTTATGTTAAAAAAATAATGTAAAATAAAGTAAATAATACATATAATTAAAAGAAACATAGTTAAAATTATTTTAAAATGTTTAAAAATTATCACTTATATGTACAATGTAAAAATAAATGAAACATATACATATAAAATATAATATAAATACTTAATAATATTCATAAATAATTATTTTAATAACGTAAATTGTTTAAAATCATTTTGTAAATTATAAATACATATATACACATACAACAATATAAATAAAAATAAAAAATATATATATAACAAATAAAAAAATTACAATATTTTTAATCTTTTTAAGATAAATTATACACTACATTAACAAAAACAGTAGAGAAAATATTGGATAGCGGAGGGAATAAAATTAATATTTACACTCCAGTGAGTGCAACAGTAGGGAAAGTGTTGGATAGCGTAGGGGTAAAAATTACTATTCCCACTCCTGAGAGCGCAACTGTAGGGAAAATGTTGGATAGCGTAGGGGTAAAAATTACCATTCCCACTCCAGAGAGTGTAACAGTAGGAAAAATGTTGGATAGTGTAGGGGTAAAAATTACTACTCCCACTCCAGTGAGCTCAACAGTAGGGAAAGTGTTGGATAGTGAAGGGGTAAAAATTACTATTCCCACTCCAGTGAGTTCAACAGTAGGGAAAGTGTTGGATAGCGTAGGGGTAAAAATGACTATTCCCACTCCAGTGAGTGCAACAGTAGGGAAAGTGTTGGATAGCGTAGAGGTAAAAATTACTATTCCCACTCCAGTGAGTGCAACAGTGGTAAAAGTTTTGGATAGTGTATGGGTAAAAATTACTATTCCCACTCCAGAGAGTGCAACAGTAGGGAAAGTTTTGGATAGCGAAGAGGTTAAAATTAATATTCCCACTCCAGAGAGTGCAAAGGTAGGGAAAGTGTTCGATAGCATAGGGGTAAAAATTACTGTTACCAACCCAGTGAGTGCAACAGTAGGGTTAAAATTAACATGCTTATCAATTAAATAATTAATTAAATTAAATAGCCAATTAATAATTAATTAACTTTAAATTAATTAAGAATACCCAGAAATTAAAATGAATAATTACTTTGATAAAATTAAATTACTTCCCACCCTATTGCCCTATAAACCCACAACCCGCCCCTACAATAAATGAGCACAATTAATATAGTTATCAATTAATCAGTTAATAAAAATTGATTAATAATTAATAAATCATTAATAATAAATTAATTATCAATACCAATAAATGAAAATTAATAATTACTTAATTATAATACATTAATATAATAAACAATTAATCAATTACTAAAAATTAATTACAGTTATTTATTAATTAACAATAAATTAATTTATCAATACCAATAAATAAAAAATAATAATTACTTTATTATAACTAATTTACTTCCCACCCTATTTCCCTATAACCCCCCAAAACCCGCTTCGAGAAAAATAATAACACAATTAATATAATTATCAATCAGTCAATTAATACAAATTAATTACCAATTAATACTTAATTAACAATAAATTAATTATCAATACTAATAAATACAAATTAATAATTACTTAATTATAATAAATTACTTCCCACCCTATTCCCCTGTAAACCCACAACCTGCTCCTTAACTAAATTAACACAATTAATATAGTTATCAATTAATCAGTTAATAAAAATGTATTACCAATTATTAATTAATTAACAATAAATTAATTATCAATACCAATAAATGAAAATTAATAATTACTCAATTATAATAAATTACTTCCCACCCGATTCCCCTATGAACCCACAACCCGCTATGGAACTAAAATGCAAAATGTAATTAAAAATAATTAATAATGTCTAAAAATTATTATTTAGGGGGGGCGTGGCTTGCAGCCGTGGAAGATGGACGCTTGCTGATTGAGCTCCACTAGCGGTCAGTGACTAAACCATCTATCTGGCATTATCCGATGGCAATCCGTGGTGCTTACCAGGGCTCTGTCAAGCTTAACTGCGGCGGCAGGCTGAGCGAAACGGAGGCGGCCTCCAATAAGCACAATTGTCCATGAAACAGCGACCTACGCCGCTCCTCCCGACGCAGCTAAGATGGCGCCTTCCATGCCCTGATATGGCGAAGACTACAGCTCGGTGACAGCGGTCATGGACGGGGGCTCTGATGCGCGTCTGCAGCAGAGTTGCGGTGAGAAGCTAAGGCAGCGCAGCCCGAGGTGGGAGCCAGCACGCCTGGAGCAGCTGGTAGAGGCACGCTGGCGGCCGGTGAGTGTGGGCCAGACGCGGTGAAGCTGCAGACGAGACTCGGCGCGGTGAAGGAGAAGGGGCTGTGAGGCCCGCCACAGTGTATGCGCCCCCCTGGGTGACCATCCGGGCTATCGGTGGGGCTGAGGGCCCATAGAGTGTGTGCACAGTGCTACCTTGGAGGTCGTGGTGGCCCCCCCCCAGAGAAGAGGGAAGCGCGGAGCTGGGCAGTGGGGAGAGCCCAGACTTGAGCATGTGAGCGGGCGGTGTGTGGGGACATAGCAGCCTCAGGCCTGCGTGTCGGAGCTACCGGCCACACTGAAGACTGAGAGAGGGGGCCCGCAGTAGAGAGAGGCCGGGTCCTGTGGAGTCGAGGTGTGACTGAATGTCCTTTGCGCGCTGCCTAGCATGCCCTGCTGCGATCGGTGAGTTTGTGGTGTGCCCGGCTCCCCCCTAAGGGTAACGTGGTCGTTAAGGGGGTCAACCCCCCACCGCCTCCTGTCTGGACCTCGACACGCGTTGTGCACCCTGGGACATGGGCCGTAACAGACCACTAGGCCCGGGACAGTCAAACCAGATTGACAAATACACGGTGGCCATGGGGAAAGAAGACGGGGTTCCAGGTGGGAGCCAGCAGGAGCATCCTGTCACTAATGGTACGGACCCCTCCTTGAGAGACATTATGGCAGCTATTCGTGAACTCCGGGGAACCCTGGAGCCTGAACTAGGCTCGGTGACGGAGCAGGTCAATTTACTGAGGGCGGACTTCAGGAAGATGTCTGATAAGGTAGCAGTGGCGGAATCGGGCATCGGAAGTCTCCAGTCCAAAACGAAAAGACTTGAGGGGCAGGTTGCTGCCCTCACCAAAAATCAATCTGACATCTACACCCGGCTCGAAGACCAGGAGGGGCGGGCCAGGCAAAACAACATTTGCGCGGTGGGGGTTCCAAAGGGAATGGAGGGGCCCTCCGCAGGCTGGTTCATAGAAGATCTAGTACTGAACAACCTGAAACCCAAGCGCCTGTCCAACTTCTTCTCAGTCGAGCGGGCCCACCGTGCGTTTGGGGGAAAGCCTAAGCCCAGGTCCCCCGCGTACCATCATCGCCCGCATTCTGAACTTTAGAGACCGGGATGCCATCTTGCAGGCGGTGTGGACCACAGAAGATCTCCATCTTGAAAACGCCACGGTCCGCTTTTTTCCAGACTTCACCCTTCATGTCCAGCGCAGCATTGGTCCTTTGAGGGAGTGAAGAGAGCCCTCAGGGAACAAGGGGTAAAGTACATGATGCTCTTCCCTGCCCGCCTCAAGATCCTGGATGGTGGCAGGGCTTACATCTTCGAATAACCAGAGGAGGCCAGCGGCTGGTTGGAAAGTTGGCGAACAGTGGGCAGAAAAGGAGGCCCGCACAGACAGGATCAGCGACTTAACAGACAAGACGATGTGAGCGCTGAGAGACCCTTGCCTGGCAGCCAGGGCCATGAAAGGAGAGTAATTAGGTGACCTGTAGCAGGGTGGGCAATTGACTTGAATTGTTTTTCCCCTTTTCCCTCTCTTGGTACCTTGGGGATCACTCAAGCTCCGCTTTGTGAGGGGGACGTACTGGTATGAGGAGCTCCGTACAGTATTGACATTGAACTTTCTTGTAATGCTCTGTGATGTTTTGGGCCCATGGGGATGAGTTGACTTTACCGGAGGCAAATTTGGGGGGGGGGGGCGGGACTATGGGTCGGTTCATCCAATTGCCCTAATATAGCTTCAACGTGGGTGAGACATTCGTTAGTTATGTAAAACTCTTCAGGCTGACTGCAGGTTCATGTTTCCTCGCATATGTTGAGTGTGGGATTAATGGGGCGACAGGCACTCTGCATGTTTGAATGGTGGGAGGTTGGGGACCCACCGAGCAGGGAGGCAAGGAGGGGGGTGTTGGTAGGGAGGCAGGATTTGTTTCAGGGGTTGGTAAGTTTTGCTCTAGACCACTTTAGTCCTGTTGCATGTGGTAACCTGCCTGATGACACAGTGGGTCCAAACATCTCTCCGATAACGATAAACCTCCCTGACTACAATGGGTACTTCAGCTAAGTTTACAATATGGACGTGGAACGTGAACGGGCTGGGAAACAAGATTAAGCGGACACTAGTACTACAGCACCTCAAAAGACACTCTCCCAATGTAGTTTTCATTCAGGAGACACACCTACGTGGGAATAGGTGCAAGGCCCTGGACCGTTTTGGCTATAAAATGGTTGCCCACTCGGAGTTCACGTCAGGATCGTGAGGGGTGGGCATCCTGATCCGCAATGCCCTGCCTGCAGTTCTGTTGGGCATGTGGTCTGATGATATGGGTTGTTTTACAGCGGCTGTGGTTAAATGGGAGGGCCGTACCGTAGTCTTTTGCTCCTGCTATGTCCCACCAGGCCTACATTCTTTAGTTTTCCCATGGCTGGGCTCTTTCCTGGCAGATCTTCCCCAGGGGCTCCTCCTGTTAGGGGGTGACACTAATGCGGTTATGAATGCGGACCTTGACCGATCCTGGGATGGGATGGGTTGCAGGAGGTAGCGGTGCCTGGAGGGCTTTGTTACGGCAATGGGCCTTAGTGACCTGTGGCGCACATATCACCCTTCACATAGACAGTACACGTTCTGCTCAGCTCACCATGGGACCTCTTCAAGACTTGACTATTTTTTTAACCGCTCCGACCATATGGGCGTTTTTGCTGACCCCCGTATTATGGCGTGTGAGATTTCCGACCACTCGCCGGTTGGTGTCACACTTCGAGGCCCTGTGATCAATAAGGCGTCTTTCCCGACGATAGACCCATGGTGACTCCGGGATTAGACTATTGGGGACAAACTTCGGGAGGGTTCTCGGCTCTACTTTGAGCAAAACCGGGGCTTGGTAGCCTCTCATGTAACAGTGTGGGAAGCATATAAAACAGTGATGAGAGGGCAGGCCCAGGCACTGAGAGGCACCCAGAAGAAAGAGGAGTCCCTACAAATCCGTCAACTTGAACAGGAAGAGGCCGATTCCGATGGCCGGTCAGACAGCTGTCCGTAGCCTTACCCTGCAACCGACACGTACCCGGAGCCGGTCCGTCCTGTAGAGTAAGTACGATGCGCATAACTGCCAAAAACACAACCGACATGTAGGCTGTGAATCAAGACCCATTCTCCGTCCGAGCCGTAACTCCTAAAGAGGAACCGTGTCGCCCGGAAGCAGTATCCATAGCAGTACCATGCGTACTTCCTACGCGCCGGACTGGTTGTCACGTACGGCACGTCACAGCATCTAGAAAACAAGCATATCAGCTATGATTCGCACCACAAATCAATACACGGCTACGAGACGGACCAGCTTGCAGCGGGTACGAGACGGAGCAACAAGCAGCGTGTACGACACGAGCACATCATGAATCCCATCGCGCAGGTCATACCAGTACTCTACATCTATGACCGGATCAGGAACCGACGGCGCAGGCGGTAAGTCAGACACCTACCACATAAACAAACGACACTTACCCTCAAAATGGCACACACACACAGGGGATCCACATCCTGGCCACTAACAACAGCCCACCATAGGGGTTGCATGGCCAGCACCACTAACACCCCCACCCATAGGGGGGCTGTTGCCCATCACTACTGCCACCCTCACCCATAGGGACTATGTTGCCCATAACCCCTGCCACCCCCACTCACAGGGGACCTGTTGCTCATCACTACTGCCACCCCCACCCATAGGGACTATGTTGCCCATCACCCCTGCCACCCCCACTCACAGGGCTTATGTTGCCCATCACCCCTGCCACCCTCACTCACAGGGGACCTGTTGCCCATCACCCCTGCCACCCCCACTCACAGGGGACCTGTTGCCCATCACTACTGCCACCCCCACCCATAGGGACTATGTTGCCCATCACCGCTGCCACCCCCACTCACAGGGCTTATGTTGCCCATCACCCCTGCCACCCTCACTCACAGGGCTTATGTTGCCCATCACCCCTGCCACCCCCACTCACAGGGGACCTGTTGCCCATCACCCCTGCCACCCCCAGCCATAGGGCTTATATTGCCCATCACCCCTGCCACCCACACCCATAGGGGACCTGTTGCCCATCACCCCTGCCACCCCCACTCACAGGGGAACTGTTGCCCATCACTACTGCCACCCCCACCCATAGGGACTATGTTGCCCATCACCCCTGACACCCCCACTCACAGGGCTTATGTTGCCCATCACCCCTGACACACCCACTCACAGGGGACCTGTTGCCCATCACCCCTGACACCCCTAGCCATAGGGCTTATGTTGCCCATCACCCCTGCCACCCACACCCATAGGGGAACTGTTGCCCATCACCCCTGCCACCCCCACTCACAGGGTACCTGTTGCCCATCACTACAGCCACCCCCACCCATAGGGACTATGTTGTCCATCACCCCTGCCACCCTCAGCCATAGGGCTTATGTTGCCCATCACCCCTGCCACCCACACCCATAGGGGACCTGTTGCCCATCACCCCTGCCACCCCCACTCACAGGGGACCTGTTGCCCATCACTACTGCCACCCCCGCCCATAGGGACTATATTGCCCATCACCCCTGCCACCCCCACTCACAGGGGACCTGTTGCCCATCACCCCTGCCACTCCCAACCATAGGGCTTATGTTGCCCATCACCCCTGCCACCCACACCCATAGGGGACCTGCTGTCCATCACCCCTGCCACCCCCACTCACAGGGCGTGTGTTGCCCATCACCCCTGCCACCTCCACTCACATGGGACCTGTTGCCCATCACCCCTGCCACCCCCACTCACAGGGCTTATGTTGCCCATCACCCCTGCCACCCCCACTCACAGGGGACCTGTTGCCCATCACCCCTGCCACCCCCACTCACAGGGCACCTGTTACCCATCACTACTGCCACCCCCACCCATAGGGACTATGTTGCCCATCACCCCTGCCACCCCCACTCACAGGGCTTATGTTGCCCATAACCCCTGCCACCCCCACTCAGATGGGCTTATGTTGCCCATCACCCCTGCCACCCCCACTCACAGGGGACCTGTTGCCCATCACTACTGCCACCCCCACCCATAGGGACTATGTTGCCCATCACTCCTGCCACCCCCACTCACAGGGCTTATGTTGCCCATCACCCCTGACACCCCCACTCACAGGGGACCTGTTGCCCATCACCCCTGCCACCCCCAGCCATAGTGCTTATGTTGCCATCACCCCTGCCACTCACACCCGTAGGGGACCTGTTGCCCATCACCCCTGCCCCCCCACTCACAGGGGACCTTTTGCCTATCACCCCTGCCACCCTCAGCCATAGGATGGGTGATGCGCAACACATCCAGCATACGCAAACATCAGGTATGTCCGCAAAATACATCCCCCATGACATCATGACAACATTGTGTAGTCTGTGACAAATGCCCACAACAGTGTTTATGGCTACGAGCATACAATGTAAGTAACAGCACATGTGTGACATAAACAAGGCAAGCTCACCATAGCACTGTGGCAATGTAAAAAGAACACCCCCTCACTGTGTAGAACAGAAGTTGAGTGGGGGCTCACAAAATGCAGCAGATGTGGAGCATTGTGGTGATGGGGACCAAACCCCCCTCATCACAGTGACCAAAAGGTAAGTGTCATCATGGTCAAAGCTACAAATAACAAACAGCATGTATGATCCCTCCTCCCAACACATCAAACACTTCTGGGGCAAACTAGTGGTTGTGTCCCATACACACAGAGATGTGGTGAGGCTAACAGTGCTGTGAAAACATAACACTCTCGGCCATGTGCAGACAAGCACCACACATGGGGGCTGACAATGCACACAGCGTACAATGACACAACAGCAGAAGTGACCATCACCAAGCATGCACACATCTCGAAAATGGACACACCAATCAAAACAACATGTGTAGACTGTAGGTGTTAGCTCACAAACTCACATTCCATGCCAGCAATGGCACCCAACAACAAGGATGAGTGTGCACAATGATGTGAAATGACTCACAGGGACAGCAGGCAAAATCACAGAAACAGCATCCCGACAAAGACCCACAACGGCAATACCAATGCACTGGTGCAGATGCACAAACAGGCAAACTCACACTGCACATCAGACACAACATGTGTGTGTGTGTGTGTCACAGTATCCCCAGGCAACTGCACAACACATGAGGGGGTCTGAACCACAGTGACACAGATGTGGACACAGTGCCATATAAAAGTAAACCATCATTGGGACACCCTCAGTGGGAAATCAGGCATTGGGAGATGAGAGGGAGCACAACAGACATATGTGACACAAGCTGGAATCAACACCAACTAACACAGCAAGAGACTGACACACAACACCACTACCCCCAGGGACCACACAGTGGGGTGACACAAGCATGCATGACACCTCCACTGTGATGACAAAGGCAGATGTCGTACAAACTGAGAAACCCAGACATGTGTCCTGTGCCACAAACGTACATCACACATACACAAACACAAATCACTCAGCATGGCCCCTCATCCATGGACAAACGTGAGCTAGGGGACCATCCATGCAAACATTCACATCAGTCCACCATCAACACCACACATCTGAACTGCAACAATGTGTATCTGTGAAGTCCACATGGACAGGTGACATTGCACATGCACCCATGACAAACACAAGAATGTTGCCAGGAACTAAGGTGCACACACACACATCACACAAGGACTGTTTACAACCCAGGGGAATGACAGACATACTGCACGGTATGCGGTACATGGCCATGCACAGAGGACCCAGTTGCTCCTATTACAATGATGCACACACCTGTAGGGCCAGTAGTGATGAGCACGAAGTATGTGAAAGTGACAATTTGTACAATGGGAAGCACATCACATGTGCAGGGGTGCAAGGAAGCCACAGACCATGCCAATGAAATGCCCACAGAGAGATGTACACAAATAGTTGATCCTGACACACCCAGGTAGCTGCAAAGGATGACATGGATACCCACCAGAATAGGATACATATCTCATGGACCACAGGGAGTACCTCACATCAACACATCAGTATGCAACATTGTAAACTAAGCATTACAGGTGCAAGGGCATGTAAAACAACATCAACATGATTTACAGCTAAATCAAGTTCACAGGGACAAAGAAAAAAGCTTTATTCAGCATATGAAAAGCGAAACGTCTGTTCTAACAAAAGGCCAATGGCCAGTCCATGTCCAAATGGCAAGGAGTGAACTAGACTGACAAATTCAGTATATGAAATGCTAAACGTCTGTGCAACCAAAAGGCCAATGGCCAGTCCATGTCAAAATGCCAAGGAGTGAACTAGAGTGACAACTGCCACACCTTGCTTGCCTGCACTGCTAAGGACCGTGGTCATCCCCTCGAATGGGCATACATGGGGGCAGGCCAGGCACCGCAGGGACAGGATCAAGACGCAGCAGAAGGAGGCAGTGAAGAGGTGGGGGATGCAGGCGAGACACTTGCAACTGCAGTGGAGCTGACTGATGTGGTGGGTGCTGTCACAACTGTTGGGCACAAGTCAGATGGGGTGGGTGCCGGCACAACTCCAGTGGGCAGGTCAGATGGAGTGGATTGGCTCACCACTGCAGTGCCCAAGTCAGACGGGGTGGTCGTGGACTCCAAAGCAGTGCCTACATCCATGGGAGCGGAATGGGGAACAGGTGAGATCGGCAGGGCTGGGGGGGGACACGGTCCCCACATCAGTGGCACCAACTGTCTGACCAGGTGTGGAGGAGCAAGTGCTAGGGGGGATGGCCTTAGCATTTTGGGGATGGTGTATCTGTGTGTGGGGGAACTCGGGGCAGGGAGTGGCGGGGGAACCTCTGGAGTGGTGGCCTGGGGGATGGAGCATGGAGACTTTGCCTTGGAGCTGCATGGTGGCGGGGGGTCTTGCTCTTCTTGCGCCGGGGGGACTTGTGGGTGGGCATCTCGGTCTGACTGTGCCTGGGGGAGGGTGTCCGGGTGTGAGAGGCCCTCCCTTCTGTGTGTGGGGACTTCCTCTTCCCCTTGTAATCAGGATCTGCTGGGTCGGTGGGGAAGAGGCCAAAGTCACAGAGCAAGAGCTTCTGGGGGATGGGGTTGCAGGTGAGGTAAGGGAAGGGGGCTGGGAGGGAGAGGTCTCGGAGGACTGTGGAGTGGTTGTGGATGACTGTGTGTGTGTCAGCAAAACCAGCCCCTGTGAGTGTGGAATCAGTCTCCTGCGCTTGCTTGTGTGCACGTCTAGCCCTTGGTTTGGGGGTTTCTGTGCTTGGGACAGGTAGGCTGCTAGGAATCGTGGGTAGTGCAGGGGTAGGAGGGGTGTGGGACTGTTGGAGGAGGGACACTGCTGCCGTCAGGGAGGAGGCCACGGACTGGTTGGTCCTCTGTAGGGCAGACATGCCCGAGGAAATGCCCTCCATGAATGACACCAGTTGTGTCAACAGACCTGTGTGTGCATGGAGGACCTTCAGCATCGACGTCTGCCCTACATGGATCTGTCGAAGTAAGTCCACAGACTCCTCACTCAGGGCAGAAGGGGACACAGGGGCAGGGGATGCGGTGCCTGGCACATAGGAGACATGCTCACGAACACGGGAGCCCACAGGGACCTCTGGGATGGGAGCCCATGGGAGGGTGGTGGTGGTGGTAGCGGCGGCGGAGACAGCCTCACTGGCTGGTGTTTGGTGGCTGCTGACACCCACTTCTACAGGGGAGTCATCCTCAGAGCGGCTGTGGCCTTCAGCTGGGGGGGATGGTGCTGACGACTTCTCTGTGTGGCTCAACTCGCCCTCCGTGCCACTGGGTCCACCTGACTCCTCTCCTTCTGTCCCTGTAAGGCTCTGTGGCTCCTCCTGGTCCATGGAGCTGACCCCTCCTGTGGCCGTGGATGTATCTGGATAGGAATAGGAAGTAACAGAACAACATCAGTCACCTGCACCAACTGCACACACCACAGTGAGTACATCACATCACAGGGCAAGCCCTGGCATCATCAGCTGAACACAGCTCAAAGTGCCAACACTGTTTAGGATGAGACAAAAGTCATTCTCAGCATCAACCATGGCACACATATCCTTCCTTGACTTTCACACATATGTCCGTTGCATGTTGGATGCTAACACACCAATGTGCCAACATGCACCACCCACACATTAGTTGTACATGCAAGTGAACATGTAGGAGTATGTCACTAGACACACAGCACATCTCTTGTGACTGACTCAGTACAGGTGTCTGGATGAAGGGATGGGCAGAGACTCATTTCACATGCTTGGGATGCATGCCAGCAACACACACTATGATGTACTCATGTCCTGATGGGCAAGGCCACAATGGGGTACATGGTGCACACTTGAACACAACGCAGGCTCACTCATAGCAAGTTCAATGCCATGGCACTGGGATGCCCTGAAAGTCAGACAACACTGTCTCCTGTCACAGGGGCAGGGCATCCAGACAACAACAATATGCACTGACTCACAATCCTAGCTCAGGGGTAAATCTGACTCTGCAGATGACTGGCGCACTTGCCCATCCCATGCAAACAACATATCCAGGACCCAGAAGACCCCACATCATGCAAATCATTCATATGAGTCTCAGCAAACACAAATCCATGTACATTAACACATCACAGTCTGCCATGCATATAACCCAGCTGCATGAGGGACACAGTTGCATACACCATTGTGTGCTGTCAGATGATCACACACCTATATGTCACACAGGTCTTGTCTCCCACAGTCACATTGGAGATGTCATGCTGACCCTCTGAATCATGGACACCCCAGTTGTATGTAGTAACAAGCCACACCCTAATGACACAGAGGCACACACCTGAGGCACATGTCACTAAGCACAACCTGCAATTTCATACACAGGAGTGAGATTACAGAGTGGTTCTGAATGCCCTTGAGGGGGCATGACTGGGCAGGACTAAGTGAAACAGTGTATTGCCCCGGACAGTAGTCAGGTGGCTAAGCAATGGTGACATACTTGATATACATACTCCTGATGTCCAAAAATTGGAGTCCCCTGCTGCATGGTTTTGTTTTGAATAGCCCAGAAACATGTTGCGAGTCAGACCAGCAATTGGTACACATCTCAAGGGCACACACAGTTCACATGTCAGATCTCAGGCATTGTGTAAACAATTGACCCACCCATGAAACACACAACAGAGTCACGGGATCTGATGCTGACTGGTACCTGAAACATAGCTGACTGCAGGGACACAGTGCCCTAGTGACACAAGCAACAGACTGTAGGGGCCACACCTGTGGAACAGATGAAGAGGGTGCATCACACAAATGAGGGACCTGATTTTGGGACTACAAGACCTACGTAATGTGGAAGTGTGACCAGGACAAAAGACTGCTATTTGCATGTCAGACATAGTACACAGATCAGGCATGGACTTACCCCCTTCTTGCTGCTGTCTGGCCTTCAGCTGCCCATCCAGGTCTGGGAAGACCACCGCCAGTATCTGGAGCATGTGGGGAGTCAGGGTCCGGTGTCCGCCCCTCCTGCGTGGAGGTGACAGCTTCAGCTGGACTCTAGCTATCCTCCGGGTCCAGCCACGAAGGTCCTGCCATCTCTTCTGGCAGTTGCGGATCTGGCGCTTGTAGACCCCCACAGAACGAACAGCCCGGGCGATGGTCAGCCAGATCTCCTGCTTCTGGTGGGCATCAACCTGTGAGGATGACAAAGTGAAAAGTACATTAACACACTTGCCCCAGATTTGTGCAGCACACTATTGGATATATGTGTCATCATCACAAAGGAAAATACATTACACAGGTAGTGGAACCATGGGGAATGAAAACTCACATGCATGTCTGACATGTTAACAATGCCTGGATAGTTTAAGCTTGCAATAATGCACTTTAGCAGCATGAAAACTATTCATTACATGTACCTACACACTTTGGTGGATGAAAGTAATCAGTGAGAATGCTTGCCACTGGTGTACACCCTGCTAAAACTGCTAGTCAGACAACATGCATAATTAGGAAGGCAGTGGACAGCACACTCACCTGCTCCCCTGGTGTCCCATAGAGCTCTCTGTACTCTGGAAGGAGCCCGTCCAGCAGGGCCTGGTTCTCCTCCTCAGTGAAGGCTGGGGCCCTCTCCAGTGTACGTGCCATAACAGGAGCCAGAGGATGCATAGACAGCAGCAGTGGTAGCAGGGATGTCGTCCAGTAGCATGTAGTGCAGGCAAGTGAGCTCCCTGGGGCCAGCCAGCCTTATATCTGTGCTGCAGAGGCAGACTCTGTACCATGTGTCCCAAGTGATAGGTCCAACACGGTTGCATCCTATGAATCTGGCCAATCCATTCAAAAGTACGACACGTACACGCCTTCCGCATCGTTCAAATCTTCACCTTCATGGAACACTTGAAATTGCAACATTGTTGTAGGCATCCAACTGAATTTCCAGTGCACAACTCGTACAAGTTTTGAATCCGCATCCGTCTCCATGACAGTCCTGAGCCAATGGCTGCGCCCAGCTCGTTCAACTGACTGTACAACGTGTATTTTGAATAAACACATGCACCCGTCTCCATACGATTCAATGGCCAAGGCGTACGCCTGTCTCGGACGATGCCTGTCCGATGCGTATGCATGATAGTCACCCACTTCGGACCTCATTGTATGCAATGACAATGCGTACGCACAGCTCTTTCATGACCCATGCAATGCGTACGCATTGTCACCCGCATCGGACCTCATTGTATGCAATGACAAGCACGGCTCGGTCATGATCCGTGCAATGCGTACGCATTGTCACCCGCGTCGGTCCTCATTGCGAACAATGACAAGGTGTACGCACGGCTCGGTCATGACCCGTACAATGCATACGCATTGTCACCCGCGTCGGACCTCATTGTATGCAATGACAAGGCGTACACTCGGCTCGGTCATGACCCGTGCAATGCGTACGCATTGTCACCCGCGTCGGACTTCATTGGATTCAATGACAAGGCGTACGCACGGCTCGGTCATGACCCGTGCAATGCGTACACATTGTCACCCGCGTCGGACCTCATTAGTGTGACTATTAGACAGATGCAACACACATATACTGCCCATGGACACCTGCACACACCTGCCACACTATAGCATTGGCCACACAGTGTCCCATGGCATGTGAGGCTGCATTCCCTGTGTGTTTGAGGGGGCCACAGCTGTTTTTTTGTCTGGCACTTTGTGCAGCCACTCCCAGGCTGTGCACGTGTACATGGGGGCAGAGTCCTTTGTGTGTTGTGCACATTAGCACTGTGATGTGCAATTGGACAGTAATGGCATGAGTGAAGGCCACAGTGTCAGGTTGGATATGTTTAAGACATGTCACATACACCCTGAGTCCTGGGGGTGATGGCATGTACATCACAGTGAGACCTGTAGCCCCAATACTGATGTGCACCCACAGTCTGTGTGCATGTTGTGTCTCAGATGTGTCTGATCACAAGTTACCAATGGGTGACAGTCTCCACATCCATGTGGTATATACATCAACCTTGATGGGGTGTGTGTCTAAGAGACGTACATGTAGGGCCGGCAGAAACAACAGTGGCCGCTACCTGTGGGACTTACGTTTGCCTTGTGGTGTGTACGTGCTACGCCATGTCCATTGCTGTGTTGATGTGGCAATACAGGGTGCCTGGGTTTCTGCATGGCAAAGATCTGTGATGCCTGGGACATGAGTCCTCATTTGTCACTGGGGGGGTATTTTGAACGTTGCAGCAGCACATAGGTTGGGTGACACAGCCAGATGATTAGCCCATTGCACTACATGGCACTCATGTGGACATGTGGAATTGAGATGTGAGGTGGTGGTCTTGTAGGTGACATATGTGTCCATGACCAACAGCACACACCTCAGTACATTGTGTAATGTCATGAACTAGCATGTGATAGTGATCGTGGTCATGGCCACATGGGTGGATGTACTGACAATCTTCCTTTGTGCATCTCTGTACTGCAGGGCACCAGCTGTCCATCGGCCGTTCCCAGACCTTGCAACCATGCAGGAACGCGACAGCATCAGACGGTACCGCTTCACCAGGCCACTGATTGAGGAGTTGGCGGAGCAGTTGGCGCCACATCTGCTACCTGGCCATACATACCCTACAGCACTGACCCCAGAGGTGAAGGTGATGGCAGCCCTGCACTTCTTTGCTACCGGTACCTTCCAGTACACTGTGGCTACTGCTGGTGGTATGTCGCAAACGATGTTTAGTCGGGTGCTACGCGATGTCTTGGAGGGGATGTTGCAATTCCTCGAGCTGTATATCAAGTTCCCGAGCCAAGATGAACTCCCTGAAATTAAGTATGCCTTTTATACACTGGGGAGGATGCCAAACGTCATTGGATCCATTGACGGGACACATGTTGCCCTGATACCACCACAGGCACATGAGCAGGCATACCGTAACAGGAAGCACTACCATTCGATCAATACTTTGGTGGTCTGTCTTGCTGACATGTTGATCACACATGTGTGTGCACGGTTCCCTGGTTCGGCGCACAATGCCTACATTATGAGGAGTAGTCCCATTGCAACGCTGATGTCACAGATGCCAGCTCAGCGTGCCTGGCTTGTCGGTGTGTACTGACTGTTTCTCATTGTGTGTGTTTGTCAGTGTTGTATTCCGCACTCCTACAAAACTCAGCTACTTGTTCATTTTTGTGTGTGTAGGTGACTCTGGATACCCAAACATGCCGTGGTTGCTGACACCCCTCAGGAACCCTCTGACACCAGCCGAGCTGCGCTACAATGAGGCACATGGTCGGAGCAGGAGGGTGATTGAGCGGACATTCGGCCTCCTGAAAAGCCGCTTTCGCTGCCTGGACAAGACCGGAGGGGCCCTCCCATATGATCCTGCAAAGGTGTGCAAAATAATACTGGTCTGCTGCATGCTACACAACATGGCGGTGTGGAAGGAGGTGCCTCTCATCCAGGATGACAATGACGACGACGACCAACTTCCGGCACCTATGAAGGATCCCGGCCTGGGTCAAGATGCCAGTGATGATGAAGATGATGATGACGTCCGCTCCCAGCTTATCAACAACTTCTTAACCTGAATGTAAGTTTCCAGGGTTGTTATGTCAATGTATGGAGGTAGCCTGGAATGTGTTGAGCCAGCTCTGTTGCTGTCTGAGTGTGTCTGTGTGCCACTTGACTGGATGCGTGCTGTGATGTGTCCATTCAGGTGGTGTGTACTCCACAATAGGGTAGTACTGCTAACTAGTGTTTGTGTAGGTGTTTTGCAACATGTTTTGTGCATGTGTATTGCATTTCTCTCCTGTTCGTCTGTGCTTTTGACTGTATCTTGTATGTCCTTCCCAGGGTCCTTTGCCTGTTGTGTGGTCAACACTGACCCCCAACACCCAGAAGCCAACACCAGTGTGGAAGTTGACAATTCCCATCAACTGATGTACCACACATCCCTGAACTTCCATTCTCCAACACATTGTGAGCGTGTGTCCACTGTTACGTAGAATTACCGTGCAACTAGTGTGGAATAAACGTGTTGCTGATGTGTAATGAACCTGTGCTACGCTTTGTTATGTGCGTTGTCTGTCTTCATCTGAGTGACATCTGCTTACTTCATCTGTGCCACTGACTGTGCTTGGTGTTGTGTCTGTGCATGCCAATGTGTTTCAGGTCAACATCATTGTGTGGGATGAGTAACATGGCGAGTATGTTTTGTGTTGCCATAGTGGTGTGTCTCCCTCACATGTGTCACATCCCCATGACTCACCTTACATTGGTCACATTGTTGCAGTATTTGGCATGCACTGTGTTGTGTAGCAGATCGACTTCGCCCTGAACATGACAAGTTGGATTCACAACAGAGGCAAGAATGGTGTACTGGTAAGTTTATTTACAAACATGTGCGAGTGAAGTGCACTGGATGGTGGGTGCTGTACAGTGGTTTGGGAATCCAAAGTTCACATTGGAGTCGGAAGTGCTGGTAGATGAAATGTCCAGAGTAAAGTCCACAGTCATCTGCTACATTGGCCCAACATGAACCCTTCATGTAATGTGGGCGAGTTGTGTGCGATTGGACAAGGTGAACGGGTTGTGCACAAAGAACATTGTCCAGAACAGGTTTGGAGGCCCTGGGGGATGTGCTGGGACATCTGCCTCTCACATGTCCTTCTTCGGACGACCCCTCTTCTTCCGGGGGAGGGGATCCTCATGTGCAGGCCTCTGCGGTGCAGGGGACTCTCCGCCAGAGTCCTCCTCCCTCACTGTGGCGCTGGCAGATGGTGTTGGGACAGATGTTGTGGGCACACAGGGGGGTGTGGACAGGTTGGTGTTTATCTGTCGGAGGCATTGTAGTATGTCCCGATGCACCGCAGTAAGGGCATCCCACTTTGCCTCCATGCGGGCATGGTGGGCGACCTGCTCCTGTTGCATGTCCTTGAGGATCCCCACTACCTGGCCAAATCCTCCGGTGCTATCCTGGTACGCATCTAAGATGCATGCCAGTTGGGGGTCATCATGCAGTCCAGACCCCTCTGCAAGGCATGCCCTGTGCCTCCCACCCCTCCTAGCACCCCTCTCCACATGGGCAGGACCAGCGGCAGTACGCACAGGTAACACTGGGACCCCTTGGGTGGTGTTGCTGGTGGTGTTGGTTGTAGCTTCCGGGGGGGTCCTGTGTCCCTGTGCTGTGGGAATTCATTGTCCTTGGTCTGTCCATATTGGTGGGGGTGCCCTGTTGGTGTCCAGATGCTGGAGGCGTGGGTACAGGGGGGGCAGATGTTGCTGTTGCTGCATGATGGCTCACACCGGAGGGGCCAGGTTGGTCGTCGTCATCCGAAGAGGACAGTGAGAGAGTCAGACCAGAGAGCTCAGTGTCCACCAGAGTCTGGGACTGGGCATCCTCGTCATTTGGTGCTGGTTGCCCAGCACGACCTGTGTTTGGAAAAGACACACAATGTGATTTATGTTTCTACATGCATCGTTTGTTCACAAACATGACAGTTTCTACTTTTCAAACAGATGCCTGCCTGTACACTGCTTTTTCCCAGCTTGTCACAGACAGAGTTTGATCTTGTTGTTGGCCATTTGCCAGCATGGCCTTGTGCTCCCCACAACAGAGCCCAGTGTCAGACATCTTGTCAGTCCCTTCCCACTCCCTGTGGGGCGAGTATGGTTCATGTTGATCTTGCAGGGTCATGTGGGTGGGTGTAGGTTGTCTGTGACTGCGAGTCCCATCATACTCTTGGCTACACCCCCCTTCCCAGCATGCCCATGCTTCCTCCCTCTTGACTTTGCTTCCCTGTGAGGGGGTGTGACATCAATGGCAAGATGGCTGACTGTGAAATCCTGGTGCTTGCTTGGCTACCAGTCCCAGCATGGCCTTGTGTTCCCCACAACAGAGCCCAGTGTCAGATATCTTGTCAGTCCATTCCGACTCCCTGTGGGGCGAGTAGGGTTCAGGTCGATCTTACAGGGCCATGTGGGTGTGTGTAGGTTGTCTGTGACTGTGAGTCCCATCATACTCTTGGATACACCCCCCTTCCCAGCATGCCCATGCTTCCTTCCTCTTGACTCTGCTTCCCTGTGAGGGGGTGTGACATCAATGGCAAGATGGCTGACTGTGAAATCCTGGTGTTTGTTTGGCTACCAGTCCCAGCATGGCCTTGTGCTCCCCACAACAGAGCCCAGTGTCAGACATCTTGTCAGCCCCTTCCCACTCCCTGTGGGGCGAGTATGGTTCAGGTTGATCTTGCAGGGCCATGTGGGTGGGTGTAGGTTGTCTGTGACCGCGAGTCCCATCATACTCTTGGCTACACCCCCCTTCCCAGCATGCCCATGCTTCCTCCCTCTTGACTCTGCTTCACTGTGAGGGGGTTTAACTTCAATGGCAAGATGGCTGACTATGAAATCCTGGTGTTTGTTTGGCTACCAGTCCCAGCATGGCCTTGTGCTCCCCACAACAGAGCCCAGTGTCAGACATCTTGTCAGTCCCTTCCCACTCCCTGTGGGGTGAGTAGGGTTCAGGTTGCTCTTGCAGGGCCATGTGGGTGGGTGTAGGTTGTCTGTGACTGCGAGTCCCATCATACTCTTGGCTACACCCCCCTTCCCAGCATGCCCATGCTTCCTCCCTCTTGACTCTGCTTCCCTGTGAGGGGGTGTGACATCAATGGCAAGATGGCTGACTGTGAAATCCTGGTGTTTGTTTGGCTACCAGTCCTAGCATGGCCTTGTGCTCCCCGCAACAGAGCCCAGTGTCAGACATCTTGTCAGTCCCTTCCCACTCCCTGTGGGGCGAGTATGGTTCAGGTTGATCTTGCAGGGCCATGTGGGTGGGTGTAGGTTGTCTGTGACTGCGAGTCCCATCATACTCTTGGCTACACCCCCCTTCCCAGCATGCCCATGCTTCCTCCCTCTTGACTCTTCTTCCCTGTGAGGGGGTGTGACATCAATGGCAAGATGGCTGACTGTGAAATCCTGGTGTTTGTTTGGCTACAAGTCCCAAGTGTGCCCCTGTGCTTCACACAGCAGCACCCAGTACGGGGTATCTTTTGCTGATATTTCAATGAGGTGTGTGTCAATGCATTGTACCCGGTGAGTTGTGTGGAGTTTGTGTTGGGGGGGTGTCTCCTCATGCTGAGTAGTATGGTCAGGGCTGTCAGTCCTCCTTCCCATCATGAAACGTGCTTCCATTGTAGGGCGTGCAAGTTGTCTTTCAGGATGTCAGTCAGTGGTGTCCTGCTTCTGATTTGCACACAAGCTCTAGCAGGGCCTTGTGCTCCCCACAGCAGGAGCCAGTGTCAGCCATCTTGTCAGTCATTTTCCACTCCCTGTGATGTGGGCATGTTTCAGAGGGGTCTTGATGGGCCAATCAGGAGGGGGGGCATTATCTGTGACTACAGGCCTCATCATGCGTTTGTCTACGCTCACTTCACCTGCATCCACACTATTCCTTCCTGACAGTCAGCTGCACTGTGAGGTGGTGTGTTTCTGGTGGCAAACTGTCTGGCTGGGTGTATTTGGCTTAGTGCCACTGGCTTGCTCTATTTGTTTGTAGGTTGGTGCATGTCCCCAGTCACTATGAGTTGGCAGGTATTGTGTTTGTGTGACTGGCATACACATCGTGGGTTGATTATCTATTGGTTAGTGTAGCTTTGCTTGCGGTGCATGGTTCCACTGTCCCCTTGCCACACAATCTTGGTTATGTTGGTTGTGTACTCACCAGGCTCTGGGATGTCTGTTAAGCCATGGACGCTCTCTGGTGGTAGGATGTCCCACACCTTCTCCTCCCAGGTCCTGAAGTAGACTGGTTTGGCAGGAGGGCCACCGCCGGTGCGCTGACTCAGGGCGTGATCTTTCTCGATGAGTTTCTTGACCCTCCTGCGCACGTCATTCCACCGGTTCTGGATATCGTCCTTTGTGCGCAACGTTGGTGCTTGTGCGTTCACCTTGTCCACAATCCTCGCCCACATCTAGGTTTTCTGTGAGATAGGGGTCCTTTGAACCAATGTACAAAACAAATGTGGCTCTACTCTGATGATCTCGTCTACCAGCACTTCTAACTCACTATCTGTGAACTTTGGATTCTTCTTTGGAGGCATGGTGATGGGTGGTGGTGGTGGGGGATATGTGTGTGAGGGTGCAAGTGATGTTGGTTTGGTGTTGGTTTTGCTGTGTGTATGTGTGTGTGCTTTTGTATGAGGTGCTGATGGTGTGTGAGTTGTGTAAAGGGTGAGTTGTGAGTCTGTCTGTGGTTGCTGTGTACTGGTGTTTGCTGCTGGCTGTGTCTCCTGTTTGCAAGGGATGATGGTAGTGATTGTAGTCCTTTATATAGTTGGAGTTGTGGGTGTGTCTTTGTCCCATGGTTTTTTTGGGGGTATTTATTGGCTTAGTCATTGCTTGTTTGGTCCTTTTTTTGTGTTTTTTCCTTAGTGTTTTGTAGGCATGAAGGAGACGTTCATGTGACAGAAACGGATGCTGCTGTTGTCTCGTGCGGGCTTCTCCGCCTCGTTCCCACTGCCTGTCTTCTGTGTTTGGTACGCGTCGTTCGTGGCGGTCTCTATTGCTTGTGTGTCGGGTTGTCTGTGCGTGCCGGTCATGCGGCTTGGTCTCCGTGCGAGTTGGTCTGGTTTTACACGCATTGCATCGTACTGCGCTAATCGTACATCGCGGGTACGGGTCGGTCGGGTTCATTCCGGGTTCGTGTCGGTCAGTGAAAATCGCGTCGGTTGTCCGGCCGGATCCCTATTTTCCCTCCGGCTCGGTCGTACGGCTTGTATTCCGTACGTGTCGGTTGTAATTAACTCGCGTTGCATCGTACTGCACGGGTCGTACGGTGCTGGTCCGTGTCGGTCAGTATTCCGTCCGGGTCCATGTCCGTCGGTTCGTTTTGCGGCCGGAATCGGCCCCGAAATAGAACAGATGGAGCGTGACGCTAATATAGACTCTTCGGTCGACCTCCGCCACAGACTGACACTTAAGCAGAGGGAACTTCGAGGATTAGCTGAGGGGGAGGCACAGGCATACGCGCTCGCCACTCAACACTGATTGTATGATGTTGGGGATAAGTTCCTAAAGTTGCTGGCTTGGCTTGAGCGGCGTGACAGGGAGTGTTCCTGGGTGGCTGAGGTGATGGATGCGTTGGGGTCCCCAGTATCCAACAGCTTGGAGATAGCGTAGGCGTTCGCTTCTCATTTCAAAAGGGTATATTTCCCGGTCTGCACCAGAACTGAAAGCGATTGTGCTGAATTCCTGCAAGATTTTGTGCTGCCCAAGTTGTCCCAAGACCAGAGTGACCGCCTGGATGTGGATCTCCCGGGGGTGAAAATTGGGAAGGCCCTTAACTCGCTCCAGTCCGGAAAAGCATCTGGACCCAATAGGCTTCCTGTAGAGATATACAAGAAACAGGCGAACGTCATTATCAACCCCCTTCTTCAGATGTATTCAGAGGCGCGTGAGGTGGGTAGGCTTCCCCCGATCAACACGAAGCCACGATTGTGGTCATCCATAAAGCCGGAAATCCGGCGGATCAATGTTCTTCGTACCACCCCATTTCACTCATCAATGTAGAGGCCAAGGTCCTGGCCAAGGCCCTAGCAGATAGGTTGGTATCTGTTCTTCCCGATTTGGTGCATGTCGACCAGTCTGGATTTATGCCCCGTAGGAGCACCCGCCACATCCTGCGATGTTTCTACGGCGTACTATACATGACGGAGGATGTTGGGAATGCACAGACGGAATTGATGTCGTTAGACGCATCAATGGCATTCGATAGTATTGAATGGCCCTATATCTTTATGGCGCTCCGGAAACGTGGTCTTGACCTGATTTTCTGTAGTTGGGTGCGCCTTCTTTATGAACAGCTTGTGGCTCGGGTCAGGGTGAAGAGTGCTATGTCCAGGGTGTTCCCTCTCAGGAGAGGTACCAGGCAGGGTTGCCACCTGTCTCCCCTCCTTTTTGCCCTGGCGCCGCTGACTTATTTGATCAGGAGATATATGGGTCTTTCTGGGGCCTGGCGCTGACAGACAAATGGGAAGAGCGTATTTCCTTATAGGACAATTATATCGTGCTGTACATGGCAAGGCCATATCACTCGATTGCGCAAGTGTTACACCTTTTCGAGTTATTTGGCAGCTATTCTGGCTATACCATCAACTGGGGGAAGTTGGTGATCTTTCCTTTGTCAGGCTTCCCCCTGCGGATCCCCTCTAGATGCCCAGTCTCCGTTGCCACTGACGGGTTCAAGTACTTGGGGGTCTATGTCACAAGGGATAAAGAGGACTTTTTTGCTAGGAACCTTGAGCCTCAGTTGGCTTGCCTGTGGGCAGACGTGAGTCACTGGCGATCACTGCCTCTTTCCCTCACGGGCCGGGCGGCATTATTTAAGATGCTCGCTCTGCCAAGGCTCCTCTACATCCTACAAAACACACCGTATCCTGTCCCCCAGGGGGTATTTGCACGCATCTCGCTGGCGGTGCGGACGCTGCTGTGGAACGGTGGGACTCCTGGGATAGCGCTCCACAAGCTCACTAGAGGGGTATATGATGGGGGTCTGGCGCTTCCTGATGTCAGATTATATTACTGGGCCTCGCAGCTCCAGGTAGTCAATGACTGGTTATATACAGACAGCACTGAACCGGCCTACAGGGTAGACAGGTTGGTCATACCAAGGGGTAATAGCGAGCACCTGCTTTATGCCCGGAGGCCGCGAAGAGAGTGGCCTGTACACACAAGAGTGGTAGTTCAATGTTGGAGGGAGGCGAACAAGTTCCTAGGGTGGACGAATAAATTGACTGGTAGAACCCCCTTATGGACCGGAGATCAACTGGGAGAGGTGACGTGTTTGACCGACTTCAGGGTGTGGAAGCTTATTGGCATTGAATACTTGGGAGACGTTTGAAAGGGATCTGCCCCCGCTCTTTTGCTTACCGCAAGAAGGAATATGACCTTCATGACTCACAACATTACCACTACATCCGTCTCATACACCCCATACACATTAGTAGAGATTCCTCCATCCTGGAATATTCCCCCTTGGAAGATAGATTACTGTTAGACCCCATATTGGAGAAGCCCACATCCACCATCTACCGTAAGCTCATAAACAATATGCCAGACCCCTTGGTGATGCTTCGGGCGGCATGGGCCTGTGATATTGGTACCCTAGAGGACGATGATTGGCAAGACGCCATACAGAGCCCGCGTGAAATAGCAATCCATCCCAGGTTTAGGTTGGTCCAATTGCAAATCCTACATCGCATATATCACCCTCGCACACATCTATACGCATGGGGCAGGAGTCAATCGGCCCTTTGTGTAAGGGGTTGCCAGGGGCAAGGCATCTTCTACCACATACTATGGGAGTGCCCCGAGATAGTTCCTTTCTGGACCAAGGTCACGGACACTATGTCCGCGGTTGTGGGGGATGTGGTTCCGATGGAGCCAAAGTGGCTGTTATTAATGATTAGGGGTGACACAGATTGGTCGAGGCATGTTGAACTCTGGCTGGCGCTGGCCGCGGGGGTAGCGAAAAGTAACATCAACAGGGGGTGGGGATCCCAGATACCCCCGCAATGGGAGCAGTGAAGGAGGGACCCAGATTGGTGCCAAAGAGCTGAGGAAACCATATATAAGAGCAGGGGCTGCAACAATAAATGGAAGAAGATCTGGGGGCCATAGTGGAAATATAGAGGGTCGGGGAGGGAGTCCGGGGAGTGATTATGTAATTGGATGTCCCACTTGTGTACTAATGTGCTCGTCTTTGTTCACCACAACGTTATTTGCTAATTCTGCCTCTTGGACATTGTCTATTGTTTTATGGTACTATGAGCTATGTGAATAAAAAGATATTTAAAAAAAAGAATATATACATTATTTAATTTACTATAATTAAATTACTTCCCACCCTATTCCCCAACAAATCCACAACCCGCTACGGTACTAAAACGCAAGATTTACTTTAAAAAAACATTACTAACTTCTAAAAATGTTATACATATATTTTAAAAAAATACAAAACATAACAAAAAATATAGAACACATACATATAAAATACATACTAAAATACATAACACTAATATAAACATCGATGTTATTAACAACGATATTTTTGCAAACGATATTACTGACTTCGATATTAACAAAAACAATATTTCTTACCTTCAGGTCGATATTCTGGTCACCGATATTCTTGATTTCGATATTCTGTTCCTTCGATATTTAAAACTCGATATTTCTGTTGTTCGAAATTAAAAACTCGATATTATGTGTGTACACCAATGCCTCGCTAGTGTTTATTGCAATGATAAGATGTTTGTCAGACTCCATCCGGCAGACCATGGAGGAAACTAACTACAGGACCTCCATCATGGAGGATAGTTTGCTTCTGATCTCCCAGGGTTTGTCCTATGGCTTTGAAAACTTGGCAAAATACAAACCTTATCGCACTTGACTGTCAGGGTTGTGAGGCTGAACAGTCACATGCTTCTAATGGAGATAGTGTGGGAGTACTCAAGCTCAGAGATAATCAATCAATCAACAACCCAGTAAAGAGAATGTTCAGTATATATATATATTGACAAAAGGAAAGAAAAACTTGAGTGCAGGATGGCAAAACAGCCATTACCCTGTTAGAAAAGAGCAGCATATATGGAGGCGGGTATCAGAAGCTGAAAATGCATTCACAGCCTGGTTGTGGCAGATCCCCTTACTTAATCATGTCAGTAATCTCAGGATGCTGGACTGCTATTTCTAGGCAACAGATACACTTATGGAAGAACAGTACGTAAAACAAGCACAGGCAAAGCAAATAGGCCTCAACTTTATGACCAATTGACTTTGTTAGTGTTTTTGACAATGCTGTTCAGCACTGACGAAAAAAACAAAGAAAAGACAAAATGTGTGATGATGTGATGTGTGCATGCTGCATTTGTTTCATTCAATAGACTTGTGCATGCGTGATGACGTATGCACATGCATGAGCACACCTACTAATTTATTTGGGCACTGTTTTTTATTTAGTGATCCCAGGTGGGTTGTACCACATGGAGAGGTAAATAAAAAAGAATTACCAGTGCAAAAATGCTTTTTTTTTTAAAGTAGACCACCCTAGCATCAAATGGCAGCTGCCGGGCCTTCCCGTTTCATTTTTTAAAAATGTATTGATGATCACACGGGGTGGAGAGCAATGAAAACACAGGTAGTAGGGAAGCAATGGAGAGCGGGATGAGAGAACAAGGAATGGCAAGGAAAAATGAAAACAATTTTTTAAAAAGCCAATCAGGAGGAAACAATGGACAGTGTAGGGTGGAGGAGGAAGCAACACCTGTGAGAGGGTATGGGTCTAAAATCAGCTCAGTGGAAAGATGTAAGCCATATGAGACTGTCAGAGAGGGGGAACTGAATGGGAGGCAACAGCACACTAGGGAGAGATCTGCAAGCACAACTACTCTCATGGTAGTAGCAGAAAGATACAAGTCCTCCAGTCACACGATGGTAAAGAGGTAATGCTCCAGGGAAGGGACAAAAACAAGAAGTGGAAGGCAAGCAGTCCAATTAGAAACAAGCAAGTGAGAGTAACAACAAAGCCAACCAATGGTAAGCAGTACGTTTTTGGTATGGTCCATAAGGGTTTTTCGCTGTCTGGTAGGTCTCACCTAAAGGAGGTACACAATGGCGGGGACCTAAAACAAATAGCCAACACAAAACAAAAAAAAACTTGCCTTTAGTGACTATTGGCTTTTCCAATGCCTTCTGGACATGCCGTACAGAAAAAAATAGTAAATAAATAAAGGTGTGATGACACAGCTGCATCATTTTGCAGGTGAGCACATCTGTGATGAGGTGTGTGTGTAATGCAAAAACAACAATTGATGGACAGAATGCAGAACAACATCATACATTCACCCCAGTACAGAGATCTGGGCCTAAATCCATCGTTTTTTTGCTCACCATGCCATTCCAGCTGGAACCCAGCCATATGCAAATCAGTCTTGACCCTGTGCCTCAAGGGAACAGTCCAGCCCGAACTGCCAAGCCAGGTCCTCTCTGGACTGCAAACAAGCATCCTAGGACCGGTTTCGGGGTTTCACCCATCTTCAGTCAGGATAGCTTGATCCCAGTGGCATGGAGAGCACGGGACTAACGTCTGAGCATACCCGTCCCACTCGGGGTGACAAATGCAAAAACAACAATTGAGGGACAGAATGCAGAACAACGTCATACATTCACCCCAGTACAGAGATTTGGGCCTAAATCCATCGTTTATTTGCTCACCAAGCCATTCCAGCTTGAACCCAGCTATATGCAAATCAGTCTTGACCCTGTGCCTCATGGGAACAGTCCAGCCCGAACTGCCATGCCAGGTCCTCCCTGTACTGGAAACAAGCATCCTAGGACCGGTTTCGGGGTTTCACCCCTCTTCAGCCAGGATAGCTTGATACCAGTGGCATGGAGAGCACGGGACTCAAGTCTGAGCATACCCGTCCCACTCGGGGTGACAAATGCAAAAACAACAATTGATGGACAGAATGTAGAACAATGTCATACATTCACCCCAGTACAGAGATCTGGGCCTAAATCCATCGGTTTTTTGCTCACCCTGCCTTTCCAGCTTGAACCCAGCCATATGCAAATCAGTCTTGACCCTGTGCCTCAAGGGAACAGTCCAGCCCGAACTGCCAAGCCAGGTCCTCCCTGGACTGCAAACAAGCATCCTAGGACCGGTTTCGGGGTTTCACCCCTCTTCAGCCAGGATAGCTTGATACCAGTGGCATGGAGAGCACGGGACTCACGTCTGAGCATACCCGTCCCACTCGGGGTGACAAATGCAAAAACAACAATTGATGGACAGAATGCAGAACAACGTCATACATTCACCCCAGTACAGAGATCTGGGCCTAAATCCATCGTTTTTTGCTCAGACGTGAGTCCCGTGCTCTTCATGCCACTGGAATCAAGCTATCCTGGCTGAAGAGGGGCGAAACCCCGAAACCGGTGCTAGAATGCTTGTTTCCGGTCCAGGGAGGACCTGGCTTGGCAAGTCGGGCTGGACTGTTCCCATGAGGCACAGGGTCAAGACTGGTTTGCATATGGCCAGGTCTAAACTGGGGTGGCATTTTGAGCAAAAAAACAATGGATTTAGGCCCAGATGTCTGTACTGGGGTGAATGTATGACACTGTTCTGCATTCTGTCCATCAACTGTTGTTTTTGCATTTGTCACCCCGAGTGGGACGGGTATGCTCAGACGTGAGTCCCGTGCTCTCCATGCCACTGGAATCAAGCTATCCTGGCTGAAGAGGGGTGAAACCCTGAAACCAGTCCTTGGATGCTTGTTTCTGAACCAGGGAGGACCTGGCTTGGCAATTCGGGCTGGACTGTTCCCATGAGGCGCAGGGTGAAGACTGATTTGCACATGGCCAGGTCTAAACTGGGGTGGCATGGTGAGCAAAAAAACGATGGATTTAAGCCAGATCTCTGTACTGGGGTGAATGTATGACATTGTTCTGCATTCTGTCCATCAACTGTTGTTTTTGCATTTGTCACACCGAGTGGGACTGGTATGCTCAGACGTGAATCCCGTGCTCTCCATGCCACTGGAATCAAGCTATCCTGGCTGAATAGGGATGAAACCCCGAAACCGGTCCTAGGATGCTTCTTTCCGGTCCAGGGAAGACCTGGCTTGGCAATTCGGGCTGGACTGTTCCCATGAGGCACAGGGTCAAGACTGATTTGCATATGGCCAGGTCTAAACTGGGGTGGCATGGTGAGCAAAAAAACGATGGATTTAGGCCCAGATCTCTGTACTGGGGTGAATGTATGACATTGTTCTGCATTCTGTCCATCAACTGTTGTTTTTGCATTTGTCACCCCGAGTGGGACGGGTATGCTCAGACGTGAGTCCCGTGCTCTCCATGCCACTGGAATCAAGCTATCCTGGCTGAAGAGGGGTGAAACCCCGAAACCGGTGCTAGGATGCTTGTTTCCAGTCCAGGGAGGACCTGGCTTGGCAATTCGGGCTGGACTGTTCCCATGAGGCACAGGGTCAAGACTGATTTGCATATGGCCAGGTCTACACTGGGGTGGCATGGTGAGCAAAAAAACGATGGATTTAGGCCCAGATCTCTGTACTGGGGTGAATGTATGACATTGTTCTGCATTCTGTCCATCAACTTTTGTTTTTGCATTTGTCACCCCGAGTGGGACGGGTATGCTCAGACGTGAGCACCGTGCTCTCCATGCCAATGGAATCAAACTACCCTGGCTGAAGAGGGGTGAAACCCTGAAACCGGTCCTTGGATGCTTGTTTTTGAACCAGGGAGGACCTGGCTTGGCAATTCGGGCTGGACTGTTCCCATGAGGCACAGGGTGAAGACTGATTTGCATATGGCCAGGTCTAAACTGGGGTGGAATGGTGAGCAAAAAAAGGATGGATTTAGGCCAGATCTCTGTACTGGGGTGAATGTATGACATTGTTCTGCATTCTGTTCATCAACTGTTGTTTTTGCATTTGTCACCCCGAGTGGGACGGGTATGCTCAGACGTGAGTCCCGTGCTCTCCATGCCACTGGAATCAAGCTATCCTGGCTGAAGAGGGGTGAAACCCCGAAACCGGTGCTAGGATGCTTGTTTCCAGTCCAGGGAGGACCTGGCTTGGCAATTCGGGCTGGACTGTTCCCATGAGGCACAGGGTCAAGACTGATTTGCATATGGCCAGGTCTACACTGGGGTGGCATGGTGAGCAAAAAAACGATGGATTTAGGCCCAGATCTCTGTACTGGGGTGAATGTATGACATTGTTCTGCATTCTGTCCATCAACTTTTGTTTTTGCATTTGTCACCCCGAGTGGGACGGGTATGCTCAGACGTGAGCACCGTGCTCTCCATGCCAATGGAATCAAACTACCCTGGCTGAAGAGGGGTGAAACCCTGAAACCGGTCCTTGGATGCTTGTTTTTGAACCAGGGAGGACCTGGCTTGGCAATTCGGGCTGGACTGTTCCCATGAGGCACAGGGTGAAGACTGATTTGCATATGGCCAGGACTAAACTGGGGTGGAATGGTGAGCAAAAAAAGGATGGATTTAGGCCAGATCTCTGTACTGGGGTGAATGTATGACATTGTTCTGCATTCTGTTCATCAACTGTTGTTTTTGCATTTGTCACCCCGAGTGGGACAGGTATGCTCAGACGTGAGGACTGTGCTCTCCATGCCACTGGAATCAAGCTATCCTGGCTGAAGAGGGGTGAAACCCTGAAACGGGTCCTAGGATGCTTGTTTCCGGTCCAGGGAGGACCTGGCTTGGCAATTCGGGCTGGACTGTTGCCATGAGGCACAGGGTCAAGACTGATTTGCATATGGCCAGGTCTAAACTGGGGTGGCATGGTGAGCAAAAAAACGATGGATTTAGGCCCAGATCTCTGTACTGGGGTGAATGTATGACATTGTTCTGCATTCTGTCAATCAACTGTTGTTTTTGCATTTGTCACCCCGAGTGGGACGGGTATGCTCAGACGTGAGTCCGGTTCTCTCCATGCCACTGGAATCAAGCTATCCTGGCTGAAGAGGGGTGAAACCCCGAAACCCGTCCTAGGATGCTTGTTTCTGGTCCAGGGAGGACCTGGCTTGGCAATTAGGGCTGGACTGTTCCCATGAGGCACAAGGTTAAGACTGATTTGCATATGGCCAAGTCTAAACTGGGGTGGCATGGTGAGCAAAAAAACGATGGATTTAGGCCCAGATCTCTGTACTGGGGTGAATGTATGACATTGTTCTGCAGTCTGTCCATCAACTGTTGTTTTTGCATTTGTCACCCCGAGTGGGACGGGTATGCTCAGAAGTGAGTCCCGTGCTCTCCATGCCACTGGTATCAAGCTATCCTGGCTGAAGAGGGGTGAAACCCTGAAACCGGTCCTAGGATGCTTATTTACGGTCCTGGGAGGACCTGGCTTGGCAATTCGGGCTGGACTGTTCCCATGAGGCACAGGGTCAAGACTGGTTTGCATATGGCCAGGTCTAAACTGGGGTGGCATGGTAAGCAAAAAAACAATGGATTTAGGCCCAGATGTCTGTACTGGGGTGAATGTATGACATTGTTCTGCATTCTGTCCATCAACTGTTGTTTTTGCATTTGTCACCCCGAGTGGGACAGGTATGCTCAGACGTGAGTCCCGTGCTCTCCATGCCACTGGAATCAAGCTATCCTGGCTGAAGAGGGGTGAAACCCCGAAACCGGTCCTAGGATGCTGTTTTCCGGTCCAGGGAGGACCTGGCTTGGTAATTCGGGCTGGACTGTTTCCATGAGGCACAGGGTCAAGACTGATTTGCATATGGCCAGGTCTAAACTGGGGTGGCATGGTGAGCAAAAAAACGAGGGATTTAGGCCCAGATCTCTGTACTGGGGTGAATGTATGACATTGTTCTGCATTCTGTCCATCAACTGTTCTTTTTGCATTTGTCACCCCGAGTGGGACGGGTATGCTCAGACGTGAGTCCCGTGCTCTCCATGCCACTGGAATCAAGCTATCCTGGCTGAAGAGGGGTGAAACCCCGAAACCGGTCCTAGGATGCTTGTTTCTGGTCCAGGGAGGACCTGGCTTGGCAATTCGGGCTGGACTGTTCCCATGAGGCACAAGGTTAAGACTGATTTGCATATGGCCAAGTCTAAACTGGGGTGGCATGGTGAGCAAAAAAACGATGGATTTAGGCCCAGATCTCTGTACTGGGGTGAATGTATGACATTGTTCTGCAGTCTGTCCATCAACTGTTGTTTTTGCATTTGTCACCCCGAGTGGGACGGGTATGCTCAGAAGTGAGTCCCGTGCTCTCCATGCCACTGGAATCAAGCTATCCTGGCTGAAGAGGGGTGAAACCCCGAAACCGGTCCTAGGATGCTTGTTTCTGGTCCAGGGAGGACCTGGCTTGGCAATTCGGGCTGGACTGTTGCCATGAGGCACAGGGTCAAGACTGATTTGCATATGGCCAGGTCTAAACTGGGGTGGCATGGTGAGCAAAAAAACGATGGATTTAGGCCCAGATCTCTGTACTGGGGTGAATGTATGACATTGTTCTGCATTCTGTCCATCAACTGTTGTTTTTGCATTTGTCACCCCGAGTGGGACGGGTATGCTCAGACGTGAGTCCGGTTCTCACCATGCCACTGGAATCAAGCTATCCTGGCTGAAGAGGGGTGAAACCCCGAAACCGGTCCTAGGATGCTTGTTTCTGGTCCAGGGAGGACCTGGCTTGGCAATTAGGGCTGGACTGTTCCCATGAGGCACAAGGTTAAGACTGATTTGCATATGGCCAGGTCTAAACTGGGGTGGCATGGTGAGCAAAAAAACGATGGATTTAGGCCCAGATCTCTGTACTGGGGTGAATGTATGACATTGTTCTGCATTCTGTCCATCAACTGTTGTTTTTGCAGACGTGTGTGTGTAAGCATACGTCATTATGCATGCACGCACCTACAACATACAGGGCATCATTTTTATTTACTGATCTAAGATGGATTGTTAAATTTATAAGAAAGAAATGAGTAGCACAATGGCACTTTTTTTCAGGGGTTGGGGCCAACAAGAATCTACTGCCTGGTCCTTCCAAAAATAGTAAGAAAAATATAAGAAAACAAAGACCGTATGGGGCAATAGAGAAGCAGGTGGGGAAGCAATGAGGAGTGAGCAATGGGGAAGGAAAAGCAACACATGAAGGAGAGCAGCATGCAAGTGGGTAGAGAAGCACACACGCGAGAAAGTAACATTGAGCATGGAGGAGGAAAGGAGTTTGTCTGGGGAGAGGCACATGAGAGAGAGCTTGCAACACGAGGGAGATAGGGTATTTGGCAGGGGCAAGAAGCATACTATGGAGAAAACTGTCAATCACACACACTCTCGTGGAGTGTTAAGCAAAAAGGAAGTTCCCCAAATTAGAGAAGTAGAAGGATACAAGTCAGTCAATCCAAAGGATGGTGAAGATGCTATATGCTCCAAGACAGGGGCAAACACAGTATGGTTATGGAAACCCATTGAATAAGAAGCAAGGAAAAGAGAGTGACATTAAAAACAGCCAATGGTCAGCAATGTGCGGGCTGTAAGCCTACTGTAAATTCTTGGTAAACCCACAATAGGCCTTTTGCTGTCTGATAGGTGCGACATAAAAATAGCTTTTAGGCTGCGATTTGAAAGTGAGGCTGACAGTAGCACACAACAAGTCAGTGACTGCCCCGTGGTTGGAAGTGCTAGAACGCTGTCATTTAAAACAGTATGTGGAACTTTGGAGGTTTGCAAGTTCAGAGTTGGAGCACATAGAGCATTTGAGAAGTTATGGCACACAAAAAGAAAGTGGCTGGAGCATGGGATATGTGATCAGAGTGTGAGGACCTTGTGGCCCTAGATTCCAATAACCCAATTCCTCACATTTGGCAGGCACTCAGAGAACTCTCCAAAAGGGAAGGCCAAGGAGTGAAATAAAAACAAAGGGGCAGATTTACAAGTCCCTTGCGTCACTTTTGCCCCGTTGTTGCGTCACTTTTGAGACGCAGCGGCAGCGTCAAAGTTGCGGCCCATTTACAACGTGACGCATCTAGGGAGATGCGTCACGTTGTAGAGCCCTGCGTCACATTATACCTGCGTCAGGAATAATGTCTGCAGGGTGGGCGTACCCACGCAAAAAGCCATGTAGAACTGACGCAGTGAAATCTACAAGATTTCACAGCGTCACTCTACGCCTTCACTGCGTCAAAATCCCTACGCCTGCTCAGACCAGGTGTAAGGAATGACGCAGGGCTTTTTTAATGGGATTCACCTATCTATTGTGGTGCATTGCTGGAGTTGCGTCACTTTCATGTGCAACTCCAGCAATGCGTCACTTTTGCGCCAACAGATGCGTCAGAATTTCTGACGCATCTGTTAATCCTTGCGCCATGGAGCACTGTATTGTAAATACAGCGCATCCATAGTGGCGCAAGGACATTCAGCGCTGACGCAAGGAAACTGACGCATCTATGCAGATGCGTCAGTTCCTTGTAAATCTGCCCCATTGTGTTCAAGGATACGTTTATTGTGTTTCTTTCTATATTGCGCAGCACCAGTGATACTTATATTTGGTAGTGCACATAAACTAATTAGAAATAGAAATGCAGTACAAATATTTTTCAATGTAACTCAACAATTAAGGTGCCCTGAATTTCCTTGTTTTTTAATCAAAAACCAAAGGGGCAGATTTATATCGGACTTGCGCCACTTTTACGCCGCCGTTGCGTCACTTTTGTGACGCAGCGGCGGCGTAAACCCTGCGCCATGTTGCGCCCCATTAACATCGTGACGCATCTGTGGAGATGCGTCACGGTGTAAAGCCCTGCGCCACGTGAAACCTGCGTCAGGTTTCATGTGGTCGTTTCAACTCAGGGGGGGCGTTCCGTCGCAGGAACGCCCCTGAAAAGTGACTCAGTGAAATCTATAAGATTTCACTGAGTCACTTTCCCAACGCTGATGCGTCAAAACCCTGCGCCTGCTTGAAGCAGGCGTTAGGCTTGACGCACCATGTTAGAGATAGGAAAAGTTGGAACAGTGCTGGAGTTGCGTCGCGCTTGCGACGCAACTTCAGCACTGCGCCAACCTTACGCCGGCAGATGCGTCACGTATCTGCTTGTCCTTGTGCCACGATGCGCCGCATTGTAAATGCGGCGCATCTGCGGTGGCGCAAAGGCAAACTTGCGTGACGCATCTTCCCTGGCGCATCCATGCTGATTTGCAGGGATGCGCCAGGAAACATAAATCTGCCCCAACGTGTTTCATTTTTCAGGGTACTGGGAAAGTATAGGGTTACCTGCCATCCCTCTGAAACTCGGGGCACGTTGATTATTATCTGGATTCCCTTCAAAATACTCCTTTCTCACTTTTTGTTGAAGTATAAATACTGTTAACATTCTGAAACTGACAATGTCTGTAATTTTTTGAGGCTGTGACACGGGATAGCATCTTTATGCGCAGGAGATCAGAGATTTCAAAGACAGCTTCCTAATGATCTAAACAGTGGCATTTAAGCATCTCAAAATATTCACATGCTAACTGACCATAGCTGCTCTTTTTAATATTTAGGACGCAGCCGATACCACCTGTTTGCGCCTTTAGACTATTCTCAGAAGTAAAACACCGACACCTTTCACACTTGCAAGGTTCACATT
The DNA here is from genome assembly GCF_964204655.1 of Triturus cristatus. Classification (NCBI taxonomy): domain Eukaryota; kingdom Metazoa; phylum Chordata; class Amphibia; order Caudata; family Salamandridae; genus Triturus; species Triturus cristatus. The sequence goes on from NC_140590.1 coordinate 848,359,798, forward strand.
CTAACTTTGAATCCTACGAGGTTGATAAAAGGAGTGCCACTGAGGTAGGAAATAAAAACATGCATTTTCTGCACAAAAAACACACGGAATCCTCCTCGATGTAAGCCTCTCTCTGCTGGTATTTCCGCTTTATCCTGATTCACAATTATTATGAACTCTTTCGAGGACAAGCAGGCTGCCCACGTCATCACCCGATCTGTCAAAAATGCTTAATCAGAGTGTGTAGAAGATGAGGTCGTAGGTGCTCGAGGGAGTATATTGTGCCTCTAGGGAATCGAGCCCCACGCAGCTCTTGCCGGTCGAGGAGTTGTGATTTGTCAATGTGTCTTCCTGTGCCTCACTGCCTTAACACGGGCTCCAGGCTCGGATGCAGCGCCTGCAGGGTGGGCAGATTCTCTCCATGGCAGCCATGTTGATGGCAGCAAAGAGGCCGTGGCTGCAAAACGCTGTGTGCAGAAGCCTGTGCTGGCTTCTTGACTACAGATGTACCCGAGCGCCAAAGAAGTGACGAGAACCCGTGAGAGCGACAGCACTTCCTGCGTCTCCCCGTGTGTGCCGTGAAGATTCCCCACTCTCGCTGCCACACATGAACTCTGCATCGGCCTGTGCTCCCTCACGCAATGGTCTCACATAGAGATTTGTGTCTTCAGAGGTAGAGGGCGGCAATGATGGTCTCTGCTCACTCGCTACAGTAACAGCCAGGCACAACTTATCCAAAACTCCACGGGGTCCCATAAGTGGAAACATAAGAATCTTATTATGATTGTAATTATTATGATTATTATTGGTGATAATAATAATAACAATATAGACGAAGTTTCACCAAATAAGGGAGCACCAACATAGCTCAAGCACATTTAATGATTGCTAATCGCCACCATCGCCTCAGCAGTGCCTAAAAGGAGTCTAAAAAACACATATTATTCTTGGCCTGCATTTGTCTCCTGTCGCTAGGACTGCTTTCAGCTTTGGTAAAACTAAATTCCAATTAAACGTGATATGTAAAAACACCGAACCCTCATTCCAGAATGTTTCATCTTAAATTAATATGCACATTGAGCATGCACTCAGCAGTCATCTTTCAGTATCAGCCTTGTGGCACGAGTTTTAAGGGTGCACTGTCTCTTTCAAGACATCTTTCTTAACAGATCGAGTTGGTCAGAAGTTGGTCAGTTTCTTCAGGCTGTGCTTTTTCTGAGTCCGGCTCACCAAGTGGCAGATTTACAAAAATGTCATATCTTCTAAGTGATGGCTCCAGTGGCGGCTCTACCTGAATGGCGGAGGAGTGTTGCCCACTGGCTGAGAGCCAACAGGTGAAAAATAAAACAATGTCTTACTATCATTTCTTTTTGTTCACCTGTTGGCTCAGCCCGCGTGTGCAGGGAGGGGTAGGGGTAGGGCCGGGCATAGGAGGGGGAGGAGTCCTGATTCCTGCACCAAAGTGCTTATGTGAGTTGGCTGGCTGTCTCAGGCTGGCCAAACACACATGTGCACTTAGGTTTCTCCAACCCGGCTGTATTGAACAGCCGGGCTGGAGAAACAGCACAGGCTCCCTGTCCTGAGCAGAGCATTAAAGCACCCCTCTCAGGCTAATCCCCAGTGCGGGCATTGCACGGGGTGTCTCTGATGCTGGCCCAGGGGCTGCTGGGACCCAGGAAGCATCAAAGAACTGAGGCGGCAGAAGGAGCATCGGGTACATGTTTTATTTTTTATTTTTAAACCCATGCTCTCCCTCATGCTCCCTCCTCCTGCGCTCCCCTCTGGCTCCCCTCAACCCCCCGCACCTCCTCCACCCGCCCTACCACTGTTAACATGCGTCAGTCACCACTGGGTGGCTTTGATTCTCTCTCCTCCTGCACTGGCACACTTTTGGGGCTGGGACGTATGATGGAACAACAAATGCAATTAGCATGCTAGCCTTTACAACCTGGTCATTACAACTCATGCGTCTTTACCACACAAATGTTTATCACGAATATACCTTTACCACTCATGCCTTACAACAAAAATGTCAGCGTTTTACAAGCTAATTTTTAACCCTTTTGATAAATATATCTATATGTAAAGGCACGCATTGTAAAGGCATACATGTAGAGAAAAAATTCACAGGCAAGTATATATATATATATTATCTACTGGCGGTCGCCAGTAGATAGTTATAGTTAGGACCGAGTTTCCATAGGAATTCTCAAAATTCTATTTTGAATAACTTTGGCGCCGGTTGACGAATGCTCGCGAAATTTTCAAAACTAATGGGGCGCTCCGCTCAGCTCCTACCCTGAAAGTCTCGGGGTGATTCGTCAAGCGGGGGCTGAGAAAAAAGGGGGGTCCCAAAACACGTTTTCCCCATGCATTTTCCCATAGGACCTTTAGTCGAAGGTACAGCCCGAACGGCTGAACAGAATTACTTGAAATTTGGCAAAGAGGTAGTCCTCAGGTCAGGCATGTGCCTTTTGCATATATGGTGTCAATCTGTTCAGTAGTTCCTGAGAAAATAACAGTTAAAAGTACATAAATATCTATAGGCGCGCACAGTGTGCACACCGTGCGCGCACCGTGCCGTGCACGAGCGTAATTCTGATTGGTGGTTACATGTCAGTCAACATTTGAATCGGTCGAAATCAGGAAGTGTCGGCCGCCATTTTGTGTGTTGTGTGGGTGACAGGGAAAAAGAAAGGTGGAGAACGTGTAAAGGGGGCAGGGTAGAGACTTCCTGACCCCCTAGCCTTTGTCAGGGGGTCCCTGAAGGACCCCGATGGGTGAAAAAAACATTTTTTTTTTTTTTAAATCGCGGGGCGCGCGCACGGTGCGCGCACCCCCCAGCCGCCATTTTGAGTTTTAGAGGCAGAAGAGAGCTAAAAACACAAGTGGAGAACGTGAAAAGGGGGCAGGGTAGAGAGTCCCTGACCCTGAAAGACCCCTAAGGTCCCCCCCAAAAAAAAAAACATTTTTTAAATATTGCGCGGTGCGCACACGGCGGCAAAAAATTCATAAAAAAAATAGAATCAAAAATCAAGTTTAAGTGTTTAGATGTTGGTTGGCTCTAAAAAGAGCCGTTGTGTTCATTGAGTGTTTTTTTGCACCTACAAGTAAGTACTGATGCAGAGTCTACAGTTCAAGAGGAAGACTCTGTCGCCTTCATCTGTGAAATGTACACCGTCTCCTCTATAAATGCCTTGCATGTTGTAACGCAAGTTGTTGTGGTATATAGAACCCATACCATAGTCTCTGAGGAAAGCAGAAACAGACTTATTGACGTGCTTTCTTGCTTTGTCAATCTGCGGACAATATTGGTTGGACCAGTTCCACTTTTGCCTTTGGCATATATTAGAATATACAAAGGTAGTTTATGGAAAAAGTGACATCAATTGCACAAAGGTGTCCTTAACAAGCATTTCCAGACCTACCCCAGTTAAAGTGCCTAGGTCATTTCCAGCACAGTGCACAATTATAAGGTCAGGCTGTGGGAGATGTAGAAAGGATTTCACCAAAGGCATTAATTGGTGCCACTTTAACCCTCTCTGACCAATCCATTTAATGTCTACATTTGGCAAAGCAAGGTCTTTCACAATACCTCTTTTTTCTGCATACTTTTCACTCCAGAAGACATAGCTATGACCTACAATCCACACTGTGAACATCTTTCAAGGAGATCTGGATGCACTCAGAAGGTGTCTTTCAGTAGAATGGCAATATGAAAAGAAAGATAGTTGTAAAATGGAGGCTTACATACTTTTTTTTTAATAAGAAATCATTGGCTGTTTCAGACCATTCAACACTAAAAACTAGGCTGTATGTTTAAATTTTTAAAAGCATGTTTTGTATTGGTTCAGAAAAATGTGTTCCCACAAAACATTACTTTGGATTTGCTGTTAGGTTTGAAAAGTCAAGCACTTTTGCTCTTTGGATTAGAAACATTGTGTGCTGAACTTCTGACCTCTCTGCTCACACCAGTGTTCCATGACCTGTTGCTATGGTAGCAGGCAGAAGTCATGTTGGGGGTAGGGATCATTTGGAAAGGGTTGAAATTTGCAACCAATAGAAATGTGTGTTTCCATTTGAAAAAATGTGGGAAGCACTGTGATTTGAAGTTAACATGTATATGTGTGAAAAAAGAGAGGGAAAGTTTGCCATTTACTGGTTCTGGTGAGAGGTGTACAGCTCAGAGATTCTGGCTCTGATAATCTGCTGTGTGAGTGCCACATTTCTTTCTCAACTAACTACTTTTAAAGGTGAGTTATGAATTTGAGAGGGGATGTAATAGAAATGTGATTCTTGTTTTAAAGGGGCAGCTTGTTTTCTTGAACTGTGATGGCTAGCATTCAGCACAAATCAATATCTCACAAATGAGAGGCAAATGCTAACACATTTGAAATCAACATGGTAGATTTTCCTTCCACTCCTGCAATTAGTGAGGTAGTTCCTACATGTTACAAACTCCAATTGACCCTTACCACACATGTACTCTTACATACTTCTCTGCAGTCTTCATGCAGTTGTGCAAGCGTCCATGCAGATCTCTTTTGCACCTGACAATACACAGTCTCCAGAAGTACACTCTTAGCACACAGCCAACTGCTTCTCCTGCACTCTCATGCTTACTATTCAGCACTGTGTGGTATTTCAGATAGCAGTGAGTAACGCTAACACAATCAACATCACTAAGGCTCATTTCCTTTGCTGTAGTCTAATCACTCACCGGGTTACACATGCTCATAGTCTCAAGTAGCTGGTAGGACATGTGCTCTTTTCTGCTTCTCTAAACTATAAGGAAAATGTGTCAGGCTGTTACAGTAATTATCACTTGCTCTACCACAGTAGTAAATGTGCTTTCAAATTGCCAATCAAATATCGTTTTCTGCCTAGAATCACACCATGAGTCTGTGTGCCCAAAGGAATTGTTGTCAGAGATTTAATTTGTGTTGGTCTGGTTCTGTAAGACTTGCATTCGTAGGAAAGGGGCAGCTTGTTTTCTTGAACTGTGATGGCTAGCATTCAGCACAAATCAATATCTCACAAATGAGAGGCAAATGCTAACACATTTGAAATCAACATGGTAGATTTTCCTTACACTCCTGCAATGGGTGAGGTAGATCCTACATGTTCAAAACTCCAATTAACCCTTACCACACATGTACTCTTACATATATCTCTGCAGTCTTCATGCAGTTGTGCAAGCGTCCATGCAGATCTCTCTTGCACCAGACAATACACAGTCTCCAGAAGCACGCTCCTAGCTCACAGCCAGCTGCTTCTCCTGCACTCCCATGCTTACTATTCAGCACTGTGTGGTATTTCAGATAGCAGTGAGTAACGCTAACACATTCAACATCGCCAAGGCTCATTTCCCTTGCTCTAGTCTAATCACTCACCCAAGTTCCACATGCTCATGGTCTCAAGTAGCTGTTAGGACATGCGCTCTTTTCTGCCTCTCTAAACTATAAGGAAAATGTGTCAGGCTGTTACAGTAATTATCATTTGCTCTACCACAGTAGTAAATGTGCTTTCAAATTGCCAATCAAATATCGTTTTCTGCCTAGAATCACACCATGAGTCTGTGTGCACAAAAGAATTGTTGTCAGAGATTTAATTTGTGTTGGGCTGGTTCTGTAAGACTTGCATTCGTAGGAAAGGGGCAGCTTGTTTTCTTGAACTGTGATGGTTAGCATTCAGCACAAATCACTATCTCACAGATGAGAGGCAAATGCTAACACATTTGAAAACAACAGGGTAGATTTTCCTTCCACTCCTGCAATGGGTGAGGTAGTTCCTACATGTTCAAAACTCCAATTGACCCTTACCACAGGTGATCTTACATACATCTCTGCAATCTTCATGCAGTTGTGCAAGCGTCCATGCAGATCTCTCTTGCACCTGACAATACACAGTCTCCAGAAGCACACTCTTAGCACACAGGCAGCTGATTTTCCTGCACTCCCATGCTTACTATTCAGCACTGTGTGGTATTTCAGATAGCAGTGTGTAACGCTAACACATTCAACATCACCAAGGCTCATTTCCTTTGCTCTAGTCTAATCACTCACCCAGGTTCCACATGCTCATGGTCTCAAGTAGCTGTTAGGACATGTGCTCTTTTCTGCCTCTCTAAACTATTAGGAAAATGTGTCAGGCTGTTACAGTAATTATCACTTGCAAAACCACAGTAGTAAATGTGCTTTGAAATTGCCAATCAAATATTGTTTTCTGCCTAGAATCACACCATGAGTCTGTGTGCACAAAGGAATTGTTGTCAGGGATTTAATTTGTGTTGGTCTGGTTCTGTAAGACTTGCATTCGTAGGAAAGGGGCAGCTTGTTTTCTTGAACTGTGATGGCTAACATTCAGCACAAATCACTATCTCACAAATGAGAGGCAAATGCTAACACATTTGAAATCAACAGGGTAGATTTTCCTTCCACTCCTGCAAAGGGTGAGGTAGATCCTACATGTTCAAAACTCCAATTAACCCTTACCACACATGTACTCTTACATACATCTCTGCAGTCTTCATGCAGTTGTGCAAGCGTCCATGCAGATCTCTCTTGCACCTGACAATACACAGTCTCCAGAAGTACGCTCTTAGCACACAGCCAGCTGCTTCTCCTGCACTCTCATGCTTACTATTCAGCACTGTGTGGTATTTCAGATAGCAGTGAGTAACGCTAACACAATCAACATCACCAAGGCTCTTTTCCTTTGCTCTAGTCTAATCACTCACCCAGGTTACGCATGCTCATAGTCTCAAGTAGCTGGTAGGACATGTGCTCTTTTCTGCCTCTCTAAACTAAAAGGAAACTGTGTCAGGCTGTTACAGTAATTATCATTTGCTCTACCACAGTAGTAAATGTGCTTTCAAATTGCCAATCAAATATCGTTTTCTGCCTAGAATCACACCATGAGTCTGTGTGCACAAAGGAATTGTTGTCAGAGATTTAATTTGTGTTGGTCTGGTTCTGTAAGACTTGTATTCGTAGGAAAGGGGCAGCTTGTTTTCTTGAACTGTGATGGCTAGCATTCAGCACAAATCAATATCTCACAAATGAGAGGCAAATGCTAACACATTTGAAATCAACATGGTAGATTTTCCTTACACTCCTGCAATGGGTGAGGTAGATCCTACATGTTCAAAACTCCAATTGACCCTTACCACACATGTACTCTTACATACTTCTCTGCAGTCTTCATGCAGTTGTGCAAGCGTCCATGCAGATCTCTTTTGCACCTGACAATACAGTCTCCAGAAGTACACTCTTAGCACACAGCCAGCTGCTTCTCCTGCACTCTCATGATTACTATTCAGCACTGTGTGGTATTTCAGATAGCAGTGTGTAACGCTAACACATTCAACATCACCAAGGCTCATTTCCTTTGCTCTAGTCTAATCACTCAGCCAGGTTACACATGCTTCCCTGGCTGAGCAAGGTGTTGGAGAAATACATCAACAGCCTTCTGATCACCTTCCTAGAAACCAACCAACTGCTAGACCCCACCCAGACAGGCTTCCGACCCAAGCACGGAACCGAGACCGCCCTCCTCAAGGTCACCGAGGAATCCAGAAAAACCTTGGACCAAGGAGGATCAGTGGCAGTGATCCTCCTTGACCTCAGCGCGGCCTTTGACACGGTCAGCCATGACATCCTGCTGAACCGTCTGTCTAATGTTGGCGTCAAGCACCAGGCTTGGCTATGGTTCGAGTCCTTCCTGAAAGACAGATCCTTTCAGGTATTCGACGGTGAATCAGTATCTACCAGCAGACCTTTAAGGTGCGGGGTCCCACAAGGCTCCTCTTTAAGCCTGGCGCTATTTAACATTCATATGAGGCCACTGGCTGAGGTTGTTCGTCCGTATGGAGTTAAGATCATCTCCTATGCGGACGACACCCAGCTGGTGGTCTCACTGGCACATGAGGCCAACATTCCCATGAGCGGGGGACTCTGTAAATGCCTTGAGGAAGTAAAGAGCTGGATGTCTTCCTCATCACTCAAGCTAAACGGGGACAAGACGGAGCTGATGCTTCTAGGTCCCGCGAATCCTAGCTCCTTCAATTCCCTGTGGCCACCCTGTCTGGGCACCCCCCCAACACCCAAGGACAACATCAGGAGTCTTGGGGTGTGGCTCGATAAATCCCTGTCATTCGACACACAAGCTACCAAACTTTCCGCCACCTGTTTTGGCCTTCTTAAAATGCTCAAAAGAATTCTTCATCTTTAACCCATGGAGGCAAAACAAGTGGCCATCCAGGGTCTGATCCAGTCCCGCCTGGACTTCAATAACGTCCTATACCTCGCTGCACCAGACTACACACTGCGGAGACTTCAAACAGTGCAGAACTGTGCAGCTCGGACACTGCTCCAGCTCCCACGCCGACAATCCGTCAGAGCTAGTCTGACCAGTCTACACTGGCTGCCAGTCCACCAAAGAATCCACTTCAAAGCCTTGTGTATTGCCCACCGGGCTTTCTGGGACAAAGGCCCAATCATCACCCGCGACCTAATCTCTCACTACCATCCAAGCAGAAACCTACGGTCAAACCAGACTTTTCTGGCCACCGCACCCAGAATAAAAAGAGCCAGAGCAGGCGGTAGGACCTTCACCCATAACGCTTCCAAGCTATGGAACGCCCTTCCTCTTCATCTGAGAGCCAATTCTAATCTTACCTCTTTCCGGAAACAGCTCAAGACTCTTCTCTTCAACTCCCCATAATAATTCTGGTAACTATCCCCGCCTCTGCCTATACATCTGTCGGTCCCTCAGCGCTTGGACGCCCCCGGGCATCAATCGCGCTTAATAAATCCACATACAAATACAAAATACAAATACATGCTCATAGTCTCAAGTAGCTGTTAGGACATGTGCTCTTTTCTGCCTCTCTAAACCATAAGGAAAATGTGTCAGACTGTTACAGTAATTATCACTTACTCTACCACAGTAGTAAATGTGGTTTGAAATTGCCAATTAAATATCATTTTCTGCTTAGAATCACACCATTAGTCTGTCTGCACACAGGAATTGTTGTCGGAGATTTAATTTGTGTAGCTTTTATTGTGTAAGACTTGCAGTCGTAGGAAAGGGACAGCTCATATGATAGGATTTGAAAAGCTCATAAAAAATATAGTAATATATTTAAATTACATAAAGGTATTTGTTTTTTAGTTTCTTTCAGGTATTGCTGAACAACACTGAAATAAATTAAAGATGCCTATAAAATCAAGAAAGAGAAAATAACAGCAACAACATCTATATTTGAAGACAACTGGACAACAAAAATTAGTTGAAGAACCTCATGTTGGAAAAAAGAAAAAGTCTTCTGGTAAGCAGACTAAGGATTTTATAAAAAAATCCTCAAGCAAAGAAAAAATGTAAAAAATATATCCACTGCAAATAGTGTTTCAAGTAGAAAACAACAAGACAATCGACAGAATATACTAAATGCTAATGTACAATCAGAAGTAAGAAAGAATGACTTAAAAAGAAAAATAGATTTTAAAAACATTCGTAGAAAAATGTTTCAGAGAAGAGTGATGTTCAATTTGCTAAAGGATGTGAAAAAATATAGGAAGAAAGCCAAATTTTATAAGACAAAGAAACATATTGAATCAATTGTTGCAAAGGCTTTGGAATTAAAAAGAAAACTATTCATTTTAATTTTGAACAGGATCCGTACATTAGATAAATTAGTGAATGTAATGAAGTCAAAAAGCAAAAGAAAAAGAGAAGTGAAAAAAAAAACTTTTGTAAAGTGTTCTTAGGAGAATGGAAGCATAGTTCCAGTACTGAACCATTTTTTAATGAAGAGAGTTATCTTCAAAGTAATAGTTTGCTACATGCAGTTGACACCAGTGGTCGAGCATATGAAGTTAAAGAAGGTTGTGTAATGGAAAAGGAGAAAATGGTTCCAAGAAATGAGGAAGAAGTGTTAGCTGATGAGGTTATGGGGAGACGTCCTAAAGCCCCAATGTACACTTGGAATTGTAGTAGTATTTGTACTGTACGACAGGAATCTATTGATAAATTACGTGACTTTCTAAGAGAATATAGTAAAAAAAGTGTTAAACAGAAGATTAAGGTGCTTCAAAGACTAGATCCATGCAGAGTGAGAGAGAATACTGGTTTGGAAGGACATTCTCTGGCTTGTCTTTCTAGGAAAGTTTGTCAAAGTGTTTTTCACCATTTTAGGATGCTGGCAGTTCATCATACTGAAATGAGAAAATTTGTGAGGAGATTGTATTTTGCTTAAAGTCCAGCACTAAAGTTAAATGAGTTGAATGGTGCTCTGTTCCGTGGATCTGTATCAGATGTGAAGAAGGTTTGTGAGGATATTGCGTTTTGATACTTTGGTCCAGAGCAAGAAAGTGCAGGAAATGACACAGTTATTGAAGATAATGTGGAAGAGAATGTAGAACTCACTGTTAGTAAAAATTTTGAAGCTCAAATGACAAAATTTACTATCATCTCTAATGAAAGACCAAATATTACTTGTATTTGTTGCCGGAGAAGCCATTATAAAACTCAAACAAGGAATGTTGATCTCTATAAAAAAAGTGAAAAAGAAAATAATTCTAAGTGGAAGGATTTTGCTACATATTTATTTCTGGAAAATTGTTTTGATTTGGGTGAAGATCAGCGTATTTGTAAATACTGTTATAACAAGTTAGAAGAAAATAAAATGCCAGCTAGAGCTGTACATAATAATTTAGAATTGGTTGATATTCCTGCAGAACTTTCTGATATAAATACGTATGAGTCTATACTCCTTCAATATGTCCATCCGTTTCAGACTATAGTTCGTATGGAGCCCAAAACAGGTAAATTACCTCCTTCAGATTTACAAAGAGGTTTAAAAGGAAGAGTTGTCTATTTGCCATTAGATTTGAAAAAAAATATTGAAACAATTGATGCAGATAGTTTGGAAACTGAACCATTAGTTATTCTGGTTAATGGTGTACCTACAAAGAATAAGAAAATTTGGCAGGAGCTGGTAGATGTACAAAAAGTACAAAGAGCAAATTTATATTTGAAAAGAAATAATAAATGGTATGAATCAATTTATATGGATGAAGATGAAGAAGTTTTACTAGCAGACACAGGAATACCAACTGGGCAAATTGAAAAAGTTGATAAGTCAAAAGAAGAAGAAATTCATGAACATTTCAGCATACATCCTCTTCATTCTAAAGAAGTTATGGGAAACACTATTGACCTGTTTCAGATGAAAAAAGCAAAAGGAACTCCCGTGAGTGTATGGGAGGAGAGCTTGGAAGCTCATTGTTTTCCCAAACTGTTTCCTATAGGAAAAGGTGGACGATATGATGAACGTCCAGTACAGATTCCTGCTTCTGAGTATCGGACTACAAGATTATATGCAGAAGATCCTAGATTTCATCAAAGTATTCCTTATTTGTTCCATCTTTTATTTGAAAGTGACTTGTCTGCACTATCTTATGCAGTAAATCACATTTTAAAAACTGGAGTACATCTACATAATGTGTCTGCAAAGGATTTTCTGAACAAAGTGCAACAGCGAGATGATCATTTGGAATCTCAATTGATTAATCTGATGGCTTGTCAGCGTGGGACTAATGAATATTGGTACCGACGCCATGGAGAATTGAAATGTATGTTACGGAATTTAGGAACTCCTACATGGTTCCTTACCCTAAGCTGTGCTGAGTACGCTTGGGATGATTTACTGGATTTTCTTCGAGAGGCAAATTCAAATATTCAAAACATCCAATACAAGACAGCAGGAGAATTGTGCTCATTGGATCCGGTTAATGTTTGCAGATATTTCAATCATAGATTTGAGGCTATGATGTCCTTCATCTGCAATAAAAAAAAAACACCTCTTGGAGAAGTTGTGGATTTCTTTTGGAGAAAAGAGTACCAAGCAAGAGGTGCTCCTCATATTCATATGCTGTTGTGGATCAAGGATGCCCCAAAATTTGGAACAGATTCTGATGATGCAATTTTATCTTTCATTGAAGAATATGCAACATGTGCTATACCTAAAAGCACAGAAGAAAAAAACTTAAAAGAGCAAGTTTTACGTTTCCAAAGTCATCGGTGTGGAAAATACTGTCGACGAAAGTACAGGAGTAAAGATAAATTCTACACAAGATGTCGATTTGGATTTCCACTACCTGTTCTTTCAAAAGGAAGAGTAAACAGTTTTATGTCAGCTGTGCAACATACCATTACAAGAAAATCGCCTAAAAATACCTACAACCTAAGAAGAAAAGAAGAGTCAAAATATATAAATGACTACAACCCAGTCATTTTATCCATGTGGAATGCTAACATGGATATTCAGTATGTAGCTGACAATTCTATTGCTGTTGCTCGGTATGTCACATCTTACATCACTAAATCTGAGAAAACGGAATTGAAAGAAATGTGGGAAGAGATTTCTCACGAGAAGACTGTCAGTAAAAAGCTATACAGTTTCAGTTTAAAGATGTTATCGCATCGAGAAATTGGGTCATACGAATGCTCAGATAGGTTATCATCTGCAAGTCTGTACTCCAAATCCAGAAGAATAATTTGGGTAAGTTTAGGCCTTGCAGGAATGCGAAATCGGGTATTGAAATCTATTCGAGAAATTGAATATTTAGCAGAGTACGAACCACAAAGTACAGACATTTTAAGAACAAACATGTTGGACACATATTACCCAAAGAGAAGTCATCATCTTGAGAACATGTGTCTCTATGAAGTGCTGCAGAACTACATTTTTAAACGGAATACCACAGAAGACATCAACAATGGAAAATATAAAGTCATTGGTGAGGAAGGATGTTTGGTAAAACAAACAAAAGGAAGTTTGATTAATCACAGAAAGCTGAGTTGCGACACTACTGACAAGAAGGAATTTTACTACTTAGCACTTTTACAGTTGTTTAAACCATGGCGTTCAGAGGATGAATTACTTGGACATTTTCAAAGCTATGAAGATTCCTTTAATGCATGCAAAGATAGCATAGAATGCAGTACTTTCACAACTTATGTACAAATGTTAAATGAAGAAATTGAACAAGAAGCAACAATTGCAGCTGAAGTAGCTAGAGACAGTTCTCAAGACAGTCAAAGTTCTGGGACGCTCAGTCAAGATCCTCTAGGACAACCAATCGTAGAAAATGAAGCTGCAATAGCCATGACTGAAGTGGAAACAGCTATGAATCAAGCTCAGGAAGATTTAATAAACTTACCAAATTTGGAACAACAACTGAATGATGAACAACAACAAATTTATGAGGAAGTCACAAAACAAATTGATCATGGATTACTACATGAAAATAAAGAGTGCTCATGCACATCATTTGAACCAATCAGAATGTATGTGAGTGGACAAGCTGGAACTGGAAAAAGTTTCTTAATTAAAGTAATTAGAAGCTACCTACAGAAAAAAAACTGATTCAACTTTGTCTTGTGTTGTTACTGCTCCAACTGGGTTAGCAGCATATAACATAAAAGGAATTACCCTCCATCGTTTGCTAATGTTACCAGTAGAGCATGAGAACAAAATACAATACCACAAGCTAACAGGAGCATGTTTTGAAGTTTCAAGATTATTGACGAAAATGAAAGTTCTCATTATTGATGAGGTAAGCATGGTATCAAACTTAATGCTTGCCTTTGTGCATTTAAGAATGCAGCAAATTCTAAAGACAGACTATGACGTGTTATTTGGAGGAAAACATGTTATAGTTTTTGGGGATCTACTGCAGCTCACTCCACTTAAAGGAAAACCAGTATTTCATACTCTTACACATGAAGACACAAAAAAGTCATTAGGAAGTAAAGGTAATGTGAATATTTGGACATACTTTGAGTACAAAGAACTCATTACCAATATGCGGCAAGCAAATGATGATGATTATGCAAGTATTCTCAAAGATATCAGAATTGGACTACTCACAGAACATGGCAGAAAAGCTTTACAGAGTCGATTGCTATGTAATTTGTTTCCAACAGAACAAATAGTTCCAGAGAAAATATACAAGAAAATTGCAGGAAAAAATACTGTAATCTGCTTAATGCCAACACTACATGAATGCTCTATATTCAATCAAGAACTTTTGAAATTGGAAAATGAAGAGATTATAAAACTGGAAGCTGTGGATAAAATACAGCATGAAGGAATAACTATTATATTGACAAGCAAATTGACAACTAAATTGGATTCTCTAGAGAAAAACAGATTGAAAACAGCTGGTTTAGAAAAGAATCTTTATGTATGTATGTATGAACTGTTGAGTAATTTTAAAACTTAATTTGGATGTAGAAAAAGGTTTAGTGAATGGAGCTATGGGTAAAGTTGTGGGTTTTGTTAATTACCAGAAAAAAGATGGAATTGATTTTTTAAAAATAAAATGTGATCAGATTGAAGAGGTTTAAGACATTAGTCGTTGTTCAGTTCGTTTCTTGCTTGTGAAAGACTTATATGTACATAGGAAGCAGTTTCCGTTTTCTCTAGCATATGCTGTAACTATTCACAAATCTCAAGTATTAACTGTAGATAGTGCTTTTGTAAACATTGGATCTAGTGTGTTTAAAGAAGGTATGGCATATGTTGCTTTGTCACGCGTGAAAAAAATATCTGGTTTATTCATGATAGACTTTGATGAGTCAAAAGTTAGTGCTGATGCAAACTGTGTAAAGGAGTATAATAGATTAAGAAGAGGCTATGCTCCTCATTTAGGTCAGTATCCTGTGTTTGAAAAACGTGTTGTTTGTCGGAAAAGGAGAATTGAGAATATCTGTAAAGAGGATGTACAGAAGAGTAAACAAATAGAGACTGATGTGATTGCAAGCAAAAAGAAAAAGGACAATGCTGAAGAGGTTGTTGGTTGTCATTTTGAAAATAGCTCTGGTGTCAACTGCTACGCTAATGTACTGCTGAATGTTGTATTTTATCTTGAAAGTTTGAAAGAGCAGATAATACTAAATCATGAAAAAAGATTCTGTTCTCTGCTGAGTTTCCTTTATGAGAAGCTGAGTAATGATAAAACTAAAATAGAAAGTGCTTCTGATGTTAGAAATCTTTTAGATGTATGTTCTGGATGTATACAGTTTACAGAAAATGTCCAGCAAGATGCACAGGAATTCTTAATGTATATGCTTATGGTACTGGAAGATGAAGGGATAGAAATAGAAAATATGTTTGGTCTCTCTTATAAATGGGAACATTGTTGTGAAAACTGTTTGAACACATGCAGCTCTAATGTTGATTCTGAAAGGTTCATATATTTAACATTACCAGAGAGTAAATCAGTGACTTTTAGTAAATTAGTTAAAGATGCAAATCACAACATGGAATGTTCTCAATGTAAATCAGAAATGTTATCAACGTTATTTTTAAAGAAATATGGACAGTATGTAATTTTAATGATGCAACGTTGTAGAGCTGATGGAACAAAATTGGACACTTTAATAAAGAAGTTTACAGGAAATCAATTATCAATATCAGGAAAGACTTTTGTTGCAGTTGCAATAATTTTCCATGATGGACCTTGTATAACTTCTGGTCATTACACAGTTTATTTTAAATGTGAAAAAGGCTGGACACTGTGTAATGATTCACAATTGATTTTAAAGCAACGTTTGCCTGCAGAATTACCAAATTCCTACTTAATTTTTCTAAAACCAAAATTTTAGATACAAATTGCAGCATCTGAAGAAACCATTATTTCGATTTTATTGGATTACCATTGGATATTTCACCAAAAAAGAATTTAAAAATTACCATTTGGCCTCATGGAGAGGTAACTGTTTCTATTGTGGACTTCTTTGACAGATATTATTTTGGTGTATGTGCTTAACCCCTTCGACGCGCATGACGGAGCGGTTCCGTCATGCACGTCGGTTGCGCTGTGCGCATGACGGAACCGCTCCGTCATGGCCCCGCCCGCGCATGGAACCTTCTGCGTGGCGCGGAAATCCGCGCCGCGCTGAAGGGGTTAAGCAACAAGATTTACAGACGTTATTTATTGCAAAAAGTTATTGTTCTTAATGATATTTTTAATATATATGTTATATTTCTATCAAGGTATGTTTTACTGAGGATAGATTCAGGGCTTTTTTTAAACAATCTTTCAGATTGTTAATTTTTTTGCCCGCTGTTAAGTGATGAATGCAATTGATATCACTATTTTCAGTGAAATTCAATATATTCTGAAAACAGCAAAAAAAGGGCAAAAAATTACTTTGTTAAATATGAAAATATGTGTACTGTATTCTAAAATGTATTGGTAAATATTACTACTTTTTTTCTTTTTTTTCAGATCGAGAAACAAAATTTAGGAAATGTAATCCTTTTTTCTAGCAATTAAAAAAAATCTTTTATTTCTAATTAAGTTATTTTGTTGGTCAGGTAAGTTTAAAATATCTGTATTTCTCACCCCTTCACTTTCATGCTCCCTTTTCTTCACTTCTCCTCACTCTGCTTTTCTCATTCCCCTTCCCTCTCTCTTCTTCCTATACTGCTCTTTCGCAACTCCCTCACTCCTTCTCTACTACTCCCCTAGGTTTACTGCCTCCATCACTATTTTTTCAACCATGTTTCTCTCCCTGTTTCCATATGTCTCAGTCATTCTAACTGCCTTACTCCTTCTCAGTTCCTTGCTCTCTGTCTCTGTTTCTCTCTCTCTCCCTTTGTCTGTCTTACCCTTAATTTCCTTAACATCTCTGTTTCTACCACTTCTCCTCTCTCCATCACTCATTTTCCATCTATGTTAATTTTTTAACCTTCTCCGTCATTCTCCTTACCTCACCTTCCCTAACTGTCACTGTCCTTTACTCATAGTCACTCCTATTCTCCTACTTTACTTCCTCCTGTCTGTATCTCACACCCCTTCATCTTTTTGCATTCTTTCCTTCACTCTCCCTCACTCTCCTTTTCCCATTGAAATCCTGACTCCCTTTCTCTCACTCCAGTTTCCTAAATCCTTCCATCCCCGCACTCCCCATCTCTCACTTTCCCTTACCCCCTTTTCTAATCCTCATACCCCTTATCTCACCATCACTCCACTTCTCTTACTTTCAATCCCTTTACCCTGCTGTACTTCATCCGCTTCATCTGTTACTCCCTTTTCCTATCTCCGTCCCTTACTCCCCTTTTCTCACTCCCCCTCCATCACTCTCCATTACTCACTGCCATTCCCTTACTCATTTACTCTTCTTACCTGTATCCTCTACCCTTAGTCCTTTTGTTGCAGTCAGTCTTTCACTTCCCTTTCATGACTGATCATAATTTCCTTTTCTCACTCATTCTGTCTGTCCTTTCCTCCTCTTCACTCAGTCATTTCAATCATTTCAATCATTCTTGTATACACTACACATTCATTCAATCAAAATAAAAAACAGTATATTAGGAATATAGCTCTTTTTGGAGAAGTGAAGTGAGTTCTTAAAATAACAGTTTTTTTTATCTTTCTTTTGTTTTATATTTTTTTTTTAGTTTTCAAACAATTTTTTATTTTTTGGGAGGATTTTTTTACAGCACCAAAACAAAACTGGGAATCAAAAAACTGCTCGACAGGAACAAAAAAAAAATAATAATTATGACCTGGAGCATGTGTGCTGCTGTATACGGTTTTCAATTAAATGTATGCTACTCTCTCCGTAGCAAATTACCTCATTGCACATATTGCAATGAATGTGAACTTTTTGGAACAGGGGCCGGATGTCAAGAGGCCTGGTGCATGGTGAATCTGCAGCCGCAGATGATGTGCTCGGCTGAGAAGGTCCAGGTGGAGGGTTCTCCCTTAGGGCTCTTGTGGTTTCACGAGCAAACCGAATTGGATGCATTAATTTAAAATGCCTGAGCATGCAATAAATGCTGAAGGAGAATTTTTTGGCCGGATCCCCTCTAGACAGGACACTTCCGCAAATTGTACAAGTGACCTTTGGCGCATTAACTTTTTTTGCCCGTCTGGAAAAGTGAAATAATTCCAAATTAAAGAGTGCTTCTGTTTGCTCTTTCTTGGTGGTTCTTGAAAGGTCTCCTCACTGTCTGAAGATGACTGGTGTTCTGCCATTTCACTGGAGTAGCTCTTCAGCAACCTTCTCCCAGGAAATTAGTAGAAAAAGTGAAGGGAGTGGGAATGGTGTTTGAAGATTCTGAAACAGAAACTAATATGAACCAATGAAAAGTGTTGTTTTGTAATCACATGACTTGCCGTGCGCGCACGGTGCGCGCACAGTACGCGTACCGTACGCGCACGGAGCACGCACGCATGCGCACTCGGAGCACGGACCGAGCACGCACGCATGCGCACTTGGAGCACACAGGTGCGCGCACCGTACGCGCACGGTGCACGCATGCATGCGCATACGGAGCACGTGCATAGGGATCACGCGCGCATGCGCGTACAGAGCATGCGCACACAGAGCACGCATGACGTACGCATGCGCACGTGGAGCGCACACCGTATTGTAAAATAAATATATAAAAAATATAATAATACATACATAAATTAGCATTTAAAAAACCTTACAAATTCACTAAAAAAACCATAGGTTTCACACACGTTATAGTTAGGAATTAGCATTTAAAAAACCTTGCAAATTCACTGAAAAAACCATAGGTTTCACACACGTTATAGTTAGGAATTAGCATTTAAAAAACCTTGCAAAATCACTGAAAAAACCATAGGTTTCACACATGTTATAGTTAGCTGGACATTTCACTCATAAAAAACCAATGAAATTCCCCCGTTATAGTTAGTTCAGCTAACTATAAATCGTGCGCCCGCAATCCACTGCTGATGATGTCACATATTACATCACTCATGACATGGTCAGTGACATCACTCATGACATCACTGATGACATCTCAAATGACATCACTGATGACATCACTGATGACGTCATCCATGTGATAAATTACCACATCTTCTCACACCCTAATATAACCTTTGATACACCGACTCAAAATTTCAGAGTTCCATTCTCAAAACCATTCATACTCCAATACCAATAACTACATACCCACTTATTAACTCTTAGGTCTACATACACCTCCACTCACTCACCTGTACAGTCACTCATACTTACAGTCACTCCATACAAGACTATCATATGGATTTAATACACCTATATAGACACTCACACACCACCAATCATCCATAGAGGTACTCTCACACCTAGTCAGTCATGCAAATAATCACACTCCCATTTACTCACCTATGCGGTTATATACACTCAAGTTCACTTACTCATAAAAATAGTACCACATTCTTACGCTCTTATAGAATCATTGATACAAGCACACACTCATCCATACAGTCACTCTCACAATCACACACTCTCACATCTACCCACTTATATACTCTTACACGCATATATACTGCCTTTCACATATGTAGTTAGTCACAAATGTACCACTGAGATATACATTCAATCCCTAACACACCCATACATACACTCACTCAACCATACAGTCCATCACAGATGCACTCTTAAAACCATGCACCCATAGAATCACCCACTCACACATCTATGCATAGAGTCACGCACACCCTACCCACACAAACACTCAGGAACCCATACAGATACTGAGACAAGCAATCAATAACTCATATAGACACTCATATAGCTATTCACAAAACCATGCAGCCACTTATACACCAACATACAGACACATACAGACATTTACACAGTTTAGTCACTAGTCTGCAGTAAGATACATTTAATGACTCACTTATAGAGTCAGTTACGCACCACAGAAAATCATCCATTTACACACTTGTACACCCACTCATTCTTAAACAGGCCTTTCCCTATATATATTAAACATATTAAAATTGTTCAGAAACACATACTCAATGGATGATGTCATCAGTGATGTCATCAGTGATGTCATTTGAGATGTCATCAGTGATGTCATGAGTGATGTCACTGACCATGTCATGAGTGATGTAATATGTGACGTCATCAGCAGTGGATTGCGGGCGCGCGAGTTATAGTTAGCTGAACTAACTATAACGGGGGAATTTCATTGGTTTTTTACGAGGGAAATGTCCAGCTAACTATAACATGTGTGAAACCTATGTTTTTTTCAGTGAATATATATATATATATATACATATATATATATATATATATATATATATATATATATATATATATATATATATATGCCAAATTTCTCCCACACGAAGAAAGATATGGTCGCACTCCAGCAAGATGTTTGAAATCCAATAATCCAATTTATTTCCAAACCATTGCAATCCACACTCTTAGACGCAACAAAACAACCCCGTCGACTTGGTCACGGTTGAAATTTTGAAAAAAACTTTACATTTTAAACAAGGTTCAGACAGGACGTTGTCATATCTACGTTTTCTGTTAGGAGCGGGATTTTTAACCCAGAATTCTGGGAGTTGTAGTCCCCGATTACTTATAACCATAATATTGGCTGAAACTCAAATGTAAAAAATAAATGTCGTACAACCTTTTTTGTAAACTTTGTTGACAAATGTAGTGTACCACCTATTAATGTTATCAAATGAACCTCATATAGCGAACTTTAAGCGCCCCAGTGCAAAATGTTTTTTGAGATATTTTATAAAAAAACTCGTATTGTGTGCCACAAAATAAATTGTTGTAATTTTATAGTTATTGTCTAAAGCCCTCTGGTGGGAAGTCCCGTTGCTGATTAAAGGGCCATCTTGGCCCCGATCACACAATATTGTGTCAAATTTTACTCATGTGATTCATGGGTTATATCCTTAAGCCCATCAATTTCCAATGTTATCATTTTGTGGTGCTACAGATGTATATATAATTCTTCCGACTGGTTCAGACCAAACGGTATCATGCTTCTGAAATTTATGATGTGACGCGATTCCTTCTGTTGCAGTAGTTTCTCCCTGTTTCCCCCACGTATGTTGACTGGTACAGTTTCTATTCCGTAGAACTTTAGAGACTTCCACTTACTATTATGGTGTGTTTCCATATGCTTAGCCACCGCATTATTCTTGTCCTTGTTTTTTGTGGCCCTCGTGTGTTCCAAAATCCTTTTCTTCAAATCACATATAGTGCTGCCCACGTATTTCAATTTGCATGGGCATTCTATTATGTAGATGGTATATTGACTTTTGCATGATATCGTTTGCTTAATTTTCCAGATTTTGTTATTGGTCATTGTAATTTCGCTTGTTGGTTTCGCGATTTGACACACCTTGCAATTTTGACATTTAATAAAACCAGTTTTTTTTTCAACCAAGTCACAACAAGGACAAGAATAATGCGGTGGCTAAGCATATGGAAACACACCATAATAGTAATTGGAAGTCTCTAAAGTTCTACGGAATAGAAACTGTACCAGTCAACATACGTGGGGGAAACAGGGAGAAACTACTGCGACAGAAGGAATCACGGAAATTGATGGGTTTAAGGATATAACCCATGAATCACATGAGTAAAATTTGACACAATATTGTGTGCTCGGGGCCAAGATGGCCCTTTAATCAGCAACGGGACTGCCCACCAGAGGGCTTTAGACAATAACTATAAAATTACAACAATTTATTTTGTGGCACACAATACGAGTTTTTTTATAAAATATCTCAAAAAACATGTTGCACTGGGGCGCTTAAAGTTCGCAATATGAGGTTCATTTGATAAAATTAATAGGTGGTACACTACATTTGTCAAAAAGGTTTACAAAAAAGGTTGTACAACATTTATTTTTTACATTTGAGTTTCAGCCAATATTATGGTTATAAGTAATCGGGGACTACAACTCCCAGAATTCTGGGTTAAAAATCCCGCTCCTAACAGGAAATGTAGATATGACAATGTCCTGTCTGAACCTTGTTTAAAATGTAATGTTTTTTTCAAAATTACAACCGTGACCAAGTCGACGGGGTTGTTTTGGTGCGTCTAAGAGTGTGGATTGCAATGGTTTGGAAATAAATTGGATTTCAAACATCTTGCTGGAGTGCGACCATATCTTTCTTCGTGTGGGAGAAATTTGGCATATGTGTTAGCGGTTTGGTCCAAAACCGCAAGGGTGCCGCACCTTCTATCAGAGCGCCAGAGAACCCCGGAACCATTGGACCGTTTTGGAAGCATATATATATATATATATTCACTGAAAAAACCATAGGTTTCACACACGTTATAGTTAGGAATTATCATTTAAAAAACCTTGCAAATTCACTTAAAAAACCCATAGGTTTCACACATGTTATAGTTAGCTGTACATTTCACTCGTAAAAAACCAATGAAATTCCACGTTATAGTTAGATCAGGTAACTATAACTTGCGCGCCCACAATAAACTGCTGATGACGTCACATATTACATCACTCATGACATGGTCAGTGACATCACTCATGACATCAATGATGACATCTGAAATTACACATTGTGGATTGCGGTCGTGCAAGTTATAGTTACCTGATCTAACTATAACGTGGAATTTCATTGGTTTTTTACGAGTGAAAAGTACAGCTAACTATAACATGTGTGAAACCTATGGTTTTTTAAGTGAATTTGCAAGGTTTTTTAAATGATAATTCCTAACTATAACGTGTGTGAAACCTATGGTTTTTTCAGTGAATTTGTACGGTTTTTTAAATGATAAGTTATATATTTATTTATTTATTTTTTTCTGGTTTTTCACTTTGCGCACACCCTGCGCGCACGGTGCGCTTCGTGCACCGTGCGCGCGCTGTGGGCGCTCGGTGCGCGAAGCGCACCGAGCGCCCACGTTGCGCAGTCTATACCGTGCGCACCTCGCCTTTTTTTTCACAGTAACATTTGTTTTTTTCTCCCTTGTGGGTCCTTCAATTTATTTTTTAAATGTGATTGTTACTTCTTTATTTTCTTTTTATTTTTTTTTTGCCGTGCGCGTACGGTAAGCTTACCGTACGCGCACTCCGCGATTTTTTTTTTAAATTATTAAATGTATTTTTCGTACTTTTGGGTCCTTCTTGGACCCCCTGACAAACACTAGGGGGTCTGCAACTCTCTTCGTTGCCCCCTTTTCACGTTCCCCACCTTTGTTTCTCAGTGCGAGAGACAGAAAATGGCGGCCGACACTTCCTGATTTCGACCGATTCGAATGTTTACAGTCATGTAACCACCAATCAGAATTGAGCTCGCGCACGGCACCGTACGCGTACGGTAAGCTTACGGTAAGCGCATGGAGCGCGCTTACAGATATATATATTGATTTAAATGCTATTTTCTCAGGACCTACTGAACAGATTTACACCAGACTTACAAAAGGCACATCCTTGACCTGAGGACTACCTCTCTGCCAAATTTCAAGTAATTCTGTTCAGCCGTTCGGGCTGTAGCTCGGACTAAAGGTCCTATGGGAAAATGCATGGGGAAAACGTGTTTTGGGACCCCCCTTTTTTCTCAGCCCCCGCTTGACGAATCCCCCTGAGACTTTTAGGGTAGGAGCAGAGCGTAGCGCCCCATTAGTTTTGAAAATTTCGCGAGGATTCGTCAACCGGCGCCAAAGTTATTCCAAATAGAATGTTGCGGATTTCCTATGGAAACACGGTCCTAACTATAACTATCTACTGGCGACCGCCAGTAGATAATATATATATATATATATATATATATATATATATATATATTCACAGAAAAAAACAAAGGTTACAGGGACGTTATAATTAGGCTCAGACTTCACTCGAACGAAACCATTGGAATTCAGCAGCTATAGTTACCTGACCTAACTATAACTTAAACTCCTGCAATTCACCGCTTATAACCTCACTTATTACATCACTCAAGACATGGGCAGTGACATCACCGAGGACATCTCAAATGAAATTACTGATGACATCTCAAATGACATCACTGATGACATTATCTAGTGAGTGTAAGTACTTTCTAAGATTTATGATTGTTTAGCACATATACTAACTTACTGCAAAAGTTAAATCAGTATACAAGGTGCACTACTTCTGAGTGATACTACTTCTAATATATATTATGTGAGTGGCTGTGTGTGTGTATAGGTATCCTTGTGCATATAGATGTGTTAGTGGCTGTATGGGTGTATAAGTGGGTGTGTGAGTAGCTATGTGGATGAGTGAGTTTCTGTGTGAGTTTCTTTGTGAGTGGCTGTATTGGTGAGTGAGTGGGTGTGTTAGTGGCTGTATGGGTGAATAAGTGGCGGTGTGAGTGGCTCTATGGGTGGGTAAGTGGGTGAGTAGTGGCTGTATTGGTGAGTGAGTGGGTGTCTGAATGGCTGTATGAGTGACTAACTGGGTGTGTAAGTGGATGTATGTGTGAGTGAGTGGCTGCTTGAGTGGGTGTTTGGTTAAGTGAGTTGGTGTGTGAGTGGCTGTATTGGAGAGTGAGTGCCTGTTTGAATTGTTGTATGGGGAGTGAGCAGATATGTGAGTGCTTGTATGGATGTGTAAATGGGTATGTAAGTGGTTGTGTGGGTGTATGAGTGAGTGTGTGAGTGCTTGAATGGGTTTGTCAGTGACTGTGTAGGCAAATAAGTGGGTATGTGAGTAGCTGTATGGGTGAGTTTGTGGCTATGTGACTGGCTGCATGGGTGAGTGGCTGGTTGTATGAGTGGTTGCATTGGTGAGTGAATGATTGTGTTAATGATGGTACAAGTTAGTGAGTGGATGTGTGAGTTGCTCTATGGAGGAGTGAGTAAGTCGGTGAGTACTGGTATAGGTCTGTGAATGGGTATGTGAGTGGTCGTGCAGGTGTGTGAGTGGGCGTACGAGAGGTTGTATGGTGGTGTGAGTGGTTCTGCGGATGATGTCATCAGTGTCTTTTGAGATGTCTTCAGTGATGTCATCAGTAATATCAATGACCATGTCATGATTGATATACTATGGGAGGTCATAAGCAGTGCATTGTGGGAGTGTAAGTCATAGTTAGCTCAAGTAACTATCACTGCTGAAATTTTATGGTTTCGTACGAGAAAAATCTAAGCCTAACTATAACGTCCCCGTATCCTTTGTTTTTTTTCAGTGAATTTCTAAGGTCTTTATAAATTCTATTTCCTATCTATACTGTCCCTATAACCTTGGTTTTTGAAGTGAATTTCCATGTTTTTTTGAACTGGTATTCACATTTGCACAGTGATGGAGAAAGGGGTCAGTCCTCTGACCAGCTCTTTGGAATCCCACTGTGTGGAAATTACTGGAGGTAACAGGAGGGGTTCTTGGCCCCCAAAGACCCTCAGCATCCATGTGGGCTTCATCCCCTAACTAGTAGTGCACCAGGAGGCGTGTTTGCAGAATGGTGGAGAAAGGTTGTGGGGGCTCTATACAGATCACAGAAATTCCACTATATGGGACTTACTAGAGGGAGCAGGAGGGGTGCTTGGTCCCCAAGGACCCTCAGCTTTAAAGGGGACTTCAGCCCCCAATCAGCAGTGTGCCAGGAGGCACATTTGCAGAGTGCTGGAGAAAGTGGAGTGGGCTCTGAAGGCCCCTCAGGAATCCCTCTGTGTGGAACTTACTGGAGATAACAGGAGTGGTTCTGGGCCCCAAGGCCCCTCAGCATCCAAGGGGACTTCATCCCCCAACCAGCAGCATGTGAGAATGCACATTTGTGGAGCAGTTGAGAAAGGGGCATGGCCCCCGAAGTCCTCTCAGCAATCGTGTTGTGTGGGATTTACTGGCAGTAACAAGAGGTCTTGATGGCCCCCAAGGACCCTCTGGAGCCAACGGTACTTCGTTCCCCAGCCAGCAGTGCGCCAGGAAGTGCGTTTGCAGTGTGATGGTGAAAGGAGGCGTTGCCTCAAAAGTCCTCTCAGCAATCAAGCTGTTTGGACTTACTGGACAAACAGCAGGGCTTGTTGGCCCCCAAGGACCCTTAACATCCAAGGGCACTTCATCCCCCAACCAACAGTGTGCCAAGAGGCATGTTTGCAGAATGGTGAGGAAAGGATGTGGGACTTCTGGAGACATGACAGTCTTTTTATTTCCATTATTTTTGTTTAATTTATTCAGGGAGGGGAGCTGCGTTGCCCCCATTCTCTGGCCCAATTTTGACCCAAGGATCCCATCCCCCCAGACCAGGCCTATTTTGCTGCGGGGAGTGGAGCTGGGTGGTCCACCTCCCAGGCCGATTTTGGCCCCATGGACCCCATCCACCGAGGCCTGGCCTCCAGTATGGGTTCCCTGGTCCGAATCAGGGCACCTACCTTGTAGTATTGGGAGCCACAGGGAGAGCCTCAGTCCCACGTGGTCCAAGCTGGTTTACCGCCTCTTGCATAGCTGGCATTGCTTTGACAGAGAGGGAGTTGCTAACATACAGCTCCCTCTCTGTCAAAGCAATGGTGCTCCGCTTTGAGCTTAATAAAAACAGAGAAATTATATAGTTAGCAGAGGAGACTATAACTTGAGCCCCCCGTGCACTGCTTAGGACCTCACATTGTACATCACTCATGAGTCATGAGATAGTCTATGACGTCATTTATTACATCACTGATGACATCTCAAATGACATCACTGATAACATCACTGATGACATCACTGATAACATCCTCCAAGCTTCTTTTGAAAATATTGCTGTATAAACGGGTATACTATGAGATCTCTGCATTCAAGTACAAAATAGCTCAAAAGACTGAGGCATCACTAATGCCATCAGTGAAACAACTCCCTTAGGTGTAGAGAGCATGGGTTATGTGCCACATTAACCCTATGCCATACACTTCATTGGTAGTGTAGTTCACATTAGCACTTAACCACGGATAGATGGGAAACCCTCATTTCATATGGTGATTAATCTGTATGCAAATGTTTCAACCAGAAAAGTCTTGCTCATGGTATTGTACCGTGATCAAGACCTTTCTGGTGGTGATGGTGAAAGGTGTACTTGTGAAATAAAAATTGTTTGAAGCAATCACCTCCTTGTAGTGCAGCTTTACAATTGTGCTGGTTTGGTTTTTTTAAATGCTCAATGCCGCTTCGCAACATGGGGTTGGCTGCAGGTGGGGGGGTTGGCTGCAGCCAGTCCTTGCAGCCAGCTTCCAGTGGCAGGGTTTTGCATTTACGTATGGCAATTAAATATGAGTTTACTTTTTTTTAAACCTAGAAATTCACTGAAAAAAACAAAAGGTTAAAGTAACGTTATGGTTACGTGTGATGAAAAGATCAGTTTAAAAAAAAAAAGAAACCATAGAAATTTACTTACAAAAACAAAGGTTAAAGTAAAGTTATAATCAGGTGACATACTATATAGGCTGGGTCGGAAAGAACTAGAGCGCGACCTCCCCAGTGAGAGGCCCGGAAGTAAGTAGGGAAAGAAGAGAAAAGTATTAATTTTCCTCCACAAAAATCAGCTGAGCCGCGGCGGACCAGGGAAGTGAGACGTGCCCTCAATGAAGTGCAAGAATAAAGTGCAACAGCAAGGGTAAAGATAACTTTTAAAATCAGCCCCGTAAGTTAAAATTATTAAAAATAGCAATCTGTAAGAAACATCAAAGTTAAATGTAGAAGCAAAGTGACCGGTGCAAGCTGCAGTCTGAACGCACGATAATTCCTGTCTGAAGCGCCCTCAAAAACTCACCATAGGAGATACTCTATATATGGTTATTAAGCGACTAGCATAAAGCAGGCTGTTCCCTGCTTATGCTTATTATTACCTTTGAAGAGCAGTGCTTGATTTATTATCCTGTTGAATCATTTCTTGCCTAATCTAAATGCTATAAACAAAAATCAGATGTGAATATTTGATGGTACTACGGCCCATTTACTAAAGTTTTCTCATGCGTTCAAGCAACACAATACAATTTAGCAACGTGCTCGTAGTCCTTTTGATTAGGAAGTAAACTGAGGGTACCATTTGTATGGTCTCATGCGAGCTCCTGTGCAAATCTTTCCTAAATGAAGACCTAATTTATTTACTGCTGTAGTAATTACGTCCTAAAAAAGGCAATTGTACGGAATATGACTTTGGACTGCTTAAAAAACTATATCTTGATAAAAAGTCTTTTTGAAATCTTCATACTTTATGACTGACACTTGTAATAAACATGTTGTCCAAGTGCATTACTTGTAATTCTATCTCATTTGTTTACAATTTTTTGTGTGCGTTTTTGCACGATATAAACATGTATTTTAAGACAGATGAACAATAAAGTAGTCTTGAATTATGTCACGAGTCCAGAATTCTTAACGTTCATTATGAAAAAGATATGGTTATCAGCACCATATTGTAAATGCATTGTCATACAAACACACACTAAATTTAGCTTGCTGTTAACTGTTCTAAAACTTGGGGAGAAGGTGGTGCAAAGAGGGATGGATATCAGAGTTCCAAGCAGTTGATATTTCTGATTTGAATAGAGTTTGCGTTCATACATCATGATATTCCTATCTGCACCATGAGGGGGATACATCTGTTACGTCAGAAATGTCATGTAGCAGTGTACGTTAACCGGGGGTTGAAACGGGGGGGGGGATGCAAAAAGTGAGGCATGCGGCTCTGTAAATGTTAACATAATCCATTGTGCTTATAGAAGGGCTTTGGTTCTCTTGTGGTGGTGTGGTTCCCTATAAAACTGGATGTCATTCATATGGCTGTTGCAGGAGGTTCTAGGGTTAGTAAGAATGTTTAAAGTGAGAGTGGACAGCCCTGCCTTGTGCCTATACAAATGGGAAAAGGCTATGATAGGAACCCCCCACATGTTACCAGGGCGTAGGGGTTATTGTAGAAACATCTTGCTTTGGTTATGAAGTTTGAACCAAAGTCAAACCTTTCAAGGACTTGAAAAAGGAAGATCCAATAAATCTAACTTGAAACTCAGGGTCTAAAGAAGGGATGATTTTTCTCAACCTACTTATTAATATTTTTGGTCATCTTTTCGTGTCTGGGCTATTGGAGTGAAATTTGGGCACAGAAGCAAGGGGGGCAGAGGGGCAAATGGGCTGGTGCCCCACTACACATCTGGGACCACTACACCCCTGGGACCTGATTACTGAGTCTCTGCCGCCCCACAAGATGAAGCCATCCAGGCTGTAGGGTCTCTTGGAAGGCTGGAGGCAAGTTACATCCTGGGATCACTTCCTCTCAAGTGCACATGCCTGGTGAAAGTAGCCACAGTCCTCCCCGCTCTGACAATGAGCGTATGAAACAGAAGTGACTCGAATCAGCTCTGAAGAAGAGAGCCCAATGCTCTGGGTTGGACCGGCCGGACCGGTCTGACCGGCTGCATTTATACTCACCATTTTATTTTACTTTGCTTGTAAGACCAGTACTACCCTGCAGTGCTAGGGGCTATGAGTTGGAGCAGCTGGGGCAGTGGTCATCCAGGGTCGAAGCACAGAGGGTGCTCATGCAAAGACTGAGGCGTCAAAGCAGAGCTGTGTCTACATTCAAGTAACAGTGAACGGCAAAGTGTGGTAGGAAATGGTAAAAGTGTTGCAAGAAGTATGATATAAAAGCAAATTGTTATTGGTAGTAATAGCGGAACTGGATAGCAGGGGCTGCTGCCGACCAGGAGTGATGTGCACTTGTGGAAGGGAGTTCAAATAAAACGCAATAATATAGGTTGCATTAAACGTGCAGTATTGGCGGGCAAGCTTAAATAAAAGAAAGTGCTTTTGAATTATGAAAACAAAATGTACACAGCTGCTATAGCTTTACGTACTAGGCCTCAAACAGCTTTAGTGGTAATGCTAAAAGTTCGTACACTTCGAAATGCTCAAACATGAAATGATAATTATTAGAAAAGATGAGATCATGTACAATGGAGCTATTACAAAAATATGTAACGTTTGACTTCTGCAAAAAGATGCATTTTTATAATAAGATAACATTAATAAAATGATTCACATATTTCTTGCAGAATTAATTTGGTTGAATAGAACCTATTGCAGCAATTAATTAGCATTAAGTCTTTTCAAACAGGAATTGTGCAACCTTATATGTAAAATCAACAGATTGACCTCTTCAACTAATTTATATTTCTTTTTCAGAATATGTAATTGCAAAAATGTTTTATTATTCATTTTAAAGAAGTTCGAACTTCCACAAAGCCTATTGTGTGAACCTTAGTTTTGAAGAACAGAATTGTACAACTATACATGGGAAAGCTAGGCCATAAGTGGATCTGAACCTTGTTTGACATTTGTTGCAACAAATCTAACTGTGCAATTGATAGACTACTGTTGATATGATGAGGGGTAATCCGGTGCCTTGCTGTGTTGCCCTATGCCAAAATGTCATAAATGGGGCCCTAAGTTTGAGCAGGCACCTGATCTTCTGAGCCCAGTGCTTTAAATGGAAATATAGAGGTGCATGCCTTAGAGTACGGATGGGGCATATCATCAACGGCCAGAGATAATTATCGCTGGCCGTGTTTAGCGTGCACAATTCTAACGCCGCCTATCGCCCGGCTAGCGCATTATTAGCAAAGCGCATCGCCGAGGCGATAGAAATCCCGGCAATAGCAGTGTAATTCGGCATTATCTCAGTATTTCTAGCCATAAAGCACAGCGTCAGGGCAAATATAGTAACTAGGGAGATGTGGACTTATCATTACAATCCACCTCCCATGACACTGTATGGCTAAGTAATAAAAATAGTAGGCGTAAGAAACCGGTGATACACCCGGTTAGCGCTGCTTTTTAAGTCGCTAGGCGGGATAGCGATTCCCTTGTTGATAGGGAGAAGCCGGGTAAGCGATTATATTCTCTGGAGTTCTGTTGGGAACGCCTACCTCGCATCTCATTAGCGATGCGAGGCCAGGCGCTAAGGAGATGGGCGCTAAGGCATGGATCCATGCGTCAGCGTATCCATGCTGATAGGGCGATAAAATTATCGCCGCTTTTCGTCCAAAAACGTACGCTAAAGCGGCGATAATTTTATCGCCAGCCCTTCCTGATATGCCCCCTGCTTTCTCCTGAGAAGAGCCGGTATTCCCCCATTACATGCATTGCAGTAGTGCTGAGAAGTGCAGGCACTCCCCTTTCAAATGAAAGAAGTGCAGGTACTCAGTACTGGACAGTATGTGCCAATTGAATGCACTGTCTGAACCCTAACAGAACACTCTAGCTGATTCAGTATCTGCTGTGGTTGTCTCTGTACCTCCCCTCACAGGCTGCATGGAGCTTTCTCTGTCTTCGTCGGCGCAGCTCTTTCTTCCTCCAGGCCCAATAGCTCAGGCCCAGAAATGCTCCGATAACGATAAGTACGTTGGGGCATATTTACAATAACTGGTGCATCCCTGCATATCAGCAGTGATGCGCCAGTTATTGTGCGCCACAGCTCCGCCACCATGGATGCGTCGCATTTACAATGCGGCGCACCATGGGGCAAAAACGGCACAGATGCGTCACGCATCTGTGCCGTTAAAGTGGCGCATTGCTGGAGTTGCATCGCAAGCGCAACGCAGCTCCAGCACTGCTCTGGGGGGGCCCTATCTTGTTAATGCTGCGTCAATCCTTACGCCTGCTTCAGGCAGGCGCAGGGTTTTGACGCAGCATGGGCCTAAAAGTGACTGAGTGAAATCTTGTAGATTTCACTCAGCCACTTTTAGGAGGCGTTCCTGCGCCGGAACGCACCCGCTGCGCAGGAACGCCTACATGTGGCGCAGGGCTTTACAACGTGACGCATCTCCCAGATGCATCACGTTGTAAGTACCCCGCACCATGGCGTAGGATTTGCGCCGCCGCTGCGTCACAAAAGTGAGGCAATGGCGGCGTAAATGAGGCGCAAGGGGCTTGTAAATCTGCCCCATGGTTCTCACCTCTGGAGGAGTAGGACATTTTTCTGCTCTCTCTCTTCTATCTCAGATATCCAATGCCAATATTTATGGCTGTCAGAGGCACCTACTTTTTTGCAAAAATCTGTCTCGAGTTGGTGAACTCGTCGTCAGTGAATCAAGCAGACGTGACCATTATGTTCCTGGCCGAGCGCTGCTCAAAATGTAAATACCTCCACACAGAAACCTGAATTTATCAGTATCTATGCAGAAAAGGAAAATGTTGTTTTGCCTTCAAATTTAAATCGCACATGTTTTTTCAATCAACTTGCAAAATTGATTTTTGCCCATTTGACTATATTTAATTGTGTACAATGATCTTTCATTAAATCACAACAAAAACTTGTGAAAAAGAGTGAGTAAGGGTTTTTAATCTGAATTTGAACAAAAAGGTCTTATTTAAATGTTTGAAAGATTTTTAAACTGAGTAAAACGAAAGTACTCCTATAATGCCATTTTAATGATTCTCCAAGAAGGGCTCTACAACCACAAAAGTGGTGGCAGTTACTATTTTTTTTAATTTGTCTCTGTGCTAAATGCCATCTTTTTATCATTTCCCCCGAATTGCTGTTCATTTATTTTATTTTTAAACATATATTTATTAATATTATATACAAAAAAATCCCAATCAAGTGTACAGAACCACAACGACGTAAGGATGCTCTCATATAGGTCATATCAAAAAAGAAAGTGACATTTTTAAGGTCTTTGTCACTCTGTTGTGTAGGTACTAATTAAATACATTTAACTCTTTCCCTCCACGTATCTAAGAGCATGAAGGTTAGGACAAACGAACAAGGAGGAGAAAATTAGAAAGAGGAGAGGGCGAGGTTAGGAGGCGATAGCAAGTCATTGTTATAAGCACAAAACCTGAATATGGAAGTTCACAAGGGAAATGTCTCAAGAGAATAAACATCTGATGAGTCTTGATAAAATGGGTAACCTCTTTGTAAGTGTGTGGTTAAAGGCTCTTAGAGGGAGAAACGAAAAAGTAAACTACGTCTGAGTTCAAGGCACGAAGGCCAACAGAGTCGGTGTTACTCTTAGTATGGCATCTTCAGAAATGGGCCCCCATTTAAGGTCAAAGAACTCTTGTTGATCCATCAGTCCATAGCCTAAAGATAAAGGGGAAAATTTAAGAGAGCTTTTTGTCCTGCTTGCACCATGCAACATGGTACATGCATGACGCAAACCTCTAACTCAGATTTATGAAGCCACTTTGTGTGGCTTTGAATGGCTTGAAAAACCTGGAATAAGGCAACATAGTGCAAAGTGCTGCGTTCCCTTACTCTGCGCAAGAGACGCGTTCCATGGGCGTGGCACTGGGTGTTCCCACGCAACTCCCATGGGTTTCGATGCATTCCCCGATTTACGAAGACTTGTCATTATTTCTACTTGTTCTTTCCCTCTGCAGCACACATAGAAAGAGGAGAAAGCCTCTCAGGATTGTTTTTGTGCAAGAAAGTGCCCCTTCCTGCATAAAAACAATCCTGCCTACAACACAGACACCCTTGCACCATGGCTGCCAAAACATGCACCAGCGCAGGGGGAAATGATAGGAACGTGCTGTATTGGATAATTTACAGTGCATTCCTGCTCTTTCCCTGTCATACAGGGCAGCTCATCAAGGTGATTTTCTGCACTGCCCTGTGCCACAAATTTCATAAACATGGTCCTGAAATATTTTTTATTCTACAGTAGAGCAGTGAGAGGCAGTGCAAGGATCTGTTGAGTTGATATTCGATAGAAACTCATTCAGGAGCTTCAAAGGGAGTGACTAGGAATAGGGCTAAATGTGAGAGATGATGCACAGCGTAATACAATGTAATAGGAGGTAGCTTGAGGTGTCCGGGTGCCATGACTTCAAGGTCGGATTAGTAAGGGGGGCACTCAGGCAATGAGCGATGGGCTGGTATCTGAGTTCCACCTGTTGGCTGCTTTTTTTAGCAACATGGTGGCTGATTTGGATTGTGTCTGTGCTGTTCAGATGCTGCCAGCTGCCCAGTCTGGGCCTGAGCGGCCTTTCTAGAGGAAGATGGGCCTCTGTTACCTCCCTTTTACCGAAGGATGGAAGTGTTATTCCCAGTATCTCACTGAGCTGTCCCATTAATGTATGCAGAGTGAACAGTGGCAAGGGTCCTGAGCAGAAGTGGTTCACCTTTGTGAGCTAATCTGTGCACAAAGAGGCCTGGCAGTATTTGCATTTTTTTTAAATCTCAGTGAAGTTAAGAAAACATGCTTCTCTTAGAGGACCCTACCCGCCTTCTTTTCATAATACTTAAAACACTTTATCAGTGTTTTGGGAAAAGGTGCAGTCCACAAATGTTTTTTAGGGTACCCGGGCCTATTTTTGACCTCAATCCAAACCTGCATGACTTCATGCAGCCTGGATTATTTCAATAATGGGCATTGGGAGGCCCAGACATTGTACCAAATTTAGAGATATCCGCCAGCCCAGCAGACATCTCCTACATTGGCAGGCATCACCATCAAAGCAGTTCCTGGTGGTGCATTGAAAGTTTGATGAACAGCTTTGTCAACATGATTGAGGTATACAACAAACTTTCAATATTTTTTGTACTTTTAAAAACAAAATCCTAAAGCAGGATATTTTTTCTAAAAACAAATAAAAAGCAATGCAGCAATGCAATTTTCACTTCCCCTTACCTCTAGGTTTTTCCTGGTGGTGACAAACAGTTACAACTTGCTTTTTATTCAAGAGTCTGGAAGGTGGATGTTGGAAATTGGGTTACTTGTTGGGAGGAACCCTTCTCAAGCAGCAGCCACAATTTTGTCAGGGTGAAGTCACAAGCAAATCCCAAATTAACCTGTGCATAACCCTCTGGTAGCTTGGCACAAAGCAGGCAGGCTTAAGCTACAGGCAATGTTTAAAGTATTTATGCAGCACTTTAAACAGTAATAAAGTGAAAACACAACACAAGACAAATCCCACACCGATTTAGAAAATTAGGGTAGAATTTATTAAATAATTTGACACCAAAATGACAAAACCCAACCAGTACCACCAGAGATATGCAATATTAAAGATTTAAGGGAAAAATAGTGTTCAGAAGGACAAACTGCCAAATGTGGTTATCTGGTCTTGCTGGACCGGGCCAAAGTCATAAGTTCAGGCCGACTGTGATGGAGCATGGCTGAGTGCAGGGACCATGTTAGGCCCACTGAACAAAGTACATTAAATCCTGGTTGCATAGTGTTGTGAGATCCTGTAGCAGTTCCGAGGAGCTGCGAGGCTGCAATATGGGGTCCTTTGTCATCATCGAGGATGCTGCCGATGAAGGACTTGCAATGCGAAGACCTGCATCGAGGATGTGACCCCGCAGTGGCTGTTCCACTGAGACTGTGGGTTGCAATGTGAAGTTTGAAGTCGAGGATGTGTTCTGCTGCAATGGTTCCTATGCGGCTGAGAGAAGATGCCTAGCGCTGCATCTGTCCTGCTCACAGGACCACAGCTGGGCTGGCAGAGCACCTCCAGGCTCTCTTCCAATGGACCAGGATGGAGGTGGCACCACTGGGGGACAAGACTCACAGCAAGTAGAGTCCAGGTACTGGGTTCAAGATGGTTGGAGCACTTTCTGTCTCTGCCGCTCGGATCAGGAGGCCAGTCAACTAACTAGCCCTTGGAGTCACTCTGGATGGCCCTGGGTTCAAGATGCAGGTCCAGTCCTTTCACTCAGGCAGCAGGGCAGCAGAGTAGCGATCCTTCTTGCAGAGCAGCACAGCAGTGCTTCTGAGTCTTTCACATGTCCAGAGGTGTACTGAAGAGTTGGGACTGAGGGTCCAATACTGAGACTCGGTGCCAACTTTGAAGTAGGAGAAGGTTCTGGAGGTTTTCACCCCAGAGGTTTTTGGAATTTCCCACCTCCCTGCCATGGCCCCAGCTTGTCTGGGGTAACAAAAGTCTAGTGTCAAACCTTTTGTGAGTGTGCCCAGTTAGGGCCTTAGTGATGTGCACATGTGGTATGAGACAGCTCGTCCCACTCATCAAGTGAGAGACTGTCCATCATGCCAACACCTATTGCCCTTTGTCTCACTGCCTCAGAGCAATACACTAAGACCAATTGCCATCTACTCCTAGTGATGTGACCCAGGATAGAGGCAGCAGGCACAATGTGGTTAGGACAAGAAATGGCAATTTTTCTAAAAAGGGCTTTTTCAGACTTGTGATTTAACGTCTGACTTCAATATTAAAGAGGTTTTAAAATTGCGATTCCTTAGCCACAATTCAGGTTAATTAAGAAAATTGATTTAGACCTCCTCAGAGATCAACAATACTTCCATTAACAGACAAACATCTAAAACATTATAATAATACAGACAAATGTAAATCAATATTACATAACAATGTTTTCTTTTAATAATTCATTTTTTGTCTTGAAATATCAGCAAAAAGCTTGTAAAACATTTAAATATAGAGAAACATACTTTTTGGAGGATGAGTAATTCAAAATACCAAGTCTTGATGCATGTTTAAGTTAACACGTTCCATTAAAGGAAATAAAAAGTGGTTCCAAACATCATTTGATACCGGGAAAAGATGAAGTGCATGAAAAAGATTTTGGGAACCCAAACCACACAAATTACATTTAGCCAGATCAGTTGGGGCTCCTTTTCTTCTTGCTAACAAGCAGTTGAGAAGAAGATAGCCTTTCCAAAGAAGCAAAAGAAGGTGTTTCACATTATGTGATATTTGATAGGAAAGGTATGAATTTCTTTCCCATAATTTAATATGTGCTACAATGCTATTACAATTTTACAAATTTCTACCATCGTTTTGTTCATGAGTATAGATTAGTTTGCAAACTTAAACTTTCAAAAAGTGGCGTAACGGACCAGTAGTCCAAAATTCTATAGCAGCCAGTAGCGGTCCGTGGAGGGAGTTGCGTGGGGCGGTGAGGAGGGGCGGGGGAATGTAAACACCGGAATATGGATGAAGGGAGGTAAGTACACATTTAAATAAATAAAACGAATTCCTTTGCGCGCGCTGCATCGCAAAATGCGATGCAGCGCGCGCAACAAAATTCGTTTTATTTATTTAAATGTGTACTTACCTCCCTTCATCCATATTCCGGTGTTTACATTCCCCCACCCTGCCCCTCCCCCGCCCCGCCTCACCGCCTCACGGAACTCCCTCCACGGACCGCTACTGATAGCAGCCTTATCACAATCAAAGCACTATAACGCAAAGGACACATTTATTGCAAATGTACTTTTTTCAGACTTGAAATAAGAAGTGGCCTTCTTTAGGGTGCGGGTGCATGGAGGAGCTTATAACCACAAAGAATTATACTAGTAAATGCCTGTAAATATGTACTGATAAGGCCAAGTTCAAGTCTAAGATTCTGTAAAGATATATATGAACTCAGATGACAGAATTTCCTTAAAATCTTACCTTCACACAAGTTTAAAAATGACCATCTAGACACAGAAGTATATTCCGGAGCATATGCAAAAGTTGATGTAATCTTTAATCTTTACATTTCTAAGAAAAAGTTCAAATGTCTCTTTCCATTGCATAAAAAAGTTTGGTAGAGCATTTGCATGAGCCTAGGCTTTTTTCCATAAATTCGAAAAGTGCAAGTCATGTGAGAGGTTACTCGCACAGGTTTTTCCCAAGTAAACACAATTATTAACAACTTCCACTTTTTCTTCCTCTATATACCAATTAAACTTTAAGCATTTGATCTTCTCCCTGAATACTACCACCTTATATTTTGCAACATTTATCTTCAAAAATGACTTTTAGCATGAGTGCATAGTTCTTGCAAATTTCTTTGTAGACCTAGAGTGGTTAGATCAAACAGAATAATATCATCTGCAGAGAAGAGTATGAATTGGATATGAACTTAAATTTGGAGGACATTTTTGATTAAATGGCAAAATCTTTGTGGAAAAACAGACATACATACAGAGAATAGCATTGCTGCTAATAGACACTCCTGTTTTAACCCATTGGGCATTGAGATAATGTTAAAGATTAAATCAAAAATTGTGCATTCTGGCATCAAAAAGCTTAAATAGCCACTCTGGGCTATCTGGTTGCACTGGACCAGGACAAAGTCAAAGTTTTAGGCTGATGGCGATGGACAGCGTGTCTGCTAGGCTGAATGCTAGGTGCCAGTCAAAAGTTTACCTCTGCACTCAGCCTTTTTCTTGGAGCTTTTCTCTCATCGATGAGCTTGTTGGTGGGTTCTCTAGCTTCTCGGTTCCAAAGTGTGATTAGTTGACAGTGACCTGTTGTAGCGCGTTGCCCTGGTGAGCCTCTGGAAGTCTTTTTCCTCAGAGGTGAGGAGCTCTTGAGCATTCAGCTGGACAAACCAGTGCAGTCATGCCAATACGTTAGTCAACATCAACTGCTTGACTGTTGACATCAAGCCTATTTTTTTCTAGAGCTTTTCTGCAAAACTTTACAGAAAGTTTCTTTCTTTGCAGATCATGTAATTTATTGGTTCTTTTTGGGTAAGTAAGTGTTCACTAGCTCAGTCCGAGGGTTCAGAGACTCTGAATTGCCTCTTGGGGGCTAGGACTACATTTCTCACAATGCACCTGCACAAACCAGGAAAAATCCTGGTGCACCTGGTCAGCTGAGCTGATCCTCTCTTTGGGCTTGCAGGTGACATCTTCCAGCTCTGTTGTACCTGTTGCTGACCAGAGAGTCCAGTCCTTTTCCTTTGAGTCAGACACGGTTGTTTCTTTGGGGAGCCTTGAGAGTGCAGCAGGTGCAGTCTTCTGGAGTGAAAGCCTTTCGTGGTGCAGTTCAAGGGTTCAGCAGGGCAGCCCTCCTTCTTTTTTTGTTCTAGGCAGTGCCTTGGGGAGCTTTTGCAGCTCTTCAATATTTATCCTCCATTCTAGGCTGGCAAGGGGGGGACACCAATCAATAGAGGTGAAGTTACCTCTCTCTACTGTGACTACTTTCTGCACAGTGTGGCATATTTGTGACACATAATGCGCTGTTTTATCAAAAATCTTAATCGAGAACATCTCTGCTTGCTGTGTGTGTGTGTGTATGTGTGTAGCCCTACGCAGGGGTGTGGCTACCATTTAACTACACTCCTTTTGCAGCCCCTCTCCTTATCTAATTAGGATGGCTCCCATCTGGCAGGGGATCAAGGATGTGGGGACTGGCCTGGGTCCAATGACATCTTTTCTCCTGCCTTTTAAGTCTGGCTTATCTCCTCAGCATCCTTCCACTCCCTGGCTTCTCCAGAAGCATATCTTCTCCCACCACATGGCTGTATTGTTTCAGTACCAGGCCTCTTCACATCTACTCAGGGAGCAGCTTTGCTCAGGCTGACAAAGGCTAAACAATCAGAGGAGGCTGCTACAGGGCTCCTTTAGGTAATTCCAGGTTCTAAAACTACTCTCCTGTAATAGTTGTAATAAATCTGACTTTGGCGAGTTGTTGGGTTTATTATAACCATTATTTTGATACTTTGAATGAAACTGCTAGCTAGCCCCTAAGCAGAGATAGACTTTATTTAGTTTAAGAATGCCTTCCTGTGCTAGCCTATGGGCCTAAAAGCACTACAATGGAGAAAAACTACTTTGTCTGTTTTTTCCTACCAGGGCATATAAAACATCTTATATATTTTCCCTGCTTTTTAAAAAAAAAATCCACCCTACCCTAAGGGCAACTAGGGCAGACCTTAGGGTGACTTATACGCTATAAAAAGGGAGTTTTGGGCTTTGGAAGTACTTTTAATTCGAACATCGAATTTCGACATAGTTTTATTTTAAAACCAGCTTGCAAAGAAGGTCTGGCTTTAAAATGACACCAGACACCACAGCAGTGCACTCTTAAACACATTGGGGCTTATTTATGAGCCCTTGCATCACTTTTGCGCCCCCTGTGCGTCACTTTTTGTGACGCACCAGCGGCGTAAAAAGTGAGCCTTGTTGCACCATATTTACAAAGTGACGCATCTTCATAGAAGCGCCACTTTGTAAACCCCTGCGTCACATTATACCTGCGGCAGGTAAAATGTATGCAGGGGGGGCGTTCTGACACAAGAAAGGGTTGTAGAAGAGACGCAGTGAAATCTATCAGATTTCACTGCGCCACTTCTAGGACGCAAATGAGTTAATATCTTACGCCTGCCTCATGGCAGGCGTAAGACTGACGCAGGCACATTTCACATGGGGCTTGCCCATGTGTAATGACCCATTGCTGGAGTTGCGTCACTTTTGTGACCCACTCCAGCAATGCGTCATTTTTGCGCCTATAGATACGTCACAAATACTGACGTGTCTGTAACTTCTTGCGACATGATGCGTCATACAGTAAATATGACGCATCACTGGTAGCGCAAGGAGAGCGCAATGAAAAGTGATGCATCGCTCTTTTCTCACAGCGATGCGTCACTTCTCATAAATGAGGCCCCTTAAGTCCACTAGGGTCTCTAAGCGTACATGCCCTACCATATATTGGGGACTTACAGGGAGGCTGCGTAGGACCTGGCCTTTTTGGCGAAAGTGCCCTAAACATTTTGCTTTCCCCCTAGACAGTTTTCCTGACATAGAGTTGCCAATTTAGATGCTTTGGGTACTTTGCCACTGCTGATCAGTGTCAAAGTACAAGTGTTCCCTGTGTAAAGTGTAATGGTAATTGGTTGGCCATGATTGGTATGTTTGCCTTACTAGTAAAGTCCCTAGTGATGTGCACTGTGTGTGCCAGGGCTAGTAATGCAAAGGTGCGTGGAGAAGGGAACTCAGGCCTGCAGTGTAGGGCCTGCGCGCAGTTTGCTAAGTTAGCATGTTGGCCTGAGAAATGCAACCACTTGTCAGGCCTTACTTTCCCTTTTGCGTACACAATGACCACCTCTGTGGTAGGTCCCAGGTAACCCCTGGGCAGGGGGCAGTGTAAGTAAAAGGCAGGACATATACTGAGGTGTGTGCTATGTCCTGACAGTGAAAAACACTCCATTTTGTTTTTCACTGGTGAAAGGCCATCCTGCCCATAGGACAGAATGGGGGAGGTTGGGTAATGTGTTTGGTAGCCTAGTTTCCTAAAAGTTTAAAATAGAGAGGTGAAGTTTAGTATGTATGAATTCACTGTGTCATAACACATCTTTCAATGAAAGTGGTTTTGTGACTGTGTGGTCAGAAACCACTCTTTTAGAAAGTGGCTGAGTTTTGTGCTTTAAGCATTTCTGTGTGTCTCTGCTGAATGTGGATTGACTGTCTGGATCTGAGAGGTGAGAGGAGCTGGGAGAGGCTTGACCCAGGGAGGAGTTGACATGGCACCAGGCTGCCCTGCATCTGGAGAGTAGGGGAGGAGAAGCCTGGGAGGTGAAAAGGCCTGGGCTGCTGCTATAAACCCAGTAGCGGTCTGTGGAGGGAGTTCCGTGGGGCGGTGAGGCGGGGCGGGGCGGGGGAGGGGCAGGGTGGGGAAATGTAAACACCGGAATATGGATGAACGGAGGTAAGTACACATTTAAATAAATAAAATGGATTTCGTTGCGCGCGCTGCATCGCATTTTGCTACGTTCCACCAGTCTTCTGTTTCCATACACATATTAGATGTAATAGAAGCCATTTGCTGATGTCGGGGGCACCAATCCTCAAGCCTTGAACATATCCCATCATGGTTCTTTTTCACATTAATATTTGCTAATGAACAGTAACTGAATTACATTAAAAAAAACATCTTTGGTAAAACCCTGACTCTCAGACATTAAGGCAACATAGTTCTTTGAGAAGCAAAATCAGCATAATACTTGTTTGATTTATTTTGTATTCCAGCTTTCTGCAAAGCTGACTTTTTCCAAGGAGACTTACAACTTATTTTTCCAAAACCTTTGTTTCCCACATAAGATCGTTTTCATTTCTTGAGACATCTTATTTATTAAATTCATATTGTATTAGCGAACATGATTTGGAACCCTTACATGTATTATTTTCTTACCTGTAGTCTTGTTTTAGTCAGTTGCTGCATCTGTACCACACACATTTCTTTAAGGGAAGTTTGCTGCTTGAAGCAGCTACCAAGTTTGATGCAGATATTACACACAGAAAATATCCAGTTTAGATATTAGCAACCCGTTTGAACTATGCTCAATGTTAGCTCAATCATAGCTCACATCAAAGATGCTCCCTTTCTCCCCGCAGCCCAAAATTCCGATTTCCTGTAGTCTCATCATAAGCACTTATTAGAAAATGATTTTAGACCCATCTACAATCAGTGGAGACATTATCAACCGTCAACTGGAATGAACAAAATATTTAATGTGTTTTAAAGCTTATTTGGAAATAATATTGTACATAAGTAGCTCAGTGAAGGGTAAACGATGTTAATAATGAATTGTTTCACCCCCTGGAATGCAGTTGTTAATTAAGTTTGTGAAGATCTATGAAAATTAGGCGATTTTGTAATTTCTTATCTGCACAGAAAAGTATCTTTTATCATTCAGAAATGCATTTTATCTGAAGACACATGAATTGAAAGGACAACAGAAAGAAACAAGCATTTGCAATGCAATAGCTCTCGCATTTACGCGAGTTTAAGCTATTGGCATGGTAAATGACAATGCGTTTTATTTATGTTTCAAAAAACCAAAACATAAATGAAAGGCATTGTCATTTATAATGCCAATAGCTCAAACTCGCAGAAATGTGAGACCTGTTGCATTGCAAATTTTTTTTTAATTAGAGACGTTGGAAAAACTGTCTGCCAGTCACCCGCTGTGACAGCAGAATACAAAGGTCAAGAACATGCTCAGTTGGCTCACTAAATTCAGTCCTTCCAAAGAAACATACAATTCCATGTAATTCTGCTTTCTATTTGGATGGAACAAATTTGCCTACTGTTAGCAGATGTGTGTACAAAGAATCTTTGAAATGTAACTCTTTGCTGTGCCCCCGACATGAAGAGAGGGGTTGGCCTAGCGGCTAGGGCGGTCGACCGCGAATCTGGGGAACCGGATTTGAGTCACGGCAACGACGCTGAACATCCTGTGATTCTGGGCAAATCACCTAATCTCCCCGTGCCAAACAGAAAAATTAATGTGTCCTCATGTAACGCAACTGGTGTTATGTAAAGCGCTCCGATACCGGATCAAGTTCGCGCTATATAAAACTCCGTTAAAAAAAAAATGATTCACTACACACTTATCTGCTATATGCGCTCGCAGGGCAGGTAATCTGACGGACATGTTGTATATTTCAGAATTATGGAATACAAATTGTTTTGATCGTTGTCCATAACAATACACTTCTGAAACAGATGCCTGCTACGCAAATAAAGGCCTGTAGTGTTTGCCCCTGGAGAAAAACCATTTATTTCATTCTCTACAGAGTCATCGCTAAGCATGCGGGGACGTTTAAAAATATAAATACACGTACAGGTATACAAGACATGGGCTTAGGCCTGTCGACAAAAAATTCAAGGCTAAAAACCACACAAGCCATGGCGATTGGTCTGCAGAACCAAGTATTAAAAATACTTTGTAAATGCCACGGACAAACTGTGTTCTTTTGGCATAACAAATAAAGGTCATACTTTCACAGTGAGAGTAACTGGAAAGCTATGCTTAAAAAATATTACACCGAACTGAAAACATGCTAGATGCATTTTTAAGACTGTCATACTTTAAACTGTTTGTTGAAAAGACATTGCGATGTTAGTCTATTAACACTAATCAGCTACATGTTGTAGAGAGATCCGACAGACCCGGAAGCACTCTGTCAATTTCCCTAAGGAAAGTGGACAGTGGCCTGTGTAGAGAAAGGTTGTTTGCTGATCTCATTCCTAAAATTCCTTACCTCTAAAACGGCCTTCGACTTA
Organism: Triturus cristatus; assembly: GCF_964204655.1. Classification (NCBI taxonomy): domain Eukaryota; kingdom Metazoa; phylum Chordata; class Amphibia; order Caudata; family Salamandridae; genus Triturus; species Triturus cristatus. Next base: position 848,403,311 of record NC_140590.1, read on the forward strand.
CTGCTCGCTAAACAAGCAGGAAGTGGGATAAGGGATGGGCTGGCATATGGTGAGCACTTTCGCGGGCGCTTTGATGTTCTCAGTGGCCGCGCGGCTCACTGAGAACATCAAAGCGCCCGTGAAATGTACACGCAGGCTGCCAAATAGTGCGCGCGCCCGGCGCACAGGCACTGTAGTTGGGGGCCTGAAAAGCACTTCCAAATCCCCGTTATCTAAAGCTCTCGCCAGAGCAGCGCTAAAGCGCTGGCTCAGGCGAGACCTAAAAATGAAGATATGTGTTCAATCATAAAGAAAAATAGCCCAAAACCAATTAACAAGTTCCTGTTTACCTGAAATAAGCATTTACTATGATCTTTATTTTTATTTATTCATGTTTAATGTAGCACATCAAACCCCTAACTGTGGGCGTAGAGAGCTCTCAATGTTCAGTGTTCATGACTGATAAAAATATTGGTCTGTCGGTAGGCTGAGTATGTAATAGCAGATGAGTTTGTTATTACCTGTCTCAACAAACGTATGTCTCGACAGTTGGCAGAATTCACTGATGCTAATTTATCTCAAAGTGAAGTAAAAAGGACAACAGGAAGAACAGGAAGAACAGTGATACTGCCTCTTGCTTGATGCTCAGAGTGTCAGTTGAGAGACAGGGGCTAAAAGATATAGGGGAGCATGCATCAAGCTATTTTGTGATCGCAAACGTTGCGAATCACAAATATTGGCCGTTTGTGGTCGCAAAATAGCCATAAGCAATGCATAAAGCAAAATCGCAGAATCTTCCGCAAAATCGCAAAATTTAGCGATTACCTAAATACCGATTCTCAAATAGCGAAACCGTAGTAGGTAATCGCTAATTGGTAATTGCAAACCTATGCATGAAAAATTCGCAAATTGCAGATCTGCTGCGAAACGCAAATTGCATTTGCAAAATAGCATCAAATGAAATCAGATGGTAATAATTTCAAAGTTAACAAATCAGGTGGTAACCATTGGCAAACTACTTAAGCAGGCCCAGAATGCCTCAGAATGCTTCACAATCACAGCACTCTACGTCATGGCGAGGAAGATGAGGCTACGAGCAGCAGCACAGAGAAGAAGGAGGATACAGGAGCGCATTATCAGAGTGTGCATTACATTGTTGGGGCAGAGAGAGGAAAAGATATATGACAAATATAGGTTGAAATTAGACATGATCTATGATCTGATAGCTGAATTAGATCCCCAACTGCAGCGTCAGACTCACAGGACACATGCCATCCCCACTCATGTGCAGGTCCTCTGCTCTCAGCACCTCCTGCAGCTGAAGGTGTCTCTATCATGCTTTTTCAACTCATTCCTTTACACCATGTAGCAGAGGATACACCATCACATAAGGTTTCCCACAACACCAGAGAAATTGCAGCAAACCAAATAAGATTTCTATGAGGTAGCCCATTTTCCCCACATAATTGGTTGCATTGATGGGACGCATGTAGCCATTTGTCCGCCCTCAGTGACTGAGTACATTTAAAGGAACAGAAAATCATACCATTCATTGAACATACAAGTCATCTGCAATTCTAAAAACATCATCACAGACATAGTGGCTAGTTACCCTGGCAGTACACATGACTCCTACATCTTCAGACACAGTGGCATACACACTAGGCCTGGGTGGTGACCTTCGCTCCATTCGCAGAGTTTTCTGCACTCTGCACTACACGGAGCTCGTGGAGTGCAGAAAACTCCACTTCGCGATGTGCAGCGGAGTTTTTCCCCCACTCGCGATAGCGAACGGTAAGTTCGCGAGCGCGAGCTGCCGCTCGGGTAGAATTTCTACCTGAGCGGCAGGAAAACCAGCACAAACTGCAGTTCGCACTGTACTCCGCCACTCGTGGAACTTTGCCGTTTTTTTGTAACTTCATGGAGTTCCGCGTAGCAAATCTCCACGAACTACGCCCAGGCCTAATACACACACGTCTCTTTGTGGGAGAATTTGGTGAAAGATACCTGCTTGGTAAACATATGTACTACTGTCTTGCAGACTTTGTGGCCATGATGACACATAGCAGTGAGTAATGTTTTTGTTTTACACCATAGGTGATAGCGCATATGGTGTGTGCTCCTTCATACTGACGCCATACCTAAATCCAAGTACCCCAAGTGAGCAGCAATATAATGAGGCGCATATTTCCACCCGCAACCTGATTGAGAAGACATTTGGATTACTGAAATCTAGGTTCCGCTGCCTCGACAAAAGTGGTGGTGCATTGCAGTACAGGCCAGGCCAGATACCTGCTGCAAAATTGTGACCACTTGTGCCATGTTGCACAACATTGCTACTACTAGAGGCATTGCACTGGAACTCTCTGACACAGAGCCTGAGGAAGACAATCAGCCGGGACAACCACCACAAGCAGCATGCGGTCCGAGCGCAGCAGAGGGGAGACAGAGATGTGCCAAAATCACACAGCACTTTTCTTAAGGTGGGTAATGATGAGACAACACACTACATGCTCAACTGTTTAATTGAACCAAATGTGGTAGTGTTAATGCACACATATCAGGTGCAAACAAGCATTGTGTTTTATAAAATTCAACAACATGACATTGCCATGGTATTGGCAGTCCAGACAATTTGCATGCTACTGGTTACCTCACCAGATTTAACTTTGTCCCACTTTTACTTATTGTGGCCACGCACTCCCGGGGGCTTTTCTGGGGGCTCTGCCACATCCCTTGTGGAGCCTTCAGAGCTAAGTGGTGCTCCGAGTACTGCACCTCCTGCTTGTGGTTACTGGTGCCAGGAGACTACTGAGGCTGGAGACCTCCTCACTCTCCCCCCAGTACACTGTTGCCACCAACTGCAGCAGTCTGGAGTTGCTCCACCTCATTAGTGACCTGTATAAGGCCCCTGGCCACATCCCCACAGCAATGGGTCATCTCCACTTGCATCGCCACAGCACGACGTGACAGCTGAGCTGTTGTTGTGCTCAGGCGATTAATGGCCCTGGTGTACCCATCTAGGTACACCATCAAATCATGATGCCTTTTACGTTGTGATGCCTGGTCATCCTGCATCACCCTGCACAACTCATGCATGGCTTTGGTGACATTCTTGAGATTGCCATTTGTGGTCCTCTGTCCTTCCACAATTGAAGTGGTGAGCTCCTTCATGCAGTCCCTGATTTCTCCAATGTTTGTGACCAATGTACCAAGTTGGGCCTGCATTAAGCGCATGTTCTTACATTGTAGGTGCTGGACCTTCAACATCTGTCCCTCCAGGCCACCCCAGACAGCAGACCCTTCATCTCCTGCAGCTGCCATGTGTGCCCTTGCCCTGCACTGTGCAGCATCAGTACCTCTGCTCTTGTTGTGGGGGTGTGGCCAGCCAGTGATGTTGGAGGGTCAGGTTGGCTCCCCTCTTCACTTTCAAAATCTGGTAGCGGTGGCACTGTGGTCCTGCGTCTACTGGATGCAGGTATTGGTGTTGCTGGTGCCAATTGTGTCTGCTCTTTTGACTGGGCCTCAGTATCCCGGGTGTCATGGACTTCACCACCGTGAGACTCCTGCGCAGATGCATCTGTGATTTTAAACAGTGCTAGTTCAGTATTTTTGGTGGACATGTATGTCACATTGCGCATGGTATTCTTTAATAAAGTTATTTAGTTAAACACGATGTCTAGTTTATTCACTTGCTTGTTGAACTATGATGCACTGATTCTGTTTTGATCCCTCCTTGCCTTTCATATTGTATTTGCTGTCTGCTAATCCCATAATGCATTTGGGTGTAGCAAGTAAAATGTGGACTGGAGTTAGATTTGCTACACTAAGCCTAATCTGCATATAGGGGAGATTTTTAAGATTTAACAATGAATGATAACTTGCATGGTTCTTACCTTGTGTTGTCCCGGCCAATACCGAGGTGTCAATCTGTGTTATGCCAGCTACTGCTTCTGGCTGCAGTGTTGACTTCACCATGTCCTCCAGGGGTGTGCTGGCAGGTTCTGTTGCTGGTCCCTCTCCTGTCTTTTTGGCATCTGCAAGCCTTGCAACCACCTTTTCCTTAGCACGGCTCCACAGGTCATACCAGCGCTTGCACTTGCGCAGGTCTGATGTGGACCGCTGTGTGACCCCCACAGAATTGATCCTGGATTGGATACCAAGCAATATCTTCCTTTTCACCGACTCCGGGACCTGGAGTAACTGCTTGCCAAACAGTTTGTCGTGGCGCTGGACGACATCCTCAATGAGGACTTCAAGTTCTTTGTCACTGAATTCCAGCTTCCTCTTGCGCCCTTCTGCTTTCTTGTCACTTGTTCCAGAAGCCATGCTGGTGTTCTTGCACAGGTTATGCTCTCCAAAATGCTTCCTTCTGCTCTGCTCCAGCAGTCTGCCTCACCCTCTGTCTCTCTCAGTACACAGGTGTGAGCAATTCCAGCATCACTTCCTGGTTCTGATGTCATCACGCTGCATCGTTATTTGCGAATCGCTATTTGTGATTCGGTAATAGCGGATTGCTTTTTGCGATTCAGTAAAGCGCAATCGCTAATAGCGATAGCGAATTTTACCGATTCGCAAAAATGTAGTGATTTTTTTAATGCATAGATTACCAAAAAGCGCTTTCTTAAAAATTATTTAGAAATCGCAAATTGGAAGTTTGATGCATGTGCCCCATAATGATTTAAAATTTATTAATTGCTTCTTTGAATAATCCCTCTGGTATCTCTGCAGTGATGAATCTTGTTGTGCAGCTCTAAAAGCTGAGAGTGAACGGATCAAAAAGAAACACCAGCAGTCATTCAGAGGTCGGTAGGTCATGCTCCAAATCGCATTGGTGGCAGAAGTCCTACCTCCCTCTTCACAGAACTACCCGCCATATTACAAGGCTTTGGAGTGGCGTTTTTACCAAACATGTGCCTGCATTCATGGGTGAACACTTTCAGTGAAAATGGTTGTGGGGCTTTTATTTTGTTTTTTAATAAAACCCTCTAAAGCAGAGATTTGGTTCTGAAAATCAAAACATCAATAGCCCAGATGCGCTCAAAGTATTTTTGCAGAGCTAATTTTTTTATATTTCCAACACATGTTTTTGCTGATGGTTGAGAGCAGGGGCATGTTAATTGACCGCTGTAAAGAAGTTGAATATGTAATTAATAATGGCTGCTGGGCAAAGGTTTCCACCAGCAAAACCAGCTGAGGCTCCCTCTGAAACTTGTGGTCCCGGACTGAGAGGATAAAGAAATTGAGTGGTATGGGGCCCATAACGAGTTATGGTGGCTGTCCTGTTACCCCAAACTCTACATAAGCTCAACTCTCTCTAATCTATAACTGTTTGAGCTGTCTATTGCATTTGAGGGCTACTTGCTGCAAGAACTGCAAAGATACTTTGAGTGACTACTCAATTGATAGTACAAAGGGAAGAGTGAGAGCAGCTCAAAAAGGTGGACAGTCTTGAACTTAGATGCAGTTACACCTAGGGTCCCCTTGTAGTGATAAGGTCAAAATGGTGCTGTATCCCTCCTATCAGCAATCCACTTAAATAGTGAATTTAAAGGCCACTCTATCTGGCGCCATTGCTGATGTCCACGTATACAAGATTAATGGTAGAAGTCGATATTCACAATGTGCCCAATTCAAAATCTTCATGTTGTAGTCCGTAGAATAGCACTATAGTACTACTACTCAAGTTCCACAAACCTGGGGCATATTTATGACTTCTGACACAATGCTTTGTTGCGGCAGCTAAGCCTGTGCTGTGTTTCGACATTTCCTTGTGACATGGATGTGCCATATTTATTGTACAGTGCACCATGGCAAAAGGACTTATAATGCGTCAAAATGTCAGACTCATCGGTTTGAATGTCATCACAAAGTGTCGTGATGCAACTGCTTTCAGTGTGACACAAAGCAAATTTGAGTGTCACAAGTACCATTACGTGCCGCAAATTAGCATTGCAATTACCAGCCAGGAGGGCAACAACCCCAACCCCTGCCAAGATGACCAGACAGCAGCCCAGGAGAATAGGAAGAGGAAGTGCAGTTTCAGTGCTGAGGAGAACCAAATACAATACTAATCAGTGTGATGACAAAGAATGAATACCTCTCTCTGTCACCTCCAAATTGCCATTTAGAAGTAAGGATGCCATTTGGCAATGCATAGTGGATAAGATAAACTGCGTAGGTGAAAATAAAAGGAGACTACTGAGTGCAAGAAGAGGTGGCACGACCACAAGTGCAGGACAAAAGAAAAACTGTCCTGGAGCCTTAAGGCAGCCATTAGGACTGGAGGAGGACGTGATGTCCTGGAGGAGTAGGATCCATTGGAGGAGCAGGTGGCATCACTCATCCCAACAGAGTTGGTGGCAAGAGTGGAAGGACAGGACAGTGCTGCGGTCGAGGACCAGGAAGAACTACAGGGTAAGTGGAAACAAGGGACCATGTGTCATATGTAGAAAATGCATTTTTCATTAAACAGTGCAAATCAAAAATTTAAGGATGTTAGGAAATGCAAAATACAATTTCGGAGTATACAAATGGCATTTTCAGTGGTGCAAAATGCTATTTCTTCCCAGTAGAAATTGCATTTTGGAAATGTCTAAATAGGACATCACAAAAAGGGATTTCCAAATAGCGATTCGCTAAAGCTATATACATAGGATTTCCTGATTGCGAATACTCACAAAATGGCAATTTAGGAAATGCAATTACCATCAATCTGTATCAGGTGGTCACCAGGTGCAAACTATATAAAGGCAGCCAAAATGCATCAATCAATCAATCAAAACATTTGTAAAGCTCGCTACTCACCCGTGAGGGTCTCAAGGCGCTGAGAGGGAGGGGGAAATAAAAAGTGGTTCCAAACATCATTTGATACCGGGAAAAGATGAAGTGCATGAAAAAGATTTTGGGAACCCAAACCACACAAATTACATTTAGCCAGATCAGTTGGGGCTCCTTTTCTTCTTGCTAACAAGCAGTTGAGAAGAAGATAGCCTTTCCAAAGAAGCAAAAGAAGGTGTTTCACATTATGTGATATTTGATAGGAAAGGTATGAATTTCTTTCCCATAATTTAATATGTGCTACCATGCTATTACAATTTTACAAATTTCTACCATCGTTTTGTTCATGAGTATAGATTAGTTTGCAAACTTAAACTTTCAAAAAGTGGCGTAACGGACCAGTAGTCCAAAATTCTATAGCAGCCAGTAGCGGTCCGTGGAGGGAGTTGCGTGGGGCGGTGAGGAGGGGCGGGGGAATGTAAACACCGGAATATGGATGAAGGGAGGTAAGTACACATTTAAATAAATAAAACGAATTCCTTTGCGCGCGCTGCATCGCAAAATGCGATGCAGCGCGCGCAACAAAATTCGTTTTATTTATTTAAATGTGTACTTACCTCCCTTCATCCATATTCCGGTGTTTACATTCCCCCACCCTGCCCCTCCCCCGCCCCGCCTCACCGCCTCACGGAACTCCCTCCACGGACCGCTACTGATAGCAGCCTTATCACAATCAAAGCACTATAACGCAAAGGACACATTTATTGCAAATGTACTTTTTTCAGACTTGAAATAAGAAGTGGCCTTCTTTAGGGTGCGGGTGCATGGAGGAGCTTATAACCACAAAGAATTATACTAGTAAATGCCTGTAAATATGTACTGATAAGGCCAAGTTCAAGTCTAAGATTCTGTAAAGATATATATGAACTCAGATGACAGAATTTCCTTAAAATCTTACCTTCACACAAGTTTAAAAATGACCATCTAGACACAGAAGTATATTCCGGAGCATATGCAAAAGTTGATGTAATCTTTATTCTTTACATTTCTAAGAAAAAGTTCAAATGTCTCTTTCCATTGCATAAAAAAGTTTGGTAGAGCATTTGCTTGAGCCTAGGCTTTTTTCCATAAATTCGAAAAGTGCAAGTCATGTGAGAGGTTACTCGCACAGGTTTTTCCCAAGTAAACACAATTATTAACAACTTCCACTTTTTCTTCCTCTATATACCAATTAAACTTTAAGCATTTGATCTTCTCCCTGAATACTACCACCTTATATTTTGCAACATTTATCTTCAAAAATGACTTTTAGCATGAGTGCATAGTTCTTGCAAATTTCTTTGTAGACCTAGAGTGGTTAGATCAAACAGAATAATATCATCTGCAGAGAAGAGTATGAATTGGATATGAACTTAAATTTGGAGGACATTTTTGATTAAATGGCAAAATCTTTGTGGAAAAACAGACATACATACAGAGAATAGCATTGCTGCTAATAGACACTCCTGTTTTAACCCATTGGGCATTGAGATAATGTTAAAGATTAAATCAAAAATTGTGCATTCTGGCATCAAAAAGCTTAAATAGCCACTCTGGGCTATCTGGTTGCACTGGACCAGGACAAAGTCAAAGTTTTAGGCTGATGGCGATGGACAGCGTGTCTGCTAGGCTGAATGCTAGGTGCCAGTCAAAAGTTTACCTCTGCACTCAGCCTTTTTCTTGGAGCTTTTCTCTCATCGATGAGCTTGTTGGTGGGTTCTCTAGCTTCTCGGTTCCAAAGTGTGATTAGTTGACAGTGACCTGTTGTAGCGCGTTGCCCTGGTGAGCCTCTGGAAGTCTTTTTCCTCAGAGGTGAGGAGCTCTTGAGCATTCAGCTGGACAAACCAGTGCAGTCATGCCAATACGTTAGTCAACATCAACTGCTTGACTGTTGACATCAAGCCTATTTTTTTCTAGAGCTTTTCTGCAAAACTTTACAGAAAGTTTCTTTCTTTGCAGATCATGTAATTTATTGGTTCTTTTTGGGTAAGTAAGTGTTCACTAGCTCAGTCCGAGGGTTCAGAGACTCTGAATTGCCTCTTGGGGGCTAGGACTACATTTCTCACAATGCACCTGCACAAACCAGGAAAAATCCTGGTGCACCTGGTCAGCTGAGCTGATCCTCTCTTTGGGCTTGCAGGTGACATCTTCCAGCTCTGTTGTACCTGTTGCTGACCAGAGAGTCCAGTCCTTTTCCTTTGAGTCAGGCACGGTTGTTTCTTTGGTGAGCCTTGAGAGTGCAGCAGGTGCAGTCTTCTGGAGTGAAAGCCTTTCGTGGTGCAGTTCAAGGGTTCAGCAGGGCAGCCCTCCTTCTTTTTTTGTTCTAGGCAGTGCCTTGGGGAGCTTTTGCAGCTCTTCAATATTTATCCTCCATTCTAGGCTGGCAAGGGGGGGACACCAATCAATAGAGGTGAAGTTACCTCTCTCTACTGTGACTACTTTCTGCACAGTGTGGCATATTTGTGACACATAATGCGCTGTTTTATCAAAAATCTTAATCGAGAACATCTCTGCTTGCTGTGTGTGTGTGTGTATGTGTGTAGCCCTACGCAGGGGTGTGGCTACCATTTAACTACACTCCTTTTGCAGCCCCTCTCCTTATCTAATTAGGATGGCTCCCATCTGGCAGGGGATCAAGGATGTGGGGACTGGCCTGGGTCCAATGACATCTTTTCTCCTGCCTTTTAAGTCTGGCTTATCTCCTCAGCATCCTTCCACTCCCTGGCTTCTCCAGAAGCATATCTTCTCCCACCACATGGCTGTATTGTTTCAGTACCAGGCCTCTTCACATCTACTCAGGGAGCAGCTTTGCTCAGGCTGACAAAGGCTAAACAATCAGAGGAGGCTGCTACAGGGCTCCTTTAGGTAATTCCAGGTTCTAAAACTACTCTCCTGTAATAGTTGTAATAAATCTGACTTTGGCGAGTTGTTGGGTTTATTATAACCATTATTTTGATACTTTGAATGAAACTGCTAGCTAGCCCCTAAGCAGAGATAGACTTTATTTAGTTTAAGAATGCCTTCCTGTGCTAGCCTATGGGCCTAAAAGCACTACAATGGAGAAAAACTACTTTGTCTGTTTTTTCCTACCAGGGCATATAAAACATCTTATATATTTTCCCTGCTTTTTAAAAAAAAAATCCACCCTACCCTAAGGGCAACTAGGGCAGACCTTAGGGTGACTTATACGCTATAAAAAGGGAGTTTTGGGCTTTGGAAGTACTTTTAATTCGAACATCGAATTTCGACATAGTTTTATTTTAAAACCAGCTTGCAAAGAAGGTCTGGCTTTAAAATGACACCAGACACCACAGCAGTGCACTCTTAAACACATTGGGGCTTATTTATGAGCCCTTGCATCACTTTTGCGCCCCCTGTGCGTCACTTTTTGTGACGCACCAGCGGCGTAAAAAGTGAGCCTTGTTGCACCATATTTACAAAGTGACGCATCTTCATAGAAGCGCCACTTTGTAAACCCCTGCGTCACATTATACCTGCGGCAGGTAAAATGTATGCAGGGGGGGCGTTCTGACACAAGAAAGGGTTGTAGAAGAGACGCAGTGAAATCTATCAGATTTCACTGCGCCACTTCTAGGACGCAAATGAGTTAATATCTTACGCCTGCCTCATGGCAGGCGTAAGACTGACGCAGGCACATTTCACATGGGGCTTGCCCATGTGTAATGACCCATTGCTGGAGTTGCGTCACTTTTGTGACCCACTCCAGCAATGCGTCATTTTTGCGCCTATAGATACGTCACAAATACTGACGTGTCTGTAACTTCTTGCGACATGATGCGTCATACAGTAAATATGACGCATCACTGGTAGCGCAAGGAGAGCGCAATGAAAAGTGATGCATCGCTCTTTTCTCACAGCGATGCGTCACTTCTCATAAATGAGGCCCCTTAAGTCCACTAGGGTCTCTAAGCGTACATGCCCTACCATATATTGGGGACTTACAGGGAGGCTGCGTAGGACCTGGCCTTTTTGGCAAAAGTGCCCTAAACATTTTGCTTTCCCCCTAGACAGTTTTCCTGACATAGAGTTGCCAATTTAGATGCTTTGGGTACTTTGCCACTGCTGATCAGTGTCAAAGTACAAGTGTTCCCTGTGTAAAGTGTAATGGTAATTGGTTGGCCATGATTGGTATGTTTGCCTTACTAGTAAAGTCCCTAGTGATGTGCACTGGGTGTGCCAGGGCTAGTAATGCAAAGGTGCGTAGAGAAGGGAACTCAGGCCTGCAGTGTAGGGCCTGCGCGCAGTTTGCTAAGTTAGCATGTTGGCCTGAGAAATGCAACCACTTGTCAGGCCTTACTTTCCCTTTTGCGTACACAATGACCACCTCTGTGGTAGGTCCCAGGTAACCCCTGGGCAGGGGGCAGTGTAAGTAAAAGGCAGGACATATACTGAGGTGTGTGCTATGTCCTGACAGTGAAAAACACTCCATTTTGTTTTTCACTGGTGAAAGGCCATCCTGCCCATAGGACAGAATGGGGGAGGTTGGGTAATGTGTTTGGTAGCCTAGTTTCCTAAAAGTTTAAAATAGAGAGGTGAAGTTTAGTATGTATGAATTCACTGTGTCATAACACATCTTTCAATGAAAGTGGTTTTGTGACTGTGTGGTCAGAAACCACTCTTTTAGAAAGTGGCTGAGTTTTGTGCTTTAAGCATTTCTGTGTGTCTCTGCTGAATGTGGATTGACTGTCTGGATCTGAGAGGTGAGAGGAGCTGGGAGAGGCTTGACCCAGGGAGGAGTTGACATGGCACCAGGCTGCCCTGCATCTGGAGAGTAGGGGAGGAGAAGCCTGGGAGGTGAAAAGGCCTGGGCTGCTGCTATAAACCCAGTAGCGGTCTGTGGAGGGAGTTCCGTGGGGCGGTGAGGCGGGGCGGGGGAGGGGCAGGGTGGGGAAATGTAAACACCGGAATATGGATGAACGGAGGTAAGTACACATTTAAATAAATAAAATGGATTTCGTTGCGCGCGCTGCATCGCATTTTGCTACGTTCCACCAGTCTTCTGTTTCCATACACATATTAGATGTAATAGAAGCCATTTGCTGATGTCGGGGGCACCAATCCTCAAGCCTTGAACATATCCCATCATGGTTCTTTTTCACATTAATATTTGCTAATGAACAGTAACTGAATTACATTAAAAAAAACATCTTTGGTAAAACCCTGACTCTCAGACATTAAGGCAACATAGTTCTTTGAGAAGCAAAATCAGCATAATACTTGTTTGATTTATTTTGTATTCCAGCTTTCTGCAAAGCTGACTTTTTCCAAGGAGACTTACAACTTTTTTTTCCAAAACCTTTGTTTCCCACATAAGATCGTTTTCATTTCTTGAGACATCTTATTTATTAAATTCATATTGTATTAGCGAACATGATTTGGAACCCTTACATGTATTATTTTCTTACCTGTAGTCTTGTTTTAGTCAGTTGCTGCATCTGTACCACACACATTTCTTTAAGGGAAGTTTGCTGCTTGAAGCAGCTACCAAGTTTGATGCAGATATTACACACAGAAAATATCCAGTTTAGATATTAGCAACCCGTTTGAACTATGCTCAATGTTAGCTCAATCATAGCTCACATCAAAGATGCTCCCTTTCTCCCCGCAGCCCAAAATTCCGATTTCCTGTAGTCTCATCATAAGCACTTATTAGAAAATGATTTTAGACCCATCTACAATCAGTGGAGACATTATCAACCGTCAACTGGAATGAACAAAATATTTAATGTGTTTTAAAGCTTATTTGGAAATAATATTGTACATAAGTAGCTCAGTGAAGGGTAAACGATGTTAATAATGAATTGTTTCACCCCCTGGAATGCAGTTGTTAATTAAGTTTGTGAAGATCTATGAAAATTAGGCGATTTTGTAATTTCTTATCTGCACAGAAAAGTATCTTTTATCATTCAGAAATGCATTTTATCTGAAGACACATGAATTGAAAGGACAACAGAAAGAAACAAGCATTTGCAATGCAATAGCTCTCGCATTTACGCGAGTTTAAGCTATTGGCATGGTAAATGACAATGCGTTTTATTTATGTTTCAAAAAACCAAAACATAAATGAAAGGCATTGTCATTTATAATGCCAATAGCTCAAACTCGCAGAAATGTGAGACCTGTTGCATTGCAAATTTTTTTTAATTAGAGACGTTGGAAAAACTGTCTGCCAGTCACCCGCTGTGACAGCAGAATACAAAGGTCAAGAACATGCTCAGTTGGCTCACTAAATTCAGTCCTTCCAAAGAAACATACAATTCCATGTAATTCTGCTTTCTATTTGGATGGAACAAATTTGCCTACTGTTAGCAGATGTGTGTACAAAGAATCTTTGAAATGTAACTCTTTGCTGTGCCCCCGACATGAAGAGAGGGGTTGGCCTAGCGGCTAGGGCGGTCGACCGCGAATCTGGGGAACCGGATTTGAGTCACGGCAACGACGCTGAACATCCTGTGATTCTGGGCAAATCACCTAATCTCCCCGTGCCAAACAGAAAAATTAATGTGTCCTCATGTAACGCAACTGGTGTTATGTAAAGCGCTCCGATACCGGATCAAGTTCGCGCTATATAAAACTCTGTTAAAAAAAAAATGATTCACTACACACTTATCTGCTATATGCGCTCGCAGGGCAGGTAATCTGACGGACATGTTGTATATTTCAGAATTATGGAATACAAATTGTTTTGATCGTTGTCCATAACAATACACTTCTGAAACAGATGCCTGCTACGCAAATAAAGGCCTGTAGTGTTTGCCCCTGGAGAAAAACCATTTATTTCATTCTCTACAGAGTCATCGCTAAGCATGCGGGGACGTTTAAAAATATAAATACACGTACAGGTATACAAGACATGGGCTTAGGCCTGTCGACAAAAAATTCAAGGCTAAAAACCACACAAGCCATGGCGATTGGTCTGCAGAACCAAGTATTAAAAATACTTTGTAAATGCCACGGACAAACTGTGTTCTTTTGGCATAACAAATAAAGGTCATACTTTCACAGTGAGAGTAACTGGAAAGCTATGCTTAAAAAATATTACACCGAACTGAAAACATGCTAGATGCATTTTTAAGACTGTCATACTTTAAACTGTTTGTTGAAAAGACATTGCGATGTTAGTCTATTAACACTAATCAGCTACATGTTGTAGAGAGATCCGACAGACCCGGAAGCACTCTGTCAATTTCCCTAAGGAAAGTGGACAGTGGCCTGTGTAGAGAAAGGTTGTTTGCTGATCTCATTCCTAAAATTCCTTACCTCTAAAACGGCCTTCGACTTACTGCTCGCTAAACAAGCAGGAAGTGGGATAAGGGATGGGCTGGCATATGGTGAGCACTTTCGCGGGCGCTTTGATGTTCTCAGTGGCCGCGCGGCTCACTGAGAACATCAAAGCGCCCGTGAAATGTACACGCAGGCTGCCAAATAGTGCGCGCGCCCGGCGCACAGGCACTGTAGTTGGGGGCCTGAAAAGCACTCGTTTGCACTTCCAAATCCCCGTTATCTAAAGCTCTCGCCAGTGCAGCGCTAAAGCGCTGGCTCAGGCGAGACCTAAAAATGAAGATATGTGTTCAATCATAAAGAAAAATAGCCCAAAACCAATTAACAAGTTCCTGTTTACCTGAAATAAGCATTTACTATGATCTTTATTTTTATTTATTCATGTTTAATGTAGCACATCAAACCCCTAACTGTGGGCGTAGAGAGCTCTCAATGTTCAGTGTTCATGACTGATAAAAATATTGGTCTGTCGGTAGGCTGAGTATGTAATAGCAGATGAGTTTGTTATTACCTGTCTCAACAAACGTATGTCTCGACAGTTGGCAGAATTCACTGATGCTAATTTATCTCAAAGTGAAGTAAAAAGGACAACAGGAAGAACAGGAAGAACAGTGATACTGCCTCTTGCTTGATGCTCAGAGTGTCAGTTGAGAGACAGGGGCTAAAAGATATAGGGGAGCATGCATCAAGCTATTTTGTGATCGCAAACGTTGCGAATCACAAATATTGGCCGTTTGTGGTCGCAAAATAGCCATAAGCAATGCATAAAGCAAAATCGCAGAATCTTCCGCAAAATCGCAAAATTTAGCGATTACCTAAATACCGATTCTCAAATAGCGAAACCGTAGTAGGTAATCGCTAATTGGTAATTGCAAACCTATGCATGAAAAATTCGCAAATTGCAGATCTGCTGCGAAACGCAAATTGCATTTGCAAAATAGCATCAAATGAAATCAGATGGTAATAATTTCAAAGTTAACAAATCAGGTGGTAACCATTGGCAAACTACTTAAGCAGGCCCAGAATGCCTCAGAATGCTTCACAATCACAGCACTCTACGTCATGGCGAGGAAGATGAGGCTACGAGCAGCAGCACAGAGAAGAAGGAGGATACAGGAGCGCATTATCAGAGTGTGCATTACATTGTTGGGGCAGAGAGAGGAAAAGATATATGACAAATATAGGTTGAAATTAGACATGATCTATGATCTGATAGCTGAATTAGATCCCCAACTGCAGCGTCAGACTCACAGGACACATGCCATCCCCACTCATGTGCAGGTCCTCTGCTCTCAGCACCTCCTGCAGCTGAAGGTGTCTCTATCATGCTTTTTCAACTCATTCCTTTACACCATGTAGCAGAGGATACACCATCACATAAGGTTTCCCACAACACCAGAGAAATTGCAGCAAACCAAATAAGATTTCTATGAGGTAGCCCATTTTCCCCACATAATTGGTTGCATTGATGGGACGCATGTAGCCATTTGTCCGCCCTCAGTGAATGAGTACATTTAAAGGAACAGAAAATCATACCATTCATTGAACATACAAGTCATCTGCAATTCTAAAAACATCATCACAGACATAGTGGCTAGTTACCCTGGCAGTACACATGACTCCTACATCTTCAGACACAGTGGCATACACACTAGGCCTGGGTGGTGACCTTCGCTCCATTCGCAGAGTTTTCTGCACTCTGCACTACACGGAGCTCGTGGAGTGCAGAAAACTCCACTTCGCGATGTGCAGCGGAGTTTTTCCCCCACTCGCGATAGCGAACGGTAAGTTCGCGAGCGCGAGCTGCCGCTCGGGTAGAATTTCTACCTGAGCGGCAGGAAAACCAGCACAAACTGCAGTTCGCACTGTACTCCGCCACTCGTGGAACTTTGCCGTTTTTTTGTAACTTCATGGAGTTCCGCGTAGCAAATCTCCACGAACTACGCCCAGGCCTAATACACACACGTCTCTTTGTGGGAGAATTTGGTGAAAGATACCTGCTTGGTAAACATATGTACTACTGTCTTGCAGACTTTGTGGCCATGATGACACATAGCAGTGAGTAATGTTTTTGTTTTACACCATAGGTGATAGCGCATATGGTGTGCGCTCCTTCATACTGACGCCATACCTAAATCCAAGTACCCCAAGTGAGCAGCAATATAATGAGGCGCATATTTCCACCCGCAACCTGATTGAGAAGACATTTGGATTACTGAAATCTAGGTTCCGCTGCCTCGACAAAAGTGGTGGTGCATTGCAGTACAGGCCAGGCCAGATACCTGCTGCAAAATTGTGACCACTTGTGCCATGTTGCACAACATTGCTACTACTAGAGGCATTGCACTGGAACTCTCTGACACAGAGCCTGAGGAAGACAATCAGCCGGGACAACCACCACAAGCAGCATGCGGTCCGAGCGCAGCAGAGGGGAGACAGAGATGTGCCAAAATCACACAGCACTTTTCTTAAGGTGGGTAATGATGAGACAACACACTACATGCTCAACTGTTTAATTGAACCAAATGTGGTAGTGTTAATGCACACATATCAGGTGCAAACAAGCATTGTGTTTTATAAAATTCAACAACATGACATTGCCATGGTATTGGCAGTCCAGACAATTTGCATGCTACTGGTTACCTCACCAGATTTAACTTTGTCCCACTTTTACTTATTGCGGCCACGCACTCCCGGGGGCTTTTCTGGGGGCTCTGCCACATCCCTTGTGGAGCCTTCAGAGCTAAGTGGTGCTCCGAGTACTGCACCTCCTGCTTGTGGTTACTGGTGCCAGGAGACTACTGAGGCTGGAGACCTCCTCACTCTCCCCCCAGTACACTGTTGCCACCAACTGCAGCAGTCTGGAGTTGCTCCACCTCATTAGTGACCTGTATAAGGCCCCTGGCCACATCCCCACAGCAATGGGTCATCTCCACTTGCATCGCCACAGCACGACGTGACAGCTGAGCTGTTGTTGTGCTCAGGCGATTAATGGCCCTGGTGTACCCATCTAGGTACACCATCAAATCATGATGCCTTTTACGTTGTGATGCCTGGTCATCCTGCATCACCCTGCACAACTCATGCATGGCTTTGGTGACATTCTTGAGATTGCCATTTGTGGTCCTCTGTCCTTCCACAATTGAAGTGGTGAGCTCCTTCATGCAGTCCCTGATTTCTCCAATGTTTGTGACCAATGTACCAAGTTGGGCCTGCATTAAGCGCATGTTCTTACATTGTAGGTGCTGGACCTTCAACATCTGTCCCTCCAGGCCACCCCAGACAGCAGACCCTTCATCTCCTGCAGCTGCCATGTGTGCCCTTGCCCTGCACTGTGCAGCATCAGTACCTCTGCTCTTGTTGTGGGGGTGTGGCCAGCCAGTGATGTTGGAGGGTCAGGTTGGCTCCCCTCTTCACTTTCAAAATCTGGTAGCGGTGGCACTGTGGTCCTGCGTCTACTGGATGCAGGTATTGGTGTTGCTGGTGCCAATTGTGTCTGCTCTTTTGACTGGGCCTCAGTATCCCGGGTGTCATGGACTTCACCACCGTGAGACTCCTGCGCAGATGCATCTGTGATTTTAAACAGTGCTAGTTCAGTATTTTTGGTGGACATGTATGTCACATTGCGCATGGTATTCTTTAATAAAGTTATTTAGTTAAACACGATGTCTAGTTTATTCACTTGCTTGTTGAACTATGATGCACTGATTCTGTTTTGATCCCTCCTTGCCTTTCATATTGTATTTGCTGTCTGCTAATCCCATAATGCATTTGGGTGTAGCAAGTAAAATGTGGACTGGAGTTAGATTTGCTACACTAAGCCTAATCTGCATATAGGGGAGATTTTTAAGATTTAACAATGAATGATAACTTGCATGGTTCTTACCTTGTGTTGTCCCGGCCAATACCGAGGTGTCAATCTGTGTTATGCCAGCTACTGCTTCCGGCTGCAGTGTTGACTTCACCATGTCCTCCAGGGGTGTGCTGGCAGGTTCTGTTGCTGGTCCCTCTCCTGTCTTTTTGGCATCTGCAAGCCTTGCAACCACCTTTTCCTTAGCACGGCTCCACAGGTCATACCAGCGCTTGCACTTGCGCAGGTCTGATGTGGACCGCTGTGTGACCGCCACAGAATTGATCCTGGATTGGATACCAAGCAATATCTTCCTTTTCACCGACTCCGGGACCTGGAGTAACTGCTTGCCAAACAGTTTGTCGTGGCGCTGGACGACATCCTCAATGAGGACTTCAAGTTCTTTGTCACTGAATTCCAGCTTCCTCTTGCGCCCTTCTGCTTTCTTGTCACTTGTTCCAGAAGCCATGCTGGTGTTCTTGCACAGGTTATGCTCTCCAAAATGCTTCCTTCTGCTCTGCTCCAGCAGTCTGCCTCACCCTCTGTCTCTCTCAGTACACAGGTGTGAGCAATTCCAGCATCACTTCCTGGTTCTGATGTCATCACGCTGCATCGTTATTTGCGAATCGCTATTTGTGATTCGGTAATAGCGGATTGCTTTTTGCGATTCAGTAAAGCGCAATCGCTAATAGCGATAGCGAATTTTACCGATTCGCAAAAATGTAGTGATTTTTTTAATGCATAGATTACCAAAAAGCGCTTTCTTAAAAATTATTTAGAAATCGCAAATTGGAAGTTTGATGCATGTGCCCCATAATGATTTAAAATTTATTAATTGCTTCTTTGAATAATCCCTCTGGTATCTCTGCAGTGATGAATCTTGTTGTGCAGCTCTAAAAGCTGAGAGTGAACGGATCAAAAAGAAACACCAGCAGTCATTCAGAGGTCGGTAGGTCATGCTCCAAATCGCATTGGTGGCAGAAGTCCTACCTCCCTCTTCACAGAACTACCCGCCATATTACAAGGCTTTGGAGTGGCGTTTTTACCAAACATGTGCCTGCATTCATGGGTGAACACTTTCAGTGAAAATGGTTGTGGGGCTTTTATTTTGTTTTTTAATAAAACCCTCTAAAGCAGAGATTTGGTTCTGAAAATCAAAACATCAATAGCCCAGATGCGCTCAAAGTATTTTTGCAGAGCTAATTTTTTTATATTTCCAACACATGTTTTTGCTGATGGTTGAGAGCAGGGGCATGTTAATTGACCGCTGTAAAGAAGTTGAATATGTAATTAATAATGGCTGCTGGGCAAAGGTTTCCACCAGCAAAACCAGCTGAGGCTCCCTCTGAAACTTGTGGTCCCGGACTGAGAGGATAAAGAAAGTGAGTGGTATGGGGCCCATAACGAGTTATGGTGGCTGTCCTGTTACCCCAAACTCTACATAAGCTCAACTCTCTCTAATCTATAACTGTTTGAGCTGTCTATTGCATTTGAGGGCTACTTGCTGCAAGAACTGCAAAGATACTTTGAGTGACTACTCAATTGATAGTACAAAGGGAAGAGTGAGAGCAGCTCAAAAAGGTGGACAGTCTTGAACTTAGATGCAGTTACACCTAGGGTCCCCTTGTAGTGATAAGGTCAAAATGGTGCTGTATCCCTCCTATCAGCAATCCACTTAAATAGTGAATTTAAAGGCCACTCTATCTGGCGCCATTGCTGATGTCCACGTATACAAGATTAATGGTAGAAGTCGATATTCACAATGTGCCCAATTCAAAATCTTCATGTTGTAGTCCGTAGAATAGCACTATAGTACTACTACTCAAGTTCCACAAACCTGGGGCATATTTATGACTTCTGACACAATGCTTTGTTGCGGCAGCTAAGCCTGTGCTGTGTTTCGACATTTCCTTGTGACATGGATGTGCCATATTTATTGTACAGTGCACCATGGCAAAAGGACTTATAATGCGTCAAAATGTCAGACTCATCGGTTTGAATGTCATCACAAAGTGTCGTGATGCAACTGCTTTCAGTGTGACACAAAGCAAATTTGAGTGTCACAAGTACCATTACGTGCCGCAAATTAGCATTGCAATTACCAGCCAGGAGGGCAACAACCCCAACCCCTGCCAAGATGACCAGACAGCAGCCCAGGAGAATAGGAAGAGGAAGTGCAGTTTCAGTGCTGAGGAGAACCAAATACAATACTAATCAGTGTGATGACAAAGAATGAATACCTCTCTCTGTCACCTCCAAATTGCCATTTAGAAGTAAGGATGCCATTTGGCAATGCATAGTGGATAAGATAAACTGCGTAGGTGAAAATAAAAGGAGACTACTGAGTGCAAGAAGAGGTGGCACGACCACAAGTGCAGGACAAAAGAAAAACTGTCCTGGAGCCTTAAGGCAGCCATTAGGACTGGAGGAGGACGTGATGTCCTGGAGGAGTAGGATCCATTGGAGGAGCAGGTGGCATCACTCATCCCAACAGAGTTGGTGGCAAGAGTGGAAGGACAGGACAGTGCTGCGGTCGAGGACCAGGAAGAACTACAGGGTAAGTGGAAACAAGGGACCATGTGTCATATGTAGAAAATGCATTTTTCATTAAACAGTGCAAATCAAAAATTTAAGGATGTTAGGAAATGCAAAATACAATTTCGGAGTATACAAATGGCATTTTCAGTGGTGCAAAATGCTATTTCTTCCCAGTAGAAATTGCATTTTGGAAATGTCTAAATAGGACATCACAAAAAGGGATTTCCAAATAGCGATTCGCTAAAGCTATATACATAGGATTTCCTGATTGCGAATACTCACAAAATGGCAATTTAGGAAATGCAATTACCATCAATCTGTATCAGGTGGTCACCAGGTGCAAACTATATAAAGGCAGCCAAAATGCATCAATCAATCAATCAAAACATTTGTAAAGCTCGCTACTCACCCGTGAGGGTCTCAAGGCGCTGAGAGGGAGGGGGGAAGTGGCTACTGGTCGAACAGCCAGGACTTGAGACATCTCCTGAATGTCAGCAGGTCCTGGGTCAGGCGCAGGTAGGAGGGGAGGGAGTTTCATGTCTTGGCAGCAAGGTGGGAGAAAGATCTGCTGCCGGTGGTCGTTCGGCGGATGCGAGGGACGAGGGCGAGGTCCGCGGAGCGCAGCTGGCAGTTCGGGGTGTAGAAGGACAGTCGTTCATTGAGGTATGCTGGTCCGGCATTGTGGAGTGCTTTGAAGGTGATCCTCTTGTTGACTGAGAGCCAGTGCAGATCTCTCAGGTGTGTGGTGATGTGGCTGTGGCGGGGGAGTCCGAGAATGAGGCATGCAGAGGCGTTTTGTATGCGTTGTAATCTCTTTTGGAGTGTGGCAGTGGTTCCTCCGTAGAGGGTGTTGCCGTAGTCCAGCCTGCTGCTGACGAGAGCTTGGGTGACTGTTCTTCTGGTTTCAGTGGGGATCCACCTGTAGATCTTGCAGACCATGCTTAGAGTGCTGAAGCAGGAGGAGGAAACAGTTGATTTGCTGGGTCATAGAGAACGTTGAGTCCAGGATGACCCCCAGGTTGTGTGCGTGGTTGGTGGGTGTCGGGGCAGCTCCTAGCATGGCCAGCCACCAGGAGTCGTCCCATGTGGAGTGGGTGGAGCTGAGAATGAGGATCTCCATCTTGTCTGAGTTCAGTTTCAGACGGCTAATCTTCATCCAGTCTGCGAAGGCCTTCATTCCCTCGTGGAGGTTGGATTTGGCTGTGGCCGGGTCCTTGGTGAGGGAGAGGATCAGCTGAGTGTCGTCGGCGTATAAGACGATGTTGAGGTGGTGTGCTCGGACGATGTTGGCGAGCGGTGCCATGTAGATGTTAAATAGAGTCGGGCTGAGGGATGATCCTTGGGTTACACTGCAGGTGAGCATGGTGGCTTCGGATCGGAACGGGGGAGTCAGACTCTCTGGGTTCTGCCGGTGAGGAAGGAGGTGATCCAGTCCAGGGTTTTGCCTCAGACCCCTGCGTCGTGGAGGCGTGTGCACAGGGTGTGGTGTCAGACGGTGTCGAAGGTGGCCAAGAGGTCCAGGAGGATGAGGGCCGTGGTTTCGTCTTTGTAAAGTATGGTCCTGATGTCGTCAGTGGCGGCGATGAGGGTGGTTTTGGTGCTGTGATTGCTGCAGAAGCCGGATTGGGAGGAGTCCAAAAAGTGGTTCTCCCTCAGGAAGTGGGTCAGTTGTCTGTTGGCGATCTTCTCAATGACTTTTGCAGGAAACGGGAGCAGGGAGATGGGTCTGAAGTTCTTGAGGTCTTTTGGGTCCGCCTTGGGTTTCTTGAGAAGGGCATTGATCTCGGCGTGTTTCCAGCTCTCTGGGAAGGTGGCGGTCTCGAAGGAGTTGTTGATGATCTTTCGGAGTTGTGGTGTGATGATGGAGCTTGCCTTGTGAAGATGTGGTGGGGGCAGGGGTCGGAGGGTGATCCGGAGTGGATGGTGTTCATGATACTGATGGTATTTTCGTCGTTGACGTTGTTCCAGGAGAGCAGAAGGTTGGTGTGTTTGGTGGGTGTTGAGTCGGGGATGTCGGTGTCTGTCATCGGTGTTTGGGTGTCGTAGCTGTTGTGGATATCTGTGATCTTGCGGTGAAAGATCAGGCTCTTTCAGTATGGTGGCTCTGTATGTCTTGGCGAGGAGAAAGATGATTTTGGTTGGCAGGCAGAGAAGGAGGAGGAGATAGGAGAGGATATTTAGGGTGAGAGTCATCCAGCTTGAACAGACAGAGGAGGAGATATGAGAAGTACAGACTCAGTAGTGAGGTAATTCTGGAATAAATTGCTGAGTTGCAACCTCAGCTTCAGAGCCCAACACTCAGAAGCAATGCAATCCTACCACATGTGCAGGTATTGTGATGTCTATACCTGCTAGCTTCTGGCAGTTCCCAGGGAGTCATTGCAGGGGCAGGGGGAGTATCACAAAGTGCATTTTCCAGGTTCTTTCACAGGTTTCTGGACATCATGATTAACAGAGTTAACCAATACATTTACAGACTAAATTAATATTTTACCAGGTAGCACAGTTCCCAAATGTTCTTGGCTGTGTTAATGGTACAAATCTTGCCATATGTTCCCCCTCAGCAAATTAATTAATCTACAGAAATAGGAAAAACTCACACTTACTCAATGTACAGATAGTGTGTGATGCCTCATGCATCCTTTCAGATCTTGTTGCCAGATTCCAAGGCAGCAGCCATTACTCCTTCATGTTCCACCACAGTGGAATACATAACTGACTGTCTTAATGTGAATTTGGCGCTGGCTTTTTACTTGGTGAGAGAACTGCTGACTCAATGCTTATAGTGGCCAGAACTGTTTGTGTAAAATTACCTAATGGTTACTCCTCATGCGCTTTAAGGAGACAGTGCTCATGCCTTGTGTCCTTGGATACTGACACCATACAAAGCCGGTGGTGCAATAATTTACAGACCTGAGACATGCTGTAAACTCATCGCCACATGTGCAGTTCTCCACAATATTGCCATGAGAAAGGGTCTGCACAACATCGCCAGAGAGCCTGTATCCTACTCAAATGAGGAATTACCACCACTGCAGGTGTAGCAGGATGTGACACGTGCAACAGAGGGTTATGCACAATGCATAGCGATCACCAAAAACTATTTTTTAGGTAAGAATGATTACAACATCTAAGAAATTGATATCACACATGATGGTAATGCATGGTGGGTAACAGAAAAATCACCTTTTATTCAGGTTGTATGAGTAATATATCTCTTCTAAATCAACTGTATTCATTGCTGCTATAACATTATTTCAACAAAGCAGCAAAGTATGTAATAATAAACAAACAAGGTGGACTCATGACTCTGAGTGTATACTGGATTCACTTTTTCTGGCCTTGGAGGTTGGTTGCCTTCTCAGCATCACCGGCCTGTGGGAGAGGGGACATGTCAGATCCAGAAGTGTTTCAGCGTGTAAGCCTGGTACAGCATCCCTCATGCATAGATATGGCACTGATGCTAAAGCCATCTTCACTCTCGGTTGGCGGCAGAATGTTGAGGACAGACAGGTTGTGTGTCTGTATGTTTTCAAGGGCTGTTGTCAATTGTACCAGCCCATGTGCAACATCCTGACAGCAGTGCCCCATGTTATTTTGTATGTTGTCAGGCATCAAAGTGTGCCTCTACTGCCTGTGACTGCATACTTTGCTCCTTCTCCAGAGTAGCAATCCAATGGTCTTGCCCTTTCTGTAATTGCTGCATTGACCTTGACATGCTTTGCAGATGCCTATTAACAGTTTTTATGTGCTTGGTTTGCAGGCTCTACACCGAGATGATGGATTTCTCCAGGCTCTACGGTGTCTGTGCGTCCTGCCCACAGATGTAGTTGTGTCCCTGCTTTGGGATTGTCCCTCATCATTGTCCACAGAGTCTGGTAGTGGGGCAATGGTTGCTCTCCAAGTATTTTGAGTTGGAGCAATGAAAATAGGAGTTGCTATTGTGCTGTCCTCCATTTCCATGTGTGTGTCAGTAGCTTCTTCAGGCTCAATTGTTTCTGACACATCCTTGGTGTGATCTGCGGAAATGCAGGTGCATAATTAGTTTAAATAAATGGTTAATGTTTGTTCACAATATTGTTGTAACTGTGCTTCATTTGTTTGTGACATGTTTATGATGAACAGACATGTATAGTGTAGTCATTAGCACACAGTACATTATGCAACGTTGGTGTACTATAGCTCCCATGATGCATTACCAAGAAATAGCACACATCAAAATAGAGTTCTGTTTGCTGTGATGTTTTACTTGCGAAATTACAAACATTATGTTAATGTTAAGTAAGTAAAAGGAAAGTTGACTTACCCTGGCTGGTGCCTGCAGGATTGGAGGTGTCAATGCCTGACACTTCCACCACACTTTCTAGTTACAGTGTACCCTCGATCAGTGATTCCTTAGGGGTGAGAGAGGGGTGTTTGGAGGGTCCCACACCTGTGCCATGACCCTCAACCATCCTTATGGCCACCTTCTCCTTTGTGCGGAATCTAAAGTCATGCCAGGGTTTTCTGAACTCTGGTATGGTCCTCTGTGACACCAAGGGAGTTTACCTTCTCCAAGATGCTGCTCCATATCTTGGTCTTTGGGCATTCAGAAATAGTAAATGAATCCTTACCATTTAGCTGGTCCATATATGGCACGCATTCTTGGGTTAAGAACTCCAACTACTTTTCAGAGAACTTGACCTTGTGGTTGCTTCTCCCAGAACCCTTGTCCCCTTCTTTCTTGGACATGGTATGGTTCAAGCACAGGAATTACACTATAAGTGGTGAGACAGGGGCACTCCTTCCTTCCAGCACAATCCTAGGTTTCTGGGTTGTGGCCACACCCTGCATTACTTAACTTCCTGGTCTGACTTCATTATTCTGCATCATGAATGCGACTTTTCATAATTCCAGTTTTACAATTTCTTAATTTCAATTGCGACTGTGTAGAAATCACTATTAGTAGAATCCCCTGTCTCATACATCTCAGTTTGCAATTCCCTAATATTGATTTCTACAGTTACGCTATTTTGAAATCGCAAGTCTAACTTTTGTACATATGGGTCCATATGTTTTAAACTGTCATGCAGGACATCACAGCAAGATACTTGGCTGCACTGACCGTTGTGCAAGGGAACAGGAAGGAATGTCTCACATGTTAACTCATCCATCACATAACTGTTATTTTATTGCCCAGTCACAATTATTCAGTCGAGTCCAGCCCTGCCAAGTTTCTTTGGTCTGTGCGTGATATGTTACCCCAGTCCAGGTTTTCCTTTTATTCTTGACACTTGTAGTGTAATCAATAACAATATTGACAAGGACTACAAGTCCCACAGTACAAAGCAAAAAAACAGGTATAGAGCAGTACATCATTCATGGACCTTGGAAACTTTGCTTATATGTCTGTGCCACTGTAGGCCCCCTTGCACCATGATGCAAGGCTGCTTGTCTTGGGCCAGGTAGTCAAAAGTGTAATGTAATGTAATATAAAGTAAAGTGACATGGCAGAAAATCAACTTGTCACCTGAGAGGGTATCCAGATGCTGAGAATGTGCATGCCCTCCAAGTAGGATCACTTGTACAGCTAAGCATACAGTCACTAGCACAAATTCATTTTGCATGCAGCAGTCGTGATGTGCTGGGTGAGATTCTTAGTGGTGTTGCATGCCGTGTAAGGTACCAGCCTAACTCCTGTGTTGGATATTTGTGGTGGGGGTGAGTGCAAGTGATGCAGAGCAGAGGACCATGATTGTTTGGTAGACATGTAAATGGTGTGTGATCTAGGTGGGTCCCTAGTAGTGTAGTGCCTTGTAGGTGTGGCAGAGCATCTTGAACTGACAGTGTGCCTAAATGGCGAGACATCATATTTTGAAGAGGTGAAGTGTAATAAGTGTACCACAAGGTAGGCTGAGTAATAGTCTGGCAATGGTACATTGGTTAGTTTGCTTCTTGTGTAGCAGCTGTGCAGACATGCTGTGGTAGAGGGCATTGGTGTACTACAGTTTACATGTGATGAGGACCTGGGAGATGGTCTCACAGGTGTCATGAGGGAGCCGTATGAACAAATGTCTGACCATGCTAATAGAGTGGTAGGAGGTGGAGTTGATGTGAAGGTTTCTGGGAGGGTTGGATTTTGAAGGGTTTGCGCCCGGTCATGTAAGCAACCAGTGTGAGTTCACGTTGCAGAATATCAGCACCAACATCTTGTGAGGTTGAGTATGAGCCAAGCCATTACTCTCACATAACGTCAGCCATGTTTGTCAATGGCACAATGTAACAACTGTTGGTGGTGTTGGAGTCACTAAGAGTAATTGTATGATCTGTGTGTCATTAGTGTAAGATATGATGTAGAGTTCCAGGGTCTGGATGATGAGTGCCGGAGGAGTCAGCTGTTGCATACTACAAGTGTGATGGTAACTATCCCCTTTAGAGACTGGTCTCAGTGTCATATGTTGTGAAGTATGGAGATGACTATGTAAGTGCTAGGAAGCTAAAGGAGTCCCTTGACAAATTTAAATCATGGCATATACATGCCTACCCCCTTTCCTGCAGTACAGCAAGGTTGCATACTGTTTTAGGTGGTGTGAAGGTGTGTCAAATATGACCCCCAGGGCACAATATTGCACAAACTGTGTGCAAGACAGCACACCAAGGCATAATGTTGTGCTGTGCTGTAGGAAAGGTTGATTGCAGGATTGTGAGAGAGATAAAGTATGACATATCTTGGTTAGTGCTGGGGTGCTAATTGATGGCTAGAGCCAATGCAGTTACCTTTGCAACATGGATAATGGTCTCAGCAGTGGTGTTTCCTCAGTGTATTCGGAAAGCAAAAATGCATTACAATATGTAAAATGTGGCCTGTTCCTGCACCCACTGTTTCAGGCAGGGTGGGACAACAAGCTGCCCAGCTGCATGGCATTGTGTTGGATGACAAAAAGAGGCCGCCATGTCAATATTGAGGGTGTGTGAATGATGTACAGTTATAGCCATGTGAAAGCAACAGTACTACAACATGGCCCTATTTACTTGTAGCAGCATATGTTCCACATATCCCTGTGTAATAGCAGGTGATTGTAAAAACTATCTGAATGTCATAATACTCACTTATGTCATATTCTATCATGGCTTATTTGTACCATATTCCTATTTCTTACCAAAGGGAACAGCAACACCTCCTACAGATGAGCCTGTCCATGATGCCCAACCTGTTGGTGATACCATCCTGTCCCCCCCCCAATAGATGAAGACAACATCCAACAACTCCTGGACTCTTGTGAAAATTATCCTCTGGCTTTGGCAAGGGAAGATGACATTGTAGGGTCTCCAGATGAACAGTCATCCACTGCACATGGCCCACCAGCTATTCCATCACAGTTGAGGATTCTGAGGATCTCCAAGTTGTCTTTCAGCAGCGAGTGGTAGGAGTCCAGCAGTGAATGGCTGATGAAGTGGGGTTGGGGATGAAGACCATAGCAGCTACTCTTGAAGAGTCCTAATTTTGACGAAGGCCATCACAGACACCTACTATTGGCTCCATGTGATTGATGAGTCCCATGCTGACATCACTGATGTCTTGAGGCAGAGAGAACAGCCCTCTACATCTGAAACCAGTAAAGTTGCCAGGCAGCTGGGGGCCAAACATAATACCATGCAGTACCCGGAGGGCAAGATTGCCTCCTTCATTGCTTCAACGGGTGCCCTCAACACCAACGTCGTTGCTTTGTTAGCACCAGCCGACCCTTGCCAGGGGCTACAATACTGTCTTACAGCCACTCACAAATGGTAGTGGGAACAAGGGAGCCACATCTTCTCCTTCTGATATGCAGATTCCTCAGATGCCTCCCATTCAAACACCACCAATTGCAGGCGAGGCAGAACATGCATCAGAGGAGGAAGATGTGGACTTCACCAGTTTTCGTAGAAAAACTGCCAGATGAAAATTTGTGAGTGCCCCTAGGCCAGTTGTTTAATGGTCCTGTGTCGAACATCATGCCACCTTCTTTGTCATCAGTACAGTACCTTTTGTTTGTGCATTTGTTACTCTTATCCACTTGTGTTCTTTGAAAGAAGCCAACCTTTCCAAATGGCAATTTGTTCCTCCTTACTGAAATACGCCTCACCTTTAATTGTCATTGACAAGTGACTTTGGTAATCAAACTGTACCAAATGACTAGCTTTGTTGCTCAAATATGGAATTTACTAATCACATGAATATATATGAGGATCCATTATTCTGGATTAAAAAATATTATTTCCATTTGTGAAAACCATGATGAGTTTTGTTTGGCTATTGCTGGAATGTCTACCTATGAAATGGTGTCTGTATAATATCCTTAAGCACTTGCTTGCAGGAGAAGAACATTGAGCTAAAGTCAATTGCACATGCTGTCTTTGTCTGTGCACCTACACCAAGTACACCCACTGTATTGGTTTGATGCACAATGTGTACCTTATCAATGTCATGTCAGGGTGTATCAACAAGATGTATTTGCTTGATAGACACACAGTGAGATTGTTCTGACAATCTAAACACAGATTTACTACCTATAAATGGGATATGTGAGGTCAAAAGACTGTAACAATGTCAACATCAAAGTTTCAATGTAAAGATTACAACATCATTTCCAAATGTGACTAAAATCACTGCTCACACAAAATACTTCTGAATAGTTGTTCCAATACTAGGCAGGTATCCGTGCTTATAGTCCTCATGGATTTGCCTTGCACTTGTGACACAGAAGGATGCACTAGGGCAATTCATTACTGTAAATGACAGTGAACAAGGCATGTAAGTGCACCTTGGCTCCCCTGTGCATACTGACAAGTGTTCAGTAACTCAACACAGGACAAAATAGACAAATTATGTTTATCTGCCTCAGAAAGGCCTAACATGTTTTGAGTGTGAGTTTGTCTACATATCAAATCATTTGCACATACAAGTTTAGCATAGATGGAAGACAAGTGAAACTGACCGAATGCTACTCTTCCCAGGGAAGTGTAAATGGAGACATCTGTGAAAACATCGTTGTTGTTGGCTCCTCCTAAGTGAGCTGCATGAAATGGTACACTAATCAATATAATTTCAAAATAATGATGGATGTTGTCCAGGCTAGTGACACTTCCTGCACATTTAAAATACATAGAGCAAAGTAGACCTACTTTGAAAATAATTCAAGGGGGTTATATTTAGTGCTATGCAGCAGTTTAGATCACAATGCAGGGAGGGAGCAGCATTCTGTTAAAGATATAAAATTGTTAAACACTTACATACCCACTCACTTTCACACAGGTTGCTAACATTGGAATCTACCTGTCTTGTGCAGTGTGTAATCTCACTTTCCGTACAGAGCTCAAATCTGAGGAAGACTTACAGTTGTCCAGAGGCCTCTGATAAAGCAACATTTACCAACTATGAACTCAGGGCAATATGTTCATTATGTACTCTACTCACCTAACATAATATTACCAACTCGGGTCAAAAAATTAGCATACAACTAGAGAACAATGAAAACTGTGTAATAATCTACTAAAAGTACTACATACAAAAACGAACTAAGCCTACCTTTCCTACAGTAGTTATCCTTAACACTAGCCTATACTAACGTATCTAACTCTACACCTACCCTATCCTCTGTTCATTCATTTCAAGTTAAGCATTAACCCCCCACACCTTAATACACATATAGATCATACAACACAAACATCAACTACACCCTAAACATATGCTAACTACACATAGAAGCCTAAACAAATATATATATTCAGATTTTTTATAAACATATTTTTTTCTCCTTATCCTATACACAAAACATCAACCCCCCACCCACTAACATACTAAGAACATACTACAAAACTATTTAAACTAAACCTACACTATAATCCTAACTATCACTCTGCCTACTAATACAATTAAAAATTAATTTAACAATGCATATGACAGGGAGGGGAATGTCCTGAGGGAGAGAGTCAGATCTGAGTCACTATATTTGCAAGTGCCTTCTGGCATGTCAGAAGAATTTCCCGAATGCTAGTGATTTCATCCTCCAAACGATCTATTCTCCTGTCCATTCTCCACATCATTTTCCCCAGGGAATAGTAGAAGGTGAAGGGTGGGCCACGTCTGAACCTCTTACTGCCTGTGACTGGCCTGGTTGATCTGCTTTAGGGTCAAGTAGTCAGTTGAGTGCTGACCTGTTGCTACTCACTGTTGGCATAGGGGTCTTCTGGGGCTCGGACCTGTTTCCAGATCCCCAAATTCCACTGGCTTTTGCCTTTTCATAGATTTGTCCCATTTTACGGTATCCATTAGCTCTTTTCCTTATTTGGAGATAGCATGCCATTCGACCCTTGAATGTCTTGGCCATGCCTTCTGTTTTGTAAACACATATTATCTCAAGTTTCAATTTTACAACAGCACATTTGCCACATTTAGTGTGACATTGTCAAGCAATCATAAGTGACAGTCCACACCTACACCAAGTCCTTAGATACATATATTTAACATATATGTGTAACACATATCTTCAGTACAAAGACATTTCCTAATACAATAGATGGTGGGTGGCTCCCTCCTACCAGACTTTAATGTTGAACACTTTAACAATCTAGCCTCAGACAAATACATTGAAAGCTGACATAAAGCTTCTGGTATACAGTTGTACCTAAACTATGATAACCTTTACATATTTACTTTTCTATACACTCATTCTCTCAGGGCTGCATACATCAGTGCACAAATGGAATATCAAAATGCATTTCAGGGGTGTGTGTATGCATGCAGAACTACTCATCTCCACAAGATTTTTGTTGGGTATAATGTAGGGCCCATAGCACAATGATGCAAGGGTACCTGCGTTGGTCCTAGCCAGTCTAATTTACAACACTAGTAGGGGAACGGTGTAATGCATTGTATACTGCTAACACCATGCATTCCTTCATGTGAACTTTTACATAGTACTGCAACATGACGTTTGTTAGAAATGGGGGTCTCTAGTTAGCAAGGGTTTGCACCTTTGTCCAAATAGGGACCCTTCTTCCTAGTCAGGATAAGGGAGTTACACTCCTAAAATAATCCCTGTTCACCCCCTTGGTAGCTTGGCTCGAGCAGTCAGGCTTATTTTAGAGGCAGTGTGTAAAGCATTTGCACATAACCAACAGTAATAGAGTGTAAGCACTACAAAAGGACACCACACCAGTTTAGAAAAGTATCCAATATTTTTATATACTTAAGACCAAACACAATAAAAATCCACAATACAGTATTCAGAAATCTTCCGTTATCAAAATAAACTTGCAAAACAGTTCCTTGATGTCAATTGCTCTGTACGGGGCTATCGCGGCACCGTGAACAAAGAATCCAAACAGTTCCAAACAGTTCTTGCTGACTGCAGCGTCGCGGGCCAGCTACGGTGTCGGAAAGTCTCTCAAACAGTACCTTTACAGATGCAGGGCATCAGCGACCTCTCGTTGAGCTTCCGAAAGCACGACGTCCGCAGGCGTCGGTTCCGGAGGTCGGTACAGGAGTCGTCGGGCCCTCAAAGTCACACGCGTTGCAGATCAAACTCCTCTCTGTTGAAGTCGGCAGTGCTGGGGTCGGCAGGCGTCGGGTGATGCAGTGCAAAGTGCAGCGGTGCGGCGTTCGGTTCCCTCAGGTCGCGGTGCGAGCAGAGGCTCGGTGGCGGCATCAGATGGCGTCATCGGTGAAACCAGGGCCGCAATGCGAGGTGAATGTGGTGGTCATCACGGTGCTGGCAGGTCACGGTGTAAGCAGCTCGTCGTCGTTGCTGAAGTGCTGTTGTCAGCTGACGAACTGGAGTCGATGGCGCGGGCGTCGGTAGGCCAAGGCTGCGGTGCGGGATGAGGGCGGTGCATCGTGTAACTTTACGAGTGGTGCCCTCAAACCATGGCATAGATTTCGGAATGGAATGGCACATTGTCGGGGATACTAAGGCGTCGTCGTGAAGCGAGGTGGTGCAGAGTGCGGTGCCCACAGGTCACGGTGCGAACAGCGGCTCGGTGGCGGCATCAGCAGGCATCGTCAGTGAGACCAGGGTCACGACGATGCGGCATTCGGCAGTGCCCTCTGCAGTACCGTCAGGACACGGAGTTGGCAGCTTCGTCGGGTTACATTTTCTTCTGTTGCAGCATAAAACACACAGTTCCCAGTGCTGAGGGCAGAAGAGCTTGAAGTATTTGCTGTTCCTGAGACTTCTTGAACAGGGGGTAAGCTCTACCTCAAGCCCTTGGACAAACTCACAAAAGTAGATTGCAGAAAGTTCAGTCCAGTCCTTTCACTGCCCAAGACAGAAACAGCCACTGCAGGCCAACACAGCAAAGCACACAGCAAAGTGGTAGTTCCTCCTCACAGCTTCTCCAACTCTTCTTCTTGGCAGTCTCCTTGGTCCAAAAGAGTTCTAAAGTTCAGGGGTCTGGGCCCCAATATTGTAACCCAAAATCCTTTGATCTCTTAGGCAGAGAGTGTCTGTGCCCAGCCAAAACCAGTTCTGCCTTCCCTGGTGTGGCTTCCTGGCAGGAGGTGGAGATGGCATTGTCAGAGGCAGACCAGGCCCATTCAGGTGCAAGGAAATCTCTCCCCCTACTCTAAATGCAGCCCAGGTCTATTCAGCCCTTTCGTGTCCCACCTAGACTATCCAGAGCCACTCCTGCTCCCCAGCCCCTGTCATCCAAAACCCAGACAGTCAATCCACAAACCCAACAGAGGCATACTGGATGGTTACTTAGGCAAGAAAATACCTACTTTCTAAAAGTGGTATTTTCAAACACAGAATGTAAAAATCACCTTAAAAAAGATGCATCTTTAGAGTTCAGGCATACTAAACTTTATTTTCCTACCTAGTTCCCAGGGCCAGTTATGTTTATACGATGTTATAAACAAACTCCTCATTCTGTCCTATGGGGAACAGGTAGCCTTGCAATAGTGAAAAACAAAATTGGCAGTAATTCACTATCAGGACATGCACACACACCAGGGCATGTCCTACCTTTCACATACACTGCACACTGCCAACATGGGTACCTTGGGCCTACTTTAGGGGTGACTGACATGTAAGAAAAGGGAAGGTTAGGGCCTGGCAAGTGGGTGCACTTACCAAGTCGACATGGCAGTTACCAGACTGCGCACCGGCTCTGCAATGGCATGCCGGAGTTACATTTAAGGGCTGCTTGAGTGGGTGGCACAATCCAGTGCTGCAGCCCACCAACAGCATTTGATTTACAGGCCCTGGCACAAACAGTGCACTTTACTAGGGACTGACACATAAATCAAACAGGCCAATCATGGAAACACTAAACCACAACACATTTTACCACAGGAGCACTTGCAATTTACCACTGATCAGTAGTGAGTAAAGTACTCAGAAACACTATAGGCCATATTTACAATCTGGCGATAAAAACTTATCGCCGCTTGGCCGTTTTCGGCCGAAAAGCGGCGATAATTGTATCGCCTAATTAGCAAAGCCACGCTAACGTGGGAAACCTTGCTTTAGCGTGGGGATTCCTAACGCCCAGCTTGGCATCTCTAATGAGATGCAAAGTGGGCGTTCCTGACCTAACATGACAGGAGAAATGTCGCTAAGCGACATTTCTCCTATCATCAAGCCCCACGCTATGAAGCAAAGTGGCAGGAAAAGTAGCGATAATCCCTGTTATCGCTACTTTCCTTACGCCTGCTTCAGGACTGACTTAGCCATGCTATCCTATGGAAGGTGGATATCATGGCTAAGTTTGTAAGTCCCTATCAGCAAGCTAACGCCACACTACGTGAGATTATCGCTGGGTTTCCAGCGATAATCTCACGTTAGACAGTTAGCATGAGGATTTTTATCGCTGAGGAGATAAGCGTTGCTAATAGCACGCTATCTCAGCGATAAAAATCCACGTTACCCGACGATAATTATCCTTACGCTAAGAGCGCTGAGCGATAATTATCGCTGGGTGTTGCTGAAATGCCCCTATGTCAGCACAAACAAAACCGGGAGGTCAGAAAGCAAAAACTCAGGGGAAACATGCCAAAACAACTTTATACCTTGGACTGTATGAATGCCTCTCAGAAACTTTGCATAGGGGCTATACGGGGTATGAGTCTGGCAGTTCAAGGCCAATCCATGTGCAAACTAGTATGTTTGTGTAGCTGGTCACCATGCCAAGGACTCTGTATCATGCATTGTGGCCTACTGGCGCTCCATAGGTTTAACAACAATGACATTTGCATGCTGTGCTCTAAAAATACACATTGAACTGAGTTATGAAGTCTGACATCCAGTTTACACCTGCAAAGTCAGATGACCATAACCATGCAATGTGGACATCTACACTCACAATTTGAGTCAGTCAGGCAGTCTGCTAATGATTTGTACTACACCATGGATTAATACAGTCGCAGGCCTACATTCCTGCAGCATCCAGGGCATCAGTGTAATAGTTCCTCTGTCACTCCATTTCACGTAGGTATGACATGGAATTCTCTGAGGGAGGCTCAGGCACCCCTGAGGCTGCATTGCAACAGCCATACCTTTGCTTAATTTACCAAAATTAAGATTTATCCATGCTCATAAAAATGTACAAACACCCTTACAGAAACACATGTTAAGATGTCATTTGCACTCTTTCATGAGTCAAAATCATAATGTAGATAAACTTTGGCATGTCACTACCACATTCCCAGCATCTATCTTTGGACACATGGTTGGAATGTGATGACTATCCTACTGACACTGCCCTCCAGGTTTAAACAATTTTGCTTTGAATTGACACACAGGTACTGGGACAAGCATGTGTCACCAAACATCTTAAGTGTTGATAAGCAGGAATATTTACCCATACCTATAGTCAGTCTCAGTGGATTTATGTAGCAGGAGAGGTTAAACATATGCAGCATGTATGTGTAGAGTATGCTGCAAGAGGGAGCAAAATATGTGGCATAATAAACAATTTGTAATCATCTAATTTCATAATACCTTTATTTTTACACTTACTAACACTGTCTGAGTATTTTTTGCACCTCATTAGCACCAGTTTCATACTCAAATATGGACATAGGCCACATAAATGTGCACAGACAAGCTTTGCTAAGGGCATTCCACTTTGCTGCTACATCTATGGAAATGTTGTTTGTCACGTTTGTGCCTTTTGCGGTACAACCAAATTGCATTGTGTTGAACATCTCCCAAGTAAGCGCCTGATGATAATTCATGTGCCAAACGTATCAAAACTACAGATATGCAAACATCACAACAGATGTAAAAGTGCATGTGGGCCTGCTTGCAGTGCCCCTACGTTCACAATTACATGCCTCCTTGTCAATTTTAAATGATTTTGTGGACATGTTCTGTTGTGTTGGCACATAGACTATCATTGGATGCAGGTGATGGATACCTCCCAATACTCATCACAATGTTATAACTATCATAGTTCACAAACAGACATCACAGAGCTACAACAATGTACTCATTATACTTACTGGTTGCATTTGGATCCCAGAAGCTGTCCTCTTCTGCCCTAGTAAATGGGACAAGGTAGGTCACCTACAAGACAAAGAGTTTGACATTGCATTGTAAATAGTGCAATTACACACATTCCAAAATCTACAATATATAATATGGCATCCTCCTGTATTCTCAAAAAACCTACACTCTTGACATACATATATATATATAAGTGTATATTACCTACTGGCGGTCGCCAGTAGGTAGTTATAGTTAGGACCCTGTTTCCATAGGAAAACCGCAACATTCTATTTTGAATAACTTTGGCACAGGTCGACGAATCCTCGCGAAATTTTCAAAATAGGTGGGGCGCTGCGCTCCGCTCCTACCCTGAAAGTCTCGGGGGGATTTGTCATGCGGGGGCTGAGATAAAAGGGGGGTCCCAAAACGCGTTTTTCCCATACATTTTTCCATAGGACCTTTAGACACAGCTACAGCCCGAACGGCTGAACAGAGTTCCTTGAAATTTGGCAGAGAGGTAGTCTACAGGTCAAGGAAGTGCCTTTTGTAGGTTTGGTGTAAATCTGTTCAGTAGATTCTGAGAAAATAGCCTTTAAATCAATATATATATCTGAGCCAGCTTACGGTGCGCTTACGGTGCGCTTACCGTACGCGTACGGTGACGTGCGCGAGCGCGATTCTGATTGGCTGTTCGATCTAAGTAAACATTCGAATTGGTTGAAACCAGGAAGCGGCGGCCGCCATTTTCTCTCTCGCACTCTGAGGGGGGCAGCAAAAACAAAGACAAAAACCATCTAAAGGGGCAGTATATTCAGTTTTTAACCACCCAGCATCGATATAGGTGTCCCCAAACAACCCCCAAGGCCAAAAAAACAATTTTATTTTTTTTCGAAAAATCGACGATTACGCTTACCGTACGCGTACGGTTAAAATTATAAAAAAAAAAAAAATTATCCAAACTCTCCACACCCCGTGTGCAAATGGTGCCCGAAGGGCACCAATTGTGCATGGCTTATGTCATCACGAAATAGTACAAATGAATACCTTTTCACAACGAAGCGCATAATATGTCCCCCATGTGCGCACGGTGCGCAAAGGGCATCGTGCGTACATGGCCCATCCCGCATAACGTGGGCACGCGGTGCGCGCAGCGCACCGCGTGACCACCGTGCGTGCACGGCACTAACTGCGTAAAGTGGGCGCGCGGTGCGCTTCACTGTGCGCGCACGGTGCGCGAAGCACACCGTGCGCGCACGGAACGAACTGCGTTAACTGGGCGCGCACGCCACGAATGGCGTAAAGTAACTTAGCATTTAAAAAAACGTACAAATTCACTGAAAAAACCATAGGTTTCACACACGATATAGTTAGGAATTAGCATTTAAAAAACCTTGCAAATTCACTGAAAAAACCATAGGTTTCACACAAGTTATAGTTAGCTGTACATTTCACTCGTAAAAAACCAATGAAATTCCCCCGTTATAGTTAGTGCAGGCAACTATAACTCACGCGACCGCAATCCTCTGCTGATGACATATGTGTCTTTATGAAAAAAAAATATTTGTAATATATGTATATCTAAAATTTAATGGAAGAAGACATGGGCAAATAAGTGTCTAAATACAGTATTAGCATCAGCAGAGGATTGCGGTCGCGTGAGTTATAGTTGCCTGCACTAACTATAACGGGGGAATTTCATTGGTTTTTTACGAGTGAAATGTACAGCTAACTATAACTTGTGTGAAACCTATGGTTTTTTCAGTGAATATATATATATATATATTCACTGAAAAAACCATAGGTTTCACACACGTTATAGTTAGGAATTAGCATTTAAAAAACCTTGCAAATTCAGTGAAAAAACCATAGGTTTCACACACGTTATAGTTAGCTGGACATTTCACTCGTAAAAAACCAATGAAATTTCCCCGTTATAGTTAGTTAAGCTAACTATAACTCGCGCGCCCGCAATGCACTGCTGATGACGTCACATATTACATCACTCATGACATGGTCAGTGACATCACTCATGACATCACTGATGACATCTCAAATGACATCACTGATGACATCACTGATGACATCATCCAGTGAATGTGTGTTTTTCTGAAAATTAAATATGTTTTATATATGTATATCTCAAGGTCGATGGAAGAATAAATGAGTATATAAGTGTCTAAATGGATGATTTGTTTTTGAAAAATTGATTGTATTACTGACTGATTAAGTGTATCTTATTGAATACATGGCTAAGTGAGTAATGTTTAAATGTGTAAATACCTGTATCAGTCTCTCACTTTGTGTATAAGTGGCTGCATGGGTTGGTGAGCAGCTACATGAGTGTCTATATAGGTTATTAGTTGGTTTTTTAAGTATCAGTATGAGTGTCTGAGTGTCTGTATGGTTCAGTGGGGGGTATTACGTAGTGCATAAGTGCATGAATGAGTGACTCACTGTTTGTATGTGTTGAAGACAGCATATGTGCAGGACTGTATGGGTGTAAGAGTGTGTGTATGGGTGTGTTAGTGAGTGAATGGCTGTCTCAATAGTGTCTTTATGAGTAACTACATATGTTTTAAACTAGTATATGTGACTATTGGTGTATATAAGTGAGTGTATGTGAGAGTGAGAGATTGAAAGAGTTCCTGTATGAATAAGTATGTGTTTCTATAAGTGATTGTTTAAAAGACTAAGTATGTGTAAGTTTCCATAGAAGTAAGTGTGGTGGTGTGTGTATAACTGTATATGCAAATAAATGTATGTT
Source organism: Triturus cristatus (assembly GCF_964204655.1). Taxonomy (NCBI): domain Eukaryota; kingdom Metazoa; phylum Chordata; class Amphibia; order Caudata; family Salamandridae; genus Triturus; species Triturus cristatus. The sequence goes on from NC_140590.1 coordinate 848,442,015, forward strand.
TGATTCTTTATTAGCATGAGTAACTATGTGTGTGAGTAACTCTATGGATGAGAGGCATTGTGTTACAGGATGTATAGGTGTATGAGTACATATGATGTGTGAGTACACGAATGAATGACTGTACAGGACTGTTGGTGAATGAGTGGATGTTTATGTGGATCTTAGAATTATTGAAGAGGTTGTTGTAATTGGTATTGGTATGTCCATTTTTTTGAAAATTTCAGTCTCTATTTTTGAATGTCTGTGTCAAAGGTTATATTAGGGTGAGAGGAGGTCTGCCACTCTATCACATGGATGATGTCATCAGTGATGTCATCAGTGATGTCATTTGAGATGTCATCAGTGATGTCATGAGTGATGTCACTGACCATGTCATGAGTGATGTAATATGTGACGTCATCAGCAGTGCATTGCGGGCGTGCGAGTTATAGTTAGCTTAACTAACTATAACGGGGAAATTTCATTGGTTTTTTACGAGTGAAATGTCCAGCTAACTATAACGTGTGTGAAACCTATGGTTTTTTCACTGAATTTGCAAGGTTTTTTAAATGCTAATTCCTAACTATAACATGTGTGAAACCTATGGTTTTTTCAGTGAATTTGCAAGGTTTTTTAAATGCTAATTTCTAACTATAACGTGTGTGAAACCCATGGTTTTTTCAGTGAATTTGTATGGTTTTTTTAAATGCTAATTCTTACCTATAACATATGTGATTCCCATATTTTTTTTATTGATTTTGTATGATTTTTTTATTATAAATTCTTATATTAAATGTGTTTTTTTTTAAAAAAAAAACAATTTTTATTTTTTTTACTTTTTATTCTCTTAAAACACTATGTTTTTTTAAAACAAAAATCTGCAATATATCAAGTTTTCTCTTTTTTTTTTTTACCAAACAGGTAAGATATATTAGTATAACATAGAAAATATTTTTTAATTTTTTTTTTTTTTTTTTTAGTGCGCGTACGGTAAGCGTACGGTAAGCGTACGGTTTACGCAATGTCCGTAATTTATCTACTCTGTTTGCGTATAGTTACGCAATTTGCGTAGCCGCGCGTACTGCGCGTGGGGTGCGTAGGCGTGTACGCTACACGCGCACGTTACGCGGAAGTGTTGTGGAGTGACTGTTTTGCGCATGCGCGCGAGCGCGTGTCTTTTTTACGCGCATGCGTACTTTTACCGTAAGCGCACCGTAAGCGCACCGTAAGCGTAACGTACGCGCACGGTGGGTCATGTGATCATGAAACACAACTTTTGATTGGTTGAAACTACTTTCAGTTCTAGAACTCTCCTACACCACACCCATTCCCCTCATTTCTGCTTGTGATCCCTTAGGAGAAGGAGCTGACTTGTCTTTGTGATACGATGGCAGACCAGCACTCTTCTACTGAGAGTGAGGCTAGCAGCACCACCATCAGGCAGAGAAAGAGGAAACAGAAGAGCTCTTTCATATGGGAGTATTTCAGTTTTCCAGACGGTGAGAAAAAAGTCAATGCTGCCTTGGTGACTTGCAAGCTGTGCCAGCGTGTACTTTTGCGAGGTAATCCCAACAAGAAGTATTCCTTCGGGAATCACACTATGTTGAGACACCTTCACAACGTACACCCTAGGACACATGCTAGACATACTAGGGGCAACCCTAGAGTAAGTCAACCAAGCACATCCACAGCAGCTCAGCCGAGTTCTTCTTCGGAAACTCCGCAGAGCCCTTCATCTGTGGGGGCACATTCACCTTTTTCTGATCCTGTGGAAACAAACGGTTTGGTAGGGTTACTATGGGGTGTTCATTTTGCCATGATCTAATTGTTCATAGGGAGACCAGTGTTCCCCTCATTAACAACAAAATAGACCAGCACAAATGTCCAACCAGCTAATGTTCCCATACTTCCTTTCCTCTGTCCCTGCATGAACACAACGGCTCTTTTAAGAGCCAACCTTACCTCTCAACTTTTTTTTATTTTTTCTTTAAAACTTTTTTTTTTTTTTTTACCGTACGCGTACGGTAAGCGTATTTTTTTTTTTATTTTTTTTAAAACCCTAAAAATCAATTACCACATCTCAAGATCCTTGAGGAATTAATAACTAAATACTAAAAATCTTTTTGAGATAAAGTGGAAGAAAGAGACCTTCTAATTTCTCAGTTACCTGACCCACCCAACAGTTTAATTTTTAATTAAAATGTAATTGAAATTACTTGAAAAAATGGTTGTTTTTTAAAAAAAAAATTCTATCACAATCTGAAAAAAAAGAAAAAAGTATTAATATTTCATAAATCAATATATAACACAGTACACGTATTTACATATTTTTCCCAAAATATTTTTTGCCTTTTTTTTGCTGTTTTCAGAATATATTGCATTTCACTATAAATTGTGAAAGCAATTGCATTCATCATTTAACAGCGGGCAAAAAAAAAATAACAATCTCAAAGATTGTTTTAAAAAAGCCCACAATCTCTTTTTACTTAAACATAACATTATAGAAATGCATAATATTCTAAAAAAATATCATCTAATATCAATACTTATTTCTTTAAAATACCGTCTGACATTTTTGTTTCAGAAGTATAATCACAAAAATATATCTCAAATAACTCCACAATACATCTGGTTCCATTTCCTTTAGGGCAAATAGTAATTTTAAAATTCTTTTTTGATTAAATTTCCAATGGTAATCCAATAAAATTCGAAAGTTTAAATTGTACAGATCTCACCGATTCTCTGTAACATTTTGGTTTCCGAAAGATTAATTAATAATTAAATAAGTCCACAATACAATTGTTTACCTTTCCTCATGGCCAAATAGTAATTTTAAAAATCTTTTTTGAATAAATTTCCAATGGCAATCCAATAACATTCCAAAATTTAAATTGTGCAGATGTTACCGATTTTGTCTAAATTTTTGGTTTTCCAAAGTTTCATTAAAAATTTAAAAAGTCCACATGACAATTGGTTACCTTTCCATTAGGCCAAATGATAATTTGAAAAATCATTTTTTTTAAAATTCCAATGGTAAGCCAATAAAATGGTAAAATTGTTTTGTACAGATCTTGCCAAGTCTCTCTAAAATTTAGGTTTCAGGAAGATTAGATAGGAATTTGCTAAATCAAAAGGCAAACGTTGCTTGAAAATCAATTGGGAATCATTACACAGTGTCCAGCCTTTTTCACATTTAAGATAAACTGTGTAATGTCCAGAAGTAACAGTAGGTCCTTCATGGAAAATTATTGCAACTGTTACAAAAGTTTTTCCTGAAATTGATAATTGCTGTCCTGTAAACTTCTTTATTAAAGTATCCAAATTTGAACCATCAGCTTTACATCGTTGCATCATTAAAATTACATATTGTCCGTATTCCTTTAAAATTAACATTGAAAACATTTCAGATTGACACTCACCGCATTCCATGTTATGATTAGCATCTTTAACTAATTTAGCAAAAGTGACTGTTTTACTTTCTGGCAATGTTAAATAAATAAACCTTTCAGAATCAACATTAGAGCCACATGTATTGTAACAGTTTTCACAACTATGTTCCCATTTATAAGAGACACCAAACATATTTTCAATGGGAACCCCTTCTTCTTCCAGTACCTGAAGAAAAAACATCAAGAATTCCTGTGCGTCTTGCTGTACATTTTGAGAAAACTGTGTTTTAGATGTATGTCCTGAACATACATCTAAAAGTTTTCTAATTTCAGTAGCACTTTCTATTTGAGTTTTATCATTACTCAGCTTTTGAAAAAGGAGACTCAACTCAGAACAGAATCTTTTTCTCTGATTTACTATTATCTGCTCTTGCACACTTTCCAGATAAAATGCAACATTCAGCACTACATTAGCGTAGCAGTTGACACCAGAGCTATTTTCAAAATGACATCCTACAACCTCTTCTTCATTTTCCTTTTTCTTTTTGCTTGCAATTACATCACTCCTCTTTTTTTTCCTCCTCTCTACATCTTCATTACAGATATTCTCATTTCTCCTTTTACGAGAAACTACACGTTTCTCCAACACAGGATACTGACCTAAATGAGGAGCATAGGTTCTTCTTAATCTATTATACTCCTTTACACAATTTGTATCAGCACTAACTTTTGAGTCATCAAAGTCTATCATGAATAAACCAGATAATGTTTTCACTCGTGACAAAGCTACATAAGCCATACCTTCTTTGAACACAGTTGAACCAATGTTCACAAAAGCACAATCTACAGTCAATCCTTGAGACTTGTGAATAGTTACAGCATATGCTAGAGAAAACGGAAACTGCTTCCTACGTACATATGTCTTTCACAAGCATGAAACGAACTGAACAACGACAAATGTCTTTAACTTCTTCTATCTGATCAAATTTTATTTTTAAACATTCAATTCCATCTTTTTTCTGATAATTAATAAAACCCACAACTCTTCCCATAGCTCCATTAACTAAACCTTTGTCAACATCCAAATTTCTCCTTAAAAATACTCTACAGTTCATGCAAACATATAGATTTTTTTCCAATCCAGCTGTTTTGGAAATGTTCTTCTCTAGTGAATCCAATTTATTTTTCAGTGTGCCTGTTAATGTGATAGTAATTCTTCCATCCTCAATTTTGTCCACTGTTTCCAATTTCCTGATATCTTCCTTTTCCAATTTTAAAAGCTCCTCATTGAATATTGAGCATTCACGTAGAGTTGGCATTAAGCAGATGACACTTTTCTTTTCTGCAATGTTCTTGTATATCTTCTCTGCAACTATTTCTTCCTTTGGAAATAAATTATGTAGCAGCCGACTCTGTAATGCTTTTTTGCCAACTTCTGTGAGTAGTCCAATTCTGATATCTTTCAGAATACTTCCATATTCTTCATCGTTTGCTTGCCTCATATTAGTAGTATGTTCCTTGTACTCAAAGAAGGACCAAATATTTGCATTACCGATGCTTCCCAATGACTTCTTTGTGTCTTCATGTGTCACAGTATTAAACACTGGTTGTCCTTTAACTGGAGTAAGTTGTAGAAGATCCCCAAAAACTATGACATGTTTTCCACCAAATAACACGTCATAGTCTGTCCTTAGAATTTGCTGCATTCTTAAATGCACAAAGGCAAGCATTAAGTTTGATACCATGCTCACCTCATCAATAATGAGAACTTGCATCTTCTTCAATACTCTTGAAACTTCCAAGCATGCTTCTCCAGTTAGCTTGTTGTATTGTATTTTGTTCTCATGCTCCACTGGTAACATTAGCAAACGATGTAAGGTGATTCCTTTTATGTTATATGCTGCTAACCCAGTTGGAGCAGTAACCACACAAGACAAAGTAGAATCCGTTTTTTGCTGTAGGTAGCTTCTGATGACTTTTATTAGGAAACTTTTTCCAGTTCCAGCTTGTCCGCTTACATACATCCTGATTGGATGAAATGATGTGCATGAGCACTCTTTTTTTTCATGTAGAAATCCGTGATCAATTTTGCTTCTGATCTCTTCATAAATTTGTTGCTGCTCTTCATTCAGTTGTCTTTCCAAATTTTGTAAGTCTATAAATTCTTCTTGAGCTTGATTCATAGCCGTTTCCACTTCAGTCATGGCTATTGATGCTTCATTTTCAACGATTGGTTGTCCTAGGGGATCTTGACTGAGTGTTCCTGAACTTTGGCTGTCTTGAGAACTGTCTCTAGCTACTTCAGCTGCAATTGTAGTTTCCTGTTCAATTTCTTCATTTAACATTTGCAGATAAGTTGAGAATGTACTGCATTGTATGCTGTCTTTGCAAGCATTAAAAGAATCTTCATAGCTTTGAAATTCTCCCAGTAGTTCATCCTCTGTACGCCATGGTTTAAACAGCTGTAAAAGAGCCAAGTAGTAAAATTACTTTTTGTCAGTAGTGTCGCAACTCAGCTTCCTGTGATTTATCAAACTTCCTTTTGTTTGCTTCACCAAACATCCTTCCTCACCAATGACTTTATATTTTCCATTGTTGATGTCTTCTGCGGCTTTCCGTGAATAAATGTAGTTCTGCAGCACTTCATAGAGACATATGTTCTCCAGATGATGACTTCTTTTTGGATAATATGTGTCCAACATGTTTGATTTCAAAATATCTGTACTTTCTGGGTCATTCTCGGCCAAATATTCAATTTCTCCAACAGATTTCAGTACCCGATTTCTCATTGCTGCAAGGCCTAAACTTGCCCAAATTATTCTTCTTGATTTCGAGTAGAGACTTGCAGAAGATAACCTATCTGAACATTCGTAGGATCCAATTTCTCGATGCGATAACATCTTTAAACTGAAACTGTACAGCTTCTTACTGACAGCCTTCTCGTGAGAAATCTCTTCCCACATTTCTTTCAATTCAGTTTTTTCAGATTTAGTAATGTAAGACGTTACATATCGAGCAACAGCAATGGAATTGTTAGCTACATACTGTATATCCATGTTAGCATTCCACATGGATAAAATGACTGGGTTGTAGTCATTTATATTTTTTGATTCTTCTTTTCTTTTTAGGTTGTAGGTATTCTTAGGTGATTTTCTTGTGATAGTATGTCTCACAGATGACATAAAACTGTTTACTCTTCCATTTGAAAGAACAGGTCTAGGAAATCCAAATCGACATTTAGTGTAGTATTTATCTTTGCTCTTGTATTTCCGTCGACAGTATTTTCCACACCGATGACTTTGGAAACGTAAAACTTGCTCCTTTAACTTTTTCTCTTCTGTGCTTTTTGGTATAGCACATGTTGCATATTCTTCAATGTAAGATAACACTGCTTCATCAGTATCTGTTCCAAACTTTGGGGCATCCTTGTGTTAAATGGTAGAGGCAGTTTCAGTCGATAACCTTTCAAGTATTGCCCGGCGGTAATCGCCTCTCATACCACTCGATAATTTACCAATGAAAGAGGCAGGCGCCGGAGACTGGAAGGCAGGAAACAAAGTTTTATTCCGTCGGAGCAGAACACATCAGATCAGACAGCAAGGTATCGTCACGAGGTGCTCTAACTGCATCTCTGAGACCTGGTCTCTTATACACAGGTTTATTGCTTTATTACACATAGTACATTCTTGAGATTCCCTTGATGCATGAGAGAACATCCCCTGAAGCCCTGGCTCAGATCCGATCCCACACATAGCTACAGTAGAAGTTCCCACCTTACCCGCAGTAGGAGATGGCTATCGCGCAGCAGGGTATTCCGCCAATTCCCGGGGGTGTGTGCAACCGGCCGGGTCTCAGGGGGTAGGGGCTTTGATCCACTGTAATCCCTTTGATGTGGGGTGTTTCCCTTACAGTAGGGGCAATAAACTGCATCCGCAGGGCTAGGTGATGGCCTGGGACCAGTTCGGACAATGGGGCGCAGAGGAAGGGGGTTATCAAAAGGAGAGGCATGACCATGTATGGGATGTCGGTCGGATGTGGTTCCGTAGCAGGGTCGCGCAGAAGGAGAGGGTTTACGGCCTGTATGAGAGAGCGGGGGTGGCCGGCGCGCGGGGGATGCTCGCAGCGCCAGGGGGAAGCGCTGGCGATCGAGAATGAGCGGGGAGCCTAAAAATGGCGGCCGTGCATTCGCTGTGCGTGGCGCTGGGGAGAGGCAAGATGGCGCAGATAATGTTCAGTTTGCAAGCTAAATTTCCACAGTCCTCCCTTTTAACATATCTCGCCAGCTTGCCTAGTTCGGATCTATCCCCATAATACTCCGAACTTCCACCTCATACAGAGCTTTCATTCGCTCTGTTTCAAAGTCCAAAGTCTTAGGGCAGATGCAGTTCATAAAAAGCGAACATAAAGGTGGCAGACACTGAATCCCCAAGCAACATCCACATAGTATCACAATTGGTATGAGGATAAATGAAAACAGCCTCCATCCCCAACTTTTAATAGTGTCCCAAAACCAACTCCCCAGTGACCATTCTTCTTGCTCTTGATGGACCTCTGTGGACAGTCTGTGGAGGTGTTCAATTGCTTTGTAGACTGAGGGTGAGTTATCCGGTACGTAGGTACAACAGCTGGACCCAATGATGCGGCATGCTCCTCCACGATCAGCCAGAACCACATCTAGAACAAGGCGGTTCTGAAGAGCCACCAGGCGGACGGCCTGAAGCTCAGCGGTGTTGTTGGCAAGGGCGCCAGCTGTAATGTTCATCGCCGTTTCGACTGCCTGGGTTAAGTGGCGGATGGCACGGCTGTTTGCCATTGGACCCCAGAGTGGAACAAGGCCTTTCACTGCGTCCATGAACTGTGCTCCGGCGGAGTCTGCTTGCACAATGTCTTTGGCCCGCTTCTGTCGGTGATGGTTTGCTGGAGCCACATATGTCGGAGGAAGGACAAAGGCGATGTAGCAGGTGCCTCCCCAACCTTTCGGAAGCCAGGTGTAGGCCTTAGTACCACAGACGAAGTACATATTCGGGGAGGCAACAAAGAAGGGTGGGTCAACTGAGTCCAATGTTCGGGTGATGAGGCAGGAGCTGTGGCCCACCAGCTGCGCCCCCAGGCCTTCGAGGCACACAAATCCAGTGATGTTGATGACGGACAGGGCCACTGTTAGGGTGGCGGCCGTCCGTTTCCGGAGGTAAGAGAAGGTGAGTCTGGCTGGGTTGTTGAACACTTGCATTTCAACTCGTTCTTTGGCAGGGATGTCCATGTGAAAGGAAGTGTTCGATCTCAGAGGGCAGAAGAGGGCAGAAGTTCTTCCAGTTTTGTTCAGCCAGAACCCATGGTAGAAGTGTGACATGGTTCTGCCGGAAGTGGCATTGTCCTTGTAGCTTTCTTGCAGGAGGATTAGCCAGGCGAGGCAGGAACCATGGACAGAAAAAGGTGAAGGGATGAAAGGGATAGAGTGTCCAGTGGCATGTGGTAGCAATCCACAGATCCAGCAATTAGTGGCGTTGGCAGCAAGATTGTGTTGGTGGAGCAACTGCACAAAAGAGTTATTCCAGAACTCCTTACGCCTTTCTCGGAGTTGGGGTGAAAGTGAGATCAGGTGGTGTTCTTTCGTGGTGGTGGGTTGAACGGTGGTCAGCAATATCTTATGAGCGGGTGTGCCCTCCTCCATGATCCAGAAGGTGACCACGAGGAGAAGGCAAAAGAGAAGGGTAATGAAAAGTGCAATAGTCTTTAAGCTGTGCATTCGGTCAGTCTTTGGGTTTTTGTAGTGGATCTTCGGACGTCCGGTTGCTTCCATCATCTTCATGTCGGGCGCTTCCATCACCTTCAAGAGACTCGGTAGCGGGCAGAACCACAGACTTCGTTTAGTTTCTCTCCCGGCGGCCTTTGAGGTGACTAGGCTACCGCTCTGAGATTTCCACTTAGCCTGTGGTCTGCTTAGCCGAAGTTCTCTCCTTTCGTCGCAAGTTATACCCTTCCTTGGATGGCACGGTGGGATCAGGATATCTTACTAACTCGAGTGTCTCTGTATCTGGGCAGCGGCTCAGGGATGGTCGGTCTTTGTCCAGAAGTTCTTCTTGGGTGGTGATGTTGTCCGTGGTTGTCAGGGTCGGTGATACCTTCTTGCAGTGGTGTGCATGCAGCCAATTGCGTTTCCCCTCCACTCGAAGAGCTGTTCGGGTGGTGATCAGGACTTGCAGGGGGCCCGTCCACCGGGGCTCCAGACTCTTGGTGCGCTGGAAGTTACGCACTAAGACGAAGTCACCGGGTTGGATGTCGTGTCCGGGGCCCCTGGAAACATCGGGAATGGCGTGCAGCACCTGCTGATGGATAACAGACAACGTTTTAGTTAGATTGTACAGATAATCAGACATGAGGACGTCCGGGACGTCGTGGATGGATGTTGGTTTTGGTGCAGTCCAAAGGTTCATGGGCCGCCCGAAGACGACCTCGTAGGGGGTTAAGTGGTGTTTGGTGGGGGTGGAACGCATTGATAGCAATGCTAGTGGGAGAGCGTCTGGCCATCTTAGTCCTGTGGTGGCGACTATTTTTGCTATCTTAAGCTTCAATGTGGCATTGTGTCGCTCAACCAGGCCAGCAGATTGGGGATGGAAGACCGCATGGAATTTCTGTTTTACACCCAACCCTTTTAAGATGAGTTGGATAACTTCGGCTACGAAGTGGGGGCCGTTGTCGCTCCACAAAATTCGACAAAGGCCGTATCGGGGGAAGAATTCCTTCAGTAGTACTTTTGCAGTAGTCATAGCGGTGTTGTCGTGGGTTGGATAGGCTTCCACCCACTTGCTGAAGGCACATACAACAACAAGTACGTACTTCAAACCTTGGCACCTTTCTAACTGGACATAGTCCATTTGTAGGACTTCAAAAGGGTGATTGGGGACCCCAAACCCTCCCCGGGGTACAGCAGTTCCTTTCCCAGGGTTGTGTTGGAGGCATACTAGGCATTGTTGGACCAGACGTTTGGCTGAGTCTGGGATCTTGTCGTTGTGCCAGACTTTGGAGACGAGTTCGATCATGGGGGCAGACCCTATGTGTGCGGGGAAGTGTGCCATGGTCAGCATGGGGATCAAGTATGAGTCTGGTAGCAACCATTTGTTCAATTCTTTAGTTCGCCAGCAACCATCATCGTCCTTCAATCCCACCCGTGCCCATTCAGTTAACTCGTGTGGTGTACTGGCTAATTGGATGTCCCTAATCGTTTCCCTAGCATCCTTCCATTTCTCAGCTTGTGACCTGGTCACGTACATACGGGTCGTGGACCTATTCTCGGCTGTGGTTCGGGCAGTAATGTCAGCTAGTGCATTTCCCTGTCCTATAATGTCTGTCACCTTCTTGTGTGCTTGGCATTTGATCACAGCCAGCCGTGTGGGGAGGAGGACCGCTTCGGTCAGGGCAGAGACTAGATCTCCATGCAGGATGGGTGTGCCATGAGAAGTCAAGAATCCCCTCTCTTTCCATAAGAGCCCAAAGTGGTGAACTACTCCGAAGGCGTACTGACTGTCTGTGTAGATGTTTGCGGTTGTCCCTGCTGCCAGGATGCAGGCTCGTGTGAGAGCAATTAGTTCCGCCGCCTGTGCGGATCGCTGTGTGATGCGGGCTGTCTCAACAACTGTTCGGGCTGTGGTGACTGCATAGGCAGCTGAGGTGGTGCCATCGGGGAGCTTGATGCATGAGCCATCCACCCACAGTTCTCCGTCAGGGTCCGGGAAGGCAGTATCTCGGAGGTCGACCCTACTCTTGGTCTGTTCGTCGGTGAGGGTCACACAGTCGTGTATAGGGGACGCATTGGGATCAGTGTCAGGGAGAGGTAGTAGAGTAGCTGGATTCAGAGTGGTGTATCGTTTCAATGTGATGTGGGGTGCAAGCAGAGTCAGTTCGTAACCGGTCAGTCGTGCGCTAGTCAGGTGTTGAGTTTTGGTTTGGTTCAGGAGGGTGTCAACCGCATGGGGTACCAATACTGTGAGGGGGTTTGAGAGTACGATCCCCTCGCTTTGCCGGATAAAGATAGCCGCGGCGGCTACTGCTCGAAGGCATGCAGGCAAAGCTCTGGCTACAGGGTCAAGAGTGGCAGAGAAGTAGGCACAAGGGCGTTGTTTACGGCCTATGGACTGGGTTAGGACAGACAACGCACATCCCTCCCTTTCGTGGGTGTAGAGGGAGAAAGGTTTAGTGTAGTCTGGGGTTCCTAGGACTGGGGCCGAACAGAGGGCGTCTCGTAATTCTTTGAAGGAGGATTGACATTCGGGTGTCCAGGGGAGGGGGAAGGGGACATCTTTAGCCAGCAGGGAAAGCAGAGGTTTTACGATAAGACTGAAGTTTGGCAACCATTGTCGACAAAAGGAGGTGAGACCTACTAGGGACCGTACTTGCTTCTGAGTTTTGGGAACAGGGGTTTCTAGGATGGTCTGAATTCGGTCAGGGGTAAGTTTCCTCCCGTCTTTGGATAGTAGGTGGCCTAGATACGTTACTTGGGGCTGGCAGAATTGCAATTTCTTTCTGGAGACCTTGTGACCGTTCTCCGCAAGGAAGCGGAGGAGGTGAATGGTGGCTGTGACGGCAAGTGGAGTGGTGTCGGCCGCCAAAAGAATGTCATCGACGTACTGGATCAACACCACTCCATCGGGTAGTTGGACTGCATCTAGCTGCCTCTTGAGGGCTTGGCTATAAATACTGGGACTCTCAGTGTAGCCTTGGGGTGCCCTGCAGAATCTGTACGAACGGGCTTTTAAAGTGAAGCCGAACAGGTAGCGGCTGTCTGGGTGGATGGGGATGGAAAAGAATGCGTTTTTGAGATCAATAACAGTAAAGGTGGTGGCAGTGGATGGAATCAGGGTGAGGATGGTGGTGATGTCTGAGACCACGGGGTACTGGGGTATGACTACTTTGTTAACCTCTCGCAAATCAACAATGAAACGGTAGGCTTTCTCATCTCCCTCGCCTTGCTTCTTTACAATGGGTAGGATAGGGCTGTTGCAAACATTACTGACTACTTCTTCTACCACTCCTGCCTCGACTAGGGACTCGATGATTTCCACCAATGCCTTCTCACCTTCGGGTGATATCCGATACTGTGGAAGCTTTGGGAGCACTGCGTCCGGTCGGACGGTTATGTGTACCGGGTCGATCACCATGCGCCCTACATCTGAGTCGGTTTTAGCCCATAGATGTGAAGGTAATGTGTCGAGTAGGGACAGGTCAGCATCGGTTATAGAGAGCATACGCCGTGTGTGACAGGGTCTGGACAGATCTGGGTTATCGTGTAGGATGACTCGAACTCCGTCTGGGGAGCATCTGATGGTAGCCCGAAAATGTTTTAGCAAATCAAGTCCCATAATAGCATCGGGGGTGTTGGAGGAGAGCAGAAAGGTCGTGTCAGTGGTGTTATCTTCTAAGTCAAAGGAGATTGGTGCTGATAAGGGGTTAGTGGAGGGCGTTCCATCGAAGCCTATTGAGGTTACATGTGAGCCAGACAAGGGTGCCCTAGGGATCAGTCGTTTGGATAACGCGCTACGTGTCGCCCCAGTATCTACCAGGAATGGAGATTTTGTGCCCAAGACCTTAGCAGTGACGTAAGGACCTTGCTGGTCAACACGGAGTTCGACTGGATCCCTCCCTTGCCCCTGGCGGTCCTATGCGAAGTCATGAGTGCTTTCGTAGTCGGACTGCTGACACTGGTTTTGTCGGGGGCGATCAAAGGTGTTTGGTCTGCCTGGCCTGTCGTTGATGGCGTCGTTCGTGTGCCCTCATCCCTGTCCTCTATTTCTGGGGTCATATGCGGTGTTTCTGGGATCCCTATTTTTGTTAAGTTCCAGAAGGACCGGGCACTGGGATTTCCAGTGTCCGAACCCTCTACAGAACGCACATTGGTTCCCATCTAAGTCTCTCCGTCCGTTGTAGGGTGTAGGGGTATGGTCTCTAGGGGGTAGCTTTCTAGGGGCGGTTGGTTGGTAATTCTCTTTCGGGGGTTCCCTTCCTATGGTCACCCCTTGAAACTGTGCTATCATTACCCTCTCCTTTAGTTCCTTTTTCTTCTTCTCTGACGCCCTATCGTTCTCGTTTTTCTGGTTTTCGTAGTATTGGGCCATCTGGAGAATTGCTGCGGGTTTTGTGGCTGCCCAACTACTTTCGCTGGTCTGTAGTTTCTGGGAAACTTCTTGTGACAGACCCTTCACATAATTCTGGACAAAGAGGTGATGTCCGGTTGCGGTGGTCATGTCTTGGCCACTGTAATCGGAAAACACCGTCTCGAATCGGGAGAAGTATTCAGACACATCCTCCTGGGGTTTCTGGCGGCAAGCCGTCACTATCGACCAGTCTACCTTTCTTTCTGGGATTAGAGTTTTCAGCTTTTGTACAATCTTGTCTGGGAGCTCTAATATGGCTTTCGGGGGTTTCTGTCCTGGTTCTCGCTGTTTATCTATGGTATCGAGTTGTACCCAGGTATATCCGAACGGCTCAGCGTGGTCAACTTTCCGGATTTGTTTCCACACATCAGCCGGCAGACATAGCCCAAAGAACAAGTCGATATCTGCTAAAGTCATTATCGTTGAGCCTAAGGCTGTACCCAATTCAGTGTAGAAGGCAGTCGGGTTCTTTCTCAAGTCGGGTAGAGTTTTTCTAAAGGTCAAAATATCTTGCCGGTCCCACGGCTGGTAGACCCAGTTATATACAACCCTTCCCTTCGCATCTTGGTGGTTGATGTCGTCATGTGTTCCCTGACCTCGTGGGGGGACCCAGTAGGGGGCAGCTTCTTTGATGGGCATCATGGCATCAGCCCTTCCTTCCTGGGGCTTAGTCGCTATGGGGGTTTCTGCTTTGGTGGTCTGTCTATGTTCTTTAAGGTGTCGGTAGACCTCGAGTGTACGAGTGAAGAGGTTCGTCACGTCGCCCTCTCTTTCTTCTCCGATGTCTACCTTCCTATATAGGGCCGCTAAGCCTTCGGGACCTTTATCGTGGTATCTATCCTCATATGCATTCAGGGCGTGATAACAGAGCCGTACGACAAAGTGTCGTCTGCGGCTGTCGGCATACGAGTTATACACGTCTGTTATATACTCCTCACTTTCTTTTCGCTCCACCAGTGTCCCTACTATCTTATCAATTCCTGCTCGTTCATCCTTTGTTAATCGATTCATTCTGGTGGAATCTTTCTTTCCCATCTCATGATCATCTAGCGTTATAGCCGACGTCGGGTTCAGTACAAGAGGCTCAGCCGGTGCGGAGGCCGTGAGGACCGAGGCCCCTGTACTGCTTTCACTCGTGTTCGGGGGTTGTGGGTGTTGCACTACTGATTGGGAGGGTGCATATGGAGGGGGCATGTAAATGATCGGGGGACCTAACAGTAATTCGTCACTCGTTCGCTGCTTGGAGGACAACTCAGGGTAGAGCAAAGAAGGGGTCCTAACAGCGTACTGGCCTGATGTTTCGGGCTCCTGCCTTAGTTTAGTTTCCCTTCTCTCCTTTATTTCTTCTTCTAACCTTCTAGCGGCAAGGTGGGCTGCCTTTCGTAATTCCTTTTCTGCTTTTACTTCTTCCCTCTTTTTCCGTTGCGTTGCTTCTTTGCGCCACATGCCGATACTGTCAAGCATAGTAGGCGTCGTCTTATTGCTACGCAGAGCTATTTCTAGCGCTTCTATCTTATGGTCGTCGAAGGATCCCATCAGTGGCCACTGACTCTCGGGGTCCTTCTTGGTATATTTATGCCACAGCTTGCTATAAGCTACGGCGACTAGTCCATATTTAGTGAACATGTCCTTATTAGGGGTGCCTTCCAGTGGGGCCGGATGGTCCACCTCTAATAAGCGGTCCGGGCAGAACCAACTACCAATCAGTGGGGAGAAGATAGGCATGACGGGTTTCAACGGGGACAAAAGTCAGCACTACCTATCTTTTCACTGCTTGCAAAGACTAGACAGAATATCTCTATTCCTCGTTATTTGTAAGCAGAGAATACCTCCAAAAGAACCAATATCGAACAACTAGTGTTCCGACAATCAATCAATCAATCAATGGGGAGATAAAGATAGGCACGACGGGTTACAACGGGGACAAAAGTCTGCGTTACCTACCCTTCACTATTTGCAAAGACTAGACAGAATATTTCTATTCTACGTTATTTGCAAACAGAGAATATCTCAAAGAGCACTATTCTTCAAAACAATCAATGTTCGGACAATCAATCAGTGGGGAGATAAAGATAGGCACGACGGGTTTCAACGGGGACAAAAGTCTGCGTTACCTACCCTTCACTATCTGCAAAGGGAGAGAGAGAGAGTATTTCTACTCCTCCCCGTTTGTAGACAGCGAATATCTCAAAGAGAACAATCAATGAGCACAATCAATGAGCAATACTAGTATTCCAAAGCTTCAAACAATCAATCAATTATTTCGCAATTTGTCGTGTATCACGACCTTACCCGGACCGCGTGGACAGTTTCTCGTCTTCCGCCTCCAGCGCCCGATCGTCCTCTACTCTCCGTATTTGCCGCGGCACTCCTGATGGTTCCCAATCAGGACCGTAGATCACTCGAGAGAGGTCTGCTCGGAACCAGTGAAGTTCGGATGATCGGCTGCCAGACGAGGGTCTATTGGGCAGGAGCTCTCCCGATCGTTGCAGTCGTTCACTCTGTCGTCGGGACCTCTCCCACTGGATCCACGTGTCGCTGATGGGCCCCACGTTGGGTGCCAATTGTTAAATGGTAGAGGCAGTTTCAGTCTGTTAGACCTGGCACCTTGGCGTGAGTTTCCCTTCCACTTTTTGATGGTGTGCCTCGATTGTTTTGCTGGTGTTGTCCGCTCAGGGCACTGCGCCACGGCTAATCCGTGCCGCAGTGCAAGTGCTCCCTAGGTAAAGTGTACCTGTAATTGATGTTCATGATTGGCTTATTGGATTCACCGTCAGTCCCCAGTAAAGTGCACCAGGGGTGCCAGGGCTTGTGAATGCCAATGCTGCTGGTGGGCTTGCAGCGCTGGTTGCGCCACC
The DNA here is from genome assembly GCF_964204655.1 of Triturus cristatus. Classification (NCBI taxonomy): domain Eukaryota; kingdom Metazoa; phylum Chordata; class Amphibia; order Caudata; family Salamandridae; genus Triturus; species Triturus cristatus. Next base: position 848,458,389 of record NC_140590.1, read on the forward strand.
CCCAGAAAGCGGCCTTGTAAAATGTGTCTAGGGTCTGCCACCGCAGACCCTGTGCGCGGTCCGGGACCGTCGCGCTGACTGCGCAAGTGCCCCCACTTGCCAGTCCCTAAACCTTCCCTTACCTACATATTAGCCACCCCTCTGGTAGGCCCAAGGGCAGGGTGCATTGTAGGCCTAAGGTAGGACATGCCCTGATGTGTGTGGCATGTCTTAGTAGTGAATTACAGCCCTTTTCGTTTTTCACTATTGAAGGCTACCTGCTCTCCATAGGCCAGAATGGGCTGCTGGAGTCACTACACGCTGTGACCCCAGTGGACTCAGAGAGCATGGTAGAATGTCAAGTTTAGTATGCCTGAACTCAGAATAATAAAATACTTCTTGTAGCCAAGTTTATTTTATTATCCTGGGTTTGTAAATACTACTTTTAGAAAGTTAGTATTTACTGACCTGACCATCTCAGTCCGCCTCTGCTGTGTGTGTGTGTTCTGCCTAGCAACAGTAAGGAGCAGGGTTGGGGAATCCCCAGAGACAGGTTGGCTGCCAGGTGGTGGGTAGGGAGATGACACCAGGATGGGTGGGAGGAGTACACCTTGACTCTTGAATAGACCTGTGCTCTGCCACCACAAAGCCGGCGCCGCCCCCTGTGGAGCGGCTGATGTCTCTGCCCTGCTGCTGAAAGGAAAGAGCAGAGTCACCATAACAAAGTGCTCCAGAACTGGACTGAGCCAGGCCCAGGCCCCCTGGCGCTAAAGAACAAAAGAATCATGGTATAAAAGTAGGAGCCTGGCTCCTAAGAAATCAGAATCCTGTTTTACCACAAAGAACCTCTGCCCGACTAGAAGGAGAAGAAGACGCTGGAGGAGCTGGCCTGCTGCTTGCCTTGCTGAGAAAGGAGAGGAAGAGACTTACTGAAAAGACTTTGCTACTTTGTGCTTGAACATTCTCCAAGGGCTTGATCTGAGCTTGCCCCCTGAACTGAACCCCAGGACCAGTGGGTTCTCTGTGCTTTTGCTCGTCCTCCAATTTGAGCCGTGTGTGCATCCCGCTGGAAAGAGACTGCGCCCCTCATCGCCCCTCCTAGGGCCGTGACACTCAGAAGCTTGCCTGCCTCAAACCCGTGAGAGCCCCGCTCCGTCCAGAGCCGCTCTCTGTCCCCGGGCCAGGCCGCCGGCATCCCTGTCACCGCCTGCTACTGGAGCGCGCTGACCGCGCTATCACCCCTCCCGCCGGAAGCCGTCCGACGACTGTGATCTACGCCGGGTCATCCAGCTGCACTGACCGTGCCCTGCGACCCCGCTTCGCTATCCCCGGACATCTCAGGCCGTGCCGCCCCCGCTGTGGAGACCCTCCTGCACCGCCGTGCTAAAGGGTCGCTGGCCGCGCCTGCCTACTTGCCCACACCTGCTGATTGAGGACCCAAGAACACTTCTTAAGCTGAGAGTCGCACCGACCTGTGCCGACTCTCCACATCACTAAGGAAGTTCCAGTATCGGGCTCGGGGCCCGCAACGCCTTATTTCCCCGTTCGCAGGAGCCGATCGCTGTGAGTACTGGAACCACAAGTAACATTTGCAAGAGACTACAAGGCCTCCATTTGAAGCTACGAACAAAGAACATTTGCCTGCTTTATAACCTGGTGGCCTAGCGAAAACGTTATTGGTCGTGTGATAAGTCTGCTGAGATATATATATACCTTATTTTTACATAAAGAAGCGTATTTTTATATATATCCAAGTCTGGTGTCCGTTTCTGGGGGGATTGATGTGTTTACTGTGTGTATGATTGTAAGTGCTTAACCAACAACGCCTGAGGAATCGCCTTGGCTGCTCACGCCACGCACCTAGAGGGTGAGCAAGGGTCATTCGCGAGGGGTTATCCTGCGCCCTGACGTGGAGGAGAGGGTTCCTGCTTGACACAAGGGCAACCTTGCGCCAACCAGAGATCCCCGACTCTAACATTGGTGGCAGCGGTGGGATTTCGGATTTGCATTTGTAATTTGCATACAGTGAATTATTAATCACCAGATAGTGAGAGCAGACCAAGTAACGCAGCCACAGGTTTTCATTTTTGAACTTTGTTGAGACATCTGCCATTACTGCAACCATGCCTAGCTCACTCTCCGCTGGGAGAGCACTCTCTGTGATTTCTGGAATAGACGAGGTGGATTGGGAGAGACTGGAAGGCTACACGATGGAGCAATTGAAAGGCTACAGTGTAAAATTCAGAGTCCCCCATGCTGGATTCAAGAGGAAGACCCAGTACACCAAGGCGTTGAGAGCCTGGAAGGAGTCAAGAGACCCACGGAATGCGGGGGACATTGTTCCACCCGACAACCTTGAGGAGCCCAGCAGAGTCCGGTCGCCAGAGGAGCTGGCAGACAGGGCCGCAGACAGGGCGCATGCAATGGAGATGGCAAAGTTGGCAGGACAAATGGAAATGGAAAAGCAGAAGTTGGCCCTGGAGGCACAACAACGCCAAATGGATCATGATATCAGGTTGAAGGAGTTGGAGCTGAAGGCGAAAAGTTTGGACACCGCTCCTTCTGGTGGCAGCACTCCACCGGTGCAGGTAGAGTCCAAGGTGTACATCCCCAAAGATGTAGTGAAGGAGTATTTTAGAAAGGATGACATAGGGCAGTGGTTTAGAGCGTACGAGGTGGCCATGTCCTCACACCGGGTCCCTGAGAAAGACTGGGGAGCGGGGTTGTGGGGAAGGTTCCTTGCTGAAGGGCGTGACACACTGTTAGATTTACCCTTAGATCTCCAAGCCTCATACCCCCATATGAAGGAAGCTTTAATGAACAGGTATGGGTTAACTCCGGAGCTATATAGACAGCGGTTCAGGGAGACGAAGAAGATCCCTGAGAGTACGTATGTGGAGTATGTGACCTTTTTCTGCAGAGCGCTGGATGGTTGGGTGAAGGGTAGCAAAGTGAATGATTATCAAGGGCTGCTTGATTTAATTGCATGGGAGCACTTGTCCAGTCAATGTTTTCCTGAGCTACGCCAGCACCTGGTTGATAGCAAGCTGTCCAACCCGAGGAAGCTTGCTGAGGAGGCGGACCGCTGGCTCAGCACCAGGGTCCACAAGGGTCAAGTGGGAGACTCCGCCAAAGGTGGGCAGGGTCCCCAGCAGAAGAGTGGGGGGGACAGGGGTAAACAGAAAGGGTTCCAAAAAGGCCCCCAAAGTAATCCCCAAGGGAACCAGCAGAAGGGTTCTCAGCCTCCCCCACCCCCGCAGCAGAACGGGGCCCCGACAGGTAGACCTGTTCCAAAGGGGCCCTTCAATTGTTATAGGTGTGGTGACCCGGGTCACATTGCCTCTGATCCTAAGTGTCGCCTGTTTGGTAAGACCGCACCCACTGGTGCTCCACCCCGGCAAGTAGCTAGTGTTAACTTTGGGGAGGAGGTAGCAGTCCAGGAGGGTGGGGGTCCCGGGCAGATGACCCTAGTCTCGCTAGGAGACAGTGAGATGGTCCCCGAAACTTACTTGCCCTCTAACACTAAGAAATATGGGCAAGTAGTGACCATCAATGGAAAGAAGGTTGAGGCTCTTAGAGATACAGGAGCCAGCGTGACCTCGGTGAGGCAACACCTGGTGTCTCAAGAGCAGATTGTACCCAATGCCTACTGTAGGGTTGTCAATGCTGACAACATAGAGAGTCGTTGTCCAATGGCTCAAGTTCCCTTTGAGTGGGGGGAGGTATCTGGTACTCTACAAGTCGCTGTGAGAACTGACATGCCTGTAGACTGTCTGCTAGGGAACGACCTGGAGAGCTCCCCTTGGGAAAAGGTGGAGAAGACCACGCATCTGAGGATGGTGGGTCTACCCGACTGGGCGTGCGTGACCACCCGGTCCATGGCAGCCAGTAGGGGTGTTGAGAGGGTCCTGGAGCCTGAGGGAAAGGTCCAGGAACCGGCCTTAGGGAGAAGGCGCAGGTGGCGCGGGAAGCCGGCCCCCGAAGTTCCCACGGCCCAGGAGGAAGCAGACCCGGAGGGGGATGCTCTGGAGCCTACCGGGGAACAGATTGCCGAACTGGGAGACCTGCCTGAGCTGACCCATTGGCAGCAAGAAGGAGGTCCCTCCAGGGAGGAATTCTGTAGGGAGCAGAAAGAATGCCCTTCTCTCGTGGGTATGCGGCAACAGGCTGCAGACCAGGCCAATGGTGTTCAGGCCAAAACACACTACGTGTACTGGGAGAGTGACCTCCTGTATTCCGAGCCTAAGGCTGCTGAACCTGGGTCAGCCCGTGTGCTGGTGGTACCCCAGAAGTTCAGAACCTTCCTACTGGGGCTGGCTCACGATGTGCCGTTAGCAGGACATTTGGGGATGGACAAGACCTATGACAGGCTTGTCACCCACTTTTACTGGCCCCAAATGCACAAGAACTCAGATTCCTACTGCCGAACCTGTCAGACTTGCCAGGCAAGTGGTAAGAGCGGAGGGAAGCACAAGGCTCCTCTGCAACCTTTCCCTGCGGTCGGTACGCCATTCCAACGAGTGGGTATTGATATTGTGGGGCCTCTGGACCCCAAGACAGCCCTGGGCAACAGGTTCATCCTGGTCTTGGTGGACCATGCCACCCGGTACCCTGAAGCCATCCCTCTGAGGACAGTGACGGCCCCCATGGTGGGACGAGCACTGATGGGAATTTTCTCCCGAGTGGGATTCCCTCTAGAGGTGGTGAGCGACAGGGGGACCAATTTCATATCCACATATATGAAATCCCTGTGGAAGGAGTGTGGGGTAACTTACAAGTTCACCACTCCTTACCACCCCCAAGGAAATGGGTTGGTTGAGAGATTCAACCGAACCCTCAAAGGCATGATCATGGGCCTGGACGGTCCAATGAGGTGTAAGTGGGACGTCCTCTTGCCATGCCTGCTCTTCGCTTACCGAGAGGTGCCACAGAAGTCTCTAGGATTCAGCCCCTTTGAGCTTCTGTATGGTCACCCGGTAAGAGGACCTCTGAGTTTGGTAAAGGAAGGCTGGGAGCAATCTCCCAGGAAACCTCCCCAGAATGTATACAGTTACATGCTGGCCTTCCGAAACCAGAGTCGGCGTTTCAGGCAACTTGCTGAGGCAAATCTGGAAGCCAGCCAGGAGGAGATGAAGCGGTGGTACGACCGGAATGCCACTCTGGTAGAGCTTCAACCTGGACAAAAGGTGTGGGTCTTGGCCCCAGTGGAGCCTTGTGCACTTCAGGATAAGTGGACAGGTCCATTTGAGGTTGTGGAGCGCAAAAGTCCTATCACCTACTTGGTGGACATGCAGTCTCCCAGGAACCCTTTGAGGGTCCTACATGTTAACCGCCTTAAGCCCCACTTAGAGAGGACCGAAGTGGGCATGCTGCTGGCCACTGATGATGGAATAGAAGAGGAGACCGAGCCTCTTCCTGACCTCTTAGTGGCCTCTGAGAAAGATGGGTCAGTGGATGGAGTTAACCTCTCACCCACCCTGACGCCCAAACAACAGGAAGATTGCCGCCACTTGCTGGGGCAGTTTTCCGACAGATTCTCCCTGGTTCCTGGTGTCACAGATTGGTGCGTCCATGATGTGGACACAGGAGACAGCTTACCTGTGAAGCACAAGGCTTACAGGGTAACTGACAGGGTCAGAGCTTGCATTAAGGAGGAGGTCTCCAAAATGCTTGCGCTAGGGGTGGTTGAGTCCTCCAGCAGTCCTTGGTCCAGCCCCGTGGTCTTGGTCCCCAAAGCTGCTGCGCCGGGAGCCACACCTGAACTCCGGTTCTGTGTGGACTACAGAGGACTCAATTCAGTAACGAAGACTGACGCGCACCCCATCCCCAGAGCTGATGAGCTCATTGATCGGCTGGGGGCTGCCCGGTTCCTCAGCACATTTGATTTAACGTCTGGGTACTGGCAGATCGCCTTGACCGATGGGGCCAAAGAGAGGTCAGCATTCTCTACTCCAGATGGGCACTTCCAGTTCCGAGTCATGCCATTTGGAATGAAGAATGCCCCTGCCACCTTTCAGAGGTTGGTCAACCAGGTACTGGTTGGGCTGGATGCGTTCAGTGCCGCCTACCTGGATGACATCGCAGTGTTCAGTGCCACCTGGCCCGAACACCTGCGCCACCTCTGGGAAGTGTTGATGGCTCTGCGCCGAGCAGGCCTCACGATCAAGGCAAGCAAGTGCCAGATCGGGCAGGGTTCCGTGGTGTACTTGGGACACCAAGTGGGGAGTGGCAAGGTGGCACCCTTGCAACCCAAAATTGAGACCATCCTGGCTTGGGAACCCCCCAAGACGCAGACCGCAGTGAGGGCCTTCCTGGGGCTCACTGGGTACTACAGGAGGTTTGTCAAGGGCTATGGAACGATTGTTGCCCCCTTGACAGAGCTGACTTCCAAGAAGCAGCCCAGGAACGTGATTTGGACTGACACCTGTCAGAAAGCTTTCGACACCCTGAAGACTGCCATGTGCACGGCGCCCGTGCTCTTGGCCCCTGACTTCTCCAAGGAATTCCTAGTGCAGACAGACGCTTCAGAGCATGGTGTAGGGGCTGTTCTCTCACAGATGACTGAGGAGGGCTGGGACCAACCCGTAGCCTTCATCAGTAGGAGGTTACTTCCACGGGAAAGTAGGTGGAGTGCAATTGAGCGAGAAGCATTTGCTGTGGTCTGGGCGCTGAAGAAGCTAAGACCCTACTTGTTTGGGTCTCACTTCCGGGTTCAGACGGACCACAGGCCCCTCAGATGGTTGATGCAAATGAGGGGTGAGAACCCGAAGCTGTTGAGGTGGTCCATCTCCCTACAGGGTATGGACTTTACGGTGGAACACCGTCCTGGTACAGATCACGCCAACGCTGACGGTCTGTCCAGGTATTTCCGCCTTAGTGACGAGGAACCCCCTGGGCAAGGGTAGTTCTCCCCACATTTCAGCTGGAGGGGACACGTGTTAGACCTGGCACCTTGGCGTGAGTTTCCCTTCCACTTTTTGATGGTGTGCCTCGATTGTTTTGCTGGTGTTGTCCGCTCAGGGCACTGCGCCACGGCTAATCCGTGCCGCAGTGCAAGTGCTCCCTAGGTAAAGTGTACCTGTAATTGATGTTCATGATTGGCTTATTGGATTCACCGTCAGTCCCCAGTAAAGTGCACCAGGGGTGCCAGGGCTTGTGAATGCCAATGCTGCTGGTGGGCTTGCAGCGCTGGTTGCGCCACCCCCAGAAAGCGGCCTTGTAAAATGTGTCTAGGGTCTGCCACCGCAGACCCTGTGCGCGGTCCGGGACCGTCGCGCTGACTGCGCAAGTGCCCCCACTTGCCAGTCCCTAAACCTTCCCTTACCTACATATTAGCCACCCCTCTGGTAGGCCCAAGGGCAGGGTGCATTGTAGGCCTAAGGTAGGACATGCCCTGATGTGTGTGGCATGTCTTAGTAGTGAATTACAGCCCTTTTCGTTTTTCACTATTGAAGGCTACCTGCTCTCCATAGGCCAGAATGGGCTGCTGGAGTCACTACACGCTGTGACCCCAGTGGACTCAGAGAGCATGGTAGAATGTCAAGTTTAGTATGCCTGAACTCAGAATAATAAAATACTTCTTGTAGCCAAGTTTATTTTAATATCCTGGGTTTGTAAATACTACTTTTAGAAAGTTAGTATTTACTGACCTGACCATCTCAGTCCGCCTCTGCTGTGTGTGTGTGTTCTGCCTAGCAACAGTAAGGAGCAGGGTTGGGGAATCCCCAGAGACAGGTTGGCTGCCAGGTGGTGGGTAGGGAGATGACACCAGGATGGGTGGGAGGAGTACACCTTGACTCTTGAATAGACCTGTGCTCTGCCACCACAAAGCCGGCGCCGCCCCCTGTGGAGCGGCTGATGTCTCTGCCCTGCTGCTGAAAGGAAAGAGCAGAGTCACCATAACAAAGTGCTCCAGAACTGGACTGAGCCAGGCCCAGGCCCCCTGGCGCTAAAGAACAAAAGAATCATGGTATAAAAGTAGGAGCCTGGCTCCTAAGAAATCAGAATCCTGTTTTACCACAAAGAACCTCTGCCCGACTAGAAGGAGAAGAAGACGCTGGAGGAGCTGGCCTGCTGCTTGCCTTGCTGAGAAAGGAGAGGAAGAGACTTACTGAAAAGACTTTGCTACTTTGTGCTTGAACATTCTCCAAGGGCTTGATCTGAGCTTGCCCCCTGAACTGAACCCCAGGACCAGTGGGTTCTCTGTGCTTTTGCTCGTCCTCCAATTCGAGCCGTGTGTGCATCCCGCTGGAAAGAGACTGCGCCCCTCATCGCCCCTCCTAGGGCCGTGACACTCAGAAGCTTGCCTGCCTCAAACCCGTGAGAGCCCCGCTCCGTCCAGAGCCGCTCTCTGTCCCCGGGCCAGGCCGCCGGCATCCCTGTCACCGCCTGCTACTGGAGCGCGCTGACCGCGCTATCACCCCTCCCGCCGGAAGCCGTCCGACGACTGTGATCTACGCCGGGTCATCCAGCTGCACTGACCGTGCCCTGCGACCCCGCTTCGCTATCCCCGGACATCTCAGGCCGCGCCGCCCCCGCTGTGGAGACCCTCCTGCACCGCCGTGCTAAAGGGTCGCTGGCCGCGCCTGCCTACTTGCCCACACCTGCTGATTGAGGACCCAAGAACACTTCTTAAGCTGAGAGTCGCACCGACCTGTGCCGACTCTCCACATCACTAAGGAAGTTCCAGTATCGGGCTCGGGGCCCGCAACGCCTTATTTCCCCGTTCGCAGGAGCCGATCGCTGTGAGTACTGGAACCACAAGTAACATTTGCAAGAGACTACAAGGTCTCCATTTGGAGCTACGAACAAAGAACATTTGCCTGCTTTATAACCTGGTGGCCTAGCGAAAACGTTATTGGTCGTGTGATAATTCTGCTGAGATATATATACCTTATTTTTACATAAAGAAGCGTATTTTTATATATATCCAAGTCTGGTGTCCGTTTCTGGGGGGATTGATGTGTTTACTGTGTGTATGATTGTAAGTGCTTAACCAACAACGCCTGAGGAATCGCCTTGGCTGCTCACGCCACGCACCTAGAGGGTGAGCAAGGGTCATTCGCGAGGGGTTATCCTGCGCCCTGACGTGGAGGAGAGGGTTCCTGCTTGACACAAGGGCAACCTTGCGCCAACCAGAGATCCCCGACTCTAACACAGTCGATAACCTTTCAAGTATTGCCCGGCGGTAATCGCCTCTCATACCACTCGATAATTTACCAATGAAAGAGGCAGGCGCCGGAGACTGGAAGGCAGGAAACAAAGTTTTATTCCGTCGGAGCAGAACACATCAGATCAGACAGCAAGGTATCGTCACGAGGTGCTCTAACTGCATCTCTGAGACCTGGTCTCTTATACACAGGTTTATTGCTTTATTACACATAGTACATTCTTGAGATTCCCTTGATGCATGAGAGAACATCCCCTGAAGCCCCGGCTCAGATCCGATCCCACACATAGCTACAGTAGAAGTTCCCACCTTACCCGCAGTAGGAGATGGCTATCGCGCAGCAGGGTATTCCGCCAATTCCCGGGGGTGTGTGCAACCGGCCGGGTCTCAGGGGGTAGGGGCTTTGATCCACTGTAATCCCTTTGATGTGGGGTGTTTCCCTTACAGTAGGGGCAATAAACTGCATCCGCAGGGCTAGGTGATGGCCTGGGACCAGTTCGGACAATGGGGCGCAGAGGAAGGGGGTTATCAAAAGGAGAGGCATGACCATGTATGGGATGTCGGTCGGATGTGGTTCCGTAGCAGGGTCGCGCAGAAGGAGAGGGTTTACGGCCTGTATGAGAGAGCGGGGGTGGCCGGCGCGCGGGGGAGGCTCGCAGCGCCAGGGGGAAGCGCTGGCGATCGAGAATGAGCGGGGAGAGAGTGGGGTGCCTAAAAATGGCGGCCGTGCATTCGCTGTGCGTGGCGCTGGGGAGAGGCAAGATGGCGCAGATAATGTTCAGTTTGCAAGCTAAATTTCCACACTTGATCCACAACAGCATATGAATATGAGGAGCACCTCTTGCCTGGTACTCTTTTCTCCAAAAGAAATCCACTACTTCTCCAAGAGGTGGATTTTTTTTATTGCAGATGAAGGACATCATAGCCTCAAATCTATGATTGAAATATCTGCAAACATTAACCGGATCCAATGAGCACAGTTCTCCTGCTGTCTTGTATTCAATGTTTTTAATGTTTGAATTTGCCTCTAGTAGAAAATCCAGTAAATCATCCCAAGCGTACTCAGCACAGCTTAGGGTAAGGAACCATGTCGGTGTTCCTAAATTCCGTAACATGCATTTTAATTCACCATGGCGTCGGTACCAATATTCATTTGTCCCACGCTGACAAGCCATCAGATTGATCAGTTGTGTTTCCAAATGATCATCTCGGTGCTGCACTTTCTCCATAAAATCCTTAGCAGACACATTTTGTAAATGTACTCCATTTTTTAAAATGTGATTTACTGCATAAGATAGTGCAGACAAGTCGCTTTCAAATAAAAGACGGAACAAATAAGGAATACTTTGTCGAAATCTGGGATCTTCTCCATATAGTCTTGTAGTCTGATACTCAGAAGCTGGAATCTGTTCTGGACGTTCATCGTATCGTCCTCCTTTTCCTTTAGGAAACAGCTGGGGAAAACATCGAGCTTCCAAGCTCTCCTCCCATACACTCACAGGAGTTCCTTTTGCTTTCTTCATCTGAAACAGATCAATATTGTCTCCCATAACTTCTTTTGAATGTAGAGGATGTATGCTAAAATGTTCATAAATTTCTTCTTCCTTTGACTTGTCCACTTTTTCAATTTGTCCAGTTGGTGTTTCTGTGTCTTCTTGTAAATCTTCTTCTTCTTCTTCTATATAAATTGATTCATACCATTTGTTATTCCTTTTCAAATACAAATTTGCTCTTTGTACTTTCCGTACATCTACCAGCTCCTGCCAAATCTTCTTATTCTTTGTAGGTACACCATTAACCAGAATAACTAATGGTTCAGTTTCCAAAGTATCTGCATCAATAGTTTCCATATTTTTTTTCAAATCCAAGGGCAAATACACCACTCTACCTTTTAAACCTCTCAGTAAATCTGAAGGAGGTAATTTACCAGTTTTGGGCTCCATACGTACTATGGTCTGGAACGGATGAACACATTGAATAAGTATAGACTCATATGTATTTAATTCAGAAAGTTCGGCAGGAATAACATCCAATTCTAAATTATTATGTACAGCTCTGGTTGGCATTCTATTTTCCTCTAACTTGTTGTAACAGTATTTACAAATACGCTGATCTTCACCCAATTCAAAACAATTTTCAAGAAATATATATGTGGCAAAATCCTTCCACTTATAATTATCTTCATTTTCACTCTTTCTGTAGAGATCAACATTCCTAGTTTGTTTTCTATAATGAGTTCTGCGGCAACAAATACAAGTTATATTTGGTCTTTCATTAGAGATTATTGCAAATTTTGTTATGTGATCATTAAATGTTTTACTTACAGAGGGTTCTACATTCTCTTCCACTTCTTCCTCATTTACTGTGTCCTTTTCTGCACTGTCTTGTTCAGGACCAAAGTAACAAAACTGAATTTCATCAATAACCTTCTCTACATCTGATACCGATCCACGGAACAGAGCCCTATTCAATTCATCTAACTTTATTGCTGGACTTTTAGCAAAATACAACCGTCTCACAAACTTTCTCATTTCAGTGTGATGAACAACAAGCATCCTAAAATGATGGAAAACACTATTACACACTTTTCTAGATAGACAAGCCAGAGAATGACCCTGCAAACCAGTATTCTCTCTCACTCTGCATGGATCTAGACTTTGAAGCACCTTAACCTTCTGTTTTACACTTTTTTTACTATATTCTCTTAGAAACTCACGAAATTTATCAATAGATTCCTGACGCACAGTGCAAATACTACTACAATTCCAAGTGTACACTGGGGCTTTAGGACGTCTCCCATAGCCTCATCCGCCATCACTTGTACCTCATCTCTTGGAACCATTATCTCCTTCTCCATTATGCAACCATTTTCCACTTCATAAGCACGACCTCTGGTGTCAACTGCATGCAGCAAACTATTACTTTGAAAATAACTCTCTTCATTAAAAAAAGGTTCACTACTTGAACTATGCATCCATTCTCCTAAAAACACTTTACAAAAGTTTGTTCTTTTCACTACTCTTTTCCTTTTGCTTTGTGATTTCAGTACATTAACCATTTTATCTAATGTACGCATCCTATTCAAAATTAAAATGAATAGTTTCCTTTTTAATTCTAATGCCTTTGCTGCAATGGCTTCAATTTCTTTTTTTCTCTTGTAATATTTTGCCTTTTTCTTATATTTCTTCACATCCTTTATCAAATTGGACATAACTCTTCTCTGAAACATTTTTCTACGTATCTCTTTAAACGCTGTTTTTCTGTTTAAGTTAATCTTTGTTATTGCAGAAGGTATATTTGCATTAACTAAATTCTCAATTTTTTCCTGTTCTTTTCTATTGAAAACATTCTTTCCAGTACAGACATTTTGTACATTTTTCCTTTTTTTGAAGATGTTCTTTAAAAAATCTTTTGTCTGCTTACCAGAAGACTTTCTCTTTTTCCCAACATGAGCATCTCCAACTAACTTAGGTCCTCCAGTTGTCTTCAAATATAGTTTTTTTTTGTGGTTTTTCCTTACTCTGGATTTTGTAGGCATCTTAAATTTTGTTCACTGCTCTTCAGCAATACCTGAAAAAACTAAAAAAAAAATCCTTTTTTATATTTAAATATATTACTACATTTTTTATGATCTTTTCAAATCTTAAAATACTAAGTACCCCTTTCCTAGAAGTGAAAATCACAATAACACCTTCACAAATTAAATATCTAAAAACAATTCCTGTGTGCACACAGAGTCATGCTTTGAAATTAGGCAGAAAACGAAATTTCTTTGCCAATTGGAAAGCACACATTCTACTACTTTTTTGGCAAGTGATAAGTACTTTTACAGTCTGACACATTTTGAATCCACTTTTCAGATTCTGATAAAAGCACATGTCCAAACTGCTTTTTGAGACCAGCACCATGTGTAACCTGGGTGACTGACTACACTCCAGCAAGGGCAACCAGCCTTAGTGATGCTGAATGTATTTGCATTACTGACTGCAACCTCAAACCCAACTCGGTTGTGAATACTGTGCATGATTCCACAGGATAAGCAGCTGGGTGTGTGCTAAGAGTCTGCTTCTGCATAAAAAAATAGCTCCCCCTTTCCATCTAATGCAAATGTAAAATCACCAGAGCAATACCAAACAGATTTCTGAGACCAGCAACATGTGTAACCTGGGTGACTGACTACACTCCAGCAAGGGCAACCAGCCTTACTGACGCTCAATGTATTTGCATTACTGACTGCAACCTCAAACCCTAAAAGTATTCCTCATTTATACCACTACACCTTAATTTATGGTGAAAACATAGTCCATATTATTTTACATGTTTGTATTTGCATTACTAAGTGCAACCTCAAACCCCACTCGGTTGTGAATACTGTGCATAATTCCACAGGATAAGCAGCTGGGTGTGTGCTAAGAGTCTGCTTCTGCATAAAAAAATAGCTCCCCCTTTCCTACTAATGCAACTGTAAAATTACCAGAGTAGTACGCAATAAATCTCTGCCTGTAATTCCTCTTTGCACACAGAGTCATGTTTTCATATTAGTCTGAAAACGTAATTTCTTTGCCAATTTGAAACCACACTTACTACACTTTTTTTTGGCAAGTGATAAATACTTTTACAGTCTGAAACATTTTAAATCCACTTTTCAGATTCTTAAAAAAGCACATGTCCAAACTGCTTTTTCAGACCGGCAACATGTGTAACCTGGGTGACTGAGTACACTCCAGCAAGGGCAACCAGCCTTAGTGATGCTGAATGTATTTGCATTACTGACTGCAATCTCAAACCCCACTCGGTTGTGAATACTGTGCATGATTCCACAGGATAAGCAGCTGGCTGTGTGCTAAGAGTCTGCTTCTGCACAAAAAAATAGCTCCCCCTTTACATCTAATGCAAATGTAAAATCACCAGAGCAATACGCAATAAATCTCTGCCTGTAATTCCTCTTTGCACACAGAGTCATGTTTTCATATTAGTCAAAAAACAAAATTTCTTTGCCAATTTGAAAGCACACTTACTACTCTTTTTTTTGGCAAATGATAAGTACTTTTACAGTCTGACACATTATGAATCCACTTTTTAGATTCTTAAAAAAGCACATGTCCAAACAACATTTTCAGACCAGCAACATGTGTAACCTGGGTGACTGAGTACACTCCAGCAAGGGCAACCAGCCTTAGTGAAGCTGAATGTATTTGCATTACTGACTGCAACCTCAAACCCCACTCGGTTGTGAATACTGTGCATGATTCCACAGGATAAGCAGCTGGTTGTGTGCTAAGAGTCTGCTTCTGCATAAAAAAATAACACCCCCTTTCCATCTAATGCAAATGTAAAATCACCAGAGCAATACCAAACAGCTTTCTGAGACCAGCAACATGTGTAACCTGGGTGACTGACTACACTCCAGCAAGGGCAACCAGCATTAGTGATGCTGAATGTATTTGCATTACTAAGTGCAACCTCAAACCCCACTCGGTTGTGAATACTGTGCATGATTCCACAGGATAAGCAGCTGGGTGTGTGCTAAAAGTCTGCTTCTGCATAAAAAAATAGCTCCCCCTTTACATCTAATGCAAATGTTAAATCACCAGAGCATAACGCAATAAATCTCTGCCTTTAATTCCTCTTTGCACACAGAGTCATGTTTTCATATTAGTCTGAAAACGTAATTTCTTTGCCAATTTGAAACCACACTTACTACTCTTTTTTTTGGCAAGTGATAAATACTTTTACAGTCTGACACATTTTAAATCCACTTTTCAGATTCTTAAAAAAGCACATGTCCAAACTGCTTTTTCAGACCAGCAACATGTGTAACCTGGGTGACTGACTACACTCCAGCAAGGGCAACCAGCCTTAGTGATGCTGAATGTATTTGCATTACTAAGTGCAACCTCAAACCCCACTCGGTTGTGAATACTGTGCATGATTCCACAGGATAAGCAGCTGGGTGTGTGCTAAGAGTCTGCTTCTGCATAAAGAAAATGCTCCCCCTTTACATCTAATGCAAATGTAAAATCACCAGAGCAATACGCAATAAATCTCTGCCTGTAATTCCTATTTGCACACAGAGTCATGTTTTCACATTAGTCTGAAAACGTAATTTCTTTGCCAATTTGAAACCACACTTACTACTCTTTTTTTTGGCAAGTGATAAATACTTTTACAGTCTGACACATTTTAAATCCACTTTTCAGATTCTTAAAAAAGCACATGTCCAAACAACATTTTCAGACCAGCAACATGTGTAACCTGGGTGACTGAGTACACTCCAGCAAGGGCAACCAGCCTTAGTGATGCTGAATGTATTTGCATTACTGACTGCAACCTCAAACCCCACTCGGTTGTGAATACTGTGCATGATTCCACAGGATAAGCAGCTGGCTGTGTGCTAAGAGTCTGCTTCTGCACAAAAAAATAGCTCCCCCTTTACATCTAATGCAAATGTAAAATCACCAGAGCAATACGCAATAAATCTCTGCCTGTAATTCCTATTTGCACACAGAGTCATGTTTTCATATTAGTCACAAAACGAAATTTCTTTGCCAATTTGAAAGCACACTTACTACTCTTTTTTTTGGCAAGTGATAAGTACTTTTACAGACTGACACATTATGAATCCACTTTTCAGATTCTTAAAAAAGCGCATGTCCAAACAACATTTTCAGACCAGCAACATGTGTAACCTGGGTGACTGACTACACTCCAGCAAGGGCAACCAGCCTTAGTGATGCTGAATGTATTTGCATTACTGACTGAAACCTCAAACCCCACTCGGTTGTGAATACTATGCATGATTCCACAGGATATGCAGCTGGCTGTGTGCTAAGAGTCTGCTTCTGCAGAAAAAAATACCTCCCCCTTTCCATCTAATGCAAATGTAAAATCACCAGAGCAATACCAAACAGCTTTCTGAGACCAGCAACATGTGTAGCCTGGGTGACTGACTACACTCCAGCAAGGGCAACCAGCCTTACTGATGCTGAATGTATTTGCATTACTGAGTGCAACCTCAAACCCTTAAAGTATTCCTTATTTATACCAGTACACCTTAATTTATCGTGAAAACATAGTCCATATTATTTTACATGTTCCTCACATTTAAATTTCTCCCAAAACAGAAAATGATAAACACAACTTCAACAAAAGGAATTCCAATTCTATTATTCATTTCTTAATTTACCATATACATCCCCTCTCAAACTCTAAACTCACCTTTAAAATTAGTTAGCTGTGAAAGAAATGTGGCACTCAAACAGCAGATTATCAGAGCCAGGATCTCTGTTCTGTACACCTCTCTCCTCTCAGCAGAACCAGATAATGGCAATGTTTCCCTCTTTTTGTCCACACATATACATGCTAATTTCAAATCTCAGTGCTTCCCCCTTTTTTTCAAATGTAATCACACATTTCTATTGGTTGAAAACCAACCCTTTTCCAAAAGTACCCTTCCCCCAACTTGACTTCAGCCTAGTACCCTTCCCCCAACTTGACTTCTGCCTGCTACCATAGCAACAGCTCTTGAAACACTGCTGTTTAGAGTTAGGTCAGAAGTTCACCACACAATGTTTCATTTCCAAAGAGCAGGAGTGCTTGACTTTTCAAACCTAACAGCAAATCCATAGTACTGTTCTTTGGTAACACATTTTTCTGTACCAATACAAAACATGCTTCTATAAATTTACACATACAGCCTAGTTTTTATTGTAGAATGGTATGAAACAGCCAATCAGTTTAAAAAAAAAATATATATGTATGCCTCCATTTCCAAACTGTCTTTCATTTCTTTTTACCATTCTACTGAATTACACCTCCTGAGTGCATCCAGTTCTCCTTTGAAGATGTTCACAGTGTGGATTGTAGGGCACAGCTATGTCTTCTGGAGTGAAAAGTATGCAGAGAAAACAGGTATGGTGAGAGACCTTGCTTTGCCAAATGTAGACATTAAATGGATTGGTCAGAGAGGGTTAAAATGGCACCAATTGATGCCATTGGTGAAATCCTTCATGCAAATCCAACACCCTGACCTCATAATAGTGCACTGTGGTGGCAATGACCTAGGCACTTTGACTGGGGTAGGTCTGGAAATGCTTATGAAGGAGACCTTTGCACAACTGTTTTCACTTTTCCCTAAAACTGCCTTTGTGTTTTCTAACATATGCCAAAGGCAAAAATGGAACTGGTCCAATCATTTCTGTCCACAGATTGACAAAGCAAGAAAGCACGTCAACAAATCTGTTTCTGCTTTCCTCCGAGACTATGGTATGGGTTCCATTTACCACAACAACTTGCGTTACGACATGCAAGACATTTATAGAGGAGATGGTGTACACTTCAATGATGAAGGGAACAGAGTCTTCCTCTTGAACCTTAGACTCTGCATCGGTACTTACTTGTAGGTACCACTAAAAAATCACTTCATAAACACAACAGCTCTTTTTAGAGCCCCCTAATATCTAAACACTTAAATCTGCATTTCATTTCTTTTTTTATTTTTTTTCTACCGTACGCGTACGGTAAGCTTACCGTAAGCTTATGGTACGCGTACCCCGCGATTTTTTTTAAAATTAATAAATGTTTTTTTTGTACTTTTCTGTCCTTCTTTGACCCCCTTTCAAATGTTATGGGGTCTGTAACTCTATTCCTTGCCCCCTTTTCAAGTTATCACCCTTTTTTTTCTGAGTGAAACACACAAAATGGCGGCCGCCGCTTCCTGGTTTCGACTGATTCGAATGTTTACTAAGATCTAACAGCCAATCAGAATCGCGCTCGCGCACGTCACCGTACGCGTACGGTAAGCGCACCGTAAGCGCACCGTAAGCTGGCTCAGATATATATATTGATTTAAAGGCTATTTTCTCAGAATCTACTGAACAGATTTACACCAAACCTACAAAAGGCACTTCCTTGACCTGAGGACTACCTCTCTGCCAAATTTCATTTAACTCTGTTCAGCCGTTCGGGCTGTAGCTGTGTCTAAAGGTCCTATGGAAAAATGCATGGGAAAAACGCGTTTTGGGACCCCCCTTTTATCTCAGCCCCCGCTTGACGAATCCCCCCGAGACTTTCTCAGGGTAGGAGCGGAGCGTAGCGCCCCACCTATTTTGAAAATTTCACGAGGATTCGTCGACCGCCGCCAAAGTTATTCAAAATAGAATGTTGCGGTTTTCCTATGGTAAGAGGGTCCTAACTATAACTACCTACTGGCGACCGCCAGTAGGTAATATATATATCTATATATATATATATATATATATATATATATATATATATCTATATATATATATATATATATATATATATATATATACATATATATGACCTACTGGCGGTCACCAGTAGGTAGTTATAGTGAGGACCTATTATGCATAGGAAATTCGTAACATTCTTTTCCCAATAACTTTGACGCCGGATAACGAATCTTTGCGAAATTTTCAAAACTGGTGGGGTGCTCCGGTCAGTTCCTATCCTGAAAGTTTGGGGGTGATTCGTCAAGCGGGGGCCGAGAAAAAAGGGGGTCCCAAAACGTGTTTTCTCCATGTTATTTCCCATTGGAAATTTTGGAACAGGCTACAGCCCGAACTGCTGAACGGAATTACACCACATTTTGCAAAAAGGTAGCCCTTGGCTCAGAAAGAGACCTTTTTTTTTTAAATGGTGTAAATCCGTTCAGTAGTTCCTGAGAAAATCAAAAAATAGAGGTCAAAAAATCAATTTCCCATAGGAAAGTTTAGACACAGTTATAGCAAAAACTGCTGAACGGAAATACACCACATTTGGCAAAAAGGTACTGCTTGGCTCAGAAAGCGTCCTTTTTAAAAATGGTGTAAATCCGTTCAGTAGTTTTTGAGAAATTAAGAAATAAAGATAGTGATATCTATGGCCGCGTTGGATCCACGCACTCTCCCGATCACGAGCTACATTGTAATTGGCTATCAACACTCCAAACCAGGAAGTTTTGGTAGCCATCTTGTGCCTCGGTAGAACCGAGGAACAAGAAAACAGAAAAAGAAACGCGAAAAACAAGAAAAGGGGGAAGGGTAGAAACACCCTGATCCCCTAGGCCTGCTTAGGGGGTCCCACAAAGACCCCCCAGGGCCAAGTAAAGCATTTTTTTAAAAAACAAATCGTCAAGATTCACGCACCCAGCGCGAATTTCGGCAGAAAATAAAAACAAGCATTGGCATAGCCAATAGGTCTCGCGTTTGGGATCTTGTAAGTGTTTAGCCATGCAACAGTTGATGCTGTTGCAGGAAGGATATTGTGCTACATAACTAAATACTTATAAGGCCCCAAAGGCGAGACCTATTGGCTATGCCAATGCTTGTTATGCTTGTTACGTGCTTTGCATGCTAAACAGTTTTATGGCTCGGCTCATGCACGGGCTCTTAGAGCCAGAGATGGGCCAACCCTTGGCTCGGCTCTGTTCTCACTTTAAATTTGTTGTCTCGTCTACGTCTATGGTAGGGGTGCTGTATCACACACTCCGACCTAGACCTATAAGAGATTTAGGAGGGGAACGGGGTTACATACTGTTGCTCGAAAAACTCTACACACTGTGGCCCCCTTTACTGTCACTCCCTGCGTGACGTGGTCAGTTTCTTTCTCTCCTACCAGTATTGTGCATTGGCCAAAGCAGTCCTTTGGAAATTAACAAATGTAACTTCCTTTGACGTGGTCAACATAGAAAGCGGACTTTAGATTTGCAACAAGGCTGCTGAGTCACTCCCATCTCAGCCACACATGAGGGGAACAAAAGTGCGTGAGAGCCAGAAAAAGCACAAGAGCAGAGAAGGCGGATAGTCGTGCCTGGGGAATTCAAGCGAAAAACATTTTTGCACGGCCCCCCTCCTAGAGCCAGTGATGGCCCTGGGGACCGCCACCCCCTAGGGCTGGCTCCTGCAGTGTCCCGGGCACCCCTGGGACATGGCTGTTTGCAATGACAGGGCGGGAACCTCGCGGCTCCTGTCCTTTCATTGCAAACTGCTTTGCTTCATTGAAGCGAGAGCAGGGAATCCCGCTCTTGCTTCAATGAAGCAAAGCAGATTGCTTTTCCACATGGGGAGCTGCATGCTAGCAGCTCCCCATGTGGAAAAGCAATGCCGGCACCCGCAGGACCCGGGAAGCCCGCAGGGACCGTGGGGGCATTTGGGCTCCCCCCACGGTGCCCAAAGGAGAGGGCCAGCCATGGGGATGGGGTCCCCGGGGCTAGGAGTGGCCCAGGAGGGGGGCCACGTGGCCCTCCTCCCCTGTGCATTAAAAAAAAAAGCAGAGGGCAGGCCCCGGGGGATGGGGTACCCAGGGCCATATTTGGCCTGAGGAGGGGGGCAATGTGGCCCCCCTCCGAAAAAACAAAACAAAAAAAGCAATGGCCATGCCCCAGGGGATGGGGTCCCCAGGCCAATAGAGGTCTTAGGAGGGGGGCCACACAGCCCCCTCCATAATAAAAAAATATATATGTGGCCATGCCCCGGGGGATGGGGTCCCTGGGGCCGGAATTGGCCACGGGTGGGGGGCCCATTCGGCCCCCTTCCCGTAATATTTATATATTTTTTTTTAAATGGTCAGGCCCTGGGGGATGGGGTCCCCAGGGCCCATAAAATAGAAAAGGAAGGGGGGCCTTCTTTAAAAAATAAATAAATAAAAAAAGACTGGCATCACGACGGAGGCCCCGCCCCCTCCCTGTAGCACTCTGCAAACGCGCCCCCTGGTGCGTTGTAAGATGGGGAAGTAATTCCCCTTGAATACTGGGGGTCCCTGGGGGCCACCAGGAACCTCCAGTATGCACTAGGGAGCTGCATTGCAGAGAAGTGTTCAGAGACCACACCCCTTTTTGCACCTCTCTGCAACGTAGCTCTGTGGTGCTTACTGGAGGTACCTAGTTAGACCCCAGGGACCCTCAGGATTCAAGGGGACTTAATCTCCCAACCTAAAATGGCCATAGGGCGCGTTTATACAGTGGGGAAGAGAGGGGACGGGGTCTGAGGTGATGTTTGCAAACATGCCCTGTGGGGCGTTTTTTTAAGTTGGGGAAATAATTCCCCTTCAATCCTGAGGGCCCCTGGGGGCCAACTAGCCCACCAGGTGTTTCCAGTAAGTGACACTGCGCTGCGTTGCAGAGAGGTGGTCCAGGTCGTGCCTCTTTTTACACCTCTCTGCAACGCAGCTCTGTGGCGCTTACTGGAGGTATGTAGTGGGCTAGTTGGACCCTAGGGACCTTCAGGATTCAAGGGGACTTAATCTCCCAACTTAAAACTTCCACAGGGCGCGTTTACACAGTGGGGAAGGGAGGGGATGGGGCCTGAGGTGAAGTGTGCAAACACGCCCTGTGAAGCGTTTTAAGTTGGGGAAATAATTCCCCTTAAATCCTGAGGGCCCCTGGGGGCCAACTAGCCCACCAGGTGCTTCCAGTAAGCGCCACTGCGCTGTGTTGCAGAGAGGTGGTCCAGGCCGTGCCCCTTTTTACACCTATCTGCAACGCAGCTCTGTGGCGCTTACTGGAGGTACGTAGTGGGCTAATTGGACCCTAGAGACCCTCAGGATTCAAGGGGACTTAATCTCCCAACTTAAAATGGCCACAGGGTGCATTTACACAGTGGGAAAGGGAGGGGACGGGGCCTGAGGTGACGTGTGCAAACATGCCCTGTGGCGCGTTTTGAGTTGGGGAAATAATTCCCCTTCAATCCTGAGGTTCCCTGGGGGCCAGCTGCGCTGCAGAGTGGTGGTCCAGGCCGTGCCCCTTTTTACATCTCTCTGCAACGCAGCTCTGTGGCACTTACTGGAGATACCTGGTGGGCTAGTTGGACCCAAGGGACACTCAGAATTCAAGGGGACTTTATCCCCCAAATTAAAATGGCCACAGGGCGTGTCTGCACACATGTCACCTCAGGCACCCCCTCCCTTCATCAGTGTGCAAACGCGCCCTGTGGCGCATTTTAAGAGGTAGTTTTATCCCCCTGCCCTATTATGTACTAGGGTCTTACAGAGGAGGTCATGGTAATCACAGGGGTACCCCAACGCATAGTGTTCCCTAGTGTATGTAGGTGTTTTCACTGTATTCTAAGTGTCTTTTAGCATAGCACTGGCTCTAGGCCTGGTCAAATTCAGTTACCACCAGTACCTGTCTGAAAAAGTTGTGGGCACAGGAGGACTTTCTGCTCCTCTGTTGGTTCTTTCGGTACATCTCTTTTTCTTCCTGCACTTTTCTTTGTGGACTTATGTTGCTTCCTTCTGTATTTCTTTTTTTTCTTTCTGTGAGTTGCTTCTTCTTTCATCACATGTCCTACCTCTGTAGGTATAGTTAGAAACTAGCATTTAAAAAACCTTTGAAATTCACTGAAAAAACCATAGGTTTCAGGCACGTTATAGTTAGAAATTAGCATTTTAAAAACCTTAGAAATTCACTGAAAATACCATAGGTTTCAGGGGCGTTATAGTTAGTTGGACATTTCACTCATACAAAACCAGTGAAATTCCCCTGTTATAGTTAGTTCAGCTAACTATAACTCGCACGCCCGCAATGAACTGCTGATGACGTCACATATTGCATCCCCCAATGACATGGTCAGTGATATCACTCATGACATCACTAATGACATCTCATATGACATCACAGATGACATCATCCTTGTGATAGAGTGGCTGACCTCCTCTCACTCTAATATAGCCTTTGATACATACACTCAAAAATAGAAATTAACATTTTCAAAACATTGCCATACCAATACTAGTTACACCAACCTATTCAGTAACTCCAAGATCTACACACACATTCACAGATTCACCAACAGTCCTATACAGTCACTCATACATGTACTCAGTCATCATATGTACTCATGCAGGTATACATCCTGTTACACACCGACACTCATCCATAGAGTTACTCACACTCATAGTCACACATGCAGATTAACAAACATCCATATACAGTTATACACACACCACCACACTTACTTCTACAGAAACTTGCACATACTTACTTTCTTAAAGAATCACTTATAAAAACACATACTTATTTATACAGGAACTCTTCCAATCTCTCACTCTCACATACACCAATGCTCACATATACTAGTTTAAAACATATGCAGTTATTGAGACAGTCATTCACTCACTAACACACCCATACACACACTCATCCACCCATTCAGTCCTGCATACATGCTATCTTCAACACATACAAACAGTTAGTCACTCATTCATGCATATATGCAGTAAGTAATACCCCCCACCGAACCATACAGACACTAAGACACTCATACTGATACTCAAAAAAACAACTAATAACCCATATAGACACTCATGGAGCTACTCACCAACTCATGCAGCCACTTATACATAAAGTGAGAGACTGATACAGATATTTACATATTTAAGCATTACTCACTAACCATGTATTCACTAAGATACACTTAATCATTCAGTTATACAATCAATTAAAAAAAAAAAAATCATCCATTTAGACACTTATATACCCATTTATTCTTCCATCGACCTTGAGATGTACATATATAAAACATATTTAACTTTCAGTAAAACACACATTCACTGGATGATGTCATCTGAGATGTCATCAGTGATGTCATTTGAGATGGCATCAGTGATGTCATGAATGATGTCACTGACCATGTCATGAGTGATGTAACATGTGACGTCATCAGCAGTGCATTGCGAGCGTGCGAGTTATAGTTGGCTAAACTAACTATAACAGGGAATTTCACTGGTTTTGTACGAGTGAAATGTCCAATTAACTATAACGCCCCTGAAACCTATGGTATTTTAAGTAAATTTCTAAGGTTTTTTAAATGCTAATTTCTAACTATAACGTGCCTGAAACCTATGGTTTATTCAGTGTATATATATATATATATATATTACCTACTGGCGGTCACCAGTAGGTCGTTATAGTTAGGACTAAGTTTCCATAGGAAGAGCATTTTTTGTTTTGCTTATAACTTTGGCGTTGTTTGATGAATCTTCATGAAATTTTCCAAACTAATTCTTTGTATATATCGGCTCCTAATTTAAAAGTTTGGGGGTGATTCATGAAGGGGGGGCTGAGAAAAAAGGGGGTCCCAAAACGTGTTTTTGCCATGTTAATTTCCATGGGAAACTTTAGACAAGGCTACAGGTCGAAGGGTGAACGGAATTACCCCAAATTTGGCAGGGAGAAGGGTCTTGGTCTAGAAGGCACGCTTTTGTTTATTTGGTGTAAATCCGTTGAGTAGTTTTGGAGAAATATCTAAATTTACAGATATCGATATTTCGGAATTCTGCCCTCTGATTGGCTGAGGCGTTACGAGCACAAGCTTGATGCTTATTGGCTGAGAGCGGTGCGAGCGGTTGCAACTAGGAAGTGTTGGCAGCCATTTTGTGATTCCGTTGTAATTAGTACGGGGGAAAAGGGTGAAAAGAGTAGGAAACAGGAGGATAAGAGCACTGTAACCACTGTGGGGGAGTGCGAAGTAGTCACTCCTACTGGACTGAAAGTGTAGTGTTGCTCAGAGTGACATGGTGCTGAGATGAGATGCTGCTACACTCGGGTATGAAACCGAGAGCCTAAACCGTGAGGTCATTTCTGTAAAGTGATGTGCTCTGGTCTTTGTAGCATACCTGTGGAGGTAGTGTTAGTAGGCGTTTATACCATACAGAGAGTGGGAAGCGAACTACTGACCCCTACCGTGCGTTTATACTATACCGGAAGTGGGAAGCAAAGTACTCATGCCTACCGGTGTGAAGACTCGGGGATCAAACCGAGCTGATTGCTGTAAAGTGATGGGCTCTGGGCGCTGTAGCATACTGGCCACTGTAGTATAACTGTGTAAGTAGTGTTAATATGCGATTATACTATACAGGGAGTGGGAAGCGAACTACTCACCCCTACTGGTCTGAAGACTCGGGATTAAACCATGAGCTCATTGCTGTGAAGTGCTATGTGTGCTCTAGCATACCTGTGGAAGTAGTGTTAGTTTGCGTTTATACAATACAGGGAGTGGGAAGCAAACTACTCACCCCTACCGGTCTCAAGACTCATGGATGAAACCATGAGCTCATTGCTGTAAAGTAATGTGCTCTGTGTAGTATTCCAATGTAAGTCATAGTAGAATGTTGGTATGTAATGCTACTATAATGTAAGTAAGTAATGTTAGAATGTAGGGCTGTCATGAGGGGAATCTTGGGGAGTTTGTACATGGTGCTGGAGAAGACGGTTGCCTTTCTGTCTGGTCCTGTTGATGGCTGTTTAAGCTGTCTTCTTTTCCTGCAATAAATCTACTTATCGGATGTCTTCGTCTTCACTACATAAATTTGGTGACGAGCGGGAGAAGGTAAAAAGAAGGCAGCACTCACCAAGATTTTGAGCTTGCTTATGTTCTGCTGAAAACCCATTTTCTTGGAGAAGCTGTTTCTACTCATCCCAGGGTCGTCGGCTGATCGAACTATGTGATCCTACCTCTGGTAGGATTTATATTTTTTTATTTTGAGCTTCCTCTGCCTCTTCACTACACTCTGGTTGCTGTACTACATGCGTGCAAGTAGTGTTAGTATGCGTTTGTACTAATTCTGTAGTTATGCATTAAGCAATGCATCATGGCCCTATGGAGCGCCACCTCCCACGCGCAGGTCATACAATGTCCTGGGGTGTGCATCCGAGGGACATTTATGTTTGCTATTACAAGGCAGGAGCATTGCTTCCACCTGTTGATGGTAAATTCTGGTTTGCCTCGTTGAAGCGAGAGGAGGAAAACCTCGTATTGCTTCAATAAAGAGGATCCGGATGGTAAAAATGGAGAAAAAAAAAAGAAGCGGGGTCTCACCAGTTCATTTAAATGAGCCCACTGGTGGGTAATGTTCCGGGCCAATCCTATTATTATATTGCGGGGTCTCTGCAGCACTGGGGCCCTTAATCTCACATGTAAATTAGGCGCGGGAGGGCACAGAGACATTTCACAGACTAGGGTATCGACACCTCCACGAGTATTGTTTACAAATTGTTCGGGGGCTTCGAGGCTAACTCAAGACCGGGGATCGGCAACCTCCAGGGCTTAACTTAAATATGCAGGGTGGGCCTCGCCAGTTTTTGAAGCCTCGGTGGCCCTAGGCAGTGCCTTATTGGTTCTGTAATCACACGGGCAGTACTCATGGTGTTATAAAGTGATACATTCATAGAACCCTTGCCGTTGTAGAATTACCCAGGTTTCATTTATGTAATAGTCTGTTGGTTTATATTTGGTAGGTGCACCGCAAAATTACAAATGTTTTCCCTCATAACCTCCTATCAACCGCAGTTTTTCACAATAAACTACAGACAAGTGTTTTCAGAAAAAGAAGACCCATTCACTCACTTATTTATTGGTAAAAAAAAAACTTTTTTAAAACAACACAAATAAATGAAAACGTAACTTTATTCGAACAACAGTAAAACATGAAAGAAGTGGGTGGGACTCCTCCGGAAGCAGCGTACAAAACCTTCAAGAGAAAAAAGAAACATAAGTATGTGTGCCATGTCCAAGAGAAAAAGAAAGGTAGTCAGAATGAAAGGAAGAAAGTGAGAATGGGATAGTGAGCGAGTGGGTGGAAGGGAGAAGGGGAGGGAGAGTCAAACGAACAGAGGGAGGAGGAGACAGAGCGTCGGCCTACTGCACCCAGTCCTCACTGTTCACCTCCCGTCACCCGTGTGTCTGGGATGCTGGGGTCCACGAGAAACAGTGCGGTCCAGCAAGTCTAGATATGAATGAGGCCAGAGATTATATTATTATCTACGGCAACATTGCTTGCCTGCACCTGTGCACTCAGGCTGCTGGACCCCAGGCCCTTCACCCACACTGTGCTCAAATGCAGCTCCTGCACACCGAGGCTTCACTGCTCACCTGCCACAACCGGTGTGTCCAACGACGTGCCGGTGCGAGCTCCGACTCCGGGGTGCCTCTCAGGGTGGCACAGCAGGTCTCCGGTCTGGCACGGTGTCTTGATACCACGATGGAAGGCGTCAGAAAGGCTAGAGCATCAGCACCGGTTGAGCACCTGCTGCGTGCTTTTTCATGCAACTAACTCAGTGTCTGAAAAGGGAGAAATAATATAATGGTGGAAAAGTCTTAAGGTAAATGAAGGTTTATTTCAAGCTTAAGAGAGAACACCAGTTGAGTGCATCCTTCTTTCTTGAAGTACGATCTACCAACTGTTAGTCGTAATTGTGGTTCAAAGAGGAGTTGGAGTGCACGAGAATAGACAAGGGCAAATAATAATATGTTATGCCAACGTTCACATACAAAGGAACAGAGTGCATGCTAGAAGCATAATGTGCACGTGCAATGCAGTGGCGCAAGCCTTTGTGCATGTACACTTAGTAGTCAGCTCACTACTGTGCCTCAAAAGCCAACGCCACGTGTCTGTAGGGCAGCGCTGCCCGCTGGCTCAGTCCTACAGTACGGTCCAGCAGGTCCTTAAAATGAGACAGAGATGTGACGGAATGAGGTCAGAGATCACATCATTACGCACTGCAACATCGCTTGTTTGCACCTGTGCACCCAGGCTGATGCACCCCATCCCTCTAGCCGCACCATGCTCAATTGCAGCCCCTCTGCACCCAGGCCCCACTGCTCACCTGCTATCATTGGTGTGTGTCCAAACACGACGGCCAGCAGTGTTCACAATTCAGATAGAGTTTCGATTGCGAGGATGGTGTACACCTCATGGATCCCTTTTTTTTATTTCGCATTGTGATATGCGAGTTGGATGCGGCCATATCACATGAAGCAGTGTGGAAGAACTGGGACATGTGGCGTTGTCGTTATCCTATTTATATGTACGCAAAGTGGGCTGGGCTTGCATACGCCAGGCCAGCGTAGGGGTGTGAATGATTATTCCGGGGACCTGGGCGTTGTTCAGTTCCTGCCTGGCCAGGAACTCTACTTATGTGTGTGTGCCTGTTGCAGTTTTGACGTCGCACAATCCGCAATTTACATTAATGTTGCATGTACCGGGAGGGCGGCAACTATCGCTAATGAGATGCTGTCCGAAAACATTGAATGGACAACATCACATGTCGTTGTCAAGCTTGTGGATATGCGCAGACACGCATGTCAATGGTGTGCGGTATTATTGAAAGTGTTGCTATCGCGAAGCGCACACATGTGAATGTGCTCGGATGGAGGGAGGATCAGCAGTGAGGCTAAGTCATACACAGTGATAACGCTCATTACAGTTAAGCAATGCATGTCAAACGTGAATCTGAAAGTCTCACATATGACACACTACTATACTGGTAAAGCCTGACAACAGAGCATACAGCAACACAAATCTACACATTACTCTTTACAGTTTGTCACATGTGATCTAGGATGTGCACTCTGCCCATGGCTGATGATACCCCTTCGAGCCACCAATACCCAGGCCGAAAGGCAGCACAATAATGCGTGCACACACACACCAGGGGCATCGTGTAACACACATTTGTTTCTTGATGTAACGTTTCAGATGCATGGCCATCACACGTGGAAGGCTACTGTACAGAGCATGATTATTGATCAAGATGATCGTTGCATGTTGTGTGTACTATATGATATGTGTACACAGCAAAACCATTTTCAAAAAAGCTCTGTAAGCAGAAGAGGTGTCTCTCATCAAACGGTTTAGAGAGAATGACTGAAATGGGTGGGGTCCTCCAACTGTTACAATGGGAAATGTTATGAACCAATCAAAAGCTTTTTTTTAAGGTCACATGGCAATCGCGCACCTAGCGCGCAAGGAGGCTGCACCCGACGCAATTTTGAGAAAATATATTTACCATAATACAAGTTTATTACAGTTAGAAATATATAACTGTGGAAAATATTTTAGATTAGCGCTTGCTCTCATATACACTTTAAACTTATTTAGATATAGTTTTGAGACATAAAAAAATAAATGAGGGAATGGTGTACCCGGCGCGATACTATACGTCTATGACGTAACACAGGGCCTGGCAGCGCGCACTCGTCGCATACAGAACGCGCAGCCGGCGCGACCCTATACGTAGATGATGTAACGCGCGTATTGGTACCGCGCAGCTGTCGCATACCAAACTAGGAGCTGGCGCGACCTTATGCGTTTATTATGTTAGGCGGGACACGGTGCTACGAAGCCGTCAGATACAAAATACGCATCCTTAACGAGTTACGCAATATCGCGGATAGGATTCGCGTGGTGATGGAGCTTGGTACACTACCGGTACGGAAGTCTAGTTTTAAAAAAAATAATACATATATATATACATACTTTTTTTGAAGATATAAACAATTACATAATTTTTCACATTTAAAAAAAAAGGACAATAAAGTTCCAAAATATTACAAGAAAAAAATAGAAAACAAATAGGTTTTATAAATATTAAAATATGAAATTAACATTTAAAAAAACCTTTGAAATTCACTACAAAAACCAGAGGTTTTACAGACGATATAGAATTAGCATTTAAAAAACCTTTGAAATTCACGAAAAAACCATAGGTTTCAGCGATGTTATAGTTAGTTGGACATTTTACTCATATTAAACCAGAGAAATTCGCCCGTTATAGTTAGTTGAGCTAACTATAACTCGCGCGCCCGCAATGCACTGGTGATGATGTTACATATTACATCACTCATGACATGGTCAGTGATATCACTCATGACATCACTGATGACATCCCAAATGCCATCACTGATGACATCATCCAGTGAATGTGTGTTTCTGTAAAATGTAAATATTTTTCATATATATCTATGCCAAGGTATATTGAAGAATGAGTGGAATTACAAGTGCCTGAATGGATTATTTAGTAGGTGCATGACTGACTGTATAAGTGAGTGATAGAATGTGTCTTACTGAATGCATGGGTTAGTGACTAAACTGTGTGACAGTCTGTATTAGTCTCTCAGTTGGTGTGTAAGCGGCTGCATGGGTTGGTGAGTAGCTACATGAGTGTCTATATGGGTTATTGATTTGTTGTCTGAGTATCTGTATGGGTGCCTGAGTGTCTGTGTGGGTGGGTGGGTGACTCTGTGCATAGATATCTGAGTGGGTGATTCACTGGTTGTATGGATTCAAAAGTGCAACTGGGAAGGGCTGCATGGGTGAGTTAATGTGTGTATGAGTGTGTTGGTGAGTGAATGAATGTCTCAGTGGTATATGTGTGAGTAACTACATATTTTTAAGGCAGTATATGTGAGTGTTGGAGTATATGCCGTTGCATGACTGACTACGTGTGTGAGTAACTCTATGGATGAGTGGTGGAGTGTGACTGTATGTATAGGTGTATGAGTGCATATTATAGTACTGTATTGATGAGTAACTGCATGTATAAGTGACTGGATGTTTGTGTAGACCTAGGAAATAGTGGGTGGTATGTAGTATCTGGCATTGTTGTGTGTATGGTTTCAAAAATAGTAGTCTGTATTTTAGAGTGCGTTTATCAAAGTTTATATTAGGGCATCAGTATGTGCATCAGATTATCACATGGATGATGTCATCAGTGATGTCATTTGATATGTCATCAGTGATGTCATCAGTGATGGCACTGACCATGTCATGAGTGATGTAATATGTGACGTCATCAGCAGTGCATTGCGGGTGCGCGAGTTATAGTTAGCTCAATTAACTATAACGACCGAATTTCTCTGGTTTTATATGAGTCAAATGTCCAACTAATTATAACGTCCCTGAAACCTATGGTTTTTTCAGTGAATTTCAAAGGTTTTTTAAATGCTAATTCCCAACTATAATGTCTGTAAAACGTATGTTTTTTTCTGTGAATTATATATATATCTTGTGTGAATGTGCAATGCAGCTAGCCATCTTGAAGGCCTGCACTGACTGGATCTTGAAGATCTGAGGTATCTAACATTACATGCTTGAGGCATGTGATGTTTTCAGTATCACTTGCCAGCATCATCTCTGGCCTTCTTGCATCATGACACAAGGGTGAAATCATTAACCCTGGGCAGACCAAAGTTGTCATGCGATGGAAAATTACAGATATATACAGTATGTAACATTGTACGGACCATATCAGACTTAGCATGGTGCTGGTGCATAACGTGTTGACTAAAGGCAATGCATGCAACCTTGTAACATTGTTTTGTACTGGAAGGGGTATCTTCCTCCCCAAAAACTAATTGCCTGAGGCATTTTCATCCATCTATGTGTGCTGCACAATGCAGCTCACATAGAAAGTTTAAAATAAATGAAGAAAAAACAAACATACATCTTCTCATCATCCATCACCGAGGAGGTTTAGCATTTTTGGAGCATTCCCTGGCCAATCAGGTATATTAAATCTGGAAAATCTTCAAAATCCATGCATGTTCAATGTAAACAACCATGCACAATGCATAGAATAGCCCCCTGGAGTAGGGTATAGCATTGCAGCAATTAGCACTGCATTGCATTACACTGGATTTACAAAGCCACTCCAAGACAGACATAGTGGCCTTGTGGTGCTTAATCAATTGATATTTAATGTTTACATTGCACTTGAAGCAAGTTGCATGGTGCAAATTAAAACCACCACATTAACAAATCAGCCTATTTAATGTTTACGTTTTGCATTAATGACATAGCAACATTACTACATGCAGATAGTACAGAAATACATAACTATGGGCCTCCTATCTCCAATGCCAGCAAATCCACAGTTTGGCCTCATATGCCACAACAGCAGCCCACCTATGCTTGAGCTGGGAAACGGTGCAATCTCCTCCAAACACCTGACACATGTTTAAACACACCTGCTCCCAGCAATCTTTCCTGTCCTTTGGGGGGTAGCCTTGGCTGACCCTACCCCTAGAGACCACCAGTGGGGCAGGTAGTACATTATTAGCCAGATTAGACCTTTCCCCTACCCTTCCCCAACATGACCCTATCCCTCCTTAGCTGACTAAACCCCAAAAGAACACCCTTTAAAATAATACTTGTACAATTTAAACCAAAAACACACAAAAAGAACACAATTAACACAAGACAGGGACAGAATAGACACCGACTAGACCAAAAACAGCAAAAATCCACCAGACGCTCTCCAAATGCCACCAACAACCAACTCAATCTAGCAGACTGTAAAAGAAAGTGAAACTAGTTTCACAGTTCTTAGTATGCAGCCTGCAACACCAATGGTGTTATTTCCTGGGTGTGATCAGCACGTTTTTTACATTTACATCGATTTTTCCAGGAATGCTCCAAAAGATATACCTTCCAACGAGAGGTGTAACAAGGAGTAATATCTTTATTTCTTCCAACTTCTAACTTGATATTGACGAGCCCGAGCGAGGAAAAAAAACTCTGTTCCACTGCGTGGAATTTTTCAGAACTTCGTGAGCTCCACGTAATGCGAAGTGCGGAAAACTCCACGAGCTCAGCGGAGTTCATCTCCCAGAGTTAAGAGAAATGGGCCTCTAAGGATTGCTTTTGTGCAGGAAGGTTCCCCTTCATGCACTAAAACAATCTTGCATGCAACGTAGGAACCCTTGCACCAAGGTGCAAGGGTGCCTGCTCTGGTGCGAGGCAGCCAAAACGGCACCAGTGCAGGTGAATAGGCAGGAATGCACCATATTCTTTCGAATATAGCACATTCCTGCCTTTTGCCTGTCATACATTGCAGCACAGCAAGGAAACTTGCTGTGCTGCACTGGGTGACAAATGGCACAAATATACCCCTCCATTCACAAGACATTGAGTAACCAATACTGTAATACACATGTATCATGCTACCCCCAGCATACTGACATGCAGCACACACACTCAGTCTGCGCACACTGTTTCATTCTACAGTCCCTTTGAACTGTAATAGAGTGTGTCACTTTGAACACACGGTACCAGCACACACACTTCAACCATGTGCACACTGTCCCACATTTCAATCTATGTGTTGTGTATGTCTTGCACAGGCACATGCATTCTGCACATGGTTTTATCATGCATACATTTCCTGATCAACCTGATGTCAGGCAGAGTTGAGTGTAGCACACAGCAACAAAACTTTTGAAGAGTTGAGTGAGCCAGTAGGCCTCACTGCAGTGAATCAGAATTGAATGATCATGTTCACTAGTACTGTTCACTACACATCATACTGCCACTCACACTTTAGCTCTGTCTTACTCCTAGCTAAGGCAGCAGCATACATCTACTATGAGGGCAGGACTTTGTGTGGGCCTCCTGGTCCAGGCAGACTGCAATCCATGACACAGGCCTATGTAATGGCACACATATATTCCATGTTCCCACTTGGGAACATACTAGAAATAATGAGCCACCCAACTATGCAGTTAGGCACTCTGTGCAGGGGTACCCTACTCTTTCCATGCAGGGGAAAATTCCTACCTAACACATCTCCATTGTGCCATATTTAAATACATTTTATATGTACACACGTGTTTGTGCTGTAAATTTGCCATGGGCACTTCACACATTAACCATTATATATTCCCGATGTGATGTGATGGTTTGCAATCATCTCCCTTGTCTTACATCTTTGGTTAATACCACGCATTGCAACTTCATCAGTTTATTATGTTTTGTTACAGGCCTTTGAGCCTCCTTGCATGGCTGTGGAAAACATAGCAAATGTGTATTTTGTCCACTGTGGCCATATATTGTATTTACATCATTCGGTCCAGGAGAGGTGTTCCTTGTGTTCTGGTTTGTGGATCCCCACACATGCATAAATGCATTCTTTACAAATGACAATTTGACATCTACACCTGTTACTAGGTCTTTTTCCATGGCAACTGTCACCCATGATCTGTGATGGTATGTGCTGCAACGTGCTCCTGCAAAGTGCTGCCATTCTGCATGCTAGTCCATATCTGAGACACACCACAATTCGGAGTTTAGGAGTTTGCCTCCGGGGGGTAACACAAGCTCCACTATGCCTCCGTAATAAGGGGAGGAGTATCCAGCTCCTATGCAGCCTGAGACCCAGGGACAATTACAGAGGCCTTCACTTGCATCACGTTGTACAAATGAGTAATAAGCTTCTTGGGGGAATGGGTGGATAGCAGGTGTTTCAAATCATAAAGCGTGGGGGGTTGCTGGAGACATGTTATCCAGGGAGCAGCACGCAGCATGGAGCTGACGACACAGGATGGTGTCAAGTGTGGAAGACGGGCTGTGTATGCCCAAGCTCTGTACTGGAAGAAAGCGCTCAGCTAGGTAAATGTTGCCAATGTCTGGAGCTCCAAGAGACGTAATCTCTGACACATGCCCTCATCCACCATCACACGGAGCAGGGGATGCTTAGGTAA
This sequence comes from Triturus cristatus, assembly GCF_964204655.1. Taxonomy (NCBI): domain Eukaryota; kingdom Metazoa; phylum Chordata; class Amphibia; order Caudata; family Salamandridae; genus Triturus; species Triturus cristatus. The sequence continues at coordinate 848,492,793 of NC_140590.1, forward strand.
CTGTACATTGGGTGCATGCAAACACTGAGGATCAGCATGCCTCTGCAGGCCATCCTATACCCACTTAGCACACACCACAGTGTCTATCTCACAGCAAGGTGATCAGTAAGTGAGGTAAAGGACAGTAGTCAGGGGCCATGGAGCTGTTGGATCAGCTTCCTCTGCTCTGTGTGTCTGAAACGGAGAAGGATGTAACCAGAAATGTAAACATTGAGCTTGCATGCACTATGAGTAAAGGTGCATATCCGGGGCGCAGAATCCTCCCTTCTGAAAAGGCATTGTTAAAGTCTCCCATGCCACTCGTAGCTGCTTACTGGCCCATGCCAGGAACACTAGATTGGAGGGAAGCTGCTTCAGGAAGGATACATTGAGGGGGATTGGTATATTGGTGAATAAGTAAAGGAACAAAGGGAGTACAAACATTTTGTCAATGGCTATCCTACTGGCCATGGGCAATGGCAGTCTGGACTTCTTCAAGCCAGGTCAGAGCAAGCCAATAGTTTGCCTTCCACAACTAATGCACATCTCTGCTAAGCCATATGCCCAGATACCGGATCGGTTCCTTTGCCCACTTTAATGGGAATTCAGGGTTGAACTGCTCTGTGGCTGCAGTGAGGGGGAATAGGATGGATTTTGACCAACTGATGGGGATCCACCAAATTTGATGACTTCCCGAATAATTAGGGACAAAGTGCCCTGAGGATTACGGACATATAAAGTAATGTCATCGGCATACATTGACACCAATACTCCCAACGTCGTGGAATTAAGACCCCGTCCAGCATAGTGTTGATGCAGCTGGGCCATCAAAGGCTCCATCACTATCGCAAATAGGATAGGTTACAGCGGGCATCCTTGTCTAGTGCTTCTAGTCACTATGAACGGGCGGAAGTGGTACTTTTGAGGTGTAATCATGCCATGGTAGGGGAGAAAAGAAGGCCAATCAAGCGCAAAAAACAGAGCTGAAACAGAGGTGCAGAAGGAGGCGAAATAGGTACGGCCACTCCATAGAATCAAATGCATTTGTGGAGTCTAGAAGGACCGCGGATGCCTCCAGTTGAGGATCTAACGTGTGCATAATGGTAAGCATCATGCAGAGGGTGTGAGTTGTAGAGCACCCTGGGACAAACCCCGATTGGTCTGGCCAAACAATGTTGGGCAGAAGGGGCAGGAGGCGATTGGCTATCAATTTGGCGCATATTTTGCTGTCGACATTGATCATAGGCATGGGTCTATATGAATCGCATTGGTTGGCAGACTTTCCAGATTAATTGATGGCGGCAATGACCAACTCATGCAGCAAGAAGGGCAGGATGCCCTGGGACAGGGAGTCATCGTACATTGTTAACAGGTGAGGATCGAGGAGGGAAGTGTTTTCTTTGTAAAAAGACATGGTCATTCAGTCCAGTATGGTGCCTTATCGCCAGGCATACTTCGTAACACCTGAATTATTTCCTCCACCATGAAGGGGACATCGAGGTACATGTGGTGTGGATTTTCCAACCAGAGAAGCTGCAGAGAATCAGATAAACTGTTATCTTTTTAACATCATGAAACCCCGGTGGTGTTAGTACACTTCATAATTAAAAGTATAACAATAACTCCTCAGCCCAATGCACTTGAGCACAACTTTTACACCCCAAAATTACTGATTACTGGATAAAGGGGACTGCCTTTTTGAGTTTGCAAAGTAGGGAACCAAATGTATGGCCTCTCTCATCTTAGGGCATATCCAGGGTGTACCAGATCTACAATTTCTGGGTCCATTGTCAATAGCAACCATTCACACAGTGCCGTAAATGAAAAATGCCTTGGACTACAGGCAAATAAAACAATTTAGGGGGGAGTGGCCTAGCGAGCCATCATGGAAGTCGCACTGTAGGCAAGCTCTGCTGAGCCCGTCACCAAAATCCTAGATTTATCCTGCTTTGACAATTTGTGCCGCTGTGGAAACTTTATGAAGGGGTGCTGAGTGCCGCAGGTACTCTGCAGCGGAGTCATCGACCGGCCCCAGGCGTGTTCCAGCCCGTTCTGTCGAGGTATGTGGCCGCGCCTGAGGCAGTGCGGCGTGGGCTGGGCTGGACGCGAAAGTGACGGGAGCCGGGCACGGCCCTGCCCTGTGGTACCAACATCGAGCCCCGGCAGTGGGCCCTGCCTGCTGTGGAGTGGCGGGAAGTGCAGTGCTGGTGTGCCGTTGCGGAGGGGGTGAGGCGGTTCGGGGAGTCTGCAGAGAACCCTCCCCGGCATCCTTACTGGGATCTGCCTCTCTCATGCCTCAAGGGGTCCGTCGCTTCTGTGGGGCTCCTGGCCAGCTTGTCCTGGGGGTGCGTGTGGACCACGTCCTTGTTGTCCTGCCCCTGCTTTGGTGGTCGGATCGAGCCACACGCAGGAGGGGAGAGAGTGGTGGCGCAGTGCGGTGACACATTCCAGGGGTGACTGTGAGCGTTTCGGCCGGCTTCTGCTCTGGGGGCTCCCGGCTTTGTGCTGTATCCTGCACTTCCCCCTTTACCTGTACTGGCGTACTATCGGCGGTCATATCGGGCTGCGTGCGCATTGGGGGGGTGAGTTGCTTTGGGTGCTGCACGGTGGCCCACTTAGCCCTGCGTGGCAGAGCTACCTCCATTGGGGCCGTGGACTTCTTCTCCCCTCGTGTGCTTTCCTCCCTCCTGCACAGATTTGGCGGCCAGGTTGGGCCGCGAGTGGGGTGAGTGCATGGGGGCTCCTGCGACATCCTGTGTGGCCCGGGTGGGGTGGCACAGTTCGTTGACTTGAGGCCTAATCCAGTGTGGTGGTGACGGGCCCCTCCCACATAGGGGAGGACTTGTTGGGGCCTCATTCTCATCTGTGTTGTGCATACTGTGGCGTGGAGGTTCCATTTGGGGTTGGAGTCCTAGCACCAACATGACAAGAGATAAGCACACGGGGAGCTCGGCGAAGCAAAGTACCATGGACCGCTTTACTGGTCCCATGGCCTCGGCTACGGAGCAGGAGGTTGCACAGGGAGGAGTCCCAGACAATTCTGCCCTTATGGCCGCGATTACGCAGCCCCGACCTGCCCTTGAAACCAAAATAGGGGAGGTAGGTTCTAGGTTTTACTCGTTCGCAAGGACCTGCGCAACACTACAGAGCACATTACAGCAGCTGAAAACAGGGTCTCTGGCGTGGAGTATATTGCAAAAGAAAGTAGCATTGTTGGAGACCCTCACTAGGGGCCTGGCATCTCGTGTTGAGGATGCGGAAGGGAGGGCACGGAGAAGTAACCTGTGCTTTGTGAGGTTCCCGGAGGGCTGTGAGGGGGGATATGGAACAGTTCTTGACCAAGTGGCTTGTCAGTTGGCTTCCCCCAGAATCTATGTCTAACTGCTTTATCATTGAGAGGGTGCATCAGGCCCTCAGGCAGAAGCTGCCACCGGGAGCCCGACCACGACCAGTCATAGCGAAAGTCCTCAATTACCACAATCGGGATGCTATCTTGAAACAGGCCCGCCTTAAGGAACCATTGCATTTTGACATTGCTCGTATCCTTATATTTCCAGACTACACTCGCCTGGTTCAGCAGAAGCGCCAATCCGTTATGGCAGCGAAGGCCCGCCTGCATGACTTGAAGCTGCCGTACGCTCTCCTGTATCCTGCTAAGCAGAGGGTGGTCTACCAGTCACGCACATTGTTTTTGAATCCCCTGAGGACGTCTTCCAATGGACAGATAAGACAGTAAGGGTGCGTTCACATACACCGCCAAGACTGGAGTCCGACTCTTCAATGAGTGAATCCACCCATAAGCCACCTAAACCTAAATTCAAAGGGAACCAGCGTTCAAGATCCAGACACCGCTCGCTGTCCCATAGTAATGCCAGTAGATCGGCCTCGGTGCCCCGTTTGGGGAGTCCGGCCTCGTAACTTCTTCAGAACTTTCCCAGTGGACAAACATACATATATATCCGTTTTTGCTGTAGAAGCCTATGTTCGGGCTGCTATCCCCCATCGGCCGGGGGACAGCCCGAGTTTCATGGGGGGGTTTTTGGGGATGCATTGGTGGAGGTGGGCCGGGGTCACCCATTGGGGTCACCACTCCGCTTTCACCGCGACAGATACTTCAGTGGTTTTGAGGTATTGGGCTGGGGGATGGGGGTTTTTGGAGATGTTTTTGTTCACTGTTCGCATTTCATCATGCTCCAGCAGGTCTTCTAACTGCTCTTCAGATGCTTTTTGTTCCAATTGTTACGTTTTGGGGGATTGTTTTGATTTCACTGCACTGTCATATTGCGGCTATGTACCGCTGTTCCTTTAGATGTCACCGCAGGTCCTGCTCATTGCGTTTATTGTTTCTCTAGATGTCCGCCCCTGTGGTTAGCCCACGGCTTGTTGCCGGGGCGCTTAGGATTGTGAGTTGGAATGTCAGGGGGGCGCTGGATAAAGTAAAGAGGGGGGCTATCCTTCACCAGGCTAAGCGTTATCAGGCTGATGTTCCCATGCTACAGGAGACGCATTTATTGGGGACCAAGGCCCTTTGTTTGCTGAGATATGGGTATTCCCAGGTTTTCCACTCTGGGTTCACGAGGGGTTCCCGTGGGGTGGCCATTCTTATCCATCGCAGTGTAGTATGGTTCCTATTTCCCTAATAGACTCTGCGCATTGGAAGAATAAACCCTATAGATTTGGCATAGGACTGAGGTCAGTATGCCCCTATCGAGTCTATTAAACTTAATTACTTTGTGCCAGCTAACTCAGAGGGCACTAGAAACTGTTTGTAAACAAGAAGGGAGTAATTTCTGGCAACCACATAAACATGACAACTTTGTTTCCCTTTAGAATCGGAACACTCTCAGAATCATGGAAACAACAGATAACAGTTTCACTCAGCTAATAGTGCATGCTTAGTTTCTTCAGAGTTACACAGAAAGAATAGACGAGCATTTCAATAAAAGGATTTATTGAACAGTCTTGTTTCTCATGTAAGAGATATGAGCTGTTACAATCGTAAGACAGTATGGCCGATTTATTATGTACAGCGTCAGCAGTAGAAAGAAATAATACTGCACTAGCATTATCTTTTAGCTATGACACATATATTCTAAGCCTGGGTGGAATTTGCGAAAGTGCCTTTCGCAAAATATCACGAAACGGCAAATAATCTCCGTGATCACGTGAAATTTTGCGTGATCGCGGAGATTTTTGTGTGCTGATTAATGCGTTACTGAATTTGACCTTCAACTCGGGCACCTGCTTTATTTATATCTGTAAGACTTACAGATATAAATGAAGCAGATGTCCGAGTTGAAGGTCAAATATTTAAGTGCTTCCTGTTGGGGTTTAATTTTTGTGACAGGAGCATCGTGCCAGAATGAATCCTGCCCTGCATATTTATTCAAAAAGATGCCACCGTTTTGTGCAATACCTCTACTCAACTAGACCCATGACCCAAGCTGTGTCAGCGTCAGAAGTGCAATCAGAGATATTAAATCAAACAAGCATGTGAGTTAGAGGGGGGATGAACTGTACATGTATGAACCTGTTGTGTATCAAAGAGTGGAGGCGGGGTGGTCTCGAGGCTACAGTACATGCCCTGGAACCTTTGTACTCCTAGTACCGGCCCTGGAACCTCCGTACCCCTCCTAGTTAGTACCCGTCCTGGCACCTCTGTGCTCCTCCTAGTACCCACCCTGGCACCTCAGTACTCCTCCTAGTACTGGTACTGGCACTTTCATACTCCTCTTAGCACTGGCCCTGGCACCTCCGTACTCCTCTTAGGATCAGCCCCAGCACCCCCATATTCCTCATTGTACCCATCCTGACACCTCCTAGTAGCGGTTTTTGGCACCTCAGTACTCCTCCTGGTACACGTCCTGGCACCTCCGTACTCCTCCTGGTACCCATCCTGGCACCTCCGTACTCCTCCTTGTACCCGTCCTCCTCGTAGTAAAGACCCTGCGACTCATTCAAACCTAAACACAGTTCCCCCTGGACCAGCAGAACAATAAAGGCACTTCTAGGGAGAGATTTGTGTGACGTTTGACACTGAGTTCTCCCCTCCCATCCCCCGGCCCACCGAGGGGAGCAAAAAACAGGGCCCATCAGATGGCAAAGAACACTAATGGGATATGGAGTTTTAATTATCCTCATCACACAGCCTCTTGCAGTGCTCAATTGCAGGAGCCTGCTTGCCTCAAGGCACTCCCCATGCGTAAGATACAGGAAGTAATACTCAGTGAATTGCCCAGGCAACACCATCATGATTACGCACCTAATTCTAAAGTCAGCCACGCGCCTATTAAACCCGCCTCCTACATGGAGCTTCTGTCGTGAGAGCTCAGACGCACGTGACACTGACCCCCCCTCGGCCCCCCCCCCACGATGCACACACAGGTCGTCCGGTCCTTTCCCATTCCCAAAAAGAAACGTGCAGAGAAACCCCTCTTTCATTCCTTAGAACTTAAAAGAACCAAACACCTGTTATTAACTCTTGAAGTAACCCAACATGTATTCTGCTGAGCAATTTATATTAAGGGTGGGCGACAATTTCCGTTTCCTTGTGGATCGCGGAAGTTTTGACATTTTCGCGTTCCGCGCGGAACTCGAAAATGTCGGATTTTCGCAATTTCCGCGAGCGGAACGGAAATTGTTGCCCACCCTTAATATATTCATATACATAAATAACATAAGCTAAAAATGTGAGTACTCATAAGATGCTTCTCTAACTAGTTCTACCCCAGTGCACCTAACCTAAGTGTAGTGCAAGGTAAGAAGTAGGTGATGTATTCTATAGTATGGTAGGCTATAGTTTGGTATAGCAAGTCTGGTATGCCAAGAGTCCCTCTAGGTTCTAGTCAGCTCCATACCTTGAGAATGATAGAGGTGGGAATCTCTTTACGGGTCTCGAACTCTAACACCCCATGAAGGGAGTCAGAACACTGGAAGCTGGATTCTCTGCGAGCAGGGATGACAGCGTCTTTTGTCAGTGCGTCAGGCCGGGACACGGGCTCCTCTAAAGTCGAGGTCTCCTCCTACTTTCTTGGGCAAGGGAAGGTATATTTATACCTGGTAGGTGCCTTGGAACGTTAGCATTGACGTAAAGTAGGGCAGAGGAAGACGTCAGGAATGAACCCTTAAGGAATAGCCGTTCATGCATAATAAATGAGTTCTTGGACAAATCAATAATCCTGTGCTAGGGGAACTCCCAAGAGCTTAAGGGTCTGGTTTCTAAGAACTCGTTGTGACGTTGGGGTGGACGGATGTAGGTGACCATACCTGTATTTGGATAGCATGGCCAATTCCTAAATAAGGACTGGGATCTTATGCCTATATAAGGGCAATGCGAATTGTGCCTATATAAGGACATGTATCAGGAAAACCTATATACGGACACCTAAAGCGGAATACAACAGCAGGGTCCCATATGTTCACTCCAGAAAGTGGGCGGACACTCAGGGGAGGTATGTCCTTATCCAAGGGTCCATCTATGAGGTACAGGTGGCACTGGGTAGTGCCTACGCCCCTCCCCCTTGTCCTGGACATTGACTGAACGCATTATGACTTTGTGAGCGGATGTGCTGGATGGGGTGACACCTGTGGGTGGTGACTGGAATGATGTGATGGATGGGGCTCTGGATAGATGGCGATGAGGGGGAACGCCAGCTGCTGGCCAAACAACTAAATTATCTTCCTTGGTGTCGGGTTTGGACTGGGTGGACTCCTGGCGACTACAGCATACGGAGGAGCAGGTTTATACATATTTCTCTGCTGTACATGAATCATTCTCATGGTAGGACTAAATGTTTATACCGTCTGCAGTGGCTGGGAGAGTGATGGAGGCGGAGATCCTTCCCAGGGGTCTGTCGGACCACTCCTCAGTTGCGCTCATGCTACATTACCGCCCCGTGAGGCCACCCTTTCGTTGGTGTCTCTCCCCCCTGGCATCTGCAAGATGACCAGTATAGGCATCATTTTGGTCGGGCCATTGATCAATATCTGGATCTTAATGTGGGCTCGGTGGCGACCGCTGCACCGCTGTGGGAAGCGATGAAGTCTACTATTCGAGGAGTGGACATATCCTATTGCTCCGCGGCGCGGAGGTCTAAGAAGGAGTCCTTGGTGCGCGTGGAGGCCCACATTTTGGAACTGGAATGCGCTGGTAGGAAGGATGGGGGAGCCCTGGTGCGTCGGCAGTTGCTAGCGGCGAGACAAATGCATGGGGAATTATTGATGGATGAGGCTCGATTGGCATGGCTGGTGTCCCGTAGCGGGATCTATCAATGGAGCGATAAGTCCAGTAAATTGCTCCATCGTCTGTGTCAGGGAGTCACATGTCCCCTGGTTCTCCCTGGGCTTTTGGGGCTAGATGGGAGGACATTGGGTGATCCCTCAGCCCTAGCTGAGAGCTCCGCACACTACTATGCTGATTTATATGCCCCACGGGAGTTCCTGACAGAGGATGTGGTCTGCCGATTTATTTTGGATCTTTCGCCCCGGTCTCTCTCTGTTGAGGCTCGGGCGGAATTGGATCTCCCTCTCACGGTGGAGGAACTGGGCACTGCATTAGGGGAACTTAACTCGGGGAAGGCCCAGGACCCAACGGATTCCCCTGTGAGTTCTTTAGGAGATATTTCTCGAAACTGGGACCCCATCTCCTTTGGGTGGTGGAGGAGGCACGGGAGCGCAGGTGCCTTTCGCCGGACTGGAGACACACCGAGGTGGTTGTGTTCCAAAAGCCTGGCCGTCCTCTGGACCAACACTCTTCATACTGCCCCATTTCGCTGCTAAATATTGAGGCCAAGATTTTGGCCAAGGCCTTCCTCACTTGCCTTCGCTCCCATATCACCTCGCTGGTCCACCCGGACCAGGCAGGCTTTATGCCGCAACGGGCGAAACGGCACAATATTCGGCGGGCACATATTGCCATAGACATGATTCGGAGGCTGGATGTGCCAGCGGCTCTCCTGTTGGTGGATATGGATAGGGCTTTTGAGTCCCTTAGTTTGACTTATCTCTTTGCGCTCTTGGATAATTTGAAATTGGGCCCACGTTTCTTGGCCTATTTAAAACTACTTATACACACATCACGGCGTTGGTCCGGGTTGCGGGAGCTGCCTCCTTCACTTTTCCTATTGGATGGGGCACCCGTCAGGGATTCCCGCTGTCGCATTTCTTTTCGCCCTCGCGATGGAGCCCTTGGTGGCTTGGGTGCGGATTGATGCACAAGTGGTGGGCTTCGAATGGGCACAGGGACTATCGGACCGTATCGCGCTCTACACGGACGATGTCCTCTTCTTTTTGACCAATGTCAATAGGACCGGCCCCAGATTGCTGCGTATTATGGAAATATTCGTAGAAACTTCCAGTCTATTTATGAACTTGAGTAAGTCCGTGCTGTGGACACTGGGGCGTCAGGTGGATTTGGGTACCTGGGCCTCTGCAGTGAAGGTTGCCGTGGTCGGTATGAAGGATCGGGGATTTTTCTGTATGATTCGCCAGGGGTGTCCTGGGACCGTAATGTTGCATCGGTTTGGGTGGGCATTTGCGACGAATCGAGAACCTGGTCTCATATGACTCTTTCCCTTCCAGGTCGGTCGGCCATCTTTAAAATGGTCTCATAGCCACGTTTACTCTACAAGCTACAGAATTATCCCTTCCCCATTAGTCCCTCTTGGTCCCGCCAGGTTAATTTGGATCTGGGACAGTTTCATTTGGCAGGAAGGGCACCTAGAGTAGTGCTACGGACGTGTTTTCAGTCCACGTACTGTGGTGGGCTGGCCGCCTCAGATGTCCAGCCCTACTATGTGGCCTCGCAACTCTTGATATTGAACGAATGGTGGTATGGGGATCTCTCTGACCCTGCTTATGCAGTGGAGCAGTGCCATATGGGATCCTATTCTTTACACACAGTCTTGTATTCTGCTTCTATCGGCAGGACACTGCCATCCGCCATGAGGGTAGTTTTTCAGGTGTGGAGGCAGGCCCTGCGTAGGATGGGGTGGTGGGCAGGTCGACAAGGGAGACTCCCCTTTGGTCCAATGGTGGTATGCCAGAGCTTGCGGGCTTGGAGGGTTTCCGAGACTGGGATAACATTGAGATCGCTACCTTAGGGGACGTAATGCGTGTTACGGTTTTAAAATCGTTCCAGGATCTTTAGCATGAATATCAGATGCCGAAAACACAATTTTTCAAATACTTGCAGTTTAGGCATGCCATTCTGCCCAGCGTTGCAGATTTGGAGGCTCTTACCGAGTTCAGTCCTGTTGAAGCTAAATTGTTTATGGGCGACCTACAGGACCATAAAATCTCCAAGATATATCAAACCATGGTGACAAATTGCCCCACTACATTAGATAAACTCTGGGAGAGGTGGGAGGATGACCTTGGTCCCCTGGATGGTGAGGACTGGACGGATGCACTTGCGTCCTCCTCAAGGAGCGGCGATAGCCATGCGCCTTCGGCTGATCCAATTTAATTATCTTCACCACGTATATTATACTCGTGTCAGGCTGTGAGAGGAGGGCTGGATAGCGACCCCAGAGTTCCTGAGATGCGGCTCTGTGAATGGTACCGTGTTTCACACAATTTGGCAGTGTGCGGTGCTCGAAAGGTTCTGGCAGGGGGTTTTGGCCTGTCTTGCTGAGGTCTTGGGGTGGGAGCTTCCTTATTCCCCAAAATTGGTGCTGTTACATATAATGGAAGGCGTGGGGGGAAATATTGTTAAGAACCATCTGATGCTACTGGGCTTTAAGGTGGCTAAAAGGGACATTGCTCGTAAGTGGAAGGCTGGGGCTCCACCATTGCTCTCGGCATCGAAAAATGGTTTGGATTTCATTATGGGTTTGGAGGCTCCTATTTTTAAAGCTCGAAGGTGCCCATTGTAGCATTTTAAGATCTGGAAGAGGTGGGCGACCTATAGAGGCTTGGACCTTCAGCCGCCTGCCTGGGGGATGTGGCAGTTGAGGGTTAAATTGGGCAGGAGTTGTGCACTAGACATTGTGTATCATTTCCAGGGAGGTACAGATAACTCAACTCGTGGTTCATTTTGACCAGATTCTTTAGTGCGACTGGTATCATCATGCACCAGATGTTATGCCTCATTTCAGGGACGAACGGTGAACCTGACCAGGGGTAAATGGGGACTGGATTGTCTGGTGCAGCTCGGATCATCGCTCACCAGACGTTGTGCCACATTTCCAAGGAGGTATGGTGGACACGACCTTTGGTTCCTTGTGACCAGATTGTCTGGTGTGACACTCTCAGATATTATGTGCATCTGCTTGCATGGAAAATCAGAGTGTGGAGGAGAATGGATGAACTGGCCCTCTATTTGTTAAGTGTTGCGCTATGTTCAGGCCATGTACTAAGTGACATAGCGTGTGCGGTATAGACAAAATATATATTTTGTTAATTGGGGACATGCTGGGCTCATCAGTTAGGATATGTAGTGGTGAAAACCGGTCTGTGCACCACATACATTTCAAATCACACAGTGCCATTGAACGTCACTTGATATCAGCTACATTCACACTGTCACCTGATGAAGAGGCAATATCACATGGTGGCAGGGAAGGTGAGTTGAAAACCCCCTGCATTTGGGTATTTCAATCAGCTGGTATACATTAAGGTCTGTAAAAACACTTCAGAGGCCTTATTACACATTGTACCCTGGGGGTGCAAAGGGCAAGTGTACCCGCTTTGTGAGCCTGCGTGGCACAATGGTTCTACAGAAGGGACTGCAGATGTTTGTGCATCCCCTTCCATAATAATGATAGTGCTGGTGCACAACTAGTGCCAGCGCTATCATGAAAGGGCGTTCCCTCATTTTCATGGGGCCATGACCCCATGCAAATGAGGGAATCACTTTGCCTCTGTGCCGTATTACGGATGAAGGTGCAGAGGCAAACATGCCCTTAGGATGAGCACTTGGAGCACTTTCAGTACGCCTCGTAAAGCCAGCCCTCTGAAGGGTAGAAGAGAGGTCCCCTGAACCTCCCACACATCCCCTGCAGGTGGGTATAGTCATTCAATGCACATGCCTGCAAGGATATCTCTCTTCCCTCTTCAAAGTGCAGTGGTCATGTCCCCTGCATTGTGATATACGGAAGGGTTTTGAAACAGCCCCTCTGTGTTTCCATTGAATGCGCCAGAGGGCAGAATAAATTCTCAGCTGCCTGGGGAGCAGTACATTCATTGTAATATGGCACACTGTCCCATGTTTTCGCCAGGAGCACCTTTTGAAAGGTGCGTCATGGCAAAAACAGGGAAAGTGCGCATGCGCGTTATGTATAATAGGCCCCAGGACGTCAGCAGCAGCCTGGGAAACTTTTCTCTGTTTTTTATTTTGGGGATGTTGGTAGGGTGTGCCAGAAGTGCCTCTCAATCATTACTTGGCATGAAGGCCCGCCCTTTTCCCTCCAAGGCCATGCACACTCCTCACACTGTGATCTTTTGTTTGCATTTGGCAGGTTTGGCAACCTATTCATAATGGAAATGCTAGTAGTGAGAACTTAAGTAAATTGTAAATGCTATGGTGTTTAATGGTATGGTATCTGAAGCTTGTGTAGAGACTGCTTTCCTAATCGAATTTAAGTTCACTATAATTGCCTGGCCAATCATCCACTGTGCTCTAAAATACTTTTTAACTGGAGTCATGATAGGGGCCTCACATTTGTGACTGGAGACATATGCCACGCGTGGTGACATTGCAGCTCTGCTTCTGGATGGGCAGTAGCGTAGTCAGTGCTTCGTTTGCCCTAGTGCAAGGAATGAAATGGGTACCCTGGCTGCTGTTTGAATGACAAAATACTGCAATAAGCAGGGTTCATTAGGCACCTGGTGCCACTGCACCTGCTGCACCAATGGAAGCTACTCCTCTATGCATGAGATGTGGTCTGGTCTTCTCATGAGCATTTATTGGCAGGGAGCGACAAAGAATATCTGGCTCACGCAGGCTGGCGGCGCCCCCCACCCTCGCAGAGACAGAAAGGCGTGAAAGAGCGGATCCATCGATGCGCCGAGCGATTTCCCCGCCAGCGTGAGGCTTCTCCGCTTCCTTTCTCCTCGGCCTAATTTCCTCGCTTTGCCTCGCAGGGGTAGATAGGCCGCTTTCTCTCAGCGCGCCAACCCACCGCTGATTACGGATATTCTACTTTTCCCTCGCTTATGCCGCCTGGCTTTTGTTTACCAAAGGCTGCAGTGTTTTTGATAAAAGCAAAGCCTAAGGTATGGAATGGGTTGGTTTCGATAGGTATTCAGTGGAGCTTGTTTTCCCTTCTGCAAAATAAGGGGCTGGGGGATGGGGGGGGGGGGGGACATGACTAACCGTGCTCGCACAATGGCTGGGATAGAGACGTCTGTGTATTATCCTTATGTCTTCCCGTTTTGCAAACCGCACGCCACTTTAGACTTGATTTATTTTCTCTTTCTTCTTGCATTTCTGGTTACTCTTTGTAGCGCTCTCTCTACGAGGAGTGAAGCGAGAACTTCTTTGCTCACAGGCATGCTACCAATTTATTTCCACAGATCCATCTACATTTGTCGGGAATGCGGATATAAATGAACTAAGCACCTTTGCAGAAACAAATCTGTTCTTAAAAGAATTTTAGTCCATGTTCCGCCTCGCACTGAAAGATGGCAACTGCTACCCTTGCTGTTTGGGCGCAATTGTTGTGGGCGACATATGGTGTAACTTATGTGATGCTGGATTTGTGTGGCTGGTTACCCAATTAAACAAAATATAAAGTTTGCAAAAGCACAACTATCTACATGCTCGCTTTCTTCTCTTCGTGACTTAGTACGAATCCTAAACCCTCCCTTGAGATGGAATGTAAAATTGGACATTCGTCATAATTGTCAACACTGATGTATATACTCTCGCGGCCTTTATCAAGTGTTTTGTTTTCCTTAGTCAAGGCACTAGCTGTGGGTACTTCAATAGATGTCGTTGTTTGGTTGGCCTTAGCATTTCGTGGATGGTTACATTGTGCAGTTTGAGTTCTCATTAGGTTTTGGTGATGATGCATCAAGTTTAATGTTACATTGCAGATGCACCATAAAATATAGCTTGTAGTGGAGACACAGAGGGGCATATGTACAAGCCCCTATCGCCAGGGGAACGTCACTTTTTGTGATGTTCCTGTAGCGACAGGGGCTGGGCCTTATGTACAAGGCAACGTTAAGCCACTTAACGTGACTTAAAGCTGACTTATACATAAGGTGGGCGTGCAGTGGGTGTTGGGGTGGGCGTTCCACCGCAACAACCATTGTATTTGGCGCTGCCCCCTATGTACAAGGATGGCGTACATAGGATGCAGCGCCAAAATTAAGACTAGGTAAACCCTGGTTTTAAGTTGGACGAAACGAGGAAAAATGCATTATTTCTCCTCGTTTTTGCTTTTTCCATGTGTGCTGCCAAATGCCATGGTTTGTTTATGTACAGAAAGGTGTCCCTTCCTGTACATAAACAAACTTTTTAAAAAAAATGCCATTTCATAACTTTCATATGTGCTGCATGAAGCAGCGCACATGAAAGTTACAAAATGGCATTTTAGGATTGTTTATGTGCAGGAAGGGGCACTTCCTATACACAAACAAAACTCCCCTGCACACAGACGCACTTGCACTCTGGTGCAAAGGGTGCCTACGTTGGCGCTAAGTTGTGAAACCTAGCGCAATCGCATGGGGAAACGCAAGGCTACACCACATTCTTGTAAATATGGTGCAGCCTTGCGTTTCCAAAGTGGCGGAGCGTGTCGTTAAGTCCAGGATGCTAACGACACGCTCCGCCACTTCGTCGTACATATGGCCCACAGTGTGTTTTCTGGTGCATTACTTATCTGACACAACATTTTAATTGCTGATTTATGTTATATCTGTTTGGAGAGAATGTGTAGTGTAGATGCCTTTGCTTTTCATGAAGACAAAGTGCCAATTATTAATCACAGTTGTTCGTTCATGTCTTTTACTTTGCTGGCATGATAATATGTTGTATATATGACTTTTCTTTTCGACAAATTTAAAAGGCCTGCACACATAGGCTCTAAAAAAAGGCGATATAAATACTGTCCCTTTGACAAAAGTATATTCTGTGCAATGTGTTACCATGTGCGACTTTTTACTTAAATTTACCACTTCCAACTCTGATTCCATTACATAACACTTTTGTTTGAGGGTACAGCTTTACTCTGCTATATACAGACTATTCTGTCCTGGTCTCTGATTACGTGTTTGACCACTAGGCCACAGATTAGAATCGTGCTGGGCTCATTCAATCTTTTATCCTTCTAATGTTGATTAAATGAGTACCATTGAGTTGATTGACACCTAGCATTGGTTATTCAGCATTGAGGTGCCCCAAGTGATGAAAATACTCTTTGCAAATACATGTTATTTCCCAAAAAGAGGCCCTTCTTTCAGCCTCATATAATGGTTGCCAAAAACACAATTTTACTGTGGGACTTTTTCGAGACTGCTGGCGGCAACACAAACAGTCTCTCATTTGTTATCAAAAGCTAACCCTAAGAAAATGCCAGACCTATTGACTTTGCCAAAGCTCGCTGTTTTTGGAAGAAATTTCAATTGAGCCTCCTGCCAGAGTGTCTTCTGGGTGAACACAGACCATTAGTTTGAGTTGCATTTTAATTCATGGGCCAAGACAAAATAAATATATAACTAAACAGTCACATTACCTAGCTATTTTTGATGAATACGCATTCATAATTGTGGATCTGGGGCCATATACAGAAAAAGTGCATTTTCATTGTTTGCGCCGGCTGTGCCGTTTAAAAGGTGCGCCCAGCGCAAACAATGGAAATGCGCCATATTTTGATAAATAATGCACCAACCCGAGGGAAGCCGCGTACTCTTGCCTCCCTCAGGACAGCGCATTCAGGTGAAAAATGGAGCAGCTGCATTAAAGCCACTCTGTGTTCTCACAATGCAGGTGGCAATCCGCCTGCACTTTGAAGGGGGCTTGGAGATCTCCTTGGAGGCATGTGCAGTGAGTGACTATACCTGCCTGCAAGGGGTTGTCTGGGGGACCATATGACCCTTGTTACCCCCTGCAGAGGGCTGCCATCAGGGGGTGTACTGACCATGCCCACCTTCTAGATGGTGCACTGTCAGTGCGCACCCTGAGATCTACTTTGCTTCTGTGCCCTCATCTGTAACATGGCTCTGGTGCAGAGGCAAAGGGATTCCCTCATTTGCATGGGGCACGCCCTTTGCAAATGAGGAAACACCCTCTAAAGACAGTGCTGGCGCTTTATTTGCGCCAGCGCTGTCAGTATTAAAGAAGAGGCCTCACAAGAATCTGCGGTCCCTTCTGTAATACCAAAGTGCCCTGGGGTCGCTCAGTGGGCGCAAGCTCCCGTTGCACCCCCAGGGCACTTGTACAATAGAGCCCCTGGTGTGGTAGGAATCGGGACATGAGTTTGCAATCTGTAGCACATTGGGGTTCTCTTAGATAGGCTAATATAGCAATCTTGAATTT
Organism: Triturus cristatus; assembly: GCF_964204655.1. NCBI lineage: Eukaryota > Metazoa > Chordata > Amphibia > Caudata > Salamandridae > Triturus > Triturus cristatus. The sequence continues at coordinate 848,509,255 of NC_140590.1, forward strand.
TGAGAGGGTAATACTGGCTTTATTATGTCAGGCATTTTAATAGAGCAGACAATGTAGCTGAAATGATTTAAATGTCAATGAGGTCTTTAGTGGTGCCATGATGGCACGTGGTTTCGGGTGACTGAATGTAGTATCCAGACAGGAACATGGCATGTTATAAACTCTGAGAGATAAGGGGATGTTTGCTTTTCATTGCCTTAAATAACTTGTTGAGCAGTTTGGACAATATTCTGTTTTTCATGTAGAGGAAATGGGTCCTCTGTCTTTGAGCCGTGTGGGCGAGTGTCTAGTATGCAGAAGGCGGATTCATTCAGTGTAACAAGGGGGGACAAAAGCATATTGAGGTAGACTTATCAATAGACTGCTGCAATCGTCTTATTTGCTTAGTAATTAGCACATTGATAAGCGGTTTGGCTGTTGGAAATGGAGATAGCTACAGACTCTCTTGATATTGAGAAGTTAGAATCATGCATCAGTCATAGTAGAGATGATAAATGATTCCAACCCAATGCTGTTGATAAAGAGAATCCACAGGTTCCAGGAGAAAGGGGGATGTGTTCAGAACCCAAAGTGGCTGGTAGTGAAAGAAGATGCCCCTGGGGCTGCAAAAGAGAACTACATGATGAATTCAGACTTCAGAAAGTTGGGCATTAAGAAGCGCAACGTCATTCAGTGTCAACCTTCTGTGGGGCAATCAGAGAGTTTACATTTAATGAGTTGGGGTTGAAAAGGAAAAGAGGAAAATATCTGCATGCTGTCAAGAAAGAGTGGTATGAGAAATAAAAGGAGTATATGAAGTCACAAAGAGGTAGTTTGAACAGAGAAGTGTAAGGGATGAATACCTAGGGGTTAATAATAGGGGTGGGTGGAACTCGCGGAGATCAGCTCAGCGGAATTCCATGAAGTTACAGACAGTGAAATTCTGCAGTATTCTGCAAATGGGCAGAAAATATGCAGCTTGTGGTACAATTTAGTGCTAGTAGTGTGAGCAGTGCTGAAACTCAGCTTAAGCAGCACCATGCATTGTGCATGAGTGTGTGGCCATTCGAGTTAATTTTGCTGCCACTTGAATTGAAAATCTACTAGAGCGGACACCCCTACTTATTAACAGACCAAAAACTTTGAGATTGAAGTGCAGCATAAGGCTGAAAATGAGAGAAACCTGTGACTTAAGAGCCAAATCAGCCAAGTGTCCTTGATGTGATGCTAAGAAAGGCTGGTGCATCAAGGACATTTATGAGGTCCACTTTGTCAATTGCTGCTTTAAGTTCCAGGATGGAGGGGTGTTGGTCATCATGTGAGATGTCAATGGGTTTAGTGAGAATTAAGAAGAGAGTTGTTAAATAAGTCTATTTAACACAAGCAGAATGCCAATCAGGAGTTATATAAATAAAAGGAAGTAAGGAGAATGGTCAGCAGTTGAGTAGAGAGGATCATCAGTTGACCAACCATTTACATATTATCCAGAGAGAAGAGAGTGGTTAAAAGGGGTGAGTTTCACATTAAGACACAAGAGAATATGGCTCATAATTCCATTAGTTGGGTAGCAAATGTGAAGTAGGAGAGAGCACTAATTTTGGGGAGACAGTTTTGGAAAGGAATGGGTGTATGACGGTAGAGGAGAGCATGAATACGATATTGATGCACTCATTCTGAGGTTGGCAGATAGTGAAAAATGGTGAACAAATGGTTTAAGTCCTCAAATTTACACTTGTAGACAGTAGGAGATGAGCACGTACTGCTCACTCTTGTGTTTTTTCACAGGCAGCTATCATTTGCGGTTAATAATGCAAAACCAGCTTCATGAAAATTGGCTGCATAAATTATTCTCAATTTTTTTACTACATAGATAATAATTAGATGTAAAACATACATGATACCTGGCACAAATTCTTTTTTCACCACATTGTTTTGGACACTTCATAATGCCCAATTTCTAATGAGCTCATCAGTGTTTTACTGCTTGTGGGAAATTTATTCCTGAAATGAGGGACAAAGATATACGCTGTGAGTCATGTTACTATGGAGGTGGAGTGAGAGGGCTTGTGGAACACATTGAGGGTGAAGGACAGTTTTTGTATGTGAGGCTTGATGTAATTGATTAGGTCCTGGTAGTAGTAGCAATTTGCAAGTATGCTTAGAACATGTATGTCTGTGTGGGTAGTACGCTATGAGGATTAAACCATCATCTTAGGTAGGCATGGATCGGTGTTCTTAAAATGTGGATGAATGATGTGATTGAAGTCTGTAATAATGAAGCACAGAGAATGGTGTGGCATTGGGAAAGTAAGTACTTAGTTTAGGACTTAGAGAAGTTAATTACTGTTGGATCAGGAATGTCCTCTGGGTAGTGTACAGATGTGGTGCCTTGTCCTGAGTGCCCAAATGCTTGTGTATCTGGTAAACTGGCTTGTTATTTTGACCCTACTATCACCCCTCCTTTAGTATGTGAAATCTTTGACCTGTCATGTGACCTGGAGGGTCTTCTCGGTAATCGCTCATGAAGCACTAAAGGCTTTGAAGCTGTTAGTGTGACTAAACCTTTGATCTACAAGTGTGGCCTACAGGCCGCTCTTTTGTAAGGTTCTACTGTTATATATATGCCCAGAATCTTGCACTGGCGTTCTGCGTGTATGTTGAGTGCATGTGTGTGTGTGTAGTGTGTATGGAGTATGTATGCAGTAGGATGCTTTGTGTGCTTGCAAATCTGACTACTGTATAGAGCAGATTAGTTTTATCTGCCCCTGGCTGGAAGTGACAAAAGACGGAGGTTCAGAACAGGTTCCTCAGATACTAGAAGTGTATTACCTGCGTTCTTGTGGGTGGAAAGTGGAGATCCAGAATCCAGAATCTGAAGTGAGGAAGATAGGGACAGGTCTTCTTTTTGAATTTCTATGAGTTTGTTGTTAACAATGGACTGATGATTAGTTCTTTCTGAGCACTGCCATTTGGTTGATGGTGAGATGAGAGGTGAACTGCAGTTTCTGTTGTGTAGTGTGAGGAACATTCTAGGTCATCTTCAATTACTCCCTCAGACAGCTTGATGACATCAGGAGGAAACTCCACACCTCATCTTGCCTGTGTTGTGTATGCTCAAGTCTGGAAATAACCCCAGACTTATCTGCTGGGAGAAGTATCACTCTTCACAAAGACTGTGTCTGCAGAGCAGTCTGAGAAGTACACTTGAAAGGAGAACCATTCCAAAGAGATTCTAAAGTTTGAGACAGGGGACACACATCCTTTGTCTAGCAGTTGTGTATAAAAGTGGGACCAGTTCCTGTTTCAAAGTCCTTAATCACCCGGAAAGAGAGTGCTCCTCAAAAACTTGAAGGCCTGCTGTGTGACAAGGGCTGCTCTCTGCCTGACAGACAGTCTTCTAGAGGTTGGAGGACATTGTACATTTCTGCTGGAGGAATGGAGGATCGGCATCAAGTGCCTGGAAGCTTGCCTGCCTGCTGAAAGAGGGAAGGAGTCTGTCTGACCCTGCAGGGCGAAAGACTGTCCTGGAGGGTAGAGGCACTGAGTATGCAAGGGACTAAGGGACATACAGAGAGAGTGAGTTGTGGTGAATCCCATGATGCAAAGGGTCTCCCAGATCTCTCACAATTGGTTCCTTTGAGGAACCAATTCAAGCACCTATAACTATTAATTCAATAGGGATGACAGATGCTGTGATTATTGCATTGACCATATCAAATTGCAACTGCCTATCAGCCCAGTTGGAGATGCACCAGTCGCAATTAATGCTTTGGCCTGATGGCAGCTGCCTAATGGCCCAGTTGGGACTTCGTGTGCTGTTCTTACTGTGTTAGTCCGATCGTGGCTGAAGTTGTCTATTGGCCAGGGCTTGGCTGCATCTGCTATGCCTAATGAGCTTGCCCGATTGGAGCTACAATCAACCCGCTGCCTCATGGAGCCAGAGCAGTCAGGCCCACACCTACGTTTCAGTGACAGGGCTTTCTATAATGCAAGACTGAGATGGGCCTTTGTTTGTACTGAGAGGCAGCCCACACCTGGCCTACTCACTGACCCCTCTGACTATCTGTGTTCACTACAGCCCTCTTCTAGTGGAACGGAGTAGACCCTTAGGTCCATTCCAGAGGGAAACAACTGCAAAAAATGGTGAAGCAAGAGCTCAATTGGATTGTGGACGAAATTGAGACTGTACCTGAATTCGATTCATGCTTTTACTTGACCACAGGGTGAACCAACCATCAAGTAGTCATCCAGGTAGGAGTAGATCAAAGGAATTCTGCAGGTGCAGTGCCTTAGGGTAGAATTGTACCTAGGATCACTGACCAGCATACTAAGTCTGGCTTTATAGGGTTTAGTACCGTGGAGCGATTAAAACACATGTTTTTCCTTAAATATAAGCACTAGGCTGGATATCCAAATTATTAGCTCTGTGGGTCGATTGTTGGATGCTGTGCTCAGGGACCCTGCACTACCTGCTTTACAATTATTTTGCAAACAGAGATGAAGTTTAGACTCGGACCAGCTGAGGGTGACAATTTTTTGCAGTAGGATGTTTAGAGCGTGAGGCTGGAAATCACCTTCAGCAATCAGGTAAATTATGCCTTTGGAATGGGACTTTGAGGTAGTCATGACTGACTGCAAAGGATAAGCTGTCCATCAGCTGCTACTCATGTCCCTGAACAGCAGTGGGAATATTTTCCCTCTACTGCAAAGGACTTTTAAATCTGCTCCCTTTATGTTAAACGTCATAAGCTTCACACTGTGTAGGTAGTAAAGTTACAGAGAAAATTTTAAATTCAATGTACTTTGCAATGTGGTACACACACTGAGAGTAGACAGAAATGTGAGTCTGAATATGTAAAAGAGGATTTTGCCACTTTCTGAAATCTGTTCGGAACAAATTTGTTTCAGAAATTCAAGGCCTCATTTATGAAAACAGAGAAGCGACAGTTTTCACTGCGCCCTCCTTGCTGCAAGATGGATGTGCCATATTTACTGTATGACGCATCATGTTGCAAGAAATGACAGCTACGTCAGTATTATTGACGTATCTGTCAGCTCAAAAGTGACGCATTGCTGGGGATGTGTAGGAAAACAGACGCAACTCCAGCAATGTTTCTTTTCACATGGGAGAAGCCCCAAGTGAAAGGGCCTGCGTCAGTCTTACGCCTGCTGTGAGGCAGGCGTAAGATATTGACACTGTAGCATCCTAGAAGTGGCGCAGTGAAATCTCACAGATTTCACAGCATCACTTCTACGAGGCTTACTTGGGTGGGAACGCCCACCCTGCATACATTATACCTGCGGCAGGTATAATGTAGCCCAGAACTCTACAAAGTGACACATTTGCTTAGATGTGTCACTTTCTAAATAGGTGTCAACATGGTGCATTTTTTACGCCGCTGCTGCGTCACAAAAAAGTGACACAACTGTGGCTCAAAAGTGATGCAGGGGCTCATAAATAAGCCCCTTAAAGGGTAACACTGGTGTTTTCTGCACAAGTTTACATTATGGTTGTCAGATATGTTTGTTTCATCAACAATGCCTCTTTGTACGTTGTGTCAGAATGGTATATTTAAGTTATAGACCTACTCCGTCCTGCTTTTTGAACACTTTAGAGCAGTGCTTTAAATGGGCCGGTGCTTTCCGGCAAGGAGTACCGGCACTTTTTTGATGTTGAGAGGGAGAGGACCGGCACTTCTCAAGAGTAATGCAATACTTTTAATTGGAGAGTACCGTCACTTCTCAGAAACAAGCAGGTAGTCTGTAACAAAGTGCCTGCACTTCTATTTTTCCATTTCAAGCACAGCTTTAGAGGGAATGTAACAGTTTTTCTGTTTCTGGTTTCTTCTGCATGCATGGTGCTTTTACACTCGTAGCTGCCTTTTCTCACCTTTTTTTTCTCACCGGTGCCGTTTTTAGCTCTCTCTACAACACCTTCGTGTTTTCGCAGAACATTGCCATTGCGCTGTTCGCCACTGAATTTGCTGAGTCACGAATGGCGGTCAAGAAGATTTCGTTGCTTTAGGTTTACCTACCAATGCACACAGAGGCGCAAACACATTCCAACTAAAAAGTTCGGTGGGCTGATTTTTCCAGCAATATGCAGAGTGGAGATGCAGGGGCTCTAAGCAGGGGTGAAAACGCAACAAAGCCTCGTTAGCGGGTAAATGGTCTTTTAAAGACATGTGAAGTACTTGGGTGCGGCTGTGTGTGTACCCGGGCTGACAGACACGACGGAGCCCTTTGAACCCAATGGGTGTTGCGCGCCTGAATGCACATATTTCTCACTACTGGTCCGAATGTACTGCAAACAGGCAGTTTCTGGTCCTTTCGACTCAGTTTAAATCAATAAAAAACAGAAATGCATTGATTATTACTTCACTAATATTGAGCGGAACGCCACTAATTTAATATGACTAAAAACCTCCCCTCACCCTGTGCATCATCCTCAAAAAGGAAAAAAAGGAGCAATGAGACAGCGCTGCTTCGAAATGTAGGTGACCACATGCATAACTTTGCATGTGCGCGCCTCCGAAATTATGTATGGGACATTTTTTTTTATTGACCAAATTGATATAACAGACACCATCAGTAGATTTAAAAGAAATTAAATTTGACTTAAAAGGTGGAGTGGCCCACAGCAAATGGCAGTTACTAGGCCCTCCCAAAAATTTAAATAAAAAAAGAAAACTGTTAGCAGAGAAGTTGAGAGGAAGAAATTGGGAAGTGGGTGGAGGGTGGAGGCAAGGGTACGAGAGCAACAGAGGCCCCTGAGGCAAGGCTTGGAAGAAGGAGCGAAGAAATGAAAAAGAAGAGTCAGGAAGAGGGCGCAGAAAGCAATTAATGAGTTTAGCAATTCAAAGTGAACACAGATTATGGGTGTTTAGGGGAAGAATTAGCACACACATGAGTGAAAGAGGCAGAAAAACTATGAACTCTCCTGGGGTGCTCAAAGAAAAAAATGCTCCTTGAATGAGCAGTGGCAAATTCAAGTGAACCATTCAAAAGGGTAGTAGAGAGGAAATACTAATTAGGAAGGCTGAACAGAAGAAGAGAAAGGCAAGTCATAAAATAAGAAAAACAAGCGTTGGAAAAGCCAATAGATCTCGGCAATGCCTGAGCTATTGGCCTTGTCAATATGAATGTCTTTTAGCCATGTTGTCTAGCAGCACAGCTGCTGATCAGCATGGCTGGAAGTCACTGAAAGCCCAGAATCACAGGATGTTGAGCTGACGCAGAGTCTCTTCACTCCTGATCTTGAGTTTATTGTCCTACCCCTCCCAACACAAAAAAAGCGATATGACGTGGCCTGCATTGGCCGCATCATAGCACTTTTTTCAATAACTTTCAGTCATGCTAAGCAGCAGATTTGCTGCTAGACAACATGGCTAAAAGACATTCACATTGATGGGACCAGCAGACCATGATGGCCGTGGTAAACCCGCACACCAGTATCCAGAGAGAAACTCTGCCTTGGTCATATCCCATCCTGAAATGGGAATGCTGGCGGATTACGTAGAAGGTACAGCCGCCTTTCTGCAATCCTGATCGGCCAAGTTATGAGCAGCAACGTCCCCGTGAGAAAGTAACCCAAAATGGCACCCGGAGGACAGCGAGAACGCATCCGAGGGCCGGGCGAGGAGGGCCGCGATGCCACTGATCTCTGCTTGTGTGCCCGATAACGACTCCCCCCCCTACCCTCCACCTGAAGCGCAGACTCATCAGCTGGCCCCCCGGGAAAAGAAAAGAAAGAAAAGCCCGGTTGCTCGAGTCAGGTCCTGGCCGCTGAGAGAGTCTCCCGATCAGCGATATAGAGGTGCCCAAGCGAAGGGGGGGTAATATGTGACAGACATGCAACATCCGAAAATCCCCGTCCTGTGAAGCGGAGTACGGCGATCGACAAGTGACGATACCCCCTGACCCAGCGAGGACCCCATGCGGAGGGCTGGGCTAGTTGGAAAGGCCTGCGAACAGGACTGTCTCCCCTGCGACTGAACTAGAGCTGTGCGATGGGGCTGTCTGTTTCTGCACGCCTGGGCCCACAGCGAGAAGTATGGTGCCCTTGGTGGATCTTGGGGTCGAGGACCTTCCCCGGGACAGAAGGTATGCGGTGCAGGGACCGGCAAAGGAGCCGGGCCCAATCGACACCAACATCAGCCCGGGGATACAACATGCTGCTTCCGCCTATCACCACCCGGCCTTTTACCCCTACGGCCATCTTCACATCCACTTTGGGGATCCCTACGGACCCAAGACCACCGCCCCTAAGTGCAACACCACCTGAACTCCTGGCTGAACTACCGCAAGAATGTCATGCTCTGTAACTATGTAATATATAATTGACCAACCCTAATCGCTGTTAACCCCTTCGCTGCTGCGGACATTCTGCTGCAGCGCTGGGGGGGGCAGGGGGGCAGCGCGGTGGGCCTGTGCTCATGACGGAGCCGCTCCGTCATGAGCCACAGTTGAGCTGTGCTCATGACGGAACGGTTCCGTCATGACTCCGCCCATTTGCGTTGTCCCCCCGCACAGGCGGGGAAACAGCGCCGCGCAGGCGGAGCGGCCGCCAACGGGAGTGTCATGACGGAACCGTTCCGTCATGAGCACACGCCAACCGTGGCTCATGACGGAACGGTTCCGTCATGAGCAGGGAAGGGGTTAAAAATGTAATCTTGAGTGATTTGCAACTTGTATATATGTAACTCTAACCACTAGTATCTGTAGTAGACGTATGTACTTACTACCATTCTTATGTAAATTTAGAGTTTTTCTGTTTGTATCTTTTCCTTGAGTGAATTTTCAACTTGTATATATGCAACTCTAACCACTAGTACCTGTAATAGACGTATGTACTTACTACTATTCTTTTGTGAATTTAGAGTTTTTCTGTTTGTATCTTTTATGTAACTCATGTACTCCGAAGTCCTTATGTAGCGTAACTGGTCCTTTTGTAAAGTGCTCTGACACCTTTGGGTAAAGTGTGCACTATATAAAATCGCATTAAATAAAAATAAATAAATGAAAAATAAATAAATAAAAAAGGCCAATAGATCGGGCATTGCCGAGATCTATTGGCTTTGCCAATGCATGTTCAGTGTTGACGGAGTCTTGCTGAACAAATGTGAAAGTGATGGTAAGAAACAGCTGAGAAGCTTTCAAGTGAAGCATGGAAGTGTCTTAACAGCTTGAGCTACCAACAGGGGAGTGAGGATTGAACCTCGGGTTGGCTGAACAGTTTGTGATTTGGAGAAAATCACTTACCCTTTCCCCTGCGTACAACAATGAATGTGTCAATGTGTAATGTAACAGGCGAGCACTTAAAGCGCTCCAATACCGCCAGCTGGTGTTTGCACTATGGCAAGATGGAGGATGGAACAAGTGCTCCAATACCATCGGATCATGCAACAACAAAAAAATAATAATAATAAAAGCAGCAGCGAAGAGGTAGGTAGTGGGGGGGCAAGCAATAACAGGAGAAGGCGGGAGGAAGCAACAATGAAAGGGGGAAAATAAGTTTATTGACGCAAGACCAGTGACAAAAATTAATGTTTTATTGTGGAATGTAACTGGTGAGCACTTAAAGTGCTCCAATACCATTGGCTCGTGTTTGCCCTATGGCAAGATGGAGGACAGAGTGAGCACTCCAATACCATCAAATCATTCCCCCAAAAAATGCTGTTTATGTTTAAACAACTTTCCAAGAATGCATTTGTTTATGTACACATGTTTGCATTTTACTAGTATGTGTGTATGTGTACAAGAGAGATGGCCTGAAAATACAAGTAGCCCTATGGAGTGCTTGAAAACAAAGAAATAAATTGCTGTGTGAACTGGGAGCAATGTCAGGAGACATCTACTTGGCCCATGTGGTATGGGAGGGTAAAACACAAGAAGAGGGCAGGACACCCACATGCCATGACAAATGGCATCAAAGAGAATGAAAGCGATGCTGAAGTTTACCAACGGTAGGATATAGGCAGCCTGAAAGCCACAGATAAAACACAACATGTCTCTTCGAGGCAGTCCATGCGCCGTCTAGCCGAGCAATGCATGCAATGTCTAGTCGGGACCTAAAAACAATAGATTTCGCACAGGCAAAACCTACTGGCTTTGCCAATAGTTGTGTTTAGAAACAGAGAGATTAAGTAATTTATCCGCAACAATAAAATGTGGACCTGATACTGAGGCTTGAGAGATGATATGGCGTCCTTTTAAGCGAGGATGTAGCTTAAGGGCCATACCAGCCGAATTTTTCCTTGTGCGAAGTAATTGGTGCTAATGTAAAGTGCTCCAATACCTTCGGTTGGTGTTTGGTGCTATATAAAACTGCACAAAAAAGGTAACTGGTGCTTATGTAAAGCACTACAAAAAATTGCACAAAAAAACAAATGTGAAAATCAGAGTCGAGGAGGAGGGAATCTGGGGAAAGAAGGTGTCAGTGCAAACGAGAATTTAGCATGGGCACGCAACGACAGATGGGAGGTTGATGGGCAACCAGCAGCAAATGCAGGCTGCCACGGGTAGCTTAAGTGATTTGCCTAAGTTGATGGTGTCCTCTGGAAGAGTAACTGGTGCTCATGTAAAGCGCCATATACCTTTGGGTGGGATTGCCACTATCAAAAACTGCACAAATAAATTTGAAATGCAGAGTAGGGGGATGAGGGGATCTGTGCAATGGAGTTCAGCTGGGCAAGCAGTGACAGGTGGGAGGTGAACGGGCAACCACCAACAAATGCAGGCTGCCATGGGGAGATTAAGTGAGTTGGCCATATTCACAAAATGCGGAACTGAGGTTGAGGCTTGGGAGACGATGTGGCATCCTCTTGGGAGAGGATATGGCGTAAGGGCCACAGCTGCTCGGAAACCAGATTTGAGTTTTGGCATCCGCTTAACATCTTTGATTCTTGGCAAATCTCTTAAACTCCCCATGCCTACAAAAATGAATGTGTTTTGGGGTAAAGGAACTGGTGCTAATGTAAAGCATTCAAATACCTTTGGGTAGTGTTGGTGCAATATATAACTGCACAAAAAACAGAAAGAATCACAGTGTTAGGCTGGTTTACAGTAGTGACCATCAGGAAACACATCATATCGGCAAGCACATTAAAAGGACTACTTTTGCCTTTGCAATGGACACTGAAGGGAAGGCAGACCTTGATGACATCAAGACTCAGCCTGGCTTCATTGAAAAGAATTCAAGTTGAGCAACAATGGATTTTGGAAACAGTGGACTGGTGAATGCAGAAAAAGTAAGAAAGTGTCCCGACTGGAGAAATTTAAAGAAATAGAGTTCAACCGTATAAAATGACAAGCAACAAGGTGAGACACAAACAGTTCAATCATTTTGCCCAGAAGAAATGTGGCTACGCACATACAGCGGAAGACACAGGTACTTTAGCATCTTTAACATGCCCTGTGATAACGCCTACCTGATTCACTTGAGGTCTGATTTTCCACCTCTAAACACCATTGCCGATCAACCACACATGGTGTAAACATGCACTCACACATAAAACCCAAATGCATGTTAAATAAGCAGAGACTGCATGTGTGCCAAGTAATAGCAGCCATGCACACATGCTCCAATCAGCACATCAGCTATACACTAACAGGATATTAAAAGGCAGAACACCAGCACTCACTAGAACGAGAAAGACTACAATGGGGATTTAAAGCAGTGATGGGATCAGGGGAGGGGTGAATTGTCGATGGGGGAAACACGGGAGGTTCAAGTGAGAAAGCAGAGACGGGAGGGAGGAGGTGGGGGGGACACAAAGCAGCAACGAAGGGAAAAACAGTGATGGAGGAGGGGGTGATCTGTGGACGGGGCATGAGGGCGGGTGGGAGGAGACAGAGCTGGTAAAAGAATGAGAACTGTTTATAGTGCTGAAAAAGAAAGAAGAAAGTAGGCCCTAAAATGGTTGTATAAACAGGCGCAGTGGATGTTTACAAGTACTTGGTCCTTACTCTAGGACAAGGGCTGAACACAGGAAGAGGCATGACTATGAATGCCAGGGACAAATGGTGACAAAGAATGTGAGACAGACGATGAAGTGAGCATATGGGAAGCCTGTCATCAGGCTGAAGCCCACAGATTAAACACAACATGTCTCTTCGAGACAGAGCATGCACTGTCTAGCCGAGACCTAAAAACAAACAGGGGTGCCAATAAAGTCAACTAAAGGCAGGACCATAGCCAGGAGTATTTATTTCAAGGTCGCCCCAGAGGAATGACCCCATGAACAGAATATTTGATTTGCGGGGGTTGTCAGACTTTGTGAGTGAAGCAGCACATGATGTTCAATCCTACTTTTATACCACACTCTTACATCTGCACTCTTTACTACATATATTTCCATCTATATTTTTCAGCTTTCTGGACATAATACAAAGAAATTAACTCGGTTGTAAAGGCCTTAAGGGGTCCATTATGATGCCCGCCATCGCATCGGAGCCAGGGACCGACCGCTGAAGTTGCGGCAGTCCCGCCATGTGTATTAGGATGCGTCTGCAACACTGGTGGGCGCATCCTGGTCATTTTACATTGCGGGTGGATCTACTGGCTGCAGACCCGCTCGCAGTGTAAAAGGACTGTGCACAGCATTTCCATGCACTACATGGCAGGCACCACGTGAGGCCTGCCACGTAGTGCATTGCAATTAGGGGGTACCATAGGTACCCCCCATGTGCACCCCCACCCCCGACACCCTGGGGGCCCACAACGGGCCCCCAACAGCAAGGACCGCATGCCTTTCCATGGCGGCAACACCGCCATGGAAAGGCTAATCTCCGCCAGAATCATAATATGGATGGCGGTGTCTTGCAGACACTGCCACCATATTATGCCCCTTTTCTGTCCGGTCGACGAGTCGACCGGCGGAAAAGTGGCGGACGGTCTTTCCGTCCGCCCCGGACCCCTCAGCCATACTAATATGGCGGGGATCATTCAGGCATGGATGGCAGGCGGATTGCCCCCGCCAGGCCAGCAGTGGCTACCAACGGCCCGGCAGGGGGCGATCCGCTCGCCATCCTAATGGGCCCCTAAGTTCTTACATTTAGGGTAATTTTAAGTTATAGAACCGGGCAGAGTATTGATGTTACCTGACTCCCTTTTGGAGAGTCAGGTGTCTCCTCATTCACAAATAAGTGACATACGTACTGAACATATTGAAAATGGTCTTAACTATGCCTTTTTTCCTGTCCTATTTTTCACCACCAGCTCCATTACCAATCACTTTCATGTGACTTGTAGAGAATGTTGAGTGCTTTATTAATCGCTGCATTATTAGGAGAACTGAAGACTGATGCCATGTACTGTTTGCAGCAACGGCCGGCACTGATCGGAGGTGGGGGTGGGGGTGGTGGCAGGAGGGGAGGAACCGGGATGTAGGGGGTGGGATGTGGTGGGAATCAGGAATAAAAATAAATAAATAAAACATACCTTCTCAAAGCTTCCTCGCCTCCGTATTCCTCCCTCGCTCGGCCTTACCGGAACCACACCCAGGCGACCAGTAAACCAATCACAATGCTGCCTTAGCGGCTTTGTGATTAGTCTGAGGGCTGAGGTTCAGCGCTCAGATGCTGATTGGAGGCCTGGGCATGTTCTCCACGTAGGCTGCGATGCAGCCTGCATGGAGAACATGCGAAGTGCGCAAGACTGTTTTAGGCACCAAGAGGGCCAGCCAAGCAGTCACTGTGCACTTTAGGAGGGTGCTACCACTCCTCCCCTGCCCCTGGCCCTGCCCCCGCCCACAACACAAAGCGGGCAGAAGTAAGAGAAATTAAAGTGATAATAACACAAGTTTTTATCATTTTATTTTCCCTTTGTGTCACTGCAAAAAAGGAGCGGGGCGACGCTCGGCCTCCTTAGTGGAGGAGCCGCCACTGACTGTTTTGACATCATGATGGGACAGGGCAAACTCTGCGATATTCCTCAACACTGTAACTGATCCAGTTTCTTTAAATAAAGCTATCATGCTAATTATAAGGAAACTCATTCTTACATCTTCTGGCATTCTATTTGAATTTCTGCTTGCACAAATATCAGCCGCATAGCCATATGTCTGCATTGACTTTTTAGGTATCACAAAAACAGTTGCCATTGACACCTACAGCGGAGAGTAAAGCAGTTATATTTTCTATCCTCCTCCGTGAGGTAATATAAAAGTCAGATTAAGTAGTGTTACTGAGAAATGAATCTTATTGCAGCAATGTTGTTACAGTGTGCTCAGTAATACCACAAATACCACAAAAAAGAGTCCTTTATCCTATATAGAAAAACTGAAGTACTGCATACAAAGCAGAGTGCAGAGTGATGCTGTCTGATGTAGGATCCTGAAGAGTAAAAAAGTGGTTCGCATTCTGTATGGGCAGATTAAAATCCAGCACTAGAATGCAAGCTCTCTTTGTGGTGTAACTATCTGTAATTTTATAACTTTGTATCAGACTTTGATATTTTACATGTATGATTAGTTTGGAGACCAAGATTCTACAGTTGCCTTTAAATTAAGTTCTTTCTCAGAGTCAGCAAAGTGCATTTTTAATGCAATTTTGTTATAAATGTTAGTCCATGCCCTGAGAAAAACCAGTCAAGCGAAATTATCTGTTTATTTTGAGCATTTGATTTCATATCAAATCTTTGCCGGAGAATGGTGGGTTGGCAAGTCACCATCTACAGTAGCTCCACAACAGTACAGACCAGATCAGGGCATACTCACCGCCTGCAAGCTCTTCTGTTTGTTCTCTGACCGCACAGACAAACGACTCAAAGTAGAAGCGGTAGTGTCAGGCAGCCTCTGCCAAGTGGTTCAAAAGAGGCAAGAGCAGGCTTGTGCAGTGTGCTGGAGTGCTCTGCTTTTCTTGCATGCCTCCCCTGATATAGACCTTTGAGCCTGTTGGTCCACAGACCAGGGCAGGCAGTGGCAGGCAGGGCAGGTTTCTGGGAGGGGGTGACTCATTCTGTATCTGCCCATCGAGAAACAAGTGTGTGTCGGATGAGGGTAGGAAAAGCGCCTCATGCAATCAACGTAGACCGCACCAGTGCCACTGACTCTGCTAAACGCCCAACCTGGCAGGCACAGTGAAGAACAGAGATAAAACTGGGCAGGATGTATTGCTGACTACATTTCATGCTTTTTTTAAAAACAGTTTTTCATATTTTTTTGTTAAAACGGAAATGATCCTCAATGGATAACCCTGACTTTAAGATGTCTTGGTCTGAAGAAGGGGCAGATATTTAATGAAGAAACAAGCCCTCTCTCCAGGATAAGCTGCTAGCTCAATAACATGTAAACATGTGCAATTGGTTAATCTGTATGCTTCAGAGACCATTTAGGCTTTTATTAAATAGCTTCATTTGAAGCTTCATGGTGACAAAAGTTATTCTTTTTTAGACGTATTGTAAGGGTACCAGTTCTAGAATTCATCCTTTCAATGAAAATCTATAAAAGGATTTGCACGAGGTACAACCTAATTGCTAATACTAAAATTATGAATTTTGAAAGCAGTGTAAACATTTAAGCACTGAGGTCCAGATTTACAAACATTGGGTTTGCAGCACATAAGTGACGCAAATCGACATTAGGGGGCCCATTAGAATGGCGGCCAGGCTTTCGTCCGCCTGCCACCCTAGCAGTGCTGGGACCGGCAGCCAGACAGGCGGTAGTCCCTCACCACTGAGTAGGATGCATGCCACCCTTGCGGTTACATTCCGCTATCTTGACATTGTGGCGGGTGCTGCTATAAGCAGTACTGCTGCAATGCCAAAATGGCATGTTGTGCATTGCCATGCACAATGTGGCAGGCACCATGCGGTGACTGCCACCTTGTGCTTGGCAATGTAGGAGAGGTACCATTGGTACCCCCCAAGTGCAGCCCCCTTATCCCGACCCCCCCGGAGGCCCGCAACGGGCCCCCAAAACAATTCCTGCCAGCCTTTCCATGGCAGCAAAAGGCCTTTGAGAACACCCATCTTAATATGGATGGCATATTAGTGCCCAGTTCCGCCTGGCAGGCAATCGTGATGATTGCCGACCGGCGGAAAAGCGGCGGACACCCTTTGCGTCCACCACGTAAATAAGGTTGTGATGGCGGGTGGATCACCACTGCCGGCAGGGCGGTGATGGTCCACCCGCCATCATAATGACCCCCAAAGTGTTGCTTTTTTAAATTTAATTTCCAGTGAAAATTTGTTTTTTGCACTGGAAAGTAGCTTCAAAGTAACCCAAAGTTGCAATATATGCCACTTTTTTTCTAGGGGGTGTACCATGGATGGTACACGGATGCTCCATGCAGCCTTTCACGCTTTTTGATTCCTATCCCCAACTACTAAATACATTAGACAGGGATTTGTCTAAAAAGAACATCTCCTTGAGACAGGCATAACTTTTCAGGAAATATTTTTTTAATCAGAAATGCATGTGTGTTGTCTTTTATAACATACACAGCGTTAGAAAACCTTTTAACTAAGCCTAATCATAGTATTTAACATTGTAAGGGTACCCATCGAGTACGAAACATAAATTAGACTTCACCCACTCTCTTGCACTGTGGTGTAAAAGTGCATGTCTGGATAAAGTCAGACAAAAATGTACCAGCACAGGGGGAGAGGGCAACAGCATCATATCCTAGTAGAAATGGAACATTTCTGCTCTTTCCAATTGATGCAACGCAGGGCAGCATCTTTGTTTGCTGTGCTGCATTGCTTTAAACCTTAGCAAAACTGACCCCATATCGTAGGGAGGATCCTCCGCTAACGTGGAGGAGCATCGCCTCACTGACAGCACGGAAAGAAAATAAAAATAAAATTATAATGAGATGTTATTACAATTTTATTTTCCTGTGCTGGGGCAGTTTTTTTGCAGCAGCGCTAGGCTACACAGGGGGGAGAAGTGGTGGCACCCTCCTAAGTGTGCATGAATGTTGGGCCAGCACTGAAGGGAAAGCCCAACATTCATGCACACAGGGCCGGACTGGGAACCGAAACCTGTGCTGGCAAACTGCTTGGCCAGCCCCCTGGGGGGGGAGAGGGGGTGCGACCGAGCTATTTGCTAGGGCCAGTTTCCGATGATTTTGTTACAGGGGACCACTATTGCCTGCCTCGGTAATAAAAACGCCCACCGGGGGCCCAAACCTGGCCCCCACCCTCGCGGCCCACCAGGAAAACGCCCAGTGCCCGCTACAGCCAGTATGGCCTGCATGCGCATTTTGCATGTTCTTCACCCAGGCTGCATTAGAGCCTGGGTGAAGAACATGCCCAGGCTTCCATTCCCAATTAGAGGGCCGAACTACGGAGCTAAGATCAATCACAATGCTGCATTGCAGCGTTGTGATTGGCACAGTGGAGCCTGGATTCTTACCACTTACAATGCTGCAATGCCTATCATGTTTCCTTCTCCAACAGAAGCCAGGAAGAGGACGGAAGATAGGCGGCGACAGGTAAGTAGTTTTTTGTGTGCATTTTCTCCCTCCTTCCCCCTACCCGGGCTCCGCTCTCCCCACCCCCCTCCGATTCGCAGGAGCAGCTGCGACTGCCTATATCTTATTGAACATTGTATGCCAGCTTACCATATACTATGTACAGTCTATCCTATAATGTGTCAAATATATTTTAAAAACTGCAACAGCTTATTTTATACTGTGCATAATAATTTTTTTCAAACTATTGGCTGATATATTCACTGTGCTCTCTGTCACCGAAGGGATGTTATAGCACTGTAAATACAACTGTCACCATTTCCCTAGAGCACCAACCAGGTTTCATGTCACTGGCTCCCCAGTTTAACACACAGACCGCAGAGGTAATCACAAAAACCAACTTCCTACCAGAAGAATGAATTTCATACAAATTAGTTTAACTTGCATTTACTTTTTCTTTAATATGTGTGCATTATATTATATTTCCTCCCTCTCTACCCTGGTTGACATGACCCTCTCCCAGCTCAAAGAGTTGCAACAGTATACAAATTAAGGTTAAAAGAAATAAATATACAAATCTGAGGCCAAATATTTTGGGGGACAAGACAAAAAAATGAACTGGACGGGCCCCGCTGGCGTGGCTGTGACTAAAAGTAAGCAATGGACGGAATCTAACCCCACTATAAGCTTTTTGTATGAATCACTAGAGATAAAAGCTGTCTGTAGCTGAGCCCTAAACATCACCCACATACAAGGTTTGGTTAAGAAGCATGGTAGGCTAACTTTTCCCAGCAGGCTGGTAGGGTGAAGGGTACTGTTGACTCCTCTCAACGGTGGTAAGTTCATAAGGGATCCGTTGCAAAGAGCTCCTCTGCTTGGCCAGTCTAGTATTCATGCTGTTATCTGCGCTGATTTCTATGTCTAGGAAAGTTTGTCTGCCAAAAGCCTGTGGGTATTGGAAACTGCTGATAACACAGCCAGCCAGGTCAGTGAGACTACTACAATGTGTCTGTAGTACTTTTCTTGCTGGGAAAACCTAATAAAATGTGTCTAGGGTGTAGAAACTAGGATATTAGGATGAGACTGCAAGTTGGTGAGGCGGGCGGTGTGAGTAATAGTGTTCTATGTGCTAATAACATTGTTTTGTGCATCCTTAGGTGATTTTTAAAATTGCTGGCATAAAGAAGGTGATTCTTCTGCTGGGCATAGTGTGGATCATTGTCATGACAGTGATGCTTTGCATGTCTGGTCTGCATGAGTGACAGGTATGCTGATGTTCGCCTTGTAATTGTAGGCATTCTGGCATTGTCTGAACACTGATAAATCCACAGTTTAAGTCAAGAGCTGATTATTGACTAGAGTATCAGTAACCTGCGGATAGTAGGCCATCTACAACAAAACTTACACTCTGAAAAGCCTCCTGGCACAGAGAGCAGCTCCAGCTACAATGGGTACCCCAAATCACCTTGTGCATCATCGATTACCCATGACAGACTAGTAAGCTGAGCATCTTATTGGAAGCACCTTGGCATTTGATGACAGCAATTTCCATAGCACTAGCTAATACTTTAGTTATATAATTTCCTACATAGCTCTGCTCATCCTACTCACATATGCAAACACATTATATACTGTGACAATTAATCATAGAAATGTTCTATGCCCTGACTCTTCATTTATACCCCCCCAAAGTTCTACATACTTTCGGCCTGACAGGTGTAAGGACAGTCGTTAATATGTGCTGTGTATGAATGTCGGCCGCACTTTGAAAATCTAGCCTAAAGCTGTTTTTTGGTCTCACCTACCAGACAGCACGAAAACCACTGTGAGCTTACCAAGAACATTCAATGGGCTTACCACCTTACCATTGCTTGACTGTCTTATCAAAATCATTTGCTTGCTTCCTATTCCGTGTCTTTCTCTTGTCTCAGCTTGTGATTGTTCCTCCCCTGAAGCATTGCCTCTTTACCATCTCTTTGATGGATCGTCTTCAATTTCTCCACAGCTCACTTTTAGGGAACTATTATTTTCTTTTTAGATAAGCTCTCCATGAGAGCCCCTGTGTTTTCCAGCTCTCTCGATTCCTTCCCTATTTGCCCCCTGTTGGACTTGATAATCTCTGCATTGTCATCCTCAAACTTTTTCCTTCAGCCTCTTATTTTCTGAAATCGTTTTTGTTGGTCTTTAGGACTGTGTTTTTCACTATTGCAAGGACACCTCAAATAGAAGATAACTTTCTGGTTACACTATTACATTTAATAACGATAATTTTGAAATGGTTTAACAGGGGACCAGTCTATGTCTGGTGTCTTTGGAATTGTAATGGAAAATCCTCTTTCATGCTAAAGTCGGATTTTGAATTACACAATTTTTTAATATACCACGTTTAGAAAGTTGTGTTATCAAGGGTGTTTACATCTGTCTCGGTGACCAGGTAGGACGTGATAAAGTTTAAGAAAAAAGATAACCTGGCCAGGTTATCTCTTTTTTTCTTAAATGTTTAGAAAGTTGGCATTTTTCTGCATTAGCCATTTAGTGCCTTCAGCTTGTATCTGGGTCACATGACTACATATAGTTGGCAGTTGGTCTTTGTGTATTTCTCTTAGACAGTCATACACAAGAAAGGGCTTAGGTGTGTCTGGATGGGCCATCACTGGCAAGATGGTAAGGTAGAGTTAGGCACAGCACTACCTAGGCACAGCATTTGAATAGGCTGTGTCCTGCCTTCAGACAAAGGATTACATACACCCTTTACTTCGTCTGAAGCCAGGGTACAGGAGGCAGGAAGCCTGTGCACTTCAAAGGCAAACCTCTAGAAGCTTCTCCCACTTCAAAGGAGGCACCAGGTATAACTACTGGACCTCACACACTAACTCCAGTACACTTCTGTGCCTGTGGAAGACTCTGCAAGAATAACAACTGCTGTGCTGCTGAAAAGGCTGACACTCTGCTGGAATGCTGACCTGAAGGACTGCTGTCCTGCTGTGCTGTCCTCCTGTCTGAGTGAAATGGCCTGGAGCTGCAACTTGTACATAGGACCCTGAAAGTGACCCCAAACACATGTCTCTTGTAACCAAAACAGGGACTCTGCAACTGTGAGTCCTACCCTGTCATGTAGTGCCACCCCAGTCTTGCACCCTTGGAAGTGGGCCAGAAGGTACTCTGCAA
Organism: Triturus cristatus; assembly: GCF_964204655.1. Classification (NCBI taxonomy): domain Eukaryota; kingdom Metazoa; phylum Chordata; class Amphibia; order Caudata; family Salamandridae; genus Triturus; species Triturus cristatus. The sequence goes on from NC_140590.1 coordinate 848,529,817, forward strand.
GGCCATCTGTGGACCCACCAGAACTGACTAATCTACTGTGCTCCATTGCATAACTTTGAGCAGAAACGCTGTATCGCCTGCGTGGACTTTCCTGTTGTTAGAAGTCTGCATCGCCATTGCAGCCCTCAGCCTCCTCAGAACTGGTGCTGCGTCTCACATCTTTGATACAGGCACTCGCATCGCAAGTCCCTCATTGTCGACATCCTCGACTATGGCTCAGGACCCTGCATTGCAAGCCTGCACCTTCTTTGGTACCAGCCGTGCACAATGCATCCTCGATGCAGCACTTTGCATCATAGCCCCCTCATTAAGGCATCCTCGGCAATGCAGGACCTTGCATCGCAGCCTTGCAGCTTCCCAGAACCGACATTGTGTGACGCGTCTCTGACCTGGAGCTCGCATCACCTCAGCTGCGTGAAGCATCCTGAACGAAGTACCCTTCAACTCTCCTCAACCGGGATTTAAGTTACTCTTGTTTAGTGGGTCTAACTCGGTACCCTATAGCCAGCCTGCACTCCATCTTGGTCGACCTGAACTTGTGACTTTGTCTCTCTCCTGCATGACTAAAAACCCACAGTTGGCGCTTTGTCTTTTTTGGTGCTATCTCCACTTACATTTTTAAACCTGTATATTTTTGGTTTTACTGATTGCATTTTTGTCTTTTTGGTCTTGTTTTAATTATTAAAATATTTTTCACCAAATTTGGTGTGGGATTTCTCTTGTGTTGTGTTCTCACACTATTACTATTTGAAATGTTGCACAAATTCTTTGCACTTGACTCTGAGTTAAGCCTGCCTATTCTGTGCCAAGCTACACGAGGGCTGAGCACAGGCTAATTTAGGGTTCGCTTGTGGAGGCCCCCACAGCCCTCGTGGTGCGAGGGGCCCCCAGGGTTGTTTTGGAGGGGTCAATCTCACCCTCTAAGCTATGCCATTGCAAGCCTTGCAGAATATGTGCAATGGCATGTAATAAGAAATAGTTAAACGCTCAGGACAGCCACTCTGCTTTCCCGAGCAGGCCCCTGTAGCATGGAGGGGGGCAACGATTGAGGGGGCACTTATTGAACCCAAGACCAATGAATGTCTGGGCGATCTGGGAGACACCGGGGTCCCTCACCACATTAATTTTTTTTACGGTGCTACACCAGTGGCGTAACACTAGTGTGCTACACAGCGTCAGTAAAAAGCCTGATGCTGTGTAGAACATCGCCGAAAAATACGGGTAAAGCCAATAGCTCCCAAAAATGAGACCTATGTGCTTTGGCCGTGCTTGTTTAAAGTAGCACAGAAAAAGACTGTTGCCATGTATGGGTGCGTGAAGTTTTCATCCAAAACCTGGAAGTTGGACGAGAAGGCGGACTTCACTTCTCCACCAGTGTGTAAACTATGCCGAGTTTACCGCTTTCTATAAAAACCTGGGGGCATATTAACAAGCCAGGCGATAAAATTATCGCTGCTTTAGCGGCAGAAAACTGCCGCTAAAACGGCGATAATGGGCTTGATAATATGCTCTATGGAATTCCAATTGAAACCCATGTTAGATGTGAAGGACATCTAACATGGGCTTCAATTGGAATTCCTTAGAGCATATTATCAAGCCCATTATCGCCGATTTAGCGGCAGTTTTCTGCCGCTAAAACGGCGATAATTTTATCGCCTGGCTTGTTAATATGCACCTTAGTTGTAAAATAATTCTCCTCCTACAAACCTGCGTCAGTGGAAGATTTCTGCCACTACTTGTTATTTTTCTAAACCAGAAAACAATTGTAAGCCATTACGTCCTGACATATGCCAATTGCAAAGACTTATATATAAATTTGCCGTAAAATCTTCACGTCTTAGCACATGCCTACATGTACAAGCAAGAGTTACCTATCCAGCTGCCAAAAAAAGGAAATGACTCAGTCCTCAGTTAAGTTCTGCTAAATTTTGTTGGCTTGCAATTTCCATGAAGGCTGCATGTTGAACAAAAAGGACTGCTGTGCTGGCTGAGCATGTGCTGCAACAGTCTATGTACAACCTACCTGGCAAAAGATTAACTACTGGAAGGGTCGCCCCAGTGTTTCATACTTAAGAGGTTGATAATATGAATGCTAGTTGTTGGTTGCTAGTAACTACCAATGGTAAACTAAATGAGACAATTGAATTTGGTCGTGGTATGAACATGGTTAACATTACATATTATGCTACTAACACATTTGCTGAATAGAAAACTAAATTTTGAGCATGCTTTCACTGCACTGAACATTTATTATCCAACAACATAGCATGCATTAATATTCTTTGATTGACCTCCTTTGCTTAATCAAATGTTTTTAATAGTTGCCAATAAGTAAACATTTGGTTTTGGAGATTTGATCAAGTGTTTGCGTTCATTTGATTTATCTCAGCAGTATATAATTCACAGTTCTATTCTTTTTTTGTGTGCACAGTATCCATAAAATGCCTCTCATTTTTGATCTGTGGACCGTGACAGCTATGTCAGGTTTCCATTACGATGTATGAGCGTCCATTCCTGAAAATAAGAAAAACTTTGAGATGTATCAAATGCTGTTCAGGGACATTGTGTATTCATGGCCTCTCCGCTGACAGTGCCAAGCGTAAAATCAGGTTATGGTAATGCAGTTTCATCACACTTGTATTCCTGCTTGGTTAAGGGACGGCCACCACACCCGGACTGCCCGTGCTTTTCACCGGGCATTTCCCCTGTGGGCCGGAACCACTAGTGGCCGGACTTTAAGGTAGGGGGCGCTGCTGGTGCCTCTGTCACTTTCTCCAGCTAGAGAGGAGAGCCAGAGAAAGAGAGACAGGGGTGTGGGAGAGGAGGAAGGCTTTGTGCAGGGTTAAGCAGTTTTACAAGGGGTGCTTTTGGTTCTCTGTGCCAGGGATCACTACGCTGGATCTTCTTGAAGGCTGTGTGGCAAACTAAGCAGCAAGATAACTGAGGGGTATATTCACAAGAACATGTGATAACGACCGCAAGAGTAGCTTAATGCAACTCTCAACCTCGCAGCCTATTGCGGGAAAATTATGCCGTGCCAACCAAGGGGCCTATTGGGATGGCAGGCGGACTTTAATCCGCCCGCCACCCTAGCGATGCTGGGACCGGCTGCCAGTGGTGCGGTGGTCCCGCACCAGAAATTAGGATGCCACCGTGGCGGTGGCATCCTCTATTCCCAGCATTGTGGCGGGCGGTGCTCTCAGCACCGTCCGCCACAATGGTGGCTGCACTGTGTGCATTTGCACGCACAACATGGCAGGCACCGGGCGGTGCCTCCACTTCGTCCATGCAAATGCAGGGGTGTACCTATGTGCCCTCCCCCACCCCCCAACATCCAGGGGGCCCACAAACGGCCCCCAACTCAGGATTCCACATGCCGTTGCTGCCATGGAAAGGCTGCTTCCCGCTGGCATCCTAATATGGCTGGCGGTTTCTAGCAGACACCGCCACTATATGTCACCCTTTTCCGCCCGTCGACCCTTCGACCGGGAGGAAAAGCGGCACATGGTCTTTCCAACCGCCGCGGTCCCCCCGCCATCATAATATGGCAGGGGGAAAAGGGAGGCGGGCTTTGTATGATGTAGGGCGGATCGCCACCGATCCGCCCTACATCATAATAGACCCCCAAGTATTCACAACGCAACGGTAGCATGTGATAGTCACCAGATAACGTGTCAAATGGCCATGCAAAAATCAACGGCACGCCGCAAAAATGTGAAACACGAATGGCAAAAAGCTGCGATGAGGCCAAGCGCGATACAAAAAGCCGCGAAAACCAGCAGAAGGCCAGAAAATCCCACGCGTCTGGTGGGAAAATGCACTAAAAAAAGCAACTAAAACAACACACCAGAAAGAATCCAATGTGCGTAGCATCATGGATGCACCCTGACCCAGCGCAGAGGCCAACGCAAACCCCACAAGCCCCACAGACCACCAGCAAGGAACAACAGGGTCGGGGAAGGCCAAGGAGAAGAGGGAGAGGAAGACGAGGTGCAGACCACAGGAAAACAAGACCAGCGTCACAGCGGTGACAGAACACTACCAGCAACTGACCCACAATCAGACTATCTTGAATGCAGATGGAGTGATGAGGAGGCCAATGGAGGAAGCCAAGAGGCTCTGGCATGACTAGAAAACCTAAACCAGGCCTAAATCTGCTGCCAACAGGAAGGCAGCAACGGCGACAGGAGGTGGGAGTCCTGCGCCACAGGAGGAGCTGGAGGAAATGGAGGCCAGTCATCAGTGTGGAGACGGTGCAAGGAGTTGGGAGTCCGGACACAGCTTTATAGGACCTGACACAACAACAGCAGGGTGAGGATCTAAAAGGGACTTTGGGGACGGGGGGAGATGGGCACAATGGCACACATGCGCAACGATGTGTAGCACACTGCACAACTACAAATACACCATCCCGTGGCACAGTGCAGCACACACACATAGCAATCACAGCACAACCCATGACAATGTGGCACAAAGTGCAACACTGACACTTCAGAACAGGGGATACAACTGGGTTTTCCCATGCGCAGAAACAGGCCAATCACAATGGACAGAGCAGGGAACTGTGAGATGCATATGTACGGGTACAACCTCACATCAGTCATGTAGTCTAAATGTCCACTGTCCCAACAGTCATGACGTACATTGTCACACAGTCTGCATGTCCACAAGAACAATGCGCCAACAGAAATGTCAACACAATGTCAACATGCATCTTCCCTTCACATTGCAGAGGGACACACAACACCTCCAGCAGGTCACACCAGACAACCCATCAGTGATGCTGGAGACGACCACCACACCTTCGACACTGACACCCTACATCAGCCCATGGACATCCCATGCAACCCACCACCAGGACCAAGGCAGACAACCCACTTAGAGGAGAACCCAGCCCCTGCAACAAACCACACAGCATGAAGCACCGGCAAGCATGGCTGGCACACAACTCTTCAACGATCCACACATGGCACAAAGGAGGCCCACACTGCCATAGAGACACATGCAGATGCACATTCCTAGTACAGAACCACGCCCAGGGGCACGCATATTTCAGTCACACACCCACATTGGCTCTGCATAAGATGGCACAGTCCACTTCCCTTACGAATTGAGTGGGTGACGATAAAGCTTCATGTCCCAGCTCGCCACCGATCCGCCCTACATCATAATAGACCCCCAAGTGTTCACAACGCAGCGGTAGCATCTGATAGTCACCAGATAACGTTTCAAATGGCCACGCAAAAATCAACGCCACACCGCAAAATTGCGAAACACGAATGGCAAAAAGTTGCGATGAGGCCAAGCGCGATACAAAAAGCCGCGAAAACCAGCGGAAGGCCAGAAAATCCCACGCGTCTGCCGGGACAATGCACTAAAAAGCAACTAAAACAACACACCAGAAAGAATCCAAAGTGCGTAGCATCATGGATGCACCCTGACCCAGCGCAGAGGCCAACGCAAACCCCACAAGCCCCACAGACCACCAGCTAGGAACAACAGGGTCGGGGAGGGCCAAGGAGAAGAGGGAGAGGAAGACGAGGTGCAGACCACAGGAAAACAGGACCAGCGTCACAGCGGTGACAGAACACTACCAGCAACTGACCCACAACAGACTATCTTGAATGCAGATGGAGTGTTGAGGAGGCCAATGGAGGAAGCCAAGAGGCACTGGCATGACTAGGAAACCTAAACCAGGCACAAATCTGCTGCCAACAGGAAGACAGCAACGGCGACAGGAGGTGGGAGTCCTGCGCCACAGGAGGAGCTGGAGGAAATGGAGGCCAGTCATCAGTGTGGAGACGGTGCAAGGAGTTGGGAGTCCGGACACAGCTTGATAGGACCTGACACAACAACAACAGGGTGAGGATCTAAAAGGGACTGTGGGAACGGGGGGAGATGGGCACAATGGCACACATGCGCAATGATGTGTAGCACACTGCACAACCACAAATACCCCATCCCTGTGGCACAGTGCAGCACGCACACATAGCAATCACAGCACATCCCATGACAATGTGGCACATAGTGCAACACTGACACTTCAGAACAGGGGATGCAACTGGGTTTGCCCATGTGCAGAAACAGGCCAATCACAATGGACAGAGCAGGGAACTGTGAGATGCATATGTAAGGGTACAACCTCACATCAGTCATGTAGTCTAAATGTCCACTGTCCCAACAGTCATGACGTACATTGTCACACAGTCTGCATGTCCACAAGAACAATGCACCAACATAAATGTCAACACAATGCCAACATGCATCTCCCCTTCACATTGCAGAGGGACACACAACACCTCCAGCAGGTCACACCAGACAACCCATCAGTGATCCTGGAGACGACCACCACACCTTCGACACTGACGCCCTACATCAGCCCATGGACATCCCATGCAACCCACCACCAGGACCAAGGCAGACAACCCACTTAGAGGAGAACCCAGCCCCTGCAACAGACCACACAGCATGAAGCACCCGCAAGCATGGCTGGCACACAACACTTCAACGATCCACACATGGCACAAAGGAGGCCCACACTGCCATAGAGACACATGCAGATGCACATTCCCAGTACAGAACCACGCCCAGGGGCACGCATATTTCAGTCACACACCCACATTGGCTCTGCATATGATGGCACAGTCCACTTCCCTTACGAATTCAGTGGGTGACGATAAAGCTTCATGTCCCAGCTCTAACCCACTGCCTGCGGTGACATGTCTGCGTCTGCTGTACACAGCACAATGTAATGTCGTAGGGCCCAGGACCCTCATGCATAGAACAAGACCACAGGGACACACACAGATATTATGTCGAACTGGCTGCGGGCATGTGCGCCCGGCCCCTTTTTGGCAGGGCCACATGTACAGTGACGCCTGTGCTGGATGTGTGTGGGATGGGTGCAAGCCAGCCCTCAGGGAGTTGTTGGTGCTGGCAAGAAATACAACAGTTAACACAATGAATACGGAAACAGACAACACCAGCTTAACAGGGACAACTGTGGAGCATCATGGAGGTAGCCTGAGCAAGTCTAGAGGGCACACAATGAGCAAACACAAGTGTCCGTGAGTTGCAGTGCGCTGAGTCTGGGACACCAGAGCTGAGTGCGCTCATATGAAGAGAATGTCTAGGATTCTGTCCCTTCGGTACCTACACGATGCAGCTGCAGTGGGGGGGTGTCGCACCTGCATCATCTTCCTCATCGTCGTCCCAGGTCTCCTAGACCGCCTGAGGTGACAATGTTGCATGCACCCACCACAGTACATAACCAAGACAGTAATGGGCGATGACTGGAGTGCTGAGCAGGGGATCAGGCAGAAGATGGCATCCACGACATGTGGAGGCAACTCCGTCAGTCTGCCAGTACAACCATTTCGACACAGGCATTTTGCGGTTGGAGTCAGTCCTGGTGTAGGTGGCGTGGGCCTCCTGCGGTGATATACATTCCAGGCCAGTCGGGACTCGATTTGATGTGTGAGCCCTGGTGGGCCGCAGTTGAGGCCGGAGGCTGCGGACAACGCAGGGCCACAGACACATGGCATTGATGACCCCAAGGCCATCACTTCAGAGGCCATCCAATATCCAGGTCCCGGACATGACCAACACAGAGTTAGTAGCCCTGGATGCACTGTGGCCAGCACAGGCCCCCAGCCACAGGATGGTGACTTGCGGTGCAGTCAGATGGGCCATGCGACCCGAGCGGGTCCTCATCAATGTCCGAGGTGTATGTTGCGGAGGGTTGCGGGGGACAGTGGAAGGTGTCCCCCAGGCACTGATGCAGAGGGTGGAAGCTGTCAGGAAGCAGCAAATGGAGGGGTGGAATGCCACGGCCTTGTTTTCGCCACAAAGTCAGTATCACCGCCATGATGGCGACGACAACCCCAAGTCCATGGACTCAGTCGCCACCAAAGTCCCTTTCTATGGGTCTCGGGGAATAGACATAGCGAAACCGGGGCTGAAAGGGGATGCAGTCTACGTTGAGGCCTCTACAATGACATCAAGTCAGCTATAAATAAATCAAGGCTGAATTCAAAATTGTGTGTGACCTATTCGACTGCAGTGTAGGCCGGGGCAGCGGTCAGCAAGGGCCCACAGCCACGTGTTGTTGGGATGCTATACACATGGTTGCTGCCACCTGACCGAAGGGAGTACAGTGAAGTAGAATCTTCCTTATTGTGCATGCACAGGCAATGAATGATCAAGACTCAGTTCCAAATGTGTGACCTACTTGCCGTAGTGTAGGCCGAAGGCAGCAGTCAGCAGGGCACAACAGACATGTGTCGTAAGAATGCCATGCACAGAGTTGGTGGCACCACATCGAATGGAGTACACTGATATGAAATCTGCAATGAACATATGTACTCTGCCATCGTGCAATCAAGACTCAGTTCCAAATGTGTGACCTACGTGGCCGTGGTGTAGGCCGGAGGCGGCAGTAGAGTACGTCAATGAGAAAGGACTAAAGCGGGCCTCTGTCGTGGAGGCCGTGATGGTCTGAGGAGGCTACCAAGGTCGCGGGCCTCAGGCTTGGAGCATGTGCAGGCACGTGGTGGGCCCTCCTTGACACATGCCAGTGTCAGAAGGTGATCAGTGTGGCCTGGCTGCGCAGGGGCGGGCCTGACGTGTTCGGGGTCCAGCGGGCTGAGTTACGGCAGGCACACAGGATCATAGGCAACCCTGCTCACGAGGACAGCGTCAGCCTTGTGGCATGGTGAGAGGCACCACCCTGGCAGAGACATTGGGATTTGCAGAAGATGACCACGCCCAGGACTACGTGTTTTTTATTCACACCCCTTCGCTGGCCTGGCATATGCCGTGCCATCCCACGCCGCTCACGCTTACGGGAGGACGTAACAGGCAACATTTCCGTGAACTCCCCCACTGGCTGGGGTGACATGGTTGCGTCCACTGTCCACTACACTCCATACACCAGAGGTGTATGTCGCCATGGATATGGGTGTGTTCTGCATACTGCGGTCTGTCCATCACATCTCTACCACTCTTGGCATTGTGTACTTTCCCAATCAAGGTTCTCCTGCATCCTTCACACATGCCTGGTTGCCACCTCTCCCCACATTCGGCTAGTGTGTGGCTGAGGTGCCATGCCGTTGATGGCTCATGTTCACGGCTTGCCCAGGTTACCATTGTGAGTTGTTCTGTCCTATCTGCTAGGTGGGCATGTTGTTTTGCATGTTGGTTATGATTTGACGTGTGCATTGCCAGAGTTGTGAGTTGCATGGTTGTGGAGTTGAGGTGAGTGGGGTGTCCATTTGGAACTTGCCAAGGGGCTGTGCATTTCCCTTGGTGCCATCCTGGGAACTCTGGTTTCTGAAGGACTGTTGGAGGATGAAGGAATCATGCACACTGGCTGGGTATTTGGAGGCGACATTGGTGGAGGTTCCACGATGTTTGGATGTTGCCTGCACATAGATGGGAGACGTGTGCTTTCTGTTGCGGTGATTGCGTGCTGAGTTACCAGGGGGCACAGGTAGGACATGTGTGCTGTGGCTTGCCCCCAACATGTGCATGCATCCAGCTATGGCGTATGGTCCTTGCTTGGTCTCCAGCGGATCCTGCACATTGTGTTGGACGTATAGGGACTGGAGTACCTGGCTGATGGTGATGTCCAGGAAAGGTGTGAGGGACTTGAATGTGGCTGGCTGTGAGACTCCTCCGACTCTGGTGAGTGTTGGTTGGGGGGTACCAGGGGCCAACAGGTGCAGCACAGCCAGCTGCTTTGTGTGGGGTGGGATTGTGGTTGTCCGCTGTGTTGGTGCCGTCGGAATGTTGGGCGATGGTGGTCAGGATGCGTACGATGGTTGTCCTTTTGAGCCTGTAGTGGGCAATGACATTATCAGGTGTTGGGTCTGTGAGGCTGGTGCGTTTCCTGGGGGTCCGCTGTCTTTGTCTGCGCTGCCTCTGTGGTGGTCCAGGGGGGTTCCGGGTGGGGGTTGGGGTTCAGGGGTGCTGGCGGTGGGTGTTGTGGCCCTCTTGGGTGTTCGGGCCGCATGACCAGTGGCTCCATGGCATCTGTTGCCCTTCCGATGTGGCTGTGGGCTGGGCTCCCTTTTGTGGTGCAGGTTGTCATCCGACTTTGCACCAGGTCTGAGCAGGTGTTAGTTTCCGGGTGCTAACGTGCCTTATCGCCTGTTTTGTGTTCTTATCGCCAATCAGGCTGATCGTTGAGAATGTTAAGGTGTGGTGTTGTCGCGGCTATTCGCACGGGAACCCCTACTCTGCATCTCAGTAGAGATAGTAGCGGGGGTCATCTGTGGCGATGTTTTATGCGGCTGCTATCACGGGTATACTGGTGCTGTGGGCTGTTAACACCAGCTTGTGATTGGGGCGATAAGTTTATTGCAACTTTGGCTGCGATAAAGTGCCGTTAACTCAGCGATAGATCCTTGTGAATATGCCCCTGAGTGTGTTAATGTTCCTGCTACAGGCGCTTGTGTAGCCTCAGATCCTGTCATCACAAACAATCTCGGCCTTTTATTTCCCCAAGCTGTCAAATGGGTAACACTGGTTTATGTAATATCAATTATGGGATACATTTAATTGGTGACACTGATGCCGGTGCAATTTTATTCTGATATTTATGGAGTGCAGAGTTTAAGCTGCTGCTGATTACATTTTGAAATTTTTTTTGCATCATAATTTGAGAATGGAAGCGCCGCTTCAGGATGACTTTTCAAGGCCTTGGCTACAGGTAGATATATTGTTTCTAATACGTGGATCAGCCCCTTGAGTTGATGGCTTTGTTGTGTATCTCGGTTACCCGCTCTTGATTGGTTGGCTTTCTTCTTTACTCTACTGTTCGTCCTGTCCAGGAGCACTTTGGTGACAGTGTTCTGAATGAGTCTTATCCTTCTATGCCATAACCGAGGGAACTCTGGTATTTTTACTATTCAGCAGTCCAAGGGAGTGGATGATTTTCCTTGCTCTTCCTCCTTACTCCTCTTTATTTTTCTTTACGCCCCCTACCCCATGCACCCTGACCCACTCCCTATCCCAGTAGACGTGTTTCATTTAGTTATTTATTGTTTGGCTGAGGGACGGGCAGTGCTGCTCCTGTTGTTTGTTTCACTTTCGCACACTTTTTTTCACATTTTAATTTACCGTTCTAACATAGCCATTCACCGTGTTTGAATCGTAAATTAAAGATAGCTATCATGATGAGTGCGGATGGTTCACAATGCATGTGTGCACACCGCTGGCCATTTTGGAATGGGTTTTCTTTAGTAGAAAAAGTATTCCAAGATTGGTGGCCGGGTGCACAGGTTTGTCTTGACTATCTACTGCTCCCCGAGATATGGAGGGAATCTGATGATGACGAGATCCGAGGGTATTATGTGCATGATCCTGAACTGTCTGAAGTACTGTAGCACTTACGGGACAATTTGGCTATGCCCCTAATTATAGATCCTCCACCATGGGAGGATTTTTTCAGTCAGTACCAAAGAAAGGAACCTGACAGCCTTTCCTGTAATGTAGCCTGCATTGAGAACAGGGAAGTGTGCATGAATGTTTTGGGCAGCCAAAGAGGGACGACCAAACAGTCTTTTAAAGCCAAAAAAGCAGAGATAAAGCACTTGCTGATATGCCCCCTAATTTGGCTCTCAGACCACTGCTTACTCTCACTATGCTATTCAATCCCTGCTGAAAGTCTTTAAGACCCTTTCTGATCTGATTCTTCAAGAGCTAGACTCTGTTAATACACTGTCGATGCTGAAGCAGAACGTGAGATTCCTGGCAGATTCTTCAAAGCACTGGGCTCAGTGGCTTCAGCTTCAGGCCTCCGTCCCTACAAGGAGACATCTTTGGATGTGTTCCTGTAAGGTGGACGCAGTGCAGAAGAGCATGCTGATGCATTTCGCCTTTGCATGTGCTAAGCAGATCACTGACAGAATATCAACAAACACCATATCGAGTGACCAAAATATTGGACATAAATATCGTTGTCAATAATATCGACTTCCTATCTTCATAATGGTAAGTACAAAAATATCGAGAAAAAAAATATCGTTTTAACAAATATCGATGTAGGAAATATCGTTTTTTTAATATGTAAAAAGTAATGTAAAATAAATTAAATATTAAATTTACCTTAAAAACATTATTTAGATTTATTTGTAAATGATAATCATTATAATAAATACATTTAACAAAAGAAAATAAACATACATATATAAAATGTAATACATATATATTTACTGAAAAACAATTAATAAATAATAATTTTAATTCATTTTAAAATGCTATAAATATATTAAAAATTGTAAATAAATAAAATATACATACACCTGTAACATAAAAATCAAAACATAAATAAAAATGTATTATGAATTAAATTATTAATATTTTTATTATTTTTGAAATCTACATTATGCACTACATTGAGTGCAACAGTAGAGAAAGGTGCCGATTCCGATCCGATAAAAGAATTTACCGACTGACTGGTATCTGTATTTTATTACGTACGAATCGTACAAGTCCCGTACAAACGGCGAAGTACGATTCGTACGTGAAAAATACATACGAATGACCTCGGGAAAAGTCTACGACACGTCCCCGGACAGTTTTATGTGTGAGTCGTAAAACTGAAGTCCGAGCGCACAAGTCCGATCCGTACCGGTGTCCCGAATACACAAGCGTATGGAAAACGTCCCGTACGGTGTGAAGTTTGTACGACCTCTACCCCGGGTACACTTGGGCCCGGGGTACGAGTCGTACGGCCCCCCCAGCCTCCCACCCCTCCCGCGTATGTCCGCATCGTACCCCCAGGCCCCGTATGTACGCACCGTACCCCCAGCCCCCGTATGTACGCACCGTACCCCCAGCCCCCCGCATGTACGCACCATACCCCCAGCCCCCCATATGTACGCACCGTACCCCCAGCCCCCATATTTATGCACCGTACCCCCAGCCCCCGTATGTACGCACCGTACCCCCAGCCCCCATATGTACGTACCGTACCCCCAGCCCCCGTATGTACACACCGTACCCCCAGCCCCCGTATGTACGCACCGTACCCCCAGCCCCCGTATGTACACACCGTACCCCCAGCGCATACCCCCAGCCCCGTATGTACGCACCGTATCCCCAGCCCGTGCTGGGGGTACGGTGCGTACATACAGGGGCTGTGGGTACGGTGCGTACCGGGCCCCCTTTTCCTCATGCATCGCGGCGTACTTAGCTTTTACGGCACTTTTTGGCTCCCGTAAAAATATAGCCGTGCGGAGTGCTGTGGGTACGAATCGTACTTGCTGATCCGTAAAATGCTGCCTGACTCGGTGCGGACGTCGCGTACGCGCTGTCCAGGATCGGAATTGTATGTATTTTTTAGCCGCACGGTGTTTTTTACGATTCTTACGGAAATGGTATTTCTGTACGAATCGTACTTGCTGGTTTGTACGGTGGAATTCCCGGGTACGAGTCGTACGGAGAAAACGCTCCGTACGACCATTTGTACCCGGGTTTTACAGGATCGGAATCGGCACCAAAGTGTTGGACTTGCAGAGGGGCTAAAATCAGTATTCCCACTCCAGCGAGGGCAACAGTAGGGAAAGTGTTGGATAGCGGAGGAGAATAATTTACTATTCCCACTCCAATGAGTGCAACAGTAGCAAAAGTGTTGGATAGCAGAGGGGCTAATTTACTATTCCCTCTCCAATGAGTGAAACAGTAGGGAAAGTGTTGGACAGTGGAGGGTAAAAAATTTCTGTTGCCACTCCAGCGAGTGCAACAGAAGGGAAACTGTTGGATGCCGGAGGGGAATAATTTACTATTCCCACTCCAGCGAGTGCAACAGTAGGGAAAGTGTTGGATAGCAGAGGGTAAAAAATTACTGTTTCCACTCCAGCGAGTGCAACAGTAGGGAAACTTTTGGATAGCAGAGGGGTATAATTTACTATTCCCACTCTAGCGAGTGCAACAGTAGGGAAAGTGTTGGATAGCGGAGGGGAATAATTTACTATTCCCACTGCAATGAGTGCAACAGTAGCCAAAGTGTTGGATAGCGGAGGGGGAATAATTTACTATTCCCACTGCAATGAGTGCAACAGTAGGGAAAGTGTTGGATAGAGTAATGTAAAAAATTACTATTCCCACTCCAGCAAGTGCAACAGTAGGGAAAATGTTGGATAGCAGAGGGTAAAAAACGTACTGTTCCCACTCCAGCAAGTGCAACAGTAGGGAAACTGTTGGATAGCGGAGGGGAATAATTTACTATTGACACTCCAGCGAGTGCAACAGTAGGGAAAGTGTTGGATAGCGTAGGGTAAGAAATTACTATTCCCACTCCAGTGAGTGCAACAGTAGGGAAAGTGTTGGATAGCGGAGGGGAATAATTTACTATTCACACTCCAGCGAGTGCAACAGTAGGGAAAGTGTTGGATAGCGTAGGGTAAAAAATTGCTATTCCCACTCCAGTGAGTGTAACAGTAGGGAAAGTGTTGGATAGCGGAGGAGCAAAAATTACTATTCCCACTCCAGCGTGTGCAACAGTAGGGAAAGTACTGGATAGCGGAGGGGAATAATTTACTATTCCCACTCCAATGAGTGCAACAGTAAGGATAGTGTTGGATAGCAAAGGAGATAAAATTGTTATTCCCACTCCAGGGAGTGCAACAGTAGGGAAAGTGTTGGATAGCATAAGGATATAAATTAGTATTCCCACAAAATAAAATTCAAATTTAAAAACAAACAAAATATCAACTACAATACAAAATATAATAGAAAACCCCAAAACAAAACATTTATAAACAAATATAAAAAATTAACAAATTATATAAAAATATTTTAAAGTAGCAAAATCTAAAATTAACATAAAATAGTAATTTTGTAAATTTAGCAAACAATTTACAAACAAATAAATATTTTGTAATAGAAATGTGTACCTACATAATTAACACAATTAATTATCAATCAAACAAATATTCATAATTTTAAAACACATTTAAAAATGTAAACATTAATGTACAAATCAAACGTTACATCTATTGAACCTTAATCCCCAAACAAAATAAAAACTAAACAATTACCAAAAAATAATCAATTAATAAATTATTTTTAATGAAAAATTAATGATTAATTCATTTAAACGAAATTACTTTCCACCATCTACCCCAATAAACACCAAAACACACACCTAAAAATATTTACACCATTTTCATAATTACTTTTTCATTAATAAATGAATATCAGTTAACAACAAATCATTAATTCATTTTTTTTAAATTACTTTCGACCATTTACCACTATAAACCCCACAACTCACACATCAAAATTATTACACACTTGGCATATTTAAATATTTAAATATTAATTAATTAATTAGCATTAACTAACAAATATTTAATTCATTATAAATAAATTACCTCCCACCAAATTCCCCTATAAATGCCACCACAAGTTTCGTAAAACATGACACAATTAACATAATTATTTAACAATTAATTAATTAATAACAATTAGCGAGCAAAATATAAATAATTATTTAAAAACCTAATCCACACAATTAACACTATAAAAACGTATATTATATTAAATATTAATTAATGTATTACAATTTGATTACTTGCCCCCCTACTCTCCTATCAACCCACAACCCGCTCCTAAAAAAATAAAACAATTAACATAATTACCAATTATTTAATAATAATTAACAACCAATTAATAAATGATTAATAATAAATTAATTTCCACAATTAACAATATAAAATATAAAATAAATAAATATCAATTAATACAATATATTAATACATTAATTATAATTAAATTACTTCCCACTCTATTCTCCTCTAAACCCACAACCTGCTCCTAAAAAAAGGACACAATTAACATATTTACCAATTAATTAATCAATAAAAATGAACTGCCAATTATTATTTAATTAATTAAAAATGTATTTCCACAATTAACACTGTAAAATAAAAAATACTAATAAATAAAAATTAAGATTCAATTTATTATAATTAAAATACTTCCCACCCTAATTCCCTAAACCCACAACCCTCTACGAAACAAAAACGCAAAATTGTATTAAAATAAAATTTATAACTACTAAACTATGAACACATATATTAAAAAACAAAAGCAATTCTTACACAATTATTTATCGTATTTGTACAGCGCACTATCACCTTGCAGGCATCCTGGCGCTAAATATCAAAAAAACTATTAAGCGTGGGCAGAGACAACAGAGCAAACGACAGACAACAGAGCAAACAACACAATAAACAGAGCACATACATTTTAAATACATAACACTAACTACAAAAATAGATATTTTTGCAAACAATATTAATGACTTCGATATTTAAAAAAACAATATTTCCTACCTTAAACTCATATTCTGGACCAGATTATTCTTGCTGTCGATATATCTGTTCCTCGATATTTCAAAGTCAATATTAGTGCAAGTCGACATTTGAAACTCGATATTCTGACTCTATACTTTGCTACACTATTTGATAAGCAGCAGGAGGAACTGATCAAGAAGTCAATCAATGATACAATATGACTGTATGATTTCCTGGGATTAGTGTGGGGTCGTTGTAATTTGAACTTGTCTGTGCATTGAGAAGTCAGAATCCCCTAACCCCTTTAAAACCTGTACCTAAATAAAGGGGTTAAACTTCAGAAGAGCTTTCTGTACAGCATCCACACCTAACATGGGGAAGATCGTTTGAGACGAGGGTCACGACCAGAGGTTCAAGGTGGAGACAAATCTCTCCCTGTTCCCTGTAAAACTTTCTATCTGAGGGGCATGTCTCCAAAATGCTGCATCTGAATAGATTCCATAGACTCCATGCCCCCTATCTTGAGTGACAGACTGAAGACACTATAAAGCATGCACTACCTACAATGGTGCCGGTGATATCAATATGAAGTATGAAAACAAATGAGCTGCCCACATTCATCTTAAGATGGCCACCAAAGGTGCTGCCTTGGTCTCTTGGCTGGTTGATATCAAATTAATCCTGCTTATGTGGCTAAATGTATATTCCTTTAGAAAGAGATTTGAATTGTTTGTCAAACACTTTTTGTCTACTTGCCGGATAATACATGCTGGTGTATAGCCCTCGACTGGGGGTACCAAGCCAACCCATAAAGGCTTTTAAAGGTTAGTCAGATGACCTTTTATACAATCCTGTCCTTAACCTCCAACCAATGTAACAAGCAGTCAGATGCATACAAATTGTTTTTACATTCAACGATCTGGATATTGACACATTTGGGCATTAGCCTTGCACCCATATTCTTGTCTCAAGCCTTGTGCACTCCTGCTCCGTCCCTCTTGGGTGTCTTGAAGTGGGTTCTAGAATCATTGGGCCAAGCAGGTGCATGCTCAATACAGAGCATGATTGAAGCGAGTGACACCCTTGCGTTTGGGGTGCGTGTATCTTTTTGGATGGGTTGCCATGGCAACATTGTTTTGCCGCTTCCCTGAAAACAGTCTCCATCGTTCTGTGCTATGTGAGAGAACATTGCCCTTTTTTCGATTGAGCGGTCAAATTTCCAGTCTGCTCATTGTCTGTTACTTTGCATCGTCCGAGTTTGCTACAGTGCACCTGTTTCCAGATTCCCATTGCAGTTTTCGGTAACTCAGTGTTTGTTTATTGGTCGGTGTTCTTGAGCTCAGTCCAGTCACTAGCTGTCTACTGCTCTTGTATACAAACGTGTGTTGCAGCGTAGTCCAAGCTGCCAATTAGTTGGGTGCATTATTCTGTCAGTTCCATGTTACTCTTTTATCTCTTGTTGTAGCATGTGTATGTGCAAATAGACGCGACAACTTCCTGATAAATCCATGTCCCTGGATTTCTATTACATTCTCACTTAGTCATTTGTTCGGATTATTTAAAACAGTTGTAAACTACACTTTTATGCATTTTAACAGCTGTCTACTTGAACTGGGAAGCAGAATGCCTGAATTCACCACTCCTTTGCTCTAGCCTCTGCATAGGTTCCAGGTTACCAGTAAATCCAGCTCAAGATGCCTAACGTGGCTCATCAAGCTTTTTTTGTGGCCTACCCTTTTTTTGAGAAGCTTAATCTCAGACCATGAGGTCTGTCTTGACATTTTGGCTCACCATAACAGGCCATACCAATAGTTCTTCAGCTAAATATACAAATACACAAGGACTCAGTAGGAGGTCAATCTATCTTGAATCATGTATTCATTCTCATTGTGAATCACTTTCAATTGTATCTAGTTTGTAAACATCCAATGACATGGGTACTCGCCAAAGCGTTTGCAGTATGTGACTGAGCTTTTCAGAAGTGTGAAGCCACCCTGAGTGTCAGATCAGAACTTATATTAAGTTTGTCGCTGACAATGTTTACTTGGCCGCCTTTGACATGTGTTTGCCTTTCTAACAGAGCTGACGCAGAAGGTGAAAGGTGATTGGGACATTGAGAAACTGTTTCACAGGAGTTGTTTTCACAACTAGTAATGTGGTCTTTCTTCTCGTTAGGATGACTAGAGGACAGATTGCCTAATGTTTGAGCTCAAGCTCATTCTCAAGTATAAAAGAAAATACAATTTACTCCACAAACATTTCGCTGGCTAACATATGGGGGCATATCAACAACAACCGGCGATAATCATCGCTGAGCGCACTTAGCGCACGGATAATTATCGCCGGCTAGCGCCGATTTTTATCGCTGAGATAGCGTGCTATTAGCAACGCTTATCTCATCGGCGATAAAAATCCTAGCGCTAATTGGCTAACCTGAGGTTATCGCTGGAAACCCAGCAAGAATCTCACGTTACCTTGTTGATAGGGACTCACAAACTTAGCCATGATATCCTCCTTCCATAGGATATCATGGCTAAGTCAGTCCTGAAGCAGGTGTTAGTAAAGTAGCGATAACAGGTGTTATCGCTACTTTTCCTGACGCTATGCGTTATAGCGTGGGGCTTGATGATAGGAGAAATGTCGCTTAGCGACATTTCTCCTATCATGTCAGGTCAGGAACGCCCACTTTGCATCTCATTAGAGATGCAAAGCTGGGCGTTAGAAATCCCCATGCTAAAGCAAGGTTTCACGCGTTAGTGTGACCTTGCTAATATAGCGATAAAATTATTGCCGCTTTTCGGCCGAAAACGGCCGCTAAAACGGCGATAATTTTTTATCGCCCTGTTGTAAATATGCCCCTTAGTTCACTATTGTCCTACAACGATTGCATAGTTACCAACTAGAGTCTTTTTACCTTCTGGCACAGTCTTGTTTATGTTCCGCTTCACTTCAATGGAGAACAAAGTGGGATGTCCACTCCAAAATATATATCCTGAATGCTGATGCCTGTGCTTAACTCCCATGAAATAATTAACTTTATTTCATCTTGCTTCACAGAAATTGTTGTACTGTTACAATATGCCAATTTAATACACAAATGTTCCAGGATTGTTGTAACTTTTTGCAATTTGGGGGCATATTATCAAGGACGGCGTTAAAATTATCGCTGCCTTAGCGGCAGGAAACTGCCGCTAAAGCGGCGATAATGGGCTTGATAATATGCCGCAGTGAATTCCAATAGAAGCCCAGGTTCACACCATAACATGGGCTTCTATTGGAATTCTCTACTGCATATTATCAAGGCCATTATTGCCACTTTTAGCGGCCATTTCCTGTCGCTAAAACGGCGATAATTTTAACGCCGTCCTTGATAATATGCCCGAAGTTTTTAAATATTTTTTTCAAGCTATTAGCGCTTTTGTACTTCTCCCGCTTATTGGTGGTATAGACCCCTAAGTGGTTGCGCGCAATGACTAAGGGGCATATCATCAACGGTTAGCGGTAAATATCGCAAGTCGCGCTTAGCATAAATTTGATTATCGCCGTCTATCGCAAGTTTACATCGCCGTGTTAGCGGCATTTTAACAACACTCTGCCAACAGGCGATGTACAAACCAGCGATAGACGGCGATAATCCTCATTAGCTTGTGAAATCCAGCGAAGATTTCACACGCTAATGAAAAGATTGATAATAGGGGAGTGTGGACGTAACCAGACGATCCACCTTCCATAGAAAACATGACTAAGTCAACTTTCAAGCAGGCGTAAGAATCCGGCGATAACCGCGGTTTGCGCAGACTTTTAAATCGCAACGCGGTTCCGGGGCCGCCTTGTAAATACTGCGATGTCGTGTTAGCGACATCTTTCATGTTGCTTCATGGCAGGAACGCCTACTTTGCATCTAATTAGCGATGTATATCGCTAAGATGCAAAGAATCACGGAAACGACAGCTAACATGAGCTAATGCATGTTAGCGCCGCCTTGATGATTGTGCGATAAATAAATCGCCGCTTTTTCGGCGCTAGGTGCCGAAAAAGCAGAGTTATGTCCCTTGATAATATGCCCCTAAGACTTTGCGTGAAAATTCTTACTTGTCATTTTGTCCTCTCTTTTTACTTATGCAAGTTTTTATTGGTCCCACAAACTGGACGCTGTCTGCATTCAGGAGACCTGGACCCCAGAAACTTTGGACAGGTTGAGTCTTGCTGCTTGAAACTGGTGAATCTCTTTCTCTCTGCAGATGCTAGATTGACTAGCAAGGTGTGGGTGGAACTAGGCAGGGCACTTATACCCTGTTATTCAAGATGACCAGCAAAATCTGGTGATCCAGAGCGATTAGCCATTGCTGAACCAGAATGATCCCTTTCCTTCTAGATGGCCATAACTTTTCCCAGATTAAACTTTTCTTTTAAAACGGTCATTGCTGTTCCAGAACGTTTCTTTTATTTCTAGATGAGCCTGGGTAAGTACGCTCCTTATTGCACAATTGTGACCAAAGTCAATTTGTTCATTGTTCTTTGTTCATCACATATTAAATTAATGCAGTGCACATGTACATAAAGTTATTTTAACCTGTCCACCTTGGCCACAACTAGGAATGATAACACTCAGCTAAAGTATAACAGACCTAGCCTTTCTCTGATTCTACCCCCAACCAGGGATGTAATCCCCACAGCAGCAGGTGAGGTGCCTGTATGGCAGCAGTCTTTGCTTCCATGAACTATCCCCGTCTGATGAACTTACTTCTGTCAATCAAATCAGAATCCCCTCTAGACCCTCTACCCCAGCCAAATGGAGCACCTTGAGCCCTCAATCCATGCAGCCTGTGCTAGAACTTTTAAACTCATCCCTAGGAAAAGGGTACTTACCTAAAGCCTGGAAACATGCCATGGTTCTCCCCTTGCTAAAGAGACCCCACTTGGACCAGGGCAATTGATCCAATTTCAGACTCATTTCTTTACTGCCTATTTTTCCACGATTCTTGAAAAAATATAAATACCCAGCTCAAATCATTTGTGGAAACTCAGGCTACTTTTCATCCCTCCCAGTCAGGCTTCAGAGCCGTCACAGCACCGAAACCGCCCTTCTAGTAGTCACAGAACGTCTACGGTGACTTCTGGATTAGGGTGGTACAGCTGCGCTGATTTTATTAGACCTCAGCGTGGCCTTCGATACTGTGTCTTATGACACTCTTGTTGAAAGTCTGACCTAACGGGCCTCCAAGGCACAGCACTGGCTTAGCTTCCCTCCTTCTTGTGGGATCACACATTTCAGATCTTCTCGTGAAACGCAGCATCTAATCCTCTCCCACTTAACTCCGAAGTTCCTCAGGGATCCGCCCTTAGCCCTATCAATCAACAGGGTATGCACAGCGCAGCTCCTCACCCATGAGGGTCTCAAGGCACTGGGGGAGGGGATGGGGGCAACTGATCCATCTGGCCGCAGGGTTTCTGTCGAAGAGCCAAGTCTTGAGATCCTTCCTGAATTGGGTCACCGACGGGGCTTGCCTGAGGTGGAGAGTTAGGGTGTTCCTGGATTTGGCAGCGAGGTAGGCGAATGATCTGCTTCCGGTCCTGGTCTTGCTGATCCATGGGACGGTGGCCAGGCCCCGTTGGACGGAGCAGAGGTGTCTGGTGGGTACGTGGAGTGAGATGTGGTGGTTCAGATATGCTGGTCCTGCATCATGGAGAGCTTTGTAGGCAGGTGTAAGGAGCTTGAAAATGGCAATTTCTTTAACTGGGAGCCGGTCGAGTTTACGCAGGTGTTCAATGATGTGGCTGTGGCAGGTGATGTTGAGGACAAGTCTTGCCGCTGCATTTTGAGCGCTATGTAGTTTCCTGAGGAGTTTCTGGGTGATGCTGGCATAGTAGGCTGCCGTAGTTGAGTCTGCTGCTGATGAGTGCGTGGTTGACCGTCTTTCTGGATTCGGTGGGGATCCATCTGAAGGTCTTGCAACGCAGGTGGAGCATGTGGACGCATGAAATACAAAACGGCATTGATCTGGTGGTTCATTGTGAGGAGTCCAGTATCTTGCCGAGGTTTTGTGTGTGGTCCGTGGGTGTGGGGGGTGTTCCTAGCACAGCAGGCCACCAGGAGTCATCCCAAGATGAGGGGGTGGGTCCTAGGAAGAGGACTTAGGTCTTGTCCAAGTTGAATTGATGATGGCATCGGTGAAGGGTGGGTGGGGGCCAGGAGGTCTGTAGATGATGGTGCAGCATAGGGCTGTGTTGGGGTTGGTCTGTACCTGGAAGTGGAGGTGTTCCATGCTTGCCGTTGGGTCATCTGAGTGGGCTGATCAGGTGCCTCCTCCTGGTTTGTTGGTGCGGTCCTTGCAGATGATCTTGTATCCACTGGGGCATGGTGTCGAAAGGCGGCATGGGGTGTTGCCTCCAGGGTCGAGGGCACGGAGGGTGCAGGCATTGTAAAGATGGTAGGTCCGAGGACCCGGGTCTGTGGCGCTGGGGGCAGTCCAGGTGTGGACAGACACAGACGGGCTTGCCTTTGGCATGCCTTCAGCCTACGGGTGGAGGAGGGTCTCGAACCACTGACCAGAGAGTCAGATGGTCAGCAGCACGGAGCACAGGGGCAGCAACTACAAGATTGAGCTGTGCAGGGAAGGGAACAGTCCACTAATAAGATCAGATAAGATCATCCCTAGTGGTCTAGTGGTAGAGCGTCTCTGCTCTGCTGCTGGACTGCCCTCTGTTTCCCTCTTCTGCCTTTCTCTGAATCTTTTCTGTCCTTTCACCTCTTCACTTTTTTGCACTTTTTCCCCTTTCCTTTTTGCACCTTTTTTGCCACTTTACCCATGCCACTGCAAACCCCGCGCCCCCTCCAGTTCCACTTTCTCGCTCCCTGCATTTCCTGCCTCTCAGCTGTCCAGCCCCTCGCACACTACTTAATGGCGGCCGCAGCACAGTGTAGGTGTATTCCACTGATCCTATTAGTGGACTGCTCCCTTCACTGCCCAGCTCTAACTGGTAGCTTCTGTCCCCTAGTTCTCTGCTGCTGACCATCTCCCCTTCTGGTCTGGTGTACAAGGCCCTCCTCCACCCGCAGCCTCCCAGCCCCATGCTTTTCAACATCTATGTCTGCCCTCTGGCAGACCTGGTGGAAAGCTGAGGATTAACTCTTTTCATAGGCAGATGACACCCAGATCATCTTCTCCTTGTCGTCTGGGCAGGAAGTCGACTCAGAGGATCTTAACTCCTACCTCTGCCTTGTCTGAACCTCAATGAACAACAACTCCTTGAAACTAAATCGCGAGAAGACAAAGGCAATGGTCTTGAGGAAGAATCCTCCGCTTTGAGGGCCTCAACATTGACCTGCCATTCTGGGAATGCTGGGAATGCCACCTACTCCAACCAATAAATGAAGAATTTTGACTTCTGGATGGACTTCACCCTGTCTATGAAGCCGCAAGCGGGCAAAGTGGCCTCCACATGCTTTGCTATCGTGAAATGGCTTAAGAAAGTCCTGTAAATACTACCTTTTTCTGCTCAAAGAACAGTCATTCAGGTCATGATATTATGCAGACTCGACTATGGCAACATCTTGTACTTGGGGCAGACAAGGTAACAATAAGACTCCTGCAGGTAGTTCAGACCTCTGCCAGCAGGCTCTTACTCCACTTCCCTAAACATCCCTCAGCATCGGAGCTTCTTCACTAACTCCACTGGCTTCCAGTGGACAAGCAAATGAACTTCAAAACACTCTGCTTATGCATAAAGTCTGCCCGTGCTCGGGCCGCCATACTTACAAAGTCTGATAACTCACTACCATGCTGCTCGCACCCTGTGTTCAAGCAATCAATCTCTTTTCACAGTCTGACAGTCAGAATCATCCTATGGGCGGTCGATCTACCTGTACTTAAAGTGCTGGGAAACCCTGGTGGGTAGCTATGTGCTAAACTAGGCATCAATAATAATATAATAATTAGAACAAGTGCTGGGAAACCCTGGTGGGTAGCTATGTGCTAAACTAGCTATCAATAATAATAATAATAATAATAAAAATACCCTTAGCATATCAATTACCACAAAGTAAAGAGTATGGGCTTCATTCTAACCAAAGGGAGACACACCAAAACTGGGGCTCTTTTGAGAATTGTACTGCCTCACTCTCACTGTTGGAAAACCCTTTACGACAGCCATGGCCATAATACTGAGAGAGTCCATGTGTCAGCCGCAGGAAGACTTTGTAAATTCAGACAACTTAGGAAAAGCCAAACTTTACATAATGTAAACCCTTTGAACACCATATACAGAGGCTTCAGCACAGCAACTTTTTGCATGTGTACAATCCAGCTGTGCTGACTGCATAAGATGCAACAGCTTACCCTACAACATGTTATAGTACATTTTGAATATATGTGGTAGTGAATTTTTAATAGTTGCCTTCTTCAAAATGTGAACAGACCAGATTATGTAGGTTAGAACAGCAGACTAATGTGTAGACATTGAAATTGTTGCCCTGGGAAATGTTTAAAATTGTGTGCATTATAGAAAACCCAGGACTCGATTCTCCAGGCTTTGTAAGTGTGGTCAGCCGTTTTATACATATTGTGGACATCAAGTCAAGTATGAGATGTCTAACTATATATCAGCTGCACCAAAACCGGTCATGTTTGGTATCAAACTTATTGGAATCCCACCCCAACACCGATTCCACTATTGGATGTAGGATCCCATGTACTAGTAGGCTCCCCTAGGGAGCCCCTCTGTATTCCCAGTACCAGCCTCTCAGGTTCTAACAGCAAGCCAGTGCTGTTGCCGACCACAGACACGAATCTGCCCTCTTGCTGCTGAGCCAGGCTTGAGAAGCAGAAGGTAGAAAAACAAATTTCCTCTCACAGGAAGGTGTAACCACCTCCCAGACAGGACTTAGTGTGCTGGGCTGGGTTAGGGAGTTCTGTCAGTTGCCACCAGACTGCTTTGAAAGGAGCATTTGGTGCCCTCCTTGCATACTCTAGTTGGAACCAGTTCAGGGAGCCCTTGGCTCCTTCTCTGGCGTGAAACCAGACAAAAGACATGGGAGTATCCTCCCCTCTGTCCAGCCCCTCCTCTGTGAGGAATCCCTGAATCGTCCCAACCCTTCCCTAGGGTACTTAAGGGCATACCTGTGGTTTGCTCTTCAGATTTGTCATGGGACAAGATTCCCATCTGATCCAAAATCACTTCTTCTTCAACCGTCTGGCCACTTTGGACTTCGCTGGACTTCACTTTGGGAACCGAGACTGCTCCTGGTCTTGTTGTCCTGTCAGTCTTCTGTGTCGTCTGTGCCTGTGTTGCATACAGGTTCTTCTCTAGGCCTGTGGGCATCCAAGACACCTGAAGGAATCTCCCTTGAATTGAAGGAGTCACTCTCCTGCATCTGCAGGCACCGCAACCAAGCTGACCAGTCTTCTGCTCCTGACGTCCTCCGGACTTCACAAGGCCCAGCAACACAGGTAGTGGTTCTACAACTCTCTTGAGGCCTGCAATGTTTTCTCACTGAGTTTGAGGCCAGTATACCTCGTTGGAACCGCTGAAACAGAACCCTTGGGCAACACACTTACTTGCCATTGCCGAGGCTTGTTGATTCCCTTCCCCAGAGATCTTCAGGCTCCAAGAAGCTACAGCATCCAGCATCCAAGATCTTTGTCCTCACCGCATCCTCTGCACCTTGGGCCTGCATTCTTGGTGAGCTACTCAAAGTCCTCTTGCGACTCCTGTGCCTTCGGCCTCTCTGTCCTCTTGAGGTTCTTCTTTGGCTTCAGTGGGCTCCATTGCTTGCTCAGGGCCTGCTCTGACTCTCCGGCACTTGGTGAGTCCCTTAAACCTTGCTGGTCCAGACATTGGACTTTCCTCATCTGTTGCTGCTGCCAACGCTTGCTGGTGCTCCCGATGGACACCGAACTCCTAGTTCTCGACTTCTGACGTGGGACTGTTTGTGAATGGCTACTGGTCTTCCACAGCATCACCTGGTCCTCACAGATGCAACAACAAGGGCACTGTCAACTTCCCTGCATCTTCGTTCATCGGTGGTCATTGGTCTTCTGTGCCTCCTGGTCACTTCTGAGTGGCATAGACTCTGTCCCCTCTGCTTGCTGGTTGTAGAATCCACCCTTGGATTCCACCAGACTCTTTTACCTTCTTCGCCAGTGGCATCTTCACTGAAGTCCTCCATTGTGGTCTACATGGTTTTCGACGTCACCTCACACCTATGCACCCGGCTTCCCTGGTGTGGGTATCCTGGTTCCTGGGATATCCACAGGTGGGGTGACTCTACACCTTATACACCTTCCATCTTCCACAGGAAGGGTCCTCTGGGAAGGGTCCTTCTGCTTGAAGACCGCAACCTTGACCTCCCCATTGACTTGTATTGAGCACGCAGTCATGTTCCCACTCTGAACAAGGCCTCCGTGGGATTCCTGGGTACTTACCATGGGTGGTTCTTTGGCTCCCCATAATTACTAAATCTTCTGGGTCCAGTCTAAACTTCAGCCATGGTTCGCATTCCACTTTATTAGTATATGGTTTGGTCTACCCCTGGAGCCCACTGACTATTTGTGTTACTTACCTGTTCCATCATTAAAGTATTGTGTGTATTGTAATTATATCTCCGGGTAGTAGATATTTCAATGTGTTGGTGAGTGTTTGTAATAAATACATATTTTTTAAATTACACTGTGTGGTTCTTTCTCACTTAAACTACACTATATGATTAGTACTGGTAAAACAAGCTGCTTTACACTCCTTCTAGACTAATCCTGAAGGTTGCTCTCCCCAGCTACCACTTAAAGAGCTTTCTATGGTTCTCTAAGACCACTAAAATCACCATAAGGGCTGTCTGGATTAGGGTGCTTCACTTAAATAAGTGAGCACCATACACTAAGCCAGCCTTTTACGCCCACTATATGCATTTAAAGTCTTAGTGACAATATGCATTCTAAACAACTAAAGATGTATATAGGCAAGACCTAAAAACCTTACAAAAGCTATTGTTTCAATTATGCATGGTCTGAACTATGCCAGCCATTTGGGTGCTGATTACGATCCTGGAAAAAAATTCCCCGTACGACTCGTATCCGGTCTTTTTACCGTATGAATCGTATAAGTGCCGTACAAACTGCCAATTACGATTCGCATGGGAAAAACTCCATACTAGTCGCATTGGGAATAATTCCCCACACGTCCTCGGGTCGGAAAATGTGTCCGACACCTCCCCGGACAATTTACCGTACAAACGTGAAAAGTGAAGTCCGACCGCGCAAGTACGATCCATCCCGTGCGTCCGATGTCACAACCGTATGGTAAAAACACCGTCCGCACTGAACTCCCATTGCAACCATGGAGACATGTGCCCACATAAGTGCCGACCCACCCCCCCAGCCCCCGTGAGTACGCGCTGTACCCCCCCCAGCCCCCGTGAGTATGCGCCGAACCCCCCGTGTATGTACACCCCTGTACGTGTCGAACCCCCCATGTATGTACACCCCTGTACGTTCGAGTCGTAC
Organism: Triturus cristatus; assembly: GCF_964204655.1. Taxonomy (NCBI): domain Eukaryota; kingdom Metazoa; phylum Chordata; class Amphibia; order Caudata; family Salamandridae; genus Triturus; species Triturus cristatus. The sequence continues at coordinate 848,557,619 of NC_140590.1, forward strand.
CCCCACCCGTGTATGTACGCGCTGGGGGTAAGCACCGTACATACACGGGTGGGGGTACGACTCGAACGTACAGGGGTGTACATACACGGGGGGATTTAACACGTACAGGGGTGTACATACACGGGGGGTTCGACACGTACAGGGGTGTACATACACGGGGGTTCGACACGTACAGGGGTGTACATACACGGGTGGGGGTACGACTCGAATGTACAGGGGTGTACATACACGGGGGGGCCCCGTACAGGGGTGTACATACACGGGGGTTCGACAAGTACAGGGGTGTACATACACGGGTGGGGGTACGACTCTAATGTACAGGGGTGTGCATACACGGGTGGGGGTACGACTCAAACGTACAGGGGTGTACATACACGGGGGGGTTCAACACGTACAGGGGTGTACATACACGGGGGGTTCGACACGTACAGGGGTGTACATACACGGGTGGGGGTACGACTCGACCGTACAGGGGTGTACATACACGGGGGGTTCGCACGTACTCACGGGGGCTGGGGGGGTACGGCGCATACTCACGGGGGCTGGGGGGGGGGTACGGCACGTACCGGGCCCCCTATTCCGGTCGTTTTGCGGCGTACTTCGCTTTTCCGGCACTTTTTGGGTGCCGTAAAAATATTGCCGTCCGGACTGCTGTCAGTTCGAATCGTACTTCCTGGGTCGTGAAACGCTGCCTGACAGCGTCCCGACGTCACGTCGGGGCATTCCCGGATCACATTTGTATGTATATTTTCGTCGGACGGTGTTTTTTACGATTCGTACGGAAATGGTGTTTCCGTGCGAATCATACTTCCATGTTTGTACAGTTTTACAACCGGGTACGAGTCGGACGGAGAAAACGCTCCGACTGACGGTTCGTACACGGTTTTTCCAGGATCGTAATCGGCACCTAAATGTACAGTTTGTATATCTCATCTTAAAGCCAGATTTATTTGCTTCTCTCGTCTTATATAATGAAATAATTCCTGAACAAAATATAAAAGTGAGGTATAGCCAAGCAATTATATGTGGCTGAGATTAATTCAAGGATTCCTTCCATCTCTGTTTTCTACAGTTTAACATCCATAGTGTGACAGGTATGTCTACAAATGTATTGCGTGCTCACTGTGACATAAGACTCAAGCTATAATCTACTAACAAGTTCCAAATAGGTCAAAACAAGACTGGGCGTGTTTGTGTTTCCGAACAGAAGGGGCCTGGCTCCATAGTTCGGGCTGGACTGTTCCTAGTGGAGCAAGACCAATGCGAATTCCTGTCCGAGGTGGCATGATGAGCAAAAGATGATAGACATTAAATCAAGGCATTCCACCTGTCACTTATTTTTTAATTTCGTCAGTGTAATTCTCTAAGTGCAACAGGTATTCCCGGATATGGGTCCCATGCTCACTGTGCTATAGGCTCAAGCTCAAGCAGCATAACACCCATCTGGGGTTGTTTGTGTACCCATTCAGAGAAGACCAGGACTAGCAGTTCAATCTGAACTGTTCCTATTGGAAAGTTCAAAGGCATATGACTGGTTCCTGTCTGAGGTAGCATGATGGGCTGTTAGACCTGGCACCATTGGCGTGAGTCTCCCTTCCTGTTTTCGCTGTGTCTCCTCTGTTTTTGCTGGTTATAGATGCTCTGGGCGCTGTGCCACTGCCATTCAGTGCCACAGCGCGAATGCTCCCTTTGTAAAGATGACATATGAATTGGTACATCCATGATTGGCTTATTCAGTTTACCTGTTAGTCCCTAGTAGCGTGGCCGGTGTGTGCCCAGGGCTGGTAAACCGAATACTGCTGGTGGGCCTGCAGCACTGGTTTGTGCCACCCACAGAAGCAGCTTGTAAAGTGTGTCTCAGACCTGCCACTGCAGTGTCTGCGTGCAGTCCAGAACTGCCATCTTGGCTGTGAAGTGCACCCACTTCCCAGCCCCTAAACCTTCCCTTGGCATCATGTAAGCCCCCCTTATGATAGGGCGCATTGTATGTGTAAGGTAGGTCATGCCCTGTTGTATGTAGCATGTCCTAGTAGTGAATTACACCCAATTTCGTTTTTCACTACTGTAAGGCTACCTGTTCTCCATAGGCCAGAATGGGAGGTCTGGGCTATTACATCCTATAGTCCTAACTGACCCACAGAACATGGTAGAAAAACGAATCTAGTATGCCTGAGCTCAGAATATTAAAATACATCTTTTAGTGAAGGTTATTTTTATATTCTGTGTTTGAAACTACCACTTTTAGAGTATAGGTACTTTCTTGCCTAAGCCTTCCAGTTGCTCTGCTATTATGTGTATTGGCTGTCTGGTTTTGGAGGGACAGGGCAGGCTGAGTCAGACCTGGGTTGAATAGAGCGACCTGCCTGGGTGTGAGGGGAGGGGTAGCTCCTGCACTTGAATAGGGCTGTGCCTGGCAAGGTGAATGCTGGCTCCACCTCCCACTGTGCGTCTGAGGCAGACCCCCTCTTTCTGAAAGGAAGGATGCAGCCTGATCAACAAAGTGCTCCAGGGCTGGGCAAAACTGGTTCTGGCTGGGTTCAGAGACTTGGGACCCCTAAGAACAAAGACTTTGGGGGTATAAATATTTGTGCACAAACCCCTACAATTGGTATTGCTCCTGGATAACAAGAAGAACCTCTGTCCGTGTGGCTACAGGAATCTGCAAGAGAAGGACTGTCCTTGTGCCTTGTGTGTTGTTTCTGGGACTGGCCTGCAGCTGCCACTACTGGACTTCAAAAAGAGGAAAAGAACTTTGATTGGACTTTTATTTTTGCTACAGCAATCACCCAAGGGCTAGAAGAGAGCTAGCCTCCTGCTGGAGTCTCAGGCACATCAGACTCCACCATCAGCCTCCTGTTTCCTCCCAGCGAGGATTACTATCTGCAGGTGAGGCCCCTGTGTGTTCCAGGGCCTCTATTTCTACTGCTGGGAAGAGAGCGCTGAAAATCGTCGCTAACCCCCGTTAGCGAGCTGCTGCAGCTGGTGAGCGTGAGGAAAATCGCCGCTCCGCTGTCGCCGAGTGCTCGCTATCCCCAAGAAGATCGCATCATTTGTCAGCGGGCCCGAAAACGCCCGCTATCAGAAAATCATCGCAACAGGATCATCGCAGCGCGGACGCAGAGCGTTCGCCATTTTTCCCGCATCGCATCCGGATCGTCGCTCCCTCGCGGAGCGCCATTTTCGTCATCGCAGCACGATCGCACACGCAACAGGCCCGGTGCATCATCCTCCCTTCGCGGCAAGGATTTCATCGCATCACCGGCTTAGCGTGAAGAAGTTTGTCGCTTTGTCCTGCCTGCAACCCAGCACATCATCCTCCCTTGCGGTAAGGATTCAACGCATCGCTGGTTAGCGGGAGGAAATTTATCGCTACAGCTCCTTAGCGACATTTTTGTTGCTTTGCTCCAGGAACCAGATACTTTGTGAGTGAAAGGGTGGCAGAGACCACTGCATTGAACTAAACATCCTTTTGTGCACCTTGAACTATTTTTGCAGCATTTCTAAAGTAATTATATTTTTATCGTATTGTGGATTTTTACTGTTATTGGTCTTGTGATTAAGTCTATATAAAAATACCTATTTTTCGTAACTACTTGAGTGGTGTCCATTTGTAGTGTTCCTCATTATATTACTGTGTATGGTCATAAATGCTTAACACACTGCCTCTGAGATAAGCCTAGCTGCTCGTGCTACGTTACCACAGGGTTCAGCAGGGGTTGTCAAAGGGTGTAAGCTGCTTACTCTGACTTAGGAAGAAGGGGCCCTACTTGGACAGTGGCCAGCCATTGCCAACTAGAGACCCCCATTTCTAACATGGGCAAAATAGATTAACTGTGATGCATCCCTGAGTACTTACCTGTGACTGAGATTACTTAAAGCATTCCACCTAGCCTTCTTTTAGTTTTCTTCAGTGCAATACCATAAGGGTGACAGGTATGTCCTCAAATGTGTTGCATGCTCACTGTGCCCTTAGATAAAGCCCACCATACCACGAGGCCAAAATAGGCTGAAACCTGTCTACTATTAGTTTGTTTTCATTCAAAGGGGACCTCACCTGGGAATTCGACCTACAAGGTTCAGGTGGAGGAAAAAGGCCAAGAGGAGGTACTGATGAAGGATCACGAACAAGAGGAGCAAGGCCTGGAGGATCAGGACTGCCAAGAGAATGAGGGCCAGGACCAGTAAACCCAGGACCAGTTAACCCAGGACAAGGACAGCCATGATAATAAGACTAAGATGACCAGGAGGACTACAGCCAGTTGAACTAGGAAAAGTATGGCCAAGAGGACCAGGACAAGAGGAAGCAAATGTGAGTGGACAAAAACCAAGAGGGATAGGAGAACGAGCTGAAGATTCAGGACCTGAAGAACAACTGACAAATAATGAGATGAGAGAGTGGGTCAGGATTAAGAGGACCTTGAGGACCACGACTGGGTATATGAATATCAGGATGATCCTGGTCACCATTTCAGGATGGACACCCAGAGAATTATCTGGACCAGGAGACAGAAAACCAAGAAGCTGATGACTAGGACCACAAAGAACACAAAGAGGATGAGGAGTACTACTTGAATGAGGAGGACCAAGAAAAAAGTGAAAGACCAAGAGGCTTAGGCATAGTATCCACTGAAAATGAGCAGTTGGAAAAAAGGGATAAGAAGAGAGGGAGGAGGAGGGAAGACTAAAAGGGAAGAAGAGTTGGGAGTAGGTCCATAAGAGGAATCAGTAGTACAAGGAAGGGTGTAGGAAGAAAGAGGAGAGCCAGGAGACAGACCAGCAGAATCCGGAGGAGGCTATGGGTGAGATGAAGGTAGAGCAGCAGGAGGAGGTTGATTAGGAGGCTGAGGAGGGAGGAATGTCAAGAAGAGGAGGAGGACCACCAGGAGGGTGAGGTGATGATGACGAGTTGAAGTACTAGTTAAAGATAAGGACTTGAAAGAGGATCAAAAGGTTTAGGAGTAAGGCAAGAAGAAGTGGGACTAAAAACAGAACAACCAGGAGGCTGTGGAAGGAGGAGAGATAGGAGGAAAGGGGGACTATGAGGGTGATGATGATGAGGATCAGAAGGACTAGTTAAGGATAATGACTTGGAGGACTACTTGAAGGCTTAGGCGTAAGGCCAGTAGGAGAAGGACTTAGACGATGACCCGGAGGTATATCAAGGGATCATATGGAGGACTTAGGGTGCTAACAGGACTTGTTGAACTAAGACCAGAGAAAAAATACTAGGAGTGGAGATGGACTTGTGGGCCTTTACGGACCTGAAGGACCAAGGGGACCAGGAAGACAAGGACCAGGAGGACTAGGACCAATGGACCAAGTTCACTGACGTTTGATCCTGGAGGAGCTTGAGCAGGACTGAAAGGGACCTGGAAACAAGGCTAAGATCAGATGAATCAGGACAAAAAGGCCAGGCTAAGAAGAACAGAAGTAACAGAATATGGACAATCAGAACCAGGATGAACAAGAGTACCAGGATCAGGAAGACAAGTTCAGGAGGAGGACTAGGAAGCAGGAGTGTAGGATCTGAGACCAAAAGAAGGCCCTGGATGCCAAACAAAAGAAGGAAGATAACCAATAACCACGGTACTTACCATGATGAGGAGAACCTGGAAATGGAGAACCGCACCAGAATATGAGGATGGACAGAATAAGAAGAGACAGGATCCAGAAGACATAGGGGTATATTTACAAGAACGTGTGCTAAACATCACCGAAAAATGCAAATGCAACTTTACACATCGCAGCCTATCGTGGGAAAGTAACCCCGTGTCAACGTGGAATTCACAACACGGCGGTACCATGCGATAGTCTGCCAAAAACGCGTCCAATGACCACGATACAATCACCTCGACGGAGATAAAAACAAAAACCCCAACGCAAAAAAACATGCGATGGGCCAAAGCGCGATGAGGAAATCAGCGATAAGCAGTGCCAGGCCTGCAATACACACATGGCAGGTGGGAAAATCACTATATAAGTAGAAAAAACACTCAAACACAAACTGACCAACACGCAAGTACCATGGAGGCAGCCGGAACATGCACAGAGGTGATGGAACACCATCACCAACTGTTCATCCCCTCCAACGTGTCATTGGGCACCAAAAATGGAATATGGCGGGACATCGTGGACAAGGTGAATGCCGTCAGAGAGCACAAGAGGTCAATGGACGAGGCCAAGAGGCGATGGATTGACATCAAGCGGAAGACCAAGGAGAAACTCGGAGCCTACCAGAAGGCAGCAATGCAGACTGGAGGTGGGAGCCCAGTGCCACAGCTCGTGCTGGATGACATGGAGGAGCTGGTGTCAACAGTCATCAATGTGGAGACTGTGGCCGGAGTCAGGGGACTGGACACTGCTCAACAGGACACAACACAACCGCAACAGGGTGAGTGACCACCAGGTACTGGGGGGACGGGTGGAAATGGCCACAATGGCACACATACATCATCAAGCAGAGCACAGGGCACACCCACAAGGACTCTGGGTCATGGCCCTGATCCACAGACTGTCACAATGTACAATGCCATGCTGTCTGAATGTCAACATTTACCATGCGGCTACATACATTTGGACACATTGTAATACACTATCTCCCCTCCACATTGCAGGGGCACCGTCAACACCTCCTGCAGAGCAGTCCCAGCCACTCTTCACTGATGATGAGGAAGACACCCCCAGCATCGACACCCAAGCCCTTCAAGACATCATTGACATCATCCGCAACTCACCACCAGGATCAGGGCAGCCCAGCTGCATTGAGGAGACCCCACCCACTACCCAAACCACCCAGCAGGAGGCACCCACAGCCCCGGCAGTCTCCCAAGACCCCCAGGAACGACACATGGCCTTGCAACGCCTTGTGCTGGAGGGCCAGAGGGAGACGGCTGAGCAGGTGGGGTTCGGCACCATGGCTACCAAACTGGACGCCATCCATGGGTGTATAGGCCTGCTCCATAGTCTCCAACGTGCCCTGACTGACATCGCTGGAGTCATGATGTGGAGAGAAGATCACCTGTCCTCTCAGAGTGGCTCCAGCGATGCCAGCCGTGAGCTGGCACACATGCGGAGGCTCATGGAGGACATGGTGCGGATGGAGGTGGAAAGGATGGCAGCCACCGCTGCACATCAGCAAAATGTAGCTGGGATCTACCATGCCCTGCAGATCCTCATCATGGCATTGCTGCCACATGGCGTGGCACAGATGAATGCTGCAGCCCCCACACTATCCACATCTCCGCCCCTGGTGTGTCAGTGCCTCACAGTGTGGCAGGCATATCCACTCCTGCATCTGATGTGTCACTGCCACACAGTGCGGCCGACAATCCTCCTCCAGCCCCTGATGTGTCAGTGGCACACAGTGCTGCAGCCGGTACTGCAACACCCACAGGTGGGGCAGAGCACACATCCGAGGACGAGGACGTGGATGAGTTTGAGTTCAGAAGGAGGCACTAGCATTCATTTCCGCCACCTGGCCTGTTTCTGCTTGGTACCACACATGGCCCCATGACCTACCACTGACTCCCGATACACTCCGCTGCACTCACCTTGGACCGCGGCATGGACTGCCATTTCCTGTTCAATGACCAATGACACGGCGACCAGACTGTGAAGTATACCCTTCCTCTTTCGTAATACTTGTCATCCCCAGATGGACTCTGGCTGGCCCTCCACAGGCCCATACTATGTGGTGTGCTTGGCATGGCCCTGTACCGCTCCAGGTGCAAAACTCCACTGGATGTGCAATAAACATCCAGTAACGCACTACTGTGTCATGTCTTTCATCATTCATGTATGAATGCGTAGATGGATGTAGGGACAGTGATTCCCCTTACGTCAATGATGCTCATCTAGTGGGATGCCAGTCACAGTGTGCTACATTGCCTATTGTGTTCTGGGTGCCATGGACACTACAGCAGGGACGCACGCATTCTCACTTCCTTGTCCGGACATGGACTGAACCACGCCCAGAGCCCCCGAGTCATTGTTGCAAGCCCTGCGCTGGAACGGTGTACGCCAGGCCAGACCACTCCTCTTACACTTCAAGCGGGGGGCCCACATAGCTGCCTGTCGCAGGCGTACTCGCTGGTGGTGTGCAGGTCACTGGTCTCATTGTCAGCATGTCACGGCCACTCCCTGAGGACAGGTTTGCACACACACCACACCCATCTGGCACAGGCGTCACAGGCCATGTGACCCCGCAAATATAAGGGGCCGACAACGTCACAATCCCCTCTGCCGGTGGTGACTGGATGATGGACGCTCCACGGTTCTCAATAATAATGGGCCCATGAGTTGTTGCGCACAGGGTTAGTGGCACCCGAAGCCTTGCGGCCGTCACGGGCCTGCCACCACGTGGCACTGACTGGGGTTGCACAGGGTTAGTGGCACCCTAAGCCTTGTGGCCATCACGGGCCTACCACCACGTGGCCCTGACTGGGGTTGCACAGGGTTAGTGGCACCCGAAGCCTTGCGGCCATCACGGGCCTACTACCACATGGCAATGACTGGCGTTGCACAGGGTTAGTGGCACCGAATCAGCAGAGCGGGTGTGCAGCCTGCGATGATAATGTGTGCACTGATGTGGTCTCCGCCATTGATGACTTAGGACTCAGTGTCATATGTGGGACCTGCTGGGCCACGGGGCGGGTCCGCATGTGGACCATGCCATGGTGGCGGGACCGGGGCCTGGAGCTTGCACAGGCATGTGGTGTGCCCACTGATGGGCACACCGGTGGCAACAGGTGAGCAGTGGGACCTGGGTGCGCAGGGGAGGCAGTGTCTCTCTCTCTCTCTCCCTTCCCCCTCTCTCTCTCTCTCTCTCTCCCTTCCTTTCCTTCCTTTCCTTCCCTCTCGTTCTCTTTCTGGCTTTCTTTCCTTCTCTGTTTCTCTGTGTCTTGCTCCTTTGATGTGCGCATGACACATGTCTTGATTTTGTGCTTTATTTTCCAGGCTGTGACGTTGAGTTGTCCCTGACGGACCCAACAGAAATCTTCCGCATTGGTGTTTTGTGTTGTATTTCAATCAAGTTTTTGGTTGCTACTTCAGTGCTGTGTGACAGTTTCTCACTCTTCTGGCCACACATGTGTGTTTATTTTTGGCAATGTGCTTCATCATGCGCTTTTTGTGGCTCTTGTGTCGTGCACGGTATGTGTATGTCTGGTGGGGCGGTGGGCGAGGAGGGGGATGAGGGGGTGGTGGTGGGTGTTGTGGCCCTCATGGGTATCCGCGTTGCATGATCATTGTCTCCATGGCATCTGTGGGTCTTCCGGTGTGGCTCTTGGCTGGGCTCGCTTTTATGCTGCAGGTGGTCGCCCTGCTTAACACCAGCAAAAGGCAGGTGATAATTCCCTGGTGCTACTGCGGCTTATCACCTGTTTTTGGTTCGCATCGCAGATCTGGCAGTTCGTTGTGAAAGTGGTGGTGTGGTATTTTCGTGTATTTTTGCACAGGAATGCCTACTCTGCATCTAATTAGGGTTAGTTGGTGGTGTCCACCGTGGAGATAAATTTTGGGGCAGTTATCGCGGGAATACTAGCGATGTCTGCAGTTTGCACAAGCTTGTGAATGGGGCGTTAAATCTATCTCCACTTTTGATGCGTTAAGGTGGTGATAAATCGGAGATAAGTCCTTGTGAATATCCCCCTTGGTGTAGTATGCAGTAAACAGGAGTCAGGTCTCTCCCACCAAAGAAGAGCTCAGTAATGCGAGTCCTTATGAGCTGCCTGAGGCCCTTCACTGTCAGCATGACTGACTACCAAGCAAACTCTTGAGAGTGCAAACATTTAATTAATGATCCAGGTTCTTATTTACAGTAAATTCATATAAAAGTGCTCCCAATCTGCCCTCATGTATTCCGAGGTGATACCATTTGCTATTAAACATTTGCCTTATTTACATTGGGGTCCACAGATCTCTCTCATTTATCTATGACCAATCCATTTGGATTATGCCTCCTTATCCCGCATTCTTTTTTTTCCGCAGGGAATCACAATGCGGTCGTTACAACGACCGCATTGTGATTCCGCATACCATTACTCCGCAAGTCGGAACAACGACTTGCGGAGGGGTGGGCACTGGATGTTGGAATAGTATAATTTACTATTCCAACTCCAGTCTGTGCGGACAGTAGGGAAGGTGTTGGATTTTAAATCCAACTCCTCCCCCCCCCCGCAAGTCATTGTTCCGACTTGCGGAGTAATGATATGCAGAATCACAACTCGGTCATTGTAACAACCGCGTTGTGATTCCCTGAAGAAAATAAGTTTCGTTGTAAACGTCGTTTACCATCCATTTGACCTGACCTTTGCTGCATGTTTCGTTCTTCCTCCCTTATCTGGAAATAGCATATTAAATTATTTTAATGTATAGGAGGTGAAGATATCCAGAGCTCTTATTTTGTGTTGGCATGCAACAGGTAATATTGTGAGAGTGGTACTGAGTTGAGGAGGAATCCATTTTCTTGAACACCTGGATGACCAGTTTGAAGAGGATGCTGGCAGAAGGCAAAGGTGGGTGGGTATATTGAAGACAGTATAGGTGTCAAAGTTGAAAAGTCTATGGAGGTGGAAGACATCATACTGTAGAGGGCTGAACAGGAAGCTTTTCCAACCATTAAACATACAGATGACCAGGCTGCTGAATCTGAATAGGAAGGAATCAATAGTGCAGTTCAATGTAAAGTTAATTTACATCTCCACGGTGGACACCACTAACTAACCCTAATGAGATGCAAAGTAGGTGTTCCCATGCAAAAGCACACGGAAAAACCACAACACCACTTTCACAACCAACTGCCAGATCCGCGATGTGAGTCAAAACCATGCGATAAGCCGCGGTAGCAGCAGGTATTTAACACCTGCCTCCTGCAGGTGTAAAGCCGGACGACTACCTGCAGTAGGCAACAGAGCCCAGCACACAGCCGCACCTGAAGAACAAACTACGCCATGGAGCTACTCATTATGCAGCTTGAAGCCCCAACAGGGCCACAATACCCACTGCCACCACCCCCAGGACCGCCACCACCCCCTGGACTCGCCCACCCCGGACTACCACAGAGGCGGCGCAGAGTAAGACAGCAGACCTACCAAAAACGCACCAGTCTCACAGACCTAATGCCCGAGGAAGTCATTGCCCACTACAGGCTCAAAAGGACAACCATCATCCGCATCATGACCCACATCAGCCACAGGTTGATGGTCCCAACACAGCGGAGGACCAACATCCCTCCGCAGACAAAGCTGCTGGCTGTGCTGCACCTGTTGGCCTCTGGTACCTTCCAAACAGCAACTGCCAGAGTCGGAGGGGTCTCACAGCCAGCCTTATCAAAGTTCATCACACCTGTCCTGGATGCCATCATCAGCTTCATACCCCAGTACCTTCACTTCCCCCACACTGCACAGGAACAGCAGGAGACCAAGCAAGACTTCTACTCCATAGCTGGATTCCGAGCCGTGTTGGGGGCAATAGACTGCACACATGTCCCACTTGTGCCCCCTGCGGATACTGCACACCACTACCGCAACAGAAAGCACACGCATTCAATCAATGTGCAGGCAATAGTGGACCACCGGGGAATGTTCACCAATGTCGTCGCAAACTACCCCGGCAGTGTGCATGATTCCTACATCTTCCATCATCAACCAGCGCTTCCAGGATGGCACATATGGAACTGGGCTGCTCATTGGTATGTGCCAAATCAACACACGTCAAAGCCACCATCACACAACGCACAACTGTTGGAATGCACATGTGACCAAACCACATACAACATGTCAATCAACATGCCCACCTACCAGACATGACATCACTACTCCATGGTGATCCTGGGCTACCCTTGCACACAATACAGTTATATCATGGCACCCCAGCCACACAGTGTGTAGATGCGGAATGCAGCCATGAACGAAGGATGCAAGTGACCAATGAATGGGAATGCACACAACGACAAGTGAGGCATGGATGTGCAGGACAGACATGGGTATGCAAACCACAGATATGTCGATGCAGACCACAACTGCTGGTGACTGGAGAGTAGTGAACAGTGGACGCAACCATGTCACCCCAGGCCGTGGGTCAGATAGCGGAAATGTCGCTTGCTGCGTTCCCCCCTGTGTGCGTGAGCATAGTGGGTTGGCCCTGAGTACGCCAGGCCTGCACAGGGGTGTGGACAAAAACCCTGTGGCGCAGAGCGTGGTTCACTCCCAGAAAGGCCAATGTCACTGACAGGGTGGCGCCTCACAGTCCGCAACGAGGCCGACTCTGTGAGCAGCGTTGCCTGCGACCCTGTGCACCTGCTGCACCCCCAGACGCTGATACCCAGACCAGGCCTGCCCGCCCCAGGGCCCAAGGATGCACTGCTCACCTGCTGACCACGTTGTGTGTCACAGAGGGCCCATCAAGTGCCAGGGCAAGCTCCAAGACCCAGTCGCTGGCACCCACTATGCTGGCCCACATCACTCCTTTCTAATTGACATGCTCCACCGGCGTCCTCTTCGTACCAGTAGGTCCCACATGTGGAACTGTATCCTGAGTCCTGAATGGCAGTGACACCGAGTCTGTGGCAGCGGTCACAGCACCAGACTGCCTTTGATCAGTGAGGCATAATTCCATATCGCAGGCCTGCGACACGTGGTGCCACTAACCCTGTTCAACACAAGCCTGCGACCCGTGGTGCCACTAACCCTGTTCAACGAAAGCCTGCGACACGTGGTGCCACTAACCCTGTTCAACGCAAGCCTGTGACACGTGGTGTCACTAACCCTGTTTGCCGTGAGTGACCGTCAGCCTCCGGTGGAACATCGTTAATGTCTGAGGCTGTGGCCTGGGGGTTGTCATCAGCAATGGGCAGGTACGGACTTGGTGTCTGGCATGAGTCTTTGGCATTCATATCCGCCATGTTACCGGACACAGCTGGCATGTGCCCTCTGCATCATGCCCTGAGTAGACCTCTCATTCTCCCCGTGACAGTCCGCGGAAGGCACCTATGACACATACGAGACCCTGCTCTGCCCTCATGACCCTACCCCAGTCTCCCGCAGGTCAGCGTCCCGTGGCGGTAGGCCTGTGTCGGCCGCTGTGCATCTGGGGCCACTAACCCTGTGCGACTCATTATCCCCCCTTGCTGTTCTGACATTGCATTTCTGTGTGCCTGATGACTGTTGGAGTTGTTGGCAGCACCAGCTACTCACTGAGGGCTGGCTTACACTCACCTCATACACAGCCAGCACCGACATCACTGGATTAGTGGGCCTGCCATCACATCCTGCCAAACCAAATATTGACTCTTTTCTCCCTGCACTGTCACAGGTGATCAAGGATATGCACTCTGCCCTTGGATGATGACACCCCTTCGAGACCCGAAAACACCCGCCCAGAGGCAGTACAATGCGGCCCACATACGCACCAGGGGCATCATTGAACGCACATTTGGCGTGTTGAAGTCACGTTTGAGGTGCCTGGACGGCACAGGTGGAAAGCTCCTGTACAGCCCAGACATCATGTGCAAGATGATTGTTGCATGTTGTGTGTTGCACAACATCTGTGTATGCACCAATGCCCCATGGATCCCAATTCCAAAAGTACCGGACGATGATGGGGACGAAGGGGCAGGTGGCCCAAATCCCACTGCAGCTGCGGCAGGAATGGCCCATAGGAACACCATCAATGACAATTACTTCTCATGAGCACGTGACAATGTGGCCGTCCCTGGCAATCATGTGACAGTACTAAATGTCCATAAGCACAGCATGTGTGAATAAAACATAGTTGCAGGTTACAGGTTGTACTTGTACTTTGTCATGTCACAGTTTCCTGCTGTGCCAGATATGATTTGCCATGTTCTGCACATTTATGGCACTAGTTGTGTCCTGTGTTTCGTTGTGGAGGTGTTGCTGTTTGTACCGGGATGTTGTCAATGTCGAGGTGCACTTATACTTATGTGCGTATTCTGCACGGTGGGTAATTCGCTCCTGCGGCTCTGATTTGTCTGCCACTGATCCCTTTCATGCGGTGTGCCTGTCAGTTATGTGCTTCCACGGTGCTGAGGTGTTGCAGACTTGGGTAACTTGTGCTCTTTGTCGAGTTGTGACCCTTGGGCATGATTTGTCCACAGATGCGTCGTTGACGTCATGGGTTGTTTGTGCAGGTGGTTGTGTCCGAGTGTGACCTGCTCCTTTCCGGTTGTGGTCTGCACTCAGCCACCTCAGTGCCGTGCCGTGTACATTGTCATGGTGATTGGACTGCAGCCATACTACTCGTCATGTGGTGTCTCTTGCATTGTCAGCTTGGCTGACGTATATGCATGTTTGCTGTGTTTCACATGTGTTCATGTGTTGGTTGTGTGCTTGTTGATGTGTTGTGTGGGTGCCCCTTTGGGCACATGATGTACGTGGGACTACTTGGTGTTTGTGTGTGTGCTGAAGTGTTCCTGTGGGATCAGGGACATGATCCTGAGTCACTGTGGGTGTGCAGTGTGCTCTGCTTAATTGTGCATGTGTGCCATTGGGCCCATCTCCCCCGTCCACCCACTCCCTGGTCGGTGCGCACCCTGTTGATGTGGTGTCAGGTCATGTTGGCCAGTGTCCGAATCCCCGACTCCTGTCACCGTCTCCCGACTGGTGACTGTGGCCACCATATTCTCCATGTCATTCAGCTCCTGGTGTTCTGCTGGCCCCCCTCCTCCGGAGTGCGTTGCTACTTTCGTGTTGGCAGCGAGTTTCTACTTGGTTTTGCCATTCATATCAGTCCAGGGCCTCTTGTGCTCTTCTATTTGCCCTCCTCTGCCATGCAATGGCTTTCACATGGTCCGAGGTGGTGTGCCATCTTTTCCTCTTTGTTGCCAATGACACATTGGAGGTGACGTGCAGTTGGTGATGGTGATCTGGCTCATCCGTAGCTATAATCGGGTTTTCCTGGCAACTGTACCCCGTCTTCCTCTTCCTCTTCTCATTGCCTTTCCACGGGCGCTGTATTCCTGGGTGTTCCTCCATGGGGATTGTGGGGTTCATGTTGTCCTCTGCAGTCGGTCAGGGTGCATCCGTGGTGCTCCACAGTTGATGTTGTTTTTTAGTAGCATTTTTGTTGGTTGTCGCTGTTTTCTTATTGCGTTTGGGCCCATCGCATGTTTTTTCGCGTTGAGGTTTGTGTTTTTATCTCCATCGAGGTGGTTGTATCACGGACATTGGCTGCGTTTTCGGCGGACTATCGCATGGTACTGCCGTGTTGTGAATTCCACGTTGACACAGGGTTATTTTCCCGTGATAGGCTGCGATGTGTAAAGTTGCGTTAACATTTTTTGGAGATGTTTAGCACACGTTCTTGTGAATATACCCCCAAGAGTTTGCTTGGAAAAGGGAAAAAGAGGTGATAATCTGATAGTCACACAGGAATTGTGGGATGCGAGAGAGATGTTTCACAAGCAATCAGGAACCAGTCTCATAACTACGGTAGATCATCATTTTGCCTTCTATGAATTATTGGATCTTCGTGGATACTATGGACGGTGGTTTTTGATGCAATACTTCTTCCAAAAAATACAATTAATTTAAATATAAATGTGTATAGCGGGCAACAAAGGTTCTGGTGGCACAGACAGAAAAGATGCATGGTGCAGTATGACATTCTTTTCAAAGTCTGCCCAGCAGACACTTACCCAGTAAACCCTAATGATTAGTGTACAACAGGGTGATCAAGTAAGGCAGACTCATTTATCTATGATTAGGTAGAATAACCAGTACAGCAATACTTCTGAAATGGTAGCCGGGCTGGGATAGTGTCAGTCACAAGATGGTTCCCTCTTACTCTCTTGTCTAGGCTTCTGAGAACTCCAAAGCAACAGCCTTCTGGGAAGTCTCCTTCATTTTTTCCATTTCGCCAGTCAGGCTGCAGACTTGACTGAAGGAGGCTTTGTGGAACTTTGCTGGATGTCTTGAATATCAATTCTGCTCCAGTTCTGCCTGGTACGTATGTTTGTATCTTTGCATTGCATACTGTCAAGCCACAACACCAAGCCTAGGCCTTCCGTATCCTTCCGTGGTAGTCACAAGGAGTACCACAGAAATTTGGCAACAAATAGTGCCTGAACACGTGGTCTCAGATTTCATGCTCTCGTGCACGAGCTGAATGGCAAGCCACGATTGTACTTGTTGGCAGAGGCTCATTTGCTGCAACGGAAGCCCTAAAAATACCACTAATCACCTACATGCAAGTGAAGTTCCTAGCTGCGCCACGCTGATGAAGTTTCCTGCTAGCAGAGAGAGACATCCTTGACTGTTTTTCCTTGAAGTAGGGATTAGCGACGCAGCTCGTGACGGGCCGTAGGACCATGATAACAAGCTGGCAACAGACACGGTGGGGGGAAAAAGGGCGCTCGAGTGGCCGTCCACTTATCTAGTTTTTATTTTCCAATTCCGGAATCGGTCCTGCGGGGAATCAGAAAGCAGATGCTGCGCTTGGTCTATGGCAAGCAGGCAAGTGCATGTTGCCATAGAGACCGGATGCCCGTTTTTAAGGTGGCTACAAGTCTTTCGATTGTGAAAATGCAAACCTGAGAGAACTGCCGAGTTGAAATGTGGCAGCCTGAAATTCCTCGAGGTCACGATCCACTGCTCAGCCTGACAAACTGCCTTCTTGTCTTCTCTGTGACTGTATGAGTTCTGCATTTTACTGTCAGTTAGGTGAGTGTGTGTGCGTGCGTGCGCGTACGTGCGTGCGTGTGTATCGTGTGTGTGTCTGGTGGGAGAGCTCATGCCTTCATAGCGCGAGCAGTGTTAATACTAATATTACATTTGAAAAGCACAACTCTCCCGTCACACCTACATAGGAAGAGCAAAAGCCATGCTGCCGTGCCAGCACTCTTCAACAAGGACTACCTGGGGGTGTGAACTTCCATGCCCAAGAAGATGCTGGTGGTCCTTCTGAAATGTCGGGGACTGGTTCGATCCCATTGCGCTAAGTAAATGTGCTGGTGAAGAGAGATTGTACATTTTTTAAATCTCTTTATCAGTCTGCTGGCTCATCCCTTCCACCGCCTGCATCATTTGTACATGTCTTGACAGCTAACCAGAAAAGGCCTTAATGGATCAGTATAATTTGACGCTGAATAAGGGTTTTATATATATATATATATATATATATATATATATATATATATATATATATATATATATATATATATATATATATATTCACTGAAAAAACCATAGGTTTCACACATGTTATAGTTAGCGGAAATTTTACTGATAAAAAACCAATGAAATTCCCCCGTTATAGTTAGTGCAGGCAACTATAACTCACGCGACCGCAATCCTCTGCTGATGCTAATACTGTATTTAGACACTTATTTGCCCATGTCTTCTTCCATACATTTTTAGCTATACATATATTACAAATATTTTTTTTTCATAAAGACACATATGTCATCAGCAGAAGATTGCGGTCGCGTGAGTTATAGTTGCCTGCACTAACTATAACGGGGGAATTTCATTGGTTTTTTATCAGTAAAATTTCCGCTAACTATAACATGTGTGAAACCTATGGTTTTTTCAGTGAATTTGCAAGGTTTTTTAAATGCTAATTCCTAACTATAACGTGTGTGAAACCTATGGTTTTTTTAGTGAATTTGTACGGTTTTTTAAATGCTAAGTTACTTTACGCCATTCGTGGCGTGCGCGCCCACTTAACGCAGTTCGTTCCGTGCGCGCACGGTGAGCACGCGGTGTGCTTCGCGCACCGCGCGCCCACTTTACGCAGTTAGTGCCGTGCACGCTCCGTGACTATGGTATGGGTGCCATTTACCACAACAACTTGCGTTATGACATGCAAGACATTTATAGAGGAGATGGTGTGCACTTCAATGATGAAGGGAACAGAGTCTTCCTCTTGAACCTTAGACTCTGCATCGGTACTTACTTGTAGGTACCACTAAAAAATCATTTCATAAACACAACGGCTCTTTTTAGAGCCCCCTAATATCTAAACACTTAAATCTGATTTTCATTTTTTTTTTTTCTACCGTACGCTTACCGTAAGCTTACCGTACGCGTACCCCGTGATTTTTTTTAAAATCAATAAATGTTTTCTTTGTACTTTACAGTCCTTCTTTGACCCCCTCACAAATGTAAGGGGGTCTGTAACTCTCCTCATTGCCCCCTTTCCTTGTTTTCACTCTTTTTTTTCAGAGTGAAATACACAAAATGGCGGCCGCCGCTTCCTGGTTTCGGCCGATTCGAATGTTTACTAAGATCTAAGAGCCAATCAGAATCGCGCTCGCGCACGCCACGCCACGCCACCGTACGCTTACCGTAAGCGTACGGTAAGCGTACCGTAAGCGGGCTCAGATATATATATTGATTTAAAGGCTATTTTCTCAGAATCTACTGAACAGATTTACACCAAACCTACAAAAGGCACTTCCTTGACCTAGGGACTACCTCTCTGCCAAATTTTGAGTAATTCTGTTCAGCCGTTCGGGCTGTAGCTCGTTCTAAAGGTCCTATGGAAAAATGCATGGGAAAAACGCGTTTTGGGACCCCCCTTTTATCTCAGCCCCCGCTTGACGGATCCCCCCGAGACTTTCAGGGTAGGAGCGGAGCGTAGCGCCCCACCTATTTTGAGAAATTCGCGAGGATTCGTCGACCGGCGCCAAAGTTATTCAAAATAGAATGTTGAGGTTTTCCTATGGAAACGTGGTCCTAATATATATATATATTCACTGAAAAAACCATAGGTTTCAGGGGTGTTATAGTTATCTGGACTTTTCACTTGTACAAAACCATTGAAATTCCCCCGTTATAGTTAGTTCAGCTAACTATAACTCGCGCACCCGCAATGCACTGCTGATGACGTCACATATTACATCACTCATGACCTGGTCAGTGACATCACTCATGACATCACTGATGACATCATCCTTGTGATAGAGTTGCAGACCTCCTCTCACCCTAATATAACCTTTGATACACACATTCAAAAATAGAGACTACAATTTTCAAAACAATGGACATACCAATACCAGTTACAACAACCTCTTCAGTAATTCTAAGCTCCACATACACATCCACTCATTCACCAACAGTCCTATACAGTCACTCATACATGTACTTACTCATCATATGTACTCATACACCTATACATCCTGTTACACAATGCCACTCATCCATAGAGTTACTCACACACATAGTCACTCATGATAATAAAGAATCAAACATACATTTACTTGCATATACAGTTATACACACACCACCACACTTACTTCTATGGAAACTTACACATACTTAGTCTTTTAAACAATCACTTATAGAAACACATACTTATTCATACAGGAACTCTTTCAATCTCTCACTCTCACATATACTCACTTATATACACCAATAGTCACATATACTAGTTTAAAACATATGTAGTTACTCATAAAGACACTATTGAGACGGTCATTCACTCACTAACACACCCATACACACCCTCATCCACCCATACAGTCCTGCACACATGCTGTCTTCAACACATACAAACAGTGAGTCACTCATTCATGTAACTATGCACTACGTAATACCCCCCCACCGAACCATACAGACACTCAGACTGATACTCAAAAAACCAACTAATAACCTATATAGACACCCATGTAGCTACTCACCAACCCATGCAGCCACGTATACACAAAGTGAGAGACTGATACAGATATTTACATATTTAAACATTGCTCACTAAGCCATGTATTCACTATGATACACTTAATCAGTCAGTTACACAATAAATTTTTCAAAAGCAAATCATCCATTTAGACACTTATATACCCATTTATTCTTCCATCGACATTGAGATATACATATAAAACATATTTAATTTTCAGAAAAACACACATTCACTGGATGATGTCATCAGTGATGTCAAGTATTCCAGACGGCGTTCGATGTCGAGACGGCGGTCTCAGTCAGCGTCAAGGAAGAACACGACATCGAGAAGGAGTTCTCCATCGATTCACACTGTAGCTTCTCCCAGACGCTCTGCGTCGAGGGCGAGGGCGATGAGGTTGATTGCTTCAATGTCAAGACATCCGACGTCAAAGCGGGGAGAGAGGTCGACATTGAGGAGAAGATCGCTCTCAAAAGACTCACCGGTGCTGGTTACATATAGTCGTTCGACGTCGAGGCATTCCACTTCGACGTCACATCGCTCCTCCAGGCACAGTTCAACCTCCAGAGACCGCATGGAGTCATCATCTTCAGTGGCGAGCTCTCCTCAAGTCATTTCGACGTGAAGCTCTTCTCCGTCTCCAGTGGCACGACAATCACCAAGACCAACGTCTCCAAGAAGGCAAAGGTCTCCTTCAGTACATCTGTCGCCAAGATGGCTTCTTCCTATCAGCCATTGGCAGAAAGATGCTTCTGGGCAAGCTAGACGTTATTTGGACTATTCCAGTCCACTACACAGATCCCCGTTGAAGCGATTATTACAGGAGGTGGACAGATCACCTATTGCTCGGACCAGGGATCGTCAGGACAAATCTCCGGAGCATAGACCATCTCATGCTCATCGGAAGAGAACGAGAACACTGTCTTTGTCGTCTTATTCATCTCACTCTTCAAAAAGGGACTTTTCACCTACCCTTATGGATAGCCCTCCTTCTAGAGTGTCACCTATCGATGACATCAATACATTTCACGATGTCCTCACTAGAGGAGCACTGAAACTGAACATAGATATGTCAGCTCCGCAGGCTTCTACCTCTATCATATTCAAGACTCTTCATCAACAGTCCATGTCTAGACCTTTACTCCCACTGGTTCCTGGTCTTCTCGAACCAGTGATGGACGTTTTTCTCACCCCATCCGCGATTTAAAGCTGCCCCAGTGAGGATTCAGAAAAAATATAAGCCTGCAGCTTCGGATACTTTATTTTTAAAGTCAGATCCTCCAACGGACTCTGTGATCCTTGCGGCAGCAAAGAAAACTCATGCAGTCACTTCTTCATCCTCTGTCCCTCCAGACAGGGAGAGTCGAGCCCAGGACTCTTGGGGGAGAAAGGTTTGCGGATCCGCAGCATCTTCCTTGAAGGTATCAAGCGCTGTTGCCCTATTAGGACGCCTCGACAGGTCCTTGTAGGATTCTTTGGAGCGTTTTAAAGAAAAGCTGCCAAAAGAGGACAGACGAGATTTTGCGGAGATTCTCCCAGAAGGGGCGCTGGTTTCTAATCCGGTGATTAGTACTGCAGCGGACTGGGCTTCCCTGGCTGCACATTCATATGCACACAACATTTGTGCACGAAGGTCTTCATGGCTGCGTCTAACAGCTTTAAAGCCGGAGTCTCAATATCGGATTTTGAATCTTCCTTTCTCTGGAACATCTGTTTTTGGTTCCCACACCGATGAAGAAATGGCCAGGATGAAGGCTGATCTGGATACGCTGAAGGCGGTAGGCCTAGTAAAGAAAAAAGAATTTAGACGAAGATACAGACCTTACAATAGCAAAAACTACCAACAGAAGGTTCAAACCCCTCAATGGCAGCAGAACCAGCAATCCAGGTCTCAGTTTCAAAGCCGAAGAGGTTCCAGAGGCAGAGGAGGACAACGTCAACAATCCTCCGGCGCACCCAAGACTTCAGGGAAACCGTGATCTTCTGCTTCCTCCAGCGCCGTTGCCCACTCCAGTGGGAGGAAGTATTTCGAATCACGTGGCAGAGTGGCGCAAAATAACAAAAGATCAATGGGTGCTAAATATACTGAACAATGGATACACACTTCGTTTCAGTGATCCACCTAAGAACATTCCGCCACTAAAGTCTCAAACTAAAACTGCTACGTCAGGAGGTGTCTGTCCTCCTCCAGAAATTGGCCATAGAAGAAATTCCTCTGGCTCAAAGAGGAAAGGGAGTCTTTTCCAGGTACTTTCTGGTACCAAAGAAAGACCAACCGCACAAATACAGACCTGTCCTGGATCTGCGATCCCTGAACAAGGTCATTCGGAGAGCCAAGTTTCGCATGTTGGCGCTACATCAAATGTATCCACACCTACAAAAAGGGGATTGGATGTGTTCGATAGACCTCGAAGATGCGTACTTCCACATACCGATTGCTCCTTGTCACCGCAAGTTCCTGAGATTCATGGTGGGCTCGAAAACATTACCAATTGCGAGCCTTACCATTGGCCTAAAATCAGCGCCAAGGGTATTCACAAAGTGCATGGCGGTGGTAGCCGCAGCTCTGCATTGTCAAGGTCTCTTTGTGTACCCATACCTGGACGATTTGGCTGTTGAAGGGTTCGTCGCCACAGATGATGAAGGAACACTTTCGAATTTGCCTAAATCTACTTCTCCGTGTAGGCCTTCACGTGAACCTGGACTAATCTGTCCAACAGCCCACTCAAAGTCTACATTATCTGAGTGCCACCATAGACTCCGGTATAGGAAAAGTGTTTCCTTCGGAGGGACGACTGTTCTCGATGAAACAGAAATGCAACTCTCTGCTTCATGTGCACCAACCATCAGTGCGGCAAGTGGCCTCTCTCCCAGGGTCGATGGCCTCTTGCATATTTCACATCCCCAACGCCAGATTGAGAATTAGACCGCTGCAACAAGATGTGGAATGGGACCAATCCTCAGGACTTTAGGAGGATCGAATTCTCCTCTCCCAAGTGGCGTAGTCATCCATGATTTGGTGGACTCAACCGAAAAATCTTCTGGTGGGAGTGCCCTTCCACCAGTCTCTTCCACAGCAATCCCTGATCACGGATGCATCTCTCCAGGGATGGGGGGAGCACTTGTGTTGTTTTCAAACTCAGGGCAGATGGTCGAGCAAGGAGCAGACCTACCACATAAACATGTTGGAGCTGCGGGCAGTTCATCTAGCTCTCAAGGCTTTCCATCCATCGATTCAGTCAGACTCGATTCTGATTCAAACGGAAAATACAACCGCCATGTATTACTTTAACAAACAAGGTGGAACACGCTCTCGCCCACTGTCCTTGGAATCCCAAGCGATCTGGCACTGGCAAGGAATCTCTCGATCACAGCGGTACACCTGCCAGGAGAACAAAACGTGCGGGCAGACGCTCTCAGTTGGCACTTCGAAGAACAAGAAGACTGGGTGCTCAACGACGACGTAGTGGCAGACATCTTCCGGCAATGGGGTCGACCATCCATCAACCTTTTTGCAGACGATCTAGACAAGAAATGCCACGCCTTCGCGTCCAGATTTTACCGACCAGGAACCAAAGGGAATGCTCTTTTGATCAACTGATCCGGAACATTTGCATACGCCTTTCCTCCCCTTCCTCTCATCCAGAAGGTGGTGACCAAGCTCATCCGATGCAGGATGAAGATGAACCTGATAGCACCGGTCTGGCTCCGCCAATGGTGGTATCCGGACCTATTGCAACTCTCAATATGTCCACACAGGAGATTGCCGTGCAGACTGGACCTTCTGACCAAAATGGGCAGGAAGATTCTGCACCCCAGCCTTCCGTCGCTGAGATTGGCAGCCTGGCTCCTGAAGTCCTGCAATACGGACACTTTAATCTCCCTCAGGACTGCATGAACATTTTGAGGGAGTCGAGGAGGCCTTCCACAAGAAGTTCTTATTCTTTTAAATGGAAGAGGTTTTTCTTGTGGTGTATGCGTAATGGTTTTAGTCCAACTAGTGGGCAGGAGGAGGTCATCTTGCCTTATCTTCTGTATTTAGCCAAGTCTGGTTTGAAGTACTCGTCTATAGAAGTTCACTTGGCGGCCATTACGGCCTACAGAAAATCACCTAACCAGCCTTCCTTTTTTCAACTCCAGGTGATCAAAGATTTCCTTCAGGGGTTGAAAGTTTTTTCTCCTGTCCGACATCCTTCACCTCCTTGGGAGTTCAATATTGTTCTGTCTAAGCTTATGGGCCCACCTTTTGAGCCCATCCATAAAGCCAGTTTATAGCACCTAACGTGGAAAGTTGCTTTTTTAGTAGCTATCACGTCAGCACGCAGAGTAAGTGAAATCCAGGCACTCTGCGCAAAGGAATAATATACGGTTTTCCATCACAATCGGGTGGTTCTGAGGACTCGCCTGTCTTTTTTACCAAAAGTGGTGTCCGACTTCCATGTTAACCAGACCATTTCCCTTCCCTCATTTTTCCCCAATCCTGCTACTCCAGCAGAAAGGTCTCTTCACTCACTTGACCTCAAGAGGGTTCTAAAATTCTATTTGGAGGGAACGAAATCCATTAGGAAGTCTGACCAATTATTCTTAAACTATGGTGTTGTCATGAGAGGTTATCCAGCCTCCAAACGATCTATCTCGAGGTGGATAGTATCCTGCATTAAGTTGGCTTATCAACTGGCGAACAAGCCTCTATTGGTTTCCCCTAAGGCTCACTCCACTAGGGGAAAAGCAGCTACAGTAGCTTTCTTGCATAATGTACCGATGGCCGAGATTTGCAAGGCGGCAACTTGGAAATCGGTACACACGTTTACTAGGCACTACTGCCTTGATTCTGACTCCAGAGCAGATACCCAAGTAGGCCAAGCCTCCTTGAAGAATTTGTTCCAGTGCTAATTTCATTGGTTTCATGTTTTTTTCTCAATACCTGTTGAGTTTATGCTTATCGTTTGCCCGCAGGTTGAGGGGATGGGATTGCTATTCTATTATGCTTATGACTATTGATGAGGATCCCCTGGAAGAAAAGGATAAGTTACTTACCTGTAATCCTAGTTCTCTTCCAGGGGTATCCTCATTAATAGTCATTAGCAACCCACCCGCCTCCCCGGGCAAATGATTGCGATAAATGTCATTTCTTTGTGCCCTGGCCTATGGGTCTCCGCAAAGAACAACTGACCTAACTGTCACCCCTGAGGCATGATGGGAATCTAGGGGTCATAGCTGCCTTAAAGGCACGGTGCCAGTTGATTCCTATGTGTTTCTATGAGGTTAGCTTTTCACACTGAGTGTTTTCTGCAATGCAGCCTGTGAGCTGGCAATGCTGTCATTCCTCTTTGCAGGATTGTTTTTTCTGCTGCACATTAAAGCAGTTCAAATGCTCTTTGTTTTCTTCACTGTTTAGTGTTGAATGTATATATGTGTGCAAAGGAAATTCTTGTAGCATTGCTCAACTCTTCGTTTCTGTATGGACGGCTGCATTTGTTATATATGTGTATACATATATATATATAAGTGTGTGTGTGTGTGTGTGTGTGTGTGTATATATATAATGTATGTGTATATATATATATATAATGTATGTGTGTGTATATATATATATAATGTATGTGTGTATATATATATAGTGTGTGTGTGTATGTATATATATATTCACTGAAAAAACCATAGGTTTCACACATGTTATAGTTAGCGGAAATTTTACTGATAAAAAACCAATGAAATTCCCCCGTTATAGTTAGTGCAGGCAACTATAACTCACGCGACCGCAATCCTCTGCTGATGCTAATACTGTATTTAGACACTTATTTGCCCATGTCTTCTTCCATACATTTTTAGCTATACATATATTACAAATATTTTTTTTTCATAAAGACACATATGTCATCAGCAGAAGATTGCGGTCGCGTGAGTTATAGTTGCCTGCACTAACTATAACGGGGGAATTTCATTGGTTTTTTATCAGTAAAATTTCCGCTAACTATAACATGTGTGAAACCTATGTTTTTTTCAGTGAATTTGCAAGGTTTTTTAAATGCTAATTCCTAACTATAACGTGTGTGAAACCTATGGTTTTTTCAGTGAATTTGTACGTTTTTTTAAATGCTAAGTTACTTTACGCCATTCGTGGCGTGCGCGCCCACTTAACGCAGTTCGTTCCGTGCGCGCACGGTGCGCTTCGCGCACCGTGCGCGCACAGTGAGTACGCGGTGCGCTTCGCGCACCGCGCGCCCACTTTACGCAGTTAGTGCCGTGCACGCACGGTGGGCACGCAGTGCGATGACAAAGCAAGAAAGCACGTCAACAAATCTGTTTCTGCTTTCCTCCGTGACTATGGTATGGGTGCCATTTACCACAACAACTTGCGTTATGACATGCAAGACATTTATAGAGGAGATGGTGTGCACTTCAATGATGAAGGGAACAGAGTCTTCCTCTTGAACCTTAGACTCTGCATCGGTACTTACTTGTAGGTACCACTAAAAAATCATTTCATAAACACAACGGCTCTTTTTAGAGCCCCCTAATATCTAAACACTTAAATCTGATTTTCATTTTTTTTATTTTTTTTTCCTACCGTACGCTTACCGTAAGCTTACCGTACGCGTACCCCGTGATTTTTTTTAAAATCAATAAATGTTTTCTTTGTACTTTTCTGTCCTTCTTTGACCCCCTTACAAATGTTAGGGGGTCTGTAACTCTCCTCATTGCCCCCTTTCCTTGTTTTCACTCTTTTTTTTCAGTGTGAAATACACAAAATGGCGGCCGCCGCTTCCTGGTTTCGGCCGATTCGAATGTTTACTAAGATGTAAGAGCCAATCAGAATCGCGCTCGCGCACGCCACCGTACGCTTACCGTAAGCGTACGGTAAGCGTACCGTAAGCGGGCTCAGATATATATATTGATTTAAAGGCTATTTTCTCAGAATCTACTGAACAGATTTACACCAAACCTACAAAAGGCACTTCCTTGACCTAGGGACTACCTCTCTGCCAAATTTTGAGTAATTCTGTTCAGCCGTTCGAGCTGTAGCTCGTTCTAAAGGTCCTATGGAAAAATGCATGGGAAAAACGCGTTTTGGGACCCCCCTTTTATCTCAGCCCCCGCTTGACGGATCCCCCCGAGACTTTCAGGGTAGGAGCGGAGCGTAGCGCCCCACCTATTTTGAGAAATTCACGAGGATTCGTCGACCGGCGCCAAAGTTATTCAAAATAGAATGTTGAGGTTTTCCTATGGAAACGTGGTCCTAACTATAACTACCTACTGGCGACTGCCAGTAGGTAATATATATATATATATATGCCAAAAATACAATACCTTGGTCACGGTCGATTGTAACATATCACATGATTGGTTTTTAAATAAAGAAAAAAACTTTCAAGGAAATGCTGATTACCTCATTTCCTGTTCCCATCAGGACTCACTCCATTGACTTATGGGAGTTGTAGTCCGATAACTTTATATGTATAAACAATTACATCCATGAAGTATAAAGAAACATTCAAACAGAGTAGAAATAAACTCTTTCAAAGCGGGGCAGGATAGTAAAAAACAAATCAACATTATCAGGTCGACTTTCACATGTGTCCATGGTATGAACTACATTAGTTCCTGCAAACCTGCGACACCGTGGTTATTCACAATAAATGATTATTCTCAAATGTTTTGGTGTCATATTTGTCCTACTCAATGATAAGTTTTAGGTGGTTTCAGATCAAGGTGATATCCGCTTTATTGTGATCGACCTTTTTCCTATTTGAGGAAAATTTGTGGCTCCCTTTTAGTCTCCTCCAGTGGAGTGTCTCACTTGGTGTCACAGGGTGAGCAGTGGGTCTATGTTTTTGTGCGGTTTGATGATTAGATATGTATGTAGAGTTCTTCCGACTGATTCAATCCATTAGGTGCCAAAGTCCTGAAATTCAGGATATGGCGTGATTCCCGTTGGCGTAGCATTTTCTCTCTGTTGCCACCGCGTGTCAAGGTGGGGATGGATTCTATCCCTTGAAATTTCAACAGTTTCCAATTACCATTGTGATGCATGTCCATGTGTTTTGCCACTGCGTTGTTTTTGTCTCTGTTTTTGGTTGCGCGAACATGTTCTAATATTCTCTTTTTTAGTTCGCATATGGTGCTCCCCACATATTTTAGCTTGCATGGACATTCAATGATGTAGATGGTGTATTGGCTTTTACAAGATATTAAGTTTCGTATGTGCCAGACTTTCCCACTGGCCATTGAGATTTCTGAGATGGGCTGTGCAATTTGACACACCTTGCAGTTGTGGCATTTGATAAATCCTTTGGTTTTGAGCCAAGTTTCCTTTGGTTGTTTGATTTGTAAATGACTGTGTATAAGTCGATCCTTCAAGTTGGTTGCTCTGCGAAATGTTATTGTTGCTTGAGATCCCATTTTTTCACCAATTGTACCATCCATTTGTAAGATTTTCCAATTTTTTTGTATAATCTTGGCTACTTCCCTTGATTCCAAGGAGAAATCCATGATTAATCGGATGGGGTCTATGTCAGATGGTTGTTCCAAATCTTTTGGTTTAAGGCATTCATTTCTGGAGGTTTTGTTGGCTTTAGACCAGCATCGATTAACAATTTTTGCATTGTATTTCCTGGCTTTGAATCTTTGAATTGTCCCAGCGCTGTGTTTTTTCCACTCAGATTCTTCACTGCAAATTCTTCTTAAACGTAAGAATTCACCATACGGTATGCTTGATATTAGGGCTGGTGGGAGGAAACAGTCGCATGGAACAACCTGAATGAGAAATACACCAAACATATAGTGAGTTGGACTCGCTTTATTGATGATCTATTCATTATTTGGAATGGAAAGACTGATGAATTTGAGGATTATTTCTCTATACTTAACAACAGCACAAAGGGATTGAAATTCACCTATACAATCAGCAAAGAAAAAACGACTTTCCTAGATACTGAAATTTATGTGAAGAATGATCATCTGGAAACAACACTTCATCGCAAGATAACAGCCACCAATGCGACTTTGGAAGCAACAAGCTTCCATCAACCTGCCCTAATATCAAGCATACCGTATGGTGAATTCTTACGTTTAAGAAGAATTTGCAGTGAAGAATCTGAGTGGAAAAATCTGTGGACTAAATTGGTTGGACCAGTTCCACTTTTGCCTTTGGCATATATTAGCATATACAAAGGCAGATTGAGGAAAAAGCGACATTAATTGCACAAAGGTGTCCTTAACAAGCATTTCCAGACCTACCCCAGTTAAAGTGCCTAGGTCATTTCCACCACAGTGCACAATAATAAGGTTAGGCTGTTGGAGGTGTAGAAAAGATTTCACCAAAGGCATTAATTGGTGCCACTTTAACCCTCTCTGACCAATCCATTTAATATCTACATTTGGCAAAGCAAGGTCTCTCACCATACCTCTTTTTTCTGCATACTTTTCACTCCAGAAGACATAGCTGTGACCTACAATCCACACTGTGAACATCTTTCAAGGAGATCTGGATGCACTCAGGAGGTGTCTTTCAGTAGAATGGCAATATGAAATGAAAGACAGTTGTAAAATGGAGGCATACATATTTTTTTTAATAAAAAGAACTCATTGGCTGATTCAAACCATTTTACAGTCAAAACTAGGCTGTATGTGTACATTTTTAGAAGCATGTTTTGTATTGGTTCAGAAAAGTGTGTTCCCACAGAAGATTAATTTGGATTTGCTGTTAGGTTTGACAGGTGAAGCACTCTTGCTCTTTGGAATAGAAACATTGTGTGCTGAACTTCTGACCTCTCTGCTCACACCAGTGTTCCATGAGCTGTTGCTATGGTACCAGGCAGAAGTCAAGTTGGGGGAAGGGTTCATTTGGAAAAGGGTTGAAGTTTTCAACCAATAGAATTGTGTGATTTCATTTGAAAAAATGTGGGAAGCACTGAGATTTGTAATTAACATGTATATGTGTGAAAAAAGAGAGGGAAACATTGCCATTTACTGGTTCTGGTGAGAGGAGAGAGGTGTACAGCTCTGAGATTCTGACTCTGATAATCTGCTGTTTGAGTGCCACATTTCTTTCTCAACTAACTAATTTTAAAGGTGAGATATGAGTTTGAGAGGGGATGTATGTGGTGATTTTTGATATAAATATTAGAATTGTGATTCTTCTTTAAAAGTTGTGTTTTACATTTTGTGGTTTGGGAGATATTTAAGTGTCTTGAACTTGTAAAATATTATGGAGTATGTTTTCACCATAAGTTAAGGTGTACTGGTATCACTGAGGAATACTGTTTTGTGCATAGAATCAAACCATGAGTGTGTGCACACAGGAATTGTTGTCAGAGATTTTAATAGTGTTGGTCCGGTTGTGTAAGAATGGCATTTTTAGGAAAGGGTCAGCTTTTTTTTTGTAAATATGATGGTTTCCATTCAGCATAAATCAGTAACACACAAATGGGAGGCAAATGCTAACACATTTGAAATTGATATAGTAGATTTTGCTTCTAATCATGCAAAAAATTGTTTTTTAAATATGAAAATATGTGTACTGTATTCTAAAATGTATTATTAAATATTAATACTTTTTTCTTTTTTTTCAGATTGAGAAAGAAAATTTAGGAAAAAAAAAACCTTTTTTCTAGCAATTTAAATAAACCATTTATTAATAAATAAGTTATTTTGTTGGTTAGGTAAGTGTGAAATTTCTGTGTTTATCACACATTTAGTTTCATGCTCCCTTTTTTTCACTTCTCCTCTCTCTGCTTTTCTCATTTCCGTTGTACTCCCTCAAGGACCTTGTAGGGTGAAAAATTAAAAAAAAAAAAAAAAAAAAAATGCGCGTACCGTACGCGCACGGTAAAAACAAAAATTAAAAAAATTTAAAAAAAGTTGTGAGGTAAGGTTGGCTCTTAAAAGAGCCGTTGTGTTAATACAGGGACAGAGGAAAGAGAGAGTGGGAATATTAACAAGGACCACAGATGTGCTGGTCTATCTTATTGTTTATTAGGGAAATACTGGTCTCCCCATGAACAATTAGACCATAACATCTGGTGCACCTCATTTGTACCCTCTGAAATCGAGGGTTCCTTTCCACAGGAGCAGAAGAGGGTGATGCTCCCACCGCAGAGGAAGTGCTCGGCTGAGCTGCCGAAGATGTACTCGGCTGAGCTTCTGCGGATGTGCTCAGGTGACTTACTGAAGGGTTTGCTTCAGTATGTCGAGCAAAAGTCCTTGGATGAACATCCCTAAGGTGTCTCAACATAGTGTGATTACCAAAGGAATACTTCTTCCTTGGATTACCTCTAGATAACACACGCTCACAAAGTGAGCAGGTAACTAAAGGAGCATTTACCTTTTTCTACCCCTCAGGAAATGTAAAATACTCCCAAATAAAAGAACTCTTCTGTTTCCTCCTTCTCTGTCTGATGATGCTGCTGCCCTGCTCACTCTCAGAAGAGGACTGCTGCTCTGCCATTGTATCCCAAAGACAATTCAGCTCCTTCTCCTAAGAAATCACAAGCAGTAATGAGGGGAATGGGTGTGGTGTAGGAAGATTCTGGAACTGAAAGTAGTTTAAACCAATCAAAAGTGTTGTTTCTTGATCACATGACCAACCGTACGCGCACGTTAAGCTTACCGAGCGCGTACGGTAAAAGTACGCATGCGCTTACGAAAGACACATGCACGTGCACATGCGCATTACAGGCACACTCGTACACTTCCGCGTAACGTGCGCATGCGCGTATAAAGCATGCGCTTACGCGTCGCGTAGGAAGTACGGACGCGTCCGCAAATTGCGTAAGCATGCGCACAAGGAGTATAAATATTACGTACGCTCACCGTACATAAAGCTAAGCGTGCGCTTACGGTAAGCTTACCGTACGCGCATGGTAAAAAAAAATTACAAAAAAATTTAAAAAAAAAAAAAAGGTTTGTTGAAGATATTAACTATGTTATACAACTATATCTAACCATTTATTTAAAAAAAGTGAATCATACTATATTGAAGAATGCATTAAATCCATGAATATATACATAGGTAGCATAGTGTTTAAAGGAAAAAAATAAAAAGAAAAAAAATGATGTAACACACATTATATTTAGGAATTAGCATTTAAAAAACCTTGCAAATTCACTGAAAAAACCATAGGTTTCACACACGTTATAGTTAGGAATTAGCATTTAAAAAACCTTGCAAATTCACTGAAAAAACCATAGGTTTCACACATGTTATAGTTAGCTGGACATTTCTCTCGTAAAAAACCATTGAAATTCCCCCGTTATAGTTAGTTCAGCTAACTATAACTCGCGCACCCGCAATCCACTGCTGATGACATCACATATTACATCACTCATGACATGGTCAGTGGCATCACTCATGACATCACTGATGACATCTCAAATGACATCACTGATGACATCACTGATGACATCATCCAGTGAATATGTGATTTTCTTAAAATTTTCAATATCTTTTATATATATAGGGAAAGGCATGTTAAAGAATGAGTGGGTGTACAAGTGTGTAAAGGGATGATTTTCTGTGTTGCGTAACTGACTCGATAAGTGAGTCGTTTAACTGCATCTTACTTCAGACTAGTGACTAAACTGTATAAATGTTTGTATGTGTCTGTGTGTTGGTGTATAAGTGGCGGCATGGTTTTGTGAATAGCTATATAAGTGTCTATATGAGTTATTGATTGCTTGTCTCAGTATCTGTATGAGTTCCTGAGTGTTTGTGTGGGTAAGGTGTGTGTGACTCTGTGCATAGATGAGTGAGTGGGTGATTCTATGAGTGGATGTTTTTAAAAGTGCATCTGTGATGGACTGTATGGTTGAGTGAGTGTATGTATGGCTGTGTTATGGATTGAATGTATATCTCAGTGGTACATTTGTGACTAACTACATATGTGAAAGGCAGTATATATGTGTGTAAGAGTATATAAGTGGCTAGATGTGAGAATGTGTGAATGTGACAGTGACTGTATGGATGAGTGTGTGCTTTTGTCAATGATTCTAATAGAGCATAAAAATGTGATACTATTTTTGTGAGCAAGGGAACTTGGGTGTGTATAACTGCATAGGTGAGTAAATGGCAGTGTGATTATTTGTATGAATGACTAGGTGTGAGAGTACCTCTATGGATGATTGGTAGTTTGTGAGTGTCTATATAGGTGTGTGTATAAATTCATATGATACTTTTTTATGGAGTGACTGTAATTATGAGTGACTTTACAGGTGAGTGTGTGGAGGTGTATGAAGACCTAAAAGTTAATATGTTTGTATGCAGTTATTGGTATTGCATTATTTATGAATATGAGAATGGAAATCTGTAATTTTGAGTTGGTATAGCCTGGCTTATTAATATGCCCCTATGTCATTCTGGATGCCATTTAGGCATTGGAAGTGGATCATATGTTTTTTGCAACCCAGAAGCAAAATCTGCTCCAAAATCTGGGCTCACCAATGCTATTTCAGGTTCTCTTCCATAAAATCCAGTCCAGTAAAGGATTATTGCAGAAGCCTGCGCAAGACGTGTTATCAAACCTTCACAACTGGGCCACACCTCCATTATCTTTTAAAAATCTTTATGGAGAAGGTGGATTTTTGGCCTTGGAAATATTAAAAAAAATTCTCGATGCATGTTCTTGTACAATTTAGGGGTGTATAGAGTTTTTATTATGCATGTTTAGACTCACAGATTTCCAGATTATTAGGCAACCAGTGGTTTGTATAATTTTTCCCTTTTCAGTGCCTTCACATTTGCCTACTTTTCTCTGTTTAGTGTTGGTGGGCCTCAGTAACTCATGGACGTGACACCATGTTACACCGGTAACTCTCGCTCTCATTTTGTACTCAAGTGTACAACTTGCTTAGCTTTTTCTTGCAACGGACTCAACTCAAATTATAAATCTATAGAAAATACTTGAAAATGTTGCAACTTTAAGGCAAATTAGCTATTACATGTAACTTTGTAACCTTTATTCTATTTTACTTATGTTAGTATTATTATTATATAGTGCACTACACCAGTCGGTATCAGTGCGCTGTATATTTGAACAGAATGTAATTGTATTTTACATAGAAGGAAGTTAAGATTCTTTTTTAAAATACTTAGTAAATACCCAGTAAATGAATCCCATGTTCTGCTCATTGAACGTGAGTGATGTAAGATGAAACTACAGACCATGGGAGTCTAGCGAGAGAGACAGATGAGAAATTTAGAAGAAGATGTACAGAGAGTGAGAGGATTTTAGAGGAGGACCAATGATGAGTCTGACAATAGTTAATATAGATGCAGATGAAACAGATGTGATTTTGTTTCTTACAGAACCGTAGTAAAGAATACGAGCATCTGAGTTCAGACTGGAGAGAGTTCCATTAGGCTGGAGCTGCTCCTGGGGATGATTGCCTGGCAGCAGCTTTGTTGTATAGGAATCTCTCATTTGAAGAGACAAGTGATGAACACTCCTGAGTTTTCTAGTAGTTATACAGTCTTGAGCGCATCTTACAGAGGACCAAGTCGGTGTAAAAGTAATGCTGTGTAAACTATACAGGCCAACTAGAATTTTCTCCTGGCTTCCAAAGGTAGCCAGTGTAAATGCTGCAGGACATGTGCAATTTAGATAACATTTGTTAGTGTCTGAAATTAGTTGGAGTGAACTAAATAATGATGATGGATTAAACCCATATCAGTTGACTGGGGGTGAGTGTTTGATTTGCTCAAGCGCTCCGTCCATCATCCCCTTTGGTATCGCTTTGAAATTAGTTTAGACAAAGAATGAAGAATATCTTTGACTGGAGCTAGAGTAGATGTGAAAGTGCCCAGCAGAAAAGCATTCTGAAATCAGTTTTCAAAATGACTAGAGTCTGGAACAGAAAGTGGAAGTCGTTTGATCATAGAAATATTTAATTTCCTTTATCAACAGCCATGTGGAGAGTATTTATCCAATCTGATTTGAAACTTTAGTCTTCTTAATGTCAGTGAAATAGGGAAAATTCTGTTTAAATCTGGATTGAGTTGTAATAGATTTGTAGACATCCAATCCTGTAGATAAACAGTTGTTTTGAATTGACATGTCATAATCCAGTGATAAATTTATATACATTATGTATTATCTGCATATTTTGGACAGTTTCATCTGTTCCTTCCATCAACCTTTGAATGCTCCTCATAGCTTTAGTGAAAAATAACCAGCCCGAGGGGAAAACAACTTTTGCAACCTCACTGTACCATCATATAGATAGTCAGGCAGTCTGGCGATCAGAGAAATAGGTAAA
Source organism: Triturus cristatus (assembly GCF_964204655.1). NCBI lineage: Eukaryota > Metazoa > Chordata > Amphibia > Caudata > Salamandridae > Triturus > Triturus cristatus. The sequence continues at coordinate 848,592,512 of NC_140590.1, forward strand.
TTGATAGACAGCCACAGATAGAGAGACAGATGGATAGTTAGATAAGCAGACAGACAGGTAAGTAGGTTAATGGACAGACAGACAATGTATTGTGCCCTCTTGTTGACACTAAAAGAATATCCCGAAGGACAAACCAGTATTTTTCAGAGGTTGTGAAACATTAAATTCATTTAATATTTGTATCAGTTTGTACTGTGTATATGGGTGGGACCTTGAAATGCTCACATCAAGCTAGACATGCTTCCATTAGTGTGAATATTGTGAGGGGTACACGTGCCCAGCTTGGGAAACAGATTCATGTAGCACGGTTCTGGTGTGGGAGCTGTCAAGTAAAGGGGAGTTTAAATAGAAATCAGAAATTGCTGCCATGTACTTTTGGAGATGGATTTGTGGTCCTGGAGTCTGGTACAGGGTGTCCGGAGCCTTAGTTAGTGTGACCTATACCCAGACTCTGTTGTCATTTTTTCAGAGGAATTAAGCAGTTGGATTAGTTACCAGGAGAAAATGTGTTTTCTACAAGATGAGTGGACCAATTTATGGGTTGAGATCTGTTAGCACCCAAGGATTGGCAAAAATAGGGCATTAAAGCAAAACACCCCAACTTACAGCTTGGACCCTCGAAATCCAGATGGCTCTTGACCGGTCGGAAGGACCTTTGCCATAGTGTTGTGAATGGAGCGAGGGCAAAAGTACAGGTCATAAATATCATCAATGTCAGATTTTTTTTATTTTCAGTCAATGAAGAGAAGTTGTAAAAGTTTCCAAAACCTTTATTTATCTTTAGAGGATTAATATGGCTTTTGTTATATTTATTTAAGTTAGTCCAATTTACAGAAAAAACAAAGAAAAGATTGATTAGTGACAACATAAATCCAACAGTGTTCCATAAAGGACATTTTTCAATACTTAGGTAATTGAGACTAACTTAACCAATAAAGAGTTCCCTCTAGAAAAGAGCAAGATTTTCAGAGCGTAGATAAAATCAGGAACTCCCCATAAAGAGTCGTTCTGAGGTCCCATAGCTGCAGTAGCACCTGTTAAAGTAAATCAGTGATAAAGGAATGATCGTTGCAGTAGTATTGATCAAGAAGGGTCAGGATAAAGTACAGTAAAGACACTGGTAGCAGTAGATTCCAGCAAAGAGGGCAAAGATCTGGGGAAGTAAATGATGAGTTCAAGAATGAATCGAATCATTCCTTTCAACGTCCAGAAGATTTAAAGCATTCACAGCATTCTATGTATACGCATGATTCTGCTACTTGATTATTGTTTTATTATGTATTTCTGACTAATTTTGCAGCCCTTTTCATGTGGGCTCCAACGGGTCAGTCATGCTTGTAAAGCGCGTGTGAGTTTTACTTTTGTTATTGATGTTTCTTTGTTGTCGTCTTTTGTATGTTAGTTTGTCTATTCTTTTACCTACTCTTTCCTTTTTGACTGTTCTGGAGCTACTATTTTTCATATTCTTTCCTTACTTTTTACTCTCCTCCTCTTGACCGTTTTTTCTCTTTCTCTTCTATTATGGCTAATGTTCATAATATTAAAGTAGTCTCATTAAATGGTAAAGGTTTATGTCATCCTGTTAGGCTGACAACATTTTTAGATTATTTAGGTAGTTGCAAAGCAGATATTTGTCTTATACAGGAAACTCATATAGATGACAAAATCTTAGATTATATGAAAAAAAAGTGGGTTGATAATATTGTCTCTTCTTCTGCAAATGGCAAAAAAAATGGTGTGGCTATTTTTCTTGCCCAAAAATGACATTGCCAAATTTTGAGTACATTTTCAGATACTGATGGGAGATATGTCATAGTTAAAATTAAAGTTCATGAGTCAGTCAAGTTTTTACTAAATGTTTATGGTCCTACTGCTGATGATCCAGCTTTTTGGTCTAATCTTACAAAGGAAGTTCTAAAGTTGGGTAAAGTTCCTCTAATAGTTGGAGGTGATTGTAATGTTATTTCTGATCCCTTATTAGATAGATTATCTCTTACTAAATTTGGTCCTCCTAAAGTTTTTTTTGCTTTCAAATCATTTATTCAAATCAAAAGTTAGTTGATATTTGCGACTACACTTCCCTACAGAAAAATGTTTTGCATTCTTTTCTAACCCACACAATTCTCATTCTAGGCTTGAGTATTTATTAGTTTCCAAGCAACTAATTAACTCTGTGAATACTCCTATGATTGGTAAATTGACATTTCAGCTCATGTTTTGTTTTCTTTTGTTTTGAATTTAAATTCAACTTTTACAACACAATCTAGATGGCGAATGAATACGGGTATTGTTCTTAATGAAAATAATAAACCTAAGCTCTTAAATGCCATTCAGGATTATTTTATTTTTAACCCTGAAGGTTCTACTTCTATGGTCAATAGATGGGACGCTTTTAAAGCTTATATTAGATGTGTAACTATTTCTCTTATGGCCCATGAAAATAAAACCTTTAATGCAAATATAAAAAATTTAGAAAAGCAGATTGCAAAATTTGAGAGACTTTTTATTACGTCTAATGATCCTCAATATAGAGTCGAATTACAAAAACTTCGATATGAGTTTAACACAATCCTTAGCAAAAGAGCTGGTATTCAGATTTCAAATTCTAAAGCCAAATTTTGTTTTAATGCCAACAGATCTGGAAGACTTTTAGCTAATTATTTGCGTATAGGGGGGGCGTAACTTGGCCGGCTGCAAAATGGCCGCACTCTAAGTGGGCTCTGCCGGCCAAGCTTAAAAATCCGTGATTATCCTGCTGACATCCACTCCTTACCTGCACTTCGATATCATTGCTGGACTCTGCTTGGTGAGAGGCGCAGACTGACCCATATGCTGCTGCCTGGTGGTGTGCTGTGGCCGAGAGACGTCATCTGAGGTCTGTGCCGGCCCCGTGCATCAGACCTCGTGGAGCCGGCCCTTCTTCCCCCGGGGCCGAGCTGTGCTCCGGGTATGCCTGATGCTGTGCGGAGGTTGGCGGTTGGAGTAATCCGGAACCCGGTGAGTGGGGGTCGCCTCTGCGGACGCTACTGGCAGGGTAGGGGGCCCGCGAGCTGTACTGCTCGGCCTGTGGCGCCGTGGCTGGGGCGCCATTGTCTCCTCCTCCTTTGGCTGCACTTCCTGGCAGCCGTGGGTGCCCAGGCCCGGTGCCGGGAGCGGCGGACCCCCCGCGTCTCCCTGCCAGTGCGGCTGCGGTCCTGTTGCACGCCCTTCTTTGTCTCCTCTCTGATTGGGGGTCTGTGGAGCCTGGATCTCCTGGCCTCCGATCCGGGCTCCTCCTGCACGCAACGTAGTGGGTGCTGGATTCCGGGCCCTCAGCGATGCCGCTTCCCTCGCGGCCTGGCGGGCCGCCATTGCTTTGCTCCTGCCTTCTGCTGCCTGCTCACGCGGACTATCCGCGTGGAGGACCTTTCTGGTTTGGCCGCCTGTGCCGAGGGGCTCTATGGGATCCGGAGGTGGCGCTGGCCCGAGGTCCTGCTAGATCCTTCTGTTTCGCCTTTGGGCCTGCCCACTCTCCCTGGCCGGCTTTCCTGAAATCTGGTGGGTGCCATCTTGACTTTCTGCCCTCGCCTCGTGGTGGTTCGGGCCTTCGGCCCTGCACGCGGGAAGGAGCTGCCATCTGCTTGCCTCCGTTGCGTCGGCCTTCTCCTGCCCTACATTGGTCTGCCGCGGGGGGTGCCCTGGAGGTCTTGCATTTCCCCAGGAAAAGGACGTCTCACACCTTTGCCACCTGCACTCCCCTGCCACACAGGTACTTGGAGGGGAACCATCTGTACACGGACTGTCTGCCTGGAGTGGGTTGGGGTGCCGCTGGCGTCGCCTGTCCGCTGACTCAGCGGGGTGCCACGCCGGTGGTGCACTGATCTTTCTGTCGCTTTGCTGGCTCCGCTGCCCCCTGCACCTGCCTCCATTCCAGTGGCCTCTCCCGTCGTAAGCCTGCTGTCGCAGGCCCCCTTTGAGGGGGGCTTCGTCACTCTCTCTTGAAGCCTAACCTCTGCTGCAGGCAGGAGGGGCGCCACTTAGATCATCCGCTGCCATCTTGCTCTACTTCTGCCTCGGATTCCGGTGTCGCCTGCCAGCCAGGGTCCCCTGCCATGGGGAAGTCGGATCCAAAGCAACCTAAAATTGCCTTCGAGCTCCGTAGGTCTTCTCACCAGGACGGGGCTGGGTCGGAGTGCGGTGACTCTGCTGCCTCCATGGATGTGGCCCCCACGCGTGAGGACAACCTTAAAGCGATCATGCTTGATGTTAAGTCAATGATGACAGGAATCGCGACCCAGCTGGATCAACTCTCCGCCCGCCTGGACTCTGTAAAAGCGACAGCCGTCTGCTTCAGGTAGAGTCTAGGGTGTCTGACGTTGAGGATGCCGCCACACAGGATCATCAGAAACTGCTCCAGATGGACAAAATCCTGGCTGTCATCATGGAGAAAGAACGAGGACTTGGAGGCGAGCTCCCGTCGGAGCAATATCCGTATTACGGGGCTTCCAGAGTCCACCAATATCTCCCGCATGGAAGACTTTGTGGAGCAGTTAGTCAGGGAACTCTTCGGCGACGTCCTCTCCCCAGTGTTCATTGTTGAGTGTGCCCATCACTCTCTTGGCCCACGTCTTGGTCCTGGTCTGCCTCCGCGGCCCATTATTGCAAAGCTCTAAAATTACAGGGACCGGGATGCCATTCTACGTGCGGCACGTGACAGGGGTGCTATTAACCACCAAGGCAATTCTCTTTCTTTTTATCCGGACTACACCTCTTCCTGCCAAGCGGATTCTACAAAAACTTGCGGTTTCTTATTCCCTTCCATTCCTAGTGAAGCCATGGCATATGCCAGGAGGCTGGAAAAATCGGCCCGCTCTTCGCCATCCAAATCCCGGCAAGACGCAGTTGATCGCCTTAGTGACAATGATTGAAGTGCTGTTCTAATTTTGTTCTTTTTTCCTGTATGATGTCTATATTTATTTTAGCTTGGCCACCCTGCTTCCCTGCAGGGGTGTATGCCTTGCCCTGCCATGCCCTCACGGGATAATTCCCTATGGTACTGCGGTGTTCCCCTTTCCCAGTTGTGGGTTCCTGGGGTGGGGTGGATTGGTAGCTCAGCCTGATTGGGGGATTGGAGTGGGTGTGGGGTGGGGGTTCTTTTTGCTGTTCTTGGTCTGCAGAGGTCCAGGGAGGGCGTTTTGGGTTGGGGTTTGGGGATGGCTTTTGCTTACAATTGGCAAATTCATGCTCTGTCAGAAATGCTGTTTTCTAACGTATTTTTTGCAAGAAGTGGGTTTGGGTGGGGGTTGGGTGTTCCGTGGGTTTTCTGTACTCATTGTGTTGGGGGATTGGTTTGCCATTGTTTGGTTAATTTCGACTGCCGCCTTATGTTCAGACTGTATCAATGCACTGTGTTCCCTGCTTTTCTCTGCACTTAGTTTGCTGATGACATTTTCCTTTGTACCAATTGACTTGTCAGCCCCTCCTCCGTCTGGTCAGCTCAGCTCATTTGGTTTTACTCATTGTGGGTCTCCACTGCAGGGTCACCTGTCCACTTGATTTGCTCCCCTTTTGCCATACAACTGCTTGGAGGTGTGCCCCTTGGTCTCCTGCTGAATGACGTTGCCATGTCGCTGCATTCCGTCTTTGTCTGCCTGCAGTGTCTCCTGCCGACGCTGTGCAGCGCAACACCACACTTAGGTATACCACCACATGACTGACATTATCTGTTGGACCTGGAATGTCCGTGGTCTTAATGACAATCGAAAGGCTTGGCTCATCCACTCCCACCTGCAGCGTCACAGGGTGGACATATGTCTCTTGCAGGAGACGCACCTCATGGCCGGGTCCCTTTCTAGACTCCAGACGTGCTACTGGGGGGAATCTCACTCCTCGGTCTATTCCTCATACGCTAGGAGAGTCTCCATATTGGTCCGCAGGGGCCTTCCCTGGCACACTGATCAGGTTCTCACTGACCCCAACGGGAGGTACGTAATTCTACACGGCTCCTTATTCTCTCTACCCGTGATGGTTGCTGCAGTGTATGGCCCGAACTCGGATGATCCGGACTTCTTTAATCATGTATGGCACCTTATTTCTTCTATGGGCCCAGCAGCTATTGTCTGGGGGTGAGATTTTAATTTTACTCTTTCAGCGGCACTTGACAGCTCCGGTCCGCGCTCTTCTCACCCGCACGCTACTGCATCTCTCAAGTCCATCCTTACTGACAACTCGCTCTATGATGCTTGGCGCCATATCTGGCCCGATGCCCGTGAGGGCACCTGTGTCACCGGTGCCAGGGGCTGCTGGTCACGCATTGATTTTTGGCTCACCTCCCCAGATGTCCTCACTTGGCTTATCGATGCGACTCACATGGCGCGTACGTTTTATGATCATGCTCCGGTTCAGATCGGTCTCCGCCTCCCTCACTCCCCGCAACGAGCATTCACATGGTGACTCCCTCCGAACGCGCTCCATGACACTGTCTTCTGTGCCGAGATCCAAACTGCCATAACCAACTATTTTTAACTAAATGTGGGTTCTGTGGACTCTGCTTCTGTTCTCTGGGAAGGCACTAAAACTGTCATACGGGGCGAGTGTATCTCTAAACAAGCCGGTGTTTTTCGTTCCATCCGCACCACTCTGGCAAAGTTGGAGACTGAAATTAAAACTCTGGATGCCACCCAGGCGGCACGCCCCGGGCCTGACACCCTCGCGCTTTTATGCCAAAAGCACACAGAATTTTCTGCAGAAGCTGACAGAGAGCTCGGCTTTCTGGGCAGAGAGGGCCGAGCTCGTCGCTTCGGATAGGGGGACCGGCCTGGCAAGACTTCGGCTAATCTTCTATGTCCACCCCGTGCCGCGTCTTACATTACGGCTCTCAGTGATGGGGGCTAGACCAGAACCACCTCCCCGGATGAAATTAGGACTCGTTTCATGGAGTTTTATTCGCAGCTTTACACTGCTGGCTGCCCCCACCCTCGCGAGGCCTTCGAACAGTATTTCAAGACCATCGCTCTGGTCTGGCTGGAAGACTACCATCGAAAATTCTTAGATGAGCCTTTCACTAAGGAGGAGATACTCGCTGCCATTAGTAGCTTGCCCGGCGACAAGGCCCCCGGCTTGGATGGTTTCCCAGCCTCCTTTTACAAGACATACGCCACTCTTCTAGAACCTCATTTGGTGGCTATGTACAATGAATCCTTTGATACTGGCCTCTTCCCTCAGTCCCTTCGGGAGGCAATGATAACGTTGATACTTAAACCTGATAAGCCAGATGACCGCTGCAACTCCTATCGCCCTTTCTCTCTTATTAACACAGAAAACAACATTTTTGCTAAGTTAATCTCCGCTCGTCTTATACTGCTCAAGCCCCGCATTGCCCTTCCGGACCAATCTGGCTTTATCCCTGGAAGGGCTACCTCGCACAACCTCCGAACAATTTTCTCGGTTTTACATCAGATTAACCCTAGCCTCCCCGCGGTGGCCGCTCTGTTGGACGCCACAAAGGCGTTTGACATGCTGCAATGACATTTTTTTTGCATGGGTTTCAGTAATAAATTTATACGGCAGATATCGCTCCTCTACACTAGCCCTTCTGCTCGTCTGCGTATTAATGGGCAGATCTCAGATCCCATTTGTATAAAGCGCGGTACTCGGTAGGGGTGCCCTCTGTCGCCAATGCTTTTCGCTATCGCGATGGAACCTCTTGCGGCCAGACTTCGCCAGCACCACACCCAGAGGGGTATAGGTTTCTCGGCCCGTTCTCTCCTTGTCTCCATGTATGCGGACGACATAAGCTTGTATGTTCGCCATCCCCAAGACAATCTTAGCCCGTTTGTACGTGAGATCATACGATTCGGCGGCCTTTCCGGCATACAGGTGAATTGGAGCAAGTCCGTGCTGTTTCCTCTCACTGATTCCACCAGGCAATTCACGCCGGATTATCCCTTCGTTTGGGCCTCCGGTCCCACCCGCTACCTGGGCATCTGGCTTAGTAGGGACCCAGACGAACTTTGGAGATCGAACTTTGGGCTTGCGGTGGACTGGTTGGAATCCAAGGTTCCTAGTTGGAGTCGTCTTCCGTTATCTCTTGCCGGCCAGATTGCTATAGCTAAGATGGTGGCTCTGCCGAAATTTCTTTATCTGTTCTTGAACATCCCTATCCCCCTCACGTCCCATTTCTTTCGCAAACTGCGTTCCTTAATCCTCTCCCTCATCTGGGCCGGTGAACAACCGCGAGTAGCGTATGATGTCCTCACTCTCCCCATGTCGGTCGGGGGTCTGGGGGCTCCTGAATTCAAGCTCTACTCCCTATGTGCTCAGGCCAGCTTTCTGCACTTTTGGATCCATCCCTCTCCTTTCCAACCACACGTGGCGGTTGAGACGGACATTGCATCCCTTTGGCCGCTGGCCACGGCATTATTCGATCCGGCGAGGCGTCCACGTGCGGAGGTGTACACGGTCGAGACACTGCGCTGGGCCTGGTCCGGTCTGCGCCATTTCTCCAATCTCCCGCTACTCTCAGCTAATGCCATACCGATTGTGCGTCATCCCGCTTTCCCCCTTTTCAGTCATCTGGCATGTCTAAACACGCATCACGCCTGGGCCTGCTGACGGTGGCGGACCTGTATCCAGGGAACACGTTTTACTCTCCTCCCGATTCTTCTGGCCCAATGGACACTCTCCTGTTTTATCAGTTGCGTGCTATCTGCCGGGAGCTGCATCCCACATTCCCTCAGCCCCGTCTACGATGCCCGCTCTTGACTATACATAAACATCCCGACTCCACATAAACTAGTCACTAAATTATATGCCATTACATTGTTGTCCACATCCATCTCTACAGATCGGGTGCGTATGGCGTGGGGCGCGGACCTGGGTTTGGATATTGCGCAGGCTGACTGGCTCTATTGTTGCAATCAGCTGAAGAGGCTGTCACCCAACTACCGGCTTCGTTTAATACATTTCAAGTATTTACACAAACTATACCGCACTCCTGTTCAGTTCCACAGACTTGGGCTCATACCCAGTGACAGTTGCATGCGCTGCGCTGCCCCTGCCGTGGACTTCGCTCATCTAGCATGGTTATGCCCCAAGGTGTCAGACTTCTGGCAGGCAATATGTGTCGCCATCTCAGACATTACCTCCGCGACGGTGCAGCCTGATCCTTCCCTGTGTCTGTTGGGTTTTGTTAAATTTTGTCCAGATGCCTCTCGTCGCTTAATTGCAATGCTGCTGGTCCTTGCCAGGCGCAGGGTAGCCATTTGCTGTGGTGGCAGACCGGCGCCTAAGGTTTATCATTGGCTGGAGGATGCCTCGAGGTGTCAGTCTTTGCTGTCGGAATTTTGGGATTTACTACCGGTGAGGTCTTGTCCTATTGACATATGGGGACCCCTGGTGACATACCTCCACTCTCGAGCTCCTTCAAGGGATGCTGCCTCTCCCGCGCTCCCCGCCGGCGTTCTGCCTGCGGCAGCCGCCGGTGTTGGTCAGTGATTGCTTCCCTTTCTCTCCTTGCCTCCTTGGTGTGCTGCGCTGCCCTTTGCCAATGCAGCGGAACCATAACCCTTTTTGGGGAAGGGCGAACCGGGTAACTTTGCTGTTATAATAATCTCCCACAGCATTTGTCTTTTGCAGGCGAGACTTTGTCATTTTAATCTCCAGTCATGATTTGGAACTTACTGTGTAACTTGGTCTGATCTGACATAAATGTAATGTGTTTGCTTTGAAATGTCTCAATAAAGGTTTTGAAAATTAAAAACAAAAAAATATATATTATTTGTATATAAAAAAGATAAAACTCAAATAAATTCAATTCATGGCCCTAATGGTAAAATTGCTTTATCCCAAAATTATATCTTTAATGAATTTTGGGATTTTTACTCTACTCTCTATGACAAACCCAATTTTAATGATGTTTCCCTAATTGATTCTCTTTAGACTAAGTGTGGATTACCCAAGATTTCGCAATCAGATAAAATTGGGCTTGACTCACCCATTACTCAAGACGAAATTCTATCACCCATAAAATCTCTTAAAAAAATAAGTCTCCTGGGGGCATATGTATCAAACGATTTTTTAATCGCAAACGCTGCGATTCGCAAAATAACAGCGTTTGCGATTAAAAAATCGGTAATCGGGATGTATGAGCCAAATCCCATCGCAAAATTAAGGAATTGCTAATTTAGCGATTTCTTAATCTTGCGTAAGCATGTAAGAAATCGCAAATTGCGATTTCTTAAATGATATGTAAAAAGCACCCAAGTTGTGCGAATTATCCTTAAGAAATCGCAAATTACCACCAACTTCCAGTTGGTGGTAATTTGCGATTTCCTTTCAAAAAGCACTTTTTTGAATTTTACAAAGTGCCACGTGGCGCTCATACATGCCCTTAGGGCATGTATGTGCGCCATATGCACACACAGGCTAATTTCAGGGGTGCATCAGGGTGTCATCATGACACCCTTGCACCTTTGAAATTATTCTCAAATTGCGATTAGCAAATTGCGATTCGCTATTTGAGAATTACTTCCCATTCATTCCTATGGGTCTCCTGGCCCATAGAAATGAATGGGCAGGTATTCCTTAATTGCGATTTCGCAATTTGCTAATCGCAATTAAGGAATTTTAAGAAATCGCAAAAAGTTTGCAATCTTTTAAATACATCCCGTTTTGCAATTCTCAAATAGCGATTCTTTAAAAATCGCTATTTGAGAATCGCAAATGGTGATGTTGATACATATGCCCCCTGGTCCCAATGGCATTCCTGCTGAGTTTTATAAAGAATTTCAAGTACAGCTTATTCCTTTTTTATTTCAACTTTTTACCTTTTTTGGTTCTACAGGAACCTCAGTTTTTTTTACTGAGGCTTTAATTATTGTACTTCCCAAACTTGATAAGGACCCCACACTTGTATCAAATTATCGTCCTATCTTTTTAATTAACCAAGATTGTAAATTATATGCTAAAATACTTGCTTCTAGATTATCCCCTGTGTTAGATTCTATTATTCATCTAGATCAATCTGGTTTTATGAAGAATAGATATTCTGCCAACAATACAAGAACTTTGTTATATGTTATTGAACAAGGTACCACTTTAACTTTACCATCAGGAATTCTTGCCTTAGATGCTGAGAAAGCTTTTGATAAAATTCACTGGCAATTCTTATTCCATACGTTATAATCATTTAATTTTGGTGACATATTTATCCACATGATTTCTGCTTTGTACTCTGCTCCTACTGCTTGTTTGTTTATCAATGGCCAAGTTTCAAACCAATTCTCTCTTTTTAGAGGTACAAGACAAGGTTGCCCCCTTTCCCCGCTTTTGTTTCTTATAGGTATTGAACCTTTACTTACTTCTATAAGAAAATGTGATAAAATTAAAGGAATCAATATTAAGGACGTTATTATTAAAACCTTAGCTTATGCTGATGATGTACTTTTATTTATTAGTGATCCTATATCCTCATTCCCTTCCTTATTAGAGATTATTTTGAAGTATTCCTCAGTTTCTGGATATAAGTTAAATACTAATAAAACTGATTTGTTTCCTTTAAATATGTATTGTACTCCTGATATTATACCTATGAATGAAATTATTTGGCAAAAGGATAAATTGAAATATCTTGGTATTCTGTTCTCTTCATCCATAAAATCAACATTACCATTGAACTGTGACTTTATATTAAATTCTATTAAAGATAAAATATCCAAATGGTCTTCACTTCACCTTTCATGATGGGGAAGAATGGAATTTTGCGCCTAAAATCTTTTACACCCTTGCCATGATTCCTACTCAATTTTTTATTAAAGTTTTATAAAGACGTTGACAAACTTCTCTCCAAATTTCTTTGGAATAACAAGTCACCTCGTATTAGTTATATAAAATGTAAAATGCCCAAATGTAATGCAGGTTTTGGATTACCTGACTTTTTTCTTTACCATAAAGCTTTTATTTTAAAACAAAGTTCCATATGGTTTAGCCATTCCTTTTTAAGTAATCCACCTGTTTGGCTTCTTATAGAGAAATCAATAGTAAAACCATTTTCACTACCCACTTTGTCTAATAAATCACCATTTTTTCATAAATCTGTTATTTGAAATCCACTAAACTGATTTTTAATGATTTAGATTCAATTTTTCAGTCACCCATGTTCAATACAGAATACATGTAATTATGACATAGCCCAGTCATTAAATTAAATAGAAATATCACTTTCTGGTATTCATGGATTAATTCTGGTATTTTTTACCCTAAAGATGTCTATTACAACAATGCTTTCATATAATTTGAGGCTTTACAAACAAAATTTAGTTTACCTCAGTCGGACCTTTCCAAATGTGAATATTTGTGTAATTTGATTTTAGATTAATTTCCTCATGTTATTCCTTCTAATGTTAAATCTGAATTATCGATTCATATTCAAACTGTTTCCACTTTATCTCATAGTGTTTCTATTTTATATAAGAAATTATCTATTTCTCTAGGAACCAACATTAATATGATTTCGGTATTTTGGAATAATGAACTTTCAACCTCCTTTTCTACTGATGCATGGAAAGATATTTGGCTTAATAGTATTTCTGGTTGGTTACCTGTCTCGCTTTATCAAACTAATTCTTATATTTTATTCAACTGTTTATGAACTCCATTACGTTTATTTCAAGCTAAACTTCTTCAGTCTTCAACATGTTGGCACTGTAAATTACATCCTGGTACATTACAACATATGCTTTTTGATTGTCCTTTAGTTTTTACATTTTGGACTGAAGTTTGGGATATTAAAAAAAAGATATTAAATATTCATGATGATGTTTCATTCAAAATGCTAATCTGCAAATCTGCTGTTCTCTCTCAATACATAAATGACTTAAGGTAAACTATTTAATTTTTTAATATCAGCTGCTTTAAAATCCATTTCATTCTGTTGGAAAGATGTTTCGCTATTGTCAGTTCATGCTTGGTGGTCATGGGTTATTTTTACAAGAAGAGGAGCTCAGTTATCCTTGACTGAATAGAATAGAATTGACTGGTATTAATCAGAATTCTAACTCCTATCACTCTTTTTGGAAACCTGTTGATATATATTTATCTTCTTAAATATATATTTATATCTAGTTTTTTATTGCTATTATAGTATACCAATATCCACGCTATAGTATCTCTATTTTATAGTCAATGCAATGTTTTTATAGCTGTTTCCTTCCCTTCCCTTTTATTTTTCAAATTAATTTATTTACTGATGTTACCTACTGTAATTTAATTGATGTTCTTGTATCTTCATATTGTCATTAGGTATTTTCTCTCAATAATATTTTTTCTGTATTGTCTTTGTTTATTGCTTAGTATGAAAACTCAATAAAATATTTTGAACATAAAAAATAAAAAAAAGAATGAATCGAATTATGATCTGAAGAAGAATCTGAATCACCCCTCTCTAGTTAGGAGCACTTTATCATAATATAAAAATGCACAATAATATATTGAAAATTAGAAGTTGCATAATGTGCTCAGCCAATGGAAACCACTCATCCGATGGTGACGTTGACATCTGCTGCTTCTCCTTTCATTTCCCATGGTAAACTTGTACGCCAGTTCATAGTAAAGTCAATATTGCAAACGTAATAACATGGAGGAAAGTTCTCATGAGAACCTTCTTATCTAAGCTATTAGCTGCATTCAATCTCCCATTGTGAATACAAAAGGGCAAAACAAATGCAATGAAACAAAACTATCGACAATATCCTGATTAGTGTACATAAAATATATCTAAAATATTCTTCATTCTAACAGACTATTCATTATGAATCCACAGCAAGGTTCATTATTAAACATGGTCCTCTAATAATGTTCGATGAAACAAAAGAACATAATCTTTAAGTCAGCACATTCTTTAGTAGCATACTGGTGCTAGGCAAAATATTCTAAATAAATGTCTAACTGGAAGCAAGAGTTGAAAGAACAAGCATTTGCAATGCAATAGGTCTCTGTAGGCAGAGAAGGGCACTAGACTGTTATCGGCCAACAGGGTGGAGGGGTCAGAAGGGTGGGGGTGGTTGGGTAGGGAAGGGGGGGTTAAATAGCAATGTCATAGTTTATTCAGATAGATTAACTTTAAAAAACACAAAAGGGAAAGGATTCCGAAACATAGGAGGAAGCGGCTATAGCGAAGATATAATGAAGAGATAATGTCTGACTTTAAATATATGTGTTGGAATGTAGCTGGGCTCAATCAGGCTAGGAAGCGATGGTTAGTAATGGAGGAGCTTCGCACATTTAATCCCCATATACTGGGACTTACAGAGACACACCTAGCTTTCAAGGATAGATCGCAGCTAAAACAGTTAGGATTTGATGTAGTAGTTTACACGTCACAGGTAGTCTCTATTCGAGGGGTAGTTATCTTAAAGTAAAAAAACTGTAGAGCAACAGTAATACGTACACTAGCCAATTTAAAAGGTAGATGGGCAATTGCCCAATTGCTGATTAGGGGGCGTAAATTTACGATATGTGTGGTTTATGGCCCAAATACGGATTGTCCGGAGGTTATTCACTTTATATGTTCTAAATTGTTGGAATGGAACGGTGACCTGATAGTAATGGGTGAATTTAATTTTATAATTGAAAAAAAGATTGACACTACTAATACAGCACAACGAGGCAGAATGGGCAGGACTAGGGTGGCAATTCTGGAACTCCTGCATTTGCATCGGCTGGATGATGCTTGGAGGAGGTTAAACCCAATGGATCCAGGGTTTACATTTTATTCGTCCCCGCATAAACATTACTCCCGAATAGATATGATGTTTACCACCAGGGGAATACTGGATAAGGAAACTATGGAAGTATGTCCAAAGATCACATCGGACCATAATCCGGTGATGCTAACTGTACAAATCAAATTGGACGACAAGACGCTACGGAGGGAATTTACATTTCCTAGACATCTCCTAAGCAACCCTAAGTATGGGAAATTTATGCAGGATACTTTATGAGAATACTTAGAAAATAACTGGGGTACTACGGCTATTGAAGTGATATGGGATTGCTTGAAGGCGTATGTCAGAGGAGCCACATTGCAGTTTATTTTGAGGCAGACTCAGCAGGCTAACAAGGAGAAGGAACAGGAGTACAAGTTGTTATTAGAGCTGGAGCAACAACATGCTAGAGGTATTATAGCAAAAGATAAGGAGGAACAGCAAATATATTTGAACCTGGTGGAAACTAGAGCTAAACTTAACCGTGGGCTGGTGGACAAAGTAGCTACTAGATATAATAAATGTAAGGCTAAGCAGTATGAATATGGAGAAAGAATAGGATGTCTGTTAGCCACACAAATTGCTGATCAAAGGGCTAGATCATTTATCAAAACAATCAAAGGGGGGGATGGCTTAATCCATATAAGATCAGAAGACATAGTTGAACAATTTAGACTTTTTTATGCTGATCTATACGATGAGCCAGCCCTTACTAATACACAAGCAACTATGGATTATATCCAAGAATCTGTGTTGCAGGTTTTGAATCTGATAGACTCTGAGGGGCTACAACGAGATGTTGGACTTGGGGAGGTTGAGCTAACGCTGAGCTCTTTACCAAATGGTAAGGCGGTTGGCAAAGATACTATCCGCTTGAATTTTATAAACGCTTTAAAGACAGTTTGGCACCAGTTTTTACTACATTGTTTAATAATATTATGAACGATGAGGATGTTCCGTCTACTTGGAAGATTACTAATATCATAGTATTCCCTAAAAAAGGGAAACCAGAAGAGGAAATGGGCTTGTATCGTCGAAATTCACTGATTAATGCTGACGCACAAATATTTTCTAAAATGTTAGCTTCCCGGTTGGCCCCAATAATACATCAGTTAGTATCAGAACAGCAACATGGATTTGTCCCCGGTAGAGACACAGCAGCACATATAAATACAGCAATTGCTGCATTTGATGTATCTGGCCAACTAAATCAGCAAATGGGGATGATGATGTTGGATGCAGAGAAGGCCTTTGACCGAGTTACCTGGGGAGCACTATGGTCGATTATGTCATCATTCGGCCTGGGTCAAAGGTTCATCTCTGCTGTTAAAAAATTGTATAACAACCCGATAGCAGCGCTGAAGCTGAATGGTCTTACATCGGCTCACTTTGCTATCAGAAGGGGCACGCGGCAGGGATGTCCGATATCCCCGCTATTGTTCGCATTATACATTGAGCCCTATATAAGACACTTGCTGCAAAATACAAGGATCGACCCGGTTGTGCTTAGTGGCATGGAACTTAAATTAACTGCGTATGCAAACAACATTGCCATTTTTTCTTCTAATCCAGATGAGGCTATAATAGAAATCATGCAACAAGCACAACGTTTTGGCTCGTTTTCAGGCTATAAACTAAACGTGAATAAAACCCAGACTATCTTAAATTAAAAGTCTGTCACGACCCTGCAAGAGCTAGGAATAACAACAATGGCAGTTTACTCGGGAATATACTTAAGCAGTCGAGTGGAAGAAGGGGTCTCATTAAACTACGAGCCACTGCTTAAAACTATTATGGCCAA
Source organism: Triturus cristatus (assembly GCF_964204655.1). Classification (NCBI taxonomy): domain Eukaryota; kingdom Metazoa; phylum Chordata; class Amphibia; order Caudata; family Salamandridae; genus Triturus; species Triturus cristatus. The sequence continues at coordinate 848,609,054 of NC_140590.1, forward strand.
ACTCCGTAAATTGCATTGACTCCCATTTAGCATCAACGGGAGGCGTAACATAGTTAAAATAAATATTTTACAGAAATGTTTGTATTTGTATCGGACAATTCCTTTAAGAGTCCCGTATATATTTTTCAAGCGGTTAGAAAGTTTATTAGGTAGTTTTATTTGGGGCTACAGACGTGCAAGAAGAGCTCTTAGGTACATTAAACTATCTTACAAGCAAGGGGGTTTTAAGCTTCCAGATTTTAAACTTTATTTTTGGGCTGCTTTTGCTGGTCTCATTCGAAGCCTACTTGATGGGCCAGATACTAATTCTGTATGGCTTTCATATCAACTGGCCTGTGGACCCAATACTCTATTCCTTCTTTATAAAACGGCAGACCCGAACTACTACAAACGGGTCAAGTTCAAGGGGCAACACTAGGATATGGCAGGATATCTGTAAGGAGTACTCAGTTCCAGCGTTTCACTCATATATGAAACTATGGGATAATCCTATTATGCCTGATAAAAATCAAAAGATAAATAAAAGGCATTGTCATTTACAATGTCAATAGCTCAAACTCGCATAAATGCGAGACCTATTGCATTGCAAATGATTGTTTTATTTTAATGCACCGCACCGCGCTTCAGTCATCCTCTCACTAGATCCATCCCGTGTCCACCTATGTCATGAATGCATCATCATCATCTAAGGAAAAAGCATGCCCCTGAACTTTTAGACCCCTTAGAACAGACCTGTACTCCTTAGGCCCCCCACTGCTGAGCTCCAGTGCCCTACCACCTGCGCTTAGTCTGGGCTTCGGAGGGAACTCATCCGTGGCTACATCTTGCCTACAAAAGTCGGCTGCTGAATTATCATCTCACATCTCAGTGCCAATCTCTAAAGATCTGGGAGGCGGGTACCCTAGCAGCAATCATGGCTGGGCGGCAAACAGAGCACAGGCCCTGGGGGCACTGATTGCAGGAAGGGTCGTGGATTTAACAAAACAAACGGATACATCTAACGATGAACCACGCTTGGCGTGAGGGTATGCCATAGACGCGCAAAAATGTCACATCCTGAAAATGCAAAATACTGGGTTCCCTCGGATTATTTTAGAGACGATGCTTTGTGTTGTTTATCTGCTACAAACTGCCAAACGTACCCACACCACTCATCGTGCACCTCAAGTAACAACATTGAAGGCTGCTGATCCCATACCCAGCCACCAGACAAACCCTAGACACTGTACACCAAGAAAGTCTGTGCCCTTCGTAGCGCACTGAAGTAAAATGGTAGGGAAGCGTCCCTTCCCTCAAATGCACTTGTTGTTTCCAGGGTCAATACACTTCCCCATCTCCAGCCCGTTAGGAGGTCTCCCCCTCAGCAGCACAGATGAAGGCACCCTGGAACCTTCTGTTTACAGTTCACTCCACAGGTCACAAACTAGCTGTTCTTTCCATGAATTTCCATAGTACACCTTTTGGGTGCAACAGTGACTCGAGAGCCCCGCTCGTCTAGACAGGTACAGAGTGCAGCTACTGAACATACAGCCGACTACAGAGTGCACAATGCACGCACACAGTCCAGTACAGACTGCAGAATACACACACAGCCCAGTACCTCATGTATGATGCAGACAAAGCCTACTACAAAGTTCATGACGCACACAAAGCCCAGGGCTTTCACCTATCGCCCGTCCCACTCATCACCTGACAAGAATAGACTTGTTATGTGCGCTGACACAGAGACCTCACAAATAACAAGCATTTGCAATGCAATAGGACTCACATGTACGCAAGACCTATTCCATTGTAAAGGTAGTCATCATGGACAACGGGAGGGAGGGCAGGGGGGAGGCAAGGACAATCCGGAGGGGAGAAGGCATGGACAACGGGAGGGAGGGTGGGGGGTCAGCACGGACAACAGGAGTGAGGGCAGGGGGAGGGAGGTGAAAGCACAGACAACGGTAGTGGGGGCGGGGGAGGGGGAGAAGGGGCGAGAAGACACGGACAACAGGAGTGCGGGTGGGGGGATGGGGTGAGAAGGCAGAGACAACGGGAGGGAGGGGGGAGTAGAGAAGGCAGTAGGAGAATCTCATTAAAGAAAATAGTGCTCACAGTCTAAATAACGCATACAATGTAACACTCAAAGTAAAGGGGCCAGTAGCCATGGGAGGATACAAATGACGACATGGCCATAATGAGGAGGGACTAACAAGACTATAAACTAATACTAAGGCAGCATTTACGAAGGACAAAGACACAAGCCAATGAAAAATATGGGCGGGGGAGCGGGTGGAGCTTCCCTCATGTACTGAACTACAGCAGATCTTCACCAGAGCAGCGCTTGCGCTCTGACTCTAGGCTCGACCTAAAAATGGCTTGGCCCTAGTTACAGAAGCACATTAAGAATGATAGCCTACTACATTTTTGTTTTCTTTCCTACACGTTTAAAGCAAGCACCTTTTCCTACTTGTGAATTTCTTATGCATTCTTTTAGCGGAGTTAAAATGCACTCTAAAAGTGATTCTTACACTTTTAAAGCAGGCACATTTTTCCTACGTGTTATCTTCTCTATGCATTATGTATTTCTCACAAGCTCAAAGTCCTTTCGGCATATTCAGTTTCTCTATGGCATAGCCGCCAAATCCTGAGAAGGATAATGGGTGAGGTCTGTGCTCAGCGAAGTATGTGGCTTTCATTCTAGCTCCTTTTGGTTTATGATTTTGGAAGCCCTGGTATTTCATAGTGCCACCAGGTAAGTGATTGATCACAAATTTCACAGTGAGAGGTTGTTTGGAAGATATTAAAGGGCAGATCATTTTCATGGCGCGCAGCTCAATAGTGTCAGTGCTGAGGACTGGAGACAGGTCTGTTTTGAGAGTGATAAGGAGCAAACTAGATTGATCGTGTGGATTTACACATCATTTCCACAGGACAGAAAGCACTTCTGACAAAGAAGGCAGTGGTCATGAATGCTTCCTTGATGTCCAGAAACAAAATAATAATTCCAATTACAAATGTTTAAGTTGAGACCACAGCAGGCCCACACGGTTTAAATTGTGAAGATGTATTCTGTTAAAGCACTTGAGCAGACTGAAATATTTATTTTTTGTGAGTTTTATACTACACTGTGTGTAACCACAGTTTTTCAGAGTGCTGAAAACTTACAATATCCTGTTAATGAAAGATGAGGAAAGGGAGTTTGGAGTCTGCCCAGAATGGCCTTGCTCTTTATATCTGAGACACTCTTGCACGTGGCCCTGGTGAGGCGCCTGGCTTTTTTTCTCACTGATCCTTCTACACTGTGTGCTGTATTGTTTATCCGCTCTGCAAGACGCAATGATGGAATTTTGTTGATGTATGTCTTCCCTATCTTATGTTTTTTGTTAATTTCTGTGGAAATTCTAAGCCGGCGGTAATGTTGCCAATGTTTCTTTATAAAAATACAAATAAAGTATTTTAATGTTTTTTAAAGTTATGGTTAGCTCAATAAACTATCATGAAAACTATTGTGTTCATTCAGGGCAACAAAATATTTGGGCATCAAAGAGTATCGCCAGGTACCTGTCTTTTTTTGGAAGTTGCTGGGGCATAGCTAGACCTTGAGATGTGTTGAACAGTAGGGGGGCTCGGTCAATTTGTCTCATTACGAGGGTATTGCTTTTGTCTCTGTTCAACCAGTGGCTGTCTCTAACCAGATGGATTTCCAAGAACGTGGCGTTCTTCGCATATTCCTAAAACGAGCATCTGCTCACTAAAAATATATTCATCTTGTGCTGAGCATGTTGTGTAATGGTCGTCTGAACAGTGTCAAGTCCTTTAGTTTATTCTGACCAAAGGTGGGGAAGGGGTCAGAGGTGCTGCTGCAAGGTTCCAGGCTCATCGTCTGCCTTTATCTCTTAAAAAAATACATTATCTACACTAATAGAAACATGAGTGAAAGCCTGGGCTAGGTCATCACCTAAGGTCAATTCTTGTGGTGCAGTGGTAGAGTCCTGCAAAGATGTCATGCAAGGCAACAGTGCTGGTCCACCAGTTTACCATTTATGGACAGTACATGACCTTTCCATTTGTGTATTGAGGCCTGGGGTCGTGCTACATTCAGCCAGATTGTTGGTGAAAAAAGGAACCGTATACGGACCTAGTAGTGTAAATAGGGTCTGGATCTGATTACAAGTGGGTGTGGATGACAGAGAGGTATAACACACTTGGCCTAGTACCTCTATATTCTGACTGCTGGCCTATGAAATCAGGGCTATGGACCCTGCCATTGGTCCACCAATGAAGTTTATTTCAGTAGTAAATGCTTAGATTGAAGGTTTGTGATCTCTCATTGGCAGCTGCTCTTTAAATATTTTGGGTTATGAGCAAGTCTCACGGTTTTGGGTGATTCTGATGATGCTTTGACAATGCATGAAGACATCTGTCTGACCTTTTTAACTCCCACACATGCTTTAGGGTTGTATGCTGTCCACAAGGACTTGCCTCTCCATGCTCCTTTTATTGGATGGAGGGCCATCAATTGACCAAATATCAGTTGCACAAATGTTAGATTCCCTGATGAACCCAAAGAAAGAGATTCTTGCTCTTAATCGCAATGCTTACATCGAAAATGCACATCCAGAGTCTATGACAACTACAAAAAATACACATGTACCTTTGATCCACCTTATGTACTCTGCACCAGATAAAAGTGGCTTTCAGGTCATTACTCCAACGGTCGTTACGATCACATTCCAAGCTGACATGCCCATTTCAGCCTCTATGAGCTTAACTTATATTTAATGCACTGAACATCCTTGTCGACAATGAGGCATATGCACCCAGGTTTGCATGATCAAAATAATACACGTTGTGCAAATCATTCACCCACATCTACATACAGTGCGCCTCATGAGCCTAGTCCTCGGTTTAGGTTTTTTCAGTCAAGTAGAGTGGGTTGGAATTAATATGCAGCATACATTTTGCAAGTACAGGAAGGATTTTCCATAGACATGCTCCCATTGATAGGTGTTTTCATTGACTTGAGGTACATTTACCTTGGTTCGAGGATTGCATGACTTATGAAGCGCAGAACCATCATGCTAGTCTTAAAGCACAGCCTGGGTTGTCTTATGGGTCATCAGACATGCACCTCTGGCCCCTTCTCGACATTTCCATAGGTGTATTTAAATACACCAAAGGTAATCTAGGTCACTAAGAAGCTATAGTCTTCAGTGTCCATAGCGCTATCAGTAAGGAAGCAAAAGCTGTAGTGGTATTGAGGACAGCAAAACTAATAACATCGGTGAGAAGGTTACATCCTTCATTTCATGCCAGTCGAGTTCAGGAGACACCCAGTGCTCAAAATCTAGTCTACCAGTCTAGTCTGATCTACACTTAAACATTGCATTACTATTAACAAAAAAACAAGGTATCTTACTTCTCTTTAGATGATATGAGATTTTGCACTCTTGTTACGGTCTGGGTTGAGTGCTTTCATGGCACTGTATCAACAACAGATAGGAATAGCTTTTTTTATGTTTAAAAGCTTTATTTGAATAATAACAGAAAATACAAAATGCCAGCAATACAGAGAATAACATATTAAAAAGAGTACAAAACAATAAAATGGCTAGCCGGAGGAGAGAAAAGAAAGCTGTTTAAATTTACAAGGAAGTAAGGGAGGGAGGGGAGAGGGAAGGGGAGAGAATAAGGGGGGGAGGGGGCAAATCTTACAAATTGGTAAGATATTATATTGCATATCTACAAAGAAATGTGAACAATGATTATAACATAATTAATAAAAAACAATAAACCAACAAGGGTTAGAAGAAAAGAACAGAGAAAATAAATGTTTAAGGAGGCTTAAAATTTTCGGCATTTAAACGAGAATCATTTGTTAATGCTAGTTTGTCTAAATAAGTAGTGAGTGGCAACCAGAAGAGCTCCCTATTAACCATTGGTTTGCAAGAGGAGGTAAAAGCAATATCAAGTCGGTGCAAATGGCAGAGACTATTCCACCAGTGTTGGACAGAAAGCTTTGTAAGAGTTTTCCAATTAAGAGTTATGTGCTGGAAGGCCAAAGCTAACATAAGGTCGAAAAGACGATGTTTATGAGTGGGAAGATCTATGGAATCAGACAAACTACCAGGGAGAAGAAGAGGAATAGAATAAGGAATAAGAATATTAAACAAGCGAGAAATATAAGAGTTTATTTTACCCCAGAAGAGAGAAACTGAAGGACAAAGAAAGAGAAGTTGCATGAAATCAGCATTAGAAGAGCCACAAGTCCAGCAATTTGTATCAGTAGAGTGGGTAAACCTAGCTATAGAAATAGGAGTAAAGTAAAGTCTATGATAAAGGAAAAACATAGATTGAGTAAGAGAGGCAGAACAAGAGATTTTAAGAGAGCGGGACCAGAGTTTGTCCCAAAAGATGATAGTCCACTCACATCCCAGGTCAAATTCCCATGTATGTTCCAGTTTAGTTTTGGTACGATCAGGGTTAGGAGCTAAGGAGAGTTTATAGATGAGAGAAGCTTTGGGAAGAGTGAGAAGAACCTCAAGAAGAGGGTTTTGATCAGAGAGAGGAGAGACAGAGGGAAGAGAGTAGAAGATATCAAGAATCACTGCCATTAGGATGGAGAATTTCTGGAGAAAGGAGCGGTGACAGTGAAAAGTAGCTTGAAGTTGGGGGAATGAGCAAGGAGATAAGCCATCAAATAAATTCTTAACCCAAATTATCCCCTTTAATCTCCAGTATTTCCAAAAGATGGGTCTATTATTAATAGTAATAAGGGAGTTATGCCAAATAGGAGATTCTAAAAAAGATTCGCTAGAGACAAATTTTGGTTGGATCAAAGGCTTTAGCAGGGAACAAGTGTGTTTAAACAAGGGGAGATAGGTATGAGGGATTTTGGCAGAGAAGGCTAGAACTTCCTTCAAAGACAAAGGTAATAGCAAAGCATGTTCAACAGAAAGCCACAGTGGGTGTAAGGAGAAGAGTCGGAGAGAAGCCATTTCGAGGCCTGACGAAGGCAAAAGGAATTGTGATAAATGTGAAAATCAGGGAGGTTCACACCCCCATTAGACTTTGTCTTGCGAAGAAAGGATAAGGAGATTCTGGCTTTTTTGTTTTTCCAAACAAATTTGGAAAGGCGAGAGTCAATCTTTTTAAAGTAACAGGCAGGAATATGGACAGGAAGCATGGAAAGAGCATAAATCAATATAGGAGTAATCATCATCTTAATTGAGTCTAATCGACCCCACCATGAAAGGAAAAGAGGGTTCCAAGAGGAGAGTAGTTTGTCGATCCGAGATAGGGCTTCAGTCATATTTATTTTAACAAAAGAGGTGATAGAGTTGGAAAACCACATACCTAAATATTTGATTTTGGAGCTATCCCATGCAAAAACAGGAGAAGAGAAGGAGTGTGGACACAACATTTTGAAAGAGGAAGAATTTCTGTTTTAGCTGAATTGATTTTATAGCCCGATACAAGGGAAAAGGAGGTGAGTTCATGTAAGAAAGGAGGAATAGAGGTTACGGGATCAGAAACAAAAAGTAGGATGGCATCCGTATAAGCGGAAAGTTTTAAGTGTTGCTCACCATAGGAGAAACCGGAAATAGAAGCATTGTTGAGAACTGAGGGGGGATAAAGGACAACCTTGGCAGCCCCTCGTCGAAGGGAAAAATAAGAAGAAACACAATCATTGACTAGTACCGAGGCTCTGGGGGCAGAATATAATTAATAAATAAGTGAAACAAGCTTGGAACCAAAACCATGCCACTTCAAAGAGGCAAATAAAAAGGACCAATCAACCCTATCAAATGCTTTTCCAGCGACAACAGAAATGGCTGCCTAGGACATGGAAAGAGAAGGGATTCTGTTCAAAACATTAAGTAGGAGACGAAAGTTATCCAAAGTCAATCTACTCTTGACGAAGCCACACTGTTCCTTACCCACCAGATGAGGCATAAGAGGGTCTAATCTCAAAGCAAGTACTTTGGCAAACAGTTTATAGTCTACATTGACTAGGGAAATCGGACGATGATTCTTACAAAACATAGGATCTCGGCCTTCTTTATGTATAAGGCAAATCGTGGCCTCCTGAAAAGTACCTTGTGTCTTGATGGAGAGAAAGAATGAGTGAAAAAGATTTAAGAGTATAGGAATTAATAAGTTAGAGAAATGTAAATAGAATTCAACTGAAAAACCATCTGAACCGGGGGTTTTCCCTTTCTATAAAACATTTAAAGCATGAGATAATTCATTAAGGGATAAGTCTGTTTCAAGAGCAGAAAGATTAAGGTGATCATTAGACAGGGTCGGGAGTTTGTTGAGATAAGATTGAATCAGGAAGGTGGGAGGGGTAGACTCCAGGGTATAGAGGTCCTTGTGAAATAGCATAGATTCATTAAGAATGTCCTGATCCTTGTGAAGGGCAATACCCTCTAAGGAATAAATAGTAGCGATTAGAGTACGGTCTTTACGGGACTTGAGATAATTTGCTAGAAGTTTACCCACTTTATTACATCCACCGTAATATCGAGCACTGCTACGAAGGAGTATGGAAGATGAATTATCAGTTGCGATTTTATTCAAATTTAACTTGGCACGGATAAGAGCTGGTAAGACTGAATCCGCCGATGAAGAAGTATAGCATTTATGTTCTAGGGCTTTAATGTGTGCAAGGGTAACTTTTTTGTTGTCGGAGGAAACGTTTCTTTTTTTTTTAGACAAAATCTATAATGAAACCCTTCGCTGTAGCCTTAAAGGAGTCCCATAATATATGGTGGGAGGAGTTGGGTTACTGTTTAGGTCAAAAATTCATTAGAGAAAGTAATGAAAGAGGAGGAAAAAATCAGATAAAGGAGAAGAGAATTGTTAAAATACCAAAGGGAGGACCTGGGATGTGGAGGGAGCAGATCAAGATCAGCTACATTTGGGGCATGGTCAGAAATAACAATAGGTTCTATAGAAGAAGATAATAGATTTTGAGATAAAGATTGATAGAGAAAAATGTAGTCTAAACGGGAGAGAGAGTTATGAGGGGGAGAGAAAAAGGAGAAGTCAAGAGCATCGGGGTGGGAATGTCTCCAAGCATCAACTAAATATGTTTGGGAAATAGTGTCAAGAAAGCATTTATGTGCTTTATGAGGAACAAAGTGTACTTGAGATTGGCAGTCCAGAAATGGGTCAACAACTTGATTGCAGTCACCTCCTAGTATAAAGAAATCGTCTCTAAACTGAATACATTTCTGTGTAATCAGAGGCCACAAGGAACAATCAGGTTGGGTTGGACCATAAACATTGAATACAGTCAAAGAAATGTTATTAATCAACATCTTCACTAACAACCATCTCCCTTCTGTATCAGTCTCTTGCGATAAAACTTACAAATCAACTTTTTATGGCATAAAATGATAACACCATTTTTCTTATTGGAAGTAGGGGAAACTAAAACTGAACCCACCCAGCATTTTTTCAATTTTAATGCTTCGGATTCTGTAAGATGGGTCTCTTGTAGGAGCACCAAATCAGGATTATAAGAAGCAAGATGGGATAGTATTCTCCTTCTCTTAATTGGGTTAATAAAACCTTTCATATTCCACGAAACAACTCTGAATGCAAAACCAACAAAAATACATAAAGAACAATATATGCAATAGTAAAATTATGAGGTAAGAGATAGAGAAAGAGAAAAGGGAGAGATTTTAAGAAGTCACATGGGGAGAGAAACAGAAAGAAAGAAAGCAGTAATTCAGTCAAGAAAAAAAAGGGAGAGATACGAAAGAGAGGAAAGAAAGGAAGGGAAGAACGAATAAGAACAAAAGGAGACAGTACATGTCAAGGTGACGACTGTAATACGTACCTTACGGGGAACAAAAGGGAAGGATGAGAGGCGGCAACGGACAACAGAAACAGTACACCCAACAAAGAGCAACACACCACACCAGGACATCAAATAGACATGAGCAGGAGCAGGAACATAGAGAGGAACCTAGTAAACTTCAATGAACCTGCAAAAGGAAACAAGAATTATACATATAAAAAACTAGAAGAACAATGGAGTTCAAATAGTATAAACTATAACAGCAAATTCAATACAGCAGTATAAGAAAAGGAGCGCCATATTCAAGTTCCAGAAAGGGGAGGAGCCCTCTCCATTGAGGCAGTTGAGTGAGAATGAATAAATCTTCTGAGGTCAATCGGATCTTCAAAGGTGGAAGTCTTGTTGAGGAAAGTAATGGTGAACTGTTGTGTGCTGCCCTAGAGCTCACGGGCATTTGTTGAAATAAATTATGGACACGGCGGCCCTGCCGTGAGGGCAAGCACCATTTCCAATCGATGAGAGGCTGAGGTAGGAACTGCGTCCACACCATTCAACACAGTGAGCCTAACAGGAAGAGAGTCTTGCCGGGGCATTCCTATTACTTACTAAGGTTTGAAGATAGCATCAATATGTACAGTTTGGCGCTGGGAACCCACTTAGGGAAATAATGACTGCTCCTAGGACTACATGTCCCAACAGGATTTGCAACACCAGAACACACTTTGCGAGTCCCACCAGGGGCAACCAATCAATTAAATAATGCCTGATAATTGAAAAAGTAATGGAGCATCCGCAGCGCCACCTGATTGCTCAATGCCTCTGAGGACGCGGCGTGAGCCGTGGAAACTTGTCCCGCATCTAGATAATACAGCGGGGAGATCACGGCAAGCTGACAATTTAATGCTGAAGTGTCGTGTGCTGCCCTAGAGCTAACGGGCATTTGTTAAAAAAAAAAATATATATATATATATGTGTATATATGTGTGTGTGTGTGTGTGTGTGTGTGTATATATATATATATATTCACTTAAAAAACCATAGGTTTCACACATGTTATAGTTAGCTGGGCATTTTCCTCATGAAAAACCAATGAAATTCCCCCGTTATAGTTAGTGCAGGCAACTATAACTCACGCGACCGTAATCCGCTGATGATGACGTCAGATATTACATCACTGTATTTACACATTTATATACCCATGTCTTCTTCCTTTTTTTTTTTAGCTATACATATATTTTTTTTTTTTTTTTCAGAAAGACACATATGTCATCAGTGATGTAATATCTGACGTCATCAGCAGCGGATTACGGTCGCGTGAGTTATAGTTGCCTGCACTAACTATAACGGGGGAATTTCATTGGTTTTTCATGAGGAAAATGCCCAGCTAACTATAACATGTGTGAAACCTATGGTTTTTTAAGTGAATTTGCAAGGTTTTTTAAATGCTAATTCCTAACTATAACGTGTGTGAAACCTATGGTTTTATCAGTGACTTTGTACGGTTTTTTAAATGCTAAGTTACTTTACGCCGTTCATGCCGCGCGCGCACGGTGCGCTTCGCGCACGGTGCGTGCACGGTGGGCACGCGGTGCGCTTTGCGCACCGCGCGCCCACTTCACGCAGTTCGTTCCGTGCGCGCATGGAGAGCACGCGGTGCGCTTTGCGCACCTCGCGCCCACTTTACGCAGTTAGTGCCGTGCACGCACGGTGCACTTTGCGCACCGTGCACGCACGGTGGGCACGAAGTGCGCTACGCGCACCACGCGCCCACGTTACGCTTAATGGGCCATGTACGCACGGTGCACTTCGCGCTCCGTCCGCACAAGGAGGACACATGATACGCTTTGTTATTAAGGGTTGTGGTATACTTTGTTACTTGCGTATGATAAGCCATGCACACTCGCTGTGCTGCACACAGCATGTGCACACGGGGGGGTTGATATAGCAATATTATTTTAAAGCATATATACCATGCGCGCACGTTGCGCGAACCTCGCGGAATTTTTTTCATTTCGATAGTGCGCGCACGCTTCGCGCACTTGGCGATTTTCCGAAAAAAATAATTTTTTTTAATTGCCCTAGGGGGACCTCCTGGGAACCCTTGAGCCCTGCTAGGGGGTCAGGAACTGTTCAGCTTGCCCCCTTTACATGTTTTTCTCCTTTAGGTTTCAACACCCTCTCAGTGCGAGAGACAAAATGGCGACCGACACTTCCTGGTTTCGACCGATTCGAATGTTTACTAAGATGTAACAACCAATCAGAAGTGTGCTCGCGGACGGCCGAGTGCGCGCACTCTGCGCGCGTACAGATATATATATTGATTTAAATGCTATTTTCTCAGAAAATACTGAACAGATTTACACCAAACCTGCAAAAGGCACCAAACGGACCTTATGGCTACCTCTCTGCCAAATTTCACGTAATTCTGTTCAGCCGTTCGGGCTGTAGCTGGACTAAAGTCCCTATGGAAAAATCCATGGGGAAAACGTGTTTTGGGACCCCCCTTTTTTCTCGGCCCCCGCTTGACGAATCACCCCGAGACTTTCAGGGTAGGAGCGGAGCGGAGCGCCCCATTAGTTTTGAAAATTTCGCGAAGATTCGTCAATCGGCGCCAAAGTTATTCAAAATAGAATTTTCAGATTTCCTATGGAAACTCGGTCCTAACTATAACTATCTACTGGCGACCGCCAGTAGATAATATATATATATATATATATATATATATATATATATATATATATTATCTACTGGCGGTCGCCAGTAGATAGTTATAGTTAGGACCGTGTTTCCATAGGAAATCTGAAAATTCTATTTTGAATTACTTTGGCGCCGGTTTACGAATCCTCGCGAAATTTTCAAAACTAATGGGGCGCTCCACTCAGCTCCTACCCTGAAAGTCTCGGGGTGATTCGTCAAGCGGGGGCTGAGAAAAAAGGGGAGACCCAAAACACGTTTTCCCCATGCATTTTCCCATAGGACCTTTAGTCGAAGGTACAGCCCGAACGGCTGAACAGAATTACTTGAAATTTGGCAAAGAGGTAATCCTCAGGTCAGGCATGTGCCTTTTGCATATATGGTGTCAATCTGTTCAGTAGTTCCTGAGAAAATTGCATTTCAAAGTACATAAATATCTATAAGCGCGCACCGTGCGTGCACCGTGCGCGCACCGTGCGCTCACCCTAACGTGCGCGAGCGCAATTCTGATTGGTGGTTACATGTCAGTCAACATTCGAATCGGTCAAAATCAGGAAGTGTCGGCCGCCATTTTGTGTGTTTGGTGTGTGACAGTGAAAAAGAAAGGTGGAGAACATGAAAAGGGGGCAGGGTAGAGAGTTCCTGACCCCCTAGCCTTTGTCAGGGGGTCCCTGAAGGTCCCCGAAGGGTGAAAAAAACATTTTATTTTTTTTTCAAAAAAACGCGGGGTGCACGCACGGTGAAAAACCTTAAAAAAAAAAACATTTTAAACGAGCCATTCCATATTACAGGATACAGTCAATCTTTAGCTATATACATAGGTAGTTTATTGTAAAATAAATATATAAAAAATATAATAATACATACATAACTTAGCATTTAAAAAACCTTACAAATTCACTTAAAAAACCATAGGTTTAACACATGTTATAGTTAGGAATTAGCATTTAAAAAACCTTGCAAATTCACTTAAAAAACCATAGGTTTCACACATGTTATAGTTAGCTGGACATTTCACTTGTAAAAAAACAATGAAATTCCCCCGTTATAATTAGTTCAGATAACTATAACTCGCACGACCGCCACTCTATCACAAGGATGATGTCTTCAGGGATGTCATGAGTGATGCCACTGACCATGTCATGAGTGATGTAATGTGCGACGTCATGAGCAGTGGATTGCGGGCGCGTGAGTTATAGTTATCTGAACTAACTATAACGGGGGAATTTCATTGGTTTTTTACAAGTGAAATGTCCAGCTAACTATAACATGTGTGAAACCTATGTTTTTTTTAAGTGAATATATATATATACACATATATATATATATATATATATATACATATATTATCTACTGGCGGTCGCCAGTACATAGTTATAGTTAGGACCGTGTTTCCATAGGAAATCCGCAACATTCTATTTGGAATAACTTTGGCGCCGGTTGAGGAATCCTCACAAAATTTTCAAAATAGGTGGGGCGACCCGCTCCGCTCCTACCCTGAAAGTCTCGGGGTGATTCGTCAAGCGGGGGCCGAGAAAAAAGAGGGGTCCCAAAACATGTTTTCCCCATGCATTTTTCCATAGGGACCTTTAGTCCAAGGTACAGCCCGAACGGCTGAACAAAATTACTTGAAATTTGGCAGAGAGGTAGTCCTCAGGTCAGGGAAGTGCCTTTTGCAGGTCTGGTGTCAATCTGTTCAGTAGTTCCTGAGAAAATCAAAAGTAAAATCATATATATATGTGGGCGGAGCCTAACCACACATCTCATCCTGAGATCTGATTGGCTGTCAGCACTTCATCCAAGAAGTGTTGGCAGCCATCTTGGGACCAATATACATGATAGCACCTCATTAAAAAGCATTGCAGTTAATAGAAGGTTTTAAGACTTTAGTTACATTATAAATCATTTGTTGATGGTACCATACTCATTTTAGGAATTGTGATATGTTCTAAGGTGATTTCACCATGTGAAAAAGCCTTCTGCTGGGATATCATGATTGAGAGAAAAATATTTTCTCATGCTTTTCCCACAGAGGTTTGGAAGGTGATCTATAAGCTAAACTGAGAGCATATTTTCTGTAAATTCACATTATCTTTCTCAGTCATGTGAGAATGAAGTCTGACATTCTCAGTAAAACATGTACATCCAACAAGGGCAGAGACTGTCAGTTGATTCCTTTGTGTTCTACTGCAGCTTCCCAGAGTGTTCCAAAGAACAACTAGAGCGCTAAAAGTCCTACTTATGATAAACGTATGGCACACCTGAAGCCATCTTGCTTGGATTAAAGTGGTAACTCTTAAAACATTTAATTTAAAAAGGAACAAAATGAGGGGGTTAATTTTTCCATAAAAAGTATGATTAGTGCTGCAGAAAGAAAAATTAGAGCACATTTTGAGTGACTTCTCAAATCCTCTTCTATTTCATAAAAATATTCTGACATGCAGACTGAAACATGCACTTTCAATACCAGCAGCAGTTTTCCCTGGTGAGCAGTAGCTTTACTACAGTGATCTAATGATCAAAAAGAGTGCTAACATTCTGAATTTATGGCAAATGTGTGACACATCTGAATGCCTTCTTGATGGAATCAAAGTAAAAAACTGAAAGTATTTCCTACTGAGGAGACTGCAGTAAATGAGGAAATTAGGAAACTTCATAACAAATAAGTCTCCCAAGATGGCCACCAGAGACAAAAGAGCCCAAATGTAGCCCAAATATCACCCAGATGTAGCCCAAGTATAGCCCAATGACAGAATGTCCCAGAGTGTTCTTAAAAACAACTAGAGCGCTTACTGTCTTCATTATGACAAAAGTATGGCACACCTGAAGCCATCTTGATTGGAATAAACTGGTAACACTTAAAACATTTAATTTAAAAAGGAACACAATGAGGGGGTTCATCTTGCCATAGAAATTATGATTAATGCTGAAGAAAGAAAATGAAGGCACATTTTGAGTGACTTCTCAAATCCTCTTCTATTTCATTAAAAAATTCTGACATGCAGACTGAAACATGCACTTTTAATACCAGGAGCAGACTTCCATGGTGAACAGTAGTTTTACTACAGTGATCTAATGAGCAACTAGAGTGCTAACATTCAGAATTTATGGCAAATGTGTGACATATCTGAATACCTTCATGATGGAATCAAAGTAAAAAACTGAAAGTATTTCCTACTGAGGAGACTGCAGTAAAGGAGGAAATTAGGAAACTTCATATCAAATAAGTCTCCCAAGATGGCCACCAGAGACAAAAGAGCCCAAATGTAGCCCAAATATCACCCAGATGTAGCCCAAGTATAGCCCGATGACTGAATGTCCCAGAGTGTTCTTAAAAACAACTAGAGCGCTTACTGTCTTCATTATGACAAAAGTATGGCACACCTGAAGCCATCTTGATTGGAATAAACTGGTAACACTTAAAACATTTAATTTAAAAAGGAACACAATGAGGGGGTTCATTTTGCCATAGAAATTATGATTAATGCTGAAGAAAGAAAATGAAGGCACATTTTGAGTGACTTCTCAAATCCTCTTATATTTCATTAAAAAATTCTGTCATGCAGACTGAAACATGCACTTTTAATACCAGGAGCAGACTTCCATGGTGAACAGTAGTTTTACTACAGTGATCTAATGAGCAACTAGAGTGCTAACATTCAGAATTTATGGCAAATGTGTGACATATCTGAATACCTTCATGATGGAATCAAAGTAAAAAACTGAAATCATTTCCTACTGAGGAGACTGCAGTACATGAGGAAATTAGGAAACTTCATAACAGATAAATCTCCCAAAATGGCCACCGGAGACAAAAGAGCCCTCATGTAGCCCAAACTCACCCAGATGTAGCCCAAATATAGCCCAATGACAGAAGTGTGCAAAACACTTATTATTTTGTGTTTTTGCAGTGTTATATAGTGCAGACTTGTCAGGTATTAGAGTGCTTTACATGAGCATTGGTTACATCACACAAGAACAAATTCATTTTGGTTGTAGACCTGGGGAGACTAAGTGATTTGACCAGAATCACAGAATGTCGAGCTGAAGCAGAAACTTCAACCTGGTCCCCAGTTGCAAAGTCTGCAGTTCTGGAAGTAACACCACATCCTCTCCCCTAAGTGCAACATTTAATCAAGTGGTCAACTGGATAAAAAAACATAAATATAACAAATAATTTAAAAGTGCTTTGTCGCTATTTGAAAACTCAGAAAATATGTCCTTATTTTAGTCTTTTAGAGCACTAACCATAATTTTGATGCCAATAAGACCCTCTCATATATGTAATTTCTAAAGGAAATGCTCTAGGTATTACAGTTTTGATTACATCAAGATGACGTCAGGCGTTCCACACTTTTGTAATAAATATAGAATGTTAGCAATCTAGTTGTTCATTAGGATACTGTTGAGAGGCAGAGGCCAGGGGCACGGACTCTGAAAATTGAAGGCAGGTAGGAGGGTGCAAAGGCAACAATTTCACCACACTGAGCAGGCAGGAAGGGCCGTGGCAGCACAACAGACTATGGAGGGCAGTGGAAAGGGGGGCAGGGGCAACAGACAAACAATACAGGACTTGCAATAGAGGCTGTGGCAATGTAATAGACCATTGTGGGCAGAAGGAAGAGGCAATTGTAGTACAACCATACATGCCAACAGACCCGATTCAGCCAGGAAACGTCCAATGTTTTTAAGCTCAAATGGGCTTTATTTGATCTGTCTCCTGTCTACAATCTCCTCTTTTTCAATGTAACTCAAAGGGGAAAATCAATACCCCAGTTTTTTTTCAAAATCTCCCTCTTACCAAATTCAAAATGTTCGCAAGTATGGTACATTGGATCATGGAAGGAAATGGGGTAGGGACATGGACTTGGATAACAGAGGACAGGAGGGACATGGAGAGGTGCACCAAACTGATCCTGCAGGGCAGGCATCAGGGTTTGCAGCAGCACAATAGGGAACCACACAGGGCATGCGGGACGAGAGTGCAGCACAACAATGCATAGAAAGCAAGAGGGAGGGGACAGGACCATGCACATGGACAACAGAGAACAGAGGGGCAAGAGGCAATGGTAGCTAGCTGACCATAATGGACAGACAGGAGAGAAAGCTGCAGCATAACAGACCATAAAGGGCAGGAGGGACGGATCAGGGGCATTACAATGGAACAGACAAGCCAGGAGGGAGGGAGTAGGGGTCTGCACATGTAAACAGAGAGCTGGGGGCAAGGGGGCAGGGCAGGAGCAGCAAGATAGCCATGGAGGTCAGGCAGGATGGGCACTAGAAGCAAGACACACCATGAAGAGCAACAGTGAGACTGTGATGGCATACACACAGACCATGGAGGGAAGGTGGGAGGGGGTCAGGGGCAGCTAACTGACCACACAGGGAAGGTGGGAGGGGCCATGGCAGCACAGAAGACCATGCATGGCAAGTGGGAGGGTTAGTGGCAGCACAATGGCTATGATGGGCAAGAAGGAGGGTGCAGGGGCATGCACAAGGGACGATGGAGGATAGAAGGGAGGGTCAGGACCTGTGCACAGACAAGAAAGTTCAGGGGAAGGGGCCTCACAACAGACCGCACGGGGCAGGCAGGAGGAGCAGTTGCAGCACAACAGACCAGGGAGGGCAGAAGGGTGTGGCAGTACAATGGACCATGTGGAGAGGAGGAAGAGGATAGGGGCATGGCATGTGGACAGGCAGGGTGGAGGTGGCAGGGACAGGTTACAGTCATCAGACAATGCTAGGCAGGTGGGAGGGGAGTGGCAGCTCAACAGAACACTCAGAGTAGATAGGAGTGGCAGGTCCATGGAACATGGTGGGCAAAAAGAATGGAGCAGGGGCATGCACAAAGACATCTGAGGGCAGGGGGAAGGAGAATAGGGGCAGCAAGCTAAGCACAGAGTTTAAGCAGGAGGTCAATGATGGGACATAGAATTGGGCAATGGAGGGCAGGAGGAGTGGACTGGTACATCATACTAAATTGAGGGCAGTGACAGCACATCAGACTATACATGGCAGGAGGGAGGAGGCTAGTCCATGGATTCACACAACAGAGGATAGGGAGGAGGGGGATGGGGCAGCAAGCTAACTGTTCAGAGAAGGCGGGTATTAGGAACTTTATTGTTTTTAAAACGTGTGTCTGTGCGAACTACTTAAAATATGAACAAGTATGCAGCATAATCTCACTTTTATTCAGGAAGAAGAGGACGTTTGTGACTGTGACTCCGAGCTCACTTGGCAGAAACACCCCCTGACCCTCCAACCCCTATCGCAAAATGTAATGCCCGTGAAAAGGGTAGGTGAACACAGTGTTATATAGAACATAGTCCTGAGAGCACGATTGAAAATGAAAACTAGATATAGTGTATGGTATAAACTATGCACCAAAAAGTGTGATATAAGATGAACCGGGCGTGAAATATAATATGCAATACATTGTGCGCAATGACAGATTCATTGGAGAGCGCGAGATAGCACAGGCACTAGCGCGTGCTATGCGATATGCGCCTTGGAGTGTAATATGCACAGGGCAGTGTTGTGTAACCTAACTAGTCTCTAAAGTTGTAATATAAAATATGTGCTGGGGAGTGTAACGTTGCATATGCACTGTGACAAAGATATGGATCCCAGATTGTAATATGTATGGCATAGCACTGTGCGTTATAACATAGGCATCGAGGAAGGCACGTTAGATGGGGCAATATAACCTGTGCGAAGACAAGTGTGGCATGACATATTCATGGGGTGGTGTTACAGTGCACATGGGCTAGAGAGTGTCATAGCATCTGCACTAGCTAGTGGAATACAACACAGAGGTGTGTGGCACTCAGCAGGCAATGGTGGGTGTAACACAGCATTGGGCTCTGCCAGGAGCGTGCTGTGACTCTCAAGTGATGTTCGTCCCCTTTCCAGAGAGTAAAATAAAAAGTATTACACATCCGGCAGTGGATGTGTGTTTTATTAATCGTGAGGGGGGTTTCTTGCATAGTTTTGGTCGAATTTTTGTCGAATCCCCTTTGAATGGCTTGGTGTGCATGTGTATTAAATGTGCCCGTCAATAGCTACCCATGTTTGTATAAATAAACAACAAGGGTGTCTACCGGGATTAGGCACGGTAGGGCATCAGACATGTCAGAGCTTCACTAGTGGTGTAAATACATTCCACGTGGATTCATTGTATGCATAGTCGCCTTTTAATGAATATCACGCAAATCGTCATGGTGATAGGTACGTACGGTTTGTCCAGCATGTCCTAGGTGTGTCTATAAATATATATATTTTTTAAAATAATAAAAAAACAGTGGCCGGCCCTGGGGATTGGGGTAAAAAAAATATAATTAGGAGACAGGCCCTGGGGGATGGGGTCATCAGGGCCAATAAATTAGAATAAGAAGGGGAACCACACAGCCCCCCTTCTTAAAAAATTAAAATGAATAAAAGACTGGCATTGTGCCGGAGGCGACGCCCCCTCCTTGCAGCACTCTGCAAACGCACCCCCTGGCGAGTTGTAAGTTGGGGAATTAATTCCTCTTCAATACTGCGGGTCCCTGAGGGCCAACTAGCCCAACAGGCATCTCCAGTATGCGCCAGGGAGCTGCGCTGCAGACAGGTGTTCTGAGGCCAAGCCCCTTTTTACACCTCTCTGCAACGCAGCTCTGTGGCGCTTACTGGAGGTACCTAGTGGTCTAGTTTGACCTTAGGGACCCTTAGGATTCAAGGGGACTTAATCTCTCAACTTCAACAGCCACAGGGCGCGTTTACACAGTGGTGAAGGGAGGGGACGGGGCCTGAGGTGACGTGTGCTAACACGCACTATGGCACGTTTTAAATTGGGGATATAATTTCCCTTCAATATGAGGGCCCCTGGGGGCTAACTAGCCCACCAAGTGCTTCCAGTAAGCGCCACTGAGCTGCATTGCAGAGAGGTGGTCCAGGCCGTGCCACTTTTTACACCTCTCTGCAACGCAGCTCTGTGGCACTTACTGGAGGTACCTAGTGGGCTAGTTGGACCCTAGGGACCCTCAGGATTCAAATTAACTTAATCTCCCAACTAAAAACGGACACAGGGCGTGTTTACACAGTGGTGAAGGAAGGGGACGGGGCCTGAGTTAACGTGTGCAAAAACGCCCTGTGGCCTGTTTTAAGAGGTAGTTTTAATCCCCCTGCCCTATTATATAGTAAGGGCTTACAGAGGAGGTCATGCTAATCACAGGGGGACCCCAACACATAATGTTCCCTAGTGTATGTAGGTGTTTTCACTGTATTCTAAGTGTCTTTTAACATAGCACTGGCTCTAGGACTGGTTAGTCAGACTCAGTTACCACCAGTATCTGTCTGAAAAAGTTGAGGGTACAGGATGATTTTGCAACAAGGCTTCTTTCTGCTCTTCTTTTTGTTCTTTCTGCACGTTATCCTTCTTCCTGCACTTTTCTTCGTCTTTGAGGACTTCTGTTGCTTCTTTCTGCACTTCTTTTTTTTCTTTCTCTGCATTTTTTCTTCTTTCTTCACATGTCCTATCTCTGTAGGCATAGTTAGAAATTAGCATTTAAAAAACCTTTGAAATTCACAGAAAAAACCATAGGTTTCAGGCACGTTATAGTTAGGAATTAGCATTTAAAAAACCTCAGAAATTCAGCGAAAAAAACCATAGGTTTCAGGGGTGTTATAGTTAGCTGGACTTTTCACTCGTACAAAACCATTGAAATTCCCCCGTTATAGTTAGTTCAGCTAACTATAACTCGCGCGCCCGCAATGCACTGCTGATGACGTCACATATTACATCACTCATGACATGGTCAGTGACATCACTAATGACATCACTGATGACATCTCAAATGACATCACTGATGACATCACTGATGACATCATCCTTGTGACAGAGTGGCAGACCTCCTCCCCCCCTAATATAACCTTTGATACACACATTAAAAATGGAAACTAAAATTTTCAAAACAATGGACATACCAATACCAGTTACAACAACCTATTCAGTATTTCTAAGATCCACATACACATCCACTCATTCACCAACAGTCCTATACAGTCACTCATACATGTACTCACTCATCATATGTACTCATACACCTATACATCCTGTTACACAACGCCACTCATCCATAGTTACTCACACACATAGTCACTCATGCTAATAAACAATCAAACATCCATTTACTTGCATATACAGTTATACACACACCACCACACTTACTTCTACAGAAACTTACACATACTTAGTCTTTTAAACAATCACTTATAGAAACACATACTTATTCATACAGGAACTCTTTCAATCTCTCACTCTCACATATACTCACTTATATACACCAGTAGTCACATATACTAGTTTAAAACATATGTAGTTACTCATAAAGACACTATTGAGACAGTTGTTCACTCACTAACACACCCATGCATACACTCATCCACCCATACAGTCCTGCACACATGCTGTATTCAACACATACAAACAGTGAGTCACTCATTCATGCACCTATGCACTACTTAATACCCCCACCGAACCATACAGACACTCAGACACTCATACTGATACTCAAAAAACCAACTAATAACCTATATAGACACTCATGTAGCTACTCACCAACCCATGCAGCCACTTATACACAAAGTGAGAGACTGACACAGATATTTACATATTTAAACATTACTCACTAAGCCATGTATTCACTAAGATACACTTAATCAGTCAGTTATACAATTAATTTTTCAAAAACAAATCATCCATTTACACTTATATATACCCATTTATTCTTCCATCGACCTTGAGATATACATATATAAAACATATGTAATTTTCAGAAAAACACACATTCACTGGATGATGTCATCAGTGATGTCATCAGTGATGTCATTTGAGATGTCATGAGTGATGTCATCAGTGATGTCACTGACCATGTCATGGGTGATGTAATATGTGACGTCATCAGCAGCATTGCGGTCACGCGAGTTATAGTTAGATGTACTAACTATAACAGGGGAATTTCAATGGTTTTGTACAAGTGAAAAGTCCAGCTAACTATAACGCCCCTGAAACCTATGTTTTTTTTCAGTGAATATATATATATATATATTACCTACTGGCAGTCGCCAGTAGGTAGTTATAGTTAGAACCTAGTTTCCATAGGAATAGCATTTTTTAAATTGCTAATAACTTTGCCGTCGTTTGACGAATCTTCGCAAAATTCTCCCCAAAAAAAGTCTATCTAGATCAGCCCCTATCCTGAAAGTATGGGGGTGATTTGTCAAGTGGGGGCTGAGAAAAAAGGGGGGTCCCAAAAAGTGTTTTCTCCATGTTAATTTCCATAGGAAACTTTAGCCAGGGCTACAGCCCGAACTGCACCAAATTTTGCAAAAATGTAGCGCTTGGTTCACAAATCAACCTTCTCTTAAATGGTGTAAATCTGTTCAGTAGTGTTTGAGAAATTCAAAAAATAAGAGTAAAAAAATTAATTTCCCATAGGAAACTTTAGCCAAGGCTACAGCCCGAACTGCTGAACTGAATTACACCAAAGTTGCCAAAAAGGTAGTGCTTTGTTCAGAAAGCAACCTTTTTTAAAAATTGTGAAGATCCGTTCAGTAGTTGCTGAGAAATTCAAAAAATGATAATATCAATATCTAGAGGTGCAGTAGATCCGCGCACCGTCCCGAGCACGAGCTTTATTCTAATTGGCTGTCAACACTCCAAATCAGGAAGTGTTGGCAGCCATCTTGTGACTCAGTAGAACCGAGTCAGAAGAAAACAGAAAAACCAAGGCGAATAAAAAGAAAAGGGGGCAGGGTAGAGACCCTCTGACCCCCTAGGCCTGCTCAGGGGGTCCCAGAAGGACCCCCAGGACCAAAAAAAGCATTTTGATTTTTAGAAAATCGGCTGAATTCGCGCTGGGTGCGCGAATCCGGACAAAAAGCGTACGGTAAGCTTACGGTAAGCGTACGGTTTACGCAATGTCCGTAATTTATCTACGCTGTTTGCGTATAGTTACGCAATTTGCGTAGCCGCGCGTACTGCTCGTGGGGCGCGTACGCGTGTACGCTACACGCGCACGTTACGCGGAAGTGTTGGGGAGTGACTGTTATGCGCATGCGCGCGAGCGCGTGTCTTTTTTACGCGCATGCGTACTTTTGCCGTAAGCGCACCGTAAGCGTACGGTGGGTCATGTGATCATGAAACACAACTTTTGATTGGTTGAAACTACTTTCAGTTCTAGAACTCTCCTACACCACACCCATTCCCCTCATTTCTGCTTGTGATCCCTTAGGAGAAGGAGCTGGGTTGTCTTTGTGATACGATGGCAGAACAGCAGAGCTCTTCTGAGAGTGAGGCTAGCAGCACTACCTTGAGGCAGAGAGCGAGGAAACAAAAGACCTCTTACGTATGGGAGTATTTTTCTTTTCCAGAAGGCCAGCAAAAGGTAAATGCACCCTTAGTGACTTGTAAGCTGTGTAAGCGTGTACTTTCAAGAGGGAATCCTGACAGGAAGTATTCCTTTGGGAATCACACCATGATGAGACACCTTAAGGATGTACACAGAAGGACACATGCTCGACTTACTGAAGGTAAACCTTCAGTAAATCAACCAAGCACATCCACAGCAGGTCAGCCTGGACCATCATCTGCAGTGCCGAGTCCTTCTTCTGCAGGTCAGGTGAGCCCTTCATCTGTGGGGGGAGCATCTCCTTTTTCTGGTCCTCTGGAAATTAACCCTCTGTTTGCGAGGGTTGCAGTACGGTGCGCCACTTGTCATGATCTAATTAGTTATAGGGAGACCAGTATTTCCCTAGTGAACTGTAAAATAGATCAGCACACTTGTCGTACCATCTAATATTCCCAATCTTTCTTTCCTCTGTCCCTGCATGAACACAACGGCTCTTTTAAGAGCCAACCTTACCTTTCATCTATTTTTTATATATGTTTTTAAAAACTTTTTTTTTTTTTTTTTTACCGTACGCGTACGGTACGCGTAATTTTTTTTTTTTTTTTTTAAAACACTAAAAATCAATTATCACATTACAAGGTCCTTGAGAGACTACAATTAAAAACTGAAAATGTGATTGTAGAGAAGTGGAAAAAAGGGACCATGATATTATTGACTTACCATACCCACTCAAAAAAATATTTATTCATTTAAAAAAATTTTTAATTGCTTTAAATCTGAAAAAAAAGAAAAAAGTATTAATATTTAATAAAACATTTTATAATACAGTACACATATTTACATATTTTTCAAAAAATATTTTTGCCTTTTTTTTGCTGTTTTCAGAATATATTGCATTTCACTATAAATTGTGAAAGCAATTGCATTCATCATTTAACAGCAGGCAAAAAAAAGTTAACAATCTCAAAGATTGTTTTAAAAAAGCCCACAATCTCTTTTTGCATAAACATAACTTTATAGAAAAGCATAATATTCTTAAAAAATATCATCTAATATCAATACTTATTTCTTTAAAATACCGTCTGATATTTTTGTTTCAGAAGTATAATCACAATAATATATCTCAAATAACTCCACAATACATCGGGTTCCATTTCCTTTCGGCCAAATAGTAATTTTAAAATTCTTTTTTGGTTAAATTTCCAATGGTAATCCAATAAAAATCTAAAGTTTAAATTGTACAGATTTCACCGATTCTCTGTAACATTTTGGTTTCCGAAAGATTTATTAATAATTAAATAAGTCCACAATAGAATTGTTTACCTTTCCGCATGGCCAAATAGTAATTTGAAAAATCTTTTTTGAAAAAATTTCCAATGGCAATCCAATAACATTCCAAAATTTAAATTGTGCAGATGTTACCGATTTTTTCTAAATTTTTGGTTTTCCAAAGTTTCCTTAAAAAATGGAAAAATTCCACATTACAATTGGTTACCTTTCCATTAGGCCAAATGATAATTTGTTAAATCTTTTTATTTGTAAATTCCAAATGGTAATCCAATAAAATGGTAAAATTGTTTTGTCCAGATGTTGCCAAATCTCTCTAAAATTTAGGTTTCAGGAAGATTAGATAGGAATTTGCTAAATCAAAAGGCAAACGTTGCTTAAAAATCAATTGGGAATCATTACACAGTGTCCAGCCTTTTTCACATTTAAGATAAACTGTGTAATGACCAGAAGTTACAGTAGGTCCATCATGGAAAATTATTGCAACTGTTACAAAAGTTTTTCCTGAAATTGATAATTGCTGTCCTGTAAACTTCTTTATTAAAGTATCCAATTTTGAACCATCAGCTCTACATCGTTGCATCATTAAAATTACATACTGTCCGTATTCCTTTAAAATTAACGTTGAAAACATGTCAGATTTACACTCACCGCATTGCATGCTATGATTAGCATCTTTAACTAATTTAGCAAAAGTGACTGTTTTACTCTCTGGCAATGTTAAATAAATAAACCTTTCATTATCAACATTAGAGCCACATATATTATAACAGTTTTCACAACTATGTTCCCATTTATAAGAGAGACCAAATACATTTTCAATGGGAACCCCTTCTTCTTCCAGTACCTGAAGAAAATACATCAAGAATTCCTGTGCGTCTTGCTGTACATTTTGAGAAAACTGTGTTCGTCCTGAACATACATCTAAAAGTTTTCTAATTTCAGTAGCACTTTCTATTTGAGTTTTATCATTACTCAGCTTTTCAAAAAGGAGACTCAGCACAGAACAGAATCTTTTTCCCTGATTTACTATTATCTGCTCTTGCAAACTTTCCAGATAAAATGCAACATTCGGCACTACATTAGCGTAGCAGTTGACACCAGAGCTATTTTCAAAATGACATCCTACAACCTGTTCTTCATTTTCCTTATTCTTTTTGCTTGCAATTACATCACTCCTCTTTTTTTTCCTCCTCTCTACATCTTCATTACAGATATTCTCATTTCTCCTTTTACGAGAAACTACACGTTTCTCCAACACAGGATACTGACCTAAATGAGGAGCATAGCTTCTTCTTAATCTATTATACTCCTTTACACAATTTGTATCAGCACTAACTTTTGAATCATCAAAGTCTATCATGAATAAACCTGATAATGTTTTCACTCGTGACAAAGCAACATATGCCATACCTTCTTTGAACACAGTTGAACCAATGTTCACAAATGCACAATCTACAGTCAATCCTTGAGACTTGTGAATAGTTACAGCATATGCTAGCGAAAACGGAAACGGCTTCCTACGTACATATAAGTCTTTCACAAGCATGAAACGAACTGAACAACGACAAATGTCTTTAACTTCTTCTATCTGATCAAATTTTATTTTTAAACATTCAATTCCATCTTTTTTCTGATAATTAATAAAACCCACAACTCTTCCCATAGCTCCATTAACTAAACCTTTTTCAACATCCAAATTTCTCCTTAAAAATACTCTACAGTTCATGCAAACATATAGATTTTTTTCTAATCCAGCTGTTTTGGAAATGTTCTTCTCTAGTGAATCCAATTTATTTTTCAGTGTGCCTGTTAATGTGACAGTAATTCTTCCATCCTCAATTTTGTCCACTGCTTCCAATTTCCTGATATCTTCCTTTTCCAATTTCAAAAGCTCCTCATTGAATATTGAGCATTCACGTAGAGTTGGCATTAAGCAGATGACACTTTTGTTTTCTGCAATGTTCTTGTATATCTTCTCTGCAACTATTTCTTCCTTTGGAAATAAATTATGTAGCAGCCGACTCTGTAATGCTTTTTTGCCAGCTTCAGTGAGTAGTCCAATTCTGATATCTTTCAGAATACTTCCATATTCTTCATCGTTTGCTTGCCTCATATTAGTAGTAAGTTCCTTGTACTCAAAGAAGGACCAAATATTTGTATTACCGATGCTTCCCAATGACTTCTTCGTGTCTTCATGTGTCACAGTATTAAACACTGGTTGTCCTTTAACTGGAGTAAGTTGCAAAAGATCTCCAAAAACTATGACGTGTTTTCCTCCAAATAACACGTCATAGTCTGTCTTCAGAATTTGCTGCATTCTTAAATGCACAAAGGCAAGCATTAAGTTTGATACCATGCTCACCTCATCAATAATGAGAACTTGCATCTTCTTCAATACTCTTGAAACTTCCAAGCATGCTTCTCCAGTTAGCTTGTTGTATTGTATTTTGTTCTCATGCTCCACTGGTAACATTAGCAAACGATGTAAAGTGATTCCTTTTATGTTATATGCTGCTAACCCAGTTGGAGCAGTAACCACACAAGACAAAGTAGAATCCGTTTTTTGCTGTATGTAGCTTCTGATGACTTTTATTAGGAAACTTTTTCCAGTTCCAGCTTGTCCGCTTACATACATCCTGATTGGATGAAATGATGTGCATGAGCACTCTTTTTTTTCATGTAGAAATCCGTGATCAATTTTGTTTCTGATCTCTTCATGAATTTGTTGCTGCTCTTCGTTCAGTTGTCTTTCCAAATTTTGTAAGTCTATAAATTCTTCTTGAGCTTGATTCATAGCCGTTTCCACTTCATTCATGGCTATTGATGCTTCATTTTCAACGATTGGTTGTCCTAGGGGATCTTGACTGAGTGTTCCTGAACTTTGGCTGTCCTGAGAACTGTCTCTAGCTATTTCTGCTGCAATTGTAGTTTCCTGTTCAATTTCTTCATTTAACATTTGCAGATAAGTTGTGAATGTATTGCATTGTATGCTGTCTTTGCAAGCATTAAAAGAATCTTCATAGCTTTGAAATTCTCCCAATAGTTCATCCTCTGTACGCCATGGTTTAAACAGCTGTAAAAGAGCCAAGTAGTAAAATTCCTTTTTGTCAGTAGTGTCGCAACTCAGCTTCCGGTGATTTATCAAACTTCCTTTTGTTTGCTTCACCAAACATCCTTCCTCACCAATGACTTTATATTTTCCATTGTTGATGTCTTCTGCGGCTTTCCGTGAATAAATGTAGTTCTGCAGCACTTCATAGAGACACATGTTCTCCAGATGATGACTTCTCTTGGGATAATATGTGTCCAACATGTTTGATTTCAAAATATCTGTACTTTCTGGGTCATTCTCGGCCAAATATTCAATTTCTCCAACAGATTTCAGTACCCGATTTCTCATTGCTGCAAGGCCTAAACTTGCCCAAATTATTCTTCTTGATTTCGAGTAGAGACTTGCAGAAGATAACCTATCTGAACATTCGTAGGATCCAATTTCTCGATGCGATAACATCTTCAAACTGAAACTGTACAGCTTCTTACTGACAGTTTTCTCGTGAGAAATCTCTTCCCACATTTCCTTCAATTCTGTTTTTTCTGATTTCGTAATGTAAGACGTTACATATCGAGCAACAGCAATGGAATTGTCAGCTACATACTGTATATCCATGTTAGCGTTCCACATGCATAAAATCACTGGGTTGTAGTCATTTATATTTTTTGATTCTTCTTTTCTTTTAAGGTTGTAGGTATTCTTAGGTGATTTTCTTGTGATAGTATGTCTCACAGATGACATAAAACTGTTAACTCTTCCATTTGAAAGAACAGGTCTAGGAAATCCAAATCGACATTTAGTGTAGTATTTATCTTTGCTCTTGGATTTCCGTCGACAGTATTTTCCACACCGATGACTTTGGAAACGTAAAACTTGCTCCTTTAACTTTTTCTCTTCTGTGCTTTTTGGTATAGCACATGTTGCATATTCTTCAATGTAAGATAACACTGCTTCATCAGTATCTGTTCCAAACTTTGGGGCATCCTTGATCCACAACAGCATATGAATATGAGGAGCACCTCTTGCCTGGTACTCTTTTCTCCAAAAGAAATCCACTACTTCTCCTAGAGGTGGATTTTTTTTATTGCAGATGAAGGACATCATAGCCTCAAATCTATGATTG
The DNA here is from genome assembly GCF_964204655.1 of Triturus cristatus. NCBI lineage: Eukaryota > Metazoa > Chordata > Amphibia > Caudata > Salamandridae > Triturus > Triturus cristatus. The sequence goes on from NC_140590.1 coordinate 848,638,402, forward strand.
AAATATCTGCAAACATTAACCGGATCCAATGAGCACAGTTCTCCTGCTGTCTTGTATTCGATGTTTTTAATGTTTGAATTTGCCTCTCGTAGAAAATCCAGTAAATCATCCCAAGCGTACTCGGCACAGCTTAGGGTAACGAACCATGTTGGTGTTCCTAAATTCCGTAACATGCATTTTAATTCACCATGGCGTCGGTACCAATATTCATTTGTCCCACGCTGACAAGCCATCAGATTGATCAGTTGTGTTTCCAAATGATCATCTCGGTGCTGCACTTTCTAAATAAAATCCTTAGCAGACACATTTTGCAAATGTACTCCACTTTTTAAAATGTGATTTACTGCATAAGACAATGCAGACAAGTCGCTTTCAAATAAAAGATGGAACAAATAAGGAATACTTTGTCGAAATCTGGGATCTTCAGCATATAGTCTTGTAGTCCGATACTCAGAAGCTGGAATCTGTTCCGGACGTTCATCGTATCGTCCTCCTTTTCCTTTAGGAAACAGCTGGGGAAAACATCGAGCTTCCAAGCTCTCCTCCCATACACTCACGGGAGTTCCTTTTGCTTTCTTCATCTGAAATAGATCAATATTGTCTCCCATAACTTCTTTTGAATGAAGAGGATGTATGCTAAAATGTTCATAAATTTCTTCTTCCTTTGACTTGTCCACTTTTTCAATTTGTCCAGTTGGTGTTTCTGTGTCTTCTTGTAAATCTTCTTCTTCTTCTTCTTCTATATAAATTGATTCATACCATTTGTTATTCCTTTTCAAATACAAATTTGCTCTTTGTACTTTCCGTACATCTACCAGCTCCTGCCAAATCTTCTTATTCTTTGTAGGTACACCATTAACCAGAATAATTAATGGTTCAGTTTCCAAAGTATCCGCATCAATAGTTTCCATATTTTTTTTCAAATGCAAGGGCAAATACACCACTCTACCTTTTAAACCTCTCAGTAAATCTGAAGGAGGTAATTTACCAGTTTTGGGCTCCATACGTACTATGGTCTGGAACGGATGAACACATTGAATGAGTATAGACTCATATGTATTTAATTCAGAAAGTTCAGCAGGAATAGCATCCAATTCTAAATTATTATGTACAGCTCTGGTCGGCATTCTATTTTCCTCTAACTTGTTGTAACAGTATTTACAAATACGCTGATCTTCACCCAATTCAAAACAATTTTCAAGAAATATATATGTGGCAAAATCCTTCCACTTATAATTATCTTCATTTTCACTCTTTCTGTAGAGATCAACATTCCTAGTTTGTTTTCTATAATGAGTTCTGCGGCAACAAATACAAGTAATATTTGGTCTTTCATTAGAGATTATTGCAGATTTTGTTATGTGATCATTAAATGTCTTACTTACAGAGGGTTCTACATTCTCTTCCACTTCTTCCTCATTTACTGTGTCCTTCTCTGCACTGTTTTGTTCAGGACCAAAGTAACAAAACTGAATTTCATCAACAACCTTCTCTACATCTGATACCGTTCCACGGAACAGAGCCCTATTCAATTCATCTAACTTTATTGCTGGACTTTTAGCAAAATACAACCGTCTCACAAACTTTCTCATTTCAGTATGATGAACAGCCAGCATCCTAAAATGATGGAAAACACTATTACACACTTTTCTAGATAGACAAGCCAGAGAATGACCCTGCAAACCAGTATTCTCTCTCACTCTGCATGGATCCAGACTTTGAAGCACCTTAATCTTCTGTTTTACACTTTTTTTACTATATTCTCTTAGAAACTCACGAAATTTATCAATAGATTCCTGACGCACAGTGCAAATACTACTACAATTCCAAGTGTACACTGGGGCTTTAGGACGTCTCTCCATAGCCTCATCCGCCATCACTTGTACCTCATCTCTTGGAACCATTATCTCCTTCTCCATTATGCAACCATTTTTCACTTCATAAGCACGACCTCTGGTGTCAACTGCATGCAGCAAACTATTACTTTGAAAATAACTCTCTTCATTAAAAAAAGGTTCACTACTTGAACTATGCATCCATTTTCCTAAAAACACTTTAGAAAAGTTTGTTCTGTTCACTACTCTTTTCCTTTTGCTATGTGATTTCAGTACATTAACCTTTTTGTCTAATGTACGCATCCTATTCAAAATTAAAATGAATAGTTTCCTTTTTAATTCTAATGCCTTTGCTGCAATGGCTTCAATTTCTTTTTTTCTCTTATAAAACTTAGCCTTTTGCTTATATTTCTTAACATCCTTTATCAAATTGGACATAACTCTTCTCTGAAACATTTTTCTACGTATCTCTTTAAACGCTGTTTTTCTGTTTAAGTTAATCTTTTTAGTTGCAGAAGGTATATTTGCATTAACTAAATTCTCAATTTTTTCCTGTCCTTTTCGATTGAAATCATTCTTTCCAGTACAGACATTTTGTACATTTTTCCTTTTTTTGAATATGTTCTTTAGAAAATTTTTTGTCTGCTTACCAGAAGATTTTTTCTTTTTCCCAACATGAGCATCTTCAACTAACTTAGGTCCTCCAGTTGTCTTCAAATATAGGTTTTTTTTGTGGTCTTTTTTTACTCTGGATTTTGTAGGCATCTTAAATTTTGTTCACTGCTCTTCAGCAATACCTGAAAAAAACTAAAAAAAAATTCCTTTATTTTATTTAAATATATTACTACATTTGTTTTCACATTAGTCACAAAACGAAATTTCTTTGCCAATTTGAAAGCACACTTACTACTCTTTTTATTGGCAAGTGATAATCACTTTTACAGACTGACACATTATGAATCCACTTTTCAGATTTTTTAAAAAGCACATGTCCAAACTGCTTTTTCAGACCAGCACCATTTGTAACCTGGGTGACTGCCTACACTCCAGCAAGGGCAACCAGCCTTAGTGATGCTGAATGTATTTGCATTACTGACTGAAACCTCAAACCCCACTCGCTTGTGAATACTGTGCATGATTCCACATGGTAAGCAGCTGGGTGTGTGCTAAGAGTCTGCTTCTGCACCAAAAAATGGCTCCCCCTTTCCATCTAATGCAACTGTGAAATCACAAGAGCAATACGCAATAAATCTCTGCCTGTAATTCCTATTTGCACACAGAGTCATGTTTTCACATTAGGCCCTTAAACGAAATTTCTTTGCCAATTTGAAAGCACACTTACTGCTCTTTTTTTTGGCAAGTGATAAACACTTTTACAGACTGACACATTATGAATCCACTTTTCAGATTTTTTAAAAAGCACATGTCCAAACTGCTTTTTCAGACCAGCACCATTTGTAACCTGGGTGACTGCCTACACTCCAGCAAGGGCAACCAGCCTTAGTGATGCTGAATGTATTTGCATTACTGACTGAAACCTCAAACCCCACTCGCTTGTGAATACTGTGCATGATTCCACATGGTAAGCAGCTGGGTGTGTGCTAAGAGTCTGCTTCTGCACCAAAAAATGGCTCCCCCTTTCCATCTAATGCAACTGTGAAATCACCAGAGCAATACGCAATAAATCTCTGCCTGTAATTCCTCTTTGCACACAGAGTCATGTTTTCACATTAGTCACAAAACGAAATTTCTTTGCCAATTTGAAAGCACACTTACTGCTCTTTTTTTTGGCAAGTGATAAACATTTTTACAGACTGACACATTATGAATCCACTTTTCAGATTCTTAAAAAAGCACATGTCCAAACTGCTTTTTCAGACCAGCACCATTTGTAACCTGGATGACTGCCTACACTCCAGCAAGAGCAACCAGCCTTAGTGATGCTGAATGTATTTGCATTACTGACTGAAACCTCAAACCCCACTCGCTTGTGAATACTGTGCATGATTCCACATGGTAAGCAGCTGGGTGTGTGCTAAGAGTCTGCTTCTGCACCAAAAAATGGCTCCCCCTTTCCATCTAATGCAACTGTGAAATCACCAGAGCAATACGCAATAAATCTCTGCCTGTAATTCCTATTTGCACACAGAGTCATGTTTTCACATTAGGCCCTTAAACGAAATTTCTTTGCCAATTTGAAAGCACACTTACTGCTCTTTTTTTTGGCAAGTGATAAACACTTTTACAGACTGACACATTATGAATCCACTTTTCAGATTTTTTAAAAAGCACATGTCCAAACTGCTTTTTCAGACCAGCACCATTTGTAACCTGGGTGACTGCCTACACTCCAGCAAGGGCAACCAGCCTTAGTGATGCTGAATGTATTTGCATTACTGACTGAAACCTCAAACCCCACTCGCTTGTGAATACTGTGCATGATTCCACATGGTAAGCAGCTGGGTGTGTGCTAAGAGTCTGCTTCTGCACCAAAAAATGTCTCCCCCTTTCCATCTAATGCAACTGTGAAATGACCAGAGCAATACGCAATAAATCTCTGCCTGTAATTCCTATTTGCACACAGAGTCATGTTTTCACATTAGGCCCTTAAACGAATTTTCTTTGCCAATTTGAAAGCACACTTACTACTCTTTTTTTTGGCAAGTGATAAACACTTTTACAGACTGACACATTATGAATCCACTTTTCAGATTTTTTAAAAAGCACATGTCCAAACTGCTTTTTCAGACCAGCACCATTTGTAACCTGGGTGACTGCCTACACTCCAGCAAGGGCAACCAGCCTTAGTGATGCTGAATGTATTTGCATTACTGACTGAAACCTCAAACCCCACTCGCTTGTGAATACTGTGCATGATTCCACATGGTAAGCAGCTGGGTGTGTGCTAAGAGTCTGCTTCTGCACCAAAAAATGGCTCCCCCTTTCCATCTAATGCAACTGTGAAATCACCAGAGCAATACGCAATAAATCTCTGCCTGTAATTCCTATTTGCACACAGAGTCATGTTTTCACATTAGGCCCTTAAACGAAATTTCTTTGCCAATTTGAAAGCACACTTACTGCTCTTTTTTTTGGCAAGTGATAAACACTTTTACAGACTGACACATTATGAATCCACTTTTCAGATTTTTTAAAAAGCACATGTCCAAACTGCTTTTTCAGACCAGCACCATTTGTAACCTGGGTGACTGCCTACACTCCAGCAAGGGCAACCAGCCTTAGTGATGCTGAATGTATTTGCATTACTGACTGAAACCTCAAACCCCACTCGCTTGTGAATACTGTGCATGATTCCACATGGTAAGCAGCTGGGTGTGTGCTAAGAGTCTGCTTCTGCACCAAAAAATGGCTCCCCCTTTCCATCTAATGCAACTGTGAAATCACCAGAGCAATACGCAATAAATCTCTGCCTGTAATTCCTCTTTGCACACAGAGTCATGTTTTCACATTAGTCACAAAACGAAATTTCTTTGCCAATTTGAAAGCACACTTACTGCTCTTTTTTTTGGCAAGTGATAAACACTTTTACAGACTGACACATTATGAATCCACTTTTCAGATTTTTTAAAAAGCACATGTCCAAACTGCTTTTTCAGACCAGCACCATTTGTAACCTGGGTGACTGCCTACACTCCAGCAAGGGCAACCAGCCTTAGTGATGCTGAATGTATTTGCATTACTGACTGAAACCTCAAACCCCACTCGCTTGTGAATACTGTGCATGATTCCACATGGTAAGCAGCTGGGTGTGTGCTAAGAGTCTGCTTCTGCACCAAAAAATGGCTCCCCCTTTCCATCTAATGCAACTGTGAAATCACCAGAGCAATACGCAATAAATCTCTGCCTATAATTCCTCTTTGCACACAGAGTCATGTTTTCACATTAGTCACAAAACGAAATTTCTTTGCCAATTTGAAAGCACACTTACTGCTCTTTTTTTTGGCAAGTGATAATCACTTTTACAGACTGACACATTATGAATCCACTTTTCAGATTTTTTAAAAAGCACATGTCCAAACTGCTTTTTCAGACCAGCACCATTTGTAACCTGGGTGACTGCCAACACTCCAGCAAGGGCAACCAGCCTTAGTGATGCTGAATGTATTTGCATTACTGAGTCCAACCTCAAACCCTTAAACTATTCTTTTTTTATACCAGTACACCTTAATTTATTGTGAAAACATAGTCCATATTATTTTACTTGTTCCTCACATTTAAATTTCTCCCAAAACAGAAAATAATAAACACAACTTCAACAAAAAGAATTGCATTTCTATTATTCATTTCTTAATTTACCATATACATCCCCTCTCAAACTCTAAACTCACCTTTAAAATTAGTTAGTTGTGAAAGAAATGTGGCACTCAAACAGCAGATTATCAGAGCCAGGATCTCTGTTCTTTACACCTCTCTCCTCTCAGCAGAACCAGATAATGGCAAACTTTCCCTCTCTTTTTCCACATATATACATGTTAATTTCAAATCTCAGTGCTTCCCCCTTTTTTTCAAATGTAATCACACATTTCTATTGGTTGAAAACCAACCCTTTTCCAAAAGTACCCTTCCCCCAACTTGACTTCTGCCTAGTACCCTTCCCCCAACTTGACTTCTGCCTGCTACCATAGCAACAGCTCATGGAACACTGCTGTGTGGAGTTAGGTCAGAAGTTCGCCAAACAATGTTTCAATTCCACAGAGCAAGAGTGCTTGACTTTTCTAACCTAACAGCAAATCCATAGTACTGTTCTTTGGTAACACATTTTTCTGTACCAATACAGAACATGCTTCTATAAATTTACACATACAGCCTAGTTTTTAGTGTAGAATGGTATGAAACAGCCAATCAGTTCTTTTTTTAAGAAAAAATATGTATGCCTCCATTTCCAAACTGTCTTTCATTTCTTTTTACCATTCTACTGAAATACACCTCCTGAGTGCATCCAGATCTCCTTTGAAGATGTTCACAGTGTGGATTGTAGGACACAGCTATGTCTTCTGGAGTGAAAAGTTTGCAGAGAAAACAGGTATGGTGAGAGACCTTGCTTTGCCAAATGTAGACATTAAATGGATTGGTCAGAGAGGGTTAAAGTGGCACCAATTGATGCCATTGGTGAAATCCTTCATGCAAAACCAACACCCTGACCTCATAATAGTGCACTGCGGTGGCAATGACCTAGGCACTTTGACTGGGGTAGGTCTGGAAATGCTTATGAAGGACACCTTTGCACAACTGTTTTCACTTTTCCCTAAAACTGCCTTTGTGTTTTCTAACATATGCCAAAGGCAAAAATGGAACTGGTCCAATCATTTCTGTCCACAGATTGACAAAGCAAGAAAGCACGTCAACAAATCTGTTTCTGCTTTCCTCCGTGACTATGGTATGGCTTCCATTTACCACAACAACTTGCGTTACGACATGCAAGACATTTATAGAGGAGATGGTGTGCACTTCAATGATGAAGGGAACAGAGTCTTCCTCTTGAACCTTAGACTCTGCATCGGTACTTACTTGTAGGTACCACTTAAAAATCACTTCATAAACACAACGGCTCTTTTTAGAGCCCCCTAATATCTAAACACTTAAATCTGCCTTTCATTTCTTTTTTTATTTATTTTTTTACCGTACGCTTACCGTACGCATACCCCGCGATTTTTTTTAAAATCAATAAATGTTTTCTTTGTACTTTTCTGTCCTTCTTTGACCCCCTTACAAATGTTAGGGGGTCTGTAACTCTCCTCCTTGCCCCCTTTTCTTGTTATCACTCTTTTTTTTCTGAGTGAAACACACGAAATGGCGGCCGCCGCTTCCTGGTTTCGGCCGATTCGAATGTTTACTAAGATCTAAGAGCCAATCAGAATCGTGCTCGCGCACGCCACCGTACGCGTACGGTAAGCGTACCGTAAGCGCACCGTAAGCTGGCTCAGATATATATATTGATTTAAAGGCTATTTTCTCAGAATCTACTGAACAGATTTACACCAAACCTACAAAAGGCACTTCCTTGACCTGAGGACTACCTCTCTGCCAAATTTCGAGTAATTCTGTTCAGCCGTTCGGGCTGTAGCCCTGTCTAAAGGTCCTATGGAAAAATGCATGGGAAAAACGCGTTTTGGGACCCCCCTTTTATCTCAGCCCCCGCTTGACGAATCCCCCCGAGACTTTCAGGGAAGGAGCGGAGCGTAGCGCCCCACCTATTTTGAAACATTCGCGAGGATTCGTCGACCGGCGCCAAAGTTATTCAAAATAGAATGTTGAGGTTTTCGTGGTCCTAACTATAACTACCTACTGGCGACCGCCAGTAGGTAATATATATATATATATATCGTCAAGCGGGGGCTGAGATAAAAGGGGGGTCCCAAAACGCGTTTTTCCCATGCATTTTTCCATAGGACCTTTAGAACGCCTAGGTCAAGGAAGTGCCTTTTGTAGGTTTGGTGTAAATCTGTTCAGTAGATTCTGAGAAAATAGCCTTTAAATCAATATATATATCTGAGCCAGCTTACGGTGCGCTTACGGTACGCTTACCGTACGCGTACGGTGGCGTGCGCGAGCGCGATTCTGATTGGCTCTTAGATCTTAGTAAACATTCGAATCGGCCAAAACCAGGAAGCGGCGGCCGCCATTTTCTCTCTCGCACTGAGAGTTAGGTTTTAAAATAAAGCCAAAAAACATGTAAAGGGGCTGTTTAGACAGCTCCCACACACATAGCCATGTTGAGGGAGTCCCCAAAGATCCCCCAAGGCCAAAAATGCAATTTTTATTTTTTCGCTAATTTCGCCGATTACGCTTACCGTACGCGTACGGTAAAAAATGCTGAAAAAAAAAAAACCACTATCCACACTCTCCCCACCCCGTGTGCTAATGGTCGCCGCAGGCCACCAATTGCGCACGGCTTATTAGAGGTGTGATAAATTATAATATTTTAAACAAAAATAATAAAAGAAAAAATTATCCACACTCTCTCCACCCCGTGTGCAAATGGTGCCCGAAGGGCACCATTTGTGCATGGCTTATAAAAATTACGAAAAATTAAAATATTACCTTTCAAAACGAAGTGCAACATATGTCCTCCATGTGCGCACGGTGCGCGAAGCGCATCGTGCGTACATGGCCCATCTAGCGTAACGTGGGCACGCGGTGCGCGTAGCGCACCGCGTGCCCACCGTGCGTGCACGGCACTAACTGCGGAAAGTGGGCGCGCGGTGCGCGAAGCGCACCGCGTGCTTACTGTGCGCGCACGGTGCGCGAAGCGCACCGTGCGCGCACAGAACGAACTGCGTTAAGTGGGCGCGCACGCCACGAATGGCGTAAAGTAACTTAGCATTTAAAAAACCGTACAAATTCACTGAAAAAACCATAGGTTTCACACACGTTATAGTTAGGAATTAGCATTTAAAAAACCTTGCAAATTCACTGAAAAAACCATAGGTTTCACACATGTTATAGTTAGCGGAAATTTTACTGATAAAAAACCAGTGAAATTCCCCCGTTATAGTTAGTGCAGGCAACTATAACTCACGCGACCGTAATCTTCTGCTGATGACATATGTGTCTTTATGAAAAAAAAAGATTTGTAATATATGTATAGCTAAAAATGTATGGAAGAAGACATGGGCAAATAAGTGTCTAAATACAGTATTAGCATCAGCAGAGGATTGCGGTCGCGTGAGTTATAGTTGCCTGCACTAACTATAACGGGGGAATTTCACTGGTTTTTTATCAGTAAAATTTCCGCTAACTATAACATGTGTGAAACCTATGGTTTTTTCAGTGAATATATATATATATATATATATATTCAATGAAAAAACCAAAGGTTTCACACATGTTATAGTTAGCTGGACATTTCACTCGTAAAAAACCAATGAAATTCCCCCGTTATAGTTAGTTCAGCTAACTATAACTCGCGCGCCCGCAATGCACTACTGATGACGTCACATATTACATCACTCATGACATGGTCAGTGACATCACTCATGACATCACTGATGACATCTCAAATGACATCACTGATGACATCATCCAGTGAATGTGTGTTTTTCTGAAAATTAAATATGTTTTATATATGTATATCTCAAGGTCGATGGAAGAATAAATGAGTATATAAGTGTCTAAATTGATGATTTGTTTCTGAAAAATTGATTGTACAACTGACTGATTAAGTGTATCTTTTTGAATACATGGCTTAGTGAGTAATGTTTAAATGTGTAAATACCTGTATCAGTCTCTCACTTTGTATATAAGTGGCTGCAAGGGTTGGTGAGTAGCTACATGAGTGTCTATATAGGTTAATAGTTGGTTTTTTGAGTATCAGTATGAGTGTCTGAGTGTCTTCATGGTGCGGTGGGGGGTATTACGTAGTGCATAGATGCATGAATGAGTGACTCACTGTTTGTATGTGTTGAAGACAGCATGTGTGCAGGACTGTATGGGTGGATGAGTGTGTGCATGGGTGTGTTAGTGAGTGAATGACTGTCTCAATAGTGTCTTCATAAGTAACTACATATGTTTTAAACTAGTATATGTGACTATTGGTGTTTATAAGTGAGTATATGTGAGAGTGAGAGATTGGAAGAGTTCCTGTATGAATAAGTATGTGTTTCTATAAGTGATTGTTAAAAAGACTAAGTATGTGTAAGTTTCTGTAAAAGTAAGTATGCTGGTGTGTGTATAACTGTATATGCAAGTAAATGGATGTTTGATTCTTTATTAGCATGAGTGACTATGTGTGTGAGTAACTCTATGGATGAGTGGGATTGTGTTACAGGATGTTTAGGTGTATGAGTACATATGATGTGTGAGTACATGTATGAGTGACTGTATAGGATTGTTGGTGGATGAGTGGATGTGTATGTGGATCTTAGAATTACTGAATAGGTTGTTGTAACTGTTATTGGTATGTCCATTGTTTTGAAAATTTTAGTCTCTATTTTTGAATGTTTGTATCAAAGGTTATATTAGGGTGAGAGGAGGTCTACCACTCTGTCACAAGGATAATGTCATCAGTGATGTCATTTGAGATGTCATCAGTGATGTCATCAGTGATGTCACTGACCATGTCATGAGTGATGTAATATGTGACGTCATCAGTAGTGCATTGCGGGCGCGCGAGTTATAGTTAGCTGAACTAACTATAACGGGGGAATTTCATTGGTTTTTTACGAGTGAAATGTCCAGCTAACTATAACATGTGTGAAACCTTTGGTTTTTTCATTGAATTTCTAAGGTTTTTTAAATGCTAATTCCTAACTATAACGTGTGTGAAACCCATGGTTTTTTCAGTGAATTTCAAAGGTTTTTTAAATGCTAACTCCTAACTATAACGTGTGTGAAACCCATGGTTTTTTCAGTGAATTTGCAAGGTTTTTTAAATGCTAATTTTTTTTTTTTCTTCTTTTTTTTTTTACATATTTTTATTTTAATTTTCTATCCTTTTTTAAAGACTATGGTTAAATTTTTAAAATTCTACAATATGTTTTTTTTAACATATTTTATAAAATAAACGGGTAAAATTTATTAGCAATACATTTTTTCCTTTTTTTTTAATTTTTTTTTTAGTACGCGTACCGTAAGCTTACGGTAAGCGTACGGTTTACGCAATGTTCGTAATTTATCTACGCTGTTTGCGTATAGTTACGCAATTTGCGTAGCCGCGCGTACTCCGCGTGGGGCGTGTACGCGTGTACGCTACACGCGCACGTTACGCGGAAGTGTCGGGGAGTGACTGTTATGCGCATGCGCGCGAGCGCGTGTCTTTATTACGCGCATGCGTACTTTTGCCGTAAGCGTACCGTAAGCGTACGGTAGGTCATGTGATCATGAAACACAACTTTTGATTGGTTGAAACTACTTTCAGTTCTAGAACTCTCCTACACCACACCCATTCCCCTCATTTCTGCTTGTGATCCCTTAGGAGAAGGAGCTGGGTTGTCTTTGTGATACGATGGCAGAACAGCAGAGCTCTTCTGAGAGTGAGGCTAGCAGCACTACCTTGAGGCACAGAGCGAGGAAACAAAAGACCTCTTACGTATGGGAGTATTTTACTTTTCCAGAAGGCCAGCAAAAGGTAAATGCACCCTTAGTGACTTGCAAGCTGTGTAAGCGTGTACTTTCAAGAGGTAATCCTGACAGGAAGTATTCCTTTGGGAATCACACCATGATGAGACACCTTAAGGATGTACACAGAAGGACACATGCTCGACTTACTGAAGGTAACCCTTCAGTAAATCAACCAAGCACATCCACAGCAGCTCAGCCTGGACCATCATCTGCAGAGCCGAGTCCTTCTTCTGCAGGTCAGGTGAGCCCTTCATCTGTGGGGGGAGCATCTCCTTTTTCTGGTCCTCTGGAAATTAACCCTCGGTTTGCGAGGGTTGAAGTACGGTGCGCCAATTGTCACGATCTAATTACTTATAGGGAGACCAGTATTTCCCTAGTGAACGTTAAAATAGATCAGCACACTTGTCGTACCATCTAATATTCCCAATCTTTCTTTCCTCTGTCCCTGCATGAACACAACGGCTCTTTTAAGAGCCAACCTTACCTTTCATCTATTTTTTATATATTTTTTTAAAAACTTTTTTTTTTTTTTTTTTTACCGTACGCGTACGGTACGCGTAATTTTTTTTTTTTTTTTTAAAAAACACTAAAAATCAATTATCACATTACAATGTCCTTGAGAGACTACAATTAAAAACTGCAAATGTGATTGTAGAGAAGTGGTAAAAAGGGACCATGACATTATTGACTTACCATACCCACTCAAAAAAAGATTTATTCATTTAATTTATTTTTAATTGCTTTTAAAATGGTTCTAGTTTTCGAAAAATTTCTATCTCAATCTGAAAAAAAAGAAAAAAGTATTAATATTTAATAAAACATTTAATAATACAGTACACATATTTACATATTTTTCAAAAAATATTTTTGCCTTTTTTTTGCTGTTTTCAGAAAATATTGCATTTCACTATAAATTGTGAAAGCAATTGCATTCATCATTTAACAGCAGGCAAAAAAAAATTAACAATCTCAAAGTTTGTTTTTAAAAAAGCCCACAATCTCTTTTTCCATAAACATAACTTTAAAGAAATGCATAATATTCTAAAAAAATATCATCTAATATCAATACTTATTTCTTTAAAATACCGTCTGATATTTTTGTTTCAGAAGTATAATCACAATAATATATGTCAAATAACTCCACAATACATCTGGTTCCATTTCCTTTAGGCCAAATAGTAATTTTAAAATTCTTTTTTTGTTTAATTTCCAATGGTAATCCAATAAAAAACAAAAGTTTAAATTGTACAGATGTCACCGATTCTCTGTAACATTTTGGTTTCCGAAAGATTAATTAATAATTAAATAAGTCCACAATAGAATTGTTTACTTTTCCGCATGGCCAAATAGTAATTTTAAAAATCTTTTTTTTAAAAATTTCCAATGGCAATCCAATAACATTCCAAAATTTAAATTGTGCAGATGTTACCGATTTTTTCTAAATTTTTGGTTTTCCAAAGTTTCCTTAAAAAATGGAAAAATTCCACATTACAATTGGTTACCTTTCCATTAGGCCAAATGATAATTTGTTAAATCTTTTTATTTGTAAATTCCAAATGGTAATCCAATAAAATGGTAAAATTGTTTTCTCCAGATGTTGTCAAATCTCTCTAAAATTTAGGTTTCAGGAAGATTAGATAGGAATTTGCTAAATCAAAAGGCAAACGTTGCTTAAAAATCAATTGGGAATCATTACACAGTGTCCAGCCTTTTTCACATTTAAGATAAACTGTGTAATGACCAGAAGTTACAGTAGGTCCATCATGGAAAATTATTGCAACTGTTACAAAAGTTTTTCCTGAAATTGATAATTGCTGTCCTGTAAACTTCTTTATTAAAGTATCCAATTTTGAACCATCAGCTCTACATCGTTGCATCATTAAAATTACATACTGTCTGTATTCTTTTAAAATTAATGTTGAAAACATGTCAGATTTACACTCACTGCATTGCATGCTATGATTAGCATCTTTAACTAATTTAGCAAAAGTGACTGTTTTACTCTCTGGCAATGTTAAATAAATAAACCTTTCAGAATCAACATTAGAGCCACATATATTATAACAGTTTTCACAACTATGTTCCCATTTATAAGAGAGACCAAATAAATTTTCAATGTTAACCCCTTCTTCTTCCAGTACCTGAAGAAAATAAATCAATAATTCCTGTGCGTCTTGCTGTACATTTTGAGAAAACTGTGTTCGTCCTGAACATACATCTAAAACTTTTCTAATTTCAGTAGCACTTTCTATTTGAGTTTTATCATTACTCAGCTTTTCAAAAAGGAGACTCAGCACAGTACAGAATCTTTTTCCCTGATTTACTATTATCTGCTCTTGCAAACTTTCCAGATAAAATGCAACATTCAGCACTACATTAGCGTAGCAGTTGACACCAGAGCTATTTTCAAAATAACATCCTACAACCTGTTCTTCATTTTCCTTATTCTTTTTGCTTGCAATTACATCACTCCTCTTTTTTTTCCTCCTCTCTACATCTTCATTACAGATATTCTCATTTCTCCTTTTACGAGAAACTACACGTTTCTCCAACACAGGATACTGACCTAAATGAGGAGCATAGCTTCTTCTTAATCTATTATACTCCTTTACACAATTTGTATCAGCACTAACTTTTGAATCATCAAAGTCTATCATGAATAAACCTGATAATGTTTTCACTCGTGACAAAGCAACATATGCCATACCTTCTTTGAACACAGTTGAACCAATGTTCACAAATGCACAATCTACAGTCAATCCTTGAGACTTGTGAATAGTTACAGCATATGCTAGAGAAAACGGAAACTGCTTCCTACGTACATATAAGTCTTTCACAAGCATGAAACGAACTGTACAACGACAAATATCTTTAACTTCTTCTATCTGATCAAATTTTATTTTTAAACATTCAATTCCATCTTTTTTCTGATAATTAATAAAACCCACAACTCTTCCCATAGCTCCATTAACTAAACCTTTTTCAACATCCAAATTTCTCCATAAAAATACTCTACAGTTCATGTAAACATATAGATTTTTTTCTAATCCAGCTGTTTTGGAAATCTTCTTCTCTAGTGAATCCAATTTATTTTTCAGTGTGCCTGTTAATGTGACAGTAATTATTCCATCCTCAATTTTGTCCACTGCTTCCAATTTCCTGATATCTTCCTTTTCCAATTTCAAAAGCTCCTCATTGAATATTGAGCATTCACGTAGAGTTGGCATTAAGCAGATGACACTTTTGTTTTCTGCAATGTTCTTGTATATCTTCTCTGCAACTATTTCTTCCTTTGGAAATAAATTATGTAGCAGCCGAGTCTGTAATGTTTTTTTGCCAGCTTCTGTGAGTAGTCCAATCCTGATATCTTTCAGAATACTTCCATATTCTTCATCGTTTGCTTGCCTCATATTAGTTGTAAGTTCCTTGTACTCAAAGAAGGACCAAATATTTGTATTACCGATGCTTCCCAATGACTTCTTCGTGTCTTCATGTGTCACAGTATTAAACACTGGTTGTCCTTTAACTGGAGTAAGTTGCAAAAGATCTCCAAAAACTATGACGTGTTTTCCTCCAAATAACACGTCATAGTCTGACTTCAGAATTTGCTGCATTCTTAAATGCACAAAGGCAAGCATTAAGTTCGATACCATGCTCACCTCATCAATAATGAGAACTTGCATCTTCTTCAATACTCTTGAAACTTCCAAGCATGCTTCTCCAGTTAGCTTGTTGTATTGTATTTTGTTCTCATGCTCCACTGGTAACATTAGCAAATGATGTAAAGTGATTCCTTTTATGTTATATGCTGCTAACCCAGTTGGAGCAGTAACCACACAAGACAAAGTAGAATCCGTTTTTTGCTGTAGGTAGCTTCTGATGACTTTTATTAGGAAACTTTTTCCAGTTCCAGCGTGTCCGCTTACATACATCCTGATTGGATGAAATGATGTGCATGAGCACTCTTTTTTTTCATGTAGAAATCCGTGATCAATTTTGTTTCTGATCTCTTCATAAATTTGTTGCTGCTCTTGATTCAGTTGTCTTTCCAAATTTTGTAAGTCTATAAATTCTTCTTGAGCTTGATTCATAGCTGTTTCCACTTCATTCATGGCTATTGATGCTTCATTTTCAACGATTGGTTGTCCTAGGGGATCTTGACTGAGTGTTCCTGAACTTTGGCTGTCCTGAGAACTGTCTCTAGCTATTTCTGCTGCAATTGTAGTTTCCTGTTCAATTTCTTCATTTAACATTTGCAGATAAGTTGTGAATGTTCTGCATTGTATGCTGTCTTTGCAAGCATTAAATGAATCTTCATAGCTTTGAAATTCTCCCAGTAGTTCATCCTCTGTACGCCATGGTTTAAACAGCTGTAAAAGAGCCAAGTAGTAAAATTCCTTTTTGTCAGTAGTGTCGCAACTCAGCTTCCGGTGATTTATCAAACTTCCTTTTGTTTGCTTCACCAAACATCCTTCCTCACCAATGACTTTATATTTTCCATTGTTGATGTCTTCTGCGGCTTTCCGTGAATAAATGTAGTTCTGCAGCACTTCATAGAGACACATGTTCTCCAGATGATGACTTCTCTTTGGGTAATATGTATCCAACATGTTTGATTTCAAAATATCTGTACTTTCTGGGTCATTCTCGGCCAAATATTCAATTTCTCCAACAGATTTCAGTACCCGATTTCTCATTGCTGCAAGGCCTAAACTTGCCCAAATTATTCTTCTTGATTTCGAGTAGAGACTTGCAGAAGATAACCTATCTGAACATTCGTAGGATCCAATTTCTCGATGCGATAACATCTTCAAACTGAAACTGTACAGCTTCTTACTGACAGTTTTCTCGTGAGAAATCTCTTCCCACATTTCCTTCAATTCTGTTTTTTCTGATTTCGTAATGTAAGACGTTACATATCGAGCAACAGCAATGGAATTGTCAGCTACATACTGTATATCCATGTTAGCGTTCCACATGGATAAAATCACTGGGTTGTAGTCATTTATATTTTTTGATTCTTCTTTTCTTTTAAGGTTGTAGGTATTCTTAGGTGATTTTCTTGTGATAGTATGTCTCACAGATGACATAAAACTGTTAACTCTTCCATTTGAAAGAACAGGTCTAGGAAATCCAAATCGACATTTAGTGTAGTATTTATCTTTGCTCTTGTATTTCCGTCGACAGTATTTTCCACACCGATGACTTTGGAAACGTAAAACTTGCTCCTTTAACTTTTTCTCTTCTGTGCTTTTTGGTATAGCACATGTTGCATATTCTTCAATGTAAGATAACACTGCTTCATCAGTATCTGTTCCAAACTTTGGGGCATCCTTGATCCACAACAGCATATGAATATGAGGAGCACCTCTTGCCTGGTACTCTTTTCTCCAAAAGAAATCCACTACTTCTCCTAGAGGTGGATTTTTTTTATTGCAGATGAAGGACATCATAGCCTCAAATCTATGATTGAAATATCTGCAAACATTAACCGGATCCAATGAGCACAGTTCTCCTGCTGTCTTGTATTCGATGTTTTTAATGTTTGAATTTGCCTCTCGTAGAAAATCCAGTAAATCATCCCAAGCGTACTCGGCACAGCTTAGGGTAAGGAACCATGTTGGAGTTCCTAAATTCCGTAACATGCATTTTAATTCACCATGGCGTCGGTACCAATATTCATTTGTCCCACGCTGACAAGCCATCAGATTGATCAGTTGTGTTTCCAAATGATCATCTCGGTGCTGCACTTTCTCCATAAAATCCTTAGCAGACACATTTTGTAAATGTACTCCACTTTTTAAAATGTGATTTACTGCATAAGACAGTGCAGACAAGTCGCTTTCAAATAAAAGATGGAACAAATAAGGAATACTTTGTCGAAATCTGGGATCTTCAGCATATAGTCTTGTAGTCCGATACTCAGAAGCTGGAATCTGTTCCGGACGTTCATCGTATCGTCCTTCTTTTCCTTTAGGAAACAGCTGGGGAAAACATCGAGCTTCCAACCTCTCCTCCCATACACTCACGGGAGTTCCTTTTGCTTTCTTCATCTGAAATAGATCAATATTGTCTCCCATAACTTCTTTTGAATGAAGAGGATGTATGCTAAAATGTTCATAAATTTCTTCTTCCTTTGACTTGTCCACTTTTTCAATTTGTCCAGTTGGTGTTTCTGTGTCTTCTTGTAAATCTTCTTCTTCTTCTATATAAATTGATTCATACCATTTGTTATTCCTTTTCAAATACAAATTTGCTCTTTGTACTTTCCGTACATCTACCAGCTCCTGCCAAATCTTCCTATTCTTTGTAGGTACACCATTAACCAGAATAATTTATGGTTCAGTTTCCAAAGTATCCGCATCAATAGTTTCCATATTTTTTTTCAAATCCAAGGGCAAATACACCACTCTACCTTTTAAACCTCTCAGTAAATCTGAAGGAGGTAATTTACCAGTTTTGGGCTCCATACGTACTATGGTCTGGAACGGATGAACACATTGAATGAGTATAGACTCATATGTATTTAATTCAGAAAGTTCAGCAGGAATTGCATCCAATTCTAAATTATTATGTACAGCTCTGGTCGGCATTCTATTTTCCTCTAACTTGTTGTAACAGTATTTACAAATACGCTGAACTTCACCCAATTCAAAACAATTTTCAAGAAATATATAGGTGGCAAAATCCTTCCACTTATAATTATCTTCATTTTCACTCTTTCTGTAGAGATCAACATACCTGGTTTGTTTTCTATAATGAGTTCTGCGGCAACAAATACAAGTAATATTTGGTCTTTCATTAGAGATTATTGCAAATTTTGTTATGTGATCATTAAATGTCTTACTTACAGAGGGTTCTACATTTTCTTCCACTTCTTCCTCATTTACTGTGTCCTTCTCTGCACTGTTTTGTTCAGGACCAAAGTAACAAAACTGAATTTCATCAACAACCTTCTCTACATCTGATACCGTTCCACGGAACAGAGCCCTATTCAATTCATCTAACTTTATTGCTGGACTTTTAGCAAAATACAACCGTCTCACAAACTTTCTCATTTCAGTATGATGAACAGCCAGCATCCTAAAATGATGGAAAACACTATTACACACTTTTCTAGATAGACAAGCCAGAGAATGACCCTGCAAACCAGTATTCTCTCTCACTCTGCATGGATGTAGACTTTGAAGCACCTTAATCTTCTGTTTCACACTTTTTTTGCTATATTCTCTTAGAAACTCACGAAATTTATCAATAGATTCCTGACGCACAGTGCAAATACTACTACAATTCCAAGTGTACACTGGGGCTTTAGGACGTCTCCCCATAGCCTCATCCGCCATCACTTGTACCTCATCTCTTGGAACCATTATCTCCTTCTCCATTATGCAACCATTTTTCACTTCATAAGCACGACCTCTGGTGTCAACTGCATGCAGCAAACTATTACTTTGAAAATAACTCTCTTCATTAAAAAAAGGTTCACTACTTGAACTATGCATCCATTTTCCTAAAAACACTTTACAAAAGTTTGTTCTGTTCACTACTCTTTTCCTTTTGCTATGTGATTTCAGTACATTAACCATTTTGTCTAATGTACGCATCCTATTCAAAATTAAAATGAATAGTTTCCTTTTTAATTCTAATGCCTTTGCTGCAATGGCTTCAATTTCTTTTTTTCTCTTATAAAACTTTGCCTTTTGCTTATATTTCTTCACATCCTTTATCAAATTGGACATAACTCTCCTCTGAAACATTTTTCTACGTATCTCTTTAAACGCTGTTTTTCTGTTTAAGTTTATCTTTTTAGTTGCAGAAGGTATATTTGCATTAACTAAATTCTCAATTTTTTCCTGTCCTTTTCGATTGAAATCATTCTTTCCAGTACAGACATTTTGTACATTTTTCCTTTTTTTGAATATGTTCCTTAGAAAATCTTTTGTTTGCTTACCAGAAGATTTTTTCTTCTTCCCAACATGAGCATCTTCAACTAACTTAGGTCCTCCAGTTGTCTTCAAATATAGGTTTTTTTTGTGCTCTTTTTTTACTCTGGATTTTGTAGGCATCGTAAATTTTGTTCACTGCTCTTCAGCAATACCTGAAAAAAACTAAAAAAAAATTCCTTTATTTTATTTAAATATATTACTACATTTGTTTTCACATTAGTCACAAAACGAAATTTCTTTGCCAATTTGAAAGCACACTTACTGCTCTTTTTTTTGGCAAGTGATAAACACTTTTACAGACTGACACATTATGAATCCACTTTTCAGATTTTTTAAAAAGTACATGTCCAAACTGCTTTTTCAGACCATCACCATTTGTAACCTGGGTGTCTGCCTACACTCCAGCAAGGGCAGCCAGCCTTAGTGATGCTGAATGTATTTGCATTACTGACTGAAACCTCAAACCCCACTCGCTTGTGAATACTGTGCATGATTCCACAGGGTAAGTAGCTGGCTGTGTGCTAAGAGTCTGCTTCTGCACCAAAAAATGGCTCCCCCTTTCCTTCTAATGCAACTGTGAAATCACCAGAGCAATACGCAATAAATCTCTGCCTGTAATTCCTATTTGCACACAGAGTCATGTTTTCACATTAGTCACAAAACGAAATTTCTTTGCCAATTTGAAAGCAAACTTACTGCTCTTTTTTTTGGCAAGTGATAAACACTTTTACAGACTGACACATTATGAATTCACTTTTCAGATTCTGAAAACAGCACATGTCCAAACTGCTTTTTCAGACCAGCACCATTTGTAACCTGGGTGTCTGCCTACACTCCAGCAAGGGCAACCAGCCTTAGTGATGCTGAATGTATTTGCATTACTGACTGAAACCTCAAACCCCACTCGCTTGTGAATACTGTGCATGATTCCACATGGTAAGTAGCTGGCTGTGTGCTAAGAGTCTGCTTCTGCACCAAAAAATGGCTCCCCCTTTCCATCTAATGCAACTGTGAAATCACCAGAGCAATACGCAATAAATCTCTGCCTGTAATTCCTATTTACACACAGAGTCATGTTTTCACATTAGTCACAAAACGAAATTTCTTTGCCAATTTGAAAGCACACTTACTGCTCTTTTTTTTGGCAAGTGATAAACACTTTTACAGACTGACACATTATGAATCCACTTTTCAGATTCTAAAAACAGCACATGTCCAAACTGCTTTTTCAGACCAGCACCATTTGTAACCTGGGTGTCTGCCTACACTCCAGCAAGGGCAACCAGCCTTAGTGATGCTGAATGTATTTGCATTACTGACTGAAACCTCAAACCCCACTCGCTTGTGAATACTGTGCATGATTCCACAGGGTAAGTAGCTGGCTGTGTGCTAAGAGTCTGCTTCTGCACCAAAAAAAGGCTCCCCCTTTCCTTCTAATGCAACTGTGAAATCACCAGAGCAATACGCAATAAATCTCTGCCTGTAATTCCTATTTACACACAGAGTCATGTTTTCACATTAGTCACAAAACGAAATTTCTTTGCCAATTTGAAAGCACACTCACTGCTCTTTTTTTTGGCAAGTGATAAACACTTTTACAGACTGACACATTATGAATCCACTTTTCAGATTCTGAAAACAGCACATGTCCAAACTGCTTTTTCAGACCAGCACCATTTGTAACCTGGGTGTCTGCCTACACTCCAGCAAGGGCAACCAGCCTTAGTGATGCTGAATGTATTTGCATTACTGACTGAAACCTCAAACCCCACTCGCTTGTGAATACTGTGCATGATTCCACAGGGTAAGTAGCTGGCTGTGTGCTAAGAGTCTGCTTCTGCACCAAAAAAAGGCTCCCCCTTTCCTTCTAATGCAACTGTGAAATCACCAGAGCAATACGCAATAAATCTCTGCCTGTAATTCCTATTTACACACAGAGTCATGTTTTCACATTAGTCACAAAACGAAATTTCTTTGCCAATTTGAAAGCACACTTACTGCTCTTTTTTTTGGCAAGTGATAAACACTTTTACAGACTGACACATTATGAATCCACTTTTCAGATTCTGAAAACAGCACATGTCCAAACTGCTTTTTCAGACCAGCACCATTTGTAACCTGGGTGTCTGCCTACACTCCAGCAAGGGCAACCAGCCTTAGTGATGCTGAATGTATTTGCATTACTGACTGAAACCTAAAACCCCACTCGCTTGTGAATACTGTGCATGATTCCACAGGGTAAGTAGCTGGCTGTGTGCTAAGAGTCTGCTTCTGCACCAAAAAATGGCTCCCCCTTTCCTTCTAATGCAACTGTGAAATCACCAGAGCAATACGCAATAAATCTCTGCCTGTAATTCCTATTTGCACACAGAGTCATGTTTTCACATTAGTCACAAAACGAAATTTCTTTGCCAATTTGAAAGCACACTTACTGCTCTTTTTTTTGGCAAGTGATAAACACTTTTACAGACTGACACATTATGAATCCACTTTTCAGATTCTGAAAACAGCACATGTCCAAACTGCTTTTTCAGACCAGCACCATTTGTAACCTGGGTGTCTGCCTACACTCCAGCAAGGGCAACCAGCCTTAGTGATGCTGAATGTATTTGCATTACTGACTGAAACCTCAAACCCCACTCGCTTGTGAATACTGTGCATGATTCCACATGGTAAGTAGCTGGCTGTGTGCTAAGAGTCTGCTTCTGCACCAAAACATGGCTCCCCCTTTCCATCTAATGCAACTGTGAAATCACCAGAGCAATACGCAATAAATCTCTGCCTGTAATTCCTATTTACACACAGAGTCATGTTTTCACATTAGTCCCAAAACGAAATTTCTTTGCCAATTTGAAAGCACACTTACTGCTCTTTTTTTTGGCAAGTGATAAACACTTTTACAGACTGACACATTATGAATCCACTTTTCAGATTCTGAAAACAGCACATGTCCAAACTGCTTTTTCAGACCAGCACCATTTGTAACCTGGGTGTCTGCCTACACTCCAGCAAGGGCAACCAGCCTTAGTGATGCTGAATGTATTTGCATTACTGACTGAAACCTCAAACCCCACTCGCTTGTGAATACTGTGCATGATTCCACAGGGTAAGTAGCTGGCTGTGTGCTAAGAGTCTGCTTCTGCACCAAAAAAAGGCTCCCCCTTTCCTTCTAATGCAACTGTGAAATCACCAGAGCAATACGCAATAAATCTCTGCCTGTAATTCCTATTTACACACAGAGTCATGTTTTCACATTAGTCACAAAACGAAATTTCTTTGCCAATTTGAAAGCACACTTACTGCTCTTTTTTTTGGCAAGTGATAAACACTTTTACAGACTGACACATTATGAATCCACTTTTCAGATTCTAAAAACAGCACATGTCCAAACTGCTTTTTCAGACCAGCACCATTTGTAACCTGGGTGTCTGCCTACACTCCAGCAAGGGCAACCAGCCTTAGTGATGCTGAATGTATTTGCATTACTGACTGAAACCTCAAACCCCACTCGCTTGTGAATACTGTGCATGATTCCACATGGTAAGCAGCTACCTGTGTGCTAAGAGTCTGCTTCTGCACCAAAAAATGTCTCCCCCTTTCCATCTAATGCAACTGTGAAATCACCAGAGCAATACGCAATAAATCTCTGCCTGTAATTCCTATTTGCACACAGAGTCATGTTTTCACATTAGTCACAAAACGAAATTTCTTTGCCAATTTGAAAGCACACTTACTGCTCTTTTTTTTGGCAAGTGATAAACACTTTTACAGACTGACACATTATGAATCCACTTTTCAGATTCTGAAAACAGCACATGTCCAAACTGCTTTTTCAGACCAGCATCATTTGTAACCTGGGTGTCTGCCTACACTCCAGCAAGGGCAACCAGCCTTAGTGATGCTGAATGTATTTGCATTACTGACTGAAACCTCAAACCCCACTCGCTTGTGAATACTGTGCATGATTCCACATGGTAAGCAGCTACCTGTGTGCTAAGAGTCTGCTTCTGCACCAAAAAATGTCTCCCCCTTTCCATCTAATGCAACTGTGAAATCACCAGAGCAATACGCAATACATTTCTGCCTGTAATTCCTATTTACACACAGAGTCATGTTTTCACATTAGTCACAAAACGAAATTTCTTTGCCAATTTGAAAGCACACTTACTACTCTTTTTTTTGGCAAGTGATAAATACTTTTACAGACTGACACATTATGAATCCACTTTTCAGATTCTGAAAACAGCACATGTCCAAACTGCTTTTTCAGACCAGCATCATTTGTAACCTGGGTGTCTGCCTACACTCCAGCAAGGGCAACCAGCCTTAGTGATGCTGAATGTATTTGCATTACTGACTGAAACCTCAAACCCCACTCGCTTGTGAATACTGTGCATGATTCCACATGGTAAGCAGCTACCTGTGTGCTAAGAGTCTGCTTCTGCACCAAAAAATGTCTCCCCCTTTCCATCTAATGCAACTGTGAAATCACGAGAGCAATACGCAATAAATCTCTGCCTGTAATTCCTATTTGCACACAGAGTCATGTTTTCACATTAGTCACAAAACGAAATTTCTTTGCCAATTTGAAAGCACACTTACTGCTCTTTTTTTTGGCAAGTGATAAACACTTTTACAGACTGACACATTATGAATCCACTTTTCAGATTTTTTAAAAAGCACATGTCCAAACTGCTTTTTCAGACCAGCATCATTTGTAACCTGGGTGTCTGCCTACACTCCAGCAAGGGCAACCAGCCTTAGTGATGCTGAATGTATTTGCATTACTGAGTCCAACCTCAAACCCTTAAACTATTCTTTTATTATACCAGTACACCTTAATTTATTGAGAAAACATAGTCCATATTATTTTACATGTTCCTCACATTTAAATTTCTCCTAAAACAGAACATAATAAACACAACTTCAACAAAAAGAATTGCATTTCTATTATTCATTTCTTAATTTACCATATACATCCCCTCTCAGACTCTAAACTCACCTTTAAAATTAGTTAGTTGTGAAAGAAATGTGGCACTCAAACAGCAGATTATCAGAGCCAGGATCTCTGTTCTCTACACCTCTCTCCTCTCAGCAGAACCAGATAATGGCAAACTTTCCCTCTCTTTTTCCACACATATACATGTTAGTTTCAAATCTCAGTGCTTGCCCCTTTTTTTCAAAAAACCAACCTTTTTCCAAAAGTACCCTTCCCCCAACTTGACTTCTGCCTAGTACCCTTCCCCCAACTTGACTTCTGCCTGCTACCATAGCAACAGCTCATGGAAAACTGCTGTGTGGAGTCAGGTCAGAAGTTCGCCAAACAATGTTTCAATTCCACAGAGCAAGAGTGCTTGACTTTTCAAACCTAACAGCAAATCCATAGTACTGTTCTTTGGTAACACATTTTTCTGTACCAATACAAAACATGCTTCTATTAATTTACACATACAGCCTAGTTTTTATTCTAGAATGGTATGAAACAGCCAATCAGTTCTTTTTTTTTTAAAAAAAATATGTATGCCTCCATTTCCAAACTGTCTTTCTTTTCATATTGCCATTCTACTGAAAGACACCTCCTGAGTGCATCCAGTTCTCCTTTGAAGATGTTCACAGTGTGGATTGTAGGGCACAGCTATGTCTTCTGGAGTGAAAAGTATGCAGAGAAAACAGATATGGTGAGAGACCTTGCTTTGCCAAATGTAGACATTAAATGGATTGGTCAGAGAGGGTTAAAGTGGCACCAATTGATGCCATTGGTGAAATCCTTCATGCACATCCAACACCCTGACCTCATAAAAGTGCACTGTGGTGGCAATGACCTAGGCACTTTGACTGGGGTAGGTCTGGAAATGCTTATGAAGGAGACCTTTGCACAACTGTTTTCACTTTTCCCTAAAACTGCCTTTGTGTTTTCTAACATATGCCAAAGGCAAAAATGGAACTGGTCCAATCATTTCTGTCCGCAGATTGACAAAGCAAGAAAGCACGTCAACAAATCTGTTTCTGCTTTCCTCCGTGACTATGGTATGGGTTCCATTTACCACAACAACTTGCGTTATGACATGCAAGACATTTATAGAGTAGATGGTGTACACTTCAATGATGAAGGGAACAGAGTCTTCCTCTTGAACCTTAGACTCTGCATCGGTACTTACTTGTAGGTACCACAAAAAAATCACTTCATAAACACAACGGCTCTTTTTAGAGCCCCCTAATATCTAAACACTTAAATCTGATTTTCATTTCTTTTTTTTTTTTTTTTTACCGTACGCTTACCGTACGCGTACCCCGTGA
The DNA here is from genome assembly GCF_964204655.1 of Triturus cristatus. NCBI lineage: Eukaryota > Metazoa > Chordata > Amphibia > Caudata > Salamandridae > Triturus > Triturus cristatus. Next base: position 848,664,560 of record NC_140590.1, read on the forward strand.
TTTTTTTTAAAATCAATAAATGTTTTCTTTGTACTTTTCTGTCCTTCTTTGACCCCCTTACAAATGTTAGGGGGTCTGTAACTCTCCTCCTTGCCCCCTTTTCTTGTTATCACTCTTTTTTTTCTGAGTGAAACACACGAAATGGCGGCCGCCGCTTCCTGGTTTCGACCGATTCGAATGTTTACTAAGATCTAAGAGCCAATCAGAATCGCGCTCGCGCACGCCACCGTACACGTACGGTAAGCGTACCGTAAGCGCACCGTAAGCTGGCTCAGATATATATATTGATTTAAAGGCTATTTTCTCAGAATCTACTGAACAGATTTACACCAAACCTACAAAAGGCACTTCCTTGACCTGAGGACTACCTCTCTGCCAAATTTCTAGTAATTCTGTTCAGCCGTTCGGGCTGTAGCCCTGTCTAAAGGTCCTATGGAAAAATGCATGGGAAAAACGCGTTTTGGGACCCCCCTTTTATCTCAGCCCCCGCTTGACGAATCCCCCCGAGACTTTCAGGGAAGGAGCGGAGCGTAGCGCCCCACCTATTTTGAAAAATTCGCGAGGATTCGCCGACCGGCGCCAAAGTTATTCAAAATAGAATGTTGCGGATTTCCTATGGAAACGTGGTCCTAACTATAACTACCTACTGGCGACCGCCAGTAGGTAATATATATATATATATATATATATATATATATATATATATATATATATATATATATATATATATATACCATGGTGTATTGGTGAATCAGTGGGTGTATCAGTGCCTATAAGGATGATTCGGTGGGTGCGTGACTGACTCTATATGTGAGTGATTAGGTGTCTCAGTGAATGTATGGATGAGTGATTGGATGTGAGAATGACTGTATCAGTCAGTTGGTGTCTAAGTGGCTGTATGGGTGTGTGAGTGGATAAGTGAGTGGCTGAATTGGTGAGTCATTGTTTATCTGAGTACCTGTATGGTTGTCTGGGTATCTGTGTCGGTTGGTTAGGAGGTGAGTGACTGCCTGTATGGCTGAGTGAGTGGGTGAGTCAGTGGCTGGATGGGTTACTGAGTGCATGTGTGAGGGGCTGTACAGGTGAGTCAGTGTGTGTATGGCTGTGTGGTGAGTAAATGTGTCAGTGGTATATGTGAAAGGCAGTATAGGTGAGTGATGAGGTATATGAGTGACTGTATGAGTAAGTGAGTGAATGTGAGATCGGCCGTAGGGGTGAGTGTGTGCTTGTGTCAGTGACTGTATAGGTGAGTGACTATGTGTTAGTATCTGTATGAGTAAGTGAGGGGGGGTGTATCTGTATGGGTGTGTACGTGGATGTGTGATGGTGTGACTGACAGAATGGGTGAGTGGCTAGGTATGTGAGTAGCTCTATGAGTGACTAACAGTGTGTAGGTGGCTGTATGGGTGTATGAGTGGATATGTCAGTGGTTTATTAGTAACTGAGTGGCTGTATGGGTGAGTGAGTGGATGAGTGTAGATCTATGAATCAGTAAGTACTGGTATGGGTCTGTGAATGGGTTTGTGAATGGTTGTGTAGGAGTGGGTGTATGAAAGGTTTTATGGCGATGTGATTGGGTGCATCAGTGATTCTGTGGATGATGTCATCAGTGATTTCATTTGAGATGTCATCAGTAGTGTCATCAGTGATGCCACTGACCATGTTATGGGTGATGTAACATGTGAGGTCATAAGCAGTGCATTGCGGGGGTGTGAGTTATAGTTAGCTCAGCTAAGTATAACTGTTGAATTTCACTGGATTTCTATGAGTGAAACCTGAGCCTAACTATAACGTCCCTGTAACCTCTGGGTTTTTCAGTCAATTTTGATGGTTTTGTAAGTAGTAATGAGGTTTGCAGAGTGGTGGAGAAAGGGGAGTAGGGCCTCTAATTAGCTCTCAGGAATCCCACTGTGTAGGACTTACAGAAAGTAGCAGGAGGGCTCCATGGCCACCACGGTCCCACAGTATCCAAGAGAACTTCATTCCCCAACCAGCAATGCCCCAGGAGACACGTCTGCAGAGTGTGCATGGCCGCCGAAGACCTCTTTGGAATACCACTGTGTGGGACTTACTAGGTAACAGAAGGGGTTGTTCACCCCCCAAGGACCCTCAGAGGCCAAGGGGACCTCATCCCTCCAATAGTAATGTGCCAGGAGGCGTGTTTGCAGAGTGGTAGAGAAAGGGGGTGGGTCACGAAGACCCCTCAGCAAACCTACAGTGTGGGACTTACTGAAGGTAACAGGAGGGGTACCCTTACCAAGCTATATCCCTACCCACCCCTAAACCTTAAAAACTGCTTTTCAACCTAATACCCCTACCCAACATTAAACCTTAAAAAAGCCTGTATATATAACTTTGGCCCCGTTTGACGGATATCTATGACATTTTCCAAGAAAGTGCTACTTTTTGACTAATTTCAACATGGAAAGTTGCAGGGTGATCTGTCAAGCGGGGGTTGAGAATGAGGGGGGTCTCAAACACACTTTCCCTATTCATTTTTCATAGGAACATTAGACACTGCTATAGCTCAAACAGCAGAATGGATTTACACCAAATTTGGCAGAAAGCTAGATCTTTGTTCAGAAAGAGTATTTTTAGGTGTTGCCTGTGAAATCTCTTGTATTGAATATATCTTAAAAGGGGTCTCTTATCAGTTTCCATTGTAGAATTACTGTGTTCATTCACTTATGTGTGCAATATTTTTTTTGTTAACTTCCCCTGGCTGCACCCATTTATGATACTTCTACTAAAGCTATTCACACTGTTTGAGAGCCATTCACTGTCAAAAGAAGATCTTCTACCGCAGAAAAGGCAGACAGCTTGTAACAGTATGCTAGAATGTTTGTTTTTAATTACTTAGTTGTGTAAAGCAGCTGCTTCAGCCTTAGAACGCTTGTGGCATTTCCTATTCATGCCTCAGTACCTTTCTTTGCACTTTGCAGACATTATCTGATTTTTTCAACTTACTGGCACATGCATCAACAATGCCATTAGCTATTGCTTAATAGCGAAAAATAAGGATTCGCTAATAAGGAATAGCAAAAGGCTATGCATGTAGAAATTGCTTACAAAATAGCGATTTCTAAACATTCCTTAATGGCTACTCGCAAATTGCAAGTCGCAATTAAGGAATACCTCCCCATTGATTCCTATGGGCCTAGAGGCCCATAGGAATGAATGGGAGGACTTTCTCAATTAGAGAATCGCAAATTGCTCATGCTATTTCAAGGGTGCCAGGGCGTCAAAAAGACACCCTGTTGCACCCCTGAAATCTGCATATGAATACATCTTGCAGACACACATGCCCCAAGGGCATGTGTGTGTGTAAAATGGAACTTTGAAAAATGCACTTTAGTGCATTTTTCAAAGTTTTAGCAAATTACCATGCAGTTCAACTTCATGGTTTTTGCTCCCCCTATTAGCGAAATCGCTAATTTTTAAACTTTCATGCATTGCATTTAAGGAATCTCAATTTGAGATTCCTTAAATGCAATCGCAATTTAAGGAATCGCTATTTAGAGATTCCTTAAATAGCGGTTTTTGCATTTGGGATGATGCATCCCAAATGCAAAAATACCGGTCGCAAAGGGGCAGATTCTGCTAATCTGCCCGTTTGCGAGCAGTTTTCTCGTTGATGCATGTGGCCCTAAATCTATTTGGTCATTATGATCAAATTCTAAATGTTGTAATAAACATTCCTCGTTAAAAATAAAGGTAATACACAAGACCTATGCTATATTTTACTACTAAACAGGCAGTCACAAGTGCAGTTACCTTGCAGACAACAGGGTCATGATTTTTATGGATGGTGCAGCCGGTGCAGTAGCACCTGGCCCAGAAGTTGTCAGAACTCTCCTAAACACATAATATTGCAATATCTGATCAATAAACAGGTAGTCACAATAGCAGTTACCTTTCAGTTAAAAAGGACTTGATTTGAATAGAGCAGCAGGTGCAGTAACACCAGGACCAAAATCTCCAGGCACTCCACTAAACGCCTAAAATTGTTATATAGTAAAATATACAGGCATTCACAAATGCAGTTACCTTGCAGATAACAGGGTCATGATTTGAATGTGCCACAGGTGCAGGGACACCGGGCCCAAAATTTGTCAGAACTCCTGTAAACACCTAATATAGATATTACTACTAAACAAGCAGTCATAAGTGCAGTTATCTTGCAGGGAACAGGGCCTTTAGTTGAATGGTGCAGCAGGTGCAGTGGCACCTGGCCCAAAACTTGTCAGAACTTCTATAACCCCCTAATATTTCTATATTTTACAGCTGAACAGGCAGTCATAAGTGCAGTTATCTAGCAAGCACTAGGGTCATGATTTCAATACTTCAGCAAGTGCAGTGGCACCAAACCCAAAAGCACAGGGCACCCCACTAAACACCTAATATTGCTACATTTTATTCCTAAACAGGCAACCACAAGTGCAGTTACATTGCAGACAACAGGGTCATGATTAACCCTTGGCAGAGCTCGCAGAGTTTCACTCCATGGAATTCCGCTGAGTTATCGGAAAACTCTGCAGGATTCCGCAGAGTTCCGCGAGCAGACGGAGTGTCACACCTTTAATGCCAATCACCCTTTGGCTTTTAAATGAGGCCTTCTATGAGCTGCAACAGACCAGATATATTACAGGAACTGCAATAAAAATAGTCATTCACTTCACATGAGCTGCAATGAACAGTAGAAGAACACTACGCTCTCAACATGTGTAGCTGCCCGGGCTGGTCCTTTACCTCATGGCCTATAGATATATGCATATTAGTACCACCTGCTTCATCTCGCCCACTCTGCCCCTCATCCATCCTTTTCACCCCAACGGTCAGTACAGCGCGAGATGGGCTCTTGGTTACTGGGACAACGAGAATGGATTCCTCCGCAGTGTCAACGGGGCCATAGTGATATCGTAACAGTCAACTTAAGGCAGGGGCTTATGTGTTTTCGCGCCTTCGTGCACCTATTCATTCTCACTGTCTTGATCTCTCTTTATCTGTCAAGTAAATATTTGGGAGTGTTAGTGCTCAAATTACGGCAATGTGTTTTGCAAAAAGCTTCTCCGCCGTCTAGTGACAACTAGTGACAATGACCCCCGCTGCTCAATCCCCACGTGCCCCGCTGCTCACCTGATAGCAGTAGGCGCACTCGGACCGGTTAACATGCAGGTAGGCAGTAGAAGATCCTCCCCCAGGTCTGCGGACATTTTGTTTTTGCATGTCATTGTGTTGTTGTTCACTGTTCGCTTCACATTCACAGTCCACTCCTCGCTGGCAGGTGCGAAGTGCGCCATAGGCTGTCCAGTGTCCAGTCCACTCCCAACAAGGTACTGCTGCACCAGTCCTGCCCTGCTATAGTAGTGCCATCTTATCTTATCTGCAGTGCAGCCATTCGTGCCCCGGGGCACAAGCAGGGAAAAACTGGAGTGCTACTCTCTAATAGCGTGCACTCAGTGGTCCCCCCGGGGCACAAGCAGGCACCCACCTCGGTGCATAGTGTGAGATCAGACAGATGTGATGTCACACAGTAGCTAAGTCAGGTGCAGGATCCTCCCTGAATCTGCGCGGGAGTGAGCGGAGCCGTGACAGGGCCTCTACTTGCAAAGCGGACCCCAAGAGGTACAGGAATTGGGAGACATGTCCTGCTGAAGTTGTCCCGCGCTCCATGACTTATGACGGTGAGGGAACGCGCCGGTAAACTCTGCTCTGCTGGCAGAGTTTGCAGAGTTTTCACCAAACTCCGCCCACCAAGCAGAGCACGGAGTCGTGAAAAATCTGCAAACTCCGCCAGCGGAGCAGAGTCTAATGCCTAGCCGTAGTCATTATTTGAATGGTGCGGCAGGTACAGTAGCACCGGGCCCAAAAGTTGTCAAACATCCTCTAAACACAAAATATTGCTATGTTTGACTACTAAACTGCAGTCATAGTTGCATTTACCTTGCAGTTAAAAGGTACTTGATTTGGGGGAGGCGCGCGGCAGTGCTCAAGATGGCCGCCACCTAGTGGAGCTCCGTATCTCGTCGCAACGCCAAGAATAATATGTGGCTTCCAAGACGATAAATTACTTGGAAACAGGCAGGTATCACCATCAGAATATGCCCTGCTCTGTTTCGCAACATGTTTGTGTCTTTTGAGGGTTATTTTCTTGCTTTTTGGAGTGCTGCATGCTGGGGCTATGCTGCGGCCGCCATTTTGTGCTTTAGCAATTTCTCTCCTCAAAAGTGGATTATTTGTGGTGCACTTTCCATACTTCTTGGCTTTTGTCCTCATTTACTGAACTTTTCTGGATTGTTTTTAATATTGAGAGATTGGGGAAGTTCATGGTGAAATTTCGGCCTTGCACACAGAAACAGTGAACAGCGTTTTTTCTATGGGCAGCAGTTAAAAATTTGCCACACTCAATTACAAGTTTTTAATTGACCCCAAAACGGGCAGGTACTATGAGTAGAGCATGCCCTGCTGTATTTGACAACGTTTTTATGCCCTTAGAGGGTCTTTTTCTTACTTTCTTGAGACCTGAAATTAAGCCTGTGCCGTGGCCTCCATTTTGAGTTCCAGAACTTTGTTCTCCCCAGAAGTAAAACATTGTGACACGCTCTTCATACTTCCCACCTCTCTCCTCATTGATTGGACATATCTTGCTTATCCTTGACGTTGTGTGGTTGGGGAAGGCGTTATATATCTACTGTTGGCTGAATCCTTTTCGTTTCTGCGTTTTTTTCTCAACATTTTTCAACACTTTCTATGTAAATACAAGTACAATATGTAAAAACCTGCTGCTTTCAAATAAAGGTAAAACTGCTAAAACTCTACGACTGACTCCCCACTTATAACACCTCCTACGGACAGTTCGCTCTCTGCAGTAGAGGTGGCTCAGTCTTCTTCTCAGTCAGCACCTTTGCCTTTGTCAGCCTCCAAGACGCAGACTGAGCCTACAGCTTCTAAACACCTTAAAGAAGACCCACCTTCTCCTCCTAAACCCCTTACTCCGGTATCATTAGATACTATCTTGGAGGAGATACGTGCGCTACGCCCGTTCATTGAGTAGACTAATACTCGATTACAGGTGATGGATAATATGTGGTCATTTATGGATTCTAGGCTCTCCTTGGTGGGACAACATGTCAGTGATGTCCAGGATGCTGCTGTTAAGATAGTAACATTGGAAAAAGATATTTCACTGCTTTAAAAGTCAGCAGAAGACCTTGAAAACAGAAATAGATGGAACAATCTTCGTTTATATGGTCTTCCAGAGGGCCTTGAATGGAATGACCTAGTCGCCTTTTTCACTTCCTTTCTTTCCAAGCTTCTAGATCTTCCACCTTTAACTAATTTGAACATTCAGAGTGCTCACAGATAGGGTCCTCGTCTCTCGTCGGCATCGGCTCCATCAAAACCTCGTCAAGTGATTCTCCTTTTCTTGCAATTTACAGACCTCATCCAAGTACTGAACGCGGTTAAGTCTAAAAAAGTCTCGTTTGGTCTGGTGCTAACTTGTTTATCTCTCAAGATGTTTCTAATGCAGCAGCTAAAAGACAGAAGGACTTCCTCGAACTACGACCCGCACTATGGGCCCTAGGTGCATGATATCCTTGTCTTTTTAAGGTGACTTTTCAGAATAACACCTCTACCTTCGATGATCCTGCAGACTTGAGGAAATGTATTTATTCACACTCTACTTCGTCAGTGGAGATTCCTGGTCCTTCTACTGTTACTTGACTGTTTTGCTAAATCTTGCCCTTTGTTTTACTAATGTTTTCTTCCTTTACAGGTTACTCTGTGATTCTTGATTCTTCTCACCTGCTTCCTTTGTCAATTCCTTTGTAGACCTTTTGGAATCCAGTTACTTATTTCCCCCTTTATCGTGTTGGTTTCCCGGTGTGATGCCTTCTCCCTTGTCGGCATTTGTTGTCCCCACTTTGCATTGTTGTCCTCATTCCCCCCGCCCTTTTAGCAGTATGTATTACAGTCGTCATCTTGACATGCACTGTCCTCTCTGGCTGTCTTTCTTCCTCTTTATTTTCCTTCTCTTTTCTTTATTTCTCTTTTTTTCCTCCAGTACATGCTTCAGTCTATTTTTCATCTCATACTTATTTCTTTTTCCTATTCTTTTCCTTTTATGTATCTACTGAGAGTTACATTGTTCTTCATAAATTATCTCTATATTTATCTTATTCTACATTTTTGATTTGCCCCCTGCTCTTCCTATACTCCTTTATTACTGTCATTTGTATTGTTCTCTACTTTTGGTCTTTTCCTTGCATTCAGAATCCTTCCATCTCCTCTAATCTTCCTCTTTTCTTATACTTTTCACTGGTGACTCTACTTTACAATCTTCCTTTTTCTTTTCTCTTTCCATTACTTTGCATTATTATTGATCATGTGATTTTATATTTAAGTAATTTTATTTTCCTTCAAAGTTATTTCAGGGAATGTAAAAGGTTTTATTAATACCATTAAGAGGCAGAGAATATTATCCCACCTTGCTACATATAACCCTGACTTAGTCTTACTGCAAGAGACTCATTTAACAGAATCAGAAGCTCTGAAACTTAAAAGGCAGTGAGTGGGTTTAGTCTTAGTATCCCCTACGAACACGAAGAAAAATGGGGTAATTATTCTTGTTCATAAACGTTTGAAATGTTCTGTTATGTCTAAGGAAACTGATTCAGATGGTAGATGGTTATTAGTTAAGTTGCTTATTAATAATATTTCTTTTACAGTTTTTAATATTTATGGTCCAACTCAACCAGACTCTTCTTTTTGGCCTAATATCACAAAAAATGCATGCAACATAAAGATGGATTTTTTATTTTGGAAGGTGATTGCAAACAAGTTATGGATCCTTTCATTGATCGACAATCTGAGGTCTGTTTCATTCCCCACAAGATCCATAAACAATTACAAGACACAATTTCTCAGACTCATTTGGTAGATGTCTGGAGACTTTGCAACCCTGACAACTCAGAATTTTCTTTTTTCTCTCCTCCACATGGCACTCTGTCACGATTGGACTATATCTTTCTCTCTTCGGCCTTAACACAGACTCTTATTTCCTCCTCAATTGAACCCATTGTCATTTCTGTCATGCCCCGGTTGTTGCTGATTTCGATTTGCTCCCCTCACATCCCAAGTCTTCTAGATGGAGGGTTAACCCCTCCCTTTTGCAAGATCCACTTTTCTCTTCTTCTTTCATTTCCTTTACAGAAGAATTTTTCTCTTTGAACCCATCTCCTGATATTTCTCTTTCACTACTTTGGGATACTTTTAAGGCTACAGCCTGTGGCTTTATCATAGATTTTGTTTCCAAGAAAAAGAAACATTCTCTTAATCAGCAAAAACTTTTGCTAGCTAATATTAAATGTCTAGAGCATATTTTGTACACATCCTCTTCTGCTTCCTCCGTGCAGGAGCTTAGCTGTGCTAAACTTGACTTTAGCAAAACTACTACTGATAATGTGTCCTCTGTTTTATTCCGATCGAGCGCTCAGTACTATGGTGGATGCAATAAAGTTGGCAAACTCCTGGCAAACTATCTTAAATCCTGAAAAGAACGTGTTTTGATAGACTCTATTCATTCTTTGGATGGGAAAACCATTTTTAAAGATCAAGACATTTTAAATGAATTCATGGAGTTTTACAAAATGTTATATACCCCAGAATCCTCTTCACTTCCCTCTTCTATTGACTCCTATCTTAATCATGTTTCACCTTCACCCCTTATAGACCTTGACTTTAGCTCTCTGGAATCTGATCTGGCTATACAAGAAATTTCTCAATCCTTAAAACTTTAGAATAATAAAACACCTGGTCCTGATGGGTTTACGGTAGAATTTTTTCTTCTTCTTCCCAAACTTCTACAACTCTTTCAATTTTTCCAGACTAATTGTAAGGCACAGGGTACTTTCCTGGATGCTACAATCTGCTTAATCCATAAAGATGGCCGCAATCCCAAACAGTGTAAAAGTTACCACCCTATATTTCTTGTAAACGTAGATTATAACATTTTTGCCAAATTGCTTGCAATACGTCTTGAACCTCTTTTACCAAAACTAATTGGTTTGGAACAATATGGTTTTGTTAAAGGTAGATTAACATCTGACAATTCTCACTTATTTTTTAACCTTTTAAATAAGGCTTCTTCTCTTCCTTATCCTCTTGCTGCAGTATCTATTGACGCAGAGAAGGCTTTCAACAGAGTTAATTGGTCCTTCTCAGTTAAAGCTCTCCATTGACATGGTTTTGGTCCTAAATTCTTTTCTTCAATATCCTTGTTATATTCAGCTCCTAAAGCTTTGGTATTAGTCAATGGTCTTGTTTCTCAATCTTTCTCCTTAAATCGAGGTGTTCGTCAAGACTGCCCTCTTTCGCCCCTTCTTTTAATTCTATCTCTTGAACCCTTATCGCGTATCCGCCAGAATTCGTCCTTCTATTATGGTGATCAACATTTGAAATTATCTGCCTATGCAGATGATATCTTACTCTTCATATCTCATCCTGAAACTTCCATTCCTCCTCTTTTGCAAGAAATCTCAGACTTCTCCATTGTTTCAGGTTACAGAATCAACTCTGACAAGACAGTAATTCTCCCCATCTTTACATTTTGTTTTAAACAGCACTTTGATGCCACTGGTTTCCGTTGGAACCGTTCTAAAATCAAATACCTATGTATTTGGTTTAACAACTCTATATTAGATTCAGTTAAAATGAACATGAAAAATGTGCTGGATCGTATCTCTAAACTTCTCTCCTCCTGGAACCCTCTCTTTCTTTCTTGGTGGGGTCAACTGGATTCTATCAAAATGATGATTACTGTTATTTTATTATATACTTTTTCTATGATTCCCGTTCATATCCCAAAAACCTACTTTAAAAAAATCGACTCCCTTCTTTCTAAATTTTTATGAAACAATAAAAAATCTAGACTTGCCTTGACTCATCTTCGTAAACCTAAATCTATGGGAGTAAACTTTCCTGATTTTCGAATGTATCATAAGGGCTTTTGTCTTCAATTTGCCTTTAAATGGCTCCTTTCCGAAATCTCCCACTTTACACCTTTATGGGTCAATATCGAACAATTCTTAATTGAACCCTTTTCTTTTAAGGAAGTCCTTGCTTTCTCAGCAAAGACCACCATTACATCTCTCCCGTTATTTAAACACACTTGCTCATTATTAAAGCCTCATTATCGATTGGATTCTCCCTCTAGGAATTCTTTCCTTCAATCTCCTCTTTGGTACAGCCACCTTATTACCCTCAATACCAGACCTCTTTTTAGAAATCCTGGAGGCTTAAAGGGATTATATGGGTTCAGGACTTGTTTGATGGTTTATCTCCATGTTCATTCCCCCAATTTCAAACCACCTTTAAATGCCCTCGATCCTTCTGGTATAAATGTTCTACTCTTATGACAATACTTTTAGATGTTTTCGATTCTCTACCCTCTACTGAACCACTCCCCAGAGTGGATCCACTACTCAAAGTATTAACTACATTTCCCAAAACTTCCTTGATCTATAAATCTCTTACTTCTCCTGATCTGGTTTGTTCTAAATCTAGGGTGGAAACTGCGTGGGAGGGGGATTTGGGATGTGATTGGAGCATTGATTTTTGGAACAAATTATGGAGTAGATCGTTGAACATCTCTAGATCTGCTTCCACTGCTCAGTCCTTGCTCTTTCTGTACCATAGATTATATAACACACCTACCTATATAGCCAAATTTACACAGTCTAATGATGCGAGCCGCTGGTCTTGTCAATCTCCTCAGGCCGATCTGATGCACCTCCTATTTTCTTGCCCTGCTGTTGCTTCCTTTTGGAAGTATGTTTGAAAACACCTCTCACATATTTTTCACAGACTCCTTTTTCACACGTTAATCTCTTATTGGTAGCTTATCAGATTCATTGGGACTATCTTTGCATGAGAAAGATTTATTTGACTTGATGTTAGCCTTAGCTTTTCAGCAGATCTCACTCAATTGGAAATGTTCAACTAAACTTTCAGTGAAATACTGGTGGAATAACGTTTGACATTATCATAGATTAGACATCGCATTTGTTTCTTCTGTTAAACCACATGTAAATAGGGATTTATTTTGGTCATCATTAACCAAATATTTAACTAAGATTTCAACTCCTGTATCACGTAAGCGTTCAGAGAATTTCCAACCTCCATAAGATGAATAATCATAAATAAAGACTTTTTGAATGATAGATTATTTGGTCACCTTTTTTCCCCCTACAATATTTTATCCCCCTTTTTGTTTATTACAATCCTTATACTTGCTTATTTGCCTGCCTCTTGCATAAGATAATGTAAGTTACGATAAGTTTAATATTGTATAAGCTTATTATACCTTATTGTCATAAGAAGTCTATAGTATAATCTCATGATCTTCAATTTTAGAACTGTACTATATATCCCCCTTTTCCCCTCTTCTTTTCCCTCCCTTTTTCTTTCCTTTATTATTGCCGAAATGAAAACAGCTTTCTATTTTGTTTATTGTCTGTTTTTATTATACTATGCATATCTTGTTTTTTCATGACCTTTTCTTATGTAATTGTTATTTACTTAATAAAGCTTTTTAAACATAAAAAATGTACTTGATTTGATTGGGGCAGCAGGCGCAGTGGCACTTTGGCCAAAAGCTCTAGGGACCCCACTTAACGCAGATTATTGCTAAATTTTACTACTAAACAAGACAGTCACAAGTGCATTTATCTTGCAGGCAATAGAGTCATGATTGGAATGGTGCAGCAGGTGCAGTAGCACCAGGACCAAAAGCTCTAGGCACCCCACTAAACACCTAATATTTCTATATTTTACTATTAAACATGCAGTCACAAGTGGAGTCACCATGCAGACAACAGGGTCATGATGTCAATGGTGCAGCAGGTGCAGTGGCACCAGGCCCAAAATTTATCATGACCTCCTCGAAACACCTAATTTTACTAATATTCAGATCAGACACAATTGCAGTTATCTTGCAGCTAAAAGGGACTTGATTTGAATGGTGCAGCAGGTGCAGTGGCACCGGGGCCAAAAGCTCTAGGGACCCCACTAAACGCAGAATATTGCTAAACTTTACTACTACACAGACAGTCACAAGTGCAGTTATTTACCAGGCACTATGACCATGATTTCAATGGTGCTGCAGGTGCAGTGGCACCTGGGCCAAAAGTTGACAGAACTCCTCTATACACCGTACATAGCTATATTTGTCCACTAAATAAGCAATCACACATGTAGTTACAGTGCAGGCACTAGGGTCATGATTTCAGTGGTGCAGCCGGTACAGTGATACCGGGGCCCAAAGCTCTAGGACTTCCTCTAAACACCAAATATTGCAATATTTTACTACTAAACAGGCAGTCATAAGTGCAGTTACATTAAAGGCATTAGGCTAATGACTTGAATGGTGCAGCAGGTGCAGTGGCACCGGGGACAAAAGATTTATTAACTCCTATAAACTCCACATATTGCTATATTTTACAACTAAACAGGTATACACAAATGCAGTTATCTTGAAGGCACTAGGGACATGGTTTTATTGGTGCTGCATGTGCAGTGGCACCTGGACCAAAAGTTGTCAGAACTCCTCTAAAAACCAAATATTGCTATATTTAACCACTAAATAGGCAGCTACATGTGTAGTTACCTTGCAGGCACTAGGGTCATGATTTCAATAGTGCAGCAGGTGCAGTGACACTGGGGCCCAAAGCTCTAGGAATTCCTATAAACACCAAGGTGCCGATTCCGATCCGTTAAAAATAATTTGCGTACGACCCGTATCCGTATTTTTTTACGTACGAGTCGTACAAGTACCGTACAAACGGCCAAGTACGATTCGTCCGTGAAAAATATCTACGAATAGCGTCCAGAAAAGTCTACGAGAGTGCGTCGGAAAGTTTTCACCTCCAAATATCGTCGGGAAAAGTGTACGAGAGTGATCCGGACATTGTTACGTGCAAATCATAAAACACAAGTCAGAGCGCGCAAGTACGATCCCGACCGTCCGTCCGAATACACAATCGCACGTAAAAAGGCCCGTACGGTGCCAACGCAGTAGCACACATGTACACGGGTAAACTCATGCTCGTGTATGAGCCGTACAGCCCCCCCACCCCCAAATATGTCAGCACCGTACACCACCCTGTCTGCACTGTACCCCAGCCCTGCAACTGTACGCGCCATACCCCCCCATGTATGCGCCATACCCCCCCATGTATGCGCCGTACCCCCCCATGTATGCGCCTTACCCCCCTGTCCGCACTGTACCCCAGCCCTGCACCTGTACGTGCCGTAACCCCCCATGTACGTGTCGTACCCCCCCTGTAGGCGCATCACCCCCGCATGTACGCGCCGTACCTCCGCATGTATGCACCGTACCCCAGGGCCGCACGTGTACGCACCGTACCCCCACCGCATGTACGTGCCTTACCCCCCCATGTACGCGCCGTACCTCCGCATGTACGCGCCGTAGCCCAGGGCCGCACGTGTACACACTGTACCCCCACCGCATGTACGCACCTTACCCCCATGTACGTGCCGTACCTCCGCATGTACGCGCCGTACCCCAGGGCGGCAGGTGTACTCACCGTACCCCCACCGCATGTACGTGCCTTACCCCCCCATGTACGCACCGTACCTCCGTGTGTATGCGCCGTACCCTAGGGCCGCACATGTACGCACCGTACCCCCACCGCATGTACGCGCCATACCTCCGCATGTACGCGCCGTACCCCAGGGCCACACCTGTACGCACCGTACCCCCACCGCATGTACGCGCCGCACTCCAACACCGTACGCCAGCACCCTCACCCAGCATCGCGTATGTACGGATCGTACCTACGCGAAAATGACTCTTACAGAACCAGGACACTGTAAAACAGCACAAGGAGGGTCAATTCGACTCACACAACAACACCAAACACGTCTACAGGACAAAATACATCTCAATGACTGACCTGGCACATCCAAACAGGCAAACAGAGGCCCCAAATCACAACCACCACTTATAACACACCCACCAAAATTCAAACACAGCCACACCCAAAAATGGATCAATAAAAAGGGCGCACACACACAACCCATGAGCCTTTGCAACAGACCCACTGCTGCCAGACCCCACTGAGAAACAACTCCACATAGAAACCACTCCACATCACTCATACCTCCACTACACCTTCACTCACACACCTTCACACAACCTCCTCCACAAATATCCCCCTCTTCACATTCACACACCATCACATTCACACCCACACACCCACAACCATCCACACCCACACCCACACCCCACACCATACCCACAGACAAGAATCCAAAGTTCACTATGGCTGAGCTGGACCTCCTTGTCAACGAAGTCATCAGAGTCGAGCCACAGCTGTTTGGAACATTGGTCAGACAGACCAGCATATCTGTAAAATCTGCCATGTGGCAGAGGATCGTCGACAAGGTGAATGCTCTTGCGCCCATCCGAAGGACCAGGCATGAATGCCAAGCCAGGTGGTACGATCTGCGCAGGGCAGTCAAGAGGAAAATGAATGAAGAATATGCCCAGACTAACATCACAGGAGGTGGGCCGCCCCGCAGACCCGTACACTACCATCCCTGGGAGGAGAAGGTGATGGCCCTGCTACTGCCGGTGGGAGTACATGCAGTCGAAGGAGTCGCAGAGCCTGGTGAGTACACAAACAACTTACGTAACATGGGGGCAATGGGGTCCACACCACATATACACCAAATGCACGCAACTTCCCCCAAGCACTCACCGCAAACAACCACACTCAAAAACCACAATCATGCCACTAACGTCACCATGCACCCTTCACAAATCAAGGCAAGGCCATGTCCAAGCCTACAACAACCACAAACACAAGACTGGATGTCCGGGAGGCTGGGAGGGTGGGCCCCACACAACACATTGTGAAAATGAGACGCAGACACCAATGCCCTCAGCCCATATGGCATAGGTACATAACCATGCACAATGCACAGGGACTGGCAAAGTACTGACAAGGTATATGACACTTGGCCCTGCTGTATGCAGCACAAGGCCCTCCTGGGACCACTGTACACTCAAACACCAACTCCACAAGCACAGGTATCAAGCACAGGAACTCACACTCACTGTCATGCCAGCATGCACCATGAGGGGACACACACATCACCTGGGAGACCCAATGACAACTCACACTGCACACAACAGCAGGCCCGGTCACAACCCCCCCCCCTAACACAAGCACACACAGCCGGGGCAGTCAACGGATTTACACACTCCCACAATGGACATGTGACACAACAAGTCCGATCCAGAGCCAAATAAGCATCAGAGCAAACAGTCTACAGGTCAAACACTCAGGAGAACACTCCAATCTGTCCCCCGCAACATACCCATCCCCAAGTGGACATTGAGAGGAATGCTAGGCACATCCAACTACCTGGAGGAAATGTGTCAACTTGAATATGTATGACACATAGATGTCGCATGAAACACCATTAACATTGTCTCTCTCTCACACACAGGGCAACGTTGTCGATCTCCCCCCAACACTGGGGGGGAAGAATCTCAGTCCCAGGCACCGCGTGAAGATGATCCCACCGTGGATGACCCCGACCAACCTGGACCCTCTGGTGCCCAAGCCCCTGCAGCACCTGCGTCAGGTACATCTGTGCCAACCACCACCCCATTTCCTGCCACATCCCAGGACACACCCAGGAGCCCTGCTCACACTGAACAACAGAGCCAGTCTGACTAGGAGGGACAAGGTTCTCAGGGCACCCAGGAGGAGGCAGGCAACTCTGCAAATGCCATCCCTCAGGGGTCCCGTAGACCCGATGTGCCCACAAGGGCAGGGCAGGCTCAAGTGGGCAGGGGTGGTGGGAGTGGAGGCAGGTGGAGGCGCGAACCTGACCAGCCAGCTATGGACCCCAGTATGTCACACATACACAACATCCTGGACTCATACCGGCGTGACACCAGAGGCATCAACCAGGTCGTGTCAAGACTCTCCAAGATGCAGGGGACCCTCGATGACAATAAGAACCTGCAGTTCGAGCATCATGCCAGTCATCAACAACACCAAGGACGGATGGAGGCAAGACTGGCTGAGCTCCTGGCGGTGCACAGGGACGTGAGCCAATCACTCCGTCAGATCGCCCAAAGCCTGGCAAACCCTCCCTGTGCCACCAGGCGTAGACCAGCACCAGACACAGGGAGGGAGGAGGAGGAGGATTCATCTGACGGAGCGTCCCCAGCATCGTCAAGGCCTGCATCTGAGGGTCTCCCAGGTCACCTGGCCCTCTGGCGCAACAGCAGCACCTCATCCAATGATATTCTGTGCCACATGGACTTGCTGGTCACAGTCTGACCAATGATGACCAACACAGTGGTCTGGACTCTGATGACTTCCAATGCCGAGGATACCATCTCCCCCTGTGAACTTTGGATTCTAATCCCCCGGTACAGCACCCAATTGCATCGACCAAACCACTTACCCCACCGTAAATAAGTATTTCACTTTGGACATGAGACATGAGACGTTCTTGTCATTTTGCATCATTCAACAACATATGTGTGTGGAAATGCCAAACTACGGCTGAGTGTTGAACCAACTCCAGCCATCCATACCCTGGGATCAGAGTCTGGTACAGGACACACATGGGTCACAAGGTATCATTCAATGTAGGCATGGAGCACAACACTCACCTGTGTTGGCCTCTGGCTGCTGAGGGGGGGCTTGCTAAACTGTGCAGAGAGACCTATTTTGGAGATCATCATCAAGGCGTAGAGGTCATGGCTCATGTGGAGGTTCCCGGGGAGGAAGTCCCAGGTATGTGTGGGCAGGTGGGAGAACAATGTCCTGTATGCTGGAGTACGGTGGATGTGAAGAACGGTGGCCAGGGCAAGGTTGGATGCACAGAGATGGCCCAACGGGATCTAGGATGGCAGACGTACAAGGTTGGTTGGGGTCGAGGTTGTGGACGGCCTCCTGAGTGTGGGTGGGGACTGTGGAGGTCACCCTGCAGCAGACAGTGATCCATTGCAGCTATCCATGGTGGACGGTGAGGTGGCTGGGGCGCAGGGGGTTGAATCTGAGATGTGCAGATGCCCCCTGGATGTGGACAAGTTTCCTGGGAGTTTGGATGTACTTGCTCCGTAGAGGGCAGGGCAGTATTTGACACGGATGTTGTCATGGACCTGGGGGATGGTCTGTCTTTTCTTGGAATGGATCTATCTGCGGATCATATGCATAATGCAGAGGGCCTTGCAGAATGAGGTACAGATGCTGTGGACCAGCATGGCAAATGTGAGCGAGCCAAACATGATGCACACCATCTTGTGTGTGTGGCCACTGGGTGCTTGTGCAGAGCTCTTGCGGGTGGGACACAGGCACTTGACCCAGCTGGAAGGGGACAAACCTCAGATGTTCAGCTCAGTCCTGAACAAGTCCAGCCTCAGGTGGCTCGTGTGCAGCCATTCATCAATAGATCTCATTCATACTTGAATGATGGAACTGCCAATGTCTGTGTCTTTGTTGAGGGTGAGGAGCACCTGGCTGTCAATGGCATACGAGCTGATGATGAGGTGCTGTGTGCATGTGATGGTGGAGAGGGGGTTCTGGGACACTCTGTAGATTGACATGCTGAGAGATGATACCTGTGCCATGTCCCAGACGATGACACCATACTACATGCTGAAGCCTTGAGTCCCACTCCCATGCCCTTGCTGGGCTACAGAGCCGGTGGGGAGTATTAGGGACGTGACCTGGTTGGTGTGACAGGCCTGGAAGGCGGGGCAGCGCAGTGTAGGCCGTTGGAGTTGCACACTCAGCATGCAAAGGTGTCGTGTGTGTGCCCAGGGTATGTCTGACAGCAGGCGTTAGATGTGCGGATGGACATAGCTCGGAGTGTGGCTGATACATCAGACTGTAGTGTGATGTGGGTAATGCAAGGACAGGATGGTGGTGCAATGTGCACCTTGCATGTGCTGATGGTCCAGCCTTTGGCACCGCGTGGCGGCAACAGTGGCATAGACAAGCTGAGGACAGCAAAATAAATGGGTGGAGGGAGGAAGTGAGGAGCATCCTGGAGGCGTGTGTGTTGCCAAATCTGGATACTCTGTTGGCCCTTGCTGCAGGGACCGCAGCAGCAGGCGGCATCTCCTTGCAAAATGAGAGAATTTGCACACATAGACTAGGATGTCAGAAGGACAACTGCAACAGGCGCGTGTGTAAAGTAAGGAGTGTCCAGTGTCACATGGCACACCCAGACACAATGCATGCACAATCACCAAAGAAGCATGACACCGGATCAGGAAACTGAAGGCCGACCTGCGCACAGGAGACACACCCTCAGCAGCTGTTGGTGGCCCATTGTGCGGACCAACATGCCAAAAAACATACACGACCATGTACTTCATGCCCAATAGGGAGCCTAACCCATGAGCAACTGCATGCATGTTGCTAAACTACACATGGACTCCTATGTATAATCTTCCACAACTATGCCAGATATGCCGCATGCAAAGTGGCAAGAGACCTGCATTGACAGAGATGAGGCACCTTGGAGTGTGACAAACACCTTTATTACTCAGCCTCACACTAAGGGAAATCCATCAATTGGAACAGACTCACAGGTCATTTGGCTGACCATGTGTGACCTACACTGGACACCCCCTTCAACACACAGATGTGTAAATCCTACTGAGCTGGCACACAAGTGAAGGGGTTGAGCCTAACACCCCTTGCTTCACACGGAGAGTCTACAATTCCCCATTGAGCCTCATATGGGGATGTCCCACACTATGTCCACCATTAGCATCCCGTATGTTCCTTGGAGATGTTATACACACATTGATGCCTTCATCAGAATCCACACACCATTACAGATGGCTGTCAGGAAGGGTGACCATCAATTCATGGGAGCCATGCAACATGTCATGCGGCCCATGGTGAGTTGACATGTATGCATGGTAACATAACATGCACAGGAGCAGTCCCCACATATCACAAACACGTACCACCCACAAAATGCCTTGCTGCACTCCTTACCCCAAATGACTTTTCACCATGTCTGTGCATGTAACTCTGATCCAGCACACGTTGCAATACTCATGAGGAATAGCAGGAGGGCAATGATGACATGAGCAGACGACAGCCGCAAGAACCTGGGGAGGACAGACACACAACAATTCAGCGAAGAGCTAGTAATCCGCAGACATGTACATGTACTCTACAGGAATGATGTTGTCACCATGCCCTTAACAAATTTAGTGCCCCAGCTAATATGTGTGGAATGACATCATCACTTGAATGACACATCAGAACACACCTCCAAGTCACTTAGCACACAGTTAGCTCGACACACACATTGCAACACATGCCACACAAGGCTCAAAGCGTGCACGCTCAGACACAGGGACTCACCATCATGAGAAGAAGTTGCGGATAAGCTGACTCCGGATGCTCTCATCCTCATCCTCATCCTCACTTGCCCCATGCCCGAGCCCTTCATCCTCCACGGGTGGATGATCCTGCTCATCCGGATCAAGGATGAGTGGCACGGCCTTCTCCACTGCCATGTTGTGCAGCATGCAGCACACAATGAAGATTTTGCAGACCTTCACCGGGGCATATGGGAGGGTGCCGCCGGTCTTTTGGAGGCACCGGAATCTGCTCTTCAGGAGTCCAAACGTCCTCTCAATCACGCGCCTCGTCTGCCCATGGGTGTCTTTGTACCGGTGTTCTGCAGCTGTTCTGAGGTTGCGGAGAGGCGTCATCAGCCATGGCATGTTGGGATAGCCAGAGTCCCCTACATGGAAACATCATGTGAAGAAGTGGGTCAGGAGATGCCGCAAGATACAAAGATAGCGCTGAACACAGGACTAACACAGTATACCCACCAACAAGACATGCTCGTTCCGCGTGCAGCTGCAGCATCATTTCTGGCACCCTGCTACGCCTCATGATGTATGCATCGTGTGCGCTCCCTGGAAAACGGGAACAGACATGGGAAATCAGCATGTTAGCAAGACACACCACAAGGGCATTAATGGAGTGGTAATGTTTTCTGTTTCTATAGGCTACCTCCTGTGCCTGTGGTGGTACCAAAGCCACATGTGTCCCATCAATGGCCCCAATTACATGAGGCATCCCTCCCAGGGCATAGAACTCACCCTTGACACCTGTCAACTGCTCACGAGTGGGAAAATGGATGAATTCATCCAGGTGCAACAACATGGCTTCTATAACATCATGCAGGACACGGCTGAACATAGCCTGGGACATGCCACCGACATCAGCTATGGTCAATTGAAACGTGCCAGTGGCAAAAAAATGTAGGGCTGCCATCACCTTCACCTTGGGGGTCAGAGCTGTAGGATACCTGTGTTGTGGTTGGAGGTGTGGTGCAAGCCGGCGGGTCAAGTCCTCTATCAACTCTTGCGAGAATCGATATCTGCGTATGCAGTCATGTTCATGCATGGCATCCAGGTCTGGCATTCGTCTGGGGAGAGGCGGTGCCCTGCAGAGATTTGGAAGGAATAATGAAGAGTGAGTACATTACCACACCAATGTCACTGAGGTGAGCACATGTTCAACAGCTAATACACATCTGCTTAATACAGAGTCTGTGCTGTGCAATACATCCAGGACACGTGGGTCAGCCAGGTGATACTCCTACGAAGAGCCAGCCACAATAGTTGCATGGCAATGTTGACGTGACATGCCATGAAATATCTGTTGGCCAGTGTAAGTGACAAGCCAGACACATTACATGAGTGACAGACATCCACATATCAGCATTAGAAGGATGTCATCTCATACAGACAGCTGGCGGTAGTCTAGACGCACAGGTCACATGTTATCTTGAAATGGACAGATGACACACATTTCCATTAAGGGGTCCATGTCAAAAACTGATGTCACAGACATTGATACAACGCCGATATTGCCTCATGTCAGGAAGTCATCTTCGAACCATCATGACACATGTAACGTGTGAGTCCACATGTGGCATGGTGTGCGTATATGTGTGTCATGCACAAATGCACACATACACATGTTGGAAGCTGCAACAGCAGATGGAGTTGACGGAACACCAACGGAAAGCTTATGGGAACACATGACACACACATGACATAGTCACATCGTGGCACACTGGGAGTCACATGTGAGGTGTAATTATCTGTGTACCTGCCATCAGGGGACAGTTGCGGGTGTTGCTGACTGTGCCATACCAGTGATGCAGTGCTTGACACGTGTGTCGCACATGCACACATGTGCAAAGTGTGAAGGGGAAGTGTGCCACATAGTGCCCCATCACACATGACATGTGTAAACAGCTCATCACACATCTCTTGTGCCACAACATGAGGAGACATGTGCCACATCACTGCCTGACACACCTAGGCCCTGCACATGAAGGACTGCACTGACAATGACTTGATGTACAGCCTTGTGCGAGTCTGACACCTCCATTCCTTTCGTGTGCGCCTCCTATCACCAGTGTAAGCTGTGAAACGCAGTACACACACTCTGAGGGCGTGTGTAGGGCCCGTACTCACGCGTGTACGGGCCGTACACGCGTGAGTACGTGCCTATCACTATCGTTGGGGGTACCGTAGGGCTTAGTGATATGGGCCGTACTCACGCGTGTACGGGCCGTACACGCATGAGTACGTGCCTATCACTATCGTTGGGGGTACCGTAGGGCCTAGTTATACGGGCCGTACACGCGTGAGTACGTGCCTATCACTATCGTTGGGGGTACCGTAGGGCCTAGTGATACGGGCCATACTCACGAGTGTACGGCCCGTACACGCATGAGTACGGCCTGTATCACTAGGCCCTACGGTACCCCCAACGATAGTGATAGGCACGTACTCACGCATGTACGGCCTGTACACGAGTGAGTACGGCCCGTATCAGTAGGCCCTACGGTACCCCAACGATAGTGATAGGCACGTACTCATGCGTGTACGGCCCGTACACGCGTGAGTACGGCCCGTATCACTAGGACCTACGGTACCCCCAACGATAGTGATAGGCACGTACTCACGCGTGTACGGCCCGTACATGCGTGAGTACGTGCCTATCACTATCGTTGGGGGTACCGTAGGGCCTAGTGATAGGCACGTACTCACGCATGTACGGCCCGTACACGCGTGAGTACGCCCCATATCACTAGGCCCTACGGTACCCCCAACGATAGTGATAGGCACGTACTCATGCATGTACGGCCCGTACGCGCGTGGGTACGTGCCTATCACTAGGCCCTACGGTACCCCCAACGATAGTGATAGGCACGTACTCACGCGTGTACGGCCCGTACACAGGTGGGTACGTGCCTATCACTAGGCCCTACGGTACCCCCAACGATAGTGATAGGCACGTACTCATGCGTGTACGGCCCGTACACGTGTGAGTACGGCCCGTATCACTAGGCCCTACGGTACCCTCAACGATAGTGATAGGCACGTACTCACGCGTATACGGGCCGTACATGCGTGAGTACGTGCCTATCACTATCGTTGGGGGTACCGTAGGGCCTAGTGATACGGGCCGTACACGCGTGAGTACAGCCCGTATCACTGTAGTGATGGTGCCCTAGGGGTACGTGTGAAAAGCGCCGTACCTGTGTGGGGATTTAAGAATTACAATGGGGACACATGAGGGACAGGTATTAGGGCCTAAATGAATGCTGGTTGTCATGGATACCGAGTTTCAAGTTCAAAATTTTACATCATGTGATCTGGAAAAATCAGTTGACCACATTTAACATTGTTGCAAAGTGGTTGTTGACTTGACATGATGCTGCAAAATCGAAAGATGCAAAGGCTGTCACTGGTGTATGTTTAAAGGGATTGGAGGAAACGTAGGATGCAAATGAGTCTGATCAATCACTTTGTACTTCTGTACATGAAATAGGCCAGCAAGGCAGATATAAGGCAGGGAGAACCCATGAGAGGGCACTTGCCTGCACAACATGTCAGTCGATACCACTGCTGCTGTATTGTCTCCCTCTGGCACCATGTCAAGGACTGTGGAGAGGGCCCAGCCTTTCACCCAGGAGGAGAACGAGGCCCTGCTGGATGTGATCCTCCCACTGTACCCCATGCTGTATGGTCGACCAGGGGAGCAGGTGAGTGCTGACTCCAGTACCTTTGCCTGTGCACCTTTGTTGTGTCTGTCACTTCTGCCATTGTGGCCAGGTGTGACAGTCATGCAATGTTGGGTGGAGTGGGTCCCAGGAGGGGGGGGGGGGGGTGGCTTATGTCTCTCATGCAGGGCTTGATGTAGTTCATGTGTGCACTCCTCACTTGCATTGTGCCTACTGTGACATTCACTGCATAGTGCATGGCACATTCCGCCAGTCAAATCCTCTTGGGCATTCTTGTTCTATGGTCCTGCGGTGATTCAGTGGTCACCCCGGTGTGACAGGTGACCGCACCCACAGATGTGTGTGAGAGTTGAGTGGAGTTGTGGTGAGAGTGGTGAGAGTGTCCAAATGATGTGTACGCCCCCTGCACATTGATGTGTGTGAATGTTTCTTGTCATGTGGATGAGTGTCTATGTGGAGTGTTGGACCACAGCTGCATGGAGGAGGCAACTGCTCAATCCATCTGATGTGTGAAGTAAGCCGTGCTGTGTGTCTGACTTGCTGAGCTAGCCCCACACCTGTGACCCCCCCTGGCAAGTGGCACATGTGCAGAGTGAGGTTTGCATCCGCTGTTGCCAATGGCAGGTGATTGATGTGTGCCTGTGTGTGTCTGTGTACTCTGCTGAGGTTTTGTCAGTGGCCTGGGGCATGTGACTGCTTTGTGGTGCTGTCCATCAGCCTTGTGTTGCTTGGGATGCACAGTGTGTGCCATGATCAGGGATTGGTTCGCACCCCTCATGCCACCTGTGTACTTACTATGCCATGTAGTGCATTGCTGCTTCCCCAGTGGAAAAAGTCCCTATGACTACGGTAATATTACTTGCCAGCATACTATGCCCTGTTCTACAAATCTAAGATGTTCAACTGTGTGTCTCTGTGACATGGTGCAGGTGTAGTGATGTTGTCCCACTTTGTCATCCACACAGGTATCCCACTACCACAAGGGGAAGATCTGGAAGGACGCCGTCAAGGCCGTGCAATCGGCGGAGGGTCGCAGTCGGCGCCGGCCACAAGTGAGGAAGAGATGGCAGGACATCCGGTGCTGGACCCGGAGTATCGCCCGGGTCATGCTGAAGGAGGAGGCTCCTCACAAGCATGGCGGGCGCCGGCGCCTGACCCACCAGATGCGGCGTGTCCTGGCGGTGGTCTTCCCTGACCTGGATAGGCGGATACAGGAGTTACAGCAGCAGGAAGGGGGTAGGTACATGTGTGTTTGTTGTGTGTCGCCAGCTTTTGTTGCTGCTCAGTCGCCAGGAAACACTGCCAGGGTATATATGTGCAGTGCATATCCTGTTCCCCCACAGTCAACCTGTGCTGTTCTTCCTCCCTTCCCCTCCTTGACATGTGTTACCTGGTCTGTGTGTGATCACTATTGCACATGGTCATCTAGGCTGCCAGTTTATCAAGGTGCACACTGCTTTCAGCATCATGTGTGGGGGTGGTCTGCCTGTGCCCTGTCCTGTACAGTCATTAGGGGGTGCATATTTGTTGCCACTGATGCTGAGTCCCAACATAGGAGTGTGAGGTTTCAAATGAACAGACTTGCTGCATGCATTACCAATGTTGTGGCCTCAGACATGATGTGCATGAGTGGGATATATGCATAGTGGCGGGACGTTGCTCCTGTAACAGTCAGCTCATTCCAGGACCATGGAGCAGTGTGCACACTACAGTCCCCTGTCACAGCCTGCCCTCCTACTCATGTGTGTCATCCAACACTGTGCACATTCACTGTGGGTTCATAATGGCTCTGCCTCTATGGCATTGTTCCCTGGCCTAGGTAGTAGTTTTCACATGTGTGATACATTTGCCCACTGGACAGGGATACAGCAGTTTGCTTGTGCATACTCACACTGGGCAGTGCCTGTGTGGCTATTCACAAGAATCTGTTGATGTTTGTTTGTGACCAATATGTTTTGCCAGCCCTACAAGGTGATGTTGTGTTAATGAAGCTAGTTTTCATTTTTTTTTTTTTTTTATTGAGCAAAATTCATACAAAACAAAAACAATGATAAATCTGATATAGAGAATCATACAAACGGTTTACATCAATATAAAACCCATCAGGTATACTTAACTTTGGCTGGTTGTAAAAAACAAAGAGAGAAAAAAAGGAAACAAGAATAGAATACATCATTCAGTTCGAGGAAAGTATGTCATTAAACCTATGTTTTAAATACCATTTGGAAATAGGAGCCCAAATCTGAATCCCAAAAAGCCTAGTTTTTATACCTCTGGAGCTATATATTAAAAGCTCCTGTTTATATGTTGCCAAGAGACGGCTAAGCCACATCTGAAAGGTAGGTAATTCAGGGTCCTTCCACCGCGCAGCTAAAATAATACGAAAAATAGCAGTGCCCAAAAAAAGAATCCTTTGTTCTTCAATACTGTGACCAAGAGAGTCATCATGTCCCATTAAATAAAGAGTTACTGAGTCTTGGATATCATGACCAAATACCTGAGCCCAGAATCCCATAAATGTAGTCTTTAATACACCTAGTTTGGGGCAATCCGCGAACATATGGATTAAGTTCGCTTGGGGTTGGCTACATCTCGGACAGCTATCATCAGCCCGTATGCCCCAGGAAAATAACTTTGCAGGCGTGAAATAAAGGTTATAAAGAACTCTATAGTATTGGGCTTTGAGATTCGATGCAATAAAAAGTTTAGCTGAAAGGGCCAGGCAGAGATCAATATCAACATTTGGATTAATTAACCTTGTGGCCCAAGCCTGCTCGACCCGCTCTACATCATCTGCAGTGCTTTGGATCAGCAATTGATAAAGAGCGCCGATTCTAGTAGAGCGTTTACCAATAATAGAAAACAAATTGATATTATCCAATTTAATTCTAGGAATACAATTATGAATGCTTGTTGACACCTGAAGGTATTTCAGAAAATCAGTGGTTGGGATAGTAAATTTCTGCTGCAGACATCCAAAAGACGAAGTAATATTCTGGCCGAGAAAGTCGCCCACTGTATTAATACCTAAGGATTCCCACCTGCGGGCGGTAGAATCATTAAGACTAATAGAAATAATGGAGCTACGCCATAAGGGGGTATATTTTGTGAATTTTGGAATTACTAAATATTTAGATACAGATTTCCATACCTTCCAAGCATCCGTGACTACCTTTAACTTATTTTTTTTTATAGTATAATGGTTCAACCTGCCTTAAGAATAGGCCTTGGCATTTAGTCCCAAGACTCAGCTCATAAATGGAAGGGATAAAAGATTCCAAAATAAGTGAGGTGGTTGATTTATGACTAAGTAATGGGGCCATATGTTGAAGAAGTGTTGCCCATAAATATAATGTTAAGCTGGGGATGCCTAGCCCGCCCCTCTCCTGAGGTAGAGTTAAAAAAGGTAGGGCTCTTCTGATCTTTCCGAAGCTCCAGATGAACTTGGACATGGAGGAGTCAATGATCTTAATAATACTACCTCCAGGCAAGATCGGAATTGCTCGAAACAAGTAGAGTATCCTTGGAAAGATTTTCATTTTTAGATAATTAGCCCTGCCAATTATAGAAAGATGTAAATTATCTACTCTCCTGAGGTCAGTCTTTATTTTATTAATCAGGAGGGTATAATTAAGATGGTCAATTTCCCTGACATCGGAAGAGAGGCAGACACCCAAGTAGGTGGCTTGCTTCACTCTAAGGGGGCTGTCAAAAACCGTGTTATTTGTACAGAGAACCATTGTTTTATCCCTATTAAGGGAGTAACCTGAAAAGATACCAAAGGCCTGGGTAATTAGTTCGATTTCATGAACTGCGTCAGCAGGATTTGTTGTTAAGACGGCCACGTCATCGGCATACGCCAAAACCTTCGTTGAAAACACACCAATATCAACAGGGCGAATACCGGGTGAGGAAAGCAATTTGAGAATTAAGGGGTTAATATATAAAGCAAATAATATAGGAGAGCAGGGACAGCCCTGCCTCGTACCCCTCTGTATCTCAACAAACTCCGACTCAAGACCACAAATGGAGACCTTTGCCTTAGGATCTATATATAAGGTCTTTATAGCTCTAATAAACTTATTCCCGAAGTTATTAGATTCCAGGACACTCCAGAGAAAGCTCCATGAAACACGGTCAAAAGCCTTCTCAGCATCGAGAAGGATCATCGACATCTCCCCCCCGTGCTGCCCATGATGTCAAATAGGGTGATGGCTCTCCGTGTATGATCCGTAGTACCCCTACCAGGGATGAAACCATGCTGCCACGGGGAGACAAGACGTTCGACAATCCCACTCAACCGATTAGCTAGGATCTTGGCATAGAGTTTTGAGTCGGAGTTTATTAGAGATATGGGTCTGTAAGAGGATGGGAGATGCGGGGGTTTACCTTTTTTCACAAAGATAGCTATATTGGTATGTTTCCAGGATTCAGGAGGGAGTGAATGATACTGAACCCCCAGAAACAGGTCCAGTAAATAGGGGAGTATTTGTTTACCTAACACCTTATACAGATCGAGGGGAATTTTGTCCGGGCCTGCTGCTTTGCCGTTTGCAAGATCCGAGAGTGCAATCTCCAGCTCTGAGATTTAAATTTCTTTCGAGATCTTCTTTGACTAGTTCGTCAACCGAGGAATTAAAATCTTGGTCCGGTAACCAGTTATTAAGAAAAGTTTTTATGGCACCATCAGGAAATGAATTATCGCTATGATATAGTTTTTGATAGTATTTTCGGAATACCTCCACAATATCCTGTGAGGAGGAATATTCCTGGCCCTCATACTCAATCCGCTTGATCTTATTTTGAGATTGTTTTTGTCGTGTTCGAAGGGCTAGATATCTGCCTACATTCTCTCCAGATTCATATAATTTACTTTTATTGGCTTCATATATTTCTACGGCTTTTCGGGTTAAAGTACTGTTAATTTCAGCTTTTAATACAAGTATTTTTTGAAGAGTATCGAGGGTTGGAGCTCCCTGTTGTATCTGGGCTGCATGATAAGTCTCGAGATTAGCCAATTCGCGCATTAGGTTCATATTAATGTTATCCTCTACCTTTTTGCGTTTAGCAACAAACGCAATAGTCTCCCCCCTTAATGCTGCTTTAAAACAGTCCCATACAATCAGTCTAGAAGCACTAAACTGATTGCAGTCGAAAAATTCCTGGGTCCATGATGTTATATGGGCTATATATTGGTGGTTAACGAGTAGCTTTCTATCAAAGGACCATTGCATTTTCGACTTCTCACGGCTTGGCAAATCAAGAATAAGGGTAAGTGCGTTGTGGTCTGAAATCGATTTTGGGGATTTAATTATATCTAGCAAAAGCGAGTCCTCTAGTGATGACATAATATAATCAATGCGGACGTACTTGTTGTGTGGATATGATAAATAAGTAAATCCATCATCATTTTTCTTCCTTAACCCCCAAACATCCAGTAAATTATGACTATCCATCAATTGGCATAAGGCCCTATATACCCTAGGCTTACGTCCTTTATAATTTGCGGATGATTGGATATGAAAACGCCTCCCTACGGCAATGTTAAAATCCCCGCATAAAATAAGAGGACCAGACCAAGAGGCCAGTTCAAGCTCTAGATCTCTAAAAAGTAGGGGATCATCCTGATTTGAGCCATAAATTGCGCAGATTACAAGACCGGATTTCAATTGAGCTATAGCCCATCTGCCATGTTTATCGGCCAATGTACGACTAGGATCGCCAATTATAAACTTTGCAAGAATAGCAACCCCTCGTGTTTTAGATGTTTGTGAGGTGGCTATAATAACATTATACCCTGGAATATTTAAGAGTTCTTTATCACAGTCTACAATGTGCGTCTCCTGTAAGCATAGGATATCAACAGGGTCCTGCCGTAATAGTTGAAATAATTGTGCCCTTTTATTTCTGTCATTAAGACCCGCGATATTCCAACTACAAAGTTTTACTCTCCCCATCTAAAAAACAGAAAAAAAAAAAATTCCCCAACCTGAGTGTCAAAAAACAGAAAGCTATATAAGAAACAGAACAGAGTTCATAATCTGGTTCTCTCTTATTGCTACAATGTATTATATATTCAATATATAAAAAACTTGAGATTAACTTATTTGCACGAAATTGCTCATTTTTATGCTTTTCCCTCCCTCCCCTCCCCCCTGTCCCCCCCTCCCCAGACACCAACCACCAGGGCATTTAGACTCCGGAGGAGTCTGTGGTGATGGAGAGATATTCCCTAACCAGCACCAGCAAAAAATACACATAAAAAATGAAGACCAATAAGGCCGAGTAGGTGCAAACATAGTGCAGAAGAGCAAAAAGATAAAAGAAGAGAAGAAAAAAGAAAACAAGCAACCTAACCCATTCTACACTCCTAAGCTCAGCATTTACTGATATATAATTATTCAATTACAGGCAAAAAAGAGAACAAAAACGCTTAAAGCTTCAGGGCAGGCTATCTAGAAATTCCTTGGCTTTAATTTCTGAGGAGAAAAATTTAGCCTGACCATTATGGATGACTTTAAGCTTAGCAGGATTGTTGAGATACACCTGAGCTTTTTTTTCCTGAAAAGGTTTGATCAATTGGCGGAGACGCCATCTCCTCTCCACAGTAGTGTGGCAAAAATCAGGCCTCACAAAGTAAGAGATAGCGCCTCTGCTGCGCTGAGCTTCAGGTCTTGCTTTCTCAGCAATAGCCTGACGGAGTAGAAAATTTCCAAAAAAAAACAAAACTGCACGAGGGTATCCCCCTTGTGATGAGGTCTTTAAAGTAAATGGGATTCTGTGAGCACGTTGAACTTCCAAATCCCAATTCCAGGATACAAGCTCGGGGAGTGTGTCCTTGAATAGTTGAATTATGAAGGAGCGTATATCGTCGCCCTCGATTTTTTCCGGTATTCCGAGTACACGAAGATTATTACGACGAAGGCGGTTTTCCATTTCCTCCAGCTTCCACCTAACGTCTTTCAACTCAGCTCCGTGAGCCTCCACTTTTTCCTGAATCACCGTGACTTCAGCTTCGTTCGTCACTATTCGATCTTCGATCTCCGTCAGTCTCATATTGGAAGCTGCAACTGTTTTTGAAAGTTTTCGGACAACACCCTGAACTTTATGAAGGGCTAATTGTGCCCTACGACCATCCCTGGAGGTCTGTTCCTGATGGGAGGCAATAGCCTGCAGTACTGTGTCCATCACAGAAGATAATGTAGTGCTTTGCGGGTCAGTGACCGACAAATCAGGATGAGATATAGAGGTATGATCCTGCGGGTTTGAAAATGATGCTGGGGAATAATCCCGTGCTAGCCCTGAAGCTCCGAGATGACTCCTTTTCTTCCGCAGCACAGATCTCCTGCTTTCCCTAGACTCTCCCTGAGCTGGGTCATGGTCACTTTCAGTTGCACTAGTGTCAAAACCAGTGTTGACTTCTGAGTCCAAGTCTGAGTCTTGTGACCACCTACGGTCTTCCAGACCTTCAGATATTGAATAGAAATCCGACGGGTCTCTATCTGTATCGAATGAGTCAGAAGCAGCATAAGCCTTACAAGCCTTCCCACTAGGGCCCAGAACCCGATGCACAGTATTTTTGGAAGTGTTTGGTGCGACACCGGTCAGAGGCAAGCCAGTGGCGCCCCCTTGATTGGAGGAGGAGGTCACTGGCGGTTGTGTTGAGGCTTCCGCAGCTGTAGCTATAGCTGAAACTCCATCTGTAAATTCAGCAGAAACAGCAGGAGATACAGTGTCCACTGATGAGAGACATAAACCTTGTGCATCCCTACCTTCAAGGTTTTCAATCATTTGTCCTCCCGTTTGCAGATGGATGCTCCCCTCACTCCCTAAACTGCCCGGTATAGAGCTTACCGGTTCTGCATCGGTTGACTTCGCTGCAGCTTTCTCTCGCTGGGTTTGCTCGAGAGCACCACCTCCAGGCAGCACACTCTGATCCAGTGATATCACTCCCGTGGTTGCAGGTAAGTGAGCGGGGGAGGGAGCACTAGGCGTTTTTTGTAAAAGCTCCATCACTGAGGGGGCGGGTCCAGGAGTAAGCGGCAATTGTTTAGATGATTTTGCCGGTTTCACGGTAGGTGAATCCAAGCAGCCAGGTCTTTCCGGGTCGATGAGCTCTCCGCGCTTCAACGCCAGCTCCCGATCTCTAAGAGCCTGCTTTGCTGCCCGAGTTTTAGAGGCGGCCACTGCTGCGGCGTTCTTCGGTGCCATTGTGCTGCCGTAATCCACCCGCGCCGTGTCCAGAGAGCTGGGAATGATCTGTGCACTCGCTTTAGCGTCTTGTAGATCGGCAGCAATGACAGGGGTTCCAGTGCGGGTTCTGGCCAGCTGCGAGTGTCCGATAGCTCTCAGCACCACAAAGCCGATCAACGACGCCAGGACACGCAGGTGAGAGCGAGTGTGAGTGCGAAGTAACAGGGCGGTGCTTTCGTCTTGTGGGGCTGTAACCGACGAACCGACCCACTCCATCAGGCTTGCGATAATTCCACAGCGTTTCTCCCCCTCAGGGTTAGTTAGGAAGTCTCAGCATAGTTTTTAGAAAGTTCATTGCGCTTATGGTTCTATTTTCAATTTTATTTCTCTTCTAAAATTGGAGAATACACCCCTCAGTCGATCATAATCAGTGCTGGTTAGAGGAGCATCTCACAGCGGTCTAGAACGCCGCCGCCATCTTGCCCCCATGCTTGCATTACCCTCATGAAGCTAGTTTTCAAGCACAGTTATTGTAACCCTGAATAAGAGCTTTCACTTCTTGATTGGTATCAGTCACATTGACTCAGGTATGGGTGGGTGTGCGCGGGAGGGGCATACATGTTCAACCCTGATGTTTTATTGCCAGTTCTGACTTGTGTGTGATGATTCGCAGTACAGAAAGTCATCGTGCAGTGCCCCCGTGATGTTGGCCAGTGCTTGCTGTTGGTGCTTCATTGCCTGTGTCAGTTCTTGGCAATCATGTATCCTGCTTGGACATTTTTGGCACCTGTGTGTGGTTCAGATGCTACACAGTTGTGACTTTGTGTGCTGACATCTGTGGGTACATTCTGGCTTGCCATGAGGGGGAACCCACAGTACAGCTAGGCTTTTTTGCTAAACAATTGCAGGCCCATTAGCTTATGCATTGTCCTGGGTGTGGACATGTGTGCCACTCCAGATGACAGTCAGTAGGTCATATGTGTAGCCAACTGTGTGATCAGGTGACGGATAGCCATGTGACAAATGACATTATTCAAGTTGTTACTCTGGGAAAATGTCCATTGGCACTCACTACACCTGTCAACATGTCTCAATGTTTCATATGCTTGACCTTGTTGTTTGGTTCTGAAGGACAATGATGTGCCTGCATGACAGATGTCTCCCAAGGAAGTGCACAAGACACCACCTTTACACTTTCCAGGGACACGCTGGCACATTTGAAAGTAAGGCACAGTTCGGACAACACTTGTTTGGAGTTCATACATATACATGTTCCCACAGTGTGCTAGCATTTGGGTTAGTTCTTGGTTGTTGCTGATACCAACTTACGAGTGTCAAGTCATCCAGCCACCCTGGTGTCATGTATATGTACTTACTGCTACGCCATTTCTGCCTAACAGTGGCTGATTTGAATGAGTCTGGCAGCTCAGACAATGACTGTGTACATGTAGTTTGGTGTGCACCTCCTTGTGTGACTTCTGCTATTCAGACCCACGTGTGTTGTGTTCACAGAGTGCCACATTCACACATGCTAGACATGTCCATTTTGTAAAGGGTTGTGATTCTCCAGGAGTCACAATGTATTTCTGTGGGGTGTCAAAAGTACTCACAGGTCTCTGAGTGTGGGGGCACCTTCTGCATTGGCATGTGGTATTTGGCCTTGGGTGCGACAATACTGTTTTTTTCCCAGTGAACAAGAGGTGGCATGCCTTCATAGTCTTGCTGTGCTCAACTGATCCCAGACACTAGCTTCTCATGATCTTGTGATTTCTAGTTATTTGCTGTTGTGTCCTAATTTTCATTGTTTGCAAGTGGCATGGTGTGTCAACCAACTGGGGAGTGCAGAGCTTACATATGTGGGGAGTATCCTAGATGTTAATCCTGATGCCTTTCCTGATATGCACTGTTGCCTATTTTGTTTGGACTAATGTGTCAGATGTATACAGGTGACTGATTTTTTCCTGTCTCTTCACCTTGCCCACAGCATCATTGGAGGACACCGATAATGATGTACACCCCCCCATGTCTCTGTCCACTACTGGGAGTCCTCTGCACCCACCCCTCATATGTCTGGGCACTGCTGGGAGTGATAGGCACCCAACCCTCATGTCTGGGCACTGCTGGGAGTGTTAGGCACCCACCCCTCATATGTCTGGGCACTGCTGGGACTGTTAGGCACCCACCCCTCATATGTCTGGGCACTGCTGGGAGTGATAGGCACCCACCCCTCATGTCTGGGCACTGCTGGGAGTGATAGGCACCCACCCCTCATGTCTGGGTACTGCTGGGGATCCTCTGCAGCCACCCACCCACCCACTTGCGCCCTTGCTGTGGTACACTGCTGTCCTGGGCATACACCACCCCCAATTTACAGCTGATGTGCTGCACCAAGCCGTACACCTACATCCGTGGCATGTGTACGCCTTGTATCCATCATGTAATGGGGCTGTAGGGGTACGCGTGGTACGGCCCGTACCCACGCTCTGGGGAGCGTGGGTACGGCCCGTACCACCATTGTAGTGGTGACGTAGGGGTACGCGTGTACGGACCGTACCCACGCTCTGGGGGCGTGGGTATGCTCCATACACGCGTACCCCTACATCACCACTGCAATGGTGGTACGGCCCGTACCCACGCTCTGGAGAGCGCGGGTACGGACCGTACCACCATTGTGGCTGTGACGTAGGGGTACGTGTGGTATGGCCCGTACCCACGCTCTGGGGGCGTGGGTACCTGCCGTACCACCATAGTGGCGGTGACGCAGGGGTACGCGTGGTACAGCCCGTACCCACGCTCTGGGGGCGTGGGTACGGGCCGAACCACCATTGTGGCGGTGACGTAGGGGTATGCGTGGTATGGCCCGTACCCACGCTCTGGGGGCGTGGGTACGATCCGTACACGCGTACCCCTACATCACCACTACAATGGCGGTACGGGCCGTACCCACGCTCTGGGGGCGTGGGTACGTCCCGTACCACCATTGTGGTGGTGAGGGGTACTCGTCCACGTCCACTTCCGTTGTGGCGGGACGTGGGATTGGTGGACACGCCCCCCGAAGTGACCAGACCATGGAGGTAATTAATGTGCAGGATGTATTAGTATTTTGTGGGGTGTGGGTTATGTTTCCTGCCCCTTGTACACCCCCCCCCCCTTTGCCCCTGGGGGTTGTTCTGACCTTCTGCGGCATCCGCGTCGGTTTCTGTACACGAGGTGGTAGGCTATGAGGTCCGGGATGACGCGTAGGTTGGGGTCCATCGCTGTCCGTCACGTACCGGTGCTCCTTCTTCGCGTCGTCCTCAATTTCCCGGCAGTTTTTGGCTCCCGTAAAAAATGCTGCGTGCGGAGTGACGTCGGCACGAATCGTACTTGCTGGTCCGTAGAACGCTGCCTGAATTCGTCCGGACGTCGCGTATGTGCCATCCAGAATGAGATTTGTATGTTTTTTTTTTGCCGGTCGGTGTTTTTTACGACTCGTACGGAAATGGTATTTCTGTGCGAATCGTACTTGCGAGTTTGTAAGGTGTTTTTCCCGGGTACGAGTCGGACGGAAAAAACGCTCCGTATGACCATTCGTACCCGGGTTTTACCGGATCGGAATCGGCACCCAAATATTGCAATATTTTACTACTAAACAGACAGTCACAAGTGCTGACAGACTGACAGATTCGATTTCCTACCGAAATCTGTCTTGCTGGCCTGATATGAACAGTCTTTCAAGAAAATAGGGCAGTCTCCAAAAGCCAAAATATGGCCTGCACTGGTGGTGAGGCACAGAGAGGGAGAGCCTAAATCATCATCGCCCCTCACACAAAAGCCTGCTGGCCTATGTCATTGAAACCCTCTGATCCCTGCTGAGGGAACACTTTCCTTCTCGTTTAAATATTCGGCTGCAATGGCTGTAGTTTTGACAAGGTGTACCAGCTACACATCACAGCTGACTTCAGCAAGTAAAACTGTTGACATGTTTTCTAGCTCTAGAAGGCCTACAAGTGTATCAGATTTCTATAAGCTTCTCACCAATACCTAGGTGCCTTAGATTAAAAGCATTTCATTTATTTCTTGGTGTGATAGCTACAAATAGTTCAACAATGCTCGTGAAAGTTGTGTTATGTTGTATTACTCATTTATAACAGTGCGTGCGTGTCCATATGGGTTGAACAATTACCATTTCACTCATAATCAGGTGCGCCTGGTACTAATTGTTTAACTCATACCGAGGTGGTTTGTTTTTAATTGTCTGACCCATGCTAGGTGTGTTTAATTATGATGGCCTCATTCATTCACGCCTTTTTTTTTTACTAAGTTCATCTCACTTCTACCCGGATGAGCTGTATTTTAGTTATATATAGCTCGAGGCTAGAATATGAGGGGGTCTCACTAGGAACAAGGTATGATTGTGTTACTTATGCTATAGTGTCTCCAATATATTTTACATCACCCTTACCAAAGCGTGTTGTGTTTACAACTCTCTCTCTCACACATCTGCTCGCAACCCTTTTTTTGGTTGCATATTTATATAGAGGGAACTCGACCCCCGAAGGTATTGGAGCGCTTTACACGAGCACCGTATTTACATTACACATTAAGGCATGGGGAGATTAAATGATTTCCCCAGAATCACAGGATGTGGACGCGTCCCCGAGGCTCGAACCCTGGTTTCCAGCACTCAAGTCTGCAGTCTAGCCGACGGACCACATCCCCTTCCCTAAATTATGGCGCTCTGGGCTGGCCATATCTTCTTAACCTTACGAATTCTTAAAGGCACACAGTTCATTCTTCCTCATGGCCACTCACAAGTGCAAATCCATTACATTTTATCTGGCCTGTTTTGTTTGCTGAAAGGGGAAGATAAAGAATCAATTTGTTCCAGATCAAAGGAAGCCATCTTGAAAGCCGCTCTCTGCCAGTGACCCCTCTCTCCATGGCTGTCTCTTTCATTTCCTGCTCCTCTCCCCGCCACCCTCTGCTCATATGTCCTCCCAGGCGCACCACCTTTTCAATAAAAACAAAGTAAACTCTTTTCTCTCTCCCACTCTGCCGGACAGACGCGGAGCCTTCCCCGCGCGCCAGCTGCGCATCAGATGAGCCGCTAACTGCTTTATGAAAAGGTCACTGACAGTTTTTTTCATGCTGTTCCTCTTTTCAGGTCTGATAGCTGAAGCTAAAATGAAATCTACCTCAAGCCTTAATCTAAAATTAAATATCATGCCCGTTCTTGGCTTTCATCCCGCGTAAACTCACAAATGGTCACATGACGTGACAAAATCGGATCAAATACGCTGCGTAGGCGCCTTCAGGCGGAGTGTATAGAATAAAGGTACATCTATTGAATAGTACATGATTCACAGTTCCCTCAGACTAGAGTAACGTACACTCGACAAACGTAGAGCACTCCTCCTGCACATCCAACACGGTGTTGAAACTAGGAAAGAACAGCAGGAAGACTGACGTAGGGGCCACACAAAGGGGCAGATTTACAAGCCCCTTGCCCCACTTTTGCGTCACTTCTAACACGGGAAAAGTGGCGGAAAAGTGGCGCAAGGGGCTTGTAAATCTGCCCCAAAGTGTTCTAGGAAGGCACAAACATGCACATGTACAATGTGCCCTTTTTTAACTTTTTTATTGAAAATTTGATTTTTTTTAACAGAATGCAAAGCATGGGAAACATACGATCAGAGGAGTATTTTTGCCAAATTTCAAATTGTGGAACCAAAGTCGGTGAATTTTGTCACAAATCATTTTGACTGGAGTGATTCGTTATTTTGGTACGGATTGCTTATTTTTGTCACACCAATTCATATTTTTCAATAAATGGTACGATTTTGAAAATAAGCAGTTAATTTGCAACATTTCGTTACTGAACAAATTTAATTTCCACAAGCGTAATAAGCAAGTATACATGGTCGCCCACATTATTTCACTAGGCCCTGGTAGAACATATATAGGGTTAGAATGAAGTTTATGCTGTTGCTCCTTATTTTAAAAGTAAAATAAAAATAAATAACAGGTTTATTTTTATACAGGATATGTTTTTTATAATTTTTTATTACAGCGTGAAATTACTAGACACACTTTAACAGCATTAGACCATCCGTAAATAATTTGGTTAAACCGGCTCAACGTCAGCGAAGCTATTTTCCGAGTCAGGGGTGGGTTTTTGTTACCCCCATTTCAGTGATGGCCCATTCTGCCAGCTCCATGTCCACTGTTCACCACAGTCTGAATAAACACAAGCACGTGGCAGCAAGCTGTGAAGAACAGAATGGCAGCAACACACCCGCTTGTGTCCAGCAGTACAGTTTCACAAGCTAGCTTCTATGTATTTCGTACCGACTCAGCTCCTAATCTGCTATCCTATCCTTAGCCCTAGAGCAATAACGTCACTGTTTGCTGAAGGCTCCATTCTTTATCAAGGTGCATGCATCCATGGTTATGTGGTGATGTGTCATTGTTTTCTTATTTTAGTTTGCATTATTCTCATAAGAACTACCGATTTCATTGTGTGTTCTACTTGGGTGTCAGTATGAATATGAGGTACTTCATGATGCTTTTAGTCTAGAGATCTCCATTTGTACCTTCTGTTTAAGGTATAAATTACCTCATATGGCCAAGGAATGTGCATTTCGCTGTAAACCTTACTAGGGCAGTGCAAGGAGTACACATCTGGCTTTAGTACTCACATGACATTTATTCTTGAAGCGAATGTTGCAGGAAAGAACTTATGCGGTTTCATATGCATAGGGAAATCAGAAAATGATGGAAGCTATCAGGTGCCTAATAACCCGGATCTATGTAAGATTATGCTTGTGTAATAAAAATATGCACAAGACTGCATATATCACAAAAACGTAAGGACTACACTGGTTTCCTATGTGGCAACGAGTGAGGTTTATGGTATCGGCTTATATTTTACAATTTGCGCCATACTTCAAACCAAAATAACGAATACTTTAAGGAAACCTTTTAGCCCAATACTCAGAAGCCACAAAATCCAATCTGGCCACGCATTCTTGAACAGAGATTTGTGATTTATGCAATAAGCACTTACTACCAGGATTCAAATTGTGTATGGCAGGTTACTACACCCTTATCCCTGCAGATGTACTAGCAAGATCATGTTAACATCTTGTAGCATCTTTCATCCAGAGAAGTGCACCCTTTCTAGCCAACCTATCACTATGGGCCCTTCTTTGATGTGATGCACACAATAGGCAAGAAGAAATGCAAATTCAAGGCGAAGGCTATTTCATTGACAGCAGACATCTTACCAGAAACTCCAGCCTACAAGAAAAGCAAATGGGAAAGCAATACATGATTTATCTAAGCTAATGGATAGAAAAATAAGACAGAAGTAGCTGGCAGGCCTTTCTGTGGAATTCTACACTGGTGTGGAACAGAAATACACTCAAGTTTAAGCACATCAATGGGGCTTCCAGAATACACAGAAGAAGTAAAAATAAATAATGATAGTGTGGCCGTCTTCTCAGACAGCACTACACAGAAGTCAATGAAGCAAAGGTTGGAAGGCCCATTCCAAACAATTGTGGAAAAAAAGAGCTATGCTGGTGACCTTTGTTTCACTTGACATTGCTGGGTCCTTCTTGTATTGTGTACTCTACACCTGGCCTGGAACTGTGCACTCGAGGTCTGACACATTTGGCAGCATTCACGTTTGTTCCTCTGTCTCTGCACATTAATAAGGAAGGAGACACATATGCACTACTGATGCAAAGAAATGTTTGGAAGATACCACCCATCTCTCTCCATGGCAGTGAGTACATGTTTGGCAAAGTGAGAAGTAGACATGGAGGGGGCAGTCATCAATTCAATGTCCAGAGACAGCCATCAACGGAGCATTGACCACTTTGTAGATAGGCATGTAGATTACAAATGTCCGGTCTCGGACATTCATTCTATTCACTGACCAACAGTGCACAACTCCACCTTTACAGGACATTATTCTAGTCAGTGAGAGTGCACCATCTGACCCTATCACCCCAAACATCTGCCTCAAAATCTTCATTTTGATTTAACAACTTAGAATCATAGTCCTCAATTTTCGATTTTGTTTTGCTGTAAACTCAGTTTCTTCCTTCGTATTCATTGCCACTGCTTACATGTTGTTTGGAAAAATATTATAGCCCGTCAAGCACTCTGTCCAGGGGAATGCACTCCTGTGTCTCCTTCCTCATTTTTAGGTCTCGGCTAGGCAGCGCATGTGCTATCTCGTCGAGAGATGCTGTATACAGTATTGTGGGGGAAGCACCGCCCACTTTCTGCCCATTCTTTTGATTGGCTCAAATCTGAAATGCTGCATTCTGATTGGTTGCCGGCGTATTACTCCCGCCTCCTTACTGCCATGACGTCATTTTTGTCCTTCCATGGCAATCAGCCCCTTTACTTCAGTAACTCTTTTGTTCCCCTGCCTCCTCCTGTTCCCTCCTGCAGTCCATGACTTCTCTGGCCACCACCACGCCCCCACCCACTCCCGTTCTTGCCTTCTTCGGCGCCCGCATTTTTGTTTACAATGCAATAGGACTTACGTAAATGCGAGTCCTATTGCATTTGTAAATGCTTGTTTTCTCCTGGGATTGGCTGGGTGAGTTCGCACTATATTTTGCCTGACCTGTCCAGATGGCTATATTAGGCATGCGTCGTCCAGCAGCCTCTATATAGACGCTCCTGCGCACCAAGAGGAAGGTGTTTACCAGGACCCAGGCAGTCGCCCAGCAGTCAGCAGAGCAGGAAGAGAAGCGCGCTGCAGTGCCGGCAGGTTTGGGAGGTCCGTCGGATCTATTTCACGGCGGCTTGTTAAGTAATGTCTGGTCTAAGACCCGCCTTGCTTGAAACCCTGCCCTTCGCCACTGCTTATCCGTGGATTGTAGACATCTGTCCTACACAGTTATTGCAGCGTTAGCACCACTTGTCTTACCAGACATGTATGGGGCATATTATCAAGAAACGTCGTTAAAATTATCGCCGCTTTAGCGGCAAAAACTGCAGCTAAAGCAGCGATAATGGGCTTGATAATATGCCCTTGAGAATTCCCATAGAAGCCCATGTTCTGGTGTCAACATGGGCTTCTATGGGAATTCTCTGCGGCATATTGTCAAGCCCATTATCGCCGCTTCAGCGGCAGTTTTCTGCCGCTAAAGCGGCAATAATTTTAACGCCGTGCTTGATAATATGCCCCTATATTATTAAATAGAAATGGCAATGACCATTGGGTCTCGGCGAGAAGCTGCAGGTGGCAACAGTTGTCCACACACTGGATTTCCATGGCATCCAGAGCTGCCGACATTGACATTGGGGGACCAGGGTCCAGTCTGGGCTTCGGCTGAACATCATGAGGCCAAATCACTTAATTTCCCGGAGCCTAAAACATGAATGTCACCTTGAGCAATATAAGTCATGCTCATGTAAAGCGCTTCAATAGCTTTGCACTATACAAAAACTGCACAAAACAAATACCGTCACGAGCGTGTAGCTGCAGTCCTATTGGACCCGCAGCGTTTCCAGAGCGCGCACATGACCCTCATCACCCTTGCGTCCCCAGTAGGGCCTGCGTCGTGCACGCGCATCCCCACTCCTCAACTTTTAGGACTCCTAAATGCCTTCTGTGAATACCGAAAGTCTTAAAGTTAGGATTTTTCTCAGTTTAGGAGTAGTAAAGTTAGGAGTCCTAACTTTACTACTCCTAATCTGAGAAAAATCCTAACTTAAAGACTTTCGGTATTCACAGAAGGCATTTAGGTGTCCAAAAAGTTAGGACTCCTAACTTCTGTGAATACCGAAATGAGTAAGTGCCTTCTGTGAATATCAAAATGGTAGTAAGTTTAGGATTTTGTCTTAAGTTAGTTCTGTGAACCGGGTCCTACGTGTACAGCTGGGATGGGAGCAGTTTGGCAGGGTAACCGTGAGAAGGCTAAATTTAGCATCTCATGTACTGTACTGCATAAGGTGGGCCAGTGCGTACCTGGGTGTTGCGTGGGATCCGAGGTCTTGGGGGGGCGGAGCTTGGCGTCTGATTTCTGTCCCAGCCTTTTCATGTCCTACTGTGCAGGAAATGAAATTGTGAATTAGGAAGTCGAGGGCTTAGAGACTGAACAGAGAGCAGCAATGTCTTAGATTCTAATTCACTTGCCTTTCCTCATTTTCACACGTCATGATGTTTCTGCGCCCTGCAGAGCATCTTTTTGGTAAAAAACCCAGTTTCGTGTTTTGTAACTCAACATACGCAGTTGGTCAGCAAACACGTCTGCGTCATACAAGGTGACCACCAGCCGGCTTACAAAACAAAGAGAGCATCCATTGAACCAACATTCAATCAGGATTATAAAGCGCCGCAAAACACCCTTTTCTGTGACTTGGTGAAATTCAGAAGTGCAACAGTACTACCATTATATATGTAAATCCCTCTATTCGGAATACCACTAGTTTTGTGTTTCTGCAAGAGTGCAATGAGTCAGAGCACTCTGCTGGCAGAAGAATAGCATGTTGGCCACAGATGACGTTTTATGGGCATTGGTAGGACATTGGTATGGCCCCTTGGCGCGCTCAACAGCCCGGTGACTCCACACATGGTTCTCTGGTTTCTGTCGCAGGCCGAAGTCTGATCCAGTTGATGTGTTAGTGTGTTCTGGTCATACTGGGAGCTTTGGTCTTATTCATTGAATTGTTAGTCTGTGACATTGGTGTCCTGTGCATGATTGTCAAATTTTGCCTTTGCCTGTTATGTGGGAAGTGTGTTGTGTGCATGCCTCTGTGTGTGTGTTCAGGCGCTGTTCAGGGCTTTGTTAGCCGATTGTGTTGGATGTATGTTAGGTCTGTCCAGAGTGGTCTGTTGTTGTGAGGTATACCCTGGTAGGCAACACTTTTAC
Source organism: Triturus cristatus (assembly GCF_964204655.1). NCBI lineage: Eukaryota > Metazoa > Chordata > Amphibia > Caudata > Salamandridae > Triturus > Triturus cristatus. Next base: position 848,707,765 of record NC_140590.1, read on the forward strand.
GGGCACAATGATAACCATGTGGCAAACCTGTGGTGTGTTGGATCTTGGTGAGGTGTTCTTCCTCATGCGTGGGCCGTGTCTTGTTTTTTTAGTGTTGTTGTGAGGCATGTGTCATTCTTAGGCAGTGTTGGGTGTATAAAAGGTGTTTGATATATGTTGAATTTTTATGGTGTTGTTTCTTAGTGGTTAGTTCCACTGTGCACTGCATGAAAAATAGACTTACGTTAATTGTATCCGTGTTAGACCACCAAAGCTGTGCAGTACAAAAACACAACGAAAAGTTAGAGGGGAGGGCCTAACGGCTAGGGCGCTCGACCTCAGACCTGGGGACCTGGGTTCGAGTCTCGGTAATGATGCTACACATCCTGTGATTCTGGGCAAATCACTTAGGGGCATATTATCAAGACAGGCGCTAAAATTATCGCCGCTTTAGCGGCAGAAAACTGCAGCTAAAACGGCGATAATGGGCTTGCTAATATGCTCTTATCTCCGTTTTAGCGGCAGTTTTCTGCTGCTAAAGCGGCGACAATTTTATCGCCTGTCTTGATAATATGCCCCCAAATTTCCATGTGCCTAACAAAAAAAAAAAAAATGTATGTGTGTCCTCATGTAACGTATCTGGTGCTATGTAAAGCGCTCTGATACCTGATTGGATTCGGGCCAAATTCGCGCTATATCAATCTCTACACAAAAAAAAAAGTCTCATTCCTCCCTCTGTGTCCCCTTCATGCCACCTACACCCTAAGCCTACGCTTGCATTCACCACTTCTCGCTGCTCACATGGTGCAGAAAGAACTCTGAAGTTGGCAATGGTGGCTTGTTGGAACAGGAGTAATAAAAATGATTTTGTGGGAGAGGAGGGTGCGACAAAACACGCCACCCCTGAATCATGTGGGATTGTCGAACTATGAGGAACCTGGCTGATTCGTCTTTCAAGTTTTCCTGCAGTTCTAAAGGTGTGATTCTGAACATCTCATCGGCCAGCGTTCTGTATCCAGTCCACTCTTGACGGTGCACTCCGCTACCAAGGTAAGGCTGCTCTGGCTAGGCAGAATCCCTTATTGTTCACAGAAATGGGGTGGTTATGTCTATTTAATAAAGCGCAGAGAATCACACCGAAAGTGTATCTCGGCCTCCAGGGCTTTAAGTGGGCCGAGTCTCTCCGGGTCTGAGCACCGGCAGTTTTTTCAAAGGAGGCCTCGAAACGGGTCTCTATCGGGCTCTGTTTTGTGCCCTGGCACAGGCGGACTGCAGTCTGCTGTCACTGCAGTCCGGCAAAAAGTTCAAGGGCACAAAACAGGGCCATAGAGATCCGTTTCGAGACAGCAGGCACATCAATGTGCGCGTGCTCACACTGCTCACTTCTCACTAGTGGAGAAGTTATGGCATGACGTCATGCCAGGTGAGCGTTGAAGGGGAAGGGAAATCCTTTAAAGAGAGACATTTTCTCTCTGGATTTCCCCTTCTCTTTTTGAAATTCAGGAGCAGCAACATTGTCGTGGTGTCACCAGGGCTCTAAATAGGCAGCCATAGTTTCTGCCTATTTATCGTATGCAACTAACAACCATTGACAAAGCCAATAGTCCTGACTTGTTACAGGTATGATGTATCTTGTACCATATATGTGGATGCAATGATAGAAAGAGCAAAATACAAGTTGGGCGGCACACTATGCGAAGTACAGATTTGTAGGTGTTTTTAAGCCACGCCCTTAATTACATTGACCACGCCCCTTTGAGAGACCCCACAGTTTTTTCATCCCACTTAAAGCCCTGTCGGCCTCCACATAAGCCAGGTTTTTTAACAAATGTTTTGAATTGAGCAAAGTGTGAGCAGCAGCGAAGGTGGCTTGGAATCTGGTTCCCGCCATTGGGGCAGTACAGGAACACGCTCTGCCCCATATCTTGAGACACAGATGCGGGGAATGGAGAGAAGCGCCTTGTTGCTGGATCTCAATGTGCAAGAGGAACTGAATTATACTGTTACCCCCACTCTGGGGCGTGCGTGCAGGGTGTCCACACGAGAGAGTGCACTGCTCGGGTATTTGATTTTAGCTTCTAGTGAAGTGTGTTTTCACAGTATGGAGAATGGTTCTCTTCCATGCACTTTAGGGCCTGGCATCGTCTGTACGAGATGGATCAGTTCTCAGATTTGGGGTGTAGATCGAGGATTACCACTTTTTAGATTAGTGTGTACCAAGCAAAACATAAAAACACAGTTACAGTCGAAAACACATTGTGTCTTTTATTTACTAAGTTGTCAGCCTAAGACAGCCATCTCTCAAAGACGTTTAACAATCACAAAAACCTTCCACTTGCTTGGATGGATTTCGTCAGCTGGTCAGTGGACAGTAAACAACTGTAAAATGCCAAAGAGTTATTTTCTACACCCAACATGTAAACGTGAATAAATTAAATGAAAACAAAAAGATAGTGGGCAGAAAATTGTATAAATACCTCATACATTAAACGTTTTTGCAGTTTTTTTAAAATATAGCACAAACTCGCCCTAAGGTTTTTGAAGCGCTATATATGCGCACCAGTTGCATTACACAAGGTCACCTTTACTTTGTTTTTGTAGGCACAGGGAGATTAAGTGATTTATCCAGAATCACAGGATGGGGAACCTGTGGTACTGCACCCTTTCCCTGCTTCGTGCACATTAGAACAGTAAATGTTGCTGTCCCACAATAATGTGCTGCATAGGTAAGTATATATAAGGTCCCAAAGGCGAGACCAATTGCATTGCAAATTCTAGCCAATCACAATGAGGCATCTTCGTTCTGCAGATAAGAGCATCCCTTTGTCTGGCTTGTAGCCATTGGCGGAACAACAGATGTGCTATTTAACTATAGAGACCAGATTGAAGGGACCAGTTACCCCTCTTCAACTGGTCTGACTCTATACCACTAAACAGTTGGCCCTGCCACTGGGCCAGGGTAGAATCATGGTTGGTTGCTGCTCTAAAGGTTCAAAGGTCAGTCTTAGGAGGGTTGCTTCCAGCAGCTGTCTTGTAATATTATTTTTAAAATGCTGCACATGGGTAAATTACATTGTCATTTACAACGCCAATAGCTCTAACACTCACAAATCCGAGACCAATTGCACTGCAAATGCTTGTTAAAATGAGCCTGGGCTTCGGCTAGTTTGTTAGGATGAACGAAGAAGCACATATATTTTCATGTGATTCAGAGTTGAAGAACCTGACAAAACTTTGTCAGTTACTTACAGGGACATCTGCATGGGTAGGACAGGCTTGGAAGGAAAAGTGGCACTGCCAAATCCATTTCAAGCACTAAAGTGGACAGGCGCAAAAGGGAAGTGCTGTTTTTTAAAACAATGTTTTTACAATGAAAATGTATACTGTCTGATATGTAGTAGCAGATGGCAGTCTTTTGAGAATGCCATAGAGACACTAAAAAGACTTGCATGAGTTATTATAAAGCAGCCTAGAGCTGCCTCGTAATTAAAAATGGAAGGGGCTCCAGAGTCCCTGGAGGCTCCCATATCTCACATATATTCATTGGCTCAGAGCTGACTGGGGCCTCTGGAGGGATGTGGGTCCTTTTAACGGTAGTGGGGAAACCCTGCACCTCAGCACCCTGCTTTACTACTTGGTTTAGAGTCTTTATGCTCTGTCATCGACACTATAGACTTAGTAAAAAAGCCAACTCCTCCTTTGTAGCGAACTGCTGGATTTTCATCACACCTACGATGCCACTAAAGCGAAAGAAAGATTTTTAAAAAGAAAACTTCACTGTTGTCTCAAGTAACTATAACTCATACCCTTGTGCGCGCATGACTAATGTCGCTTCACCGTGCTGCTCAGTACTATGTTGGCAGCAACTGATTTTACCTGCAGGACAGGTGTTTTTACATGTTGCCTGCACAGGGAGTGTTGCCTATTTGGCCTTTACACTATGTATGTGTAATGGAATGAAATTGAAGTGTATTTTCTGTGCTTGACAGGAACCCTTTTTTATCACCTGTATGTGAATGATGCAAAAGATTGAAGCTGTACAAAGAATGGCATTCAGCAATGTGAATTTTAAGGCCGTTCCTAATCCCTCCTAAGCTCATTTGAAAAGGACTAATCTCTAGGGTTTGGAAGACAGGAGACAGTGGGACTGCCCTTGACCACCTCCTGCTTCATTCTTCAATGAGGTGTTCCCCCAACAGACTGTGCGATATCTAAGTAATGAAGCCTCTCCCTCTTGTCCACCTTTGCTTTGAGTTTCTCTGGCAAAAAGCTCACAGCCTCCTTGTTGCAGACACTAGAAGTCAAAGACTGTGACTTGACCAGTATATGAGGCAAAAAAGCACAGAACAGAGAAAAAAGCTGGACCTGTGGAATATATGCAAAATCATTGTAAATATGGGGCAGAAACCCTAGTCAATGTGCCAGGTTTTTACTCTAATTTGTGTCAGAAGTTTTACTTCAGTGGAGCTTAAGAAAGACATCGGAGCTTAAGTGTAGGTGTCACTGACAGGCATATTTCCTTTGACCGGTTTGAGAACAAGCAATCGGTAGTTCTGCACTCTGCCAGGAGAAGCTGCCTTCAACCAACTTCTAGTACAGTGGGCGAGCGGGTCTGGAGGTATACCTGCATGAAAGAAATTCTGCATTAAAGATGAGGGCACCACACAACTATTCAGAAGGAAGTGGACGCTGGCCTATTGAATCTCAAGAAAGGATCGACATTTCCAGGCCATGCAGTGAGGATTCAGGATCATGAAGAGCATCCACTCCGGAGCCCCCTCGAGTCCCTGCCCTCACTTCATCTTCAACAGAGCCGACACTTCCATTGCAACCAAACTTTGCCACACCATCAACTGCTCCGTTGAATTCGCAACCCTCCCAGAAGACTGGAAGCATGTAGCGATCAAACTCCTGCTGAAGAAACCTTCTGCTGACCCAACGGACCTCAAGAACTACAGACGCATCGCTCTGCTACCCTTCCCAGCTAAAGTAAATGAGAAAGCCATCAACGCTCAACTCTCAGAGTTCATTGAAACAAACAACATCCTGGACATCTCCCAATCGGGCTTCGAAAGCAACCACAGCACCAAGACATCTCCCCTCACCGCTACAGACAACATCTGCATTCTCCTAGACAAGGAGGGATTGCCGCCCTCATCCTCTTGGACCTCTCTGTCTCCTTCGACACTGTCTCCCACAACACCCTCTGTGCAAGACTCCACAACGCCGGCATCCGCGACAAAGCCCTAGAATGGATCCGTTCCTTCCTCACCGTCCGTACACAGAGAGTCAGACTTCCACCATTCAACTCCGAACCCACAGAGATCAGCTGTGAGTGCCTCAGGAATCATCCCTAAGCCCCACTCTCTTCAACATCTACATGGCCCCGCTTGCAGCCATTGCCAGAACCCAATGACCCAACATAGTCTCCAACGCCAATAACACCCATCTGATTTTCTCACTCACAGACAAACTCAGAGCAGCCAAGAGCAACTTCCAAGACGGGATTAAGGCGGTCGCCACCTGGATGAAGGACAGCTGCCTCAAGCTTAACTCAAACAAGACCGAAGTCCTCATCCTGGGCTCCTCCCCCTCCACCTGCGATGACTCTTAGTGGCCTGCAGCGCTCAGAATCCCCCCATGGACCACGCATGAAACCTTGGCATCATCCTGGACTCTTCCACACTGTCTGCCTCCTTTATAAGATCTTCAAGTGGATCCCCACCAAGACCAGGAAAATGGTCACCCAAGTGCTCACCAGCAGCAGTCTTGAATACAGCAACACACTCTACACCAGTACCACCCATAAACTAAAAAAAAAACTTCAGACCATCCAGAACACCTCCTCCAGGTTCATCTTGAACACCCCATGCCATGACCACATTACCGGCCACCTAAGAGACCTCCACTGGTGACCTGTCAACAAGAGAATCACCTTCAAGCTTCTCATGCATGCCTACAAAGTCCTCCACAATGCCGGACCTGTATGCCTCAACCACTGCCTCTCCTTCTACACTCCCACCAGACATCTCCGCTCCTCCCAACTGACCCTGGCCAAAATCCCACAGATCTGCAAGACCATGGCTGGAGAAAGATCCTTATTCTACCTCACTGCAAAGGCCTGAAACTCCCTGCCTCTGCACTTCAGGCAATCACCATCACTGCTGCAATTCAGGAAGGACCTCAAGACCTGGCTCTTTGACTGAACCACAGACCCATCCCCCCAGCACCTTGTGACCCTCACCGGTAAGCAGTCAAGCTTTATAAGAATATTGATTGATTGATTGATTAATTGATTTGTGACTATGGTCCCTATGTAGTTTGAAACAGAGTAAGGCAACTTACTCTCTGACTCTGTGCTTGTATGAGGGCACTCTGAACTCCCCACAGTCGGCCTGTGGAGAGCATCAGGGGTCTAACAGAAATGGCAAGAATGACTACAAAAGGCTGATCCCAAGAAGCAGCATCTGTGACAGCTTGGAGCTGAGGAAAAAATGCAACTGAATTCAGGAGTTGTACTTCACATCCCAATAAGATCCCCACTGCTAGCCAAGTGGGCTCATGTTTTGCTTGGATCAGAGGTGGCAGGCACAGGTAAACGTGGTGGGGTGGGGCAGGGTAGGAGCAGGGGGAAGTCGACAGATGACAGAATAGGTATAATTAAATAAATGAATAATAATCCACATTTGTAAAGCGCGAACAATCACCCGTAAGGGTCTCTAGGCGCTGGGTGCCGTTGGGAAGATTAAACAAGCTATTGCCCAGAGTCACATGGCGCTGGGCTAATCTGCCGCTGGCGCCGGGGATCGAACCGTGATCCCCAGATTCCTGCGTCAGCCGCCCTTACCGCGGCGCCACACCTCTTCACTCCTATTCCGTTGGCTCCCCCCTGCCGTGCACTGCCCCTCCTCACTTCGCTTACCTGTGGCAGCCGCAGCTGGCTTGGATAGTGGTTTGAACCTTGGGCCTGAAGAAGATCCCAAGAGGAAGATTCCTATTTCCAAAGCTGGCATATGTAAATGTGGTTCCTGCCTACCTGTGTCATGCAGACAGTCCTCTTTGTGACTGAATGCGCGCGCCTGCACGCAGGCACAATTTTCAAAAGATAGTGATAGAGGAGGAGGAGCGGGCACATTCAGCATGACCTCTTCCAGGGAATGTGTGCAAACGCACAGATATATGAGCATAGCTCGTCTTCGCCAGGCAAAGAAGTAAATTGAGAAAAGCCCACGCCACGATTCTTGGAAAGGTACAGTGTGCACCGAGAGTGCACTACCAGCAACTATCTCCATATCACTGAGACACCCACAGCTTGGCAATATTATTCTTGTTGTGGCTGACACTCTTAGCAGTAAAAGAAAATTGTGCCAGAGGCCCTGTGATGACCTCTTTTAGTAAATTGCACTACATTTTCTGCACAGCCTGGAAAAAAGATTTAGTCACAGACCAAAGTTGACACTGGCTGTCTCAGTATGTTTTCTCGGATAATGATATGCATTTTGCTCTGTATATTTCATGTGCGGTACTTAGCTGCGTGTTTTGATTACAGTGTTTTTTCAAGTCAAAGCAATGGCCCGACAGTAACTCATTAATTGTTATTGTCTGTTAACTGAATTCTGAGTCACCAGCTCTCAGCACCACCCTAAGGAAGCCTACCTGGAAGGGCAAGTGCTAATTGATTGTGCTTAATGATCCGTTTTGGGTACCAACAGTAAAATAAGTCCAATATGCAAAAAGGAAAAGTCTCTCAATGGCACAGTTTGAGTCCAGCAGTGCCCCCTGATTGCCCTGGGGCTCTAAAAAAATTCAGAATCCCATCTGATGATAAAACAACCAAAAGAGATTATATTACAACAGTCACAAATTCCTATGCTACAAACCAGCTGAAAATGCAATTATGCTAACCCAGACTTTTGGCTGTTTAAAAAATACAAGCGGTCACTATGTTACACCATGGAACAGGCACTCTAAAGAGCAATAGGTCTCTTTCAAATTAAAGGCAAGTGTAATTTTGAGCAAAGCTTTCTGAGATTTAGAGCACATTGGGGCATATTCACAAGGATCTATCGCCGAGTTAACAGCACTTTATTGCATCAAAAGTTGCGATAAACGTATCGCCCAATCACAAGCTGGTGTTAACATCCCACAGCACCAGTTTACCCGCGATAGCAGCCACAAAAAACTTTGCCAAAGATGACCCCCGCAACTATCGCTAACGAGATGCAGAGTAGGCGATCCCATGCCAAAAGCCGTGACAACACCACCCCACAACATTCACAACGACCAGCCAGAACTGCGATACGAACACAAAACAAGTGATAAGGTGCGTTAGCAGCAGGAAAATAACACCTGCTTTGACCTGGTGCAAAGTGGGACCACAGCCTGCACCACAAAAGGGATTCCAGCCCAGAGCCACACCTGAAGAACAACAGATGCCATGGAGCCACTGGTCATGTGGACCGGACACCCAAGAGGGCCTCAACATCCACCCGGAACTTCCCCCCGGACCACCAAAGAGGCAGCGCAGGCAAAGACAGCGGACTCCCAGGAGACGCACCAGCCTCACTGACCCAACACCTGACAATGTCATTGCCCACTACAGGCACAAAAGCACAACCATCGTACGCATCCTGACCAACATCGCCCAACAGGCCGACGGCACCAACACAGCGGACAACCAACATCCCACCCCACACAAAGCTGCTGGCTGTGCTGCACCTGTTGGCCTCTGGTAGCCCCCCAACCAACACCTACCAGAGTCGGAGGAATCTCACAGCCAACCACATCCAAGTCCCTCACACCTGTCCTGGACATTACCATCAGCCTAGTACCCCAGTCCCTATACGTCCAACACAATGTGCAGGATCTGCTGGAGACCAAGCAAGGACCATACGCCATAGCTGGATGCACGCATGTGTTTGGGGCAATCCACAGCACACATGTCCTACCTGTGCCCCCTGTTGACACAGGACACAATCACCGCAACAGAAAGCACACGTCTCACATCAATGTGTAGGCAACATCCGAACACCGTGGAACCTCCACCAATGTCGCCTCCAAATACCCAGGCAGTGTGCATGATTCCTTCATCCTCCGACAGTCCATCAGCAACCAGTGTTCCCAGGATGGCACCAAGGGAAATGCACAGCCCCTTGGCAAGTTCCAAATGAACTTCCCACTCACCTCAATTCCACAACCATGCAACTCACAACTCTGGCAATGCACACGTCACAAAATCAAAACCAACATGCAAAACAACATGTCCACACACCAGACACGAAAGAACCACTCACAATGGTAACCTGGGCAAGCCGTGAACATGAGCCATCAACGGCATGGCACCTCAGCCACACACTAGCCGAATGTGGGGAGAGGTGGCAATCAGGCATGTGTGAAGAATGCAGGAGAACCATGATTGGGAAAGTACACAATGCCATGAGTGGTGGAGATGTGCTGGACAGACCGCAGTATGCAGAACACACCCATATCCATGGCGACATACACCTCTGATGTATGGAGTGTAGTGGACAGTGGACGCAACCATGTCACCTCAGCCAGTGGGGGAGTTCGTGGAAATGTTGCCTGTTATGTCCCCCCGTAAGCGGGAGCAGAGTGGGATGGCCCGGCGTACGTCAGGCCAGCGTAGGGGTGTGAATATAAAAGCACGCAGCCCTGGGAGTGGTCCTCTTCCGGAAAGCCCAACGTCTCTGCCAGGGCAGCGCCTCTCACCATGCCATGAGGCCAACACCGTCCTCGTGAGCGGAGTTGCCTGCGATCCTGTGCGCCTGCCATACCCCGGGCCCGCTGGACCCCGAACCAGTCAGGCCTGCCCCAACGCAGCCAGGCCACACTGATCACCTTCCGACACCAGCGTGTGTTAAGGAGGGCCCACCACATGCCTGCGCAAGCTCCAAGCCCAACGCCCGCGACCTTGGCAGCCTCCTCAGACCATCACGGCCTCCATGACACAGGCCCACTTTACTCCTTTCTCGTTGATGTACTCTACTGCCACCTCCGGCCTACACCACGGTCAAGTAGGTCACACATTTGGAACTGAGTCTTGATTACACCATGGCAGTGAACATTATTTAAGGCAGAGTTCATGTCACTATACTCCCTTCGATGTGGCGCCACCATGTCTGTGCATAGCATTACAACCACACATGTCTGTGGGCCTACGCGGACTACTGCCCTCGGCCTACGCTGCGCACGAGTAGGTCACAGAATTTGAACTGAACATCGATTATTCATAGGCAGAATACATATCACACGCAAGTAGAGGCGTAAGAGAATGACGCGTTGCAGTCCGGAGGGAATAGGATCATCGTTACGGAGGTGATCGAACACTACCGACAACTGCCCTAGTGTCACTAACTCTGTGCATAGCGAGCCAACAACAGGTGGGTGTGGGCCACTGCTGACCGCTGCCTCCGGACTACACTGCGGTCCAGTAGGTCACACAGTCTTGATTTAGCATGGCGGAGTTCATATCAGTGTACCGGCATCATCGCAGACTGCATCCCCTCTCAGCACCGGTGCCACTAAGTCTGTTCCCTGACATTCATGGACACTTTCTGGTCATACATTGGTGGCGTCTGAGTCTATTTCACAGTTCAGTGCATAGTAATATTATAGAAAATAGTCACCTTTCTAAATAATTATCTTCCTTAAATATTTCATGTGCAGTGTAAGTTGCATCGGTTCAAACCATTATTTTAAGTGTTACTCAAGTGATTATTAGCAGTGTCCTGCGCACTCCCATCAGCCACCACACTTTTCAGGTTGAACGTCATTTTAGGATTACATAACTCGAAGGCTAAGCATAAACAAGACAATAAGTACAAATGGTACAATTCCATAATGGCTCGAACTAATAGAGGGAAGTGTCTGTGAGTGAGAAGTGGAAGGCTAGTTTCAGGCTAATGTTTGGAGAAAGGAGGCAGAGAGAGGGTCTCCGGTTCAGCCTGGAGTTTTGCATCTAATGGAGAGGATATTACACTTAAACTTTAGTGACATTGAGAAAACCAAATATGACACTTTATGAGAGAAATTAATAAACGTGCACCAATACACGTTCAAGAAAAATGATGAAACAAGAGAATGTTAGTTACTGCATCTTAAAAGCATGCAGAAAAATTGTCGCTTAGATGATATTATTTGTTTAAATAATATAGAGTGTGATTTCCTAATAGACAAAGAACTATATTTTCAATAACGTGTGTTAGAAACGTGTACATGCTGAACTCTCAAGTTATGGAGTTTAACACTAATCATCATTTATATATATGTATGAATAATAAGAATTTATCAAACGTTATGAAAAATTCTTCTTATGAGGAAGAACGTAACTAAAATTTATCATTTATGTGTGCAAACATGTGCACCAAAATGACAAAAGAAAAGTACCTTTCGTACATGTACTAGTTTTTCGCATCTATAGCGAAAACTCAAAAACGTAATTAAAAACATATTTACATGTTAGTACATTCGAAAGGCAGAAGTCTGTCATACTGACGTTATTTGTAACCATACTATATGTTTTCAAGTGCATCAAAGTCATACTAGAATCATGACATCTTTATATTTCTTATTAATGTATGCTTAATAATTCAATATATTCCACATTATATTAGCACGATTTAATGTAGGTCAAACTGCATATGTGGAGTCTCTTGACTCGCTGAATCTACTGTTCGTTAGAGAAATTCCTCAAAATAACAAATAACATTAAACAGTGTTTTCTTTTCTGGGTTCTCATGTACTGTGAAAGATATTTTGAAACATTTTCTTGATACAATCCTAACCAGCTGCCTGGGAAACCGTCCTCTTTAACTTGACTATATGTTTAGCTACAGGAGCATCGTTCCAACGTTTCAAATACTGGATTGCTTAAGGACTGCGTAATGGTCCTACCCATTTTTCCACATTTTGTATCTTCTTTATGTCAGGTGTCACCCATCCTATACAAACTGACCAATGGACTGTGTGGTCTGACCAAATGAGGTGATTCCAGGAGGTGTCACCCCCGGAACTTTAAGAAATTTGAACACTGGAGCAGCATCTGCGGATGTTGACTGTTGGGGTTCAATCCTGTTCTGATCCTTGGCTCTCGATGGTGACGGATGAACTGCTGGCTAACTCCTTATCCACGGAATTCTTGCAGAAGACCTTTTGGCAGTCCCAATTTGCCGATGCGGACTCACCTGCTATTTATTCCTGAACTGACGCATACGCTGTGTGCGCTTAGCAGTTTTTTCCTTTTTGGGAGACTGTTAGCACTGACTTTTTTCATGTCCCTTCCTGAACTCTTGAGCCTGGGTATCTTCTTTCAAATGTCTTATTAGCATTTAACCAAATTATCTATAACCTGATGTATTGATGCACTTGTTTACCTTAAATTCAATCAACTAAACTAAAATTACTCTGTCGCTTCAGTTATCATGATTGTTTCCTTTTCAATTGAATGTGCATTCTCAATTTGGGGTTATCAATGACCAGAGGAGATCATATCAGAGAGATCTCAGAACATCAAACACTAATTCTGGTATTCTGTATAGTTTTAACAGAGCTCTTCGTGTGTAGGATCTTGGCTCTCTTCCGTTTCTCCAGAAGATTTCGTCTTGCCATGATAATCTTTTACCTCAACTGCATTGTTCTGAGAATAATATATATATGAGTTGGATTTCTAGCTTGTTGTTCAGTTATTCAATTCCTGGCCCTCATTGGATGACTGCTGCAACTCTTACATTCATCCTATCTTTGCACTATATAGGACCAATTGGAGAACCAAGAGGGAGAGACTAGTCATTGACAAGGAAAAGTACAACTGTTATCTGGTGGTAATAAAATATGTTAACATGGACCAAATAATGCTATGGCACCTCCAAGAGGAAAATGTTACCACTGCGCAATGGTGGTCACTTACATACAAAATGCAGGGAGGTGTCAGCTCGCTTATTGTGCCAGAGTTGAAAGACCTCGCTCTAGCGGCCCGCATCAAAAAACTATAACCTGGGCTTCAGAGGGGTTGGGTGTCATCTTTACTATTTTTAGGTTTGAGGCTGCAAGAGCATGCACTGGCGCATGTCTCGCTTGCAAGACACTATTGTATACAAAATGGGCTTGAAGTCAGCCTGTTGCTTACCATTTGTTGGCCTCACGTCACTCTTCTGTACAACCTTCTTAATTGGTTAGTGCTGGCGAAAACGTAATTTCTGATCCTTTCTGTGGAGCAGGGACCAAGCAAAGATTGATTCAAGTTAATCTGTGCCTGTTCAATGCTTTCAACATGATTGAGATACTATGTCTTCACCCCTCCCACTCCATCTGTCTGCAGCTCCCTTCATAGCTCTGGCACTTATTTTCTTGTTTTTCTAGCAAGTTATTCCCATCCCTCCCCAAGTCCTCTCACATTATACTACTTCACCCCCCCCTTCAAGTTAGTTGCTCACTCCCTTCCTCCACCTGCTGTCCATCTTGACCTGCCCGCCATAACAAAACAGGCATTGGCAAAGACAAAATGTCCCACCTACGTAAGTTCTATTGACTTTGTCAATGATTTATTAGCCATGTTGAGCAGCAGTGAGGCTGCAATGCAGAATCGCTAGAAGTTAAAAATAAGAGCACTATGACGAGGTCCAAGATGGGCATGTCAGAGCACTATTTTTTCTTCACTTTCAGTCATGTAGCACAGCAGACGTGCTGTGCAACATGGCTAACAAAACAGTGACAATAGACAATATCTATTGGCTATGTCAATGCTTGTGTTTTCAAAGGTGCCCTGATATGTCCACTTCATCACTTACATATGTTGGCAGACACGCATATTGCTGGCAAGGTTTGCAGCCCTCGTGCTGTGAATGGCTGTCAAGTTCAGGAAACGTAGACCCAGTCTGCCTTCAATTTAAAGAGGAGGTTTACAAGTTTATGTCTCAGCTCCTTGCATAATAGACACAAAGAAAAGAAGTTAGCAGGGAGTGAAAATTGCTGTTATTTATACTTTTTGCATTCTCTTTATTGCCATTAAACTTTTTAACTCTTGAAATCTGGGGCATGAAAGGGAGCTTGTCCTTCTACATCTGACAGGCAAGCTCCCTGCATGGGTAAGCTGCTTCGAAAGGAAAACAGTGAGAGAGCCAATCCAGAGTTCAGGATAAATCTGCAGCCCCCCAGATAGACTATGGTGGAACTCTGAACTATTTATCAAGAGTTTTTTGGAGTAGGGAGTAGATCACCGACAGGTCATTTTACCAAAGCAGATTTTTAGAACACATCTATTTTTCCCAGACGTATATTTCAATATCATTTTTCCACAGCTCTTTCTGTGACTCGGAGTATCGTCAGTGCTTTAAATGGGAAAACAATAGTGCAGGTACTCATTTAAATGGGGAAAGTGGGCGGGGCTAGGGGCGGGGCTAAGAATAAGACATGCTGATACCTATTGACTTCAATAATAGTTGCAGCACATACCAAAACACGACAAATGCGTTTCTATAAATAAAACAGGTTAATTCATTACACAAAACGACAGCCAAACGTGGTGATGTTTTAACATTTCTTTGTTATATTATATTTGCAGCTTCCATACTGTTATTTGCTGTTGCTTGGCAAAACACAATATATTCTCGAGCGTGTACACAAACACACACACGCACACACAAAGCATTCCACACATTTCCTTTAATGTACCTCCCAACAGTGTATCGAATCTCTCTCTTTCTCTCGCTTTTTTCCTCACAAAAAAAAGCACTGGCAAACAGAAAAAAATAAGCCACTCACGCAAAAGAATTAAAGGATTAAAGCCATTTTAATATCGTTACCTTTCTTTGCTTTCTTAAGTGCACTGTCACCGGGCTGCCTCCATCCTGTGTTTGCAACACAGCAGGATGGTGAACACCGGACGTTATGCAAATGAGCGCCCGCTGAATAGTTAAGCAGGGACTCAGCTCACCAGTCATGGCTACAGAAGTGCATTGGCTGTCAGTCCGGTCACCAGCACAAGCAGCCAATGCGCCTACCGTTTATGAGTACCGGTACTCTCCTTGGCAGCAGAGAAGTGCCGGTAAATTACGAATGTTCAGCCTGTGCCCTACTGCTCCAATGTTGGCAGATGTATAATTTGGAGAGGAAAAAGATCCTTATTGACTATAATTCACTTCTGTCACCTTTGCCCTTACTGTAATCCCATGCCGCACTGAAAACGAATGACAAAATGGCATAATTTCCAGAAGACATTAATGTGTTCATTTAAGCACATTTCTAGCGCGCCTTATCATTTTTGCCTCGCAGCACCTCGAGGGGAGGGCATATTCAAATATCCTGCCTGTATAGTCATAACTCACTTCACACTTTCTCTTTCTGTTCTTGTTCACTTTGGGTTTTAGTTGCTTATTTCTTGGTCAATGTGGTGGTTGAAGGGTTCTAGATGGATACTGGGTGAGCAGCAGTCAGGAGCTCTCCATGACCACGTTGTTGGGACTGACAGCGCGCCCTGATGATGTCCATAGGGATGAAATGCGTTGGCTGGGCTGTGTTAACTGCTTTTGATGAAAAGCTTTGATTGAATAAAAACATTTTTTGATCCATTAAGAAACACAAAACACCCAAGTGATTATTTTTCTAATAGACTGATGATAATTAGGAAATGAACAGTATTATTTTTTGAATGTCGGAAAGACAAATGAAGGATGGACTTTTACATGCTCCTTTTCATCTAAAATTGGATGTAGCACTTTAATCCACTTCAATCCACTCCACTATAATCCACTCCACTCTAGTCTACTCCAATCCACTCCACTCCAGTCCACTTCACTCTAATCAACTGCATCCAATCCAATCCACACCACTGTAATCCACTCCGATCCACTCTAATCCACTCACTTTACTCCACTCTAACTCACTCCACACTAATCAACTCCCACTCCCATCCGTTCCAATCCACTCCCATCCACTCTAATCCACTCCCATCCACTCTAATCCACTCCACTCTAATCCATTCCACTTTAATCCATTCTAATCCACTCCATTCACCTTCATCCCACTCCCATCTTCTCTAATCCACTTCACTGTAATCCACTCCACTCCAATCTAATCCACTCCAATCCACTCTAATGCACTCCAATCCAGTCCACTCTAATCCATTTAAATGTGCTCCACTCCATTTCATTCGAATCCACGCCCTTCAACTCCCCTTGCATCCACTCTACTCTGTTTCAGTCCACTTAACTCTAATCCACTCCATGCTAAACCACTCCACTCTAATCCACTCCACTCTAATCAACACAAATCCACTCCAATCCACTCTAATCCATGCCAATCTACTCCACTCTAATCCACTCCAATCCACTCCACTCTTCTCTAATCTATGCCACTGCAATCTACTCTAATCCACTCCACTCTGCTCAAATCCATTATAATCCACTCTAATGTACTCCAATTCACTCCACTATAACCCACTGTAATCCACACCACTCCACTCTAATCCTCTCTTATCCCCTCCACTCCACTGCAATCCACTCTAATCCATTTGATTCCAATCCCCTCCAGTCTACGCCACTCCACCCTATGACACTCTGCCACTCGACTCTGCAACACTTACGCCACTCCACGCTATGATACTCCACTCCACGACACTCTATGCCTCTCTATGCCATTCCACTCGATTCTATGACACTCCACTCCATCCTACAACACTCCTAACCAATAACTTTTAGCAATGCTGAACAGCAGCCACACTGGTGTGCAACATGGCTAAACACATTGTTAAATCCAACAGATCTCACATAGGCAAGACCTATTGGCTTGGCTAATGCTTGTTGATAAAAGTTGCTCCTAACTCATCCCCTTCACTAGCAATTGGGAACTTGTGCAGGCTGCGCACTTCTCTCTGTATAGGGCCATGCTCTCACTAGCCATAAATCTCCTAACCGCTGTCTCCCACTGCTAAATTTGGTGTCAATTAGCAGACTTAGAATGCACTATGACAGCAAGCTTTGCCAGAATCATAAGTATCAGCAGAGTTGGTCTCTGCCTGACCATGTTTATGGTGAGGGGCTAGGCCAAAAGGTAGGCTTCAGGAGTTGTGCAGAACTTACTACCTGTCACTTGCAGGTATTATAGATCTTGTGTCAAAATGAGATCACCACAGGACAGTCCCTCATCATATGGAAAAAGTTTGCTCTCTCAGCCCAGCAGCAGGGGCAGGGTACCACACCGTCGGGTTTCAACTTACTGACCAAGTAGACTCTATACGCAGTGGCGTAGCAATGGGGTGGGGGCGGTCTGCTCTGGGTGGCACAAGTTTTAGGGGTGGCTCCCCCCACTCTCACATGAGTTTGCTGCACGGGCGGCAAATGCAAGAATCATCAGCATGGCTGCGGGCGGGAAAGGCAGAGGCCGCCGGGGTGGCAAAGTGCCTAGCTATGCCACTGTCTATATGCTTGATAGTAGTTAATTTTGTGCAGCCATGCATTGCTGGAGACCTTTCTGAGTATTCAAGGAATCTTTCCCATTCTTTATCAGTGAGCAGGAGACCTAAATCACCCTCCAACCGAAGCTTAGATAAGGGAGAGGTACATAATGTCAGCAAAGACCTAAACTCACAAACAACTCACCTTGAGGCGCATTCATAGCAGTATCCACCATTCAGGCCTTCAATCACCCTCAACAAAATGCTCAACTAAAAGGACATTGAAGAGGTAATGCCATAGTTAAAAGGTCAGTACCAAATGGAAGTCTCAGCATTACAAAAGCTTAATTAATCTAGAAGCATATGATTTATTAACAAAAAAATGTCATCAGAAACATTGTGATTGGAGTTAAACTGGGGCATTACTGACTTCGACAAATACGCTTGCTCCCTATGCTGTCTCCCCCACGCTGTGCTACACTGTAGCCCTGTAAATGCTAAAAGAGGTGTGATGTGATCCCTTGGGACCCAGTGAGACAAATGGAACAGTGCCTCTGGTTGCAGATGAAGCTTTTATTATATTCAGAGGTGAAATCGCAGCAGATTTACCTCCAGCGTACACGTATCCTGGCCTGATTAAACCTGATAGCTCTTTTATTCATAGCTTATTTGGATCATAGCTACAGAAACAATCACCTTAGGCATGGTGTGGTGTGGATGAGCCACTGGTCACCCTGAATATTCTTGTGAAATAATAACAATATCAATGAGAATTAAGGGCCAGATTTATATACATTATATACTGATGGAAGATCCAATTCTCGCCCAGAGCGACACAGTAAATTTCTCCATCTCCGTGATGGAGATGCCTCCTGCCAGATTTAGACACGACTACCAATCAGGCAATTATTCATAAAGGATTGCCAAGAACCGCTGTGACAGTGGTTCCTGTCAACGCTTTTTAGAATTTTGGTGCATGGCTTCATCAATATGATGGAGCCCTTCATCAAACTGCTTCTTTTTTTATTTTCAAAAAGAAAATGCCAAACCTGGATTTTCTTTTTGTTGGCCCGACGAGCACCTAGCCCAATGATTAAGCATAACACCCATTTGGGTGTGTAATGGCCTGTGCTCCTATTGGAGCGCATTAATTCCTCAGGAACTTTGACTATTATTTCTTTACTGATTCGAGGAACTGCAAACCCCTTTGCTTATAGTTCATTGATACAAAGAGCATGTATGCTAGATCTAAAACGCTCCTGGTTCCTTTTTTTAAGACTACCTTTTACTTTAGGGGTAACTTATGTGTAATAAAAGGGAAATTTAAGGGTTGGCAAGTGATTTTAAATGCCAAGTCAAAGTGGCAGTAAACTGCACACACAGGCCTTGCAATGGCAGGACTGAGACAGGTTTGAAAGGCTATTTGTGTAGGTGGCACACCCAGTGATTCAGGTCCACAAGTAGCAATTAGATTACAGGCCCTGGATGTATGGTTTACCACATTACAAGGGACTTATGAGCAAACTAAATATGCCAAATAGGTGTAAACCAATTATACCATGTTTAGAGGAGAAGCACGTGCACTTTAGCACTGTTCAGCAGTGGTAGAGTGGTCAGAGTCCTAAAGCCAACAAAAATAAGGTCAGAAAAAGAGGAAGAGGAAGGCAAAATGTTTGGGTTGACCCCTCAGGGAGGGTCATTTTCCAAAAATTGGCTTATACCCAATTTGCATATTCAATTTACTTGTAAGTCCCTAGTAAAATGACAGAAACTATACCCAGGGCCTGTAAATTAAATGCTACTAGTGGGACTGCAGTACTGATTGTGCAAACCATTTAAGTAGCACTTTGAACATGTGTCAGGCCTGTCATTGCAGCCACTGTGTGTTCAGTTTAAACTGCCATTTCAAACCAGCAAAGTAAAGCTTTGTCAGGCCCAAAACATCCCTTTGAATACATATAAGTCAACTCTGGGGTAGGCCCTGGACGGCTCAGTAGGCAGGATTCAGTGTATTTAAAAAGTTGGATATGTACTTTTAAGTCTTACATGTCCTGGTAGTGAAAACCTCCTACAGTTGTTTTTCACTACTGCAAGGCCTGCCTCTCTCACAGGATAAAATTGCAGTTACCTTATTAGCAGTTACCTTATTACATTTAATATGTTTCATTTCCAAATGGGAACAGATACCCCGTTCATGTTTAGTGTCTTTGGAATTGTATTGAAAAATCCTAAGTTATGGTGATGTTGGATTTTCCGTTACAATCATGAAAATGCCACTTTTAAAAAGTTACCATTTTCCTGCCTTAGTCTTTTGGTGCCTGCAGCCTGTCTCTGGGTCACATGAAAGGGTGTGGTTACAGTTTGAGTTTGTGTAGTCCTCCTAGACAGCCACTCACAATGGGGAGCTTATGTGTGACTGATGGACTATCGTTGTCAGGATGGGAGGGAGGAGCTGTGCCCAGCCCCACTTACACTTTAATAGGCAGTGTCCTGCCTCCACACAAAGTGTAGTTAGTCTGGAGCCAGGACCAGAAAGGTAAAGCAAATTGGCACTTTAAAGGCATGCCCCTAGAAGCTTCTCCACACTTCAAAGGCACAATTGAGTATAAATACTGGACCTCAGACACAGGGCCGGACTGGCTACCGGGCATTTTGGTGTGCTGCTAAGCTGGGGGCTGATTTCGTTGATGGGGACCTGCCTGTGCTTAAAACCATTTGTTTTACTTTGCTTATTTAGAAGCACACGCTGGTCCCCATCAACAAAATCAGCCCCCACCACTGTGAAATCAGCCCCCAGCTTGGCAGCACACCAAAATGCCCGGTAGCCAGTCCGGCCCTGCTCAGACACCAACTTTTCAGTAAACTCTGGACCTCTGGATACTCTGCCAGGAAGAAGTACTGCTGTGCTGCTGAAAGGACTGCCAATCTACTGGCCTGCAGATCGGGAGAACTGCTGTCCTGCTGTGCTGACCTGCTGCCTTATGCCTGGGTGAGAAGGACTGGAATTGCATCTCTTAAACCCAGAGTAACCCCAAGGGCTAGTTGTATTGCCCCTTAATCTAAAGCCTCAGGGACACACCAGACTTCCAACAAGGGGTGGGTGGAACATGCAGATTTTCACTCTGCAGAATTCTGTGTACTTACATAAAAACTCTGCAACATTCCATGGAGTTCCACCAACAGAAGAAAATATATGCGCATCACACTGCAGCTTAGCACCAGTTGCGCTACCGATGTTGAAAAATCAGCGGGAACGACAGTGTACAACAGCGAGCATAAAATCTACTGAAGCGGCACAAAATATTCTCAAGAAGTAGTCCTCTGATCACAACCATTTGCAATTTCCTGCCTTGGAAAATCTTGCTAATCTCACTCATGCTCACCAACTCGCATTTCTGGAGTGTCGTAGGCAAAAAAGTCTGCTACATATTGATTTGCGGAATTTGTCCAGAACTCTGCTTTATAAGAGTAACGTGGAGTCACGAAATTCTGCCTACTTCCAACAATCTTTCACCTGCACCTGGGCTCTTCTGTCTTTGAGTCTACCCTGCCAAGTGGTGCTAGCCCAGCCCTAGACCCTTAGAAGTGGGCTCAAGGTATTAGCAGAACTGAAGCATCTCTTCTGCTGCGTAGTGCAATTCTGAGCAGAACCAATGCATCACTGCTGCTCCGTAGATTGAACCCGTTGCAAAGACCCATATCACTTTTGCAGCCCCTATCTGACCTGCCACTGCGTGATGCATCCTTGGTGCAGGACTTTGCAACCCTCATTAAACCAGTCTTGACAACGATGACGGACTCCACATTGCAACCCGTAACTCCCCGGAACCGATGCATCGCTCCGACTACGCACCACATCCTTTACACCAGCCTTTATATCACAAGCTCTGTTGATGGGACCCTCAACAATGGAGCTGGCACTTGCATCGCAGCCACGCTGTATCTTGGAACTGACACATTGATTTGGCTCTGTGATGCATCTTCGACACAGATTCTTGCAATGCTCCCCAAACCAGGATTTAAAGTACTCGATTAAGCAGTTCTAACTGGGACCATGTAGCTGTCTAGCACTCCATCACAGTTGACCTGAACTCGTGACTTTGTCCGAGTACGGTGCAAGCAGATATTCACAGTAGGAGTTTTGTGCTTTTCTTAGCTATTTTCACTAAAATCTTTAAACTTGATTATCTCCAGTTCTATTGAATAGATTTTTGTCAGTGTTGTATTTAATAATGAAAGCTCGGGGGCGTGGCCGAGCCGAGCTGCAAGATGGCCGCCGTGTAACGGGGCTCTGCCGGCCGAACAATCAATCCGTTAGCCCATCCGTTCTCTGCCTGACTTTCCGTGTAGGGAAGCTACGGCGGGAGATGCCCTGACGCCGAGGATCCCGGCGGTGCTTCAGCGACAGAAATCGGCTGCGGAAATCCGGGGCTACGGGCCCTCGTGACTCCGGCTGCTGGGGCGTTCCGCGCTGGGCGGCGCCTTCTGCTGCGCGAGGCCCTGGTCGGAGGCCGCTACCTGTTTGGCGAGTTGGGACCGGCATGGACGCCTGCAGAGTGCTGGATGCCCGACGTCTGCAACCATAGATGTAGCTGCAGGCCCCTGCTGGGCTGAGTGCGGCCTTCGCGGCGGCTCAGGGGCACACAGTGTGCTGGCCTGACGATCTGGCTGCCTGGGCCTTGCCGACGGGGACGCGGCCTGGTGCTGCTGGCGGAGCCGGTGATCCTGCTGACCTAGGGCGACGGGAGGCGGCCGCCGCGGAGCCTGATCCATACCTGCGAGGTGGCGAACCCAACATGCTGGCCTATGCTGATCCGTGCCCAGGCCTTTGACTGACATACGGGACTGCGAGTTGGTGGCACGTAGAGCGTGGAGCGAGAACGGCTGGGTGCCCATCCAGATTGCTACCTGACCGCGGTGAGTCCCCGATTGATGAATAGATGCTGCTGACCCGCCGCCTGGGCGAGACGACAGCTGGCTGGGCCTAGCCTGCCTGGAGAGGTTCCCGGGGACACGTGTTGGCCGCTCGGTGAAACGGCTGCCGGGCCCTTGTGGACTAGTGCTGGTTGGGGCCCGGGGCCTACGAAGTGCCGGCTGCCCCCTTTTACTTGGTGCCGGTGTGTGTAGGGCCCGGAGGGCGACATGGGGAAATCCGACGCCAAGCAGCGGAAGCTCTACTTTGAGAAACAGGCTTCCCGCGGCGCTGTGGCGGCTCCGCCGTCGCCACCGGTGGTCCCTGAAACGCTGCTAGACCCACCACCTGAGGAAGATGTTAGAAGTATGTTTCGCGACCTTAAAGGGTGCCTCAAGGAAATCAATGGCAAGCTCGACTCCATGGCCCAGCGGCTTGATGGCATATCTCATAAAGTAGACCAGCACGAGGAGAAGATCGCTGCGGCGGAGGCGCGGATTACCGACTGCGAGGAGAGCATTGGAGACACCCAGGAGAGGCTACTTCGCATGGACAAGGTCCTGGAGGTGATCAGAGGGCGCAATGAGGAATTGGAGGCCCGCTCCCGAAGGAACAATGTTCGTATTATTGGCATTGCGGAATCCACGAATATTGGTAACATGGAACAATTTATTGAAGGAATGTTCCGCGAACTGTTTGGGGCGGACCTGTCGGCCATGTTCCTGGTCGAGCGGGCACACCGAACACTGGGGCCGCGGCCCGTGCCTGGGGCACCGCCGCGGCCGATCCTGGCACGTGTTCTGAACTACCGGGACAGGGACACTATCCTGCGGTTGGCGCGTGAAAAAGGTGAGCTCCGATTCCAAAATATGGCCATCTCCTTATTTCCAGACTTTACACAGGCGGTACAGGCCGCAAGGCGAGAATTTATACCGGCTAAAAAAATATTCCAAAAGGTGGGGACTAAATATGCCATGTTATACCCGGCCAAGTTGCGGATACACCACAAAGGGAAGCCAATGTTCTTTACGGCCGCAGCGGATGCCATCAAATTTGCCAGGCAGGCGGAGCACTCGCAACGTGGGCGAGAAGATGAGCACGGCACTTCTCCGCTGGGCCAGCTGAGCGACACAGAGTGACACAGCGCGCTATCCCTCTGAGATGTGAAGAGATGCTGGACATCGTAACTGTAAGGTACATGACCTGTAGCCGCGGATGGGAGTCCAGGGGGCTCTTGAGGGCCGTGGGATTTGTCCCGGACCTGTGCGGACTGGCTCGACTGGTCGCGGCCCGCGCCGCTCAGACCCTATGGAGCGCTGCAGGGGGAGGACTGTCGGGCCGCCTCACGCTGTGGCTAATTGTACTGTATTTACCTAAGGCAGCACTGTTCGGCCACCCTGTCGCTTTTTAGACGGGGGTGTGAGCCGGTGACCCCACGCCCTGTGGGATGATTCCCGAGACATTGTTATATGGCAGTTCTTGTTGGGTGGGGAGGTGGGGGGGGACTTTTTCTCAACCTGTTTGGGGGGTTGGTGTGGGTGGGGAAGGGTTTTGGTTATTGTTGGTTGTTGCTCTCTCACTGCGGTTTCTTAGTGCACCACGAACTGGCGTCACACCCTTGCAGCAGGCTGACTGTATAACATTGCTTATCCCGGGGACTGGGTGGCGGGGGGATCCCCGGTGGCCCCTGGTCTGTGGGACGTTGATATCCTTGCCACCGTATGGGACACACACATATAAACCTCCCTGACCGAGTTGCGATGCCTTACATGGAATATCCGCGGTCTTAACGACCACCGCAAGATACGCCTGACTCGGACTTATCTGTCACGCCACCACATTGACATATGTTTCCTGCAGGAAACTCATTTGCCTCGAAGCGCCGGAGACAAGCTGCGAGGCGCTAGATGGGGCGAGGTACACACTTCGGGCTGCTCCAGCTATTCCCAGGGAGTGGCCATTCTTATCCGTAAAGGCCTTCCCTGGCAAACGTTTAAGGTAGATGCCGACACAGAGGGGCGCTACATCATACTGAGCGGGAAACTATTTCACATGCCGCTGACGTTAGTTAACACATATGGGCCCAACTCGGATGACCCTGGGTTTTTCCGCCACATCTGGCACTTGACACAATCACTGGGTGGTGGGGATTGCGTGTGGGGAGGGGATTTCAATGCTGTGCTGTCGCTAGACTTGGATAGGGAGGGGGCAGCCCGCACTCATCACCCACAAGCTGCTAGCCTTATACGCGGCCTAATGGCTGATTATAACCTACTAGATTCGTGGAGGGTATTGCATCCCGCGGTTAGGGAAGGCACCTGCTTCACCCCGCACAAAGGAGCCTGGTCCCGCCTAGACTTCTGGCTCTTGACCCCGCAGGCCCATGCATGGGTGTCTTCAGTTGCTCCTAAGGCGCGCACCCTCTCAGACCACTCCCCTGTCGAGCTGACTTTGAAGGTCCCCAAGCCATACATCACGCCCTTCACGTGGCGCCTGCCGCCACAGGCCCTGTCGGACCCGGTGTTTCGAGAGGATATTCACCAACACATAACTGACTACTTTGAGCACAATGAGGGCTCCGTGACGTCGCTAGGCACCCTGTGGGACGCATTTAAGGTGGTGATAAGGGGCCACTGCATCGCGGGACAGGCCAAAGTCCTAAAGACCATAAGGGCTGCGCTCGGTAAATTAGAAGACCGTCTGCACTCATTGGAGGTGCAGTACTGCTCGGACCCCTCGGCTGCCACGTTGGCGGCCACTCGCACCACGCTCACTGAATATCAAGCGGAGGCTGAAAGAGAGCTCAAATTCCTGACTAAATATGCGACGGCCCGCCGTTATGGGGAAGGGGACCGCCCTGGCAGGACGCTTGCCCTCCTGCTGCGCTCGCAGCGGCCCTCGACATTTGTCTCCGCAGTGATGACTGGGGGAGGTGATACCGTATATACCCCCCCGGAAATACTAGATGCCTTCCGGACTTTTTACAAGGGTCTGTACAGGTCGCGGGCAGCCCACACCCAGGCGGAGCTGTCTGAATATTTTGATACCATACAGCTTATATGGTTTAATGCACACCAGAAAGGTTATTTCGATCGACCATTTGAGGCAGAAGATGTGCGTGAGGCCATAGGGTCATTGGCTGCTAGTAAGGCGCCGGGGCCGGACGGCCTCCCGGCGCAGTTCTACAAGGAATACGTGGATCTCCTGGCCCCCCGCCTGCTGGCGGTATATGCGGAGGCGGTTGAGACGGGTATGCTCCCGGACTCCATGAGGGAGGCTGTCATCATCACCCTCCTGAAACCAGATAAAGATGCCCAGCAGTGCGACTCTTATAGGCCACTATCATTAATCAACACTGACGCCAAGATCTTTGCGAAAATGCTTGCAACTCGCCTGCAGCCGGTGTTACCCCTGATGATCCGCCGGGATCAGTCGGGCTTTATACCGGGCCGCTCAACGTCCCATAACCTCCGCACCCTCTTCGGAGTACTGCACTATTTGGCCCCACATGTTAAGGCTGCGGCTGTGCTACTGGACGCCACCAAAGCGCTTGACTCCCTGGAATGGGGATTCCTGTTCCCTCTGCTGCAGCGCATGGGGGTAAGCGAGGCCTTTATCGGCTACATACGACTACTTTATAAAGACATTACTGCCAGGGTGAGGGTCAATGGGTTGATCTCTGAGCCTTTTGCCATTCGGAGAGGCACGAGACAGGGCTGCCCCCTGTCACCTCTGCTTTTTGCCATCGCCACTGAACCTCTGGCTGCCCGCATTAGACAACATCATGCGGCCAGGGGCATTGGCTTCTCCTCAAGGGCGCTGACCATATCGCTATATGCTGATGATGTTACACTGTATGTTTCTGATCCTCAGGTCAACCTCTCCCCTTTGACACAAGAACTACTGGATTATGGACGGTTGTCAGGTGTCAATATCAATTGGGAGAAATCAGTCATTCTGCCCTTGACCACCGGGACTCCCCGCTTTACCCCGGACTGCCCGCTGAAATGGGCGACTGGGCCGGTGCGATACCTGGGGATCTAGGTGAGCACAGATATGCAGCAGATATGGACAGAAAACTATGGGCGGGTGACCGGCTGGGTGGAGGAGAGGGTTGGTCGCTGGAAGCATTTGCCCCTTTCGCTGGCTGGCAGGATTGCTGTGGCTAAAATGGTGATCCTGCCTAAACTCCTCTACTTATTTGTGAATATTCCGCTGCCCCTGACCGCACACTTCCTGCGACGACTGCGCTCATTGATGGTGGAGCTGGCCTGGGGGGGTAAGCAGCCGAGGGTGTCCTGGGAGACCCTCACTCTCCCACAGAGACAGGGTGGCCTGGCTGCGCCGGACTTCTCCTTATATGCATACTGCGCACAGGCACAGTTCTTGCACTACTGGGCACACCCCACACCGTTTCAACCGCACGTGGCGATTGAGACCGACAGGGCGGCACCGCTGCCGCTGACTGTTGCCCTATATGCGCCGCACGTCCGAAGGTGCACAGAAATCGACCCGGTACACGCGCTCAGGTGGGCCTGGAATGGTTTGAGATGCAGGGCCGGATTAGATATGCTTTATACCCGCTCGGTGCCCCTGCGCGGGAACCCGATGTGGCCGTCGCTGCGGGCTATGCGAACCGGGAGGCGGGCCGCGTAGCTGGGCCTCCACACTGGAGGCGATCTATTTCCGGGTGACACCTTCCTAACGCTGGAGCAGATGTGTGGATCGGAGGCACAGACGATACTAGACACGCTTCTGTATTACCAGCTCCGCCATTCAAGCCGGAGGCTGTTCCCCACTTTCCCGGCGCCACCGCCGGATCTGCTTGCTTTGGAGAATGTGTTGTCTGTGGATTCTGGCCGCAAGCTGGTCTCCAGATTGTATGTGCGAATGCAGGCTAACCACCCCGTGATGCTTCCGGCGGCGCGGGGCATGTGGACGGCGGAATTGGGAGCGGAAATTTCTGATATACACTGGGATCTGTGCTGTAGGCAGCTTGAGCTTCTATCCCCTAACTACAGGCTGCGCCTGATCCACTTCAAGTACATACACATGCTTTACCGCACACCAAGACGGTTGCACCGCATGGGACTAAGGGATACCGATGAATGCTGGCGCTGTCATGCACCGGGGGCCACCTTTATACACATGGCGTGGGGCTGTACTGCAATAGCGTTGTTCTGGACAAGGGTGCTGGAGATAATATGTACTATCACGGGCCTACTGATCCCCTGCACACCCCAGGTTGCATTGCTGGGGATTTTGCACATGATTGAGCCCAAACACCGTAAACTGCCAGCAATGCTATTATTATTGGCTAAGAGACAGGTTGCTATGCATTGGGGGGCAGGCACGTCACCTAGCATTAAGGTATGGGTTCAAAGCGTTGTTTACTGCCAAACCCAGTTAGCCCTGTACTGGAAGCTTATGCCGATGCGGTCCGGGCCTGGGGACATCTGGGAGCCCTTCGTACACTGGCTGGAGCAAACCCCGCTACAAATGCTGTAACACGTTGCTCTCCCCTCGGATGGGAGAGGAACGTTAATATTTGCTGCTACTCGTGGGGCGGGTTGGTGGCTGTCGAGGCGGGATACCCGGATGGGCAGATGTGGCGGATAGCCGGTTGGTTGAAGAGTAGATTGCAATGTAATACTGACTTGATGTCCTTTACATTCCGTACCCTGTGCCTTGTTGGGAGGGGAGCTTGTCGTCACTGTCTGCGATGCGTACATAGCAGTGTGAAGCAATGTTTTAAGTTTGTTATTGAAAATGTCAATAAAAAGAATTTAAAAAAAAATAAATAATGAAAGCTCTATTTTTCCAACTTGTTGTGGAAACCTTTTTGTGCAGTGTTTCACTTTATTACTCTTAGAAATATTGCACAAATACTTAACATATTGCCTCTAAGTTAAGCACTGTGCCAAGTTATTAGAGGGTTCAACACAGGTTCATTTAGGGTTGGGTTGGCTTGTCCCGCATCCTGACAAGTATCATGGTTGCTACTTGACCAAGGCTCACACCCCAGTCAACCAACCATCCAATTTCTGTCCACTGCTCATTTTGCTATATTATTATTTCAACTTAGAAACTAAATGTAACAAAAAGATCACTGCGTCAAAAGCAGTAACCCACTTACTTAGCTACATAAAAGGCAAACCTGTAATATGCATGTTACACAATTTGCCTTGATGCAGGGACATTAACCCTCTGTGCTACTTTCAGTCAAAACTGTAACTGGACAAACCACAGAAATACCTTGAAATTGGATTCCACGCAGTGTGTAGCAGGTGTCTTAACCATGTAAGGTATTTAAATTGTGTCCAATACGAAAGCTAGAACAGATTTTCTGTCACGATTACCTTTGTTGACAACTTCTTTGCACCAGAGTTTTAAAAAATAACTGTGTAAGTGGTCTGTTCGCTTTTCATGACTACGTCACTGATTCCACCTTCTTTCCACAGCTACGCCTTGACCTCCAATTTATGGGTTCCCAGAGTAAATTCTTTACAATATCACCACTGCTGGCGACTTGCAAACAGAGATCCTTTACAGCTCTCTTTTTCCTGGTTATTTACAAGGAGGCACTGCACGGCGTTGTCTACGTGAGCTGCAACCACATTTGCAACTTTCTTAGTTGCATTATTATTTTTCTGTAATGCAAAGCCTGCAATGCTCCAAAAATACACCGTCCCCCGTAGCGCAGTGGTAACTACAATCAGTATTACCAGGGGAGCAGTGCCTGCAAAGCAATAAGTTAGGATGTGGAAAATGCACTAGTTTTCCATGGCTGCTCTGTGTCAGTTTACGGTTGTTGGTAAGCAACACCAGATTTATGTCAGAACTTGTGTTTGCAAACGCACTTGCATCTCATTATACCAGCAGACCCTTCCTGCATCTGCGGTGACGTGTAATTACAGTAGCCCCTTGGGACTGAGAAACACTAATAACTTGTACAGCTTTGTTTTATGACTTTGATCTGTGAACAGGGAACATAAAAAAGTATTTTTAGATATGTCATTCAAGACTTCAGCTATCTAAGCACTATATTAATAGATGCATTAGTACCGGTACTAATTAAATTAAGCGGAAGTGGATGAACGCCTGAGCCAGTCGAGTTCTAACCTCTGAAAGCAGTCAGCGTTTTGCAGTTAAAGGATGCATTAATAACATTCACCATATGGTATCATCACGTCAGTCTGCTATTGCTTCAGATCGTTTGTGTGGTACATGGAATTGTTACCGATTTTTCATCCTAACCTCACCTGCCACCAAGTAGCTACGACACTTGACATAGATGGAGGCTCGTGAGTTGTTGCAGTTCTGTGATGCTGGACAGTGATGGGGGAGGGGAGCAGCTCATGATGTAGGTTTGATTTCAATAAGACCCTTCAAATTAAATATTTTAGAGTTCGATTGGAAAAGAGCAGCTGTGACTTCTAGAGAGAGAAAGAGCTTCGCTCAAACTTTTCATTGGGTTTTCTTGGTGAGAACCAAAATTCTTGTTTGAAGTGGCAGAAACTTACTGGCAAGAGTACTTCATTACACAGGGTGCTCAGAATGAATGATTCTTTATTTGTGTGATTAATAAAAACCAATACAAAAGGGAGACCAATATAAAAAGAGATAATTAAAATAGTATAAGATATATACACATCTTATTCCTAAAACCTCCTTTGGTGTTTTTATTTTATAAAATGCAATTAATGTTGGTCCTTTAGATGCACCAAAGCAAAACTTTCAATGGGGGCCAGACTAGGTAGGCCCCTCATCCAGATAATTCCCACGCGGTTCCAAAGTTGACCTGTCCATAAGAACTGTGCGGGCGTGATAGATGAACTTGGCAAAGTTGGCCATATGCTTCACTGTGTCTAGCAAATATAACTGTTGAACAGCCTCATTTGCCGTCCATGTGCCCAGTTGGAGTAGAATGGGCCTTAAATGGATTTGGCGGACTGGCAAAAAGGCAGGACAGCATAGCAAGATGTGAGCCAGCGATTTGCGCTTGTAGTAGCAGAGCCGGCACTCCGTAATGGCCGGTCTTACTTTCACTGAAGGGTACAGATATTTTAGGGGAAGCGGATATAGTCTGGCTGCAAGAATCCTATGAAGGGCTTGCCTCCCCACCGGCTGTGTAAGATGTGGTTTAAGGCCATATGATGTGTGAGGGGAGCTTTGGGTCTCATGAAATCCTCTAGCTGTCAGAGCTCCGATGTCCAATATACGAGAGCATGGTCTTACTTGCTTTTTTATTGATGTTTTAATGGTGGTGTACTTAATTATGTCGGGGTCCCAATTCTCTGTGGCTAGTTTCTAGTTCTTTGGCTGAAGCAAGGCCAGTTGACC
This sequence comes from Triturus cristatus, assembly GCF_964204655.1. Taxonomy (NCBI): domain Eukaryota; kingdom Metazoa; phylum Chordata; class Amphibia; order Caudata; family Salamandridae; genus Triturus; species Triturus cristatus. The sequence goes on from NC_140590.1 coordinate 848,738,406, forward strand.
ATGGGTTGCCAGGTTGTTGAAAACTTTTCTTTATAACAGTCTTCATTGAATTTTCTGGTGCCACAGTTGTTAGATAAAAGTATTTTGCCAGAGTTGCCAGTTTTTCCAAAGATTGTCGGTTGATATTGCATTCCAGGCGAATTAGAGTATTCCTAGTGCATGCTGGTAGACAAAATAACTTTTTGTAAGCTGCACAGTGGATCTTTTCAAGATCCTGCGAAAATGTGCCTGGAAATGCCTGTATTGCATAATTGAGGGAAGGTAATAGTTTTGCCCTCAGAACTCGTTGAATGGCCGTTGTTGTTGGACTTTCTAAAACGGCATGGAGTTTGCAGATGGCATAGGTAACAATTTTTCCTTTCTGCTGGAGCGTATGGCGGTGGGCCTGTGAGCGGCCAGTTTCACTGATCCAGACCCCAAGATAGTTGTACGATTGTGTACTTTTCAATGTTAGTGGGCCCAGACTCCATTTCATCAATTTCTTTTTCGGATGGCGTCCAACGATCACTATCTTGGATTTCGTTGGGTTGGCAACCAGCTTGTTTTTAGCGTTGTACTCTGAAAGTGCTGTTAAAGCTTTTTGAAGGCCGACTTTGTTGTGGTCCAAAAGGACCAAATCGTCAGCATATTGCATCAGCTGGATCTTGATTTTCCCAATCCTAGGAGTCGCTAAAGTGGCTCCATTCAGAGCGCTACCCAAATCCGCTGTATATAAATTAAAGAGCAGCGGGGCAAGGACACAGCCTGTTGTGTGTAGATTTAGATTCCGTATATAGGTTTCCTGATTTATGCCCTTATATAGGTACAATTCATATTGTCCTTATTTAGGCATGGAAAATCCAGCCCTTATTTAGGCATTGTCCATGCTAACCAAATACAGGCATGGTCTCCTACACCCGTCCATCCAAGTCACAACGAGTTCTTGGAAAACCGGACTCTTAAGTCCGGTGGTAGGCTCTTTTCCTACAATGCCTCTAAACTCTGGAATACTCTGCCTTTCCATCTGCGTACCACCTCTGACCATATGTCCTTGGGGGAACCAAAAAAAAACTTATCTCTTTCCTTAGTTCTGGTTCCCCTCCCTATTGTTGGTACTAGCGCTGGGATGCCTCCGGGTAGCCATGGGCTCTATAAATGCTTTTCTATTCCATTCCATTCCATTAAGCCTTTAGGAATTTCCCTTGCTTGGATATTGATTTCTCCATGAACTCATTTAGTATGCATGAACATCTATTTCTTAGGGGTTCATTCATGACGTTCCGATACCCGACTTTTACGTCAATACAGGCATTCCTAAACACCTTCAAGGTATAAATACACTTGCACTTGCCCTGGCAAACCACGGTTCCGGCACGATCCAGCTCGACTGCCTACTTGCGGTTCACCACGGCAAATTCGGAAGGAAATCGAATTTCAGCCTGACGCCCTGACCAGACGCTATCATCCTCTTCGCAGAGAATCCAGCTCGAGTGTTTCTGACTCTCCTTGCGGGGTGTTAGATATCGAGCTCCGGAAAAGAGATTCCAACCTCGCACATTCTAAGGTATGGAGCAGACTAGAACGTAGAGAAACTTTTGGCAACTCTTGGCAAAACTAAAACTATAGCTATAGTTAGCTATACTTTAGAAAACAGCACCTACTTCTTACCTCATACTACACTTAGGTTAGGTACACTGGGGTAGAACTATTTAGAAGCATTAGATGAGTATTCACATTTTAGCCTCTATTATTTATGTATGTATTTTATTTAATATATGTCATAGTTACAAACCATGCTATTGCAGTATTATTTTATCTTACTGCTAACTCTGTACATATTGTACTTCGCAGCCTGTCTTACGATTGTAGCAGTTTATATCTCTTGCATGAGAAATAAGACTGTTCAATAAACCCTTTTCATTGAAACGTCTGTCTCTCTATTTCTGTGCAACTCTGTAGAAAAGAAGCATGCACGATTGACTGAGTGAAACTGATATCTATTTTTTCCACGATTCTGAGATTGTTCCAACTCTAAAGGAAACAAAGTTGCCATGTTTATGCGGTTGTCAGAAACTAATCCCTTCTTGTGTATTCAAGAAGTTTCTAGTGACCTCTGAGTTAGCTGGCACACACAAGTAATTAAGTTTAATGTACTCGATAGAGATATACTGACCTCAGTCGCATGTCAAATCTATAGTGTATATTATTCCAATGTGCAGAGCCTATCAGTGATATAGGAACTACACTACATGGCGCCCAACGGTTTGGTAAGGCACTAATTTAATGCTAGATACTGAAGTAACTCAGTCCTGCTTTTCTCAGAGACCCCTACTCATAATACTCCATAAGATGTCTGGAGTGGGTAGGGATAATATCCGCCATAGCTGAGTAGGACAAAAATCCTATGTATTACCTGTTTGGTTTGTTCAACGTTGAAGGATACAGTGTTCCAAAATATTGTGCACCTTTTCTTTGTTCCCTTGAAACTTGCTCTAACATTTTCATTAAACAATGACCGAAAACGGCACAAACACCGATACTGGTGGAGCTGCGGCTGACCAAGTCACAGCAGCGTTTAATCATACTGATTTTCAAGAAACCGATGAGGATGCTATAATCATCCGTCCAAATTTTAGGAGAGCCATCACTCTGAAACTTATAAAACATGGCCTAACACCAAGAGGTGGTAGAGCAGTTTTTGTGATAGAGGCACATGAATCTCACCAGACAGAGGTATTCTATTCATGGATAGTATTCCCAGAATCAAATCCAGTAACACACTTGTTTCACTTCTACAAAGAAGATGATCCACCTGAGGAACATATTCCTTTCAAGGATATCGAAATTCCACCCACATACCAGGAGCATGAGCTCTGGTTTAAAGGCGCCCTAAAACATTACAATCACATTACCAGGCTCGGTCCACTAGGTAGACCAGGAGCAACACGGCCGATTTTAGCCGGCTACACACCTCATCCTGACATTGAAGAAATGTCAGATGTGGATCTACTAGCTCAACTCAAAGAGCTAATCAAAATTTATAGACAATTGGTTCAATATGTCATGCGGACTTTCACAGTCCAACCACCATTAACTATTCAAAATCCAGCCATCATCAGGGGAATACACTAAAAATCACTCCACAGACTTTACACGCAGTCATGGGTAAAATGCCCACAAAACGTGATCAAATTCCATTCTGGATAGCTCAAAAAATTACTCAAATCGAAGCAGTATTTCCTAATACTAGCCCTTATGAGAAACACAGAATTCTAACAATCTGTTTACCAATGGGGATCACACCACTTCTAGAAGACTGCACCACTTGGGGCACAGTCTTTGCTGCAATCTACACAAAAACACATGTTGTTCCGTCCATGGCGGTAATACCTGATGTTCTGAAACAAATTCAAAACGAATACTGGGCAGAACCTGCTCTGAATTTAGCTATGAAGTTACTGAGAAATTTCGACCAGGTCTCAACAATAATATTATCTAATATTAAAGGAGAAGCAGCATCAGTGGTAATCCGCCAGAAATTAAGGGAATTTGATGTAGCAGAACAACCACAAGAACTAGCCAGAATAATTGAAAAATCCTATGAAGAATTAGACAGAGACAGATTGGGGGGGAAACCAGTTTAACCACAACTGTCTGAAAGTCCTGATAAGGTCTTTCCTAAAAACACTCCTACCTCTTCTAAAAAGAAGTGGGAAAATAGCAAACAGCATTCCAAAGAGAAGCGTTCTCAATCCCGAGGTAGGTCTCCTCAAATAGAGCCCTCTGAAAGGAGGTACAGCCTCAGGAATAGGGATAATTTGAGAAAACCTGACAGAAATCAAGATACTGATACACGTTCCTCTCGTACCTTTCAGATATCATCACAGACATCTGAAAGAAGAGGACGGTCAGAGAAAGAAGAATGCGTGAAGTCCAAAGACGATCAACACGTTCAGAAAAACAAACAAAAACCTAAATTCTCCAAGAAGAAGGTAGCAGGTCTTAAGATCAGACATGCCGGGGATTCTGAGAACGCAACTCAAGAATGGAGAATGGACTCAGACATTGTTGGACAGTGCCACAGAAGTTACAGTAGCTCGCCAGAACCTGAAGGGGTTTCTGGAGACAGTGGACATGAATGAGGACATTCAAGTTGAAACTGCAGACACCAGGGTTAGTTCTCTGCATAGGTTATATGGAATAACACTCTGGATGGAGGGAGACATACCAACAAAAGTGAAAGCACTCTTTTGAGAGCATCTTTCAAGGGGTTATGATATAAATCTAACAGAACGAGACTGGCCACCAGAATTTGTCAGGGAGTGTCCACATGGCGAAGACATCATTATGCCAGCTTTCTCTAACCATGTTCCAATACATTTAAAATCTACTTATGCCAGGAAATGGGCAGTGGCCTAAGCCCCAGCATTGTACAAGAATCATGTAGGATGGGATGAGGACTCACCTCACCACAAAATCCTGTTAAAAAATCAACCAGCTGCACAAAGACAGTACCCAGTTAAGCAAGAAGCTAAAAAACGGGTCAGGGAGATCTTAGATCAACTTGAATACCACGGGGTGATTGAAGCATGCACCTCATCAATGAACAATCCTTAGTTTCCTGTTTCCAAACCAGACAATACATATCGTCTAGTTTTGGATTACAGACACCTACATTCATGTTGTAAAACATTTGCAGTGAAAAATGCACACAGTACAGCATTAATGAATAAAAGTACAAAACCACATTAGACATTTCAAATGGTTTCTTCTGTCAAAATATTGCACCTGAAAGTAGATATTTGACCACTTTTTCAATAATAGGGACCCAGAATCAATTTTGTCGACTACCACAGGGGTTCAAGAACAGCCCGGGGTTATTCTCAGCAAGGGTAACAGAGTTACTACAAATTTATGATGATGAGGCATTGTCATATGTCGACGATATATATCTGACAGACGATGGATGACCTGGACAGACACTTGAACAGGGTGAACACCATTATATTGGGCTTCGCCTCTGAGGGTTACAAATTCAACTTTAAAAAGTCCAGAATTGCCCATTTCAACGTCCTTTTCCTAGGATTTGAACTTTCAAGTGAAGGCAAAAGCCTGGCAGCCAACTTTTTCGAAAAGTGTGCGCTGCTTCAACCTCCAAAAACACTGAAGAATTTACAGTCGATTCTAGGTTTCCTGGATTTTGGAAGAACATACATTCTAAACTATGCAGACAGGGTTAAACCTCTCTACGAATTAATCAAACCTGATTTCAAAGCCACAACTTGGACACAAGAACACACAGAAATTCTGCGTTCCCTTCAAACATACATGTTAGCAACTAAACACTTGCAAACACGCGTAAATGTACGCAACTTAGTGATCCAAATCATTCCGGGTCAATGCGGATTCACCTACTTAACATTTAACGAAGGTGAAAAAGTACCCGTTGCATACAAATCACACTTGTATACACAAGCAGAAATGAAATTCACTCCTACAGAAAAAATCCTGACAGCAGTTCAAACCGCTGTTGCGAAAGAAAGAACCCTAGCACAGGGGAAACTAATAATGGTAGTGACTCCTGTACCAGCCTAAGAGGCAGTTACTAAAGCTAGCATTCCGAATGTAAAAGCTTTACATCCGAGATGGATACAATGGGTTAATTAATTCTTTTGCTGCAACTGATGTTGAATATGTTTTTGATCCTTATTTGAAAACACAAGCATTCCTGCAATAAGAACACGAATGTCCTCTGCCTACTGAAATTCTCCCTCTTGATCAGTACGAATTTATCATTTATACTGACAGATCTGTACAACCCGCTACGGAGAGTAAACAAGCTTACAGTGCAGCTTGCGCGATCGTTAAAGGTTGTATGCACGATGGCAAATTCAGACCAATGGTCACAAAAACGCAATCTCTAGGAGATTGTACAGCTCAGCGAGCTGAATTACAAGCATTCAAGATGGCACTTAAAAACACGGTTCACGAATTCCTCACATTCATAGTGTGCAATTCTTTTTACTGTGTTCAATCTTACAATGAATATTTACAGAATTGGCTTCAAAATGGTTTCAAAGATGCAAAAGGTGGCACAATCAAGCATAAAACGCTTTGGGAACAAGTAGTTCAGTTGCGAAACGGACTACAAAAGACTCACGTGATACACACGCTGAGTCATCAACGTGATGGCGTTCACGTTGAAGGGAATTAATTGGCTGATGAAGCCACAAAAGGGGCTGTGCAAACGGCTTCCATAGCTGCAATCACTTGTTCAAAAACGAAAATAGACAGTGAAATAATACTGGCTGTCAATGCTTCAAGCAAAGTCAGCGGTGCAGCCTTACCCAAAACATTTCCATTCAAATACTCATATATAATTGATGCGAACAATGTTCTGTTTGCTCGAATCCCTGGAGTGGGGGATAGGGTAATACCAAACATGGAACACAGATTAGGACTAATCCTAGCAGCACATGAAGGGATCGCCTCTGCCCATGCAGGTGTTTCCGCCACAGTATCATTATTAAAACAAAGATACTGGTGGCCAGGCATTTGGAAACAAACCAGGAATTATGTTTTGGAATGTGAAATATGCCAGAAGATGAAAATCTCTACTGTGAAACGTCCTGCGCAGACGCCCTAGTTAATTTCAGATAAGCCGTTAGTTTGTGTTTATCTGGACCACTGCGGTCCCTTACAATGGGACGGTAACTATAAATATATCATGGTCGCAGTAGATTCGTGTTCTAGGTTCCTATGGATGTGGCCTCAGCGCTCGGCTGACGCTCCAACTGTTATAAAAGATTTGCGAGTCTTTATCAGCATATACGCAATTGGCACACTACATTCTGACGAGAGTCCTGCGTTTAGCTCTCGAGCTTACAAAGAAGCCATGGCCAGTTTGGGCGTAGCATTGCGGTATTCTTCTCCATTCCATCCTGAGGGAAATTCTGTTGTGGAAAGAAAAAACCGGGACATATAGCAGTCTATAACAGCTAGGGTATTAGGTTCGGGTGATGGGTGGGTCAAACACCTTTATGGGGCCCAAAGTGCACTTAATAACTTGCCAAGAATTTCTCTAGGGGGAGTCACTCCGTATTAAGTTCTATTTGGAACTAGAATGTTGGTACCGGACCTTGATATGCGAGGCACAGTGATGGAAAAGAAGAAATTTGATATCAAAGATCGTTTGGCTGTTTTACAGGACTTAAATGAACTGAGAACAAAACAAAGCAACGTGCTCCTGAAGCCAACCATCACTGAGGAAAAACTGGCCGGCCCAGCAAGGCCTGTCTGGATCCCACAGCTTGGTGATCTAGTCAGAGAAAAGATCGCGGACAAGAAGGAATTTGGGCCTTCTTACAGACAACCAGTACCTGTCCTAGCAATCCACGGATCAAGAACAGTACTTTTGCTGCCCCTTGCTGGTAAAAAGGAGAAAAGATTTGTGTCCATTGACCTGATCAAACCACACTATGTGGCCGATACTAAGCAGCAGGCCAAGTGGACTCCGCCAATGTAGCAGACGCACTCCGCTACAATCCAAGAGGTTCAAACTGAGAGACTCATCACCTTGAAGATTCTGCAGTGAGAAGTAAAGGACTAAGCAACAAAGCTATGGAACTTGTTCCTCTTGAAACCCAAATAACAGTTCATCCTGATGCACATGTCTACAACGAAGTAACAAGTGATCAACTGGTTCCAGCGAAGTCAACAAATCCTGATGCAATTCCAACCATTGACAGAAGTGCCTCTAGCTATTCCATGAACTTTGATACGTTTTCTGAGGATCCAAGCGAAGCAGAAACGATGGCAGCGAAAAGAACAAGCAACAGACTTTTTTCATCTCCTGAAAAAGACTTATCTGGTTTCACCATGGATTGAACTATGGATTATTTTGGGAATGTTCTTCTTTCTACTATGGTTAGCTCTGGTAATAACTCTGAGTATGCTGATCAATGGAAGATATATTCAAATGGACACAGCAAGTAAAAGAGTGAACCTACTTCTCTACCCACACAAATCATCTCATCGTGAAGCAAGAGACTTGTCAGCGGTGAATATCACAGCTGTTCCTATACATTTTGGTATAGTTTGGGACCAAACTCAATATGACATTTTTGGCCCGTCGGAGCTTTTGAAGATTCCACATTTGTTTAAGATTTCATTCAGTGACTTTATTACCTCAAGTACCTTTTCTGATGATTGGGACTTCAAGATTGTTAATAACATGATGTCTGATCTAGAGATGTCTACAGTATTCACAAATCATGAATATTTAGAGGGTTCATCAGACTATGAACAAATGTATTGTTATAACCACTATGGTCATCATTTCTTGCATAAATCTGCAATGCCTAGAAATGTTTTTATGTATAACCAATGGGAACATTGTCCTACACCTCCAAAGGGTAGCTCAAAATGTTTTGCAATGAAATTTCCATATTTTTCAGGCTACAATTTGTCTAAACCAGAAACGTTTTACTTTAAAAATGTGAACAAGACAGGACGAAAAATATGTTAACCAATACGAAACATATTTATTCTGCAGCCTTTATTGCCCAACTGTCTAGACAAGGTTTCGAGTTTTGGAAAGACAATATTGAGACAAAGACTGTCTGGGGTACAAAAGATTGGCAAGTACAGGGGGTAGAAGCTTTATTTAGAGCCTGTATCAACCGTGAGCAAATAATGTTTTTGAATGACACTGTGCAGCAAACGTCTTGACTTGGATTAGCCAGGATCAAAGACATGAACACACCGACCATACCTATACCTGCAAGTAATAGCACTACACGGGGGGAGGTCGGTGTACATAATATTTTGCATCACAACAGATCAGAGCCAGGATCGAAAAAATGGTTGCTCTGGCCCACAGACACAAATAACTGTCAAGATCGATTCCTGAATAAAACACAGGGTTTCACTATCAATAGGCCAGACTCACGCTATGTTCAAAGACAGCATCCAGGGGTAGTAACAACATACAGTGTAGGGAAACTCTGCCTTGATTGGATACAGAAAGCTATACTGAAGGATGTTAAACAACACTTAACTTTTCTTCAAGAAGGCGCAGACCTTAGGCAATTCTTGCTAGGACCAAGAAAACCGCATAAAAAACGTTTCATATATGACGGTATCTATGCTACTTATAATGAAGCATTGAAGGTTACCCAAGCAGAGACTGCAGAACGAATACGAGAAATTGATCGTATTAATTTAGAGAAAACTCTCTCTGTAGTAGACAATGGGTTAACGACCCTGTCGTCCAGAATATATTCATTGAACAGCATTGTGACTTCTGTCATAGACATCATGGAACATGTCTTGGTCATGTTGCAACATGGTCAGTCTCAGCTACGTTCTATCATGCTATTAGGCTGGACGCTACAAAACTTGCGTGCAGGCTATGTGCCTTGGCGTTTAATCAATACTACGTCACTGTTTTCAGAATTTAATCTCACTGATAAACAGATCAGACTGGCACAAAGGAGAGCAGACTACACTATGCTGAGCATTGAAAAACTGGAAAAATTACCATTCACTGTGGCAGAAAAAAACAGCTACTGAGTGGATCATACATGGTAAAATTACTCTGCCTGTTACAACTTTCCATTTTCAGTATTGCCTAAAACATATACCAGTTGGAAAATATGAAAGGTTGGGTAAAGGATGCATGAAGACATCCTGGGAATTACCTTACACACATAGGGGCAGATTCATGTTCCCTGGCGCATCCCTGCAAATCAGCATGGATGCGCCAGGGGAGATGCGTCACAAAAGTTTACCCTTGCGCCACAATAGATGCGCCGCATTTACAATGCAGCGCATCGTGGCGTAAGGATAAACAGATGCGTGACGCATCTGATGGCGGACGGTTGGCGCATTGCTGGAGTTGCGTCGCAAGCGTGACGCAGCTCCAGCAAGGCTCGGGGGTGCCCTATCGTTACAATGCTGCGTCAATCCTTACGCCTGCTTCAAGCAGGCGCAGGGTTTTGACGCAGAATGGCCGGAAAAGTGATTGTAGATTTCACTCAGCCACTTTTCGGAGGCGTTCCTGCGCCAGAATGCTCCCCCCCCTGTGCAGGTACGCCCACATGTGGCGCAAGCTTTACGATGTGATGCATCACCCTAGATGCGTCACGTTGTAAATAGGGCGCAACATGGCGCAGGGTTTACGCCGCCGCTGAGTCACAAAAGTGATGAAACGGCAGCGTAAAAGTGGCGCAAGTCTGTCATAAATCTGCCCCATGGATGTTAGAATGGGGAACGTGAAGTGTTTCTTAGCGGTGACAACTGTGAACACACACTAAGCGGTTCTCTCCTTTGTCAGGGCATTAACTTACACGGGGCCTGTGATGGTTCCACTACAAACCTATCCTGTCACCTGCCAGGTTCACCGGCTGCAGTGATTAATCCAAATTTTGGCCAACTTTCTAATGGGAGTTACATTATGTTGAATGATCACAGCTGCTGTGGCATGTTGCCAGGTATTCCATATCTAGTTACGGTTACATCCAGGGTCACTTGCTGTATGCAAGTCTTGTTTCCAGAAATAGACACAGTCAGGGAGTCACCTTTATGGCCTTTACTGAACATCTCTTCTATACGAATTGATACTCTAAGCAGAATGAAAGCCATTCTTTTACAAAAAACAGTGCCACTGACCTCAGCCAGAGAAACCTGTGATCTCCAAGTCGCAAGGACTTCTGCGAAGATACATACCCTTTTGTATACAAACTGCTCTGTACATTTCTCAGAAATGTTAGATCGTATCTTAAACATGTCTGATCTGAGCGGTATTATACATGTATTTAAGAACGTGTGTGTAGGACTGTTAGCACCTTTTCAAGCAGTCCCGGAATTTTTCCAAACTTCGTGCACTCTGTGTTTGGCGGACTGCCGCTCCTTTTAGCACTCATTGCAGAGATCCTATTTTTGCTCCTACTGCTACGATATGGCAAGCCTCATCACCAGCGTCACTCCAGGCACCATCGAGAGAGAGCTCTATTGGAGATGAAGTGTCGTAAGCGCATCGTCCAAATTTTGGGTTTACCTAGTCTATGAGAATTAAATACCACGTGGTTTTCTGTCATTCAGACCAATCTGGCAAGATTGCATCTTACCTGTTCTACGCTGTCTGCTCTGCGGGGAAGAATACGTGCTAGACATCTGTCTAACACTCCGATCAGCCATGCCTACGGATATCGATACTCTGCTGGACCCAGTAACGGCCCATGCTCTGTGTTGTCCCCAGCAGCTACCAATCCCGATGACGGCATTCATTGAGATCTCACAGACGCAAATTGCTACTACTGAGGTACATGAGGAAACATCGGGCACGCAGGTAACATCCGATTCGAACATTGCTGATGCGTCCAATGCTGAAGGCGATAGTTCACATCTATGTGCAGTTAATCTTCTAAACGAGGTATTCCAACTTTCACCTACAACGGTAGATTAAACTTTTGTCAACAGAAATAAAAGATTTCACGTTTTCACCAGGCCCACACACTGACTTTTGATTCAGGCACACAGTGTTCCGAAGAGACTCTGAATTTGGTATTCCTTCTTTTCAAACAAGGGACTGACTTTGGATCTTTTTCCTATGAATAACTTTTTTTTCCAAATTTGCATTTTTCATTTTTGGCACAGTAATCTGCTTATAGTAGAACTATTCATAGAGAATAGAATTCTTTGATAAAACTTCCAAGGACATTATGCCGCCTTGTTACATCAACAATTTATTTGTGTTAACCTAATATGAAATGATTTCGGCTCTTTTTCTTCTGTATTAATGAGCCATTTCATCAAATGTATATATTTATGATTTATTCTTGTTGGCATTTTCAATACACGCATATGCTTAGAATGAGACATTGCTTTTAATATGTACAGCACCTTATGCATAGCAATGGGTTTGTATTGCACTTTTAGGACATATGTTTTTAGATATGTTTTAGCATGTTTTCGATTATCATGCGATATTCTTTTTTTGACATGTTTAGTATGTTTAGGATTTAGTAATGTGGTTCATACGGAACTGGAGTGGGTGTTGTGTGTAGATTTAGATTCCGTATATAGGTTTCCTGATTTATGCCCTCATATAGGTACAATTCATATTGCCCTTATTTAGGCATAGAAAATCCAGCCCTTATTTAGGCATTGTCCATGCTAACCAAATACAGGCATGGTCTCCTACATCCGTCCATCCACATCACAAAGAGTTCTTGGAAAATCGGACTCTTAAGCCTTTAGGAATTTCCCTTGTTTGGATATTGATTTCTCCAAGAACTCATTTAGTATGCGTGAACATCTATCCCTTAGGGGTTCATTCATGACATTCCGATGCCCGACTTTTACGTCAATACAGGCATTCCTAAACACCTTCAAGGTTCTGGCACGTTCCAGCTCGACTGCCTACTTGCAGTTCGCCACGGCAAGTTCGGAAGGACATCGAGTTCCAAGCTGATGCACTGACCAGACGCTGTCATCCTCTTCGCAGGCAATCCAGCTCCAGTGTTTCTGACTCTCCTTGTGGGGTGTTAGATTTCGAGTCCCGGAAAAGAGATTCCAACCTCACACATTCTAAGGTATCGAGCCAACTAGAACTTAGACAAACTTTTGGCAACTCTTGGCAAAACTAAAACTATAGCTATAGTTAGCTATACTTTAGAAAACAGCACCTACTTCTTACCTTGTACTACACTTAGGTTAGGTACACTGGGGTAGAACTATTTAGAAGCATCAGATGAGTATTCACATTTTAGCCTATGTTATTTATGTATGTATTTTAATTAATATATGTCATAGCTATAAACCATGCTATTGCAGTATTATTTTATCTTACTGCTAACTCTGTACATATTGTACTTCGCAGCCTGTCTTACGATTGTAGCAGTTCATATCACTTGCATGAGAAAAAAGACTGTTCAATAAACCCTTTTTATTGAAACACCTGTCTCTCTATTTCTGTGCAACTCTGTAGAAACGAAGCATGCACGATTGACTGAGTGAAACTGTTATCTATTGTTTCCACGATTCTGAGATTGTTCCGACTCTAAGTGAAACAAAGTTGTCATGTTTATGCGGTTGTCAGAAACAAATCCCTTCTTGTGTATTCAAGAAGTTTCTAGTGGCCTCTGAGTTAGCTGGCACACACAAGTAATTAAGTTTAATGTACTTGATAGATACATACTGACCTCAGTCCTATGTCAAATCTATAGTGTATATTATTCTAATGCGCAGAGCCTATCAGGGATATAGGAACTACACTACAAGCCCTGCTTTAGCCCGTGATCTGTGGAGATTTTTTCTGTGGCGCATTCACATGAGAGTTTAAATCTTACCCAAGTTTGCAAATACAGCAATCTAATGGCTTGTAACAGTTTTGGGGAGATGTTCCAACATGCCAATTTCTTCCATAGGATGTTGCAGTCTACCCCATCGAATGCTGCTGTGTAGTCGATGAAACAAGCAAAAAGTGGTTGAGTGCCGTGAGCCATCGTTTGGTGTACTAGGTATGATAGGGCAATGATGTTATCTAGGGTGGAACCTCCTGATCGGAACCCAGTCTGCTAGAAAGGGAGAAGATCTTCCTTGCTGACCCAATCGGCTAGTTCTGTCAGAAGAGTGCTTGCATAAGCCTTGCCCTCAATGTCCAATAAGGTGATCATACAGTACTTCCTAGGGTCCGTGCTCGGCCCTTTTTTGTAAATTGGGTGTAGCAGTGACCCCCTTCAGGAGTCTAGGAAATCCTCCAAAAGCCTACACTCGGCATACAGCTGTGCAAAATTCTCAGCCCAGAAGTCGATGTCCTCCCTGTAGAGGGAGCCAGGCAGGCCATTAGGTCCAGGAGCTCCATTATGGCATTTTTTTTTCAAGATGGTTCGAATTGCCTGTTTTTCTGGGGGGGTGTAAACGGCCAAAGGTTCCATAAGTTCTATTGTCACTTTGCTTGATTGCTCCCCAGTTGTTGTTCTTTCTAGTAATTTTGCCTTCGAGGCATCGGTGTAGAGGGTTTTTACATGGGCTGTCCAAGTGCTTGCATCAAGAGGGTTCTCTCTGTTAGAGGTCCCATGGATTAAGTTGTTTAAATATTGCCAACATTCTTGGGATTTGCTGGGTGCAAGCAACTTGAATATCTTCAGCCATTTTGCCTCTATGAGTTCGCGTTTTACCTGGCAGACCAGTGATGAGTGGCTCTTAGCTGCTAGTTTTAGTTCCTTTTTGGCAGACTCGGATCTAGTTGCCCGATAGGCCCTGCGTTTGGAATTCAGTTGTTTGGAGCATTCCTTGATTGCTGGTTGGTGTCCCAGCTTATATGCGGGGTTAGCATAGGTTCTGTGAGTGATGCTCCCCCGAAGAAGAGATGCTAAATCGTAGGCAAGTGAACCCCATTCCCCTATACGGCCCTTGTCGTTGAGACGTGTCTGCCAGCATTTCCACGTTGATTTTCATGAGGCAAACTTATGACTTGGGAGCGGCACCCATTTGATTCTTCTAAGGAGTCTATGTAGCTCTTACCCCTTTGTGACTCCGATGCAGCGAAGAGTATAGCGAATTTTCGCAGTAATGGATAACTGTAACGTTAGGGCGGCATGATCACTTTCATTCCGGGGTTGGACTGCATAATTTAACATATGTTTTGTAGACTCTCACATAGTAGAATATAATCTATTGTATTCCGATTGTTGTAAGTGGGTGCTATCAATGCTGTTGAGTTGACTTTTGTAGTTAAAGAGTGTGTTGTTACCAGGTTATATGCCCGCATTAGGGCATTGAATCTTCCGGTGCTCCCATTGGAGTGGCTTTCAGGTGCGTTTATCCCTATGTCGTGCATGTTAAAGTCACCAAGAATGATGGAGTCCATACCAGCATACTGTAATAGCAGAGTTTTGATCTCGTTTAATAACCGATTGAGTTTGTCCTTCGAGCCCGGCCCATGGCGATTAAAATAGACATTGATTAAGAGTATTGATATTGGGCCATCTGTCATGTTCAAGCCTTTCAAAATGCCAGCCAAAAACATGTCTGAGGGGTCCTTTATTACTGAAAAGTGTACTTTCAGTGCATGCTTGACATATATTGACATGCCCCCTGACGGTCTCCCGAAAATGTTGGCTTTTATTGCGGGTTTGAAATATTCCACATAGTACCCTATTGGTGTAGAAGAAATAGCCCATGTTTCTTGGGCGCAGATTATGTCTGCGCCTGCAAGGAATGTAATTGCAGCTGGACTTTGCAAGACTTTATGTATCCCTGCAACGTTCCAAGTCATGATATTGATCGTTTGATTGATTTCAGAGGGACTTCTATACTGAACGTGGCTGTTGTTTAGGGCGTAGCTGATCTTTGGTGGTGTCGACTGATTGCCTAGTAAGGGTCTGATATTAGGAACTAGAGTTTAAGGCCAGTGAGAGCCAGGACCAATCTTTGGTACTGTTCCCCTTAGTTGAACAGGAGCGATTGCCTCCTTCTACGTGTTTGGTAATTTGAATTGAATTGTTGCTCCGCTGAATTGTTTGTGTGTCACCTATACAGCCATGTAAAATCGTTCCGGTAGCTAGTAAAGTTGAATGTTTACTGTTTATCCATTTCTGACGATTCAGATCTTGTTCTCCCTGTTGAGCGCATGGCACATTATTTTTCAGGATCTCTGGATATTTAGTAACAAGTGGGGGCTTGATTTTTATGCCCCAATTGTCCAGTTGCGTTTTATATCCTCTCAAAGCGTCCACCATGATCAGGTTGGAGAAAGTTATCTCAGTTGTTTCATTTAATTCACTTGGCCCTGAGCCAGAAAAAGCCACCGTCTCAATATCAGTTATTTTTTTATTTTCCATTCCCGGAATATTTTCGCAAATCTTCAGAAGGTTGCTCAGACATACAGATGTCCTCATTGTTGCTCCCTAAACCAACAAAACATAATAGATATAGAACAGGGATACTCAAATTTCAGCCCGGGGGCCACATGCATCCCTTCTTACCTTTAATTGTGGCCCCCTGGTGAACAGCAGCACAGGGCTGTTGTTCACATGACAGAGCAGGAACATTCAGGAAGCTGTGAAACGGGCGTACTTTATTTGCAGGTTAACTAAACTAAAGGTAAGGAAGCAAAGAATGTTTTCTAGACAACTTATCTCTAGCATGCATCTGCTTTACGTTCCCCTTGGCCCACCTTTCAACACCCCAACCCTCCCTTGCTGGCATCGGTGCTGCCCTCGGGAAGCCATAGGCATTACTTTGTGACCCTGGGAAAATGTTTGCGAGTACCCATCATATAGAATAATGAAGGGAGTTTAATACTCTGGTTTGGGGTAATCCATCAAACGTCCAAGATGAGGGTTGCTGATATCTGAGGACGGCACGAATTACATTAAAAAATAAGTGCTTTCAATATGTGACCATACAATCCAAACCTATCATATTTGACAAGAAAAGGACTCTAAGAGACTAGAAGAGTTGTGCATTAACGAAGTAGCAACACAATCAGAGCCAAAACACTTAGCCCTGCACACTCACCCTCAAAGGAACAGTTTACCATTATGGTTTTATTATTCTAACTCCATTGTAGGTCTGTCGATAGCAGGACCATTTGATTTGATTAAAAAAAAGAAATCTCTCTCTCTGTCTCTCTTTATATATATATATATATATATATATATATATATATATATATATATATATATATATATAGATATTATCTACTGGCGGTCGCCAGTAGATAGTTATAGTTAGGACCCTGTTTCCATAGGAAATCCGCAACATTCTATTTGGAATAACTTTGGCGCCGGTCGACGAATGCTCACGAAATTTTCAAAACTAATGGGGCGCTCCGCTCCGCTCCTACCCTGAAAGTCTCGGGGGGATTCGTCAAGCGGGGGCTGAGAAAAAAGGGGGGTCCCAAAACGCGTTTTCCCCATGCATTTTTCCATAGGACCTTTAGTCCGAGCTACAGCCCGAACGGCTGAACAGAATTACTTGAAATTTGGCAGAGAGGTAGTCCTCAGGTCAAGGAAGTGCCTTTTGTAGGTCTGGTGTAAATCTGTTCAGTAGTTCCTGAGAAAATAGCATTTAAATCAATATATATATCTGTAAGCGCGCTCCGTGCGCTTGCCGTAAGCTTACCGTACGCGTACGGTGACGTGCGCGAGCGTGATTCTGATTGGTTGTTAGATCAAAGTAAACATTCGAATCGGTCGAAACCAGGAAGTATCGGCCGCAATTTTCTGTCTCTCGCACTGAAAAACAAAGGTTGATAACATGAAAAGGGGGCAACGAAGAGAGTTGCAGACCCCCTAGCGTTCGTCAGGGGGTTCACGAAGGACCAAAAAGTATGAAAAATAAATTTAATAATTTAAAAAAAAAATCGCGGAGTGCGCGTACGGTAAGCTTACCGTACGCGTACGGTAAAAAAAAATAACAAAAAAAAAAAGAATTAACAATCACATTTAATATATAAATCTAAGGACCCCCAAGGGAGAAAAAAACAATTGATATTTTGTAAAAAATGGCGATGCGTGCACGGTACGAAATGCGCAACGTGGGCGCTCGGTGCGCGAAGCGCACCGAGTGCCCCCAGCGCACGCACGGTGCGCGAAGAGCACCGTGCGCGCAAAAATTAACAATAAATAGATAACTTAGCATTTAAAAAAACGTACAAATTCACTGAAAAAACCATAGGTTTCACACACGTTATAGTTAGGAATTAGCATTTAAAAAACCTTGCAAATTCACTTAAAAAACCATAGGTTTCACACAAGTTATAGTTAGCTGTACATTTCACTCGTAAAAAACCAATGAAATTCCACGTTATAGTTAGATCAGGTAACTATAACTTGCGCGACCGCAATGCACAATGTCTCATTTCAGATGTCATCATTGATGTCATGAGTGATGTCACTGACCATGTCATAAGTGATGTAATATGTGACGTCATCAGCAGTGCATTGCGGGCGCGCAAGTTATAGTTACCTGATCTAACTATAACGTGGAATTTCATTGGTTTTTTACGAGTGAAATGTACAGCTAACTATAACTTGTGTGAAACCTATGGTTTTTTAAGTGAATATATATATATATATACACACACACACATATAGATATATATAGATATATATACACACATACGCCGGTAGGTAGTTATAGTTAGGACCTGGTTTCCATAGGGAAAGCATTTTTTGACTTGGCTATAACTTTGGCGTCGTTTGATCAATCTTCATGAAATTCTCCCAACAAAGTGTCACGGTGGGTTTGATTGTTATGGAAAGTTTTGGGGAGAGCCGTTCAGTGGGGGCCGAGAATTTGGGGCGTGAAATAAGGTTGAGTTTGTAATGTTAATTCCCATAAAACCTTTAGCCACACCTACAGCCCGAACCGCTGAACAGGCTTACACCGAATTTGGCAGGGTGGTAGATGTTGTTTCAAGGAAGAGCCTTTTGCTTATTTGGTATAAATCCGTTCAGTAGTTGTTGAGAAATGTAAGTTTCAAATTATAGTGATATCTCTGGCCACGGATATTTTGTGTAGGTTTCGTGATTAATCGTGCATGCACGCCCCAACTGGAATTCTATGATTGGCTGGACGCAACCTGAACAGAAAGTTGCGGCTGACATTTTATCTATTGCAAATGGTTTCCAGGACTGAACATTTGTGTGAAAGCCCACATAAGGGGTCAGGATGGAGATACTCTGACCCCATGGTTGAGAAATTGGGGTGTTAGTGGCACAAGTTATGTGTCCAAAATTGATTTTTAGGTCGAGCCTAGCGGCAGTGCGCATGCACTGCTTGTTCTGTGAGACTACCGTAGTAGAGTATGGGAGAGAAACCAATACCCACTCTCCACCCATATTTTTCATTGGCTTGTGTCATTGTCTTTTGTAAATGCTGCCTTCCTATTCTTTAATAGGCTTATTAGTCCCTCCTTAGTACATCCTTGTCTTCATTTGAAACCTCCCATGGCTACTGGCCCCTTTACTTTGTTTGTTACACAGGACCTGTTATTTAGTCTGTGAGCACTATTTACTATATTGAGTTTCTCCAACTGCAGGCCGGACATGCGCTGCTTCCGCTGAACCACTTGTGCTTTTTAAGCAGCACAACCGCCCGTAACACGGGTGCCCACTTTCAATCACTTTAACCCGGCATTATCTTTTGGTTGTTTAACCCCCCCGAATTAGGTCATGTGAATTCCAGGTAGCACATAATCGTGTGCTGATGGGCTGAAGCTGACAACAGCACATCTGTGTTACATGTCATCTCCACCAAAGCCACTTGACAGGGTTGTTTTCAAAAGCCTGTATTCTTAACATCAACACCACCACCAATACCACCACCAATACCACCCCCAACCATACCTCCACCACCACCAATATGAACACCAATACCCCCACCACCACCAATTCCAACACCACCAATACATCACCAACACCACCACCACCAATACCACCACCACCACTAATATCACCACCAATACCACCACCACCAATTCCACCATCAATAACACTACCACCAATACCACCACCAATACCTCCACCACCACCAATACCACCACCACCAATACCACCACCACCATCAATTCCACACACCAATCCAATACCACCACCACCAATACCAATACCACCACCAATACCACCACCACCAATACCACCAATACCAATACCTACACCACCAATACCACCACCAAAACCACCACCAATACCACCACAAATACCACCAACACTACCACTAATACCACCACCAATACCACCACCAATATCACCACCACCAATACCACCACCACCAATATCACCAATACCGCCACAACCACCACCAATATCGCCACCACCACCCGTACCGCCAGCCTCAATTCCAATAACACCACCACCAATACCAATACCACCATCAATACCAATACCACCACCAATATCACCAATACCGCCACAACCACCACCAATATCGCCACCACCACCAATACCACCAGCCCAAATTCCAATAACACCACCACCAATACCAATACCACCATCAATACCAATAACATCACCACCACCAATACATCCAATACAACCACCACCAATACCACCACCAATACTACCACCACCACCAATACACCCACCATCACCAATACTATCACCAATACCACCACCAACAGCAACGCCACCACCAATATCACCACCACCACCAATACCACCACCACCAATAGCACCAATACCAATACCACCACCACCAATACCTCCACCAATACCCATACCACCACCAATACCACCACCAATACCACCACCATCAATACCACCACCACCAATACCACCACCAATACCACCACCACCAATACCACCATCAGCACCAATACCACCACCAATACTAGTACCACCACCACCAATACCACCACCACCAATACCAGTACCACCACTACCAATACCAATGCCACCACTACCACCACCAATACCACAAATACCACCACCATCACCAATATCACCACCACTAATACCACCACCAATTCCACCACTGCCAATACCACCACTACCACGAGCACCAATAACACCACTACCACCAGCACCAATACAACCACCAGCACCAATACCACCACCAATACCACCACCATCAATGTCAATACCACCACCACCACATACCAATACCATCACCAATACCACAACCAATACCACCACCATCACCAATACCACCACCACAAATACCATCAATGCCATCACCAATACCGCCACCACCAATATCACCACCAATACCAATACCACTACCACCAACAATACCACCACCAATACCACCACCACCAATACCCCCACCACCAATACCACTACCAATACCACCACCAATAACACCACCAATACCACCACGAATAACACCAATACCACCACCAGGAATACCAATACCACCACTAGTACCAGACCCACCACCAACAATACCAATACCACCACCTCAGCACCTCTCACTCCCTAGTAATAGCAGGGGCACTGTACGAGCCTGGCATTGCAGCCAAACCATCCCTCCCTCCCTCCCTCCCTCCATGCCTACCATAAAGCACAGCCCGCCCTGCACCAGGCGGTGAAGCCAGGGTCCTACTACAGTTGGAGTGTTTTTTATTAGGCCGAAGATAGCAATGACATTACACAATGCCACAACTGCATGCTCAAATCATGGAGAGGGCAGAAAATAGCCCCCCACGCTCTTCCTCCTGAGCCGCGACTGCATAATCACAGAGCGAAAGGTGTTGGAGCGTTTTGTTAGTGTTTAAAGCTCGGATCATATGTAACTGTCACTTCACACTTTGTGTCTTTGTACTTTACAACACTTACACATCTGCTTCAATGCACTATTTATCACTACTTTGAAGACGTTGCAGGCCGGTCTCTTCCTCTGATATTCACAATCTAATAAGATGTTGAGAATGCCCTTTATTGCAATGCAATAGGTCTCGCATTTGCGAGACTTTAAGCTATTAGTATTGTAAATGACAATCCCTTTTATTTATGTTTTAAAACCCAAAACATAAATAAAAGGCATTCTCATTTACAATGCCAATAACTCAAACTTGTGTGAATGCAAGACCTGTTGCATTGCAAATGCTTGTTTTAATAGCGCGCAATATTCACAATTACGCTGTGACCACCAGAGTGCCTCCCACGTGGACAGTTTGAGATGTCATCAGGGAAGCCACTGACCATGTTGTGAGTGATGTAATATGTGAGGTTAACAGCAGTGCATTGCGGGGCGCGAGTTATAGTTAGCTCAGCTAACTATAACTCCTGTATTTCTCTGGTTTTGTACGAGTGAAATGTCAGACTAACTATAATGTCCCTGTAACCTCTGTTTTTTCACTGAATTGCTAAAGTTTTTTTAATTCTTTTTCCTAACAATAAAACCCTTGTAACCTTTGTTTTTTTCAGTGAATATATATATACAGAAAGCCCCTCTGAGTAAGACACACACACACTCACACACATACACATATATATATATATGTGTGATCAAGGCAGTTGTTGCTGAAACGTGTCTGCCGAAATGCGTTATAGCAAAATATTGGAATAAAGGACTTTATTGCCAAAATCTCCCCGTGTTAGTGTCCAGTTTCGTATGTGAAGGAGTCGGATTTGGTGTTACTATATATATATATATATATATATATATATATATACATATAGAGAGAGAGAGAGAGAGAGAGAGAGAGAGACACGCTGGATTAAGACGGCTGTCTGAAAGCCCCTCTGAGTACGACACACACACACATATACACATATATATATATATGTGACCAAGATCTCGGCTGGATCGAAACGCGTCGTTTGTCTGCCAAATAAACCCGCAATATTGAGAACACAGAACTGGAGTGGCTCGTCATTTCTGTAACACTTGTGGAAATTTCTATGCACATATATATATATATAAAAGTAACTGCTTTTCACCAGAGCAACTTTCGGTCGATTTTCCTTTTCTCGGCAAGCAGACACGGACCAGATTTTTAGTGCTTACAATAGATGTTTAATGTCAGCCATTACGCGTTTCGATCCAAGAAGGACCTTGATCACATGACAGCGCCATCAGTGGTGACAGACCATTAAAAAAGCTACAATTTTGCAAGTGACTGCTAGTGCATAATAGACATAGAAAACAAGTTAAACATATTCTCATAGATTTTCAGTGTCGCTCAATCTTTTGTTTCAATTAACAAATGTATGAATCCTAATAATCACAGGATCAAATGCCTACTGACAACGAATATAAAAATTGTCACAATTTAGGTGTCGATTCCTATCCTGTAAAACCCGGGTACAAATGGTCGAACGGAGCGTTTTCTCCGTATGACTCGTACCCGGGAATTCCACCGTACAAACCAGCAAGTACGATTCGTACAGAAATACCATTTCCGTACGAATCGTACAAAACACCGTACGGCTAAAAAATACATACAATTCCGATCCTGGACAGCGTGTACGCGACGTCCGCACGGAGTCAGGCAGCGTTTTACGGACCAGCAAGTACGATTCGTACCCACAGCACTCCGCACGGCTATATTTTTACGGGAGCAAAAAAGTGTCGGAAAAGCTAAGTATGCCGCGATGCACGAGGAAAAGGGGGCCCACTACGCGACGTACGGTGCATACCCCAACATTGAATATGTACGGACCGTACCCCCCACCCCCCGTATGTATGGCCCGTACCCCCCACCCCCCGTATGTACGGACCGTACCCCCACCCACGTATGTATGCACCGTACCCCAGGCATAACCCCCACCCGCGTATGTACGCACCGTACCCCAGGCGTACCCCAATCCTCGCGTATGTACGGTCCGTACATACGCGAGGATTGGGGTACACCTGGGGTATGGTGCGTACATATGCGGGTGGGGGGTACGGTCTGTACATACGGGGGTGGGGGGTACGGTGTGTACATACGTGGGTGGGGGTACAGTCCGTACATACGGGGGTGGGGGGACAGTGCGGACGTACGCGGGAGGGGTGGGAGGCTGGGGGGGCTGTACGACTCGTACCCCGGGCACAAGTGTACTCGGGGTAGGGCTCGTACAAAGTTCGCTCCATACGGAGCCTTTTCCATGCTCTTGTGTTTTCGGACGCGTGGTACGGATCGTACTTGCGCGCTCGGACTTCAGTTTTCTGATTTTATGTAAAACTGTCCGGGTCGTCTCGTAGACTTTTCCCGAGGCGATTCGTATGTATTTTTCACGTACAAATCGTACTTTGCCGTTTGTACGGGACTTGTACAATTCGTACGTAAAAAAATACGGATACGAGTCGTACGGGAAAAAAAAATCCAGGATCGGAATCGACCCCTTAATGTTTGAAGGTTAAAACATATTATTATATAAATAAATAAATAACCTTAAATATAATAAGACACTAAAATATTTAAAATGTCCTGATAGATCATCTAAAAACGTTTTAAAATGTTATAAAAACATTAGTAAATATTGTGATCTATAAACAATTTATTTTTGTATAATCATTTTATTCCGTTGGCTCATATATGGGTATTCATATGATGTAAACAATGTCAGGTCCTTCTTGGACCGAAACGCGTAATGGCCGACATTAAACAGCTATTGTAAGCACTAAAAATCGGGTCCGTGTCTGCTTGCCGAGAAAAGGAAAATCGACCGAAGGTTGCTCTGGCGAAAAGCAGTTACTTTTATATTTGGACTGGAGAGGCTTCGACCAGTCGAACACGGACCCCCAATCGACAAGAGGCGACTGTTCAAACGAAGTCACCGCCTCTGTGTCTTTCACCCGGAGGAAGCAAATTATCTGAAATATATATATATATATATATATATATTATCTACTGGCGGTCGCCAGTAGATAGTTATAGTTAGGACCGTGTTTTCATAGGAAATCCGCAACATTCTATTTGGAATAACTTTGGCGCCGGTTGACGAATCCTCGCGAAATTTTCAAAATAGGTGGGGCGCTCCGCTCCGCTCCTACCCTGAAAGTCTCGGGGGGATTCGTCAAGTGGGGCTGAGAAAAAAGGGGGGTCCCAAAACGCATTTTCCCCATGCAATTTTCCATAGGGACCTTTAGTCCAAGGTACAGCCCGAACGGCTGAACAGAATTACTTGAAATTTGGCACAGAGAGGTAGTCCTCAGGTCAGGGATGTGCCTTTTGCAGGTCTGGTGTCAATCTGTTCAGTAGTTCCTGAGAAAATCAAAAGTAAATTCATATATATATCTGGGCGGAGCCTAACCACACATCTCATCGTGAGATCTGATTGGCTGTCAGTACTTCATCCAAGAAGTGTTGGCAGCCATCTTGGGACCAATATACATGATAGCACCTCATTAAAAAGCATTGCAGTTAATAGAAGGTTTTAAGACTTTAGTTACATTATAAATCATTTGTTGATGGTACCATACTCATTTTAGGAATTGTGGTATGTTCTAAGGTGATTTCACCATGTGAAAAAGCCTTCTGCTGGGATATCATGATTGAGAGAAAAATATGTTCTCATGCTTTTCCCACAGAGGTTTGGAAGGTGATCTATAAGCTAAACTGAGAGCTTATTTTCTGTAAATTCACATTATCTTTCTCAGTCATGTGAGAATGAAGTCTGACATTCTCAGTAAAACATGTACATCCAACAAGGGCAGAGACTGTCAGTTGATTCCTTTGTGTTCTACTGCAGCTTCCCAGAGTGTTCCAAAGAACAACTAGAGCGCGAACAGTCCTACTTATGATAAACGTATGGCCCACCTGAAGCCATCTTGCTTGGATTAAAGTGGTAACTCTTAAAACATTTAATTTAAAAAGGAACAAAATGAGGGGGCTCATTTTTCCATAAAAAGTATGATTAGTGCTGCAGAAAGAAAAA
Organism: Triturus cristatus; assembly: GCF_964204655.1. NCBI lineage: Eukaryota > Metazoa > Chordata > Amphibia > Caudata > Salamandridae > Triturus > Triturus cristatus. Next base: position 848,763,704 of record NC_140590.1, read on the forward strand.
TTAGGGCACATTTTGAGTGACTTCTCAAATCCTCTTCTATTTCATTAAAAAATTCTGACATGCAGACTGAAACATGCACTTTCAATACCAGCAGCAGTTTTCCATGGTGAGCAGTAGCTTTACTACAGTGATTTAATGAGCAAAAAGAGTGCTAACATTCTGAATTTATGGCAAATGTGACACACATCTGAATGCCTTCTTGATGGAATCAAAGTAAAAAACTGAAAGTATTTCCTACTGAGGAGACTGCAGTAAATGAGGAAATTAGGAAACTTCATAACAAATAAGTCTCCCAAGATGGCCACCAGAGACAAAAGAGCCCAAATGTAGCCCAAATATCACCCAGATGTAGCCCAAGTATAGCCCAATGACAGAATGTCCCAGAGTGTTCTTAAAAACAACTAGAGCGCTTACTGTCTTCATTATGACAAAAGTATGGCACACCTGAAGCCATCTTGATTGGAATAAACTGGTAACACTTAAAACATTTAATTTAAAAAGGAACACAATGAGGGGGTTCATTTTGCCATAGAAATTATGATTAATGCTGAAGAAAGAAAATGAGGGCACATTTTGAGTGACTTCTCAAATCCTCTTCTATTTCATTAAAAAATTCTGACATGCAGACAGAAACATGCACTTTTAATACCAGGAGCAGACTTCCATGGTGAACAGTAGTTTTACTACAGTGATCTAATGAGCAACTAGAGTGCTAACCTTCAGAATTTATGGCAAATGTGTGACATATCTGAATACCTTCATGATGGAATCAAAGTAAAAAACTGAAAGCATTTCCTACTGAGGAGACTGCAGTACATAGGGAAATTAGGAAACTTCATAACAAATAAATCTCCCAAGATGGCCACCGGAGACAAAAGAGCCCAAATGTAGCCCAAAATCACCCAGATGTAGCCCAAATATAGCTCAATGACAGAAGTGTGCAAAACACTTATTAATTTGTGGTTTTGCAGTGTTATATAGTGCAGACTTGTCAGGTATTGGAGTGCTTTACATGAGCATTGGTTACATCACACAAGAACAAATTCATTTTGGTTGTAGACATGGGGAGACTAAGTGATTTGACCAGAATCACAGAATGTCGAGCTGAAGCAGAAACTCCAACCTGGTTCCCCAGTTGCAAAGTCTGCAGTTCTGGAAGTAACACCACATCCTCTCCCCTAAGTGCAACATTTAATCAAGTGGTCAACTGGATAAAAAAACATAAAGATAACAAATAATTTAAAAGTGCTTTGTCGCTATTTGAAAACTCAGAAAATATGTCCTTATTTTAGTCTTTTAGAGCACTAACCATAATTTTGATGCCAATAAGACCCTCTCATATATGTAATTTCTAAAGGAAATGCTCTAGGTATTACAGTTTTGATTACATCAAGATGACGTCAGGCGTTCCACACTTTTGTAATAAATATAGAATGTTAGCAATCTAGTTGTTCATTAGGATACTGTTGAGAGGCAGAGGCCAGGGGCACGGACTCTGAAAATTGAAGGCAGGTAGGAGGGTGCAAAGGCAACAATTTAACCACACTGAGCAGGCAGGAAGGGCCGTGGCAGCACAACAGACTATGGAGGGCAGTGGAAAGGGGGGCAGGGGCAACAAACCAACAATACAGGACTTGCAAGAGAGGCTGTGGCAATGTAATAGACCATTGTGGGCAGAAGGAAGAGGCAATGGTAGTACAACCATACATGCCAACAGACCCGATTCAGCCAGGAAACGTCCAATGTTTTTAAGCTCAAATGGGCTTTATTTGATCTGTCTCCTGTCTACAATCTCCTCTTTTACAATGTAACTCAAAGGGGAAAATCAATACCCCAGTTTGTTTTCAAAATCTCCCTCTTACCAAGTTCAAAATGTTCGCAAGTATGGTACATTGGATCATGGAAGGAAATGGGGTAGGGACATGGACTTGGATAACAGAGGACAGGAGGGACATGGAGAGGTGCACCAAACTGACCCTGCAGGGCAGGCATCAGGGTTTGAAGCAGCACAATACACCACACAGGGCATGCAGGACGGGAGTGCAGCACAACAATCCATAGAAAGCAAGAGGGAGGGGACAGGACCATGCACATGGACAACAGAGAACAGAAGGGCAAGAGGCAATGGTAGCTAGCTGACCATAATGGACAGACAGGAGAGAAAGCTGCAGCATAACAGACCATAAAGGGCAGGAGGGACGGATCAGGGGCATTACAATGGAACAGACAAGCCAGGAGGGAGGGAGTAGGGGTTTGCACATGTAAACAGAGGGCTGGGGGCAAGGGGGCAGGGCAGGAGCAGCAAGATAGCCATGGAGGTCAGGCAGGATGGGCACTAGAAGCAAGACACACCATGAAGAGCAACAGTGAGACTGTGATGGCATACACACAGACCATGGAGGGAAGGTGGGAGGGGGTCAGGGGCAGCTAACTGACCACACAGGTAAGGTGGGAGGGGCCATGGCAGCACAGAAGACCATGCATGACAAGTGGGAGGGTTAGTGGCAGCACAATGGCTATGATGGGCAAGAAGGAGGGTGCAGGGGCATGCACAAAGGACGATGGAGGATAGAAGGGAGGGTCAGGACCTGTGCACAAACAAGAAAGTTCAGGGGAAGGGGCCTCACAACAGACCGCACGGGGCAGGCAGGAGGAGCAGTTGCAGCACAACAGACCAGGGAGGGCAGAAGGGTGTGGCAGTACAATGGACCATGTAGGACAGGAGGAAGAGGATAGGGGCATGGCATGTGGACAGGCAGGGTGGAGGTGGCAGGGACAGGTTACAGTCATCTGACAATATTAGGCAGGTGGGAGGGGAGTGGCAGCTCAACAGAACACTCAGAGTAGATAGGAGTGGCAGGTCCATGGAACGTGGTGGGCAAAAAGGATGGAGCAGGGGCATGCACAAAGACATCGGAGGGCAGGGGGAAGGAGAATAGGGGCAGCAAGCTAAGCACAGAGTTTAAGCAGGAGGTCAATGATGGGGCATGGAGGAGTGGACTGGTACATCATACTAAATTGAGGGCAGTGGCAGCACATCAGACCATGCATGGCAGGAGGGAGGAGGCTAGTCCATGGATTCACACAACAGAGGAAGCTAACTGTTCAGAGAAGGCGGGTATTAGGAACTTTGTTGTTTTTAAAACGTGTGTCTGTGCGAACTACTTAAAATATGAACAAGTATGCAGCATAATCTCACTTTTATTTAGGAAGAAGAGGACGTTTGTGACTGTGACTCCGGGCTCACCCCGCTGCAGACAGGTGTTCTGAGGCCAAGCCCCTTTTTACACCTCTCTGCAACGCAGCTCTGTGGCGCTTACTGGAGGTACCTAGTGGTCTAGTTTGACCCTAGGGACCCTTAGGATTCAAGGGGACTTAATCTCTCAACTTAGAACAGCCACAGGGCGCGTTTACACAGTGGTGAAGGGAGGGGACGGGACCTGAGGTGACGTGTGCAAACACGCACTATGGCACGTTTTAAATTGGGGATATAATTTCCCTTCAATACTGAGGGCCCCTGGGGGCTAACTAGCCCACCAAGTGCTTCCAGTAAGCGCCACTGAGCTGCATTGCAGAGAGGTGGTCCAGGCCGTGCCACTTTTTACACCTCTCTGCAACGCAGCTCTGTGGCACTTACTGGAGGTACCTAGTGGGCTAGTTGGACCCTAGGGACCCTCAGGATTCAAATGAACTTAATCTCCCAACTAAAAACGGACACAGGGCGTGTTTACACAGTGGTGAAGGGAGGGGACGGGGCCTGAGTTAGCGTGTGAAAAAACGCCCTGTGGCCTGTTTTAAGAGGTAGTTTTAATCCCCCTACCCTATTATATACTAGGGGCTTACAGAGGAGGTCATGCTAATCACAGGGGGACCCCAACGCATAATGTTCCCTAGTGTATGTAGGTGTTTACACTGTATTCTAAGTGTCTTTTAACATAGCACTGGCTCTAGGACTGGTTAGTCAGACTCAGTTACCACCAGTATCCGTCTGAAAAAGTTGAGGGTACAGGATGATTTTGCAACAAGGATTCTTTCTGCCCTTCTTTTTATTCTTTCTGCACGTTATCCTTCTTCCTTCACTTTTCTTCGTCTTTGAGGACTTCTGTTGCTTCTTTCTGCACTTCTGTTTTTTTCTTTCTGTGCATTTTTTCTTCTTTCTTCACATGTCCTATCTCTGTAGGCATAGTTAGAAATTAGCATTTAAAAAACCTTTGAAATTCACAGAAAAAACCATAGGTTTCAGGCACATTATAGTTAGAAATTAGCATTTAAAAAACCTCAGAAATTTACTGAAAAAAACCATAGGTTTCAGGGGTGTTATAGTTAGCTGGACTTTTCACTTGTACAAAACCATTGCAATTCCCCCGTTATAGTTAGTTCAGCTAACTATAACTCGCGCGCCCGCAATGCACTGCTGATGACGTCACATATTACATCACTCATGACATGGTCAGTGACATCACTCATGACATCACTGATGACATCTCAAATGACATCACTGATGACATCACTGATGACATGATCCTTGTGATAGAGTGGCAGACCTCCTCTCACCCTAATATAACCTTTGATACACACATTCAAAAATAGAAACTAACATTTTCAAAACAATGGACATACCAATACCAGTTACAACAACCTCTTCAGTAATTCTAAGATCCACATACACATCCACTCATTCATCAACAGTCCTATACAGTCACTCATACATGTACCCACTCATCATATGTACTCATACACCTATACATCCTGTTACACAATGCCACTCATCCATAGAGTTACTCACACTCATAGTCACTCATGCTAATAAAGAATCAAACATACATTTACTTGCATATACAGTTATACACACACCACCACACTTACTTCTAGGGAAACTTACACATACTTAGTCTTTTAAACAATCACTTATAGAAACACATACTTATTCATACAGGAACTCTTTCAATCTCTCACTCTGACATATACTCACTTATATACACCAATAGTCACATATACTAGTTTAAAACATATATAGTTACTCATAAAGACACTATTGAGACAGTCATTCACTCACTAACACACCCATACACACACTCATCCACCCATACAGTCCTGCACACATGCTGTCTTCAACACATACAAACAGTGAGTCACTCATTCATGCACCTATGCACTACGTAATACGCCCCACCGAACCATGCAGACACTCAGACTGATACTCAAAAAACCAACTAATAACCTATATAGACACCCATGTAGCTACTCACCAACCCATGCAGCCACTTATACACAAAGTGAGAGACTGATACAGATATTTACATATTTAAATATTACTCACTAAGCCATGTATTCACTATGATACACTTAATCAGTCAGTTACACAATTTTTCAAAAACAAATCATCCATTTAGACACTTATTTACCCATTTATTCTTACATCGACCTTGAGATATACATATATAAAATATATTTAATTTTCAGAAAAACACACATTCACTGGATGATGTCATCAGTGATATCATCAGTGATGTCATTTGAGATGTCATCAGTGATGTCATGAGTGATGTCACTGACTATGTCATGAGTGATGTAATATGTGACGTCATCAGCAGTGCATTGCGGGTGCGCGAGTTAAAGTTAGCTGAACTAACTATAACGGGGGAATTTCAATGGTTTTGTACAAGTGAAAAGTCCAGCTAACTATAACACCGCTGAAACCTATGGTTTTTTCAGTGAATATATATATATATATATTCACTGAAAAAACCATGGGTTTCACACACGTTATAGTTAGGAATTAGCATTTAAAAAACCTTGCAAATTCAGTGAAAAAACCATAGGTTTCACACACGTTATAGTTAGCTGGACATTTCACTCGTAAAAAACCAATGAAATTCCCCCGTTATAGTTAGTTAAGCTAACTATAACTCGCGCACCCGCAATCCACTGCTGATGACGTTACATATAACATCACTCATGACATGGTCACTGACATCACTCATGACATCACTGATGACATCTCAAATGACATCACTGATGACATCACTGATGACATCATCCAGTGAATGTGTGTTTTTCTGAAAATTAAATATGTTTTATATATGTATATCTCAAGGTCGATGGAAGAATAAATGGGTATATAAGTGTCTAAATGGATGATTTGTTTTTGAAAAATTGATTGTTTAACTGACTTATTAAGTGTATCATAGTGAATACATGGCTTAGTGAGTAATGTTTAACCCCTTCAGTGCCCATGACGAGCTGGACTCGTCATGGGCCGCGGTGGCGCTGTGCCCATGACGAGTCCAGCTCGTCATAGACCCCGCCCGCTAATGCAACGGCCGGCACTGGGCGGGGAAAGGGGCGGGCACTGAAGGGGTTAAATATGTAAATATCTGTATCAGTCTCTCACTTTGTGTATAAGTGGCTGCATGGGTTGGTGAGTAGCTACATGGGTGTCTATATAGGTTATTAGTTGTTTTTTTGAGTATCAGTCTGAGTGTCTGCATGGTTCGGTGGGGGGTATTACGTAGTGCATAGGTGCATGAATGAGTGACTCACTGTTTGTATGTGTTGATGACAGCATGTGTGCAGGACTGTATGGGTGGATGAGTGTGTGTATGGGTGTGTTAGTGAGTGAATGACTGTCTCAATAGTGTCTTTATGAGTAACTACATATGTTTTAAACTAGTATATGTGACTATTGGTGTATATAAGTGAGTATATGTGATAGTGAGAGATTGGAAGAATTCCTGTATCAATAAGTATGTGTTTCTATAAGTGACTGTTTAAAAGACCAAGTATGTGTAAGTTTCCGTAGAAGTAAGTGTGGTGGTGTGTGTATAACTGTATATGAAGGTAAATGGATGTTTGATTCTTTATTAGCATGATTGGCTATGTGTGTGAGTAACTCTATGGATGAGTGGCATTGTGTAACAGGATGTACAGGTGTATGAGTACATATGAGTGAGTACATGTATGAGTGACTGTATAGGACTGTTGGTAAATGAGTAGATGTGTATGTGGTTCTTAGAATTACAGAAGAGTTTGTTGAAACTGGTATTGGAATTTCCATTAATTTTTTATTTTGTAGTCTCTATTTTTTAATGTGTGTATCAAAGGTTATATCAGGGTGAGAGGAGGTCTGCCACTTTTTCACAAGGATGATGTCATCAGTGATGTCATCAGTGATGTCATTTGAGATGTCATCAGTGATGTCATGAGTGATGTCAGTGACCATGTCATGAGTGATGTTATATGTGACGTCATCAGCAGTGGATTGCGGGTGCGCGAGTTATAGTTAGCTTAACTAACTATAACGGGGGAATTTCATTGGTTTTTTACGAGTGAAATGTCCAGCTAACTATAACGTCTGTGAAACCTATGGTTTTTTCACTGAATTTGCAAGGTTTTTTAAATGCTAATTCCAAACTATAACGTGTGTGAAACCCATGGTTTTTTCAGTGAATTTGTATGGTTTTTTAAATGCTAATTCCTAACTATAACGTGTGTGAAACCCATGGTTTTTTCAGTGAATTTGTATGGTTTTTTAAATGCTAATTCTTATATTTAACGTGTGTGATTTTTTTTTTTGCAAGGTTTTTCACATCTTTTTATTTTTACTTTATATTCTCTTTAAACACTATGCTAAAATTTTAAAAATTCTGCAATATATATTTTTTTCACCTTTTTTTTTTACCAAACAGGTAAGATATATTAGTATAACATAGTGATTCTTTTTTTCCAATTTTTTTTTTTTTTTTTACGTGCGCGTACGGTAAGCTTACCGTAAGCGCACGTTTTGCTTTATGTACGTAATATTTCTACTCTTTTTGCGTATGGTTACGCAATTGACGTAGACGTGCGTACTGCGTACGCGGCGCGTAAGCGCATACGTTACACGCGCACGTTACGCGGAAGTGTTGGGGCGTGCCTGTTATGCGCATGCGTACTTTTACCGTAAGCGCTCCGTAAGCGCTCCGTAAGCGTAACGTACGCGCACGGTGGGTCATGTGATCAAGAAACAACACTTTTGATTGGTTTAAACTACTTTCAGTTCTAGAACTCTCCTACACCACACCCATTCCCCTCATTTCTGCTTGTGATCCCTTAGGAGAAGGAGCTGAGTTGTCTTTGGGATACAATGGCAGACCAGCAGTCCTCTTCTTCGAGTGAGGCTAGCAGCACCACCATCAGGCAGAGAAGGAGGAAACAAAAGAGCTCTTTTATATGGGAGTATTTTACGTTTCCTGAGGGCCAGAAAAAAGTAAATGCTCCTTTAGTGACTTGCAAGCTTTGCCAGCGTGTACTTTCTAGAGGTAATCCTAACAATAAGTATTCCTTCGTGAATCACACTATGTTAAGACACCTTGAGGATGTACACCCTAGGACAAATGCTCGACATACTGGAGCAAACCCTTTAGTAAGTCGACCGAGCACATCCCCAGCAGCTCAGCCGAGTACATCTTCGGCAGCTCAGCTGAGCCCTTCATCTGTGGGGGGAGAATCACCTTTTTCTGGTCCTCTGGAAACGAACCATCGATTTGCGAGGGTTACAATGCGGTGCTCAAATTGTCATGGTCTAATTGTTCGTGGGGAGACCAGTGTTCCCCTAATTAACAACAGAATAGACCAGCACATTTGTCCTACCAGCTAATATTCCCATTCTTTCTTTCCTCTGTCCCTGTATGAACACAACGGCTCTTTTAAGAGCCAACCTTACCTTTCAACTTTTTTAAATTTTTTTTAAAAAACTTTTTTTTTTTTTTTTTACCGTACGCGTACGGTAAGCGTATTTTTTTTTTTTTTATAAAAAACAATTACCACATTACAAGGTCCTTGAGGGATTAATAACGAAAAACTGAAAATCTGATTGAGGAGAAGTGGAAAAAAGGGACCATGAAATTTCTGACTTACCTGACCCACCCAAAAAATTAAATATCAATTTAAATTTTATTTAAATTGCTAGAAAAATGGTTTTATTTTTCGAAAATTTTCTTTCTCAATCTGAAAAAAAAAGAAAAAAGTATTAATATTTAATAAAACATTTTATAATACAGTACACGTATTTACATATTTTCCAAAAACAATTTTTTGCCATTTTTTTGCTGTTTTCAGAATATATTGCATTTCACTAAAAATCGTGAAAGCAATTGCATTCATCACTTAACAGCGGGCAAAACAAAAAATAACAATCTCAAAGATTGTTTTAAAAAAGCCCAGAATCTCTTCTCACTTAAACATAACATTATAGAAATGCAAAATATTCAAAAAAAATATCATCTAATAACAATAACTATTTCTAAAAAATACCGTCTGACAATTTTGTTACAGAAGCATAATCACAAAAATAATATATCTCAAATAACTCCACAATACATCTGGTTACCGTTCCTTTAGGCCAAATGGTAATTTTTAAATTCTTTTTTGATTAAATTTCCAATGGTAATCCAATAAAATTCCAAAATTTGATTTGTACAGATGTTACCAATTCTCTCTAAAATTTTGGTTTCCGAAAGATTAATTAGGAATTAAATAAGTCCACAATACAATTGGTTACCTTTCCTTTAGGCCAAATGGTAATTTTAAAAATCTTTTTATTAGAAAATTCCAATGGTAATCCAATAAAATGGTAAAATTGATTTGTACAGATGTTGCCAATTCTCTCTAAAATTTAGGTTTCAGGAAGATTAGATAGGAATTTGCTAAATCAAAAGGCAAACGTTGCTTAAAAACCAATTGACAATCATTACACATTGTCCAGCCTTTTTTACATTTTAGATAAACTGTGTAATGACCAGAAGTTACAGTAGGTCCATCATGGAAAATTATTGCAACTGTTACAAAAGTTTTTCCTGAAATTGATAATTGCTGTCCTGTAAACTTCTTTATTAAAGTATCCAATTTTGAACCATCAGCTCTACATCGTTGCATCATTAAAATTACATACTGTCCGTATTCCTTTAAAATGAACGTTGAAAACATGTCAGATTTACACTCACCGCATTCCATGCTATGATTAGCATCTTTAACTAATTTAGCAAAAGTGACTGATTTACTCTCTGGCAATGTTAAATAAATAAACCTTTCAGAATCAACATTAGAGCCACATGTATTGAAACAGTTTTCACAACTATGTTCCCATTTATAAGAGAGACCAAACATATTTTCTATTTGTACCCCTTCTTCTTCCAGTACCTGAAGAAAATACATCAAGAATTCCTGTGCATCTTGCTGTACATTTTGAGAAAACTGTGTACATCCTGAACATACATCTAAAAGTTTTCTAATTTCAGTAGCACTTTCTATTTTAGTTTTATCAATACTCAGCTTTTCAAAAAGGAGACTCAGCACAGAACAGAATCTTTTTCTCTGATTTACTATTATCTGCTCTTGCAAACTTTCAAGATAAAATACAACATTCAGCACTACATTAGCGTAGCAGTTGACACCAGAGCTATTTTCAAAATGACAACCAACAACCTCTTCAACATTGTCCTTTTTCTTTTTGCTTGCAATTATATCACTCTTCTTTTTTTTCTCTTCTCTACATCCTCATTACAGATATTCTCAATTCTCCTTTTCCGAGAAACAACACGTTTTTCCAACACAGGATACTGACCTAAATGAGGAGCATAGGTTCTTCTTAATCTATTATACTCCTTTACACAATTTGCATCAGCACTAACTTTTGAGTCATCAAAGTCTATCATGAATAAACCAGATAATGTTTTCACTCGTGACAAAGCAACATAAGCCATACCTTCTTTGAACACAGTTGAACCAATGTTCACAAAAGCACAATCTACAGTTAATCCTTGAGAGTTGTGAATAGTTACAGCATATGCTAGAGAAAACGGAAACTGCTTCCTACGTACATATAAGTCTTTCACAAGCAAAAAACGGACTGAACAACAACAAATGTCTTTAACCTCTTCAATCTGATCAAACTTTATTTTTAAAAATTCAATCCCATCTTTTTTCTGGTAGTTCACAAAACCCACAACTTTACCCATAGCTCCATTCACTAAGCCTTTTTCAACATCCAAATTTCTCCTTAAAAATACTCTACAGTTCATGCAAACATATAGATTTTTTTCTAATCCAGCTGTTTTCGAAATGTTCTTCTCTAGAGAATCCAATTTATTTTTCAGTTTGCCTGTTAATGTAATAGTAATTCTTTCATGCTGAATTTTGTCCACTGCTTCCAATTTCCTAATCTCTTCCTTTTCCAATTTCAAAAGTTCCTCATTGAATATTGAGCATTCACGTAGAGTTGGCATTAAGCAGATTACACTTTTCTTTTCTGCAATGTTCTTGTATATTTTCTCTGCAACTATTTCTTCCTTTGGGAATAAATTATGTAGCAACCGACTCTGTAATGCTTTCCTGCCAACTTCAGTGAGTAGTCCAATTCTGATATCTTTCAGAATACTTGCATAATCTTCATCGTTTGCTTGCCTCATATTAGAAGTAAGTTCCTTGTACTCAAAGAAGGACCAAATATTTGCATTACCAATGCTTCCCAATGACTTCTTTGTGTCTTCATGTGTCACAGTATTAAACACTGGTTGTCCTTTAACTGGAGTAAGCTGTAGAAGATCCCCAAAAACTATGACATGTTTTCCACCAAATAACACGTCATAGTCTCTCCTTAGAATTTGCTGCATTCTTAAATGCACAAAGGCAAGCATTAAGTTTGATACCATGCTCACCTCATCAATAATGAGAACTTGCATCTTCTTCAACACTCTTGACACTTCAAAGCATGCTTCTCCTGTTAGCTTGTGGTATTCTATTTTGTTCTCATGCTCCACTGGTAACATTAGCAAACGATGTAAGGTAATTCCTTTTATGTTATATGCTGCTAACCCAGTTGGAGCAGTAACAACACAAGACAAAGTTGAATCCGTTTTTTGCTGTAGGTAGCTTCTGATGACTTTTATTAAGAAACTTTTTCCAGTTCCAGCTTGTCCGCTCACATACATCCTGATTGGTTCAAATGATGTGCATGAGCACTCTTTTTTTTCATGTAGTAATCCGTGATCAATTTTGTTTCTGATCTCTTCATAAATTTGTTGCTGTTCTTCATTCAGTTGTTCTTCCAAATTTGGTAAGTCTATTAATTCTTCTTGAGCTTGATTCATAGCCATTTCCACTTCACTCATGGCTATTGCAGCTTCATTTTCTACGATTGGTTGTCCAAAGGGATCTTGACTGAGCGTTCCTGAACTTTGGCTGTCTTGAGAACTGTCTCTAGCTACTTCAGCTGCAATTGTAGTTTCCTGTTCAATTTCTTCATTTAACATTTGTACATAATTTGTGGAAGTACTGCATTCAATCGTATCTTTACATGCATTAAATGAGTCCTCATAGCTCTGGAATTCTCCAAGTAGTTCATCCTCTGAACGCCATGGTTTGAACAGCTGTAAAAGTGCCAAGTAGTAAAATTCCTTTTTGTCAGTAGTGTCGCAAGTCAGCTTCCGGTGATTTATCAAACTTCCATTTGTTTGCTTCACCAAACATCCTTCCTCACCACTGACTTTATATTTTCCATTGTTGATGTCTTCTGTGGCATTCCGTTTAAAAATGAAGTTCTGCAGCACTTCATAGAGACACATGTTTTCAAGGTGATGACTTCTTTTTGGGTAATATGTGTCCAACATGTTTGTTTTTAAAATGTCTGTACTTTCAGGTTCGAACTGTGCTAAATATTCAATTTCTCCAACAGATTTCAGTACTCGATTTCTCATTGCTGCAAGGCCTAAACTTGCCCAAATTATTCTTCTTGATTTCGAGTAGAGACTTGCAGAAGATAACCTATCTGAACATTCGTAGGATCCAATTTCTCGATGCGATAACATCTTTAAACTGAAACTGTATAGCTTCTTACTGACAGTCTTCTCGTGAGAAATCTCTTCCCACATTTCTTTCAATTCAGTCTTTTCTGATTTAGTAATGGAAGACGTTACATATCGAGCAACAGCAATGGAATTGTCAGCTACATACTGTATATCCACGTTAGCATTCCACATGGATAAAATGACTGGGTTGTAGTCATTCATATTTTTTGATTCTTCTTTTCTTTTTAGGTTGTAGGTATTCTTAGGTGATTTTCTTGTAATAGTATGTCTCACAGCTGACATAAAATTGTTTACTCTTCCTTTTGAAAGAACAGGTCTATGAAATCCAAATCGACATTTAGTGTAGAATTTATCTTTGCTCTTGTGTTTCCGTCGACAGTATTTTCCACACCGATGACTTTGGAAACGTAAAACTTGCTCCTTTAATTTTTTCTCTTCTGTGCTTTTTGGTATAGCACATGTTGCATATTCTTCAATGAAAGATAAAACTGCTTCATCAGCATCTGTTCCAAATTTTGGGGCATCCTTGATCCACAACAGCATATGAATGTGGGGAGCACCTCTTGCTTGGTACTCTTTTCTCCAAAAGAAATCCACAACTTCTCCAAGAGGTGGATTTGTTTTATTGCAGATGAAGCACATCATGGCCTCAAATCTATGATTGAAATATCTGCAAACATTAACCGGATCCAATGAGCACAGTTCTCCTGTTGTCTTGTATTGGATGTTTTTAATGTTTGAATTTGCCTCTCGTAGAAAATCCAGTAAATCATCCCAAGCGTACTCGGCACAGCTTAGGGTAAGGAACCATGTTGGAGTTCCTAAATTCCGTAACATGCATTTTAATTCACCATGGCGTCGGTACCAATATTCATTTGTCCCACGCTGACAAGCCATCAGATTGATCAGTTGTGTTTCCAAATGATCATCTCGGTGCTGCACTTTCTCCATAAAATCCTTAGCAGACACATTTTGTAAATGTACTCCACTTTTTAAAATGTGATTTACTGCATAAGATAATGCAGACAAGTCGCTTTCAAATAAAAGATGGAACAAATAAGGAATACTTTGACGAAATCTTGGATCTTCTGCATATAATCTTGTAGTCCGATACTCAGAAGCTGGAATCTGTTCTGGACATTCATCGTATCGTCCTCCTTTTCCTGTAGGAAACAGCTGGGGAAAACATTGAGCTTCCAAGCTCTCCTCCCATACACTCACGGGAGTTCCTTTTGCTTTCTTTATCTGAAACAAATCAATAGTGTCTCCCATAACTTCTTTTGAATGAAGAGGATGTATGCTAAAATGTTCATAAATTTCTTCTTCCTTTGACTTGTCCACTTTTTCAATTTGACCAGTTGGTGTTTCTGTGTCTTCTTGTAAATCTTCTTCTTCTTCATCTATATAAATTGATTCATACCATTTATTATTCCTTTTCAAATATAAATTTGCTCTTTGTACTTTCCGTACATCTACCAGCTCCTGCCAAATCTTCTTATTATTTGTAGGTACACCATTAACCAGAATATCTAATGGTTCAGTTTCCAAAGTATCTGCATCAATAGTTTCCATATATTTTTTCAAATCCAAGGGCAAATACAGCACTCTTCCTTTTAAACCTCTCAGTAAATCAGAAGGAGGTAATTTACCAGTTTTGGGCTCCATACGTACTATGGTCTGGAACGGATGAACACATTGAATGAGTATAGACTCATATGTATTTAATTCAGAAAGTTCGGCAGGAATAGCATCCAATTCTAAATTATTATGTACAGCTCTGGTCGGCATTCTATTTTCTTCTAACTTGTTATAACAGTATTTACAAATACGCTGATCTTCACCCAATTCAAAACAATTTTCAAGAAATATATATGTTGCAAAATCCTTCCACTTATAATTATCTTCATTTTCACTTTTTCTGTAGAGATCCACATTCCTGGTTTTATTTTTATAATGAGTTCTGCGGCAACAAATACAAGTAATATTTGGTCTTTCATTAGAGATGATTGCAAATTTTGTCATTTGATCATCAAATTTCTTACTTACAGAGGGTTCTACATTCTCTTCCACATCTTCCTCGATAACTGTGTCATTACCTGCACTCTCTTGTTCTGGACCAAAGTAACTAAACTGAATTTCATCAGTAACCTTCTCTACATCTGATACCGATCCACGGAACAGAGCCCTATTCAATTCATCTAACTTTATTGCTGGACTTTTAGCAAAATACAATCGTCTCACAAACTTTCTCATTTCAGTATGATGAACTGCCAGCATCCTAAAATGGTGAAGAACACTTTGACACACTTTCCTAGATAGACAAGCCAGAGAGTGTCCTTGCAAACCAGTATTCTCTCTCACTCTGCATGGATCTAGACTTTGAAGCACCTTAATCTTCTGTTTAACACTTTTTTTACTATATTCTCTTAGAAACTCACGAAATTTATCAATAGATTCCTGACGCACAGTGCAAATACTACTATAATTCCAAGTATACACTGGGGCTTTAGGACGTCTCCCCATAACCTCATCCGCCATCACTTGTTCCTCATCTCTTGGAACCATTTTCTCCTTCTCCATTATACAACCATTTTTCACTTCATAAGCACGACCTCTGGTGTCAACTGCATGCAGCAAACTATTACTTTGAAGATAACTCTCTTCATTAAAAAAAGGTTCACTACTTGAACTATGCATCCATTCTCCTAAAAACACTTTACAAAAGTTTGTTCTTTTCACTAGTCTTTTCCTTTTGCTTTGTGATTTCAGTACATTGACCATTTTATCTAATGTACGCATCCTGTTCAAAATTAAAATGAATAGTTTCCTTTTTAATCCTAAAGCCTTTGCTACAATGGCTTCAATTTCTTTTTTTCACTTATAAAATTTTGCTTTTTTCTTATATTTCTTCACATCCTTTATCAAATTGGACATACCTCTTCTCTGAAACATTTTTCTACGAATCTCTTTAAACGCTGTTTTTCTTTTTAAGTTAATCTTTATTGTTTCTGACGGTATATTTGCATTAACTAAATGCTCAATTTTTTCCTGTTGTTTTCTATTTAAAACATTATTTCCAGTACAGACATTTTGTACATTTTTCCTTTTTTTGAAGATATTTAAAAAAAAATCTTTTGTCTGCTTACCAGAAGACTTTCTCTTTTTCCCAACATGAGCATCTCCAACTAACTTAGGTCCTCCAGTTGTCTTCAAATATAGATTTTTTTTCTGGTTTTTCCTTAGTCTGGATTTTGTAGGCATCTTAAATTTTGTTCACTGCTCTTCAGCAATACCTGAAAGAAACTAAAAAAAAATTCCTTTATTTTATTTAAATATATTACTATATTTTTTATGATCTTTTCAAATCTTAAAATACTATGTACCCCTTTCCTACAAGTGAAAATCACAATAAAACCATCACAAATTAAATATCTAAAAACAATTCCTGTGTGCACACAGACTCATGGTGTGATTTTAGGCAGACAACGAAATTTCTTTGCCAATTTGAAAGCACACTTACTACTCTTTTTTTGGCAAGTGATAAGTACTTTTACAGTCTGACACATTTTCAATCCACTGTTCAGAATCTGAAAACAGCACATGTCCAAACTGCTTTTTGAGACCAGGAACATGTGTAACCTGGGTGAATGACTACACTCCAGCAAAGGCAACCAGCCTTAGTGATGTTGATTGTATTTGCATTACTCACTGCAACCTCAAACACCACTCGGTTGTGAATACTATGCATGATTCTACAGGATAAGCAGCTGGGTGTGTGCTAAGAGTCTGCTTCTGCAGAAAAATAGCTGCCCCTTTCCTACTAATGCAAATCTAAAATTACCAGAGTAATACGCAATAAATCTCTGTCAACAATTCCTCTTTGCACACAGAGTCATGGTTTGATATTAGGCAGAAAACGAAATTTCTTTGCCAATTTGAAAGCACACTTACTACTCTTTTTTTGGCAAGTGATAAGTACTTTTACAGTCTGACACATTTTCAATCCACTGTTCAGAATCTGAAAACAGCACATGTCCAAACAGCTTTTTAAGACCAGGAAAAAGTGTAACCTGGGTGAATGACTACACTCCAGTAAAGGCAACCAGCCTTAGAGTTGTTGAATGTATTTGCATTACTCACTGCAACCTCAAACACCACTCGGTTGTGAATACTATGCATGATTCTACAGGATAAGCAGCTGGGTGTGTGCTAAGAGTCTGCTTCTGCAGAAAAATAGCTGCCCCTTTCCTACTAATGCAAATCTAAAATTACCAGAGTAATACGCAATAAATCTCTGTCAACAATTCCTCTTTGCACACAGAGTCATGGTTTGATATTAGGCAGAAAATGAAATTTCTTTGCCAATTTGAAAGCACACTTACTACTCTTTTTTTGGCAAGTGATAAGTACTTTTACAGTCTGACACATTTTCAATCCACTGTTCAGAATCTGAAAACAGCACATGTCCAAACAGCTTTTTGAGACCAGGAAAAAGTGTAACCTGGGTGAATGACTACACTCCAGTAAAGGCAACCAGCCTTAGTGTTGTTGAATGTATTTGCATTACTCACTGCAACCTCAAACACCACTCGGTTGTGAATACTATGCATGATTCTACAGGATAAGCAGCTGGGTGTGTGCTAAGAGTCTGCTTCTGCAGAAAAATAGCTGCCCCTTTCCTACTAATGCAAATCTAAAATTACCAGAGTAATACGCAATAAATCTCTGTCAACAATTCCTCTTTGCACACAGAGTCATGGTTTGATATTAGGCAGAAAACGAAATTTCTTTGCCAATTTGAAAGCACACTTACTACTCTTTTTTTGGCAAGTGATAAGTACTTTTACAGTCTGACACATTTTCAATCCACTTTTCAGAATCTGAAAACAGCACATGTCCAAACAGCTTTTTGAGACCAGGAACATGTGTAACCTGGGTGAATGACTACACTCCAGCAAAGGCAACCAGCCTTAGTGATGTTGAATGTATTTGCATTACTCACTGCAACCTCAAACACCACTCGGTTGTGAATACTATGCATGATTCTAAAGGATAAGCAGCTGGGTGTGTGCTAAGAGTCTGCTTCTGCAGAAAAATAGCTGCCCCTTTCCTTCTAATGCAAATCTAAAATTACCAGAGTAATACGCAATAAATCTCTGTCAACAATTCCTCTTTGCACACAGAGTCATGGTTTGATATTAGGCAGAAAACGAAATTTCTTTGCCAATTTGAAAGCACACTTACTACTCTTTTTTTGGCAAGTGATAAGTACTTTTACAGTCTGACACATTTTCAATCCACTTTTCAGAATCTGAAAACAGCACATGTCCAAACAGCTTTTTGAGACCAGGAACATGTGTAACCTGGGTGAATGACTACACTCCAGCAAAGGCAACCAGCCGTAGTGATGTTGAATGTATTTGCATTACTCACTGCAACCTCAAACACCACTCGGTTGTGAATACTATGCATGATTCTACAGGATAAGCAGCTGGGTGTGTGCTAAGAGTCTGCTTCTGCAGAAAAATAGCTGCCCCTTTCCTACTAATGCAAATCTAAAATTACCAGAGTAATACGCAATAAATCTCTGTCAACAATTCCTCTTTGCACACAGAGTCATGGTTTGATATTAGGCAGAAAACGAAATTTCTTTGCCAATTTGAAAGCACACTTACTACTCTTTTTTTGGCAAGTGATAAGTACTTTTACAGTCTGACACATTTTCAATCCACTGTTCAGAATCTGAAAACAGCACATGTCCAAACAGCTTTTTGAGACCAGGAACATGTGTAACCTGGGTGAATGACTACACTCCAGCAAAGGCAACCAGCCTTAGTGTTGTTGATTGTATTTGATTACTCACTGCAACCTCAAACACCACTCGGTTGTGAATACTATGCATGATTCTACAGGATAAGCAGCTGGGTGTGTGCTAAGAGTCTGCTTCTGCAGAAAAATAGCTGCCCCTTTCCTACTAATGCAAATCTAAAATTACCAGAGTAATACGCAATAAATCTCTGTCAACAATTCCTCTTTGCACACAGAGTCATGGTTTGATTTTAGGCAGAAAACGAAATTTCTTTGCCAATTTGAAAGCACACTTACTACTCTTTTTTTGGCAAGTGATAAGTACTTTTACAGTCTGACACATTTTCAATCCACTGTTCAGAATCTGAAAACAGCACATGTCCAAACAGCTGTTTGAGACCAGGAACATGTGTAACCTGGGTGAATGACTACACTCCAGCAAAGGCAACCAGCCTTAGTGATGTTGAATGTATTTGCATTACTCACTGTAACCTCAAACACCACTCGGTTGTGAATACTATGCATGATTCTACAGGATAAGCAGCTGGGTGTGTGCTAAGAGTCTGCTTCTGCAGAAAAATAGCTGCCCCTTTCCTACTAATGCAAATCTAAAATTACCAGAGTAATACGCAATAAATCTCTGTCAACAATTCCTCTTTGCACACAGAGTCATCTTCTGATTCTATGCAGAAAACAGTATTCCTCATTTATACCAGTACACCTTAATTTATGGTGAAAACATAGTCCATAATATGTTACATGTTCCTTACATTTAAATTTCTCCCAAAACACAAAATGAAAAACACAACTTCAACAAAAGGAATTCCAATTCTATTATTCATTTCTAAATTTACCACATACATCCCCTCTCAAACTCATAACTCACCTTTAAAATTACTTAGTTGTGAAAGAAATGTGGCACTCAAACAGCAGATTATCAGAGCCAGGATCTCTGTTCTGTACACCTCTCTCCTCTCAGCAGAACCAGATAATGGCAATGTTTCCCTCTCTTTTTCCACACATATACATGTTAATTACAAATCTCAGTGCTTCCCCCTTTTTTTCAAATGAAATCACACATTTCTATTGGTTGAAAACCAACCCTTTTCCAAAAGTACCCTTCCCCCAACTTGACTTCTGCCTGCTACCATAGCAACAGCTCATGGAACACTGCTGTGTGGAGTCAGGTCAGAAGTTCACCACACAATGTTTCATTTCCAAAGAGCAAGAGTGCTTGACTTTTCTAATCTAACAGCAAATCCATAGTAATGTTCTTTGGTAACACATTTTTCTGTACCAATACAAAACATGCTTCTATAAATTTACACATACAGCCTAGTTTTTAGTGTAGAATGGTATGAAACAGCCAATGAGTTCTTTTTATTTTAAAAAAATATGTATGCCTCCATTTCCAAACTGTCTTTCATTTCTTTTTCCCATTCTACTGAAATACACCTCCTGAGTGCATCCAGATCTCCTTGGAAGATGTTCACAGTGTGGATTGTAGGGCACAGCTATGTCTTCTGGAGTGAAAAGTATGCAGAGAAAACAGGTATGGTGAGAGACCTTGCTTTGCCAAATGTAGACATTAAATGGATTGGTCAGAGAGGGTTAAAGTGGCACCAATTGATGCCATTGGTGAAATCCTTCATGCAAATCCAACACCCTGACCTCAATAGTGCACTGTGGTGGCACTGACCTAGGCACTTTGACTGGGGTAGATCTGGAAATGCTTATGAAGGAGACCTTTGCACAACTGTTTTCACTTTTCCCTAAAACTGCCTTTGCGTATTCTAACATATGCCAAAGGCAAAAATGGAACTGGTCCAATCAATTTTGTCCACAGATTGACAAAGCAAGAAAGCACGTCAACAAATCTGTTTCTGCTTTCCTCCGAGACTATGGTATGGGTTCCATTTACCACAACAACTTGCGTTACAACATGCAAGACATTTATAGAGGAGATGGTGTACACTTCACTGATGAAGGGAACAGAGTCTTCCTCTTGAACCTTAGACTCTGCATCGGTACTTACTTGTAGGTACCACTAAAAAATCACTTCATAAACACAACGGCTCTTTTTAGAGCCCCCTAATATCTAAACACTTAAATCTGAATTTTATTTCTTTTTTTCTTTTTTTTTCTGCCGTACGCGTACGGTAAGCTTACCGTACGCGCACTCCGCGATTGTTTTTTAAAATTAATAAATGTATTTTTCATACTTTTGTGTCCTTCTTTGACCCCCTTTCAAATGTTAGGGGGTCTGTAACTCTCTTCCTTTCCCCCTTTTCACGTTATCTCCCTTTTTTTTCTGTGTGAAACACACGAAATGGCGGCCGACACTCCCTGATTTCGTCCGATTCGAATGTTTACAGTCATGTGACAACCAATCAGATTTGAGCTCGCGCACGGCACCGTACGCGTACTTACCGTAAGCGCACGGAGCGCGCTTACAGATATATATATTGCTTTAAATGCTATTTTCTCAGGAACTACTGAACAGATTTACACCAGACCTACAAAAGGCACATCCTTGACCTGCGGACTACCTCTCTGCCAAATTACAAGTAATTCTGTTCAGCCGTTCGGGCTGTAGCTCGGACTAAAGGTCCTATGGAAAAATGCATGGGGAAAACGCGTTTTGGGACCCCCCTTTTTCTCAGCCCCCGCTTGACGTATCACCCCGAGACTTTCAGGGTAGGAGCTGAACGGAGCGCCCCATTAGTTTTAAAAATTTCGCGAGGATTCGTCAACCGGCGCCAAAGTTATTCAAAATAGAATTTTGAGATTTCCTATGGAAACACGGTCCTAACTATAACTATCTACTGGTGACCGCCAGTAGATAATTTATATATATATATATATATATATATATATATATATATATATATATATATATATATATTATATATATATATTCACTGAAAAAACCATAGGTTTCAGGGGCGTTATAGTTAGCTGGACTTTTCACTCGTACAAAACCATTGAAATTCCCCCGTCATAGTTAGTTCAGCTATGCACTGCTGATGACGTCACATATTACATCACTCATGACATGGTCAGTGACATCACTCATGACATCACTGATGACATCACTGATGACATCATCCAGTGAATGTGTGTTTTTCTGAAAATTACATATGTTTTATATATGTATATCTCAAGGTCGATGGAAGAATAAATGGGTATATAAGTATCTAAATGGATGATTTGTTTTTGAAAAATTGATTGTATAACTGACTGATTAAGTGTATCATAGTGAATACATGGCTTAGTGAGTAATGTTTAAATATGTAAATATCTGTATCAGTCTCTCACTTTGTGTATAAGTGGCTGCATGGGTTGGTGAGTAGCTACATGAGTGTCTATATAGGTTATTAGTTGGTTTTTTGAGTATCAGTATGAGTGTCTGAGTGTCTGTATGGTTTGGTGGGGGGTATTACGTAGTGCATAGGTGCATGAATGAGTGACTCACTGTTTGTATGTGCTCATTTCAGAAGCGCTGAGCTAGCGGCAGGGTGCACATTTGTTTAATACGCTTTTAAAACAGTAGTTGTAATTTCTGTGTGTTTTAAATTTTCTATTCACCTGCACGGTCGGCGTCTCGATCCACCGTGGCTAGTGCCGTTAGCTGTGGCGAGCGTCAAGACCTAGGCCCGCCCCCTGAGGGTGTGTTCCACACAAGAGGCGGGGACGGTGCCTATTTAGGCGGACTACCACTTTCCCGCTCAGCGGACGCGTGCGGCGGGTCGCCAAAGGCGAGCCCGTCTGCGCCCGTCCGCGCTAAGTCCGCCGTCCGTTGCCAGTCTCCCTGTGCTTTTATATTTCAACATGCCTACATACACACGGGAGGGGCTTCTATCCTATCGGGACCAATCAGTCTGCACGCCCCACCTCTTTCATCCTGGCTCTCCTATGTTGCAATGCCCTCATTGTGGCTTCGCGACTACTGAGACTACTGTGACCCCCTCATCCCCTGGCAAGTTAACACACCTTAAGGTGTTTAGTTTGAACTGCAGGTCCCTGGTCAGTCACTATGAGGATATCTATGACCTTTTAGCCGACCAGACTCCCGACCTATTGTTTCTTACGGAGACATGGCTAACTAAAGATACTTTAGCCATTCCGACTCTGTCCCTTCCACCAGGATATTTAATACAAATCCAGAACAGACCTTTAAAGAGAGGGGGTGGTCTAGCAGCGATTTTTAAATCCTCTTTTTCTTGTTCGCTCTCCCCCGCAAATATTGTGGACTGTGAGAGCTCTCTCTTCAAGATAAAGATCTTGGATACATTCACTCTAACGGGGCTTTTGATTTATCGCCCTCCTGGCCCTGTAAGTTCCTTTCGGGAATCTCTGGTTGCCACTGTCTCCACTATGACTCTGAATTCCGCGAACTTTAGCCTATTGGGAGACTTAAATCTTCATTTTGAATGCAGTGATACCCCCACGGTGCGAGGTCTCTTAGATGATTTAGAAGCATGCCAACTCACACAGCTTGTTAAAGGGCCCTCCCATGTAGCAGGTCACTTATTGGACCCAGTGTTCTCAAACATTCCGGCCATTACCGCCTTCCTCCCAAGCCCTCTCAGTTGGACGGACCACTATCTGGTTCATATCTCCATCAAGGTAGCTGATAACTTTAAAAGACAGCCCCTCCTCCTATCCCAAGGCGCCCATGGCACAAATTAGACAGCAGTCTGTTTATAGACAATCTGAAAACCACGTGCCCTGTTTGGCCGGTGAATCTGGAGGAAGCAGATGCCGCATACAGAGAGTGGATTAATAAATCTCTAGACCAGCTGATTCCCATGACACTGTCCAAGCCCAAACGTGGACAACCTCATCTCTGGTACTCAGAGACACTTGCTGAACAAAAAAGCAATGTAAGCTGCTTGAACGCGCCTGGAGAAAATCCTATGACCCCCAAGCCAAAATTAAATTCAGGTCTGCAACCAAAATATATCATAAATTAATAAAAAAAAGCTAAGGCTAGATACTATACTGACACGATCCTGTCAAGTGCGAATCAATCTAAAACCATATTTTCTATGGTGAAAGACATGACTAAGCTACCAGAAGGCCCCAGTAATATGATTACATCTAATGCCCATTGTAATGAGATTGCCACCTTTTTTATAAATAAAGTTCAGGGTATATATAAGTCGTTTTCCTCGACTGAGACAAGCTCCGATCCCACTATAGTCGAGACCGTACAAGATCTCCCGCACTCTCTCTGTACCCTCTCCCCTATTTCAGCGGACCAGATGGATAGGCTGACCGTAAAAATTAAATCCGGATCCCCTGAGGATCCTGTAAAACCCGAAATGGCGCGGCTTCATAAGGATACCATTTTGCTAGAAGGTCAGAATTTGATTAATAAAACCCTGGACTCAGCCACAATACCTAGATCATGGAAGCATGCTAAGGTCGTCCCTCTATTAAAGAAACCCACTTTGGATCCCTCTAAGCCGGAAAATTTCCGACCGATATCCTTGCTACCTTATCTATCCAAGATAGCGGAATCTCATGTAAATTCCATCTTGATTAACTATCTAGAGGTCAATGGAATCTTAGACGACTCCCAAAATGATTTCCGGGCGAATCATAGCACAGAATCGGCCCTATTAGCCATCACGGAACAACTGAGGGAGGTACAGGACCAAGGTGGTACATCGGAGTGCAGCATTCGACACGGTCTCCCATAAGAAGACTCTGGGAGATCGGTGTCTGAGATGGAGCCCTAGAGTGGTTCGTTTCATTCTTGACGGACCGCTCCTTTCAGGTCCATGCTCCACCGTATCAATCGGGAAGGCTTCCGCTGTGCTGTGGCGTTCCCCAGGGGTCCGCACTTAGCCCCACTTTATTTAACGTGTACGTCCGCCCTCTGGCCATACTGGCCAGAGCTCGTAACATCAAATTAATATCTTATGTGGACGATACACAGTTTATCTTCTCCTTTTCCAGCGATACCAACGCCGACAAAATTAAATTTCAGGAAGATCTATCGGCCATTGCAAACTGGATGACTGACAATTGTCTCCAGCTCAATTCATCCAAGACGGAGGTTCTACTGGTTGGAAAGGAGACTCAGAAATGGGATGATCAGTGGTGGCCGCCTGTATTAGGCCCTGCACCAACCCCTAAGAAGGAAGTCAAAAACTTGGGTGTTATGGTTGACAACCGACTAGATCTCGATTCCCACGCTAAAAAGGTGGCAGGCACGTGCTACTGCCGTCTACGGTCTCTGAGACCCATTTTGGGTTTTTTCGAACCCCAAGTTCGCCAGATGATCTTTCAGGCCATGGTGCTGTCGCACATCGACTATTGCAATGTCCTAATGCTGGGCTCCAATCAATCTACGATTCACAGACTTCAAAGGGCTCAGAATGCGGCCGCACGCAGTCTGTTTGGTTTGCCAAAAAATTGTCACATCTCCCCCATCCTCCATCGTCTGCATTGGCTGCCTGTAAAGCAGCGCATTCAATTTAAGGCACTTTGCCTTATTCATAAAATTCTCTACTCCTCGGGCCCAAAACATTTTGCGAGACTTAAGTACTCTATATGTCCCTACTTGGGCTCTTCGCTCTGCAGATCTGTCTCTGGCCCACATCCCCAAGATCCGGAGGAGCAGAGCAGGAGGTCGATCCTTCAGATATCTGGCCCCGAAACTGTGGAACAGAATCCCGCCTGAAGCTCGTGCTACCACGAATCACTTGTCTTTCAGAAAGAGGATTAAGACCTGGCTATTTGTCACTCTTTAGGCCCGGTTCTCTGTGGTTCTTCCCACCCCTGGCTTGGTTGTTGCGTATCTAGCTCGTCTGCAAGCGCTGGGACGTCCCGTTGCTGGGGTAGCCATGCGCTATATAAGCTACCCTAACATAACATAACATAACATATGTGTTGAAGACAGCATGTGTGCAGGACTATGGGTGGATGAGTGTGTGCATGGGTGTGTTAGTGAGTGAATGACTGTCTCAATAGTGTCTTTATGAGTAACTACATATGTTTTAAACTAGTATATGTGACTATTGGTGTATATAAGTGAGTATATGTGAGAGTGAGAGTTTGAAAGAGTTCCTGTATGAATAAGTATGTGTTTCTATAAGTGATTGTTTAAAAGACTAAGTATGTGTAATTTTCTGTAGAAGTAAGTGTGGTGGTGTGTGTATAACTGTATATGCAAGTAAATGGATGTTTGATTCTTTATTAGCATGAGTGACTATGTGTGTGAGTAACTCTATGGATGAGTGGCGTTGTGTAACAGGATGTATAGGTGTATGAGTACCTATGATGAGTGAGTACATGTATGAGTGACTGTATAGGACTGTTGGTGAATGAGTGGATTTGTAGGTGGATCTTAGAATTACTGAATAGGTTGTTGTAACTGGTATTGGTATGTCCATTGTTTTGAAAATGTTAGTTTCTATTTTTGAATGTGTGTATCAAAGGTTATATTAGGGGAGAGGAGGTCTGCCACTCTATCACAAGGATGATGTAATCAGTGATGTCATCAGTGATGTCATTTGAAATGTCATCAGTGATGTCATGAGTGATGTCACTGACCATGTCATGAGTGATGTAATATGTGACATCATCAGCAGTGCATTGCGGGCGCGCAAGTTATAGTTAGCTGAACTAACTATAACGGGGGAATTTCAATGGTTTTGTATGAGTGAAAAGTCCAGCTAACTATAACGCCCCTGAAACCTATGGTTTTTTCAGTGAATTTCTAAGGTTTTTTAAATGCTAATTCCTAACTATAACGTGCCTGAAACCTATGGTTTTTTCAGTGAATTTCAATGGTTTTTTAAATGCTAATTTCTAACTATGCCTACAGAGATAGGACATGTGAAGAAAGAAGAAAAAACGCACACAAAGAAAAAAAAGAAATGCAGAAAGAAGCAACAGAAGTCCTCAAAGACGAAGAAAATTGAAGGAAGAAGGATAACGTGCAGAAAGAACAAACAGAAGAGCAGAAAGAAGCCTTGTTGCAAAATCATCCTGTACCCTCAACTTTTTCAGACGGATACTGGTGGTAACTGAGTCTGACTAACCAGAGAGCCAGTGCTATGTTAAAAGACACTCAGAATACAGTGAAAACACCTACATACACTTGGGAACACTATGCGTTGGGGTCCCCCTGTGATTAGCATGACCTCCTCTCTAAGCCCCTAGTATATAATAGGGCAGGGGATTAAAACTACCTCTTAAAACGCGCCACAGGGCGTGTTTGCACACGTCACTTCAGGCCCCGTCCCCTCCCTTCCCCACTGTGTAAACACGCCCTGTGGCCATTTTATGTTGGGAGATTAAGTCCCCTTGAATCCTGAGGGTCCCTAGGGTCCATCTAGCCCACTAGGTACCTCCAGTAAGCGCCACAGAGCTGCATTGCAGAGAGGTGTAAAAAGTGGCACGGCCTGGACCACCTATCTGCAATGCAGCTTAGTAGCGCTTACTGGAAGCACCTGGTGGGCTAGTTAGCCCCCAGGGGCCCTCAGGATTGAAGGGGATTTATTTCCCCAACTTAAAACGCACCATAGGGCGTGTTTGCACATGTCACCTCAGGCCCCGTCCCCTCCCTTCCCCACTGTGGAAACACGCCCTGTGGCCGTTTTTTAAGTTGGGAGATTAAGTCCCCTTGAATCCTAAGGGCCCCTAGGGTCAAATTAGCCCACTAGGTACCTCCAGTAAGCGCCACAGAGCTGTGTTGCATAGAGGTGTAAAAAGTGGCGTGGCCTCAGAACACCTGTCTGCAACGCAGCTCGCTGGCGAATACTGGAGATACCTGTTGGGCTAGTTGACCCTCAGGGACCCTCAGTATTGAAGGGGAATTGATTCCCCAACTTACAACTGGCCAGGGGGCGCGTTTGCAGAGTGATGCAAGGAGGGGGCGTGGCCGCCAGCGCGATGATGGTCTTTTATTTTTTTTATTTTTCTAAGAAGGAGGGCTGTGTGGCCTCCCTTCTTTTTCTAATTTATTGGACCTGGGGACCCCATCCCCCAGGGCCTGCACCCTAATTTGTTTTGTTGAAAAAAAATAATTTGGCCCTCTCAAGGCCTTAATCGGCCCCGGGGACCCCAACCCCCGGGTCATGGCCGTTTTAAAAAAATATATATTTTGGAGGGGGGCTGTGTTGCCCCCCTCCTCAGGCCACTTATGGCCCCGGGGACCCCATCCCCCAGGGCCGGCCTTTGTTTTTTATTATTTTAAAAAAATATATATTTATAGAAACACCTAGGACATGCTGGACAAACCGTATGTACCTATCACCATGACGATTTGTGTGATATTCCTTAAAAGGCGACTATGCATACAATGAATCCACGTGGAATGTATTTACACCGCTAGTGAAGCTCTGACGTGTCTGACGCCCTACCGTGCCTAACCTCGGCGCCCCCTTCGGTGGGTACTCTCCATGTAGACACCCTTGTTGTTTATTTATACAAACATGGGTAGCTATTGACGGGCACATTTAATACACACGCACACCAAGTCATTCAAAGGGGATTCGACAAAAATTCGACCAAACTATGCAAGAAACCCCCCTCACGGTTAATAAAACACACCTCCACCGCCGGATGTGTAATACTTTTTATTTTACTCTGGAAAGGAGACGAACCTCACTTGAGAGTCACAGCGTGCTCCTGGCTGAGCCCAATGCTGTGTTACACCCACCAGTGCCTGCCGAGTGCCACACACCTCTGTGTTGTATTCCACCAGCTAGTGCGTATGCTATGACACTCTCTAGCCCATGTGCACTGTAACACCACCCCGTGAATATGTCATGCCACACTTGCCTTCGCACGGGTTATATTGCCCCATCTAACGTGCCTTCCTCGATGCCTATGTTATAACGCACAGCGCTATGCCATGCATATTACAATCTGGGATCCATATCTTTGTCACAGTGCATATGCAACATTACACTCCCCAGCACATATTTTGTATTACAACTTTAGAGACTAGTTAGGTAACACAACACTGCCCTGTGCTTATTACACTCCAAGGCGCATATCGCATAGCACGCGCTAGTGCCTGTGCTATCTCGTGCTCTCCAATGAATCTGTCATTGCGCACAATGTATTGCATATTATATTTCACGCCCTGGTTCATCTTATATCACACTTTTTGGTGCATAGTTTATACCATATACTATATCTAGTTTTCATTTTCAATTGTGCTCTCAGTACTATGTTCTATATAACACTGCGTCCACCTACCCTTTTCACGGGCATTACATTTTGCGATGGGGAGTGGAGGGTCAGGGGGTGTTTCTGCCAAGTGAGCCCAGAGTCACAGTCACAAACGTCCTCTTCTTCCTGAATGAAAGTGAGATTATGCTGCATACTTGTTCATATTTTAAGTAGTTCGCACAGACACACATTTTAAAAACAATAAAGTTCCTAATACTCATATTCTCTGAACAGTTAGCTTGCTGTCCCATCCACCTCCTCCCTATCCTCTGTTGTCTGAATCCATGGACTAGCCTCCTCCCTCCTGCCATGCATGGTCTGATGTGCTGCCACTACCCTACATTTAGCATGATGTACCAGTCCAATCCTCCTGCCCTCCATTGCCCAATTCTATGGCCCATCATTGACCTCCTGCTTAGCCTCTGTGCTTAGCTTGCTGCCCCTGTTCTCCTTCCCCCTGCCCTCCGATGTCTTTGTGCATGCCCCTGCTCCATCCTTTTTGCCCACCATGTTCCATGGACCTGCCACTCCTATCTACTCTGAGTGTTCTGTTGAGCTGCCACTCCCCTCCCACCTGCCTAGCATTGTCAGATTACTGTAACCTGTCCCTGCCACCTCCACCCTGCCTGTCCACATGCCATGCCCCTATCCCCTTCCTCCTGTCCTCCATGGTCCATTTTACTGCCACACCCTTCTGCCCTCCCTAGTCTGTTGTGCTGCAACTGCTCCTCCTGCCTGCCCCACACGGTCTGTTGTGAGGCCCCTTCCCCTGAACTCTCTTGTCTGTGCCCAGGTCCTGACCCTCCCTTGTATCCTCCATGGTCCTTTGTGCATGCCCCTGCACCCTCCTTCTTGCCCATCATAGCCATTGTCCTGCCACTAACTCTCCCGCTTGCCATGCATGGTCTTCTTTGCTGTCATGGTCCCTCCCACCTTCCCTGTGTGGTCAGCTAGCTGCCCCTGACCCCCTACCACCTTCCCTCCATGGTCTGTGTGTATGCCATCATAGTCTCACTGTTGCTCTCCATGGTGTGTCTTGTTTCTAGTGCCCATCCTGCCTGACCTCCATGGTCATCTTGCTGCTCCTGCCCTGCCCCCTTGCCCCCAGCCCTCTGTTTCCATGTGCAGACCCCTATTCCCTCCCTCCTGGCTTGTCTGTTCCATTGTAATGCCCCTGATCCGTCCCTCCTGCCCTTTATGGTCTGTTATGCTGCAGCTTTCTCTCCTGTCTGTCCATTATGCTCAGCTAGCTACCATTGCCTCTTTCCCCTCTGTTCTCTGTTGTCCATGTGCATGGTCCTGTCCCCTTCCTATTGCTTTCTATGGATTGTTGTGCTGCACTCCGGTCCTGCATGCCCTGTGTGGTGTATTGTGCTGCTGTAAACCCTGATGCCTGCCCTGTAGGGTCAGTTTGGGGCACCTCTCCTTGTCCCTCCTGTCCTCTGTTATCCGAGTCCATGTCCCTACCCCAATTCCTCCTGCCTACCATGATCCAATGTACCATACTTGCGAACATGTTGAACTTGGTAAGAGGGAGATTTTGAAAAAAAACTGGGGTATTGATTTTCCCCTTTGAGTTACATTGAAAAAGAGGAGATTGTAGACAGGATACAGATCAAATAAAGCCCATTTGAGCTTAAAAACATTGGATGTTTCCTGGCTGAAACGGGTTTCTTGGCATGTATGGTTGTACTACCACTGCCTCTTCCTTCTGCCCACAATGGTCTATTATATTGCCACAGCCTCTCTTGCCAGTCCTGTATTGTTGGTTTGTTGCCCGTGCTCCCCTTTCCACTGCCCTCCATAGTCTGTTGTGCTGCCACTGCCCTTCCTGCCTGCCCAGTGTGGTCAAATTGTTGCCTCTGCACTCTCCTACCTGCCTTCAATTTTCAGAGTCCGTGCCCCTGGCCTCTGCCTCTCAACAGTATCCATATGAACAACTAGATTGCTAACATTCTATATTTATTACAAAAGTGTGGAACGCCTGACGTCATCTTGATGGAATCAAAACTGTAATACCTAGAGCATTTCCTTTAGAAATTACATATATGAGAGGGTCTTATTTGCATCAAAATTATGGTTAGTGCTCTTAAAAACTAAAATGAGGACATACTTTCTGAGTTTTCAAATAGCGACAAAGAACTTTTAAATTATTTGTAATCTTTATGGGTTTTTTTATCCAGTTGACCACTTGATGAAATGTTGCACCTAGGGGAGAGGATGTGGTGTTACTTCCAGAGCTGCAGACTTTACAACTGGGGAACCAGGTTGGAGTTTCTGCTTCAGCTCAACATTCTGTGATTCTGGTCTGATCTTGTCTGATGTAACCAATGCTCATGTAAATCACTCCAATACCTGACAAGTCTGCACTATATAAAACTGCAAATACACAAAAAATAAGTGTTTTGCACACTTCTGTCGTTGGGCTATACTTGGGCTACATCTGGGTGATATTTGGGCTACATTTGGGCTCTTTTGTCTCTGGTGGCCATCTTGGGAGATTTATTTGTTATGAAGTTTCCTAATTTCCTCATTTACTGCACTCTCCTCAGTAGGAAATACTTTCAGCTTTTTACTTTGGTTCCATCAAGAAGGCATTCAGATGTGTCACACATTTGCCATAAATTCTGAATGTTAGCACTCTAGTTGTTCATTAGATCACTGTAGTAAAGCTACTGCTCACCAGGGAAGTCTGTTGCTAGTATTCAAAGTGCATGTTTCAGTCTGCATGTCAGAATGTTTTTATGAAATAGAAGAGGATTTGAGAAGTCAAAATGAGCCCTAATTTTTCTTTCTGCAGCACTAATCATAATTTATATGGCAAAATGAACCCCCTCATTTTGTTCCTTTGTAAATTAAATGTTTTAAGTGTTACCACTTTATTCCAATCAAGATGGCTTCAGTTGTGCCATACGTGTGTCATAAGTAGGACTGTTAGCACTCTAGTTGTTCTTTAGAACACTCTGGGAAGCTGCAGTAGAACACAAAGGAATCAACTGACAGTCTCTGCCCTTGTTGAATGTACATGTTTTACTGAGAATGTCAGACTTCATTCTCATATGACTGAGAAAGATAATGTGAATTTACAGAAAATATGCTCTCAGTTTAGCTTAGAGATCACCTTCCAAACCTCTGAGGGAAAAGCATGAGAAAATAGTTTTCTCTCAAACATGATACATGATATCACAGCAGAAGGCTTTTTCAGATGGTAAAATCTCCTTAGAACACACCAGAATTCCTAAAATGAGTATGGTACCATCAACAAATGATTTATAATGTAACTAAAGTCTTAAAATCTTCTATTAACTGCAATGCTTTTTAATGAGGTGCTATCATGTATATTGGTCCCAAGATGGCTGGCAACACTTCTTGGATGAAGTACTGACAGCCAATCAAATCTCACGATGAGATGTGTGGTTAGGCTCCGCCCAGATATATCTATCTTTTTAACTCTAATTTTCTCAGGAACTACTGAACGGATTTACACCATTTAAGCAAAAGGCATGAGTCTGAACTGAGGACTACCTCTTTGCCAAATTTGGTGTAATTCCATTTAGCAGTTCGGGCTGTAGCTGCGTCAACAGGACCTATGGGAAAATGCATGGGGAAAACGCGTTTTGGGACCCCCCTTTCTTCTCGGCCCCCACTTGACGAATCACCGTGAAATTTTCAGGATAGGAGCGGACCGGAGCTGGCCAAAAGTTTGGAAAATTTCGCGAAGATTCGTATATATATATATATTCACTGAAAAAACCATAGGTTTCAGGGGTGTTATAGTTAGCTGGACTTTTCACTTGTACAAAACCATTGAAATTCCCCCATTATAGTTAGTTCAGCTAACTATAACTCGCGCGCCCGCAATGCACTGCTGATGACGTCATATATTACATCACTCATGACATGGTCAGTGACATCACTCATGACATCACTGATGACATCTCAAATGACATCACTGATGACATCACTGATGACATCATCCAGTGAATGTCTGCTTTTCAGAAAATTAAATATGTTTTATATATGTATATCTAAACAATGATGGAAGAATAAATGGGTATATAAGTGTCTAAATGGATGATTTGTTTTTGAAAAATTGATTGTGTAACTGACTGATTAAGTGTATCATAGTGAATACATGGCTTAGTGAGTAATGTTTAAATATGTAAATATCTGTATCAGTCTCTCACTTTGTGTATAAGTGGCTGCATGGGTTGGTGAGTAGCTACATGGGTGTCTATATAGGTTATTAGTTGTTTTTTGAGTATCAGTCTGAGTGTCTGCATGGTTCGGTGGGGGGTATTACGTAGTGCATAGGTGCATGAATGAGTGACTCACTGTTTGTATGTGTTGAAGACAGCATGTATGCAGGACTGTATGGGTGGATGAGTGTGTGTATGGGTGTGTTAGTGAGTGAATGACTGTCTCAATAGTGTCTTTATGAGTAACTACATATGTTTTAAACTAGTATATGTGACTATTGGTGTATATAAGTGAGTATATGTCAGAGTGAGAGATTGAAAGAGTTCCTGTATGAATAAGTATGTGTTTCTATAAGTGATTGTTTAAAAGACTAAGTATGTGTAAGTTTCCCTAGAAGTAAGTGTGGTGGTGTGTGTATAACTGTATATGCAAGTAAATGTATGTTTGATTCTTTATTAGCATGAGTGAATATGTGTGTGAGTAACTCTATGGATGAGTGGCATTGTGTAACAGGATGTATAGGTGTATGAGTACATATGATGAGTGAGTACATGTATGAGTGACTGTATAGGACTGTTGGTGAATGAGTGGATCTGTATGTGGATCTTAGAATTACTGAAGAGGTTGTTGTAACTGGTATTGGTATGTCCATTGTTTTGAACATTTTAGTCTCTATTTTTGAATGTGTGTATCAAAGGTTATATTAGGGTGAGAGGAGGTCTGCCACTCTATCACAAGGATGATGTCATCAGTGATGTCATCAGTGATGTCATTTGAGATGTCATCAGTGATGTCATGAGTGATGTCACTGACCATGTCATGAGTGATGTAATATGTGACGTCATCAGCAGTGCATTGCGGGCGCATGAGTTATAGTTAGCTGAACTAACTACAATGAGGGGAATTTCAATGGTTTTGTACAAGTGAAAAGTCCAGCTAACTATAACACCCCTGAAACCTATGGTTTTTTCAATTAATTTCTGAGGTTTTTTAAATGCTAATTCCTAACTATAACGTGCCTGAAACCTATGGTTTTTTCTGTGAATTTCAAAGGTTTTTTAAGTGCTAATTTCTAACTATGCCTACAGAGATAGGACATGTAAAGAAAGAAGAAAAAATGCACAGAAAGAAAAAAAAGAAGTGCAGAAAGAAGCAACAGAAGTCCTCAAAGACGAAGAAAAGTGCAGGAAGAAGGATAACGTGCAGAAAGAACAAAAAGAAGAGCAGAAAGAATCCTTGTTGCAAAATCATCCTGTACCCTCAACTTTTTCAGACGGATACTGGTGGTAACTGAGTCTGACTAACCAGTCCTAGAGCCAGTGCTATGTTAAAAGACACTTAGAATACAGTGAAAACACCTACATACACTAGGGTCCCCCTGTGATTAGCATGACCTCCTCTGTAAGCCCCTAGTATATAATAGGGCAGGGGGGTTAAAACTACCTCTTAAAACAGGCCACAGGGCGTTTTTGCACACGGTAACTCAGGCCCCGTCCCCTCCCTTCACCACTGTGTAAACACGCCCTGTGTCCGTTTTTAGTTGGGAGATTAAGTTCATTTGAATCCTGAGGGTCCCTAGGGTCCAACTAGCCCACTAGGTACCTCCAGTAAGTGCCACAGAGCTGCGTTGCAGAGAGGTGTAAAAAGTGGCACGGCCTGGACCACCTCTCTGCAATGCAGCTCAGTGGCGCTTACTGGAAGCACTTGGTGGGCTAGTTAGCCCCCAGGGGCCCTCAGTATTGAAGGGAAATTATATCCCCAATTTAAAACGTGCCATAGTGCGTGTTTGCACACGTCACCTCAGGCC
Source organism: Triturus cristatus (assembly GCF_964204655.1). Lineage (NCBI taxonomy): Eukaryota > Metazoa > Chordata > Amphibia > Caudata > Salamandridae > Triturus > Triturus cristatus. The sequence goes on from NC_140590.1 coordinate 848,798,561, forward strand.
ACGTCCCCTCCCTTCACCACTGTGTAAACGCGCCCTGTGGCTGTTCTAAGTTGAGAGATTAAGTCCCCTTGAATCCTAAGGGTCCCTAGGGTCAAACTAGACCACTAGGTACCTCCAGTAAGCGCCACAGAGCTGCGTTGCAGAGAGGTGTAAAAAGGGGCTTGCCCTCAGAACACCTCTCTGCAGCGCAGCTCCCTGGCGCATACTGGAGATGCCTGTTGGGCTAGTTGGCCCTCAGGGACCCTCAGTATTGAAGAGGAATTAATTCCCCAACTTACAACTCGCCAGGGGGCGCGTTTGCAGAGTGCTGCAAGGAGGGGGCGTGGCCTCCGGCACGATGCCAGTCTTTTGTTTATTTTAATTTTTTAAGAAGGGGGGCTGTGTGGTTCCCCTTCTTATTCTAATTTATTGGCCCTGATGACCCCATCCCCCAGGGCCTGTCTCCTAATTATATTTTTTTTACCCCAATCCCCAGGGCCGGCCACTGTTTTTTATTATTTTTAAAAAATATATATTTATAGACACACCTAGGACATGCTGGACAAACCATACGTCCCTATCACCATGACGATTTGCGTGATATTCATTAAAAGGCGACTATGCATACAATGAATCCACGTGGAATGTATTTACACCACTAGTGAAGCTCTGACATGTCTGATGCACTACCGTGCCTAATCCCGGTAGACACCCTTGTCGTTTATTTATACAAACATGGGTAGCTATTGACGGGCACATTTAATACACATGCACACCAAGCAATTCAAAGGGGATTCGACAAGAATTCGACCAAAACTATGCAAGAAACCCCCCTCACGGTTAATAAAACACACATCCACTGCCGGATGTGTAATACTTTCTATTTTACTCTCTGGAAAGGGGACGAACATCACTTGAGAGTCACAGCGCGCTCCTGGCAGAGCCCAATGCTGTGTTACACCCACCATTGCCTGCCGAGTGCCACACACCTCTGTGTTGTATTCCACCAGCTAGTGCATATGCTATGACACTCTCTAGCCCATGTGCACTGTAACACCACCCCGTGAATATGTCATGCCACACTTGTCTTCGCACGGGTTATATTGCCCCATCTAACGTGCCTTCCTCGATGCCTATGTTATAACGCACAGTGCTATGCCATACATATTACAACCTGGGATCCATATCTTTGTCACAGTGCATATGCAACGTTACACTCCCCAGCACATATTTTATATTACAACTTTAGAGACTAGTTAGGTTACACAACACTGCCCTGTGCATATTACACTCCAAGGCGCATATCGCATAGCACGCGCTAGTGCCTGCGCTATCTCGCACTCTCCAATGAATCTGTCATTGCGCACAATGTATTGCATATTATATTTCACACCCGGTTCATCTTATATCACACTTTTTGGTGCATAGTTTATACCATACACTATATCTAGTTTTAATTTTCAATCGTGCTCTCAGGACTATGTTCTATATAACACTGTGTTCACCTACCCTTTTCACGGGCATTACATTTTGCGATAGGGGGTGGAGGGTCAGGGGGTGTTTCTGCCAAGTGAGCCCGGAGTCACAGTCACAAACACCCTCTTCTTCCTGAATAAAAGTGAGATTATGCTGCATACTTGTTCATATTTTAAGTAGTTCGCACAGACACACGTTTTAAAAACAATAAAGTTCCTAATACCCGCCTTCTCTGAACAGTTAGCTTGCTGCCCCATCCCCCTCCTCCCTATCCTCTGTTGTGTGAATCCATGGACTAGCCTCCTCCCTCCTGCCATGCATGGTCTGATGTGCTGCCACTGCCCTCAATTTAGTATGATGTACCAGTCCACTCCTCCTGCCCTCCATTGCCCAATTCTATGCCCCATCATTGACCTCCTGCTTAAACTCTGTGCTTAGCTTGCTGCCCCTATTCTCCTTCCCCCTGCCCTCCGATGTCTTTGTGCATGCCCCTGCTCCATCCTTTTTGCCCACCATGTTCCATGGACCTGCCACTCCTATCTACTCTGAGTGTTCTGTTGAGCTGCCACTCCCCTCCCACCTGCCTAGCATTGTCAGATGACTGTAGCCTGTCCCTGCCACCTCCACCCTGCCTGTCCACATGCCATGCCCCTATCCTCTTCCTCCTGTCCTACATGGTCCATTGTACTGCCACACCCTTCTGCCCTCCCTAGTCTGTTGTGCTGCAACTGCTCCTCCTGCCTGCCCCTGCGGTCTGTTGTGAGGCCCCTTCCCCTGAACTTTCTTGTCTGTGTACAGGTCCTGACCCTCCCTTCTATCCTCCATCGTCCTTTGTGCATGCCCCTGCACCCTCCTTCTTGCCCATCATAGCCATTGTGCTGCCACTAAGCCTCCCCCTTGCCATGCATGGTCTTCTGTGCTGCCATGGCCCCTCCCACCTTCCCTGTGTGGTCAGTTAGCTGCCCCTGACCCCCTCCCACCTCCCCTCCATGGTCTGTGTGTATGCCATCACAGTCTCACTGTTGCTCTTCATGGTGTGTCTTGCTTCTAGTGCCCATCCTGTCTGACCTCCATGGCTATCTTGCTGCTCCTGCCCTGCCCCCTTCCCCCCAGCCCTCTGTTTACATGTGAAGACTACTACTCCCTCCCTCCTGGCTTGTCTGTTCCATTGTAATGCCCCTGATCCGTCCCTCCTGCCCTTTATGGTCTGTTATGCTGCAGCTTTCTCTCCTGTCTGTCCATTATGGTCAGCTAGCTACCATTGCCTCTTGCCCCTCTGTTCTCTGTTGTCCATGTGCATGGTCCTGTCCCCTCCCTCTTGCTTTCTATGAATTGTTGTGCTGCACTCCCGTCCCGCATGCCCTGTGTGGTGTATTGTGCTGCTGCAAACCCTGATGCCTGCCCTCCAGGGTCAGTTTGGTGCACCTCTCCATGTCCCTCCTGTCCTCTGTTATCCAAGACCATGTCTCTACCCCATTTCCTTCCATGATCCAATGTACCATACTTGCGAACATTTTGAGCTTGGTAAGAGGGAGATTTTGAAAAAAAACTGGGGTATTGATTTTCCCCTTTGAGTTACATTGAAAAAGAGGAGATTGTAGACAGGAGACAGATCAAATAAAGCCCATTTGAGCTTAAAAACATTGGACGTTTCCTGGCTGTATCGGGTCTGTTGGCATGTATGGTTGTACTACCATTGCCTCTTCCTTCTGCCCACAATGGTCTATTACATTGCCACAGCCTCTCTTGCAAGTCCTGTATTGTTGGTTTGTTGCCCCTGCCCCCCTTTCCACTGCCCTCCATAGTCTGTTGTGCTGCCACGGCCCTTCCTGCCTGCTCAGTGTGGTTAAATTGTGGCCTTTGCACCCTCCTACCTGCCTTCAATTTTCAGAGTCCGTGCCCCTGACCTCTGCCTCTCAACAGTATCCTAATGAACAACTAGATTGCTGACATTCTATATTTATTACAAAAGTGTGGAACGCCTGACGTCATCTTGATGTAATCAAAACTGTAATACCTAGAGCATTTCCTATAGAAATTACATATATGAGAGGGTCTTATTGGCATCAAAATTATGGTTAGTGCTCTAAAAGATTAATATAAGGACATATTTTCAGAGTTTTCAAATAGCGACAAAGCACTTTTAAATTATTTGTTATCTTTATGTTTTTTTATCCAGTTGACCACTTGATTAAATGTTGCACTTAGGGAGAGGATGTGGTGTTACTTCCAGAACTGCAGACTTTGCAACTGGGGAACCAGGTTGGAGTTTCTGCTTCAGCTCGACATTCTGTGATTCTGGTCAAATCACTTAGTCTCCCCATGTCTACAACCAAAATGAATTTGTTCTTGTGTGATGTAACCAATGCTCATGTAAAGCACTCAATACCTGACAAGTCTGCACTATATAACACTGCAAAAACACAAAATAATAGGTGTTTTGCACACTTCTGTCATTGGGCTATATTTGGGCTACATCTGGGTGATTTTGGGCTACATTTGGGCTCTTTTGTCTCCGGTGGCCATCTTGGGAGATTTATTTGTTATGAAGTTTCCTAATTTCCTCATGTACTGCAGTCTCCTCAGTAGGAAATGCTTTCAGTTTTTTACTTTGATTCCATCATGAAGGTATTCAGATATGTCACACATTTGCCATAAATTCTGAAAGTTAGCACTCTAGTTGCTCATTAGATCACTGTATTAAAACTACTGTTCACCATGGAAGTATTAAAAGTGCATGTTTCAGTCTGCATGTCAGAATTTTTTAATGAAATAGAAGAGGATTTGAGAAGTCACTCAAAATGTGCCCTCATTTTCTTTCTTCAGCATTAATCATAATTTCTATGGCAAAATGAACCCCCTCATTGTGTTCCTTTTTAAATTAAATGTTTTAAGTGTTACCAGTTTATTCCAATCAAGATGGCTTCAGGTGTGCCATACTTTTGTCATAATGAAGACAGTAAGCGCTCTAGTTGTTTTTAAGAACACTCTGGGACATTCTGTCATTGGGCTATACTTGGGCTACATCTGGGTGATATTTGGGCTACATTTGGGCTCTTTTGTCTCTGGTGGCCATCTTGGGAGACTTATTTGTTATGAAGTTTCCTAATTTCCTCATTTACTGCAGTCTCCTCAGTAGGAAATACTTTCAGTTTTTTACTTTGATTCCGTCAAGAAGGCATTCAGATGTGTCACACAATTGCCATAAATTCAGAATGTTAGCACTCTTTTTGCTCATTAGATCACTGTAGTAAAGCTACTGCTCACCAGGGAAAACTGCTGCTGGTATTGAAAGTGCATGTTTCAGTCTGCATGTCAGAATTTTTTAATGAAATAGAAGAGGATTTGAGAAGTCACTCAAAATGTGCCCTAATATTTCTTTCTGCAGCACTAATCATACTTTTTATGGAAAAATGAACCCCCTCATTTTGTTCCTTTTTAAATTAAATGTTTTAAGAGTTACCACTTTAATCCAAGCAAGATGGCTTCAGGTGTGCTATACGTTTATCATAAGTAGGACTGTTAGCGCTCTAGTTGTTCTTTGGAACACTCTGGGAAGCTGCAGTAGAACACAAAGGAATCAACTGACAGTCTCTGCCGTTGTTGGATGTACATGTTTTACTGAGAATGTCAGACTTCATTCTCACATGACTGAGAAAGATAATGTGAATTTACAGAAAATAAGCTCTCAGTTTAGCTTATAGATCACCTTCCAAACCTCTGTGGGAAAAGCATGAGAAAATATTTTTCTCTCAATCATGATATCCCAGCAGAAGGCTTTTTCACATGGTGAAATCACCTTAGAACATACCACAATTCCTAAAATGAGTATGGTACCATCATCAAATGATTTATAATGTAACTAAAGTCTTAAAACCTTCTATTAACTGCAATGCTTTTTAATGAGGTGCTATCATGTATATTGGTCCCAAGATGGCTGCCAACACTTCTTGGATGAAGTGCTGACAGCCAATCAGATCTCAGGATGAGGTGTGGTTAGGCTCTGCCCACATATATATATGAATTTACTTTTGATTTTCTCAGGAACTACTGAACAGATTGACACCAGACCTGCAAAAGGCACATCCCTGACCTGAGGACTACCTCTTTGCCAAATTTAAAGTTATTCTGTTCAGCCGTTCGGGCTGTACCTTGGACTAAAGGTCCCTATGGAAAATTGCATGGGGAAAACGAGTTTTGGGACCCCCCTTTTTTCTCAGCCCCCGCTTAACGAATCCTCCCGAGACTTTCAGGGTAGGAGCGGAGCGGAGCGCCCGACCTATTTTGAAAATTTCGCGAGCATTCGTCAACCGGCGCCAAAGTTATTCCAAATAGAATGTTGCGGATTTCCTATGGAAACACGGTCCTAACTATAACTATCTACTGGCGACCGCCAGTAGATAATATATATATATTATCTACTGGCGGTCGCCAGTAGATAATTATAGTTAGGACCGTGTTTCCATAGGAAATCTGAAAATTCTATTTTGAATAATTTTGGCGCCGGTTGACGAATCCTCGTGAATTTTTCAAAATAGGTGGGGCGCTCCGCTCCACTCCTAACCTGAAAGTCTTGGGGTGATTAGTCAAACGGGGGCCGAGAAAAAAGAGGGGTCCCAAAACGCGTTTTCCCCATGCATTTTTCCATAGGGACCTTTAGTCCAAGGTACAGCCCGAACGGCTGAACAGAATTACTTGAAATTTGGCAGAGAGGTATTCCTCAGGTCAGGGATGTGCCTTTTGAATATCTGGAGTCAATCTGTTCAGTAGTTCCAGAGAAAATTTCAGTTAAAAGTACATATATATCTATAAGCGTGCACCGTGAGCGAGCGCAATTCTGATTGGTTGTTAGATGTCAGTAAACATTCGAATCGGTCGAAATCAGGAAGTGTCGGCCGCCATTTTGTCTCTCGCAGTCTGAGGCAGTGAAAAACAAAGGTGGAGAATGTGCAAAGGGGGCAGGGTGGACAGTTCCTGACCCCCTAGCCTTTGTCAGGGGGTCACTGAAGGACCCCCAAGGGTGAAAAAAACATTTTTTTTTAACGAAAAAGAGCGGGGTGCGCGCACCGTGCGCGCACGGCACACACAACACATCGTGGGCGCTCGGTGCGCGAAGCGCACCGAGTGCCCACAGTGCGCGCACCGTGCGCCCACATACGTGCGCGCACGGTGAAAAACCTGAAAAAAAAAATATTAATGAATACATAACTTAGCATTTAAAAAACCGTACAAATTCACTTAAAAAAACCATAGGTTTCACACACGTTATAGTTAGGAATTAGCATTTAAAAAACCTTGCAAATTCACTTAAAAAAACATAGGTTTCACACATGTTAATAGTTAGCTGGACATTTCCCTCGTAAAAAACCAATGAAATTCCCCCGTTATAGTTAGTGCAGGCAACTATAACTCACGCGACCGCAATCCTCTGCTGATGACGTCAGATATTACATCACTGTATTTAGACACCTATTTACCCATGTCTTTTTCCATTAATCTTTAGCTATACATATATTACAAATATTTATTTTTTAGAAAGACACATATGTAATCAGTGATGTAATATCTGACGTCATCAGCTGAGGATTGCGGTCGCGTTAGTTATAGTTGCCTGCACTAACTATAACGGGGGAATTTCATTGGTTTTTTACGAGGGAAATGTCCAGCTAACTATAACATGTGTGAAACCTATGGTTTTTTTAAGTGAATATATATATATACATTATCTACTGGCGGTATATATATATGTATATATATATATTCACTGAAAAAACCATAGGTTTCACACATGTTATAGTTAGCGGAAATTTTACTGATAAAAAACCAATGAAATTCCCCCGTTATAGTTAGTGCAGGCAACTATAACTCACGCGACCGCAATCCTCTGCTGATGCTAATACTGTATTTAGACACTTATTTGCCCATGTCTTCTTCCATACATTTTTAGCTATACATATATTACAAATATTTTTTTTTCATAAAGACACATATGTCATCAGCAGAAGATTGCGGTCGCGTGAGTTATAGTTGCCTGCACTAACTATAACGGGGGAATTTCATTGGTTTTTTATCAGTAAAATTTCCGCTAACTATAACATGTGTGAAACCTATGGTTTTTTCAGTGAATTTGCAAGGTTTTTTAAATGCTAATTCCTAACTATAACGTGTGTGAAACCTATGGTTTTTTCAGTGAATTTGTACGGTTTTTAAAATGCTAAGTTACTTTACGCCATTCGTGGCGTGCGCGCCCACTTAACGCAGTTCGTTCCGTGCGCGCACGGTGCGTTTCGCGCACCGTGCGCGCACAGTGAGCACGCGGTGCGCTTCGCGCACCGCGCGCCCACTTTACGCATGCAAGACATTTATAGAGGAGATGGTGTGCACTTCAATGATGAAGGGAACAGAGTCTTCCTCTTGAACCTTAGACTCTGCATCGGTACTTACTTGTAGGTACCACTAAAAAATCATTTCATAAACACAACGGCTCTTTTTAGAGCCCCCTAATATCTAAACACTTAAATCTGATTTTCATTTTTTTTTTTTTTTTTCTACCGTACGCTTACCGTAAGCTTACCGTACGCGTACCCCGTGTTTTTTTTTAAAATCAATAAATGTTTTCTTTGTACTTTTCTGTCCTTCTTTGACCCCCTTACAAATGTTAGGGGGTCTGTAACTCTCCTCATTGCCCCCTTTCCTTGTTTTCACTCTTTTTTTTCAGAGTGAAATACACAAAATGGCGGCCGCCGCTTCCTGGTTTCGACCGATTCGAATGTTTACTAAGATCTAAGAGCCAATCAGAATCGCGCTCGCGCACGCCACCGTACGCTTACCGTAAGCGTACGGTAAGCGTACCGTAAGCGGGCTCAGATATATATATTGATTTAAAGGCTATTTTCTCAGAATCTACTGAACAGATTTACACCAAACCTACAAAAGGCACTTCCTTGACCTAGGGACTACCTCTCTGCCAAATTTTGAGTAATTCTGTTCAGCCGTTCGGGCTGTAGCTCGTTCTAAAGGTCCTATGGAAAAATGCATGGGAAAAACGCGTTTTGGGACCCCCCTTTTATCTCAGCCCCCGCTTGACGGATCCCCCCGAGACTTTCAGGGTAGGAGCGGAGCGTAGCGCCCCACCTATTTTGAGAAATTCGCGAGGATTCGTCGACCGGCGCCAAAGTTATTCAAAATAGAATGTTGAGGTTTTCCTATGGAAACGTGGTCCTAACTATAACTACCTACTGGCGACCGCCAGTAGGTAATATATATATATATATATATATATATGTGTGTTGTGTGAATGCTTGCAGGTGAGAGTGTGTTTGTGTGAGAGAAGGAGTGTTTATGTGCATTCATGTGCAAATATGTATATGTGAGCATGTGTGTGTGAGTGAACATGGCAGTCAGTGGTAGGAGTGGCAATAAATTAGATTAAATGTCAGTAAGTGAGTCAGGGTGAGTGAGAATGATGGAGTGAGGGTAAGAGTGAGTGCAAGTGAGTGTTTGTGAGTAGGTGTGAGCTAATCAGTGTAAGCATGAGTGACAGTGTGAGTGTAAGATTGAGCGCAAAAGAGCGAGAATAAATCAATGCAAGTGAGTGATAATGGTTGAGTGGGACTGAGTAGGTGAGGATGAGTGTGAGTTAGTTGATGTGGTGAGTCTATTTTGGAAAATTCTGGTGTTCACATACTGGAGGCAATAATTAGCATACCGGACCTGGCATACTAGAGATATTCATGGGGCATTCATGGCAAAAGGTAGGTGTAGGCATACTGGAAGTAATTCTTGGCATAGGACACCAATGACAAAATGCTCACACTAGCACTTGTATGTGATTCTTGGCATAAAGGACGGCAGCTGTGGCATTTTAGAGGGGGACAACCATGACAAAATGCTGCCCATCTCATTCTAGAGGTAAATCTTGAAATAAGGGGCTCCCATGGTACATGAATAACATTAATAGCAACATTCCAGGACTGGAATATTAGAAGTAATTACCTTCATATGGGGCACCTATGACTTATAGGGGGCACCCATGGCAAAACTCTGTCCCTGGCACAATGGAAGTTGTTTTGGGCATATGGGGGCACCCATAGCAAATTTTGGAAAAAAAAGGGGGTCAACTCCTGTGGTACATCAGGTTTCATTGGCTTGACATACCATGAAAGGACTTGTATATTAAAAGAATGCCCTTTCATAACCCCATGACTTTTTAGCAGATTTATGTGAAACGTTTGCTTTAGAATGCACGATTTGGTGATTTTTTTCCAAAATTCTCTTGCAGAGAGAACCCCCAAACCCATTCAAAAGTTCTCTTGTTCATTTGCTTTGCTCGCTACAATGTAGGACAAGTATTATATTACATACACACCACCACTTTCAAAGGTTATTTCAGCACCTTAATATATGTTTATACAAAAGAGTCATTTGTGATGTATTTTTATATTAATTGCATGTTTATAATGTAATTTCAGTGATGTCACTTATTGTGATGTCATCCGGGTTAAGGTCAATTCACATCACTTCCTGGGAAGATTCAGAGTCAAATTTATATGATGATTTTTCTTTTGATATCAAGAAGGTCAAGGGGGGTATCATCACATCACTTCTGCTGTGCTTGGCCTTTGGTGAAACGATGTCCATTAACTTAAGTGATTTGCCAACCTGTGAAAATCTGATTCTAAGTCTGCTTGGAGTGGCACTTTGTGTTCTACCAATAACTATCTGGAAACAACTCTGTGTCTGCACTCTTTTTGTTATTACCAATGACTTTAATCAGTTGGTGGCTACCACGATCCTCCTTTTTGAAAGCCCCAGAAGAAAACCTTTGAAAACTCTCTCCACTTCCTTCAGCTATTGCTTTGCCTTTGAAGCAGACTTCCTATCCTGGAAACGCCATTCCAGGACTACAAGTGTGGCAAGTCGGCATCAACTTGACTCATCTCTTACATGCATTACTTTGTGGAGTCAGTATCAACTCCTTTCCAGACCCAAGGTTGCACGGTGTTTTTCTCACTGCCACCCTATGTCTTAAGGTATTGTCCTTTAGCTGAGGCTAGTTGCTCTAATTGTGAATCCATTTGAGCAATCTCTACCTATTGTAATTCCAGCGATGCCAGTATTTCAATATTTGGCTGGGCATTAGCCAATAATCCCAGTTTCTATGGGTGACTGTGAGAACCACAGGGTACTCACGGTTTCATGAATGCCCACGCCATATAATTATGTTTATTGTGCCAAGTCTGACTCGAGATACAGACTTCTGAGGTGTGGTAGCCACAGGGGTCTTTTCGTGTCTGCTAACCATTTCAAGAACCAGCAGTCCTGATCTTAGAGCTTTGCATTGGGAGACCAGCTGGAGCTGTAACTGATTTCGAATTGAATGGTGGCAGGTAATTCCTGTCACCAATTTCCCTAATACACCCATTATCTGGAACTTTGACTTTGGCCAGTTCATTTTCAGTTTAAAAGGATCATAGGTTGTGGGTTGGAATACTTTTTTCATTTTTTAGTGTTGTTGTAATTCTTGTGGTATTTGAACCATGTATAGGTGTTACAAAAACCTATGACACTGAACTTGCCAGTCTACATCAAGCTCATACATCTTGCAACTGAGTGAATTTTCATTTCTTTTCTCAGCAAATATGACTGTAGCCAATATGTCCCAACCTCCTCCTTTTTCAGATGAGAAAGGAGATCCTACCTTACCGTGGAAAGAATGGGGGAAATTATTCCAGTCTGATCTTATAGCATAGGAGGTGAAACTTTTTCCCCTTTAAGAAAGAAGCACATTTTGCTACATAATTTAGGTGTTCATGGCAGAAGAGTTCAGGAAACCTTGATATCACCTTCTTCTGATAGTTATGAGGAGGAGGATGGCCAGAGCAATGTATATTTTATGACACTTCAAAAGTTGGAAGGGCACTTTGGGAGGAAGGTCAACAAAGTCTTAGAGAGAAACACAATTTTTTCAGTAGAATCCATTGTGGAGGTGCCTACACTTGGGAATTTTGACACTTCTCGCAAAACCCTGTTGCACACAGAAGTAAGTACAAAAGGTCTGAGGGCGACCCTGGTTCAAGTGGTGGAGAAAATTGTAGCCTTGGCTTCTAGGTCTCTGAAAGGTGCTGAGGCTATTTACTCTGCTATTGAGAAGGAGGCTTTGGCATGATACTGGACCATTACGCATTTCAGTTTTTATTTATGGGGTCTTCCTTTTACATTGAGGACGCATCACAAACCTCTTACATATATATTTTCATCTAAGGGTAGAGAAAATTCCACTACCCGAGTTTCTAAGTGGCTCCAGGGTTTAGAGGGATGCAACTTTAGAATTTACTTCATTCAAGGTAATAAAAACTTGAATGCTGTCTGTCTGTCAAGGTTACCATTGAGTGTTGATGGAGTGGAGAAGGCGGTGGGCCTGGACGATCCTGTGTTATTGATTACACGTCCAGGGATTTCAAAGGATGAGTTGCATTCAAGTACTCTTCTTGGCCAATTTACTTTGGATAGCATAAGCAGCATAAAAATATCCAGTGATTTTATTGCAGAGAGTGCAGGTATAAAAGTGACCTTATTTGTTTATATATTGGAGAGCTCCAAAACCTTCTTGAAGAGGTGCAGAAAGACTTTTGCCCAAGGTCTTCAGGAAGGGATTATATTTCTGGTAGGTAAACACAAGGTACTCCATTATAATGATCATAAACAACAATTCAAAATCTATTATAAATGTATGCAGCATTTGAATCCATAGGCCAGAACATCTTACTGTGTAGACACATAAAGCAATTTGAATCTCAGAAAAAACACCCTACTTTGTTTTTTGATTCAGCCAGCTATTTTTTGCAAGAGTTCACAAGAAAATGTGTATATAAAAAAATGTTGTGTTATGTTACTGGATATTTATAGCATCCATGTATGCCACTTGTATATACTCTTAGTGTGAATTCATCGGGACCCGTGGAATTCTCCAAGTCATATGGCCTGGTTTTGAGTTTGGCATACAGGGTGTTACGCAACAAACTTGGCAGATGTTCCATCCACCATTTTACAAGTCCATTATGGCACATGTAATGTGGTAGATGGGATATCCATCATGTTTTGACAAGATCATACTATCCTCCAAGCTCTGACTAAAGCCCATAGTCTCTTTCTCATCCATTTTAAAGTATATTTGATATCTTAAACAACCTCCAGCTTCACCGAGAAGTGGTGCTCCATACTTATATTTACAAGATTCAGCTGAACCTCAAAATCAACAAGGATTACAACGGCACAACATACCAAAAATGATGTTTGAAGGATGATCACTGGTGTACACAACTATGTCTACCAATCCACGATCTTACCTAAAGGACCATTGTTAGACCTGGCATTCTTGTTCTTGGTATGCCTTCACCTGACTTTTTGCCTCTACCTCCTGTATTAATGATGCTGTGCTGCAATTTGGTTTTGCTGGATTAGATTCTTTAGGCCCTTGCCACTGCTGTTCAGTGTCAAAGTGCAAGCTCTCCCTGTGTAAATTGTTACTATGATTGGTTATCCATGATTGGCACATATGATTTACTGGTAAATCCCTTTTCAGTGTACTGTTTGTGCCCATGGCCTTTAAATCAAAGGTTACTAATGTGCCTGCAGCACTGATTATGCCACCCACATGAGTAGCCATGTAAGTGTGTCTCAGACCTGCCACTGTAGTGTCTACGCATGCAGTTTTAAACTGCCATGTCAACCTGGCAAGTGCACTCACTTGCCATGCCCTAACCCTCTCTCTTCTTACATGTAAGACACCCCTAAGGTAGGCCCAAGGCACCCCCATTGGCAGGGTTCAGTGTATGTAAGAGGTAGGACATGTACTGGTGTGTTTTACATGTCCTGATAGTGAAATACTGCCCATTTCGTTTTTCATTATTGAAAGGCTAACTGTCCCATAGGCTAACATGGGAGTTACTTTGTAACATCTTACAAGTATAACTTTCTATTAGAAGAAGATAGATAGAGAAGTGGAGTTTAGACTCTCTGAACTCAGAATTTAATAACACATCTTCTTAGGAAGATGTTTTTTAAATTGTGTGTTTGAAAATGACACTTTTATAAAACATGCATTTTCTGGTTTAACCATTCTGTATGCCTCTGCTGTTTGTGTATTGACTGTCTGGTTTTGGAGTGACAGGATCGGGGGATGTGCATTCACTCTAGACAGTTCCAAAGAGGGGTGTGGGGGGGTTGAAGTGTGTCCTGCCTTTCGTGGGTAACTCATAGTTGGGCCGAATAGACCTGGGTTGAGTAGTGGGAGGAGTTTCACTAGCACCTGAATAGGCTGCGTCTCCTTTGCACAATGCAGTCTTCACCGTCTGTAGTGAAGCTGGGCCAAAGAGAACAGAACTGGTTTGGACAGTGCTCAGAGTCCCTTGCCACAAAGAGAAGATGGGGTATAAGTATTGGACCTTAAACCCCAGAAAATTAGATCACTTCTGGACTCAAAAGGAACCTCTGCCAATGAGAAGAGCTGTAGAGCTGTAAGGAGGAGTACTGGCCCTTTGCTGTGTATGCTTTGCTGGGTTGGCCTGCAGTTGAGAGTACAAACACTGGAACTTTGCAGTGAACCTGCTTGAAGAAGAATCTCCAAGGGCTTGTGTGTGATTGCCTCCTGTTCTGAAGTCTCAGGGCCACGAAGACTTCACCTGCACCCACTAACCAGCACCTGGACTCCTCTGTGGACTCCTGTATTCTAAAGGGCATCAATTCCAGTTCTGGGCCTTAAGAATTGTGTGGTGTGTTACGGCAAAGCAAGAAGAACAATGCCATTGACGCTGTGATCTGCACCGAGGTGTATGTGCTTGTGGATGTCTGCAGTTATCGGCCTTACCAATGCCAGTGCTCGCACTGACCCCATCCCCACTAGTGTCTGCATCCCGTTTTCGCTGAGCTGCTAATCGACAATGGTGGCTTCACAAACTCTTCAACGTCGCATCACCTCACTGGAACCGATGCCTCACCGCTGATGCAGCCTAACTTCCCTTGTCCTGGATTCGATACCTCGGGAGTTGACGCCCTCCCTCCCCATGGCATAAAGGAACCGGCCTCACCTCTGCACCGAAGCCTCACCTCCACGATACCGTCAACCGTCTATTGACTTTGTTTCCAAGGTACTGTTGCTTGCGGTTCTGTTTGACGAAGTGCCCGACTCTGCACACCTCGCGGTCTGTGCTGTACTTTGGATATATGCCCGTCACAACGTCGTAATAGCCCCAGGTGGAGCTATTTGTCACTACAATTGCTATTTCAGAAGTAACTGTTTTAAAAGACATGTCTTGATACATGTATGTTAGATTGTTATTGTTTTGGTCTTGTTTGGTTTAGATAAAGATATTTTACTTTTCTAAACTGGTGCGGTGTCCATTTGTGGTGTTTGCACTGTGTTCATGCCTGTTGAGTACAAATACGTTACACATTGCTTTTGGCATAACCTGTCTGCTTGTGCTAAGCTACCAAGGACGTGAGTGGGGGTGATCTGAAGTGTGTAACTCCCTTACCCTGACTAAGAGCTAGGGTCCCTACTTCGTCAAAGGTGCATACCTCTTCCAACGAGAGACCCCCATTTCTAACAACCACTGATTGTAAAAATGAAGTAAATGTATTAAAGTGCCAATAAAGCTACAGATACCTTGAACAAACGAGAGTCAAAAACCACACAACAGCAAAAAGCCCCAAATCTACTTGCATTGACTAGCAATAAACAATTTTAGAGAATCACGACATAAGGTCTCACTATGATATCTGGATCTCTTGCTTACTCATACCTCTTGCAATTATTGTGCTTAACTGCAAGTCACAATTTCAAACCCTAGTAAGGTTGGCTCCGGCTTCCATCCTTCCAATGTCAATAAATTACATTCGGTAATAGCAGCACCAATTAGCAGCACTTGGAAATAGCACACATGCCCCATGAAGCACCTCATATAACCAAATTATAGTTTTCATTATTTTTCTTGTTGTTATTATTAATATTATTAATATTAAAACTATTTTACAGATAGTGGAAGCAGATTTATTTAAGTCCCAGACGTGCGTGCTGAAAGCCGACATGACACCTCATAAAAAACAGCAAAATCCACAATCTACAGCTGTCAGTGTTCAGAAGAATACCATCGAATTTAGGAACAATAAATACAACATGCAAAGAATGCTTCAGGACCGAGGCATGCTTTATTGTCATTCCAGTGAAGTGACATAATTTGAACACTTCAAATATTGCCACGGTGCATCAAAAGCAATGCATCGTTGTTACACTTTTTATTGCTATCAATACACACATTAAAAAAAATCAATTGCAAAGGGGAACACGATCGCAGCAGTCACAGAAAATGGCTGGCATCTCATCAGAAGGAAATGGCCTGTTCGCTGTTGGTTACGGTTTTTTCATGCATCTGTTCACGTTATGTGGATGTGCCGGCAACAGAGATAATAAATCTTCCCTAGGGACACTCTCGTTCTCTGCTGTACTCTTTTCTGTATTTTTTTTACACATTTTATTGTTTTAACGATAAAATGTATGATTAGTCAATGAGCCAAAAAAGGCTAGACCGCTTTGTAGAAAACAATTCACGTCTAGATCACGTGAAAATTAAAACAGAGATGTGCACTGCATTATCGATAGAAAACGTCTACAGCCCACAACCTTAGACAAATAATAGTCCAAAAGACGAGGAAGTCGATAACGCAGAACTCCACTGAGACCCGAGATTTAACAGGGAGAAAAGGAAAACCAATCAGACCAGCCGATGGCAAAGGACAGGAGAGCCATTCATTAAGGCCAAGTCGTGAGTGGACACAAATAGAATCAGGTTCAGCCACAGTATGGCTCTTACAATTACCCGGCAAGTATTTAGAACGCGTCTGTCACACAAAGCAAAATAGCACAGTATTGAAGAACACAAAGAGAAATCTGAAGGAACAGCCGCGACCCAAGGGCCACTAGTCCTCTTGAAGGACTACAAAAGACAGCTCTGTGATCGCCGAGACACTCAGGTCAGAGCCATTCTTGTGCTGATGATGTGCCGCTATACATACCGCTGGGCACGCTGCAGATCAGATATCGACTGTCTGTTCCCTTTGCTTGTTAGCACAGTGGACTTGGTTATGAGAAACCAATGCGCCCAAAATGTCTGCTTCCCAGGATACAAGCCAAAGGAAGCAAAGAAATCCGTGTATCCCTGGCATGGAACTAATTCTGCCCGAACCCTATTTTGTGCCAAAAGGCAATGCGGCCTGTAACTGGTCTACTGAATCCCGCATCTGCCGCAGCCGCTGCGGAAGCCTCTCTTTCTCCTACCTCGCCGCCAGAGCCTGGAACGACCTCCACATCCACATGCGCACCTCTCCTCTCTGCAGGACTTCAGGAAGCAGCTCAAGACCTGGCATTTGGACTGCCACAGTCATTCGACCCAGGCGCATACCGGCCTCCAGTGCCTGGAGACACCCCCCGCCTGGTGTGACAAGCCATGCACTACAAGACCGCCTGATTGATTTATTGATTGATTGACATCTTCATATCTGCTCCAAGCCAGGACTGTCATTTCACAAGACATGCTATCTCGACTTGTAAGGTGTTCCATTATTTTGCTTCTAAATATGGCTAGCTTGGTGATAATCCTTAAATGCCATAAATTTGTAACAACACAGATTAGACAACCTTGCATCACAGCGGGAACACATCAGCCCCATCGTGAATTTCTTCCCTGGTCTTACTTTTACTGACAGAATAGTCTAGCATGCCGGCTTGAGCTATTATGGCCGGCATAGTTTGACCTCTTCATATCAGAAAAGCAATACATCTCTGGACTTTAACACCTAGCCAAAAGAGGGGAGAGGATGGTGGTGAGAAGAGGCCCTGGTGACCACCTTCTCTTGCACCAGTGCGGTCATTCACAATGCAGTTGGAGTTATCTATGATATCAAGCGCTGAGGACTGAAGAGGCAACAGCTGATGCTTTTCACAGAAGCTCTAGCTCGGAACAGTGTAACGCTTTGGTAATGGAGCAGCCAGGACTACAATGATGTGGCAGTATTAGCGGTAGGAGTGAGCATAGAGGATAGACGGTTGGCATCAAAGACTATAGATGGGCTACACCTCCTCCTGAGCTATATTAGAGTCAGTGGTCTTCAAATGACCGGTACAAAAATGGCAACAGAGTTATGCTGGTTATGTCCAGGGTAGGCCACGTGCCTCAAATGGATTGGACTGAAGAAGGGGTAAAGGTTGCAAGGAAGGGCAGTAATGTGCCAAATGGACTACAAAGTTACTTGTGAGTGATTCTGAGAGGCAAGATATGCGGAGAAAGTTTTCCTCACAATCATTACCAGTCGCTGCTTAACAAAATATTTTCCTTCCACTTAAAAAGATATGTACTCTTATCTCATTACTGAGGTCGCTGCCGACTTCACACAGTGCACTTATCCACCAAAGTGGCCTATTTAGAGTTTGGTGGATGGGTTATTCTGTCACAAACATTGTGGCTCTCCCGTCTGCCATATTACAAGTGTTTTATAGCCTATGGTACTCGTAATATGACAAATGAGATATCTGTCATGTTTTGATGGAGTAGCCCATCCATCAAACTACAAATAAGGCCCACTCCTCATTCATTAGGAATTTCTATTGAGTAGGACTGCCGAACCAATGACAAGACCTACCCTCTACCCTGGCATCCCTACTTTGTTATCTTTTGTTAGGCAACCCTTTTATATAAGACTGTGTGTAATTTTGTTTTACACATTCGCCGTTGACGGCAATTTGACAATTCAAGCCTATATGTAGTAGCCAGTTTACCTGATTTTCTCCAACAATGGAATACATTGTTGGTCCCCCACCCATTACTATTTCCTCCTCTAGGCAATCCCTGTGTGTAATATACTAGAGCTGGAAATGACAATGTTGATGGCTGAACTCTTCCATATATAGCAGGTAGTGCTGTATAAGGTAGCTGGGACAATGAGAGGTCGAAGCCATGAAGAGTGCAGATCAGTGTGGCAGACAGGAGGGGTATGGCCGGATTGGGAAATGCTTTATAAGCCCAGAAACACCATTGAAAGGCAAATTAGGATTCTTTGTGGAGGTGTAGGGAGTCGTGAGAAAGGGACAGTGAAATCATGTTTTAAGCTACTGATATTAATTAATCAGTGGAGGGAGAGAGAAGCTGAGATCCATTCGGCTTCCAGGTGAGGATACAAACTAATAAGGGAATGGATAACTTGTACCTGTATTACAATCAGGATCTGGTGTGTTGGCCGTTGTTGGACTTGGCCCTTCTGGCAGGTTCACCCCTGAACTTTTTGCTCTTTATTGGTGACTTGGTGTGGTAATTGTTTGGTCTCTGCGCACTTTCCCTGTGTCCCAGGGTAAAGTGCGTGCGTGCTCTGAGTGCATGTGGTGAGATAGGCCTGCCCTCCCATAGGAATGCATGGGGAATGTATGTGTCCCTAGTAGTTCCTGATGCGTGGGGTGTGCAGGCCCGAGTTTGGTATGTGCGGACTCGTGGGAGTGAATGCTGCGCGATGATGTGTGCGGCGTGCATGTACCTAGTGTGGAAGTGCCACTTCTAGAAGTGGGCACTTCTGTGTGCAGTGTGTCTGTCGCGTGATTGGCTGGTCGTGTCATGTGACGGGCTAGGAATTCCCCAGAGTCAGGATGAGTCACCCAGTGGTGAATGGGGAGATCAACAGCTAGATGGGTGGGAGGAGTACACCTGGGTCCTGAATAGGACAGGGTTTTCCACACACAATGCTGGCCCCGCCCCCTGCGGTGCAACTGACGACCCTAGCCCTGCCAATGAATAGAGTGAGGGGCTGAGCACATCAAGGGTGCTCCCCAACCAGCTGCGACTGGTTTTCCCCCTCACCCTGAACCCAGAACAAAGGGATTTGGTGTATAAAAAGGGGCTGTGTCCCCTTACAAAATGTTCTTGTTCTGACTTGAATCTGCCAGGGGCGTGCTGCTGCTTGGGCCCAGGGGAAGGCTTGCCTCCCTGGGCCCTGCCCAGCCCCTGGATGCCTGATGGACTTCAGGGACTTGTTACTTCTAGCGCCTGGTTCTGCTTTGGATCCTGACAGGAGGGGGCTCGCTGCTGGTGGGGCCCAGGAGGGACCGCCATGGGGGTTGCCTCCCTGCTGGAGGGCCCTGTGTGCTGGCCCCTGGGCCCTGCCTTGCCCCCTTGATGCCTCCAGGACTTTGAGGGCGACTTGCTTTATTTCCCTTGCCCCAGGACCTCTGCAACAGCCTGCTAGCGCTCTGGGAGCGCTTTATCGCTATTTTCGCCAGGAAGAAGAGCGTGCATGCTCTGCAGCGCTCAGCTGCCATCCTGGCCCCCAGAGGGAATCCCCAGCGTAGGGATCCCCCCGTAATGGCTGTTCCGTGTGGGAGCCTACCCCGCCGCCTGTCGGCTTATTGTAATTAGGCGCGGGTGCCCACCCCGCATTGCGGCGTTAATTTGTGTCTTTGCGGGTGCCCACCCCGCTAAATATGCCGCCATCTGCTTTTATTAATAAGCGGGGGCCCACCCCGCTTATTTCTGCTCATTTCTATGCCTTTGATGCGCGGGTGCCCACCCCGCGACTTGATTGCCAGAAGAAAATCACCGCCGCGGCCCGAGCTGCATTTAAAAATCCTCGCCGAGCCCGCGGCCCGCCTGGTTGTGGGCGGGGCCGCGGGACGGAAGCGGAAGTGCCGCCATTTGCCCCGGAGCCTCGCAGGCTCCACCAGTGAAGTCCCGGTCCCGAGATGGGGGACCGGGCGAAGGCCGGCGCATCCAGGGACGGGGCTCTCATGAGGTGAGAGAGCCCCGCCAGTACAGAGAAAAAGAGAGTTCCCGCCCAGAGGCCCAGTGAGTGAGGGCTGAAGGGGGGGCGAGAGAGAGGCACCAGTGCCGGTGCCAACAACCTGGGCGGCCCCGTCGAGCAGCGGGCCGCCCCAACAAGGGGGCATGTTTATTTTAGAGCGCTCCTGCGCTCCAACCACGGGGGCATGCGTGTTCAAAGCGCCAGTGTACCCAACAAGGGGGCATGTCTATTTTAGAGCGCTCCTGCGCTCCAACGACGGGGGCACATTGTCCTAGAGCCTAGAAGGCTCCAACGGAGGGCGCATGTATGTCGTTTTACAGAGCCTACGTGGCTCCAACGCTGGGTGCCAGTTCCTCGTGTGGGAACATGATTATTCTAGAGCCCAGAGAGGCTCCAACTTGGGGACATGGTGTGTGTCGAGCCTAGGTGGCTCCAACGTTGTGGATATTGTTCCAAGGGCTAGTGAGAGCCCATGCCTTATTTGCCTACCACAGCTGCGCAGCACTTAGTGCCAGCTGCAGCGTTTAGGCCCTGCTTTGTCCCCAGCTGCCCAGCAAGTAGTGGGCAGCTGCTACGTTTAGGTTCTGGTGCGTCCTGGACTCTAATGTGATTGAGGTGTTATTGCGATTCATGCTAATGTGCTTTTGGGTGCTAGGAAATGTATTGTGTATAGCATGTTTTGCGCACCCTGTGTCTGATACCTCTAAATGTGGTTAGTTCTGCCTAGGAGGTTGTTTTACCTTGTTTAGGTTGATGGTAGGGAGAATGTACTTCCCTGTGTTATGTACGCCCCTAGTGTAGGTATACTTAGGTGGCTAAGTCTAAGGCGTTAGACTTGCGAGAATTGCATAATGTGATTTATGCCCCTGTGATAGATGCAGGATAGGTTTTATACCTGAGGCTAGTGTGATGACGCTGAGGTCATTATTGCGCCAGTAGAGACTGGTTGTGCTCTACAGTTACTGTGTGTTATGTTCTACGTTTACTATTGGTGATTTGTGCTATGTTCTAAGTCCCAATTCCTGACAGTGGTCCATGTGGCCCTGTCCCCTGTATATATAATCCCTTGTAAATTCTGCCCGTGCCTGTTGGCACATTGTAGAGTGTGTGTTTTTATCTAATGTGTTGTGTATAATACAAAGGCTATTTTTATAGAATACCTTGTGTGGAGTTTCCTTTGTGGTGGGCCTTGGGTGTTGTTGCTGGGTGCGCGCGCAAACGCTTTACACATCGCCTCAGAGATAAGCCTGACTGCTCGTGCCAAGCTACCAAGGGGGTGAGCAGGGGTTATCTTTGGCGTGTAACTTCCTTGCCCTGACTAGAGTGGTGGTTTCTGCCTGACTTTGGCGCAAGCCTTAGCCAACCAGAAATCCCATTTCTAATATTGGTGATCAGCGGTGGGATTTGGACTTGCGTTTGCGCTGTACCGCAGCAGCAACTGGCCGCACTACAAAACTCTGCATTTAGACAAATCACATGGTATAGGGATTATTGTTTTAAAGTTTGCTTTTAAATGTAATTTCTTTGAAAATGTGTTCTTGTGCACTGTGAGTTAGGTGTCCCTAGCTCGGGAGGGTGGATCATCCCCCTTAGTGCATTGTGTTTTCTGGATTCACCAGAGGGTGGGATCCAGTGGTGGCAGCAGATGTGTGTCCAGTGCATGTATTCCCATTCCCAGTTCCAGGGCTAGTGGTACCTGTGTCACGTGGTGGTCAGGTTGAGAAATCAGGGGCGGTAGAAACTGTCTTACCAGTCTTGGGAGGGGTTTGGGGATGAATGTGTAATGCGCTGGATGAATGTGAATGTCCCATTCCCAGTTCCCAGAGTAATAGTGCCTGTGTCACGTGGTGGTCAGGTTGAGAAATCAGGGGCGGTAGAAACTGTCTTACTAGTCTGGGGGGTGTGTGAGTGTGGATGAATGGTGTGAGTTCTCTGAAAGAAGGAGCTTGCTGAATACTTTGGTGTGAGTTCTCTGAAATAAGGAGCTTGCTGGTTGATTGGGTGTGAGTTCTCTGGGATAGGGAACTTGCATTGGGGAGTGATTCCAAAAGTAGTGGCTGAGGTGTCTTCCAGCCCAGCGTGGTGGAAGAGGTTCAGAGTAGCCCAGCTAGGTCTCGGTGTAGGGGCTCACGTCCTGTCTCTGCGGAGAAGGAGTGGGTGGGACTGCGTGTCTCCAGGTGGCCGAAACCCAGTGTCAGGGCCTGGATGGTTTCTTTAGGGAACATCAGGTCGGGGGCCTAGGCTGTACCAATAGGTCACTTGAGGAGGATCTCCCAGTGTCTAGAGGACGTGGAGCGTCTGCATTCAGAGCTCCAGTAGTCCTGGTGTCTGGCGGTACTGCTCCAGTTGGGAGGGTGCGGAAGTCCAGAGGGAGGGGTGAGAGGGGGAGGGATTCCCCAGTGGGAACCAGTAGGTCAGGGACCAGCCGGGAGGGCTGTGTCGCCACTGAGTGACCGTGGTCTCGCCACTTCTGTCCTGGGGGGTCTGCACGCACTGTCAGATGGACAGGAGGTCGTGAGATCAGCGCCAGGCAGACTGTCACACGACCCATTAGTTATGGGTCACCCTCGTTAAGTCCTGGTTCGCCAGGCATCTGACCAAAGGGTACGTCCCTCGGTTGGGGAGCCAGTAGTCTGTGTTTCCGGATCTGGACGTAAGGGCAGCTGTAGTCCTGAGGGCAGGTGGGGCTCATCTTAGGTGAAGAGACCCTGCTCTACAGTGGAAGGGGGTGCAGAGGGAGGGAGTCCTCGCCTCTGACCCCTTGGATCCCAGGTGGTAGACCAGTCGGTGGAGAGAGGTCCTGAACTGGTGGGAGAGTTGTGTTCTGGTGGGTGCTTCCCTGGGAGGGTGCGGAACCCCAGAAGTAGAGGTAGGGTGGGGCATTCTTGCCCGTGACCAGCGTAGGGATCCCCCCGTAATGGCTGTTCCGTGTGGGAGCCTACCCCGCCGCCTGTCGGCTTATTGTAATTAGGCGCGGGTGCCCACCCCGCATTGCGGCGTTAATTTGTGTCTTTGCGGGTGCCCACCCCGCTAAATATGCCGCCATCTGCTTTTATTAATAAGCGGGTGCCCACCCCGCTTATTTCTGCTCATTTCTATGCCTTTGATGCGCGGGTGCCCACCCCGCGACTTGATTGCCAGAAGAACCTAGGTTGAAGGATCAGTGGTAGTTGGGAACTACACTGAGAGGGAGAGTGGAGAATGGCTTGTATGCCAGGGGTTACTACCCCCCACTCTGGGTTTGGCAAGGACCAGTGGTATCTGGGTGGCCTAGGGCCTGGTCCTGGCCGTGGACAACTAGGTAGTACCAGTGGGGTAGCCTAGTTGGGCCTGAGTTCTTTTCGGTTGTTTTTTTTTCAGATGGAACCATGTTGATTGAGAATGGCGTAGAACAGGAGAGTGTCCCTGCAGTGCGGGCCTGCGTCCGTGTTCTATCGCCCCAAGCAGGGAAGACCATCACGGTGGTGATTGGTCTGCCCTGCGTTTTGGCTGGAAGGGGGTTGTGTTGGACTTGGCCCTTCTGGCAGGTTCACCCCTGAACTTTTTGCTCTTTATTGGTGACTTGGTGTGGTAATTGTTTGGTCTCTGCGCACTTTCCCTGTGTCCCAGGGTAAAGTGCGTGCGTGCTCTGAGTGCATGTGGTGAGATAGGCCTGCCCTCCCATAGGAATGCATGGGGAATGTATGTGTCCCTAGTAGTTCCTGATGCGTGGGGTGTGCAGGCCCGAGTTTGGTATGTGCGGACTCGTGGGAGTGAATGCTGCGCGATGATGTGTGCGGCGTGCATGTACCTAGTGTGGAAGTGCCACTTCTAGAAGTGGGCACTTCTGTGTGCAGTGTGTCTGTCGCGTGATTGGCTGGTCGTGTCATGTGACGGGCTAGGAATTCCCCAGAGTCAGGATGAGTCACCCAGTGGTGAATGGGGAGATCAACAGCTAGATGGGTGGGAGGAGTACACCTGGGTCCTGAATAGGACAGGGTTTTCCACACACAATGCTGGCCCCGCCCCCTGCGGTGCGACTGACGACCCTAGCCCTGCCAATGAATAGAGTGAGGGGCTGAGCACATCAAGGGTGCTCCCCAACCAGCTGCGACTGGTTTTCCCCCTCACCCTGAACCCAGAACAAAGGGATTTGGTGTATAAAAAGGGGCTGTGTCCCCTTACAAAATGTTCTTGTTCTGACTTGAATCTGCCAGGGGCGTGCTGCTGCTGGGGCCCAGGGGAAGGCTTGCCTCCCTGGGCCCTGCCCAGCCCCTGGATGCCTGATGGACTTCAGGGACTTGTTACTTCTAGCCCCTGGTTCTGCTTTGGATCCTGACAGGAGGGGGCTCGCTGCTGGTGGGGCCCAGGAGGGACCGCCATGGGGGTTGCCTCCCTGCTGGAGGGCCCTGTGTGCTGGCCCCTGGGCCCTGCCTTGCCCCCTTGATGCCTCCAGGACTTTGAGAGCGACTTGCTTTATTTCCCTTGCCCCAGGACCTCTGCAACAGCCTGCTAGCGCTCTGGGAGCCCTTTATCGCTATTTTCGCCAGGAAGAAGAGCGTGCATGCTCTGCAGCGCTCAGCTGCCATCCTGGCCCCCAGAGGGAATCCCCAGCGTAGGGATCCCCCCGTAATGGCTGTTCCGTGTGGGAGCCTACCCCGCCGCCTGTCGGCTTATTGTAATTAGGCGCGGGTGCCCACCACGCATTGCGGCGTTAATTTGTGTCTTTGCGGGTGCCCACCCCGCTAAATATGCCGCCATCTGCTTTTATTAATAAGCGGGTGCCCACCCCGCTTATTTCTGCTCATTTCTATGCCTTTGATGCGCGGGTGCCCACCCCGCGACTTGATTGCCAGAAGAAAATCACCGCCGCGGCCCGAGCTGCATTTAAAAATCCTCGCCGAGCCCGCGGCCCGCCTGGTTGTGGGCGGGGCCGCGGGACGGAAGCGGAAGTGCCGCCATTTGCCCCGGAGCCTCGCAGGCTCCACCAGTGAAGTCCCGGTCCCGAGATGGGGGACCGGGCGAAGGCCGGCGCATCCAGGGACGGGGCTCTCATGAGGTGAGAGAGCCCCGCCAGTACAGAGAAAAAGAGAGTTCCCGCCCAGAGGCCCGGTGAGTGAGGGCTGAAGGGGGGGCGAGAGAGAGGCACCAGTGCCGGTGCCGACAACCTGGGCGGCCCCGTCGAGCAGCGGGCCGCCCCAACAAGGGGGCATGTTTATTTTAGAGCGCTCCTGCGCTCCAACCACGGGGGCATGCGTGTTCAAAGCGCCAGTGTACCCAACAAGGGGGCATGTCTATTTTAGAGCGCTCCTGCGCTCCAACGACGGGGGCACATTGTCCTAGAGCCTAGAAGGCTCCAACGGAGGGCGCATGTATGTCGTTTTACAGAGCCTACGTGGCTCCAACGCTGGGTGCCAGTTCCTCGTGTGGGAACATGATTATTCTAGAGCCCAGAGAGGCTCCAACTTGGGGACATGGTGTGTGTCGAGCCTAGGTGGCTCCAACGTTGTGGATATTGTTCCAAGGGCTAGTGAGAGCCCATGCCTTATTTGCCTACCACAGCTGCGCAGCACTTAGTGCCAGCTGCAGCGTTTAGGCCCTGCTTTGTCCCCAGCTGCCCAGCAAGTAGTGGGCAGCTGCTACGTTTAGGTTCTGGTGCGTCCTGGACTCTAATGTGATTGAGGTGTTATTGCGATTCATGCTAATGTGCTTTTGGGTGCTAGGAAATGTATTGTGTATAGCATGTTTTGCGCACCCTGTGTCTGATACCTCTAAATGTGGTTAGTTCTGCCTAGGAGGTTGTTTTACCTTGTTTAGGTTGATGGTAGGGAGAATGTACTTCCCTGTGTTATGTACGCCCCTAGTGTAGGTATACTTAGGTGGCTAAGTCTAAGGCGTTAGACTTGCGAGAATTGCATAATGTGATTTATGCCCCTGTGATAGATGCAGGATAGGTTTTATACCTGAGGCTAGTGTGATGACGCTGAGGTCATTATTGCGCCAGTAGAGACTGGTTGTGCTCTACAGTTACTGTGTGTTATGTTCTACGTTTACTATTGGTGATTTGTGCTATGTTCTAAGTCCCAATTCCTGACAGTGGTCCATGTGGCCCTGTCCCCTGTATATATAATCCCTTGTAAATTCTGCCCGTGCCTGTTGGCACATTGTAGAGTGTGTGTTTTTATCTAATGTGTTGTGTATAATACAAAGGCTATTTTTATAGAATACCTTGTGTGGAGTTTCCTTTGTGGTGGGCCTTGGGTGTTGTTGCTGGGTGCGCGCGCAAACGCTTTACACATCGCCTCAGAGATAAGCCTGACTGCTCGTGCCAAGCTACCAAGGGGGTGAGCAGGGGTTATCTTTGGCGTGTAACTTCCTTGCCCTGACTAGAGTGGTGGTTTCTGCCTGACTTTGGCGCAAGCCTTAGCCAACCAGAAATCCCATTTCTAATAGCCGTCTTAAAGAACCCTCATTCACGTACAGGAGTAGAGGAACAGTATATCTTGATTATTCCTTTTTTAGTGTAAGGTGAAAGCATCATCATTGGGTCTTTTTTGTAAAATATGCTTTTCCTCCACCTGGAGGTAGACCAACTGGTGACAACAGTAGTGCCAGAAATTAAGTGAATTAAGGTGAATGTTAAAATTACATATATCTGAGCAACGAGAAAAATGTATTCGGTTGGAGATGGGGCAAGGTTAAAACAGAGCGGTGCATGCATAGAAAAGTTACTATTCTATGGCACCTATTAGTCCATGTAAAAGGTCGACATGTTTCAGCCCTTGTGTTGCCTAGATGGGTCGGGGGCTTTCTTCAGGACCAGTGTGAAACGGGTTGCCAATTGCGCAACGTGCATAGGGTAGGTCAATTCACTTACCCCTCTTCTCAAATGTTACCGGTCATAAGTAACTGTAACTTGTAGTTCACGATTCGGTCTTCCTCAGAAGAACTGCGGGTTTACCAACCTGTGGCTGTCAGGTGGCACGTGCTATAGCAATACATGTTGATGATCTATCCTATGTTTACAAAATGACATGGAGTTCTAAGCCTTCAGGATGTATCACTTCACACAAATCTGACTTCATAGAACATCATCTGCTACAAGCAGAACCAACTGACACTGTTTGCTGCCTTGGATTATCATAGTGAAGTCATCTGGCATTGTTTCTCACTATTGCGCAAGACCAATGTGGACTCAGTTATTGTGACCCAGAACATCCCAGTGGGTGAAGTCGGCGAGACGTGTGCTCAGAGATGAAAGATTTGTGAGCTGTGAATCCATTTCCTTGTGTCTTGGTCTTTTGTCACTTAAGACAATATAGGTTAGCACAGTGACATCTGCTAGTTGTGGGTTTTCTGTGACAGGTGTGGGGATCCTGTAGGTGGGTTGATTCTATTATACGTGTACCACTGCTGTGCGAGGGAAGTTAACGAGATCTGAAATATGGCATGCATTCCAGTGGCAATGTGCTACTGTGCCAGTGTCAGAGAATGAGGTCTGCATGTCAATATCAGTGTGGCTCTAACATCTATCAGTGTGAATTTGTCTTGGTTTTTATGTTTGTGTTTCCCTCTCCACAGTGTAAGGGTGCTTTATAATGTTGTTAGCATAACCACTTTCTAGCCTCAATATGACCCTTTCCTGTATCATTCCACTTGACCTCCGTGGCTCTATTCCATCAGTGTGGCAATGCCCCTCAGTCTAGGTGTCTCCAACTGGTCGATGTTGAGCTACCAGTAGCTTGCAGACACCTTCAGAGTAGCTTGTAGCCTTAAATTCATTTTTAAATAAGCACAGGGTCACTCACATTTTACTTTTACAGTTAAGGATAGTCTGTGTCTATTTTACATTATTATCACCTGGCTGCAGATTAGTAGTGCTCCAGTTAGATGTATGACCCATGGAGGGGCAAAAATGTGAATAACTGAAGCACCGAAGTATTTAACTCTTAAATAAAAGTCCTTGTCAACTCAATATTGGTGGTGAGAACAAAATGATGTTTCTGATTGAATGCTTTTAAATGGGAGAACATTAAAATGAAGTTAACTTAATGATTAAGTTAACTTTTCATTTTAATTCTCCTGTTTCACACTGGTGCATTTACAAACAGCAGTCCTCTTGCTTCCAATGGCCATTAGACACTGTGCCACATTTATAACTGAAAAGCATAGTCATTTTTTAATTGGGAGAAATTGTAAATATTTCTATGAAACATTAAGTCATAAAGTTTTTCTCCACTTTCCAATAGGCCAATTATGTCTTACCACTATAAATTTCTCCTATTTACACAAAAGGCTGGTGTCATATATATAACTGAGAAATATAAAGTTCAGTATAATATTCCACATTATGAACATTTTTGCAGAACATTTTTCTGCACTTTAAATTTACTCATTTAAAAAAATGGTTGTATATTTGTGTTTTACATGTAACGGTGCCACATACGGTAAAAGGTATGCCTGTTCCACAAGTAAATACTAGGATTCTTCTACATGAGGTTACCCGTAGACCCAGCTGAGATCTGGGAAATAAGTGCATACAACAAGTAACAGACTCTCAACAGGTAATACTTAAAGACAGTTATATGAAAACATGCACATAGAAGATCCAGCTGCTCCTGGCAGACCTCCATTCCAATAATCTATACCACCACAGATCGTTTTTTAAGAAGTGATTACCCAACGCCTTCAAGTCCTGAGGACGGTAACAAAATTACCCTGACTCCACCCTCATCAACCAGCCCGTACTTGTCACGGACTAATCGATAATTCCTCTGCCTCCTCCCGGTCCGAATAACATTTAAACACCTTAGACCAATTTGTACTCCAGTTGGGCCTGATAGGCTTTTTGGTCGCCTCTCCTAGCATGCCATTTTGGGTGCGATCTTTGATGCCCCGGTTGGAATTCTTCTCCTGACCTTACCCAGCACTTTCAAATCTGTAACCTGGGCCTAATGATGAATTGAACTGATACCAGGGTGAAACGCTGTCGGCCACCTAGCTCAATTACATGGCCCATTCTTGGTGGTTCATCAAATAACCAACCTTCTTTAAATCTTTGTTTATAAACTTGAATCACCAAAAAGTGTTGTTTTGTAAATATTGACATCACTGCTCTCTTGCGCTGTCTCTCGCTGGTTTCCCTTGTTACTTTGTGCCATTCACTTCTCTCACGACCACATTTGTGTATAAGTTTGTACAGGTTACATGCACATTCCATGTAATATAGCACTTTCTTTCTACATTGTTTGAAAACGGACTGCTCTTTGCTTTTATTGCAATAACCATAAATGCTTCCTTTTGCAATTGTGTACAAGTAAATATGACACAGGCTCTCAATCACCCATACACATATAACCCATTCATACACACACATGTTAAAACATTCCCAAAGGCCACGCTCTCCCCGATACACATGGCAGCCTTGTCAAAGTGCCCGTAGTCAAAGTATTTTGTTCAAATCATACTATCTGGCTCTATTGACATTAGAGCTTAAAGTCAATTAAGCTAGGTGTAGGG
This sequence comes from Triturus cristatus, assembly GCF_964204655.1. Lineage (NCBI taxonomy): Eukaryota > Metazoa > Chordata > Amphibia > Caudata > Salamandridae > Triturus > Triturus cristatus. Next base: position 848,828,351 of record NC_140590.1, read on the forward strand.
TTGTCTGATAATACTGCATGAGTGGTATGGCCTTCAGTAGCTCACAATGGTTTTCATTGATCATAAGTAGCTCTCACCACAGAAAGTTTGTAGACCCTGTTCTAGATGGACCAGGGTGAGTAATACTACATGAGCAGAACGGCACAAGGAATTGCAAGCTGCTAGTACCTTATTTTGAAGGGGCCCTCTGCATAAACACCCTACCCCCCTAATAGGTCTCTCAGGGTGCAAAGCAGCCTTAAAGTTATTTAAGGGTCTATTGTTTGAAGGTGATAGGAAAAATTAAAGTGTAATTATTAAGGCTACAGAAGATATAGCATAACCATTTAAAAATCAGAATGGAAATGGTAGGAGGGGGACAGTGGAAATAGCTATGTTACAAAGGTAAGTTAAAAGTTTTAAAACATGAAAAACAAGTATGCAGGAAGTGCAAAAAAGCAACTGAGCATCCCGACAGCACTTAGCAGCTGTGATCCTTGGTAAAAATAAATATATTTAACACTAAGAACGGGATAGAAACAATAGGAATTGGGATAGAGGAGGTGTGTGTTTGGAAGGCTCAGAAAAAAGCAGGAAGAAAGAGACCAAGTAAACTTGATACAAATTAAACAAGCATTGTCAAAGCCAATGGTTCTGGCATTGGCTATCTGCATTTGATTTTATCAATGCCCATTTTATTTTGACTTGCTTTTTTCAAAACTTTATTTTTGGGCACGTTGCCTGACCCTCACCAATATAAAAAATATCGACTAACAGCAAAATGTTTTGATGTTAAAAAGCACATTTTGCCATAGTAGTCCCTGGGACTGTATGAAAAAATGAATGAATGAAAACGGTTGCCAAAACAGAGCATCCTGGCCCTAGCTCTATTACTGTTCCTCAATTCAACTGTTGCAAAATTAGAATCAGACAAAAGCACCTAAAAAGAAAGTAAACAAAGAAGATGGAAAGAATGAAGAACTCTAAACAAAAGCGAGTTAGATTAGATGAAGACACAGTGCATGTGGGGCAAGAACAACCAAGTTTTCGGGTTTCCTCTTAAAGCTGACTTCATTAGACATCAGTCGAAGAGAACCAGGAAGTTGGTTCCAAGTCTAGGAACCCACTGCAGCAAAAGATTTGCCTCCTATAGTTTTTGCCTGAAGGTAGGAGATTTTAACAAATTAGAATATGAGGATCTAAGGGTCCTCTGTGTCCTGTAGTGACAAAAGTGATGGGATAAATATTTGGAGACAGTAGCATGAAAGGCCCTAAAATCCAGAACCAGAGTTTAAAAACAAATTTTCTTATAAACTCTCTGAGGGCTTGAGAAGCAGCGCTATGTCTGGGATGTCTGACCACGCGTCTACCGGCCAAATTCTGGACAACCTGGAGCCTGTGAAGCAATTGCTTAGAGATGCCTAGATAAAGGCTAGTACAGTAGTTCAACGCTGAGTTTAAAAATGCAAAGGCTATCGCTTACTTTGCAGCCAAAGGAGGAAATCAAAGATTTTTAGTAGTGATTTAATCAAGAGAAAACAAGTTCCTCGCAACTGACAAGACTTGGGGCCGAAAAGACAACATGCTGTCAAATATAACTCATAAATTTCAGGCCACCTCAACAGGAGGTGGAGGTGGGGCACAAAGTCAGGCCACCACATTATGGGGAATATAAATTGTGCTTCTCAAACAAGACTATTTCTGTTTTGTCTGTGTTGCATTTTGGATGATTGCTTTCCATTCAGAAAATAATGTCAGTAAAACAGTTCTTAAAATTGTGTTCTGACCCAAGGAAGTTTTGGTCCAAGGACAAAATCAATTGAGTTTCATCAGAGTAAGAGGTAGTTGAAATTCCAAAAGAGTTAATCAGTTATACTAGTGGGCCATTAAGGCAACCCATTTTGAAAGACCGAATGCTGTCACTTACAGTAAAGCTAACTGGTGCTACAAGTGGACTAACCCACTGACCCATGCTAAATGCTACTGTAGGAGGAAGAGAAATATGAATGACACAAAAACAGACCAATGGATAAAGAAGAATAGTCGAAACCCCCTAGAATAATGCTATATGTGCACTTTTGGTAAAATCTAATTTTTTCCTAATATTAGACCTAGAAAAGTCCCCTCATGTCTTTAGTGTAAGGATACAATTCATCCAGTTAGAATACTGCGAGACTGAAATGCTCATCATGACAAATAGGTGAAAAGGCAGGACATCTATCCTATCAAGAGCAAGCAATTGATATAGACATCAACATCATCCAATCATGAGCAAAGGACTGGCCCAAATACACTTTGTGAATGTTATGTATTGGAAGCAATAGCTCTGCCAACACACAGCTAGAGCTGTCTGCAACTAGACCTAAAGAAAATATCAGAGCATAAAATCTTGTTTTAAAGATGAGCTGAATTTCACAGATCTGTCTCAATGAGAAAAATATCAGGACAGATATATAAATGGCCTCGTCACCGTGATGGTAATTTCCTGGACTGTTTCTTCTGAAGTGTGGGACTTTCTCTGAAATAGTTAAAAAAAAAAAAACTTAAATCAACTTACTGGTGTGTTAAAATCCACTTGCCGTGGGGGAAATTTAAATTTAAATGTATCTCTAGTTACGTCTCCATTGCAGGTATACCCTATTTTTAGAAAAAGTATCTCAAACAACTTGCGCATGGCAGGTCCCTCGATTAAACCAAAGTCAACTGAAGAGACTGCTAATACTTCAGCCACTGCACTCTTAGGGCAGGTTGCCCCACCGAGAGAAAGTAACACCCGACAAAGTCGGAGGGGGAAGAAGAAGAACAGGATTCGAGGAATCCCTAAACGGAAACAGAAAAAAATGTGGTTCCCTTCCGTAATTGAGGAGTTAACTAGTACAAAATCATCATCAAGTAGGAAGGTCCCTGGGCCCTTGGAGCGATCTAAAGTGAATGTTAGTCATAACGCAGGGTTAGATAATGGTAATCAGCCGACCTGCTCGGACTTGGTGCCGATTAAGCCACTGAGCCAAGAGGGTCAGGAAGAAAGAGGGTCTCCCAAAGTCAACATGGATGACATTGAGATTCAGAGTTTTCCCTGCAACACTATTGTAGCTACTCATGGAACAAGCAGAGACCCTACACCAGGAAATGTACTGACAAATTCATATGTCTCTGTATTAGAACAGGGTTTAGTTAGCGGAGGCACCCCTCTTCCTCCTTATGGGCAGGATACTCTCCCAGTACGGTTTGATCCTGGCCAGGGGAGAGTTGGGGAGGGTGACTTATTCACAGTTGGTAGCAGTAAGAGGGTTCGGTCAGAGATTGGATGGGTCTTGGAGCCAATTGTGAAGAAGCCCATAGGGCATACAGGGCCGTGTGTCGGGCAGTCGAACAGGACTTTGCTCTTTGTTTCCCTGTTCGACACTGACTCAATGTTACAGAACAGAAGCACCCTTTTTCAGTTGTTATCAGAAATAGAGGACTTGCGACTGGTAACAAGCAAAGACCTTGAGTTGGTCTATTTAGACCTGAGGAGTGACCCTCCAAGCACTAGAGTTACATTCACGTCAGGGGTATTTTCAATGCTAGTACTAGCCAATGTAGATTCCTTTAGGAAAAGAGGTATAGACCTGCTCTCTTGTGTGAATCCTTGGCCTGTCTCATCTCAACATTCAGGGAAGACCCAGCAGGTGCCAGGTAGCGGGTTCCCTACTCCCATGGGCTTTATAATACCTATAAATCCTAAAAACATCAAAATAACAGTAGGGAGAAATCTAGGAAATAGAGAACTTAACATTATAAATCCCCAAGTTCAAAGGCCCAGTAGTCCCATGGTGGAGGATGAGTTGGCCCAGTGGAGCTGGGTGGCTGGTACCCTGAATGGCTCAAAAGAAACAACAAAACTGCCCTTGTTGCGGAGGTAGCCAACTGGGGGAAAAATTATTTCCTGGAACTTAGCGGGGTAGGAAAAACTAGTTGTAAGCTTAACTCGCTATTAGAATATGACCCTAAAATAATTTGCCTCCAGGAAACCTGGAAGGGCTGGGATTTTCAGTTCGAGAATTTTTATGTATACTCTTGTGCAGCAAAATCTTCTGTAAAAGGGCATGCTAGCGGTGGTTTAGCTATTTTACTAAGCTGGGACATAAGATGGAATCCTGTGATTTACATTCATCCCTCAAAGTGTTGTATGGGAGTGAAGTTGAGGATGGGTGAGAATAAATCAGGGCAAACTGTTTTTCTCTTTTTGGTAAACGTGTATATCCCCCAGGGAGAGCATCCAACTCACTGGTTGATCCAATTTTCACCTATGTGCAAAGGATAAGTACCACCGAAGAATGCTTGCCGATTATGATGGTGGGTGATTTTAATGCTAAAATATCTTACGGTGCAGTCATATCTTTTTCAAATCTCGAGTTGGAGGAAGTATGGTCCATTCCAGATTCTTTACTGCCCGATCATTTAAGATAAGATAAACGAGGCCTGTCACTTTTGCATAATTTGAGAATGTTTAACGTAGTAATGTTAAATGGTAGATACCCAGAGGATTCCCCAGCCTCTTATACTTACCGGGGTCCATATGGTCATTTAATCATTTATTGATTACATGGTAGTATCTTACCAACGCTTTGGTGTATGTACACAATTTAAGGTATTTCCAACAAGCATGAGTGATCATAGAATTTTGGCTGTTAATGTTGACATAGAAATCGAGAAGCCTGAACTCTGGAATCATAGGGACGAAAAGGTTTTATATAATCGCAGTAATGGGCGTACTTGTTGGTCAAAAAAATTGGTCCCAAGGTTTAAGAGAGTTTTTGAAAATATGGCCTTTATTTGCACTCAAGAAACCCCTATTGACAGGTTTGAGAGAATCCTGGCTGCAATTAGATTGTTCGGGAGAAAAAAGCAAGTTGCCAGTTCTGCACCACCAGTGACTAAATCATGGGAAATCAAGAAATTAATGCCTTAATTAGAGAACAATTTAGGCTGTCTACAATACCATGGCAAAGGGAAATCAGTAGACTCATACAGGTCCGGAAAAAGAAAATGGTATCAGAACGTAGAAGGGTAGAAGACATAAATTGGGTTAAACTTCGAGAGGTCGCTCAAACCGGGGACACTAGGAAATATTGGGCGCTGACAGCAAAATTCTGCGATGGGAGAGAAAATTCAATGCCCATTTCGATTCCAGATGCAGAATGCTCTGCGTATATGTCCCAGCTGTATGCTTTCAATTCCACAGTTGGATGGAACCACGATGTTGGCTCTGTCCCCACCACTGGGAGCGATTATGGAGCACCTTCATGCCTTGAAATAGAGGGTTATATTAAAGGGGCAAGATACTCTAGTGTGATGGGCCCAGATGATGTACCATTAGCCATAATCAAACAGGATGGCGAAGCATGGGCGGAATTTTTACATCCACAGTTTGTCCACTGTTATACCCATGGCGACATTCCAAAATCCGGGAAGGGAAGTATAATTGTTCCATTATATAAAAAGGGTCGAATAAATTCCCCTGCCAGTTTTAGACAGATCTCTCTCCTGTATGCGACTGGAAAATTATTTGTGAAGAGCATTCGCACCCATCTGCAAGATTGGGCATTTGGAAACGGTTTCATTCCCATAGAGCAAACAGGATTTCGCAAAAACAGTGGTACCCTGGATAACATCACCGTTTTGCAAACTCTAATCGAAAAATATCCAGTGAGCCGGGGAATGCCGTTATATGCGGCTTTTATAGATTTCTCTACGGCATTTGACCGGGTAGATGGGGAGATCTTGTGGAGAAAACTGGTCACCATGGGTATATTAGGGAATCCATTGCGATTGGTTATTGCACTGCACTCCTCTACTTGGACACAGGTTTTATTGGGGGGAACACAGGGCCTTTCAAGAAAATTAGAAACTAATAATGGGTTGAAGCAAGGGTGTCTTTTGGCTCCTCTTCTTTTTTCTATTTACGTTAATGATTTGCCAAGAAGAGTAGGGCTCAGCAAAGGGGATTCCCCTAAACTAGGAAACTTAAAGTTGAGCTGCCTGCTATGTTCAGATGGTGCCATAATAATGGATTTAACTCCAATTGGACTTCAAAGATGCCTAGCTGAGCTGATTAGGTACACAGAAGAATACTACTTAAAAATTTATATTAATATTTTAAAGAGTAAAGTTATTGTATTTAGTTATCGGGGATGTAGAGTCAGAAAGAACGTGCACTGCATTTTGGGAAATGAGAAACTGGAAGTAGTAAAGTTTTATCCATATTTAGGAAAAATCTTGACAAACAGGTGTTCCGGTAGTAAACATATGGATAATTGTAAAGGCAAGGCAATTTCACAGGCCTTTGCAATTAATCGATTATATACACACTGTGGGAAAAGACACTTCGAACATACTTTATCAGTCTATAAACTAAAGATACCACCAGCATTGAGCCATGCCTGTGAAAAAATAGATGCACAAGAGTGGGACAAATTTGAGAAAGTAGAGGGACGGATCTGGCTCCAAATATGACATTTGAATCGCGGTACTCCTATCGCAGTAATTCGGCTTGAATTCGGTTTACTCTCCACTTATGTGCTCTGTATGGCTGCGTGCTTAAGATGGAGCAAGGCACTAGTAAACAGCCCTGAAAATTCCTTACGGGTAGTGTTAGACTTGGGGGTCTCTAGTTGGCACAGGTATGCACTTGTGACAAATATAGACCTCCTCCTCTAGTCAGGGTAAAGGGGTACACTCCTAAAATAACCCCTGCTCACCCCTTGGTAGCATGGCACGAGCAGACAGGCTTATCTCAGAGGCAGTGTGTAAAGCATTTGTGAACACATACAGTAATCAAGAGACAACACTACAGATGGACACCACACAGGTTTTATATCAAAAATAAGTATTCTTTATATAGATTTACCACAAGACCTTTAAACGACAAAAACACACAATACTGTTACTTTAGATGGTAGAATTTTGCTTAGTTCTCTTAAGTTCTTAAATGCGACACTTTAAGTCAATGTACCTTTTAGATGTGACACGCAGGGCAACGAAAGTGTTGCAACGATGTTGATGCGTTGAAGATTTTGGTCCAAAGAGATAAAGACGTGAAGATCTTCCAGATGCGGCACGCTTCTCCGTTGAAGACTCGAGCCGATGCTTCAGCTGCAGCGGCGACACACTTTACGCGATGCGACGACAGCAGCCTTGGCAGCGGCACTCTTCTCCGACGTTGCGAGACGCTTCCGCTCGATGCGATGCTGCAGCGGCGTCAGCCCTTTACGCGATGCAACGACAACAACTCCGATGGCGGCACGCTTCTCCGTGGATGCGAGGCGCTTTTCTTGATGCGGTGCACTGCGACAACTACGATGGCTGCGATGGCGACACGTTTCTTCCTCGATGCAAGACTCTTCTCTTCATGCGGTGCAATGTGTCAGCTACGATGACTGTGACGGTGACATGCTTCATCGGTGTTGCGAGACACTTCCTGGATGATGCGAAATGCTTCCGCTCAATGCGATGCTGCAGCGGCGACACACTTTACGCGATGCGACTACAGCTCCGACGGCGGCACGCTTCTCCTTCTTGAGTCGCGCTTCCAGCTCCTTGCGACACGCAGTCCCTCAGAAGGCCCAACAACAGCAGCAGGCACTTCCAAAGAACTCTGGGGAGCTGGGGGGTGAAGTCTGTTGTTCCTGAGACTTCAGCAGGAGGCAAGCTCTTTTCCAAGCCCTTGGAGATCCTTCACAAGTTGAGCAAAAGTACAGACAAAGTTCATTTCTCCTCTCTTTGGCAGTAGGCAACCCCTGCAGGCCAATCCCCCAGTTTCAGGGATAATCTCTCCTCAGTTTCTTCTTGGTTCCTCTCCTCAGCAGATTTTCTTCTTGTTTCCCAAAGTGATCTAAATTCTTGGGATCAGGGTCCCAATACTTATACCCCAAAATCCTTTGTCCTCTGAGGGCAGAGGGGCCTTTGCCTTGTTCAAACCAGTTCTGGTCAGTCTCGGAGCACTTTGTTGACATGACTCCTTCTTTCCTTTCAGAGTGCAGGGCAGAGACATCAGACGCACCACAGGAGGTGGAGCCAGCATTGTGGAGGGAAGGCACAGCCCTATTCAGGTCCCAGGTGCTACTCCTCACACCCATCTAGATGCAGATCTCTCTATTCACCACTGGGACACCTCACTCTGTCTCCTGGAATTCCCCAGCCCTTTCATTCAAACTCCAGACAAGGAATACACAACCTAGCAGAGGCAGGTTTGAATGGTTAGACAAGAAAATAACTACTTTCTAAAAGTGGTATTCTCAAACACAGAATGTTAAAACCAACTTCACTAAAAGATGTATTTTATCATTCTGAGTTCAGGCATACTAAATTCGAATTTCTACCATGTTCCCTGAGTCAGTTAGGATTATAAAATGTAATAACCAAACTGCCCATTCTGGCCTATGGAGAACACTGAGCCTTGCAATAGTTAAAAACGAAAATGGCTGTATGTCTCTATTAGGACATGCCACACACACCAGGGCATGGCCTACCTTATACTTACAATGCACCCTGCCCTTGGGCCTACCATAGGAGTGTCTGATATGAAGAAAAGGGAAGGTTTAGGGACTGGCAAGTGGGTGCACTTGCCCAGTCAGCATGACAGTACCAGACTGCACGCAGGCTCTGCAATGGCAGGCCTTAGACACATGTTTACAGGCTGCTTCTGTGGGTGGCACAACCAGTGCTGCAGGCCCACCAGCAGCATTTGGATTACAAGCACTGGGCACTCCTGGTGCACTGTACTAGGGTCTGACAGGTAAACCAAACCAACCAATCATGGAATCACAAATTCATACATTAATTTACAATAGGGAGCACTTGCACTGTGGCACTGGAAAGCAGTGGCACAGTGCCCTGAGCAACTAACACCAGGAACAACACATGAGGCAACAGAAAAAATGGAAGGGAGACCCATGCCAATGTGCCAGGTCTAACACGTGTCCCCTCCAGCTGAAATGTGGGGAAACTACCCTACCTCCTGGGAGTTCTCATCACCAAGGCGGAAAAATCTGGACAGACCATCAGCATTGGCGTGTTCTGTACCGGGTCGATGTTCCACCGTGAAATCCATCCCCTGTAGGGAAATGGACCACCTTACCAGCTTTTGATTCTCACCCCTCATCTGCATCAACCATCTGAGGGGCCTGTGGTCTGTCTGAACCCGGAAGTGATTCCCAAACAGGTATGGTCTCAGCTTCTTCAGTGCCCAGACCACAGCAAATGCCTCACGCTCAATAGCACTCCACCTCTGTTCCCGTGGAAGTAACCTCCAACTGATGAAGTCTACAGGTTGATCTAGGCCCTCCTCATTCATCTGTGGTAGAACAGCCCCCACACCATGCTCTGAAGCATGTGTTTGCACTATGAATTATTTGGAGAAGTTGGGTGCCAAGAGCAGGGGCGCTGTGCACATAGCAGTTTTTAGGGCCTCAAAAGCTTTCTGACAGGTGTCAGTCCAAATCACTTTCTTTGGCTGCTTCCTGGAAGTCAGCACTGTCAAGGGTGCAACAATGTTGCCATACCCCTTGACAAACCTCCTGTAGTAACCCGTGAGTCCTAAGAAGGCTCTCACCTCTGTCTGGGTTTTGGGCGGCTCCCAAGCCAGGATGGTTTCAATCTTGGGCTGCAGGGGCGCCACCTGGCTGCTCCCTACCTTGTGTCCCAAGTACACCACGGAACCCTGCCTGATCGGGCACTTACTCGCCTTGATCGTGAGGCCTGCCCTCCGCAGTGCCATCAACACTTCCCAAAGGTGGCGCAGATGTTCTTCCCAACTGGCGCTGAACACTGCAATGTCATCCAGGTAGGCGGCACTGAAAGAATCCAGCCCAGCCAACACCTGGTTGACCAACCTTTGAAAGGTGGCAGGGACATTCTTCATCGCAAAGGGTATAACCCGGAACTGGTAGTGTCCATCTGGTGTGGAGAATGCTGACCTCAACTTTGCCCCATCGTTCAAGGCGATCTGCCAGTACCCCGACGTTAAGTCAAACGTACTGAGGTACCGTGCAGCCCCTAGCCGATCTATGAGCTCATCAGCTCTGGGGATGGGGTTTGCATAAAGTCCTGGTGACTGCATTGAGCCCTCGGTAGTCCACACAGAACCGGAGTTCGGGTGTGGCACCCGGCGCGGCAGCCTTTGGGACCAAGACCACTGGGCGGGACCAAGGACTGCTAGAGGACTCAATTACCCCTAGCGCAAGCATCTTGGAGACCTCCTTCTTTATGCAAGCCCTTAACCTGTCAGTCACTCTGTAGGCCTTGTGCCTCACAGGTGTACTATCCCCAGTGTCCACCTCATGGACGCACCAATCAGTGACACCAGGAACCAGGGAGAACAGATCAGAAAACTGTCCCAGCAACTGGTGACTGTCATTCTGTTGCTCAGGGGTCAGGGTGGAAGAGAGGTTGACACCATCCACTGACCCATCTTGCTCTCTGGCTGACAGGAGGTCAGGAAGAGGCTCGGTCTCCTCCTCCATCCCAGCATCTGTTTCCAAGAGCATGCCCACTTGGGACCTCTCCAAGTGGGGCTTCAAGCGGTTGACATATAGGACCCTCAAGGGGTTCCTGGGAGACCGAAAGTCCAGCAAGAAGGTAACCGGACTCTTGCGCTCCACAACCTCAAAGGGGCCGGTCCACTTATCCTGGAGCGCACAGGGCTCCACTGGGGCCATGACCCATACCTTCTGTCCAGGCTGAAGCTCAACCAGAGTGGCATTCTGGTCGTACCACCGCTTCATCTCCTCCTGGCTGGCTTCCAGATTCGCCTCAGCGAGTTGTCTGAAACGCCTTGTCTGGTTCCTAAAGGCCAGCATGTAGCTATATACATCCTGGGGAGGTTTCCTGGGAGATTGCTCCCAGCCTTCTTTGACCAGACTTAGAGGTCCTCTCACTGGGTGTCCATAGAGAAGTTAAAAGGGGCTGAACCCTAGAGATTTCTGTGGCACCTCACGGTAAGCAAAGAGTAGGCATGGTAAGAGGACGTCCCACTTACGCCTCATGAGTTCCTCCAGACCCATTATCATGCCTTTAAGGGCTCGGTTGAATCTCTCAACCAACCCATTTCCTTGGGGGTGGTAAGGAGCAGTGAACTTATAGGTTACACCACACTCCTGCCACAGGGACTTCATATACTTGGATATGAAGTTGGTACCCCTGTCGGACACTACGTCACAAGGGTATCCCACTCTGGAGGAAATTCCCATCAGTGCTCGTCCCACCACGGGGGCCGTGTCCTCAGGGGTATGGCTTCCGGGTACCGGGTGGCATGGTCCACCAAGACCAGGATGAACCTGTTGCACATGGCTGTCTTGGGGTCCAGTGGCCCCACAATGTCAATACCCACCTGTTCAAAGGGGGTGCTGGCAACAGGGAAGGGCTGGAGAGGAGCCTTGCGCTTCCTCCCACTCTTACCACTTGCCTGGCAAGTCTGACATGTCCTGCAGTGAGTGTCTGAACTCCTGCACATTTGGGGCCAATAAAAATGGGTGAAAAGCCTTTCAAAGGTCTTGTCCTGCCCCAAATGTCCTGCCAATGGAACATCATGAGCCAGCCCCAGTAGGAAGGCTCTGAAGAGCTGGGGTACCACCAGCACACGGGCTGACCCAGGCTCAGCAACCTTAGGCTCTGTATACAGGAGGTCGTTCTCCCAGTAGATCCAATATAATCCAGACTGATCACCTGCTGCCTGGTCAGCAGCCTGTTTTCGCAGACACTCAAGAGAAGGGCATTCTTTCTGCTCCTTGCAGAATTCCTCCCTGGAGGGTCCTTCTTCTTGCTGCCAATGGGTCAGCTCAGGCAGGTTCCCCAGTTCAGCTAGCTGTTCACCTGTAGGCTCCAGGGCATCCCCCTCAGGGTGTTCTCCCTCCTGGACCGTAGGAACATCGGGGACCGGTTTCCCGCACCCCCTGCCTCTACTCTTGACGGCAGGTACCTGGGCCTCCCTCTCAGGCTCCAGGTCCTCTTGAGCACCTTTACTCGCTGCCATGGACCGGGTGGTCACACGCGCCCAGTCAGGCAAACCCAATATTTCTAGATGAGCACTCTTCTCCACCTTCGCCCAAGGAGAGCTCTCCAAGTCGTTCCCTAACAAACAGTTAACAGGCATGGCGGGCCTCACAGCTACCTGACGAGTTCCAGAGACCCCACCCCACTCAAAGGGAACCTGAGCCACCTTGCAGTGACTCTCTGTGTTGTCAGCAGCAACAACTGGGTAGAATGCTCCAGGGACAACCTGCTCTTGAGACACCAGGTGACACTTGACAGCTGTCACACTGGCCCCTGTATCCCTAAGAGCCTCCACTCTATGACTATTGATGGTCACCCACTGCCTGTATTTCTTAGTGTTATCAGGAAGCTGTGTCCTGGAGACCACCTCACAGTCTCCTATTGAGACAAGGGACATCTCTGCGGGACCCCACCCACCTTGGGCACCCATCTCCTCACCCAGGGCTACACTAGCCATATGCCGGGGGGCTGCACCAGTGGGTGCTGGTTTTCCAAACATGCGACACTTGGGTTAATTGGCAAAATGACCCAGTTCTCCACATTTGTAGCATTTTGGGGGCCTTCTTTGAACAGGTGGACCTGTCGGGGCCCCTGACGGTTTCTAGGGGGGAGGCTGGGAACCTTTCCCTTGGTTCCCTTGGGGATTACTTTGGGCCTCCTATGGAACTCCCTCTGTTTACCCTTGTCCCCCCACTCTTCTACTGGGGACCCTGTCCACTCTTGGCTGAGTCTCCCACGTGACCCTTGAGGACCCTGGTACTGACCCAGCGGTCCGCCTCCTCAGCAAGCTTCCTAGGATTAGTCAGCCTACTATCAATCAGGTGCTGGCGTAGCTCAGGAAAACAGTTACTTGACAAGTGATCCCATGCAATCAAATCAAGATGTCCCTGAAAATCATCAACTTTGCTACCCTTCACCCAACCACCCAATGCTCTGCAGAAAAAAGTGACATAATGAACATAGGTACTGTTTGCTATCTTTGTGCAACCCCTGAACCTCTGTCTGTACATCTCAGGAATTAAACCATATCTAGACATTAAGGCATCTTTCATGTGGGGATAGGAATTATAGACATCAGAAGGCAAGTCTAGTAGTGTGTCCCGCCCCTCACTAAGGAACCGCCCTCACAACCCCGCTCCCCAATCCTTCTCAGGGACCCAGTGGGAAGACATGGCTACCTCATAGGCCTTGAACCACTACCCAATATCATCATTTAAAAAAAATTAATTCACCACATCTTTAGGGATGTACACTCGAGATTCCACAGGCATTGACGGTGTGCTGCCACCAGAGGGAGTACTCCCTAAGTTCTGGGCTTTCAACTCCAACTCCCTCAAAATCTGTTCATGTTCAAACTGTAGCTTCTTCTCTTCTAGGGCTAACTTTCTACTTTGCATTTCAAATTCTAACTGCCCACTTAACTTGAGCTTGGTCAGCTCCAATTTTTGCATCCTACACTCTTTTCTATCTGCAAATTCCTCTGGAGATAGACTTTTACCAGAAACTTTGCTATCGGGAGGGAAAGGGGTTCTCCTTCCTCTTGGACCCAATGGCCCTTCCAGCTGCTCCTCTGCATTATCATCATCAGTGGCATTCCTTGCTTCTACCCAGGCCCTCAGCGCCTTGTAGAACTCTGCCTTATTTTTGCATCCAGTAGTGCAAACATTAATTTTTTTTCAAAAGAATTTCAGCTGTTGTACTTTGTATCTTTCCAGTTTCTCTTCTTCCCACTCCCACTCATTATCAACAGAGACTATGGATGCTGTTTTCTCCACCAATGTTAAACTTGGCAGTTCACAAAAATAGAAAGTTCCAAAAAGAAATCTACCAACAAGTATGTGGTCGCGTTATGGTCTGCACTCACTAAGTAGTGTTCACCAATCACTGTACATGAGTCACAAATGCAAGTCCAGAATCCTCACCGCTGACCACCAATGTTAGACTTGGGGGTCTCTAGTTGGCACAGGTATGCACTTGTGACAAATAGGGACCTCCTCCTCTAGTCAGGGTAAAGGGATACACTCCTAAAATAACCCCTGCTCACCCCCTTGGTAGCTTGGCACGAGCAGACAGGCTTATCATAGAGGCAGTGTGTAAAGCATTTGTGAACACATACAGTAATCAAGTGACAACACTACAGATGGACACCACACAGGTTTTATATCAAAAATAAGTATTCTTTATATAGATTCACCACAAGACCTTTAAACGACAAAAACAGACAATACTGTAACTTTAGATCGTAGAATTTTGCTTAGTTCTCTTAAGTTCTTAAATGCGACACTTTAAGTCAATGCAACTTTTAGATGCGACATGCAGGGCAACGAAAGTGTTGCAACGATGTTGATGCGTTGAAGATTTTGGTGCAAAGAAATAAAGACATGAATATCTTCCAGATGCGGCACGCTTCTCCGATGTTGCGAGAAGACTCGAGTCGATGCTTTAGCTGCAGCGGTGACACACTTTACGCAATGCGATGACAGCAGCCTTGGCAGCGGCACTCTTCTCCGACGTTGCGAGACGCTTCCGCTTGATGCGATGCAGCAGCTGCGTCACCCCTTTACACGATGTGACGACAACAGCTCCGACGGTGGCACGCTTCTCCGTGGATGCGAGGTGCTTTTCTTGATGCGGCGCAATGCGACAACTACGATGGCTGCAATGGCGACACGCTTCTTCCTCGATGCAAGACTCTTCTCTTGATGCGGTGCAATGAGTCAGCTACGATGACTGCGATGGCGACACGCTTCTTCGGCGTTGCGAGAAACAGTGGTACCCTGGATAACATAACCGCCTTGCAAACTCTAATCGAAAAATATCCAGTGAGCCGGGGAATGCCGTTATATGCGGCTTTTATAGATTTTTCTATGGCATTTGACCGGGTAGATGGGGAGATGTTGTGGAGAAAACTGGTCACCATGGGGATACTAGGGAATCCATTACGATTGGTTATTGCACTGCACTCCTCTACTTGGACACAGGTTTTATTGGGGGGAACACAGGGCCTTTCAAGAAAAATAGAAACTAATAATGGGTTGAAGCAAGGGTGTCTTTTGGCCCCTCTTCTTTTTTCTATTAATGTTAATGATTTGCCAAGAAGAGTGGGGCTCAGCAAAGGGGATTCCCCTAAACTAGGAAACTTAAAGTTGAGCTGCCTGCTATGTGCAGATGGTGCCATATTAATGGATTTAACTCCAATTGGACTTCAAAGATGCCTAGCTGAGCTGATTAGGTACACAGAAGAATGCTACTTAAAAATTCATATTAATATTTTAAAGAGTAAAGTTATTGTATTTAGTTATCGGGGATGTAGAGTCAGAAAGAACTTGCACTGCGTTTTGGGAAATGAGAAAGTGGAAGTACTAAAGTTTAATCCATATTTAGGAAAAATCTTGACGAACAGGTATTCCGGTAGTAAACATATGGATCATTGTAAAGGCAAGGAAATTTCACAGGCCTTTGCAATTAATCGATTATATAAACACTGTGGGAAAAGACGCTTCGGACATACTTTATCAGTCTATAAAATAAAGATACCACCAGCATTGAGCCATGCCTGTGAAACAATAGATGCACAAGAGTGGGACAAATTTGAGAAAGTAGAGGGACAGATCTGGCTCCAAATATGACATTTGAATCGCGGTGCTCCTATCGCAGTAATTCGGCTTGAATTCGGTTTACTCCCCACTTATGTGCTCTGTATGGCTGCGTGCTTAAAATGGAGCAAGGCACTAGTAAAAAGCCCTGAAAATTCCTTACGGGTAGTGTTAGACTTGGGGGTCTCTAGTTGGCACATGTATGCACTTGTGACAAATAGGGACCTCCTCCTCTAGTCAGGGTAAAGGGGTACACTCCTAAAATAACCCCTGCTCACCCCTAAGTAGCATGGCACGAGCAGACAGGCTTATCTCAGAGGCAGTGTGTAATGCATTTGTGAACACATACAGTAATCAAGTGACAACACTACAGATGGACACCACACACGGTTTATATCAAAAATAAGTATTCTTTATATAGATTTATCACAAGACCTTTAAACGACAAAAACACACAATACTGTTACTTTAGATGGTAGAATTTTGCTTAGTTCTCTTAAGTTCTTAAATGCGACACCTTAAGTAAATGTACCTTTTAGATGCGACACGCAGGGCAACGAAATTGTTGCAACGATGTTGATGCGTTGAAGATTTTGGTGCAAAGAAATAACTACGTGAAGATCTTCCAGATGCGGCACGCTTCTCCGATGTTGCGAGAAGACTTGAGTCGATGCTTCAGCTGCAGTGGCGACACACTTTACGCGATGCAACGACAGCGGCCTTGGCAGCGGCACTCTTCTCTGATGTTGCGAGATGCTTCCGCTCGATGCGATGCAGCAGCGGTGTCACCCCTTTACGCGATGCGACGACAACAGCTCCGACGGTGGCACGATTCTCTGTGGATGCGAGGCACTTTTCTTGATGCGGTGCAATGCGACAACTACGATGGCTGCGATGGCGACACGCTCCTTCCTCGATGCAAGACTCTTCTCTAGATGCGGTGCAATGTGTCAGCTACGATGACTGCGACGGCGACACGCTTCATTGGCGTTACGAGACACTTCCTGGATGATGCGAGACGCATCCGCTCGATGCGATGCTGCAGCGGCGACACACTTTACGCGATGCGACGACAACAGGTCCGACGGCAGCACGCTTCTCCTTCTTGAGTCGCGCTTCCAGCTCCTTGCGACACGCAGTCCCTCAGAAGGCCCAACAACAGCAGCAGGCACTTCCAAAGAACTCTGGGGAGCTGGGGGTGAAGTCTGTTGTTCCTGAGACTTCAGCAGGAGGCAAGTTCTTTTCCAAGCCCTTGGAGATCCTTCACAAGTTGAGCAAAAGTACACACAACGTTCCTTTCTCCTCTCTTTGGCAGTAGGCAACCCCTGCAGGCCAATCCCCCAGTTTCAGGGATAGTCTCTCCTCAGTTTCTTCTTGGTTCCTCTCCTCAGCAGAGTTTCTTCTTGTTTCCCAAAGTGATCTAAATTCTTGGGATCAGGGTCCCAATACTTATACCCCAAAATCCTTTGTCCTCTGAGGGCAGAGGGGCCTTTGCCTTGTTCAAACCAGTTGTGGTCAGTCTTGAAGCACTTTGTTGACATGACTCCTTCTTTCCTTTCAGAGTGCAGGGCAGAGACATCAGACGCACCACAGGAGGTGGAGCCAGCATTGTGGATGGAAGGCACAGCCCTATTCAGGTCCCAGGTGCTACTACTCCCACCCATCTAGATGCAGATCTCTCTATTCACCACTGGGACACCTCACCCTGTCTCCTGGAGTTCCCCAGCCCTGTCACTCAAACTCCAAACAAGGAAAACACAGCCTAGCAGAGGCAGGTTTGAATGGCTAGACAAGAAAATACCTACTTTCTAAAAGTGGTATTTTCAAACACAGAATGTTAAAACCAACTTCACTAAAAGATGTATTTTATCATTCTGAGTTCAGGCATACTAAATTCGAATTTCTACCATGTTCCCTGAGTCAGTTAGGATTATAAAATGTAGTAACCAAACTGCCCATTCTGCCCTATGGAGAACAGTGATTCTTGCAATAGTGAAAAACGAAAATGGCTGTAATTCACTATTAGGACATGCCACACACACCAGGGCATGCCCTACTTTATACTTACAAAGCACCCTGCCCTTGGGCCTACCATAGGAGTGTCTGATAAGAAGAAAAGGGAAGGTTTAGGGACTGGCAAGTGGGTGCACTTGCCTAGTCAGCATGACAGTACCAGACTGCACGCAGGCTCTGCAATGGCAGGCCTTAGACACATGTTTACAGACTGCTTCTGTGGGTGGCACAACCAGTGTGCAGGCTCACCAGCAGCATTTGGATTACAAGCCCTGGGCACTCCTGGTGCAGTGTACAGCTCCGACGGTGCCACGCTTCTCCGTGGATGCGAGGCGCTTTTCTTGATGCAGTGCAATGCGACAACTACGATGGCTGCGATGGCGACACGCTCCTTCCTCGATGCAAGACTCTTCTCTTGATGCGGTGCAATGTGTCAGCTATGATGACTGCGACGGCGACACGCTTCATTGGCGTTACGAGACACTTCCTGGATGATGCGAGACGCATCCGCTCGATGCGATGCTGCAGCGGCGACACACTTTACGCGATGCGACGACAACAGCTCCGACAGCGGCACGCTTCTCCTTCTTGAGTCGCGCTTCCAGCTCCTTGTGACATGCAGTCCCTCAGAAGGCCGAACAACAGCAGCAGGCACTTCCAAAGAACTCTGGGGAGCTGGGGGTGAAGTCTGTTGTTCCTGAGACTTCAGCAGGAGGCAAGTTCTTTTCCAAGCCCTTGGAGATCCTTCACAAGTTGAGCAAAAGTACACACAACGTTCCTTTCTCCTCTCTTTAGCAGTAGGCAACCCCTGCAGGCCAATCCCCCAGTTTCAGGCATAGTCTCTCCTCAGTTTCTTCTTGGTTCCTCTCCTCAGCAGAGTTTATTCTTGTTTCCCAAAGTGATCTAAATTCTTGGGATCAGGGTCCCAATACTTATACCCCAAAATCCTTTGTCCTCTGAGGGCAGAGGGGCCTTTGCCTTGTTCAAACCAGTTCTGGTCAGTCTTGGAGCACTTTGTTGACATGACTCCTTCTTTCCTTTCAGAGTGCAGGGCAGAGACATCAGACGCACCACAGGAGGTGGAGCCAGCATTGTGGAGGGAAGGCACAGCCCTATTCAGGTCCCAGGTGCTACTCCTCCCACCCATCTAGATGCAGATCTCTCTATTCACCACTGGGACACCTCACCCTGTCTCCTGGAATTCCCCAGACCTGTCACTCAAACTCCAAACAAGGAAAACACAACCTAGCAGAGGCAGGTTTGAATGGTTAGACAAGAAAATACCTACTTTCTAAAAGTGGTATTTTCAAACACAGAATGTTAAAACCAACTTCACTAAAAGATGTATTTAATCATTCTGAGTTCAGGCATACTAAATTCGAATTTCTACCATGTTCCCTGAGTCAGTTAGGATAATAAAATGTAATAACCAAACTGCCCATTCTGGCCTATGGAGAACAGTGATTCTTGCAATAGTGAAAAACGAAAATGGCTGTAATTCACTATTAGGACATGCCACACACACCAGGGCATGTCCTACCTTATACTTACAAAGCACCCTGCCCTTGGGCCTACCATAGGAGTGTCTGATAAGAAGAAAAGGGAAGGTTTAGGGACTGGCAAGTGGGTGCACTTGCCTAGTCAGCATGACAGTACCAGACTGCACACAGGCTCTGCAATGGCAGGCCTTAGACACATGTTTACAGACTGCTTCTGTGGGTGGCACAACCAGTGCTGCAGGCCCACCAGCAGCATTTGGATTACAAGCCCTGGGCACTCCTGGTGCATTGTACTAGGGTTTGACAGGTAAACCAAACCAACCAATCATGGAATCACAAATTCATACATTAATTTAAATTAGGGAGCACTTGCACTGTGGCACTGGATAGCAGTGGCACAGTGCCCTGAGTAATTAACACCAGCAACAACAAATGAGGCAACAGAAAAAAGGAAAGGGAGACCCACGCCAATGTGCCTGGTCTAACAGGTAGCACTACATGAGGAAATCTTTGTCACCATGAAAGAAAAGAGTGCTTTTTTTAGGAATCATCAAAAAGCAATGAAACTGTTCGGCTTAGAGATGGATAGTTTGGGAGTACTCTGTAAACGTGCTTTGAAAATCAGAATAAAAAAAACAATCTATGGGGTATCTTGCGAAAGAGATATTATATTGTGTGCAGAGAATAACAATAATGATTGTATTGTGGGGAGTAATATATACAGAAAACCCCAACCATATGTTTTATGGAATCTTAAACATGGAGTACGTAGAGTTCTTCTGTTTCTTAGGCTGAATTTACTCCCTTTAAGAATCGTAACAGGAGCTTGAGAGGGCATTGCTAGACAGGAAATACTTTGTCACTTATGTAACACTTGTATTCCAGACTTAAACCATGTCCTATTTGTTTGCCCCACACTACAACCATTACATCGCAGATACCTAAGGAATTGTTTTCTAAAGTATGATATCACCACAGCAGAAGAGGCCCGTAACGGTCTGCTGGCACCTCCATCTGAATTAGTTTGTTTTACAATTTTTAGCCTTTTTAAACAATTTTTAAATATATTTTAGAACAGTATTTGTCTACTAAGTATGCTTTCGAGCACTTGCACTTTTTTCTACCTTTTTTGCTGCTAGCTATCAAGTACTGTACCCTGAAATTGGATATCTCTGCCTTACTATGAGCTTTTTAAATTTGTATGCATATTTTACAACTGCCAGTTGTTGCGTATCTTCCCTTGAACTGTATTACTCTGTTTTTCTGCGAAGTTTTTAAATATTCTTGCAATGTTAGTATGCTGCAGGTTATCTTGTACTGTATTGTGAATTGACAAATCCCCGCTTTTTACTACATGGTTTTAATTTTGAAAGTTTCTACTATAGAATTAGATTGTAATCTTCGTAAAAGTCCTCCAAGTATTCAATGACGGTAATCTGATTTGTTATGGATCAATCTTCTTGGCACTTGAAAGGTTCCTTGAATGGTTTCTGTATATATGCTTTTCTTTGTTTTTATATGATATGATGAATTTAGTACCATACAAATTTAGAAAATTCCCCTTTTTATGGAGTGTAATGTTGATTTTTTAGATGTATCTTCTTCATTTTATGTGGAACTCTTCGGAGTCCCAAATCCTAATAAATAAACTTGTAAACTTGGGAACTTTTGAAGCCCACCTCCTATCCATCGTCACCCATCATTGCCAGTTGCCTCACTGCTTAAATGCTGTCCTGTGGCTAAGGACCACGAAAGGGCAATTTTGGCATGGGCCCGGGTTTGTCACTCGGAGAATGAAGCACTGTGAAGTCACTGTTATGAAGGTACGTGAAAGGCAGGGTCATGTTGAATTTCCTTTTCTGTTTCTTATCTTTCTGTACTAATCTTTTTGTTCACTTTTTTGTTTTTTCATCTGACCGCCTATTGGAAAGAGGTCCTTAGTCACATTAAACAGGCGATTGGCTACCCACTGCCCGAAACCCCAGCTACACTCATTCTAGGCATCAAACCCACAAACCTTCTTGCCATTACACACAGGGACTGGCACCTTATTTTACATATCATTGGCGCAGCTAAACAAATAGTAGCGTTATATTGTAAAAAGGCTGAAGCACCCCCAGTGACTTTATGGTTTACCCATTTATTGCATACCATGGAACTACTCACAGCGTGACTGCAATTCCGCGACACCAAATTTACAAAGATGGGGCAACCATTAATAGATTATTTTTGCAAACTTGACCACGCTCATCTTCAGCCTCAGAGGCTTCGAGCTCTGCACCTCTTCGAGGACAAAGTGTCTCCTTCTGATGCGGGCAGACTCTGGGGGCCCAATAGAGAAGCTGTCTAGCCTTTCTTTTGCTGGGTACTGTTCTGACATGCTACTATACCTTTGCTTGGGTCCTCCTCCATATGCTTTTTCCTCTTACAGGGGCTCGACTTCTTATTGTGGGATATCTCATGCACTTTGCCTACACTTTCCACAGCCACACCCTCCCCGTCTTGCAGTTTGGTTGCCTTTCCTCTCCCAGTGTACAGTCCTCCCTCTACGACAGCTTGCAACGCACATGGTTTTCTCCTCTGTGTTTTCATTGTTCAACTTTTCTTTTCTCTCTCTTTTTTAGGCCTTGTTCCTGCTGCGTCCCTCTCCTCTCTATCTCTCTCCTCTCCCTTTGTCTGTTCCTCTCCTCTTTTTCTCCTCTTCTTTATTTCCTTTTTATTTTCTCCTTTCTCATGATTACTTGATTGTTGTATTGTTCCTTTTGATTTGTTCTTTCAATAAAACACATTTGAAACAAAACTTAAATCAAAGAAGACTAGTGATATTTATCCGTAAATCTAATGGTATGCTACCTTACATTTGAGTACAGAACAACATGATTTTTTATTTTAATCCATACTGTTTGTTTTACACTAGTTTTGCTCACAAACATTCATTTTAATGCTATTTCTTTGACCAAGCACTGTTATCCTGGACAAATCATTAACCTCACTCTGGCTCATTTCACTTTAGTGTAATACTTGGGAGCACTTAGAAGTCATTCAGGTCAGTTTTCTTTGTACTACATACGTGGATTAAAACACAATGGGAGAAAATTGCAATTTTTTTCAAAGTTGCAGCACATAGAGAAAGGGCAGTGTCATAACTATGAAGATATAGTACTGTTGCTCTCTTCCCAAGCACTAGTAAACAATCTGGTTGCTTAACACCAAGCATACATTTCTTCACTATGGTAAAAAGGTGTCTGCGTGAGTCTAGCATAGGGTTTGTACTGTACAGGTACATTTCCAGTACAAAATACTATACTTAGGCTTATTCCTAAACTTTCCCACTTTGTATATTTGCTGTACCCTACAGCACGAATGCAAGTTTGGAGAAAATAAATCTTTTCTCATTCTAGTGCCTGCCTTGAGAGTGCATAATTGATAATTGTTTGACTCAATGCATTGCAACTTAATGCAAACGTTAGTAACTGGCCTTTGTAATAAAATCCATAGTTGGCTGCATGGAAACACCCATGTACCACCCATGGGTTGGCCCTTCCCACAAAGTAGTGCAAAGCACTGCTATGCTTTACTTTCAGGCAAGTTTGCAAAATAACAAATCAAAACTTTGTGCTGGTTTGTATCACTTTTGGTGACTTTGCACTGCTGCAATGTGTAGATAAATCTGTCCCAATATGTTGCTTGATTTATAAGGATATCATTGACAATTTATAGTGCACAGCAAAAGTGTAATTCTTTCTCGCTTCATTAGTGGAAATGTTATGAGCATTCTTATTTAAAACTTTCTAACTTTTCCTTCAGATGTATTAAATGTTAATAACTATCACTGAATGCAATAATATAATGTTATATATGGATATTAAATACTCTGAAAGGTAAAAAAAATATTTTTTTTTACTTCAAAGAGATTTGTCACTTAACTGATTTTTGAAAGCACAAGCTAACATTTTGACACTTACAGCCATTTCAGAACATTTGCTCAGTTCTTTCTTAGCTCTCCCTAAGAATTTTGTAGTTTGTCTGCCTTCAATGTGGTCATTTTCCACTGAATAGAAAAGTCAGTAAAAGTGTCTATGTGTGTGTGTGTGTGTGTGTGTGTTTGTGTTCATGTGGCGTCAGTCACTCAGATCAGATGGGAGAGTTTTTTACAGACTTGACATTGATGTAGATGGCAGTGGCAACTTGTAGGTAACGGGCGGGGCGGGGTGAAGGGGTACGAAAAAAGACTTACCTGCTCATCGCTGATCTCTTCTTTATCCTTGCTGTTCTGCTGGCTCCCACCAGCACCGATGCTCCCCTAAGCCAATCACGACTCTCCTGCCACCATGAAAGCAGCCTCATGATTGATGATTGGTCTGAGCGCTGTGGTTCAGCACTCAGACCGGGACTGACAGCCTGTGGATGTTCTACACCCAGGCTGTGCATTACAACCTGGTGGAGAACATGCAAAGTGCGCATGACTGGCCAGCCTAAGATGGTCGGTGAAACTGTCACGTGCACTTAAGGTGCATCAAGCACTCTTCCTCCCTCAATGTCACGGGAGCCCAGCCCCGCCCTAACCTGGCTGAAAGATACTAAAAATAAAATGGTAATAACTTCTGTTATTACCATTTTATTGTTCCTTCAACACTGCTCCGAGAGCAGTGGGGTGACGCTCTTCTACGTTAGTGAGGAGCCGCCACCGGGATGGGCCTGTTCCAACGGGCGTAAAGTAAAACGAAATACTCCCTTATAAAATTTGGCGTTGGACTCAACGTTAATCAAAAGCGTTAGGCTTGGCGTGGGTAGGGTTCCTTTGAGAGATGAGAAACCCTCACTACCTCAATGGACTCTCCTACATAAACCCGATCCCGACCTTTTCTCATTTGCAATTCAGACACCACTAGTACTCTAGAAGTGAGAAAGGTGCACTCCACTTCGCCAACACAAAGACCCCGGAAGCTAGGCCAGAGCGCATGACCGTACATCTCCTCGCGTGCCGAATCACCGCGCGCAGCTTTCGAAGAGAATGGAATGGAAGCACACACTAAAGAACAGGAAAACCTTTTCATCTAAAAGGTTAGCATTGTCGTGCTTGCTCCCAATTCTTGGCAATTAACTTGAAAGGAGACATCACGGCTAATTGAACAGTGGGGATCAGGGGCAACAATTAGGCGTTTTGACAGGAGGCTCCCCGAGCAGGACAGATCCAACGATTGTAACGCGAAATGGTTTCTATGGCAATGCAACTTTGCGCTCTTTCCTTCTCAGAGCAACAGAAATGTTCTCAAAGAAATGGATATTTTAACAATGAATAAAGGTTTTATGGAAAGTAGGTAAAAAAGAAAGAAATCTTTCTCGCAATCGATGCAAGCAGCGTTTAGCATCAGCTGACGGCTCTTTGAAGAATCAATATGCTTCCTGGCACTGTAAGTACAGTTAAATCTATTATAGAAGCGGACCAGGGGCCGGAGCTGATCATGCAGTTTGATAATTAAGCACTGGACTCACGCAGTGAGAGAGCGAGCCTGTTATTGTTATCTAGCTCTGTCATCGACAGAACAGCTACCTTGGCGCTTTCAGCATCTTTCAGACAGACTTTGCTTGAGGGCTGAACAGGTGCCCCTCCAACCCGTGAAAGCTTGTTATGTACATACTTTCATCCTAAAATAATATATTCCGGTGAATATGTTTAAGCTCATTTTCCCCAATCTACTAACATAGAATCCTTAAAATTATGAACCCCTCTGGAAGGTTCAGTGTACGTAAAATGACTTCACGTAAAGAAATAATAGGAGCAGCTTAGGTTTTTTTTTTAAATAACAGGGACCCCTGAGGATATGACCTATCCGATAACTACAGATTTGTATAGGACATTGTCATGCCTGCTCCCCGGTTGTCCGCTTGCTATGTCCATATCCATTGTGTTTCAAACTGGCTTCATGCCAGGGCCTCCTGTGGTATAAATATTGGAGAAGAGCTACTGCACCAGTACAGAGGGACGTTTCACCAGGCATAAGACTCTGAAAGTTACTCTATTCTACAAGGAAGACAAGCCCAACACGGTGGAGGAAGACCTGATCCGTCACTTGACCTGAAAGAGGAAAAAGTTGCACCAAACTATGGGGCATATTTACAAGGAGGCGATAAAAAATTATCGCCGCTTTAGCGGCCGTTTTCGGCCGAAAAGCGGCGATAATTTTATTGCCTAATTAGCAAGGTGACGCTAACGCGTGAAACCTTGCTTTAGCGTGGGGATTCCTGACGCCCAACTTTGCATCTCTAATGAGATGCAAAGTGGGCGTTCCTGACCGGACATGATAAGAGAAATAACGCTAAGCGACATTTCTCCTATCATCAAGCCCCACACTATGAAGCATAGCGGCAGGAAAAGTAGCAATAACCCCTGTTATCGCTACTTTCCTGACGCCTGCTTCAGGACTGACTTAGCCATGATATCCTATGGAAGGTGGATATCATGGCTAAGTTTGTGAGTCGCTATCAACAAGCTAACGTGAGATTATCGCTTGGTTTCCAGCGATAATCTCACGTTAGGCAGTTAGCGTGAGGATTTTTATCGCTTTTGAGATAAGCGTTGCTAATAGCACGCTATCTCAGCGATAAAAATCCACGCTAGCCGGCGATAATTATCCTAGCGCTAAGTGCGCTTAGCGATAATTATCGCCGGTTGTTGTTGATATGCCCCTATGTGGGGAGAAGTTGGTCATTGACGAGAAAGACAAAAAGCAAGGCCCCGCCGACTGGCCTTTGCATGGAGGTACACTTGATAAAGTTATCCATGAACGATCTTCATGGTCATCTAAACCCTGTTGATCAGAACTGATTTGAAGTCCTCTACATTGTGAAAGTGTTAAGGATCCTTTGGAGACATTCTAGGACATTCCTTCACAAGAGATGCTGACATTTTGCATTCTGGTTATCAATAATTCAGGGATGTGGAAGAACTGCAATGGGATAATGAATATGGATTCCCTTTACAATATTGAATGAAGTCAGTTACTGTATCAATTTCTGCAGGCCATTCAAAAATTCCGGGCCTTATTATGAGTACAGATTCCTCTGGGTTTAACCAAAAGAATTTGTCTTCAAAAGTGCTGGTACGAATACCGCCTGTATTATTGCCTGTATTATTAAAAACAACTTTATCAGATGCTAAAGGAACATCGCCCCTAAATAATAGGAGAAATGTGTTAAAAAAAGAATTTGAGAATAACCCAACCATAGAAGTCATGGTTAGGTTCCTACTGGACATTAAAAAACTGTCTATAATGATAACAAAGCCAGGGTTACCAAAATATAATGCTTTCCCCTTGGAAGAGAAGGTATGGGAGAAAACCATCCATGTATAAGAGAGGAGAGAGCAAACACAGGATGCCAAAAAGGGGTTTGTTTATTTATGTAACAAATTGTATAGCACAAACTAATCCCTTGTATGTCAGAGCACTTTACAGTCAGAAAGAATGTTGGATGACAACAATGGGGT
This sequence comes from Triturus cristatus, assembly GCF_964204655.1. Taxonomy (NCBI): domain Eukaryota; kingdom Metazoa; phylum Chordata; class Amphibia; order Caudata; family Salamandridae; genus Triturus; species Triturus cristatus. Next base: position 848,854,960 of record NC_140590.1, read on the forward strand.
AACATGGATAGTGCAAAAAGAGGGGAAGGAGGAAAAAGCAGGAACATATGAAATAACCATTATGATGCAAATACATTTTAATCCTAAAACAGTGAGGAGGCAGTAGACAATAAAGGAGTTCCATAATGAAGTGCATGATCAGTATCATGGTTGCTGTAGCTATACCAATGGCAGCTTCTGGGTGGAATTTGAGGGGTACCAGATTGAGAATGACAGATGTGTTAGCAGAAAGATTTACATTATGAATACTAATTTAGTTAGAGTGCTATAGAATAGTTATAGACTAGTTTTACCCTCAAAAGTGTAGATTTAATTATATTGTTTTGTAACATTTATATAGCACTTACAACCCCTATGTGGAGGCACTGACTTGCTTGCCTACATATGTAGCAAGCTGCACCATGTATGGTGTGTGGTTGTGAGGATGTTGTCTTTGTTTGGGTTCTATGTGGTATGTGTTTCCATGTCGTATGTGAGGACCACAGCAGTGTGGTTATAGTGTAATTGGACACAGCGCTTATCAGTGTGATGGAGGAAGAAGTGTGAGAGACAGGCACGCAGTTTATGATTTTAGTAAGTTGGCAGCTTTCAGCAGCTGTGCAGGAACCTTATGGTATTTCTAAGAATCATTGTCCACTTAGCTGGTTACTGCACTGGGTTGTCCATTCTGAGTTATTTTGTTTAATTGTCCCGCATGGGTTAAAGGGAGAGATGGCAGAGGGATCTGCTGGGATGGATGTTGTAATATCCTCCCATATCTGGCTGTCATTGTGAGATGTCAAGAAATGGTCGCAGTATGTAGCTTGTTGGGACCTACTATTGTGGACTAAATTAAAATCCTCTGTTGGCCCATGGCATGTAGCAGATCTCTTAAGTTGTTTAATGCCTATTCAGTTGGTGATGGGTAGTTTATTTGTTTTGGACCAGTACAGTACTGGGTGATGCAAATGCCCCTTAGCACCTTTCTCATATGTGAATATAAGAATGTCAAGCAGTAAAGGGAATTATTATGCAGCCTGTATGAACTACAATCAGCTGCCCACCCAGTGAGGTTTACGGTACGACTAATAGTGAAGGTTACATATCGTATTTTAATTGTAATAGCACTTATATAGAACCTTTAGCCCCTTACAAAGTGTTGTAGTACTTCACGTCGGACACAATGCTGCTTCTGAACTCAGGGTTAGTGTTTTTTCTGATGTTGGTTATTGGGATTAATACTGTAGCTCTTAAGGAAAACCATGCCATGCATTTACTCCAGCTTCTATGTAGTACATTCAATTAATAGGAGTTAAATATTTTCTTTAGTGGGGTATCTGGATTCATACATTTGTTGGTGCCCTGAGTCATACAGTAATCATGCACAGAATAATGTACGGTTAGAAGATCGAGAAACAATATAAGAAAAGTATTTGTAAACAATCTGTTCAGATGGTGCGTCAAAACAGAAGTGAAGGGCACATATCTTTCAGAGAGAAAATGGGAAAAAAACGCGGAAGGACTATATGGTAGATGAGGATGACGAAATACTTGGCACAAGGGTGCCTGAAGTCAGATGTAGTAGGTAATCCTTATTTGTGAGATAAGGAACAGGAGTTCAACTAGGTAGGATTAATGAAATGAACCAAGTGGGGCCACTAGAGTGATTCTAAAAGAAAATGAGTATAGGACATAAAATTCAACTTGATAGGATTTGAATAAAAATAGGTATTGGTTAGTTTCTCCAATAGGATTCTGCGATTAAGGAACTGGGAAACAAAATGATTAGTTTGTGTACACAGTACGGAAGTCAGTCTTCACATGAGTGAAAACTATGACTATTATTTATGCAAATAATAGGAAATAAAAGCGGTAATTTGGTTATCCATCATTGTCCAAAATTGTTGGTAGGGGGATGTGGGTCAAATATATATATTTTTAAAGATATGTTTTATTGGCATTTAGTGAAACTTTTACATATTTAGTCCAAGACTTTTCTATTGATTTTATGCTGACAAAGAACACAAAGGTGCCTAATGAACACAAGTAGATATTAATTGTACACAACAATATATATACAATAGGAGAACAGTCATTAGAAGTTTATGATGATTGTGTCAGTCTGTTTCTAAAATTAGCATGAAGTACAAGTGTCTCTGTTACACAGTAGACCGAACACACTTCTCCTGTCCGATCCCTGAGGTTGTCTTGTGTGGTTGGTCTTGCATGACTTCGACAAAACCAACGGATATGGGAAATCCGGAAGAAACCATAAAAATGCATAAAGAAAAGATAACAAAAAAAAAATTGCATCCCAGGGGTGTGAATCGTGGCCCTCAATTGGCATGTCATGCGTGGTGGGGTCTGGTAGCAGTTATTCCTAAGTCTGAGGGTGTGTGTTGGGTACAGTGGAAGAAGCATTATGTGTCAATTTGCATAATTATTGGATGGTATTGGTAATAGGGAGGAAAAATATGTCCTTCAAAGCTACCTATTCCCTTTCATGAACTTCCTTTCTGACCTCTCTGTCCGTGTCAGGTCTCTGGGCTCTCCCCTCATGATTGTCTAAGTCTCCCTGTACTGAGCCTTTATTATCTCCTGGGTGCTTCCGGCTTGCCACAACCTCCTTCCATAGCTCGGGCATAGGTCACGTGCAGATTCATCTGGCATCTCCTTTACGGAGTGCTTTGCTCCAGCCCAAGTTGCAATATCTTTCACCCAGATCTCTAGCACTGGTCCCCTTCCCAACTTGCATGCCATTGCTATTCTACGTTTGACTAAGGCAAGCACCAGGTCTATAAATCTAGAGCCTACTCTGCGTGTTTTGGGTCTGGGGAACCTTCTCAGAAGATGAGTTTCCACAGTGCAGGGAAGGGTCCGCCCCAACATGTCACGGAGTAAGAGAGGAACAGTAGTCCAAAAAGCTTGTAGTGTGGGCCACCCCCATTTCATGTAACTAAAGTCCGCATCTGGCATTTGACATCAAGGACATTCCTGGAGCTCTACGCTGTATATAGCCTGCAATCTATGTGGGGTGAGGTATGTCATGTGTAGGTAGTTAAATTGTATATATTTTAGACTCGCATTATGAGAGATCTTTTTGGGCTAGGCCAACATCTTATTACAGGCCCCATTCATGATTTCATGGCCCAGGATCCCATCCCATTTAGTCCTAAAGGTCAACAATGGTCTCTGCCCCATCTCATTCAGTGAGTGGCAAAACCACATCATCAAGTGTCTCGCTGAGCCCATGTAGAGTAGGAGTTGAAGCACCCGGTGGGGTTATGGTTCATCCCGTCCCTTGTCCCACAAATCTGCGAAAGTCCTCATTTATGCCTCATAAGAGCAGGAACAGGCCTCAGGATAGGTTTAAGTTTATTTAGACAATTGCTTGGTTACTTAAAACCCCATCAATAAACATACAAGATACATATTTACATGGTGAATTAAAAATCATTAATAAAATCTTCTGATTCAATTTTTCAAATATGACAGATTAAAAAGAAATCTGGTAGTTTCAACTTAAAAAATTGAAGATGCTATTGCACAGAAACATTTCAATTCATATATATGCCAATGGATGACCAATCTGCCCCTAATGGCCTAACAATTAATGTAATCCTTTGATAGTAACTTATATATATATATACATGATAAAACCTAAAATTAATGGTGCGACAAAATTAGAATATAAAATCTTTACTATAAAAATATTTCTAATAGTAGGAGGCAAGCGTAGGTCGCAATTATGAGGCTAAAGGAGCACTCAAGGGAAGTATTCCAGTTCATTGGTTGTCCTTAGGGGGATTCGATAAGAGTCGATGGTTCAGCCCCTAATAATATTATGGGGACTCTACATTATTTGTAAAGGCTTGGTATGGCGGTTAAATTGCTCCTTATGTCAAAAGTACTGGATGATTTTAGTGTTCTTTTAGTCTTTGCTCCACTTTCAGGAGAAATTTGACAAAACAGAAATTTTATTGAGTGTACCCTGGTTCAAAGCAGGCTAAGATGGCCTATCTTCTTGTTTGTATTCCTCTTTGGTTAAAGGGCTTCATGAACAGTAGTTTCCTTTCATCCATTACAGTATTACAGGAGCAAACCAAATGCAACATGTCCTCCTTGCAGCTCCCACAAAGGCGACAAGTGACGGGTAGGTTACCCGTTGCCAAGGTGCCATGTGTTGTTTGGCTGGTAGTAACCCCAGCCAATATCTTAAAAACTGCTGCCTAATAAAAACTGGATAACGGGTGGCAAAGTAATCTTGTGGTGAGATGGACTTATAATTGTTTAATGTCATCCACCCATGTGCCCTTTGTGCTGGTGTAGGTCTATCTTCTGTAACTGATTGAGTTTTAAGAGACTTCTTTACTAAATGTTTAAAGGCCTGTTGGTCAATTGAGAGTTCCCAAAGCTGGACAAGACATGTATGTTCTAGGGACTCTTGCAGATACTCTCTGCCTGGTGATGTATGATGATGCTGTAACTCGTCCCACAACATATGATTCAATGTATTCAATTCAGCTTTCCTGATTTTGTTCCAGCATATTATATATGAGCAGCGCCTGGCTAGTGATTGCTTGACCAGTCCGCATTCTAGCCTTATCTGAGCCAGGAAGGTATAACTTGGCAAAGAGAATACAATTCTATTAGCTTGGGAGACTTCATTATCCAACGTGGTTGCACCCTGCCCTCTTAAAGCCTTACTTCCATATGAAATTGTTGGAAGGAATTTTGCTCTTACAACTTCCAGTAGTGGGGTCAAAACTGGTCCATCTAACTTTTTCTTCAAGTTTTTAAAAGTTGTAGCTAAAACTAGGCCTTTCTTTTGGATTGCCTCCTTCTGCGCAAGAAAGTTCCTTTATTATCGATAATTACTCCAAGGTATTTGTATTCAACTGTGTTTTTCAATGACTCTTTACCCATGAACCAAGCCTGTGTTTGTATTTTCTTGATGTTATAACACATGGTTTTCGCTTTCCTGTAGTTAATCTGCAGGCCGTTGGTTTGCGAATAGGTTGTCATTGTATCGAGGAGTCGTTGGAGCCCCACACGAGTGCTGCTCACCAGTACTACATCATCGGCATATAGGAAGGATGATATTGGATTAGCCCATAATTTCGGGGCATGAGGGTTGCATGATTGCAACACTTCCATCAGGTCCACCAAGACAAGGTTAAATAAGGTTGGTGCCAAAAAACAGCTTTGTTTTAGGCCTCGGGTAGTTTGAATTTTCCGTGAGAGATGTGTGCTTGCTCCTATTTTAACTTGAACCCATGTGTCACTATGTAGCATTATCAATGTGTGTAAGAGATTCTGTGCTATACCCCAATCTGCTAACTTCTGCCACAATTTCCCCGCTATACACAGTCGAAGGCTGATTTAAAATCAATATAACAAAAGTATAATGGAGATTTCGATGCGCGGGCCACATCCATAAGTAAAGAAATTGCCAAGATATTCGTGATCGTGCCGGTGGATTTTATGAACCCAGTCTGATTGTACGGAATTATGTTGTTTGTAGAAGACCATGATGTCAACTCCTCCAGGACAGTTCCGGCGAAGTGTTTGGCCTCAATATCCATTAAAGTTATAAGCCGGTAGTTTCCCGGGAGCGATCTATTCCCCCATTTCAATATGGGAGATATGATCAACCCATTCCAGGACTCAGGAATAATTTGTGTGCTTCGTACTTCAGTAAATACTGGTGCCAGAGTTTCAGCCCAAAGGTCCTGCTTGTATTTGAAGACCACAGGAAAAACGCAATTTGGGCCTGGGGCCCCCTCTTTCCGTCCTTTCATTGTCTGTTTTTTGATCATTTTTATATTTGACTCCAACAAGCCCTTATACTGCCTGTTTGATGGAATTACCTAAAGATTCGTCAGTGAATATTCTTCTGATGGATCATCGAAGTAGGTTCTTAAATAGTAGACCCACATAGCCTATGTAATATGAGCATTTGTTCCTCTATTGTCTATTGAGGACTTGATTTACTGTGGACCAGAATCTAGTGTTGTTTTTACATTTAATATCAAAGTGTATTTCGGCTATAGTTTGTTGTCTTTGTCACTTTGAATTCCTCCATTTTAGCTTTTTGAATAGTTCTTTGTTTGACTTGAGTGCTACCGTCAAGTTTCTTTTTAGGGTGGATGTAAGTATTGATCAAAAGAACTTCTGTCGCAACATCTTTGATGTTTATAGTTCATTTGGTCGCATTCATTCCCGTGGCCTTATTGTCTAAATTTGTTCCTAGTACTCCACTAGCTATCGGGATAAATCTGGCCATCCTACCTGAGGGATGCCCATGTTTTGCGTGTTTTATAGCTGATGTGAAGAAGTCTGTATATCCTTGTATAAAGACGGGTTCCACTAACCATGTTTTCTGGATGAAAACAATATTGAAGGACGCTAGATAAGTATGCAACTCCGGATCAGCTAATTTGGAGTTTAGGCCATTTATATTCCAGGAGCACATAAGCTGTTGTCTGGTGTTGAGCCTTTTTTGCTTCATTCGACCTGAATTTTGTCATGGTGAAATAGGAGTGAGTGTTACTGTCCTAACTATATCTCTAATGCCATATTTTGGCTTTACCTGGGTAGCCCGTTCTAAGACTCCATGTGATTTATTTAAAAAACACACTGTGTCTGCAGTGCCCTTTGCTCCCTTTAGTACAGAGGTGGTTTGTTCCTTCCTCGTATCTGTTAGCTCTTTTTGTCTTTGTGGTAGCAGGGGCAGAGGGTATCTTGTCGTTTGTCCGGGATAAGGGGTATTGCTCTGTTAAGTCTTCAATGGGTATGAGAGTGTTCATCGAAAAGCAGTCCCCTACCATAATCAGACCAGCTTAAGTCCTTTCAGCAAGTTGGGCCGTGGTGAAGCAAGTAATAGGGTTCCTTTGAGGAAAGTCCACTAATAGTAAAGCTGTGGTTTACAATGGGGCCCTTTGGGTTCTAAACAGACAACAGTGCTAGCATCGGAGAGTCACCTGCAGCAACACACTGGGTTGTGGTATGGCTATATCAGGATGAAGCAGTCGTGCCAAAAGGAGTCACTGGTAGGGAGCCAGACCCATTAGGTCTAATTAATTTCTCTTGGTTTCATCAAACCATCTGGCCACACATTGCAGCTGCATTGCCAAATAATACAGCTCAAAGTCTGGAGCCCTTAGGCCTCCATTGTCTGGTGGTCGCCGCAGGACCTCGAGGGATACTCTGTGCCAGCCACCGTCCAATGTCATGAAGCAGGGCGTCTATGTGTTTGAAGTACAACACACAGGAGATTAGTAATAAAAAATAATAGGCGGGGGAGTATCATCATTTTGGATATTGATACTCTGGCCATAAGAGAGAGTCGCAAGGATCTCCAAAAGATGGTACAGAACCTGAGGGAGCAGAGTGCTCCTCTTAAGTTTCCTTCTCGTAGAGTGTCTAGATTGTGATACACCCTAAGACCTAAGTATTTGAAAGTTGTGGGCAACCATATTAATCTTAATGGGAGGTCCTGCAGTTGGGGAGCCCCGTGGGTGCATGGGAGTATACACATTTTGGTTTGGTTGACTCTTAAACCTGATAAATTCCCGAATTCCTCAAGAAGACAGATTGCATCCTGTGCCCCGGTGGACCTGTTGAGAATATAGAAGAAGGTCATCTGTGCAGAGAGAAATAATATGATTATGGTCATCTACTGCTATACTGCTACCACCTCCCTCCCTTCAAAACAGTTCTGCCAAAAAACTCAATAGCTAGGGTGAAAAGCAGGGGAGACAGTGGGCAGCCCTGTCTAGTTCTCATGAATATATTGTATGTGGTGGAGATCATGGAGTTGGTCTTTACTCCGGCCGTCGGCTTAGAATATTATAGGGTGAGCAATTTGATCCAGTCCTCACCTAGCCCCATCCTATGCATGACTCTCAACAGGAAGTCCCAACCTTATGGAATCAAAGGCCTTTTCAAGGTCCACCGACATAATAATTCCTTACAGCATGGTCCTCACTTCTGGGTGGTAAAGAATGTGGTACAGTCTTCAGTGGGGGCTCCTCCGCTAAGGCAGAGGAGCGTTGCCCCACTGAGGTTCAGCAGGGAATGAGAGGAAAAACAAAATGATCATAACTTGTTGTTATTATCATTTTATTTGTTCCTTCCTGTTTCTTCCTGCGGCAGCAGCATGGTGGCGGGTCTGCTCTGCTCACTGTTCAGGGCAGGGGTGGAATGGTGGGCACACTTAAGTGCGTGTGACACTTTGGCAGGGCGTCTTGGGCCAACCAAACAGTCATGCTCACTTACCATGTTCTCCACCCAGGCTGCATGACAGCCTGGGTGAAGAAAATGCCCAGGCCCCCTGTCCAAGTCTGAGAGCTGCATTACGGCGCTCAGACCAATCACAGCCCTGCATTGCAGCGCTGTGATTGGTTTAGGGGAGACAATCACAATGCTGCATTGCAGAGTTATGATTGGCTCAGGCGAGCCCGGCTGCTTCCTGGTCCGCCAATGGAAAAGAGACAACATGGGAGGCAAGCGGCAAGGAGGTAAGTCTATTTTTCTATTTTTTACACCCCCTTACCCCATCGCCCCTCACCCCGCTCCCCTGCCGCAGCCTCATCACCAGCCACCTGAGAGACCTCCACTGGCTCCCGGTCAACAAAAGAATAACCTTCAAGCTCCTCACACATGCCTACAAAGCCCTACATGATGCTGGGCCTGCATACCTCAATTACCGGCACACATTTCTTAACTGGCCCTGGCCCTGGCTACCGCCCCACGTATCCACAGACCTCACAGAAAAGACCTGGAACATCCTGCCCCTCCACCTTGGGCAATCTCAGTCACTGCCTCAATTCAGAAAGGACCTCAAGACCTGGCTCTTCGACTGAACCACAGCGCCCTCGATGGACCAACAGTCCCCCCAACTTCCCAGCACCTTGAGACCCTTATGGGTGAGTAATCGCGCTGTACAAGCCATTGATTGATTGATTGATTGATTGATTGTGCCGAATTGCAGATGGCACTACCACAAAGACAGTTCCTCTTAAAGGCCTATGTCGCCATCCTACTACTGAATATACAGAACTCGCAGCACTGACCATGGGAGACATTTGCCCTGTGGCACTTACCGCCCTTGTTTTCAGCGGTATTCCTGGTTGGTCTTCTAATACCCAGCCAAGCTGCTTCTGGTCTCATCTGGACACACTGCAGACTTACTATTTCTGCCTCTTGCTGCTGTTACAGGGTGTGGGGGTTTCTCGTGCTTCTAATGGCCCCAGAAGAACAGATCCTGTACTACATTTGTCAAAAAGAAAGTGCAAGAACTCTTCTCAGTAGGTCATTGCAGCTTGCAAAGGCTATTGCCCCTGCCAGCACTGCAAATGCCAGTACCAACCCACCGACTAACCATCACACCCCTACAAGTGTGACAATTTGGACTATTCCAGAGCACCCAAAGCTGTAAGTATGGCATAGGCAGCAGGTGTTTTGAATATTTTAATGTATATCACATTATTAAACACATTAGACAAACAACGTCTCTAGTGCCAGAGTTCAGAATTAAATGCCAGTGCAAAGCACAGGCAAACACTGGCTCAAATTAAGCGCTGATCCTCGCCCTACATCGGTTTTTGCTAAGAAATCAGAGGTGTGTTTCTTAAATCTTATATTTCTAGAATTCAGACCAGTAATTTATCTCTGCTTAGTTATTCCATGATGGACAACTCTATAGATGCTGTTTTCTGTTTCCCAATCCAAATGGTTCCTTTGTTGCATGACAATGATGGACTTCCTGTTCCTTTTTCCCCCTATAAATCACTTGTTCCTTCCATCCAACTGAAATGCACACATAGTACTTTTCAGTGGATCATCTGCCCTTCAGTCTAAATGTTTTTTTTCTCACTGACTCCACACTTGCTGTGGTTCTGTGGGTACTCTTCAGCATAGTTCTTTCTGTGTTGTCCAGTACTTATATTTCATTTAGTTGATTTTCAGCTAAAACTTTTTACCATTGTCAGTCCTGCCTGGCGAAGACTTCAGCTTGGATGTTTTTATATCATCAGTTCTTTTCCTCCAGAGTTGAGATGAAACTTAGCAGATACCATCCCTCCACACATTTGTCTAATTTATGTGCTGGCACTGTGGGTACAGGTAGGTGTAATCCTTACCTCGAGGAAGCAAAGTTCATGCTTAGAAGACTTCCATTGCATCAACCCTTGACATTTTGCAACGTCGATATATTTAATCCTCTATTTTGGACAATTTGGATATGGATCCATATATGGACACATTTGGTGCATTACAGTAGCAAAGTCAAGAGATGATTCACCTTCAAGCTGAGAATGATGCCCTACATCAGGCTTTGACTTGTCCTGCAGTTAGATCTGTTACTCCTCAATTTTCAGGGGATCTTAAAATATGTTAAAAGAATTTTCAGATGGACATTTTGCCTTTTGCCATGGATTATTGGAACCAGATATGGCTATGCTGGCTACGTAATTGGATCAGTGCTGACCGAGCCTGGGCCCCATGGGCCACTCCGTTGGTGTCTGTTTGATTTTCCAGTCTGGATAATTATCCAAAATGATTTGAGAAATTTAAAAGAATGCCTGAATGACAGAATAAGAAGCTGTATGTAAAATATTTTAATGCTGATCAGATGTGCTCACATATAAACTCGTTTTGAGAGTTAACTACTGAATCTCCCTCGGTCAAATGCACACAGATGACCTTCTTTCAAACTAATGGTCCTAATTCTTTGGCAGAAGTATTAGATCAATTTTTACTTATTGAATATAATTACAGGAGAGAAAGCCAGAATGACAAAAGGCTAGGGACCTCATTTATGAAAAGTGATGCATCGCTGCGTGAAAACAGCGATGCATCACTTTTTATTGCGCCCTCCTCGTCACATGCTGGCTGCGTCATATTTACAATGTGACGCATCATGTCGCAAGGAGTTACAGATACGTCAGTATTTCTGACGTATATGTAGGCGCAAAAATGATGCATGGCTGGAGTGTGTCACAAAAGTGACGCAACTTCAGCAATGGGTCACTTAACATGGGCAAGTCCCATTTCAATGTGCCTGCATCAGTCTTACGCCTGCTGTGAGGCAGGCGTAAGATATTGACGCATTTGCATCCTAGAAGTGGCGCAGTGAAATCTCATAGATTTCACTGCGTCACTTCTACAAGGCATACTTGCATCAGAATGCCCACCCTGCATACATTATACCTGGCGCAGGTATAATGTGGCGCAGGGCTTTACAAAGTGACGCATCTACCTAGATGCATCACTTTGTAAATAAGACGCAACATGGTGCATTTTTTACGCAGCTGGTGCATCACAAAAAGTGACGCAAGGGCTCTTAAATAAGCCCCTAGATATTTTACATAAGGTTCATTCATCTCACCCCTGTTCTTGATGAACTGTTATATCTAGTAATCTACCTTAGCCTCTACAGAGTAGCCCGTGCAAACTGGCCCAGCTAGAAGGCTCTTACCTAAATCTGAGAAAGACTGCAGATGCAGAAATTGTCTTTTTTTATTGCGGTGACCCAAATCACCTTGTCAAACAATGTATCTTAAAAAACTCTCAGAATCAGGGAAATATCATATTCCATCCTCTGTAAGGGAGAGAAAGCAAGGGGTGAATTTATCCCTTACTGCGGAATCACAAATTCTGCCGAAAAGTCTTGTTTGGTATTATTTTGGCTGTCAATCCAGTTTCAATTTCATTCAGGCTCTACTGTCAGAACGATCCCCAAAACACTTAAAAGCAGAGTTAAGGTAATCAATGCAATCCTCCTTCCAGGAAAATCAGATGACTCAGGAATGGTTAAATTCAAACTTTGGAGAATTAAATGGAATAGCAGGAATTCCATGATGGCTGCTAAAATGCACTCACTACGAAACCGCTTTAGTGTTGTCAAGGTTTTCCACTGAAGCCTAGAGAAGAATGTTCTGTGCACAAAGATTCTACTCTGTGCACTTCACCAAGTTTCTTCCCCTGTGAGGAAGGTATTTTTGTTCCTCTCATCTAGTTAGTCAGATAAGGTAGAGGCATTCTTCCAAGAAAAGAGCAATTGGGTGTCATCAGCATATGACAGGAACTTGGTCCCTGGTGACTCCACCAGGGAGGCCAAGGCAGTGAGATATATATTAAATAAAGTAGGGCTCAGAGCCGAGCCCTGTGACACTCCAATCCTCAATTTACGAGAGTCGTTGGAGAAAAGGGGACACCGCACCTCTTGTTCTCTCTCCTCAAGAAAGGAGGCTAGCCAAGTCCAGTCCTGCCCTCTAATTCCCACCGATTTGAGACGAGCTGATAGGATATGGTGAGAGATCGTGCCGAACGCACCCGGTAGGTCTAACCAAATCAGTAGCGCCCTATTCCCAACATCTTAGCTAAGTCTGATGGAATCGACCACCTCCAACAAATCTGTCTCAGTGTTGCAATTGGGGCGAAACCCTGATTGACTAACATGTAACAAGTGGTTACTTTCTAGATGGAAGGATAGCTGTTTGTTAACATGTTTTTGCCAGCACTTTCGAAAGCACTGTCAGGAGGGAGATTGGTCAGTAGGTGGCCGGATCAGAGTGGCCTGCCTGAGTATTTTTTAGAAGCAGTACAATTTTCACCTGCTTTCCTTTTGTGTGCTTGGTAGCTGAGGAGAAGGAGGTGTTAAGCAACTGATTCACCTGTGGGTTGATAGCCTCTGCCCCTCGAGATAGAATAAATGTGGGACCTGGATAAGAGTGAGATCTTTATTTGAGTTGATTCAAAGCTAGAAGAAAATCTTCAATGAAAATTGGAGAGAAGGATTCAAGGAAACTAGTTTTACCATTAGTGATGGAGACTGCTTGAGCGAACTCTGAACTAGCTAATCCCATATATTTGTTGCAGGTTATCATATTAATGTCATTTCCCAAGGTCTGGCTTTCGACTCCAAGTGGGGGAGGCTAGCCTGGAGGCTAGCTATTTTCTCATGAAAGAAAAGGGAGAGTTGTTCACACCATTCCTGGGAAGGAAGTGTATGGTTTGTACCTGCTTCAGAAGATGTAAAAGATTTAACAATTTTAAAAATTTCCCTTGAATGGTTTCCCGCTTTTGCTGTTGGTCAGTAAGACACCCTCTGTTGCATCTCTTTACAATTACATTCTAACTTTATTATTTTGAGGGAATGAATATATCATGGGCAAGAAATGATTTGAAGAGCATCCCTGCCACAAGATAGTATGTAATCAATTTTAGGATGGACCTTGAATCCCTGAGTCATTGGGCCGCGTATCCTACAAGAAACGCAGCAGGCAGTGCACTACAGGAGCTGAACAGCAGTTAGCTCACTACGTCTCGAAGATGGATACCTAGTCCCTGATGTTGGTTCTAGTGCTCTGCTGGTGTTGTCCAGACCTTCCTGCACAAATCCTTCTCTTCTTCAAGCAGTTGATGTGGGGCTCCCTTTTCTAGGCTGTTCCTCACTGTAGGGATACTTCCAACTGCCACCCCTTCTCAGTGATAGCTTCTTCTTATGTCCTGCTATCAATATTGTTGCAGGACTTTCAAGTTTGTTTTTGACCCTAAATGGTGGCTATCTGTAAACGATACCATCCCTGGAACTCAGAAGTCGACCTCATTCCACTGCTGTGGACTACCTGGCACCAGTTAGTGAGAAGTCCCTGGAACACTGACTAATCTGTGGATCCTGGGCCCCTATCTGTTCTTTGTTACATCTTAATTTCAGGGGGGTGGTTTGACTTCACTTTCAGACTAGATACTCAGGAACTTAAGTTCGTTCTGCAGATATGGCAGATTGGAGGTTGATGGAGGGCATTCCCTACCAGGCCCTATTGAGACAAATGGAATACAAAGACCTTGACTTCCCTCACCTACCATATATAGATATGGTCTTTGCATACAATTAGGGAAGCCTGGAGCATGATAGGGACAGAGACTGACCTAAAATTTCCATTGGTGCTTTCTCTCTCTCCTTCTTTTCACAGGAGCCTGGTCCACTTCAAAGAGCTTTCGGGAATGCTCTAGCTTTTTCCTATATGTCTATAGTCCCCATTTTTGTGGAAACTTACAGATGAAATCCAAAATGGATTCCTTTGTTCCTGCAGTCACACAAAGGTCATGCCTTGCATTCTAACTCTTCACACGATCTCTGTGCAAACATGCATGCACCATCCATGCCTCAAACGGATAGAACTTCTGATCAGCAGCTGGCCCCCACCTCACCAGACTATATTGACTTTGTTCAGGGAGAACACTTACACTAGTTCAGTCAGTCAGTCAATTACTTTATTCGATACGTATAGTGTAAGATCATAAAAGTGCAGATGAATATAATTTAAAAACAACAAAATACAGATGAATACAATTTAAAAAACGTCAATCAATCAGTGCAAAAACAGAATGCTATACATATCAGTTTGAAAGTAGGAATAACAAAATAATAGCAATGATAATTAAAAACTATTTAAAATTCATTCAGTGGTGTTGTACTGCCGCCTACTCTTCAATGATTGAGTTAAAAAAGACGCCACTGACAAGCAAACCATAGGGATAGGCAGGGATTGTAAAAAGAACATTGCTACACGACATTGTTTAAAACAAAATTTACACATCTGGGGGAGAATAATTCTTTTACAGGGGTCCCTATAGAATGTACAGAAGAAAAAAATGTGTACATTTGATTGTACAGAAGAACTGTCGCAGGGACAAAAGGGTAAGTCATTTATAGAGTAAATGCCTGCAGGGTGTGCCAACACGCACGGGATCAGATTCAATCGGAATCTGATTAAAAAGAATCTATGACGCACATTTGACACAGTGCATAGGTATGACATTATCCCTTCCTGAGGCTTCGTACCATCGAAATATAGTTTTGCCAATACCTTTGTACAGTTTGTTTGTAATCTGGCATCTGCTCTTTGTTTAAGAAAACAGGCTTTTACCTCCCGCCTTGAGATGCTCATGCAATCCATGGGGGTAGTAAATAGGCGCTCCAAACCTAAAGCAGAGAAGGTTGATTTAATATATGAAATCCATGGAATTCTATGTAAATTTTCCATGAATAAACAATCTTCAACTAGGTTTTGGGTAGTCTGAATAGACTCCCTTCTCCAGATGGAGTGCCACAGAATTATTGGTGCCACAGAGATTGTATCAAACAGATATGGGACCTACAATTCTGTATGGGTATCCAAGTTGGAGCAGCTTACGGGAAGGCCCATTAGCTTTTTTCCAGAAAGTGTCCTCTATCACTTGGAGGGGAGATGGATTAGTATGACCCCATATACCTGCCCCGTAAGTTGCTACCGACACTGGTTTAGCTGCGTAGATCTTTCTTACAATGTCGATAGGCTTCGCCCCCAGTTTTTTGATAAAAGAATGGAGAGCAATGATACTTCTCTCTAATGATAACCCCCTAGTGGCGCGCATATGGGACCATGAAAGCTGCCTATCGAATGTTACACCTAGGTAAGAATAGGTATCAGTGTGGGCTATTTATTTCCCAGAAATATAAAAACTCAGGACCTTCCTATCCTTCCTTCCAGGGGTTAAAATAAAGGATTTTGACTCATTAGTTTTCAGCCCTAATTTTTGCATATATGTAACACAGATGTTTAATAACTTTGTAGGGCCAGGCCCGTACGGGCAATTAGCACTGCATCGTCAGCCTACAAGAGGATTAGCGTGCGAACGTTGTTAATTTTTGAGAACGTCTAGTGTAGAATCCGTCAGGGGTGCTTCTACCCCATTAGTGTAAATAGAAAAAAGAAATGGGGCGAGTACGCAACCCTGGCAGACTCCTCTGTTAATTGGAAACACCCTGGTGCACTATCCTTCTCTCCCGTATCTGAGGCAGGCCATAGCTGAGGAATAAAGCTGCCTAATAAATATTATAATCGCCCCATCTATGCCTCTTTCCTCCATTATCCTCCATAGGTGTTCATGTACCACACAGTTGAATGCTGAGGACAAGTCCATGAACGCCAGGTATAGTCTGCCAGACTTTTATGGGTATACTTGGCGATTAACAGGCTAAGATTAAGGCACTGATCTTGGGTACCCATACCCTTTTTAAAACCGTATTGGACCGAAATTAAAACCTTGCTTTTAGCTGCCCAATCCTCTAAACGATTCAGCAAAACCCTGCCCATGAGTTTGGCTGTGCTATCCAACAACGATATGGGCCAGTAACATTTAGGTTCAGATTTATCCCCCTTCTTAAAAATTGGCATCAAAATTGATTTCTTCCATGAATCTGGTGGGCCCACTTTAGCAACTGCATTAAAAACATTTGTCAGCACCGGACCCCACAGATCTGGCTGATCAACGAAGAAATGTATGGGTGTACAATCCGGTCCTGGCACTTTGTTAATTGAGCATTGGGTTAGGGCTTCTCTGACTTCATAATGTTCAAAGACCAGTGGTGGGTCAATGAAAGGGGTCATGGATACGTTCTGTGTCACCACCCCCTCCGCATTAGGATCAAATATATGGGAAAAATACCCGACCCAAGATTCCTCATCAACACGACAGTCGAATGTAGGAACCGATGGTGTTTTAAGGAAGGGGGTGTTAATAATACTCTAAAAATCCTTAGAGAATTTTGCAATAGCCGCTTGGTGGAGTTCTTCCAATGATTCCTCCTTCAAGATTTTAATTCTTTTTTTCCTGCCCGGATTGTATTGGAAGCAGAGTAGCTTCACTAGAGTTTTATCTCTGGGAGTTACCCCCACGGCCTGGTGCAAAGCTATTAGTGATTTACGGCACACATGGTAGTTGTTTTTTTTCTAGCTAGATGGTGCCTAACCTCAGTTAATATGGCCTCAAATGCCGTGGTATTTGGGATGGGTTAGAGGCGGGTTCTAAACATGTTAGAATGTCTCTCTGTCTCTCTCTGATTATCTGTGGGACAAGGGATGTTTTATCTGCTAGGGTCCACTTTAGTGTTATCCCATTAGCTTTTGTAATCATGGGCTTAATATGCCTTATCTGTTCCGTATGAATACCTGCTCATTTCAATTTGCCAGTAATCGCAGTGTGATTGCTAAAATTTAGATAATTGATCTCACAGCCGAAAATACATTTTTTAAGGGGTTCCTCTGCGATTATGTAATCAATTGTACTACCCTGAGAGGACGTACCAAACTTGTTATAAAACATGCCAGAGGAAGTATCAATCAGATTACAAATCTCTAGGTTATTAATCACCAGAAGTCTATTCAGGGCTTCTCCATACTGATTATGACTGAAATGGTATAAGGGATCTCCTTCATCGTCATTAAAACCGCATGCTGCTGAGTATGATAACTGACAACAATGTACATTAAAATAACCCATCCAAAGTATTTTGGGGGTGATTTTTAAAGTGCTAGTGCAATTGTTAATATCTATCTCCACCTGGTCTGCAACCTCTTTCATGTCACCTGAAGAGTTATTGTTATAAAAGTTAACTAAAACAATAATGTCTTCATCTGGACCTTTTAAAAATAATAAATGAAAAAAAGAGGAAACATTATAAAATGAGACAACTTCCACCCGTAGGGTTTTTACACTAGTTGAACTTCAGAGCTAATGGAGTGAAGCTGCTGGCATCGTGTGTTGCACTTTTGTATACTCCTGCTTGAAAAGTCACTATCTCATAGAGTGTAAGAATTTGACTACCTTTAAATAGAAGCCCACGGGAAACATGGATGACGAAGGATGACGTTTAGAGCTAGGCGTGACATCTGAAAGGTGGCTGCAGCCACTGCACTTCAAGGTTCAGATATGTTTACTGCTGTTAGCCCAGAACATAACCCCCACCTGTTAATGCACCTTCTGCAGAGATATGCATGTAACTACTAACAACAGTGTCTTAAAGAGTCAGGTTGACTCCACTGGAGGGCTTAGACTATTTTAATATCCAACATATTCTTAGTATTGTCATAACCTCTCAGACATGTACAAGAAGATTCTATTGTCCATTTGAGGAATTTGATTTTTTTATTATAGTCTCAAACTGTTGTCTTTCCATCTCTTACATACTGCTTACAGTCTCTGAAGAGATCTTCCATCTGAATATGAATATCATTGTTAACATGCATCACTCTTGTGATGTCTTCTAGACTTCATCAATGATGCTGTACAAAAGTTTGTCGGCAGAGGACAGAAACCCCAAAGCTCAGACCCTTGTACCTTGTTTTGATGCTTGAGTGATGTGCTACGCCATCGTTGTTTGTTGCAGAATTCTCCTGTCTATGTCAATGAAAAGTACTTCTAGTTGCTTTTCCTATTTAGTGGTTATTATTGAGGACATCTATGTGAATGGGACATGAACTTCTCAATTATTTTGCCCGAATGTGGAAGAGAATATAGCAGTGTCTTAGGAGGCCCAGTGGACTCTGACTCTGATGTTAAACTGTATTTCTCTGAGATCAAGATTGCAGTTTGTCAAGGATATGATGGGTGGGTTGTAACTCAAGTTGTAGCACATGAACTGTTTTGTAATTTGATAGTGTTCCTGTCTCTGTCTCAAATTGTGACCTCATTCATGCCATGTAGGACATTATACAAAATAATGCTGAAGAGTGACCTGTGCTGTGCAACTCATATGCATGTATTTCGGTTGTTTTGGGCTAGAGACGCTATTCATTGGCCATTACGTAGACTAATGCAGCTACGTGGATCTACGGGCAATAGCAGCCCCATGCTGTTTTAACATTGTGCTCGTCATGGGGTTATCTGCCTCTAGGTGAATGCCAGCGGGGAGATGGTTGCAGGGCCTGGCTACAAGTCAGGCCCTGCGGTTAACCACACGCCGTGCATGATGAAAGGCCATGCACAGTGTGGGGTTGGCAGTCTGAGGGGCAGTTGGCTGCCTCTGGGTGGGTTGGCCACAGAGCTGGGAGCAGGCCACGCCCTTTTGTCAACCAACTGCTGTGCACAACCCAAGGCTGTATGCAGCATGTTAAAACTAAAGTAACGTTATAATTAGATGTAACAAAAAGACCTTTTTATTTTTTAATTGAATGAAAACACAAAAGGGAAATGCCACTGAGTAAAATAAATAAATAACTAATATGAATATATATATATATTCACAAAAAAAACAAAGGTCATAGTGACATTATAGTTATGTGAGTACGTCACTGAGAACATTAACGTTTTGAACTAAAGAACAAACACAGAAATTCCCCAGTTATCGTAATCAGTGCATGGTAGGGTCGACAGTTATAGTTAGCTATAAAATGTTATAATCACTTTTTGTACCCAGTGGAAAGCATTTTCCATCGGTAAAACCGAACACAAAAAAAATGGAAAAACACACATGCACACACACACCCATATTAAACAAGTGACGATTATACAGCCAGTGTAACTGTAGTTAGGTAAGAATATTTTTAATATCTTTGTTGCAACACTTTCCAAAACACAGTTCACCTACTTTGGATCCGTCATGAAAAGTTTTGCACTGACCTATCAAGTGAGGGTGAAGAAAAGGGAGGGTCTCAAAAGCCCAAATTCAATTATTAGTTTCCCCAGGATTGATTTTTCACTAATAGAGAAAAAAAAGGTGAACTCAATTAAACCATACTTGGCACAAAGCTAGGAACTTTACTCAAGAGTTGTGCTTTTGTTGGTTTAGTATAGCCTTAAAAAAATAGTATGTATATAGTTGCATGAGTTGGGCATGAAGAGGTTTACCTTTTAGCGATATCTTGACAGTTGGAAAGCTGTATTGTTAATTTCACCATACCTTTAGGGTTGTTTCACACATTTGCGTGAAATTTAACAAATGCTTTACATCTTTGGATTTTTACATTTGTGTAGGTTTGTCCGATTAGTTTGCTAAAAACTTTGGCATCCTTTGACTAATATACATAAAATATGGCAGATATTTAGCATGTTCAATATTCTGAGGGTATTACTAGTTGTGTGCAGATCCATCAGTGGGGCAAAGTAAAATGCATGAGCAAAAACAATTTATTGTGCTAATAACTTTGGTACTCTGTTATGAATATGCATTACATTAGTAGATTCTTGACACACTAAGCTCATGGTAGGAATCTCAGTTTATATACTCAAATCTGAGAAGGTGGTGTGAAGTTGTATGGGGGACAGGTAGAACAAATAATTGTTTTCTCATAACTTTGGCTCAGTCTTACAGATGTGCAAACTGCTTGGCACATACTTTCCATGCTTGGCTTAGTGTGTGCTTCATACAAACCATCGGGGTAAGCGATGGGGAGGATTAAGACTTAAACCAGTCGGCCCAAAGCAGCAGTGCTAATTTTATCCTCAGTAATTATCTGTGCTCTCTACTACAGAAGGAACCCCGGAAAGGAATTATAGCAATCTTGGTATTAACGTATAAATTTGCCCAGAAGTGCTATTGTCATGTGTTTCTCACATGGCTCATTGTCATTTCCCCTTTGTTAGCCTGATAATGCACATTGTAGGCTGTTTTGATTTAGCACATGTTACTAAATATCATGCTAGCTTTGTGCCACATTGTATTTTCACACAGAACCAGCCCATGTTTTTGCATTTGATTATTTTCCTGGGATTTAGTCTGAAAAGCCTAAGCAAGGTCAAATAACATTGCCCTTGTTATTTTCTCTGGTCATACACCAGCACCTAGACATAATAGGAGATTGCAGCTGATGTTTCAATACACATATCTTGTCATATAACTAGGGACAGAGGTTCTGAAAAACAACAGACTCTCCGAGCAAAGGTCCTGAGACAAGAGTAGTACATCAGCCGAGATGTAGAGCATCCACCTATGTATGCTAAGGAACCGGGTCCACCTCCAAACCCAGAGATCTATAGTTTATAGTCGCTTAGCTTTAGTAGTGGGGGATGGTTTAGGCAAATCTGTCAGATAACATGACAGGGCTCTTTATTGTATATAGTTTATTAACCATGTCGATGACAATATTGACATGTATTTGTTTAATAATTGTGGCATAATTATTGCATCTTAGAGCACAATAGTTTAAATAAACATTGTACACTTCCTTCATGTCTCTTTTTTACATTATTGTGGACAAGTATGAGTGAGAGATCAAAAGGGTGTGTCCTGTTACTGCAGTCCCTGAGAGCGTCTGGAGTAGTGTGTTCTGGGGTGGCAAATAACTTGCCTCTGGAAAGGTTAGAAGGGCAAGTGAGGCACTATAGATAGTCCGACTCCGGCTCATAGATACTGATGTGGTATGGTGACTCAATACCCTACATACTGATGTTCTATCGTCCCAAATATAGACTCATTTTAATGGCAATTTAAAAGTCAATGTTATGGTAAACACAGATGTTACATTACGAATAAGGAAAAGAGACTTTTAGGAAATTGTTCCTTTTCTGCCAAAAACCAAAAGGCTTTCTGCCAGTGTCCAGCTGTCACCTGACTACTGATGGCTGCCCTGTGTTGGAATGAGTAATGCTCCCAGACATTGGCCAAAGGGCTTGTGGGGTGGGGAGGAAATAACTACTTTCTGAGCTTCAAATGATGCCTACCCTGTCACTGGCAAATGAAGCTCCACCTAGACCTGACTGTCTTTTGTTCTTCTACTCAGGATGGTTTCCAATCCAGTGGGAAGAGAGAGCTGGCCGGACCTGGTCAAGAGAGTGAACAAAGGATTGTCGTCAACCACAGTCTGACACTGTACATAAAAGAAACGTACTCAGAACACTCCTCAACTGTAAGAAAGTGGGTTTCTGTTGCAGTAACCCTCCACTTTTTGCCAAACTACTGATGCACTTTTACTTGATGTGCCCTGGATCCCTGGCAATCAGGTCCCCAGGGCCTGTGTTCTTTCCCCAAAACTGTACCTTGTAAACCCAATTGCCACTCCCGGCCACAGGTCAGCCCCTGGTAAATGGCACCACAGGTACAAGGGCACTGTGCCCAGGGAAAGCCTCTAAGGGCTGCAGCACTTATTGACCACCCTTAGAGGCCCTGTACCTTCACACACATACACTGCCTTTGCAGGCTGTGTGTTTTGGTGAAGAACAAAGTGAAGAGTCGACATGTCACACATCCCTGTGCGCTATGCCTACAACCCACTGCCCTGGCATAGATAAGTCACCCCTCTAGCTGGGTGCCCTATACCAGTGGTGAGGGTACAGGTGCATGAGTCCTCTACCCCTACAGTGTCTACGTCCATTCTTAGACAGTGTAAGTGCAGTGCTGCCACTAGGAGTATATGGTGCTGGGAGCTTGTCATTACGAAATCCACAGCACCATAATGGCTACACTGAAACCTGAGAAGTTTGGTATCAAACTTCTCAGCACATTAAACCCACACTGGTGCCAGTGTGGGATTTAATAGAAAATGCACACAGAGGGCATCTTGAAGATGCACCCTAAAAAACCTCTGGTGGGTTCCCTGACTGGTACTCACCAGCCTGCCACCACGAGACATGTTTCTGGACCCCCTAGGGTGGGAGCCTTCCCTTCCTGAGCCCATAAACAAAGCCTTTCCTGGGTGGAGGTGTTCACATCTCCCCCAGGCCAGGAAGAGCCATCTGTAGCAGTGGAGCTTCAAAAGCCTGGCAGCCTTTGTAATGTGACCCCCAGCCTCTCCTGCTTTCAGGAACAGGCCCCCTTGCTGTCTCCCCTCCTTTTCGGCGGGAAGACAGCCGGGAAAAACTAGCCAGCCCAAAAGGTGTGCCCACCTCTGCCAACTCCACCCCTCAGGTGGGGGAGGCGAGATGAAGCCCTCTCTTTAGTGTCCGCCATCTGGCAGATGGCAGGCACTCACCAATCAGGATTAGGGACGCTCATCATAGGTGGCAGCGTCTCAGTGCGAACAGGTCCATGCATGGTCGTGAAGAACTCCAAACTTCAGAATTTCACCTTACTTCGGTAGAGGAGCTAAACTGATGCCAGCCAAATGTCCAGGACCTGGGTATGTATCTCTTGGGGATCAGGAACTCACTCCAGGGGAGACTAGCAGGACTCAGGCAGCACCAGTTGCAGTTCCAGGCAGGTCGAGTGCAGCATGTCAGGTGGGTAGTTGGAGGGCGGCCTCTGGAGCTTATGTCCCTGTAGCTCAGACAGTAAGTTAGGCAACTGAACCTTGATGTCACTCAGGTTAGCCTGGTATGAAGAGAGCTGGTCAAGTCTTCCTTATCAGAGAGCTAGGCCATCCTCAAGTAGCATGGCAGTCCTCTGATAGAAGTAGGGCAGTTCTGTGGTCGCAGGGCACTTCTTCGTCTGTAATGTCCAAAGGCCCAAGAATGTACTGAAGAGTTGTTCTGGATGTCCAATATTTATACCTGGTGCCAGTCTTTGTGTGTGGGGGGACACCCTGTCCTACCCCCAAATCATGCTCTACAAAGTTCCTTCCTTCCCCTGTCAAAGTTCCAAGAAGTCTGAGGTGACAAAAGGCTGGTGACAGGTTCCTTTGTGTGAGCTAGACGCAAGACCTTTGAAGTGCAAGTGGGGCAGGTCACAGCTCCACCTCCAGGCTTCTGGCTCGATGACCCTCTTGCCCACACAGTACCATTGGTGTCACTGTTTGGGAGGAATGCACACACCTCAACAACAGAGCCCATCACAGTCATATGACCCAAGACATTAGCAGAAGGCACTAATGGTTAACTTAATACCTGACTTTACCATTAAAGAAGATTTTACATTACAATCCATTTGAGTCTGAACCGCATATCTCTATCTGCTCCCAGTCCAAACTTAGGGCCTCATTTACAATATTTTGACGCAGGGCAGCTCAGCAATCCTTCCTACTGCACTGCTGTGTGTCAAACTAAAAGGGCGGGAATGTGCTGTATCTACAAAATATGGCGCATTCCTGTTCTTCTCCCCTGAGTCAGTGCACAAACAGCAGCTGTTCACCAGTGCAGAAACCTTTCTGTTGTTTTGGAAGGGTGTCTGCGCTGAGGGGATGATTGTTTTTGTGCAAGACGGCACACTTTCCTGCACATAAACAATCTTTATAGGCATTTATAGGCATTTTCCTCTTTCTATGCATGCTGCAGAATGCAGCATGCATAGAAATAGGAAAAAGCGAGAAGAAATTATAGTATTTTTCCTGTGGCACCTCCTTACAAGTCCCCTTCAGAGGCTTAGGATTCTGACGCATTCCTAGGTTTACAAATTGTTGTAAGTCTGGGAATGTGTCAAATTCCATGGATGTTGCATGGCACCAACCACAGAAACACCCATGGAATGCCCCTTTCACACAGAGTTATGCATGAAAGGGAAACATATTTACAAGTGCATGAAAAGTCACCCAGGGTGACTTTACATGACCTTGTAAATATTGGGAAGCCCATTGCGTTGCTGGTGCATCAATAAAAGTGAAGCACGGCGGCATAATGGGCTTGTGAATAAGCTCCTTAATGTTTATTAGAGTTCATCAGCAGGTATAGCATGGGTCCAGGTGCACAGTGTGCATTCCATTTATCACTTTTTGTATACTTTAGGGTGTCTCCCTAAGTGGGATTGGTATGCCCAGGTGTGGGTCTGATGCACATTGTGCTACTGGAACCAAGCTATATTTTTCTGGAGCAAAACTGTTCCTAGGTTGCTTGTGTTCCGGTTAGGGGACGACCTGGCCTAGCAGTTTAGGCTGGACTGTTCCCATTGGAGCAGGGTGAAGACATGTGGACATCACGTTTTGTATACTTCAAAGGCCCACTGGTAGCAATTAATTTACAAGACCTGGGTACATGCTGTCCCATATACTATGGACTTAAAAGTAAATTAAATGTGGAAATCAGTTGTAGGCCAATTTTACAATTTTTTAGGGAGACAGCGCAATCACTTTAGCACTGGTTTGCAGTGGTTAAGTGCACAGAGTCCGAATGCTAACAAAAATAATTTTAGCAAAGCAGGAGGGTGAAGGCAAAATGTTTGGTTTTGACCTTGCAAAGAGGCCCAGGTCGAACAAACACTTTTTGGATGCCACTTGTAAATGCGCCCTTCCCTTTGTTGAATCACCACAAATTTGAATACCCTAATAGTGAGTTAGCAATGTTCAATTTTCATGCAGCTTTGTCAAAAAAGGTTCTAAGCAAATCTATCCATCTATCTATAGCTCTAGCGCTAGTGTAACTATTCCATAGGAAAGCCTATTTTTGTTTTCTTAACATTTGTGCCATTCAACAATCCTGAGTGAGACTTTCCAGAAAAGGGTTCATCTACTTTTTGTCCTTCATTGAAAGTTTTGCATTGATCTGTAGATGTAATCTTTGTGTTTTCTGCTGATGTAGCCCCAATTGCATTTACCCTAATAACATATTCATATATATTCATTATGGGCAGAGTTCGCTGAGTTCAGTCAAAAAAACTCAGCTGCACTGTGTGGAGTTCTGCAAGCAGTGGAGTGCGGTAAGTTGTGCTGCGTGCGTTGATTTTTAGCGACCAGAGTTTGTCACACGCGAACAGCACCATGCACAGCACAAGACAGCACTGCTTCTTTCTGCCTCTTGAGTAGAAATTCTACTCGAGTGGCAGCTTTCTCAACATGAGCAGCAGCTTTCTCAAAGGGTGTGGCAGCAACCGCCTGCATTGAGAAATCTCGCCAGGAGGAGGTTCACCATATGTTTTTCCTCGCTTGCCAACTTAATGTTGATGAGCCACGCAAGAGGAAAAACTCAACTCCGTGTGGCTTCACAGAGTTTTTCGGAACTCCGTGCTCAACCCATAGTGCGGAGTAGGCAAAACTCCACAAATTCCTCCAGCAAAGCATAGTTCACTGCCCACCCCTAACATTCATGTATTTGAATGCACGTTTTCATATACAAATACATGCTTTCTGCATTTAGCATTGACTGAACACATTTCACAAATGGCATACTTCATAAAAGTTTGATAGTGCATCAGTTATTTATACAAATGTATTCTTATATTTTATATTACGTGACAGAACACAGTTTTTCCTCGCTTGCCAACTTAATGTTGATGAGCCACGCAAGAGGAAAAACTCAACTCCGTGTGGCTTCACAGAGTTTTTCGGAACTCCGTGTTCAACCCATAGTGCGGAGTAGGCAAAACTCCACAAATTCCTCCAGCAAAGCATAGTTCACTGCCCACCCCTAACATTCATGTATTTGAATGCACGTTTTCATATACAAATACATGCTTTCTGCATTTAGCATTGACTGAACACATTTCACAAATGGCATACTTCATAAAAGTTTGATAGTGCATCAGTTATTTATACAAATGTATTCTTATATTTTATATTACGTGACAGAACACAGTGAAGGTGAAACAAGATGAATGTGTGAATTCTTGAAATTTCCATTATTCTGCAAGAGGCCTACCTTTTTCAAAATAACTAGAACATTGTACTTAAATTTGGTACGGACAAGTATTAGGAAGTAGGGAATCTTCAACAGATTCTCAGGGTCAACGTCTCGCAATCAGCTTATTTTGGAATGCCACCACTAATACGCAGAGGTAGAAAGCAACCTTGTTCAAGAACAGAACAATAGAGCTGTTGCTTGGCTTGTTTGACTACAGAATGTGAACTTGAGGCAACATCAAAAAACTCAGACAAGCAATCTTGGTACTAAAACAGCTTAGGTAGGGGCTAGAAGGGAGGGGTTTGTGCTATAAACACTGATTCCCATTCATTTCAATTAACTGAAAAAATACCATCACAAAGTTGTACTTCTTTCTAATATTCTACTATTAAATTGCATTTTTGTTACTAATTTGTTTGTTTTTCTCATCACATCTATAAACAGTATATGCAACAGATTAGGACGTTGATTTTAATACAGTTTTAAAATACATTCATAGTGTGGATTTTTGTGCTGTCCATGGTGAAAGAAGATTCATGGTGAAAGAAGATTGGGAGCTCAGTAAAAACAAAGAATCCAGTAAGTCTCACAAGACATGATTGCTGCCTAGAACACAACACATTCCTGCAATATGCAGGTGGTTTGTGGGTTACAGTATACCAGGTGTAGGTAAATTGTCTGGGCCTCCACTTTGCCGATAGGTCTAGATAGCCTAATTTTGAGTTTTATTTTGCATAAATTGCAAAAAACATATCACCGTCAAGTGCGGGTGAACCGAATGCAGGTTCCAAAAGTGCAATTTCCCATTTTAATTCCCAAAGGAATACTGCCTACAGATACAGGAAAATGGTTAAATTGAAGTACATCACATTTAGCACGGCGTTAAAACTTTAATCAAAGGGTGTGCTTTTGTTCATGTGGTGTAAACCCTTTAAGTAGTTTTCATTAAATTGGTATTTAAAAAAGGTGCACAGTGGAAATGAAGGGGTTAAACCTCAGAAAAATGTGTTATATATGGACAGTTAAGTTGATGTCAAATCATTTCATAGACCACTCAACAAAGGGACAATATTTCCCTGCCATCTTCTAGTCACATCTATCAATATATACATAGGTGTGTAAGTTCTTTGGTCGCAACCATCAAGTCAGAGTCCTAGCTCATCTCCATTGTGTTTCACCCTGTTAGGTATAGCAATCATTTATGCCTGTGGAGCTTAAAGACCCGGAATTCACCATCTATACCTATCATTTGTAGTGCACAAGTATCTCAAAAGCTGGAATTCTTGAGGCAAATAAGCAGATCATCTGTATAAAGTGATATTGTGTCTCCTGGCTCCAAATCCACTAAAAGTCCTTCAAAATACATTTATTTTAAATCCAGTATCCTAGAGGCTTTATAGCTAGGGCACAAGAAGGGGGATGTGGACACCTCTGCCTTATCCTTATCCCCCTTTTAAAAGGGAAGGTTTTAGATAAGTTTCAGTTGGTATTGATTCTAACATGTGTAGATCAAGGATCATAGCAGTGTGTTAGAGCCAGCACACCATGAAGCCTTTGGATATTATGCCTTGTGGATATCTGCAGAATGAATCTGTTCTGAGCAGAGTATAAGAAGACAACAAAGACACCAACTAAATGGTTTTCAAGAGTATTTGTTTGGGTTTTGGCATTGATGTTTATGAGACAAATTGATATACAGGATGTACAGGATACTGGCAGTCTATCAGATTTGTGGTCTCAGTTTCCTGCAGGTCTGGCAGCAAACACCACTCCACTATAGATGCTCTAAAAATAGTGTGAAATAGGACAAGGTCTTTTCTGATAGATGTTTGAAGAATTCTGTAGGGGATCTCTTAGGGAAAGGGTTTTGCCACTCTGAAATTTTCCGAATACCTCGTCCAATTCTGTGCCAACATTTGGTCTGAAATCCGCAGATGTCTGTGTGAGCATCTAACGGTCTGTTATTGTGGACTGGTTGGGGTCTCCAATCTGCCGGATCACTGGCCTTTGCCCAATATGTTTAGTGAGCCATACAGATGTTTGCCAGTCTTGTTTCCTGTGTGATAAATATGACTATGCGATGCCAAGAAGGATATTTCAGCTCCATTTGGGTGGGGTGGGGGTCTGTCATAAGAGTTTTTTATAGTGATCTATTTGTCTGAATAAAACGTTCATGCAGGAGGTTACATACCATGCTGAAGGTTTGTGTAACAGAAATTCAATCTGAGAATATTTTCCTATTGAAGCCGGTTTCATTCTGTTAAGTAAAGTTCAGGGTGCATGTCTCAGATCTGCTGCAACCATTACTGTCCCCGAGTCTCAATTCTGGTGAACACAATAATATGTATCACCAAAAACAGAAACAGGGGTAGAAACTGGGAAAGGAAGAAATAGAGAAATTCAGGACCGGATTGATAGTATGAATCTTGGGTACATCAGACCATCTATAGGAGACAAGCCAGAAGGACCCCACAGGTAATAACTGAGATACGGCTTACTGGTTCCAGCAGCCAATGATGATATGACAAGCCCTGAGACAATAAGGGATCTGGTAAAGGACTAAGCACACTGCTGACAGACACAGGTAAAACTCTACAAGAAAAGGGTTGCATGGGACAAATGACCAAGAGTGCAAGGATAAGGAGGAGGTAAAAAGGACCTGAGGGAACAAAGTATTAGAAAACAACAAACACTGCAAGAAGCAAAACAGGTGCAAACTAAAGCATTAATTAGAAAATCCAATGCAACCATGCCACACATTGCTATACAAATTGTTAGTGGCATTCTTAACACTTGCTATTGAGTTATCCTTATGAGGTAAGGTGGTAGTAGAATAACCAGAACTAAACGTTTATTGGTGCAGTTGGCTTATTAAAAGGAATTGCTCATGTCATGTGGTCTTAAGCTCTCAGTGAATCTTAATAATAGCTTGCACCATCACCTGACTGTGACTTTCCAATGGATCCAGGTTGGATGTTGCAGACCTGCTAGAAGCTCCAGCCATCCCTGAGTGTCTGTACTGGATAACAGAGTGATGCATATCACCAGACACTTTAACAAGTGGAGAATCAGGGAAAGGAAAAAATCCTGGATTGGAGCGCACTCCTCAAGACTATCTACAGATGACACAACTCTGCCCTGATGGTATAAATCTTGAGTAGATCTGATCAACTGTAGGATACAGGGTAAAAGGTTAGTATGGATACCAGCAGGAAGTAAAATACATGTAACAACTGAGAAAATCACACCGGTTCCAGCAGCGCAGAATGCCATGATTATCACAGAATCAACTAGGAATCCAGCGAAAGGCACCAGGACACTGGTGGACACCCAGAGGCAATACTCTATAAGAAAAAAGTTGCAAGAGACAACCAAGAGTGTAAGGATAGGAGGTAACTAATGAAGTGGCCTAGGAAACCAAAAGGGAGAAAGCAACAAATATTTCAGAATGCAAAACAAGCAAGAACTATTGCACAAATTGGAAAAGTCAATGCAACTCCACAGTTCCGTTCTCCAACACTTCCAGCCTCTGCATGCTTGTCACCTAACTTGATCCTGACATCATTAAATGAACCCAGATGGTGGCTTTAAAGGCCTCCCTTACTAAGCGCTGAAATTTAATAAATGACAGATTATTCTAAAAGCATTGATGTGCCTCAGTTATAAGTTTGGGGCCTGTTAGCCATCAGGCATTAAGTCTCCACCTTATGCATCTCTCTGCCCTCTCCGCCACTGCTGGTGTAAAACCAGCTCTACTAGTGAATGATGTAGCACCCCTCTAGCCTCTAGCCAATATGTGGATATTGAAGACTTATATGGGTGATCAAGAAGTTGTCAGTCCTAGAGAAGGACGTGTATGCCCTAGAATACAGAGTGAATTGCCTATAATTTGGAGTGAAATGTCATCAAATGACTCCCCGACCAAAGGGCTTATCAAAGTCTCCTGGGAGGTAGTGCTTTTGTAGGATGCGTGAGCATGTGAGACATTGATACATTTTAACTTTTATGTCTCCACCACGATAGACCAGGTTTATCTTATGAAATGCCACAGAAGGACAAGGTGGTGTATAACTATTTGTTTTGTTAAAGGTTTCCCCTTTAGACGGTATGATATGGCAACATAGTAGCGCAGTGTGTCCTAACGTATCTTCAGAGAGGGAGTTGGTGTTTGAAAAGTAAGATGACCCCCTTGAACCTTTAAGGAAACCAGCTTGTATGACTGTAGAGAAGCAACACTTGGTCCCCATCACATTCTTCAATTGCAGTGTGAGGAAATGTATGTTGTGTCTCTCTTAGGTGCCTTTAAAACAGCTCTGCGTTAGGTTTTGTCTAACAAGCTACTCACTTTCCCAGTGAGAAGTCAGAGAGTGTGTGGTCTTGTGTTGTTGGTGTCCTAAGCAAAATTCAATAAAAAACTGATGGGCATCAAGACCATCTATGTGCCAATATCAGTACAATGGAAAAATCAACATTTCACATCCCGATCCCCTCAGCCCATACTTTAAAACATTAAGGGCCATATGTAGGTGGCCTAACATTTACCACTTCATAAATACCGAATTTTACCGATTCGGTATTTATGAAGTGGTAAATGCTATGTAGGTAATCCATCGGTAATATTTACCGATTCGGAATGGGTCGGTATTTTAGAATTGGTATTTACCGATTCGGTAATGGTAACTGGCTTCCCATTGATTCCTATGGGCCAGGAGGCCCATAGGAATCAATGGGAAGCCAGTTACCATTACCGAATCGGTAAATACCGATTCGGTAATGGGGGGAGCACAATCAAGGGTGGCAGGGTGTCACAGTGACACCCTGTTGCACCCCTGATTCCTGCATGTGTGCACATGTGGCACACATACATGCCCTAAGGGCATGTATGTCTGCCACATTGCACACTTCTAAGCGCAAAAAAATGCTTTTTCAAAGCCATTCTTCAAATAACGAATCCACACAACACCCACACACTCCCCCTACATCTCATTTCAGGATTCGGTATTTACCAAATCGGTAAAATTACCGATTCGGTAATTTTACCGATTCGGTAAATTACCGAATCCTGAAATGTGCCCCCTACATACCAAAAGCCTGAGTACCGGTCGGTAACAGGATTTTTACCGAAAATCGGCCGTTACCGACCGGTATTGGGCTTCCTACATATGGCCCTAAGTATCTGACAATCAGGTCTTAGCACCCTTTGCTTAATACCAAGTACAGCATAGAGTGTTGCAGGACACCTGATAGAACCAATCCCAAAGTTACATTCCGTATTTTGTTTAAAATGATAGCACTGAGGTCAGAGAATGTAGGCTCTGTTAAGTAATTTAGCATTCTTAGTGCAAGTTAATGTATATGTAAGCATTTGTGTAGACCACATAGCAGGACATTTCTAACTAAATTAATTTACAATTACTGCATTTTTATCAAAGCAGAATGTTTTTCCCTATGTACCTATGTTTCCTCACACAGTGCCAATCATCATACAGCTTCTGTCCCAATTAAAATAGAGTCAGAATTTGGAGAAAGAAGCACATCAGGAGCCCAGCACAGTGCACCCACCACATTGCCAAGAATAGACAGCAGATATTAGAGCTGGGTGTTATTCAATTGAGAATGTTTTTTTTCTTGCTCTGAGCTTTCTGCTGTGGAGTTAGTTCATTGCAGAATCCAGATGGTCAGGTTGGTTCTCCTTAATTCCACATGCAAGCTTTTTATTTCTGCTCTTCACGGTCTAGGGATTGATCAAACTTTCAGGGGGAAGCATGTTTCCACATACTATGGTGTCCAACCCCACAATGCTTCCTAACTATCAAACAAGAATATCTTGCCATTGTGTTGCAAGGGGTTTAGAATTATACTGTCCAGCTTAGTGGTGTGCCATTTTTGTTTGACTCTATCAAAGGTCACTCTTTGTTGTTGCTTTCTACAAGCCTGTAAGTTTAAAATGTTTGTAGATGTATATGTTACAGAGTTCTTGCTACATGTGTTGCCTCAACCCCTTGCAGAATACCAGGTGGATATTGGTACGGCTTGCCCTTCCTCATGCATCGTCCAACTGGTCAGTCAGTACTTTACAAGAACTTCCAAGATATGTGCAGGCAGGGATCCAGAGACACCCATTGACTGCCACGCTCACGATCTTGGATCGCAAAAGTCATGTAGGGAGGAGGGTGTCCGCCCTGACCATCAGTTACAGAAGAAACAAAGGGGTACTCTCTTGTCAACAGCTTCTCTCTTAACATTGTCCCACGTTGTCACTTATAGAGTGTTGGAAAGTGGCTTATTGGTAGGGGCAAATGTAGGTCTGCCACTAGCAATAAGGCCACTAACACATGTTAGTACTCAACATAGGTCTTAGAAAATTATTCCTAAGCTCAACCCTTGCTAACGTGGCTGCGAGCAGACAGGCTTGTAGGGACTCAAGCAACCCTGCCTTCATCATCTTCTTGGCAGCAGGCAGCCCCCTAAGTCTACACTGTTTCCTAAGCATAGAAAGCTTGAACTGGGACAGTTTAGCCAGGTCCAGCTCTATGGTTCCTAGTTTTAGGTCACAAAATCTAGGCACAACAGACTTAGAACTATTCGGAAAAATCAAAGCAATGGATTAAAAACAATTTAGTCAAAATCAAACTCAAAAGTATTGTTCTAAGGCGATTTAGAGGATTTTTATAATCTTAAATCATTCACTGAAAGGTGTACTTTTTAAACACAAGTCCTCATCCACACCCGTGAGCACCAAATGTTGGAAAGTGGGTTATTGGTAGGGGCAAATGTAGGTCTGCCACTGGCAATAAGGCCACTAACATATGATAGGACTCATCATAGGTCTTAGAAAATGATTCCTATGCTCAACCCTTGGTAACGTGGCCGCGAGCAGAAAGGTTTAACTTCAAAGACAGGTATGTAAAGCATTTAAAAACACCATTTCAGTAAATAATTAAGACACAACACATAATAAACATCCAACACCAATTTATAAACATAGGAACTATTTTTATCTTTACAATGACCCCAACATGACAAACATTCAATGTAGGGAATCGGAGATATGAATTTTCAAAGATTTCATAAAATATAGCACTTAGAAGATTATAGCACCATATTGTGATACCTGCTTGCGATAGGCCGGGACAAAGTCAAAGTTTCAGGCCGACCGCAAAGGAGCCCTGGGCGGCTACAGCTTGCGGCAGGTCCCGGTCTCAGTTTCTACCTTCACACTTTTCTGGAGCTTTTCTCCTCGAGGCCCCTCGAATCTCCCAGCCAGTCCGGATTCGGTGAGGGATCGCCGGATAAACTTGTGATGAGGTCCCGGTCAACTTCCTTGGAGCGGACTTAGAAACTTTTCCTTTAACGCTTCAGCAGGGCAACCCAGGAATACAGGCCGACACGTGATGGAAGGCAGGTGGCTTGCCTCTCGCGGTTGCTCCCGGTCACCTTTTCTACGAGCTTTTTCTCACGGGGTCTCTCGATACTCCTCATGTAGCCAGATCCGGTGAGGGTTTGCCGGCTTCAGTTTTCTTCTAGTCCTGGTCAAACTCTGGAAGTTGGACACATGGAGCTTTTAGCGGGACGAACCTGGTTGGCTTGGCCGGCTCGCGGTTGAAGGCAGGCGGCCTGTCTGGCCAGTTTGAGTTGATCCCTTTATGGAGCTTTTTTTTCAAAGTTGCTCCAAACTTCTACAAACTTCTTGGACTTCTTCCCGAAGTTCTTCAAGGGGTCCCAAAGTGTCTAAAACTCACTCCAAGGGTCTGGAAGCGCCAAGATGGTCCTTGAAAGTTGAGGACTTCAGTTCCCACAATCCACTGGTACAAAACCCTTACAAATCCACTGATGGTTCTTCAAGGTGTAGATTTATTTGGTGATGTTCCAGATGAGCTCTTTTAACCTGTAGCTTTCAGGGAGCTCACTCTGTAGTTCTTTTTCAGCAAGATAATCCACAGGGTTGTAGTTTTCAGATGGTGCAGTCTTCAGAGGTTAGGCCTTAGAAATCTTTGCACAGCAAAACTTCTCAACAGGGCACTTCTGGCTTCAGTAAGTTTCAAGCAGCAGGTCTGAGAGGTTCTGCCCCTCACAGATACTAATTCCAAGTTCTCTAGGTCAGGCAGGAGGTCACTTCTGACCAATGGGAGCAGGGTAACTCCTCAAAGATATGACCACATCCTGTAGAGTGTGGCATTATTTTGTCCCAGAGTGCATCAAATCTTCCAAATCCATAATGGCTGATTTTCCAGCAAGGATGTAAGAGCCGGCTAAACACATCCCTAGGATGGCTAATTTACTTAGACTCTCCCCCCTGCATCTGATCATACCTTCCTTAATCCTACCATATGCCTTAGGTGAGAGGTTCAGAGTTGTAAATGACACTGGTCTCTGCTCTCCTCTTTGAAGAACATAGTTTACGACTCCTCCCCCTGGCCTGGCATTCCTATGGAACAGCACACTGCCCTGCCAGCAGAGCTGGTTAACTCCAGGGGCTCTTTATCACCTCTACAAGGCAGCCTGGTTGATCCACTTAACTCTGACCAATCAGGACAGACCACTGGAAGGCTGAATTTGGACTTAAAAACAAGAAAGTCTCATAACTTCTTGTATGTACACTTTAGGAGAAATTCAACAATATGATATTGTTGGATTTATTAATACCATTCTGGGAAGTCTTTGAATGGCATTTCTAGCCCTCTCCTATCAAGAGTTATTAATCAATAGCTTCCTACCATGTTAATCTATGTAACAGGGGATATGCAAGGGGAAAAATGACTTGGGTCATTTTTCCAGCACCAGGACTTACAAAAAACATATTTTATAAGTAACTTCCAACACAATGATACATGTAGAACACTTAGGATGATTCGTGTTCAAGGTTTAATGTAGGTCACTATGCCCAGTCGACACGTGTTTCGTCAGGGTCAACACCCAAGACTTCTTCAGGGCTGGAAGAATATACAATACAAGATTTCAACATACGTGAATAAAATCCATGTGGAGATGCATGATGACTTAACATAAGGTGCATCACCCTTAGTGACAGCCCAAAGAATATGGTTTCCTATTTACATCATAGAAACCAAAGATTATACAAACACATATTAACCTGAACAAAACAGAGAAAGTCCCAAGTGCTGGGTAAAGTATTGACGTGATGGTTCACTGGGAATTTGAACAAGATACATCTATGAGAATCACAAGAGTACAAGAGTTCCCCTCAATTTGTACATTCTAGCCACATATTTTGTCAAATTCTTACACTCATACACAGATGTTATTTATAATATATGTCAATGCATCTCTCACCACAGATACAATTTCATTATACTCATTAAAATTCAAGAAAGACTGTGCACATAGAGAAGCTTAAAACCTCTGTGACAGAAGCAACAGAAAAAAACTATGCCATCCTGACTGATATACTTGCAAAACATCAGGAGGAGATTAAAAAACGCAAAGCCAGGAAATTGAAAAGAGATGAAATAGATTATAGAGAAGGAAGAGTATTTACTTTCGCTAAAAAATACGATCAGGTTTTAGCGAATGATCAGGATAATAAAAGCACAGGTAGACGTCAAAATGTCTCCATCTCTTCTAATTCAACCTCTATTAGTGTTCCCTCATCCGGCGAGAGTGACTTAGAAAGTGCACCAGGCACTTCCAACTTAGGAAGATCAGAAAATTATTTTTTAATGGAAGTGCAACGCATCAAGAGAGGCAACAGGATAGAAACTGTAAGAGGGGGGCAATCAAGAAAACCCGCAGGGGGAAGAGAGCAGGGCACAATCGAAACAAAGATTAATCTAAGATCGGGAGACAAGAAGAATTAAATGTAATCACGGGGGAGGGGGTGGAGATCATTAACCTCTCTTCCCTAATATTAACACATGACATGACTACAGTTCTCAAGAAAGGGTTAGGCTTTTGCCCTACTGAAAGAGGTGACACTTGCAAAGCGAAGATAGATTTGTTCAAATTCATCAGAAATATAAAACTGAAAAAAATGTTTATGAACAGTCCGTTGCAAAATAAAGGTACTAAAAACATTCCAGCGTGTGGTGTCTCAGATGTACTCAGTATACAGGATGTTTATGACACTCAGTTCTTACTCTCCATTACGGATCATGATGACACTCCTGATAATATAACACATCTTCTTAGTGAACTTAATGTGGAGACGGATTTTGCCATATCTAGTGGACTCAAGTCCAAGTCTAGATGGACCCCTGTTATGCCAGGGGGTAACACCATTGATATTTTTCATAGCTTGGTCTTGAAAGATATGGACAGACATGAGTCAAGGTTGAAATCCAGAAGGGACATCAAATATGGTAATGTTGAAATCTTGTATTGTATATTCTTCCAGCCCTGAAGAAGTCTTGGGTGTTGACCCTGACGAAACACGTGTCGGCTGGGCATAGTGACCTACATTAAACCTTGAACATGAATCATCCTGAGTGTTCTACATGTATCAGTGTGTTGGAAGTGGATTGTAATGAGCATTACAGTAGTGTAATGTGAATTTAAATTTGACAGTACTATATGTCCTATACTTGAGTATGTGTGTGCACAGGCACATTGAGTAAACAGTTCGGGGCAATTTTGCCTTCTTGAAGGGTTGAGGGTTTTCCCTTTGCTTGTAGCACCACACTGATACTGGAAATTTATAACACTTTGCGTGAATTTGGGAGGCGCCATCGCATTCCACAGCATTAATAACCCATTAGTTTGCTTGCATATTTTATAAGTACTTGTCTTATATCTACAGCAACCCCACCCCATGTACAACTAGGGGAGAATTTAGGGGTTCTGAATCTGTAGACATATTTCAGATCCTCCCTCCACAGTGCTCCTAGCATTAAAGTCGAATTTGAGCAGCACTTTACCACAATGTGGGGAGTCAAATATGAAATTTCACTTTACCCAGGCATATACAAACTCATTTTATAAGGGTGCACCTTATAAATACCTGCCCCCCCCCCCACCCCTGGGATACCTAAGGGAGACCCTAGGGGTCCCTAATAGGCCACAACATTGTAGGTTATCCATTTTTAAGTGCCCCGAACACCAATGTCGAGTTTGGGCACAATTTACTCTTTAAAAGCAGTCCTGGCACCCAGGGCTGTTTTTAAACTGACCTCAGGCTTCAGCAGTGCACACATGCAAGTGCAAAAAGAGCTGCTGGCCTCTAAACTGCCATGCCCTAGGGTACTAGGGACTTCTAGATAGTTTCAATCCCCCTGCCCTATTATATACTAGGGGCTTATAGGGTAGGTCATGCCAATCACAGGGGTACCCCACCATACCATTGTGTACCCTAGTGCATGTAGGTGTTTTAACTGTATTCTAATGTGTTTCTTTCAGCATAGCACTGGCCCTGTGCCTGGTTAGGCAGAGCCCAGGGTCAGTCAGAGTCAGTTACCACCAGCATCAGTCAGCAAAATGTTGGGGTGTGCCCAGGGCACAGGATGACTTTGCAACACAGGGCATAACTCCAAGCACTGTTTCTGCAGTCCTTTGGAGGAGAGCTCAATCTTATGTGCCTTACCCTGGACAGTATGCCCCATTCACTCACCCAAGACTCACCTGGGCCGGGCCCTAGTCTCCACCATGTCACCAGATTCTATTGATGAGTATCTCCAGTGTCACCCCTGCCCCTTCTCAGGATGTTTAGTTATTAGTCCTAGCCCACTACCCGTGACCTCCAGGAATATCAACCCAGGAGTGGTTGTTTTGGCAGCCCTTCTCTGTCCTCCACAAACCTTCAGTCAGCAGGACTCAACCTTACGTTTTCAGTGCTATGATCTTTCCCCAAAACTAGCTAACGGAGCTGAGATCACTGAATGTTTTACTATTGTAAGGGGTAAAAGGAGTGTACGCACCAGGAACACCCCCTCTGCCATGCCTTCAATGGCCCTCGATCACACTTGTTTGCCACTGGAGCATGCTGCCCAGTCCCAGGGCTATGACATACAAACCGAATGGGACGGATATTCAGTGGAAGTTGAGAGGAATTTGGTTTCTGGTTGACAAGGATGGTTCAGAGTCATTGCCGGCCTCACAGGGAGCCATAGAGATCAACATCCACCATTACAGGCTTCCAGGACACGCCTCTAATAATATTATTGATGTGAGGGATGAAAGTAAGTGTAGTATTGGTTGGGGGGTGGAGCTTGCCTGGCTCCAAGATGGCCGTGCATTAAACTCTCTCTGCCGTCCCGGCACACAATCCTTCAAAATCCTACATTTCTTTGGTATTCCACTACCGTGATTGCTGGGCTACTGTCTCCCGGTGCCCTACCTCGCCTGTTGTTCCTGAAGATCCATGCCCTGGGGGTGCCCTACCTCGCCTGTTGTTCCTGGAGATCCGTGCCCTGGGAGGACCGTAGCACTGTGGGCTCAGTCGGATCTGCTGGCGGCGGCCATGATAATCCTGCGATGTGGCGCTGGCTGTGGAGGCGGCCCTCGGATCGGAACTGAAGACAGACTGCAGGACACTGTTGTGCGCTGAGGGGCCTGGCGTTGCTAGCTTGTGGCCTGCTGGGTGGCACTGTGGCATATTAGGCCTGTTGGGGCCCCTCCCCTTCCTCCCGCCAAGCGGTGACGCAGAGTTTACCGAGCCTCAGCTCATGGGCTCCTACTCCTTAGGCACTTTGGGCCTGTGCCAGCCCCGATCCTGCACACTGACAGAATCGGCGGCCAGGGTTGCTCGCTGCGTGGAGGCTGCTGCCCTGGCATTTGCTGCGGCATCTGGTGAGTTCTGATGCCCTTGTCCCTGGTGGTGGACTGCTGGGCGTGATCGCGGCTGGCTCTGCTGCGGAGCCCGATGGCTGTTCCTGAACTCTTCTGGGCCGCAGGGTCCCAGCTTGATGGTGGCTGCCTCTCCTTGGATCCAGCTGTTCCTTTGCTGCCCCTAGCCCACCCCTGGGCCTCCTACAAACATTACTGTGGATCCTGCGGGCGGGAGACCCGGTGCTGCATTGTGTGATAATAAGGCACGGGAACTGGTGATCACGCTGCACTGAGGTATCGTGAGGGCCCATATATTAGCTGATCTCTTCCCAACCCGGTGCGCCCTGTGTTTGCTTGGGGAGACTACCACTGCCCTGCCCTGCAGTGTTCACTGTGTGACAGCGGAGGCCTAGGGGACACCATCATGGGAAAGCCTGAAAAATCCCAGTCCAAGCTATCATTTGAGTCACGCAAATCAACCAGACAGATGGAACAAGATAAACATGCCTCTGAACCAGGTTCCACTTGGCGATGGCTTGAAAGAGTTTGTACTGCATCCTTTAGCATATTGGTCTGTTTATAATTAGATTACTTATGTTAATGCTCATTATACAGTCGGTTGTTCTTCCAAGATCCAACATTGCCCTAACAGAGTGGTGGGTGGGGCGGCGGGGTCCGTCCCGGGCAGGCGAAGTGAGCGATTGGGGAGGCCCATCACGCATGTGTCTGTATTCATCATGGTAGAACTTCTATTTCTAACTTTGTCCATAATGCCGGGACGAGGTACACCTAGTGTCAGGCGACATGTGCCCCATAGTGTGTGTCACAAGGGGTGTGCCTAGAGAACTTTTTGTTATTATCTCTTTAACTTAGATATCTCTATCTCTTATTCTGGGTTATTGTGTACTATGTGGGGGGCGGAGGGTTATTTCGTCTATGCACAGTTGGGGAGGGCCTAGCGTGGGAGGAGGGTTGGGGTTACTTGTACCGCAAGACAAGCATATATTTTGTCAGGGACCTAGTGCTGACTTTTGGATTTAATTTTACGCATGCACATCCTATTATTTATGGTTCTGGTATGGCAGTCCTGGCCCCGGACCCTAGAGGGGACAAGAAGATCAGACTAGTAACATGGAATGTCAGGGAGTTCAACGACCACAGGAAGATTCATAAGGTTGTGGTGTACCTGAAGAGGCACTGGGTTGATGCCGCTATGCTTCAGGAGACTCACTTGCCGATTGGCAGTGGCATGCTCACACACAAATACTTCCAAGGCGCGATCTGCGCAGCAGGGTTCACTACTCATGCCAGAGGTGTTTTATTATGGACAACCCTAAGTCAGGGATCACACTAATACAGACCGATGCCGACCCCAATGGGAGACAAGTTATAGCGAAATGCCACAAGGAGGGTCTAATCTTGAAGCTGGTTAATGTCTACTGTCCAAATTAGAAGGATGCTCAGTTTTACCCATTGCTGGGCTCCTGGCTTATGTAGTAAGCGAGCAATAGTCTGCTATTGGGTGGTGACTTTAATTGCATTTTAGATCCTGACAAATACCGCTCCAAGAGCCCCCCTTGGTGCTCCTCAGCTGCAGTCAATGCCACTATTGGCCTTTTGGAAGAGTTAAGACTGTTCGACGTTTGGAGGCAGCGCTCTCCAGATACCGGGGGATTCACCCACTACTCTGCCCCCCATGATATACATACCCTGATTGATTATTGGCTGATTGCTAGGAGTTTGTTCTCTTATGTCACAGATTGTATCCCTCTTGCACTCACATATTCCGACCATTCACCTGTACAATTAGATATCACGTTTCCTGCAGGCCAGGCTGCGCCCTTCACTCAGAGATTCCCCCCTTATTCACTGTTGGATCCGGTTTTTCCTGCTGAAATGGCACCATCAATAGATGTCTTTTTTGATAAGAGTATTCGGTCAGTGGATAGTTTTGCCACAGTCTGGGAGGCTTTCAAAGTTTATATCAGAGGCATTGCTATCTCCAAGCATCCGGGTGTGCTCCGGGCCCTGAGGGACAGGTTAATGTAATTAGAATGAGAAATCTCAACCCTGGAATACACTTTCCAAGATACTGGGGATAAGATGTTACTAGGTAGCATTAAGGGTGCCTTGGAGGAATTCCAGGAGACAGCCAATAGCAAAGTGAAAGACCTGGGCAAATATGCCACGGCTAGGGTTTACGGGGAGGGGGAATGACCTGGTGCCTCGTTAGCAGCTCTGCTGTGACCAAAGAGAGATGCACATATGATTATTGAGATTCGGAACGCACAAGGACTCCCCCTACATGAGTGCTCAGAGATTACAGATAGGTTCAGAAGTTATTATGCTAAATTATATGCAACGCAGCCCCCTGATGATGACGCCATATGAGATTACCTCAAGCATATTCAAATGACATGGCTCACGAATGCACACAGGGAGCACCTCATGGCCCCTCTCACTCCCGGTGAAGTCAAGGTAGCGCTTAAAACCAAGTGGGCAAGTAGTGCCCCAGGCATGGACAGGCTCACAGTCGATTTTTATAAGATCTTTCAGGAACAATTAGTCCCTCCTTTGATCTCCCTTTATGAGGATATGGCTCAATATGAGATTACGCCCCCTTTCATGCATGAGGCATTAATCATAATGCTGCTTAAACCTGGGAAATAGCTGGTGGACTGTGCATCATATAGGCCACTATCACTTTTGAATGTAGACACCAAGATATTTGCCAATATCCTGGCCAGCCGCCTCACCACGTTGATCCCAATGGTGGATCGCCCAGAGCAGGCGGGTTTTGTCCCTGGACGCACTTTGACTCTCAACCTCAGAACAATTTTCGGTACCATTCAACAACTCAATATGGATGTTGAAGCTGCAGCCATCTTTATTATTTTGTTGCCTGCAATGGCCTCGCAAATAAGTTTATTTTGGTGAATGAACCCTACCGTTGATTGAAATGAATATTTGTTGCTCCGACGCCCAATATTTTGCTTTTTCTTAACGTTTCGTTCTCTTTTATTTCACAAAATGTAGGGCTTCAATGTCCAAGTCATTTATATTGGTGAATCAACCATACTGTTTACTTTCACTGGCTGTATGCATTTACCATTATGTCAATTATTGTTTTGCCTGCTGAAGCCTTCTATGTACGTTTACTTTCACAGCCTGCAGAAGCCTCTCAAATACGTATATCTTTTTTACCCCATCAACACGCATCCACCCCCCCCACCCCACCCCCCCTCCCACCATACAGACAGGAGTCCTGGTTGCGTGCTTTTACAGCTTGCTTCATGTGCTTTTAACAATATTTTTGGCTTCCATGCCCAATTATGTTTTTTATTAACGCTTATATGTGCTTTAATTTTACACTATTTATGCTTTTGATGCGTCATACTTTTATTTTGGTGAACATTACATACCGTTTACTTACCATGCGTGCATTTACAATTATGTTAATCATTGTTTTGGCTGCAGAAGCCTCTCAAGTATGCTTATCTGAATTCACCCCAACAACACATCTCCACACCACTCCACCCTTCACATGCATACAGGAGGCCTGGGTGTGTGCATTTACAGATTACTTTGTGCGCTTTTTTCAATACTTCTGGCTCCAATACCCTACTTATAAGGTACATTTGTTTTTAAATTTCACCTCTCCCCTTCACCTAATATCCCCATTTTATAATAATACTAGAAAAAGCACAATATGTTGACTTTATCAGTAAACAACTC
Source organism: Triturus cristatus (assembly GCF_964204655.1). Classification (NCBI taxonomy): domain Eukaryota; kingdom Metazoa; phylum Chordata; class Amphibia; order Caudata; family Salamandridae; genus Triturus; species Triturus cristatus. The sequence continues at coordinate 848,897,644 of NC_140590.1, forward strand.
ATAACACTTTAATGGAGTTTCAGTACCTTATATTGTGCAACTACTCACAAATTACAACAAAAAGGTTTTTATTGATAATCACATAGGCGAAACCTAATGCATTTACCAATGCTTGTTCTATAAATGCTCCATTCTGCAGTACACATACAAAGAGCAATATGCTTCTAAGGATTGTTTTCCTTGCACAATAGCAATCCTGCTCATAACACAGGCACGCTTCCACCATGGTGCAAGGTTGCCTGCATTGGCGGTAGGCTGCCTGAAGTGTGTCAGTGCTATGAGAGAGTAGAAGTGTGCCATATCTTAGTAGATATTGCACATTTTCTGCTTTCTCCCTTTCACGCAATGCATTGCAGCATGTTGCCTTTCTGCGTTGCGTGTGGGAAAGGTTAGTAAATCCGCCCCTAAATCTTTACAATAAATTATCACATGCTTGCATGCTAATGCAAATATCTTAATGCCAACAGAGCAACAAATTCTGAAATAAATCACTAGAGCAGATTAATGTCATAGGGAGAAGCATTTACATCAGCTTAGATACAGGAGAATCCCAGATAAGACAGTCCACAGCCAATCATCCAATAAGTGGCAGAGTGCTATAAATCCCTAATGCTTTTAAGTGAAACGTTTTATTTTAGTTATTTTTACGTAATTTAGCAGTTACTGAAGCAGCACTTTCTGCTCTATGCTTAGGCTTCAACAGCCAACGTCCTTAAGTAGCCACACATGCATCCCTTTGCGTGCCTCCCAGATCCAAGTAATGGTGTTTCCTGAGCTCACTAGCAGCAGAAATGTGTGATGTAAAGTCTGTGATAATGGCAAGTTTTGTGTATGGGAAGCTACAAAAAAGTCCATACCGAGTAGGAGTTAGTACTATGTTTCACTGCTGTTAAAAACCTGTACCTTTGAAGACCATTAATAACCCAACAAAGGCTACCCCTGAAAAGAATAACATTGGGCAGCAACAATTCACAACACACAGGTTGTACTTGATAAGAACGTACGTTTTCACTTTTCTTTCTTAACAATGCATTCTGGTCCTCCAGGCTCACTATATGAGAAGTTATCAATTTACCTCAGCATTTCCCTTTTCATTTGACCAATCATTTTGCTCCCACATTTCTGACCCTCTATGTGCTCCATACCACTATTCAAAGTGCGTATTTATGTTTATTTTGGGGGAGTAGTTATAAAACATAGACCTTGTCCCAGAGATCAACGAGAGCTATGTACAACAACAAAATGCATATCCCGCATGTGATAAAGAGAATTATAGGTGTGCTTAAACTGAGATTGCAAGAAACTAAATAGAAACATACATAAGAAAAAAACAGCAATTCAGTAAGCTCGGAAAGAGTGGTGCCTTCTAACATGTTATGCAGATAATAAAGAAGTGGGGTTTGAGACATTTCCTGAATTGCAGGTTGAGGGAGCAAAGAGAGTTCAATCCAGGATCTAGAACCATGTGCAGAAAAAGCAATCTGAGGGTGCTTCCTTTATGAGTCTTTTGGATTTACAGACGGGCAAAGGATGGACTCCTAATATTGATAATGTCACCTGATGTGTTTAGTCTAGAGGCAGAAGGTGTATTTTCTCAAGTGGAGTATTTTATAGATTACACAACAGGCATGGAAAGGAATTCTGGTAGAAGGAGAGACCAAGGAAGTACACTAAAAATGGATGGGATGTGCTCAAACTTTCTTTTATTGGTGATTAGTTGAGCCTTTGCTGGAAGAAATGCACTGACTAGTGCCACTGAAGCCTCAGGGAGACCAGTGAGTAAAGTACGGACTTTTTCGATCTGTGAATGGCGGCTGTGAAGTCAGTAGAAAGAAAGAAGAGTAATGACGGCTGGAACCAGACCCTTAAAGTGTTTTTCTTGATGTGATCATCGAATAACAGGCTGAGGTCAATCAAAAACAGCTGATATTTAGCCTACAATGAAAACATGTGGATCAGGCATCTATGTCAATTCTGTCGAGGCCATTCCCCAAGTGAGGGATCAATGGACCTTTATGCAGAATAACACAGTCTTTTTTTGCGTTGAGGTTCAGCTACACTGCAGACATTCATGTTTGAATAAGGTATCAACAAGATCTGAGTCTAAGGATATCATTGGCCAATGACACATAGAGACATAGTTGTGTCATTAACATATTGGTGGACAGCAATATCTTGTTGGCTCATGAGTACACAGAATAAAGCAATATAATTGTTTTACGCCATGTGAGTGAGACTAGAGCCCAATTGAAAACCACAAAATGTAAGGATTGGTCGAACTATGGAAGATTCTACTTATAAAAATTGTTTTCTGCCTTCACATAGGAACGAGGTAAACCAGTGTCAATGATGCCCATGTGAGGCTGTGGAGATTCATTTAAGACCTGTATCAAAAGCAAGTAACAAACAGCACAGTATCAAGAGCCGCTGCTCAATATTTTCACAGACTAAGAGGATGTCATTCACTTCCTGTATGGTGGTTGTCTCCATACTGATTATGCCCCATGAGGAAATTTCACTGGCCACACCTTTCCAGAGAAGGCAGAACACAATCGAGTTTGGTGGTAATGGAAAATCCTCAGATTTGTGTGGGGAATTCTAAACCCAGTAACCAGTCCCATGGCGGATTTCCACCAACGTACTAATTTGTTGAAATAGGAAGATTTTCCCAGAGAATTGTTCACTGCACTTTCAGTGCAACTCAGAGACCTTTTCATTACTAACCAACTTTAAATCACTTGCACAGAAAAGCCCCCACATGAGAAGTGAATACATTAGATTGAACTACATTTCTTTGAGTGGACCGTGTATACAGGTGTTATGCAAAGAAGATTAAGAACCGGAAAACACCTACTCCAAATGTTCACTCTCATATTGAAAAATGTGGGCAATTTACATCTAGGTGGTCCCAACGGTGATTAGGTAGTGAACTTCCTGTTCTGTTCATCATGGTTTTCTGGTAGTTTTGATGACCAGTAAAACAGTGTTGTATGTTTTGGCACCATCCCTCAATATAGGGGGTGAGTAAAATTTGAGTAATTTGCTTTCATGTGATTAAGCAAAATTTCAGCAAAGCTACACAAAAATACAGGTAATTACATGAAATGCAAATCTGTCACTTTGCAGTGTACTTTAACACAAAATGCAGCCTTGTGTCAATTTTACACATGAGGATCACAGCGGGACTGGGAACAGCAACCAGCCCTGGCAGATTGCTGCTCGACTGGCCCCGGGAGCATGGTGGGGGGTGCTAGTGAGGAGCACCGCTCCTGCTTTTGTTACGGGGCCGAGCACTGCTGCAAAACCGGCCCTCAGTAACAAAACTGGCCCCCATGGGAACAAAATCAGCCCCCACTCCTCCGGCCCACCGGGGAAACGCCCAGTGCCCACTCCGGCCAGTCCGGCCCTGATGAGGATGCATTTTGCACTACAAAAAGTGAAAAAACAGAAAAGAACCGGAAACAACATTCTCACGTTTTGTTGTTCCTGTGGATTAAATGGTATATTACATTTCTGCCATGAATGGTGTGTAATTACATGAAGTGGTATAATTGCATAATTTGGGTAATTTTGCATAACAAGTGTAATGCCAAGTTTTCGAAACTACGCAAATTTTTTGCGTAGAGTAATTTACATTTTGCCATGGACTAATCAATATATAGAACATTGATTGTGAGCACTTTGGGAAAGTAAACATATATCCTAAGTTCAGAAATATTTTCACTACCATATCTAAAAGCTTCTAGAACCAAAGCACTATACGAGTGGGATAAAATGGGATGCTGACAAGAGGATGAAAAAGAAAGTTCTATGGTTGCTAGTTTGAAGTCATCCTGGGGAAGTACAAGGTTTGAGGGCCTTTTTTGTAGTGCTGAAGGTGTTGGAATCTGTTTTATTAGTAATCCAGTAATGCATTCCACTGAGCAACAATCCTGATGGATCAGCCTCTAGTTTGTGCCAACGTGTCCTTGAATGTGATTTGCTTTTTAGGTAAAGCCCTTCAGAGAATTTCGTTATTTGGTTCGTGTGTTACCATGTGCACCATTGTATACCCATGTAATGGTCTTGAATTAACCTCTTTGCTAGCTTAGCATCCAGTGTAGTTATTTCAGGGCTGTGGTTGTAACTTAGTGATGAGTTTTGTTTTAATTCTAGCTTTAGTTTGGTTGCTGCCATTTGATTGAAAATTTCCAGTCATGCTTTTTTCCAAAGCTTTTGTTTTCTTACATCACTAACTATAGGTCACCTCTAGACTAAGTAAGGAAAATATCTCACACCAACCTTCCCTAGACATTTCTAGGGAAACCCCTGTAAACTAAACTTCATGCCCATTTTCATAAAACCTACCAAAGCCTTCTCCTTAAACATGGTTAAATCTAATACAAATTTCCTAAAGGAGAAAGCAAAATAGCCTTATAATATAAACGTCTGGCCGTTAAAACAAGGAGAAAATTATCTTTACATGTATTCTGCTGCATGGCCTTCTTATGTAATGTTGTGAACTGTGGCAAAATAATCCAGATTTTCATTTTTGCTATTTACTTAGTACTCAGTACACAAACTGATATTTCTACAGTTAATTTGTAAAACCACAGCCTGACAAGAGTGCCAAAAATGGAGCAAACTGGCTTAATTAATGTCTGCACAATTTTGCTACTTCACTAAAGAGAAATATAGAATTGTAAGAAAAAGTTAAACTGTGAATGAGAAGCAAATCTGCTTTCTTTTATAAGTATCACTAGAATAGAGGCATCTATAAAAAGGCCCGCTCATCTTTAGTAATATCTCTGTCAGATTCAGGGTAATGCTCTTTCTACTGTGCATACGCTGTAGATCACTGGTTTCAATAGATAACTAAGACCTTGTTGGGTTATATGGTGTTGCCCAAGTATGAATTTACCTTGAAAAAATGAAAGACAGGAGGCATTTGGCAAAACTGGAACAGTTGGCTTAATGAAACGCAGTGGTCGGGAGAACAAGCAACAGAGTCGGGGTCTGAAGACGGTCTGAAAGCACATTAGTTTCAGGCATCATTTTATACATTACATGAAGCGTCATGAAGCAATTTGTACATTCCTTTAGAGACGGAAATCTGGGCCTTGTCACAGGGCCATACTCCTTGTCATTTGGTAAGTAGTGCAGGTGGGTTTTGACTTTGCATGAACACAATGTGGGGTCAGTGGGTACGTGTACAGATGTCCGGCATGGAGGGGGGTGCATGATCACTGGGTGTAATGCGCATGCTGTGTTTTGACTTGCTGAGTGTTCCTAACTTAGTGTAGCATCTGACTTTATGGTATTTTAGGAATGCGAGCACCTCCGGCCAAACATGTTTTAATGGGGCCAATCTCCTAAAACCATTGTGCTGTCGCTGTCTAACTCTGTGATCGATCTGGGTTTTCCTGTTCGCGCGTTTGTCTAATTGTTATGTGTCACCCCACCTGTGATTTGTGAATCAGGGCTTCAGGCCTAGCACTCATGGCCTGCCTGACTACGTATTTCTGACTCGTGGTTGATGGGGAGGTCAAATAGGTTGGATTCTGCAACAGCGGTGCGAGCTCGTTGTTATATGTACCTATATCATGACCTACATTGACATTGCATTTATCAATATTAACAATGGTATTGGGGGCAGAAAATTATACGTAAAATAGCTCAGTGAGTTTACCGACGACAGCAGAGTGTGTAACCAGTATGTTCTCCGCTGTAGACTAATACACTTGCAGCAGAGGTCTATGCATAGTTCAGGATCCACGTTTGAATCAACAAAGAAAGCTCAACCTTTATCATTTCTGATGTCATCAACTTGAGGACCACTGAGCTAGACAATATTAACAGAGATTAATTATGAGCATTGAAAGACCGTTTCTTGCATTAGGAGTTTTACAACACCAGTGAAACCAACACCCTGCAAAAACTAGAGGTAGCAGTGAATCCCTTTTTCTAAACTGCTAGACATGTAAACACTACCTTTAATGGCCTACCACTTCACTGTCCCTGTGTTTTATGAATAGATTTATACAAATTTGTGAACTTGAAATTAGTCCTAAATTTGGGAGATACTGAATTTGATTGCCTGAATCAACGTGTCATGAGACTACTTACTAGATACATTTGTCTCAATGGGACTGCTTTGGTTAGTATGCCCTATTTGCTAAACCCTTTTCCTTCATGTCTAATGCACAAACAGCAAATATGCTATGAAGAGATTCTCAGTATCTATCCATCAACACTAAATTGTACTCAATGTACCCAAAGTCCCACTGTGGATTACACCATTGCACATTCCTAGAGGTATTGCCTACGGAAGTGACAGACAGGGAAGCAAAAGGGACAGGAAGTGATGTCAATGTCCTTGTGTCCTTGTGTAACGTAACTGGTGCTCATGTAAAGCGCTCCAATACCTTCGGGCCGAGTTTGCGCCATATAACTCTGCAAACAAAAAAAATGGGTGAATCATTTATAATATTTCTAAAACTACCTGTAGCGCATAGTTTTGTATACATTATCTTGAAAATAGGGTCTGGAGATGCGATTGGTCCCAAAAAACCAAGAAACTTTTCAGCAGAGTAGTATTTCTTTTACAAACAGCTCTCGGAGTTGGGTGTTAAGGAGTGGAAGTTCTCTGAAGTGGTAACATCTTTCAAATCAAAGTTACTGAGATGCTCAAACTGTGTTCAGTCATCGAATTCTTTTAGTGAAGGATGTGTAATCTGAGTTAAAATGTACAAATTGGGTCAAGATTTCAGTTAAATAGTTTCACTTGTAAATTTTACCAAAAAACCGTATGTTTCTTGTTCCCTACAGTTCCCTCCAGGCCGGAAACTTTCGAGCACGGCCTCCAGCAGATCTCAGCAGCTTTCTGCGGAAGCTTTGAGAACAGACCGGATTTCACGCCACCCCTCGGTTCCCTCTCAAGCCGTCGAGCTTTGAGGCTCGTTCCGCGGTGGGAGACGGGCTGCGGCTGCACTGAAAGGGATCCGATCCGAGGAGCTTCAAAGACTAAATGGAGCCATCATGTGCATCAGAAATGCAGCTCCTGTACAGACGACGCCACATGGGACAGCTGCTGAGAGACGAGCAGCGAGGGGCTTCAGTTCTGACTCTGCTGAATTAGGCATGGGATACTGTCAACATGTGACATGTTTGTACAAAGGAAGCTCCAATCAAGGTGACGAGGGAAGAGGGGAAAAAAATAAACCTGCTGTGAAGGATTTCAGACGACTCCAGTGATCCGAGCCGCGGTCGTCGTTCGCGGCAGTTGCCCTACAGCTTGGTGCAGACAAGACCCATCTGGAGCGTATAATCCCCTCCCCGTCTCCCTCCTCCACTGCTCGCTGCTGAGACAACACACATGATCTGAGAGGTGCCGAAGAACAGTAACGACAGACTAAAGATGAGGTTTAGAGACAGCTCGTGGGCGGGAGGGAGCTGGTGGAAATTGTGACCACCAAAAGACTTGCCTTGGAGATCTCAGTTTCATTTCTAAGACCACTGCAGAGTGTTTGTACCCCTAGCCGGTCACCCACACCCTATCTCAATAATGGAAACCCTCTTACTTGTTGGAAGAGTAAAGGCCACAGTTTATTGGCTGCTTTAAATTAAGGAGTGATCCATCATAGTTTCAATTTGTACTCAAAATGATAGTTTTATATCAACCAACTCAGATGATTGTTCGCTATTATCACCTTCAGTCAATCTGGAATTTCAGGTGGCTGCCCACTTCTGGTAGTTGTGCCTCAGTCAGTCGGGCACAGTGCATGACCCTTCACTCCTGGTGGCCGGGCAGCAATGATCACAATTTTACCAAAACTATGCTTTGTTACCTTCGGTCAATCAGGCATGCCGGCTGGGCGCTCACTTCTGGGAGCCGCACCTCAGTTAGTCATGCACTCTGAGTTGCCCTCCACTGTCATCGGCGGTGCTTCATTCACCTTCACTTCAACCACACCTAATATATGACCATGACACACCCTATCAAATATGACCATGCCACACCCTATCAATACATGCCCTTCCAGCTGAAGCTCACTAGCAAAACTGATCCTACCCACCAACAATTTTGGGTTCTCCCCATGGCTGTGTCATCATAATCTTTTCCACATCAGTGTTTTTCTTGGAGCCACCTTTTCCACATGGGCTGTCGGCTGACCTTGCGGTTGGAGTGGATCTGCTTCTAAGTTGTGTGTAGCAGGTGCTCCAATATAAAGAAAACAAGTTAGTTCATTCTGTAATATTCCTTGCAGTCTCTGCTCAAGGACCTTTCATGCAAAAACAACAAGGTAATAGAAGAAATGCTTGAATTAATCTCAGCCACTGGTAACCGCTCGAGTCACAATCCAGGCCAGCATTCTTTGGTCCACTGTGCCCTTCTAGACAATCAATCAATCAATCATGGTATTTGTAAAGCGCGCTACTTACCCGTGAGGGTCTCAAGGCGCTGAAAGGGGGGGAGGGGCGGGGGAGTTGCGCTACTGCTCGAAGAGCCAGGTCTTGAGGAGTCTTCTGAAGGCGAGTAGGTCTTCGGTCTACCGTACGTGGGTAGGTAGGGTGTTCCAGGTCTTGGCGGCGAGGTAGGAGAAGGATCTGCCGCCGGAGGTTGTTCGTTGGATGCGGGGGACGGCGGCGAGTGCGAGGCTGGTGGAGCGGAGCTGGCGGGTGGGGGTGTGCAAGCTGAGTCTGCTGTTCAGCTAGGCTGGTCCGGTGTCGTGGAGTGCTTTGTGTGCGTGGGTGAGGAGTTTGAAGGTGATCCTCTTGTCGACGGGGAGCCAGTGTAGGTTTGTCAGGTGGGGGGTGATGTGGCTACCGCGGGGGACGTTGACGATCAGTCGGGCGGAGGCATTGTGGATGCGCTGTAGTCGTCGTAGGTGTTTGGCTGGGATTCCGGCGTAGAGTGCGTTGCCGTAGTCCAGCCTGCTGCTGACGAGGGCCTGTGTCACCGTTCTTCTTGTTTCGGTCGGGATCCACTTGTAGATCCTGCGAAGCATGCGGAGGGTGTTGTAGCAGGAGGAGGAGACGGCGTTGACCTGATTGGACATGGAGAGGGAGGAGTCGAGGATGAATCCTAGATTGCGTGCGTGGTCGGTGGGTGTCGTGCTGTCCCGAGAGTGGTCGGCCACCAGGAGTCATCCCAGGCCGAGGGGTTGGGTTCGAGGATGAGGACCTCCGTCTTGTCCGAGTTTAGTTTCAGCCGGCTGCTCCTCATCCAGTCGGCGATGGCCTTCATTCCGTCGTGGATGTTGGTTTTGGTGGTGCGTGGGTCCTTGGTGAGGGAGAGGATGAGCTGAGTGTCGTCGGCGTAGGATATGATGTTGAGGTTGTGGTGGTGGGCCACTTGTGCGAGGGGGGCCATGTAGATGTTGAACAGCGTTGGGCTGAGGGAGGAGCCCTGGGGGACGCTGCAGATGATGTCGGTGGCTGTGGATCGGAAGGGTGGGAGTCGGACGCAATGGGATCTGTCGGAGAAGAAGGATGTGGTCCAGTCGAGGGCCTTCTCTTGGATACTGGCTTCTTGGAGGTGAGTTTTTAGAGTGCGATGGCAGACCGTGTCTAAGGCGGCCGAGAGGTCTAGGAGGATGAGGGCTGAGAACCCATTACGCAAATCAATCTTCGTTCTCCTCCAATAGGAACATTCCTGCCCAAATTACTGGTCCAGGTTCCCTCCAGATATGAACACAAGCATCCCCAGATTGGTTTTGTCCTACTTAGGTCTCACCAATGATACATAGCTTGAGTCCTAAGGTCAGTGAGCACTGAACCCACATCTAAGCATACTCGGTGCACTTAGAGCATCTACTGCAAAAACAACAAGGTGATGAAAGAAATGTTTGAATTAATCTCAGCCACTGGCAATCACTCGGGCCACAGACAAGCATTCTTCGTATCCCTACTGTGCCATTCTGAACAGTGACCTGCCTCATGCAAATCAGTCTTGAACCTGGTCCACTAGGAACAGTCCAGCCCGAACTGCTGGGACCTATCATGCCATTGATGGTGGGGAAGGAAAGTGGCCTTTGCGCTCTTTTTCCAGAACTGAAGAGAGGTTTTGGAGTGCGGTAGTGATTTAAATATCTTCACCTCCTCATTCTGCTGCTTGGGGTGTGGGTGGAGTTACTGTATCAGCCTAAGATTGGAAGGTGGGCTCGGGTCCTCCCATTGCTTATCAGACCCTGTGTACCTGCTGGAGCCTGGGAGGCGGGGTGGTCTCTCATCCACCCGCAACTCAACACTAACATCCAGGCTTTTGATGTCACCCGCAGGGATGTGCAGACCTCATTGGGCTGCGTCATTTGGTTCATTGTCAAGTTTTATGCACGAAGTACATAGATGAATGGCACAATGTTACTATCATTATATTCAGGCAAGTGTTTATGCTTCACTAGAAATAATGTCTTCCAGAACATTTTCAATGCTTTCTCCTACGGCTTCTTCGCTTCAAATATATCCAGCACATATGATCAAATGCATCCAAATTCAGCTGTCAAGTTGGGCTGGAGGACAGCCAGTTTATGTGGCACGCTATTTTTATTTCAGAAACGTCTCCTATGTGTTTGCTTTTCATGATATCAGTGAAAAAATGTGTTTGCCTGGATGGAAATTCTGGGCGTGTGCTGATCGTGGGCTGCCGAGCGTACACAAACCGATAGCTGTGGGCTTTTCTCCTAGGTGCCTGTCCATCTGTATCCATCAGGAACATCTGGTCACCAGCACGTGACTCGGAGCCGTCCAATGCTGGCCTAGACCACTGCAGTGCGGGTCCGAGAGTTAGACCCCTGCGGGGTTTCACAGAGAAGCTAACGTATGCATTCATTTAGTAAGCTATGCTTTATTTAATGCGTGCTGCATGAGTAAACCGCGCGGAGTCCACGGGAGCAGGTCCTTCTGCTAATTAGTCTTGCTAACCCATCTGTTCAGCAGTTGAAACCAGGATATAAGCTTCTCTTGGAAACAAATAGAACTCTGTTGCTGAGCGAAATTAATAATATGGGTTCAGAGGTAAAAGGCTGCAAAGAGAACCCGAGGGGCTGACGCTTCTCCCCTATTGGCTGCGTCTGATGGGCAATATTGAAGATAATTCACTGAGCGCGTGCACTGGGGGGGACTGTCAGTCTTCTGTTCTCTGGTCTGCGTGTATGAGGTGAGGGGTGGGGGTGAGTCAATAAAGAAGGTGAGGGGAAACAACTTCCTGCTGCTCGTCCACACACCTTGAAGTCCATTCGCCATAGAGGCATTTTCAAATTAGAAACTGCAATAGTCAATGCGCTCGTCTTGCCTGTGTGATGCACAAGGCCTTGGAAGAGGGGTGCAGGGAAAACTCACGGCAGCAGATTGTAGGGCACAGCAATCCCGAGGGTCACGCAAGATCGGAGCACGTCCAGGAGTAATATAACAGAGATCTTGATTATCTGCAGTTCACGTAATTTTCTCTCATCTTGACCACATAATGTACTACTATTATCGCTGGAGAATTTGTCTGAGGATAAATGTCTCGTGGCAGTGGACTGTCACATGGGAAAGGTATGCAGGATCAGGGGCGCAACTAGAGTCAAATTTCCGGGGGGGGGGGGTGTGGGTGGAGGGTGGGGAGGGGGGCTAAGAAAAAATTTCGGGGGGGCTGACTCTTCCAGCAATAGTTAGAATGGAGATGCTGGGGCTCTAGAAGGGGTGAAAAAACAACAAAGCCTCATTTACAAGCGAATGGTCTTTTAAAGACCTGTGAAGTACTCGGGTGTGGCTGTGTGTGTGCCCGGGAAGCTGTCTCAGCCCAGGCTGCCACCACACACGTATGGGAACTGAAGCCCTTTGATCCGAATGGGCGTTAGGATAATTTTTTGAACAGATGGTGAAAATGTGGATCTCATGTTGAAAAGCTTTGCCATTTCAGAGTTTCTAAGGAAAAGCACTCCTCGTGCAGCAGGTGTTCAGCCTGCAGATCTCACGAGAATTATAAGTGCTACACAAGAAAAAGTGTACCTATACAATTTAAGCAACCCTTTGTGGGAGATGAAACCTAAGGATTAGTGGAAGGATGTTGAATTTATCATAATCCACTAACCTGTTGTTTGGCTGACCACGATGACATGGCAAAAAGAGAGCAAAAAGAGAGCAGCAAAGAGTACTGTGGTGCACAGATAATGGCGTGTTCAAAATTGGTGAACTTTTGCAAATGTGACAAATATTCAGCTTTAAAAAGTTTTTAACAATTGACACTTGCACAAAATCTCATCAAAATCACATTAAAAAGGTTTAAAAAAAAATAATAATAGTCCTTATGTTCTTCTTTTTGAACAAATATACTCTTATAAGTGGGTTTTGGGCTGTTTTTCACACACCCCCAAATTATTTGCCAAGACATCAAAATATTACCTTAATTGTGTGAAGCTTGCAAAGATAAGGAATGGCTTTAAGAAGTTTGAATGGGTAGAATCATCGAAACTTTGCACACCCCTCATTAGTGAGCTCAATAACCAGTAGAAAAATATAAGTTGTGTTCCTTCCACATACATGGCCGATAAGGCATCATTTTTAGTGGTGGGTCGAGTCCTAGAGACCACCTCTCAAGAAGAATCTAAACAGATATCAGTCATTACTGATTACAGTGAAGTGAGACCACAAATTATGCATAGTTTAAATCTAAAACATTTCATGGGATTTTCAAGAATTGAGCTGTTTATTGTATTGAAGAAAGGTGGAAAGGCCTTTTAATTCCTGAAAAACACAGTAAAAGAGTTGACCACACACTCTTTTTTTTTTAGTTTAGAAAGCTTTATTAAGGTAATAAACAGAGTAAAACATCAGTACATAATATATAAAGAGGAGTGGTGTTGTTAGAATATATTTAACAATAGGGTAAAATATGAATCACACCTCAGTTGAGAGAACTATACAAAGTCAATTGCATTTTTAAGATTATGAGGAGAAGGGGGGAAAGAAGAGAAGAAAGGAAAAAGGGGGAGAAAGAGAGAGAAGATAGAGAGAGAAAAGAGAAGGGTCTAAAACCAGAAGAAAAACAGTTTTATAACGGTGAATGGAAACAAGGAGCAAGGAGAATAAAAAAGAAAAAATACATTAAAATGCATATACAAGCTTAATTATTTGACCTTGAAAAAAAAAGAAGTTAAAGGCAGCCACAGCAAGTCTTTTTTGATCAACAAAGTAGTAGAGTTAGCAAAAGCTCGATCCAATCTGTGATGATGACAAAGTAAATTCCACCAAGCTTGAAATTACATTTTTGAAGTGTCTTTCCAGTTTGTAGTAATAACTTGAAGAGTAATAGCAAACAATAGATCGATAAACGTACCCACAGTACTATGAACATCCCAAACTGAAGAGCAGCTACCTAAAAATACATGAGAAATCTCAAAAGGAACATTAGTCGATAAAATATCATTCAGTTTTAACCAAACATGAGACCAAAGAGATCTAACTAGAGGACAATGGAAAAACATATGTAGGAAATCACTGTTAGTATGAGTACAAGACCAGCACTTCGGGGAGTTTAATAATTTAAATTTAAACAAATCACACGGAGTGAGAAAGAGTCTGTTATAAAAATAGTATATGGTCTGAGTGGTGTTAGCGGAGCGAGAGGAAGTGTGAATTTTTGAACACAGGGAGTCCCAAATGTGTAGGGCGAGTACTAGGGCTAGATCTTTTTCCCATACAAGTTCTAATTTGGATTTGATCCTTGTTTTCAAAGAGTGGGATAGTATTTGGTATATGGTAGAAGCTTTAAATTGAGTAGAGACGTCAATAGGAGTAGGGGGAGATTGATCAGAACTATTTGTGGGAGAATCCTGGAGGGAGAGACGAGTGAGAGATTCTATGAGTAGAGGATAGTGAAGGGCATGGGAAGAGGAAATATTGTAGGAGGTTTGGCGAGCTGTAAAGTCCATAAAAGAACCATCTTTCATTAAATATTGCGGTGTAATAATACCTTTATCAAACCATTCTTTTCAGAATAACGAACGTTTATTAATCTTAATGGATTTATGATACCAAATTGGGGTGCGTAAAAAAGGATCAACTGAGGGTAAGTGAGATTGAAGCAGAGAGATAGTTCTTGCTTTTGGGTGAGTAACAATAGGAGAGGAGAAACGATTCGGGGGTTTGGACAGGCAGGCAGCAGAGAAAAAAGAGAAAGGGGAATACTGAGCTTGTTCCAACGAGCTCCATGCTGTTTAAGACCGATTTGAGGTCGCAGATAAAGAGGTTCAGATTTGCTTTAGAGTGAAGGCAGAGTGATAACTTCGAATATTAGGGAAATTGACACCACCCGCTTCCTTGGACATCTGAAGGCGAGCCATTGAAATTCTAGATTTGCGATTGTTCCAAAGAAACTTGGAGAGAGAACTATTGATAACAAGAAAAAAGGAATGGGGAAGAGTAATAGGAAGCATGGAAGAATACAAATTTATAATAGGAAGAAGCATCATTTTAATGGTAGCCAGTCTGCCCCACCATGAAAGAAATAACGGAGACCATCCATCAATCAGAACGGAAAGTTTCTTAAGGATTTCTACAAGATTAATTTTGATAGTTTCTTTGATGGTGTTTGCATAAAGGATACTGAGACATTTGATGTGTTTAGAGGTCCATTCAAAACCTGTATTTGCAAACGTGGAAGGGAGACAGAATTTATTAAGAGGTAGGATTTCAGATTTATCTACATTTAATTTATAGCCAGAGACTTTCGAATATTCATGTAAAAGTGAAAAAAAAAGCTGGCAAAGAGGTGGATGGGTTAGAGATGTATAAAAGAATGTCATCCGCATATGCGGTGAACTTAATATCAAGTGAGTGGAATTGAAAACCTGTGTATTGAGGAGAACGTCTGATTGTTTCAAGGAAGGGTTCCAAAGCAAGGATAAAGAGAAGGGGAGAAAGGGGGCACCCCTGTCTAGTCCCTCTAAGAAGAGGAAAATAACGCAACTGACAACCGTTGACCCAGACAGAAGTGGTCGGAGAAGAGTATAGTAATTGAATGTATTGAAGGATAGGGGGGCCAAAACCATGACATTTAAGGGCACCGAAAATGAACTCCCAGTTGACCCAATCAAATGCTTTTTCAGCATCTAATGTTATGGCGGCTAAAGGAGAATCTAATTTAGAAGCCAAATGGATGATATTAAGAAAGGCGCGTGAATTGTCTGTGATAGAACGTCCTTTGACAAATCCGGATTGGTATATATTAACAAGGTCTGGGATAACTTTATTAATACGTAGGGCAAGCTATTTGGCAATCATTTTACAGTCTGTATTAATCAGAGAGATGGGCCTATAATTCTTACAAAAGGAGGGATCTTTATCTTTTTTAGGTATCAGGCAGAGCATAGCTTGCGTAAAGGAACCATGTGATGAGCCAGTGGTAAGGAAGTGGTGAATTAAAGAGAGGAGGTGAGGGGTCAAAAGTGCTTTGAAGTGAAGGAAAAATTGAACGGTAAAGCCATCAGGACCCAGCGTCTTATCTTTGGGTAAAAGGGAGATAGCATTAATGATTTCTTGTTCAGAGATGGGGGCATTCAAGGAAGAAATGTAAACCTGATTCTCCGGAGATTTAGGAATATTTTGAAAAATGGAATCATAAGATCAGTAGAGGGTGAGGATTCTGGGGTGTAAAGAGAGGTATAGAAATCTGTAAAGCAGTCGAGAATTTTAGTATCTGAGAGATGTAAAACTCCAAAGGGATCCTTAATAGCAGCAATTTTAGATTTTTGCTTTTTAATCTTGAGGTAATTGGCCAGGGATCTACCGGCTTTATTTCGTCCACCATACATTTTTGCATTGAATCTAAGAAGATTATTGCAGGCAGAATCCCAAGACTGCTTGTTATATTGCATTTTAACTTTAATAAGATTGGATAGTGTATCAGGGCAATTAGTAGAAAAATGTTGATGTTCAAATATTTTAATTTGTTTAAGAAGAGATGTAGACTCTGAGAGGGCCTTTTTCTTTTTCCGGGACACGAAGTCAATTATAAAACCTCTTGCAGAAGCCTTAAAGGCATCCCAGATTAAGTGAAATTGAGAAACGGAAGAGAGATTATGGAGAAAGAATTCTTGAGCAAAGAGCAAAAACTGTTCCGAAAAATGAGGGTCCAAAAGAAGAGAGGGGCATATCAGCAAGGGCGCTTTTAGCGCGAGGATAATTATCGCAGGCTAACGCTGGATTCAATCGTGGCGATAGTGTGCTATCAGCAACGCTTATCTCCCGAGCGATAGGAATCCATGCGTTAGCTGGAAAACAGTGTGATTCACACTGTGACCAGCGATACCTTGCTGATAGGGCAGGGTGGTCTTAGCCATGTAATCGACCTCCCATTGGATTACATGGCTAAATCAGATCACAAGCAGGCGTAAGGAAAGTAGCGATAAATGTGGTTAGCGCTACTTTTCTTATCGCTCTGCTTGTTTGCGTGCAGCTTGATAATTGGAGAAATGTCGGTTAGCGACATTTCTCCAGTTATTCTGGCATGGAACGGCCACTTAGCATCTCATTAGAGATGCAAAGCTGGGCGTTGCTGTAAGGGGCGATAAATCAGCAACACACGCAATAGCGTGTCTTTGCTGATAAGGCGAAAAAATTATCGCCGCTTTTTGGCCGCCTTGTTAATATGCCCCAGAGTTGTTAAAGTGCCAGCGCCGAGATGAAGGTGTAGGGGAAGGATAATCAATTTCTAAAATGACAGGAGCATGATCGGAGATGAGAATGGAGCTAATCTCAATAATGTTCATGAATTGCAGGGTATGTTGTATGAGGAAAATATAATCTATGTGGGAGTGGGATCTATGTGCAGGAGAGAAAAAGGAAAATTCTAAATTATCTGGGTGAGAGGTTCTCCATGCATCAACCAATAGGTAATTGCCTTATGGAACTTTTTTGTATCTTGTTGGGGATGTATTTGGTTTGAGACTTTCGATCGAGGAAGGGATCCATGAGTTGGCTGCAATCTCCACCCACAATCAAGTTGGCAGCAGCGTGTGAGGAGAGTGGAAAAATCAGACCAAAAGGAAGAATCAGTTCCATTCGGGCCGTATACATTGCAAAAAGACATTGGGGTATTATTAACTGTAACATCTAAGAGGAGCCATCTACCATTAGTGTCTGTAGATTCGTTTTGTATATGAACAGTCAATGATTTGTGGAATAAAATAACAACACCATTCTTATTACTTACAGCTGGGGACCAAAACATTTCACCAACCCATTGTTTACGTAATGACTGCAAATCCTGTAACCTGAGGTGTGATTCTTGTAACAGAGCAATATGATATTTCAATTTAGCAAGGTGAGACAACACTCTCTGCTTCTTAACAGGATTACGCATACCTTTTACATTCCATGAGATAACACGGAGACCTTTCATAGGTAGAATTCATAAAAAGATAAACAATCATTAAATAATATAGGTGAAGAAAAGATAATAATAAAGATATGAAGATTTGCAAAAAAAGAAAGTGTGAGAAACAGAAGAGGATACAGGTATGTAAAAGGGAAGGGAGTGTGAAAAGGAGAGGAGCAAAAAGGAGGGAAAGTATATAACATCGCTTGGTTGGCAAAAAAAGTGAACAGAGATGAAGATAAAAAAGTCGTTATGAAATGGTAAGAAAAGGACCAGAAACCCATTACAAAAAAAGACCCAAGAAAGAAGCGAAGAAAAAGAAGAGAAAAATAAAAGAGAGAAAGATGGGAATGTAAGCATAAACGCCAAATAGGAGGTGGAAAGAAAAAGGAGATTAGCAAAGAGGAGAAAGGGGGAAAGAAAGAAGGCAAGGGTGGGGAGCGTAATCTCCCAAGAAGAGATGACAACAAGAAGATGACAGAAAGCCCGAAGGTTTCAGTCATGAAGAACAATATAAAGAAGAACATTGACGTGTGAGGGGGGCAGCTAGGAACAAGACAACCACCCAGAGAAGAGACACCGAGAAAAGAACAAGGTTACCTTCTACTAGTCCCTATAAAAACGGGAGAAAGTCTAAAGACAAGAAGGAAAACTAATGAAACAAAAGGAAGGGAACTTACCAAACAATAGGAAGAGATTGCAGTGGGATGGGTTGCACATGTACTGATTGGGAGCAACAAGAATGAGGAGCATCAACAGGGAAACCAAGAGAGGGAGGCCCGAGAAATGAGGGCAATAACAATTAAAACATAGTTAAAGTTTGCAGACTACCTATTAAAACATAATGAAACAGATCAAAGAGACAACATAAAACAATTAAGGTTTGCTCAGTTCCATAAGCTCTCCTTTGTGAGCATGAATGAACTTCCGGAGGTCAGCAGGATCTTCAAAACTCAAAGTTCTGTCTTTATAGGTTACTTTGAAGAAGCAAGGGTGTATTAAACCATAGCGGGCATTCAGGGATCTCAAGGCAGGCCTAAGGTCAAGGAATTCTTTCTGCCGGTTAGCTGTTGGCTTGGAGACATCATGACTGAAGAAAACTTTATGGCCAGACCAAAGTATCTGCTTGTGTTGCTTGGCTGCATTAAGAATCGCTATGAGGTCCGAGTAGAGAAGAAAATAGGCAATAATACCTCTGGGTTTAGTTGAGGAGGAGGCACTCAGTGGTCCAAGTCGATGGGCTCTTTGAATATTGAATTCCAAGGGTTTAGCGAGACCAACAATCTGAAGGACTTGAGTTTTCAAAAATGTAATCATATCTGATCCTTCAGAACCTTCTGGAATACCATAAATGCGTAGATTATTACGCCTATTTCTATTTTCCAAGTCCTCTGTAGATTTTTTGAGCAAACTGACTTCTTTAGTGAGGCTATCCCCTTTGGCGATAACATCTTGAGCATCACTGACTGTTTATTCCACATCAGAAAGTCTCGAGTCAAGGCCAGACCACTTTTTGTCTAACCTTTGAAGGGTAGCCGCAGTGTTGGTCATGAAGGGATGAATGAGACGTAATTCCTCCATTATATCCTCCAATGTGAGAGGGAGTGGCGATTTAGGAGAAGGAGGGTCCGTCTTGGAGCGTTTACCAGAACAAGTAGCTGCGTCTTTACGTCCACCAGAAGAAGCCCCTTGAAGTTAATTTGGATGATGGGAATCCATATTGAGGAAAGAGCAGGAGTGTGAGGAGCTGTCAATTATGTAAATAGTGAAAATAACAATAAAAAAAGCAGCATTGGTGGTATGATGAGGAATAGCAAAACAAAAGAGCAGTGAAGTAGTTCCAATTAAGAGAGATAACTAGCGAACTGGGTGCAGTGCTAATTTACAGTCCAAACTCACTGAAAGAAAAGTGAGCTCTTAATCTCGTGGCGCAGCTTCATTAAATAGGAGGTATGGTGCCGCCCAATTTATATATAATGTCTAGTCAGAAATGCTGTGATAATGAAAAAGCATTCACCTATGTAAAATTTCATTTGCTCCACATGACAAATTATGGGCCAAAAGTTCAGAAACTTGCTGACAATAAGCACAACCTGGTCATGTTTGAAGAAAAGAAAAAAAGAAAGTAAGTATTATGGCCCTTGAGGGGAAAGCAACATCGTCGCGGTCATATTGCTGCTGGGGAGAGCTCAAAATGGCGGCCGCTATGAGGTGGTGACGAACGGGGCCGATAAAGAGACAAATAGACCCTTACAGGGTCTGAAAACTTGCCAGTATGTTCCCGAACGTCTCCGGCAGAATATGCAGCCGTTGCGGTGAGGGGGCGCTGCGTGTAGACGATCCTTCCGTCGGCGAGCGGAGCTCAAGGCATCGGAGCTCTTCAAGTGGCGGCCATCTTGTGCCGCCGTGTGCCTCCTGACCACATACTCTTGAACAGAAGCACTAGAACTAGATGAAATCATTATAGGTAAGCAAATGTAAAGTGGTCAAGGACTTGGGGTATGGTTTAGAGGAGATAGGAGTTTTGATGCGGAGTGTGTGACATTTCTGTAATTTCCACAAGCGTAATTACAAGAAATTGGCCAAATATATTGTGTAATTACACAAAATTTGTCTTGCGCATTAAAAATGATGCAAAGTCGCATTTTACGCTGAAAATTAGCATGAAAACTCGTCACTCACATGATCATCCATTTAGATTATGGTGTGCTACTCTTCCCTCCAGCCTGCTCCTGCCTAGCTGTTCCCTCGTGTTCCCTTGACTATACCATTGCAGACTGACCCTCTTCCTGTTCACCTCTCCCAATTCCATCTTTTGTCTACCTTCCAGGTCCTGATGTTATTTTGTTTTTCCCCATCCCTTGTGAGCCTTGTTTTTGTCAGCCCTCACCTCCCCTGTCATGGCAGAGGCAGGTATTGGTACCCGGGCATTGCGCTAGCAAGACCCTGATCAACATCTTTTCTGAGGAAGTGGCAGAGTTTGAGTTTTTATGGGTGCTGCACCACATCTTACTCATGTTGGTGGCAGGCCCAGCAAGGGCTTCAGCTTCCCAGAGAGAAAGTGCAATGCAGCATGCGCTGCCTCATCAGGGTCTCCCTCACCCAGAGTTAGGCGGTGAACTGCTGGTCTGACCAGATTGATCGCAAGCCAGACCTGTTGGCCCCACTTAGCTTCGAGATGGCAGCGCTGACAGGTAAGTGATATTTACAATATTTTAATAGTATTGATTAATTTGCAGAAGCCCTCGTGTAACATTGAGTTAAGTGATATATATAATGTATTCATTTCACCACTCCTTTGCAAAAATGATGATGGACGCGGGCACTCTAGTGCAAACAGTGCATTTATTCATGTGAATGGCAACAATGCGATATGGTTCTATAATAAGCCCTAAAGTGAACACGATTAATTTCAGAGTTGTAATGCGTTGGTGCCATACTCATAAATATATGCAATAGTTCTCCCTAAAACTTGCGTCCACCATCTTAAAAAAAACACACACACATGCACATGTGCACACACACACACACACATGCACACACACAAGGTCTGGCACTGTACACAGTATGGTTTTCTTTTTCTACAGTGCTAAATCGTATGTAATATTTTATTTGTTTTGTATTACAACTATGCAAATGTGTCTTAGGTCTGCATAAATGACTCTATATATTACATATTACATATTGTAGTGATAGAGCGCTCGGCGCTCTTACAATTTTGTAGGGTTCATTATACTCGTGAATAATCCACACACATATATCCTGTTTTGCTGTAATCCATGTGGTTAGAATGAAGCGTGTATCGCTGTATGAGGACATTAGATGAAATCTGTAATGCTGTATACAAGGATTAGGATTTTGCACATGTTTAGAGAACCAATGTAGTTGCATGCATATTAAGAATATTATGCAACATGGAATGCATCCACTTCTGAATAAGTTGTTCATATAAAGATTCGTGTAATGTGTGTGCGTTAATGAATGTTCTTAGGTTAGCCAATCTTGTAGGCCTAACTTTCGTTTCTCTAAGTTTCGCTTCTCCTTGTCTGCTCTCAAGTTATACGTTTAATTAGAATTTATGTGTTTGTAGAGAGTTTTCTTTCTCGTCCCGAATGCAGGTGCAGGAATTCGACCTCGTTATTAAGATTTAAGAAGAGACATAGGGAGGAAAGCAATGTATTTGAAGAGTCTCAACATGCTTGGCAAAACCTGGGAACCAAGGTCGTTGGACGAAGACTGAATTAATTAGAGTTTTGCGGAAAGTTACTTAAAGGAGGTGTACTCGGAGCAAGTTATCATGTGACCTGTTAGGGATGTAACTCTGTCTTTTTGTACTAAAGACAAGGACAGATTCAGGATACTTCTGCTTTGGACTGAGGAAAGAGAGCATCTTAGAACGAGCTCTGTAGCTTTACACTTCTTGACCCATTTAACGTGAGTGTGCTTCTTAGGAAGTCTTCACGTGCTGACACCTTTTGAGGGGAATCACCTGGGAAGTTAAGTAGGGATGTCATTCTAGAAGAAGATAAGGGACAGATTAATCTTCTAATTCCAAAATATAAATAAAAAAGGAGCTGGATGCAGCATCTATACTCAGTTGCGTTTTTATTTTGGAATTCATTTTTCTGTGCATACTGTGCTAAATGAATTATATTCATAGGCTTGGTTCTGTATTGCTGTTCATGCATTTCTATACTCTTATATTGAGGTGTACCTATGTTCTGCTCTTTTGGCCTTATAATAAATTCAGCAAACTTGAATCAAGAGTCTGTGTTCCTTTAGACGCATTGGGAAGGGGAATGAATAATCCTTAGAAATTCTTTCCTCCCCTCCACACCTTCTCAACAGGCAATAAAGACCATCAGCCAGATGTTCCTGAGTACCTGGAACCCGGCCTCATCGGTAGTTTCATTGGTCTTTGTTCGTGGGGAGTGCTTGTTGTCCAGAAGGACCAGAGGAGTTCTTAAGTGAAGGTGAAGGAGGACTGGGAGTGGAGTTCCACCAAGTCATATTGCTCAGAATTAGGATGCTCTTCCATGGTGAACAGAGGTCAAATGGGATGTCAGCACAGGCAGTGAGGAAGCCAGGTATGCTTAGGTTGATGGGCAGAAAATGAAGAGAGAAGTTAGAGATTATAATTTGTTTTGCTCCTCCATAACTCTGTTATTTTAGAGTCTACATATCTGTGAGGTGAAAGATTTGCAACCTCGCAGGCAGCTTAAGTGTGACACCTTCAAAAATGTATGAAGCTAGTGGAGGAGCAATATTATTTGTATTTAGTAATTTATAAGCCAGGGAGCTATTTTGAGGATGGAGATTAGAGGGGGGATAGGATTGGTTACTCAACCAATAGATTGTTTTACCTGAAAATATTTAAATGTGCTTTAGCATTATTGTGTATAATGCTATTAACCAGTGTCTTCTTTTTCTTTCTTTCAGGATCACCTAAGTAGAAGAGGAAGACCAAGGACAAAAAGTATACCAGGGCCAAGGGTGGTGGTAATGATTCAGTAGCCACCAATTCTCAAAGGACTCCCTCTGGTGCTGGTAAATTAAGTATATATATTTAATCTGTTTTGTAGCTGGTGGGTGTTACCAGGGTTCACACACAATTAGTCAGGACCCAATTTGGGTTATGGCACAAATCAAAATGGTGGTTTCACCCAGATACCACCTGTTCAAATTTATTGACATGTGTGATTGGTTCTGTGCTCTTTTTGTTAATGTAATTTATAGGGTGAATAAATCCCTCAATCCTATTCTGGAAGTCATATGAACAAAAGGATTTAGTACTTGTTTGCAGTGGTATTTTTATTTGAAGACATCTGTAGGGAAAATGGAACAGCCAACACGTGTTTCGCCCAGGGGCCAGCAAGCCAGGGCTTTCTCAAGGCATCCCAATCTCTTTTGGTTTGTTGTGCTAATATATTGGATAATCCGGAGTGGTGGGTAGGTACATCTTCTGTAGAGCCGGTAAATGCAGCTCACTCAGACCGCATTGACTGGCTCTGTTGAAGATGTACCTACCCGCCACTCCAGGTTACCTAATATATTAACACAACAAACCAAAAGAGATTGGTCTGCCTTGAGAAAGCCCTGGCCTGCTGGTCCCTGGATGAAACACGTGTTGGCTGATCCCTTGTCTCTACACATGTCTACTAATAAAAAGACCACTGCAAACAAGTACTCAATCCTTTTGTTTATATGACGTCCAGAATAAGATTGAGGAATTTATTCACCCTATAAATTACATGAACAAAAAGAGCACAGAACCAATCACACATGTTTATTTAATCTGTTTAGATTTAATAATCTATCTCATCTAATATGCATCATGGCTTTCTTGATTTCTATTGTTTGTATTTTTCTTAACTGGTTTCATGTCTATTAACTGCCTGTGTTTCCTTTTATATTCCGTTCAGCTTCCGCTGCCTACAGCCCCTTCTTTCCTACCATTTTTCTTACTGTGGCAGCAACCTTTCACTTACCCGTTTTAAATTGTCTCCTCTCCATTCCCTCATCCTTCCTTTAGTGATTGGTTTCCTGTTTTTTCCTAGTCATTGACCCACATATTATCAAACAAGCATTGGCATAGCCAATAGGTCTCGTCTTTGGGACCTTATAAGTGTTTAACCATGCAACAGTTAATGTTTTTGCACCAAGGATATTGTGCTGCATAACTAAATACTTATAAGGTCCCAAAAGCGAGGCCTATTGGCTATGCCAAGGCTTGTTTCTTTCCTGAGCTATACTGTTACATGTCATTGTTATCATTGGCCTGGTGCAATTTGCCCAAATAAAATGAGTCTAGACTGCAACTCACAGAATGCACTGATATGTAAAAGCAAAGACCTGGTATGGAAAGTGATGTCTCGGTGATAGGAACCATCTGGTCCCCCATTTGTATATTAACTTTTTTGGACTGCCTGTCTGTTCCTCAGGATAAACCAACAGCCAAATACAGCTGTGCTCTGTTCAAACAACTAGAGCAGTCAAGTGCCTTCTGATCGACACCTTCATAATCATGCTTTTTTATTTAGTTTTTTCAACCCACAGCTTTTGCAACTACAAATAAGAACCAATTAACCGATTCCAGTGTGTTGCATCGGAGGCTTTTATGGGGACTGATATGGTTAGGATCAGGCTTTTGAACCAATTGCAAATTGCATGCTGAACATTTTTTGCATATACTTTCAATGTTAAAAATTAAACTACAAGTCCCACAGTGCAATGTGCTCTCCAAAAAAGGAGTCACATGTCACCGTATGATGCATAGGTCATTGTAGGAAGTGCTCAGCTGCATGGCAATTGCCCAAAAAAGAGATCAACGTACAGTTTCCGAGTCGCCACATTGCACACTACTTTAACCAGTCCTGCATTTTAGCCAACTGCACTTTGCTGATGGCGCAGAGATATCTATCCCCGAATCCATAATGCTACTGGGTCATGAGCCAGGGCAGGCTGAAGGTGTCACACATGGGGCAATTTGCCAGCTATGTCAATCAATGTCATCCAGAAAGAGTACACATTAAGTGCTATTGTACATTTAAGGATTTTGGGCGTTTTTTTATTTTAAACTCTAAAGTAAACAACCGTAAAGGCTAAATGGCTATTTTCAGAATCATGTCATTCAAATGTAAAAATGTAAAGTTTTGAACATTCAAACTGCTAAAATAGAGACTGCAATCCATTTTACCTTACCCTTGTCCTGTAATTTATGTCATAAGGGGTATTTTAGAAAGTATAAGCTTTGCAGTGCTAAGGTAAAACATAAACCCCAGCCTCGCACCGGAGACTTCCATGCACCAATGACCCGAACGGCATCACCCCGCTGCCCAAGCTGCGGCAACTCCCAGAGCTCGGCGATGAAAGGTTATTTAAAGCTGCCTCGTGTGGCTCTTTTTCCCCTTTCCCCGCCAAGGGGGTAATTGCCGGAATATCAACCGCTAAATAAATTTATCACCGGGTTGCCAAACCACTGCTGTTTGGTTCCAGGCATGCCAGTCCCAGTACGGGCCACTACCGAGCGTTAAATTGGAAATCTGGAATGGATTTACCACGGATCCAGAAATGTGACACAAGACTAGCAGACAAGATCACCTTTCCTCTCTCTCAAGCCCTCAATGAAAATAGCTACATTTAGGATTAATTTCCTGAATACATCTGGCAAGGCATCCGTCTACTGAAACAGCTGCTTGGAAATATTGCATGACTGCCATTTGTAAAGACATCGTTCATCATGCATAATGTGCAAATACATTAAAAATAAATTTTAAGGCGCACCGCGTGTTGTTGTTTACAGAGAGGCTTTCCTGGAAAGGAGAGTCCATAATGTGTCATGCAGTGGCGGAAATAGTTGATATTATCTCATCACATAATCTACCACAGATAGAACAAGCACGCGCACCTCGTGCTCACAAGTGGGTAGAGTGCGGCCGAGAGCAGGGACGTACAGCGTTTCCCTTGCGGGAGGCAGCGCAATAATTGCTACCATATGGCGCCACTCGCTCTCGCAAGGGAATCGCCAAACGTGCATGCGTTGCCATTCAAAGCAATGCAACGCGTGCATGTTTTTGCCTGAAAAAGGGAATCGATGACTAAAGGTCTTTTTCCTATGCAGCGCATGCGCGCTGCGTAGGCGAGACCTAAAAAGGAATTTTGTTTGATAGAGTGGGATCTCTATTTTTTCGAAATGTAAAAGTAATCCTTCCAAAGTGATACTTTAGCTAGCAATAATTTCATAATTTCAGATTGTAAGGTGTTCATTTATAGCTTGTGCAAATACCACGGTTGGTAGTGATATTGCTAAATAAGTGCCTTTGCA
Source organism: Triturus cristatus (assembly GCF_964204655.1). Lineage (NCBI taxonomy): Eukaryota > Metazoa > Chordata > Amphibia > Caudata > Salamandridae > Triturus > Triturus cristatus. The sequence goes on from NC_140590.1 coordinate 848,923,809, forward strand.
TGGTATTCATTAAGTACTACTCATTTTGCTCCATGTTGTATGTCACAGTGTGTGCTCCTATATGTGCTCTACACTCTGTTCAGTGTCCTCACATATCTCTACTTTTGTCTCGCTCTTTCTCTCGTATTGTGTGTCTTTTGCTACAACACAAGTCCACGTCAATATTTGTTTACCTCTAAGCTGTGTTCTTTATCTTGTTCCCGGCCATTTCTAAGGTTCGACAATTCATTGCACTGTTTGTTGATTACTGCCCGGCTGCAGGGCTCAATAAATCCAACTTGTACTTACTTCTCTGTGATGCTTTAATCTTCTACATTTTGGCAACCTTGTTCATTCTGTGCCCAAGCCTCAGCTTCGCCAGACCCCCCCCCCCCCTCCCCCCGCTGCAGCCACTCATATCCTGGCGGTTACTGCTAAACACCCGCCTGGTTTGCTCCCTAAGCATATGCTTTAACGACTTTCCTTCTGTTTATATGTCCGAGGGCTTCTGGCACTCGTTCTCTATAACGATTCTGTAGCCAGGCTCATTGTAAAGTCGGTCTTAACTGTTCTGCAGCCTGCCTTAGTGTAAAATCGGTTTAAGCTATAACCCTACTTTTCTCATTAGCAAATTTTGTTGTTAAAGCTTCTTTTTCAACAGCTGAGATTACTATCACCTTCCTAGTGGCAGCATGCAGTGTATCCCAATTTCTTGATGCGCCTGGCAAACCTTCTCTGCGATGGAGCTCTTGGATAAAGCTATTTGATACATATTTGATTGCCATGGATGGTAAAACTTTTGACGTGCAAAGAATAAAAAGCAATATTACTGAACTTACTTGGAAAAGAAGACTCAAACTTTTTTGAGTACTGACCTCCTTGCCATCCTTCAGCTGGGGCAACTTTCTGGTGACTGCAATGAGCATCTAGAAGCCATTGATAGGCTGAAGTTGCTTTTCAAAGAAGGACCACACATTGTGATGAAGAGCAAAAATTTTATACACACCAACAACTGCCAACCAATTGATGCTTATGTAGCAGCGTTGTGCATCTTAGCTTCTCAATGTGATTTTGACCTGTCTGGGAAACATCCATTACAAAGCAGTCATTACAATGACCTACCTTTACAACGCAACTGTTACAACGCAACTGCCTTTACATCGCATGCCATTACAATGCATGCCATTACAACGCATGTCACTACAACACATGCCATTACAACGCATACCATTACAAAGCATGCCATTACAACGCATTGTAAGATAAGGAATGGAGATTTTTTTAGTATTAAGGTGGATATGGGTTTTGGGGTACATGGGAATAGTAATTTGTACCCCTACGCTATCCAACACTTTCCCTACTGTTGCACTCACTGGAGTATAAATAATAATTTTTACCTCTACACTATCCAACACTTAGTAATTTGTACCCCTACACTATCCAACACTTACCCTACTGTTGCACTCACTGGAGTGGGAATAGTAATTTTTACCCCTACATTATCCAACACTTATCTTACTGTTTGCCCTAAAAGTATTATGTGTTGTAATGGTATGCGTTACTTGTAATGGTATGTGTTGTAATGGAATGGGTTGTAATGGTAGTTTTAAAAAATGCGTTGTAAAGGCATGCGTGGTAAAATCATGCAATGTAATGGTAGTTGCGATGTAAAGACTGCTTTGTAAAAGCGTGCATTATAATTAGGGCTCCCGATTTTATGGTATTTATTTTTTTGCCATTTCCGTCTGTATTTATCCATATTTATTTTTTGGGCATTCTTTCTGTATTTATCCACATTTATTTTTGCCACAAGCAAAAGACGACGCTACAGCTAGTATTTTTCCACATTTATTTAAATTGATAATGCACACATGCGCTCACGTAAACTAGCGATTTGTTGTGGCTTTAGCAGTGCTTTAAATGTCCGGTACTCAGTAATTTGAAAAGGAGAGTACCTGTGCCTCTCAGTTCTGCTATAAAAACCCTTAGGATAGAGTACAAGCAGTTATCGGGAGCAAACATATGCCAGCTAGAAATCTGCCTTTAAATGTCTATGGTTTTCACAGAGAAAGTATGTAAGCTTACCTATATTGGTGGGAAACAGTATAATGTAGATACATGAGTAACTAAAGCATATTAGAACATTGGAATGTTGGTAGCTCCATTGAAAACAATGGAGTGCTCCGGGCTTATAATGGCTGGTATAAGCCCGGAGCTCCAACATTCCAATGCTTCTTTGTTCACAGCTGTGGCTGTGAACAAAGGCTTCAGGGAGCCCGAGGGGATTTCAATCCCCTCACTCTCCCTGGAGGCTTTATTTGTTAGAACATTCTGCCCTCTAGTGGCAGAATGTTCTAATAGCCTTATAGCCCTTCGTAGCAGGGCTATACCGGCTTTTAAAGTCCCTCTGCTTTGTTAAAGTCCCTCGCCTTCGGCTCGGGCCTTTAACGCTGCAGCGGGCCTTTAATAGCCGATATAGCCCGCTACGGCGAGCTATAAGGCTATAGAATAAAAATTAGAAAAAAACGTCAAGGGGGAAAGTAGTTAGGGGAAACAGGAAAGTCAGGCTGGAATGAGGGAGGCAGACAAAGAATCATGGAGGGAGGAGGTGGGGGAGGGGAAAGAAACACAACGGGGAGGCGAGGAAAACTGTGTCCGATGTCCGACTGGGTAGGTGACAGCCAAGTGGTGAACCAGAGCCAAACTCCTCTATAGCTGCAAAGGACAGCTCCACCGGTCATCGGCCAAGATTGCTCGGGCACCATAGTATGCAAAGAATGTTCTGGATTTCGCATTCGGGGCATCGTCAAAAGTTCTATAGAGAGCGCTGGTCATGGTGCTGTGCTCCCGGTGGCCTTTGTGTATTTACTGGCTCCAAAACGTCCACTCCCTAATGTTAAAACTGCAAAGAGGGTGAAGGTTTTTCTATTTATGCTAATTGAGTATAAATATTCCCATTTAATCCTAATGTAGATGTTCTAGGGCCCAATTCACAGAGACATTTATGAGCACGTAAAAGAGTCCCACAAGATAACCACTTTAAGTACTCCAAAATGTCAAGTCACAGCAGGGTGAATGGGTGCGTTGTAAACAAATTAAAATAACATGCTAACATCATCTGGCCACTTATACACTGAAAGTTCAGAACTGGAGACAAAGTGCTCTGAGGGGCGTGTCCATCAGTAGTGCAACAGGTGCAGTGGCACCAGGGCCCAGGGATTCAATCATGGCTGTCTTTTACAACCCAAATGAGTTGGGGGGGGGTGAGGGTCCTCCGGGCCTCCGGCATCCCTGAAAAGCTATTGCCTGTCTAAATTAAGAGGCTAGCCCAGTATTAATTATGACAACTTGTTTTTTATGTATACTTTATTTCCCTCTTATTGTTTTTCAGCCTTGTAGGAATACAGGCATTCAACCATGTGACTTGCTTTTCACTGCATGTTTCAGCAACGATCGCTGAACTATCGAGACATTTTTGCATTAATTAGCAGCCCTTCCGGTTTCATAGATGCCCCCATAAACAGTGAATGAATTTAGTATTTTCAAAGCCCAGGCAGACACGTGCTGCCTGCTTCCGGATGAGATCAAAGGCGGGAATGGCTTTTGTATGTATTAAATTCTGCGCCCGAAGCTCTTTAAAGAGAAGCCCACACATTACCTGAACATAATGCGCAGCTGTGCGGCGACTTCTTTAATTTATGGTCTTTTAAGACAGAGCCTCGACTGCAGCGATTTGAGGGGAGGCACGGATCCAACAGGCCGGTAGAGTTGGAACAGAGTGGTCATAGAGCTGGCGGAGTCAGTCCCTCGCCTGGGGAGGCCGGTGATTTTAGTTTAGATGGTAGTGTCTGAGGCAGGGCCAGAACCACGTTTGAGGGCACTTGGGTTCGGTGATGTTTGGGACTGTCAACAATATACTGGCTATTACAGGCCTCATGGTGAACAACTGCACTCTCTCTCTTGTGATGCCACAAAGCTGACCGATGCTGCACTACAGAAATGCCAATAACACGCCTTAACATACAACACTCAACAATAATTGTTCAGTTTCAGTGCACTCTAAGTTTCTACAGACAGTGGCAACCAGAGGGATAAAGGCAGTTGGCCAGGATCACACCATTTGATGAAATGGTGCAGCCAGGAGTCACAACTGCTAGAACACTTCAACTGGTCTCCAGAGGTGCTCTTCAGGGTGGACTTTAGCGCCGCGAGACACTTAGGGGGTTGAGCGCACCATACAAGGGCCCTTAGTATTAGGAACTGTGCTGTTTACTTAGATAAAGAACCCCAGAAGTGGAGGTTTTGATGCCAGAGAGGGCTGCAGGACCGGTTCCAGAGAAGCAGCAGCTTTGTTTGTGTGTGCATCTTTGGCCTCAGGGCACACAGTTTACAATATTCATAGGGTTCAGCCCCTGCTGCTTCGCACAGAGGCGCCTACTTATGGCATAAAAATGAACAGGTAACTTTTACCCACTGGTGAAGGTGACGTGGTTTCTAATAGAGCAGAGGAGCATTCCTCATCCCTCCAGGAGAAGGCGCTGTGCTCCTAATGTAAAGCGACTGACACAGACTAGCAGTTATTTAACAAGTATAAATTACTGAAGGACGTAGTACTGGTTCTCTGCAGCCTACTGGAAGGAAACACAATTATAAAGAGGAATCCGTTTTCAAAAGACATCAGCATTACTGCGCACAGCACAGCCAGTGCCATAGTCCTGGCGAACAAACAAATGGGTAGAAACAGTTACAAAATAGAAAACATATAACTAAAATACAGCAAATAAAGCCTCGTTAACAAGTAAATGGTCTTCAAAAGACCTGTGAAGTACCTGGGTGCAGCTGTGTGTGTGCCCGGGAAGGAATTTCCAGCAGCAGAAAGGGGGCGTGGCGAGATAACTCTGGATTCCAGCACAGCAGCGTGGCAACATTTTCTAGTATTTTGCTGTTTTTACATTTAAATACAGACAAAGGAAAAATTATTTTCCGTCTGTATTTATATGTAAAAATCTGTTTAAATGGAAAACCGGGAGCCCTAATTATAATTTCTTTTTTTGTAATATCATATATTCACCTGTATATCAGGGACAACATTGTTGTACATTGTTATGACAGGAACATTCAAGAGTGTTTGCTAAGAAGACAAAATTCATAATTCAAAGAAACTATTGCTATTGTGAAAAGTGTTGAGATTGCCATTGTGTTAAAAGTGTGTGTCATGCACACATCTGTAAAATTCAAAACTCTTACCAGTGATAGGCAAGGAATATTTGAAATGTAGAAAATGTGGGCATTTTTCATTTGTCTGCAATAACAACTTTACAAAGATGAATTCTATTCAAGAAATTGATGAACATGATAATGAAAAGTGTATCAACATCATAATTACCATCATCAAGGTACATTGGAAAGACATGTTCAAACAACAAAACACTTAACAGGGTATATCTCTGTTATTCAAAAAAGCTCAGAGCTAGTTAAAAATAATAATTCTGAAACTTACATCCATCTTCAATGTGATATCCTCATTTTCAATGTACAAACTAGAGTATTAGCAGATTCTGGTGCCCTTTTACTATTACTTCTGAGGTGTTTTTTCATAATAATTGGGGAAAAATCCGTATTTGAACCTGATATTAACTCTTTTTTTATACTGTGGCTACAGTTAACTGATTAGGCTTTTTTATTATTGCTGATGTGCAGCTTAAACAAAATGTTTGTGAAGGAAAAGTTATGTTTCTCATCAAAGGCAATAAGGCAATGAGGCATCAAGATTATTAGGAATGAGGCATCAAGATTATTTAGGAATGACGTTGAAACTTGGCACAGACATACCCATTTTATGTTTGTCAGTTAATACTTTAATTCAATTTGAAAGTATTTTTAATAACAACTTAGGAAATGTTAAAGGATTTTTGCATAAAATCAATTTGATTCATAATGACAAATCGGTCAAATACAAAATGAGAAATGTGCCCATGACCGTTCATAAGGAGCTCTCATCCTTATTGCTGAATGTGTGTAAAGAAGGAGTCATACACCCTATAGAATGTTCACAGTGGGTATCTCCCATAATTTTGGTAAAGAACAAATCTGGAGATGTAAGATTATGCATGGATACGTGATCCCTTAGTAAACAAATACTGGCTGATTGTCATCCCCTCCCTAAGATACAAAATATATTTTCAAAATGGGAGAGACATAATTTTTTTACCTCATTATACCTCAGAGCAGCATGTCATCAGATTTAATTAACAGATAATTGCAAACATCTTCTCACCTTTGTGACCTCAGTTTGAGCATTTTGTTACTTATGTATGCTGTTTTGGTTAGCTTCTAATGATTCTGTATTCAAATAATATTGTATTCTCTATTAGTTCACATGGAAGGGATGTCAGCATTTTAAAGATGACTTCAATCATTTTTATGCCCACTCTTTTTAAAAATTATCAGATACTTATGAAAGTCATAAGAGTGCTTCAAGAAAAAGGCAAGACTCCAAAAAGATTCTTACAAGATGAAGTTGTGTATCTCGGACACTCAATCTCAAGTAAAGGAAAGGGTCCAAGTGAAGGGCTACTCAAAGCCATCAAGGACATTTCTATGCCCAACTGGAAACAACAAATATCTTTGTTGTCAGAGTTTTGTGAACATTGTTCTAGATTTGTTACTGGTTTTTCTTAATATATAATAGCAATGAATATGGGCCCGATTCTGATGTGGTTTGGAAAGCTTCCCAACCAAATGGGTTTTGGAATGGTTTCTAACCGAATCGGATCGGGAGAGTCCAACCGACCGAGAACGATGCATATGAATGTTTCCTGATGCGATTTGGTTGGACTCCCATTGACTTCAATGGGAGCCTTTGTTCTGACCGAATGTATAGACTCCCATTGAAGAGAGGGGTGGCTGGCGAAAATCGGGCACCCTGTGGCGGGCACCTCCTGGTGCCTGCCACACTGTGCATGGCTGGTAAGGGAAGACCCATGGGTACCCCCATGGGCCTGATTGGGAAGGATACAGGTGCAGAGGGGCCCCGTACGGGCACCCAAAGTCTAATTCTGACTGCTGATTCGAGTTGGACGGCATGATTCAGAAAGGCTGTCCAAATCCAGCATCGTACTCGGTCATTTGGAAACAAGGCCCGTACAGACGTACAATTCTGCTCCGCACGGCTTGGTCATTCCAAATGCCATTGGGTTTGGATTGGGATATTCCTAATGCCAAATTTGCATCATACTCGGTCAGTTGGAAACCTTTCTGAGTCAGTTGGAAAGACACATTCCCGATGCGATCTGAACAGAGCCAATGCCGTTAGGAGGCCTTCCAAATCGCATCGGAATCAGGACCTAAGTTGTTAAAATAAACAGCAATGAGTTGACCCAAGATGTTTTCAAGATCAAATCGTTGATTCTAGATGCCCCGGTACCCACTCCTCCAGATGATTAGGTTTGCATTGTCACTGTTTATGCTAGTGACATTGGTTTAGGTGATGTGTTTTCCCAAAGGTCTAAGCATGAACAAATGTACATCCTACCATTACATTTGCTTGCAGATCATTATCCAATGCCGAAAAACGCTACACTACCATCAAAAGAGAGTCACTGGGATGGATGAATGTGGCTGAACATTTTAATTTTAATGGGGGTAAACATTTCATACTTACAACAGATCACAAGCCACTCACTTCTTTATTGTAAAGTAATGGGACAGGTATATCTAATTCCAGGCTGATTTCCATTTTGTCTATATTGGAGGAATTCAACTTTGATGTGCACTTTATTTCTGGTAAGGAAAATGCCAGAGCAGATTACCTTTCTAGATTACCATGCGGTTACTGTGGAGAGAAGAAAAATTCAATAGAACAATATATTGTCTCAATGGTTTCTGATGTATTGGTATTAGAGGAAGTTAAAATATCTGAGGATGACTAAAGTGAGGCTATGCGAAATGACACCATGCTTATGCTCGTCAAAGATTAAATTGTTAGGAAATGGCCTTGAGAAAGATCTCTTCCAATGGACTTGCAGGTTTTTGGGAGGTGAAAGAAGAACTATCGCTTGAAAGGAACTTTGTAATGAGAGGTGATAAATTGTGCCATGTGTGAGTATCAGAGCTACAGTTGTTCCAGGGTTACATAAAGGACAGTTAGGTGATACTAATACCAAAAGGATTAGACTTTTCTGAAATAGATTTTGGTGGCCCTAAATAGTCTCTGTGATTAGCAATTTGATTAAGAATTTCTCTGTTTGATCTAACACCTATAAGTCTTTAGAAAAAAATCCGCTACTTGTAACCAGGTACTTGTCCTGAAAGACCAGGGGAAGTTTTTGGAATGAAGTTTTTAGGCCCATTTCATCATTTGAAAAGGTATACAGAAACCTATAATTCTATTGTTTGATTATTTTTCCAAGTGTATTGAGTGGACATTTGTGGACATATCAAAAACTAGGTGTGCATTAGAATATTTTCTTGAGTGTTTCTGCAGAGAGGGTTTTCCTAAAACCATCATCTCTGATAACGATGTGCAATTTGTTTCTCTAAAAAGGAAAGTCTTTCTTACCAAACACAACAATGAGCACAAACGCATGTCACTATAATCTCCAAAATCTATTCACTTTGGGGAGAGAAATAATAGAATTATTTGTTACTGTGTACAAGTAGTATACCCATGTAACAACAAGGTAAACCGCTTTATTACAGAAACAATTCAAAACTATAATTTAATGCCACATTCATATACAGATTACTAACCTTTTGCTTTGCTCAGAAATAGAATTCCTTCTTCTGGTATTAATCCTGTATGGTTTACCAAGAAAAAAGAAGGAAACGTTGATGGACATGCATGTGCGGGCTAGGGGGAAATTCTGATGAAAACAAGACAAAATTAAAGGTATGACAGGAAATTTGGTTCTGGATCGTTGAAAGCTGGAACTGGTGATACAGTTAAAATTAAATACCCTTTTTTCAGGATCAAAAGTATTTTATGGTTTATGCCTCCTTATAAGTTGGTGAGAACTAAGGCCTGATTACGATGGCGGTGGGAAAACCATTGGCAGGCTGTCGGTGGCGGCCCCACCACCCCCAGCCCACAGGACCGCCCGCCGCATTAGGATTCAGCAGGCAAAGGTATCTGGTGGAGGGATTGTTTGCCTCGCATACCAAGGGCTCAAGGAGCCTGTCGGACCATCGGACAGACTGCAGTCCCTACAATAGGGGCGGTACCTGCTCAGGCACCGCAGTAGGGATTACAATGTCACTTCCCACCTGCCATTTCATAGCGGTCCGCCCGCCATGAAAAGGCAGGCGGAAAGTGACTTTGGGGGCTGCTATCAGGCCCCCTTCATCCCCTGGCCCTCCGCTCTGAGGTCTGGGTGGCACCTATGGTGCACCCCTAAACATCCCTGCACCCTGTGGCAGGCACCGCACGGTGCCTGTCACAAGGTGCAGCAATGTTTACAAACATGTCTCTAAGCAGTGAGGCTTGTGCTGCAGTCCTTTTTCGGGCCGCAGCACAAGACTCAATGCTCAGAGGCATGTTTCCGTCCACCTCTGCAGTGATTGGATTGTAATTTGTCTGGCGGGACCACCAACTCCGTGACGGCTGGTCCCGTCCCTGACAGGATGGCTGTCAGACACTCGTCTGACCATCATCATAATCAGGCCCTAAATCCAGAGTGTGGTTGGTGGATGGTAAATGGTGGAGTTAATCCAGAGTAGAATTGTCTAAAGGAGAAAATGAGGATAAATAAATACATTTTTATGGACGTTTTTGGGATCTTCGGTCAACTTTTATTTAATCTCTAAGAAGTTGTTTAGTTAAGAATCTTCCTCCAAACTCTGTTACATCTTCAAACAGTAGTTCAGTTACTGTGGTTGACACATATTCTAAACTTACTGGATCACCCAGTTTCAATAGGTCAACCAATTGAAACTCACTTGTTTTTAATCAATCAGAATATGATGGGAATATTACATTCAGGAAAAGCTGCAGATTCATCAAAATACATGGCTATTTTAAAGATTGTGTTTGATGCTTATTGTTGTAAATAGTTAAATGTATTGCTATCATTTTCATATTTTGTTAATTTCCCTAAATAGTACTTGTTTTGTTCCATTTTGTATGTCACAGTGTGTGCCCCTTTATGCTCCCTACATATTACACCCATATTTCTGTATCTGCCTCGCTACAATTTAAATTCATGGGTAAAAGAAGTTTATTGCCCATTGCCCATTCCCACTGATACCTAATTCATCCCACCCTGTCCCTGCACTTGCCACATTCCTCCCATAACTCCTCCTAAGTGTGGCTTTCTTTCAAGCCACCCATTACACTGGTCCATCGTCTACCTTCAGTTAACCATTTGATCCAACCTGTACATAGCCTAATCTGCCTAAAATCTAGCCTGAGCCCTGATATGTTATACCTTAACTAACACTCACTTGCTTCCTAACTAAGAAATAATATATCTGTTGCATAGTAATGAACTAGGAAGCCAGGTGGGGTGTGGGGGTGTGAGACTCTGGGTAGGAGTCTGAAATAGGGTAATAACAGGGTTACTGAAGTTATTCTTGTTACATGCCAATGGTGGTGCAAAAATCGTGGCCGCCACCGCCAGCTTATCTCAATTAATGTTGCATGACATCAGAGGTGGCAGGTGGATTTTAGAAGTGGTGGGGCCTCTAGAAGCCCAAAAGCACGCCCCAACATTCAACCATATGCTTTGTAAACCCCTGTACAGGCTTTCAGAACACACACACACAAACACTTAGGGCCTGATTATGACTTTTGGCGGTGCAGGAGCAGGCGGTACGCCACTGCCCAGAGTTGCCTCTCTACGCCCACCAGATTACAAGTAGTTTTGTGGTCAGGTGGGAGGGCGGCATGGCGGTCGTGTGGCGGTGCTGTGTAAAGGCTCATTGTGAGCCTTAAGGCCCTGTAGGGCCCCCTTTCTTTCCTCACTGCCAACAGTTACATGAAAGAACCTCCATGTAACCGCTGGTGGTGAGGAACGTCATAATATGCTTGGTGGTGCCCTGAGGCCCTCAGACCACTGCAGGACTGGCACGGAACTCGGTTCTCTGGTGGTTGTGGTAGTGCAATGGCAGTCTGACCGCCAAAGTCATATTAGGGCAGTCGGACTGCCGGTGCTGCAATGGCTGCACCACCACTGCCGTGCCCCCATGAGTCTCGGACTGCCAGACTCGTAATTAGCCCCATAAACACATGCTGAGGCATACAAGCAGACATACAGATACACACACAGTTGCAGGCATGCACAAAAAGACAAAAGAAATAGAATCCTGAGCACACATCTAGGTAAACATACAATATAATTGTTTTCACACAGTTCCAGTGGATAAAAAAGAAGAACAGGTCAAGTGTCCCGATGAATGGAAAATATCTTTGTCTTTTATTCCATATCTTATATGAGTATTGTACGAGAAAACCAGCCAACACGTGTTTCATCGCATGTGGAAGATAATTCTGCGACTTCCTCAGGGCTGTACTTTGGACAAAGAAATTCTCGATAATCACTCCACCAGTGATAAATCCAACCCGGCTGGTCTGGGTTCATTTCTATATTACTGTAGTTTTCAGTAAAAGATACATCATAATAGTGGTGATCCTGATGTTTGAGGCTGCCGTGAGTTTCAAGAGTTGATTGCTAGTTCGTTGTCTTCAGTTATGATCTAAGGTGTATATGCTTCATCTCCTCACGACAGTACGCTGTGTTCCGAGTGTGGACAACAGTGTAGGTTTTTTCCTACATGATTACAAGGGGGTATAGGGCTTATCCTCTTTCCTGCTGGCACCATACACTACAGAACTTAATTACGAACTGCGTTAATAGAGCAGAGCGCCATACTTCCTAGTTACTAAAAAACCCTCCTTCTGTGTAATGCACACAAAGACAGTCACACGGATAGCCACATCCACTACCCAGCACGCAGACAAGCAAATACTCAGGCTTTTAAATACAAACCTTACCTAGGGCAGGCCCACAATTTCTCACTTCCTCGTTAATATGCAGCATACCAGAGACAGACCCACAAGCCTCACCCCGATCAGAACCTGGAATACAGTTGAAGGTAAAGAGATAGACCCTTTTCTCGATTCCAGCTATTGCAGGGCACAAGGGTGTATAATTGACAAGCTGTGAAGCACCATTGTCTGACATGCTGCATTTCCTGAAGATTTTGCAGCATGTTAGATGTGTATTATGTCTATGCGAGACTTGATACATTCGCAATGCAGCTGTACAGCTACTCACAAACCCACTTATTTACCCATACAGCAGCTCACACACCCATACACCCACTCAAAAACACACTCACATACAGATACACACAGTCACACAGCCACTCAGGTAATATATATTAGAAATAGTATCACTCATTAGTATCACACAAAGTATACTAATTTAACTTTTGTAGTATCTTAGAATATATGTTTAACACTCATAAACACTTTACAAAACACTCACAGTCACTGAATGATGTCATCAGTGATGTCATTTGGTATGTCATGAGTAATGTAATATGTGAATGTGAGGTCATAAGCAGTGCAATGCTGGGGTATAAATTATAGTTAGCTCAGGTAGCTATGGTTCTCTGGTTTTGTGTGGGTATAATCTGAGCCTAACTATAAAAGTATATATATATATATATATATATATATATATATATATATATTACCTACTGGCGGTCGCCAGTAGGTAGTTATAGTTAGGACCACGTTTCCATAGGAAATCCGCAACATTCTATTTTGAATAACTTTTGCGCCGGTCGACGAATCCTCGCAAATTTTTCAAAATAGGTGGGGCGCTACGCTCCGCTCCTACCCTGAAAGTCTCGGGGGGATTCATCAAGCGGGGGCTGAGATAAAAGGGGGTCCCAAAACGCGTTTTTCCCATGCATTTTCCCATAGGACCTTTAGACACAGCTACAGCCCGAACGGCTGAACAGAATTACTAGAAATTTGGCAGAGAGGTAGTCCTCAGGTCAAGGAAGTGCCTTTTGTAGGTTTGGTGTAAATCTGTTCAGTAGATTCTGAGAAAATAGCCTTTAAATCAATATATATATCTGAGCCAGCTTACGGTGCGCTTACGGTGCGCTTACCGTACGCGTACGGTGGCGTGCGCGAGCGCGATTCTGATTGGCTCTTAGATCTTAGTAAACATTCGAATCGGCCGAAACCAGGAAGCGGCGGCCGCCATTTTCTCTCTCGCACTGAGAGTGTGGATTAAAAAACCACGGACAAAAACATGTAAAGGGGCTGTTTGGACAGCTCCAAAGCACCTAGCCATGATGAGGGAGTCCCCAAAGATCCCCCAAGGCCAAAAACAGAATTTTTATTTTTTCGCTAATTTCGCCGATTACGCTTACCGTACGCGTACGGTAAAAAAATATTTAAAAAAAAAAATTATCCACACTCTCCCCACCCCGTGTGCAAATGGTGACCGAAGGGCACCATTTGTGCATGGCTTATAACAGGTTTGTTAAAAATTAAAATATTACCTTTCAAAACGAAGTGCATCATATGTCCTCCATGTGCGCACGGTGCGCGAAGCGCATCGTGCGTACATGGCCCATCTAGCGTAACGTGGGCACGCGGTGCGCGTAGCGCACCGCGTGCCCACCGTGCGTGCACGGCACTAACTGTGTAAAGTGGGCGCGCACGCCACGAATGGCGTAAAGTAACTTAGCATTTAAAAAACCGTACTAATTCACTGAAAAAACCATAGGTTTCACACACGTTATAGTTAGGAATTAGCGTTTAAAAAAACTTGCAAATTCACTGAAAAAACCATAGGTTTCACACATGTTGTAGTTAGCGGAAATTTTACTGATAAAAAACCAATGAAATTCCCCCGTTATAGTTAGTGCAGGCAACTATAACTCACGCGACCGCAATCTTCTGCTGATGACATATGTGTCTTTATGAAAAAAAAATATTTGTAATATATGTATAGCTAAAAATTTATGGAAGAAGACATGGGCAAATAAGTGTCTAAATACAGTATTAGCATCAGCAGAGGATTGCGGTCGCGTGAGTTATAGTTGCCTGCACTAACTATAACGGGGGAATTTCATTGGTTTTTTATCAGTAAAATTTCCGCTAACTATAACATGTGTGAAACCTATGGTTTTTTCAGTGAATATATATATATATATGTATATTACCTACTGGCGGTCGCCAGTAGGTAGTTATAGTTAGGACCCTGTTTCCATAGGAAAACCGCAACATTCTATTTTGAATAACTTTTGCGCCGGTCGACGAATCCTCGCAAAATTTTCAAAATAGGTGGGGCGCTACGCTCCGCTCCTACCCTGAAAGTCTCGGGGGGATTCGTCAAGCGGGGGCTGAGATAAAAGGGGGGTCCCAAAACGCGTTTTTCCCATGCATTTTTCCATAGGACCTTTAGACACAGCTACAGCCCGAACGGCTGAACAGAATTACTAGAAATTTGGCAGAGAGGTAGTCCTCAGGTCAAGGAAGTGCCTTTTGTAGGTTTGGTGTAAATCTGTTCAGTAGATTCTGAGAAAATAGCCTTTAAATCAATATATATATCTGAGCCAGCTTACGGTGCGCTTACGGTGCGCTTACCGTACGCTTACGGTGGCGTGCGCGAGCGCGATTCTGATTGGCTCTTAGATCTTAGTAAACATTCGAATCGGCCGAAACCAGGAAGCGGCGGCCGCCATTTTCTCTCTCGCACTGAGAGTGTGGATTAAAAAACCACGGCCAAAAACATGTAAAGGGGCTGTTTGGACAGCTCCAAAGCACCTAGCCATGATGAGGGAGTCCCCAAAGATCCCCCAAGGCCAAAAACGGAATTTTTATTTTTTCGCTAATTTCGCCGATTACGCTTACCGTACGCGTACGGTAAAAAAATATTTAAAAAAAAAAATTATCCACACTCTCCCCACCCCGTGTGCAAATGGTGACCGAAGGGCACCATTTGTGCATGGCTTATAACAGGTTTGTTAAAAATTAAAATATTACCTTTCAAAACGAAGTGCATCATATGTCCTCCATGTGCGCACGGTGCGCGAAGCGCATCGTGCGTACATGGCCCATCTAGCGTAACGTGGGCACGCGGTGCGCGTAGCGCACCGCGTGCCCACCGTGCGTGCACGGCACTAACTGCGTAAAGTGGGCGCGCACGCCACGAATGGCGTAAAGTAATTTAGCATTTAAAAAACCGTACTAATTCACTGAAAAAACCATAGGTTTCACACACGTTATAGTTAGGAATTAGCATTTAAAAAACCTTGCAAATTCACTGAAAAAACCATAGGTTTCACACATGTTATAGTTAGCGGAAATTTTACTGATAAAAAACCAATGAAATTCCCCCGTTATAGTTAGTTCAGATAACTATAACTCGCGCGACCGCCACTCTATCAAAAGGATGATGTCATCAGTGATGTCATGAGTGATGCCACTGACCATGTCATGAGTGATGTAATATGTATATATATATATATATATATATATATATATATATATATATATATATATATATATATATATTCACTAAAAATCTAAAGGTTACAAGGGCATTACATTTAGGGTCAGATTTTACTCACTCAAAACCAGAGAAATTCAGCCGTTATAGTTACCTGAGGAACTCGTGCTCCGCAATGCACTGCTTATGACCTCACATATAACATCAATCATGACATAGTCAGTGACATCACTGATGACATCACTGGTGACATCTCAAATGACATCACTTATGACATCATCCAGTGACTGTTTTAAAAAAGTTTATGAGTGTTAAATATATATACTAAAGTGTATTTGTGAATCAGTGGGTGTATGTGTGTCTGTATGGATGACTCACTGGGTGCATGACTGACTGTATAAGTAAGTATAAGTAAGTGATAAGGTGTTTCAGTGAATGTATAGGTGAGTGACTGGTTCTGTAAATGAGTGTATCTGTCTGTCAGTTGATGTCTAAGTGGGTATATGAGTATGTTAGTGGGTACATGAATGGCTACATGGGTGATTGATTGGTTGTCTGACTACCTCTATGGTGAACTGTTTGGGTGAGTAAGTGGCTGTGTGATTGACTGTATGGGTGAGTGTCTGGTTGTGTGAGTAATTCTATAGCTGACTCACTCAGTGTGTGAGTGCATGTATGGGTATATGAGTGGATATGTCAATGGCTGTATTAGTAAGTGAGTGGGTGTATGAGTGGCACTATGGATGAGTGAGTGGATGTGTGTGTAGATCTATGAATCAGTGAGTTGGTGTGTAGGTACTGGTATGGCTCTGTGAATGGGTGTATGAATGGTTGTGTGGGAGTGGCAGAGGATGTATAAAAGATTCTTTAGGGGTGTGATTGGGTAGGTCAGAGATGATGTGCATGATGTCATCATTGATGTCATCAGTGATGTTATTTGAGATATCATCAGTATTGTCACTGACGATGTCATGGGTGATGTAATATGTGAGGTCATAAGCAGTGCATTGCGGAAGCGCGGGTTATAGTTCACTCAGGTAACTATAACGGCTTAATTTCTCTGGTTTTGTATGAGTAAAAGATCCCTCTGGAGCCAAAGGCACGTTATCCCCCAACTAGTAGTGCACCGGTAGGCTCGTTTGCAGAGTGGTGGAGAAAGGGGGCATGGCCTCTGACAACTTCTCACCAATCCTGCTGTGTGGGACTGCCTGGAGGTAACAGGAAGGGTAGTTGGCCCCCAAAGAAGTCCATAGAGGCCAACTACCCTCCTATTACCTCCTGTAAGTCCCATACAGCAGGATTACTGAGATCTAATAGCAGGCCACACCCCCATTCTCCAACACTCCGCAAAAGCACCTCCTGATGCACCACTAGTAGGAGGATGAAGCCCCCTTGACTATTGATGGGCCTTGGGGGCTAACTACCCCTCCTGCTACCTCCATCAAGTCCCACACAGTGCGATTGCCTGAGATGTTTTTGGTGGACACACCCCTTTTCTCCACCACTCTGCAAACACACTTCGTGGTGCACCACTAGTAGGGGGATGAAGTCCCCTTGGCTCTTGAGGGTCCTTGGGGGCCAACTAGCCCTCCTGTTACCTCCAGTAAGATCCACAAAGCTGGATTGCTAAGAGGTGGTCAACGGCCACACCCCCTTTCTCCACCACTCTGCAAACGCACCTCCTGGTGCACTGCTGCTCGGGAGATGAAGTCCACTTTAGTCCTGAGGTCCTCAGGTGGAAAGGGGACCAGTTTTGGCAGCCAATCAGATCTCAGACACAAGATCAGCAGAGGTTGTGAATCCACCGCTGCCACACTTGTATATCTGAGAAATATTTACATTTCTCAGGAACTACTGAATGGATTTACACCTTTGAGCAAAAAGAATGCTTTCTGGACCAAGAGCTACATTTTTGCCAGATTTGGTGTAATTCCGTTCAGCATTTCAGGCTGTAGCCGCGTCATTTTCCTATGGAAATTAACATGGAGAAAAATTATTTTGAGACTGCTTGAAGGATCCCACAAAAATTTTCAAGATAGCAGCTGACGTGGTAGACCCATTAGTTTGGAATCTTTCGTGAAGATTCGTCCAATGGCACCAAAGATATTGGCAAATCAAAAAACACTCTTACTACGGAAACTAGGTCCTAACTATAATTACCTACTAGCGACCTCCAATAGGTAATATCTATCTATCTATCTATCTATCTATCTATCTATCTATCTATCTATCTATCTATCTATCTATCTATCTATCTATCTATCTATCTATCTATCTATCTATCTATCTATCTATCTATCTATCTATCTATCTATCTATCTATCTATCTATCTATCTATCTATCTATCTATCTATCTATCTATCTATCTATCTATCTATCTATCTATCTATCTATCTATCCATATATATATATATATATATTTGAGATGTCATCAGTGATGTCACTGACCATGTCATGAGTGATGTAATATGGGACATCATCAGCAGTGCATTGCGGGCGCGCGAGTTATAGTTATAGGTTTTATATGAGTCAAATGTTCAACTAACTATAACGTCCCTGAAACCTATGTTTTTTTAGTGAATTTCTAAGGTTTTTTAAATGCTAATTCCTAACTATAACGTCTGTAAAACCTATGGTTTTTTCAGTGAATATATATATATATATATATATATATATATATATATATATATATATAGATATAGATATATATAGATAGGTAGACCTACTGGTCTGAAGACTCGGGGATTAAACCGTGAGCTCATTGCTGTAAAGTGATGCGCTATGGGTGCTGTAGCATACCTGTGGAAGTAGTGTTAGTTTGCGTTTATACAATACAGGGAGTGGCAAGAGAACTACTAACCCCTACCGGTCTCAAGACTTGTGGATAAAACCATGAGCTCATTGCTGTAAATTCATGTGCTCTGTGTAGTATTCCAATGTAAGTCATAGTAGAATGTTAGTATGTAATGCTACTATAATGTAAGTATGTAATGTTAGAATGTAGGGCTGTCATGAGGGGAATCTTGGGGAGTTTGTACACAGTGCTGGAGAAGACGGTTGCCTTGCTGTCTGGTCCTGTTGGTGGCTGTTTAAGCTGTCCTCTTTTCCTGCAATAAATCTACTTATCGGATCCACTGCTGTCTTCCTCTTCACTACATAAATTTGGCGAGGTGCGGGAGAAGGTAAAAACAAGGCAGCACTCACCAAGATTTTGAGCTTGCTTGCAATCTGCTGAAGACCCGTTTTCTTAGTGAAGCTGTTTCTACTCGTCCCAGGGTCGTCGGCTGATCGAACTATGTGATCCTACCTCTGGTAGGATTTATATTTTTAGATTTTGGGCTTCCTCTGCCTCTTCACTACACTCTGGTTGTTGTACTACATGTGTGCAAGTAGTGTTAGTCTGCGTTTATACTATTTCTGTAGTTATGCATTAACCAATGCATCATGGCCCTATGGAGCGCCACCTCCCAGGTGCAGGTCATTCAATGTCCTGGGGTGTGCATCCGCGGGACATTTATGTTTGCTATTACAGGGTTGGACTGTGATAGTACATTCTTGTTTGCCTTGTTGAAGCGAGAGGAGGAAAACCTCGTATCACTTCAATAAAACGGATCTGGATGGTAAAAATAAAGAAAAAAAAATGAAGCAGGGTCTCATCTGTTCATTTAAATGAGCCCACTGCTGGGTAATGTTCCAGGGCCAATCCTATTATTATATTGCGGGGTCGCTGCAGCACTAGGGACCTTAAACTCACATGTAAATTAGGCACGGGAGGGCACAGAGATGTTTCGCAGACTAGGGGATCGACACCTCCCCGGGTATTGTTTATGAATTGTTCGGGGGGCTTTGAGGCCAACTCAAGACTGGGGATCGGCAACCTCCGGGGCTTTACTTAAATATGTAGGGTGGGCCTCGCCAGTCCTTGAAGCCTCAGTGGCCCTAGGCAGTGCCTTATTGGTTCTGTAATCACACGGGCAGTACTCATGGCGTTATAAAGTGATACACTCATAGAACCCTTGCCGTTGTAGAATTACCCAGGCTTTATTTATGTAATAGTCTGTTGGTTTATATTTGCTAGGTGCACCGCAAAATCACAAATGTTTTCCCTCATAACCTACTATCAACCGCCGATTTTCACAATAAACCACAGACAAGTGCTGTCAGAAAAAGAAGACCCATACACTCACTTATTTATTGGTAAAAAAAATAACTTTTATTAAAACAACGCAAATAAATGGAAACGTAACTTTATTCGAACAACAGTAAAACATAAAAGAAGTGGGTGGGACTCCTCCGGGAGCAGCGAACAAAACCTGCAAGAGAAAAAAGAAACATAAGTATGTGTGTCATGTCCAAGAGAAAAAGAAATGCCCTTCCCCTGCACTGTGCTCAAATGCAGCTCCTGTGCACCGAGGTTTCACTGCTCACCTGCCACAACCGTTGTGTCCAACGACGAGTCAGTGCGAGCTCTGACTCTGGGGTGCCTCTCAGTGTGGCACAGCAGGTCTCCGGTCTGGGACGGTGTCTTGATACCATGATGGAAGGCGTCAGAAAGGCCAGAGCATCAGCACCCGTTGAGCACCTGCTGCGTGCTTTTTCGTGCAACTAACTCAGTGTCTGAAAAGGGAGAAATAATATAATGGTGGAAACGTCTTATGGTAAATTAAGGTTTATTTCAAGCTTACGAGAGAACACCAGTTGAGTGCATCCTTCCTTCTTGAAGTAAGATCTACCAACTGTTAGTGGTAATCATGGTTCAAAGAGGAGTTGGAGTGCATGAGAATACACAAGGGTAAATAATAATATATTATGCCAACGTTCACATACCAAGGAACAGAGCACATGCTAGAAGCATGATGTGTGTGTGCAATGCAGTTGGGCAAGTCTGTGTGCATGTACACTTAGTAATAAGCTCACTACAGTGCCCCAAAAGCCAACGCCACGTGTCTGTAGGGCAGCGCTGCCCGCTGGCTCAGGCCTACAGTACAGTCCAGCAGGTCCTTAAAATGAGACAGAGATGTGACTGAGTGAGGTCAGAGATCACATCATTATGCACGGCAACATCTCTTGTTTGCACCTGTGCACCCAGGCTGATGCACCCCACCCCTCCCTCCGCACCGCGCTCAATTGCAGCCCCTGTGCACCCAGGCCCTACTGCTCACCTGCTGTCATTGGTTTGTGTACAAACACGATGGTAATCAGGGTTCACAATTCAGATGTAGTTTTGATTGCCAGGATGATGTACACCTCATGGATCCCTCTTTTTTATTGCGCATTGTGATATGCGAGGTGGATGTGGCCATATCACCTGAAGCAGTGTGGAAGAACTGGGACACGTGGCATCGTCGTTATTCAGTTCCTGCCTGGCCAGGATGTGTACTTATGTGTGTGTACCTGTTGCAGTTTTGATGTTGCACAATCCGCAATTTACATTAATGTAGCATGTACTGGGAGGGTGGCAACTATCGCTAATGAGATGCTGTCCGAAAACATTGAATGGACAACATCGCATGTTGTTGTCAAGCTTGTGGATATGCACAGACACGCATGTCAATGGTGTGCGGTATTATTGAAAGTGTTGCTATTGCGAAGCACACACATGTGAATGTGCTTGGATGGAGGGAGGGTCAGCAGTGAGGCTACGTCATACACAGTGATACCTCTCATTACAGTCAAGCAATGCATGTCAAACGTGAATCTGAAAGTCTCATATATGACACACTACTATACTGGTAAAGCCTGATAACAGAGCATACAGCAACACAAATCTACACATTACTCTTTACTGTTTGTCACACAACATGAAACGATCATCTTGATCAATAATCATGCTCTGTACAGTAGCCTTCCACGTGTGATACCCATGCATCGGAAACATTACCTCAAAAAACAAATGTGTGTTACACGATGCCCCTGGTGTGTGCATGCGTGCAATATTGTGCTGCCTTTCGGCCTGGGTATTGGTGGCTCAAAGGGGTATCATCAGCCACGGGCAGAGTGCACATCCTAGATCACATGTGACAAACAGTAAAGAGTAATGTGTAGATTTGTGTTGCAGTATGCTCTGTTGTCAGGCTTTACCAGTGTAGTAGTGTGTCATAAGTGAGACTTTCAAATTCACGTTTGACATTGCTTTACTGTAATGAGCGTTATCACTGTGTATGACATAGCCTCACTGCGGATCCTCCCTCCATCCGCGCACATTCACATGTTTGCGCTTCGCGATAGCAACACTTTCAATAATACCGCACACAATTGACATGCATGTCTGCGCATATCCACAAGCGTGACAACAAAATGTGATGTTGTCCATTCAATATTTTCGGACAGCATCTCATTAGCGATAGTTGCCGCCCCCCGGTACATGCTACATTAATGTAAATTGAGGATTGTGCGACATCAAAACTGCAACAGGGACACACACATAAGTACACTTCCTGCCCAGGAATAATTATTCACACCCCTACGCTGGCCTGGCGTACGCAAGTCAAGCTCACTTTGCGTACGTATAAATAAGATAACGACGATGCCACATGTCCCAGTTCTTGCACACTGCTTCAGGTGATATGGCCGCATCCACCTCGCATATCACAATGTGCAATAAAAAAAGGGATCCATGAGGAGTACATCATCCTGGCAATCAAAACTCCATCTGAATTGTGCACCCTGCTGGACATCGTGTTTGGACACAAACTAATGACAGCAGGTGAGCAGTGCGGCCTGCATGCACAGAGGCTGCAATTGAGCACGGTGCGGCGGAAGGGATGGGGTACATCAGCCTGGGTGCACAGGTGCAAACAAGCAATGTTGCCGTGCGTAATGATATGATCTCTAACCTCATTCAGTCACATCTTTCACTCATTTTAAGGACCTGCTGGACCGTACTGTAGGCCTGAGCCAGCGGGCAGCGCTGCCCTACAGACACATGGCGTTGGCTTTTGGGGCTGATTACTAAATGTATATGCACACAGACTTGCCCAACTGCATTGCACGCGCACATTATGCTTCTAGCATGCGCTCTGTTCCTTTGTATGTGAACGTTGGCATAATATATTATTATTTACCCTTGTGTATTCTCGTGCACTCCAACTCCTCTTTGAACCACGATTACCACTAACAGTTGGTAGATCGTACTTCAAAAAGAAAGGATGCACTCAACTGGTGTTCTCTCGTAAGCTTGAAATAAAACTTCATTTACCTTAAGACGTTTCCACCATTATATTATTTCTCTCTTTTCAGACACTGAGTTAGTGGCACCATAATCGTAGGAGCAGATGCTCAGACTGTGATGAGTCCCTGGGCATTCTGACGCCTTCCATCGTTGTATCATGACACCGTCCCCGACCGGAGACCTGCTGTGCCACCCTTAGAGCGGCACCCCGGTGTTGGAGCTCACACCGGCACGTCGTTGTACACACCAGTGGTGGCAGGTGAGCAGTGAAGCCTCGGTGCGCAGGAGCTGCAATTGAGCACAGTGTGGGGGAAGGTGCTGAGGTGCAGCAGCCTGGGTGCACAGGTGCAGACAAGCGATGTTGCCGTAGATAATAATATAATCTCTGGCCTCATTCATATCTCTGTTTCATATGAAAGACTTGCTGGACCACACTCTTTCTCGCGGACCCCATCGTCCCAGACACACGGGTGATGGGAGTTGAACAGTGAGGTCTGGGTGCAGTAGGCCGACGCTCTGTCTCCTCCTCCCTCTGTGCTTTTGACTCTTCCTCCCCTTCTCCCTTCTACCCACTCGCTCTCTGTCCCATTCTCACTAGTCTCGCTAATGACTGAGCGACCTTAATTAGTTAGGCCTCTTTCAGCAATTGTCAACAATATAAGAAGCATAGTCATATTAGTTTAACATCACATAACTGGTGATACTTGCGTGTACTATTTATATTTTATTTTATGGTATTTCTTGTTATTTGTATTAGTTCATTTTTAAATTTGAATGTGAGTGTGTTACATCGTCATTCACTTATTAGTTTTTTGTATTTCACGGCAATACTCAAGTTGGGTAACCTTTGACCAACTATCTAGGATATTCAATCATGTGTTTTATGCATGTATACATAGAGTAATTGGTTGAAAGTGCTTCTAAACTCTAGATCATAATTATGTTTGTATATTCCCTGTTTAGTAACCACTGGTATGGAAATCCTGAAGAAGGCTTTGCCGAAACGCGTTGGTGTTGAAAACATACCACCAGTGTCTGCTTGTTTGGTTTGGATTATGTTCAAGGCTGCATAAGGACAAAATAGAACATTATGTATAGAATACACTGTTAGATAATTACATCGAATCATCAAAACTGTAATAGGCAACATTGAATGACCTGGCTCAGTGTATTGAATTTCTGCTGAAATGATAGTTTTTCCAGGCTACACCTAAATATATATGTAAATGTGGTTCTAATCTGCACTATATTATTGGGATTGTTTATTTATTCATCTATATCAGATATCTATATGTAAAGTATATGTATTATTTCTACTTAAAGATAAAAAAAGAATAATACAAAATTAAATATTTATTTATACTACAATTGTCATGATCCTTATTATGTTATTATGTATCTAGAGTTTACATGCCCTTCGTAAGTAAATAGCGCTGTGCCCGGTACTTTTGTTTTTCAAAATAGTTTAATTCCTTGTTAGGGTTCATCCGTTTGCAAGGGCCCCCGCCTGTTTTCCAGAGATAGTATCTCGCAGCCTGCCTGTGAGGGGTTTCGTTTTATATCCTTTTGGCTCTCTCAGCTTTGTGCCGCATACATTTTATATCAGTTGGTTTGAGATTCTAGGCTTGAGTTATTGCTGTGTATTATTATTTATTTTGGTGTCTAACTGTTTGTTCGTTAACACTTGATGACGGGAATAGGGTATTAATCACACATAAGATTGTTGCTTCTTTTGTTGGCAATTTGTATCTTTCCATAGAAATGTCTAATTTACCCTCTTTTGGGTTCACTGATGAACAATTTGCCAATATGGTAGGTCAGTCAGTCAGTCAAAGGCTTTTATTATCGGTAAAAAACCATAAAAAGACATATATACAAATTTACAATAAAAAAAGCACAGTTACAACTAAAAACAAATATATTTAAAAGATCATACATTGTGGTCCTGACACGTAAGAAGTTCATAACAAAATCAAAAAAGGACCGTAAAATTTCTTTCGATACATTAAAAAGGGCACAGCACTCCTAATGGTCCATCCCTAGCTATTATATATATAGAAGACCACATTCATTACAGTATTTAAACTACTGCAGGAACAATTATTATTATTATTATTATTATTAAGACTTATATAGCGCGCAGCTACCCTGGGGCATCCCGGCGCTATGAACAGTGCATCAACCGTGGAACCATGGAATGAAGCTAGCGACTCACCGGGGAAACAAATGTGTTTTCAGGTATTTGCGAAAACGCAGGGTACAGGTCTCAGCGCGAAGTTTTAATGGGAGGGAGTTCCAGAGCATTGCTGTATGCACAGAGAATCGCCTCCCTCCCGTGCGTGATCTTTTTACTCTCGGGACCTGGAGCAGACATCTCTGGTCCGACCTCAGAGCTCTATTCGCTTTATAAGGTACTACCAAGCTCCCTAAAAGAGGGGGCCCACCGCCCTGAAAAGTTTTATGGGCGATGGACAGTGCCTTGAACTGTACTCTCTCCCGCACCGGTAACCAGTGCAGTGCCTTGAGAGCGGGTCTGGCGGATTCTGTTCGGGGGATACCCATAAGGAGTCTAGCTGCCGCGTTTTGCACCTGCTGAAGCTTGTTAAAAGTCGATTCAGGGGCGCCCAGAAACAGACTGTTGCTGTAATCGAGGCGGGATGTTATCAAACCCTGAATCAACAACTTCCTTGATGGAAAAGGAAGAAGCGGAAGAATTTTCCGCGCAGCCCGCAGCAGGGCAAAACAGACTCCCGCAGTTCTTTTGGCGTGAGTTCTAAGGGAAAGATCTTGCTCCAGCCAGACTCCTAAGCTCTTGATCTCCTCTTTCATGGTTGGGAAGTCACCCATACAGCTTGGCCAACATGAGGGTGGCAGTGATGGCACTTTGTTTCCAAGCAGCATGATCTCTGTTTTAGAGCCGTTCAGCTTCAGGGCTGAGCTGCTCATCCAGGTGTAGACGTCCGCCAAACATGAGTGCAACAAGTCAGGGTTCTCCACCAGTTGAGGAAGAGCGACCACCAGCTGGGTATCATCAGCATAGCTGATGATTTTGATGTTATAAGGGGTCACCACATCCTCCAGGGGGGCCATGTAGACATTAAATAATGTCGGGCTCAGGGACGAGCCCTGCGGCACCCCCCACTGGAGAGAAATAGATGGAGACTTGTTGCTTCCTTCCCAGACCTGATAGGAGCGGTCTTCCAGAAATGAACAGAGCCATTTCAGGGCGACACCTGTCACACCCACCCCTGACAGCCGTTGGGTCAACACCTGATGGTCAACGGTGTCGAATGCCGCACTCAGATCCAGGAGGATCACTGCCACTGATCCTCCCGAATCTAAGATGCGCCTCGATTCCTCAACGACCGCCAAGAGGGCCGTGTCGGTGCCATGGCCGGGACGGAAGCCGGTCTGCGAGTCTCGGAGCAGACCATTTGACTCAAGGAAGTTGGACAGTCGATGGTTGGCAAGTTTCTCAGCAATTTTGCTGAGACCTGGCAACAGAGAAATGGGCCTGAAATTGGCCAGCTCAGTCGCGTCGAGGTTAGGTTTTTTTAGGAGAGCCTTGACCACGGCTTTTTTCCAGGTGGGTGGCACCAAACCACGAGAGAAGGAGGCATTGATCAAATTCGTAATGGGGCCGACCACAGCGATTGCCGCTTGTTTTAGAATTTTAAAGGGGACAGGGTCCATGGGGGAACCACTTTTTATAGAAACTATTGCTTTTAATGTTTCACTTTCTGAAACTGGGCCGAACATGTCAAGGGAGAAGGGACCCTCTTTTATCCCCGCAGGGAGGGGTTCTTCTTGAATCCCATGAGATGTAACCACCTGGGGTAAAGAGTCTAGTATTTTTACAATTTTAGAGTGGAAAAAATTAGCCAACTCCTTACACCTCTCAGGGTCACGGGTGACTGCTGGCTCAGGGACTTTTAGCAGTTCTTGCACCACTTTAAAGGTCTCCCTGGAGGAGTTTGAGGCAAGTTGTATTCGCTCCTCAAAAAATTGTGCTTTTGCCAGGCGGAGGGCCGCTTTATAGGCTCTCATGGCTGCCCAGTAATCCTTACGCCTGGCCGCATCAAATTTCTTCCTCCAGGCCCTTTCCAGTTTCTTACATCCTTTCTTGAGCAGGCGAAGCTCATCCGTGAACCAGGGGGCGGAACCCACTCGTTTCTCTCTCTTCTGTAGGGTTTTCAGCGGTATGAAGCCATCAAGCGAGGAGGTCAGCCATCGGTTGAGGTCAGCATCTCCTTGAATCGGGTCTGCCTCGGCTACGGGTTGTGAATTTGCCAGGGCCTGAGTCCAGTCACCGATCGGTAGTCTGGACCATATACGGTCCACCACCACCTCTTGAGGTGTCGGTTTAGAGGGCAGATTGATTTGCCATTCCATCGACACTAAGGAGTGATCTGACCATGGGAGCGGAAGAGCTGGTCTGGCCCTCAGCCGAGGGATGTTTGAAAATACCGGATCCAGCAGATGGCCCTTCACGTGGGTGGCTCCTGAGTTGACTAGCCGGAGCTCACAAGCCGACAGATCACCTTTGAGGTCTGCCGCGATCATGTCCGCAGTGTCCTCAAAGTGCAGGTTCAGGTCCCCTAGCACAATGAAGGAGGATGTGGATGTTGCCAAAAGGGTTACCGTTTCCATCACAGAGCCTACGAAGTTGCCGACCTTACCCGGGGGCCGGTAAATAAGCAGGCCAGCCAATGTAGTCGTTGGTGATACCTGTATGGAAAAGTGGCAACTCTCACAGTCTGCCACCAAGCCCCTCCAGACCCTACAGTTAAGGTTATCCCGATAGATAACAGCGAGTCCACCCCCTCGTCCCTCAGGTCTATCCACGTGACCAATAAGGTAACTTGGAGGGAGGGCAAGTATAATGTCAGCATCAGAACCAGGAGTAATCCACGTTTCCGACAGAAACAAGATGTCTAGTTCGTGCTCTTGGATAAGGATGTTAATTTCTACGGCATGACACGGGAGTGACCTGCAATTAAGCATGCCCCATAGTAAAGTACTTGAATCAGAGGGAGGATGGAGCAATGCGTCCCATCCTCGTGGGGGGAATATCCGCGCAGCCAAGTTGGTAACAGGGTACTTTTCCAGGGGACTAATGCGTAATGCAAGTAACTCCTCTCGTGAGTAGATGATACGCCGTGGTAGAAAATATGACATAGTACCATGCCCTAAGCCCGTCTGAGCCCGGACGAGCCCAGACGGGCAAGACTCTGGCTGGACTCCGACGTGGGTCCGGCGACTCCGCTGCGCATCTCCGCTGCGCGTCGTCATAGCGAGCTTTAAGTAGGGCGTGGAGTCCGGTCTGCGGAAAACTAGTGCGCTGGCCGAGTGTCACCACGAGGAGTCCCTGCCTCACCCAAGATGGCGGACGCCGTTCCGAGAGTGTGTCCAGAGAGCTAAGTGAGTCCGCTCCCAACAGCGGTGCTTGTTATCTT
Organism: Triturus cristatus; assembly: GCF_964204655.1. Taxonomy (NCBI): domain Eukaryota; kingdom Metazoa; phylum Chordata; class Amphibia; order Caudata; family Salamandridae; genus Triturus; species Triturus cristatus. Next base: position 848,951,889 of record NC_140590.1, read on the forward strand.
TTATATGGGGGTAAGCGCTATATGTCCGGGCAGAAAACACAATTTACACGTTAAAAACGAGATAATATTAAAAAGCGCTAAGCGCTACGAAAAAATAACAACTATAATTTTAAAAGCGCGAGAGCGCTGACAGGTGTTGTGTAAGTGCGTCAAACTCCTCCTGGAGCACGGTTCGAGTGCCTTAATTCAAGGCAGAACGAGCCTCAAAGCTCACCTTAAGTAGGGCGTGGAGTCCGGTCTGCGGAAAACTAGTGCGCTGGCCGAGTGTCACCACGAGGAGTCCCTGCCTCACCCAAGATGGCGGACGCCGTTCCGAGAGTGTGTCCAGAGAGCTAAGTGAGTCCGCTCCCAACAGCGGTGCTTGTTATCTTTTATATGGGGGTAAGCGCTATATGTCCGGGCAGAAAACACAATTTACACGTTAAAAACGAGATAATATTAAAAAGCGCTAAGCGCTACGAAAAAATAACAACTATAATTTTAAAAGCGCGAGAGCGCTGACAGGTGTTGTGTAAGTGCGTCAAACTCCTCCTGGAGCACGGTTCGAGTGCCTTAATTCAAGCAACAATAGTTTGTGGACTTTCAGATTTTAATTTTTTACACTTCGAGTGCCACATAGACAAAAGAAATCTAGCAGTCGCAAACACTATCAGAGGGGTGGTATCATATTTGAGAATTCTAAATACCTCCCTGTAGTCCTTAAGCCCCCTAGACTTACAAAGTTGAATGATCCATTTTGCTCTTGCCTTGCCGTAAAAGGGGCAGAATAGCAAGACATGCAAATCTGTCTCCCTGCTACACGCACAACCTGGGCAGGAACTCGTGGTATATAGGGCGTTTGACCACTTATGTGTTATGCCCCTAAGAGGCAGTGAACCATGTCTAAACTGAATAAATAGTTTCTTGGCCAGGGGAGGCTGGATATCATCCCAAAATTTCTCAAAATGAGGAAGAGTACGGTAGTGCTTGAAAGCCACACTCAGAAATTTCTTGGAGTACAGGGCACAGGTCTCCTCGGGGGACGACCACATGTCCCCCCTACCTAGAGCATAACAAAGATGCTTGATGTAGTTTAGCCATGGAATTTTACCCTTGCTCCCCCTGGACAAAAGGTCCCCTAGATCCTCCCTGTAGCTGCAGAGCTCAGGGGTCAATCATAAGTGTCTCCAATACAGGAGGGGGCGATTTGAGACAATCTCCTGAATGGGAACCAAGCCCAGATCCAACCAAAGGGGGATCAGGGGGGTACTCATAGGGAGTCTCAAAAGGCGCCTAATAAAACTATTCTCAGTGAGAGATAAGGGGGGCAGCACTGACATGACCCCATAACTCTGCACCGTAAAGTGCTCCCCCTCTCGCCTGGGTTTTATAAATTTCCATGGTTCAACAGCTTAGAAGAGGTGTCATTAAAAACCTTTAGAACACCGCCAGTTGATTGGGCCAGCTTCAAGTTAGCCTTAACCATATGAGATCCCCAATCCATTCGATCATTTATTGTGACCCCCAAATAATCGAAGGTGGACACTCGGTCCAAAGCAGTTCCATCCAAGTGAGGGAGGGGACAATTGGCTAAATTGATGTTATAAACTATAAACTTGGTTTTAGAAAGGTTAATCTCCAAGTTCCTCAGTCTACAAAAGGAGCAAAAAGCCTCTAATGTGCGCTGTATACCACCTGTAGATGATTTTGACAATAAGAGGGTATCATCAGCGAACATTAGGGCAGGTATCTTCCGCCCGCTAAACTTGGAGAGTCCAGATCTCTTGCTCCATATTGGTGGTCTATCAACCCATTTAGGAAGAGCGAGAAGAGCGTGGGGGCCAAAACGCACCCCTGCCTTACTCCCTTTTCCACCGGGAACGGAGCCGACAGCTCCCCACACCTCCCAAACCTCACCCATGCGTATGTACCTTGGTGCATATGTTTAAATAGATGGCACAGGTAGGCCGGAGCACCCATCTCCAACAGGATTGCCCAGAGTTTATCCCTTTTGACCAGGTCAAATGCGGACCGAAGGTCCACAAAAATCAGATACAAGCTACCTGCCCCAATACTAGTGACCGTCTTCCAGTAGACCAACTGTAATCTGAACAGTTGGTCAATGGTGGAAACTTTTGTTGCACGAAAGCCTGCTTGAAGGGAGGTTAGGATGGGATGTTCGTCCATCCAGCTCTGCAACGTTGATAAAAGAAAGCGGGAAAATATTTTTTGGAGGACGTCAATCAAACTAATGGAGCGGTAGTTAGCCGGGTCAAGAGGGGAAGCTTTTTTGTGAATTTGGATAATTTCGGCTCCTAACCAAGTGGAGGGGATCTCCAAGCCCTGTAGAATGGCGTTAAAATAAACCCAAATATAGGGGGCCCAGACCTTTTGTTCACTAAGATATAAATCGCCAGGGATCCTATCGAGGCCTGGAGCTTTCCCTAGAGTCAAACTTTTGAGGGCCACCTGAACTTCAAGGAGGGAGCAGGGTGGGCAAACAAGGCGCAAGGCCTCCAAGTGTACTGGTTCACAAATGCTTGTTTGAGTCACTGGATCTACTCGGAATTCAGAGTTACTAAGTGAATAAAGAGGTTTGAAGTGATCCAGCCAAACCTCTTCGCTAAGGTTAGGTGTGATGGCAGACAACCCTTCAGCCGACCCCACTTGGACAAGGTTCCAAAAGGACCTAAAGTCTCGAGCTTCCAGGGCTGCTTTAATACTTTCCCACCTTGAGGCCTCCCACTCAAACCTGGCCTCCTTGATCAAAGTTTTGTAGATTTCCTGGCATTTCTAATGCTTGACTGGGACCCTGATTTTACCTCCTTAAGCAGGGTATTTTTTGACAACCTACAGTTTTTATTAAACCAGTGATCACGGTTATTTACCCTTTGCCTTTTAATATCAGTGGTATAAAAATAACCGGTCAGGAAGCCAAGAAGCTTCTTGTGAATGCACTGCAAACCCTGGAGATGGAAATGGGGGGGATCGCCATTAGAGCTCAAGAGGTGAAGAACCTCTGTTAGAGAGTGTACAACATGACAATATAGTTCCGCTAACTTGTCAGGTGCTAACGCGATCTTCGCCCACCTAATTCGTCTACCACCTGCCGCTATAACCAAGTTTGAGTTACTGGTAATCTCATCACCCCCAAATTCGTTACGGTGGCCCAGAGTATTTAATAATTCTAGTGACAATTAGTTATGGTCACTATCGTCCCTTTGGATGACAGAAAAAGCTTTCAATCTGGTCCAAAATTCTACATTTACCAGGATATCATCTATAGTTGTGCTTTTCCCTGGTCTGTTAAAAGTGCTTAAACCCGGAACATCTGGGAGGAGTCTGCCATTACAAGCCCTTAGAGAATGTAAAACAACCAACTTGTTGATCACAAGGGCCAAAGGCAGTATGCGCTTTTCTGGGTACATAGTGCAGTCCGGGATCAGCCAATTTTCATCCTCGTCCGAGGTTACCGAGGGGATCCCCATAAGCGGTTCAAAGTGGCAGTTGAGATCGGCACCAATGATTTTATGATACGACGAGGGGAAAGAATGAAGGAGAACCTCTAGGGCATCCAGAATTGATAAACCCAACTGGTGCGGTTGAGGACGTAAATAAATGTTGATCACTGCCAGTGATAAACCATCCTGAAAATTAAGTATAATACATAGGGTGTCCGGGCAATGAGAGTCTATTTTCTTAGCTGAACAACCTAAATGGGAAGCAACCCAAATGCATAAGCCCCCCGAGGGTCTTCCCCTGGGTCCCTGCACTGCTGGAGAATAAAAAGACGCATATCCTACCCTCACTGGCGCAGATAATAACCAAGTTTCTTGGAACAGACATAAGTCGTAACTATCCATCAGCTCTCCCCATTCCGGATTATGCAGCTTAGACCCTATCCCTGCTATGTTCCATGACCCCATTAGTGGTCTATGTGGCACCACGTGGGCAGGGGAATCCTCGAGGGGTTGGAACACGCTAGGAGGTGGAGGTGCTATGTGTATACGAGTGTCCAACTCCTTTTCACCTCCTGTTAGGCCAAAATTTTGGGAAGGTGGGGGTATAATTACACTACCCACCTTGGTTCTAGCAACCTGCTCAAGGGACCCCTCCTCTATACTCAAACCCTCCGCAGCGTGACTCCCAGACCACTTCGGGACCGTTCTGTCTGCACCCGATGGTGATAATGGTCAATCTATGTTGCTCAATGCACTGTATCTATTGCCCACTGAGATGTTGTAGTCAAATTCATTGCCACCATGATGGGGGAGAGAGGATTGTGGCTTTCCCGATATAAGGAATCGAGAATAGAAATACCCCAGGTGACAAGTATTAATAGTGCCCCTCTTAGAAGGCCCTCCATTAGCTAATATTTGTCCAGCTGCTCTAGGATCCCTAAAGTTGATAATTACACAATCGCCATAAATATCTTTGGGTCTAGTCCCCAGCCAACTGACTCTTCGCACAAATAGGATCTCCCCCTGGCCGGCTCCCATTAAAGGTCTATGTCTACTTAGCCAGAAGATGGTTTCATTTTTTAACTCGGGAAAGTTTCCCCTCGATCACTATCCAGTGGAGGTACTCCCGTGAGCACCACCACATACGGCGACGCTTCTGGGGGTAACTGGGGGCGAGGAGGAGATTTTGATGTTCCGTTTACATCAGATTTCCAGGGAGGGTTATGTAAAGGCCTACCCGAATCTGGGCTCTAAATACCGGGAATTTTTTGGAATAGGAAATAAACCAGGCTGTTTCACACCCGATATGGCTGAAGACAAATTAGAGCCAGTGGTTAGACCAAGACCAGTCGGGACTACTGTAGGATTCGGTATATTTTGAGTGGCCAAATCGTGTGTGTGGATGTCAGGGCAAATACTTGCACCTTGAATTGGGCCTTTAATAGCAGACTTGGTTACTCCTGCAGCCCCTATAATAAAGGGATTCCACGTCGAAGGGCTTGACTGTGATCTACCTAGGCCTTTATTGTTTATCAATGAGACTAGTTTATCAATCCTAGAAGTCAAAGATTTAAAATGGGTGTTGATAAGCTGTTCTATATGTGTCTGGAGATCAATTTTTAGATGAGTAGCCCAAACTGGAGGTCCTATAATAGGAGATGGAGGGCCCAGGTCGGACTGCACATAAACAGGTGATGATGCTGGTCTCTTAGCCGATTTTTTAACCAGTTTTGGCTTTTTAGTTCTAGCGTGGGGTTTGTGGGCCTTTATGCATGCCGGGGGAGATGGAGACAGGGCAACCTCTATTAAAACATTTTCGTCAGGCTCAGTCTGAGCACAAGGAAGATCAGAAAAAGAGGGCATAAGGAATGACGTAAGTTCAGCGGGGTTGGCTGTGGCTACGGAGCAATTACCCACAGATATAAGAGGGGGCATAGCGGGGGGTAAATGAAAGATGCCTTTCAGTATTTTCTATGGCTGTTGCCACTACACCTATTGTTTTTTGAAGCATTTTATCAATGGCTGTAAGGGTCGGAAATGGTTGGGTCGTTGCCGCTAATTGTCTAGTCATTGGGCGAGCGGCAAAGGGCTTACTATTGTTGCCCTTGCTGCTCATTTGAAGGCTTAGACAAGACTATCTACCAATAATAATAAAATCTCATGCGCAGGTTAAACTAATCGTTTAAGATAAACAGAATAAGAGATAATAACAAAATATGGCCCCACAGAAACACTTCTAATAGTGACAGGCAAGTATCGGGGCAAGCTTTGACAGATTACAATGTATTATAATGGTTACCACATATGTGGAAGTTCCATAACTCAATTTGGCTCCTCCAGGGGGGCCTAGAGGGGTGGCCCGGCCTGGCCTCCTGCAGCCCTTGACGGCCACAGACGGACCCGCCCTTGTCCCGGGCTTCTCCCGGCGCGTCCCGTGCGCATCCCGCGGGACGAGGATCCAAACAGTCCTTTATGCGCCTCCTGGCGCTTACGGATGGCGTTTGCGGCGTCCATGCCACAGTCAGGGTTGATGGGAGATGTAGTCCCAGTGTGGCGGAGCCAAGCCCGGCCAAGCAAAGCGGCGGAGCAAAGCCCGGCCCGGAATTCAGCCCCAAGCAGGAAGCAGCTACAGGTATGCCAGGTATCACGGGTGGAGACTCAGCGGAGTCAAACCCGGCCAAGCAGAGCGGTGGAGCAGAGCCCACCCAGCAGTTCAGCCCCAAACAGGATAGAGGTGACACAGGGGACTCGGCCCCAAACAGTCCTTTATGCGCCTCCTTGCGCTAACTGATGCCGTTTGCGGCGTCCTCGCCGCAGTCAGGGTTGATGAGAGATGTAGTCCCAGTGTGGCGGAGCCAAGCCCGGCCAAGCAAAGCGGCGGAGCAAAGCCCGGCCCGGAATTCAGCCCCAAGCAGGATAGAGGTGTCACAGGGGACTCGGCCCCAAACAGTCCTTTATGCGCCTCTTTGCGCTAACTGATGGCGTTTGCGGCATCCTCGCCGCAGTCAGGGTTGATGGGAGATGTAGTCCCAGTGTGGCGGAGCCAAGCCCAGCCAGGCAAAGTGGCGGAGCAAAGCCCGGCCCGGAATTCAGCCCCAAGCAGGAAGCAGCTACAGGTATGCCAGGTATCACGAGTGGAGACTCAGCGGAGTCAAACCCGGCCAAGTAGAGCGGCGGAGCAAAGCCCGGCCAGCAGTTAAATACCAACAGGATAGAGGTAGTTCAGTGAACTTTGGAAATCAAGCAGCGAGTACTGCTGATAAAAATGAAGATGCTATAGCATTGTTAGCATTAAGAAAGAAAATGAAACGTATTGAACTACACAGGCAGTACATGCTCAAATACCTTAAGGCAGGGGTAATCCCCCCGGGTCTACGGGTAAGGAACATACCTGGGCTCTTTATCCAAATAAAAGAATTCTTAGAACGATGGGCAATGATATCTAATCATTGTTCCCGGGATTATATGATGCTGATTGTAGAAACAGCCAAAGAGGTTATTGAACAATTGGCGATTGAGATTTTAGATCTGAAGAACAAAATCAAAGCCTCAGGTTTAGTGGAGGATTCTAAAAAAAAGTTAGATGATATTGAAAGAGATCTCCACTCCTATACAGAATATTTGACCAAACGTAAAATCGAAAAATTAAAAAAAGATGTAAGATTCTTTAGCAAGGAGACTACTTATCCTTACTTAACAGTTCAATACTATAGTCAGTCTGAAGGTGGTCCATATGATCAATTTGCGAACAGACAATACAGTTATGGCAAGAAAGTTACTACATTTTCCGACTCTTCGGACTCTGATAGTGAAGGTCAACTTGGAAGTAATGGATTCCAAGGGTTTAGATTCAACAATAGGAGACAACACAGTTCACAACCTTTTTTAGGGAGGCGTTTCACCAAACGGAGCAACTGGAGACCTCAATACCAGCCGAGGTTCCAGGCCAATCCACAAATGGATTTCAACCAATTCCAGGCCAATCCACAAATGGATTTCAACCAATTTCTGGTAACACGGAGCGTGAGGTATTGGAGGGAGTAGAAACTATACCCATATTTAATCTTAGTGGCTCTTCGTTATCTACTTCAACTATGTCAGTACTATCTAAAGGACTTATATTCGCAAGCCATTCGGGTCTCAATAAATTTGAATTATTTAGAGACCTACAAGCTTTATTTAGAAAGATTAGACTCAGGATATTCTTCTCAAATCAAGAAAATCAATTGGACAATTTTAATTGATCGGGTCTTGCACCCAAGTCTTTCTTTACCCCCACTGTGGATCAGTTACCGCCAGAAGTGGCCATTTTTGAGCAGGTACTCTACAACAAGTTTGTTAACATCACCAAATATGTTCAGAAGACTCCTTTCAATTTGAAAAAAGAAGAGTACAGAGCCTTGGAGGACCTTAAGTCCAGCACTGATAAGATCATCAAGGCATGCAACAAAGGGGGGGTATTGTCGTTTATGATACTTCTACATATGTGGCAAAAATGGAGACTATGTTGAGTGACACCCATTTTTATCTCCCGATTACCAGAGATCCCACCACACACATAGTTAGCAAGATACGTAAGCTCACTAATCGAGCACTAAAAGACGGAAACATATGTGAAAAAGAATGAGCTTTCCTTAATATTGAGAGACCGAGGATGGCCAGTATTTATGGCATACCTAAGGTGCATAAGAACATAATTGATCCACCACTAAGACCTATAGTAACCCCCATAGGTTCGGCTACAGAGCGTCTTGCTAAATATGTTGATGCCATATTATGTTCCCACTTATCTCAAACACCTGCCTTTGTGAAGGATACCAAGCACATTATCAATCTTGTAGAGAACACCTCTTTTAATCCAGATACACAATTTCTGGTAACCATGGATATTGAGGCACTTTACAGTAACATACCCATCGATGGAGCAATAGCAGCAGTACATCGGTTCATACATACCTATAACATCAAGTGCCCATCAGTTTTTGTTTGAGTGCCTTAAAATAGTGCTGACTGATAACATATTTGAATTCAATAATCAGTTATTTAAGCAAAATCAGGGCATCAGTATGGGGGCATCGTGTGCCCCTACGGTGGCAAATATATATATGTCTCAATTTGAAAATCAGTGAGATATAGGGAAACATGAAAGAAAAATAATATAAAAATACTGTAAAAATACTTTATTTTTTAATAATTCATATTGTGGAAAAAGTTCTTGTAACACATTACATTCAATATTAAAAATGATCAGCAAATATAAAAACCAAATAAACATAAAGTTAAAAAAGTGGCAGCTTTGAATAATCGACGCGGGTTTCGGCGTTCACAACGCCTTCATCAGGAGTAGCCACACATATATCTACAATGATAAAAAGATATACATACTCATTAGCTAAATAGTACCATATTGAAAAAAATGTGTAAACAATAATAATTACCAATATAATATGTATTAAACACCATCAACATATTTTTAGATTAATATCTTTTCATTCTAAATGAATAATAATGTATATTGCAACAGATTCTCTATATAAACAACATATTCCACATCTTGATATATTATGTGTTATATTTGAGTGCTCACAATAGACTGACATATTTAAAGACAAAAACCTTTTTTAGCTTAAACAGAAGGGAATGGAAAGGATGAGAAAAAGGGAGCTAATTGCAAAAAAAAGATATAGGATATAGTGAACAGTATTCCATATTGACTTACTTTGAGCATTAAAAAATGGGGATGATTCACGTGGAAGAGGACTGCACTTCGGATTTTATCTTTCTATTTAATAGAGATGCTACAAAATGAAGTATCACTATCAGAATTTATATAGTCAGTTATTCTTTTGTGACTTCATAATAAATATATTATTATTTATGTTACAACGATAGACTTACTTCCAAGAGTAATAGGATTACGAATTCTTCACAAGAAAGACCTATGTCTGACTATATAAATTCTGATAGGGATACTTCATTTTGCAGCATCTTTTGAATAACTTTTACACCCCATAAATCGATGGCATTTGTAATGATTGAGATCTTATTGTTTCTGAGATACTGTATTCATTGTTGAAAAATTGGATCTTTTTATAGGAATAGGTCCGCATTTAAAAAAAAAAACAGATTCTGTCCGAAACGTAACGAGTTATCAATTTGAAATCGAGATAGATTCACGAGTAGGAGACAGTTTAAGATGGGGGCTGAGTTTTATTATTGTTTTCAACTCAAGACTTTCACTCGGGATAGAGACACTTTAAGATGGCAGCCGAGTTTCAAGCAGAAGGGTAACCAATAGTTGGCGCTAAGCAATGACGTCAATTGTGACGTGCGCTATTTTGAAGATTTAAAATCGGACGATAACCGATACGGTTCCTTTGTTGGTCCGTCGGATGGAGTAAGGAGTGTTCCACGCTACATAGTGGTAAGCCATTAGAACTCTGCGCACCGTTATAGCTCATGGGCAGCATAGATAATAACGTACCATAGTAGTAAGCCATTAGAACTCTGCGTACCTTTTCAGTTAATGTGCATTATAGTGAGTATCGTTACCAGGCCGATACCCGGCATACTGAGCTTAACATAATGTGCAAGCTTTAGTTAGGTTGCAGTAGAAAGGAAGTGCAGGATTAGTACTATCTATTGAGGAAAGCCATCGGTAGAGATGGTCCTCACTTGCCATCATCGCTCGAGAAATTTTAGCATGTGTGTTGGACATCGCCAAAAATATATTATAGCGTACTGTATTTTAGGCAAGATACTTGTCGTTTTTGCTTGTTGGTCTTGCAAGAGATAGGCAAGTTTAGGACCATATGACATTTATTTAAACACACTAGTACATTGATACCGTTTTCTTAATATTTCAATTAAGAGATATTTTGGGTTTTTAATTAGTCATTTTGATAGCTAATCTCTTATAAGAACCATGCGCTATCATATCAGGAGATTTTTCGAGTATCGATCATCTTTGTTTGGTACTTACAAAGATAGATAGTAAGTTACCAGTAAGCTTATTTCATGATACATTAGACTAGTTTGCGATCTTGGCTTATGAATGGCAGCATAATTGGTTGCCAGATTTTTTTATCCACTTTTACACCTTCCTTTCTCCAATTGTAGGGATCTAGGACTATATTATTTACTTCTAATCCACGGGAAAAGTTTTTATAGTGACATTTATCCCACTCCTAAAGGTCAGTATATTGAAGTTATTATTTATAACGTGAACAGAAGGTTTGGTTCACAATTAGTTAGCAGTAGGGTTAATTATGAACATATTGTGTCTTTCTAGAAATTATAAACTATCCAGGCCTCCAACAAATGGAAAGAAATGGATACAGAGTCAGTGGCTAGCTAAGGGATAAAAGATAAGAGGAGAGGTAAGTTTTAATGAGAGTTATGTGAGATACACCAGAGTATAACAAGTTGCTTATTGCATATCAGGAAACCCAATAGTAACTTAACATCTTGTATATCATGTTGTTTTCAGAGACTACAAGCCTTTCTTGATTATCCCTGCTGCCTAAGAAACATATAGAGGTCCACATAGATGCACATTTTGATGTAGGTATCTATTAGTTCATTTTATATAGGTCAAAAGGTTTAGACTGCAGATATTAACCTAACGTTCAGAATATTACTTATTCACACCTGGTTGTTTATGTTCATTTTTATTTTTTAATTCAGTTTTATATACTGCAGTTGTCCGCAATTCTTAACATTTATTGATGCGGATTGTCAACCATTATCGACATCATATGTATCATCATCGTAAGCAGAGGCAAATCACATATTCAGAATTAAATCCCATATAATGAGGTAGAAACTATTGCTTTGTATTAATGACTGAGCGACCTTAATTAGTTAGACCTCTTTCAGCAATTGCCAACAATATAAGAAGCATAGTCATATTAGTTTTAGATCACATAACTGGTGATACTTGCATGTACTATTTATATTTTATTTTATGTTATTTCTTGTTATTTGTATTAGTAGCCTTAGTTCATTTTTAAATTTGAATGTGACTGTGTTACATTGTCATTCACTTATTAGTTGTTTGTATTTCATGGCAATACTCAAGTTGGGTAACCTTTGACCAACTATCTAGGACATTCAATCATGTGTTTTATACATGTATATATAGAGTAAATGGTTGAAAGTGATTCTAAACTCTAGATCATAATTATGTTTGTATATTTCCTGTTTAGTAACCACTGGTATGGAAATCCTGAAGAAGGCTTTGCCGAAACGCATTGGTGTTCAAAACATATCAACCAGTGTCTGCTTGATTGGTTTGGATTATGTTCAAGGCTGCATACGGACAAAATAGAACATTATGTATAGAATACACTGTTAGATAATTACATCGAATCATCAAAACTGCAATAGGCAACATTGAATGACCTGGCTTAGTGTATTGAATTTCTGCTGAAGAGATAGTTTTTCCAGGCTACACCTAAATATATATGTAAATGTGGTTCTAATTTGCACTATATTATTGGGATTGTGTATTTATTCATCTATATGAGATATCTATATGTAAAGTATATATTTTTTTTCAACTTAAAGATATAAAAAGAATAATAAAAAAATGAAATATTTACTTATACTACAATTGTCATGATCCTTATTATGTTATTATGTATCTAGAGTTTACATGCCCTTCGTAAGTAAATAGCACTCTGTCCGGTACCTTTGTTTTTCAAAACCATTCTCACTTTCTTCCTTTCATTCTGACTACCTTTCTTTTTAGGTATCACCTACGCAGTGCACATGCACTTCATAGGAGACCTTTAGTCATCGTGCAGCTCTTTTTCCAAAGCACTAACTCGTGCTTGTGGCGGCATACAGCTTGCGGAAGTGCGCAGCCACATGCCACAAGCACGAGTATGTGCTTTGAAAACGAGCAGGATGAGCGATCATGCACCCGCTCATCGCCAGCGCATTCACTCAAGCACCTCTGAGCACCACTTGCGTGCGTTTTTAAATTTTCTTTTAGCGCGCTCGCGCACACACAACTCCCGGGATTGTTATTTCATTGTATTTATTTTGACGTTTTTAGAGCGCCTAAGTGGCGCCTTACGAGAACTTCCGGGCGCGTGCTGGTATTGCCTCTTTTCTGAGGTCAGCTCATGAGCGCGGCTTAAGGCTGCCTCTGGTCTCATGCAGTGAGCCAATGGTGGTGAGTTTTAGGGGTAGGAACCTCATACTCTAAGCAGGAGCCAGTGTCACTGGGCAGGGTGCCTTGGGTCAAAGGGCAAGGAGCCTTTAGTCTCGTTCAGAGGGCGCTTGCTTGAAATGTACAGTGCGCAGGGCTTTAAGTGTGCTGGGTCCCTACTGGTCGTAGACCTGCCAGCAATTAACAAGCATTTGCAATGCAATAGGTCTTGCATTTACGTGAGTTTGAGCTATTGACAATGCAAATAACAATGCCTTTTATTTTTGTTTTCGTTTTTAAAACATCAATAAAATGCATTGTTATTTACAATGCCAATAGCTTAATCGCGCGTTAATGCGAGACCTATTGCACTGGAAATGCTTGTTTTCTTGGACATGGCACACATACTTATGTTTCTTTTTTCTCTTGCAGGTTTTGTACGCTGCTTCCAGAGGAGTCCCACCCACTTCTTTCATGTTTTACCGTTGTTCGAATAAAGTTGCGTTTCCATTTATTTGTGTTGCTTTAATAAAAGTTCTTTTTTTTACCAATAAATAAGTGAGTATATGGGTCTTCTTTTTCTGACAACACTTGTCTGTAGTTTATTGTGAAAATCGGCAGTTAATAGTAGGTTATGAAGGAAAAACGTTTAATTTTGCGGTGCACCTACCAAATATAAAACAACAGACTATTACATAAATAAAGCCTGGGTAATTCTACAACGGCAAGGCTTCTATGAGTGTATCACTTTAAACACCATGAGTGCTGCCCGTGTGATTTCAGAACCAAGAAGGCACTGCCTAGGGCCACCGAGGCTTCAAGGACTGGCGAGGCCCACCCTGCATATTTAAGTAAAGCCCCGGAGGTTGCTAATCCCCGGTCTTGAGTTGGCCTCGAAGCCCACCAAACAATTAGTAAACAATAACCGGGGAGGTGTCGATCCACTAGGCTGCGAAACGTCTCTGTGCCCTCCCGCGCCTAATTTACATGTGAGATTAAGGTCCCCAGTGCTGCAGAGACCCCGCAATATAATAATAGGATTGGCCCCGGAACATTACCCACCAGTGTCCTCATTTAAATGAACGGGTAAGACCCCGCTTCATTTTGTTTCCTCCATTTTTACCATCCGGATCCGCTTTATTGAAGTGATACGAGGTTTTACTCCTCTCGCTTCAACAAGGCAAACAAGAATTTACTATCACAGGGTGGAAGCAATGCTCCCATCCTGTAATAGCAAACGTAAATGTCCCGCGGATGCAAAGCTTGGGACATTGTATGAGCTGCGCCTTGGATGTGGCGCTCCATAGGGCCATGATGCATTGGTTAATGCATAACTCCAGAATTAGTATAAACGCATACTAACACTACTTGCACACGTGTAGTACAGCAATCAGAGTGTAGTGAAGAGGCAGAGGAAGCCCAAAATCCAAAAATATAAATCCTACCAGAGGTAGGATCACATAGCTCGATCAGCCGACGACCCTGAGATGAGTAGAAACAGCTTCACCAAGAAAACGGGTCTTCATCCGAACGCAAGCAAGCTCAAAATCTTGGTGAGTGCTGCCTTCTTTTTACCTTCTCCCGTTGCAGGAAAATAAGACAACTTAAACAGCCACCAACAGAACTAGACAGCAAGGCAACCGTCTTCTCCAGCACCATGTACAAACTGCCTAAGATTCCCCTCATGACAGCCCTACATTCTAACATTTCATACTTACATTATAGTAGCATTACATACTAACATTCCACTATGACTTACATTGGAATACTACACAGAGCACATGACTTTACAGCAATGAGCTCATGGTTTCATCCACGAGTCTTGAGACCTGTCGGGGTGAGTAGCTTGCTTCCCACCCCCTGTATTGTATAAACACAAACTAACACTACTTCCACAGCTATGCTACAGTGCCCAGAGCGCATCACTTTACAGCAATGAGCTCCCGGTTTAATCCCCGAATCTTAAGACCAGTAGGGGTGAGTAGTTTGCTTCCCACTCCCTGTATAGTATAAACGCATACTAACACTACTTACAAAGTTATACTACAGCGGCCAGTACGTTACAGCGCCCAGAGCCCATCAGTTTACAGCAATCAGCTCGGTTTGATCCGTGTGTCTTCACACCGGTAGGCATTAGTACTTCGCTTTCCACTTCCGATATAGTATAAATGCACAGTAGGGGTCAGTAGTTTGCTTCCCACTCCCTGTATGGTATAAACGTCTACTAACACTACTTCCACAGGTATGCTACAAACACTAGAGCACATCACTTTACAGCAATGACCTCACGGTTTAGGCTCTCTGTTTCATACCCGAGTGTAGCAGCATCTCATCTCAGCACCATGTCACTCTGAGCAACACCACACTTTCAGTCCGGTAGGAGTGACTACTTCGCTTCGCACTCCCCCACAGAGGTTACAGTGCTCCTATCCTCCTGTTTCCTACTATTTTTACCCTTTTTCCCCCTTACCAATTTCAACTGAATCACAAAATGGCTGCCAACACTTCCTAGTTGCAAGCGCTTGCACCGCTCGCTGTCAATAAGCAGCAAGCTCGTGCTTGTAACGCATCAGCCAATCAGAAGGCAGAATTCCCAAATATTGAAATCTGTAAATTTCGATAGTTCTCCAAAACTACTGAACGGATTTACACCAAATAAACTAAAGCGTGCTTTCTAGACCAATACCCTTCTCCCTGCCAAATTTGGTGTAATTCCGTTCACCCGTTCGACCTGTAGCCTTGTCTAAAGTTTCCTATGGAAATTGCATGGAGAAAACACGTTTTGGGACCCCCTTGTTTCTCAGCCCCCCCTTCATGAATCACCCCCAAACTTTCAACATAGGAGCTGATATAAACTAAGAATTAGTTTGGAAAATTTCATGAAGATTCATCAAACGAAGCCAAAGTTATAAGCAAAACAAAACATTTTCTTCCTATGGAAACTTGGTCCTAACTATAACTACCTACTGGTGACCACTTCAGGAACGTTATAGTTAGTTGGACATCTCACTTGTACAAAACCATAGAAATTCCAGTGCTATAGTTAGTTCAGCTAACAATAAGTCGCGCCCCCACAATGCACTGCTGATGACGTCACATATTACATCATTCATGACATGGTCAGTGACATCACTGATGACATCACTGATGACATCTCAAATGACATCACTGATGACATCAATAATGGCATCATCCACGTGAAAATCAGATGCACCTCCTCACACCTGAATATAACCTTTGATACACCCACTCTAAAATACAGACTACCATTTTTGAAAAAATAGACACATCAATACCAGTTACTAAATACGCGCTGACTGATTCCTAGGTCTACACACGCATCCACTCATTCACCCATACAGTCACTCATACATGCAGTCACTCATACACCACTATTATATGCACTCATGTACCTATACAGACACTCACACACTGCCACATATCCAAAGTTACTCACACACCTAGTCAGTCATGCAAAGAATCAATCATACTTCCATTTACTCACCTATACAGTTATACAGACACCACCTCACTTATTCATACAGATACTAACACATATAATTACTCTCTTATAGAATCACTGATACAAATACACACTCATCCATGCAGCCACTCTCACAATTACTGACTCTCACATATAATTATTTATATACACCATCACTCACATATACTGCCTTTTACATATGTACTTACTTGCACATGTACCACTGAGACATCCATTCACTCACCAACACACCCATACACACACTCACCCACCCATACAGCTGTTTGCACATGCACTCTTGAACTCATACACCCAGTGAATCAACCACTCATATATCTATGGACAGAGTCACACACCTCCCACCCACCCATACACACATTCAGGTAGCCATACAAATACTCAGGCAAGCAATCAATAACCCATATAGACACTCCTGCAGCTACTCACCAACCCATGCAGCAGCTTAGACAACAACAGACTGACTGATACAGACTTTCACACAGTTTAGTCACTAACTCATGCATTCAGAAAGACACATTTAATCACTCACTTATACAGTCAGTCAAGTACCTACTAAATCCTCCATACAGACACTTATACACCCACTCATTCTTCAATACAGCTTGGCATATATATAAAACAAATTTAAACTTTACGGAAACACACAGTCACTGGATGATGTCATCAGTGATGTCATTTGAGATGTCATCAGTGATGTCATCAGTGATGTCACTGACCATGTCATGAATGATCTAATATGTGATGTCATCAGCAGTGCATTGCGGGGGCGCGAGTTATAGTTAGCTGAACTAACTATAACACCGGAATTTCTATGGTTTTGTATGAGTGAAATGTCCAACTAACTATAACATTCCTGAAACCTATGGTTTTTTCAGTGAATTTCCATGGTTTTTTAAATGCTAATTTCTAACTATAACGTGCCTGAAACCTATGGTTTTTGTACTGAATTTCTATGGTTTTTTAAATGCTAATTTCTAACTATAACGTGCCTGAAACCTATGTTTTTTTAAGTGAATTTCAAAGGTTTGTTAAATGAAAATTTTTAAGTCAAATGTACCTCAATCCTATGTTTTATTTAATTTTCAATACATATATATATATATTTAAAAAAATTGTGAATAACTTTTAGTTAGGAAAAATATATTCATTCTTTTTTTTGTAATATTATACAGAAGTCGCGCACCCTTTGCGCATCCTACATGATGGCTGCGCGCATTCCAGTAAACATTTTGAAAAGTCGCGCTGGAGTCGCGACTTTGGCGTAATTTGTAAAGTATGAAATATCTTATAAATAAATATAAATAAAAGTTTTCCTTTAAGTGTTTGTCTAAATGTATTAATACAAGTTTTTTTAAAGTATTTTTTTCAATATAATTTCGCCGAAAGTAAATTTACGAAATGCGCGGTGTAGCCACTTAATGTGCGCAACATCTCCCCACACGTATTTCCGGGGTCGTGCCGTGATCGCGCTGAGATTGAGCCGAAGTCGAGACTTTGGCGTACTTTTAAAGTTGAAAAAATGACTATAGAGAGTTTGAATATATTAGACTGAACAGTTTTGCTAATATACTTATTAAAAGTTTATAGAATTTTTTATTTATAGTGTATAATGATATATATGATTTTCGCGGGTGCGCGACGAGTGCGTGCAGCCTACGCGACTTCAGGTCAGCAAAAGAAAAAAGGAATCTGATTGGTTGAAATCAATTTCATTGTAAAAGAGGTAGGATCTATCCTTCTGATATATCCCTTACTTATTGTCCTTGATAGAGAGAAGGCCTGTTTCTTGCTTCTCTTTATATTGATATACCTTTTTTGTGTGTTTGTTTATTTTTAATACAACTATGGCTTCTAGTTTTGCTGAAGTTGATCCACTTGCAGTAGAGGAGGAAGAACAGATGGTGCAGCAGAAGAAGAAAGGAAAGGAAAGCATTGTTTGGTCTTTTTTTAGTGTACAAGAGGACCTGCGATGGATGTCGCTTCTGCCTCCCGTAACCTAGAACGGCACAGTATGGTCAAACTACGGTGGGACGCACACTCGTTGAACTCTCATGGCACTGCTCCACACTTCGGGGAGGACACTTTCCATTAGCTGTGTTTTCTGATGACGTGTCGCGCCAGCCCCGTCCAACAACAGAACTCCTTTAGATCGAAACCGACTCTTCCACTCTCTCACCGGAAGTGAAACCAGGCCACGCGGACACTTTCACAATACAACAGCCGGGAATGCTCTTTTCGGTAAAAAGACACATTCCTTCCTCCTAATCAAATAAAAGACTCACTGAAGAACAAGGGCCAGCTTCGATCGGTAAACAGCTGTTACAATGACTTTTTTACTGCGCAATACAATTACAACGCATGCATTACCATGCATGCGTTGTACATCGCAAAGTCATTACTACGCATTTTTTTAGAATGCATGGTCATTTACCACGCATGCCTTACAATGAATTTTGTTGTAAAGGTATGTATGGTAAATGACCATGCGTTCTAAAAAAATGTAGACGATCCACGTCGCTGTAAGGATACAGGCTATTCCGTTTCCTCACAATGACTTGCACCGCCCCTCAGAGACGACGTGAAGCAGGAACCACGAGGAGTGACAGGTAAGGGGGATTGGGCATGGGGTGGGGGTTACTTTTCTAGAGTTTAGGGTAGTGCAGTGGTGTTTGTGTAGTGTATGGTGTCATGCTGGGGGTAGTGTTTTAGGGTTTAGGGTAGTGCAGTGGTGATTGGGTAGTGTAGGAGGTCATGCTGGGGGAGTTTTTTTTAGGTTAAGGGTAGTGCAGTGGTGTTTTGGTAGTGTAGGGGGTCTTGCTGGGGGTAGAATTAGGGTTTATGGTAGTGCGGTGATGATTTGGTAGTGTAGGGGGTGGTGCTGGGGGTAGTTTTAAGGTTTAGAGAAGTGCAGTGGTGTTTGTGTAGTGTAGGGGTCGTTCTGGGAGTAGTAATTTAGATTTTAGGGTAGTGCAGTGGTGTTTGTGTGGTGTGGGGAATTGTGTTGTAGGGTTTAGGGTAGTGCAGTGATGTTTGCGTAGTGTAGGGGGGTCATGCTGGGGGTAGATTTAGGGTTTAGGGTATTGCAGTTGTGTTTGGGTAGAGTAGAGGGTCATGCTGGGGGTAGTGTTTTAGGGTTAAGGGTAGTGCAGTCGTGTTGGGTAGTGTAGGGGATCGTCGTGCTGGGGTAGTGTTTTATGGTTTAGGGTAGTGCAGTGGTGGTTGTGTAGTGTAGGGGGTTGTGTTTTAGGGTTTAGGGTGGTGCAGTGGTGTTTTGGAAGTGTAGGGGGTCATGCTGGGGGTAGTGTTTTAGGGTTTAGGGTAGTGCAGTGGTGTTTGGGTATTGTAGGGGGTTGTGCTGGGGGTAGTGCTTTAGGGTCTAGGGTAGTGCAGTGGTGTTTGGGTAGTGTAGGGGGTCATGCTGGGGGAAGTGTTTAAGGGTTTAGGGTAGTGCAGTGGTGTTTGGGTACTGTAGGGGGTCGTGCTGGGGGTAGTTTTTTAGGATTTAAGGTAGTGCAGTGGTGTTTGTGTAGTGTAGGGGGTCGTGTTTTAGGGTTCATGGTAGTTCAGTGGTGTTTGAGTAGTGTAGGGGATCATGCTGGGGTAGATTTAGGGTTTAGGCTAGTGCAGTGGTGTTCGAGTACTGTAGGGGGTCGTGCTGCGGGTAGTGTTATAGGGTTTAGGGTAGTGCAGTGGCATTTGGGTAGTGTAGGCGGTTGCGCTGGGGGTAGTATTTAAGGGTTTAGGGTAACGCAGTGTTGTATGGGTAGTGTAGGGGGTCATTCTGGGGTAGTGTTTTAGGGTTTAGGGTAGAGCAGTGGTGTTTGGGTAACATAGTGGGTCATGCTGGGGGTAGTGTTTTAGGGTTTAGGGTAGCACAGTGGTCTTTGGGTAGTGTAGGGGGTTGTGCAGGGGATAGACGTAGGGTAGTGCAGTGGTGTTTGGGTAGTGTAGGGGTTCCTGCTGGGGGTAGTGTTTTAGGGTTTAGGGTAGTGCAGTGGTGTTTGGGTAGAGTAGGAGGTCGTGCTGGGGGTAGTGTTTTAGGGTTTAGGGTAGCACAGTGGTGTTTGGGTAGTGTAGGGGGCAGTGCTGGGGTAGTGTTTTAGGGTTTAGGGTAGCGCAGTGGTGCTTGTGTAGTGTTGGGGGTAGTGCTGGGGGTACAGTTTTAGGGTTTAGGGTAGCGCAGTGGTGTTTGTGTAGTGTAGAGGGTCATGCTGGGGGTAGTGTTTTAGGGTTTACCATAATGCAGTGGTGTTTGGGTAGTGTAGGGGGTCGTGCTTGGGTAGTGTTTTAGGGTTTAGGGTAGTGCAGTGGTGTTTGGGTAGTATGGGGGGCATGCTGGGGTAGTGTTTTAGGGTTTAGGGTAGTGCAGTGGTGTTTGGATAGTATAGGGGGTCGTGCTGGGGTAGCTTTTTAGGGTTTAGGGTAGCGCAGTGGGTTTTGTGTAGTGTATGGGGTCCTGCTGGGGATAGTTGTTTCAGAGTTTAGGGTTGCGCAGTGGTGTTTCGGTCGTGTAGGGTGTTGTGCTGGGGGTAGTGTTTTAGGGTTTAGGGTAGCACAGTGGTGTTTGTGTAGTGTAGGGGGTCATGCTGGGGGTAGTGTTTTAGGGTTTAGGGTAGCGCAGTGATGTTTGCGTAGTGTAGGGGTCATGCTGGGGGTAATGTTTTAGGGTTTAGGGTAGCACAGTGGTGTTTGGGTAGTGTAGGGGGTCGTGCTGGGGGTAGTGTTTTAAGGTTTAGGGTAGCGCAGTGGTGTTTGGGTAGCGTAGGGGGTTGTGCTGGGGCTAGTGTTTTTATGGTTTAGGGTAGCGCAGTGGTGTTTGGGTAGCATAGGGGGTCGTGCTGGGTAGTATTTTAGGGTAGTGCAGTGGTGTTTGGGTAGCGTAGGGGGTCGTGCTGGGTGTAGTGTTTTAGGGTTTAGGGTAGAGCAGTGGTGTTTGGGTAGCATAGTGAGTCGTTCTAGGGGTAGTATTTTAGGGTTTAGGGTAGCGCAGTGGTCTTTGGGTAGTGTAGGGGGTCGTGCAGGGGGTAGATGCAGGGTTTGGGGTAGTGCAGTGGTGTTTGGGTAGTGTAGGGGGTAGTGCTGGGGGTAGGGTTTTAGGGTTTAGGGTAGCACAGTGGTGCTTGTGTAGTGTTGGGTTAGTGCTGGGAGTAGAGTTTTAGGGTTTAGGGTAGCGCAGTGGTGTTTGTGTAGTGTAGGGGGTCATACTGGGGGTAGTGTTTTAGGGTTTAGCATAGTGCAGTGGTGTTTGGGTAGTGTAGGGGGTTGTGCTGGGGTAGTATTTTAGGGTTTAGTGTAGTGCAGTGATGTTTGCGTAGTATAGGGGGTCATGCTGGGATGGTGTTTTAGGGTTTAGGGTAGCGCAGTGGTGTTTGGGTAGTATAGGGGGTCGTGCTGGGTTAGTGTTTTAGGTTTTAGGGTAGCGCAGTGGTTTTTGTGTAGTGTATGGGGTCATGCTGGGGATAGTGTTTTAGGGTTTAGGGTAGCGCAGTGGTGTTTGGGTAGTGTAAGGTGTCGTGCTGGGGTAGTGTTTTAGGGTTTAGGGTAGCGCAGTGGTGTTTGGGTAGTGTAGGCGTCGTGCTGGGGGTAGTGTTTTAGGGTTTAGGGTACTGCAGTGATGTTTGCGTAGTGTAGGGGGTCGTGCTGGGGGTAGTGTTTTAGGATTTAGGGTACCACAGTGATGTTTGGGCAGAGTAGGGTGTCATGGTGGGGTAGTGTTTTAGTGTTTAGGGAAGCACATTGGTGTTTGGGAATTGTAGGGGGTCGTGCTGGGGATAGTGTTTTAGGGTTTAGAGTACTGCAGAGGTGTTTGGGTAGTGTGGGGGGTCATGCTGGGGGTAGTGTTTTAGGGTTTAGGGTACTGCAGCGATGTTTGGGTAGTGTAGGGTGTCTTGTTGGGGGCAGTATTTTAGGGTTTAGGGTAGCCCACTTGTGTTTGGGTAGGATAGGGTGTCGTGCTGGGGTAGTGTTTTAGGGTTTAGGGTAGTGCAGTGGTGTTTGGGTAGTGTAGGGGGTCGTGCTGGGGTAGATTTAGGGTTTAGGGTAGTGCAGTGATGTTTGGGTAGTGTTTGGGGGTTCGTGCTGAGGGTAGTGTTTTACAGTCTTGCCCTGATTGTACTCTTCTGTTCCTGTTGCCCTAGCGCTTCTATCCCTGCTGTTGCCCACCCCGCTCCCGGCCGCTGCTCCCCCGCGGCCCCCGCCCCCACTCCTGCTGGTTTCCCTCGACCCTCCCATTCGCCACCCCGCTCCCACCTCCCAGCTGCTCCTCCCTCGCTCCGCCCCCCCTACACTCTCCACTTATGGCAAAGTCCGTGCGTGCACTCAGCGTTCACGTGCAGCGAGCGCGCCAATGGTGCGCCGAAGGCGTGCCAAAGGCAAGCCCGTCTATGCCCGTCCATGCCTGGACTGCGCCCAGCGCCAGACCCCCTGGCCCCCGCAGATGCCATCCCACCCGCCGGACGTACGACGCCGCCACCCTCAGCGCACTCAACCCCGGCCGCCTCCCCGGATGCCACAGAGGCACCCCAGGACGCACCCACGGACCCTTCTCCTGCCAACCCTGCAAGTTCTCCTGCATCCGGACCTGCAACGCACCCGCACCCGCCAAGCCGAGCACCAACAGCAACCACCTGAAGTGCATCCTGATCAACACCCGCTCCGTCCACAGACACGCCGTGGAACTATGGAACCTGCTTGACACCACCTCTCCAGACGTCGCCTTCCTCACGGAGACCTGGATGAACGCCTCCTCAGCACCCGACATCGCCATAGCCATCCCGGACGGATACAAGATCACCCGGAGGGACCGCGTCAACCAGACTGGAGGAGGCATCGCCATCGTCCACAAGAACACCATCCGCATCACGACCATCTCCGACGACACCCTCACAGCCGCCGAACATCTTCACTTCCAGATACACACTGACCCCAAGACCACACTCAGAGGCACCCTCATCTACAGACCCCCAGGACCCCGCACACAATTCAGCGAAGACATCGCAGACTTCATCAGCCCACATGCCCTCCCCTCCGCTGACTACATCCTCCTAGGGGACCTCAACTTCCACCTGGAGAACAACAACAACAACAACACCACCACCCTGCTGGACAACCTCGCCAACCTCGGACTCAAGCAACTGGTGAACACCCCCACCCACTACGCCGGACACACGCTTGACCCAATCTTCTCCTCCAGCAAGCACATCTCCTTCAGCCACTCCACCGGACTCCACTGGACAGACCACAGCTGCGTCCACTTCAGCTTCAGAAAGACCACGACTCGCTATCTCCTGCAACAGGTTCCCCGCAGGAACTGGAACAAGATCACCACCGACCAACTTACCACATCACTGAACCAGAACCCTCCCGCCAGATCAACGGACCCCAACCAAGCAGCCCACAACCTCGCACAGTGGATCACCAACTGCGCCGACTACCTCGCACCCCTGAAAACCCAGCCCAGCAGGCCCAGAAGCAAGAAAGACCCATGGTTCAACGACGACCTCAAGAACTCCAAGAAGAACTGCCGCACCCTCTAGAAAGCCTGGCGAAAGAACCCGACCACAGACAACTTGACCGCCCTCACGCACGCCACCCGCAAACACCACCAGCTGATCCACACTACCAAGAAGTCAGCATTCAAGGAGCGACTAGACAACAATGCACACAACAGCAAGGATCTCTTCAGCATCGTCAAAGAACTCTCCAACCCCAGCGCCGGAAACAACGACATCACTCCCTCACAAGACCTCTGCGACTCACTCGCCGCGTTCTTCCACAACAAGATCGCAGACATATACAACAGCTTCGGCGAACAGTCCACGTGCCCAACCACAGAACCAACGCCCACCACCACCACCCTCCGTGCTTAGACCCCAGTCAACACCGAAGACACCACCCACACGATGAACACCATCCACTCCGGATCGCCAACCGACCCATGCCCCCACCACGTCTTCAACAAGGCCGACTCCGTCATCGCACCCCAACTCCGGGACATCATCAACTGCTCCTTCAACACAGCCACCTTCCCGGAGAGCTGAAAGCATGCCGAACTCAGCGCCCTCATGAAGAAACCATCAGCAGACCCCACCGACCTCAAGAACTACCGCCCCATCTCACTCCTCCCATTTCCTGCCAAAGTCATCGAGAAGACCGTCAACAGACAGCTTACCGCCTTCCTCGAGATGAACGGATCCATCGACCACTCACAGTCCGGCTTCCGAGCCAACCACAGCACCGAGACCGCCCTCATCGCAGCCACTGACGAATCCGAACCCTGCTCGACAACGGGGAAACAGCGGCCCTCATCCTCCTGGACCTCTCCGCAGCGTTCGATACTGTCTGCTACCGCACCCTAGTACAACGCCTCAGCAACGTCGGAATCCAAGCAAAGGCGCTGGAGTGGATCATCTCGTTCCTCGCCGGAAGAACCCAGATAGTCCGCCTCCCCACGTTCAGATCCGAGGCCACCAAAGTCATCTGCGGCGTACCACAAGGATCATCACTCAGCCCCACCCTCTTCAACGTATACATGAGCCCCCTCGCAGCCATCGCATGCCAACACAGCCTCAACATCATCTCCTACGCCGATGACACCCAGCTGATCCTCTCCCTCACCAACGACCCCGCCACCACCAGAACCAACCTACACGAAGGGATGAAAGAAGTAGCCGAGTGGATGAAGAACAGCCGCTTGAAACTGAACTCAGACAAGATGGAAGTCCTCATCCTTGGATCATCACCATCTGCCTGGGACGACTCCTGGTGGCCCCCGGCCCTAGGCAGCGCACCCAAACCAACGGACCACGCACGCAACCTGGGTTTCGTCCTGGACTCCTCCCTATCGATGACCAGACAAGTCAACGCCGTCTCGTCATCGTGTTTCAACATCCTACGCATGCTCCGAAAGATCTTCCGATGGATCCCCACCGAAACCAGGAAGACGGTCACCCAGGCACTTGTCACCAGCCGACTGGATTACGGAAACACCTTCTACACCGGAACCACAGCCAAACTGCAGAAAAGACTTCAACGCATCCAGAACGCCTCCGCACGACTCATCCTGGACCTCCCCCGTCACAGCCACATCTCCGGACACCTGAAAGACCTGCACTGGCTCCCCATCAGCAAAAGAATCACATTCCGCCTCCTCACCCACGCACACAAAGCCCTCCACGACCTAGGCCCCAGATACCTCAACAACCGCCTGACCTTCTACACACCCACCCGCCAACTACGATCGACCAGCAGCGCCCTCGCCGCCGTTCCGCGCATTCGAAGAGCCACCATGGGAGGAAGATCCTTCTCCTACCTGTCAGCCAAGACCTGGAATTCCCTCCCCATCCACCTCCGTCTTACCCAAGACCACCTCTCCTTCAGGAAGCAACTCAAGACCTGGCTGTTCGAGCAGTAGCGGACCCCCCCCCAAGCGCCTTGAGACCCTCCGGGTGAGTAGCGCGCTATACAAATTTCTTGATTGATTGATTGATTGACAGTTTCGGGTAGTGCAGTGGTGCTTGTGTAGTCTAGGGGGTCGTGCTGAGGGCAGTGTTTTAGGGTTTAGGGTAGTGCACTGGTGTCTGTGTAGTGTATGGGGTAGTGTTTTAGGGTTTAGGGTAGTGCAGTGGTGTTTGTGTAGTGTAGGGGGTCATGCTGGGGATAGTGTTTTAGGGGTTAAGGTTAGTGCAGTGGTGTTTGTGTAGTATAGGGGGTTGTGTTTTAGGGTTTAGGGTAGTGCAGTGGTGTTTGGGTAGTGTAGGGGTCTTGCTGGGGTAGATGTATTGCTTAGGGTAGTGCAGTGGTGTTTGGGTAGTGTAGGGGGTCGTGCTGGGATAGTGTTTTAGTGTTTAGGGTAGTGCAGTGGTGTTTGGGTAATGTAGGGGGTTGTGCTGGGGCAGTGTTTTAGGGTTTAGGGTAGTGAAGTGGTGTTTGGATAGTGTAGGGGGCGTGCTTGTGATAGTGTTTTAGGGTTTAGGGTAGCACATTGGTGTTTGGGTAGTGTATGGGGTTGTGCTTGGAGTAATGTTTTAGGGTTTAGGGTAAAACTTTGATGTTTGGGTAGTGTAGGGGTTGTGCTGGGGTAGTGTTTTAGGGTTTAGGGTAGCGCAGTGGTGTTTGGGTAGTGTAGGGGGTGTGTTGGGGTGGTGTTTTAGGGTTTTGGGTAGCGCAGTGGTGTTTGGGTAGTGTAGGGTGCCGTGCTTGTGGTAGTGTTTTAGGGTTTAGGGTAGCGCATTGGTGTTTGGGTAGTGTACGGGGTTGTGCTTGGGGTAGTGTTTTAGGGCTTAGGGTAACACTTTGAAGTTTGGGTAGTGTAGGGGTTTGTGCTAGGATAGTGTTTTAGGGTTTAGGGTAGCGCAGTGGTGTTTGGGTAATGTAGGGGTTGTGCTGGGGTAGTGTTTTAGGGTTTAGGGTAGAGAAGTGGTGTTTTGGTAGTGTAGGGGGCATGCTGGGGGTGGTGTTTTAGGGTTTTGGGTAGCACAGTGGTGTTTGGAAAGTGTAGGGGGTTGTGCTGGGTGTGGTGTTTTGGGGATGTGGGTAGCGCAGTGGTGTTTGAGTAGTGTAAAGGGTCGTGCTGGGGGGTGTGTTTTAGGGTTTAGGGTAGCGCAGTGGTGTTTGTGTAGTGTAGAGGGTCGTGCTGGGGGTAGTGTTTTAGGGTTTATTGTAGTGTAGTGGTAGTTGTATAGTGTGGGGGGTCGTGCTGGGGGTAGTGTTTTAGGGTTTAGAGTAGTGCATTGGTGTTTGTGTAGTGTAGGGGGCATGCTGGGGGTGGTGTTTTAGGGTTTTGGGTAGCACAGTGGTGCTTGGGAAGTGTAGGGGGTTGTGCTGGGTGTGGTGTTTTGGGGATTTGGGTAGCGCAGTGGTGTTTGAGTAGTGTAGGGTGTCGTACTGGTGGTAGTGTTTTAGGGTTTAGGGTAGCGCATTGGTGTTTGGGTAGTGTAGAGGGCCGTGCTGGGGGTAGTGTTTTAGGGTTTCGGGTAGCGCAGTGTTGTTTGCGTAGTGTAGGGGGTCTTGCTGGGGATAGTGTTTTAGGGTTTAGGGTAGCGCGGGGGGGTTTGGGTAGTGTAGGGGTCGTGCTGGGGTTAGTGTTTTAGAGTTTAGGTAGCGCAGTGGTGTTTGTGTAGTGTAGAGGGTCGTGCTGAGGGTAGTGTTTTAGGGTTTATTGTAGTGCAGTGGTGGTTGTATAGTGTGGGGGGTCGTGCTGGGTGTAGTGTTTTAGGGTTTAGAGTAGTGCATTGGTGTTTGTGTGGTGTATGGGGTCGTGCTGGGGATAGTGGTTTTGGGTTTAGGGTAGTGCAGTGGTGTTTGGGTAGTATAGGGAGTCGTGCTGGGGGTAGATTTAGGGTTTAGATTAGTGCAGTGGTGTTTGTGTAGTGTAGGGGGTCGTACTGGGGGTAGTGTTTTAGGGTTTAGCGTAGTGCAATGGTGTTTTTGTACTGTAGGGGGTCCTGCTGGGGGTAGTGTTTTATGGTTTAGGGTTGTGCAGTAGTATTTGTTTAGTGTAGGGGGTCGTGCTGGGGGTAGTGTTTTAGTGTTTAGTGTAGTGCAGTGGTGTTTGTGCAGTGTAGGGGTAGTGTTGTAGGGTTTAGGGCAGTGCAGTGGTGTTTGTGTAGTGTAGGGGGTCATGCTGGGGTAGTGTTTTGGGGTTTAGTGTAGTGCAGTGCTCGTTGTGTAGTGCAGGGGGTCGTGTTTTAGGGTAGTGAAGTGGTGTTTTGGTAGTATAGGGGTCATGCTGGTGGTAGTGTTTTAGGGTTTAGGGTAGTGCAGTGGTGTTTGAGTATTGTAGGGGGTTGTGCTGGGGGTAGTGCATTAGGGTTTAGGGTAGTGCAGTGGTGTTTGGGTAGTGTAGGGGGTCATGCTGGGGGAAGTGTTTAGGGTTGTGCAGTTGTGTTTGTGTAGTGTAGGGGATCGTGCTGGGGTAGATTTAGGGTTTAGGGTAGTGCAGTGGAGTTTGTGTAGTGTAGGGTGTAGTGCTGGGGGTAGTGTTTTAGGGTTTAGGTTAGTGCAGTGCTGTTTTGGTAGTGTAAGGGGTTGTGTTTTAGGGTTTAGGGTAGTGCAGTGGTGTTTGGTAGTGTAGGGGGTAGTGCTGGGGGTAGTGTTTTAGGGTTTAGGGTAGTGCAGTGGTGTTTGTGTAGTGTAGGGGGTCGTCATTTAGGGTTTAGGGTAGTGCAGTGGTGTTTGGGAAGTGTAGGGGTCATTTTTTAGGGTTGAGGGTAGTGCAGTGGTGTTTGGGTAGTGTAGGGGGTCGTGCTGGGAGTAGATTTAGGGTTTAGGGTAGTGCAGTGGTATTCGGGTACTGTAGGGGATCATGCTGGGAGTAGTGTTTTAGGGTTCAGGGTAGTGCAGTGGTGTTTGGGTAGCATAGGGGAT
The DNA here is from genome assembly GCF_964204655.1 of Triturus cristatus. Taxonomy (NCBI): domain Eukaryota; kingdom Metazoa; phylum Chordata; class Amphibia; order Caudata; family Salamandridae; genus Triturus; species Triturus cristatus. Next base: position 848,980,357 of record NC_140590.1, read on the forward strand.
TGCACTGGGGGTAAATTTAGGGTTTAGGCTAGTGCAGTGGTGTTCAGGTACTGTAGGGGGTCATACTGCGGGTAGTGTTATAGGGTTTAGGGTAGTGCAGTGGTGTTTGGGCAGTGTAGGCGGTTGTGCTGGGGGTAGTATTTAAGGGTTTAGGGTAATGCAGTGTTGTATGGGTAGTGTAGGGGGTCATTCTGGTGTAGTGTTTTAGGGTTTAGGGTAGAGCAGTGGTGTTTGGGTAAAATAGGGGGTCGTGCTGGGGGTAGTGTTTTAGGGTTTAGGGTAGCACAGTGGTGTTTGGGTAGTGTAGGGGGTTGTGCAGGGGGTAGAGGTAGGGTTTAGGGTAGTGCAGTGGTGTTTGGGTAGTGTAGGGGTTCGTGCTGGGGGTAGTGTTTTAGGGTTTAGGGTAGTGCAGGGGTGTTTGGGTAGAGTAGGAGGTCGTGCTGGGGGTAGTGTTTTAGGGTTTAGGGTAGCACAGTGATGTTCGGGTAGTGTTGGGGGCAGTGCTGGGGGTGGTGTTTTAGGGTTTAGGGTAGCGCAGTGGTGCTTGTGTAGTGTTGGGGGTAGAGTTTTAGGGTTTAGGGTAGTGCAGTGGTTTTTGTGTAGTGTATGGGGTCATGCTGGGGATAGGGTTTCAGGGTTTAGGGTTGCGCAGTGGTGTTTGGGTAGTGTAGGGTGTTGTGCTGGGGGTAGTGTTTTAGGGATTAGGGTAGCACAGTGGTGTTTGTGTAGTGTAGAGGGTCATGCTGGGGGTAGTGTTTTAGGGTTTAGGGTAGCGCAGTGATGTTTGCGTAGTGTAGGGGTCGTACTGGGGTAATGTTTTAGGGTTTAGGGTAGCACAGTGGTGTTTGGGTAGTGTAAGGGGTCGTGCTGGGGGTAGTGTTTTAAGGTTTAGGGTAGCACAGTGGTGTTTGGGTAGCGTAGGGGTAGTGCTGGGGCTAGTGTTTTTATGGTTTAGGGTAACGCAGTGGTGTTTGGGTAGCGTAGGGGGTCATGCTGGGGTAGTATTTTAGGGTAGTGCAGTGGTGTTTGGGTAGCATAGGGGGTCGTGCTGGGTGTAGTCTTTTAGGGTTTAGGGTAGAGCAGTGGTGTTTGGGTGGCATAGTGAGTCGTGCTAGGGGTAGTATTTTAGGGTTTAGGGTAGCGCTGTGGTCTTTGGGTAGTATAGGGGGTCGTGCAGGGGGTAGATGCAGGGTTTAGGGTAGTGCAGTGGTGTTTGGGTAGTGTAGGGGGTCGTGCTGGGGGTAGTGTTTTAGGGTTTAGGGTAGCGCAGTGGTGTTTGGGTAGAGTAGGGGGTCTTGCTGGGGATAGTGTTTTAGGGTTTAGGGTAGCACAGTGGTGTTTGGGTAGTGTAGGGGTCGTGCTGGGGTTATTGTTTTAGAGTTTAGGTAGCGCAGTGGTGTTTGTGTAGTGTAGAGGGTCGTGCTGGAGGTAGGGTTTAGGGTAGTGCAGTGGTGCTTGTGTAGTGTTGGGTTAGTGCTGGGAGTAGAGTTTTAGGGTTCAGGGTAGCGCAGTGGTGTTTGTGTTGTGTAGGGGAGTCATACTGGGGGTAGTGTTTTAGGGTTTAGCATAGTGCAGTGATGTTTGCGTAGTATAGGGGGTCATGCTGGGGTGGTGTTTTAGTGTTTAGGGTAGCGCAGTGGTGTTTGGGTAGTATAGGGGGTCGTGCTGGGGTAGTGTTTTAGGGTTTAGGGTAGCGCAGTGTTTTTTGTGTAGTGTATGGGGTCATGCTGGGGATAGTGTTTTAGGGTTTAGGGTTTAGGGTAGCGCAGTGGTGTTTGGGTAGTGAAAGGTCTTGTGCTGGGGGTAGTGTTTTAGGGTTTAGGGTACTGCAGTGATGTTTGCATAGTGTAGGGGGTCGTGCTGGGGGTAGTGTTTTAGGATTTAGGGTACCACAGTGATGTTTGGGTAGAGTAGGGTGTCATGGTGGGGTAGTGTTTTAGTGTTTAGGGAAGCACATTGGTGTTTGGGTAGTGTAGGGGGTCGTGCTGGGGGTAGTGTGGGGGGTCATGCTGGGGGTAGTGTTTTAGGGCTCAGGGTACTACAGCGATGATTGGGTAGTGTAGGGTGTCGTGTTGGGGGCAGTTTTTTAGGGTTTAGGGTAGCCCACTTGTGTTCGGGTAGGATAGGGTGTCGTGCTGGTGGTAGTGTTTTAGGGTTTAGGGTAGTGCAGTGGTGTTTGGGTAGTGTAGGGGGTCGTGCTAGGGTAGATTTAGGGTTTAGGGTAGGTCAGTGGTGTTTGGGTACTGTAGTGTTCATGATGGGGGTAGATTTAGGGTTTAGGGTAGTGCAGTGATGATTGGGTAGTGTTTTACAGTTTAGGGTAGTGCAGTGGTGCTTGTGTAGTGTAGGGGGTCGTGCTGAGGGCAGTGTTTTAGGGTTTAGGGTAGTGCACTGGTGTCTGTGTAGTGTATGGGGTAGTGTTTTAGGGTTTACGGTAGTGCAGTGGTGTTTGAGTAGTGTAGTGGGTCGTGCTGGGGATAGTGTTTTAGGGGTTAAGGGTAGTGCAGTGGTGTTTGTGTAGTATAGGGGGTTGTGTTTTAGGGTTTAGGGTAGTGCAGTGGTGTTTGGGTAGTGTAGGGGTCATGCTGGGGGTAGATGTATTGCTTAGGGTAGTGCAGTGGTGTTTGGGTAGTGTAGGGGTCGTGCTGGGATAGTGTTTTAGTGTAGCGCAGTGGTGTTTGGGTAATGTAGGGGGTCGTGCTATGGTAGTATTTTAGGGTTTAGGGTGGTGAAGTGGTGTTTGGGTAGTGTAGGGGGCGTGCTTTTGATAGTGTTTTAGGGTTTAGGGTAGCACATTGGTGTTTGGGTAGTGTATGGGGTTGTGCTTGGGGTAGTGTTTTAGGGTTTAGGGTAGTGAAGTGGTGTTTGGGTAGTGTAGGGGTTGTGCTGGGGTAGTGTTTTAGGGTTTAGGGATGCGCAGTGGTGTGTGGGTAGTGTAGGGGGCGTGTTGGGGTGGTGTTTTAGGGTTTTGGGTAGCGCAGTGGTGTTTCGGTAGTGTAGGGTGCCGTGCTTGTGGTAGTGTTTTAGGGTTTAGGGTAGCGCATTGGTGTTTGGGTAGTGTACGGGGTTGTGCTTGGCGTAGTGTTTTAGGGCTTAGGGTAACACTTTGATGTTTGGGTAGTGTAGGGGTTTGTGCTAGGATAGTGTTTTAGGGTTTAAGGTAGCACAGTGGTGTTTGGGTAATGTAGGGGTCGTGCTGGGGTAGTTTTTTTAGGGTTTAGGGTAGTGAAGTGGTGTTTTGGTAGTGTAGGGGGTCGTGCTGAGGGCAGTGTTTTAGGGTTTAGGGTAGTGCACTGGTGTCTGTGTAGTGTATGGGGTAGTGTTTTAGGGTTTACGGTAGTGCAGTGGTGTTTGAGTAGTGTAGTGGGTCGTGCTGGGGATAGTGTTTTAGGGGTTAAGGGTAGTGCAGTGGTGTTTGTGTAGTATAGGGGGTTGTGTTTTAGGGTTTAGGGTAGTGCAGTGGTGTTTGGGTAGTGTAGGGGTCGTGCTGGGGGTAGATGTATTGCTTAGGGTAGTGCAGTGGTGTTTGGGTAGTGTAGGGGTCGTGCTGGGATAATGTTTTAGTGTAGCGCAGTGGTGTTTGGGTAATGTAGGGGGTCGTGCTAGGGTAGTATTTTAGGGTTTAGGGTAGTGAAGTGGTGTTTGGGTAGTGTAGGGGGCGTGCTTTTGATAGTGTTTTAGGGTTTAGGGTTGCACATTGGTGTTTGGGTAGTGTATGGGGTTGTGCTTGGGGTAGTGTTTTAGGGTTTAGGGTAGTGAAGTGGTGTTTGGGTAGTGTAGGGGGCGTGCTTTTGATAGTGTTTTAGGGTTTAGGGTAGCACATTGGTGTTTGGGTAGTGTATGGGGTTGTGCTTGGGGTAGTGTTTTAGGGTTTAGGGTCACACTTTGATGTTTGGGTAGTGTAGGGGTTGTGCTGGGGTAGTGTTTTAGGGTTTAGGGATGCGCAGTGGTGTGTGGGTAGTGTAGGGGGCGTGTTGGGGTGGTGTTTTAGGGTTTTGGGTAGCGCAGTGGTGTTTGGGTAGTGTAGGGTGCCGTGCTTGTGGTAGTGTTTTAGGGTTTAGGGTAGCGCATTGGTGTTTGGGTAGTGTACGGGGTTGTGCTTGGTGTAGTGTTTTAGGGCTTAGGGTAACACTTTGATGTTTGGGTAGTGTAGGGGTTTGTGCTAGGATAGTGTTTTAGGGTTTAAGGTAGCGCAGTGGTGTTTGGGTAATGTAGGGGTCGTGCTGGGGTAGTTTTTTAGGGTTTAGGGTAGTGAAGTGGTGTTTTGGTAGTGTAGGGGGCATGCTGGGGGTGGTGTTTTAGGGTTTTGGGTAGCACAGTGGTGTTTGGAAAGTGTAGGGGTTGTGCTGGGTGTGGTGTTTTGGGGATTTGGGTAGCGCAGTGGTGTTTGAGTAGTGTAGGGTGTCGTGCTGGTGGTAGTGTTTTAGGGTTTAGGGTAGCGCATTGGTGTTTGGGTAGTGTAGGTGGTCGTGCTGGGGGGTGTGTTTTAGGGTTTAGGGTAGCGCAGTGGTGTTTGTGTAGTGTAGAGGGTCGTGCTGGGGGTAGTGTTTTAGGGTTTATTGTAGTGTAGTGGTAGTTGTATAGTGTGGGGGTCGTGCTGGGGGTAGTGTTTTAGGGTTTAGAGTAGTGCATTGGTGTTTGTGTAGTATAGTGAGTCGTGCTGGGGGTAGATTTAGGCTTTAGATTAGTGCAGTTGTGTTTGTGTAGTGTAGGGGTACGTACAGGGGGTAGTGTTTTAGGGTTTAGCGTAGTGCAATGGTGTTTTTGTATTGTAGGGGGTCCTGCTGGCGGTAGTGGTTTAGGGTTTAGGGTTGTGCAGTAGTATTTGTTTAGTGTAGGGGGTCGTGCTGGGGGTAGTGTTTTAGTGTTTAGTGTAGTGCAGTGGTGTTTGTGTAGTGTAGGGGTAGTGTTTTAGGGTTTAGGGTAGTGCAGTGGTGTTTGTGTAGTGTAGGGTGTCATGCTGGGGTAGTGTTTTATGGTTTAGTGCAGTGCAGTGGTCGTTGTGTAGTGCAGGGGGTCGTGTTTTAGGGTAGTGCAGTGGTGTTTTGGTAGTGTAGGGGGTCATGCTGGGGTTAGTTTTTTAGGGTTTAGGGTAGTGCAGTGGTGTTTGGGTAGTGTAGGGGGTCATGCTGGGGGAAGTGTTTAGGGTTGTGCAATTGTGTTTGTGTAGTGTTGGGGATCGTGCTGGGGTAGATTTAGGGTTTAGGGTAGTGCAGTGGTGTTTGTGTAGTGTAGGGTGTAGTGCTGGGGGTAGTGTTTTAGGGTTTAGGGTAGTGCAGTGCTGTTTTGGTAGTGTAAGGGGTTGTGTTTTAGGGTTTAGGGTAGTGCAGTGGTGTTTGGTAGTGTAGGGGGTAGTGCTGGGGTTAGTGTTTTAGGGTTTAGGGTAGTGCAGTGGTGTTTGTGTAGTGTAGGGGGTCGTCTGTTTGGGTTTAGGGTAGTGCAGTGGTGTTTGGGAAGTGTAGGGGGTCGTGTTTTAGGGTTGAGGGTAGTGCAGTGGTGTTTGGGTACTGTAGGGGGTCGTGCTGGGGGTAGATTTAGGGTTTAGGGTAGTGCAGTGGTGTTCGGGTACTGTAGGGGGTCATGCTGGGGGTAGTGTTTTAGGGTTTATGGTAGCGCAGTGGTGTTTTGGTAGTGTAGGGGGTTGTGCTGGGGGTGGTGTTTTGGGGATTTGGGTAGCGCAGTGGTGTTTGAGTAGTGTAAGGTGTCGTGCTGGTGGTAGTGTTTTAGGGTTTAGGGGAGCGCATTCGTGTGTGGGTAGTGTAGGGGGTCGTGCTGGGGGTAGTGTTTTAGGGTTTGGGTAGCGCAGTGGTGTTTGCGTAGTGTAGGGGGTCGTGCTGGGGATAGTGTTTTAGGGTTTAGTGTAGCGCAGTGGTGTTTGGGTAGTGTAGGGGTCGTGCTGGGGTTAGTGTTTTAGAGTTTAGGTAGCGCAGTGGTGTTTGTGTAGTGTAGAGGGTTGTGCTGGGGGGTAGTGTTTTAGGGTTTAGAGTAGTGCAGTGGTGGTTGTATGGTGTTTGGATCGTACTGGGGGTAGTGTTTTATGGTTTAGGGTAGTGCATTGGTGTTTGTGTAGTGTATGGGGTCGTGCTGGGGGTAGTGTTTTTGGGTTTAGGGTAGTGCAGTGGTGTTTGGGTAGTATAGGGAGTTGTGATGGGGGTAGATTTAGGGTTTAGATAAGTGCAGTGGTGTTTGTGTAGTGTAGGGGATCGTACTGGGGGTTGTGTTTTAGGGTTTAGCGTAGTGCAGTGGTGTTTGGGTAGTGTAGAGGGTCGTGCTGGAGGTAGATTTAGGGTTTAGGTAGTGCAATGGTGTTTTTGTATTGTAGGGGGTCCTGCTGGGGGTAGTGTTTTAGGGTTTAGGGTTGTACAGTAGTATTTGTGTAGTGTAGGGGGTCATGCTGGGGGTAGTGTTTTAGGGTTTAGTGTGGTGCAGTGGTGTTTGTGTAGTGTATGGGTAGTGGTTTAGGGTTTAGGGTAGTGCAGTGGTGTTTGTGTAGTGTAGGGGTTCATGCTGGGGTAGTGTTTTAGGGTTTATTGTAGTGCAGTGGTCATTGTGTAGTGCAGGGGGTCGTGTTTTAGGGTAGTGCAGTGGTGTTTTGGTAGTGTAGGGGTTCATGCTGGGGGTAGTGTTTTAGGGTTTAGGGTAGTGCAGTGGTGTTTGAGTATTGTAGGGAGTTGTGCTGGGGTAGTGCATTAGGGTTTAGGGTAGTGCAGTGTTGTTTGGGTAGTGTAGGGGGTCATGCAGGGGGAAGTGTTTAGGGTTGTGCAGTAGTGTTTGTGTAGTGTAAGGGGTTGCGCTGGGGGTAGATTTAGGGTTTAGGGTAGTGCAGTGGTGTTTGTGTAGTGTAGGGTGTAGTGCTGGGGGTAGTGTTTTAGGGTTTAGGGTAGTGCAGTGCTATTTTGGTAGTATAAGGGGTTGTGTTTTAGGGTTTAGGGTAGTGCAGTGGTGTTTGGTAGTGTAGGGGGTAGTTCTGGGGGTAGTGTTTTAGGGTTTAGGGTGTTGCAGTGGTTTTTGTGTAGTGTAGGGGGTCGTCTTTTAGGGTTTATGGTAGTGCAGTGGTGTTTGTGTAGTGTAGGGGGTTGTGCTGGGGATATTGTTTTAGGGTAGTGATTAGGGTAGCGCAGTGATATTTGTGTAGTGTAGGGGGTTATGCTCGGGGTGGTGATGTAGGGTTTAGGGTAGCGCAGTGGTCTTTGGGTAGTGTAGGGGGTTGTGCTGGGTGTGGTGTTTTGGGGATTTGGGTAGCGCAGTGGTGTCTGAGTAGTGTAGGGTGTGGTGCTGGTGGTAGTGTTTTAGGGTTTACGGTAGCGCATTGGTGTTTGAGTAGTGTAGAGGGTCGTGCTGGGGGTAGTGTTTTAGGGTTTAGGGTAGTGCAGTGGTGTTTGCGTAGTGTAGGGGGTCTTGCTGGGGATAGTGTTTTAGGGTTTAGGGTAGCGCAGTGGTGTTTGGGAAGTGTAGGGGTCGTGCTGGGGTTATTGTTTTAGAGTTTAGGTAGCGCAGTGGTGTTTGTGTAGTGTAGAGGGTCGTGCTGGGGTAGGGTTTTAGGGTTTATTGTAGTGCAGTGGTGGTTGTATAGTGTGGGGGGTCGTGCTGGGGTAGTGTTGTAGTGTTTTAGGGTTTAGAGTAGTGCATTGGTTTTTGTGTAGTGTATGGGGTCGTGCTGGGGGTAGTGTTTTTGGGTTTAGCGTATTGCAGTGGTGTTTGGGTAGCATAGGGAGTCGTGCTTGGGGTAGATTTAGGGTTTAGATTAGTGCAGTGGTGTTTGTGTAGTGTAGGGGGTCATACTGGGGGTAGTGTTTTAGGCTTTAGCTTAGTTCAATGGTGTTTTTGTATTGTAGGGGGTCCTGCTGGGGGTAGTGTTTTAGGGTTTAGGTTTGTGCAGTAGTATTTGTGTAGTGTAGGGGGTCGTGCTGGGGGTAGTGTTTAGTGTAGTGCAGTGGTGTTTGTGTAGTGTAGGGGTAGTGTTTTAGGGTTAAGGGTAGTGCAGTAGTGTTTGTGTAGTGTAGGGGGTCATGCTGGGGTAGTGTTTTAGGGTTTAGTGTAGCCCAAATGTGTTTGGGTATGATAGGGTGTCGTGCTGGGGGTAGTATTTTAGGGTTTAGGGTAGTGCAGTGGTGTTTGGGTAGTGTAGGGGGTCATGCTGGGGATAGTGTTTTAGGGTTTAGGGTAGCGCAGTGGTGTTTGGGTAGTGTAGGGGTCGTGCTGGGGTTAGTGTTTTAGAGTTTAGGTAGCGCAGTGGTGTTTGTGTAGTGTAGAGGGTCGTGCTGGGGGTAGGGTTTTAGGGTTTATTGTAGTGCAGTGGTGGTTGTATAGTGTGGGGGGTCGTGCTGGGGGTAGTATTTTAGGGTTTAGAGTAGTGCATTGGTGTTTGTGTAGTGTAGGGTGTTGTGCTGGGGATATTGTTTTAGGGTAGTGATTAGGGTAGCGCAGTGATATTTGTGTAGTGTAGGGGGTTATGCTCGGGGTAGTGATGTAGGGTTTAGGGTAGCGCAGTGGTGTTTGGTAGTGTAGGGGGTAGTGCTGGTTGTAGTGTTTTAGGGTTTAGGGTAGTGCAGTGGTGTTTGTGTAGTGTAGGGGGTCGTCTGTTTGGGTTTAGGGTAGTGCAGTGGTGTTTGGGAAGTGTAGGGGGTCGTGTTTTAGGGTTGAGGGTAGTGCAGTGGTGTTTGGGTACTGTAGAGGGTCGTGCTGGGGGTAGATTTAGGGTTTAGGGTAGTGCAGTGGTGTTCGGGTACTGTAGGGGGTCATGCTGGGGGTAGTGTTTTAGGGTTTATGGTAGCGCAGTGGTGTTTTGGTAGTGTAGGGGGTTGTGCTGGGGGAGGTGTTTTGGGGATTTGGGTAGCGCAGTGGTGTTTGAGTAGTGTAAGGTGTCGTGCTGGTGGTAGTGTTTTAGGGTTTAGGGGAGCGCATTCGTGTGTGGGTAGTGTAGGGGGTCGTGCTGGGGGTAGTGTTTTAGGGTTTGGGTAGCGCAGTGGTGTTTGCGTAGTGTAGGGGGTCGTGCTGGGGATAGTGTTTTAGGGTTTAGTGTAGCGCAGTGGTGTTTGGGTAGTGTAGGGGTCGTGCTGGGGTTAGTGTTTTAGAGTTTAGGTAGCGCAGTGGTGTTTGTGTAGTGTAGAGGGTTGTGCTGGGGGGTAGTGTTTTAGGGTTTAGAGTAGTGCAGTGGTGGTTGTATGGTGTGGGGATCGTACTGGGGTAGTGTTTTATGGTTTAGGGTAGTGCATTGGTGTTTGTGTAGTGTATGGGGTCGTGCTGGGGGTAGTGTTTTTGGGTTTAGGGTAGTGCAGTGGTGTTTGGGTAGTATAGGGAGTTGTGATGGGGGTAGATTTAGGGTTTAGATAAGTGCAGTGGTGTTTGTGTAGTGTAGGGGATCGTACTGGGGGTTGTGTTTTAGGGTTTAGCGTAGTGCAGTGGTGTTTGGGTAGTGTAGAGGGTCGTGCTGGAGGTAGATTTAGGGTTTAGGTAGTGCAATGGTGTTTTTGTATTGTAGGGGGTCCTGCTGGGGGTAGTGTTTTAGGGTTTAGGGTTGTACAGTAGTATTTGTGTAGTGTAGGGGGTCATGCTGGGGGTAGTGTTTTAGGGTTTAGTGTGGTGCAGTGGTGTTTGTGTAGTGTATGGGTAGTGGTTTAGGGTTTAGGGTAGTGCAGTGGTGTTTGTGTAGTGTAGGGGTTCATGCTGGGGTAGTGTTTTAGGGTTTATTGTAGTGCAGTGGTCATTGTGTAGTGCAGGGGGTCGTGTTTTAGGGTAGTGCAGTGGTGTTTTGGTAGTGTAGGGGTTCATGCTGGGGGTAGTGTTTTAGGGTTTAGGGTAGTGCAGTGGTGTTTGAGTATTGTAGGGAGTTGTGCTGGGGTAGTGCATTAGGGTTTAGGGTAGTGCAGTGTTGTTTGGGTAGTGTAGGGGGTCATGCAGGGGGAAGTGTTTAGGGTTGTGCAGTGGTGTTTGTGTAGTGTAAGGGGTTGTGCTGGGGGTAGATTTAGGGTTTAGGGTAGTGCAGTGGTGTTTGTGTAGTGTAGGGTGTAGTGCTGGGGGTAGTTTTTTAGGGTTTAGGGTAGTGCAGTGCTGTTTTGGTAGTATAAGGGGTTGTGTTTTAGGGTTTAGGGTAGTGCAGTGGTGTTTGGTAGTGTAGGGGGTAGTTCTGGGGGTAGTGTTTTAGGGTTTAGGGTGTTGCAGTGGTTTTTGTGTAGTGTAGGGGGTCGTCTTTTAGGGTTTATGGTAGTGCAGTGGTGTTTGTGTAGTGTAGGGGGTTGTGCTGGGGATATTGTTTTAGGGTAGTGATTAGGGTAGCGCAGTGATATTTGTGTAGTGTAGGGGGTTATGCTCGGGGTAGTGATGTAGGGTTTAGGGTAGCGCAGTGGTCTTTGGGTAGTGTAGGGGGTTGTGCTGGGTGTGGTGTTTTGGGGATTTGGGTAGCGCAGTGGTGTCTGAGTAGTGTAGGGTGTGGTGCTGGTGGTAGTGTTTTAGGGTTTACGGTAGCGCATTGGTGTTTGGGTAGTGTAGAGGGTCGTGCTGGGGGTAGTGTTTTAGGGTTTAGGGTAGTGCAGTGGTGTTTGCGTAGTGTAGGGGGTCTTGCTGGGGATAGTGTTTTAGGGTTTAGGGTAGCGCAGTGGTGTTTGGGTAGTGTAGGGGTCGTGCTGGGGTTATTCTTTTAGAGTTTAGGTAGCGCAGTGGTGTTTGTGTAGTGTAGTGGGTCGTGCTGGGGTAGGGTTTTAGGGTTTATTGTAGTGCAGTGGTGGTTGTATAGTGTGGGGGGTCGTGCTGGGGTAGTGTTTTAGGGTTTAGAGTAGTGCATTGGTTTTTGTGTAGTGTATGGGGTCGTGCTGGGGGTAGTGTTTTTGGGTTTAGCGTATTGCAGTGGTGTTTGGGTAGCATAGGGAGTCGTGCTTGGGGTAGATTTAGGGTTTAGATTAGTGCAGTGGTGTTTGTGTAGTGTAGGGGGTCATACTGGGGGTAGTGTTTTAGGGTTTAGCGTAGTGCAATGCTGTTTTTGTATTGTAGGGGATCCTGCTTGGGGTAGTGTTTTAGGGTTTAGGGTTGTGCAGTAGTATTTGTGTAGTGTAGGGGGTCGTGCTGGGGGTAGTGTTTAGTGTAGTGCAGTGGTGTTTGTGTAGTGTAGGGGTAGTGTTTTAGGGTTAAGGGTAGTGCAGTGGTGTTTGTGTAGTGTAGGGGGTCATGCTGGGGTAGTGTTTTAGGGTTTAGTGTAGCCCAAATGTGTTTGGGTAGGATAGGGTGTTGTGCTGGGGGTAGTATTTTAGGGTTTAGGGTAGTGCAGTGGTGTTTGGGTAGTGTAGGGGGGTCATGCTGGGGATAGTGTTTTAGGGTTTAGGGAAGCGCAGTGGTGTTTGGGTGGTGTAGGGGTCGTGCTGGGGTTAGTGTTTTAGAGTTTAGGTAGCGCAGTGGTGTTTGTGTAGTGTAGAGGGTCGTGCTGGGGGTAGGGTTTTAGGGTTTATTGTAGTGCAGTGGTGGTTGTATAGTGTGGGGGGTCGTGCTGGGGGTAGTGTTTTAGGGTTTAGAGTAGTGCATTGGTGTTTGTGTAGTGTATGGGGTCGTGCTGGGGTAGTGTTTTTGGGTTTAGCGTATTGCAGTGGTGTTTGGGTAGCATAGGGAGTCGAGCTGGGGGTAAATTTAGGGTTTAGATTAGTGCAGTGGTGTTTGTGTAGTGTAGGGGGTCGTACTGGGGGTAGTGTTTTAGGGTTTAGCGTAGTGCAATGGTGTTTTTGTATTGTAGGGGGTCCTGCTGGGGGTAGTGTTTTAGGGTTTAGGGTTGTGCAGTAGTATTTGTGTAGTGTAGGGGGGTCATGCTGGGGGTAGCGTTTTAGTGTTTAGTGTAGTGCAGTGGTGTTTGTGTAGTGTAGGGGTAGTGTTTTAGGGTTTAGGGTAGTGCAGTGGTGTTTGTGTAGTGTAGGGGGTCATGTTGGGGTAGTGTAGCCCAAATGTGTTTGGGTAGGATAGGGTGTCGTGCTGGGGGTAGTATTTTAGGGTTTAGGGTAGTGCAGTGGTGTTTGGGTAGTATAGGGGGTCGTGCTGGGGTAGATTTAGGGTTGAGGGTAGGTCAGTGGTGTTTGGGTAGTGTAGTGTTCGTGCTGGGGGTAGATTTAGGGTTTAGGGTAGTGCAGTGATGATGGGTAGTGTTTGGGGGTTTGGGCTGAGGGTAGTGTTTTACAGTTTAGGGTAGTGCAGTGGTGCTTGTGTAGTGTAGGGGTCGTGCTGAGGGCAGTGTTTTAGGGTTTAGGGTAGTGCACTGGTGTCTGTGTAGTGTATGGGGTAGTGTTTTAGGGTTTAGGGTAGTGCAGTGGTGTTTGTGTAGTTTAGGGGGTCGTGCTGGGGATAGTGTTTTAGGGGTTAAGGGTAGTGCAGTGGTGTTTGTGTAGTATAGGGGGTTGTGTTTTAGGGTTTAGGGTAGTGCAGTGGTGTTTCGGTAGTGTAGGGGTCGTGCTGGGGTAGATGTATTGCTTAGGGTAGTGCAGTGGTGTTTGGGTAGTGTAGGGGTCATGCTGGGATAGTGTTTTAGTCTTTAGGGTAGCGCAATGGTGTTTGGGTAATGTAGGGGGTCGTGCTGGGGTAGTGTTTTAGGGTTTAGTGTAGTGAAGTGGTGTTTGGGTAGTATAGGGGGAGTGCTTGTGATAGTGTTTTAGGGTTTAGGGTAGCACATTGGTGTTTGGGTAATGTACGGGGATGTGCTTGGGGTAGTGTTTTAGGGCTTAGGGTGAAATACTGGGTTTATCGGAACCAACCCAGCGGTGCCAGGGGACACACCCGAAGACTTCGAGTTCTTCCTGTTTCAGACTACAGAAACACAGAGTCTTCTAGGTGAAGTCAAAGATCGTATTTATTGGCTGCAGACCAATCACAGGTATCCGAGAAGTACAACACAATGTATGTTCTCAGGAGACTGCTCCAAACCAAAAACCAGTCTTTTCTTATATACAAAATATTACGCTCTGGGCAACACCGCCCCTATTTTACAAGTGGTCATTCACATATTTTCGCTTCAAAGAAACAGCAAAGTCATGGTGATAATCCCACATTTCAGCTCGGTCAGCCCACAATTATTTACCCAGCGAGGCTCAGAACCCTCATCAGATATCAGCAGACCCCAATAAAACGGGCACCTCCTCCTCGTAAAGCAAGCCATAAAGTAGGAGACAGAGTCAGGTGTGAAAGAGATTAGTCAGGGTTCGTGTGGGAAGAACGACTTTATGGTGTGTCAAGCCCTGATGCTAATCCCATTTGGCTGCAGTAAAAGGAACCGGCCGGACATGAGTGACCTCGGGCATTGGAGTCAGTTTGCACAGGTCACAAAGAAGTCACGGAAAAATTGCGTGTCCTTTAGGCCTAGGCATTGCCTTCGTGCACAGCCTATGTGAGGGCAACCACAAAATGGCTACCGCTTTAAAATGGAACCCGAGGGTTCGATATGTAGTATCATATACACGGTGAATTCATCGGTGAAACATGACGAAAACACTCATAAATACCGCATTAGTCATTTGCGGTTCGCTGATACCAAAATCGGCATGGTGGGACCATGCCTCCAGCATGGTTCCGAAATTTACAGTACCACAGACCCTCCTTTTGCCCTTACATAGGCAATAACTATACTCATTCTAATCTGTGTCCAGGTCTATATTCATAAGGCCATGGAGATGTTGCTGTAGCATCATCCTATTGCTCAGCTCGTCCCTTGATACAGGTTTCCTTATACATGATGTAACACAGAGGCTACACATTACAGGAGCACGCTGTACACATAGACAGAACAGAAAAAGAATGGCTAAGATCATCCCAGTGGCTATTAGAATCTTCCATCCCCAAGCTGATATCAGTCCCCAGAACCACCCCATCATCGACCAATCTCCTTTATCCACGTGAATGGATTCGGAAATCTTATGCAGTTTGGAGATGGCTTGATAGACTGTCGGAGCGTTATCTGGTATGAAAATACAGCAGCTTGATTGGATAACCCTACACACCCCACCACGTTCTGCAAGTATTACATCTAGAACCATACGGTTCTGCAACGTCATGAGGCGATCCGCTTGGAGCTCAGCTGTCAAATTACCAAGGGCACCAGCCATTACATTAACAGTGGATTCAACTACACGAGTCAGTTGTCTCAGGTTCCTACTATTTACCATTGGTCCCCAAAACGGCAGGAAACCCAAGAAGAAGTCTCCCGCTTCCTGACCGGTAGTATCCTCCTGACTAGCAACGCCTCTCACAACTCTGGTCTTGTGATAATCAGAGGCAGCAGTAAATGTCGGCGGCAGCAAATTTGCAACATAACATGTGCCCGAGAAATCAGGGGGCAACCATGTATATGCTTGGTCATTACACACAAAGTATGTACCCTTGGCAGCCAAAAACGCAGGGGAAAACTGTGATGGAAAAATGTACGTTTCAGTACAGGCACTCTTCCCTAGTTGAGCTCTTGGATTCTGACCATTGCCTTGTAAACAGAACCGACCTATGTGTGGTACGACCCAAATTGGGGATGAACTTTTACGCTGTTTCTCGCCTAATGCTATACCCCGTCGCGTTCCAACCTACATAAGCTCGCAACTCATCCTTGGGAATAGATGAATATGCATCGATATCTCTGCTCATATGAGCAACTCCTTTCATCAAGGCCTTATTGTTCATGCTAGGTCTAGTGGAACGCGGTGGTCGCGGGGAGTAGGTTTCAAGCGCAAAAAGAAACATAGTCTGGAATGTCCATGATGACCCATTATAGCTAAACGGCAGTACTAGATATGGGATACCCTTATTAATGGTATGTGGCATCAAACCACACACCCAGCAATTTGTTGTATTCATAACTAGTTGGTGCTGGTGTAGAAGTTGAATAAACAAATTGTTTACGAACTCAGAACGTCTAGCTTGTTCGTGTTCAGGCCGAGGGTGGAAAGAGTGTGAGGAAACAGTAGGAGGAGGTATGGGCTGTATGGTGGGTGCAAATGGCACTTGAATAGACAATGATACATAACCTGCAAAAAACATCACCATACTAAATAGTACAAACAGGCATAATATTACAAAACGTTTGCTATTCATTACTTTACATATTCTGCTCTTAAAATGTATTTCCTCAACGGGTCTCTTCATCTCGAAAAACTCCATCCTCTAATCGTGCTGTTCGTGGCGGATGAGTGTCTTCTGCTAAGGAGTACCCTTGTCAGTCCAGGGAACGCCCTAGACCAACCAGAACCGTTGACCTAACGTCTCCGGCTTGTACCCCAAAGTCTTGGCACCACGACCCTACAGCTGAACCCGGATGGCGGTTCGAAAAAGCAAAAAATAAGCAAGTTTCTCAGATGAAAGAGAGAGCTGCACGTCCCAAAATTTACAAAAAATAGCAAGGGAAAGAAAAAGAATTTTATTTGTCCATAGTCCTTGGCCTCAAATTGTAGCGATTCCTTCCAGGTACTGTCTGGTCTTGAAACAAGAGTTCAGGCTCTGTAGTGTCCAATCGAATTGACGGTGGCACAGCCTCTTGCAAAATGTCATCGCTTTCCTGCTCAGAGCTTGCTCCTTTCACGCGTGCATCGCTAAATGGCACGAAACGAGGCACAGTGCCAGTCTCAGAATCAGCGATACCCTCCTGGACCCACCGGTCGTACGGTAGAGGCAAAGGGACCCTCTTACAATGTACGCCGTGAATCCAGTTCTTTTTCCCTTTCACTCGAACAGCTGATCTTGTCGAGAGAAGGACGAGATGGGGGCCGGTCCAACGGGGCTCATCATTTTTCGTCCTTTTGAAATTTTTGACCAGCACCCATGATCCAGGATTGATAGGATGTCCTGGGGCTTCAGAGGCCGGAGGCAGAGTATCGTGGACCTGTTGGTGTAAGACACGCAATTTAGCCGTCAATTCATACAGATAATCAAGCAGTACTGGATGTTCGATCTCACTGAATTTTGTCGGCCTTGGCACTCCCCATATATTGGCCGGACGGCCAAACACAATCTCATACGGACTAAGTCCCACTCGTGAATGCACAGTCATTCTTGTTGATAGGAGTGCTAAGGGCAGAGCGTCAGGCCATTTAAGACCAGAACTCGCTTGGATCTTGGCTAATTTGAGCTTCAATGTGCCATTATAGCACTCTACTAGTCCAGCTGATTGGGGGTGATTTGCAGCGTGAAATTTTTGCTTAATGCCTAGTCCCTCACATACATTCTTCATCACTCGACCCACAAATTCACTCCCATTATCACTCCAGACCATTCTCGGCATTCCAAACCTAGGGAAGAATTCTTTGACAAGGGCTTTAGCTGTGGATATCGCAGTATTGTCTTTTAGGGGGTATGCTTCTATCCACCTTGAAAAAGCGCACACAACAACAAGTACATATTTCAAATTGTTGCACCTTTCCATGTGGATGAAATCTAGCTGCAAAACCTCGAACGGATACGTTGGAGGCGCAAAATGACCAGCTGGAGTTGGGGTTCCCCTACCAGGATTGTATTCCAGACATACCATGCACTTTTTGACCACATTCTCCGCACACTTGGGAATTCCAGCATTCTGCCATACTGGAGCTAACAACTTACAAATCCCTTTCACACTGATATGCGCCATTCCATGTGCCATCGTAACCACTGGAAGCACATATGCATCAGGTAACAACCATCGCCGGTGTTCTGACAAATCAACCCAACAACCATTTTCATCCAATTTACCCTTACTTTCTTTCCACATGCTCAATTCTTTCTCTGTGGCTTCAGCTTGAAGGGACTTCACACTCTCTATCGTGTCTTCACACATTTCAACATCACCAACCCATCTTGCAGGGCCTGCAACATACATTCGATTCGTCACATCTTTTGCTGTTTCTTTCGCGATTTCGTCAGCAAATGCATTACCACGACCAACATCATCAATAACCTTCTTGTGTGCACTGCATTTCACAATCGCAACTTGTAACGGTAAGGTCAGTGATTCAAGGAGATCATTCACCAACTGACCATTCTGAATCTTAGTTCCATGCGACGTCAGGAACCCACGTTCTTTCCACAAGCGCCCAAAACTGTGGGCCACGCCAAAGGCGTACTGACTGTCAGTATATATGTTCACTTTTATTCCTTTCGACAACACGCATGCTCTTGTAAGTGCAATTAATTCTGCTGCTTGAGCCGAATTATGTGGTATACGTGCAGTTTCAACAATCGTGTGCAAAGTCGTGATAGCATATGCGGCAGTCGTATCACCATTCGGAAGCTTGAAGCACGAACCATCCACCCATAAGGTACCATCACACTCAACCAGGGGAGTATCTTTAAGATCCACTCTCCCTTTTGTTTCTTCTTCTGTTCTGAACAGACAATCATGCTGTTCAATCTCATCTGTGTCTGTTGAAATCGGTAACAATGTAGCTGGATTCAACGTGTTGCACCTCTTTATGTGCACATGACTCGCTAGCAGTGTCAACTCGTACCCTGACAATCGAGCACTAGTTAAGTGCTGTGTCTTGGTCCTGTTTAACAATGTGTCCACTGCATGTGGAACCATTACAATCAACGTGTTATTCATTACTAACCCAGCAGACTGTCGAATAGACACAGCTGCTGCCGCTGTGGCTCTCAAGCAACTTGGCAATGCCTTAGCTACTGGATCCAAAGTCGATGAAAAATACGCGCACGGACGCTGTCTGTCTCCAAAAGACTGTGTCAGCACCGACAATTCGCAACCTTCTTTCTCGTGAACATACAATGTAAAAGGTTTACTGTAGTCGGGGGTACCCAACACAGGAGCCGAACATAATGCCTTACGTAATTCCGAAAAACTTTTCTGACACTCTTCAGACCATGGGACGGGATTCGGGGTATCTTTACATGTTAATGCTATCAAAGGTTTTGCCAGCAAAGAAAAACTCGGGATCCACTGCCTACAGTATGAAGTAATACCCAAGAAAGCACGCACTTCTCTCTGTGTTCTTGGCACGCTCAATTGTGCAATGACCTGAATTCTTTCTGCGGTCAGTTTCCTTCCCTCCTTCGATAAGAGATGACCTAAGTAGGTCACTTCTTGTCGACAATATTGTAGTTTTGAGAGAGACACTTTGTGATGAAAGTCAGACAAATGACGCAACAATGACAATGTAGCTTCTTTACAAATCTCCTCAGTATCCGCGGCGATTAGTAAATCGTCAACATACTGAATAAGGGTAGCACCACTAGGTAAAACAATTGCATTAAGCTGCGCTTTTAAAGCCTGACTGTATATTGATGGGCTTTCACAGTAGCCTTGTGGAGCGCGTTTAAAGCGGAAGCTGCGACCTCCTAAACTAAAACCAAAAATATCCCTACTCTCCTCTGCAATCGGGATGCTAAAGAAAGCATTCTTTAAATCAATCACTGAGAACCAAGCAGCGGAAGCTGGGATCATAGTTAACAAGGCAGTTATATCAGGGACAACTGGAAACTGTTGCACAACTATCTTATTGACCTCCCTGAGATCGATCACAAACCTGTAAACAGGTGGCTGAGAGGAGTCAGTACGTTTTAAAACAGGCAAAACAGGACTATTGCAAACGTTGCCTCTTGTCTCTTCAATTACATCCTTTTCAATCAAATCATAGATGATTGCTAACAACGCTTTCTCACCTTCATTAGAGATCTTGTACTGGGGAATGCGTGGCAATTTAACATTGGCTTTCAAAGTGACCACATATGGCGGTATTTCCTAGAGACCCACATTATTAGGACCAGTATCCCAAAGGACATCCGGAAGAGACGACAATTCAGCTGGCAGTTTATTCTTCGACAAATACATTGGAGAAATCACTTCCCTACCCAGTGTAAGTTGTACTCCCGAGGGGGAACAATATAATGTCGCATGTAATCTCTTTAACAAATCCAATCCTAACAGGTTTTCACCACATCCTGTCGTTAGGATAAGGGGTGCTTTCAGCTCACAAGGTCCAACAGAAAGGGGCATAGGACTAGAGATCGGGTTCCTAACCGGGGCGCCAGAAAAACCTACTGAAACATTCATTTTGCCAGAGAAAGGCGCGCCAGGGAGTTTTGAGTGCATAGTTGAACTCTTTGCAGCACCAGTATCCAACAGAAAGGGCTCTGACACACCCGCTGTAGTCACCTTAACATACGGTCCACTCTGATCCACTGGTACTGAAACAACTCCCTCTCTTTGTCTACGGCTGTCCTAGTAATCGTTACCTTCCGCATTTCCATCTTCTGCATAATAGTCGTTATTATAGTACTGAGCTGTCCCACCAGTTGCATTGGCCTGCTGATCAAAACTGTTCATTGTATTTTGAGGCGGAAGAGGACGTGCGTTCTGGGGAACATTCCCACGCCCTCTACCTCTAGGAGCTTGCTGACCACCTCTACCTCTCGCGCCATAAGCATTATTCGTGCGCTGCAACAATATAGGACAACTATACTTAAAATTACCTTCTTGTTTGCAATACGAACACTGATTGGAACCTACAGGAACACGCGGTTGGGAATACTCAAACCTTTGCATGTTTCTCTGAAACTGTTGAGGTTGCTGATAGTTACTCTGACCTTGCTTATAGTTATTCTGATCTCCACGTGGCGGGTAAGCCTGCTGTAAAAGAACCTTCGTCTTTAACTCTTTTGTTTTCTTGTCTGCTCTATCTTTATCCCTATTTTCGTAATACTGTGCAGTAGCCAGTATTTGCGCTGATGAGGAAACAGCCCAAGAACTCTCTGAATCTTTTAATTTCTTATACAACTCGGGAAGCAAATTATGCACAAATTTATCAACAAATAACCGTTGACCACCTTCCGTACTCATGTCTTGACCACTGTGGTCGATAAATGTTTCTTCAAACCTGGTGAAGAAATCGGACACTGACTCATCTTTCTTCTGCTTGCATGCCGATAATTTATCCCAATTCAAACGCATCGCCGGCATCAATGTTTTCATGTAGGTAATAATTCTACCAGGGAGTTCTGCTACTAAGGGCTCAGGTTTCGCACCACCAACTTGTCTAGTGTCTGTAGCAATGATATTAGCCCATGTGCCACCTAGTTCTGCAACATGATCTGTATTACGAATCAATCCCCATAAAGGCTGCGGAACGACATTCCCGAACAACATATCTATGTCAGCTAGGTTCATGACACACGATTCTGCAGTCTGTGATAACTCCTTATAATATCCTGCAGGGTTTTTACGGGGGTCAGGCAATGTCTGCTTAAGGGCTAAAACTTCTGATCGCTTCCAAGGAACATGTACCCAAACACGCTGAAAATATGGCTGAACAGGTGGGTTAGCACCCAAATCACCAGGTCTCCAAACTGGAGGAACCTCCCGCATCGGATATTGGCGCGCTTTCACCTGTTTCCCTAAAGGGAGCTCCTGTTCGAACAACGACTGATGACAATCCCCATTCCTGAAGGACAACAATGTCGTGACTGCTCTATCAACATCGGCGCCCACAATCGTGCCTTTTTCAAATTCAAACCGTACATGACACAACTCCTGCGGGCTTGAATCTAGACCATGATCTTCCAATTCCTCACAGAGGAATTCACACATTTTCTCAAAAACGTACCTCTGTTTTGGTGCTTCCCATTGATGAAAAACATTTACAACAGACTCCACATCATATCTTGAAGGAAAAACAATCCATCTACGTGCCATGCGGTCTAATAATTCTTTCTCACCAGAATCAGGCAGCTGACTACGCAACTGCTTACGTTGGGAACCAGGGGTCGTACTAGGTGACCCAAAGAGAAGCGATATAAAACTAGTGACCGCACTAGCTATTCGTTGTCGTGTAGAAGGAGAAGTTGAGGCAAGAACAGGGGGAAAGATGGAGGGAAAAAAAACGGGTGCAGATACAGGTACAGGGGTCGTATCAGGAAGAGCGCCGAGGGAGGCAGCTGATGTACTAGGTAAAGTCGTAGGAAGCGCAGAAGAGATATGTAGCGAAACCGGCGGCCCTTGAGGGGGCTGCGCCGTAGGCATAGGAGCCGGCTGAGGAGGAGCTGGCGGCTGCGGGAAAGCCTGCGGGAAATTAACTAGAGGCTGTACATTTAAAGGTTGCGGAGGCGCTGTAGCACTCTGCGCATACGGGGGTGGCGAACTCAGCAAATGTGACATTAGGGGATCTTTCTCCTTTTCTTTTGACGTATCTTGCTGAAGGGGCGGCAAAACTGGGTAACATTTATCAATCACTAGTTCACGTTGCCTACACAACTGCTCATTCATTTGCTCGTCCTTATTATCTTTAAACTGCAAGGCTGCTTGCATTATCGACATACCTTTCTCTCTTTTATTTTTCTTTGCTAATTTAATTTCTTTCTGTTTGGCTTCCTTTCGCCATAGGCGGAAAGAATCAAACATCGCCGGCCGGGCTTTCTTTTTAAATAATTTAACTTCTAAGTTATCTAAGATTTCTGTGTCGAAACTACCATTTTGGGGCCATTTTAAAACACCATCCTTCCTGGTGTATCGGATCCATACTTCATTATACGCAATGGGGCCCACGCCATGTTTTACATAAAGCTCATACGTTGGAGTTCCAATTGGAGGAACCGGACACGAATCCTCTAATCGGGAGTCCCTATTACAACCCAAACAAAACAAATTTCCAAATATACTAGAACCAGGCATCGTCGCTCGCTAGTCTAGTTTCAAACTTCAAAGGATTATCGAATACGATAGTCTCGTGAATACACGAGTCCCTCAGCTTTGGCACTTGCAAGTTCCAAATCAAAGCGATCCCGAAGGGATACCAAACTAAGAACTGGGAGACGCTCCACTTATACTTAACTGAGGTATCGATGACGTCACCAGAAGACTCGTTTATCGTTTCGCTCTACCAAATCATCAAGGGTCCAAAACAGAGCGATAGTCAGGGCAGCAGTCCTTTGTAGCCGTCGGGACGCGGAGAACCTCGCAGTAAAGACTTTCGGACCACGTCGACATGCAGGGGTCGATGAAGTGGCGGCCTTCCTCCAGAATTTTCACACGAAGCTCCTCACGAACCTCTGGCTTGGACCGGTACCTCTGAAATCGCCCCACGTGGGCGCCAACTGAAGTACTGGGTTTATCGGAACCAACCCAGCGGTGCCAGGGGACACACCCGAAGACTTCGAGTTCTTCCTGTTTCAGACTACAGAAACACAGAGGGGCAGATTTATGTTTGACTTGCGCCTCATTTACGCCGCCGTTGCGTCACTTTTGTGACGCAGCAGCGGCGCAAATCCTGCGCCATGGTGCGGGGTATTTACAAACGTGACGCATCTCCCAGATGTAAAGCCCTGCGCCACATGTAGGCGTTCCAGGGCAGGTGGGGGCGTTCCGGCGCAGGAACGCCTCCTAAAAGTGGCTGAGTGAAATCTACAAGATTTCACTCAGTCACTTTTAGACCCATGCTGCGTCAAAACCCTGCGCCTGCTTGAAGCAGGCGTAAGGATTGACGCAGCATTGTAGAGATAGGGCCCCCCAGATCATTGCTGGAGCTGCGTCGCGCTTGCGACGCAACTCCAGCAATGCGCCACTTTTCGGCACAGATGCGTCACGCATCTGTGCCATTTTTGCCCCATGGTGCGCCGCATTATAAATGCGGCGCATCCATGGTGGCGCAGCTGTGGCGCATAAAAACTGGCGCACCCCTGCTGATATGCAGGGATGCGCCAGTCGTCATAAATCTGCCCCTATGTCTTCTAGGTGAAGTCAAAGATCGTATTTATTTGCTGCAGACCAATCACAGGTATCCGAGAAGTACAACACGATGTATGTTCTTAGGAGACTGCTCCAAACCAAAAACCAGTCTTTTCTAATGTACAAAGTATTACGCTCTGGGCAACACCGCCCCTATTTTACAAGTGGTCATTCATCTATTTTCACTTCAAAGAAACAGCAAAGTCATGATGATAATCCCACATTTCAGCTCGGTCAGCCCACAATTATTTACCCAGCGAGGCTCAGAACCCTCATCAGATATCAGCAGACCCCAATAAAACGGGCACCTCCTCCTCGTAAAGCAAGCCATAAAGTAGGAGACAGAGTCAGGTGTGAAAGAGATTAGTCAGGGTTCGTGTGGGAAGAATGACTTTATGGTGTGTCAAGCCCTGATGCTAATCCCATTTGGCTGCAGTAAAAGGAACCGGCCGGACATGAGTGACCTCGGGCATTGGAGTCAGTTTGCACAGGTCACAAAGAAGTCACGGAAAAATTGCGTGTCCTTTAGGCCTAGGCATGGCCTTCGTGCACAGCCTATGTGAGGGCAACCACAAAATGGCTACCGCTTTAAAATGGAACCCGAGGGTTCGATATGTAGTATCATATACACGGTGAATTCATCGGTGAAACATGACAAAAACACTCATACATACCGCATTAGTCATTTGCGGTTCGCTGATACCAAAATCGGCATGGTGGGACCATGCCTCCAGCATTGTTCCAAAATTTACAGTACCACAAGGGTAACACTTTGATGTTTGGGTAGTGTAGGGGTTTGTGCTAGGATAGTGTTTTAGGGTTTAGGGTAGCACAGTGGTGTTTGGGTAATGTAGGGGTCGTGCTGGGGTAGTGTTTTATGGTTTAGGGTAGAGAAGTGGTGTTTTGGTAGTGTAGGGGGCATGCTGGGGGTGGTGTTTTAGGATTTAGGGTAGCACAGTGGTGTTTGGGAAGTGTAGGGGGTTGTGCTAGGTGTGGTGTTTTGGGGATTTGGGTAGCGCAGTGGTGTTTGAGTAGTGTAGGGTGTTGTGCTGGTGGTAGTGTTTTAGGGTTTAGGGTAGCGCATTGGTGTTTGGGTAGTGTAGAGGGTCGTGCTGGGGGTAGTGTTTTAGAGTTTAGGGTAGCAGAGTGGTGTATGCGTAGTGTAGGGGGTCATGCTGGGGATAGTGTTTTAGGGTTTAGGGTAGTGCAGTGGTGTTTGGGTAGTGTAGGGTTCGTGCTGGGGGTAGTGTTTTAGGGTTTATTGTAGTGCAGTGGTGGTTGTATAGTGTGGGGGGTCGTGCTGGGGGTAGTGTTTTAGGGTTTAGAGTAGTGCATTGGTGTTTGTGTAGTGTATGGGGTCGTGCTGGGGGTAGTGTTTTTGGGTTTAGGGTAGTGCAGTGGTGTTTGGGTAGTATAGGGAGTCGTGCTGGGGGTAGATTTAGGGTTTAGATTAGTGCAGTGGTGTTTGTGTAGTGTAGGGGGTCGGACTGGGGGTAGTGTTTTAGGGTTTAGCGTAGTGCAATGGTGTTTTTATATTGTAGGGGGTCCTGCTGGGGGTAGTGTTTTAGGGTTTAGGGTTGTGCAGTAGTATTTGTTTAGTGTAGGGGGTCGTGCTGTGGGTAGTGTTTTAGTGTTTAGTGTAGTGCAGTGGTGTTTGTGTAGTGAAGGGGTAGTGTTTTAGGGTTTAGGGTAGTGCAGTGGTGTTTGTGTAGTGTAGGGGGTCATGCTGGGGTAGTGTTTTAGGGTTTAGTGTAGTGCAGTGGTCGTTGTGAAGTGCAGGGGGTCGTGGTTTAGGGTAGTGCAGTGGTCTTTTGGTATTGTAGGGGGTTATGCTGGGGGTAGTGCATTAGGGTTTAGGGTAGTGCAGTGGTGTATGGGTAGTGTAGGGGGTCATGCTGGGGGAAGTGTTTAGGGTTGTGCAGTTGTGTTTGTGTAGTGTAGGGGATTGTGCGGGGGTAGATTTAGGGTTTAGGGTAGTGCAGTGGTGTTTGAGTATTGTAGGGTGTAGTGCTGGGGGTAGTGTTTTAGGGTTTAGGGTAGAGCATTGGTGTTTGTGTAGTGTATGGTGCAGTGCTGTTTTGGTAGTGTAAGGGGTTGTGTTTTAGGGTTTAGGGTAGTGCAGTGGTGTTTGGTAGTGTAGGGGGTAGTGCTGGGGGTAGTTTTTTAGGGTTTAGGGTAGTGCAGTGGTGTTTGTGTAGTGTAGGGGGTCGTCTTTTAGGGTTTAGGGTAGTGCAGTGGTGTTGGGAAGTGTAGGGGGTCGTGTTTTAGGGTTGTGGGTAGTGCAGTGGTGTTTGGGTAGTATAGGGGTCATGCTGGGGGTAGATTTAGGGTTTAGGGTAGTGCAGTGGTGTTCGGGTACTGAAGGGGGTCATGCTGGGGGTAGTGTTTTAGGGTTTAGGGTAGCGCAGTGGTGTTTGGGTAGTGTAGATGGTCGTGCTGGGTGTAGTGTTTTAGGGTTTAGGGTAGCGCAGTGGTGTATGGATAGTGTAGGGGGTCGTGCTGGGGGTAGTGTTTTAGGGTTTAGGGTAGCGCAGTGGTTTTTGGGTATTGTAGAGTGTCGTACTGGGGGTAGTGTTTTAGTGTTTAGGGTAGCGCAGTGGTTTTTGGGTAGTGTAGGGGGTCCTGCTGGGGGTAGTGTTTTAGGGTTTATGGTAGTGCAGTGGTGTTTGTATAGTGTAGGGGGTCGTGCTGGGGGTAGTGTTTTAGGGGTTAAGTCTAGTGCAGTGGTGTTTGTGTTGTATAGGGGGTTGTGTTTTAGGATTTAGGGTAGTGTAGTGGTGTTTGGGTAGTGTAGGGGGTCACGCTAGGATAGTGTTTTAGGGTTAAGGGTTGTGCAGTGGTGTTTGGGTAGTGTAGAGGGTCGGGCTGGGATAGTGTTTTAGGGTTTAGGGTAGCGCATTGGTGGTTGGGTAGTGTATGGGGTTGTGCTTGGGGTAGTGTTTTAGGGTTTAGGGTTACACTTTGATGTTTGGGTGGTGTAGGGGGTTGTGCTGGGGTAGTGTTGTAGGGTTTATGGTAGTGCAGTGGTGTTTAGGTCATGTAGGGGGTCATGCTGGGGTAGTGTTTTAGGGTTTAGGGTAGAGCAGTGGTGTTTTGGTAGTGTAGGGGGCATGCTGGGGGTGGTGTTGTAGGGTTTTGCGTAGCACAGTGGTGTTTGGGTAGTGTAGGGGGTTGTGCTGGGGGTGGTGTTTTGGGGATTTGGGTAGCGCAGTGGTTTTTGTGTAGTGGAGAGGGTCGTGCTGGGGATAGTGTTTTAGGGTGTAGAGTAGTGCAGAGGTGGTTGTATAGTGTGGGGGGTCATGCTGGGGGTAGTGTTTTAGGGTTTAGGGTAATGCACAGGTTTCTGTGTAGTGTAGGGGAAGGTGTTTTAGGGTTTAGGGTAGTGCAGTGGTGTTTGTGTAGTGTATGGGGTTGTGCTGGGGGTAATGTTTTGGGGGTTAAGGGTAGCGCAGTGGTGTTTGTGTAGTAAAGGGGTTGTGTTTTAGGGTTTAGGGTAGTGCAGTGGTGTTTGGGTAGTGTAGGGGTCGTGCTGGGGGTAGATGTATAGCTTAGGGTAGTGCAGTGGTGTTTGGGTAGCGTAGGGGGTCGTGTTGGGATAGTGTTTTTCGGGTTAAGTGTAGGGCAATGGTGTTTGGGTAGTGTAGGGGTGTGTAGTGGTGGGGTAGTTTTTTTTGGGTTTAGGGTAGCACAGTGGTGTTTGGGTAATGTAGGGGGTCGTGATGGGGTAGTGTTTTAGGGTTTAGGGTAGTGAAGTGGTGTTTGTGTAGTGTAGGGGGCGTGCTGGGGTGGTGTTTTAGGGTTTTGGGTAGTGCTGTGATGTTTGGGTAGTGTAGGGTGCCGTGCTTGTGGTAGTGTTTTAGGGATTAGGGTAGCGCGTTGGTGTTTGGGTAGTGTATGGGGCTGTGCTTCGGGTAGTGTTTTAGGGTTTAGGGTAGCGCATTGGTGTTTGGGTAGTGTAGAGGGTCGTGCTGGGGGTGGTGTTTTAGGGTTTAGGGTAGCGCAGTGGTGTTTGGGTAGTGTAGGGGGTTGTGCTGGTGGTAGTGTTTTAGGGTTTAGGGTAGCGCATTGGTGTTTGGGTAGTGTAGGGGTTTGTGCTGGGGGTAGGGTTTTAGGGTTAGGGTAGCGCAGTAGTGTTTGGGTAGTGTAGGGGGTCATGCTGGGGGTAGTGTTTTATGGTTTAGGGTAGTGCAGTGGTGTTTGCGTAGTGTAGGGGTCGTGCTGGGGATAGTGTTTTAGGGTTTAGGGTAGCGCAGTTGTGTTTGGGTAGTGTAGGGGTCGTGTGGGGGGTAGTGTTTTAGAGTTTAGGTAGCGCAGTGGTGTTTGTGTAGTGTAGAGGGTCATGCTGGGGGTAGTGTTTTAGGGTTTAGAATAGTGCAGTGATGGTTGTATAGTGTGGGGGGTCGTGCTGGGGGTAGTGTTTTAGGGTTTAGGGTAGAGCATTGGTGTTTGTGTAGTGTATGGTGTCTTGCTGGGGATAGTGTTTTTGGGTTTAGGGTAGTGCACTGGTGTTTGGGTAGTATAGGCAGCCGTGCTAGGGGTCGATTTAGGGTTTAGATTAGTGCAGTGGTGTTTGTGTAGTGTAGGGGGTAGTACTGGGGGTAGATTTAGAGTTTAAGTTGTGCAATGGTGTTTTTGTATCGTAGGGGGTCCTGCTGGGGGTAGTGTTTTAGGGTTTAGGGTTGTGCAGTAGTATTTGTGTAGTGTAGGGGGTCGTGCTGGGGGTAGTGTTTTAGGGTTTAGTGTAGTGCAGTGGTGTTTGTGTAGTGTAGGGGTAGTGTTTTAGGGTTTAGGTTAGTGCAGTGGTGTTTGTGTAGTGTAGGGGTTCATGCTGGGGTGGTTTTAGGGTTTAGTGTAGTGCAGTGTTCGTTGTGTAGTCTAGGGGTCGTGTTTTAGGGTAGTGCAGTGGTGTTTTGGTAGTGTAGGGGGTCATGCTGGGGGTAGTGTTTTAGGGTTTATGGTAGTGCAGTGGTGTTTGAGTATTGTAGGGGGTTGTGCTGAGGGTAGCACATTAAGGTTTAGGGTAGTGCAGTGGTTTTTGGGTAGTGTATGGGGTCATGCTGGGAGAAGTGTTTAGGGTTGTGCAGTGGTGTTTGTGTAGTGTATGGGGTCATGCTGGGGGTAGATTTAGGGTTTAGGGTAGTACACTGGTGTTTGTGTAGTGTAGGGTGTAGTGCTGGGGGTAGTGTTTTAGGGTTTAGGGTAGTGCAGTGCTGTTTTGGTAGTGTAAGGGGTTGTGTTTTAGGGTTTAGGGTAGTGCAGTGGTGTTTGGTAGTGTAGGGGGTAGTGCTGGGGGTAGTGTTTTAGGGTTTAGGGTAGTGCAGTGGTGTTTGTGTAGTGTAGGGGGTCGTGTTTTGGGGTTTAGGGTAGTGCAGTGGTGTTTGGGTAGTGTAGGGGGTCATTCTGGGGGAAGTGTTTAGGGTTGTGCAGTGGTGTTTGTGTAGTGTAAGGGATCGTGCTGGGGGTAGATTTAGGGTTTAGGTTAGTGCAGTGGTGTTTGTGTAGTGTAGGGTGTAGTGCTGGGGGTAGTGTTTCAGGGTTTAGGGTAGTGCAGTGCTGTTTTGGTAGGGGGTTGTGTTTTAGGGTTTAGGGTAGTGCAGTGGTGTTTGGTAGTGTAGGGGGTAGTGCTGGGGTAGTGTTTTAGGGTTTAGGGTAGTGCAGTGGTGTTTGTGAAGTGTAGGGGGTCATGTTTTGGGGTTGAGGGTAGTGCAGTGGTGTTTGAGTAGTGTAGCGGGTCGTGCTGGGGGTAGATTTAGGGTTTAGGGTAGTGCAGTGGTGTTCGGGAACTGTAGGGGGTCATGCTGGAGGTAGTGTTTTAGGGTTTATGGTAGCGCAGTGGTGTTTGGGTAGTGTAGGGTGTCGTGCTGGTGGTAGTGTTTTAGGGTTTCGGGTAGCGCATTGGTGTTTGGGTAGTGTAGGGGGTTGTGCTGGGGGTAGTGTTTTAGGGTTTTAGGGTTATAGGGTTAGGGTAGCGCAGTAGTGTTTGGGTAGTGTAGTGCTGGGGATAGTGTTTTAGGGTTTAGGGTAGTGTAGTGGTGTTTGCGTAGTGTAGGGGGTCGTGCTGGGGATAGTGTTTTAGGGTTTAGGGTAGCACAGTTGTGTTTGTGTAGTGTAGAGGGTCGTGCTGGGGGTCGTGTTTTAGGGTTTAGAGTAGTGAAGTGATGGTTGAATAGTGTGGAGGGTCGTGCTGGGGGTAGTGTTTTAGGGTTTAGGGTAGTGCATTGGTGTTTGTGTAGTGTATGGTGTCTTGCTGGGGAAAGTGTTTTTGGGTTTAGGCTAGTGCAGTGGTGTTTGGGTAGTATAGGGAGTCGTGCTGGGGATAGATTTAGGGTTTAGATTAGTGCAGTGGTGTTTGTGTAGTGTAGGGGGTAGTACTGGGGGTAGATTTAGGGTTTAAGTTGTGCAATGGTGTTTTTGTATTGTAGGGGGTCCTGCTGGGGGTAGTGTTTTAGGGTCTAGGGTTGTGCAGTAGTATTTGTGTAGTGTAGGGGGCCGTGCTGGGGGTAGTGTTTTAGGGTTTAGTGTAGTGCACTGGTTTTTGTGTAGTGTAGGGGTAGTGTTTTAGGGTTTAGGGTAGTGCAGTGGTGTTTGTGTAGTGTAGGGGTTCATGCTGGGGTAGGGTTTAAGGGTTTAGTGTAGTGCAGTGGTCGTTGTGTAGTGTAGGGGTAGTGTTTCAGGGCTTAGCATAGTGCAGGGGTGTTTGGGTAGTGTAGGGGGTCATGCTGGGGGTAGTGTTTTAGGGTTTAGGGTAGTGCAGTGGTGTTTGAGTATTGTAGGGGGTTGTGCTGGGGGTAGTGCGTTAGGGTTTAGGATAGTGCAGTGGTGTTTGGGTAGTGTAGGGGGTCATGCTGGGGGAAGTGTTTAGGTTTTTGCAGTGGTGTTTGTGTAGTGTATGGGGTCGTGCTGGGGGTAGATTTAGGGTTTAGGGTAGTACACTGGTGTATGTGTAGTGTAGGGTGTAGTGCTGGGAGTAGTGTTTTAGGGTTTAGGGTAGTGCAGTGGTGTTTGTGTAGTGTAGGGGGTCGTGTTTTAGGGTTTAGGGTAGTGCAGTGGTGTTTGGGTAGTTTAGGGGGTCATGCTGGGGGAAGTGTTTAGTGTTGTGCAGTGGTGTTTGTGTAGTGTAGGGTGTAGTGCTGGGGGTAGTGTTTCAGGGTTTAGGGTAGTGCAGTGCTGTTTTGGTAGTGTAAGGGGTTGTGTTTTAGGGTTTAGGGTAGTGCAGTGGTGTTTGGGAAGTGTAGGGGTCGTGTTTTAGGGTTGAAGGTAGTGCAGTGGTGTTTGGGTAGTGTAGGGGGTCGTGCTGGGGGTAGATTTAGGGTTTAGGGTAGTTCAGTGGTGTTCGGGTACTGTAGGGGGTCATGCTGGGGGTAGTGTTTTAGGCTTTATGGTAGCGCATTGGTGTGTGGGTAGTGTAGGGGGTCGTGCTGGGGGTAGTGTCTTAGGGTTAGGGTAGCGCAGTGGTGTTTGCGTAGTGTAGGGGGTCGTGCTGGGGGTAGTGTTTTAGGGTTTATGGTAGCGCAGTAGTGTTTGCGTATTGTAGGGGGTCTTGCTGGGGGTAGTGTTTTAGGGTTTAGTGTAGCACAGTGGTGTTTGGGTAGTGTAGGGGTCGTGCTGGGGTCAGTGTTTTAGAGTTTAGGTAGCGCAGTAGTGTTTGTGCAGTGTAGAGGGTCGTGCTGGGTGTAGTATTTTAGGGTTTAGAGTAGTGCAGTGGTGGTTGTATAGTGTAGGGGGTCATGCTGGGGGTAGATTTAGGGTTTAGTGTAGTACAGTGGTATCTGTGTAGTGTAGGGGATAGTGCTGGGGTAGTGTTTTAGGGTTTAGGGTAGTGCAGTGGTGTTTTGGTAGTGTAGGGGGTTGTGTTTTATGGTTTAGGGTAGTGCAGTGGTGTTTGTTAGTTTAGGGGATAGTGCTGGGGGTAGTGTTTTAGGGTTTAGGTTAGTGCAGTGGTGTTTGTGTAGTGTAGGGGTTCGTGTTTTAGGGTTTACGGTAGTGCAGTGGTGTTTGGGTGGTGTAGGGGGTTGTGTCTTAGGGTTGTGGGTAGTGCAGTGGTGTTTGGGTAGTATAGGGGTCATGCTGGGGGTAGATTTAGGGTTTAGGGTAGTGCAGTGGTGTTTGAGTATTGTAGGGTGTAGTGCTGGGGGTAGTGTTTTAGGGTTTAGGGTAGTGCAGTGCTGTTTTGGTAGTGTAAGGGGTTGTGTTTTAGGGTTTAGGGTAGTGCAGTGGTGTTTGGTAGTGTAGGGGGTAGTGCTGGGGGTAGTTTTTTAGGGTTTAGGGTAGTGCAGTGGTGTTTGTGTAGTGTAGGGGGTCGTCTTTTAGGGTTTAGGGTAGTGCAGTGGTGTTGGGAAGTGTAGGGGGTCGTGTTTTAGGGTTGTGGGTAGTGCAGTGGTGTTTGGGTAGTATAGGGGTCATGCTGGGGGTAGATTTAGGGTTTAGGGTAGTGCAGTGGTGTTCGGGTACTGAAGGGGGTCATGCTGGGGGTAGTGTTTTAGGGTTTAGGGTAGCGCAGTGGTGTTTGGGTAGTGTAGATGGTCGTGCTGGGTGTAGTGTTTTAGGGTTTAGGGTAGCGCAGTGGTGTATGGATAGTGTAGGGGGTCGTGCTGGGGGTAGTGTTTTAGGGTTTAGGGTAGCGCAGTGGTTTTTGGGTATTGTAGAGTGTCGTACTGGGGGTAGTGTTTTAGTGTTTAGGGTAGCGCAGTGGTTTTTGGGTAGTGTAGGGGGTCCTGCTGGGGGTAGTGTTTTAGGGTTTATGGTAGTGCAGTGGCGTTTGTATAGTGTAGGGGGTCGTGCTGGGGGTAGTGTTTTAGGGGTTAAGTCTAGTGCAGTGGTGTTTGTGTTGTATAGGGGGTTGTGTTTTAGGATTTAGGGTAGTGTAGTGGTGTTTGGGTAGTGTAGGGGGTCACGCTAGGATAGTGTTTTAGGGTTAAGGGTTGTGCAGTGGTGTTTGGGTAGTGTAGGGGGTCGGGCTGGGATAGTGTTTTAGGGTTTAGGGTAGCACATTGGTGGTTGGGTAGTGTATGGGGTTGTGCTTGGGGTAGTGTTTTAGGGTTTAGGGTTACACTTTGATGTTTGGGTAGTGTAGGGGGTTGTGCTGGGGTAGTGTTTTAGGGTTTAGGGTAGTGCAGTGGTGTTTAGGTCATGTAGGGGGTCATGCTGGGGTAGTGTTTTAGGGTTTAGGGTAGAGCAGTGGTGTTTTGGTAGTGTAGGGGGCATGCTGGGGGTGGTGTTGTAGGGTTTTGCGTAGCACAGTGGTGTTTGGGTAGTGTAGGGGGTTGTGCTGGGGGTGGTGTTTTGGGGATTTGGGTAGCGCAGTGGTTTTTGTGTAGTGGAGAGGGTCGTGCTGGGGATAGTGTTTTAGGGTGTAGAGTAGTGCAGAGGTGGTTGTATAGTGTGGGGGGTCATGCTGGTGGTAGTGTTTTAGGGTTTAGGGTAATGCACAGGTTTCTGTGTAGTGTAGGGGAAGGTGTTTTAGGGTTTAGGGTAGTGCAGTGGTGTTTGTGTAGTGTATGGGGTTGTGCTGGGGGTAATGTTTTGGGGGTTAAGGGTAGTGCAGTGGTGTTTGTGTAGTAAAGGGGTTGTGTTTTAGGGTTTAGGGTAGTGCAGTGGTGTGTGGGTAGTGTAGGGGTCGTGCTGGGGGTAGATGTATAGCTTAGGGTAGTGCAGTGGTGTTTGGGTAGTGTAGGGGGTCGTGTTGTGATAGTGTTTTTCGGGTTAAGTGTAGGGCAATGGTGTTTGGGTAGTGTGGGGGTGTGTTGTGGTGGGGTAGTTTTTTTTGGGTTTAGGGTAGCACAGTGGTGTTTGGGTAATGTAGGGGGTCGTGATGGGGTAGTGTTTTAGGGTTTAGGGTAGTGAAGTGGTGTTTGTGTAGTGTAGGGGGCGTGCTGGGGTGGTGTTTTAGGGTTTTGGGTAGTGCTGTGATGTTTGGGTAGTGTAGGGTGCCGTGCTTGTGGTAGTGTTTTAGGGCTTAGGGTAGCGCGTTGGTGTTTGGGTAGTGTATGGGGCTGTGCTTCGGGTAGTGTTTTAGGGTTTAGGGTAGCGCATTGGTGTTTGGGTAGTTTAGAGGGTCATGCTGGGGGTGGTGTTTTAGGGTTTAGGGTAGCGCAGTGGTGTTTGGGTAGTGTAGGGGGTTGTGCTGGGGGTGGTGTTTTGGGGATTTGGGTAGCGCAGTGGTGTTTGTGTAGTGTAGGGTGTCGTGCTGGTGGTAGTGTTTTAGGGTTTAGGGTAGCGCATTGGTGTTTGGGTAGTGTAGGGGTTTGTGCTGGGGGTAGTGTTTTAGGGTTAGGGTAGCGCAGTAGTGTTTGGGTAGTGTAGGGGGTCATGCTGGGGGTAGTGTTTTAGGGTTTAGGGCAGTGCAGTGGTGTTTGCGTAGTGTAGGGGTCGTGCTGGGGATAGTGTTTTAGGGTTTAGGGTAGCGCAGTTGTGTTTGGGTAGTGTAGGGGTCGTGTGGGGGGTAGTGTTTTAGAGTTTAGGTAGCGCAGTGGTGTTTGTGTAGTGTAGAGGGTCATGCTGGGGGTAGTGTTTTAGGGTTTAGAATAGTGCAGTGATGGTTGTATAGTGTGGGGGGTCGTGCTGGGGGTAGTGTTTTAGGGTTTAGGGTAGAGCATTGGTGTTTGTGTAGTGTATGGTGTCTTGCTGGGGATAGTGTTTTTGGGTTTAGGGTAGTGCACTGGTGTTTGGGTAGTATAGGGAGCCGTGCTGGCGGTCGGTTTAGGGTTTAGATTAGTGCAGTGGTGTTTGTATAGTGTAGGGGGTAGTACTGGGGGTAGATTTAGGGTTTAAGTTGTGCAATGGTGTTTTTGTATCGTAGGGGGTCCTGCTGGGGGTAGTGTTTTAGGGTTTAGGGTTGTGCAGTAGTATTTGTGTAGTGTAGGGGGTCGTGCTGGGGGTAGTGTTTTAGGGTTTAGTGTAGTGCAGTGGTGTTTTTGTAGTGTAGGGGTACTGTTTTAGGGTTTAGGGTAGTGCAGTGGTGTTTGTGTAGTGTAGGGGTTCATGCTGGGGTAGTGTTTTAGGGTTTAGTGTAGTGCAGTGGTCGTTGTGTAGTGTAGGGGTAGTGTGTTATGGCTTAGCGTAGTGCAGTGGTGTTTGGGTAGTGTAGGGGGTCGTGCTGGGGGTAGATTTAGGGTTTAGGTTGTGCAATGGTGTTTTTGTATTGTAGGGGTCCTGCTGGGGGTAGTGTTTTAGGGTTTAGGGTTGTGCAGTAGTATTTGTGTAGTGTAGGGGTCGTGCTGGGGGTAGTGTTTTAGGGTTTAGTGTAGTGCAGTGGTGTTTGTGTAGTGTAGGGGTAGTGTTTTAGGGTTTAGGTTAGTGCAGTGGTGTTTGTGTAGTGTAGGGGTTCATGCTGGGGTGGTTTTAGGGTTTAGTGTAGTGCAGTGTTCGTTGTGTAGTCTAGGGGTCGTGTTTTAGGGTAGTGCAGTGGTGTTTTGGTAGTGTAGGGGGTCATGCTGGGGGTAGTGTTTTAGGGTTTATGGTAGTGCAGTGGTGTTTGAGTATTGTAGGGGGTTGTGCTGGGGGTAGCACATTAGGGTTTAGGGTAGTGCAGTGGTTTTTGGGTAGTGTATGGGGTCATGCTGGGAGAAGTGTTTAGGGTTGTGCAGTGGTGTTTGTGTAGTGTATGGGGTAATGCTGGGGGTAGATTTAGGGTTTAGGGTAGTACACTGGTGTTTGTGTAGTGTAGGGTGTAGTGCTGGGGGTAGTGTTTTAGGGTTTAGGGTAGTGCAGTGCTGTTTTGGTTGTGTAAGGGGTTGTGTTTTAGGGTTTAGTGTAGTGCAGTGGTGTTTGGTAGTGTAGGGGGTAGTGCTGGGGGTAGTGTTTTAGGGTTTAGGGTAGTGCAGTGGTGTTTGTGTAGTGTAGGGGGTCGTGTTTTAGGGTTTAGGGTAGTGCAGTGGTGTTTGGGTAGTGTAGGGGGTAATGCTGGGGGAAGTGTTTAGGGTTGTGCAGTGGTGTTTGTGTAGTGTAAGGGATCGTGCTGGGGGTAGATTTAGGGTTTAGGTTAGTGCAGTGGTGTTTGTGTAGTGTAGGGTGTAGTGCTGGGGGTAGTGTTTCAGGGTTTAGGGTAGTGCAGTGCTGTTTTGGTAGGGGGTTGTGTTTTAGGGTTTAGGGTAGTGCAGTGGTGTTTGGTAGTGTAGGGGGTAGTGCTGGGGTAGTGTTTTAGGGTTTAGGGTAGTGCAGTGGTGTTTGTGTATTGTAGGGGGTCGTCTTTTAGAGTTTAGGGTAGTGCAGTGGTGTTTGGGAAGTGTAGGGGGTCATGTTTTGGGGTTGAGGGTAGTGCAGTTGTGTTTGAGTAGTGTAGCGGGTCGTGCTGGGGGTAGATTTAGGGTTTAGGGTAGTGCAGTGGTGTTCGGGAACTGTAGGGGGTCATGCTGGGGGTAGTGTTTTAGGGTTTATGGTAGCGCAGTGGTGTTTGGGTAGTGTAGGGGGTTGTGCTGGGGGTGGTGTTTTGGGGATTTGGGTAGCGCAGTGGTGTTTGAGTAGTGTAGGGTGTCGTGCTGGTGGTAGTGTTTTAGGGTTTCGGGTAGCGCATTGGTGTTTAGATAGTGTAGGGGGTTGTGCTGGGGGTAGTGTTTTAGGGTTAGGGTAGCGCAGTAGTGTTTGGGTAGTGTAGTGCTGGGGATAGTGTTTTAGGGTTTAGGGTAGTGTAGTGGTGTTTGCGTAGTGTAGGGGGTCGTGCTGGGGATAGTGTTTTAGGGTTTAGGGTAGCGCAGTTGTGTTTGTGTAGTGTAGAGGGTCGTGCTGGGGGTAGTGTTTTAGGGTTTAGAGTAGTGCAGTGATGGTTGAATAGTGTGGAGGGTCGTGCTGGGGGTAGTGTTTTAGGGTTTAGGGTAGTGCATTGGTGTTTGTGTAGTGTATGGTGTCTTGCTGGGGAAAGTGTTTTTGGGTTTAGGCTAGTGCAGTGGTGTTTGGGTAGTATAGGGAGTCGTGCTGGGGATAGATTTAGGGTTTAGATTAGTGCAGTGGTGTTTGTGTAGTGTAGGGGGTAGTACTGGGGGTAGATTTAGGGTTTAAGTTGTGCAATGGTGTTTTTGTATTGTAGGGGGTCCTGCTGGGGGTAGTGTTTTAGGGTCTAGGGTTGTGCAGTAGTATTTGTGTAGTGTAGGGGGCCGTGCTGGGGGTAGTGTTTTAGGGTTTAGTGTAGTGCAGTGGTGTTTGTGTAGTGTAGGGGTAGTGTTTTAGGGTTTAGGGTAGTGCAGTGGTGTTTGTGTAGTGTAGGGGTTCATGCTGGGGTAGGGTTTAAGGGTTTAGTGTAGTGCAGTGGTCGTTGTGTAGTGTAGGGGTAGTGTTTCAGGGCTTAGCGTAGTGCAGTGGTGTTTGGGTAGTGTAGGGGGTCATGCTGGGGGTAGTGTTTTAGGGTTTAGGGTAGTGCAGTGGTGTTTTAGTATTGTAGGGGGTTGTGCTGGGGGTAGTGCATTAGGGTTTAGGATAGTGCAGTGGTGTTTGGGTAGTGTAGGGGGTCATGCTGGGGGAAGTGTTTAGGTTTTTGCAGTGGTGTTTGTGTAGTGTATGGGGTCGTGCTGGGGGTAGATTTAGGGTGTAGGGTAGTACACTGGTGTATGTGTAGTGTAGGGTGTAGTGCTGGGGTTAGTGTTTTAGGGTTTAGGGTAGTGCAGTGCTGTTTTGGTAGTGTAAGGGGTTGTGTTTTAGGGTTTAGGGTAGTGCAGTGGTGTTTGGTAGTGTAGGGGGTAGTGCTGGGAGTAGTGTTTTAGGGTTTAGGGTAGTGCAGTGGTGTTTGTGTAGTGTAGGGGGTAGTACTGGGGGTAGATTTAGGGTTTAAGTTGTGCAATGGTGTTTTTGTATTGTAGGGGGTCCTGCTGGGGGTAGTGTTTTAGGGTCTAGGGTTGTGCAGTAGTATTTGTGTAGTGTAGGGGGCCGTGCTGGGGGTAGTGTTTTAGGGTTTAGTGTAGTGCACTGGTGTTTGTGTAGTGTAGGGGTAGTGTTTTAGGGTTTAGGGTAGTGCAGTGGTGTTTGTGTAGTGTAGGGTTTCATGCTGGGGTAGGGTTTAAGGGTTTAGTGTAGTGCAGTGGTCGTTGTGTAGTGTAGGGGTAGTGTTTCAGGGCTTAGCGTAGTGCAGTGGTGTTTGGGTAGTGTAGGGGGTCATGCTGGGGGTAGTGTTTTAGGGTTTAGGGTAGTGCAGTGGTGTTTGAGTATTGTAGGGGGTTGTGCTAGGGGTAGTGCATTAGGGTTTAGGATAGTGCAGTGGTGTTTGGGTAGTGTAGGGGGTCATGCTGGAGGAAGTGTTTAGGTTTTTGCAGCGGTGTTTGTGTAGTGTATGGGGTCGTGCTGGGGGTAGATTTAGGGTTTAGGGTAGTACACTGGTGAATGTGTAGTGTAGGGTATAGTGCAGGGGTTGTGTTTTAGGGTTTAGGGTAGTGCAGTTGTGTTTGGTAGTGTAGGGGGTAGTGCTGGGAGTAGTGTTTTAGGGTTTAGGGTAGTGCAGTGGTGTTTGTGTAGTGTAGGGGGTCGTGTTTTAGGGTTTAGGGTAGTGCAGTGGTGTTTGGGTAGTTTAGGGG
Organism: Triturus cristatus; assembly: GCF_964204655.1. Taxonomy (NCBI): domain Eukaryota; kingdom Metazoa; phylum Chordata; class Amphibia; order Caudata; family Salamandridae; genus Triturus; species Triturus cristatus. The sequence continues at coordinate 849,017,503 of NC_140590.1, forward strand.
GTCATGCTGGGGGAAGTGTTTAGGGTTGTGCAGTGGTGTTTGTGTAGTGTATGGGGTCGTGCTGGGGGTAGATTTAGGGTTTAGGGTAGTACACTGGTGTATGTGTAGTGTAGGGTGTAGTGCTGGGAGTAGTGTTTTAGGGTTTAGGGTAGTGCAGTGGTGTTTGTGTAGTGTAGGGGGTCGTGTTTTAGGGTTTAGGGTAGTGCAGTGGTGTTTGAGTAGTGTAGGGGGTAATGCTGGGGGAAGTGTTTAGGGTTGTGCAGTGGTGTTTGTGTAGTGTAAGGGATCGTGCTGGGGGTAGATTTAGGGTTTAGGTTAGTGCAGTGGTGTTTGTGTAGTGTAGGGTGTAGTGCTGGGGGTAGTGTTTCAGGGTTTAGGGTAGTGCAGTGCTGTTTTGGTAGGGGGTTGTGTTTTAGGGTTTAGGGTAGTGCAGTGGTGTTTGGTAGTGTAGGGGGTAGTGCTGGGGTAGTGTTTTAGGGTTTAGGGTAGTGCAGTGGTGTTTGTGTATTGTAGGGGGTCGTCTTTTAGAGTTTAGGGTAGTGCAGTGGTGTTTGGGAAGTGTAGGGGGTCATGTTTTGGGGTTGAGGGTAGTGCAGTTGTGTTTGAGTAGTGTAGCGGGTCGTGCTGGGGGTAGATTTAGGGTTTAGGGTAGTGCAGTGGTGTTCGGGAACTGTAGGGGGTCATGCTGGGGTAGTGTTTTAGGGTTTATGGTAGCGCAGTGGTGTTTGGGTAGTGTAGGGGGTTGTGCTGGGGGTGGTGTTTTGGGGATTTGGGTAGCGCAGTGGTGTTTGAGTAGTGTAGGGTGTCGTGCTGGTGGTAGTGTTTTAGGGTTTCGGGTAGCGCATTGGTGTTTAGATAGTGTAGGGGGTTGTGCTGGGGGTAGTGTTTTAGGGTTAGGGTAGCGCAGTAGTGTTTGGGTAGTGTAGTGCTGGGGATAGTGTTTTAGGGTTTAGGGTAGTGTAGTGGTGTTTGCGTAGTGTAGGGGGTCGTGCTGGGGATAGTGTTTTAGGGTTTAGGGTAGCGCAGTTGTGTTTGTGTAGTGTAGAGGGTCGTGCTGGGGGTAGTGTTTTAGGGTTTAGAGTAGTGCAGTGATGGTTGAATAGTGTGGAGGGTCGTGCTGGGGGTAGTGTTTTAGGGTTTAGGGTAGTGCATTGGTGTTTGTGTAGTGTATGGTGTCTTGCTGGGGAAAGTGTTTTTGGGTTTAGGCTAGTGCAGTGGTGTTTGGGTAGTATAGGGAGTCGTGCTGGGGATAGATTTAGGGTTTAGATTAGTGCAGTGGTGTTTGTGTAGTGTAGGGGGTAGTACTGGGGGTAGATTTAGGGTTTAAGTTGTGCAATGGTGTTTTTGTATTGTAGGGGGTCCTGCTGGGGGTAGTGTTTTAGGGTCTAGGGTTGTGCAGTAGTATTTGTGTAGTGTAGGGGGCCGTGCTGGGGGTAGTGTTTTAGGGTTTAGTGTAGTGCACTGGTGTTTGTGTAGTGTAGGGGTAGTGTTTTAGGGTTTAGGGTAGTGCAGTGGTGTTTGTGTAGTGTAGGGGTTCATGCTGGGGTAGGGTTTAAGGGTTTAATGTAGTGCAGTGGTCGTTGTGTAGTGTAGGGGTAGTGTTTCAGGGCTTAGCGTAGTGCAGTGGTGTTTGGGTAGTGTAGGGGGTCATGCTGGGGGTAGTGTTTTAGGGTTTAGGGTAGTGCAGTGGTGTTTTAGTATTGTAGGGGGTTGTGCTGGGGGTAGTGCATTAGGGTTTAGGATAGTGCAGTGGTGTTTGGGTAGTGTAGGGGGTCATGCTGGGGGAAGTGTTTAGGTTTTTGCAGTGGTGTTTGTGTAGTGTATGGGGTCGTGCTGGGGGTAGATTTAGGGTTTAGGGTAGTACACTGGTGTATGTGTAGTGTAGGGTGTAGTGCTGGGGTTAGTGTTTTAGGGTTTAGGGTAGTGCAGTGCTGTTTTGGTAGTGTAAGGGGTTGTGTTTTAGGGTTTAGGGTAGTGCAGTGGTGTTTGGTAGTGTAGGGGGTAGTGCTGGGAGTAGTGTTTTAGGGTTTAGGGTAGTGCAGTGGTGTTTGTGTAGTGTAGGGGGTAGTACTGGGGGTAGATTTAGGGTTTAAGTTGTGCAATGGTGTTTTTGTATTGTAGGGGGTCCTGCTGGGGGTAGTGTTTTAGGGTCTAGGGTTGTGCAGTAGTATTTGTGTAGTGTAGGGGGCCGTGCTGGGGGTAGTGTTTTAGGGTTTAGTGTAGTGCACTGGTGTTTGTGTAGTGTAGGGGTAGTGTTTTAGGGTTTAGGGTAGTGCAGTGGTGTTTGTGTAGTGTAGGGTTTCATGCTGGGGTAGGGTTTAAGGGTTTAGTGTAGTGCAGTGGTCGTTGTGTAGTGTAGGGGTAGTGTTTCAGGGCTTAGCGTAGTGCAGTGGTGTTTGGGTAGTGTAGGGGGTCATGCTGGGGGTAGTGTTTTAGGGTTTAGGGTAGTGCAGTGGTGTTTGAGTATTGTAGGGGGTTGTGCTAGGGGTAGTGCATTAGGGTTTAGGATAGTGCAGTGGTGTTTGGGTAGTGTAGGGGGTCATGCTGGAGGAAGTGTTTAGGTTTTTGCAGCGGTGTTTGTGTAGTGTATGGGGTTGTGCTGGGGGTAGATTTAGGGTTTAGGGTAGTACACTGGTGTATGTGTAGTGTAGGGTATAGTGCAGGGGTTGTGTTTTAGGGTTTAGGGTAGTGCAGTTGTGTTTGGTAGTGTAGGGGGTAGTGCTGGGAGTAGTGTTTTAGGGTTTAGGGTAGTGCAGTGGTGTTTGTGTAGTGTAGGGGGTCGTGTTTTAGGGTTTAGGGTAGTGCAGTGGTGTTTGGGTAGTTTAGGGGGTCATGCTGGGGGAAGTGTTTAGGGTTGTGCAGTGGTGTTTGTGTAGTGTAGGGTGTAGTGCTTCAGGGTTTAGGGTAGTGCAGTGCTGTTTTGGTAGTGTAAGGGGTTGTGTTTTAGGGTTTAGGGTAGTGCAGTGGTGTTTGGGAAGTGTAGGGGGTCGTGTTTTAGGGTTGAAGGTAGTGCAGTGGTGTTTGGGTAGTGTAGGGGTTCATGCTGGGGGTAGATTTAGGGTTTAGGGTAGTGCAGTGGTGTTCGGGTACTGTAGGGGGTCATGCTGGGGGTAGTGTTTTAGGGTTTATGGTAGCGCATTGGTGTGTGGGTAGTGTAGGGGGTCGTGCTGGGGGTAGTGTCTTAGGGTTAGGGTAGCGCAGTGGTGTTTGCGTAGTGTAGGGGGTCGTGCTGGGGGTAGTGTTTTAGGGTTTATGGTAGCGCAGTAGTGTTTGCGTATTGTAGGGGGTCTTGCTGGGGACAGTGTTTTAGGGTTTAGTGTAGCACAGTGGTGTTTGGGTAGTGTAGGGGTCGTGCTGGGGTCAGTGTTTTAAGAGTTTAGGTAGCGCAGTAGTGTTTGTGCAGTGTAGAGGGTCGTGCTGGGTGTAGTATTTTAGGGTTTAGAGTAGTGCAGTGGTGGTTGTATAGTGTAGGGGGTCATGCTGGGGGTAGATTTAGGGTTTAGTGTAGTACAGTGGTATCTGTGTAGTGTAGGGGATAGTGCTGGGGTAGTGTTTTAGGGTTTAGGGTAGTGCAGTGGTGTTTTGGTAGTGTAGGGGGTTGTGTTTTATGGTTTAGGGTAGTGCAGTGGTGTTTGTTAGTTTAGGGGATAGTGCTGGGGGTAGTGTTTTAGGGTTTAGGTTAGTGCAGTGGTGTTTGTGTAGTGTAGGGGTTCGTGTTTTAGGGTTTACGGTAGTGCAGTGGTGTTTGGGTAGTGTAGGGGGTTGTGTCTTAGGGTTGTGGGTAGTGCAGTGGTGTTTGGGTAGTATAGGGGTCATGCTGGGGGTAGATTTAGGGTTTAGGGTAGTGCAGTGGTGTTTGGGTACTGAAGGGGGTCATGCTGGGGGTAGTGTTTTTGGGTTTAGGGTAGCGCAGTGGTGTTTGGGTAGTGTAGGTGGTCGTGCTGGGGGTAGTGTTTTAGGGTTTAGGGTAGTGCAGTGGTGTATGGATAGTGTAGGGTGTCGTGCTAGGGGTAGTGTTTTAGGGTTTAGGGTAGCGCAGTGGTGTTTGTGTAGTGTAGGGGGTCGTGTTTTAGGGTTTAGGGTAGTGCAGTGGTGTTTGGGTAGTTTAGGGGGTCATGCTGGGGGAAGTGTTTAGGGTTGTGCAGTGGTGTTTGTGTAGTGTAGGTTGTAGAGCTGGGGGTAGTGTTTCAGGGTTTAGGGTAGTGCAGTGCTGTTTTGGTAGTGTAAGGGGCTGTGTTTTAGGGTTTAGGGTAGTGCAGTGGTGTTTGGGAAGTGTAGGGGGTCGTGTTTTAGGGTTGAAGGTAGTGCAGTGGTGTTTGGGTAGTGTAGGGGGTCGTGCTAGGGGTAGATTTAGGGTTTAGGGTAGTGCAGTGGTGTTCGGGTACTGTAGGGGGTCATGCTGGGGGTAGTGTTTTAGGGTTTATGGTAGCGCATTGGTGTGTGGGTAGTGTAGGGGGTCGTGCTGGGGGTAGTGTCTTAGGGTTAGGGTAGCGCAGTGGTGTTTGCGTAGTGTAGGGAGTTGTGCTGGGGGTAGTGTTTTAGGGTTTATGGTAGCGCAGTAGTGTTTGCGTATTGTAGGGGGTCTTGCTGGGGATAGTGTTTTAGGGTTTAGTGTAGCACAGTGGTGTTTGGGTAGTGTAGGGGTCGTGCTGGGGTCAGTGTTTTAGAGTTTAGGTAGCGCAGTAGTGTTTGTGCAGTGTAGAGGGTCGTGCTGGGTGTAGTATTTTAGGGTTTAGAGTAGTGCAGTGGTGGTTGTATAGTGTAGGGGTCGTACTGGGGGTAGTGTTTTAGGGTTTAGGGTAGTGCATTGGTGTTTGTGTAGTGTTTGGGGTCGTGCTGGGGGTAGTGTTTTTGGGTTTAGGGTAGTGCAGTGGTATTTGGGTAGAATAGGGAGTCGTGATGGGGGTAGATTTAGCTTTTAGATAAGTGCAGTGGTGTTTGTGTAGTGTAGGGGATCGTACTGGGGTAGTAATTTAGGGTTTAGCGTAGTGCAGTGGTGTTTGTGTAGTGTAGGGGGTCATGCTGGGGTAGTGTTTTAGGGTTTAGTGTAGTGCAGTGGTTGTTGTGTAGTGCAGGGGGTCGTGTTTTAGGGTAGTGCTGTGGTGTTTTGGTAGTGTAGGGGGTCATGCTGGGGGTAGTGTTTTAGGGTTTAGGGTAGTGCAGTGGTGTTTGGGTAGTGTAGGGGGTCATGCAGGGGGAAGTGTTTAGGGTTGTGCAGTGGTGTTTTTGTAGTGTAAGGGGTTGCGCTGGGGGTAGATTTATGGTTTAGGGTAGTGCAGTGGTGTTTGTGTCGTGCTGGGGGTAGTGTTTTAAGGTTTAGGGTAGTGCAGTGCTGTTTTGGTAGTGTAAGGGGTAGTGTTTTAGGGTTTAGGGTAGTGCAGTGGTGTTTGTGTAGTGTAGGGGGTCGTCTTTTAGGGTTTATATTAGTGCAGTGGTGTTTGTGTAGTGTAGGGAGTTGTGCTGGGGATATTGTTTTAGGGTTTAGGGTAGCGCAGTGGTATTTGTGTAGTGTAGGGGGTTGTGCTGGGGTAGTGATTTAGGGTTTAGGGTAGCGCAGTGGTCTTTGGGTAGTGAAGGGGGTCATGCTGGGAGTAGTGTTTTAAGGATTAGGGTAGCGCAGTGGTGTTTGGGTAGCGTAGGGGGTCGTGCTGGGGCTAGTGTTTTAGGGTTTTGGGTAGCACAATGGTGTTTGGGTAGCGTAGTGGGTCGTTATGTGGTAGTGTTTTAGGGTTTAGGGTAGCGCAGTGGTGTTTGGGTAGCATAGGGGGTCTTGCTGGGGGTAGTGTTTTAGGGTGTAGGGTAGGACAGTGGTGTTTGGTTAGCGTAGGGGGTCGAGCTCGGGTAGTGTTTTAGGGTTTAGCGTAGCACCGTGTTTGTTTGAGTAGCGTAGGGGGTCGTGTGGGGGATAGATGTAGGGTTTAGGGTAGCACAGTGGTGTTTGCGTACCGTAGGGGATCATGCTGGGGGAAGAGTTTTAGGGATTAGGGTGGCGCATTGTTGTTTGGGTAGTGTAGGGGGTCTTGCTGGGGGTAGTGTTTTAGGGTTTAGGGTAGCGCAGTGGTGTTTGTGTAGTGTAGGGGGTAGTGCTGGGGGTAGTGTTTTAGGGTTTAGGGTAGTGCAGTGGTGTTTGGGTAGTATAGGGAGTCGTGCTGGGGGTAGATTTAGGGTTTAGGGTAGTGCAGTGGTGTTTGTGTAGTGTAGGGGGTCGTGCTGGGGGTAGTGGTTTAGGGTAGTGCAGTTGTGTTTGGGTAGTGTATGGGGTCGTGCTGGGGGTAGATTTAGGGTTTAGGTAGTGCAAAGGTGTTTGTGTATTGGAGGGGTTAGTGCTGGGGCTAGTGGTTTGGGGTTTAGGGTAGTGCAGTAGTATTTGTTTAGTGTAGGGGGTCGTGCTGGGGTAGTATTTTAGGGTTTAGAGTAGTGCAGGGGTGTTTGTGTAATGTAGGGGGTAGTGTTTTAGGGTAGTGCAGTGGTGCTTGTGTAGTGTAGGGGTTCATGCTGGGGGTAGTGTTTTAGGGTTTAGGGTAGTGCAGTAGTGGTTTTGTAGTGTAGGGGGTCGTGTTTTAGGGTTTAGGGTAGTGCAGTGGTGTTTTGGTAGTGTAGGGGGTCATGCTGGGGTTAGTGTTTTAGGGTTCGGGTAGTGCAGTGGTCTTTAGCTATTGTAGCGGGTTGTGCTTGGAGTAGTGCTTTAGGGTTTAGGGTAGTGCAGTGGTGTTTGGGTAGTGTAGGGGGTCATGCTGAGGGAAGAGTTTAAGGGTTTAGGTTAGTGCAGTGATGTTTGGATAGTGTAGGGGGTCATGCTGGGGGTAGATGTAGGGTTTAGTGTAGTACAGTGGTATCTGTGTAGTGTAGGGGATAGTGCTGGGGTAGTGTTTTAGGGTTTAGGGTAGTGCAGTGGTGTTTTGGTAGTGTAGGGGGTTGTGTTTTATGGTTTAGGGTAGTGCAGTGGTGTTTGTTAGTTTAGGGGATAGTGCTGGGGGTAGTGTTTTAGGGTTTAGGTTAGTGCAGTGGTGTTTGTGTAGTGTAGGGGTTCGTGTTTTAGGGTTTACGGTAGTGCAGTGGTGTTTGGGTAGTGTAGGGGGTTGTGTCTTAGTGTTGTGGGTAGTGCAGTGGTGTTTGGGTAGTATAGGGGTCATGCTGGGGGTAGATTTAGGGTTTAGAGTAGTGCAGTGGTGTTTGGGTACTGAAGGGGGTCAAGCTGGGGGTAGTGTTTTAGGGTTTAGGGTAGCGCAGTGGTGTTTGGGTAGTGTAGGTGGTCGTGCTGGGGGTAGTGTTTTAGGGTTTAGGGTAGCGCAGTGGTGTATGGATAGTGTAGGGTGTCGTGCTAGGGGTAGTGTTTTAGGGTTTAGGGTAGCGCAGTGGTTTTTGGGTATTGTAGAGTGTCGTACTGGGGTAGTGTTTTAGTGTTTAGCGTAGCGCAGTGGTTTTTGGGTAGTGTAGGGGGTCCTGCTGGGGGTAGTGTTTTAGGGTTTAGGGTAGTGCAGTGGTGTAGGGGGTCATGCTAGGGGGCGTGTTTTAGGGGTTAAGTCTAGTGCAGTGGTGTTTGTGTAGTATAGGGGGTTGTGTTTTAGGGTTTAGGGTAGTGTAGTGGTGTTTGGGTAGTGTAGGGGGTCGCGCTGGGGTAGTGTTTTTGGGTTTAGGGTAGCGCTGTGGTGTTTGGGTAATGTAGGGTGGCGTGCTTGTGATAGTGTTTTAGGGTTTAGGGTAGCGCATTGGTGTTTGGGTAGTGTATGGGGTTGTGCTTGGGGTAGTGTTTTAGGGTTTAGGGTAACACTTTGATGTTTGGGTAGTGTAGGGGGTTGTGCTGGGGTAGTGTTTTAGGGATTAGGGTAGCGCAGTGGTGTTTGGGTAATGTAGGGGGTCATGCTGGGGTAGTGTTTTAGGGTTTAGGGTAGAGCAGTGGTGTTTTGGTAGTGTAGGGGGCGTGCTGGGGGTGGTGTTGTAGGGTTTTGCGTAGCACAGTGGTGTTTGGGTAGTGTAGGGGGTTGTGCTGGGGGTGGTGTTTTGGGGGTTTGGGTAGTGCAGTGGTGTTTGTGTAGTGGAGAGGGTCGTGCTGGGGATAGTGTTTTAGGGTGTAGAGTAGTGCAGAGGTGGTTGTATAGTGTGGGGGGTCATGCTGGGGGTAGTGTTTTAGGGTTTAGGGTAGTGCACAGGTTTCTGTGTAGTGTAGGGGAACGTGTTTCAGGGTTTAGGGTAGTGCAGTGGTGTTTGTGTAGTGTATGGGGTTGTGCTGGGGGTAGATGTATTGCTTAGGGTAGTGCAGTTGTGTTTGGGTAGTGTAGGGGGTCGTGTTGATATAGTGTTTTAGGGTTTAGGGTAGTGAAGTGGTGTTTGTGTAGTGTAGGGGGCATGCTGGGGTGGTGTTTTAGGGTTTTGGGTAGCGCTGTGATGTTTGGGTAGTGTAGGGTGCCGTGCTTGTGGTAGTGTTTTAGGGATTAGGGTAGCGCGTTGGTGTTTGGGTAGTGTATGGGGCTGTACTTCGGGTAGTGTTTTAGGGTTTAGGGTAGCGCATTGCTGTTTGGGTAGTGTAGAGGGTTGTGCTGTGGGTAGTGTCTTAGGGTTTAGGGTAGAGCAGTGGTGTTTTAGTAGTGTAGGGGGCATTCTGGGGGTGGTGTTTTAGGGTTTTGGGTAGCACAGTTGTGTTTGGGTAGTGTAGGGGGTTGTGCTGGGGGTGGTGTTTTGGGGATTTGGGTAGCGCAGTGGTGTTTGTGTAGTGTAGGGTGTCGTGCTGGTGGTAGTGTTTTAGGGTTTAGGGTAGCGCATTGGTGTTTGGGTAGTGTAGGCGGTTGTACTGGGGGTAGTGTTTTAGGGTTAGGGTTAGGGTAGCGCAGTAGTGTTTGGGTAGTGTAGGGGGTCATGTTGGGGGTAGTGTTTTAGGGTTTAGGGTAGCGCAGTGGTGTTTGCGTAGTAGAGGGGGTCGTGCTGGGGATAGTGTTTTAGGGTTTAGGGTAGCGCAGTTGTGTTTGGGTAGTGTAGGGGTCGTGCGGGGGGTAGTGTTTTAGAGTTTAGGTAGCGCAGTGGTGTTTGTGTAGTGTAGAGGGTCGTGCTGGGGGTAGTGTTTTAGGGTTTAGAGTAGTGCAGTGATGGTTGTATCGTGTGGGGGGTCGTGCTGGGGGTAGTGTTTTAGGGTTTAGGATAGTGCATTGGTGTTTGTGTAGTGTATGGTGTCTTGCTGGGGATAGTGTTTTTGGGTTTAGGGTAGTGCAGTGGTGTTTGGGTAGTATAGGGAGTCGTGCTGGGGGTAGATTTAGGGTTTAGATTAGTGCAGTGGTGTTTGTGTAGTGTAGGGGGTAGTACTGGGGGTAGATTTAGGGTTTAAGTTGTGCAATGGTGTTTTTGTATTGTAGGGGGTCCTGCTGGGGGTAGTGTTTTAGGGTTTAGGGTTGTGCAGTAGTATTTGTGTAGTGTAGGGGGTCGTGCTGTGGGTAGTGTTTTAGGGTTTAGTGTAGTGCAGTGGTGTTTGTGTAGTGTAGGGGTAGTGTTTTAGGGTTTAGGGTAGTGCAGTGGTGTTTGTGTAGTGTAGGGGTTCATGCTGGGGTAGTGTTTTAGGGTTTAGTGTAGTGCAGTGGTCGTTGTGTAGTGTAGGGGTAGTGTGTTATGGCTTAGCGTAGTGCAGTGGTGTTTGGGTAGTGTAGGGGGTCGTGCTGGGGGTAGATTTAGGGTTTAGGTTGTGCAATGGTGTTTTTGTATTGTAGGGGGTCCTGCTGGGGGTAGTGTTTTTTTGGTTTAGGGTTGTGCAGTAGTATTTGTGTAGTGTAGGGGGTCGTGCTGGGGGTAGTGGTTTAGGGTTTAGTGTAGTGCAGTGGTGTTTGGGTAGTGTAGGGGGTCATGCTGAGGGAAGAGTTTAAGGGTTTAGGTTAGTGCAGTGATGTTTGGATAGTGTAGGGGGTCATGCTGGGGGTAGATTTAGGGTTTAGTGTAGTACAGTGGTATCTGTGTAGTGTAGGGGATAGTGCTGGGGTAGTGTTTTAGGGTTTAGGGTAGTGCAGTGGTGTTTTGGTAGTGTAGGGGGTTGTGTTTTATGGTTTAGGGTAGTGCAGTTGTGTTTGTTAGTTTAGGGGGTAGTGCTGGGGGTAGTCTTTTAGGGTTTAGGTTAGTGCAGTGGTGTTTGTGTAGTGTAGGGGTTCGTGTTTTAGGGTTTACGGTAGTGCAGTGGTGTTTGGGTAGTGTAGGGGGTTGTGTCTTAGGGTTGTGGGTAGTGCAGGGGTGTTTGGGTAGTATAGGGGTCATGCTGGGGGTAGATTTAGGGTTTAGGGTAGTGCAGTGGTGTTTGGGTACTGAAGGTGGTCATGCTGGGGGTAGTGTTTTAGGGTTTAGGGTAGCGCAGTGGTTTTTGGGTAGTGTAGGTGGTCGTGCTGGGGGTAGTATTTTAGGGTTTAGGGTAGCGCAGTGGTGTATGGATAGTGTAGGGTGTCGTGCTAGGGGTAGTGTTTTAGGATTTAGGGTAGCGCAGTGGTTTTTGGGTATTGTAGAGTGTCGTACTGGGGGTAGTGTTTTAGTGTTTAGGGTAGCGCAGTGGTTTTTGGGTAGTGTAGGGGGTCCTGCTGGGGGTAGTGTTTTAGGGTTTAGGGTAGTGCAGTGGTGTAGGGGGTCGTGCTGGGGGGCGTGTTTTAGGGGTTAAGTCTAGTGCAGTGGTGTTTGTGTAGTATAGGGGGTTGTGTTTTAGGGTTTAGGGTAGTGTAGTGGTGTTTGGGTAGTGTAGGGGGTCGCGCTGGGGTAGTGTTTTTGGGTTTAGGGTAGCGCTGTGGTGTTTGGGTAATGTAGGGTGGCGTCCTTGTGATAGTGTTTTAGGGTTTAGGGTAGCGCATTGGTGTTTGGGTAGTGTATGGGGTTGTGCTTGGGGTAGTGTTTTAGGGTTTAGGGTAACACTTTGATGTTTGGGTAGTGTAGGGGGTTGTGCTGGGGTAGTGTTTTAGGGATTAGGGTAGCGCAGTGGTGTTTGGGTAATGTAGGGGGTCATGCTGGGGTAGTGTTTTAGGGTTTAGGGTAGAGCAGTGGTGTTTTGGTAGTGTAGGGGGCGTGCTGGGGGTGGTGTTGTAGGGTTTTGCGTAGCACAGTGGTGTTTGGGTAGTGTAGGGGGTTGTGCTGGGGGTGGTGTTTTGGGGGTTTGGGTAGCGCAGTGGTGTTTGTGTAGTGGAGAGGGTCGTGCTGGGGATAGTTTTTTAGGGTGTAGAGTAGTGCAGACGTGGTTGTATAGTGTGGGGGTCATGCTGGGGGTAGTGTTTTAGGGTTTAGGGTAGTGCACAGGTTTCTGTGTAGTGTAGGGGAAGGTGTTTCAGGGTTTAGGGTAGTGCAGTGGTGTTTGTGTAGTGTATGGGGTTGTGCTGGGGGTAATGTTTTAGGGGTTAAGGGTACTGCAGTGGTGCTTGTGTAGTATAGGGGGTTGTGTTTTAGGGTTTAGGGTAGTGCAGTGGTGTTTGGGTAGTGTAGGGGTCGTGCTGGGGGTAGATGTATTGCTTAGAGTAGTGCAGTTGTGTTTGGGTAGTGTAGGGGGTCGTGTTGATATAGTGTTTTAGGGTTTAGGGTAGTGAAGTGGTGTTTGTGTAGTGTAGGGGGCATGCTGGGGTGGTGTTTTAGGGTTTTGGGTAGCGCTGTGATGTTTGGGTAGTGTAGGGTGCCGTGCTTGTGGTAGTGTTTTAGGGATTAGGGTAGCGCGTTGGTGTTTGGGTAGTGTATGGGGCTGTGCTTCGGGTAGTGTTTTAGGGTTTAGGTTAGCGCATTGCTGTTTGGGTAGTGTAGAGGGTTGTGCTGTGGGTAGTGTCTTAGGGTTTAGGGTAGAGCAGTGGTGTTTTAGTAGTGTAGGGGGCATTCTGGGGGTGGTGTTTTAGGGTTTTGGGTAGCACAGTTGTGTTTGGGTAGTGTAGGGGTTGTGCTGGGGGTGGTGTTTTGGGGATTTGGGTAGCACAGTGGTGTTTGTGTAGTGTAGGGTGTCGTGCTGGTGGTAGTGTTTTAGGGTTTAGGGTAGCGCATTGGTGTTTAGGTAGTGTAGGCGGTTGTACTGGGGGTAGTGTTTTAGGGTTAGGGTAGCGCAGTAGTGTTTGGGTAGTGTAAGGGGTCATGTTGGGGATAGTGTTTTAGGGTTTAGGGTAGCGCAGTTGTGTTTGGGTAGTGTAGGGGTCGTGCGGGGGGTAGTGTTTTAGAGTTTAGGTAGCGCAGTGGTGTTTGTGTAGTGTAGAGGGTCGTGCTGGGGGTAGTGTTTTAGGGTTTAGAGTAGTGCAGTGATGGTTGTATCGTGTGGGGGGTCGTGCTGGGGTAGTGTTTTAGGGTTTAGGGTAGTGCATTGGTGTTTGTGTAGTGTATGGTGTCTTGCTGGGGATAGTGTTTTAGGGTTTAGGGTAGCGCAGTGGTGTTTGCGTAGTAGAGGGGGTCGTGCTGGGGATAGTGTTTTAGGGTTTAGGGTAGCGCAGTTGTGTTTGGGTAGTGTAGGGGTCGTGCGGGGGGTAGTGTTTTAGAGTTTAGGTAGCGCAGTGGTGTTTGTGTAGTGTAGAGGGTCGAGCTGGGGGTAGTGTTTTAGGGTTTAGGGTTGTGCAGTAGTATTTGTGTAGTGTAGGGGGTCGTGCTGGGGGTAGTGTTTTAGGGTTTAGTGTAGTGCAGTGGTGTTTGTGTAGTGTAGGGGTAGTGTTTTAGGGTTTAGGGTAGTGCAGTGGTGTTTGTGTAGTGTAGGGGTTCATGCTGGGGTAGTGTTTTAGGGTTTAGTGTAGTGCAGTGGTTGTTGTGTAGTGTAGGGGTAGTGTGTTATGGCTTAGCGTAGTGCAGTGGTGTTTGGGTAGTGTAGGGGGTCGTGCTGGGGGTAGATTTAGGGTTTAGGTTGTGCAATGGTGTTTTTGTATTGTAGGGGGTCCTGCTGGGGGTAGTGTTTTTTTGGTTTAGGGTTGTGCAGTAGTATTTGTGTAGTGTAGGGGGTCGTGCTGGGGGTAGATTTTTAGGGTTTAGTGTAGTGCAGTGGTGTTTGTGTAGTGTAGGGGTAGTGTTGTAGGGTTTATGGTAGTGCAGTGGTGTTTGTGTAGTGTCGGGGTTCATGCTGGGGTAGTGTTTTAGGGTTTAGTGTAGTGCAGTGTTCGTTGTGTAGTCTAGGGGTCATGTTTTAGGGTAGTGCAGTGGTGTTTTGGTAGTGTAGGGGGTCATGCTGGGGGTAGTGTTTTAGGGTTTAGGGTAGTGCAGTGGTGTTTGAGTATTGTAGGGGGTTGCGCTGGGGTAGTGCATTAGGGTTTAGGGTAGTGCAGTGGTGTTTGGGTAGTGTAGGGGGTCATGCTGGGGGAAGTGTTTAGGGTTGTGCAGTGGTGTTTGTGTAGTGTATGGGGTCGTGCTGGGGGTAGATTTAGGGTTTAGGGTAGTACAGTGGTGTTTGTGTAGTGTAGGGTGTAGTGCTTGGGGTAGTGTTTTAGGGTTTAGGGTAGTGCAGTGCTGTTTTGGTAGTGTAAGGGGTTGTGTTTTAGGGTTTAGGGTAGTGCAGCGGTGTTTGGTAGTGTAGGGGGTAGTGCTGGGGGTAGTGTTTTAGGGTTTAGGGTAGTGCAGTGGTTTTTGTGTAGTGTAGGGGGTCGTGTTTTAGGGTTTAGGCTAGTGCAGTGGTGTTTGGGTAGTGTAGGGGTCGTGTTTTAGTGTTGAGGGTAGTGCAGTGGTGTTTGGGTAGTGTAGGGGGTCGTGCTGGGGGTAGATTTAGTTTTTAGGGTAGTGCAGTGGTGTTCGGGTACTGTAGGGGGTCATGCTGGGGGTAGGGTTTTAGGGTTTATGGTTGTGCAGTGGTGTTTGTGTAGTGTAGGGGGTTGTGCTGTGGATATTGCATTTTTCGACCTCTTTCTTCTATTTTTCAGTAATTACTAAACATGGGCAGGAAGTGCATGGTGGAAGTGTTACTGTGCAGCTTTCACTGGTGTGAGACACTTCACCGACCCACTGAGGATTTTAATAATTTCATATTGGCAGCGCGCAAGCTACTCACATGAGACAATAGCCCGGTATTACGAAGACCATCAGGCAGTGCAGTGTCACAAACTATTTAAGGTGCAGGGATTTGCTTGGCGTCTGTTTCAACATAGCCCTTGACAAAGTGCTAGATGAACATGAAACGCGTTTGGCTCCAAGAACTGGTGTTGGAATTCTTTTGCCTGTGAAGCTGTATCTGCCACCGATTAAACTCTGAAAACTTACCTTCCTGTGTGAGGCTTCTGTCAAGAGGGCAACTTGTTTGTTGGCACAAGAAAACAGTAACATAAACGCAAAAAAACAGGAAAAGGGGGCAGGGTAGAAACACCCTGACCCCCTAGGCCTGCTCAGGGGGTCCCACAAGGACCGTCAGAGCCCAAAAAAGCATTTTAAAAAAAAACTAAAAACATCTGAATTTGCCCTGGGTGCGCGAATCCGGCCGAGAAAATAAAAACAAACAAAGCAGGTGAGCCAAGTCCCGGTGGCATGCTTAAATATAACTGCGGGGGCCCAGGAGGACCCCCGCAGCCCCGAGGACCGCCACCCTCAGGGGCTTTGATAAATTATTTGAAGGGGGCACATGGCCCCCCTGCAGCCCCAGGGACCGCCACCCCCCCGGGCTTGTTTTTTTAATGTTTGGGGGCCTCCAAGGCCCCCCAGAGCCCCAGGGACCGCCACACCCGGGGCTTCCATTAATTACTTGCGGGGGGCACACTGCCACCCCACAGCCCCAGGGACCGCCAAATCTTTATTTTTATAAAAAAATATATACCTGTGTGGGGGCTCGAGCCTCACCCACACACCCCGGGGACCGCCAAATCCCCGGGGCACTCAAATGTTAATTTGGGGGTCCGTTACGGACCCCCGAGCCCCGGGGACCACCACCTCCCTGGGGCTGTGCATGTGATCGGAGGGGGGCCACACGGCCCCCCGCCTGGAGCTTGGGATGGCCCTGGGGACCGACACCCCCCAGGGCTGGCTCCTGCAGTGTCCCAGGGTGCCCAACCCGTGACACTGCAGTTTGCTATGACAGGGCGGGAGCCGTGCTGCTTCCATCCTGTCATAGCAAACCGTGGTTTGGATTTTGGAAGAGAGAGCAGTAAACATGCTCTCTTCCAAAATTCAAACTACATTGCTTTTCCACATGGGGAGCTGCATGTCAGCAGGGACCGTGGGGGCATTGGGGCGCCCCCCACGGTCCCCAATGAAGTGGCCAGGCCCCGGTGGGTGGGGTCCCCGGGGCCAAGAAGTGGCCCAGGAGAGGGGCCATACGGCCCCCCTCCCCCTTAATTAAATTTTTTTTTTTTAAAACACTCAATGGGGCGATAAATGGCCTGAGGAGGGGGGCCACGCAGCCCCCCTTCAAAGATATAAACAAAAACAAAAAAAACACTGCCCATGACCCGAAGAATGGGGTCTCAGGGGCGGAATATGGCCTTGTGAGGGATGTCACGCGGCCCCCTTCCATTTAAAAAAAAAAATAGGGGTGAGGCCCTGGGGGATGGGGTCCCCAGGGTAAATAAAATAGGAAAGGAAGGGGGGCCACACAGCTCCCCTTCTTAAAAAAAACAAATAAAACAAAAAAGACGGGCATCGCGCCGGAGGCCCCGCACCCTCCCTGCAGCACTCTGCAAACGCACCCCCTGGCACATTGTAAGATGGGGAAGTAATTCCCCTTGAATACTGGGGGTCCCTGGGGGCCAACTAGCCCACCAGGAACCTCCAGTATGCGCCAGGGAGCAGCATTGCAGAGAAGTGTTGAAAGGCCACGCCCCCCTTTACACCTCTCTGCAACGAAGCTCTGTGGCACTTACTGGAGGTACCTGGTGGGCTAGTTGGACCCCAGGGACCCTCAGGATTCAAGGGGACTTTATCCCCCAACTTAAAACGCGCCACGGGGCACGTTTGCACAGTGGTGAAGGGAGGGGGCAGGGCCTCAGTGAACATGTGTGCAATCACGCCCTGTGGCGCTTTTTAAGTTGGGGAATTAATTCCACTTCAATCCTGAGGGACCCTGAGGGCCAACTAGGCCACCAGGTACCTCCAGTAATCGTCACAGGCCTGCACTGCAGAGAGGTGGTCCAGGCCACGCCCCTTTTTACACCTCTCTGCAACGCAGCACTGTGGCGCTTACTGGAGGTACCTGGTGGGCTAGTTGGACACCAGGGACCCTCAGGATTCAAGGGGACTTAATCTCCCAACTTAAAACGCACTACGTGGCGTGTTTCCACAGTGGTGATGGGAGGGGGCGGGGCCTGAGGTGACATGTGTGCAAACATGCCCTGTGGCACATTTAAAGTTGGGGAATTAATTCCCTTTTAATCCTGAGGGCTCCTGGGGGCCAAATAGCCCACCAGGTGCTTTCAGTAAGCTCCACTGCGCTGCGTTGCAGAGAGGTGGTCCAGGCCATGCCCCTTTTTACACCTCTCTGCAACGCAGCACTGTGGCACTTACTGGAGGTACCTGGTGGGCTAGTTGGACACCAGGGACCCTCAGGATTCAAGGGGACTTAATCCCCCAACTTACAACGCACCAGGGGGCATGTTTGCAGAGTGGTGGAGCAAGGGGGCATGGCCTTTGTCTACCTCTCACCAATCCCATTGTGTGGGGTTACTGGAGGTAAAAGGTAGGCTACTTGGCCCCTAAAGGACCCCCAGCAGTGAAGGGGACTTCAATCCCCATCCAAGAGCGTGCCAGGGAGCGCGTTTGTAGAGTGGTGGGCAAAGTGGGCATGGCCAGGTACGAGTACTTACCAATGCTGCTGTGTGGGACTGACTGGAGGTAATAGTTTGGGAAGTTGGCCCCCATGGATGTCCTCGGGGGCCAACTACCCCTCTTGTTACTGCCAGTAATTCCCACATAGTGGGATTGCTGAGACGTCTTCGGAGGCCATGGCCCCCTCTCTCTACCACTCTGCAAACGTGCCTCGTGGCAGACTACCGGATGGGGGATGAAGTCTAATTTAGTCCTGAGGGAGTTTGGGGGCGAAGAATCCCTCCTGGTACCTCCTGTAAGTCCTACGCAGCGGAATTCCTGAGCGATGGTTGGACGCCCAGCACCCTTTCTCCACCACTCTGCAAACGCGACTACTAGTTAAAGTAGCATATTTCTGCACCTCTGACTTAGAGGTAGTTTTAATTCCCCTGCCATATTATGTACTAGGGCCTTACAGAGGAGGTCATGCTAATCACAGGGGTACCCCAACGCATAGTGTTCCCTAGTGTATGTAGGTGTTTTCACTTTATTCTAAGTGTCTTTTAGCATAGCACTGGCTCTAGGCCTGGTTAGTCAGAGTCAGTTACCACCAGTACCTGTCTGAAAAAGTTGTGGGCACAGGATGATTGTGCAACAAGGCCTCTTTCTGCTCCTCTGTTGGTTCTTTCTGCACGT
Source organism: Triturus cristatus (assembly GCF_964204655.1). Classification (NCBI taxonomy): domain Eukaryota; kingdom Metazoa; phylum Chordata; class Amphibia; order Caudata; family Salamandridae; genus Triturus; species Triturus cristatus. Next base: position 849,034,813 of record NC_140590.1, read on the forward strand.
CTTGCTTCTTCCTGCACTTTTCTTCATCTTTGTGGACTTGTGTTGTTTCTTTCTGCATTTCTTTTGCTTCTTTCTGTGCGTTTTTTCTTCTTTCTTCACATGTCCTACTTCCGTAGGCCTAGTTAGAAACTAGCATATGAAAAACCTTTGAAATTCACTGAAAAACCATAGGTTTCAGACACGTTATAGTTAGAAATTAGCCTTTAAAAACCTTAGAAATTCACTGAAAAAAACATAGGTTTTAGGGAAAGTTATAGCTAGTTGGACATTTCACTCGTACAAAACCCGTGAAATTCCCCCATTATAGTTAGTTCAGCTAACTATAACTCGCGCCCCCACAATGCACTGCTAATGATGTCACATATTACATCACTCATGACATGGTCAGTGACATCACTGATGACATCACTGATGACATCTCAAATGACATCACTGATGACATCATCCATGTGATAATTTCATGCATCTTCTCACACCCTAATATAACTTTAGATACACCCACTCTAAATTACAGACTACCATTTTCAAAACCATAGACACTCCAACACCAATAACTACATACCCACTCACTGATTCTTAGGTCTACACACACATCCACTCACCCGTACAGTCACTCATACTGATGGTCACAGTACCATCATATGCACTCATACACCTACCTATATAGACACTCACACACCACCACTCATCCATAGAGGTACTCACACACCAAGTCAGTCATGCAAATAATTAATCATACTCCCATTTACTCACCTATACAGTTATACACACACCAGCTCACTTACTCAGACAAATAATAGCACATTCTTACGTTCTTATACAATCATTGATACATGCACACACTCATCCATGCAGCCACTCTCACAATCACACACTCTCACTTATAGCCATTTATATACTCTAACACACATATATACTGCCTTTCATATATGTAGTTACTCACACATGTACCACTGAGATATACATTCACTCACTAACACACCCATACACACACTCACCCACCCATACAGTCCATCACAGATGCACATTTCAAACTATTCACCCAGTGAATCACCCACTCACACATCTATGCACAGAGTCACACACACCCCACCCAAACAAACACTCAGGCACCCATACAGATACTCAACCAATCAATAACTCATATAGACACTTATGTAGTTATTCACAAACCCATGCAGTCTCTTACACACCAACAGACGGATACAGAGATCCACACAGTTTAGTCACTAACCCATGCATTCAGTAAGATACGTTTAATCACTCACTTATAGAGTCAGTCACGCACCTAGTAAATCATCCATTCAGACACTTATACACCCACTCATTCTTCAATATGCCTTTCCCTATATATATTAAACATATTTAAACTTTACAGAAACACACAGTCACTGGATGATGTCATCAGTGATGTCATCAGTGATGTCATTTGAGATGTCATCAGTAATGTCATAAGTGATGTCAATGACCATGTCATGAGTGATGTAATATGTGACGTCATCAGCAGTGCATTGCGGGGGCGCGAGTTATAGTTAGCTGAATTAACTATATCGGGGGAATTTCACAGGTTTTGTATGAATTAAATGTCCAACTAACTATAACTTTCCCTAAAACCTATGGTTTTTTCAGTGAATATATATATATATATATATACATACACACACACACATATTGCCTCTAGGCTATAGGTAGTTATATTTAGGACCAAAGTTTCCATAGGAAAAGCGCTTTTTTGCTAATAGCTCTGGCGCCACTTGACAAATCTTTAAGAAGTTTCCCAAAAATTCCCTTTTTTGGTTCAGCTGGTGTGTTGAATGTTTTGGGGTGATCCATTAAGCGGGGGCCGTGAAAAAAAAGGGGTCCTAAAACTCGTTTGCCATGGGGATTTTTCATTTTTTGTACATGACTATAGCCCGAACGGCTGAACGGAATCATACCACATTTGGCAGAAAGCTAGATGTTGGTCCAGAAAGCATGCATTTTATAATTTGGTGTAAATCTGTTTAGTAGCTTCAGAGTGTTAGAAATGAGGGTCTCTAGTAGGCAGAGGTAGGTACCTGTGTCCAAATAGCGGCCCTTGCTTCTAGTCAGGGTAAGGGGGATACTCACTTTAGATAACCCCTGTTCACCCATTGGTGGCTTAGCATGAGCAGACAGGCTTATCCCAAAGGCAATGTGTAAAGTATTTGTACCAACACTCACAGTAGCATAGTGGAAACACCACAAATGGACACCACACCAGTTTAGCAACATAATATATCTTTATCTAAATTTAACAAGACCATACTGACAAAACTCCAACATACAAGTATTACGAAAAATGACTTTCAAAAGGTTTTAGCAACTGAGCCCATAGAAAACTATGGATGCGTGATTTCTTGCAAACTACCTATTTTGTTGCGACAAAATTCACCAGGCCCAAACAGCCTCAGCAATGCGAAGCATCCAAAAACAAAGAGAGGCATAGTTTCCTGAGACCTTCATGGATGCGATGCAACAGTTCCGCTGGGCAGTGGGGAGCGGTGCATCGGGTCCGGTCTGTAGGGGGAAGCAATGCATTGATTCTGAGACAACTCCGATCCATGGGTGTTGCGTCAGGGAAAACTTGCCACACAGGGAGGATGGGTGAAAATCCGGGATGCGTCGGCGAACGATGCGGCAGCGTTAAGTGGCGCTGCATGGATTTCTTCAGCCGTGATCCCTCGATGGATCGATTCTTGCAGCAGCGACAGGCGCTGCGTCAGTATCAGTAGCAGCCATGCGGGGAGATTGTTTGAACACCATGATGTTGCATCATAAAAACTGTCGCAAGAAGAGCAATGGGGAGTGGAGTTGGCCTAACTGCTAGGACGGTCGACCTCGAATATGGGGAACTGGATTCGAGTCTCGGCAATGACACTGAACATCCTGTGATTCTGGGCAAATCACTTAATCTCCCCGTGCTTAACCAAAATAAATGTGTGTCCTCATGTAACGTAACTGGTGCTATGTAAAGCACTCTGATACCCGATTCAGGTCAAGTTTGCGCTATATAAAACTCTAAAAAACTAAAATAAAAGCATCAATTTGCTTGTTGTTTCGTTGCTTTCCAGGTCCCAACAGCAGAAGCAACCGTCAGAGGCCTTACACAGTAACAGGCACTCCTGGCAGGTCAGAACTCCCAGCAAGGAAGTTCAGGGGAGCTGGGAGTGAAGTCTTTGTGTTTTTGAGACTTCAAAACAGGAGGCAAGCTCTACTCAAGCCCTTGGAGACTTTCCTCAAGCAGGGGACACAGCACACAGTAAAGTTGACCTAATTTCCTTGGCAGAAACAGCAAACCCCAGACACACAGCGAGGGCAGTACTTCTCCTTAGTTTCTCCAGCTCTTCTCCTTGACAAAGGTTCCTCTTGATTCCAGAAGTAGTATAAAGTAGTATAAAGTTCAGGGGTTTTAGGTCTAATACTTATACCCCAAAGTGTCTGTGTTCTCTTTGTGCAGATAAGGCCTATGCCTAGTCAAAACCAGTTCTGTCCACTCTGGTGCAGCTTCCTGATAGGAGGTGGAGACAGAATCGTGGAAAGCAGACCAGGCCCATTCAGGTGAAAGAAAATTTCCTCCCCTACTCTAAATGCAGCACAGGTCTTTTCAGCTCAGCCCTGACTCATAGGGCTCTCTGGAGCCACTGCTCATCCCCAAGCCCTGACACTCCAAACCCAGAAGTCAATCCATATCCTAGTAGAGGTACACTGGATGGCTTAGCAAGAAAATACCTACTTTCCTAAAGTGGCATTTTCAACCACAGAATATAAAAATCACCCACACTAAAAGATACATTTTAACATTTTGAGTTCAGGCATACTAAACTTTATCTTCCTACCTTGTTCCCAGGGGTAGTTATGTTTATAAGATGTTATAAACAATCCCCCATTCTATCCTATGGGATCAGATAGCCTTGCAACAGTGAAAAATGAAATTGTCCGTAATTCATTATCAGGACATGCCACACACCTCAGGGCATGTCCTACCTTTCACATACCCTGCACCCTGCCCACATGGGTACCTTGGGCCTACCTTAGGGGTGACTAACACGTAAGACAAGTGTAGGGTAGGGCCTGGCAAGTGCATGCACTTGCAAGGTCAACATGGCAGTTAACACAGTGGCAGGTCTGAGTTGCCTTTTCAGAGCTACTCATGTGGGTGGCACAATCAGGGCTTCTGGCCCACTAGTAGCATTTGATTGACCAGCCCTGGCACTCTTAGTGCACTTTAGTAGGGACCTACCAGTAAATCAAATTTGCCAATCAGGAGGAACCAATTGTAAAAATAATTTACACAGGGGGCACTAGCACTTCGACACTGATCAGCAGTGGCAAAGTGCCCAAAGTATCTAAGCTAGCAAAACGAAATCCAGCACAGCATCAAAAATACAGGCGGTAGAGGCAAAATGTCAGGGGAAATCATGCCAAAGATGCCAAGTCTAACACAGAGATATTTAAGTTTAAAAAAAATAGGTATCTGGGAGTCAAAAATCCTACTCAAATCTTATTAAAATTTGATTGGCTGCCAACACTTCAACCAAGAAGTATTGGCAGCCATCTTTGGGCTCGGCTTGAATCTGAGTCCCACCAAAAAAAATTAAAAAAAGAAAAGGGGTCAGGGGAGAACTACCCTGCCCCCCTAGGCCTCTGGGGGAGGGGGTCCCACAGGGACCTCACACGGCCAAAAAAAGCATTTTTATTTTTTAAGCTTGGAGAATCTGTGGACCTTACCAAAATGTTTTTTTTAACGGCGCGCAGCCCCCTCTCCTAAATAAATATATATAGATATATTTTTTTTAAAGGACAGACTTTTGGGAATGAGGTCTCTGGGGCTGAAATCGGCCCAGGAGGGCCCGGGAGGAGAGCAATGCGGCCCCTCTCCCATTTACGAAATGCCTGGCCTCAGGGGATGGGGTGCCGTGGCGCAATTGCCCCAGAGAAGGGAGCCACATGGCCCCCTACCAGGGTAAAAAAGAAAAAAGAAAAATGCCAGCAAGTCACTGGAGACCCGCCCCCTTTCTCCACCACTCTACAGAGAGCCTCCTGGTTGGGGGTTGAAGTCACCTTAGGTCCAGAGGGTCCATGGGGGCCAAACTCTCCTTTTAACTTCTGTAAGTCCCAAACTATGGAACTCTTTACCCCCCAACATAAGATCCAACGTGAACAACCTTATCTTCAGAAATCTACTCAAGAATTGGCTCTTCCCCACATAAGTACCATAACCAAACAGGAATTTACAGCATATCCCTCTGTATATATAAGCATTTATTTTCCCTATAGATATGTACCCATCTTTGTGTATTGCTTTGAATAAACATGTAGAATAATTATGTTGTTAAAAAAAATCATCTTTGGTCTACATGTTCTTGCGTCCATTGTGCATCTTGTACCTCCATGTACTTGGATCTGTGTGTCTGTTACTTTTCTCCTGAAAAAGCATATCCTGTGCACTACCCTATTTCTCATCCTGTACCTCTATCAATATCTTTAATCTACATATACTTACCTCCTTTATGCATCTATATACTTTCAATGTACTTATGGATCTATATATTTATCACGTTCTTCTAATTTGGCATTTCAAATGCACTACCCTATTGCTCAGCCTATACCTCTCTCAATATATCTTCTAACCCAACTTTCTGGCTCATCTCAAACTTCTTTCTACTACTCTTTCCAATGCACTACCCTATCTCTCAACCTATACATCTAGCAATATATCCTCTACATCCACTCTCTCATTTATCCCAAACCCCATACCACTACTATGATCGTCAAAATAACCCTTTCTAGACTCTCTCCCACTCTACCCCTCCTTGTATCACCTGCTACCTTTTTTACTATACCGATCCCCCCCCAAAAAAACATTCTAAACTCTTCCCCTCTAAAAAACCTTTTTACTCATCCAAAAGCCTCCTCCTACTGCTATGGCCTAAAAAAATAAAACATCTTTCACTCTTCTATCCCTCCACTATCATTTTCAATCAAAATAACAGACTAACATGTTCACTTCTCAAATTCCATATTCCACTATACTAATTCACCACTAATCCTTTATGGGTTCCAGAGTAGCATGCTACTCACAGAAAAAGCACTTTGATGCCTCATCAGCACTATATAAATGCAATTACAATTACATATTTGTAAGATTTAAATTGATAAAACAGGTCAGGCCATATGCTAATTTCATCTAAAAGAAAGTTACACAGAGAGGAATCACTCGTATTTGAGGCATAAACTACACAGGTCATTAATGATATACTACTGTTGCCTGTACGTGCAATTAGCCATCTACTAGACCTGTCAAGTTTAACCAAGTGAGCAGACCATCCTCTCCTTTTAGAGAGTAGGGCTACCCCCTTGTTCAGGGCATTGATCCCCACGGCAGCAAGGATATGTTAGCCTAAACCACTAAACTTAGACAGTCCCCCAGTGGTAAGATATGTCTCCTGAATACAGACAAGATGAGGGTTAAGCATAAAGAGTTCTTCCCTCACATATCTGACTAGCGCTAGAGCGCATACTATTGATATCCCATCTAAGGGTCTGTAGCCCCTGGTTGTGACCACAGGTAGTATTATCTATTGATAGATTGAGATACACCCATAGAATGATGGTTCAACTCCACTGTTACTCATACTATCCCTTCTCTTTTTAACTGTATTAACAACGTGCCCTCCCCAAACCTTAGAATCCTTGCCCAAAACAGACCACAATCCATCAAATCCCTCCCCCCTTCCCCCTCTCACCCCTTCCACCCAGGCCCCCCATCCCCAGTTTACCCCACCCAAACCCATTCATGTACCACTCAGTCGAGTAGGACTTTGTTGTAGCCCTAGGTATGAATCCACACCTACACCCCAAACATAGAATTGGTGATCTGGCTGACACCAAGCCTCCACTACCTCCAGGGTTGATCTAAAACTCAAATATCAACAAAACTACTCCCATACAAGGAAGAGAAACGGTGAAAGGGCAAGTGAGCTAGGCTACAATAAGTATAAATAGAATGAAAAGAAGAAGGTGTGAAGACCACAAAAAGTCAAAAAGAGAAGGAGAAAAGTTTATAGGAAGCCTAAAGATGATTTAAGGCCACAAAAATACAGTGTAACATTCCAAAAACAATGCCAGCCAATACCAGCCAATGATTAATCAAAATATTCCCTAAACACTAATCGTGTTTTATAGTCCAAGCTGCAGAGCAGCTATTCTTTACATTCGTCCCATGATTTAAACAAGTCCTGAGCCTTCTCTGGGTCTTCACAGTAGATAGTTTGACCCCTAAAAATATTCCTCAATTCTGAGAGATCCAACAATGAGACCATGCCCTATGCTTCAGAAAATATAGTATTGACTCCAGCAATCACATCTGCACTCCACAGTCTCCTGACAATAGTTGGCCCTTACACAAAAATCTACTCTGCAAGCTTTGAGTGGTATAGATGGAAAATATGGTGCTGAACAAAAAGTTCCCTATGTAAATCTAAATAACCCTTAGATAGTCGACAGCGCAGCCTTGTTTAGGTTTATGGAAAGGGAACCTGTGTGTCCACTGTACTTGACAATCGATGTCCCTCTCACTAAGTTGTGAAAAGGCCTGTTGAAACAGATAACATATATTCTGGGGTCATCCTCCCTCTTTCCCTTCGGGTATCCTCAGCACCCGCAGATTATTGCATCGCATCCGTTTTTCAACATCCTCGAGTTTCTGTGACATTGTCAGTAATTTGCCATACTATTATTTAATTTGTTCTTTAATACCCTGCATAGATGACATCAAGCTGGCAGACTGGCTTTCTATATTGTTAAGGTGGCCATAGCGAATATTCATATTTTTGGACAATTTCCATAATACAAACTGCTCTTTCATATGGGAGGTCTTCAGGGTTAATGAGTCCTTCTTGTATTTCTCCCTCAGTAGTAGGAATGGATTGCATATGGTTGCAAGAGAGAGGGTGTCTTCATTAGTAGATGTTGAATGGTCAGGTTGCACTGAATCCGTCCTTTGTTGAATATTCAGCAACTGGTTCTCCAAAGTGAGGATTTATTAAAATTCCATGCAAACTATCTGTGATGCCAACTGATTTTCTGAAAAGCGAACCTCCTATAAAGTTACATTAGTAGGAGTTTGTTCCATGCCTTCTGGGTCCCATAGCATCTCGTCCTCGCTAGCATCTACAGAGTTGCCCAAAGGGACCATGGCAGTCTCAGGCATCGCAACTGACTTCCTAGCTGGTTGCAATACACTTTGCTTGGACGTGCTTCCATCAACTCCAGACCCCTAGATAGCTTCTGATTCTCCCAACCACCATCATCATTAGACCTGGAGTCAGATGTGGTCCAACTGCCAGTCTCAGAAAAGTCATATAATGAGTAGAAGGCCTCCAGGGCCTCTTGGGTTTTATGTAATTCATCAGAACCATGGACCTCAAAAGCCAATGTCCCTTAAGGACAAAAGGACCACTGGGGAAAAGCGACAGACTCCTGTACAATGGGGAGAGCCAAGCTAGTATCCCAGGCTTTATTAGATGCCTCCTGTCCCTGAATCAAGTTGTTTGTGTCAGCAGTGGCATGCACCCCTCATGGCACTGTCAAAGAGCCAGATATGATAGAAGGCATCACAGAACGATCAGAAATTGCTAGCACTAGCGGGGTAATAACAGAGTCACACAGGCCTGCTCCCTTAAGGCCAGAAATGGCCACCATTATTCTCTTAGCAGATGATACAGAAGAACCCTCTGCTGAAGCATTTAACTCTTTGCATACCTTAGTTGCCTTGATTATGGGTGGCAAACAGATCCTGTGTCGACGGAGCCAGCCCCCGTTCTCTCCATATGACACTTCATCCATCTCCTTTGTTCTCTCTTTTTCTGCTTGTCTTGCTCTTGCTCCTGTCCATTACTCCCGAATGGAAAAGCGCCAGAGAGAGACACCCATCAGCCAGTGCCCCAGCAGCCTCATAGGACAGCCAGCACTTCGCCTGTGCTCCATGCACAAAGACCAGTTCATTGGACTCCTTAGATGCTTTGGGCTTCTTATTCTGTGGTTCGGGAGCCAGCCCAACCATAGCAGCAGTGCTGACTACTTCCGCTAGTTAGTCCTGCAGCCTGGCTGAGCCTGCAGGCCGTCCCGGCTGCTTACCCATAGGCATGGGCGGGGGGTTCTGGCTCCTGCACCAATCCCCATAACCCAAGTCAGTCTTCCCCTTCGAGGGTCCGGCATCTTCTTCTCTGCTTTCCATGGGAATCGTGAGCCAATCCTCTGCATCAGGATGGGCCACACAGCAGCAGGTAAGGAACCCATGGTAAATGCAGGGATAGGCCTACGCCTTCTCCCACTGGCTGCAGCACCACACAAGGCTGGTGTAGGGTGTAAATCTCGCAGGTAAGAGTTCTCTCATGCTCAAATGGCAGCTGTGAAGAATGGCGGCAGAAGAAAAATAACAAAGTAGAATTGATTACTCTCAGACCATCTTGCTATGCCGCCAATTATATTTTCATTATCTAGATTGGAGAGTCTGTAACATTCTCAGCAATACCCCTAAGAGATGTAGAGGACAGACATTTGGGCGCCACATGGTCCAGCCCATTGGAGGTTTCCCGCTATCAGCGTTAAGATACCATAGTAATTGCACTCTTAGTAAAAGTTTTACTTACTTACTTTAAGCTGGAAACATTATTTAAATAAAATATGCATAATATGTAGCAGAAGTTGGTTAATGTGGCAAATGCAGCAATTCCATTATAATTAGGCCTGGGCTAAAATTCCGTTCCGCTCGCGGAAATTGCGATAATTTGACATTTTCGCGTTCCGCGGAGAGCGCGAAAATGTCAAAATTTCCGCAATCCGCATCTTACCGGAAATTTTTTGCTTGCTCGCGCTGTAAAATAATACATTCTCCCATGCGCACGATAGCCTTACCTGAATCCCCGCGTTCGCCGACAAGTTTTACCGATCCGGTCGCGTTCTCCCCGAGATGTTGGATTTTTGGTAGCCATTTTCGCTGTATCGCGATAGTTCGCGCCCGCAGTAACGTCATTCGTCGCGCGATCACGTCTTTCTTCTCGCGGTGCATAATTATGCACCGTGAGACAAGTGAAAACAAGATGGCCGCGCCCGTGAGCAACCGCATGGGTAAGTTGGCGAGCCGCGACCACGCAGAAAATACCGCGAACGGGCGGGAAAAAACTTCCGCATCTTCGCGATATTTCCGTGTGTTTGCGGCGAGATTTTTTACATTTTCGCGATAATTTGCGAAAGTGAATTTCGCAAATTCCACCCACCCCTAATTATAATGCAGAAGACAGAACAGAATCACATAATTCCAGTAGCCCAGAATATAAGGTTGCAAACCAACGCCATGATACGATGCACCAGGTGTTTGACTGCTGTCACAAGGCTAATCCTGTTTGCCACGGATTTTCTAGCAGAGAGCTCTTTCTGGTAGGTGATCTGTATGAATGTCAGTCTGTTGGGTAACAATGATTGACTGCCGGTCTGGCTGAGGTCTCTAATCTTGAGTTTTGCATGTGCACTTTTAGACCATTAGAAGGAAGATGGAGATGGAAAGGAGAAGCGGGGCAAACTGGAAGTAGAGTGAGAAAGGAGAAATAGGAATGAGGAGAAGGGTGGGAACGCCGGTTCTTGTTCTCATCCAATTACCTACAAGAACCCACTCAGGTCGCCATGATCTTTTTACTTGCAGAATAGCGTAGAGGGAAGAAACACAATTATCAAATCGTATTTACCGCAATTGGACATCTCAGAAAAGAAGACTCATAATCTGGGAGGTTGACCTTTTATTATCAGCAAAAACATCTGAATATATAGGCACCTCAGTACCAGGCACAAAAGATATATGGGGACTAATACAAATGCCAGTCTACGAAGTATCCGCATACGACTAACGATAAACAGAATTACAGCTTCTAAAAGCATCAAGTACCCTATGGCAATAGTGATATCAAAGTTTACAGTCATGAATCAAATCATTTCTGTCCCTACTCTATTCTAAGGTGACATCCCTACTCAACATTCCCTTCCAGGTGAGGATCGCATAAAAGGTGTCAGCAGTGAAACTTCCTAAGAATCCTTCACCATATGAGAGCTCGATCTATAATGCTCCTTTCAGTCCCTCTCCTAAGTCTCGTCTGCTCAACCCACGGGGCTCTGTCCCTAATACAAAACCCCAAAAAGCTGTACACGCCCTTCAGCACACCCCTCCAGGCAGCTTCTTCCTTCAGTAGATTTCCATTTGGATCCTTTCATCTTCCTTTCCACGAATTCGACCTTGGGTCCCAGGCCTTCTCTGTACCAGGAGTTGCAACTTTACATTCCAATCCACTCCCTTCATGTCTACTCCTTCTGTCTCCATTCCATTCAAACAAAGACTCATTCTAACTAACGAGCTACATGGCCTTGTACCTGCAGCCAAATGCTGAACAGAAAAAAAAACCCTAACATCATGAGGTTTCACAACTTACTGCAATTTAAGCTTTTCTAAAATCCCGTTGTCCTAATAAAGAATGGCTAAGATAAACGAAGGCCTTCACTTTACATATTTGGTTAGGCCTCAAACTAAACACACTACAATTACCAATTCTAATTATTCGTCTCATACTTAAGAGAACTACCTTCTTCGTTCCTCTAACATGACTTAATGTCTCTTAATGTATGACATTTTTATACTAAGCATTACACATACACCAATGCATTTCAGAATAACTGGTAGCCTTTCTCTTCTCTCGAGGCCTGTCTACATTTCTACTTTTCTATTTCAATGAATACATTTCCATTATTCTTGGATAACATGCTCAGTTATATGCGGGTGCTGGCTAACAATGAATATGGTGCACCCCTACAATTTTCGCATCAGCAACGCTCTATCAGTTCCCCCCTTTGATGACAACCTGTCATCACACTAATCCATTCATACAGAGGTGGTAACCATTCCATTATGTCGGAAGCCCTCCATTCTTTTTAGGTCCTGATACTGATCATCTTGCATATGCGCCATTCGTCTTTCATATCCCCTGAGAATCCTCTCAGCTCTGTTTCCTCGGTACCACTCGTACGATCTTACAAGTCCCCACAAACAGATCACACAAACCACCACAATCAGGATGGGTTTCAACACGTATCCAAGAATTCCCTTCCCGAAATCTGCAAACCAGCTTCCCACATGTCCAAATCCCTTCCCAATCTTCTCCCACACATTCTCTTCTGCCAATATTGCAGCTTCTTCATGAAGTGTGGTAATGTTGACTATATATTTCCTCAGCTCGGTATGAAATAAGTCTGAAGTCTTTCAAGTGACTTATAATAATCATACTTATTCAAATGCTTAAACGCTGGTACGTCAGGAAGTACTGTGTCATAATTAGAGAAATAGTACTCAAACTGTTTCCTTTCGTAAAACAGACTAAGCAATAGGCTGCAAGAAATCCCATAAGTCAATGGAAGGTGATGGTATCTAATACCCTCATCTACAGAAGCTGGCAACTGCATGCACACATAGCAATCTTTCGCATCCATCGCATCAACGTACTCATACAACAATTTCGCATATGCATTGAGTTTGAAATCACCTTTCGACAAATCCATGTGTAACATACGACTCTCTTCTAGCATCATAGCCTTTTTATCTCCTGAAATATCCTTCTCGGTACTGGGAGTGACAGGTGTAGGTGTTCCCAGCATCTTCCCCTCTTCCCTGTGGGCCACTGCATACGAAGTTATGACTACTGCAAAAATAACAGCGATAACTACTCCTAAAAGTGTACCTATCACTGTCTTTGCTCTACGGTGTGAATTTCTAGGCTCTGCCATTTTTCCCCCACGCTCAGAATCCAGTTCAATAACAATGGACGAGAGTCTCTTCCTCATTCAGGCTTGTATCTCAATGCAACAATTATCCCATGTAGCTAATTTTCTCTGCTAATATTCAGTTCTCTACTTTCTTTCGGATCAGCAAGGCTCCCTTCCTTTAGCTCCTTCTCGACAAAGTTCATCTCTAATCCAAAATAACTGCAGGTCCAAACAGCTCTAGGACTCCTTGCAAAATTTCAAGTTTGAGAGTTTTCAGTTCTTGGGGAGAAGGTACAACAGCAAAGCTCGGGAAAGCCAATGTATCCAAAATCAGACCACGAATGTTACTTAGGAGTGGCGGATCTGGAATATGGAGAGTCAGTACCCCCTCAATCTCCAATCCTGGGATCTTCAGCAACACTTCCGCCCTCAGAGCCGATGGACCGCTGACAAGAGTAATCGACCTCAGCCTCCCCGTACTCATCGGTCCTGGCATTCGTTGCTACGTACGTCCACTCAGGTGAAGCTTACCTGTGACACGGCACTCTGGCTCTCCTCGACCTTCTTGGAGCTTCCGGATCTTGTTCTTCCTCACTCTGTTCCGACTCGGTCACCTCCGATACTGGGGCAAGATCTCTTCTCGGTGTCCCTCTCGAATTTACCCGTCTCAGACTCACGGGCCAAACTCTTTCTGCTTCTGAGACACCCCTGCTCTCCCTTCCGATACCCTGTGCACTACCTTCTTCTCCGGCAGAATTTGGCTCCACTCCGCCGAATGCACCTTCTTCCGCTTCTGGTTCTGATTCGGAGTTTCTCTCACTCTCGCTTACAGCTTGTTCCAGTGCACAACCAGCTGCGTCAGCCACCCTTACAGCTTGACTTGCCCTCTCAGATGGCCCTGCCACCTCAGCTGGGTTTTCGTTCACGAGAGGGGCTGTATCTTCTAAGGGTGCTGGAACTCTACGGGTATGGGAGGCATGCACCCAGTTCGGTAGTCCCCCACACTTCACTGCAGTATTCGTAACCAGAATAATCTGGTAAGGGCCTCTCCAGCGAACGTCCAAGCAACTCTTCCTCACGTGCTTTCGTACCAACACCCAGTCCCCTGGGCACAGGTCGTGGCACAGATCACTTGCGGCTGGAACAGCTACTGCCTGCACCTGCTGGGACACAGAATGAACCACATCAGCCAGGCCTTTACAGTAGTCAAGAATTACATCATCAGTGATATTTATCAATGCAGAGGCTGGTATTGCTGCCACACGCATCGCCCTCCCCATCAATATTTCGTGGGGTGACAATCCAGTTTTCCTATCAGGCACACTTCGGAGACTAATCAGTACCAAAGGTAAGGCATCTGGCCACTTCAGAGGAGTCGAGGAGCACACTTTTGCCATTTGGGCCTTCAATGTCCCATTAACTTGTTCTACTATCCCAGAAGCCTCTGGTCGATAACTGCAATGCAACCTTTGATCTATGTTCAGGGCAGCACAAAGCAACTTCATTAGTTCGCTGTGGAAATGCATTCCTCTGTCCGATTCCAAAGAGGTCGGGAACCCGAACCTCTGGATGAGCTCTCTCAAAAGTAACTTAGCTACAGTTAGAGTATCACACCTGCGTGTCGGGTAAGCCTCCACCCATCTAGAAAAGACACACACTACGACTAATATGTACCTCAATCCATTACACCTTGGCATCTCTATGAAATCTAACTGCATCCTGTTGAAAGGGCCACCCGACCTCCCTATGTGACTCATTGTCACAGCTGTCCTCTTTCCTACATTCATTTGTTGACAGGTGACACATCTCTGACATACGGCTTCGGCTGCTGCCCGAAACTTCGTATTGTACCATGTTTGACGAAACACTCGCACCATCGCATCCCTGCCAAGATGCACAGCACCATGTATCAATCTTGCCATCGGATTCAACAGACATTCCGGTAACACCGCTCTTCCATCACTCGAAACCCAAACATCCACATCTCCCTTCTCACATCCTGCTCGCACCCAACTATCCCGTTCCTGGTCAGACACCTCATCTTGCAATTGTTTTAACTCTTCCCATGTGTCGGCCATCGCCAACATCACACTGAGGTCAGTTGTTTCTTCATTTCCCCTTATGTGTCGTTCTGTAAAGTCACACCCCTGTTCTGCACAAAATCGAGCAACTTCGTCTGCATAGTTATTCCCAAGAGACACAAAATCATTTCCCTTCATATGAGCAGAACATTTCACCACGGCAATTTCGTCTGGGCCTTGCAACGCCTCCAACAATTGTCTCACATATTCTCCATTTCTAATGGGTGACCCAGATGATGTCATGAACACCCTCTGAGACCATAGCTGTCCGAAGTCGTGAACGACACCAAACCCGTACTGGCTGTCCGTATAAATCGTTATACGGATCTGGTTAGCGGCCAAACAGGCACGAGTCAAAGCAATAAGCTCAGCCACCTGTGCGGAGTATACTCCTTCTAGACAAGCGGCTTCGACCACTCCGGTGATGGTACAGACAGCAAAGGCTGCTCTCGACTGACCCGTATTGTCTCTTAAACATGAACCATCTACAAAGAATATTTCATCTGGCTCGGAAAGTGGTTCATCCACAATATCAGGTCTGGGTTTGGTGCACAATTCAGTCACATCGAGGCAGTCATGATCCTCACAATCTTCATCATCTATATTTGGGATCGGCAACAATGTGGCAGGATTTAAAACAGAACACCTCTTCAACGTTACATTCTCAGCAGCTAGGATAACTTGTTCATAACGGGTCAATCTATTGTTCGTCAGGTGTTGTGTCTTAGTCCTAGTCATCAACAGTTCAACAGAATGTGGCACATGCACAGTAAGCGGATGACCCATTACAATGCTCTCACATCTCTCGATACTGACACCTGTTGCAGCAACGGATCTGAGACATCCGGGCAACGCAGAGGCTACTGGATCTAGTGTAGCCGAAAAGTAGGCAACTGGTCTATGGACATTCCCATGAACCTGAGTTAACACTGCCAATTCGCAACCTTCTTTTTCACAGCAAAACAATGCGAATGCCTTTTTATAATCAGGAATTCCCAAAGCTGGCGCACAGCACAAGGCTTCTATTAGTTTCAGAAATGACCTTAAACAGTCATAATCCCATGGTACCGGATCACTCACATCCTTGTGCGTCAGCCGTTGTAAGGGCTTCGCTTCAAAGGAGAAGTTCGGGATCCATTGGCGACAGTAGCCAACCATTCCCAAGAACATTCGAACTGCCCTCTGAGTCGTAGGGACAGGCATTCTCAAAATCGCATCTATTCGATCTGGCGATATCTTTCTTTTGCCTTTCTCAATCCGATGACCCAAATACTGTACTTCACTCAGACAGTACTGCAATTTATTTGGAGACACCTTATGCCCATTCTCTCCTAGGAAATTCAACAGTGCTACTGTATCAATCCTGCAGGCGTCCTCAGTTTTTGACGCCACTAGCAAATCATCTATGTACTGGACGAGAACAGACTCTTGGGGAAGCACCAGACCTTCAAGGTTCTTTTTCAAAATCTGATTGAAAATAGACGGGCTCTCAGTGTACCCCTGTGGGATACGACACCATGCTAACACACGATTCTCTAGCCTAAACGCAAAAAGAAATTGGCTCTCCTCATGCAGAGGAATCGAGAAAAAGGCTTGACACAGGTCAATCACGGTGAACCATTCCGCATCAAATGGGATTTGGAACAGGATCACGGATGGATTCGGTACCACGGGACAACACGGGATTACAATCTCATTAATTCTTCGCAAATCTTGCACAATCCTGAATTTCCCACTCGGTTTCTGCAGTCCCATTATGGGCGAGTTACATGGACTACCCCTGATTTCTCTCAAAATTCCTTGCCTAACTAGTCCGATCTCTTCCCCACTAAGTTCCCATACATCAACTGACACAGACTCCCTCAAATCTAAAGGGAGTTCCTCCACTGTGAGTGCAGGATACATTTCCACGCACCAACGCTGGTTCGCAACCTTAAAGGTCGCATCATCATCTCTTGTCTGGACTTCCACTCCATTCGGGGTGCAATAGATGGTACAATTAAGCTTACACAATAGATCTCTTCCCAACAAACAGACTGGACTAGAATCGCACACCACGAACTGGTGTCTGATGTCTGTCACTGAAGTTCCCGATCCTAATCGGTATTGGTTCAGTCAGTGGGCTAGTCAATTTCTTATTCGCTACCCCAACAACTTGGATTGTCTGGCCAGAAAAGGGTAGATACGGGATCACTGCGGATCTTACAGTCGATCTTGTAGCCCCCGTATCAACCAAAAAGGTCGTAGGGTGGCCATCGATCTCTGCTTCTACAAAGGGTCCCTTCTGATCTACTTCTAGGACCGCTCTAAGCGTACAATCATCGTCTCCTCCCCAGCAAGATCTTGTTGCTGGATCGGAGTCATCTTCCCCATTCACTTCGAATAGAGGCATCTGTACATATGTCCGAGCTCCCTGCTGCATATTCTGTATTCTAGGCGGTCGGGGAACCTGTACCAACGGAACATTCGTCCCCCCTTTTGTCATTCTAGGTTGCGTCACTACAGGGAGTGTGTCTGCCACTGGAACATGGGTCAACTCCTCTTCCTGTTGTATTTGATTTAACGGATTAAAAGGACACTCGCGTCTCCAGTGTCCAATCTGATGGCAAAGGTGACAAGCTGTGGTCTTTTTCAACACTGCCACATCTATTCCGGTCTTAGGATCAATTCCTCTCGGCCTTGCCTGTCCTTGAGCATTCTGTGCTCCTCCTTGGTAATTTCCCTGCCTCCTTCCCAACGTTCCTCCGGTAGATTGTCCCTGAACTGCGGTCTGCATCTGTACTAATAGCAGATTATCTTTCAATTTCTTGTGCTTAGACTCAATCTCATCGCTGCAATATCTAGCATATCGGAGGATCTCATCCACAGGCTTATTCTGCCAACAAATCAAATGTTGCTGTATCATTAGACTAACCTCTGGCCTCAACCCCAACACAAACTTGGACACAAACTGTCCCATGTCTTTGGTATCCAACGCCTCCAAACCACTGTAGTGTTTAAAAGCCTGCAAAAGCCTCTCGTAAAATTCATGCACTGTCTCCTTAGGTTCTTGTACTGTCCTATCTATCTTCACCCAATCGGTGTCTTGAGGTGAGACCTTCGATTTCAACCAAGTGATTATCTGTTCGAACTTTTTCATCACTATCGGCGACGGGCCATGCGTAATCAAATCCCTGTCGGGCTCTGAGGCTGGCCATTCAATCGCAACTTTACATGCCGAGCACAGATCCCCCGGGATCACAATGTCAAAAAAAGTATTCAAATCAATCCACAGTACCTTCGAGATTTTGACAAAGCGATCAACTTGCTTGTACCACTCCACAGGCTTTTCCCTTAGCCGGGGAAAATCATTTGTGAAGGCAGCTAAGTCCCCTCTACTCCAGGGTACATGTACGTACCCTCCATTCTGTACCTCCCTTAAAGGGAAACTCCCTATTGTCGTCGTGCCTCCACCCGGAGGTGGCGTCTCTCCCACTACTCCTCTAGAACTTTTCTTCTTAGACCATCTTTCTTCCCACTTATCGAGCATGAGCCATGCCCGCATTGCTATAATCAAATCTTTGACATGAGTTCTCAATCCCATGAGCCTCTTGTCTTCCAATTCCTGATCACTATACTGTAGCCGGTGATCACCTTGCAACGCTTTAGTTTTTGACAAATCCACCCCATATCTTTTTGCCAGCTCTGACAGTTTCTCATGAGCTGTGCGTGCTTTACGAGTCACATCTTTCGCTAAAAAGAGTAACTCATCTTGTTCGTAAGTTAGTATTCTTTCCAGGGGTAGATTTCCACCTATTATCTCATCCAACTCTGCCTTTAGCCTTACGACATCCAACATTTTCCCTCTCAAAGCTCCCCTCAGAACTTCTCGGCAGGCAGTACTATCTCTGTCATCGTACTCACATTCTCTTTTGCGGGGCCTACCTTCTCCTGATCTGCCCATGGGAACAGAGCGATTTACGAGCGTCCCTCGATCCCTCTCTGCGTCTAAGACACCTTGACTTTGAGTTCTCACCGGTGGTGTCCACTTTCTCAAATCTGATCTTGACTCCACTAAAGATCTCGGTCTAGTAGGTCTCGATTCTCCCTGTCCTCCTGAGGAGTCAGCTGTAGCTGTCATCGGCGTACTCCATTCTATAGGCTTCGGAGTCCGCTCCATTCTCCTCAGCGAGTCACTTTCCTCTACTCCATTTCTCGTCCTGCCCTCTGACTGTTCTAAACTCCCTGCTGTTTCTGGCTCAAGCTCATACATCGACTCAATAGGTCCGATGATAACTGGTATTTTCAACGCATCTGGTAACCTCACTCCTCTCTCCACTTCCGAGCTTCGCACAGACTTATACCTGAGGGTCTCGGTTCCCATAGAGATCTTCCCTTCTACTCTTACTTCTGATCGGGGTACTGCTCCCCTACTCTCTTCTTCCTTTGTCTCATTGCCTTCTGAGGCATCCGGATTGTATGGAGGTGGTCTCTCGGATAACAACCTTTCCACCAGGCTATCATCCGTATCACTGTCTTCCTCCCCGTCTACTGTCTTTTCCTTTGATTTTCCTGTCGCCTCTAATAAGGGATATAATTTATGTCCCTCTATTGCCTGCATTCTCCATCTTTTCTCCGCTGCATCCCATCTAGCATCTTGGAACGCCTGAACTGACCTTTTCACCCTTTCCTGATTTCTGCCTCTCTCTTTATCATGTGCTGCTCTAATCCACGCATGTAGCGCTTCAAATTGTGTGGGCCTCGGCATAGGTCGCAAAGGTGCTATCACAGTCTTCAGCTGGTACAATACTGCTAATCTGAATGAACCATACCGTGGGAACGCTAACTCTCCTTCTCCTTGAGTCATTTTATGCCAATTCTCAAGCCAAACTATGGTATGCAACCCTACATTTCTTGCCATGTAGTGTGCTGGCGTGTCCTCCGGAGGGGCCTCCGCACCCTCTTGAGTAACCACATGTTCATCCCCTCGACACAATTCTCGGAAAACTTTAAAACATTTCATAATGGCCAAATGCTAAACGCACACAACTTCTGTTTACTTCCTGGTATCTGTCCGCCAATGACAGCGCGAACTACACCAACCAGCCTATCGCAGCGCGACACCTTCTGACGTCACTGTTCCTCCACTCGCAGCAGTTCCCCTCCTGCACACCGCTCGTCTCACCCTCGCATTCGTCCCATTCACACGCTGAAATAACCGTTTGATCCCAAACAAGTTACTCCTCTGGCTGTCCGCCCACAGCCTCTGACTGT
This sequence comes from Triturus cristatus, assembly GCF_964204655.1. NCBI lineage: Eukaryota > Metazoa > Chordata > Amphibia > Caudata > Salamandridae > Triturus > Triturus cristatus. The sequence continues at coordinate 849,054,972 of NC_140590.1, forward strand.
CCGTCCACAGTCTCTCGAAATTGTCGACCTCGGTTGGTTACTGTCTGTCCCTGCCGGGCAGACAGATCGCCTCTGATAGGTTTCAAATACTCAATTCCACATACAACAACCCACGACCAGCGTCAGGTTGTCACACACTCATACGTTCGCTCCCCCTATCTCGGTCCAGGTGATCGATGGTACCTCACGATCAATGGTCAACAAAATCTACCAGGGGTGTCTTCTACATCCTCTCGCTTAGGCTTCTCATCACCTAAGACTTTCCCGTGCTGCGCGCGCTCACAGCCTGATCTCACAATCACACAACATTCACACCAACTCCGCAAAACATCTCACACAATACAACACCGCAATCTACAACATCGTATCCTGTTCATACTCACTCTTCGAGCTTCTGCTTGCTGCCGCACTGCTACTCGCCATCTACGTCTGTCCGCCAGGTCGTCTGCCGTTCGCCCTCCAATGATTCAACCTCACTTATCATTGATGGGCCTCAAGGGTCACTTATCCTAATCTCAATCTTCCCTCGCTATCAGAAAGAAACCATCCTCGTTTGCTACCAACTGGGAACGCCGGTTCTTGTTCTCATCCAATTACCTACAAGAACCCACTCAGGTCGCCAGGATCTTTTTACTTGCAGAATAGCGTAGAGGGAAGAAACACAATTATCAAATCGTATTTACCGCAATTGGACATCTCAGAAAAGAAGACTCATAATCTGGGAGGTTGACCTTTTATTATCAGCAAAAACATCTGAATATATAGGCACCTCAGTACCAGGCACAAAAGATATATGGGGACTAATACAAATGCCAGTCTACGAAGTATCCGCATACGACTAAAGATAAACAGAATAACAGCTTCTAAAAGCATCAAGTACCCTATGGCAATAGTGATATCAAAGTTTACAGTCATGAATCAAATCATTTCTGTCCCTACTCTATTCTAAGGTGACATCCCTACTCAACATTCCCTTCCAGGTGAAGATCGCATAAAAGGTGTCAGCAGTGAAACTTCCTAAGAAGCCTTCACCATATGAGAGCTCGATCTATAATGCTCCTTTCAGTCCCTCTCCTAAGTCTCGTCTGCTCAACCCACGGGGCTCTGTCCCTAATACAAAACCCCAAAAAGCTGTACACGCCCTTCAGCACACCCCTCCAGGCAGCTTCTTCCTTCAGTAGATTTCCATTTGGATCCTTTCATCTTCCTTTCCACGAATTCGACCTTGGGTCCCAGGCCTTCTCTGTACCAGGAGTTGCAACTTTACATTCCAATCCACTCCCTTCATGTCTACTCCTTCTGTCTCCATTCCATTCAAACAAAGACTCATTCTAACTAACGAGCTACATGGCCTTGTACCTGCAGCCAAATGCTGAACAAAAAAAAAACCCTAACATCATGAGGTTTCACAACTTACTGCAATTTAAGCTTTTCTAAAATCCTGTCGTCCTAATAAAGCATGGCTAAAATAAACGAAGGCCTTCACTTTACATATATGGTTAGGCCTCAAACTAAACACACTACAATTACCAATTCTAATTATTCGTCTCATACTTAAGAGAACTACCTTCTTCGTTCCTCTAACATGACTTAATGTCTCTTAATGTATGACATTTTTATACTAAGCATTACACATACACCAATGCATTTCAGAATAACTGGTGGCCTTTCTCTTCTCTCGAGGCCTGTCTACATTTCTACTTTTCTATTTCAATGAATACATTTCCATTATTCTTGGATAACATGCTCAGTTATATGCGGGTGCTGACTAACAATGAATATGGTGCACCCCTACAATTTTCGCATCAGCAACGCTATATCAAGGGTAAAGGAAACAGTGAAAGGAAGCTTTTAAAGAAAGAGAAGGGGACACAAAGATGAGAACGAGTGATAGAAGCAATAATGAGGGGTGAAGACAAGAGTAATATTGAGTAGAAGACAGGTGGAAGTCGTAGAGATGGGGAGGGACTGATGGAAAGGAAGAGAGTGCAGAAGGAAGAATGAGGGGAAAGGACATGGGAAAATTACAGTTTTTGATTTAAAAAAATTAGTTGCAAATCAATCACCTTTAAGGGGGGTTGCACTTTCGCGAGGCAGTAGCTTGGCTTCAAAATTCATTGAAATACTATTTTCCTCATATAAAGGTACATGCTAAAATAAAAGTAAAATGAAGCTATAATTATGTATGTTCGTGGTAAATATTTAAAAGAGGCTCTTGGGCCCTTTAAGTAGAAATAAAAACACACAGGCGGAACTCTGAATTCAATTTCAACTTTCCCAAGAAGTCAAGTGACTAGCAACAAAATCGGGTAATTAAATAAATCGGCAATGCTCATTTTCTTAGTTACTACATGGAGTTCTGCCGCATTTGTTTTTGTCCTTGAAATACGTTTACTTCAATGTACTTCATTATATTGCAACTTTACATTATTATTGAATTCAAGGGAATTACAAAAGGTACTTTTAAGGAACCACAGTAGCTGAATAAACAGGAAACCTGTAGATGATAAGTAGAGGCGTAATCTGTCAAAAAGAACACGATCATGGCATGTCCTTCTTGTCTAGGTTTCTTTCTCAGGCTGCACACGGTATCGGTTATTGTGGAGAAATGTAAATTCAAATGTTGTTCATGTGCCATAAGTGCAGCAGCATTCTGAACACATTTGAAATGTGAAAAACATTGCTAAATTTATCCTTTTACACATGGAAAAATGCTAATAATAATAATAATACAGATAGCAGAACTGTTTTTGAATTATCATGCACAATTGTGCACTGAGAAATTCTTAATCTTGTTAATTAATGCTTTCCTCTTAGCCCCGCCCAAACTCCACTCTTTGCCCATGGCTCAAATTGGTGAGTACATGCACCTATTTTTTCCCAGTGAAAGCACTGACATATGATCAAGCAATGAATGCATCGTGAGGTGAAAGTTTATGGATAGGGTCACAAGAAGACCTATTCACGCCGGTCCTCGCACGAAATGCAAAGAATGGAGCAAAAAAGTGTAATGGTCGACAGATGGAATACTCAGGGTACGGTTTTAACTCTGCTGGTTTCTTTTAGAAATTGAGATGCGCCACATTAATGATTTCGTTCTTTGTGGATCACTCGCCTTTGCCTTAGAGTCCCTTTTGTGGATGTTTCGTCTTTCATAATAGCCGAACAATTGCTGGAAGCAGCGGCTGAAGAAAATGACCTCGGGTTGCCTGTCACCATTTCTTTAAGTGTTCTCATGTTCTTCTATTACCAGAACCTGACACACAACCGCTTTCAACCATCAAGACAGCTCACATCCCGCCGCCCCTCCATCTTTTATTAACTTGCACATCCCTTGAGCCTGCCTGTTAAGGGGAGCGGTGGAGTGCAAAGTGCAAGGAATGTGAGAAGGAGCAAAATCACGTGTGTGCGCGCGCCTGTGCGTGCACAGGCCCGTGCGCCTCTCCATGGCTTTAATCCCCAACAGGAATTCAAACCTGCTCTGTTCTAATAAACAGACTCTCTGCCTCTGAATAATGGATGAAGAGTCTTCCCTTGGCTGCTTTTAAAGTCCATGTTCTACAATCCTAATCGCTGACGCCTCTCCGAGTCACCATTCGTGGATGTCTCGAAGCTTCGAGCGGATTAAATTGCTAATAACCTCGGGGAACGTTTTGCCATGGTGTCTCCAACTACCGTACCTTTCCCTGGGAATGACTTCCCTTATAGGTCTTATGATGTTGCTAATAACTAACTCGAGTATATTATGAATCGGCTCTGATTCCTCTTTACTCATAGGCCCTCTTTTATTTTTCTTAAATAGTACCTAGGTTCAAATGCTTTAGGGTAAAGGCCGCTAAAACAAAAGCAAGACAACTTCAAACTGTGGCACCTGGCTTTGAGTTGGTTGCCAGCTATGCCTGTTTCATCCTCACACTGGCCATGTACTGAGGTATTCTTGACATTCATTTTTACAAGTACTCTTCATTTACAAAGCTCATTTATGTTGGCAGTCTTGGATTTCTATTTAGGGGCCGATTCCGATTCCGGCCGCAAAACGTACCGACCGACACGGACCGGGAATGGAGACCGACCGACACGGACCGGAGCCGTACGACCCGTGCAGTACGATGCAATGCATGTGAAGTACAACTGACATGTACGGAATACAAGCCATACGACCGAGCCGTAGGGAAAACAGTGATTCGCACAGAAAACGGACGCGATTTGCACCAACCGACACGTACCAGGAATGAACCCGACCGACACGTACCCACGATGTCCGATCCGCCCAGTACGATGCAATGCGTGTAAACCCAGATCGACTCACACGGAGCCCAAGCCGCATGACCGTCACGCACACAAAACAGGGACCTGAAGCAATAGAGATCTCCGCGACCGACGCGTATGAAACACAGAAGAAAATCAGCGTGAAAGACCCGGAGAAGCCCGCATGAGCCAACATCAGCGTCCGTCTTGGTCAGAAGAACGTCTCCTTCATGCCTAGAAAACCCAAAGGAAAAAATACAAAAAAAGGACCAAACAAGCAATGACAAAGTCAATAAATATCCCCCCGAAAAAATTGGAACAAAGACACACCCACAACTGCACCTATATAAAGGACATCAATCACTACCATGATCCTTTGCAAATAGAAGACAACAGCCAGCAGAAAGAACCATCACACAGCAACCACAGACACACTCACAACTCACCCATCACACAACTTTAACAGCATTAGCACCTCACCAAAACCACCCACACATACAGCTAGCAAAACCGACACTCACCCACCCTCACTTGCACCCTCACACACACATCACTCACTACCACCACCCATCACCATGCCCCCTAAGAAGAATCCAAAGTTCACAGATAGTGAGTTAGAAGTGCTGGTAGACCAGATCATCAGAGTAGAGCCACATTTGTTTGGTACATTGGTCCCAAGGACCACCATGTCACAGAAAACAAAGATGTGGGCGAGGATTGTGGACAAGGTGAACGCACAAGCACCAACGTTGCGCACAAAGAACGATGCGCAGGAGGGTCAAGAAACTCATCGAGAAAGATCACGCCTTGAGTCAGCGCACTGGCGGTGGCCCTCCTGCCAAACCAGTATACTTCAGGTCCTGGGAGGAGAAGGTGCGGGACATCCTACCACCAGAGAGCGTCCATGGTCTAGCAGACATACCAGAGCCTGGTGAGTACACAACCAACATACTCAATATTGTGTGGCAAGGGGACAGTGAAACCATGCACCATTAGCAAAGCCACAGTAACCAATAGATAATCATCCCAATATGTGTATGCTAGTCAAACAAACAATACCTGCCATCTCACAGTGACTTGTAACTGTGTCATGACATCTACAAACCTACCAACAAATAGAGCAAGGCAGTGGCACAAAGCCAAATAAACACTGTCAGACAGTTTGCCACCACAAACACACTACCTCACAGTGACGCTGACTGACATGAAGGAATAGTGGGTATGCAGGTGAAGTGAGTGTATCCAAAAGCATGATGGGGTTTGTAGTCACAGATAATGCTCCCCCTCAAAATTGGCCCACCAAGACCTCTCTGAACCATGCCCACATCACAGGGGGTGGAAAATGACTGACAAGATGGCTGACACTGGGTCCTGCTGTGGGGAGCACAAGGCCCTGGTAGGGCTTGTGCGCAAATCAGAAGCAGGACACCACTGCCTGACATCCTGAAAGACAACTTGCACACCCTCCAGTGGAAGCACATTTCATGGTGGGATGTCTGGCCGGGTGGGAAGGAGGTCTTACAGCTCTGACCATACTTACCAGCATGTGGAGACACACCCACCCATCAACACATGCCTCACAGGGAGTGGGAATGGACTGACAAGATGTCTGACACTGGGCTCTGCTGTGGGAGCACAAGGCCATGCGGGGAACTGGGCACCAACAAACACCAGGACTGCACAGTCAGCCATCTTTCCATTGCTGTCACACCCCCTCACAGGAAAGCAGAGTCAAAAGGAAGGAAGTATGGGCATGCAGGGAAGGGGGGTGTAGCCAAAAGCATGATGGGAGTTGCAGTCACAGACATTCCCCACCCACCCACATGGCCCAGCAAGCTCACACTGAACCACGTTAGCCTCACAGGGAGTGGGAATGGACTGACAAGATGTCTGACACTGGGCTCTGTTGTGGGGAGCACAAGGCCATGCGAGGAACTGGGCACCAACAAACACCAGGACTGCACTGACTGACATCCTGAAAGTTAACCTGCACCCACTGCAATGGTGGCACGCTTCATGATGGGATAACTGGCCTGGGGGAAAAGGAGGTCCAGACTTGAAAACAAATAACACCGATGCTGGTCATACACACACCTTCTATGGTAAAACACATTGCGCACATGGTACCAGTCACTCACAAAGAAGATGCCCGGGCAAGATGTCTGACACGTGAGCCTGATAAATGATGTGGCTGAAAATCACACATATGCACTGGACAACCCAACACGGTCGCACACACAGCCATTACAACCATATGTTCAAACTCACTGTCTGGGGATGCAGTGTCCAGGGGTGCCCCCTGAAATGGCTGTGGAGGTGTGTCATGCAGATGACAAGTGTGGAGAGCCATATATAGTACATTGAACAAAAAAAACACACAGGAACTCACATATACATCATTGACAGGGGACATCTGACAGTGAATGGAATGGATACACCAATATAGCCGACACCATAGAATGGTCTCATTCACACTCGGTGCTGTTGTGAGCTGCATTCCACTCCTACATTGTGCTGCAACATATGCATCCTTCACACAACACACCACTCACTGACATAGACACTGTAGATACACGGTCTAACCTGGACTGCATTGGAGGAGACATGCTACTCACAGCAGCCAAACTGCAACACACACACCACCGGCTCTCACTGTCATGAGCATTGAAAAGCCAGAGTGCTACCTTGCCCAATCCATGTCACCATGGAGAACACTGACAAGTCAAATCACATATGCACGTACAAAACTCAGCACCAGACTCATTAACAATGGTGACATCATCACTTTTATGAAATGAGATGGGAACTAGGAACACTGTAAAAAAAACACTTTCTCCAAAGAGATCACAGGCATACTGGACTGTGACCATGTCGTACCAATACACAAATGTGACACACGAAGACTAGCAAAATCTGCTATCACACATGCCCCAATCTTACAACATCTCCTCAGTGGAATTGCACATATGTCCTTGTTAAACCTCAAATGTGTATAGGGATGACACACCTGTGTCAGCAACGTGATGGCCCTTGATTAGTAATGGCCATGTACAGCCAAATCTATACATGAGCTGGGCATGCACACATTTCGACATGCACATTGAAATGTTTCATTTTGACTTGGCAATGTGCCACAACAATATCAATCTCTGTCTGTGACAACCTTGGACAAAGCAGTGTACAGGCATGCATCCTGACGTACAGTAGAAAATGTCATGTATGTGAACCATTGATGCCTGTAGAAACATAACTTACATTGTGTGTCTCTTGCAAACACAGGTGGCGCTGGGGACACAGCAGCAAATAAAGAGGAGTCCCTGTCCCAGACTCTGGTGGACCCTCAGCTCTCTGGTGTTGATCCGTCTCTGTCCTCTTCGGATGACGACGAACAACCTGGCACCTCCGGTGTGAGTCATCATGCAGCACCAGCAGTACCAACATTTGCACCCCCTGCACCCCCGCCAACACGGACAGACCAAGACCACAGAACACTGACAGCACAGGGACACAGGACCCCCAGGAGGCTACGGAAAACACCACCAGCAACAACACCCAAGGGGGCCCAATGTCACCTGTGCGTGCCGCCGCAGGTCCTGCCCGTGTGGATAGGGTTGCTGGGAGGGGTGGTAGGCATAGGGCGTGCATTGCAGAGGGGTCTGGACTGCATGAGGACCTCCAGCTGGCACACATCATAGATGCGTACCAGGATACAACCGGAGGATTCAGCCAGGTAGTGGGGATCCTCAAGGACATTCAACAGGAGCAGGCTGCCCATCATGACCGCATGGAGGCAAAGTAGGATGTACTTACTGCGATGCATCAAGACATACTCCAATGTCTCCGCCAGATAAGCACCAACATGTCCATAGCTCCCTGTGTGGCCACAACATCTGTTGCTGCACCATCTGCCAGTACCACAGGGAGGGAGGATGACTCTGGCGGAGAGTCCTCTGCACCTGAGGATCCCCCCCCCCGAGAAGAAGAGGGGTCGTCCAAAGAAGGACAAGTGAGACGCAGATGTCCCTGCACATCCCCCCAGGGCCGCAAAGCCTGTTCTGGACAAGTTCTTTGTGCGCAACCTGTTCACCTTGTCGTATCTAACACAACTCGCCTACATGACATGTAGGGTTCATGTTGGTCCAATGTAGCAGATGACTGTGGACTTTATTCTGTACATTTCAGCTACCAACACTTCAAACTCTGCTGTGAACTTTGGATTCAAAACCCAATGTACAGCACCCACCAATATGTGCACTAGCCTCACACATGTTTGTAAATAAACTCACCAATGCACTATACTTGCCTCTGTTGCGATTCAAACTTGTTATGTGTCATGGAGATGTTGATCTGCTTAACAACACAGTGCATGCCAAATAGTACAGCAATGTGATCACCGTTATGTGAGTCATGGTGATGTGACACATGTGAGAGAGACACACCACTATGGCACCACAACACATACTCACCATGGCCATGTAACTCATCCCATACAATGATGTTGAACTGAAATACAGTGGAATGCACAGACACCACACCTATCCACAGTCAGTGGTAACAAACCCACAGGTGAGGTAAGCAAATGTCAGTCAGAAAGTGGGAAGACAGACAACGCACATAACTAAGCGTAGCACAGGTTCATTACACATCATCAACATGTTTATTCCACAATAGTTGCAAGGTAATTGTACGTTACAGTGGACACACGGTCACAAAGTGCAGGAGAATTGAAGTCCTGGGGTGTGTGGCACATCACTTGATGGGAATTGACAACTTCCACACTGTTGTTGGATTCTGGGTGTTGGGGGTCAGTGTTGACCAAAAAACAGGCCAAGTACCCTCGGAAGGACAGACACAAGACACAGGAGAGAAATGCAATACACACGCACAAAACATGTCAAAATAAACCTACACAGAAACAAGTTAGCAGTTTGACACTATTGTGGAGTACAGACCACCTGAAAGGACACATCACTTCACGCATCCAGTCAAGTGGCACACAGACACACTCAAACAGCAACAGAGCAGCCCCAACACATTTCAGGCTAACTCAATACATTGACATAACAACCCTGTAAACTTACATTCAGGTGAAGAAGTTGTTGAGCTGTGTGCGGATGTCACCCTCATCATCATCATCACTGGCATCGTGGCCCAGGCCTGGCTCCTCCACAGGTGGCGGAGGTAGGTCATCATCATCCAGGATGAGAGGCAACTTCTTCCACACTGCCATGTTGTGTAACATGCAGCATACAAGGATAATTTTGCACACCTTTGCAGGGTCATATGGGAGGGCCCCTCCGGTCTTGTCCAGGCAGCGGAAGCGGCTTTTCAGGAGACCAAATGTCCGCTCAATCACCCTCCTGCTCCGACCATGTGCCTCATTGTAGCGTATATCGGCTGGTGTCACAGGGTTCCTGAGGGGTGTCAGCAACCACGACATGTTGGGGTATCCCGAGTCACCTACATACAAACAATTGAACAATTAGCTGAGTTTTGAAAGAGGGTGGAATACAACATTTCCAAATACACACAATGGTAAACAGTCAGTACACACCGACAAGCCAGGCACGCTGTTCTGGCATCTGTGACATCAGCGTTGCAATGCGACTACTTCTCATGATGTAGGCATCATGCACAGAACCAGGGAAACGTGTTCACACATGTGTGATACACATGTCTGCAAGACATACCACCAAAGCATTGATGGAGTGGAAATGTTTCCTGTTCCAGTATGCCTTCTCATGTGCCTGTGGTGGTACCAGGGCCACATGCTTACCATCAATAGATCCGATGACGTTCGGCATCATCCCCAGTGTATAAAAAGCATCCTTTATTTCAGTGAGTTGACATGGGCTAGGAAACTTGATGTACAGGTCAAGGAAATGCAACATCCCCTCCAAGACATAGCGTAGCACACAACTGAACATAGTTTGTGACATACCACCAGCAGTAGCCACAGTGTACTGGAAGGTACCAGTAGCAACGAAATGCAGTGCTGCCATTACCTTCACCTCTGGGGTCAGTTCTGTAGGGTATGTCTGGCCAGGTAGCAGATCTGGCGCCAACTGCTCCGCCAACTCCTCAATCAGTGGCCTGGTAAAGCGGTACTGTCGAATGCAGTCGCGTTCCTGCATGGTTTTAAGGTCTGGGAACGGTCTATGGACAGCTGGTGCCCTGCAGTACAGATGAAAAAAGGAAGATTGTCGATTCATCCACCCATGTGGCTATGACCAAGCAAAATATCACATGATACATCATGACAATACACAATGTACTGAGGTGTGTGCTGTTGGGTGTCGACACATATGTCACCTACATGCCCATCACCTCACTTCTCAAGTCCACATGTCTACATAAGTCCCATGTAGTGCAATGGCCAGTCATTGGGCTGTGTCACAGTACCTATGTACTGCTGTCACGTTACAAACACACACCACAGTGACAAGTGAGGCCTGATGTATCCCAGGCATCACAGCTCTTTGACATGCAGATACCCAGAGTCCCTGTATTGCCACATGGACACTGGCATGACATGGCGTATCATGTACAACCCACAAGACAACCGTGAGTCCCACAGGTAGTGGCCACTGTTGTCTCTGCAGGCCCTACATGCACGTCTTGTAGACAAACACACTACATCAATGTTGATGCACAAACCACATGGATGTGGAGACTGTCTCCCATTGGGCACATTTGATCAGCCACATCTGAGACACAACATGCACACAGACTGTGGGTGTACATCAGAATTGGGGCTATAGTCCTCACTGTGACGTACATACCATCACTCCCAGGACTCAGGGTGTATGTGACATGTCCTAAACATATTCAACCTGAAACTGTGTCCATGACTCATGCCCATAACTTACAGTTGCACATCACAGTGGTAATGTGCACAACACACAAATGATTCTGTCCCCATGAACACATGCACAGCCTGGGAGTGGCTGCACTAAAGTGCCACACAACAAACCAAATGTTGCCCTCCCAATCACACAGGGAATGCAGCCTTACATGACATAGGGCACAGTGTGTCACATGCTGTAGTGTGTTAGGTGTGCACCTGAGTCCCTGGCAAGTAACTGTGTGTGAAAGCCGTCAAAAAGTCACACCAATGTCAACCGACACGGGCGACTTCTACAGAGACGCATTGCACAGTTCAGGACCGAGCTGCGCATACGCTTAGTCATTGTCTGCAATGCGAACCGACGCGGGTGACTATGCGTACCCATTGCACAGTTCAGGACCGAGCCGTGCGTACGCTTAGGCCTTGACTGCAATGTGAAGCGACACAGGTGACTATGCGTACGCATTGCACAGTTCAGGCCCGAGCCATGCTTACGCTTAGCCATTGACTGCAATGTGAACCGATGAAGGTGACTATCATGCATACGCGTCGTGCAGGCATGGACCGAGACCTGCGTACGCCTTGGCCATTGAATCGTATGGAGACGGGTGCATGTGTATTTTCAAACTACGCGTTGTACAGTCAGTTGACCGAGCCGCGCGCACCCATTGGCTCTGGACTGTCATGGAGAGGGATGCGGATTCAAAACTTGTACGAGTCGTGCGCTGAAAATTCAGTTGGATGCCTACAACAATGTTGAAATTACTAGGGTGTCATGAAGGTGAAGATTTGAACGATGCGGAAGACGTGTATGAGTCATACATTTCCATGGATTGGCCAGATTCATAGCATGCAACCGTGTTGGACCTATCACTTGGGACACATGTCACAGATTCTGCCTCTGCAGCACAGATATAAGGTTGGCTGTCCCCCAGGGAGCTCACTTGCCTGCACTACATGCTACTGGACCACATCTCTGCTAACACTGCTGCTATCTCTGCATCCACTGGCTACTGCAATGGCACGTACTCTGGAGAGGGCCCCAGCCTTCACTTAGGAAGAGAACCAGGCCCTGCTGGACGGGCTCCTTCCACAGTACAGCAAGCTGTATGGGAAACCAGGGGAGCAGGTGAGTGTGCAGTCCACTGCCTTCCTAATTGTGCATGTTGTCTGACTAGCAGTACTAGCAGTGTGTACACCAGTGGCAAGCGTAGTCACTGAGTACTTTCATCCCCCAAAGTGTGTAGGTACATGTAATGAACAGGTGTTCTGCAGCTAAAGTACATTTGTGCAAGCTTCAACTTCCCAGGCATTGTTAACATGTCAGACATGCATGGCATTTGTCCATTTCCATGGGTGCACTACCTGTGTAGCTCATTTTCATTTGTGATGACGACATGTATATCCAACTGTGTGCAGCACAAATATGGGCCATGTGTGTTAATGGACTTTTAACCTTGTCATCCTCACAGGTTGATGCCCACCAGAAGCAGGAGATATCTCTGACCATCGCCCGGGCAGTTCGATCTGTTGGGGTCAACAAGCGCCGGATCCGCAACTGCCAGAAGAGGTGGCAGGACCTTCGGGGCTGGACCCGGAGGATCGCAAGGGTCCAGCTGAAGCTGTCGCCTCCTCGCAGGAGGGGCGGACACCAGACCCTGACACCCCACATGCTCAGGATCCTGGCGGTGGTCTTCCCGGACCTGGATGGGCAGCTGAAGGCCAGACAGCAGCAAGGAGGGGGTAAGTCCATGCCTAATCTGTGCACTATGTCTGACATGCTATTTGCAGTCTTTTGACCTGGTCACACTTCCACATTACATAGGTCTTGTAGTCCAGTACTCATGTCCCTCAATTGTGTGATGCACCCTCCTCATCTGATCCACAGGTGTGGACCCTGCAATCTGTGGCTTGTGTCACTATGGCACTGTGTTCCTACAGTCAGCTATGCTTCAGGTTCTGGACAGCATCTGTTACCGTGACTCTGTTGTGGGTTTCATGGGTGGGTCAATTGTTTACACAATGCCTGAGATCTGACATGTGATCTGTGTGTGCCCTTGATATGTGTTCCAATTGCTGGTCTGACTCAGCACATGTGCCTGGGGTATTTCAAACACACCCAATTTGTGGTCCTCAGGAGTATGTATATCAAGTGTGTCACACTTGCTTAGCCACCTGACTACTGTCCAGGGCTATACACTGTTTCACATAGACCTGGGCAGTCATGCCTACTCAAGGGCATTTAGAAGCACTTTGTAATCCCACTCCTGTGTATCAACTTACAAGTTGTGCTTAGTGCCATGTGCCTTCAGGTGTCTGCCTCTGTATCATTGTGGTGTGGCTTCCTTTTCCGGACAACTGGGGTGTTCATGATTTTGAGGGTCAGAAGGACATCTGAGATGTTACTATGAGAGACAAGACCTGTGTGACATATAGGTGTGTGATTACTTGACAGTGCACAATGGTGTATGCAACTGTGAACTTCAGGCAGATGTGTTTCATTCACAGCAGACTGTGATGTGCTCATGTACAGGGAGTTGTGTTCGCAGAGACTCATGTGTCTGTTTTGCATGATGTGGGGTCTTCTGGGTCCGGGATATGTTGTTTGAAGGGGATGGACAAGTGCACTTGTCAGCTGCAGAGTTTGCTTTATCCATGTGCTATGATTGTGACACAGTGCAGACTGTTGTTGTCTGGATGCCCTGCCCCTGTGACAGGAGACAGTGTTGACTGACTTTCCAGGCATGCCAGTCCCATGGCATTTAACTTGCTATGAGTGATCCTGCATTGGGATCAAATGTGCCCCATGCACCCCATTGTGGCATTGACTATCAGGACATGAGAATATCATAGTGTGTGTTGCTGGCATGCATCACAAGCATGTGAAATGAGACTCTGGCCATCCCTTCATCCTGACACCTGTACTGAGTCAGGGGCAAGAGATGTGATGTGTGTATAGTGACATACTCCTACATGTTCACTTGCATGTCCAACAAATGTGTAGGTGGTGCGTGTTGGCACATTGGGGTATTAGCATCCAACATGCAACAGACATATGGGTGCAAGTCCAGGCGGGATATGAGTGCCTTGGTTGATGGTGAGACTGACAATTGGCTTATTCTAAACAGTGTGAGCACTTTGAGCAGTGTTCAGCTGATGATGCCAGGGCTTGCCCTGTGATGTGCTGTACTCATTGTGGTGCGTGTGGTCAGTGCAGGTGACTGATGTTGTTCTTTTTGTCCTAATTCCATCCAGATACATCCACGGCCACAGGAGGGGACAGCTCCACAGACCAGGAGGAGCAACAGAGCCTGACTGGGACAGAAGGCGAGGAGTTGGAGGGAACCAGTGGCACGGAGGGCGAGTGGAACCACACTGAGGAGTCCTCAGCACCATCCACCCCAGCTGAGGGCCACAGCAGCTCAGAAGATGACTCCCTTGTGGAGGCAGGTGTCAGCAGCCACCAGACCCCAGCTAGTGAGGCTGTCCCCGCCACCGCCCCTACCACCACCATCACCACACTCCCATCGGCTCGCATCCCAGAGGTCCGTGGAGGCTCCCGTGTTCGGGAGCATGTCTCTTTTTTGCCAGGCGCCGCACCCCTTGCCCCTGTGTCCCCTGCTGCCCTGAGTGAGGAGTCTGTGGACTTGATTCAACAGATCCATGTAGGGCAGACATCAATGCTGATTGTCCTCCATGCACACACCAGTCTGTTGACACAACTGGTGTCGTTCATGGAGGGCATTTCATCGGGCATGTCTGCCCTGCAGAGGACCAATCAGTCCATGGCCTCCTCCCTGACGGCAGCAGTGTCCCTCCTCCAACAGTCCCACACACCTCCTACCACCCACGATTCCTAGCACCCTACCTGTCCCAAGCACACACACACCAGCACATTCACACAAACCCACAGACATGAGCAGCACACAAACACCCAAACCAAGGGCTAGACGTGCACACAAGCAAGCGCAGGGGACTGATATCACACTCACAGGGGATGGTTTGCAGACACACACACAGTCTTCCACAACCACTCCGCAGTCCTCCAAGACCTCTCCCTCCCAGCCCCCTTCCCTTGCCTCACCTGCAACCCCATCTCCCCAGAAGCTCTTCCTCTGTGACCTTGGCCTCTTCCCCACCGACCCAGCAGATCCAGCTTACAAGGGGAAGAGGAAGTCCCCACACACAGAGGGGAGTGCCCCTCACACCCGGACACCCTCCCCAAGGCGCAGTCAGACTGACGCCCCCACCCGCAAGTACCCTCCAAGGGGATGTCCCCTGTCCTTACCAGTGCAGGCAAGCAACGTGTGGCGGTTGTCACTCAAGTTAAATTTTTGACATTTGGATATGGACTAGCCATTGGCCTTTGTTTTGAAAGGACTTTGCATTTAAAAATTGCTGAATAAAGCGTTTTTCTTTATCCTGGTGAATTTGATTTAGCTGTACATCATATTGATGATGTTTAGCATGACCTTGCAGTTGTAATGCTGGTTTTCCAATGTTGAATACTGAGGTGTTGATGTGAGGTACTCCATGTGGTCCATGAGATATGTATACTATTCTGGTCGTTATTCATGTCATCCTTTGCAGCTAACTGGGTGTGTCATGATTAACAATTTGTGAACATCTCTGTAAACATTTCATTTGCATGGTCACATTTGTGCCTTGCACAAATGCACATATGATGTGCTTCCCATTGTCCAATTTGTCTATTTCCCTTACTTGGGCGCATCTCCACTGGACATGTAGGTGTGGGCATCATTGGTGTAGGAGCAACTAGGTCCTCTGTGCAACATGCTGGACATATGTATTGAGTATGTGCAGATGACTTAAGGGACACTCCCGTACCCAGGCTGTTGTGACCAGAGCCTTCATTGTGTGTTAACTGATGGCTGACTGAGCTAGTGTTCTGCTGACATGACTGAGTCCTGCTGAGACTATTTTTGGCACAGCTGAGCTTCCACAGGAGATGAGTCCCCTCAAGTAAGTGTGTTGTTCTGTGACATTGCCTGGGCCCATGGTGTGTGTTGTTTGAGCATGTGTGTGTGTGTCAACATCCCTTTTCATACACAGGCAGTGTTCACTTGATATGTTCCTGTTGTTGATGCTTGCTCAGTTGTACTGTGTTCATCCCACATCTTTGCCATGGGCTACCAGATGTGTGAGTGCATGACACACTACTGTTAATTGGTGTTTCATCATTGGGATTTGTCAGTTCTGAGTGGTGATGATGTAGTCAGACGCAGATGGGACACAGTCAGGGTTCCCTGAGGCACTTCTTTGTTCGCAATATCATGTAGTTGTCCCTAGGTGGTACCTTTCAGTGATTGAGACATGTGTATGTGTGTGTGACTGCTCCCACTCGTCCAGTTCAGGGCTGCAATGTTGGCATGAGTCAGCATGTGTGCCTTGTGGTTCTCCTTGGCTTCTGCATTGTTCCTTACAAAGGTTACAGGAGCTTTGACGTCATGGCCATGTACCACATACTGTGCAGTTAGTCTGTCATTCACCAGGGTTGTAGACTGTCCTTGTGTGATGAGTCAGTGCACCTTAGTTCCTCCCAACATTACTGTGTTTGTCATGGGTGCATGTGCAATGTCACCTGTCCATGTGGGCTTCACAGATGCACATTGGTGCAGTTCAGGGTGTTTGGTGTTGAGGGTGGACTGATGTAAATGTTTGCATGGATGGGCCCCTAGTTCCCGTTTGTCCATGTATGACGGGCCATGCTGAGTGATTTGTGTTTGTGTAGGTGTGATGTACGTTTGTGGCACAGGACACATGTCTGGGTTTCACAGTTTATACGACATCAACCTTTGTCATCACAGTGGACGTGTGATTCATGCTTGTGTCACCCCAATGTATGGTCCCTGGGGGTAGTGCTGTTGTGTGTCAGTCTCTTGCTGTGTTAGTTGCTATTCATTCAAGCTTGTATCACATGTGTCTGTTGTGCTCCCTCTCATCTCACAATGCCTGATTTCCCACTAAGGGGGGCTCAATGATGGGTTACTTTTGTATGGCACTGTGTCCACATCTGTCTCACTGTGATTCAGCCCCCTCATGTGTTGTGTAGTTGCCTGTGGACATGGAGACACACACACACATGTTGTTTCAGATGTGCAGTGTGGGGTTGCCTGTTTGTGCATTGGTATTGCTGTTGTGGGCCATTGTCTGGATGTTGTTTTTGTGATTTTCCCTGCTGTCCCTGTGAGTCATATCACATCATTCTGCACATTCATCCTGGTTGTTAGTTCCCATTGCTGGCATGGAATGGGAGTTTGTGACCTGACACCTACAGTCTACACAGGATGTTTTTTTTGTTTGTGTGTCCATTTGTGAGATGTGTGTATGCTTTGTGATGGTCACTTCTGCTTTTGTGTCATTGTACATGTATGCATTGTCGGCCCGCATGGGTGGTGCTTGTCTGCACATGTCCGAGAGTATGTTAGGGTTTCACAGCCCTGTTAGCCTCACCACACCTCTGTGGGTATGGGACACAACCACAACTTTGCCCCAAAAGTGTTTCATGTGTTGGGACCAGGAATCATACATGCTGTTAGGCATTTGCAGCTTTGACCATGATGACACTTACCTTTTGGTCACTGTGATGAGGGGGCTTTTAGACCCAATTACCACAATGCTCAACAGTTGCTGCATTTTGGAACACCACACTTAACTTTTGTTATACACAGTGAGGGGGTGTTAGTGCACATTGACACAGTGCTATAGTGATGCTTGCCTTGTGTAGGCCACACTCAGTTTTTGGTCACACATGTGATGGTAGTTACATTGTATGTTCAAAGTCATAATCACTGTTGTGGGCATTTGCCACAGACTACACACTATTGTCATGATGTTAGGGCGGATGTATTTTGCTGACATACCTAATGTTTGTGTATGATGGATGTGTGGTGCATCACCCATACTATGGGTGGGGGTGGCAGGAGTGATGGGCGACAGGTCCCCTATGGGTGGGGGTGGCAGTAGTGATGGGCAACAGGTCCCCTATGGGTGGGGGTGGCAGGAGTTATGCGCAACAGGTCCCCTATGAGTGGGGGTGGCAGGAGTGATGGGCAACATAAGCCCTATGGGTAGGGGTGGCAGTAGTGATGGGCAACATAAGCCCTATGAATGGGGGTGGCAGTAGTGATGGGCAACAGGTCCCCTATGGGTGGGGGTGGCAGTAGTGATAGGCAACAGGTCCCCTATGGGTGGGGGTGGCAGGAGTGATGGGCAACAGGTCCCCTATGGGTGGGGGTGGCAGGAGTGATGGGCAACATAAGCCCTATGGGTGAGGGTGGCAGTAGTGATGGGCAACATAAGCCCTATGAGTGGGGGTGGCAGTAGTGATGGGCAACAGGTCCCCTATGGGTGGGGGTAGCAGGAGTGATGGGCAACAGGTCCCCTATGGCTGGGGGTGGCAGGAGTGATGTGCAACATAAGCCCTATGAGTGATGGGTGGTAGTGGTGCTGGCCATGCAACCCCTATGGTGGCCTGTTGCTAGTGGCCAGGATATGGATCCCCTGGGTGTGTGTGACATTTTGCGGGGTACGTGTCGTTTGTTTGCGTGGTGGGTGTCTGACTTACCGTCTGCGCCGTCCGCGTCTGTTCCTGATCCGGTCATAGATGTACAGTACTGGTATGACCTGCACGATGGGATTCATGATGTGTTCGTCTCGTACACGCTGCTTGTTGCTCCATCTCGTATCCATTGCTAGCTGGTCCGTCTCGTAGCCGTGGATTGAGTTCTGGCGCGAATCGTACCTGATATGCTGCTTTTCCGGATGCTGTGACATGCTGTACGTAGCAACCCGTCCGGCGCGTATGATTTGCGCATCGTACTTGTCCGGCCGGAAACTGCTGTGGATACTGCTTCCGGGTGACTCGGTTCGGCGTTCGGAGGTACGGCTCGGACGGAGAATGAAGCTTGAATTGCAGCCTACTTGTCGGTCGGATTTTTGGCAGTTATGCGCATCGTACTTCCTCGCCCAGACGGACCGGCTCCCGGTACGAGTTGGTCGCAAGGTAAGGCTATGGACAGCTCTCGGAGAGCTGTCCAACCCGGATCGGAATCGACCCCAAAGTCTTTTAATTCGAGACCGAAATTGGTCCTTTAGAAGTTCCCTTGAGGTGGAATTTAATTAACTTCAAACCAGAGATTTGCATCGAAGATGCCTATAATAACCCATTTAAAAAAAAGACAATGTCCTGGTTGGGGTTCTTCCTGGGAGCACATAGAAAAGTGAAGTTTACATAGTTCTTTGGACATTGAGAAACAAACATCCGGGCTTTCCACAGACATGCACTGCTAAAAAAGCCAAGGTGAAAGATGCAGATGACGTACTCCAAATTTCAATTCATATTTATCTCATTATTATCAACTTCTTATTTGTAGAACCTAAAATTACACGCATGGAGGCTCTGGGTGGTATGGAACACGGTCACTTTAGCAGGGCATTGGTACCCAGTTTTAGTTGTTGAACATCCATGTTTTTTTTTTTACTTGGTTCCATTTGTATTTCTACAGGAATTGAATTCCAGACCTGGGCGTCAGAAACCCTCAATAACCAAGTCCCCTATCACTTACTTCTAAATTTTGGGATTGTGAAAAGCACAATATGCTATGTACTTACTGGATGTCAGAGAAGCATGTCTCATAGAATCCTCAAGGATCAATCCTCACACATCTGCTTTCTAACCTTTATGTACAGGCTCTCGAATCGTAATCAAAACAGAAAAGTAACAGCCATCAATATGCTGGCACAGGCAGCTTTGCCTCAGAACAGCATATCAGGGCTTTGTTGATGCATCAGAGGGCTGAATGTGACAGCATTACATGAAAGCAAATGCAAAAAAGGTAAACATATACAAAATTGCTGCTTCTCCTCTTATCTTGCTCAAATGCTTTCCGAAAGTGTTGACTGTATCACCAGAAGATCAGAGCTCAAGCACCAACTGGACGTGCAAATCCACCAACCTTCCTATCCAATAGAAAAGTGCACTTTGAGCTTCTCTTCAAAACGATAGTATGGGGAGCAATTTTGTACATCATCTTCTCCAGTGCATACCAGCCTTAGGCCTGTTTTGCATAGGGAAGGCATTATTAATGTGCAGATTATATTACAGAAAAGTACTTTAGGCCGGTCACCACCAACAAAGGGAGTGTAAACTTAGAGCATTCACTCACTGTGATTGTCAGGGGGCCGCTGAGAGGATTTGGGGTGGTGTTATGTTGTGTGACCTCACCGTGGAAAACACTCATGAAACCAACCTGGATCAAATCAAGCTTGCTTGTCAAACCTCAGTTCAACCCTGGGTATCTGTGACTTCAAGCAGTCAGGCTTAAACAAACAAACACGTTTAAAGCATATATGTAGTACTTGGCCCTTTTTGGCTAAAGTCCCTAAACTTTTTGCTTTCCCCCTAGACCTTTTTTTCTGCAGTGGTGTTGCCAACTTAGCTGCTTTGGACACTTTACCACTGCTGATCAGTGTCAAAGTGCCAGTGCTCCCAGTATAAAGTGTAATGGTAATTGGTTGTCCATGATTGGTATGTTTGCCTTACTAGTAAGGTCACTTGTAAAGTGCACTATGTGTGCCAGGGCTGGTAATGCAAATGCTACTAGTGGGCCTGCGCACTATTTGTACAACCGACACCAGTAGCCTTAAAAAGGGAACTCAGGCCTGCCATTGCAGGGCCTGCGCACAGTTTGTTAAACTGCCATGTTGTTCTGTCAAGTGCACTCACTTGCCAGACCTTACCCTTCCCTTTCTATGCACATCAGACACCCCTATGGTAGGTCTAGGGTACCCCTGGACAAGGTGTAGTGCATGTGATAGGTGGGACATGTACTAAGGTATGTACCATGTCCTGACAGTGAAATACTCTCCATTTCGTTTTTCACTGTTGAAAGGCCATCTTGCCCATAGGACAGATGATCAAGTGTGAACAAGACTGGAGCTACTTCGTGGTCAAGAGGACCTTTGCCAAGGAAGAAACAACTGAAGAGACTGAAGGATAGGACTGAGTGTTCTGGGGCTGGCCTGCAGTTTGCTGTTTTAACCAAGGAAAGGCCAAAGGGACTTTGCTGTGTGCTGTGTCCTCCTGCTTGAAGGACTTTGCTGTGTGCTGTGTCCTGAAGTAATTTATCCCCAAGAGCCTGAGGTGAGCTGGCTCCCTGTTCACAAACACAGGAACACAGAAGTTTCCATGAGAGTCTTAGCGACACTGTGTGCGTGTGCTTTGTGCAGCCTGAAACCTTCATGAGGATTGGCCTGTGATTGTGGGCACCTGGAGTCCAAGCAAGGATTAGCGGCGTGGTGTGCATGTGATTTGTGCAGCCTGAACCCCTTTGTGAGGATTATCCAGTGATTGTGCGCCCTGGAATCCAAGTGAGTCTCATCGATGCTGTGTGCATGTGCGTTGTGCACCGTGAGACCTTTGTGAGGATTTGCCTTGTTATCGTGTGCACCGGAGTAAAGTGAGTCTCAGTGATGCTGTGCCTGTGATCTTCGTGCAACCTGAGACCCGTGTGTGGAGTGCCCAGTGATCGTGCACCCAAAGCGTAAGGAAGACTCAGTGTCGCTGTGTGCGTGTGCTTTGTGGCAGCCTGAGATCTTCGTAACTGAAGCGGCCTGGACCGGCAGTCCCGGAGGAGCTGAGCTACTGGCCCAAGCCACCTTTGCCAACTCACAAAGCTGCATTGGAGGCCCAGCCGCTGGACGAAGAGAGGAGAGTGGGTTCGCGCTCCCCAGGTAAAGTGTGTCGACTTCTGGGGCGGGGCGTGGGCTCGGAGGGAGACGCTCTCAGCCTCTCTCTCGTGTTGGCAGCACGAGCCTCTGCTTCGGCTCTTATCGCAGCTGTATTGCCAAGTGAGTGCCGGTACCGGGGCCGGAGTGCGAAGCTGCACTTTTGGATTACATTGTACCATGTTAAGGGCAACTGTGAGCGGCTGACTGCAAGTCAGAAGGAGAGGCAGAGAAACCGCTTTAGGCCCGGAGATCGCGGCCTGAGTGTATTATGCATTATTCCATTTCTGCAGAACGGAGTACCTGACTGTTGTATTACACATTGCATCATTTCTGCATAATGGAGTACCTGATTAGAGCATTACGTATTGCAATATTCCTGCATAACGAACTACCTGATTAGTGTATGACGCATGGCATTTTATCTGCATAATGAACTACCTGATTGTCGTATGATGCATTGCCTTGTTTCTGCATAACGAACTACCTGATTAGCATATTGCGCATTGCATTATTCCTGCATAACGAATTACCTGACTAGTGTATTACGCATTGCCTTATTCTTACATAACTACATATCTGGTGATTGTATTACGCATTGAATCATTTTATCTTGCAAAGTGCCTGATTGTTGCATTACGCATTGCATTCTTTTCATTGCAGAGTGTCTGATTGCTACATTACAGTATTTTTACATTGCAAAAGTACCTGATTCTAGCATTACGAACTGTATGGCATGTTATTAGGAGTACAGGAGAATGTTTAGAAGTGCTCATTAATATCTCCAGAACTTGCAAGGGCTGGCTGGCCTAACAACCGGCCAGGAGAAATATTACACAACCTCATATGTTGGATTTATATTGTGTGGTCTTATTACGATAAGTTTGTAAAGTTTATACTCGTTTTTATGGAACTCGTGTGGAGTCTATTTGAGGTGTCATCATTGGGTTATTGTGAGCGTGGTTGCAAATACTTTACACGTTTGCCTTGATGATAATCCTGGCTGCTTGTGCCAAGCTACAGAGGGGGTGAGCGGGGCTATCTAAGAAGGTGACCTTCCTTTCCCTGAGGTTGGAACGCGGGTCCCTACTTGGCCTAAGGTACCTCCCTCAGCCAACCAGGGATCCCGGGTCTAACAATATAGAAGTACCAAAACAACTAAATAAGAATGTCACACAATACAAAAGAAATCCAAAACCAACTTATTAAAATAGATCCTATTTTTATGAATTGTCAGACACCAAAATGACTAAAATCCACAGGAGGGTTCCAGAGATACAAGTTATTATGTAAAATGAAAATGTCAGCTATTCACTCAAAAACACAACCAAACACTGGTAAACGCAAAGTTTGGAAACTTTGTAAAACATTTAAAAAGTTTTGTTCGGTTACTCCGGCCTGCATTGGGCAACTAAATCCTACAGGACGAAGCCCAGGAAGGCCCATGAGGAGTATTAGAACACTGACCTTGGTACCGCGCAGTCTCAAGTCCATTTCCATGTGCTACGGGCAACCCAACATAGACTTCGATTGTGTGGTCCTGATGCAAGGGATACAGGACACTGAAGCTGCTGTAAAATGCTGGGGATGCTATGAAGTAGATAGGGTCTTCGTTGTTCTACTTCTCAGTCCACATTCCAGGAAGGGCACCATTGGCCAAAGGGGTCAATGTCCATCGAAGTCCTCTGTAGTCCAGAATTGGTCTGGGTGCCAAAGAACTAATGGTCTCTGATCGCAGCAAAACCAGTGGTTTTTTTGGATGATGGCTAGTGTCCGTCTTGGCCAACCAAGCTGCACTCCAATGACTCTCCTTGGTCTGGCAGACTCTGATGCAACTTTGGAGCATCAGAACTTGTTTGTCCAGGCTGCACTTTGGGGGTCAGTGTCTATCAGGCGATTGTGGCTACTGACTGGCCAGAACTAGCTTCTTTTTGTTTTGATGCCCCTGGTGGTGTAACAGGAAGTCAGCCAACTGACTCTTAGAATTCACCTCCTCTGTCTGGAGATCAGTAGCAACTTTTGCACAAGTCCGACAACACAGTCACAGTCTTCTCTTTGCTAGCCCAAGGATCAGCAGGTGCAGTTCAACAGTTTGTATAGCCTACCTTGTCAGGCCTAAGGAGCAGCAGGGCAGTTACTTTTTGATCCTCTTACCAGTCCAGATACAATCTGAGGTCTGGGTCCCTTTTGAAGCTCGCCTTTTGGGCACACACACCCTGTGGCTTACTGCCAGGAAGAGATGACACTTCTTCCAACAACATGCCTCTATTTTTCACACTCCTAAGAGTTATTCACATTTCTCCCCAGGAGGACAGAAGGCTGTCATGTGGCAGCATCTGCAAGTGGTCACAGGAAGAGTTGGGCAACAGAGTGGCAACTTTATAAAAGTTATGTTTCTTAAAATGTTATATTAAATTGACTTGGGCATCGTCTGGTTTAATGTAACAATTGTTTTGATATCTTGAAGTATCAACTTTCAGAAGGTAGCGCAGCTGAGCTGTCAGCATGTAACACTGTACTCGCCAACGGGGTTACCAATTTATCTCAGCAAAAACCACAATTAGGGGTTTTAATATTAGGACATCTAAAAGTACATGTTCTACTTTTTTATGTACAGCACCTTGAGTTAGGACTCGATAGGGATGACATATATATCTATCTATATATATATCTATATCTATCTCTCTCTCTCTCTATATATATATATATATATATATAGATCCGCAAATGCCTTTGAGCTTCGAAAGAGCACTCGACGCTGTCTCACACCTTCCAGCATGCATGCCTCGCTGTGGCTTACTTCCTGACATCCTCATTGCATTGTTTCAAAATCCGACGCATTTCGAGGCTAGAACGCCCCGTATTCATGGATAGCTTCACAGAGGGAATGACACCTCAGCGCTTCGTTCACTCTTTATTAAGGGAATGAAACCGCCCATAGTGGGCGTGGCACATTCTGGGCGCACATTAGCATGCTGGTAAATGAAGTCCAAGAAGCGATGAGTAACATTGTTGCCTTAGTAGGTTCAGTCCCCCTGTGATCTTTTGGGCTAAAATGATATTTTCCTTGAGTAGGATAAGGAGTCCAGTCAGCGAGCATTCATCACCCTTGAGACAGCGTGCTTCTCGGAAAGGAAGGGTTCCTCTCTGAAGCCATTTGCGGATCTACATTATGTGCACGGCCGCCCTGGCCGTGGGAAGATGCACCAGTATCTTCTAGGACTGTAAAGTCAGATGGGAAATGGCTTCGGACAGGAACACTTCCTTTCCGAGAAGCACGGAAAAAAATGTTTAAAAACAATCATATACATATTTCATAAATATTTCATAAATATTCATAAATAAATATAAACTTTCATAAAAAATCACAGAAAGTTGTACAATTCTTCACAATTGTTCAATCCATTTGGTGTACGGGTATTTAACTCAAGAATAAACTTGGACTCTAGTTGTCTTAAGGCCCTTTCTCTGTTTCCTCCTCTTCTCAACGCTGGTACTGCTGCTATTACAAAATATCTTAAGTCATCTAGTCTGTTCTGATGCGTGGACTTAAAATGTCTAGCCACCGGATAGTTCAAATCTGAGTTGACAATGGCTCTGGGATGTTGCAGAATGCGCACATGAACGTGCTGCCCGCGTACTGTAGCCCGCAAGTGCAGCTCAATAGACAGCATATTCAGTGTGACAGTTATATCTGGCTTGTATTTTACTAGCATTGGGGCCAAAAACTGTAGTGTATTGTGATGTATTGACCCCTAATTTTCACGCTCTGAAATTACATTTCGTGGTGCTAACCACATAGTGCTGGATTGAACTGTATTAGAAATTAACCCAGGGCTAGATTTGACTAGAGCATTATGCATACATTTAGATTTTCTGAAGGTCAATCCTGGGGGGCTTGAAACTGTTGATTTAGAACCATGTCTGTTTGTATGATTGGCCAATGTTTGTTAATTATAGTTTTTTGTGTTGGCTGCTAAATGTGGTTACAAATCTCAATACAGTGCTCTCTTCACCAGAATTGGGATGGGCAGTAGTATCACTGTTGGATGGAGTCTTCTTAGTCGTCAGTAAAACATCACGGGTTTGGTTCTAACTTTGGTCAGTGCTTGGTCAATGATCTTATTGCTATAGCCCCTTGCTAAAAATCTGAGCCTGCTTTGTTTCACACTATTTTCAAAGGCTGCTTCTGTACTACAAATTCTACAAAGACTTATGAACTCCCCATAGGGGATGCTCCTAATTAAATGGGACGGATGAAAACTCAACGCATGTAGCGTCAAATTTCCAGCTGTACTTTTTCTGTGCAAAGTTGTCTCTATTTGATTGTTATCTATGTAGACTTGCACGTCCAAAAAGTCGATAGAAATCTTGTCGACCGCGGCAGTGAATTGTAGATTTAGATCATTGACTTTCAAAAGTTTGATAAAAGCATTGGCCATTTCTTTGGTACCTTTCCAAATTAAGAAAATGTTGTCAATGTAACGTATCCAACAAATGATGCGTTCATTCCAAATTTCCCTGTATTTAACTTTGAGGACCTGCTCCTCTCACCAACCCACATGCAAGCATGCGTAGCTGGGGGAGAAGCAGGCTCCCATAGCGACTTCTCTGACTTGATGGTAAATGTCTTTGTTGAAACTGAAATAGTTGTTTAGTCGGCAAAGAGATATAATCTCTAGAACAATTTTTCCATGTTGGTATAGTTCTAAGAAAAATTGTACTGCATTGATACCATCAACATAATTTATACTAGTGTACAATACACAAATGTCCAAAGTTACCAAACAGTATTCTTCTGACCAGGTAATATCTCTGAGTTTCTCCAGGAAATGATAAGTATCTTTTATATATGAAGGAAGGGCAATAACTAGTTCTTGAAGATGAAAATCTACGTATTCCGATATCTTCTATAAAACTCCTTCTCTTGCATTGATGAAAGATATTCCTGGGACAGGAGTAACCATTTTATGAATCTTTGGTATAAAATACAAGATGGGAGTTACTGGAAATTCAGTCTGTAAATAGTTAAATTCATTATTAGTAAGTAGGTTTTCTCGTTTCCATCTGTTTAAATGCTTGTGGTACAGGGCATTCAATGACAGAAGTGGTTGAAGATTGGATTTCTTATAGCATTTGTCGTCATTTAAGTGATTCGCCGCTTGAATGAGATAGTCTTTCCTGGGCCATAAGACTATGTTGCCCCCCCTTATCTGATTGTTTGATTATAATTTCACTATGTTCTTGAAACTTTTTAATTAGATCCTGGAATTTTTTTATTTAAAATTGGTGCCTATTTTCTGTCCTTTATTTGCTAGACAGAGTTTTTTTGACCTCATCAATGATAAAGTCTTGATAAATGTCTATAGCATCTCGTGACATAATAGGGACTAAAGTCGATTTCGGGTTGAAAGGAGATTGAATCTTGTTTGAGGTGGTCACACCCATTTCTCTAATCAAATCCTGTGTTGGCACTATTATATCCTCCTGATTATATATATATAATCCAGCTTCCTAAGTCGCAAAGTCGCCAACTCTATGCACTAAGCCAGCAATAAGTAGGCCAAAAAGAACAGGCCATGCTCGGAAAGACACAGACATCTTAACAGGCAAAGACCTAAAGACTCTGTGATTTTTGGAGAACCTAAGTGCGGAGGAAGCACTGGGAAACAACACAATCACAGAATTAACCCAACAAGTTGCGATAGCTGGAGTAGAACAAAGTGGAGGCTACATTCCTTTTAAACCTACCTCAAAATTCCTACCACAGATGCCAGTGGACACCATAGACACATTGACAGAATCAGTCAATAGAGACCTCTTGCGCCTCCGACGGAATAAATGTAAACGATTGAAAGTGGTGAGAAACTTTTCTAAGGAACAGCAACTGCCATTATATAATCTACGGAAAGAGACATCGATAACATGTAAGCCATCAGATAAAGGTGGGAACATTGTTCTGCAAACCCGCAAGCGATACAACTTGGAAGCTAATCGACAGCTAACAGATGGCCACTGTTATGAGAAGATTGATAAAAAGATTTACAATCAAAGTGTAACAAATTACCATCTGATGACATGTAAATGGTACAAGAAAAACATGCTAGAGACAGAGGAACATCTATTTCTCAGATGTTTGAATCCTATGATTCTGACCTTTTATCACCTGCCAAAGGTCCACAAGGATAAGTTGGACACCCCGGGGAGACCAATTGTCTCCTCACAGGGGAGTGTGACCGAACACATGTTGATTTACATAGACTATTTCCACTCGCAACACGTGGAGAAGTTGTCATCTTATATCAGAGACACCGAAGATTTTTTTTAAACACATCAATGAAATACAATGGGAAGATGGATTTCAACTTATAGTTTTGGACTTCACGAGTCTGTACACCTGTATAGCCCACAAAGATGGACTAAGGGCGGTCAAGTTCTATCTGGACAACCGCCATTTGAAATATCTAGAACACAATGCCATGTTATTGGATTTTTTAAAATGTTGCCTTGAGAATAATATGTTTCTCTTCCCAAATGAATATTTCAGACAGATCTCAGGAACGGCTATGGGTGCCTGCTTCACCCCCAGCTATGCAAATTTATTTGTAGGCTGGTGGCAAGAGCAGGTGGCCTGGGCTGCGTCTAATAAAATCTGAACAGACAACATAATAACATGGCATCGCTATATCGATGACCTCTTTATGATCTGGAGGAGATCACCTGAAACTGCATGGGCCTACATCGATGCTCTAAATACAAACACGATTAACCTAAAATTTACGGGGGAGTTAAACTCTCAAACAGTTAATTATCTGGACCTCAATGTCTATATCTCAGAGGGGAAATTGTGTACTGGGCTACATAGAAAATCTACGGCGGGGAATTCTACTCTCCACGCCATGAGCAGCCACCCCAAGAAACTCATCAATAGCATCCTATATGGGGAACTATTGAGATTGAGAAGGAATAGCACAAATGAATCTGAGTTTCAACTATCCGCAAAAGAAAGTTTAAGACGGGTTGGTTCAAGGGGATATAGTAATGGGGTCCTGGTACAGGCACTAAAAAGAGCAAACTCCCCTGAAAGAACAGATTTGCTCAAAGATACCTCGACAAAGATTACAAATTCTACTGAATCGAATGGCAAGTTCAGAATGATTACTACATATTCTGAAACCACTAGGCAGCTAAAGAAAAAAATTCGACAAAATTGGCATACCCTACTATTTGACACTATTATAAGAAGTGATTTGCCTGCCAATCCTCTGGTTACATTTAAAAAGGCTAGATCCCTCAGGAATGATTTGGTCCATAGCCACCAGGTAAAGAAGTCATGAAACCAATACTGACACCCCTCAATGGCTTCTTCCCATGTGGGAAGTGTAAGGCCTGCAGTAAAAGTAAAAGAGTCTTGTTTTACAGTATCCCTGGTTTGGATAAACCAAAAAAGATTAAGAAATATCTCACATGCACAAAACCCTATACGGTCTACTGTTTAAATTGTCCGTGCAGCTTGAAATATATTGACATCACAATTCAACCCACAAAGGTCCGAATATTAGAACATATGAGGGCAATAACAAATGGGGATGCAACATACCCTGTTGCCAGATATTTCAACAAAGTACATCAACGCAACAAGGATCTACTCACCTTTTACTGTATAGATCATGTTCCAGTCAATCCAGGGACACACACCGAATTCTGTGCCTCCGATGCCTCGAATCACGCTACATTATTGACTTGCAGACAAAAACACCCCTGGGTATAAATAGTAGTGAGGAACTGGCAGTACACTTGGGAGACTAGATAACAAAATACCCATGGGTGGATATCTTTGAACCTTTGACTGTTTCTGATTTTCTCATTTTGATGTAAAACATATTGATCCTTCTCTCTCGAATTTCCATATTATCCCCTTTTCTCTTCCCCTCCCTACTTTTCTTAAATAGAAACTGATTAGTTTTAAGACTAGGCCACAATGAAATGACACATATGATAATGTTGAAGGTACCATAGCTGAGCCATTTTTGTTTTTTCTTTTTAACATCTTTATTATATCTTTCTGTGGTGAATTGTTTTTTGATACCTGACTATTGTTGTCATCTTGCCAACATATGTACATTTCCTTCTCGAACTAGAGAGCGCATCAGTACCGGCCCTTTATCAATTATGTGGCCAAACACTGCGGTCTAATTGTGATAGCACTGTGTAAAGTTTTGAATCAGTGGTTTTAACTATTCGATATCATCTACCTTTAAATTCTAACTTATTATTGAGTGTTCTTATTATTGTAAAATATTCTGAAACTTTATCAATATGTATTTATTAAGCTATTTTAATATTGTGAACATGTTAGCGATTGACTACCTTTTTTGGTATATGATGTCTTTAATGATTTTTGGAAACCGAAATAAAGACTTACTGAACTGAACTGAACTGAAATGACATATATGTAACATGGTCAGGAATCTGTCTCTAGTTTGCCACAACTGAATGAATACAGAATGAAATTCTAATCAGGTTTACAACTTTATTTTTAAGATAATGTATTGCAATCAATTGTGATATTTGACAATTTTGTCTATACGATTTCATGGCCAATTCTGCCCATACAGGGCGAGATAGTTCATTCAATTGAATGAGAACATAGGATTGGCGTAAGTCACGCAATATGCTAGAATGTATGAAATCATATATATGGAATATGAGGTTGTGACCTTATTTTGCTTCACCCCGGCAATTTATGATGGTGTAATGGTAGAATGAAAGCTATATAACACGATATATAGGGTAGCAGGGAGAGAAAGCAGTAGACAAGAGAACATAGGGCACAACCAGGTTCTGGACGAAAACCCTCACTCACCTGAGGGGGACATGCTTCATCATTGGGTTCCTCCTACAAACGGGGACCGCAAGGTACCCCATGTGGGCTACGACTGAACCCTAGGGGGCAGGAGTGGGGAGCACGTGTTGGATCTACCAACTCAAAATGGTAAGGAGGGGCAGAGTGCAAGAAAAAAAGTGAAAAGTGATTAAAAACTACCTACATAGGGGCAACAACTTTATTCTTCCTTCCATCTGTGGTAGTGATTAAGAAGCCAGTGAAGATAGGGTTAAATATATATACCCTAACTATTAAGCGGTCAACATGTTTCTGCTATAGCGACAATTAAGTTCTGGGCATTCGTCAGGACCTGTAGACCTTAGTCACTCTGCTAGTGAAGGTGCAACAAAAAATAATAATCAATGAAATATATAAAGGTACTTAGGCCTCTATACTTGACCAAAGGTATATGTCATCAATGTTGTCGGTCAGAAGTCTCTGTAAAGTAAAAGAACACAAATTTACTATTTTAAGTGACCTGTTGTGAAGATATACCAACAACCTTCTTGTGTACTCAATAAAAATAAATGAGATAAAATGTAAACTCTCTTACCTAAACATCATTGTGTATATTGCCACTCAACCGTCCACAGAGTCAATCACTTCTGTTGGTATCTCTAGTAGGGATTAAGATTAAGCAGGTATGAGCATAGTTTACAGTTGTGTGGTCCAGCACATCTTACAAACACCAACATGTTATATGGAAAGAGAGCCTAACTCTGAAAATATGTCTCATATCCATAAACAACTAAAATCAACAACCAAAATGAAGTGTACTATTTTTTTTTAAAAAAGGGGTTAGGTTCAATGACCACTAAGTCTACAATATTGGCATTCTTATGGGCAACTACCCTCAACTGTCGATAAATGTATACTGAAAGCCTGTACATAGGGGTAGGACAGCACTCTCTACACTGAAGAATCTATAGCGTTTTTAGTACTTATATTTGTATCATGTGCATTGCGTGGGTTCAGAATAGCTAGGCAGATGTATATACTTAATCACCCACTTCGTATGTCATATCAATTTGTTTTCTCGTTTTCTGTCAATATTAATACCGGGCGATTGTCTAAATGTTCGCCCTATAACCGTCTAATATGTCAGGGTTGGAAAACAGAAAAATAACTTGTTCAAAGTAATAATAACAGCGGGGTGCTAATGCTCGCCTAGAATACCGTACGGGTTCTCCTGTGTGACTCTGGCGGGAGTTCCATCATGGTGTATGCGTATCTTTACATACCCGGAAGAGAAATCTAATACGGCATGACGTACACCCATGCGTGTTACGTCGTGATGTGTTTTGGTAGTGTTATTTACGTCGTCACCATAGCGATCAGAGTAAACAGGAGAAGCCGGGTAGATAGGTTATTATCATCAAAACTTCCATTTGTTAATAGGATATCTGATTTCTAAATATTAGACCAGCTATATCATGAGGCTATGTATTTCGTTTGTCTATTTAGTAGTCTCGTAAGAGGCATTTGGCAGTAACCATAGCACCCAGAACCAAAGGATTGTATGTTCCAGTGGTGGCTGGTTTGTTGTGCCGTGTGTTGTTATGTCGTTTGTTACGTCGTCATTATGGTGTTCAAAAATGGGAAGAGTCATTGATAGTGTACATTACATTATCGCTCCGCTTTATATTTATTTCATGTACACTTCCAAATAAAGTCAAACTCTGTCATATATTCTGTGTGCCCTTTTCATGATATCATCTTGAGCCTTTTGCAGTTACCATAATATCCAAATCTAAAAAGGTCATATATTTTATTGGTTTAAGGAGAGTATGGTGTTCTTCTATATAAGCAAAATCAGGAGACCAAAAAGTAGAATGAAAGAAGAACAAGATGGAAGATAGGATCTATTGTGTCATATGTGCATCAAATTCGGTCCAACGACTTTTTAAAGAGCCCTTTAAAAACATGATGGACAGAGTGGACCCCCAGTATTTGTTAATCATCCAGAAGTCTCTGGGTCATAACTTATACATACATGTGTGATACATACAGAATGATATCTATGAAATGTAATAGATCATCAGAGAATGGTCGAGATGTCAAATGCCTTTTACAGTGTCAAAATGGCGGAACCATTCACATTTGCGGTATGGTCCCTTTTCTGTGTTGTTAACCGAAGCTTGTATGTTTATAAATATTAAAAAATGGTAGCTCAGATGCTCTTAACAAACATCGACAAAGGCATCAGCCAAAACGCGTCTGTTTGGCCAGAGACCGGCTAAATAAAATTTCTGAACAAACCCCCGAGAGTGCTTTTTTTCATTTGGGATGATTACCCTTTTGGATCTGGAAGCTGGGATATGTACTGAAAAAAAACATAGGTTTCAGGGACGTTATAGTTAGTTGGACATTTCACTCGTACAAAACCCCCGAGAGTGCTTTTTTTCATTTGGGATGATTACCCTTTTGGATCTGGAAGCTGGGATATGTACTGAAAAAAACATAGGTTTCAGGGACGTTATAGTTAGTTGGACATTTCACTCGTACAAAACCAGAGATATTTGGCCGTTAAAGTTAGTTCAGCTAACTATAACTCGCGCCCCGCCCCTGCAATGCACTGCTGATGACGTCACATAATACATCATTCATGACATAGACAGTGACATCACTGATGACATCACTGATAACATATACACACACAAGAGAATAGGGGGTCTAGTGGCAGACAGCACAAAAATAAAGAAGGAGTATGGTGTGTAAAATCATTCAGACGTTCTCAGAGCAGAGCATGGATTACCATCAACCTTCCTCATCCAATGAGATAGATAGTGAGAGCCGAAAACCTCTCGTGATCATTTATATTATCTGGTATCCAACTAGAACAGAGGTATGTCTCTCGATCATGGAGACTGCCCCACTAGTTAGAAGCTCTATTGCTCCCTCGGGCTGATGAGTATGCGTCAGACAGACACGTGAAAAACTGTGGCATCCAAACAAAGTAAAGGTGCAGTGCAAAAGATACTGTGAAATCTCAAAAAGGTTGTGTAAAGAGTGCGATGTGATTCAATTCACTCCACACACCTTGATTAAAAAAGTGTGACAAAGTTAATAGCAGTGCTTGCTAGTCGCTGCTAAATAAGGGTCGACATGTTTCAGCCATCAAGGAATATTGCCCACGGCTTTCTTCAGGACCTTTGTACTTCAAAATTATGCTACTGCATTAAATTAGTACATTTCCAATAGTGAAACGTGCCCCCACTTCTAGGAGAAATGTGAAAATAAACAAACAAACAAGGTAGTAATAAATACGACCTCAAGTTGTCCACTCGTTCGAGCAAGAGCATGTCCTGGCCCCCACCAACCCTTTCTTTACATCAATTCGCTTATGGAAGCGGTATATTGATGATGTGTTGGTGGTTTGGAGGGGTGACCAACAGTCTATTGGCCACTTTCACCAGTGGTTAAATACACGAAACGATTACCTGAAATTCACGGTTGAGTTGAACAAGAGGCGTTTGGCATTTCTGGAAATGTACTAATTTAATTGAGAAGCATAATTTTGAAGTACTAAGGTCCTGAAGAAAGCCGTGGGCAATATTCCTTGATGGCTGAAAAATGTCGACCCTTATTTAGCAGCGACTAGCCAGCACTGCTTATAACTTTGTCACACTTTTTTAATCAAGGTGTGTGGAGTGAATTGAATCACATCGCACTCTTTACACAACTTTTTTTAGATTTCACAGTCTCTTTTGCACTGCACCTTTACTTTGTTTGGATGCCACAGTCTTTCACGTGTCTTTCTGACGCATACTCATCAGCCCGAGGGAGCAATAGAGCTTCTAACTAGTGGGGCAGTCTCCATGATCGAGAGACATACCTCTGTTCTAGTTGGATACCAGATGATATAGATGATCATGAGAGGTTTTATGCTCTCACTATCTATCTCATTGGATGAGGAAGGTTGATGGTAATCCATGCTCTGCTCTGAGAACGTACGGGTCTGATTGATTTTACACACCATACTCCTTCTTTATTTTTGTGCTGTCTGCCACTAGACCCCCTATTCTCTTGTGTGTGTATAGTCTAGGTATGGGGATTAGAATTTGGGTAGGTCTATAAATATTTTTCCCTTAGACCCTTTCTTTAAGTAGTATTGTTGATGATCACTGATAACATCACTGATGACATCATCCAGGTGACTGTGTGTTTCTATAAAGTTTAAATATGTTTTATCTATATGCCAAGGTGTATTGAAGAATGAATGGGTGTATAAGTGTGTGGATGGAAGATTTAGTAGGTGCATGACTGACTGTATAAGTGAGTGATTAAATGTGTCTTACTGAATGCATGGGTTAGTGACTAAACTGTATGAATGTCTGTATTAGTCTGTCTGTTGAGAAAGCTGCTGCATGGTTTGGTGAGTAGCTACATGAATGTCTATATGGTTATTGATAGGTTGCCTGAGTATTTTTATGGGTGCCTGAGTGTGTGTCTGGGTGGGTGGGAGGTGTGTGACTCTCTGCATATATGTGTGAGCGGTTGATTCACTGGGTGTATGGGTTCAAGAGTGCATGTGGAAACAGCTGTATGGGTGGGTGAGTGTGTGTATGG
Organism: Triturus cristatus; assembly: GCF_964204655.1. Classification (NCBI taxonomy): domain Eukaryota; kingdom Metazoa; phylum Chordata; class Amphibia; order Caudata; family Salamandridae; genus Triturus; species Triturus cristatus. The sequence continues at coordinate 849,090,272 of NC_140590.1, forward strand.
GTGAGTTGGTGAGTGAATGGATGCCTCAGTGGTACATGTCCAAGTAACTACATATCTAAAAGACAGTGTATGTGAGAGTTGGAGTATATAAATACCTATACATGAGAGTCAGTGATTGTGAGAGTGGCTGTATGGATGAGTGTGTGCTTGTATTAGTTATTGTATAAGAGTGTAACTATGTGTTAGTATATGTTTGAATAAGTGAGGTGGTGTGTGTATAACTGTACAGGTGAGTACATGGGAATGTGATTGATTCTTTGCATGACTGACTAGGTGTTTGAGTAACTGTATGGATGAGTGGCGGTGTGTGAGTGTCTGTATAGATATGTGAGTGTATATGATAATGCCGTATTGATGGCTGACTGCTTGTATGAGTGACTGTGTGGGTGAATGAGTGGATGTGTGTGTAGACCTAGGAATTAGTGAGTGGCTATGTACCAACTGGTATTGGTGTGTCTATGGTTTCGAAAATGATAGTCTGTATTTTAGAGTGGGTGTATCAAGGGTTATATTAGGGTGTGATGAGGTGCATCAGATTTTCACGACGATGATGTCATCAGTGATGTCAATTGAGATGTCATCAGTGATGTAACTGACCATGTCATGAATGATGTAATATGTGACGTCATCAGCAGTGCATTGCAGGGGCGCGAGTTATAGTTAGCTGAACTAACTATAACACCGGAATTTCTATGATTTTGTACGAGTGAAATGTCCAACTAACTATACCGTTCCTGAAACCTATGGTTTTTTCAGGGAATTTCTAAGGTTTGTTAAATGCTAATTTCTAACTATAACGTGCCTGAAACCTATGGTTTGTTCAGTGAATTTCAAATGTTTTTTAAATGCTAATTTCTAACTATAACGTCCCTAAAACCGATGTTTTTTTCAGTAAATTTCAAAGGTTTTTTAAATGCTAATTTCTAACTATAAAATTTATTAAACCTATGGCTTGTTCAGTAATTTAGTTTTTGTTTTTTGTGATATTTTGTAAGTTTAATTTCCTAAAAATAGTTTTTGTTATTTCTTTTTGCTATTTAAATTATATAATGTCTTCTGTTTTCTTACATATGAATATTTTATTTTTTTTTAGAAAAAGTGGAGTCACGCACCTATCGTGTACCTATATTGGTGGGTGCGCGGATTGAAGCCGCCATATTGGCAAAGTGATGGTGGATGCACATTTGGTTAGCGACGGGTGCGCGGTGCCTGGCCCTGCATAATATCATATATGTATCGGGTCGCGTCGGGTGCTTGTTTGGTGTGCTATGGGTGCACGGTGCCTGGCCCCGCATAACGTCATATACGTATTGGATAGAGTCACGTGTGCGTTTGGTGTGCGATGTCTGCGCGGTTCCCTGCCCAGCATGACGTAATGAATGTGTGCTGTCGCGCTGGGTGGGCGACTCATGTGAAAAAAAATTATGTTGAAAGCTATATGTATACTAGTTGAATATGTATATTAGACCAAGAGTTTATGTAAACTAATTATGAAAATGATATATTTCTAATTGCAATAAAGTTATATGACTGTTAAATATTATCTTTTGCACTTGAGGGCCCCGCTGAGAACCGTGCACCCATCGCGTTCACACTGGTAGGCCGCGCTGAGAGCCGTGCACCCTTCGGGCCCGATTCACAGAACTAACTTAAGACAAAATCCTAAACTTACTACCATTTTGGTATTCACAGAAGGCACTTACTCATTTTGGTATTCACAGAAGGCACTTACTCATTTCGGTATTCACAGAAGTTAGGAGTCCTAACTTTAGGACTCCTAAATGCCTTCTGTGAATACCGAAAGTCTTAAAATTAGGATTTTTCTCAGTTTAGTAGTAGCATAGTTAGGACTCCTAACTTTAGGACTCCTAAATGCCTTCTGTGAATACCGAAAGTCTTAAAATTAGGATTTTTCTCAATTTAGTAGTCCTAAGTCTAAACATGTGCCAGTGCTATGTTAAAAGACACTCAGAATACAGTGAAAACACCTACATACACTAGGGAACTCTATGCGTTGGGGTCCCCCTGTGATTAGCATGACCTCCTTTGTTATCCCCTAGTATATAATAGGGCAGGGGATTAAAACTACCTCTTAAAACACGCCACCGGGGGTGTTTGCACACGTCACCTCAGGCCCCCTCCCTTCCCCACTGTGTAAACATGCCCTGTGGCCGTTTTAAGTTGGGAGATTAAGTCCCTTGAATCCTGAGGGTCCCTAGGGTCCAACTAGACCACTAGGTACCTCCAGTAAGTGCCACAGAGCTGCGTTGCAGAGAGATGTAAAAGGCGGCACGGCCTGGACCACCTCTCTGCAACGCAGCTCAGTGGCGCTTACTGGAAGCACCTGGTGGGCTAGTTGGCCCCCAGGGTCCCTCAGGATTGAAGGGGAATTATTTCCCCAACTTAAAACGCGCCACAGGGCGTGTTTGCACACGTCACCTCAGGCCCCGTCCCCTCCCTTCACCACTGTGTAAACGTGCCCTGTGGCCGTTCTAAGTTGAGAGGTTAAGTCCCCTTGAATCCTAAGGGTCCCTAGGGTCAAACTAGCCCACTAGGTACCTCCAGTAAGCGCCACAGAGCTGCGTTGCATAGAGGTGTAAAAAGGGGCGTGGCCTCAGAACACCTATCTGCAACGCAGCTCCCTGGAGAATACTGGAGATACCTGTTGGGCTAGTTGGCCCTCAGGGACCCTCAGTATTGAAGGGGAATTAATTCCCCAACTTACAACTGGCCAGGGGGTGCATTTGCAGAGTGCTGCAATGAGGGGGCATGGCCTCCGGCACGATGCCGGTCTTTTATTTATTTTATTTTTTTAAGAAGGAGGGCTGTGTGGCCCCCCTTCTTTTTCTAATTTATTGGCCCTGGGGACCGCATCCCCCAGGGCCTGCACCCTAATTTATTTTGTTGAAAAAAAAAAAAATATGGCCCTCCCAAGGCCTTAATTGGCCCCGGGGATCCCAACCCACGGGTCATGGTCGTTTTTTTTTTTAATCTTTAGGAGGGGGGCTGCGTTGCCTCCCTCCTCAGGCCTCTTATGGCCCCGGGGACCCCATCCCCCGGGGTTGGCCTTTGTTTTTTATTATTTAAAAAAAATATATATTTATAGAAACACCTAGGACATGCTGGACAAACCGTATGTACCTATCACAACGATTTGCGTGATATTCATTAAAAGGCGACTATGCATACAATGAATCCACGTGGAATGTATTTACACCGCCAGTGAACCTCTGACGTGTCTGACGCCCTACCGTGCCTAATCCCGGCACCCCCGCTGGTGGGTACTCTCCAAGTAGACACCATTGTTGTTTATTTATACAAACATGGGTAGCTATTGACGGGCACATTTAATACACACGCACACCAAGCCATTCAAAGGGGATTCGACAAAAATTAGACTATGCAAAAAAAAACCCTCACGGTTAATAAAACACACATCCACCGCCGGATGTGTAATACTTTTTATTTTACTCTCTGGAAAGGAGACAAACCTCACTTGAGAGTCACAGCGTGCTCCTGGCTGAGCCCAATGCAGTGTTACACCCACCAGTGCCCACCGAGTGCCACACTCCTCTGTGTTGTATTCCACCAGCTAGTGTGTATGCTATGACACTCTCTAGCCCATGTGCACTGTAACACCACTCCGTGAATATGTCATGCCACACTTGCCTTCGCACGGGTTATATTGCCCCATCTAACGTGCCTTCCTCGATGCCTATGTTATAACGCACAGCTCTATGCCATACATATTACAATCTGGGATCCATATCTTTGTCACAGTGCAAATGCAACGTTGCACTCCCCAGCACATATTTTATATAACAACTTTAGAGACTTGTTAGGTTACACAACACTGCCCTGTGCATATTACACTCCAAGGCGCATATCGCATAGCACGCGCTAGTGCCTGTGCTATCTCGCGCTCTCCAATGAATCTGTCATTGCGCACAATGTATTGCATATTATATTTCACGCCCCGGTTCATCTTATATCACACTTTTTGGTGCATAGTTTATACCATATGCTATATCTAGTTTTCATTTTCAATCGAGCTTTCAGGACTATGTTCTATATAACACTGCGTCCACCTACCCTTTTCACGGGCATTACATTTTGCGATGGGGGTGGAGGGTCAGGGGGTATTTCTGCCAAGTGAGCCCGGAGTCACAGTCACAAACGTCCTCTTCTTCCTGAATAAAAGTGAGATTATGCTGCATACTTGTTCATATTTTAAGTAGTTCACACAGACACACATTTTAAAAACAATAAAGTTCCTAATACCCACCTTCTCTGAACAGTTAGCTTGCTGCTCCATCCACCTCCTCCCTATCCTCTGTTGTCTGAATCCATGGACTAGCCTCCTCCATCCTGCCATGCATGGTCTGATGTGCTGCCACTGCCCTCCATATAGCATGATGTACCAGTCCACTCCTCCTGCCCTCCATTGCCCAATTCTATGGCCCATCATTGACCTCTGGTTAGCCACTGTGCTTAGCTTGCTGCCCCTATTCTCCTTCCCCCTGCCCTCCGATGTCTTTGTGCATGCCCCTGCTCCATCCTTTTTGCCCACCATGTTCCATGGACCTGCCACTCCTATCTACACTGAGTGTTCTGTTGAGCTCCCCTCCCACCTGCCTAGCATTGTCAGATGACTGTAACCTGTCCCTGCCACCTCCACCCTGCCTGTCCACATGCCATGCCCCTATCCCCTTCCTCCTGTCCTCCATGGTCCATTTTACTGCCACACCCTTCTGCCCTCCCTGGTCTGTTGTGCTGCAACTGCTCCTCCTGCCTGCCCCGCGCGGTCTGTTGTGAGGCCCCTTCCCCTGAACTCGCTTGACTGTGCCCAGGTCCTGACCCTCCCTTCTATCCTCCATGGTCCTTTGTGCATGTCCTTGCACCCTCCTTCTTGCCCATCATAGCCATTGCGCTGCCACTAAACCTCCCGCTTGCCATGCATGGTCTTATGTGCTGCCATGGCCCCTCCCACCTTCCCTGTGTGGTCAACTAGCTGCCCCTGACCCCCTCCCACCTTCCCTCCATGGTCTGTGTGTATGCCATCATAGTCTCATTGTTGCTCTCCATGGTGTGTCTTGTTTCTAGTGCTCATCCTGCCTGACCTCCATGGTCATGTTGCTGCTCCTGCCCTGCCCCTTGCCCCCAGTCCTCTGTTTCCATGTGCAGACCCCTATTCACTCCCTCCTGGCTTGTCTGTTCCATTGTAATGCCCCTGATCCGTCCCTCCTGCCCTTTATGGTCTGTTATGCTGCAGCTTTCTCTCCTGTCTGTCCAGTATGGTCAGCTAGCTACCATTGCCTCTTTCCCCTCTGTTCTCTGTTGTCCATGTGCATGGTCCTGTCCCCTCCCTATTGCTTTCTATGGATTGTTTTGCTGCACTCCCGCCCGCATGCCCTGTGTGGTGTGTTGTGCTGCTGCAAACACTGATGCCTGCCCTGTAGGGTCAGTTTGGTGCACCTCTCCATGTCCCACCTGTCCTCTGTTATCCAAGTCCATGTCCCTACCCCAATTCCTCCTGCCTACCATGATCCAATGTACCATACTTGTGAACATTTTGAACTTGGTAAGAGGGAGATTTTGAAAGCAAACTGGGGTATTGATTTTCCCTTTTGAGTTACATTGAAAAAGAGGAGATTGTAGACAGGAGACAGATCAAATAAAGCCCATTTGAGCTTAAAGACATTGGACGTTTCCTGGCTGAAACGGGTCGGTTGGCATGTATGGTTGTACTACCACTTCCTTCTGCCCACAATGGTCTATTATATTGCCACAGCCTCTCTCGCCAGTCCTGTATTGTTGGTTTGTTGCCCCTGCCCTCTTTTCCACTGCCCTCCATAGTCTGTTGTGCTGCCACTGCCCCTCCTGCCTGCCCAGTGTGGTCAAATTGTTGCCTCTGCACTCTCCTACCTGCCTTCAATTTTCAGAGTCTGTGCCCCTGGCCTCTGACTCTCAACAGTATCCCAATGAACAACTACATTGCTAACATTCTATATTTATTACAAAAGTGTGGAACGCCTGACGTAATCTTGATGTAATCAAAACGGTAATACCTAGAGCATTTCCTTTAGAAATTACATATATGAGAGGGTCTTATTTGCATCAAAATTATGGTTAGTGCTCTAAAAACCGAAAATGAGAACATATATTCTGAGTTTTCAAATAGCGACAAAGAAATTTTAAATTATTTGTAATCTGTATGTTTTTTTATCCAGTTGACCACTTGATCAAATGTTGCACCTAGGGGAGAGGATGTGGTGTTACTTCCAGAGCTGCAGACTTTGCAACTCGGGAACCAGGTTGGAGTTTCTGCTTCAGCTCAACATTCTGTGATTCTGGTCAAATCACTTAATCTCCCCATGTCTACAACCAAAATGAATTTGATCTTGTGTGATGTAACCAATGCTCATGTAAAGCACTCCAATACCTGACAAGTCTGCACTACATAAAACTGCAAATACACAAAAAATAAGTGTTTTGCACACTTCTGTCATTGGGCTACATGTGGGCAACATCTGGGTGATATTTGTGCTGCATTTGGGCTCTTTTGTCTCTGGTGGCCATCTTGGGAGATTTATTTGTTATGAAGTTTCCTAATTTCCTCATTTACTGCAGTCTTCTCAGTAGGAAATGCTTTCAGTTTTTTACTTTGATTCCATCAAGACGGTATTCAGATATGTCACACATTTGCCATAAATTCTGAATGTTAGCACTCTAGTTGCTCATTAGATCACTGTAGTAAAGCTACTGCTCACCACGGAAGTCTGCTGCTGGTATTAAAAGTGCATGTTTCAGTCTGCATATCACATTTTTTTAATGAAATAGAGAAGTCACTCAAAATGTGCCCTAATTTTTCTTTCTTCAGCACTAATCATAATTTTTATGGCAAAATGAACCCCCTTATTGTGTTCCTTTTTAAATTAAATGTTTTAAGTGTTACCAGTTTATTCCAATCAAGATGGCTTCAGGTGTGCCATACTTTTGTCATAAGTAAGACTGTTAGCGCTCTAGTTGTTCGTTAGAACACTCTGGGACATTCTGTCATTGGGCTATACTTGGGCTACATCTGGGTGAAATTTGGGCTACAGTTGGGCTCTTTTGTCTCTGGTGGCCATCTTGGGAGATTTATTTGTTATGAAGTTTCCTAATTTCCTCATTTACTGCAGTCTCCTCAGTAGGAAATACTTTCAGTTTTTTACTTTGGTTCCATCAAGAAGGCATTCAGATGTGTCACACATTTGCCATAAATTCTGAATGTTAGCACTCTAGTTGCTCATTAGATCACTGTAGTAAAGCTACTGCTCATCAGGATGTTAGATGGCCGGTAAGTTCTCTCGGAGGCAAGATGGCGGCCGCTTGATACCGAGTGAAGGTCGCTCCCGCTGTCCGGTCTGAATAGCAGTTGCTCGCATACTCGCCTATGGTCTAAAAAGACATGTTTTGTCTTGGATTTATATTATTGATGACACGACGTTGATCCCCTGAAGGAACTATTTGTCTCTCCTTAACGCCCCCTTAACTAAGAAGGAGGAAAAACCTATGCTCACCGTGTTTCGCGTTCGCCAACCCTGGCTGCGGGTAGTCTCCGCCTCTCCAGGCCGCGCACACCTGAGGGCCTGGCGGGTGTGGATAGCGGTGGAAGGGAGGAATGAGTCTGCCGCGTTCGTCGGGATGCCTGTTTGCAAAAGCGGAAGCTGTGCAGCAGCGAAATTGATAGGAGAGCAGCCGGCGGGCGGTGCTGGTGTCGGGGGGAGGAGAAATCCTGCCGCTGACAAAGCGGATACTACGGGCAAGGCGGAGAAGCTGGGGAAGTCGGCAGGAAGGATATCAATGGTGAGTGTGGGTAAAGCCGCCTTGGTTAAAGGAAAACAAGGAGATAAGGCAGACAAAGCCTTTGAGAAACCACCCTGCAACAACCCTACTAAAGTTTTTAATCAAACAGGAACGATACCCTCTATTTCTACTTTGGACAAATTTGATCAGGTGAAAATGCTAACGGTCCCTGGGATGTTTGCCGGAAAGAACATGGTAGCTAAAAATCAGTTACAGGTCTCTTCAGTATCTGTAATAAATCCTGTAAGCTCTTTAATGGGGGGTAACGAGGGCTCCATGGATGTGGCGATTGAAAGTAATGAAGGGGATGTTAAAACCGCTGGAGATCTGGTTTATACTGAACGTTCTTTGGAATGATCTAATGCTAAATCTCCTCAAATAAACGATGAAGCAATTAGTAGAGAGAAACCAGGGGTGTCAAATGATTCTGCTGTAACTTCCTACACTTTTCAAACCCCCATTGGTGGGAGGTTAGAAAAGAACAAGGGTCCCTTGCTGGAACTGATTGATGGGGACAGCTTCTTTTCTGTAGCAGAAGAGTCAGATATCGAGTCCGAGAGAGGGCTTACTACCGATAACTCAACTTCAAGTGGCGAGCTTGATATCCCTCCAAAAACAGCGAGCACATCTAAGAAGGCCTCTACTCGTTACAATAATCCTAAAATTGCTTCAAAGCATGGTTTAGAGGCCGAAGACAGCGATGGCTCTGAAACCAGTAATAAACTTCAATGGGATTATACTCAGGCTGCAATGAGTTTGGCAGTTTTAGAGGAACCCAGTGCTCACTAAAAAGAAAAGAGAGAAGATCATGAGGAATTTAATTCTCCTCCTTCCAATTCTGCGATTTATGCCTTGTTAAAATCAATACAAGGGGAGGCACGACAAGAACATAAAAGGGCTCAACTTGCTACGATGAAGATTCAGGGCACAATTCGAAGAAATACAAAAGCATGTTCTGAGGTTATTGCCCGGACTACGGCGCTGGAGGAAAGAATTGTTGATCTCGAGGCGGGGCTACAAAAGACTGATATCAAAACCACATCAAATGATGATAGACTGGCTGATATAATGTGGAAACTGGAGGACTCCGAGAACAGATTTCGAAGAAATAATCTGAGATTATTAGGAATAGAAGAAAACGTAGAGGGGGAGGATATTAGAGGCTTTGTCTTAAAACTATTTAAAGCTGCCTTCCCTTTCTAAATGGTCATGGGATTCGGAGATTCAGCGAGTCCACCAGTTTCCCCTAACGTTGAAAAAGAGCCCAGATTCGGGAGCTAAACCAAGAGCAATCCCGATTTTTTGGGGTAATTTCTTATTGAGACAAGCTATTTTTGAGAAAGCTCGTCCTGATGCCAAAAGATCTGTAGAAGGGCATACTTTTTTCGTTCACCCAGATTTCTGCCCTACAACAGTGGAAAGGAGGTGGCGACTCCGCTCCCTGATTACTCGCTTTCAAAAAAAGGGTGCGAGGTGTTCTTAATGAACCCCGCACGCCTAAAGGTTATATTTTCTGGCAGAACACGGGTATCCACATCAGAGATTAAGGCTGAAGAATATCTTAAAGGACTTGGGGAAGGTTAAAGATTTAACTAGTGTATCAGATAGGGGTTTTATTTGTTTTTCCTTTTCTTTTGTGGGTATGCTGGATTATAGATTTTAGAGGCAGGGAGCGACCTTGGGACACTCGGGTAAGGGAAGCCATCATATGGGTCTATTGACCTATTTTGCCTGCATTTGGGGGGGGGGAGGGAGGAGCTTTAGAGGGGCGGGGGGCTGCGGACGGAGATCTGTTTTGGGAGGAGTTGGAAACCGATTTTATGATAACTTAACCAAATTTGAATTTGTGCAAAGGGCCGAGAAGGGGCTACTGGATGTATTTTTTTCTTCTGTATGGCTAATTTAAGAATTGTATCAATAAATATATGTGGACTTGATAACTCGTCCAAACGACGTCCGATAAGGGAAGATCTGCGCTTCCTGCGGGCAGATGTTCTCTGTCTGCAGGAAACACATGTTGAAGCCAGTCAGCATAAACTTTTGGAGATTGAGGGATTCCAGCTTATATCTTGGACTAAACTTGAGGCTAAGACTAAGGGTGTTGCAATCTTAGTAAGACGAGGAAAGGTCAATATCACCCGTTCCGTAGCGGACAGCTTGGGTCGCTGGGTAACAGTGTATGGTAACTTTCAGGATAAAAATGTTACACTGTGTTCTATTTATGGTCCTGTATTGGATGACCCTACCGTAGTTAATTGGCTTAGCTTAGAGCTGATAGGCTGGCCATCCCCGCTTATTATATGTGGAGATTTGAACATTAATATAGAGTGTGGAACTTTAAATCAATCAGGGAGTGTATATGCTGGGAGAAAGCCTAGGGTATACCGTGCTCTACAACACTTAATAGATCTGCATGGTTTAACTGATGTATGGGCTTTTTTTAATCCAGACGATCCCGGCTTTACATATTTTTCTGCACCTCATAGAATATGCTCAAGGCTGGATTATTTTTTTGTTTCACCCGTTTTACTTCAAGGTTCTGGAATTATTAGATTCCCACGAGTAATGTCGGATCATAATCCACTCTTGCTTGAAATAAACACACTGATCTGTAGGACTCAAACTAATATCTGGATGTTTAACCACGCCCTGCTTAAGGATATAGAATATATTGATAATATGTCTTTATGGATCACTAGGTTTTTGGAAGAAAATATTGATAGCACAGGTATTCAGAATGTTTGGGATACATTAAAGGCAGAGGTTAGGGGTGAAACAACACAGTTTGGTTGGGAATCTCAAAAGAAGGAAAAGGTTGAACTGCAACGATTATATACAGCATTGGCAGAAGCAGAACAGAACCTGGTTACTCAGATACGGATGGGTGGAGATAGTGACTCTGCTCAAATTTGGATTATTTTAGCGAAATCAGCCATAACTGAACTCTCGCAGGCTAAGGCAGCCAGCAAATTTTTAATCTGGAAATCTAAAATGTTCGAAAATAGTGAGCGAGCAGGGCATCTGTTAGCCTCAAGAATCAAGGAGAGAGAAATAGCTACGCGTATTAAAAATATCCAAGATCCAGATGTTGGTTTGGTGTCCGGGGATGGGGACATTTTGCTCACTTTCCAAAAGTTTTATCAACATCTGTATAATGAAGATATTAGTGACAATGATATGCATCAGTTGGAAATACAAGAGTATTTGCGGGAGGTCGGCGTTGATACACTACTTCCGGAAGAACGTGATGTATTAGAAGCTGAAATAAGTATGGAAGAGCTCTTGCAAGCTATAGATTCTCTTCCGGGGGGAAAGCTGTTGGCCCAGACTATATGCCAGGAGAATTCTATAAAATATTCTGTCTCCAACTTACTCCTGTTATGTTGGCTTTATTTAGGATAGTGCAGAAAGGGGAATCCTCCCCTGAGTCCTGGCAGAAGCCCGAATTATTACATTTTTAAAGAAAGATAAAAATCCAACGGACATGGGATCATACCGTCCAATTACGCTTATCAATAGCGATGTAAAAATATATGCAAAGGTGCTTGCTAGGAGATTCTCTGGTGTGATCAAGACATTAGTTTCTGTTCATCAACATGGCTTTGTCCCAGGACGGGAAACAATCAACCATATTCGTCGCACAATCACATTATTTGACTATACTAGGGTTTCAGGGGACCCTATGGCCTTAATTCTGCTAGACGCGGAGAAGGCGTTTGATAGGGTCTCCTGGCCCTTCTTATGGGCGGTTTTGAGACATTATGGTTTTGGAGAAGGATTCATTACAGCAATACAGATTATGTATAGACAACCCACAGCGCATATTTCCATTATGGGGACCCAGTCGGGAACTATTAATATCTCAAGAGGTACCCGACAGGGTTGTCCCTGTTCCCCCTTATTATTTGCCATTTATATAGATCCTTTAATTAAAAAATGTCTTTTGAATAATTTGATTAGTCCAGTGAGATCCAAGGGTGGTGAAACTAAAATATTGGGCTATGCAGATGATCTTGCTATTTTAACAGACTCGCCCGAACCGGCTTTGCTGGAAATTCAAAAATTGACATCTCAATTTGGCAAATTGTCAGGCTATCAACTTAATGAATCCAAAACCCAAATTATTTGTAATGATAAGATCTTATTGGTGGACTCTAGGGTTACTAATACCGCAAAATACCTTGGAATTCTAATAAACTCAAATCCAGAAGTAATTGTGGAGATTAATCTTAATCCGATGTTGTGTAAGATTGAAAAAGATGCCCGTAGGATGAATAACCTTCACTTAACACTTATGGGGAGATGTAATGTTCTAAAGATGCTTTTTCTACCGAAGATATTGTATCTCTTTAGAGCTATCCCTGTTTTGTTTGATCCAATCTGGTTTAAAAAAATAGAACGTATTGTCTCATGGTTTCTTTGGGCAGGGAGAAGACCCAGACGAGCCTTTAAATTTATGACGTTACCAAGAGAAAGGGGTGGCTGGTCTGTGCCTAATTTTCAGATTTATTATTGGGCTATCACCTTGAGACATATTTCTGTGTTGCTGGATTATCCTGATTTTGAGGATCGGGAGAAATCAATATATAAACTTGTTTATGGAGAAGAAGTTTCAGGGGTTTTATTTAAGTATATAGATTTTGCATACTTCAAACGTGTGAGGTTTAAAGGTTTATTAGCCGCTTTCAAAATCTGGACCTCTATCCGGAAATTATTTAATATAGGTAGAATACATATATACACTCCAGTTAATGGAAATACTCTCTTGCCTCAAATTTTCGCTGATGGATATTTTAGAGAATGGAGGGCCCATGGTGTTAACAAGTTAGGGGACTTAGTCTCGGATAATGGGGTAAGGACTTTTGACTATCTAAAACAGAAATGTAATCTTAATAATCAACATTTTTTTAAGTTCCTACAGATCCGGGATTTTCTCTCTCGGAAAACTGTCAGTTGGACTTCCTTCCTGTTACTTGAGGCTATCAAAGGTGGGCATTCCACTATATCCTCAGTTTATAAAATTATTAACGAAGGAAAGAAAGATGACTTAGATAAACATTTTGGCCGATGGTATATTGGATTGCATGCTGGACAGGAGGTCTGCGAAAAGTCATTGCGGCTTAGTTATACTTCCACTCTATCTGCAAATCTCCAGGTCCAATGTTTTAAAACGTGGCATAATTTGTATATAACTCCACAGCGCATACATCAATGGTGCGGGACTATGGGAGTCAACTGTCCCAGATGCGGTGAGCTTGCGGTTGATATCATTCATATGTTCTCTTCTGGTCCTAATTTAACTCCCCTGTTAAATAAAGTTGAACAATGGTTAGAGATATTGTTTCACCGTACATTTCAACTTTCATCTCAGGCAGTTATTTTAGGGGTAACCGACGTGGATATGACGCTCCCAGAGCAAAAGTTATTTTTTGTTTCTATGGCTATACTTAGATTATGTTTAGCAACCATTTGGCTAGATCCATCCCCTCCATCAGAACATGAGTGGTTTAGTAAATTTATAAATGTTGGGAAGTGGGAACTTTTGGTTTTCAGAAAGAGAGGCCCAAGGGCCCGCAGAAATGGGGAATTGGTCTGGGCACCTTTGATTAATTGGCTGGATCTTCCAAATCAATGATTCTTGAAATTAGTGAAGTATGAAAGTATTGTATATATATTGCGTATATTGTATATATTATGTTTTGTAGCTATGAATTTTTTTTTTTTTTTGAAAATCTTTTTATTGAAAAATGTCCACAACAAATCAACATACATTGGCATTGAGTTAGGCAACAGTTCGGCCATTGGCGTGTGTACAGACAGTCAGAGAGCAGCTTAACAATAACTTAACATAGCTGTTATGTGGGGCGCCACAATGGCCTTCCGTTGCATCCCGGAGTATACCGACAAGTCTCAATCCACCTGATGGTCAACGGTTTAGTATCAGTCACTTAAGTCCGAATCTGAGGTTTCACGTGGGGGTTCACATACATTCCCTCTGTACGTATTCCACCCTCCCCATACCTGTGCCCACTTTTTAGGACAGCCTCTATGAATGTACACCGTTTTTTCCACGACCATTGTGGTATCCATATCCTTACACCATTGGGAAAGGGTAGGGGGCTGCCTAGATCCCCATCTTTGAGCTATGTTGCGCTTCGCCAGTAGTAGTCCCAGCGTCACCCAGAGTTGTGCCGTGCGGCTAAGGTCTGTAGGTTCCCATACATTGAGGAGACACCTCCTCGGCTCCGGAAGCGTTGCGACTTTAGTCACCTGGGAGAGTGTGCGCAGGATCGCCCTCCAGTACTGGGCTATGATAGGGCATTCCCACAGGGTGTGGAAGAGACTGCCATCTGCACCACATTGCCTAAGACATAGCGGCGAGTCTGTCCGTTTAAGTTTATATAGAAGTGTGCGTGTATAATATGTGCGGTGCAGTATCTTCAATTGGACCAGCTTCAGTTTTGATGAAATCCCCACCTCCTTAGGAGAGGAGAGTGCCGCCTGCCAGTCTGTCTCGTCGAACATTCCCAGGTCTAACTCCCATTTAGCCCTAAGGGCTAGGAATGGATCTGGCTGATTATTTATCACCTTCCGATAGGTCAGGGACGTAGCCCTCTTAGTCAGATGCTCCATGAGGAGCCTATCCTCCAGAGGCGAAGACTCCGCAAGCCGGGTCCCAGGCGAGATTACCGCCTGGAGTGCGTGCCGGATTTGCAAATAACGAAAATTCTCGGTATCCGCCAGATCATACTCCGCCTGCAGGTGGGCAAACGTGACTATGTCCTCCTTTTTCCAGAGATCACCAACCCTCGATATTCCAATCAAATCCCATTTTTGAAACCCCTTGGTAGTACGCAGCACTCCCAGCTGTTTCGAGTCCCAGAGCGGTGTGGCCTGAGTTATCCTTCCCTCCCAGCCAAGTGCACGCTGCGCCTCGAACCACACCCGCAGAGTATGCGCCGTCGGACCTGTAGGGCCGCGTCTCCGAGTGCGGTTATAGAGCGCCCCCATAACTCCTCCAGTCCCCAGCAGCTGACGATCCATACGATAAGCCGGATCAGTCCCCGGCGCATGCAGCCATTGATTGATTACCATAAGCTGTGAGGCCCAGTAGTATATCTTAATATTAGGGAGGGCGATACCTCCGTCGTACCATCCTCTGGTCAGTTTCTGAAGCGCTATCCGTGGAGTCTTATCATTCCACAGTAAACTAGTCACCTCTGCGTTTATGGCCGTAAAGTATGCAGGAGCAACCGGAAAGGGCGTATTCTGGAGCAGGTAAAGAAATCTGGGAAGGGCCATCATTTTAAAAAGGGCAGCGCGTCCCAGCAGTGTCAGAGGCAGGGAACGCCAGTGCTTAACATCGCGCCGAAATCGAAACAGGGGTTGCGTTAGATTTTCGGCGACAAATTTCGCTTTGTCTGCCGTCACATATATTCCTAAATACTTAAAACCGTCAGCTGCCACCTGAATTTCACACCCCCTGGGGAGCTGCGGCGGGGAGCCCTGGAGCACATACAGATAGGATTTTTCCCAGTTTATCGTATAGCCGGACACCCGCCCGTACGACGTACAGATGTCCAGGAGGCAGCGTATCGAGCGCGCCGGCGAAGCCAAGTATAGAAGGACGTCGTCCGCGTATAGAGAGATGCGGTCCTCCCATTCCGTCGTCCACTTTAGGCCACGGAGGACCGGGTCCTGTCGCACCCAGGCCGCAAGCGGCTCTAGAACAAGGGCAAAGAGAAGTGGGGAGAGGGGGCAGCCCTGTCGCGTCCCCCGCCCCAGAGGGAAGGTGCTCGAGATATGTCCATTTACGACCACCTGCGCCATAGGCCTGGTATATAAGAGTTGGATCCAAGCGCAGATCTTGGGGCCAAAGCCCAAGTGGCGAAGAACAGCAAAGAGGAAAGGCCATTCCACCAAGTCAAACGCCATCCGCGCATCCAAGGAGAGAATGACCGCGTCCTCCTTGATCGAGGAGCGGTGCGCCAGCACGCCATGCAGCCGTCGCAGGTTAAGGGCTGTATTCCGGTTTGGCATGAACCCGGATTGATCAGGGTGTATAACAGTGGCGAGGTGGGGCTGCAGCCTCGTAGCTAAGACTTTTGCCAGAATCTTTGCCTCAGCGTTCAGGAGTGAAATCGGACGATAGGAGGCGCATTCATGTGGTGGTTTATTAGGCTTGGGGATGGCTACTATGGTGGCCAGTCTCTGATCGTGGGGTAGCATCCCGTTCTTCAAGCTATCCGCGTACATGCCCAATAGATGTGGCACGATGTAAGGTGCAGCTTTCTTATAGAATTCCACTGGAATTCCATTGGGTCCCAACGCCTTCCCAGTACGGAGGGAGGCGATTGCGAATGCAATTTCCTCCGTGGTCAGATCTTTGTCTAAGGCCTCCATCTCGGACGGGGCCAACGTGGGCATGGCAATATCTCTGAGGAACGCCAGATTGTCCGTAACAGTGGATGTGGCCTCCGGAGTATAGATCTTTTTATAATGCATCGCCAGGGCCTCTGCAATACGCTGAGGCTCAGACGTAGAACCACCAGTTTCTAACTGTATCCGTGCCACCCATCGGGCCGCACGCTCCTTTTTCTCCAGCCAGGCTAATAGTCTACCCGCTTTATCCCCTAGTTCGTAGATCGTATGTTGCGTTGTAGCGTGTCTGGTTTTTGCCGCCTCCCAAACATAGGACTTATATTCTTGTTGAGCCACCAGTAAGCTATGTGTAGTGTCCTCCCCAATGTGTGCTGCGTGGTCAGCTTCGGCCCTCGCGACCCCCTGTTCAAGGTCGCGTATCTCGCGTTGCTGGTTTTTCTTGTGATCGGCCACCATCGAGATGGCCTGCCCCCGAAGGACCGTTTTGTACGCCTCCCACAATGTCGTTGGGCTAGTCACTGAGTCTTTATTTTCTGCAAAATACCGTTTTGTTGCTACAAGGAGAGCTTTGTTAATTTTGGGAATTTTAAGGTATCCAGGGTAGATTGGGAATACCCTACGTCTCTGTGGGGTGAAGGTGGCATACGTGATAAGGACTGGGGAGTGATCTGAAATGCCCCTGGGTAGATGCGTTATGTCTGTGATCCCCCTCAGCCCTGTCGCCGGTGAAAAGATGTAGTCTATTCGGGAGAGACTGTTGTGCACCCCTGAGTGAAAAGTGTACTGCCGCTCCTCTGGATAGTGGGCTCTCCAGGTATCGACGAGGCCCAACGCCTCCATAAAGTCAAGCAGCTTGGGGGTAGTACTACCAGGATCCCTGGCGGGCAACCTGTCAATTGCCGGATCCATCGTCGCGTTAAAATCCCCGCCCATTATTAGTTCCCCTTGCGGCAGCGTCAGCAGAAACTCTCCCAATGCCTGGAAAGTAGCCTGATGGAGTGTAGGGGGGATGTACACTGTAACTAAGTTATATATGGTCCCCTCCCACTGGCAGGTCACCGCCGCAAAGCGCCCGTGATCCCCTCTGCGTGAGTCGACAATGATTATGGGGAACCGTTTATTGACTAGTATGCCCACCCCACGCGAGCCCGATGTATATTCAGAATGTACAACCATTTTATACCCCCATCTATCCAGTGCCTTTGTAGCCGTACCCACTAGATGCGTTTCCTGCAGGAGTGCCACTGCTGGCCCCTATGAATTTATCGAGATAATTGGTCTACTGTTTAATTGATTTTTCTTCTTTTGTATATTTATCTCCTGTCCTCAGCTCCCATGTTGGGGTTGGGTGGGTTTTAGGGAGGGGCTTTAGGGTTAAAAATTGTTAAAATAAGAGTTATGATACAGATGATGTAGATGATGAAAGCTGTGGTCAGATGTCTCTATTTTTCTTTTTTTCTTTTGTGACGTTTTCACTGTGATGGATGATATTTGTGGCATGATACTCTTTAATAAAAATAATTTAAAAAAAAAAAAGATCACTGTAGTAAAGCTACTGCTCACCAGGGAAGTCTGCTGCTGGTATTCAAAGTGCATGTTTCAGTCTGCATGTCAGAATTTTGTTATGAAATAGAACAGAATTTGAGAAGTCAAAATGTGCCCTAATTTTTCTTTCTGCAGCACTAATCATAATTTCTATGGCAAAATGAACCCCCTCATTTTGTCCCTTTGTAGATTAAATGTTTTCAGTGTTACCACTTTATTCCAATCAAGATGGCTTCAGGTGTGCCATACTTTTGTCATAAGCAAGACTGTTAGCGCTCTAGTTGTTCGTTAGAACACTCTGGGACATTCTGTCATTGGACTATACTTGGGCTACATCTGGGTGATATTTGGGCTACATTTGGGCTCTTTTGTCTCTGGTGGCCATTTTGGGAGACTTATTTG
Source organism: Triturus cristatus (assembly GCF_964204655.1). NCBI lineage: Eukaryota > Metazoa > Chordata > Amphibia > Caudata > Salamandridae > Triturus > Triturus cristatus. The sequence goes on from NC_140590.1 coordinate 849,108,449, forward strand.
TTATGAAGTGTCCTAATTTCCTCATTTACTACAATCTCCTCAGTAGGAAATACTTTCAGTTTGTTACTTTGATTCCATCAAGAAGGCATTCAGATGTGTCACACATTTGCCATAAATTCAGAATGTTAGCACTCTAGTTGCTTATTAGATCACTGTAGTAAAGCTACTGCTCACCAGGGAAGTCTGCTGATGTTATTGAAAGTGCATGTTTCAGTCTGCATGTCAGAATTGTTTAATGAAATAGAAGAGGATTTGAGAAGTCACTCAAAATGTGCCCTAATTTTTCTTTTGCAGCACTAATCATACTTTCTAAGGCAAAATGAAGCCCCTCATTTTGTTCCTTTCTAAATTAAATGTTTTAAGAGTTACCACTTTATTCCAATCAAGATGGCTTCAGGTGTGCAATACGTTTGTCATAAGTAGGACTGTTAGCGCTCTAGTTGTTCTTTAGAACACTCTGGGAAGCTGCAGTAGAACACAAAGGAATCAACTGGCAGTCTCTGCCCTTGTTGGATGTACATGTTTTACTGAGAATGTCAGACTTCATTCTCACATGACTGAGAAAGATAATGTGAATTTACAGAAAATATGCTCTCAGTTTAGTTTATAGATCACCTTCCAAACCTCTGTGGGAAAAGCATGAGAAAATAGTTTTCTCTCAAACATGATTCATGATATCACAGCAGAAGGCTTTTTCACATGGTAAAATCACCTAAGAACACACCACAATTCCTAAAATGAGTATGGTACCATCAACAAATGATTTATAATGTAACTAAAGTCTTAAAACCTTCTATTAACTGCAATGCTTTTTAATGAGGTGCTATCATTTATATTGGTCCCAAGATGACTGCCAACCATTCTTGGATGAAGTACTGACAGCCAATCAGATCTCACGATGAGATGTGTGGTTAGGCTCCGCCCAGATATATCTATCTTTTGAACTCTAATTTTCTCAGGAACTACTGAACGGATTTACACCATTTAAGCAAAAGGCACGAGTCTGAACTGAGGACTACCTCTTTGCCAAATTTGGTGTAATTCCGTTCAGCAGTTCAGGCTGTAGCTGCGTCAACAGGTCCTATGGGAAAATGCATGGGAAAAATGCGTTTTGGGACCCCCCTTTTATCGCGGCCCCCGCTTGATGAATCACCATGAAATTTTCAGGATAGGAGCGGACTGGAGCTGGCCAAAAGTTTGGAAAATTTCACGAAGATTCGTCAATCGGTGCCAACGTTACTCCAAATAGAATGTTGCAGATTTCCTATGGAAAATAGGTCCTAACTATAACTACCTACTGGCAACTGCCAGTGGGTAATATAAATATGTATATATATATATTTATTGCTCCGCAACACCAGCCAGTTGCACTCTCGAACGGGTGCATGCCAAGCGGGGGTGTTCCCGCTTTAAATATACAGCTCACAGTTCCATCGGGTAATCTTACCCGTAACAGACGACAGCACTCACGGGGGAGAGTTCAAAAAGGATTTATTTTCTTGAACTCCGGGCAAACAAGACGCGTTTTGGCACTTAGCCTTTGTCAATTTCTGCCTGAAAACGCTGCGGCCATATTTTGTTTATAAAGAGTGCTTACATGATATCCGGTATAAAGACAGAAGAAAGACTATTCTTGAGACGGCAACAAATCTTGTCATTCCGCCATCTTGGAATGTCTAAAGAGGAACGTAATGCAGTGAATATAGCATTGCTTCCATAATGTCACGTGGATTAATCAATCCTTAGTAACAATATGAACAAACCTAAATAGGAAAATCGTACATAAGCTAAATCTTGCCCACAGATGGGCCAATGTTCTGACTCCTATCAAAGATACCATGGCACCACAATAATATATATATATATATATATATATATATATATATATATATATATATATATATATATATATATATATATATATATGAAAAGAAGAGTTCCCAAACTCCAGCAAATAAATGGAAACGGGTACAGACCACAGCACGCTGTAAGGTACAATTAGTGCAGATTTATTTTTCCAAGTTGATCAGCATGACGCGTTTCGGCCGCGTTGCCATGGCCTTGATCACATGACACATAAGGAACCAACCATTCAAGATATGGTGCAAAGTGGTGGAATCCCTCTCAAGTAAACCAATGGAATTGCGGCATACAAAAGAACAAACTTCAAAATAAAACAGGGTGAAAATAGAAGAGATACTATATCTCTACAATACTTCAGACTCAATATAAATGTTTAAAGCCAATACTACCATAGTGGTAAAAAAATCTTTTTCCAATAAACCCCATTTTATATTATGCACACATTTCCATAAAACAACTTAATTTGTAACACAGAGTATAACCAATCAAATTGGAAATAGCTTCTTTAAAAACGGGAGGGATACCGCAAAGAATAAAGTAGATATACATACAAAAATATTAAAATTACAGAGAGGTCATGGCGGATCACAATCTTGAAATATAACCTTCAAATCATAAGACATAGTTGGAAATAAATTCAGTGTAAATATTTAGCTAAAACACCCTCAATACGTTTCCATCTCAAAGTAGCTCATGGTTACACATTGATATAAATAAACACATATATACACATTTGCAATTATGATAGTAAAATCAGTAAAGTTGCTCATCTATATATGAGATAAAGTGCAAGTGCATATGTGCATATGTCGCAAAGCATGTATGGCAGTGGTCAAAATATTGCAAAAGCAACAAATATCGGGATCTGACCTAATTCAAAAAATAATTAATAAAGTATTCATTTGTCCATACAGCGAATAATATCTGATAGAGCAACTATACAGAAGATAAAGTGCAAGTGCATCTGTGCAAATGTCGCGTAGCATGTGCAAATAGCATAACATTCTAGCAGCAAGAATAATAAGTGCAAGTGCATCTGTGCAAATGTAGCATAACTGTGCAAATAGCATAACATTATAGCAGCAAGAATAATAAGGAAACTAAAGAGGGGTTTATAGCTAAGTAGAATTGGTAACATCCAGAGTTAAAACCTCACTAAAACCGGGGTTACCTGATAGAATACAAATGGAAGCACATATAGAATCATTCCAAAAAGAACCTATAACAAAAAGACCATAGTAAAAAACCTAAATCCAGCCCAAAAGGGTACAGTTAGGTAAAAACCACAATCCGAGTAAAGGTAAAAAAATATAGGTGTAATCAAGTCTGCCAGGAGGACTAGTGCAATAAGAAATAGTGTTCAGAAACTGAGTCGTCAGCTAGCACAGAGAAGCATTCATCTAAAACCTCTATTCATAGAAAATTATGCATGTCTTCCACTGTGTTAAGGCCATTTGGCATCTTAGTGTCTAATAAGAGTATGTACTGGGTTTCTAATTGTCTGAGACGTTTTTCCCTGTTGCCCCCTCTAGGTAGTTTAGGTACTGCATCAATCACGAAGTACTTTAAATCATTCAAATTATTCTGATGAACTAATTTCAAATGACGGGCAACAGGGTAGCTGGAGTCAGAGTTAACAATAGCTCGTAAATGTTGTAAAATCCGTGCTGATGCCTGTAATTTAGTGCTGCCAATATACTTTAATTTGCAGGAGCATTCAAGTACGTATACTGCATGATCAGTTTTACACGTAAAGACACCTTTAAGAGTAATAGGAGTCTGATCAAATGCACTCATGAATTCACATGTATTAATACCAAATTTGCACGCTCGACACGAGCTACACTTAAAAAAACCCTTCCGATTAGACAACCAAGTATGAGCACTAGTGACCTCAGGACTAGTTCTCACCAGGGCATCCCTCATAGAGGGAGCTCTCCTGAAAGTAATCTGAGGTAAATCAGGTACTAGCTGAGACATAGTTAGGTCAGTTTTCACTATGAGCCAGTTTTTGTAAATCAGTTATCTTAAATCCTTGTCCTGGTTACTAAAAGTGGTAATAAACCGAATAGATTTAGGCTCACTACAATCAATATTGGTAATGGACATAGATTTATGGGTGGTCGTCCTGGTAACTGACTCAAGATATTCATTGCGGTTTGTGATATTGGCTTTAGCTAGTGCAGATTCCAGATCTTTTCTATTGTACCCACGAGTTAAGAATCTATGAAACGATTGTTCCTGGCATCTACTACAATCCAAGTCTGTACTACAAATTCGCTTGATGCGGAGGAACTCTCCATAGGGAATACTCCTAGGAAGATGATAAGGTTGGGAACTCTGAGCATGGAGTACAGCATTACCAGATGTACTCTTGGTCTGTATATTATTGTCAAGGATATACAATTCAACATCAAGGAATTCAACATGATCTGTACTAATATGGACAGTGAACTCTAAATTCAAATTATTCAGGTTGACCAGCTTCACAAATTCATTGGCTGAATCAATTGACCCATTCCAAATAATGCAGATATCGTTGATGAATCTCCACCAACGTACGACATGAGTTAAATATATTTCACCATGGGTGCATCTGAGGACATGTTCCTCCCACCAGCCCACGTGTAAACACGCGTAGCTGGGAGAGAAACATGCCCCCATAGCCACACCCTGCAATTGCTGGAACACATCTTGATTGAACAAAAAATAATTATTACATAAACATAATTCAATCATACGCAATAACATGGTGTTGTGTTGATGGAAGATGATGTTTCTCTTCTCAAGATAAAATTTAACTGCCTGTAAACCATCACAATGTCGTATGCTGGTGTAGAGAGAACAGATGTCCATGACAATGAAAAGGTATCCTTCTTGCCAAGGAGTTTTCAATACATTAGAGAGAAAATGCCCCGTGTCCTTAATGTATGACGGCAGTTCCTCCACAAATTCACGCAGGAAAAAATCAACATACTTGGATATGTTCTCACACAAACTGCGTTGCACTGAAATAATAGGCCTCCCAGGAATAGGCACTTGTTGTTTGTGAACTTTAGGGATAAAATACAAGACTGCAGTAGTGGGAAACTCAATTTTCAGGAAACCATGTTCGTTCTTATTTAGTAAACCATCTCTTTTCCACTGTCCTAATTCAGCATGGATAGACTCTTTTAATTTTCTAATATCATTAAAGGTAGCCTTTCTATAACATAGTTCATCATTCAGATGGCGATAGGCTTCCTGTAGATAATCGCTCTTGGCCCACAAGACAACATTGCCTCCCTTGTCTGCTTTGGTTATTATAACTTCAGTATTCTTCTTCAACTTACTGATTAGGGTGGAATATTGTTGCTCCTGATACTTTTGATGTTTATGAGTTTTCAGAATCTTTCTATTTAATATTTTAAGGTCTTGAGTGACACAATCACTGAATATATCCAATGCATCCTTCGGCATAAGTGGAATAAACGTGGAGTTGGGACGGAATGGACTCACAGCCGGTGAGTTGCAGACAGTCCCTAAATTATGGAGTTGTTCTTGAGTTGGACATACAGCATCAACTGAATTACTGACAAGGGCATGTATGGTTTTGAGATGTGTCACATCACTGGCAGTTAGTCGTATTCCAGTATTATCAGAGATTGCAATTTGTGCAGCAGTACTTGATGCCTTGTTCAATTGAAATGCTTAAGTAGTTTTAATTTTCTTATAAACTTGAAAACATCAATTCGTGTTTGAACATACCTAAAGCGACTTCTAGGGCAAAATGACAATCCCATAGATAATATCTTCAACTCTGTCTTCGTAAGATTAATATTAGTCAGATTAATCACAGTATTGTCCGATATCAAATCGTTATTTAAATTCTCTTCTTCGTATTTCTCCACTTTTCCCTGTTGTTTCCTCCTTTTGGCTTTGCGTCTTTGTTTTCTACATTCATTTCTCCGTTTGGTCCTCTCTTGGATTGAGTAGTTTGCCGCAATGTGTGGCGGCGATCTTCCACTAAAAAACCCAGTTCCTCAGATGGAGAAATGTTACTTGGGATTGACATGAGTCCTGTAGTTGGACCGCTATCATCTGAACAAACACTGCTGACAGCCGAGCTGAGTTCTAACTCAGATTCCGTTTCTTCAGGATGACGATATATATATATATATTAAAATTAAAGGGGGGTGTGTTGCCAACTAAGATGGCTGGTTAGACATACCCTGCCGTAGCTCCCAACCAGTGGGGCATAAACCTAGCACATTCTGCTGAACTCTTAGTGCTGGGACCCCATGAAGGAGAGCAGAATATCCCTGAAACCCAGCGCCACCATCCCAGCTAAAAACTGTGTGAGGTGGGGAAAGACTCCAAAAGCAGTCTGGCTGAGAACACAGCCTAATGCAAACCATGCTCTTTGCTGACGGCATGACCCTGGAGCCATGAGACCTGCTCTTTGGCGGAGTCTTAAACTGAGAAGTCTACCACCACCCCTGATGCCTAGCCTAGGACCCACTGGGCTGCAGGAGACCCACTAATGATGATCTGCCATCAGACAGCGAACACCCGTTGTGGTGGGGATCAGTATGGTCGCCCCTTGCGCTGCAGAACACTGGTGGTGCCGGTGGTATTGAGGTTGTGGCACACAGCCCTGCTGATTCAGCAGACTGACCTGCATTGGCCTAGACCTGTGGGGGACAGAAATACAATCCTGGCAAGTGCTGCAAAGGGTGGCAGCTACTACTTGAAACACCACTGGGTGAACACACTGCAGCCACGGGCCACTGCAAGGAGGAGCTCGGGATGTGGAGACCACACTTAAGACCCTGGGCTGGAAAGATCATTGGCAGAGGCGCAGGCCGTGGCTGAGGTAGGGATTGGAGGTTGCAGACACTGACCGGTGGGAGAGGCCTGGGCTGAGATTTCATGTGAAGGTGAGCCTCCTGTGGGCCAGATGCAGTCTTGGCGCTCCAATGGAGAGCACAATTGGAAGTTAGTGATCCTGCAGGCAACACTGGGAGGAATGTTAGATTGGCCCACAGAATTGTATAATTGAGCCCCAAGTGGTGGAGTGTGGCAGAGTGTGTCTCACCCTGGAAGAGGGACATGATACCTGCCTGGGACAAGCCGAGGAGAGGCCCGCAACCTGTGGCTGGAGCACTACTGTGTGACGCCTGGAGGACGGGGGGTGATACCTCTGCACAGCTTGCTGCTGCCAGTGCGACTGGGCCAACTACTCCCTTACAGCTCAGAGTATTGTCAGACAGGTGACAGCAGCTCGACAGTGCCATAAATTTGTTTTGAGGATGTGTTGCTTCTGCCGCAACAACTTAGGCTACCCTGCCAGAGACCCAATTCACCTATGAGCTTGCAATAGCTCTTGGGAAGGGCCATCTTCATCATTAAACAGTGGAGCTAAGGCTGAGCCGGTCAGCCATCCATGGATAGGTGAGACACTGGCCGAGTGAGGTGGAGACACACCTTCTGGACTGGGGAGGTGCCTGCATGAGCATATGTGAGCTACCTATACTGAAGGTGGTGAGGAGTGAACTGGGTGCATAAAAGAAATATTGGGACTTTCTGTCTGTCTGTCTGCATTCCTGATGAGACGGCCCCTGCTGGTACCGGTGGGGCACATTCTGTCCCATGGACTTTGTCTATAGGCTCCACAATGGTGAAAGACAAGGATCTAAAGGCAGCACAAACTAATATCATAATGCAGTATACTGTGCCTGGATATGGCCCTCAGGAAAAAGGATTGGGGAGTCGGACAGCCCAGGAATCTACAGAACATACACAGGGCACAGCTGAGAAACTGGTCACTATTCAGGGTTCAAGGCAAGCGCTGGAATCCAAAATGGATGGGATGTCTAGGGACATCAACCACCTCAGACTGGACCTTCATAAAGTGGCTGAAAGAGTCACAAACGCTGAAGAAGATGTTACCACCCTCAACAAGGACATCAAAGAGCTCCATGCCATAGAGTGGTGGGTCTCAAGTGTAGTGCGACGCACATAGAGTAAGGCGTCGAAGATGTGGAGGAATTCTCGAGAGAAACAATTTATGCTTCCTAGGGTTGCTGGAGAGTACAGAGGGCCCTCTGCGGAACTCTTCCTTTAAAATTGGATAGCCAACATACTCATATCCAAATGCCTATCTACATTCTTCTCTACTAAGCGAGCACACAGAGCATTGGTGGTGGCACTGCATCCCGGTGCACCTTCAACTACAGGGATAGAGATATAATCCTTCAACATGTCTGTGCTCACAGCCCTCCTTTGATATGAGGATAAACAGATACATATCTTCACTGATTACACGTGGACCATACTAGACCCCTAGAACATTTTTCTGTCAGTTAAGAGACAGTTGCAGGAAGATAATATCAAGTACAGCCTGATGTTTCTGGCCAAGCTCCACGTTCAGTATGATGGAATGTACATATCTATAAATCACCACAAGAGGCTGTGAACTGGTTGGAGTCACTGGACCTGAATGGCAAAAACCAAGACACCACAGAGTGTGATGCTCGGCATGAAATCAAACACCAGCAAAGAAACAACCTGGCTCTCCGGTATTGGTGAGGTGAGAACGTTTCCTGGATGACACACTGCAGGGCAAACTGGTGTCTTTAGAGATGCAGATCACCTTCTCTTAGCTGTGCCATGTTCCAGAGACTCCGAGCGACTGTCCTGAAAAGGGGTGAGTGGGTATTGGTCTGACGCTCAGTGGAGGTTGGTGCCGGAAGCCGGGTCACATCTTTACCAGTGGGGGCGAGACGCCTTACTGGCATTTAACACATGTATTGCCCTTCTTCTATTGGGACCTGAAATAATACTACTACTGGAAAACAAATTTGTTTTTGTGCACACTATATCTCTAAGTTGGGGGTGACTGAGGACAGGGCAGACGTGGACTGTTTAGCACCACTTTGGGGCTCGTGATTCGTGGAGGTCTTGGCAACTCAGACAGTTTCTACACAATGTGCCTCATAGCACGCAAATTCCCCTTCGGCCATTTCTGAGTCAGGGGGGGGTACGCAGATTCTGCCTGTTGGAGCGAAGGGGAGAAAGGCGATGCTGATGTTTTTTTTTCTATTCTTGTTGCAACAATGTTTCTACAAGTTGTTTTGTTTACAGAGCAGCTTCCAACATCTTCTGGTGCCATGAATTGGGGTGTGGGTCATATATGCAGATGACTTGCTTTCCTGGAGAACTGTGACTCAGGTGCTACTGGAGACTCCTGAGGGCGACTGGTCTGGGAAGGCTGAATAATTGCACACCACGGCAGGATGGTTTAATAAGGTGGGGGTGGCCGTTGGTACCCAAGTGATACCTATAATATGTAGGGCAGGAGAAGACCTGAGATGAAGGCTGAAATGATTCTTCTATCTGTGACCTAATGGATGATTGGAAGCTAAGGGTATGGGAGTTGGAGGGGGAGTGTAATGGGTATGCAATTGGTTGCATATGTTATTCTTCTTGTTGCTAACTGTGGTAGTGTTCTTTGTCACTCTTTTTCCCCTTCAATATTTTCATTTGATGGACTACAGTGCTGCCTTAAGTGTGGGCTGAGGCTATAACCCGCCTAATGTGGCAAGAATATGTAATGTTAGGGGAAATTTTGGACATGGCCTTCTTAGGGGAAATTACCCCAAACCATTTAGGGTCAGATTCACAAAGGTAAACTGAGAAGAAAGTCTAACTTTACGAATTTTGGTATTCACAAAGGGCATTTACAATTACTAAAGTTTGACTTTTTTCTCAGTTTAACTTAAGTTTTTGTCTTAAGTTTAACAGAGACTAGACTTTTTGTCTCAGTTAAACTTAAAACCAAAATGTAAGTTAAACTGAGACAAAAGTCTAACTTTACTACTTGTAAATGCCCTTTGTGAATACCAAAAGTCGTAAAGTTAGACTTTCGTCTCAGTTTACCTTTGTGAATCAGGCCCGTGGCTTTTTCCTCATAGTCTTTGCCGACTCTCTCCACATAACCATAGGAATCTGGGCACCTTCCCGCAGTACTGCAGGGAGAAGGTGTACGCACCTGCCTCACCCTCATTGGGCTAGGAGTGCGTACACGATAGGTAAGGGTGTTGTACCTTTGTTATCCCCATTAACACGATACACCGCATAACTGGGGAAGAGACATCACTGGCTAGTGATAGGAAGTTGCACTGATTGTGCCACCCACCGGATGGCCTGTCAACCCTGTATCAGGTCTGCCATTGCAAGCCTGTGGGACATCATTTCTCCCCTGCCTAGATTGGATCACTTTCGCCTCAGCCAATCCTGAGTGGGTAGCCTCATACCATGAGGGAGCTCCCCCAGGAAAGTCCTGACTGGCACCAGGTGGGGTGGTACACTGAAGGCTGGGCGTGTACCTATGAATGTTCCCTGTCCAGGTAGTGAACAACCCCCCAAATATGGCTCTCCCTGTCTTGGAGTTTGGCTGTTACCATGGGGCACTCTTGGGGTGTTGCCGATTCTCTTGGTTGGCCTCCGGGCCCTGAGCATGTCCTCACTGTCAAGGCAGCTTGGAAGTGTGAGCGCCTCCCTACACAGATTAGGAAGAGGCGCTGACACAATGTTTCAAAACATGATGGCTCCAGCCCTGATGTTGTTTTGAATACATGTCCTGTCTGCTATTGCAGGCTGGTTGATGCACCCTTGCAAATGTGTCATGTTGGATAGATGGCTGGCCTGCCATCATGGTCTGTCAGCACAGATCAGTGTGAACGCATCTGCCCTGATTTTGTTTCAAATACATATCTTGCCTGCCATCCATTGCAGGCTGGAGGATGCGCCCTGGCACCTACGGAATCTTGGATAGGTAAGCAGCCTGCCATCATGGGTTGATGAGTGTATATCTGCACCCCTGTTGTTCTAACCTACGGGGCAGGCCTGCTGGTGCAGGCCTGTGTCGGAGTCCTTGCATTCATAGTAGTAGTGGCAGGGCATCTGGTCCACCGTCGCTAGTCCATAAGGGCCCCCCCTTGTCCGGCTGGTCTGGGCAGGGTGGTATGCACGCACTTCGACCAAGGGGGGTAGGGTCTGGGTAAGCCATGTGCCCAGCCTGCCCTTGCTGTATGAAAGTGTGCAACCCTTCCTATCCATGTTGGGAAGTGGCGCTGATAAAATATTCTGAAACATGGGCCGCTCAGTCATTGCAGACCGGTGGGTGCGCACTGGCATCTATTGTTATTAACTGATGGGCAGCTTGCCATTGTAGGTCGCTGTGTGTGCGCACCTGCATTTAGGGTGCCCGTGATTGTGTGTGCCACCTGTCAACGCAGGCCTATGCATGTGCACAGACCCACGTGTTCGTTTAACCTGTGTCCAGTCTGCTGTGCAGACTCAGGCATGCGCACTTGCACCCCAGGTTCTGCAAACTATGTGTCCCACTTGCCATAGCAAGTCGGTGTACACACTAACGCATGCGCGCCCAGATAAGAAATACATGTAGGTTATCTTGGGAAAGTGGTGGACATTACTTTGGACTGCAATAGTGGATTACAGTAGTGCATCCTCATGATGTTTCATAGAAATGGATTTGCAGTGCCAAACCCTTTCCACTGGTGAAGGGTTTTTTGGCGAAACTCGCTTAGAAGTGCAATTTATAGAATATGGACATTTCTATGCTCCAAGATTCTCAGGGATCATGTTGTCTCGCTCCATTGGACACAAGGGGTCGGGGGGATCACATCTGTGCATTCCTCAAGCGACAGCCATAAACCATGGACATTCGACGGGAACTGCAGACCTCTGTCATTTGAGGGCCAAATGGGATAGATTGAAGATAGAGGTTTTGACACTTAGCCTCTAGGGGCTGAGTCGTGACCCCACTAAAGATTAAGATCTGCATTCCACTGCCCCATGGCAGACAGGCATACAATTTAGGAGAGACATCTGTGGCTCAAAGGGAAATCCTCCTATACCACCCCGAACTTCAAAGACACACAACAGTATAACTACGGGTGCCATCCTTCAGCAAAGGGTGAAATATACTTGTGGGACCAGAGATCTTGGACTGTGTTATGCACACTTCCATAGGACTCTGTTGTGCACATGGAGGATAACTGACCAAATAGTGGCTGGCCTGGGACAAGGACATGCTGAAGTGTGGTACCCTGAAGTCAGCTCTCCAAGGGCCTGACCGTGGGCCTCCTGTTCTCCCAGAGATCTAATGGACATCAAAGAAATCCAGCAAAGAGCCTACACCATCTGCCTCTGACATCTGAAGAGCTGTGCCCTCTCAAGTGCCCACCTCGGCTACTGAATCCCAACTAGTGACGTGGTGTGAGCGTGGAACTAAGACTTGTGGCTGGAGACTGGATTGTTTAGTGTGGAGCCCAGAAATCATAACTGCAGCTAAGATGGGTGGTTCCTGTACTGCAGGGATCCCAACACTCATAAGCGTCTAGTTGTTGGTAAGCTAATTTACGTTTGCATGTAGGTTCATTTCACGGGGTGTGAGCCTCTGAGTTGAGGGTGTACCCATAGTAGTGCCCCATTCTAACTCATGTGGCTCTCCTGAACTTGCATGTATGTGTGTGACCAAACTGATCTGGTGCTACCTTTATCATTGTGCACCAGAAGTTGTGCCTCATTTTCAGGGAGGTACTGAATTGCATCTCTTCGCTGTGTGTGACAGATATCACCCGGTGCAACCCATCTCAATGTCCACGGAATTGTGGAATTTGCAACTCATCGTGTTTGAAATCTGAACTGCCTGGTGCGACTCATACCAACGTGCACAAGATGCTTTGCCCTGATTGCCTGGGCATGACCCTGATTATTGTGTACCGATCAGGGTGGCTCATCGAAAGGCTCCCTTGTGTTGCTCCCCATTCATCGATTGTTCTGTAGTTGACCCTTATTGTGGTGGACCAACTGCCTTCTCCACAACTGGGTCCTCCTGAAAACATCTTGCACCAGGTAGTTGCGAGAGAGATTGACTGGTTTGAAGGAACGCTTCCGAGAATGTTCGAAAGCGGGTCAAGAAACTGCGTGTCTCCTTTGTGTTTTGAGACCTGTGGATGAACTTCCAGAGTGGCTGCTAAACTCTCCCTTGTTTATGTCTACCTCCTAATGAAACTGCTACATATTTCCACCTGCTTCCTGAGGAGCCAGATTAATTGCAACTTCGGCTGCGTGCGGCCCAGTGTCTGGGAGCGGGGTTGGTTATCTTCCATCCCGCGGTATATGACAATTGGGGCGAACCAGAGAGTGGAAGGAGGCTTGTGCCAGGGGTCCATGCTTTATATGTTGATTGTTTGCCATAAGCATAATACATTTGACATTGGGTTTTCCCACGTGGCTATGGCCCTCAGTGCTTCTAAAAAGTGTTCTATTTTCGTGTCTGTACATAATTTTCATAATGCATAAGGTTGCCCTCTCTCAATTGTGGGGGGGATTAGATCAGGAATTGTCGACAGTCTGCATATTATGAATATCATAACAATATGAGTGGGCCTAGCACTGCTAGCAATATTTCAGAATGTGTTTTATTCCCAAAAGTATATGATTTTCATGCTAAAATGATTGAATATGTGTGTTGAATATAAATGTTTTTACATACATCCTGTATGAAGTCTCTTTTGTGATGTTCAGTGTATTTATTGCATGGGATTGCTGTGCCTCGGGTTTACACATTGTCTGTGAAGTAAGCCTGACTACTCGGAGCCAAGCCACCCAAGGGTGAGCACAGGTTATACAGTAAGTAATCACCTGCCCTTGACAGGAGTGGTAGTTCTGCCAGGCTGGTAGCATCTCTTCAGCCAACGAGACACTGCCGGTTCGTACAGGAGATATGTTATTATGATACTGGGAATGCATAATGGAATAGCATGTATACAGACTCTGAGCTATATGCCATCTGATGTCCATTATTAGGTCAAGCCTAGCACAGCACGCATGCGCTGCTCTAGGCGAGGCTTCTTGTGAGGGCTCAAAATCTCTCCGTGTGGGTCGGACTCCTCCCACATATCTGATTGGCCTTTGCGTGTGTATTTCAATAATGAAAGCACGCAAATGGCCAAAGGTGGGTGCATATCCCACCTCTTCTGCAAATGTTCACTCCCACGGTGATTTGCTCTCGGGAGCGAGCAGCAGCGTGCAGGCTGGCAGCTGCATTCCTTCCTCGTCGTAGATCAGGTTACTAATTAGCAGCCTGCGCTCCATGTTAGCACCCCTCCCACTCTTCTTTGTTTGTTCTTTGTAGCACGGTCCGGTTTCACTTTAGGGTCGGCGGACCGCGCATGCTGAAAGTGACAATGTATTCCGACAGTGTGACCTTTACTTTCAGTTCATAAATGGCATGTAGAGTAAAGACAGAAAAGAAACCCCCCATGCCAGTCCACTTTTCTACCCGTTGTAACCTCTATACTGTCTATAAACACCAATTTCATCACATCTCTCAAAGAGGCACACGTTTTGGGGTTAACAAGGCTTTCGCATGTTTACATCGTTTTCAACCCATCATGTGTTTTATTAATCTTTTGATGATTCCTCATCTAGTTGTGAGTTCCCTTCTAGTTGTGTTTCTTTTATTGTACCTCCTGCCGTGGATCCCTATTAAGGTTCTCTTGAAATATGGATGGATGTCTGGCAACAGGGGCGGTTGTTACCATTCTCTCGCTGATCCTACTAGTTTGCGTTCATACATGCTTCCTCTACTTCATTGTTTTGCCTGTTGTCGGTTCCCTCAGTCGTTTGTGTTATACTTGTCTCTGAATATGCTCTGTGTTCCTTGTGGACTACCCGTGTCTAAATGTACCTTGACTTTCCCACTGTATATGACAGCACAACACTGCTTCCCAGGTGTAGTGGTATTTGTTTCTTCGGTTCTTGAGCAATATTACTGGTTTGCCTGGGGCTAGTTACAATGAGACTCCGAGTCGCACGGAGATTATTAAGTTATGCTTCATATATCTTGTTTGTGATGCTGCACTGTTTTGTGACCCAGAGAGTCCAGTCCAGGTCTTCCACTCTCTCACTGTCTCTCTCTCTCTCTCTCTCTCTCACTGACTTAACTCTCTCACTCTCTCACTGACTGACTCTCTGACTCTCTCTCACTGACTGACTCTCTCACTCTCACTGTCTGACTCTCTCTCTCACTGACTGACTCTCTAACTCTCTCTCACTGACTGACTCTCTGACTCTCTCTCTCTCACTGAGTGACTCTCTTTCACTGACTGACTCTCACTATGTGTCACTGACTGACTAACTGACTGACTGACTCTCACTGACTGACTGACTGACTGACTCTCTCTCTCTCTCTCTCTCTCTCACTGACTGACTGACTGACTCTCTGACTCACTAACTGACTCTCTCACTCTCTCTCTCTGACTGACTGACTGACTCTCTCACTGACTGACTGACTCTCTCACTGACTCACTGACTGACTGACTGTCTCTCTTACTGACTGACTGACTCACTCACTTTCTCTCACACTGGCTGACTGACTGACTCTCTCACTCTCTCTCTCACTGACTGACTGACTCTCTCACTGACTGACTGACTGACTCTCTTGCTGACTGACTGACTCTCTCACTGACTGACTGACTAACTCTCTCACTGGCTGACTCTCTCACTCTCTCACTGACTGACTAACTGGCTGACTATCTCACTCTCTCTCTCTCTCACTGACTGACTGACTCTCTCACTGGCTGACTGACTGACTCTCTCACTCTCTCTCTCACTGACTGACACTCTCACTCTCTCACTGTCTGACTCTTTGACTCAATCTCTCTCACCGACTGACTCTCTCACTCTCTCTCACTGACTGACTGACTGACTGACTGACTCTCTCACTGACTGACTGACTCTCACTCTCTCTCTCACTGACTGACTGACTGACTCTCTCAATCTCTCACTGACTGACTGACTGACTCTCTCACTGACTCTCTGACTGACTGACTCTCTCATTCTCTCTCTCACTAACTTACTACTTAACTGATTCTCTCACTGACAGACTGACTAACTAACTGACTCTCTCACTGACTGTTATATAGGTACTATTTCCCAACCTTCACCCTCCTGTTATTTATGCCCCCCATAACAAAAAAAACAATAACAAGCAACCATTGGGACAGGCAGATAGAAGTTGCCGGCATTGAAAGGAAAAAAACAAACTCAAGTCATTATTTATTGTTAGTACTTTTTTAATATGGTCGTTCAGTTGTACATAATGCTTTCTTGGTCATATATAAGATAACAAAAATGCTTTTGACACTTCTTTATTATAACTTTTCAGCATGCTGCAGACTTCTGTACAGCACAGCTTAAAGAAATAGGCAAAGTCAATATCACTGGCTAAACACTTATAAGGTTCCAGAAGCAAGTCCTATTGGCTAGTCCAATGCTTGTTTCTGTTACTGTAATGTCAATAAAAAAATTACAAAAAAAAGGAGGTGGGGGTTGGGCTTTGCCATTAGTTTGAAAGGCAATGTTGAGTTAGCAGTTTAAACTGCTCTGCCAGTTTGCAGTGGTAGGCTAGGAGACGTGTTTTCATGTTGTCACATCCAAGGTGGCACAATAAGTGCTGAAACCTTGTTGGGACACTTTAACACACAGGTCCTTGCTACCACGGGTAACGTATACTAAGGAATTATAAGTAGGTAAAGTTATACCAATCAAGTGTAGACCAATCAGACCTACATTTTGTAGAGAAAGGATAATGGCACTAAGGTCTGATTCTCAGGCCTCAGTGCATTCTCTGAGTCGAAAAAACAAGAGCATCAATCCAAAACTTTGGAGTGATCATGCAAGCTGAGACATTTCCTTACATGGTATTACTCAATGTACTTACCTTCACTCCTCCTATTTTGCTGAATTCATATTTTGTGTTTTCATGAACACTGTTAGTGCGCAGGTTCACGCTCTTGGCCTCCACTCCAGACTCCTGAAGACAAAAGGTGCGGGGTGGGTGGGTGAACAATGATCCTGCTGCAGAGTGTTGTTTCAAAATGCAATACTCTGCAGTTGGATGTCTGGATTGCATATGTGAGGGTTGTAGACCAACTATGATTCCCTGACTGAGGGAAAATCCATTTTATTTAGCATACATACTGACCATGCCTCAGGCAGCACAATATATCTGCTATCTGCTAAATTATAGCTGTCAGGACACTTTTCAGTGCATCCCTGAGGCCAATGAGGAGCCATAGAGTGAAGCAGCAACAGAATCACAAGCACTGTTCCAGATTCTTATAGGGCTGTGCTTCCAGTCCTACCAAGAAGCTGGAAGAGGAATTGAAGCGGGTCTTCCTCATTTCAAACTTGATCTTGCTGCTTTCTTTCTGGTTTCTCATTGGAAATCATGGCTTTCTGGTTTTAATGCTAGCACCAAATTCCTGCTCTGCTGCTGCCATGGAGCTTCTGAGTTGTCATCTAAGGAATCAGGTAAGTGAAAAAAATGTGTTTCTCTGTGCATGAGTGAGTGTGTTTGTCAGTAGTTGACAGTGATTAGAATTGAGTTAGAGTGTGTTGTGATTGTCTTTGAGAGTGTCAATGAGAGTGAAAATGAGTGGAAATCTGAGCTTGAGAGCTTGTATGAGTGTAAATTAGTACGAGGAAGTGGGTGAAGGAGAGTGAGTGTTTTATAAGGAGTGCGAGATTATGAGAGGGTGTGGAGGGGAATTAGGTGTGTAGCTATCAATGGTGCAGCAGGTGCAGTTGGCCCAGAGTCATTGAGTGTGAAATGTGAGTGTGTGGTTGTAACTGAGAGTGAGAACCAGTAAGTACGGGTACTTTTGTCTGTGAGTAACTTTTTAGTGAGAATGAGTATGAGTGAGAGAGTGTAAGTTACAGTGAGAGAGGGGGAAGAGAGTGATTACAAGAGGGAGTATGAGTGAGAGAGTGGGAGTGAGTAGGAGTGAGTTGGCCGTGGCATAGTCAATATAATTTCAGGGTGGGCACCCAAGGTAACATACTGCTGCTGCTATTTTAGAGATAATTCTTGCCATATGAAATAGTGCCGATGGCAAAATACAGGCCCTGACGTACTAGAAGTAATTCTTGGTATTGCCCCTGTTGAAAAATGCTGGTGCTTGAATACTGAAGGACATTCTTGGCATGAGGGCACCAGTGGCAAAATGCTTTTGGTGGGACTGTGGAAGTAATTCTTGGCATAAGGAAGGGCATCCAAAGCAAAATGCAGACCATGAAATACTGGAATAAATACTTAACATAAAGGGACCGATATAGCAAAATGCTGGTGCTGGCATACTGAATATAACTTCTTTGCCTTAGAGATGGCAGCAATTGCATATTGGGGCTGAGGGGCAGGTTGGGGGAGGTAAACCATGATAAAATTCTGCCTCTGAAATACTGGAGTTAATTTTGCCATACAGGCTATCCATGGCATTTGAGCAATAACAGTGGCAAAATTCTGATCCTGGAATATTGAATGGAATTTCTTGCATGGGGGAACCCATAACAAAATACTGGCATTGGCACAATGAAGTTAATTCTTATCATGTGAGAAACTGTTAAGGCAAATGTAGAAAAGTATGGGGTAACCTCCTGGCAAGTATTACATCCCACCACCTTTATAGATCACCAACTGCTACTGCTAGTAGGGCAGGGTGCATTGGATTTAAAAAGCAGAACATGTGTACACTCCTGGACCTGTGGACATTACCGAAGAAGGACTGCCCTGTTACCAGAGGACTGCCCGGCTGCTACCAGATGACTGCTCTGCTGCTTCATGAGAATACTTTGCTCTCTGAGAAAAAAGACGAGACCTGCTCCTTTCAGTAACTCCAGGGGTCCGTTGGCTGATCTCCTATCTAAGCCACAGGGGCACAACAAGCTCCAGAGTCCCCTTTGTAACTGTCCAACTGGACTGCTGCAGTGGACCTGCAACTGGACCTGCCTGAACCCTGAGGGTCTCTGCTGGATTGAGTTCCTGACCCCAAGATATGCCTTCCCAAGTCTTGCACCTTTTCCCTGGCATATTTCTAACCTCTCTCCAAGAAGAAAAGATGCAATGCTGAAGTCTGGGCTCATCGCAACTGCAAATGGGCCCCTTTGCGCTGAAACTCTGCCATCCACAACAAACATCCACGCGAAGCTCCAGTGAATACCTGATCTTTGTGCCACAGCGACAACCAGTGACGATCAGCAATGCAAGATCTGCATTACATACTATAGCAATGACAGCGCAGGATGACCACCAACAATGACCATCCACGCTGCCCTACTGGCTCCTTGTACTACAGCAATGATAGTCCACAACACCCTGCCTCCTCTTCCTGCTACAATGATGACCATCTGCGATGTTCTCCCTACTCCTTGCAGCCTCCTCCACTATGAACGGAACTCTTTGCGCCTGGACTGCGAGAAGGTATCTCTTTCAGCAGGAGAATCCTGCTCCCTGTATCGAGCCCGCGCTTCACTGCGTTGGCCTGAACCATAGCCTAGCATGATCAGATGACCCCGAGTGGCACTGTGTGCTATAGCTACCTAAAACTTTGAAATTGCATACCTTCATTTCTACTGATTGTATTCTTGCTTTTCTGCTCTCTTTTTATATATTAAAATGCACTCTATTTTTTAAATTGTTTGAAATTTTTCTTTTGTTCTGCTTTTACTTTATTATTGTGTTGCAAAGTCATACTGTGCGCTGGTCACCCCCCAACTTTTTGCTGAATGGTACTGGTGGTAACTGACTCTGACTGACCCTGGGCTCTGGCTAACCAGGCCCAGGGCCAATGCTATGCTCAAAGAGACACATGTAGAATACAGTGAAAACACCTACATACACTAGGGTACGTTAAGGGTTGGGGTACCCCTGTGGTTGGCACGACCCATCCTATCAGAACCTATTAAATATTAGGGCAGGGGGATTAAACTACCTAGAAGTCCCCAGCCCACAATAGGGCATGGCAGTTTAGAGACAAGCAGCTTTTTCTGCACTTGCATGTGTGCACTGCTGAAGCCTGAGGTCAGTTTAAAAGTAGCCCAGGTTTCCTGGACTGCTTTTAAAAAGTAAATTGTGCTCAAACTCGACTTTGAGGTTGGGGGCCATTAAAAATGGAGAACCTAAAATGTTTTGGCATATTAGGAACCCCCAGGGTCTCCCCTAGGCGTTCCAGGGTTGGGGGTCAGGTATTTAAAAGGTAGACTCTTATAAAATGAGTTTTATATGCCCTGGGTTAAGTGAAATTTTACATTTCACTCCCCACATTGTGATAAACCGGTGCCCAAATTTGACTTTGATGCTAGGAGCCCTGTGGAGGGAGGATCTGCAATATTTCTACAGATTCAGAACCCATAAAGTCTCCCTTACTCGTCCCATGGGATGGGGGTCCTGTAGATATAAGCAAAGTACTTATAAAATATGTTTTTGTAAGTCCTGGTGCTGAAAAAATGGCGCAAGTAATTTTTCCCATTGCAAATCCCCTGCCACAGAGGTTAACATGCAGGAAGTTATTAACTAATAACTCTTGATAGGAGAAGGCTAAAAGTACCATTCAAAGACTTCCCAGAATGGTATTAATAAACTCAAGAATATGATATGGTTGAATTTCTCCTAAAGCGTATACATACAAGAAGCTATAAGACTTTCTTGTTTGTAAGTCCAGATTCAGCCTTCCAGTGGTCTGTCCTGATTAGTCAGAGTTAAGTGGATTGGCCAGGCTGCTTTGAAGAGGTGACAAAGAGCCCCTGGGGTTAGCCAGCTCATCTGGGGGGGCAGTGTGCTGTTCTACAGGAATGCCAGGGCAGGTGGAGGAGTCGTAAACTATGGTCTTCAAATAGAATCGAAGAAACCAGTGTCATTTACAACTCTAAACTTTTCACCTCAGCCAGAGCTAGGCTTATGGAAGGAATGCACAGATGCAAGGGGGAGAGTTTATGAAAAGTAGCCATCTTAGAGGTGTGTTTAGCCAGCTCTTACCTCCCTGGAAAATCTGCCATTATGAATTTGGGAGATTTGGAGCACTCTGGGCGAAAATAATGCCACACTCTACAGGATGTGGTCATATTCTTGGGGAGTTGCCCTGCTCCCATTGGTCAGTAGTGACCGGGAGCAACCGCATGTCAACCTGGATCCTGGGTTTGCTCTGCTGGAACGCTCCGGAGGTCAGACTTCCATAAGTTTGACCGGGAGTTCATCGCAAGGCAATCCGGCGAACCCTCACCGAATCCAGACTGGCTGAGAGCTTCGAGGGACCCCATGGAAGAAAAGCTCCAGAAAGGTTTTTAAAACCAAAGGTAAAAACTGTGACCGGGACCTACCGCGAGGGGTAGCCGCTCAGTGCTCCATCGCGGTCAGCCTGAAACTTCGACTTTGAGCCGGTCTATCGCGACCAGATATCCTAATATGGTGCTATATGTTTCTAAGTGCCATATAATGCTAAATCTTTGAAAATTCATATCAACGGTTCCCTACATTGGATTTTTATCGTTTTGGTATCATTTTAAAGATAAAATGATTTCCTATATTTATAAGTTGGTGTTGGATTTTCATTATGTGTTGTGTCTTAATTATTTCCCGAATTGGGGTTTTTGAATGCTTTACATACCTGTCTTTGAAGATAATCCTGCCTGCTCACAGCCACGTTACCAAGGGTTGAGCATAGGAATAATTTTCTAAGACCTATGCTGAGTCCTATCATGTGTTAGTGGCCTTATTGCCAGTGGCAGACCTACATTTGCCCTTACCAATAAACCACTTTCCAACATATTGTAAGTGTGCTGCATGAATACTTTACACATTATCTTTGCGCCAATCTACCAGAGCATAAAGCACAGGTTAATTTAGTGACTTTTGTGGTTCACCCTGACAAGGATTGTGGGTGTAGCCTAAGTGGAGCTTCCATCTCCCTCAACCAATAGCCCAATTTCTTACATCCCACATTTCCACATTAGGCAGCTTTGAACTATAAAACACATAGGTGTTTTGCAAAGTAGGGGAGAGTGCATATATGTGTGCCTGCTCCAGGCAATGTTTGTGGCAACACCAGGGAAATCAACAGTACAAAACAGCCCATCAGACCATAGAACAGGCCCAAAAACAGCCAGAAGTCAATCCTACACACTCACCAGTCAGACCAGCCCATCAGACACAATCTAATTGCCATGTAGGCCAATCCGACACTGCTGTCCACAGACCCTACTGTGCACAACCTTCAGCCTTTATAGCAGTATCTCCCCCAGTGTGCAAGGCCGTAGACATGATCAGAAACTAACTACAGGGAATGTGAACTCAGAGACCTTGGGCTGTGAGCATACTTTTCCTCGTTCTATTGTTTTATTTCCATTTCAGCACTGGCTCTCAAACCAGTTAAAAACTATGTTATTGATTCAGCAACACAGCATGAGGATGTAAGCACTTTCCTTGCAAAATGTTCATTTTCCACGATCCTTCTGTTTCTGCAGATACAATTGTGATGTTCACCCCATCCTCATTTGACCCCGCCAAGATATTTTTTTCTATGACGCCGATTTGAGAATGGTATGAAAACAACTGTTCCTATGAAATGTTGAATAGAGAAAAAAAATCGATCAGTGAGCAACCAAATTTCACCAGTTTTTGGAACAGTTTGCCACTTGAGAACCGTGAAGTATGGCAGGAGAATGAGCCGTCTAGACTGATGGTACTTATTTTTAGTTAAAACATGGTTCTTGAACTGCATGGTTCATAATGTTCTGAAACTCAACTTTCAAGTGCTTAGCCCCTTGAATTCCATCGAGCATTTTTTTCAAATATCTCAAAGACCACTGAATGCACATAAACAAACTTCAAAAAATGCTGTATACTTGCCTTCTACTAATTGCTTCATTTATATTTTTGTCAAGTATACAATGAATAAATGGAAGGGTGCCTTTTAATAGTGAATAAATAAGTAATTCGGTTCGATTTGAGTTTGGGTTTAATGTATTCTGCAATACTTTGTCTTAGTGAAAATGAATATTAAAATGGGGGTGCTCTTAACTGTGTGATAAGGAGTACTGATAAATGCACACGCATGGAAAGATAAGGAAACACAATATACATCTCACAGAAGTCTAATTCTGCTTGATCTGGCCTGGGAACAGTGCACCAGCACTGAAAATAACAGCAAAGACTAAAGGGGATTTGTAACAGGTTTCAGTTCTTCAACCCAATACTGTTTTTCTGTTTCTTCTAATTTCATTTGTGGAATTTAAAGATTATTGCCACTTTGTTTGCAACAATGTGAATTTATGTTGATGAAAGTTCTCAAAAATCAATCAAGGGATGACATACAGCTGCCAGGTAGCAAGCAGGGCCAGACCAGTTAGCTACCTGACGTTTCGGTGGCCTAGAAGGGTGGGGGCGGGATTGTTGCTGGGAACCCCCCAGCCACATTCTTACTTGCAGGGCTACTAAATGAGCAGTTCAAAAACAAATAGTTTCAAAGTGTGCTTAGACCCTGCTTCTAAACCTTTTTTTAAAAATTATTTATTTAGAAACTCTGCAAGTAGGAATGTGGCCAGCAGGTCCTGAAGCAACAAAACCAGCTCTCACCGGCAGTGAAACGAGTTCCCACGCTGCCCACCCAGTGAACCGCCCGGTAGGCCTGGTAGGCCAGCGCAACCTTGCTGGATGGAAGAGGAAGTGAAGTGTTACTGACCTGAGCAAATGAAGAATGGAACTGAGAAATCAGAAAAACCTCATCTCGTGACTCCTGTCACCACAGAAAAACACACAAACTACTAAACATCTTGGGCCCGATTCACAGAACTAACTTAAGACAAAATCCTAAACTTACGACCATTTTCGTATTCACAGAAGGCATATACTCATTTTGGTATTCACAGAAGACACTTACTCACTTCGGTATTCACAGAAGTTAGGAGTCCTAACTTTAGGACTCCTAAATGCCTTCTGTGAATACCGAAAGTCTTAAAATTAGGATTTTTCTCAGTTTAGGAGTCCTAAAGTTAGGGCTCCTAACTTTACTACTACTAAACTGAGAAAAATCCTAATTTTAAGACTTTCGGTATTCACAGAAGGCATTTAGGAGTCCTAAAGTTAGGAGTCCTAACTATACTACTGCTAAACTGAGAAAAATCCTAATTTTAAGGCTTTCAGTATTCACAGAAGGCATTTAGGAGTCCTAAAGTTAGGAGTCCTAACTTTACTACTACTAAATTGAGAAAAATCCTAATTTTAAGACTTTCGGTATTCACAGAAGGCATTTAGGAGTCCTAAAGTTAGGAGTCCTAACTATACTACTACTAAACTGAGAAAAATCCTGATTTTAAGACTTTTGGTATTCACAGAAGGCATTTAGGAGTCCTAAAGTTAGGAGTCCTAACGATACTACTACTAAACTGAGACAAATCCTGATTTTAAGACTTTTGGTATTCACAGAAGGCATTTAGGAGTCCTAAAGTTAGGACTCTTAACTTCTGTGAATACCGAAATGAGTAAGTGCCTTCTGTGAATACCAAAATGAGTAAGTGCCTTCTGTGAATACCAAAATGATAGTAAGTTTAGGATTTTGTCTTAAGTTAGTTCTGTGAATCGGGCCCCTTGTGTTCTTTCATGCAACTTAGAGTAGCTCTCATAGTGGCTCTGCTGCATTGTGTGAATGAGAGAGTGCAAAACACTGCCATTTCTACCAAGATCTAAGACTGCTGCTATCTTTCCATGTGCCTGCGCACTTTCTGGCTTTCAAGTGCCACCTACAAATCTTTGAGCCATGGGATAACTTTTTTGTGTGAGTCTAGCATAGGTTTTGCACTGGGAGGATACACTTTTGTTACAAGGTACTATGCATAGACTCACTTTTAAAGTTTTTCCAATTTGTATGTGTGATGGACAGTTTAGTAGACATGTAACATGAGAAAGCCAGGAGAAAAGACAGTTTCCTTCTTTGCACCTGTGTGGGGAATTTGTTTTGGCACAAAGCCCTGTCTATAAATGCTAGTAGCTGCGGCTTTGCATCAAAAACCATGGCTAGATCAGGCACAATATTTAGCAGATGCTTCAGCAACCGTTTGATACCACTAGGCCTGAGCAACTCAACTCAATCTGCTTTCATTCTGCGAAAAGTTAAAAGCTAACCTTCCTAAAAATCGTGAACTGGATATAGATTTAGTAAAACTCCTGTTCATTGCACATCTCAGTATGAATCTTCTGCTGACTAACTAAAAAAATTAATTATCAGTTTTCAGTACAATCCTCTACTGCCACTTGGCGTAGCAGTTAATGTAAAAGTATTATTTCTAAGCAAATAAATAAATAAAATTAGTCTGCAGTCCCGATCATGATCAGGTTATTCCAAATTAAAAATAACTTGCTTGACAAGACATGTGACAAAGTTGACCTTCTGAATCTGGAACTTTCAAGCTGTTATGAAGCACTCATTAGCATAGAAATGTATGTATGCTATAGAATAATCTATACTAATTACTGAAGTCTGGTACTTGATATTTCAACCTATACATGGCTTGAAAAAGGTTAGATTTGCGATTAAGCATAAGAATGAACACAACAGGATATTTTGAATAAACTTGTTTCTAGAACAACGAAGATAAACCAGAGTACTATGCAGAAGTACATATGATCATATGCTTCTACATGCTTCTTCATGAAATTCTATTCCATTTTTGGATGGGCTGTTATAGCTTCTTTATGGACCTGTTGCCTGGTGGCACCACCTCAAATAAGAGAGGTACTTTGCTGGTGTTCTTTATAGCTTAATTAGCCACTGTCAGGCCTCCACTGCCAGGACACCGTGGCCATACCTCCTCCACCACAGCTCTGGCCTGTCAGTACTGCTCCAACAAAGCTGCATGCAGACAGACATTTTACTGGGAAGGTATTGCAAGTGAGGCTACTTGAGTAGCTACATTTGAACAACTCCCATTCATTCTGATCCTAAATAAAAACATTTTGATCTATCTTCCTTTCAGGAGAGTGTTGCACTATATGAACTGGACATCACAATTAGCCATGTTTCTTTTTTATCACATGGATGGATATGTTTGAGCTTCCTCTCTGCAACCCACTGTTTCCAACGACTGCAGCATGCCTTGTTGATGGCAAGACCACTCTTAACTTACGATTAGGCATGATCCGGGCTGGACAATGATTGCAGGCACTTTCGGCTGATGTATGGGGCATCCATGCTTGATGATTAGGCCACCCTAGGCTGATCCTTTATATGTATGGCTCTTGATTAAAAGCATTCATGACAGATGATGTATGGCATTTTTCATTAATAATTGGCATCATCCTTTATTGATTGCTGGGTCATTTTGTGCCAATTAAGAAAAGATTGAGTGTGTCCTCCTAAATTCTATTTGTAATTTCAATATATTGATGTCATATATAGACAGACACTTTAGGTCTTGTATTGTTTGCAATGATTTTCTTTTTTATTTTCAAGTTACGATTATCATCATACTTCCAATGTTTACGTTGTCGATTGGTAACCTTCGGCAGTCGACACGTGTCTCGCCCCCCAGTGGATTGTAGGCCTGGGACTTTCTCAAGGCTGCAAAGAATGATGAATAAATTAAGTCTCAAAGTCAGATTAGGGTTAAGGTGAACACCACCAAGTGTAGTTAGAGCTTTCGGGATTAGTGTTTAACAACAAGACATCTGTTGTTAAAAAGTTAAGATTTTATTTTTATTTTGCTGAGATATAGTGGAGTTAGGAATTCATGCATGAGATAAACGAACATGCGGAAGAGAAGAAAAAACAAAAACAAAAAACAGAGGCCCAACACTTGGACAGGGAAACCAGTTATAGGGCATTATCCATGTGGGAACTGATCAATCTGCCAACTTACCAAGATGACGAAAAGCCTGCAACTAACTGACAATTTTGAGTGGAAAATCACACGACACACAAACTGTAACACCACTCATTTGATATACATGATCCCATGTCCATGCCAATTGAAATATATTGGAATGACGTGTCGAAAAGTAAAGCAACGGATTTGTGAACACAGCAGCAACATCAAATGTAAAATATTGACCACCCGCATGAGTGATCATTTCTTAGAGTTAGAACATACCATTGATGAAATCCAATGGGTCATTCTAGAAACACTGGACACAAAAGACCAAAATTCAGAAAAGATACATTTTGAGAAAGAGCAACGGTGGGTGTAATGCCTTAAAACATATGACACAGGCCTGAATGACAATATACCATGGCTATCCTTAAGACAATAATGTATATCATATGGAAAAATAGAGAGAAGTATCCATATTTTCCGCATACTTTGACAATATATGAACTGTAAAAGTACTTTATAAAGGTTCATGATGAATTAATTTTAAATGATCCTTCATGAACAAATTGATCTACTCCCTGCCATAAATAATTTAAGTGGAACTATATACTGCTCAGTAGTCGTCTGATATTATTTCTACATCTTCAGAATTTGTCCCCTTTCTTTGTTTAAATATTACGAATAGAGAAATGATCGAGTCCTAATTCCAACAGATCAATGACAGAGACTTAAAATTGTTTACTAATGATGGTACAGTTGTTCATCTTCTGTTTTTATGATCAACATACATTTGCTATGTCTAAAGCGTAACAGCACAATGTTTTAAAAACTCTTCTGGTACCACCAAGACCCATTTCCGGGTCATGGCCAGTAGCAGCATCAGAAACGCACTGTGAGTAGCACGAAGGTAACGCAGACAAAAGGAGAAGGCAACCAAGTCTTTATGAAGGGAGGTAAAACAATAGACCCCTTACCTTACCCTCTCACACTTAACCCCCCCACAGTGATCGGTTGCCCATACCCGAAGGAGCCACTACGGACTCTACACAAAGTTATCTATTTCCCCAACTTAGCCTTTAAGGCTCTGCACACATACTGTTTGCCATTTTTCGCACTTATGAATACTGGAATGGTAATAAGTTAACTGCACAACACAATATCTATATGGTACCCGCATGACCATCATGGAAGTACGCATCCCCAGCGCCGTCACAACCTCTTTCTTAAGTATGGTTCACACCCATGGGGGAACAGCCATTACAACGCGGTTTTTACCACGCGGAGCCATTACATCGCATGCGTTACAACGCATGCGATGTTACAGTGCGTGGTAAAAACCACGCATACCATAACATTGCATGCGCTTTTACAACGCATGCGATGTAATGAGTAATGGCCGCTATCCAAGTCATTGTGAGGAAACTGAGGTTGTTTCCTCACAACGACGTGCACTGCCCCTCGAAGCAGGAAGGAGGAAGCAGGAACCGGGAGCAGAGACGGTGACGCTGGAGAGGAGAGAGGTAAGGGGCTTTGCACTTGGGGTGGGGGTTACTTTTGTAGGGTTTAGGGTAGTGTAAAGGTAATGTTGTAATGTTTGTGTTGTGTGTTTTTTTTTACATTTTAGGGTGTTTTTTTGAGGTGTAGTGTGGTGTTTTAGGGTTGTGTTAGTGTTTTAGGGTTTAGTGTAGTGTTGTAGTGTTTGTTTAGTGTGGTGTATTAGGGTTTAGGGAAGTGTTGTAGTGTTTTAGGGTTTAGGGTAGTGTTATAGAGTGTGTAGCGTAGTGTTTTAGGGTTTAGGGTAGTGCAGTAGTGTTTGTGTAGTGTAATGCATTAGGGTTTAGGGTAGTGTTGTAGTGTTTGTGTTGTGTAGTGTTTTAGGGTTTAGGGTAGTGTAGTGTTTTAGGGTTTAGAGTAGTGTTGTAGTGTTTGTGTAGTGTAGTGTTTTAGGGTTTAGGGTAGTGTTGTAGTATTTTAGGGTTTAGGGTAGTGTTGTAGAGTTTGTGGTGTAGAGTTTTAAGGTTTAGGGTAGTGTAGTAGTGTTTGTGTAGTGTAGTGTTTTAGGGTTTAGGTTAGTGTTTGTGTAGTGTTTGTCTTTTGTAGTATTTTAGGGTTTGGGGTAGTGTTGTAGTGTTTGTGTAGTGTTTGTGTAGTGTAGTATTTTAGGGTTTAGGGTAGTGTTGTAGTGTTTGTGTAGTGTAGTGTTTTAGGATTTAGGGTAGTGTTGTAGTGTTTGTGTAGTGTTTTAGGGTTTAGGGTAGTGTTTGTGTAGTGTAGTGTTTTAGGGTTTAGGGTAGTGTTGTAGTGTTCATGTAGTGTAGTGTTTTAGGGTTTAGGGTAGTGGTGTAGTGTTTGTGTAGTGTAGTGTTTTAGGGTAGTGTTGGGGGGATTGTGCAGGGTAGTGAAGTGTAATTGTAGGGAGAGGACTGGGGGTCGGGGCAGGGTTGTGCAGGGGTAATGTAGAGTCACTTACCTTGAAAACTTTAACCACGAGTATAGCTTTACCACTCATGCCTTTGCGTTGTAATGGCATGCGTGGTAAAAGCATTCTCATGGTAAAAGTTTGCGATGTAATGGCATTTCGTTGTCATTGACATCGTGTAGTAATACCCGCATTGTAATGGCACGCGTGGTATTAGTATGCGATGTAATGACATACATCCCACCCCATGGATATAAGGGCAGCCTCAACCTAAAGCCAAGAGACAGCAAGACATACAGCACGAATGACCACACATCAATATTTTAAGCCGTAGTGAGAGCACACATACTATTCCGTGTACACACCGCTCTATAATGCATGCTCTTTATTTGTTTTTGTTTTATTGCTAAGCTATGAATGTTATCATGTTTATCAACTTTTAAGGTTACGGGTTGGATTGGCCAGAATGTAACAAATATTACTATTACCTGTTGTTTTCACATCTCATTGGGTGAGACGAGTTACATCGATGTATACTGTATTATGTCCCCTGTCTCTTTCTCGACATTAGTTATAGGTACAAAGCACACCCACAACTCCAACAAGTATTGAGCCAATATACTCAATTGAGAAGATGGGTAAGTGAATCAACTTACCATGTATGAGCGATAAAGAATACATATCGCTCTCTCTCCGGTCCTGAAGAAGGCCCATAGACCCTTGGAGGCGATGGAGGGCTGAAACATGTTGACCTCTCACAAGTAAGACACCAGATCATTAGCCTATCCACCTCAGCACCGACTTTGTTTTTAAGACTTACCCCTGCCTGCACTATTAAACTCAGTAAGTATACGAGCAAGGAGGTATTTTTAAACATCACTCTTTTTCACCTTTTCACAACTGTCAAAAACCAGATGGTCTTCCTCCGGGTGGAGGATAGGAGACCACTTGGAGAACTGGAAACACAGGCAGTACAAAAAAAAACAATGATGACACTATTCACCTAACCAATAGGTGGAGAATCCTATAGTTAGAGTGATTTAGTTTTTTTTACAATTTATAGACCCTGGCATTACCAGGGACGTGATCCATTACTGTATTCATTCATAAACCGGATGGTTGATTTAAAATCCTTAGATTTGATTTTATGTAGTACAGAGTTGCGATCTGTTTGTGAGTAAAGGCGTTGGGTTTGAACCAGTTTGTTCAAATTGTATCCCCTTTGACTTAGGCGTTCAGTAATTTCTGAAGATTTACTATCATAATCTGTTCGTAACCTACAATTACTACGAGCTCTTCGGTGTTCCCCTGTGGGAATGTTAGAGATGATATGCTGTGGGTGACAACAGGAAGCATGGAGAACAGAGTTGGCAGCTGTGGATTTTCTATGGATTTTTGTCTAATATGTTCTCTACAACATAAAGTGTAAGATCAAGGAACTCAATTTCTGTTGTGGATATGGTATGTGTTACTTTTATGCCCCATTTGTTTGGTGTCATACTGTTAATAAACTGTTGAAGAAGAGATTCAAGTCCTTGCCAGATGAGTAATATATTGTCCGTGATAACAATCCTACTATCTCAGATGTTATATTCTGGTTTCAAAGAGCCAGGAATCTTAGAGACCAACTTTGTCCTTCTATTTTTCAAGATACTAAACATGGAAAAACATTTTTTCAACAATCAAAGGGTTTTTATACCTGCTCCAACTGGTCTATATGTAAACTGGGCAGGTCTAAAACAAAGGAAGTATCCATTAATGGACACTGTCATAAGATCAGTGATTTAATTTAGTGTGAGAGTACTAATGTAATCTACCTGATTTCCTTCCTCTGTGACCTACATTACTTATGGAGTACAGCAAGAACTTTAAAGATCAGGTTCCAGGAACATTATCGAAACATTCATAAAAATGATATGACAACCACTGGTGGAGCATTTTGAAAAACACCATCCACACTAATGTAATTTTTCTTTCTACGGTCTGAAAAGATTAAAGCAACAAGTCAGAAGGGGCAACTTAGAGTTAAAACTAAGACAAGAAGAAAGTGCCCTTATTATTTGATGCAGAACTGTAGCCAAAGGACTAAACAAAGACAATGACTGGCATTATTGGCTTTGAAAGTCGAAATGAAGGGACCTATCAACCAGAAGCTATCTTATATCTGGTCAGTGATATGCACCTCAAATTAATGTATCAACATGAGTCCAGGAAACCTTAGTTATGAAAAGCATATATCTATAAGTCTGACCATATGTTGGCTCTATGTTTGACTGGTCAAGTGATAGAATTGACTTCAATCTAATAATATGTGAAAACTTCACACACAAAAAAATTCCATACACCAGTGAATAATGACATTTTAAATGCGGCTCTGAGCAGATAAGTGGTCTACTTTTCTGATGCTTAAACCTTTTTTACTTAATTCTATTATATGGTATCATTATGGGTTAACCCCCTTACCCCCCTTCCTGCCTCCACACTGATTTCCAATTTATGAAAATCCCCTCTTCCATATTTGATCTCTTAAGTGTTTTTGATCCGTGATGCTCAATCATTCGTAAGTGTTTTTAATGTGTGATGCTTAATCTTTCTGATATTTGTCTAACCCAATTTCATTTTTAGCTCTGGTAAGTATCCTAATTATTTGAAAGACGCTTTGAATGTCTATATTATTCTCACCGCTTCTAACGCGAACACCGACTTCCACCTTACATCCGTTTCCCCTTTATTTGATCTTATTTTGACTTTCCGCTTTATTACGAGCGACATAGCTCAATTTAACTGATTTATTTTTCCCCGCTCGCTTGAGCAGACGAGCACTTCCAGGCTTCGAGGAATGAACCTTGGCAACGGTGACGTCGTGCACCCTCGTTGCCAGGGTCCTCTCTTTACCGCCTTGGTGCGAGGCGCATTATATGAGCGCGAGGCATTGGTTGCCATAACAACGTTTTGCAGCTGATCCGTTTCAAGAGTGTCAGTTACTCGTTGAACTCTGCGATCAGCTGCTACTTTTGCAGGTCTTAGCACCTCATCTATCAATGGAGGTCACCGCACCTCGAACTCCCTAGGTGTCCCTCGCGGCACAACATATTCAGGTGTCCCTAGCGGCACAAAATATCTGAGTGCTCACAGCTTAATGGGAGACAATGAATTTAATGATTTTAATGATGACAATTCTTCTTATACCCCTGATGAATACATTCTTGACTTAGACAAGGACGATGACCAAGACCGTTTCAACCTCGAGGATCCCCCCTCATCCTCAAGAGATATCATTATTGACCCTCTGGGTGAAGAAATTTTCTCCCCCCAAACCTTAAGCACCCTAGAAGTTCAGAGTGGTACCCTCAAGAACACGTGGCCAAATTCATCAATAAGTGGCTGAGGTACCCATTAGAGCCTCATACTCGCAATACCCTTAGGGCCGAGTGCTCCAGACCCTCCATTGAAAATAAAACATGCCAAACTCCAAACCTGGACCCAGAATTGATAAAATTCCTTTTCAAACTTGGTCGGACTCCCAGGAAAGGCATGGAAAGATCCATTAAAGGGTGCCAAGACTGTCTTCTTGACATTCTAGGCCCTCTAACAAGGATTAGTGATGCGGCAGAGGATAGCCACGTAAATGGCACTCCTCTTGACATAAACTTAATCAGAGGGTGGAGCCAGAGGGCTTTAGTTCTTCTTGGTAACGCTAACGCCAGCCTTAACGCTTAAAGACGGAGAGTTGTCTTAACCAAGATCAACCCTAAACTTTCCGATATGGCTGATAAAGAAACTTCGGTAAATCCAAAAGGCCTTCTCTTCGGCAAAGATCTTATTAAATCTTTGGGAAAATATGTCGCTACCTTTACTGCTTTAGACAAGGCACAAAAAAACATGCGCAGGGTCTTCAACCCTAACCTTGTTGGCAGGGCTGGGAGAAGGGGCCTCTCTTCCGGCCGATTTAACCAAAGGCCCTTCACAAGATCACGTGGTTTTGGAAGAGGCTTTCAACAACCCAACAACTCTCAGTTCTACCCCCAGAGAGGGAGAGGTATGCGCTCCATAGGCTACAGATCCTGTGGAACCTCTTTCAACAACAATAACCCACCAATTAAGTGCTCCTCCCTTTCCTCCATCTCCTTCTTTCCCCCCAAAGGTGGGAGGGAGACTCAGATTCTTTTTTCAGAATTGGAAACTAATTACTCAAGATCCATGGGTTTTAAATACAATCAGGGGTTTCACAATAGACTTCACAGAAACACCCACACAAAGTTCTCTCCCTTTAGTCATTCCACTCCCTCTAGATCAACAAAAGATAGTAGAAGAGGAGATCTCCTCTATGCTCCAGAAAGGAGCAATTATAGAAGTTTCTTTGGAAGAACTCAGGTTCATAAGCACCCTCTTCCTCGTAAAGAAAAAGGACAAGGGCTGGAGACCCGTTATAAATCTGAGACAACTGAACAAGTTCTTGATTTACAGACACTTCAAGATGGAGGGGATCCGTCTTCTCAGAGATCTTCTCTTAGAAGGAGACTGGTTGGTTAAACTGGACCTAAAGGATGCCTATTTCACCATTCCTATGGCCAAAATCCACCAACCCTTTTTTCAATTTCTATGGAAAAATAATTTATATCAATTCTAAGCTCTTCCGTTCAGCCTTTCTTCTGCCCCCTGGTGCTTTACCAAAGTTATGAGGGCAATTACTTCAAACCTAAGAGAAAGAAGCATCCGTTTGATCATTTACCTAGACGACATCCTCTTAATGTCTCAAGAGCTTTCTCAAATGTATCAAGACCTGAAGACGGTTATAGACCTGTTGGAAAGCCTAGGCTTCATCATTAACAAAGAAAAATCGGTCTTGACTCCTTCCTGGTCTCTGGAGTTTCTAGGTTTCACCGTAGATACCTCCAGATGTCTTCTCTTACTCCCTTCCAAGAAGATTGCCAAAATCAGGAAGGAAATATTTCACGTTTTGAAGCTAAAAGACCTTCCTCTGAGAGATCTAGCCAGATTACTCGTCTCCTCACTTCCTCCATTCAAGCGATTTTCCCAGGTGCTCTAAACTATCGGGCCCTCCAAAGGGTAAAAACAAGAGCCCTAAGATCTGGTCTGTGGTACGAAGATCGAATTTCCCTAGATCAGGAAGCACAATTGGAACTGAATTTGTGGCTCGAGAACCTAGACGCATGGAATGGCAAAGCGATCTTTGGTTCAAAACCAGAATTTGTTTTAGAATCAGACGCGAGTCTCCATGGCTGGGGAGCTTGCCTTCTCAGTCAGAACACGAGTGCTCTATGGTCCCAAGAGGAATCTTCTCACCATATAAACTACTTGGAACTAGCTGCTGGTCTTTACGCCCTAATGAGTTTCAAACACTCTTTCCAGGGAAGCTCTGTCATCCTAAAGTTGGACAACATTTCCGCAGTCGCCTACATTAACCGTTTGGGCGGTACAAAATCTGCGGATCTCTCAAATGTAGCCAGGAGACTTTGGATGTTTTGTCTGGAACACAAAATCTCTCTGAAAGCAGAGTATCTTCCGGGGAAGTCAAACTTCTCTGCGGACTGGAACTCAAGGTTTCTCTTAGATCGCAGCGATTGGAAACTCAATGTTTCAGTCTTCAGCTCCCTGAACAAAATTTGGGGTCCGCTGGAAATAGATCGTTTTGCGAGCAGACTAACGTTTCAACTCCCAAAATATTTCAACTGGATGCCCGATCCCAGTGCTCTAGCAGTGAACGCCTTCCTCCAATCTTGGAAAGGACTCAAAGCCTACGCCTTTCCCCCCTTTGCAATGATCCAAAGGGTTTTACAGAAAGTGAGACAAGACCAATGCTCCCTCGTCCTGATAACTCCCTTCTGGCCATCTTAAGCATGGTTCCCCACTGCTCTAGAACTAACCTACAGGATCCCCCTCCTAATCCCTTCCCAAGAATATCTCCTAACAGACGTAGATGGCAGAAGTCACCCCCTAATCCAGACAGGGAATTTGAACCTACTTGCTTGGAATGTGTCAGGAGATCTAATGAAATCTCAGGACTTTCGTCTACAGCTGCAACTCTCCTCATATAGTCCTGGGCCCCAGGCACTCACTATAGATACAACAACATTTGGAGAAGCTGGGTTCGTTGGTGCCTAGAAAGGAACCTGGATTCCTTGGAGGCACCTATTGTAGACATAGTAAACGTTCTTGTTGAACAATTTGATAGAGCTCTCAGCTATAGAACTATCAATTGCTATAGATCAGCTATCTCGGCTGGCCACATCCTCATCAATGGTAAAACGGTAGGTAAAAATGTAATTATTTGCAGAGTAATGAAAAGTATTTGTCTTAGAAGGCCTCCTAAGTCCAAATACGAGTCTCTCTGGGACGTCAGATTAATTCTAGTTCTTTTTTCTAATTTGCCGGATAATTCTCTCCTAAATAGAAAAAACCTCTCTATCAAGCTTGCAACTCTGCTATGCCTAATTTCCTGTTGAAGAGTCTCCGATGTTAAAGCTTTAGAGATTTCAAATAGATCCTATAACATGTTTGGTGTAAAATTTGAGATTTATAGAAGAACTAAAACTATGTCTGATTCTATATTTTATCCATGCTTTGATTCCTGCCCTAAACTTTGTGTCGTTGATTGTATGAGAGAGTATGATCGGAGGATGTCTGGTCTTCGTGCCCTTGGTGTAAACCAATAACTCATATCGTTTGTTAAACCCCATAAAGGTATTACCTCAACCTCGATTGCTAGATGGGTTAAAACTGTCATGGGTTTAGCTGGTATCGACCTAAGAAAATATCAAGCTCATTCCCTTAGAGGTGCTATGGCCAGTAAATCCCTATGATCTGGAGGTAGGTTAGATGACATCCTCAAAGCAGCCGACTGGTCGAATGCTAGCACTTTTGCTCGACACTACTGCAAGCCTATCGAGCATATGTCTGACGTAGTCTTACAAGGCTACCAACATGCATAATGTAGCCTCCGTTCTTGTAATGAAATTGCGATTCTCCTATTACCATGACTAGAGAATCTGGATTTCATTAAAGACACGGAGGCTGACATTATCCCTCCCATCCCTCCCTGGGATGACTACTCTTGCATTTTATATTGTAACTGTTAGTTTATCTTGTAATATCTTTAAAGTGCTAGATACTTGCTATACAATGCTAGTTTGTATTCCTTACAGGAAGTATTTACTTCTCTCTCTTTTCAGGTAACTCTTCCTAACTTCGAGGCATTTGGATCCTTCTTCTCTTCGTCTCCCCTCGTGACGTGCACCTGAAGATACTTTCTTTTTTATTTTATTTATTGACATTTTCAATATTACAACGTCAAACCAAATTAACAAGCCAGTTTCTTATTGAATATTCCAATCAAGCAGTGACAGAGGAATCTACTTTGACCATGAAAGTAATAACAAAACACGACCCACCCACTATCTCAAAATCTCACATGTATTATGGATAACATAAAAGAGCAAGCACGTCCACAGTATATCAAATGGTATACATATATGAGATTACCTGACACAACTTCCCCTGAGAGAGCCTATTACGAGTGCACCCACCCATTCACACACCCAGATCGGCAGCTCCTTCGCTAGATAATAGGTAATAATGAGGAGGCATAGACATCTCACACATACCGTGGGGACTACACAGCCATCGCATTCAAGGGCCCATCCTCCCCCTGCAAGTTAATGTTCCAAGCCAAGAACGGGTCCCATGTTTCGGGGCCTGGAATTAAGTGGCATCAGTTCCCAGAATGTACTCAGTTGAGTATGACCATATGCAATGTCTCTGACCCACTCTCTAGTAGTGGGCACCCTCTTCCTACCCCAGTGTACGACAATCTGGCGCTTAGCAAATAAAAGGAGAAGGGCGTGCAGTTTGCGTAGCTTAGGTGGCGTGTCCTTCACGTATCCCAGTAGGCCCATCACCGGAGATGGAGCCAGTTTCACCCCTAGTATGTCATTCACCGAATCGAAAACTTCCACCCAGAAAGCAGCTATTCTAGGGCAGTGCCATGCCACATGTAGAAATGTGGCCGGAATGGGGCCACATCTCCAACAGTCGCTCCCCGCACGAAGACCCATACGATGGAGACTTACCGGAGTCCTATAGTATCTATGCAAATACTTAAAATGGGTTAATCTCAGCTTATAATTCGGGGAGAGTTCTAGTAGCTGCCCACAGCAATATCCCCATTGTTCTTCAGTCAACTCCACAGCTAGCTCTTCATTCCAATTTTTCAGTTAGGCGTGACAATCGGAGCAGTTTCCTGCATACGGGTATATAGACGATTGACCAATTTGCGCGAGGATGGGAATTTCAGCAAATTTTCCAGGGCAGGCAGAGTCGGCGTCGCCCTCGGGAAATCCACCCACAAGGAGCGACATGCCGTACGAATTCTATGGTATAGGAAGTTTTCAGTAAATGGCACCTCTTGACCCTCGAGCGCGACCGGTGGAGGTTGAAACGTGTCTCCGGGGTACAGGTCTCCAAACGTCTGAAGTTGCATCGTCTTGGCTAGCGTCTTGCTCATGCTGTCCCGAATACAAGGCATCATTGGATTCTGCATTAAAGGAACCGACGGGGCATAGAGCAGAGGGAGTTCCGCTCTCTTCCGCAGTTCATCCCACGCCCAACACAGGGTGCCGGCTGAATCTATATCACCACGAGGACGCCGAGGCTTCTGATACAACGCCACCTTCAGCGGGATTGGGGCCATTGCGTCTGCCTCCACCGCAACATGTGGCTGGAATGGGGTCTGGGGTACCCAATAATGCAAAAACTGTGCTTGCGCTCATAATGCGTAGAGGTGCATATCCGGGGACCCCAGGCCCCCCTTCCTCAATGGAAGTGTCAGAAGGTCCCAAGACGTTCTGACTTGCTTTCCCGCCCACGCCAACGTGAGGAGGTGGGATTTAAGCGTGTTCAGAAAAGGTTTTGTAATCGGGATCGGTATATTAACAAACAGATTAAAAAATTTGGGCAGAATGACCATTTTGGCCAATGCAATCCTGCCAGCCAGTGACAGCGGTAGCCGCGCCCAGACACATACTTTGTCCTCCAGCCACACCATAGTTCGGCCATAGTTTAGGTGCCACACCTCCTGCGTATCCCGACTGACCCAAATTTCCAAGTACTTCACCTCTCCCGCCTCCCAGCGCAAGGGGAATTCTGATGTTACCTGTGGAGTCCCATCTGTCAACGGGAACACCACAGATTTGGCCCAATTGATACAAACACCAGAAATCCCCCCAAAGCGGATAAATTCCCCCAACAATGGATCGAGATTGACCTCGGGGTTTATAACATACAGCGTGACATCGTCCGCATATAGGGAAATAAGCAGGTTTCGAGAACTGAAACCAATTCCCCTTGCGGTGTGGTGTTGTCTGATCCGAGCCGCCAGTGGCTCCATTGCAACAGAAAATATGTAAAGGGGATAGTGGACACCCCTGTCTAGTCCCACGTGATATCGGAAAGGGTTCCGAAAGCAAACCATTCACCCGTACCCGCGCCTTAGGCGCGTTATATAGCAGCCGGATACAGTCTATAAATAGCGGGCTGAATCCCATGCGCCTGATGATGGAGAAGAGGTAGGACCATTCAAGCGTATCAAACGCCTTGGTGGCGTCCAGAAACACCACCGCTGCTTTTTCGTCTGGGTGTAAGTAATGGAGCACCGAGAATATCGTTCTCAAATTGTGCGAAGTGGATCTCCCCGGGATAAAGCCCGACTGGTCCGGAAGGGCAATCATTGGCAAAAGAGGCTGCAACCTGTTAGCCAACAGCTTAGCAAAGATCTTTACATCTTCATTAATCATGGAGAGCGTGTGGTAAATAAATTAATTACCAGGTCTGAATTTCTATGAATTATCAATATAAATGAAATAATGAACTGAGGAGTCTGTGGTGTAAGAGTTAAATGGGCCTTTATTCATTAACTCGAGTTAAGGGAGAGCTCCTTCAGCTCAGCAGGTTCAGGAGTGGTCTGACACTTTATTCACTGAATACAGTTTTTATACATTTCACAATATATTGGGAAGAGCCCTCCTAGTTCGTAGCAGAAAGATGTTGCAAATTAGCATTGCTCAAGGCACATAAGCAAAACACAGATAGACACGTACTTTTCAAGGAAACAGCTTGGGTTTTTGTTTTTCAGAGGGTTGGGGAGCTGGTGTGCCTGAGAGATAAGGGAGTGGTGCGTAGGTTATGAACAGACAACCTTGGAGGGAGCTGAAATATGTGACAATCTGCGGGCCTCAGTGAATGTTAGGCCAGCTGGCTTCGAAGAGATACTAGATAAGCCTTTTTTCTCTGAAAAGAGAAGGCTGGTGGGCCCTTTTTCAGAATCGGCTTAACCACAAAAATGTGTGGGTGTAACTGACCAAGAACTTGTGCAACCTGAGGAGATACGTGAACTGGCTGATCCTGGGCAAGCTGAAGTGAATTCTAAAATGGATGCTGTATCTAAAATGGATGCTGTATAGAATTGTTTTGGAGCAGCAGAGAAAGGAAAGTGTGCGAGGGGACAGAACCGGTTAATGTGATCTTTTAATTTTTATTTTCTCATTCCCTCCTTGTCCCCAAGCGCAACTTATTTTATTTCTTTTAGATCACTTCCATGGCCATGAGGCCGTCCACATGGGCTTGCAACATAATTTTCTCATTTTCTTTTGCTCTATTAATTGGCTTTGGGACTAGGCATGTAGCACAGAGACCGCATAAAGCGGGCCGCACTGGACACAGAGACAGCAGGACAATACCATCATCAACACGAGGCCTAGTCCTGAAAGTACCTTCCAGCCCCATGCTGACAACATACCCCATAACCATCCCATTAGTGTCCAGGAGCCGGGCTCTTGGTGTATGTCTGCAGCTATTTTATGCAATTTGGAAAATGCCGCATAGACTCATGGAGAGTTATCAGGAATATACACACAGCAGCTAGAACCGATTAATGTGCATGCTCCACCCCGGTCAGCCAGTATGACGTCAAGAACAAGACGGTTTTGGAGTGTTACCATCCTTATGGCCGTCTGTTCCTCGGTCAAGTTTCCAAGGGCAGATATGGTCTGATTGATGACGGCCTCCAGAGTCCTGGTAAGTCTACGTATTAATTTACTATTTTGTACAGGGCCTATGAAAAAGAAGAATCCCTTGTTAAAATCGGTATATTGTTCCCAAGTTGTTTCAGTCTGGTCAACCCCTGAGGTATCAATTGCTCTTTTCCTTCGCTTGTGCTGATATAGCCGGAGATCCTTATGATAGGAAGCGGGTGCTATAAAAACTGGTGGGAGGAGAAATGCTATGTAGCATGTGCCGCCCCTCCCTTGAGGTAATCGAAAATAGGCCGTGGAGCCGCAAACAAAATAGGTGTGGCGGGAGGCTACAAATGAAGACTTACCTCAATCCACAAAATCTAGTATCGTGGAGCAATCACTGTGCCCTAATTTCAGGGATCCATTCTTTCCGATACACAGATGGCCTTTAGTAGGTGTTACCAATATAGAGGGAGGGCCATTATTCTTATTAGACCTGATGTTCAATATTTGGAATGCTACTGTCTCATTGCCTGTCCGATATTCCTCACTCTCTAAAGCAGAGCCCCTAGCTTGGGGGTCTCCGTTTTCATCTGGGTAACAGGCTTTATTCAGGACAGCATTCAAATCTCCCCATGGCCATCCATTTTTACAAGAATTCTTTTCCTCAGGGCAAATCAAGGAGGCGTTCCTGACCACCATTAGGGCATCCCAAGCTGGGCACGATCCATTGTAAGAGAAGGACAAGGGAGAGAGAGGCATTCCGCCTCTACTCTGGTGCGCCGGAAGGCGACCACAGATCCAACAGTTTGTGGTATTGCTGACCTGAAGTGTATGATGTAACATCTGTATAAAGGTATTATTCTGTAAGGCCAGCCTGTGACTCTGCTCATGGGGGGTTAAAGTATGGTACGTGTGTTCTTCAGGTGTATTG
This sequence comes from Triturus cristatus, assembly GCF_964204655.1. Lineage (NCBI taxonomy): Eukaryota > Metazoa > Chordata > Amphibia > Caudata > Salamandridae > Triturus > Triturus cristatus. Next base: position 849,149,409 of record NC_140590.1, read on the forward strand.
ACATGTCCTTGTTGGTGTGGTGATGGTGTCTTGGAAGGGAAAGCAACATGTAATATCCACCCCACACATGTCAATATAGCACATATCAAACACAAAATTATCAAAGTCATTATACATCTGCTACGTAACATTTTGCCTTATTTCTTTTTCATTATTGCCTTTTTAGTCGGCCCCCAGGCAGTCTGCCGTAACGCAGTAGTCATTGTCTGACCGCTTCACCAGTCAGTCTGTACCAACTGGACTTAATTGATCAAACTTGAGTTACTTTGGCAGATCGTAATTTTGAACTGTAAGTTTGTTGGGGGGTCGGATCCAAGAGGGGGCAAATAGTTTGTGTTATCTTTCTTTTGAACAATGTTCTCAGGATCCCCAAAGTACTTTTTACAATGGCTGGCATGAAGCCATCCTTTCCTTCCTTCAACCTTTACTGCTGTCCGCATAGTTAAAAGTACCAACTTTGGCTGCTTCCACCTGGGCTCCAAGGGCGATGTTCTATCAAAGTTTCGGATGAGAACCCAGTCCCCTGGCCTTATCGCATGCTCTTCGGGACTGGTGTGATCTGGAAAGGCAGCCGCCACCTGTGAACGACAAGAGCATAGTGCAGACATCATGTTGGCAAGATAATCTGTCAACATATTACTGTCAGTATCCGTGATAGACTTAGGTCTAGGTGTCCCCACATGTTAGGAGGTCTTCCGTAAACTACCTCATAAGGAGATAGTCCGGTCCTTGAATGTGCTACCATTCTCATGTAAAAGAGGGCTACCGGCATGGCTGTGACCCAATCTACACCCTTTTCTGCGCATATTTTTGCTATTTTTGTCTTCAGTGTCTGGTTCTGTCTTTCGACTAGACCTGCTACCTGTGGGTGTCTGACACAGTGGAACTTCCAGGTGTACCCTAACAACAATGATACCTGTTCCATTAGTTTAGAGGAAAAAGGTTGACCATTGTCAGAATAGATAACTCGTGGAAGTCCATATCGGGGAAAGAATTCCCTAACCAATTGTCTAGCTGTTGTATTGGCTGTGTAATCTGGTACTGGATAGGCTTTTGTCCATCTAGTCAATGCATATACAACCACTAGTACGTATTTCTGTCCCCTACATCTATCCATTTGTATGTAATCCATCTGTAGGACCTCAAAAGCATGTTCAGGAGGGTGAAATCCACCTTGTTCTACAGACACCCCTTTTCCCTGGTTGAACTGACAACATATCATACATGTTCTGACTTTGTGTTTTGCGGCAGCTCGCAAGTTTTTTTTGTGCCATAATGGTCGTAAGCTATCTAACATTCCTTTCTCACCTAGGTGTGCTGGACTATGTGTAGTTTCTATGATTATGGGTACCATTGAATCGGGTAGGAACCACACTGTTTTGTCTTTTGTCACCCACCCTTGTTCAGTCTCCGTCCCTCCTGCTTCACTCCATTTTTTCTTTTCCTCTGGGGTGGCATGGACCTGTATGTCTATGACGTCTTTGGAAGGGTCTCTTACTACCAGAACTGTATCCTGTTGAATTTTATGGGAAAAGGCTGCTGTCTGGGCTGTGTGTTTGGCAGTTTGATCTGCAAGATCATTTCCTTTGGAAAAATCGTCTGTAACTTTGGTGTGGGCTTTGCATTTCAAGATCGCTACTGCTGTCGGTAGGTGTATGGCGTCCAACAGGTCCTGTATTAAAGGTCCATGTTGTATCTTTGCTCCATGGGAGGTCAGAAAACCTCTTTCTTTCCATAGAGTCCCAAAATTGTGAACCACCCCAAAGGCATACTGCGAATCTGTGTAAATGTTTACTTTTAAATTTTTCGCCCACTTACATGCCTGTGTGAGGGCTATTAATTCTGCAGCTTGGGCTGAAAGGGTGTCTATTCCGTTTGTTTCTATGACTCTACTGTCAGTGGTTATGGCATAAGCTGCCGTTAACTCTCCTGTACTCGTCCGCATACATGACCCATCCACAAAGAGCGTAACATCTACATCTGATAGCGGGACATCAGTCAAGTCTTGTCTGGGTTTGGTGACAATCTCTATCATTCTAATACAGTCATGTGTATCTTCATCATTTGTGGCATTGGGTAGCAAGGTAGCAGGATTTAATGTGTTACACCTCCTTATCTCTATGTGTGGCTGGAACAATGTCATCTCATATCCCGTTAATCGTGCAACTGTAAGGTGTTGTGTTTGTGTTCTGTTGAGTAGGAGTTCCACTGCGTGTGGTACAAGTACTGTCAGGGGGTGTCCTAGGACAATGGCATTGCTTTGTCTGATGGCTAAAGCTGTGGCAGCTACAGATTTTAGGCAGGCAGGTAGGGCTTGTGCGACTGGGTCTAATGTACTGGAAAAGTAGTCACAGGGCCTGTTTCTTCCTGCTTGGTCCTGCGTGAGGACTGAGAGTGCTGTACCGCCTCGTTCTGTTACAAATAGTGTGAAGGATTTGGTGTAATCTGGAGTAGCCAGGACTGGGACCTGACAAAGTGCTTGTTTTAGTTCCTCAAAGGCCTCTGTATGCTCAGTTGTCCATGGCCTCCACAGTGGTCAGTTGTATCAATGGTTTGGCCAAATGGGCATACTGTGGAATCCATTGTCTACAATATGATGTTAAGCCAATGAAGGCACGTACTTCTTTCTGTGTTGTTGGACGTGGAATAGTGGCGATTAACTGTATTCGTTCCTGTGTGAGTTGTCTACCCTCCTTGGACAGCAAGTGCCCAAGGTAGGCCACTTGCTGCGCACAGAACTGTAATTTAGAGGGGGAGACTTTGTGTCCTTTGTCTGCAAGAAATAGTAAAACCTGGAGGGAAGCTTTTTCGCACTCTGTTTCTGACTGGCCTGTTATGAGGATATCGTCTACATATTGTATGAGCATTGTGTTTATAGGCATCTGGATGCTGTCCAACTGCCTCTTCAGGGCTTGACTCTAGATACTGGGACTTTCTGTATAGCCCTGAGGAGCTCTCGTAAATCTGAAGCTTCTGCCATTTAATGAGAACCCAAAAAGATATTGGCTATCCTCATGAATAGGAATGCTGAAGAAAGCGTTTTTCAGATCTATGACCGTGAAGAAGGTAGCCTTGGGGTCTATGGCTGTTAAAAGCGATGTTATGTCAGGTACCACAGGGTATTGTGGCACTACACATTTGTTTAACTCTCGCATGTCCACTACCAAACGATATACACGTTCGGCAGTTGGGTCCGTTCTTTTAAGAACTGGAAGAACAGGTGAGTTACAAGTATTGGAGTCTGTCTCTACTACTACCTTGTGTTCAATCAGGTCATTTATTATTTGCAGTAATGCTAGTTCAGCTTGCGGAGGTATTTTATACTGTCTTATTCGTGGCAAAACCACACCTTCCTTTAGTGTAATCTTGTGAGGTGTGATGTCCATACAGCCTACGTCTGTAGGACTAGTTGCCCATAATGGTAATGGGATCACTTTGAGTCTGGCATCCAGTTCCTTTTCCAGGAAATGTCCTTTGAAATCTCGTAGGAATAACCTGACACCTTGGGGAATAACCTGACACCTTGGGGAGCAACATAACATTTCAGTGTTTTAATACCTAATACATTTTCGGGACAGGTCTTTGTTAACACTAGATCTGTAGTACGTGTTAGTGTACCCACTCCTATGGAAACATTTTGGGAGACCTTATTTATTACTGTTTTTCCCAAAAAACCCAAGGAAATACTATGTGAGCCGGAGAGAGGTATCCCTGGGACCTCATCATGGTTTATCGTTGTCCTACTGGCCCCTGTGTCAAGGAGGAATTTTCTGTCCTGCCCCAGAATGTGTGCTTGTACATAGGGGCCACGTTGGTCCACCGTGACAGGGATCAGGGGCAAGTCTTTTTCTCTCTCTAGGCCCTTTCATGAATATTCAGGATATTCGGGGTATATTTCATCATTGCGCTGGTACATTTGAGTTTGTGCGGGGGTGTTAGTGGGGGGTCGGGCCTGGGCCGTAGGAGCTGGGGCCTCATTGTTTCGAGGGGCATAGGGACGGGCTTGCGTTTTTCCTGTTGCTATATTGTGTTTCAATACAGGACATTCCCTGACAAAATGGCCAGGTTTCTTACAATAATTACATGACCCCTTGTCAGTTGGTTTTGTATTTTTCCCTGTACTTGGTACAGTCATTGTCTGTGCAACCAGGGCTTTCATTTTAGTATCCTTGACACGCCTTCTATCTTGTTCCTCTTCCTCTTTAATCCTATTGTGGTGATATTGTAACATTTGTAACATTTGTTGAGAAGTGTTCGCTTGCCACGTACGATCAACCTTTTGGACCCTGTTCTTTATTGGGGGAAGGGCATTTTCCACTAACTTTGCAACAAAAAGACCTTAATACCCTTCACAGCCTGACGAGAGGCCACTATTAATGGCAAAACATTTCTGTAGTCTTACAAAATAGTCTCCAGTATCTTCTTCTGGCTTTTGCTTACATGCTGAAATTGCATCCCACTCCTTCTTTTTCGTTGTCAATAACTTGGGTAATACTTGCATAAGGAGATTGGGGAATGCTCGTATTAGGGGCCCTAATCCCCCCCCCGGGTAGGCGGTCTTGGTCTTCATTCCCTAATGCTGTCCAATTCATAACTGTTCCCCCGTCCAAGTTCCAATCTTTTTCCATTAAATTTTCATAAATTCCCTCGGGAAGGAGCACTTTGAGTAATATTTTTATGTCCGGAAAGGTATAGTTTCCTAAACTAAGGATATCTCTTATTTCTTTATGAAACCCTGCAGGATCCCTTTCGTGCGGTGGTACTATTTTCTTCATTTCCAATATCTCTAACTTCGTAAGAGGGGTGTACACGTGTACCCGCCACAAAACGCCATCTGGGCCTGCCCTCGGGTGTACTTCTCGTAGTGGATATTGTCCCTTGTCACAAGTGCTTATACCGGACATTTCAATTTCGAACTGTACATAACGTTGTCTCAGATCTAAAACTTTAGTAATTAATTCTTCATCCCTTGTGGTCCAAAAACCGTCTGCACAGTCACGTAATAAGTGATATACTGCCTTAGGTGGGGGACATCTTTTTTCATATAATGTTGCCAAATGCTGTGACGTGAACATACCCGCTATTCTTTGGTCAGACAGGGAGAGGGAGAGGAAGATCTGTCCTATTATATCAGGGTCATAAAGTTGGTGCTGGGCAATCCAATCAGTGGCTGATTGTGCTATTTCTTTGTCATGTGGGGTGAAAGGCGGGTCATCCTCGAGCCAGCGCTCCAATGACTGGACAGTGCACTGGAACAGTTTAGCGGAAACGGTATCCGTTCTAGTATTTTTGTATTCAGTTGAGATATGAGGGGGAGGGGGAGGGAAACCGGGACGACGATGGCTACGGGCCAGTCCCACGACAGTAGTTCTCCCTCCCTCTTCTTCCTCACCACTCGTCTCTTCCGAGACTTTCTCCTGTCTTTCCCAATCTTGATGGATGGTATGGATGCCCGTTATCAATCGTACTACCATCTCATCTAGCCGTTTTAGTTTGGTGAACTTGTACTGTTCAAGTAAGTCACTTAGGTCCAACAAATGGTTGGGCGCCTTGTGATTACTGGAGTCCAATATCCTCAAAAAACAGGTCACCGCAAATTGTAACATGGTCTGTTTGGTCACTACTTTTCTATTTTGTATCATTGTTAACAGGGCCTGTTCATTTTGGCCCGTCCGGACGAAATTGTAAACTGCGTCCAATTGGAATTTACTGTTGGGAATTATCTGGAGTGCGTCTAGAGCCTGTCTCAATCTATAAGATATTGTGGCCATTCTACCCTCCCCGGGGCATTCATCATAGGGACATTCCAAAGGAGGAACGTCAATTTTATTCTCTGTCCCATCTTTAGCATCTTCTGGTGGGGGGGCGGTGGCCACTTGGCCACCCATCGGTACTGGTGGTATTCGTTGCAGGACTTGTTGTTGAATCACATAAGGCGGGGGACTTTCTATTAAGTAAGAGGACATGAAATCCTCTGTTTGAGTTATTGTTACCTTTTTCATATTGTCTTGGATGCACATCTCCTCACTAGTAGTCTCTGTAGGCAGAACGGGATAAATCCCTTCAACAAGTGCACTTGTTTCTCTTTCTCGCTGTTCAGTAATAACTCTCTCGCCCTCTTCCTTTAATTTCTTTTCTTTAGCATGTTCTGACATTTTCCTACCTTTTTAAATTTTCGTTTGTTCTTTCTGATATCTCCTATGCGCTTCCTTGCGCCATAATTCAATTGCCTTTTCTTGTGTAGGCCTTACTTTCTTTTTCCACAATTGTTCTTCTACTGCAATAATACACTCCATGTCCCACGTACCTGTAGGGGGCCACCTGAGTCTGAGTTCTAGATCCTTTGTATAATCTGACCACAGTTCCAAAAACATTACCCCTTCTATACCATGTTTAGTATACATGAAATGTCCAGGTGGCCTATCTCCCTCGCCATACCGACGCGCCTCAGCGTACTTGCCCAAGAACTTTGTTTCACGCTGCGCCTCCACCGCATAATCCAACAGCAGGGCCTTAATTTTCTGCGCTATGTGGGGGTCATTTGTGGAATAAAAATCCCCCTCTAGTGTCTTAATCTGAGCCTCCGAGGAGGCCAGCGTACCACGAATCACCTTTAACACCCCCGCCTGTCTCGCAATGCATTGGCCTCTGATCAGTACTTTAAGGGCCTCCCAGAGCGATGCCTCAGTCTCCACCGACCCCTCATTGTTCGAATAATAATCAAGGATGTCCCTCCTTATTTCTTCCTTGAAAGCCTCGTCCAACATAGCATGTGGTGGAAGCCGTCAGGAAAACGCTCAGGGGAAGGAGCCCGGGAGGGTCAGCCGTAACAGACATGGCGCATGGTCAGACAGCGTGCGCAGCAAGTGCGATACCTCAGCAGTCCAAGCTGCCGCATCTCGCGAGAGCAGCCAGAAATCTAGGCGTGACCACGCTCCATGACGATCCGATACACACGTGCCTTCCCTCACCAAGGGATGCCGACTGCGCCAAATGTCCACCAGATTCCCGTCCCGGACTATGGACTGCAGAGTTGCACCAGCAGCTGGGTGCAAGGTGCGGGCTGAGTGCCTCCTGTCTGTTGCGTCATCAAGAACAGCGTTAAAATCTCCACCCCACAACACGGTGTCATATCCCATTGCCGTGATTCTGGACCATACATCTTGAAAAAATTCAGGGGAGTCCGTATTGGGACCATATATTGCCGCGATTACCAGAGGAACCCCCCCAAGCATTCCACCTAAAATAACAAACCTCCCCTCTGGATCCCTGTGTTCCTCCCTAACGCGCCAGTCCACCCCCTGCCACAATTGTTCTTCTACTGCCATAATACACTCCATGTCCCACGTACCTGTAGGGGGCCACCTGAGTCTGAGTTCTAGATCCTTTGTATAATCTGACCACAGTTCCAAAAACATTACCCCTTCTATACCATGTTTAGTATACATGAAATGTCCAGGTGTATCTCTAGATGGGACCGGAACGGCCTGTTCTAATAACCATTTCTTGGTACTTAATCCTCGTAATTTGGAAAATAAAGGCATTTTAAGGTGTTTTAACTAAGCCTTATAAAGGTGAGAATTACGAAAACAATATACTTGATATCTTTATACACTGGGGAGCCAGTGCAACTTTACCGTGTTCTGTCACAGAACCCGTCTTTATACATTCCCAGTAGTACTCACCGAGAAGCAGAACTTGAAGACCTGGTCATCGGACTGGAGCGCTGCGCAGGGGACTGAGGAACAACGGGACTCTGGAAACCTAGGACTCGACAAGTTCACTGGTCGGGCTCTGGGTTGGAATGCTCCGCCAATCTTCCTCACCGCCTCGTGTGGATGTTCAGTCTCAGTCTGTCTCCTCCTCGCCGCGAGGGAGTCAGCAGGAATACCCCCGCTTCTTGTGCACTTGAGAGTCCATCGGGGGGGTCTGGAAGGGACAAGGACCGGACCTAGATCTCCGGCGCGTGGGGAAGGGGGAGCGTCCCTGTTCAGGCGCCAGTTAATGTGGTAAATAAATTAATTACCAGGTCTGAATTTCTATAAATTATCAATATAAATGAAATAATGAACTGAGGAGTCCGTGGTGTAAGAGTTAAATGGGCCTTTATTCATTAACTCAAGTTAAGGGAGAGCTCCTTCACCTCAGCAGGTTCAGGAGTGGTCTGACACTTTATTCACTGAATACAGTTTTTATACATTTCACAATATATTGGGAAGAGCCTTCCTAGTTCGTAGCAGAAAGATGTTGCAAATTAGCATTGCTCAAGGCACATAAGCAAAACACAGATAGACACGTAATTTTCAAGGAAACAGCTTGGGTTTTTGTTTATCAGAGGGTGGGGGAGCTGGTGTGCCTGAGAGATAAGGGAGTGGTGCGTAGGTTATGAACAGACAACCTTGGAGGAAGCTGAGATATGTGACAATCTGCGGGCCTCATTGAATGTTAGGCCAGCTGGCTTCGAAGAGATACTAGATAGGCCTTTTTTCTCTGAAAAGAGAAGGCTGGTGGGCCCTTTTTCAGAATCGGCTTAACCACAAAAATGTGTGGGTGTAACTGACCAAGAACTTGTGCAACCTGAGGAGATACGTGAACTGGCTGATCCTGGGCAAGCTGAAGTGAATTCTAAAATGGATGCTGTATCTAAAATGGATGCTGTATAGAATTGTTTTGGAGCAGCAGAGAAAGGAAAGTGTGCGAGGGGACAGAACCGGTTAATGTAATCTTTTAATTTTTATTTTCTCAAGCGGACGGTAAGAGTCCAGCTCCTCCTCCGGTTTTCCCGGTTTCAATAGCGTAATGATTGTCGCCTCCCTCATAGACGAAGGCAGGGTTCCCACCTCCAACGCCTCACCGAATACTTCCAGCAAACGAGGGGCCAATTCCTCAACGTACGTCTTGTAGAATGACGTGGTTAAACCGTCAGGCCCCGGAGCCTTACCCATGGGTAGGCTTTTAATGACCTGCGCAACATCCCCCACTGTAAAAGGGAGATCCATATATTTCCTATGCGTGTCGTTGAACCAGACCAGTGCCACAGTGTCAAGGATCTCATTCAGCTCCTCAGCGCCTGACCCCTGAGTAGTCGTATATAACCGATTATAAAATACGGCAAATTCGTTGGACACTCCCACGTGACCACTAATCATGTCACCTTGCGGGCTCCAAATCTCATGGACAAACGTCGCCGATTGCGATGGTCTAATCAAGCCGGCAAGTGTGCGACCCGGCCTATCTCCCTCGCCATACCGACGCGCCTCAGTGTACTTGCCCAAGAACTTTGTTTCACGCTGCGCCTCCACCGCATAATCCAACAGCAGGGCCTTAATTTTCTGCGCTATGTGGGGGTCATTTGTGGAATAAAAATCCCCCTCTAGTGTCTTAATCTGAGCCTCCAAGGAGGCCAGCGTACCACGAATCACCTTTAACACCCCCGCCTGTCTCGCAATGCATTGGCCTCTGATCACTACTTTAAGGGCCTCCCAGAGCGATGCCTCAGTCTCCACCGACCCCTCATTGTTCGAATAATAATCAAGGATGTCCCTCCTTATTTCTTCCTTGAAAGCCTCGTCCAACATAGCATGTGGTGGAAGCCGTCAGGAAAACGCTCAGGGGAAGGAGCCCGGGAGGGTCAGCTGTAACAGACATGGCGCATGGTCAGACAGCGTGCGCAGCAAGTGCGATACCTCAGCAGTCCAAGCTGCCGCATCTCGCGAGAGCAGCCAGAAATCTAGGCGTGACCACGCTCCGTGACGATCCGATACACACGTGCCTTCCCTCACCAAGGGATGCCGACTGCGCCAAATGTCCACCAGATTCCCGTCTCGGACTATGGACTGCAGAGTTGCACCAGCAGCTGGGTGCAGGGTGCGGGCTGAGTGCCTCCTGTCTGTTGCGTCATCAAGAACAGCGTTAAAATCTCCACCCCACAACACGGTGTCATATCCCATTGCCGTGATTCTGGACCATACATCTTGAAAAAATTCAGGGGAGTCCGTATTGGGACCATATATTGCCGTGATTACCAGAGGAACCCCCCCAAGCATTCCACCTATAATAACAAACCTCCCCTCTGGATCCCTGTATACCTCCCTAACGCGCCAGTCCACCCCCTGTCGAATCAGCATAGCAACCCCCCTGGCGTAATTGGAGTATATGGACACATATGTGTGCCCCCATCTGCGGTGTCTCAGCTTCGGAGATGGGGCCGTATTTAAGTGCGTCTCCTGCAACAAACAAACTTCAATGTTATGTCGGGTTAGATAAGCATGCACCAATCTGGATTTGCGATAATCATTCAGCCCTCTAATGTTCCACGTTAACAAGTTCAGTGGTTGTGCGTGTGTGTGGCTGGACAAAGTCTCGTAATGAGAAGTGGGTAGGCTGTCACTTGAGCTCATAAAGCAAAACGTGCGTAGAGTGTCGCACTCTTCTTAAGCATACTGGCATTAAACAAACAAACAATCCCCGTCCCCAACCCCCCTCCCACTCCAACCCCCCAAACAGGTTGCAGAATAGCCCCCCCTAACAACCCAATACACAACCAACTCTGTAAATTATAAGGGAAACTTCCCATGGGGGGCATAGTGGCGTCAGCAATTACCCCTGAGTGAACAGGGCGGGCCGGGACCTCTGCAGCGTTGCCACAACCCCTTCCACGACATCCCAAATACAACACATAAACGATAAGGAGCAACAGTTTGACCCACAGTTGCATCTGAGCAAGGGATCACGGAGCATGGCACCATGGTGAATATTGTACGGGACCCAACGGAGACCCAGCCCCATGTCAGTCATTATCGCTGAGGTTGCCGGAAACGGACGTCATCGACCCACGATCAGCTTTACCCTTCCTTCCTCCAATATGTTTAGCAAACTTCAGGGCAGCCTTCGCATCAGTGAAAAAGTGCGCAGACCCATCATATGAAACCTTCAATTTCGCTGGATATAGCCAGGATTACGGAACCTGCGCCTGTAGGAGTATACGCTTAGCCTGTAGAAATTCACAACGTGCTGCCTGCATCGCCGGGGTAAAGTCCGGATGAAGCGATATGGTGTTCCCTTGATAGGACAGTTTACCCTTTTCTCTCGCCATTCGCAATATGTTATCCCGGTCTTGATAGTTCAGCAATTTTGGTCAATATAGGTCTGGGCGGCGCTCCCACCGGGGGCCTCTGGCCCAGAGACCTGTGTGCCCTTTCCACCACGAAGATGGGGGATAGTTGAGGATCAAACAGCTCATGCAGAAGTTCCGTCACATAACTCTCCATTTTAGTGATTGCGGTGGTCTCCGGAATCCCGGTAATGTGCAGATTATTTCTGCGCGATCGCGCCTCTAAATCATCATTCTTGGCACGAATGACTCCCAAAAGCCTGTCCATATTTAGCAGTTGCTCCTTCGCTTCCACCTGAAATTCGTGGAATTCAGTGTGCCGGGTCTCTAAAGCATTCAGGCGGGTGTCATGGGCGTGGACCTGTGCCTTCACCGAGTCTAGCTGTGTGGTTAAGGTGTCTAGTTTAGAGTCAATATTTCGCAGACTAGAGCGCATTTCTAGCATGAGAGTGCGCAGATCTTCACCCCCATCCTCAGAGTGCATCTCCTGCTGCCCCTCATCCTGCGCGCCAGATGGCGATTCAGATTGACGCGTGGCCCTCTTGTCAAAAGTCAACTTGGGTTGCTTGGCATCGTGCTTACCCATCTTGTGCCCAGTGCTCAGCACCTAGACAGTTCTGGTAGACGAGAGATCAGGTAGACTCTGCACCTCTCCTGCCGCCAGTCCTCACTCAGGGAGCAGCACAACCAAAGATGACCATGCAAATCACCTTCAACTGAAAACATCTTTCAACCACTAGTAGCAATGTAGGGCCACACCATCAGATTAGAGTAGCCGAGCAGGCCGGGTGCCAGGTCACAGCAGCTCCCTGCACATCTCTCTGCAAACTTCAATACAGGTTCATCGCACATTCAGAGCCTCAGTGTCCTCGTGGGGGAGCGTCCACCCATGAAACCACGTATTAGTATCTCAGCCTCAGCTCTCCGCAGTATTTCCGGACCCCCCACCGTCCGCAGCAGTGTCCAGCCAATGTCAATACTCCTCCCAGGGTTCACCTACCCAGCGCGACTCTGCCACCACCTCTACGTCACGATTGCAGGAGGTGCAGCACTCAGCAGGGGTTCATATTCAACGGGAGGTGGCAGGGAATCGCGCACTCACCAATATGGCGCCTGCAGGTCCGCCGAAAGAACGTCTGCGCTCCGTCCCGCCTCCGCTCTGGCCAGCTCTCAGCAGGGAACGCCACCAAGGATCCTAGTCTACAGGATCCTCACCGGCACAGGCTCCCCCGCTCGTCCGCGGCCGCATCCAGCGCCGTCCGCTCAGGGCCACCCCAGCTTCGCCGATGTCTCAGGCCCACGGCGCCGCCACAGCCCCGGGCTCTAGTTCCGAGGCCGCCGGGCGCCGCAGTCACCACGACTGGGCTCCGCCGCTGCTCCTCACAATCTGGCAGTATAGAGCCCGCACGGGGCTCGGGGGGCACAGCACGCCAGGCTACAACCGGTCAACCGGTCAATGAGGTAGGGACGCCGGCTTCAGGGTCGCAACTTCCCCGTGTGAAGGATCAGGACAGGATTAATATACCAGCCCGCGGAGCACACTCAAAAAGCAGCCATTCCGCTGCTTCAGCAGACCACGCCCCCACCTGAAGATACTTTGAAAGTTCTTTGGACATTTCCAAATTTATTTTTATCTCATGTTCTTATTATCTTCTTTTCTCTGCATTTATAGAGGCAGATTGTACTTGGCTCATGCCCTTTATGTATTTCTAATATTCTACTCTGGAATACTTGTTAGTGTGATGGATGCGGCTGCTTAGAGACTGCACTAAAAGATAATGCATAATGCCAGCCTCCGTGTTTTTAATGAAATCCAGATTCTCTGGTCATGGTAATAGGAGAATCGCAATTGTTGTTCACTCAGAATTATCTCATTATTACTCTGTTTTCGTTTTTTAGTTTAACCTATTATATATATATCTTTTTCTCTGTACAATTAATGTATCTTCAATTCATTATTTATACTATTGACTTACTTCTTGCAATTGTATATTGTTGTTTTGCTTTTTATCGGTTCTTTCTAATGATTTTCAAATTCTTCTTTACTTATCATTTTTAATTTCCATGATATACCTTCAGCAGATAACCCCAATAATACAATTAAATCTAGAGCTCAATATTAAGCCATTGCGATATGACAACCTGAATCTATTAACTAAAATCATGACTTGAAACTAGCCTGTCTTCTCACAGACATTTATGGCATGGATTGCAATTGCAAGCGTAAATCTTGTAACTACCTAGAATGACATTAGGGCACATATAATTTTAATACTCTCAGCAGTTGATCAGGCGATGTCACAATAAGCGAATTGACCCAAAGCGCTCCGCTTTTACGAAGATAATGCATCTCTAACATAAAATACATAATAATTAATCATTATTTTGGCAATTAATAGCATTACATCGGTAACATCCCGCATTGCCAAACACGAACCCTAGTACACAATATTTGGAACTGAGGGGCAGATTTATGAGCCCCTTGCGCCACTTTTGCGTCACTTTTAACATGGGAAAAGTGACGCAAAAGTGGCGCAAGGGCTCATAAATCTGCCCCTGAGTTTACAAATAACCATTACAAAATTGCAGACAGTTTTTTGCAACTCAGACCAGGCCGGATTACATTTTTTCGCTCTGGAATAAATATGGGGCTTATTCGGGACGCTGTCAATCTACAGCACAGATCGAAAACCCAGGATTCATCCCAGGATCTGTTCTAACGACAACGTTTAGCCGTTAAGGAATCTCATGTATTAAAACTCATGCATCCGCTAGTATTACATATGCTAAATTATTTTAAACATTTCAAATAATTTGGATCCTTAACGTTAATCTTGGTCTGACCGTTAAAATATTGCTCTATATATAGCTGACTGTCGCTCGCAAATTCCTCTATGCTCCACCAGGTAAAATATTTCTTCTAAACTTTCTAGCCTTTAAATTCAGTGGACTATTTCCTCAATAATCTGATTATCCTGTTCGAGCATTCATTCTCAGAACTGATTACATATTCATAGTTATTTTTAAGAACAAATAATTTCCAAACTGGCATGCAAAAATAGGTTATGTAAATTTATAACAAAACAGCACTATTAGAGCCCACAAATGCATTTGTTTATAACTATTAGTAATTTTTAAATATGATTACTCATTTCTGACCAATTTAATTGAATAGAATGTTACACTGTATTTTCTTTATTCAGATAAGCTTTGCTCTGTCAATCTTCCAGTGGAACCTTTTTGCTGAATGTCATTATATTTATCACACCACAACAATGATGTTCCAAATATTACTAAAGGCCCCAAAATACATTTGTAAATATGTTAAAATAATGTTTTACCCACATTTGTAGGCACGTAGATTTACTAACATTGTTCACATACTCAGATAAGGGCAATGCACACTGATAATGTGAAACTGCACTTAACTCTAACTTGAAGCTAAGAGCTAAGAATGAATATGGAAACCTATACACCTATAGATATTCTCTAGTTTCACTAATTTAATACACTGTTGATGAAGGAAATGCAGTATAGGGTATTCACCACATATATAGTATATTCCTGTGTCTGCCAGCATGCTCACTAAATAGGTTTATATTCTTTTAAACGTTTGTATTTTTTTGTTTGTTTTGTTTTTGCTTCTCTTCCACACATCCGTTTATCTCACGCATGAATTACTAACCCTTTAAATATTCTCCACTATATCAAAGCAAACTAAAAAAAAATCGTAACTTTTTAACAACAGATGTCTTGTTGTTAAACACTGATCCCGAAAGATCTAACTACACTTGGGGGCCGATTCCAATCCTGGAAAAAGGCAGTACGAATCGTTGTACGGAGCGTTTTCTCCGTACAACTCGTACCCGGTAAACTGTCCCTACAACCTAGGAAGTACGATTCGTACAGAAAGCCTATTTCCGTACGAATGGTACATAAGACCGTACGTGGAAAAAATACCTACGATTCTGATCCGGAACAGCTTGTACGCGACGTGCGGACGTATTCAGGCAGCGGTTTCCGGCCCATCAAGTTCGATTCGTCCCTACGTCACTCCGTACGGCTTTTTTTTTACGGGAGGCAAACACAGCTGGAAAAGCAGAGTTCGACGCGAACCGCGACGCAACGGAGCCCCGGTACACGACGTACACGCCATGAACTCCATCGTACGTGTCATCCTGGTCCTCCTAGCCTACAACCTGGTGCACCGGACCCAACGCACACGCCGCAGAAGGTGAGAACAACACCCAGGGGCCAGGTTGGGGGTGAGGGGCAGGAAACAAACCCAATACTCAAAGCCAAACCTATAATATGGAGGCCATACATTAACACCAGGGTCTGGTCACTTGGGGGGGCGTGGCCAGCAACCCCTGCGTACCGCAACAACAGAAGTGGACGTGTACAGTGCGTTGCACACGTACCCCTACGGCACCATTAGAACAGTGATACGAACCATACACACGCAATGAATGCGTGGGTACAGTGCGTACCACACGTATCCCTACGGCACCATTAGAACAGTGATACGGACCGTACACATGCAATGAATGCGTGGGTATGGTGCGTACCACAAGTACCCCTACGGCACCATTAGAACAGAGATACGGACCGTACACACGCAATGAATGCGTGGGTACGGTGCATACCACACGTACCCCTACGGCACAATAGAACAGTGATACGGACCATACACACGCAATGAATGCGTGCGTACGGTGCGTGTCACACGTACCCCTACGGCACAGTAGAACTGTGATACGGACCGTACACATGCAATGAATGCGTGGGTACGGTGCGTGTCACACGTACCCCTACGACACAGTAGAACAGTGATAGGGACCGTACACATGCAATGAATGCGTGGGTACGGTGCGTGTCACACTTACCCCTACGACAAAGTAGAACAGTGATACGGACCGTGCACACGCAATGAATGCGTGGGTACAGTGCGTGTCACACGTACCCCGTTAATACGAGGCGTACACACGCCAGGAATGTGGGCTTAGAGGAGTGGCCCACCATGTTACCTTCATATTGGTGTGTGTAGGTCCAGGCCAGCAGTGTACTGCTCCAAGGGGGTGCGTGGGTGGGTTCATATGACTCCCAGCAGTGTCCACACATATGAGGGGTGGATGCATATGACTCCTAGCAGTGTCCAGACATATGAGGGGTGGGTGCATATGACTCCTAGCAGTGTCCAGACATATGCGGGGTGGCTGCATATGACTACCAGCAGTGGCCAGAGATATGAGGTGGGGGTGCATATGACTACCAGCAGTGGTCAGAGATATGAGGAGTGGGTGCATATGACTCCTAGCAGTGTCCAGACATATGAGGGGTGGGTGCATATGACTCCCAGCAGTGGCCTGCAATATGAGGGGTGGGTGCATATGACTACCAGCAGTGGACAGAGATATGAGGGGTGGGTGCATATGAATCCTAGCAGTGTCTAGACATATGAGGGGTGGGTGCATATGACTCATAGCAGTGGCATGCAATATGAGGGGTGGCTGCATATGACAACCAGCAGTGTCCAAACATATGAGGGGTGGGTGCATATGACTACCAGCAGTGGACAGAGATATGAGCGGTGGGTGCATATGACTCCTAGCAGTGTCCAGACATATGAGGGGTGGCTGCATATGACTACCAGCAGTGGACAGAGATATGAGGGGTGGATGCATATGACTACTAGCAGTGTCCAGACATATGAGGGGTGGGTGCATATGACTCCTAGCAGTGTCCAGACATATGAGGGGTGGGTGCATATGACTCCTAGCAGTGTCCAGACATATGAGGGGTGGGTGCATATGACTACCAGCAGTGGACAGAGATATTAGGGGTGGGTGCATATGACTCCTAGCAGTGTCCAGACATATGAGGGGTGGGTGCATATGACTCCCAGCAGTGGCCTGCAATATGAGGGGTGGGTGAATATGACTCCTAGCAGTGTCCAGACATATGAGCGGTGGGTGCATATGACTCCTAGCAGTGTCCAGACATATGAGGGGTGGCTGCAAATGACTACCTGCAGTGGACAGAGATATGAGGGGTGGATGCATATGACTACTAGCAGTGTCCAGACATATGAGGGGTGGGTGCATATGACTCCCAGCAGTGGCCTGCAATATGAGGGGTGGGTGAATATGACTCCTAGCAGTGTCCAGACATATGAGGGATGGGTGCATATGACTCCTAGCAGTGTCCAGACATATGAGGGGTGGGTGCATTTGACTACCAGCAGTTGACAGAGATATGAGGGGTGGGTGCAAATGACACCTAGCAGTGTCCAGACATATGAGGGGTGGGTGCATATGACTCCTAGCAGTGTCCAGACATATGAGGGGTGGGTGCATATGACTACCAGCAGTGGACAGAGATATGAGGGGTGGGTGCATATGACTCCTAGCAGTGTCCAGACATATGAGGGGTGGGTGCATATGACTCCTAGCAGTCGCCTGCAATATGAGGGGTGGGTGCATATGACTACCAGCAGTGGTCAGATATATGAGGGATGGGTGCATATGACTCCTAGCAGTGTCCAGACATATGAGGGGTGGGTGCATATGACTACCAGCAGTGGACAGAGATATGAGGGGTGGGTGCATATGACTCCTAGCAGTGTCCAGACATATGAGGGGTGGCTGCATTTGACTACCAGCAGTGCACAGAGATATGAGGGGTGGGTGCATATGACTACCAGCAGTGGTCAGAGATATGAGGGGTGGGTGCATATGACTCCTAGCAGTGTCCAGACATATGAGGGTTGGGTGCATATGATTCCCAGCAGTGGCCTGCAATATGAGGGGTGGGTGCATATGACTCCTAGCAGTGTCCAGACATATGAGGGGTGTGTGCATATGACTCCTAGCAGTGTCCAGACATATGAGGGGTGGGTGCATATGACTCCTAGCAGTGGCATGCAATATGAGGGGTGGGTGCATATGACTACCAGCAGTGTCCACACATATGAGGGGTGGGTGCATATGACTCCTAGCAGTGTCCAGACATATGAGGGGTGGGTGCATATGAATCTTAGCAGTGTCCAGGCATATGAGGGGTGGCTGCATATGACTACCAGCAGTGGACAGAGATATGAGGGGTGGGTGCATATGACTCCTAGCAGTGTCCAGACATATGAGGGGTGGGTGCATATGACTCCCAGCAGTGGCCTGCAATATGAGCGGTGGGTGCATATGACTCCTAGCAGTGTCCAGACATATGAGGGGTGGCTGCATATGACTACCAGCAGTGGACAGAGATATGAGGGGTGGGTACATATGACTCCTAGCAGTGTCCAGACATATGAGGGGTGGGTGCATATGACTCCTAGCAATGTCCAGACATATGAGGGGTGGGTGCATATGACTCCCAGCAGTGGCCTGCAATATGAGGGGTGGGTGCATATGACTCCTAGCAGTGTCCAGACATATGAGGGGTGGGTGCATATGACTCCTAGCAGTGTCCAGACATATGAGGGGTGGGTGCATATGACTACCAGCAGTGGACAGAGATATGAGGGGTGGGTGCATATGACTCCTAGCAGTGTCCAGACATATGAGGGGTGATTGCATATGACTCCTAGCAGTGTCCAGACATATGAGGGTGGGTGCAAATGACTACCAGCAGTGGACAGAGATATGGTGGGTGGGTGCATATGACTCCTAGCAGTGTCCAGACATATGAGGGGTGGGTGCATATGACTCCTAGCAGTGGCCTGCAATATGAGGGGTGGGTGCATATGACTACCAGCAGTGGTCAGAGATATGAGGGGTGGGTGCATATGACTCCTAGCAGTGTCCAGACATATGAGGGGTGGGTGCATATGACTACCAGCAGTGGACAGAGATATGAGGGGTGGCTGCATATGACTACCAGCAGTGGACAGAGATATGAGGGGTGGGTGCATATGACTACCAGCAGTGGTCAGAGATATGAGGGGTGGGTGCAGATGACTCCTAGCAGTGTCCAGACATATGAGGGTTGGGTGCATATGATTCCCAGCAGTGACCTGCAATTTGAGGGGTGGGTGCATATGACTCCTAGCAGTGTCCAGACATATGAGGGGTGTGTGCATATGACTCCTAGCAGTGTCCAGACATATGAGGGGTGGGTGCATATGACTCCTAGCAGTGTCCAGACATATGAAGGGTGGGTGCATATGACTCCTAGCAGTGTCCAGACATATGAGGGGTGGGTGCATATGACTCCTAGCAGTGTCCAGACATATGAGGGGTGGGTGCATATGACTCCTAGCAGTGTCCAGACATATGAGGGGTGGGTGCATATGACTACCAGCAGTGGACAGATATATTAGGGGTGGGTGCATATGACTCCTAGCAGTGTCCAGACATATGAGGGGTGGGTGCATATGACTCCCAGCAGCGGCCTCCAATATGAGGGGTGGGTGCATATGACTCCTAGCAGTGTCCTGACATATGAGGGGTGGGTGCATATGACTCCTAGCAGTGTCCAGACATATGAGGGGTGGGTGCATATGACTCATAGCAGTGTCCAGACATATGAGGGGTGGGTGCATATGACTACCAGCAGTGGACAGAGATATGAGGGGTGGGTGCATATGACTCCTAGCAGTATCCAGACATATGAGGGGTGGGTGCCTATGACTCCTAGCAGTGGCCTGCAATATGAGGGGTGGGTGCATATGACTACCAGCAGTGGTCAGAGATATGAGGGGTGGGTGCATATGACTCCTAGCAGTGTCAAGACATATGAGGGGTGGGGTGCATATGACTACCAGCAGTGGAAAGAGATATGAGGGGTGGGTGCATATGACTCCTAGCAGTGTCCAGACATATGATGGGTGGCTGCATATGACTACCGGCAGTGGACAGAGATATGAGGGGTGGGTGCATATGACTACCAGCAGTGGTCAGAGATATGAGGGGTGGGTGCATATGACTCCTAGCAGTGTCCAGACATATGAGGGTTGGGTGCATATGATTCCCAGCAGTGACCTGCAATATGAGGGGTGGGTGCATATGACTCCTAGCAGTGTCCAGACATATGAGGGGTGTGTGCATATGACTCCTAGCAGTGTCCAGACATATGAGGGGTGGGTGCATATGACTCCCAGCAGTGGCCTGCAATATGAGGGGTGGGTGCATATGACTCCTAGCAGTGTCCAGACATATGAGGGGTGGGTGCATATGACTCCTAGCAGTGTCCAGACATATGAGGGGTGGGTGCATATGACTCCTAGCAGTGTCCAGACATATGAGGGGTGGCTGCATATGACTACCAGCAGTGGACAGAGATATGAGGGGTGGGTGCATATGACTACCAGCAGTGGACAGAGATATTAGGGGTGGGTGCATATGACTCCTAGCAGTGTCCAGACATATGAGGGGTGGGTGCATATGACTCCCAGCAGTGGCCTGCAATATGAGGGGTGGGTGAATATGACTCCTAGCAGTGTCCAGACATATGAGGGGTGGGTGCATATGACTCCTAGCAGTGTCCAGACATATGAGGGGTGGGTGCATATGACTACCAGCAGTGGACAGAGATATGAGGGGTGGGTGCAAATGACTCCTAGCAGTGTCCAGACATATGAGGGGTGGGTGCATATGACTCCTAGCAGTGTCCAGACATATGAGGGGTGGGTGCATATGACTACCAGCAGTGGACAGAGATATGAGGGGTGGGTGCATATGACTCCTAGCAGTGTCCAGACATATGAGGGGTGGGTGCATATGACTCCTAGCAGTCGCCTGCAATATGAGGGGTGGGTGCATATGACTACCAGCAGTGGTCAGAGATATGAGGGGTGGGTGCAAATGACTCCTAGCAGTGTCCAGACATATGAGGGGTGGGTGCATATGACTACCAGCAGTGGACAGAGATATGAGGGGTGGGTGCATATGACTCCTAGCAGTGTCCAGACATATGAGGGGTGGCTGCATATGACTACCAGCAGTGGACAGAGATATGAAGGGTGGGTGCATATGACTACCAGCAGTGGTCAGAGATATGAGGGGTGGGTGCATATGACTCCTAGCAGTGTCCAGACATATGAGGGTTGGGTGCATATGATTCCCAGCAGTGGCCTGCAATATGAGGGGTGGGTGCATATGACTCCTAGCAGTGTCCAGACATATGAGGGGTGTGTGCATATGACTCCTAGCAGTGTCCAGACATATGAGGGGTGGGTGCATATGACTCCTAGCAGTGGCATGCAATATGAGGGGTGGGTGCATATGACTACCAGCAGTGTCCACACATATTAGGGGTGGGTGCATATGACTACCAGCAGTGGACAGAGATATGAGGGGTGGGTGCATATGACTCGTAGCAGTTTCCAGACATATGAGGGGTGGCTGCATATTACTACCAGCAGTGGACAGAGATATGAGGGGTGGGTGCATATGACTCCTAGCAGTGTCCAGACATATGAGGGGTGGGTGCATATGACTCCTAGAAGTGTCCAGACATATGAGGGGTGGGTG
The DNA here is from genome assembly GCF_964204655.1 of Triturus cristatus. Lineage (NCBI taxonomy): Eukaryota > Metazoa > Chordata > Amphibia > Caudata > Salamandridae > Triturus > Triturus cristatus. The sequence continues at coordinate 849,170,991 of NC_140590.1, forward strand.
CATATGACTAACAACAGTGGACAGAGACATTAGGGGTGGGTGCATATGACTCCTAGCAATGTCCAGACATATGAGGGGTGGGTGCATATGACTCCCAGCAGTGGCCTGCAATATGAGGGGTGGGTGCATATGACTCCTAGCAGTGTCCAGACATATGAGGGGTGGGTGCATATGACTCCTAGCAGTGTCCAGACATATGAGGGGTGGGTGCATATGACTACCAGCAGTGGACAGAGATATGAGGGGTGGGTGCATATGACTCCTAGCAGTGTCCAGACATATGAGGGGTGGGTGCATATGACTCCTAGCAGTGTCCAGACATATGAGGGGTGGGTGCAAATGACTACCAGCAGTGGACAGAGATATGATGGGTGGGTGCATATGACTCCTAGCAGTGTCCAGACATATGAGGGGTGGGTGCATATGACTCCTAGCAGTGGCCTGCAATATGAGGGGTGGGTGCATATGACTATCAGCAGTGGTCAGAGATATGAGGGGTGGGTGCATATGACTCCTAGCAGTGTCCAGACATATGAGGGGTGGGTGCATATGACTACCAGCAGTGGACAGAGATATGAGGGGTGGGTGCATATGACTACCAGCAGTGGTCAGAGATATGAGGGGTGGGTGCATATGACTCCTAGCAGTGTCCAGACATATGAGGGTTGAGTGCATATGATTCCCAGCAGTGACCTGCAATATGAGGGGTGGGTGCATATGACTCCTAGCAGTGTCCAGACATATGAGGGGTGTGTGCATATGACTCCTAGCAGTGTCCAGACATATCAGGGGTGGGTGCATATGACTCCTAGCAGTGTCCAGACATATGAGTGGTGGGTGCATATGACTCCTAGCAGTGTCCAGACATATGAGGGGTGGGTGCATATGACTCCTAGCAGTGTCCAGACATATGAGGGGTGGGTGCATATGACTACCAGCAGTGGACAGATATATTAGGGGTGGGTGCATATGACTCCTAGCAGTGTCCAGACATATGAGGGGTGGGTGCATATGACTCCCAGCAGTGGCCTGCAATATGAGGAGTGGGTGCATATGACTCCTAGCAGTGTCCAGACATATGAGGGGTGGGTGCATATGACTCCTAGCAGTGTCCAGACATATGAGGGGTGGGTGCATATGACTCCTAGCAGTGTCCAGACATATGAGGGGTGGGTGCATATGACTACCAGCAGTGGACAGAGATATGAGGGGTGGGTGCATATGACTCCTAGCAGTGTCCAGACATATGAGGGGTGGGTGCATATGACCCCTAGCAGTGGCCTGCAATATGAGGGGTGGGTGCATATGACTACCAGCAGTGGTCAGAGATATGAGGGGTGGGTGCATATGACTCCTAGCAGTGTCCAGACATATGAGGGGTGGGTGCATATGACTACCAGCAGTGGACAGAGATATGAGGGGTGGGTGCATATGACTCCTAGCAGTGTCCAGACATATGAGGGGGGCTGCATATGACTACCAGCAGTGGACAGAGATATGAGGGGTGGGTGCATATGACTACCAGCAGTGGTCAGAGATATGAGGGGTGGGTGCATATGACTCCTAGCAGTGTCCAGACATATGAGGGTTGGGTGCATATGATTCCCAGCAGTGACCTGCAATATGAGGGGTGGGTGCATATGACTCCTAGCAGTGTCCAGACATATGAGGGGTGTGTGCATATGACTCCTAGCAGTGTCCAGACATATGAGGGGTGGGTGCATATGACTCCCAGCAGTGGCCTGCAATATGAGGGGTGGGTGCATATGACTCCTAGCAGTGTCCAGACATATGAGGGGTGGGTGCATATGACTCCTAGCAGTGTCCAGACATATGAGGGGTGGGTGCATATGAATCCTAGCAGTGTCCAGGCATATGAGGGGTGGCTGCATATGACTACCAGCAGTGGACAGAGATATGAGGGGTGGGTGCATAAGACTTCTAGCAGTGTCCAGACTTATGAGGGGTGGGTGCATATGACTCCTAGCAGTGGCCTGCAATATGAGGGGTGGATGCATATGACTACCAGCAGTGGTAAGAGATATGAGGGGTGGGTGCATATGACTCCTAGCAGTGTCCAGACATATGAGGGTTGGTGCATATGACTCCTAGCGGTGGTCAGACATATGAGGGGTGGGTGCATATGACTAACAGCAGTGGTCAGAGGCATGGGGGTTGTACATCATCATCAGATGACCACACCTACATGGTGGTATGGACGCATCCCTAACTTTGGACATAATTTTAGTGCTATTACAATACATCACTGACTGAGGGGTCCCACTCCCAGGACGATGGATGTCTGTCACATACTGCATGACATACCACATGTGGGTGTGAGGACATATATCACATGTATACCCACCCATGGCGGATGCAGCACAATACACACCCTGATTTCATGCCAACAGACTGTATAGTCATGTAACTGCATACAAAACTAAGATAGCCAAAGTGAACACACACTGTCACGCACATCCCAGGAGTGTAAGGACTGTACAGGTACTGGTCCAGCCACCAAGATGTTGTCTCTCATGGAAGGAATAGGGTTCAATTCCACCACATACAATGCCCACAATTGTGAGTCAGGTGCCCAAATACCCTGCATAACAAGTACCATTTGTGTGGTAGGCCGTGATTACACACATGCATAGTGCTGAAAAGGGCCAATTTGTCCCTGAAGGCATTCCTACATACCCAAAACACAAGTACAGTGACTAGCAAGGATGGCACAGACGATTCAGCAGGAGACATCGGTGAGCAGGCATGGCCATTGTTGAAGGGATCCGTCACCAACGAAGTAAATGTGGACACAGGTCAGCACAACAGTTGTGCAACTGTTTGCAGGGAAGATGTCAGGTGCCACAGAGGAAGGAACACTCCTTGGGACAATGTCTCCACACTAAATGAACACATACTACCAATGAATCTTTGCAGGAACATTGTGATGGCACACAGATACCATGGTCCACCTCATGACCATCATACAAAAACATTTCTCAGAAGAACCCTAACACATTACCAGAACACCAACTCCCGGAGCCTCATCACCAACATCAAGTACCTGAAATGCAATAGTGTTGAAAGTAAAAGAAAAGGCTTTATTCAGCACCAAAAATAAATTAATGTAAAAGATACTATGTACAAAGGCCAATGGACAGTCCATTTCTCAAGTCCAAGGGTGGACGTAGGTGATCGTGTCCACCCCTACCTTGCCTGCACTAAGGAACCTCAAGGTTTGTCGACCGGGGGGGGCATCATCTGTGGCAGGACCAGGCACCGCAGGGACATGAGGGGGAGGGGTAGGTGTGGTGGGTGCAGGGGTGGACGTCTCCACCACAGGGGGTGGGGCAGCGCCAAAGGTGCAGGTGAACACGGCGCTGCACACTGCTGCTAGAGCCTCCATCCTATCCCCTGCACCTGAAGATGCCCCAGGGCCAACGGAGGGTATGGTGGCCGAGGGATGGGGTGCAGCGCTCTTGGGGGAGGGGGTGGGCATGGTGGGGGACTCAACTCCCATGCCCGGGGACTTCCTCGCCCGCTTGTGGGGTGGTGCCGAGGCCCAGCTCAAACATACAGGTCTCCTTAGGTGACAGTTTGGCAGGGGAGTGGTTTTGGAGGAACAGGGTTGTGAGGACTGCGGACTGCGACTGTGGCTGCGTGTATGTCGTCTGCCCCCAGCCCCTGTGGGTGTGCCTACCTCCCCCTGAGTGTGCGTGCCAGGAGATGTGCGCTGTGCCTTACTTGGCGGTGTGCTGGATGTGTCTGGTGGGGTGTGTGTCCATGACTGTCTGGGTGTGCATTGGGCAGGCATGGGAGAGGGCAGTGTGGATGGGTCCGGGGTAGGGGGGGGATGGAGCGCTGCAGGAGAGAAACTGCTGACGTCAGGGAAGAGTCCATGGACCACAGAAACCTGCGTTTGTCAGACATCGTTGCTGACATGCCCTCCATGAACGACACCATCTGTGTGAGCAGTTTAGTGTGTCCATGTCTGTACCGATGCCTGCCCAACCTGCAACTGCCGCAGTATGTGCACAGACTCGTCACTGATGATAGCAGGGGTGACAGGGGCAGGGGGTGCGGTGCCTGGGATGAAGGGGACATGGTGGGACTCTGCACGGACAGAAGGGACGGGAGCAACTGGGAGGGCGGAGATGGTAATGGAGGAGGCGGGGACAGATGTGGGGATGCTGCCAGTTGGTGTTGCAGCCTCCGCCTCCTCAGAGAGGTCAGCCTCGGACCCGTCGGCGTCGTAGCTGGTATCGTGTTCAGACAGGTCCTCCGACTGACTCCCCTCGCCCTCCGTGCCACTGGGTCCTTCTGATTCCACAGCACTGGTGGCACTGCCGCTGGGTCCCTTCTCCAGGTCCACGTCTCCCTCGGTTGCGGATGATGATGCTGTGGGCAAGGAGAAGAAACCGAAATGCATCAGTCACCTGCATACATCTGACACATGAGCACAAGAACAATTGGTCACAGTGCATATCAGGCAAGCTACATGACTGCCTCTCTGAGATGGCCCAATGGATGCACAACCATTGTCTAAAACTGAACGCTGGCAAATTGGAGATCCTCCTGTTCGGTGGAGCCAAACGTGTGTGGTACGCCACATGGTGGCCACCTTCACTGGGATTGGCCCCCATTCCCAAACAACACGCCAGAAATTTGGGAATCATTATGGATGATGCCCTGTCCATGAAGGATCATGTTCGCTCCCTCTGGGGCAAGGGTTTTGCTATATTAAAACTCCTCGCAAGGATATTTCCTTGGATACCCTTGGACTGTAGACGCTCAGTCACACAGGCCCTATTGGTCAGCCGCCTAGACTATGGCAACGCACTATTTGAAGGGATGAATGAACAACTATTCTCCCGCCTACAGGTCCTGCAAAATCAGGCGGCCAAACTGGTCTGCAATAAAGGCAAACGAGACTCGGCATCGGAATGCCTAAAGAAACTCCACTGGCTTCCGATGCGTCAGAGGTCTGCCTACAAACTGCTTAGCCATGCGCATAGAGCTTTACATAAAACTGGCCCTACAATTCTTCAAGGGAAAATTGAGTTCTATTTTCCCAACAGGAATCTACGGTCGAGTCAATCAGCCCTGGCCAAACTCAAACGAATCTATAAAGTCAGAACAGGCGGTCGCGCCTTTTCCTGCCTGGCAGAGCCAAAAGGTGGAATGAACTACCTACCGACCTAAGACACACTATAAACTACCTTCAGCTCCGAAAAAAACTGAAAACACATCTCTTTCCCAAAATGTAACCTTCCAGCATATGCCTTCAGTAGTCCCTCTTGGTTCACAGCGCCGTGATATCCCTTGGTATGAGTGTCGCGCTCTATAAATCCCGCAAATAAATAAATAAATAAATAAATAAATGCATCATGAGTAACAGCTAGATTACTCCGCACATATGTAAGCCCTGTACTGCCCAGTTGGTAGACCCACTATGCCACTTGGACACCAGGAAAAAAAGAACACAAAAGGCCACAACTTGACTGAGAAATACACTGAGAAACTAGTGTCTGTGAAACGGTGAGCATAACAATACAATGAAGTCATGCCACCTCTTGTTTAACCTGAAAGAAACAGTAGTGGTGCACCCATTGTAAACTGACCCACCTCAATACTCAAGGTGTCACCACACTCAGAGACCTGTAAGTACCTTGGAATACAAAACCAAAAAATGTAGCTACCTTGGGACTCACAATACTTTACACAATCTACATGTTTTTAATGTGCCAATTCGCCATTTCGTGAAAAGAACACTCATGTGCCTGCATGAAATATGTCGCACAAGGCAGTGCACACAAAAGTACATTTACACTGTCATTGAAGAAGCTGGCACCTTTTCTAAGAAGCCACTGTTAGAAATTAATGGTGTTGCAGAAAGTACATATACATGGGCCCACGGAGGTCTGGATGTCTTGAGACTCGTCAGTTTGTATCACCAAAAACAAAGGAGTCTCACAAAATCAAGAGCACTGTGGGAACATGTATATGGAGAATCTGCAACACCATTTAATTCTAACAGTGGCTTCTTAGAAAATGTGCCAGTGTGTTCCATGAAAGTGGAAATCTATTTTTGGTGTGCACTTCCTTGGGCGACTTTTTTCATGCAGGCACATCAGTGTTCTCAACACAAATCATCAAATTTCCACATTTAAAACATGAAGAACTGTTGACAAGTAACAACTTGAATTATGTCAGTTGTCACATGGCCATCCGTCACCTGATTACACAGTTGGCTACACATATGACCTACTGCCTGTCATCTGGAGTGGCACACATGTCCACACCCAGGACAATGCATTAGCTAATGGGCCTGCAATTGGTTAGAAAAAAAGCCTAGCTGTACTATGGGGACACCCTCATGGCAAGCCAGAATGTACACACAGATGTCATCACACAAAGTCCAAACAGCGTTGCATCTGAACCACACACAGGTGCTAAAAATTTATGAGCAGGAATCATGTTTTTAAAAAACTGACACAGGCCGCAAAGCAGGTAAATTAAGCACTGGCCAGCATCACAGGGGCACTGCACTGTGATTCTTTGTACAGCCAAGTATCACACACAAGTCAGACCTGGCAATGAAAAATCAGGGTTGCACATGTATGCCTCTCCTGCACACCCCACCCCATGCCTGAGTCAATGCGATTGATACAGATCAAGAAGTGACACCTCTTATCCAGTGTTACAATAACTGTGCTGGAAAAATAGCTTCATTTACACAACATCACCTCGTGGGGCTGGCAACACATATTTATGACAAACAACCATCAACAGATTGTTGTGAATAGCCACACAGGCACTGCCCAGTGTGAGTATGCACAAGCAAAATGGTGTATCCCTTTCCAGTGGACACATGTAGCACACATTTGCTAAATACTAACTAGGCCAGGGAACAATGCAGCTGAGGCAGACCTATGCTGAACACACAGAGAATGTGCACAGTGTTGGATGACACACATGATTATGAGGCCAGGGTGTCTCAGAGGACTGTAGTGGGCACACTGCTCCGTGGTCTTGGAATGAGCTGACTGTACCATGTTCAACCGTCATGGCAATATGCATATCTCCCACTCATGCACATCATGTCTGAGGCCACAACATTGGTCATGCATGCTGCAAGGGTGTTCATTTGAAAGCTCATACTCCTATGTTGAGAATCATCATCAGTGACAACAAATATGGACCCCCCAACATAGTGAACAGGTCATGGCACAGGCAAGGTGCCAACACAAGTCACAGACCACCCTCCCACATGATGCCGAAAGCAATGTGCACTTAGATTTACTGGCACCCTAGATGACCATGTGCAAATGTGATTACACACACACCAGGGGACACATGTCAAGGAGGGGAAGGGATGAAAAAGAGCACAAGGTGACATTGGGGAACAGAAAATGCACTGCACATATTAACTCAGGGAGTGTACCCAGGCTACAGAGCACGTCCAAAAGCTGGTGACACATAACACGACAAACAGCCATGTACCTACCTCCTCCTTGCTGCAGTCTCTCCTGTAACTGCCTATCGAGCTCAGGGAATACCACTGTCAGGACACGTTTCATGTGGGGGTCAGGCGTTGGCGGCCGCCATGGGGGCACGGACTGTCGAGTCCCAGCTGGACCCGGGCGATCCGCTGGGTCCAGCACCAGATGTCCTGCCACCTCTTGCGCACCTGGGGAAGATGGCGACGACGATCCCCCTCAGATTTCACGGCCCTGACGATGTCTTTCCAGATCACGCCCTTCTCGTAGGCAGTTACCTGTCAGGATGACAAAGTGACACAACATTAATACACCTGCTGCATGTCCCAGAGACACACATTTGAACAGGAATTACATCATACACAATAAGAAATTGGCCTGTGTGCAAGCCCCAATGGACTACATGGCATTGAAAGTAAACATGTTGGCATGAGGGGTCCGACACACTCACTGATCATGGCACACACTGTGCAGCACATGCAACAGCAAACTGAAGGGCAGCACGTGCCAAGCAGTCACATGTCCCACTCCACTGACGCACCATCAGCATACTAGACAGACACACCCAAGCACAGATCACTCGCCTGTCATTGACAACAGCGGATACAACCCTCACTCTGCACATGTGCCACTTGCCAGTGGGGTGTCACAGGTGCCATGCTAGCTCTGCAAGTCAGACACACAGCACGGCTTACTTGTCACATCCGATGGGTTGATCTGTTGCCTACTCCATGCAGCTGTGGTGCAACACTTCACATAGACACTCACCCACATGCCAAGGAACATTCACACACATCACTGTCCATGAGGTCGTACACATCATTTGGACACTCTCACCACAGGGCCACTAAACTCATACACATCTGTGGGTACAGTCACCTGTGACACTGGGGGGTCCACTGAATCACCTCAGGACAATAGGAAAAAAAGCCACCAAGGATTTGCCAGGCTGAAAGTGTCATGCACTATGCAGTGAAAGTCACAGTAAGCACAATGCAAGTGAGGAGTGCACACAGGAACTACATCATACTCTGCATGAGAGACATCAGCATGTCCCCCCCCCCTGGGACCCACTCTAAACAACATTGCATGTCTGTCCCACCTGGACACAATATTGACACTCACACAACAGGTGCATAGGCAAAGTTAGTGGACTCAGCACTCACCTGCTCCCCTGGTCTCCCATTCAGCTTGGTGTACTGTGGGAGGAGGACGTCCAGCAAGGCCTGATTCTCCTCCTGGGTGAATGGATGGGCCCTCTCCACAGTACGTGACATGGTGCAGAGGAAGCAGAGACAGCAGCAGTGTGGTCGACAGGAAAGTTGTGCAGGCAAGTGCCCTCTCATGGGTTCTGGCTGCCTTATATCTGTCTTGCTGAGGGGCATTCATTTAGAGGAGTACATAGTGATTGGTCAGACTCATTCGCATCCTACGTTTACTCCAATCCCTTTAAACATACACCAATGACTTTAAACATACACCAATGACAGCATTCGCATCGTTCAAATTTTGAGCATCATGTCAAGTCAACAACCGATTTGCAACATTGTATTTTGTGGCCAAATGACTGTTCCAGGACACATGATCGACACTTTTCAACTGAAAACTCTGTCTCCATGACAACCAGCATGCATTTAGGGCTTAATACTTGTCCCTTATGTGTCCCCTATGTAATTTTGAAATCCACACACAGGTACGGTGCGTTTCACACGTACCCCTATGGCACAAGTACTATGGTGAAATGAAGCGTACACACGCGATGATAGCAGGTGGACGGTGCGTTTCACACGTACCCCTACGACACAAGTGCAATGGTGAAACAAAGAGTACACACGCGAAGATAGTGGGTGTACGGTGCGTTTCACACGTACGGGTACGCACTAGTAGTACAGTGTGTTAGACACGTACGGGTACGCACTAGTTCACAAGTACGGGTACGCACTAGTAGTACAGTGTGTTAGACACGCACGGGTACGCACTAGTTCACATGTATGGGTATGCACTAGTTGTACAGTGCGTTAGACACCTACGGGTATGCACTAGTTCACACATATGGGTACGCACTAGTTCACATGTATGGGTACGCACTAGTAGTACAGTGCCTTAGACACGTACGGGTACGCACTAGTTCACACGTACGGGTACGCACTAGTAGTACAGTGCGTTAGACACCTACAGGTACGCATTTCAGACGCTTACAATGGTAATACAGGCACACACGTGCCAGGAATGGAGGGCTACGAGTCGCACAAGGCTGTCCATCAAGTACTTGTCATTGCATACTGTTATGGGCAGGCCCTAGGTGTGTCAGCCTGTGATATTGCACAGGTCATCTCATCTAGTAGCACTATTGATGTGTGATGACCTGTGGACACATGTCATGTGTGATGGGGCACTATGTGGCACACATCACCTTGCCACTTGCCACGTGTGTCTGTAGTCCAACTGTGTCATGCACAGCAGCAGTGGGATGGCACAGTCATCACCACCCGCACCTGTCTCCTGATGCCAGGGACAGGGACACTCTATCAACTGACATGTCACGATCTGCGTGCCCCTTTGTGACTATGTCAGGTGTGTGTCATGTGTTCCCATGAGCTGGAAGTCAGTGTTCCGTCAACTGCATCTGCTGTTGGTGCATCCAACATGGGTCTGTGTGGAGATGGGCATGGAACACATCTACGCACACCATGCCACATGTGGATTCCCACGGCTGCAGGGTCTGTGTGCATCGGACATCATATTTTCCCAGGCATACATGTCTGCGTTGTCTCAATGGCTGTGTCTTTCTCTTGTCACGTGTACCCCTTCATCGCAATGTGTTTGACATGTACTTTTGACATTCCTTGTGACCTGTGCGTGTGCCTTGCAGTCAGCTGTGTGGATGAGATGACATCCTTCCAATGCAGCTATGTGGTTGTGTGTCACTCCGGTGATATCTGTGGCTCTTCACTCACACTGGCCACCAACTCATTTCAGGGCATGTCATGTAGACTTGACAATCAACAGGTGTATCTGGCTTTTTGTAGGAGTGCCAGAAAGTTGGCATATGTGTCCTGTATGTATTGCACACACCCGACTCCATAGTTACCTGATGTGTATTAGCAGTGTAGCATGTGCTATGTTCATTGACATTGATATTGGCAGACTCAAAATCTTCATTCTTACAAACAATGTCTTGCAGGGCACCGCCTGTCCCAAGACCAATGCCAGACTTGGGTGCCATGAGGGAATGTGCCTGCATCCGACGTTACAGATTCACTCAACAGTTGATTGAGGACTTGACCGACAGGCTGGCACCACACCTCCAACCGCGACACAGGTATCCTACTGCGCTGACCCCAAAGATGAAGGTGATGGCAGCCCTACATTTTTTTGCCACAGGTACGTTTCAATTTACCATAGCTGATGTTGGTGGCATGTCACAGACAATGTTCAGCCGTGTCCTGCGTGATGTTTTAGCAGCCATGTTGGAGCACCTTGATGAATTCATCACATTTCCTACTCCTGAGGAGTTGATAGATGTCAAGGGTGATTTCTATGCCCTGGGAGGGATGCCCCATGTCATTTGGTCCATTGTTGGTACACATGTGGCTTTGGTACCACTACAGGCACAGGAACAAGCCTATCGCAATAGAAAACATTACCACTCTATAAATGCCCTTGTGGTGTGTCTTGCTAACATGCTGATTTCCCATGTCTTTGCACGTTTTCCAGGATCAGCACACAATGCCTACATCATGAGGTGTAGCAGGGTGCCACAAATGATGCTGCGGCTGCACAACGAACGAGCATGTCTTGTTGGTGGGTATACTCTGTTTGTCCTGTGCGTTGCGGTATCTTTGGCTCTTACGGCATCTCCTGACCCACTTTTTTACATGATGTTTCCATGTAGGGGACTCTGGATATCCCAACATGCCATGGCTAATGACACCTCTCCGCAACCCAAGAACAGCTGCAGATGACAGGTACAACAATGCACACGGGCAGACCAGGCGAGTGATTGAGAGGACGTTTGGCCTCCTGAAGAGCCGATTCCGGTGGCTGGACAAGACAGGCGGGTCCCTCCCTTATGCCCCAGAGAAGGTCTGCTGAATCTTCCTCGTGTGCTGCATGCTGCACAACATGGCAGTTGAGAAGGCAGTGCCACTCATCCTGGATCCGGATGAGCAGGAACATCCACCCGTGGAGGATCAAGGGCTTGCTCACGAGGCTAGTGATGAGGAGGAGAAGGAGGATGATATCCGGAGTCAGCTCATATGCAACTTCTTCTCATAATGGTGAGTCACTGGGTATGAGTGTGCAAGCTTGTAGCATTGAGTTGCATGTGTTGCAATGTGTGTGTCCAGCTGACTGAATGCAAAGTGGCTTTGATGTGTGTTCTGATGTGTCACTCGGGTGATGATGTCATGCCACACAGTTTTGCGGAGAGACTTTCTTTGAAATTTACATGTGTCCAACATTGTTCATGTTTTGTAAATGTCCCTGTGTGCGGCGAGAATTGTTTTAGGTGACTTCTTGTGTGTCTGTCATTCCCAGGTGTTTGCGCCTGTTGTCTGCTCGTGTCATCTTTGTCCTCCTGCTATTCCTCATGAGGATTGCAACGTGTGCTGAATCAGCGTTCCATGCACGGACATGTGGAAATGTCAGTTTGGGTAAGGATAGCAGCAAGGCTTTTTGGTGGTGGTACGGGTTGGGAATGTGTGGGCCTGCTTCTGTGCATGTTGTGGTACCATGCATACATGTCTTCTCACCATGGAGCATATAACATGTAGCATCACTACCATGACATGATAGTCACCCTTCTTGACTGTCATCTGTAGTGGAGTGTGGCGTCTGATGAAGGCATCAATGTGTGTAAACCTTGCCTCTGAAACATTGCGGATGCTACGGGTGGTCATAGTATGGGACATCACAACAACAGGCTCTATGGGGAATTGCAGCCTCTCCGTGTGCAGCAGGATTTGTTTGGCACATCCCCTTGACTTGTGTGCCAGTTCATTGGGATTGACATCAGTCGTGTCGTGAAGGGGGGGTCCAGCGTATGTCCCACATGTTCTGTCAACTGACCTGTGAGTCTGTTCACATGGATGCATTTCCCTTTGTGTGTGTATGTGGAATAAAGGTGTTCAGCACAATCCAAAGTGCCTCATCTCTGTCACTGAAGCTCTCTTGCCAGTTTTTATGCGTCATCTATGGCATACTTGTCAAATATTGAGCATATGTATATGTCTACTTCGGCAACATGCATGCAGTTCTTCATGGCTAATAATATCCATTGTGCATGAAGTCCCTGGTTGTGTATGTATTTGTGCAGGTTGCTCCACACAACGGGACGTGAACACATGCTGATGGTGTGTCTCCTGTGGGCAGCTCCGCATTTTGTTGCCTGACCCTGTGCCCGTCATTTTTGGTGATTGGTCATACATTTTCTCGTAGTGACCCATGAGTTACCTGACAATCCTTCCTTTACATACACCTGTTGCACTGTGCCTGTCTGACCTCCTTGTCTTTGTGTGCTACTTTTTGCCTAGTTTCTCACCCCTTCCGCCTGCTGCTGCCTCACCTGCGGCACCGCCCCGCCGAGTGCCATGATTCTGCAACCCACACGCCTCCAAAATGCTCCTCCCTTCCCCCCTCCACCCATTCTTAATGCAGCCAGCAGCTTGTCTGTGCCACTGTTGCGCCAACGCCGTGCCAAAGGCAGGACCGTGTGCGCCTGCAACGTGCACAGTGCCCGAGCCTCTGGTCTTTGTATGACCCACGTCACACAACAGGCTCATGCTGCAGCCAACCTCCAAGCAATGTCCTCCAGACAATCATCCGCCTGCTATCAGGCAACCCCTAAGTGCACACACAACACCTTCGCATGCTGAGTGTGCAACTCCAACTGCCTACACAGCGCTGCCCAGCCTACCAGACCATGTCAGAACAACCAGGTCATGTGCCTCCTACTCCACACCCGCCACGTCCACCAGCACGCCATTGGACTCTGTTACCTCCTCAACACAACAGGGCCACACATCACCTTCATGACAGTAACCTGGACATAAGCATCCTCAGCACACGACTTCTTCATTGCCATCTCAGACGGATACAAGATCACCCGCAGGGACGGCACCAACAATCCTGGAGGATGAATTGCAATTGATTCACAAGTACACCCTCAGAGTCATAAATCCGGGTTTGCAGCAACTCCCTGGCAACCCTCAGAGTAACACTTATCTACAGATATCCAGGCCAACATCCACAATTGCGCTAAGCCATCAACACGTACATCTGCACGCACACCGTCACCTCCACAGGCTACATGTGGCTGGGGGCCAGTAACTTCTGGCTGGAGGAGAACCACACCACCATCCATCATAGGTCCATCAACATTTTAATCGACGTCTCCGACAAGCAACACACTGCCCCACACCCTGCTAACGATTCCCCAAAGATGCTTGATGTAAGTCACCACAGACAAGCTGTGTGGGACACTCAAAACAACACCAACGCAACACCCTGAAACCTCACGCACTGGATAAGCAACTGATCCAACAATCTTTCCACATTGACAGACTTTCCTGTGAAGCACAACAATAGTTAAGGCACCTGGAACAAAGCAGACCTACTGGACTCCAACAGATGTAGCCGGACTCTTGTGCACACCTTGCAACACAAAGAGCCATCATTTACCTTACAGGCCTGGAAAAGACCACACACAGCCATCACCATATCATCAGCAAGGACAAGTGGAGATCCTTCAGATAGTGCTGAGACACCAAAACACAGGACATCAAGGAGCTCATCAAAATTGTGAGTGAACTGACAGCAGATCTCCATCCAAGACACCCCACCCTTACAAGGCAGATCACATCCCTTGCAACTTTGTACCACTGCTAGCTCATGGCCATACACAACAGCCTTGGCACACAGAGGCAGACAGCACTATTATCCGCAGGACAAACCCCCCTCAGGTTCTGGACACCCGTCAGCAGCAAGTACACCACCTGGCTCATGTGCACCATCCACTCTGGCTCTCCAACAGGCCCCTTCCCACATAACATCTCAACCACATCATTCCCCATCCTTGAAGCCCACGTCCAGCGCGTCCTGAATGTCTCCTTTGAGTTGGCAACATTCCATGGGTGCTGGAGGCATGCAAGACCCAGGCCCTTCTTAAACAATGGACGGGAGTACCACAGGATCTCGTGGTACATCACCCTGCTTCCTTACCCAGCAAATGTCATCCGTAAGACACTCAACAAGCAACTGACATATTTCCTCCACGCAACCAGCTCCAGGCAACCGGCACCAGAACATATTCCACAGTAATCACACCACTGCAACTGTCATCATTGCCACCACCAACAACAACTTTGCCCTGCTCAACAATGGTGAGCCCACCCCCCTTGACCTCTCAACGGCATTGTACACCATGTGCTACCACACTGTCAGCTCACACATCTCCAACACTGGTATCCAGAGGAGGACCCAGGATTCAATCAGAAAGTAGCTCACCAGCATGGCCCAGGGAGTCTGCCTCCACCCTGCAGCATGTAGTACACTGAGGTCATGTGGCACATGCCCCAGGGCTCTTCTCTCAGCATGACGATCTTCAATGTCTCCATGACCCCCCTCTCCACCATCACATGCGCACACGACCTCATCATCATCTCGTATGCCATTGACACCCAGCTGCTCTTCAAACTCCCCAAAGAGCCAGCCATTGCCAGATCCAAACTTCAAGAAGGCATGAGATCCGTTGACGAATGGCTGAACATCAGCCACCTGAGGCTGGACTTGGACAGGACTGAGGTCATCATCTGAGGATTGTCCCCGTACGGCTGTGTCAACTCCTTGTGTCCCACTGGTCTGGGCACCGCACCAGCACCCAGTGGCCACGCACGCAAGCTGGTGTTCATCATGAACCCATCACTGACAATTACCATGCAACTCACCACCATCTGTACCTCATGCTGCAACACCGTCCGCATGCTGCAAATGATCCACAGATAGATCCACTACAAGGCAAGACAGACCGTCCCCCAGGTTAACGACCCCAGCCGGCTCAACTACAGCACCGGCCTCTATGTAGAACAACAGCAGAACTGCAGGAGAAGTTGTCCACATCCAGGGTGCATCCGCACACCTCATCTTCAACATCCCCAGCCCCAGCAACATCACCGTCCACCTAAGATAGCTAGAATGGCTCACTGTCTGCTGCAGGATCACCTTCAGACTCCTCAACCACACTCAGGAGGCAGTCCACAAACCCAGACCCAAAACAAACCTTGGACGTCTGTCATCCAACATCCTGTTGGCCCAACTCCGTGCAGCCCACCTTGCCCTGGCCACCATTCATCACATCCACATAAACACTGCATGCAGGAGATAGTTCTCAAACCTCGCCAAACAGACCTGGGACTCTCTCCCCGGGCACATCAACATGACCCATGACCTCTACACCTTCATGATACTCTTCCAAATTGGTCTGTCTGAGCAGTATTGCAAGCCCCCCCCCTCAGCAGCTAAAGGCCATCACGGGTGAGTATTGGGCTCCATGTCTGTATTTGGTGATACATTGAGACACATGTGTGTCCTCGACCGGACTCAGATCCAAGTGTATGGATGGCTGGAGTTAGTTCCACACTTAGGCATACTTTGACATATCCCTTCACATATGTTGTGGACTCATGCTAAATGACTGCAACATACAATTTCACGTATTCATTATTTAATTATAGCTCTGGGGCGTGATTTGTGCACTGAAAAAGGTGCAATGCAGGGACCATAGAATCCAAAGTTCACAGGGGGAGATGGGATCCTTGCCATTTGAAGTCATCAGAGTCCAGACCACAGTGTTTGGCATCATTAGTCAGACTGTGACCAGCAGGTCCATTTGGCAGATGATGTCAGTCAATGAGGTGATGCTGTCGCACATGAAGGCCAGGTGCCAGGCCAGGTGACCTGGGAGATGTGGATGGTCCGCTGCCTCTCACGGTCTTTTCCGTGGACGACCCACCTTCCTCCGGGGACCCTCAGATGCAGACCTTGACGTTGCTTGGGACGCTCCGTCGGACGAATCCTCCTACTCCTCCTCTTCCCTCCCTGTGGCTGGTTGTGGTCTTCGCCTGGTGGCACAGGGAGGGTTGCCCATGTTGTCAGCGATCCGACGGAGTGAATGGCTTATGTCCCTTTGCACCGCCAGGAGCTTAGCCAGTCTTGCCTCCATCCGTCCTTGGTGTTCTTTTTGACTGGCGTGTTGCTCGGCCTGCTGGTTCTTGATCTCTGTGAGGGTCACCACTACCTGGCTGAACTCCCTGGTGTCACGCCGGTATGCCTCCATGATGTTGTGTATGTGTGACATACCGGTCCCTTCAGCTGGCTGGTCAGGTTCTCGCCTCCGCCTGCCTCCACTCCCACCACCCCTGCCCACACGAGCCTGGCCTGCCGTTGTGGGCACATCGGGTCTACGGGACCCCTGAGGGATGGCCGTGGAAGTGTTGTCTGCCTCCTCCTGGGTGCCCGACGCTCCTTGTCCCTCCTGGTCAGACTGGCTCAGTTGTTCACTGCGGGCAGGGCTCCTCGGTGTCTCCTGGGATGTGGCAGGAATGGGGGTGGTGGTTGGCACAGATGGTCCTGAACCAGGTTCCGCAGGGGCTTGGACACCAGAGGGTCCAGGTCAGTCGGGGTCATCCGCGGAATGTTGAGAGGCGTTGCTGCAGGTGGGATCAGGTTCCTCCCGGGCCAGGGACTGTGAATATTCACCCCCATTGTTGAGGGTAGATTCATCATGTTGCCCTGTGTGTGAGAGACAGACAATGTTAATGTTGTTTCATGCAACATGCATGTATCATACACATTGTAGTTGGCACTGTTCCTCCAGGTAGTTGTATGTGCCTAGCATTCTCCTCAATGTTCACTTGTGGATGGGTATGTTGCGGGGGACAGTTTGATATGTTCTCCTGAGTCTTTGACATGTAGATTTTTGGCTTGGATGCTTCTTTGGCTATGTATTGGTGTTGTTGTGTTACATGTCCATTGTGACAGTGTGTAAATCCATTGCCTCTCCCGGGGTTGTCTGCTTGTGTAAGGGGTGTATGTGACAGGGCCTGCTGGTGGGTGTAGGGTGATTTGGCACTGGGGCTCCCAGTTGATGTAGCTGTCCCCCCATGGAGCATGCTGCCATGACAGTGAGTGTGAGTTCCTGTCCTAGATATCTGACCTTGTTGTCTTGGTGTTTGTGTTTGCACTGGTCACAGGAGGGCCTTGTGCTGCCTACACCCAGGCCGAGTGTGAGCTATCTTGTCAGTACTTTCCCAATCCCTGTGCATTGCGCATGGTGCATGGGTATGTACCTGGGCCATATGGGATGAGGGCAATTGTGTCTGATTTGGAGTTCAACAATGTGTTTTGTGCCACCCACCCTCCCAGCATACCGGACATCCATTCTTGGGTTGCTGCTTTGTGTGGCATGGGATATAGCATGGCCTTGCTTTCTCAATGGAGCATACACATGTTAGTGGCATTAGTGTTATTTTTGAGTGTGGTTCTGGCCGGTGAGGGCTTGGGGGTAGTTACGTGCATTTTATGTAGTTGGGGTGTGGATGCCATTACCCCCATGTTACGTAAGTTGTTTGTGTACTCACCAGGCTCTGGAAGTCCTTGCAGTCCATGTACTCCCACCGGCGGAAGCAGGGCCATCACCTTCTCCTCCCAGGGATGGTAATGTACTAGTCTGCGGGGCGCACCACCTCCAGTGATGTTGCTCTGGGCGTAGTCATCATTCATTTTGCGCTTGACCACCCTCCGCAGATTGTACCACCTGGCTTGGCATTCATTCCTGGCCCTTCTGATGGGTGCAACAGCATTCACCCTATCGACGATCCTCTGCCACAGGCGTGATTTTTCTGCTATGCTGGTCTGTCTGACCAATGTTCCAAACAGCTGTGGCTCGACTCTGTTGACTTCATTGACAAGGATCTCCAGCTCCTCCCTTGTGAACTTTGGATTCTTGTCTGTGGGCATGGTGTGGGGTGAGGGTGTGGATGGTTGTGGGTGTGTGGGTCTGAATGTGACGGTGTGGGTGTGAATGTGTAGAGGGGGTATGTGTGAAGGAGGTTGTGTGACGGTGTATATGTTAAGGTGGATGGGTGCAGTTGTTGGTGTGTGCTCTCTAGCTGCAGTGAGTCTGTTGCAAAGGCTCATGGTGTGTGTGTGTGGGCCCTTTTTATTGGTACATTTGTGGGTGGGCCTCAGTTTGAATTTTTGGTGGGTGTGTTATAAGGGGTGGTTGCGAGTTTGCCCCTCTGTTTGCCTGTTTGGATGTGTCCAGGTGAGTCATTTCCATTTTTAGTGCACTGTAGACGTGTTTTGTGGTGTTGTGCGAGTCGACTAGACCCTCCTTGTGCTGTTTTACAGTGTCCGTGGTTCAGTATGGTACAGGGGTACGAGCCGTACAGGCACACACCCCCCATGCATTGTGTATGTACGGTGCGTACACAGCCATTGCTATGTACGGTGCATACACTGCCATTGCATATGTACGGTGCATACACTGCCATTGCTATATACGGTGCGTACACAGCCATTGCTTATGTACGGTGAGTACACCGCCATTGCTAGGTACGGTGCGTACACCGCCATTGCTATGTACAGTGCGTACACCGCCATTGCTATGTACGGTGCGTACACCGACATTGCGTATGTACGGTGCGTACACTGCCATTGCTATGTACGGTGCATACACCGACATTGCGTATGTATCGTGCGTACACCGCCATTGCTATGTACGGTACGTACACCGCCATTGCTATGTGCGGTGCATACACCGAAATTGCGTATGTACGGTGCGTACACCGCCATTGCTATGTACGGTGCGTACACCGCCATTGCATTTGTACAAGTCATTCCCCGTGTACGGGACGTTTTCCGTACAAATCGTAAATCGGAAAGCCGGACCGGATCGTACTTGTACGCTCGGACTGTCTTTTTACGGTTCGTACGGAAAAGTGTCCGGGTCCGTCTCGTACAACTTTTCCAGCTACGATTCGTACGGATTGGGCCGATCCGTATGTACTTTTTCCTGTACGAATCGTACTTCACGGGTCGGATGTGACTTGTAAGATTCGTACGGAAAAAAATACGGATACGAGTCGTACGGGAAAAACAAATACAGGATCGGAATCGACCCCCTGGTGGTGGTCATTTCATCTCTAATCTGACTTAATGACTTATGATATTCATCATTCTTTGCAGCCTTGGGAAAGCCCCAGGCATACAATCCACTGGGGGGCGAAACACGTGTCAACTGCCGAAAGTTACCAATTGTCAATGTAAACTTGGAAGTATGAAAATAAAACAGAAAATCATGCAAACAATGCAAGACCTAAAGTGTCTGTCTATACATGACATCAATCAATTGAAATTACAAATACAATTTAGGAAGACACACTCAATCTATTCTTAAGTATCTACAATAGAGGCAAGGAAGCTCCAAACCTTGAGTAAGCGTCCTACTGCTAAAGAAAAAAGGCATTATCTCCACTGAGAGAATACTTGGACCATTTCATTCATTTTGTGCCAATGACCGGGTTTGCTGACTTTCTGTTTGTGTTATCATTGAGTCAATATAATGGCATTGATTATAAAACATAGATATCATTTTTAATTTGTGATTGGTGGCATTCCTATTTGATTATTTTGGACAATCCTGCTTGGACTTTCCTGGTTGGTGATTAAGGGCGTTCCAAGTAATAATTTGTGGCATTCCTGTCTGATGTTTTTTTGAGATTGTTGATTGCATATTTAGTACATTATAGAATATGACTGAGTAATTGTGGTGATGAGAGGAGTGTTATTTAATGCTGTTTGGTGTACTTTATGAGTGACGAGTCTTTTGTTCCTGCTCTAAGACCATGCTTGGGATGATTGGGACATGCCAGACTAGTTATTGTGGAAATTCTTCATATTTTGGTGAGATGTCACAACAACATACGAAGGGGCATTACTGGCTAGTGATTGGTTATGCTCCTGACTCATTCTTGGGGCAAAGATGGCTATTGGCTGAGGGTCGTCCAGGCAGACTGATGTTAGTTGGTAAAATTGGATCTGTTTTAAGTCATTTCTGGGCTAATGATATGTGAAGATACCTGGCTGGCCATGGGAACATTTGCAGACAACAATTAATGATATTCATTATGTACAACAGAGATTATTTATAAATCATTGCTGGTTGCATTGATTGGTAATGCTGGAGACATTTACATCTTTTTATTTAGAAAAAGCACAGGTGGTAGTTTAAAGTCATTAAAAAAATCATAGCTATCACTAACTGATTATAAAAGCCCTACATTCACTGATAATTGAGGTCTGATAATTGAGGTTTTTCATATGAGAAAATTTGGCACATTGGCACTGATATTTGGTGGGTAGTAGTAAGGGATAATTGGGGCCCTCGTGACCAAAAATTGCAGACCTTAATAGCTAATTAGAGGCACCTATCAGATTATGACTGGGGAAATCATTGATGACTACATGGGGCATCTTGTGGCTAAAGCTTGGGAGCATCATGGCGATAATTTTAGACATTACTTTTTCACATATGTAGACACTGCTGATAATTAGAAGTCTTTTTGCTTAGTGTTTGTAGTGTACTGGTGGTCTATGAATGGATCGGTTCATGGCTGCTATGGTGGAGTATTCGTATCTGACAGTTTGGAGCATTTGATGAATTATTACTGGGAGCATTTGATAGGCAAGAATGAAGAAGTGGAATGATAGAAAGATGCTGTAGAGCGATTGTTGGACTCGGTCCTTTTTGCAGGGCCATCCCTGAACATTTTTCCTTCCTCCTAGTCTTTTTTCCGACCTGGTGTTGGTGATTTTAGGACTCTGGGCACTTTAGCACTGCTGTCCAGTGTAAAGTGTGTGGGCTCTCTGTGGTAAACATGGTAAGATTGGTCTACACCTGTTTGGTGTGTTTAATGTACCTGTCAGTCCTTTGCAAAGTGGTATCTCAGATACCCAGGGTGAGTAAATGAAATGCTACTGGTGGGTTTCCAGCGCTGCTTGCGCCGCTCACCAAAGTAGCCTTTCAAACCTGTCCCAGGCCTCTGCCGTTGCAAGGCCTGTGAGCGCAGTTTACTGCCGCTGTGACTTGGCACGTAAAGTGGATGCCGCGTCTGTGACCCCCCTTTTACTAGATGTCAGTCACCCATATGGTAGGCCCTAGTTAGCCCTATGGGCAGGGTGCATTGTAGGTAAAAGGTAGGACATGTACCTTAAATGTGTGACATGTCCTGGTAGTGACAAACAGACAGTTTGGTTTCTCACAACTGTGAGGCTGCCCTCTCATGGGAATGCATTGGGGATTCCCTGATCTTTGTTTCAGTGGGAATTCCTGATATGAGAGGAGCAGCGTGGTCAAGTTTGGTATGGTTGGAATAATAATAAATGCTGAGTAATGGTGTTCGCAGATTTATTATTACTATTTTAGAAATGCCACTTTTAGAAGCTGGCATTTCTGTGTGCTATGTGTCTTTGTTCCTGCCTGATGTGTATTGCATGTCTGGCTCTTGAGTGACAGGGGCAGGTGAGGTGTGTGGCTCCTGAGGGGCTAGGTGAGTCACCTCTAGGCTGAATCGGCAGATCTGCATTTGGAGTAGTGGGAGGAGTAGCCCATGACCCTGAATAGGTCTGTGCCTGCTTGGGATAATGCTGGCTCTGCCCCCTTGTGGTGTGTTTGGGGCCAGGACCTGCGATGTCAAAGGGAACTGTTGGGCACTGTAAATAAAATGTTGAGTGCCCCACAGAACTGATTTTTACTAGATTCCCCAAGCCCTGTGCCAGGGCAGAACAAAACCTGGCTGATATAAATATTGGGGCTGTGACCCCATCTCTGTGTGCTGTTTAGTGCTGTTCTGGGTGCTGCTGTACCTTTCGGGCCCGCCACGAGGGACTGCCCCTCCGCTAGAGGGCCCTGTGAGCTGGCCTGCCTGGGCCCAGCTTTGCCCCTCTGGAAGCTTGGATCCCAGTGCCTCATGAGCGCTGCATCTTTATTGATTGTGCCTGAGGACGAGAAGAGAGCCTCAGGGGGGCTGCGCTTGAAGAGCTGGGCTGAAAAAGTCCTGGCATGGGGAAAATCCCCTGGGCTGCTTGATTGTGGGCGGGAGCCTACCCCGTCGCTTCATACCCAGGAGCAGTGGAGACATTGCTCCGTAACTTGTGGCATTCCGGGTGGGGCTACTGTATGCCAGAGAGAGTCCCGCTTTTTGCCAAGAAACAGAGCAGGAGCCCACCCCGCATTTTTATGCCAGGAACAGCATGGCCGTGCAGCGTGTGTTGGGCTGCATTGCTGGGGGCTAAAAACCGTTGTGGAGACTCTGCTCCGTATTCTATGCTTGGAAGAAACCGGACATCAGGCGTCTGTTGCCTGACCTGGGGCGAGGGTGACGAAGAAGCCAATTGCTGCGGGGCACCACCGGAAGACAGGCAATCCTGTGCCTGGTGTAAGGCGGGGTTCCCAGTGGACCGCACTGCAGCGACATGGAGCAGAAGGCAGGCAGGAGCCTACCCCACGCTTGCGAGCGACCATAGACAACGGAGACTTCTCTTTGTGACTGGGGGGCCTGCCGAGGTACACTGTTGGTGCCTTAACTCCAATCCAGAGGAACCTCGGTGAGAGAGGGCTGGGGTAGGAGCACTGTCGGTGCCTACGGGTGTCCGCGAAGTCATTGGCCAGAGAAGCGCCGGTGATGGGGGCTCCCCAAAGCATTGTTGGTGCCATGAGAGGCACCAGAAGAGCTAGATGAGTGGGGCTGAAACTGGGCATTGTTGGTGCCAGGGCTGCTTTTCCCAGCTGCACCGTGAGAGTGCGGGCAGCTGCAACGAAGGAGCACTTTTGCTCCAGAATCCCGGAGTGGGGCTCAAGAGGCACTGTGGTGCCGAAGCTTATCTTCACAGCTGCACCGCAAGAGTGCGGGCAGCGGCAACGATAGGGGCATTTCTTTTCATGAAGAGGAAGGTGTGAGACGCACTCTCGCCCCTAATGCATTGCGCACACTTGTGGCGGTTGCATTGGCAGCCAGGGTCAGTGGAAGGCCCTATGATTATCGAGCCCTGACTTTTGGGACAAAGGGCATTTGGGACAGCCCAGACGGGCCCCTGAAGTTGGCCTGGGGTAATTTTGTGTCCTGGTGTGGTGTAAAGCCCCCAGATGATGTGTGCACCTTCCTAGTGTTACTGGGGTGCACTGCTAGTTATTAGGATGTATGCCTAATGTGATGCCTAATGCTAATGCATAATGGTGCGTACTGTGTCTATGCCTAATGTGATAATGCTGAGTTCCGTATTTTACCAGTAGTTACTGGTTATGTTATTGCTTGCATTCCAATGGTTCTGACAGTGGCCCGATTGGCTCTGTCCTGTATATAATCCCTGTGTAAATTACTACCTATTGCCAGTTGGCACAGTGTATATGTGTGGTTATGATCTAATGTGTTTATGATAATACAAAAGCTATTTTTTATATAACCTTGTGTGGAGTCCCTTTTGTGGTGTGCCTAGTGTGTCTCTGCTGTGTGAATGTGTTGCGCAAACGCTTTACACATTGCCTCTAGGATAAGCCTGATGCTCGTACTAAGCTACCAAGGGGGTGAGCAGGGGTTATCTTCAGTGTGTAACTCCCTTGCCCTTACTAGAGTGGTGGTTTCTGCCTGGCTTAGGTGCACGCCCTAGCCAACCAGAAATCCTATTTCTAACAGCGACTAAACCCCAAATTAACCTGTGCTCAACTCCTTTGGCAGCTTGGCACGGAGCAGTCAGGCTTAACTTAGAGGTAATGTGTAAAGTATTTATGCAGCACTTCAAGCAGTAATAAAGTGGGAACACATCACAAGAAAACTCCCACACCAATTTCGAACAATAGAGTATATGTCAATAAATAAATCAAGACCAAAACAACAAACATTCAATCAGTAGAACCAGAGATATGCAATTTTAAAGATTTTAAGTGAAAATATCGGCAAGAAGCAGACAGCGGCATCTGTGGTTTTCTGGTCATTCTGTACTAGGACAAAGTCACAAGCTCAGGCCAATCGCAATGCAGTGGCAGCCAGCACCACTCACGTGTGGTGGGGAAAACAGAGGGGCAATGGGGTGGGGGGCACAGGGCACAATGCGAAATTATTTTCAAAATACACTTACCTTGCCGCTGGGTCCCGCGTAGCCGCTCCTGCTCTCCTCCGTCTCGGACTCCAAGAGGCACAGCTAGGCTCCCTTGACTAATCACAATTCTGCAATGCTGCATTGTGATTGGTAAGCAACTAGGCTCCCCATACCAATCAGAATGCTGCAATGCAGCGTTGTGATTGGTCTAAGCGCTGTAGTTCGGCGCTCAGCCAGGGACTGGGGCCTGGGAATGTTCTTCATTCAGGCTGTTATGCAGCCTGCAAGGACAACAGGGAAAGTGTGCATGACTGTGGCCCAAGAGGGCTAGCTAAAAAGTCATTGTGCACTTAGCAGGGTTATACCTCTCCCCCTGCTCTGCAGCCCCGCCTCCCTCATCACGCAAAGCTGCTGCAGCAGGAGGACAAAATAAAATGATAATAACATTACATCATTAACATTTTGTTTTTTCCTTTTTTTACTGCTTCAAGGCAGTGAGTCGTCGCTCCGCCGCCTTAGTGATTGAGCCGCCACTGCCTCAAGGAAGCATGGTCTAGCTACATGGAACCATTTAGGCCAGCTGAACAAGAGTTCTTTTCTTTAAATCCTGGTTGCAAAGAGATGTGGAGTATCCCAGGATGATGTGTCATGTAGCAGAGGCATAGTGAGGTCCGAGCGAGGAGGTGCATTGGCAGCAGTGGTTTGGGGAACTGCGAAGAGGGATGCAATATCCATGCATGGAAATGTATCATGCAGTCATACAGTTGTGATTTTGATGGGCTGTGTTGGGCAAGGAAATATCCTGGTGTTGAAATGCATCAGCTCTGATGGACTGCCATGGGAGATGCAAAGTCCTTGCATTGGGGAAGTCTGCACAGTAAAGGTGATGCGTCAGTACCAAGGGTGAGACGTCGGACACCAAAGGCGATGCACCAGTTCTGCGGGAGATGAGCCTCGCCAAAAAGCGGATGCATTGATTCTGCTGAATACACAGAGCACCTTCAGGCACACTTTCAAGGGTCCAGGAATGGGGTGTTACGACTTGGGAAGGCAGGACTTACAAATGGCAGAGACGAGGTGCTGGGTTCAATGTTGTTGGAACACTGTTATGTCCCTGAAGCTTCTGATCCAGAGGTAATCCTACTGGTGCTTGGATTCACTTTAGGGTCCTGGTTTTAGAGTAGCAGGTCCAGGCCATCTCACCCAGGCAGCAGGCCAGCAGGGTAGCAGGTCAGCACAGCCGACAGCAGCACTTCTGAGCAGAAGTCCAGTAGAGTGGCAGTCCTTTCAGCAGCATAGCAGTCCTTCTTCCTGGAGAATCCACAGGTCCTGAAGTGTACTGAAGAGTTGGGTCTAAGGATCCAGTATTTTATCATGGTGCCCACTTTGAAGTGGAGGAAGCTTCTAGATGGTTTACACCCTCTTGAGGTGTCAGGCATCCCCTTTCTCCCAGTCCGGGCTCCAGTTTGCCTGGGACCATAAAAGACCAGTGTCAAACAGACTCTTTGTGATGTGCAAGTGTGGTAGGTGACAGCTTTTCCCTCTTAACTCGGAGTTGCCCATCCTGACTACACCAGTGTTCCCTTTGGTCACACTATCTTGGAGCAATACTCAAAGACCAACTACCAGCTACACCTGGTCATGTGTCATCCGTCGTGGTGTCTACTGTGGCCCACCTTCTCCTACAGCCCTGCAGAGTAAGAGCCATTAGAGAAATGGCTACATGTCCGCCCACCCAATTTAGATGGGCAGAATGCAGCCATTTCTTTAATGGCCGTTACCGACAGGCAAATCCTAGCAGTGAGAGACAGTTAAATGAGAATAATGCTCCTCCCACCATGGGAGATGACTCTCATGGCGAGGAGAGCATTATTTTTTTTACTTTTTACTTTTAAAGAGAGAATCATGTTTCAAGATTTTCTTTTTGAAAATAAAAAAAGAAACAGCATAGAGCATCGACAGGAACCACCGTGACTGCGGTTCCCGCCACTGCTTTTATAAATTACCACCAGCTTGGAGGTCACCTATAAATTAGGCCCCTATGCCATGGGGACCAAGTAGTTTACTCCATCTCCATTGCAAAACGGCGGGCTATCTACGTATATATAAATCAGGCCCTAGATAATGGGTCAAGTGCAATCCATACAGAAAGTGTCACTTTAAGGCATGGTAAATCTGATTTGCAGAATGAGTAAACAGGATATTTTGCCCTACATTGGGCATACTATATAAAAATAATAGAGAAGTTAATAAAACAAGAGAGCGAAAAATGAACGATTGGTTAAGTAGAGGAAAATCCTTTAAGCCATACAAAAGAACACAATAGAGAAGAAAGATGTGTTGAGTAAATAAGAGAAAGTTTCCAAGATAGAATAAAGGATGTGGTAGGGACGAGAAATGGGGTGAGGGAAAGAGAAAGTGGTGAGGAGAGAGAGGGTGAAATCAGGAGAGATAGACTTTAATTCCACTACCAAGAGATTTCCTTCTCACGCGCATTTCCCAGCTGCCATAAATATTAATATTGCAGCACTAATTTTGCATGTACATTTCTGTCACATTAATTTTTATTTAAATGTGCCTTTAACAGGAATTCAGCTAATCCGGTGTGTACCGTTGTGATTACCCCAATCAGCGGCTGCTTTCCAGCAAACCCCCGCAGGCCGATCATTTTGAACGCTATAACGATCCCCACCAACGAGCCGTGATGCCAGTGAGAAGCATAGATTAAATACAAAAAAAGGTTCTGTTTTATAATCTTTCCAGGCGTCTGATCCTTTTCTTGAAGCATGTCTCCAAAACGCAATTTTAGACTGTAAACGACAAAAAAAGGGGCGTTGCGTCGAAACCCGCCTGATCGTGAGGGCCGTCTCTCCGAGGTTTCCCCCCAGGGCGGACAAGACAAGCTAGGATCTGGAACTCGACATCTAACCCTGTGGGGCTGGGTATTGCGGTGATTGACAGGGCTTGTTGAACTTCCACTAAATTAGACAAGAAAGTGATAGAGACCTTCATTCAGTTCCTCCTCAACTACCCAGAGTGGGTGACGTGTACAACTGCAACATCTACTCTCTTCCTTTCATCGTCTAGCTCCTTCATGTTGGCACCTGTGTTGAACCCTGACCCAGACAGAGCTGAAAGTGTCTAGCCTACCTTTCAAAGTCAGGGCTCCAAATACATCTATTCTTTTTGTCTTTCCTGTTTGTGCCTCACAAGGCATGCCTATACCTGATCAGAGGAAATGGACCAAGAGCGAGGCTCTTGGATGTAGAGGTAGGAAGGAGATCTGCCATTGTTTGTGGATTTTTCCACGCCACATATGGCCTCTTTATGAGATTTCCTATAATTTCATGTTGCCTGTATACCACTAACTTGAGTTATCGGTTGTTCGAATTTATGAGATCCCTGGGAATACTATGGATATGGAGTATTTCACTCTGAAATAGTGGCTGTTGAAATATGTGTGCGAAGCACACTGCCGCCTACTCATGTAGTGTACCCTTGCACGTTAAAGGTATATCCCCTACCTATGCCTATGAGATTAGTCTCCAACCCCCCAAAAAATGGCTGAATTTAAAGATTTTCCCCAGCACCAGCTAATTTAGTTTATGATTTAGCATCTAAAAACATCAGAACACCAGAGTTTTTTTCCCTCTGCTCACATTCCCCCATGAAGGTTGGTCATTTTGTTACTAAGGGGCATATCGGCAACGACCGGCAATAATTATCGCTAAGCGCACTTAGCACTAGGATAATTATCGCCGGCTAGCACGGATTTTTATCGCTGAGATAGCGTGCTATTAGAAACGCTTATCTCAAAAGCGATAAAAAAACTAGCGCTAACTGCCAAACGTGAGATTATCGCTGGAAACCCAGCGATAATCCCACAAAGTTTTGGCGATAGTTTGCTGATAGGGCCTCACATACTTAGCCATGATATCCACCTTCCATAGGATAACATGGCTAAGTCAGTCTCAAAGCAGGCGTAAGGAAAGTAGCGATAACAGAGGTTATCGCTACTTTTCTTGTCGCTATGCTGCTTTGCGTGAGGCTTGATAATAGGAGAAATGTCGCTTAGCAACATTTCTCCCATTATCCTGGGGAGGAACGCCCACTTTGCATCTCATTCGAGATGCAAAGATGGGGGTTAGGAATTCAGGCGCTAAGGCAAGGTTTCACACCTTAGCTCACCGATTGGCACATTGACCCAGAGATTTCTGAACACAAAAGATAGCCCTTCCTTTGAACAATTTATGGACGAGATAGAGCCACCATTAGCAAAAACTTTATTTTTGCAATTCAGATACGGGGTCCTACAGATTTCTGCAATTACAAGTAGGTGGGGGGTAAAAATGGTACTGATTTATGCACTCTCTGCTCTCTAGGAGCAAAGGAAGATGATGTCCATCTACTCTTCTTTTGCCCGGCCTATAAAAAACCGAGAGATTGCTGGATCAAACCCTTATGTAAAAACCTGGGGATTAGATCCTATAAAGAGGCAGAGCGCATAATTAAGCCTAATACCTCGCAACTTATGGTGTTCGGTATAAGTAGATTCCTATTTAGTGTGTACCTTATTAGGAAATGGTCTGACCATAAATTGTAATGTATAGATGTGTCTTGACGTCTATTCTTAATTTGTATAGAATTATTGATGCACTGATCCTCGCAGTCCTAATTGTTTTTAGTTTCTGGCTTTTAGCTAATTTAACAATTATATTTATGTTCTTAATCGCGGTATAGCTCAACTATGGTCATAACTTATTGATTGATTCATTCCTTCGCTATGACTAATTTTAAATCTTCTGCTGGTTTATGGTTATGTAAATATTTGTGTTTTGTTTATTCTTCTGTACTTCTGCTTTTAAGGCTATATAAGCCGAAATAAAGTTCAAACAAACAAACAAACAAACGTTAGCGTGACCTTGCTGATATAGCGATAAAATCTGTCCAGCAAGAAAACCTTGAAAGGGTAATAGCGAACTCCCTCTTCACATTGGTGTTTTGGAAACGGGTGACCAAGAGGTCAATACATGGTTTTCCACATACCTCCGTCAGAAAGGCAGCCACTTTGATTCATCACTGACATTTAAATAAAAGGCTGATTTTAATACAACTCTGTCTTCTGTCTTTTGTTTTCTGCCTTCCACAGATGAGTGATAGTAGAAAAAAAAGTAAGAATAAAGGGACTTTGTAGGACAAGGAGCTCCTAATTTTGTATATACTGTATATTGAAAAGTTGGCCTCATGTCTAAATTAAGATGTTGGGTTATAGGTTATATGTGTAGCATTTATCCCAAACTAAGTTAGCTTCCGTGTGCCTGATTAGGAGCACATTACTATTCCTTCCTGTATTCCCCCCCAACTCCGCAATGTTACCAATCCTGGAGGTATCTTTAATTCCAGGATCAAGCGGGAAAGCCTGTGGGTTATGGTTTGGGTTTCCCTAACAACAGAGGAATTTCCAAGGAAATTGTGAATTCCACCCTTGATTCACAAAATGATTTCGCATTTATTCCTGATATTGCACCAGGACGGTTGGGCTGATTTTAGCAGCCAAAATATCTTGTTGAAAACAATGTTCCACAGTGCACCTGTTTCTGATGGGGTTGGTAGCTACGGGCATATTTACAAGGGCTTTATCTTAAAACTATCGCCCTATTTACAAGAGGGTGCAAACATGCATAATCATATGTTAGCACCCTTTTTCTCAGTGCCTCCCTTTGCATCTCTAGTGGGCATCAAAGGGCGAATCCTGGATGGACTACCTTGCAAATATCGCTGATGTTCACATCGCAATATTTACAAGGCAGCCCAAAGGATTTTAGCAGAAGTTAGATTTTTACGAAAAAGGCCGTTTTCGCCAAAATCTAACATCTGCTAAAATCCTGATTTACCTATTTTTGACATAGGGGGTGGATTATGCTGATACGACCACAGGGTCGTATCAGCAAGGTTATCGCCGTTTTGCAGGGAACATCGCTGGAAAACCAGCGATGTTTCCTGCAAAACGGCGATAACCTCGCTATCTCTGGAATTTTTATCGCCCTGGAGAAACGCGTTGTTCATAACGCGCTACCAGGACGATAAATTCCAGAGATAGTCTGCGATAAGAAATTTATCGCTAAGCATGGCCAGCGATAATTATCGCTAGCTGTTGATAATATGCCCCGAAAGGTGTAAATGAAATGAGGACCCAAAGTGTTAAAAATTAGTCGTAGAAGAGGAGGTGTTTGAAGAGGTAGGCATGCATATCATGTTGAACTATAAATTCTAGTGTGCCTTTCACACAGTTCAAAACCAACTGAGCAATTTCTCCCAAATGGAATCTGTTGTCCTGTGCCTCGTTTTCTTCAGGGCTGGAACCAGGCACAATATTGGTCTTCTGGACCAATTGGTGTTGATGTTACTAGGCTGATATATGTAATCTATATGCATTTTAGCACTGTAGTTGGAAGTTTACTCCCTCACACCCATGGGGAGTGTATTTGAGACACATCAAGGAGGACACTG
Organism: Triturus cristatus; assembly: GCF_964204655.1. Lineage (NCBI taxonomy): Eukaryota > Metazoa > Chordata > Amphibia > Caudata > Salamandridae > Triturus > Triturus cristatus. The sequence goes on from NC_140590.1 coordinate 849,202,154, forward strand.
AACTCAGAATGTAAGCAGGGACTGTGTAGTGAAGACATTGAAAACTATGATGGTGGCTCAGCCTTTCAACAATGAGATGTCAGTGACAAATGGGTACTAGTTAGACTTCCGCCCAGGACCAGAAACTGAAAGTGAACTCCTAAAAATGTATAATCTGCTACTCGTGACTGAGGCATAGGTGGAATATGAGCATACTTGGCACCCATGTTAAATACTCTCTTTTGCTGGATCGCACTGCAGCATTTCATAGAACACGGTATCATGATTTCTAATTGTATCCAACTCTTTCCTATCCTGTCTTTGGGACAAGTACCACAGATTACCCCCACCCTTCCCTCTTCTTTTCCCACCAACACTCTGCTCCACCCCCTCCTTGTCTCTCCTGCTCCCTCCCTACCTCCTGGTCAAAGGCTAAAGACCACCTAGTCGCAATACAGTGCAGCCACCGAAACTCGTAGTAATGCAGTTGTCAACCATTAGTAGGAGGTGTAATCTGTGATTGTTGGACATCTTTAGGAGATGTGGTTCTGTTATTTTTGAAGTTTTTGACAGATGCATGTATGTGGTTGTTAGCCATGTTTATGTAATTGTGAAACATGCACCATACCATGTTAAAGCTATGTTCTCCAACAGTAGCATCCAATTCTTTTAGAACGATCTTTCTAATACGTAACATAACACGCTAGTAGACCTTCCTGCACCCTCTTACAATCACTAGGAGTGCCTTCGGCCAGCGGAGCGGACCGGAACCTCCCCACCTGTTGCTCATAAGAGATCACATGTCTGACTATCCTGGCAAGGTCTTCCAACCAGACTTCGTGAATGATCTCTTAGAATGGCATGGCACAGGCTAGTATTAAGGTGTTACTAGAAATAGTAGAAAGGGCTGCTTGGTTACTTCTTTGATAATATTTTGGCGCAGGAGGTAATGGCTGTCTTTATTTTTTGGTAACAGCGTCGGTAAAGTTTTGCAATTGGATATTTTTTGATGCAATGGATTATGTGTATCCTGTCAACCGGATGGAAGTTGACACTCGTCGACCTTGTGTTTAACTATCTCAACCAGTTGCAAAGTAAACTGTGTTCAGGACCACAAAAGAAGTCACTTTATGAACCCTGGGCTGGGTAGAATAGCCCAGGATTGCACACTCTTCAATACTTAGGGGCAGATTTATGAGGGACTTGCGCCCCTTTTACGCCGCCGTTGCGTCACTTTGGTGACGCATCGGCGGCGTAAACCCTGCGCCATGTTGCGCCCCATTTACATCGTGACGCATCTATGGAGATGCGTCACGGTGTAAAGCCCTGCGCCACATGAAACCTGCGTCAGGTTTCATGTGGGCGTGTCTACTCAGGGGGGGTGTTCCGTCGCAGGAACGCCCCTGAAAAGTGACTCAGTGAAAGCTATAAGATTTCACTGAGTCACTTTCCCAACGCTGAAGCGTCAAAACCCTGCGCCAGGCTTGACCATGTTAGGGATAGGGTAGGTTGGAACAGTGCTGGAGTTGCGTCGCGCTTGCGACGCAACTTCAGCACTGCGCCAACCTTACGCTGGCAGATGCGTCAAGTATCTGCTTGTCCTTGCGCCACGATGCGCCGCATTATAAATGCGGCGCATCTGCGGTGGCGCAAGGGCAAACTTGCGTGACGCATCTTCCCTGGCGCATCCATGCTGATTTGCAGGGATGCGCCAGGGAACATAAATCTGCCCCTTAGCATATGTATTTGCATAGAGAGACTGGGGTGTGCTTCAGAGTAATATTCCAGTTCCAGCGAGTGATACACCAAGAGATCTCAGGATTCTTGGCCTTGCAGGCCGCTTGAGGTCTGACGCCTGAGGGAATGGCACGTGTGTTCCTGGAACGGGGACAGGACCAGTCTCTTTACATTTAGCAGCGTCCCAGCTCTGGATCAAAGATCCGAACTGAAGGGCCCGGGAGGGCTGCCCCCTCCAGCAGTGCGACATGTGGTGCAATCAGTGTGTGTGTGGGGGGGAGGGGGCGGGCTCTGGAGGACGGCTTCCTGCACACTGCTTTCCGTCTGCTGCCAGACAGTGTGCTCTGCTCTGCTGATCAGTTTTGCACCCGCTGCTTCTCCAATGTGACACTTTGGAGGTGAAAATTGAGCCCAGGCTTTTGTGAGCTCCGGTCTCTGAAGGGCACTCTCGTTTCCTGCGCGCGCCTGCAGGGTTATCCCCCCAGGGATACAGACCACTTTATAATCTTCGTGAAAGTACATCTCGCAGCTAATATTCCCCCGGTAGCAGCCGAACGGATGGAAATATTGCACGTGGCACCAGAGATTTACTTCTCTAAACTGAAAAGTACAGTTCATAATACTCTCAACATTGGTTGTCTATTTCTCTGTTATTAACCGGTCCGATGGCTCTAGGGATCACAGGGGTCAAAAGCAACTGTAATGAGGTTCGTATGCGGTAAGGAGACCAGTGTGAATCCAATCAGAACAAGCATTGGTAAATGTATTGTTTCGCCTATGTGATTAATAATCTATTTTTTTTTGTTGTAAGTCTTAGCTTGCTGAGCAGTTGTACAATATAAGTTACAGAAAGTCTCTTAAAGTGTTATGACCTGTTTATGTGCAAAAAGGCAATATATTGTGCTGTTACAAGAGGTAAAGTGCGGGTAAGTAATAGAAAAATGATGAAAAATTAAATGAAAGAAGGAATTATTAGAATGAATTGATGTAATAGAAATATATTATGTGTTTCGAGGAGTTCAGACAACTTTTGGGACTGGTGCCACGGCACCTGCTGCACCATTCAAATCATGCCCTAGTGCCTGCAAGACTGCATTGGTCACTGCCTGTTTAGTAGTAAAATATGGAAATATGGGTGAAAAGGACGTTATGGCAACTGAAAGAAGACAAATGTGAGATAAGATTGAAAACAAAGCGAAAGAAGAATTTTTTCCTTTTCTACATTTATTGCTTTCTGCAGCTCACATAAAAAGAGGAAAAACCCTCAAATCCTGCCTGGAACGCAAACACCCTTGCACCGTGGTGCAAGGGTGTCTGCGTCGGCTCTGAGCAGGCAAAAGTGTTCCAACACAAGAAGAGTGCAAGACTGCTCCATATCTTGATAGATCTGGCGCATTCCTGCCCACTACCTTTCACGCAGCACAGCAAGCTGTCATGCTACGTTGCATGAAAAACTAGTAAATATGGATCTAAGTTTGTCTGTCGTCGAAGCCACCAAAGGGCTCCTCACTATCAATCAGGGAGCTGCTTCCAGTGTGGCCTATAAGGGACTGGTTGGTACCAGCATATTTCGGATTGGAGATGTACAATTTCTTTATGTACCTCAGGAGGTGTCGTCAAACTCCCACCCCATGTAAATGCAGTGTGATCACCCTATCTCTGAGTTTTCCTTGGACAGAGGGGCTTTGGTGTGTGTGTTAACATAAGGTCTCAAATGACTGAGGTCAATGTTTGCAGGAACGGGTGCATGGCACCATTCCCTTTGTGTGTGTCCATGTGTTGTGGCAACGTTGTCATGGTTCTTCCTAAGAGGTGCACTAGGTACATGACAACCCTGACATCTCAGGAAGGTCTCCCATTGCTCTTCCTGTACTAAACCCTTCCCCTACAACAAGACTCATGGAAAATGTAATGTGCATCATGTTTTCCCTAGAGATTAAATCAACATTAAGCTCAAACTGAAAGTGTTTTTGAGATGCCAGCTCATAAATAAGTCATTATTTTCCTTTGTTTCTGACTTTCGTTTGCCAGACATTGAGAAAGAGCATTGTCACTGATTGTAGCCTAGTCAAAACAATGTATACACTGAACCCCTTCAGTCAGTACACGATGAAGCACTTTGGACTTTTGTGATGGTGGTCCTCAATGTTTAACAATTACATTGCCCATCTCTTACCATCTCAGGCCCAGTTGGGATGAAGTTGTACCAACCAACTCTACTTACTGCTTAGTAGCTGTCTGGAATGACAGAGGCACTCGAGCATGACAAGCCAGTAAAGAGTCGAGGGCTGCCTCCTCACCCCATATAGGAAGTCAAAGCTGTCCGAGCTTGGGGCACGTGTTGGTGGAGAATTAGAACCAGTCATCCAGAAAGAAGAACTTCTAAAAAAAACAAAAGAGCAGCTGAGCCAACCAAGTTGTAGTGATGTTGCTTGGTTTTGGGTTGCTTATGTTCTGGTTTAGGGAAGACCTGACCTGGCAGTTCAGGCTGAACTGTTCCTAATGCAGCACAGACAAGACTGATTTGCATATGGCTATGTCCAAACTGAGATGGCATGTTGTGCAAAAAATAACAATTGTCTGGTATTCGGCCTGAGTAATTACAATTGAACAAGATTCATTCAAATAATCCGTCCATCGCTTCTTTCTATGCTTCAATAAGCTGCAATGGGTATGCCCCTACATGGGTCCTGTGCTTACTGTGCTACTGGAACCAAGGTGCACCCAAATGATGAGCACCAAGCAGGGCAAAGCCAGTCTTGTGTTGTTTGTGTTCCAGTTTAGCCTGGCATTTTGGGCTGGTCTGTTCCTCCTGGAACCTGGTCTAGACTGATTTGCACATAGCTGTGTAAATCTGAGGTGTGATGATGTGCAAAATTACGATGGACTGGGATGCAGCCCAAAAGTTACCGGAAACTGAGGTTATTTCAAGCATTCCATCCATCACTTTTTTGCATGCCTTACCTCGAGGAGCTGCCACCAACAAGGGAACATCTTGCCTTTCACTTCATGAGCCCCATGCTCTGACAGCCCTTTGTCTTTTTCATCTGCCTTTTCCCCGAATGAAAGGTGGCTTGGGACCTCTATCTCCCATGCTGGGTAGTGAGGGCTTCTAGAGGCACATAGCTTTTGCTGTGACCTCTGCTAGCAAGAGCACCAGGACATGCCCTTCGGTGATTATGCTTCTCTTCTTGGCTGTTTCAGATTTACTTGAAAATGGACGTCTAAACCTGGGTTTTAGCCGGACAGTCAGTGCTTACTGGCTAGTACGTATGGAGTTTACTATCAATGTATTCCTGTTGCACTACAACTGGAAGACTGAGTTGCTCCCTTTGTTAGCTAAACACTCCAAAGATAGCAAGGCCTACTGCAATCAGTAACAGACGGTCTGAAACACAGATAATTCACTATACAAGTAAATACACTCAATAAGATCAATGTCGAGGCAGAGTTACTTTGATAAGAAGAGAGTTTTGTCTAAATGTAAAAATGTAAGTCAGTTGAAATTAACAAAGGTAAATTATCTAGATTCTGGTATCTTATAGGACTGGGAACTGCTCTTGAAACAACAATAGCACTTAGGTTGTAAGATCCCTTGACACTAATAGCATTGCACACTGTAGCCATTGTTATCCTAAAGAGAAAGTATTGGATGCTCTGAGACTTGGCATCCTTGGTGTGGTTTCCCCTGACTTTTTGCGTCTACCTCCTGTATTTGTGATGCTGTGCTAGATTTAGTTTTTGCTTGCGTAGATGCTTTGGCCACTTTGCCACTGCCGATCAGTGTCAAAGTGCAAGTTCTCCCTGTGTAAATTGTTATTTTGATGGTTATCCATGATTGGCATATTTGATTTGATTCAAAACATTACCTTTTTTCATCTTTTTCAGGATAGAAGATAAATTGGGGGTAATGCCAAGCCTTGCTACTCACACACACTACTGTCTTAGGATTGACCGGTCACCACAAGGTTCGGTGGCAGCAATCCAAACTAAAATACCTTGGGATATACTTGAATGCAGGGCTCCGCCGCCTGTTATAAGACAATATAGAACCTCAGATCTCAAGACATGAAGTGATTTCTCCCATTGGTCTATTCTCCATTTCTTGATGTGTGGGCAAAGTGCACGTCCTAAAAATGAATGTGATACCATGACCAGCCATGACTTACTTCTCATGGTATTCACAGAATGCACTTACGACTGTCCTAAGTATACATCCGCACTCGGGCTGGAATTTCCGCACCCGGAGTGTAAGCTCCACACCCAGAGTGTAAGCTCCACACCCGGAGCGGAATTTCCACCATCGGGCCGGAATCTCTGTTTCCGATCCGAAATACCCACAATCTGGTGTTGACTATATCTGATGCATTGTGGGTATTCCGGCCTGGAATCGGAGATTCCGTCCCGATGGCGGAAATTCCGCTCCAGGTGTGGAGCTTCCACTCCGGGTGTGGAGCTTACACTCCGGGTGCGGAAATTCCGTCCCGAGTGCGGACGTAAACTTAGGACAGTCGTAAGTGAATTCTGTGAATACCATGAGTAGTAAGTTTAGGATTTTGTTCTGTGAATCGGGCCCTATATTTTTGCATTACTGCCCCTACAGATCCCTTCAAGCATAATTAACAAACTTGCCAAAATGAAGAAAGCATTTCTGTGGATGGGACACATTTTAGATCTAAAAATGCGGAAACTGCATGCAGCCACAGAATGTGGTGGTCTGATACTGCCCCATATAGAATTTTATTAGAATCCATTCCAACTCGCACAACTACACTACATGATCCATGATACCCTGGACATGCCAGCGCATGTCCACATAGTTAGAATATTGATAAAGCCCATAGACCATCTGCAAGTGTTGTACACTGTGGATATGGGGAAACCAATATTTTTCAACCTCGTCTTAAAGACAATGGCATATGCATGGCACAAAGTTCATGCTTTACTGGGGGAGAGCAGCAGGCTGCACAGGAGGGATCTGTTGTGGTACAATGCAAGTATTAAAATAGGGGACACAGAGATTCAGTGTTCTAAAAACTGTTTACTATTTATTGGCCCACAGAAAGCTGAAAACTTTAGAGTAAGCACAGACAGAATTCAAACTAACACAAACCTCCCACAAACATCCTTCTAGTGCTTTCAGCAGCTGTGTCACTGTCTCAGTACTCTGCTTGCTGGCCCCTCCTTAGAACTATGTGACTCTTCAATACTCCTTTACTTACATAAATGTTCATTGTATAAGGGCACGGTATCAGGACTCTGTCAGATCCTAATAAATCATCTTTTCTCGACCCTAATAAAACAGCAACTGAGAGATTGGTGGACCCATAGACGTCAAGTACAATGCAGAAACAGGACATGGACTGAGGTCATAATGAACCATGATAAATCCCTCAGAGTAGCCCACTTGAAACTTAGATAATTTAAGATAATTTATAGGTGAATCTTGTCCCCCAAACAATTGCTTGATACGCGCATATTGCCTGTGTTCGAAATGCAACTTCCCTGACAGCTACATGGTGCATCTCCTATGAGAATATTCTAACTTGATTGCATACTGGAAGGGCATGTGGGACACTATGACGAAGTCCCTAGACACCTTAGGACACCTCACAAGACAAGTAGCTTTCCTGCATACTTCACCAACTATCCTTAGATAACACATCAGAAAGTCCAGTGGTTTGATACTGCCCTTGTGGGCGCTAAACGTAGGATTCTCAGACTGCGGAGGCCCACCAGTATACCGGACGTAGAGTCCTGGCTACAGGAAATGCACACAATAGCACTATATGAAAAGGTCATTTATTGTATGAGCGATCAATTAGACAAGTTTTAGGCAGTATGGCGTGGATTCCCCCATGCACCTGAGGGCATATTAGCAAGGGCTTCATCGCCGCATTAGTGGCACTTTTTACCGCTAAAGCGGTGATTTTTTTATCGCCCTATCAGCAAGCTGACGCTAACAGGCGTTAGCGACAGCTTTCGGGTGATAGCGGCCAGTTTTCCTATCAACTTGCATGCCAGCGATGATTATCACTAATGACATGCAAGGTAGGCGTTCCTAACTAAAAGCGACTGAAAACAGTCGCTGACACAACTTCCCCAATTAGCAACGCAGCCGAAGCGATAAAAAAAGTAGCGCTAAGCGCGATTATCGCTATTATTTAACACATGTTCAAAACATGACTTACCCGTTTCTTCAATGGGAGGTGGATTGCCAGGCTAAGTCCACCATGGCGTTAATGAGTGAATATCGCTATATTTTCAGCAATATTCAGGCATTTCGCCGCTATCGCTGGATATTTTATCACAGTGGAGATAAACGTTGCTAATAGCTTATTAGCTCCGCGAAAATATCCAGCGATAGGCGGTGGTAAAAACAAACACGCTAAGCGCGTTTTGCGATAATTATCACAAGTTGTTGCTAATATCTCCCTAGAGACCAACCACTATCTACACTTTTAGGGCTGCTTCGCCTTTTCATCACTCATAGCATTTCTGTGATGCTCAGATAAACGATGGGGCTCTACAATTTTTGGTCTTATTGACTTATGAGCCTTATTTATAACCTTAAGCTTTCCCTTATTCTGTGTAAACCATACTGGAAAAGGTCCTTGAGATACATGGCGATACCATGGTAATTTTGCACATAATCTGTCTGGGTATGGCTCCATCCACTGCGCCACATCTGATTCTTGGGATGTGGTGATGCTTGACTATAACAGTATCATGTTTTGGACATAGGGAGGATGGCTCTTGAACAGCCGGATCACTTTTGCCTATTTGGAAGGGTCTTGAAATCTCATAATGGGGTCCTATGTATGAGATTGATAAACAGTACTCCTGAGCGCCGCAGGATTGAAAGTCAGAGTTCCAGTTGTTCCAATATTTTCTTTAATTTTCTTTTCTTCGGCTTCTCATACATCCAGCAAATAATAAAGTTTTGTAGGCTACAAAACTTTATTATTTGCTGGATGTATGAGGAGCCGAAGAAAAGAAAATTAAAAAATATATTGGAACAATTGGAACTTTGACTTTTTATACTGCGGTGCACAGGAGTACTAATTATTATTATTGGGAGCATTGTTTTCCTAAGTTGGAGTGTGGTGGCCAGTTCATCTCCATGGAGCACCATACAAGAGATCTGTTTCAATTTACAAAACAAGGTTCACACTTGTTATTATGCTGATATATAGCCTTGCCACTATTATTGCTTGTATGTATGAGATTGAGCTTAAGGAATTCTACCGGTTCCTGTACCCCCTGGAGGTGACAGACGACCCTGCCAGCCTGGAAACCTTTTTTGATAGTGTGCGTCTTCCCAGCCCCAATGAATCTGGGAGGGACTTTCGAAAGGGAGGAATTAGTAAGGCAGAGATAGAGCAGGCCATCTTCAGCCTCCCCTTGCACAACGCCCCTGTGGAAGATGGCTTCCCTGCAGAGTTTTATAAGTGGGCGGGCGAGGACGTAGTGGACTCCCTCTATGAGGCCTTTCGTGGGGCCAATCAAACAGGCTTCCTCTGCTCCATCTCTAACAGGGCAGTAATAGTGGTCCTTCCTAAGCTGGGAAAAGACCTCCTAGTGTGCTCGAGCTACAGACCTATTCCCTTCCTTAAGGGGGCCATCAAGATACTTCGTCTCCAGTAGTCTTCTACCTCAGGATGTGGGCTGCTTTCTCGGGGTGATGTCTGGCTTCTATGGCCTCTTGAACCATCATATTTTCTCGCAGCCCCTCTTAAATAGTCCCTATATCACGTGGCAAACCAGACCTCAGATGGAATATGAAAAGGAGGATTGGACGGACCTTCCAGAGGCTTTGGACCTTGGGGCCCTGGAGGCACGATTGAAGTTCTGTCTCTGTTAAGGCACTACGTGACTGGCACTGAACTTCCATAAAACTGTCGGCAGCGGGTCTGTTTCCTCATGCAAATTGCTGGTGCTGCTCCCATGACCGCTGTAACCTGATACATGTCCTCTGTGATTGCCCTTTGGTACGGCCTTTTTGGGGGGTAGTTGGCACTCCCCTGAGTGAGACTCTACGGTCACAACCCCCCTGTCATGCCCCCTGATCTTTCTACATGACCTTGTGTACTCCCCAGTGCTCTCCCTCCTTCAGGTCTGTCTATTGCATACAGCACTCGCATGGCTAAGATCTGCATTCTCTGCCACTTTGCGCTCCCCGCCCCCCTCCCATTAATGAATGGCCTTTGATGATGTACTAGACATCATCTTACCAGTGGGTCATTTATAACCTGCAGGACAAGAAAGAGACCTTCCTCCTCACCGGGGCACTTTTCGTCCAGGTCAAAGCCCACTAGCTCTTAGTTGATAGCACCCCTGTCCCCAAAAATGTGACCAGATAATATATCACGTTGACACTGCCCTAGAGATCCCATCTGGTCATGATCCTTGAGGGTGCGTGCCTACTTCCTCCACTTTCCTCTCCAACTCCTGCCTTTTCTACATCTCTCTTCTTCTTAGTCACTCATCCTTTTCCTCTCTTCCTCTTCTATCCCTATTCTTTCCCCTTTTCCCCTCTCTGCTCTCCCACTCCACGGGTGTGTAGGATGTGAGTTTGGACTCCCTGTTTGCTCTTCCTCTATTCGTTTCATGTTGTCATGTTCCATTTTTCTGGCCCCCATCATCCCGCTGACCTTTGTGTGTACAGATGTGGACCCTCATGTCCTCCTTGATATTGCCCTTCCTTGTTCTTCAAGGTCCCCTGCCTCATGGCAACACTACATGCTATGTACCCAGATATCTGTTTCATCTTTCACTGTTTTTCATACAGTATTACTGTTTCACATATGGTGCCTTATGTAATCCGCCCCCCCTTCCTCTATAAATTGTTTTGTTTGAACTTGCAATAAAGATTTGGAAGCAGAGATTGTTTGATGTATCTGTTTTGATCAGGTTTGTCTTTTCCTAATTCAATGTACAGAATCTCTGTGGGGAGGCAAGAGAGTGACAAACTGGAATGAACCTCTGAGTACTACAGAGGGAAAGTTAGAAGTTATATGTTTTCACCTCTTGTCAACAATGTCAAACATGTTGTTATGAATGGGAAATGAAAAGTTGTTGGCCAGACCCGATTTTTTACCTTTTCTTTCCATTCCATACATAGTTGAAAACGTATGTTGTGTTGCAGTAAGGAGAGAACATAGCTGCCGGTATAGAAGCCAGTTGTTAGAGCGCCCACTCTCGAAGAGGTTCCTTGTCGACCCTTAGCAAAAATAGCCCCAACGACAAGCATGAAAAGTTAGCCAGGTAACCTAGATGTGCAGTACTACCGTGTGCGACGTATCTGCAGCCATGATGGACCTGTTTGGCAGCCAGAAGCCCAGTGCAGTGGGTCGCTGATTCCAACACACTCTGAAGCTTTGCAAGAGCTGCAGAGCAGCAGCACAAATCCTCCTCTGCAGTTGCAGGACCAGCACAAGCACAGTCCTAGCAGTAGATGTATGAATAGAAGCAGAAAACTGTTGAGAAGGCCTACGGCTGGGAAAACCCTCCAGAAAGCGGCAAAAGGTATTCTGGTGCCACCAATAAGAGGAAGGGGTCATAGGGCTGGGGCAGGTCTTCACACTGTGGCTGGGGTCAAACAAGGCTAGTAAAACCACTGCAACAGAAGGGTCTAGGAAATCACCCAATCCCCATTGAAAGGCTTTTCAACAATCTAAAACCCCACTGTTCAGGGTAACGGATCCTACCATTAGGCTAGATTACCCCCAGCCCCTCGTATGTGTACCGCAAGTAGCCACCCACCACCATTAATCGACAAAGAAGGGGAAGTGTTGGGGAAAAAAACAGACTTGATTGACCCCCAAAAAATAAAGATCACCCACTCATTAAGGTCTTTCTTTAAAGTTTTACCTACTGAAGTGGATAATAAAGAGGCGTTAGGGGAGCCAGGAGGGTATTTGAGTCAGGGTTTGGATGCAAGGAAAGTAGAGGTCCCAAACTCATGTGTGATGGCAGCTCGGGGGGACTTGTTCAGGTCAAGTGGAAGTAGATTTCAGGTCTTGGAAAATGTGGAGTAAAACTCCAACATAGAAAGGGGGGGATGATGGTAACAGGGCTGAAGCAAGTCCTAGTTCCTTAGTGGCTGAGTCAATGCAAGATCCCATGCCCCCAACCCCACTGAGCAGGCAATAATCATATCCCTAGAATCAATGATCTCATCACTTTCAGTAGAGGTCAGGAAGGGCTTTGCTGTCTCAGAAGCAAACCAAGAAGAAATAAAAGGCTCTTGTGAACCCTTGAGAAAAAACTGTGTCTCTTGACTTTTAGGACCCAGGCCTTGGAGGACACAGTGAGTGAGCTAAAAGCTGAAGTGGGGAAGAACAAGGTGGAAATACAGGAATTAAGACACAGCAAGCAGGAAATATAGGAAAAATTAGAACAATTGGACAATAACTCTGGAAGAAATAATCTGAGAATCCTGAATGTACCAGAGAGGGTGGAAGGAGATGATTTAAAATCATATGTGGTTTCCGTAATAAAGGCAGGAACACAGATTGAGGATAGGGAAGAAGAGATAGCAAGAAATATTCAGAGAGCACACAGAGATCTATTTGGGAGAAATCCTAATAAGAGTAAGCCGCAGAAAATCCTTCTGAACTTTCAAGCATATGCCTTAAAAGAAAAGATTCCCCTAAAAGTATTGAAGATGAAATCTATGGGCCCGATTCACAAAAGTAATCTGAGACACAATCCTAACTTTTTGACTTTAAAAGTTAGGATTTTATCTCAGTTAATCTTAAATTTTGGTCTTAAATTAAATTTAAGACAAACTTAAGTTTAACTGAGACAAAATCCTAACTTTACGTCTAGGATTTTATCTCAGTTGAACTTAAGTTTGTCCTAAGTTTAATTTAAGACCAAAACGTAAGTTTAACTGAGATAAAATCCTTACTTTAGTACTCCTAAATGCCTTCGGTGAATACCAAAAGTCGTAAAGTTAGACTTTTGTCTCAGATTACTTTTGTGAATCGGGCCCTTTGAGAGGGAATGACTTCTCCTTTGAGATAATATCAGACCTATCCCAAGTGACCATAAACAAGCAATGGGAACTGGGGAAGCGGAAAGAGGCCTTTAAGAGGCTAAGGGCTACAGCCAAGCTCAGATTTCCAGCTTTCCTATGTGTCAAATATAACAACACAATGCACAACCTTAAGGGTCACAGAGAAGCTGATGAGTTATTAGAAGTCATTAAGAGAGCTAGCTCAGGATCCAAATAGGGTTGTCAGCATATAGACTATTGCTTAGGAACATTGGAATCTCCTACGTGAGAGTAGAAGCAGGCACTTACAGTAGATTTTGGTAGGGGCCTAAATTAAATATCTTAAAGTCTTTCAACTTTTGGCAGGGCATCCCAGTGGTGCTCTAAAAGGGACTAAGAAACAGTCCATGTGGAAGCAGGGGTGGGTTCTTCACGGGGTGGAGGGGCACGGATGAGGGGAGGTGGGGACCATAAGGGCAAAGAAAAAATGTCCTCAAAAGCTTCAGTAGGGGTTTTGGTTGGGGTGTAGGTTCCAGCTGTTCAGACATGGTCCAGGGGGATAGGGGTATTTGTGTACTAACTCAGATATTAACAAGGAATGTCAATGCGCTACATATAAAAGGGAAGATAGATTTGTTCCTACATTATCTAAGGTATTAACCATCACATATAATAATTTTGCAAGAGACCCATTTGGCAAAAGGGGAATGCATGAAATTCTTCAAGTCTCAAAGATGGGTCCAGCATCTTGTCTGTACAGATCAGAATGCAGACACAAAGGGGGTGGCTATTTTGGCGAAGCAGCAGGTTAAAGCATCCATATTGGGAATGGCTACTGATAAATCTGTAAGGTGGATCACCACAAAACTTAAAAAGTTCAATAGGATTGTGGTATTAGTTGGGTACTATGGCCCAAATTGAGATGACATAGAACCGCTTAAGGTGTTCTTTTCCAATCTCCTGAATTTTCCACATCCAGTTATCATGGCCGGTGATTTTAACTTACATTTTGATAGCAAACTAGACAGGTCATCTAAAAGTAGATCAATAGGCACACCCAAATCACAGTCCTATTTAAAAAAGTATGATGAGGCAATTAGCACTTTCAACCTATCGAGGGAAAGAGTAGGAGCAAAACAGGGTGTCTCTTTCTATAATGAGAAATATTCTCATGTGTCAAGGACTGATTATTTTCTTGTCGAACAGGTCTTAAAAGATGATATCCAGGATATCATCTATTTGGTTGCCCATCTATCTGACTACTAAGCAGTTGTATTGATGATTAAACCTACTCCCAAATTAGAGGCAAGTAGATGGACCCTTGAACGTACTATATTGAGAGACAGTGATGTGGTCAGTTGTCTCCACACAGAGATGGAAGAATTCCTTAAGGGGAATATGGGGTCAGCTCCCTTAACTGTGGAGTGGGACTGTTTCAAGGCTTCTATATGAAGTTAGATAACTAGTCTTACTATTTGTAGATACATGAACCTCGCATTCGAACCTCTTGCAATGGTGGCCGTTCATTTTCTTACCTTGCCCCCACGCTATGGAACAAATTACCACCACACCTTTCATCCATAGTTGATCACAAATGCTTTCGTAGAAAGCTGAAAACTTGGATCTTTCCCCAATAAGTTTGCTTTCAGGCATCAGATTGCTGTCTGTTTCACTGTCGTTCTGCTGCTAGCGCCATGAGACCTCCCAGTGAAGTGTGCGCTTTACAAGAATAACTGACATTGACATTGACAGTGACATGAAACAGGAACAAGGAGAGCTGCTTGAAGCCAGAAATGACAAAGCTAGAGAAACAGTTGATTGCAAATTTAGATATTGAGCGAAAGCCTCCTATAGAAAAAAAGTTGAGTTCATTGACGGAGCAGTTAGAAGCACTGTTACAGGCAAGAATTATGAAGAGATGGGAAGCCATTAAGCTGAGCATGGAGAGAGTGCAGGGACGTTTATAGCTTGGAAGATCAAAGCAGACCAAGCTAGGGGGAATATTATCAAGAAACGGCGTTAAAATTATCGCTCCTTTAGCGGCAGAAAACTGCCGCTAAAGCGGCGATAATGGGCTTGATAATATGCTCTTGTGAATTCCTGTAGAAGCTCATGTTCTGTTGTCAACATGGGCTTCTATGGGAATTCTCTGCGGCATATTATCAAGCCCATTATCGCCGCTTTAGCGGTCAGTTTTCTGCCGCTAAAGCGGCGATAATTTTAACGCCGTGCTTGATAATATGCCCCCAAGATTGTTATCAAGGAAATTGAGTGTGGGCAGATGGGTGTTAAGTTGGCAAGCAGCCTTGACAGAGCATGCTTTCCAGATGTTTTTGAGAGGCTGAGTAGAGTTGTAGTGGGGCTATTACATTGCGACCAGAAGGGGGTTTTGTGAGGGGTAGATACCTTCATGAACAAACATGCCGTGTTATGGGCTCTATTGATCTGGCCACAACCTATGATATCTCATTAGCAGTCCTAACGCCAGATGAAACAAAAGCCTTTGAAAGGTTAAATTGGATCTACCTGGCTACCATTTTAAAGCAACATGACCTGGGGGGAAATTGTTGTAGAGCGGCTTGATTAATTCATCAGGACCACTCGGCGAGAATCCTAGTAAATGGGAATTTAATCACAGCCTTTAAAATACCCAGAGGAACAAGGCAAGGATGTCCCCTATCTCCTTTTTTGTTAAATCTTTACATTGAACCCCTAGCGACTAAAAAACCCTCCCTTTTGCTCCACCGCAGGCGTTGGTCTACGCAGGGGTGTATTGTAAGCAAGCCCAATGATGAAGCATGTCACAACTTTGTGAGTGAGGGCAGTATTTTTTCACAGAGCATCTGCGACCTTTTTATCGCTTCTCGCTACTCCTCCTAGTGTGTTATAGAGGTGCTGTGGTGCCATGACTTGGATTCTCTATTATGTTACTGCTCATGATCCAAAGGTGGAATATTTACGCAAGTAGGAACTTGGGGTCGTATGTACAAATGTAGGAATTGAGATTTTTAAATTGCGATCACAGTTAGGAAATCACAATTACTAATGTAATAAAAATTGCCACTTTAAAATAGCGATTACTAGTGGGCCGCAAATCAACTCCCCTCATGAATAGTAATGAGGTAGGTCACAGTTTGTAACCCATTAGTAATCGCAGCCACCATGGGGATGGTGGCCTGCTGAGGTCAGCAGACCACAATGTCTATGATTGCTTTTTAGGTCTCGCTTAGTCAGCGCATGTGCTCCTCTCTTCGAGACATGCTATTCACTCTTAGTGGGCTTGAGTGCTGCCCATTAATGACCATTGTTGGCCTTCAAAGCCATTCTGAATTGTTTGCTTCCTGATGATTATCTCTGCCGTCGGCACTCCACTCTTCTTGCATGTGACTCTCCCTACAGCGTTGCCATAGTACTTGTGTCCTTACACTGCTTGCAATTTTCTGAGCTATTTTTTCTTTTGGTTGAGCAACTCTACAGAGAGCTTGTTTTGTAACTGGCTCTGCCATCTGCTCCCTCCGACCATCTGTGTTTGCATCTTCCCTCTGTGTTGCCCATCCCTCCTATTGCCATGTAGGCCTACCACCCAGCACAATAAACGATCTAAAAGGCCAGATGCCTTTGTCCCATCCTTCTTTATGAAAGGCTCTGACTTTTGTTTTTGTTGCTGTTTTTATATACCACAATCTCAACCCGAAGTTATTAGAGTGATTTACACAAAGACAAATTCATTTTGTGTAGGCACACTGAGATTGAATAATTTGCACAGAATCACAGGATGTTAAGCGGGCACCGAGACCCAAACCCGGTTCCCCAGCTGCAAAGTCGGCAGCTTTTTCGGAGCTGCTTCATCTCGCTGTAGCAGGTCAGGTTGTGCAATGAAGAGGCTTTACGTTCTAATCTCAGTGTTATCTTTTGGCTAATCATCTGACATGCCACAGGAGACATGTAGCACTTTATAACACTTCTCATAAATAAATAGGCAGTTACATTTGTCTTAGCATGGATGATGAAAACTCAAGCTGGTATATACTTATTTCATGTCTGCTCTTGCTTTTTCTTACATCGTCACTGGCTTTTTTTCACAATAACCAAAACGCCTTTGGATTAGTGTTAGAAATGGGATTTTTGGTTGGCTAGGGTGTGTGCCAAAGTCGGCCTGAAACTACCACTCTAGTCAGGGTAAGGGAGTTACACTCCTAAAATAACCCCTGCTTACCCCCTTGGTGCCTTGGCACGAGCAGTCAAGCTTATTTTAAAGGCAGTTTGTAAAGCATTTGCACGTAACCAACAGTAATACAGTGTAAGCACTACAAAAGGACACCACACCAGTTTAGAAAAATATCCGATATTTTTATATATTTCAGAAAAGAGCAAAAACGATAAAAATCCAAAATACAGTACTTAAAAATCTTCCATTATCAAAATATGCTTGAAACATAGTTCCTTGATGTCAATAGCTCCGTCCGGGGCAATCACGGCATTGTGAGCAAACAAATCCAAACAGTTCTGGCTGACCTTGCCATCACGGGCCAGCTACAGTGTCTGAAAGACTCGCAAACAGTACCTTTTAGAAATGCAGGGCGTAGGCGACCTCTCTTTGAGCTTCCGAAAGCACGGCGTCCGCAGGCGTCGGTTCTGGAGGTCAGTGCAGCAGTCGTCGGGCCCTTGACGTCACACGTGTTGCAGGTCGAATTCCCCTCTGTTGAAGTCAGGAGCGCTGGCCTTGGCAGGCATCGGGTGCTGCAGTGTGAAGTGCAGCGGTGCGGCGTGCGGTACCCTACTCATGTGGGTGGCATAATCAGTGCTGCAGGGCCACTAGTACCATTGGAGAAACTCACAAAGTAGATTGCAGAAAGTTCAGTCCAGTCCTTTCATTGCCCAAGACAGAAGCAGTAGGCCAACACAGCAAAGCACACAGCAAAGTGGTAGTTCCTCCTCACAAGTTCTCCGACTCTTTTTCTTGGCAGTCTTCTTGGTCCAAAAGAGTTCTAAAGTTCAGGGGTCTGGGCCCCACTATTTATATCCCAAAATCCTTTGATCTCTTAGGCAGAGAGTGTCTGTGCCCAGCCAGAACCAGTTCTGCCTTCTCTGGTGTGACTTCCTGGCAGGAGGTGGAGATGGCATTGTCAAAGGCAGACCAGGCCCTTTGAGGTGCAAGGAAATCTCCTCCCCCTTCCCCAATTGCAGCCAAGGTCTATGCAGCCCTTTCCTGGCCCACCTAGACTATCTGGGGCCACTCCTGCTCCCCAGCCTTCTGTCATCCAAAACCCAGACAGGTAATCCACATTCCAGCAGAGGCACACAGGATGACTGAGCAAGAAAATACCAACTTTCTAAAAGTGGTGTTTTCAAACACAGAATGTAAAAATCACCTTCACTAAAAGTTGCATCTTTAGATTCTGAGTTCAGCCATACTAAACTTTATTTCCCTACCTAATTCCCCAGGCCAGTTATGTTTATAAGATGTTATAAACAAACTCCCCATTTTGTCCTATGGGGAACAGGTAGTCTTGCAATAGTGAAAAACGAAATTGACCGTAATTCACTATCAGGATATGCCACACACATCAGGGCAATTTCTACCTTTCACATACACTGCCACCTGCCCACAGGGATACCTTAGGGGTGCCTGACATGTAAGAAAAGGGAAGGTTAGGGACTGCCAAGTGTGTGCACTGGCCAAGTCAACAGGGCAGTTACAAAGTGCGTGCAGACTCTGCAATGACAGGTCTGAGTTACCTTTTCAGGGCTACTCACATGGGTGGCACAATCAGTGCTGCAGGCCCACTAGAACCATTTGATTTACAGGCCCTGGCACACTCAGTGCACTTTACTAAGGACTAACAAGTAAATCAAATATCCAGTCATGGAAACACCCATCCATACCACAATTTACACAAAAAGCATATGTACTTTAGCACTGATTAGCAGTGGTAAAGTGCCCAGAAACCTATAATGAACAAACACAGGTCAGGAAAAAATAGGAGGAAGAAGCAAAATGTTTGGGGATACCCCTGCAAAATTGGCTATTTCCAACAATTAGACATTTCGTTTATTTCTGTTTGTATTTTCTTTGTGGAATTGCCCATTTGTTTGCAGATTTGCTGCAGCGAGGGAAGCACACTAGCCAGCTCCTATAAGTGGCAGAGGAATGTCTGGAATGCGAAGCAGGCCTCGAAAGTGCATTCCATGTTTGCCTACAACAAGAAGCTTGACAATTCCTGCACCATTGAAAATCAGCATTCAGCCTTTTTTATTACTTTTGTCATGACAAACATGTTATCTTAATGGCTTACTGACTTCTAGGTAGTATTGTTAAACTAATATGGTTCATGACTGGAAAGTAAATATATTGTTTCGGGTATGTTCCATTAAACTCACGTACACATCATTAATAAATCTGCCTTCCCGTACACCAACCCTACCCATTCACCACCCCCACCCGATTGCCAAAGACAATAGCTTGCCCATAGGTGAGACCAATTAGCTTCGCCAATGCGTGTTAAAAAAGCCTTTTATTCTTAATGCAGCCCATTTTCCGTAAAGGAAAAGGGGATGCGTTGAAAAAGGGAAAAATACATCTTTGAACTTTTATTTTTTAAGATTTGGTAGTGCAGTGGTTCGTTGGACCACTGCCTGCTCTTAAAAAATTTTTTTTTTCTAGTCTCAATGGGGAAGGAATACCATTGGGACCTCTTCTAATTTGCGTAAAATATTACAATTTTTAGACCAGAATTTGGTTGCAAAACATTAATACATTCCATTCAGATTCGGTATTCGTAAGGGACGCCCTACACACTCTCCTTTCAAACACCGAAATGCAAACACAAATTGCGATTCCCTAACATGTTACCAAATCACTTTTTGTGCTTTGTATATAGGTAAAAGCATTTTTGCAGTCGGAAACACATTTACAGAATTGGGCCGTTTCTGATTGCAAAAATGCTTTGCACATAGGGCCCTAAATATGATGCAGATTCCAATTTGGGCCCAGATTATGCCGTTCCTCATGATTGTTCTCTCATGTGACTTTGTCTAGTGACATCTTCTTACTTTTCAGAAAATGCCTAGAATGCTGGTGACGTGGTCACCCACTCTGCCATTTCCATGCAATTCACAGGTTGAATAGGAGTTGCCTTTCTTTGAGTATGATTTTGAGTTTTGCCACTATCCTGCCTTGGTCCTAAAATTCACAGAATCTGCTACTATGCTAATTGGAATTGGACATTGCTAATTTTCCTAAATCTTGCCTGAATGATATAAGAGAGTAAAGTTGGACCTTGATTCAAAGGTTAGGGATGCACATTTCATGTTTAGTAAAACATGGAGGTTCGGTCTGTCACAGCTGGTTATTTAGTTGGTCCTGCAAAGGTGTTGTGGTCTGTCAGTGTTGCATGTTGTTGATAGAGTTTACTGTGGTGGTAGATTCCAACAGTCGTGCGGTGGAAGATTTACGTGTGAATCTCTTACTGTGTGTCAAGCAATTCTGGGCCAGGTTTGTACGCAATGGCACAGATTATGTTGGCACATCCAGGTTGTGCCTTTTCTAATCAAGCCTGGTGTCTGCTTCTAGACTATGGACTAAAGAAATGTAGTGCTTGGCAAACAGGATACTCTATTAAATATGTGGTGGTTTTCCCGTCTGTCATGTAACAAGGGAATTACAGTTAAAAGGCACTGGACACAATAGTCATCACTTTCTCACAGAGTACCCTGTCTGCCAAACTCTAAATAAGTCCTTCTGCATGATTTTCCCTAGCATTTCCCTCATGTCTCATTGCCAGGCTTCGATGGTAGCACATTTCTGTCAGTATGGGGTTTAATCCAGTTAAGGCCCCGTAGAGAAGGATCCAGTGGTTGTACAGTCAGATTTAATTTGAACTGGGTTGTTGCTGGTGCGGTCCACTGGAACTCATTTTCCAAAACAGGAACTTATGTTTCCTCAAAAGATGTTGATTCTGAGTAAGAAAGAAGGGAGAAAGAAAGAAGAAGAAAGAGTAAACAAGCACTTGCAATGCAATCGGTCTCGCCTTTGGGACCTTATATGCAGCACATTAGCCTGGGTGTTGAAACATCTACTGTCCTTTAATGTGGAGGGAAAGTAAGCACCAAACTGCGTGACATGCCAGGTATGGGAACACATGGAGAGAAATATTGTTTGCGAGCGGGAAATGGTATAGTCCAAAGCCTAGTTTTTAATATAAAATCAGGGCCTTCGGTGGTCAGATTACAAAAAAATACAAGATTTGAAAAAAATATTATTGTCTACAAGTGTTCATGGAAGACAATTTCTATGGAGTGGAAACTAAAGAGTGCTAAAATGATTTTGGTATTTTACTGACCTCTGCTGGTCGTTTTCTATCAAAAAAGTTAAATAGAGGCATTTGCCAGAAAAAGAAGAATAAAAGAAAGTCCCTCAGCAGAAAGCAATTCTGGGATTTTACTGACCTCTGCTGGTCGTTTTCTATAAAGACAGTTAAATAGAGGCAGTTGAATAGAAAAAAAAGTCCCTAAGCGGCAGCAGACAAGTCCTAGGGCTGATCTCCAGAGCCCACAAAGTACATACATATATAAGTATATACTAAAGTATATACAAGAGGTCTCGAATGCTCGACCTAAACAGTGACAAATGGAGACAGCAGGGATAAAAAAAAAGGACCTGCAAGAACATGATAAAGAGGCAGGGAGTGTCTGGTGGTGAATTAAAGAGGCAGGCAGTGGGATCAAGACTACCCCGGCCTGTTATTACAAACCCAGACCATCAATAGAGCCAGCCGCAGGCTTCTGAGCAAAACGTTGGGCTCTAGCACTTATTCTTTTACAAATTAAGCACTGGGTACATATTTAAAACCTTTCTATTGAGCATTTGGCATCTCGTGTGCACTGCTCTTCTGGGCATCAGTGGCATAACACAGGTCCCGCATCAGCTGCGGTGCGGTGGGCCCCCAAGCCCTAGGGGGCCCCCTCAGCAAGGTACTCTGGCCTGGAGAGCTGCTGACTGAGTCCGGAGCGGGTCCCAACAAGTTTCCTTACGCCAGTGATGGGTATGTGTGCAGATATCTTGAACAAGTTTAATTTGCAATGGTACAAATGTGGGGTGGTGCCTGCCTCTCGCTCAGTGGCATTGTTAAAGATCAACTGCTTTTCTCACGATCCACAGATGTTCTGGTTTCTAAAGCAATTCAGTCATGAGAATCAGTGGTATGGAGTGTGGCAAAGGGAACATCGTCTGGGGTCCTCTCTCTTAATATGAATGAATCAGATGCACAGATGAGGTGCTGTCCTTAGAGTGTCTTGTTTCCTGAAGTCCATGTTGCTTCCTGCATGGCGATAGCCATCAGCACATGCGACACTGTACAGCCCATGTCATCGTGTCCTACAGTTGTCTGGTGTGGTGGTTGTACCATGTGTGCTTCGGGGTCCAGGTGGCATTCCCTTGAGTAGGAAGACGAGATTCAAGTGACACATGTACCTATGATATGGCATGTAAATGTGGATGCCTTGTCCATTGCTTTGTCTGTGCAGTGGTATTCTTGTCCATTTGTGGTCTGGGCATACGGTACCGCGACCAACATACCCATCCCTCCACACATAATCTACATCCGTCTTGTTGTTATATCAGAAAGGATTATGTCTCAGTTCCCTGAGTCTCCTATTTTGCATGATTTTATTTTTCTATGTACATCTGTTTAGTTCAAAATGGTCTTTGTCAATGTCATCGAGACCTTTGTTGCTGCCGGTCGCTGTAGGATGCATCTCTCTGGTTTCTGCAGCTATGGGCATAATGTTTGCACTGCGTGCATGCTCATGCTGAGTTTATCTTTGCGGTTTGGGGCTATTCATTTTCTGGAACAGTGGTGTGCTGAGTGATTGCACCTGTCCGAGTTATTTTTGTAACAGGGAACTGTTTCTGTCTGTAGGCATGATCATAACATTCTGTGAATTTTAGTTATGCTTTGTGCAGCTCTCTTGTTCCCTGATTTAGTTGTATTGACTTGAAGTGAACCACACTTGTTATCGTATGCAGAGGCTTATTTTGATATATTCAAGGTATGTGCATTGGGGTTCTTCGCGCTGTGATCACCTGTAGATTTAATGTATTTTAATCTCAGTATTTCCCACAGTTCACATAGAGGCATTTTTTCTAATTTCTGGCAATGTTTCTTTATGAGATTATATTTTCTTTCACCGCTGCTGGGATTCCTTTAAGGACATATTTTGTGTACACAATTCTAACTTTCACTGCTATGGCACACAATACAAACAGCGTCATATTCAGATTCCAGTTCCTGTATTGTCCCTCTTCTCTTTTCGAGTGGGATGTATGATGGTACATCACAAACGCTTACATCGTATGCCATTACATCATAATTGTTACATTGCATGCTCCCTTAGATCGTGAGTAACCACAACGCATACCATGACGTCGCATTTGTATAGCAATGCATGCAAAATACATTCACACCGCATACAGACACCCCGTATGCTTTTAAATTGCGATTTTTAAACGTTTGCGCATTTCCCTTCACCCGACCCTAAACCCTAATCCTTGAATCATAAAACAGTACCCTACAATATGACACGCTAACCCTAAGCCCTAAACAGTGAAGGCTGTAAAGCAAGCCTACACTACAACCTCAACCCTAAGCCCTAATCCCCAAAGGCCAAAACAGTACCTATACTGCAACTAGCCCTAAGCCCTAACGCAACCCCAAAACAGCACCTATACTACTAGTAGCCTTAAGCCCTAATGCCTGAAGCCAAAAACAGCACCTATACCACCATTAACCCTAAGCCGCACCGCAAAACCAATACAGTACCTATACTACAAGAAGCCCTAAGCCCTAACGCAACCCCAAAACAGCATGTATTCTACTAGTAGCCCTAAGCCCTAATGCCTGAATCCAAAAACAGCACCTATACTACCATTAGCCCTAAGCCCTAGCGCAACCCCAAAACAGCACCTATTCTACTATTAGCCCTAATGCAAAAATCCAAAAACAGCACCTATGCTACCATTAGCCCTAAGCTCTTCCGCAATAGCAAAACAGTACCTATACTACAAGAAGCCCTAAGCTCTAACGCAACCCCAAAACAGCACCTCTTCTACTAGTAGCCCTAAGCCCTAATGCCTGAATCCAAAAACAGCACCTATACTACCATTAGCCCTAAGCCCTAACGCAACCCCAAAACAGCACCTATTCTACTATTAGCCCTAATGCTGAATCCAAAAACAGCACCTATACTACCATTAGCCCTAAGCCCTACCGCAATAGCAAAACAGTACCTATACTACAAGAAGCCCTAAGCTCTAACGCAACCCCAAAACAGCACCTATTCTACTAGTAGCCCTAATGCCTGAATCCAAAAACAGCACCTATACTACCATTAGCCCTAAGACCTACCGCAATAGCAAAACAGTACCTATACTAAAGCAAAAAACAGTACCCTACACTCTAAGCCCTAAATACGAGGGGCCTCCTTACCTGTCTCTTGTCGTTGTTCCAGCGTTGTCTCCCTGTCGTCTGTGTCCCCTGGAGCCCGTCTCGACGCCCCCCGCAGCCCGTCTCGGTGCATCCATTACATCCCATGCATTGGGAATGCATGCGCTCTGAAAGCGCATGCGATGTAATGGCATGCGTAGACAACGCACGCGTCGTAACCTCACGTGCGTTGTAAGTGCACACGATGTAAACGCATGCGTCGTAACGCATGCGTTGAGATGGTTGTCTCCCTTCGAGTGCATGTAATTTGGGCTGGCCAAAGCGACCTGAAAGGCATACCACTGGCAGCAGCGTTTTTTTGGTCTGAGCATCTTCAGACAACATGGCTTACCAACCTGGCCAACAAGCTTGATGGCTCAATTAATTTCCATCATTTCACTTTTTAGGTTTTTAACGCAACCACATCCAGCTTGCTTTGGGAAACACAGCTAAAGACAGTGGGTGTGAATATTTCCAGAAATTGTGGACTTTAGGGCTTTAGAAAACTTTGAGCGGCTGTCCAAGCACCGTCTGTCACAAACGCTGATCTCACGGAGATTGGTCGACTGTAGCAGCTTGGGCCAGTGGCTGCCAGGGAGGCCGATCAATCATCCTCGGCTAATTGGGAATCAAGCAGCCAGGATTATGTCTAAGGCCTGATGGGCAGTGTGCCCACCTCTGGTGTTTAAGCAGCCCCACTGGCATCCCCTTGGCTTGTGTTGATTTTTCGAAACTCTAAGTGTGGACCATAAGGCAGTTAATGGCACATGTCCAGAAAAATGACCAGACTCGGTTTCCATCTCTCAAATAAAACTTTGCGGTAGACTAACATCCCGAAAAGAATTCCTTCTTAAATGAAACTGCCTTTCTGGAGAGTTCTGGGTCTTTTTTGTGCAAGGGATGTCGGGTAAATCGCTCAGGCAGCCTTTATGAATGCTTTCAGAAATTGCTGATCCCAATTTCCTGCTCTTATTGCTGTTCTTAAATAAATTATTTTTGGGATATTTTATCACAAATAATAATAAAGCATTGACAAAATTATCACTGCTATGTCTGAGGCGTTAGTGTGTAAGATTTGAGTAATCGGTCAAGTACCTAAACCTATGAGGTGTCTGTCCTTCACTGTAGTATCCTGTAAGATGTCTCATTCCCTGAGCGTGGGGTATCTGTGAAATTTTCCACTCAGCCCCTTGCCAGTAGATTTTCAGTGACAACTGATATAACGAGAGCCTACCCGGGAAGATGGAAAAACAAGCATTGGCAAAGCCAATAGGTCTCGCCATTTTGACCTACTGGCTATGCCAATGTTTTTTCCCTATATGATGCAGCATCAGCAACACACAAAAAAAGAAAAGAATAAAGATAATGATGCAAATGTGTGTATAAGCGTCTTAATGTAATGACACTGCTGACGGCTGCTACTCACTGAAAAAAGCACTTTAACACCCCAGCAGGGGTAACAAGTGCTATATAAATGCAAAACGTTTTCCCTCTTCTATCCCTAGCTATTCTTCTGAATCCAAATAACTGACTAACCTATCCACCACTCAAATTACTTTCATATTTTACTATACTAACTCAACACTAATCCTTTATGGGTTCCGTAGTAGCGTGCCACTTGCCGAAAAAGCATTTTGACGCCTCGTAAGGGGTAGTAAGCGCTATATAAATGCAATTACAATACAATACAATTCCTTAAGCATGCACATACATAATGAAGCATAGGTGTGTAGCCATACAGACGCATGCCTGTGGCATTACAGGAGCATTGGTTTTTTTTGTTAAATATAACTATCTAAGCTAGGGGGCAGCGTTTTAAGTAGTACATAAAAACAAGCACTGGCAAAGCCAATGGATCTTGTTTGCCATAGGCATGAGTCTGTTAGTGCCTGCTGTGTCTGGATGACACAATGGAAATCTCTCAGAGATGCACCTCAAATGGTAGTCAGGTGGCATGCTGTGTTTAGCACAGAATTTAAATTTGCATGTTTAAGCCACACCCTTAATTCCAAAGAACACGCACCTTGGAAAAGATTCAAGGTTATGCTCCCTTTGCCATGCCCCTTTTCCCCTTTTAGAGACCCCCAAACCCGCCGCCGTTTTTTCATCCCACTCAAAGCCCTGGCACAAACGGTATTTTGTTGTGTAACAGCATAGACAAGATTAAAAGGCAGTTTTGGACCAACCACTGTTTGCGCTACCCCAGTCCTGGTCTCTCTAATCTGCGTGTGACCAAGGGAAGAAATATAAACTTGCTCGGCGAACTCCAACTGTGCCATAACACAATGGGCCACTGGGGTTGTTGTTCCACCAAAGTGTGCACTCCACTTGCCTTCCTGCTGTAGA
Source organism: Triturus cristatus (assembly GCF_964204655.1). Taxonomy (NCBI): domain Eukaryota; kingdom Metazoa; phylum Chordata; class Amphibia; order Caudata; family Salamandridae; genus Triturus; species Triturus cristatus. Next base: position 849,228,701 of record NC_140590.1, read on the forward strand.
ACTCGCACCCACTGGGGCACAAATCAAAGTGGATGTCGATGGGGTTACGAGGCTCTGTGGACAAGCAGAATATTCTACATTTTACATCTTGGATACAAAAAAATAAGAGTGTTGTCCTGGGCAGATTTTTTCATTTTAATGGTCACTAGATTCTGGCTTTCTTCAGGATAGCACGGAATTCAGTAGGGGTCTCCTCAACATTCCCCCCATCCCCACCCCATCTCGTTGCCTAATTGCGCAGGAAGATTTTCTCCTAAATACACAAATTAGCAGGCGACATCTTCCTGTACACTTTTGAGTGTACAAAAAGTATATGGTGCCCTATGTCTTTTTAAGGATAATAAGGACTATCCGGAAGTAGGTAATTAAGGACTAACAGATTTAGGTACCATTTCCCTGGGAGTGAGGTGGTAGAAGCTAGTACATGCTCAACAGAAGTTTTTTTTTAATGAATTGTGAGACACATTTGGCTCCAGGGTGACACTTTGACCCCACTTTAGGGATAATCCCGTTCACCAATACATTGTGGTTAAGAAAGATGAGAACATGTCCCTTGTGAAAATATCCATAAAGACTTTGATTACCTTGGAGAAGTTTGGGACTTATCTACTCCATCACCATGAACTAGTAGTGAGTTTCACTGTGCTAAAGAGAGTCCACAATATTAATTACTACTAAATGTCTTGATGGTAGAGAAAGAGATAAGGGAATTGGGGCCTCATGTTTGAATTTCCGATAGCTTGCTATTAGGGACAGGCCCTCATTAACTTCTGAACCTCATGTAAAAAAGAGCTGGCAAAAAAGTCTAACACAAGATCTACCCTTTTACCTCCACTTGCAGTCTCTTCATGGTCTTATGGATATCTTGGGCTGAAATAGGCTCCCAGGATGGGCACAGCATCTTAAGCTGCAGGGGATGTGCAAGCATTTCATCCTCTCTAGTTTATCTACAAGACAGCCTTTTAAACTCCTTGGTTTACCCTCAATCCTCTTGGTTTGTGATGATTTAGGGTATTTGTGGTGCCTTTTGCAACCGTAATCTGGCGATCACTGCATCAGCCGAGAGCACCACGTTGGTGGTTAAGTCTCCCCAGGTGAGTAATTCTCCAAAAGCATAGCCACACATTCCATAAAAAGACTAGGACGGTGTATGCTTTTGAAATTCTATCCACGTTGTTGCACTGAGCTGCTTCAGTGAAGCTTACGGACAAATGCAGGACCAAAGCTAGGCTGAAGATATGCTTTTGGGAACGATTCTTCCTGACGTTAACTTTCATTACTCAGAGATAGGGGTGGTGTTTTTGTTGCCAATGTAGTGCCCCCTTAGGATCAGAATGGAATTCCCACAAGACCCGATTTTTCTGAAACTGGTCATTCATGGTCTGTGGCTCCAACATTCTATGCAATAGCACAGAAGCTGTAGTGTTCCCTTTCTGTTAACCATCTTGCACTGGACGCGATTCCTCAGGGATCCAATCCAGGTCCTTGAGGAGTTCAGCAATGCTGCCCTCATTTTTAACCGAGTACAATAAAGGAGAACTTCTATAAGGGCTGCAAACTTCAAAATGGAAAGATTTTAAGATTTCTCTGTTCTTTCTTTTTCTATATTGTAGGATGGTGCAGCTGCACCTCAGGCTTCCTCTCAGAGGAATATACAGCCTACTTCCAAAGCAGAAAACACACAGACAAGTCAGTTTAATAACAGAACTAGACAACAATCATCACAATACATAGTGCATAAAACTTGAGTGCTGGCAGTGCTTGCTCAGTGGTTGGATTACAGATGTCTGTGGAGATGGATGGAAAGGCTGAAAATGTCATTTCCTTACCAACACAGGCACCAAGAATGTAAGAGCCATGGGTTGAGCGTAGGACAAAAAGCAAACCAAAATGATTGATTCAAAGTCCACGTATTGTCAACACTTGTGTTGTTGAAGGATCTCTTGGAGAAGGGTGCCGGTTGTCAGACCATCATTGTGAAGTAAAGTTTTATTCAAACAGTATTGTTAGAGGACAAGTTTGTTAGGCCCTTACCTGCAGAAGTCCAAAGTGTGGATTGAGCCTGTCTGTCTCCTAGGAGATTTCTGGATAGAGAAGCAGCTTCCAGCTCCCTGGCCAGCAAACCTTGTCTGAGCTAACTGGGACCTTATTTAGTCTGCTATTGATTGGTACATGTGTAAACCGATTGGTGGTTGTATCTGGTGTTTCTATTGAATTAGGGTTTGTGTCCTCATTGGTTGGGTATTTGAGGGTTCTGATTGGTTTCTGGGTCTGTGATTCAATCAATGTAGGGTTGGGACTAGGGCTAGGGTTAGGATTTCTATTGGAAGTAGGGACTAGGGCTTCCTGTGCCATTGCTTGTTGGGACTAGGGTGGGACTAGGGTTAGACCTTTAATTGGAAGTAGCGATTAGGCTTCTGGTGTGATTGGTTGCTGGACTAGGCGTGGGACTAAGAATAGGGTTAGGCTTTCTATTGGAAGTATGGACTAGGGCTTCCTATGCCATTGGTTGCTTGGACTTGGGTTGGGACAACTGGTAGGGCTAGGGCCTCTATTGGACGTAGGGATCAGGGTTTTTTAAACTGATTGGTTGCTTGTACTAGGGCTAAGATTGGCTGTAAGGTCCTGGTCTCCTACTGGTTCCAGATTTTAGGGGTAGTGTAGTATTTGGATAGTGTTAGGGCTAGGGTACCCATTGACTGAAGGGGTAACCTGATTACTAGGACTATAAAAGGCCAGGGCTAGGGCATCTCAGCCCGGGCGGAGAGGCTAAGGGCGGAGAGGCTAAGGGCGGAGAGGACAAGGGCCTGTTCGTGACTAGTCGGGACCAGGGCCAGAAATGCTGCCCATGTTCCCATTCAGTAATACCCACCCACAATGTATTTACACTATAGATATGTACCTATCTTTGTGTATTGCTTTGTATAAATATGTAGAATAATTATGTTGCTAAAAAAGAAAAATCATCTTTTCCATTGTGCATCTATGTACCTCCATGTACTTGGATCTGTGTCTGTTACTTTTCTCCTGAAAAAGCATATCCAATGCATTACCCTATTTCTCATTCTGTACCTCTATCAATATTTTTAATCTACATATATATTTACCTCCTTTGTGCATCTATATACTTTCAATGTACTTATGGATCTATATATTTATCACTTTCTTCTAATTTGGCATTTCCAATGCATTACCCTATTTCTTAGCCTATACTTCTCTCATTATATCTTCTAGCCCAACTTTCTGACCCATCTCAAACTACTTTCTACTACTCTTTCCAATGCACTACCCTATCTCTCACCCTATACATCTATCAATATATCCTCTACGTCCACTCTCTCATTTATCCCAAACCCCATACCACTACTATGATCCCCAAAATAACCCTTTCTAGACTCTACCCCTCTTTGCATCATCTGACACCTCTTTTACTATCCCTATCCCCCAAAACAAACCTCTATAAACTCTTCCCTCTGACTCTTCCCCTCCAAAAACACTTTTTACTCATCCAAAAGCCTCCCCCTACTGCATTGACCTAAAAAAAGAAATTAAAAAAAAATCCTTCACTCTTCTATCCCTCCACTATCCTTTTCATTCAAAATAACAGACTAACCTGCTCACTTCTCAAATTCCATATTCCACTATACTAACTCACCACTAATCCTTTATGGGTTCCAGAGTAGTGTGATACACGCCAATAAAGCGTTTCAACACCCCATCAGGGTTACAAGCGCTATATAAATGCAAACCTTTTTTCCCTTTTCTACCCCTCCCCAACCCTTCTCAATCCAAAAAACTGACTAACATATCCACCACTCAAATTAATTTCATGTTTCACCATACTAATTCAACACTAATCCTTATGGGTTCCAGAGTAGCGTACTACTTGCCAAAAAAAGCGCTTCAAAACCCCATCAGGGGTGGTAAGCGCTACATAAATACAAACCTCTTTCCCTCTTCCATCCCGCCACCTACCCTTCTCTATCCAAATAATTGAATAACATATCCACCGCTCAAATTACTTCATATTTCACTATACTAATTTTCAACATTAATCTTTTATGGGTTCCGGAGTAGCGTGCTACTCGCCAGAAAAGCGCTTCAACACCCATCAGGGGTAACAGGTGCTATATGAATGCAAACCTTTCTTCCCCTCTATCCCTCTGCTATCCTTCTCACTCCAAATAACTGCCTAATATCCACCACTCAAATTACTTTCATATTTCACCATACTAAATCACCACTAATCCTTTATGGGTTTCTGGAGTAGCGTGCTTCTACACCCCTCAGGGGTAACAAGTGCTATATAAATACAAACCTCTTTTCCTCTTCTATCCTTCTGCTATCCTTCTGAATCCAAATAACTGACTAACTTACCCACCACTTAAAATGTACTTGCATGTTTCACTATACTAATTCAACACTAATCCTCTATGGGTCCCGGAGTAGCGTGCCACTCGCCGAAAAAAGCGCTTCGACGCCTCGTCAGAGGTAGTAAGCGCTATACAAATGCAATTACAATTACAATACAATACTTGCCTTTAGTGACAAAGTTAACATAAGGCGAAGCTGGGGGAGGGCCTTGGTGCATGAATGATTCAATAGGCCTTAATCTGGCAGCACCTTCACCCATTTCACGGGAGAGACCCGCTCACCTTCAGGCAGTTAACTTCAATGCACTGTATAAACAGCAAATACAACTTTTGTATCACTCTGGCTGGCAGCACATCTGTTCACGACCGGCACTTAAAGAGTTGCCTTAGACGTAGGCAGCGGTTTCTATTTTCCGCTCATTTCCACAAAGCCCAGACGTGAGACTACCAGAGTGCCAGGCCAGAGTTTCTTGCATAGCAAACAGTGAGAGGCAGCATGCGGCCACAAAGCACCAGTCCCCGACTGTCACCTTCCCGCTCATCTGTTGTGTGTGTTCTGCGGGTGTACTGCAAGTGCTGCGAGGGCGCAAGGAATGGGCGAGCGGTCAAAGGTGCCCCATCCACAGAGCTAGGCTAGAGCCACGTGGGAGCAGTGCAGAAACCAACCTTTAGAAGGCAGGAGGGTAAGAGTGATACTGGGTGTACCAACGGTGCTCATGGTAACACGCTGCTGAGAGAGCTGAGAATGCCCAGGGAGCTGAAGTCCTGGTCTCGTATGCAGAAATCAAAGCTCGGACCCCACTGAATTGTAATAAATGGGGAGTGGGGGTGATGGTTGTGTGATGTGTGGGATGCCAGTGTTGGAACAGCTTGGTGCTAGCGCAGAAGGGTGGATGCTCACTGAGAGAGGTGTGCATGCGCCTGGTTACAAGAACCGAGGTACGCTGGCAGACCCATAAAGGTGGAGAAGTCAGCGGGGGAGTGCTGGTGGGGGGGCATTCGCAGTGCGAGGTCTCAGCCGTGTGTGTGCTTGGAGGGTGGGGAAGGGCTCGAGGGCAAGGAGGGAGGGGGAAAGTCACGAACAAACAAAAGTGAAAGCTGCCCAATAACAATGTTTCCAAAACATAAGTCTCGGCGTTTGTGAAGTCATGCTGATAGACTAGCGGAGGGAATGAAAAGCAAGCTCACACTGCCCTCACTACCAGATTCTGCACAAATTTAGAATGGATTCACCAAAAGACTTTATTTTTAAGTTCAGAACATTTTTATTAAAAGAAGAAATGCTCAAATATTACATAATAAGATATAAAGCAAGAAATAAGTAACCAAAAATAAGTAAATAGCAAGTTAAGTAATGACAATAATATAGGCTGTAATATGAAACATCAGAGATTAGGAGTAAATAGAAGCAAAAACTGGCAATCGGTATGAAATAAAGCCATACAAAGGGATATGAAATATATAATATAATCAATAGCATAGTTGAAAAAAACAAACCAAAGAACGAGAAAGAAATACCTTGTTTAAAAAGAACAGGAAATCATGGAGGTTTAGAAACTTCTTGCTGTATCGGGGTACCCACCAAAAGACTTTATACATGCTCAACCTGCCCTCACTGCAGGTCTCCCTACAGTACTATCATTCTCTCTTCTCTTTAGAGTGATCTTTGCACAAGCTAACATGTCGGGGCGGCTGCATAAAGTAAACAACGAGTGCGGCCATCCATGATGAAAGAGTCGGTCGGCCTAACACCACAGACCCCTTGCTTACATGTGGAGCTTGAATCCATGCCATCTGAGAGCTCCAGCCCCTCTGCGAGACTGAAGGAGGAAGGGGAGAGCCCAAGGATGAATGGAATCCGGAGTCTGAAAGAGAGCAAGGACAGTTACCGGACGGTCGCCTAAAGTCAACATCGAGCGCGGCGCTCATGTTGAAAGAGTCTGCACAGAGCAAATGAATCAGAGCGAACAAAATGCTTCTTAATAAAATTCAACCCAACAAAAAAACAATTCTGTGAAATGGGAACACTTACGAAACGTGGAAGACTCATGCAGCTGGAACAGCGACTTGGGAGGGAACCAAACTGCCTCATCCATACAGGAAGAGGGAGGGGGTGCCGCCATACGCTGTACTGTGTGGTGGCCAAACAGAATGTTCTCAGAGTGAAATCACTGGAAAGAGAGGTAAACTCAGGAAGGAGGGACTTTAACAGAAATGCACCAATAGCAAGCCAGTATTTCTGAAGGATGCAGCTAACGGCCAATAGCAATGGGTGGGTTTGCCAAAGCCACACAATGAGATACAACCGGTCATCACTGTTGCTCGACCTAATGAAAGGGAGAGAGATGGAGAAGTTAATAAAGAAGCTATGAACTTTTTTAAAATTATAATTGCAAAGTTACCTTTGCTGAGTAGCCGATCACATCTATGGTTTTTAGCCAAATTGTAAGAACTGATGCCAAAAACTGCGCCATTGTGACAGGATTTTCTAAAATTACCTTGGGGAGTGTGGACCTCTAAGATGCCTAGAGAGGGCCAAGCTTTCCTAGTACACAGCAAACATTTTAGTATACTTTGTAAACTAGGTCTTTTATGCAATTAGTGTATGAATTGTACCTTACAATGCTACGTTTTAGCCCATTTTTTGCAAAATATCCTTCCTGTCTTATGCGCATTTGTATAGCATATTTCTACCATATGTATTCTTCCCTGAGTCATTTTTTGGACCTGGGTGCCATTAGTATCCTTGTTGATTGCTACGAGATTTGTTTGTTGATATTTTACTTGCTTGTTCCTAGTAATGTTCTAAAGTGAGACAATTTCAATTAATACTTCATTCGATTATTCATTAATAGTTATAAAAGCACATTGTTCACACAATATATGATTGGATATATTCTAAAAATCAGTTGACATAATTACAAAACTACAAAACGAATCACATTCAACAGTAATTATCAGTATATAAAAAATTAAAATAGCCAATAAGAGAGCAAGAAGATGTGGATGGCCTTGTTTCTCAACCCCTAATATATCCCAAACAAACAAGAACAGGCTCACTACCAATAGGCCATAAGCCGTGATGTGTGAAACCATTATTCCCCCACTTTACATCAGTTGCTTTTACTTCCCTACCCAAGGTATCCATTAATAAACCTTTTTAGAGTGGAAAGGACAACCTTGGGGCAGTTTTAAAACCACTCACAAAACAAAAACCAGCTCCACTGTAATCAGGCATTGCAGCACACGCAGCACTCGGGATGTGCTAGGCATCTTGGGTGGGAACTCAATGAGGAAGCATGCCACAAACTAGGTTGCTGGGTGAGGGTTCTTTAAAATAAAAACGAATGGTTCCCCGGATGCAAGAGTGAAGAACATTCATGACAACAGAGCCTATTGGTAGCAAGCTCGTTCTTATTTGTTTGTGATCTATTAAAAATTAACTATGATCCTCGGTACGATTCAATACATTGTACAACACATCGATCAAAACATTAGTCTCGTACATTGCCGCAGGACAGATGTTATACATAAACCTACTCTATAGCACTCTTCCGTAGAAGAAAGCCTTTGTAGAAAGATTAAAGCAGTTCTACATCTTTAAAAAGCAAGTGACACCAAATCAGAAGTAAAAACATACTTGAAAAGACTCAAACAAATTACCAAACAATTATGAAATGAAGTAGAGGTTGGGATGAATATTAGTCACAAGGGCGGTTACATATAGACACCTATCCCTATTTACACAAGGGGAAAAAAAACTGCCATATAGGAGAACCAAATCTAATCCTACTAAGGAGAGATTTCCTCCTCAAGTGGATGACTTAGGGACCGATTTATATTTCGGTGGCTGTCCCCTTTCTCCACCAGGGTGATGAAGTTAATTACTCTGTCACCCTGTCAGAGAAGGCCACCACCGAATTTAGAAATGAGCGCCAAGCTAGCAGTCATTGCTAAAGCATTGGCAGGAACTGGTGTCACAGTGGTTTCTGTCAATCCTTTTCGCAATTTGATGCAGGACTCAGTCAATAAGATGGAGCCTTGCACCAAACTGTTTTCTATTTTTTATTTTCAAAAAGAAAATCCAAATGGGGGTTTGCTTTTTGACAGTAAAAATTATATTGCTGCACTCACCATGGGAGTCATTGTCCATAGTGAGGGGTGCATTTTATGTTTTCTCTGTCCCTTGCCTACAGGGTTTGCCTAACGGAAATGGACAGTAAAAGCAGCTATATCCTAATTGGACGGACGGACATATAGCCAACTCTCCAATGGCCTTCGTTGACCCCTCAGAGAAGTTTGGCTATGACAGTGATGGAGTAGTCACTGCTGAAGCCAATCCTGAGGTCGGCCTGCATTTAAATCGGGCACTGTGTTGGTGGGGATGGAACACCATTGTTGTTGTGATGGAGTGCCCCCTCTGCCAACATCTAAATCAGCCCCTAAATCATCATATGGTTCCATGTCTCAAGAGCCTTGGATCATTACATACTCTTTATTAGCTGTCTTTGTAAACTTCCACCTTATTTCTCTCAGAGCGCCTTGCTTCCAAAAAAGACTGTTTAAGCCAGATTTTAGCATTTGGTGTTGATTCGTATGGGTTCAACAATATTGAGGGTCTAACCAATTTCTCAGTGCAGGACGTTATACAAGCGATCCATGGAATCGTCACGTCAGACCATGGTCCTAGAACAGACAGTCTTGTATTGTGTCTTTAAGGTAGGCATATTTATTACACAAGATGAAACACCATCTTAACAAATGAGCCAGTTTAGTTTGATCCTTTATGTAACTAAGGTCGAGCTATTCATGTAACCTTATGTGAGCTGCTAGCGGGTTCACTCAAATGTCGCTGACACATGCGATTTACTTCAACCTGTAAATTACTCATGTCCCTGCAACCCCATATGCCAGCACATGTCACTACAGGAACATATTTCCTAATATAAACTTTCTCTAGGGGTACAATTGGTCTGTTACCAATATTTGTCGTCAAGTTAAATAGAAAACCCACAGATAAATGTGTAAATCATTAATACTTAATAGTTAAACATGGGGCTCACAAATATATGGAGTCGAAGGAAATTGATGTAGGATGTACCCTCTCAACCGGGTTTCTATTAATTGAAGAATCCTGAATCCTAACTCTATAGATGAAAGATATATCAGGGAGACATTCTCAATAACTTAGGGGTCGACATTACAATGGCGGGGGGATCTAGACTACTACCATAGCGGACACAAAGACCGTCTTCCACAAAACCCCCACAGGCAATCGGTACGATTGCCTGGCGGAGTGGTCTGCATCCTAAAAAGGGTGGCGGTGCCTAGCAGGCACCGTCTGCCAAATTAGCCCCGTCTGCCAAATTAGGTTGCTGTCTTCAGCCAGCCTTTCCATGGTGGAGAACCCACCATTGAAATGCTGGTTGAGATTGGCTTTGAGGGTCCGTTGCGGGCCCCCCTTGTGTTGGGGGGAGGTGTGGGTGCTCTGAGCGGGTACCCATGGTACCCCCCTACATTTCACTGCACCAAGTGGCAGGCACCGTGTGGTGCCTGCCACGTAGTGCAGTGAAATGTAAAACATGCATTTTGAACATCCGGGGTGGGTGCTGCAGTCAGCAGCACCCGCCACAATGTTAAAGTGCAAAATGCAACTGCCATGGTGCTGGTCGCATCCTAATTGGGTGTGCAGGACCGCCGCATGTATTGCGGACGGTCCTGGTCACCACCACGATGGCGGATGGACTCCAGTCCGACCGCCATCGTAATCGGCCCCTTAGTTTTCACTTTCCGGCAGACAATAAATCATTTTAAAATGATCCACCCATCGCTAAGTTTCAGTGCTCATGCCGAGAAAAAGCCTAGGGTTTTACAATAGTTTGGTGAAATTAGCTGCCTTCGAAGAGAGAGGGTGTGGCTTAACGGCTAGGGCGGCCGACTTTGAAGCTGGGGAACCAGGCTAGAGTCTGGCTGGAGGCTCAAACATCTCCTAATGTGACCATCTGTAATGCAACTGGTGCTCATGTAAAGCGCTCTGATACCTTTGGGTCAAGTTGGCCCTGTATAAAACTACAACAACAAAAAAGAAGCATTAGTATCTTTCAATTTGAAAGGGAAAAAACAACTTCTCCTAAGCATGTATATTAGGATCTTCTCTCCTTTTTACAGAGATTGGATATTGTCACTGCTGCCATGGCTCTCTGAAGAGCTTTCAGGCACAGCCATGACCTGGGAGGGGTGTTTCAGCATGCAGGGTGTGGTCTAGATGTTACAGCTGTGTCCTGTTCATCGGAAGGCACACACCCAGAAGTTTGTGACATACGGGACCATGGTTCCCATGTGTGGATAAGTACAAAAGCCACATCTGGGAGCCTTGTTGAGCTTGCCATTGATTTTGTATTGGAACCAGTATACTTTCCTGATTGCTGTCACTCCAGATATTCTTCTTGGTGCATCATGACATCTTGGTGCCCACTACTTCCACTTGACTTTCGTTCTTCACCTGCACTTGCAATGCTCTGGAGGATGCCTGTCATACGGTTCCTACCAATGAAGTAGGAATGTGCATCTGGAGATAATAAGCATCAAAATATGGGGAGTGAGTCTACTCATATAATCAGACTATGTTAGCTCAATTTCTGGCTAGCTCACAGGATGCCATCTGGACCTCTAACCTGACAGCACATTGGATGGGGTCTGCAAACTCAGAGCATGAACACTCTAATTCCCCCAAGGAAATCATGAAAACACATCTACCCTTTCAATGGTACTCAGGCATGCCCAAAGATAAACACAAGAAATACACAGATTGGAATTTCAACCATTTATTGAAGCAATTGTATTCTTGGGTAGAAAACATGAGCTTCACTTATTAGCTGGAGGAAACAAAGCATTGTTACCAGCATTACAATAATGGTGAAAAAGATGAACAACTCAACTATTATAATTTTGCAGTGAATTATAAAAATATATGAAAATATGTCATACTGATACTCCTACCTAACACTACCTATACTATAGAGAGCACAGTGAAAATGCGTTCTTCCAGATCACTTGGAGCACCTAACTCTCTGTACCTGTGTGTGATGTATTTGGAAGCCAGTCTGGTGTAGAGCAGGCCACCTTTGCATGATATAAGGAACTCAACTCAGAGGCTGTTTATATCATAAAAGCCTGGTTCCATTTGCACTGCCAGAGGTGCATTGCTGATGTGATTGGTTGTCTTTCTGATTGAAAGTTGTCTCCAACTGGACAACAATATACAAGGGCAAAGTGCTCAGTGTTCTGTAGCCTTGGACAGAGTGTATAAATGTTGTGATTAAACATCTACACAGAAATGTGCTTGCAAGCAGAACACTTTCTGAGTATATGATCATGTACATGCAAAGCATGTAGAAAAGTCACCATCTAAAATAGATGTCAAGTTTAAATATGTAAGTCAAGATGGACGCTTTTGTGCACGGGCCCTTTTGAATCCCACAACATGCTGAGGACGCATACAAAATAAGAAAATCCTTACCAACAGAAGACTGCTCATAAGAGGTGGTAAGGTGTGAGTTGCAAGTGTTGTTTGGAATAAGACTTACTGTTCTGGATACTCTCTCTCTGGCCATCTAAAGTTCGAATTCTGCATTTCCTGAAAAATAAGGATAAAATGAGAAAAGATGGGAAAAGTGCTTTTCACACCATTTATAAGACTTTTGTGTTAATTTCCTTTTTGAATTTTCAAGACTTTTGTTTAATTTTCCTCTGCCCCCATCTTCATCAATGGGTGGCTTCTCAAGCCGTAAGTGTTTTCTGGGAATGTCTATATAATTCCCAATCTAGGTTGTTGTGAATTACCTCCCTGTGCTATATCTCAGGTAATCAGGAGGAGGGGGCGTTCCAAATGGGTGATTGCTTAAGACAGACATTGACTCTGGAAAGTCACACATGGATACTCTTGTTTTCTTTTTATTTAGGCACTATTGAAATCCATGTTCTGTTTCCCATAACCTGAAGCCACGATGCGAAAGAGGGAAGTTTCAGGTAAGCTGTGCGCTAGGGATAGATGTGTTCTTAAAGGATCTCGTGTTGGAAATATCTAATAGTTTATACAATATCTTTGGTTTTGATAGTTACATGTATACAAATTTTCCATTACGCCCTGGGAGGGAACCAGTGTGGAGCATTTATGCTGAGATGGACCAGGCTAAATGTAAGACTTTATCCTTCTTTTCTCAATCCACTTCCTCTTTCCCACGATGACTGGCACAGCCTGAATCTTAGTCAGGATTTGGGCAGTTACAGTGTTTTGGCTGGCATTGAGAGCTTGCTTCTAGGATCGCATCTCGCTTCAACAACCTAAAGAAAGAAACAAGTTAGTGTGAAGTGTTAAGCTTATCAACAGTTCTATACTATATGATTTCTGTCATATCTTTGGGCTCGCTTTCAATGCCCTGCAGAATGTTTTATTGGCTAAGCAACAAACATTACTAACCCACACTAGAGTCATAACAGGGGCTTCTAAAGGGCTTAAGGATCAATGTCATGGCTTCACCACTGAGCTTAGTGAAGGCCTCAGAGATCTTCAGTGGGCTGTCACTCATAGAGAGGAACCAGTGTAAAAGTTTTGAATTAAGCTCAATTAACTTATACAATAACGTTCTGGGGTATGCACATTTCCAAACTAGCCTCAGCCTGTTTTCTTTTGTAGTGAGTTTTGTACAGCCCTCAGCATTAGTAAATGTTTTATCCATTGGTGTGACTATGGTGACAATAAGGGCAGTGTGATCACTATAAATACTTGTGCTGCATTATCCTGCTATCATTTAGTGTCTCAGATTTCCTGATATAATTGACAATAGAGCTAAATTTCTGTCTTACAATTGTCCGCATAGGAGATTTTAGGGGTCCCAATGACCTAGAGCATTACATAAATCGCTGCACATTAAATAGTTATATGAGATGTTTCCCCTGGAATCCTGAGCATGGATCCTCTATCTATCTAGAATAATTCAATAGGAGGATTTTTGGTGCCTAACAATTACCTATTCCCCAACTTACCATTAGATCCTCCCCATATCAAAAACCTGTGACCTTTTCCTAAACTAGACATATTAATAGACAATTTATTACTAAGCTTAAATAGGATATTGTAATTTAAAATATCATTTATAACCCAGGTTGCCTGCATCATAATGATATGAAAGAGATGAATATAATCTAACCTGTTCTCTTTGTTTAATTTGTACGTGACATCCACAATATTTAAATCTACTATTTTTATTTTTTAGTATGCCACAGATATATAATTCTTAACAATGCCACAGTTTGCTCCCTTCTTTGCTTTAGTTCCATACCTACAGAGCAGGGTCGGATTGGGAGGGCAGGCAGTTGGGCATTGGCTGATGGGCCGGTGCCTGAGGGTGACATGTGGGCCCATTTTTAAAGGGCCTCAGCTTCATTCCTGCCCTCCCAGGCCATCACACTTCAGGCTGTGGTGTGCAGGGCGAAGATGTTAAGTGTGACAATCTGCCTTAATTGTGGCCAGGTGTTGCTCTATTTGTTGGGTCATTCTTACCTCGGCCCCCCCCCAGTGAGGCCGCGAAGGAGTGTCTTGCCCCTGTCCCCTCTCCTGCCAGATCATCACATTCAGGCAATGGTGGGTGGGGGCGGGTGGGAGCATGCAGGGGCCTGACGGGGGATCTTTGGATATGGACCACCTGCATCTCAGACCCCACTGTAGCAGTGACTGGAGCAGCAGTAGCTGTGTCCTTTTTCTTGACCCCTCCCCTGCAAAGCCATCACACTAAGGCTATGGAGGGCTGGGGAGGGAGTGAACTAGGAGAAGCCTTCCTGGAGAGTGTGTGTGTATTTGCATAAGCCTCGCAGTGTAACCGTTATAGGCTTTTATTAAACTAGAGAGGATGGGATGTATGACATTACAACGCGTGTCATTACAACGCGTGCAGTTACATCGCATGCGTTACAACGCATGCAATGTTACAACGCTATGCCATTACAACGCAATTCTTTACATCGACTTGCGCTAGATGGCGTGCTAACATTAGAAAAGTGTAATTTACTATTCCAACTCCAGTCCACTTAACAGTAGGGAAGGTGTTGGGATAGTAAACTACACTATTTGTAATGTTAGCATGCCATCTAGCGCAAGTCGATGTAAAGACTTGCGTTGTAATGGCATTGCGTTGTAACATCGCATGCGTTGTAACGCATGCGATGTAAAAGTTCAGCGTGGTAAAAACCGCGTTGTAATGGCTGTTCCCCGAGAGGATGTGGAGTTGTGGCCAAAGCTGCCTACTTTGGCAGTTGGAGACCAGATTCAAGACCCATTGTCAGCTCAACATCCTGTGATTCTGGGCAAATCACTTAATCAGCCAACGCCTAAAGAAAAAATGAATTTGCTCTTGTGTAGTGTAACTGTTGCTCATGTAAATCGCTTCAATGCCCTAGCGCCGAGTTCACCTTATGTTAAGCTCAGTGGCTGCTCGCCGAGGGAGTGCTGCGGGGCGGTGAGGCGGGGGAGGGGCAGGGTGGGGGGTAGTAAACTCCAGCATATGGTGTAACGGAGTTAAGTAAATAAATAAATAAACAATTTACAAAGCGCGCGCTGCAACGCCTACTCGGCGATGCAGTGCGTGCATTGTAAATTGTTGTATTTATTTATTTACTTAACTCCGTTACGCCGTATGCCGGAGTTTACTACCCACCACCCCGCTGCACTCCCTTGGCAAGCCGCCACTGGTAAAATTATAAAAAAGCTATTAGAAAATAAAACGGCAATTTATTTATGTTATAAGATTCTGCAAGGGCCAGAGCATGATAATTAGAGAGCACTCTTTATATAAAAATATCCATATTCATTTCTAACATGAACATGGCTTTTCTATCTATTTTTACCTTAACAATTAGTCACGGTTGGGTAAAACAGCTTTAGAACATAGGGGCATATTATCAAGCCAGGCGATAAAATTATCGCCGCTTCAAGCCCATGTTAGACGTCCTTCACATCTAACATGAGCTTCAATTGGAATTCCATAGAGCATATTATCAAGCCCATTATCGCCGTTTTAGCGGCAATTTTCTGCCGCTAAAGCGCCGATAATTTTATCGCCTGGCTTGATAATATGCCCCATAGTTTTAAGTGCTTTCAACTTCCGTTGACTGTGTACATACAGATCCGAGAAAACAAATATAGACTTTCATGATTTTCTTCATTTTCGCACTGGCCAGGATATTAAAATACAGGTCATGTCGGTAAAAAAAAAAGCCAGGTGGCAACCCTAGCCAGATCAGGTATTGTGGCTCTTGGTCCATTTTATTTCACCCCTCCCACCTGGTCAAAATGGAGTTCTTCTAGTTTTCACCAATCTTGTTAATTCCATAGCCTTTAAAATGCTTAGGTTACCGAACATTTAGCTAAAAATGAGTCCAATGAGACTATCCAAATGATGTTTTCTGAAAACGCCCGACCCGCAAATGTGGGCCATTGTTTTGGGACTGCCGCGCCTAAGTGCAATCAAATCCGATCCTGCTACAGAGCACCATTTTGGCTCATGTTGTCAAGCATAATGTAGCACATCTGGAAGCAACGAGAACTGGTTAAATGTAAAGATCCAGACCACAGGTCTCGAGGGAGTTTCAGGTCGCATTATATCACACCTCAAATGCCTAAACAAATATCCCAAAGGCAGAACCCGTATTCGCCCTGGGCATACTGCCCATATATGGGATTCGGACAGAATCCATCCTGCTAGATGAGGGTTCCTTAAAATTTACAATGAAATACTCATCCTCAATCGATTTCCTTCGGACCCCTACGCAGAATGTCATTAAAATTCCACAAATTGCATTTTGTATTTTTACAAAGCCAATGCATAACTTTATTTTTTTAACTGGGCAGTATATTTAGGTGACTCGAGTGTAGTATTTGGAACTTTGACCAAAATAATTATTTGTGGACAGGCAGCGGGGAGAGGGGGGAAGGTAGATTTATAGCAAAGGGAACTTCCATACTTAGCACTAAGACCCCATGGTTAGTCCCAGCCTCAGTGGCGCACCCCACCCCTCCCCCACCTCTCACCCTCTCCCTCACACCTTCTGCGTCTTTTGATTGAATCAGCAGTTCTGGGACGTTTACTATTTGAGACCTCTGGATTTGATGCAAAGGTATTATCCATCTGGTTTGCAAGGGCCCACAGCAGTGGGTCAATGTCAGCATGAACATGTTTAGATGTTTTAGCCTCAAGCCCTGCCCTCCCTGCCCCGGGTCAGATGAGGGCGCAGTACTAGTTGCGACAACCTCATTAGGTGGTAAAAATGTGACACACAATGACACTGAGTGCTTAAAGTGGACTTGTGCTTCAGTCACACACCTGTGCTGTGGAGTTGAGATAAGTATCTAATTTGAAATAAAAAATAATTAATTTTCAATACCAAAAAACAATAATTAAAAAATAAACAGTTAGCAATTAATAATTAATTAACAATTAATTATTGATAAATACCAGTAAATCATAATTAATCAAATAAATTTAATTACCAATTATTAATTAATGAACAATAAATTAATTTCCCCCAAAAAATATTAAATATTAAAAAGTTATTACCAATTAATAATTAATTAACAATAAATTAATTATCAATACTCAACACTAAAATACATATGTACTTAATTACAATGAAATTACTTCCCACCCTATTGCCCTATAACCTCACAACAGACTTCAATAATAAATTAATGCACTTAATATAATTACCAATTAATCAATTAATAAAAATGGATTACCAATTAATTATTTAACATAAAAATCATTATCAATACCAATAAATAAAAATTAAATAATTACTTAATTACAATTAAATTACTTTCCACCCTATTAAAAAAATGATTACTAACTTCTAAAAATGTAATACATATATTCTAAAACAAGTACAATAATTAACAAAAAATATATAAACAAACATATAAAATACATATTGAAAGCCATAACACTAATATTAATATCGATATTAGTAACATCGATATTTTTGCTATCGATATTACTAACTTCGATATTAACAAAAACAATATTTCTTACCCTCGGGTCGATATTCTAGTCATCGATATTCTTGACTTCGATATTATGTCCCTACAATATTTCCAACTCGATATTCTTGTAGGTCAAAATAAAAAACTCAATATTTAGACTGTTTACCGTGTTTTATGTGTACTGTTTATGAAGTGATAAGTGTGAGCGTAACTTGATATGGATGTAACACTAAAGTGGCAAATGTTTAGCCAACTCTATGTCTTGGATCTGTGTTGTGCACGTGATGGTGCCAGGATTGAGTCTACTGTGCACTTTGGTATAGGGTTATGTATAAATATATCTTGAATAGAATGTAATGTTGCAGTGGCAACATCTTACCCAAATATTTGTCATGTATGTTTGTTGTGTGCATGATGCTACCAAGGGTTCTGGTAAAGTGTATTCTTGTAGAAGGGGCAGTTTAAATATTACGTTATATGTAGGTGCTAATTTTGCCACAACACTTAGTCAACTATATGGCTCAGAACAGTGCCATGAGCATGAAGATGCCTAGAAATTATTCTAATGTGTACTGCTGATGTGAAGTAGGAAACATAGACTTGATATGGATGCGTCGCTAATATGTCAAATGCTAAGCCAACTACATAGGTTGGTGAGGTGTTGTACAAATGATGAACAGACAAAACAACAACATTTCAGAACCAGAGGTAATATGTCAAGCAACTCCCAATTGCAACTGTGGCATAGGAGATGAAGTGAATAATAAATGAGTATTCTCAGCATGCTTAAATATGTGCAATTTTCAAACCTTTAAACTGGTAGAATAAATGCTATTTAGCACACCAGCATATGGTTGCTACTTTTCTGCATGTAAAAAAAGTTTTTCTTTTTCAATTTTTGCATATATAAATATCTGTGAATTAGTTACTCAGTACTGTTGGACCTGACATCCTTGGTGTGTTTCCCCCCAAAGTGTTTGCCTTTCATCCGCCTGTTTGAGCTGATTACATTTGTGCCTGCCTTAGGACTCTGTGCATCTTACTACTGCTAACTAGTGATAAAGTGCATGTGCTCTCTCCTTTAAACATGGTAACTTTAGCTTATACCAAATTGGCCCATTTAATTTACTTGTAAGCCCATAATACAGTGGAACTACATATACCTAGGGACTTTAAATTAAATGTTCCTACAGGACCTGCAGCAAATATTGTGCCACCCACTTAAGTAGCCTTTCTAACATGTCTCAGGCCAGCCAATGCAGCCTGCATGCACAGTTTTTAATGGCAATTTCGACATGACAAAATAAACAATTTGCATAATCTGAAACTTCTTGTTTAATACATATGTCCCCCTTAGGGTAGGCTCTATATAGCCCAAAGGGCAGGGTACAGTTTATTTGAAAAGTTGGACATGCACTTATAAGTTTTACATGTCCTGGTACTATTGCAAGGTCTACCTCTCCCATAGGATAACATTGGGTAGCCTTATTATATTTAATAAGTGCTAACTTTCAATTGGCTGCAAGTAGAAATATTGAGTTTGGTGTCTAAAGAATCTTTAATGGTAAAGTCAGATTATATTTCACACTTCTGGAAGTTCCACTTTTAGAAAGCTTTTCTTGTTATACCATTTGGTACCTCCAGTGTGCATACTGGGTCACATGGCAAGGTGTAGCTGGCAGTTGGTGTTTGTGTATTACTCCAAGACAGTGAGATAAATGGAGGATAGGTGCTGACAGGATGTGCTATTTCTGACCTGATGGGGTGGAGCCATCACCTATCGTACATCTCAAAACCCATGCCTGGGCACACTCACAAAAGGTTTGACTAGTCTTTTGTGTCCCCAGACACGGAGTGGTCAGGGCAGGGATGCAGAAAATTCCAAGGACCTCTGTGGATATACACCTCCAAAACCTTCTCCTACTTCAAAGCTGACACCAGGTATAAATTATGGACCCTCAGACCCAACTCTTCATTATACAGATTGACCTGAGGAGGACTCAGAAGGACTGTTGTACAATTCTACAAGAAGAACTGCTTCTCTGTTGCCCTGCCGTCTCAGTGAAAAGGACTGGACTTGCATCTTCAACCCAGGACCACCAGAGTAACTCCAAGGACTGGTTGGCTAGCTTTCTAATCAGAGCCTCAGGGACAGAAACGCCTCCAATCACCTTGCACCCAGCACATGAACTCTGTCTGCTATGAGTCCTACCACCCCCAAGTGGTGTCGTGTCTCTCCAGTCCTGGACCCTTGGAAGTGGGTCTGAAGATGCTCTGCCAGCCCAGCGGTGGTCCTGTGAGAAGAACTGATGCAGCACTACACATCTCCTCATGGCTGTGGCAGAAACACCGTTGTGCAACACATCCCCGATGCAGGACCTCGCATCACAAGCCCTTTGTCAATGGCATCCTTGACAATGACACACTACTTCATTTTGTAGCCCCTTAGCTTACTTGGAACGGCTGTTCCCCAACCCATCCTCGATGCAGGATCTCGCATTGCTTTTGTCCTTGATTGACTTTTTTGCTTTTCCCAAATTCTCCCTTATGCTCCCTGACTGTCTGTGACCATACCTGCAGAAAGGGAAATTGGGCTTATCAACCTAGAAAACTACACTATGGTTGAGCTCAAGCAGTTCTGTATTAAATGAAGACTTCCAACCAGGAAAGGCCCAAAAAAGTTGGAACTTCAGAACACTCATAGGGGCTGGGAGAAGGCTCACCAGATTATCAGGACAGGGAGGATGATATGGAGACGCAAGACATGGATGCCAGTACTGGAATGAAGCATTCAGGGGAGGGGGATAACTTGTCTCCGGAATTAGAATGCCCTGCTAAAGCAGAGAGCAGTGTGTCTTCACAAGCCCTGTCCTCTTGGAGCTGGCCAACAGGAAGACTGAAAGAAAGTTCAGATTAAAAAGGGAGTTTAGCCATGGAGGCTAAGCAAACAAAAGCTGAGGAAGAAAGAGAGCCTTAGCTAAGAAGAAATTGCTTCTAGCTCATGAAGTGAGCCTGAGAGAGCTGGAAATTAAAGTCTGGTACCTAACATTTTTGTGTGAACTGACATTCACAAGTGGTTTCAACCCTATGAGATTGTTCTGGAAATGCATAGGGTCCCTGAGGAGAATTAGCGGGTCAGTCTCCGGAGGCACATACCTAGTGAAGGGAGGGATGCTCTGCAGTACCTGGAGAAGTGAGGTGGGATGAGGTACCCCCAGTTAAGAAAATCCTTGTCAAGAAGCAGGGCACTCACCTCAAAAAGTACAAGCAAAGGTTTAAATGCAGCCAGAAGCTGACCCATCAATCCTGGGTTGATTGTATAGCATCCTTTTTAAAGAGACTGGATGGTTGGGTGAAGGGCAGTGAAGTAAAAGACTACCTGGGCTGTACAATTTCATGGAGAAAGAACACATGTTCAGTCTTTGTTTAACCAGGCTTCGCCAACACCTAATTGATGACAAGCTCAATGACCACAGAGAGATTACCAAGAAGGCAGATCGCTGGCTCAGCACCACGATCCACAAGAATGTATCTGGGGGTGATTACCACAATGGGGGCAAGGTCCCCACCAGAAGATAGAGGGAGAGATAAAAATAAAAAGGAGTTCTCTATAGGCCCCCAAAATAGTTCCATGGGTCAGGGTTGCCAATCTCCACCTAAACTGAAGAAGAATAGGTTCTATGATCATAAGACCTCAGGGAAGTTCACCCCAAAGTGGTATGAGTGCCAGCAGGTCAGACAAGGGTGATGCCAAGTGTTCCAAGAGGGCACAGCCCCCCACTGGAGGGCAGACAGTAGGGCTAGCTAGTGTAGCACTTGGAAAGGAGATTGCCCCAATTAGTACGGAAGGAAGTGCAGAGGTTTCCCTAGTGTCTCTGGGTGATGGATAGATGGTGCCAAAAGCCCACATTCCTAGCAACACTAAAAGGTACAGGTCATGGGTCACCATCTATGGGCAGTGGGTGGAGGCTCTGAGAGACACAGGAGCCAGCATGCCAACCATCAGGTTTCATCTGGTGTCCTTAGAGCATAGTCCCTAATTTAGTCCACCAGGTTGTAATAGCTGACAACCATGAGAGTCACTATACTGTGACTGGCTCCCTTTGAAGGGGGGAAGGGAGCATGTTCCTTGAGGGTAAGTAGAAGACAATCAATGCCTGTTAATTGTCTTCTCCATAATGATCTGGAGTGCATCATCTGGAAAGAGGTGGAGCTCCGGTCCCACCTGGAGATGGTGGGGTTGCCTGAGTTGGTGTTCCTGACCAAATGGTCTATGGGCACCCGAGAGGGTAGTCAAGAGGACCTAAAGCCTGGAAGAATGGCCCAGGTACCTGCCAAAAAAATAAAGGGCAAGGGCAGTGCGAAACCCACTCCTGAAACTCCCACGGACTGCGAGGAGGCTGAACCAGAGGGAATTGCACCAGGACCTACAGTGGAGGACATTGCAGCTCTAGGAGACCTACTTGACCTGACCAGTTGGCAGAAGGAAGTAGGCCTCTCCCAGGAGCAGTTCTACAGAGTGTAGAAGAAGTGCCTTACTCTGGAAGGACTATGTCGACAAGACCCCTTAAAAGCATGATAATTGGCCTGTCAGAGCGCTTCAGGCAAATGCGGGATGTCCTACTTTCATGCTTGTTGTTTCCATATAAGGAGGTACTACAGAAGTGGGTTGGATTAAGCCCCTTCTTACTTCTGTATAGGCACCTTCAGAGGGTCTCTCAGCCGGATGAAGGAGGGTTGGGAGCAAGCTCACAAGAAAGCCCCTAGGATGTGTTCAGCTACATGCTGGCCATCCGCACTCAGATGTAACGCTTCTGTAAGAAGGCAAAGGAGAATCTGGAAGCCAGCCAGCAGGTTTGAAGCTAATGTATGACCAGAATGCCACACTGGACGAGTTTCAATCTGGCCAAAAAGTGTGGGTGATGGAGCTTGTGTACCTCTGGCCCTACAAGACTGCTGGTCTGGGAACTATACGGTAGAGTGCAAGGGGGAGGTCCCCTACCTGGTGAATGTCAAGGCCCCATAACCACTTTATGGGTCCTGTAAGTCAATAACCTCAAACCCCACTTCGAGAAGTCTAAGGTTACAATGCTCCTGGTCATGGACAATGGAGTGGAGGAGGAGAGTGTACCGCTCCTTGACCTCCTTTCTTTCATGGAGCATGATAGGTCAGTGAAGGGTATCAACCTCTCTCATACCCTGAAATTAGAGCAAGAGAACGACTGTTGCCAAGTGCTGTGACAGTTCGCATCACTCTTCTCCCTAACCCCTAGGTTCACAACATGGTGTACACATGAAATTGACACTGAGGACAGTGTGCCTGTGAAGAATGAGATATACTGGCTATCTGACAAGGTGGGAGCCGGCATAAGGAGGAAGTCTCCAAGATGCTGGACCTAAGGGTAATTGAGCCCTCTCTCAACCATTGGTTCAGCCCAGTGTTGCTGGTCCTCAAGGCTGCCCCTCCAGGTACCACCATGGAACTCTGGTTCTGCGTGGATTACCAGTGGCTCACCCCGTTCCCTAGCTGATGAGCTCATTGATTGGTTGGGAGCTGCTAAATTCCTACGCATGTTTGAGCTGACGTCAGGGTATTAGCAGACCACCTTAGCTGAGGGGGGACAAATAAAGGTCTGCGTTCTGTACCCCAGGAGCCCACTTCCAGTTTTGGGTGGTGCCCTTTGGGTTGAACAATGCCCCTGCCCCCTTCTCTAGAAGGTATTGCACCGATACGGCAAAGTACTAATTTTATTCAGACAGAAATACAGCAGTGCGTCAAAGGAAGACATCACTGATGGAAAGTAGTGAAAAAAGGGAGTGACAATGGTATTCCCCTTCGTTCACTGGCCTCTTTGACGCGTCCTCCAACGAGCGGCAGCATTAGAAATTTAGGGTTCCCTATTTACTAATGTGGAATCAGGAATGTTATTTGTGGTAGCTTGGTACATGCCATCCATGAACAAGGGCATAATGCATGTTCATCTCTCCTTTTGTTTTACTTGCGAGAAGGCAGGTGTGAATTGTGGGAGAGGGAGAGAAAGAGCAAGAGAGACAGAGAGAAAGAGTGTGTGTGCGCGTGCGCTGCTGCTGCTGTTCCCAGAGGAAACCAAAGCACAGTCCCTCCCTCAGCGGGTTTAAGTCCACATACCACAGCTGTACTGTGTGCTGGTTTGGGTACCAGTGGCGTTGCTAGGCAGTTTGCGGCCCGTGTCGGTCCTGCCTTTGCCACGCCAGGGCCACGCTGAAGATTCTTACAGTTTGCTGCCCCCGCAGCAAAACTCATGTAAAAGCGGGGATGCCCTCCGGGGCGGACCACACCCCCCTCTTGCTACGCCACTGGTGGGTACACCTCATCAGGACAGAATTGCATTGATCCTTGACATTGCAACATAGAAATTACTCCTTGAGTCAGGATAAGGTGTGTTCCGGCCAATTCCACCAGTAAATTTAGGATTTTAGTTTATTGATTTTATTGTAATCCTACACTGTATTTGTTTCTCGCAGGATCTTGTGTACAACTAAAGGGAAGAAAGTGGTGATTCATCTGGACAGAATGATGTCTTGGACTGCCTGTCACGACACTGCCGCAGTTGTGGCATTTGTGCAGACTTCATTGTGACCATGATTTGAGTGAATGACCTCTCCTGTGATTGACAAGAGGTATTATAGTGAGGATGGACCAAAAGAAACTATTATACACTTTTTGCTCATTTAAATGTTTTATAGTACTTTGTGGAAAAATTATTTAAAGTCAGTTTTAAACGTGATGTTTTATATTAAAAAAGGTCGCCGAATATTCCCATTCTATTGCTTTCCTGTCACGTAATTAGGGGCATATCATCAAAGCGCTGCAATAAATTTATCGCCGCTTTAGCGTCCGTTTTTGGGGGCGAAAAGCAGCGATAATTGTATCGCAAAATCAGCAAGGTCACGCTATCGCGTGAATCCATGCCTCAGCGCCTGTTTCCTTAACGCTCTGCTTTGCATGTCTAATGAGATGCAAAGTGGGCGTTCCACGCCAAAATAACGTGGGAAATGTCGCTAACCGGCATTTCTCCAATCATCAATCTGAACGCTAACCTGCAGAGCGATAAGAAAAGTAGCGCTAACCGCGGTTATCGCTACTTTCCTTACACCTGCTGTCAGGCTGACTTAGCCTTTATATCCAATGGAAGGTGGATATAATGGCTAAGTCTGCCCTGCCCTATCATCAAGCTATCGCCAAACATTGTGCGATTATCGCTGGATTTCCAGAAATAATCGCACTTTTGGCAGCTTGCGCTTGGAATTTTATCGCTTTGGAGATAAGCGTTGCTGATAGCACGCTATCTCAGCGATAAAATCCAGCTATAGCCGGCGATAATTATCCTCGCGCTAAGCACGCTTTCTGATAATTATCGCCGGCCCTTACTGATATGCCCCTTAGTTGCCTCGAATCATCTCACCGACATTAAAGGTGATAAAGAAATGCATGACTTATGCTAGCTTTAATTACTAGATGTTCTTTGTAATATTTTAATGTGTTATATTTGATAACTGGTGTCAATGTACTGTGTGTAAAGTAGACAGAATTATTGAATGAGGAATCCAGCTGATGATTTTATATTTTTTAAAAATATTTTCCAAATTGAACATGATTCATATTTATCTGTAGCATGATCTGAGACTGAAGCAAGGCTGTTAGTTTTCAACAGAGGAGTGTTTGATGGAAGATCTGCTGTTAGCATGGGGTCTAATTCGCATGAGATGCAGGGCACCTAGTCATTGCAGCAGAAGAGAACTGCCCTTTTGGAATTCCAGGAGAGACCCCTCCCTCCCCCTCAAGGGGAGCCTGACATGTCACTAACTCTCTCACAGCTCTTCCAGCTGTCAGGGGCAAGCAACCTAATGGAAATCCCCCTCCCCTGCTATCACATTCTCCCTGAAGATGCAGCCTCTTCACATACAGGCTGAGGAGGCAGTGAGTCTCAGGTGTCAAAGGTCAAGCCTTCACCCTCCACCTGCGAGGCTAGCATTGCATTCCCCTCGCCCACCACTGCGGGGCAGTCATACTCAGCCACTTCCCCGCAGTAGCACTGGAGTCTGAACGGAGCCTCTCCTAATTGTGTTCTATATGAATACGAATGTTCTGTTAAGGCTGCAGTGTCTGTGCTGAGCACAATGCATGCATCCAGCTCTCAAAAGCTCAGAGATTAAATAAAAATAGAAACCCTTATTTTTGTTTGTATGGATAATTCCCGGGCTCTTTCTTTCGCTCTCGTTGCGCTGGGAGGAATCGCCGTCCGCCTGCGTCTTTGACTCTTTGAACCATTCAAATGGTAATTCGGTTCATTTCTAAGGATTTCAAAAATGCGAGCATACATATGCGCACAATGTACACACGCGAATGTGAAATGACTTCATATTGTGCTTCTTCTGAGTCACAATGAATTCAGAGCCAAACTGAAGGCCAGACGTGGATATCGTTTAATTTGTTCAATGCGGGTCAGACCTGCGCAGCAGCCATTTCTGTAG
Source organism: Triturus cristatus (assembly GCF_964204655.1). Taxonomy (NCBI): domain Eukaryota; kingdom Metazoa; phylum Chordata; class Amphibia; order Caudata; family Salamandridae; genus Triturus; species Triturus cristatus. The sequence continues at coordinate 849,254,621 of NC_140590.1, forward strand.
CTACAATTAACACTACAAGCTAAGGGCTTTTGAACTGAGCAGGGTCACGGACTTGCCAGGAGGATGGTCCAAGTCCTCTCTGTAGCGCCACAAGTCCACTTCAAAGGCTGAGTGACGGAGGAACCTCTCAAGACATCATTGTCACAGGCGTCGCTGCGCCTGCATTGTGCATCTTCACAGCGCAGTGCAAACCACTGACCATCTCATGAAGTGTGGACAAGGCAGCTCTATTGAAAGAGGTGCACATTAACAGCTTATTCCTGGCAAACTGCCTTACAAAACGACTACCTCACTAAACAACCAATTAACTAACCAATGTCCTCACCCCAATCTCTACTGTCCCACCCACAATACCCCACCCCGCAACTGTCTTATTGCTATTAAAAAGCGTTTCCACATTTTCAACATTAACTTTTCCCTTCTGCCTATGTGTAAATATTAAACTCTAAGGAACTAAGCGGCATATAAGCAAAGGCTTTATCACCGCTTTAGTGGCACTTTTTGCCGCCAATGCGGCGATTTTTTTATCTCCCTATCAGCAAGCTGTAGCGGCAGCTTTCTGGCGATAGCGGCCGGTTTTCCTATCGCCTTGCATGCCAGTGATAATTATCGCTAATGACAAGCAAGGTAGACGTTCCCAACTAAAAGTGACTGAAAACAGTCGCTAACACAACTACTCCCTATTAGCAAAGCAGGCGAAGCGATAAAAAAAGTCGCGCTAAGCACGATTATCGCTGGATTTTAGCACCTGCTAAAATCCTGACTTAGCCATTGTATCCTGTGGGAGGTGGATTCTACGGCTGAATCCTCACCTGCCTATTAGCGACCTTTTCCTTAGCGATAGGAATTCATCGCTGGTATTCCCGTGTTATTGATGGAGAATCGCAGCTATCGCTGGTTTAATATCGCCTTGGAGATAAACGTTGATAATAACGCGTTATCTCCACGATCTAAACCAGAAATAGCCAGTGATAAAAAATACAGCGCTAAGCGTGCTTTGCGATGTTTATCGCAAGTCCTTGCCAATATGGCCCTAAACTTCTTAACCCTGAACTTCCTGCCCACCTGCTCTTTCCTTTTGTTTCACCGATGGCACCACCACTCCAATCTCTGTAACCTTCAGGAAAACTTTCCAGGCCACCACTAAGTACTTGTCTCAAGCAACAACATTACAGCCCCTTTTGCACTGGTTCCAACAACAGGACCCAGAAATATAAAACTTGCAGAACCTAACACAACCCTAAAACTCTAAATAAAGGGACGGGTGGGCGGGGGAAAAGATGGACTGGGCTCCTTGTCGCCAGCTACCAGGTCACCTTAAACCTTCTCCCAAAACCCCGGGGGCAGATCTCCCTGTGGTTGGCTGCCCCCCAAATCCCTTTTGGAAGATAGTGGCGCAGTACAAACTACTGACCATCTTTCAAAGCGTGGAAAAGGCAGCTTTCTTGAAACTTGTCGCACATTAACAGCTTATTACTGGTAAACTGACTTACAAATTTACCACCTGGCAAAACAACCAAATAAACTAAGCACTGGAAAACTTTCCAGGCCACTGCCACCCATAAAATGGCAGTTTACTATATTTTTCTGCCCCTACTCATAGTTGGCCTTCCCAGGATTCTCCACTTATCTACATATGTTCCTGGACCGAACCACTACCTCCTTTACCTTCAGAAGGTACAACTGCATTCCCATCTGTGAAACGGGAATCCCATTGCTGAGAAAAACTGAACATGATTATACTGAATATCTTAGTGACAAATACGGCCAAAACCAAGATCCCTGCAAAACTGGCTCATCTCCCTATTGATTTCCTGTGCGCCCTGTCCACTGCTGCCAGCTTCTCAGCCCCTCTCCACTGTCTGCGGGCATAAACTCCATCCTGATCACGAAGCACTCAGACCACCGTGCCTTTAAATGCCTCAAGTCATGTTTCATAGCCCTCATCAAGACCACCCCTTTCTCTAATACTAGATCATTCGCTTTAAATGAATGACCAATACGTCCGGGCATCTCCCCACCAGCATACCGTTCAAGCACCTGATCAGCCCCATTTACCTCGCCAAGTAATGGGAAACAAGCGCTGGTCAAATTCCAAGTTAGGGCCATAGCCTCTCTGAAATGCTTGACGCTCCGCCTATTTGATGAAGAAATGTCCTACTACTTAGATGGACACGTATTCCACTGCTGAACCCGCAACTGAACCTGAAACAAAACCAGCAGTAAATATTTACACAAAAAGCCCGGTTGCACTGTCCTATACCTCAGTGGCAGACACGTATCTCCTAAAGCAATCTGAAGACCAATGCCCCAGCCTCATGATGTCTTCCTGTGCTCAGCCACAATTTCCACACTTGGTCACAGCGTCAATCTGGAAAGAGTGCATCCCATTTTCAGACTGGTGGCCCCCAAAGGTGTGAGCACCTTTTGCAATATAGAGAGGACATGGAATGCTGTCAACTTTACCCCAGACTGGCGCTGGAAATCTGCCCTTCTGGCAACCCCGCAATGCGCAGCCCACCTGTTACACCATGCCACTGGGCACTGGCCTGACACTAGAAGCGTCTGCAGCACCACATGACTTTCTCATGCTCTCTGGTTGGTTTTGGAGCTGTGCAGCCAAATCACTCAACTACTCTCTCTCCTTGTAACATCCTCCCATGTCACTCCTCCCGTGCCCTTGCAGCCCAGGAACTCAGACACTCGAAAGATGCCAAAAAACACCCAGGACATCAAATTGGAGAACATGCAAACCTTCTTGGCTCCCCTGCAAACCAATTGCTATAGCACCTAGCAGAACAGGTTCCATGATAGGGGCTTGTGGGGTCTCCTAAAATTACCTTGCTCCATTGCCCAGGCCTTGAGCATCCATTGTCCCAGTTCCCCAGCTGACGGGGCATAGCCCCACAACAACTTGCCCATAAAGGCAATACCCTCAAGCTTCCCTGCTATTGTCATCATCGACAGACCATTCTCAGTCAAATCTAAGATAAATTAAACTACATCTTCCATCCTACACAATCATGCCCCCTTCACTGTGCCCCTGATGCCAATAAGTCTGACCATGCCTTACTATAAGCTCTCCTTGTCAATTCGGCTAGGGAACCTACCACCAATTGTACAGTCCTGAGTTGTCTACTGCCGACAACTACACTGGTATGGGCGTCTGCCCCTGTCTGCGTCCTTGGCCAGCCCAGTGAATCTCTACCACTGAAAACAAGACAAAGCATTTGCACTGTAATTGTCTACCCCCGCACGCGCCGCGCCTTGAAAGAGATGTCATGACACAGGCAACTCAGCACAAAAACACGCAACAATTTCAGCACCTGCACATCTCTTGCTTACTGTCTGTTCACAACTGACAGACATGTTCTCTACCCAGAACAGCACCCTCTGGTGCTCCAACTCTGCTCCTCAAACGGTAATTGCAACCACTAGGGGGAAGAGTTTGAGAAATGCAATTCTTCTTCCTACTGCCTTCCACTGTGGCGGCCACTCCTCCGCACATCAGCGATCCTGCCAGAACAAACCGAAGCCTATCCAAGAATATCTGCACATCCTAATCAGTGTCGTCCTGACGGGCAAACGGAATTCCATTGAAGGAATTCAAGAAGAACCCCCACATCCTGAGATCCTCTTTGACCCCGGCCAATATACACACATGAAGATGCAGCAGTGATCCCTCTGCAAGGGCCAAACCTAGCATCCTACTTAATGTTCTTCCTGCCCTAACCTAACTACAGGAAAAATTGAGGTGATCCAACAGGAGCTACACTTCCCTCACATTCACCTTTTCTCTGGCCAGCATGTTCCCCGACAATGTCTGCATAGTCTTCTTTTTGTCCTGTGGTAGCCTCATCTCCATTTTGTCCACATCAAGTTCAATCTCGAAAAAGCACAATATTGTGCTAGGTCCCACTATGTTTTCAGGGCCAGTGTAATGCCTAATCTCTCATGTGCTACTGGAATATAACCAACACATGCTGGTAGTCCACCGAGTCAGGAGCTCCAACAAAAAAGAAGTCATCCAGGTAATGAGTTACCAAACTATGACTCGTTTACCATGTGAAAAGCCACTACAAAAATGAACTGAAGCATTCCAAAAGGGCCACAGAGATAGAGCATTCCATTTGTAAAAGCCTTGTCTACATACCAAATTCCTTTCAAAGTGCATGCCTAACAGTTCAAAGTCCTCCGGGTGAACCAGAAGCAGACAAAAAGCTGACTTTACATAGCATTTTGCCATCTGTGCCCCTTGCCCTGCTGACACCACCAGTGACATGTCCACGTCTACTGAAGAGTAAGACACTGAGACCATTTCTTGGGAAAAAAATAATTTATTGACCTGCCTTTGGGCCATGACAAATGCTGTATTAGGCGAAACTTTCCCTGTTCTTTCCTAGGCACCACACATATATGTGACACAATCAGGTCCACCATGGCCAATCATCAATCAATCAAGCACATGTTTGTTAAGCGCCACTACTCACCCGTAAGGGTCTCAAGGCACAGGGAAGGGGGTGGGGGTGCAGGTTCCAGTCCATCAAGGAGGGGTCTGTCAAAGAGCCAAGTTTTTAGGTTTCTCGTGAAGATGGAGAGTGATGTTGTCTGTCTGAGGTGGAGCGGTAGGACGTTCCAGGCTCTGGCTGCGAGGCAGGAGAAGGAGCGGCCTTCCGATCTGGTCTTTCTGGTGCGGGGGACCATGACGTAGGAGAGCTGGGCTGTTCGTAGGGCCCTTTGGGGTGCATGGAATTTGAGTCGGCTGTTCAGGTATGCTGGTCCAGTGTTGTGGAGGGCTTTGGGCTTTGTGTGCGTGGGTGAGAATCTTGAAGGTGATTCTAGCCTCAATGGGGAGCCAGTGGACTGTGCGCAGGTGCTGGGAGATATGGCAGTGTCTTGGCAGGGTGAGGACCAGTCTTGTGGCGGCGTTATGGATGTTTTGTACCTTGCGGGTGAGGTTTTTGTTTATTCTGGTGTAGAGTGCGTTGCAGTAGTTGAGTCTGCTGGTGACAAGGTCGTGAGTGAAGGTCTTACGGTGCTCGAGGGGATCCATTTGAAGGTCTTACGTAGGAGGCGGAGGGTGTGGCAGCAGGAGGATACGACGGAGTTGATCTGGCAGGCCATTTTGAGCTCGGAGTCAAGGATGATTCCAAGGTTGCGTGCGTGGTCTGTGGGGGTGGGTGGGCTTCCGAGGGTGGGGAGCCACCAGGTGTTGTTCAAGGCATAGGGTTTTGGGCCCATGATGAGTACTTCTGTTTTGGCGGTGTTGAGTTGTAGGCAGCTGCTTTTCATCCATTTGGCGACAGTTTCCATGCCTTCTTGAAAGTTGTGTTTGGCTGTGTTGGGTTTGTTGGTTAGGGAGAGGATGAGTTGGGTGTCATCTGCATATGACACAATGTTTAGCAGTGACTATGGGGGCGAGCGGAGCGATGCAGACTTTGAAGAGCGTGGGGCTGAGGGAGGACCCCTGGGGGACTCCGCAGGTTGTTGGTATAGGGTCTGAGAGGAAAGGATAGTCTGACCCGCTGCTTTCTGCCGGGGAGGAAGGAATGGATCCAGTCGAGGGCCTTGTCCCGGATCCCTGCGTCGTGGAGTCTGCATGTTAGGGTGCGGTGGTAGACTGTGTTGAAGGCCGCTGAGAGGTCAAGAAGGATGAGGGCTACTGTTTCTCCTCTGTCCAGTAGGGAGCGGATGTCGTCTGTTGCGGCGAGGAGGGCGGTTTCTGTGCTGTGGTTTTTTCTAAAGCTGGATTGGGAGGAGTCGAGGATGTTGTGCTCTTCGATGAAGGTGGCAAGTTGGCTTTCTCAATGACTTTCGCTGTGAACGGCTCTGTTGAAGATGTGGTGGGGGTAGGGGTCCGTGGGGGCCCCGGAGTGGATTGACTTCATTGTCTTCAGTGTGCCTTCGGTCGTGAGGGCTGTCCAGTTGTCAATCGTTGGCTTCCGAGTGTTGAGGTGGCTAATGAGGGTTCAGTGTGTTGGTGGTCTTCGTCAAAGTTGTTGTAAATGTTCTTGAGTTTGTGGTGGAAGAAGGTGCTGAGTTTGTTGCAGAGGTCTTGTGAGGGAGGAATGTCAGTAGACTCGCTGGTGGGTTGGGTGAACTCCTTAATGATGCTGAAGCGTTCTTTGCTGTTGTGTGCGTGTCTGGAGATTCTGTCTTCGCTCGCTTTTTTCCTCGTTTTTCTGATGAGTTGGTGGTGGGCGTTGGTGGCGGCTCTGAAGTTGTTGTAGGCTTCTGTGGATTTGGAGTTCCTCCAGGCCTTTTCGAGGTGGCAGCATGTGTGTCTGGACTCTCGAAGTTCAGTGGTAAACCATCTTGCTTTCTTGGCGTGTGTGTTGTTGTTCCTCTTGAGGGGGGCTATGGTGTTGGCACCGTCGGAGATCCATCTGTGCAGAGTTCGGGCTGCTGTGTTGGGTTCGTCGTCTTCCGGTTGTAGTTGGGGGGGGAGTTGTTGAGTGAGGAGGTGTGCAGGTCATCTGTGATTTTGGTCCAGTTTCTTTGTGGGAGCAGGTGCTGGTGTTCATGGATGGTGGGTGTTCTGGAGGTGACATGGACGCATCAGTGGTCTGTCCACGGGAGTTCGGTGGTATTGCTGAAATTGATGGAGTTTCCTGTTGTGAAGAGGGGATTGAGGGTGTGTCCTGCTGAGTGTGTGGGTTCGGTCACGATCTGGCAGAGTACAATGTTGTGGAGGTTGTCCAGGAGGGATGAGGTGTTGGGGTCTAGTTGGTTGTCGAGGTGGAAGTTGAGGTCTCCCAGCAGGGGGTAGTTGGTGGATGTGATGGCTTGCGGGGAGATGATATCGGTGATGGAGTTGGTGAAAGGTCCGCGGGGTTTGGGGGTTCAGTAGATGACAGTTCCTCGGAGGGTGGTGGTAGGGCTGGTCTGTATCTTGAGTGTAGGCATTCCATTAGGTCTGTTGGCTCATTGGAGAGTGTGCTCATCCGGAGGGTGGATTTGTGGAGATGGCGATTCCTCCTCCTGTGTGGGTGGGGCGGTCCTTCCGAGAGATCTTGTATCCTTGGGGAATGGCGATGTCCGGTCCCGAGGTGGTGTTGGTCCAGGTTTCGGTGAAGAATGCTACGTCCGGGATGGTGCTGTTGAGGAGGTCCCAGATTTCGGTGGCATGTCTGTGGAGTGATCGGACGTTGAGGAAGATGCATTACAGGGTCTTCGGTTCGGTTGTGTTCTTGCGGGCGGGTTGTGCTGAGTCTGTGTTCCTGTCAGTGCTGCAAGTGTACCAGCAGCGGTGACAGCTGAAGGGTCTGTGGGTGTCGGCTGGTGATGCTAGCTTGCAGTTGTTGTTGTGGCCTGGGTTGAGTGCGTGGAGTGCCGCTGGGTTGTTGTGTTGGCAGTGCCGGAGGTCCAGGGTTTCTGGCGCTGGTTGATGTTGGGTCACAGACGGGCACAGACAGGCTTGCCTTTGGCACTCCAGTGGCACGGCCACACAGCAGCCGCCATTAGGTAGGGGTCGGGGAGGGCTGGACAGCTGGAAGGCGGGAGCGGGGAAGGAAACTGGCTCGGACTGGTCGTGCTGGGGGGGAGGGACCGCGGGGGCAGCAGTGGCAGTAAAAACGGGGGGAAAAGAAAGCAATAGAAAGAAGAGGAAAAAAAGAGGAAAAGGGTGAAAAAGAAAAGGAAAAAGATAATACAAGGATGAGAAAAATAAAGGGTGAAACAGAGCAGAAAGCAGAAGTAAAGTGCTATAGAGAGTGAAAGGGTGAAAAAGCTGAAGGGTGAAAACGGAGCAGAAAGGGGCAGAAAGAGGAGCGAGAGAAAGGAGTCAGATGTCCACTGGACCAGCAGGGATGAGGTGCAGGTATAACCTGCAGGTGGAGGTGGGCCTCGAACGCCAACACTACGGGAGTGCAAGGCTCGGAGAGGCCTCACTTAATGGTGGAGCTGCGAGGGTGGGAGAGAAGTTTTACTGACAGTGAGTCAAAGGGTCCCACCATCCTCCCCTCCCAAACTTTTTCGTCAAGTTTCGCTTGAATGCACATTTCTGTGTTCCTTGGTGGACCAAAAATTATCTGCCCATCTCCAAACTCAGGATCCCTAATACCTCAATCAAAATCACCATCCGAAACCATCCCCCAAGATACCTGCCTCCTCTGGCCGATCATAAAACCTAAGACAGTATTTCAGCCTGTCTAATTTAACCAGAGTACAAGCCTTTCACCCTGGGTCACTGTGCCCCTCTTCCCCCTGCTTAAATACTGCTGTGGTGTGTCCCTTGACCATTTGTATAAGGCTGCCACTGTCCTGTACTCCATCCCTGAATCCCTCCTGCATTACCAAAACAGTGGATATGTATGTGATGGCCTGCACACTTGGAGCACTCATGACAAAGTTTGCAGTACTCGTGAGTGCACATTCTCTTGTTGCAGTCCCAGCATGCTCTCCCTGATCTTCCCTGGCCTTTGGGTGCCTGTCCCACCCCTCTCCAGGTGGGGCGCCAATGAAAGGGCTTGTAAACAATAAGCAGGCCACTAACCGTGATAATGGCCTTCCCGAAAGGGACCCATAGTATGCTGGCACAGGACGGTATAATGTCCCCTCCCTTGCCTCGGGATCCCAAGTCAAACACGCCCTGAATTTCAATCATATTGAGGCCAGGCATACCCCCCGAATGTCAGTTGTGCCTTGCAAATTCCATCCATATATTTGAACAGGGCATCGCAATGTTTAGGAAATGTTTAAAACGCCGCAGTCCAATTCTCTATTGTCAGGGGAACCCTCAGCCTCTTGGCCAATTAGTACTCTTCTTCCTTTGACCCCTCTTTGGAGCGCAGTTCCCTTTGAAGGAGCTTAAACATCTCTACATATTCCCCCTTCCAAATTATTTCCTTCATTGCTAACATTTAATGTGCCCCTAAGGGCTTTGTAATCCCAATGTATGAAAGCTGCTTTACCTTCAGCTCTTTGCTGCCTGGTCTGTCCTTTCCACCTGCATCCCCCATGCCTATCGCCTCTGCATCCCCTGCACTCTCACCTCCCTTTGCTCTGCTGACCTCCTGTCCTTCAGCTCTCGCTCCGAACTCTTTTGCGGAACTGCCAGCTGTTCGGTCCGTACCCACACCGACATCAGCAACATACTTATCTGTACTCGCCAGCTCCCTACCTGTTGCCACACCTCACATGTACACCAGTAGATTCCAACACTGGGCCCGTGCCCACCTCATTGCTCTTACCTGGCAGCAAGGGCAGTGCCCAGACAGGGGTTTGCCGCCTCACCAGTGGCCACCATGTTCCTGATGCCGCACTGTGCCGGGCCTCTCCCATCTATAACATACTAGACAGAAAAGGGTTAGCAGTATACCCGCCAGTGCCCCAACCCGTGCCTCCATAATTACTTACCCAACTCGCACCTCGTCATCTTTGAGGCTATCTTCCTTGTAATCCATCATTGACACTCCAATAGAGTCCTCTGTCCTGGCCCATCTCTGGCCCACTCTTTCAGATTGTCTTGTTACCGTATTTCTCGGTTGAGCCGTGGGCTAGCACCCGGCAGCCAGAAGGGCTGTCTGAAACCCACCTAAACGGTGTGCCAACACCTCCTGTCCCTCCGCTGCACAGAAGGAGCCTGACGTCGCCAAAGACCTACCTGCTGTTGGACCCAACGAGGTCATCCTGGACCTACATCTGCTGGCTGAAATGGGGTCCACATAGATGTCCGGTGAACAGCTCTGGGCCCAGCCATCTCTTCACCTCGGTGTCTGTGAGCTGTGTCAAGCTCTTCCGAGTCTGGAAATCTGCGGTGCTCTGACACCTGTAAAAAAGAGGACATGACTGGTGTGCTGGCACCCCTCCCCCTCCTCTCGCCCTCCACATCCCCAACTGGGTCCCAGGACCACTGACCCTGCCTGATGGTGTCCCCATCAAATGAGGAATACACCTCCGTGGTCCTCATCGCTCTGTCGTGAACCCCTGCCAGGGACCAGGCTCTCACTTCCCCCTCGGACTCTGTCTCTTCAACCTCCCCGCTGCATTCAAGCATGGCTGGCCACGAGCTCCGAGGCCGGGTCTTGCATCCAAGAGGGCTCCCTAACCTTTCCCGGCTAAATCCATCATGCCCCTCTCCGGTTCAGGCTCTTCCGCTCTGATCGACATCTCCTCCCACCTCCCAGGAGCCTCTCTCCAACCAGCGCTCTTTTTGGCCCTGCAAGGTCCTCTGGAACCAGTCCAAGCATCCCAGCCAGGAGTTCTCCCCAGTCCCTAGTGACCTGCAACTCGTTCTGTGCTTTCATTTGAGGGCCCCACCCTAACCTGAAACCTGGAATACAGCACTGCTCTCACCCCCACACCTTCCTCAGGCTCCCACCATCTGAAATTACCCCTGCGGGAGGCGCAGTAGCATCCTCCTCCTCCTTTATTTCATGAGAGGGAGGCTCATCACTTACCTCCCGCTCAAAACTTGCCCCCTGGGAGGCAGGAGGCAATGCAGTTGCCTCCCTCCTGCCCGATTCTTTTGATTTGCTGGGCCTAACATGCGTTTAGGAAGGGCCACTGTTACCAATGCAGACACCTCCTGATTGCCTGCCACTCTCGACAGGCTGCCCCTGGCCCCCACACCTTGGAGGAATGCCGCTGGGGCGCTGGGGAGGTGTTACTCATGTCGCTCCTCCCTCAAAGTGGCCCACCCCCGCACGCACCTTGACAGGCCACCCACACTGGGACGGAGCGGCCTCTAGCTCCTGCCTTAGGGAACACCACCCACATTTAAAGAGGTGGCAAAAAACCAGAACGGCTGCAGCCACAGGGTCGGAGGACCTCCGCATCGGTCTTGACGTGCGTACCTCAGGTCCCCTATCAATCAACATGTCCATGCGCCCTGCCACATGGAGCAGGCGCATGGCTTGAGTAACTATTGCAGCATTTAACGCCATTCTAGTAGCAAATTATCGTACTCGACATTGCCTAAAATGATGGCAGGGAGCCCAAAAGGAGCCCCATATATATCCATATTGGGCTACGTTGGGCTCAACCAGAAGGAAGGGGAGGGCAGTCACTTTGACTGCACCTTCTCCCAAAAACCCTGATGGCAGACCTCGCTGTGGTCGGATGCCCCCTAAGTCCCCAGTGGGCAGGCACAGCCAGGTACGGAAGCACCTCCACTTCTTTCATTTGAAAGGCAGAATACCACCACTTCTCACAGACAAGCGGGCACTATGAAGTAGGGAGCACCTACTCTTTACTATTTCCACTTAAGGCACTACCTAGCTGTGCTTATCTACAAGACAGGAAGTACTTGACACAGTTGAATATTTCTAGACAACTTCACAACCAATATCAGGACTGCATAACAATGTAATGCCATTCCTTATACAATTACGTGAAAGCAAACTGACATGATACTATGGTTTTCTTGTTTACCTTTTTGCCAAAGAAGGAAGACTGATTATAAGAGTCTTCATCTGAATGGGGATTATCACAGTTGTCTTTTATGTAAAAGCCCTATGCTGGTGCTTTAAGACGAAAATGATGGTGGTGGTGGTGGATGGGTGGAGGACTGGGGTCAAGGGGCTCAATTGCTAACTGTGCAACAAGGAGTTCAGAGGTTTCCATCAGATTTTTTTCTCTTGGTCAAATATATGTTGTTCAGGTATATCATATTGCTTCCCCCTGTCTCAGGACCCTTACCTGCCAAAAGTGTGAGCACCTGAAAATGTGCCAACTTTTAGACTTGAAGCAGCGTGTGCACCATTTTGCTTTTGGCAAACTTATGCTCTTCTTGGATTTCAAGCTCTATGTTTGTTCCTGTAGGTGCTGTTTCTTCTTAGATCTATAAACAGAAATGTCTTATTACCGAACTGTCCACTAAAAACTAATGGTCTCAAAATCTGTTTGCACAGAATCGACCCCAACAGCATGTCAGATGGTTTTGTGAGGCCAGGGCGAAATCTGGCACCTCCTAGTGGTGTTGCCATGTTAACTGCACCACAAAGGAAGTTGTCAAATATGTTGTAGCTTGTGCGCGGGTCCCCAAACAGTGCAGGGTCCATGGCAATGAGCCCTGACTGACCTCCTCTAGTGATGCCCTGGACCAAAATGGGAATAATCACAAAATTGCCCAGGTAGAGATATTAGATAAGGGACTTTCATTCTTAAAGTCTAGCCATGGTGTAGCCATGATGTATGCGAGTGTTGAGGTAGTGTCTGTGGTGGTTTAAAACGTTGCATTGGTGTTACAAGTAGAATAGCGACTGTGGAAGTCGTATACTGACTGTCTCTACAAAGGAGCATTTCAATTGCTCTGCATCATGCTGTAGTGCACGTTAATGTAAGCACAGGACACTTATCTTGCATGCAAACTAAAGATTAACAAAAGATTAACGCTTTGCTCTGGCACTTTGATGGCATGTATATGTTTTTCTGTGGCATTCCTGTTATACAAATAATCCTTCAGCAAAATTACAAACGCCATATGTCAATTATTCTGCATGATGTGTTCAAACTACTGGAATTACTAATGGAAATTCCCAACATATACGCAGAAAATGTGCTACAATGAATTAGATCATTGAAAGGACCACATTGAAAGCTGACTAGAGTCGCAACTTATCACTGCAATTGCTACGTGGCCAGAGACTAAAAAGTACAAAACTGATTTGATTTCTTCTATAATGATGCAGCAAACTAGATAATCTTGTTTTCTTGTATCTTTCATAAAGCATGTTTTGCTGTCATATGGAGAGGAATGGATTGAGCGAATGGTAGCCAAATCAAGCTCTTCTCAATCTGTGTCTGCGCAGTAGAAGTGAATTTGGTGCTCGGAACAGATGTGCTTATGTAATCACACCATTTTTTACATGTCACACTGATACTAGCTCATCATGACTGACTGGTGCTAGCTTCCTACACCATCCGGTGATGTGATCTCTGAATGTTTTGTGCTGCCTGCTAACTGAAACTGCTATTGTTAGACCTGTCAGCCTCAGGGTGGTCTTCTCTTAAGCCTTTCGCCTTACTCCGCCTGCTTTTTTGCTGAACTTACTTTTGTTGGCATTAGGATTCTGCACACTTTGCCACTGACAACCAGTGCTAAATTGCTTGTCCTTTCTCTTTTAAACATGGTGCCATTGGCTTATACCCAAATGGCACATTTAATTTACCCAAAGTAGTACTTCTTGTACCCAGGGCCTATAAATTAAATACTGCTTGTGGGACTGAAGCACTCATTGTGACACCCACTTAAGTAGCCCTTTAAACATATCTTAACCCTACCACTGCTGCCTGTGTGTGAAGTTTTAGCCTGCCATTTTGGACTGGTAAAATTATCCTTTACCAGGTCTAAACCTTCCTTTTCAATATATATATAATTCAAACCTAGGATGGCCCTAAACAGCCCACAGGGCAGGGTGCAGTGTATTTAAAACGTTTTTCACTACTACAATGCCTGTGTCTCTCATATGATAACATTGGATTGCCTTATTACATTTAATAAGTGCTAACTTTCAATTGGGAGCAGGTAGGAAAGTCAAGTTTGGTCTCTAAAGATTTGTAATTTAAAAGTCTCTTTAATGGTAATGTTGGATTTTAGGTTACAATTTTGAAAATTGTACTTTTGGAAAGTTTATATTTTCTTGTCCTAACCATTAGGTGCCTGCAGCCTGTATCATAGGTCTACAAGGTGTAGCTGGCAATTGGTCTTTGTGTATTACTCCCAGACAGTGAGACAAAGGGGGAATAAGTGTTGGCAGGATAGGCCATTTCTGACGTGATAGGAGGGACAGCACTATCACCTACCACACTTGCACATCTCAAAGACTCTGACACAACACACTCAGAAAGGGTTTCACACTAGTCATTTGTGCCCCCAGACAAGCTAGGGCAGGGCATGGAGGCAGGAAATTTCAGACTCCTCTGTAGGAGGAGGACTCTAGAAGCTTCTCCCACTTCAAATTTGGCATCAGGGATAAATATTGGACACTCAGACCCAACTCTTCAGTACACCTCCGGACCCGTGGAAGACTCAGAAGGACTATTGTGCTGTTGTGCTGCAAGAAAGACTGCTACTTGGCTGCCCTGCTACTCTGCTGCCATGCTGCCCAGCTGCCTGAGTGAGAAGGACTGGTCCTGCATGTTGAACCAAGGACCTCCTGATCAGAGCACCAGGGACAGAAAAGGCCCCAAACACCTTGAACCCTGCACCTGGACTCTTCATTCTGTAAATCCTGACCACCAGTCCTCTAGCCTTGGAAGAGGGCCAAAAGGTGCTCTGCCAGCCCTGCTGTGGGTTTTGCAGCACTGCACAATACAACTTCTTCCAGTTCCGCATCAGAATCTCATCTGTGAGATGCATCCCTGATGCAGCCCCACAGCTATTTGGAATTGCAGCTGTGTGTCACATCCTCAACGCAGGACCTTACATCGCAGCCCTTTTCCCTACTTGGAACCGATTCTTTGCGATGCATCCTCGATGCAGGATTTTGCAAAGCTCTGCCACTAGGATTTAAGATACTTTGTTCAGTAGGCCTAGCTTGATACCTGTCTCTGCCCCACGCTCCATTATGGTTGAACTGAACTTGTGACTTTGTCCCTGTTCGTTGTGACCAGATAACCACAGTTGCCGCTCTGTGCTTTTAAGTGCTATTTTTATCTAACTTTGTAAAATTGCATATCTCTGGTTCTATTAATTGGATTTTAATTATTTTGGTGTTGAATAATTTATCAAACTTTACTCAATTTTTCTAACTCGTGTGGGATTTGTCTTGTGCTGTGTTTTCACTTTATTACTTCTTGCAGTGCTGCATAACTAAGTTACACATTGCCTCTAAGTTAAGCCTGACTGTTTTGTGCCAAGCTGCCAGAGGGTTAAGCATAGGTTGATTTGGGGTCTGTGTGTGTTTCACCCTTATAAGAGTTGTGGTTGCTTTTTGAATAGAGTTTCACTCCCCTCGGTCAGTAACACAACTTCCTACAATGGTGTTCAGCTGTGTGATTCAGTACTTGTGTTTGTGTAGTGCCATTCAGTGATTTTGTGTAACACTAAAATCCTATTTAAATAATTTGATACCCATTCAATTTTTAAAAAAATCCTCCTCAATTGGCTCTTTTGCTTTTTTCCACATTCAGTCACATTCTACCTGCCTGTCTGTGCCAGTGAACATGCTTGCAAGATTGAATCTGAGCTCATCAATTTGGAGAGCTGCACTGTGGCTGAATTGAAAGAGTTCTGTAAGACAGCATTAAAGAACACCCCTGTTATGTTCCAGAGGTTGGTGACCATGGTCCTGGCTGAGAATGATGACATAGATGTCTGACGTTTCAGCTGGGAGGTACATCTATACCACATCTGTCCCACCTCCAGGAGGTACTTCAGGCACAGCAGACGGCAGGCCTGACTATAAAGGTCCTCAAGTGCCAGATAGGGCATGGAACAGTAATGTATCATGGCCACATAGTGGGCGGGAGCAAGGTGCAGGCCCTACAGGTCAAGACTGAGACTATCCCGGTTTGGCAACCCTCAAAAAACTCAAACTGAGGTGAGGGCCTTCCTGGATCTTGCCAGATATTACAGGAGGCTTGTTAAGGGATATGGCACCATTATTGCCCCCTTAACTGAGCAGACTTCCAAGAAACAGCTCAAAAAAGTGATCTGGACAGAAACTTGTCAGAAAGCCTTTGATACCCTCTAGGAAGCCATGTGTACAGCACCTGTACTCGAGGTTCCTGACTTCTCCAAGGAGTTTATTGTGCAGATAGACTCTTTAGAGCATGGCACAGAGGCTGTCCTAGCACATTTAAATAAAGAGGGTCTGGACCAACCTGTAGCTATAATCAGTAGGAGGTTACTTGTAGGGGTTGGTGGAACTTGCAAAGTTTCAATCCTCTGAATTCTGCGTATATATAAAATCTCTGCCAAGTTCTGCCAACGGGAGGAAAATATGCATGTTGCGCTGCTCTCACTGCAATTTAGTATCAGTAGCTGAAAAATCAGCGCAAATTGCACCATGTGGTGCACAAGAAAGCACAGCCATTCAAGTTGATATTGCTCTCGCTCAAGTAGAAAATCTAATCAAGTGGCAGCAAACCTACTCGAGAAGCAGCCCCCTGATCGCATACCATTCGCGACCACCTGCGACTGCCAGAGTTAGAAAATCGCACTAGGGGATGCCATTTCTTGCAAGTTTTCACCAGCTCGCATTTCTGAAGCCCTGTGGGAAAATAATTCCACCAACCAGAGATTGGTGGAACTTGGCAGGGACTCTGCATTACAAGAGTAATACAGAGTAGCTAAATTCCGCCGGTTCTAAAGGCGGAAAGAAACATTCTGCCTGCCCCTCTTTACTTCCCCAGAAAAAAAGTGTAGTGCTATTGAGAGGTAGGTTTTTGCTGTGGTCTGGGCATTGAAGAAGCTGAAGCCATAGCTGTGTGGGACTCATTTCTGGCTTCAGATAGTCTACAGGCCCCCAGATGGCTCATGCAAATGAGAGCAGAAAGTCCCATATTGTGGAGGTGGTCCATTTCCCTGCAGTTAATTATGGTGGAACACAGCCCTGAGTCAGATCACGGCAATGCTGATGGTCTCTCCAGATTCTTCTGCTTTAGTGATGAGAACTTCCAGGAGGTTCGGTAGTTCTACCCACTTTGAGCTGGGAGGGCATGTGTTAGACCTATCAGCCTTAGAGTGGACTTCCGCCAAACGTTTTGTCTTAGTCCTCCTGTTTTTTTGCTGAATTCATTTTTGTTGGCTTTAGGACTCTGTGCACTTCACCACTGCTAACCAGTGCTAAAGTGCTTGTGCTCTCTCCTTTAATCATGGTGAAATTTGGCTTACACCCAAATGCCACATTTTATTTACTAGTAAATCCCTATTAAAGTGGTACTAAATATACCCAGGGCCTGTAAATTAGATAGTACTGGTGGGCCTGCAGAACTCATTGTGTCACCCCATCACTTAAGTAGCCTTTTTATCATATCTCAGACCTGCCTTTGGAGTCTGTGTGTGTAGTTTTAAACTGCCATTATGACTCGGTAAAATAGTCTTTTGCCAGGTCTAAACCCTCCTTTTTAATTACATATACGTTACTCGGAGGGTAGGCCCTAAACAGCCCATAGGTCAGGTTGCAGTATATGTAAAACATTGGTTATGTACTTTTCAGTTTTACATGTCCTGGTAGTGAAAAACTCATTTTTCACTAATACAAGGCTTTCCTCCCCTGCAAGAGCTAGTTGGCTGGCCTCCCAATCAGAGCCTCAAGCACAGAAAAGGCTTCAACTACCTTGAACCCTGCACCTTGCCGCAACCTGCTGAGTCCTTTCATCCAAACAATGCCACCCATTGCTAGACCCTTGGAAGTGCTTGCTTATCACACTACCCATAAGTGCCAGTTCCATAAACTGCTCACTAATGGCAGCTTGCCATATGACCACAATTTCCAACACCTCACAATGCCTACTAATGTATGATTCTCACACTGATTCCCAGAAGAAGCTTCTCACATTGTGAATCAGTGCCAGCTCCGTGCACTTCCCACCGGCACCTACTTTTCACCCGGACGGATGACCCTGTCTCTCACATGACCTACCAGTGCTAGCTTCCTTTGACACTCAGAGGTGCAAGCTCCTTACACCACGAGAGCATATGTAAAAGATAAGTACTTGGTTTTCCGTTGTGAACTGTTAATTAAACTAAGTTCACGCATTTCATAAAATGTAAAAGAAATAGACGTGATAAAATGCCTCTTGACAAAGTTCACAGGTTCGTGTAACTGTGAAATATGTCAGTTTCACAAAAATTTCCCGCCAAAAATAATAATTCTTTACACCCCTATTACTGCTTATGAACGCCCACTCATTTCACTGCTTTCTAGTACCAGCCGAGCACATATTCATCCAGGTTCATCCCTTCCTTCCTTACCGTGGAGTGAATTTCCCAGGCTGGCCCAATGCCACCTTCTTGTATAGCCTAGTAGTCCTTACTCCTCTCGCGGCCCACCTGTGGCATCTGATCACACTGCTTACCAGTGTCAGGAACACCCACCCCACACTGAGACCAGATTCGCTATGAATGTCAGGCCTTCGCCTTGCCCATTAATGCCAGCTCTTAAGGCTGCACAGGAGGGCTGGCTCCTCGCAGTGTTCACCAATACCAGCTCTACACGATGCCAACTAGTGCCACGTGTTCTTAATGCTCACTTGTATCGGGACCGCACACCCTCAAGCAGTGCCTGCTCCTCTCTGTTTCTCCAATAATGCTTTCTTGGCGCTGTCTACCAGTGCCAGTACCACACACTGCTCATCTGGGACTGCCACACTGACCACCACTGTGAGTTTCTCATAGTGCATACCAGTGTCAATTCATCACTAAGCCCAGACAATTATTTAGTTATCCTGGTGTAATTCGTGTAATTTTGGAAATGTTGCATGGGGATTTTTAAGTAAACTTTCAGAAATTATACAATGTCTCGTAATTTACTGCATTTGCAGCAAAATTGTAGAGAAACAAGAATGACCAGAACACAAGCAGGTGTTATTGTGCGGCCCTTGTGATTTGTTGCTTTGTTTTAGCATGAAATATGTCCTCGCATCCAAAATTGACACAAGGACACATTTCACACTAAAATATAGCGCTAAATGCCAGAATTTTATTTTGGGTAGTTCTTCCTAATTTTCATTTATCTTAATTTCTCACACTACTAGTTCGCATCGAGCCTATGATTGGTGGCTCCTCATACTGTACACCACAGCCTTTGTCCTCACACTGCCCAGCAGTGCTGTCTCCTTAAACTGCCCACAGGTGCCAGTTACTTACACTGCTCCCCGGGGTCTTTTCCTGAAGCTGTTCATTTTAAGGCACGCTTCTCACCATTGTCTGCTTTATTCACTGCCCCTAGTGCATGGTCCATATTCCTCCCATTAGTACCAAATATACCCATTGCTCACCAATGTGAGCCCAACTAACTTCACCTAATTCCCACCAGTGAAAATCTATCACATTGCCTCACACACACTGCAATTACATATGTATCAAATTTGCCACCACCTACATCACTTAGGCTTTCATTCCATTGCCATTTTTTTTATAATACCCATGAGTTCCATTTCCTCACACTACTAAGCAGTGCAAGTTCCTTACACTGCCTACCGGTGCCAGTTACTCACACATGCAGACCACTGGCAGTAGCTCCCACTCCCCTCTTCTGTGCATCAAACACGCCATAGTTGGACCGATGGAGAAGTATTACTCAGAGTGCTTATTGTGGTTTACTTTTCAAGTGAAAGCTAACCTGCACTCCTTTTTTCTCCTGTGGTTCTTCCTATCTACTCTCGCTACCATTATCCAGCGGTTAGTTTGTGGAGGTGAGTGTATGTGAGTGACGTGGACCCAGTGGCAACTGGTGACCTTTAAAAGTGGTGGAGCATAATCCTTGGCTCGGATTTCAAAGACTTTTTTCTTATAGGGTTCTCACACTTTCTTGCACTAAGTTTACTTTCTCACTCTGACTCCCTCAGTCTCACTTGGTCTCACTAATTCACACAGTGTCACTCATTCTACTCTGGCCCACTATGTCTCACTCAGCCCCACTCATTCTCACTCATTCTGAATTACTCAGGCGTACTGTGACTCAGTCTCACACACTGTAACACTCAGTTGCACTCACTGTCATTCTCCCCCACTTGCTCACATTCATTCTCACACATACTGGCCCTTATTGTCACTCATTCCTCCACTGACTCTCTCTCACTTTAACTCACACATATAGTCACAAAGGCATGCTTACAGTGCTGGAAAGGCACAGGCATCATCATGCACCTGTGTCAGCAACCACACAATGTCACTAGCTGCCTCCGTTTGATGCTGGACACAAAGAGGGTCTGCATTTTATTTTTATTATATCAAGAGTGAGTGGTTTATCACTCTTGATGCAATAAAAATGGAACACAGAATAAGGAAGTGTAGTGTAGCTGTGGAGCCCATAAAGGATTGCAGCCACTGGTCTAGGCACCACCTATCCATCAAGCAAACACAAGGAGATGATGGACGGAGCGCTGAAACTTTTCAGACACTCCCCCCCAGTCACAGATCTGGGTTGAATCCATCATCGTTCTTTAGCTCACTTCACCACCCCAGTTCAGACACAGCTATATGCAAATCAGTCTTGACCCTGTGCCTCATGGGAACAGTCCAGCCCAAACTGCCAAGCCATGTCTTCCCTGGACCGGAAATAAGCTTCCTAGGACCGGTTTCGGGCTAACAGCCCTCATCAGCCAGGTTAGCTTGAATTCAGTGGCATAGTGAGCAAGGGACCCACGTCTGGGCATACCCTGCCAACTTAGGGCGAGTAAAGCAAACACAAGGAGATGATGGACGGAGCGCTGAAACTTTTCAGACACTCACCCCCAGTCACAGATCTGGGATGAATCCATCATCGTTCTTTAGCTCACTTCACCACCCCAGTTCAGACACAGCTATATACAAATCAGTCTTGACACTGTGCCTCATGGGAACAGGCCAGCCAGAACTGCCAAGCCATGTCATCCCTGGACCGGAAACAAGCATCCTGGGACTGGTTTTGGGCTAACAGCCCTCATCAGCCAGGCTAGCTTGAATCCACTGGCGAAGTGAGCAAGGGACCCACGTCTGGGCATACCATGCCAACTTAGGGCGAGTAAAGCAAAAACAAGGAGATGATGGAGGGAGTGCTGAAACTTTTCAGACACTCACCCCCAGTCACAGATCTGGGTTGAATCCATCATCGTTCTTGAGCTCACTTCACCACCCCAGTTCAGACACAGCTATATGCAAATCAGTCTTGCCCCTGTGCCTCATGGTAACTATCCAGCCCGAACTGCCAAGACATGTCTTCCCTAGACCCGAAACAAGCATCTGGGACCGGTTTCGGGCTAACAGCCCTCATCAGCCAGGCTAGCTGAATCCAGTGGCAAAGTGAGCAAGGGACCAATGTCTGGGCATACCCTGCCAACTCAGGGCGAGTAGAGCAAACACAAGGAGATGATGGACGGAGTGCTGAAACTTTTCAGACACCCACCCCCAGTCACAGATCTCGGTTGAATCCATCCTTGTTCTTTAGCTCACTTCACCACCCCCATTCAGACACAGCTATATGCAAATCAGTCTTGACCCTGTGCCTCATGGGAACAGTCCAGCCCGAACAGCCAAGTCATGTCTTCCCTGGACCGGAAACAAGCATCCTGGGACCGGTTTTGGGCTAACAGCCCTCATCAGCCAGGATAGCTTGACTCCAGTGGCATGGAGAGCACGGGACCCACGTCTGGGCATACCCGTCCCACCCGGGCTGACAAATGCAAAAAGAACGATTGATGGACAGAATGTGAGAAAAAAAACGATGGATTTAGGCCCAGATCTCTGTACTGGGGTGAATGTATGCCATTGCTCTGCGTTCTGTCCATCAACTGTTGGTTTGCATTTGTCACCCCGAGTGGGACGGGTATGCCCAGACGTGGGTCCCGTGCTTTCCATTCCACTGGAGTCCAGCTATCCTGGCTGATGAGAGCTGAAAGCCCGAAACCTGTCCTAGGATGCTTGTTTCCAGTCTAGGGAGGACCTAGCCTTGCAGTTCGGGCTGGACTGTTCCCATTGGGCACAGGGTCAGGACTGATCTGCATATGGCTGGGTCCAAACTGGAATGGCATGGTGAGCAAAAAAACAATGGATTTATGCTCAGATCTCTGTACTGGGGTGAATGTATGCCATTGCTCTGCATTCTGTCCATCAATTGTTCTTTTTGCATTTGTCACCCCTATCCATCAAACCAATCCATCCACTCAATCATTCATTCTTTCACTTATCCATCCCCTTTCATCCATCAATTCATTTATCCATTTAATCATCCATCCATCCATCCTTTCCCTCTTCTATCTACCCCTTCACTCCATCTAGCCACCCTCTCACTCAGATATCCATCCTTACACTCCTCCACCCTTTGTCCCATCCATCCATCCATTCACCCATCCCTCCATTTACCCTTTCACCCAGCCATTCATCCTTTTTCTCACTCATCCATCCATCAGTCCTTCATCCAGACATCCATCTACCCTGCCTTTCACTCATCAATCCATTATTTTAATCATCTATCTTTGCATACATCCTTTCACTCATCCATCCTTTCACTCATCCATCCATACTTTCACTCCATCCATCCATTTACCCACCCATTCATCCATACTTTCACTCATTCTACCAGCCATCCATCTATCCTTTCTCTCATCATCCAACAACCCATCTTTTCACTCCATCCATCCATCTATCCATCCATCCACCCTCTCATACTCATACACCCTCTCTGCCGTTCACTCTTCCACACTAACCTTCATCCTTTCACTCATTCATCCACGCATTTACCATTCACCATTCCTTCCATCCATCCATCCACCCACCCATCCTTTCACTCACTTACCCTCCTAAGTTAATTATGAGCCTTTGTCTGTCGAGCTCCAAACAGAAGAGGTCCATCAAGAACACCACCCCCTTCAGCAGATGCGAAAGCAGGGGGGGTGACAATGCCCCTGATGGAGGAAGAAGCTTAACTGCACACCTACCTCTTAGTCCTCTAGTGCAATAATTATTGTCCTCAGCTGGTTAATTCCCTCTCTTATACCTCTATGGTCGAGATAAGGAGCAGTCTGTTGTGCTGGGATCCGAAAGATTTGTTTTCCAAAGTGAAACCAAATGCGGTACTGAACACATATTACTGCCAGGAGAGAAGCCCCCTGCACCTCTCCTACATCCTGCCCCCTTTGTGATGACCAACACGTTGTTGCCATGCACTTCCTCCTTGTCTCATCGGCCTATCCCACCCCAAGCCATTGAAGTGCATGGAGTTTTGTAACTCCTCCCAGGGCCAATGTTTATGTGCCCTAAAAGTAACCAGATCACTTGCTTTCCAATGCAGCACTCCCTCTCCTGCGATGTCACTGCTGTAGCTTGTGCCTGCATGTTGAAGAAAACCTCGCTGGTTGGCAATTGCGCAGTAGAACATCTGCAAAGTTCACTATAGGTCAACCAAGAGATTCATCACATGGCCTCTGAGCAGTGATTTATTTTCAGCTGCCCTGTATTTATTTCCCTGTTCTTGCCTCTCCCTGGAGGTTGGCAGAGCAGTATCCCTTTTGCCCGTGAACACCAGTCGCCCCTGCGTGTGCCCCACCGGCACTTATATATGGAACCCGGACTCTCTCGCATCCTCCCACAAGTCAGCAATCTCACCGCTCTACAAGGCTGCGCAGCCTCAGCCTAGGCCTGCCTCCTGTGGTCTCCCTAGGCATTTCTTGCAGGGGCCACAGCACTGCAGATGAAACAGTGGTGGGGACATTAACCGTGGTCCCCACAGTGTCAAACGCGCCACTGTGGGCTGACCGACGACGTCCCCGCAGGGGACCCTCATAAGAGGCCGGCCCCTTTAGTGCCACAGGATGGCGCACTGGACAGCCTAGTGTCCGGAGACCCCTTCGGGGTCCCGCTCGTCACTTCCGGCCGAGGTGGGGAAGAGGAGAGGTATAAGTTCCTCCCCCGCCCACCTGGCGGCCTCTTTGTCCCTCACACTGACGCAGTTCGCATGTGTCCCCTGGAGCTGCCTTGAATTGGCATGGTGAGTGCATGCCATTCTGGCCCCCCACCTCCCCAGCCCGGTCTCCCCAGCGGAGTTGCACCGAGGGCAGGGTAGCCCGGTCATGCCGCGAGCCACCTGTGGGGGGAAGGTTTGGGCATCTCCCTTGGGGTTCTCACGGGGTCTCCTACAGGCTGCCTGGCCCCATGTTGGCTGTACTGTGGCCTTTCCCCCCTCCGTGCTTGGGGGGGGTCAGGGCCGGATGGGCCTGGGCCCACGCAGTTCTGCCTAATTGTGCAGGCCGCAGCAGCAGGGACGGGTGTCTAGGCCCCCCCTGCGTCGGAGAGAAAGAGGTGGCTGAACACCTTTGCCTTGGTGCCATCTGGATCCTGGGACGAGGCATCTGGCGGCTGGGGGGCAGCGGATCCCACGTTGCGCCCTAGCCAGTGACACAGTAGGTCTGCAGCCTTGGCACGGCATGGCTTTGCCCCGCGCAGGGCACCGAGCAACCCGGCGGCTTGTGCCGCATATCAGGACATAGGCTTTGTGTAGGACAACAGTGCATCACTGTTAGGCGGGCAACCGTTAGGGGATTCGACGGCCAAGGCGGGCCCAACTCCTTGGGGGTGAGCTGGACCCAGCGCAGTGGTGTGGGACCTAGGTCCGAGGTCGCCTGCCCCCCTGCGAGCTCCCCCAGTTTCACGAGGCGCTCCCATGCAACAGAATGGCCGCCCAGGCTCACTGTGGAAACCGAATAATAAGCCTTTGTGTCGTGTGGAAGGCTCATTGACCTGCAGCGCTCCGTTCCCCCGCCCGCCATTTCCTTAAGGCAATTTGTGGCTGGGAATCTGGGTCCTAAATTAGAGGGGTGATGAAAGATTCCAGTAGGGAGCTTACCAGCACACTGCGCCTTTTGTCCGCTGTCCACGCTTGGTGGAGCGCCGAGTGTCGCACGCCGCTGGAAAGGGGTTCCACTCTAAGCACGGAGCTGGGGCTCTACCTCGCCTGGGGCTAGCTGTTGAATAATGTCGTCCACAAGGTAGTTATAATCCAAACGTTTATTGGAACAAAGGCACCAACAGAGCACACCACCTACAGTCCTTCTCCCTGGCTAACCGTAGATCAGAATACCGGTTGCCAGGATGAACGACTGAAGAATGGAATATAGCTTTTAAAGGTAAACGTGGTGAACATTCCTCGTGCAAAGGCACGAGGTACAAAATTACATAAACAATATAGTGAACATTCCTCGCGCAAAGGCACGAGGTACAAAATTACATAAACAATCAACTTAAAGGGACACAACACATCTTCCCCCTTAACAAAAAACAAAAGGAAAAGTTACAATGCGAGTAATGATAAATAAAAATTTTACACAAAAAAAACACATCAGATAAATTGCTCAACATCAATTAGATTGATCATGGCATATAAAATCATTTAACCATTTTGGTTTATTACGTGTGCGAGCAGAACGTTCACCAACATCATCAGTACAATTTTCAGTGGTAATTGCAGCTGAACGTTCACCAACATCATCAGTACAATTCTCAGTGGTGATTGCTGCTGCACTGTTACCTTCATCAGCAATTATAGTTAAGACATCCATAACAGCTGTAGCCTTGTTATTATTATCATATACATTGGTAGTGTCTGCTGAAATACCATCATTAAGTATTGTGCCAGGAGCTTCAGGACTAACACTAGTGTCTGCTGAAACACCATCATTAAGTATCGTGCCAGGAGCTTCTGGACTAACACTAGTATCAACCATGCTGCCCTCCGCAAAAGAAGATTTAACAGCCGGGAAGTCACCAGCGCCAGCAACAGGAGACTCGTCAGCAACACGACAATCAACACTGGTATCCTCCAGAACACTGGAATAAGAAGTATTGGTATTGCTAGATCCATTGCAAATAAGGTCATCATCAATAAAAAAAATACTGAGACGCCTTTCTTGACAAGGCTGGATCCTCAGTACTTTTGTATAAATGAATTTCACTTTTAAGAACTACAATACACTTCAAATTCCATACTTTCCCATCATGCAATTGCACAGCATTGCAAAAGATTTTAATGACTTTCATAGGTTCAGAATATTGACTCTCTCCTTTCTTTACTTTCCAAGGTTTCTTGACCTTAACCCAGGAACCCACACTAATGTCACAAGTTTTTACATTATGTTTGAGGTCATAAACTTCTTTGCTTTTTAAATGCTTGTTCTCAATTCTAGACCTTAGGACATCCATGGATACACAAGGTTTGTAAGCATCAAACATCCATTATGGATTACATTTAGTTTGAACAGTTCTTCCTCTCATGACCTCAAAAGGTGATACCCCTAAAACGTCGTGAGGAGAAGTTCAATACATCCAAATGGTCTTGAATAATTGCAATTCCCAATCATTATTGTTACTAATTGCGGATTGTATGGCATTTTTTAATACTCTGTTGAAGCGTTCGATCATTCCGTTTCCACTTGGATTGTACAAAGATGTAGTGCAATGTCTTATTCCTACTTTATCAAAGTAGCTTTTAGCTATTTTTTAAGTAAATTGGACGCCATTGTCACTAACAAGTAGTGCAGGAAGTCCTTCACCAACAAAAACACAGTCCAGAAATGTTATAAATTCCTCAGAGTTAACCTTAACAACAATTTTTAAAACTGGCCATCTTGAAAAAAGATCAATTACAGCCAACACATATTTGTTTTGAGAACCAATGGGGCCCATTATATCCATAGCGAATGTATGCCATGGTGCTTTAGGAATTATGGGATCGGCCATAGGCGGTGTAAGAGTGACAAGTGTTTTATCAGAATTGGCACACCATACACAATTTCTGATGACCCTCTCAATAGCCAAATCCATGCCTGGCCACCAATACCACTGCTTAATCCTCTGTTTGGTTTTAACAATACCGCCATGTCCTTCATGACACATTTTAATAATGTCATCTCTGATTTGTGGAGGAGGAATGATTCTGTCTCCTATCCTAATGTTCTCATGTGATATCGAAAGTTCATCACGAACCTCCCAAAACTGTTTAAATTCATCTGACAATCTACTCTTGGATGGCCATCCATTAGTAATAAAATCAAATAATTTTTGCAATACATTGTCCTTCTCATAAAGCCTTTTCCAGTCACACTTGTCAATGTTAGGTAAACCTTGATCATGGACTAATGCAACTTGAATATTTTACCATTCATGATCAGAACTGTCCAACATGTTTGTGGGCATTCGTGACAAAAAATCTGCCACTACATTCTCCTTACCAGGGACATAAACCATCCACAAGGTAGTTATAATCCAAAGGTTTATTGGAACAAAGGCACCAACAGAGCACACCACCTTCAGTCCTTCTCCCTGGCTAACCGTAGATCAGAATACCGGTTGCCAGGATGAATGACTGAAGAATGGAATATAGCTTTTAAAGGTAAACGTGGTGAACATTCCTCGCGCAAAGGCACGAGGTACAAAATGACATAAACAATATGGTGAACATTCCTTGCGCAAAGGCACGAGGTACAAAATTATATAAACAATCAACTTAAAGGGACACAACACTAGCCCAGTTGGGGCTCCTTTATAGCGCTATATTTTACCATTCTAGTGCTGGTAATAGGAGCGCGTCCCTCATTACAGTCGGAGGACACTGAAGCCCAACTTAAAATTGGGACGGTCGCGGGCGGGAGTCTGGCAGGTCCGGTGGCCGCCCTCCTTCGTTTTCTCCCGGATGTTGCGCTTTAGGGAGCAGGGGCAGGAGCCGCATCTCTCTTCCTGGGGATGTCGCAGATCGCTATCCCTCGGACCACTGTTTCCACCCTATTGATGGGGGGTGCCGGTCGGGGTGGGGTCGCAAGCGTAGACATGCCGCTCGGCCACAGCTCTGCACTATGACCGGGATTTTCTATTGCCGGTTGTCCCGGCCGGCGCGCGCTGCTCCGTGATTTAAGTATTTGCAGGAGCTAACACACTTGTACCAAAATAAGCCTGGAGGTGCTACCTTTTGCATTAATATTATTTCCATTACGAGGCTGTGAGGCCTAGTGTCTATGGTCCCGGACTTTCACTCTATAGGTTATGGTTTCTTATTCTGGCGTTACACTGGTTGGGGTCCCAGAGGCAAAAATAGAGACAAGTCAACTGTTTTCCACCCTGTTGGTGTCGTGGCGTGCACATGACTGCGCGGGGGCCGCAAGACTGCCTGACACCAGGTGCTGGATGTACACTGATACAGAAATTCGGCTTCCTTGGGAGGCATACTGGGTCCCATTCATTTATGCTGTTCTGCCCTATACTGGGAGCAACAGGTTGCACCAGGCTAAGGCTACCCCCGGGTTCTTTTGGGTGCGGTGGGTTTCTAACCCTGGGTTCATTCGGGATCAGGGAACAGTAGGGCGGCATGTTTGTCCCCCCCACTCCACGCAGCGATGTTGCCCGTGTTTTGGAAGTGCGTCTTCCAGCATGCAAGCACACCTATGCCAATAAACTGGAGGACTACAAGGGCGTCTTTATAATGTATTATTTCCACTGGCGGGTCTGTGGGAAACCCCCTGAACCTCTTATAACCTCTAAAAAGCGGCACGCAATATATGACCACGAGCGCGTCATAGCTCAAACTGGAGAGAAGCTAGGCCCTCCCAAGAGCGCGTGCAGCGTTTCACATGATATCAGTAATCCTACACCTCCCCTGCCTCCGACCATGATACCGTCTACAAGCGTTTGGGAGGTGAAGTCACTTAATATATTTCACCATTGTGACAAGATGGTTGCTCAATTATGGGGTTGGTAAAACTCCAGAGCTCCTCATGCACGGGGATGTTCATGCAAATGTCTGTAGGGGACGAAAACACTAAGGTCAGTTTGTAATAAGAGGAATATGAAGGAAGATGACTTTACAGCATAACAGCTAAATCGCTGTTATCTATCAAAGGCCAGGTGTGTTCCTTACGGTTGCCTGTCCGTTAATTGGTTTAACACTGTATTGTAAATGATGTCCATTACATGCAGTCACCTACGGAGTATTATATGGATATACAATTGGAAATTGAAGACTGTAGGGAGAGGTACACAAACATATTTCTCCCCGGCCACAGAAGGGATAGTGATACACGTGTTACATACTTGTACGAGGCATTAAGGTACAGCGTCCTTTGTTTCAAACGACAATGTAAAAAGGCACTCTCGGGCTTTTCAATAGTGCTTAATTGCCTACACTGGTGATACAACATAATTTAGAGATGACCACAACAACAGGCTTTGATTAAGTCGTACATTAAATGACTTTGGCCTGCTGCCCAGGACATTCTTATAGCTTTGGGCCTGGATTAGTCTGAATTGATACACCTGCACAAGTGCCAGGGTTAGCAGTTTTGGGGTGGTTAGGTTTGGCAGCAAGATTTGGTGCAACCTGAGGGGCCGTATTCGTGATCCCTGGCATATAGATTCCAGGGACAGGGGGAAGTTGTGATGTGCTATGATTGGTAGCACGGCAGGAGTAATGGGTGGTGTGAACTGAAAGGGGCCGCCTGACGCCAGGCTTGGCTGAGTGTTCTACAAATTAAGAACTTAACGTTTGAGATCAGTAAGGCTGGGTGCACAAGGCTGGGTGCACAGCTGAGTCGCTGTGAGTTCATGTTATTGTGGAGTCGCATGTCATCTCCTGCTCGGGTCTCAAAACATGGGTCTTTTAATCAGGTGAGCTGATGGTCATGTCAATTGGAGAGTGCAATGTCACCTGGGTTTTTATTTATTTCACATGGTATCTGGCTGCGATATCTCGGGTTTGAGATGGACACGATCGGGGCAGCTGGGTCGCAGGAAGATGACCAGACAACTCGGAGAGAGTAGGGGCGGCAGCGGCGCAAAAGCACGGGGAGTGCGCTAGGAGGAGGACCCAGATGCCAGAATACACAGGGAAAGGCCACCGGGTCACGCGTCCTTTCGGTTGGTTGGGTAAGGCGTCAGGAATGTTATGTTAGCAGGAAGGTATTTAGCCAGCCCTGCACTCAAGGCTACATTTGTCACACTCATGACCCAAATGCGTGTGTGCCTCGCACCGCTACGGCTCCTGGCGCCCCCCCTCCTTTGTGTAAACTGTTGGTTGTTAGGCAACTGTGCCTTGCATTATAAGATACGTAGTTGCCGCATTGGGGAAGCCGCACAGACCTCGGTAATCCCCAGGTAAGTTCTTATGGGGCACCCCCTTTTCAGGCATGGCCGGTAACTAAGTTATGTCACCAAACCATAGTTAGTGCAGCTACATTGGCACTGGGCTTCGGTCAGGCGCAAATTGACTGGTCCAGTAGATCTCTGGCGTATTCACCCCTAGGCTGTGAAGAAGGGGCCACTGTTGGGGTGGGGTTGCAATTGACTGTCTGGTGGTACCGCCTGGTCACTGGGAGCTGCAGTCTTGCAGTGTTAAGGTGCAGGACAACACTTTGTTGTCACATTCCTCGATTCAACTGGATTGTGGGCAGGTTTAGCAACAGGGGGACTGCCTGACCCAGACGTACTCACTATGCGGCAAGGTCAGGATACAAACACAGGGAGAGCCAATGGGTTTGGGTCTTGCACAGCAGTCCATAATCTTTTCACCTGATAATGAGCCGTCTCACTCATGTGGATGTCCGCACAAACATGTGTAGTGAAGTAAACACAAAGTTGAGACCCATAATTCTTAGTAATGTAAGGTATAAAATGCATCCCCGGTCACCTGCCCCTGAAATGGATTAACAGTCTGAGGTACATTGTTGACTGTCATGCTTTTATCTACAGATTAGTATAAGTGTTATACAATTTGGTTTTGTTAACTGCAGGGGGAGGGACGCAATCAATTTTCACCCCGCCAATAGTCACAGTGATACACACTTTACAGTCGAACTATACATGTGCTTGAACTATGAACTGACGGATTTAACACTGCCCACATTAACTTACATTGTATCACAACATCACCATTTTCTTAGACTCCGGGCCATTGGCAGTATGGTGATGCAGCAGCAATTTACTCAGACCTTAGGGCCTGCATTAGCCTCTCATATACCTCCTCCATTCTGGCCCACACTTAGTCCACTCTGCTCTAACTCCACTGTTGGTCTGGCTGATACAATAAAGCCTTTTACTTGTTTACTCTCATGGGACACTCATTGGCTCAATTTGGCCATGCAATTGTTTGTGTCTTCGCATGAGGGCCTGCGATTTGTTTGTCTGGTTTCTACTTGAAGGGCACGCATGTGCGCTGTGTGTGAAGTAGCTAGGTTTCAAGCAGTAAAGGCAGAGGGGTCCTTGCTGGATCCTGTGAATCTTAGTTCTGACACTGATGTCATTGGGTCCACTCACATTGGTACTATTTGCACCCTGGGGAATGGGGACAGGGCTGTACAGTAATGCTGCTTGTGGGTGGGGGGATATTCCCTCCACATCCAGGCTACATTCTAGCCATCCAGGGGACGCTGGCAGTACACTAGTTACGAACAATTGATGGCACTGTTATCACTTTTTAGGAACCCCATTTTACAGGAGTAGCATCTGATTGGGGGAAAGTGTTCAGGATGCGGTGTGAGAGGATATCCCCCCCCTTTTGAGGGTACGCTGCTACCACTAATTATTTATGCATGGTGTAGGCTAGGGGGCATGGCAGAAGTACCTGATAGATCTTCGGTAGAGCGTGGTATGTGACAGGCAGTATTTGGTGCCAACTAGCAAAAGGGAATACCACAAGGGGCTCCATAGTAGTCTGCACATTTGACGGCAGCAAAGTCATTGACCTGTCATATAAAAGTTCCCCAATTAACATACAGGAAGTAAAGGTCATAGGTCCGGTCCAGGGGGCAGGCGCAGTAGGGTCCCGGTGGCGCTTAGTGTTAGACTGGGCAGCAGCAGTACGTTCAGTTGGGGCTGTGGTTTTACTTAGGCATAACTACAAGGCACTTCAGATAGGGAGCTTCCCAGCTTCCTAGCGGATGTGTATCGCAAGAGGAACTGGATACATGATGGTTAGGCCTTTTACGCATGTCTCAACAGTCCAGAGCTCTACACAGAGGGTGTAGAATGGGACAAGCACTTACCGTTTTATGCTTCCTTTTTATTCGCCGGGTATTGGGCGGGCAATGTCATTTAAACTTGGTGGTAGCCAATAACAGAAAGGCGAAGAATTACCTGGGAGGTTGCGTAGCGCACTAGGCAGTGAAACTAGAAGTTTCAGCATATTCTTAGGATACCGGCTGTGAAAAACTTAGGGTATGGGGCTACACATTAATGGGCACTGTGAAGGGGGCAGAGGGTGTCTCTCCCAAGAGAGTGCTGTTGCCTCGATAGTGCGGAAATAGAGGGGTTGGAGCAAATTCGGACAACTACCAGAGCACATTTTGCATCCTTACCAGGAGGTGCAGCTACATTGCTCACAGGTTTACTCCATGTCCTCAGACCCAGAACCACTTGTTTCTGCTAAGCAAATTCCTTGGGAGTTGTCAGCCAACAACGGGACTTTGACCCAGTTTTGGCCCAGAAATTCCGGACGGTGTGGTACTCCCATCAGGGGTGTAAGGTGGGACACCCAGGCATGCGCTGGAGCAGCGTCTTGAGGCAGGTGCAGCAGAGACTACAGTGGGGGGGGGGGTACCCCCCTCCCAACGTCCTGGTTTACAGCTGGGGATGCCGATTTGACTCTTCCGGGGCAGAGGGCCTGCTTCACGGAATGAATGCAACAATGAGTAAGTTAAGCAACCAGTTGGGGACATGTGAACTTTGGGGGTCAGAGATAACCCTCCGGGGGTGCAGGGCCTGTTACAACTAGGTGCGAGCTGGAGTAGTTGTAGAATAGGGAGTGCAGTGCTTAATAAAGGCCAGCAACGGGCCTTCGTCACTTTGCCAGCACCTATGCCATGGGTTTAGGGCCACCTGCGCATCCTGCGAGAGGCATGACGGGTGGAATTCAAGAAATGGAAGCTTAGGGGTTGCACCACTGTTACATGGGGTTGGAGGCCCATGCATGCACACGGGCAGCTTGCTAAGGAAGCTGCGGCACACTACTGAGTCAGTAGGTTTGGGGGTCTCAGGCTGGCACTGGACCATCAGGCTGTGAGGCTGGCACAGTCTAAGTGAGGGGGGAGTTCCTCCCCACCCAAGTTGGTCCTACCCTGGTAGGCAATGTTTTGAATTGTCTGGGTAGGAGGACACTGCGGCCAGAAATGAATCCTGCTGGTGTAAGTTATGCAAAGATTGTGGGCTTAGGGGGTCATTTTGGACAAAGATAACCCTACTGGTAGTATGGCGATGGCCTGATTAGGGGCTGCCGGGGAACCCTCACACAGGCAAATTAACAATGCCTTGAACAGAGTGACGGAACCATGGGAGTTTCTGTTGACGGCATTTCAAAGTCCACAGGGAATCTTTAAGAGGATGAGGTGTACCTGTCCAGTGTGGGAATTGCTCTTGCTGGACCTGGAGGTGGTCCTAGAAACAGCAGGATGTAGGTAGAAATGCCGGCCTTGGTGGGGGGCTCTGGCTGCGACGGTCGCCACACCCAGGGCTGTGGCGGAGTTACAGGGTGATCCAGAGGTGGAAAGGTACTCAGGAGTACCCTCTTCAGAAGCACAAAGGGTGCTGAGGTCTAATATCCCCAGGAAGTCTGTGCAGTGGACCCTGAGGTGCGACGGCGCCCCATCTGTCCTACGGGCAGTTGGAAACCTGTACAATCGGGGGTCGCTTGAATGCTCCGCCACTCGTGGGGGGGGGCGTGAGTAATTGGGTGGACCTACGGTTCACCAGAAGTGGGAGGGGCTCTCCCCTCACCACAACCG
This sequence comes from Triturus cristatus, assembly GCF_964204655.1. Taxonomy (NCBI): domain Eukaryota; kingdom Metazoa; phylum Chordata; class Amphibia; order Caudata; family Salamandridae; genus Triturus; species Triturus cristatus. The sequence continues at coordinate 849,287,963 of NC_140590.1, forward strand.
CTAAGCACCAATTGGCTAAGGGCACTATGCTAGTTGGCCCATCAGGTGGTAGGCCGCGAGGGGCGGCTTGCCTTTGGATCGCCTGTAAGATAACCCACCATGTTGGCATATTTGGTATGCTAATAAACCTGCAGCAATTTTCTCCACCAAAAAGTTGTCTTATCTGCTTATTTATGTTACCTCTATGTTGCTGCGTGAGGGCTGGTGAGTGTGGCCGATATTGGCACTATGTGGGCTGACTGACGACGTCCCCGCAGGGAACCCTCATAAGAGGGTGGCCCCCTTTAGAGCCACAGGATTAGGCCTGGGCGAAGCACTACGCTACGCTCGCGTAGTTTGCGAAGTTCGCGCTACTTCGCGCTACGCGAACTGCACGTAGCACAGTGCGAACACGCGTAGCATAGTGTTGCGTAGTGCTGCGGTCATTTTTTGCTTGCTCGCGGTCCTCAACGTCAAGTTGGCGACCGCGAGCAAGCAAAATGACATCCTGGCGAGACTTTTTCCTTGTTCGCGATCGCGAGCATGGAAAATAAACCTCCCGGCGAGATTCCCAACGCGAGAAGGTCAGGTTTCTCATTGCGAGGGGTCGCGTATGCTCGCGACCGCTCGCGATGAGAAACTACCAGTTCGCGTTGAGAAAGCTGCAGCTCGAGTAAAAATCTACTCGAGCAGCAGAAAACTACAGCTCGCACTGTGCAAGATGCCATTTTCAATGATTGCACAGTGCCGGTTGCTTGTCCGCACTGTGCAATCATTGAAAACAACATCTTGCACAGTGCGAACATGTTACTTCGCAGTTCGCGAAATGCTACGCGTAGCTCGCGTAGTGCGAACTTCACTTTGCGTAGCTTCGCGAAGTACTACTTCGCGAACTACGCCCACCCTTACACAGGATGGCACACTGGACAGCCTAGTGTCCGGAGACCCCTTCGGGGTCTCGCTCGTCACTTCCGGCTGAGGTGGGGTAAGGGGAGAGGTATAAGTTCCTCTCCCACCCACCTGGCGGCCTCTTTGTCCCTCACCCTGATGCCGTTTCCCTCCCTACCGCTTACCCGGCGTAATCAGGGTGGGAGGGAAGGATTTTCTAATCTTTTTATTTGTGTTGCAGGCGGAGTTACAGGGCGATCCAGAGGCGAAAAGGTACTCAGTGGTACCCTCTTCAGGAGCACAAAGGGTGCTGAGGCCTAATATCCCCAGTAAGTCTGTGCGGTGGACCCTGAGGTGCGACGGCGCCCCGTCTGTCCTACGGGCGGTTGAAAACCTGTACAACCAGGGGTCGCTTGAACGCTCCGCCCCTTGTGGGGGGGCGTGAGTAAGGGGGTGGACCGATGGTTCACCGGAAGTGGGAGGCGCTATCCCCTCACCACAACCGCTAAGCACCGATTGGCTAAGGCCACGATGCAAGTTGGCCCATCAGGTGGTAGGCCGCAAGGGGCGGCTTGCCTTTGGATTGCCTGTAAGATAACCCACCATGTTGGCATATTTGGTATGCTAATAAACCTGCAGCAATTTTCTCCACCAAAAAGTTGTCTTGTCTGCTTATTTTTGTTAATTGTATGTTGCTGCATGAGGGCTGGTGAGTGTGGCCGATATTGGCACCATAGCTCTACACACTAAAGCAGGGAGTCTGCTTGCACAGGTGCCGGCCTGCCCTGCCTGTTCTTCAGCAGGGAACCTCTTAATATAGATACTGCAGGGCACTGTGTGGGTTCGACAGAGAAATCAGGCCAGCATCCCCTTTGGTCTCAAGAGCATCGGATCTTGGTACACAGCACCCATGATCCAGCAGTAACTTCTCCTCCTGGCTTCATAGCACAAATACCCTGAGTACATGTATGCACAGTAGGAGGCAATGGGATACAGCTTATAGCACCCTGGCCTGCTGTCCCTGGGCATGCGAAACTACAAGCAGGGGAACAGTTTGTATGAGAGCAACAAGTGCAGCATCACGAGGACCTTCGTCTGTGAGCGGCCAACACTGCACCCCAATGTGGACTGCAGTAACATGTTAATATGTAACTACAGGACATATTTCCTACAGGGTAAAAGTTACCATTGAACGTTTGGTTGTTGAATGTTCCTTGATGCAAACTGTTTATGTACATACTGTTAACTCTACTACCAGAGCCCCCTCCAATGGATCGGTTCACTACTTTAAAACGTACAGCATGAGGCGGAGCTTCAAACAATCAAAACATCAAGTATATATTAGGGTCTAAGGGAAAAGTTTAATGACCTGCCACAGTTCTATTCCCCTAATCCTACAATTTCAAAACTAATGGAACCGGGGGTCTAACAAAAAACAGGTGTATATGGTGATATGTACAGCTGTGTATGTCAAAAGATGACAAAGCCAAGATTGCGAACAAGGAGAAGCAAAAGGAGAAAAAAGACAAAAAGAAAGCAAAAGAGGACCCTAGAGCAGAGCTTGGATACCCATCAATTGTCTATGTGATCAATCCTATCATCTGGTCATCCAATCCAAAGAAAGATATATCTCTTGATCATAGAGATTATCTTATAGGGAGTGAGCCCACTCAATCAGGTCCAAGAACATCAAAGGATCGGAGCAAGGAGACCATATATATTTTTAGTTATAGATCAATTGAAAGATTGGTGCAGTGCATTAAAAAGAATCATGTGGTGTGTTAAAATAGAGTTATGAGAAAACACTACTAGTTTAATATGAAGAAAGGATCTCACACTCTAAATGAAAACAACAGTGCAACAAGCAGTGTTCAACAAATGACTGCTGTACAGGAAGGTCGACATGTTTCAGCCATACGGGAACTATTTCTCCCTAAGGCTTTCTTCAGGACCCCAGTTGTCAAATTTATGCTACTGCATTAGTGTGTCAAAAGAAAATAATGATAAAATGTGCTTATCTCACTACTATTAGGTTGGACTTAATACAACCTTAATGTGATCCTCCGCCTCAAAGGATGCAGTAGGCATCCATATTGATCGAGGAATGGACCTCACCTCGCCTGGAACCTTACTCAGGACTAAGAGGCCCGCTCTATCCGTCATTGCCTCGAAATGGCATCTGAGTCAGGGAATGGAGGTGGAGGCGGAGCTTCAACATGGACTGAATTGGCCGCACCATAGAGGAAATCTGTGATCAGAACAGACATGGTTTCCTCAATAGTCAAATCCACAGGATGGCAACCAAGTGGTGCGGACGGACAATCTTGTGGGCCCCTCAGGAAAGCCACGCAGCACTCTACGTGCCAGGACATCGGAGCGAGCACCCGCCAGGGCATAGCTGCCAAGCTTTCAGAATACTTATGTGTGACATTTCCATGGTGTCCGTGTACTTATGAATGACATTCAACGACCAGATGTGTGACACTTGGAATTAGACTTTCCCATGACTAAAACCAAGCAATGAAGTACATGGAAAGAGATAGATTTGAGAAGTTGCACACATGTAAGCAATGATATGCATTAAACAGTTCTAGCAAATGTTTAAAAAAACACCTATAATGGAAGGTCTGTACATACTTTAAACAATAATTATTAGAAGAATGCACTTTTAAATGCTTTCTGGAGCTCTCTTAATCCCTGGCTGATAATTAAAGTAAACAGAAACTGAAAAGCCATGGTAAAAATGATTACAGATGATTATATGTAAAGTTCTATTTAAGTATAGTGTCCAAGCCTTTACAGAATCTTGAAACAGGAACACATCATCAGCTTTTTCCCCTGGGAAATGTGGCAAATCTATTGTCTACCTCAAAGTGCAACATACCAGATATTGACGAAGCCCACTGCAGGACCATTATACCGACTACTACAATAGCATATGAACATAGAACCTAATTGAGGATTGCTCCATTGCATGAATGTTTTGCCTCAAGTAGGATTACAAACAGAAACAGGGCTATCTGCTCACCAACTGAGGATCAACCACAAGGGCTGGTATAGACACTTACTCACAAGTGTTGATTTCTGTCTGTATCCTCACTGCTGGAGGTGTGACAATGTCTGATGTGCTTTTGGCAACCCAGATGATTAACCTTCACATCCCTCGCTGCAGAGCTGACTTCATGTCAGCTGCCTGCACAGCAATACTTTGAAGCCAGCAGGCTAGTTTGGTTAGCCTGCCCACGAGCCCCCAACCTTTAAAGACAGAAGCTCGCCAGGGAAATAGGTCCGTATGCTGCCCCCCAACACATGTGGAAAGCAGAGGTGAAAATTATAATTTTTGTTCGGAATGCTGCCCCCACCAGTGAAGTGAAAATCTGCCTGGGGCCTGAAAAGACTCCCCAAAACATGGTCCTCGTGGCAATGAAAGTAACCTCCTCCAATGGTCGCACATGGTCAGACATGGCATAACAAACAAAAATGCTGCCCGCGCATGTCGGCCAATGAGATCCCTGCTGGAATTGGCAAAACATCAACAGGCAAGGCGGTGCTTCCAAATCTACATGAGGGGCCAAGGCACTGTGCCAGCAGGTCTGAAATCATTTTTTTCATCAAGCTCTCCTGCACTGACACAGGCCACGTGGTACGCTCACTCTGCTGCCTTGAAAGTGGGTGATAATTATTTTCCCTGGCCTGCAGCATGGTGAATACATTCATATAATCTAGTGAAAATGATTATATGAAGACTGTGACAGCCACTGTTGTGAGGACAGATCACACATCTGGGCTGTACCACCATACTCGCCGCTTTAAATGAATTACAGCCTCTCCTAGCACCAGCACATACCTCGGGGGTTCATCAGGCACTATAATAGTGCGACTAATATATCTTAGTACAGTGATGCAGACGCCAGCACTAAAATGCATTAGTCTAACACCTGATGCGTGTCACTTGGCAGGACTGCTGCTGCTCGATACCCCAAATGTTAGATTCTCAAGATGGCACGACTGCGTGGTTCCAGGAGCCAATGCAGCCATAATTAACTCTCATGACTGCAGAATTTCATTCAGAGACCTGCAGGCCTATGTACCAGCCTCTGGCTGGGGATCAGCTCCTCTTTACTAGGTAGGTTTGGGTGCAGGGAGCCCCTTGCTGCCCTTGTGGGTTATTACCCGGAGAGCTGGGTTTCCGTGGGAGCAATTCGGAAGTGGCAAGACTAGGGATCTATGAACAAGCAGATCCCTCAGGCTTAGAAAGAGAGAAAAGTGAAGAGAAGAGAGAATCAGCCGTGGGACACTGAAAGAGATAACCACATTAATAAGAGAGCCTCAAGTGATATTCACCTGGGTGAGAAGCAATTATCTTCCATGAGTGGCTCCATACCTGAAGTCACTCACTGCCTGTAGCAGTAAAGGACTGAGCAATTCTGCGGGGCGGAGACAGTGGGGCTACACACCAGCAGTGACTCCTGTTGCTAAGTGCATCCTCTTGGCCCAGCGGGGAATTGTCTCAGATTAGACTGGCCCTTTAGCTCTGTGGGGCTTGCAGGAACATTGAAGTGCTACATATGTGATATTGCAAGACCATGTCATGTGGCGGTGGCAAGATTTATCGATGTAGCCCACTAGAAGGCTCTATCAGAAGCAGTGGAGGTGAAAATCTAAAGCTACAAAACGAGTTGATCTACCAGAATGAGACTGGTGGCCATGTGGCCCCCACTACACTGCAGCTCACACATATGAACTTTATTTATTTATTTATATATTTTGAAGGTTTTATATAGCGCGGACAAGACCTTTGAAGGTATCAGAGCGAGGGAATAGACAGAGGAAAATAGGTATAAACATATGAAAATATTATTGCTTATAATAGGTCAAACAAACGGTAACTGTTCCAACATAGCACATATCTACAATCCTGCATCAAATAGATCAAGTGACTTTTGTCAGGAGAATCGATTTAACTTCCTTTTTAAAGGATGCCGCGTGAGGATTCTGTCTTGTTTTTGGGGGTAAGGCATTTCATATTCTAGGGGCCATTCTTGAGAAGGAGCGGTTATAAGTTTTCTTTTTTTTTTCTAGTGCTATTGCTCACCTGGAGATAATTGAGGTACCATGTGTATGCTACTGACAAAACAGAGGGGTGAGAGGCATATTTGGGTACAAACTAAAAGGAGTGAAACACCCAGAGTGAACCATAATCAATCAAACCTCAAGCACCAGAAACTACAAGTGAGGGCCCCACCGAGAGGGTGCCTTCCCTCCAATAACAACTGAGACATAGTAGTGGTGTGGGACTGGGAAACGAAGCCACTCGACTCCCCAATAACTATGCATCTGACTCCAGATTTTAAAAAACTGATAGAGAACATGGCTGTTCCCATGGCCACCGAGTCCCTTCTTGCCTCCTAAACCACACACCCAGAAGGAATTCATTGGATTCTAAATCTCCCCTGAGTGGATATATAAAGGTCTGAGTGTGGACTACACTTACAGATCACTATCCATAGCCAGACAAAAGCAGACGTCCTGTGAAGTCTACAACCCTTCAAATCTGAACTCCTAGAAGAACTCAAGGGGCCCTACTACATATAGGCTGCACACTATATTTATCTTTGTCATCCTTAATTTATCCAACGTATCCTCGCCTGTTTTACATTTATTTCCTCAGTGTGTGTATTTGTGTTAGTGTATTTTACGTTTTTGGCTCTTTAAAAAAACAAAATCAGTGACTTTTTTATCCCCTTTTATTAGTTTTCCCCTAACTTCCCCTACATTCCTAATTTCTCCCTCTCTATTACTTCTCTTCCTCCTGTCTTTCTCTTTTTTTATATTCCACCCAGCAACATGAGAGAGCATGGGAGAAGCGGTGTTAGTGCAGGGGGTGCAGTGAACCGCACACCCTGAGGTGCAGCCTTGAGCCATTTGTAGCAAGGGGGAGGTGAACGCACTTCTTTTTTGTGCAGTGCCACCTCCCCTCCATGCTGGCAGCAGGCGACATGCCTGGGAGTGGGTACAGCCTGCAGGATGGTCAGCTAATGTGGGGGAGGGTGCGACATCACGTTCGCTAACATACTGGGGATCGGTGCACCCAGCAGCAGCAGCTGATGCACTGCTGGGCCAATATCCTGAACGAGGCTGCACGGCTTGGTGAATTATTACTAATTTTGTTGTGTTCTAACCTATAATGCATTTTATTTTCAAATAGCATGCTGTGCACACTCAGAGGTAAGTTAAGTTCACATAACATTACACATATTATGTGATCCCATTGGAGCAAGCCATGTGCTCGGTGCTACCTAGTTCTGCTTGTTGCTGTAGGCTCTCTCTTGGGCTGATTATTTAAGAAGTTATGCTGAGTCTGCTGTCCTCCTGTCACTACTATAGTGGTATTATGGTAGTAGTAGTAATATAATATATGTGAGTTAGCGTTCTCTGTGTGTTTCTTTGTATTGAGCTTCTCCAGTCCCACACAATCGTCCAGTGATGTAGTATTTAAAATATGCATCTAGGGAAACTGACTGAGTTGGCACATCAAAGGGAGTGTGATCTGTGAAGCAAAGATCATTCGTTGCAATGCATCAGTATTTCCAAATGTAGTTTAGGGAATTCGGAATAGGGCTTAGGCAAGGTTTCAGAAATTAGGAATAGGTCAACACAATAATATAGGCGATCTAATTTATAAAAGTAAAATATCAATATGTGACTGCGTTTGCCTATGCCTGTCAAAATATTTTCTAGGAGAGATTAAATGTACTGCTGTGGCCATTACCCCACCCAACTGCAGTATGGTTCAATACAGGACTGCAGTGTTGGCTGTGCAATGTGCGTCTGCTTCTGTTTATGTAGCATTTACAAAGATTTCAATGGATTAATTTTGTCCTAGCCTACCAAAAACATTGAGAAAAAATATTTTTGGCATTTGCCACATGTTACGGGACAAGTGATTCATAAGGCTTCCATAATGGATTTCCGCCTGTTAAAATTTGACATTCATCTACTTTCTGTTTCATAGTGACTAACTCAGCCTAACTGGCTCTCACTCAATTCGCAAAGCGATGGAGGGTCGCATACAACACCTGCACCACCATGGCATGTCTGGTGGGGGGAAATTCTAAACACAAGGTCATGCAATATTAATGGCATGGGGAACAAAATTAAGCGAATGCTAGTGCTGCAGCTATTGAAGCGGCAGTCCCCAGACGTGGTCCTGATCCAGGAGACACACCTTAGGGGAACACGATACAAGGCTCTTGACCGATTTGTATGTATGATAATAGCTTACTCAGAGTAAAAAACTGTCTCCAAAGGAGTGGGCGTACTGCTCAAGAAGTTGGTGCCCTATACTGTACACTCCGCACGGAATGATCCGCAGGGAAATATGTGGCAGTTACCGGCAGATGGGAGGGTCAGCCGATCCATTTTTGTTCTGTTTATGTCCCACCTCATCTACGTGCAACAACCCTACCCTTCCAGACATGAGTTTTATGCTATTAGCAATGCCACCTGGAACACTGCTCTTGAGTGGGGACATGAATGCTGTTATTGATCCTGACATAGACAGAGCAGGTGGGATGGTACTCCGGGGAGGAAGAGGCTCACTGTGTTCTTTTGTGGAGGCATTGGGACTGGTCGACCTTTGGCAACTGCACAATCTGGCCCAAAGGCAATACGCACACCTATAGCTTTTCTCACCATGACTACATTTTTACGCATACTACTACTGCCGCCAAATTCAGGGAGGCAACGCACTATGCAAGAGGCATCTCTGATCACTCTCTCATAAGTGTTCTCCCACAGAAGCCTCACAGGGAATTTCCACCGGGTCCCAGAATAGATACTGAGCTCTGCAGAGTTCATGGAGTTAACTCTGCGAAGTGCAAAAAAACTCTGTGGCGCTAGGCGGAGCTCCGCAAGCGGCAGAGTTTCTTGAGATAAATGCCGTTCACTGAGATTTTCAGTGCCACTTTTTCCGCACTGTGCAATAATCGCGAACAGCACCATGCACAGCACAAGTGGGCGGTGCTTCCTTTCTGCCTCTCGAGTACTTTACTTGAGGGGCTGCTTTCTCAATGCGAACTAGCAGTTTCACAAAGCGAACGGTCGCGAGCATACGCGACCACTCGCAATAATAAATCTGACCGCTCACGTTGAGAATTCTCGCTGGGAGGTTGATTTTCCAAGCTCGCGCTCGCCAACTTGATGTTGACCTTTGCGAATGAGGAAAAATCTCGCTGGGAGGTGGATTTTACTCACTTGTGTTCACCTACTTGATGTTGATGAACAGGAGCGAGGCATTACGCAGAGCAGAGTTTTCGGTCCTCCGCGAGCTCTGCGTAATGCGGTGTGCGGAAAACTCTGCAAACTCCACGAGGGGCGGCTGGTGGAATTTGAAACTGGTGGGCGTATGCAGAATGAATCAACGTATGCGAGTGAGTGCAGCGAGCGTGCCCGACGGCAATAAGGGGGATTCAGGGGGGTTCTCCCCCCGTAAAGATTTTTTTTTTTTTAAATTGGTATCTTTTTGGTGCGATTTTCAGCACTGTTTCTGTGATAAATGGACTAAAAATTCAGTTCTTCTAGGCATTCATAAAAGAAAACTCTTACATTATTTCAGAGAATTTCTGGGTTGCCAAGCAAGTCTGACTTCTGAAGAGGGCTAGGGTACTAAGCAAGACTGCTTTAGCACTACCCTTTCCAATAGAATATACTAGTTAGCGATGTGAACACATTCAATGGGCAAACCTGGGGTCTAGGGAGAGTCCCTCTTCTGAGATAAAAATGTAAAAAAGATTGGCAAATGGTGCATTTTAAAGCAAATGAATGCAGCTAAAAAGCAAGGCTTATTAAGCAGTGGGAACGTATAGTCTTGAAATATTAAACACATTAAAAACTGCCCCGTATCTTCTTGCATTAATTTGTTCAACAGTTACTGTAATATGTAAATTGTTCTGTATGACAACTTTAACCCTTTAAAATGTATGCTTGCCCAGTGTCATGCACTACTTTTGGAATGAAAAGACAAACAGAACATTTACAGTCTGCAGCCATAAAAGTTCCCAAACATTTAAATCAATACAAAACATAGAAAACACCAAGGCAATTCAGCAAACGTTACCAAGGGTTACTATAAAGGAAAACGGACAGTGTCTCCCCGTTTGTGTATGTTAAGTGTGCGTACACCCAGCCGGCATATCTTTTTTTTAAAAAAACATGTATTTTTGATATGCTTGGGATACAGTGAAAATATTTATATTTCAGACATTTCATATAATGACAAAGAGAATAGTAGCAAAAATACTAATAATGCATCGAGCTCTACACCTCTTCCCGAAAGTGGAATACAAGGGTATATTCAAAGTTATCTAAACGTTACATCTAATCTAGCTACATAAACATTTTATCTACTCTAAAGTGCAGGTGCAGAAAAGAAAAAAAGTGCATATGCTATTCCAAACACTATCTATTCAAGCACTGATTACTACAAGCCATTTACACACAATCATTATTATGTGAATCTCAATAAAATGGACCTAAGCATACAAAATCATCGGCAAAGGTGAGTAGAACACAAAACATAGAACCCAACTCCTACTCTTCAAGTGCATTATATACTCGTATCTAAAACGATCTAAAAAATCCCATATATTGTCGCCAGATCATAAAAACTCCGTCTTCTCTAAAGGGAAACTGCAATGTAATAAAAAAGGCTTTGTTACTCCTAATACTATTAAGGTGCATTAATACCCGTCCAACCAATGCAGTGCTGGTGCCTACTTCAACTGACAATTCAGAGATTAACCCTTCATGCCTAAGGGGTTTATGTCATTGTGAAGGTACACCATATTTATCTATACCGCTGCTCATGCAGCTTATAATAAAGCCAAGAAAGACCAATCTAATCAAGCCCTGCATGAGTGGCAGGACAAGAAGGAAGCGTTAAAAAATTGTTTAGGGGGAAAATGAAGTCCTTAGCAGAAAGGCACATCGACCATGGGCTGTCACGATAAACAAAGGCACTACAACCTCAAAAGCACATAGGCCTCATAATATCTGACTCAGGGCACTTAGCCAGCTAACTAGGTGCCGGACTGCCACACTCTTGAAGACTAGGGGAGAAAGGAAAAGGACGAAATAATAAAATCTAGGCAGGGGTTCTCACCAAGCAGACTCACTGCCGGTCTGACCGGCACATGTAGGTGTCAATCTCTCAAACATCTGCACCTTTGTGTTGGAGGGCTCAGCATATGTATGTGACTGCCAGCAGTTGTCAAGTTTGACTGGTTTCAATTTGTTCTCGGTATAAGGGAGTAGAGCAGGCTTGAAGGCTTCTCTTAGTTACCTAGGCCTCTCCACTGAGGAGATTAGAACCCTTGGTCAACCACTAAAGATCAGGGACCACCACTGAAGCCATCACATCCTCTCCCTCTAACATGTGACACTAAAAATAGTGGTTTATAGATTAACGAAAACATAACTGACCGGAGATAAACAAAGGTATTTAACGTTACGGGAAGCAAGGTCTGGTTGGGGCCTGCTTTCTTGAAATTTTCAAATATTTACACATGTAGCATTTACCGTACAGCACATATAGGGCTGACTGCATCTCGCCACATACATGTGTATTCCTGCAGATGATCCAACTCGAAACTGCAAATCCTGTATACATGCATTAAACGTGTAATGACTGCACTGACATCTTGTATACATCATTTCCCGAGATGACCGCATTAACACAATGTGTAAATGTCTTCCACTACATGACATGATTTCACTAGCATTGTGTGTACTTGTTTATACAGAATGATGGGACTGACACTATTATCATGTACATGCATGTATGGTACGGTGTAAATTGGCACCTGCATCACAGACACCTAAATCATCTCAATTATTTGTGAAAATGTGTACATGCACTAAATTACACATACATGTTTTCCAACCATTGAATCATGGGACTCGGCTCTAATACCATGTAGACCTGCCTTTCATTATATGATGTGGCTCAGCAGTCATCTCACATACACGTGTGTCGCTCCATGATTTTCATAACACGGACATGCTAATCCATTAAACTATGTGAGTGAGAACTAACATTAAGAGCGGGGTAACGCCACACATGCATGCATTAAGCAATTCTCAGAATGGTGTGAGGCCTGGGCATATATTCTGGACTAATATATGCCATTTTTCTGTTTTCATTGTAAAGCGCTCCAGCACTCCCGACTGTCCCGAGTCTAGTATGCGCTATATAAAGCTGCAAATACATTCTGTTTAGAATCTAGTGTGCCCGCTCCGTGCTGTTTCGATTAATCATATTCCATTTAAAGGCTTCAACAGAAGCAAAATAGAGTTATCCGTCCAGGACATTTAAAGAATTAAGAGAAGGCAGCAGATTATCCTGAAATTCCATAGACTGCACTGGTGACGCGTGCTATAAAATTGAATTTCAGAATTGACTTTTTAACATTTGCACTCAGGACATACTGTCGTAGAGACAATTTATTTTCAGTTATCACGTCTAAACTATGCTCCGAGTGTCCGGGTCGCATAGGTTGCACTGATAGCCTGGATATCATAGATTCTGGCTAATTATTTATTTGAGCGTTCATAAAGTTTAGGAACGTGGAAGGGCACGGAGGATTAAGTTAACGCTGGAGCACAGTTCAGAAGAACTGGCAAGAGGTAGGATACCGAATGTGGTCATAGATAGCGAATAAATAGTTTAAACGAGGCAGCAGGGGGGCTTTCACGTGTAAGTAGGCAACCACCTCAGTTGTGAGAGTCCAGAACCTTGACACAGACACACAGCATTTTTACAATAATGTTGGTAAAGACATTTAACAGGATAAAAGCTGGTACCGGTGCTTGGCACTTGATTACGACTTTTTTTAAGCCACCCCACACATTTCTAACCCAGGAGATCAGATCACCAATGCAGTCGCACGGTTCGCAATACTCGCGGAGGGAGAATAAAATTAAGAAAACTTACCTGACCGCCTCTGCTGCCTGGGCCGGCACCAGTGTCCCGTGTTGGCACCCAACTTCTTTTACAGGAAGAACTACTGGAGTGGCACTGGCGCGGGCACCCAATGCTTTGTTTGCCCTCCCTCAGCAGGTCCCCCCTTGCTCTACTGAAGGTATTAGTGGCTGACAGTGCGCATGTTTGGGCTGGTCATTTTTATGACCGGCCCAAACCTGAACATGCGCACTGCTGCCACAGTCTGACTCACTGTCACTCAAACCATGAGTGCTGCTGCAGCCCCGCCCCCACCTCCTTTAGCGGCCGACGCCGATTGCCTCGGGCGTGGAGTTAATTATGAGAATCAATTGCTTCTGCTTGTACGAATTTAGGGCGATGTGGCTAGTGGGGCAATGCCCCAGCGCCCCAATGGACGCACCGCCACTGCCAGACTTTATAGCTACCTGATATCTTCGAGACAAGGATATGGGTCGCAAAATACGGAAAAAGACTGATATTTACGTTAAAGAAAATCAAGGCTCGGTGGATTGTGCCAGTGATCTCTGGGAAGCGTTTAAGACTACAAAGTCAGGTTCAGTCCCTCATAGGAGAGAAAAAGAAGGAACAAAGGCTGGAGTATGAGTCGGTTGAAAAAGAGGTGTTGGCCTAGGAGGAACAGGCGATAACAGAGGGTACGCTAGCCCTGGCCCATCTACTGAGGCTTAAATAGTATGAACTCAGAGCCCTGTCAGAGAATAGGGCAAGAAGTCACTCTTTGGAGATACAACGCTGACTGTACGATGTGTGCGACAAGGCTGGTAAATAACTGGCCTGGTTAAAAAGGAGAGATCATGCCATGTCTTGGGTGCTTTGGGTGACTGACCAAGAGGGAGAAATGTGGACATCTAATGCCGAAATAGTAGAGACATTCACCAGTTATTATGAAGGGGTATATACCTTAAATACAGCTAAGACGGATGAAGAGTGTGCAGCCTTTTTCCACAATGTAGACCTCCATACACTTGCAGGTGACAACCGTAAGAGGTTGGACTTAGATCTAACAGAAGAAGAAGTGATAGCTGCTATCCGTAACTTGCTATATGGCAAGGTGACGCCTCAAAATTGACTGTCAGTAGAATTATACAAACTATGTGCAAACAAAGTGGCCAAACCAATGCTGGAAATGTTCCGCGCGGCGGGCGCAGCAGCTTGCCTACCCAAATATCAGAAAATGGTCACTATTGTGGTGCTTCATAGAACTGGTAAACCACTAATAGAGTGCACCTCCTATAGACCGATTTTACTCCTAAATGTCAAAGCTAAGGTAATAGCTAAGATCCTGCCAAGTAGACTTCGCAAGGTGATTACCTCCCTGGTGCATCTAGACTAGTCTGGTTTCATGCCTCACAGAAGCACCAGTCTGAACTTGCAGCGCCTTGAAGGGGTGCTCCAAATGACGGAATCAGCCAACAGGGGAACGGTGGCCGTGATGGCCCTAGATGCCAGAATGGAATTGCATCTTTGCGGTACTGGCCTGGATTGGTTTCGGGCCAAAATACTGTGGGTGAGTTCACCTCATTTACCGGTCTCCCCTAGCGCCTGTTCGGGTCAATGGAGTGGCCCCTAACGCGTGTCCTGCTCAATGGAGTGGACTCCCGAGAATTTGCACTGCACAAGTGAATGAGGTAGGGTTGTCTCTTCTTTCCTATGATTTTTGCATTGGCTCTGGAGCCACCGGTGGATTCGGTGCATAGAGACCCACTAATAAAAGGAATACAGATACCGGGTGGAGCATATATCACTTTGTGCGGATGACATCCTTCTATACGTTTCACTGTGATACCGCTCCATCAGCAGAATACTGCACATCTTCAAGTTGTTCAGAACCTATTCCAGCTATTGTATAAATTGACACACATCAGTGAAACCATTACACTGTATATTTGACAAATGTTAGTAAGAAGAGTAAAAAAAAAAAAGATGTTTGCAGCTGCTTGCGATTTCTGCATGCAATATGGCTAGTGTTACATGCGGTCGAACACTTTTAAAACGTTCTTCAGGTCCAAGAGTAGATACTTTTTGCTTTACCACCACAAAAGAGATCCAGTGTGCAGTGATGCACATGTAGTAAGTTGACTGACAACTGGTCCACATGTCTGTCTTGAGGTGGATAGCGTAAACAACACTTTGCTGCAGAGATTCTCTGACCAATTGTAGTACATCTTGATGCAGCGCAGGAGCACCAACTCTGGCAAAATAGGCCCATCTTGAAACCTTCCATTTCAAACAAATAGTTGCCACAAATTGTGAGAATCCCACTCCTTCCACAAAAAAGGGAGGAAGTCCAGCACTAACATTTCTGCCAGCTTCCCATTGTACAAACGTGCCATTGGGTGGTTGCGGTCATAGGGTGCCTCCTGCATAAACATATTAGTAATAATAGCCTGATTTATATCTTTTCGGGGGCCATTGACACAGGTGACTTTTGAGAAGTAGGTGGTGGTAGTCTCAGTGTGCATCATGGTGGGGCAGTTACTGTGTGCCGTGGTGACTCCATCTGACTCTGAGTCTTCTTGTGCATTGTAAAGTCACTGAGACGTGTGATTCTGCTAGCCACTCCTGGGAATAGGGCTGCTTTGCGTGAGGATGTCACCCTCTTCTTCCTCATGACCTCCCACCATGTTTGGACTTGTAGCTGATGTTTCTCAGCCCTCTTCACCATCACAACTATGTTCAGCAATTTTTTTAAGGTGCTTCTCCTACCGAAATGTGTGATGTTTTTTCATATGTGTCACTTGGCCTCTAGTACCATAATGTGAACGCTATGCCGCCATTTCCTGCCAGCACTTGCCTGCAACATGGTAACCGGGCTGGGAGTCTCACGGACTAAGTATCCCAGCAACCCCACAGTGTCTGCACGTGCTGAAAAGAGCACCAGTGGTCCCGGAGCGGGGTTGAACTCTACGCTGCTATTTCCCGCCAGCACTTGCCTGCAATACCGTAACCGGGCTGGGAGTCACACGGACTCAGTATCCCAACAACCCCACAGCGTCTGCAAGAGCTAAAAATGCGCAAACGGTCCCCGGAGCGGCGTTTGACACTACGCCGCCATTTCCGCCAGCACTTGCATGCAACACCGTAACCGGGCTGGAAGTCACACGGACTTAGTATCCTAGCAACCCCACAGCGACTGCACGTGCTGAAAAAGCGCCAGCAGTCCCGGGTGCAGGGTTGAGCGCTACGCTGCCATTTCCCGCCAGCACTTGACAGCAACACCGTAACCGGGCTGGGAATCACACAGACTCAGTATCCCAGCAAGCCCACACCGTCTGCACACGCTGAAAAAACGCCAGCGGCCCGTCCATGCCCGTCATCGCTCAGAAGAGGCTGGGCTGGGCTGGGCCACCCCCCTAAAGCCTAGATTTTGGTTACCTGCATTGTCCAACATTCAAGATGTTAAAACGGAAAGCAAAAGTAAATGAACAAGGAGGTGCAATCACCAATACGCTAGACACCTTCCTTTTGAGAGCAGCGGACACCCTCTCAAAATAGATTGAAATTATGGAACGGCGCCTCTCGCTTGAGGAGGTAAGATCTTGCCCAGACTTTTCTTGCCATGGCTCCCCTTTATCCACCTTAACCCCTGTGGTACCTGCTGGTGTTGTCTTAGCTTCAGATACAGGTGTAGAAATGTAACCTCAATCCCAAGATAAGAGGAAAAGAGGAGGCGGAGTGCGAAGAAAATCATTGCATCAAAGACTGCACCAAAGTTTGCAAGACCTTTGAACCTAAGCGATCAAGACACAAAGTCCCTTCCTTCGTCCAGTTTGGGGGGCACACCCCTATCACTAGACGACCTATGTGGGAAGCTGGAACAATCTTTTTCTCACCTCTTACAACCGCTTTTAACAAGACTGAGAAAAATTGAGGATTCTGTGTCTTTGTTGTGTAGTAGTTTTCACATTTGTGCCATGGGAGGGGGGAAGGTGGGATATGCACAAACAACAAGCTCTGACTGTTTGAAATTTCCGCTACCCACCACAACTCATTTGCCGTTTCTAATGTTTTGGCTGCAGTTTCTGTGGTCCTTGTACCAACACCAGGAGTACCAAAACGACCCATAGATAGCAATTACCTTGCTACAAAAAATGATGTACTCCCAAATAGGATAGAACAGAGGTGTCCCCCACAGCCTTTCCATCTCCCAAATGTGTGTCTTCCCCCGTGGCCCCCTTCAGTTTTAGACCACCCTGTTTTGCCAGAGAGTGACGCTGTTCATGCTCGACCGCTTTCAAATAATCTTCTTTCAGGTGGAAGCAGTCTAGGTCCTCATCACAGGTGGGACACTAATAACCTACGGGTTGATACAGTCAAATCAGGAGTAAGGCTAGACCTCCCACCAGCAGCCTGCCCCTTTGTTATAGTATTAGCAAATTTACCAGAACTAAAATTGAACCAACAAGAAACTGCAGAGCAACTAATCCATTAAGCCCATCATTGGCTTTTTAAACATACAGGTGACAGCTTTAATCTATATCGACATCTTATTATGGCCAGGGGGGTAAATTGGGTAGGAATGGCTCTCAAAACTATAGGAGGGGATTGTATTATCATTAATTGTAATAACCAGCATATGATAGGAGACCTATTAAGAATGCTACCAAGTATCCCCACTCTCTACTCCGAAAATCTGTGCACTCCCGTTGGGTTTTTTCTATAAACCCTGCAGACCACCTCAAGTGCTATCCCATAAAACAAACAACGGCCATTTACCCTTACGTCCTTCTAGCCAATACCCCCCTCAACCTACTACATTCCTACCTCTTAGGAACAGATTTACTTTATTGGAGGACACGGTTGAATGTGATTGACTTGATAGGAAATGCCTAACACCCCACAATGATGATTACACAGTATCTCTTAATGGGATCCTGTAATCTCTTTGCCCTCCGTAAATTCTCAACCAAACACAAGTATACAGCCAGATAGCTCAATCCTGTTTCAGAGTCCAATTTGTACAGAGATTATTTCAGAGTCTGTCAAAGTTATTTCTTGGAACATCGCTTGGTACAACCAAAAAAGTCTAACTCTGACTGGCTATCCTTGGTAATGGGCTATGACATCATGTGTCTCCAGGAGACCTGGGAAATTGACCAGGTTCACCTAAATGGGTATCACTCATTTCACACGCCTGCCATTCCCTCAACAGCCTGTCACTCAAGGGGAGGTCTATTAACATTACTTTCCAATACTTTCCCCTTAAAGGTCAAAACATTTTTTAATACATCACCATATTACCATATCATTCTTTTTGAGTGTCATAAAGATAGATTTTGGATACTTATACATTTTTCCAATAATAATTTTGGTGTCAATCAAGCAGTGATCTTGTACCCTTTGGGAAAAGACATTGCTAATTTGGAGAAAGTATATCATAAACCCTGTGATATAATCTGGTTAGGGGATTTTAATGCTCACCATTAATACACCAGAATGCGGGCTAGTAGACGAAGATGGGGATTTCATCCCCCACATTAGCCACAATGATTATGACAATGCCTTAAATAGGCTACTAGTTATAAATAACCTTGTAATGTTAGATACTTCTGAAACCCTAAACAGACGATTAAACTTCACATTTTCTACCCGCTCCAACTTCTCAACTCTTGACTATGTTTTGGTTTCAGACTCGATAAGGAAGTTCTTCACCCAATTTACGATCAACTTTTATGCTTTTAGTGATCATGCTGCAATCATGTTTCTTATTGCATCCTTACGAAAAAAGGAACATTGTGTTAATCTTCATATTAAACCAGTGATTGCAAGGGAAAATGGGATTGTCCTGAAAGAGGAAAAAGTCAATACTGTGAAGTTTGTGGGGAATATAGTCTCCAAAACGAGCATCAGAGATAATGATCTGTTTAGATGCAATGATTGATGATGGAATAGCTACAGCTTTTGAGAGAATTCTATTAGAAATTAAAAACAACCTATTATGCTCCATATCTAATGGGCACCATAAGGGTTCCACCTGGTTTGATGACGAATGTGCAAAATCACTTAGGAACCTTCATATGGCTTTAAAGACAAAACCTAGAGACTAATATTTGGTCAAGTCCCTATGCCAGCTATACAAGAAAGCAAGGTTATCAAGGTTAAAATTCTTAAAGGAGGACTGGTGGGAAAGATTACAAGGGCCTGCTGTATTAAACAGCTCACAGGCTTTTTGGACACTGATCAATGCACAGTTTCTGAGAGATGAACAAAGGATGACACCAGATACTCACGTGGAGCAGGAGGCATGGGTTGCACATTTTGAAGGCCTGTTTGGTAACACTCAGGAGGTAACTGTTCAACCACCACCTCTAAGATTACCTGGATCAGTAGATAGTGTCCTGTTTACTCTGGAAGAAACAAGATGCGCTCTTAACCAGTGTAAAAGAGCAAAGGCACCTGGACCTGATGGTGTCCCAATTGATTTATTCTTAGACAATCAGTATCTTTAGGCACCACTTCTTACAATTTTTTTAAATAAAATTGTCCGAACAGGTGTGCCGTCTTCATGGAAGACGACCATAATTGTACCTATCTACAAAAAGGGGGACAAGACATTACCAAAAAATTATAGGCCTATATCTTTATTAGATTCAACTGCTAAACTAATGAGCTGGTTACTCTTAAACAGGAATGGGCCCTGGAAAACAACATCATAATCCCATGCCAATATAGTTTCAGAAAAGGAAAGGGTACAGTGGACCAATGCGTGAACTTAAATGTAATAATAGCTAAATACACGGCGGCTAAGAACGGTCATTTATACCTTGCCTTCATGGATCTGTCGACAGCCTTTGACTGCATAGCACAGTCTAGGCTGTGGCGGATCATCGAGGCAATGGGAATTAAGATTCAGATTATCAATGTAATCCGTGACGTGTATGCCGGGGCAACGGCCTGTGTTCGCTTTGGCAAGGGAGGACAATGCACAAGACACTTCAGAATTACTAAGGGCATGAGGCAGGGGTGTGTCCTTGCACCCTTTTTGTTTGCTCTATATACCAATGCTGTAGGATCTGCATTGCTAGGGTCGACCACAGACGTCCCTCATATTAATTCACTCCCAGTGCCGATACTCCTCTATGCGGACGACGCGGTGATTCTGGGGCTCACAGGTAATGCGCTGCATCAACTTACAGAGGAGTATGTAAAATTCATGAATAATTTGAACATGAAAATTAATTATTCTAAGTCTTTCGTTCTTGTTGCAGGTCCAAAGCAGCAGAAAGAGCCACCAATTTATATTGAAGGGGTGAAGGGGTGAAGTTAGATGTCGTGGACTCTTTCAACTACTTAGAGATCATGCTTGATCGAGATAATAATTGGAGAAGTATGGTCTCTAACAGGGTATTATTGATGAAAAACAAATTGGGGCTCTTTTTAAATTTGTGAAAAAACTCGGGACTAAACTTATCGAAGTGATAACAAAAGGTTTATGAAGCGAAAACTGTATCCGCTGCCTCTTATGGGACAGACATTTGGGGCATCTCTGACGCCTCTAAACAGCAGCATATAGAAGATGCCTTTTTGAAAAACTTGGTTTACTTGGCTCAGTCGTGTTCTAATTATAACGGCCACATGGAGTTGAGAGTTCCTTATATCAATGATAACATTCATATTGCACCAATTTTGATGTGGCGCTCAGTCTGGCGCAAGGAAACCCTTTTGTTGACTAGAGATATTGTAAATGATGTTCTGAAATTAGATGGTGTGAACAATATTAGTTGGCTAAACTATTTTGAATCCACCCTTCAGGCGGCTGGTTTACACCACCTTTACGAGGACCCGAAGATATGTCGGTCTATTTCTACAAAAAGAGCTGAAAACCCATCTACTGACTCATTTACAGGAGAGGAGGAACAATACTAATTTTAAACTTTCTGCAGTCAGATCATATCATGCTGTCCTGAGTATAACAATGATCAATGTGAACTCTACCTAGCTACCAGTTGTTACAAATCTTCAACATAGATATATTTTAATGAGATTCCGCTTAAATTATATCCCCCCTTATGTTAGGTCTTCCACCAAAAACCTATGTGATCTCCGAACTTCTACATTGTCCTTGTGACAAGTGATCCATTGAGAACGATCTCAATTTTTTGTTCTTCTGCAAATTTTATGGTGATGAAAGAAAAAGGTTCATTGTCCCCCTTATTCACAAAATGAATTTTAAACAATATATTGTGGCCCTATACTATCTTCAGTTACTGTCTGACTCCTTTACATGCTTTTCTCTGGCCTCATTCTTTTAAAAAGATCATATTGTCATTCTGATACTTAAGATACAAATATACAAATCAAGGCGTTGGATTGTGCAATATTTGTGTGTATATTTATGCACTAATGTTTTCTCTTAGTCTATGATCAACTTTTTAAACCAATTTTTATCTCTTTTAACAAACCTTGTTTTAATACACGTAATTTTATATCTTAATAACAGTGGAAATTGATGTATATGTGTTTGTAGAATACTTTTTATGCCATCGTCGTGTTGGCGAAATAAAGTTATTTTTGACTGACTGACGAACCCGGCTTACCGCGACAAACACTTGTGGGGCAAATGGTGCATATTGCAATGCTCTCCTCCTGTTTGCTAATTGTAGAAATGTTCCAAACTGGGGAGAAGTACTTTTGTACTGTGCCACTGCCAATGATTGAAGAACAACTGGAGGTAGGTGGGTGTGTCATCGATTGCCTCTCTGCAGTGTATTCTTGTACTCAGGTAAGAGTTGGTGCAGGCCTCACCTGGGGCTTTTCAAATATGGGAGCTGGCGGGTCTACCTGTACCACATCCCTCAGAGCAGGTTGAATAGTGATGTCGGACTCCTCTGTGCCAGCTTCCACAATGACTAGCTCATCGTCGTCATCCACCTCATTATCCCCCTCCATACTTCCAAGGCTTTCAGGAACTTTTCTTTTCCCTTGCCTCTCCTGGTGTCTCCCAGACTCTGCCGGGATCTACTCCCTATCCCTATCATCATCATCATCAGAAGTGGTGCTTGTAGAAGATGGTGTACTGCCCTTCCTTTTCCTTGCTAGAGATCTGCGAGTCAATGATTGTAAAAGAGGAGGTTCTTGCTCGGCAGAAAACTCAAACTCCTGTTCTGCTCTAACTTCAGAAATAGCTAAAATCGCTGGCTGTGGCTGCTGTACACTTTGCTCTGTTTCCTGAAATGATTGGGCACTACTTTGCAAAAAGGACAAATCAAATTCAGCATCATTGCATCAAATCCAGGAAGAAGTGGAATTATACCTAAAAAAACTGAATGCTATTTTGCGGCTGTGTGCCTATGGTGGATGGATAGATGGATGGAGGCAAAATGCAAAACAAAACGTAAATAAAAGTGACAAAATAAAATCATAAAATTAGAAAAACATAATTACAAAATCTACAATTAAAAATTATAAGAAAATAAAAATTGTACTTAAAAAATAAAATCAAAACAAAACACTGAAATAAAAAATTAAAAAAGTTAAAATTACAAAAAATGTAAATTACAAACATAACATAAAAATCAAAAAAGATCAATAATTGGCAATGTTTGTATGGGAAGATGAAAAGAAACTGACTTTTGATGCAAGGAGGTGCAAAATATAAAATACCAAAAAATGCATCTAATATATAAGCACTTTTCATAAAAATCATATTCTTAATATACATATTCTACAATGCTCCTCATGCATAATATTAAACTGATATCACATCCATCCATGCAAACCTATGGCAAAGGCACACAATGACCTCCAGTCACATGGTCGCATAACAACAGCGCGCAAGGAGGCATGGGGAACAAAGAAAACATGCAAGCCCAAGACAAAGGCACATTGACTGGATGCACAAAATGGCTGCTAGGCATATGGCCAAACAACAACAGCGAGCAAGGAGGCATGTGGAACAAAGAACACATGCAAGCCTTTGGCAAAAAAAGACTGGCTGGATGCACAGAATGGCTGCCTGCCACATGGTCAAACAACAACAGTGAGCAAGGAGGCATGGGGAACAAAGAACTCATGCAAGCCCATGGTAAACACACACTGCTGGATGCACAAAATGGCTGCCAGTCACATGGTCAAACAACAACAGCGAGCAAGGAGGCATGAGGAACAAAGAACACATGCAAGCCTATGGCAAAGGCACACTGGCTGGATGCAAAAAATGGCTGCCAGCCACATTGTCAAACAACAACAGCGAGCAAGGAGGCATGTGGAACAAAGAACAATTTCAAGTCTATGGCAAAAAAATAGACTGGCTGGATGCACAGAATGGCTGCCAGTCAAATGGTTAAACAAAAACAAGAGTGAGCAAGGAGGCACGGGGAACAAAAAACACAAGCAAGCCTATGGCAAAGGTACACTGGCTGGATGCACAAAATGGCCACCAGCCACATGGTCAAACAAGAACAGTGACCAAGGAGGCATGGGGAACAAAAACTATGTGCAAGCTTATGGCAAAAGCACAGTGGCTGGATGCACAAAATGGCTTCCCGCCACCTGGTCAAACAACAGCAGCAAGCGAGGATGCATGGGGGACAAAGAGAATGCATGTAGGCCTGTTACAAAATGGCCCCTGTTCACATGGCATATAGAGCAAAGACAAACAGTGGCCTAAGGCAAGTGCACTCACTGGCCAGACAAAGGAGGCATGGTAACACTGAAGAAAACACTACCATTAATTCAGCAATGCCAAAAATGAAAATTAACTGAGCTAAAAAAAGTTTACAATAACACACAGCCTCCCAAGGCATCAACTATTACCCCCGCATATACACTTTTTGTACACAAAAAAACATGAAATACATTTTTTTTTAAACACATTTTTAATTTAATCCAATGGCATCCCACCCCTAAATGATGTTTTAAAACAACATATACCACAGAAACAGTTCTTTCATGCACCCATGAGTCCTACTGGCCTGGGTTTACTGACTGGATGTCCTGTTGGCAGACTTGGCCACATTTTAAAATAAATAAATATTACAAATTTAAGGAACATGGAGAACATGTACTGAACTATGCAACATTGTTCCTTTACAAAAGAAGAAAAATTAAATGCAAAAATATAACTAGGGCCCTACTGAAACTGCAAGCCACCTACCACAATAAATGTGAAAAGTCAAATAAAAGTACAAATAAATACTGATGCATGCCCACTATCAAACAAACAACACCCCTATACAAGAGTTGTTGAACGTACTTGTGAAATCTCAAATACAAAGTCCTTAAATGCAAATATATATATATGCAGCAGACAAAGAGAGTGATCCTTCCAGCTCCAAATGCACATGAAAAGTGGCCAGGAGACAGACAAAGCACTGGGGGAAGCCTGCTAGACAGGAGCAGGAAGTTGGAGTCTCTGGGGCACTTCCTTTCTGTTGGAAAAAAAAGTTAAAAAGAAGGTTTCGTGCAAAGAAATAACTTGAATGGGCCATTGGATGAAGAAAATCCACTTGAAAACCTCTTTTTGTGTAAATTTAGCTTCTTCTCGAGCACAAACTCGAGGTGTGATCGCAAACCACACTATATTGCCGCTGTGGCGGGCAGAAGCTGTGAGAGCAGGTGCAAAATCTCGCATGCACTTGCTAGTGGCCTGAGAATATTTTGGCGCTCGTCAGTGAGCGCCAAAACAATTCTCAAGCACGGGAATGGAAATAGAAACTCCACTTTTTGCTGATAGGTGGAATCCGGTAACTCTGCTCCACTCTGCGTAGGGCAGAGTGCCTGAATTTCAAAAACTCAGCGAGCAGAGCAGAGTTTTCCACTCTGAGGTTGTGATAAGGTCACCATTACTGTACCGAATCTAGAGTAAAAAAGACTTTTTGTGGGGAATGCCCCCTACCAACGTATGCAACCTCTAGTGAAGCAAAAGAAGGAGGTGCAGTAAAAGGAGAGATTTCAGCAAAAAAAAAAGGATGAGATAGGTTTCACGGTGGGATATTCCCCCAATATGCATAGCACAACAATGTTTTTTGTTTCTTTATATTTAAATGTAACATGTGGGGATCTCACCACAATTTGCCTGTTTCTTAGCCTTTTTATCTTTATCTTTTCAGCAATAATAAAAAAAATAATAATAAATAAACAATCTCTGTAGCCTTCTGGTTTACTTTTCCAAGTAGTTCCAAAAACTTGAAAACTGAATAATTTTGGAAGCCAAAAAATGAAAGAATTAAAATAGAAGAAAAGAGTACCCACCATGCAACAGAAAAATCAGTTGCCAAAGTCTGCCGCTTGTGCCGGCACTGCTGCTGCTACCACTGCAGCGTTGTTTTACCAAAAGAGGAGGGTGCAGACACGAGCATACTTTGCCACCACTAGGACATTGGGCAGGATAACTAACAACTAGTGTCAAATCTTGGTTTTAACAGTTTAGTTCAGATACGGGAGATAGGAATATTTAACCAATAGTTTGGGATATCCAGTCTACTTAAGGGGTGAGGGTGGAAGTTGCCATGCTAACCACAGACGGTGAAGCAAGATAGGCGTACAATGGTACTAGAGTGGAGGAGGGAGAGGGAGGAGCGGTGGAAGCACACCAGGCAAGTGAAAGCCATACTGAGACCTAGCTCGGCCACCTCTGCACCTTCTGGGCTTA
The DNA here is from genome assembly GCF_964204655.1 of Triturus cristatus. Classification (NCBI taxonomy): domain Eukaryota; kingdom Metazoa; phylum Chordata; class Amphibia; order Caudata; family Salamandridae; genus Triturus; species Triturus cristatus. Next base: position 849,313,441 of record NC_140590.1, read on the forward strand.
ACAAAAAGGGTGGCACCCTAACTCAACCTCCGCTTCGCTCCACAATCACCCGCACGTGCCCCTGTACTCTATATTAAAACCCTTACAGCCAGAGGAAATGTCCACATCCTCACCCATGCTGTTTCTGTCTAGCTGCAGCATGCACCGCCTCCACTGTCACCCTGATCAACAAACATGGGCCCAGTTCCAATCTCCTGTGGCCCCCCTTCAGAGACACCAGTCTTCCACATACTGCACATTAGTACATCAGGGCAGTGCAAACTAGGGTAACAAGACTCGACCTGGTCTTACTCGGTCTGTTGCCACATCCAACCACTTCAGACAGCCAAGCCCCACTGTCCCCTTGGGAATGTGCTTGAAGAGTGTTGGACCAGAATGCTGGGCAGAGCAGTGCACCCACTACAGAGGTAAACACAGGCATCTTCCTCCCTGGGCACCGGTGCATGGCCTTGCACAGCTCTTTGCTTCCATGCCTCAGCTTACCTCCTCCACTATGCCGAGACTCCCCTCACTGAACAGGAAACCATCCGTTCTTCTGTTTCTCATAGAAACTCTTGGGAAACAGTGACTGATGAGACTAAGGGGCATATTATCAAGAACGGTGTTAAAATTATCGCCGCTTTAGCGGTAGGAAACTGCCACTAAAGATGTGATAATGGGCTTGATAATATGCCCTAGAGAATTCCAATAGAAGCCCAGGTTCACACCAGAACATGGGCTTCTATTGGAATTCTCAAGGGCATATTATCAAGCCCATTATCGCCTCTTTAGCGGCAGTTTCCTGAAGTTTGCAAGCTGTAATAGAAAGTGGAAAGTAATGCCATTACCCTCCTTGATCCTTGATCCCCTCATAAAGTTCATCAATCTTGTATCTGTATGGCCCGGTAGTCTCAATATTGTTTTCCTATCCTCGTCTATATTCATTATCAGATTCAGGTCCCCCCTATACATGTCAGTGTACCTGAGATCTGAAACAGCAACCCACCCATTTTTGAAAACATCTCTGTCTTAAGGCCTGGGGGAGCATACCACAACACAATAGTCACCTGCTTGCCCTCTCACACGACCCTGGCCGCAGCGTAGCACCCCGCTTGCTTGATTTGTCCATTTTTGCGCCACATGGAAAGGCAGTGTTTGCAGGCCAGTTTGGCCATGCCCCGTGGGCCCATACTATTGATATTTATATTATTTATAAAGTGCACGAATGCTCAAGGGCATATTGGCGCAAGCATATGCAAGGTAAGCGACATAGGATTGAAAACCGTGAGAGTGCCACAACTTTGTATATCCAAATGCCCAGAAAGCGACATCTGTTTACCACTAGATGCATTTCCTCTAGCAGTATTAAGTCAGGGTCATGGTGATACAAGCATTTACGTACCAGTCCTCTCTTAATTTTTGGGCATAGCCCATTCAAGCTTCATGAAAGGATCTTTAGTGTCAAGGCTTGTAATGTGTTGGTCCTCCCTGCAATGCTGTATAGTGTTGTTTGCTGTATCCTACGTCCCTCCCCATCGTCTTTAAGGTCGCCAGTATATTGAACCACCCTCTCCACCCCTCCTCTTATCCACCTCATGCTGTGAGACTTGAACTGCCCTCCTCCTCAAGTCTTGAAACATCTGTTGTCCTACCCCCAAAATATAACTTACCAATCCAGAAGAGATTCCACTATAGTAAAAACTACTAATCCACTGTCAAAGAATGAAAGTGGTTTCTGAAAGGTGTGGACGTTTCTAAGGGCTCACCCCCTCCCCTCCCCCAGCTTCATCGGCTTCCAGCGCTTTGTGTGTCTTCAGTTACTGGTTCAGGATTTCTCTGTGCTCCTCTGTCCTGGATCCCAGTTTCGCAGGTCCAGGCACATTGGCCGAGAGATCGCCACCCTCCATTGGACGTTGGCTGTCCCTGTGTCTTTTCTGTCCTACCGGGCTCCAGCCGTCCAGCCAGTCTCAGATCTCCTCTAGTGAGAGGAAGAAACAGGTTTCACCCTGTGCCTCCAGAAGAAGTTTCGCAGGAAAGACCAACAAGCATTTGCAATGCAATAGGTCTCGCATTTATAAGAGTTTGAGCTATTGGCATTGTAAAATTACAATGCCTTTTATTTATGTTTTGGTTTTAAAACAAATAAAAGGCATTGTCATTTACAATGTCAGTAGCATAAACTCGCATAAAAGCAGTGTGTGGAGTGCAGCAGTGTGCGGCGTGCAGCAGTGTGCGGCGTGCACCAGTGTGAGGCGTGCAGCAGTGTGCGACATGCAGCAGTGTGCGGCGTGCAGCAGTGTGCGGCGTGCAGCAGTGTGCGGCGTGCAGCAGTGTTTCGTGTAGCAGTGTGAGGCATGCAGCACTGTGACGTGCAGCGGCGTGCAGCAGTGTGCGGCGTGCAGCAGTGTGCTGCGTGCAGCAGTGTGCGGCGTGCAGCAGTGTGCGGCGTGCAGCAGTGTTTCGTGTAGCAGTGTGAGGCATGCAGCACTGTGGTGTGCAGTGGCGTGCAGCAGTGTGCGGCGTGCAGCAGTGTGCTGCATGCAGCAGTGTCGTGCAGCATGCAGCAGTGAGTAATGCAGCAGTGTGCAGCAGTGTGTGGCGTGCAGCAGTGTGCGGCGTGCAGGAGTGTGCGGCGTGCAGCAGTGTGCGGCGTGCAGCAGTGTGTGGCAGTGTGTGGCGTGCAGCAGTGTGAGGCGTGCAGCAGTGTGTGGCGTGCAGCGGCATGCAGCAGTGTGTGGCGTGCAGCAGTGTGAGGCGTGCAGCAGTGTGAGGCGTGCAGCAGTGTGAGGTGTGCAGCAGTGTGAGGCGTGCAGCAGTGTGTGGCATGCAGCAGTGTGAGGCGTGCAGCAGAGACACGTGGAGGGTGAGGAGAGACACATGGAGGGTGAGGAGAGACACGTGTAGGGTGAGGAGAGACACGTGTGGAGGGTGAGGAGAGACACGTGTGGAGGGTGAGGAGAGACACATGTGGAGCGTGAGGAGGAGACACCTGTGGAGGGTGAGGAGGAGACACATGTGGAGGGTGAGGAGGAGACACATGTGTAGGGTGAGGTGGAGGGTGAGGAGACACGTATGGAGGGTGAGGAGAGATACGTGTGAAGGGTGAGGAGAGACACGTGTGGAGGGTGAGGAGAGACGTGGAGGGTGAGGAGAGACACGTGTGGAGGGTGAGGAGAGACACGTGTGGAGGGTGAGGAGAGACGTGTGGAGAGACACGTGGAGGGTGAGGAGAGACGTGGAGGGTGAGGAGAGACACGTGGAGGGTGAGGAGGGTGAGGTGGAGGGTGAGGAGAGACACGTGGAGGGTGAGGTGGAGGGTGAGGAGAAACAGAGTTGGAGGGTGAGGAGAGACGGAGGTGGAGGGTGAGAAGAGAGACGGAGGTGGAGGGTGAGGAGAGACGGAGGTGGAGGGTGAGGAGAGACCGAGGTGGAGGGTGAGGAGAGACGGAGGTGGAGGGTGGAGAGACCGAGGTGGAGAGTGAGGAGAGACCGAGGTGGAGGGTCAGGAGAGACCGAGGTGGAGGGTAAGGAGAGACCGAGGTGGAGGGTAAGGAGAGACCGAGGTGGAGGGTAAGGAGAGACCGAGTTGGAAGGGAATCAAAAGTGGAGGAGAGAGAGAGGTGGAGGGTGAGGAGAGACAGTGGTGGAGTGGGGGGGAGGGGAGGATATCACTTTTACTTCCTCTCCTAGTGTAAGGTAACGCCCCCACCCCACAGGCCCTGCCGGGGCCGAGAGCAGATCACTGTTCGCATCAGCCGTCACCCGAGACCGCTCCGTACTTTTTGGTAAATAGAGGTTCACTATCTGTTGATAATGGGATTCACTTGGGGGGCTGACTTACCTCCTCCACCCCCAGGGCCAACACTGAGAAGGCATCAGAGACCTGGTGCTGCCTATGCTGCAGTACTGCGAGAGAGAGGGATTGGGGGGCAGGCAGAGGAAGAGGAGTGGGGTTAGAGAAGGGACAGGTGGGGAGAGAAAGAGGAGAGAAGGGACAGAGACAGAAAAGGAGCAAAAAAAGAATTAGAGAGAGTAAAGAGGAGAGTTGGGGAAAATGAAAACATTACGAGAGAACATGTAGCAAAGAGGTGGAGAGAGAAGATGGGAGAGAGTAAGGACGCAGCCAAGAGATAGGGCAGAGACAAAAAGAATCTAAACAATACAAAAGTATTTTCCAAACTCGTAAATAACCACGGGCCAAACAACTGATCTGCAATGAAGCATCCGAATCCGGTATATCATGACGTTAACCATGCAATAAAAAATAAATTAAAAAAAAACACCCAAAAACACGTATACACCATGTTGACCCTTTTCCATGCAACGTATTCTAAAACGCCATTCTCATTCATACATTCACAGCAAACCTGTTCACAAGAGTGACAGAAAATGTGGTATTAGTGTTACATTTTTGTTTACATCCATACCCTCTGACTTATGCAATTAAAGGATTCATGACCACACGGTTAAACAAAACGTACTGATTGGCCTTGCCGTGAAGGAGAAACACGTGTTGACACACACTCCCAATCTGTGAAACGTTCACCCAACTTTCTCGAAATTGAAACCAGTGCATGTGTCCGACGAACTTCCTGCCGCTTATCTGAATGCACCAGTGGCAGAAGATAGTCACCATCTTGCAACAACACAATTAAAGGGAGGCATGTCTGTCTCTCCCCACCGCCACATGTCTCTGAGTCTTACTGTCTCATGCGAGATCTCCCTCTAGGAGACAGCTGACACCGACTCTTCCCCTGAGACAGTACGGGGGATGTGTGTGTGTGCATAGTGTGTGTGTCTATATGTATATATCTGTGTGTGTATGCATGTGTGTGTGTTTGTATGTGTATATGTTTGTGTATGCATGTGTGTGTTGGTGTGCAAGTATGGGTGTGTCATTGTGTTCATTTGTCTTCATGGATGTGTACACATATGTTTGTGTGTATACCTATGTCTGTGTATGCATGTTTGTGTATATGTATATGTGTTTGAGTATGTTGGTGTGCGTGCTTGTTTATATGTGTATGTGGGGTTGGTGTGTTGGTGTGCATGTATATGCATATGTTTATGCATGTCTGTGTGTGTTTGTATATGTTCATATGTGTGTGTAAATGCATGTGTGTGTTTGTATGTGTGCATAGTTGTGTATGCATGTGATCAGAGGGAAGAGTGCACTTGAGGGCAAAGAGGAAAACATACAGGGAAGAGTATGTGAGGGCAGAGAGAAAAATACAGAGGGAAAAGCACGTAAGGGCAGAGAGAAAAATAGAGAGGGAAGATTCCATGTGAGGGGGGAGAGAAAAATAGAGAGGGAAGAGCTCATGTGAGAGCAAAGCGAAAAATACAGAGGGTAGGGCGCATGTTAGACCGGAGATAAAAACATAGAGGGAAGAGAGCATGTGAGAGCAGAGAGAAAAATATAGAGAGAAGAACACATGCGAGGGCAGAGAAAAAAATACAGAGCGAAGAGCACATGTGAGAGCATAGAGAAAAAATGCAGAGGGAAGAGTACATGTGAGGGAAGAGAGACAAATACAGAGGGAATAGCATGTGTGAGGAAAGAGAGAAAAATGGAGAGGGAAAAGCACATGTGAGGGCAGAGTGAAAATACAGAGGGAATAGCACATGTGAGACCAGAGAGAAAAACATAGAGGGAAGAGCATATGTGAGGACAAAGAGAACAAGTACAGGCTATGCCAAGCGGAAGTGATCGCGTTTGCGATCAAACATCAAAGCGGCAAAAGGGAAAGTAATCGAGCAGAGCATCAAAGGGCTGGGTGAGAAGGGAGGGGGGAATGCAAGGTGCACGTGCACGCCATCGTGCACTCAAGCCCTAGGCCAGCAAAACCATGTGGGTAGCACTTTTGAAAGCCCACTTACAAAATGTCTCAAAGAGACAGCGTTCGCTGTCTCAGCGAGACCTAAAAAGGCAGTGTCCATTTTCCGACTTCAAATTTTGCTTTCTCAAATGACCGCCTTTTATTTTGTACCTCCTGCGTATAGCCTGGGAACACCCATACTTCCTTGTTGGTAATGGAGATTGGGCCCTTCTAATGGACTGCCTGCAGGATAGCGTCATGGTCCCTGTAATACAGGATTTGTGCAAGCAGCGGCATAGGCCTTACCCCAGGCATAGGTGAAATAGTCAGCTCTCTATGTGCTCTTTTTACTGCGAATTGGTCGGAGACAGATCCCGGGCCCACCATATGTTTGATCAAATCTTTCAGGAACTGGTCCACTGCCGTTACGTTAGTCCTTTCCTGCATCCACACAAAGTGCAGATTGTTGCTTTGGGAGCAGTCCTCCACATCCTCTGCCTGGGCATACAGTTTTTGGATGGTGTCTGTGAGGTGTCAGACTTCGAGCTCCATGGCTGTTGTGTGGTCGGACAGGGTTTGTTCAGCCGTCCCCATTCTGGTCAACATTTTCTGAAGGTCAGCCCTCAGAAAAGTAACGTCAACCTACCAGCATGTCTATTTTGTGTTTGAGTGCTGCTCTGGAATATTTAACTGCCTGAAGAAGATCCAGCATCTAGGGGTTCCCGGATTCCTGCGGGCTCTCCGTTTGTGCCTTGTCGTGTGTGGATCCACACTGCCACCCCTGAAGGTGTATTTGTCCAGTTTACCCACTTGAGGTGGCCTGGAAATCTTGTCTCACACCATTTCCTGTGGTCACCACCAGGGCTACCAGCCACAGGGAACTCAGTGTTGATAAGTTTAAGCCGCTGTTTGCTCCTGGTTGAGAGTCACCCATGTTTCACGTTTGAGCAAGGTTGAGATCAGAGTGGCAGTTTGCTTGGGTAAACGGTCATGTCTCTCCCATTCATAGCCCCTCCACCATCAGCGCGGTGGATAATGTGACCCCCAACTCATACACCAGCTGCAGCAGTGCTCTCCCTTGTTTGTTCAACCACAACTCTGGCACAAATAAGTCGGAACAGTTCAGGCTCCACTCGCTACCCCTCGGGGCCCAGGCCACCCTCACGCAGGTACTTAGCTGCCACTGTGCTCACAGGCACAGTCCATCAACTGCCTCTCATGAGGCACAATACCAGCACACAGGCAACCCCCCCCCATTGCTAGAGACAGCATCTATGTCACTCAATGCCCCTATCATTCAGGCCAATGTTGTTGCTCACCTGTCTGCTCCTGGCCCGACGCTTTTGGGCCCACAAAACCCAAGTCCATTCCTCGGGCCTTGCCTCCACTGTCATATCAGAAGGGCCCACCACCTCCTGTGGGTTTGTCTCCCTGAGGATAGAGAAAGTGAGGGAAGCGCTGCCCTTGTTAGGGGCCACTTAGTGATGCGGCAGCGCCTGGCAACCCCTGGCAGGCAGGAGACATCAGGCTCATCACAGCAGGTTGTTGGCCCAGGCCTGGCATCCCGCCAGCTGCCCTGAGCAGAGTTGCATGCCTGTCACGGGCCTCACTCACCCCATCTCCTGTGTCATTATGTCCTTATAATGTGGCCCGCGTCTTTGGTGTTATGTGCAAGTTCTCCGGCTGCTGAAGTTTCTCCTACGGGGCCTTCCACTCCGTTCAGCCATGAATGTCCAAGCACAGAATGACCACTGCTTTGGCAAGCTTAGGGTTTTGGACGGGGGGAATATTGCTGGCCCCTGCAGTTGTTTTAGAGGTGCAGTTGTGCCTGATGGCTCTCCTAGGACTACAGGATTGAGACTGATGTGAGCTCCAAAAGGCGAGGGCTTACACCTACACAACCATCTTGGTCGGCGGTTTGCCACACCCCAGGAGTTTTTATAAACCTTTTGGGCCCTTATTAACTCTCTTCTTGATGAAAGTGTACAACCCATTTTCAACAACCAAGGAAGTGACCCAGGCAGTGAGCAAGTCAAGCAGCTCCCTAATCCTTAAACAAGGGAAGCACTCTGGAAATATACTTCATACCATCCTACAGCATTCTTAAACATAGTCGTAAAGATTTCCTGACAGTGCTCTTAGAAAACATCTTACCAGGGCTTATACACCTGGACCAAGTAGGCTTGATTAAAAATAGTAAAATGCATGACAATCTCAGGAAAATATTCCATCTGGTCGAAAAGGCACCGAAAATGGCGGTCCAAGAGATCCTGATTGCATTAGATACATAAAAGCCTTTGACTTTGTGGACTGGCTCCCTTTGACTAGAGAGCTTAAGAAGGTCGACTTCAGCCTCTGCTTCATGGCTCTGGATACTAGGCGCCCTACGCACACATATCACTCAGTAGTGTTACCTCCCCAATAATCCAATTAAAAAGAGACACCAGACAGAGTCGTTCCTTGTTAACTCTACCATTTGTCCTGAGTATTGAACCCCTGCCTGTCTATCTCAGGGAAGAAGCGGAGTTGACAGGTTTGTGACTTGGGTAAGAGGAACACAAAGATATGCTATTCACCGAAGATATCTTACTCACGCTGCAAAAGCCTGTGAGGATTTTAAATCAATGCAAACAAATCAGAAATGCCCAATCTAACACGTTCACAAGAAGAGGCAGCCACCATCCATGCACAAGACCCTGTTAGGTTGGCAACAAAACATGTCACATAGCTAGGAGTTACAATATAGCCACACATATCAGACCTCTTTTAGATCAATTGCCTTCCCCCTTAGTACAGATCAGAAGGTTGTGGAGATCTACTGGTGTTCTTGCTGGGCTGGATCAATGCAATCAAAACGAACATGCCCCTGAGACTCCTTTATATGTTCTAAGCATCACCCAGGCTTTTACCAGAATCTCTAGTCCACACTCTAAACGTTATATTTTTTAAATGCATCGTGAAGGTGGGGGAACCAAGGGTTGTCTACCAGGTCTTATGCAGATCTAGTGAGCCTGGCCCTCTCAGAAGTTTGCACTTATGATACAGCATCCCAGATCGGCATCCTGACAGACGGGAGCGTGGTGGGAGACTGAATCGGGGTGAACTCCCCTGTATTTGAGGGACATATCTCAAGCTTCAACTATATGGGAAGGATGTACTGGCTAGGATATGTGTGTGTTTGGGCTAGCCTCTACCAGAGAACTGTACGTATGTGTGCTTTGTAGTACCAACTCAAGACTTACCGTACCAATCGAGAGATGACAAATTATTCACACCGAACTTTCTGTGAGCCACAATAAATGCTATTGTGGCATCTTTGAAAAAGAAAGGGCCCCCGGATATTAATCAGTGGCATTTGTGGCTCTGGAATCTCTTGGCAACGGAAAGACTAATGTGTAATATGATAGATCATACTAAAGACCATTCAACCCTCTGGAAGCCCCTGCTGAACATCTCAAGGAGGGAGCCCCTGCGAGGATCTACGCACCAGACCTCAAAGCACTGAACCTAAGGACTTGATGAAGAAATGCGAGAGAGGAGAAAAGAGGCTTCAATGTGCTTATGTGCTTTGTATTGGGGTGGTGACACCTGCATTTACAACTTAGCAGCCATGCCCTTGGCACTCCATTGAGGTATTTAAGACTGACTTTGTACAAACAAGTCCTACACCAGGGGGCTGGAGGTGGGGTGGGGATGTTTTTACTTCTTTTCTTCTTTTCTCTAAGCAACGACTCCTTTAAATGCAACTATAGCTACAACAGACGCCCTCCTGAAAAGAGTATCATATACAGATGTCTGGAGCATTGATTCAACATGTGTCTGTATCACATGTGACATTGGTAACTCAATAAGAATGTTGGGTTATAATGTACAACGTACAATCATTACAGGATGCTTCAGAAAAGGAACCGTGAAGTGTGCCCACGCAGTAACATAATGGGCAGTATGTAAGATCTGCATTAGACAGAATTTTCATTTGTGAACTTAAATTGCTCATAACTGAGTGATTTGTTTGCCTACTGTTTTAGTATTGCTAATACAGATAAGTGCTTTGACGCCCACATTGTTTGGGAGATATGCGTCTTTATCATTCTGCTCTTTAAAAAAAGTAAACTCATCACCTGCGTCTGAGTGATTCCATTCCAGGATTCGCTATATCCAGGGCACAAGTTTGGCATACACACAGGTGGGCAGTATACAGCTGGGGCTGTATTACACAACGTGCCCCGGGCGGGCAACGTGCGTTTGCACCCGCTTTGCGCGCCCCAGGGCATTTTGGTATTACATAAGGGGCCACAGACACTTGTGTGGCTCCTTCTGTAATACCGATAGCGCTGGCGCACATACAGCATCAACGCTATATTGAAGGGGCCAGGGGGTGTTCCCTTGTTTCCATGGGGTGTGTCCCATGCAAATGAGGGAATCGCTTTGCCTCAGCACCCGCGCCGCATTTCAAACGCAGGTGCAGAGGCAAAGAAGCCCTCAGGAGGCGCACTGACAGTGCGCCATTTAAAAGATGGCAGTGTGCCTCCTGAGAGCAGCCTTCTGAAGGGGGTAAAGGGGCTCCTATGGACCCCCAGACATCCCCGTGCAGACAGGTGCAGTCACCGACTGCCCCCCTGCAAAGGAATCTGTATACCCCTTTAAAAGTGCAGACTGGTTGCTGCCTGCACTGTGAAAACAGGTGTGGCTGCTTGCAGCCCTTCTGTTTTTCAGATGAATACACTGCCCTCAGGGCAGCGCGAGTTTGCGGCTTCCCTGGGGGCAGTGCATTCACTATAATATGGCACATTTCACTTAATTGCGCTAGGCGCACCTTTAAAAATGAGCACCCAGCGCAGTGAAGGGAATTGGGCCGCATCTATAATGCGGCTCCTGGTATTTTCACCGGGTGGATGCTGTCCTCCCTGCCAAAAATGTGGGCCCCAGTAAAATATGTTGAATTTGTCCTGGTGTAGTTTGCCATCATCGGGACATATGCAGCAGTGCACTCACGTTGTCTGCTTTGTGTTCCGAACAGCAATGTGCGGGCGGTGAGGAGCATGATTATTTCAGATTCTTGCTGGGGCCAAAGAAAAGAGGGCATCAGCCCTTAGTTAGTTACAGTATGGCCCTGGCTGGGAGCTATCTAGAACCTAACACCTAAATACCAATGCGATGGAGGGGAACAAAGGCACACCGCTTGCTACCACTTCACAAGTACTCAGAGAAATTACAATACTGAGGCAAGCTTTTGACTTTGTTCAATCCCTATAGATGGGAGATATGCTTACGCTGTGAGGATGTCATAATTACAATTTAAATATCACTTTCTTAATTTTATTCTTTCTATCCCTTCTGACCCAAATGTAGGGTGTCAGATTGAATTTCGCCGGTCACACACTTTAATCATTGACAATAAATCATACAAGTATGTAAATTAGTGCAAATGATGTGCTCCATAAGAAAATGAGGGTTACAAGGTGTAGTAGTCAAACAGTGTCCTTAATTTTAGACAATACTTAAGAGTGCATGACCAAGAGGAAACTTAAGGCAGGATTTAGAAATGTAAGGCTCGATTCACAAAGGTAAACATAGATGTTTGGTCTAAACTTAGACCAAACATCTAAGTTGACAACTTTGGAAATTCGCAAAGGACTTTGACGAGTAATATCTCCATGTCCCCAATCAAGCTGGATCTTCGCCCGAGTGCACACGTAAAGATAATACTCGTAGATGCCTTTGTGAATTCCCAAAGTAAAAACTTAGCATCTAAGTTTACCTTTGTGAATCAGGCCAGTTAAGTCTGGGGTTATCTATGCAAATAAATCTTATGTACTACGCAAAGAATCCCTTATTAGCAGTAGGACAGATTGAGAAAAAGATTCTAAACCCATGACTTGCATTTTCCATGCATGCGAACATATCTCATTGTCCTATATTTAGAAGGACTACAATGTATGAACTGCAAGTAATAATATATTCTTTGTATTAAATACAGTCACCCAGTTACATATCTACATAACAGAAAAATCTGTCATCTGCATCTTACACAATATACTTTGCAGGAGACACATTAACCCTCAACTTTCAAAACTGTGACTACACAAGACACAGATCTCTCCAGCAAGTATATTAACCACAATAGTTATCTCAACATTAATATTATTCCCTGAGAGTTTACTGGACACATAAAAGATATCTGCAGTAGGTCTCTTAACCTCATAAGGTATTTTAAAATGCAGCCTTTGTGAGCAATTACACCTGAACAGTTGTACTGTCACGTTTCTTGTTGTTGGCAATTTCTTTGTGGCAGATTAAAAATATATATATATATCTACACCGTTTTTCATGACTCCATCCCTCATGACTCCAACCCCTTTTCATGGCCACATCTTGACCCCCAATTTTGGGTTACTGGAATCACATTTTTTCAATTCCAGCTCTGCTACAAGTATCTCACATGGGAAGTAGCAAAGCTAGAAAACCATTTCAAGCCTGGATCACGTTCACCCAGCCGCGGCCCGTGGAGGGAGTTCCGTGGGGCAGAGAGGCGGGGCGGGGGAGGGGCAAGGTGGGGGGTACAAAAACTGGAATATGGATAATTGGAGGTAAGTAAACAATTAAATAAATAAAACGAATTTCATAGCGCGCGCTGCATCAATGCCATGCAGCGCGCGCTACGAAATAAGACACCTTATTTGTCAACTTTTAGAAATATTTTGCTTGTTTCTTCTCTCATCCATGCTGTAGCTGTATATTTTTCTTTCAAATAAGAGCTGTCTCATATAATCATGCTTGCTCATCCATCATCCAAATGTTTCCTTTTTGTGCAGACAAATCTAAATCATTCATACCACTACAGTACACAATTTCCAAATTATTTATATTATGTGCTTTCATTACGAATTCCAATCAATAAATGTTGAAGAGTTGTTTTTCTTGAAAGGAAGACAGTGGTTTTTTTATAGATCTGGAAATTCTGGATCACTTGATATGGCTGTATCAAAGTTTGCCAAGTTGATACCCTGCCTGCGTATGGCTGGTCTTGTTCTTTCCTATACTCACCTCTACTTAGTGCAGCAAACTGCAGATGTAGTATTTCATGACACAGTAACACATGGTAGCGTTGCTGTTATGATGCTTTTAGGTCTGGCAGGCTGATGTAATTAGGAGATAAACAATATGATTCTGCCCTATATAAATGACCAGTTTCCGGCCGCAAAACGAACCAACCGGCACGGACCCGGACCGGATCCCGCCTGACACGGACCAGCGCCGTACGACCCGTGCAGTACGAGGAAACACGTGTGAATTACAACCGACACGTACGGAATACAAGCCATACGACAGAGCCATAGGGAAAATAGTGATCCGGCCGGAAAACCAACGCGAATTTCACCAACCGACACGAACCCGGAATGAACCCGACCGACCTGTACCCGTGATGTCCGATCCACGCAGTATGATGCAATGCGTGTAAAACCAGTCCGACTCCTACGGAGACCAAGCCGCTCGACCGACACGCACAGATAACCGGGCCCACAAGCAATAGAGACCTTCGCGACCGACGCGTATGAAACACAGAAGATAGGCAGCGTGAACGAGGCAGAGAAGCCCGCACGAGCCAACATCAGCGTCCGTTTCTGTCAGATGATCGTCTCCTTCATGCCTACAAAACCCAAAGGAAAAAAGACAAAAAAAGGACCAAACAATCAAAGACAAAGCCAATAAATATCAAATAAAAAAAACTGGGACAAAGACACACCCACAACTCCAACTTTGTAAAGGACTACTATCACTACCATCACCCCTTACAAACAGGAGACACAGCCAGCAGCAAACACCATTACACAGCAACCACAGACACACTCACAACTCACCCACCACACAACCCACACACCATCAGCACCTCATCCAAAAGCACACACACATACAGCAAGCAAAACCAACATCATCCCACCCTCACTTGCACCCTCACACACACATCCCTCACCACCACCACCTATCACCATGCCCCCAAAGAAGAATCCAAAGTTCACAGATAGTGAGTTAGACGTGCTGGTAGACGAGATCATCAGAGTAGAGCCACTTTTGTTTGGTACATTGGTCCAAAGGACCCCCATGTCACAGAAAACCAAGATGTGGGTGAGGATCGTGGACAAGATGAACGCTCAAGCATCAGCAAGGCGCACAAAGGACGATATCCAGAACAGGTGGTATGACGTGCGCAGGAGGGTCAAGAAACTCATCGAAAAAGATCACGCCCTGAGTCAGTGCACCGGCGGTGGCCCTCCTGCAAACCAGTCTACTTCAGGACCTGGGAAGAGAAGGTGCGGGACATCCTACCACCAGAGAGCGTCCATGGGCTAACAGACATACCAGAGCCTGGTGAGTACACAAACAACATACCCAAGATTGTGTGGTAAGGGGACAGTGAAACCATGCACCGCAAGCAAAGCTACACTAACCAATTGATAATCATACCAAGATGTGTATGCCGGTCAGACAAACACAATACCTGCCATCTCATAGTGACTTGGAACAGTGTCATGACATGCACCAACCTACAAACAAATAGAGCAAGGCAGTGGCACAAAGATAAATAGACACTGCCAGACAGTTTGCCACCACAAACACACTACCTCACAGTGCAGTTGACTGACAGGAAGGAATTGTGGGGATGCAGGTGAAGTGAGTGTATCCAAAAGCATGATGGGGCCTGTAGTCACAGATTATGCTCCCCCTCCTGATTGGCCCATCAAGACCTCTCTGAAACATGCCCACATCACAGGGAGTGGAAAATGACTGACAAGATGGCTGACACTGGCTCCTGCTGTGGGGAGCACAAGACCCTGCTAGGGCATGTGCACAAATCAGAAGCAGGACATCACTGACTGACATCCTGAAAGACAACTTGCACGCCCCACACTGGAAGCACATTTCATGGTGGGATGTCTGGCCGGGTGGGAAGGAGGACTGACAGCTCTGACCATACTCACCAGCATGTGGAGACATACACACCCCTTAACACAAACACCACACAACTCACCGGGTAGAATGCATTGACCCACACCTCTGTGAAATATCAGCAAAAGATACACCATACTGGGTGCTGCTGTGTGAAGCACAGGGGCTCTCTTTGGACTTGTAGCCAAACAAACACCAGGATTTCACAGTCAGCCATCCTGCCATTGCTGTCACATCCCCTCACAGGGAAGCAGAGTCAAGAGGAAGGAAGTATGGACATGCAGGGAAGGGGGGTGTAGCCAGGAGCATGATGGGAGTTGCAGTCACAGACAATCTACACCCACCCACATGGCCCAGCAAGTTCTACCTGAACCATACTCGCACCACAGGGAGTGGGAAGGGACTGACAGGATGTCTGACACTGGGCTCTGTTGTGGGGAGCACAAGGCCATGCTGGGAAATGGGCAACAACAATATCAAACTCTGTCCGTGACAAGCTGGGAAAAAGCAGTGTACAGGCAGGCATCTGTTTGTAAAGTAGAAAATGTCATGTTTGTGAACCATCGATGCATGTAGAAACATAACTCACATCGTGTGTCTCTTCCAAACACAGGTGGTGCTGGGCACCCAGCACCAAATGAAGAGGATTCCCAGTCCCAGACTCTGGCGGACATTGAGCTCTCTGGTTTGACTCTGTCTCTGTCCTCTTCGGATGATGACTACCAACCTCGCCCCTCCGGTGTGAGTCATCATGCAGCACCAGCAGCATCAACATCTGCACACCCTGTACCCACGCCTCCAGCATCTGGAAACCGACAGGGCACTCTTGCCAACACGGACAGACCAAGGCCACTCATCTACCACAGCACAGGGACACAGGACCCCCCGGAAGCTACAGCAAACACCACCAGCAAAACCACCCAAGGGGTCCCAGTGTCACCTGTGCATCCCGCCGCTGGTCTTGCCCGTGTGGATAGGGGTGCTGGGAGGGGTGGGAGGCAGAGGGCGCACCTTGCAGAGAGGTCTGGACTGCATGATGACTCCCACCTAACACGCATCATAGATGCGTACCAGGATAGCACCGGAGGATTTGGCCAGGTAGTGGGGATCCTCAAGGACATGCAACAGGACCAGGCTGCCCACCATGCCCGCATGGAGGCCAAGTGGGATGCCCTTACTGCGGTGCATCGGGACATACTCCAATGCCTCCGCCAAATCAACACAAACCTGTCCACACCTCCCTGTGTGGCCACAACATCTGTTGCAACACCATCTGCCAGCACCACAGGGAGGGAGGAGGACTCTGGCGGAGAGTCCCCTGCACCGCAGAGGCCTGCACCTGAAGACCCCCCCAGGAAGAAGAGGGGTAGTCCGAAGAAGAAAATGTGAGAGGCAGATGTCCCAGCACATCCCCCAGGGCCTCTAAACCTGTTCTGGACAATGTTCTTTGTGCGCAACCCATTCACCTTGTCCAATTGCACACAACTCGCCCACATGACATGGAGGGTTCATGTTGAGCCAATGTAGCAGATGACTGTGGACTTTACCCTGGACATTTCATCTACCAGCACATCGAACTCTAATGTGAACTTTGGATTCTAAAACCAATGTACAGTACCAACCATCCTGTGCACTTTCCTCACACATGTTTGAAAATAAACTCACTAGTACACCATACTTGCCTCTGTTGTGATTCCAACTTGTCATGTGCCATGGAGATGTCGATCTGCTACACAACACAGTGCATGCCAAATACTGCAATAATGTGAGTCATGGTGATGTGACACATGTGAGGGAGACACACCACTATGGCACCACAACACATACACACCATGGCCATGTTACTCATCCCACACAATGATGTTGACCTGAAACACATTGGCATGCACAGACACAACACCAACCCCAGTCAATGGTATCAAGTCCACAGGTGAGGTAAGGAGACGTCAGTCGATGTGGGAAGACAGACAACGCACATAACAAAGCATAGCACAGGTTCATTACACATCAGCAACATGTTTATTCCACAATAGTTGTACGGTGATTCTACGTAACAGTGGACACACGCTCACAAAGTGTTGGAGAATTGAAGTCCAGGGATGTGTTGTACATCAGTTGATGGGAATTGACAACTTCCACACTGGTGTTGGATTCTGGGTGTTGGGGGTCAGTGTTGACCAAACAACAGGCAAAGTACCCTGGGTAGGACAGACACAAGACACAGTCAAAAGCACAACAGAACAGGAGAGAAATGCAATACACATGCACAAAACATGTCGCAAGAAACCTACACGAAAACAAGTTAGCAGTACTACCCTATTGTGGAGGACATACCACCTGAATGGACACATCACTGCTCGCATCCAGTCAAGTGGCACACAGACACACTCAGACAGCAACAGAGCAGCCACAACACATTCCAGGCTACCTCCATACATTGACATAACAACCCTGGAAACTCACATTCAGGTGAAGAAGTTGTTGATGAACTGTGAGCGGACGTCACCCTCATCCTCATCATCACTGGCATCTTGGCCCAGGCCGGGATCCTCCACAGGTGCCGGAGGTTGGTCATCGTCATCATCATCCTAGATGAGAGGCACCTCCTTCCGCACAGCCATGTTGTGTAGCATGCAGCATACAAGGATTATTTTGCACACCTTTGCAGGCTCATAAGGGAGGGCCCCTCCGGTCTTGTCCAGGCAGCGAAAGCGGCTTTTCAGGAGGCCGAATGTCCGGTCAATCACCCTCCTGCTCTGACCAGTGCCACATTGTAGCGCATTCCGGCTGGTGTCACAGGGTTCCGAAGGGGTGTCAGCAACCACGGCATGTTGGGGTATCCGGAGTCACCTACACACACAAAAATGAACAAGTAGCTGAGTTTTGTAGGAGTGCGGAATACAACATTTACAAACACACACAATGAGAAACAGTCAGTACACACCGACAAGCCAGGCATGCTGAGCTGGCATCTTCTGTGACATCAGCGTTGCAATGCGACTACTCCTCATTATGTAGGCATCGTGCGCCGAACCAGGGAACCGTGCACACACATGTGTGATAGACATGTCAGCAAGACATACAACCAGAGAATTGATGGAGTGGTAGTGCTTCCTGTTCCGGTATGCCTGTTCATGTGCCTGTGGTGGTATCAGGGCCACATGTGTCCCATCAATAGATCCGATGACGTTCGGCATCCTCCCCAGTGTATAAAAGGCATCCTTTATTTCAGGGAGTTCAGCTGGGCTAGGAAACTTGATGTACAGGTCTAGGAAATGCAACATCCCCTCCAAGACATCGCGTAGCACCCGACTAAACATCGTTTGCGACATACCACCAGCAGTAGCCACAGTGTACTGGAAGGTACCAGTAGTAAAGAAGTGCAGGGCTGCCATCACCTTCACCTCTGGGGTCAGTGCTGTAGGGTATGTCCGGCCAGGTAGCAGATGT
This sequence comes from Triturus cristatus, assembly GCF_964204655.1. Taxonomy (NCBI): domain Eukaryota; kingdom Metazoa; phylum Chordata; class Amphibia; order Caudata; family Salamandridae; genus Triturus; species Triturus cristatus. The sequence continues at coordinate 849,331,638 of NC_140590.1, forward strand.
GGCGCCAACTACTCCGCCAACTCCTCAATCAGTGGCCTGGTGAAGCGGTACCATCTGATGCAGTCGCGTTCCTGCATGGTCGCAAGGTCTGGGAATGGTCTATGGACAGCTGGTGCCCTGCAGTACGTAGATGCACAAAGGAAGATTGTCAGTTCATCCACCCATGTGGCCATGACCAGGCTCAATATCACATGATAGATCATGACATTACACAATGTACTGAGGTGTGTGCTGTTGGGCATGGACACATATGTCACCTACATGACCATCACCTCACATCTCAATTCCACATGTCCACATGAGTCCCATGTAGTGCAATGGCCAATCATTTGGCTGTGTCACCCGACCTGTGTACTGCTGTGACGTTCCAAATACACATCACAGTGACAAGTGAGGCCAGATGTCTCCCAGGCATCACAGATCTTTGCCATGCAGAAACCCAGGGTTCCTGTATTGCCACATCGACACTGGCATGGATATAGCATATCACGTACACACCACAAGGCAAGCGTAAGTCCCACAGGTAGTGGCCACTGTTGTTCCTGCAGGCCCTACATGTACGTCTCTTAGACACACACACACCATCAAGGTTGATGCATATACAACATGGATGTGGAAGCTGTCACCCATTGGGCACATTTGATCAGACACATCTGAGACACAACATGCACACAGACTGTGGGTGCACATCAGTATTGTGGCTACAGGTCTCACTATGACGTACATGCCATCACCCCCTGGACTCAGGGTGTATGTGACATGCCCCAAACATATCCAACATGAAACTGTGTCCGTGATACATGCCCATTACTGTAAAATTGCATATCACAGTGGTAATGTGCACGACACACAAAGGATTCTGCCCCATGTACACGTTCACAGCTTGGAAGTGGCTGCACCAAAGTGCCACCCAACAAACCAAATGTGCCCCCCCCAAACACCCAGGGAATGCAGCCTTACATGCCATGGGACACTGTGTGGCCAATGCTGTAGTGTGGTAGGTATGCACAGGTGTCCCTAGCTAGTAATTGTGTGTTGAATCCGTAGAATAGTCACACCAATGAGGTCCGACGTGGGTGACAATGCGTACGCACTGCACAGTTCATGACTGAGCCGTGCGTACGCTTTGCCATTGAATGCAATGAGGTCCGACGCTGGTGACAATGCGTACGCATTGCACGGTTCATGACCGAGCCATGCGTACGCTTTGCCATTGAATGCAATGAGGTCCGACGCGGATGACAATGCATACGCATTGCACGGTTCATGACCGAGCCGTGCGTATGCTTTGCCATTGAATGCAATGAGGTCCAACGCGGATGACAATGCGTACGCATTGCACGGTTCATGACCGAGCCGTGCGTACGCTTTGCCATTGAATGCAATGAGGTCCGACGCTGGTGACAATGCGTATGCATTGCACGGTTCATGACCGAGCCATGCGTACGCTTTGCCATTGAATGCAATGAGGTCCGACGCGGATGACAATGCATACGCATTGCACGGTTCATGACCGAGCCGTGCGTACGCTTTGCCATTGTATGCAATGAGGTCCGACGCGGGTGACAATGCGTACGCATTGCACGGTTCATGACCGAGCCGTGCGTACGCTTTGTCATTGACTGCAATGAGGTCTGACGGGGGTGACAATGCGTACGCATTGCACGGTTCATAACCGAGCTGTGCGTACGCTTTGTCATTGACTGCAATGAGGTCCGACGCTGGTGACTATCATGCATACGCGTCGGGCAGGCATGGTCCGAGACAGGCGTACAACTTGGCCATTGAATCGTATGGAGACGGGTGTATGTACATTTTCAAAATACGCGTTGTACAGTCAGTTGACCGAGCCGGGCGCACCCATTGGCTCTGGACTTGTACGAGTTGTGCACTGGAAATTCAGTTGGATACCTACAACAATGTTGCAATTTCAAGTGTTTCATGAAGGTGAATATTTGAACGATGCGGAAGGCGTGTATGAGTCGTATAATTCCATGGATTGGCCAGATTCATAGAATGCAACAATGTTGGATCTATCACTTGGGACACATGGCACAGGTTCTGCCTCTGCAGCACAGATATAACACTGGCTGGACCCCAGGGAGCTCACTTGCCTGCACTACATGCTACTGAACCACATCCCTGCTACCACTGCTGCTGTCCCTGCATCCTCTGGCTCCTGCTATGGCACGTACTCTGGAGAGGGCCCCAGCCTTCACTGAGGAGGAGAACCAGGCCCTGCTGGAGGGGCTCCTTCCACAGTACAGCAAGCTCTATGGGAAACCAGGGGAGCAGGTGAGTGTGCTGTCCACTTCCTTCCTAATTGTGCATGTTGTCTGACTATCAGTACTAGCAGTGTGTACACCAGTGGCAAGCATTCTCACTGACTACTTTCATCCCCCAAAGTTTGTAGGTACATGTAATGAACAGGTGTCCTGCTGCTAAAGTGCATTAGTGCAAGCTTAAACTATCCAGGCATTGTTAACATGTCAGACATGCTGGTGATTTGTCCTTCCCCATGGTTGCAGTACCTGTGTCACTCATTTCCCTTTGTGATAATGACATGTATAGTCCAGCTGAAGCTGTCACCTCTGCGCAGGAGGGGCGGACACCGGACCCTGACCCCCCACATGCTCTGGATACTGGCGGTGGTCTTCCCGGACCTGGATAGGCAGCTGAAGGCCACAGAGCAGCAGGAAGGGGGTAAGTCCATGCCTAATCTGTGTACTATGTCTGACATGCTAATTGCAGTCTTTTGGTCTGGTCACACTTCCACATTACGTAGGTCTTGTAGTCCAATACTCAGGTCCCTCAATTGTGTGATGCACCCTCCTCATCTGTTCCACAGGTGTGGCCCCTACAGTCTGTTGCTTGTGTCACTAGGGCACTGTGTCCATGCAGTCAGCTATGCTTCATCTACCGGACAGCATCTGTTCCTGTGACTCTGTTGTGTGTTTCATGGGTGGGTCAATTGTTTGCCCAATGCCTGAGATCTGACATGTGATCTGTGTGTGCCCTTTTGATGTGTTCCAATTGCTGGTCTGACTCACCACATGTGGCTGGTGTATTCCAAACAAACTTTCTAAGAATCAATAAGAGAGCGAGGAAGAAAAAAGAGAAACAGTTCAATTCCCCTAGGTATAAGTATAACTAATCCACAAGAACTGGTCCTCAGAGATAACAGGGAAAGGTATGTGTACATAAATACTGATTAGTTCAGTGAAAAACCATTGGGTTTTTTAGGAAGGGCCTCACCCACCAACCTAGTTGGTGGCATGCTTCATCATCGGCCCCCACCTGAGGCACCGAGTGTACCCCAGGTGTTCTGCGACGCCTGAACTACAGCGGAGCGGGTTTTTTTGTAAGGTGAGTGTGCAGTGCAAGTGAAGTGGCCAGAGTGGCCACGAAGGTCTCTGGTAGGAGTTCTGTCAACTGCTAATGGTATTTTGACAGACCACCACACTCCAGACTCATGGAGCCGGTCCCATTAATTTATGGAGATTGGATTTAAGAGGGACACCCCCTCTGCCAGTTAGGGCACCTTAGCGCGTGCCACACATAGATGGTTCTAAACACTCTGCTAGACTCTGTCTTTTTCACTTCTTGCACTTTGGTCCTGATGAAAGCCAGCACCAGTGTTTTGGCACTGGCTGAAACATGTTGACCCCACAGGATGGTGGTGGCCCTTGATACCTCCTGAACCATCCTTCGCCTTCCTTTTAATACTGCCCATGGCCCATCATTAAACTAATTTACTTGATATCTGGGACCATTGGGACAGCTGTTTTTAAGTTACACATGCACTTCACTTGCACTGCACACTCACCTTACAAAAAAAACACTCCGCTGTAGTTCAGGTGTCTGATTTGCATGATGTGGGGTCTTCTGGGTCCTGTATATGTTGTTTGCAGGAGATGGGCAAGTGCGTTGGTCATCTGCAGAGTTAGCTTTACCCCTGAGCTAGGATTGTGAGTCAGTGCATATTGTTGTTGTCTGGATGCCCTGCCCCTGTGACAGGAGACAGTGTTGACTGACTTTCAGGGCATCCAAGTGCCATGGCATTTAACTTGCTATGAGTGATCCTGCATTGTGTTCAAGTGTGCACCGTGCACCCCATTGTGGCATTGTCCATCAGGACATGAGAACATCAGAGTGTGTGTTGCTGGCATGCATCACAAACATGTGAAATGAGTCTCTGCCCATCCCTTCATCCAGACACCTGTACTGAGTCAGTGGCAAGAGATGTGCTTTGTGCATAGTGACATACTCCTACATGTTCACTTGCATGTCCAAATAATGTGTGGGTGGTGCATGTCGGCACATTGGGGTATTAGCATCCAACATGCAACAGACATATGTGTGCAAGTCAAGGAGGGATATGTGTGCCATGGTTGATGTTGAGAATGACAATTGGCTTATTCTAAACAGTGTTGGCACTTTGATCTGTGTTCAGCTGATGGTGCCAGGGCTTGCCCTGTGATGTGATGTACTCACTGTGGTGTGTGCAGTCGGTGCAGGTGACTGATGTTGTTCTCTTACTTCCTATTCCTATCCGGATACATCCACGGCCACAGGAGGGGACAGCTCCACGGACCAGGAGGAGCCACAGAGCCTGACAGGGACAGAAGGAGAGGAGTCGGGGTACCCAGTGGCACGGAGGGCGAGTGGAGCCACACAGAGGAGTCGTCAGCACCATCCCCCCCAGCTGAGGGCCACAGCAGCTCTGAGGATGATTCCCTTGTGGAGGCAGGTGTCAGCAGCCACCAAACCCCAGCTAGTGAGGCTGTCCCCGCCACCAACATCACCACCCTCCCATCGGTTCCCATCCCAGAGGTCCCTGTAGGCTCACGTTTTCGTGAGCATGTCTCCTTTGTGCCAGGCACCGCACCCCCTGACCCTGTGTCCCCTGCTGCCCTGAGTGAGGAGTTTATGGACTTACTTAGACAGATCCATGTAGGGCAGACGTCGATGCTGAAGGTCCTCCATGCACACACAAGTCTGTTGACACAACTGGTGTCATTCATGGAGGGCATTTCATCGGGCATGTCTGCCCTACAGAGGACCAATCAGTCCACGGCCTCCTCCCTGATGACAGCAGTGTCCCTCCTCCAACAGTCCCACACCCCTCCTACCCCTGCATCACCCACGATTCATAGCAGCCTACCTGTCCCAAGCACACAAACACCTGCACATTCTCACAGAGCCACAGACACGGGCAGCACACAAACACCCAAACCAAGGTCTAGACGTACACACAAGCAAGCGCAGGGGACTGATACCACACTCACAGGGGCTGGTTTGCAGACACACACACAGTCATTCACAACCACTCCGCAGTCCTCCGAAACCTCTCCCTCCCAGCCCACATCCCTTGCCTCACCTGCAACCCCATCTACCCAGAAGCTCTTCCTCTGTGACCTTGGCCTCTTCTCCATCGACCCAGCAGATCCTGATTACAAGGGGAAGAGGAAGTGACCTCACACAGAGGGGAGTGCCCCTCACACCCAGACACCCTCGCCCAGGTGCAGTCAGACTGAGACCCCCACCTGCAAGTCCCCCCGGTGCCGGAAGAGCAAGACCCACCGCCACCACGCAGCTCCAAGGCAAAGTCTCCGTCCTCCATCCCCCAGGCCCCAACTCCAGAGGTTGGCCCGCAACTCCCTGCCCCGGGTTCCCCCACCCACAGATACACCATCCCCAAAATACTAAGGGCCTTCCCCCTACCACTTGCTCCTCCACACCTGGTCAGACGGTTAGTGCCACTGATATGGGGACCGAGTCGCCCCCTGTCCTGCCCACCTCACCTGCACCCCATGCCGCTCACATGGATGTAGGCACTGCAGTGGAGTCCACAACCACCCCGTCTGACTTGGGCACTGCAGTGGGGACCCAATCCACCCCATCTGACCTGCCCACTGGAGTTGTGCAGGCACCCACCCCATCTGACTTGTGCCCCACAGTTGTGACTGCAACCACCACTTCAGTCAGCTCCACTGCAGTTGCAAGTGTCTCGCCTGCATCCACCACCTATTCACTGCCTCCTTCTGCTGCACCCTGATCCTGTCCCTGCGGTGCCTGGCCTGCCCCCATGTATGCCCCTCCGAGGGGATGACCCCGGTCCTTAGCAGTGCAGGCACACAACGTGTGACAGTTGTCACTCTAGTTCACTCCTTGGCATTTGGACATGGACTGGCCATTGACCTTTTGTTTGAACGGACGTTTAACTTTTAATATGCTGAATAAAGCTTTTTTCTTTATCCCTGTGAACTTGATTTAGCTGTACATTATGTTGATGATGTTTAATATGCCCTTGCACCTGTAATGCTTGGTTTCCAATGTAGAATACTGATGTGTTGATGTGAGGTACTCCATGTGGTCCATGAGATATGTATCCTATTCTGGTGGGTATCCATGTCATCCTTTGCAGCTACCTGGGTGTGTCATGAGCAACTATTTGTGGACATCTCTGTGAACATTTCATTTGCATGGTCACATCTCTGGCTTGCACCCATGCACATATGAGGTGCTTCCCATTGTCCAATTTGTCAATTTCACAGACTTTGTGTGAATCACCACTGGACCTACAGGTGTGGGCATCATTGGTATAGGAGCAACTGGGTCCTCTGTGCAACTTGCTGTACATATGTATTGAGTATGTGCAGATGACATAGGGGAGACTCAAGTACCCAGGCTGTTGTGACCAGAGCCTTCCTTGTGTGGTAACTGATGGCTGACTGACCAAGTGTTCTGCTGACATGAGTGAGACGTGCTGTGAATATGTTTGGTACAGCTGGGCTTCCACAGGAGTTGGGTCCCCTCAAGTAAGTGTGTTGTCCCATGACATAGCCTGGGCCCATGGTGTGTGTGGTATGAGCATGTGTGTGTGTCCACATCCCTTTTCATACACAGGCATTGTTCCCTTGATATGTTCCTGTTGTTGATGCTTGCTGAGTGGTACTGGGTTCATCCCACTAATTTGCCATGGGCTACCAGATGTGTGGGTGCATGACACACTACTGTTAATTGGTGTATCATCATTGGGATTTGTCAGTTCTGAGTGGTGATTATGTTGTCAGACACAGATGGGACACAGTCAGGGTTCCCCAAGGGACTTGTTTGTTTGCAATGTCATGTAGTTGTCCCTAGGTGGTACCTTTCAGTGATTGAGACATGTGTATGTGTGTGTGACTGCTCCCACTTGTCGAGTTCAGGGCTGCAATGTTGGCAGGTGTCAGCATGTGTGCCTTGTGGTTCTCCTTGGCTTCTGCATTGTCCTGGGACTGTGGCAGGTATTCTGAGGGCTACGTGAGCTTTGACGTCATGGCCATGTACCGCATACTGTGCAGTATGTCTGTTATTCCCCAGGGTTGTAAACTGTCCTTGTGTGATGAGTCTGTGCACCTCAGTTCCTCCCAACATTCCTGTGTTTGTCATGGGTGCATATGCAATGTCACCTGTCCATGTGGGATTCACAGATGCACATTGTTGCAGTTCAGGGTGTGTGGTGTTGAGGGTGGACTGATGTAAATGTTTGCATGGATGGTCCCCTAGCTCCCGTTTGTCCATGGATGAGGGGCCATGCTGAGTGATTTGTGTTTGTGTATGTGTGATGTACGTTTGTGGAACAGGACACATGTCTGGGTTGCCCAGTTTGTACAACATTTGCCTTTGTCATCACAGTGGAGGTGTCATGCATGCTTGTGTCACCCCAATGTCCGGTCACTGGGGGTAGTGCTGTTGTGTGTCAGTCTCTTGCTGTGTTAGTTGGTGTTCATTCCAGCTTGTGTCACATGTGTCTGTTGTGCTCCCTCTCATCTCACAATGTCTGATTGCCCACTAAGGGTGTCCCAATGACGGTTTACTTTTGTATGGCACTGTGTCCACATCTGTGTCACTGTGGTTCAACCCCCCTCATGTGTTGTGTAGTTGCCTGGGGATACTGAGACACACACACACACACACATGTTGTGTCAGATGTGCAGTGTGAGATTGCCTGTTTGTGATTATGCATCTGCATCAGTGCATTGGTATTGCTGTCATTGGCCATTGTCTGGATGCTGTTTCTGTGATTTTCCCTGCTGTCCCTGTGAGTCATATGACATCATTGTGCACATTCATCCTGGTTGTTAGGTGCCATTGCTGGCATGGAATGGGAGTTTGTGAGCTGACACCTACAGTCTACACAGGTTGTTTTGATAAGTGTGTCTATTTTCGAGTTGTGTGTATGCTTTGTGATGGTCATTTGTGTCATTGTACACTGTCTGCATTGTCAGCCCCTATGTGTGGTGCCTGTCTGCACATGGCCGAGAGTGTGTTATGTTTTCACAGCAGTGTTAGCCTCACCACATCTCTGTGGGAATGGGACACAACCACTACTTCACCCCAGAAGTGTTTAATGTGTTGGGAGCAGGGATCATACATGCTGTTTGTTATTTGCAGCTTTGACCATGATGACACTTACATTTTGGTCACTGTGATGAGGGGGGGTTTAGACCCCATCACCACAATGCTCAACATCTGCTGCAGTTTGGAAGCCCACACTTAACGTTTGTTCTACAAAGTGAGGGGGTGTTCTTTTTACATTGACACAGTGCTATGGTGATGCTTGCCTTGTGTAGGGCATACTCATGTGTTGGTCACACATGTGCTGTTAGTTACATTGTATGATCGAAGCCATAATCACAGTTGTGGGCATTTATCACAGACTACACACTGTTGTCATGATGTTAGGGGGATGTATTTTGCTGATATACCTAATATTGGAGTATGATGGATGTGTGGCGCATCACCCATCCTATGAGTAGGGGTGGCAGTAGTGATGGGCAACAGGTCACCTATGGCTGGGGTGGCAGGGGTGATGGGCAACAGGTCACTGTGGGCTGGGGTGGCAGTAGTGATGGGCACCAGGTCCCCTATGAGTGGGGTGGCAGGGGTGATGGGCAACAGGTCACCTATGGCTGGGGTGGCAGTAGTGATGGGCACCAGGTCCCTATGAGTGGGGGTGACAGGGGTGATGGGCAGCATATGCCCTATGGCTGGGGGTGGCAGGGGTGATGGGCAACATAAGCCCTATGAGTGGGGATGGCAGTAGTGATGGGCAACAGGTCCCCTATGGCTGGGGGTAGCAGTAGTGATGGGCACCAGGTCCCCTATGGGTGGGGGTGGCAGGAGTGCTGGGCAACATATGCCCTATGGCTGGGGGTGGCATGGGTGATGGGCAACATAAGCCCTATGAGTGGGGGTGGCAGTAGTGATGGGCAACAGGTCCCCTATGGCTGGGGGTGGCAGGGGTAATAGGCAACAGGTCTCCTATGGCTGGGGGTGGCAGTAGTGATGGGCACCAGGTCCCCTATGAGTGGGGGCAGCAGGCATGATGAGCAACCGGTCACCTATTGCTGGGGATGGCAGTAGTGATGGGCACCAGGTCCCATATGAGTGGTGGTGGCAGGGGTGATGGGCAACAGGTCACCTCTGAGTGGGGGTGGTAGGGGTGATGGGCAACAGGTCTCCTATGGGTGGGGGTGGCAGTAGTGATGGGCAACAGGTCACCAATGGCTGGGGGTGGCAGTAGTGATGGGCAACAGTTCCCCTATGAGTGGGGGTGGCAGTAGTGATGGGCACCAGGTCCCCTAAGAGTGGGGGTGGCAGGGGTGATGGGCAACAGGTCCCCTATGGGTGGGGGTGGCAGTAGTGATGGGCAACATATGCCCTATGGCTGGGGGTGGCAGGGGCGATGGGCAACATAAGCCCTAATGAGTGGAGGTGACAGTAGTGATGGGCACCAGGTCCCCTATGAGTGGGTGTGGCAGGGGTGCTGGGGAACAGAAGCCCTATTGATAGGGATGGTAGTGGTGCTGGCCACACAACCCCTATGGTGGCCTGTTGTTAGTGGCCAGGTTATGGATCCCCTGTGTGTGTGTGCCATTTTGCAGGTACGTGTCGTTTGTTTGTGGGGTAGGTGTCTTACTTACCACCTGCGCCGTAGGCGTCGGTTCCTGATCCGGTCATAGATGTAGAGTAATGGTATGACGCGATGGGATTCATGATGTGTTCGTGTCGTACATGCTGCTTGTTGCTCCATCTCGTACCCGCTGCAAGCTGGTCCGTCTCGTAGCCGTGGATTGAGTTGTGGTGCGAATCATAGCTGATATGCTTGTTTTCCGGATGCTGTGACGTGCCGTATGTGGCGACCTGTCCGGAGAGTAGGAAGTACGCATCGCACTTGTCAGGCCGGAAACTGCTATGGATACTGCTTCCGGACGACTCGGTTCAGCGTTAGGAGTTACGGCTCAGAAGGAGAATGGAGCCTGAATCACAGCCTATGTGTCGGTCGTGTTTTTGGCTGTTATGCGCATCGTACTTCCTCTATAGCACGGACCAGCTACGGGTACGTGTCGGTCGCACAGTAAGGCTACGGACAGCTCTCGGAGAGCTGTCCGACCCGGGATCAGAATCGACCCCTTAGTATTTTTAAAATACCGCTCACACACTACGAATCCCATAGTGTCATGCTTCATCATAGGGGTCTTCCTGTCCCTCTATGATACGGGGCGTGCTACAACCTGTGGATACGCGGGAGCACTGGTTTTGTGAAGAGTGGTAGGGTTAGTGAAAGTTACAAAAAAAATTTAAATTCCCTGGCTAGAGGAAAAAACTAATTGTATTCATTTCCCTGGATGGGAACATTAAAAAAGGGGATGTGTAGGGGGTGTACCTTAATGTGATACCCCCAACTGGGTCAACATGTTTTGTAAGCCGGGTTTAAAGACTTGGCTCGAGTCTTACTCACATGAAGAATACCTATTTGGTTGTAGAAATTACTAGGGGCCATTGTACCCCCATTTTTCCAGACTTGCGTATTTTTGCAGTTTGGCTTTTGAAAGATAGGCATACAATATATATAAACAAGTATTATATTTTGAGTGCAGTGATGAGCAAAGCAGTGGGGACTGCTTACGAAACATGTTGACCCAGCAGGGGGTATCACATTAAGGTACACCCCCTACACATCCCCTTTTTTAATGTTCCCAGCCAGGGAAATTAAAAAAAATAGTTTTTTCCACTAGCCAGGGAATTTTTACATTTTTTGTAACTTGCACTAATCCTACCACTCTCACTCCTACACTACACATCGCCTATTATTTCACAAGAACAGTGCTCCCGCGTATCCGCAGGTTGTAGCACGCCCCGCCCCGTAGAGGGACGGGAAGACCCCTATGATGAAGCATGACACTATGAGATTCGTAGTGTGTGAGGGGTATTTTAAAAACACAGTGCTTTTCCATGACATTTCATGGATCACAACTACACTTTATTTAGAATCACTAGAAAAACTAAAAAATAATTTTACTAGTCATTTATATAGGGTAGAATCATATTGTTTATGAAAAGTTGAACAGGTGGTAGATTCTATCTGTATACCTCTCTACTCCTTCTCCCTTTTGTTATTTCTTTCGTAATTAGGAGATCTGCTATGTATGAGATAAAAATTAATGTATGATTACAGTGCACCACGCTGGGAGTGTATCATGTTTAGGATGCACAAAGTTCTAATTAGTGAAAGTGGTGGAATGTAAATTCGGATAACTGTCAGTTGTTTGTGGTGTCTCTCACTGTTCCTATATCTGCAAGCAATATTTCCTTGAGAAGGCCAATATTTTCTCGAGAGTGCTAGTTGGGACTAGAATTGCAAGTGGCCTTTTCTTATGAGTTGTGAGCTAGATGGCTTACACTAATTTTAATGTAAAGCTGATATCTCTTGCTATGAAATTTATGGTCCAATCTTTGTGTGCGTATTTTGGTGGTATTGATTCCAGGGTGAGCTGTCCTTTAGTTGCACTGGTGAATGTGTGGTTTAGATATAGTTATGCAACAATAGGAACATGGGAGATGTCTATTGCTAACTGTGGAGGTGACAACCTTTTGAGGACTTTGCGTAGTTTGTAAAAACATGAATTTAGAGCTCCAAACGTTTTTTAGGGTCACATTGCTGAAGGGCATGGCTTCCATTGCCTTTTTCTTCTACTATCCTACAGTTGCTTTGACTTATTCTTGCTGGCTGTTTTTCATCCCCTATTCTGCCTTCAGCAATGCGTTCCTATCTCTCTTTCTCCTTCTTTCTTCCATTCCTGTCTTTCTCTCTTGATCTGGGTCATGGTCTGTTGGTGGAAAATGAGCCCGACTCTCCAAAAATGAATACAGGTGCCCACTACAGACTCACTAACATGTAGATAGGGTTGAATAAACATATTTGCCTAGGAGTGTGATCTCACCTCTGGAGAGCGTGGGCAGCTAAAGCAATTACAGGTATATGGAAATGTGCTTCATGTTCCACTGACATAATATCGATCCCAAAATATCCCCTTACAAAACTATCATGACCAAAATATCGATGTCAAAAATATTGTCATCTTCTACTAATAATGGTAAGTACAATAATATGGGGGGAAACATTGTTGTAATAAATATCATTGTATTCAATATCGTTTTTTAAATATATATATACATTAAAATAATAAATATGGAATATATTAAATAGTAACATTAATTTTAAAAATTAAAATAGATTTAATATATATTTTAACAAATATAACAAATAAACGTAATTAAAAGAGTTAAACACACATAAATAATAATAAATATATATAATTACATATATCCACTTAAAAACAATAATTAAACTGATAATGTTAAATATTATCATAATTTCAAATTTTCTAACTAATTCACTGAAAAAACCATAGGTTTCAGGGGCGTTATAGTTAGCTAGACTTTTCACTCGTTAAAAACCATTGAAATTCCCCCGTTATAGTTAGTCCAGCTAACTATAATTCGCGCGCCCGCAATGCACTGCTGATGACGTCACATATTACATCACTCATGACATGGTCAGTGACATCACTCATGACATCACTGATGACATCGCAAATGACATCACTGATGACATCATTCAGTGAAAATTACATATGTTTTATATATGTATATCTCAAGGTCGATGGAAGAATAAATGGTATATAAGTGTCTAAATGGATGATTTGTTTTTGAAAAATTGATTGTATAACTGACTGATTAAGTGTATCTTAGTGAATACATGGCTTAGTGAGTAATGTTTAAATATGTAAATATCTGTATCAGTCTCTCACTTTGTCTATAAATGGCTGCATGGGTTGGTGAGTAGCTACATGAGTGTCTATATAGGTTATTAGTTGTTTTTTTGAGTATCAGTATTTATTTATTTTATTTATAAAGTTTTATATAGCGCGAACAAGATCCCAAGGGATATCAGAGCGCTTTACAATCAAACTAGAACTGGAAGGATAATAATGTAACAACAACAAGTTAAAAACACAAATGATCATAAGGTGCACGAAAATTCAAATGGAAGTTATGTTAAACAAGGTACAGTGTAACGACAGAGGGACACAGTAAGTCACAAAACAAAAACAACAAAAAAAAAGTGCAGTAGTAAATGTTGAAACAATGGAAGTAGGAACAATGTCAACGGGCCAAGGGGCTAGCCCAATTACTGAAGGAGTTTATTTATCAGGAATCTTTTGACTTCCAGTTTGAACACCGTTGTTCTGGAGATTCTGCGTATTTCTGGAGGAAGAGAGTTCCATATCTTTGGAGACGCGCCAGAGAAGGCTCTGTGACAGGTTCTCTTTTTGATAAGGATAGGTGGTTTCAAGAGTAAGGTAGTGGCGCTTCTAGAGGCTCTTGAACCACAAGATAGTTCAAGTTTTTGTGCCAGGTACCTGGGCGTCTTGAAGTGGATAGCTTTGTGCGTCATAGTGGCAATTTTTAGCTGGATTCGTGCTTCATAGGGGAGCCAATTTAGAGTTTTTAGGACTGGTGATATGCGCTCATTGCGTTTGGAGCCTGTAACCAGTCTAGCAGCAGCATTCAGTGAAGCCCTTAGCGGAGCCAGGGTGTATTTGGGCAGGCCACAGAGGGTAGCACTACCGTAATCTAGCCTCGGTAGGACAAGCGCTTGAACCACCTGCTTGAAATCCTTAAGAGGGAAGAAAGGTTTGATGTTTCTGAGTGTTCTTATCAAGTGATTTGCTCCTTTACATGTATTGCTGATATGATTTTTCATATTCAGGTTCTTGTCCATGGTGACTCCTAGAGACTTGGCTGAGTTTACGATGAGCGGGGTGTAGTTGAAAGCAGTGAGGTGGCTCAACCAGAGGTCAAGATTGGGGGTGTAATTCTGAGGGGAGACGAGCAAGAATTCTATTTTTGAGGTGTTGAGCAGGAGATGGTTCTCAGTTAACCAGTTTTGAGTATACGTTAGGGTGGTGTTGAGTGATATGAGGTTTTCCGGGGATGAGACTTTCAAGTAGAGTTGCGTGTTGTCGGCATACATGTGGAAATGAATATCTATGGAGTTAAGTGAGTTAGCTAATGGTTCCGAGAAAAGGTTGAAGAGGATAGGAGATAAAGCAGATCCTTGGGGGACCCTCATGAGAACAGGCGAGGGCTGGGAGAGAGAGTGATTTGCCTTGACTCTTTGCGATCTGTGATGGAGGAAGGACGAGAACCACTGTAGCACCTGATCACCAAAACCCATCCTGTTTTGCAGAATGGCTAAGAGGTTGTCATGATTGACCGTGTCAAAAGCAGAGGAAAGGTCAAGGAGGATCAGGAGGCAGGATTCGTTTTGATCGAGAATCTTTAGAATGTCATCCATAACATGAATGAGGGCCGATTCAGTGCTGTGCCCCGTCCGAAAGCCGGATTGATGTTGGTCTAAGAGCTGGTAGTTCTCAATGTGAGCACAGAGTTGGGACTGAACGCATTTTTCAAGGAGTTTCGCAAGGGTGGGTATGTTGGAGATAGGTCGGAAATTATTGAGGTCTGTCCTATCAGCGTTAGGTTTTTTTAGAATAGGGGATACTTGAGCTGCTTTTAGGCAATCAGGGATTGTGCCTTGTGAAAGAGGAGCATTTACAATCCTTGTCCAGGTAGGGATGAGTGCATTCTTGATTTCCTTGAAAATGGATGGGGGTAACGGGTCACTGAAGTGTTTGGAAGGGTTGATATTCAGGAGAATCTTTTTGATTTCTTGTTCACTGAGTGGGGTAAAGGTGTCCCAGGCCGCATTGTTCTTAGGGATCAGGGGGGTAGAGTTGAGCTTTTCAGAGAGGTCAGGTGGAGAGGCTGCCCTGGAGGAGAGGAGTACAGCCTTCTTAGCAGCGAGGTCAGAGGATATGAGTTTTGATTTCTCAATGAAGAAAGAAGCAAGATCGTCACAGGAGGGTGGACTGCTTCCAGGTTCCGATAGGTTTGGACCTACAATTGATTGCTGTTTGACCAATTCGAAAAGTTTCTTGGGACGGTTTGCCGCTTGATCTAATTGGTGTCTGAAATAGTTAGACTTGACGTTCCTGATTTGTTTGTAGTAAAGGCTCCTAGCGTCTCTTAGGAGTTTAAGTTGGTGCGAGGAGGGATTTGATCTCCAGGAGCGTTCAACTGCCCTAAGGTTGCGACGTTCCGTGTTTAGGTTATCATTATACCACGGTTTGGATATTTTTGTTGAGGCATTTTTATGTTTGAGTGGAGCAATGTCATTCATGATGTTGGAGATGGTCACACTGTAGGAGTCCGTGAGTAACTGCACCTCAGTCAGGTTCGCTTGAGAGGAGAGGGCAGATGTACAGTGGGCGGCTAGCTCAACAGGGTTTACTAGACTGAGGTCCCTTTTTCATATCTTTGATTTCGTTGGTTGGGCCTTTCACAACTGTACCTCCTTGTTGATAAAAAAAGGATGCAGTGGTGGTCTGACCAGTCACATGGGGTAATAGAGTTCAAGGTGACGGTCTGCCCTTTCGAAATAATGAGGTCGAGAAGTTTTCATTTATTATGGGTTAGTTGGTCACAATGCTGGGTCAGATCCTGATCACTTAGAAAGGCTTTAAGGTTTGAAACAGCAGGGTCTATGGAGTTAGCCCAGTGCAGATTAAAGTCACCATGGAAGACTTGGAACACAGCAGAGTCAACATTGCTAGAAATTATTTCAAATAATTGCTCAATGAAGGGGAGATTGTCTCCTGGGGGGTGGTAGAAAGTGTGAAGTTTGCAGACCGGTAGGTTCTTACTTGAGATGTTGAGACAGAGATATTCACAGGAGGAGGGCGCAGAGGACTCAACGGGAGAGATCGAAAGTGTTTTTCTATGAATACAGGCTAAGCCCCCGCCCAGTTTCCCAGCTCTGTCTAACCTAATTTTATCATGAGTGGGAGGTACTTGGATGTCGAGAGTCAGAGTGGAAACGGGATTTAACCAAGTTTCAGTGAGGATGATAATGTCTAAGTCCAAGTGTTGTATGAGATCGAAGATATCAGTGGCGTGTTTACTGGCTGATCTGCAATTTAGAAGAACACATTTAATTCGTAGTGTCTTTGTGGAGGGAGGAGTCTGGGTGATATTCACGCGAGTGAGGTTGATCTTATTGCTGCCTCTGGGATTGATAGGCGGTCCTCTATTTGGGTTAGAAAGGATGGATTGTATTTGTCTTGGTGGGCTCATGTTGGGGTTGGACCAATTAGGGTAGAAGTTGAGCAGGTCCTGTAGATCTGAGGACGCAAGGTAGGTCTCATATCTTCTAGGGCGGGAGGTGTCATTAGGTAGGGGAATGGATTTCCCGATGGAGGAAGGTAAAGGCTTGACCATTGAATATCTATCACAAGATGGAGCATTAGACAGAGTTGCAGCGGTGAGGAAAGATCTTAGTATGGGGAAAAGGTCAATTGAGAGGGCTTTCAAGCCATGTAGCTCAGACGTTAAAAGGTGCAACTGGAGAGAAATCTCATCTAGGTGCACCGACAAGTCTGGGTGTTGAGCGAGGGGAGGAGGGTGTGAAAGGGAATCTATCAGTAAGGGGAGGACTCGGTGTCTACCTACATGGTCCGAGGTGGTGGGCGGGAGATCCTGTGGAGGAAGATGGTCATATGAGTCTGGCTGAGATCCAGGTGCTTTTGAAAGTGAGGTAGGGGTCTTAGTGAGGCGGAGTGATCGTTAGGCTGAGGGTTAGGACAAAGACTCATCAGATTGATTGACGTTGACCGATCATGATCGGTGGAGGGCATTTGCTTGGATTTCAGCCTCTTATGAGACACCGGGGAAGGGCTGGGGGAAGATGACTCAATAATTGGAGGCAAGGCAAGATGGATATCATGGGTACTCTCTAGTCGGAGGACAGATAGGCTCGGACTGGCTATATGTGCGTCGGGACTAGATAGTTGGGGTGCAGAAACCTGGGATGGGACCCCTCTGTGGTGAGCAGGTGGTGAGGCATGATTTAGATGGAGATGGGGAAATGGGCTTCCTAACGTAGCAGGGAGTGGACTTGCCGGGTCCTGAGAGATGTGAGGGTGAGTCTGGGTGACATTGAGTTTCGAGGAAGCCGCGTTTTTGAGTAACGGGAAGATGTAGGTTATCTTAAATAGATTGACATTTGACGCTTGAATTAGGATGATACCATTGTTATAGAGGGTGATGGTGATATTAGCGTTGAGTGAGTATGAGTGTCTGACTGTCTGTATGGTTCGGTGGGGGGTATTACGTAGTGCATAGGTGCATGAATGAGTGACTCACTGTTTGTATGTGTTGAAGACAGCATGTGTGCAGGACTGTATGGGTGCATACATGTGTGCATGGGTGTGTTAGTGAGTGAATGACTGGCTCAATAGTGTCTTTATGAGTAACTACATATGTTTTAAACTAGTATATGTGACTATTGGTGTATATAAGTGAGTATATGTGAGAGTGAGAGATTGAAAGAGTTCCTGTATGAATAAGTATGTGTTTCTATAAGTGATTGTTTAAAAGACAAAGTATGTGTAAGTTTCTGTAGAAGTAAGTGTGGTGGTGTGTGTATAACTTTATATGCAAGTAAATGGATGTTTGATTCTTTATTAGCATGAGTGACTATGTGTGTGAGTAACTCTATGGATGAGTGGCGTTGTGTAACAGGATGTATAGGTGTATGAGTACATATGATGAGTGAGTACATGTATGAGTGACTGTATAGGACTGCTGGTGAATGAGTGGATGTGTATGTGGATCTTAGAATTACTGAATAGGTTGATGTAACATATTGGTATGTCCATTGTTTTGAAAATTTTAGTTTATATTTTTGAATGTGTGGGTCAAAGGTTATATTGGGGGAGAGGAGGTCTTCCACTCTATCACAAGGATGATGTCATCAGTGTTGTCATCAGTGATGTCATTTGAGATGTCATCAGTGATGTCATGAGTGATGTCACTGACCATGTCATGAGTGATGTAATATGTGAATTCATCAGCAGTGCATTGCGGGCGCGCAAGTTATAGTTAGCTGAACTAACTATAACGGGGGAATTTCAATGGTTTTGTACGAGTGAAAAGCCCAGCTAACTATAACGCCCCTGAAACCTATGGTTTTTTCAGTGAATTTCAAAGGTTTTTTAAATGCTAATTTCTAACTATGCCTACAGAGATAGGACATGTGAAGAAAGAAGAAAAAACGCACAGGAAGAAAAAAAAAGAAATGCAGAAAGAAGCAACAGAAGTCCTCAAAGACAAAGAAAAGTGCAGGAAGAAGGATAACATGCAGAAAGAACAACAGAAGAGCAGAAAGAAGACTTGTTGCAAGAGCATCCAGTACCCTCAACTTTTTCAGACGGATACTGGTGGTAACTGAGTCTAACTAACCAGTCCTAGAGCCAGTGCTATGTTAAAAGACACTCAGAATACAGTGAAAACACCTACATACACTAGGGAACACTATGCGTTGGGGTCCCCCTGTGATCAGCATGACCTCCTCTGTAAGCCCCTAGTATATAATAGGGCAGGGGATTAAAACTACCTCTTAAAATGCGCCACAGGGAGTGTTTGCTCACGTCACCTCAGGTCCCGTCCCCTCCCTTCCCCACTGTGTAAACACGCCCTGTGGCTGTTTTAAGTTGGGAGATTAAGTCCCCTTGAATCCTGAGGGTCCCTAGGGTCCAACTAGACCACTAGATACCTCCAGTAAGCGCCACAGAGCTGCGTTGCAGAGAGATGTAAAAAGGGGCACGGCCTAGACCACCTCTCTGCAACGCAGCGCAGTGGCACTTACTGGAAGCACCTGCTGGGCTAGTTGGCCCCCAGGGTCCCTCAGGATTGAAGGGGAATTATTTCCCCAACTTAAAACGCGCCACAGGGCTTGTTTGCACACGTTAACTCAGGCCCCGTCCCCTCCCTTCACCACTGTGTAAACACGCCCTGTGGCCATTTTTAGTTGGGAGATTAAGTTCATTTGAATCCTGAGGGTCCCTAGGGTCCAACTAGCCCACTAGGTACCTCCAGTAAGCGCCACAGAGCTGCGTTGCAGAGAGGTGTAAAACGTGGCACGGCCTGGACCACCTCTCTGCAACGCAGCACAGTGGCGCTTACTGGAAGCACCTGGTGGGCTAGTTAGCCCCCAGGGGCCCTCAGGATTGAAGAGGAATTATTTCCTCAACTTAAAACGCGCCATAGGGCGTGTTTGCACACGTTACCTCTGGCCCCGTCCCCTCCCTTCCCCACTGTGTAAACACACCCTGTGGTGTTTTTTAAGTTGGGAGATTAAGTCCCCTTGAATCCTGAGGGTCCCTTGGGGCAAAATAGCCCACTAGGTACGTCGAGTAAGCACCATTGCAGAGAGGTGTAAAAAGGGGCACGGCCTGCACCACCTCTCTGCAACGCAGAGCAGTGGTGTTTACTGGAAGCACCTGGTAAGCTAGTTGGCCCCCAGGGTCCCTCAGGATTGAAAGGGAATTATTTCCCCAACTTAAAACGCACCACAGGGCATGTTTGCACATGTCACCTCAGGCCCCATCCCCTCCCTTCACCACTGTGTAAACGTGCCCTGTGGCCGTTCTGAGTTGAGAGATTAAGTCCCCTTGAATCCTAAGAGTCCCTAGGGTCAAACTAGCCCACTAGGTACCTCCAGTAAGTGCCACAGAGCTGTGTTGCATAGAGGTGTAAAAAGGGGCGTGGCCTCAGAACACCTGTCTGCAATGCAGCTCCGTGGCGCATACTGGAGATACCTGTTGGGCTAGTTGGCCCTCAGGGACCCTCAGTATTGAAGGGGAATTAATTCCCCAACTTACAACTAGCCAGGGGGCGCATTTGCAGAGTGCTGCAAGGAGGGGGCGTGGCCTCCGGCGCGATGCCGGTCTTTAATTTATTTTATTTTTTTAAGAAGGAGGGCTGTGTGGCCGCCCTTCTTTTTCTAATTTATTGGCCCTGTGGACCCCATCCCCCAAGGCCTGCACCCTAATTTTTTTTGTTGAAAAAAATTAATTTGGCCCTCCCAAGGCCTTAATCGGCCCCGGGGACCCCAACCCCCGGGTTATGGCCTTTTTAAAAAAAAAAAATCTTTAGGAGGGGGGCTGCGTTACCCCCCTCCTCAGGCCACTTATGGCCCCGGGGACCCCATCCACCGGGGCCGGCCTTTGTTTTTTATTACTTTTAAAAAATATATATTTATAGAAACACCTAGGACTTGCTGGACAAACCGTATGTACCTATCACCATGACGATTTGCGTGATATTCATTAAAAGGCGACTGTGCATACAATGAATCCATGTGGAATGTATTTACACTGCTAGTGAAGCTCTGACGTGTCTGACGCCCTGCCGTGCCTAATCCCGGCGCCCCCGCCGGTGGGTACTCTCCAAGTGGACACCCTTGTTGTTTATTTATACAAACATGGGTGGCTATTGACGGGCACATTTAATACACACGCACACCAAGCCATTCAAAGGCGATTCAACAAAAATTCGATCAAACTATGCAAGAAACCCCCCTCACGGTTAATAAAACACACATCCCGCCGGATGTGTAATACTTTTTATTTTACTCTCTGGAAAGGAGACGAACCTCACTTGAGAGTCACAGCGTGCTCCTGGCTGAGCCCAATGCTGTGTTACACCCACCAGTGCCCGCCGAGTGCCACACACCTCTGTGTTGTATTCCAGCAGCTAGTGCGTATGCTATGACACTCTCTAGACCATGTGCACTGTAACACCACCCCGTGAATATGTCATGCCACATTTGCCTTCGCACGGGAACTAACGTGCCTTCCTCGATGCCTATGTTATAACGCACAGCGCTATGCCATACATATTACAATCTGGGATCCATATCTTTGTCACAGTGCATATGCAACGTTACACTCCCCAGCACATATTTTATATTACAGCTTTAGAGACTAGTTGGGTTACACAACACTGCCCTGTGCATATTATACTCCAAGGCGAATATCGCATAGCACGCGCTAGTGCCTGTGCTTTCTCGTGCTCTCCAATGAATCTGTCATTGCGCACAATGTATTGCATATTATATTTCACGCCCGGTTCCTCTTATATCACACTTTCTGGTGCATAGTTTATACCATATACTATATCTAGTTTTCATTTTCAATTGTGCTCTCAGGACTATGTTCTATGTAACACTGCGTCTACCTACTCTTTTCATGGGCATTACATTTTGCGATGGGGGGTGGAGGGTCAGGGGGTGTTTCTGCCAAGTGAGCCCGGAGTCACAGTCACAAACGTCCTCTTCTTCCTGAATAAAAGTGAGATTATGCTGCATACTTGTTCATATTTTAAGTAGTTCGCACAGACACACATTTTAAAAACAATAAAGTTCCTAATACCCACCTTCTCTGAACAGTTAGCTTGCTGCCCCATCCACCTCCTCCCTATCCCCTGTTGTCTGAATCCATGGACTAGCCTCCTCCCTCCTGCCATGCATGGTCTGATGTGAGGCCACTGCCCTCCATTTAGCATGATGTACCAGCCCACTCCTCCTGCCCTCCATTGCCCAATTCTATTGCCCATCATTGACCTCCTGCTTAGCTTCTGTGCTTAGCTTGCTGCCCCTATTCTCCTTCCCCCTGCCCTCCGATGTCTTTGTGCATGCCCCTGCTCCATCCTTTTTGCCCACCATGTTCCATGGACCTGCCACTCCTATCTACTCTGAGTGTTCTGTTGAGCTGCCACTCCCCTCCCACCTGCCTAGTATTGTCAGATGACTGTAACCAGTCCCTGCCACCTCCACCCTGCCTATCCACATGCCATGCCCCTATCTCCTTCCTCCTGTCCTCCATGGTCCATTTTACTGCCACACCCTTCTGCCCTCCCTGGTCTGTTGTGCTGTAACTGCTCCTTCTGCCTGCCCCACGCGGTCTGTTGTGAGGCCCCTTCCCCTGAACTCTCTTGTCTGTGCCCAGGTCCTGACCCTCCCTTCTATCCTCCATGGTCCTTTGTGCATGCCCCTGCACCCTCCTTCTTGCCCATCATAGCCATTGTGCTGCCATTAACCCTCCCACTTGCCATGCATGGTCTTTTGTGCTGCCATGGCCCCTCCCACCTTCTCTGTGTGGTCAGCTAGCTGCCCCTGACCCCCTCCCACCTTCCCTCCATGGTCTGTGTGTATGCCATCATAGTCTCATTGTTGCTCTCCATGGTGTATCTTGTTTCTAGTGCCCATCCTGCCTGACCTCCATGGTCATCTTGCTGCTCCTGTCCTGTCCCCTTGCCCCGAGCCCTCTGTTTCTATGTGCAGACCCCTATTCCCTCCCTCCTTGCTTGTCTGTTCCATTGTAATGCGCCTGATCCGTCCCTCCTGCCCTTTATGGTCTGTTATGCTGCAGCTTTCTCTCCTGTCTGTCCATTATGGTCAGCTAGCTACCATTGCCTCTTTCACCTCTGTTCTCTGTTGTCCATGTGCATGGTCCTGTTCCCTCCCTATTGCTTTCTATGGATTGTTGTGCTGCACTCCTGTCCCGCATGCCCTGTGTGGTGTATTGTGCTGCTGCAAACCCTGATGCCTGCCCTGTAGGGTCAGTTTGGTGCACCTCTCCATGTCCCTCCTGTCCTCTGTTATCCGAGTCCATGTCCCTACCCCAATTCCTCCTGCCTACCATGATCCAATGTACCATACTTGCGAACATTTTGAACTTGGTAAGAGGGAGATTTTGAAAAAAAACTGGGGTATTGATTTTCCCCTTAGAGTTACATTGAAAAAGAGGAGATTGTAGACAGGAGACAGATCAAATAAAGCCCATTTGAGCTAAAAAACATTGGACGTTTCCTGGCTGTAACGGTTCTGTTGGCATGTATGGTTGTACTACCACTGCCTCTTCCTTCTGCTCACAATGGTCTATTATATTGCCACGGCCTCTCTTGCTAGTTGTTGGTTTGTTGCCCCTGCCCCCCTTTCCACTGCCCTCCATAGTCTGTTGTGCTGCCACTGCCCTTTCTGCCTGCCCAGTGTGGTCAAATTGTTGCCTCTGCACTCTCCTACCTGCCTTCAATTTTCAGAGGCCGTGCCCCTGGCCTCTGCCTCTCAACAGAATCCCAGTGAACAACTAGATTGCTAACATTCTAGATTTATTTCAAAAGTGTGGAACGCCGGACGTCATCTTGATGTAATCAAAACTGTAATACCTAGAGCATTTCCTTTAGAAATTACATATATGAGAGGGTCTTATTTGCATCAAAGTTAGGGTTAGTGCTCTAAAAAACTAAAATGAGCACATACTTTCTAAGTTTTCAAATAGCGACAAAGAACTTTTAAATTATTTGTAAACTTTATGTTTTTTTATCAAGTTGACCACTTGATTAAATGTTGCACCTAGGGGAGAGGATGTGGTTTCCAGAGCTGCAGACTTTGCAACTGGGGAACCAGGTTGGAGTTTCTGCTTCAGCTCAACATTCTGTGATTCTGGTCAAATCCCTTAATCTCCCCATGTATTCAACCAAAATGAATTTGATCTTGTGTGATGTAACCAATGCTCATGTAAAGCACTCCAATACCTGACAAGTCTGCACTATATAAAACTGCAAATACACAAACAATAAGTGTTTTACACACGTCTGTCATTGGGCTACATGTGGGCTACATCTGGGTGATATTTGTGCTGCATTTGGGCTCTTTTGTCTCTGGTGGCCATCTTGGGAGATGTATTTGTTAGGAAGTTTCCTAATTTCCTCATTTACTGCAGTCTCCTCAGTAGGAAATACTTTCAGTTTTTTTATTTTGATTCCATCAAGAAGGTATTCAGATATGTCACACATTTGCCATAAATTCTGAATGTTAGCACTCTAGTTGCTCATTAGATCACTGTAGTAAAGCTACTGCTCACCACGGAAGTCTGCTGCTGGTACTAAAAGTGCATGTTTCAGTCTGCATATCAGAATTTTTTTAATGAAATAGAAGAGGATTTGAGAAGTCACTCAAAATGTGCCCTTATTTTTGTTTCTTCAGCACTAATCATAATTTCTATGGCAAAATGGACCCCCTCATTGTGTTCCTTTTTAAATTAAATGTTTTAAGTGTTACCGGTTTATTCCAATCAAGATGGCTTCAGGTGTTCCATACTTTTGTCATAAGTAAGACAGTAAGCGCTCTAGTTGTTCTTAAGAACACTCTGGGACATTCTGTCATTGGGCTTTACTTGGGCTATATCTGGGTGATATTTGGGCTACATTTGGGCTCTTTTGTCTCTGGTGGCCATCTTGGGAGATTTATTTGTTATGAAGTTTCCTAATTTCCTCATTTACTGCAGTCTCCTCAGTAGGAAATACTTTCAGTTTTTTACTTTGGTTCCATCAAGAAGGCATTCAGATGTGTCACACATTTGCCATAAATTCTGAATGTTAGCACTCTAGTTGCTCATTAGATCACTGTAGTAAAGCTACTGCTCACCAGGGAAGTCTGCTGCTGGTATTCAAAGTGCATGTTTCAGTCTGCATATCAGAATTTTTTTATGAAATAGAAGAGGATTTGAGAAGTTAAAATGTACCCTAATTTTTCTTTCTGCAGCACTAATCATAATTTCTATGGCAAAATGAACCCCCTCATTTTGTTCCTTTGTAAATTAAATGTTTTAAGTGTTACCACTTTATTCCAATCAAGATGGCTTCAGGTGTGCCATACTTTTGTCATAAGTAAGACTGTTAGCGCTCTAGTTGTTCGTTAGAACACTCTGGGACATTGTATCATTGGGCTATACTTGGGCTACATCTGGGTGATATTTTGGCTACATTTGGGCTCTTTTGTCTCTGGTGGCTATTTTGGGAGACTTATTAGTTATGAAGTTTCCTAATTTCCTCATTTACTACAGTCTACTCAGTAGGAAATACTTTCAGTTTTTTACTTTGATTCCATCAAGAAGGCATTCATATGTGTCTCACATTTGCCATAAATTCAGAATGTTAGCACTCTAGTTGCCTATTAGATCACTGTAGTAAAGCTACTGCTCACCAGGGAAGCCTGCTGCTGGGCATGAAAGTGCATGTTTCAGTCTGCATGTCAGAATTTTTTAATGAAATAGAAGAGGATTTGAGAAGTCACTTAAAATGTGCTCTAATTTTTCTTTCTGCAGCACTAATCATACTTTCTATGGCAAAATGAACCCCCTCATTTTGTTCCTTTTTAAATTAAATGCTTTAAGAGTTACCACTTTATTCCAATCAAGATGGCTTCAGGTGTGCAATACGTTTGTCATAAGTAGGACTTTTAGCGCTCTAGTTGTTCTTTAGAACACTCTGGGAAGCTGCAGTAGAACACAAAGGAATCAACTGACAGTCTCTGCCCTTGTTGGATGTACATGTTTTACTGAGAAGGTCAGACTTCATTCTCACATGACTGAGAAAGATAATATGAATTTACAGAAAATATGCTCTTAGTTTAGCTTATAGATCACCTTCCAAACCTCTGTGGGAAAAGCATGAGAAAATAGATTTCTCTCAAACATGATTCATGATATCACAGCAGAAGGCTTTTGCACATGGTAAAATCACCTTAGAACACACCACAATTCCTAAAATGAGTATGGTACCATCAACAAATGATTTATAATGTAACTAAAGTCTTAAAACCTTCTTCGGCCCCCGCTTGACGAATCACCGTGAAATTTTCAGGATAGGAGCGGACCGGACCTGGCCAAAGGTTTGGAAAATTTCGCTAAGATTCCTCAATCGGCGCTAACGTTATTTCAAATAGAATGTTGCGGATTTCCTATGGAAAATAGGTCCTAACTATAACTACCTACTGGCGACTGCCAGTAGGTAATATAAAAAAAATCTATCTATCTATATATATCTATATATCTATATCTATATATCTATATCTATATATATATATCTATATATATATGTTCTCTTCGGCGTTCCGTCTTCCCAACACCTCCCGCATTGGCACAATCCAGTTATATATATACACACCAATACCATAAAAAAACACTCTAGTTACATAATAAAAATGTAAATGTTAAATTTAGTAACTGCATGTGTGTATGGCAGTATATGTGAGTGTTGGAGTATATAAGTGAATGGATGTGAGAGTGAGTGATTGTGAGTGTGGCTGTATAGAGAAGTGTGAGCTGGTGTCAGTGATTGTGTCAGAGAGTATGTGTTAGTATCTATGAATAAGTTTTGTGCTGTTTGTATAACTGTGTAGGTGAGTAAATGGCAGTGTTCTTGACTCTTTGGGTGAGTGGCTAGTTGTGTCACTAACTCTATGGGTGAGTGTTGGTGTGTGTGTCTATATAGTTGTAATGGTACATATATCTGGGTGTATTGGTGAGTGACTGCGTGTATGGGTGGCTGTATGAATGAGGGAGTGGATGTGCATTTAGACATAGGAATTAGTGAGTGGGTATGTACTACCTGCTATTGGTGTGTCTATCGTTTCGAGATTGGCAGTCTGAATTTTGGAGTGGGTGTATGAAAGCTTATATTAGAGTATTAGTAAGTGCATCAGAGATTATGTGGATGGTGTCATGAGTGAGGTCATTAGTGATGTCCTTTGAGATATCATCAGTGATGTCATCATTGATGTCACTGGCCATGTCATGAGTGATGTAATATGTGATGTCATCAGCAGTGCATTGCAGGGCCAAGTTATAGTTAGCTCAGCTAACTATAACAACTGAATTTCTATGGTTTTTTATGAGTGAAATGTCAGCCTAACTATAATGTCTCTGTCACCTTTGTTTTTTTTAGTGAATTTCTAAGGGTTTTTAAATGCTAATGACCAACTATAAAGTCCCTGAAACCTGTGTTTTGTCAGTGAATTTCTAAGGTTTGTTAAATGGAAATTGCTAGCTAGAACATTGCAGAAACCTGTGTTTATTTTAGTGAATTTCTAAGGTTATACACCAATACCATTAAAAAAAACATTTGAATTAAATTAAAAAAGCAAAAAAACTTTACATTTAGTAAACTACTTCACACATTTTACACTGGTGGCGTCAGAGGAGGCACTCCAAAAGACATAAAAGGCCCCCAACCCAAGAATATTAATTGTAGTAATATTCAGGTCAGTCCAGACCAGTACAGCAGGAAGAAACAAAGGCAACTCTGGCAGGAACCTACAGGCACCCTCAAAGTCCGCCTGAGACAGGGGGAGCTACAGGGAACCAGCAGCAGGGAACCAGGTACCATCTAATGGCAGCCATGGTAAACCTGGTAAACACGGTGACATCTAATCTGCTGTTACCACCTGGTGCTTGCTCCAGCACCAGAACCAGCAAGAATCGGTGAGCGCCAGCAGGAAAGAGCCGTGACTGGGAGTATGGAGGTTCTCCCAAGACAGTGCAGTTTTCCACGGCTGCCACGGCACTAGGACCGCGGAGCAACGTGGCTCCGATATCGACATCGGCTCCAACACAGAGGGGCAGGGCCATAAAGGGCAGAAACAGCATAGCAGGAACATCAATGTTTGTGAATAGCCACCAAGCAGCTCTCCGCCGTGAGGCAGAGTTTCAGCCAACCTTGACCTTCAAGGTAGGCCTCATTATTCGTTTTTAGTATTTTCAATGCAATGCATGTACTGTGCTTTGTTTTTGGTACTACGTTTAGTATGACTAGTTTGTAATATTAGTTCCTGTTATGTCACATACCAACTGCCTAACTTGGCTAGTCCCCTACTTCTGTTTTTTAAGGAGATGTGTCCTGGCCATATCTGCTGATTAACAAGAAAAAGCAAGAATAACTCTTACTTCTAACTTCCTATTAAAAACCTTACCATATGTTATGCTGTAGCTGTGAAAGAAGAAAACATGCTTATGTAATGATTTGCAATGAGCAGGGCTATGTCTTTGAGTCTGAATGATGACTAGTTTTGAAATACATTAATGAACATATCATGTAGGAAGATCAAAACATTTTTTGTTAGCTCAGGCCAAGTTTTGACTCTTATAGCCAACCATATTCTGGGCTTGTCTTTGACTTGGGTCTGCTCTTCCCATCAATTCTCCAGCCTGCCCAATGCTGTTGTCTTTTTGCCATCTAAACATGGGATAGAAGGGTCCATGATGTAAGGGCCTATGAAACACTAGGTATATCACTGGCTTGCATCTGCTGGCTTCTCCATTTTGGTGCGCACCCAGCCCAGTCCTAAATGTCTTCTGCCACAGGAGGCACTGGCATGGCTCTGCTTCTTCTACGGCAAAGCACTATTCCGCCCCTCACTGAGTAATTAAATGTTCAAACATCTTTGTCAGGGTGACCAGACATCCTGCATTTCTCTGGACAGTCCTGGTTTTTATGGCATTGCCCCGGCGTCACGCTGTATTTCCTCCTTTTCAATAAAGATCCAGTTTTTGGTGACAAAGATAAAGTCAATATACAGAGCAGAAATGAAACTCTGCTCTCCTTTCAAGAGACGCCTCTAAAGTAATTTAATTTATTATCTACTTCTTTCAGGCAATACAAAAGAGGTTGACTGTGAGCTGCAGAGGGAAGACAGCATGGTGCGGCCTGACGCGTTTCGCTTGTATAGCTTTTTCAAAGGCCGATCACTTCAGTTCTCCAGCGGTATGCGCAGACATCTAAATCACTTGTACCGCGTGCTGATAGGTCAATGATCTCCCACTGCATTGTGGGGCATGTAGACTCCAAGCTGCGCTCATAAAACCTTGTATAGGTGCCAGGAGACTGATGATCTCTGATGCTTCCCCTGTATGGGTCACAAGGGCTGGAAGTCATTATTTCTGGTGCCTGTCCTTCGCCAGTAAACTGGGCAGATTCCGGACTCAGCAGCCCGCTTTAGTTGATGCAGTGGTGCTGCCCCCGCAGCATGGCTGCCGCGTATAAATGTATGCTCCAAAGTTGCCCATCAGGGTGGGGAGCACTTCAGGACCAGCGATACCTCATACACCGTGCAGCTCTTGTGGTGCGGCCTGACGTGTTTCGCTTGTATAGATTTCTCAAAGGCCGATCACTTCAGTTCTCCAGCGGCATGAACAGACATTTAAATCACTCGTACCGCCTGCTGATAGGTCAGTGATCTCCCACTGCATTGTGGGGCATGTAGGTAACTTGTACAAACTTGTTTCTATTCAAAAAGAGTTTTTCTTTTGCCAATATATTTGGCGCCGTTTGACGAATCTTTGCGAAATTTCCAAAATGAATGGCCCATTCACTTCAGCTGCTGTGTCGAAAGTTTCGGGGTGTTTTGTCCAACGAGGGCCTAGAAAAAGGGGGGGTCCCAAAACACTTTTTCTCAATGTTAATTTCTATAGGAAACTTTAGACACAACTATGTAGTGATCTGCTGATCACTGGTCTAGTTGTTGTAATGCCCCAACTACTCCCCGAGGGCTGGCTTAAACCCCACCCCACACCCATCCAGCATAGGAGTCACTGGACATGTGATCCTGCCAAAAAAAAGGGTACGGGCGCACCTGCCCTGGGCCAGTTCTATCATCTAACTATCTGCGTCCAGTCATTTATTTGCATGAGGGCCTAGGGCCCTGCACCATTCCATTAGCGACGAGGATGGGATAATCCCGCTTGTGCAGTCACCTTTTTTGGTGGTTGAAGGGGGAAAGTGTGCTGCCCGTGTTGAGGGCACCCCATGCAGCAGGCTGGAAAATCATTTGAGTTCCCACAGTGCGTCTGAAGAGCCCCAGGGTAAAGGTGAGGCAGCAGGAGCCCACCCACATATGACGAGCCTGCTGTCCATCCGTCTGGTGAGATGTAAAGCCCCATAATGGCAGAGGAAAATGTGTGTGAGGCTGGACTGCTGAGAGGCCTGCCACAACCGCAGACTGCCAAGAGGTGAGAGAAGCCTGATTAGACATCGGGCGGAAGGTGAGCCCTGAGGACATCTGGGGCAGTGAAGAGAGCCAGTTGAGGGAAGGATGGAGAGCGGAACAGCTGCCCAATTCCCTACCCCCACAAAGAAGAACACTGCCACCTAACCAAGCCCGCAGGCTCCGGTAGCAGCTCAACCCCCTCCACCCCCGCGCAGCATGTGAACTGAGAGAGGCTGCTGCGGTGGGGTGGAGTAGAGAGAAGAGACAGCGTGCGGCCCGCGGCCAACCTGAATGGACATTGGGGGGGAAGCGCCACCATCGTGAAGGAGTCGTTCCACCGCATGTTGCGGCAATAGTACCCTGATGTAAGGTGAAGAAGGGGCAGGGCTGGGTGGGTGCTGGCATGCGGTGAGGCCCACCCCCAGTGAAGTTAACGGACTGCTGGTGAGAGGAAGTTGTGTCGGTAAGACACCGACACCTCTTCCTGCACCCAGAAGTGCGATGGAGACTGCCTGTTAGCAACACTAGCCCCCCCACAGCCCATGAAGCGAGAGGATCTGCTGCGAGGGGCAGAGTATACAAAATGACTGTGTGCGGCCAATGCCACTAAAATTTAAAAAAATGAGGAGGCATTGGGATGTGGTAGAAGCGTCCCTCTCCCACACCACTAAAGGTGCATGTTGCGGCTCAATCCTAAATAAAGAAGAGGAAAGACACTCACCACTGTGTAGGGAAAGTCCTTCTACGAAGACTGGCTGCCGGCATGTGTTTCACAGGCGGCAGCCGTCAGGAAAGGTGCACGCCCAGGAGTGTGGCGAGCGAGAGACTGCGGGAGTCTGAGAGCAATCCTGAGCGGGGCTGGCGAGGAACAGAGGTATGGAGGTGCTGGCACTCCACGATGCTGGTACTCCAAGCTGCACAACATGGTGGAAATGAGACTGGTTCTCAGCCCAAAAGAAAGAGTTGAGCAAAGTCTGTAGCGTGGCGAAGCTGCTGAGGCTACAGAGATTTCAACCATAGTTCAAACAATCTTGTTTCCGATGAGCAGTACTGCACCAGCTACCCACAGGAAACAGCAACATTTGGCTAGAAAATAGTGAAGGCTACCCAGGCATAAAATAATGAAAAAGGATGGTGCCCAGTAAGACTGCTTGCATGCTGCTAGTCTTGAGGGAAATTGAAGTGCAAGTAAAGGCAACTGGGTAACAATAGGAGATGAAGGGTAAGCCCTTACTGCAGTGTTTTCCCCGTGTTAGATGAAGCTCCTACAAGGCACAGTGCAAAGGAAACTGCAGCAGCAGGAGGACAGATGCAGCAACCCAAAGTTGATGGGGGGAAAGTGCATACAAAGAGACTAAGGCGAGAAATTGAATGGGAATTTGACTGAGGTGTCAGAGACCCACCACCAAGACCTTGTCATCCAATGGGAGAAGGAAGGAAGGAAACCCCATTCAGCAAGTGACATGAGAAGGGAACCCCAAGAGGAAAGGCAGATACATCTGGTGAGGAAAACACAGTGACACCTAGTGGCCATAGGTGGTCACTGCAGCAGGGACGATAGCCCTGGGAAACTATGATGCTGAACTGCCATCTGCAGAGGGGAAGCAGAGAATGAACTGTGTTGCCTGGAGGGAAAAGGGCAAACTAAGCAAGAGGCAAAAAGGTGCACTTAAAGAAGTAAAGACGGCACTGCAAGAGGAGTGACAGAGTGCACAAGCTGCCCGAAGCGGGTGAACCGTCAGGGGAGAATTGTGAACAGTGATTAGAGATCCGGTCCAAGAAGCGGTGACTTGAGAAGGGGTCAGAAAGGCGGCGACCTGAGAACAGGTCAGAAAAGCGGTGACCTGAGAAGAGGTCAGAAAAGCGGTGACCTGAGAAGAGGTTGAAGAAGTGTCAAACTGAGAAGAGGTCAAAGAGGCAGTGACCTAAGAAAAGGCAGAGTGACGATGACCAGAGAAGAAAGACCTGGATTAAAAGAATGAAGACCGAGCATGAGTATTGACAAGAGAAAGGTCGCGATGTCAGGTCTGGTCATCGAAGGAAAAGAATGCATTGTCCTAGGGGTAGGGCAAGACCAGGGAGACCCATGTGGAATGCACGACACACAGATAGGTCTGGTCAGTGAAGACGAGTAAGAAGATTGGACTAGAATGCGTTGCGAAGAAAAGAACAAGAAGGAGGAATGTGAGTGGCATGATGCCATCGAAAAGAAAGGCAGAAGAAATCTCAACAAGAAGAAAGAAGATGAGAGAAGTGTGTGATCTGCCAACTCGCACACCAGAAGGCAAAGGTGACAAGTGCAAGAACATCAGAGCACATGGAGCACAGGGCCGGGAGAACATCGGTGGCACTGGGAGAAGATATCTATCTACGAGTGTCCGGAACACCTGGTGATGGCATAGGCGAGCAGGCTGGACCATTGGTGACATCCACCTTTGGTGAGACTTCTCGGATGTCCTGAAGAAGAGGATCCTACCACTCCATACCAGACCATGGCGAGCCAGGGGCAAAGGCCTCAGGGACGCCAGTGAGAGAGGGTCCCGCCATGAACGAGATCTTCATCCTCCTGGGACCTGCGGAAGAGCAGCTGGGCCCACATCCGCTCTTCCGCAGGTCCCAGGAGGATGAAGATCTCATGCAAAATGGCAAGTGCCAAATACTACCCTTCAGGTAGAGCTACGGACATGAAGGTAGGACTCATAGTGCTTCCTCCACACACCCAGCGGGTGGCGTTGGAGCAACATGGTGAAGTCCAGTGGAAACCTGGTGAAGAGGGCCTCCCGGACTTCCCATGAGAGGGGAACACCTGCGAGAGGGGCATCCTACTAAGAGGGATGTTTTGCAATTACTCCACCATTTGTAGAGCGAAGCAATGCTGCCTGTGTGGAGAAACCACGACAACCAGGACGGATTGGTGGAAAGTAACATCCATCCGATCCACCATCACTTTACCTGTTTCGTCACCACAAGAGCGATGCCAAGAAAGACAGAGATGACAACTTCCATGCAAAGTCAAAAGAAGACCAGACCCGCAGAGCACCCATGAACGGTGCCAAATAGAACTGGTGGTCCCAGCTGCTGTTGTACCATCGTCTTCATTTTGCAAGCAGTTAAAGACTCAGCGGAAGTTTCTGTTATCTTGTTTTCTTTTTGTTTTATTCTCTCCCACAGGTTGGACTTTATTTGTTTTCAATTTGAATAAAGTTTGGGAGGGATGTAGTGATCTGCTGATCACTGGTCTAGTTGTTGTAATGCACCAGCTACTCCCCGAAGGCTGGCTTACACCTCACCACACAGCCATCCAGCACAGGCGTCACTAGACATGTGACACTGCCAATAACAGGGGCCGGGTACATGTGCCCTGGGCCAGTTCTACCATCTAACTATCTGTGTCTGTGTCCAGTCATTTAGCATGCATGAGGGCCTAGGGCCCTGCACCATTACAAGCTACAGCCAGAACTGCTGAACAATTACACCAAATATGGCAAAAAGGTATCTCTTGGTTCAAAAAGCACTCTTTTTGTTAAATGTTGTAAATCCATTCAGTAGTTCCTGAGAAATGTAAACATTTCTCAGATATACAAATATGGCAGCAGAAGATCTGTGAACCCTCCCAATGTTGAGCCTGCGATCTGATTGGCTGCCAACAATTCTGACCGGGGAGTGTTGGCAGCCATCTTGTGACTCGGTTGAACCGAGTCACAAGAAAAGAGGCTCAAAAACCTTAAAAACCAGAGGGTCAAATAAAAGCATTTTTTAAAAACTTTTTGGCGGGATTTGCACTGGATGTGCGAATTCGGCTGAAATTTTTTTTAAAAAACAAAGCGCTGGTTCCCACGATTTGTTTTCTTTAATCCTTGGGGCCAGGTACCGGAGGCAATTATCTAAATAGATGCGGGGGTCCGTGTGGGTCCCTGCAGCCCTGGGGACCACCAGCTCCCGGGGCTATGTTTATTAAATGTCGGGGGGCCATTTGGGCCCCCAGGGACCACCACCTCCCTGGGCTGTGTTTATTAAATGTGGGAGACCGCGTAGGCCCCCCGCAGCCCCAGGGACAGCCACCTCACTGGGTCTGTGTTTCTTAAATGCGGGGGGCCTTGTGGGCCCCCGCAACGGAGACCACCACCTCCCTGGGTCTTTGTTTAAAAATAAATGCATGGGGGGCTCCTGACACGCCCCTCACAGCCCTTGGGACCGCCACCTCCCCAGGGCTAATTCTGTTAAATGCGGGTGGCCACACAGCCCCCTGGGACCGCCACCTTCCAGGGGCCTTTTTTTTTTTAAAGAAAAGTGTGGAGGGGCTCCTACCCACCCACGCAGCCCTGGGGACCGCCACCTCCTAGGGGCTATTAATGTTAAATGCGGGGGGCAACGCAGCCCCCCTCCTGCAGCCCGGGGTACCACCACCTCCCCAGGGCTGACAGATAGAATGAAAGCAGGTCCCCGAATTGAAGCTCCACTTCTGTAACACAATTATTAGCCTAACTTCGTGGGCATGGTAATGGCTAAGAAGGTGCACTTTCAGGGATGAAAATATCACTGTAATCCTTGATGTAGGAGGTTGCACCCTTGCTTTTCCCGAGCGCAAAACCTCACGCAGTTCCTGTGACCAGGAGGTTCTTTCTCGTCATCTGCTGCTGAGACAAGAGATAGTGTGCTGACCTTTTATAACAGGCATATACACTTGCCGAGAAGCCCCTCCTGTTTGGACCCACCCCATATACATTAGTGGGATGCAAAGTCTTCCTGCCCTTTTCCTAGAATGATGGACAGCTTACTGAAAGCACCCAGTGGGTATGTACTAACTGCTATTGGTGTGTCTATGGTTTCGAGATTGGTGGTCTGAATTTTGGAGTGGGTGTATAAAAGCCTATATTAGAGTGTGAGTAAGTGCATCAGAGATTATGTGGATGATGTAATCAGCTATATGATTTGAGATGTTATCAGTGATGTCACTGACCATGTTATGAGTAATATGTGACATCATCAGCAGTGCATTGCGGGAGTGCAAGTTATCGTTATATATATATAGTTTAAACAACAATGACTTGAACTTGGAATTTACTGCAACCATTAGCCCCAGTACAGTGTTTTTTTTAGATGTAAAGATATACATCAAAGATGGACAGATTTAGACTAGAGTACACAGAAAGCCCATGGCGGGCAATTCAGTTTTTCAGGCAACTAGTGCTCACCCTCAACATCTAATTCAGAGTATCCCGTACGGGGAAATGATAAGACTGAAACGTATTTGCAGTAATCAAGAAGATCTGATACTAGCACAACTGGCAAGCAGAACTAGATTTTTGGAGAGGGGTTATCCAAGAAAGTGGATGCAGCCATAGTTAAGAGCAAAAAATTATCAAGGTTAGACTTACTGAAATCTAATGACACACAGAAATCATCGATAAAGCAATTGACAAATACTGGTAAAATGGAAAGTGAGGATAAAGAGTTCAGATTAATAATGAGATTTAATGGACAACATAAGGAAATCTACCAAATCATACGTAGAAATTGGCCAATTGTACTTAATGATCCCATCATAGGCCACATGTTGCCCACCAGACCAGCAATTACTTATAGCAAATCCCCTTCCATGAAGGATGATTTAGTACAGAATAACCCTAATGATAAAATACCATTAACATGGATGGCTCAGAGAAAGGGATTTTGGAAAAGTAAATCATGTAAGGCATGTCAACAGGGAACATCTAAATCATCATACACAACACCTTTCAGAAAAGAGGAGAAACCCATCACAAAAGCTCTAACATGTAAAACTGATCACGTTGTATATGTTCTTGTGTGCCCCTTTGGGTTAAATTATGTGGGAAGTACCAAACTACAGGGGCACAAAAGAATATTGCAACATTTACGAGCCATAAAAAATAAAGATCAAATCTATCCAGTGGCTCGACATTTCGGTGATAAACATGATTCCAATCCCAGCCACTTGAAGTACTTTCTAATCGATACAGTGCCCATCAATAAAAGAGGAGGCAATAGAGAAAAGGCTTTACGCAGATTAGAAACAACATACATTCTTGATTAGATTCCAAACACCCTGGGGGTCTAAATATGACTGAGGACTTATATACATGCTTATAAAGGATTTCAAAGGGACAGCGTTAAAGTAAAACAATAAGAAAATCTAAAGATATTTATATCAGAACTCTATCTGAATAGTAAAGTGATAGAATCTAAAAGCCGCACAAAATACATCTATTAAATATTTATAACATTTAGGTTCTTAACTGCACAAATGATCAATTTTATCCTTTTATAATTATTCTTGTAACACCTAGGTGATATTTTAGCACTTGCACTTTTTTAGAATATACACTTTATTTATACTAGTGGCTAAGGTTTACATAGAAACAATAACAGAAAGAACAGTGATAAAAGAAGTACCTTAATGCAAGATCAAATGAGTAGAAAATTTGATAAAAAATCTTTGCACTGTATTTTGCTCAAATTGCACAAATTGCATTTTGCACTTTATTAAGATTTTAAGTGTTTTTAATTGAATTTCAATATTTAATATTTGCAATTTATAGAAATTATTTATTGTGAACAATATTAATTTAATGTTAATAATGGGTATTCAAACCAATAATATAAACACAAATCGAATGAATTAGCGAACTACCAATGGTATAATAATACAACAAATATGTATAATGTGACTGGAAGTGTAAAAAATACATTGTAACATTAACAGATAGTATGTTGTCTATGTTTATGGTTGCCTTGCTAGTAAAATATGCACTTGTCACTTTAAATTCACGATGAAAAAAATGGGATAAAATCACGTGCCAACTCACAAGCGCGTCATGTGATCAAGGCCCTCCAGGGCTGAAACGCGTAATGGCTGTTGTTGTTTAGTGGAGCTGAATAAAATAATTATTTAGCGCAAATACCGAGGTCTGTGCTCCGTTCTTGCATCCAGACGGCCGGAGGAGAAAGGAGAGTCATTGGATATATATATATATATATATATATATATATATATATATATATATATATATATATATATCTATTACCTACTGGCGGTCGCCAGTAGGTAGTTATAGTAAGGACCCTCTTACCATAGGAAATCCGCAACATTCTATTTTGAATAACTTTGGC
The DNA here is from genome assembly GCF_964204655.1 of Triturus cristatus. Classification (NCBI taxonomy): domain Eukaryota; kingdom Metazoa; phylum Chordata; class Amphibia; order Caudata; family Salamandridae; genus Triturus; species Triturus cristatus. The sequence continues at coordinate 849,368,830 of NC_140590.1, forward strand.
GCCGGTCGACGAATCCTCGCGAAATTTTCAAAATAGGTGGGGCGCTGCGCTCCGCTCCTACCCTAGAAGTCTCGGGGGGATTCGTCAAGCGGGGGCTGAGATAAAAGGGGGGTCCCAAAACGCGTTTTTCCCATGCATTTTTCCATAGGACCTTTAGACACAGCTACAGCCCGAACGGCTGAACAGAGTTAAATGAAATTTGGCAGAGAGGTAGTCCTCAGGTCAAGGAAGTGCCTTTTGTAGGTTTGGTGTAAATCTGTTCAGTAGATTCTGAGAAAATAGCCTTTAAATCAATATATATATCTGAGCCAGCTTACGGTGCGCTTACGGTGCGCTTACCGTACGCGTACGGTGACGTGCGCGAGCGCGATTCTGATTGGCTGTTAGATCTAAGTAAACATTCGAATCGGTCGAAACCAGGAAGCGGCGGCCGCCATTTTCTCTCTCGCACTCTGAGTGGGGCAGCAAAAATAAAGCCAAAAAATGTCTAAAGGGGCAGTATATTGAGATCATAACCACCCAGCATTGATATAGGGGTCCCCAAACAACCCACAAGGCCAACAAATAAATTTCTTTTTTTTTCGAAAAATCGCCGATTACGCTTACCGTACGCGTACGGTAAAATTTTTCAAAAAAAAAAATTATCCACACTCTCCCCACCCCCTGTGCAAATGGTGCCCGAAGGGCACCATTTGTGCATGGCATGTCATACCTGTGAAATTAATAAAGAATACATTTCACAACAATGCGCATAATATGTCCCCCATGTGCGCACGGTGCGCGAAGCGCATCGTGCGTACATGGCCCATCCCGCATAACGTGGGCACGCGGTGCGTGCAGCGCACCGCGTGACCACCGTGCGTGCACGGCACTAACTGCGTAAAGTGGGCGCGCGGTGCGCGAAGCGCACCACGTGCTCACCGTGCGTGCACGGAACGAACTGCGTTAACTGGGCGCGCACGCCACGAATGGCGTAAAGTAACTTAGCATTTAAAAAACCGTACAAATTCACTGAAAAAACCATAGGTTTCACACACGTTATAGTTAGGAATTAGCATTTAAAAAACCTTGCAAATTCACTGAAAAAACCATAGGTTTCACACAAGTTATAGTTAGCTGTACATTTCACTCGTAAAAAACCAATGAAATTCCCCTGTTATAGTTAGTGCAGGCAACTATAACTCACGCGACCGCAATCCTCTGCTGATGACATATGTGTCTTAATGAAAAAAAAATATTTGTAATATATGTATAGCTAAAATTTAATGGAAGAAGACATGGGCAAATAAGTGTCTAAATACAGTATTAGCATCAGCAGAGGATTGCGGTCACGTGAGTTATAGTTGCCTGAACTAACTATAACGGGGGAATTTCATTGTTTTTTTACGAGTGAAATGTACAGCTAACTATAACTTGTGTGAAACCTATGGTTTTTTCAGTGAATATATATATATATATAATCTACTGGCGGTCGCCAGTAGATAGTTATAGTTAGGACCTATTTTCAACATTCTATTCCCAATAAGTCTGGCACCCCCTGGGGCACCCTTTTTTTTTTTTTTTTTTTTAACGGCGAAATGGTTAACAAAAACAAATTGTAAGGAACATTATATATGATTAGCTGATATGTTGAAAAGTGAAGCACACTTCCTCTCTTGTTTAGCAACATTGTGTGCTGAACTTCTGACCTGTGTGCTCAGTGCAGTGTTCCATGACCTGTTTCTATGGTAACAGGCAGAAGGCAGATTGGGGGAAGGGTTGAAATGTATTTCAGTTGGAAGGGGTTGAAATGTTTAACCAATAGAAATGTGTGTTTGCTTTTGAGTTTATGTGTGAAGGGTTGTGATTTTATGTTTACATGTATATCTGTGGAAAATGAAAGGGAAACTTTACCATTCTTTGTTTTTGCTGAGAGGTGCACAGTGCAGAGATTCTGTAAAAGAAAATATGGCGAGTGACTGATACACTTCTTAATCTACAAAAGAACATGAAAGATGAGTTATTTAATTGTGAGGGGATGTATGTAGACTATTTTGATTTTAATCAGACTAATGTATTTCTCCTGCTAAAGTGTAGGGAGTACTTTTTTTCTCTACAATCTTATTGACAGTGTGTGTGTGCATGTAGAAACCATTCTGTGATAAGCATTTGTGTTCTTCATGTGTTTGCAGACAGATAACTGTGCTGTTTTTATATTTTGGTAGAATTAGAAACCAGTAATTGTTTATGAATTTGTGAAATGAGTTATGTTATGTTTCTATACTAAAATGTAGTACTTCTTCTAGATGAAGAAATGTGTTTTGGTATACTGCAAGGGATAGTGTTGTTTGTCTAGAATCACACAGTGAGTATGTGTGCATTTGGGAACCACTATGAGAGAAGCAATTGGTAACATTGTGTATTTGCTGACAGATAACTGTTTTAACCTGTCATGTTGTGAAGTTTTAGTAGCATTAGAGAACAGTTATGGCTTATGCTTTGATTAAAGGAGGCTTTGACAGAAAAGTGCAGTCCTGAAATATTTAGATTGTGTGCAGTTCCCTTACCACTTGCACTGTAGTGAATGAGTTTTGGTAAACTCCTAGGGATAGTGGTGCTTGTCTAGAATCACACTGTGAGTTAGTGTGTATTTGGGATCACTGTGAGAGAAGCATTTGGTAACATCATGTATTTGCTGACAGATAACTGTTTTAAAACCTGTCATGCTGTGAAGTTTTAGTAGCATTAGAATCCAGTCTTTGCTTATGCGTTGATTAAATGAGTCATGCTTTGACACTAATGTGCTGTACTTAAATATGTAGATTGTGTGCAGTACCATTAACTCTTCTAGACTAGTGAATGAGTTTTGGTAAACTCCTTGGATAGTGTTGCTTGTCTAATATCGCACTGTGAATCTGTGTGCATTTGGGTAAGGATTGTGAGAGAAGCATTTGGTAACATAGTGTATTTGCTGACAGATAACTGTTTAAAACCGGTCATGTTGTCAAGTTTTAGTAGCATTAGAAGCCAGTCTTTGCTTATGCTTTGATTAAATGAGTCAGGCTTTGACACAAAAGTGCAGTCCTGAAATATGTAGATTGTGTGCAGTTCCCTTACCACTTCCACAGTAGTGAATGAGTTTTGGTAAACTTCTAGGGATAGTGGTTGTTGTCCAGAATCACACAGTGAGTCTGTGTGCATTTGGGAACCACTGTGAGAGAAGCATTTGGTAACATCATGTATTTGATGACAGATAACTGTTTTAAAACCTGTCATGTTGTTAAGTTTTAGTAGCATTAGACACCAGTGTTTGCTTATGCTTTGATTAAATGAGTCAGGCTTTGACACAAAAGTGCAGTCCTGAAATATGAAGATTGTGTGCAGTTCCCTCACCACTTCCACAGTAGTGAATGATTTTTGGTAAACTCCTAGGTATAGTGGTTGTTGTCTAGAATCACACTGTGAGTCTGTGTGCATTTGGGAACCACTGTGAGAGAAGCATTTGGTAACATCGTGTATTTTTTAGCAGATAACTCTTTTAAAACCTGTCATGTTGTCAAGTTTTAGTAGCATTAGAAGCTAGTCTTTGCTTATGCATTGATAAAATGAGTCAGGGTTTGACACTAATGTGCAGTACCATGTACCATTCTCTTCACTGTGGCAGAACTGAAAATGTAAAAGTTTTACCCAAGCACTGTCCTAGAAGTAGCCTGATGATTTAGTCAGTTTCTAAGTACCAAATAGACTGCTTCAAATGTCTATGCAGTATGCATGTAGTGTTCTAACATACTATACACTTGTCTTTTACACCTTCAATTCCCTAGTCATTATCCATACACTTCCAGAAAAAACCCTGTCACTCTTTTTGCAGTCCTCTAGTGACCCATTCAACACATGTACTAATCCATTCACTGCGCCAAAACCCAAACCCTAATAAATTCACCCAGGCACTCTCCTTGCACTACTCTAATCATTTAGTCAGTACCCAAGTACTCATCCAGTGACCCAGGCCTCAGCATATGGACTGCTTCAAACCCCTATCCACTATGTATGCAGTCCTCTAACCACCTACACAATTGTCTTTCACACCTTCAATTCCCTAGTCAGTATCCATACACTTCCAGGAAACACCCTGTCACTCCCTTTGCAGTCCTCTAGTGACCCATTCAGCATCATGTACTAATCCATTCACTGTGCAAAAACTCAAACACTTATAAATTCACCAAGATACTATCTTTGCAGTACTCTAATCATTCAGTCAGTGCCTAAGTATTCATGCACTGAGCCAGGCCTTAGCACATGGACTGCTTCAAACACCTATCCACTATGTATGTAGTCTTCTAACCACTTAGACACTTGTCTTTCACACTTTCAATTTCCTAGTCAGTATCCATACAGTCCAGCAAACATCTTGTCACTGCCTTTGCACTCCTCTAGTGACCCATTCAGTACCAAGTACTAATCCATTCCCTGTGCGAAAAGCCTACCACTTATAAATTCACCTAGGCACTCTCCTTGCTGTACTCTAATCATTCAGTCAGTACCCAAGTAGTCATGCAGTGAGCCAGGCCTTAGCACATGGACTGCTTTAAATGCCTATGCAGTACGGATGCAGTCCCCTAATCACCTGCACAGTTGTGTTTCACACCTTCAATTCCCTAGTTAGTATTCATACACTTCTAGCAAACACCCTGTCACTCACCCAGTGTGTCTCCTTATAGTACTGTAATCATTTAGTCAGTTAGCATGTAGTGTTTTAGTGAGGTAGGCTTTAGGGCATGAACTGCTTCAAAGTAGTATGCACTATGCATGTAGTGTTTTAACCATTGTCACACTTGTGGTTCAGGGCTATAGTTTCTTAGTCAGTATTTATAAAGAAATGTGTTTGTACAATAATGGAATAGTATAAATTTGAAAGATATTAATATACATTTATTTGTGATTCTTTTTAACAGATACAGAACAGGAGTGTTTCTCATCTGTTTGCACTCTTCTCGTGCAAGATTGTTTGGATGAAGGGTCCTTAGGTGTTTCATCCTACTTGCTGTGCGGATCCCCTCGTAACAGAACTCTTTTGAAAATGTTGTGCGTGAGAAAGGTGGCATTGGTCTTTGTTTGCCCCTCGAGAAAAGTTGAACATTTCCACATCACTGAAGGAAAACGTTGTGGGCGTGGTGCATCCTCCAAAAATTCATCTTTAGATTCGGTGGATTTTTTAAAGCAACATCACAGTTTTTGTAAGTTAAAGCTAAAACATTTTGTTAGCTGTGTGCATTTTATATATCTGTGATTTGTATCTTGTTTTTTTTTGGAGAATGGCATGTTGTTTTCTTTTTAACAATCTTTGAGATTGTGTTTTTTTTGCCCGCTGTTAAGTGATGAGTACGATTGAAATCACTATTTTTAGTGAAATTTAATATATTCTGAGAACAGCAAAAAAGGCAAAAAAAATTACTTTGTGGAAATTATGCTGTGTTGTAAAAAAATGTATTATTACATGTTATAATTTTTTTTTCCTTTTCTTTCACAGATCCAAATTTTAAAATAAGCAATTTATATGAATTTATATTGGAATGAAAAACAGAAAAAGATGTATACCATTTTTTATTCCTATTACTGTGAAGGTAAGTTTAACTAAGTCTCAATATACAGAATGAAGAGGTCTGCAAGAAGCTTCAAAGTTGAAACACGTTTCTAAAAACACTCTGTTTATGTAGTTTTGAAATCTGACCATAATCAGATATCATGTGAACTGCAAAAAAAGAGATTTGAGGGGTTCATATTATTTCCCATTTTAGCTATTGAAGGACCGCAATTATTTCAATCATTCTTCTTTGAACATCTTTGCAGACAAAATTCTGTGCTTACCTTCTATCATTCACAAGGAAATTTAAAAACGGAAATATGTCACTTTTTGTAACATAGTTATTGTGCAAGATACTCTTACATATTTACAAAGAGAGGAAAAGGCACTCTGTGCACTTTTTATACTCCATGTAAATACAACCTCATCATGCACACCACTTTGTGTTGAAAGGGTGTTCTATAAGTGTTGTTGTGAATGATTGCACTTAATACTTATAGAACAAGACACATGTCTAGATTTATCAGAAATTATAAATCTCGATATGTGTGTGAATGCTGCACCATTCTAAAATTGGTGTAGGACAGCACAAAAAGGAGAATTGTTTTAATTTCTCCACATTTTTATATCTTCAATACATGCTGAAATGTTCAGCATACATTGAAGGAGAAAAATGCATTTTCTCATTGTTTTTGTGCAGGAAGGTGTGTCTTCCTGTAGAAAAACAAACAGCACATGAAACAGATATCCTTGCACTATGGTGCAAGGGTGCCTGTGTCACCACATGGCTGCAGTTTAAACAGCCGTGCAGAGAGAAGCATAGATTTGCAACATATTTATGTACATATGTTGCATCCCTGTGCTTCGGAAGTACTACAGCACACTGCAGTTAAAGAGGTTGCTGTGTGATGCTGCAGCACTTCCTCATAGTTCTGCACTTATACATTCACCATACGCTACTAATGCATTCATTCAGTCAATTACATACTACACATACATTCATCTAAACTTTCACACAGTAACAAAGAAATGTAGCTCTTTTTTTAAACCAGGAAAGTTAGTTCTTAGAAGAACTTTTTTTTTTCTTCTTTTTTGTTTTTGAATTTTTTTGTACTTTTTGGAACAATTTTGTTATTTTTTTGTTTTTTTCAAAAGGAAAAAAAGACAACAGGAGGAACAAAACAGTCAACTTCTGCAAAAATAAAAATAAACACAAGTTTAGCACTTGTGGTTTTGCTGTGCTCGGCAGATTAGTTCAATTGACTGCTCGCCGTAACATAGTAGTTTGTTGCATTTAATGCAACAAATTTTTACTTTTCCAAATTCTGGACGTATGTCCGGGTGAGTGCTTGATGGTGATGCTGCAGAAGTGCTTGCCACTGCTGGCTGAGGCTGCTGTCGGAGTCTTCTGCATTCCTGCTTGGCCAGGTTCACGGGATGCAGAGTCTTCAGGTGTTTTAACATACTTGCAGTTCCACAAGAGTATTTTTTTGATGGATCTCCTCTGGAAAGCACTCTTTGACATATTTTACATGTCACTTTAGTTGAATTAGTTTTATTTTGTCCTTCTGGGAAGGAAAAAAATGTCCACACCACAGAGGTGTATCTTTCTGGGCGTGGAGGTTCCACAACAAATTCCTCATCGGACGAATGGTCTGATTCTGATAGTGGCTGCTGTGCAGAAGCCATTGTCTTCAGAAAAATTGCAGCTGTGGAAATCTTCCCCAAAAAGTTTCTTCTAGTTCTAAAGTGTGAGATGTTCCTCCAAAGAAGCTCTAAGAATGATTGAAATGGGTGGGGTCTTTCAATAGTTAGAATAGGAAGTGTAATGAACCAATCAAATCTCTTTTTTTGCCGGTCACATGGGATCCGCGCACCCTGCGCTTACCCAGCACGCACCCAGCGCGCATTCGCGAAATTGAATAAAAAAATAAATAGGATTAGATGTAAAAATATATTAGTTTTAAGACTAGTTTAGAGTTTGTCTTCAATTAATATTCACGTGAAATAGATATATATATGTTTTTTTAAATGTTAAATATTTCGCGGGATCCGCGCTCCTGCCGCGTCATAGACGCAGATGATGCATCGCGGAAGCGTGTAAACGTCATGTTACGTACATCGAACGTGTCGTGTATACGCTGGGAGTCGCGTACCGGTCTCTTTGCGATCGCACACTGAACACGTACCCAACGCATACCATGCGCGGATGCTATCGCGTAGGGAACTGGAACGGTGCGCTTAGGGTGTGCGGATCCAAAAACATTGAAAAATATATATAGAATAAAGTTTTGAACATATAGTTATAAAAATATTTTGAAAAATATAAAAAAATATGTTTGAAAAACCCATTAAATTAAAATAATATTTTTTAATTTTTAAAAGAATTAATTGAAAAAATAAGTTTAAAAAATGGTGATTAAAAAGTATTTAAAAAAAATGTAATTAATGAAATTGACACACTGAAATTGAAAAATATACAAATCCAATCAAAATCATTAAACATGATATCTTCAGAGATAAGTTATATATAGGAATTAGCATTTAAAAAACCTTTGAAATTCAATGAAAAAACCAAAGGTTTCAGGGGCGTTATAGTTAGGAATTGGCATTTAAAAAACCTTAGAAATTCACTGAAAAAACCATAGGTTTCAGGGGTGTTATAGTTAGCTGGACATTTCCCTCGTACAAAACTCTAGAAATTCCCCTGTTATAGTTAGTTCAGCTAACTATAACTCACGCCCCCGCAATGCACTGCTGATGACGTCACATATTACATCACTCATGACATGGTCAGTGACATCACTGATGACATCACTGATGACATCTCAAATGACATCACTGATGACATCACTGATGACGTCATCCAGTGACTGTGTGTTTCTGTAAAGTTTAAATATGTTTTATATATTTATAGTGAAAGGCCTGTTGAAGAATGAGTGGGTGTACAAGTGTGTGAATGGATGATTTTGTAGGTGTGTAACTGACTCTATAAGTGAGTCATTAAATGTATCTTATTGCAGACTAGTGACTAAACTGTGTGAATGTCTGTATGTGTCTGTGTGTTTGTGTATAAGTGGCTGCATGGTTTTGTGAATAGCTATATCAGTGTCTATATGGGTTATTGATTGGTTGTCTGAGTATCTGTATGAGTGCCTGAGTGTTTGTATGCGTAGGCTGTGTGTAACTCTGTGCATAGATGTGTGAGTGGGTGATTCTATGGGTGCATGGTTTTAAGAGTGCATCTGTGATGAACTGTATGGTTGAGTGAGTGTATGTATGGGTGTGTTAGGGATTGAATGTATATCTCAGTGGTACATTTGTGACTAACTACATATGTGAAAGGCAGTATATATGTGTGTAAGAGTATATAAGTGGGTATATGTGAGAGTGTGTGATTGTGAGAGTGGCTGTATGGATGAGTGTGTGATTGTATCAGTGATTCTATAAGAGCGTAAGAATGTGGTACTATTTTTATGAGTAAGTGAACTTGAGTGTGTTTAACTGTATAGGTGAGTAAATTGGACTGTGTTTAATTATTTGCATGACTGACTAGGTGTGAGAGTACCTCTATGGATGATTGGTGGTGTGTGAGTGTCTATATGGGTGTATAAATGCATATGATAGTATTGTACGGATTGACTGTATGTATGAGTGACTGTACAGGTGAATGAGTGGGCGTGTATGTAGACCTAAGAGGTAATAAGTGGGTATGTAGTTATTGGTATTGGAGTATCTATGGTTTTGAGAATGGACGTCTGAAATTTTGAGTTGGTGTATCAACGGTTAAATTAGGGTGTGAGAAGATGCAGTAATTTATCACATGGATGACGTCATCAGTGATGTCATTTGAGATGTCATCAGTGATGTCATCGGTGATGTCACTGACCATGTCATGAGTGATGTAATATGTGACGTCATCAGCAGTGCATTGCGGGGGCGCGAGTTATAGTTAGCTGAACTAACTATAACAGGGGAATTTCTAGGGTTTTGTACGAGGGAAATGTCCAGCTAACTATAACACCCCTGAAACTTATGGTTTTTTCAGTGAATATATATATATATATATATATATATATATATATATATATATGTATATATTACCTACTGGCGATTGCCAGTAGGCAGTTATAGTTAGGACCAAGTTACTGTATGAAAATGGCAACATTCTATTCGCAATAACTTTGGCGCCGATTGATGAATCTTCGTGACATTTTCAAAACTAATTCTTTGTTGAGATCAGCTCCTATGTTGAAAGTTTGGGGGTGAATCGTCAAGGGGGGGCAGAGAAAAAAGAGGGGTCCCAAAACTTGTTTTTTCAATGTTAATTTCCATAGGAAACTTTAGACAAGGCTACAGGTCGAACTGGTGAACGGAATTACCCTAAATTTGGCAGGGAGAAGGGTCTTGGTCTAGAAAGCACGCTTTTATTTATTTGGTGTAAATCCATTCAGTAGCTTTTGAGAAATATCGAAGTGTACAGATATTGATATTTGGGAATTCTGCCATCTGATTGGCTGAGGCGTTACGAGCACGAGCTTACTGCTGATTGGCTGCGAGCGCTGCAAGCATTTGCAAGTAGGAAGTGTTGGCTGCCATTTTGTGATTCCGCTGAAGCGAGTAAGGGAGAAAAAGGGGGACTAATGTGGGAAAGAGGAGGGTAGGAGCACTGTAACCTTTGTGGGGTGTTTAGGGTGTGCTATAGAGAGGGTACGAAGTGAACAAATCATACCTACCGGTGTGAAAGTGCTAGGCTACGAAAATTAAGTGAGGTATTGCCTAGAATGTGATGCTGCTAAGGTGAGGTGGTGCGGGACTCGGGGATTAGAGCGTGAGTCTATATTGTGTGTCCTATGCTGTGAAGTCATGTGTCGTGGCCGCTTTAGTACAGTTGTGGAAGTAGTGTCAGCATGTGTTTATAACTACTAGGATGAACTACTGACCCGTACTGGTCTGAAAGTTCTGGGGTAAGGAAAATATGTGAGGTAGTGGGTAGAGTCTCATGCTGCTAAACTGATCTGCTGCCGGACTCAGGGATGAAAGCGTGAGCCCAAACTGTGTGTCATATGCTGTGAAGTCATGTGCTCTGGCCGCTGTGCCACATCTGTGCAAGTAGTGTCAGAATGTAGTTATAGCTACTTGGAGGAACTTTTGTTTTGAACATTGTAACTTGTGTACGGTGCTTAGGGGGTGCTATATAGGGAGTGCGAAGGTAAATTTATGTGTATGAAATGAATTTGGTATTTGGAAAGTGGAAAACACTGACTCCTACTGGTCTGATGGCGCAGGGGGCGTAAGGTGAGGTGCTGCTGGAGTTGGGAATAAAGCTGATGAACTACTGACCCCTATTGTGAACTTTTAACAAGCACATGCCGTTGAATGTTCGATAAAATGTTGCAAAAGTATATCATTAGGTTAAAAAAAAATGATGAAATTTTAACCTGCAGGTGTCGTAGAAGGTTCCAGAAAGTGTGGTGATAAAATAGGTTGAACTTGTGACCTGTAGTGGGGCGGAATAATAAGTAGCTTTTCGGAAGGAAAATTCAAAATTAACCAATGGAGGTAAGTTTTGGAATGTCGTTGAAGGAATGAGTATTCTGATTTGTTCTTTACATGTATTTATGTGTGGAGCAACAGAGAAATTGTGCCATTCCTGGTTTCATTCTTGATGAAGTCAGAGCTTTACATGTACTATGTGAGAAAGAGAGAATTGTATGCGTGTGTTATTTGAAATCTGGATAACAACTACAAAGGTGAGTTAGAAATGAGCAAGGTGTGTTATGTGTTTTATAGTATTGATTAAGTATTTGAGGTGATGTTTTTAATTTTTTAAAGTATGTTTTATTTCAAAGTAATATAGTGTTACTAAAGTGTGGTGTTTGGTATTGGTTATGAAATATGCATAAAATTTGAGCTGTTGTTAAATAAGTATTTTATATATGTTTAGGAATTTTTCACAGAGAAGAAGTGTAGTTTGTCATCTTTATAGGACTGTATTAATTTGAAAATGAGGTACAGCGTTAATTTGAGTTTGTAATGTATTTGGGGAGATAAAGAAAATGTTGCATGTTTGCAACTGATACTTTTTGTGGAAATAGTGTGGTGGGGTGGTGGTAGGAGACGTATGTGTTGTTAAGTTAAAAGCAATAAAACGAAATGCAGAAATGTTATGTGGGCAGGTTGTGGTCTTATTTTTGACACTGAGAGGTAGGTTTGAATGTAAGTCAGGGTAGGTTGTTGTACAGTGGGGCTGTGTACAGTGTTTTGAGATTACATGGAGAGGAGATGGAGATAGGAAAAGTGATATGTTCCTTTTATACGTATGCATAGTGTGAATCATGTGATCCTAAGTTGAGATAAATATGAATATGGTTTCTGGTTTGCATTTGGGTATAGTGAATAGTTTTTGTAGTTTCTGACTAGTGAATAATAAAAAGGTAGATATACTAAAATATATGGTAGTAAACCTTTTAATTATTGTCTGTTCTTATGGAATAGAGGTAGTTGGGGAGTTTTACTCGCCAATTTGCATGTTTGAATACTTTTTGCTGATAAGTGTTCCGGCAGACACCTGTTAAAATTAACGTCGTATATGGGTATAGTGGCGCTACTGGGAATGGTGGGGGTTTCTATTTGATTGTGTACGGTTAAGCAAGGGCGGGGGTAGGTGTGGGGGAGGTGGTTATGTTGCTGATTGAAACACAGAATATAGTAACGTGCAGATGTCGAGCTACTAAAGGTGATCTAGTACCACTGGGAGCACTTATAAAGCACCCTATGGCATTGGGATATGTTTTAGTGGCAAATTTGCATGTTTTAATACGTTTTGCTGATGAGTGTTTTGGGAGACATCTGTTGAAATTAAGCCTCTGTTTGGCTATAGTGGCGCTTCTACGTTTGCTGGCGCTCTTTCTTTTATTGCGGAAAGTTAAGCAAGGGCTGGTGTTGAGGTGGTGTAGTGGTACTTTGACTATTTATAAACCGTCTTATGGTATGGCGTATGTTGAGTTGCAAAATTGCAGGTTTTAATAGGTTTTGCTGATGAGCGTTCCAGCAGACACCTGTTGACGTTAAGTCTGTGTACGGCTATAGTAGCGGTAACAGGAATGCTGGGGTTAGTTGTTTGATTTCGTAAGGTTAAGCAAGGGATGGATCGGGGTGGGGGAGGTGCGTATGTTGCTGATTATAAGATGGATATTTGTAACGTGGGCATGTGTAGTTACTAAAGCTAATGTAGTTTCATTGGGCCAATTTATAAACAGTGCTATGGGATGGTTTATGTTTTACCCGCCAATTTGCATGTTTGAATAGTTTTTGCTGATAAGTGTTTTACGGTAGACACATGTTAAAATTAAGCCTGTGTATGGGTAAAGTGGCGCTACTAGGAATGGGGGTTTCTGTTTGATTTCGTACTGTTAACCAAAGGCAGGGGTGGGTGTGGGGAAGATAGTTATGTTGCTGTTTGAAATACAGAATATAGTAACGTGGAGATGTGGAGCTACTAAAGGTGATGTAGTACCACTGGGAGCACTTATAAAGCGCCCTATGGCATGGTATATGTTTTACACGCAAATTTGCATGTTTTAATACGGTTTATTGATGAGCTTTTCAGGAGACATCTGTTGAATTAAGGCTGTGTATGGCTATAGTGGAGCTTCTACATTTGCTTGGGTTCTTTCTTTTATTGCGTAAAGTTAAGCAAGGGCGGGTGTTGAGGTGGTGTAGTGGTAGTGTGACTAATTATAAACCGTCTTATGGTATGGTGTATGTTTGAGTTGCAAAATTGTAAGTTTTAATAGCTTTTGCTGATGAGCGTTCCGGCAGACACCTGCTGACATTAACAGGCACATGCATCAAGCACAAAACGGGTCGCAAACGGGCAGATTCTCAGAATCTGCCCCTTTGCGACCGGTATTTTTGCATTTGGGATGCATCATCCCAAATGCACAAATCGCTATTTAAGGAATCTCAAAATAGCGATTCCTTAAATAGCGATAGCATTTAAGGAATCCCTAATTGAGATTCCTTAAATGCAATGCATTACAGTTTTAAAAATAGCGATTTCGCTATTAGCGTGAGCAAATTACCATGAAGCTGGACTTCATGGTAATTTGCGAAAACTTAGAAAAATGCACTTATTTGCATTTTTCTAAGTTTCATGTTGCGCACACACATGCCCTTAGAGCATGTGTGTATGCAACAAATGTGCAGAGTTAACATACATGGGTGCAATAGGGTGTCATTTTGACACCCTTGCACCATCGAAATTGCGGGAGCAATTTGCGAGTACCTACTGGTACTCGCAAATTGCTCCCGCAATCTCTAATTCATTCCTATGGGCCTGGAGGCCCATAGGAATGAATGGGAAGACATTCCTTAATTGCGACTCGCAATTTGCTAGTCGCAATTAAGGAATTTGTGGGAATCGCTATTTCTTTAGCGATTCCTACATGCATAGGGTTTTGCTATTCCTTAATTGCGATTCCTTAATAATCGCAATTAAGGAATCGCAAAACCCTATGATGATGCATGTGCCTGCAAGTCTATCTATGGCTATAGTGGTGGTAACGGGAGTGCAGGTGCTTTCATGTTTGATTTCGTAAGGTTAAGCATGGGTATGGGTGGGGGTGGGGGATGTGCGTATGTTGCTGAATGTAAGACGGACATTTGTAACGTGGGCATGTGTAGTTAGTAAAGGTCATGTAGTTTGAGTGGGCCTATTTATTAACTGTGCTTTGGTATTGTTTATGTTCTTCCCGCGAATTTGTATGTTTGAATACTTTTTGTTGATAAGTGTTCCAGCACACACCTGTTAAAATTAAGCCTGTGTATGGGTATAGTGGCGCTACTAGGAATTGTGGGGGTTTCTGTTTGATTTTGTATGGTTAAGGAAGGGCGGGGGTGGGTGTGGGGGAGGTGGGTATGTTTCTGATTAAAACACAGAATTTAGTAACGTGCAGATGTCGAGCTACTGAAGGTGATGTAGTACCACTGGGAGCACTTATAAAGTGCCCTATGGCATGGTAATATGTTTTACCCACAAATGTGTATGTTTTAATACGCTTTGCTCATGAGCGTTCCGGTAGACGGTTGTTGAAATTAAGTTCTTGTATTGGTATAGTGTATTTACTAGGTTTGGTGTGGCTCCTTCTTTAATTTAAAAAGTTAAGGAAGGATAGGGAAGAGGTTGGTGCAGTGGCAGTGTGCCCATTTATAAATCGCTTTATGGTATGGTATATGGTTTTCTGGCAAATTCCCATGTTTTAATACGTTTTGGTGATGAGTGTTCCAGCAGACAGGTACAGAAATTACACTACATTTCTGTGGATAAGACATCTTTGTGCTGATAGACACTCTTGTACTGTGGCAGAAGGCTGATAGCGTTGATGGAAAATTATGAAACTTGGTGCCATTGTAGATTTTAATGGAAGGTTACACTGTTTGTTACTATGGTGTAGTTAGGGTTCTAAGTGGGAGAAAAAAAAGTGAGGGTGCTCTAAAAGGGGGGGCAAAGCTCTTAAAGGGGAGTGGGCTATGCAAGTTGGGGCGTGGTCTAAATCAAGATAAGTATCATTGTGTGCTATAGAAAATCCTCCCCAATTATCGTAGGTTCAGAAAAAAACATTGTTTAAAGGATTTCCCTTTCTTCTACAACGTGGGTAACCTAGCGTGATGTCTCCAGTTCTCAGTAGTGAGCAAAATAAGCATGCGTACATCAATGTGCATGCTGTCACTGCAGTGTAATAAAAAAATAAAATTTACTATCTTTGAGAGGTCCGAAAATAGAGCCTGGTAGAGAGTCGTTTGGAGGCTGCCTGAAATATGTGCCGGTCCCCAGAACCGGCCCAATTAAAGCGCAGTATCCATGCATCCGAAGCACTGCGCCATTCAACCATCTTTTAATTGATGGATATATTCCTACTTACATATATACATAACTCTGTTCGTCCGCTTATCTTAAGCATCTATGAGCGCACTCGCCTATAGTAAGCACAGTGCCATTCATGCAGTGATACGCCTATATATGCATAGATATATCTGTCCCAGAATCAATCCTAAGCATTTATCAGTCCACCCATCTATCGTAAGTACTGGTCTTTGAATTCATTCATCCTTCTATCCATCCATACATTGATACATTGATCTATGTATCTATCCATTGATGCATCTGGCCATGCATCCACTCGCGTTTTATTCAACTATACGTTCTTATTTTCGTGCATCGTCCACTCCGATCTTAAATACGACGTATTATACTCATCCAGCTACCATCTTAAGGCGTTGAAAAGGCTTGCGAAAAGCATTGACAGGCAGATTTCTTATTAAAGAATAACAAAGCTTTGAGTTACTCTTTTTGGAGCATACTTCAACACCCTTCTCTGGTGGTGTATTAAACAAAGGTACATCTAGCGAAAGAAATGTAAAGGAGCTTTTAAGTGTAATACGTTAATTTAGAAACATAACATTTTGTCGAGTTGTTTATAGGTACACTGTTTTAAAGTGGCCGTGACTGACAGATACTGAATACCTGTACTTCTTATATTTGAGAAAGTATACCAGAGAGCTAATTTGGGGTGGTGAGAACATTGAGTTCTATATTTCACTGTGAAGTACAGTATGGGAATATAAAAGTAATTGAAAAGCTTTAATGTTCATATTAAAGAGGGGGTGTGAGAACTTAGTGATGCAGGCAAAGTGTGTGTTTTTGTAGCACTAAAACAAAACCGTGTGTAAGGTGAGAGCAAGTTCGTGCTGGAGTTGCCTTGTTGTGGTCGTTTGCAGAGGCGCAACCAGATGGAAATTTCGGGGGAGCCTAATTCTTTCAGCAATAGGCACAGTGGGCATGCAGGGGTTGTAAAAAGGGGTGAAAAAGAACAGTCTCCTTTACAAAAAAATGATGTTTTGAAGACCGGTGAAGTACTTGGGTGCGGCTCTGTGTGTGCGCCCAGGAAGCTATGTCAGAGAGTCCAGGGCAATGGGCGTTGCACGCATGGTGGTCTGTCTGGTAATCACCACATGATGATGTTGCTGGTGCGTTGCAAAAAAAGAAGGGAAATACTGAGAGAAAATGGCTCTCTTTAAAGGATTTCCCTTCTCCTACAATGTGAGTCACTTGGCATGATGTCTGCACTTCTAAGTAGTGAGCAATGCGCATGCTCTCACAGTGTCACTGCAGTGCAATATACTGAAAAAAAACTGATTACGTTTGTGAGGTCAGAAAATAGAGCCCTATAAAGACCCATTTCGAGGCTCCCAAAAATAGAGTGCTGTTGGTCACATCCCCACAGACACCCCCTCCAGTTAAAGCCCTGGGTGCAGTGGTATGTCTGCGAAGTTGTTGATAAAATTGTTAGGTAATAATGGACATTTTTATGTGTGCTGTTTGGTTGATAATATAATTCTAAGTATATAGATAAAAAAAAAAAATACTATGTATAAAGTTGTGTGCGTGGGTTGCAGAGAAAGTGGTGTGGGGTGGTGGGGTGTGGCGGAGAGGTAAAAAGTATGAGGTAGTGTAGTTATATATAAATTGTAAAGGAGTATGTAAATAATTAAATAAATACTTGCTCTATGCTCAATGGCACTACTTGTCATCCTAGTGCTCATCTGTCATGCTCCATCACGTTACAGCACTGGGTCTAGAAGTTGTTAGTGGAAGTTTTGCAATTGTATGGTATTATTTTAACATAGTGAAGAAATGTGAAAAATAATTGAATCTAATTTTTGTTTTTCAGAAAATTATTTTGTTTGGATTGAAATTTGGAAATGCCTAGAAGAAGTAAAAAAAAAAAGAAAAGAGAAGAAAAATATATATTTGACGAAAAGGAAAGATCTTGAAGTAGAAACAAATGTGAGTAGTAGAGAAACTGTTTGTTCGAGTAAAAGCAAAAGACAATTTTTGAAAAAAAATTGCGAAAATGTAATGAGAAAAACATCACACAAAGTAAAAAGAAGAATTTTTCAAGCAAGGTGAAGCAGAGTTCAATTTCAAATACGAGGAAAAGGAAAGATGATAAAGAAATAGTATTTGGTACTCGGAGACAAAAACAATTTCAAGGAATTTGTCAGACACTTTTTCGATCTAGAGTGATTCAGAATTTATTGAAAACATGCTGCAAATATAAAAGAAGAATGTTCCAATTCAAAGAGAAGCAGCGTATTCAAAGTATAATGGATACTGCTTTCAATTTGAAACAGAAGTTGTTCGTTTTGATGTTAAAGAGATTGAAAGTATTGGATAAAATAGTGAAAGTATTGAAGACAAAAGTAGAAAAAAAAGACTTGTGAACAGAACCAACTTTTGTAAAATCTTTAGTGGACATTGGAGACATACTTCTAGTACTGAGCCTTTTTTTAATGAGGAAAGTTACTTCCACGAAAATAGTTTATCATTTACAGTTGATACTGGAGGTCGTTGCTACGAAGTTCAGGATGGTGTTCCTCTTCCAAAGGAGGAAATGGTTGGTAAAAGTGCAGAAGAGTTAATAGCTGAAGAAGTGCAAGGGAAATGTCCACGAGCTCCTGTGTATAAGTGGAGTTGTAGTAGCATTTTTATTATTCGACAGGAATCCATTGATAAAATGTGAAATTTGCTACGAGAATATACTCAGAAAAGTATAAAACAGAAGATTAACTTGTTACAAGGACTAGATCCATGTAATGTAAGAAAATATACTGAAAAGTATGGGCATTGTCTGGCTTGTCTTTCAAGAAAAGTTTGTAAAAGTGTTTTTCATCATTTGAGTATGTTAGCAGTACACCATTAAAAAAGGCGGAACTTTGTAAAGAAAC
Source organism: Triturus cristatus (assembly GCF_964204655.1). Lineage (NCBI taxonomy): Eukaryota > Metazoa > Chordata > Amphibia > Caudata > Salamandridae > Triturus > Triturus cristatus. The sequence goes on from NC_140590.1 coordinate 849,387,185, forward strand.
TGTACTATGTAAAAATTCCTGCATTAAGTGAACTGAATGGAAGTCTTTTATATGGTTCTTTAGCAGATGTTCCAAAAAAGTGTGATGATATTGAAATGCGATATTTTGGTTCAGAAGAGCAGTTCATAGAAAGTGAAAGTTTGACAATTACAGATGTTGGAGGAGATGAGAAAGTGATTAGCACTGATCAGTTTGAAGAAGAAATTGGAAAGTTTAATGTAGTGTGCTCTGAAATACCAAACTATGTTTCTGTTTGTTGTCAACGTACTCATTATAAAAGTCAAAGTAGGAATGTTGATTTTTATTTGAAAAGTGAAAAGGAGAACAATGGTAAGTGGGAAGAATTTGCAACTTACTTGTTTGTTGAAGGTCGATTTGAGTTAAGTAGTGATAGTAAATATTGTTACAACAAATTAGAAGAGAACAAAATGACTGCTAGAGCAGTGCATAATATAATAAGTTGGAGTTAGTAGCTATTCCGCAGGAGCTGTTCAAATTGAATACATATGAGTCGGTTCTAATTCGATCTGTTCATCCTTTTCAAGCTATAATTCGGATGGAGCCTAAAACAGGTAAACTGCCACCAACAGACTTGCAAAGAGGGCTGAAAGGAAGAGTGGCGTACTTACCTATAGATGTTAAGAAAAACATTGAAACTATTGCTGGAGAGAAAGAGGAAGATGAGGCAGTAGTTATTTTAGTAAATGGTGTACCCACAAGGAGTCGGAAAATGTGGCAAGAATTCGTGGATGTTAATAAAGTTGAATAGGCTACCTTATATCTTATAGAGAACAATATTTATTACAAAAATGTAAATGTGGATGAACAGGTAATACGTTTAGAAGATGATTTTGAAATTTCAAGTGGTCAAATAGAGAAAGTGGACAAGTCAAGGACTGAAGAGATTTATGAACATTATACAATATGTCCTTTGCATTCAAAAGGAGTGATAGGAAGTAGCATTGAGTTATTTCAAATGAAAAAAGCACAGGGAACTCCAATGAGTGTATGGGAGAAAAGCTTGGATGCGCGTTGTTTTCCACAGTTGTTTTCTATTGGAGAAGGTGGACGATATGATGACCGACCTGTACGGATTCCAGCTTCAGATTATCGGTCAACAAGATTATATTCTGAAGATCCTAGATTTCGACAGTGTATTCCATACATATTTCACCTTTTGTTTGAAAGTGATCTGTCTACTCTCTCGTATGCAGTGAATAATGTACTTAAAACTGGAGTTCATGAATCACTTCTTTCTGTGAAAGAATTTGTGGAGAAAGTTCAAGAAACAGATGAAAATTTAGAAGCACCGTTAATCAATTTGATGGCATGTCAACGTGGAACAAATTAGTATTGGTATCGTCGTCATGGAGAACTCAAGTGTATGTTACGAAACTTAGGTACACCAACATGGTTTGTCACACTTAGCTGTGCAGAGTATGCATGGGAAGATTTGCTTGAGTTTTTAAGAGAAGCAAATTCTAATATAAAAAATGTTGAAATAAAGACTCCTGGTGAACTGTTTTCATTGGATTCTGTAAATATGTGCAGATATTTTAATCATAAGTTGCAAGGTATGATGTCTTTTATCTGTAATAAAAAGAATCCACCTCTTGGCGAAATTACCGATTTCTTTTGGAGAAAGGAGTACCAAGCAAGAGGTGCACCTCAAATACATATGCTACTATGGGTCATGGATGCACCTAAATTTGGAACTGATTCTGATTAAACAGTATTGTCTTTCATCGAACAGTATGTGACATGTGAGATTCCAAGAGAAGGAGGAGATAGAAGCTTGAGACAGCAAGTTTTACATTTCCAAAGTCACCGTTGTGGAAAGTACTGCAGAAGAAAATACAAGTCTAAAGGAAAATTTTAGACCAAATGTCGGTTTGGTTTTCCCCGTCCAGTCATTTGTAAAGGAAGAATACATTCTTTTTTTTCTTCTGTGAGGCACACAATAACTCGGAAATCTCCAAAGAATACCTACAACTTAAAAAGAACAGAAGTGTCAAAGTATATCAATGACTACAATCCAGTCATTTAAAAAATGTGGAATGCGAACACGGACATCCAGTATGTTGCATATAACTCAATTGCTGTTGCACGTTATGTTACATCATACAAAATCTGAAAAAACAGAGATGAAAGAAATGTGGGAAGAAATTGCACAAGAGAATAGTCTTAGCAAACAATTGTACAGCTTTAGTTTGAAAATGCTTTCCCACCAAGAAATTGTATCACACGAATGTTCAGACTTATATTCAAAGTCACAAGGAATCATTTGTGTAAGTTTAGGTCTTGCCTGCAAACGAAATAGAGTGTTGAAATCATTGGAAGAAATTGAACAATTAGCAGCAAATGAGCCAGATAGTACAGACATTCTTAAAACTAATATGTTGGACACATACTATCCGAAAAGGAGTCAACATCTGGAACAGCTATGTCTGTATGAAGTACTTCAACATTACAGCTTCAAAAGAAATGTTAAAGAGAATTTAAAAGAAGGAAAGTTTGCAGTAGTTGGATGTCATGGTTGTTTAGTAAAACAGGCAAAGGGTAATCTTATAAACCACAAGAAACTTAGTTGTGAAACTCCAGATAAGCGAGAATTTTACTATTTAGCACTTCTGCAGCTGTTTAAACCATGGCATAGCGAAAGTGAATTACTTGGAGAGTTTGACTGCTACGAAGATTCTTTTAATGCTTGTAAAGATAGCATTCGATGTCTAATTTTCCCTACATATTTAAAAATGTTGAATGATGAAGTTGAACAGGAAAAGACTATTACAGCTGAAATAGCTCATGAAAGTTCTCAAGATAGTCAGTAGTGGTACATGTAGTCAAGATCCTCTTGGACAACTAATGCTGGAAAATGAAGCAGCGATTGCTCTGCATGAAGTCGAAATTGCAATGCAACAAGTACACTAGGAGAATATAACATTGGAAAAGTTAGAAGAACAAGTAAATGTTGAACAGAAAGAAATATATGTGCAAGTGAGAGAACGGATAGAACATGGTTTGTTGCATAAAAAAAGAATGTCTGTGTTCATCTTTTAAACCTCTTTTCATGTACATCAGTGGTCAAGCTGGGACAGGTAAAAGTTTTTTAATTAAAGTTTTGACCAGTTATCTTCAAAAAACTACTGCTTCACATTTATGTTGTGTGGTAACAGCTCCAACTGGATTAGCTGCACACATTGTTAAAGGAGTTACTTTTCATAGATTATTGATGTTACCAGTGGAGCATGATAATAAATTAGAATATCAGAAGTTGTCTGGAGAAGCTTCTTATGAAGTGTCAAGAGTGCTGAAGAAAATGAAACTTTTAATTATTGATGAGGTGAGCATGGTCTCAAAATTAATGCTTGCTTTTGTACACTTAAGAATGCAACAGGTTTAAAAACAGATTACGACGTTCTCTTTGGAGGAAAACATTTAATTGTATTTGGAGATCTGCTACAACTAACCCCTGTAAAAGGAGAACCAGTGTTTAAAACTCTTCTACATGAATACTCAAAGAAATCTCTGGGAAGTATTGGAAATGTGTATCAGTAGTTAAGTTTTGAATATAAAGAATATGCGACAAGCAAGAGATGAAGATTATGCAAATATTCTAAAAGATGTAAGAATTGGTGTTGTAAGCAAACATGGTAAAGAAGCTTTTCAAAGTCGTCTACTAAAGAACTTGTTTACAAATAAAAACACACCAGCAGAAGTAATGTACAAGAAAATGAAAGAAAAAAAGTCTATATTTTGCTTAATGCCTACAGTGGAAGAGTGTTATACATTTAATAGAGATCTTATGAAATTGGAAAATCAAGAAATAGTTCACATTGAAGCTATTGATAAAATAGAGCATCAAGGAATAACAATTGTTCTTTCAGAAAAACTACAGACTAAATTGAATTCTCTGGAAAAGTCTGTATCAAAAATTGCTGGCTTAGAAAAAAAATTAGATGTATGTTTAAACTGTCGGGTAATTTTGAAGCGTAATCTGAATGTAGAAGAAGGATTAGTGAATGGAACAATGGGGAAAGTTGCTGATTTTGTGAAATATCAAAATAGAAATGGAATTGAATTTTTGAAAGTTAAATTTGATCAGATTGCAGAGGTAAGACAGATTGCACATTCTGCCACACGTTTTTTGCTTGTAAAAGACTTGTATGTTCGTAAAAAACAGTTTCCCTTCTGTTTAGCATATGCAATAACTATTCACAAATCACAAGGTTGAAGTGTAGATAATGCTTTGGTAAATGATGGAAAAACTGTGTTTAAAGAGGGAATGGTATATGTTGCATTATCTTGAGTTAGAACGTTGTCTGGTTTGTATTAAATTGATTTTGATTAGAACAAGGTTAGTGCTGATGTTAATTGTGTAACAGAATATAATCATTTGAGAAGGCTTTATGCTCCCCATTTAGGAGAATGTCCTATTTATGAGAAACGTGTTGTGTGTTCAAAACGCAAATATGTTGAAGAGTTAACTATGGTTGAAAAGCCGAAAGAAAATCAACAGAAAAGAAAAGATGTAAAGAAGCAGAAAATACAAAGAAGTTATGATATTGTTGGATACCAATTAGAAAATGCTTCTGGTGTCAACTGCTATGGTAATGTCATTCTAAATGTTATATTTTATCTTGAAGATGTTTGTGGTGAAATTATGGAAAGTCAGGAAAAAACTTTATGTTCTGCACTCCACACTTTATTTCAAGAATTGAGAACTGATAGAAGTAAGATTCATTCTGCTTCTGGTATTCGCCAACTGTTGGATACATGTACTGGATCTTTAACGTTCAGTGCTAATATATAGCAAGCTGCACAAGAATTTCTGATGGTTATGCTTGGAGTACTAGAAGATGAAGGAATTCAGATTGAGAGTTTATTTGGACTCAGTTACAAATGGGAACATAAATGGGAAGAGTGTTCATTAACTTCAAGCACTATAGTTGACAGAGAACGATTTTTATATTTAACAATACCTGACTGAAAATCTATACCATTTTCCAAATCAGTAAAAGAAGCTGATCATGAGATGATGTGTTCTCGTTGTAAATCAAGAATGCTATCTGCATTATGCCTACAAAGATATGGAAAATATTTGATTATAATGCTGCAACGCTGTCGACCAAATGGAAGAAAAGTGGAAACCAAAATTAAACATTTTGTTGCTAATCAAGTATCTATTCTGGAAGAGCTTTTGTAACAGTTGCTATTGTTTTCCTTCCTGGAAGTACTACTACAAGTGGACATTATACAGTTTATTTAAAGTGTAATAATGGTTGGAGTCACTGTAATGATACACACTTGGAATTGAAACCGAGATTTCCTTATGAATTACCAAACTCATACTTAATTTTTCTGAAACAAAGATTTTAGATACACTATTCGGCTTTAACGGGAAGGTGTATAGATCTTTAAGGAATTCATACTGGATGCTTTCAAAGCGAAATTTTTTATACATTATCTGGCGTATTGGGAAAATGTGCAGAGAAACTACGTAAGATCTTTAAGGAATTCATACTGGATGCTTTCAAAGCGAAATTTTTGATACATTATCTGGTGTATTGGGAAAATTGTGCAGCGAAACAACGGTAGATCTTTAAGGAATTCATACCGGATGCTTTCAAAGCGAAATTTTTGATACATTATGTGGTGTATTGGAAATATTGTGCAGAGAAACTACGTAAGATCTTTAAGGAATTCACATTGGATGCTTTCAAAGCAAAATTTTTGATATATTATCTGACGTATTGGGAAAATGTGCAGAGAAACTACGAAAGATCTTGAAGGAATTCATACTGGATGCTTTCAAAGCAACATTTTTGATACATTATCTGGCATATTGGGTAAATTTGGAGACAATCTACGAAGTAAAGGTAAGCTTTGAACATTTGAAGTACTATTGGATGTGTTATTTGTGTTGATTTTGTATTATATTTGAGAGAATTAGGGTTTTTTTTTTTTAACAATCTAGTTGATTGTTTTTTCCCCTGCTGTTTATGATGAAACTACACTGGCATCACTGTGAATAGTGAAGTTAAGTAGTAGCTGATGACAGCAAAAAAAGGGAGAAAAATTGTTATCTGAATGTTAAATTGTTTTGTATTATTTAAAAACTCATTGTAATTTGTGAAATCTATTACATTATATAGTACTTTTGCAGTTTATTTTATGTAGTTGAAAAGTTAGAAAAAATAGTAATAATGACAAATGCACAATAGTAGTTCGATATTTAAAAAACCTTTGAAATTCATTGAAAAAACCATAGGTTTCAGAGACGTTATACTTAGAAATTAGCAATAAAAAACCTTCGAAATTCACTGAAAAAACCATAGGTTTTACAGACGTCATAGTTAGGAATTAGCATTTAAAAAACCTTAGAAATTCACTGAAAATACCATAGGTTTTACAGACGTTATAGTTAGGAATTAGCATTTAAAAAGACTTTGAAATTCACTGAAAAAACCATAGGTTTCAGGGAGGTTATAGTTAGTTGGACATTTGACTCATATAAGACCAGAGAAATTCGCCTGTTATAGTTAGGTGAGCTAACTATAACTCGCGCGCCCGCAATGCACTGCTGATGATGTCACATATTACATCACTCATGACATGGTCAGTGACATCACGCATGACATCACTGATGACTTCTCAAATGACATCACTTCTTAACTATAACATCTGTAAAACCTATGGTTTTTTCAGTGAATATATATATATAATACCTACTGGCATCGTTTGATGAATCTTCATGAAATTTTCCAAACTAATTCTTTGTTCATATCAGCTCCTATGTTGAAAGTTTGGGGGTGATTCGTCAAAGGGGGATCGAGAGAAAAGGGGGGTCCCAAAACATATTTTCTCCATGCAATTTCCATAGGAAACTTTAGACAAGGCTACAGGTCGAACGGGTGAACGGAATTACCCCATATTTGGCAGGGAGAAGGGTCTTGATCCAGAAAGCACGCTTTTGTTTATTTGGTGTAAATCCGTACAGTAGTTTTAGAGAGGTATCAAAAATTACAGATATCGATATTTGGGAATTCTGCCATCTGATTGGCTGAGGCGTTACAAGCACAAGCTTGCTGGTTATTGGCTATGAACGGTTGCAACTAGAAAGTGTTGCCAACCATTTTGTGATTCTGTTGAAGTGAGTAAGGGGAAAAAAGGGGGAAAAAAGTAGGAAAGAGGAGGGTAGGAGCGCTGTGAGCTCTGTGGGGTGGCTAGGGTGTGCTATTCAGGGAGTGTGAAGCGAAGTATTCACCCCTGCCGGTGTGAAAGTGCTGTTTTGCCCAGAGTGAAATGGTGCTGAGGTGAGGTGGCGGTACACTCGGGGATGAAACCATGCGCCTAAACAGTAAGCTGATTGCTGTAAACTGATGTGCTCTGGGTGCTGTAGCATAGCTGTGCAAGTGGTGTTAGTATGCGTTTAGGCTATAGCGGGAGTGGGAAGCAAACTACTCACTCCTACCGTTCTGAAGACTCGGGGATCAAACCGTGAGTCTAAGCCATGAGCTGATTGCTGTAAAGTGATGTGCTGTGGGTGCTGTAGGATACTGGCCACTGTAGTATATCTGTGTAAGTAGTGTTAGCATGCGTTTACACTATACAGGGAGTGGGAAGCAAACTACTCACCCCCACCAGTGTGAAGACTCGAATGCAGTGTTTTAGCAAGCAGGAATAAAGAAATAATCGTGAAGAATATAGTGCAGAATGTTGCAATGCCACAGAAGACAAATGTTGAAATCAGGTGTATCTAAGAAAGTGGATGTGTGTAATAAAGCGATGGATTCTGCAAGTTATATAAAAAGTGTCTTTATTTAAGTATCATAAATGGACCCACTGGTGCAAGAGCTAAGGCATCCAGCTGAGGCAAACTCCAACCGCTTCTGCTATATTCAAACCTAAGCTCCTGCATCAGTGAATTCCACATTACATGTTATAGTTCCATGTGACATAAACAATACCTATTAGACATGAATGACTCTAAATTCTATAATGAAAATAAAGGTAGGATTCGATTACCACATGTATCCTTTAAGAATACAAAAAAAAGAAATATTCCAAAATGTAATCATCAAACTTCTTAGGTACCCTGGTACTCCTTTTTTGTAACCAAAAATGATCAACAGCAGAACGGTCAGCAATCTCTTCTACAGTAGATTCAATCTGGTGCGTGTCAGAATTGGTAATAGTTCTACTCACATCGGAACTTTGAGGAGGAACACAAACATTGTGCTTCTCAGAAGCACATTCGGTACCCTTCTCCTCAAGCCATACATTATTGTCTTCAGCCCTTTCAAAAAAACATTCTTGTGCAAGAGCTAAGGAATCAAGCTGAGGCAAACTCCAACCGCTTCTGCTGTATTCAAACCTAAGCTGCTGCATCGGTGAATTGCACATTACATGTTACAGTTCCATGTGACATAAACAATAGCTATTAGACATGAATGAGTAAATTCTATAATGAAAATAAAGGTAGGATACGATTACCAGACTGTGCCAACTAGTTCCTAAACAATGTTGTGTTTTTTTATCTTGATTGCCAGCTTGTGAGCAGAGGCTGAGGATGAGCTAATTTATGTGAAAGGGCTTTGTGGATAACAGGCAGGCAGAGAGACGTGTGCACAAAGAATAGACATGGTTTCAAAATGGATGTCGGGTTTAGGCTAATTTAGCAAGTAAATAGCGTATTTGCATAGGCCATACATCACCCATCGCTGGTTAGGCTGGAGACGTAAGGGGCAATAATGAAAACACAGTTCAAATTCCTGAGTATACCTAGAAAGTTATTATATGAAAATAGTTCAATTAAAGTGTATTAAAAAATTCTATAGGAAAAAGTCAAAAAAAGATGGAAAAAATCAATCCAAGGATAACGCAAATTTCTTACAAGTCTTGGAGATTGCAGTCCGGAAGTTCTTCAGCGGCTTGAGATGCGTAATGTTCCAAGAGGCAATTGTTGCCATTGTGTGAGAAAAGCGAAGCGATCCAATTCATATCCTCGAAAGGACAGTAATGTTCCTCGAATGTTGGAGCGGCAATTTGAATTGCCCAAACAATCAAGTTCATGGTTTTCAAGATACTCCATTACCTGCTGGATATCGGGAGCGATTGTTGGGAGGTTGGCAAGGCATAGATCCATTCGCCAGTCGAATGGGCAAGTTTTGCAATTAAAAGACGGTTGCACGCAGATTGCATATGTGTAAATAAATGTCATGTTGTAGCTGCCACCGATAATAGATAGAGGCAGGCTGCCGAAAATGTGTTCCATTTTTTCACAGTATTGATGTAGCTTCGCGTAGAGGCGTATTCTGTCGGACATGATTGTTACCACAGGGAGCGCAGACATTTTTTACAAGCAAAAATAGTAGCAGGATGGCAAACAGAGCGAGAATTATGGGCAGTGTTCCTGTTATTCCAGAGATGATCGAATGAATGAAGTCTGTTATTATACCAAAAACAGTTTGAAAGCCTGTGACAATGAGACAGTGTTAAAAAATTGTGCCAGACCTTGAGTGTCAGATGTGTTGAAAATTGTGTAACAATTCACAAAGTGTAATGGGAGGTTCGTATTTAAAAGGGACTGTATTTTACTTGAGGTCTGTGCTATCTGCAGTCGATAAATTTCTTTTGCAGAAGTGAGGGACACTTCTGTTTGAAACAAAAGCGCTTTCAGTTTGCTCAGTTTAATGAAATCTGTTTTCAAAGTAGGTATTGAAGGCCAATTTGAACTGTGTGAGTTACTTTGTGTGGGTGGGAATAGACATTGCCACAGGAAGTTACTAAGTTTGAAACAGTAAGGACATACGGTATGCCAGCTCACATTCCGTAGCAGTCCATGCTATTAAGAACCAGATAACTGCTCTTAGAAAGCTGTGTGAATGTTGGTCTGATTGTGGGAGTTGGCGTGCTTTTAAGAAAGCACGCAAGATTGGGGGCTGTAAGTTTAGAAGCATCGTGCAGTTGGACATTCTTGCATAGTAAGGAATGACTGCCATTGTGGTCGCACTTTTCACCTGTGAGAAAAACTTCTGTATCTTCTTTAAGACAGCGATATGTAAATGGGAGAAACAACTGCTCATGAATAAATGCGCTACCTGATATAATCACATACAACCTGTCAAACAACATGTACACCTAGCAGACACAACAACACTACGTACTGTGGGAACCGTGGCTAGCCATGTACACAAACCAAACATGGTATGGCACCTCTGCCACACAATGCAGAATGCGGGGAGAGATGGGAGCAAAGTATGTGCGAAGGTTACAAGTGATTTTCGATTATAAAAGTATACAATGCCTAGTGTTGAGGGGATGTGCCGGGGAGACTTGAGTATGCAGAGCACAGACATGTACATGTCAACATACACTGATGTTCTATTGAGTGAAGTGGACAGTGGACACAACCATGATAGTACAGTCAGTAGGGAAGATTATGAAAACATAGCGTGTACGTGCCCCCTCCCCCCCAAATCTTTAGCATAGAGGGCTGGCTTGGCGTACGCAAGGCCAGCTTAGGGGAATGAATAAAAGGCACGTTTCTCTGAGTGTGGTTCTCTTCCGGAATGGCGAATGTGTCTGCCAGATCTGCGCAGCTTACACTACCACGAGGCTGACGCCGTGAGCGAAGGTGGGTGCGTGAATGATGCTCTCAGCCTGCTGGTACCCAGAAACCGTCATGGCCGCTGCGACACACATATGTCCCACAGTTCACCTTTCGATACCGTTGTATGTGAAAGAGGGCCCACCACGTGCCGGCGGAAGCTCCTGGGCCGAGGTCTGCAAGCTGGGAAGGCTTCTGAGATCAACGCTGGCTACCGTGACACAGGCACACAGCGCCCAGCCTGAGGCCCAGCACCGTGGAGTGCTCTGTATACTACTAACACAGTAATCCAACAGGTACCAACAGTGGAACTGTGTCTTGATCCCACAATGGACGATGTTAGAACTGCATCTGAGAGTGGAGATGAAGGTACTGCCTTCGACCAGGTGCAACCAACTCTAGGTCTCAACAGTGGAACAGTGTCTTGATCCCACAATGGACGACGTTCGAACTGCATCTGAGAGTGGATATGAAGGTACTCCCTTCGACCAGGTGCAACCAACTCTAGGTCCTGTGCTGACTACTGCCTTCAATTTATACTGCAGACAGCAGTGTTCACAATTCAGATCGACTTGCTATTGTAGATGATGCAGTCCTGTAGGCAAAAGACATTGCTGCAGTGCTCTGTCCGCACTACACATACACATCATCGCAGGCTCCGCATACGCTTTTTGTTGCTTCGTGTACTGCAAACAGGACAGCTCAAGTCAACGCCACATGGCTGTGGGCCCTTGCTGACTGCTCTCTCTGGCCTACACTGTAGACAGCAGTGTTCACAATTCAGATCAAGGTGCTATTGCAGATGATGCAGTCCTGTAGGCTACAGATATTGCTCCTAGTATGGCCCGCCCGCAGCACTCTCAGTATACCAGAAGTTATGGTTCTTTTACGATAGAATCTTTTGTGTATTATTTAACAATACTGTCCCTACCTTACTGCAGTACAAACTATTGACCCTTTTATTATTGAATCTCTGTGTGTGATCCAATGATTACTGTTGTAGTTGATGCTAGCAGCAACCATTCCCTGAGGGCTGGATTACACTCACCTCACACGCATTCAACACATCATTATACACCAATATACCACATGAGGATGGGCTTATGGCATTATCTGAAGCTCTTAATAAAAGAACTGTGAAAAAGCCATCAACAAATGTGCTTACCAACTTTGCAAGAGTTATCCTTAAATCCAACAATTTTACATTCTATGGTAAACACTATCTGCAGATACAAGGGACTTCCATGGGCACTCGGATGGCTCCATCCTATGCAAATATCTTCGTGGGCAAACTAGAAAACTCTATACTTGCTACTTCTAGCATCAAACCACTGGTATGGCTACGATACATTGATGACGTATTTATAATATGGAATGCAAGAAGTAGAGCATTGGAACAATTTACAGCTTATATCAACAATATCCATCCTACCATCAAATTTACCAGCAGCAATACTAAACAGAAGCCTCATCTCCCTTTTCTGGATGTGCTACTCACCATTCATGAACACAAAATTACAACTGATCTGTACCACAAGCCTACAGATACTCATTTGTATCTAAACTGGACTTCATGTCACCCACACCACACTAAACTGAACATCATCTACAGCCAAGCACTCAGAATAAGACGCATCTGCAGCAATGAGGAATCCATTAAAGACCATCTACAGGAGCTTGCTACATTATTTAAAAGGCGAGGCTATCCTCTGCATATTATACAGCAACAAATTGACAAGTCTTTGCAGTTACCCAGAGAAGCACTTATTTGGAATACGGCAGAAACAAAAGTGACAGAACTCCATTTGTAGTTGATTATTATCCATCAGCTCCCAACTACAGAAATATAATGCAAGAAACATTTCCCTTACTGTCCACTTGTGAAAAATTGCAAAAGGTTTTTCCAAAACCGCCAGTCATTGCTTACCGCAGAGCTCCAAATTTACGATCTCTTATTGTGAGAGCTGGACTCAAGCAAGCTGTAACAAATGCAGGGGTTCATTGCTGTGACTCTAAAAGGTGCATCACGTGTGAATATCTTTTACAAACATCATCTGTGACTAGTTCTGTTAAGAGAAGGACCTATGCAATAAAACAGCATCTTACATGTCGCTCAAAATGCATTATTTATGTGATTCAGTGCCAACGGTAAAGCTGTAAAAAACAAAATGTAGGCCAAACAGTGAATGATCTTCGTACACGATTCAGGAACCACAAATCAGCAATAATTAATAAGAAAATTGACCAGCCTGTAGCCAATCATTTTAACCTTGTGGATCATTCACTATCAGATTTGAAGATTTTCCCCATGGAACATGTTTTAAATGAAGAACTACTGGACTCCAGGGAAAACGTCTGGATGTACTGTTTAAAATCACTGCATTCAGATGGACTGAACATTACTGACAACACAACCTGATTACTGCATATCTCAAGAGCTCTCAGGACTGCATTGATTCCACATTCCAAATAGAATCTTCACTCATGATGCTTTTTGAAAATTCAGCTATGTCATCTGTGCAGCCACAGAGCAAACCATCTTGTACTACCTGAGGAAGGCGGAAGCTGAAACGTTGTAGTGGAAATATATTTGTGTTCTTTGGTGAATCTATCTGTTTGAGTCACTTCTTTCTTGGATATTTAATTTCTTTGTGACTCATTGTATCCTTTGAGATCCAGATTTTTGCCCTGGATGTCTGTTGTTTTCTTGTGATCCTTCATCTTCACGTATACTGTTTTTGGGATTACAAACCTGTATCCTCCCTGGATCTGACACTCAAGCCAGAAGCAACCACCATGTCAAGAACAAATCGACATCTTAGATATGTGCTGTTCATCCAAGAGAAAATCAGTAAGTGCCAATTTACAATAGCATATTTACAAATCTATAAAAAACTTAACATCTATCCTATGGGGTTGGAGGTTAAGTCTAAGTCACCTTTTAAACTAACTAATTGTGAATGGTCCGCTACATGGAATATTTGACTGCATAACTCATCAGTGGCCCTACTATTGGTATCTATTAAAGTAACATTTCAAAAAATGCAGATGCTTAAAGCCAAGCTACAAAAAGAACTGGAACTTTTAAAGAACACAAAAAGGGACTCTGAAGTGGCACACATACTAAAGAGGATTGCAGTAGTAAAAAATATGACTGCCAGGAATGCTATTGAAATTAAATCTGCAAAACTAATAAGAGATATGTTAAGATTTCATATACCTCCCCTTCCAACTCACCACTTCATAAATCATTCTGTTTTTGGAGATGTTCTTGTTAGTGAAAGCCCTGTGAGTAAACAGCATAAAAAGAATAGAAGATTTATAAGACAAAAAAGGCTGCATAGCATCAGTCAGCTACAACCCTTCCAGACATCCGACCCAGTTATTGACTTGACTGGAGGGCTCCTATCGCCAGGTGAATTGAACCTCTTGCGCAAAGGCCTCTATTTCTGTCCTGTACCGAAGGACCATAAAACTGCCAACATGATGAGAGACCTAAAAACCTTTGAGGGAAGATGCTGACTTGCAGAATACTTTTACAATAATTCTAATGTTGGTCTGCCAAGCTACCTTCCAGATCCATTTAAGAAGTTCCGCTATCCCAAATCATGGACTCCTCAATGTGGTAGAAATCCTGTTCTTGATACATACATTTTATCCATCAACATACTCATCAAGGAATCAACACCTAAAAGGATTTTTGATAACATTACCTGAGAAGAAAAAAAAGCTCTCCACCTCCTTCAACAGAGAATGGATGTCATTATAAAACCGGCAGACAAAGGTGGTGCAGTGGTTGCCATGAAAGTAGGTGATTATATTGAGGAAGGAATGAGACAACTAATGGATACCAACACTTACAAACCTTTAGAAACTGTTCCCACAGAAGACTTGAACAGAGAAATTAGGAACATGGTTGTAAGGTACAGGAGCTTAAACCTCATTGATGAAACAACAGCAGATATACTTGTTCATCCCAAACCAAGACCTGGAGATTTTATATGCTTCCCATGATTCACAAAATGAACAATCCTGGCCGTCCCATCATCTCTGGCAATGACACAGCCACTGAGAGACTCTTTATTTGTCGACCTGCACCTCCAGCTCATTGTACAGGAACTTCCATCATTTGTTAAAGATACCAGTCACTTCCTTCAGATTATTGAAAAATTAAACCAAACCTACACATTTGATGATGATACTCTTCTGGCTACATTTGATGTTACATCATTATACACCAATATACCACATGAGGATGGGCTTATGGCATTATCTGAAGCTCTTAATAAAAGAACCGTGAAAAAGCCATCAACAAATGTGCTTACCAACTTTGCAAGAGTTATCCTTAAATCCAACAATTTTACATTCTATGGTAAACACTATCTGCAGATACAAGGGACTTCCATGGGCACTCGGATGGCTCCATCCTATGCAAATATCTTCGTGGGCAAACTAGAAAACTCTATACTTGCTACTTCTAGCATCAAACCACTGGTATGGCTACGATACATTGATGACATATTTATAATATGGAATGCAAGAAGTAGAACATTGGAACAATTTACAGCTTATATCAACAATATATATCCTACCATCAAATTTACCAGCAGCAATACTAAACAGAAGTCTCATCTCCCTTTTCTGGATGTGCTACTCACCATTCATGACCACAAAATTACAATTGTTCTGCACCACAAGCCTACAGATGCTCATTTGTATCTAAACTGGACTTCATGTCATCCACACCACACTAAACTGAGCATCATCTACAGCCAAGCACTCAGAATAAGACGCATCTGCAGCAATGAGGAAACCTGTAAAGACCATCTACAGGAGCTTGCTACATTATTTAAAAGGCGAGGCTATCCTCTGCATATCATACAGCAACAAATTGACAAGTCTTTGCAGTTACCCAGAGAAGCACTTATTTGGAATACCAACGGAAGAAACAAAAGTGATAGAACTCCATTTGTAGTTGACTATCATCCATCAGCTCCCACCTACAGAAATATAATGCAAAAAACATTTCCCTTTCTGTTCACTTGTGAAAAATTGCAAAAGGTTTTTCCAAAGCCGCCAGTCATTGCTTACCGCAGAGCTCCAAATTTACGATCTCTTATTGTGAGAGCTGAACTCAAGCAAGCTGTAACAAAATGCAGGGGTTCATTGCTGTGACTCTAAAAGGTACCTCACATCTTTTACAAACATCATCTGTAACTAGTTCTGTTACGAGAAGGACCTATGCAATAAGGCAGCATCTTACATGTCGCTCAACATGCATTATTTATGTGATTCAGTGCCAACGGCAAAGCTGTACAAAACAATATGTAGGCCAAACAGTGAATGACCTCCGTAAATGATTCAGGAAGCACAAATCGGCAATAATTAATAAGAAAATTGACCAGCCTGTAGCCAATCATTTTAACCTTGTGGATCATTCACTATCAGATTTGAAAATTTTCCCCATGGAACATGTTTCAACGGAAGAACTATCTGGACTCCAGGGAAAACTTCTGGATGTACCGTTTAAAATCGCTGCATCCAGATAGACTGAACATTACTGACAACACAACCTGATTACTGCATATCTCAAGAGCTCTCAGGACTGCATTGATTCCACATTCCAAATGGAATCTTGACTCATGAAGCTTTTTGAAAATTCAGCTATGTCATCTGTGCAGCCACAGAGCAAACCATCTTGTACTACCTGAGGAAGGCGGAAGCTGAAACGTTGTAGTGGAAATATATTTTTATTCTTTGGTGAATCTATCTGTTTGAGTCACTTCTTTCTTGGATATATATACATCTATATATATATAGATATATATTCCAACAAAATTCCCACAGCGCTGCCAGCTGATAATGGGACAAGGACACCAATTTTGTGCTGGTATTTTTTTATTGCTTTTTTATGGCAAGATGATGCATTTAGCCCACCTCCCTGGGCTTGCTCACATACCGGAACAAACATGCAAAGCCATCTCATGCAGTGCTACACATACCACGTGACCAACATTAGACATAATAATAAAAGAGAGACGCCGACCTAAGTTTATCTAGAATACCATAAAAACAAATGCAAATATTGGATTACAATATTGTCAATGGTTAAAAAGTTATAAAATGAAATGAAATATGTCGAATTTTTATAAATAAAACACAGTGTCATTATAACAAAGCCGGTGTTCATTGGCTCAGTTGTTCTCATCTGTTTCTTTTTTACTTTACAATTCGCAATACACCACAGTTAGGGATTTTTAACTTAGTATTGATACCAATGCTGCTTTATATGGTCCTCCCAGTGTAATGCTGGGATTTACTCACATTTGGCCTTTAACGTATAATTAAAGTGCACATGTGCTAATAAAGATTCTGAACTGGTTACACAATTGTTACCTTATTGTATTCGTTCACGTAGATATCAAAACGGCCTAAACATATAGGAACATGAAACCAATCCTAACATATATAGCTTTGGCTACTTCTTGTGTGCCCTTCACATAAAAACTATCCATAGATTATATAATATATTTATAATAAAGTACATAGTGCAAACATTTCCTTTGTATATATAGTTCAATTCTCAACTTGTGATTTTTAGTAAAGTGCATAATGCATGTATGCTATAAATATCTAAACACTCCTTTTCATTCTATAAGCCCCAACGATAATAAACTTAACAATTCTAGATCCAAACAAATGAGTCTTTCAACAATTTGCATTTGCTTGACAATAAATCTCTTATAGGTTATAGCACTGAATTATTATGCTTAAAACAATCAGTGCAAGAATTGTTTTTAAAAGGTGCCTAAGTGCATGTGTAAGTGCTAATGTGCTTATGATTAAAATCTAATGACTCTTCACAGATGGGAAGGGTAGCAGCAAATATTCTCTTACTTCTCCGAGCACATTGCTCTGTTTTCTATTCTAATCTCAGCAAAATATTCTACTATGCAACATTCAGTTTTCAGTTTAGAATACCTCTTCCTTAATGGACAACAAAGTACATGTCTAACTACTTCTAAAATAGCTTTAAATGAAAATGTCGAGACAATTTGTATAACTGTTATTCTTCATTGTTTTTATCTCATATTCAAGAATGTAGGTCAAAATTTCATGTGATTGTCTCAGACCCAGAAAGTACGATCATTGTGATTATAAATAATTATGGAGTTCCTCCCCATTATTCAACCCATTTGGAGTTTGTGTGAATAACTCCAAAATAAATTTGGATTCTAACCTTTTCAACAGTTTCTCCCTGTTTCCTCCTCTTCTTAGTGCAGGCACTGCACCGGTAACGTAGTATTTCAAACAACTCAAATCATTATTTGCAAGTTATAGTTAACTACGACTGTCAGTGTTTTAAAAAAAAGAAATGTAAACATTAGCGTTTATCTTATTTCAATAGCTGATGTCACTTTAAACTTTCAGGGCCAATCACCACAGAGCACAGCCTTTGACCGTAGTGTGGTAGGTTGTGCTAAGTTGGGTGCAGGACCTGGCTAGGTTCTTCACTCAACCGCTTGTGGGAGGCCAACCCCCTGCAAATGGCCAACCCCCCACTGCACACAGCTTTCGGCACCCACTCCCCATGGGTGTCCAATCCACATTCTCTTTTCTTTTTCTTTTTTTACATTTTTCGCAGATACCACCAAACTCACACTGTATCCAGCATGGCCCTCCTGTGAGGTACGGTGTCACTCTTTTGGTACCCGCGGTAAAGCTTCACACCAATGGTATTGTGCAAGCTTCTCTGGAGAAGCTTGCACGCTACTGCGGTACCACTGTGAGTGAACCATGAGCGCCTTTACTGTGATAGTGCCACCCTGAGTTCCACAGGAGTACTGTCACCCATGACCTGAAATCTTTTTTTTTTTTTTCTTTTCAAATGTTGGCCTCAGGGGTGTCCCTTCAGGTCCCCCATACAAGGGGCTGGGGTAAGCATGTCCCAACCCTGTTCCCGTATAGTAATTTTACAGAACATTTTCAGGACATTGGAACTGGGTTCCCAAGTCCTAGTATGGCAGCCACAACATTTTCTTCACAGCTGTAGTCAGCCAATCAGATCGATTGGTACTGTCGGCAGTGGCATAACATTAGCCTCTGCAGCCCCCACGGTGCTGGGGGCCTGAGCACCCGGGGACCCACTTCAGCACTGTAGCACTGTGCAAGGTTGCGGTCCTCTTACCTCAGAGCTGCTGACTGGGCCCGGATCATTGAGGCCACCTCCATGTACATTGCAGCGGGCCCCCACAAGTTTCATTACATTTGTGACTGCAGTATGGGGACTGGCACCAGTCCTGTGGTACTGAATTGGTTGACAGGAAAAAAAAATTCCTGAAGGCAGGCAGAGGACCCCATTATTTATATTTATGATACAGTGGGACTCATATGGTATCAGCCGTCTAGATATAACTAACTTTTTAACCCATTCCAAACCATCACGATTACCTCTTTAAATGCAATTATCTCAGAAACAACTGAACGGATTCACAAAAAATCACAAAAAGCCTGCTTTCTGAGTAAAGTTCTAACTTTTTGCAAAACGGAGTCAAAGTTATTAGCAAAACAAGAAACTCTTTTCCTATAGAAACTGTGGCTGAACTATTAGTACAGAGTGGCCAGCGTCTACCACCACTGTATTATATTTACAGACACACACACACACACACACAGTGTCAACAACCCCCCACTTAATCAGATTGTGTAGGAGATGGGTGCTACTAGAAAGTGTGTCTGACATAAAACCTTTGAAATTATGTTTAAGTTTATTTTTATTTTGATTGGAGACATTGGCAAGAGCTAAGGGTGAGGGTGGGTGAAAAAATTAAAATGAGTCCTCACAAAAGGAAAAGAGGGAATAGAAGAATTGATGACTTGAAGGATGCTCTAAGAGATGAAAGGGTGGATGCAGAGCTGGATAAATTGTTGGATAAAGAGATTGATGTAGGGATGAAGCAATGGCTAGGTGGATGACAGGTGGTTGGATGGGTGGAATGATAGAGATAAATTGGAATAATGGAAAGAAGGATGGATTAAAGTAGCGATTATTAAAGTATGGATGATAGAAGTAATAATATTGTCTGGATAGAGCAAAGTAAGGATGTATGTGAGAACTAAGGATGATAGATTGATGGAGAGAAGCAGGAATGGTGGAAAGAAGAATAAATCGCAAAAGGAGATTTTCTAGCAATCTTGGACCTAAAGGATGTCCATTTTCCCATCCACCCGCAATCCAAGGTTTTGAGATTTCACATAGAAGACCAACACTTTCCGTTCAAGACTCTACTCTTTGTCACCAAGAGTCTTTACAAATCTATTGGCACTAGTAGTGGTGTAAGGGGTTTACATTTTTCCTCACCTTGATGACTGGTTGTTGTGTGCTTTTTGTTTGACCAAGGCAAAAGATGATGTGAAGAAAGTGTGTGATTGACTGGAAGAGTTGGATTTCACACTGAATCTTTAAAAGTCAAAGTTGGTACCATCCCAGGAGAGACTCTTCATTGGTACCCTTTTCAACATTTAGATCGGATATGTCCATCACCCTCAGCACAAAATCATATTGCTACAATCTCAGCGTTCCATTCTTCTTTCACTGAAAGAGATGTCAGCCAGGACTTGCTTGAAAATGCAGGGATTGATGGCAGCAACAACAGATGTGATTCCATGGTCCTGTTTCCATCTCATGCCTCTGACAAATCATTGTACAACTGCAATTAGATGGTTCAGGGGCGTGGCTTGGGCCCCAATGAATTAAGCAGCTGAGCTGTCAAGCTCCTGAGGCTTTGCCGCCACCCGGCCGCATCTGGGCAGATATCTGCCCCAGCCAACCCTGTAAAATGTAGGGGGGGCCTGTGTGAATACCCATGATGAGCCTTAGCTCCTTTTGTGGTAGTTTTCCAGTTGCCGGAGTTGGTGATTGTGGCTTCCATATTGCTGCTGCTGCGTGGCTTCAAGGTGGCAGCGTTTTCAGCTGAGCGGTGAGAGCTCTCCGAGCTGCCGGCTGCTGCAGCACTCGGAGATGCCAAGAACCTGTTGAGACAATCCTCTTCCCTCCTTTGTGGACCCTGGAGCAGAGACCTTGTGTGACCGTGGGCTAAAGCTTTCTGTTATGGCTGGGATTGGAGTAGAGTGGCCTGGAACGAGCACGGCTCTCAGAGGGTGCTGGCAGAAAGAGCACTGCGGAGTGAAGACAGCAGGGACCGCTCTGGGCACTCTTGCCTCAATAGTGAACATTTAGCGGCCCGAGTGCCCCCCTGAATGATGCTGGTAAAGGTGGAGGCCCTAGAGTGTCGGTGAGGTGGTCTGTCAGCTTGGCTCTCCTGTGGCTTTTGGAGTTGGGGCAGGGTGCCCACCCGCCGCTTTGGACCATTGGGGATTTTGCTGTGTGGTGCTCCTTGGGGAGCTGAGGTGTTCGCTATACCCCGGGCCATTCTTTGCCCTGTTTGACATAGTGACCATATGGCGGTGTGCTAGCTCCTGGATTCTCATTAGGGGTGGGCGGAATTTGCGGAATTAACCTTCGCAAATTATCGCGAGAATGTTTAAAATTATCGCAAACAAGCAGAAATATCGCAAAGATGCGGAAGTTTTTTTCCGGCATGTTCGCGAGATTTTCTGCATGGTTGCGGGTCGCCAACTTACCCATGTGGTTGCTTGCGGGCGCGGCCATCTTGTTTTGAGTTGTTCTCGCGGTGCATGATCGCGAGAAGAAAGACGTGATCGCGCGACGCATGACGTCACTGCGGGCGCGAACTGTCGCGAGACAGCGCAAATGGCTAAAAACAATACAACATCTCATGGAGAACGCGACCGGATCAAGAAAACTTGTCGGCGAACGCAGGGATTCAGGTAAGGCGATCGCGCGCGCGCGAGAATGTATCATTTTACAGCGCGAGCAAGAAACAAATTATCGCCAAGCTGCGGAAACCGGAATTTTTGACATTTTCGCGCTCTCCGCGGAACGCAAAAATGTCAAATTATCGCAATTTCCGCGAACGGAACGAAATTTTTGCCCAGGCCTAATTCTCATAAGTGCCCTGTTGGAGGACACTGACAGGCATTGGGGCCCACCCTCAAAGCTCCTGGCGTGGTTGGAGTGAAAGAACTTTGCTTTGGGGTTTTAACTGCAAATGGTGTTGGCACTCTCCCCCTCTGAACATGGATTGTAGCACAAGATGGAACAGGACGGAGGGGGGCACTAGGCCACCTTCAAGATAGCACAGTGGCCCCTCCAATTGGTGCAGGAGTCCCCTACTATGCTGAATTCTATACTGGTGGCCATTAAAGACACTAGGGAGGCTCTGGAGCACAAGATGGACACTGTGGTAGATGTCCTGAGTATTCTCCGGGTCGACCACCAGAAACTAGCTGATCGCTTGATGACCTCGGAAGGCATGGTGAGTGAATTACAGTCTGCTGTGGGTGATAGATGGGCTGTGAGCTCTGAAATACAGGGTTGAGGATGCAGATGGCAGAGCACACAGACACAATATCCAGGTAGTGGGCCTCCCAGAGCAGTTAGAGGGTCAGGACATGGTCTCCTTCCTAGAGAACTGGATTCAAACTGAGATTGCTGTAAAGGGTCTCTCTCCCTTTTTTTAATTGGAATAAGTTCATCAGATGCTGGCCCACCGCACCCGGTGGTGGCATGTTTGCTTAATTTTCGAGATAGGAATTTTATCCTTCATAGAGCCAGGGAAAAATGGGAGTTGCTCCTGGAGATTCATAGAGTGATGGTGTTTCTGTATTTCACGCTGACAGTTCAGCACCAACGCTCAATCCAGAGGACTTTCTGCATCGGAAAATCTCCGGCTGGATTAGGCACTGGGGCTTGGTTGATACAGGGTGGGCATCACACCCCACTATCCACAGCAACCCCTTTCATTAAGATCTGCATGATTTACATGTCAGCCTTGATATGTTTCTTTGAACCCCCACAGTCCATACATAGGTGGAGTACTTGGAATATTTAGCGCGGACGCACTATAATATTTTTGGTAAATATTTTCAGGACAGGGGATCAAGTCCCTGAGTCCTGCAATGGCTGCCAAAACATTACTTTCTGTGTTATGGCCAGCCAATCAGAGGCCTCTCACCTAAACAAAAGACTTACACATTTGATTACATAAAGTTTAAACCTTAATTCCTTAAAAACATCTGGACAGAATTAAACCATATCACAAAAAGCATGCATTCAGGGTTTAAATCTAGCTTTCTGGCAAATGTGGTGAAATTCTGTTTAGCCATTTGGGCTGTAGTGCTGTTCACAAATCCCTATGACATTTTCACACCTCCGTACAGAGTGTTGTCAGCTCACTAGCCAGACTAAATAAATTATATTCTGCCCTCTACCACACACAATCTCCTCATAAATGATGCCATTTGAGTAGATATGAGTGTTGTCATAAATGCTATGATTTAACATTCTTTAAGTGATGTAGTATGATAGGGTATAAGCAGTGCATTGGGAAGGCGCGAGTTATAGTTAATTTAGTCTGGCTAGCCAGTTGAGAACACTCTGTATTGAGGTGTGCGAGTTATAGTACGTTTTGGGTGTGGTGTAAATTATAACTTTAAGTTATACCTATAAAGTTATAACTATAACTTTTGGATGTCTAATGTTTGTGTATTTTAAGTTGGTTTTGTAAAGGAATAATAATTTGCGTTTTCTTAAGTATTACGACTCCAAATTGGTAGCGTAACTGGGTATCAATCAATGCCAGACTTTTTGGCTTTGCCAATACTTGTTTTTGATTGTTCCTCCAAATCCAGCCAACTTCACTTTGACATTTATCATCCTTATGTTCATTTGTGCTGTAGTTGGAATGAGTCCCAGGCACTTCAAAGAGACACACAAACAATGCTGCAGCCCCATTTAGCTCCTTAGCAGCTTCTCTCGGATCTTCGTGCTCTATTCCTTCTGTTGTGTTGGCTCGAAGCCCTCTCAGCATGAGCAAACGTCAGTCACTTTCATTGTTAAATGCAGGCACATGCTTCTTAATGAGTGTGCTTTGCACTTCATTCACCTTTGTTTCAAAGCTCTAGTTAGGTTGAAAGAGGACAGATAATAATCCCCAAAATATTATTTTTCCACAGAACTCATTCATCCTGCTCAAGCGTTACACTCAGTGCCCATATGAGAATGAGAAACTGCTGAAGAAACCTTGTTTTCACTGATATGATATTACAGGGGTAGTCATAGAAATCGAAATTATGGCAGAGACCACTAAAAGGGGAAAATGACTTTTTGTGCTATCTAATTACAGTGAAATATGTGGTGCAATGACTGTCTCTACTCTCTCTCTCTCTGTCTATCTCCCCGTCTCTCTCTTGCTCACGCTCTTTCTCTCAACACAGTCATGGAGCTTTTGAAGTTACTCATGTAATCACTAGACTACAGCTAGTCCTGTAAAATGTAGTACTTCATGCTGGCATGAGAAAGATAAGCATTCAAAATCAATTCATGGGATAGAATTAAGGAACTCGCTGACAGCAAAGAATTGACAGCCCTGTACGTAATACCGCATTGCCAAAAACCCACACAGCTTTTCAGGTACTGGCAGAGGGTTCTAAGAAGATGGAATAACATGCCTTTGCCTGGTCATACCCCTCAGGCTCTCACACAGCCCCACACTCCAGTTCTGACCCCGACAGCTTAGGAAATTCCACCATTCTAACTCACTACCTAAGCTCTTCTAATGATCTCACACGCTGCCCGAATACATGCGCCTCTTCCTCATATAAAACTCTATTGCTTTTTAGCTATGTCTGTCCAACATAAGTCCGAATAGATAGACACATAAATCTATGGGTTCATGCCTCAACATATTTGTCTCGCACACAGAAGTTTTCACATGGCACTTGCTCATCTGTGGCTCCTATCCCAGGACGTTTGGAGAGCAAGGCAGTAACTGGTAGTCCTATACAGTTTTAAGAAGGCAATGGCACAGAGCAAGGGTTGTAAGAGATTGGGGTTGAGAAGGATGTGTGTGTGTATTTGTGTGTGTGAGTGCATATTTATTTAGTGAACTTCATTTCTGCCTGGAGAGGTGATAATGAAGTACATATGCAGCAAGTGACAAATATACTTTAGAGCACTACTGAACCTAATTACATACTGTTGAACCCTTCAGCCCAAGGGTGATCCTTGCCAAACTTTTTGCTTTCTTCCTCCATTTTTGTTGATCGTGTTTTTGCTGGCTTTAGGTCTCTGTGCAATTTACCACTGCTAACCGGTTCTAAAGTGCATGTGCTCACTCTTTAAAACATGGTAGTATTGACTTGTCCCTAATTAGCATATTTCATTTACTTGTTGGTCCCTAGTAAAGTGCCATTACATGTCCCCACTGCCTGTAAATTAAATACTACTTGTAGGCCAGCAGCATTAAATGTGCCACCCACTCAAGTAGCCTTTTAGACATGTCTCAGGTCTGCCATTGCAGCCAGTGTGTTCCTGTTTTAACTGCCATCTTGATCTGGCAAAACAAACTTTTTGCCAAGCCCACACCCTCCTTTTTCATACACGTAAGTAACCACTAGGGTAAACCCTGAACAGCCCAGACAGCAGGGTGCAATGTACTTAAAAGTAGGATATATAATTTTATGTTTTGCCGGCCCTGATAGGGAAAAACTCTTCAATTCATTTTTACTACTGCAATGCCTACCTCTCACATAGACTAACATTGGAGTTACCTTTCTACATTTAATGAGCTGTAATTTCCAAATGAGAACAAGTACCTAATTCATGCTTGGTGTCTTTGGAAATGTAATGAAAAATTGGTAACGTCGGATTTTAAATTACAGTTTTGAAAATGTCTCTGTTAGAAAGTTGGTATTTTCCTGCCTTAGCCATTTAGTCCCTGTAGCCTGTCCTGTGTTACATGACTGGGAGTAGCTGTCAGTTGTACTTTGGTATTTCTTCTAGACAGCCAAACACAATAGAGAGCTTAGGAGTGCCTGGATTGGCCATCACTTCCAGGATGGGAGGGTGGAGCTTGACCCAGCCCTACTTTCGCTTGAATAAGTTGTATCGTGCCTCAGCACATAGGACTGAAGACTCCCTGCAGTTAGCCTGGAGCCAGGGTGTGAAAGACAGGATGCCTGGCGACTTCAAAGGGAAACCTCTAGAGGCTTCTCCCCCACATCAAAAGCAGAACTGGATATAAATACTTGACCTCAGACACCAACTGTTCAGTACACTTCTGGACCTGCAGATACTCTGCCAGGAAGAAGGACTGCTGTGCTGTTGAAGGACTACTACTCTGCTGGACTGCTGCTTTTATGGACTGTTGCCTTGTTGTGCTGACCTGCTGCCTGCTGCACTTTTACCTCGGTGATAAGGACTGGACCTGCATGTCTTGAACCCAGGACCCCAGAGTGACTCCAAAGGCTAGTTGGCTGACCTCCTGACTTAAGCCTCAGGGAGGTAAGGCTCCAATAACCTTCACCCAGCATCTGGACTCTGTCCTCTCTGAGTCTATCCTGCCAAGTGGTGCCAACCCTATTCGTGTACCCTTGGAAGTTGGCCAATGGTGCTCTGCCAGCCTCTGTGGATTCAGCAGAACCGACACATCTTCTCTTCTGTGCAGCGCAACCCTGAGAAGAACTGACCATCACAGCTACTGAGTGGACAGGAACCACTGCACAGAGCTGCAGCGCATCACAGCCAATAGCCTCATCAGAACCACCACTGCACGATGAATCTTCAGTGCAGGCCTTTTCATCGATCTTAGACTGAAGCCTCAATGACAATGCCAGACGCCACATCTCAGCCTTGCAGCTCCTCAGTACTGACGCAACTCCCCACCTGCATGGTACATCCTTGACTTTGGACTCAACATCGCAAGTCCTGGCCAACATGATACTCAATGACATTGCAAGACCTTGCACTGCAGTCTGCTGCATAATGAAACCAATGCAGTGCTTCAGCTGTGCAAAGCATCCTAGACCACGTCCTCGCAATGCTCAGCAAACCGAGATTTAAGGTACTTTGTTCAGCGGGCCTAACTGGGTCCTCGTAGCCGGCCTGAACCTCATCACGGTCGGCCTGAACTTGTGACTTTTTCCCAGTCCGGTGTGACCAGATATTCACAATTGACTCTTTAATCCTTTTGGCACTATTTTTACTAAAACCATCAGAATTGAATATCTCTGGTTCTACTGATTGGATTTTGGTATTTTGGTATTGTTTTATTTATTAAACATTACTCTATTTATCTGATGTGTGATCCTATTGTGGTGTCAGTCAGTCAAGGGCTTTATTTCGACAAAAAACATGTCTTAAAAAGTAGTACATAAATACACACATTTTAAAAAAAAGATAAAAGCCGCCAGTTCATAGCAAAAAATGCATACAATTCATAATATAAAGGCGCCAATAAATTACATTAAAAAAATACTTTGTAAAACCAGAATTAAACAAGATACAAAAGCCTATTTGATCTGATCAGCCATGCCCAACTTAAAAACTTCGCCAAGCCACAGGCAAAAAGGGGCCGTGAATCTGTTTTTTAAATTCGCAAGGCCTCCCTGTGGTGTCGGGTGCCTAACTCTCTGCAAAGAGGTTTCAACCACCTACGACGTGGAGCTTCGTAAGCAGGGCATTCGAATAGGAGGTGGGGAACTGACTCTATCCTTGTCATACAGTGCGGAAAAAAGGAATCGTCTGGGCCGGGGCCTTCCATCTAGCAGTTAGTTCACCCACGGGAAGTGTTCCTACTCTAAATTTAAAATACAATGCCCTGTCTCTAGGTTTTGATATAATATCAAGGTAGGGCTCGCAAAATGGGACCTCCTTCACTAAAAGAAATTCAGCAGTGGACCTACATTGTTTGGGATTAGTGTTTCGCCCGTCTAACACCCATCTCCAGTACAGTTTTTTCAAAACAGACTTAGGGGGAGCGGTCCTTAAGTGCCAAGCTTCTTCCAGACCCAATTCTACCAGGAGTCGCTTGACTTCCCTCAACCAACTAATTTTGGGCCAACCAGGCATCGATAAGACCTCTTTCAGACCGTCTGCGTAGCTGACCAGTTTGGGGACTCTCCAAATGCGAGCCCAAAGAAGGAGAGGACGCAACCTTGCCTGATCACTAATGGGACAACTACCCATGTCAAGCAGTAGTGGTAAGGTTGGAGTACTGTATGGAAGCCCCATTAAGTCCTTGAGAAATTTATTTTCTGAGCAAGTCAACTGGTCCACATTCTGCGCACCCCAAAGTTCCGCCCCGTAAAGCGCCGCACTCACGCCTCTTGCCCTATAAATATCAAGTACCGGTGCAATTGGTTTAAGACAGGAGGCCCGTTGTTCTTTAAGTAGTGCCCCCGCCACCCTCTTATGGCTCAACAGCATCTTATGGAGGTGGCAATTCCATCTCATAGTGTCACAGAGACGAATTCCTAGATAGTCGAATTCTTTAACCCTTTCTAGGAGAACTGATTTTAGTGTGGGAGGCCTACCAGTCTTCTTTGGGGGATTCAGGACCAAATACTTGGTCTTTCCAGTATTCATTTCCAGTCCCTTCGAATCACAAAAAGACTGGAAGCTAGTTAAAAGGCTCTGTAGCCCTACCGGGGTCTTGGAAATCAGGAGGGTGTCGTCTGCAAACAGAAGGGTGGGTACCCTCCTGCCTGCCAACGATGGGGCATCTGAAGGGATTTGTAAAAGGTGGTCCACCACTCCGTTAACATACAATGAAAACAGAGTGGGGGCTAAAACGCATCCCTGACGGACACCTCTGTTTACCGGTATTCGTGATGTCTTTTGACCCTGGTTTCCCCACCTGATCTGCGCAAAATTTTCAGCGTGCAGCTTAATTAACAGGGACAGTAAATATGGGGGCAAACCCAGCCCAGATAAAACTCTCCAGAGATGGCTACGGGGGACCAGGTCAAAGGCAGTCCGCAAATCTATAAATGCAAGATACAGACTGCCTTTGCCCAGAACAACCACTTTCCAGTAGAGCATCATCAACCGGAATGTTTGCTCAATGGTCCCAGTACCTGTTCTAAAACCTGTCTGGAAATCGGACAGGATACCCTTCTCCTCTACCCACTGCAAGATCCAATTGTGGTGTGTTCTTACTGTGTTGCTATTTAAAGTGTTGAACAATTACATAGGGCTTCTGAGTTAAGCCTGAATTCTCTGTGCCAAGCTACCCAAGGGCTGCTGAGCACAGGGTTTGCTTGTGACTTCACTATGAGAAGAATTGTGGGAGCTGCTTGAGAAGGGTCCCCCCCCCCCCAAACAGTAAACCTATTTCTTACAGGAACTTTTTTGAGCGGGAAAAGTAATATCAATTATTAGAAAATTAATAAACTCAGTCCATATTGTAGCATAGGTCATCAATTTACCCTTTGAAGAGTTTCTAGAAACTTGAAAGTCATAGGTAGTCATGGTCAAATCAATATAAAATGTTGCCTCCAATAATACCGTGAGATCTGGTATGATTCATGGACTCATATAGGTAAATTATTGGACCCAAAAGTCTCCACTAATAATCTAAACATATTCAGGAGCCAAAAACTCCAACTTATTTTTTCTTTTTATAGCTGTTCTGGAGAAGGGAAAGGGCCTGATACACAGAACTAACTTAAGAAAAAATCCTAAACTTACTACTTTTGGTATTCACAGAAGTTACTCTTAGGTCTGTCTTAAGTCTGTCTTAAGTTTGTCTTAAGTCTGTTTTAGATTTGTCTTAAGACACACTTAAGACACAATCCTAACTTCTGTGAATACCAAATGTAGTAAGTTTAGGATTTTGTCTTAAATTAGTTCTGTGAATCGGCCCCAAAGTATCTGTACTATTGTGTGATATTTAATTTTTTTATTTTTGAAAACCCCATGGAGACGGTAGCCTCCAGAAAGTCCTGCTTTTCAAAACATGTTGATGTTCTGAAACAGTGTCTCTCAAAGCATAGGAGAAAGGCTACCTTTATTTTTCATCTTGGTGACATATGGATAGCACTTGGCAGCTTTTTGTGATTTTTTAAGCGTAGAAGGAAGACTATTATCTGCTATCCACATAGTAAGCATATAAGAGGTTAGTCTACTATGTTTACAAAACAGCAGGACTGCACCTTGATCCAGTCTGACTTCAATGAAATTAAAAACTTGAAAAATCCGAGTGATTCATTTCTTTCCTAAATAAATTAGCCTGAAACTTGTCATAACTTCAAAGCACACTGGCACTAATTCAAACTTTAATCTTTCCCAGTCTATAGCTGTTATTGGTTAACAGAACATTTGTTATTCAGAGAACCAAAAAAATGGGGAATATCTGCAGCAGCAAACAGTTATATTGTGATTTGTCACTTATATGGAATAAAGTCTCCTGCTATACATTATAAGGATATCCAGGAGAGTAGCTTAGTCAGTGAGGTTCCGAGGTGTGAAATTTCCTAGCTAAAATAGTAGTAGGCTGCAGGACGAGGGGGGTGAGATGAGAAAGGCTCTGGATGGACTTAGATCCCGGGATATAGAGGATAGGTACTTTGCACGTGAGGTTGTATTTATTCCAACCTTCATTTATACTTATAATCTTGATTTTTTTACACGAATCACATAGCATTTTTATATGCAGTAGCAACATACTAGTAAGGTCCTGAAGAAAGCCAGGGACTAATGGTCCTGAAGGCTGAAACATGTTGACCATATTGATAGGCAGTGATGTATGAAACTGCTTTTTGCACAGTTTTTTAACCAGGATTGCAACAGATACCCCCAATAAAAGTATTTCTCTGGTGTAAATCCGTTTTACTCTCACTTACACTTTTGCACTGCACTTAACATTCCCATGAAACACTCTTTTCGAGGAACACTTCTATGGGGTCCATTTAATCTTGATTAGTTTCTTTTTTCTGTTGGTTCCTTTCAAAGACCCTTCTATGATATAATCCACTAATTACCCCTCTATGATCAAGAGGACAAGTGGATGGAAGGATGGAAACCCAGATGATGAGTTTGATCACAGCTGTGATTGATGGGAATCCACCCACTCATAAGGGTCCTCGCACTTTGTAAATTCTGTCCCTGTACAACAACTACGGTTAGATCCCTTCTGGACTGGTAGAGACTTGTTACATTAGACCTCCGGGTATTCTTGTTTTGTTAATATATAGCTATTGGGGACTTAACCCGTGGCAGGTCTATAATATCCCTAGAACCCCAATTTCTCGTCTGTTATTATTGTCCCTGACACTAATACCTACCATTATTTTTAATTCCCTTAGGACATCGGCATGCATTTTACCTTTCAGATGAGCTTGTTCATTGGATCTGAGGATTTCAGTTGCCTAGATATTGATGCTCTAAATGTATCTGTAATAAAGAAGCACATTTCTTTGACTGATTTATGTTGCTGTAACTGTGCCTTTTCAGCTATGCAAAGAGCATGGAGCCACGAGACGTGAAAACAAGCATAGTAAAAATACAATGACTGTAATTGTTCGTTTAGGTTACAGAGACCTCAAAGAGATGAATACCAACCTGAAAGGGGGGTTGGTTTGGACCATCCTCATAGACTGTTGAGTAGCTCACAATAATGAAACTTTTTTCCTTTCCTTAGAAGCTTTTTTAAAAACATTTTTAATAGGAAAAACACCTGCAGCTATAGAGAAGCAGCTCCTAATTAAGACAACGCAGAAAGCAATCAGGACTCTCAAGCAAGAGGCAGCCATCTTTGTTGTTCGAGCCAGGTGTTTATACTTGTGCTGCACTAGTCGCCTTTTGAAGTCCTTTCATCTGTGAACAAAGAACAGAAATAGTTTACATCAGAGAACCTCAGATCCTGCTGCCCACACACAAACCACGGAACTGAATTTGAAAGGGGAAGGAGAGAAGAAACACAATATCAACATTAGGCAAAAACCTGCACGATATTTGAAAGTTTTGCACTTTTCTTCTCATTTGTTGGGAGGATTTTAAAGTTCGCCGTTAAATATTTTTTCTTACCCACCCTAACATGCTGTTACATTTTCTCCCTGAGGGCTTTGAACGCCTCTGACAGAGATGCACACTCTCTATGTTGGACAGGGCTCTTGAGATTATGCTGTTTTGCAGCCACGATATTTCCTGCATGACTATAGATTTGCTGCACTTGCCATGTAATTAATTATCTTCTGCATAAATTGCAGCTTTCCATGAATAGTTACTAAAACCACTGCCATGCAAGTTCAAGGTCCTTTGGCAACCACTGTAGGCCCGAGGGTCAAGAAAACGTTTGATGATTGTGTGAGCCTCTGCAGAGACTCTTCAATGAAATTGAGATTTATTGTCTTTTTTGTTTGTTCTCTTTATCAGTCAGTTCGGTTGATAATATAAAAAAAAAAACCTTCAATGGTTAAAAGGCTTTTGTAATTGCCCGTTTATGCAGTTGTATTTGTCTTTTTTCATGGATTCCCAGTGTGGTCACCTGAATAGCAGTCATGCCCGAAGCTTTTGTAGGGCCAGAATCTAAACATTCAGCAAGGCCCCTCTTTGGTTTTAGATGCAATGAGCAACTTGTAATGATTCAAACATTTACTCTTTGGAAAATAAAAACCCAGTATTTCGCCCCACCTAGTGATTATAATGGTTAACTTCGTAACAAAGGATTAAGGGCCATATGTATGAAGCCAAATTGCGATCGCAAACGCTGAAATTTGCAGAATTTCAGCGTTTGCGATCGCAATTTAGGTACTGTGCAATGTAACACATAAAAACCCACTAGCAAAATAAGGAATCGCAAAATGTGCGATTCCCTATTTTACGAATGCATTTAAGGAATCCCAAATTGCGATTCCTTAAATGCAATGTAGGAAGCACCCAAGTTGTGCGATTTTGGCTTAAGGAATCGCAAATTACCACCAACTTCAGGTTGGTGGTAATTTGCGATTTCTTTGAAAAATTCACTTTTTTGCATTTTTCAAAGTGCCATGTGGCTCACATACATCATGCCCTTTGGGCATTGTATATGCGCCACATGTGCACACATGCTTATTTCAGGGGTGCAACAGGGTGTCCTATTGACACCCTTGCAACCTTGAAATTGCATTCTGAATTTGCGATTCTCTAATTGGGAATCGCAAATTGAGAATGTCTTCCCATTCATTCCTATGGGCCTTCTAGTCCATAGGAATGAATGAGAAGGTATTCCTTATTTGTGAATCTCAATTTGCGATTGCAAATAAGGAATATGTAGGATTTGCAAAATATTTAGAAAATCCTACATACATTGCATTTTGCAAATCTCTAATTGCGATTCCCTAAAAATCGCAATATGAGAATCGCAAAATGCGCTTTTCATACATATTGCCCAAAGTCAGGCCTGCTTCTTGACACAAAAGAACGAGTCCCGGGGACAACCTGATCCCCTGTGGATCAGTGCATACTTTACCATTTTTTTGTACTTTTTGCATAGCTCTGAATTTATACAAAATATAACTTGCACAGTTTGTTCGTGTTGTGTGCATTTGAATACACAGTAATGTACAGTTTAAATGTATTCACTCTTAAACCAATCATTTTAGAAAGACTATGACAATGTGTAAAACAAAGAGAAGGATACAATTGGAATTTGAATATAGTCTCATTTAGAGTAGGACAATAATGCTAAAATTACCCAGAAATTGTCACATTTCACACTCACCCAACTCAGGGATTGTCTTCCTAAGTTAGAACCCAATACTGGATGGTGGAGGCTCTACTGAGACAAACATGCGTCTGTCCAGTCAGCCGCTACAGGACTGCCATATCCATGGCTTAAGGCCTGTCCTACCTAGGGTTGGCTTTCCAAAGCAAAATTTTCCTGTTTGCGACCTCCAAGAAGCGCATTTTAGTCGTGAACAGAGAGAAAGTACAATGCCCGCCACCACCACACACTGGAAATAAACTCCAAGCATATCAGAGTCAATGATTTTTGTTTTTCAGGAGAAAAAACACATCTTGGAGGTTTATTTCTGAAAAATAAAAATAAAATGTTGACAGGCCACCAAGCCATATTCTTACCTAAGGTGCCAAGCTAGGATTAACCCGTTCGGCAACGAGCACTGACATTTCCAAGTAATGCAACAAGTCTTTTTCGCATAAATATTATCTTTGCAAAGTTCTCTGCCTAGAATTGGTCTAGTGCTCTATTTCAGCCTTATTATAAGATGAATAATCAACATTCAATCTTTTTCTTCGTAATTATTTCTTTGAAGACTAATTAACGAAGGTTTGTGTTTATGTTCAAAGATATTTTCTTTAAAGTCTGGTCCTGTCCTGGGCAGCTGTGTCATGCTGTTGTTGATCACAATGCCTTGAAGTTGTCCATTTTTGACCGCCTTTCGACTGATGGTCTCTGTTCCCAGTGACCGCTCAAGCTATGCATGTTCCTTCGTTCTAAACGGCTGAGAAAGCGTGCTGGGCCATGCAAAACTCAAAGGGCCTCTTATTTCAGTCTCATTGTCTGCGCTACCTAATGGGCTTGAGAGTGACTAGCCCGGTTGGTGACAATTCAAATCATCTCCTATATAGAGGTTTTCTTTATGATATAGAATAACATCTGCTGACCTCCCCTC
Source organism: Triturus cristatus (assembly GCF_964204655.1). Classification (NCBI taxonomy): domain Eukaryota; kingdom Metazoa; phylum Chordata; class Amphibia; order Caudata; family Salamandridae; genus Triturus; species Triturus cristatus. The sequence continues at coordinate 849,421,335 of NC_140590.1, forward strand.
CAGCCTACACCACTCTTGGTAAAATCCATATGGCCACTCCTAGTGAGATAATTTTACTTTCATTATCTGTAAGCAGGGCTCAAGTCGGGGGTACACACAGGGACACGGCATCCAACCACTATTTTCACAGGGTGAACGCCGTCCCCCCTGCCAAGAGATAGGGCCACATAGAATTATGCTGAACGTGTCCCGGTGTAAGACACCGGGACACGTTCAGCAGCGCCTGTACGTTGTCTGACTGAGGAAACCTTTTTTTCACCTCCAGCTGGGTCGAAGTTAAGGGGCCATCAGGCCTCCTTTTGTTTGCATATCATGATTGGAGGTGGACTGGAACTTCACACTTCAATGTAGATGCAATGGAGGGGAAACAAAGGCACACAGCTTGGTATTTCTTCACAGGTACTTTAAAGAGGCATTATTTTACCTTTGTTCAGTCTCTGTAAATGAGATACACACACTGTAAGAATGTCAGCTGTGTTGTTAAATCCCAGTATTTACACACATAACAATTTCAATAGCAATATTTTATTTGTTTTTATAACGCTACACAACCAAATGCATTGGTGTCAGAGCTCTTTACGTAACATACACATTATACATTGACAATAAATTATGTACATGTGTAAATCAATGTACAAAAGGAGTTGCATGAGACAGGGTTACAAGGTGCAGGAGTCACATGTCCTTCATAGCTCACTGTGCTATATTACAAGGATTACAATGTATGAACTGCAGGAAACAAAAGGATCTCTGTATTAAAAGCAGTAACCCACTTTACTATCTACATAAAATAAATATCTATCACCTGCATGTTATGTGATGTGATTTGCAGAAGACACCTTAACCTTATACTACTTTGATTCAAATCTGGGACTTCACAAAACACAGATCTTTTGCGTTAAACTCCAGAGTTATCTCACCATTATTACTATTGGCTGAGATTTACTGGGCACCTTTACAGCAGATGCCTTAACCCAATAAAATATTTTAAAATGTAGACTTTGCAACCAATTAAGCATAAGAGATCTACTGCCATGCTTCTCCTTGTTGCCCATTTCTTTGTGGTGGGGCTTAAAAAAATAAATGTATTAGCTGAGACCCAGATTTTGCGTCGGTGATTGCGCCACTTTTTGGGCACAACCCATAGCCAAATCTCATTTGTTAAATCTCATAATGTGCTTAAATGTACTCATGATATACCTGAGAATCATATGTGGGAGGTGTGAATATCTGATGTCACTTCTTGTGATGTCACTTCCAGTGAGGTCACTTCCTGTGATGTTACATGTAATGTCACGCGTCATGACATCATGTGCTGTGATGGCACACGTCATGATTTCACTTGCATACTGCCTGAATTGGTTAGTCCCCCCACTTCTTTCTTAAGGGCTTGTGCCCTGTGTGTAAGTGGTGAAAATAGGTGAACGCATGGCTGAGGTCCATAATAAGGATGACTTGTGTGTAAGTTCGCCCCTTCCTAATTTCCCCATGTACTACAGCATACAACCCCCTTGGAGGGTCTCTCTGTATATGATCCTCCTCATGCAGCTATCTCTTTACCTTGCAATACTTTGAAATATCCTAACAGGCACATTAAAAGCTATGCAACCACCCAACCAACATGCGGCTGCCATAAGCAGACCTGCCACTCACACGGCGCCACTGTGTGTCAAACGATTCAGCCGAAATCACACAGTGGCAGACAATGTGAGTTAGAAACACTTGCAGCGAGCATTTTCAACTCACATTGTGTGCAAGGCTGAACACAGCTGATGTCCATCGAGGTTTTACAACCTCCACGGACATCCGCGGCAGCTTTTGGAACCTCATATTGTTTTTAGAGGGAGGAGGGTTACAGTGGCTCACAGGCAGTGAACTGACCAAAACCACGGCTCTTACCTTGATAGCCACACCCCCTCAGAAGCAGTTTTAGAGCTCGTGAGGTAATGGGCCACATCTTTATGCCTCTCACCCTCCTGGTTCCCTCTCTCACTCAGTGAGTTTTTTAATAAGTTGGCCATCTAGGCAACTCAGTCCAGCTACCACTAAAATAGATAAGTGATGGGGCCAGGCCTTAACCAGTTAATAGCGGTATTCTCCCCAAACCCAGGATGCTTCTCCCGAGACAAAGTGAAAGCACCCAGGGACTAGACTCAGATCTCCATCTTTCAATTATTTGTTTCCTCCCTGAGATCACAGTTAAATGTGTCTAAGATGGAACTTCCTGTCTGAGTGGTCTGACAATAGATGTAAGGCCATGTTGGACTTGGCCTTTTTTTCAGGGTCATCCCTGAACTTTTTGCCTTCCTCTTAGTCTTTTTTAGGTCTTGCCTACGCAGCGCGCATGCGCTGCTTAGGAAAGAGACCTTTACCAATCGGCACAGCTTTCCCGGCAAAAACGTGCACGCATTGCATTGCTTCCAATGGCAACGCGTGCACGTCTGCGATTCACTTGCGGCAGTGAGCAGCTGGCGCCATATGTTATCAATTATCGCGCCTTGCTGCTCGGTCCTGTAAGGGAATCCGGCGCATGCCCCCTCCTATCTCCCCTCCCCCTGCTGCCGTGCTTTTAAATTGCACTTACTTCAGCATTTCTATAGAAAACTGATTTTTTTGAGTAACACAACATAATTACGCTATGCTCAATATACCGGCCTCAGGAGCAAGGACACTTTAATTTGCCTTGCTTGGTTTGGAGCTAATGGTGCTTAAGTTGCCCCAGTGTTTACAAGGGAGCCTTAACTCATTCATGGACCTGATGTACAAGCACGCCTGTTGAATAGTCAAGCTCCGATTTATATAAGCTCTTTAATCTTTGCTACAGTATTAGACTCGGACATTTTACTCTACTTTGAAAAGATGGCACCCTGAGTGGGGCGGGGCAGTCCTTGCGTTTCTAGCCCGGTGTGCAGAGGAGTGCGTTACCGACAGAGCTACGGCTCCCAACCCTAGCCTGCTCTTTTGCCTACTGCTTGTTCCTGATGGTTGGGCTTGGGTCTTCTCGCTGCTGGAGCAGCCTCGCGAGGACGTGCGGAGTGCCCTGAGTGCCGCTCGCAAAGCCTTCCTCGCCGAGCATGTCTTCGTGACCGAGGCCGAGCTGGAGCCATTCCTGACGCAGGTGCTGGAGGCCCACACCATGGGGGTGTCGGTGCTGCGTAACGTCACGGGCGGTGTGCAGTGGGAACTGGCCTCGTCACTCTTCTTCGTCAGCACCACGGTTACCACAATAGGTACAGGTAGGACCGGGTAAAAGAGTAATATACTTCATAATTGTGTGCTTTTTTATGGCAGACTAGTACAAATAGGCAGCAAGCTGATCAGAAGGGTGTGACTGTGAACTCTTTTTACTGCATGTCCCAGAGTTCGCTAAATAAAGGTCATCCGAATGAGAGGTGTGGACTTAAAATTGTGGTTTCCAGTGTGTGCATAATGGAACTCTGATGGTGTATTGGAGTTGCAAAATCCCCCCCTCGCACCTTGACAATTCTGAGGCATTCTGGGTTTTGCAGTCTTTTGGCACCTATATTAAAGTAACACAACTGATGTCAAGGACAAAATGTGTCCTGGGACGGATGGATCCCATGCGGTCGGTTTAGGTGTTTGTTTGTCTTCTGCGTTCTGATACTTGTCGTCCGAAGGGTGTAATAGCAAAAGCTCAAATACCAGAATGCACAAGAATACAAAGCAGTGTGGGTGAACTATTCTCAGCAGTCTGGAAACAATTTGAGACACCCCTCGTTTTTACAATCCAAGGTTCAAGTAAGGAGGCGCGCTCACTGGACGATTAAAATCAGGTGGCTTTTTCTTTCCGTTCACGCGGCTTAATTGATAAATTGCCGGGATGTGCTAATTTTGATGTTAGTGTCGCAGGTTTTTTTTGCTTCCAAGCACTTAATTAATCGACTTTTGATTTACAAAGTTTTTTAGAACACTTTGTAAAAAGTATTGCATAGTTTAATTCATACGGTTATTTTAATAATCCGGAGCAGAGTCCTGAAAGGGTGCTGCCTGCAAGTATTTGAATAAAAAGTTAAACAGTTTTTATTTGCTGGTTTTTAAACAGCTGTCACATGGAAATGTTGAAGTGTGAATGGCGGATGGCTTTTACCCCAGTCTTTGATACTTGATTTAAAATGTAAATGTTCAACAATCGCTCGGGATTTTTAATTGACATTTGAGGATTATTAGCCACAGTTGAGAAACAGACATATGTCGCCGCAACACTCTCACGTAGCACTATGTTGTCAACCGCACTTTACGTGCTCGTACTTTTAAAACCATAATTTTAATTGAGTAATTTTTACAAAAAAAACAAGAAAATGCAGTTTTGTTTACTACCAATCAAAGACTGACGCTAATAAGAAAACAAGATATCCGTTTAGAACGCGATAGAATGATTAATTATCCCAGGAAACCTTTACAGGAAGGAACGTAGAGTGAAGTATAAAAGAAAGGTTTTAACTTCACTCGACTAAAGAAGTTGATAACCTTTCGTTATATGTTTGAACACTAGTTATTATCTATTCCACAGGTTAGCAGGTTGCTAGTGAAATAGGTTCTCGTCTGTTTTGTCCACGGACAATCGGCAAACGACTGTTTTTTGACCTGAGCTCTGGATAGTACAGTATGAGTCTGCCCTTTAGTCAAAAATTTGAGAAGTAGAAGGCTCATGCGAACCCTTGTAGGAAGATTGGTAAATATCAATATTGCTAAGTTTTGTATGGGCCTCGCATATGTCTGCAATGTGTACTGTAGTTGTTAAACGTTGTTCAAATAATAGTAGAACCGATTTTATCTATTCACTTATACATCCATGCACACCACAACAACACAGTAACCTTGCACAGGCCTGCAATGTTTGCTTGGCCCATGCTTAATGTGCGGCTCCGGTCCCGATTTTTTACTTTGAATTCTGGGATTTGTAGTCTTAATTTGTCCAGTTTAAAACAGGACTAATAGTCATAGAAATCAAATAAAAAGCCTGTAGTGAGCAGTACATCACACATGGACCTTGGAATCTTAGCAGCTATCTGAGCATTAAGATAGTGCTAGTAATGAGTAGGAAGGGCGCATCAACTTAAATTCACCAAAAACTAAGGCAAAGTCACAGCACTTCTATTTTGCCTCACTGCTGATGCGACAGGAAGCAACACCATTGAACTTTTAAAACAACCCATATAATTTCAAAATGAGTACATCTGTAAATGTATGAAAAATCTATAACTCAGATAAGTCTGTTTTAAGTATCACCCATATATTGAGATGAACAATCCCCTTATGTGCAATATAGTCCCATATTGCAGACTTGTACAACTCCATATGCTCAGTTGCACCTACGTGCACTGCAATATCACCAAAATGCACCCACCATATATACATGTTTAATTAGCCAATAGGTCTTGCCTTTGGGACCTTATAAGTGTTTAGCCATGCAACAGTTGATGTTGTTGCACTAAGGATATTGTGCTGGATAACTAAACACTTATAAGGACCCAAAGGTGAGACCTATTGGCTATGCCAATGCTTGTTCTGACCTGGTGTTGGTGGTTTTAGGACTCTGGGCACTTCAGCACTGCTGTCCGGTGTAAAGTGTGTGTGCTCTCTGTGGTAAACATGGTAAGATTAGTCTACATCTGTTTGGCGTATTTAATTTACCTGTCAGTCCCCAGTAATGTGGTATCTTATATACCCGGGGCTAGTAAATAAAATGCTACTGGTGGGCTTGCAGCGCTGCTTGCGCCTCCCACCAAAGTAGCCTTTCAAACCCATCTCAGGCCTCTGCCATTGCTGTCACTATGATGTGTCGCCTAAAGTGTGTACCACGTCTGTGACCCCCCTTTTACTGCATATTAGTCACCCCTAAGGTAGGCCCTAGCTAGCCCTATGGGCAAGGTGCATTGCAGGTAAAAGGTAGGACATATACCTTAAGTGTGTGACATGTCCTGGTAGTGACAAACAGCCATTTAGGTTTCTCACTGCTGTGAGGCTGCCCTCTCATAGGAATGCATTGGGGATTCCCTGATAAGTGTTTCAGTGTTAATTCCTGATATGAGAGGAGCAGTGTGGTCAAGTTTGGTATGTTTGGAATAGTAATAATAAAGGCTGTGCAATGGTGTGCGCAGATTTATTGTCACTATTTTAGAAATGCCACTTTTAGAACTTGGCATTTCTGTGTGCTATGTGTCTGCCTGCCTGATGTGTATTGCATGTCTTGCTCTGGAGTGACAGGGGCTGGTGAGGTTTGTGGCTCCAGGGAGGGCAGGGTGAGTCAGCGCTAGGATGAATAGGAGATCTGCATTTGGAGTAGTGAGAGGAGTAGTCCTCTGACCCTGAATAGGTCTGTGCCTGCCTGGGTGAAGGTTGGCTCCGCCCCTGTGGAGTGTCTGATGACCGAGTCCCCACCTGACAAAGGAAGGTGTGAGCACTGTACACAAAGTGCTCCACTACCCCTCAGAGCCAGTTGAGACTGGTTCCCTAAGCCCTGTGCCAGGGGCAGAACAAAGGAAAATGTCCTACAAATATTGGGGCTGTGATCCTATGAAAAGTGTGCTGTTTGGGTGCTACTGGTGCCTGCTTGGACTGCTGGGCCCCAGGAGGAACCACAACGAGAAATTGCCCCTCTGCTGGAGGGTCCCATGAGCTGGCCTGCCTGGGCCCAGCTCTGCCCTGAGGACTTTTGGGCTTATTGTGAGGGGAGCGCTCAGGACTGTGATCTGCTGAGTCTGTTCTCCCCAGGAAAGCACACTTGGTGCAAGGAGGGTACTGCCCAGGGCGAGAGGAGCACAAGGGCTCTGCAGCGCTGAGCTGCACATCGTCCTGAAGGAACCCCGGCGTGGGGATTCCCCCACACTGCCTTGGAATGGAGCAGTAGCCCACCCCGCATGTTGATGCCTGCTTGGGTGAAGCGAGAGCCTACCCCGCATTTTGTGCTCCTATGAAAGCGGGAGCCTACCTCTCATTGCGGTGATCCCAGAAGTAAAGCAGGAGCCCACCCCGCATTTTAGGTATTTCTGAAGAGGAGCGGGAGCCCACCCTGCATCTTCGTGCCAGAGCGACGCTGCTGAGAGCGCCGCAAAAACGAAAGTCAGGCGCCCATGCCTGACTGTGGGTGGGGCCTGTGCAACCAGCTGAGGGGAGCCTCGCGAGGAGAGGAGAGGCTGAAGACCAGCGAGATGCGGACATCAGACAGGCCGTGTCCGGAGGAAGGCGGGGCCCCCGTGGGCCAGTGGGAGCCCCGCGTGCTGCCAAGAGGAGTTGGAGCCTTGTGAGCTCCATTCCCACCTCCCCAAGTCCCTTGGACAGAGAGGCGAGCCCCCGGGGATCGAAGGCCCCAGTAAGGAGACCAGAGGAGTCACAGAAGAGCCCCGGTGAGTGGGGGCCACAGGGCACTGTTGGTGCCTGCTGTTGCGTCAATTTTTTCTCCTGCGAGATGCCCCGGTGAGTGGGGCTGAAGCTGAAGTATGGGGAATTGTGGGTGACAGAGCTGACTTATTTCTGACCCCATAGATCCCTGGAGAGGGGAGCTGAAAAGGCACCGTGGTGTCTAATGATTCCCAGCTTCACTGTGAGAGCGCAGGCAGCTACAACGGCGGGACATTTCTTTGGGTCCTTGAGGCAAAGTGAGTGAGACGTACACCATGCCCCAGTGCATTCTGCACATTGTTTTTGCTGCCAAGGCAGCCAGAGGGCTACTTGGGAGGCCCTACAATTGCGAGCCCTGACATTTGGGGCACAGAGCATTTGGGCCCCAGAGAAGGCCAGTTGGCCTGGGGTCATTTGGTGTCCTGGTGTGGCGTAAGGCCCCCAGGAGATGTGTACACCTTCCTAGTGATACTGGGGTGCACTGCTGGTTATTAGGATGTATTCCTAATATGACTGTTGCATAATGTGTTTATGCTGATGATGATGCCTGATGTCATGCTATGATGTCTATGCTTAGGATGATGCCTAAATGCTAATGTGATATGATGCTAAGTACAGTATTTTTTACCAGTAGTTGCTGGTTGCCTTATATTTGCTACTTGTGATTTGTGTTGGTTCTGACCGTGGCCCAATTGGCCCGGTCATGTATATAACCCCCTGTAAATTATTACCTAGTGCCAGTTGGCACAGTGATTATTATGATTCTAATGTGTTTTGGATAATACAAAGGCTATTTTTTTATATAACCTTGTGTGAAGTTCCTTTTGTAGTGTGCCTAGTGTCTTGCTGCTGTGTGTGTGTGTGTTGCGCAAACGCTTTACACATTGCCTCTGGGATAAGCCTGACTGCTCGTGCCAAGCTACCAAGGGGGTGAGCAGAGGTTATCTTCAGCATGTAACTCCCTTGCCCTGACTAGAGTGGTGGTTTCTGCATGACTTAGGCACATGCCCTGTTCTAAAGGACAAGGGAACCCAATAAGCAATTGGTCAGGGACCTTGGGTAAGTAGATTTTTAAAGACAGGGGTCCCTAGACAATCTAGGATTATATGAAAAATAAACATAGGCTAAATAAAAGCTATATTCTTTGTCCAGCCAGACAGGGTTTAATCTCCAAATAGATATATGACATAAAATACACACAAAAAATTAAAGTGGGACACATCCAGCGTCCTACTAACACAAGGAAACAAAAAACAAATAAAGGAAAGGTTCAGGCAAAAAGGAACGTGTCTGCGTAGTATAAATTATAGCAGACTCATGTAACGTACAAAGACCATTGCACATTTGAACTTTACAATATATTAATTGCATATGATGCATTGTCTCAGGCTGGTTGGCGCCGGGATTTCACTTACTGGACTGAAAACTGAAACCTTTCGATATCTATTGGTGATAATTGCATCTGCTGTCCCAGGTTATTGCCCCGACTCGACAGACTGGATTCCCAATGAGGAACCTTTAATTCTCCAACCATCCCGGTGCCCTCCACCATCTCCAACTGGCCCTCTCGGCATATGCAATCCAGAGGCACAAGTACTTTATCCTCCTCGACAACAACGGATCGTCGTTTTTTGCCTACTCACCGTTTTTCAAGTACATCTTTCCCTGTAAATAAACTGGCAACATTATCAAGTCTTAAGCCAAATGTAAACAGGCATGTATAAATATAATGTCCTGAAGATGGTCCAGATAATTTTTGCAAGGGATCGAACCGCCGTAGACAGTCTTTACATCATATGCAATTAATATATTGTAAAGTTCAAATGTGCAATGGTGTTTTCACGTTACATGAGTCTGCTATAATTTATACTACGCAGACACGTTCCTTTTTGCCTGAACCTTTCCTTTATTTGTTTTTTGTTTCCTTGTGTTAGTAGGACGCTGGATGTGTCCCACCTGAATTTTTAGGGCAAACCACATGTTTGGAGTCTGTCTTTGGAAGAAGCCAGTCTTAATATATCCTACCTCTGTTGTCTGGGGGGGAACATGATGCAAGAAGTAATGCTTCTTTCTGACTGATTACAGGTTGATTGTTGATGATTGTCATCTGACTGATTACCTTTCCAAGGGGATGATACCATGTGCAAACTGGAACTTTTTATGAGGTTTTGAATAATCCTGTTCGTCCTGCTGTAAAGAAAATTCCAAACTATTGCATCCAGCTAGGATGTCTACACTTACCCTCTGTTATTACCCATTATCTATTGCCCTCTCTGACTCCTACCAGAAAATATTTCAGCCTGTCTAGATTCTGGCGGTCACTAGACATACTCCACAACCTTCCATATAGAGACTGGAGCTCGCTTGATAGTCACTCTTCCTTGGGTTGATTGCCACCTTGAACTTTGACCGATATTCCTGGTACACCTGTTCAGCTCGCAATAAATAAAGAACCAAACTTTACATTGTATTTTAAGGTTGAGATACCTCTAACATGGACCAGAATTTTTGGGAACGGTGCAGATGAAGTGCAATCTATGAGAAGAGGAATTGCCCAGGAACTTGAAGTTCTTGTTTGCTTGCCTGGAAATCTCTGCAGACCTGAGAATACAGAGCAAGATAATCTCCCTCTAGCTGGCATCTGCAACCTATCCTATCCTGCTGACCGATCACTATGCATGCACACAAGGAGCAAATTCAAGCAATGACAGAACATGCAGTTGATTTGTAGTTCTGCAGCAATTAACAGGAGTGCAGGGGTGTTGTCTCTCCGTTCTTGAGTAGTGACCCTGCCAATGATTATCCTTTGCTTCATTCAAATGCAACCTTTTTGTAAATCTCGGAAGTCCCTATTTATTCTCACAAACAACACACCAGCCCAGTGTCCAGTGTGACATCAAAGTGGGTCCAAACATCCTTGAGGTTGATGTGAAGCTGTGTGAGGCCAGCAGGGACTCCAGCCACACTTCATCTGTCTATATGTCAAATTCCTATCACTTGGCAACCCTTCCATAAGACTCTGAACTTAAACCTTGTCTTGTGCAAGAAATAGCTTCACATTCCATGAACCATAGAGCTTCCTGAGAAGAACAGGCCCATCATGGCCTCAATGTTTTTCCTGCTACGATCTATAGGAGCTGTGCCACCTCTATGTAAAATTGAGAGTCTCCCTAACTATAATGGGCCTTGGAAGCTTAGCATCTTGAAGAACCCGAAAACCAAGACATAACTGGCCAGTTCTAGCACATGGACCTGTACTAACTGCCTTGTCTCATAGAACTGACCATCTGGTCCCAGGACCATAGCAGGATTCCAAGCCAGTGGATAAATATAACAGTCTTAAGATATGGGCGTACCTCTCCCCCAGTGGAAGCCCACCAACCACAGGCAATCTTGTGATGGTACAGGGCATTGGTGAGAAAAACTAAATCTGGCTTCAAACACAGCCATTCTTGTTTCAGAAAATGTTTGGCCAGTAGACATTGGCTTTAATGAAGCCAATTGCATTAGGAAAGGCAGTGCCACTGAGCTGCCGAACTAACTGTACTCAATCACCATAGATTTAGCTCTAGCTATTGCACTGCATGGACTTACTGTGCCCTTTCACCCCGGCATGGCCTCATGCTTATACTAATTCTTTTCATCTAAACTCAGCTCACAGTGTCTACATCAAAGAACAGCAACTATTCCCTAAGTGTAAGGTTATACCTCTAGTGACTTCTGTCAATCAATCAGTTTTTTGTAGAGCACGCTACTCACCCGTTAGGGTCTCAAGGTGCTGGGAGTGGTGGGGGGGTGGGGGGCGGGTGCAGCTCTGTTGGGGTCAATCAAAGAGCCAGGGCTTGAGGTCTTTCCTGAATTGCTCCAATGTCGGGCTTCGCCAGAGGTGGATGGGGGGCTCGTTCCATGTCTTGGCTGCAAGGTAGGAGAAGGACCTTCCACCCGCTCTGTTCCTGTAGAAGCGTGGGACAATGGCTAGGGAGAGGTAAGCTGATCGTAGGTTTCTCCTGGGTGTGTGGAAGGAGAGGCGGTTCTTGAAGTATTGAGTTCCGATGTTGTGAAGGGCCTTGTATGCCTGTGTGAGCAGCTTGAAAGTTATCCTTTCAACGGGGAGCGAGTGGAGGTCGCGGAGGTGTCGGGTGAAGTGGTTGTGCCTTGGGATATCGAGGATTAGTCTGGCTGCAGCATTCTGGACAGTCTGGGGTTTATGAAGGAGTTTCTTGGGAGTGCAGCGAATACAGCATGTTACATCGCATTATATTACAACACATACTTTTACAACCAGGTCATAGCAACTACCGCTTTGTCAGTGCGCAATACCCTTACATCGCAAGTCATTACATCGACTTGCTGTAGGGGGCGCGCTGGACTTAGGAATAGTATAATTTCCTAATACTCCTCCAGTATGTGCAACAGCAGGGAAGGTGTTGGATGTCATATCCAATACCTTAGCGCCCCCTACAGCAAGTCGTTCGGGTGACTTGCGATGTAAAGGTATTGCGTACTAACAACGCGTTTGTTGTAACGACCGCTTTGTAATGGTACTTTGTTGTAAAAACAGCGTTGTAAACACTGTTTCCCGGTGCAGGTGAGGGTGAGGGTGGCTACGTCCTCGGCTGGGGTGCTGGTGTGTCAAGGACGTAACCATTACATCCTGTGCACACCACCAAAAATCCCCCTTCTGTAAACAGCAGAGGGATTGCCTTTGAATTTTTTTTGCTCTGTAGGTGGGGAAGAGCTTCCCCAACCTCCCGAGGCATTTTATATTTTTTCAATGTAATGACGATCGCATGCATGGCCTGCTGACGTCATTACATTGAAATTGAAAAAGAAATAATCGGCTTGTTTCAGTTTCACTGCTTCGGTGCTTGTGGGGCTCTCTCAGCCCCCAGCACCGAAACACACGGGAGAGGTATCGCTGGAAAGGGGAAAATCTCCCCTTTTCAATGGCACCCTTTGCTAGTAGATCCCTGCTTGGGGAATGCCGCTTGAGGGAAGCCCCTAAGCAGCAGCGATCCCCCAGCAGGGATACACCACTGGACACCAGGAAGTTTGGAGCGCCCTCTTCGGCAAGGGCCTTTGCTTCCCCGTGAATATTTTGGACACTTCTAGTCTTTCTGTCTAGAAGGGGCAATGGCTCCGACCTGCCCTCCCGGGGGTGGGGGAGAGGCAGAAAGCGCACCAGGAAGCCAGGGACCATGTTTTCTTTAGTAGTTCAGGGGTAGGGGCTGCCCAGAATGAGGATGCCAATGTACCCACCTACCCCCAAAAAAGACACAGTCTTTCTGCCTCCCTTGGGGGGCAGATAGGGCAATAGGCCCGATATGCCCAGAGGGCAGAAAGGCCACTAGGGACCAGAGATATGTTTATCTGCATGACAGAGAGTTACCCATTTAGGCAAGGGTCTCCCCCCTTTTTGTTGTGCACAAATTTCGGCAGTTTCTTCCCCCTTTGGGGGCAGGTTAGCAATAACAAGGGGGACAGAAAACCACTAGACACTAGCAAAAGTTTCTGTGTGTGTGAATTGGAGTTTGGTTGGTGGTCTGTGTGTACTCGCGTATGGCTGTCTGTGTGTGAACCTGTATTTTGCTGCCAGTGTGCTTGGACTATCGCTTGGCTAGCGGTCTGCGTGAATTGCACATGTCTGACGAAGTGAGTGGATTGTCGCTTGGTTGGTGTTGCGTGTCGACTGTTGATTAGCTACCGATGTGCTTAGATGGCGCTTGGCTGATAGTCTTCGTGGATGGCGCTTGGCTGGTGGTGTTCATGGATGGCTCTTGGGTGGCGGTGTGGCTTGTGTCGATCCTCCAGCGTTTTATTACCCATAATCCAAGAAACAGTAAGGGAGATAACGAGGATTTTAGGGTTAAGGGATGAGTAGCGGTCAATGGAAATAAGGGTGATTTTAGGGTTTAGGGGTAGTTAAAGGGTATTAAGGGTGATTTAAGGATTTAGGGGAATAGAAGTAAAGGGAGGTAAGGGTGATTTTAAGGTTTAGGGCTGGATAGAGGTAAGGGTGATTTTAGGGTTTAGGAGTGGGTAGATTTAAAGGGAGGTAAATATAATTTTAGGGTTTAGGTATGGGTAGACGTAAACGGTTGTTAAGGAGGTTTTAATTTTAAAAAATGCGCCTCCTTGGTTACCCTAAAAAATAAACAAGCATTGGCAAAGCCAACAGGTTTCGCTTATGCTAACTTAGGTGCTAAGGTAACGTTAAGGCCTCTGGAATTATGCGGTTTTAGAAATCCAAATTATGCAGAAGTGTTGAGCAAAATATGAGGTGAGAAAAGGCAAATTATGTGGCACAGTTTGTTATAGTATTACTTCAGTGTTCTTTCTTTTTTAAAACTTGTTAACGCTGTCTAGGCATTCGTTGCACGTCCTTAGTACCCGTTTAATGCCTAAATCTAGCAATAAGTAACAGAAAGGAGACCAGTCCAGCTTTGCAAAGGACCTTCCACTGCATGGCAACACATGTCTCTGCATTTTTAGTGCAGAACACTGTATGGTTTAAAATCATAAAACACTCAGTGGGTATTACAGCACTGCGCATGCGTAAAAGCACCGCACATGTATTATTGAACACCACACTGCATTGTTATAGCAGTACCGTTATATAACAGCACACTGCAAGGGAGCAGAAAGCGCTATACACAGCATGAAAGCACAAAGCGCTACACACAGCAGTAATCGGGCATGAAAGCACAGTGCTATATTGAAATGTTCATATTTTTTATTTTTGGGATGTTGTGCGGTCCACGGTGTCTGCTAAAGTTTCATGTCGCCCAGGAGTGTGAAAGGTGGCTCGGTGACAGGGAGGGGGGATGAGGGGGTGTAACAAAGGATCCTTTAGAGTGCAGATTGGATCTGACAGTCCAAGGACCTCCCCCTGAAAGGAGCTCAGCTTTTAAAAGGAGCTTTTCAGAGGAATAAATAATTAAATAAACATATATGTGCTTCGAACATACACAGACTAACATACATGTACACAAACTTGCTTATTTATGTCCTTCTCGGAAAATGAGCATGACGGACCTGCACACATAAACCGGCTGTTTTGCCATGGGTACTGCGCAAGCGCTGTGCCGGCGAAACCTGACAACACAGATGGCTTGTGCAATAGGATCGTGTAATTTCCCTTTCTTAGAAGGGTTACTCGCAAGCGGTGATTATCTGGCCAATGAGGTTCAGCGTTCACTGAAGCACTAAACCTCGAACCTGACTAGTTTGATATGTTTTAGAGAAAACCCGGTAATTCTGGCTCCTTTGAAATGTTATTTCCAGGAAGTACGAAGCCCCCGCCAATTAAGAGACCCTTATATGTATTGTGCTTTGAAAAGAGTATGAATCAGTCAAATCATAACAAAACTCCCTCTACAGTCATGCATCATTTCCTGAATAGATGTAATTCTCACGTTTTCATTTTGTTTGCATCACGACCTTTTTGCATATTTTGTCTCCTGCTACTTGTCTAACATTTTATGCATTTAATTTTTTTACAAGTCTCGTCATGGAGCACAGTTGCGCTGTGCCCATGACGAGACTATCTCGTCATGAACCCCACCCACTAGTGCAACGCCCGGCACAGGAGGGGGAAAGGGCGTGGCACTGAAGGGGTTAAGGGGCGGACCTCCCTAGTTTAATGAGTCAAAGCCCATTTCGCTCTCATTTTATTGAAGAAATGCAAATGTCTGTCTGCTAAATCGCTAAAACATTCACCCAGTCCAAAACGGAGAGGTCTGAATTGAACCATTCTAATATAAGGCGGATCTCATTATAAAGTTCCTGGCTTGGGAGCCGTGTGCTTACAGTACTCTTCGCACAATAACCACTCCATGCTGTTAGTTAGAGTAAAAGGCCATTTACTAGGACAAGGTTGAACAACATACAACACATCAATAACCCCCAACAATCCCCAACCTCATGTCTCTCATCCCTCCATTCACTCCCACACTCCAATTACTCACTCCCACATCACCCAGCGACCTCTTCACTTATCCCATTTGCTTCCTCACTTCTCCTTCAACCTCCTCCATCATCTCCAGCCATCACACTCCTGCATGACGCACCCCCACCTTGCACCTGTATCCCCCTCCCCGGAAGGGTGAGTATGCCTGTCATAGACCCCCCCCAAGTACCTCCAACCAGGAAACTCCCGGAGGGTGGTTACCTGCCCCACACAGCTCGAGTGCACCTTTCATCCTCAAATCCGTCGACAGCAAATGGACTATTCCACAATTTACTGATGACAGCCCTCAATTCCATCATATAATAAGCATTACCCATGTACGAAAGGTGCACTCTATCGTCGTGAAAAACAAGAGGCTCCTCGAGCCGTAACCCTGTGTGAGCAATAACTTTGATACCATTGTTACCACAAAAAACTCTCATGGCCCTATTCAGCTTTCGCCTTGCTCTTTCGACAGCTGTGGGCTTCAACGCCCCCCGCCAGATCCGGCGCAGTATGAATTCAGTCCAAACAATACAGGCGCCAGACAGATTGCTTCGCATGGCTTCCAAGTCCCATTGCATCAAATGTAGGAGAGACACCCCGGATTGTTTCACCAAGTCATTTTCCCCCAAGTGGATAACAATCATGTCCAGGCAGCCCCTCTGAGACACCTTTTTTGTCAGCCAGGGTAACAAGGCTATCCAGCGCATCCCGCTCTTGCCCCACCAGTGTACCTCATGGTGGCTGCTCCGTAGGCCAAGGCTACGGCCGTACACCTGCCTGTCTGCGTATTTTGATGCCCAATGAACAAAAGAATGTCTGACAATCCAGGTAACCTTCTCAGCTCCTGGACCCACCACGCAACCTATGAAAGAAAAAGAGATTAGTACAAACCAAACCACCACCGCTCCAGCAGCCCCAAAGCCTACCCCAACGCGCGTGCCCGCTGTCATTTACGCACATAACGCTCACAACAACGAGACCTCCACCTCCCAATCCACCTAATCTTATCCCAAGACCACCCCAGCCGGGCTGCTGCCATCGCTGCGCCAATCCAAAAAGAATGAGTCCCATATTTTGCTGGGTCCCTACCTATTTGTCTCAATGACATTCGCAACACTGCCAGCAGCTGAAACGCTGTCACCCGCCTTTTAGAGGCATGGCAAAAAATTTCCCCTGCCGATGTTTGTGCCTGCTGACAAAACGCACTTCACTCCCGTACCGGGCAAGCCCCTGCACAACAACTCTCACACATCCACACCCACTTGCCTCTCCCACCTGGTCGGTTTTAGAATGACCCAACCAGATACCCAAACGTGACCCATCCAGCCTCACATCTTCAAACCTTCTGCCAGCTGCGGCCCTGGCCCCTACCAACTCAGACACCCGAAAAGCCCCCAAAAACATCCAAATCATGCACAAGCGGAACAAAGCCAACTCGAAAACATCATAACACTGCGGCAACTCTGCCAACAATTCCACCAACAAGTCAAACGTGATTGCCTCCCTCAGGCCCTCCCCTCCAACCTCCTCCCCTCTCCTTTCCCCACCCTTTCAAGATTCTGCTCAGTAACTCACTTTTAGCTGGATCAAAAACCAAATACATCATGCTATAAAAAGAAATCCCAGCGAACTTCCCCTCAATAGTAACCTGCGACAAACCTCTGTCCATACAATCTAAAACAAAGTGCACGACTCCCTGTTCACAGCTGCTCCGGGACATACGCCATGTCACACTGGTCCTTCCCACAAACGCGCCGAATTCCGACCATACCAAGCGGTAAGAGCACCTTGTGGAATCAGATATAGACTTCTCTACCAGGCCCACTACTCTCACTCCCCCAGGCCCAGATACCCTCTGGCACCTTGGTCTTGCAAGCCTCCGCTCCAGGCGCCAGCCTCCTGAAACGCTGCCACTGCGAACGAGACAATGCATCCGCGATGTCATTGCTTGCACCTGGCACATTGATTCGCAAACATAGCAGCATAAAACTTCGCAGCAAGCGCAGCACTCGCAGGTCCCTCGCCTTCTGATTGTTTACCAGGTCAACCACCGTCCTGTTGTCCACATGAAATAGGACCGATCTGTTCTGAAACTCCGGGCCCCATACTTCCAGTGCAACCAGCAAAGGAAAAAATTCTAGAAACGCGATGCTCCTGCTCTGCTTCAACCAATGCACCGGCCACTGCTCCGCACACCACCTCCCGTCCCAGAAAACACCGAACCCCTTAGCGCCAGCAGCGTCCAAAATAATCTGCACCTGCCACACAATCCTGTCATCCACAAAATCCAAAGACACACCATTGAAGTCAGCCAAAAAACCAATGCCAAATCCTCGAGTCTGCCCGCACCCCCATCGAAATCCTGCCTCTGTGATGAGGGAGCACCGCCCCAGACATAGCCATGCCGAGACGTCGGCAAAAGGTCCTCCCGGCCCGCACCACTCGACATGCAAAGTTCAACAAACCCAAGAGCTGCTGCACCATCCACAAATCAATCCTCCATTCCCCAATCACGCGCAACAAAAATTCCACCACATTCTGCTCAGGTAAAGTGCCGACCATGTCACGGAGCCCAGCTCAATACCCAGGAATGTCAGACAACAGCTGGGCCCAGCCATTTTCTCCGGTGCCAAAGGGACCCAAAAATCATGGGCCAGTCGCTGAAACTGCCCAAGAGCCTCCTCAGATTCCCTCGTCTGACCTCTTCCAACAAACAAAAAATCATCCAAGTAATGAGATACCAGCTGGTGCCCACTTCTGTCCATGAAGGCCCACTGCAGAAAGGAACTGAAAGTTTCAAACAGAGCACAGGAAATCGCGCCGCCCATGGGCAAGACCTTATCAACAAAAATTGCCCCCCCGAATTGCATCCCCCAACAATGAGAAATCCGCCGGATGAATGGGAAGGAGGCGAAACGCCGATTTGATGTCACACTTTGCCAATTCCACTGACGTATACAACACCTTGGAATCCTCCACCGCAATTAAATCATTCACTGATGTCCCCTCCGGCCAAGACAAATGATGGATCAATCGAAACTCCCCCTGCTCCTTCTTGGGCACCACCCCCAGCGGAGAGATAATGAGATCCGGCATTGGCCATGTGGCAAAAGGACCCGCGATCCTGCCCTCCAGCACCTCCTTCCTCAATTTTGCTTCCACCACCCCCGGCAATTCTTTCGCTGACCTCAAGTTCTCCGCCCATCTCTGCTCCCTGGGACCCTGATAACCCACATGAAACCCCTCCGCAAAACCACAATGAATCTTCAACGCCGCCTCCCTATCAGGGTATCTAGAGATCCATGGACCCATGGCCTCCACATCAACGGGTGTAGGAGCCCTTTGGCCCAGCCTGCCCCCGTCCTTTAGTAATCCGCCACTGCTCGGAGGGGGTGGCCAGCGTGAAACATTGTGTGATAGGGTGGCATCTGCCACACTTGGAGCACTCATGCTTGAATTTGCAAGGGTGCCGCGTGAAGAAACCTTTATTGAAATTCAACAGGCCCCTGTGGTAAACCCCCCCGGGTTTAGGTGACTGTCCCGTTGTCCCTGTGATAAAAGTCTGCCCTCCTGCTCCCACTGAAACACCTTGCCCTCACGCCCCAGACTGGGCGGGACGCGGCTGAAACGGCCGATAAGAAACCGGAAGCCCGCTGGCCGTGTGTGTAGATGCCGCCGACTGAGTGGAGGACATCCATTGTACCCAAAGTTCCTGATCCACCTCCCCCCAAGGCTAGTCCGGGTTAACACTGATCCTGGCCCTGAACTCCTCGTTGTAACTGAGCCATGCAAAGCCACCGAAATGCATCTGGGCTTTGCGGATAATATCCATATACTTCAGCAGCACTATGGCCCTATCCAGATGCTTCTCACAATATATGCTAGCGTAGATCAAAAATGCCGACGTCCAATTCTCCATATTCACCGGCACTCTCTGTAGCCTAGTCAACTGTCATTCCTCCTCTTTCGAACCCTCCTTGGCCTGAATCTCCCTGTGCAACAGCTTGAAAACATCCACATATTCGTGCTTCCAAATCCTAGACCTCGTCTTCTCAGATAAATGTGACCCCAAGGGCATAGCAAGCCTATGTACGGCAACTTCTTGCGATGTTTATCCCCTGATTTGTCTTTCACATCCTGCTCCCCCGGCTTGTCAGTCTGAACACCAGCACCCACCAACTGTTTCCCCCCCTGCCGTCTCTGCCACCTTGGCCGGCGCTCCCGCCTCCCGCACAGACCCATCCCCAACACCCACCGACCGGCAGGCCTTCTTCCGTCCCCCTCTGCCACCTTCATCCCACGCATCCCACCAAGCACCCTCACCTGCAAGCTTCACTGGCACCACACGCTCCTGTCCAATGGCCACTGGCGACTTCAGGTTCTCCTTCTGGGTAGCACTGCTGCTGGCGCCTGTAAAACACCAAGCTGTCCTGTTGCCGCCTTCTCTGTCCTGTCCCCCAGACACTTCATGCACCTCACCTTCCTCCAACTCATCACTGTCCGAATCATAGTCCAATTGCTCCTCATGCACCTCTTCAACAGGCACCCTCTGCACCTCACTCATCACTCTCTTCGCACCCTTCCCTTTCATGCCAGGCAGAAACTCGCAATCCGGTGCCGACGATGCCTGCTCCCTCGATGGAGTGCAGACCTCCGCGGACCCCCCTGCTGCTTCACCCTGGAGTTTGGAGGCCGTCTCGTGCCCCGCCAGCCCACCCTTGCCTCTACCAGCTTCCACCCCTGGCTTACATCCCCTGCCAGACCGTCGAAGCCTGAGGGGGCCCCAGCGCCATCAGGTCTCTGCAACGTCAAGGCAGTCCCTACCTCATCCACCCAGACCCATTGGTCTCGTGCCCTAGGATGCCCCCTGTCCTGGTTTTGCCCTGGTGCTAAGTCAGCCGGCCGTGCCGGGGGGCAGACTACCCTGGCGCACCCCCCATCCCATCTCCCGGGCTGCGCACAGCACCTGCCACCTGAACTCTTTCTCTTCAATAATACGCCACTGGCCGTGAATGCGCTCCTCCAACGTCATGCTGTCCCACTTGTCGGACCATCGCCCACCCTCCCCAGAGCTGGGGCCTGGCCCCCCGCCCCTGGAAGGGCCGGGGGCATTCAATCCTGGCACCGCCTTTGCCCTCTGCGCACAAGCCGCCTTCAAAGGCCTTTGGCTTCTAGGTCATTTCTTTAATTAGAGGCCAGTTCAAAGGATGCTCGACCTCTGTGGTTTGTGGCTAGGTGCGAGGTGTGTGAGCCTGAAGGCCACCCTCCAAGAAAGGCTGGCAGCAAGATGAGCAACAGGGCGAGATGCTTGCAGATCTAAGCCTCACTGTACTGGCTGTACAGTATTATGAGAAGCTCTGCTATGAGATCTCCGACCCTGCACACCTACTGTCTGTACATCCATGAAAATGAATGCGGTCGTCTGTAATGCAACTGGTGCTCATGTAAAGCGCTCCGATACCTTCAGTTCGCGTTGGCGCTTAGTAAAATGACTTTAAAAAAAAATAAAGAACAGCAGGAGTGGGAGGAGATAGGAAGCACAAGCAGAGGGAAGGGTAAAGCAGGACAAAGGAGCCAGAGGGCATGGAGAGTGTAAGCCAAAAAAAAACCATGGCACGAAGACGACAGAACACATGCACTGGTATGGGTGCTGGGAAGAAGGTATGAAACAAGCACGTTTTAAATGTGTGCAGCCAGGGAAAGAGAAGTATCCGTAAACAGTAAACTCTGTGCAGCCTTAACATAAGAAAACAGTTTCCAACCACTAAAGCGGATGAGAATGAGTGCTTGGACCTCAAGTTACTGAAAAGAGAAACACATTTTGAAGAACAGGAAATAAAATGCTACAAACCAAAAGAAATGGAAGAAAAGTTAGGTCGCAAGCACACTGAAAAATAAGAAGTAAGGGTTGGATGTAAGCCCCTTTTAAGGTATGTTAAAAACAATTGATTTCATAAGCACAGTGTAAAACCTGAAAAGGGGCGGTTGGATGGTCATCCCTCAAATAAATAACAAATATGTATTACAATACATATACTATAGAAGGGTATTGTTTCCTCCTGCTAAGGTCAATAATGGCCTCCAGTTCCCAATGAGTGTCGGAGAAGTGTGGATGGGTGTGGTAGCAAAAGGGCTTGGCAGATGTAGTCATTGAAAAGTGGAAGATACAGTCCTTGCAAGCTAACTATGAAGTCTGAAATTGTAGGGGAGCAACCAACTGTGGAAGGTGAGGTGGCAGGAGCAGGTTCAGGAGAAGATGTGTGCTAGACAGTGAGTTAACAACATGACAAGGGTGAGCGTAGGGGATGACCATGGCAGAATATGCCAGATGCACTCAGGTGGTCATTTAGCTTGACTTTGGTTGGTGGGTGGGATAAGTCATTAATTGAACAATGGCAGTTGTAAAGTGTCCTCATTAACGGGTCAAGTGGCATCCACTCCGCCTGGTGAGAGGATGAGGGAACACCTCCACTTTCAGCCAAATCCTGAGTCTCTTCTCCATCTTACGGGATGCAGTTGTCACCTCTCCTTGGACTGGTGGGCACAGTGCCTTCTGTTATCTCCTTGAACCAGGATATGTTTCTCACGGCTGTCTGCTGAACACATTTCATTTTTATAATGGTCCCATTGATTTGCATGACAGTCCATACTTCGGGCTCAATGGCTGTCCTGAACTTCCACCCTGGGTGGCGATCTTTGAGAACAACTTGTGCTCCAAACTGCATAGTTGGGACCTTCGCATGCTGATCACAGCTGGCCTTTTCGTTTGTCGCTTGTCACTTCTTTTGAGTCTTCTCCACATCCATGCTCAAGGGCACCTAATCAGGATCCTCAGGGATGATGTCTTGAGGTGTTTGCTTTAACACTAACATTGTGGGAGCACACCCCATAGTTGAATGTGGGGTCTGTCGGTATGCTTGGAGGAACTGATCGAGGCAGACTTTGGCATCTTGGTGTTGGCCTACCTTGATTCTGAAGGCTTGGTTCAGTGTCCTCATGAACCTCTCTATCTCCCCATTGGCTTGCGGACATTGGGGGTAATTCTCCAGTGACGGATTGCTCACCATGCCAAGAAGTCGTGGAATTCTTGCCCCTGGAAGACCTAGCAATGTAAAGGTCTTCTCCAGTGCAGGTTGGATGTGGGCAAACACAGTGGAGAGTACTAATTCCACCATGGGCAACTTGGAGTACGAGTCCATAACCGCCAGGGTGTTGCATGCAATGGGAAATCTTTCAAAGTCGATGCTGACCTTTGACCACGGAATGAGACTGGGCTACTCCATCGGCATAGGTGCAGGGATTGAATCTCTGCTTGTTATGTCGCAGAGGTGACATCTCCTGAGTACCTCATCAACTAGATCATCTATGCCCGGGAACCAAATCTCAGCTCTCAACCTCACCTTGGTCTTTCGCCGCCCCTTTGTGTCCTTAGTGGATGAGGGTGACAATCCGACTCTGGAGGACTTTAGGGATGACAGGTCTCAGTCCCTGCAGGACCAGACCAGTGCCAATCACGTTGAGTTTGTCATACCCTCTAGAGGTGCAGATGCATGTTCTGCTCCTCCCACATCATTGACTTGGATCCGTTGAGGAAACAGTGCCATTGTCCCTGGGCTTGGACCTCTTTCACAAGGGTGTCATCCACATCCTTGGAATCCTGTATGTCCTCTGGGGTGACAGCAACTGGGTAGGCATTGTCTTCAATCATTTTTACAAAACACTTGGTGTGCTCTTCCTCATGGGCCTGCTTGCTGGGGGTACTCTGCGCAGGATGACGCGACAGGAAATCGGCGGGGTTATTGGCGCCAGGTCTGCAGACTAGTTGAAAGGCATAAGCCTGCAATTGTATGGCCAACCTCTCTATCCGCGTTGGGGCAAGTCGGGAAGATCGGGTGAACAGTGGTATAAACAGCTTATGATCTGTCAACACCTGGAGCTTGTGACCACACAGGTAAAGGCGGAAATGTTGCTATGTCCAACTGATGGCAAGGGCCTTGCGTTCAATCTGGGCATAGTGGGTTTCCGTGGGTGCTAACGCTCTACTCGCATTGGCAACTGGCATGTATTCACCTCGGACATTTTCCAGTAGGAGGATGGCTCTGAGGCCTGCTGGGCTGGCATCACCTAACAGCTCAGTCCTGTGTTGTGGGTGAAAGTAGGCCATGGTGCTTTGATCCGATGTGCAGGGTGAATGGGTGATATTTAAGATTCCCTAGTCCATGGAACAGTTAAGAAAAGTCTTTCAAGATGTCGTCCACATGATAGTCGTGGATCTGCTTCGTAAAAACATCCGTTCTATGTCCTCCATGGTATGGCATCCTAGCAGAGTACCCTTTTGGCCCTATGTGACATGAAACTTGGTTGTGATGGTCTGGTCAGAGCTGCTGACGTTAACGTCAATGGTGCCCTCCAGAGGCAATAGTTCAATGCATGTAGATTTTTGCTTGGCTAGGAGTGAGCAATGGATGAGGTATCAGTTTTCATATTATACAGAGTTCATCACATTCACTTATGCTCTGGTGTCTATAAAGGCTAGCACAGGGATGCCCTTCATGTGTACTGTGCACATGGGTGGGTGATGTCTCTTGCAGCCAGAGCATCCGGCAAAGGAGATAACGAAGACATCGACATTGTAATCCTCGAAGTGGGCGGTCGCCCCTTGTGAGGGGGTAGGTTCTGCTTCAGAGTGCTTCTCCAGTGTCAGATGGTGCAGAGTGAGTTTGTGTCCCCTGGAGGCACCTACTCTCAGCCGTCACCTTCCACACGAACAAAAGCTCGCATAGTGGTTGATCCTTCAACAATTGAAACGGGTATGTCCTTTGGCTGGACATGCCACTGATGGTTTGTGATAAAAACCACAGTTGCCACACTTCTCATGTTGTTTTCCAGGGGCTTCTTGTGGCTGTGATGGTCCCAAGGCGCCTTTGCACCACATCTATCCTATCCTCCTTGATTCAGGGTGCCCGCAAGGCTGGGGGAGCAGGGGTAGTTCTGACATGAGCGGCTTCCATCTCTTCTGCCTGGCTGTTCAACAGTTCATGAGATTGTTCAGGATCTCGGCAAAGGTTAGCCAAAGCTGACAGACTTACACCCTTGGATGATTTGAGCATGTATTTCTTTGCGTTGGCCAATGGCGTGCATGCAAGTTTCCTCAGTCTGGCCTAAAACATGTCTGCCGACTCCGAGTCCACCTGCATTGCTTGGTGTAGCTTGAAGCGGTCACAGTAGGGATTCATCTGTGGGTCGAAGTGCATCTTGAGGGTGGCTATTGCAGCATCATAGTCATTATTCTCCCCCGTAATTGGCAGGGTCTCAAACAGTTCGTAGAGTTCATCAACTCCAAAGTGCATCAGCAGTGTTTCATGGCACCACCAGCCTCTCTTGTGCCACGGAAATAGTTATTTAATTGTCCAAGCCACAGCCTCCACTGAGGCGCAGCCGTTGCAGGGTTGGCCAACTGACTGAAAGGGGGCAGAGTGGTGATGGAGGCATGCGTGTAGGGTCCGGAGGGTGCCAGGACTTGTGGTGATCGCAGGTCTCCCATGATGCGGTGTATGAGTGGGATGATTTATTTTCCCTTTCCGTTTGTTTTCTTTTTTTTCACTCTTGGCAGCCTAGCCAGGTAAAATCCACCCCCCCCCCCCCTCCTCCCCCCTCTCTCTGGGCGAAATGGGCAGTTTATTGCAGAGAGGGGTACATGCAGGGACGTCAGAACAAACCACACTCCAAGGCCACAATACCTATCCTGGGAGGGTATCTTCAAGCACCTACCACGTGCTGCTGGGTCACATCACGAGCAGACCTCCTGGTATGCTCCTGCCCAGCTGAATTGGTTCCTGGGCTGGCATAGGAGGAGCAGTAGGCCCATGTGGTCACAGCAGGCAGCACTCATTGCGAGGCCAGGGCGTCTGAGGGCAACGGGATACACCCATCTCAGCAAGGCAAGGCTGCGAGGCCGACCAGGGCGAAGGCCACGCCCACCGGTGCAGCACAAGCACAGCGTGGTCTGGATGCAGAGCCGGCCACGACCATGTAAAGGGCCACCGGGAACCCAGCAACACTGTCCGATGCACCCGGAGCAGGGTGAAAGCAAGCAGGCAGGAGGGGCACTGGGAGACCTCCATCTGGTGGGGTGTCGTGGCTGTGAAGAGCAGGCGGGTCTGGAGAGGGAACCAGAGATAGGAGCTGCAGCAGCAGCATGGTCGTCGGCACCAGGCGGACAGTAAAGGAGGGATGACTGCAGCAGGCTTGAGGTGAGGTGTCATTCCTCCTCATCGTAGTGTAAAGTGGCCTTGTTGACGGGCAAGCTAGGCCTCTCTGGGTCACGGAACAACTGGTGACGCACACTGCTAAATATTTCTCGGCTAATGCCACGAGTGACCTTACACCATTTTATTTATACCCTCAGGCCGAGAGGGTTGAACTGGATACAATTGAAAGTAGAGGCCGGGTGGCTCTCTACAGCACTGAGCAAACAATAGTGGGGGGAGAGAGCTTCTGGGATATTTGTTGGCAAGGACAGAAGGCAGGTCCAGGCAGTCTGGTATAGTGAAGCATGTGGAGCCTGGTGGTGGTGTTTTAATATACATCGAACGTTTCTTTGGCTGGTCCGGTGAACGGGACTCATGGGAGAGGTATTGTTCTTGGCCAGTCTGTCACATTGAACATCTTGTTTTCACTCAATCTTGCAGTTTCTGTCTCTTCCCTTTTGCCATTCGTCCCTTTTCTATATTTCTCTGTCACTGTCTGCCTTTAATCTCTCAAGCGTTCTTCACATTGCACCTTTTCATTTTTTATTTCCGTTCCTCGGCGCCTTTTCTCGCTCCCTATGTCTCTCCCATTGAATCTTACTTTCGTCCCTCTCCTTCCTTATCTCGCCCTCTGCCTAGAAGGCGCCGTACCTCTTTACCTCTTGCTGTCTCTTCCTTACATTTTCTCTCTCCCGGTCTTTCTCTCTTCTCCTCGTCGCTTTCTTTGCGCCTCTCTTTATCTCTCCAAGTACTCTTCCTCTGCATTTTGCCCCCCCTCACCTTCTCTGCCCAGCAGGCTTCATCCCTCATTAACACTAAGCAGGGTCATTCACTCCATGTTGCGCTGCTCATGGAAAGCGAGCACGTTATCCCTTTTTTCCACAGTAAATGACAAGTTCCATATTGGCCTGTAATGAAGCTTGGTGTCTCTCCCCCCGAGCCATCTGTTCGCTGCTTGTGATTCATGTCTCCAGACTGAAGCCGCTCGGCCCCGCTTCAAGTCAAGAAGCCAACGAAGGAGCAGCAGAGAGTCGAGTTCAACATAAAAGGCAATGCAGCTATCATCATTACACAGCGAAGGGCCGATCGGAGGCAATCCGTGGTGCAGCAAATGCATGGCAAGGGAGACGAATGATGGATGGCTCAGGGGGTTCATGTACCTGCTGCAGAGCTGTGCAATCTGCAGGCCACAAGTATGATCTTAGAGAGTACAACTCGTTCTTTCGTGTTTCTGTAGTTGATGAATAATTTACTATTCTGTTTTATACAAAGGTATGTAGTCACTACGAATAACAATGCATTACTATTAATATTATTATTACTATTATTATATTATCATTATTATTATTAGTAGTAGTATCCGTATTAGTATTAGTGTCCATATTATTATTATTATTACTATTATTTTTATTATTATTATTATTATTATTATTATTATTATTATTATTATTATTATTAATATTATTATTGTTATTATTATTGTTATTGTTATTATTAATGTGTTCTTCTTGTTATTATTATTATTATTACTATTATTGTTATTATTAGCTCTGTCTGATATGTCACAGTACCTGCCCTGTACGTCCTGGCCTTTCAGAAGCAGCTACTAGTTGCAGAATTTTACTTTCTTAATAGACCAATACATTTCATTTCCTGACTTAACAGCACTCTGTAAAAGATCCTTCATTTCAAGAACTAAGAAACATAAAGTCAGACCACATTTGGGGGTTCACGGGGCAGGTAGGAGCTACTAGGTATCAACCAAGGTGGCTGCGGCCAGTGGGAAGGATTGAGGCAGGGCCACCTTTGGATTCCCATGTACTGCTTTATTAACAAAGTGCTGCTGACCACGGCGTTTTGGTTGACGGTAGACATGAAATATGGGACTGGAGTTCCTCTTGTGTTGGGTGAGGAGGTTTCTAGGCCAGGAATGCTCGTTTGTCTTTTCCTGATTACTGTTTTAAGGGAGGCTGATGACATCAGGTGCTTGTGTGGTGGACGTTCATCTGCAGACCGTCCCAGTCCTGCCATCGGTAAGAAGCTCCACTTCTGCAGTGAGAGTCATCCCAGACCAGTTCTTAAGTCTGAGAGAGAGGATTCTCATTTCCTATTTAAAAGTAAGAAATCCTTGTCCCTTGGACAGCTGGAAAACGGCATCACATCTGTAACTTTGTCAGAAGCATGCCCATACAGATCGAGTACCTAACTCAATTATTCCTCGATGGCCTTATTTTAGTCATAGGCTCTTGCAGTATAGGGCAAGTTTGACCATTATTTTACCAGTGCTGATCTAGACTTCACTCCAACCCCATAGCAATTTCCACTCTCTGTCAGCCCAAGGAACTTGAGAAAAGCCCCGACAGCAAGGTTTAATGCGCGTAATGCAAACACAAACACACATCATCATCAATATGCTTTATTTCAACAATACATAAAAGCATTGTTACTTAAAATATAAATATATTGGAGTAAAATGGACATGGTAAAATATTGTACATACATGTGCAAATAGTCATAAAATATCAACTCATCATAATGCAATGAGCGAGAGATGCATGTCAAAAAAACGGTGGTGTGTATAAATAAGAGTGGGTACAAATGAAACAAGCATTGACATAGCCAATAGGTCTCGCTTTTGGGACCTTATGTGTTTATTTTGAAGTGTTGGCTATGTTGTAGACTATTGTGGCTGATGTGTTTTATGTAGAAAAGTAGTAATACAAAGTGTTATATGTGGTACTTAGTGGTATTATGTGTAGAGTATTGATGTTGCATTGAGTATAGTGTATTTATGTGGTGTGTAATTATGTGGTACTGAGTGTTGTTATGTGTAGTGTATGTATATTGTATTGAGTGTAGTTATAAATTTGTGGTGTGTTATTATGTGGCACTGAGTGATATTATGTGGATTGTATTATTGTTGTATTGAGTTGAGTGTAATTATGTGGTATGTAATCATGTGTTATTGAGTGGTATTATGTGGGGTGTATGTTGCATTTAGTAGAGTGTAATTATGTGGTATGTAATTATGTGGCAGTGAGTGGTATTATTTGGAGTGTAAGTTGTATTGAGTGTAGTATAATTATGGAGCATATAATGATGTGGCATTGAGTTGTATTATGTGGAGCGATTTTGTGTTGCATTGAGGAGAGTGTAATTATGTGGAGTGTAAATATGTGGCACTGTTTTGTTTTATGTGTAGTGTATTTATGTTGCTTTGAGTAGAGTGTAATTATGTCACATTAAATGTTGTGTTAGTAAGTGGTAATATGTGGAGTGTATGTTGCATTTAGTAGAGTGTAATTATGTGGTTTAAATATGTGGTTTTGAGTGTTGTTTATGTGTAGTGTATTTATATTGTATTGAGTAGAGTGTAATTATGTTGTGTGTTGATATGTGGTATTGAGTGATATTATGTGGATTGTATTTATGCAGTATTGAGTAGAGTGTAATTATGTGTTATGTAATTATGTGGCAGTGAGTGGTATTATGTGGGGTGTGTGTTGGATTTAGTATAATATAATTATGTGATATTGAATGCTATTTTGTGTAGTATAGATGATATTATAATTATGTGAACTTTAATTATGTGGCATTGATTGGTATTATGTGGAGTGTATTTATGTTGCATTGAGTAAAGTGTAAGTATGTGGCATGTAATTATGTGTAGTTAGTGGTATTATGTGGAGCGTGTGTTGCATTTAGTAGTGTTGTATTGTGTGGTGTGATTATGTGGTTTTGAATGGTGTTATGTGGAGTGTCTTTATATTGTCCTGCATTAAAGTGTAACTATGTGGCATGTTATTATGTGATAGTGATTGATATTATGTGGTTTGTATTTATGTTGTATTGAGTAGAGTGTAATCAAGTGGCATGTAATTATGTGGTATTGAGTGGTTTTATGTGGGGTGTATGTTGCACTTAGTAGATTGTAATGATGTTGTGTTATTATGTGGTTTTGAGTGTTGTGTGGAGTGTATTTATATTGTATTGAGCAGAGTGTAAATATGTGGAGTGTTAATACGTGGCACTCCGTGATATTATGTGGATTGTACTCATGCTGTATTGAGTAGAGTCTAATTATGTGATATGTAATTATATGACACTGAGTGGTATTCTGTGCGGTGTGTTTTGAATTTAATATAATGTAATTATGTGTTATGTAATTATGTGGCATGTAATTATGAATTTTTGATTGGTATTATGTGGGTTGTATGTTGCATTTAGTAGAGTGTAATTATGTGGTGTAATTATGTGGTTTTGAGTGTTGTGTGGAGTGTATTTATATTGTATTTAGCAGAGTGTAAATATGTGGCGTGTTAATACGTGGCACTGAGTGATATTATGTGGATTGTATTGATGCTGTATTGAGTAGAGTGTAATTATGTGATATGTAATTATGTGGCACTGAGTGGTATTCTGTGTGGTATGTGTTGAATTTAATATAATGTAATTATGTGTTATGTGAATTATGTTGCATGTAATTATGCATTTTTGAGTGGTATTATGTGGATTGTATGTTGCATTTAGTAGAGTGTAATGATGTGTAATTATGTGGTTTTGAGTGTTGTGTGAAGTGTATTTATATTGTATTGAGAATAGTGTAATTAAGTGGCGTGTTAATACATGTTAATGAGTGATATTATGTGGATTGTATTGATGCTGTATTGAGTAGAGTGTAATTATGTGATATGTAATTATGTGGCACTGAGTGGTATTATGTGGGTTGTGTGTTGTATGTACTATAATGTGATTATGTGTGAATTAATTATGTGGCATTGAGTGCTTTAATTTGGAGGACATTTATGTTGCATTTATTGGAGTGTAATTATGTGTTATGTAATTATGTGTCAGTGAGTGGTATTATGTGGGATGTATGTTGCATGTAATATAGCGTTATTATGTGTTATGTAAATATAGAGTAGTGAGTTGTTTTTTGTGTTGCATTGAGTACAGTGTAATTATGCAGAGTGTAATTATGTGGCACTGAGTGTTATTATATGGAGTGTACGTTGCATATAGTAGAGTGTAATTATGTGATGTAATTATGTGGTTTTGAGTGGTGTTATGTTGATTGTTTCTATTTTGGTATGAGTATTGTGTAATTATGTGTTATGTAATTATGTGGTATTGAGTGGTATTATGTGAAGCGTATTTATGTTGCATTGAGTAGAGTGTAATTATGTGGTATGTTATTACGTGGTACTGAGTGGTATTATGCGGAGTGTATGTTGTATTTAGCATAGTGTAATTAGGAAATAAGGATATTTGCCGTAGAACAATATAGTTATTTAGCAGTTGACTGAGTTAGTTAGTTTATGAGAGAGTGAGTTAGTGAGATAGAGTGAGAGAGTTAGTGATTTAGTGAGAGAGAGCTGTAGAAATGGAGTTAGTTAGTAAGTGATAGGTTTAGAGTGAGTTAGTGAGTGGGAGAGGATGTTAGTTATTGATAGAGGTTTTTTTGTGAAAGATTGAGCTATTTAGGCAGGGAGAGTGTTATAGAGTTAGTTTTTGAGGCAGAGAGTTAATGCAAGAGAGAATTTTTGAGAATTTGTGTTGTGAGAGATATTATTTTATATTTACTGCTGAAATAGAGTTCATTGTTGAGAGTTATTGTATGGGAGTTTATAGTTATTTTGTTAGTGAGCGAGTTAGTGAGAAAGTGAGTTATTGAGATAAACAGTGAGTTAGTGTGAGCGAGCTATTGAGAGTGAGTTAGGCAGTAAGTGTATGAGTTAAAGTGAGTTAGTTAGTGAGAGAGGGAGTTATTTTTGGAGAGAGAGAGTTAGCTAGTCAGATATTTTATTTACATTTCATACCTATGGCTATGCTAATGTAAATGTAGTCAAACAAATGTGCCTACGATGTTCAGAGGTGAGAAGTTGATCGGCAAGGTAATTACATTTTTTTAAACTTATGCCTTGTGAAAAACAACATCCCGGATGCTTAGTCTAACTTAAAAACATTTTGTTTTAGTTTTTGCGTTCATTATCAAGTATTATTTCCACTTTTCTTGATTTTAATTGAAGTAGCCGATAACCGTACCAGCAGACACCAGCTAAATTTAAGCCCCCTGCAGGCGTTTACATTACGGCCCTGTTTTGCGCAACATGTAATAGCTTGGCGTGGTACATTCTAAAACCCACCGAAAGCAGTTAAAGTACAAGGGGGTTGGGGGAAAGAGAACAGGCAGAGGGGAAAGGAGGACCAAAGAGAAACTCTTTTTAAAGAAAGGGAGAGGTTGAGAGTAAATATGAATAGAGGGTAGCTCAGATCATAAAGACAGGGAGTACATGTTTTAAAAAATCTGGCTAAACAAACGTACCTACGATATTTAGGAGTAAGAAGCTGATATCTGAAGTAATTAATTATGATTTAAACTTGTGCCTTGTAAAAATAAACATCCCGGATGATCTGTGTTGTTATTATTTATTTTTATTAAGTTTATGAACAAAGGTTCTTCTTTTTCCTGCAATCTTTTTGTTTTTATAAGAATTTGCCAATGACCGTCCCACCAGACACCGGCGTAATTTAAGTACCCTGCAGTCGATAACATTATGGCCCTGGTGTGAGCAATACCCAACATTTTTGCGTAGTACACCCCAAAATAAACAAAAAAATACGTAAAATATGGGGTTAGTTGGAAAGTGGTCGACTTATTTATTGTAGTGTAGATTTACTGTAATGTTTCTGGTTTTGCCCATGCGCCCTTGTGTTGACTGAGGCAAAACAGCTTTGTGTACTGAAGATGTAAACACTGTGAAATAAGCTGCAATACATGGGGTCACGGGAGAGAGGAGAGGCAGAGGGGAGAGGATGATGGTAGAGAAAGCGTTTTATGATGTGTGGAGAGATAGGAGCATATTGGAATGAGGCAGGTGAGGATCAAACGAAGGAAGAGAAGTTTACGGCAGAGCTGTTTTTATTTGGGAAGTGGGGGAGGTGTGCTGTCTGCCTGCTATCACTGTGGCGGCGCTAGTCTGCTTCCGAAAGGGAGAGGCTGAGGGTAAATAGAAACGGAGGGTGTCTCATAGTAAAGAGATAGGGAGTTTGGTTCCCCAACCAACAAAATGTAAATGTGGCCAAACAAATGTGCCTACAATGTTCAGGGCAGAGAAGTTCATTGGCAAAAGTAATTACAGTTTTTTAAACTTGTGCCTTGTGAAAAACATCCCGGATGCTTAGTGTTGCATAAAAATATTTTTATTTTAGGTTTTGCGCTAAGTATCAAACATTATTTCAACTTTTATAGATTTTAATTGCAGTAGCCGATAAGCGTACCGGCAGACACTGGCAAAATGTAAGCCCCCTGCAGGCGTTTACATTACGGCCCTGTTTTGCACAACATGCAACAGCTTGGCAAATATGAACAGAGGGTAGCTCACATTGTAAATACAGGGAATACATGTTTAATAAAATGTGTCTAAACAAACGTGCCTACGATGTTGAGGGTAGAGAAGCTGCTATCCAAAGTAATGAATTCTGATTTAAACTTGTGCCATTATATATTTTATTTAAAGATACCACCCCCCCCCCCCCCCGGCGCTGTAAGACCACACACAAATCAATATATGCCTCTACAACTCTGGAACACTACACTTAATGGTCATGACTGCAACATTTTATAAAAACAAAACAAAACAACGTCAAGCCTCTCTTGTATGTCTGCACCCGCCTCGAACAAGGCTCTTTACAATGCATCGTTGTAGATAGAGGTACTTCATACATACATACAGTTCAACCATCTTCCGTGTTGTTTTAAGGGCACGTGGTTTAAGATCATCGAAAGACGTGAGTCTGAGGCGAACACTCACCCATTGTCTGCCTACTATAGCACGTGTTAGCAGCGAGCGTGTAACCCCGCAAACTGTCCTGCTAGCTAAGTGACCGGTGGCCTTGAAAAGTGTCTACGTAAAATATTACTTTTCAGCAGTTTAACCCTGTAAAGTTGAGACTGGAATCTAGGGGAAGGTATTAGAGGGCGAATTCGGACATCCTCACAGGTAGGAAGGTGGGCGTGTCAATAAATATTTACAATAAAGAAACTCAGCCTTTAGTAGTTTGTTTATAAACGTAAAGTTGGTCAGATAGGCTTGCAGTTTGCAGGCATGCTTTGGCAAGCGCAGCAGTTCAAAGTGAAGTGATTTACATGACTTAATAGACGAAACGGTGATAGTTTTGGTGTTTAGGTGGTAAAAATATTGCTATTTGACCAGATTTCATTTAATGAGAGAGACTGTCCAAAGAAGAGAATGTGCAGTCTTACATGTAATGTAATGAGGGGTGATAAAAAGGCTAGGTTGTGCAGGGTGAGAGCGGGGCTCGACTCTCATATGCGAGGTGAAAGATTGGATGCGAGGGGCTCAAATGGGTTTCAGTGGCGCGTTCATCTTGCGGGAGTGAGCAGGAGCACCATCTGTTTGCAAGTTAATTACAAACCGATGGTTTCAAAGCTCGCTCCCGCAAGGGAATCGACAAATGTGCACGCGTTGCAATTGAAAGCAATGCAAAGAGTGCACGTTTTTGGCCCAAAAAGTGAATCGATTTCTAAAGGTCTCCTCCTATGCAACGCTTGCGCGCTGCGTAGGCGAGACCTAACAATAGAGTGCACAAGGAAAATAACTCGTTCCGCATCATGGGTTGAAGGGAATACCACTGTGCGGTTTAAACAAGCTCAATGATTTCAGTTAGGTTCCAGTATTAGTTTCTTGCTGTTTTGCTCGAGTAGTCAGCAATTTTGATCTTATGGACCACATCCATCTTAAAAACTTAGCAATCTGGAAATGCGTCAGAATGCTACGCCAACCTATGGGTGGCGTAGCGAAGTGCAACGAGGAGAAATGTTTTCATTTCTCCTCGTTTTTTCCTCTTTCAATGCGTGCTGCATTCTACAGCACACATTGATAGAGGAAATCACCTCAATTGATTGTTTTTGTGCAGAAAGGTGCCCCTTCCTGCACAAAAACAATCTCCCCATGTCGCAGGCATCCTTGCACCATGGTGCAAGGGTGCCTGCGTCGGTGCATGGCAGCAGTTTGTGCGCCAGTGCAGGGTTAAGCACAGAGATGCAACATATTGTTGTAAATATGTTGCATCCCTGTGCTTCGAAACTAACGCAGTGCGGCACAGCAAAATGACTTGCGTCACCGCACTGCATTAGTTTCTTGTAGATCTGCCCCTACATTCTCAGAGCAACGTTACTGTGTCTGGTACCTAAGGTCTTGCAGAGCTGTGCCTTGCCAGGGCCTACATAGACGTGACAGACAAACAGCACATGCGGATAGGTTTCAACATGCTCTATGCAAAAGGGGCACTTATTGTCAACAGGTGAGGACCATTTGGCAGTAAAAGATTTTCGTGGTAGGGAGCCCACTCTAAATTGAAAGTAAAGTTTCCGATCAAGGGGCTTTGAGATTGTGTCCCAATAGAGCTCAAAGCTTGAGCAAGGATTAAATATTAGAAATTGCCCCATCAGTGGAATACTGTTACTTGTTCTAATATTGTTTTGTCCCACCATTTCCCAGTATCTTTCCTTGATTTCTTCTTTCATTGGAACCCGGGTACTAGATGGAGTTTCCCATAGATTTGGCATTCCCATGCAGATCAGAACACCTTTGATTTCACAGAGCCAGACAATTTTATGAAAGTGGTCTGCCTCAATGACACCCCTAAGAGCCGTAGTGAATGTGGCCAGCTCAGGAGTGGACCAAATTCTACGCAAATATAATATAGGGCGTAGTCTGGTAATGTCTATCAGCAATTTCCTTCCTAGGTCGTTAAGCCTAGGTAGCACAGGAGTACTTTGTGGTAAGCTAGTGATCATTTGGAGAAACCTATTCTCTGCTGTGGCGAGCTAGGTCAGTTTCTCAAAGTCCCATAATTCCGACCCATATAGGACCGAGCGCACCACTTTTGCATTGTAAATCTGCAACACCGGGCCAACTGGCTTCATCAGAGAAGTTTTAAATTCATTGTTTAAAGCACTAGCTAGCTGGCAATGTTTCAGTGCTATGGTTTCAGTGTGGGTCCTCCAGCTAATTATTTTCTCTAGTATGATTCCTAAATATGTGAATGCATCAACCTGTTCTAGGGGATCCCCCTCCAGATTTATTCTACTCCTAAATGCTCTGTGCTGGTTGAAAGACATAAATGTAGTTTTAGTTGTGTTAATATTCAGCTCTCGTAGGTTGCAGAACTCTTCTGAATGAGATAGCAAACGCTGTAACCCACTAGGAGTTTTTGAGATGATAAGCGTGTCTTTAGCAAACATTAGGATCGGAAACTTTTTGCCTGCTAAGACCGGAGCATCAGTGGGAAGGGAAGCTAAAAATTGAGATACTCCATTAATAAAGAGAGAGAATAGAGTGAGGGCCATTACATACCCTTGACGAACTCCCTTTTCAACTGGGAAGGGTTCTGTTTTTTTTCCCTGTGAGCCCCAGCGAATTTGGGCAAAATTGTTCATGTGTAATCGAACAATAAGGGATACGTGGCATCCCCCCTCTTGAAGGACCCCCATAACTAAACAAAAAGTGGACTTAAGGTCTACGAAGTCGGCATGCATGCTGCCTTTGCCTAACACAGCAGTCCGCCAATATAATAACAGGAAGTGGAAGGCTTGATCTATTGTGTTGATGTGTGCATGAAAGCCCGCCTGCAGCGGGGTTAAGATATCATTACTCTCAATTCACTCCTCGACCTTTGCTAGGATAATGCGAGCTACCACCTTTTCGATTGAGTCAATTAGGCTTATAGTTCTATAATTTCCAGGCAGACATCTACCACCCTTTTTATATATTGGTATGATCTCCACCCCCCTCCATGAGTTGGGGATGAGAGCGCCATGGGAAATAGGGTTTGCTAACAACATAATGTACCTGCCCCAATTATCCAAGTCAGTTGGATATGGCTGGATGGTGAAGGGCTCACCCTCATATTCGTCATTGTTGGCACATTGTTTGGCAAAGTGTTTGACCCAAGAATCTGGGGCTACATAATCTTGTGGGGGAAGAGAATGTACGACCTACCCAATTTTACTATGTTCCAGAAGTGATGGAGATTATTTTTAGAGCACACTAATTCAGGATCTTGCCACCTACTTTCGTCATTTAGCTCACCGCATGTTGTTTGAGGTTAATAGATTTCTAGTGGTTGATAAATTAGAGGTGTGTGTAACTTCATTTAGTTTCTCAAATTCAAATACAGAACACTATGGGTTATGATAACTCTCCACTCTCTTCATTACAACCATGTCCTTCAGGGCATGCCATCATTTTAGATCGATTAAGAGATAATCAATTTGACTTGAGTGATAACCATGATTATATGTGGTGGCTCCTTGTCTATTAGAGATGGTTCTGACATTGGCTGCCCTTATGCCTCATTCCAGCCAGAAAGCTTTGAGTTGGATAGCCACTTCTGTCCATCTTTTAATTGGTGGTAATTCTAGACTGGGGATGCTCCACAGTGCATCTTCCTCCCCCGCCAGATCATTATCCTCACTATCTAGTGGCTCAAATGTTGAGTTGAAGTCCCCCGTTATTACAATCAATGCTGCACCTTAGAGTTTATCTACCAGCTCTTCTAGAGCCGTTACAGTTACGGACTTCTGCCCACCTCTAACTCCTCTCGCATACACATTGTAAATGTCAATAATGTCCATAGGGACTGGTCAACAGCCGAATGGCAAGGATATCCGGGCTCTGAGTTGGAAGTACCTGTATCTTAAAATCAATATCTTGGCGGATCCAGATTGTTAGCCCCCACCGATGGGCGACCCTTACTGCCATGACTTACAGGAACATAGTAGTTCAAATGCCCAGGGTGAAAAAGCGGGTCTACGGACCAGGTTTCCTGGAATACACAAATATCATACAAAACTACAAAGCTGTTCCAGTTTGAGGAATCAACCTTTGATCTTGACCCGGCTATGTTCCATGACGTAAAGGATCTTCGGCGTGCCACGGGGTTCAACTCTGTTGGTGATCTATCCCCAGGAGCTAAGGTACTAGGTTTATGATTCAACCAGCTCTTAGTTATAATAGAGTCAGTGGTCCCCGTGGGCAAGTTTATTGTTAAATGCTGGACATT
The DNA here is from genome assembly GCF_964204655.1 of Triturus cristatus. Classification (NCBI taxonomy): domain Eukaryota; kingdom Metazoa; phylum Chordata; class Amphibia; order Caudata; family Salamandridae; genus Triturus; species Triturus cristatus. The sequence goes on from NC_140590.1 coordinate 849,458,991, forward strand.
GGCCCTGCTGATGTGTGCTGGTATCGGAGACCAATTATGTCCATGGGGGGGGTAACTGTGAGCATCAATCTATTTCCCTTGATGATGTCGCCACCGTGGGGGGCAAGGATGGATGGGATGGGCTGGTCTATAAGATCATTTCAGAGAGGTTGTACTTAAAACGAATACTGGTTTTGACAAGATGCTGGGTATGAGCATTAAATGCCACCAGTTTCTCGACTAGATCTCGGTGTGAGATTGTGAATGTAATGGAATCCAGATAAGTCCCTCGTGGGGAGCATCTTTTGGCCCCTATGATATCATCCCTTATAATGGATCGACCAACCCTCCCATGTCGAATCCATTGGGTGCACTTGTTTATTAAGGAGTCTTCATCTTCTTTGGTTATACATGGCAGGTGTTTTGGCAGATTTATTAAGTGTACTAAACATCTCTTGTCGAGAGCCCTCGCTACATTAGGTTGGGCTTATAGGGTGCTTGCCTGGGGAGGGGGGACCTGGGGCCACAGTGTGATTAACTAACTGCCAGTGGCCTGCATGATTTTGGGCTGCCCTGTAGGGATGAATGACTAATGCGCGATTCTTATTTTTGCATGTTGTTGGATAATTCCTGCCCACTCCATTCAAGATTTGCCATACAGGACCCTGAATGAACCCGCCGGACTGCCCTGGGAAATACACCTCTCTTCGATCACCATCTGTGTGACCTCCCATCTATTTTTTAACATATTGGACATCAGACAGTTCCTTATGTAGGGAATCATAAAGACCGCTAACTGTTGTTTTAAGTGCTCTAATTTCCCAGACTATATCCATGATCTACAATTTGAAAAGCTTTGGGGACAGTTCCTCAGAGGGTGAGGTATCAGTAGTTATACTGGAGTGCTTGTCTATGTTTGTGCGTGGGGCTATTCTCAGTGGATGGTGTTTTGTATCCTTATGTCAGTCCTAACTCGGCAAGGGCGAGAAATCTATATGATTCAGTTTATTGGTGCTGCATTCTGTATTCAAGCAATCTGGATTTGATGCTGTGCTGGCCTCTATATCCTCCCTGGTTACCTGGCTCCCCTGGGTGGTAATTATATCCAATGGTTTTGGGTGGTCTAGAAGGGGTAAGAACCTATTGCTACAAGGGAAGACGGTTGTGATCGTGGGTGGAATGCTGTCAGCACTAGTCGGACTTACAGGTGGTATGTTGGTGGCTTCCGAGAGCTGATTCTTGCTAGCTACCCTTTTAAAAATGGGCGGTATACGCCCAATTTTTGTGGGGCTTCTGGGTGCGTGTGGGATATTGGGCTTTGGCGCACTATCAATAGCAATTGGGTCGAGGCGCTCCTCACATTCAATCAATAAATTGTCCATACGATCCAGCACACCAACCCCAGCCATGGGACTAAGGTTCTGAGATTTCTTTTTTGCTTTCTTCTTGTGGGCTTCTCCCAACCCTTCCTTGGTCACTTTCCGCTTCCCCATAACAGCCCAATTAGCAGGAGGGGAGAGAGGGGTCAACCAGCTGGGGCCCAAAGGAGAACTCTAGTGCATATCTCAGAAAAGTTCCAGGCTGGTGCACAGAACCTACATAAAGTGAATATCAAACCATGATCACTCTTAGTAGCATACAGTAACAGCACACAGTCCCTATTATAATAAATGTCGGCAGTCTCTGGGGCAGGATGTTAGGGAGGTGGCCTAGCGCGGCTTCTTCCGGCCTATGACGGGCGTGGGCGGGTCCGCCCTTGGCCTGCGTGCATCCCACAACGCTGGAGGAGAGGCAGGGCTTTAAGCACGGTGACCACGTCTCCCCCTCGCCATCAGCACCAACAAGCAGTTGCACCCTGGGACAGGAAGTCCCACCAGGGTGTTGAGTCCGGGCAAATGAGACAAGTGAGGCCTCCAGCAGTGGCAGCAATGCATCCCACGCTGTGTGGAAGAGGCAGCGCTTTAAGCACGGTTATCAAGCCTCCCCCTTGCCTTCAGCGCCAACATGCAGTTGCACCCTGGGACAGGATGTCCCACCAGGGTGTTGAATCTGGGCAAATGCGGCAAGTGAGGCCCCCATCAATGGCAGCAATGCAACATCATCATGTGTGTACAATATGAAAAACTGGGAGAATCTCAGACCTCACTTCAATATTCTGACAGCTGTGCAGGTGGATGAGATTTAACTCTTCCAATGTTAAACAAGAAACCAAAGCATTTCCTCACAGCATTTCTCAACACCCTCTGTTCAAGGCTGAACAAGCACCAAACAAATATTGGGAAATACCTCTAAACCAACCCTCACTTGCACATTCCAATTCCTTTCAGGTCCTGATTCAACCTTATATGAGAGATTATTTATGAGAGTGTTGCGTCACATTTACACCACGGAACGCTGTACATGCGTGACACAACCCTCTAAGCCAGATATTTTAAGCCCCCACTTTGTGTGGCTCTGAGTGGCTTAAAAAATCTGGAGTAATGCAATGGAGCACAAATTGCTGCGTTGCGTTACTCTGCCCCGGAAATGCTTTCCATGGGCTTGGCGTGGATGTTCCTATGCAACTCCCATGGATTTTGACTCATCCCCAGAGTTACAGGAGAATGTAAACCTGGGGATATGCCAAAATCTTATACCTTCCCAGGGGAGGCGTAATGAGGAGAAATATATCTATTTTTCCTTGTTTCTTCCTCTTTCTCAGTGTACTGCGTTCTGCAGCACCCATAGAAAGAGGAATGCGCCTCCAGGCACAAAAACAATCCTGCATGCAACACAGACACCCTGGCAGCAGGGTGTCTGCGTTGGCTAGAGGATGATAAATGGGAGTCAGAACATGAGAAAGATATTTCTCCTCATTACACCTCACCTTGGGAGGTGTATCTTTTTGGCACATTTCCAGGTTATCCAGTTCTGGTAAATCTGGGAATGCATCATAAACCATGGGAGTTGCATGGGAACACCCATGCAACAATAATGGAACGGCCCCCTGGCGCTGTGTAAGGCAACACAGTGATTATCGCTACATGACTTTACTCAAAATTTATGAAGCCAATCGGAGTCACGCAAGGTGGCTTGTGTGGCTTCATAAATCTCATTTTTGAGTTGTGTCACTCTTGCACCACGTTACGTGGTGCAATAGCAATGCAACAGAGCTTGTAAAAATGCCCATTAGTTTGGTTGAGCTCTCAGCCATGCTGAGTATTGTTTGACTAATGGTGATATATCCTTTAAAAAGAAATGGAATTCCCCCTATCTGCTTGGCTGACTTGTCTAAATTGTGTGGTACTGTGTACATTGCTTTATTTCACTGTGCCTCGCCTCCCTTCTCTTCCAAAATTGTTACAACCGTGAACAGACCATTTAAAAGGTGGCCGTATTCCTACAGAGTGCAAGGATATTCCACCGCGGAATGACTAAGGGTCCATGGAGCGTGGCTCAGACCGGCTTATGTGGTTTTCCCATAAGGCTGGAGGCTCGCGCTTCTCCCTCCACCTGCCATATATACATGCCTCTCTCATCTCACGCCTTCCTTTGTTTAAATTGTTGCAGACAGTGTTAAGCAGATGCTTTTATCAGAGCGCACAGTCGTTTCTGTCTAGAGAGACCCTACTGGTGGGCAGCTGGTCTTGGAACAATTTGCAGAACCAGAAGTTTGTTTCCAGCAGCCGGCCCCTTTCTCTAACAATCTCTCATTAAGCTCCTCTCGTTAAGCTGATACATCTCCTTCGCGTCTTTCATGTCTGATGGTGATTTTATTCTTTTTGTTTTAGAAGGTTTTTTTTTACAATTTTAATTCACATTTCTGAATTATATTAGTAGGTAGATGAAATACATATTCCATTTTGCTACCATGACTCTCCCTCTCTTTTACTACATTTGTCACTCTCTTTTTAATTGCAGTAAAGATAGGAATGCATTTATTTATAAACTGGCTTTACAATTTGTTTTGAATTTTTTAGTTCTTTCCCTGGAATGCCAATCACTTCTTATAATTTAAGAGTCAAAATGCAGTTTGAAATGAAAGTGAAGTGACATGGTAGACTGCCAACATTTGTCTTCGCAAGAGATATTTTTTTAATAAATGATGATTCTGGAGCAATCCACCTCAAGACTCCCACAGGGAAGCCAAACACCTATAATAATGCACACCAACAAATAATGTTGTAAACTGTTAATCAGACTTTTTACTGTAGATCATAATGAGCATTTCTAAACCATCCACTCAAGACCCATATGCAATAAACTGACCACAAACACTCGGATACCACAGACAGCTTCCTGGTAAGATACACAGTCCATTGATCATCTTCACTTCTGGAAATATCTTTAAAGATGAGTGGTAAATAAAATCACTCACGGAAATTATTTGTGATTTTTTTATTATCTATGTGATTTATTTATGTAATTTTGTCCTACATCGGGTGGGTAGACCATTTAAACATGGCAGAGGATTAGCCATGATTGAACAAGTGTCACTCAATTTGTTCAAGGCTCTTAAATTTAACATCGAATGCTCCAAAACACAATCCTTTAGAGGATTACTAATCTATCGCCCCTCTGGTCCAAGGACTATTTTTACACAAAAATAGGTCCCCTCTTAGAGGAAGGTCTATGCGCTAAAGACATCACAATTCTTTGTGATTTCACTTTTCACTTGGCAAATACTGTGGATAATTACACGTTGGCCCTTACTGAGACTCTTGGCGGTTTTGACCTGTCCCAACTAGTTTTTGATCCCACCCATACAGAATGATACACACTTGATGGGATGTTTACCAATAACCCTCAATTGAAAGTAAAAGACTCCCTGCCATTATCCTGGACCAATCATCATGCGGTCATGTTTGACATTATGTTAAAACCTAAATATGAAAACAAAGAGAGGGGGGAGAGGAGGATATAGTTAGGTTTGTCCTCCTTGGTACTTATAAGACAAAGAAAGATCCGAGATCGTGGATCAGGAAACCTAGCTAGTAGGGAAATGAATAAATTCATTTACGCTCACTAGCTAGGTAATTTTTAAACAACTACCCACACCACTCCCCCTTCACTGCACTACACATAGTCTTTATAACTCAGTGCTCCTACGTAACTGTCGCAAGTCGCAGCACGCCCCAAGCAGTAGATGCTTGGGATGGCCCCAATGATGAAGCATGTCACCTAGGGGAAACCTTTGGTGAGTGAGGGGACTCAAGAAAATAATTCTCTTTTCTTTATTTGAGGTGCGTCTTACTTCTTCAGTAGACCCCTCCAAAACCTAAAGATGCCCCTGAAAAGCCTCTCTACCAATCTTTTAAATCCCGTGCCAGGGAAAAAGTACAGGCAGGCTACTTAATCAAACATTAGCAGACTCGTTGCCCACACACATTGGAAATGTTTAAAAGACCACCCTGAATTATAACGAATGGCTAAATTCTCCCTTATCCATCTCTACCCAGCTTAGAGTATCGCATTCTCGAAGAAATAAATGTTCAGCCCCCTAGTTTATCAGGAACCTTAGAATAAAGAAGCAAGGGGCATATTATCAACAAATGGCGTTAAAGTTATCGCCGCTTCAGCGACAGAAAACTGCCGCTAAAGCGGCGATAATGGGCTTGATAATATGCCCTTGAGAATTCCAGTAGAAGCCCATGTTGTGGTGTCAACATGAGCTTCTATTGGAATTCTCACGGGCATATTATCAAGCACATTATCGCCGCTTTAGCGCCAGTTTTCTGCCGCTAAAGCGGCGATAAGTTTAACGCCGTGCTTGATAATATGCCCCAAAGTTTGCAGTCGTGAAGAGTAGAAATGGAGGAAAGAATACAATAAGGCAGAAAGAGTCAAATACAATATTTGTATGGATAACTGCAAAGTGCTCTTGTTTAAGGAGAAAAACGTATACATTTCACTAAAAAAAATTGAAGTGGCAAAAAATTATTCGAAATAACTTTCAGGTTGTGTCCAAATTGGCTTCAATTCCTAGAACTAATTCGACTGACAGCAGTCAGGCCTTTTGGGACACATTTGCCAGTTTCTTTCACAACAAAGTGGTCCAGATTTTAAATAAATTTGATCAAAACAAAACTATCAGACTGGCTGGCATATTCCAACTGGCCTTACAAGAGGAACATTCCAAGTTTACAGATATCTCTCCTCTTTCGGTCAATCAAGTAACTTCGTTAATCCTAGCTACTAAATCTGGCTCGCCTATGGATCCATGTCCTCCGGCAATCACCAAACTATCAAAAGAAGCAGTGTTGACCTGTATGACAAGCATTTTCAAATAGAAGTTTGGGTCAGGATGCTTTCCTACTCAATGGAAGGAAGCATTCACACTCCCTCTACTAAAAAAATCAAATCTAAGCCACAAGGACCCGCATAATTACCGGCCTATCATGCAACTACCTCCACCAGCGAAGGTCATAAAAAAGGTTATGAATCCAGAACTGGCACAGATTTTACAGGACAACCTACTGCTAGATACCACCCAATTTGGGTTCAGGAGCGGTTATACTATATATTAACAGCTTTGCTTAAGAAAACAGAAGAGGTTAGAATGATAGTGGACGGAGGTGGCAGTGCACCACTTGCACTTCTTGATTTATCAGCATCCTTTGATACGGTTGATCATAAGATTATTATTATTATTAGTGCATAGCTACCCTAGGGCATCCCAGTGCTAGTGGCTAGACAGTAGGGGACATGATTGGATTATAGGGCAGAGTGTTGAAAACCCAGGTTTTAAGAAGTGTTTGAAAGGGGAGATGGCGGGATTCCGAGCAAAGGTGTAGGGGCAGTGTGTTCAAGAGTCTAGCTACATTATAGGAAAAAGATCTTCCTCCACTTCTTACCCTCCTGATTTTGGGGATGACTGTGAAGTAAGGATTGGCTGAACAAAGGCATTTTCTAGGGCGGTAGGAAGTGATGAGGGAGCTGTTAATAGCAGGGCCATTTCCCCACATGGTCTTATGGGTTATGCGCACAGACTCGAATTTTATTATTTCCAGAATAGGCAGCCAGTTGAGGGACTTCAGGGCTTGCTTGGCCGACTGAGTTTTCGGGACCCCAAGCAACAGCCTAACAGCGCAATTCTGCGTGACTTGGAGCTTCTTTATAGTTGCTTTAGGTGCTCCTAAGTACAAAGAGTTGTCATAGTCCAGGTCCGATAGGACCAAGGCCTGTATCAGGATCCTCCTTGCATCCATCGGAAGGAGAGGGAGAACCTTCCGAAGTAGTCTAAGGGTGCCAAAGCATGCTCCTGTCACTCTCACTGCTTTGTGGTCAAACTTAAGAGAGTTATCCAACCAAATGCCCAGGCTTTTGATCCTAGTCTTGGGAGCTGGGGCAGTGCCCAGGCAGGAGGGCCATGTCTGTTTGAGATCCATGCTAGAGGTGCTGCCCAGGAGCATTAGTTCTGTTTTTCTTCCGTTAAGTTTGAGGCATGAGTGCTCTATCCAGGAGGCCCCTTTCTCCAGACAGGTTTCAAAGTCTGAGGGAAAGTTTTGGGTGCCTTTGAGGGAAATTACCAGATGTGTGTCACCTGCATAGGTGACGATTTTGATCCTGTGGGGCAGGATGATATCAGCGAGTGGCCGCATGTACACATTAAATAATGTTGGGTGGACTCACATCTGCCCAACACCATTGCATATTGGAAACCGCCCAACCACAGGTTTGCGGCTCGTACCACAGTATTTGGATGCGACCGCCAATAGTGAGGTACATAACATCCATTTTTCAACGGAAGCTTGAAGGGCAGGCAGAAAAAGCATGCAGCACAAGCTTCCATCGGAAAATTGATGTTTTGAAACATCCCTGCACCATGTGACAGGCACCACACGGTGCAGGGATGTTAAGGGAGGCACCATAGGTGGCCCCCAGGCCCAATGTGGAGGGCTGAGGGAAAGGGGGGCCTGTTCGAAGGCCCTAATATCACTGTCTGACAGCCTTTCCATGTCAGAAAGGCCAACATGGAATGGCTGTCGAAAACCGACATCATAATCCAGAAGGCGGGTACGTCGTCATTAAGGGATTATGCATTATTTCTGATGGACCGACAGACTCTTTGAGCCCATTGGAACTACGTTGTAATCCCTCCGCGGTTTTAACTTCGACGGCCGTCATCCTGATATGGCGGTCGTACTTTAAACCTACCATGTCGGGCGGAAAGGTGGTTGGAAGCTTTCCGCCTGAAATCATAATCAAGCCTTTGGTTCTTCTCTAGTTAAGGATCATTCTATATCCAATCACGCAGAGCTAGGGCTTTGACACCTTCGAGTATTTGCTTTGCTTTAGAAGTTACTATAACATATGTGGCTTTTATAGTGTCAATCATGCTACTGAGCAAGAAAGCAATGTACATGGGAGAAGCAGCCCACAATATAGATAAGTAAGATGGCCCGGATCACTTGGGAAGGGCAGAGAGCATTGAGGAACAAGGATGTATAGGAAACAAGGTAGGCCTGGAAGCCTGACATGGGGTTTCAGGCTGGGTAAGCAGAGAAGGGCATGGCCAAGATTGGGGTGCAGGAGTCAAAAGGACTCAAGCAATTCAAGACGTTCTCAGAGAATTCAGCAGGGGTTATGTTAGTATCCCAAGAGGCCTTACGAGACTTGAAAAAAAAAAGTGTGTGGCAACAGTCAAATTAGGGATGCATTCTTTGGTTCTTGGAAGTGACTATGAGGAGCACAATCTTTATGTTATGACATCCGGTTAGAAGATTGGCATTGATATGACCTCATGCAGTTTATGGCATCTTCAAACTGCAATTCTTTCTACAGTTTGGATTCAAATCATGTCTTGTTTTTGGGCATATTCTATCATCTCTCAGCGCCTTCAATATACTTTCTGTTTGTGAGGAGCATTGACATTTTTCCCATTCTTTCGAGAAATGCTAAAAGCAACAGATATGATTTATCGACTCTGAAGATAACTATGGAACATTGCGAGCCATCCGGAGACCTCAGCTCTGCTACCTAACTAGATGTTTTGATGATGGTGGAACCACATGGGTCTCTTCTCTCAGTAAAATGGGAGTGCTTAGAAGCAAAGGGGAGAGGAGTTGGCCTAACAGCTAGGGCAGTCGTACTCAAATCTGGGGAACCAGGTTCGAGTCTCGGCAATGACGCTGAACATCCTGTGATTCTGGGCAAATCACTTAATCTCCGCGTGCCTAACAAAAATGAATGTGTCCTCATGTAAAGCAACTAGTGCTATGTAAAGCGTTCTGATACCCGATACCTTCAGGTCAAGTTTCCGCTATATAAAACTCCGTAAAATAAAGTAGCCAAACCCAATTAAGTGCCATATAAAAAAAAATCTTTACATTTGCATCTTAGTTGTCCAATCTGACTTTGAGAAATGCAGGGCACCAGTCGGGGGTACACGCGGGTACACGACGTCCACCCATTCTTTTCACAGGGTGGACTCCGTCCCCCCTGCTTAGAAGTTGAGCCCCACAGAAATATGTTGAACTTGTCCCAGTGTAATTTTGAAACACCGGGACACCTTCATCAGCTCCTGCACATTGTCTGCTTTCGATTCCCAGCAGCAACGTGCAGGCAGGGAAGCGGCCTTTTTTTCAACCTCCAGCTGGGCAACGATAAAGACAAAAGTTAGGGGGCCATCAGGCCTCATTTTGATCGGGTGTCAGACTGGAGGCGTCCTGGAACCTCACAAATGCAATACACCAGGGAGAAAACAAAAGCACACAGCTCACAGGTACTTAAGAGATACATGCTTTTTTACTTTGTTGTGTATAAGTGCATGCACTGTAAGAATGTCAGATGGGTTGGTCTGTCTCATTATTTTCACAAATAATTTGAATAGCACTTCTTTATTTCTTTTATAGTGCTACTCACCCCAATGAAGAGTGTTAAAGCACTTTACATAACATACACATTATCCATTCCAAATAAATCATTTAAGTGTGTAAATTAATGTACAAGATGTGTTACATGAGACGGTCACGGTTACAAGGTGTAGGAGTCAAATACCCTTCATAGCTCACTGTGGTCTACCAGAAGGATTACAATTTATTAACTGCAAGTAACAAAAGGATCTGGGGGCCCGATTTACAGATTTTTCTCAGTTTAGGAGTAGTAAAGTTAGGACTCCTAACTTTACTACTCCTAAACTGAGAAAAATCCTAACATTAAGAATTTCGGTATTCACGGAAGGCATTTAGGAGTTCTAAAGTTAGGAGTCCTAACTTTACTACTCCTAAACTGAGAAGAATCCTAACTTTAAGACTTTCGGTATTCACAGAAGGCATTTAGGAGTCCTAAAGTTAGGAGTCCTAACTTTACTACTCCTAAACTGGAAAAAAAATCCTAACTTTAAGACTTTCGGTATTCACAGAAGGCATTTAGGAGCTCTAAAGTTAGGACTCCTAACTTCTGTGAATACTGAATTGAGTAAGTGCCTTCTGTGAATACCAAACTGAGTAAGTGCCTTCTGTGAATACCAAAATGGTAGCAAGTTTAGGATTTTGTCTTAAATTGGTTCTGTGAATCGGGCCTTCTGTGTTCATAGCGGTAATTCACTTACCAATCTACATAAAATAAAAATCTGTGATCTGCATGTTACATGATATGCTTTGCAGGAGAGAACTTTAAAAAAAATATATATATTTTATTGCATTTTCAGTTGGCATGTTATAACATACACATATCAGAGCATCACTTCCAGTGAGGTCACTTCCTGTAATGCCACATGCAATGTCACGCGTCATGACGTCATGTGCTTTGACAGCAGGCGTCATGATATCACTGGCATACTGCCTGACTTGGTCTGTCCACCCACTCCTTTTTTTAGGACTTGTGCCCTGGAGAAATGGTTAGGAGTGACATGGATTCCATTCTCATTGCAGTAGAGATTCAATCTATGGTTTACAGTAGAGTTGCCCTGCACAGGATGCAGGAGGGCCTGATCCAGGCAAGAAACTTGCAAAGACTATGTAAAATAAACGCACTTATTAATGAACTGAAATGACAATGATTTACATAGTCGATTCTTATACACAAACCTCTGGCATGCATTCTGCTCTCGGGGACGTACTTTGCAAGTATGTAGATTTGAAGCGCAGGTTAATGGCAGGCAGGCTCTGCTTCAAATGGCGATGCACTTTACACAACTCTCGGGTCTTTTAATCCGACGACACTTTGCTACCGACGTGCGCGAGAGATGGATTACGGAGGACGTGGCTTTGAGGCAAGGGTCATGCTACCTGCCTGCGAAGGCGCGGAGGCGCTCCGGTTGTCGTGGAGGTACTTCCAGCAGACGGGTCACCAGCCCTGTCGGCGGCGGCGAACGGCGCGGCCTTGATCACAGAGGACGCCAGGCAAGTGACATGACATTTCCACGGAGCACGGACCGTTTCCCTGCCTAATTAACCACAAGACAAATTGCAAAATCGCTAGCAATTTTTCAAAGAATGCCGCAGACGTCAGGATCGTGTTGTGAACCCTAAATACATGATTCCGCCTTGTGCCTGCCAACGCCTTGAAGCCGCGGGCGTTTGTCTGCCAAGACAAGGAGTGGCGACTCCGTGCCAGGGCAGGGCACCTCTACACGGACAGAGCGGTCTGCCCACGGCACGATATAAAACATAGCTGGCACCGTGGATAGAGGTTACTGTGAGGGGGAAGGGCTTAGCTGGCCAGTTTCCCACAGGTTTTGCGCCTAATGGGAAGGAAGCGCAGGGATCTCTTTAATGTCATCCGGAGACAGGTCACCTTTCCCAAAGATGATGGATCAGTCTGGTGTGTTAACATTTGTCTCTCTCGCTCTGCACACGTTCCCTGAACTCTGCTCCCCACTCCCGCTCAGTGTGTCCATCCATCTCTCTCTCTGTCGGCCTCTGTTTACCTGATGTGCTTCCAAGGGAGACTGCTAAGCTTTCCGAGGAGAAGGGGTCGATTCTTATGCTGGGAGGGGAATGCTGCGTTGTATGCCATCTGGGGCACTCGCCAGTCTTGTAACTTAGCCTTTTTCGGCTGTCATGGTTCATGTGGCCCACGCAGCCAACTGCCCTTGAATTTCTATGATGGTAGTGGAGTGAGTCAGGGGAAGGGAAGGTCTGCTTTATGCTTTATACCATTGATTGATTTACTGAGAACATCGACTATTTAAGAATGTGATGGGCGACAGATGTTGGTGAAGACAGATTAGAAGGTGTAACATGGATTTCTCACTAACCCCCACCTACCTGTCCACCTTATTACATCCGAGCATTCACCTTTTCAAGTGCACACCCAGTTCTGTATTTCTCCATGTCCCCTGAAGAGTAGGCATGTATTATAAAGTCAACACACACAGGTAAGAGTGTGACTGTGTTTATTCACCACCAACTGGTCCATGCCATCCAGTCACAGAGTGCCAGAGAGGCAGCAATAGAATGTTATGACAATGGCAGGGGAGTACCAAATAGGAAGGATCTGGGGGGGGAAATATTAACGGAACATACCAAGATTACAACAGCATGCTTTTCTCTTATGACAATTCAGAAGCAGGAACATTATCAGTGACGTGACTGAAGGGATGGCAAGCCTCACTCTTTGAAGAAAGTTGGGCCCCCAACTTTATGTCCCTCCTTTCTACACCCATCCACTCTTCGCCACTCCACTCTATGACACTATACTCTACTCCACTATACGATACTCTACTCCACTATATGCCACTCCACTCTACAACATTCTACTCCAATCTATGCCAATCTACTCCACTCAACTCTATGACACTCTATATGACTTCACTCTATGCCAGTCTACTCCACCCTACCCATCTCTACTCTACACCACTGTATGCCACTCCACTCTACGACATTCTACTCCATTCTATACCAATCTACTCCACTCAACTCTATGACACTCTATATGACTTCACTCTATGCCAGTCTACTCCACCCTATGCCTCTCTACTCTACACCACTGTATGCCACTCTAGTCCACCCCACTCTACAACACTCTACTCTATGACTGTTTACTCAACTTTACGCCTCACCACTCTACACTCCTCCACTTTATGCCCCTCTACACTATGACAATCTACTCCACTCTAAGCCACTCCACTGTACACCACTCTATGCCACTCAATGCCACTGTATGCCACTCCACTCTATTCCATTCTATGAAATTCTACAACACTCTTCTCCACTCTACAGCACTCTACTCCACTCTATTCAATTCCCTTTATGCCATTACACATCACTTTACTTCATTCCACATCATTCCATTCTGTCACTCCACTCTGAGACACTCCACTCTATGACACTCTACTCTACAACACTTTTATCCACTCTACGCCACTCTACTCTGTGCCACTCTACTCCACTTTACTCCACTACTCCACTCTACACCACTCCACTGTATGCTACTCTATGCTTATCAAAATACCCCAAATATAAAGTTCCTTGAAGTCGATAGCTCCGTCCGGGGCTATCACGGCGTTTTGAACAAACAAATCCAAACAGTTCAGGCTGACCGCAGCGTCGCGGGCCAGCTACGGTGTCGGGAAGACCCGCAAAAGAGTACCTTTTAGAAATGCAGGGCGTCAGCAACCTCGTCTCGTTGAGCTTCCGCAAGCACGGTGTCCGCGGGTCTCGGTTCCAGAGGTCGGTGCAGGATTCGTCAGGCCCTCGAAGTCACACACGTTGCAGATCGAACTCCTCACGGTTGAAATCAGGAGCGCTGGCGTAGGCGGGCTTCGTGTGCTGCGGTGCGGTGTATCATTGCTGAAGCGCTGTCGTCGGCTGACGAACTGAAGTCGATGGTGCCGGCATCGGTAGGCCAACGCTGCGGTGCGGGATTAGGGCGGTGCGTCTTGTAACTTTACGAGCTGTGTCTCAAACCAAGGTGCAAGCAACAGCATCGATTTCGGCATGGAGCGCAGTCATTGGGGATACCAAGGCGGTGTCCTGAAGCGAGGCAATGCGGAGTGCGGTGCCCACAGGTCTCGGTGTGAGAAGCGGCTAGGTGGCGGCATCAGCAGGTGGCGTTGGTGAGACCAGGGTCGCGGTGCGGCATTGTGGCGGTGCCCTCTGTGTTGCCTTCAGGACATGGAGTCAGCAGCAGCTTCGTAGACGGCGTTGGGTTGCTTTTTCTTCTGTTGCAGCACAAAACACACAGTCCCCAGTGCTGAGGGCAGAAGAACTTGAAGTCTTTGCTGTTCCTGAGACTTCTTGAACAGGGGGCAAGCTCTACCTCAAGCCCTTGCAGAAACTCACAAAAAGAGATTGCAGAAAGTTCAAGTCCAGTCCTTTCACTGCCCAAGACAGAACCTGCCACTCCAGGCCAACACAGCAAAGCACACAGCAAAGTGGTAGTTCCTCCACACAGCTTCTCCAGCTCTTCTTGGCAGTCTTCTTGGTCCAAAAGAGTTCTAAAGTTCAGGGGTTTAGGCCCCACTTTTTATAGCCCAAATCCTTTGTCCTCTCAGGCAGAGAGTGTCTGTGCCCAGCCATAACCAGTTCTGCCCTCTCTGCGGTGGCTTCTTGGCAGGAGGTGGAGACAGCATTGTCGGAGGCAGACCAAGCCCATTCAGGTGAAAGAAAATCTCCTTCCCCTACTCTAAATGCAGCCTAGGTCTATTCAGCCCTTTTCCTGACCCACCTACACTATCTGGACCCACGGCTCCTACCCAGCCACTGTCATCCAAAACCCAGACAGTCAATCCACAAGCCCAGCAGATGCCTACTGGATGGCTGAGCAAGAAAATACCTACTTTATAAAAGTGGTATTTTCAAACACAGAATGTAAAAATCACCTTCACGAAAAGATGCATCTTTAGATTCTGAGTTCAGGCATTCTAAACTATATTTTTCTACCTAGTTCCCAGGGCCAGCTATGTTGATAAGATGTTATAAACAAACTCCCCATGCTGTCCTAGGGGAACAGGTAGCCTTGCAATAGTGAAAAACGAAATTAGCAGTAATTCACTATAAGGACATGCCACACACACCAGGGTATGTCCTAACTTTCACATACACTGCACCCTGCCCACAGGGGTACCTTGGGCCTACCTTAGGGGTAACTTCCATGTAAGAAAAGGGAAGGTTAGGTCCTGGCAAGTGGGTACACTTGCCAAGTCGACATGGCAGTCCCAGACTGCACACAGGCTCTGCATTGGCAGGCCAGAGTTACATTTACAGGGCATTTGCATGGGTGGCACAACCAGTGCTGCAGCCCACCAGCAGCATTTGATTTACAGGCCCTGGCACATTCAGTGCACTTTACTAGGGACTGACAAGTAAATCAAATATGCCAATCATGGAAGCACCAATCCATAACACAATTTACAACACGAGCACTTGCACTTTACACTGAATAGCAGTAAGAAAGTGCGCAGAGACACTAATCCAGCAAAACAAAGTCAAAACCGGGAGGTCAGAACGCAAAATTTCAGGGGAAACACGCCAAAAGATGCCAAGTCTAACACTTTGGAATTCGAAATGAGACCTGAGATAAGAACTTATCGAAGCAGTGAGAACAAGCCCTAAGCTCCATGGATGGGGCTACTTTATCAATGGTATTGTCACTGACCAGTGGATCACTTGCACCATGCGCTGCGCTTACTATTGCCCCGAAAAACCCTCTTGGGGATCCTGTATTCAGTGACCTTTGTAGTCTGTGGGAAGGGAGGCCCGGTACCTGATGGGGTAAGGATGATACTCTATGAGAAAAAGAGGTTGCAGGGCAGACAGGAGCAGTTGGTCTGTTTAGTGAAGCTAGTACTGCTACCTTGTGGGGGTTTGGTGGTATGCTCTGATGTGTTGTGGCAAGGCAAATCAGAAAAGTTGCAGTGACTCCAGAGGGACACCTTCTTGGCTTCCGAGCAGGGTACCGAAGATTGTAATACGTGGAGTTGGGGATCAAGCTATATTGTTGGTTGGATGTGGTGGTGGAGTAGAAGTACAAGCATTCTCAAGGATGAGATGGACCTAAGAGAAGTTTTAGATTTTTCTAGCTGGTTCCGATCCTAAGATACAGTATTAGGATTTTAGTCTGTACTCTGGTTTTCTATATAGAACTGCTAGGCCTGCAACCATGAAAAATAGCTTTTGGGTGCTAGTCACTGTAAGGACGTTAAAGTTTTTTTATGTGTTCACATTTAGATGACAAATTACTTGTGGAAATTAATGCTTTTGATGATGCACATGGTCGTAACAGATTAATTAACACAAATGAACTTGAAGCAATTTCATAAGGTTGATTAGAAGTGTGATTGAATATCTAATACAGTTACACCACATTTCTTTGCAAGACTCTATTTTAATAGAATGGATGAGGTTCCTGATGCTGAGCTCTTCTTGCTCCTGTCATTTCCTCCTTCCAATCAGAGACCCACTGTGATTCTTCTTTCTGCACAATATCCGCTGAGTACACAGTGCGATGACATAAAACAGTAATTGTATAGAAAGCATGTATTGTTAATGAAACTTTCTATCATGTACCTGAAATATCATCATGAAGGATTTCCGCTGGAAGTTCTGACTCAGGCGTGAAAAAGAACATAATTCAATGAACTATTGTTCGAGAAATGCTTCTTATTATGTTGTGCATCTCCGGAGTGTAGTTGCTGAGGAAGCAAGCAGAAGATTTCTCTTGCCATAAGAGATGGGTTAGTTTCAAGCCATTATAATTATTACAAGGCTGTTCTTGAATTGCCAATGTGACCAAAACATGATCATACAATGCTGAATCTGCAGTTTTCGTGATTGTTATGAATACTTTGTATGCAAAACCCCCTGATTTTAAAGGTTTGTGAGAGACCTCTCATTTTCCTCCTGAGACTCTGTTTGATTATTTTGAGACTTTCTTCTCCTTCCTTAGGATACTCTCAGTACTTTTTATGAGTTTGACACTTAGAATCTAGAGAGATTTAATTGCGTAAATAGAGATTTTATTATGATTTGTGACTCTGTATCTGGGCCAAATATGCATTTTTTGTATTGTTTTTATTAATAATTATTATTATTATTTTTTTTAATTTTTTTTTTTATTGAGTTTTTTCTCGATTCAGCAACACAATACATTATATACAGACCATTGTTTATAACAGAGAGTTAAATGAGAAAAAAAACAGAGAAGATCAAAATATACACATCTCTAATTTTTTGGCATAGCAAAAACAATCGAGGCAATAGTACATTACTAAATGTCATTGCTGTATCCAAGTTCTGATCGGCTCCCAGATGGCCGCCCCCAACTTTTTTTTCCTAATCCCTTTTAATTTGTACAATGCCCATTCCGTATTATATATAGCAATAAGTTTTGCCCTCCAACTTGTGAAGGCGGGAGGCTCAGAATCCAACCACTGAGAAGTTATACAGGACCTCAAGACTGACATACAAATAAACTTAAACCCTCTATTAGATGACACCTGCCTACCCATATCTGTACTAAATTCTATCCCGAACAGAACCAAAGAGGCCGTAACAGAGATTGGTATACCCAAAAATTGTGACAAAAAACATTCGATATCCAAAAGGAGTGGCTGTAAGACAGGGCAAGAAAAAAACATATGCAACGAGTCTGCTGCATAGAGTCCACATCTTGAACAGTTAGTCCCCTTACCGGCCTTCCACTTGGCTATCCTTGCTGGCGTATAGTACAGATTGAACGTAGCCATGTATGATCGACTTCTGAGACTACCAGAGAGCAAGATAGAGCTGGCGGTTCGCATTACCAACTGTAAATCCAAATTAGCTATCGACACTTTCTCCTCCCATATTGCCTCCTGCCTACCCAGATCGTCAGTTTGTATTAGCATAAGCTCCACATATAATTGCCTTATTTTGCATTTCCCTTTTATTAAATCCAAAATACGGATTCGTGAAGGATGACATTTCCCCCCCGCTATTGCTGTCTGTAAAGCACTTCTTAATTGCAGATACTTGAAGAAATACGCCTTTCCAACCCCACACCTGTCTTGTAATGTTGAAAAGGATACCATCTCATCCTGCTCCAGCAAATCTCCTACTACCCTAATACCGAGCTGTGACCACCTACGCATAACAGAATCCTGGAACACCACAGTAGATAAGACAGTCGAGTCTAGAGGTGTATACCGTATAATACTAGGAATAGATAACAATTTACGAAACCTCTTCCAGACTGAGTAGGCCGCCTGAACAATTTTAAACCTTGTCTTTTTATAATAGCTTGGCTCTAGCACTTTTAAGAGTAGCCCTTGTGCTGAGTTCCCCAGACACCACTCATATATAGACGGAGAAAAGGCGGGATCCAGCACAGCCATCTTGCCCCAAATCAAGACACCCATTAATTGAAACAGCGAGACTGAGTAGTATAGATAAAAATTTGGGAGAGCCAGACCACCACGTTCCAATGGCAAATAGAGCCATTTAATTGCCCTTCTAGAGCGACGGTAGCCCCAAAGAAATCGTGAACACATTTGTTCTATTCTGTCAAATAGTTCTTTTGGAAAGAGGATAGGGATGGCCCGAAACAAATATAACAACTTAGGAAAAATAGACATTTTCAAAACGTTGCCCCTTCCATTAAGGAGAGATGCAACCGATTAATTCTCTCCAAGGTTTTATTTGAAGAGGCAAGTATCGGCTCTACATTGATACTCTGGATGTCTTGGATTTTAGGTGAGATAATTATACCCAGATACGTCGCCTCAGTTGCCACCCCCACCCCTAGCTCAGCTGGAAATCCAGCCTCTGAGTGCAGGACTTGGGTCTTCCCCAAGTTTAATTTATAACCGGACACTGTACCAAAATTTCCAGTTATGCCTCGATTCTAGGCATAGCACTACTCATATCTGACGACAAAACCGCAAGGTTGTCAGCATATGCCAGGACTTTGACTGAGTATAACCACGAGGTTACCGGTGGAATTCCTGAGTCCGCCTCTAAGCTTTCGATGAGAGGGTCTATAAACAGAGCAAACAAAAGTGGTGAGCAGGGGCACCCCTGCCGTGTGCCCCTGTTAACCGAAAAAGTCTGTGACTCCTCTCCCCCCACTCGGACAGTTGCCCTTGGTGTTAGATACATCGCCTGTATTGCCTGTATATACCCGCTAGGAAACGACTTCCATCTCATTACGTCCCATAAAAATTCCCAGGAGACCCTGTCGAATGCTTTTTCAGCATCCAACAGGGCCACCCCAACCGGAGTGTTCATCGCCTGGGCCCAGTCGAATACTGAGATGAGTCGCCTAACGTGATCCGTAGTCCCCCTCCCGGCGATGAACCCATGTTGTTGCAATGAGACGAGGGGGCCGATCACAGTTCCCAGTCTCATTGCCAGACATTTCGAATAGATTTTATTATCGGCATTTATTAACGAGATAGGTCTGTACGAAGAGAGCTCCTGAGGATCCTCTCCCTTTTTTTTAAACACTACTATCACGGTTTGAGACCAAGAAGCCGGGGGAGTCCCGGCAAATGCTGCTTGATCACTCAGGAGAGTTTTTATTAATAATTCTATAATAAATCTTTTTAAACTCTATTTTGATCTAGAACCCAGTTACTAAATAGTTGCAGCTTCTATTTTGACTCTGTAAGTTATTAGTTTAGTGATGGGGAGGGTAGTATTTAGTCTTTAGATAAACAAGATAGCCTGCAGATAAAAAGTACCTAAGGTACAAATCGGCGTTCAGATTCAGAAAATTATTGGTGTTCAGCTTTAACGCCCAGATCAAAAGAGAATAGAGTTCTTTTGAATTTCCAACTTTCTGGTGTCAGATCTTCCTGGGAAGTGTCTAGCTGCTTTAGGTGTGTGTTCCTGAACTAAGTTGGAGTGTTAATGTGAATAGGGAGACATTGATTTTGTGAATGTGCCTTGAAGTATGAGTTTGTGATGATGGATTTATTTTTCTGTATCGAGTTCCTTGGCTATCTGATGATGATCAGTGCTTCATTTGGTGGATTGATTGCTAATGGATTGATGTATTATTCATATTTCTAAACACGTTTGAAGATTATTTTTTTATTGGATTAAATTGAGTTGGTATTTTGATTAATTGTAAATCCATGATCTTGACATATTGATTATTTGTCTGTATTGTGATCTGTAGTGTAAGGCATCGCACATAGGGACTTTAAATTACATTTTTTTCCAGATTTGATAGTTTAATTTCAGTTATTGTGCTTACCATGAGTGACACAAAGTGTATTGGGTGGGGTGCATTCGGAGATAGATTTCTGGTTGTCAGAGTTTGCCTAGTGAAGCTTTTTACAGGTTGTTGTGGTCTGTTCTGTTATTCTTTCTAGTTTTTCTTTTTGATTTTATCATATTGTTCATATTTGAATTTCTATGACCTATGATTGAGGTTTTTTTACCTAATATACTGACTTTTTACAAAGGGTTTGTTGATTTTAAGTGGTTTATTGTGGTTCTGTGATTGATTTCCTGCTCACGAAGAAGTTGCAGTGTGATTTGTCACTCAGCCAGGGAGCCTTACTATGGGATTGGTGAGAGTCCTTCAGTAAACAAAGGGGAGAGTTAGGACAGTATGTAGGCCGTACTTGTCCCGAATTAAGAATGTGATGAACAACTAAGACGGACCACTAAGGAGTGGTGAGGTTACCCTATTAGTGTAGGGCACCAAATGGGCTTTTAAAAGAACCCTCACACACCAACCTAGTTGGTGTCATTCTTCAGCATTGGGTTCCCAGCTGGGTAGCCGAATGCTACCCAACTGTGCTGCGACACCTGATTACAGTGGAGCGGGGTTTTTTTTAGGAGTGTTATATGTGATGGCGTGTTAAAGTGCATTGAGACCGATCAGAGCAGCAGATGAGGAGACAGAACCTCCTGGTGTCAGGAACTACACGGGGATTGCGCTAGAGAAACTCATAGATGCACAGAGCTCCATCAAGGATTACAGCAAATTGTCGATGGTAGATATCGGGAGACAGCACACCTGCCTAGCCTCGACCGTGCTCATGAATGTTTTGTGCTGATTAATGCGTTACTGAATTTGAGCTTCAACTCGGGCACCTGCTTTGTTTATATCTGTAAGTGCTTCCTGTTGAGGTTTAATTTTTGTGACAGGAGCATCGTGCCAGAATGAATCCTGCCCTGCATATTTCCGTACCGCCGGGGATCGCGGAAGTTTCGACATTTTCGCGTTCCGCATGGAACGCGAAAATGCCAAAATTTCGCGAGCGGAACGGAATTTGTCGCCCACCCTTAGTCATAAAGGTCATTTATGACATCTTCAGGAGCTTCAATGAAATACAATATGTATACGTTGGATTTGTTTGGAGCAATTCAGAGATCAAAAGAAGTATCCAATGTTAAGTGCATGGACAATAAGGCTGACAAGTACATGGATTCATTAGGAAACATATGTACTGGGGGACGTGGCTAACTCAGCGGCCAAGATGGCCGCACATCATTGAAGCTCTGGAGTCAGCACCCGCTATCGCTGTCACTGGGCACCCATCATTCATTGATGTGCCTTGTAATGCCTCACTAGGGATGTGTGGGGGATTTCCTGTACTGCTGCCATTTCTTCAGCACACCCTGGATTGGCAGAGTGCTAGTGGACTTGACGCTGTGGCATGATGTGGTCCCCGGAGGCCCCACAGAGACAGGGTCCGTGGGTGAGCCCGAGGAATGGGCAGCAGAATGCGTGACCTGCATTGGATCTAAGGACCCCTGGGGTCTGACTCCTGTGTATCCTGGCACTTTTATTGGCCGAGTGACGGGCGCTGGGTCTGCCGGTCTGTTGCTTTGGACCCACAGACATTTACTTGTCTACCCCTGCATGGTGCTGCCATTGAGGCCTACTGCACAGCCCTGCTGTTTACCACAGCTCGTCTCCTGTGGCCTATGCCCCCCCACAAGACACCACTGGTGGCTTCCCGATCCTGAGCTGATGTGCGTGGGGTGCCTGTACTAAAATTGTCGGTAGATTTACATGGGCCTAGGTGAGGGCTCAACTTCCGACATTGTTGCTCCTGGGCTGAACAAAGAACGTCAGCCTAGTGCCAGATGAGAAGGTGGCGTTTGGCTTGACTGCCATTGGGCATTGTTGCCTCCTTTAACCTCACTACTCCCCCCCCACTGGGCCTCCCGATTACCTGCTGTCTGCATTGTGTATCACTGGAGACACCTGAGGTACTGTTATCCCTCGTCCCTGTACATGCATTGTCGATTCGGTGCATGGTGGCACCGATACTCCTCCAGGACCTTGAACTTACACATATTTATTACTCTGCCACTCCATAGCTCTGCAAGTAGCTTTTGCGGATTGTTGACTACCACAACGCCATAGGTGGACCTACAACACCTTGCACGGCAGGCCCTGGTTGGTCATTGTTGCTCAGCAATCGCCTGATTGCTGGACTGCCATTTGGGGTTCACCCTGGTATGCCACTTGGTTTGCCCACTGACTAGCCTCTCTATTTGCCATACTGTGACCCACTACCCAGGTAATACAATGGGGTGTGGCGATCCCAAGCAGAGACAGCTATCCTTCGAGTCTGCAAGGACCCTGCAGCGGCAGCCCTGCCCTCCAGACACTGATGCACCAAATGCAGGAGAGGTGTCTAGCTCTTCCCTCGAGGACAGTGCTGCCATCATGGTTGACTTACGTAGTGGCTTTCAGGCTATTTTATATGTAGACAAGGGAACCCAGTTGGATAGGCCAGGGACCTTGGGTACTAGTATTTTATTTGAACAGTGGTCCCTCACAAGAAGGATAAGGTTGTACAATTAATATAGAAATGCAATGAGATCTATATTGTGCTGTCCAACTGGACAAAAATCTTTAATATTTTAGATATTCACAAAGAAAACAAAACAATGAAGTGGAAACACAAACCCTGCGACAATTAAAACAAGAAAAGATGCTCAGGCTTATCTCTTAGTGCTTTAAAGAAATCAAAAGATTGTCAAGCACAAATGAGGGCAAACACCTTTGCACAATTCAATGATACATATGACAGTGTCAATGTGTTATGGAGTCTACGACATTTCGATCCAAAACACAGGAGTACCAAGATCATTCACAGTACTTAGACATATATGCCTGAGATTGATACCGCTTGCATTAAGGGTTTTTAGTCCCACAGGGGACTCTGAAGAACTACAATGGCAAGTGTATGCCAACTATAGAACCACATTCGCGGTCTAATAGAATAAGGTATAAATGAGTTAATTGGCCATAATTGACAAATTAATTAGTGGAGATCCAGGCAGCTTGCGTGACACCTCGGCAGCGGCAAAGCTATGACCGATGTAGGAGACCGCGAGCCATTGTGTGTCAATGGCTTTCAGGCCACTGACACACATTTTGATACTCTAGCCAGACTTACTTACCTTCCATACCCACTATGCAGTTGGGCGATGTTTCCATGAGCATCATCACGCCCCTGTGGTTTACACCACCATGTACTTTCCCGATGTGTTTTGGGGTTGCCAGTATTCTCCAGGAAGTTGTACTCCTGGTGTGGGCGAGGTTTTGGGAGTTATTATGTTTTGTTGTTTTTTCTTTAAATTGCTACGCTGAGTTTCTTGCCACATGACATTCCTGCAACATTCTCTTCCGCATGCACCATATTTCATTCAAACTATATGATGCACCACACTGATACAGATCGGGGTCTAGAGCTACCATTCATGATATGGAACAGTAGGGGCCACAGAAACCCACGGAAAGGGAAACAAGTACTTTCCTAGTTGATTTGAAATGGGGTAAAGTTAGTCTAACTCCCCGGAATTTTACCATGAGCTATCCGCACTCATGGGCCGCTCTCAGACTGACTATCTCTTCATGGGATGTGACTTCTATACCATATTTAATCCTCCCCTAGACACAACTGGTTCCACTACATCCTCGAAAACCCACTCATTACAGGCGCTCTCTGATATTCTTGATACTTTCCAATTTACTGACGCTTGCCATTCTTGTTACCCCCACACAACGTTTGGACCCACATTGACCACTGGTACGTCTCTCATGCGGCCCTGTTATGGCTTACTGACATCACATGTCAACCGCGTACCCTTTCTGACCATGCCTGGGTGAAGGCGACTTTTATCTCCCCATGTCACAACCACTCTGTTAGGATATGGCACTTCCATGAAACTGCGTTGCATGACAAGGTTTTCTGGTTGCAAATCCACGATGCAAGTAGAAGGGAAACTGCATGATATTGATGAGATTGACCTGATTAGCATGCAACTCCCTCTCCTGTATGACCGGTCCACATTACTGCAGGAATTTGGCAACCTAGCCGAGCAGAAGGTGACTTATCTGGGAAAGCACGCAAATATGGTGAGGAAGAGCGCCCTGGTAACACACTGGCATGCCTCTTGCAGTCTCCATATCATGCCACATTTGTAACGTTCCTCTTGGCTAACAATGGCTCGGCCACGACTGAGAATGCCACGATTGTTGACGTTTACATCCTATTATCAATAACTGTACTCCACGCGGGTGGGTGGATGCAAGACCGCATTGGGTGAGTACTTAGCCAAGGTGGCCATGGTGTGACACTTGAACCTGGGCAACAACAATTTTTGGCTGCCCCTATAATGTACGAGGAAATTATACAAGCCATAGAGGCCCTCGGCAGCTCTAAAGCCCCAGATTGTTTTACTGGAAACTTTTATAAAGTGTATAAGTCCCTATTAGCCCGCACCTCTGGAGGTTTATGCTGAATCCCTTGATGCAGGTACACTTCCTCTTACACTATGTGAGGCCATCATTAGCTTGCTGCTTAAGCCTGCTAAACCTGCTCACCTGTGCACCTCATACAGACCCGTATCGCTTCTGAACCATGACAATAAAATACTGGCTACGGTACAAGCTACCCACCTCTCTCTTCTAATGGAAAGTATAATCTCTCCCATGAACTCTGGCTTTGTCCCGCATTGCTCCACCTCAATCAATCTTTGCACCATTTTTGCTGTACTTGAACAGATTTTGCTCTTTGTTCCTGTTGCGGTCATCCTGGTAGATTCTGAAAAATCATTTTGACTCGCTTGAGTGGTTATACCTGCATTCAACTGTGATCAAACTGGGAGTGCCTAACAATTTTCGGGGCCTAATTATGCTGCTGTATCAAAAGCCCCTGGTGCGTCTCCAGGTGAATGGTGTCCTCTCTGAATCTTTTTCAATCACTACGGGTACAAGCCAGGACTGCTGGCTTTCTCTCTCTCTCCTGTTTATTATTGCCATGGACCCCTTGTCAGACACTTACAGGAGCACCATCTCCACAAAGGGTTCCGATTTTGACACAGCCCCCTGTTAGCCTCATTTAATGTTTGTGATATATTTCTGTTTGTTCTTGCCCCACCTACAAATTTACCTCCTCTCACGTGCAAGGTGAGATGCTTTGGAACCTTTTCTTGGGTAGTAATTAATTGGCACAAGTCAGAACTCTTTCAGTTGACGGAGGCCACTAATCCTCTTGCTATGGAATACCCCCTTCTCTGGTGCAGTGATTCTCTCAACTACTCACCCATTTTTTTTACAAAAATTAGAAGTTAACCATCACAATTATGGCCCTGCTATAGACAAACTCACTACCCAAGCAGAGCGGTGCATTAAGCTGTCACTGGCTATGTCAGGACACATTGCATTTATCAAAATGGTGGTCCTTTCCAGGTTCCTATATTTTTTTACAAATATCCACTTTCCTTTCCCACTCTGGGAGTCATTCTGACGCGACTCATCTGGACTGGTGTGCCCACACATCCGCTGGGACAATTAATGTGGCGGATTTGGGGTTCCAAACTTCCAATTACATTATTTGGTGGCACAATTCCGCTTCGCACATTATTGGTATCATTCAGATGCTTGGCTACCTTATCTCAAACCCAAAAGAGCCCAGGCACCACTCTTCCTCCTCATTCCCATAGTCCCTCAGGGGCTTCCGAGGGACCCCACTGACATAAAAAAAAACCTTGCTAGCACCTGCTGGGCATGGTCCAAACTGCGGTGAAATTTGGACTGGGGACTTTTGTACTCTTCGCATATCCCCTCTCAGATAATCTGTGGCTACTGTTCACACATGTGCGGTTGGTATAACGTTCCTTTGCATCACACCATCTATTCATTATGGGGGACTTGTCTCTTAATGGAACTTTGAAACTCAGTCTCACTTTGGCAGAGGGTGGAAATGCAAGCCGTATGGATACATTTGTTTTCCACCGCATATATTATATGTTACGCTTCACTCTGCACACATACTGGGAGGAACCTGCAGATATTCCCCCACTCACCTTCGTAATTTCCACCCTGGATGGGTAACCTCTTCCTTGAAACTCCTTGAAGCTACGCCCTAATAGCCCCAAAAAATCTAGAAATGCATGTGAGCATGATCTCGGATACTCCATTCCAGATAAAACTTGGTCCTACTGCTGTATGCAAACCAAACTGGTATCTGAACAACCACCGACACAAGCTGTTACGTTACAAATACTTACACCAAGCTTATGCAACTCCAACATGTAAAATGGCCCACGCTGACTTTGCTCACTTGACATGGACCTGTGCTGCGATTGCATCCTATTCAGGCAAGATTTTTTCTGCGATATCCCTGAAGATTAACCATGTGCTTGACCCTGACCCCTTGCTGGCCCTATTGGGATATGTTAAACCTCTCCCCCAAACCAGCAATGCTTTACACCATTGCACTATTAGTAGCTAAACGATCAGTGGCCCTTCACTGGTGCAACAGCAGACCCCCTACTGTAGCTGCATGGCTCAGACATATAGTGTATTGTGACACCACCTGTGTCACATATTATGACTGGGTCCAAACTGGGGTGCCATAGTGAGCAAAGGAACAATGGATTAAACCCAGATCTGTGATTGTGGGTGAGTGGTTGAAAAAAGTCAGCACTCCGTCCATTATCTTGCTGTGTTATTTCCAAATTCCCATTCCTGAAGATGAAGTAATATACTTCTGGTAAATAATTCCCCTGTCACGTCCAGGAGGGCAATTTTTCTATAACTGGAAGATAGATTATCACTAGACAGGTAACATTACTGGAACAGTGGACATAAAAAGCTAGCCCAAAGGAAACCTCCTGTTTAATAAGTGCTTTTGAGAGTTCATCAGTGCCCATAGCACCTAAATTTCTTGCACCCTTAATGAATCCCTTAATCTTCTTACAGGATGGCGGGACATATAATTCCAATGAATCTACTTTGACACTAGGAGCAAACTGGCTACTACTACTTAAATTACAGGCAAAAAATTGTGCGATGAACTGTGCCTCCTCATCGTTTGATATTGGAATAGCCTCAGCAATAACTCAAGAGTGGCAGTATTGGGCTATCTATTAAAGCCCAATATTTACAAGTATTAAATGAAAGAGCGCCTACAGGGAATGCCAACTTGTTTATCTAACCTAATAGCTCATGAAGAACTGGGGGCCCCATTTGTATGTGATACTCTTGCCTTGCGTTCCCTAGTGTATTGGTTTAAGTGCTGGCCAAACAAGGAGCTAAAGCTCACCCAGCAGATCCTAACGGACTGTATGACCCTGGAACATATGTCCAGAATTCCATGGTTGCAGTATGTTAGAATTATGCAAACCAAGCGTCCATAAATTTCTGACCCTAAAAACCCATCCATTGGCTGAGCCATACCTTCTGGGAACATTGACCACCTATGAGCGGTTTTTACTGTCCAGGTTTCGTCTCGATTTTTTCCATCTTTTAATTGCCGTTCCGAAAGGGTGTAGCAGAGGACAGGTGTTAGCACCCTGTGGCTGCGACAACCTGTCTCCACAGGACCTGCTACACTCTATGTTCCTCTGTAAATTCTACGAAGTACCTCGGAGACATTTTTACTCCCCCTTTTAAAGAGGCTTAATTTTAACCAGGTTCGCCCAGCACTTTTGTATTTGCAGCTGCTGAAACCAGACTGTATAATCTTTACTGTAGGCTTTTTGAAATCTTTGGTGAGAACCAGGGCCTGCCTGAAATATTAGTTCTTCTAGGGGGAGGAGGTACTCATAGTTTTAAGGTATGTCTCCTGTGTGTTCTCTATTTTTAGCATAGAAATGTACTTATTGTACCTGTCATATTTTATTCGTAACCTTTCTTGTTTTATAGCTATGAACTGTAAACTATTTTAATGTACTTTTATGGGATGTGTATATACATTGTGACTTTTATGGTTTTCACACTGTAATACAGAATAAAGTTTTTGAAATGAAATGAAAGAGCGGCTTCCCTCACATGAGCACATTTGATGTCCTACTCCTTTCTTTTTTCAGCCATCTTCAATCTTCTTTTATCCTGAAGGCGATACAATTCCCTCTGCCTCACAATCAAAAACTTTTATTTGCTTTTTAACAATGGAGTTTATTTCACAATTCACCTCTTTTATGACCCATGAGATCTTAATAAGCAATTTCACTCATTTACCTCTATCTTTGCTCCCAAAAGTTCAGAAAAATGTCCGCTACATTTCGAACCATGAGATATGGTCATCGAACGACGAGTCAGGAGGGTCCAGGCTGTTTATTTTAATACTTTGGCCCAAATTCTTTATGTTATCACAAGACCAAAAAGTGTGGGCAATAGATTTATTTCAGACTACGTTATCTTTCCCAGAGTTCCAGGAATCAATGGGCTTATGCTCTAAATCAATGGACACTGAAAGAATACTATGCTCACTTAAGTCAGTCCCCAAAATCTCCAATTGTGTACAAGCTCTGAACATTTGATGGGACACTACCATATAGCCAATTAGAAATCGCCCACTGGGTGAATAAAAAGTACAAGAAGCAGGAGAGTCTTCTGGAAATCTGCCATTCAATAAATTAAATTCATACAATCTCAGGCTTTCCAGAAAACATCTGATCTAGCTTTTTAAGGTAAAACACCTCATCCATTTCAGATTTACCAAATGTCGTGCAAGCAGAATTTCATACTTTAGCAATAAATTCCCCTACAATAGTAGCATAGCCAATGGCTATTCCTCCAGGAAACTAATACTACAAACAAATGTAAGCATGGAATCAACTAGAATATCCAGAGACTTACCCAAGGGGATATATCAATTGTAAGCAAAAAAGGTGACATACATTAATTCTCATCAAGCAATGGTAACTTGAAGCACAGGCTAAGATTTGAGGGTGAACAAATTCCTTTGGATTCCAATTGATTTCATTGCGAAGGAAAATAGTGATTCCTCCACTGGCATTGCCATTTACGGAAGGGTTTGCTACACAAGAGAAAACCAAATAATTATCATTCTTAAAATCAAAACAAACCCAAGTTTACTGCTAGCAGATAATTAATGACTTAAGGTGCTACAAAATTCAATTTCAAGTTAGATTGAGCTAGGCTAGCCATGTTCCGGGATAATAGTTTACTCAGAGGGTTACCTCCGCAACAACAGGAGCTTTATAGTGTTTTGCCCCATTCAGTGTGCCAGCCAACCAAATCCAATTAGAGAACTCGTCTCTCTTCAAGGGCTCCCATGCACGCAGATTCTCATTTTCCATGACACGTATAACTCTCCTGCCCATGACTCTACCTACATATATGCTAATGTCCTTCAAATTAACAGACCCCCTCCTGCGATTCAGGTCCTGTGTAATACCCTGTACTATCACAATTAAACTCAGTAGTTGGCCCAAACAGAAGGACATCAATTCCTCTTTTCCAAGAGTAATCCATATTCCACAGGAAAATGTTACCCTTGAACTTGGAAGAGAGGCAGAGGGGTCAATATATGGATTATCAATGTCTTTGCTTTTTACCAAACGCAGGGCCTCAATTTCCTACAATAGATGTAAAATTAAATGTTAATTCGATGGGGCCAATTCACAAACAAACAGAGATGAAATCCAATGTATCTGAAATAAAAACAATTTCTGGACCCCTTGGAAGATTATCAGGTTTTCACCAAGTCCCGAAGTGAGAGTACTGTAGCTGGGAGAAACATGGTTGAGCCTTCCCATTAAGTGGTCTAACAGACCTCAGTTCATGCCTACCAGGCATTTCCCCAGAGAGGGAAACTAATGATGGCCTCTCTATATTCCACCCCACCACTTGGGAGCTCCTATACCCTACTTTAGCCCTTAAAGGGCCAAGGTTCACCCCACTGCCACAAGCTCCCTTTTGGCAAACCTCTTTCGTGCCATCATGGATCACATAAGTATTTGCCCCCGTAATGGGAACTAGCCCCTTTTCCTATTGGGAAATATTTGAACCTGGACCTCTGATAGATTGAAAGGTGGGTGTGGAAAAGACATTTCTGAACAATCAGGCACCAAACTTGGTTGAAAGGAAACATTTTTAGGGGCTAAAACTTTATTTGTCATTTTGAATCATGACAGACAGGTTTTACAAACAGGAAAAATGCCAGGAAGATACATGTTACCCCACTCCACCCCTGCCCTCCAAAACCTCAGATAGGATCCATGTATAATCAGGTCAACCATTTAGGGGTGTCTCCCCCACAGTTCTCTGCAATGATTTCTATGCTAAGAAAACTCTATAAACTCCCCCCTTCCCTTCCCCCTCTGTGTCATGTGTTCCCATGCTCATAGTAATATGTGGTGTGTCTCAGGATATCATTGCCAACCGCCATCAGTTACTGTTTGTCAGCTAGCGTCCTGGAAATAGCCTTGTCACCTGCCGTAATAGTCCTCCAGTTCACTGGGGGCCCGCAAAACCCGCAGGTCCGCCAGCATAGACGCACATGCCTGAAGATCATCCTCGTGTTTTTCATCCTTTTGGAATTGTTTCATGCAGATAGCTTCTGCAGTCACCCACTCACACATGTCCCATTGCCACGCCTCAATCACTGGAGGTACAGGGCTCAACCACGCTATTGCAATATGTCTTTTTGCTAACACTAACCCCAAAAGGGCAAACCGTCCACTCAATTTCTTATTTTTTGGGGTAGGCAATAGTCCCAACAATACTGATTGAACCTCCCTGGGAATTGTCTATCCTGTAGCTTTTTGAAAACTTGCATGTGTATCGCCCCAATATTGACTTAGGACTGAGCATGCACATACCATATGTAGGAAGGTCACCTCTGCATCACCGCACCGGGGGCATGCATCCGAACAGTCTGGGTAGATTCTGCATAAGGTCCACGGAGTGAGGTAGACTTGATGTACAATATTGTATTGGACTAGCTTAAATCATGCATTAAAAATCACCTCCCGGACCCCTTCATGGATTCTCACCCAATCTCGTTCCGAGAGAGGTTCCCCCACCACATCATCCCACCGCGCCTGCAAAGGTAGAGTCCCCCTAGGAAGGTCATCTTGGAGCGCCCTATAGGGGTGAGATATCAGACGCTGCCCAAGTGCCATATAAAGCACCACTGTTAGTATATTTGCACTGTGGTATTCCCTGGGGAAGGACGACCATATCTCTCGGGCTACCTTCGATATCTTCCCGTAATGTAAGAATTGCCCTGTTCCCAGATCAAAGGAGGTCTCCACAGCCTTCAGCATTATAAATTTTCCATTTTCGTATAGGTCTTCCATCATAAGGCATCAGCTTTCTCTCTATCTCCGCACCAACATGGAAGCCTCTATGCACTGGAAGAGCTTCACCACCCAAAGTGGCATGTCTTGACCGCGGCCTCCCAGACCATAGCTACATGCTGTATAATGTAAGACTAGGATTTGGGGACTCCCGCACCAAGCACTAAGAGTTCTAGTAGCGAGTGGTCGCCATGCGTGCCCGCCAGAAGTCACTTTTCCTAGTTATCATGCTCATCTAGCCAATGGACCGCATGCTGGAGCTGGAAGGCAATATAATAGAGCTCCAGACAGGGCACCTCAAGTCCTCCATTTCCCCATGCTCTTTGAAATGTTGTTAATCATCGGTGTTTACGCATGGCACCCTATAGGAGCTCCATAAGTAGGACATCCAGTGTTTGAGAGTTGTGTCTGTGGACTTTATACAATGAGTGCTGTAGCATGTAAAGGCACTGGGACAAAATAATCATTTTTGCGATTGGTATTCGACCCATAAGGGACAGAGGTAAGTCCCTCGAGAATCGTATGGAGCCACGTCCATCCTCCACCACTCTTTCTATGTTGCGCTCCAAATAGGAAGGAACTGTGTGTGGCAAGTGAATCCCCAAGTATTTTGTCTCTTCTGTCACCCAGGGGAGCTCAACCACTGGCAATTCATCCTTCAGCCCCATCGACAACCTCCCCAATGCAATCCGTTTGGATTTTCTCAGATTTATGCGGAGACCGGATGCTGCTCCAAATCTCAGTAGCATCGTGAGGAGAACCGGCACTGACTGTGCCTATTGATGGATATATACTAGTGCATCATTGGCGTATAAGGAAACCACGTGATTAGTGGCCCAAGGGATATCCCGTATCCACACATCCGTCCTCTCAAAGCCGCAGCCAAAGGCTTTATAGCCAACATGAAGATAAGCGTCAATAAGGGGTAACCCTGTTGGGTACTCTGGTCTGTTGCAAATTGTTTCAACACTATTCCTCCAGCCCGAATTCGGGCGACAGAGTTCTTATAAGGTAATTGGACCCATTTTAGGAACATTAGCCCCAGTCCAAGCCTTTGCAGGACCAACCAAATATAGGACCACTCCATCGAATAAAAGGCTTGCTTAATATCAAGCAATGCCAGAGCATGATTCTCAGCCATGAGGCACAGAGCATTCCAAACATGCACCAGGTGTCACAGATTATGAGTGGTGTTCTGCCATGGTATGAACTTAGCCTGGTCAGGGTGGATCAGGTGGGACATATGTGGGAGAAGTCGGGCCACCGATATCACACTCAGGAGTTTCAAATCCAAATTTAAGAGCAAAATCGGTCTAAAAGAACTAGGGAACAGGGAGTCTCTATCAGGTTTTAAAATAATGGCCACCACTGGCCCCCACATGGAGGTTGGCAAAGACTGCCACTCCAATGCTTCATTATATAACTCCAGGAGGCGATCCACCAGTAGCGGAGCAAACCGTTGATAAAACTCCACCAGGAGACCATCGCTTCCTGGACTCTTAGCTGGCTTGAGGCGCTGGACAGATGCCAACAGTTCCTCTTTAGTGATCGGAGCCTAAAGCACAATATCCCTTTTGTAGGCTAGCTGCAGTAGTTCCACCATATCTAACAATTCGTGGACAGCTTCTTGTGGTGGGGAGAGTTGATTTTTATACACATTGGCTATCTGTGTAGCCAGTACTTCAAGGATCACCTGCTGATTAGACACTAGTTCCCCAGTACTATCCCTCATTTGAAGTATAGGCATTATAGATGTCTCTAATTTTACAAGTCAGGCATGGAAGACCCCTGTTTTGTCTCCCTCCATGTGTAATCCCTGCCGATATGCAGTGTACGTACATTTTTCAAACCTGCACCAACACTCCAACAGGGTTCATGGGCAGCGCTCCACTCCCACATAATCTGAGGAGCCGTAGAAAGTTCTGCCTCTGACTTGCCCAATTACCGTTCCTGGGTCCATATATCCAGCTCTAACTGGTGCCTCACCCCATAGGATGTCTTTATACAAACCCCTTGAATGACAACCTTCACGGCCTCCCACTCAAGTGCCTCACTGGTAGACAACCCCCAATCCTCCTCGAAGTAATGCGACAGATCGTTTGAGACCATTGCCGCATAAGGGAGGTCCGATAGCACCTCCGCCCTAAGTTGACACAATGGTACCGCAGGGCGTTCCCAATTTCCCCCCAAACTGTGCAAG
The DNA here is from genome assembly GCF_964204655.1 of Triturus cristatus. Classification (NCBI taxonomy): domain Eukaryota; kingdom Metazoa; phylum Chordata; class Amphibia; order Caudata; family Salamandridae; genus Triturus; species Triturus cristatus. The sequence goes on from NC_140590.1 coordinate 849,492,606, forward strand.
GCAGGCGAGTGATCGGATAGATATTGAAGTAAGTATGCTATCCCCTTCACATCAGGAGACAGCTGGGTGAAAGAAAACAATAGTCCAGGTGACTAAAGTTATTAGCCATAGGGATATGGCAAAAGAATAATCTCTCTGTGGGATTGCAAGCCCTCACACGTCACATAACTGCATAACCTGTAGAATGTATTTTAGGGTCCCTGTCATTCCGGGCTCAGTATTTACCCACAGGGGCTCACTGTCCAGCATCCCATCGAGGACACAGTTAAAATTCCCTAGTCAAGATTATAGCTGCACCGAAGTAAGGAGTGGCCGTGGCTATGACGGTAGGAAGGATGTAAGGAAATATTATTCTACATTTTATTATTTGCTGACTGATCAGGAGATACGGACTCCACTAGGACACTTGCAAACCTTACTTTTTTGATCTGCATTTGATAATGCAATGTTTCTTTTTCTTTTTCCCCTTGAGGTGTTTTACCCTGGAACACCCTGAGGTTGCCACCACCCCTTGGGGGTCCCCACTAGAGGGTGCCTTAGGTAAATTACGAGAAGAGGTAACATGAAGGGGAGAAAAACCACCAAAAGATGTTACCCCTTTGTTAAAAATCTGAAAAACGGGTAGGGGATTCTCTGTTGCTTTGACCCCTTACTCATCCTGACAGCACCTCTAAAATAAATATTTTAATGAATACACATTACCCGTTTAGCCCTAGTTTTTCCATTTGTTACCTCAGAGCGAGAGGGACGAGCCCCAGGACCACAAGACTCACCCACCTGAATGCTAATTTCTTTTAACCCACCATTCATCACCAAATTACCTTGGGTGCTGTTGGAAACGGCCCTTTTTGCAGGGTTATCCCCAAACTTTTTGCTTCTTCCTCCTTTATTTTTTCTGACCCGTGGTTGTTGGCAATAAGACTCTGGGCACTTTACCACTGCTGATCAGTGCTAAAGTGCATATGCTCTCTGTATAAATTGTGATATTGATTGGTTATCCATGATTGGTATATTTGTTTCACCTGTTAGCCCCTAGTAAAGTGCACTGCGTGTGCCGGGGCTGGTGATTCAAATGCTACTAGTGGGCTGCAGCACTGATTGTGCCACCCACAGGAGTAGCGCTAAAATGATGTCTTAGGCCTGCTTGCAGTGCCTATGTGCAGTCCAGGACTGCCATGTCGACCTGGCCAGTGCACCCACTGACCAGGCCTTATCCTTCCCTTTCTGTACATGTCAGGCATCCTTATGGTGGCCCTAGGTACCCCCCTGGGCTGGGTGCAGTGTATCTGAAAGGTAGGGCATGTACTGAGGTGTGTAACATGCCCTGGTAGTGAATTACAGCCATTTTCGTTTTTCACTGCTGAGAGGCTATCTTGCCCATAGGATAGAATGGGGAAGGCTGTTTACATGCCTATCTTCCCAGAAGGGCAAGATAGAAAATCCAAGTTTGGTATCTCTGTGTTCAGAATTTAATTATACATCTTTTTAGCAAGATGGTTTTTAAAATCACTGTGTGAGAATAGCACTTTTTAGAAAGTAGCTATTCTCCTGTTTAACCTTCCTGTGTGCCTGTGTGCTGGTTGGCTGACTGGTGTCATGTGATGGGCAAGGTGGCTCCAGGAGCCTGGATGAGTCAGCAGCAGGGTGAATAGGGAGATCTGCTTTAGATGGGTGGGAGGAGTAGTCCCTGGGTTTGAATAGGGCTGCCCCTGACAAACACAAAGCTGGCTCCACCCCCTGCTGGCCAGGCTGAGGACTCTGCCTCTGCTGGCACAAAGAAGGCTCCACCTCCTGCTGAGCGTCTAACGACCCTGCCCCTCACTCTGAAAGGAACCAGGTGCTCCAGAGCAGAGCACACCCAGGATCCGGTTTGAGCAGGGGAATCCCCCCACTGGAACAAAGAGAGACAAAGACTTGGAGGGGTATAAGAAGAGGACCCTAGACACCTAAAACTTTAGATCACTTTGGAACTAAGAAGAAACCTCTGCCAAGGAGAAAGCTGGAAGAAACTGAAGAGGAGAAGACTGCCTGCTTGCTGTTTTGCTTTGCTGCCAAGGAGAGGGGAAGGACTTTGCTGTGTCCCCTTCTTTTGATTCTGATCTCCAAGGGCCTGAGAAGAGCTGGCTCCCTGTTAAGAAGTCCCAGGAACAAAAGGACTTCACCACCAGCTCCCCTGGAACTCTGCTGAGAGAGTTCTGACCTGCCTTGGAGTGCTTGCCCAGTCTTGGGGCTTCAGGAGGTCGTTTTGCTGTGTTGAGGGAGCTGGGAAGCAGAAGCGTGAACAAGAGTGACTGGTACCCAGCGCATCATCCGATTGCGTGTCGCAAGACGAGAGTGCGTGGAAAATTTCATCGCGGCACCATCGCAACACGCAGGGTCTCCGCATCGCCGAGTGCGTCGAGCATCGTCCCGAAGCGTGAAGCTTCCTGCCATTGCGAGGGTTGTCGCAGAACCAGTTTGCGGGCCGCACCACTGCCGGTGCGTGAAAAGTCTCCAATCGCTGCGTGCGTCGACGCAGAGTCCCGTTCCGTGGCGCATCGAGAGTTGCGGCGCCGGAAGGCAACGCTGCGCCACGCATCGCACCACATCGAAGAGTGTCGCATCGAACCTGTGCGTGAAGCTTCCCCCTAAGAAACCTACGCAACGAAAGCCAAAGGTATCGCATCCTCCCCCTACAGATCGGAGCCGGCGCATCCACCTCTGCTGCGTGAAGCAGGGCTGCTGCAAAGCCTCCCCAGGATCTCAGGAGCATCGCATCGCCTTTGCCATCTTCCTTGTTATAGCTTTTGGGAACCTTATCGCAACTACAGGTACTGTTGGGCACGAAAGTGTCGCATTTTGTGCATTGAGAGTCGCATTGTGCAGGACACTGATTTTGACATCCTGGAGTACTTTCTGCAAACTCTTGAACTATCTTTAAAGTAACCTTTTTGAATTATATGTTGGTTTGTCTGTAATATTTGGTCTTGTGAAGTTTTTAGTAAAGATACATTATTTTTCTAAAACTGGTGTGGAGTAAATCTGTGGTGTTTTCACTGTGTTACTGTGAGTGTTGGTACAAATACTTTACACATTGCCTTTGATAGCCTAGACTGCTCAGGCCAAGCTACCTAGAGGGTGAGCAGGGGTTATCTTAACAGTGTATCCCCCTTTCCCTGACTAGAAGCAAGGGTCCCTACTTGGACAGTGGTACCTACCCTGCCAACTAGAGACCCCCAGATCTAACATTGGTGGTCAGCGGTGAGGATTGAACTTGTATTTGTACTTGACCCACAGTAATTGGTGTACATCACTAGTTTAAGTGCAGACCAATAGACAACCACATACTATATTTTTGATTCTATTTTTGAGTAACTCTTCAAGAGCATCATGTCTCAGGTGGCAACAAGTGAGAGGGCAGAATTGGAGTTTTCCATGGAGGATCTGTATTCGTACAAGGTTGAGGAGCTCAAGCAATTCTGCAAAGACCTTGGTTGCCCTGTGAAAAGCGGATCTAGAAGGGATGTGCTACAAAGAGTCTTGAAGGCCTGGTGGGAGGCCCAAGAAGAAGATGATGCAGATGAAGAGGATGGTTTTGTTTCCCAAGCTCTGCCCGTGGTCGGACCAGTCTCAAGGGCTGGCAGCTCCCATTCCAGTAGGAGTCTCACTCCAGAGGAGTTGGAGGAGAATCAAAGGGCTAGAGATCATGAGTTAGAAGTCATGAGGCTTGAGTTGAAGCTGATGGAAATGGAAACCCAAAACAAAATAGAAGAGAGCAAGAAGATGTATGCCTTGGAAGAATTGAAATTGACCTTGGCACATGAATTAAGAATGAGGGAGCTTGATATGGAGCTCGAGAGGCTTGAGGCCATGAGTGTCTCAGCTGAAGAAGAAAGGTTAGCTCAGGAAGTGAGCTTTGCTGAGTTGGAGGTGGAGTCCAGCTCAGATGGTGGCAGCAAGATTGTAGTTTCTAGTGCTGAGAGAAAGGTACAAACACCCAGAGATGTGGCGCCTAACTTGAGGGAGGGGGTTGACATACACCAGGGAGTTCAGGTTTATGATGTAGTTCCAGTGGAGTGCAGTATCCCTGAAGTGGATTGGGGAACTGGCACAGGGGACCATATTCCTAGTGGTGGGAGGGACACTCTACTGACCCTAGATGAGAGGTACAGGGAGAGGGGTTCCCCCATGGTAGAAACCTTGGTGTGTGAGTGTGGAGACCGCCCAGAAGAGTGTGAGTTGTGTGACAGAGACAGTCAGATACTGTCTTGCCAATCTCAGGAGAGTGGTGTGGGGTACGTGTGTGAGGCACTGGAGGGTGAGGCAAACGGTAGCTTGGTAAACAACTGTGGGGTGCTGTGTGATTCATTTGTTGGAGAGCATATTTTAAGTCCCTGTTTTCCAGAGCTATGCCAACACCCGGTGGAGAGTGAGTTCTCTGGTTCCAGGGAGCTTGCGTTGGAGGCAGACCTTTGGTTGGATACCAAAAGGGCTGGAGAGGCATTGGGGAGTGATCCCAAAAGGAGTGGCCCAGATATCTTCCAGACCTGTGAGGTGGAAGAGGTTCGGTGTAGCTCGGTTAGGTCCCAGTGTAGTGGGAGGGGTGTAGGGGCTCACGTCCTGTCTCAGTGGAGAAGGGGTGAGTGTGGGACTGTGGGTCCCAAGGTGCCTGAAACCCAGTCTCAGGGCCTGGAGGATTCCTTAAGGGAACACCAGGTTGGGGGCCTAGACCGTGCTAGTAGGCCATTTGAGGAGGATCTCCTAGTGTCAGGAGAACCTGGAGCCTCTGTAAACAGAGCTCCAGTGGTTCTGGTGTCTGGCGGTACCGCTCCAGTTGGGAGGGTGCAGAAGTCCAGACTGAGGGGTGAGAGGGGGATGTGTTCCCCAGTGGGAGAACCAGTGGGTCAGGGACCGGCCAGAAGGGCTGAGTCCCCTAGGAGTGACCATGGTGACACCACTTCTGTCCTGGGGGATCTTCGCGCACTGTCAGGTGGACAGGGGCCGGGAGATCTGCGCCAGGCAGACTGTCACGAGACACATGAGTCATGTGTCACCCTCGGGGAGATACTGTGTGAGTCCCCAGAAGTCCTGGCATGCCAGGCAGGTGTGCAACCGCAGGGTTTAGACCCTAGGTTGGGAGACCAGTTGCTGGAGAGAGGTCCTGAACTGGAGGGAGGGACATCTGTAAGCAGTGTCTCTACCAGTTTATCTTTGAGGTGTACCGCTCTGAGTAGGAGGGTGCAGAACTCTGGAAGGGGGTGCAGAGGGAGGGAGTCTTCGCCTCTGACCCCGGTTCACCTGGAGGGTGTAGACCCTAGGTTGGAGGGCCAGGTCCGGGGTGTCCCCCCTGACCTGGGATCCCAGTTGCAGGATAGAACCCCTGAACTGGTGGGCGAATGGTGCAGGACACCTGCCACAGGTGCCCTGACTATTCTAGAAGGGGGTACCGCTCCAGGTGGGAGGGTACAGAGCCCCAAGGAAGAGGAGGACCGGTCAGTGCCAGGTTATCAGACCCGACCTGACAGGAAAGGAAGTGGACAAAGGTTGCCAAGCACCTGGGGCTACTGCCCCCCACCTTCTGACGCCACAGGGGTTTGAGGGCACTGAGAGGAATAAGGCCTGGGTCTCATCCCTGACCACTGTCAGTGGTCACTGTGGCCTGCTGTCTGTCTGTTGGGACACACCTGTGAGCAAGTTAAGGCTAGGTGCTGCACAGGTGGTGTCCACAGGTGAAGAGAAGGGTTCCACATGGGTTGGCTTGGTGGACCCTGAGAGTATGGATGGAGAGATCCAACCGGGTTCAGGAAGGCGTAGAACAGGAATAGTGCCTTGCTGTTTGGGCCAGTTTCCGTGTTCTATCGCCCTAAGCAGGGAATCCCATCGAGGTATCGCTTGGTCTACCCTGGCTTTAGGCTGGAAGGGGGTTGTGTTGGAAACGGCCCTTTTTGCAGGGTTATCCCCAAACTTTTTGCTTCTTCCTCCTTTATTTTTTCTGACCCGTGGTTGTTGGCAATAAGACTCTGGGCACTTTACCACTGCTGATCAGTGCTAAAGTGCATATGCTCTCTGTATAAATTGTGATATTGATTGGTTATCCATGATTGGTATATTTGTTTCACCTGTTAGCCCCTAGTAAAGTGCACTGCGTGTGCCAGGGCTGGTGATTCAAATGCTACTAGTGGGCTGCAGCACTGATTGTGCCACCCACAGGAGTAGCGCTAAAATGATGTCTTAGGCCTGCTTGCAGTGCCTATGTGCAGTCCAGGACTGCCATGTCGACCTGGCCAGTGCACCCACTGACCAGGCCTTATCCTTCCCTTTCTGTACATGTCAGGCATCCTTATGGTGGCCCTAGGTACCCCCCTGGGCTGGGTGCAGTGTATCTGAAAGGTAGGGCATGTACTGAGGTGTGTAACATGCCCTGGTAGTGAATTACAGCCATTTTCGTTTTTCACTGCTGAGAGGCTATCTTGCCCATAGGATAGAATGGGGAAGGCTGTTTACATGCCTATCTTCCCAGAAGGGCAAGATAGAAAATCCAAGTTTGGTATCTCTGTGTTCAGAATTTAATTATACATCTTTTTAGCAAGATGGTTTTTAAAATCACTGTGTGAGAATAGCACTTTTTAGAAAGTAGCTATTCTCCTGTTTAACCTTCCTGTGTGCCTGTGTGCTGGTTGGCTGACTGGTGTCATGTGATGGGCAAGGTGGCTCCAGGAGCCTGGATGAGTCAGCAGCAGGGTGAATAGGGAGATCTGCTTTAGATGGGTGGGAGGAGTAGTCCCTGGGTTTGAATAGGGCTGCCCCTGACAAACACAAAGCTGGCTCCACCCCCTGCTGGCCAGGCTGAGGACTCTGCCTCTGCTGGCACAAAGAAGGCTCCACCTCCTGCTGAGCGTCTAACGACCCTGCCCCTCACTCTGAAAGGAACCAGGTGCTCCAGAGCAGAGCACACCCAGGATCCGGTTTGAGCAGGGGAATCCCCCCACTGGAACAAAGAGAGACAAAGACTTGGAGGGGTATAAGAAGAGGACCCTAGACACCTAAAACTTTAGATCACTTTGGAACTAAGAAGAAACCTCTGCCAAGGAGAAAGCTGGAAGAAACTGAAGAGGAGAAGACTGCCTGCTTGCTGTTTTGCTTTGCTGCCAAGGAGAGGGGAAGGACTTTGCTGTGTCCCCTTCTTTTGATTCTGATCTCCAAGGGCCTGAGAAGAGCTGGCTCCCTGTTAAGAAGTCCCAGGAACAAAAGGACTTCACCACCAGCTCCCCTGGAACTCTGCTGAGAGAGTTCTGACCTGCCTTGGAGTGCTTGCCCAGTCTTGGGGCTTCAGGAGGTCGTTTTGCTGTGTTGAGGGAGCTGGGAAGCAGAAGCGTGAACAAGAGTGACTGGTACCCAGCGCATCATCCGATTACGTGTCGCAAGACGAGAGTGCGTGGAAAATTTCATCGCGGCACCATCGCAACACGCAGGGTCTCCGCATCGCCGAGTGCGTCGAGCATCGTCCCGAAGCGTGAAGCTTCCTGCCATTGCGAGGGTTGTCGCAGAACCAGTTTGCGGGCCGCACCACTGCCGGTGCGTGAAAAGTCTCCAATCGCTGCGTGCGTCGACGCAGAGTCCCGTTCCGTGGCGCATCGAGAGTTGCGGCGCCGGAAGGCAACGCTGCGCCACGCATCGCACCACATCGAAGAGTGTTGCATCGAACCTGTGCGTGAAGCTTCCCCCTAAGAAACCTACGCAACGAAAGCCAAAGGTATCGCATCCTCCCCCTACAGATCGGAGCCGGCGCATCCACCTCTGCTGCGTGAAGCAGGGCTGCTGCAAAGCCTCCCCAGGATCTCAGGAGCATCGCATCGCCTTTGCCATCATCCTTGTTATAGCTTTTGGGAACCTTATCGCAACTACAGGTACTGTTGGGCACGAAAGTGTCGCATTTTGTGCATTGAGAGTCGCATTGTGCAGGACACTGATTTTGACATCCTGGAGTACTTTCTGCAAACTCTTGAACTATCTTTAAAGTAACCTTTTTGAATTATATGTTGGTTTGTCTGTAATATTTGGTCTTGTGAAGTTTTTAGTAAAGATACATTATTTTTCTAAAACTGGTGTGGAGTAAATCTGTGGTGTTTTCACTGTGTTACTGTGAGTGTTGGTACAAATACTTTACACATTGCCTTTGATAGCCTAGACTGCTCAGGCCAAGCTACCTAGAGGGTGAGCAGGGGTTATCTTAACAGTGTATCCCCCTTTCCCTGACTAGAAGCAAGGGTCCCTACTTGGACAGTGGTACCTACCCTGCCAACTAGAGACCCCCAGATCTAACAGGTGCCCTGCAATTTCACCTCTTTTACCTTTTGTCCCTGCAATTGACAGAGAAGGTAATGTGCTGGACCCCCAAAAGAATTGAAGACAACACACCCAACACATGATCAGAATTAGAGACTGATCTTTCTAATAAAGATAAACCAGAATTCAAAACTTTCTCAAGACAAAACATAATCTTGGATGAGGCATTTCCCCCACCTTCCCCTTCCAGATGAAATGGCTGCAAAAACCCTTGTGCCCCTGAGGACACATGATTCACAAATCATTAAGTTCATTGAATTCAACAAAGAGATCCTCAAAGAAGGTATACTACTATACAAAACAGGCAAAGGAGGGCGACTGGACAAACACTGTGAGCCCGGGCCCAAGTCAACCCCTCTTGAAACAGCAGATGATTTCAAACATGCCTCCCTCAACCGATTCTTGTAGTTAAAAACACCTATGTGTGTCAGTGTAAAAGTCCTCCATGTGAGACAAGTTTTTTTAGACTGGAGAGACATGTTGTACATGATGAGAGTTTGAAAGAACTTCCTGATCAGGGCTTAGAACCAGCCACAGAGTACAAAGTGAGCCACTTTGCAAAGTTCGATTCAATACGACTATTTGGAACCAAAATCAATATTTCAGCCTCGTCATAATCCATCTCGATGTCACCAGATCAGGGGCGTAACACAGGCCCCCGCAGTCCCTGCGGTGCGGGGGCACCATGCTCCAGGGGGCCCTCTCAGCACAGCACTCTTGCCGGAGAGCTCTTAATTGAGCCCGGAGGGGACCCCTTCACATTACTTGCAGGGAGGTCCCCTCAATTTTCGTTATGCCAGTGCACCAGATATATTTACCCTAGATACACCCCCTACTTCTACTACTTCAGCACTTCTAGTATACAAGGAAATCTGCAGAGCAGACTTAACTTGGAAGAAATTAGCAAACTTTGGCCAATTTGGGCTTCCTGATGTGAAGAAGTGCCATCTGATGATGAGTCTAATAGCATGTCAGCTTATTGATCCCTACCAATGGCCATCTCCTTTTTAACTTCCTCATTACCACTCTTCGATAAATAAAAGCAAAATTGAAGGTTAAGACTTCGGTTGAGACAACTGAGACTTATTTTGACAGATGGATTTTTTAAATTTCAGTAGGTTATTAGAAGAATTGGTTGTAGCAATCAGGCGATCGGAGCATAATCTCCATAAAGGTAGCCATGGTAGATGAGTAAGTAGGTAAGTAAGAGTGTAAGAGTGTAACGCAAATACTATTGCGCATATCAGTGAGTATCAGTGCAACTACAATGCTTGTTCCAGTACCAGCACAAGTTTCTGGCAGTTGTAGAGAACTGGATTTGCTGCAAGCAGGCAGCCAACTTCACTGACTACATTCTGCTGCTTAGGGTTCCAAAACTGCTACCCAATTGCAACCCACAAGCCGTACCCGGTGTACCAGCCCACCCCCTTAGCAAACTCTTCCTCAACCTCTTTTCAATCCCCCCATCCCCTGTGCACCCATACATAGCTGCCAAATAGCATTCACCTAGCTCAATCCCCCACAGCAACATCTCAATCCCAATCACGCTGCCTCTGCTGAGTAAGGGGGAGGGCACCACTGCAAAGGTGAAAACTGAGGAGTGCACCCTGCACAGTGAAGGCAATAAGGGGGAGGCAAGGAAAAGGCGAGAATACCTCAGGAGGCCACGGCACGTGCACCCCGACTACTTCTGTGGGCCACTGAGGGCCTCCGTAGACTGTCTGCCGATGGTGTTATTCAACTTAGCGACTGGATGACGTCACCAGTAATCGGGAGCCCAAATGTCCAGGTCACCAGGAGACCAGATAGCCTGCCAAAAACGGTATCAACTCCTGTCCGTTGGGCCTACTAATTTTACCACCTGCTGACGTGAGCTTCAATGGCCCTGTCTCACAGTATCTCAGGTCGCTCTACTGAGGTATTCAAATGTGGCGTGCTTTGCACTGCTCTAGTTCAGAAGCTGTTGCCTTGGTTCAGAGGTGGTGCAAAGCACCACCTGGCTGAGTTCACGAGGGATGGGAGGGAGTGGCTCTGCTGATGACAGACTGCCACCAACCCCAGCAAGCTGCACCAGCCTAATGCTGGCCACTTCTGCTAGGGAGGGGGAGCCCAGCAGTGCCTAACACTTGTTGGAACCACTGCCCTCACTGTTCTCAGAGCACCTCTCCTGCGCTGGGCTCCTTTAAGCCTGCAGGCTACACCCTCCGAATCCTATCGGTTAGATGGTCATGGTGGTGAATGGATGTGGGCCGACAAACAATGGAGTGAGCAACTCAAAAGATGGGCGGGCAGGGTTAGGGCTGATGTGGGTCAGAAACAGGAGGCATGTGGCAGGTAGTGAGTAGCGGGAAACGGGTGGGCAGGAATAGGCAACAGCGGTCCTGCAACTCGGCTCATCTCTTAAACGGCACCCAGTGCAGAGGTGCCAAGCTGGGAACACAGGCAGATATTACAGGACCGGACTCCAGGGCCTGGAGGTCTGTTAGCGGCACCCGACTCTTGGACCCAGTGGCCTGCTTCCATTATCGGCACACTCCAGCTGACCCTGGTTTCCAGAACTCCCGTGCGGTGTCCTGAAGCAGTGACTCTGCTAGCGACGTGGCTCGGCTCCTCTGCTGCTCACCCTGCCCTGTCTCCTCACTTCCTCCTCATTTCCTCTGGCAAGCAGAAACACTCTGCCAAGTACACCTTGGCTGATCAGCTTGGGAGATAAAGGGGGGGGGGGGGGAGCAAGCCGACACATGACCTTTTTCTGTGTGTGAAAAAGGACACTTTATTGAAACAGGTGCATATCACAACTTTCAACCCTTAGCAACTGCCTTCCAAAACTAAGAACCTCACTATACAAGAATTTCCTGACCCCTTGTTCCTCCCCCCACCCCTAAGATCCCCACCTCAGATCTCCCACCCCATGAAATACAACATAACATTCCATAACCATTCTCTTACCCAATCCTACACAATGTAGCATTTTCAAATCCTAAACTCGCCTGACCCTAATCCGTACCTGCCTTTGTGCCACTGTAACTAACCAACCTCTAATCTAAACTTATCCTACCTGGTTACCCTTTTCCTGCTACTGCTCACAAACTCTCAACATATAACAAAAAACTACAGCCAATCCTGACCAACTGTCAACCACCCCGCCACCCAGAAAAAGGCGGGAGTGTAGGCGGAGACGCCGCCTCCCCCTTTTTCTGCCCCCCAACACCGCCAACTCTCCTCTCAACGCCTATAAACACCTAATAGCCTAGCCAAAACCTCTCTCAATTCCAATAAGTACAAATCCATCCCCAGCCGGGATAAATGGACCCCGTCATCCCTGAAGAATTCTGGCGTGTCGTATCTAATATCTGTATTCGCAATCCTGCAGATTCCCGTCTGCCGATAAAACCTCACCATTTCTGTGTTCAACTTACGCCTGGCTTTATACACCGCACCCTTATTAACTGCCCCTCTCCAAACCCTGCGAGGAACAAACTCCGTCCAGACAATAGAACAACCAGTCCACCGAGCGTTAATCAAAGCCAAGTCCCTCTTCATGCAACGCATGAGTGCTAAGCCTGTCTCCCTGACCATGTCGTTTTCACCTAAGTGAAGTACCAGCACATCCGGGCACCTACCGGCCACCAAAATTCCGTTGAGCACCTGTAAAAGCTCATTCCACCGCATACCACCCCTGCCACGCCAACTCACAGAAAACAAATCTTTATTGAACCCCAAATTTTCCCCAAAATAACTTGAGCGGGCCTGGAACTGTGCCCGTTTCACAAATGAATGGCCGACAATCCAAATGGACATCTCCCTGGTGAGGGGACCCATCACCAAACCTGCAACGAGAAACATGAGTGAACAGCAAGAAAAACAGAAAAACAAACGCGCTATAACCCCTCAGGCACGCTGCGCACATAACGTTGATAACAGCCCGAAGACCACCTACCCAACCTCATAATGTCCTCCCGCTCCCAGCCTCTAGAGTGAGCTTCTGTCTACCCAAAGCTATGCGCAGTACCGCTAAAAGCTGCGATGCCTTGACGCATCGCCTATCCCCATGTCCAAATACCAAACCCCCATAAACCCCCGAAAAAGACCTCCACCTCAAACCCCATTGAAAAGGACAAAGCTGCGGAGTCAGCCCCTTCTTCAAATGAACCCATTTTCCCCTGCCCCTCTGATCCATCTTAGCCTTCCTCAGCCACACGTGTATGCAGTCGGCGCTAAAAGAAACCTCCCTCCAAGACAACCCCTGCTCCGCTTTGTCCCCCAACAACTCCGATACCCGAAAAGCCCCGAAAAACATCCAGGACATAAGTGTGGAGAACAATATCACCTACCTCATGTCATAACAAAAACCAGGCAAAACTCCAATGACCTCCTGCAACAGCTCCCATGACAAAGGGTTCCGCGCCCGAGATGCGTGCCCACATTCCCGGGCCCAACCCTCCAAAATACGTGCCCCAAGTTCCCTCGCGGAAGGGTCATAGCCCCACAATAGCTTCCTGACGAAAGTAATGCCCGCTAACTTGCCCGCTATCATCACTTCCTGCCTAGCCGCGAACGAGGTCCACAGCCGTGCCCCAGAATGTAAGAAATCCTCCCATGCTGCCCATTACGCGGCTCTCGTGGAGTGGGCAAGGGAACCTAGAACCAGTTGCAACATCCTGTGTTGCCTACGTACCCCAGCTGGTGCGGCATTCTGGTCGGGGTCCTGTCCGCGTCCTTGGCGAGCCCACGGAATCTCCCCCACTGCGAACGAGACAAAGCATCCGCAATGTCATTGTCCACTCCCGGCACATGAACCGCGCGAAAAGCAATATCATGCTTCAGACAGCCCAGCACGAAGACTCTCAACAACTTCAGAACCTGCTCATCTCGGGCAGACTGGCGATTCACAATGTGCACCACTGCCCTATTATCAATCCTGAAAGTGACTTTCTTGGGCGCCAAAGGTTCCCCCCAAAGTGTGATTGCCACCAGCAGAGGGAAAAATTCCAAGAAGGCAATGCTCCTGCCCCCTTCCAACCACTCCTCAGGCCACCGCTCGGCACACCACCTCCCTTGCCAGTACAAACCAAATCCAGTATTCCCTGCCGCATCCGAAAAAATGTGAACATCCCAGAGCATGTCAGCCTCCCTCAGCAAAGGGATGCCATAGAAATGCAGCAAGAAAAACTGCCACATGCTTAAGTCCTCCCGCACTCCCCCTGACAGTCGTACATGATGATGCGCAGGCCGCTGCCCCGCCAGCGCCCTACACAGTCGTCTACAAAAAGTCCGCCCTACTCTGACCACCCTGCAGGCAATATTGAGGTGACTCAGCAGTACTTGTATGTCTTTCACCGTGACCTTTTGTTTTGCCAACATGATTTCCAGCAGCCCCAACATTTGCTGCTTTTTATCCACAGGAAGGCGTGCCTCCATGGACCCTGAATCCAATTCAATTCCCAAAAAAGAAAGGGCCGTGCTGGGTCCCATCATCTTCTCAGATGCCAATGGCACGCCGAGTTCCCTCATGATCTCATTGAAACTGTCCAGAGCTGTCTGGCAGTCCGTGGAGCCTGAGGTGCCTACAAAAAAGAAGTCATCCAGGTAGTGCGTAACTCCCTGGTGACCCGTCCGTTCCGTAAACAACCATTATAGGAACGTTCTGAAACACTCAAAAAGCGCGTATGACATGGAGCAGCCACTCGGCAACGCTTTGTCCACGTACCAGTGACCACCAAACTGGATACCCAACAGATCTCAGTCATCCGGGTGAACTGGAAGCAGCCGGAAAGCAGACTTTATGTCGCACTTTGCCATCATTGCTGTTGTGACATGGCTACGTCAACAGAGGAATACGACACAGCGGCCTCCCGCTCGTCAATGAAATCATTCACTGAACCTCCCTCAGGCCACGACAAATGTTGGATAAGCTGAAACTGACCCTGCTCTTTTTTAGGTACCACACCAATGGGTGACACAATCAAATTAGGTAACGCCCAATCGTGAAAGGGACCCGCCATGCGGCCCTCACGCACTTCCTTATCAAGTTTGTCCTGCACTACCTGAGAGTGCTTTCTTGCTGATTTTAGATTGTCCGACCACCTCCTCACCCTTGGCCCCTCGTACCCCAGCCTGAAATCCTCCTGAAACCCCAGACGCAACCGCTCCGCAGCCTCCCTCTCCGGATACCCCTGCAAGGCTGCCAACAAGTTCTCCACATTAACCGGGGTACGAGCCCTTGGGCCCAGGCCCCTTAGCCCCTCGCCACCCCCAACTTCTGCTGCTACTGCTGACCCCCTACCTTGGCACCTCCCACCTGCCACTGCTGTGAGCCCTGCCTTTGCCCCTGGCCATCCCAACAGTTGACCAAAGCATGTCTTCCTCCACACCCAGAGCACTCGTGCCGGAAACGGCAATACTCCCTGGTGCACAACCCTTTGTTGTAATCCCAACAAGCCCCTTTTGCCCCATCTGTCCTCTGACTGCTCCCCCCACCCCCCACGGGTGGGGCCTCCTCAAAAGAGTTGATACATGAGCGGGAGCCCGCTAGCCATAAAAATAGTTTTCCCAGACCCCGCTAGCCCTATCGTATGCTGCCACCGATCAGAATCAAGCTCTCCCCATTTTTCCTCCAGGTCCCACGCCATACCTGCCTGGAATTCCTCATCGTACTGCGCCCAGGCGTAACCACCACCCGTAATTTGAGCCTTCCTAATGACGTCCATGTATTTAAACATGGCCACCGACCGGTCCGGGAATTTTTCACAATATACGCTAGCGTATATGAGAAAGGCCGCCGTCCAATTCTCTATCGTCAACGGCACCCTTGGCCTCTTCGCCAACTCAAATTCCTCCTCTTTTGAACCCTCCCTTGCCCTCACCTCCCTATGGAGGAGTTTGAGCATCTCCACATATTCCCCTTTCCAAATCTTTTCTTTGGTGGACAACATCAGATGCGCTCCCAAAGGTTTAGTAACCCCCATATATGGCAACCATTTTATTTTCACTCTCCAACTTTGTGTCTCCGTTCCCTGCCTGAACTTCCACGGTCACCTTCTTGTCCGTCATGCTCTCCACGTCTCTGACCTTCTTACCTGCCCCATCCACAGCACCCTTACCTGCATCCTCCGTTCCTACCCCCACGTCCACCACGTAAGCATCTTTATTCAACCTACTCCCCTCCCCCTTCCCCCTCGGCCCCACCCACGCCCACGACATCATCAAAGGACGCTCGAGCAAAGATCGTTTACCTGGCGCCAATGACTCCGTCCTCCGTTCCACCCTACGTCCTGGCTGAGGGGCCGAGCCGTCCTCCCATCTCGATGTCCGACCCGTGGGCACCGCCGGACATCGTGACACCTGGAAAATACTAGACACAACATTACTCGGCCCCCCTCTCCCTCCGTTTCAATATCTCGCACCTCTCCCTCCTCCATACTATCCCCCTCATAATTTAGCTCCTCCTGCCTCATGCCCCCCACGCTACCCGCGGGTGGCGCAGAATGAACCCTTCGAGAAAAATGCAACTCCCCTCCAGCATGGCTCCGTCGTCCGCGTTGTCCCCCGGGGCGCTGCGACCCCATGGGTGTCGGGGCCGGCGAGCCTGTTCAGGGCCTACTTGTGCCAGCCACGCTGGGATCCCTGGACGGTACTGGGTACGCCGCCCGAGGCACCACCCTCCCATCTCCTTTGTGCCATTGGGCCGCTCCCAGCCCTACCAAGTCTGGCACCCCGCGATGGTCTGGCCGCCTCTCTACTGCCTGCAAAGAAAAAGTATGGTCTGGTGTGCTGGGTCTACCTCTTTTCTGTCTCCCATCCCAACCCCAACGTGCTCGCCACCCATGCCCGCCCCACCGCACTCAGATCCACCACCGCCGCATTGTCCCCCACCTCCCCCTCCCCCTCCCCATCACTCCATTCCAAAAGCTCGGCCCAGCCTCCTCATCCGTGACGTCACCCCCCGCTTCCCTCCTCACCCCTCCACTAGCGAAATTCGTCGAAAGGTCCACAACCCCCCCCAACATCCCAGGCTCACCCCCCAAACGTACTGTGTCCTGCCCTCCATCCCCCCGCGCCCGGGACACCCCTTCCTTCCACGCCGGAAAAATGTCCAGGCCCGCACAGTCCCGCTCACTCCCCTCTGAGTCTATTAACAATGGGGAATCCCCCCCACCACCCCACCCTCCCCTACCCCAGCTCCCATACCCCCCGGCCCTCCAGAGCCCTCCAGACCTACCACTTGGGCCTGTACCCCCAAACCAGGCTTACCGCTGCTTCTCCCTGCGGCGTGGGGGCCCAGAGCACCCCCCACGCCAGCACCAAGCAAAAACTCTGCCCTCCTATGTGTCCCAGGCCCCCCCAGCGCTTCCAACGGGGCAATCGGCTTTAAAAGCACACTTGGGACCGCTCTCCTGGCATACGAGCGGCCCCTCACCGCCTGAGACCTCGGGGGGGAGCCACGCGACGCGCTCCCCCTCCGAGGGTTATTACCTGCCTCCACACTAGATGCGGCACCTTTTCCGCTCCTCCCCTCACCAGTCCGGGCAGCACGCTCTGCAGACGCGCTGCCCCGCCCCTTCTCTTCCGTCAGTAATGCAGGGGCCGCTCCACTCTTTACCGAGCGGCCCCCCTATACAGCCCTGCAATCTCTTGCCCCTCTGGGGCCACTCCGCAGCCATCAGAGCGACCCCCAACCGATACACCATGCGGCAGGGAGATGCGCCAAGCGCTCCCCCGCCGCGAACCCTTAATAATCACTCCGCTGCCCAGAGGTGCCCCCGCCCCGCGCTTCCTGTGACACCGCCTGCACCCGCCCCAGACTCCGGGGCCACGCTCCTGACATCTGCGTGGCCCCCAAAGCGCACCGCACGTGGGCCATGCCTCCGGGAGGGCGAACAAGCCACGACGGTGGCCGCCACCCCGGCCAACGCGCGCCTGACGGGGCGCGGGCCAGAGCCTCGGTAACCACCAGATCAAGTCGCCCTGCCTCCCGCAGCAGCCTCAGAGCCTCCGCCACGCGACAATCGCCTGCAGCCATCGTAAGTCGCAAATATCGCACAAACACAAAAACCTGCCAATCTGACAAAAAACCTAAGTTATGACAGCGCCCCCAGCCACCAGGTCACCAAACCTAAAATGGTGGCTGGGGAGGCGCGAAAACCACATATATACCCCTTGGGCTCTCTTTCAAAAATTGGGCTACAATTGGGCTAGTCCCAAATGTAGCCCAAAAATCTACAAAATGGCCACTCGCTGGCCACGCCCACCCCCCCTCCCAATCTCCCTGGGGGGCAGACCTCGCTGTGCTCGGCTGCCCCCAAGCCCCCATTGGGCCAAACACCAAACCTGATAAAATCCTCTTTCAATCCCTTTGAAAAGGCTTTCAAAGTTTATTTCCACAACACTTTGAACATATTTCAATAACATAGTTCTACATCCCAAAAGTCACAACTGACATATGTAATATATGTGTTAAGTAAATACTTAGGTTTTGAATTATTACGTAGGCATCAGCTTTAAAAGATGGGAAAGGGGTGTGAGACATCTTCAAAGCGTGTGGAGATAGCTAAGATGTCATCCGCTGCTGTGTTGTGGTTCTTTAATTAAAAAAATAAAAAAAAATAAGAAAGCATCTATATTTATCCAATGAAACATTATTAGCGTATGTCTGAAGAAACGTTGTTTACTGTCAAGCCACATGCTTTCGTTCAAGTCTTGCCCTCCATATTTGACCCTACATGGCTATGTCGAAAACTGTAGCAACATGAATCATGATTTCTGGTTTTGACTTAGGTGTACAGAATGTTTTGTTTGCTAGAAATGTTGTGAGATTTAATAAAAATTACATAGTTAATCACAATTAAGTAAATGGCTCAAAATTTACTTTGCCTGTATCTTGTGTGAGATGTTTATTTGAAAGCATACCTTGTGTAGAAAAAATATACTACAGGATACTGGGTTAAGTAGAAAATGTCTCTCTTTGAGCAAAGAATTCTAAAAAAACTGCATAATATGAAATGTCCTATTACTTACCGGTAATCTTCATTACTCCTGGTCCTGTGTCCTAGTCCCATTCCTCACTAATTGGAGATGACCATCTCCAAGACAGAAAAAAAGAAAAGGAGCATGCTGGGATACCCTACCCACTCCCTCCCACAGGGAGTACATAAGCGGTACCAGCCCAGCATGCAGCCTGAAAACACCAAGCCAACAACCGGAAGGCCGGCCGCGAGGGAGGGAGGGGCGTAAGGAATGGGACGAGGACAACAGGACCAGGAGTAATGAAGATTACCGGTAAGTAATAGGACATTACCCCCAGGTCCCTCCTGTCCTCGTCCCATTCCTCACTAATTGGAGAATACCAAAGCAGAGAACCCGGCCTTCCGGAACTCCACCAACGCCAAGGGCACCAGACCGAAAAACAGCACCCCACAGGAGCAAAAGGAGCACACAAGAAGGAGAGGAACGCAGAAAAGGGGCACCCAACCAAGCAAGCCCCCAACCACGCAGAGCCAAGCCCCCAATGGAGCAACCAGAGGGGCCAAAACCAACGGAGAAAAGGAGCCAGAAAGGGAACACGACCAGGGAGAAGCCCCCACGGGCGAATCCCCCGGACCCAGGCACCACCAGGCAGCCACCCACCCAGGGACCAAACAGGCCAACCCAGCCCAACGGCCAAGAGCAGAGGAGAACAGACCGGACAGGGCAGCAGGGCCGAAGGCCCAGAAAGAAAAAAAAGCAGAAGCAAACACGACCAACCACTGGACCACCCCAACGCACCGGGGGAAGTCACCAGCAGAGCTGCAAAGAGGGCAGAACCGGAGAAGCAAACAGGCACACACCCAGAAGAACAGCCAGAAAGAGAAGGGGCCGGGAACCCAAGCAAGGCCCCCCCTCCACAGGCAACAGCAGCAACAGGGAAACCGGAGGCCAGAAACCCACAGAAGGACCAGGCCAAAGGCGAAGACTGACCAACGGCCAACCCCAGCCGAGACACCAAAGAGCCGCAGCAACCAAAAGACCCCACCGGGAGAAGAACCCCAGGCCCGAGGCACACCCCCAAAGCAGGAGACACCGGGACAAGGCGGCCAGCAACCCGCCCAACGGAGGCCAGGGAGAGCAAAGAAGCGCAACCCAAAACAGACCCGGCAAAAACCAGGGCTCAAAGAGGCCCCACATGGATCAGGGGAAACCAAAACCCCAGAACCGGAAAGGAGGAAACCACACCAACCAAGAGCCGAACAACCACCAGGAGGAAAAAGGAGGACACCAAGAAACACTGAAGGCGAACCCCAAAAGGCAGAAGGACAAAACAGGAAAGACCAACAAGGAGGCCACCAGCCCCACCCCAAGAAGCCAGCCGCAGAACCGGCAGGCAAGCCAGCCAGGAGGCACACAACACAGCACCACCAGGACCCGGAAGGAGAGGCAAAAAAAGGGGCACAGGGAAAGGCACAGCAGATAACCATAGCCAGGCCACCCAGAGAGCGGATAAGCAGAGGAAGGGAGCGCAGAGCCCACTCAACGGACCCAGCGCCACAGCCAGCCGAATGGAGCGGCACCGGAAAGGACAGAATATCATCCCAGGACCGTTACCAGGCACACGAGAACGAGCGGCCAGGAAAGGACCCAAACGCGGACCGAAAGAGGACCCCAAGCAAACCAGGGCCCCACAGCACAGAGCCCAACACAAACAAGCCAAGAGGCGCACGAGCAACCCAAACGCACAAGCGAACGGGAGGCCAAACACAGGGACCGCAAGGGCAAAACCAACAGAGGCAAAGCCCAGGCCCCCAGAGCACACCTGAACAACCCAGGCAAACCAGGGCCCCACAGCACAGAGCCCAACACAAACAAGCCAAGAGGCGCACGAGCAACCCAAACGCACAAGCGAACGGGAGGCCAAACACAGGGACCGCAAGGGCAAAACCAACAGAGGCAAAGCCCAGGCCCCCAGAGCACACCTGAACAACCCAGGCACCAAAAGCAAAGGAGAGGAGCCCGGAGAAGCCAAAGGTGCACCACCCAACAGGGGAGCGGGAGCAGACCCAAACAAGGGGAGAAGGAACACCCCAGAGCAAACAAAAGAGCAAGTGTCACAGACACCACAGGCCGTAAACAGCCCGTGTGGGAGCACAGGACCAACGATAGGCCCCCAAAAGGAAAAAGACCAGATCCCCAGACCCGAGGCAAAGCCAACCGCAACCCAAAGGGAAGCAAGAGGGGCAGGAAGCAGGAAAGCGGCCCATGCAACAGGGGAAGCCGCCACCCAAGACCCCCAAGCAGGGAAAGGGCACAGCAAACAGGGCAGGGCACAAGAGCCGGGCACCCGAAGAACAAGAGGCCACCCAAGGCAGAGGCCAAGGAAGACCAACGAACCCCAGCCACCAGAGGAGGGAAACGGAGCGACAGGCGAGAAGGCAAGCCCAAACCTCAACAAGCCAGCAAGGAAAACACAAGAGGGGGAAAGGAAACCACAAATAGAAACCAAACCCCAGCAACCCCGGCAGCAGGTGAGAATTTGCAAACCCAACACTGGCCAGAACCCACCAGGGCCACCACCAGCACTCCACCGGAGCCAACAGCCCAACAAAGACCAGACAAGACAAGACCAGGGGCACCAGGACAGAGGAAGGGCCCAATAGCCCCCCGCATACAAAACAAGGGGAGAACTCAGCGGAAGGCAGACACCCCGAGCACGAGGCAAGCAAAAGCACCCGGAAGAAGCAAGAAGCGCCCGACAGAAAAAAAACGCAGGCAGGCACCCAGACAAGCACGCACCCAGCCCGAACCCACAAAAGGGCCGGAACCAAGGGGCGGAAGAGCGCAGGCAGCCAAAGGAAGCCCAAGAACCGCAAGACAACAGGGACAAGCATCCAGGGCCGACCAGAACAGGGAAGAGCAACCGGCAAACCCAGGCGCACCCCAAACCAGGATCTACCAGGGCCAACCAGGGACAGCAGAAGCCAGCAGGGCAGGACGACCGGAGGCCCAGAGGACAGAGAAAAGAGGCCACAAGAAGAAGCCAAAAAACCCCAGGAGAGACCGCTTAAAACGAGCCACGGCCCAGCGAGGAACCAAAGCCCACCAGGCCAAACCACAGGGCGGGCAGCAGGCGCAACAGAAGCCAAGGCCGCAGGCCAGCAGACGGAAGAAAAAAACCTCCATTTAAGCAAGCACCAAAGGGACAGGCCAACAGCAGACCCACCGGAACCGACCCACAGCCCAGACGCCAACCTACAGCAAGCGCCAAGCAAGCGGGAAGCCAGAAGGCCAGGGGATACACAAACCACGGAGGAAGGCCCGAAGGACCCCCCGACAGCCAGAACCCCCCCCCCCAACAAAAGGGCAGTGACCCAGGGGAAATCAGGGCCCAAAAGAGGACAGCGAAGGCAGTGAGCCAACAGCTCAGCCGGCAGAGGACCCGAAGGACGGCGAGGAGTCCGGGAACGGAGACACCAAGGACTACGGACTGAGGCAGCAAACGGACCAAACACAACCACCCAAGCACAGAGGGCCCGCACGCAGGAACAGGAGCTAGCAAAGAAGCTGCAAGAAGGAGGCCCCGGAACCAAACCCCGACCATCCCGGAAGACCAGGCGCACAGGGTGGTAGCAACCAGAAGCAAAGGGGAAGACACACCAGCCAGGGCCGCAAGCGAACTCCCAACCAGGAAAGAACCAGTCAGGAACCCAGCCCATCAGCGAAAGCAGACAAGACCAGGGGCACACAGGGTGGCCAGGCCGGAGCCAAGACAGCCCAACAACCATGGAAGCACCCAGACAACCACAGCACCAGGTACCTCAAAGCGGATCCCCAGCCAGGCACCAGCCAGGCCCGACGCTCCACAACCACAGAGACCAGACGAGAGCAAGTGCGCAGGGGCCAGGAAGTTGAACCACGGAACCCGCAGAGGAAGAGGCAGAAACAGCAACCAGCAGGCCACAACAGAACGGACAAGCGAGAAAGCGCGGGGACAGAGGGCCGCGGGAATCCAGGCAGCCCCCAGAGCACGCAAACCACCACCGGCGAAACACCCAGCAACACAGGAGCACAACCCAGAAGCAACATGAGCCCCCATCAACCGGTAGCAGCACGCCGACTCCCATCCAGGCAGAAACCAGGGCTGACGCACCACAACATGTGCGAGCAGACAAGAGCAGGGGCCGAAGGACGGCACGGCCGCAGGCCAAAAGAACAGCCCACGAGAAAAGGAGGGAGCCGCACCCAACCCCAACAAGATGCCGGCAACACAAGTGCCGTAAACGGACCCATGTGAGTCCTCAGGGCCAGAACGCACTGTGGCGCCTAGAACCATCATCCTGCGGACCAAATTGTGCTCCCAAGAGTAAACAGCGCTGAAACATGCCCCACAAGAACCATCAGCAGGGAGAAAAAAAGGGAAAGTATTCCGCTATGCAGTACTCATGAAGGGGGCAGGAAGAGCGCACCACAAGCTCACTGCCCCCCCAACAGCCATCCCATGTGCACACCAGGAAACCAGCGCCAGGTGGACAATCCCGCCAACAACGGGCTCCAAGGCCACATCCAGACCAGCCCGGACCGACCCAACCTCTCAACAGGGTCGCCAGGAAGAATGAAGGAGGCCGGCAGGAGAAAGGGTGTGCCGGCCATGTCGCAATCCGGACAGGAGACCCCCAGAACACAGCAAAACGCATGTTGCTGAAGCTGGGTGTGTAGAAATGACTCCCACAACCTCCGGTCATTCCAGGCAAGGTCCACGCAGCCATCCATCAGCCAGCCACGTGACCAGCAGCTGACCGAGGCGAGCACCCGAGCCAACATGAAGGCTCCCAAAACGACAGGTAGGGGGCCTAGGAGCAATGCCCAGCAAAGCCCCAGGACCCGCCAAACAGCCACAGCAGCGCATCCCCCAGACCGGCCAAGCCACAGGGAGACTCACACTGCAACCCGGAAGAGATCCGGGAGGAACGGCGCCCCAGCCGCAAAGGGCCGGGCGGCAGGAAACGCGGCTCCAGGCAAGCCCGGCAGGCCAGGAGGACGCGTAAGGAGGACAGCGAGGACAGCCCAGCAGCCCCGACGAGACGTCCAATGAAGAATCCAACGAAGAAACCAGGTAAGTCCCAACACGTCCCATTCTGTCGTAAGATAGAAAAAATGAACAGGCTGCATGCTGGGCTGGTACCGCTTATGTACTCCCAGTGGGAGGGAGTGGGTAGGGTATCCCAGCATGCTCCTTTTCTTTTTTTCTGTCGTGGAGATGGTCATCTCCAATTAGTGAGCAATGGGACGAGGACAGGAGGGACCTGGGGGTAATGTCAAATTTCTCATAACATGAAATTTGTGACCTTCACTCTTTTCTCGGGGACCTAGTCACGAATTCTCCCTTAATTTCACTTAATCGAGTTACCAACAGGGAAAAATGGAGGGATGCTTTCTAAAACTAGCATTGACATTGGGCAAATCATTTCATCCACTGTCTTCTACCGTTGTTCATTTTCCTTTACCTTAACTCACTTTTTATTTCTGAATCGTTCTGCATAATTGTTGCTCTATTTTCTTTCCCTCTATTCTACACTCTGAAGCTTCTGCTCTGTGCTTATTTTGCCCTCCTGTCTCTGTACGCCGGTCTGTCACGTTGTAACTTGTTTGGGTTAAATAAGTATACCACCTACCGCCTACAAAAATAACTACACAAATGTGCCTAGCTACATATATTATCCAACTCTGCACCACTTAGGAACAAATAAAAAAGCATTAAGCGTTATAATCAAGGGCCCATCGGCCAAGCCATAATTGCAGGATCTCCTTAACCTTTTCAAATGTGTACCACAGTCATATATGTAGCAGCGGTACTAGAAGAACCTTCAGCAACAGTGAAGACATATCCCTTAATGACGCGAATTTGTTGCTCTGATAATTAGAAAAGGCATGTCTTCCTTCTATTCGGCCCCTTTGTGCTTGTTTTCTCTCTGTTTTTTACTTACTTGACAGAAGAAGGCCTCTTTGTAGCGGCCCCTTTGTTATTTCATAGAGACATTAAAAAAACAGGAAAACTCTCTGATTCCTCCGAGCCTGCAGGCATCTGTGCTGCCTCAGCCGAGTAACGATTCTTTACAATAATTACACCCTGTTCCATATTCATCTTGAATTAGCATGCAGAAAAGAAGTAAGTATCACAGGGAAAACATTCTCTCCTCGCCCCCTTTCAGCCTCCGCCTGATCTGAAGATGTTTTCTTTATTAGCAGCTGAAGCTGCCAGTCAAGAATCTGGCGGATGTCAAGCTGACTACCTCTCGTGGTTCCCAGGTCTCCCATTTGCAAGCTACTTTGGCCAAGGACATAACATGGCTGCATCCTGTGCCACAAATGCTGACGATGACCCTACCACGTGCCTCTGTGCGTAAATGTCGTCACTGTGGATTCTCTAATTCAACCCATTATCCTTTGATTCTCTATGCTTCCTAGTAACCTCCCCCCCTCTATATTTTGCTGACCCAGCCCCGTGTATGCCTCCTTTAGAACCATCTGTTCTCTCAAAATGCAGTGCTTTCCCTTAAATGCTGAGTCTAAACACTGTAATCAGTCTGGCTTTCTCTTCTCACTTCCTTTTTAGGTGTAATGGTTATTATTTTGGATTCCAAGCACGTGTGCGCATGCGTTAGTGGTTAGGGGAAGTGAGACCAAAAACCTGCCTGCATCTGTCAATCCCAAAGCTGTGATATTTGTTGTGTTTGGCTTTCGTAAAGAAACACTAGTCTAGTTCAAGCAGGGAAGGTGAAGCTGGTGGCGGGTGCCCTGCTGACATATGATTTAGGTTTCTGTTTACTCTTCATCACCAGTGAGCAGTGCGCCAGCACGAGCTGCACCAATTACTATATGGATTGCGAGATGCTTTGTCAAATAGCATCCCGAATGTCAGTGTCATCAGAGTGGACCCTTAGGTGGCAGGGATCAGCTGTTGTGCGCCCACGGCATGGATAGAGACAGAGCCAGGGAGAGGATGTACCTTCTGACAATTGTAAATGCCAGTCCTGCTTGACCTACTGCAAACTATTTTGGTTGCCTGGCTCTCTCTCTTCCTGTTGAACCGTGGTGTGCATTGGCTGCCTTAAGGCCCGATTTACTTTCATTTGCAATGCAAATATGACAGCAAGCATGATTGCAGACAATCAGTGTTTTCTTCATTGTCAGAATCTGTATCAAAGTGTAGTTTTACCGAATGCATTTGTGTAACTTTCTCAGTTCAATGTGCAGCATTTTAAGTCCACTACAAGGACTCAGGGAGTCAAGACTGGGAACTAACAAGTGTCTAAATCGAAGATTATTAGGGGCAGATTTATGAGGGACTTGCGCCCCTTTTACGCCGCCGTTGCGTCACTTTTGTGACGCAGCGGCGGCTTAAACCCTGCACCATGTTGCGCCCCATTTACATCGTGTCGCATCTATGGAGATGCGTCACGGTGTAAAGCCCTGCGCCACTTGAAACCTGCGTCAGGTTTCACGTGGGCGTTTCAACTCAGGGGGGGGGGGTTCCGTCGCAGGAACGTCCCTGAAAAGTGACTCAGTGAAATCTATAAGATTTCACTGAGTCACTTTCCCAACGCTGATGCGTCAAAACCCTGCGCCTGCTTGAAGCAGGCGTAAGGCTTGACGCACCATGTTAGGGATAGGGTAGGCTGGAACAGTGCTGGAGTTGCGTCGCGTTTGCGACGCAACTTCAGCACTGCACCAACCTTACGCTGGCCGATGCGTCACGTATCTGCTTGTCCTTGCGCCACGATGCACCGCATTGTAAATGCGGCGCATCTGCGGTGGCGCAAGGGCAAACTTGCGTGACGCATCTTCCCTGGCGCATCCATGCTGATTTGCAGGGATGCGCCAAGGAACATAAATCTGCCCCTTAGTTTCTACATTCTGGGATGAGACAGCCCACGTATTCTCAGTGGGAAAGTCTAAGACGGAAGGAAAAATTGTGAATTTCATCCCGAGGAAGGTCGACATTATATGTACAGCCAATGAAACGCTGTGTTGACCTAACTGGGCCACCTTTGTCAGGAGGGGAAAGGATGAAAGGAAGGCCTATCTTCCTAGATTTTCTTATTTTTAAGGATACAGGGCCATATCTTATGGAGGAATATAAACAAAAAGATTATATTTTGTTTTTTTACTACTGTCCAGTAGTAGCAAATCAATTAAGTGAATTGTTTGTTCTTACATTAAAAGTAATGGCTAAGTTAAAACATTTTGAACAAAAAATAAAATTGGGAAAATATAATAATAATCAAATGACATTTTGTGCAGGATTAATTTTCCCTTAGGCATATGATTACAGTCAAGTAACTGAGCTCGGTAATAGGATACAAGCAAAGATCCTGCATAACTGGGAACATGTTAGTAGATTGTTTCTGTACTACTCATACCTATTCAAATGTTATGCCCGGTCTCGGCAGCAGCCAATGTATTTGACCATGTGTTCAAAAGATGTGCGACAGTTGTCATGACCTCATGAGCTGCTGCAGTCTGATAGTGCTGAAGGTCATATATCTGGTATTTTAGCAGCAAATGGAAATGCTAGTATAATAGTCAAGCTTTGCCACCATATTCTGTTTATGCCCAGCTCAGCAAGGTAGGAAAAGAGTTTCATTAAAATCAGGAACTGATCATTTCATAATTTGTATGCTGTGATAACCTGAACTCCAAAGCTGTACTCTGTGTCAAGTTGGACTCTTGGGTTTCTAAATTCCTATGCAGTGGGTGAAGCCCATATCTTTAGTCAGTGATTTGGGTCGCAGTCTGTTTTACCTCTAATCTCAAGCACCTCTGGTTTATGCCCATTCTTCCCTACGAAATTCAGCTTTATCCCGAGTTGAAGTCCACAAAACATGGTCTTGTAGTATGGAATGTAAGATTCAAGGCATCTCTGTGTAAACAAAGTTGTAAATCATTAACATCAGGGGTGAACGGTGCCCCCACAGACCCTACAGTGCAGGAGGGCCCCCTAAGGTTCCCTGTTTGGACACAGACCCCCCCGCACGCGATGGCATGAAATACGAAACAGTCAAGAGCTCAGGAATGCCACTCTGCTCTCCCGAGCAGAAATATTCCTGGCAAAAAGTGCATGGGAGGGACGTAACACAGGCCCCTGCAACCCCTGCGGCGCAGGGGGCAACTCAACCGTTTAGCTGGGACCTCAACCATTTGGGAGGGGCAACATTGAGCCCATGACAAATAAATATGTCAAGTTTGAGAGACTCCGGGACCATCCATCATATTCTGCTTGGGGGCCCTGTAATTTTGCATTACATCAGTGTTGGAAAGTAGGTTATTGGTAGGGGCAAATGTAGGTCTGCCACTGTCAATAAGGCCACTAACACATGGTAGGACTCAGCATAGGTCTTAGAAAATTATTCCTATGCTCAACCCTTTGTAACGTGGCTGCGAGCAGACAGGCTTAACTTTAAAGACAGGTATTGAAAACATTTAAAAACATAATTTCAGTAAATAATTGAGACACAACACAAAATAAAAATCCAACACCAATTTAAAAAAAAGGGAATAATTTTATCTTTTAAATGACATCAAAACAAAAAAAATCACTATAGGGAACCAGAGATATGAATTTTTAAAGTTTAGTCACTTTCTAGTGCTTAGAAACCAACAGTGCCCCTTTTAGTCATTTCGTTTTTTTCTGACAGGGACACCTATAAAATTGTTCTGGAGAATGTCACCAAATGTGTTGCCTTCTCCAGCAGGCGGGTCCAATTAGAACTCCTTCCTGAAGTTCTGCTTGCGGGTCCCAAAGTATCCAACACACAATCCAAGGTTCCGGAATCTCCAAGAGGGTCCTTGAAAGTGTGAAACTTCAATTCCGCAATCCACTTGAACAAAACCCTTACAAATCCACTGGTACTCCAGGCTGGGGATTCTTTGTGGGGATTTTCAGGTGAGCTCTGTTAACCTGTAGCTTGCAGGGAGTTTACTTTTTAGTCGTTTTACAGCAAGGTAATCCACAGGGCTGTAGTTTCAGTTGGTGCAGTCTTCAGAGGTCAGGCCTTAGAAATCTTTGCACAGCAAAACTTCACAGCAGGGCACTTCTTGCTTCAGTAAGTTTCAACCAGCAGATCTAGAGGGCTCTGCCCCTCTCAGATACTTATTTAAAATTCTCTGGGTCAAGCCACAGGTCACTTCTGACCAAAGAGAGCAGAGTAACTCCTCATAGTTATGACCACATCCTGTAGAGTGTGGCATTATTTTGTCCCAGAGTGCATCAAATCTTCCAAATCCATAATGGCTGATTTTACAGCAAGGAGGTAAGAGCTGACTAAACACACCCACTGGGATGGCTCATTTCCATGGACTCTCCCCCTACCATCTGCACATACCTTCCTTAAGTCTAGCCCTGACTCTGGGTCAAGAGTGTAAGAGTGAAACTGAAACCCAGGCCTCCCCTCTGCCTTTGAAGAGCATGGTTTATGACTCCACCCCCTGGCCTGGCATTCCTATAGACCAGCACACTGCCCTCCCAGCGGAGTGGTTAACCCTAGGGGTTCCTTATCACCTCTTCAAAGCAGCCTGGCTAATCCACTTAACTCTGACCAATCAGGGCAGACCACTGGAAGGCTGAATTTGGACTTACAATCAATCAATCAATCATAGGCATTTGTATAGCGCACTGCTCACCCGGAGGGTCTCAAGGCGCTGGGGGGGGGGGGGGGGGGGGGGGGGGAACGCTACTGCTCGAACAGCCAGGTCTTGAGTTGCTTCCTGAGGTGGATGGGGAGGGAGTTCCATGTCTTGGCTGCCAGGTAGGAGAAGGATCTTCCTCCGGCGGTGGCTCTGCGGATGCGGGGGACGGTGGCGAGAGCGAGGCTGGCGGAGCGGAGCTGGCGGGTGGGCTTGTGGATGGTCAGGCGGCTGTTGAGGAACTTGGGGCCCAGGTCGTGGAGGGCCTTGTGTGCATGGGTGAGGAGTCGGAACGTGATTCTTTTGTTGACGGGGAGCCAGTGCAGGTCTCTCAGGTGTCCGGAGATGTGGCTGTGTCGGGGGGATGTCCAGGATGTGTCGTGCTGAGGCGTTCTGGATCCGTTGGAGTTTCTTCTGGAGTTTGGCGGCGGTGCCGGCGTAGAGGGCGTTCCCGTAGTCCAGCCGACTGGTGACGAGGGCCTGGGTGACCGTCTTCCTGGTCTCGGTGGGGATCCACCGGAAGATCTTTCGAAGCATGCGCAGGGTGTTGAAGCATGAAGACGAGGCGGCGTTGACTTGTCTGGTCATCGAGAGGGAGGAGTCCAGGATGAAGCCTAGGTTGCGTGCATGGTCCGTTGGCTTGGGGGTGGCTCCCAGGGCGGGGGGCCACCAGGAGTCGTCCCAGGCGGAGGGTGATGATCCCAGGATGAGGACCTCCGTCTTGTCTGAGTTCAGTTTCAGGCGGCTGTTCTTCATCCATTCGGCGACGTCTTTCATCCCTTCGTGTAGGCTGGCTCTGGTGGCGTCCGGGTCGCTGGTGAGGGAGAGGATCAGCTGGGTGTCCTCGGCGTAGGTGATGATCTTGAGGGTGTGTTGACGTGCGATGGTAGCGAGGGGGCTCATGTAGACGTTGAAGAGGGTGGGGCTGAGCGATGACCCTTGTGGAACGCCGCAGATGACTTCGGTGGCCGCTGACCGGAACGGGGGGAGGCGGACTCTCTGGGTTCTTCCGGCGAGGAATGAGGTGATCCACTCCAGGGCCTTCTCCTGGATGCCGGTGTTGTTCAGGCGCTGTACCAGGGTGCGGTGGCAGACAGTGTCGAACGCTGCGGAGAGGTCCAGGAGGATAAGGGCCGCAGTTTCCCCGTTGTCCATTAGGGATCTGATGTCGTCTGTGGCTGTGATGAGGGCGGTCTCCGTGCTGTGGTTGGCTCGGAAGCCGGATTGCGAGTGGTCGAGGGATCCGTTGGTCTCGAGGAAGGTGGCTAGCTGTCTGTTGACGGTCTTCTCGATGACTTTGGCAGGAAACGGGAGGAGCGAGATGGGGGCGGTAGTTCTTGAGGTCGGAGGGGTCTGCAGTTGGTTTCTTCAGCAGGTCACTGATTTCGGAGTGTTTCCAGCACTCCGGGAAGGTGGCGGTGTTGAAGGAGGCGTTGATGATGTCGCGGAGGTGGGGTGCGATGATGTGGTCGGCCATGTTGAAGATGTGGTGTGGGCAGGGGTCCGTAGGGGATCCGGAGTGGATGGTGTTCATTGTGCGTGTTGTGTCTTCGGTGCTGACTGGGGTCCAGGTGCGGAGTGTGGCGGTGGGGGGCATTGGTTCGGTGGTGGGGTTCGTCGTTGGTGGGCCGAAGCTGTTGTGAATGTTGGCGATCTTGTCGTGGAAGAAGGCTGCGAGGGAGTCGCAGAGGTCTTGCGAGGGAGTGATGTCATTGTTTCCGGCGCCGGGGTTGGAGAGCTCTTTGACGATGCTGAAGAGTTCCTTGCTAGTGTGGGTGTTGTTGTCCAGTCATTCCTTGAAGGCTGTCTTCTTTGTGGCGCGGATCAGTTGGTGGTGTTTGCGGGTGGCGTGTCTGAGGGCCGTCATGTTGTCTGTGGTCTGGTTGGTGCGCCAGGTGTTCTCCAGGGAGCGGCAGTTCTTCTTGGAGGTGATGAGCTCGTCGGTGAACCAGGAGGCTTTCTTGCTGCCGCGTCTGCTGGGGGGGTTCTTCTTCAGTGGTGCGAGGGCATCTGCACAGTTGGTGATCCACTGTGTGAGGTTGTTGGCGGCTTCGTGGGGGTCCGTTGAGCTGGTGGGGGGGTTCTGGCTGAGGAAGGTGGTGAGCTGGTCGCCGGTGATCTTGTTCCAGCTCCTGCGGGGGGCTTGTTGAGGGTGGTGGTGGGTCGTCGTTTTACTGAAGCTGAAGTGGACGCAGCTGTGGTCAGTCCACTGGAGATTGGTGGAGTGGCTGAAGGTGACGTATTTGCTGGATGAGAAGACTGGGTCAAGCGTGTGGCCGGCGTAGTGGGTGGGGGTGGTTACCAGTTGCTTGAGTCCGAGGTTGGCCAGGTTGGCCAGCAGAGCAGTGGTGTTGCGGTCCTTGTTGTCCTCCAGGTGGAAGTTGAGGTCCCCCAGGAGGATGTAGTCGGTGGAATTGATGGCGTGTGGGCTGACAAAGTCTGTGATGTCTTCGCTGAACTGTGTGCGTGGTCCCGGTGGTCTGTAGACGAGGGTGCCTCTGAGCGTGGTCTTGGGGTCGGTGTGTATCTGGAAGTAGAGGTGTTCGGCGGAGGTGAAGGTGTCATCGGAGTTGGTCGTGATGCGGATGGTGTTCTTGTGGATGATGGCGATGCCTCCTCCTGTCTGGTTGACGCGGTCCTTCCTGGTGATTTTGTAGCCTTCCGGGACGGCGATGGCGACGTCGGGCGCTGAGGAGGCGTTCATCCAGGTTTCCGTCAGGAAGGCGATGTCTGGTGCTGTCGAGTCGAGGAGGTTCCAGAGCTCGACGGCATGCCTGTGAACGGAGCGGGTGTTGAGCAGGATGCACATCAGGTGTTTGTTGCTGGGGCTCGGTTTAGCAGGTGCGGTGTTGGGTCAGAGGCCGGTGAAGCGGCAGGTCAGGCAGGTGAAGGGTCCGTGGGTGCGTCTCGGGGTGGCTCGGTAGCAGGCGGTGTTTCGGCCGGCGTTGAGTGCGTGGAGGGTTTTGGCATCATAGATGTGCAGGGTGTGCTGGCGAGGGCGAGGACCAGGGGGTCTGGCGCTGGGCGCGGTCCAGGCGCGGACGGGCGCAGATGGGCTTACCTTTGGCGCACCTTCGGCGCTCAATCGGCGCTCCCGCTGCGCGCATCCGCTGCGCGGTCGCTCTAGGGGCGTCATAAGTAAGGAGCCGGGAGGGAGGAGCAGCTGGGTTGCGGGAGCGGGGCGGCGAATGGAATCACAGGGGGGCGGGGCCGCAGGGAGGCAGCGGCGGGAAATTCCAAGAAGCAGCGGGCAGCGGGAAATTCCCAGGAGCAGCGGGAAATTCCCATGAGCAGCGGGCAGCGAGCAAAGGAATCTGCAGGCAGGAGGCGGCAAAAGGCAGGCAGGAGCGGCAGCAGTGAGTGGGGCGACCAAGCCCTGTGGAGGGCTGAGCGGTCACCAACAAGAAAGTCCTATAACTTCTTGTATGTACACTTTAGGAGAAAATCAACAATATAATATTGTTGGATTTACTACTACCATTCTGGGAAGTCTTTGAATGGTCCGGCTAGTCCTCTCCTATCTATATTTATTAATCAATAACTTCCTACCATGTTAGCCTATGGGCCATGGGGTTTGCAATGGGGAAAATGACTTGGGCCAGTTTTCTAGCACCAGGGCTTATAATAACATATTTTATAAGCATTTCCCTAACTTCTACAGGACCCCCACCCCATGGGCAACTAGGGGAGACTTTAGGGGTTCTGAATCTGCAGAAATATTGCACATCCTCCTTACCCAGTGCTCCTAGCATCAAAGTCGAATTTGAGCAGTACTTTAACATAATGTGGGGAGTGAAATGTGAACTTTCACTTTACCCAGGCATATAAAAACTCATTTTTTAAGGGTGTACCTTATAGACCCTGGGGGTCCCTAATATGCCAGAACATTGTAGGTTTTCCATTTGTAAGTGCCCCTACCACCAAAGTCAAGTTTGGGCACAATTTACTGTTTAAAAGCAGTCCTGGCACCCAGTGATGCTTTTAAACTGACCTCAGGCTTCAGCACTGCACACATGCTAGTGCAGAAAAAGCTGCTGGCCTCTAAACTGCCATAACCCAGGGTACTAGGGACTTTTAGGTAGTTTCAATCCCCTGCCCGATTATATACTAGGAGCCTATGGGGTAGGTCATGCCAATTACAGGGGTACCCCACCATACCATTGTGTACCCAAGTGTATGTTGGGTGTTTTAACTGTATTCTAATGTGTTCCTTTCAGCTCAGCACTGGCCCTGGCCCTGGGCCTGGTTAGGCAGAGCCCAGGGTCAGTCAAAATCAGTTACCACCAGCATCAGTCAGCTAAAAGTTGGGGCGTGCCCAGGGCACTGGATGACTTTGCAACAAACACTGATTACCATACGAAAAAATCAGAGCCCATAGCATTCCACCAACATGACTACGGGAACCACCTGCACGCATTGACACTGGCAACCCTCTTGGACGCGGATAAGCAGTATGGCCGCATGGGAGGAGGAGGGCCTTAGAACATGCTGTCCCTTTTGCACACACACTCTCTCTCTTCTTGCCGGCTGGCGATATGGGCCATCTCGCCCGGATGGCTCGCGTGGGTCCCAGCTGTGGGTATACTACCGGAGCCCTGCATGTGGTTCACCTGTCCAGCTGAATGGGATCTCCTGTCATAGTGCCCCTGGCTTCAAGGTGTGAAGGCGGGGGAGACAGGATATCGCTGGTCCTTCTCCCTGGACAGGTTAACTCCTCATGATACACTAGTCTTGCGGGGAGATGAGGCCTGCTGTGTTTTTTTGGGCGCAGATGCATTGGGCCTACTGCATCTAAACATTTCCCTTCTCTCCCACACCCAGATCTGATTGCAGTGCATAGGCTGCAGGGCCTAGCCTGACCACATTATCACTGAGGCATCTGCCGGTGACCGGTTGATTCTCTGTCAGACGGACCTCTACACAAGGAGGCCTTGTTGATTGTAGCTACAGGGGGCTGCTCATGCTCCAACACCCCAAAGCGCACAAAAGTATCAGCAAGCGGTTCCCACCTGTATAGCAGCCTAAAAAGGAAGAAACGTGACTATTGAGCCCCTACACCTGTTGAAGAGTTGCTTCCCATGCAGCACAGATGACCAAGCACTGGGGGCTGTTCGTGCTGCAGTGCCTCTTTGCTCTCCAAGGTGCACATAAGTGGGCCCCAAAATATGACGCCTTTCAACATCGACTGACCAACATGGTTGCCTGGTGACTCCTTGGGCTGCTCAGGCTGCAATGCCTCATTGCACACTAAGGCACGTGCAAGTGGGCCCTCTATGGTCACACCCAAGTGAGACCCTGGTCACTTTGGTGATCCCAACCATGGATTCATTGCCTGAAGTTGTCCCCAGGCTTGGGATCCTCATACCTCGAGCAGTTGTCATCCTCGCTAGCCATTGATGCAACCCTTTTGTGGGCAGCTTTTTGGTTGCCCTGCTGGACCTTGACCCTTAGATGCTCAATGCGTGCCAGCTAGCCATGGGTCGCCTATGTTCCTGACACCCAATCCATGACATCGCGTTTAGCATCATCCATGGAGAAACCAACCGGACACCT
This sequence comes from Triturus cristatus, assembly GCF_964204655.1. Taxonomy (NCBI): domain Eukaryota; kingdom Metazoa; phylum Chordata; class Amphibia; order Caudata; family Salamandridae; genus Triturus; species Triturus cristatus. Next base: position 849,527,136 of record NC_140590.1, read on the forward strand.
TGAATCTGCGGCCCTGCAGAACTCCTCTATGTCCCTTGCCTAGATACAGTACTAGCGGCTGTGGAAACAATCGGGACTACACTAGAACAACCTTGCATGTGTCTTGAAAGCAAAATTGACATGGTAGCATGGTAGCAGCAGACTTCACACTACTGCATGCCGACCACCGCATATTGGCAAATAAGATAAAAGATGTGGAACAGACCTCAGCTGAACTCCAACTGAAAATATGCAAATTAGAATCCTTGTTACAGGCCCAAGTGGATGGTGTGCACACAATGGAATGCAGGGTGGAAGATGCAGAGGGCCGCTCTAGAAGGAACAAGATTTGTGTTGTCAGCCTCCCAGAGGGCGTCGAGGGCCAAGATACAGTGGCTTATGCTGAAAACAGGCTGTGTCCACTGCAACGCTGAACAACGCTCTCGTCATTCTTCTCCGTCGAGCGTGCCAACCGGATACCAACCCACAAGTCCCCAACTGGAGCTAGCCTCAGAACTTTTCTGTTCCACCTGCTTAATTACTGTGACAAAGACTCTATCCTATGCGACGCATATAAACATCAAGGTTGACAATGTCCCGGTCATGCTCTTCCCTGATTATACCATGGTGGTGCAGCGTCAAATGACTTTATTTATAGCTGTTAAGTGGCGACTCAGGGATCTGGGCCTATGATACTCGCTCTTGTTCCCGGCTCACTTTGGCTTGGTGACTGAGGGGGGCTACAAACGTCTTTGACTCCCCTAGATGGAGTCTACTGGGCTTAGTGCATTACGCCCCCCAGCTACCGGAGTGGTGCAGCCTTGGAGTGCTGCAGTGGCCATCCCCGGGAGCACCGCCGACAGATGCAATGCTCCTCACAACCTGGTACTGCTCCTAACCTGGAATAAGTAATTTTGAAAAGATGCCAGACCCTACAAATAGTGTCCACAATCCGGGAGAGTGCTCAGAGCCCGGACGCAGACATCAGCCCCACAAAATATTTTAGTGATGATGGCTTCTCTAGCATATGGCCCTCTGGAGTGGACTCAATGGTTTACCCTGGAGTGACCCTGCTAACAGTGGATTACATTATTTAACTTGCCCACAGTCAACGCTTTTGGAGGCACTCCTGACGCAATGTTGCTTGCTGTACTCACATGTTGTTGTATCCTTGCATGTCTTAACCTTTTGTCTCTTGCAGCCAGCATGTGGAGAGCCTCTTTGTAAATGTCTCAGTTATGTCATTCAGTTGACATGCTTTTTGCTATGGCATACTGTCAAATAGTTGCTCCATCACTGTAATTGGTATCTGTGCATCCTTCACATTTCGGATGCCCCATCTTTGGCTTACATACCTTCCCTCTACATTTCCTTGTATTGCCGTTTTCTTGCCTACTGTAGTTTAGCAACTTATGCAGATACCAATTGTCCCTCCGCTCTGATAATGTTCTCTGTTCCACTTTATCTTCCCCTCTCAGTTACGAAATGTTGCCCAGAAATAGCTAGCCTCCCATTGCTCTCCCACACTACCATTTCTATTAGCTGCTTGACTTTCGCCCCGTGCGGGATGGCTTCATGTGGTATATTGTTAAATTTGCCACATGACCCACACAAACATCATAACTTGGAATGTGTGGGGAATGCACACACCCTCGCACTGCTATGCTCTGTACTCATTATCCCAAGCGTTGATCTACTAAAGTAGTACTCGTGCAGGAAACACATCTGACACTGACTGAAGCAGACAAACTTTAAAGGTGATGGTGCATCCAAGTTTTTGACACCAATTACTCCTCGTACACCAGGAGTGTGTTGATCTGGGTGAAACTGGGGACCCCTTTTGTAGCAGATGATGTTGTAGTGGACACCGGACTCACTATGTGTTGATACCGTGCCTCTTAGGTGGTTGTCACCTACATCTGGGTGTGATATATGCCCCTAACACAGACCAGACCTCTCTCTTGCATGAGTTGTTTGACAAGTTGTCCAGCTGGAGTGGGGTCCTATGGCTTATAGTAGTTGTGACTTGAACTCTGTCCTGAGTACCAAGCTTGACCTCTCTTTTCTTCCCCTGCCTCACACGCTGGGCACATCCAATGCTCAGGCTCTCTGTGACTGGCTTCAACAATGGCAGCTCCTGGACATCTGGTGCGCATATAATGGTAATATGTGAGTGTTCTCTTTCTGTTCCTCACCACATCACTTACACGTCAGAATAGACCGCTTTGTTGAGATGGCCAGCCTGCTTCCCACTATCACACAAACAGATTATTTAGGTTGTACACACTTGGACCACAATCCCTTATATCTATAGCTCACATGGGGGGCTGATCTGCCTGCCATCCTAACATGGCGCCTCCCACCTACAACACTGGAGGAGCTCCCATTTCGCGCCTCTATTGGCACCGCTGTTGGGTACTGTTTTGAACGCAACTGCAATATGTTACGTTATGTTATTTTAAGGAAACTTGTAGAGTGCGTGATTACCCAATTGGGTGTCTTGGCGCTAACTAAGGTAGAGCATACTGAGACTAAGGCTCATTACTTGGTAAACAACCATGCTTTTAATATGTGCTGGCAGATCGTTCCGTAGTTTTGCCGTACGGAGGTGAATACTCCTGCCTCCACAGTTGATCTTATGTACTCTAGGGATTTAGAATTGGCGGATCGTAAGGCCCTATTAGGAATATGCCATCTAAACATTTTCCTAAAAAATTCAGGACGTGTGGTGTAGAGTTGTTTTGTGCCAGGCATAGAGCTTTAAATTTGACACGTTTCCTTATTGGAAGCCAATGTAGCTCTAGAAGTCCCTGAGGGAAAGAATGGTATTTAGGTCAATTCAGAATCATTCTAGCTGCTGCATTCTGCACAAGTTGCAACTTATTTATATTTTTTTTCTTGCAAGGTCACATAGAGACCTTTGCAATAGTCCAATTGTCAAAGGACTAATGCCGTGATAACATTTTTTCGAAAATTGTTTGGAATATATGGCAGTATTTTCCTAATCGTTATAAGGGGATAGCAGGCCGAAGAATCCACCAAGGATAATTGGGCACCCATATTAAGCTTGCCATCAATGATGACTCTCAAGTTTTTAGCTTGAAGAACAGGAGTAGGAGGATGGCTCAGTCGTTCTGGCCACCATTTATGGGACCAACTAGGGGAAGGATTTCCAAATATAATAACTGCAGTTTTTCCTGAATTGAGTTTGTGTCGACTCATCCAGCTGCTGACTGCCTCCATACAGTTTTGACATTAACCTGATGAGTCTTTATTTGAGGCAGTGACTGCCAATTGGGTGCCTTCAGCATAGAATGTTACCTCTAAGTTACAATTTTTAATAAGTAGGGCCAATATGGCCACATAAATCTTAAAAGGAGTCGGGCTCAGTGACGATCCTTGTGGCACTCCACATGGTAGAGTATAAGGTGTTGATTCAAAATTTCCTAGCGCCAAGGTTTGTTTCCTGCCTGTGAGGAAAGAGGTGAGTAGCGCCAGAGCCTTATCCTTAATCCCTATTTCTCCTAGATGGTATATCAGGGTTTTATGGTCCACCATATGAAATGCAGCATAGGTCCAATAGGATGAGGACTCCAGACCCACCTCCTTCTAGTGTCATTCTTATTCTTCAGTTGCCTTGACCAGTGTGGTCTTGGTGCTATGTTCCGGTCTGAATCCAAACTGTGTTGGTTCTAGAATTGAATTATCCTGAATGTATTTAAATAATTGTAGACTCAAGATTTTTTCAATGATTATAGAAGGCACCTGGAGGCGTGATATTGGGCGATAGTTGTAATGGGTCCATACAGTTGAGATGAGGTTTTTTTTAACAGAGGGAGGATGAAAGCTTATTTCCGAGCAGATGGAAATACGCCTCTAGAAATTATGATGTTAGAGATAGCAGACAGGTTAGTTGAGATAATATCTGGTGTAAATTTGAGTTTTATAGGAGGGCAATGATCATTAGGAGAGCCTGACTTGTTTTGAACCATAAAAGTTTCTACTTGCTCTGGGGTGGTGAATGTGAATTATAACAGTGGTACCTGCCACCACCAGATTGACAGAATGGGTTGCCTTTAGGGTGAGCATCAGAGGTCACTGCTTGGGTGAATTGGAATCTCTGTAAACAGCTCGACAGTGACATCTCCCATATTGAGCACACACTCATGCAACATGAGACGCGATCAGTGTTTGACCGAGTCCGAGCTCGTCTGTTAGCAGAGGCGCGCCGCGAACATACCTCACTGTTAGAAAGGCTGCAATGTCTTAACTATACTGTGCAATCTACTCATACCCATGCCTTGGCTGACCACACAGGCCGATCGCTGGTGTGGCTGATACATCAGGACCAACCGAGAGTTCTGATCCTAACATTGTGCTTTCCTGATGGTTGCCTCCTTTATCCAACATGACATACACAATTAATTGACCCACCATTACACCTCACTATACCAATCAGTAAAGGACACTCAACAGGATGGCATTGACACATTCTTCTCCACTGTAACTCTACCCTGCATTATGCTTGAACAGTGGCAGAGCTTGATGACCCCATTACACTTACTTAAATCCAAGAAGCCATGAGGGCCCTAGCCACAGGCAAGTCTCCGGGACCTGATGGCCTGCTGGCTGAGCTTTATAAAGCTTATAACCCACTACTAGCCCCTTGTCTACACATAACATATGGGTAGACCCTATCAGCTTCCTGCCTTCCTGAGGCTCTGCTAATCTCCTTACCCAAATCAGACAGAGAACACACTGCTTTGAACTCCTACCTGCCCTTCACATAACTTAACACCGATTATAAGGTGCTGGCCAAAATCCCTGTGGATCACTTAGTACCCCTGACCCAGTCACTGGTCCATCCAGGCCAGAACGGGTTTGTCCCCGCTAGCAGTACTTCCTTAAACCTACAGTGCTTCTTTTGTGTCTTTATCCATTTCCAGTGAGGATGCCCTCACTCTGGGTATCTGGTGCTGGATCTCAAGAAAGCTTTTGATTCTCTGGAATTGACTTTTTTATTTACTGCTCTGCCCCGCTATAATATCGGAAGTCACTTTATCCATTTAATCCAGCTGCTATACATCCAACCATTTGCTAGAGTGAAAGCAGGCTCCTTTATATCGAACACTGGGGCACTCGTCAATGTTATCGTCCCTCTGCGCTACTTTTTTATCTGGCCATAGAGCCACTCGCCATCGCTATCCGGACTTAGGGCGTAGACTGGGGCATCCCGTTGGGAAATGCTACCCACTTTATTTCTCTTTATACCGATGACCTCCTCTTGTACATTAGGGACATGAACTTGATTCCCGCCACTATAGCTCAGACAGTTAATGACTTTGCTGCTCTAACTGGTTTAAGGGATAATTGATCCAATCCTTCCTGTACCCATTTACTCCCACACACCCTGACCCAAATGTTGTCTTTAACAAAGAGCCCATACTATAGCAGCCAGATACAGTTGGGTACTTAGGAGTCAGGGTGTATCACTTGTCAGCTGACTTGGTTGAGGGTAATCTTGTGCGAGCCTCAACAGGCCTGTGCTCCCAGATGTCCTTCTGGCGCATACTTACACTGTCTATGACTAACAGCATAGCCCTTTTTAAAATGGTGGTCCTGCCTTGGATGCTCTGTTATTTCAGTAATCTGCCCCTATAAATCACACCTCCTTTCTTTCGCTCCTTCGAGAAGACCATGAGAGAATTCATTTGGATTAATTCATGTTGCAGGGTGCACCTACTTGCCCACAGACCAAGGCAGACTTGCTGTGCCGAAGCTGGAATAGCATTACTTCGTCGCCCAGATTCAATGGGTGGCGAAGTGGTTAGCTGGACTCAACTCAACCTGGCTGACACTGCCAATCTATCGCCGCCTTGGTCTCTCTCAGTGGTTTTTTAGCTATTTCACCCATGCACTCGCAGGAAGTCACTGAGGCTCAATATTGCGTGCAGTTGTTATCATTGTTGCCTGTACTAATGCGAAATATGGTCCAATATGTGCCGATGCTTCCACTGCTAGACACACCTAGGGTATTCTCTGCCACCACGACTGAGGAATTCTCCTCCTGCCTAGAGGCTGGCTTGCATGCCCTATGGGACCTCTATCAGGACAAGGCCCTAGTACCTTATGAATGCTTGGTGCAGGAAGACGCCTAACCCCAGCCAATTCCTTCTGCATAATTTGCTAATTGCAGCGCTGGGTAAAGCATGGGGTGACATGATTCAGGAACCTCCATACACACCTCTCCATACAATACCTCCGTGTCATGGGACCAGGCATACACCTCATACACTGATTTGCAGACTTTCGATGCTCCCACATGGCAATACGGCTCCTAACTCTGCCGCACCACTGAGAAGGAGACGTAACCTATCCTTGCAATGACAAGGAGTGGGCTGCCCCATTAGAAAGCCTGATCTGTGTCACCGTAACTCTTGCTTTCAACTCATCCAATTTTATGTTGTCCACTGGGCATACCTTACCCCTGCTAAAATAAACCGTTATTTTAATTGCCTTGACACTGAATGCCCGAGATGTAGCCTGCTTGATGCTGACCTAGTCCATATGCAATGGGTTTGCCCGCTCCTTCACACTTACTGATGAGGTGTCATGACTCAGCTGTTCACCTGCACAAGACACCCAACATTACATACATGTGAATTAGTTATCCTGGGTCTGTTTCATAGGCAAAAGAGGCACAGGGCCTCCTCCCACTCACTTGATTTGGGCATGCTGACAGCTAAACGCCATATCACAAGGAGTTGGAAATCACCCGAGCCACAGCTGCAAGCTGCCTGGCAGCGGTGGCTTTTGGTATGGGCCCAGGCAGAGAGCACCACACTTCACAGGGAGGACAATTTAGGGCTGCGTAAGTACCCCATTGCATCCAGTTGGGATGCCATATTGCATGATTATCAAAATGAAGAACATCCTGATACAGGTCCCCTAGATGCTATGTTGAGCGAGGCAGATATATGAGGTGACATTTCACACTCAAAATGTGGTGTGATGGCGGACCTTCTCTAGCTCACCCCACACCAGGATGTGTACTCCATAGGTGGACCTGTAGAGTCATGTGTATCATTGATGGTTACAGGTAACTCGGTGGAGCAGGTGGGTCATGGGAACTCAAGTTTGAACTAGGTAATTTAGTTTATTGCTTTAGTGGATATTGGAATTAATTGCTCCTTGTTAGAAATGTGGTTTCTGCTTGGCTAGGGTATGCACCTAAGCTAGGCAGAACCCACCACTCTAGTCGAAACAAGGGAGTTACACGCTAAAGATAACCGCTGGTCACCCCCTTGGTAGCTTGGCAGAGCACCTATATACCTGAAGGGCACACAAGATCTCCTGAACTTACTTGAAGGACAAACCTATGATGAAGGAACAATGCTTCTGGTAGGACTTGACATAGAAAGTCTCTACACGAGCCTCCCACAACAGAAAACCTTAAACACTTTGGAAAAAATTCTATTCTCTGAGGACTGGAATCATAGGACACCAAGACACTTCGTCCTAGAGTGTTGCAGGTTAGCTCTCACTGAGAATTATTTTGAATATGAGGGCACACTGTTTCAACAATGCCATGGCACTTCGATGGGCAGCACATTTGCCCCGAGTGTGGCTGGGCTGTACGTAAGCAGTTTCAAACAACAACACATGCAGAACCAAAACAACCCCTTCCTAACACAAATGAAATTTTGGGGTCACTACATAGACGACGTCATTATGACCTGGGAAGACACTCAGGAAGCCTTACAGGAGTTCCTGAAACGGATAAACACGAGAGATGAATGTCTGAGATTCACATGCTCATCAGACACGAAACAAGTAGACTTTCTGGATGTCACATACTACACGGAGAGTGGCACCCTCCAAACAAAAACATTCTACAAACCTACAGCGAAAAATAGCATACTTTCCTACAACAGCATTCACCCTCGCCCATTGAGGGATAACCTACCTTACAGTCAATTTTTACGTCTGAAACGAAACTGCAGCAAACTGGAGAAATACAAAATACAAGCAGAAGAATTGGAGCACAAGCTTGCAAAAAGAGACTACCCAATCAAAACAATAAAAAAGTGCCAGAAAAGGGCCCGGAACCAGCCTAGAGAAGGCTTGCTGGAGACAACTCCGCAGGAAGCACCTGAGGATTTACTGACCTGTGTCACAACGTGCAATACATCAACAAACACTGTGAAGAAAACCATCAACAGAAACTGGAGGATCCTCACATCAAATACCCTGAAATGGCCAAAACTTCGATTCGCGAACAAAAGGACGCGAAACATCAAGGACTTCCTCGTACACACAAGACCGGAACCCATCATGAAAAGGGAAACTATAACGGCAGCATGGAACCTAAGCCCTGTTGTAGGACACTATCCCTGTGGCTCCTGCTCCGTCTGCAAATTGACCAAGATAACGAAGACCTTACAACTCTTACCGAACTTGACCTGGATGTTACACCATCACACTAATTGCAACACGACACACTTGGTTTACATGATCGTGTGTCCCTGTGAACTGAAATACATAGGGATGACATGCCTGCAAAATCAAACAATGCATAGTTGAACACAGGAGCAATGTGATCTGCAAGAGAGCAACAACCAGAATGAGCAAAAATTACAAAGAAAGCAATCACAACACTGAAGATCTAAACTGGGCAATCATGGAGACACTACAGACGAAAACCAGCAATGCGGAACGAATCCTTTTTGAAAAGGAACAACGTTGGATCCATTGTCTTAAGACAGGCATAGAGGGATTAAATAAGAATATACCATGGCATACATTGGCATAAATACATTGAACACTGTCTAAAAAACAGTCATCCACTCAGAGAAACATCGAGTCACCAATACAGGGACACTAACATCTGTCCCAACTGAATAATAATACAGAATGAACCACAACAAATGAGACTTGAACCATGACCCAGAAGAAGAATTTACTTCTGAATCATGTATGATTTGGAGCACTTTATCGATCACAGGGCCAATCATAGTCTCCCACCCGATAGGGCTAATATCCACTATTCCCTTAGGCAATTTCCCTTCTTCATTAAGACCAGTTACGGAAATTAAATTCAACAACAAACGGAGTTTCCCTATATTAGTCTTTCTACTATCTCACCAACCTTCAATGCCAACCACTCGTGCCAACCAACTGAATAATAATACAGAATGAACCACGACAAATGAGACTTGAACCATGACCCAAAAGAAGAATGTATTTATGAATGATGTATGATCTGGAGCACTTTATCGAGCACAGTGCCAATAATAGTCTCCCACCACATAGGGCTCATTTCCACTATTCCCTTGGACAATTTCCCTTTCATCAACACCAATTATGGAAATTTAATTTAACAACAAACGGAGATTCCCTAAAATAGCCTTTCTACTATCCCACCAACCAAGAATGCCAACCACTCGTGCCAACCAACGACACTATGAAGAGTCCTTCCACTATTTCTCCTATCACTGTAGGTAAATACGAGCTATAGACGGGCCCGCGTCACCTGTGGCACCGCACACAGAACCAGTACAAGCAAGGGTCTTGTTGAAACCGGTAAGTGACCACGGGGAGACTTCACTGGCGTGGGACACACTGGAAGTAAGATGTGACTAACCCTCTCTTATTTCAACAGAATCGGATTTCCCTTAGCTCTCCGGTACCCCGAGGAGGCCTGGCACAATAATAAAACAAGGTAACAAGAATGTTTAAAAGAATTATGGGAATGCCGTCACTATAACTGTTACGAGCGCCTCACTTCTTTATTCACTTACTATCGATCTTTTCCCATTTTAACCACGATTTACTCATGATGAAACGTAGTTAAGTAAGCACCAAGGCACATACAATCCAGGCCTAAACTAAGACACCACACGTTTACAAAACGTTTACAACCACCGCAGTGAGCAGTCTGACAAGAACTGCGCACCTATTCCTCTGTAGGACCCTCCCTTGGTACATCCGCTACCCTCACTTGAACAAACCCAGTTTTAATGTATTCACCTCTTGCGCTAGCGATACGCAACCCGACCTCCACCCGACTATGGAGTTTTGAGAACTGTTTCTCACACCACTGTTTCAGCACTTCCTACTCATTTTCAAGCAATATTGAATTATGAGGTAACAAATGAAGATGCTATTGCACTTTACTATTCTTTTTCCTTTTAAGTACAGATACCACAGATCTGACTTAACACTACAAGGGTGGTGAGTACACCTCTCTATTAGGAGCCATAATGCGCTCTTAAGAACACACCTCGGTCCTGACGAAAGCCTTTAGAGCATCCACGAGGCTGAAACATGTTGACCAATACCAGTGCAATAGATTAGTAACTGGATCTATACACGCACAACTACCGTTTTTAATTTCCCACATCACAACTTTTCCAATAAATACGTGTGACAAAAGTGATGTAGGGAATTTTAACTCACTTAACCAGAGCATGAGCACGCCCTCTCTTTTTCATTTCTGGCCACTACTGACAAACCAGTTGGTCTTCCTCCAGGCGGAGGTCAGCATATTCACAAAGGAAAAGACCCAATGATGATGCTGTAACAGTATACCTAGGCGGAGAACCAAGATATACCGCCAATTGCCTCTGTACATATATGAGGGTTTTTTATGACGGTTCCCACACGAACAAAGACCCTGGTTATACAGGACAAGTGGTCCATTCTCCCCTCTCTCAGATTTTTGTAGCTTGGCAGAGCAGTCAGGCCTATCCCAGAGGCAATGTGTAAAGCGTTTGCACAACACACTCACACACACACACACACCATTGGCACACTAGGCACATCACAAAACGAGACTCCACACAAGGGTATGTAAAAATATCCTTTGTATTATTCATAAAAACACATTAGATCACAATCACGTTTATCACAGTGCCACTAGGCGCTTGTCATAAGAATGAATATGATACACATAGACCATAACTCACTTTGTAGTACATAGAGCACATTTGCCATAAACATTTAGTGCACAATAAGGCAATACTTATAACACCAAGGCCTCAAACTGCTGCAGTTTGGGGAAAACCATGTGAACACATAAATCACCATTCTCTCCAGGTGAACATGTAGGGCCCAATTCACAGAACTAACTTAAGACAAAATCCTAAACTTACTACCATTTTTGGTATTCACAGGCATTTAGGAGTCCTAAAGTTAGGACTCCTAACTTCTGTGAATACCGAAGTGAGTAAGTGCCTTCTGTGAATACCATAATTAGTAAGTGCCTTCTGTGAATACCAAAATGGTAGTAAGTTTAGGATTTTGTCTTAACTTAGTTCTGTGAATCGGGCCCGTAGGGTGCAGCTTCCCTGTGCTCCTACAGCAATTTACACAGGATTTTTTAAGTACATGTAGATCCTACCTGCTGGACCTATCCCACCAGATCTGTACTGTGAGGAAACACAACATGTCACCCAACGATAGTGAGAGGCAGCTGACCACAGACACGTGGCACAGCTGCTGAGCCAATCACAGTGGGGGCCCGTCCTGGGTTCACTCCACAATGATCATAGGAGAAAAGCAGGGCATCCAAAAGGAGATGTATGGGCAAGGAGTGGCAGCTGCCCACGATTGCACTGAGGGGCTGCTGCTGCCAGAACACACGGCCTCAGCTGGTAAGGAGACCTTGGTGGGTTCCTCCTTGGTCACGGCCCGCAGTAAACAGACCGACCCGCACTCCGGGCAAGTTGGACTCTTTCTCATTGTCCTGGACCCCTGCGGGTCGAACAGCACAGCCACTGCAGTCTTCGCAGCTCAGCTTCTCCTGCTGCGGGGCGTTTCCGGGCCAGGAGCCCTCAATGGGCTCCTGATGTCACCCCACTGAAGGCGGACTCTGGCTCCGCCCACCACAAGATGGAGCTCTTCCACTTCCTCCTCTGGTGCAGAGCCTCCCTCTCTGGAGAGGCAGGTCTGATTTCCCTTGCGGCTCCCTCCTTGCTTCAGCAACCAGCTGGGGGGCGTTCAGACTTCAGATACAGTGGTAGCTTCTCTGACCAGCACAATTCCTCATCATTGCGTTTGGGACGTCCATGTTCAGAAGTGCCCACCATGCGTTTTCCCCCAACCACAAAGGAACGCGATAGGGCGCTCTTCAATCGCTTCCTGTAAGACAACTAAAAGCGCTCACCGGTCAACCACAAGCTCTCTCCATCATCAAAGAGCTCCCAACACACTCTCTGCTTACACCAGGCCACACAAAGAGCTTCACTACATGCAAAGGTAATGAGGCAGGGCACCAGAGACCCTAGGAGATCTCTGGGGCACACACCCAGCAGGAAGCAGGCTCAGGCCAGCACATAGGAGGATCACTGAGGCAAAGAGGCAGTCTTTTCAGCAGGCCAGCACAACAAGGCATGGAGTCCTATGGCGTTTCCTTCTGGCAGTCCCCTGGCCATCTGTAGTGTGGAGAGCCAGCAGCGGCTGGTTCTAAGTCCACGCAGTGTCTTCTCATTTTCATGGGGTCAAAGCCCCTGTATTTATGGTAGGGGTGGGCGAAATTTGTATAATCACGCAACGCAAAGCTCCGCGAAATGGTAAAAAATCTCCGCGAGCACGTAGAAATTCCACGAATACGCGGAATTGCTTATTCGCAATGCTTTTTTCCTGTTTGCAAACGCTGTTTGCATGCTCGGGGGGTAATATCTCGCGAACACGCATTTTGAGAACGCGAACAAGCAAAAAATTCCGCAAAGCTGCGGAACGCCGAATTTTGGGGAATGCCGCATTCTTCGCGGAATGCAAAATTACCCAAATTCCGCGAGCGGAACAGAATTTACCGCCCAGGCCTAATTTATGGCGCAAAAGTGTTTGTTCTGGGAGCACTTCAAACACATATTAAAAGTGCACATACACCCCCATTGACATTGTAAGCCCTGGACCCAGACACACCACAGGGGGGCGGAAACAGCATTGTAGAAGGCAGGCACAGCCCTATTCAGGTGCAGGTGCAACTGCTCCCAACACTCCAAATACAGACCAGGCCTATTCAGGTGCAAGGGAAACTCCTCCCGCTTCTCTAAAGTCAGCCAGGATCTATTCAGCCTACCGCTGATTCACCCAGGAAAGGCTGGGCACACCTCAACCCCCCCTTGTGACTGGTTGCAGTGAATGCACATCCCCTCTGTCCTGTCAGTCAGAACCAGACGGTAAATACACATCCAGGCAGGGAACAAAGACACATAGGCACACAGAAATACCCTCTTCTAAAAGAGGCATTTCTAAAATAGTAATAATAATTCTGCTTTCACCAATAAACAGGATTTATCACTACTATTCCAAACATACCAAACATGGTCACGCTATCCTTTATCAGATCAGAAATTACCACTGAAGCATGTATCAGGGAATTCCCAATGCAACCCTATGAGAGGGCAGCCTCACAGCAGTGAGAAACCAAATAGGCTGTTTTTCACTAACAAGACATGCCAGAGAGTTAAGGCACATGTCCTACCTTTTACCTACACAGCGCCCAGCACATAGGGCTAGCTAGGGCCTACCTTAGGGGTGATTCATATTTTGTAAAATGGGAGTTTAAGATGTGGCAACCACTTTTCATGCCACGTCACTTCAGCAGTAAAATGTGTGCCCAGGCCCTGCAGCGGCAAAGGACTGAGACAGGTTTGAAAGGCTACTTCGGTGGGTGGCACAAGCAGCGCTGCAAGTCCACTAGTGTTACAAAAGGGGGTGGTGATAGACGGAGCATCAGAACTAATCAAACACTCACACCCAGTCAACAGATCTGGGTTTGATCCATCACCGTGCTTTAGCCCACTCTGCCACCCCAGTTCAGACATGGCCATATGCAAATCAGTCCGACCCTGTGCCTCATGGTAACAGTCCAGCCCGAACTGCCAAGCCATGCCTTCCCTGGACCGGAAACAAACTTCCTAGGACCGGTTTCTGGCATTTCAGCCGTCTTCAGCCAGGCTTGCTTGAATCCAGTGGCAAAGTGAGCAAGGGACTCACGTCTGAGCATACCCTGCCAACTTATGGCGAACAAAGAGGTACAAAAGGGGGTGGTGATAGACGGAGCATCGGAACTAATCAAACACTCACACCCAGTCAACAGATCTGGGTTTGATCCATCACCGTTCTTTAGCCCACTCTGCCACCCCAGTTCAGACATGGCCATATGCAAATCAGTCCGACCCTGTGCCTCATGGTAACAGTCCAGCCCGAACTGCCAAGCCATGCCTTCCCTGGACCGGAAACAAACTTCCTAGGACCGGTTTCTGGCATTTCATCCGTCTTCAGCCAGGCTTGCTTGAATCCAGTGGCAAAGTGAGCAAGGGACTCACGTCTGAGCATACCCTGCCAACTTATGGCGAACAAAGAGGTACAAAAGGGGGTGGTGATAGACGGAGCATCAGAACTAATCAAACACTCACACCCAGTCAACAGATCTGGGTTTGATCCATCACCGTGGCCATGTCTGAACTGGGGTGGCGTAGTGGGCAAAAGAACAATGGATTTAACCCAGATCTCTTGACTGGGGGAGAATGTCTGCATTGTCAGCATTCCGTCCATCCTTTGTTTGTTGTAACGCTTTTCGCCCTAAGTGGGATGGGTATTCCCAGACGTGGGACCCGTGCTCACTACGCCACTGGAGTCAAGCTATCCTGGCTGATGACGGCTGATAGCCAGAAACCGGTCCTAGGATGCTTGATTCCGGTCCAGGGAAGACATGGCTTGGCAGTTCGGGCTGGACTGTTCCCATGAGGCACAGGGTCAAGACTGATTTGCATATGGCCATGTCTGAACTGGGGTGGCGTAGTGGGCAAAAGAACAATGGATTTAACCCAGATCTCTTGACTGGGGGAGAATGTCTGCATTGTCAGCATTCCGTCCATCATTTGTTTGTTGTAACGCTTTTCGCCCTAAGTGGGATGGGTATTCCCAGACGTGGGACCCGTGCTCACTACGCCACTGGAGTCAAGCTATCCTGGCTGATGACGGCTGATAGCCAGAAACCGGTCCTAGGATGCTTGATTCCGGTCCAGGGAAGACATGGCTTGGCAGTTCGGGCTGGACTGTTCCCATGAGGCACAGGGTCAAGACTGATTTGCATATGGCCATGTCTGAACTGGGGTGGCGCAGTGGGCAAAAGAACAATGGATTTAACCCAGATCTCTTGACTGGGGGAGAATGTCTGCATTGTCAGCATTCCGTCCATCATTTGTTTGTTGTAACGCTTTTCACCCTAAGTGGGATGGGTATTCCCAGACGTGGGACCCGTGCTCACTACGCCACTGGAGTCAAGCTATCCTGGCTGATGACGGCTGATAGCCAGAAACCGGTCCTAGGATGCTTGATTCCGGTCCAGGGAAGACATGGCTTGGCAGTTCGGGCTGGACTGTTCCCATGAGGCACAGGGTCAAGACTGATTTGCATATGGCCATGTCTGAACTGGGGTGGCGTAGTGGGCAAAAGAACAATGGATTTAACCGAGATCTCTTGACTGGGGGAGAATGTCTGCATTGTCAGCATTCCGTCCATCATTTGTTTGTTGTAACGCTTTTCGCCCTAAGTGGGATGGGTATTCCCAGACGTGGGACCCATGCTCACTACGCCACTGGAGTCAAGCTATCCTGGCTGATGACGGCTGATAGCCAGAAACCGGTCCTAGGATGCTTGATTCCGGTCCAGGGAAGACATGGCTTGGCAGTTCGGGCTGGACTGTTCCCATGAGGCACAGGGTCAAGACTGATTTGCATATGGCCATGTCTGAACTGGGGTGGCGTAGTGGGCAAAAGAACAATGGATTTAACCCAGATCTCTTGACTGGGGGAGAATGTCTGCATTGTCAGCATTCCGTCCATCATTTGTTTGTTGTAACGCTTTTCGCCCTAAGTGGAATGGGTATTCCCAGACGTGGGACCCGTGCTCACTACGCCACTGGAGTCAAGCTATCCTGGCTGATGACGGCTGATAGCCAGAAACCGGTCCTAGGATGCTTGATTCCGGTCCAGGGAAGACATGGCTTGGCAGTTCGGGCTGGACTGTTCCCATGAGGCACAGGGTCAAGACTGATTTGCATATGGCCATGTCTGAACTGGGGTGGCGTAGTGGGCAAAAGAACAATGGATTTACCCAGATCTCTTGACTGGGGGAGAATGTCTGCATTGTCATCATTCCGTCCATCATTTGTTTGTTGTAACGCTTTTCGCCCTAAGTGGGATGGGTATTCCCAGACGTGGGACCCGTGCTCACTACGCCACTGGAGTCAAGCTATCCTGGCTGATGACGGCTGATAGCCAGAAACCGGTCCTAGGATGCTTGATTCCGGTCCAGGGAAGACATGGCTTGGCAGTTCGGGCTGGACTGTTCCCATGAGGCACAGGGTCAAGACTGATTTGCATATGGCCATGTCTGAACTGGGGTGGCGTAGTGGGCAAAAGAACAATGGATTTAACCCAGATCTCTTGACTGGGGGAGAATGTCTGCATTGTCAGCATTCCGTCCATCATTTGTTTGTTGTACCGCTTTTCGCCCTAAGTGGGATGGGTATTCCCAGACGTGGGACCCGTGCTCACTACGCCACTGGAGTCAAGCTATCCTGGCTGATGACGGCTGATAGCCAGAAACCGGTCCTAGGATGCTTGATTCCGGTCCAGGGAAGACATGGATTGGCAGTTTGGGCTGGACTGTTCCCATGAGGCACAGGGTCAAGACTGATTTGCATATGGCCATGTCTGAACTGGGGTGGCGTAGTGGGCAAAAGAACAATGGATTTAACCCAGATCTTTTGACTGGGGGAGAATGTCTGCATTGTCAGCATTCCGTCCATCATTTGTTTGTTGTAACGCTTTTCGCCCTAAGTGGGATGGGTATTCCCAGACGTGGGACCCGTGCTCACTACGCCACTGGAGTCAAGCTATCCTGGCTGATGACGGCTGATAGCCAGAAACCGGTCCTAGGATGCTTGATTCCGGTCCAGGGAAGACATGGCTTGGCAGTTCGGGCTGGACTGTTCCCATGAGGCACAGGGTCAAGACTGATTTGCATATGGCCATGTCTGAACTGGGGTGGCGTAGTGGCCAAAAGAACAATGGATTTAACCCAGATCTCTTGACTGGGGGAGAATGTCTGCATTGTCAGCATTCCGTCCATCATTTGTTTGTTGTAACGCTTTTCGCCCTAAGTGGGATGGGTATTCCCAGACGTGGGACCCGTGCTCACTACGCCACTGGAGTCAAGCTATCCTGGCTGATGACGGCTGATAGCCAGAAACCGGTCCTAGGATGCTTGATTCCGGTCCAGGGAAGACATGGCTTGGCAGTTCGGGCTGGACTGTTCCCATGAGGCACAGGGTCAAGACTGATTTGCATATGGCCATGTCTGAACTGGGGTGGCGTAGTGGCCAAAAGAACAATGGATTTAACCCAGATCTCTTGACTGGGGGAGAATGTCTGCATTGTCAGCATTCCGTCCATCATTTGTTTGTTGTAACGCTTTTCGCCCTAAGTGGGATGGGTATTCCCAGACGTGGGACCCGTGCTCACTACGCCACTGGAGTCAAGCTATCCTGGCTGATGACGGCTGATAGCCAGAAACCGGTCCTAGGATGCTTGATTCCGGTCCAGGGAAGACATGGCTTGGCAGTTCGGGCTGGACTGTTCCCATGAGGCACAGGGTCAAGACTGATTTGCATATGGCCATGTCTGAACTGGGGTGGCGTAGTGGGCAAAAGAACAATGGATTTAACCCAGATCTCTTGACTGGGGGAGAATGTCTGCATTGTCAGCATTCCGTCCATCATTTGTTTGTTGTAACGCTTTTCGCCCTAAGTGGGATGGGTATTCCCAGACGTGGGACCCGTGCTCACTACGCCACTGGAGTCAAGCTATCCTGGCTGATGACGGCTGATAGCCAGAAACCGGTCCTAGGATGCTTGATTCCGGTCCAGGGAAGACATGGCTTGGCAGTTCGGGCTGGACTGTTCCCATGAGGCACAGGGTCAAGACTGATTTGCATATGGCCATGTCTGAACTGGGGTGGCGTAGTGGGCAAAAGAATAATGGGTTTAACCCAGATCTCTTGACTGGGGGAGAATGTCTGCATTGTCAGCATTCCGTCCATCATTTGTTTGTTGTAACGCAAGTCCACTAGTAGCATTTAATGTACATGCCCTGGGTATATGGGATACCACTGTAAAGGGGACTTGCAGGTAAATTCAATATGCCAAACAGGTGTAGACCAATGTTACCAAGTTTACAAGGAAGAGCACATGCCCGTAGAACTGATCAGTAGTGATTAAGTGCCCAGAGTCATAGAACGACCAACAACAGGTCAGAAAAAATTACAGGAGGAAAGCAAAAAAGTTCTGGGATGATACTGAGCATCTTACCTGTTTCATAATGAGTCACCATGCGCATACTATCTGTCATTTTTGTACTACCAAGTGCTTGCTTTTCTGCCAAGTGGAACAATATAATGTAACGTGCACTCTGCAACATACCAGGATTCGCTAATGATCTTCATACTGTATTTATGTATCAATGGAAATGTATCTTATTCTGGTAAGAAATGTACTTAACTTTGCAAAAATGTAATAAAACAGATTAAAAAAAAAAAAGACTTAAACCAAGATATTCACCATCAATTAAGCATCAAACCCCTCTCAAACTTCCTTTCAGTATTAGCCATCCATTCAGAATCCATCTGTCGTAAATCTTAAAGCCATATTCAATTCCCCAAAAAATTAACTATCCATTCGTTATTCAGCATATATCCAGCATCCAATCACCATTCATTCACTAAATATTCACTCATCATTCATTGTCAGTTCACTGTTTGTTAACCATCCATTGACCATTTATTCAAGTCCTATTTATCGTCCATCACCTAAAATCATTTAACCTAGCAATTCAGCCATTCACAATTGATTATGTCACCAATGAAACTGGACACTGTACAACAGACGTGACCTTCATTATTAGACACTACACTGCAAAACACCAAATATGATAGAGACAAACTATGCTACGGGCAAAAATGGCTTCCGGATTGGGGCAGATTATGCTGGAGGAGGCCACACATGAGGCACTGGCAACTGAGCACATTAATCTAGACAGAGGCTCAAGTACCATAAGCAGTACTCACTCCAAATATGGCCTCCAAAGCTGCACATAATATGCCAAGCAAGGCTTATACGTCAAGTAGCAATACCAGAGATGAGGCATGCAGATTGCCACACAATATTTCAGAGCTCATCATAGCTTTATACAGAACTCCAGAAGACGCCTTAATAATGACGTGTACACATTGCAGTTGCTCCAAATCCCAGGTGTATGCTGTTTTTTCTCTCCTACTACTTCCAATATGTATTTTTGCTCTCTTGGCCGTCCTGTCATATTACTTTTCATTCTATATTTGAAACCAAAGACGATCATGGACCATGGAAGTTTGGACTGTTGTTGCCTTTGCCGTAACTGCTTAATGTGTATCTTCTGTCAAGCTTGAAGTACTGCTGCAGTGACTGCCCTTGTATACAGAGGTTTGTATTGCTAACATGCTCTGTAGGTGTGTGTGTGTGTGTGCGTGTGAGGAAGCGTGCATTGCCACTGCCTTTCCCGAATGGTTGTGTTTATGTAAGGGAGGCTTGCACTGTAGCTGCTAGAACAGTTATGTACATTTGAAAGAAGCTTGCATTGCTGTTGTACGTGCTTTATGTGTATCAGGAAACCAGCTCTTTGTTGCACAGACTGAAGCTGTTGGGCCCGCTAACGCTGATCTCATTCTTTCTGTTGTGGAAGCTTGCCTTGCTGCTAATCATGCCATCTCAGCAGGCCAAAACTGCACACATTACACTTGCCCACCTCCCTCAATCTTAGCTGCTCACACACACACACACACACACACGCTACCTCTCACCTCAAAATGCAGCAGCTATTTCAGCACCAATTGTTTGCTCAACAAGTCATCTCCACTTTTAGCCAGAATTCATAGTCTAGTGTTACAACTGGACTAAAGATCTCTCCGTTCAAGCAAGGATAGCAATGAAAAACCACCATGGGAACCCACATCTTCTCCACAGTGTAGGGTCATGAAATAGAAAAGATACTAAAGTCCATGATGTGAAAGATTCACCATAATCCCCAAACACCAGAGGTCTCACAGGAAATGCCTCAAAACGGTCCCCAAACAGAGACACTTCTCTACACACAGCCCATTCACATAGGTTAGGTTGGAAGGTCACAAGACCAGACTGGCATCAAACACCGTCATAGGGATTACTTACACATTCAAACCAATGCAGCCAAAACAAACATGATTTAAAAACTCAGGGCCTCATTTACTACAAAATGGCCCAGCACCGTGCCGCAAGCCATTTTGCTGCACCGACCTGCTGTCATTTTAAAAGCACAGGGATGCGTCGTATTAACAACTATATGACTCATCTGTGTGCTTCCTTCTGCTGTTGCATAATTGGTTGCCATGCACCAGGGCAGGCACACTTTCGTCATGTGGCATGGGTGCCTTCATAGCGGGATGATTGTTTTTGTGCAAGAACGGACACCTCCCTGCTCAAAAACAATCATTGATGGAATTTTCCTCTTTCTATGTATGCTTTTGAAAGATGAAAACAACGTCGAGAAATAATAGTATTTCTCCTTGTTGCGCCACTCCTATGCCTCTCCTGGGGAGGTGTACCATTCTGATCTATTCTCAGCTTTACAAAACTTTGTAAATCTGGGAATGTGTCAGATTCCATGATGCTGCCTGAGAACACCCACAGCAACACCCATGGAACGGCCCTTTCACACAGAGTATAGTGTGAAAGGGGCCCATATTTACAAGGCCATGAAAGTCATGCAGGGTGACTTTGCGTGGCCTTGTAAATAGGGCAAGCCTATTGTGCCACGGGTGCAACAAAAAAATGTGACGCACCAGCGGCGCAATGGGCTTGTAAATCTCCCAGTGGAGAAACTTCAACAGGACGATTCACATCCACAGATCGAAGTCTGAACAACACATTAAAATGAAAAGTAGTTGATGCATGTTGCGCTATAAAAGTACTCAGTCACCAGTGTAGACTCCTCCACTAAGGCAGAAGAGCATTGCCCCGCTGCACTTTGAGCAGTGCAAAAAAATGTTAAATTAAATGATAACAACATGATGTCATTACCATGTTATTTTTGACTGTCGACACTGGCAGGTTAGGGCAGGGCTGGCCAGAGCAGGGGAGGAGTGGTTTGCACTCCCTAAGTGCGCATGACGGTTCGGCCGGCCCTCTCGGGCTGGCCAAACTGTCATGCCCACTTTGCATGTTCTCCACCAGGCTGTAATGTACAGCCTGGTGAGGAACATGCACAGGCTTCCAGTCCCTCTCTGAGCGCCAAACCACGGTGCTCACACAGATTACAACGTTGCTGTAAAGCAGCATCGTGATTGGCTGGGAGAGTGTGGAAGGCTGGGTGCTTCCATTCTGCCAGTGCACTGCTGAGATAAGAGGTCAGAGGAGATGTGGCGGCAGCCACAGGTGCCTTTCTTTATTTTATTTCCCACCCCTATTCCGAGGCAGCCGCCTCTGCCAGTAACATAACATAACAATGTTTCTTTTATTTGAATCTTCAATGGAGTCACATCCAAACTTTCCACAACCCCTTTCGATATGAAGTATGATTTATTAAAGGGGAGCATTTAAAAGCATATAAATATTAGAGATGCCAAAAAATGGATACTCATAGTGGATCTAAAAGGATGAGGCATTCAAAGAATGCAATTAAATGAAACATTTCTTATTAAGAGGAGAGAAGCAGTGCTGCTCGGTTTGAGTGACAGCATCGCATATTAGCAATTTAAAAGAAATAGCTGTCTAAAACCTGTAACGACTCCCTTTGTTCTTCCATTCCAGTTCATCTTGTAGGAGGCGCAATTATCTTGTAAATCAAAATTAGTTGTTGCTTAAGGATAGTCTTCTGCTTTGTTTTTTCTCCATTGACTTCTCATATTAGAACAACTTAGACAGGTTCTCTGTGCTTGAGACACTCCAGAGTAATCACTGTCTGGGTTAAGAAATCAATTTCTGCTTTCCTCCTTTCAAACTTTTCGCTTTCGTTCTGTGCCTTAGTGACTTCAACATTATTGTTTAACACGTGTATGAGGATCTTGGTTCAGTTTAGTTTACCTATCTCTGGTGAGATTTCCTCTCGTCGCCTCCTAGCTTAGTATTCTGAAAGATCTCTTTAAGGCAGCCCTCCATTTCCTTTCCACAAAGCTTCTAGCTCTGCCCTACATGAACTAAAGAAACTTGTCACACGTCAGCCACAGGAGAGTCCATGCTGCAGACCACATTAATAATTTATGCAATTACCTCTCTTGGGTTCTCCAGAGGGACTACAACACTGCCACTCCTCTTGCTTGTTGGTATTTTCTTTGGTGCCTAAATGACATTTGGACTTTTAAGCCTTTCCGTGCTCATGACGGAACCACTCCGTCATGAGCCACGGGTGCCGTGTGCTCATGACGGAGTGGTTCCGTCATACTGCGGCCGTTGGCGGCCGCTCCGCCCACGCGGTGCTAATTCCCCGCCTGTGCGGGCGATTAGCGCAGTGGGCGGAGACGTGCCGGAACCACTCCGTCATGAGCACAGCTCACCCATGACTCGTGACGGAGTGGTTCCGTCACGAGCACAGCGGCACCGCAACTGCCCCCAAACCCCCCCAGCGCCGCGGCGGAATTCCTGCCGCGGCGAAGGGGTTAAGGTGCATGGACCACTGACACAGCCTGTCTCAAGAACTTATTCTATTAGAGAAACAGTAATTACGTCGAAGTGAAATATATCCCAAGAGCATGGCTGTAATGGCAGGCACTTGGTTGATCCTGGAACTTGTGTGCTCCTTTCCTTGTGAGCCTCATGCTGACTCACCCCACCTTGGAGAGCACATGGAAGTTGTGTGTAGCAGAAATGAGATCATAGACGGTGTGAGAGTAAGAACCATCTCACCTGCGGATCAGCGTAGTATCCAAATGTGCCATCTCTCTGCCTCATAGGGACCAGTGATGCTCAAAAACACCCTTCACATATTCCTTCACTAGACAAAAAGTGGCCCTTTCAATTCTTAATATGTATTTGAAGACACTCCTGTTACTGTGCCCTCTTGCAAACTTTACTTCCAGTTCTGCTCCAGCCATCCAAGACTACACAAGTGATAACACTATATTCTGTATAATTCATGCACCACATGACCAAAATTGGACTGTTTCCCGAATGTCATGTCATACTCTCTTGAATCGTGACCTGCTTCAAAAAGCATTGGTAATGCATCGGTGTCACCTATGTAATGAATAAAGAGCTGTTTTCATCTATCATCGTCCAGGAGAAGGAAAGAGCTCCCTGAAAGATAGCACAGGAGTGGAGAGGATGTGGTGCAGCGGCCAGAGCTGCCGAGTCGAGCGATGGGGTTCCCAGTTCAAGTCTCTGCAGCACCGCGCAACATCCTGTGATTCTATGCAAATCCCTTAATCCCTCCGGGTGATAAATTGTTATATAAATATGTTGCAAGAGTAAAAGGCAAAAATGTATGAAAATATAGTTCCACCACAGCGGATGTTAACAGTATTTCGGCAGTGGGAAACTGATAAGAGAAGCAGTGTGAGGAGCAAGCATTGTTAAATGCAGGAAAATATGCTAGAGCTAATAGAAATGGAGGAAAGGTAAGTGGCTCACACAGGAACCAATGAAAAGCCAGGAAAGAGAGAAGGTAAGTTGCTTTTAAGTTTATATTAAAACAATAGATTTCTCAAGCACAGCGCAAGTGCTGTGCAGGTGAAACCTAAAAAGGCACCCTGGGTGGGTTTTCTTGCATCAATCTGTTAAGGGTGAGTTCATGCAAGCCCAGTATATGATTGACTCCTTGACTCCCAATCCTCCTAGCTGTAGTAGGCAATGGGCTATTGGGAAATCTCCTTCTTTCCTTGCATGTTGACATACTTCTTACTCATCAAATTTTGGTTGTAGTTGGAGGGTGGCATGTGTTGTGATCCTGGCTGGTATTCAAGGTTTTTGTGATCCAGGGCTCAGTGCTCTAGGCAGTCCTTTATCTCTCATACATTTCACAAAAACAGTAGAAAATACTCAGTACAAAAGACTATTGGAAAACATGCATGGTAAAAAAATAACACATTGTGCATGCTTTCACACACAATTCGTCCATCCAGACGAAAGTAAATGAGCTAAAAAGGTGCACGGTAACAAGAGGTGCTTGCGAGGCACTAATGCTGAACTATGTCTTCCGAAGGCCTCGTAGCGAACGTTTATGCATGTTTTGTAGCATTTTGCCTCTCAATAATTTATCAATGGAGAAGCCCCATGTTTTGCAAAGTGGATGCTAATGCAAAATGAATAACCCGGCACAGGTTCCGATGGCTCCACACTGGGCGGGGTGAGGCAGAGGCGCGCAAAGTGTTTCTGGCAGACGCAGACGCGTAAACAGGGCGGAAGCATTAGGCGAGGCCTCGTCTCGTGCAGAATCCCGAGCGGCGGAGATGAAAGGGGATGAGACAGATGCAATCGGCCGGAATGTGTGAGGAATGGCGCTGCGTGAATGGGCCGGCTGACACGGTGAAAGCCCATTATCCCGCAAATAGGGGGATATAGAGAGAGCTTTCCAGAAGGGTGGGCTGTGTCGATTTGTGTCTGTATGATGTTTACCTAAAGCGTGTTTTGCTGCCAAACCCCACCACCGTGGGCACGAGACGGAATGTAAAGTGGAACTGCCGGGCGGCCAGGGATCCGGCGGGAGAAACAACCAGTGTAGCTAAACACTGTAAAGCGTCCACAATCATTGCCAACGTGCTTTCCTCCCCTGATGTCTCTTATCTTGTAATTACGTGAATCACCACATTTTCTGTTGTTGTTTGCCGGGTTTATTTAGCTGTTGTCAAGTTTATGTTTTCAGTTCGAAGCACCTCGATCGCTCGTATAGTGCTACCTCCTTAGGGCCCATCAATCTGCAGGATACGAAGCAATGCTGCGATTTTGTAGAAAATGTTCTCAGTCTTTCATAAGGAAATGCAAATTACCAGCGTGTGAAAGCTGAATCACCAACACAGCAAACACCAACGCTTCTGAATGGAAAAAAAGCCCTCAACAACCCACATTGAGCCAGATTTAACAACTCCACACATGCAGCTGCATGATTCACTTCACTCACAGAATACACATGGGCCTGAGTACTCCAAAAGTGCACATCCACATACTCCACCATAACATAACTTAACATAACATAACATATGTTATGTTTATGTAATTACAGTAATTACAGGTCCCGGAGGCTTATTCGAACAGCCAGGTCTTGAGGGTGATTTGGGATTCCAGAAGTGAGGTGATGGGCCGGAGTTGCGTGGGGAGGCTGTTCCAGATCTTTGCTGCGATGTGGGAGTAGGAGCGTCCTCCACTTCTGCTATGGTTGATGAGGGGGGGGTGGGCAAATGAAAAGGAGGTGGAGCGTACTCTTCCTGACAGTTGGTGGAAGTTCAGGTGGTGGTTAATGTAGGCAGGTCCTTTGTTGTGTAGGGCCTTATTTGTGTGGGTCAGTAGCTTGAATGCCCATCTTTTTTGTGCACAGAGTTTCCTGAGGTGGGGTGTGTTGTGGGTTTGTTACAGAAGGCCCAGGATAAGTCTAGCTGTGATATTCTCTGTAGGAGGTGTGGGGCGATTCCTACGTAGAGGGCGTTGCCGTAGTCCAGTTGGATGGTGAGAAGGCCCTGTGTCATGGTGCATCTCGAGTGCAGGGGCAGCCATTTGAAGATCTGATGTAGCATGTGCAGAGAGAAGGAGCAGGAGGAGGATATGGCGTTGATCTGTGATTTCATGGTGAGCTTGTTGTCAATGAGTATTTTGAGGTTTCTGGTGTGGTCAGAGGGAATGAGTGCGAGTCCTATTTCTGATGGTCACCAGGAGTCATTCCATGTTTTGTTGAGGATCAATACTACCATCTTGTCTGTGTTCAACTGCAGGCAGTTGTTCTTCATCCACTTGGTGATGCCTGTCTGCATCTGTGGAAGTTGGTTCTGGTAGTGGTGGGGTCGTTGGTAAGTGAGAGGATGAGTTTGGTGTAATCTGCATAGAAAATTATGTTGAGACCTTGGGATCTGAAGATGTTGGCCAATGGGGTCATATATGCTTTGAAGAGCATAGGGCTGAGAGATGAGCCCTGGGGAACACCACAGGTGATCTCCTTGGGTTCGGAGGTGAAATGTGGGAGGTGGATACTCTGGGTTCTTCCGGTTAGGAAGGAGGCAATCCATCTGAGTGCATTCCCTTGGATGGCGATGTGTTGAAGTCTTCTGATCAGCATGTGGTGGGGTACGATGTTGAAGGCTACAGAGAAGTTGAGAAGGATCAGAGCTGCTGTTTCTCCTAGGTCAAAGAGGGTTCGGATGATGTCAGTGGCTGCAATCAGGTCAGTTTCGGTGTTGTGATTGCTGTGGAAGCCGGATTGGGATGCGTCATGTAACTGGTTCTGCTCCAGATGTGTCATGAGTTTTTTGTTGATGATCTTTTCTAGTACCTTCACTGGGAATGGGAGCAATAGGATTGATCAGTAGTTTTTGAGTTCCCTGGGGTTGGTGGAGGGTTTTTTGAGGAGTGGCCTGACTTCGGCATGTTTCCAGGTGTCGGGACATATTGCAGCAGTGATAGAGGTGTTAAGCAGGGTGGTGAGTTCCTGGCCAATCCTTTCATTTCTGAGGTTGAAGATGTGGTGCAGGCATGAGTCTGAGGGAGCTCCCGAGTGGAAGGATTTCATAGTGGAGGTGCTGTCCTGGTTGATGAGGAGGTTCCAGGTCAGTTGCGGTGGTGGCGTATCTATTGAGGAAGTCCATAGGTGTAAGTTGAGATTTGAAGTTTCTGTATATGGTTGCAATTTTGTTGTGGAAGAAGCTGACAAAGTTGTCACACAGCTCCTGCGTGGGTGTGATGTTGCTTTTGCTGGCAGCTGCGTTAGATAACTCCTTAACAATGCTGAAACATTATTTGGTGTTGTTGGCACTGGTTTTGATGTGTGTGGCTAGGGCTGTCTTCTTCGTTGCACTCAGCAGGTTGAGGTAGAGTATGAGGGAGGTATTGAAGGTTTCCCTGTTGCTATCCCCTCTTCAGGTGCTTGCTGTCTGTTTTCACTGTTCTAAGTTCTTGTGTGCACCAGCTGGACTTTTTGCAGGATTTTCTCTGGATGTTGCACTTGATGGGCACGATGCTGTCAGCACAATTGGTGATCCAGAAGTTGAAGTTATTCACTCCCTGTTCGATGGCGGTAGTGATAGCGGGACTGGATGTGTTGAGGGCGTCTGTCCAGCTGATCTCTGAGATTTTGTTCCACCTCTGGTGGGGGCGCAGGTCATCTCACACACACACACACACTGACACACAGCCAGCACTTGCTCGAAAATTGCTCTGAGCGGATAGATGTTTCGTACCCTCACTGCTGAATAGAATGAGGAAGCAGGAAGAGCTTTTGCGTGCTTGCTAAATACAGCAGTGAAAGGCCTCTGAACAGAAACACGTTCACTCCCTTGTCCCCAACTCACCTGAATCACTGACAGATTAGCACCATCATGCTTCTGCCACATTGTTTGCTGAGGGTGGGAGGGTTGTTGAGTGGTGGTAAGATGTGCGAGGTAGATGGGAGGGCACCGAATGGACCTGAGAGTTTTAAAGCACTGTGTTAAAAATGATTAAAAGTACTTTACATTGAATACCTTGAGCCATGTGAGAGGGGCACTGCTGTGTGCATTACCCTAATGGAGATAGCTCTGTGCGCCCCTCTGAAGATCAACACACACACACCCCCACACACTCTCTCTCCCTCTCTCTTTATCTCTCTCTGCATCACTAAATGGTTCCACATATCCACTATTACTAAACATTCAAAGACACAATGGAATTTCAAAACCAATCACTGGTGTCATGTTCTTGATGGCTTATGAGCTACACATTTCTGCGAGCTTGTCTTGACACATTAGCATGCCCACTATTACTTTCTCAAACATCTTCTGCCTCATCTCAGATCATCTTAGCACGGTAATTACTCCCTACTTCTCCATCATCAAAGTCATCAAATAAACTGCTTCTGAACACAGGCAGCACATAAAATACTACACAACCTGCATCCTCTTAGGGCCAACAAAGCGGTTTTATTTAATAGTTACACCATGGGGTATTTAAAATCAAATACAATTAACAAAGGAAATAATAGGTTACGATTCACGAAAATCATTTACATATTGAGCAAAAAAACGAATAGAACTCACCCATGCACGAGTTTAACTAAAAAAAGACTGCATTATGAGAATGGAAACAAATGGGTATAAAATAAGAATAGAAAGATGATTTGTGTATTGCCATTATTTAACACAAAGAAGTGTGACAGGAATTGAGTCGAGGGAATGCCTTGATGGTGGAAAGAATTTTACAGAACCGAAATAGGGTTCGAAGAAGGTGCATCGCCCAAGTAGATCTTAAAGAGAATACAAGATAAACTTAAACTTGAACCAAGGCAGAGTGTGGAGTTTAAAAAGAAAATGTGGCATTAAGTAGGTCCATGGCTTTTTGTGGACAGCATGATCCACGTAGTTAACTCAATAAGGCTCTAGAACTCTATTCTGACACATTTAAAATGTTTCCCTTCCCCAACTTTAAGTGAATGGTACAAATAATTCGTTCAAGATTTTTCCCTTGGGCCTTAGAAATTCCTTCAAGCATTTACATTTCCTTTTACCCCATTGTCAAAAGTTAAAATATATTCTCTAGTTAAAATATGATAATCAAGTTCTGCAATACCATAAGCGTGGCATGAACCTAATCTGTAATCACTGTAAACAGTAGTCACAACATTTTATATATATCATTACCCAGCAACCTATTTATTGGACCTCCACAATCTATTACTGGTTCCTCCCAATCTGTCACTGGTTCCTCCCAGGGGTTGTCCAGACTTTCCACTTTAAAGCAAATATGCACAATTTTGTACATCAGTATTTCATCCCTTTTTCAATGCAAGGTGCAGATCCTGTTCAGGTGCACCATCTCCTTATATGTGCCAGGCCACCAGTAGGTATGTTAGCATACATCATCATATGCCCTCTGTGAGATTTCTCCAAAATGAACTTTGTCAGTTTACTAAGTGCATTTATGTTATACTCAACTAATGGTATATCATACTTCTCACTCACCAAAATTACCAATTTGTGTGGTAACATCTTTTTTATTGTGCCTCTTTCAGAATTCGCAGTTTGATATATTCAGCAGCCCACTATAAATGTCTATGACCTTCTTTACTTTGTTTTCACGTTCCCTCGTGCAGACTTTTTGTCTATGAATGCATTCTTACTTGCGCCTAAGCAACTAATTCCTACTGTTGGTTCATTCACTGTTTATATTCATTATTAAAAAGCTATATAACAAAAAAAACAGTGGCGCATTTATGTAACCTAAAATGTACAATATGTAATTGTTGTAACTTGACATTTTTGCTGCTTTTTCACCGAAGATTGTGGATACTTTCTCACCTCCTCTGTTATATTTGAAATGTTATTTCCGTAATGCACAGAATTGAAATGCTCCCTTTGCTATGCTCAAACTCTATTCCGTGTTAAGTTAGCATTCATGGCGCCATCTTTATTGACGCCATCTTGTTCTGTAACTAAGATCGAGCTTCTGTCTCATAATGTTTGCCTCAGCAGAAAGGATGCCCCTGTGCCTCTAGCTTGTGCCTCCCAAGGTCGAAGCTTCGCTGCACTAATGAATGTACTATCTATTGTTGCATACCTTTACTGTTAGATAGACTCGTGCCCACATCTTAGAATGATAGGCACCGGCTGAACGGCCTTGGGATTGAGATAACATGAACCATGGCCTGAGCTGGAAAATTCCAGTTTGGGCGGTACTCTAGACTGTGTTACCGTGTGGACGGGGGTTAGTCCCTCGGCAGTCATCTCTGGAGACTGGTCAGACTGGGCTCTGCTGCAGCGCACTTCTAATAAATCTGCTTGGTTTGTATTCTCTACTGTCTTCACGACTCTTCATTTTTTGGGAAAGCAGAGAGGTGGTCGTGAGTGACCCGAGTGACCCTAATCGGGCCACTTCCTTCATTTGGCACACAAACAGGACTCCATCGGGCTGACCCATCTCGCCCGCAATCGGGTATGGAGGACGGGGCTGCATCGGGTCGTAACGGGGATCCCCACACGTCCCAGCTTAGTTCTCGCAGCTGCCCTGCCTGTCTGATTGGGCAGCGCCTCGTCTGGGGTCCTGAAAGGCGAAACCCTTGGAATTGTCCGTTTGTTCCAAAGAGTCTGCAGTGGAGAATAACTTTGTTCAACCTGTGTGCACCAGGTGAGTTTGTCTCGATTCTTGGTAAATATTGCGTAGTCTTGAATAATTTGGATATGGTCTGGAGACCATTTTTTGGTTTGTTTGTGAACTTGATAGGTCTGAGGACCGTTTTAGAGATACAGGGTGTCTGTGGACCCCCTGCCAGGACACTTGGTAATTTGGCCTTCTCTTGAAAACGCCTGGTGTTTGACTAGTGTTTGAGACTTGTGATGCGGAGTCTGATTTGAAGAATTGGTGCGTTATGTGGACCGTTTTTTTGGTCTTTGAGCGTTTAGTACGGTCCTGTAGGGAGAAACTGGTCAGTCACTTGTTGAGCATAGGTAGCGAATTTGTCTCTCTGTATTCTCGAAGATGCCCTGTTTTAGCAAGTTTTGCTGTTTTGGGTGCCGGTGTTGTTCTGCTGATGCTTGATTGGAAGAGAGGCAGCCTGCGCCTTCGACATGTATGTGAAACATGGCCTTTGCTCTATTATGTTTAGTACAATTTGGCACAAATATACGAGGGACAACGCCAAGTTACAGTGGCCTTTGACAGATACTTTGATGAACAGAAATTGTACTTCCTGCAGGATAAAATGTTTGCAAACAGAAGCAGGCTGTCCATGTTTGACAATCTTAAGGGATGGCAAAAGGAAGCTAAGCAAAGACGAATAAGTGTGGAGCGGGAGGTGCAGAGAGGGAAGACGCAGACAGTAACTCAAAAGGCTATAGCGTGCGAGAGAAAGAAAATAGAGAAGGGTATAGAGTGTGCTGACCAGAAGTTCAGATTGCAATGCGATAAGTCTTATGTTGCATGAGAGGAAGGTGATCCCTTTGTGAAGGGTCTGTTAGATGTACAGCCACCATCTCCTTATGCCCCGCAAAGGGTATACACAACAGCCCCACTAACACCCCATGCTGCCACCTCTGGCTTCCCTGCCCCTGACTCAGCCGCTTCAGATGGAGCACCCCTCCTTTCTTTTTCAGCTCCATCGGCTGAGACAGCAGCGATTAAAAGCCGATCTGCTGTAACCGTTGCCAAAGGCTCGTCCCTACCCCTCTCGCTCGCAACCACCACACAGACATTAGTGGCCCCAGTTTCCGTAACGTCTACGAGTGTGCCCTCCCCTCACTCCCTTTCCTCGCCCTTGCCGTACATGGGGATTCCGGTGCGGGCAGTGGATGATGGGGATTGGGAGTCTGCTAAGGAGAGAATGGGGCAAGTGTTGATTTGGTCTGATGTAGGTGATGCAGAGAAGAAGATGGTGGCTGACCATGCCTCCCAGTGGGCCTGGAGTCTGATTTACAGTGTGGAGGATGTGTGGAGTGTACTGAAAGATTATGAGCCGTTTGTGCAGCAGCATGCCCTCAAGCATATGTTGGATACTTTGATTGGGCTGTGGGAGTAGTGTTTTAATGGTGTTGCCCCCACAATTACTTATGATATTCGGGACAGTGTGTAGGCAGCCGGCATGGCCCCTAACGACATTTTCAGTAATGTTGCCACGTTGATTGAATACCAAAGCAGGTTGATCCAATGGAGCCTGATTCCAGTGTCTCGGTTCCCG
Organism: Triturus cristatus; assembly: GCF_964204655.1. NCBI lineage: Eukaryota > Metazoa > Chordata > Amphibia > Caudata > Salamandridae > Triturus > Triturus cristatus. The sequence goes on from NC_140590.1 coordinate 849,559,037, forward strand.
ATGAGGGAAGTACATCCCATCTACCACCCCGAGATACCGGGAGCTTCGAAATGGGCAGGACCAAATCATCAGGCAGCGAGTAGAGGCCCGTTTCCAGGAACAGTGGGTTTCTACTCCTTGGAAAAGGAGTGAGGTTCTATCTCTGAAGACCCAGTTGCCCGACCCTATGAAAAATCCGACTGCCTATTACAAAGAGTTGACAGAGGCTGCATCCTCGACAGTGATGACGCTGGCCAACAATGAGATGTTTTACGGTTTGCTGGTGCCAGTTGATGTTTGGCAACAGGTGCACACGTAGGATCACGTAGTGGAGTCGGTGGCACTTGGGATGAGATTAGGGCATGCGATAAAGAGAGGAAGCCTGGCAAGAAGCCTAAAGCTGAGATACTAGCTTTGCCAGGTCGGATTATCACGTATATGCACTCCTTGATCCCACCTAGAAGAGTAGATTGGGATAAGTTAACAGCATGTCATCAGAAGAACAATGAAAGTGTATCCGACTTCTTCACTAGGTTTGAAGGGGTGTTTTGGGATTTCAGCGGACAAGACTTGTTGATGGAGGGAGGTATCCGATTGTTTGTTAACAGATTTGTTACGAACCTGCTTCCTGAGATCGCGACTCGGTTATAGGCCTCGGAGAGCACCTCCTCTCCATCGGTAACATTGAGTATGGTGCATTATTATGAGCCCAGAGAGAACGAAGAGAAGGAGAAGGCAGAGAAGAAAAATAAGGATTTGAAGACGAAGGTGTTGATGCAGCAGGTGCCCCGGGGCAGCGGTAGAGGACAGGGAATTGGTCCGGCCCAGCAGTTGCCCCGCACTAGCAGGAATACTAGGCCCATGGGGCTGAACCAGTGCGCATAATGCAAGGAGGAGGGGCACTGGCATAGTGCGTGTCCGACGCTGTTGCAAAGGGTTGAAGCCCCAAGGGGACGGGGGTCTAGAGGAAGAGGCCAGGGAGCAGGTGGCTATGGCGGAGGCCGGGGAGGTGAGGAACAGCCAGGTTGGTCGGAGCAGAACTATTTTGAAGATCCAAGGGGACAACAGTATTACCATGACGATTATGATTTGGCTGAAGTGACAGGACTTACCCATGGCTAGGACAGCCAAGGGCAGGGTGAGGGATCAGTTCAGATCCCTGTGGATCAGCGGGGACCTTATGATACTACTGATCTGCAGGGCTCAGCGAAGACATTCTTGGTGGACATAGGTGCAATGAATATCTCTCTCATTCACTGGTCCCCGGGCAGCCCTGTCTGACCAAAATAACGTTTCGGTAGGCTTCTCAGGCATACCAGCTGTGAGCCCAATCTTTGAGCACTGGCCCTGACTATTGTTTTTTTACTGTGGATTCACCCTTCTTATTGACATTTAACTGTGGAGAGAATTTAATAGGTTTGGACTTGTTGAAGAAGCTACATGCGACTATTTTGTGTTCTCTGGATGGCCTCTATATGACCATAGGACCTAATGTAGTGGATTCTAAGCAATGTTTGTCAAAAGATAAGCCTCTTCCCGCTGAGTTTAGGGAGGTCCCAATGACATTATGGGCTACTGGTGACACGAACGTAGGGCTGTTGCAGATCCCTCCGGTTTCCATCAGAGCTAAGGACAATGCTGTCCTGCCCTGTCTTCCCCAGTACAAGATACCAAAGTCTGGAGAACGGGCGCTGCTACAGATTATACAGGATTTGATTGCATCTGGGGTTGTTGAGAAAATGAATGCTAATGTGTGCAATAGCCCTATTCTTCCCATCTTAAAAAGGGCAGCCTCTGGTTACCCAGATGATCACCCCGATGTCTACCGTTTTGTGATTGATCTGTGTAAGGTGAATACAATTGCAGTCCCTCAGTTCCCTATTGTCCCCGACATCACTGCCCTCCTGACCATGATTCCTCCCTCTGCCACATAGTTTTCTGTCAGTGATCTGAAGAACGTGATCTTTAGCATCCCCATACACCCAGACAGTAGGTATATGTTTGGGTTCTCCTTGGCCGGCAGAAGTTTCAGATTCTATCGGGCTCCTCAGGGCTATACTGCAAGTCCCAGTATCTATAACCAAGCTTTAAAAGGTCAATTGGACTCCCTTGTCCTTCCCTCAAGTAATGTCCTATTGCAGTGTGTGGATGTCCTTTTGATAGCTTCGGATACTGACAAAGGTTGCAAGGAGGCAACGGTTAAATTATTACTACACTTCGCTCATCATGGACAGAAGGTGTCCCTCTCTAAATTTCAATATTTTCGACAGGAGGTCACCTACTTAGGTCACCTACTGACGAAGGAGGGAAGGAGACTAACACCTGAGTGCATTGTTGCTATACTAACTAAGATGCCAATCCTTAAGAGGCAACGGGATGTGAGAATGTTTATAGGGTGCCTGAAAATGGGATGTTTGAGGATATCCTGGAGAACATAAAGGAAATCCAGCGTGAGGCAACAAATGAGGACTTAGCAATATGGCTGGAGAGCACGACTAATTTGGATAAGGATGGGTGTTGGTTGGACAAATCCGGAAAGCAGAGATGGATGCTACCGGATGCATATGTTCTCCCTGTGGTTACCATGGTGCACGGGCCAGCACACATTAGTGCAAAGGGGATTTGCAAGCTGTTAGATCCCGTATGGCAGAATGAAAATATTCCCAAAGTTGCAGCTCACCTGGTGAAGTACTGCATGATCTGTTTGATGCACAATCCTGGGAAGGGTACTCCCACTCTAGTTGGAAATTTTGCACCACCTCACTTCCCTTTCGAGGTTCTCCAGATGGATTACATCGAAATGGAACGAGTCAATAAGCTGAAATATGAATTGGTGGTTGTCTGTGCATTCAGTACATAGATTGAGGCTTACCCAACTAAAGAGAACCCTGCCTTGGGTTACAGCGAAGGTACTCTTGAAAGAGTTCTTCCCGCACTTTGGTTTGCCCCGTTTGATTTGGAGTGACAATGGCAACCACTTCAATGGCAAGATCATCCAGTTGGTGTGTGACGGATTGCACATTAGGCAAAAGTTCCATGCAGCGAACCACTCCCAATCAGCAGGCCTGGTTGAGAAGTACAATGGTACTCTCAAGCTGAAAATGGCCAAGATCAAAGAGAGCACAAGATTGCAGTGTCCCGATGCTTTACTCCTAGCACTAATGTCTACGAGAGTCACAGCTCATTCTAGAACAGGATTGTCCCCATATGAGGTCATGTTTGGACGCCCGGCGAATGTCTGGGGCGTCCCACGACCATGTAGATTCTCTGACATAGAATACCCCTTGCTTATAGATTATTGGTACTTGGGGTAACGTACTTCCTCGAGGAGAAATATCCTGTGCATATTTTGATTGGTACTGCACCTGTTCCCCCGAACATATCTTTGTTACATTTGGGCCTCACAAGGAGGAACACAGGAAGTCCTATAAAGATAATGTGTTTATTCAGACCCTACATCAAATGCACACTGCTTATAATATGGCAAAATGTTGGGTTTGTGGGTTGTTGCCCTCAGTGTCTCATAGAAGTGAGAATTTGCTATCCATGCCCTTGACATATGTTAGTAGTTGTGAGGGGTGGTTTGCATTACTTAGCATCATCCGTTTGTTTCACAAGGCTGACACATTGGAACAAAAGAGTACTAGTTCTCGTACCCTGACGCAGAATATGCGTTTCCAGCATAGAGTTCCCCCTGGTACTCCCACAGGCCGAGAGCCGTTTGGCAGGTTGTTCTTGAGCTCTTGCATGCATGCGTCCAAGGGGGTGAAAGGTGGAAATTGGTCTCAGGTGGAAAGGGACAATTTCCTACTGTTTAACGCATCAGAATACTACCAGTCCTTCCAAACCCGCAACGTTACTGAAGATCAGCCTATACCCTTGTCAGTGGTGGATGTCATGGCTCCTTTCTGTGTCCAGGGGGTTTGAGACATAGAGGTGGGGTGGAGCAGATGAAACACTACTTATAATTTGAGAGCAACAAAGAGTCCACCCCTGATCCTGCCACCCAATGTTTATTTTGTTTGTGGAGCCCACAGTTATGTTAGACTTCCTGAAGGATGGTCGGGAAGGTGTTACTGTAGTAAGGACTCCCTTAATACGTACATACATTGTTAAGTTAGCATAACCATGTTAGAAGTTAGAAAGCCATCTTGCTGCTTTTGCACACGACACTGCATTTACATGTTATTGCTTAAACGAACTGCTGACTCGAGTTTTGCCTCACACGAGAGCAATCTGTTGTTACCATCCCGAGCTCTGCGAAGCGACCTTGGTCTGCACACGATGTGACAAACAGTCTGAGTTGTTAGACAATGCATGTTTTCCACTCTAGGTTGATCGACCCACTATTTAGTCATAACACACGAGCAGCTGCACATACCTGAAAGTTGGTGCTTTTAATATCACGGACATCATGTTTATTATTCAGACCGAAGACGAGCCTTCCTGCGAGAAGTCTCCTGATGCTCCTGTGATGTGATTTCACTAAGCTGATCTTTGAGGTATGGGGTCCCCTATTCAAGCCTAAGAGACCTTCTGTTAGACTAATAATAATATTAGCTTCTTAGTAAAGGGAAAGTGGTAGTATCCACTGTCATTATAACATGATCACCCCTTTTATATTCTATGGAATTGTAACTATGTTAATGGTTTTGATTTTAATCATTTGTCTGCTTGTATTAGCCAAAGTACTGCATATTAGGACACGTGGTCTATAAAAATAAACTCTTTTTATTTTCACCGTGTCTCTGTTGATTCTTGTTGTGGACTGATGTGAGAATAATATACGAACAGGTATTTCCGATTCCCACCATTCCTGAGTATGTACTGAGTCGCGTGTTCTGGGTTGTCTTTTCATTGGGACCGCCGAGCTAAATCTCGGATAACGAATGGGACACTTATGCTAGCCGGATACTGGGTTCTGGGTTCTGAGGTGAGTTTCTGGTACACCACAACTCACTGAGGTCCTGGGGTTCTACGCATAGTTCTGTGTATAAGCAGAATCCCTGCAACATGGCGCACCTAACGTTTGGTCTATGAGTTGAAACGCCTTAGTAGTGCTCGCGTTTGTCCACAACACCCTCATTCTTGTTTCCGGATAACAAGTCTGACGGATTTAAACCTACCTAGGTCTATTGATATAGGTTCTTTCAAGCTTGATAATTAAAAAGGTTAGTGAACCCTTGTGCTACTAATAGTTTCACGTGTGTTGTCCTAATGTCGGTGGATATTGCGGCGCATAGCCGTGCGGCTCTAAAACGTCATTTGACGCAGTATGGGGTACCGGACACTGGTATGAACGTCATCTTTGTGGTGGGAGCCGATGCGGCTCATCCCTATGAGTTGTTCTACTCTTGGGTGACGATTCCAGCGGTGGGGGATGATGACACCTTTCATTCTTACACTGCCGCTGCAGTGCCGGCGAACTATACGCCGTATAGGACACAGGAAATACCAATATCTGCTTGGCAGCATCTTATTTGGTTTAATGGCGCCCTTCCCCATGTGGTTATACCGCCGAGAATGGGCCCTTTATCAATTGCAGGGGCCACTTGGCCGGTACTAGCCGGATTTACGCCTCATCCCCGTTACCTCATGGTGACGGTGGCTGAGCTGCGTGTACTACACACTGCCCTCATTACGGTATATAGGGCGTTAGTGCAGTATGTGTCGCGCAATATGCAGGCGGGGGCGCCTGCTGTTGCGGGACAGCCTACTGATCATCACGCGGTGGTCATTAGTCCTGTTATGGTCAATTCTGTTATGGGCAAGCGCCCCCAAACTAGGGATGATTTCCCCTTTTGGCTTGCTGAGAAATTTGACCAAATAGAAGCGGTTTACCCGAATACTTCACCTGTGGAGAAACACAGGATCCTCACCATTAGTTTGCCTAAGGACTTGGTCCCCCACATTGATGATTGTACAAATTGGGGCAAGGTCTTTGCAGCGACGTACGCGCAGTGCTATGGCACTCCGTCTATGTTGCAGCTGCCCTCCGTAATCAAAAGAGTTCAAGAGAACCATGGTGCGGAGTCTGCGATAGAGTTAGGGATGCGGCTCCTCGGGCAATTTGACCTGGTGGCTACCATGATAATTGGTAACCTGAAGGGTGATGCTTTGCATTTCCAGGTTCGTAATGAACTGAAACGAATTCCTGAGGAGGACAAACCGCAGGAATTTGCGAAAATAATCGCAGAGGCATATCGGGATTTGGGTCGTAGCTCTTTAGGAGTTAAGCCTGTCATAAAGAATCCCGATCTAAAGCAGCAGGGTAAGGCAGAAACGTCTGGTAAGGACGACCGGCCCTTTTTTCCTAAACAAAAATGGCAGGTTAAACAACAGGGGAAGCAGCAGCAGCAGAAACAGGGCTCTCGGCCTGCCTCTCCCGTACAGTCTAGTAGTGAATGCACTTATGATCTGCGCGATCGTGCTGCTATAAAGTCTCCTGATAGATTTCAGGTTTCTGAACAGCGCTCTCCTCGTTCTTCACAGGAAACATCGGCTACACAGTCCGGTGGCGGAGGCGGTGGCAAAGGTCGGGGTGCTCCACAACAGCGTGACCAGCCCCGACAGACTGAGGGTAAAGGCAAGCAGGACGAATTTGCACGACAAAGACCCCCGTTTCAGAAGAAGAAAGTGGCGGCTCTGATGGCAAGGTATGCCTCAGATAGTGCGGACACAGCTTCGGAACCGGACATGGGCGCTGACGCTCCTGGACAGCGCAGCGGAAATTACCATAGTCCGTCAAGCTCTGCGTCCATTTCTGGCGGTGACAGCAACTGATATATCGGTTACTGTGGAAACAGCTGACACCAGAGTGGCTCCCCCTGATAGACTTTATGAAATAGTCTTATTAATTGAGGGTGACATACAACGTACAATAAAAGGGATTTTTGGGGATAATCTGACCACCACCTATGATATCCTCCTAGCGGAGGCAGATTGGCCCCCAGCTTTCATTTTAGAGGCTCCTAGAGGGGAGGAAGTAATCCTCCCGTCCTTTGCGCACACAGTGCCTAAGGACCAAGCTGAAGTGTATGCTGAGGAGTGGGCGCTTGCGCTTGCGCCGGCGGTGTATCGCACTCAGGTGGGATGGGACAGATTGTCCCCCTGCCATGAGATTCCATTGCGGTCTATGCCCCAGCCTCAACCCCAATATCCTATGCGTCGTGAAGCGAGACCTCACGTCGCGGCAATCCTTGAACAATTGGAATATCAGGGTGTTATTGAAACATGTGTGTCCCCTATGAATAACCCTTTATTCACTGTAACGAAGCCTGACGGCTCGTACCGTTTAGTTTTGGATTACCGGCACCTAAACTCCCACTGCCGGACCTGCGCGGTACAGAATACACATAGCTCGGCTTTGGTCGACAGTCTCGTGCGTAAAAGATTTAAAACGACACTTGACATTTCCAATGGCTTTTTTAGTCACAACCTGTCCACACTGAGTAGCCAGTGGACAGCGTTTACTTCGGGCGGAAAACAAAAACAGTTTACAAGATTAGCCATGGGTTACAAAAATAGCCCTGGCGTCTTTTCTGCTCGCGTGGTTTCTCTTTTGGAAAGAATAGACCCCGAAGCATACTCATATGTTGACGATATCTATCTTACGGATGATGAGCTGATGCCGCATCTGTCTCGCGTTGACAATATTATCGTGAGTTTTGCAGATTATGGCTACAAATTCAATTTTGCGAAGTCACACATCGCAGAATATACGGTGTTGTTTTTGGGCTACGAGCTCAACAATGAAGGTAAGGGGTTAGCCCCCCACTTTCTGGAAAAGTGTGCACGCTTGAGTGCTCCTACGACACTGAAGAAATTACAATCTCTGCTGGGTTTTCTGAATTTCGGCCGTACGTACATTCCTGATTATGCCCAGCGTATCAAGCCGCTTTACGCCTTGGTACAGCCTTCATTTTCGAAGTCTAGCTGGCAGCTAGAACACTCTGCTATTTTACAGTCTTTACAGGCTGACCTTCTTGCTTCACAATACTTGCTGACACGTGATAACCGCACTAACCTGGTAATAAGAATAGTACCAGGCGCCGTGGGGTTCACGTATTTGACGTTTAATGAGGGCGACACAGTCCCCATTGCGTACAAATCCCACTTGTACACCTCTGCTGAATTACGTTTTTCCACGGTCGAAAAAGTTCTGACTGCTGTGCAAATGGCGATCCTCAAGGAACGCGCACTGTCGCATGGGAAACAGATTCTGGTTGTAACTCCATATCCTGCTTTAGAGGCAGTGACTAAAGCAAGTGTACCCAATTCTAAAGCTTTGCATCCACGGTGGATACAATGGGCTACAACACTGACGTCGCCAGACGTCACTTACATCTTTGATGCCTCATTACAGACTCAAGAGTACTTGCAGTATGAATTCGTTCATCCGGCACCTCTGTCTTTGCGCCCGCTCGAAGAATACCATTGTGTCATATACACTGACGGTTCTGCGCAACCCGCAATTGGATCGAAGCACGCTTATTCAGCGGCTTGCGCAATTGTCGTAGGTACATTCGTAAATGGTGAATTCCAATCTGATGCAGTGCATACACAGTCATTGGGTGATTGTACCGCGCAATTGGCGGAGCTCCGGGCTCTGGTGCTTGCACTGGAGTTTGCTGATCCCCGAGTCACTACTCTTATAGTGAGTGACTCCTTCTACTGTGTCCAGTCTTACAATGACAATTTACACTTCTGGTCTCAGAATGATTACCGTGACACTAAAGGTAGCACAATTAAGCATAAAACGCTTTGGGTTCGAGTGGCAGACTTTAAAGAACGTCTCCCACTCGTAAGCGTTATACACGGCTTGGACACGGCTTGGTGTCCATGCTGTCGGCAACAGCTTAGCTGACGAGGCAGCGAAAACAGCAGTGGCTACATGCTTAGTGGCAGCAGTTACAAGATCCAAAAGTAAGATTGATGATGACATCTTGGCAGCTATTGCTGCTACAGAGAAGGGAGGAGATTACCCGAAGGGTTTTCCCTCTCGGTATATTTACCATTTAAGTCCTGATAACGTCCCGTTAGTGAGGATTAACGACGTTGGTGATAGAATAAGTCCCAACGCGGACTGCAGACCAGCACTGATCTTGGCTGCACATGAGGGGTTGGCGTCTGCCCACGCCGGTGTGTCAGCTACAATATCTCTGCTACAACAACGTTACTGGTGGTTTGGTTTATATAAACAAGCGCGCGCTTATGTTCTTGATTGTGACATTTGCCAACAGATTAAACCTTCTACTGTTGCGCGCCCACCACAGACACAGCTGTACATCTCTAATAAGCCATTTGGTTGTGTTTATTTAGATCACTGCGGTCCTTTTTCTTCTGATACTGCGTACAAGTACATCTTGGTTGCAGTGGATTCGTGCACACGTTTTCTATGGGTGTGGCCACAAAGGAGTGCTGACTCGCGGACTGTCATCAGGGATTTGCGTGTCTTTGTGGGAACTTTTGCGTGTGGTACCTTCCATTCTGATCAGGGCCCTGCGTTCGCCTCTAAGGCTTACAAGGAGGCTATGAAAAATTTGGGGGTCCTTGTCAAATTTTCGTCTCCCTACCGACCTGAGGGTAATAGTGTGGTGGAGCGAATGAACCGTGACTTAAAGCAATCATTGACAGCACGTGTTTTAGGCACAGGCCGGAACTGGCTAGCCCATTTGTATAACGTTCAACGTGCACTAAATAATCTCCCTAGAAGGTCTCTGGGTGGGCGGACCCCGTACATGATGCTCTTCGGAATCAGAATGTTTGTTCCAGACCTTGATGGTCTAGACATTGCGGCGTCGACCGCACCCTTTGACGTAGATGATCACTGTGCTGTTTTGCAGACCCTACAAGAAGCCAGAGACTCTCTTTCGAAAGAACATTTGCCCTCCACGTCTGAAGCTGAGGTTCAGATTCCGGTAGTCGGCTGGCTACCCCGAGTTGGTGATCTGGTCCGTGAGAAGGTGGAGAACAAGAAGGAGTTCGGCCCCTCTTATCGTGCACCAGTTCCAGTGCTTGGAGTGCAGGGTACAAGAACAGTCATTTTACCTCCACTTCCTGGTCGCAAAGAAAACAGGTACATCTCTATTGACAATGTCAAACTTCAGCGAGTGGCCGATACTTCTTAGTATGACTCCGGCAGTTTCATGCCAGACAATGCAAAGAAATTCAATGATGGTTCCTGCTACTACCACCTTGTCTGATGTTGCAATCGAGATGCATTCAGTTACTGATCCCTTGCTGATACCACCGGCTGGTGGTTTGTCCGTTGAGACTGAGTATGCTTATCCTACACGTGGACCTTCGCCTGTTTTACAATCTACAGCACTTGGCCAGTCCCGTTTTTCCTTTGACACTAACTCTTTGCCCTCACCTCCCCCATCAAACATTGCTGTTTTTGTGAGCTGGTTTAAGAAGCATTTTTTGATAGCTCCTTGGACATACATCTGGTTGATGCTTTTTGGTATTTTTTTGTTTATGTCCATTGGATTTGTTGTAGTGTTCTTCCGTTTGGTGGATGGACATTATCTCAAAGAGAGATCGACAATTAGACTTATCAATGGAACTTTGGCCCCCCACTCCTCATCCCACATCATGAAAAGGGACCAGACTTTTGTGAATATTACTGCCTGGCCCGTCATGGATGGAATCGCATGGGATGCTGTTAAATTTCAAATTCATGGGCCTACAGAGGTCATTAATGTGCCTAATGTATTTCGTGTTTCTATGGGTGATGTAGTTAAACAGAACATACGTTCTGATGATTGGGATGTACACGCCATTGAAGCACTGTTTTCAGATTTGAAATATTATGCCGCCTTTGATGCAGAGGATTTGTATGAAAATGCGGCTAATTATGCGGAACAGTATTGTTTTCAACATTATGGCAATCACTTCTTGCATAAATCAAATTCGTTTAGAAATTTTGTAAATTTTACCCAGTGGGAACATTGTCCCACCCCCTCGTTTGGCAGTTCACACACATTAGTTGATAAGTTTACTTATTTTACTGATTTCAGTGTTTCAGCCCCGGCTTCCTTTTATTTTAAAGTTAAGCTTGAGTCTGCCTCCAAGGTTAGACTGACACACACCAAATTGCTATATTCTAAGTCCTTTATGGATGAGTTGTCAATCAAAGGTTATGATCTATGGAAGGCTACTATTGATCTTAAGTCGGTTTGGGGTTCCAAACCATGGCAGGTTCAGGGGACTGAAGCCTTACACCGGGCCTGTCTAGTACCAAATCATATGTTGTTTTTAAATGCAACCATCTTCCAAACCACCTGTTTCGGATTGGCCACTTCTAAAAAACTAAATTCGCCTTCTGTGCCGGATCTGGGTGCTTACCCAAATTGGAATAATCACACAGATCTGTCCCTTCCTCCTTTGCAGTTATTGGTTTCCAATTCATCTTTCAACATTTCGAAATTTAATAGTGAGGGATGGTTAATTTGGCAAAGCAGTTCTGATACCTGTCAACGTTGTTTTCTAGGACTGAAACCGGGGTATACTCAAGATCGAGTGGACCCCCGGTTTGAGTCGTCACATACAGTAACTACATACTCTGTAGGGAAATTATGTCAGTCCTGGCTGCGACATTCCACCTTGGCATCTGTCAAAGTTAATTTATCAAAGTTACATGACAAAATAGATTTGAATGATTTTGTTAAAGGTCCTGTGGGTGGCAGATCCAAGAGATGGGCGTATGCTATTTACAACGAAGTATGGAAACTGTCGCAAATTGAGGCAGCTTCGAGATTGAGGGCTATTGATCAGGCTAATATGGAAAAAGTATTAGCAGTTATTGATAACAGCATTAACACTCTTTCTTCTCGCATTTATACATTAGATAATATTGTATCTTCAATTGTTGATATTGTGCAGGATGATATGTCTGTGTTGTATCATGGTCAAAACCAGTTGCGGTCTGTTATGCAGTTTGCATGGACATTACAAACATTGAAGGCAGGGAAGGTCCCTTGGGACTATCTGAATACAACATCGTTATTTCTTCCCTTTAACCTTACTGACAAACAGCATTTCATGTCCATGAAAGATGCTACATATTCCCTGCTCCATATTGAGAAATTGGAGCCGTTACCTTTTTCAGTTGCGGAAGTCGATTCCGCTGTGTGGCTTTTACACGGATTGATAAGTCTACCGTTTGCGCTTTTTAAGTTTACCTCTTGTATGAAGCACTATGCTCTGGGTAGATATGAACAGCTGGGTACCGCTTTCATACATGAAGTCTGGTCCCTCCCCTTTACGTATAGATGTACAAGGGACGGTACTGAGGTTTATCTGAAGGGTGAAGAATGTACAACGTCACCTGATCATTCTGTTGTATGTAGGCACATTCAATTGCACGGTGCATGTAATGTACACGCTCCTAATTTGGCCTGCGTCCTAAAAGGTATCCCGGTACCAGTGATTACGCCATCTTTCACGTTGCTTGCAAACGGTAGTTATTTAATTTTAAACAATGAAGCTTGTTGCGGGATGTTAGTAGGGATCCCGTATATAGTAACTGTAACACAGAGGGTTGTCTGCTGCAATAACGTCCTGTTTCCACCCCCGCATGGGAGGCTGGATGCTTCTATCTGGCCTTCAATTCCAACCTTGAAAGCAGAGTTCGACAAGATGAGCAGAATAAGAGCGCAATTGTCCCAAAAGGAGGTGCCATTGACTTCCTCCCGGGAAACATTTGTCCTTCACGTAGCAAATACGCGCACCGAGGTACAGGCGCTTTTGAATACTGACCTCCCCCTGCATTTTGGTGCTTTGATCCAAACAATTTTCAATGCCTCGTCCACGACTGGCCTGGCTCATTTTTTTAAACTTGTGGGCTCGGGCCTCGTGACCTCTTTCCAAACTATTTTTGGTGTGATTCCGGCATTTTTTCATTCTATTTTCTCCAGCGTCTTTGGAGGTGTCCCGTTAATTCTGGCTCTAGTGGCAGGTGTGCTACTTTTACTTTTCATCTTGCGGAATGGCTGCTCTTTCTGTGCCACACGTCAGCCTGTCCCGTCTGCAGCTTCTTCGTGACAGGATGCTTGATTACTATGGTGTCCTGCCGTTGGCGACTTTGAGCCTGGCATATGGATTATCCTTCCGGTATTCCTACTTCACCTGCGTGCAACCTGTCTTCCACTGCCTAGATTGTCCCTTTGAATGGCCTATGGATTTGTGTTTAACCAACATGGTGTCTCCGGACCCAGATTTTGATCGACTGATGAGGCCCTTAGTGTCTCACGAGTCTGCCTGTTCTGGTGTTCGGATTATGGCCTGCGGTGCGGCACATGGTATCCTGGGTAATTGGGACATCGTGAGAGCGGCATATGACTTCTTGAATATGAGTTACTTGGAAGTACAAGCTGGTTGCCCTCTGATGGTGCTAGAGGCTCCGCTGATAGAAGACCACGTATGTTCCTTTTCTTTACTTAACTGGATGGCTGAAACCTTCAGTGGCCGTGCCAATGATTTTCTGCTGGAAGCAGTGGCCACATATGCTGCATATACTTTTATGGATTAAGTGAACTTTCGTCCACAGTGTTTTCCTCACGTGTCTTGAACTGTCCCTGTACGTCTGCACTTCTGCCCGGTGAGGCGTTTTTTCATATTTTTTCACCTCCCACGTCAAGTTTGAGTTTTTTTTTTTTTTTTGTTTTTTTCTCTCTATTTTTGATGTTTTTCCTGTTCGAACTTTGCCTGAACTGACCAGTTCCTTTTTCAATTGGATACGCCTTGTTCTGCTCTGTCGCGCTTGAACTCTGCGTTCTCTCTTTTCTTGCATACTAAGTAGTGCTTCGATCAAGGGGGCATGTAGTAAGGACTCCCTTAATACGTACATACATTGTTAAGTTAGCATAACCACGTTAGAAGTTAGAAAGCCATCTTGCTGCTTTTGCACACGACACTGCATTTACATGTTATTGCTTAAACGAACTGCTGACTCGAGTTTTGCCTCACACGAGAGCAATCTGTTGTTACCATCCCGAGCTCTGCGAAGCGACCTTGGTCTGCACACGATGTGACAAACAGTCTGAGTTGTTAGACAATGCATGTTTTCCACTCTAGGTTGATCGACCCACTATTTAGTCATAACACACGAGCAGCTGCACATACCTGAAAGTTGGTGCTTTTAATATCACGGACATCATGTTTATTATTCAGACCGAAGACGAGCCTTCCTGCGAGAAGTCTCCTGATGCTCCTGTGATGTGATTTCACTAAGCTGATCTTTGAGGTATGGGGTCCCCTATTCAAGCCTAAGAGACCTTCTGTTAGACTAATAATAATATTAGCTTCTTAGTAAAGGGAAAGTGGTAGTATCCACTGTCATTATAACATGATCACCCCTTTTATATTCTATGGAATTGTAACTATGTTAATGGTTTTGATTCTAATCATTTGTCTGCTTGTATTAGCCAAAGTACTGCATATTAGGACACGTGGTCTATAAAAATAAACTCTTTTTATTTTCACCGTGTCTCTGTTGATTCTTGTTGTGGACTGATGTGAGAATAATATACGAACAGGTATTTCCGATTCCCACCATTCCTGAGTATGTACTGAGTCGCGTGTTCTGGGTTGTCTTTTCATTGGGACCGCCGAGCTAAATCTCGGATAACGAATGGGACACTTATGCTAGCCGGATACTGGGTTCTGGGTTCTAAGGTGAGTTTCTGGTACACCACAACTCACTGAGGTCCTGGGGTTCTACGCATAGTTCTGTGTATAAGCAGAATCCCTGCAACATTACCTTTCTTACCTCCTGCTACCTGTGTATATAGCCCCTCCCAATTACCATAAGGACCATTGTCTATAGCGTAGAGGTGTCCATGTGCTCCGGTTTTAGAGAATGATTGACACTGATGACATAGATCAGACAGACACCATCTTGCAGCAGTTCACCGATGCAATGAAAGGCATCATACCATTCTGGGGCCCTATGGCTAATAGTCTTAATATTAGACGCCTCACTAGGGTGGTGGAAGGAGTCATTAATACGGCTGCAGGAATATTGACTAATATTACAGTAGAGGTCCAAGCTACGAGACTAGTTTCCCTCCAAAACCTTATGGCTTTAGAAGTTACCCTAGCTGACGGGGGTGGGGCCTGTCGCATCATCGGCAGTAGCTGTTGTGTGTTTATCCCTGACCATGCCCCACTGTGTACGCTGCCATACAGAAACTGCATAAAATAGCATCAGAGATACACCAGGAGAATCGTACATGGTCATTCACTGGATGGTTCTGGGACCTGTTCACTACTTGGGGAAGGAAGATTCTTACTTTCCTTGTTGCCATAGCAGGTATCATCCTGACATGCCGTCCGTGTATACACTACCTTCCTGCCTGTTGTGCTTGATGTGTATCAATGTTCAAGACACATCCCAGGATCCTGAGGCGTGATTCTAATGCAAAGGCTATGATGATGCAGGGTATTCAGGATTTGCTATATATTAATGAGGGCATTTTTTAATATTGATTATATGTGTTACTATCCTGCAGTATTAGCTCTAATGGATGGTTCATATGTTAGCAATGGTAGAATATGTCTGAACATTTCCCTTCTCCCCATTTTAGAATTATTAAAAACACCCTTACCTGATGGCACTAATAAAGCTTAACATGAATGCTAAAAGGAGGGTCTGTTAGATT
The DNA here is from genome assembly GCF_964204655.1 of Triturus cristatus. NCBI lineage: Eukaryota > Metazoa > Chordata > Amphibia > Caudata > Salamandridae > Triturus > Triturus cristatus. The sequence goes on from NC_140590.1 coordinate 849,574,681, forward strand.
TGAAATTATATTTCCGTGATGCACAGTATTGAAATGCTCCCTTTGCAATGCTCAAACACTATTCCATGTTAAGTTAGCATTCATGGCGTGATCTTTATTGATGCCATTTTGTTCTGTAACTAAGATCGAGCTTCTGTCTCATAATGCTTGCCTCAGCAGAAAGGCCTCCCCTGCGCCTCCAGCTTGTACTTCTCAAGGTCGAAGCATCGCTGCACTAATGAATGTACTATCTATTGTTGCATACCTTTACTGTTAGACTCGTGCCCACATCTTAGAATGATAGGCACCGGCCGAACGGCCTTGGGATTGAGATAACATGTACCCAGCCCTGTGCCATGGCTCATCTTTAGTTTGCCTTCATTGTTCACCATGGCTTGAGCTGGAAAATTCCAGTTTGGGCGGGACTCTAGACTGTATTATCGTGTGGACGGGGGTTAGTCCCTCAGCAGTCATCTCTGGGGACTGGTCAGACTGGGCGGTACTCTAGAGGTGTTGGAAATGTATATTTTGTGTTACCATGTGGACGGGGGTTAGTCCCTTGGCAGTCATCTCAGGAGACTGGTCAGACTGGGCTCCGCTGCAGCGCACTTCTAATAAATCTGTTTGGTTTGTATTTTCTACTGTCTTCTCGACTCTTCATTTATTGGAAAGGCAGAGAGGTGGTCGTGATTGACCCGAGTGACCCTAATCGGGCCACTTCCTTCACCACCACACTTCAAGGAAAACATTTTTGACTGATTTATGTCATCCTAAATTCAAATTCACATCTAAATTGTGACCTCTAAATTGTATAGTCCAAGTAGCTAAATTAGTAGCACTATAAACGTATGACATAAAGTTATTTTCTTTGTTCATTGGCGGCTGCGCCGCTAGGTGAGGAACATCACCCCACTGCTTTGCAGCAGTGAAATAAAGAAAACATAAAATGATACTACAATATCATTTTATTTTTCCCTGCTGCTGCAGCTTTGAGGGGACGGGGCTACTCTGCTCACTGAGCAGGGGTAGGAGTGGTGGGCAAACTAAGTGCACTTGAATATTTGGCCGGCCGGCTCAGGCCAGCCAGACAGTCATGCGCACTTTGCATGTTCTCCACCCAAGCTGAATTACAGCCTGGGTAGAGAGTATGCCCAGGCTTCCAGTCCCTGACTTAGTGCCGAACCATAGTGCTCAGACCAATCACAATGCTGCATTGCAGTGCTGTGATTGGGTCAGGGGACCCTGGAAGCCTGGGTGCTTCCTGTTCATCCCGATGCAGAGCATAGACGATGTGGGAGAGAAACGGTGAGCAGGTACGTTTTTTTTCTTTTCTTACACCCCCTTACTCCTCCCCCTCCCCATCATCCCTGATCTGTATCGGCCGCAATTGTCCTTGTCATTCATCAACTCTTCTACAGCAGATCTCTCTTTATCCTCTCTTTGTACATGGCCACATTTCTGTCTATTGTGGATCTTTATACCTATCCTTGCATAATGGCTTATTTCACCCCACTCATTGTAATATTTTACCTGAACAGGAACATTGCTGCTGTCGCAGTGGTAATTCTACAGTGTTATTGTTCCATAGTCTTTCCTCTTTTCACTTGCTTCAGGCACACAGCATCAATACACTCAGCATCATGCACATCTGCGTCACTTGTTCAAATAAAGCTCATACAATTATGCGAGATTGTACCAATGCATGTGCTATTAACATCGCAGTGGTAATTCTACAGTGTTATTGTTCCATAGTCTTTCCTCTTTTCACTTGCTTCAGGCACACAGCATCAATACATTTTTTATAAGCTAATAAACTAAATATAGGTTAAGAAAACGATGGAGGGTAGTGCCTTCTTAATTGGTCCACGTCAGTGGATAATCAATATCAAAAACATTGTTCGAATGAAAATCATTTGTGATGTTTTTATTTGTATTTTTCTCAAAGGAGCGCAAAATTTTAAATTGTGAAGAGAAAAACAAAAGCCGACACGTGTTTCGCCCTAGTGGCCCATTGGCTGTGGGCTTTTTCAAGGCAGTGTAAATTAATTATCAGAGTCTTCCTGTGAAAGTAGAAAAATACGTCTCTGCGGTCTTTGGGGAAGGCAACTTGTGAAAGGAGCTGTCAGATGTAATCTCTAAATATGTATGGACAATTTATATTCCTCAATATTTCTCTAATGTTTCATTACACAAATGTTTAAAGAAAATGGTTCCCTTCCGTTACCACATTTTTATGTATTACTTATTCCAATATTTTCACTACAAACACATATTCATATTGTTTGGCACTGAAACGTATTTATTCATATGCGCGACATGACATTGCTAAAAGAATCCCATTCAAGATGTTTATTGCTGCAGCACCATCTAATATTGATGAAAGTCATAAATGTTCGCTATTTGAAGAATGTATCAGTGGGCTTTTCTCCTTTTAATTGTAAATGTTGGAAATATATAGCATACCTGTAATGGATCAAAATTCTTGGGGCCAGATGCCCAAATGTTTAGCAATTCGGTAACCGGTTAACAATCATTAAAATAGGTATTTTGTTTGTATGAAAGCTCTTTTATTCACAATTTTTTTTAGCAAAGTGATTGAAGTCTTAGGGGCATATGTATCGAGCCCTTTTCCTGTTCGCAAACGGGCCAATTCTCAGAATCGGCCCGTTTGCGAATGGGAAAAGGCCTTTTGGGATGTATCATCCCAAAAGGGCATCGCAAATTAGAGAATCGCGAAATTTGCGATTCTCTATTTTGCGATTGCATTTAAGGAATCACAAATTGTGATTCCTTAAATGCAATGTATGAAGCACATTTTTCAAAGTGCCATGTGGCGCACATACATGCCCTTAGGGCATGTATGTCCGCCACATGTGCACACATACATATTTCAGGGGTGCAACAGGGTGTCCTTTTGACACCCTGCCAACCTTGAAATTGCATTCTCAATTTGCAATTCTCTAATTGCGAATCGCAAATTGAGAATGTCTTCCCATTCATTCCTATGGGCCTCCTAGCCCATAGCAATGAATGGGAAGGTATTCCTTAATTGCGATTCGCAATTTGCTAATCACAATTAAGAAATGCCAAGGAATCGCAAAATATTTACAAATTTTTTGTTACATCCCGTTTTGCGATTCTCAAATAGCGATTCTCTAAAAATTGCTATTTGGGTATTGCAATAACGGTATTTGATACATATGCCCCTTAATCACAAATGTAGTGATTCCAAATAATGTATCATTATTAGTGGCTTCCCCATAACGATTCTGTATTTCTTTGTATGAAGCGTTCACAAATTGTGACTAGTCGACGAATGAAGATTTTGCATGTACAATTTATCACCAAATGGATTCAGTTGCTAATCAGTTATAACCTATATAAATTGCTCCAGAATGCCTTAGACACTTTCACAAGGCTTGTCCGCAGAGGAAGAGGTGGAGACAGTTAACAATTTTTTAAGTTTTTAAACAAACTGAGGAGGAGATTTTTTATATGTATAGGCTTAGTGGTCAGATTATTTTAGAACTAATAGCTGAGTACTCTTGTACCTTTACATGCTAGCTTCTGAAAGTTACCAGTGAGTGTTTGCAGTAGCAGGTAGAGTTTCCCAAATTGCTTTATCTTATTTCTTTAGGAGATTTTTGGATTTATGTTGGGAAAAATAAATCAGCATTTATATTTTTCTAATACGGTACAGGACTTACAACAAACAAAACTTTTATTTTAATGTAGCCCAATTACCCCATGTTATTGTTTGTGTAATAGGACTCACATATCAATAAACATAATTTGTAAATGAGTATTTATTTCAGAATAGCATTTTTTTTAAATACAGGTTGTGTGTTATGCATTTAGTGTTATCACACACCTTGTTGCTTGTTTTCCAGGCAACGCGCATGACTCATAGTCACAGTGGGATTTATAATTGTTTATCTCTAGGAGTCTTTGGTGATTGGTAAAGGCTTGGAAAAGGGTTGTTAATACTTTGCACACACATATTGTTTGTGTGTATGCAGATGCAATTTAATATTTAATTGTTTGTTTCCAAGAGACACTATAACCTAACCCAAGTATCAGAAACAAGTGAAGGTAAAACTAAGTCCACAAGTGCACACACTCTGTAGTTGAGTGCATATTTTCAAATGAAGATTCGGTGTCCCAACGAAAGTGGTTATGTGCTGTAATATAGTTTACATTCTTGAATGGCATTGTTAAGTACAAATAGTGAACAAAAAAAGGTGTATAGTAGGAAATGTGTTTAATGCATCCTTCTCCGTCTCCTATCACTTTCCTTTCCAGTGCTTAGAGAAGTTGGAGTTGCAGAGATATCAGTACCTGCTGTTTGTCTGCAAGTGTGCCACACACTCGTGCCTTATGACAATGAGGGGCTACTGAGGGTGGAAGCCTCTTCAATTACACCCCCAAATAACTCACCAGCATCTGAGATTTGATTGGTTTAGATATTCTCCAAATCACATGTGACTTGCACAAGCCCGCACACAACATCCCTGCTATAGTGCCCATTTGTACCTGCATGTTCATGTGCTCCTTTACAAAGTTGCAGTAGCATGTGCCAAAAGATTTACAGAGCTTGTGAGGCTGTCTATCTATGGGTGACATATGGTGATGGTGCTTAGGCATCTCTATTTGCTGCCTATCGGGTACAGAATACAATTTAAAGAATTATGCACTTTATACAGGGCAAAACATAACCCAGGCCCCCCTGTCCTACACCAATTTGCCGTTCCTTATCAGGCAAATAGGGACCTGGGATCCAATAATTTGGAATTGATTTCTGTCCCCAGAATTAAGAAAGCCAGAAGGGGTGGCAGGTCTTTCACGTACCTTGCATAAAACTCCGGAACTCATCGCCAACCAGTATCAGACGGGAAGACAATTTAGTCAATTTTAGGAAAAATCTTAAAGCCGATCTTTTCTCCAAACACCAAAACTCTTTTTAGCTCTCTACTGTCACTCACTTCAAGCAGTCCAAAAGCGCCAGGAAGCCCCAATATGGGTAGCTGAATTCTTTATAAAACTTGGAGAATAGAATAGATGCCTTTGCCTATGTGTGACATTTTCTTGATGCAAAACTGTACATAATGTGGTTATAGCCTCCATTAACTTATCACATTTTTCTGCAATAACTTTTTGTCCTTTCTCTATGGTGTCATTGAGCTTTTTCAAGCCATTTGTGATACTGGGAATATTTTGATTCATGGCCACTAATTAACTATTTACAGCTTTTATGCTTTTATTTCCTGGGCCCTGAATTGGCACCGGTGAGGCCTCTAGACCTCCTAACAAAGCAGACGTTTCTAAATCGTCTGTATGTCTTGCAACCCTATCATTTCTCTGTCTGGAAGCACCACAACTGTATTGCAGACGCCTCCTGTGCCTGTGTCTGTCCTTCACAGCAAGATGTGTTGTCTCCATGGCTGTTGTAGACTCCTCGAGTCATTTTGGGAAATCTAGTAGTTGAGAGATTGATGGTCTGCATTATAATCGTAAAGGGGGTGCTGGTGTGGCTGTGGGATCGTTGGCTTCATCCATGTCTGATGGACTCTCTTGAAGTTCCTTGTTTGAAGTTCTGTCCTTGCTGGGATGGTACATCTGTGATGGATTCATATGAATATTACTATACTGAACTTTAATCTTAAGATATTTGTGTTTCACAGACTTTATAATAAATATTTCCTAATTATTACATACACTTTTAAAGTGTCTTCTGTGACATGTTTTAATGTCTATTTCTTTCTCATAAATAACTAAGGGGCATATTTACAAGAAACCAACACCGCTGCAGTGCTATTTTTTTTGACTCTGCAGATTTTTTTTTAAGCAACATATTTACAACGTGACGCTAGAGCCCTTTAGCATCCCTTTTCCACTGCTAGCGCCTGTGTTTTTTTAACACCAGATTTGCTAGAAGTATTTTTAGGCAATGATATGCAAGGTATGTTTTCCCTCGGATAAGCCATTGCAAAACTGACGCTGCCATACGTACAAGGATTTTCTGAAAATGCTCTACTTTTGAAAATTAGCCACTAAGTACCATTAGCATCAGTGTTTTACTGCTAAACAAAAGCAGGTCTTAAAAATGATGCAAGCACACTGGTATAAGAGCAGAACATACCCAAATCATTTTGATGAGCACAACTATGCCATGGATCTACTACTATTGCAGCTCAGAGCACCAAGGAGACCACCACAACAGGGGCAGCACACAAGAAGGAAGCAGACATACTGCAAGAGATTAACCTTCATTGGCCTCAGGGAAGAGGAGCTCATTGCCCATTACAAGCTCAGGCAGGAGTCCATTGTGGGCCTCCTTCACCAGATTGCACCTAGACTACAGCCACATCACACTACTGCACCAACATCCCTCTGCAGGCCATGCTACTGGCTGTCATGCACACGCTGGTGTCAGGGGCTTTCCAACACATCACAGCCAAAGTGGCAGGAGTATCCCATTGGATGCAGGTCAGCTCAGCCATTTTACATCCTCTGCTGCCCAGAGGCAACAACTGCTACATGAGGCCTTGTGTCCATTCAATAGTGTCAAACACCCTCACAAATGCAATATCCAGTGAAATGATACGTCCAAATATCCTGTCGAAGCAAGGCAATCCCTGTCTCTAGTCTGTGTTTCACATGTGATTCCCATGGTCATGTGGCATGAGATGTATCCCAGACCTGTGAAACTGAGAGATATATAAACCTCACAGGATCATCTCTACCATGATACATCATATCACTCACCATATACACACATCACATCCTATGTGCACACTTTTTTGTTGGGCACAAGCCCCTACAGCATTTATCCAAGGCGCCAGACTTTGCAGCAAGGTGCAGCCTCATGCACAAACTACATCTCCCACGACAGCCAACAATACAGTTCTCAGAGAGATAATGTATCTGTCTTGGATCAATGCTGCACAGGTTCTGCCAGAGCTGCCACAGAACCCTGGACACTGATTCATGTGGAAGATATAGCCTACATTGTCCACAAGCAGTGTAGCATTGTAGTGTAGTTAGTCTACCAGTTGCACTGTACAGTGCAAGATTGACACATATCTATAACCCTTGTTTACTGTCGCCATAGTGGACACTGTGCACTGGTATGTGTATACTATCATGTCCCACATTGATATCCACTCACTATCCTTCCCATGGCGGAGCATATTGAAAACAATTGACTCCAACTCTCAATGCAAAATATGTTTGACTGAAGTAAAACACATCACCTGCTCCTGTTACATGTTGTCAAATCAGACAGGTATTAGATCAGGAATGGCAATAGTAGTCAATAATAGACAAAGGGTAGAGTTGTGTCTACTCCATGGCAAATTGACTCTCCTTACTGGTGAAAAACAATCATCTGCATGGCATTCATACTCATCAGAATGACAAATCGTAAGTGAATCACAGAGGACAGGGCACCTGTATGTCAGCCATTTCCAGTCCCTACTTGCGTGTATGCCACACAATGTCATAGCCCATCCATTACAGTAAGCAAGGTCTATGAGTCAATCAGGACACATAACAGATTAGAAATTACTGTTGGGCCATCACCTGTCATGGCTCTTTACTAATATAACACCTCCTTTCTTTGCAGCAGACAAAGGATACATTCTGATGACATGGGTCATGAGTCCTCTGAAGAACCAACAAACAGAAGCCTAGCGGACCTAGAACCATGCCGTATGCAGCACCAGGTCCATCATTGAGCGGACATTTGGAGAACTAAAATCCCGCTTCCAGAGCCTTGACATATCTGGGGGAAGATTGCTGTACTTGCCACCTATGGTGTGTAAATGATATTGGTGCGCTGAATATTGTACAATATATGTATCAGGACAAATGTGCTGATGGGGATCAGAAAATGCCGGACAATGAGGAGAAGGTAGATGAGGAGCCTCATCAACCTGGACCATCAGTTGCCTCAACAGTGCGGAGTGACAACATTATAAATATTTTTTTCTCAGAACCATGATTGTTTAACACTATACCAAACAATGATGAAATATCAAACATTGTTCATCTATCTGTACTACCTCTGTGTATGCATTTTTATTCCATACTCACAGTAAACACCTAAACATTCACATTTGACCTGCGACTAATTGTCACACAGATAATGTATATGTGCAACAAACCCCACTGAACATCATTTGGTATAAATGAAATTGTGTGCATGCCAACTACCTGTAGCAGATAGTTCTTCATTGCCAGCCACAATTAACATGATGTGGTAATGTATATATTGTGCAATGACTGTGTGTGTGTTTCTCTCTTGTTGTTAGCCACTTGTATGGCCTCAAACTTGTGGACAATAGTCAGTGGCGGCTCCTCCGCTAAGGTGGAGGAGCGTCACACCACTGCTTAAAAGGAAAAATAAAAAGATAATAACATATCGTTATTATCATTTTATTTTTCCTATTGCAGTCAGGGGCAGGGTGTGGCTGGCAAGAGCAGAGGGAGGAGGGTTTTTCACTCCCTAAGTGCACATGATTGTTTGGCTGGCCCTCTTGGACTGGCCAAACAGTCATGCACACTTTGTATCTTCCCCAGGAGGCTGCATTGCACAGCCTGATGAGGAACATGCAAAGCCTTCCAGTCGCCTCCTGAGCGCTGAACCACGGCACTCCGATCAATCAAAACGCATTGCAGCATTGTGATTGGCTCAGGGGAGCCTGGGTGCTTCCTGTTGGCGGCCTGGACTGGAGACCCAAGAAGGAAGAGGACTAAGGAGACGCGCCTGCCGGCGGTCATGGGTAGCTCTATTTTTTCTTTTTTTCCCCTCTCCCCCTCTCCCCACCTCCCCACCCCCACCAGTAGCAGCAGCTACTGACAATAGTAGAATGGCACTTATAGTGTGTTGACTGTGAAGTGTTCCACATAGTAGGTGCATGGGAACACAGTCGTAAAATTATAGTCTACATATGCTACATCAATGCCTGTATGCAACTGTCAAATTCATTAGGTGATCTCATATCACACATACAAATGCTACCTACCATAGTACAACTGTGTTGCATGTGAAAACTCATTCCTATGAAAAAGCAAAAATGCCTTGATGCAGTGTGTATATGGTGTGTTTACCCAGCCTTACTATCAGCCAGCCGCGGTCGGTAGTAGGAGTTCCTGCAGGGCGGTGACGTCGGGAGGGGGAGGGGCAGGGTGGGGGGTAGTAAACTATGGATTACGGAGGTTTACAGGTAAGTAAACATATAAATTAATAAAACGAATTTCGTTGCGTGCACTGCATCCCCAAATGCGATGCAGTGCACGCAACAAAATTCGTTTTATTAATTTATATGTTTACTTACCTGTAAACCTCCGTAATCCATAGTTTACTACCCCCCACCCTGCCCCTCCCCCTCCCGACGTCACCGCCCTGCAGGAACTCCTACTACTGACCGCGGCTGCTATCAGCAATATGCAGGATGTCTTGCCAAGACATGAATGGTGATCTGCAATAACATAATCATCAGGACTGAGGATCATGGTGGCCACTAATGATAACAGTGTAACTTTCCTGTGGGTTATGGCTCATAGATATGAATGGCAAATACACTAAAAACTACAATGGCCATATCCATACATCCCCTTCTAGGTGCGTGCAGCCAGTTGCTGCACACTACAAAATGTCCCCATAGGCTGAAGCCTCCACTGTGGGACATGGTGCTGTTTGGCAGTAGGCTGAGATGTCGTACATGTGAGTGCAGTGGCCCAATGGCAGTGGTAGTCTGTTGCATCCCTGGGGGAAGCAAAAACAATGTCAATGGGTGTTAAGTCATATTTAGCACACAGGGCACCACTACAGTGGGGCATATGTATAAGGAAATGGTGCAGTGCGGTGCAGTGGCAAATTCTGCTGTGCTGCAATGCGTCATGTCCAAAATGCAGGGATGCGTTACAAGAATACGGTGCACTCCTGTGTTTTACTTAGGGTAGGTGGGAAAAATTGCTCACTGGTGGTAATACAGACATCCTTCTGCCGTAGTGCAAGGATGGCTGCCTTTGTTGCAGAGATGTTTGTGTGTGTGCAGGAAGATGTCCCTTCATGCACAAAAACTATCAATAATGGGGTCTTGTACTTCCTATGTGTATATAGAAATAGCAATAACAAGAAGATATTAAATATGCCTCCTCTTTGTGTCAATCGAACACCTGCTTTAGCATGGCATTATTTATTTTGCACTGACTCAGATTTACACATCATTGTAAAGCTAGGGTATCGTAAAAAAGTAAGGGGTGTTTCTGAGGAACCCCCGACAGCAACACCCATTGTATGGTCCTTTCAGGCAGATACCTGTGTGAAAGGGTGGTATATCGACAAAGCAGTGTGAAGCCATGCAAAGTGGCTTAACGTCACTTTGTAAACATGGTGCAGAGCATTGCACCACTGGAATGTTGGTAAAAATGAGGAACTGGTGTTGCAATCACTTTGTAGCTATGTGTCAATGTTTGGGCACCATGTGTAGTATGTTTCCTGAACAGCATCACCTCACATATATTTTCTCTGTCAACACATATAGTAAACACATGCAAAGACTGGAAACAGGTGCACTCTACTATACACACCCAACATTGCATCCCCTGTACAACATAATTATATGCATTGCACATTCCTATACTTCCAAAAATCAAACTTTTAACCTATTGCATCAAAAAAATGTGATGCATTACCCTCAAGCGTGATTTTTTCCACAGGCAGCGTCAGCCAAAAATGTTGCTTCCCATCTGACGCGTACAAAAAAACGCATTGTGCTTTATTAGGCCTTGTGTGAAATCGATGCATTGTTTCTAGCTTCAATAAAATGACACACTCGCTGAAAATGTGACTCATCCACCCAGGAAGTAAAGTAATGGATAAAGGGAAGTGATGCAATGGATCCTGCATGCTGCAAACCTGAAACTGGTGAGTTACTTTCATTTTCACTTTAAGTCACAGTTTTTTAGGTCTCGCCTAGGCAGCGCTTGTGCTGACTCTTCGAGACTTTCTGTATTCAACCTATGGGCATTAAGCTAGACTGTTCTGCCCATACATTTTATTGGATCCTAGCTGTGTCTTTTAGAATTGTTTGTATTTCATTGGTTTATTTCTTTAATAGTCCCACTTTCTCCCTCTTTAGTACCGCCTTCTCTTCAGGTGTAACATCCCATAAGCACAGCTCCTCTTACGTGTGACTTTACTCGGTGCGTTTTATTTTCACTTACTCATCACTCTTTTCCTAAGGACCCTTTCAATTTAGCTGGCCTTGTAGGCAGAGTAGCTCCTTCCCCTGTGGCGTAACACAGGCCCCTGCAGCCCCCATGGTGCGGAGGGGGGCCCAAGCTGCAGGGGGCCTCCTCAGCACAGTACTCTCGTCCGAGAGCTCCTGATAAAATCCACAGTGGGAGGGGACCTTCCTGCACCTTGCAGGGGGGCCTCCTCGAATTTCGTTACGCCACTGCCTTCCCCCACCGCATTTCTCCAACATGACCTTATTTACTTTATTAGCATTCAGGCACACCGAGCCCCATCTCTCTGACACAACCTGATTTACATAATTGGCTTTTTACATTTTGCTGATACAACATTAATTACGTTATTAGCCTTTTTTAAACACATGTTTAAAGCTAAAAAGCGGGGTGCTCACCTCTTTTCTTTTTTATTAATGTATTTGCCACTCTTTAGCTTCACGGCCTAAAAACAAAAATGCTCACAAATGCCTGTTCTCGTTCCTTAAGCCACTGGGTAATGGAATTTAAATATTAGGTCTTAAGCAAGGGGTGCAGTACCACAGATTATTAGGTGTCCCTATCAGTTTTTGCAATTACTCCGCTCGGAGTTCAGCGCGGCTCCCCTGAATCCGGCAGTGCTTGGGTGACCTTCATTCACAGGCCTGAATCCCGTCAGGTGGGCGGCGGTGATGCTTGATTGTTGTAGTAGACCTCAATAAACGAACTGTGATTGGAACTTTGCTATTCTCCTGAGATCTGTTCACCTTCAACCCTGTCCCCAGCAACCCCAAAATAAAAAAAATATAAAAAGTGCTTGCTCTGCCACAAGTGCAGGGCATCCTTTTCCTTCTAGTAACTGGGGCTGTCATTGTCTTTTCCTCTTCCCTGTACAGCTCAGAACAGCCTATTCTCAAGGCCTCCTCAATTTTCGCTCCCTCAATGTCTATCTTACACTATCAGTGCCCTACTCCCCTCCCCGATCTCTGTTACTCAATGAAGCCTCTTTTCAACAGAGACTGCCCGCCTCTCATTGTTTCATCAGTGAAAGATTTGTGCCAAGCCCAGAGTTTTTATTACATGCCCGCTGCTGAATGCTAAGGCTTGTGAATACCAAGGCTGTCCAGTCTTTCTTCCACCGCCATCAACTTCTTGTTTCTTCATCCCACTTTCAAGAGTTCATTTACATCCTTGATTTCTCTCTTTGTCACAGTTTGCCTATTATTTTTTTATTCCTCCTTCTTTGCTTTTCTCTCTCTTACTTTGATGATGAAAACAATCCTAGAAAAACAAGCCAATCCTAAAAAAATAAGCATTTGTAATGCAATAGGTCTCACTTTAGTGAAAATATGAGCTATTGACGTTGCAAATGCTATTGTTATTCTCTTTTAAAATTATGCGGGCAGTAGCATAATAAGAAAATAAATTTCTTTCATGAACGAAGGGTGCAGTCCCACAGGCTGTTACTAGGTGACCCTGGGACACCTAGAAAACAAATTCCTTTTATGAAGGAAAGTGTGTAGTACCACAGGCTGTGGTACTCCACCCTTTCCTTCATTAAAGGACTATATTTTCTTATTTTACTACAACTCAGTAACAGCCTGTGGTACTGCACCCTTTCCTTCATCAAAGGAATTTCTTTTCTTATTATGCTACCGCTTACATCATTTTAAACAAAAAGAAAATATTAGCATTTGCAATGCCAATAGCTCACATTTTCACTAATGCGCGACCCATTGCATTCCAAATGCTTGTCTGTCTGTGCTGTTGAGTGGTTGTGTGTGGATTGTGCTGTAGAGTTGTTGATGTACATTGAGTTGTTGTTTTGTGTCCTCTGTCCCCCGGGCGTGTTATGTTGTGCTTTGTCTGGTGTTCTGTCAATGTCGTTGTGGGTGTTTTTTTTAGGGGGGGTCCTTTTGGTTAGGGTGAAATACATACTTCTGGGATCATGTCTGCTAAGGGTAGGGTGCGTTGAATGTCAGAAGTGGTGTTTGGGGGCTTATTGTGGCTTCTGAACAGTTACCTACCAAAAATGGTTGCCAGTGGGGGTCGTGTCCTCCAGGGCTATCCAGTTGCTGTGAGGAATCAACCCTGGGAGAGAATGCAGCAACAGGTGATGCACATCTTTAATGTCAACCGGACAGTGGCTTAACTTAAACATCTCTGGGTGGATGTGCATGGCAGGGAGTTGGACATGCTGGATTATGTAGGCATGGAAGTTGGCAGACTAATTGGTAAGTAGACAATACTGTCACTTTTCCTGTGTGTCATATCGACATAAAAATAATAATTGTTAACATGGAAGGGTATACTTACCATAAAATGGCACAGTGTTGCACTGCAGTAATATTGCTGCACGGCATTGCGCCATCTCTAACATGAAGGGATGTGCTGTAGTCACAATAATACAATGCACCACTGTGTGTAACCATGCAGCTGCACTGACTCTAGCTGCTAGCGCAAGCGCAGACACGGTTGCACCATTTTTCAAAGGTGCCTGAGTAGCAGGGATGTTTACTTTGTGAACAGGAATGTGTCCCTTCCTGTATATAAACAATCAATGATTGTGATTTATTATGTCTATGTGTGCTGAACTCTGTAGTACACATAGAAGTAGCAAATTTCCATAGATTGATTGATTTACTTGTGCAAGAAGGGAGACTTTCCTGCCCAATAACATTCTTTGCTGGCATGAAGCTCCTGTCGTGTGCTGCAAAAAGCAGCACACATAGGAAGCGCAAACAACTATTGTAAAGAAGGTATATATCATTCTTGCTACACTCTTAGGCCTGCTATCCCCTTGTGTATGGAAAAGGCACTGGCTATGATTACCAGATACATGTAAATCTGGGTAAACATCAAAATGAAATTGGTGTTGCATGGACACACCCAAATAAACACACAATGCATGCACCTTACACGCAAACTGATATGTGAAAAAGGCCTGTGTGTCCAAGGCAACGTTAAGCCGCTGTATGTGGCTTTCTGCTGCTTAGCAATGTAGAGCAGGGCATAGCACAGGAGCATATGCAGAAGTGATGCTCCAGTGGCACAAGGGTCCTGCAAGCAAGCCACACGCAAAGCCCGTGGTATTGAAATACACAAGTGATGCAATTCCTTCCCCTTTCTCGCATTTGCACTGTGCTGGCTGTAGGGCTGTAGGGCATTGGTAACACAGATATCTGCAGGAGACACTGAGGAAGGGGCAGGCAGCTGAGAATTAGCGGTTCCCCTTTACAATTATGGTGTTCAATTTGATGCCGCTAGTTGTGTTATTGTGTCACCATACACTTGTGATATGGTGCGGCCTCAATTGTGCAAGCTACTTGTCCTTCTGCACCTTTTTTCCCTAGGCTTATACACAGACACACATTTTACCTATGCTGGACCTTTGGGCATTCCTGACATTGATGGTATGCTACTGGAAGGGACAGCTCTCATCAAACAGAAACTCCAAGGCAGAGTGAATCAATTGTGAAAATGTGCATTGAAAGTTTACACACTCGCAATTTACAATTCCACATGATGTCGTGCCAATGACCCTCCTTGCAATGCCTGCCCTGGGTAGTCAGTATTAACTGAGGCCTGCCATGGGTTACCATGCTCAGGTAACCAGTGAATGCTTTGTATGAAATGATTACAGGTCCTTATCAATAAGTCTAATAAGACCGGTATGGTTCTCTGATGTTCACAATGGGCATGCTGTGCTTATTACTTGCTTGTCTGACTACATACCTCTGCATGCAACACAAATTACACATATTGGCTTTGCATGGTCTCTTGGAGATGTTGATGAGGGCTGACCCACAGGAGCTGTTGTAACATATGCGGCTCCAGATGTACATGTCAAGAGTAGATGAGGCCCAATGTAGATCAGAGATGAACACACATACATGGAATGCACAGTGGGAAGTTTTCAATGATATTTATTAAAGGAACGTTATTCTTGCATAAAATATGTGTGCTGCAATGATTAGTAGACAGAAGCAGATAAACGAGATTACAAGCACCAAAAGTGTAATTATTAGATATAGTTCTACCATGGTGCTAAAACAATGTATATATGCAGGCATATAAAACAAGTCAGTAATTTAGTGTACTCCTACCATGCGAAGCCTACTCTAAGTGTGCCTAGAGTGTGTGTAGGTGTAGGGCCAAGAATCCCCTAAAGGGATGATCCAACCCCATTACCTGATGAGAAGGAAGGTCACAAACTGGACACCCGTCATGAGATGTCAGACTGTTGCATTGTGATTTCTTACCCTGCAAGGACCCTCGGTGTCAGCGGAAGTGCCTCCTCTGCTAATCTATAGGGATGCTAATTTTTTGGGCATATAGATTAGCGATTTTATGGATATGTAGATAACCCTGTCGCCTCCTGGATGAAGAAAGTGATGACATTTGTACATAGTTCCAAATGAGACCTTGTACATGATGTTCAGGGCATTGTGATAATGTTGTGTTAAGCTAGATGAGAAAACAAGTTTAGTTTAAGAAAAACAAAATCCAACATTGATGTGCATGCAAATATGTGCAAAAGGTCATAGCTGAACATTTTATTTGTGAGGACAATGTAAGAAATGAGCTGTTTTGCTACATGAGCATAACTTGGGAATATAACACCTCCTCCTAATACTAAGAGTCACTCTCTGAATAACCACATAAAAAGCCAGCAGACACTTTTAAAACTGTTAAAAAATATTCTTAAAAAGCATCTAAAAGTGGGCTTCCCATTAAAATATCTATTTTGAAGTCTTTAAGTCATCATTTTAGATCCCAAGCACTCAGAGAGCCACGGTGCATAGAAAAAGGAAAACCTGTTTTGGTTCATTTTGTTTAAAAAAGACCAATTGTTTAGGCATTCCGAGTGGTAGACGCAACATTGCTGTTGTCTACATTCGCAGACGTTCCCATAGGCGCACCTCATAGCATGTTTACTGAGCAAAGGGGATTCCATCCAGTTCCCCCAGCAGCCACTGAGGGAGGTGTTGTATCTCATAAGTTTTCCGCAGAGCCATTGTTCACATCACTAGGAGCTGAAGCATCCCAGGGTGGCTCTAAGAAAGCATTCATTATCAATGGAATATGCTGGGGATAGCAATATGCATGGGCCTTTAAGGGGGTTCATCCGTGCTTCAATGCCCGGTGGTGCCACCAATTCTGATCCAAGACATATATCCAGGATTCATTCGTGGCTCCAAAGCAGACAGCGGAAGACAGGTTGTATACAGTCAGGCCAGACCGGCCTGAACGATAAGAACCAGTGCTCCTTTAGTTCTTGGAACCGAGGTGTGCCGAAGCAGTGTACCATGCGCTCACTGCAGAGCAGTACTAGCAGTGCTGTCTCCATTCCAAGTTGAACTGGTATGTCCATTGTGGAACAGATAAAATAATATCAGTATTCCCATCCAAAAAACGCTTCCAACACGGAGTGTATGAAAGATAACTCCGAAATCATCTGAAAGGTGCTCACCAAACCAGAGCCAATATATTTAACAAAGTGCACTATTCCTTTCGTATCAGACATGTTAAAGATACAATGGACCAGGTCCCCAAAAATGCAGCGGGAAGTTAGTGTGGAGTAGTGTCTTCATCTTATTTATACAATTTGTAAAGCGCACAAATACCCGTGGGTGTCTCGGCGCTAAGGACAGCGAGCAAGAACCAGAGACTGTAGACTATTGGCTGAATAGCCATGTTTTTGTCATTTTTCTGAAGGCAAGAAGGGTCGGGCTAGATTTGATGTGGATTGGAAGAGAGTTCCATAGCTTGGCTGTGGCGACAGTGAATCGTTTGTCACCCCATGAGGCTGTCTTTGTGCGGGGAACCCTTAGCAAGTTTGCTGTGGATGACTGCAGAGACCTGTTAGGGATTTAAGCACCCAAGGCCTCCTTCAGGAACAACTGTCCAGAATTGCGCAATGCATTATAAGCGATGCTGAGGGCCTTGAATTTAATGCAGTTTTTTATCGGGAGCCAGTGATACTGTCTGAGTATGTTTGAGATGGATTTATACTTGGGGGTTCCTGATAAGATTCTGGCCGCTGAATTCTGGACCGGCTGAAGTTTATTGATAATTTTGCTCTGTGCATTTATGAAGAGACCATTACAGTAGTCGATGGTAGACATGACCAAAGTACTCACTAGGGTCTTTCCAGCACTGAGTGGGAGGAAAGGTAAGAGCGTTTTTATCATTCTAAGTTTGTGGAATGAGACCACAGAATTGACATGGGGTACGAAGAACAGCTCTTTGTCAAGTATGACGCCCAGATTCCAGACATTAGAAACCGGGAGTGGAGGGAGTCCCAAATTAGAAGGCCACCAGGAGGGGGACCAGCCTGGCCGGAATTTGCCAAAGATTATTACGTCTGTTTTTTCAGAGTTAAGTTTTAGGCAATTATTGGCCATCCATGTGCTGATGGCCAACATGCCTTCCTGGAAATTGGCTGCTACTGTCCCTCCTTCATTGTGCACTGCAAGCACCAATTGTGTGTCGTCAGCGTAAGAGGTAAGGCCCATCCCGTGTGCTTTGATGACTCTGGCCAGGTCCGACACATAGATATTAAATAGTGTCGGACTCACTGAGGATCCTTGTGGCACGCCGCACGGGAGGGCGAGTTGTGGGAGTTGAAAGTGCCAAGACTCACTGATTGGGTGCGGTTGGTGAGGAAGGAGGTCAGGAGGGCTCTGGCTGTGTGTCTGATACCTATGTTTGTGACACGGCCGATCAGGGTGACATGGTCAACCGTGTCAATTGGCGCTGAGAGGTCCAATAGTATAAGGACAGCGGCACCTCCTTGATCCAGTATTATCCTGATCTCCTCTGATGCCTTAATAAGTGCTGTTTCGGTTCCATGGCCCTTGCGGAAACCAAATTGCGTGTCATCTAGGAGGTTATTATCTTCAAAGTATGTGGATAGTTGCGAATTCATGAACTTTTGGAAAAATTTTGCTCGGAATGGAAGGTTAGCTATGGGTCTGTAATTCTTTGTATCGGTCGGGTCAAGATTATGTTTTTTTAGCAAAGGTTTGATAATGGCTTTTTTCCATATCCGCGGGTACATGCCTGTCTTAAACATCGTGTTACAGATGTCTGAGAGGCTAGGAGCTATGAGATCAGAGATGGGTTTTCGAATTGCAGGTGGGCAGGTGTCAGTGGCGGATCCTGATTTAACAATGGAGATTAGGTTTGCGATCTGGTCTGGTGAGATGCTATGAAATTCTGAGAAGGAGGGGGAGGATTCTTAGACGAGGACCTTGCAACCTGGAGATCAAACATCTCTTTGGTTGAAGTTTGCTTCGGCAATCAAATTGTATGTTGGAAATATTTATTGAAGGCCATAGTGCTGCTTCCCTAACTGTGCAGGCAGGTTTAAACAATACTTGTGTACAACAAGTGACTATGGAATTAACCGTCACTAGATAAGCAATGCCCGTTCCTTTTTCATTCAGCATCACATAGCTACCATTCGAGAGCAGCCTGAATACAGGATGAATCCCGGCAGATGGAGAACAATTCAGATAACAAGACAAATTTGCTATTGGAGCATTGCACGTCCCTTGTAGAGAAATGTCCTTGAAAACCACAGAGCCACTCAAAGCATCTTCACAGTCGGAGCCACTAAGAAAAACATCAGTGTCCCCATTCCTGCATCTAAACCTGAATGGTAATTCCCAATACTCATGCACATATCCTTCCCCAAGCGATACATATCTGCCCACCTGTTGGTATTGGAGACAAGATTGGAATTGAAAAGGTCGTGACTGGTAGGATGATGTAACTATGGATTATCCAGCCAGTGGATGGTGTCTCAGCCACAGTGAAAGGTAATGGTTTAATTTTTTAATGTGCAACATGGTATATTTCGCATCTCTGCATGCCATTACTATGTGTCTTTCCATTAGATCATATGCTGAAAACAGATTTGTACTGTTGATGTAAAGCCATGGCACGTGGCCAAAACGTAACATTTCTAATGTCCAGCTCAGTATTACTATTGACCGTAATTGTGACTGTCTATGTTGTAATATAGACATGTCTTACTGTATTATGTCAATTGCGGAAGACACTATGTTGCCCAGTGAATAGATTCTGGATGGTATGTGGTCATACCATTGTCAACTACAGCCAAAGACTTTTCTAAATTACCCTATCAATCTCATGCAATCTCTCAGCAGCTTCCTGCTCAGAAATCTTCCACAGCCCATAGTATATTCCTTACAAAAAATGCTTTTGATGTGGATTACGAGGGCCTAATACAAAAATCCCTGAGATCCATGTCATCAGAAAGAAGGGACAAGTGTTGTTTCACCTGGGAGGGTGTTGAGGTTTGTAGCTAATCTAGGCATACCTTCAAAACCTGAAAAATACGTAAACTTCTGTGCAAATGTTTTTGAACTACCTTTCAGATGTTTTGGGCAGTGTTACCATTGTGTGTAATGATAAACAGAGCATGGGATACTAGCTTTATGGAAAAAATGGTGACCATAATGCTGGTAACAGAACATGTCTCCAACATTACTTGTGTCATCATACAATTCATCATTAGAAAATGCAACTGAGTTCTCTAAATCTGAAAGAATGTAATTTAAAGAAATTTTACACAAATAAGGAATTTTCAAACGTTCAGCAGGACCATACACGTCCTACGATACCCTCGCCCATACAATTCCTTCAGGAACTGCAACTGCTGTGATGTTCACCAGGGAAAGGTCACAGTGTGATGATGCATGTAGTTTAAGAACCAAGTTCACGAGTTGTACTGCGTAGAGTTCTGGGAGAAAGTATGCATTCAGAAGTAGGAAAAAGACAGTCACTATACCAATACAAACTACGAGGAAAAGTAATCCAACTGTAATCCAGAGAAGTAAGTCTTTTTCAGCCAAAGGTAGAAAGCATATGCTCACAGCTTGAATGGGAGAGGCGGTGTTGGCAGATCAGGTTCACTTAGATCTGATGAAAAATCCTCATAATGCACAAAGTAGCCAGACGCCGTCTGATCTATTCTTGGCAGATCAGCAGGTTTTGTTGAACTGGTAGATAACTTGATCTGTGGCATGTTAACATATACATTGTAAATGATTTGAATTTAAATTTCTGGACTTGTTGATTGTATAGTTGTAGTTGTTTCAACAGGGACAAGTATAATTTCATTGTCATTTACATCTTCTCCTTGGAAAGTGGAGTCTTCAGTTGTTATTAAAGCTTCCATCTGAACTTCCTGTATGCTAGCGACAGCAGTGCACTGGCTACCCAGGAGTCCACGTTGCCTACTTTTGAACATCGGCCACATAGTGTGGTTTGATCAGATCAATTGTAACTAACCTCATGTCTCAGCGACTGGCAAGCTGTGAAAGAAGTATAGTTCTGGTACATTCGACAGCCAGGACAGGTACGGGCTCAAATTATTTTTTGTCCGCAATTTTCTCTCTGACCAGGCCCCCAATCTTCAGGACCCAGACAGGCCTTGCCGGTACTGTTTTCACTTCTCCAGTGGCAGTGCGCTTTACTTGGGCGTTGCTTTATAAAGCTTGGTATTCTTTTACGTCCTATAAAACATCCAAACAATCATTTATGTCAAATTGGGTTTAAGCTGCCACTGTGCTGACACTATCGGGGTCGGTACCCACATCCTCACCCCAAACAGGAGTTCATGAGGTGTACCACCCCCCAGGGATTTTCTTGGCATGTTATTAAGTGCCCTCTGGACCCCATACAGATGAATGACCCAACTGTCACCCGAGCCTAATACCCTCTCTATCAAGGATTGCTTTAAGTCACAGTTTTTCCTCTCAATTACCAAATTTCCCTCAGGATGGTACAGGAAGGAGTACCTCAAGGCCACACCCAAACTTCCCGTGGCTACTTTGTGAGCCTGAGAGCTAAAAGCCAGACCCTGGTCAGAATGAAGTGTGCCAACTGTGTATGTGCCGATGAAGACTCTCAAATCTTTTATAACAGTTTGAGCGTGAGCCGAGCGCTAAGGCCAAACCCACGGGAATCTGGATCATGAATCCATTGCCACCAAGATGTACTTATAAGCCCCTTCTGAGTGTGAGGTGCTGCAGTGATCCCAATATACACACACGAGAGGTTTGTCTGAAATCATAAAAGTGTTTGTGATGGATGTGTTACGGTGGAGCCCTTCATCTGCTGGCAGATGTCTCATTTGAGGACAAAGTCCTTGGTCTGTTTAGTAAGACCTGGCCACCAATAGCGGTGCTTTAGTAGTGAAACTGTAGCATTGAGCAGAACCCAGACCCTCATGTGCAGCTAGTATTATTCCCAATCTGCAATTAGTGTTTGGTATTACTCTATCCACACTCCTGGAATCTGAGCATACGGAATGTCGTGTGCATCTAACTTGTAGGAGTACTTGAGTAGAAAGCCTCTCGGCAGGGCTGAGCTGTTGTTTGTGGCATTGACAGTTATACGTGTATTCTCATACTGGAGCAAGTAATTGCACGAAAGGCAGCAGTACGAACTGCTGCCTTGGTGGCTTCATCCGCCATCGAATTCCATTCAATGTGAATGCCAACACATTGATGACTCAATGTATAAATCACATGATCTCGTGGCAGGCCTTCTTTCAGCTTTGCCACTTGTTCCCAAAGCATCTTGGGCCCGATGCACGATCTTTGGCATTAGTAACTCGCAAATTGTGAAAAATTGCGAGTCACTAATGCCAATGTACATCAGTGTCAATTACACTGTTTGTGATACCCAATGGGGTCGCATATTGCATGCCTCATCAATATTCATGAGGCACTCGCAATTTGTGACCCCATTTGGAATGGCTGGCCCTCCCAGGTATGGTGGCCTGCTGGGCTCAGCAGACCTCCATGTCTGGGACTGCTTCTAAATCAAGCAGTTTTTTAAAAATGCAGCCTGTTTTCCTTAAAGAAAAACGGGATGCATTTAAAAAAAAAAAATGAAACGTTTTTGTTTCATTTTTTAAGGGCAGGTAGTGGTCCTTGGGACCACTTCCTGCCCCCAAAAAATATTTTTCCCTGCATTCACAAAGGGGATGGGGTCCCCTGGGTACCCCTTCCCTTTTGTGAGTGTTTTACCACCGTCTTGAAGAGGGCAGTAAATTGTGAGTGTTTTGCGACTGCTAATGTGGTTGCAAAACTTTCTTACATAGGGTAGCAGGTTGCTATTAGAAAGGGACGCCCTTTGGACGCCCCTTACTAATAGCGAGTTGCAAATCCTATTTAGCGAGTCACGAATAAATTGTGACTTGCTATATAGGGTTTGTACATGACCCATTGATATTTTTGCATGCGCGAAAGGGTCTCAAACCTGTTTGCGCATGCAAAAATGGGTCGTACATTTGGCCTCTTGTGCTTTAACTGTACGAAATTTGGAATCCCTAAATTCATTCTGCCCCTATAATGCACATATTTGTTGTAGGACTAGACACAGTAAAATAAATCACACACAATGATTGTGGGGAATTCAGGATCCATATTTTGTAGTGCCAGTATTAGAGCTTTTAGTGCCGCCAGCTGTGCCGTACAGTCCCCTAGGGTGTGTGTTTTTCCAGGACAGAACTTTCCACCCTGCATGTGCCCTTTCACAATTCCACATGCCACGGAATACTGTTGTTTCATTCCTATGGCCGGCTAGGCAGATCCATTGGTATAAATGATACATTTACATCAATCTAGCAGATGATATTCTTATTTCATACTGCAAGAATGCTTGTGTTTTTAATGTAGACTCAAATCTGTAGTCTGCACTGTGCTAGTGCTCTTTCTCTCACTACAGCAGTCGGTACCGCTGTGAGTATCTTTTCATTTGGTACAAAAAGCATTTCAGCATTCATGTGCAAATGTGATTTGTATGGAATAGGGACTGTATCACCTTCATTGAACATGATATATGTGTACCCATTTGGACTCCTTGGAGATGCCTGCTGACATCTGCTCCTCCAATGGATCAAGTTCCTCCTGGGGTGCTGGACTACCACCTCTGATCTGTAATGCTGCCTTGAGATTTTTGCCATTTTCTCCTTAGTTTTGTGCTCAGAACCGTGCCAGCACTTCTTACAGTCAGTCATTGTCCTCTTGACTTCGGGAACGCAGTTCATATTGTTCACTATGGACTGCCCTATATTCTTTTTTCTCCCCAGTGACACTTTGGAGCTGACGAAGAGCTGGTGTTGGTGCTCCGTCACCTCCCTGATTAAGATGTCATTCTCCTTCTGACTGAACTTGCACTTCTTCTTCCCCTGGAACTCTTGCTGGTCATCCTGGTTGGTGGTGGGGTTGCTGGGGTTGTTCTCCTCTGCCGTGCTCACTCCTGGCTGCTCCATTGATGCTTTCAGGTAAGTTAAACTTTTGTTTTTGCGAATAGCTGCATTTTTGTGTTTTCTTTTCCAGCTAGGTGCAGAAAAGTGACGTTAGGATGGCCAGCGTGTATTATTTTGCTGCTAATTGGCCAACATCATATTTTGCACCCTAGCGTGAATTGTTTTACCAACTTGACACACACCTCGGCATCAGTTTTTTCAGGTGCTAGCTCTTCCTAATACCATGTAGCGCTGTATTGTAACTACGGTGCTAACATCGCGTTAGGATCTGTCATACCTCAGCAGTAAAACCTTTGGTGGGCCGCTGTGGCAAAACAGTGGAGCGCCAGTTCTTGTAAACATACCCCTAAATTGCTTGCCAAAAGACTACCAAGTGTATTTACTACATATTGCATAACACATCAGGAAGTTAAAAGTAAGCATTATTCAGGATTGTTTTTTGAAGCGCTTGTCACTTTAATATGTAATCCATTTCTTTATACACGGTTAAAATTAGCAGTACCAGTTTAACATTTACTTTTAGATTTCTTTAGTAGGTTAGATGTGTCACTCTCTGTTATGCCCACAACATTCACAAGCTGCAAAATCGACTCAATTAGGTCTTCAAGAGATGTGGCTAGTGGCTGAGTTGACAGTTCCCCACATGTTCTTCGGGCCTCAAACAGGTGATTGGCAACCTTCTCCTTTGTTCCTGAATGCAGATCATACCATAATTTCAATATAGCCTCAATAGTACATTGCATCACTCCAACAGTATTAATTCTTTATTGGATTCCCCTTCCAAATGTTCTTTTGTTAGGAGTAAGGAATGAGCTCTTCCCAAAAAGCTCACCATTATGTACCACGTATTTGTCTTTCACTAAGTTTTAGTTTCCTTTTCGATCTTCCACCATCCCTCTCTGACTCCTTTTGGGACATGATGTCACAAAGTGCAAAAGTTCTCCAACAAAATCCTTCTAAGTTGGCTCAGTAAACTATGCCTACCTTCCTCTCTGTTATAGGGGACTCTACTGAACATACATTAAATCACTTCCTTATTGTGATGTCATCAAGCTGAATTTCTTAGTTTATGATTTCAAAATACCAATTCTCAATACACTGATTCGCTATTTGAGAATCTGTAATTTGCTAATGTGATTCATAGTAAATCGCAAATTGGGAAAGTGTCAGTATGACACATAGGGCCCGATGTAGGTAAATATGAAATACCGATTCCTAAATACCGAATTTTACCGATTCAGTATTTAGGAATCAGTATTTTATATGTAGCTAATAAATCGGTAAAAAATACCGAATCGGTAATATTCGTTATTACCGAACTCGGTAATACCGATTCGGTAATAAGGAATCACCTTCCCATTCATTCCTATGGGCCTGGAGGCCCATAGGAATGAATGGGAAGCCATTCACTATTACCGATTCGGTAAATACCGAATCGGCAATAGGGGTTGCATATTCAAGGGTGGCAGGGTGTCACATTGACACCCTGTTGCACCCCTGAACCGTGCATGTGTGCACATGTGGCGCACATACATGCCCTAAGGGCATGTATGTCTGCCACATTGCACCTTGAGAAAAGCAAATTATTGCTTTCTTTTTTTTTTTTTTAACTTTATTTTTCGTTTTAAAACAAACAATCATAATTCTCCCCCCTCCCCCCGACATCAGAGAAAAGCAGTACATACAGGACCATTCAGAAAACATACTCGTACGTAGTACCTTAGAATGAGACAGGTCACCGGCTATAACGTGAGGGCATCCGGTCCAGCCCCACTCAGCGCCGTACCGTAGCAGCCTCGCCTTCATCTCCTCCCCGCTCCCCCTCAGAAGGTAGCGGGGAATACAACTCTCCACTCGTTCCCTCCGACTCACTCTGCGACGCCTGCCCCTCCTCCGCCAACCCTTCCATACACAGAACTCGCCACGCCAGAAGGTCCTCCTGCAATTTTCCGTCCCTCCTAGAACACTGCATATGTGTTTCTTCCGCCAGCGTCCATTCCCTTACATCCCTGAGCCACCTATCAAGCTCCGGGGCCTTCCGTCCCATCCAGGTAATCGCGACCCTACGCCTCGCCAAAACCAGCATTAACTGCAGCAATTTCTAGGATAGTTTCCGTTTCCTTGGCTTGGGAACCAGGGCTAACAGGCAGTGCAGGGGTGTCCGTTGGATGTGGAGGCCAGTGGCGGCCACGATGCGGCCTACCACTCCTACCCAGAACCTCTCTACCAGCGGGCAGTCCCAGGCCAGGTGTAAAAATCCCGCCCCCGCTGCGCCGCACCGAGGGCAGTCGTCCCCCCTGCCCGTTCCAAATCTACTCGGAGTAAGGTAGGTGCGATACATAAAGTTAAAGTGGGTGAGCTTAAACCGCGCGTTACAGGACACTCTCCTCGTCAAAGCACCGATTCGCGTCCGTTGCCCTTGATCTAATGGCTCCCCCAAGTCCGCTTCCCAGGCAGCCCACGCCGGGGGCTCCGGAGGAGCCGAATCGCATTTCATTGCCGCATATAACAATGCAATCAATCTGCGGCCCGGCCGCACGTCAGGATTACATTAAGGGTCTGCGTCATCGGAGGCATCTCCGGGCACTGCGGACAGACCAAACGCACCACCGCATGCAGTCCTTGATAATGTAGGTATTGTTCCCCACTAAGGCCATAAAAGTCCTCTGCCTGCTCGAATGTCAGGAAGGTCTCCGAGGGGTACAGGTCTGCTAACAAGTCACAACCCCCCTCCCTCCATTCCCGGTATGACACCTGGCGTTCTAGTTCCACCATGGGGGCCAGTATCCAAATTGGTAAATCCTTATGGAAGGGTGCCGCACCCAAGACCCGCTCGACAAACCGCTGCCATACCCGTGCCACATGTGTCACCACGTAGGGCAACGCCACATCCGCCCCCGACCCCCGCATCAAAGCTAATTGAAGGTCCCCTCGCCGTAGCCCTGCCCGCCAGTAATCGCGTCTCCCACACATCTGTGTCTGCAAACCATCTGGCTGCTGGGAGGAGCTGCGTTGCATAATAATATAAATCGAAGCGTGGGGCTTCCAATCCCCCCTCCTCATAGGCACGCACGACCGTCCTGAGGGCCACCCTGCTGCGTCCCCCCGCCCAAAGCAGGGAGGTCAGCACTGAATTGAGGGTCCGTAAAACCCTAGGAGGGAGAGGGCATAGCGTATTCTGAAGGATGTACAAAGTCCGTGGCAGCATCACCATCTTGGCTACAGCCAAGCGTCCCATCAGGTAAAGCGGCAGGGCGTTCCAAAACGTCACAGACTGCTGAAGTGAGGCAATCACCCGGTCTATATTCTGTGCGAGCACCAATCCCTCCGTGGCGGCCACCTGAATACCCAAATACCGGAAACTTGCTTGTTCCCAGCGCAACCCCAGCACCGGCAGGTCCTCGCAGGGCATTGCATCAAAGCCCGAAAGCGGGAATATAAGAGATTTACTTCGGTTAATTCTCAGACCCGACGCCTCCCCAAAACGGTCCAGGTGGTGCAGCAAGATTGGAAGCGCCTCTGTCGGCGCCCTCAAATAAAACAAGGCATCATCTGCATAGAGCGATATTACATTACGCGTATCCCCCACCTGGATTCCCCATTGCTCCATTTCCGCCCGGATCGTGACAGCGAACGGCTCAATCGCCAGCGCGAAAAGTAGCGGCGAGAGGGGGCATCCCTGTCTCGTGCCCCGTACCAGCCGCCACTCCTCCGATCTCGCCGCACCCAGGCGCACCCTTGCCCTAGGAGCACTATATAAGATCTGTATCCACCGACGAAAGTTGGGCCCTAGGCCCACCCTCCGAAGGACCTCCTGTAAGTATGCCCAATCCACGGTGTCAAACGCCTTGGCGAGATCAATAGAGACCAACACCGTCCGTTCTACCCGACCTCTTACTTCATGCTGAATGTGGTTCAGGCGTCTAAGATTCATTGCCGTATTCCTCCCCGGGATAAACCCACATTGGTCCTGGTGCAATAAATGCCCCATATGGGGAGCCAGCCTGGTGGCCAACAATTTCGTTAGGATTTTGACGTCTGTGTTCAGCATGGTGATCGGGCGGTAGGACAACGGGTCATACTTATCACCCCCTGGTTTGAGGATCATACAAATTTCACCCTGGGCCATGGTCCGTGGGAGGTAAC
Organism: Triturus cristatus; assembly: GCF_964204655.1. Taxonomy (NCBI): domain Eukaryota; kingdom Metazoa; phylum Chordata; class Amphibia; order Caudata; family Salamandridae; genus Triturus; species Triturus cristatus. The sequence goes on from NC_140590.1 coordinate 849,602,354, forward strand.
CCCTCTCCAACGCCGCATGGAACACCTGCAACAGGAGCGGGGCCAGCTCCTCCGTGAACTCTTGATAAAACTCCGATGGAAAACCATCACTGCCGGGCGATTTAGCACGCGGCAAATGGGCCAGCGCTCTGCGGACCTCCGCCAATGACAAGCCCTCCTCCAAACCCTCCCGATCCGAGTCCGCCAGGGTCGGCATACGCAGCCCTTGTAAATATGGCAAGTATTGGGCCTCCGAGATATCTGGGGCCGCCTCGTACACCCGCCGCAAATGAGTTTGGAGTACCCCCAGTAGCTCCTGCTCCGAGTATACCACGCGTCCAGTGGGATCCCGCAGGGCCACTATACGCTCGGGAGCTTGCTCTCTCCGCAGGATCCATGCCAGCAGCCGTCCCGATTTATCCCCCTCTCTATGGAGGCGCTGCCTATATTGGCCCAGAGTGTATTTGTCCAACCTGTCTAAGGTGTCCTGCACCCGTGCCCGAGCCTCCCTTTCCACCTGCTGTTGCGCCGCATCGGGGTCCCCCACCCTCTGGATCTGTTGGAGGAACTCCTCCTCTTTTTGTAAATCCCGGAGAAGCTGTTTCCGGACCCCGTAGGTGAGCCCCATACATGCGCCCCTCACCACTGCCATTAGTGCTTCCCACTTTGTGTCCACTGCCAGGTCTCCCGCTCCCCAATTGAGGGCCACATAGTCCCCTATGGCTGCCGCCACGCGCGCCCTCCCCACTTGATCCCGGAGGAGGTCCGCTGGCAGCCTCCAAGTACGAAGATGGGCCACCGGAGGTCCCCACTGGACCACACATGCCACTGGCGAGTGATCCGATAAAAAGCGAGCCAGGTGTGTGACCTCCACTAACATACCCCGCCTCTCATCCGCCACCAAGACCCGATCCAACCGACTATAGGTGTTGTGCGTGGGAAAAAAACAAGTGAACACCTTCTGTGTGGGGTTCTGTTGGCGCCAAACATCCACCACCCCTATGTTTGCCATTACCATTTTGAGTTGGTCAGTCATACGTGGTTTCGTCCACTCCCGAGGGGCACCCTGTCCAGTACCGGATCCAGGACACAATTGAAATCCCCACACCAGAGTATCGGGGTCCCCAGATCATAAGTCAAAACGTCCTGCAAGGCCCTAAAAAATGCGGGGTCATCTATATTGGGCGCATAGGAATTCAAAAGGACTATGTCCCTGCCATCTAATCGCGCTCCGAGGAGCAGGTATCGACCTTCGATGTCCGCCTCCATATACTGGATGGCGAACGGCACCCCCGGTGCCACCCAAATCAGGACCCCTCTGGCGTATGTGGAGAAGGACGCATGAAACAGCTGACCCCTCCATTTCTTCCCCAACTTCTGCGCCCCTTCATCCACTAAGTGGGCCTCCTGTAGGCATGCTATCGATACTTTGTGCCGTCGGAGGAAGGAGAGGACCCTGTATCTCTTTGTGCACGTGCCGAGCCCCCTCACATTCCAGCTCAAAAACTTATATCCCATGATCTCTTAATCACTCCACCCCGCCCCGGCCAACCTGTCCCAATGTAGCCCCACTCCGGTACCTAACCTGCAATACAACTGATGCCATCAATGTTCCCCATCAACATCCCCCCCAACAATGCCCCCCACCCACGAGCACTATGCCAGAAACAACCAAACATGCCCATATGCCCTTTCCCGGCTGGTGCCAGAACGTGCACAGCCACCCCATTCACACACCCAAACTATTCCGCCTCACTCAAACTACCACTCCCCCCCCCGCCCCGACCCCCATTGTGACCCCGTTACCAATGATGCATACCAGGCGCAACCTGACCGAATCTCCCCTATACACCCAGTCCTCCCACCTAACGCACTCCCACCCCATTTCTCAAATTCCACATGAACGGCAAATCCCTCTCGGGTCCATGTCTCAGCCCCGCACCTCCTATTTCAGGCACCTCAACCCCGGGTAATGTTTTGTCCCAACCCAGACTCTCCAAGCCTGGACAACATGGCGCCTCAAGAGGGCTCCCCCGGCCAGGAGTCCCAACCCCCACAGTTTCCGGGATCGCCAAGGTTGCGGCCAAGACCTCTCCCTCCGAGGCCAGCAGCGTGTCGGGGACTTAAAATGTCTTCGGGGCCCGCCGGGCGCACTGCGGAAGGCTCCGGCCCCTCCTCTGCTCCCGCCTATCCCAACAGTAGAGCCCCGTTAGCTCCCACTGTAACTCCACCACCATCCTGGCTTGCCTCCGGCCCCGCTGAATACCAGCGCCTGTTGGGACATTTCCTCGGTGGCCGCATTCCCCATGCCCCACGGGGGCCCCTCCCCGCTCCCGGGGGGACATCATCTCCCCGGGCCTCCAACCAGTCCCAAACCTCTCCCGGGGTCTCGAAGAAATGAGCCTTCCCCTGACACAGTACCTTCAGTTTGGCGGGATAGAGCAGCATGTATTGCAGGTTCCTCACCGGTAGTTTCTGTTTAACCCCCAGGAATGACTTTCGTTGCTCCTGCACCTGCTGTGTATAGTCCGGGTAAATGGAGACCCTGCTGTTCTCATATGTAAGATTCGCCACCTCCCTCGCCGCCTTTAGAATACAGTCCCTGTCGCGGTAATTAAGGATTTTGGCGATGATTGCCCATGGAGGGGCCCCCGGTCTTGGCGGTGGCACCAGTGCCCTGTGTGCCCTCTCGATAACGAAAACCTCCGACAGCCCCCTCGGGCACAGACTCGTACGAATCCAGCGTTCTAGGAACCGCTCCGCGTTCCCTTCCTCCGCCCGCTCCGGCACACCAAGGACCCTGATGTTACTGCGGCGTGCCCTCCCTTCCGCATCTTCCGCCCTCCGTTCCAGGGCACCTGTCGTAGCCCTGAGTTGCGCGACTGTCTGTGTGAGGGTCGCCACCTCTCCCTTCAGTTGCTCTATGTTCCCTTCTGCATCGGCCACTTTATCCGCTACTTTCCGGAGGTCTGTCCTGAGCAAATTCACATCTATTGAGACCGTTTCGATTTGTCGCTCCAGCGCCGAGTGGGACCCCTGTATGGCTTTTAGCAACTCCGCTCTGGAGGGCTCCACAGGGTCCTCCTCCACCCCGCTCAGGCCCGTCTGCCGTGTGAGCCGCTGGGATGGCAGTCTCTGTGTTGTATATTGCGTGATCGTATTCGGTTGCGTCGAGCGAGACATCTTACCTCTCGTCATACCCGATGCCTCCTGTAGCGCCCAAGGCCGTTATGAGGCCGTGCAGGGGTCCGAAGTCGTTGATACGCTCTCCCAGCCGCGTAAGGAGTGCAGGCGAGGTCCGATGGCGTATGTCCCCGGGGGTTGCACTGACTCCCCCCGCCACCACTCCCGGGAGCCACCGCCCGAGCCCAGCGGCCATTCCGTCGTCCGTCACCTCTGCGGTGGCAACCAGGCGGCAGGCCAAGTATCCGGTGCAGGCCCTCTCCCGGCACCACGCTGCGTGCCTCGCCGCTCACTTCCAGGCCCCGCTCCCTCCGCGGCCAAGTCTCACGCCTCCGAGGCGCCAATGCCCTCCCAGCCGGCCCGGGCGCCACCGGCCAGTTCCCTCCGGGCCTCTCAGGTCTGGGGCAGGCGTAGGATTATTCCATGCGTTCCGGTGAGATCACGGCTCAGGGGAACCTTCAGCTTCCCCACAGCGAGGCCATCCCCAGTCCCCTTCGCAGCTCTGCACCGCAGGACCCCCCGGCGTCACGGGTCCGGGCTCTCGCCGCCAAGTGCAGGCGCCAGGTAGTCCCACGCAGCAATGGAGCCGTCCTCACCTCTTCTCCGGTCGGGCCTGTCAACCCCTCCACGCCGTCTCCTGCCGCATACACAGGCTCCTGTCCACGGGCCTCCCCGTCAACCTCCTCGCCAGGCCGCCATGCCCGCTATGATGGTGGGCCGGATCCGACTCACCAGCCGCCTCGCCTCACTCCACCACGGTCTCAGGCCCGCTGGAGGCCCCTCGTGTCTGACCCGGCCTCCCGCCGCGTCCCGAGGGTGAGCCTCCTTCCAGCCAAGGCGGCGGCGTCTTCACCTCGGGATCTCCGCCGTGGTTTGCGATCTCGCCTTCCCCGGCGTCCAGGAGAAGGCCCAAGACCCCGGCCTCGCGTCGTCCCGTACCCAGGCTGGGAAGTGCTGGGTCCGGTCTCCGGCGTCCCCGCTAGTTGCTCGTACAGGTTCCGGGCCGCGAGCCCCCTTCCGCTCTCTGCACCAAGATGTCGCCCTCTGCAAGTAGGCAGGCCGGGTCAGACCCGCCAGCCATCCTGCCGCACTCCGACTCGTCCGCCAGGCGAGAGGAGGCCCCCCGGTGCACTCGTCCCGAGCTCCCGTGCTGGCGCGAGGATGTTCTTCCTGCCGGTCAAGGAGTCGGCATCCCTACCTCCGGATCTCCGCCTGTAGCCCTGCTCCGGCCCTCTCCGGCGTCCGGGAGTAGGCCCCAGACCCCGGCCTCACGTGATTCCGTGTCCGGGCTTGTGACTGCAGGGGCCGTACCTCGGCGTCCCCACAAGATTCCCGCACCACCGCTCTCCGGGGCTCTCCCCAGGCCTTAGGGGGTCGATGCGCCCTCCAACCTTCGGCACAGGGGCCCTGGCAGGATCCCTTTTTACAGGATTTTGGGGTCAAGGTATCGGGAGCCGGTGGAGCTCATGTCCTGTCGGCCATGCTGCTTGGCCACGCCCCCAAAATTATTGCTTTCTTTAAGGTATTCGGTATTTACCATCAACTTGTAGTTGGTGGTAAATAACGAATCCTGAATGCAAAAATGCACTCACTTAAGTGCCTCCTACATAGCTTTTAAGGAGTCGTCCTTAAAATAAGGATTCGGTATTTTACCGATTCCTTAAAATAAGGAATCGGTAAATTACTGTATCCTTAAAACATGCCTCCTACATTAGAAAGGGCTAAATACTGGTCGGTAACGGGAAAATGACCGATTTTTGGCCGTTACCGGCCGGTATTTAGCTACCTACATATGGCCCATAATGAATATCTATTCCTAATTTGCGATTTAGTTACCACCATAATTTATGAATCATTATTCTGGAGTTCCATACATCTTGTCCTTGAACCATAACAATCAAGGTACTCTTCCCTTCCATGTAATTTGAAGAAACATTTTTGAATGTTCTATACCCTGTTGCTGCTGGATCCTTTCGTCCTATGATCATGTGATGTATCCAAAGAGAACATTTACTTTTGTCTAATAGCTGCCATTCAAAGAGTGAAAGTGCTTCTTCCTTTATTATCTGTACAGTGCCTGTTTTGTAGTTTTCACTGTGCAAGACTGGGATGAATGTGTTCCCGTCTATTTTTTTAAACTATATTAGAACTCTTTGATTAGGTGAAAAAAGTTGAATTGTTCGTGTCTTTGTATACAGTTCAAATGTGTATTTCATTGACATATTAACAATGTATTGTTCTCCGCAGTGCATTCTATGAGTCAACATAGGTACATGATTGACTTTTCGTTTGAATTCACAGTCTATTTATTCAATATGGTTCTCTTATTCCTCCTTCATCAGGACAAATTCATAATTCTGCACTGTCATTGAGTCAGCAAGCTGTATGCGATGCTCAAACAAGTGAGAAAGATATTCATTGGCAATTATTCCCCAGACAAAACCTACTCACTTGCACATTCACAAGAAGCAAACCTGGCCCATTTTAGCACAACATTTCTTCTCTTCTTTCGTTTGGTATATTCTGCCATACACTGTGAGTATCCTGCTCAATGCATTGCTTCTTGAAATGACTGGGGATTTTTGTTGCTACACTAGCTGTGTTAGATTTTGATTGACTGGGGTGCATTTAGGGTGATGACAGTCCCATCAAAATAGACAGTGAGACTAATGGTTGGTGAAACTTAAATTATAGTACAAGGGAACAGACTTGTGCTTATTTGGAGTATGCATGGAGACATAGGACCTTATCACAAGTTTGGCCGTCCAATTGGCTGCTAAACACTGGGTGGCGGTCCACCTGCCGCATTCGGACTGTGGTGGTTGGACCGCCATGGGACCACTGCTGCCACCAGGGATCCACAATCCCTGGCAGTGGCGCAGAGATCTGAGGTCCCTAATATTCTGGCGGTGCCACTGCATCTCCACCAAGCATATTAGGAGTCTCCTCACCGCCACACTTTTCATGGCAGTGAGGCTGCCATGAAAAGTGTGGCAGTGAGGAAACAAAGGAAGCCCTACAGGGCCCCCTTGCGCCTCTGCGCCATGGGGTGCATGCAGGGGGGCACATGGTGTGGCCCCCTGCCTGTATGGACCCCCATGTTCCTGTATGTAACGAAATGCACAACATCTTGCATTTCAGTCTGTGTAGGAACATGCTTTGACCTTCGCATTGAGGTCCCTATTTTTAAAGGAAACTCCGTGGGAACTCCAGAGAACTGCCTGCCAGCAATTTAAAAAGTCATAATCGGGTGGTCGGTCTGCTTTGGGGGTGTGGGAGCAGGCCACTTTCAAGACCACAGTCATATTAAGGACCATAAGCAAAATTAATTGAGACATCTTTACATACAGTAAAAATGAGTGGTTCCCTGCCACAGTTTCAAAGGTACTTAAGCATATTTGTTCTTGAAGCAAACCCTGCTGCTTTGAATACCAAATCTATCTATGAATTTAATTTGGTTTAGCTTCCTGAGCAAACTCTCCCAACATCTGCCCAGGTACAGCTTATCATCACTTGAGATGTTTGGGCTTGTGAAAGCAAACACACACTCTCCAATCCTATGTGGCATCCCCTTTTGTGTTGATTTAAGAACCGGCCGTAATCTCACCAGATTACGCTGTTGCTCAGGAAGTGGGCACATTGTATCAGTTGTCCTCATACCCTAGGACCTTTTCATTGTTATGCCCCGTTCCAGAGAGGAAGCAAAACAATGAACTAGATATCATGAAAAATATTTTAAAAGGTGGCACACATTGACATTGGCCCTGGCTGCCTAACAATGCCCCCGAAATTGGATAAAAACGTCTCCACTCTATCCAGTCCCCTGCATTTGCTTTGGACATGGACGAGGCTGATAGAAGGCATCTAACCAGGACAAAAGCATTATGTTACTGTTCCTCCAAAGGCCACAAAGAAGCCTGAAAAACTTTGCTCCTACACAATGTAAAAGTCTCTTTACTTCATTTACATGGCATTGTTCCCTGACTTATTACCAACAATTAACAAGCATTGGCATAGCCAATAGGTCTCGCCTTTGGGACCTTGTAAGTGTTTAGCCATGCAACACTTGATGTTGTTGCCCCAAGGATATTGTGCTGGATAACTAAACACTTATAAGGTCCCAAAGGCGAGACCTATTAGCTATGCCAATGCTTGTTTTAACAGAGAAGCCATTTGGAAACGTGGGGTATACCAGCCAATTACAGAAAAATAAAATAATGTAAAATATTAAAAGCAAAATAATACAGGAGGGCCAATGAGAGCAAAGAGAGACAACAACTAATATGGAGACAGTGAGGACAGAGACATAAGTGAGACAGGAAAGACCGAGCCATTGGGGAACCACGGACGCAACGATCAGAAATTAGATTTTGAGCGAGGGGCGAAACAGCTAATGGGGAGACTGAAATGAGCTATAGGCGGTGGGAGGGTCTCATCACAGAAGTTACAATTGTACATCATTTCTTGGCATGTATACTACAGCAGCAGTCTTTTTTTAGTAGTGGGTGTATACAGCACCCAAAAAGATGAAGACATATCTCAGTACATGCTTCCATTCGAGTAATGCTCCACACAGGAACCAGCCAGCCACTACCGAACATAATACCTCAATAAACATTACATTTATCCCCAACCTTGCTAACAATATCCAGTATAACTGGCCTCGAAAAAATATGGAACACAGCCAAGCAAAATATCAACAGATCACTTTGATATTTGTCGACAATACCCGAAACACAGAGTTCACCTAGATTCCGAAAGACTATTTGCAACCATAGAAATGATGTTAATTGCCAAATCCTCTGGTAATCTGCAATTTCCACTGTCATCATTTAAAAAAAATTTTTTTTAAAGGTTTTATTTAGAGCTGGCTAGACCCAACGGTATCAGAGCGCTTTACAGGAGTATGAGGAGGGACGGAAATAAAATATTTGTTCAGTGAAATAGCAATCAGTACCAAGAGAACAGATCAATACGAGGGCTATTTACATAAGGATTATGTTAAGCTTAAGCGGGCAGTGAGTATTTTTAGGCTAAGGAAGGTGGGTAAAGGGAAAGGGAAGTATAGAAGGCGGGAGACAGTGAGAGGGGATGGGTAAGGATAGACCTAGGATGAATAGGCAGAGGCAGTGAGGGGGAGTTAGGGGGGAGGGGAGAGAGTAGCATGGGGGTGGTGAGTAAAGAGGGGGAATGGGGAGGAGAGAGACCAGGGACAGTAGAGGGGAACCTGACGGGGGAGCAGAGTGCGTGTCAGTGTCAGAGGCAAGTATTATGGACCCCAATATTTGTTGAGGAGGTGCAGTTTTAGGTCTTTTTTTAAACTGTAGTAGGAGGGGTTACACCGCAGGCCTTTAGGGAGGGTATTCCAGATGGTTGGAGCATTTCTGGAGAAGGAGCGAGCTTGTGTGCATTTCTATGTGTGGTAAAAATTTGCACGGTAAATATGCATATGAGTGGTAATGGACACGTTTTAACGGCATACGTTTTAATGGCATGCGTGGTTCAGTCATACATCCGGAGAGGACACTGCTGTACAGGAGGCCCTTAAGGCAATCAGACATTCACTTGGGGCCAAGGAATAGAAGAAAACTCCAACCATAAAAAAACAGTGCTCTGCTGCAACAGCTAGAAGGAGGAAGAGCGACTGACTGACTGACTCCTGTCTAGGTATGGAGAATGAAGATAGGAGTGGATAAAATGTCAGAAAGCCTTAAGGAAATATTGTTTTCACAACATTGAAGCATTGATTTGATTCATATGGGAGTATCATTTTATTACATGCTCATCCTATCTTTCTCTCTCAAGAAAACGCTACATCTAGCTGGTCTTGTGGGAAGAACATTTAGACATCCAGATTCTGCATCCAAAAGGGCTAACCAAGGACAGCTTTCACTCACATAGGTTATACAATCGGGTGCAAGATTCCCCCGCCACACAAAAAACATATTACAAACAGAAAACAGAATATTGAACATGATCATAAATATAACCTTTTATCTAACGGCACAAAACTAACAATTAAGAGACACAGCAAGAGTACAACAAGTCACACTTCAAGTAGGAATTTTTTTTTGGACAATCTGTTTCCTGATACTTTTTGAGGTTTCCTTTATATAAACAAAAGAAGGGAAGCTGGACGTCTTACTGTAGGAATACACTGCCTGGCCCCATCAGCATTATTCAAGTAGGACAATTCTATTTCATATCTCGGAAGTAGACCTCTGCAGACGTCTGTACAAACTGTAGACCTCTCATCAAGCTTAGCCAAGGCAAATACCAGATATGTAAGCTAGTGCTGTATCAGTCTCAGAAATGTGAAACTTTTAATAATGCCTCCATGTGGCTAAACAATAGCCTGGAAATAACAAAGATCAAAGACGGGTGCGAGGGTCCTCTTCAGACAGGAACCAAGCATGTCTTGGGAGAGAGCACCTCCAACTGGACCAAAAATAAATAGATTTTGAACAGTGTACACCACTTCTTTAAGTTTCACTCAAGTCAACAAACTCGTATCAACTGTATTCACACGCAGATAAGCTGGGTGCACCCAAATCTCCAGAGGAGAGCCCCATCACTCAAATAAGAATGCAGATGGAGAGTGGAAAGTTGCAACACATTAAATCACATTTTCATGGCCCGTTTTAGAATGCCAACACAAGCTGCTGTTTCGGAATGTATGCTAGGATGCATGTGAAAACAGATAATGTTGGAGCATGGCACCATCACAAAACGTGTGTGGGCAATTTGGATGCCTTCACTCAACTGAGCACACTGAACATGATCTGCAGCCCTTGAATTCCTGTCCAAGTTCTGTGACAAAGATGCAGCCCATCCACATGCCCATGAAGCCCACTGCAACCGCCCTGTTAAATGGGATGAGAAAAATATATTTAGGTTGAAGACTACACTCACCTATATTGAGGTGATTCGAAATCTTCATTATTCGTACTTCACGGAAGAGCTGAAACAACAAAAACAAAAGCATGTTAGATTTCATTTTCAGGCTATGCAACTTGCAATAAACAACCAGGCTTTTTTTTAAATAAGGCAACTACAGTTTCCAAAACAGGGTTGTGGGCTAAAAAAATAGATCAATTTCTTGACCACGGGCAAAAGATGTGTACAGAAGATCATAACGGGCAATTGCATCAACGAGAGGTATGCTCTCTTCAAAAACTGCAGAGTGAAAGGATTCTGGCCAGAGAACGCCCAAGCATTAAGCAGTGATGTACCTGTACCATCAGTCTTCACTGCGGAAAGCTCTACAATGCTTCCGTTTCCCATACCCTTAACCCAAGCCAAAAGCATGGTTAAAGCTAACAGGTCTCGACTTTAGGACCAATTGGTTTTGCCAATGGTTTTTAATCAAGGTGTACAGCATCTCCGATGTTGTGCATAATGGCTAAATACAATTTTTTTTTTTTTTAAAACCTATAACACAGCTGATCACGCCATTTGCAGGCACGCACAACACACTTGCATGCACCTATAAAATTATGCGGGCATTTTATTTGCCAAACTGGGCTAGATTAATAGATTAAAAAACAAAATGTGCAAAAGTTTTTTTTTTCTTTAAACAGATGAGGGGCAGCAATACGGGAGGTTCAAACACCACAAGGGTACGGGTGAGTGGAAGCAACACTGAGTGCATGAGGGGGGAAAAAGCAGATACCAGAGAGAGAAATATGGAGTTCAAAGGGGAAGAAGCACAATGGAGAACAAGCATTTGCAATGCAATAGGTCTCGCATTTATAAGAGTTTGAGCTATTGGCATTGTAAAATTACAATGCCTTTTATTTATGTTTTGGTTTTAAAACAAATAAAAGGCATTGTCATTTACAATGTTAGTAGCATAAACTCGCATAAAAGCAGTGTGTGGAGTGCAGCAGTGTGTGGAGTGCAGCAGTGTGTGGAGTGCAGCAGTGTGTGGCGTGCAGCAGTGTGTGGTGTGCAGCAGTGTGTGGCGTGCAGCAGTGTGTGGCGTGCAGCAGTGTGTGGCATGCAGCACTGGCGTGCAGCGGCGTGCTGCAGTGTGCGGCGTGCAGCAGTGTCGTGCAGCATGCAGCAGTGAGTAATGCAGCAGTGTGCAGCAGTGTTTCGTGTAGCAGTGTGCGGCGTGCAACAGTGTGCGGCGTGCAGCAGTGTGTGGCATGCAGCAGTGTGCGGCATGCAGCAGTGTGAGGCGTGCAGTTTCGTGTAGCAGTGTGTGGCGTGCAGCAGTGTGTGGTGTGCAGCAGTGTGTGGCGTGCAGCGGCATGCAGCAGTGTGTGGCGTGCAGCAGTGTGCGGCATGCAGCAGTGTGCAGCAGTGTGCGGCATGCAACACTGTGGCGTGCAGCGGCGTGCAGCAGTGTGCGGCGTGCAGCAGTGTCGTGCAGCATGCAGCAGTGAGTAATGCAGCAGTGTGCAGCAGTGTGTGGCATGCAGCAGTGTTTCGTGTAGCAGTGTGCGGTGTGCCGAAGTGTGCAGCGTGAAGCAGTGTGCAGCAGTGTGCGGCGTGCAGCAGTGTGCGGCGTGCAGCAGTGTGCGGCATGCAGCAGTGAGTAATGCAGCAGTGTGCGGCGTGCAGCAGTGTGTGGCGTGCAGCAGTTTTTCGTGTAGCATTGTGTGGCGTGCAGCAGTGTGTGGCGTGCAGCAGTGTTTTGTGTAGCAGTGTGGGGTGTGCAGCAGTGTGGGGTGAGTGGCGTGCAGCGGCATCCAGCAGTGTGTGGCGTGCAGCGGCATGCAGCAGTGTGTGGCGTGCAGCAGTGTGTGGCATGCAGCAGTGTGAGGTGTGCAGCAGTGTGAGGCGTGCAGCAGTGTGAGGCGTGCAGCAGTGTGCGGCGTGCAGCAGTGTGCGGCGTGCAGCAGTGTGTAATGCAGCAGTGTGCGCAGCAGTGTGCGGCGTGCGGTAGTGTGCGGCGTGCAGCAGTGTGTGGCGTGCAGCAGTGTGTGGCGTGGTTTGTAAACAAGAAAAGCGGACATCAAAGGAAGGGTGGGAGGGAACAGGGTGGGAGGGAATGAGCATATGGGGTGTGAGTTATAACGAAAATTAATTTTTGTAAGAGGGGATGCAGGAAGTGAGGCCCAGCGCGCGCTGGCGAAAGCACTCTGCTGCTTTCAAGTCCGATGCCAGATGCCAGCTTCGCGCTTGAATGCCTCACATGCACTGGCCATAAACCGCATTCCTACCGTCTTGTGCCCCTTACTAAATCTCTCTGAATGCGTGAGGCGGCGCACGCGCAGGAAGTAGCTGGTGGCAAATGGAATGCGCGTGGTTGTGCACGTAACCGTCACCCTATCCGCCTGGGAAGCCTTTGGGAGCATTTTCTGAAGCCCCTACATAAGTCTTGCTGTGCGATCGTTTACGCGATAGCCAGGCGAGACCTAAAAACTGTTAGTTGAGACTTTACGCTAATCAACTACAAAAACATAGCATTCAAAAAGCTGTAAAAATGTTTAGGCATGTCCACTGTTATTGGGGTGGAAAACTGTGAGAAGAGTTCAGTATCTTTTTAGACCCATAGACCACAATAATAAGCTTGAAATGCGCATGGAAACATTCAATAAACGTTAAGGGGGGAAAGATATCCAGAAATCTTAACAGAATGTTTGGTTCTCTTACTGATCACATCATTATTGCTCCAAAAACAGTTCCCACTAGTCATCAAGTTATGAACACTGCTCGTGGTCAGGGTGCATCTGGTGGATGAAAAGGAGACTTAGGGCCTCATGTAGGTAAATAAATTTTACCGGTTCTAAAATACCGAGCCGTACCGAATCGGTAAATAAGAATCGGTAAGTTACATGTAGGTAAAAATTCGGTAACAGTTACCGAATCGGTAACATTCGGTAATTAAGAATCGGAAATGACCGAATCGGTAAATACCGAGGTGGTATATACCGAATCGGAAAATACCGAGGTGGTATATACCGACTCGGAAAATACCGAGGTGGTATATACCGACTCGGAAAATACCGAGGTGGTATATACCGAATCGGAAAATACCGAATCGGCATGTACGGATTCGGTAAAGAAAATCACATGACTTGACGAAACAGCTAATCAAGTGCAACGACAGCCCACCCAACAAGGAACAGGCCACACCCAGGCAGGTGTACAAAATTAGCCGAAGTGGCCACACCCAGGCAGGTGTACATAATCAGCCGACCCTGGAGAGGCTTGGAGTGCAGAGGAGAGGCAAGGAGCCGTTGCATGTGCGAGCGGGTAAACGAACAGCATGTCCAGCCAGAGAACACAGAAAGACGGAGGGGAAAGGAGGAGGAAGCTGAAATTTAGCCCCAAGGAACTCCAGGTGCTGGTGGAGGAGGTGGTGAAGCAGCACCACAAGCTGTTCGGAAGGCAATCCCTGCAAGTGCCTGAGGTGGAAAAGCGCAACATATGGCTGGCCATCCAGGCGCAGGTCAATGCTGTGGGAGTGACCCACAGGGACATTGAGGTACTCAAAAAGCGCTGGTATGACCTCCGGATTGTAACCAAGAGGAAGATGGGCGACATCCAGAAGGAGGCCAGCCAGACCGGAGGTGGAACCAACAGGGCACCTGCCCTCACCGAACTGGAGGAGCTGGTGGCGGCCACAATCGAGCAAGAGAGCGTCGTGGGACTTGGGGACGCCGACAGCTCTGCCAGAGCCGCAACACACCAAGGTAAGACGAAAGCACAGCAATGTAGCCCCCCCAACCCCTATCCCACATCCCCCAATTGTGAATCGAGAATCACACTGCAGTCCACACGTGTCAGTGCAGACAGGCAATGCATTCCGGGAGATGTAGTCAGGGCAACACTAACCATGACGTAAATGTTACAGGGCAACAAGGCATGTCACGCACTCGAGACAGGGGACATATTGGAATGTGAAATGATTTATTGTGACGCATGCAATGCAGCCCTTCGGGGACACTGAGCCAATGTTGTATTTCTGTCTACAGATGTGACACCATGCAGGACAGGGCATGCTGCAGGAGAGACGGCACACCGGCCACATATATCGCCGCAAGCCAGCACATGTTCAGACCAGGGAGCAGGCCCACTGGCAGCCGCACCACCTACACAGCCAGCCTCGCCGCACACAGAGCCAGCATCACCTCACCCAGAGCCAGCATCACCACCACCAGAGCCAGCATCGCCACTCATGTTCGAATCACCAGCCACATCCCCGCTTGCAGGCGTGAGAATGAGGAGGCGTCCAGCAGCCAGGCTACGAGCCTTAGACACCTCGTCAGACGACAGCATGGGACCAGAAGACCGCACCGGGCCCCAGGAAGGGAGCCATGCCACTGTGCCCCACACCTCACAGGCAGCACAGACGGAAGCAAGAGGGCGCCGCAGGTCGCGTGTCCAGAGTCCACCAGCACCCACTGACGGCCATGGTGTCTTCTTGGGGCTCGAGGGCCAAATGTTAAAGCAACAGCGCCTGCAATCAAAGGCAGTCATGTCAGTCCAGAGGCACATGCGGGTGATGACGACAACATTAGTCAACATGGACACTAACATTAGCGGCATGGCTGCGGGCATTCGGGACATGTCCCAGTCTATCCAGCAGTTGTGCAGCAAACTAGATGCTGACATCGAAGCACGGCGCCGGGAACGCCAGAGAAGGGACACCACCAGCAGGGCACTCAACCGTCTGGCAACTGCGACTTCTCTACTGTGCCGGCGCTCTGTGACGATGCAGGAGGGCCTCACACAGTGCTGCAGCGACCTGTCTCGGGGGATGGTGCAGGTGACAAGTGCACTAGGGGTGCTATTGCCTAGTCAGGCGTCGACAACTGCTGCAGGGGATGCTGCGGAGAGCATCGACACCAGCAGCAGCATCACACCCCCCGTCCCAGAAGCACGCAGGAGCAGCAGGCGGCTTGGGGTTGGCTCTAGTGAGGATGCACAGGCCGTGCAACCCACCACTGCAGCGCGTATGCGCAAACATTGATGTTGCCCTGCTTTGCCACTTCCCATTGGGTGACGTAACCCTGGACATACTACTTGTATAGATGGTATATTGCCAGATTGGCCTGTTCATGTGTTCATGGCGTGGTGCCACATTAAAACTACGTCATGACTTCTCACAACTCGCTGTGTCCCCTTACTTACTCAGAAATAGTTGGCTGTGATCTCTGCCCGTCTCTCTCTCCCATCGATTGCAGTTGGCACTCTAGCTGCGTTGCCCTCTGGCTGGCCTGACTCATCCTCGTTGTCCTCATGATATGTTAGTTCCACATCTGTCCCTTTTTTCGTGGCAAGATTGTGCAGCATTGCACAAGTGGCAATAATCTTGCAGCAGGTGATGGGTTTGTACTGGCGTGCGCCTCCGCTCTTGTGCAGGCAGCGGAACCTGCTCTTCAGTAGTCCAAACGTGCGCTCCACCACATTGCGTGTTGTTTTGTGTGCCACGTTGTATCGTCTCTCACTCTGGGTTGCTGGGTGTAGGTAGGGAGTGAGGATGAATGACCGGCATGCATATGCACTGTCGCCTGGATGAGTGAAAGGGAACCATCAGTAACATGCCTCATGACACTATGATTTGCAGGTTTCAAGGGGCGTCACTGTTACTTACCTAGCAGGTATCCCTCTCCAAATTCTCCGGCACTCAGTCGTGTGTATATCCCACTATTCTGGAAGATGTAAGAGTCGTGGGTGCTCCCAGGAAACTTTGCAACAATATCTGTGATGATGTTCCCTGCATCACAGATCACCTGCACATTGATGGAGTGGGTGGACTTCCTGTTCCTGTAGATGTGCTCTGTATCAGCTGGTGGACAGATTGGGATGTGTGTACCATCAATACAGCCGATGACATGGGGGAACTGTGCCATGTGATAAAAGTCTGTTTTTGTTTTCTGCAGTGCAGCCTGTGTGTTGGGGAAGCTGATGTAGTGGTGCATTCTCTGCATCATGGCATCCAGAAACTTCCTGAAGAAACGTGACAGGCAACTCTGGGATACCCCACCCACCGCAGCTATCACCACCTGATAACTGCCGGATGCCAGCAGATGTAGGCTGCAGAGCACCTGCACATGTGGGGGTATGGCGTGCGCCCTTCTTATTGGCTGGTCCAGGCGTGGGTGTAGGTCCCTGATTAAGTCCATGATGGTTTCGGGGTCTAGCCTGTACCTCTCATGTATCTCTGCATCAGTCAGCTGGAATAGTGTGATGCGCTGTCTGTAGATTTGTTCCTCCCGTCGCCACACCCTCAGTCCTGCTGCCTGTAGACGTAGGCGCCTTGCAATGACGTACATAGCGGCCATGTTGTCCACGCTGTAGCATTTTGGGTTTGCATTTATCCATTGTTGATGGTTACCACCTGCTTTTCATCCGTGTTAATTACCGACTCTTATTTAACGAATTTACAGGATTTCTTAATTACCGAGTGCTCCTACATGTCATTTTAAAATTTTACCACTTCATATTTACCACTTCATGTTTACCGATTCGTTAATTTTGTATTCGGTAAATTTGAATCGGTATTTTAGAATTCGGAATATATGAATCGGTATTTACCGCCTCATATTTACCGAAAAGTGGTTTTTGGACTCCTACATCTCACTTGTCTGAATACCGGTCGGTAACGGCATATTTACCGAAAATCGGCCGTTACCGACCGGTATTTGGCTACCTACATGAGGCCCTTAGTGATTCAACTGAGACAACTGATTGTCATCGTTGTTGATCACAAAGATGGCCAGTGGTAGTACGAGACCGAACGTGGTGACACCAACAGCTAAATATGGGTTGTCTGCCATCTATTTCCACAAATCAGTCTAATCATATCCTTATTTTCCAATGTCCAACTTTGCCACGCTCGGTTTTTAACACCAAGTAATGTTGCATGATGATTCCTGAAACGCAGAGTCATCTATTACACCAGATGAAGAGCTTCACTTTGGAGCTAAAAATGCATTTGTTAACTTGTTTCACAGTTTGATTTGGTTTACCTTGTGCATTCGATTTCATGGAATGATTGTACCTAAAGTAAAAAATTGATAAACAAACATTGGCAAAGCAAGCAGATTGCGCCTTTGAGATGCAGCATGCGAGCCAGACACTTCGATCCTGCACGCGTTTACAATAGGAACCCTCAGTTTCATTGGCTGAAACCGGAAGTGCGATTTCGCCTGCTAGTCAACATTAGTTCTTTTTGCCGGGAATGGAAATAAACTGAGCCTTACAAATGAACACAGTTTCCTTTCATGTCACGAAAACAGGATGGGGGTCAGCCAAGATAATGGAAAGTTGTTGCTTGGTCATAAAGAGTGTTTAAAAGAAAGCGCTGTGGGTCGTGGTGGTATAGTGAAAGTCGTTTATGGTGAATGTGGCAGCTGTGTCAAAAGACGGCTGTTCCAGTTCAGTGGAGCATGGAGCCCCCTGCAGCATATTTCACCCCTCACGAGTCACGACAAGACTTTGACTCTTTGTGTGACCAGCTCGGCACCACACACATTGAGACCAGCAGTATTGTGTGCCTGTACCAAGTACCTTATGGCACGGTGCAGCACCAAGCATGCAAGAACAACGTGAACTCAGTCTGCTAATTATGTAAATGCTCTTTTTGCGAAGCTGATTTGTGTCTGATTTCTAACCAAATCGTGCTAGAGAAAAGAAGACATTAGGAATGAAAGAATTGACAAGGACTTAAAAATCGAGAAGCCTCGACAAGTCAAAACATTTCTTTTTCAATAAGGGTTATGCCGATATCTGTAGGTAGAAAAAGCATTGTTATGTTCAGGGCTTAATTAAACAAGCCCGGCGGAGCCTACGGAACCCCGATAGCACATAAAGGGGCCCGTTTCCTCTCATGCACCAGGGTCCATGGCATCCTTGCTGAGTGGACGGGACTTAAAACATGGAACGCTCCATGTTAGAGCGCTGTGTGGTAAAGTTCCTTTGAATGAATGAATGAATGAAGGCACTTCTCAAGCGCGCGGCTGCTCGAGAGTGTGCTGGCGCTGAGGCAAAGGAAGGGAAGGAATACACAGAGTTAAAGGCACATCTTGGGAGCACGGCACTATTAAAACGGTTTGCTGGCGCGGAGTTGGTTTGCTACTAAAAATGGTTTAATGCAGAGAGCTCCTGTGCCAAATGGGCTACCTTGGGGTGCAAATGAAGTGATAAAGCAATAACTCAACGTCATAATAGCGAAGGTATTAAATAGAAAACAAACGGAATGGAGCAGCGTAGAACTGCCCTTACTATGTGTGCACGGGCTGCATGAGAGCATTAAAGTCTCCGTACTACAGAGGTTGGCGCTGACCTCGAGGCACATTGTAGAAATGGACCATGGGCAGCGACATGGAAGGGAGTGAACACCACAGAGCAAAACTGTCTTTAGGGCCGAGATAAAAGTCGGGACTGAATGGAGGAATTTCAGAATTGTAGCGCGTACAGAAAGAGAACGTGGCCGGGGCATAATTCAGAATAGTTCTCATTGCAGATCGGCTTAATTGGCTGACAAAACAGTGCCTCAACATGACTGGGTGCACATGAGTGCTGTTTAAAACAAGACAAGCCCGGCGGAGCATGGCACGCGCGCTTGGCGGGGGCGGGGGAGAGCATTCCAGGCGGGGGAGCGGTACTGCCCATAGAATTCGTCTAGAAGGACTAAGTGACTTATTTACCACTACCGATGTTATCACAGTTGAATTTCACAAATTTCTTAAACACCAATTAATGGATGGCAACAAAGCAATTAGTAAAATGATTATAGGTCTACTGGTATGCTGGTATAAGTGTATGGAAACCCGAGCATCATCCTGAAGGCAGGACAGTCTACAGCCACATTATCATTAAAGGGAGTCTAATGGTTGAACACACACAATTATCAGAATGAGGGAATGGTATGTACAGGGTTTATTAGTACAATTAAAAAATGTCCGCACTAAAGTAAATTCATTGATAACAGCACTGAAAAAAACAGCCCCATAAATTTTCCGCACTTGGTAAAAGAGATGCAGTTCACAGGTCGTTCTATGCAAGCTAGTATTTCAAATCGGCCCCCAGATAGTTGCCTGGGGGTCCATGTAGATGCGGACATCTTGGCGGGTGGAGGTATTGTCCTGCACTCCCTCGTGCAACGAGGGAGGGGTGAGAGTGGGGGTGTTTTCTAGAACCTGCAGTTCTGCTGTGGGCGCACAGAACCTCGAAAGCAACCCAAGTACTGCAACTGTAATTCTGCTAACGAGCTCCAGGGAGGGGGTGGCGACTGGAAGCTCACTATCCCAAGAAACCTTGCTAAAGGAAGCACTCTACCTTGAACCCCTTCTTCCTAAATAATAAACAACAAGAGTATTGTTCTGTAACAGTTGCTACGGATATGGGTGTATGCTTACGTGTGTGGGTGCAAGGGTGAGAAGAGAAGATTAAACCTTTATTTTAATAAAACTGTGTTCAGAAAGGCCACAGTGAAAAACAAGCGCACACTGAAGTTGACGAGGAGGGAGTGGGAGGGGGAGTGGGGGTGGGCACAGTGGTGCGGGACATCAAAGGGGCCGCGAAAGTGAAAGAAAACGAGTGCTTTCAGGCTGCCAAATGGTGCCCGCGCCCGGGGCACATGCACTGTATTTGGAGGCCTGAAAGCACTCGTTTGCACTTCCAAAACTCGCTTACTATAAGTCTCGCCAGAGCAGAGCTAAAGCGCTGTCTCAAGCGAGACCTAAAAAGCAATGTGGGGAGAAAAAACAGGGCGAGCGCATCACAAAGGGGCATAGAAGGAGAAGCACAATCCTGTGAGAGAGCAACACAGCACAGAAAGGGAGAATAGAAACACTAGAAAGATCTGGGAAACACATGCGCTCTCAAGGAATGTGTAAGACAAAAGAAACAAGCATTGGCTCACAGAGAACATCAAAGTGAAAGTGATCGCGATCAAACATCAAAGCGGCCGCGAAAGTGACCGCGCACATGCACTGTAGCTCTAGGTCGGCCATGGTAGCATTTTTTTAAGCCCTCACAAAAAGTCTCGCCAGAGCAGCGCATGCGCTGGGTCAGGCGAGATTTAAAAAGGAAAGCAATCCCTCAGGCACAAAAAACGGTGCAATGTCACAGTGAACAAGTGGAGGAGGTGAAGGAAGTGCAAATAAATGTGGACAAATAGAAATATTAAATCTCAACAACATCAAAGAGACACAGTTGTATGAAATTAATATTTAGTGGACAATCTGTGCAGATGTTTCATGGTCAGGGTATAATAATTCCCAAATTACAATAGCTGAGATATTTGTGGTATCTAAGGCACTGGATTGCCCTGTAGTCTGCTGCTCGAATTCTTGGAATGTTCTGTATTGGCAGTTCCAGGGAAGACCGATACCACTGCTTGGTGGATGTGGTTGAATAAACGGGCCTCTTACTTACCTTGCAGTGTGCAGTTTTGATAATTTTACACTGGTGATGATTTTTTTTGCTGGTGGTAGGCACAGAGCTTCATTCGACCTTTGTCTTTGAAAATCGACTTATAACTACAAAACATTTTCAAAAAGTCTGTTTTCAATCATCACTGTGGACTCAATAATAGTAATTCCTGCATCATTGCTTCATCTTTATTGTTGTCCATCAACGTGATCATATCCTGATTTCTCATCTTCATTTTTGCCAACCCTAACACTTTTTGTCAACTCTTAATGTGAAACGCAGGTCACTCTTTTGTGTTCTAATTACATCATCCGCTGGCATCCTTCTCGAGGTCACATCAGTGGAACTTAATCAGTCATCTGTGTTTCAACCGAGTCTTAGGGGCATATCTATGAGAACTGCCACAAGGCTGCCTAAGTGTTGCGCCAGAAAAACATGCTGCGACATGGATGAGCCGTATTTATGGTAGAGCGCACCATGTTGCAAGTTCTGAAGTTTCGTCAACTGTTCCGATGCATATGCGGAAGGATGATGCAAAGGGTCGTAATGCAACTGCTACCTACATGACGCAAAGCTCATTAGTCTGTCGTGAAGCACCTTTATGTGCTGCAAATCAGTATTGCATCATGCAGGAATACGTTGCTTGGCAGGAAGCTTCAAAAAGTGAAGCATTTCAAAACCAAATACATTTCCAATTTCAGGGGAGCAAGAAATGGAGGGAGCACCAACAACTAGCAGTGAGGGCAACAACCCCAACCAAGATGACCAGGCAGCAGACCACGGAAAGAGGAAGCACAATTTCTGTCAGGAGGAGAACTAATTGTTAATATTTGGGGTGACAAAGAATGATCACATTATCTTTGCCACCTCCCTATTGCCATTGGGGAAGAAGGAGGCCATTTGGCAGTCCTTAGTTGATAAAATCAACAGTGTAGGACAAACAAGAATGACAGTGCAAGAAGTGATGGCATGATTATAAGCACAGGACAAAAGAGAAACTGGCCAAGAACCTGAAAGCAGCAATGAGGATAGGAGGAGGACCCGATGTCCAAAAGTATTTGGACCCATTAGAGGAGCAGGTGGCATCATGCATCCCAACAAAGCGCACAATTAACAAACGTAAATTAAGACGTTTGGTTTAAACTTAGACCAAATGTCTACGTTTATGACTTTGGGAATTCACAAAGGGCATTTAGGAGTACTATCTTTATGTCTGCACTCGGGGCACAGATCTAGTCCGAGTGCGGACATAAAAGTGTGCAATGTGATGTGCCAGGGGGTAAACTCCTTACCCAAGAGGAGATCCAGGTGCTGAGTATGTTAAGGCTCTCCAGGTGGGATCATGTAAAGAGCCAGGTGTACAGTCACTAGCACTAAACCCTATTGCAAGCAGCTTTCCAGATGTGCTATATGTGAATTTGCACAGGTTTTGCCTGCCATGTAAGAGACCACCCTACCTCCTGTCATGCTCAAGTGGATATTAGGGTTCGGAGTGACTACAAGTGATGGACAGCCGAGGACCATGAGTGTGTGTTGGAAGCGTAGATGGTGTGTGCGCTAGGTGGACCCCCAGTAGTGTAGTGCCATGTAGGTGTGGCTGAGTACGTCATGCTGGCAGTGTCAGAGAATGGGCAGCCAAGGTAGTCTGAGTGATAGTCAGCCACTGCTGTGTATAATAGTTTGGCACTTGTGTAGCAGCTGTGCAGAGATGCTATGGTAGAGAGCATTGGTTGCCACAGTCTACATGTGATGTGTGGCCGTCTGATGGTGTCACAGGTGTTAGGAGGGAGCCACAAGGAGAAAAGTCTGACTATGGAACATATGTGAAAGCAGGTGGATGTGAAACAGGGAAATGTGAAGTGTCAGCGTAAGGTAGGTGTCCATGATGATGGGCAGGTTTCTGAGATGTTTGGAGGGTGAGGTGTTTGGGCCTCATTGTGTGACCAACCAGGGTGAGTACATGTGACAGAATATCCTCACTACTACCTTGTGAGGTACAGTATGAGCCATAACTCTCACATACAGGTAGGTATGTTGGGAAATTATATAATGTAACAAATGGTGGTGGTGGTGTCTTCTGAGAGTCATTGTATGATATGGGTATTATCAGTGTGTGAGACGAAGTTTAGTGCTTGGGTCTGAACGATGATTGACAGAGGAGTCATGTACAAGTAAGTGGGGCTGAGTGAATATATTTGCGTAACTCTTGGGTTCTGAGGAAATGGAGTGTGTGTGGGTTGTTTCATATTTCCAAATGTGACAGTGCTATCTCCTTCCAAGATGGTTCTCAGTGCCTACTGCTCTGAACTCTGGACATGACTGTGTGTGATAGGAAACTATTGGTTAGACTCCACACAAATAGGTAAAGTAGGGTAAATACATGCTCATACCCATTCCTGCTGTGTAGCAAGGTTACTTTTTGTGCATAGTATGGATGTGGGTCCAGTATGACCCCTCTGCAGCAATATAGCACAAATTGCTTGCAAGAGAGTACAGCAAGCCAGATTGGTGCATTGTGCTGTGCAAAAGGCAAAGTGCAGGAATATATGTAATCGATGACAACATAAAATTACTTGCTCAATGCTGTGGGCTAACCAATGGCTAGAGGGAGGGAATGCAGGCAGCCTGATGACTTGCTGCATTGTTCTCAGCACTGGTGTCAATTAGTGAATGTAATATCACTGTTATCAAAAATAAGATAAGCAAATCAATATGTGACATTGGGCCCTTACCTGCACTCACTCTTTCAGGCAGGGCATGCCAGCTAGTTGTGTTGTATTGTGTGTCATTACACAAAAAGGCTCCCTTGTTAAACAGTGGTCATATGAGCAATGTATATGTATTGCCAAGTGAAAGGCAAGAATAGTGTTACATGCCCACATTTACTTATAGTAACACATGTTCCACATATCTCTGTGTACTTGACAGTGAACAATAACAACAGTAAGATTGTCACTTAAATCACTTATGTCTACACCTATCATGGATCATTATTGACATATGTCTATCTCATTACAGAAGGACAAACAACAGCTCCTGTGCAGCCACCTGTCCTTGATGACCAACCTGTTGGTGATGTCATCCTGCCCCCCCCCCCACCCGGACGACAACACCTTTCAGCAGCTCCTGTACTCCATTAAATCTCCTCCTTCAGCCTTGCCAAGGGAAGATGGTGTTTAAATGTCTTCAGAGGAGCTGTCACCCATAGGACATGCACAGTCTAGCAGTCCAATCCCAGCTGAGGACCCTGAAGATCACTAAGTTGTATTTCAAAGGCGAGTTGAAGGAGTCCAGAAGCAAATGGTTGTTGATGTGTGGGCAGAGATGGAGACCCTAGCAGGCACACTAGAAGGAGCCTGTAGGTGTCTGAGTCCTAATAAGGGTATGACTCAGGCAATTAGAGACACCTACACAGGTCTCCATGTGACGGATGAGTCCCCAGCTGACATTGCTGGTGTCATGATGTAGAGGGAACAAGAATCGCCCTCCACATCTGACACAGTGAAGTTGCCAGCCAGCTGGGGGAATCCATAACTTCGTGAAATCCCAGTAGTGCATGTCTGACTATCTTACTACAACAATGGGTGCCCTCAACAGCTTTGTTAGCAAGCCACCAGACCCTTGCCAGGGATTTTCAGGCTACCCTATTGGCCCTGATGAATGCTGGTGGGGACAGGGAAGCCACATTTTTTGCCCTTGATGTGTGTGTGCCTCCGATGCCTTCCATACAAACACCACCAACTGCAGGGGAGGCACAACACACATTAGAGGAAAATTATATGGACCTTACCAGTTTCCACCTGCGATCTGCCGATTGACATTTGTCAGTGCCTCCTGGCCAGTTTCATAGTGGTCCTGTATTTTTCATCATGTCACTTCCTTTGCCACCCAGTACTGGACTTTTTGTTTGTGCACATTTTGATCTTATCAACTTGTGGACTTTAAAACAACCATACCTTCCCTAATGGCAATTTGTACCTCCTCGCTGGAATACTCATCACCTCCACATGTCGCATGGCATATCTCCCAAATTGACTCTGTTTGATCATCTAAGATTACAATATGTGCAGATGTTTCCAAAAATTATACATCTAAACACCCAATAAACCGTGTGTGGGACCTAAAGTGATGATGGTGATTCTCCAGCCAGGTGTGGATACAATCTAAATGTTTAAACTGTCAACAACAAGGACCCACTTGCACAATGGTGCAAGGGTGTGTGCGGTAGTGGCAGGTACCAGTGTGTGTCACAGCGCAGCCAGGGACCTGCAATCTGTAAGGACAAGAATAATTGAATATACCTGCCCTATCACTTTCAAACCGAGTGCCACAGTAGGAGACTACCTGTGTTGTACTGCATGTAAAATCACCAAATTAGGACCAATTACAGTGGCAAAAGAATGGAAAAGGGTCCAGACTTGGCTATCATGTGAGACAGACTAACAGGTGTCCATATGGCTATGAACAAACAAAATATACCTTCAAGGACTGCTGGTCAATAGCTACATCATGTACTCAACTGAACCCACTCAATAGTACCAACTTTTAATTATGAAATGATGGCAAACTAGCGAAATTAGAAAAAAATTAAACAACCTACACTATCTAACCGTAACACTATCTTAACCTACCTGTAAGTCCACATTTGTAAAGCACAGACTTTCACCCCTAAGGGTATCCAGGTGCTGGGGGTCTGTCAGGGAGATTAAGTGACCTATTGCCCAGAGTCATGTGATGCTGAGCTGCCATCAGCGATCGAACCATGAGCCCCAAGCTCCGGAGTCAGACGTTCTGGCTGCTGCACCACACCTCTTCCTACCTAGCCTATAATAAATAATCTTAACACTAGCCTAAACCATCCTAAACACACATGACAGGTTAAACATCCACCCCCGCACCCATTAATACACATAAATTGGTACAAAACCAACATCAACTACACCGAAACATTTACTAACTATACATGTAAATCTAAACAAATATACATTTGTTTTCTTTTTTTTGTTTAACACTAAACATCACCCCATCCACTTAAAATCCTAAGAGTATACAAAACAGACTTAAAAACAACTCTGCACTAAAATATTTTAAAACTAACACCTAACTACTCTTTACCTACACTAAACCTTAACAAACACTAAACTTAAAAACTATAAATTACAAACAACACTATGTAAAAAGTGATGGGGAATGTACTGAGGGGGAGTCTCATATCAGTGCTGAAAGCTTCACTATGGCCTCCTGCAAATCACAATCAGTTCACACCGGCTTGATACCATTTATCTTCTTATGTATTTCACATAACTCCCTCAGTATGCAGTACTTGAAAAGGGATCCCCAAAGAGGTTTGGGCCTTCTGGCCTGTGTGGTTGGCAGCTGTAAGGCTGTAGATGGTCCAGATGTGGCCTGTGTTGGGTCCGGCTGATGCTGCTGTTGGTTACCCTTCGGACTTTAATCAGCACCAGATTGAGTAGTGTCGATAGGCCTTCCTGACTTCCAGGTCCCTAATCCCTTGGCCGTTTCATAAAGAACACCCATCTTTCTGAAAGTCTTCGCAATGTGGCGGATGTGGTGGTAGCGTTCTTTACGCAATGTAAAGGTCTTCTCATCATCAGCAGTCATGTTATCTAAGGAAGTAAAGGACATAAATATGAGCTCAAATTGTAAATATGCATAATGTGTGTGAAAATAGGATGACATTATTATATAATAATATGTGGCTGTCCAGACCAATACCAAAATTTGAGATGGAGATATGGAAATTATACCTTCAGTACAAAGACATAATGAACAAGGCAAACTGAGTGAAGTGTGGTCAGTGTACAATATGGAAATGTAGTCACAATATGATTATAACCATATCATTCTGAACAGTGCACACACTCATGATGATGTGTTGATTGGAAATTGGACACATGGTACAGATATTGTAAATGTGTGTGTTACTATTGCATCATGCAAGTGAGCTGCAACTTGGTCATCAGCATGCATGAAAGTTAATAAGGTAAGCAAATCCAAGTAATGTGCCTCTGCATTGAATAACTCATCGGGAGTTACACAAGGCAGCACACATTGCTGAGTTTTCTTACTCAGTGCCTGGTAGCCAATACATGGATGAAGGGTTGTTAACTACCTCCTGCAAAACATTACTTGGGTACATTACATCCATTAACCCTCAGGCAGATGCACATATATCTGACATATAGCTTCTGGTATACACTTGTAGCAATACCATGTTGACATTTACATTAAAATATTTCTGTACACTCATTTGCCCAGGGCTGCATTTGTCAGTGCACATTTTAAAATGAGACAATGCATCTCAATAGTGTGTGCGTGCATACTGGAGTACTCATTTGTACAAGAACTTTGAGACGTATAATGCAGAGACCATTGAGCCATGATGCAGGTTGATTGCATTGGTGCTAGCCAGTCTACCTTAAGCCACCTGTAGCTGAGCAGTGTAATGGGTGGCGTGCTGCTAACACAGAGTATTCCTGCATGTGAACTTTTACACAGTGCAGCAACATTACTTTATACCTTCCATTGTATGAATGTCTCCCAGAAATGGAACAAAGGGGATATATGTGGCATAATTTGGACTTTTAGTGCCAATTCATGTGTAGACTAGAGTGTTTGTCGCAGGTGGCCACACCATGCCAATTACGCTGTATCCATGCACTGAGGTCTACTGGTGCTCCATAGGTTTAATAGCAATTACATTAACACAAGGTGCTCCAAAAAATGCACATTGCTCAGAGATATGAAGGCTGTCATCCAGATAAGACCTGCAGAGCTATACGACCACAACCCTGCCACGTGTCCATCCACACTCACCGTTTGCATCAGTCAGGTGTTCTGATAATAATTTCTACGACACCATGGTTAAATAGAGTAGCAGGCCTCCCTCACTACTGCCTCCAGGGCATCAGTGTAAATGTTCTTCTGTAACAGTATTTCACATAGTAATGACATGAACTCAGGGGCACCTGGTAACCTTTGAAAGTGGTGGGGTGAGTGAAGTGATCCATCACTTCCCAATAAACAAAAAAAAAAAACCTCCCTCCGAGACCCCAAAGTAAAACACTTCTCCCTCCAAAAGTCCCAAATTAAAAACCCCTCGTTCTAAAAGCCCCCCCAAAAAAACCCTCTCCAACAGTAGAAAAAACACAACTAGAATAATGTTTTAAATAAATACATAAACTAAAAGGTACTTGTCCACTGTTGCATGTCTTCCTCAGTTTTCAACTTCTGAATCTGCTGTGGAAGTCGAGCTCCCCTAACCAATCCAGATGCTGCTGTCATGCTGTTAATCAGTGTTGGACATGGGCTTCTTAGGGAAGCATCCCCACAAAATGTTGCTTTTTTCTACATCCTAATCTTCTCCTACTCTCTGTTCATGACCCTAGAATTCAGAACCTACTTTCCCGAGCACTGCAGTGAAAAGGCACAAGCACCCTCCCCACACAGGGTAGGAGCAGGGTGCTTGCATGATTGTGTGAAGTGTTGTCCCCGAGAGTGCCCTATGAATAGGTACACAGCATAACCAGGGTGGGTAGGGCATTGGTGAGTTGGGAGACGTGGCACTGGTTATGCTCCGCGGGACGTGCCGGCCCATAATGTCTCCTACTCAGGTTGGCGTCGCCACATGTGAGCTAACCCGGAGGGGGCTCCGCTACAGCTTGAGTGACCCTAGTGTATGTCCCAAGGGGGTGAAGCTCAGGGTAGGCGAGTGGCCAGGTGCGGGCCTCAAGCTGGACCATTGCCGAACAGGGGAGAGCCCCTAGATGGGGCCCCCTTGTGGTGAAGGTCAGCCCCCCTGTATGGAATACCTCCCAAGGTTGCTGAGACCCCTTTGCGGACGTAGGGCAGGAACCTTTCCCCACTGTGGGTGCAGTGTGGAAAGGCGTGCTCCCTTCCTACATCCTGCAGCAAGTGGTGATTAGCTGAGGGGATGAATTGTCCACCTGTCATTTCAAGTAGTGGGTGTGCCAGCACCAAAGCTGTGCTGTGCCCA
This sequence comes from Triturus cristatus, assembly GCF_964204655.1. Taxonomy (NCBI): domain Eukaryota; kingdom Metazoa; phylum Chordata; class Amphibia; order Caudata; family Salamandridae; genus Triturus; species Triturus cristatus. The sequence goes on from NC_140590.1 coordinate 849,630,870, forward strand.
TGTCCAGCTTGCTGGTGCCGGTCGGCCTGAGCCCTTGCACCAATGATGTTTCTAGACCCCCCCACCACCAGCCTGTCAAGGCAGACCGGTGTGTGCAGTGGCACCATGGAAGTGCCTAGTGCGAGTCTGGACCACCTATTGTCAGCTAGATAGTGCATGGACACCACAGTTGTCCTGGAGACCCAATCTGATGGCCTGCCACGGCAAGCCGGTGTACGCGCTGGTTCTAGTGTGGAGCCTTAAGGTTTCGGGCCCTTTCCCGATGCACTGCAGCATGAAAGTGTGTGCACCCTTCCAACACATGTTAGCAAGTGGTGTGGACATGATGTTTGTAAACGAAGATCAGACCTACCATTGTGGCCTGGGTGCACAATAATACCTTGGGTGTGGTTAACCTATATGTCCGACCTGCTCTCTCAGGCTGGGCTGCATGTTTCAAACATGTGTCTGACCTTCCATGGCAGGTCAGTGAGAGCACCCTTGCACACATACCCCGGCTGTTCCATAACAAGCACGGTCCATTTGGAGGAGGTCTTTCACCTCCACTAGGATGGGAGTTGAAGGGCTGGGCAGGAACCTACAGTTGTTCACTGCCCAGGTAGGAAGGAAGACCCATGAGGGTTCCCCTACCGAGGAAGCTTGCTTCCCTTAAGTTAGCATGGGGAAGGGGTCGCCAGTATCTCAAGCTACAATAACAGATTGCAGTGGCGGAGCCTCATGATGTTTCCTATCTATGGATTTGCTAGGCAGAATCCGTTCCAGTGGTAATGATTGGGCTTGGCATATCTTTCATAAAAATTACACTTATGAAAAGTGGATATTTTTATGCATCAAACTTTTTGTGTGCCATGGTATCTGGCGCCGGTCAACATCGGAGACTTGCGGAGCACATCTGGGCATTCCCCAGCGACAGCCGTAAACCATTGGGCATGCAATTGAAATAGCCAACTTCTGCCATTTGCAGGCATAACAGAATATATGGGGGGAAGAAAGTGTGACACCTGGCCTCTGTGACCAGTTCACAGCCCCCAAGGGGGTAGAGATTTTCATTTTGTGGCATAATGGCAGACAGGGTGAATAATTAGGGGACACATCTGTGGTTCACAGGTATACCCTTTGAACCTTCCCCCAACATCAAAGCCCCAATGGAGTATAACTACCTAGTGTCACCCCACTGTGGGTAGAGATCCGTTTGTGGTGACGCAGGATCGGAGGACCTGATCTGCATGGTGCACATTGCCAGAGGACTCTGATGTGCACATGGAGAATAACTGCCAGTAGAATGGACCAACTGTCTTCCTGAGTTGTGGCTGGCCTAGGCCAACGACCTGCTGAAGTGTGGCTCCCTGAAGTGGGCTCCCAACGACTCATTGGCTGGTCTCCTGTTCTCTCAGAGGTCTCAGGGATATAAAAGATCCCCTACGGGGCCTACACCATCTACCAAAACATCTGGAGAGTAGTGCCCTCTAAGTTCCCACCAGCCGTGGCCATCCAGGTCTGTCAAAATCACCCCCGCACCAGGCCCCACCACCCCACCGCTCTCACCTGCACGGGATGCAGCTGGTTCCCACATCGCCTGCTGAAAGCTGGGACGAGCTGTGTGAGTTGGAACTATGGAATCAAGACTGGAGCACCTAATGCAGATCTCAAGCAGTTGCCCACATCTACACCAAAGTGGTTCCTGTACTGCAGGGAACTCAGCACGCATAAGTGTCTTGTTGGTGAGCAGATACACTGGTTGCGGGATCCAACATGGCCCGCTTCGTCGACTGTGCCACATTTCTCTTGTGCACCATGCTGACTGCATGGCAATTGCGTGCGTTGTCCGATTTATAGGTTGTGACCCTCAGAGGTGGGGGATGAAACAATTGCAGAGTCCTATTCTACCTCATGAGGCATTGCTTAACTTGCGCTTGTGTGTGTGACCGGAAACGTCTGGTGCAACCGACATCAAGGTGTTCTGAACCTAGTGCCTTATTTCCAGGGACGGGAAGAATTACAACTCTACTTTATGTAACCTGAAGTGTATGGTGCGACTCATCTCATCATGCACCAGACCCTGTGCCTAGATTGTTGGGGCACAACCCAGATCAACGTGTAACTGACAGGGTGCCTCCTCAAGCCAAGGGGCTCCCCTGTGTGTTGTTCACCATTGACTACTTGCTCCCTCAATAGCCCCATCACTATGGAGCAACTGCCCTCCCCCCATCAGACCCTTCCAAACACTTTCTGGTGCCACATAGGAGAGAGAGGAATTGACCAAGCTGGAGGGATGCTTCTGAGAAGGTTCGGGAGCAGGTCAAAAGACTCTGTAACTCCCACATGCTTCGCAGAACTGGGTTGGTGTAAGAAGGCCCTGGTGGACCCTGTTTGTAATGAATTGTTGCTCTAAGCTGGTTTCTGCTTCGCCAACTTGTTGGTGAACTTCCTGAGTGGCACCAAGACCCCCTTTGTTTATGTCTACCTCTTGTATGTGCTATTGTCTATCCCCACCTGCTTTCAGGGGACCCAGACAAGGTGTGACCTCAGCCATGAGTGGCCCTGTGTCTGTAGGGAGGGGCTGGTGAACTCTCATTCGGGGTGTCTGGGACAGTGTGGGTGAATCAGAGGGTGGCAGGAGGTTTGGAGCCATGGGGTCTGCGGAGTTTTACCTATTGACCTGCTTGCAATCAGAGGCACTGCATTAGGGTCGGATACATATGTGAGTGAAAGTGTGGATATGAACCGGCTGGTACCTGTTGCATTGCGTAGCGGCGCAAAATGCCTGTGAGTATGTGGGAGCGACCTTCTGTGAGCTGCTTGTGCTTCATGATACCACTCATCATTGGGTTTATCCATGTGGCCTTGTCCCGTGGTGCTGCTAACAGTGTTATAATTCTCTGTATGTACATATTACTCATATCATTGCAGCCCAGGGTGCACCCTACAGCAGTGTGACATAGCATTATTAGGATTGTGAGGGTGGGCCGGGGCTGAAAAGGTGTTGCACCAGATGAGGGTGCTGTGGGGGGGATTAGAATCAAACGTTTCCCATTTGTGCATATTATCGGGATCTGAGCAACACAAACTAGGCCTAGTGCAGCTAATAATATTGCCAAGTGTGATTCATGCCCACGATTCCTTGATATTCATTGTGCATTGTTTAATGTGTGTGTTGAATATAAACAACATTTCTCAACGTCGTGTGAAGTCTCTCTTTTGTGTTATGTGGAACATTAATTGTGTGTGCATACAGTGCTCTTGCTCTACACATTGCTTTTGAAGGACACTTGACTGCTCAGTGCCAAGCTACCTAAGGGTGAGGATGGGTTGTACAGTGTGTGTAATCTCTTGCTCCTGATGGATGCGGTGCCTTCTGCCTGACTGGGGCACCCCTTTGTCCAACCAGACAGTGCCGGTTCCAACAATCATATTGATGGGTGCGTTGCCTTCTGCCTGGCTGGGTCACCCCTTTGGCCAACCAGACAGTGCCGGTTCAAACAATCAGCATGAGAGCAGCACCAGGATTGGACGGAGCAGACTGGCAAGATGCTCTTTTAGGCCCTGGAGGCCTGTGCTTGGTCTCCACCTGGCTGTCTAAGACAGCTGAGTGGAGAGCTTCAACATGCGCATGTCACTTTGGCAGGTTCTAGACAGCTGGCCAAAGTGATATGCGCACTTTGGAGCATCCAGCCAGCCAGCCACAGCAGTTTTCTCTAACCACAACTATGGTCAGTCACACTGGAAGTATATAGCTGGGGAAGACAAATGTATGCAGCATGTATGAGCATAGTATGCTGCACGATGATGGAATATACATGGCATTTTGACACACATTTTGTATTACTCTGATTTCATGACACCTCCCTGTTAACACTTGGTAACAGTGTCTGTGAATGACAGGGGCACATCATCAGCACCTGTGTCATACACAGACATACACAAATATGGACATATGCAACAGAAACCTGTCCAGACAACCTAAGTGACATTTATTTAACTTTGCTGCTACATCTGTTGAAACGTGATTTGTAATGTTGTGCCATTTGTGGTACGATCAAATTTGATTTGTGTTGTGCATCTGCAGATTATGCACTAGATGATGGTTTGTGTACCAAATGCACCAAGACTATAGATACGCTAACCATCGCCATAGATGTAAACATGCATGCTTCCTGTGGGCCTGCTTACATTGCCCGTACATTTACAATGATATGGCGGCTTGTCAATTCCAATTGATTCGGTGGGCAAGTTAAATTGTGTTGGCACTGTAGATTGGTAGCAGGTGATTGATACCTCCCAATACACATCACAATGTCACCAATCACACAGATCACACACAGAAAGTACATTCATGTACTTATTACAGTTATTGGTTACATTGGGGTCTTGGAAACTGTGAACCTCATCCTGGTAGAATGGGAGATGTCCACCCAGAAGACAAAAATAATGACATTTCATTGTAAATAGTGCAGTCAAAATGTCATATTAAAGACTATCCCTCACATGCATCATAATAGCCAATAGTGAATCCTTAATTGCGATTTTTAAGGAATCGCAATTAAAGATTCGCTATTGGCTATGCATGTAGGAATCGCAAATAAATTAGCGATTCCTACAAACGCCTGAATTGCGACTTGCAAATTGCTAGTGACAATTAAGGAATTGCTTCCCATTCATTCCTATGGGCCTAGAGGTACTCAAACATTGCGCATGAAATTTAAGGGTGCCACGATGACACCGTGTAGCACCCCTGAAATTGCTAAGTGAACCCATGTTGCGCACACATATGCCCCAAGATCATATGTGTGTGTAACCTTGAACTTTGAAAATACACTCTAGTGTATTTTTCAAAATTTTCGCTAATTACCATCAAGTTTCATATAACGATAATTAGCGTCCCCTAATAGCGAAATCGCTATTTTAAATATCATCATGCATTGCATTTGAGGCATCGAAATTTGCAATTCCTTAAATGCAATAGCAATTTAAGTAATCACAAATTTGCGATTCCTTAAATTACGATTGCTGCATTTGGGATGATGCATCCCAAATGCAAAAATACCTGTCGCAAAAGGGGCAGATTCTATGAATCTGCCAGTGTTTAAGATATATACAACTCTCTTCACACACATATGTATACATTGTATTAATACGAGATGCCGCTAGTCACCTTGCAGGACTGAGCTGGCTGGATGTTGAAGGACAGAGGTATCTTTCATCACATGCCTAAAGCATTGCTCAAACGTGATGTTTTCAGTACTGCTGGTCATCACAATATCTAGCTCCCTTGCACCATGACACATGGGGGACACCATTGACCCTAGACAGACCGAAGTAGTGCTGTGATGGGAAAGCAGGTATACATTGTATGTGACATTGTAAGTGCCATATCAGAGTTATGATGGCATTGGTGTGCAGCACGATGACCAGCGCAATGCAAGCTACCTTGCAACTTGGTGCAAGTGTGTGTGCCTTGTAAGCAGGTTTGTTTTATTTATCTTGTAAGGGCCACACTCCTGCACATCGATATTTGTCTGAGGCATATTAATCTCTATACGTGTGCTGCACGATACAGCACACATGGAACGTTTAACACAAATGGAGACTGAAAATATATTTTCTGCTTAAACTTCAACTGTGTAGGTCTGGCATTTTTGTGGCATTCCCATATCATTCATGTATATTAAATCAGGGAATGCTTTAAATTCCATGGATGTTCAATGTCTACAACCACCCACAAACAAATGATCAGCCCCTTTGCCCAGGGTATGACAATGCGACCATTGGCTCTGCGTAGCTTTACGCTGACTTGATGCAGCCACTCTGAGGCAAACAAATTGCCCTTATGTGACTTCCAAATAATCAATTTATTTATTGCATGATGCAATGTAAAACTACATTTCAACTTATGTCCCATAAATATTAGGTTGTCCATGACTGTTATAACTACATTACTACGTGCAGATGGTACATACGTACCTACCTACGGGGGCTCTGATCTCCAGTCCAAGGATGTGCACCAGATCAGCATCATGTGCCACTACGTCAGCACCAATGATGTTTGATTTGGGTGACAGTGCAATCCACTCTGAATATTTAGTCAGGTGCCGGCACACACACTCACACCTGCCCTTCGGCCCTTTGGTGGGAACCCCTGGCTGACCCTATCCCCAGATGAGTCAGAGGAGTCTCTCACCTCCCCCTCAGGTTATACCTACCCCTAATTAATATAACCCCAAAATAGACGTACACCCAACAATAAAAAGACAAATACTGATACAATACAGTACAAAAAGACACACAAAGTATACAATTCACACAAGCCAGGGACAGATCAGATAACAACAAGACCAAAATTGCACCAAACCACTAGACACTCTCAGAAACAGCTCCAACACCCAGCAGAGATTAACAGACTGTAAGAGAAAACGAAACTAACTTTCACACTAGCATGCAGCATGTCACACCCAGTGCATAATTTCTTGGGTGTGTCCTGCACTTTTCTGACAATTTCGTCAATTTTTCTAGTGCATTGCAATGCTTATAGGCATTGCATGATGAATACGCTGCGTGGTAGCCCTTCTGCACTGCAGTTAGTACCATGCAATGGAAGTGATGCACGGCTTCAGACCCGCACAGCAGGAGTGATGCGCGGTTCAGAGCAGCGTAACTAATCCAATGCGTAAGTTCTGAGTTGCGCAACAAGGAGAATGCGCTGGATCTTCAGTAGAAGCATGGCTTCTGCTGGATCAAATACTTTAGGAGCACTTCCAAAGTTCCTGGACTGGAGTGGCCACACTTGACAGATCAGAAGGACAGATGGCAGTGTCCAGGAGGCGAAGCAGGTTGGTTGGTAGTTATTTATGTCCCTGACACTTAGGGACCTATTTACAAGCAGATTAGCATAGGTCTTGCAGCACACATAGTGGTGCAATAGCAACCCAAGTCCTAAAAAGGATTTACACAGTACCCAATGCCATTTTGCATGGACCTTAGTATCGCCATAAATTAGGAGTAAAGAAACGCAGCAAACATTGTGGTGTTGCCTTACTCTGCCCTGGAAATGCATTCCATGGGCGTTTCCTGGATATTCCCATGCAACTCCAATATGGTTTTAGACGCATTGTCAAATTTGTCCAGCCCAAAACGTCATGCGCACTTAAGTGCACATATTTTATCGTCCCCAGCTTGCTGCGCTGACAACCAAGCACCGCCCAAAATCTGCTTCAGCACGGAAAAATAAAATAATAACTACATTGTGTTCTTATAATTTTCTTTTCTTTGCACTCCTGAGAGAAGTGGGGTGAAGCTCCTCTGCCTTAGTGGAGGAGCCGCCACTGCACATTGTCTAGCACATTGTATTATTTGCTTCTTTTAGAAAACAGTCTTGGGTGTACTGGATTTTCTATGCTGTATTTAGAGTCTAATAACTGGATGTAAGAACGCTGACTGACTTCACCATGCAAGTATTCATTGTTATATTGTTACAAATCACTTTACCTTTTAATTTGTGTACGCTGATATTGACTGGGACAGTTATTTATGTACACCAGCTTGACTTTATACAACATACAGTACTGGGGAATCTTCCTCAATCTATTTCAAGTGTTTTCTGGTAAATGAAAGTAAATGTTTTGTTTGAATTCATCTGAAATATCCAAGGCTTCCTCAAACAACTTTGAATTTAATTTTTGGACTTATTTTACTTAGTTTTCTCCATTCTTATGATGGAGCAAGGGGATCTGGAAACAATAATGCTGAAGATTATTCCGTGTCCATTTTTCTTCTGCTTCTGACTGAACCTGCACTAAAATGGGCAAAATAGAAAAAGATTTTCCAAAATTATGCACAAATTGTGGTGCTAATTTAGGAGCTGAAAGAAAACTAGCTTTATTAGCTCATTGTCAGGGTGCAGATGGGCAGGAGTTATTGGATAATTTTTCGAATATGTGTGCAGAAGAAGCCAATGTTCTAAATGAATATGAGAGTATTTTTAGGAATCTTGATGTATATTATCTACCCAGGATAATTGATATGCTAGAACTCTATCAATTTAGCAAACATATTCTGCGACCAGATGAATCTGTGGTTGTATTTGCCACTAGGCTCAGGAAATGTCATCCTCTTGGAAATTTGGAGAGTTGAAGATAGTCATCAGTGACCAATTAGTTTCATATTGCAAGTCAAACAAGATAAGAGATGCAGCTTAAAGTTGAGCCTTCTTTACATGATGTTTTAGCTATTGCAAAGCGTGTTGAACACATGCTTTCCGATTTAGCTGAACTGAAAAATGAGCTCAAAGGAGAAAGTGGAGATGTCAAAGCAGTGGCTGCTAAAAGAGGTAGTAAAATGCCTGCTCAATTTAGATGTGGTATTTGTGGCGATTAAGCGTCAAGGAAGGACTTCCCAGCTTTAAAAGTTAGTTGTGCTAAGTGTAGAAAAAAGGATCATTTTTTAAAATGTTGTAGGATCAGTTGCAAAACCAATGAGTGATGTAAAATAAGCCTATCAGGAGACAGTTTTGTTTGATTGGTGGCAAAATTCCTGGGCATCAATCTGATGCAGTTAAAATGAAGGACATTGGGGGCGTGTGAGTGCCATTACAAGATGGCGGCAAATCTTTGAGCTCCGTTTGGCACGGAGCTCCGACTTCTCCTTTCGGCTGCATTGGGATCTCCATCAGCGCCCACAGGATGGGTTCCATTTACACAATGTCTCTGCAATAGACCTCTTCCAGAAGTGGACCTGCAAAGCCCCTCCTGCTCTATTTCTTTGCAGAGACACTGTTACTTCACTCGCGGGTGGCCGCCATTTGGTGTGGTGCCTCACTCGAGCCTTCGGATACATTTTCTTCATGCGGCCAGCACTTACTGGGTGAGCTTTTCCTCTGCACCATCATTTATGCTATGATGCTTAATTCGTCTGGTTTCCTTTTTTTTCATTTCTTTTTCTTGTACTTTCAATGAATGCCTCACTATGAACTTTCCCTATTTACCCTACCGGCGAAGGAAATATTTTTTCTTTTTTCATCTGTGACTTTTCACACCCTGATATCTCTCTTTTATGGCATACTCAGTTCCTGAGTCCTGGAATGGATTTCTATCTTAATTAATCACTGGATCACCCCTACTTGCACCTTTTTCTCACAACCTGAGGAGTGGTGTCTGCGCTCACACATGTTGTGAGGTGTTCTTTACATGTGTATTACTTAGCAAATTTATTTTCTTACCTCCTCATTATTCAGTGGTGCTTGTTTTATTGATCACCTATTATGCTCCATGATCCATGGGCAGACGTATTACCCTTAAAGGGACTCCTCAACATCAACTAAGCTCTGCTAAAATGTCTACCGAATCGCTTAATCTTGCCAAGGCTTCCTCCTCCAGCACTAAACCTAAAAGGGCCAAAAATGATCCTCCGTCTCCAGTCAAGTTATCTTCCAATCCTGTCCTGGATGCAATTTTGGACGAACTGCGTGCTCTTAAACCTTTCATGAATGCCACTAATGAAAAACTACAGCTTATTGAGGACCGCTGGATTAATATGGAAGGCAAAATAACGGAAATGGAACAGCGTGTGGGCCACCTTCAAGACATAGCAATCAAAATTCCTCTGCTTGAACAAGAAATCCAAAGCTTAAGCTCCATACAAAGGACCTTGAAAATCGTTACGTTTTTATGGTTTACCGAAGAATATTGAAGGCCCTGATGTACTTTAATTTTTAAAGAAATTCTTGCCTGACCTTCTGGATCTTCAATCATCTACTCCTCTAAACATCCAACAAGCGCATCGTCTTGGTCGTCCTCAACTCCACTCTACCAGACCTCGAGGTATCATGCTTTTTCTAGAATTCACTGATTTGATGCATGTTCTGAAATTCGCCAGAGAGAAACGTCGTCTTGTTTGATCTTGTCATAAAATTTTCATCTCCCAGGATCTTTCAAATGCAACCAACGCTCGACGTAAGGAATTTCTGTCACTTCGTCCTCAAATGAGATCCCTGAATATTCGATATGGCATCTTACACCCTTGTCTATGTAAGATTACCTATGAAGGTGTTTCCCAGCTCATTTGATGATCTGTCTAAGTTAAGACTGTTCCTGCAATCCATCACCAGAACACCTATGGACACAAATGCACAATTTTCCTAAGCCCTTACATTGTTGTTTCCGATAATTGGCTTCTTGTTTCTAGTTTTTCATTTCCCAGTTATGCTCTCCAAATATGGGTTACGTGGCTGAAATATCTCTTTTTTATAAATATCACTTTTCTTCTCTCCGCTGCTGTTCTTGTTTCTAGGTGCCGACATGCCAGTTTCTCATCTTTCTCTTTTTTTGCTTCAGATCTGGCTTCACATTCTTGATCTGCCTCTTTTCTTCACCATCTTTCTCACTTCTCCCACGTTACCCTTCTTGTTATCCTTTCTTCCTCTTTTTCTTTTCTCTCTTTCCTTCTCCTTTTTCTCCCTTTGCAATTTTTCATGGTTTTTTTCTCCTTCATCTCTTTATGTTCTTTACTATTTGTTTGTGTGTTACTTATTGTTGATACATTGTGTCTTTTTGTCTTCATTGTTATTTTTGCAGTGTGCCATCATCTTATGTTCCCTTTTTTCCCATCCTTTTCTCTCCTTTTCCTTTTATCACTTTCTTCTTTTTCCATCTATCTTTACATCCTCATATGGGTTTTCTTCTTTTATCTCCACATGTTCTTTATACTTCTTTTGTGTTATCTTGTTATTGACAAATGGTGTCTTTTTGTTCTAATTGTTGTCTCTGCAGTGTGTCATCATTGTTCCTGTATCCTTGTCTTTAAAGTGATACATGCTTAATGTTGTGTCGTGGAACGTCCGTGGTTTGGGTCCCCCCGTCAAGCGTCAGAACGTACTCTCTCATTTATCAAAGTTAAATTGTCAAATTGCTTTTTTGCAGGAAACCCACTGTAATGATATTGAATCACTTAAACTTAGACGCCAATGGGTGGGCCAGGTCGTTTTTTTCACCTGTGGTTAATCGTAAGGGTGGGATTGCAATCCTATGTCATAAATCCTTACAAATTCAAATTTTTCCTACTGAACATGACACAAATGGACAATGGGCAATACTTCACGCCAAGGTCCATAACAAAATGATCACTTTCTTCAATATTTATGGACCAGTTAAACCTGACCCTGATTTTTGGAATATGATTAAATTAAAACTATCCTCCATTACCAATCCCAATATTATTGTTGCTGGAGACTTTAACAATTTGCTTGATCCTTTCTCCGATAGAAAATCAAAATACAAATTCAAACCTGATAAGTCTCATAAATTATTTCAATCTGCTATTGCCTCTCGTCCACTTTTTGATGTATGGAAGACCTGCAATCCTGATAAGTATGAATTTACCTTTTTCTCAAATGTTCATCATACTATGTCATGCATTGATTATATTTTGGTTTCAAAAACTCTACTACCCTCTGTTCAATCTTCAGAAATTGGATCTATTTTTATTTCTGACCATGCTCCTGTCCCCTCGTCATTTGATCTATCCCTTACCAACTCCAAACATGCCTGGTGGAGATTTAACAACTTACTCCTGTCTGACCAATCCTATATATCTGAGGCTATTTCTGTCATAAATGAGTTTTTTCTGTTCAATAAAGCTAGTGATACCTCTATCCACAACAATTGGGATGCCTTTAAGGCATCCTTTAGGGCTTTCACCATTGCATACATGGCCAAAAAGAAGAAAATATTGAACTCCCAGTATCTCTCTATTCTTAAACATATCAAATCTCTTGAACACTCTTTCTTTACATAAATTAGCTACAAATGATGCTTGTAATATTTTACTTAAAATAAAGTCCAAATATCATAGGGGTCAAAATAAAGCAGGTAAAATGTCGGCCAACTATTTTAAAAATGAAAACGGAAAAGAAAACCATTGGTCCTATTCGTACTATTACCACTAATAACTTACTTCATTCTGATTCTGACATTGTTACTGCTTTCCAATCCTATTATCATTCTCTATATATGGATGATACACATTCCTCTGACTGTGATACTCAGTCTTTCTATGATGATCTTCCCTCTCCCCTACCTGTGCCTGATACAATGACTCTCCTAGAAAATGATATATCTCTTTGAGAGATCCTTGATGCCACTAAATCTTTGGGGAGGGCCAGGGCTCCCCGTCCAGATGGTTTCTCTATTGAAATAATTTCTTCTTTCTCCTCTCTTTTTCCTCCTCGTCAACTTGAACTTTTTAATTCCTTCATATCTAAATCAAAACCTGAGGGATCTTTTTTAGAGGCTCCTATAATAATCACCCCTAAACCAGATAAATAACATACCCTATGCCAAAATTATCACCCAATCTCATTAACTAATTATGATTGTAAAACTTTTGCGAAAATTCTTGCCTTTAGATTGGATAATGTTATACCCCTACTAATCAAATCTGACCAATACGGTTTTGTTCGAGGTCGACTTACCTCTGATAATGCAAGGATGTTTTCTAATATTCTTTCGTTGGGGAAAAAATATCTTGATCCTCTGGCTGCATTATCCCTCGATGCAGAAAATGGATTTGATCGTGTAAATTGGCCATTCATGTTCAAAACTCTTCATTGATTTGATTTTGGTCTCAAATTTATTTCATTTATTAAATTATTATACTTTGCACCCCGGGCATCTCTTTCTATCAATGGTCTTCTATCCTCATATTTTAATTTACATAGAAGTACCAGACAAGGTTGTAAACTTTCCCCTCTTTTATTTCTTTTGTGCCTTGAACCTTTCCTTAAACGCATTCGTCATAACCCCTTAATAACTGGTTTTCAACATAAATCCCATGAAATCAAATGATTTGTCTATGCAGATGATATCTTGATCTATCTCTCTAACGCCCCTTCCTCTCTGCCTCCTTTCTTACAGGAAATTGATTTATACTCTAAGGTTTCTGGCTATAAACTAAATTTTTCCAAAACTGAGGTCTTACCTTTAAAATCCACCTGTTATCAATACGTGTTTTTTGACACCAATTTCAAATGGTGTACCTCTAAAATTAAATATCTGGGTGTATGGTTTTCCCCTACTATCCCTCACACTCTTTTACACAATTTTAACGCACTAAAACTTAAGATTCAAAACTCATTTAATTCTTGGTCCCCTCTTTTTCTATCTTGGTGGGGTAGAATGGACACTATCAAAATGATGATTGTTTCACTCATTCTTTCCCTACTTTCTATGCTACCATTTAAAATTCCCAATTACTATTTTAAACAATGTATCTCTCTCTTTACTAAATTCCTGTGGAATAATAAGCCATCTCATATTGCCTTATCTAAATTAATTAATCCAAAGACTGATGGGGGTGTGCCATTTCCTAATTTTAAATTATACCATGCTGCTTTTTTTACTCAGACAATTTTATGCTTTAAATAAGCAGGATCATGACTCACCGATACCTAGATGGATTACTTTTGAGCGCTCTTTACCACATGAATTCTCCTTTCCGACATTTGCTCTATGTCCAACTGTACCTTCATCTCTCAATACCCCATTTTAAAATATTCCCAACATTTGATACGCTCAATGTTTACAGATAGTGCTACCTTTCAGCAAGCATTTCTTGTCTCTTCCATCTGGTATAATAAATTCATTAAGTTTCGTCACAAATCATTCTACTTCAAACATTGGAAAGAAAAGGGTGTTTTTTATGCTCATCACCTACTATCCCATAATTCTGTCATACCCTTCACTATATTACAACAATGTTATAATTTACCTCTATCCTACTTTCCCCAATACTCACAAATATCAAATGCTCTACAGCCATTCTCGTTATCCCAAAATTGTTCTGGTGACCCCATTTCATTTGCATCCTTGACCCCTTTTAATACAATTCTCCCTGGCTCCACTCACAAAACCTCTGTTATATACAAGCTTTTGTCTACTCCCATATCTGATAGACCAAAATCCACCATAGAATTAGCTTGGGAACAGGACCTCTCTATATCCCTCACCACTAACAGATGGAACAAACTATGGCATAAAATGTTCACTACCTCAAGAACTGCTTACATTACTCAATCTTAATTTTTTCCCTACAATAGAGCACTCTGCACTCCGATGCATATTCATAAGAATAATCCCTCTTCTTCTCCCCTTTGTTGGTCTTGTCTCTCTTCAGATGGCACACTGTTACAATTAATATATTATTGTCCCAATGTTTTTAAATTTTGGAAGTCCATTTGTTTTATTTCCTCTAAGATATTTCATTGTAATATCCCATTATCAATTCAAAATGTATTTTTTGGATCCATGTCCGATGATTTCTCCGACACCTCACAAAAGTTGAAACTGTTTGATCTTTTTATTTCCCGTGCATTTAAAGCTATTTTAACCTGTTGGAAAGATAATTCTAAAGTTTGTATGTTGATAGGGTGGAATCTTATTTGCAATGAACATACTGTCTCATCATCAACGTTATCTCAGAAAATCAAAACTGACTTATTCTGGATTCCCCTTACTACTTTCCTATCTTCTCACCCATCTATACCTTAATTACCTATCTCATTTTTCCCTCTTCCCCTTCCCTCTCCTCTTCTCTTCTTGTTTTTCCTTCATCTTTTCCCTCTTTTTCTTTCTTTTTATTCCTTATTAGTAAACATTTACTCCACTATCACCTGTTTTAATATGTACCCTTAACTTTTCTTACTTATTTTCTTCCATAAGATGGTTTCTTTACCCCTTTTTCTCATTATCACTGTAACAGATTGTTACTTGCGATAATATCATTTGATGATATTCGTTTTATTATTCTACTGTTTCATCTTATGCTTCATTGTATCTTTGGTACTTTATTGTTATAGCAATAGAAATATTAAAAAAATAAAAAAAAGTGAAGGACATTGATGTGAATATGTTATTTGAGTCATTTTCCAAACTGAGTATGTTATATGTAGATGCTTTAAGGAATACTTTGCAAAATGTAGTAGGTTTATATAAAATGGATATTAGACCGGGAGGTTATTAAGGAAACCCATGGATATGGTAGGACTTTCATGCTCTTATTGAGTATAAGGATTATTTGTAAATTGCAAATATTATGTGGCTATTAAGGGGGGATTATATGTTATGATGGCCACGTCAGAAGGTGCTTATTTGATTCTCATTGCTAACCCTCAGGTTTGTGGGCATCAGGTGGTAAGTGCATGTGAGGATTTTCAAGCTTGTTATCATCTTAGTTGGCTTTGCAATTGTGATCTTAAGATCGAGCTAAAAAATATTCCACTTCAGTGGTATGTAAGGTCCAGGGAATTTCCTTGAATGTACAAGATGCAGTGTGTGCTGAGCTGAGAAGATTGTCTGCTAATGGCTTAATAGTGCTTGTTAAGGCTAGTCAGTGGTTGGCACCTGCAGTGGTACCCCGCAAAGCAAGCAGTGAGGTCAGGTTGCATGTTGACCTGCCAACACTGCCAAAAGAGGTAATTGTTGACAAGTTCCCTTTGTCACATTTGACTGAAATGTTATCTAGTGTTGCTTATGTAAGATTATTTACCTCCTTGGACCTTGCGTGAACTTAACCCCAAACTAACTTGCATAAAAAGTCACAGGATTATGCAGTTTTTATAACTCCTATTGGTACCTATAGGTTCTTTAACAGGTCATTTGGTTTTGGTCTCCAGCATCAATATTTCAAAGGGCGTTAACCATATTACTAAAGATAGGAATTAAATACTTTCAAGATGATGTGCTTATCTTTGACAAACATGGAAAGAGCACAATCTTTGTGTACATCAAGTTTTACTCTACTTGTGTAAGGCTGGTCTGATGCTCCAGAGTAAGAAGCGTCAAATTGAAATAGAGGACATTTTTATCTTCGACATACAAAATCAGGGGAAGGTGAGAAACCTAAAAAGAGTTGGTGGATACCATCTGCTGACTTGTGTTGTCCAAGAGTAGGGATAAAATGACATTGTTTTTGGATATGGTTTAATGTTATAATCACTACATTCCAAACTTGACTAGCAAGTCTGTGGCACTCATGAAATTGTGTAGGAAGTGTTTAAACTTTGAGTGGAGGATTGATATGATAAGGAATTCAACTTGATCGGGGTGGGTTTACAAAAGAGCCTGATCTTAAAGCTTTTTTGCTATGTAGAGACACTATTAAGATCACTTACGCGAGTCAGCGAGGTGCTGTTTTGTTGCAGGGAAATTGTGGTCTAGAAAGAGTAATTTTGTATGAATCAAGGATACTGAATGGTGCTGAGAGTAATTAGAGAGAGAGACTTGGCTTTTAAGTGTTTTGAAGTTGCTTAAAGACTTCTTGTAGGACGACGCTTTTATGATTTCTTCAGATCAGAATCCTCTTTGAAAATTTATGATGAAGGGCTTGAATTCTGACTCTGTCTGCATTCATACTTGGGTAGTTAATCTATAGTAACAGGGTGCAAGTTTCATGATGCCGGAAGGCCTTTTTAGATTGGTTTCATGTGTGGTTTCGGATGTTGAGGTCAAAGGCTATGATACAGGTATACAGATGAATGTTGATGTGATTTTATAAGTTGCAATTTTGAGAAAACTTGGAAAGAGGAAATTTATGAGGATGTGATTTTGCTAATTTACCACAATTTCATGATGAAAAAGAGGCCTGAGAATGTAAACTGATCAGTTCTAATCTTCATCCATATTGGTGTGTGAGGAAGGAGCTTGTTGAGTATAGTGGTGTTCACATTGCCGTGCACAAAACCGGTGTCACCTCCTGGTCCTTGGGAGGAGATTCCACTGGATATTGTTGGCGCTCTCAGGGATGAAGATGTCACACCTTGCATGATAGTGGCTCTGGATATGTACTCTTGTTAACCTGAAGTGTCCGGTGTTAGACATATTTCCTATGGTTCCGTCATATGTTTTTTGGAAGACTTGTTTAGGCAAGGTTTTCTTAAACTGCATCTGAAAGTGGTCCCCAGTTGCGTTTTTGAAATATAATATATAATATAATATAAGAAATTCCTGTGTGTATGTGCCTGTTTATGGTATTACTCATAGAATGTTCTTTGTTCCATCCATAGTCTAATAATAAGGCTGAGCCCCTTAAGACACTGAAGGATGGCATACAACTTGCCAGAGCTAGTGCTTTGAACTGGAAGAGGGTGTTGCAGTAATGCCTGGTTAGTTATCAACTATGCTCTCATTCGACCACTAGCAAGATGCCTTTTGAGTTGTTTTGTGTCTGTGTTCCTGATTTCAAATCCCATCCTGATTGGATAGGATGATGGAAAGGAGTGGTGGAGGATGTTTCAGTGAAGGATAGTTGAAGAATGAAAGAAGAAAGAAAGTAATGTTGAGCATGCTATTTTGATGAGAGGAAGTGTATGAAATTACCAAGGTTTGTGTGTGGGATTTAGTTAGAATCATTTCTCGCGTGGCTTTGAAAAAAATGTCAAAATACTCTGAGCACTTGGGGGAAGTTAAGCTCTTCTGGAATGCTGTTAAAACCAATGATGGTAGAATATGGAATCTGAGTAGAGTTTTAACTCACAACCCTGGGGAGAGGAGTTGGTCTAACGGCTAGGGCGGTCGACCTCGAATCTGGGTAACTGGGTTTGAGTCTCGGCAATGACGCTGAACATCCTGTAATTCTGGGCAAATCACTTTGGGGCATATTTACAAAGGTTTTATCTCCACTTTTTTGGCTTTTAAAGATAAAACTATCGCCCTATTAACAAGAGGGTGCTAACATGCATTAGCGCATGTTAGCACCCTTTTACCCAACGCCTCCCTTTGCATCTCTAATGAGATGCAACGTGGGCGTCACTGGGCAGGACAACCTTGTAAATTCACATCGCTATATTTACAAGGCTGCCCCAGCATTTTAGCACAAGTTAGTTTTTGGAAAAAAACGCTGTTTTCTCCAAAAACTAACGTCTGCTAAAAAGCAGACTTACCTATCCCTAACATTGGGGTGGATTATGCTGATACGACCCTGTGGGTCGTATCAGCAAGGTTATCGCCGTTTTGCAGGGAACATCGCTGGAAAACCAGCGATGTTCCCTGCAAAAAGGCGATTTCCCCGCTATCTCTGGAATTTTTATCGCCCTGGAGTAACGCGTTGTTAATAGCGCGTTACCAGGGCGAGAAAAAAAGGAGATAGACGGCGATAAATAATAAAGCGCTAAGTGTGCTTTGCGTTTATTTATCGCCGTCATTGTAGATATGCCCCTTAATCTCCCCGTGCCTAACAAAAATGAATGTGTGTCATGTAACGTAACTGGTGCTATGTAAAGTGCTCTGATGCCCGATTCGGGTCAAGTTTGCGTTATATATAACTCTGCAAAAAAAAAAAATAATGAAATGGTCTTTGTCTTCTAATGAATGCAAAGTTGTTTCTGAGCTTTGGGTTGTAGACATTTGTTATTGTGTGAGTGACCGTCTTCCATGAAAATTCATTGTTTGTAATCTGTTTTGGTGTGTTTTTGTGGATGATGGGTTGGTTAGCTTGTGGGACTTTATACTTTTAGAGGATTTTTTTAGCTGTCCTTGTTATAATACTATATTATCGTCTCACTTACTACATGGAAATGTTGTGATTTATTCAGTTTGTATAAAGAAACGTTGTGTGGTATTATAGGCACTACATTGCCTTGCAGTCTGCTGCTTGAATTCTGAGAATGTTCTCTGTTTCTCTTGTTGCACCGTTGACCTCAGGATTAACACAATAGTAAACATATAACACATAATTCTTTAAGGAGGAACATTTAAAAAAAGGAACAAACATCTTTAAGCTGATCCTTCACAAGCCGTTGAAAAACAATAATGAATCAAGAAGATAGGGTAGTTTGGACGAATGGAAGCCAATGATTGGACAGCTGTGGTCTGACTAAATGCATTACACGCTTAACCTTGCAGTGGTAGCAGTTGTCCAATCTTTTGACTTATGCTGAATATTTCCTCCGATGGCCGACGGAGTAGGGCCAGTCGAAGGAGGGGTATTACACAGTCTACCCTATTTAGGGTGGTTGGCATATCCTGTTTGTCAACATCAGGAGAAACCTAGTGGTGATATAAAGGAAGAAAACAAAAATGACCCTCACACCCTGGAAAAACTCCAGGGCTTATTTACAAGCCCCTTGCGCCACTGGTGCATCATGTTAAAAGTGACGCAGCGGTGGTGCAATGGGCTTGTAAATAACCCGCTCTGAGTTTTGGATTTATTAGGTATTTGTTATTCTAAAACAAACTCCCACTTTGCGAGTTTGCTTTTAAAAAAAACATTTTTAAAACCAGTATGTCTCGCAAAACTGTCAACATTTCCAAACTATTTCTCAAACCACTGGACTGACAACTCATCTTAAAAAGATTTCCCCAGTGAAGGCTTGTGTTCATACATGCACTGGGTGCCGGCCAGTTTTTTGTAGCCTAGCGCATAATTTGTATGAGCACAGGGCAACCCACATGAAAGTGTTCCTGACATAGACCAGGCCATGTGCCATATAAGTGTAATGCGGTCCAGGGATTTCCTGAGAGTGCTGATTATTCACAATCTCCAATCCAAATAATAATATTGTCCAGACATCAGTGTTGTTGCTGCTATATACCCTACAGCACAAGTGCTTAAAGACATCCATCCTCTAACATTTACCACTTCCAGCATTCAATTCAAGGTCATGTACATTGTACATGCTTTCCTTGAAGCCCATTTAACATGTACACACTCCAACACCCAAGATACACACATCCCCCGGGGACCCATCCTCACCCAAACACTGTACTACACATAAACTGATCCACCAAGTCAACACATAACACCACAAAGGCAGTAGGCATTGACTAACTTATCTAAGAAAAGGTTCATGAATATCAGCTAATGTAAGGGAAGCAGAAACCTTAATCATCTTGACCACTCTGCTTTCTATCTTTCCTAAAACCACCAACTTCTGAAAACTAATTTAGAGTAGAATTAAACTAATGCTAGAATCCACTATATGTGCATAATTTCAACTCATTTTCTTCAAAATAGCAAACAGCTAAAGGCCCGATTCTGATCTCGCTGGGAAAGCTCTCCGTATGACTCGGATCCGGAGGGCTTTCCGAGCGAGACGTGCTCTGGGAGTCCGAACGAGTGAGTACGATTCTGCCGTACGCTTACAGACTCGGTTCGCTCGGACTCCCATTGAACTCTATGGGAGCCCATGTACAGACATGTACACAGACTCCATAGCAGAAAAGGAGTGGGTGGGGAAAAGCGTAAACCCTGTGACGGGCACCCCACGGTGCCCGCCAGACTGTGCATGCCTGGATCGTGGGGACCCTTGGGCACACCCCTGTGACAGATTCGGAGGGCCCCAGGTGAAGGGGGACTGCTACAGCCCCCTGAAGTATGCTTCCCAGAGCCGTTTCATCTCGCTGAGACCGAGGCGAAGTGGCTGTCCGTTTCGTGCATCATACTCGCTGGGAATTCGGCTCCATAGCACGGCACGATTTGGCTACAAATTAGTTGTACAGACAGGTTTGGGTCCCGGAAATGATTCAGTTGGCGTGTACACGATCTTCGCATCATACTTGGTCATCCGGACCTGTGTACGATTTGGTCGTAAACAAGGGCTACGAATCAGATCTGGGAAAGCCAAATCCCATTTGAAGGCCTTCCGAACGACATCAAAATCGGGCCCTTAACCCCTTCGATGCGCATGACGGAGCGGTTCCGTCATGCGCATCGGTTGCGCTGTGCGGATGACGGAACCGCTCCGTCATGGCCCCGCCCGTGCACGAACCCTTCAGCACAGCGCGGTAATCCGCGCCGCACTGAAGGGGTTAATAGAATACTCAAACCAACACATTCTGCTATTACAGATGCTGAATGTTAGCTAAAGCCATTGATCCTGATATTATAGAACACTACACTGCACATTTTTTTTGATGATATAAAAATTGTAGGTGCAAAAAGGAAGCACTTGGATTTTCAGTTTTGAATTTGTTTACTGTACCTTATAACGCTTCCTTTCCCTACTGTCCTTCATAAATGCTGAGTTTTTCAACAAATGCACTCCATCTTGCACAGTGGAATTTTTACTGAAATTTGAAATCAGTGAAATAGAGAGTGCATTGTTCCAAGTCAAGGTTAATTGTGACAAAATTATTTCACTCTTTCTAATTTTGATTTTTTGTGAAGAAAGCTGTATCGTAATTCTATTGTTCACATTCGTGCTTCAACCCTAATATCAAATACCTATCCCAAGAGCCTGAGTGTCGGACTTCAACAATCCATCTTCACCAGCAACAATAAGGCAGTAGCCCTGTATCAGGTGACCTTTGCAATGATTGAAGAATGAAACCCTTGCAGTACTAGTCCTCACCAGGAAGGGCAAATGCCTCACACCAGCAACATCTCCCTCCTGCGTCCACCAGAGAGATCTCTGGGAGTGGAATCATCCCGATTGTTCACAGGTATCCATGGCAACCTCATGCCCAGAGATCTCTGGGAGTGGAATCATCCAGATTGTTCGCAGTTATCCATGGCAACCTCATGCCCCACATTGTCCAGCTTTGTTAGCCTGCCTTGGTCCGATGTAAACACTCCACCAACATGTCTACATTGCCTTCATTGGATAGCTAGAATAAAGCTCAGTAAAAGAGACAGGTTTAGAAAACATGAAGAACCTTAACCTTATTATTATACGATATGTTACTGACATTCTATTCAAAAACATGCATTAAAAATAAAAATATTTTTGGGGAAGTACTACTTTTAAAATAGTCATGTTTAATATTCTATGTTTGGTTGTTGAAAGTTTCAGCAGCAAAATCTACTGTCTAGGACATCGTGCCACTTTACCGTAAAAGATTTTATGGGGAGGGTACCCACTTTAAATTGGTGATATAGTTTTCTATCGTCAGGTCTCGCGATAAAATCCCAGTATGCCTCAGGCTTAAATTCATACCTATGTTCTTGAAAGATGCCTGTCAGGTAAGTACTACTCACCAATGACATGGACTTATAAAAGATCATGTCCCTATAGAGTGCTTTAAAATCATTTTTTGATGGGAAAAAATTCCCTACTGGGTCCTCCCATAAATGGCTAAGCCCCATATCAGATAATGTGCCCTTAATCTTTTGCAACCATTTAATTTTGGAAGACAAGTCTGCTTCTCTAATATACTTAACTGCATTAGCATATGGTGCAAACTCCAGGGTTGTCCATAACCGTCTCCAATAAGCCAAGGGTTTAAAACCTGCTGTCTCCTCAAATGAAGTACATCCCAGATATACTAGTAGGGGTTTGAGAGGAGTCGATTGAGGGAGACCAGTCAGTAATCTCAGGAACTTATTCTGGGCAACAACTAGGGGACCTAGATTTTCGAAGCCCCAGAGCTCTGCACCATAGATTATCGATGCCCTGATTTTCCCTTCATAGATTGTTAGCGCTGGCCCTACTGGTTTTTTATGGGATAGCCGATGTTCTTTTAATAGGGCGCCTGCTAATTGGTTATGCCTGAGAACTAGTAAATCTATCTGGGGTTTCCAATTCATTTTCTTGCCCATTGTTACGCCCAGGTACGTAAAGGTATCAGTTTGCTCCAGGGACGCATTGTTCATTTCCACCCTGCCTTTCACTATTTTATGTTTGTGCAACACAATGAACTTGGTCTTATCGAAGTTAACTACTAGCTCATGGTCGTTGCAAAAAACAGTGAATCTGTCGAGGGCACGTTGCTGCAAAAAACAGTGAATCTGTCAAGGGCACGTTGCCAATACAATCACTAGAGAACCCTACTAACTGTTAATTCATTCAGTCATCAAGCAGTCTTTGAATCTTGTTGGTGTACCTACAGCCATCCAACCCTTCACGGTCCACCATAGTACCCTTGACCACTCTGATGGAACCTGTAGATGAACACCTGAAGGCTTTCTTGTCATGTTCGTGTTCGGTAGCCCCTCTTTGGATGTAGCAGTACCTGATCCTGGGGTCATTGTACAATGCCACACAGATTCATACTCAGTCATTGCAAGGTGTGGGGTACTGGGTGAGTTTGGCATTAATCCACCTGGCTCCCTGATATGCGTAAATACACCTAGAGTTGTTGTAGGTGGGTCTTGAAGTAGTTCCATGGGATATGGATGAAAAGTCTAGTACATCAGTCCGCAAGCCATTGTTGAGGTGCTGGGAGCGCCCACCAGATGTGTGGCAGTCACACTACACATATTAGGATGCACCCGCCATACTGGCGGGTGCATCATGGGTTTTTAACATTGCCGACTGTGCTGCTGGCTACAGCACTGTACGCAAAGTTTAAAGTGCTTGCCCTGCATTTCCCTGCACCATGTGGCAGGCACCAAGCGGTGGCTGCCACTTGGTGCATAGAAATGCAGGCAGGGGGTACCATGGCATGGTACCCCCCCAGTGCATCCCCCCACACAGAGGGGGCCCACAACGGGCCCCCAAATCCAGCCTTCATCTGTCTTTTTGCAGCGGGATGACCGCTGCAAAAAGACAGGTGGAAAGGGATTTCGTAATCGTACAGCGGTGCCTGCAAGGCATCGCCGCAATGCTGCCCTGTGTCCTAGTCCTGCAAGGCGGGCGAAAAAGGACCACCTAGCGGAACCGTGACGGATGGACTTTCCGTCTGCCACGGACACATTGTGATTCCCACCGCCATTCTAATTTGGCGGTGGGAATTTCATGTGTGATGGCGGTAGGACCACCATAATGAGTCCCTAGGTTTTGAACCAGTACCCCGTCGTATTTACCCAACGGAACCTCTTGTAGCTTTATAACTATTAACCCAGGTTCCGAGGGATACAGGGTGACTCCATTGATCTTACTGAACAAGTACAATTCACCAGGACAGTGTTTACTCAGCCCTCTAGGCCTCCCTAATCAACAACATAGCTTTTGGATGACTGTAAGAAATGGGATTATTGGTTGAGGAAGGGTGGAAGCCCCACTCAAGCAACAACCACAATCCTTGTCAGGGTGAAACACAATAGTCACTAAATTAATCTGTGCTTCACCATCTATTAGCAGGGTACAAAACTAGCCAAGCTTAACTTTAAAGCAATGTTTAAAATATTTGTGCAATACACATGTAGTAATATAGTGAAAACAAAAGACAAGAAAAATCCTAAACCAATTTAGAAAGATAGAGACAATTTTATTAAATAAAATGATACCAGAAGGATAAACATCCAATCAGTAGAACCAGAGATATGAAATTTCAAAGGGGCATATTATCAACGGCCAGAGATGATTATCACTGGTCGTGCTTAGCGATAATAATATTATCGCAGGCTATCTCTGGAATTTATCGCCCTAACAGCGCGTTAATAACAACGCATTTCTTCAGGGTGATAAAAATTCCAGAGATAGCGAGGTCATCGCCCTTTTGCAGGGAACATCGCTGGTTTTCCAGTGATGTTCCCTGCAAAACGGCGATAACCTTGCTGATACGACTCACAGGGTCGTATCAGCATAATCCACCCCCTATGTTAGGGATGGCTAAGTCAGGATTTTAGCAGACGTTAGATTTTGGCGAAAACGTTAGTTTTCGCCAAAATCTAACGTCTGCTAAAATCATGTGGGCTGCCTTGTAAATATCGCGATGTAAACATCAGCGATATTTGCAAGGTAGTCCATCCGGGGTACACCAAGTAACGCCCAGTTTGCATCTCATTGGAGATGCACATGGAGGCGTTGGGAAAAGGGTGCTAAAATGCAACTATGCATGTTAGCACCCTCTTGTAAATAGGGCGCTGGTTTTATCTCCGCTTTTTTGGCTTTGTGAGCCAAAAAAGTGGAGATAAAGCCCTTGTAAATATGCCCCAAAGTTTTAGTATGAGGATGGGAGAGAGGATGGAGTTATGGAGTGCTGATGTCAGGCGTGGAGTGCTTAATGGCTGGGCTACCAGAAAATTGACTATGAGAGAGTAAAGTGGAAATATCTGCAAACCCCTGGGTCATGCCACATACCATGCACAATCTTCCTTGCTTGCAGAGGGTCCTCCGGGTTCTCGGGTATTTGGCCAGCCTGTTGCCCTGTGGCTCTATAGCCTTCCGGAGCTGAAGCACTGTGACTGACAGACTAGTGCAATGGTGCAACAGACTGTCAGAGAGAGTGTGAAGAGTGTGGCAGAGCAGGGGCAGTGTGGGAGCTAGGTGGTAAGTGCACAGGCACCAGACAGATTATCTTGTGAGCAGAGACAGCAGGCGTTAGGTCAGTGCAACTAGCTTACTTAACCCTTTGGGTGCTCAGGAAGGCCGGGAGCCGTCCTGAGCCACGGTGCTTGTGTATTCAGGACGGATCCCAGCTGTCCTGACACAGGGCACCAGAAATCCCTTTGGTGTGGGCACCAGAGTGTTTTTTTTTCCGCCAGAACAGCTTCGGGAGCTTCCCCTGCTCCAGAGGCTGTCTATGTAGTTTCTGTGAAATGACGACCAGTGTGCACGTCACGCTGACGTCATTTCATAGAAACCAAAACTCAAAAGAGCCAATAGGCTCATTTCAATTTCACTTTCTACCTGCTCAGGGGGTATCGCAGCCCCCTGAGCACGTAGAAAGTCAGGAGAGGTATCATTGGAAAGGGGAGAGTCTCCCCTATCCAATGTATGCCTCCCTAGTGGATCACTGCTTGGGGATTGCCCCAGGAGGGCGATACCAAGCAGGGATCAACCCACTAGACATCAGGCAAGGGCCTTTGCTACCCCCAATTATTTTGGGGGGCAATTCAGTCTTTCTGCCCCCACTGCGGGGCAGAAAGCCCAGTAGCTCCAGGGATTTTTTTGTTTGTATCACTACAGGGGTGGGGCTGCCCAAGACGGGCATGATAATGCCCCCAGTGAAATTCCAGTCTTTCTGCCCCCCGGGAGCCAGATGGGGGCAGAAAGCCCACTAGAAGCCAGGGATTTTTTGTTGATTTAGGGATGGGGGCTGCCCAAGATGGGCATGCCAATACCTCCACCCCTCAGTAAAACTCCAGTCTTTCTGTCCTCCCTAGGAGGCAGATGGGGCA
This sequence comes from Triturus cristatus, assembly GCF_964204655.1. Lineage (NCBI taxonomy): Eukaryota > Metazoa > Chordata > Amphibia > Caudata > Salamandridae > Triturus > Triturus cristatus. Next base: position 849,656,853 of record NC_140590.1, read on the forward strand.
GTGGCCCACAATCTGCCCCCCCCCTGGGGGGCAGAAAGCCCACTAGAAGCCAGGATTTGCTTGTAATTTAGATTTAGGGGTTGGGGGCTGCCCAAGATGGGCATGCCAATGCCCCCACCCTCCCCCAAAAATGACACAGTCTTTCTGCCCTCCAACGGGCAGATGGGGGTAGTAGCCCATAATATGCCCCCCAGGGGGCAGAAAGCCCACTAGGCACCAGGAAGTATTATTATTTTTTTTACATAGGGGTGGGAGCTGCCCAGAATGGGCATGCCGATGCCGCACCCAAAATAAATTGCTAGTATCTTTCTGCCCCCCTGGGAGGCATATGGGGGCAAAAGCCACTTATCTGCCCCCCATAGGGCATAAAGCCCACTAGGCATATGGGAATATTTGTTTTCAAAATTCAGGGGAGAGTGCCGCCCAGAATGCCCAATCCTCCCAGAAAAGTGCCACTGCCTTTCTGTCCCCCCAGGGGGCAGATGGGGACAGTATCTACTCGCCTGCCCCCCCCCCCGAGGGGGCAGACAGCCCACTAGGCACCGGGGATTGTAACTTTTTATTATACGTAGGGGTTGGACTGTCCAGAATAGGTATGCCAATGCCCCACCCCAAAACCAAAATTGCCAGTCTTTCTTCCCCTCAGGGGGCAGATAGGGTCAATAGCCCCTTATCTGCCCCCCAGGGGGCAGAAGGCCCAACAGGAATCAGGGAATATTTGTTTTCAAAATTCAGTGGTGGGAGCTGCCCAGAATGAGCATGCCAATGCCCCCAACACCCCCCAAAAATGCCACAGTCTTTCTTCCCCCCAGGAGGCAGTAGCCCCTGATCTGGCCCCCTGCAGGACGGCAGAGAGCCCACTAGGCACCAGCGATGATGCAGAATCTTTATACTTGGGGTGGGGGCTGCCCAGAATGGGCATACCAATGCCCCCACTCCCCCCAAAAAATAGCCACAGTCTTTCTGCCCCCCTTTGGGACATATCTGGGCATCCCCCCTCCGATTTCCCGCCCACAGGGTGGTAGAAAGTCAACTAGGCATTAACTGTTTTTTGAAAATGTGCATACCTGTGGATTTTGGGCCCTAGCACAGCCGGCACTTAGGGAAACCCAGCAAACCTGTGCATTTTTTCAAATTAGACACCAAGGGGTGACTTGTGTGCCTCTCACCAATTTCTGTTACCCAGAATACCTTGCAAACCTCAAATTTACTTTAGAAAAAAACACATTTTCCTCACATTTCCGTGGTGGAAAGGTCTGGAATCTGCGTGGATCCACAAAATTCCACCCACCCTCCATTCCCCAAAGTCTTTAGATAAAAATGGTACCTCACTCGTGTGGGTGGGCCAAGTACCCGCGACAGGCAAGGGCCCAAAATTTATTGTGGAGACATCAAAATTACTTATCACAAAAACAAAACAACTTGTTTTTGCAAACGGGGTCGTCTTGGTTTTTGGCCCCGGGATCGGCGGCCATCTAGGGAAACCTACCACACCCACACATTTGTGAAAACTATACACCTGGGAGAATCCAGGGAGGTATGGCTTGTGTGGACTCCCCAATGGTTTCCTGCCCAGAATCCCCTGCAAACCCCAAATTTTGTTAACATTTTAAATGTTCTCAAATATCTGTGGGGTTAAGCTGTGGGATCACCGGGCTGACACAAATTTCCTACCACCCAGTGTTCTCCCAGGTCTCTCAATAAAAATGGCGCCTCACTTGTGTAGGTGGGCCAAATTCATGTGACAGGCAAGGGCCCAAAACGTATTGTGGTGACATCAAAATTACCAATCACAAAACAACCTGGTTTTGCTAGGGGGTTCACCTGGGTTTTTGGCCCCGGGCTCAGTGGCCATGTATGGAAATCTACCAAACCCACACATTTCTGAAAACTAGACATCCAGGGGAGTCCAGGGAGGTATGACTTGCGTGGCTCTTCCAATGTTTTCCTACCCAGACTCCCCTGCAAGCTTTAAATGTAGCTGAAAAATCAAATTTTTCTCACATTTTTGGGTAGGAAAGTTGTGGGATCACTGGGCTGGCCCAAATTTCCTACCACCCAGCATTCCCCCAGGGTCTCCCAATAAAAATGGAACCTCACTCGTGTGGGTAGGCCAAGTACCCATGACAGGCAAGGGCCCAAAACATATTGTGGGGACATCAAAATTACCTATCACAAAACGACCTGGTCTTGCACGGGCAGTCACCTGGGGTTTTGGCCTCGGGTTCAGCAGCCTTCTACGGAAACCTACCAAACCCACACATTTCTGAAAACTAGACACCTGGGGGAGTCCAGGGAGGTATGGCTTGTGTGGACCTCCCAATGTTTTCCTACCCAGAGTTCCCTGCAAACCTAAAATGTACCTGAAAAAATCAAATTTTTCTCAAATTTCTGTGCAAGAAAGTTGTGGCAACACCGGGCTGACACAAATATCCCACCACCCAGCGTTCCCCTGGGTCTACCGATAAAAATGGTACCTCACTCAAGTGGGTCGTCCAAGTACCCGTGACAGGCACGGGCCCAAAACGCATTGTGTAGACATCAAAATTACCTATCACAAAACTACCTGGATTTTCAAAGGGGGTTACCTGGGTTTTTGGCCCGGGCTCGGTAGCTATGTAGGGAAACCTACCAAACCCACATATTTCTCAAAACTAGACAACGGGGGGAGTCTAGAGAGGTATGGCTTGCATGGACCCCCCCCGCCAATGTTTTCCTACCCAGAATCCCCCTGCAAACCTCAAATTTGCTGAAAAAATCATATTTTTCTCATATTTCTGTGTGGGAAAGTTGTGGGATCACAGGGCTGACACAAATTTTCTACCACCCAGCTCTCCCCAGGTCTCCCAATAAAAATGGGACCTCACTCACGTGAATGTGCCAAGTACCCACAGAAGGGAAGGGCCCAAAACATACTGAGGAGACATCAAAATCAGAAATGACCTGGTTTTGCAAGGGGGGCTCGGCGACCATCTAGGGAAGCCTATCAAACCCACGCATTACTGAAAGCTAGACACCTGGGGGAGTCCAGGGACGTATGGCTTGTGTGGAACCCCCAACCTTTTTTCTACTCCAATCCCCTGCAAACCTCAAATTTAGCTGACAAAAGTCACTGTTTCCACATATTTTTGCGTGGGATCACCGTGCCTGCACAAATGTCCTACTATACAGCGTTCTGCTCAGTCGCCCGAGTAAAATTAAACCTCACTTGTTTAGCTGTATTTTGGCTAATTTCTGGGTCCTCTCCAAGGGATTTTACAAATCCTGGATACCTTTAAAATCCCCATGATGTTGGAAGAAAAAGACGCACATTTGGCGTGGATAACTTATATGGGCAAAAAGTTACAGGGGCCTAAGCACCAACTACCCCAAATTGCCCAAAAAAGGCTCAGCACAGAGGGGAAAAGGCCTAGCAGCAAAGGGATTAAAGAAGCCTGGCAGTTTACCGGTTGCCCCATTTTGCCTGCCTGCTACATGTCAAGCTACCAAAAGAATTCCTGGCAGTTTCATTGTGCCCCCACCCAACCTACCATTGGTACTGTTGTACAGTTCTATTGTGGATTGTGGTGTGCTAAATACCCAGGTGTACGCAAGGTGGCATACTAAGACCAGCCAGCCATGTCCCATGGTGTTTGCAGTACCGGTTGGATAGCTAGACAGAAGAGAGTTTGTACACCTGCTCTCCTGTTCTTTTGGAGATTACTATCTTCACATCGTACCTTTTTTTATTGAACCTAAAAAGACATTTCCTGCTTCATGAAAAGGCAACAACTCACAAGCAGATCTCCTGCCTACAGTGAGTTTACATCCCAGAAGCGTGACATATTAGCATGATTATGCCACTTCATTGTGAACAATTAAAAGGTATAGTGCACATACAACCCATTGGTGAAATGCCCTGAGTCACACATTGACCCTGGCCAAAGAACTGCACCACAAAGCACGGTGTCTCAAATGAAGTGATGGGGAGGCACACACACTTGTAAACCAAGGGGACAGCTGACACCAAAGTGAAGTGTACTGCATGTCAGTAGGGGACATGGCAGGAGTGTACCATACACAAATAGAGGTAGTGCAGACTCACAATGGGTAGGCATCTGAAGCAGAGATAGGAGGTGGTATGACAACACATACAACATACCACACTGGAGGCAAGAAGGCACCATGTGACAGCAATGCATGAGAAAACACAACCACAATGGCAGTGCACAATCTCCACAAACAGCAACAAGACACATGGATGTGCAACAAAACACAACACTGACTTGCCAGTCACACACTCAGCATAATCACAAGTGACAAAAACAACACGTAGGAGTCAGACAGGACTGCAAGGACACACCAACACACTGCACAGTGTACAACATACAACTCACACATGTGCATAAAGCCACATCCACAGGGCTGAACAATCAAAACAACAGGCATACAACTCCTGGGTGACACATGTGTGTAGTTGACAATGCAGGGGCATGCACACATCAACACTCCAGACAAACTCACCCCTTCACACTGCACACTACCTGACCATTCAGGAGCACAAATGGAAAATAAGCCACGGGAATAGGATGACTGGCCATCTCAAGATTACCACACAGATACACCAGTGGGCACACATAAAGGAAGAACACACATACATGATGACCCTGGCCAGGCTGCCTGCAATACTGTGTACAGAAACCCACTGTGTTCTGGCAGTGCCCCCCATCCTGGCGTGTACAATATAGCCAACATGAACATATTAAGTAAATGACAACTGCTATCCCTTGTAAATTGACACCATTGTCCCACAAGTATCTGGGTCAGAAAGAACTGAAGACCCATACACCCCTGAAAAAAAGAGAGTAAGTGAACCATATACACACAGCGAAATAACTTTATTCAGTAAGGACACTGACAAAATAGACAACTGGAGCAACTGTCTTTATTCACATATTTCACAGATAGGCACCATGAGAAGAGAAGAGCAAGGCACAAAATTCAGAGCATGTGCATGAGAAGCTGCACAGGCAAGGGCAAAACAGCAGTGAACAAAAAGGCCAGTGGCGAGGGCAGAGTGCAGAGTATGTCCATCTGAAGCTGCACAGGCAAGGGCAAAACAGCCAGGCCAGTGGCCAGGGCAGAGTGCAGAGTATGTCCATGAGAGGCTGCACAGGAAAGGGCAAAACAGCAGTGAACAACAAGGTCAGTGGCCAGGGCAAAGTGCCGAGTAGGTCCATGAGAAGCTGCACAGGCAAGGGCAAAATAGCAGTGAACAACAAGGCCAGTGGCCAGGGCAGAGTGCAGAGTATGTCCATGAGAAGCTGCACAGGCAAGGGCAAAACAGCAAGGCCAGTTGCCAGGGCAGAGTGCTGAGTATGTCTATGAGAAGCTGCACAGGCAAGGGCAAAACAGCAGTGAACAACAAGGCCAGTGGCCAGGGCAGAGTGCGAGTATGTCCATGAGAAGCTGCACAGGCAAGGGCAAAACAGCAAGGCCAGTGGCCAGTCCAGGGTGCACAGTAGGTCCATGAGAAGCTGCACGGGCAAGGGCAAAACAACAGTGAACAACAAAGCCAGTGGCCAGGGCAGAGTGCAGAGTATGTCCATGAGAAGCTGCACAGGGTATGTGTGCGACTGTACCTTTCCATGGTCAGCAACACAGTCAGTGGGTAACAATGTGCAGTACAGGCCTATGTGTGTGAGAGCCAGGTGTGTGAGGGTGACCAACACTCAGACTTGGCTGTCAGGTGGGCTGGGAGCTGGCTGTGTCTCGGGGACTGTCAGGGCACTTGACCAGGGAGAGAGCGGAACAGCTGAGGTAGAGCTATCAGTGGCTTGGCAAGCCGGAGGGCTCCTTGGACCAGGTGGTGTAGTGACACGTGGAGGCGGAGTCATGCAGACGGGAGACACGGGGTGGCTGGGAGATTGTGGAGGGGTGCCTTTCCACTTCTTGGGGAATCTAAATGGCTTGACTGACTCTGGATCAATGGGAAGTGGTGTGGACACAACAGGAACACTCACCACCAAAGCTGCATCAGGTGCAGATGCTGGCACCCCCTCTGGCGATGTGCTGGACCCAGCTGAACGCTTTTTCTGGCTTCAACTCTGGCCCCTTCCCCTGTTTACTAGGTGTCACCCCTACAGTGCCCTCCTTCCCTTACTTCACTGGGCTTGGTATGGGAGTCGAGGTGGTGGGTGAATCTGCCTTGGAGCCCTTCCTAGGTGTACCATTGGTATGCACCACCTCCTTGGTGGGCACAGACACTGTATGCTTCTCTTTGCGAGATGCTTTAGGGGCAGGAGAGTCCTTGGATGGGGATGCCTCTGAGGCATGTGTGCCTGACGTGTGCCGCTTTGCTTTTTGTCCTCTGGTGTCGCCTGACGGGCTTTTCTCTCCGCGCTCTGGGGTGGCTTTGGTCTTCTGTGGGGATGGTGGCTGCGCACGGGACCGCTTGGGTTGCTGCTGCTGTGTGCTTCATGTGCTGTATCATGACTTTGATGTATGTGGACCATGGTCACTATCGTCAGATGTGGCCACCGCCACTGGTGTGGACAAAGGGAACGGAGCTGGACTGTGAGTATGTGCCTGTTGAAGGGCAGACGTCACTGTTGAGGACAAAGCCTGGACAGTCCGGTGCAGCCCACCCATGTCTGAATGTATGCCCTCCATGAAAGCAACCACCTGGGCCAATTTTTTGTCGTGGTCAATGAAGGCATTGAGGAGAGTTGTTTGGCCTACACACTCTGGTGCAAAAGGTCCACAGATTCAGCACTGATGGCAGCAGGGGGGACAGCGGCAGGGGCAGCGGTGCCAGGGATGAAGGACACTCTTCCCCTATTACTGAGGCGGACACGGGTAGCACCAGAGGAAGTGGCTGGGAGGGTGGGCACTGGCTGCTGTGTGGTGGAAGACGATGCAGAGTCCCCGTTCCCTGTGCCCGACAACATGGATGCATCCCCGCTGGCATCAGATGATGTGGTGCTTCGAGTCTCAGGCTGGGATTCCTCCAGCAGACTCCAGTCCCCCTCTGAGGCGCTGGTGACATCTGTGTCACTGAGCTCCTGTGCAGCTGTTGTGCTATTTTCACCCCTACTGGTGTCCGTCTCCTGTCCCTTTGTGACCACAGGAGATGCTGCATGAGAGAGAGAGCTGTAGGGTCAGGTCAGTGGCAGCAACAGAACAAACATATGCAAGCAATGCATGACAAAAGTTGACCAAATCTACATGTTGCCCACCACCCTATGCAAGCACATCATGCCAACTCACTATATAGACTCAAGCAGTGCATGGAAACTGGAAACTTAGGCATGAGTGAGCCATGTGATGACCACACAGCACAAAACCCTGCTTGTGGCTCTGTTCAACCAGACACACAACTAGCTCTGAGCATACCTAGGGACATGATGGCGGCACACTACTTGTAAAAGCATGCAGGTGTGTGGGGGAACACAGTCCCTGCACATCTCACACACTTGCAGGATGCCAGCACTGAAACACCTATGTAGCCTGCTCACATCTCCAGTCCATTGTTGGCTTGACCAACATATACATCACATATCAACCTGTGTTTGGGGGTATACTCACTGTGTCCAAGACTGCTCAACCCTCAATGTCCCTGCCCTGTGAATAGATGGCTGTGTCATGGATGTCACATTGAGGGACATGATCTCACAAATCCAAAATCCTCTTCACAGGGCCAGTCGTGTGCAATCTACAGTACTGAGATGGCTCATAGCTGGAGTGCAATGTGAAAAGACTGATGTAATACTCTGTGAGTGAAGTGATGTGTCCTTGTCTTTGTGGGCGGGGACTGTGCTGGCCAGCTCACGCTGAGATGGACTACAGGGGCACACACAGCCATTCAGCCAAGCAATCACTGTCCTGACTCCTGCATGAATAACCATCTGCATCACTGTATGGCTGACAACACAACACAGGTCACTCATACATACATGTGCAGGCAGGCAAACCTGTGGCATTGGGTACACACACATTTCCCGTGGAGACAGCATGACACACTCCCAGGCACATACTGCATCAGTCGAACTACATGTGTGTCCCCCCTGCTCTACCCCCCACTGTTGAGGACTTACCACGACATTTGGGGCACCATATAGCCTTGGGTACAGTGTGAGCACCTCGTCCACCAGGACCTCCAGCTCCTCGCTCGTGAAGGGACTGGCACGGATCTTCTCTGTTCTTGCCATCACTGTGGACATGAGACAACAGCGGCATAATTGGGTGGTGAGGGTTATCAGGCAGCAGTCCCTGGAGGCAGCAGCAGGTGAGGGATCTCAGGCAGCAGTCCCTGGAGGTAGCATGAGGTGAGGGGTCTCAGGCAGCAGTCCCTGGAGGCAGCAGCAGGTGACGGGTCTCTGGCAGCAGTCCCTGGAGGCAGCAGCAGGCAACAGGTGAGGAATCTCAGGCAGCAGTCCCTGGAGGCAGCAGCAGGTGAGGGGTCTCTGGCAGCAGTCCCTGGAGGCAGCAGCAGGCAGCAGGTGAGGGGTCTCAGGCAGCAGTCCCTGGAGGCAGCAGCAGGTGAGGGGTCTCTGGCAGCAGGCTCTGGGAGCAGTGGAAATGTGAAGCTCACTCCCACACATATATAGCCCCCCGGGGTTGTTTCAAAGGTGCCAAGCTGCAGCAATTGGTGGTCCAGGACAGCCTTTTTCAAATGCATCCAATGACCGCCTCCGCGGTGGCATAGCACGCCTACCGCGATCTTCAAAATTGCATCATGCCACCGCTAGCAAGGTTCCCATTGGCTCTAGGGCAAGCTCCATGGCAGTGACACACCGCAGGGGCCCGGTGTGCGCTAGGGCGATGGTGCATCTTTCAAATACATCCAATGACCGCCTCCGCGGTGGTGGAGCACGCCTACTGCGATCTTCAATATTGCATCATGCCATTGCTATCAAGGTTCCCATTGGCTCTAGGGCAAGCTCCATGGCGGTGACACACCACAGGGGACAGGTGTGCGCTACTGCTGGTGGTGGAGCATGCCAACCACCATTTCCCCATGTCTCCATGCCTATCACTACCGCACTTGTGTGGTGTGAATGGGGGTGCTGGTGACACACCGCCGGGGCCAGACGGTAGCTACCATGATATGGGTGCCATACATTGACACGAGACACCGTGAATCTCTGTACTACTACTATTAGAATGTCTGTAGCTAACCATGCCCAGTTGGCCACTCTTTATTTAAAAGGTTTTAAATAAAACTCAGATTCACCAGTAGCTCTAGCCACTGATGAGTCCAGTCCTTTGGGTTGTCCTCTTGTACTCCTTCTATTCTTCTTAATCTTTGAGGCTTTATTAATCTTGATGTTTTTCGACAATTCCCACCAACAAAATGCCCAACCAGATTTTACTATTTTGATAGGATAGGACATACCACTACTGTTGTAGGAATTTTTCACATACAGAACATTGCATTTGCACAAGAAAATAGGATATTGGTGATGGGAGGTTGGACCTTCCTCACACTCATACCTCAATCAGAACAGAGCCCACCACAATACCCTGCCCGACTAGTTATAATAGTGTTTTAGTACTATTAGCTCTCCAAACCCCCCCCCAAGATACCCAATGAGTAGCCAACCCAGAAAATAACACTCCCGGCCTCTGTCGTGGAAGCAATGCACAAGCACAGTTTGCACACCCTTCCTTTCGCTCGCTCACTCGTGTAAGTCCATCCACAGTTCCACACTAAATACCACCAAGTCTATGTAAGTTCAAATTTTTTATTTGCAACTGACAAGCTATGTACGTTGTTCTATAATCAACAGCAAAATGCATAAGATTAAAACTATAAACATTGTTGTACTTAGTTACACTTATACAACAACTACAAGTCCATAGAACGAAGAAAAAAAAAAGCGAAATCATGATTAATAAATAAGTGAACAGTGGTGGAAGCACCACCATCCCCTTTGTAGGAATAGGAATATAGTTTATATAAAACTATAAAGAAAGATCTGAGCGAATTCTGTGGACCCCTCACCTTAGAAGAAGCTAGTACTGGTTACATCATAAGCTCTGCAAAGCTCTGGTTCGTAGAATGAAATCTTCCGTCTGTTAGGAGAAAAATGGTGTGCGTTAGTATATTGCAAGCATTTCTCAGTCATGGCAAAAAGTGTAGTATTTTGGATAAGCAATATGGACTAACACCAGAACTCCATAACAAAGTGGCTTGTTTTGATTGACTTTGTACGCAGCGCTTAGACAGTAGCAGTATGAGCTCATGTGGGCTCAAAGGTGTCACTCTTTATACAACAAGCTGCGAGGTAATGACACGTGTGCTAAAATAAAAGACACAAAGGTAAAATGGTAGCATGGCTCGGCCTAACTAAACAAAGACTAGAATGACTCTAGGGACCATTTAACTACTAATGTCTACTCTACTACTACCTGATATGTACTAGTGATGTATGTTGTATATGTATGCATTACTATTAACTCATTTTTCAATCTTGCTAGTGAAAAATAGGGGGAGGTGGATATGGCACCTAAAAATGTGTAATGTTTTTTCAAGGCGCACTACCAACCACCAGGGCCAGCGGCGACGCGGCTGCTGACGGAGGAGAGGAGGAGGCGGCAGTTGCAGGAGGAGCTGCAGGGGGTGAGCCAGCAGCAGTGGCGGGCGGGGGTAAGTTAGATACCTAATCCTTACTTATTGACATTACACTCACTGCAAGGGTGTACTGTATAATACTGTACAGTTGACTGTAAGAGGTTGTTGTGAACGGTTGAAGACACCCTTTACTTAGCATTAGTAAAAGCATTAGTGGCTGGAGTGTTGTTGAGTAACCAATGACCTCTTCTATCTGATGATTTCAACTCAGCTTTGAAAGTTTTATAGAGAAGACTAAAAGTCAGATCAGATGACCTTGATGGATGGGTTGAAAGAAAAGGGAAAGAAGAGTGGAAGGAAGAAGGACGGGCGAGATTTAAGATTTATGACTGGCAGAGAAGGATTCGTGGTATGCATGCAGCATGCATACTGGTGGCTGATAGGAATCAGATGCATGGTTGGTTGAATGCCTGAAACTTCCACAAATGTTAAAGTCCAAGAAAGTGGGAGGATAGATAGTGGATACCACAAATGTTATGTGCTTGCTAGTGCTACCGTGACACTATGTGTAGAAATATGTGTCTTACTGCTTTGCTAAGAGTATATTTTACAATAGTCTTGTTTTTTTGTTTTTTCTTCTTCATCTATAGCTACTCCTTCCAAGGGGAAAACTGACCGGAAGGAGTTGGCAGCCAAGTCCCGGCGCCGGAAACTGGAGGCCATACAGACTGAATATCGTCGGCTGGTGGTCCTGGAAGAAGAGGAGGAGGAGGAGGAGGAGGCAGCAGCAGCTGCAGCCTCCTCAAATGCCCCGGGCCCCAGCCACCGCCCTCCAGTGGTACGGCGCCACCGTCTGGCAGCCGCCCGCCGCCACCCCTCCATCAGTGCTGCCCCCCCCTTATGGACATTGGTTGGGGTTAGGGAGAGGGATGGGTCAGGTGTGGGATTTTTTTACATAGTTTATTTTTGTTAGGGTATTAAATAATATATTTCTACTTAAGTTTACATACGATGTTGTTAAAGTTTTCTGGGTGGGGTTACTGTTTTACATCACACTGTATCCTTCTTTCCTTGCTGGTGCAGGGCCGCCCACAGCCAGTGTTTGATTTTAATAATTGGATGACTTTGTAAGACAGAAACAGATAGATGCGGCACCCCTCACTGAGTGACTTGTCCTACTACTAGTACTGTCAGTCTCTTCTACTCTAGGCACTCTGCAACTGGACTCAAAGGGGTGTGTGAAATTGAATTAATGAAAACATGTCCATTATTAATTATGCCTCCCCCAAACTTCTCTTACCTTTGCTTTATGTTTAATTTAGGCACAGCGATGGCTGCATAGTGATGATAGTTTTCTTTCCTAACATGCCATGGCTGTGGTGGTGGTAGTAGTAGTAGTAGACACTGGCAGCAGCATTTGCCAAAAAAGAAAATGAGACAGTCAGTAGCCTGAGAGAGACTCTTCGAGGTGTAGTAGAATGAAGTACAGTAGAGAACTTACTGCCAAACAATAATATGCCCAAATACAACAAAACATAATGGTGGTGGAGATAGCCTAGTAGTACACAGAGTTATAAACTCTAGTTGTGTCGAGTCACTTGACTAGGCCTACAGCACACTGACACAAGCGTAACTGTTAGTGCTGTGTAGGAGGATGACAATGAATGAAATCCATTAATCCAATCAATGCCGGGAACTAATGCTGGTGTATTAGCCGGTTTCTTTGGTAAAAAAAATTACCTCACAAATATACTGCTCATGGGTGGGCAAGCAGAAGAAGATTCCCGCCCTGCCTTGAATTGAAGTACTGTTGCTTTTGCCACATCCGCCCCAGCAAGCGTGTGATAAATTATTGATGTACATTTAATGTAGTCATACCTCAATAAGTCACACAGCCCGGGGGAAGAGGGTTAGGGTTTGTTGAATGGTTGGGAAGGGGGTTTTGGGGAAAGGTTTGAGAAAGAAAAACAGTATGCATGGACAAACATCAAACAACAGAATCTTTGTAGACTACCATATCCATATCAATATGTTAAGGGAGAAAAAGGAAATAATGCATGCATGATGATTGATGATAAGGAGAGACCCGGATTACATACAGTTTGTGTTCAGTGTTGCCGGGCTTACTTTTACAGACAGCAAAGAAAATTGTAAAATATCTGTAGGGATGAATTGTAGACAGAGAGCAAACCTAATGATAATAATAGTAATAACAACAAGAACACACTGCTGTAATGATTGTAGACAAAAAAATGAATCAAATTATTTAAAAGATGAAAGTTGATACTGTTACTGTGTTATCCTGGTCAAATGGTTCGTTGAATCTCGGCATTCCTCTTGGTCCTCCCTTCCATGGATGCTCCATCCATCAATCTTGGGGGACGCCACTGCCTGACTGGCAGATGTAGATTCATTGGTAAGGTAAGTGTGCATTGTTGTTTTCCCAAGTATAGCACAGGGTAAGGCCCGGCCTGTAATTGTAGGTGCAAAAACAAAAGGGATATTGAAATTGAAACCAAGTTGAAAAAAATGGACAAGTTAATGTTGTAGTGCAACAAGAACACTTTCCGAGGCGGCATGGATGCATCATCTCTACTCTAGTCTGTTTCCAGCATTAACCTACAACACCAACAGGAAAGAGCAGGCCCACGGTGACGTCACCCTTTGCACATCCTCCATTTAGCGTACATTTTTTGATAGAGTTGGACAAAGCACATATACAGCAACATAGCATTTTACAATTTACCGCAGTCATACCACCGCTACACTTGACACCACCGCTACACAGATATTTAGGTCTGCTGTGGTTGTTGTTTACTTGTTTACCTTATATGCCACTCATGAAACGGCCTGACTTATTCCATCAATCATCTTTGATCCTTGTACTGAGTGACTGTGAAGATACTATGTCACTGTGATCATCAAGATGGTGTTGTTCAACTCAGTCTGGGTGTACCGAGTGAGTCCCCTTCCTATATTCAAAATGCAATGTATCGCCCTGCAGTAGAAGTACAAATTTGGTAGTAAATATACAAGAAGGGAAAAGGGACTTGAGTTACTTTTAGTGTGTAGATTATTACATAAAGTACACAATGAAGTAACTTCATGCACAACAAACAACAACAAAATCACTCAGTCAGCGTCCAATGCATGGCATCATTCAGTACATGTTCCTTCTTAACTTCAGTTAATGGGCAGTCTCTCTCGGATGACAAAGGAGGATAGCTATAGTAGTCATCATCAATCATGTTCCACTTATTTTGGAGGGACTTGGAAATATTTGTTCTTTTTTCTTCTATTTTGCATCATCCAATCATCATCTAACTTCTTGAGGGCAATGGATTTAGGGAGATTCAGGAGGATGGAGGGGCAGGATTTTGATGAGTGTACTGTGATATGCAGCCAGCCGAAACTTGTATATGGCAATAAAACAATTAGAAGACGTGGTGATGGATTTGTTGTGATTCAAAGTTTCTAACCAGAAAGACAGATACACCAATAAAAGAAAATAAGTGAGGAAGACAGTAAGAACTGGAAGTGCAAGCCTAATTGTCAGGGAAGTATAGCTCATCCTCAAACTGTGGGGGTTCGACCAGAAGTAGGTAATCATCATCTAACACACCAGTCCCGTCACCTGAGCCGCTGTCCTCATCTTCCTCCCTTGATTCATGTATTGTGTAATTCGGTGGTATAAAGTGCTGATTCATTTTGAGCATTGTTAACCTCTCCATGTTTTGTTTGAGAGACTGGTCCTTCTCACTGTTACAATGGAACCAGCAGCACTGAAAACACGTTCCGAAGAGACACTTGCAACAGGGCAAGCCAGATTGTTTATCACCAGCCTGCTGAGCACTGGCCATTGGGCCCTTTTCCCATACCAGTACCTCAATGGGTTTTGATCAATGTACACCTCTGTTGGGTCATCCAGATAGGCCTGGACTATCTGCTCAATGTTCAGGTGTGCAAAACTTTTTTCGGGCTCTTTTCTTGTTGTATCAGCACTGGACTTACCAATGCCTTGCTGTAATTCCCAATCCTGTAACGATTTTACTGGGCCTGAAGATACAGCTCTTGCTTTTGTAGATGGAGTTGGTAAGTGTTCTGAGCCAAACGCACTGCGCTCAGGCTCCCAAGTTGAACTTGACGCCGGATGCCCTGCTGCAGTACTTGTTGTGGGTTTATCTAGCGGGCTTTTAATTAGCAGACGTTAATTTTCCAACTTACTCGCTGACTCAACTATCCACGTTTTGTACCGGGCAACATCCATTTCTGAAAAAGGAATTAATGTCTTCAGTGCCCATTTTGTCCGTGGATCCAGAATTGTGACACAAATGTAATGTTTTTGTGACAAAATCTTATTTTGCACCCTTGTATTGTCAGCTAAGTGATGAGCTAAGCTCTCCACCAACTCATATGCTTCTTTTCTTTCCTCTACATGTTTGTATGCTTCAGACACCTCCTTCAGCTGATGCTCTAGCATTTGCACCAATGGGATAGCTTGGCCCATAGTACAGTCCTCCTTGCTGACTTCACGTGTGAAGACCTCGAAAGGAAGAAGCATCTCAGTCAGGCATTTAACTAGGCACCATTGGTCCAACTGAAGGCTCATGCCTTTCACAGTAGCATCCCCTCTTCGAATGACATATTCACTGATTGGCCTGTACTGCTCAAACAGACGGTCAAGCATGTAATAAGTTGAGTTCCAACGTGTTGCCACCTCCTGGACGAGTGCTTTGACTGGCATTCTTTAGGCACGTTGAATGATCCTCAGCTGCTTCCGACCTTTAAAAGAATGGCTGAAATGAGTGCATATTCTTCTGCAGATGGTCAATAAGTTGCTGACTATGGTTTCTTTTTCAGAAAGTCTTGAACAATAATGCTAATGCAGTGCGCCAAACATGGAACCCTGAAATAGGAACCAAGCTCCATGGCCTTAGTACATTACTGCCATTATCCGTGGAAACAAAACTAATCTTAAGCCATCTTGGGCGCAGCCATTCAAAAACTTTGCTCTGAAACTCTTCCAATATGTTTACAGCAGTATGAGATTTCTCCATGGTGAACATGGATACAGTTGCATGTTTCCGAGTAGCTTTAAAAATCTCAGCTGCGTCAACAGCACCTTCATATAGCTTATCTCTAACCCCCACAAATGAGACCCAGTGTGCAGTGATGCACATGTAATCAGTGGCTTGGCAACTGGTCCACATGTCTGTTGTGAGGTGGATATTGTGAACAGCACACTGCTGCAAAGCTTGTCCAACCAATTCCAGCACATCATGATGTAGTGCTGGAACAGCAAATCTTGCGAAATAGGACCGGCTGGGAACTTTCCATTTAGGGCAGATGGTTGGCACAAATTCAAGGAAACCCACCCCTTCCACAAATGAAAAAGGGAGAAGGTCCAGCACTAACATTTTAGCCAGCTTCGCATTGTACAACCGTGCCGTTGGGTGGTTGCGTTGGTACTGCCCCTCCAACCTAAGCATGCTGTCAATGGTAGTCTGGATTATTTTCCTTTGTGGTGCAGTTTTCTTTAACCCAGTTAGGCTCAACAACAACTTTGTTTCATAATCATTGCAGTACTACTTGGTCACCTTGGTGTCTCAGCCTGACTCAGACTCTTACTGCGGTGCCACTGAGATGTTGCTGAGGAGGATGTGGGCGGTACTACTACACTACTGGGGACAGGGCTAGAATTGTCTCCCTCTTGTTCACCTTCCACCGTGATAATATCGTCCCCTGATTCTTCATGCACAACAACAATGGGTTGAGTTATACTTTGTTCTAAGCGAAATAGGTGAGCCTCCCACACGATAGTGTGGTATATTTTGAGATGACTTGTTTGGCCTCCGGTACCATAGTTTGTACCAAGCTTACCCCACCTAACAGCATGTCGACAAATTGAGCATATAGCAATGTTCTCCTCCTTACTGCTAACCGAAAAGAAGTCCCAAACTGGGGAGGAGAACTTTTGGGTGCTGCTGGATGTGCCACTTTCAATACAAGATGAACTGGAGGGTGTGCTTGGAATGTGACTCTGAGCAGCTACACTGCGACTTCTACCACTATCTACTGAGGTGGAGGTTGAGCTGTATTTAGGTCCCTGCCTTTCCTTTGCAAATGAAAATATGGAAGATGGAGGTCGTGGTGGTGTTACCTGTGTTGGTGGTATCCATGCTACATCCCTTGCAGCCATTTTGGATAGGGTAATAATGTTGGTCTCCATATCCTTTGGGCCGGGAGTGATGTCCGTGATGATTGGCTCATCATCATCATCATCTCCCTCTTGTACATCTACCTCCATAACTCTATGGCTTTCTGGAACCTTCCTTTTCACTAGCCTTGTCTTGTGGCGTGCATCACTCTCAGACTGAGCTGGTGGTTTCCAAGTGGCATCAATATCATCAGAAGCGGGGCTTGAAGAAGAAGATGATGGAATATCCCTCCTTTTCCTTGCTGGGGGTCTGGAAGACAATGGATCTTCTGAAACAGTGGCTTTCCCCTCTGTGTCTGCAGGAAGCTCTATTTCCTGAAATGCCCCTACTTCAGGGGGAACAACTACTATTGTGGGCTGTTGTTGTGGCTGTTCTTGCGGCTGCTGCTGTTCTTGTGGCTGCTGCTGTTCTTGCAGCTGCGCCTGCTGCTGCTGTTCTTGTGGCTGCACCTGCTGCTGCTGTTCTTGCAGCTGCGCCTGCTGCTGCAAACTTATCTGCTGAGTTTCCGCATGCGTTGATTGTGTACTACTTTGCGATACTGACATTTCAACATCGCTGCTCGTTAGAAGACTGGCTACCTCTGCGACACTCATGGGCTTGGGCCTAGGTTGGTGGGGTTGGCCTGCTGGTGCGGATGTGCTGCTACCAGCTTGGTTCCCGCCGGACAACGATGCTGCAGGCGTGTGTTTTTTGGTCCCAAAAAACACATTTTCCGGCACACCAGTCGTGGTTAGTGCCTCTTGCTTTTTCTGTTCCTTCTTCTCACTGGCAACTTTCTTGGTACTGGAGGACCTGGTACCTTTTTTGGGCCCATTTTCTTCAGAGGTCAGACAGGATGCAGGTGCACAAGTGGCAGAGATGTCTGTGGTCACAGTTGGACGTGATGTGGTGTGCAGCAGGACTTCTGTCTGGCAGTACAATGGATGATGTTGATAGTTACCTCCTCCTGTGCCAATAGGAAAACCATGCAGGCCCATATTAACTCCCACCAGAAAAGGCCACAAGCCACATGAACACTCACAAGCAACAAGCAGGAGGCCTGTGAAACAATGAACTGCTAAAAGGCCTTTAATATAAGCCAGGCAAAAGATGCATGCTAAACCACACTGCTGTGCCTTTTTAATGCAATAAAATGCAAAAACGAAAATCCACAGGGCAAAACAAGGTCTGCAGGGTGCACACCAACACACCAGGCAGACACAACAAAGGCAGTTCTTTAACATGCCCCCAAAAACAGAAATCCCCCCCCCAAAACACATTTTCCAACTCAATCCGATGCCATCCATGCCCTAAATGATGTTTAAATTCAACAGGACACACAGATAAACACTTGTTTAATGCACTTGTGGCTACGTGCTCTGAGCCTACTGGATGAAGGCAGGCCCATGGGCTGACAAGGCCACACAAGCTTGCAGGCCTAGGCTTCAAAATGGCCGCCAGCCACATGGCCAGGCCCACCCAACTACAAGAAACAGAAGACAGACAATGCAGGCCTGTTGCAAAAAACACACTGCCTGCCTTCAAAATGGCCGCCAGCCTCATGGCCAGGCCCACAACAAGAAGCCTAGGCCAAAAAGGAATACCATGCAGGCCTATATATGGCAAAAGCAGCACACTAATAACTCCCACCAGAAAAGGCCCACAGCCACATGGACACTCGCAAATCACAAGCAACAAGCTGGAGGCCTGGCAATCAATGAACTGCCAAAAGGCCTATAAAGAAGCCAGGCAAAAGATGCATGCTAAACCACACTGCTGTGCCTTTTTAATGCAATAAAATGCAAAAACGAAAATCCACAGGGCAAAACAAGGTCTGCAGGGTGCACACCAACACACCAGGCACACACAACAAAGGCAGTTCTTTAACATACCCCCAAAAACAGAAATCCCCCCCAAAAAACACATTTTCCAACTCAATCCAATGCCATCCATGCCCTAAATGATGTTTAAATTCAACAGGACACACAGATAAACACTTGTTTAATGCACTTGTGGCTACGTGCTCTGAGCCTACTGGATGAAGGCAGGCCCATGGGCTGACAAGGCCACACAAGCTTGCAGGCCTAGGCTTCAAAATGGCCGCCAGCCACATGGCCAGGCACACCCAACTACAAGAAACGAAACAGAAGACAGACAATCCAGGCCTGTTGCAAAAAACACACTGCCTGCCTTCAAAATGGCTGCCAGGCTCATGGCCAGGCCCACACCAAGAAGCCTAGGCCAAAAAGGAATACCATGCAGGCCTATATATGGCAAAAAGCAGCACACTAATAACTCCCACCAGAAAAGGCCCACAGCCACATGGACACTCGCAAATCACAAGCAACAAGCTGGAGGCCTGGCAATCAATGAACTGCCAAAAGGCCTATAAAGAAGCCAGGCAAAAGATGCATGCTAAACCACACTGCTGTGCCTTTTTAATGCAATAAAATGCAAAAACGAAAATCCACAGGGCAAAACAAGGTCTGCAGGGTGCACACCAACACACCAGGCACACACAACAAAGGCAGTTCTTTAACATACCCCCAAAAACAGAAATCCCCCCCAAAAAACACATTTTCCAACTCAATCCAATGCCATCCATGCCCTAAATGATGTTTAAATTCAACAGGACACACAGATAAACACTTGTTTAATGCACTTGTGGCTACGTGCTCTGAGCCTACTGGATGAAGGCAGGCCCATGGGCTGACAAGGCCACACAAGCTTGCAGGCCTAGGCTTCAAAATGGCCGCCAGCCACATGGCCAGGCACACCCAACTACAAGAAACGAAACAGAAGACAGACAATCCAGGCCTGTTGCAAAAAACACACTGCCTGCCTTCAAAATGGCCGCCAGCCTCATGGCCAGGCCCACAACAAGACGCCTAGGCCACAAAGGAATACCATGCAGGCCTATATATGGCAAAAGCAGCACACTAATAACTACCACCAGAAAAGGCCCACAGCCACATGGACACTCGCAATTCACAAGCAACAAGCTGGAGGCCTGGCAATCAATGAACTGCCAAGAGGCCTATAAAGAAGCCAGGCAAAAGATGCATGCTAAACCACACTGCTGTGCCTTTTTAATACAATAAAATGCAAAAACGAAAATCCACAGGGCAAAACAAGGCCTGCAGGGTGCACACCAACACACCAGGCACACACAACAAAGGCATTTCTTTAACACACCCCCAAAAACAGAAATCCACCCCAAATAACACATTTTTCAACTCAATCCAATGCCATCCATGCCCTAAATGATGTTTAAATTCAACAGGACACACAGATAAACACTTGTTTAATGCACTTGTGGCTACCTGCTGTATTTAGGTCCCTGCCTTTCCTTTGCAAATGAAAATATGGAAGATGGAGGTCGTGGTGGTGTTACCTGTGTTGGTGGTATCCATGCTACATCCCTTGCAGCCATTTTGGATAGGGTAATAATGTTGGTCTCCATATCCTTTGGGCCGGGAGTGATGTCCGTGATGATTGGCTCATCATCATCATCATCTCCCTCTTGTACATCTACCTCCATAACTCTATGGCTTTCTGGAACCTTCCTTTTCACTAGCCTTGTCTTGTGGCGTGCATCACTCTCAGACTGAGCTGGTGGTTTCCAAGTGGCATCAATATCATCAGAAGCGGGGCTTGAAGAAGAAGATGATGGAATATCCCTCCTTTTCCTTGCTGGGGGACTGGAAGACAATGGATCTTCTGAAACAGTGGCTTTCCCCTCTGTGTCTGCAGGAAGCTCTATTTCCTGAAATGCCCCTACTTCAGGGGGAACAACTACTATTGTGGGCTGTTGTTGTGGCTGTTCTTGCGGCTGCTGCTGTTCTTGTGGCTGCTGCTGTTCTTGCAGCTGCGCCTGCTGCTGCTGTTCTTGTGGCTGCACCTGCTGCTGCTGTTCTTGCAGCTGCGCCTGCTGCTGCAAACTTATCTGCTGAGTTTCCGCATGCGTTGATTGTGTACTACTTTGCGATACTGACATTTCAACATCGCTGCTCGTTAGAAGACTGGCTACCTCTGCGACACTCATGGGCTTGGGCCTAGGTTGGTGGGGTTGGCCTGCTGGTGCGGATGTGCTGCTACCAGCTTGGTTCCCGCCGGACAACGATGCTGCAGGCGTGTGTTTTTGGGTCCCAAAAAACACATTTTTCGGCACACCAGTCGTGGTTAGTGCCTCTTGCTTTTTCTGTTCCTTCTTCTCACTGGCAACTTTCTTGGTACTGGAGGACCTGGTACCTTTTTTGGGCCCATTTTCTTCAGAGGTCAGACAGGATGCAGGTGCACAAGTGGCAGAGATGTCTGTGGTCACAGTTGGACGTGATGTGGTGCGCAGCAGGACTTCTGTCTGGCAGTACAATGGATGATGTTGATAGTTACCTCCTCCTGTGCCAATAGGAAAACCATGCAGGCCCATATTAACTCCCACCAGAAAAGGCCACAAGCCACATGAACACTCACAAGCAACAAGCAGGAGGCCTGTGAAACAATGAACTGCTAAAAGGCCTTTAATATAAGCCAGGCAAAAGATGCATGCTAAACCACACTGCTGTGCCTTTTTAATGCAATAAAATGCAAAAACGAAAATCCACAGGGCAAAACAAGGTCTGCAGGGTGCACACCAACACACCAGGCAGACACAACAAAGGCAGTTCTTTAACATGCCCCCAAAAACAGAAATCCCCCCCCCCAAAACACATTTTCCAACTCAATCCGATGCCATCCATGCCCTAAATGATGTTTAAATTCAACAGGACACACAGATAAACACTTGTTTAATGCACTTGTGGCTACGTGCTCTGAGCCTACTGGATGAAGGCAGGCCCATGGGCTGACAAGGCCACACAAGCTTGCAGGCCTAGGCTTCAAAATGGCCGCCAGCCACATGGCCAGGCCCACCCAACTACAAGAAACAGAAGACAGACAATGCAGGCCTGTTGCAAAAAACACACTGCCTGCCTTCAAAATGGCCGCCAGCCTCATGGCCAGGCCCACAACAAGAAGCCTAGGCCAAAAAGGAATACCATGCAGGCCTATATATGGCAAAAGCAGCACACTAATAACTCCCACCAGAAAAGGCCCACAGCCACATGGACACTCGCAAATCACAAGCAACAAGCTGGAGGCCTGGCAATCAATGAACTGCCAAAAGGCCTATAAAGAAGCCAGGCAAAAGATGCATGCTAAACCACACTGCTGTGCCTTTTTAATGCAATAAAATGCAAAAACGAAAATCCACAGGGCAAAACAAGGTCTGCAGGGTGCACACCAACACACCAGGCACACACAACAAAGGCAGTTCTTTAACATACCCCCAAAAACAGAAATCCCCCCCAAAAAACACATTTTCCAACTCAATCCAATGCCATCCATGCCCTAAATGATGTTTAAATTCAACAGGACACACAGATAAACACTTGTTTAATGCACTTGTGGCTACGTGCTCTGAGCCTACTGGATGAAGGCAGGCCCATGGGCTGACAAGGCCACACAAGCTTGCAGGCCTAGGCTTCAAAATGGCCGCCAGCCACATGGCCAGGCACACCCAACTACAAGAAACGAAACAGAAGACAGACAATCCAGGCCTGTTGCAAAAAACACACTGCCTGCCTTCAAAATGGCTGCCAGCCTCATGGCCAGGCCCACACCAAGAAGCCTAGGCCAAAAAGGAATACCATGCAGGCCTATATATGGCAAAAAGCAGCACACTAATAACTCCCACCAGAAAAGGCCCACAGCCACATGGACACTCGCAAATCACAAGCAACAAGCTGGAGGCCTGGCAATCAATGAACTGCCAAAAGGCCTATAAAGAAGCCAGGCAAAAGATGCATGCTAAACCACACTGCTGTGCCTTTTTAATGCAATAAAATGCAAAAACGAAAATCCACAGGGCAAAACAAGGTCTGCAGGGTGCACACCAACACACCAGGCACACACAACAAAGGCAGTTCTTTAACATACCCCCAAAAACAGAAATCCCCCCCAAAAAACACATTTTCCAACTCAATCCAATGCCATCCATGCCCTAAATGATGTTTAAATTCAACAGGACACACAGATAAACACTTGTTTAATGCACTTGTGGCTACGTGCTCTGAGCCTACTGGATGAAGGCAGGCCCATGGGCTGACAAGGCCACACAAGCTTGCAGGCCTAGGCTTCAAAATGGCCGCCAGCCACATGGCCAGGCCCACCCAACTACAAGAAACAGAAGACAGACAATGCAGGCCTGTTGCAAAAAACACACTGCCTGCCTTCAAAATGGCCGCCAGCCTCATGGCCAGGCCCACAACAAGAAGCCTAGGCCAAAAAGGAATACCATGCAGGCCTATATATGGCAAAAGCAGCACACTAATAACTCCCACCAGAAAAGGCCCACAGCCACATGGACACTCGCAAATCACAAGCAACAAGCTGGAGGCCTGGCAATCAATGAACTGCCAAAAGGCCTATAAAGAAGCCAGGCAAAAGATGCATGCTAAACCACACTGCTGTGCCTTTTTAATGCAATAAAATGCAAAAACGAAAATCCACAGGGCAAAACAAGGTCTGCAGGGTGCACACCAACACACCAGGCACACACAACAAAGGCAGTTCTTTAACATACCCCCAAAAACAGAAATCCCCCCCAAAAAACACATTTTCCAACTCAATCCAATGCCATCCATGCCCTAAATGATGTTTAAATTCAACAGGACACACAGATAAACACTTGTTTAATGCACTTGTGGCTACGTGCTCTGAGCCTACTGGATGAAGGCAGGCCCATGGGCTGACAAGGCCACACAAGCTTGCAGGCCTAGGCTTCAAAATGGCCGCCAGCCACATGGCCAGGCACACCCAACTACAAGAAACGAAACAGAAGACAGACAATCCAGGCCTGTTGCAAAAAACACACTGCCTGCCTTCAAAATGGCTGCCAGGCTCATGGCCAGGCCCACACCAAGAAGCCTAGGCCAAAAAGGAATACCATGCAGGCCTATATATGGCAAAAAGCAGCACACTAATAACTCCCACCAGAAAAGGCCCACAGCCACATGGACACTCACAAATCACAAGCAACAAACTGGAGGCCTGGCAATCAATGAACTGCCAAAAGGTCTATAAAGAAGCCAGGCAAAAGATGCATGCTAAACCACACTGCTGTGCCTCTTTAATGCAATAAAATGCAAAAACAAAAATCCACAGGACAAAACAAGGTCTGCAGGGTGCACACCAACACACCAGGCACACACAACAAAGGAATTTCTTTAACACACCCCCAAAAACAGACATACTCCCCAAAAAACACATTTTCCAACTCAATCCAATGCCATCCATGCCCTAAATGATGTTTGAAAAACATTCAACACACACCAAAGGAACAGTTGCTTCATCATGCATCCACCCATGACTAGCTCTTTGGCCTACTGGCTACCCCCAACAATTTAAAAAAAAGAATGATAAGTACCAAAAGTGTAGTTGCAGCAACTTCAATGCCCCCAATCAAACAGACACAACACCAACTTACTTGTAAAATATCAAATTCAAAAGTCCTCAAATCCAATGATAATGATGGAGCAGACACAAAGAGTGATCCTTCCAGCTGAAATCCAAAGGCAGAATGAACGGGAGATGGACAAAGCACTGGGAGGAGCCTGATGGACAGGAACAGGAAGTTGGAGACTTTGTGGCACTTCCTCCCTCTCCCCCCCAAAAGGTTTTTTTTTAAAAGGACTCCTTGCACAAAAAAGGACAGCCAAATGTCAATCAGAGGAGTTTTTTCTATCCAAATCATCATTTAGAGAAGGTTTTATGCAGCTAGAGTTAATATTCTTCCCCAAATCGTAAATTTGGCTTGTTCGCGATCGCGACCTTCACCACACTTCCGCCGGATGTCGATGGCGCGTCCAAAATGACGTGTTCGCGATCTCATGGTCTTTGTCGCGGTTGAGATTGACGTGTTCATGACCACACGCTCTCTCTCACGCTGGAAAATGACGTGTTCGCGATCGCAGACTCTCGCGGTGTCTGATGGCGAGGAGAATGACGTGATCGCGATCGCGAACTCTCACGGGATAGTGCGACCGGCTATCAACATCTCGTGGCTCACGCGAACTGATTGGAAAACTCGTCGGCGAACGTAGGGATCTCGGTAAGGCAATCGTGTGCGCGAACATGAAAAAAATCTTCGCAACGTGGCAAATAGCGGAAATTTTGGCAAATGTTTGCGCTCTCCGCGGAACGCGAAAATGTCAAAATATCGCAATTCCGCGAGCGGAACGGAATTTGACGCCCACCCTTACTGGTGACAGGCCGCTGGGGCCAGGCGGTAGCTACCGCGATATGGGTGCCATACAATGGCAATGGCCATCTGGCAAACATCAACAGTGCACAGTACCCACATGGTCAATGGCACATCATTGTGCACACAATGCCAATGTTCCATTTACTCCACTGGTGACTACACATGCCATGTTTGTGTGTCTTACTTCGTAGATTGGCCTGTACTCACTCACATGTCACTTATGAATTTGATGGTCGTGTAGGCAGGACAGTGTTGTTCTGGACTCTACAATGTGTACACATGTCAATGTGTTGAGGTGCAGTGACAATCACAGCAATGCTCGTCTCAATGAATGATGATCAATTTTGCATGACCTCTCATGTCTGCTCATGCACACGTTCGTCATTCCTGCACCGACTGTGGTCATTGTGTGGTGGATGTGTGCCAGGTTGAAATGACGCATGAAGGTGTGACAGGTACAGCAGCTAGGTAGGAGACAGTGTGGTTGAATTCTTACACATATGCTGGATGCTATACTCCCAGGTGTGCCCATGTGAAATTTGGCCATATCCCTATGTGCATTCACATTGACAAAGGTGGTGTTTGAGGTACTTGTTTTGTGTAAGTTGACAGGTGTGCCCTTGTGTAGCTGAAGGTGTCCCTACATTACTCAATATTGATGGCAGTTATTGTTGTCATTGTGTCATCCAGAAAATGAGATACTGTACCCATCTCTTGATGCATTGCATTGACATGTGTCCACTTTCATCTCAAATAGGAGGAAGCCAAATCTGATTCGTCACTTGACGGTGCTGGAGGACATGGAGGATCTGGCGATCATCTGGAAATGCCATCTGGATAGAATCACCCTAAAAACCCTTTGTGATCTTTTGGAGCCCCACCTGCAGCCTCGCCAGACATATCCAACAGCTTTCACCCCTACTTATAAGGTGATGGCGGCCCTGCATTTTTTTGCCACTGGATCGTTCCAAGAGACAGTGGCCAGGGCTGGTGGAATGTCATAACCGATGTTCAGCATGGTGCTGCGTGACGTACTGTCCGCCATGATGATATACAAGAACAGATACATCCATTTCCCCAAGGCGCTGTATTGCCAGCTGTGAAGGGAGACTTCTATCCCCTTGGACACATCCCCAATGTTGTTGGTGCCATTGATTGCACCCATGTCGGGCTTGTGCCGCCACAGGAAATTGAGCACATTTACAGGAATCGCAAACATCACCACTCCATAAATGTGCAAGTGGTGTGCCTGGCAGATATAATCATCTCCCACGTGTGTGCCCAATTCCCAGGCTCGGCCTCTGACTCCTACATCCTGCTGAACAGCATTGTGCCCCAGTTGATGGCTAATCTGCTTCCCGAGTGTGCATGGATTGTGGGTGAGTATGCCTAGTCGTATGGCGTGCTGGGTGTGTGACCTGCTGCCCTCTGCCTCAGCGACACTGCAATGTATATTTGTGTTTCTCATACCTAGGTGACTCTGCATATCCCAACCGTCCCTGGTTGCTGAGCCAACTGCGGAATCCCAGGACCCCCGTTGAAGTCCGCTACAATGAGGCACATGGGAAGACATGTCGTGTGGTGGAGCATACTCTTGGTCTGCTCAAGTCACGTTTCCGTTGCCTGGACAAGACCGGAGGTGCACTGGCATACTCACCCGGGAAGGTGTGGAAGATTGTAGTGGCATGCTGCATGCTCCACAACCTAGCCATTCGCAAGGAGATTCCCCTGCTCTGGATGATGGTGAGGACCCAAGGCCCCAGCCTGAAAATCAGCCCATGTCCAGTGATGAGGACAGTGGAGAGGAGGAAGGTGTTGACCTGCGTGAACAGCTCATCACCCGCTACTTCGCTTGAAGGTAGGTGACAATGTAAAACAAACCCATTGTCTGCTGCTATTGCTGTTATCGTGAAGGGGTATGTGAGAATTATAACAGCAGCCAGTTGTAGACTCAGCAGTGGTTGGCAATGTTTCTGGGACAGGTCATTTGGGAACATCTACAGGACGTGTATGTTGACACTTGTTGCTCATTGTGACGTGTGCATCTTGGCTTATCCTGATGGTAGGTGTTGTGTGATGTCTGTGATGCCACACCCATACCAGTGAATGTTGTTCTGTTGTGTTTCCCTAGGTGCCTTCAACTTCTCCTTGCCTACATATAGACCATACTCTTGGCACATTGTGATCATGTTGAAGACTGTACATCCTGCAATAAAGACGGAGCAGACACGACAACATGTGTGTAAGGATATTTTATTTGCAATGGTGACATGTGAGGGGGTGTACATTTCCATTGAGGTAGTGGTGGAGCAGTGAGTTGACAGTTATGGTAAATGAGATAATCGAGTAGTCACCACATTGATGTGGTGACCCAGTCCAACAGACAGATACCATTCACAAGGCAGTGTGGGGAAGGACAGTCCAAAAGGTCAATCCAGTGGTGAAGAGGGTTGCCATCATGGCTGGCTCCGTGACTGGCATCTGGCAGGTGCTTTGCCTCCAGATACTCCCAGGGTCTTCTTAGGACGGCCCCTTCATTGTTTGGCGGGGGGGGGGCCTGCTGCAGGGCCTGTGGGGTCTGAGGACTCACCCCTCTCTGTGGGCGCAGGGGAAGATGGTGAACTGTCATCCTGCAGCCCACCAGAGGGAGGTGGAGGTGTTGGTTGTGGCGCAGGCCTGTCCCTCAGTACCACCACTTGCTGGCCCAAGAGGTCCACAATTTGTCCCATGCGGATGTCGATGGACCTCTTCAGCAGGATGAGCTTGTACAACAGTTCGTCCGACCGGGCCGTTCGTCCCTGGGCCTGTTTGTATGCGCCAAGGACTCTGGTGATGTGTTCCAGGGATTGGGTCCCAGCCTCCTGGTGTCTGTGGGTGACCCTGCCCCTCCCACCCACCCTGCTTCCACGGACCTGTTGCCTCACCACTGTGCGCACCCGCATCCTCTGCCTGCCCTCCTCTGTCAGTGGTGTGGTGTGGTCATCCTCTGGGACAGGGAGGGTGTTGCAGGCAGCACTTGTGGTGGCAGTGGCCACACAGGCCGTAATGGCAGGGGTCTGCAGTGAAGTTGTTATTTCTGCAGATGTGGTGGGGGGACGATGGGGTCCTGGGACCTGGTGCTCCTTGGCTCACCAGATGGGCCGGCTTAGAGCTCATTGTCCAGAGAATCCTGGGAGTCAACATCCGAGAGTCCATGTACCCGGGGGGAGACTGGCTCTACAGGTTGCTGGTGTTGTCCTCTGCAGTGAGTTCTTGGTCACCTGTGGATTAGATGGGAAATGGTCAATGTAGTGCACCACACAAGCTTTGTGTTAGCTGTGTGTCATTCACTTTTTGTACACTGCACAATTGACTGATCATCACATAGTTTACTATGTGCTATACTGTGCTTCCTGACATGATGCAGTGGTACATGCATTACTTGTCCATGGTGTGAGTTGTCAAGGCAAACCATGTGCCCCGTGCATAATTCATGATTACAGGGACCTGTTGCCATCTAGGGACTGGCACAACATGTTTTTCATTGAGGACTCTTTGATGATTTCTCTGACCTGGAAGGCGTCACATCTGGACATAGACTGGCCATTGTCATCTCCTGCATACCTTTGTCCTGTCATGCATATCTTGATTTGTACCACCACACATGCTTTCGTATTTTTCGAATGGTCCTTGCTACACTTGCCCCATGGCGATGCACATGTCAATAGGTGCTGTGCATGATTGTGCCCAGACTTTCTTCTGAATGTGCATTGGTGTGTCACACTTTGGTGGCTGTGACAGTTTCCTTAGCTTACCTGTGTGCACACTGTGTGTGGCAATGGGGTAGGTGTGCATATTTGTGCAATGAGAGGGCTGGTGTTGTCACGTGGCACCATTTCTTTTGTGACGAATGTGTGGGTGCACGTACTGGCTTCTTACCTGTAATATGCTCACATTTGGCTTTATGTGACACATCTGTGTGTGCGTGGTAGAGGCTTACATCCTGCTCAATGGGGTCACAAGACAGAATATATGTCTACCTAACTGTAAGTTTGTTTGGTGTACTGCAATGGCTTCCAACTGCTTCTGGGTGCGGGAGTGCTCTATCCTGCTCAGGTGTGGGACAGGGTGCATGGTGGGAGAAGTGGTACAGGCCTCCTACCCACAGACACCCTCACTGTGAAGTTGGCTACCTACCTGTAAGTTTGATGAGGGCAATGTAATGGCTGACACTTGCTTCTGGGTGGGGGGGAGGGCTCGATCCTGCTGAGATGTGGGCCAGGGGGCATAGTGGGAGTAGCGGTACAGGCCTCCTACCCACAAACACCCTCACTGTGAAGTTGGCTACCTACCTGTAAGTTTGATGAGGGTAATGTAATGGCTGACACGTGCTTCTGGGTGGGATGGGGGGATGGCTCTATCCTGGTGAGGTGTGGGCCAGGGGGCATGGTGGGAGTAGTGGTACAGGCCTTCCACCCCAGACACCCTCCCAGGGAAGATGGCTTCCTACCTGTAAGTTTGTTTGGTGTACTGCAATGGCTTCCAACTGCTTCTGGTTGGGGGAGTTCTCCATCCTGCTCAGGTGTGGGACAGGGTGCATGGTGGGAGTAGTGG
The DNA here is from genome assembly GCF_964204655.1 of Triturus cristatus. NCBI lineage: Eukaryota > Metazoa > Chordata > Amphibia > Caudata > Salamandridae > Triturus > Triturus cristatus. The sequence goes on from NC_140590.1 coordinate 849,686,500, forward strand.
TATAGGCCTCCCACCCACAGACACCCTCACTGTGAAGTTGGCTACCTACCTGTAAGTTTGATGAGGGTAATGTAATGGCTGACACTTGCTTCTGGGTGGGGTGGGGGAGGGCTCCATCCTGCTGAGGTGTGGGCCAGGGGACATGGTGGGAGTAGTGGTACAGGCCTCCCACCCCCAGACACCCTCCCAGGGAAGATGGCTACCTACCTGTAAGTTTGTGTGGTGTACTGCAATGTCTTCCAACTGCTTTTGGGTGTGGGAGTGCTCTATCCTGCTCAGGTGTGGGACAGGGTGCATGGTGGGAGTAGTGGTACAGGCCTCCTACCCACATACACCCTCACTGTGAATTTGGCTACCTACCTGTATGTTTGATGAGGGTAATGTAATGGCTGACACTTGCTTCTGGGTGGGGGGAGGGCTCCATCCTGCTGAGGTGTGGGCCAGGGGGCATAGTGGGAGTAGTGATACAGACCTCCCACCCACAACCCCCCTCACTGTGAAGTTGGCTACCTACCTGTAAGTTTGATGAGGGTAATGTAATGGCTGACACTTGCTTCAGGGTGGGTTGGGGTGAGGGCTCCATCCTGTTGAGGTGTGGGCCAGGGGGCAAGGTGGGAGTAGTGGTACAGGCCTCCCAAACACCCTCCCAGGGAAGATGGCTACCTACCTGTAAGTTTGTTTGGTGTACTGCAATGGTTCCAACTGCTTCTGGGTGGGGGAGTGCTCCCTTCTGCTCAGGTGTAGGACAGGGAGCATGGTGGGAGTAGTGGTACAGGCCTCCCATCCCCAGACACCCTCCCAGGGAAGATGGCTACCTACCTGTACGTTTGTTTGGTGTGCTGCAATGGCTTCAAACTGCTTCTGGGTGAGGGAGTGCTCCATCCTGCTCAGGTGTGGAACAGGGTGCATGGTGGGAGTAGTGGTACAGGCCTCCTACCCACATACACCCTCACTGTGAAGTTGGCTACCTACCTGTATGTTTGATGATGGTAATGTAATGGCTGACACTTGCTTCTGGGTGGGGGGGAGGGCTCCATCCTGCTGAGGTATGGGACAGGGGGCATAGTGGGAGTAGTGGTACAGACCTCCCACCCACAATCCCCCTCACTGTGAAGTTGGCTACTTACCTGTAAGTTTGATGAGGGTAATGTAATGGCCGACACTTGCTTCAGGGTGGGTTGGGGTGAGGGCTCCATCCTGTTGAGGTGTGGGCCAGGGGGCATGGTGGGAATAGTGGTACAGGCCTCCCAGACACCCTCCCAGCGAAGATGGCTACCTACCTGTAAGTTTGTTTGGTATACTGCAATGGCTTCCAACTGCTTCTGGGTGGGGGAGTGCTCCAAACTGCTTAGGAGTGGGACAGGGTGCATGGTGGGAGTAGTGGTATAGGCCTCCCACCCACAAACACCCTCCCAGGGAAGATGGCTATCTACCTGTAAGCTTGATGAGGGTAATGAAATAGCTGACACTTGCTTCTGGGTGGGGTGGGGGGAGGGCTCCATCTTGCTGATGCTGTGGGACAAGGGAGCCTGATGGGAGTTGTAGTGCTGTCTGCCTGTACACATGCCCCCATGGTAATGTTGGTACCTATGTTTGGGGTGAATGGAAGTGGGTGAATGTTGGATTTGTGAGACATGTTTTTGTGAGTGTGTGGTGCAGATGGATGGAATTTGTCCTAGGTAGTGTCGATTTGTAGTTGTGCAAGGCAGTACATATCAGTGTGGTGGTAGTCATTTGTTTATACTTACCAGCCTCCACTCTCCCGGCTACTCCTGTGAGACTCTCTAGATGCAGTATGGCAAGCACCTTCTCCCCCCTCCATGGTGTGAATGAGTTTGGTGGCATGGGAGGGCCACCGCCAGTCCTCTCAGCCAGCTCACTGTTCTTGCTTCTCCTCTCTTTGACAACCCTCTTCAGATCATGCCATCACTTCATGATCTCCTTTTTGGATCTTGACGTGGTCCCTACTGCATTGAACCTTTGGACTATCCTTGCCCACATTTGTGTCCTTGTGGCTAATGGTGTCTGTTGGACCAGGCTACCAAACAGTTGTGGTTCCACTCTGACTATCTCTTTTACCATGACTATCAACTCACTCTCAGTGAATTTGGGCATTTTCTGTGTTGCCATGGTGTGTGGTGTGCAAAGTGGTTGTGGATGCAGGGGTGTGAGTGGTGGGTGTGGTTGTGATGTGTATGGTGTGTGATGTGCAGGGGGTTAGTGGTGCAGGTGTGGAAGTGGTGGTGGTGTTGTGTGTGGTGTGGCTAGTGATGTTATGTTCTTTGCCTCTCCTTTAAGCTAGGGTGTGTGTCCCTTCTCTCCTGGAGTGTTGCAAAGGATTGTGGTCTGGGAAGAGGCAGGTGTTATACTCCGCTATGTGGGTGTGTCCAAATGGGGTATTGCTGTCAGCTGTGGGGTGTGTGTTGTCCTGGAAAATGTTTTTTTCTTTTTGCCATGTGGTTGTGTCATTGGGGTGTATTTTGTGTATTGGGGGGCATGGCTAGTTTGCTGTGTGCACTTTTTAGCCTTATTGTGGGGTTTTTGCTTCATCCGCCATATTTTTCACAGATCATCAGCAGTGGTGGCTGTGCTGCAGCTCTTCCGCTGGCTCTCTCATTCATCCCAGTGTGCAACCGCGGCAGTCGGAAACAGCGGTACGTACTGCGGGACCATCGGGGATATCCTAATTTCCCGTGCGGTGTCTCCACTATGCTTGCGGCGGGTTGGTGTTTTTCCACCGTGTATCCAACCACCGTGGATGGATTTTGGCAATCACTGCCCGCTACTGGCGTTTTTTCTTTGCCCCGTTCCGCCGCGGTCAGTGTTTTTTGGCGGATGATCCTAATTGGGTGGTTATTTTCCGCTTCCATGGCGGTCAGGGTGGTTTTCCGACTGCAATCCTAATAGGCCCCTAAGTATCTTTTGAATCATAGTGGTGGATAAGGTGGAAAAATATGTAGTTTTATTATCCATCCAGGCTGGTATCTTGAGGGGCCAAGGTGTTTAAAGGAGTTGAGGTTATAGTTTCCTGATCCATCTTAATATCTTGTTCTTCAAACAAAGAGGAGAAAGATGCATTAGATGAAAGTGCACTATAGTTGGTCTCAACCTTGGATCTAAAAAAATATGGCAAGTTCATTGCAAAAGAAAGTTCTTTAAAAGAATTGGCTGATGACTGAATTTTTGCTGTTAAATAGTGTGATTTGGCTTTCATGATCATGTCTTTCTAGACTGAGATGGCATTTTTGTATTGATCTCTGTCTCGAAGATTGTAGTTGATGCACCATTTGCTTTCCTGCGCTGACAGATTTGCCTTTAAAATCTGAGTCATCTGACCAGATTTCTGTGGGAGATTCTCTGTGATCTTTCAGTGGTTTAAGCGGGGCAAGATTACTGATTGTATTATTAAACCATTGGTTAAAAATAAGGGGGATATTGTTAAGATCAAGCTCATTTCTGGTATTAATTGAGCTAGTGAGAAATGTAATTAATCAGAATTGGTTTTGTGCCAAGGTCAATGGCTCTTACGAGCCATGTGGGCTTGGTTAGTTGGAACTTAAGAGTCCCGATTTAGCTGAAACATAACTGCCACATGGTCAGACCATACTAGCAGGATGGATAACGAGAAGGATAAATGAGGATTGTCTGAAAAAAGGCCATCTAGAAGATGACCTGCTGAGTGAGTAGGTCCTTTTACCACTTGGGCGAGACTGATACTGGCTAATGTGTCACAGGTTGACCGAATCTTCATCTGCTAATTCTCAAGATGAAAGTTAAAATCGCCAATTATGGTGAAATCAGGCACTAATATCAAGCAATTAACTAATATTGCTTATGAAAGTGGACATTGTGCCAGGGGGACGATAGATGCGACCCCACTGAAGGTGTACTGGTTGGTTGATTCTATTTTAAAAGCAGCCGCTTCACAATTCGGAATTCCCCGAGTGGGACAAATGCTACTTACAAATTTGTTACAGTAAATTATCACTAACCCACAGACCCTTTTATCGACACAGTCGTGCCTCATCAAATGAAATCCAATTGGTGTTGCCATTAAAAGATCAGTATTTGATGATGTGTCTGTGCACATCTTCTTCTCGAAGGCAATATCTATTTACCGAGATTCAATAATGTCCCTAACTCAACTGCATTTTGAACTAAAGAGCACGCTTGAATAAGAGTGCAGTTGTACTGGGTCCTAACTTTTGATGATTGCTACTGCATCAATTCCTAATTACCCTATTTTCCAGCCAAAGGTAATGCAGGGATCTGTGAACACAGAGCAGGTCTGCAAAGTGGGCACAAATTAGCAGATCCATCAAAAAGGCAAACATTGCCCAGGAAAAGGTCACTGAAGAAGAAACACTGTATTAATGGAAAGAGAAACCAGCAGTACGGCCCTATCTACGGAAGGCACCAGTGTTTCACAGAGCCAGTGCCCAGACGCAAGGACTCTGGATGCATTACAGGCAATCTAAGGATTAAATTCACTGGCTCCTCCATTCTATTCAACAGGAAGAAACGCTGAGGTTAAAACTGCCAGCAACTTCCACTGTCTGGGAAAGAAGGACTTAAACAACCAAAATGCAACATTTGTTGCTTGAATTCAATGTATTCTTTCCAGATGTAGGGTTGAGGAATCCCCTGAATAGATCAAGGTGATAGGCGTTTTTTTATGCAGTCACTGAGTTAAGGGTAGTGACATCAAGGAAAATAAAGAGAGTAATGCTGGTCAATTAACAAGCTGTGCTGGGGCTGAGTAACGTTCAAATAACCAAAGTGAGGTTTGCAGCAGTAAGCATAAGTAGGCTAGTCCTTAATCACCTTTATGAGTTCCATGTAATGGAAGTAGATGTTCACCCATGTTCCCATCTAACATCTAGGGACAAAGGTTCACCGTGGCATAATTGGCGCCAAAGATAGTTACCAGGGTCACTAACCCCAAGTAATCATTGCTCCCCAAGGGGTACCACAAAGAACAATTGGTTCGATTCTAAAGAGGATACCTATGAAAATCTCTGTATCACCACATGTGATTAATCATGGATAAATAGAACATTTGAATGTTGGGAGCGCCATTACATCAATGGAGTGCTCCGAGTTTCTAACGGTCGGTAGAAGCCCAGAGCCTCAGCATTCCAAAGTTGTCGTTCACAGCTATTGCTGTGAACAACAGCCTCATGGAGCCTGAGGGGATTTCAATCTCCTCTTGCCCCGGGAGGCCTTTGTTTTATTTGTTTGAACATTCTGCATTCTAGTGGCGGAATGTTCAAAGAGCCTTATAGCCCTCCTTAGCTGGGCTATACTGGCATTAAAGTTACGCTCCCTTGTTAAAGGCTCTCACCTTCAGCCCGAGTCTTTAACAATGGAGCAGGCCTTTAATGGCCAGAATAGCCCACTACAGCGAGTTCTAAGGCTATATTCAGCTTTCAAATACCAGAAAAACGGTTGCAAATCAGGTTGTCAAGATTGATCATGGCTAGCAACAGCTCTGGCAAGCAGTAAGAGTATGACTAAAGGACAGCTCGACTGATTAATAACGAGCCAATCCCTATCTGCTTCTGTTAAAGGTTGTTATGGGGCACCCAGGGTATAAGGAAATGACTAATGTTAATATGTTAATAAGGACTGTTTGTAAATGTCATCATGGCATATTCTGGGTCTTTTCTAAATGTAATATAACTTTTTGGGGGGAATCAGCATACTAGCAAAACGATCTAAAAAGGGTACTCACTAGGGGGCTTCTCTATATGGGTGTCCTGTAAGTTGAATTGTAAGCAAGAGCAACTAGATGCGGCACAGCTCTCTTCTAATGTTCTGCAAAGAAGGCTTTCTATAACAGTCCAGAAACAGCCGATGTCGAAACTTCAAACATCTATATCCCACTCAGTGGGTCCCCTGAGTCCAGGTGGTCTGGGGGAATTTTATTAACTACATTGAACATATTAGAGAGGAGTATGACACTCGAAAGGAATTTGGGTAAAATAACAGGGGCAAGAATCTGATATTGATATGTGGTGATTTTAACCAGCAAACGCCATTGTTAATAGAGTGGTATTGATCAAAGATCATAATTTAGGCATCCCTGAGCCAGATACGAGTCTATATAAAACAACTAAGAAGGGCAAGGCTTTCTCATCATTCTTTATAATCTAATGGTCACGGTTTATCAACAGTTATACCCCTTAATCGACCTATAGTAATGGCAGAAGGCCATCACTAATAGATAATATAATATTCAATGCAGAGTGTTGCAAGACCGATTTTGCTGAGACCATCCCCCAGGTTTAGGAGGAGGTTGATGGTAAATGGTGAGCACATTGGGTGTATCAAGCAGTATGATTCTCTAGAGATGTAGTTTATCAAGAAATTACATTGGAAAAATCCCATACTGAAGCCAACCGCAGTCTTAAACCAGACCACTGGGGCAGCACTACAATTTTGGCTCAAGGCAGGTGCCCAGTGCATCAGCACCATCCTCCAAATTTATCAATAGAAGTGTCTGAAAATAACTTTATGCTGAATTTGGCCTCAGACCAAACACTCAAGTGCAGCCCTAAAATCTGTATTATGCTGCATTAGAGTGATGAGGAAACCAATGGCAACAATATACCTAAATTCCCAGGAGGCCGCTGAAAAAAGTGGCAGTTCCAGTGGGAGTACTTGGCTGGCTCATGTGAAAAGCACATTGAATGAGCTACAGTTAGGGTTGCTAGGAACCAACCCGGGTAAGGTCAGGGGGGGGTTACTTTAGAGCTTATTAAGGAGCATTATTATGTGTCCATGTGGGAGAAAGAATTCTCCATGATAAAATCTTGGAGTATATTGGGGGAGTATTTCAATAGTGTGCGAAGCCCAGGTAGTATGTTATACCTGGACTCAATTCACCCTGGACAAAAACCTATGCTGTATGTCAAGTTCAGAATGGGTATCGTGCCAACCAGGGAATACCTTGTTAGGTGCACAAGGCTCACCCACGAGAAGTGATCATTGCGATTGTAAGTTTGAGGGGAAGGACAATTTATTAAATTATTTGCTTGTTTGATCAAAACATGTTCTAGCACTTAAAAGATGGCTTCTACTCCTTTTTGAATTGTTGAAGATCAAATCTACTAGATCAGTACTACTGCTTTGTCTTAGGACAGACAATGAACATATTTGAAATTCAATATCTACGTATCTATGGGCAGTATGGCTACATATGAAGGAAACTGACAGCTGCTTTGAAATATTGAACAGATATTGGTAGGAATACATACTATAGAGCAAACTACACTGTACACGATGTTACCTTTAAATGGAAATTCCTGGTGAAAGCATTTTTAGCTATAATTTAACTGTTGTTATGTACTTGCACTTTGTTAGGAAGTTGGCAGACAGCTGCAGGTCAAACAAGTATCCCCTTCTACACCTTAGAGGGGAGATGCTATATTTGAGAATGTTGTTTCATGTGTTTTAATATATTATTACATGTTTTTATTTATTATTGAATGGCTGGAAGATGATACAATAATTTGAATTGATTGATTGAAACTTTAAGGTAATTATAGCGCCTAAAAACACAAAGCACCACTCGAGGGGAGGGGGTTTCACAAATTCAGGCCAACTGTGATGGAGCGCGTGCCGGATGCAGGAACAAGGTTAGTACCACTGAAAACGGTACCTTCTTAAACTGCAGCAGGAAGAGTCCAGTTCGAAAAGGAGGAAGTTGCGAGGAGCAGGGAGAGAGTTGCAAATGGCCATCGCTATAATGCAAAGAGCAGCCCTGGCATCGTAAATAGTCATCGTTGTAATGCAAAGATCCAGCTGGGTGTCACAGATGATTGTTGCGCGAGCTTTGCAATGGTGATTGCCACAGCCTGTCATTTCTGTAGCCAGAAGTGCAGATCATGTGTTGCTAATCATTGCTGGTGGTCACCGTAGCCAGGTTCAGTGGAGCTTTATGTTTGCGGTCATTGTGGGCAGCAAAGTCACACGGCAAACTGGTCCATTTGTGGTCATGAAGAGCTCAAAACATTACGATTTCTCCTTTTTTTGAAGAGGAGTGAACTCAGATGCTAACCAAGGTGCCTTCCAAGAGGTGCCTCCCCAGGGTCCAACACCTGGGTAGGCACCGCTTGGAAATTAGAGACGCATTCTAGCAGAGGAGAGCAGGGCTCAGGTAGGTCCAGTTGCAGGTCCAGTTGCAACCAGTTAGCCACTGCCTAGGGGTCGAAGGAGACCTCAGTAGCTTTTTCTTTTGCTGTAGCTTTCGCCTATGGTTCTGGAAATTTCTCCTCTTACCCTGCCAAGGCTGTAAGTAGTCTGAAGTGACAAAAGATTGGTGTTAGGTCCCTTTTTGTGTGTGCTGGAGGCAGCCCTTTGAAAGTGGGGCAGAGAATAGATCAGCCTTACCCATCGTGGCAGGATGGCCCATCCTGCCAACGTCTATTCCCTTTCTCTAACTGTCTGCAAGGACTACATAAAGGTCAGCGGCCAAGCTATTCACAGTCAGGGGACCCCGGACACAGGCACCAGGCAACAAATAGGGCAAAACAGTTCAAAATTCCGAAAAGAGGCATTTTCAGAACTGTGACTTCAAATCCTACTTTAGTTTTAAAGAGGGTTTTAAATTACAATTCATTTCAATCAAAACTTGACATTCCTATCTGTTCCCAATGAAATGTTAGCACTTCTTAATTGGAATAAGGTAACCCAATGTTATCCAATGGGAGAGATAGGCCTTGCAGCAGTGAAAAATGAGTTTATGAGCTTTTCAGTACCAAGACATGTAAAACATAAAAACATGTGCCCTTACTTATATATACAATGTACCCTACCCTGTGAGATGTTTAGGGAATACCTTAGGGGTGGCTGATATGTTTTAAAAAGGAAAGTGTAGCCCTGACAAAAGCTTTATTTTGCCAGGTCGAATTGACAGTTTCAAAATCCACTAAAGACTTTAGTAGCATGGTAGACATGTGAGACATGCTTTAAAGGGCTTCTTAAGTGGGTGGTACAATGAGTGCTAATGGCCCACTAGTAGCATTTAATTGACAAGCCCTGGGTACATGTCGTACCAAATACTAGGGACTTATCAGTAAATTAATATGATTACCATGTACGTGTCAGTTGTACCATGTTTAAAGGAGAGCGCACAAACACTTTAGCAGTGGTTAGCTGTAGTAAAGTGCACAGAGCCCAAATGTCAAGAAGAACACAATTTAGAAAACAGGAGGAGTTTTCTTTTTCCCCCAGAGCTCTAGGGACCCTCATTCTGGCAGCCTTTTAACTACTTTATCGAGCGCTTGTGTTACTGATACCGTGAGGCTTTCGATAGATTTTATCACCCTTTTTTCCGGAAGGGGACCAGCCTCAATCTCATTTGCACATACCCTGCCTTGACACAGTGTCATTTTGTTTTTAGCAGCAGTCACAGCACATTGGAGTCATGCCAGTGAACTCCCCTTGTGAATGAAATAATACACAGGCATTGGACAAATGAGACAGCTTGGTGTTTGTTATTTTTTTTAAAGAATGAAAATGTTTGCAAATATCATATGCACTTGTTTAGCAATAATGAGATCGTTATCAATGTACCTGTTATTAGGGATAATTGGATTTGTTCTTTCTGCTTTCAAAAATGTAACTCTTCTGCATCAATAAATGTATATCATGTTTCATGATTGCACGTAAATGTTCTTTTACAGAAAACTTGTTGATGAAATTAATTGATGAAAAGGAGAGGCAGCTTATTTAAAAATCTAAGGACTTAATATATTGAGGATATTTTTATACACACCTTCGAATTCAATAATTCATGCTGGGCACCGAAAAAAAGACTTACAGTTTTTTAATTGCAACTAGTATACAAAACACAGAATTGAATAGAAGAGCTATGATCAGAGTAGACTGAACCTCAGAATTATTTGCCTCCTTGGACATCTGTAATTAAGGTTGCCTTTAGCTGTTGGTAAACATATTTATATGTGTATAAATAGTTTTGAAGGATGGAGGACATATGCTGCTAAAAGAGAACAATAATGACATCCACATTTATCACTTATTCTTACAGTCCTAGGGGGATGTTCACAAGGACTTATCTCTGATTTATCTCCACCTTAACGTATCAAAAGTGGAGATAGACCTAACACCCCATTCACAAGCTGGTGCAAACTGCAGACTCCAGTATTCCAGCGATAACTGCCCCAAAATTTATCACCACCAACTAACCCTAATGAGATGCAGAGTAGGCATTCCCGTGCAAAAACACACGAAAAAACCACAACACCACTTTCACAACAAACTGCCAGATCTGCAAAGCGAACCAAAAATAGGCGGTAATCCGCGGTAGCCGCAGGTATTTAACACCTGCCTCAAGCAGGTGTAAAGACGGACGATTACCTGCAGTAGGCAATGGAGCCCCCCACACAGCTACACCTGAAGAACAAACGACGCCATGGAGCTACACATCATGGAGCTCGGAGCCCCAACACCCACCGCCATCACCCCCAGGACCAGGACCCGTCCCCCCCCGGACCACCACAGAGGTAGCGCAGAGTAAGACAGCAGCCCTACTGAAAACGCACCAATCTCACAGACCTAACGCCCAAGAAGTCATTGCCCACTACAGGCTCAAAGGGCAACCATCCTCCGCATCATGACCCACATCGCCCACAGGCTGACGGTCCCAATACAGCGGAGAACCAACATCCCTCCGCAGACAAAGCTGCTGGCTGTGCTGCACCTGTTGGCCTCTGGTACCTCCCAACCAACAACTGCCAGAGTCGGAGGGGTCTCAGAGCCAGCCCTATCAAAGTTCATCATACCTGTCCTGGATGCCATCCTCAGCTTCATACCCCAGTACCTTCACTTCCTCAACACTGCGCAGGAACAGCTGGAGACAAAGCAAGGCTTCTATGCCATAGCCGGATTCCCCGCCGTGTTAGGGGCAATCGACTGCACACATGTCCGACTTGTGCCCCCTGCGGATACTGCACACCACTACCGCAACAGAAAGCATAAGCATTCCATTAAAGTGCAGGCGATAGCGGACCACCGGGGACTCTTCACCAATGTCGTCGCCAACTACCCAGGCAGTGTGCATGACTCCTTCATCTTCCGACAGTCCGTCATCAACCAGCACTTCCAGGATGGCACATATGGAACAGGACTGCTCATCGGTAAGTGCCAAATCAACACATCACACACCCCAAAGCCAACAACACACAACGCAAAACTGTGGGAATGCACACATGACCAAACCACATACAACATGTCAAACTACACGACCACCTACCAGACACGACAACACTACTCCATGGTCATCCTAGGCTAACCCTGCACCTAACACAGACATTTCATGGCAGCACAGCCACACAACAGCTGAACATGTGCAGAAGCGGAATGGAGCCATGTGCGAGGATGCCAGTGACCCGTGAGTGGGAATGTACACAACGAGAAGTGAGGCCTGGATGTGCAGGACAGACATGGGAATGCAAACAACTGATATGTCCATGCAGACCACAACTGCTGGTGACTGGAGAGTAGTGAGCAGTGGACGCAACCATGTCACCCCAGGCTGTGGGACAGGTAGCAGAAGTGTTGCACGCTGCGCCCCCCCCCCCAGTGTGCGTGAGTGTAGTGGGTTGGCCCTGGGTACGCCAGGGCTGCTCAGGGGTGTGGTGACAAACCCCGTTGTGCAGGGGGTGGTCCACTCCCGGGAAGGCCAACGTCACTGACAGTGCAGTGCCGCGCGGCCTGCCACGAGGCCAACGCCGTGAGCAGCGGGGCCTGCAACACTGTGCGCCTTCTGCACCCCAGGACGCTGATGCACAGACCAGGCCTGCCCGCCCCAGCGCACCAGTGCGCAAAAGTTGGTGAAATGGAAAAAAGGGATGCTCTCTGGAAGAAATTGGGTTTGGACTTTTCCAGTCCATACAGAATGTTGCGTTTGCATCCTAAATTTTCTATTATTCTCGGTGACCAGATGTAAAGTTTAATGATCATGTGACATCTCAGATGTAATAGAATTCTTGGAAGAATTATGGCGTAGAGAAGGGATACCTAAGCAGATGGTGAGTGATAACGGTGTGCAGTTTGTTTCACAAGAAATGAAGGAAATGTGGGGGATTTATGTTGTTGAGCACATCAGAGCTTCAGTTTAGTACCCCCAGAGCAATGGACTTGCGGAGGGATGGAATAGGACTTTAACAGACGGTTTACAATTGGCGTTGAGCCAAGGTTACTAATGAAGGAGTGCAGTGGAAAAATTGGTGTTGGCTTATCGCACTACGCCCAACAGTGTCACAGGAAAGGTGCACTTCGAATGCATGGAAGAAAAGCAAGAGGGTTGCTGTCCAAATGAGCAGAAAGGTGAAGATGGGCAGAAAATGTTGATGGACCAGGAAATGGATTCAAAACTGGGGAGTGGGTGTGTGGCAGGAAAGGTCATAGGGAAGACAAAGGTTCGTCTAAATATTCAGATCCTTTACAGATGAAGATGGTGGATCTGTGCACTGTGTTGTTGAGTGATGGTAATGTGTGGAACTGTAAAAAAGTGGTGAAAGTTGCATACTGTTAGTTGAAAGATGAAATGAAAGACGGGATCAATCTTTTCAGTCACAGTTCTGGGTTGAATCCATCATCAGAGTCAAGACTGATTTGTTCACCCTAAGTTGGCAGGGTATGCCCAGACGTAGGTCCCTGCTCACTTTGCCACTGGATTCAAGCTAGCCTGGCTGATGAGGGGTGTTACCCTGAAACCAGTCCCATGAGGAACAGAGTCAAGACTGATTTGCAACTAGAGTGGCTAAGTAAGCTAAAGAATGATGATGGATTCAACCCAGATCTGTGACAGGGGGTGAGTGTCTGAAAAGTTTCAGCGCTCCATCCATTATCTCCTTGTGTTTGCTTAGTAAGTATTTATAAAGCACACTGCCACTCAGAACTGACCAGCCTGGCGCTCGTAAGAAAGATAAATTAGTTGACCAACTGCTGCAAAGAAGGATGTTTCTTTAAGGGTCAGAGAGGAGGGAAATGGACATTGAAAGCAGTCAGTCAGATGTCTGTAGGAATCATCAGATAAAGAAAGAAGCCAGGGTATAAAATGCTTCCTAATTCCTTTTCACTCTCTTCAAATCTAAGTGGAACAGGGAGCTAATTTCACATTTTCTAGCCCAGTACCAGAGACAGATTTGCCTCCATTTGTGTTGCACCAAAGACAGGAATAGCTAACAAATTCAAGTTAAAGATCTTAAGGTTCCTGATGACTTGTAACGTTCACAACGATTGGAGGAATATACAGGGCTTAAATTGTGGAAGGCTCTAAAGAACAAGGTCAGAGACTTAAAAAGAATCGATTTGTGGACTGAAAGTCACTGCAGCGCCCTAAGTTCATGAGAGACTGAACCATTGCAAGGACGTTTCAGAACTAATTTGGCTGCAGCATTTTGAACCACTTGAAGTTGATGTAATAGGTGTTTAGTAATTCCTAAATTCAGGTTCTCGCAGTAGTCCAATCTTGAAGTAATAAGCACTAGGACTACTGTTTTCCTTGCTGTCAAAGGAAGGTGTATAAAAAAATTCTTTAATGATTTGATCAAAGAAAAGCAGGTACCAGAGACAGGTACAACCTGAGAATGAAAGGAAAGTGAGCAATCAAACCTAATACCTAAATTCTGAGCCACTTTAACTAGAGGAGGAGGGGAGAAAGATTGTCAGGCAACACCAGATGAGGAGAAAATAAATTATCCTGACCAAATAAAAGTATCACAATCTTATCAGTATTACATTTAAGGGAATTAAGCTCCATCCAGAAGATGATACTTAGGAAACAGTTTTTAAAATTGAGCTTAAAGCCAAAAGAGGTCTTGTCTTATGACAAGATCAATTTGTTATCATCAGCATATGATGTAGGCGCAATACCAAAAGAGTCAATAAAAGTTATTAAAGGAGATAAATAGACATTAAAAAGGGTCAGGCTTAATGTAGAGCCCTGTGGAACCATGTAACTCAGGATTTTTTCTTCTGAGGAGAACAGAGCAATAGATAAAACATGCCTCAACTTCTCAAGAAACAACTGAAACCAAGCCAGGGCCTGCCCACAAATGTCAACTTCTCTGAGGCATTGAAGTAAAACTGAGTGAGATATTGCATCGAACACTGTGTACAGATCTAAAAGAATCAACAATACGGCCTGACCTTTGTCCAACATAAGTTTACTCTTTTCAGAGATTGCTAGCCATGCAGTCAGTGGAATGCCAAGGCCTAAAACATGATTGAGATGGATGTAAACTGCTGGAATTTTCATGAAAATCTATTAACTGATCCTTGACCAATTTTTCCAGTATTCTAGCTGGGACAGGAAGAAAAGAGATAGGTCTACAGTTGGCCAAGAGTTTTGGATCCGCAGTAGGTTTTTTAGTAAAGGTTTGATCACAGCCAGTTTCTGTGACTCTGGTACCAAAGCAGAAGAGAGAGAAACATTCAGAATGTTGTTAATAACAGAAATAATAACTTCAGTAGCTCTCTTAAGGAACATGGGAGGACAGGAGTCCACGGGGACCCCCATTTACAGAATAGAAGGGCTCTCTCTGATTGCTAGACTAAATGTGCTGAAAAAAATGGCCTAAGCAGAGTTAGGTGGCAATAAACCCTCTCCTGGACCTGGGGAGATGGAGGTCCTATCAAGACTATTATTAAACCTCACCTGGATGTTCTGGATGTTTTCTTCAAAATAATTCGATTATCACATTATGTTTGAATAGAAGGGCATCTCCTTCAGAGACTTTGAGATGAAGAAATGACTTAGCAATCTTAATCTTTTTTTGGGATATCGGTATGAGCGAGTTCAATCTGAGAGATGAAAAACTCTTTCTTTGCCTCTTTCATCAAAATATGATACTTTCTGAGAAGATCTATATGTTAGTTTTCATTTAGGTTGTATTGAGACCCCCACTTTCTTTCAAACAGATTAAAAAATAAAGTTCTCTTTTGCCAGGGGTACCATAAATCATGGTGCTCAATTACCTAAGCGGTGCGGGCCAGGCTTAATCACAAGGGCAAATTTGTTCATGACATCCCATATCCAACTGTTACAAAACTCAAGGTCCTTAGAAAACTCACCCGTAGGACAAGGAGAAGATTGTGCCAGGTGACTGGTCAGACTTTCACAAGGAATTTTGCCCCATTTCTGCATACTAACATTAATCAAGTCTATGGGGATTTTACCTTAAGGGCAATGATTTACTCCTGTATTAATGGGAATGAGTGAATTGTCAGACCATACTCGAAACTCAGGAGTGTCAGTAAAAAGATGATTAGTAAATATTGAATCAAGTGAGTGGCCAGTTATATGACTCGGACCGGTCAAATATTAAAGGAACTTCAGTACCACCAAGTTATCAATAAAGCTCCTACCATCCAAATTGAGTGGGTGATCTACATGACAGTTGAAATCACCTAAAAATATAACACTGGAAAAGTGAAGCACAGGAGAAGTCAGCGCATCTCTTAGAAGGTTCAGGAAACTGGAGCAGTCCGGGTGGGTGGCAGATTTGGACTCCAGCAAATGAGCTGGATTGATTAAGTGTAAAACAGAAGCCAAGGCTTTACACATCTTTAAGACGCTCAACCACAAACGTTGTGTGCTGAAACTCCTTGGAAAAATGAATAACTAATCCCCTACCTTGGCTCTCTCACAGCAAATAATAGAGTAGCCTGATTGGGAGGGAAGATGCGATATCGGGGTTAGACCAACTCATAAGCCATGACTCCATGATAAAAAAGAAGTTATAAGGAGATCAGTGAGGTGGTGAAGATTTGATTACTATGTTTGGGGAGTGATGAGTCCAGCATGTAAAGTACATACAGATGAAGAAATAGAGCTATAAATATGGTCAACTGTCTGGACCCTAGGGGCCAAATCTTTGTGGCATAAATTTCCAATTACTCCAAAGAAGACAGACTTACATTTCAGACAGGAGATAGGACCAGTCACCTTGAGTGAATTAAAAGTAACATAACAGCGAGCGGGTTTATTGTTGATCTCATCCCTGGACAGAGTCAGGGATATAAATTGCATGGATTCTGATCACAAGCTGGTGGGTAGTGGGGCTGGATGGGAGCAGACACCGACGGCACGCCTGTGGCGCACCACCTGCATGCGTCTGCCTTCCCTCTGTGCTGCAGCCATCTTTAAGTGCCCACTCATCCCCTCCAGTCCTACATACAAAGCAACTAGACTTCTGAATCCCAAGATGGCCTCTATAAATGGCTAAATGAAGGAGGTCCTGAAAGATTCTCCAATGTATGATTATCCTAAGCAAAATTAAAATTGAGCCCTGCAAAGCAAAGTTTTAAAAAAAGGGTTTTAATAAGCACAAAGGGCCTCATGTAGGTAGCATACCAGTTACCACTTCTAAAATACCGAACGTTACCGAATCGGTATTTCAGAAGTGGTAACTCGTATGCAGGTAATGAGTCGGTATTTTTTACCGATTCGTTACAATTCGGTAATTACCGAATCGGTATTTACCGATTCGGTAATGAGGCATACCTTCCCATTGAGGGGAAGGTATGCCTCATTACCGAATCGGTAAATACCGATTCGGTAATGGTGGAGAACATGCAAGGGTGGCAGGGTGTCACATTGACACCCTGTTGCACCCCTGATTCGGCCATGTGTGCACATGTGGCACACATACATGCCCTAAGGGCATGTATGTCTGCCACATTGCACACTGCTAAGCGCTTCAAAATGCATACACACATACATTAATTATTTACCACCAACTATAAGTTGGTGGTAAATACCGACTCCTAAACACACCCACACACTCCCCCTACATATCATTTCTGGAATCGGAATTTACCGATTCGGTAAAATTACCGAATCGGTAAAATTACCACATCGGTAACGTTACCGATTCGGTAATTTTACCGATTCGGTAATTTTACCGAATTGGTAAATTCCGATTCCAGAAATTGACCCCCTACATACCAATAGCCAAAATACCGGTCGGTAACGGTATAATTACCGAAAATCGGCCGTTACCGACCGGTATTTGGCTACCTACATGAGGCCCAAAATGAAGTAGAAGCAATCCAATTCATACAAACATAAAAAGTACAATGTGCAACATAAGGCAGGGATAGGCAACTAAGTGAATCTGAGACTATTGCTATGTGGGACACCTTTTTTAAATCAAAAGCCACTACTCATTTTTCAATGAAAAATGGTGCCATGGCCAGCAATAAGTCCACAAGCAATTAAATATTGGTTTTGTCCTGACAACACTATGACTTCAGAAAGTGCCTTTAGTGTCGCTGAAGCAGCAGTGACGGAGGACCAATCAGCTAACAGAAAATCTTGACAGGGTATTTATACTTATAATAAATAGTCATTTAAGTGGTATGGTGAGAGCCAGCTTCCACTCGCTGAATGGGCAGAATAGTTCCTGCAATCTACTCTACTGACATAAATAGGATTCTAGAATTGGTTTTGAAGGGAAAGATCAGTTGGAGGCTGATGGTTGTGGCTTGATTTAGTGGGACTTATTACTTGGTTAGAATTATATGTGCTTAATAGTGAGTCATTTGCATCTAAAATGAAAATGATGAGATATACAGAGCTATGTTTTTCTAACCTATGCCAAACTATGCCTCAACTGGGCCCCCTGCTCAACCTGGTATTACCACGGCTTCCGTTTAATCATATTCATTGTGTGATTATATTGGCACCATACACAGCACAAATTGCACCCTCATTTTTGTAATGAAATGTTGCTCTCGAACATCTCCTTTAGGGCTCTTCCTGCTCGCATACAGTAGTCTAATCACTTATGAGTCTTTTCATTATTTCTGTAACCATATTTGCTCTGACACCTCCGATGACATTAGGTCAGAAGGGGCAGAAATATTATTTATTTAGGGGTATAGTGCTAGGATGGTGGTGGTGCAGTGCAAAGTTGCCCACTCTTTACAAGTCACAAATTACGACTTGAAATGTTAACATATTCATGACATGAACGTGCACTTAGCATTTATTCTTACTTGATTCAATGATTAATAAGAATGCTTCACTCAACATTACTATTAAAGAGTGCCTTTAACGTAGAAATAGAGAATGTACTCACAGGTGTGTGTATAACAGTGCTAATTTAGATGAATTATTGAAGTTTTGATGAATAATAAAACCATCCTCGTTTAATAGACAATGTACTTATTCTGAAGAGGTAACTTGACTTTTCTAAATGTGTGCTATAATCTATGAATGTTAGTTAATGACTTGTAATTGGGATTAGAATCATCCTCATGTGTGTAGAATGGGATCTTAATAAAAACAATACAATGTAGGTAATATGTGCATATACATATACATATATGCATTCAAATGTATTGCTCAGTCATACTTACACCTGATCAAATCTAAGGGTTTACTGTATGTTGCATGTAGTATTAACTTGATGCAATCTACTAGAATGTATATTCATTTATGTTTAAATATGCACATGCATCTTAAATATGCACAATTGAATTACTGTTCAAGTTGACTTAACAGTTTAGGCCTGTATTTCACCATGCTGCATTTCATAAAATATTGTTTTCATTTTCTCCTAACACAATGCTTTTTGCAGGTATTCACATGCATTGCTAATTTAGAACAGATGCATTACTGTATTAGAGATAGGGGAAAAAACATAGAAAAAGAACTTGATGAAAGTACATGGAGAAAAAGAGCACTAACTGAATAGACTTGCTTGACAATTATTGCAACCTACATGTGTCTGAGATAGAGATGTATTTCCCATATCCAGAGTGGGACAATTAATCAATATTGCATTAAGCAACTTTGGAATTTGACGACAACAATGGACCCTGTGCGAAGCTGGCCTGGTATATGATGTCCACTAATGGAACCACACACATTATTTATAAAAAGATGTCTTAATTATGTAATACTCTCTAACACATTTAGACATCTCCTACCACAATGTACGCAATACTTTGCAAAGAAATACAGTAAATAGCACAAAATACACAATGGACCCCAAGGGGGGACCAAACCATATACTAAGAAAGTTGTATAAGAACTATGACTCGGGTTGAGACAGTGTCGAGAGGAGGTAGAAGTGCTGGGGCCCAAGGAAGCACCCAAGGTGAGTAAATAGGGACCCGATGGAAGGCGTGTGCAGAGTGGTAACATGACCCAGTGCTCCGTACAACTCTACGTGTAAGTCGCAGTTGGATTTTTAAAAATTAAGGACCCTTCCCAGTGGACCATAGAGAAACCCAGTGAAAGACAGAAGTTGGAGAGCCACCCCACCCATGGGTAGCCTAGTGCCCATGTTCCCTACACCAGGGAAGCCGGGTGCATAGGTGTGAAGTGGTGTCAGAAACCGTGTCCGAACCGAATGGAGGACTTCAGGAAAATGGCACTGCAGAAGATCGACAAAATGTTCAGTGGAATCTGAAGGTGGATTTGAGATGATAGGTACCTGCAAGCAGAGGGGACAGAGTTTATGTCACTCAGGAGTGATCAGAAGACTTAAAAGATGAATGCCCTCCGATGTAGGGTGTTGCAGGATGGGTGACAATGACCTTCACTCTGCAGCTGTAAGGACCAGGCGATGCTGAGGAGGACCATGAGCCATGCACAAGGAGTCCCATGCAGGATGTCGAGTGTTGAGGTGTCAGTGTCCAGCGGGAGCACCAACAAGCCTTGGCAAATGCAACCAATGCAGGAATTGAAGACACAGCAACGTCGGGACCAGCAAGGTCCAGGGGACTCACCAAAAGCAGGGGAGTCAAGGCAGGCCTGAGCAATCAAGGGAGCCCAAAAGAAACAAGTGTGACCACACAGGCCGGAGGCACTAGAGTCTCGAGAGGACCTCAAGCAGCTCACCAAAAGATGCAGGCCATGGTGCACACGATGTGATGTGGCTGAAGATTCTGGTCACAGGAGGTGCTTGAGGTTGGGGCTACTGGGATCCTAAAGATCTTGGTGGAAGGAAGCCATCAAGCCTTTGCAACTCCGAATTGACACCATGCACAGGGGTTCTGTTATTTCAACCCCTACATGGGATACTGGCCTAAAACTTGGTGAGAGGGCAGGGCAGGCATCTGGAGCTGTTGAAAACTACCATATGTGTCGCAAAACCTTACTGAGTCCGCAGGGGAGCGACTCCTTCACTCCAAGGGAGATTCCTTCAGGTGTCTTTGATGCCCACAGTCCTTAGAAGGTTCCTGTACGGTGCACAGGCACAGACTATGCAGCAGTCTAGAAGGGAGACAAAGTCGAGTCCAAACGAAGTCCAGAGTGCCCAGACGGTAGAAGAAGAAGTGGTGTCTGATCTGAATCTTATCCCATGATAAATCTAGGGACCCACCTACAGGTAGGCCCTTAAGTACCCTTAGGCAAGAGTTGGGATGATGCAGGGGACCCTCCCATGGGAGAGTCTGAACAGAGAAGGTTACTCCCATGTCCTTTGTCCAGGTTAACACCAGAGCGGGAGCCAACAGCTCCCAGGACTGGTTTGAACTTGACTATGAATAGTGGTTCCAAATGAGCCCCTCATGCAGACTTAGTGACACTGGCAAGTGCACCCACCAGGTCCCAATACACTAAATCCTGTCTGGGAGGTGGTCACACCTCCCTTTTACAGGATGACTATTGTTCTTCCTTCCCCTGCTTGAGCTTGGCTCAGCAGCGAGAAGGCAGAAATGTGTCTCTGGTCAGCAAAAACATTTTTTGCTGTCCGGGTCTAGAAGGTTGGCACCGGGAACACTGAGAGCCTAACAGAATCATACGTCCCACACCGTTTATGTTGTGGGGGTATGTTTCAAACATGTTTGGTACCCAACAAGATAGGATTCGCTGCAGCCATTTTCGAGATGGTCATCATGTAATTATGTGGTGCCCCGCCAAATAGTATATGGCTGCTTCACTGACAACCCGGTAGAATGGACTCGTTAGGCTGTAGGGGTGTCCTGGTCATGCAGGGGCACCCTCTCACTTAGAACCAAGCACCCTGCCTTCAAGATCGCAAAGGTCTGCTATAGGGGTGACTTATAGGTTTTAAGTGCAGTGGCCCTAGATATAGGACACCTGTATCTTTAGTAAGTGGTGCTAGCACCAACTTGCACAGCCTGCAATGGCAGCCCTTTAGTTCCATTTTGAATGGCCTCCCATGGGTGGCATAATGCATGCTACAGCCCATGGGGGACCTCTGAGGTACATATGCCCTGGGTACCTTAGTACAATATACTAGGGACTTAAAAGGGTACACCAGTATCCAATCTGGGATGTACCTAAGTACTTGTCATAACAATTTAAGGGAGAAAGCAGATAGACTGGGGTCCTGATTAGCAGGATCCAAGTCAGACTAGTCAAAAACAGCTTGACACCAGGCAAAAAGTGGGGGTACCTATGCAGAAGGATCCTACCTTCCTACAGACCCCTAATGGTGTGATCAAGGAGGCGTTGCCTGACTGGATTTTGCACTTTATAATGTATTGTTACCCCCTGACTTTCTCACAGATGCTTTGCAGATCCCTTCCTGACGTATGTCCCTTCAGATACCTTTGTGCTTTCCTTGCAGACACCTTCCCTGATTCCCCACTATTTGAATGGACTTTAAGGTTTAGACCTCAGTGTTTTTCTTTTGATTCTAGTTAAGTGTGGCTTAGGCTAACACTTTTTCTTACCTATAGAAGACTCTTTACCGAGTTTCTGAGATGCTAACGCTTACCCACTTTATTTCTTTTTGTTCCGACTTTACTTCCTTCATGGAAATTCCGTGATTTGTGAGTCTTTTATTCTATAACCATCCTCTGGACTTTGAAATTCGAGATTGCTAATGTATAGGAAGGAGAGTCTTAGACTATTTTTTGAGCATCCGATCTTACTGTTACTATCCTCTATTCACCTTAATTTCTTCAGGCGTCTGAGTTTTCCCATTGTTATTCTGTATCTTTACAGCATAGTTTTATGAGTTGTTTATTTGAACATGATTATAAATTTGCAACACACTTTTTGAACTTGGCTACCAATTCCTGTTCCTCATTGTTTAGCCAAATGGGTTGCACTGTTAAATGAAATTAGATTGAATGCAAAGACTAACTCCATTTACCTCTCAGTCGGATCTAAAAGATCCATCGGAGGACCAATGGTAGGCAAGTGTGCCCTGAAGACGCCGTATCAGTGGTATTATAGGATGTTTTTTGATGTTGAGTTCAGATTTGCTGTCAGATATATATCTCTCACCTCATGCTGTAGAGAGATTTCTTTTGCGTTCTATGGCTAGAAATACTATAAAATACCCTCAATGTGTGGGTGAGCCAGATCTTTCGAATTTCTACTAGGAATGATGTGTGTTTCTCTATCGATCTGTTGCATATTTTGGACTTAGTCTATTTTTCAAATTTTGCTCATTGCTTCATCAATCTTAAATACTAAAGAGCCTTTATGGAAATTGACGTCTATGGCTCATGACCAATTTTAAACCAGTCCATATGTTTGTCTTCTCAATTGCACTTTAATATTTTAAGAAACCTTCATGGTTTACAAATGTAATGATACCGAACTCCTGTTTTTTTAATCAGTCTTTGTTATTGACTCTATTGTGAAACAGTGTTCTGATTTTTATAGCTAGGGACACATTGCCTCATCTTTTCTTGAGGTCAACACCATTCCCGACCATGCTATGGGTGCTTCTATTATGTAGGTAATTAAAGAGATTGCACCTACTGCTCACTGCAGCTCCTTTTTGCTGCTATGTAACCTGTGATCTTTTAACTGATTAGAGATTTCTGAAGCAGATATCCAGTGTGACTCGTGCTTCCAGCAATTTGCTACCACCTTATTGCCTTGTCCATGAAGAACACTACGGGCCATGGTGTGGCCGTGCTCCCAAAACACACAACAGTCCAACATGCAGGTTTTTATTTGAAGAAGACCAAAGTGTGTGTGGGGGGGGGGATTCTACAATATCTTCGCCCCATGTCCGCATTTTGTTTTGTGAACATGTAAATGTTCAGAATGTTGCAGTTTAGTGGATAACTTGCTTAAAAACAGAAACTATTGTGCCCCTTGAAAATGTCAACTTTTGTAATATGTCTGTTACCTGCCAGGGAGTAAACTGTGATTTAGACATGAAGGAACTACACTGAAGTTTTTGTCATGAATTTTAGAACTCATAGTGATACAGTAGTGATACAACACGATTTAAGAGAGAGGCAGAGTGTCTGCCTGTGTCTGACCCTTTCAGACCTATTTTATTATGAAATGAACAACACCTTCTTCGCCAATAGAAGAGAAAACAATTAATTCATCAGAACATCAAACATGATTTGAGATGAGCGAGGAAATGGAGACAGAATGGCGTAAGAATTTTAGCTGCAAGTGAAATATGTAATTACATTTATATTACTTTTTGCACTGGGCAATTCGCCGACAGTTTAATTACATGTAAAAGGGCACAGCACATCCCAAAAAGCTGGCATTTGAGTCCTGAAAGGTGAAACACACCCAGAAACCTAATCTAAGATATCACTTAAATTAAAATTCGAGAATGTTGAAGACAATAGTAGAAATTACACTTGTGTAGCTAACCCCCTTTGTCAATGTAACCTCTGTCCTCACTCCTTTCTGGCATAACGTGCATCCATCTACAAAGTTATTGTTCTCTATACACAGCAAATACACATGACTATCTGCTAAATAATGATATCCTAATGTCTTATCAAATTGTTGTCAGTTTTACCAGGAAATTTAAAACAAATGGTGTACATGAACAATAAGAGATATACATAAAAGAAAGAAACACTCACAGCAGTCCTGCCAATTGGAAATTTTAAAGTGCACCATACAGGTTTCAAACACAACAGTAGATTGTGCTCTGCTGTTTTTAGGTCTCGCCTGATTCAGCGCTTGCGCTGATCTGGCCGAGACATTTTGTAAACAGGCTTTTTCAAAGTGCTGCCGTGGCCTAAAGCTACAGTGCACGTGAACGTGCACGCGCGCCCTCCGTTGCACGCGATCGTAATCGCGATTGCGATCACTTTCACTTTCGCGGCCGCGTCAGTTTCGCGGCCGCGTTGCCAAAGCTTGTTTAAATGTTGCAGCCAAAGTTCATTTGTAGTGACTTGGCCTGGCAGCTTCCCTATAAAATACAGCTCTCCAAGCTGGGCACTTTTGTTTGATGTGAGACATAATTGCGGCCTTGCCTGGGTCGCGGAGAGCCCTCCTGCGGACGAGCGGGTCCGGGCGCAGCTATACAGTTGGCGCATATCGGAACGTTGTCTCATCTGTAAGGACATTAACAGTCTTGTAAGTGAACCCCTATACTTGACAGTAACCCACTGGGGTAATGAATGTTCAATGTGATTATGGCGATCAAGGTCAATAAAGAGAACTATCTAACAAGTAACTCACCTGACCAGCATGCACTTTGCTTTGACACGCCCACAAGGAAGGATAAATAAGCTGACCAGGAGGTGGGCTATGCTTTGAATCACATTCGCCAGCGCCCGTGAGCAAGGGCGCAGAGACGCCCGTAACGCGTTGGGAAATGTTGGTGCTTTTAACGCTGCACGCATGGTGATTACGATGCAGGATTGCCTTGCAGATTTCAGAAAGGTGACAACGTACGTTGGCTCTCCAAGCTGGGGAATTTTGTTTGATGTGATATATATATATATATTCACTGAAAAAACCATAGGTTTCACACATGTTATAGTTAGCGGAAATTTTACTGATAAAAAACCAATGAAATTCCCCCGTTATAGTTAGTGCAGGCAACTATAACTCACGCGACCGCAATCCTCTGCTGATGCTAATACTGTATTTAGACACTTATTTGCCCATGTCTTCTTCCATACATTTTTAGCTATACATATATTACAAATATTTTTTTTTCATAAAGACACATATGTCATCAGCAGAAGATTGCGGTCGCGTGAGTTATAGTTGCCTGCACTAACTATAACGGGGGAATTTCATTGGTTTTTTATCAGTAAAATTTCCGCTAACTATAACATGTGTGAAACCTATGGTTTTTTCAGTGAATTTGCAAGGTTTTTTAAATGCTAATTCCTAACTATAACGTGTGTGAAACCTATGGTTTTTTCAGTGAATTTGTACGGTTTTTTAAATGCTAAGTTACTTTACGCCATTCGTGGCGTGCGCGCCCACTTAACGCAGTTCGTTCCGTGCGCGCACGGTGCGCTTCGCGCACCGCGCGCCCACTTTACGCAGTTAGTGCCGTGCACGCACGGTGGGAACGCGGTGCGCTACGCGCACCGCGTGCCCACGTTACGCTAGATGGGCCATGTACGCACGATGCGCTTCGCGCACCGTGCGCACATGGAGGACATATGATGCACTTCGTTTTGAAAGGTAATATTTTAATTTTTCGTATATTTTATAAGCCAAGCACAAATGGTGCCCTTCGGGCACCATTTGCACACGGGGTGGAGAGAGTGTGGATAATTTTTTTTTTTATTATTTTTTTAAAAAATATTTTAGTTTATCTCATCTCTATTAAGCCATGCACAATTGGTGCCCTTCGGGCACCAATTGCACACGGGGTGGAGAGAGTGTGGATAATTTTTATTTTTTTTTAAATTTTTACCGTACGGTAAGCGTAATCGGCGAAATTACCGAAAAAATAAAAATTCAGTTTTTGGCCTTGGGGGATCTTTGGGGACTCCCTCAACATGGCTATGTGTGTGGGAGCTGTCTAAACAGCCCCTTTACATGTTTTTGGGCTTTATATTTTAGAAATCACTCTCAGTGCGAGAGAGAAAATGGCGGCCGCCGCTTCCTGGTTTCGGCCGATTCGAATGTTTACTAAGATCTAAGAGCCAATCAGAATCGCGCTCGCGCACGCCACCGTACGCGTACGGTAAGCGTACCGTAAGCGCACCGTAAGCTGGCTCAGATATATATATTGATTTAAAGGCTATTTTCTCAGAATCTACTGAACAGATTTACACCAAACCTACAAAAGGCACTTCCTTGACCTGAGGACTACCTCTCTGCCAAATTTCTAGTAATTCTGTTCAGCCGTTCGGGCTGTAGCCCTGTCTAAAGGTCCTATGGAAAAATGCATGGGAAAAACGCGTTTTGGGACCCCCCTTTTATCTCAGCCCCCGCTTGACGAATCCCCCCGAGACTTTCAGGGTAGGAGCGGAGCGTAGCGCCCCACCTATTTTGAAAGATTTGCGAGGATTCGTCGACCGGCGCCAAAGTTATTCAAAATAGAATGTTGCGGATTTCCTATGGAAACGTGGTCCTAACTATAACTACCTACTGGCGACCGCCAGTAGGTAATATATATATATATATATATATATTACCTACTGGCGGTCGCCAGTAGGTAGTTATAGTTAGGACCACGTTTCCATAGGAAAACCTCAACATTCTATTTTGAATAACTTTGGCGCCGGTCGACGAATCCTCGCGAATTTCTCAAAATAGGTGGGGCGCTACGCTCCGCTCCTACCCTGAAAGTCTCGGGGGGATCCGTCAAGCGGGGGCTGAGATAAAAGGGGGGTCCCAAAACGCGTTTTTCCCATGCATTTTTCCATAGGACCTTTAGAACAAGCTACAGCCCGAACGGCTGAACAGAATTACTCAAAATTTGGCAGAGAGGTAGTCCCTAGGTCAAGGAAGTGCCTTTTGTAGGTTTGGTGTAAATCTGTTCAGTAGATTCTGAGAAAATAGCCTTTAAATCAATATATATATCTGAGCCCGCTTACGGTACGCTTACCGTACGCTTACGGTAAGCGTACGGTGGCGTGCGCGAGCGCGATTCTGATTGGCTCTTAGATCTTAGTAAACATTCGAATCGGCCAAAACCAGGAAGCGGCGGCCGCCATTTTCTGTGTTTCACTCTGAAAAAAAAAGAGTGAAAACAAGAAAAGGGGGCAATGAGGAGAGTTACAGACCCCCTTACATTTGTGAGGGGGTCAAAGAAGGACTGTAAAGTACAAAACAAACATTTATTGATTTTTAAAAAAAATCACGGGGTACGCGTACGGTAAGCTTACGGTAAGCGTACGGAAGAAACATGGCGTGCGCGAAGGAGATTCTGATTGGCCCATAGATCTTAGTAAACATTCGAATCGGCCGAAACCAGGAAGCGGCGGCCGCCATTTTGTGTGTTTCACTCAGAAAAAAAACAGAGAAAACAAGGAAAGGGGGCAATGAGGAGAGTTACAGACCCCCTAACATTTGTAAGGGGGTCAAAGAAGGACAGAAAAGTACAAAAAAAACATTTATTGATTTTAAAAAAAATCACGGGGTACGCGTACCGTAAGCTTACGGTAAGCGTACGGTAAAAAAAATAAAAAAAAATAAATGAAAAGCAGATTTAAGAGTTTGCTCATCATATGTCCTCCATGTGCGCACGGTGCGCGAAGCGCATCGTGCGTTCATGGCCCATCTAGCGTAATGTGGGCACGCGGTGCGCGAAGCGCACCGCGTGCTCACTGTGCGCGCACGGTGCGCGAAGCGCACCGTGCGCGCATGGAACGAACTGCGTTAAGTGGGCGCGCACGCCACAAATGGCGTAAAGTAACTTAGCATTTAAAAAACCGTACAAATTCACTGAAAAAACCATAGGTTTCACACATGTTATAATTAGCTGGACATTTTACTGATAAAAAACCAATGAAATTCCCCCGTTATAGTTACTGTAGGCAACTATAACTCACGCGACCGTAATCCTCTGCTGATGACATATGTGTCTTTATGAAAAAAAAATATTTGTAATATATGTATAGCTAAAATTTAATGGAAGAAGACATGGGCAAATAAGTGTCTAAATACAGTATTAGCATCAGCAGAGGATTGCGGTCGCGTGAGTTATAGTTGCCTACAGTAACTATAACGGGGGAATTTCATTGGTTTTTTATCAGTAAAATGTCCAGCTAACTATAACATGTGTGAAACCTATGGTTTTTTCAGTGAATATATATATATATATGTATATATGTATATATATATATATATATATATATATGTATATATATGTTATCTACTGGCGGTCGCCAGTAGATAGTTATAGTTAGGACCGAGTTCCCATAGGAAATCTGAAAATTCTATTTTGAATAACTTTGGCACCGGTTGAATTATCTTTCTGAAATTTTCGAAACTAATGGGGCGCTCCGCTCAGCTCCTACCCTGAAAGTCTCGGGGTGATTCGTCAAGCGGGGGCTGAGAAAAAAGGGGGGTCCCAAAACGTGTTTTCCCCATGCATTTTCCCATAGGACCTTTAGTCGAAGGTACAGCCCGAACGGCTGAACAGAATTACTTGAAATTTGGCAAAGTGGTAGTCCTCAGGTCAGGCATGTGCCTTTTGCATATATGGTGTAAATCCGTTCAGTAGTTCCTGAGAAAATCAAAAGTAAAATCATATATATATATCTGGGCGGAGCCTAACCACACATCTCATCGAGAGATCTGATTGGCTGTCAGCACTTCATCCAAGAAGTGTTGGCAGCCATCTTGGGACCAATATACATGATAGCACCTCATTTAAAAGCCATGCAGTTAATAGAAGGTTTTAAGACTTTAGTTACATTATAAATCATTTGTTGATGGTACCATACTCATTTTAGGAATTGTGGTGTGTTCTAAGGTGATTTTACCATGTGAAAAAGCCTTCTGCTGTGATATCATGAATCATGTTTGAGAGAAAACTATTTTCTCATGCTTTTCCCACAGAGGTTTGGAAGGTGATCTGTAAGCTAAACTGAGAGCATAATTTCTGTAAATTCACATTATCTTTCTCAGTCATGGGAGAATGAAGTCTGACATTTTCAGTTAAACATGTACATCCAACAAGGGCAGAGACTGTCAGTTGATTCCTTTGTGTTCTACTGCAGCTTCCCAGAGTGTTCTAAAGAACAACTAGAGCGTTTACAGTCCTACTTATGACAAAAGTATACACACCTGAAGCCATCTTGATTGGAATAAAGTGGTAACACTTAAAACATTTAATTTACAAAGGAACAAACTGAGGGGGTTCATTTTGCCATAACAATTATGATTAGTGCTGCAGAAAGAAAAATTAGGGCACATTTTGACTTCTCAAATCCTCTTCTATTTCATAAAACAATTCTGACATGCAGACTGAAACATGCACTTTGAATACCAGCAGCAGACTTCCCTGGTGAGCAGTAGCTTTACTACAGTGATCTAATGAGCAACTAGAGTGCTTACATTCAGAATTTATGGCAAATGTGTGACACATCTGAATGCCTTTTTGATGGAACCAAACTAAAAAACTGAAAGTATTTCTTACTGAGGAGACTGCAGTAAATGAGGAAATTAGTAAACTTCATAAAAAATAAATCTCCCAAGATGGCCATCAGAGACAAAAGAGCCCAAATGTAGCCCAAATATCACCCAGATGTAGCCCAAGTATAGCCCAATGACAGAATGTCCCAGAGTGTTCTAACAAACAACTAGAGCGCTAACAGTCTTACTTATGACAAAAGCATGGCACACCTGAAGCCATCTTGATTGGAATAAAGTGGTAACACTTAAAATATTTAATTTACAATGGATCAAAATGAGGGGGTTCATTTTCCCATAGAAATTATGAATAGTTCTGCAGAAAGAAAAATTAGGGCACATTTTGACTTCTCAAATTCTCTTCTATTTCATAAAAATATCCTGACATGCAGACTGAAACATACACTTTTAATACCAGCAGCAGACTTCGGTGGTGAGCAGTAGCTTTACTACAGTGATCTAATAAGCAACTGGAGTGCTAACATTCAGAATTTATGGCAAATGTGTGACATATATGAATACCTTCTTGATGGAATCAAAGTAAAAAGCTGAAAGCATTTCCTACTGAGGAGACTGCAGTAAATGAGGAAATTAGGAAACTTCATAACAAATACATCTCCCAAGATGGCCACCAGAGACAAAAGAGCCCAAATGCAGCACAAATATCATCCAGATGTAGCCCACATGTAGCCCAATGACAGAAGTGTGCAAAACACTTACTTTTTGTGTATTTGCAGTTTTATATAGTGCAGACTTGTCAGGTATTGGAGTGCTTTACATGAGCATTGGTTACATCACACAAGATCAAATTCATTTTGGTTGTGGACATGGGGAGATTAAGTGATTTGACCAGAATCACAGAATGTTGAGCTGAAGCAGAAACTCCAACCTGGTTCCCCAGTTGCAAAGTCTGCAGCTCTCGAGTAACACCACATCCTCTCCCCTAGGTGCAACATTTAATCAAGTGGTCAACTGGATAAAAAAACATAAAGATTACAAATAATTTAAAAGTTCTTTGTCGCTATTTGAAAACTCAGAAAATATGTCCTCATTTTAGTTTTTTAGAGCACTAACCATAATTTTGATGCAAATAAGACCCTCTCATATATGTAATTTCTAAAGGAAATACTCTAGGTATTACAGTTTTGATTACATCGAGATGACGTCAAGCGTTCCACACTTTTGTAATAAATATAGAATGTTAGCAATCTAGTTGTTTATTGGGATACTGTTGAGAGGCAGAGGCCAGGGGCATGGACTCTGAAAATTTAAGGCAGGTAGGAGAGTGCAGAGGCAACAATTTGACCACACTGGGCAGGCAGGAAGGGCAGTGGCAGCACAACAGACTATGGAGGGCAGTGGAAAGGGGGGCACGGGCAACAAACCAACAATACAGGACAGGCAAGAGAAGCTGTGGCAATATAATAGACCATTGTGGGCAGAAGGAAGAGGCAGTGGTAGTACAACCATACATGCCAACAGACCCGTTTCAGCCACGAAATGTCCAATGTTTTTAAGCTCAAATGGGCTTTACTTGATCTGTCTCCTGTCCACAATCTCCTCTTTTTTAATGTAACTCAAAGGGGAAAATCAATACCCCAATTTTTTTTCCAAATCTCCCTCTTACCAAGTTCAAAATGTTTGCAAGTATGGTACATTGGATCATGGTAGGCAGGAGGAATTGGGGTTGGGACATGGACTCGGATAACAGAGGACAGGAGGGACATGGAGAGGTGCACCAAACTGACCCTACAGGGCAGGCATCAGTGAGTGCAGCACAACAATCCATAGAAAGCAATAGGGAGGAGACAGGACCATGCACATGGACAACAGAGAACAGAGGGGAAAGGGGCAATGGTAGCTAGCTGACCATAATGGACAGACAGGAGAGAAAGCTGCAGCATAACAGACCATAAAGGGCAGGAGGGACGGATCAGGGGCATTGCAATGGAACAGGCAAGCCAGGAGGGAGGGAATAGGGGTCTGCACATGGAAACAGAGGGCTGGGGGCAAGGGGGCAGGGCAGGAGCAGCAAGATGACCATGGAGGTCAGGCAGGATGGGCACTAGAAACAAGACACACCATGGAGAACAACAATGAGACTATGATGTCATACACACAGACCATGGAAGGAAGGTGGGAGGGGGTCAGGGACAGCTAGCTGACCACACAGGGAAGGTGGGAGGGGCCATGGCAGCACAGAAGACCATGCATGGCAAGCAGGAGGGTTAGTGGCAGCACAATGGCTATGATGGGCAAGAAGGAGGGTGCAGGGGCATGCACAAAGGACCATGGAGGATAGAAGGGAGGGTCAGGACCTGGGCACAGACAAGAGAGTTCAGGGGAAGGGGCCTCACAACAGACCGCACGGGGCATGCAGGAGGAGCAGTTGCAGCACAACAGACCAGGGAGGGCAGAAGGGTGTGGCAGTAAAATGGACCATGGAGGACAGAAGGAAGGGCATAGGGGCATGGCATGGGGACAGGCAGGGTGGAGGTGGCAGGGACAGGTTACAGTCATCTGACAATGCTAGGCAGGTGGGAGGGAAGTGGCAGCTCAACAGAACACTCAGAGTAGATAGGAGTGGCAGGTCCATGGAACATGGTGGGCAAAAAGGATGGAGCAGGGGCATGCACAAAGACATCGGAGGGCAGGGGGAAGGAGAATAGGGGCAGCAAGCTAAGCACAGAGGCTAAGCAGGAGGTCAATGATGGGCCATAGAATTGGGCAATGGAGGGCAGGAGGAGTGGACTGGTACATCATGTTAAATGGAGGGCAGTGGCAGCACATCAGACCATGCATGGCAGGAGGGAGGAGGCTAGTCCATGGATTCAGACAACAGAGGATAGGGAGGAGGTGGATGGGGCAGCAAGCTAACTGTTCAGAGAAGGTGGGTATTAGGAACTTTATTGTTTTTAAAATGTGTGTCTGTGCGAACTACTTAAAATATGAACAAGTATGCAGCATAATCTCACTTTTATTCAGGAAGAAGAGGACGTTTGTGACTGTGACTCCGGGCTCACTTGGCAGAAACACCCCCTGACCCTCCACCCCCATCGCAAAATGTAATGTCCGTGAAAAGGGTAGGTGGACGCAGTGTTATATAGAACATAGTCCTGAGAGCACGATTGAAAATGAAAACTAGATATAGTATATGGTATAAACTATGCACCAAAAAGTGTGATATAAGATGAACCGGGGCGTGAAATATAATATGCAATACATTGTGCGCAATGACAGATTCATTGGAGAGCGCGAGATAGCACAGGCACTAGCTTGTGCTATGCGATATGCGCCTTGGAGTGTAATATGCACAGGGCAGTGTTGTGTAACCTAACTTGTCTCTAAAGTTGTAATATAAAATATGTGCTGGGGAGTGTAACGTTGCATATGCACTATGACAAAGATATGGATCCCAGATTGTAATATGTATGGCATAGCGCTGTGCGTTATAACATAGGCATCGAGGAAGGCACGTTAGATGGGGCAATATAACCCGTGCGAAGGCAAGTGTGGCACAACATATTCACGGGGTGGTGTTACAGTGCACATGGGCTAGAGAGTGTCATAGCATACGCACTAGCTGGTGGAATACAACACAGAGGTGTGAGGCACTCGGCGGGCACTGGTGGGTGTAACACAGCATTGGGCTCAGCCAGGAGCACGCTGTGACTCTCAAGTGAGGTTCGTCTCCTTTCCAGAGAGTAAAATAAAAAGTATTACACACCTGGCGGTGGATGTGTGTTTTATTAACCGTGAGGGGGGTTTCTTGCATAGTTTGGTCGAATTTTTGTTGAATCCCCTGGCTTGGTGTGCGTGTATAATAAATAATAGCTACCCATGTTTGTATAAATAAATGACAAGGATGTGTAATTGGAGAGTACCCTCCGGCGGGGGTGCCAGGATTAGGCACGGTAGGGCGTCAGACACGTCAGAGCTTCACTAGCGGTGTAAATACATTCCATGTGGATTCATTCTATGCATAGTTGCCTTTTAATGATTATCACGCAAATCGTCATGGTGATAGGTACATACGGTTTGTCCAGCATGTCCTAAGTGTTTCTATAAATATATATTTTTTTAAATAATAAAAAACAAAGGCTGGCCCCGGGGGATGGGGTCCCCGGGGCCATAAGTGGCCTGAGGAGGGGGGCAACGCAGCCCCCTCCTAAAGAATTAAAAAAAAAAAAAGGCCATGACCCGGGGGTTGGGGTCCCCGGGGCCGATTAAGGCCTTGGGAGGGCCAAATATTTTTTTTTAAACAAAAAAATTAGGGTGCTGGCCCTGGGAGATGGGGTCCCCAGGGCCAGTAAATTAGAAAAAGAAGGGGGGCCACACAGCCCTCCTTATTAAAAAAATAAAATAAATGAAAGACCGGCATCGTGCCGGAGGCCACGCCCCCTCCAAGCAGCACTCTGCAAACGCACCCCCTGGCCAGTTGTAAGTTGGGGAATTAATTCCCCTTCAATACTGAGGGTCCTTGAGGGCCAACTAGTCCAACAGGTATCTCCAGTATGCGCCAGGGAGCTGCGTTGCAGACAGGTGTTCTGAGGCCATGCCCCTTTTTACACCTCTATGCAACGCAGCTCTGTGGCGCATACTGGAGATACCTAGTGGGCTAGTTTGACCCTAGGGACCCTTAGGATTCAAGGGGACTTAATCTCTCAACTTAGAACGGCCACATGGCGCGTTTACACAGTGGTGGAGGGAGGGGACGGGGCCTGAGGTGACATGTGCAAACACGCCCTGTGGCACGTTTTAAGTTGGGGAAATAATTCCCTTTCAATCCTGAGGGACCCTGGGGGCCAACTAGCCCACCAGGGGCTTCCAGTAAGCGCCACTGCTCTGCGTTGCAGAGAGGTGGTGCAGGCCGTGCCCCTTTTAACACCTCTCTGCAATGGCGCTTACTGGACGTACCTAGTGGGCTACTTTGCCCCTAGGGATCCTCAGGATTCAAGGGGACTTAATCTCCCAACTTAAAAAATGGCCACAGGGCGTGTTTACACAGTGGGGAAGGGAGGGGACGGGGCCTGAGGTGACATGTGCAAACACGCCCTATGGCGCGTTTTAAGTTGGGGAAATAATTCCCCTTCGATCCTGAGGGCCCCTGGGGGCTAACTAGCCCACCAGGGGCTTCCAGTAAGCGCCACTGAGCTGCGTTGCAGAGAGGTGGTCCAGTCCGTGCCTCTTTTTACACCTCTCTGCAATGCAGCTCTGTGGCGCTTACTGGAGGTACCTAGTGGGCTAGTTGGACCCTAGGGACACGCAGGATTCAAATGAACTTAATCTCCCAACTAAAAACGGCCACAGGGCGTGTTTACACAGTGGTGAAGGGAGGGGACGGGGCCTGAGTTAATGTGTGCACACAAGCCCTGTGGCACGTTTTAAGTTGGGGAAATAATTCCCCTTCAATCCTGAGGGACCCTGGGGTCCAACTAGCCCACCAGGTGCTTCCAGTAAGCGCCACTGCGCTGAGTTACAGAGAGGTGGTCTAGGCCGTGCCCCTTTTTACATCTCTCTGCAACACAGCTCTGTGGCGCTTACTGGAGGTACCTAGTGGTCTAGTTGGACCCTAGGGACCCTCAGGATTCAAGGGGACTTAATCTCCCAACTTAAAACGGCCACAGGGCGTGTTTACACAGTGGGGAAGTGAGGGGACGGGGCCTGAGGTGACGTGTGCAAACACGCCCTGAGGCGCGTTTTAAGAGGTAGTTTTAATCACCTGCCCTATTATATACTAGAGGCTTACAGAGGAGGTCATGCTGATCACAGGGGGACCCCAACGCATAGTGTTCCCTAGTGTATGTAGGTGTTTTCACTGTCTTCTGAGTGTCTTTTAACATAGCACTGGCTCTAGGACTGGTTAGTTAGACTCAGATAACACCAGTATCCGTCTGAAAAAGTTGAGGGTACAGGATGATTTTGCAACAAGGCTTCTTTCTGTTCTTCTGTTTGTTCTTTCTGCAGGTTATCCTTCTTCCTGCACTTTTCTTCGTCTTTGAGGACTTCTGTTGCTTCTTTCTGCATTTCTTTTTTTTCTTTCTGTGCGTTTTTTCTTCTTTCTTCACATGTCCTATCTCTGTAGCCATAGTTAGAAATTAGCATTTAAAAAACCTTTGAAATTCACTGTAAAAACCATAGGTTTCAGGTACGTTATAGTTAGGAATTAGCATTTAAAAAACCTTAGAAATTCACTGAAAAAACCATAGGTTTCAGGGGCGTTATAGTTAGCTGGACTTTTCACTCGTTCAAAACCATTGAAATTCCCCCGTTATAGTTAGTTCAGCTAACTATAACTCGCGCACCCGCAATGCACTGCTGATGACGTCACATATTACATCACTCATGACATGGTCAGTGACATCACTGATGACATCACTGATGACATCTCAAATGACATCACTGATGACATCGTCTTTGTGATAGAGTGGCAGACCTCCTCTCCCCTAATATAACCTTTGATACACACATTCAAAAATAGAAACTAAAATTTTCAAAACAATGGACATACCAATATCAGTTACAACAACCTATTCAGTAATTCTAAGATCCACATACACATCCACTCATTCACCAACAGTCCTATACAGTCACTCATACATGTACTCACTCATCATATGTACTCATACACCTATACATCCTGTTACACAACGCCACTCATCCATAGAGTTACTCACACACATAGTCACTCATGCTAATAAAGAATCAAACATCCATTTACTTGCATATTTGTACAGATATTTACATATTTAAACATTACTCACTAAGCCATGTATTCACTAAGATACACTTAATCAGTCAGTTATACAATCTATTTTTCAAAAACAAATCATCCATTTAGACACTTATATATACCCATTTATTCTTCCATCGACCTTGAGATATACATATATAAAACATATGTAATTTTCAGAAAAACACACATTCACTGGATGATGTCATCAGTGATGTCATCAGTGATGTCATTTGAGATGTCATCAGTGATGTCATGAGTGATGTCACTGACCATGTCATGATTGATGTAATATGTGACGTCATCAGCAGTGCATTGCGGGCGCGCGAGTTATAGTTAGCTGAACTAACTATAACGGGGGAATTTCAATGGTTTTGTACGAGTAAAAAGTCCAGCTAACTATAACGCCCCTGAAACCTATGGTTTTTTCAGTGAATATATATATATATATATATATATATATATATATATATATATATATATATATATATAGCGTAAAATCTATTTTTTTTAAACCATGTTAATATAAGTTAGAAAATAAAAACTATTTAAAAATCTTTAAAATTATCGGGACGCTATCCTGCAAGCATCGAGGGTGACGGGCCCGGTCCCCTTCCAGAACGCGTCGGTGAATTTCTATCCGGACTTCACCCAGCGGGTGCAGAGGCAGAGACAGGGCTTTCTGGGGGTGAAGAGGCGGCTCCGGGAGAGGGATCTGAAGTATGCCATGCTCTTCCCTGCCAGATTACGTGTGGTGCACGAAGATCGGACATTCTTCTTTGACTCTCCTGTTATGGCCGATGAATGGCTGGACGCTTTGCCCCGACGACGGACGGGGGCGGACACTGCCGAGGATGGAGACAGTGGCCGGGATGGGCAGGGCTGATTTTTCGGAGCCGGTCTGACTCGATTTGGCTATATTTGAAGACTTGAATAGAGTGCAGTAAATGCGGAGGGTTGCGGGAGGACGAGGGGTGCTCTTTTCCTCCCTTAGGGTACTTTTTGTAGATTTTGGGTTTTTGTAGGGCGACAGGCACACTGCAAGTTGGGGGGGCTTTGTAAGCTGCAGCAGGGGTGCAGGGTGGGGGGGGTTTCTGGGATTTTGGGTTTGTTGTTGGGGGGTTTATTTCTGCAAGGCATGGTGATTATTTCCAGGACTGTTCCATGGTGGCTCTTCGGGTGTGGGGTGGGCCTCTTTACGTTTGAGGATGGGGGGTAGGGGTTTAAGTGTTATAAGCTGGAATGTTAATGGTTTGGGGGATCGCATTAAGCGTGGGATTGTTTTGCAATTCTTGAAACGGTCAATGCCGGATGTTGCCCTGCTGCAGGAGACGCATCTTATAGGTAATACGTGCTATGCTCTGAATAGGAAGGGTTATAAATTCATAGCCCATTCGGGATTCTCTTCCGGGTCCAGGGGTGTGGGCATCCTAGTCAGAGCCTCGCTGCCATTTGAGGTGGACTCCACCATTGTTGATGATAGGGGGAGGTTTGTGGCGGTGGCGGGGCGGTGGGAAGGAAGAACTTTGGTTTTGGTTTCGGTTTATGTCCCGCCGGCCCTGCAGACCTCCATGTTCACAGATCTGGGTAGGGCCTTGCTGGATCTCCTGGGGGGTATGCTTGTGGTGGGAGGTGATTTCAACGCTGTTGGCTCCGGTCTGCTGGATAGACACCCGCCCAGAGACACAGGGGGGGCTTAGAAGTGGCTTCCAGACTTCCTAGACACGCTTGGCCTGATAGACTGCTGGAGGCTCCGGCACCCCACACAGAGCCAATACACGTTCCACTCCAGGGCACATGGTAGCCTTTCCAGGATTGATTACCTACTCACTCTGGCTGCGCATGCCTCATTGGTCTCCGAGGCGAGGCACATGGCGCGTGGTATATCGGACCATTCGCCAGTATGGATCCGGCTGGATCTAGGTCGGGAGGGAGGAGGAAGGGTGGCCCCTATCAACCCGTGGTATTTCCGAGATAGGGACGATCAAGATGCGCAGCGCGCTGGTAAAGAAAGTAGATAATTTCTTCAAGGACAATCAGGGATCCGTGGACTCGGCAGTGTCGCTGTGGGAAGCATTTAAGACCGTGCTCCGAGGGGAAGCCCTCTCACTTGTAGTAGCTGCCAAGCGGCGGAGAGATGGCGAGGTTCTGCAGGTTGAGGAGGAGATCGCGGCTCTGGAGGGAGCGCTAGAGGAGGAGGTTACAGAGGCCTCACTGCATGAGCTTTGCTTGAAGCAAACTGAGTATAAGGACCTGGTGACGAACGCCGCTAAGACCCTCAGTAGGGAACAGCAGGGCCGTTTGTATGATGTAGGTGACAAGGCAGGGAAGCTCCTGGCTTGGCTGGA
Source organism: Triturus cristatus (assembly GCF_964204655.1). Lineage (NCBI taxonomy): Eukaryota > Metazoa > Chordata > Amphibia > Caudata > Salamandridae > Triturus > Triturus cristatus. The sequence continues at coordinate 849,724,865 of NC_140590.1, forward strand.
CAGAAAAGAACGGGTCAATAGAGTTGTGCCAGAGTTGACGGGAGAGAAGGGAGAGGCGATTGTGGAACCTGAGAGGATTGTAAAGTGTTTCTCGGACTATTTCTGTAGGGTTTATGCTTCAGTGTCGGACAGGCCGCCCGAGGACTCGTGTGACCTCCTCCGTGATATCGAGTTGCCCTGCCTCTCCGATATAGATAGGGACGATCTAGATGGTGACATAACGGTTGACGAGGTGGCGGGGGCCATCCGCGCGTTAAACTCGGGCAAGGCCTCGGGACCGAACGGCTTGCCGGTCGATCTGTACAAGCTGTTTCCGGATAGGGTCGCCCCTCACCTGCGCGCCATGTTTGTGGAGGCGCGGGGGAGTGGGACCCTCCCGTTGGACCAGCGACTGGCGACGATTGTGGTTATACACAAAGAGGGCAAACCCCGAGATAAGTGCGCCTCATATAGGCCTATCTCACTCCTTAACGCAGAGCCGAAAATTCTGGCCAAAATCCTGGCGACCCGATTGATTAGGGTACTCGGTGACTTGGTCCACCCGGATCAATCCGGCTTCATCCCGCACCGAAACACAGCGTTAAATCTTCGGCGCCTCCATGGCGTAATCGCCAGGGCGGGCACGCTGCGTGAACCAGCTATTGTGGCGTCTCTCGACGCCACGATGGCCTTTGACACGGTGGAATGGGCATATTTGTGGGCCGTGCTGACCAAGTTCGGCTTTGGCCACGGTTTTGTGAGCTGGGTGAGGTTGCTGTATGAGGGGCCTCTTGCGAGTGTGGTGGTGAATGGTCGGGCGTCGACTCCGTTTCAGCTTGGGAGGGGTACTCGGCAGGGTTGTCCCTTGTCGCCTTTGTTGTTCGCCCTCGCCCTTGAGCCGCTGGCTGCGTGGATACGTTGGCACCCGGATATACGGGGCCTTAGATGGTCGCCTGAACACGAGGACCGTATTTCGCTCTATGCTGATGATATCCTGCTGTATCTTGCCTCACCCAAGAAATCACTTATAGTGGTCTGTGACGTACTCACATCATTTGGTAGGAACTCGGGTCTCGTTATCAACTGGAGTAAATCGTATTTGTGTGTTCTTAGTGGCGAGGTACCACCGATCCCTAGAACATGCTCGATACAGGTCGCTCAGCAGGGCTTCGTGTACTTGGGGATCTTTATCTCCATGGACCCTGCTGTGCGATATGAGAAGAACCTGCTCCCCCCCCTGGCACGCCTGAGGCGGGATGTTGAAGGCTGGCGGAGGCTGCCGCTCTCCCTCGTTGGGCGTGCGGCCCTGTTCAAAATGATGTCTCTTCCCCGCTTCCTCTACGCACTGCAGAATACTTTGGACTGGGTACCGGCCAAATACTTTCGGGAGGTCGAAGGCCTCCAACGAACGTTGCTGTGGGATGGGCGGCCACGAATAGCTATTGCAAAGTTGACGCTTCCATGGTACGACGGGGGCATTGCGCTCCCAGACATCCGACGGTACTATTGGGCCACCCAGCTGAGCGTGATTAATCATGGGTTGTATGGCCCTGCCCTCAGCCCTGGGTATGCCATGGACAGGTGGCTGCTGCGTGGTGGTAACTACTACAGGGCGTTGTACTCGCGGTCCCTAGACTCGTCCCTCACGGGGCCCACTGGTGTGGCAGTGCGTGTGTGGAAGATGGCAACTGACTCGCTGGGCTGGAAGGATAGGCTCACCCTCGCTACCCCGCTGTTTGAATCGGAGATGCTGGGAAGGCTTTGGCACACAAAAGGTTTTGATAAATGGGACCTGATTGGCATCTCCAGGGTGGGAGATGTGCTGAATAAGGGGAAGGTAAAGTCCTTTGAAGAGTTGCAGATGGAGTATGAGCTGGGGCCTTCCGAGTGTTTCCGATATATTCAGGTGCGTCACGCCCTCCGATCAGTCCTCGTAGAGGGTGAGAAGGTGCCTGAGACCTCTCCTTTGGAGGACCGGGTCCTTGATGGCCATATGCCCGAAAGCACGATCTCGCTCATCTATAAGAAACTGATCAACGTCCGGGCGGACATGCTTCAGGGGCTGAGGGACCAGTGGACTAGGGATGGCCTCGAGTTGGATGATGAGGATTGGCAGTCTGCTATTTCCTCTCCTAAGGAGGTTGCGATCCCGTCGCGTCTGAGGCTGGTGCAGCTTAAAATACTGCATTGAGTGTATGTGACGGGGCCACGGCTGGTTCACATGGGATTCTCAGAGGACGGCCTATGTAGGAGGGGATGTGGTATGGTGGGTACTTTCCTGCATATCATTTGGGAATGTGGTGTCATTACGGAATTCTGGAGGAGAGTCCATGCAGTGATGGGAGAGGTGACGGGCATTGCTATGCAGCCGGAAGCGCTGTGTTGCCTCCTGAATGTCTGGGGGCCCACTGACCACGATGCGGCACAGACCCAATGGGTGACTCTGGGCAACATGGTCGCTAAGAGAGATATCGCGTGACTGTGGGGCTCCGCGGGGCCCCCCACATTGACCGCGTGGAAAGAAAATATGGACTGGAGTATGCTAAGGGAGAAGACTGTATATTGCGCTAGAGGCCGCCCCCGGAAGTGGCACGCCATCTGGGGGCGGTGGAATCAATACAGGGGGGGAATATGTGTTGCCCCGGATCTGGATCCTCCCGAGGAACAGCTTTCCTCCTGACCTTCTTTCCAGCTTAGTATGGTTAATGGACCCTTTTTTGGCCTCTGCTCTCCCCCCTTCTTCCTCTTTACACTGTACTGTAACTGGTAGATGAGTGGGGTCCGGCCTCCCCTGGGGGGCTTTCACCATGGGCTTTCAGTGTTCTTGCCTTGCTGGGGTTTGTTGTGTGTTTTTGTGTTTACTTAAAATTGAACCTTTGCACTTCTCCTGTCACGCTACTGGGGACGCATCTCTGTTTCTATATATCGATGCTGCCGAACCTCCGGGTTGTCGGCTGAATAGCTGTGTCCTCACTTTTGAAAATAAAGGTTTTAAAAAAAATTTAAAAAAAACAAAAAAAAAAATCTTTAAAATTAACTTTATCACTCCAGTCAGTGCAACAGTAGGAAAAATGTTGGATAGCAAAGGGATAACAATTAATATTCTCACTCCAGTCAGTTCAAAAGTAAGACAAGCAAAATATTTACCAACAGAAATAGTTAAAAAAACAAAATAAATAAAAACATATATATATTGAAAATTTAAATACAAATTTATTAAATATTACAAATTAAAACAAATATTATTAATGTTAAATGCATATGACACATACATACAAATATTATATTAAATAAAATAAAAAATATTTTTCAAACAAATAAATATTTTTAATCAGAAATAATTTAGAATCTAAAACATTAATTATTACATAAAAGCACTATTTTAATTTCCTACCCTATTACGCCTCAACATTCACAACCCACATCTAAATTTGATTAAAAAAATGTACTTCCATAATGAACATAATTAATTACCAATTAAAGAAATATTATTAATAAAAAACAAATTAAAATTCAGAAAAATTAATTAACTTCCCACACTTCACCCCCAAAATCCGCACACCACTGGTAAAATTAAACTGTAAAAAAATTAATTACACAATTAAAACATATTTTCAATTAAAAACAAATAGTATATAAAACTGAATGATAAAGTACGTAAAATTAATTTACTCCCCACCTTTTACCCTAATTAAATATCAATTAATTAATTAACATTATTGATCAACCAATTATTAATTAATTAAACATAAATTATTTCTGACACATTAGCTCTATAAACCCCAGAACCCACACCTAAAATTAATTACACAAATTCCATATTTAATTTTCAATTAATTAATCAATATTAATTAGGAACTGATTACTAATTAATTCAACATAAATGACTTCCCACCCTTTACCCCATAAACCCCACAACACACAATTACCATAATTAATTTTCAATTAATTAGTTAATATAAATTAACAATGAATTATTAATTAATTAAACATAAATTAATTCCCACCCTTTACCCCTTAAACCCCACAGAATTAAAAACAGGAAAATATTATTAAGATAAAATTGATAACTACTAAAAATGTAACACATATTAAAAAACATAAACAATACTTATACATAAAAACATACATCACAAACATTTAAAAAATAAACTAAAATACATAACACTAATTAGAAAATCGATATTTGAAACAACTATTTTTTGCAAACAATATTAATGACTTCTTTTTTTTTAAACGATATTTCGTTCCTTAAAATGTATATTCTTGTTGACGATATTCTTGTTGACGATATTTCTGAATCACAATATTTCCAACTCGATATTTATGTAAGTCGACATTTTCAACTAGATATGCTGTCTGAACACCATGGATCGCAGTGCAGTTCAATAATGACAGGCAGGCTGGAGAGGGCCCTAAGATTTGGAGAAAGATGGGGGGGCAGGTACCCAAACAACAGTCTATTGAAAAGGGGTTTCTTCCTTAAAGATGAGAAGAGGCATTGAAGTCTTGAGAAAGGTGTTTATTAGGTTGTTGTTAGTAAGGACAGCTCAGCCACCCAACTGGCTCTGCCGACAAATACCGTTCAAGTCACAGAACATTCTACAGCCAGCCAAGGGCTGGCAAGCATTCTATAACTAGCACATATGATGTAATAATGAGGCAAAGCAGAAGCACATTACTACACATCTCCGACACTAATACAAAACAAATAGGTAACAACATTTAATAACAAAACTAAAAGAAAACATAAAACAATTGTTTGTCAAACAAATGTAAATAGGACCAAAGTAAAAGAGGAACTGCAGGTGTACACAACATAGTCATCCAAGTATAGTGGAAGCAACAGCACGCTTGTTTCCATCATCATCTCTACTCTCATCAACACTCTTGTAAATCCCCAACCTCTTCACCCTGCACATAACAACTCTACCGAGATTGCACACACTATGGTCGGATTATTTGATGGCATTGTCAGAAATCTTAATAACCCTCAAGGGTTTAGAAAACTTATATCCTGTAACACACCATCCAGGTTTTTTAATCACCACAAAGTCCCCCACAGCAACCTTTGTGTTTTTGATGGCATGCCTCAAGTCGTAATGCATTTTACTTTTCTTGCACTTCTCAACTTCCCGTCTTTCCAATCTTCTGTGTCAGTGCCGACACGTTTATCAGAGAGGAACTTATTTACCCGCAGAGGTTCCAAGAACGTATCAGGATGCCTTATACGAAACAGGAAAAACTGAGATTTACTGTAGTTGTGTGAGGTGAGAATCTGTACACCCCGACCCTCTTGGAAACCTCCTCCTTCTAATTGAGAAAGTTGCACTTTGCCAATGAGATAATTCTTTTTGGACCCTGTTGAACGTTTCCACAGTTCCATTGGACTCAGGATGATAGAGGGCACATCTTTTATGAAGAACCCCACACCCCAGGGTCAAATCCTCCATCTTCTTAGAGACAAACTGTATGCCATTGTCAGTCAGCAGTGTTTCTGGCAACCCTTCTCTTGTGAATAACACTTTAAGGAAGTTAATTATAGTTTTTGTGTCCACGCCCTTAGAGAAACTGATTTTAGGCCACCTGGAGAAACGATCCATCAACCAATGACATAAGTGTCCTGGCCATCACCATGTACAGGACCCAGAATCTCCAAAGTGATGACCTTCCAGGGACCACTCGGGCGTGTCCTAGCTACCATGGGCTGAGTCCTAGTTTACATGCTCTTTTCACTCAGCGAGCATTGTGCACATTCTTTCACCAAACGTTCAACCTGGAGTTCCATGCCATTCCACCAGTAAGTGGAGCGTAATCTCTCCTTAGTTTTAGAAATGTCTAAATGGGTTTGTGTGCCAGGTCAAGCAGCTCCTTGCATAACGTAGCTGGAGGAACTAGCCTATTACCTCTCCACAACATGCCCTCACTAGATGATTACTGGTCCCTCACACACCAGAAATCTTTATAACATGCACCTCCTTGTTCCTTATGTTGCCAACCAGCACAGATAAGTTTTATAACCCCTTGAAGGACCTCATTCTCAAGACAAGCGTCACATCATCTTTCCTGTGAAATGATTTCGTACTCAATCTCGTAAAATAAAATCAGTAGACTTGTTGAATGTTGGATCATTCTGGGATTCTAAGTTGGCCACAGGGACCAACCTATACCGTGTGTCGGCCACAATATTCTCAGCACCAGGAATATATTTCACACAGAAGTGATATCCTTGCAGACTGTCAACCCACCTAGATATCCTGGGAGAGATGAATTCAATGCCTTTACTGCTAAAACCCTCACACAAAGGCCTGTAATCCATCTTAATCATGAAGGAAGTGCCCCACAAAAAAGTCTTTAGTTTCTTGATGTCCCAATGGACCGCAAGGGCCTCCCTTTTAATGACTGGGTACCTACACTCAGCCCCTTTGAGACTCCTGGAAATAAACATATTGGTGCCATCAGGACCAGAACCACCTTTATACAAAACAGCACCATGACCCTTAAGGTTTGCGTCAATGAAGATGACAGAGGGTTTGCTGGGATCAAAATTGCGAAGTGTGGGTGCCTGGGGGAGTTTGGTCTTGATCTCATGGAATTTTCTTTCACACTCCTCACTCCACTCAAATTTAACCCCCTTTTTAAATAAATTCCTCCTGTTACAAGTGACCTCAGCAAAAAATGTTATATATTTATTATAGTACTCGGCTATCCGAAGAAAGCGCATCAGTTCTTCTTTGGATGAAGGAGAAGCCAAATTTCTAATGGTGTCAACCAATTCTGCCTTAAGTACCACACCATTAGCAGTTATGGAATCTAATTCACTTAGACCAAACTTGCATTTTTCCAACTTGATATTGAGACTCTGTGCACTAAGCCTGTCCAGAACCTTCCTGACCTTACTACTATGTTCAGTCTCATCACATCCATAAACAAGTATGTTTTCCTGATATACACAGACACTTAGCCCATTGTGTAAAACCTTCTCCATTGCAGCTGAAAAACAGAAGCAGCCGACAAAAGGTCAAAAGGTAACCTAACGTATCTAAAGGTACTAAAAGGCGTAATAAATGCAGTGAGATCTTTAGATGGCTCATCCAACAAAATTTGGTGTTATGCGGAAGGCAAATCTATGGTACTTGTCTTTAGCCATGGGAGCCGAATGATTCCCATATGTGATCCGACAAACAGAGGGGGACCACAAAGCAGCAAAGTTAGTAGCCTGTGAATGGGAAAAATTCCGCTTCAAGTGATATCCCGATGGAGTCTCGGGGGGATACCAAAGTCAACTGCAGAAGAGTGGGTTCAAGTCTCTAACCCAGGGGATCAGAGCCCTCCGCGTCCGAGCTCATGACCAGGCAGGCTCAGTAATACCTTTCAGGTAGCACTCCTACAGTCAGGGTGAATGTAGGTGCATCAGCGGGGAGGCTGGATACACAAGGACTGCAATGCAGTTTAATAATGACCGGCAGGTGGGAGAGGGGCCCCAAGATCCGGAGAAAGAGGTGGAGTCCAGGCACCCAAGCAGCAGACAGCTTTCCATGTTATACCATGTGGGAGTGTCTCGGGTGCTCAGCCTGCTCACTGCGATCCAGCAGGCTCACCAAGAGGCACCAATGCCGATGGAGGCCAGTTCGCAATCCACAGCCGCCGCCATGTCTCACAACTCCAGGGGCCCATGAGGGCAAGCAGCACACCAATGGATCCTGTGGCCAATGGCAGAGGGGCGGCCAAATTCCCCTCCAGCAGTCAAAAAGAACAAGCATTGGCATAGCCAATAGGTCTCGCTTTTGGGACCTTATAAGTATTTAGTTTTGCAGCACAATATCCTTGGTGCAACATCAGCTGTTGCATGGCTAAACCTTGTACCTTATAAGTGTTTAGCCATGCAACAGTTCATGTTGTTGCACCAAGGATATTGTGCTGGATAACTAAACACTTAGGGGCCAATTCCGATTCCGGCCGCAAAACGTACCGACTGACATGGACCCGGACCGGAGACCGACCGACACGGACCGGTGCCATACGGTACGACCCATGCAGTACGATGCTACACGTGTGAATTACAACCGACACGTACGGAATACAAGCCGTACGACCGAGCTGTAAGGAAAATAGTGATCCGGCCGGAAAATCTACGCAAGTTGCACCGACCGACACGAACCCGGAATGAACCCGACCGACACATACCCGCGATGTCTGATCCGTGCAGTACGATGCAATGCATGTAAACACAGACCGACTCGCACGGAGCCCAAGCCGCATGACCGACACGCACAGAAAACAGGGACCACAAGTAATAGAGATCTCTGCGACCGACGCGTATGAAACACAGAAGAAAGTCAGCGTGAACGAGGCGGAGAAGCCCGCATGAGCCAACATCAGCATCAGTCTCGGTCAGAAGAACGTCTCCTTCATGCCTAGAAAACCCAAAGGAAAAAAGACAAAAAAAGGACCAAACAAGCAATGACAAAGCCAATAAATATCCCGCCCAACAAAAATAGGACAACAACACACCCACAAAGGCACCTATATAAAGGACATCAATCACCACCATGATCCTTTGCAAATAGGAGACACAGCCAGCAGCAAACACCATCACACAGCAACCACAGACACACTCCCAACTCACCCATCACACAACCCACACACCATTAGCACCTCACCAAAAGCACTCACACATACAGCTGGCTAAACCAACACTAACCCACCCTCACTTGCACCCTCACAAACACATTACTCGCCACCACCACACATCACCATGCCCCCAAAGAAGAATCCCAAGTTCACAGATGATGAGTTAGAAGTGCTGGTAGACGAGATCATCAGAGTAGAGCCACATTTGTTTGGTACATTGGTCCAAAGGACCCCCATGTCACAGAAAATAAAGATGTGGGCGAGGATTGTGGACAAGGTGAACGCACAAGCACCAATGTTGTGCACAAAGGACGATATCCAGAACGGGTGGTATGACGTACGCAGGAGGGTCAAGAAACTCATTGAGAAAGATCATGCCTTGAGTCAGCGCACCGGCGGTGGCCCTCGTGCAAAACCAGTCTACTTCAGGACCTAGAAGGAGAAGGGGCAGGACATCCTACCACCAGAGAGCGTCCATGGTCTAACAGACATACCAGAGCCTGGTGAGTATACAGCCAACATACTCAATATTGTGTGGCAAGGGGACAGTGAAACCATGCATCGTAAGCAAAGCCATAGTAACCAATAGATAATCATCCTAAGATGTGTATGCTAGTCAGACAAACACAATACCTGCTATATCATACTGACTTGGAACTGTTTCATGACATGTACAAACCTAACAACAAATAGAGCAAGCCAGTGGCACAAAGCCAAATAAACACTGTCAGACAGTTTGCCAACACAAACACACTACCTCACAGTGCAGCTGACTGGCAAGAAGGAATAGTGGATATGCAGGTGAAGTGAGTGTATCCAAAAGCATGATGGGGTTTGTAGTCACAGATAATGCTCCCCCTCAAAATTGGCCCATCAAGACCTCTCTGAAACATGCCCACATCACAGGGAGTGGAAAATGACTGACAAGATAGCTGACACTGACAGGGTCCTGCTGTGGGGAGCACAAGGCCCTGGTAGGAGTTGTATGGAAATCAGAAGCAGGCCACCACTGACTGACATCCTGAAAGACAACTTGCACGCCCTCCAATGGAAGCACATTTCATGGTGGGATGTCTGGCCGGGTGGGAAGGAGGACTGAGAGCTCTGACCATGCTTACCAGCATGTGGAGACACCCCCCCCCCTCAACACAAACTCCACACAACTCACCGGGTAGAATGCATTGACCCACAGCTCAGTGAAATATCAGCAAAAGATACCCCGTACTGGGTGCTGCTGTGTGAAGCACAGGGGCTCTCTTTGGACTTGTAGCCAAACAAACACCAGGATTTCACAGTCAGCCATCTTGCCATTGCTGTCACACCCCCTCACAGGGAAGCAGAGTCAAGAGGAAGGAAGTATGGGCATGCTGGGAAGAGGGGTGTAGCCAAGAGCATGATGGGAGTTGCAGTCACAGACAATCCCCTGCCACCCACGTGGGCCAGCAAGCTCACACTGAACCATGGTCACCTCACAGGGAGTGGGAAGGGACTGTCAAGATGTCTGACACTGGGCTCTGTTGTGGGGAGCACAAGGCCATGCTGGGAACTGGGCAACAACAATATCAATCTCTGTCCATGACAACCCAGAACAAAGCAGTGTACAGGCAGGCATCCGTTCGTACAGTAGAAAATGTCATGTTTGTGAACCATTGATGCCTGTAGAAACATAACTTACATTGTGTGTCTCTTCCAAACACAGGTGGTGGTGGGGACACAGCACCAAATGAAGAGGATTCCCAGTCCCAGACTCTGGTGGACACTCAGCTCTCTGGTTTGACTCTGTCTCTGTCCTCTTCGGATGACGAAGAACAACCTGGCACCTCCGGTGTGAGTCATCATGCAACACCAGCAGCACCAACATCTGCACCCCCTGTACCCACGCCTCCAGCATCTGGAAACAGACAGGGCACCCCCACCAACACAGACAGACCAAGGTCACAAAACATCCACAGCACAGGGACACAGGACCCCCGGAAGTTGCAGCCAATACCACCAGCAACACCACCCAAGGGGTCCCAGTGTCACCTGTGCGTGCCACCGCTGGTCCTGCCCATGTGGATAGGGGTGCTGGGAGGGGTGGGAGGCAGAGGGCGCACCTTGCCTAGGGGTCTGGACTGCATGATGACCCCCAACTGGCATGCATCATAGATGCGTACCAGGATAGTAATGTAGGATTTGGCCAGGTAGTGGGGATTCTCAAGGACATACAACAGGAGCAGGCTGCCCACCATGCCCGCATGGAGGCAAAGTGGGATGCCCTTACTGCGGTGCATCGGGACATACTCCAATGCCTCCGCAAACATATCTACACCTCCCTGTGTGGCCACAACATCTGTTGCCACACCATCTGCCAGTGCCACAGGGAGGGAGGAGGACTCTGGCGGAGAGTCCCCTGCACAGCAGAGGCCTGCACCTAAGAATCCCCCACCCAAGAAGAAGAGGGGTCGTCCGAAGAAGGACATGTGAGACGCAGATGTCCCTGCACATCCCCCAGGACCTCTAAACCTGTTCTGGACAATGTTCTTTATGCACAACCCGTTCACCTTGTTCAATCGCACACAACTTGCCCACATGACATGGAGGGTTCATGTTGGTCCAATGTAGCAGATGACTGTGGACTTTACTCTGGACATTTCATCTACCAACACTCCCAACTCAACTGTGAACTTTGGATTCAAAATCCAATGTATAGCACCCACCATCCTGTGCACTTTCCTCACACATGTTCGAAAATAAACTCACCAGTACACCATACTTGCCTCTGTTGTGATTCCAACTTGTCATGTGTCATGGAGATGTTGATCTGCTAAACAACACAGTGCATGCCAAATACTGCAACACTGTGACCACCGTTAGGTGGGTCATGGTGATGTGACACATGTGAGGGAGACACACCACTATGGCAACACAACACATACTCACCATGGCCATGTTACTCATCCCACACAATGATGTTGACCTGAAACACATTGGTATGCACAGACACAACACCTATCCACAGTCAGTGGTAACAAGTCCACAGGTGAGGTAAGCAAATGTCACTCAGATGTCGGAAGACAGACCACGCACCAAACAAAGCATAGCACAGGTTCATTACACATCAGCAAAATGTTTATTCTAATATAGTAGCGAGGCAATTGTACGTTACGGTGGACACACGGTCACATAGTGTCTGAGAATTGTAGTCCAGGGGTGTGTGGCACATCACTTGATGTCAATTGACTACTCCCACACTGGTGTTGGATTCTGGGTGTTGGGGGTCAGTGTTGACGAAACAACAGGCAAAGTACCCTGGGAAGGACAGACACAAGACACAGTCAAAAGCACAGCAGAACAGGAGAGAAATGCAATACACATGCACAAAACACGTCACAAGAAACCTACACAGAAACAAATTAGCAGTACTACCCTATTGTGGAGTACAGACCACCTGAATGGACACATCACTGCACGCATCCAGTCAAGTGGCACACAGACACACTCAAACAGCAACTGAGCAGCCACAACACATTTCAGGCTAACTCCATATATTGACATAACAACCCTGTAAACTCACATTCAGGTGAAGAAGTTGTTGATGAGCTGTGTGCGGACGTCACCCTCATCTTCATCATCACTGACATCGTGGCCCAGGCTGGGATCCTCCACAGGTGGCAGAGGTCGGTCATCGTCATCCTGGATGAGAGGCACCTTCTTCCGCACTGCCATGTTGTGTAGCATGCAGCATACAAGGATAATTTTGCACACCTTTGCAGGGTCACATGGGAGGGCCCCTCCGGTCTTGTCCAGGCAGCAAAAGCGGCTTTTCAGGAGGCCAAATGTCCGCTCAATCACCCTCCTGCTCCGACCATGTGCCTCATTGTAGCGCATCTCGGCTGGTGTCACAGGGTTCCTGAGGGGTGTCAGCAACCACGGCATGTTGGGGTATCCAGAGTCACCTACACACAAATAATTGAACAATTAGCTGAGTTTTGTAGGCGTGCGGAATACAACATTGCCAAACACACACAATGGTAAACAGTCAGTACACACCGACAAGCCAGGCATGCTTGTCTGGCATCTGTGACATCAGCGTTGCAATGCGACTACTCCTCATTATGTAGGCATTGTGAGCAGAACCGGGGAACCGTGCACACACATGTGTGATACACATGTCTGCAAGACATACCACCAAAGCATTGATCGAGTGGAAATGTTTCCTGTTCCGGTATGCCTGCTCATGTGCCTGTGGTGGTATCAGGGCCACATGTGTCCCATCAATAGATCCAATGACGTTCGGCATCCTCCCCAGTGTTTAAAAGGCATCCTTTATTTCAGGGAGTTGAGCTGGGCTAGGAAACTTGATGTACATGTCAAGGAAATGCAACATCCCCTCCAAGACATCGCGTAGCACACGACATAGTTTGCGACATACCACCAGCAGCAGCCACAGTGTACTGGAAGGTACCAGTAGCAAAGAAGTGCACGACTGCCATCACCTTCGCCTCTGGGGTCAGTGCTGTAGGGTATGTCCAGCCAGGTAGCGGATGTGGTGCCAACTGCTCCGCCAACTCCTCAATCAGTGGCCTGGTGATGCGGTACCGTCGGATGCAGTCGTGTTCCTGCATGGTTTCAAGGTCTGGGAATGGTCGATGGACAGCTGGTGCCCTGCAGAACAGAGATGCACAAAGGAAGATTGTCGGTTCATCCACCCATGTGGCCATGACCAGGCTAAATATCACATGATACATCATGACATTACACAATGTACTGAGGTGTGTGCTGTTGGGCATGGACACATATATCACCTACATGACCATCACCTCACATCTCAATTCCACATGTCCATATAAGTCCCATGAAGTGCAATGGCCAATCATTGGGCTGTGTCACCCTACCTCTGTACTGCTGTGACGTTACAAACACACACCACAGTGACAAGTGAGGCCTGATGTCTCCCAGGCATCCCAGAGCCTTGCCATGCAGACACCCAGGGTGCCTGTATTGCCACATCGACACTGGTATGACATGGCGTATCACGTACACGCCACAAGGCAAGCGTGAGTCCCACAGGTAGTGGCCACTGTTGTCTCTGCAGGCCCTACATGTATGTCTCTTAGACACACACACACCATCAAGGTTGCTGCACATACCACATGGATGTGGAGACTGTCTCCCATTGGGCACATTTGATCATCCACATCTGAGACACAACATGCACACAGACTTTGGGTGCACATCAGAATTGTGGCTGCAGGTCTCACTGTGACGTACATGCCATCACCCCCAGGACTCAGGGTGTATGTGACATGTCCTAAACATATCCGACCTGCAAATGTGTCCATGACTCATGCCCATAACTGTACAGTTGCACATCACAGTGGTAATGTGCACAACACACAAAGGATTCTGCCCCCATGAACACGTGCACAGCCTGGGAGTGGCTGAACAAAAGTGCCACACGACAAACCAAATGTTGCCCCCCCCAACACACAGGGAATGCAGCCTTACATGCCATGGAACACTGTGTGGCCAATGCTGTAGTGTGGTAGATGTGCACATGTGTCCCTGGCAAGTAATTGTGTGTTGAAGCCATCAAATAGTCACACCAATGAGGTCCGACGTGGGTGACAATGCGTACGCATTGCACGGTTCATGACCAAGCCGTGCATAAGCTTTGCCATTGACTGCAATGAGGTATGACGAGGGTGACAATGCGTATGCATTGCACGGTTCATGACCGAGCCATGCGTATGCTTTGCCATTGACTGCTATGAGGTCCGACGCGGGTGAATATCATGCATACGCATCGGGCAGGCATGGTCCGAGACCGGCGTACGCCCTGGCCATTGAATTGTATGGAGACGGGTGCATGTGTCTTTTCAAAATACGCGTTGTACAGTCAGTTGACCGAGCCGGGCGCACCCATTGGCTCTGGACTGTCATAGAGACGGATGCAGATTCAAAACTTGTACGAGTTGTGCGCTGGAAATTCAGTTGGATGCCTACAACAATGTTGCAATTCCTAGGTTTTTATGAAGGTGAAGATTTGAACGATGCGGAAGACGTGCACGAGTCGTACATTTCCATGGATTGGCCAGATTCATTGAATGCAACCGTGTTGGACCTATCACTGGGGACACATGGCACAGAGTCTGCCTCTGCAGCACAGATATAAGGCTGGCTGGACCCCAGGGAGCTCACTTGCCTGCACTACATGCTACTGGACCACATCCCTGCTACCACTGCTGCTGTCCCTGCATCCTCTGGCTACTGCTATGGCACGAACTCTGGAGAGGGCCCCAGCCTTCACTGAGGAGGAGAACCAGGCACTGCTGGACGGGCTCCTTCCACAGTACAGCAAGCTGTATGGGAAACCAGGGGAGCAGGTGAGTGTGCAGTCCACTGCTTTCCTAATTGTGCATGTTGTCTGACTAGCAGTACTAGCAGTGTGTACACCAGTGGCAAGCATACTCACTGAGTACTATCATCCCCAAAGTGTGTAGGTACATGTAATGAACAGGTGTTTTGCAGCTAAAGTGTATTTGCGCAAGCTTAAACTTCCCAGGCATTGTTAACATGTCAGACATGCAGGTCATTTGTCCTTTTCCGTGGGTGCACTACCTGTGTCACTCATTTCCCTTTGTGATGATGACATGTATATCCAAATGTGTGCAGCACAAATATGGGGCATGTGTGTTATTGTACTTTTAACTTTTTCATCCTCACAGGTTGATGCCCACCAGAAGCAGGAGATATAGCTGACCATCGCCCGGGCAGTTCGTTCGGTGGGTGTCTACAAGTGCCGGTTCCGCAACTGCCAGAAGAGGTGGCAGGACCTTCGGGCTGGACTCGGAGGATCGCAAGGGTCCAGCTGAAGCTGTCGCCTCCTTGCAGGAGGGGCAGACACCGGACCCTGACCCCCCACATGCTCCGGATACTGGCGGTGGTCTTCTCGGACCTGGATAGGCAGCTGAAGGCAGACAGCAGCAAGGACGGGGTAAGTCCATGCCTATTCTGTGTACTATGTCTGACATGCTAATTGCAGTCTTTTGGCCTGGTCACACTTCCACATTATATATGTCTTGTAGTCCAATACTCAGGTCCTTCAATTGTGTGATACACCCTCCTCATCAGATCCACAGGTGTGGCCCCTATTCTCTGTTGCTTGTGTCACTTGGGCACTGTGTCCCTGCAGTCAGCTATCCTTCATCTTCCTGACAGCATCTGTTCCCGTGACTCTGTTGTGTGTTTCATGGGTGGGTCAATTGTTTACCCAATGCCTGAGATCTGACATGTGATCTGTGTGTGCCCTTGATATGTGTTCCAATTGCTGGTCTGACTCGCCACATGTGGCTGGGGTATTTCAAACAAACCCATGCAGCAGGGGACTCCAATTTGTGGGCCTCAGGAGTACGTATATAAAGTATGTCACACTTTCTTAGCCACATGACACTTGGCCAGGGCCACACACTGTTTCACGTAGACCTGGGCAGTCATGCCTGCTCAAGGGCATTTAGAAGCACTCTGTTATCCCACTCATGTGTATCAACTTACAGGTTGTGCTTAGTGACATATGCCTTCAGGTGTCTGCCTCTGTGTCATTGTGGTGGGGCTTCCTGTTACGTACAACTGGGGTGTTCATAAGTTTGAGGATCAGCAGGACATCTGAGATGTGACTATGAGAGACAAGACCTGTGGGACATATAGGTGTGTGATCATTTGACAGCGCACAATGGTGTATGCAACTGTGCACTTCAGGCAGCTGGGTTGCATACACAGCAGACTGTGATGTGCTGATGTACAGGGAGTTGTGTTCGCAGAGACTCATATGTCTGATTTGTATGATGAGGGGTTTTCTGGGTCTGGGATATGTTGTTTGCAGGGGATGGACAAGTGCACTTGTCAGCTGCAGAGTTTGCTTTACCCCTGAGCTATGATTGTGACACAGTGCATACTGTTGTTGTCTGGATGCCCTGCCCCTGTGACAGGAGACAGTGTTGACTGACTTTCCAGGCATGCCAGTGCCATGGCATTTAACTTGCTATGAGTGATCCTGCATTGTGTTCAAATGTGCTCCATGCACCCCATTGTGGCATTGACTATCAGGACATGAGAACATCATAGTGTGTGTTGCTGGCGTGCATCACAGGCATGTGAAATGAGTCTCTGGCCATCCCGACACAGGTACTGAGTCAGTGGCAAGAGATGTGCTGTGTGTATAGTGACATACTCCTACATGTTCACTTGCATGTCCAAAAAATGTGTGGTTGGTGCATGTCGGCACATTGGGGTATTAGCATCCAACATGCAACAGACATATGGGTGCAAGTACAGGAGGGATATGTGTGCCATGGTTGATGGTGAGACAATTGGCTTATTCTAAACAATGTGAGCACTTTGAACAGTGTTCAGCTGATGATGCCAGGCCTTGGCCTGTGATGTGATGTACTCACTGTGGTGTGTGCAGTCAGTGCAGGTGACTGATGTTGTTCTCTTTCTTCCTAATTCTATCCAGATACATCCACGGCCACAGGAGGGGACAGCTCCATGGACCAGGAGGAGCCACAGAGCCTGACTGGGACAGACGGAGAGGAGTCGGGGGACTCAGTGGCACGGAGGGCGAGTGGAGCCACACCGAGGAGTCCTCAGCACCATCCACCACAGCTGAGGGCCACAGTAACTCGGAGGATGACTCCCTTGTGGAGGCGGGTGTCAGCAGCCACCAAACCCCAGCTAGTGAGGCTGTCCCCACCACCCTCCCATCGGCTCCCATCCCAGAGGTCTGTGGAGGCTTCCGTGTTCGGGACCGTGTCTCCTTTGTGCCAGGCACCGCACCCCCTGCCCCTGTGTCCCCTGCTGCCCTGAGTGAGGAGTCTGTGGACTTACTTAGACAGATCCATGTAGGGCAGACATCAATGCTGAGTGTCCTCCATGCAAACACCAGTCTATTGACGCACCTCGTGTCGTTCATGGAGGGCATTTCCTCTGGCATGTCTGCCCTACAGAGGACCAATCAGTCCGTGGTCTCCTCCCTGATGGCAGCAGTGTCCCTCCTCCAACAGTCCCGCACCCCTCCTACCCCTGCACCATCCACAATTCCTTGCACCCTACCTGTCCCAAGCACACACACACCTGCACATTCACACAAACCCACAGACACAGGCAGCAGCCAAACACCCAAACCAAGGGCTAGACGTGCACACAAGCAAGCGCAGGGGACTGATATCACACTCACAGGAGATGGTTTGAAGACACACACACAGTCATCCACAACCACTCCGCAGTCCTCCGATACATCTTCCTCCCAGCCCCCTTCCCTTACCTCACCTGCAACCCCATCTCCACAGAAGCTCTTCCTCTGTGACCTTGGCCTCTTCCTCACCGACCCAGCAGATCCATCTTACAAGGGGAAGAGGAAGTCCCCACACACACAGGGGAGTGCCCCTCACACCCAGACACCCTCCCCCAGGCGCAGTCAGACTGAGGCCCGCACCCGCAAGTCCCCCCGGAGCCGGAAGAGCAAGATCCCACCCCCGCCCCGCAGCTCCACGGCAAAGTCTCCGTCCTCCATCCCCCAGGCCACCACTCCAGAGGGGGTGGCAGGAGTGCTGGGCAACAGGTCCCCTATTAGTGGGGATGGCAGTAGTGATGGGTAACAGGTCCCCTATGGGTGGGGGTGGCAGGAGTGTTGGCAACAGGTCCCCTATGAGTGGGGGTGGCAGTAGCAATGGGCAACATAAGCCCTATGAGTGGGGGTGGCAGGAGTGATGGGCAACATAAGCCCTATGAGTGGGGGGGCAGTAGTGATGGGCAACATAGTCCCTATGGGTGGGATGGCAGGAGTGCTGGGCAACATAATCCCTATGAGAGGGGGTGGCAGGAGTGATGGGCAACATAAGCCCTATGAGTGGGGGTGGCAGTAGTGATGGGCAACATAGTCCCTATGGGTGGGGGTGGCAGGAGTGCTGGGCAACAGGTCCCCTATGAGTGGGGGTGGCAGTAGTGATGGGCAACATAAGCCCTATGAGTGGGGGTGGCAGTAGTGATGGGCAACATAGTCCCTGTGGGTGGGGGTGGAAGTAGTGCTGGGCAACATAAGCCCTATGAGTGGGGGTGGCAGTAGTGATGGGCAACATAAGCCCTATGAGTGGGGGTGGCAGGAGTGATGGTCAACATAAGCCCTATGAGTGGGGGTGGCAGTAGTGACGGGCAACATAAGCCCTATGAGTGGGGGTGGGAGGAGTGCTGGGCAACAGGTCCCTATGAGTGAGGGTGGCAGTAGTGATGGGCAACATAAGCCCTATGAGTGAGGGTGGCAGTAGTGATGGGCAATAGGTCCCCTATGGGTGGGGGTGGCAGTAGTGATGGGCAACATAAGCCCTATGGGTGGGGGTGGCAGTAGTGATAGGCAACATGAGTCCTATGGGTGGAGGTGGTAGTGGTGCTTGCCATAAAACCCCTATGGTGGCCTGTTGTTAGTGGCCAGGATATGGATCCCCTGTGTGTGTGCCATTTTGCGGGTATGTGTCGTTTGTTTGTGTGGTAGGTGAGTCTGACTTACCGTCTGCGCCATCCGCGTCTGTTCCTGATCCGGTAATAGATGTAGAGTACTGGTATGACCTGCGCGATGGGATTCATGATGTGTTTGTCTCGTACATGCTGCTTGTTGCTCTGTCTCGTACCCGTTGCAAGCTGGTCCGTCTCGTAGCCGTGGATTGAGTTGTCGCGCGAATCGTAGCGGATATGCTTCTTTTCTGGATGCTGTGACGTGCCGTACGTGGCAACCCGTCCAGCGCGTAGGAAGTATGCATCGTACTTGTCCGGGCGGAAACTGCTATGGATACTGTTTCCGGGCGATTCGGTTCAGCGTTAGGAGTTACGGCTTGGATAGAGAAGGAAGCTTGAATCACAGCCTACGTGTCGGTCGGGTTTTTGGCAGTTATGCGCATCGTACTTCATCAACAGGACGTACCGGCTCCGGGTACGGGTCAGTCGCAAGGTAAGGCTATGAACAGCTCATGGAGAGCTGTCTGTCCCGGGTAGGAATCGACCCCCTAATGTCCCAAAGGCGAGACCTATTGGCTATGCCTATGCTTGTTTAGCGATGAGGAACCCCCCATTAAAAAAAAAAGATGCTATTATGCAGTTGCAGCAGCTGTGTCATTTTGTATGTAAAAGCACAACACATGAATGCACCTACAGCGTGCGTGTGAAGTTTTTTTTTTTTGATTTACTGATTCAAGTTGTACTGGTAAATAAAGAAAAATAAAGCAGTGCCAAAGCTTTTTTTTTTTTAAGGCGGGTGGAGGGAAATAACGAAAGCAGGGCTCAGAAGCAACTTGGAGAGTATTGGTGCAGGAAAGATTACAGAGGATGGGGTCAGAAGCAACACGGATGGTGGCTGGACAAGCAGGGCGAGAGAGAGCAACGTGTAGCACGTGAAAACAGAAGCACACGGGATAAAGAGAGCAACGTGGAATGGGTAGAAGCACACAGGGAAAAAACTACAGTACAGTACTACTACAGTAGTGCTAGGCCCTAAACTGGCATGCCAAGCAGAGCAAACATGCAGGACTTACTCATGAACATATTGTGACTATTCATAGCAGTGTTTCGGTACTCCAAGAGACAGCAGTGAAGGTGTTCAGATTAGGCCCTGCCATGCTCGCGAATGCCTTACCGTGCATAGCAGAAGTCAAAAGTGCTTTGGCACTGCACACTGCCACCACCACGACACCAGTGCTGGAGGCCTGAAAGGGAGCAAAGGCGTCATTTTATCATACCACAGTCAAGCTAAAAGCACCAGTGAAGGTCTTACTGTAACTACCCCCACCACGACACCAGTGCTGGAGGCCTGGCAGGGAGCAAGGGGTCCTTGTATAATAATAAAAGCACCAATGAATGACTTACCGTGCATAGCAGGAATCAATGGTGCTTCGGCACTACACACCAAAGAAAGAGAGAGAGTGCATGTGTGCGTGAGTGCGTGAGTGCCTGTGTGTGTGCGCGAGAGAAAGAAAGAGCGTGGGTGTGTGTATGTGTGTGTGTGAGAGAGGGAGAGAGAGCATGCATGTGTGCGTGCATGTGTGTGAGAGAGTGAGAGCGCGCATGTGTCCATGCGTGGGTGTTTGAGAGAGAAAGAGAGAGAGAGCATGTGTTTGTGCGTGTGTGTGTGTGTGTGTGTGTGTGTGTGGGTGAGTGAGAGAATGTGCATGTGTGCATGCCTGTGTGTGTGTAAGAGAGAGAGAGCATGCATGTGTGCGTGCATGTGTGTGAGAGAGGGGAGAGAGAAAGAGAGCAGAGAGCCTGCATGTGTGAGTGTGCGTGTGTGTGTGAGTGCGAGAGCATGCATGTGTGCCTGTGTGTGTGTGAGAAAGAGAGAGAGAGCGTGCATGTGTGCGTGCATGCATGCGTGAAAGAGAGAGAGAGTTGATGCTGCATGGCAGAGCATGTTGGGGATCCCACAGCAACCCTCGAACCCCTCTAGTCATGTGTTTCGTGGAAAACATGAATATGACTCCAACTCGAGGTTTGTAGGCGTGTGTAGGGCACCATGCCATCCCAGAACAGTAGACTGGGTGTTAACTCTGCTAATTACAAACACAATTAATACAATGCACACATTGAAGCATGGAGGTTTCGAATCGGATCAAGGTCTATGTTGGTTTTGAATAGATGAATCGGATGGCTCTGTATCATAGGTTATTAGACTTGGATTCCTGTACTGGCTTGATGTATTGAACTTTTATGAAGCTGTCTTGTTACGCATGATTTAATTACGAGATGTAAATATGCACACTAGTTAATTACAATCTTAACTTTATTAATATTAAACTGTTTAGCACATTGGGGGTTGTCATGGCTTGACAAAGGGATTGGTTTCCGAGAAGAATCCGATCTGCACATAGTTATTGTAAAATGTTTATTATTGCATAATATCAATGTTTATTATTGCATAATATCACTGAATTACACAACCGGTACCTGCAAGCCTTTAAATACAGGAGATGCTGTTGCTATTTAAGGCCACAGGGTGGCAGTGGTAGTCTCTAGAGTGGTGGGCGCGCGCGCGGCCGTCACGCAACGCAAAAGTGAAAGTGATCGCGATTAAGCGCGCGGCGAGCGATGCGCTTAATGAGCATGAGGAATGCCATATGGCGCCTCTGCTCAAGCACGCGCCCGCGCACATGCACTGCAAGCTGTAGCCGGCAGTAGCATTTTTTGAAGCCCTTACTTAAAGGCTCGCCAGACCAGCGCAAGCGCTGGGTCAGGCGAGACCTAAAAAAGGCTACATTGCTCCCAGCAGGGTAAGGGAGTTCAGGTGCACCACAGCTGCGGGGCAACCAGTGGAGCCCAAACCGAATCAGGCCTGGGCCTCCTAGCCCACTGGGTATCCAGGCAACACCGCCACACTGTCCTTCGTCTGGCAGGGGAATGGCGATCAGGGCCCGCAGCAGAGCACAAACACAGCCCTACACAGAGAGAGAAAAGGATGGAGGAGAGAAGGAAGACGTCCTGACCCCACTACCTCCAAGGGGCCTTCCGCAGAATCCCTCGGTCCACTGCCACAGTCAGGGTTTCAACAAAGCTCCGCCCTCACTATCTGACCCCAGGCAGAGCCTCTCTGCAGGGCCAGGTCCGCATCCACTTCGGTCACCTCAGCATCCGGATCACGGCCACCCGGGCAACCCTCTCCAGTTTAGTGGCCTCATAACAGTTGTAGCCCTCCCCAGGGCACTTGATCAACGATAGGGGGCAGAGGCGCAACTAGAGCCAAATTTCGGGGGGGGGGGGGCTAAGAAAAAATTCGGGGGGGGCCGAAACTTTAAGCAATAGGCAGAGTGGAGCTGCAGGGGCTCTTAGAAGGGGTGAAACAACAGCAAGGCCTCATTAACATGCAAATGGACTTTTAAAGACCTGTGAAGTGCTCGGGTGCAGCTGTGTGTGTGCCCGGGAAGTGGTCTCATCCCAGGCTGCCACACTCGACAGGGGGGGCTGAAACTCTTTGAGTCCAATGGGTGTTGCGCGCCTGATAGGGGGCCAGTGCGGCACAGCCACTCACTGCCGAGTTTCAGCCTGCATGTGTCTCTAATCCGCTGCTGTAATCAGCGTGGGTGGGCTGCCATCTTCCCTCAGGCCAGCAGCAGTCACACAGGCCACGCCTGTGACACTATGGTTTTCTCGCAGTCCTGACTCTCCGGGGACGACAAACAATGGACAGGGTCGAGGACGAGGTGACAACAATCGAGGCACAGAAAGGTGTGCGGATGGCGTCTGGAAGGACACAATTAGGGTCAGAGCACAGGGTAATAGCTGGAGCTTAAAGGAGACACGTGTACTCACCCATGTTGTTGGCCATGCCCCGCACTCTCTTGCTATCAGTTCCTCCACTTCTCCATCTCAACACCGGTATCAATATAACTTGCCTGTCTCTCCTGCTACTCATATTCACAATTTCTGCTCTTTTTTTCTGCCCGTTTTGTCCATATCTTCCTTTGCATCTCTATTTCACTGCTGGCATGCCTCTGTCACAACTTCCCGTACATTTCTTATTAATCAAATTCTCATGTCTCATGAGATAACTAAAGGGTTAATGTGCTTACTTGGAAAATCTTCTTGGAATTTGTAAGTTATTTTTTCATATCCTGAACGAGGCAACTCGGTCTTTCATCCATTTAAGTTTGACGAATGAGTACCATTTTTGCACAATAATAATGCCAATTGTTTAAAATACTATGAAGTCACAAGTATGTGGTAACAGCACATTATTATTTTTCACCTACTCAGGCCCGGCTTTTGGCATGGGCGAGCTGGGCCCAAGTCCAGGGCGGCAGTCATCAGCAGATGAAAAAACTGTCTGCATAAAGGCCCTGCAAACAGCAACGCCCCCTACCTTGGCTCCAGTGATTCTATTTGAAGTGCTTTTGATTGTATTCAACGTTTTTTATAGCACCTCAACAGCCACCTACCATGTCCTCCAATCTAGCTTTGATCCTGGCCACCACACATCAACACGCCCTCCCTTCCACAAGAAACAATTTAGAACCAGTCTGAGAGAACTAAGGGGCATATCAACAATGCGGCGATAGAAAATTATTGCCGCTTTTGCGGCCAGCGGCGATGATTTTATCGCCTAATTAGCAAGGTCGCGCTAACGCGTGAAACCTTGCTTTAGCCTAGAAAATCTTAACGCCCAGCTTTGCATCTCTAAAGAGACTCAGCAAAGTTTGCCCTATGCTGGTGCACTGTAAGGTCATCATTTAGTATGCTTTAAAAACGAATGCAATTGAATATATAAGAAACATTTGAAGCAAAATGCACCATTTTTGCAATTTTTTCCCCATTCCAAATTTTGTCTTGGGGAAAGAAAACCCCAAGCCCTCTCTTGTAGTTGTCAGGCTCGCTCGCTGTGCTCGCTTGCTGTGCATCCTATGGGGGCGGGTCTGAATACATTTGTCTGGGATGCTTTGGGTTCCCAGTCCAGCCCTGAGCCAGGGAATTACCTGCATAAAGCGGCTCCTGCCTCCATTTATTCCCTTGCAGTAGGGAGGGAGGCACATTTCTTTCTGCCCAGGGTGCTATTGGGATAAGGGCCTGTACTGTTCCCACTCCATCTCTTTCCGGTCTTCTGTCTGTTTGATTGCATAGACTCTTTTCCAATCTCTTCATTATTGTTTATTTTCTCCCAACCTCTCCGTGTCCCCATGCCTTCTCTCTGCAGCATTCCCTCTTTCTTCCGCCATCTCTCTTTGTCCTCCCTCCTCCCAGGGGGCATATGAAACCAGCACCACTCTCCCCGCAGAAGAGCTCCAGCTGAAATTGTGTCTGATTGCTGTGGATTTTCATGCAAGCAAATCACAGGCTCCATTTGCACTCATTAGTGTAGCAAGTGCCGAGCGGCTCTGTCCATCTCCATCGACTCGCGAAGACACTTAGGCAACAATAGTGCCATTTTTCGCAAGACGGTGGCGGCGGGATGAAGGACCTCATCAAAAAGGCGATAACATCTCGCTGTTTTGTGTCTAGGCTCATGTTAACTGAATGTACTGCAGGCTTCATCTTGCCGTGGGAGATATTGTGCCAGATGTCAGACTGACAGGCACGCGCGTGTGTAGCAACGCTTACCTGTTTTCTGATTCATCGGGCGCGTGAAGGCAGGGTTTGGGTCAGCCATCTTGAGTCTGTGTTCTGTTCTTTGACTGCAACACTATACGGAATCTTTAATTGGAAGGGTTGAATAATTTGGTCTCGTGGAAGGGGAGACAATGTAGGCGGTTGAGGAATATTCATGTTTTAGCCTTTCTTGAATGGATTATGCAATTGATGCATTGTGGGTAGGTCTCTTCAGATTCCGGCTTCTTGGACCCAAATGCCTACGATAAATGAGCACCATCTTAAAAAAGAATTGTGCATTGTTGAATCTGGTTGCATCACTGGTGTTTTTTGAGGGCACAGTTGGTGTCGGCTGAAAAATCGTTACAGATTCCCATGTGTACGGGGGGCGGCACCTGACAGCCATTTCAATGTCAAGCTGAAGACCTCGAACGCGATCTACACCTGGAGCCAGTGTGTGACTTAGTAGGAAAGGGGTTACAAGGTCATTTTTTTTGGAAATGTACAAGGTCTTGTGAAGTGGCATCCACAGCTGTCCTTGGTCATACAATAGATACTCCAGGAGGTTGGTGTGTATTGTATTTACATACAGGAGCGTGAAGATCAGCTGAAGTTTGACTGGCAAAACACATCCTTGAGTGATGGCACTGACTGTAATTGTCATACTCAGTTTGCTACCAAAGTGGACCTCCCATGTATTCCTTCATTGGGGAATTGCCAATCAACGGCTGATAATGGGACTGGGTTATCTAGGCTGTCAGGAGCTTTCAACAGATGGCAAACCCTCAATAGTAGGGCTTTGATTTTGGAACCCTTAGCTCTAGGCATACTTTGCACCTGATAATGCTGGTTCCTTCTGATACTTGTTTTAGACTTCCTTTTGCACATGGGACTGGAAGTACAAGGTGGATGTTGTTGTTGTACTAGTGATATATATGTATTTTGCAGACGCGGTCGGTAGGAGGAGTAACTGCAGGGCGGTGACGTGGGGAGTGGGAGGGGCAGGGTGGGGGGTAGTAAACTATGGATTACGGAGGTTTACAGGTAAATTAACATATAAAATAATAAAACAAATTTCGCTGCGTACACTGCATCCCCAAATGCGATGCTGTGCTCGCAACCAAATTCATTTTACTCCTGCTACTACCGACCTCGGCTGGTATTTTGGGTATTCATGGAAAACACCGCTCCATGGTGGGTGTAGTGTGTTGCATCAGTGTGCTGTTATGACCCAGTGAAGGCTACTGACAGGTCTATGAGAATGTCCTTCTGTATGTAAATGAGCATTGACAAGGTCGATAGTTTCGGCTTTGTTTTACAAGGAGGTTTGCACACCATGGGCCCGATTCACAGAACTAACTTAAGACAAAATCCTAAACTTACTACCATTTTGGTATTCACAGAAGGCACTTACTCATTTTGGTATTCACAGAAGGCACTTACTCATTTCGGTATTCACAGAAGTTAGGAGTCCTATCTTTAGGACTCCTAAATGCCTTCTGTGAATACTGAAAGTCTTAAAATTAGGATTTCTCTCAGTTTTGTAGTAGTATAGTTAGGACTCCTAACTTTAGGACTCCTAAATGCCTTCTGTGAATACCGAAAGTCTTAAAATAAGGATTTTTCTCAATTTAGTAGTAGTAAAGGTAGGGTCGCGCCCCTCTAACATAGGTCACTGAGCGCTCGAGCGTTCCGAGCTTCTGCAGCTGAGGCAGCTGTGACGGAGGAGGTGGGCGGGCCCGGACGCAGATCGCACTGCTGAGCTCGGCGAGCAAGGCGGAGGCGGAGGTGCTGAGTGAGAGAGCAGGGGAGCGAGAACTTGGAGGCACACCGGTGGGAGTAGCAGTGGCAGCCGAGAGAGATCCGGTAAGTCGGCGGAACCGGGGGTTGGTTGGGGGGCCTTGAGGGGGCTCGTTACTGTAAGTGGGGGTGAGTGGGAGTTTTGGCAGGCTGGTTGGAGTGAAGATCTTGCCATAACCTCCCCCTCCTCCCCCCCCCCGGAGTCGCACGGCATCTCAGCATTTTAGCCTGCTTGCTACTGCAGCATAATAAGATCCAGCCCTGCTCTCTCAGCACCCTCCAGTGTTTGCTTCCACAAGCTAGTTCCCTGCTAGCCCCCTGCCCCCCTGTGCTGTTTTTAAAAGCTAAAAGTTTGCCTCGTGAATTTGCCTTGCCTTGCCTTGTTGCCTTTGCAAGTTTTTTGCGTCTGCGGTCTGCGTCTGCGGTCTGTCCACGCTCCCCTGCTGTTTCCAACAACTTGCCTAGCGGCTTAGCAGCGGGCGTTCGGGGGCGAGGGCACCCTATTCAGTTCTGGGGCTGCTCCTCCCGCTCTCCTCCCTCCTCCCCTGTGCGCCAACGCGTCCAACGCTCTCACAACCTATTGGGCCATTGGCTGGTGAGTTCTACTGTCAGCCTCACTACCAACGTGACCCCTCTTGAGGTGAATAACACAGAGGTGAGGTCTGGCCTAGTCTCCCGGTCTCACCCGAGCGGTGTGGTGAGCGGGTGGCCATAGGTTAGCTGATAGGGGCTGGGGTTATATAAACGAGCGGGGGGGTACCACAAGTAAGGCTCCAATTCAAGCCTGCGCAGTTTCACCGAAAGTGTTAAAAAGCGCCAAAAAGTAAAAAAAACACACCACCTTCAACCGACCTGGAAGTCTCTGTAAAACAAAATAAATTTGCAAGACAGCACAAACACAGGACAATAACCTTAATATCCATATGCCAGACAGCATTGCCGGACTCTTTGGAACACCAGACCTTCAGTTCTCTAACAGCTTGGCAGAGCAATTCTGGTGGTCCTCCGGAGGTCCTTTGGCAGGGGCTCTGTATTAGCAGATTTCTAATAAGTATTCCAACTTACATAAGCCATGAGATCTGGGAAAGTCAGGAAAACCGCAGCGACTCCTAAAAGGAGGAGACCCAAACACCTGTAATCTGACGAGGAGCCTGACCAAGTAAGCTATGGCGCCCTAAGGCCTTGCAAGGACACAGTGAACGTAAAACTAAAGCCTAACGGCAAGAGTAAGGATTTGGCAAAGACTTTGAAAACTTCGAAGTTGTTGGACTATTTAAAAAAAATTCCATCTATGGCGAAGACTCCCTTACACTCGCAATCACTGGAGGTAATCAATCTCGGAGTATCAGACCAAAAGGCCGAAGTAAGCGTGCTCCTTCCACAACTTCCACAACCTCCTCCCCTACAACAGCCAGTGAAGAATACGACTAGCAAAAACTTAGTCCAATTCCCTGAAGTCTTTATTTTCGGATCCGCACAAAATGCGGTAACCCCAGCTCAGCTAGAGGGGGCACCTTTAAAACAAAATCTTCAACACGACCGTTCATCACAATCACAATCAGGACAATCTCCCTCACCAACGGTTATGTGCAAGCATGAAGCAGGTTTGTTGCACACTCTCTTGCTGAGCCCCCTACAAAATTCAGGCCCCTTTATAGACCATGTGCAGAACATAGAATCATCAGCTCCATTGTCAAGTCAAGACCTTGTTGAATTAAAGGAACCAATAATGGCTCCACACAGACACTCAATCCTCCCTCAAATCCATGCGCAAAATATCCATCTTTGCAAAAAAAATTTACGGTTAGCAGAATCGCCTCAATCTATCAGCACACCAAAGGATTACTCGGATGCCACAAGTCCTAAACACACTGTATTCACACCAATAACAACAGTAACAATTCCAATATTACATTCACCTAAAAAATCAGTTCAAGATGACCAGTTTTTAGCGGACTTGTCATTTTTTCTGAAAAATACTCAAAACTCTCCTGAACATATGCCAAATGTAAAGTCCAACTTAGAGGACTCCACAGCAACTGGTGTCTGGCCTCAACTTCTACAAACTTTCCAACAAACAGTAAATGCCTTAAATTATCACTCGGATAAATTGGATGTGCAGATAGATCTTTTGAACACTCTAGCACTATTCACAGCAGGAATAGACAATAAATTAGACAAATTGAATAACCTAATAATAGGAGCCCAATCCTCTGCAAAGCTCGTTCAGGCGGTTTGTTGCTGTTCCCCAATCATAGATTCACTTTCATCGCTCCCAGCATTCCTATCTAAAGTCATAGATGAAGTTAAGCAGTTGAAGGGAGGCAACCCATTAACAATCTCTAGCCCACAACCGCAAATAATGCAAAAAATGCCCCATAAACAAGTTAATTCTTGGATTACAACAAAACAACATACCAAGCAGAGGGAGGAAATTGTCTCTCCCCGAAAACAGATAAATGAACAGTCTCCCTCGGACCGACTCCAAAGTGGAACAATGGGTCCCGACCCGACTGAAGCAATGATCAAAAATGCTCGGTCTTCAAGCGGGCGCTCATTTTGCGCAGCCAAGACTGAGCAAGAGACAGCATCCAGTTCAGCAGAGCAGTTATCCTTGATCTCGGCAGTGCAGTCAGCTCCCCCACAACTTCGCAGTAAGAGAGAGCGCAAACGCCAGCGCAAAAATAGAAACAAAGCAAGGTCTAAAACAACTGCTGCCCAGTCAAATTTTTTTCCTGTCTTTGCAATCGCTTCTAACAAAAAAGCTTCCAGCGGAACTGACGCAACACCACCGCCAGTAAATCCGAGTGCAACGGATAAGAAAGGGGACCTATCTGAAACCGTTATTCAATGCTCTCCGGGCAGCAATCAAGACTCAACTAAGTCAGCCACAGGAACAGCGACTGAGGACTTAAGCCCTACTAAAGAAAAGCTAAAGGCGAAAATTAATGAACCAAGCTTATCAGAGTCCCTACCCATGGGAATAACAACAGAAGACCCTAATATAGCTAAAGCAAAATCAAGGGCGAAAAGTAAAGAACCAAGCATGTCAGAAGCTACAGCGATTGCAACTAATTCCAATTCAGTGCCTGCTTTAATCTCAACCCGGTCAAACAAGTTATCGACTAAACCACATTTAATAAAAACAATCTACAACCATAAAACACATTGGCCTATTAATAGTCAGACTTTGAGGAAGGCCTCTAATCACCAGCCTGAACAGGAGCAAGAGCCTGATGCAGGCCCGTCACTCAATAAAACTAATAAACCAATTCAAAGCCCATGTAGTAAAAAGGTCAAAAGAGACTTAAAACTATTACATATTATACTTGCTCCTGATTATAAATCAAAAGGCCGGCATGACATCCTCAACAGATCTAATGTAATCAAACTAGTAGATGGCACCCCGGGGTTTGTAGGCCTTGTAACGGACGACATCGAATCCATCGAATTCCTCCCACCAAGAGGCACACAACCATCTGAGGTAACACTAGTAACATTCAAGTCAGCCTATTGGGCAGGGGTATTTTTGGATCATAAGGCCACCCTGCGGGACTGGGGCATCCGAGTTTACCCATATTCCACTCCAGGGTACCCCCCAGCACTACTAAACCAGGAAACGCCACCTAAAAAAACGGATCTCCTGAATCTGTGTCTCACTCTAGACCATACTCGATTTTAAAAAATGCGTCTGGGCCTGAAATATGTAACAACCAGTCTTCAAATGTGGTCACTAATGTCGATTTACATCAAGGCTGGAGTTGGCTCCCAGCTACCTTATCAACAAAAAGATCAGAATGATGGAAAATATAAGACCTCAAGTATCTACATTACCAACGAGGCACAACCCACAAGCAGCCTCCACATTCTTAATTTGCTCCTGGAACATCAGCGGACTTCAACAGAAAACTACAAACCCAGATTTTCATTCTTTTATTTGTAAACATGCTGTAATAGCCCTGCAGGAAACTTGGGCTTCACAAGGCTGCCCTGTCATTGGCTACATCGATCTATGGAAACCAGCACTGAGGGACAGCCGGTATGGTCACTCAAAAGGCGGCTTGTCAATATATATATCAATCAACTTAAAAGGTCCAATAACACAACTAAAACTGGAGGAAGATTGGCTGCTGGGTGTCAAAATCAACGCATGGCGGGAACATCGTTCACTCATTTTCTTAAACGTATATATCAATCCAAACACAAGAACAAAAAAAGCACACTTGGTACGATTAACAGAAATTATGAGTGACTTAGCCATGGAGTACTCTGACTCAGACTGTATTGTCACTGGGGATTTTAACACCAATTTATTCCAGGGGCCAACAGAATCTGAAGGGCCCTTTTTATTCTCCTTGAATGAGCCAGAGTTACAATCTAAACCGGCAAATCAAGCCTATTGTGGCCTGGGTGACCTCTGTGTGATGCGCTTTTACAGCGCAGGCTATCTGGTTATAAATGGAAGATCGGAAGGCGACACCCCTCCTAATTGGACTTGGACAAACGGAAAGAAACGATCTTACCTGGACTACTCCATTTGTAACTCAGCTTTGCTCCATTGTCTGATCAGCTTTCGCATCCATCCGAGAACAGAAAGTGATCATCGACCTCAGGTAATAGCTCTCAAAACAAATTTAGGGAAGCATAAATCCGCCCCCTCAACAAGCGGGGGAATATACTCCGAAAACCTGAAGCGCCTCAGATGGAGTGAAGACATCAGCCCAAAGATCCTACTAGCAAGCATGGAGCTCATAAGAGGTGGAACTGATCAGGAAACTTCTCCGATAGCGACATGGTCGATGCTCTGCCTCCATCTGATTAATCTTTTTCCAAAAAAACAGCACTCCCGAAAGAGATTCTCTTCGCACCAGTTTGCACTTTCACAATAATCGAAGTTACTTAAGACTGCCAGAAACAAAGCCTTACGTCTACTGGTAAAAGCTCCAGGGAACAGCGAATGCATAAATCAGTATCAAGTAGCCCAAAAGGCACTCAGGCAGGAGATCACTAAAGACAAACGATCACATGTTAATCAATTCGGGTGTAAATTAGTGTATGAGAGCAAGTGCCGAAATTCACGATCATTCTGGGCCCTAATCAATCAGTCTAACCCGAGTACATTGAGCCTTGGATCTGCTAACATCCAAGAATCAGACTGGGTTATCTTCCTTACCAACCATTTTAGATCTCAAGAATTTCTAGGTGATACAGGAACCAGCCTCGCAAGAAAGAACGTAACAGATTTTAACATCAAGCAGAGCATGCCTACAGAGTGCTTACACATCGATAATGAGGACTTTCAGATGTCCCAAGAAAGGGTTGCTACTGCTGTGTCAAAAGCCAGATCAGATGGAGCTCCAGGCCCAAATGGCCTGCCACAGAACCTGTTTAAATCTGACGTGGCTTTCTGGTCAGGTCCACTGACAAACCTCTTCAACTTTGCTCTGAGAACAGCAACAATTCCAGACTCATGGCGGGGTGCAATAATTCAACCTATTTACAAATCAGGCTCTCGGGCATCCCCCAATAATTATAGACTTATTGCACTGCTGGATATTGAGGCAAAGCACTATGCGGGTCTCCTGTTGGAGGAGTTGAGACTATGGGTAAATGACCACAATTTGATCCCAATTAATCAAACAGGCTTTACTGCCAAGTCTGGGACGATGACCAACTTATTAGCACTGTCAACTATTGTCGACAAAGCTCTCTCCACATCTAGATCAGTGTTCTGTTGCTTTGTCGAGTTTAAAGCAGCATTTGACAGGGTTCCGAGGGCTGCTTTATGGGAAAAGTTGAGGAAATGGGGATTCCCGGACAAACTTTTGGAGGCAATAATACAACTGCACTCCAACACCTGGGTCAGGGTGAAGCTGGGGTCCAGCACGCACCTCTCGCGGAAAATCTCGACATCAAGAGGCGTGAAGCAGGGATGCGTGCTGGCCCCAATGCTTTTTGATCTGTTTATAGCAGACCTGTCAACTTTACTGGACGATACTAACAGCCACCCACCAAAGGTAGGAGGCATGACATTAAGTAATCTTTTATATGCTGATGACTTGGTCCTTTTTAGTCTTACTAGGGTTGGGCTGCAAAGACTTCTGGATAAATTGTATACTTACACGACAATGAACCTACTAGAGGTTAACCTAAAGAAAACACAGGTTGTCCCATTTGGTCGGAAAGGGCACATTGTTGGTGGATGGGCATATAACAACATAAGCCTTGCTGTAGGACACTCGTACAAGTACCTAGGTGTCCACTTGGACTCTAGGGGCAATCTTATTAAACATCGGAACGAGATTACAGTTAAAGCCATGACCCTTGCGGTGTCATTAGCAAAGATCTCGAAAAATATTTCTGGCCCAACTCTCTTACCACTTCTAGAAGTCTTGAGAGCGAAAATTGGCCCGTCTTTAGCATATGGCATAGAGATCTTTAGAGGCAAGCTGAATACCGCATTAAACCAACACACGACAAAAATTTACGAAAAGGTACTCCATCTGCCAAACTCCGCATCGCCAGCTCAGGTAAGATTAGAGCTGGGGATATTGAATTATGACATCTCCAATATGGGTACATACTTAAACCTTTGCCACAAACTGAGGCAAGCGGAACCAGGAACATTAGAATCCCTAGTCTGGATGGAAATAACCCAGAAAAACCGTGGAGGCACGTTTGGTTGCCTGTTCAAGGACTATATCCTCCAAATGTTGGTGAGTGAGCAATGGGCCCTTAACCCCAGCCGGGCAGTATTCAAAAACGCCATTAAAAAATTTGTGAGAATGAGTTCCCTTATATCGGATAAGGCACTATTTACTAAACGCAGTCATGCTTGGGCCCTCGTAAATTCATACAGACGGCTAGCCCCGGCTACTTACCTCTCTTGCACATATTCACTGTATCTAAAACGTAGTTTTATGACAATTAGAATGGGCGATTGGCGCTTCCTGCAAGATTTGCCCCCTTGGCGACGCACGGCGGAAAACGTAATCTGTAGAGGGTGCGGCAAGACTGCCGAAACTCTGCTACATGTAGTCTGTCTTTGTCCAGCTTTTAATTCTCAACGCAGGTTCAAACTCAAAGCAGACTGGAATAGGTTGGGTGTCCGGACATGCAGGCAAGCCATTATTGAAGCCCTGAACCCAGACAATACTGATTTAAACCTGGGTTTAACAACTTTTATTCAGCAAGCATATCGTAATTTTATGTAAAATAGGCCTTGCTAACAAAAATTTTATGGGAAATGAAATGAAAAGACTACTATGCTTTTCAATCTAATAGGTCAATACCGTTTTAATCTGTATGCTGTACTTTCATAGTCATCGTAACAAGCAATGTCTGAATAGTCTCTTACATTAATTTTTAAACGCTTGCTATTATGTAACTGTCATTGCCTCAGACGGTTTAGGATCTAGAAAATTTCTACTCTAGCCTGGCTATTGATCTACTGTCCGTCTTTATTATTTTAAATCAGCTGCTTTTTAAAACCACTTGTCTACTTGTGAAACCCAGTTGGTTGGACGAAAGTTGAAGAAAGTCGAAAACATATCTTGACTTCGAAATCGTTTTAGGAGAAACTTGAATTTTGTTTTTCAGGTTTTGGTGCAATTCTACATTCATTGGTGAAGTTCGAGTATACTTTTTCCCTATTTAGTTGGGAATCATCCAGTGGTTCCCAATCTGTGCGCCACGGGACCCCAGTGCGCCATTAAAAGTAGCCAGGGGCGACGCGAAAAGATGTGCACCAAGCTCACAGTTTGGAACTTACTGACCGATACACAATAAAAAGGGTAATACCAGGGGGTGGAGGGCATCATGCTGCAGACAGGGATTTCTAATCAGTGGCAGCTTTATTCTTGCAGCTCAAAAGCTGGAGTTCCTCCAGAGACTGGAAAAGTGCAAGCGCTGTAGCACATTCATTAGCAGTTCAGGCAGTGCCTTTCTTGGGAGGAGGACGGGGCCTGAGTGGAAAACACAAGATAAGCAAGCAGGTAGACGGGGCTGCGGGATTTAGGTGCCTGGAAGGAGACTCGGAAGAGATACTGAATAAAGAAATAAAACATCCTGCAGTGATGAAAGTAAAAGTAAACATTTACAGACAGCCTGATTTGACACACAACGGCCCCTTGAGAATGATTTATAGCACCTGGGTGCCACCTCCAGTTCAGAGCTGCTGGCACAGGTGGGCAGGTATAAACTCATGGCTAATAGCAGCGCGTTCTCCAAGTTACACATATTAGGGGAAAATATCTCAGTAGGTTAATGTGCCTGCTGCTAAGAACTGTGTAAAACCTTTGGGTTAGAGCGGTTTTTGAAAGAGTAACCCTGGATTACAATGCAAACGGTGTGCATTTGCTTCCCTAATTTATGGTTTGAGTGCAATACTTCCCTATGTCTGTTGCTATTAGTCATTAACTTGACATTTGCTATTAGTTTTATCCATGTCCTCCTTGCACGGACCAAGTAGTGTGTGCTCCCCTCTGGGTATAGGCCCCACCACCCACTCACTGATCTCCATTTCCTGACATGCCAGAGACTACTGAACTTTGTCTTTGTATTTTTCAAATTTTAAAAACAAAGCGGCTGTGCAAGCACAGTGATTGCTTTTCAGTCTTCTATCTAGTCCTGTGAACTCAGACACATCCAGCCCCTCCCTCCTGATGTGCGCCACAGATTGTTTTGAACCAAACCTCTTGTTAGAGTTTGCACAGTGTCACCCCAATAGTCCATCTATATTTTTGTCTAACATATGTCACTGCTTTGAATGTCCTGTTTGAACAAGCCAGGTTTTGTGTGCGTCCCGAACTAGACTGATGCAAAACAAATGGACTGCGGAAGCATCGTAAATTGAAATGTACATTAATTAATACAGTGCAGTTTACTTATTGAATCATAAGCTAGTTTGCATCATTGAAATCAGCCTCTCCAATCATGCAGCTGTTGGTCCTGGGTTGGACTTGATACAGGCAGCACTGTGTTCACATGAATATTGAAGTCGATCTTCGACTCTCTGAAGCTTGCCTGCTCTGAAGACTCAGTGGATTTGATTTAGCAATGCTTATTGAGGAGTGTAGTAAACAGGACATGGTGAGACACTGATAGCAGGACAGAATCGCCGCAATAATTAGAACAGTAAAACTTTAAGTACTAAGGCAGCAGGGAGAAGCCTGCTCCAGATTCCAGGTCTACCTGTGCACACTACAATGCTGCCAATGCACATTCCAGATCTACCAGTACATGTTACAGGGCTTCCAGTGCACATTTCTGGGATGGCAGTGCCAATCATAGTACTATCAGAGCCAATGCATGCCAAAGAGCCCTTAGTGCGCATTCCAGTTCTTCCAGTGCATCCAAAGAATATAAGGGTTGGTTTGTCCTGCCCTCTGCATGATCCGAGTGCCCCTTATTTGGTAAAGTGCAGCCATGTGCAACTTCATTCTACACATATCCATTGTGCTTTACCGCCACAAATTATGAAACACACAATAGCTGCACTCTTACACATAGAGATCTTGAGAAAGATGCCAATGATAATTATTTCTTTCGACACCCGCCCATCTCCCCCTCCATTTGGTTCACAGGAATGAATCCCACATCTATGATTATTATAACTTCATGGGCTTCATCTCAATTATTTTCAGGGAGAGAAATGGAAGTACTACAGAGCCTTAGCTTGTATCCTCCCACCCGCCCAAAAAAAGAGAATAATGGGGAGCCGTGGCCAACGGGAAATAGATCAAGGGAGCCGCAAGTTGAAAAAGTTTGGAAACCACTGATCTATGCAATCAGTTCATACACTGAAATATTCTTTAAATGATACAAAAGCTGAAGCAAATCTCGTCGTTCTTCTTGAAGCACTGATTTGCATTACGTTGGATCAATGTACCAAGCTGACAGCAATATGCACCGCATGGAAACGAACAGCATTGGAAGC
This sequence comes from Triturus cristatus, assembly GCF_964204655.1. Classification (NCBI taxonomy): domain Eukaryota; kingdom Metazoa; phylum Chordata; class Amphibia; order Caudata; family Salamandridae; genus Triturus; species Triturus cristatus. Next base: position 849,761,310 of record NC_140590.1, read on the forward strand.
ATTATTTTGCATAGAGCAGAAATGTGAAGACCATTGAAAATTCATGCCCCAGGGGCCAATCCTTCAGGAGGACATATTTAAATCAGTGGCTACTTGTTGTTTCCATTTAGTAGTTTATGCAATGAATGATAAAGGTGTTTTTTAGCTGCTGAAAAACTCTACATTTCAGTACATAAAGAAGAGAAGGCAATAAAACACGTGTTTAATTCTATGCACCACTACATTGATCAAATTATACTTGATCACTTCATTAATTATAAAAATGCAAGTTCTGAAAGGTGCCAGACTGTTCATGCATTCAAACATATAACAAAGGGACGAAGTGTGGGCTGGCAAAAGCATCTAGCGCGTAGCCAAAGAAGGTGGTGAATGAAGGATACGCCGCTACTTTTTGCCCAAAGGTCTGCTCTTGATGAAAAATGTAAATTATTGTTCTAAAATGTTTTCAATTAATTCCGGTAGTGTTAGAAATGGGGGTCTCTGGTTGGCAGTGGATGGCCACTGTCCAAGCAGGGACCCTTCTTTCCAAGTCAGAGCGAAGGGCTGCACCCCCTTGACAACCCCTGCTCCATCCTGTGGTAACGTAGCACGAGCAGTTAGGCTAATCTCAGAGGCAGTGTGTAAAGTGTTGCTGATCATACACAGTAAATACATTGAGGAACACTACAAAGGGACACAACACAGGTAGTTATCAAAGAAAATAGTTATATTTATAGAGACTTATCACAAGACCAAATAACGAGGAAATCACAATACTGTACAAAAATAGTTCTCTCTGGATGCTGCAAAAATAGTTCCAATGGGTAAGGTGAAGTTCAGTTCAGGACAGTGGTCTCTGCGACCCCTCTACTCACAGTTCTGAGATGTTGGCAAATAATCCACAAGAAAGGTCGCTCCTGCGGGTTAGCGATGTTTTTCCCCACGCTCTGGTCACGGCGCTCGCTAACGGGGGTTAGCGACGATTTTCTTTACGTTCAGCAGCTGCAGCGATGATTTTCTGGCCGCAAACGTGCGGGCGATGATCAGGCCAGCGGGCCCTCAGTGGCAGCGATGCGATGATTGTCTTTATGCTCAGCAGCTGCAGCGATGATTTCCTGGCCGCAAACGTGCGGGACGATGATCAGGCCAGCGGGCCCTCAGCGGCAGTGAGGTGATGATTTTCTTTACGCTCAGCAGCTGTAGCAATGATTTTCTGGCCGCAAACGTACGGGGCAATGATCAGCCAGCGGGCCCTCAGCGGCGGCGATGCGATGATTTTCTTTACGCTCAGCAGCTGTCGGGAAGATTTTCTGGCTGCAAACTTGCGGGGCGATGATCAGGCCAGCGAGCCTTCAGCAGCAGCGATGCGATGATTTTCTTTACGCTCTGTAGGTGTAGCGATAATTTTCTTCACGCTCCTTGGCTGCGGCGGCTCGCTAACAGGCCTTAGCGACAAAAATGAAGTCTACTGGTCCTGAGACTTCAGTCAGGAGGCTAGTTCTCTCTCTAGCCCTTGGTTGATTGCAAGGTCAAGATTAAAAAGTTCTCTTACAGCTCCTTTTCCCTCCTTTTTCCAGTCCAGTGAAAACTACTGTAGGCCAATCCAGGGAACAGCACACAACACCAGGACAGTCTCTCCAGCAGCTTTCTTCAGTTACACGGACAGAGGTTGTTCTTGAAATCCAGGAGCAATACAAATTGTAGGGGTTTGGGCACAGATATTTATACCCCAAAAGTCTTTGTAATCAGAAGCTACAAGTCACTGAACCCAGCCAGAACCAGTTCTGCCCAGCCCTGGAGCACTTTGTTTACCAGGCTGCATTCTTCCTTTCAGAAAGAGGGGGTCTGCCCTCAGACGCACAGTGGGAGATGGAGCCAGCATTCACCTTGCCAGGCACAGCCCTATTCAAGTGCAGGAGCTACGCCTCCCCTCACTCCAAGGCAGATCTCCCTATTCAACCGAGGTCTGACTCAGCCTGCCCTGTCCCTCCAAAACCAAACAGCCAATACACAGAACAGCAGAGCACACTGGAAGGCTTAGGCAAGAAAGTACCTACATTCTAAAAGTGGTATTTTCAAACACAGAATATAAAAATAACCTTCACTAAAAGATGTATTTTAACATTCTGAGCTCAGGCATACTAAATTCGTTTTTCTACCATGTTCTATGGGTCAGTTAGGACTATAGAATGTAATAGCCAAAACCTCCCAGTCTGGCCTATGGAGAACAGGTAGCCTTACAGTAGTGAAAAACGAAATTGGGTGTAATTCACTACCAGGACATGCTACACACATCAGAGCATGTCCTACCTTACACATACAATGCACCCTACCATAGGGGTGGCTTACATGATGCCAAGGGAAGGTTCAGGGGCTGGGAAGTGGGTGCACTTCACAGCCAAGATGGCAGTTCTAGACTGCATACAGACACTGCAGTGGCAGGTCTGAGACACACTTTACAAGCTGCTTCTGTGGGTGGCGCAAATCAGCGCTGCAGGCCCACCAGCAACATTTCGGTTACCAGCCCTGGACACACACAGGCCACATGACTAGGGACTAACAGGTAGACCAAATAAGCCAAATAGGGATACACCAATTCATATGTCATCTTTATACAGGGAGCATCCGCGCTGTGGCACTGAATGGCAGTGGCGCAACGCCCAGAGCATCTATCACCAGAAAAACAGAGGAGGCACAGTGAAAAAATGGAAGGGAGACTCACGCCAATGGTGCCAGGTCTAACAGGCAGCATCTGCTTCCTGAGTCAGGTCCTTAATAGCAAATATCTATGTATTCTACAATGAGTCTCCAGGCCTTTGTGTGTGTGTTGAGAACTTCTGTGCTAGAATACTTGCATGGAAGTGTCGCCCCACTGCTTTTAAGCAGTGCAAATAAAGGAAATATAAAATGATAATAACTTTGAGTTATCATTTTATGTTTCCGTGCTGCTTTGCGGGTGGGCGGGGCTTCTCTGCTCTTGGAGCAGGACAGAGGAGGAGAGGTTTGCCTGCTCCTAAGTGCACATGACTTTTTGGCCGGCCCTCTGGGACCGGCCAAACAGTCATGCGCACTTTTCCTGTTCTCAATGCAGGCTGCATTACAGCCTGCATGGGGAACAAGCCCAGGCCCCTATTCCCTGGCTGAGCATCGAACCACAATGCTCAGACCAATAACAATGCTGTATTGCAGTGTTGTGATTGAGCAGGGGAGCTTGGGTGCTTACCAATCACAACGCTGCATGATCAGTCAGGGTAGCCTGGCTGTGCTTCCTGTTCCTGCAGTCCAACGGAGGAGAGCAGGAGCAGGGGCAGAGACACAGAACCTGACGGCAAAGTAAGTGTCTTTTTAAAATTCACATTGCCTAAACCCCCCTGCCACCTTCTCCGCGCACCCCCGTGCCCACGCCGCATCCCACGAGCCGTGCCAGCCGCCACTGATTACAAGTATCCTGATAATTTTCAATATGAGTCATAACTTCTTTTCCCGCATATTACAATACTGAGTTTTGTATTTTTTATCGCACACCGGTTAAAATAAACACCTGTTAAACTTCGGCAGGTAAACCTGCCAAACTTTAAAAGTAGAAAATGGCACTGGGATGACATGACATGCAGATCCAGGTTCAGTAATCATCAAAAGCCGGACAATACTTTCCTTTATGTGAGGAAGTTCATATGGACGACTGTGTACACATATACAGAAAATCACACCATAGATCCTTCTTTTCTTAGATGACCTTTGTTCAAATCTATGATGTTCTCTGTAGGCTTCATCACTTTCGGTTTTTGCTACCTTTTCTCTGTTCCTCTTCCCAGTTCTTATTTATAAAAAACATTTGCTGGGAATGGTGGTGGCTACATAGATTTTAACCAGTAGCTGTTTGGCCATACAGCAGTGGCATGGGGGCCAAGCAGGATCTCGGTTTTGGTGGGATTTTGATTTAAGAAAGTGTGTGGCCATTCATCACTAGGAGACAGCTGTGAAGCAGTTGGCAGGGAGCTCAAATTTTAAGTTCAGGGTCCATTCAAAAATGGATGGAAAGGTCAAATATGAGCTAGCTGTTGAAACCAGACTCTAGCATATGGAGGAAAGGGGCTAAATGTATAAGTTGAACAGAAACAGGGAAAGAATGGAACATTTCCTAGCTTTCGTAACGGAAAGTTTCAATTGTGTTAAGGACTAGGAGGCGAGGATTAGGCAAGTTATTCTTCATTTTATTACATAGCAGCCATTTTAACACTTTAACTTTGCCGGAACAAACTTAATTTGCCAAGAACCACAGGGAACATGGAGTGTAACAGTCACAACAGAAGTCCACCAATCAGGAGTCAGCCCACCCGATAACTTAACTTGTCCCTCATCGGAATCCCTCTTTCTTCCTGCGACCATGCCAACAGTCTAAGATCTTTTACGCTGGTTTTGCAGACTCCGATCCTGAAAAAAGAGAGACTTGTGATTGCCAGGAAATTCGAGGAAAAACCCTGAAAGCAAGCATATCAATTTGATTCATCAATACAGAAGGAAAACCAACTTGAAACCCAGTTACTCACATTCATACGTCGATCCAATAACCCGGTGGGTCAATCTTATTCACAGGGTGGGCTAATCTTCGCCTCCGAGTCCTTAACCCCTTCGATGCGTGTGACGGAGCGGTTCCGTCATGCGCATCGGTCGCGCTGTGCGCATGACGGAACCGCTCCGTCATGGCCCCGCCCGCGCACGGTACCTTCAGCACGGCGCGGTAATCCGCGCTGAAGGGGTTAATAGAATTGAAACTTTCCTTTACGGAGGCTAGGAAATCTTTCATTCGATGTCAGGACCCGGAGGTTAGGATAAGGCAAGTTCAAAACTTGTCCACTACCAGGGCCGCAATGGAGGAGACTGGTTTGAAATAGAACCTTTTGAAGGTTGAATCAGATGACCAGTCTGCCGCATTTACGATGTCCTCCAAGCGAGCTCCCAAGACAAATGCTTTTAAACCCATTGCACCCCTTGTCAAGTGTGCCCCAAAAACCTTGGTATCGATGCCAGCCTACATCAGCTATCAAACCCACCTGGCAATAGTCGGGGATGACACAGCTCTGAAAGGCTTTCTCAAAGCGATTAACAACTGTCATTCCCCGTGGGGACGTAATTCCTTCGTCATGCATTCATACGCCTTAACACATCGCACTACACACAATTTAGCAACCTCCGGAAAGGCTGGGTAAGAAATCACCCAGGATGGACATTTAGTCCTGCGTGAAGAATGGAAGGTGACTCCATCGGGTAAAGGAACGACCTGTGACATCTAGAGCCCGAACATCAGAAATTCGTCTACATGATATTAAGCATAGAAGCATCACCAATTACGCAGACAATTGTTTGCGAGAAAGATACTTGTTGCCTGGCCAACTTGTCAGAAAGTTTAGGACCTTGTTCACGTCCCAAAGGACCGAATAACGCGGCTCCGGTGGAGGAGATAACGGAATCCCCCGAAGGAGTTTTCTGACTAGTTGATGCTTACCCACCGGAAGGTTCGCCACATTGTCATGACCTGAAGAAAAAGCGGAGCGAAAGGTATTGATCGACTGCTAGGCCAGACCCTCCAAAGCCAGATACGCCCGAAAATTCAATATATGGACAACGTCTGCCCCCACGGGATCCAAGTTTCGTTGCAGACACCAACCCATCCAGCAAGCCCAGGCTGAATGATATCTCTTGATCATTCCGTCCGACCATGCCCGAGAGAGGAGGTCTGCAGCGTTTCTCGAAAGGCCAGGGACTTGCCATCGAGTCCGGTAATCCTCTACGCCATGAGAGGCAGTGAACCGGATCTCACCAGCGGGTGAGGTTTGTCCGCTGGATCACTCAGGAGATGAGGCAGCTGGGGTAGTTGAATTGGAGAACCCCAGAAAAGTTCCATCAGAACTGGAAACCACACTTGCGACTTCCACACTGGGGTGACCACCACTATATCTGCCTTCTGCCTGTGATCCTGAGTTGTCAATCTCATGACCATGGCGAAGGGGAAAAGGTATACCCCAGTTCCGCCTCCCAATCCTGGAGTAAGGCATTCATGGCCGTCGCCCCTGGATCCGGTCTGCAACTGAAGTATCTGGGGAGTTGGTGGTCTATTCGAGACACAAATAGAATGATCGAGAAGGGTCCCCGAAGCGCCGACAGGGCCTGAAAAAACGGGGTAAACAGTTTCTACAGACTGAAGTCCCACAGGTAACTGGAGTGCCAATCTGCCACCTGATTGTCCAGCCCCGGGAGGTGTTCTGCCATCACTGAGATCTGGTGTTCGAGACAGTACTCCCAGAAGTTCTTAGCCAGACCTGCCAATGCTTTGGAGCGCGTGCCTCCCAGATGCTTGATGTAGCGCACCCCTTCTACATTGTCTATCTTGAGAAGGACACAGACATGTGCTCGATCTCTGGTCCAACAGCGAACCCCGAAAGAGCCTGACAATAATTCCAAGCTGTTTATGTGCAGGGATTGTTCCACAGCGGACCATGCGCCTCCGGTGGTGAATTCTCCACAGCGCGCTCCCCAACCGGAGCCGCTGGGATCGGACTCTATCACTAGGTCTGGTTGGGAACAGAAGATGGCATGGCCATTCCATGCCGCCATGTGGGCCAGCCACCAATTGAGTTCCTCCTTGGCCACCTCTGACAACATTACCTGCTGGGTGTACGAGAGACCCTTCCACAAGTGAGATACTTTGAGCCTCTGGAGTGCCCAAAAGTGAAGGGGGCCCAGGAATATAGCCTGAATCGAGGCAGACAAGAGGTCCAACTATTCTGGCAAAACTGCACAGGTAGGTCTGAGGTTTCTTTAACAATTGTCAAACCGTGTAGAATCTTCGTTACCTTCCTGGACGGGAGACTCAACATTGCCTTTACCGAGTCTATGACAAAATCTAGGAATGTGATTGTGGAGGAAGGTGAGAGGCTGGACTTGGTCTGGTTGATCACAAATCCCAGAGATTGGAGAAGTGAAACCGCAGAGCGCACCTGCCGGCACAGAGCCTGAGGGCATTGGCCCATGAACAGCATATCGTCTAGGTAGACGATCATCCGAACTCCCTGCTTCCTGAGGTGTTCTACCACTGGATGCAGTACCTTGGTGAAGCACCAAGGTGCCGAGGAGAGACCGAAGGGCAGAGAAGTAAACTTGAAAGTCTCGTCTTCCCATTGGAACTGCAGTAAGCAACAGTTAGGGGGAAAGATCGGAATCGTCAGGTATGCGTCTTTGAGATCCAATCTGACCATCCAATCGTTGGGGTGAAGGAGGTCTCGCAAGAGATGGATACTCTCCATCTTGAAGTGGCAATAAACCAGCCACTTGTTGGATTCCTGAAGGTTTATACCGGGCGATAGCCCCATCCTGCTTCTGAACCTGAAACAGATTGCTCAAAAAACCTGCTGAATGTGGCAAATTGCTAATTGTTTCAGCAACTCTTCTACCTCCTGTCCTGAGAACCGAAGCTGCCTGGGAGGGCCGGATGAACGGGCGACCCATACATTTCTATGTGGAAGCCTTGTGCTGTCTGTAAGACCCATGCATTGGTGATAAGGGACCACCAATTGTCGAGGAAATGAGCCAATCTACCCCCCAAGCAAACACATGACAGAATTAAAGAACTCACCATGGGAAGAGTTGCTGCTGTCCCCAAAGGGTCCATTCCGTTGTCCCCTCTGTTGGCCTCATCCCCTGGATGGATAGAAACCAAAGAATCACGAGGAGTCCTGCCATTACCCCCTCCGTGATCGCGGTCCTCTGCCGGAGGCACCTTTAATGGAACAGCTAGCCGAGCGACCCCTACCGCGGCCAGCCCTGGAGGAAAAACACGCGTTAAATATGCTCTTGACCATCGATTGGGCCTTATCTTAAGAATTAAAGGTGGAAACAAATTTGCTGAGTTCCTCAATAAAAGGATCTCCAAAAAGCCCCCCGTGAGCTACCTGGCCTGCCTCTGCAGTGGCTAATTTGCCCAATTTTGGGTCCAATTTGATGAGCAAACACCGGCGCCTTTGAGTCAAAATAGCACAATTGGTGTTTCCCAGAAGTATAATTGCTCTCTGGGCCCAGCTGGAGAGGATTTCAGGTTCTATCAGGGCACCAGAGACCTTGGCATCTTCAGCCATGCCAAAAAATTGACTAAAGGGCTTGTAATATCAAGGAGCTTGTCTTGGCAAGCCCACCAAGACCGTTCAATGCCCTTCTTGGGATCCTTGATCTATTTAGTCAAGAAGGTCGCCATCCGGGCATCGTTTTCCGCTGTAACCACCACCTTGCCCTCCAAAGAGGAATGAAGACACTCCGCCTTCAGCCTAGAACGCACTTTCTGGTCTAAATGCTTGCGCAGTCTACTTCGCCACCTAATCAGAAGGGACCCATTCCGAAGAGCGGGGGTGCAGAAACTCTTCTAGATCCGGAAGATCCGACTGGACCTCCGGGGGGGGGCTCTGAAGGGGGAGCGGGAGAAAGGCACCATGGGTGCTGAAGGTCATACTCTCCGTCCGACCCCGGAGGGGAGTCGTCAGAAGGTTGGGGGGAGGCTCCTTGGTCCACACTATCCAATACAGGAGCTTCTGCCTGTATGTCCACCTGGGGGAGGGGAAGGGAGTCTAGTGTCAAGGTATCCTTGTTTAAGTCTGTCGAATGCATCCAGATTGACCCCTTCGAGTAGACTTGCTTGCTGGGTTTCTCTGGGGGAGTATCAGTGGCCCTCTTCTGAGGTTTTAGGGCTGAAGGCCCGGGGAGATCTTCCCTCCAAGGGAGGGGTGGAAGGCACCCTTGTGCCAGCTCAATGAGCAGCTTCTCTAGGAGAACCACTGCCTCTGAAACTGCCCTTACTATAGAGGCGTCCACTGCAATACAGAAGTCATCTGTGACGGGAAAATACTGGACATCCTCCTCCTTGTAGTAATCCTCCTCCTCCATGGCCAGGTTAGGCAGAACTAAGGAGGGTAAGGAAGGGGTGGACACCCACCAGGTAAGAGGAAGCTAACAGTGCTGGACGAAGTCCAGCCAATATGGGCACCCCAAGGGTGAAGAAGGCTTGGTTGCAGGCAAGGAAGGGAGACCTCTATCACAGGGAAAATCCCAGGCCAAAGCAAAGCAGCTGAAGCAGATAGACACCCTTATCTTTACATCGGGCCAAAATCCAGCCTGGGCGTGTCTGCCAAAGAAATGCAGCTTCCTCGATGCAGTTGTTCCCCACAGGGTGTAAAGCTCCAGGCCGGCCGGGACTTAGTAAGAGAGCGTGGGTGGAGGTGCTCGGCTGCAGGAAGTAATTGACACACTCTACGCCCGCCTCTTTGAAGTAATTTGACAGCAGGGAGGCGCGCCCTCTAGCGGTCGGCAGACCGCCTCACCCTCCGGTCCCAGGCACAGTATAGCAACATTGACGGCTGCGAAGGGACGGCATAGCGTTAACCAAAGCAAAAGCTTTGATTATCAGAAATACCAACTACTTCAGAAAAAAACACCAATAACAATGAAAAAACGACATGAGGAGCGAACTCCACACTTAACTGAAGGCTGCAGCAGCGAAGAAAGAGGAACTACGACGAGGGACAAGATTAGTTATCAGGACGGCTGACTCCTGATTGGTGGACTTCTGTTGTGACTGTTAGGGAAATTAAGTCTTTTCTGGCAAAATTAAAGTGTTAAAATGGCTGCTATGTAATAAAATGAAGAAAGAATTGCCTAATCTTCGCCTCCGGTCCTGACATAGACTTGAGTGCTTGAGACACCATAGCAAAGTTTTGGCTGCCAATTAAAAACAAGATAATGATGTAATTTCATCTCACTGAATCAGAAAATATGTAATATACTTAAGACCTGACAATCAAATCCTGCTTCAGATATTATTTTAGCCAGGAGATTATGGCTGTCCTTGTCAAAAGCTACTGATATATTTAAAAGCAATAGGGCCTGATACCTCTGACATCCACATGTCACCATAGGTCAATGAGGAATGATGGTTTCACCCACTTGGTTCTGTACCCAGCCAAAAAAACAAATGGATGGGGGACCAATAAGCCATTTTTTCCAGCATAATTCTGGAGCTGATTCAAAGATGTTTTTGCATGAACTGCTGAGAAAAAGTAGAAGAGAGATCACACTGATGTTATTTACACACTGTGAAGTTTTTTTTCAATAAAGATTTTGTAACAGGTTACTTCCAAACTGAACTAAGGAATAACTGTAGATTTGGAAGAATAGGGTTTTACAGCATGTTCAAAGCAAATCCATAAATCTGACTGGGCAGAGATCCTGTGGTGAGCCAGGAAGAGGAGAAAGATCACAAAGGAGTCTTCCAGTTGGATCTCAGCTGCTAGTAGTAAAAGTGACTACCACTGGTTCTTCTCTCTCCTCCTTCCTGAGCACCTTCTTACCCATTGTTTTCCCCATATTTACAACTTTTCTGAACTCCATTAAATCTGATTCTCTATTAGATCCCTTTCCGTAATCTTTTATTTTTAGCAAATTATACCCTCAGCTTCTGCAAACAATGATTCATCTTTTGAATTTCTCACTCTCTGAGGGCTGAAACACCACAGCTTGGAAACATGCGATGATATTTCCTCTGTTAGAGAATCCAAATCTCAATCTTCTCAATTGGTCTAACTACAGACCAATCTCACTTGTACTTCTATTTGCAAAGATTCTAGAGAAGCATGTTAATCAGCAAATTTCAGTGTTTAATCAAGCAAATGGCTTCCTCCACCTCTCTCAATCTAGGGGCATATCAACAAGGGCTTTATCTCTGCTTTTTTGGCTTTAAAAGCCAAAAAAGGAGAGATAAAACTAGCGCCCTATCAACAACAGGATGCTAACATGCAAATTTGCATGTTAGCACCCTTTTACTCTACGCTTCCCCTTGCATCTCTAATGAGATACAAAGGGGGCGTTCCAGAGTAAAATAATAGGAGAAATGTCGCTAAGCGACATTTCTCCTATTATCAAGAATGTCGCTAACCCTGTTGGAGACAAAAAAAGCAGCGCTAACCGCGGTTAAAGCTGCTATTTTACGTCTGGTATTTTTCAGACTTAGCCATGATATCCTATGGGAGGAGGATATCATGGCTAAGTTTGCCTGTCCCTATCAACAAGGTAACATGAGATTATCGCTGGGTTTCCAGCGATAATCTCATGTTAGCCTGTTAGCGTGAGGATTTTTATCGCTATTGAGATAAGCGTTGCTAATAGCACGCTATCTCAGCGATAAAAATTCACGCTAGCCGGCGATAATTATCCTAGCGCTAAGTGCGCTTAGAGATAATTATCGCCGGTTGTTGTTGATATGCCCCTTCGTTTTAGGGCTGGTTACAGCAACGAGTCCAATCTGCTTGTAGTCACTGAAAAGCTAAGACTCGAACTAGATAAGGGTGGTACCGCAGCTCTGATTCTACTTGACCTCAGTTCCAAATCTGACATCTCATCTCACAAGCTACTTCTCCAAAGACTGGACATGGGTATTCATCAAACAATCAATTATTTGTAAAGCGCACTACTCACCCGTGAGGGTCTCAAGGCGCTGGGGGGGGGGTGCTGCTACTGCTGGAAAAGCCAGGTCTTGAGGAGTCTCCTGAAGGTCAGCAGGTCCTGGGTCTGCCTCAGGTGGATGGGGAGGGTGTTCCATGTCTTGGCGGCGAGGTGGGAGAATGAGCTGCTGCCGGCGGTCAATCTGTGGAAGTGTGGAACAGTGGCGAGGGCGAGGTCAGCGGAGCGAAGCTGGCGGTTCGGGGTGTAGAAGGTGAGTCGTTTGTTGAGGTATTCGGGTCCGGTGTTGTGGAGTGCTTTGTGAGCATGCGTGAGGAGCTTGAAGGTGATCCTCTTGTCGACGGGGAGCCAGTGCAGGTCTCTCAGGTGGGCTGTGATGTCGCTGTGGTGGGGGAGTCGAGGATGAGGCGTGGGGAGGCGTTCTGTATGCATTGTAGTCTTTTCCGGAGTTAGGCCATGGTTCCCATGGTGCCTTAGTCCAGTCTGCTGCTGACGAGGGCCTGGGTGACTGTCCTGCTGGCTCCGGTGGGGATCGATCTGTAGATCTTGCAAAGCATGCGGAGGGTGTTGAAGCAGGAAGAGGAGATGGCGTTGACTTGCTGGGTCATTGATAGCGATGAGTCTAGGATGAACCCCAGGTTGCGTGGGTGGTTGGTGGGTGCCGGTGCAGCTCCCAGTGTGGCCGGCCACCAGGAGTCGTCCCAGGTGGAGGGGGTGGAGCCAAGGATGAGGACCTCCGTCTTTTCCGAGTTCAGTTTCAGGCAGCTGTTCTTCATCCATTTGGTGACGGTCTTCATTCCTTCTTGGAGATTGGTTTTGGCGTCGGCGTATGAGACAATGTTGAGATCGTGCGATCGGACGATGTTGGTGAACTGTGCCATGTAGACGTTGAAAAGGGTCGGGCTGAGAGATGATCCTTGGGGTGTGCCGCAGATGATCTTGGTGGCTCTCGAACAGAATGGAGGGAGGCAGACACTCTGGTTCTGCCGGTGAGGAAGGAGGTGATCCAGTCCAGGGCTCTGTCGCGGATCCCTGCGTTGTGGAGGCATGTTCGTAGAGTGTGGTGGCAGATGGTGTCGCAGGCGGCCGAAAGGTCCAGGAGGATGAGGGCCGCGGCTTCGCCGTTGTCCAACAGGGTCCTGATGTCATCGGTGGTGGTGATGAGGGTGGTTTCGGTGCTGTGGTTGCTGCGGAATCCAGATTGGGACGAGTCCAGAGTGTTGTTTTCCTCGAGGAATCGGGTCAGTTGCCTGTTGACAATCTTCTCGATGACTTGCGCCGGGAACGGCACCAGGGAGATGGGCTGGGAGTTCATGGCGTCCTTAGGGTCCACCTTGGGTTTCTTGAGTAAGGCGTTGATCTCGGCTTGCTTCCAGCTCTCCGGGTAGGTGGCGATCTCGAAGAAGTTGTTGAAGATCTTCCGGAGATGGGGTGCGATGATGGAGCTCGCTTTGTTGAAGATGTGGTGGGGCAGGGGTCGGAAGGTGAGCCGGAGTGGATGGTGTTCATGATTTTGATGGTGTCGTCGTCATTGGAGAGCAGGAGGTCGGTGTGGCTGGGGGGCGGTGAGTCTGAGGTGTCAGCAGCTGTCAGGGGTGCCTGGTTGTTGAAGCTTTCATGGATGTCTGTGATCTTGTGGTGAAAGAAGGTGGCTAGGGAGTCGCAGATGTCTTGCGACAGCAGGATATCATTAGAGTTGGACCTGGGGTTGGATAGTTCCTTCACGATGTTGAAGAGCTCTTTGCTGTTGTGTGCGTTGTTGTCGATGCGTTCCTTGAAGGAGGTCCTTTCGGCTGTTCGGATGAGTTGGTGGTGTCTGTGAGAGCTGCGTGGTTGTCCGGTGTCTGTTCGTGGTGCCACTTCTTCTCGAGTCTTCGGCAAGTCTGCTTGGAAGCCTGGAGGTCAGTGGTGTACCAGCTGGCTTTTCTGTCGGTGTGTCTGTTTGACGGTTTCTTGATTGGGGCGAGAGGGTTGGTGCAGTCGTCAATCCATTGCCTGAGGTTGCGGGCAGCAGTGTCGGTGTCGGTGGAGCCGGCTGGTGGGTCTCTGGTGAGGGTGGCGATTAACTGGTCTTCGGTGACATTGTTCCAGCTGCGGTGGGGGATCTGTTGCGGGTGGTGGTGCGTGGTGAGTTTCTCGAAGGTGAAGTGGATGCAGCGGTGGTCGGTCCAGTGGAGTTCGATGGTATGGCTGAAGGTGATGTGGTTGCTGGCGGAAAAGATGGGGTCGAGCGTGTTTCCGGTGGAGTGGGTAGGAGTCGTGATGAGATGTTTGAGTCCAAGGTTGGCGAGGTTGGTGAGCAGGGTGGGGGAGTTGCTGTCATGGGCGTTCTCGAGGTGGAAGTTCAGGTCTCCGAGGAGGATGTAGTCCATGGACGCAAGGGCGTGCGTGCTGACGAAGTCGGTGATGAAGTCGCTGAACTGTGCCTGGGGACCAGGGGTCTGTAGATGAGGGTTCCTCTGAGGGTGGTGTTGGGATCGATGTGGATCTGAAAGTGCTGGTGTTCGGCAGCGGCGTGGGTGTCTTCAGTGCTGGTTGAGATTCTGAGGGTATTCCTGTGGACAATGGCGATTCCTCCTCCTGGTCTGTTGGTGCGGTCCCTGCGGGTGTTCTTGTAGCCGTCCGGGTTGGCTATGGGGATGTTGGGCACCGAGAAGGGGTTCATCCAGGTCTCCGTCAGGAAGGCGACGTCTGGGGAGGATGAGTCAAGTAGGTTCCAGAGTTCAATGGCGTGCATGTGGATGGAGCGGGTGTTGAGTAGTATGCATCTGAGATGGTTGGGTCCTGCCCCGGTGGGCAGGGCAGTGGCTTGGATGCTGGTGAAGCTGCAGCTCCGGCAGGTGAAGGGTCCTTGGGTTAGCTTCGGGGTGGCGCGGAAGCAGGTGGATGATCGACCGGCATTGAGTTTGTGGAGGGTGCTGGCGTTGTAGCGGCGGCGGGCGTCATGGCAGTCGCGGGGGCCAGGGGGTCTGGCACTTGGCACGGTCCAGGCATGGATGGGCGCAAATGGGCTTGCCTTTGGCGTGCCTTCGGCGCGCCAGCTGCGCACCCACTGTGCGTGGCCGCCATTAAGAAGGGGAGGGGGGAGGGAGGAGCAGCTGGGAGCGGGCACGAATGGGCAGACGAGGGGGGCGGGGCCACAGGGGATGCAGCGGCAGGAAGGGACAGAGGCAGAAAAGGATGGAACGCTGGAAAAGAGCTACAGAGAGAAAATGGGCAGAATAGAAGAAGTAGAATAAAACAGCAGATAAGCAGAAACAGGCAAAAGGGAACAGAGAGAGCAGTCAGAATACTTACGGCTCACCACTGGGCCACCAGGGATGAGGTGCAGGCGACAGCCTGCGGGTGGAGGAGGGCCTCGAACTCGCAGCAGCAGAGAGGACAGGGAGCAGGGGCACGGGCACAGTCAGGTGGAGCTGCGTGGCATGGGGAGCGACCTGCCTGGAAACAGGGTCAAGGGTTTTGACCAGGCCTGTTTCTGTGTTCTAAGATAATTAAGGGAGATACTTTGGTTACTGTCTGTCTCTGCCCAAAGAATGGTAATACAAGCATTAATCATCTTCAGGATGGACTACGGTAATATTCTTTACCTAGGGGTCCCTAATCCTTCACTCAGGTGTTTTCAGGTAGTCCAGAATGGAGCCGCCAAATTACTATTCCAACTCCCCAAGCATTCCTCTACCTCTAATCTCCTTCAAGACCTCCACTGTCTGCCGATTGAAAAGCAAATCCATTTCAAAGCTTTGTGCTATATGTAGAAGGCTATGTTGAATGCAGGTCCACTCTATTTTAGATCGCTGGTGGCACCCTATCATCTCAGCTGTTCTCTTCAATCATGCAACAGTAATCGCTCTACAGTTCCCAGAATTAGGAGAGCCCAAAAGGGTGACCAGTCTTTCACTTATCTGGGTCCCAAACAGTGGAATGCTTTGCCTGAGTCTATGAGATCTTATTGATCCTTTCGTGTTTCTCAGAATCTCTTAAAGACTTAGGGGCATATCATCAAGGACGGCATTAAAAATTATCGCCGCTTTAGCGGCAGAAAAATGCCGCTAAAGCGGCGATAATGGGCTTGATAATATGCTCTATGGAATTCCCATAAAAGCCCATGTTCTGGTGTGAACATGGACTTCTATGGGAATTCTCCAGAGCATATTATCAAGCCCGTTATCGTCGATTTAGCGGCAGTTTTATGACGCAAAACCGGCGATAATGTTAACACCGTCCTTGATAATATGCCCCATAGTTCTTCTAATACTTTTGTTTCCATGTTAAGATTTTGATGTTCTAACCTAATATGCCTAGCTATGCCCTCTGCAATATTATATAGTAATAATAATTATAATAATAATAAAATAAATAAATAAATGATAATAATAATAACAGGTTAAAAAGCAAAAGATCACAAAAATGAAGAAAATTGGATGTAGGGTTCATTTTCTACGACAAAATAGAGTCAGAGTTTGTTATTGGTAACAATTTATGCATCAAAAGTGAAATGGTCCTTATCAAAGGGGGGTAAATGGGTGGTCTTCTCTTCGAGGTTGCAAAGGCCACGGACAATTTGGTGAGAAGAAGGGCCATCTCCCAACGTTTAGATCATTCCCTTAGGATGGTAGTCAGATGTAAGGAGATCCTGTGGCTGAAGGACATCTCTGGCCATGGGTTGCAATAAAGTAGTCAAACCTTGTACCTACTCACGTCCACCCATTTTTTCCCCAGTGACAACAGATCAATTCATGGCCAAACCCCTAGGAGTAACATGACCAGCGCAGATATTTCTGTTATCTAACTGCTTGCACTCCTATGTTGGTTCTTGATTTCCCCAAGGATAGAGAGAAGTCACCAAAGGAGGTTCACAATGCCAGGTGATGCTCTTTAACATCATGCCAGCAGTGGCTGGGTTATAGCATCTGATGTATGTACTATATAAAGGGAAATATGGCATCTTCCATTTCAGGATGCCATTTTAGTGTTTCAAGAAAGATGTGAAGGCACAGATTGTTAAGAAGTTGTTGAAGCACTGGCAAAGAACTGTTTTAGATTGCACACATAAAGCGAGTTCTGCAAAACAATTGGAGAATTAGAGTGATTGGTTTAATGCTCTCCGATTTCTGCTGAGGGCATTGAACAAAAGCATAACTTATTAATGCATTAAAGGTGCTGTTGTACCTTCAAACAGCAACAAACCACTGTTTCTCTAGAATTTTATGCCACATTTGTTTCCAGTTGTGCCGCACTTGCTCACCCAAATATTAATTTGTTAAAAAAAGAAACTACATTTGTTTGAGGGAAGAGAAAGCGTCTGTCATAGCCAGGATCAAACCATAGTTGCTGTAACCAACCAGATTGCAGCCTTTTGTGCCAGGGCTACCCATTTGTATCACTTAGGATGTCAATGAACATGGACTATGGGGTCAGCGTTAACCCAAAAAGGGAGCAATGGGGAAACATTATGGAGTTTGCACTACAGGTGGGCGGAATTTTTAATTCCGCCGGCAGGGTTGGAGGAATTTAGTAATTCCGCATTACTCATGTAACATGGAAATACTAATAAATTCCACTGCTCCGCAGGTGAAATTAATTAACACTGCAATTGTTTTTTAAACAGGACTGGAAGGGGGAGCAGTCTTTCTATGTTTAAAAGCCACTGCAGATTACACTTTAATTATCGGGGATTTAAACATAGAGAGACTACTCCCTTTTCCAGCCCTGTTTAAACTGCTACAGTGCAGCACATACTCCTCATTGCCCTTACATAAGTATTAAGGACACTGAGGATTATGCACTGCACTGGAGTGTATACCCCTCCGTGCCCTTACCCACCTATGTAAGGGCACCGAGATGTATGCACTGCACTCCAGTGCATAAATCTTAGTGCCCTTAAATATGTATGTACGGGCACTGTGTGGTATGCACTAGAGTGGATACCCTTCGGTGCTCTCACATACTTATGTAAGGGCACCAAGGGGTGCACGGCAAATTGTGGTGTCCACTGCGCCTCTTTGCAGAATTCCATGGAATCTCACGAAATAAAAAAAAAAACCTGCAGAATTCCATGGAATGATAGTACGTCAATTCTGCCCACAGCTAGTTTGTACCATGGACCTCAAAACGCTAGGAAATATAATCACTAGAAAGTGAGAAGAAGAAGCCTGCTTGTGTGTGGGTGTTCAGAAAAAGTAAGACATATGTCTGGAGTTCAAGATTTACCCTCAGACCCAACCTCAAACCCTTAAAATACACATTTGAGGAAACAAATTTTCGTTCTGCAAAGTCTAATACTCAGCTGGCAAGATTAGGTACAACATTTATGGAATATAATTTAGCTGTAAGACAGATCACAGACTGAAAATACAACATAGCACATTGCTTACATACTCTGGGGAAGATTTGCAAGCCCCTTGTCCTGCCAGTACGTCACTTTTTGTGCATTACACTGCCCCATATTTACAAGGACAGGAAAAGCCACCCTGCCTGGCTTTTCCTGTCCTTGTAAATACGGACCCTTTAAACGCATCACTTTGTGTGAAAGGGGTTGTTCCATGGGTGTTGCTGTGGGTGTTTCCACGCAACACCCATGGAACCAGGCACATTTCCAGATTTACGAGGATTCATGAACCTGGAAATGCGTCAGTATGCTACACCAGGCGCAACAAGGAGAAATGTTTTAATTTCTCCTAGTTTTTTCCCTCTTTCAATTCATGCTGCATTCTACAGCATGCTTTGAAAGAGGAAAATGCCCATAGTAATTGTTTTTGTGCAGGACGGTGCCCCTTCCTGCACAAAAACAATCTCCCCATGACGCAGGCATCCTTGCATCATGGTGCAAGGGTGCCTGCACTGGCGCATGGCAGCTGTTTGTGCGCCAGCACAGGGGAGTGCACAGAAATTTGACATATCATTGTAAATATGTCCATTCCTGTGCTCTGAAAGTGCCACAGCGTGGCGCAGCCAAAGGGCTTGGGGTGCCACGCTGCAGCACTGTAGTGGTAAATGTGCATTGCGCTTCTCGCGCAATGCTTTATTGTATTTTAAATGTATTGTGCTAAATTTGTTCTCGCGCCTCACACAATGCTTTGTTATGTACCTTGGTTTACCTTTGAATATGTGGCTCACGCATGGAGGGTCCGTTTGTAGAGTTTCGAACGATACTCCTCAGTTTCTGTTTGTGCTTTCTATTGAAGGGATGCTCCGTGTGCTGGGTGGAGTTCATCTACAATAAACATCTTCTTTCAACCTCCTTGGATTCCCTTGGATTAATATTCTTACATTTGGCGACGATTGGGGATAGACTCCACCCACACCCACGCTGAGGATTTATTTATTTACTTCATTTTCGTCAAGATTTGACAGCTCACCGCCCATCTGGAATCCAGTCACCTTCGACGCCCCGTTCTTCGGCGTCCTCATTTGATTCCCGATATTGCCGTACATCAGGGTTTGACTCGGAAGAGGTACGTGTGAAAATTTTTGTCATTACGGAGCTCCCATTGGCCCGCACGCTACCCGTATCACAAGTGCCTGTTCATGTTACATGAGGCACTTCCTAATTGGACAGTATTGCCTCAAAGTGACATTTGCGTTTAACACTGTAACTGGGTAGCGCAAGCACATTTCATCCAATCACGGCAAGTCTTCCTTTTCTAAAGTTTACACGCATTTGCCGGTATCAGATACATTGGGGCAGATTTATGTTGCACTTGCGCCACTTTTGCGCCGCCGTTGCGTCACTTTTGTGACGCAGCAGCGGCGCAAATCCTGCGCCATGGTGCGGGGTATTTACAACGTGACGCATCTGGGAGATGCGTCACGTTGTAAAGCCCTGCGCAACATGTAGGCGTTCCAGGGCAGGTGGGGGCGTTCCGGCGCAGGAACGCCTCCTAAAAGTGGCTGAGTGAAATCTACAAGATTTCACTCAGTCACTTTTGAGCCCATGCTGCGTCAAAACCCTGCGCCTGCTTGAAGCAGGCGTAAGGATTGACGCAGCATTGTGCAGATAGGGCCCCCCAGAGCATTGCTGGAGCTGCGTCGCGCTTGCGACGCAACATTATAAATGCGGCGCATTCATGATGGCGGAGCTGGGGCGCAAAATAACTGGCGCATCCTTGCTGATATGCAGGGATGCGCCAGTTATTATAAATCTGCCCCTTAGTATCCAGTTGAACCTCTAAGTATTTTGTCAGCGCGTCCGATTTGTTTTCCAGTGACACACACGCTTTTAAGCTTCTCTTCTAATTAGAGGAATATTTACAGCGCGTCAGCTAGTGTAACAGCGATGTGCACGCTACAGATGCCATGTTTTATGTTTCAACAAATGGTTTATAGCATGCTATGATTGGAAGCCAGTGAAAGTCTGGAGTATTTGAACAGCGCGCCTGATTTGTTTTCAGCGACGCGCACGCTTTTCAACCTCTTTTCTTATTAAAGGAATATTTTAACATGTCAGCAGATGTAACAGCGACGCGCACGCTTCAAGTGTATGTTTTAATTCTTCAACAGACTGTCTACAGCGCACTATGGTTTAAAGCCTACAGTGTACCAAGGTTTTAACAGCGACACACACGCTAATTATATTACAGGATTAGTTGTATGTTCTTTTCCCAAGATCCTCTCTACTTAACAATAGTGTGTAAAATTTTCACCAGCGACACTCACGCTTTATAAACAAGTTATCAGAGATTTATCCAGGATCAGTCAAATTTATTTCAAACATACATATGTGTCACTCACTTATTTAAGTATACTACTGGTGTGTATTTGTACTTTAATATTTTGTCTCTATACATTTTATTTGCAAGTGTATTTCATTACAAAGCATTGTGATGGCTAATGTTCAAAAAATGACCCAACCTCCTCCTTTTCTCAGCAAACCTGGTAGCCCAGAAATGATTTGGTCAGAATGGTTTAGACTTTTTGAAAATCATCTGGTTGCTATCGATGCTGTTAGGTACTCTCCAGCTCGTAAGTTCGCCTTACTATTCGGATGTCTTGGTCAGACTGCACAAAGGACCTTTGACAGTATCCTATTCCACCACATGCATCTCACGCAGGTGATGGCCAATGGAATGTTTACCTGGAAGCAGTGGCTCGCCTAAAAAAACTATTCTCAGATGAACCAAACATCATGCTAGAACGACATAATTTCTATATTAGAAAACAAATAGAAGAAGAGAAAGTGGAAGAGGATATATCTGCACTCAGAATTTTGTCAACCATATGCGATTTCGGCCCACTGTCTGATAGTTATATCAGAGATCAGTTTGTTTTTAACTGTGCCTCACGTAAAATTAAAGAGAGAATCCTAGGTTGCAGAAACCCATCCCTAAGCAAAGTAATTGACCTAGCCTTAAGCATTGAACGTTCCACCCTCTCCAGTAAAGTAATAGATGGCTCTAAAAGCGGAGTTAACCTAATTTCTCCATCAGAAACGGAAAAAGACAATACCTTATGCTCAATAAACATTAAGAATAAACCTTCTAAGTTTATTCAAAAGAAACATCCTGTGTTGTGCTACAGATGCGGATCTAAAAATCACATTGACAATTCCCCAAATTGTCCGGCTATCAACAAATGATGTGTTATTTGAAAAAAATGGGACATTTTCAGAGAGTATGTAGAAATGTTAGAAGATCTCTTAACGTAAACTGTGTTGATCCTGATGTTGATGCTTGTGGTAGTTCACTTAACAACATAGTCATAACATCAGACTGTGTTGATGAAAAGAATCCCATAAAAGGTCCATTGTGTTCGGCTATAATTGATAATGGTCCATTACAGGTAATGGCAGACTCAGGGCCTCCGATTACAATTCTGAGAGATTCCACCTTTTATGATTTATGGAATAAAAAGGTTGATCTTCTTCCATCTGATGTAAACCCAAAAGCATTTGGAGAAAAAGATATTAACATGTTTGGATATTTCTCAGGTCTACTACAATGTCTTGGTAGAGAAACCATGACAACAATTTATGTCGCTAAGAAAGGTAAGAATATTATCGGATGGAAAGATCTTGCTCACATGGGCCTGTATTTAGTTCCGGGTGATGAGAACCCAATCAAGGTAGGGGAGTTTCCAGTTTGTAATATTGAATGTGACACTCCTAGTACAGAATCTAGCCCTCGCAAGGAGATTATTTCAGAGTTCCAACCTGTATTTAACAACACAGTGGGTGTGGTCAAGGGTTTTGAACACCGCATCAAATTAATCCCTGGGGCACAACCTATATCACACAAAGTACGCTCTGTCCCTTTAAGTGTAAGGAAGGAATTAAAAGAAACTTTAAAGAATTTGGGCGACCAAGGGAATATAGAACCCACCGATTCTTCTCAATGGGTCGCACCCATCGTGGTCACACGCAAAAAGTCCGGTGAGATCAGACTATGTGCGGACTTGCGTGCTTTAAACAAAAATATTATCATAGACTGCCACCCCCTCCCTAGAATCCATGAGTTATTAGCAAATCTAGGGAGCGCAAAATGGTTTTCACTTATTGACTTGAGATCGACTTACCACCAAGTTTCCTTGTCAAAAGAATCTCAAGAACTGACAACTTTCGTTACCCCCTTCGGGGCTTACAAATGTTTACACCTCCCATTCAGTCTAGCATCGGCTGGGAGAGTTTTTCAAGAACTCATGGATACTCTGTTTAATGGAATCCGTGGTGTACAGGCTTACCTAGATGATATTTTGATTTTTGCAAAATCATTTAAGGAACATAATACGATTTTAAAAAGGGTTCTGTCAATTCTATTGTCAAAAAACATGACTGTGCGCTCGGACAAATGTAAGTTCGAAGTCCAAGAACTAGAGTATTTGGGTCACACAGTTTCTGAACATGGGATCAAACCTACATTTTCAGTCATTAAGGCCATTGAAGATGCCAAACACCCCACTGGTAAAGACTCCTTACGGTCCTTCTTAAGTTTAGCCAAGTATTATGCTAGGCTTGTATGCCCAATTAGTCGAGCCTTTACGCTTGCTTCTAAGAAAAGGTGTTAGTTTTAACTGGTCGGCTGACCTAGAAAAAGTTTTCAGTGAGGTCAAAAAGACGATTGTATCGGCACAGGCCTTACATGTTTTTAGGGACGATTGTATATCTATCATAACCGTTGACGCTAGCATCTCTGGTCTTGGGGCAGTGCTTACACAAAGGGTAAATGGTCATGAACAAACTGTAGCCTTCGCATCTAGGTCTCTCAAGTCAATTGAACAACAGTACAGTACAATCGAAAGAGAAGCACTGGCATGTGTGTGGGCAGTACAGAAATTTAAAATGTACATTTGGGGCGGAAATTAGAACTGGTAACGGGCCACAAACCACTGATTTAAATTTTTGGCAAAGTAAATTCTTCTTCCATGTCTGCCAGACTAATGAGGTCAGTGTCCAGATTACAAGAATTTCATTTTATTATTAAACATATCCAAGGGGGAAAGAATTTCCGAGCTGACTGTCTCTCTAGGTTGTCAATGAACAAAGATGACGATGATGATATTTTACCTGAGGACATCGAGTGCTTCACAGTAGTAGACGCAGTGTCCGAATTAGGTTCTGTTTTGTCAGAAAATGATTGGAATTCAGCCTGCGAGAAGGATGTAATCCTTCAGAAAGTTATTGAGTATTCCACTCAGTGTTGGCCCGAGTGTAGGTGTTTAGAAGGTGATTTACGTGTATTTGCTCAAGTGTCTGAAGAACTTTCTGTTGAGAATGGTATTGTTCGAAGGGGGGACAAGTTTGTTCCTCCATCTAGTTTACCCTTCTTAATTGTGAACAAAGCCCATCAAGGCCATTTAGGGGTCACTAAGACCATGATGAAAATAAAACAACACTACTGCTGGCCTTCCTTAGATACCCAGGTGAGAAAGACAATCGACGATTGTCCCGAATGTCTGTTATCGGACAAACACTGGCAGACCCTCAAAGTCCCTTTACACCCCACTGATTTTCCACGTTCTTCTTGGGAATAGGTAGGTCTCGATTTCTCTGGACCTTATTTTATTTTAAAACAGGAAAAAAAATATATCATTTTATTGGTGGATGTACTATGATTTTGTAAACACTCCTGATACAGACACAACAATTTCATTTTTAAATAAGATTTTTCTTTTAGAGGGTTCTCCCAAAATCATCGTTACTGATAACGGTACCCATTTTGTGTCTGAAAAGATGTGCACATTTTTGAAAGATTTAGACATTAAACAACTGAAAGTCGCTTTGTATTCCCCTTCATCGAACGGGCTGGTGGAGAGAGGAAATAAAGTAATCAAAGAAGGGATACAGACAGCTTTGTCTTCTAATCTTAATGTTGAGGATTTCATCAGACAGAAAGTTTGGAGTTATTACACTTCTCCTCACTGCACCACTGGAATCTCACCTTTTAATTTGTTAAGAGGCAGGGAGGCTCATTCTGTCCTAATCCCAACATGGTTACAAAATATTGCTGGTGAGAAAAAGATTAATTTGGAGGAAGTTTATAAGAGAGTGAATGTGAAACAAAATCAAATGAAAAAATAGTTCACCCAAAGTGGAGGATGTCCTAGTTGGTGACTGGGTTTTAATTAAGAAACCAAACGGAGTGAGGAAAGGAGAATCAATTTTCTTTGATCCAGTCCAAATACTGTAAGTTAGCAAGGGGGCTTCTTTTATTGATAGGAGAGGGTGGTGGAACAAGAGTCATCTAGTAAAATTATCCCCTCGCCAGGTGGAGATTATGCAAGACAGGCGTAGGGGTGGTGAAAGTGACCTTGATTGGAGTTACTGGTTAGATTCGTCAAGTAAGATTGATATAGCAACACAGTCCTCTACACCTTCTGTTCCTCCATCTACCCGCCAAAATTCACAGAATGTTTATGCATGTTCTTCCTGGGGTCGTACAATTAAGGTCCCAAAAAGATTTGATGGATATGTTAGATATTAAGCAATATGCTTATGTTTTTCTTTTCTGTTTATTTTTTATAAGGGGGAAGGTGATGGAGTGGTAAATGTGCATTGCGCTACTCGTGCAATGCTTTATTGTATTTTACATGTATTGTGCTAAACGTACATAGCGCGCGATGCCTTTGTTGTATTCCATTTGTTCTCGCACATCACACGATGCTTTGTTATGTACATTGGTTTACCTTTGAATATGTGGCTCACGCATGGAGGGTCCGTTTGTAGAGGTTCGAACGATTCTCCTCAGTTTCCGTTTGTGCTTTCTATTGAAGGAATGCTCCGTGTGCTGGGTGGAGTTAATCTACAATAAACATCTTCTTTCAACCTTCTTGGATTCCCTTGGATTAATATTCTTACAAGCACCTTCTTATAAATCTGTCCCTCTGCGTTTAGGAGACTGTGATGAATTGGAGGTTGACGCCATTGATGGAAATACAGAATGCTTTACACCCAGAATAGATAATATAGACGGGAGATATATCTTGGAGCAGCACTGAAGGAAGAGTCTGTCAGAAGAGTTTTGCTAAAACAGATGGAATATGTTTAGTGGGAGCTGATTGAATGGTGTTTTACAAGAGGATTCAAATGTACTCCTAACAGTCTTCTGTGATGTTGATCAAAAGTGGTATATTACAGTGGTGTAAAGAAAATTGAGGGGGCCTCCCTGCAAAATACCCAAAGGTGGTCCCCATGCTCTGGACCTAGTCAAGAGCTCTCATGCTAGCGGCCTGCCGCCTGTGCACTGGAGGGGTCCCCGGATCCTGGGGGATTCCCGCACTGCAGGAGCTGCTGAGGCTATTGTTACGCCACTGTATATTAATGCAAGGAAAAGAAGTTGTTCTGCCTTTTTTAGTAAGGAACAATTCACTAACTCTGCCCATATGGTAGATTTAGAGGTGGCCCTTACTTAAAAGAGGCTTAGGGGGACATATTGGTGGATCTCGGTGGACAGAGAATCAGAGGATATGATTTTGAAGTGTGCAATGTATCAGTTGGAAAATAGAGGTTTAGGGGCATGTTTATCAAATACTCACACAACGCAGCAAGCCACTTTTTTGCGCTGTGTGAAAGGGGAAGTGCAGGAATGTGCTATATTTAACATTATATAGCACATTTCTGCCCTCTGCCTGTGCTGGCGCACAAACTGCTGCCTAGCACCAACCCAGGCACCCTTGCACCATGGTGCAAGCGTGCCTACATTACAGGCAAGTTTGGTTATATGCAGGAAGGTCCACTTTTCTGCACACAAAAAAATCCTTTGAGGCTTTTTCCTCTCTCTTTGTGTGCTGCAGAATGAAGCACATGTAGAAAGACTAAAAAATGAGGAGAAATAAGCATATTTCTCCTCTTTATGCTTCCCCTAGGGAAGCGTACCATTTTGACACATTCCCAGGTCCACCACTAATGGTAAATTTGGGAATGTGCCAAAATCTATGGGTGGATGCATGGAGAGGTGTGGCTCACTAGTTAGAGGCGGCAGACCCGTAAGCAGAGAATCGGCCAGGGACCAGGGTTCAATTCCCGACGCGGCAGGGTCGTGGACCAGGGTCAAAACGGACTCGATAATTCTCGCCTCGGTACCTACTCTAACCAGGAACACACTCGGCAACTCTGGGCATTAAGCTTGCCTCATCTCTACAACGGCCCCCCACAGACGCCGGGGATGCCTGGTTTCACCTTGGAGATACCCAGAAAGGGACCATCTCACAGGGATAGCCAGGACGGGTTCCCCAGTGGTCTACAGCGCCGGGACGCCCTGTTGCTGGGGTAGCTGTGCGCTTTACAAGTCTACAACATTTACATTTACATTTACCCATGGAGTGCTTCCCTGAGGCAGAGTAAAGCAAGGCAGCAACTTGTGCTGCCTTGCATTGCTCCACATTTACCGAGCCACTCAGGGTCACACAAGGTGGCCTTGTGTGACTTGGAAAATGTAATTCTAGGTTTTGCATCAATCTTGCACTCCTTGCTTGGTGCAATGGTGATGTGAAATAATGACAAATATATCCCTTAGTGTTTAGGAAAGAGTCTATGGGTTTTATTGAGTGGCTGAGGAACATAGGAGAAGTTAAGGACAGATTCTCTTGACCCACTTGAAGTCTTTCCACTGGATTCTGATCAAGCAATGGTGCTAATTAATTACAAATCTAGATGGAAAGAGGTGATATTTCTAAGAAATTCTACCATTGATTGGTGTTGGTTTCCTTGATGAGATAATTTCAACTGTGTTCAATTCGTTTCAGGATACATGGAAAAATTTATGAAGAAAATTTACTTATTCCACAAAAAAGTAGTTTCATACAGAGTCACACATTAGTAGAGGATGTGGAAGAAATGAGTTAGAATTTAGAAAACCGACTTGCTCATTTTTAGAATTGCACCTTAGAATGCTTTAAATGCTGCAAAAAAGTTGACGTTAGAAAATGTTTCATAGGAAAAGCGTAAATGCATAATGTTTAGAATCCTAGTAAACAAACTGTGAAACATATTAGTTAATCACATGTAGGATTGAGAATGCTCTTAGAATGTTTGCAAATGAGTGAGTCTTTCCGAAAATGTTTTGCACCAGGTAACCATTTCTTAAGGTGTATATTAACAAAGATCCAAAATTCTTTTCACGCGACTCTTGCTCATAGTTATATGAATAAAACATTTAATAACACTGCTAAGCATTACTGACATCCTTTGGAAAATGCTGACTATAACATTGTGTTCAACCTTCTCACCCCATGTGAGTTCATATGTTAGAATACAAAGAACCTGTTAAAACGGCTTATACTAAATGATGACTTAGACACTTTTATTAGTGCTGCTTCCGAATAACATTGATAGTTGCTTTTATATTACTGACTAGTCATTGTTCACACATCAAGCTCATAGTGCATCCTTTAGCTTAGGTAAGAGGGTTCTCATTAGAACCTTCTCTCATTTAACAAGCACTGTAATAATTGCATCAATCATGGCAACGAGGGACCAGCCTGTGTGAATCGGAAGAAGAACCATAATATGACTGATGACACCAATTTATCAAATATTTTCTTTGGATATCGACAGAGGACGCCTAAAGAATTGTTATGAAAGTATGAACCTTTATAAAAGCGTGTTCCTGGGTAGTTGGTAATCACTTTTTCTCATACACCCCATTGCCTCTTAAGTTTTCCAACTCATCTGGTGATCCTGCTGCTGAATCTTTCCCTGCACTCAGATTCTTCTTTATGGAGAGTGGCTTTCATGAACTATTTCCCTGAGGTGACTGATTATTCCTCTGACATGACTGATTCTTTTTCATTATTGATTTTTTGGATTATTAGTGAGCAATGTTACTGCAAGGATAATACTTTTATTTACAGTTGGTAAGGCAGCTGTAGGGAACTTGACTGAGTTTTTAGAACTACTCTTGATGAGAAGTTCATCTCTTCCTTGCTCTTCTCCATAGGAACTGTTATATCCTTATGTTCCTCTTTTATGCTATGTTTCTTCTCTGTTGTTATGGTCTTGGTGCATGTTGCATCATAGCCTTCACTAGTTACCTAGGTGATTAGAATGCCTGTTTCCTGGAAGCTCCAGTGGAGTCAGTTGCTGCTGTGGGGTGGATGATGGGAGCTGCTCTGTGAGGGTCCTTGGTGCTGTCTTCCTGCATTCAAGAATGAACCTACACTCAACCTTTCTTCCTGCGTGGACTACCTTCTTTAAGATGTAACAGGAACTCTTTATGGGTTCTATTTAGAATAGGTCCCTTAATTCGCTTAGGGTTTTTTTTATGGAACACTGTGTATTTTTCTAATGCTAAGTTGTAATCACATCTATTTTTACATTCCTGTAAACTTACTAACCTGAATAGAGATAATTAGAGATTCTAACTTTATGATAAATAAAGGTTTTTGAAATGTTTACCGACCTCTCATCATAGACTAATTGCCAAAATCCAAATGTCATTGATGTTTTGATTATTTTGAAGGAGTTCTAATTCACATATAGTGGAAAAGGTCTGTCTGGAGCTGCAAGGATTCTCCACGCCGAGATTAGTAAGTGGATGTATATAAAAGATTGAACCATCTTGGTGTGTCCTTGGGCACACGCAGATGCAAAAAGAATGATGAGGAGGTTTAAGAGTTGCCAATGGGGGCATGTACGACCAGCATGGCTCGCGGATGGGAGGGCAGGGATCACAGGGGGGTCACGCAGGGGGGAGTGCACAAAGTAAGAAAATAAATAAAAAATAACTTGCCTTGCCGCCAGGTCCCGCTTCGCTGCTCCTGCTCTCCTGGAACTCGAGGAACTGGAAGCAGACATCCTGGTTGCATGCTCACCCAGAAAATGGGGGCATGGGCATCTTCTCCATGCAGATTGTAATGCAGCCTGCATGGAGCATGGGGAAAGTGCGCATGACTGGTTTGGGTGGCCCGATAGGGCTGACGAAACAGTCATTGTGCACTTTGGAGTGGGCAAACCACTCCTCCCCTGCCCTGCTCCGTGAGCAGAGCAGCCCTTCCCAGCTGCCCGCCCGCAAAGACGCAGGAAACATAAAATAATAATACCTAAAAGTTATTATCATTTTATGAAAAGGATAATAACGGAAAGTTATTATCCTTTTATGTTTCTGCTTCTCGCACTGCTTGAAAGCAGTGGGGCGACTCTCCTCCGCCATAGGAGGAGCCTCCCCTGAATGGGGTGTATGTGAAAGATTACTTCTGTGAAACATTATGGAATCATTGCAAAATTATGCACATACCACAAAAAAACACTCAGATTTTACAATGTTTGGATTTCAGTGGGGTGTTTTGTGTGTTTGCATTGGATGGCTATCAGTTATTAGGCCAAGAGGAAAGTGTGGGGATGTGGAGGGAAGCATATCAAAGAAGATGTATCATATGTTGCAGTATGTCTAAAAAGACAACTTAAGGTAGGCCATAGCATGAGAATGATACAAGGAGGTGATGTTGGAAAAGGAGATTTCGAAATAAAGTGCTGTGCAAATTGAGAAACAGGTGCCAAAATCGAGGTGTTTTTAAATGTGGGAAACTATTGTTCAAGGCCACGCTTCATCATCCTGAAAGAGAAGCTGGCAGAGAAAGGTGAAGAGGTGTGTAAATCCTCACGTGTCAAGAGCTATCCCCTTCGTGAAAAGGCGCTTGTGGAGTTATGTTTTCTCTTCCAGATATTTGTTCTTGCGGGGGGGGGGGGGGGTTGTTCTTCTGTTGATATTTTTATCTGTTGTGTGTGTGGTTTTGTTGACTAAATACAGAGTTGTTTCAGGCCCTGCAAGTTGTACTACATGTGTCACCAGAGTGATGTTCTTATTTACAATGCAGTCCTGTAATATATACTGTGAAATTTAATGTTTTAATTGTGACTGTTGGTCAGTTGTACGAGGTGCTGATATAGAAGGCCGCCCCCTATAGGTGGTTGCAATAAAGCACTCTACTCGCTTTTTAACATGTTAGTCAGTGTGTTGATGAGGAATATGATCATATACTTGGTGTTCTCTTTAAAGAGACGTACTATTCCTATTTAGGAAATATATTACCCTACATAAAGCTTTCATAAGTCAGTAAATATTGTTTACATTCTGTTTTGCTTGTACAGTAACATTAACTTGCTAACTTTTCAAGATTGCAGTTTTTAACTGGTTTGTTCTTTTGTAGTTATTGTAGAGATGTGCTAAACAGAAATGTAGCAGCACTAGAAAACAGGTTGCAGTAAATGCATCAGAGGTTCGATGATGCCCACATTGTGTCTCTTGAAATCCCCAAGTTCTCTTTCATACTTAAAAACATATGTCAACTCGGGTGTATCTTTTATGGTTGCGCTCCCTCTTCTTCAGGCAGATAAACATTGTCTTCAAGTAGCCAGGTGTGGAGCACGCATCATAGTTAAACGTGTGCAGGCCTTCACCAGGGCATACATGAAATCACCATAGAGTCAGTACTTACCATTACCCACTGAGCAACCCCAAGTTTCGCTCAGTGGTGTCTAGACAAATAAACAAAAACCTTCTTTAGTCCTTCGTTATACCGATGCATTGTTGAGCTCAGCAGTCAAGTCAAGCACCTTCACCTTTTGTGAGAGAAAAGCAAGTAATAGAATAGTGTATGTTTATTGATGTAACAGGTAAACGGTTGCACTGCATGTAACAGAAGTTCCACCAATGTGAGGTTCTGAAATTGTATGTTTGTCTGGGAAATGATAGGCGTTTAGGAAGCAAAACAACATTCAAAATCAACCTAGCGAAAACTGGAGACCCATGACTGGAGACCCCCACTTATCAGGAACAGCCTCCTATCTCGCTGCAGTGATGCACCCGTTGGGATGCTGGTGCCGAGTAGGATACACGCAGGAGTAAAGCCTCGTGGGCAGGCTGAGGGGTGGGTTGGGAGACAGACCGCGTGATATTTACCTCGGAGTCATAGCAGTGTGTGCGTTCCTTGAAAAAAGCATGTTTCTACTGCGAAAAAAGTGTCTCGAGCTCTTGGGGTAACAAGTCAGTTGAGCAGCTGAAAATCGTATCCCTGGGCAGACAAAACAAACTAAACGGAGCCATTGGAAAGTAAATGTATTCATTTGAATGATTCAGGAAAACCTCTTAAAAACGGTGCAGATCTTAGAAGTGGCAGGCCCCCTTCGCACAATAAACAGACAACACCATGTCTTAAGCGTAAAAGGCCATTTATTAGGACCAGGCTGCACCACAATAAACAATAACCAAACATTCCCTGAATAACAACTTCCCCACAACACTCAATAATCCTTCACTCCTTTCACCCACTCCACACTCCCCTTTTACACCACTCCATGCCCCTTCCGTTCCTCACCATTCCACAAACCTCCTTGCATCCTCCCCGCTCTCATCGGCCATTTAACTCATGCCTCCATTACCCCCACCTCGTTCACTCTTCCCCCCCCGAGGGATGGGTGTGCCCGCTAATGACTCCCCCCACCCCTCCAAAGTACCGCCAGCCCTCGCAGCCTGTCCTAAACTGGCACGCTTTAGCCAACCCTAAACCCCAACCCAACTGCAGGGTGGGTGGGTGGCCTTCGCTAAACCCTCCCGATGGTGCCGAGCGCAGGAAGAGGAAGTCGCCATCCTCCCCTGCGCTCTTATACCCACCCCCTAACTCCACCCTTTGACCCTACCTGGTCCTCCCCTGCGCGAATGACCCCGGGGGAAGACTAGTCTGCGACTCTGCTTCCCCCGGGGCCTGGCATCGCACAATAAACAGACCGCACCGTGTCTTAAGCGTAAAAGGCCATTTATTAGGACCAGGCTGCACAACAATAAACAATAACCAAACATTCCCTGAATAACAACTTCCCCACAACACTCCATAATCCTTCACTCCTTTCACCCACTCCACACTCCCCTTTTACACCACTCCATGCCCATTCTGTTCCTCACCATTCCACAAACCTCCTTGCATCCTCCCCGCTCTCATCGGCCATTTAACTCATGCCTCCATTACCCCCACCTCGTTCACTCTTCCCCCCCCGAGGGATGGGTGTGCCCGCTAATGACTCCCCCCACCCCTCCAAAGTACCGCCAACCAGGTAGCCCCCTTTAGGGCGGATACCTGCCCCACCCCCTAGGCCGGGACCACGCAGACACCGCCCCCCCCGCTCACACATCCCTGCGACACCAGATTGCCTCATTCCAGAGCTTGCTGACCACATCTCTCATTTCCATCATGTAGTACGCGTTCCCCATTCTGGAAAGATGCACCCCGTCATCCCTAAAAAGTAGAGGTTCCTCCAGTCGCAGTCCCGAGTGACTGATCACCTTAATGTCTTGTGCCCCACAAAAAACGTGCATTGCCCTGTTAAGTTTCCGTCTCGCCTTTTCAATTGCCCCATGCTTAACAGCGCCTCTCCAGATTCTCCTCGGAACAAATTCAGTCCAGGCAATGCAAGTCCCTGCCAGCCTGTGCTTCAGTACCTCCAAGTCTCTTTGCATCAGCTGTAAGAGCGCCAAACCCGACAGCCGAACCAAATCATTCTCCCCCAAATGGACGATCAACAGATCCGGGCAACCCTTCTGTGGGACCATCTTCGCGAGCCAGGGCAGTAGTGCCCCCCATCGCATTCCCCCTTTTCCCCACCAGTGCACCTCGTGATGTTGTCCTTTGAGTCCCAGGTTACGGCCGTACACCTGTTGCTCCGCATATTTCGATGCCCAGTGCACAAAGGAATGCCCCACAATCCATGTGACCGTCTTGGCCCCAGGTCCTCCCACGCAACCTAAGGGAGAAACAGATGTTAGATACACACAGAAAAGAAGCCACCCCCCAACCCCCACAGTCTCCATCACTCTGCGACCAGCCCCATCACTTCCTCACATACCGCTCACAGCACCGCGACCTCCATCTACCAATCTGCCGAATCCTATCCCAGGACCACCCCAGCCGGGCCGCCGCCGTTTCCGCCCCAATCCGAAACGAGTGAGTTCCAAACCCCGCCGGCTCCAAACCCACACGCACCAATGCCATGCGCAGCACTGCCAACAACTGCACCGCCGTCACCCGTGCCCCTGACCTATGACAGAAAATCTCTCCTTCCCCTACCTGCGTAGCCAGTACAAATGACCTCCATTCAGCCACCGGGCATACACTCCCACCACCATTCTCATTCAACCACACCCACTTGCCCCGTCCCAACTGATCTGTCTTGGACCGCCCCAGCCAAATGCCCAGGCGCCCAGCATCCAATCTGATCTCCTCATAACTCCGCCCCTCCCCCGCACGCGTGCCCAACAATTCCGACACCCGAAACGCCCCAAAAAACACCCAAATCATACACAAGCGAAAGATCCGAGCCTCAAACTCCTCATAACAACAGCGCGGTAACGCCGCAACCAACCGGACCAACACCTCAAACGTTATAGCCTCCCTCGGAACAGTCCCCTCCGCTCTCTCCCTGCTCCAACCCCGTAGCACCCTACTCACAATTACACTCTTTGTAGGGTCAAAACCAAAAAACAAACAACAATAAAATGACACTCCTGCCAACTTCCCTGAAATGGTTGCAGCCGAAAACCCCTTGTCCATGCAGTGCAGTACAAACTGTAACACTCCTCGCTCCACCGTCGCCTGTTCCCCAGAGGCAGAATCCCTGCTCCAGCCCATAAAAGCTCCAAACTCCGCCCACGCCAGTCTGTAGGTCCGCCTGGTGGTAGCAGCAACAGAATTCTCCACTAGGCCTACCACCCTCACTCCCCCAGGGCCCAAATGCCATCCGGCAGCCCCGTCTTGCACAGATCCGCTCCAGGTGGCAATCGCCGGAATCGCTGCCACTACGAACGAGACAAAGCATCCGCAATGTCATTATTCGCCCCCGGCACATGCTTGGCTCGAAAAATCACATTCAGACGCAAACACTTCAGCATGAAACTTCTCAACAGACGCAACACCTTCAGATCCCTTGCCCTCTGTCGGTTGAACAACTCGACCACCGTCATGTTGTCCACATGGAACAACACCGCCCTGTTCTGAAACTCGGGACCCCACACTTCAAGAGCCACCAACAAAGGGAAGAATTCCAAAAAATGCAATGCTCCTCCCCTGCTTCATCCAGTGATCTGGCCAAGTCTCGGCGCACCACCTCCCATCTCAGAAAATGCCAAAACCAGCCGCCCCAGCCGCATCAGAGTAAATTTGGATTTGCCAAACCGTTCTTTCCTCCACAAAGTCCAAAGACACCCCATTGAATTCCATCAAGAACAACAGCCATGTCCGCAGATCCGCCCTCACTCCCATGGTGATCCTGACCCTGTGGTGTGGAAGCACTGTCCCCGACATGGCCATGCCGAGCCGCCTGCAGAACGTCCGTCCCGCCCTGACCACCCTGCACGCAAAGTTCAAGAACCCCAACAGCCGCTGCACCGCCCTCAACGCGATCCTCTTCTCACCAATCGCCCATTGGAGACACTCCTGAATTTCCACCACCTTTGCGCCCGGGAGCCTCGCTGTCCACTGAATGGAATCCAGCTCAATGCCCAAGAATGTCAACACGCAACACGGCCCACTCGTCTTTTCAGGTGCCAAAGGGACCCCAAATTGCCTCGCCAACTCCTGGAAACCCGTCAGAGCCCTGCCACAGTCCCCGGAACGCGCCCTCCCGAGGAACAGGAAATCGTCCAGATAGTGCGTGACATCCCGATGCCCACTAAGCTGCGTAAATGCCCACTGCAGGAAAGTGCTAAACCTTTCGAACAATGCGCATGAAATCGCACACCCCATGGGCAGGACTTTGTCCACGAAGATGGCCCCCCCGAACTGCATTCCGAGGAGCGCAAAATCCGCAGGGTGAATGGGCAGCAGGCGGAAAGCCGACTTCACATCACATTTCGCCAATTCCGCCCCCGGCCCACACACCCGCACAAGGCGGATCGCATCATCCACCGACGCATAAAGCACCCGTGAGTCCTCCTCCGCGATGAAATCGTTCACAGACTGTCCCTCTGGCCACGAAAGGTGATGAATCATGCGAAACTCACCCTCCTCCTTTTTCGGCACCACCCCCAATGGAGAAATAATCAAATCCTCCATCGGCCAGGCATAAAAGGGGCCCGCAATCCTCCCTTCCTCCACTTCCTTCAAGAGTTTGGCCGCCACCACCCCCGGCAATTACTTCGCTGATCTGAGATTATCGGCCCATCTCCGTGATCTGGGACCTTGATAACCGACCCGAAAACCTTCCGTAAAGCATCACTGAATCTTCAAGGCGGCCTCCCTATCCGGGTAAAGGGAGAGCCACGGGGCCATCGCCTCCACCTTAACCGGTGTAGGAGCCCTTCTGTCCAGCTTGTCTCCGACCCTTGGAATTCCTCCATTGTTCGGAAGGAGTGGTGAGCGTAAAACATTGCGTAAGGGGGGGCTTCCCCCCGCACTTAGAACATTTGTGCTTGAACTTGCACAGATACCTGGAACAATATCCCCGATTGTAGCTCCAACAGGCCCCAGTATTGTAAGTGCCGGGCTTGCTGGCCTGTCCTGCGCCCCCTGTACTTGTTGCGTTCCCTCCCGCCCCACCGTGAGCGGGACGCGACTGAAAAGACCGGTACGTTACTGGCAAACCTCTAGCCGTGGGCGTCGATGCTGTGGAATGCGTTGACGCCATCCATTGCATCCATAATTCCTGGTCCACCTCACCCCAATGCTTCTCGGGGTTCACGCTAACCCGCGCCCTGAACTCCTCATCATAACTCAGCCAGGCGAAACCCCCAAACTGCATTTGAGCCTTCCTAATTATGTCCATATACTTCCATAATGCGATCGCCCTGTCAGGATGTTTCTCGCAATAAATGCGGGCATAAATAAGAAATGCCGAGGTCCAATTCTCCATGGTCACGGGTACCCTCGGCCGCCTAGTCAGCTCCCACTCCTCCTCCTTTGAGCCCTCCTTGGCCTGCACCTCCCTATGCAACAATTTAAACACATCCACGTATTCGTGTTTCCAGATCTTACCCCTAATCTTCTCGGACAGATGCGACCCCAAGGGCATAGCCAAACCCATTTAGGGCAGCTTTTTCGGGAGCTTAACCCTTGACTTGTCCCCCTTGTCCCCAGGCCCGTCATCCTTCTCTGTCTGCACCCCCGCCGAAGTCACCGCCTTGCCCTCGACCGACTTGTCCCTTTTCGCGAGCCCGCCCTTTGGAGCTTCCCCAGAGTCCCTCACTGAACCGTCTCCCACCCCAATCGACCTACAAGCCTTCTTCCTCCCATCTTTTGGGCCACCATCCCACACAGACCAGCAAGCCTGCTCACCTGCCAATGTCGGATGTCGCTCGCTGGGCCGTCCTCCGGAAGTGGCCGCCCGTCGTGTCACTGTCGTCTCTTTGTCCGCCATTCTCTGGGGCACCTGTAACACACCAACCTCTCTGTTGTCCTTGCCCGCGCTCGTCAGGTCACAGTCATCCCTCAACTCCCCGTCCTCAAGCTCCTCACTCTCCTCACCATAATCCAACTCCACCTCTGCCTCCACACCTTCTGGCATCCACAACACCTCTCTCACCGCTCTCTTCACACCCTTGCCACTCACAGTGCCAGACACCCGTGACCCCGTCACCCCCGCCTCCGTCGCCCGCTCCCGCGCCGGAGGGATGGCCGCCGCAGACCGCCCTACTGCTTTGTGACGGCGACATGGGGCCGTCTTGCGCCCCGCCGTACTCCCCCGGACTCTGCCGACAGCCGCCGGCTTGGATCCCCCCCTACCCCTCAGGCCGCTCGAACCTGAGTGGGCCCCAGCACCATCGGGCCTCAAAGCCATCCCAGCCATCCCTGCCTGACCCCGCGGCCCCCTGACACTCCCCCCCGCCCGCGACCTCGCCCTCTCCGCTCTCAGCAACTCCTCCTGCTCCGCCCACCTCTCTTCCTCGGACGTGGGCGACGGGGGCCCCTCGACTTCCACTTCCCACACCGCCCCCACCCTCCCCGCGCTCTGGTCCGCCCTCCTCGCTGCGGCCACTTGCGCCAAAATACGCTGCTCCCGGAGCCTGTCCTCCCACGTCCCAGCACCCCAACCTGGGAGCGGAGGGGGTGGGCGGGAGCCCTGAAACCCCCCTCCAGGCGGCCCAAAAGCAGACTGTGTGGGCACCACCTGCGTCACAACACCTCCGGACGGTCCCAAGACAACCCCCCCTCCCTGGCCCCCCGCGCCAGTACCTGCCAAACCGGGGGTAGAGGCCCTAGACCCCCGAGACAGATCAAGAGGTCCATCATCCGCCGCCCCCTGCGCCCCCCGCCCCCCCGCACCAACCACCGCGCACTCTGCGCCCCCGGGAGCCACCAAGCCTCCCCCTCCCAAAACCACCACCGCCTCCTCCTCCCCGCCCTCCCCAGCAACCAGCAGAGCATCCCCAGGCCCCATAGCCCCCATGGCCGCCGCCCCCTCCACCACACCAGCCTGACCGACGTCCGAAAATGCCCCCGAGAGCAGCTCCTCCACGGCCGGAGCAGCAGACACGCCCCCTTCAGCCCCAAGGGCATGAAATTCCAGCAGGGGGAAATTCAAACGCGGAGGCAGGCTCCTACGCCGGCCTCCGCGTGCCTGCCACGAGCGCCGAGTGCCCCGCCCCCTCCCGCGCAGCCCTGACTGACACGGTGGTGGCAGCGGCAGCGGCTCCTCCTGACATGCCAGTACCGCCGCCGCCACCCCCGCTGAAGCTGCCCGCGGGGCCCTCTCAAATCCCACCCACACCTCCCCCAGCACACCGGGCCGGAGGAGATCCTCCCGCCCGGCCCGCACCAGAACCAACAACGCCTGCCTCACCTCCTCAGCAGCCGCCACACCGTCGCTGCCGTCGTATGCCATACTCGGCCGCCCCTGCCCGACACACTCAAACGGCTGAACACGCCGAAAACGGACCAGGCCCTAGCCCTACACTACGCCCCACACAATTCCTTCGCTAAACCCTCCCGATGGTGCCGAGCGCAGGAAGAGGAAGTCGCCTTCCTCCCTGCGCTCTTATACCCACCCCCTAACTCCACCCTTTGACCCTACCTGGTCCTCCCCTGCGCGAATGACCCCGAGGGAAGACTAGTCTGCGACTCTGCTTCCCCCGGGGCCCGGCAGTGCCACCTGCTGCCAGTTCTGCTTGCCTGGTGGAGTCCGATAGTCAGAAATGCGGAACTGTAAGGTATTTCACAAGTCGTGCAGCAAATGTGCATTTTAGCTGTTTATACATTTGAGCAAAAGTTAGTTCAAACAGTCACAGTACAGTCAAAGGAACATTCACACTGTGTGAACAGCTACGGCTGTCCAGCATACCCATAAATAAATCAGCGCTGAATGTACAGCAGGTAAACCCGGATTCCTCTTATTCAACTGTAACTGGAACTGTTACCGTGCGTGGCGCGTGGGTGCAGATACCTATGGAGGGGCGCAGGGCTCAGAAAACCTTCACTCGCGAACGATGAAGTCAAAGGGCCCACACAAGCACCAGCCTAGAGGTTTAAATACAAATGATTTAAGCGGCACTGCTGTGAAGAACGTTTCACTAGATAGTAAGCCACATTTCAGCCTCTGAATAAAACTTAAGTACTCATACAAATTCATGGCGAGGCCTGTAGACACACGTGGCGTGTGCAGTAACATATGCCATTTAAGACATGGCTCAAGTGATTACTTGCTGAGGGACGCTGTAATAAATGCACATATGTTCTTGATTACAAGTGTGCATTTTTCTACACCTAGGAAACACTCAAATGAATAATTTGCATATTTGAAATTCCCTTTGTAACATTTCAGCAAAATCCCTGATTAACCATTTTGGGCTTGCTCTACTTTAAAAACATGTCTTTTGTCAGTTTTGACAGCTTAGACATTTTAAACAACAAAAATGAATATTGAAAGTGGTCATTGGAGATTCAATTTAGAGATACAAATTGAATACCTGGAAGACAGATATGTTGCTTTTTTAGTAGTGTATCTGTCTAACCGTAGCAAATTGGGATCAGCACCACTATTCTCACACACCTATTAATATTTTTGCTTTACTGTGTATGTGTAATTACACTTCATATAGATGATACTATTATTGTTAATAGCAGCTGTTAGACCCGAGACACGCTTTTGGTAGTATTCCATAAACTCTTTGCTTTCTCCCCAGGGGTTTGCTGATTTTCTTTTAGTGGTCTTACCGCTTTGGGCACTTTCTCACTGTAAATGCAGTGTGAAACTGTGTGCGCCTTTCCTACACGTTAGGAATTGGTGCTTTCCTGAATTTTTTAAAACATGACTCAAGCTTGCCATTGCAGGCCTGTGGCAGTAAACTTGCCCCTAGGAGGTTTTCAAGCCTGCCATTGAAGTCCTGTGTGTGTACAATTGTGCTTATGCTCAGTTTGGCATTTCAAAACCACTGGCCACTCCTGAGGGGACCTTTACTTACCACTAGGGCACCTCTGGCATAAGTATTAAGGGGTGAAGCACGTGGTAGGTGAAAGGCAGGGCAGGTACACGTGTGTTCCCTGCCCAGGTGTGTTTTCATTACCTATGAGGTTTGCTCTTCCCATAGGTTAACATGGGGGAATGGGTGAAGTTACTTCAAGTTGCAATATTGGATTACTGCCTCATAATGTTCCCTATCATTGGATTTACAATGACAAACCCTCTCCTGTGGCAAAGAGCGATTTGTCATTCATAGCTTAGAAATGCCACTTCTAGAAAGTGGGAATTTCTCCGCTCTAAACCTCTTTGTGTGCCTTTTAGTTTGACTCCAGTCCATACTGGAGGCTGGGGAACACATTTGTGTAACCCTCAGAGACAGCTATAAACATTGGGCATTCAACTGGAATGACAGACTCTGCCATCTGAGGGCATGGATGGATAGACTGGAGTGAGAGGGTTCAACACTTGGCATCTGGAAGCCAGATCATGGCCCCACTGAAAATTAAAATCTGCATTCCACGGCCCCATGGCAGACAGGACTGAAATTTAGGGGGGACATCAGTGGTTCAAAGGGAAACCCCTGAACCATCCCCAACTTCAAAGGCACACTACAGTTTAACTACTGGTGCCGTACTTCAGCAGGGTAGACATACACTTGTGGGGATGCTGGGACCAGAGATCATGGAACTGTGTGATGCACACTGCCAGAGGAATTTGTTGTGCACAAGGAGGATTATTGTCATTGGTATGGACCGTGCTCCCTTCCTGAATAGTGGTCGGCCAGGGCTGACTACCTGCTGCTGTGTGGCACCCTGAAGTGTGCTCTCCAAGGGCTTGATGGCTTTCCCCTTTTCTCTTGTGGAGGTGTCAACGACTTGTTGTCTGAGATTCCCATCTCAACATCAAGTAAGGTCTTTCCCTGTGATTCAGTTTCTATTTGAATCATACATAAGGAGTAATTTCCAAGTTCTTCACCCCTTTGTTATAGTTTTTGTCCCTGAAGTTTTCTTCTAGCAGTTGGAACTTTTACTGGATTGTACCTCAGGCTTTTTTGCCTGGCATTTATCTATTTATGATATGTGGACGACTTTGGTGCTATGTTATTCACTTTATTAATACTTTTTTTTAATAGCTCCTTATTGTTTTTCACATGTATATAGAATTTGTAACAAACTTATCAGTCTGCAAATGAAGCATAACAAAAAAGAACAACACGCATGTGCATGGTTGACATTGCTATCAAGCCTCCTTTTATTCAAAGTGATTTTATTTCTCAAATGCCTGATTATACTTTTGTAACTTAGATACCTTCTCAAGCTCTAAGGTGTCATTCCAAGCAGTGGGTATGTTTGGTGTTATTGATTGAAGGTGACTATTCAAGGAACAAAAGACCTTCATCAGCTGCTCTCTTTGGGGTTTTCATCCATATCTATTGGGCCACTAAATTGCTCTATCTCATAATCACATTTATATACCTCTTACTACTCCTGATGAGCCATTGAAGTGATTTACGCAGGAG
This sequence comes from Triturus cristatus, assembly GCF_964204655.1. Classification (NCBI taxonomy): domain Eukaryota; kingdom Metazoa; phylum Chordata; class Amphibia; order Caudata; family Salamandridae; genus Triturus; species Triturus cristatus. The sequence goes on from NC_140590.1 coordinate 849,802,118, forward strand.
AGCATGCTGCTCTGGAACCCAAGGTAAGTGGTTAATCCAGTGGTTATAGGTGGTGCAAGCAGTTGCTATCCTTCCTTGTGCCCTATGCTTCTTCTCTACTGTAAGGGAGAATTACTCTAGTGGTTTTACATGTTGTGTGTTATTTAGATGTGTTTAATGGTGATCTTTCATCATGTTTTTGCTGCTATTTCCATCATTATCGTATCCCAGATTCTGATTTTTACTCTCCCTCCCCTCACTGTCTTTGAAGAGTGTTTAGTGCCTCGTTTTCCACTGCTCCCCACCTTTGAAGGTTGCCTAGCCACTGTTGTATGAGTTGCCTCTTACACTTTCCACCCTAAGGCTAGTCTTCTTTTAGCTTGCACATATCTAAGGTCCACAAATATGTTATGTTATGTTATTTCGATTTGTACAGCATACATATACCCTGGGGTGTCTTGGCGCTAGCTGAATTGGAGCATGAACTGAACACCCTATTATTAAGCTTTGAGTTCTTTCCTAAAGGAAAGCAGGGAGGGAATTGCCCTAATATGTGAAGGAAGCCTGTTCCAAAGTTTGGTTGTCCCAGAGACAAAACGTCTTGTTTTTTTGTTTTCTTCCTCGAGATATTATCACAGGAAGACAGTACTCTGGGCTCTTCAAAAATCACCTTTCTGTTCATTCTGCTGCCAGTGACACTATTGTGTTTCAACATTTCTGTATCTGTGTGTGTTTCCATAACATATGGTAAATATTTTCGTCGTTAGTTTTTCATTCAAGCATGCATTTGCTTGCCTCAGGATGCATTTAGTGACAGATAGGTTTGGTGTAGGTAGTTTAATTGTGTAACCTTGACCATAGGGTTTCTGTATCCGTTTTGCATAATCTAGCACTTTCCCCCCCACTCTGTGCTAGTTAGATCCCCGATAATGTTTTCGTTCTATGTTTCTCTGATTGTAGTTCTAGTAGAGCAAAATTTTGTAATGTAATAGATTTCCTATCTTCCCCATATGCTAGTAAAAACATGTCAGATTGGAAGATTGGGGTTTGCTCATTTCTGATTCCTAGCTCTAGTGCGCTAATCTCGCAAGGACATTGCTCATCATGTAAGTGACCCCTTCCTGCTCAAAGAAGTGTTTTATCTCTCACCTGCATAAGTCTCCCACTGTCGCACATCCTACCTGGCATCTATCTCTAATTTTAAATACCTCCCTGAAGTGTGGTATGAACCATATTGGGATCTCAGAAGAATAGCCTGTCACATTATCCATGGGTTTAGCACATCTCTGCCAGCAACATCTGGCTACCCACACCAGTTTGGGGGCCTTAATTGAACTGTGCCCAGAGGTACTGCTTCTTACCTTTTTGTAGTCGTTAGCTTGGCTTCAATATCTAGTTTTCTAGTCTTGTTAGATTCTTGTCTCACCCAAATTAATTTGTTGGCCATTGTATTTGGACTGCCGAGTAAAAATTCTTGTAGTTGCGTGTCTCTAGTCCTTCCCTGGGAATGGGTAGCTGTGTCTTGTTCAGTGCTGCACTCTTCCTCCTCTTACAGCATGTAAGGTCTGAAAACAACGCGTGAAGTTGTCAGAGGATTAAGTTCTTCATTATCACAGGTAATTCTGCAAAAATACAAGAATCTGGGCTCTACTAGTATTTCACATATATCACAATTCTGCCCAGAGGAGAGAAGGTGACTCTACACCAGAACAGAATAGACTTGCATACAAATGTTATTGCTGTGCCAACTTCTCTGGCAAAAATGTGCTTGCCTCGCTTATATATGTGCACCCCAGGGCATTTAAATGTCTTCGATTTCTAGGGGAGTCAGCTTATTGGTAAACAGCCACACTCTTCACCTGTGGTTGGGCTCAGACTGGACTTCTTTTGGTTGATTTGAAGGTCCAACATCACTTTGAATTCTTATAAGATGTTCATAACTGCTTGTAAGTAATTCTCTGCATCCCTTAGTTGTAAGAGAGTATCACCTGCATATAATGATATCACCTGTAACCCGTTGGTCAATGGAATGACTCATTGTCAGCTTCTTTCTCCCAGTATGCAATCCAGGGGCTCCATCGCAAAGATGAATAGCATCTGGGACAGTTGCCATCTTTGAATTATTCTCCCGTCTATTTCCCACTGTTGTGAGATAATACCACCAGTGCATACTTTTGCTACTCGGTTTGAGTAAAGCAGTCCAGTCCAAGTTATGATTACCACTGCTAGGCCCATCTTTTTTAAAGACAGCAAAAAGGTAAGGCCAATATAGGGTGTCAAAGGCCTTCTCAGTGTCAAGTAATGCCACTCCTGCCATTGGCCTTTTAATGGCTAATAGGTCCATCACATAGGATAAACTTCTGTGGTTTAGGAACTCGATTCCTCACAGTACAAATCCATTTTAGTCATATTATACCAATCTTGTAAGTAGTGGTAGTGGTATATTTGGTATTTGCAAGTACCCCATTAAGTGCTTTACAAAGCAGGATAATTCGCGGTATAATCCGATTTTGTTTGGGTCTTTGCCCCTTTTAGATAAAACTGCTATTATTACTTCATTGGGGCTAGTCATTTGGGTCAGATGGCCTTTTTGCTTTGCTGTTTTATACATCACTAATGGGAGGTGCGCCAATTGCGCAGAATACTTCGTATAAAATTCCACTGGAAATCCTTCTGATCTAAAAAAGATTCTCTCTGGCTAACTGCTCTGTGGCTGTTTGATTTTGATGATGTGATATATGCATTCGAGTCTCCCCTTTTCTGTAATGAGAAAGTAGGTTAGTTTGTAGTGGTCAGGTATGTTTCAATCTGTGCTGTTTGATGGTCAGGAGGAGAGGAGTAAAGCTGGGTGTGGTAGTCAGTGAAGGCTCTATGCTCTATTTTTGTGTGTGCATTTACTAATGTGCCACAAGTGTTGCATATGGTGCACAGTGTCTATCTAGAGTTAGATGTGTTTAATAGCCAGGCAGGTAATGTGCCAGTCTGCCCTGTCTCCTTCTGCATGCTGCTTTGCTGCTATGTATTTCATCCTTTCTAGATGTGCTGCATTTCTTCAGTATTAATATTCTCCAATCAAGACCTGCAAGATTGCCAAGAAGGCTTTTACCCTATGTATTTTTTCTCATAACTATCACCCTCTTAAAGGGATTTCATGCATACTATTCTCTGAAGGCAGTAAAAAAGGGGACTCAACAGACCTGCTCAACTTCCAGTCCTTAAAACTTCTGTCATCTTCCCCATTTCTTACGTTTGAACATAACCTAAAAGGACATATGTGAGATGCTTTCTTCTATCAACGGCTAAAAGTCTCAGAAAGCAGTTACAGTGCCACATTGATGGCCAGTTCATGGTGCAGTGCAGTCTCACATTCAGTTATAGTCCACTAATGACTCTTCAAATCATCAGCCATCAGATGATGCAGCTGTTCAAAAAATGTTCTCAGGTATAAGATCTTATGACTTTCTAGAAAGCTCTCACAATGCAAGTTCCTAAGTAAACTCAAACATAACATGTAACATAACAATGATCAGTTTCTAACATAAGGAGGGACAAGGTAAACTATGTCTAGTACAAAATACAAAATTATTTTTTATTGAAGACTAGATAATAAATATATGTACAAATCACATGTAAAACAATCCCCAGGCAAACCACAACCATGTAACCACTCACTCTAGTTGCACACTAATCTTTCTCGACACACATCATAAATGGACACATACAGTGTGAGACAAATGTCAATACGTTTCTTGTTTATAAAATCAAATCGTCTCTTTAATGAAGTATGGTTTGGTCATCAAGAACAAGGAGCCTGATGCTCTTAAGCCGTTGATTCAAACTGATGAATAGGTTTAAAGATCGTGTCTTAATCAATGAGTGGCTGCAACCCAGATGGTATCCTATGCGCGTTTCGGCACACTTTGCCTTCTTCAGGAAAAGCAAAAGCAGTTGACCCCAAGTACCTGCGCATATAGACAAAATATGTATGGACTGTCCCTCCTACAAAAAGTGGTACATAGTATAAATAACATAATTACTAGTTGCTTCGTACCTGAGTGTAGATAACATAAGCTCACCACCTAAAATGAATGAAGGTAGATTAAAATGCATTCACAGAAAGCAACCAATACGGCTCACAGTGACAAGCAAGAAAAGAATAGTGAATAACATCTCGTGGCATGCTGACAGTTTCACAATGGCTTACACAAAATGGTGACTTAGATAGTAGTAACCTCTCCACATTGCAGATGTATATTTGTCATAAGTAAGCCTCAGTACATGTGGACAGAAAAAAGTGCCCAGACTAGCAAAGAGATGAGAGTACACAGCATAACATCCTTAACAATGGTACCCTCAAAAAAGAGTATTTCGGCCCGGTTGATGAAGGACTGAGTAGTTCACTATACTCGTTGGGAGATAGAGGAGATCTTCTGGACAAAGTGGCAGTCATTTAATATCTCTCTCATTAAATGGAACTGAATTTCAAATGTGGATAAAACACATAATTACCTAAAAAGTAATCAAGGTCCACTACACTGATGATCAATGTGCAGTGCCAAATATTTAAAGGCAGTCCCAGAATTAGGGCTGTATAGGAGGTTCCTAAATAAGGTGGTAAAAACCAAAATAAAATAAATATGCTGCTGTGCTACGATAATACAGCCCTTATAAAATACAATGCATACTCAACAGCTCGATGGAATGGACTTATGTGAGGGGCCAGGGAACCTCAAGTAACGATGTGTATAAGAAGCCTCTAAACTGCCTGTAAGTTTACAAAGATGCCATCTTGCCGGAGGCAGCGTCTTAATAACCTCAAGTGGGACCTATGAGTGTGTGCATCCCAGCATGGCCTTAGCCACTATGAATCATTGACTGAATGTCCTGCTCAGGCCAAGTTTACTAGCATGATAACATACAATGGCTCCTGGATGGTATCTAGCTATATAACGGAATGTAGTAACAGTGTATATTGATGTAAGGGAATACCGAGGATAATTAAGGATAGCTAAAATGCTACGTTTGACTTACCTGATGTGCAAATCTCCGGTATTACAGTGATTTTTAACGATCAGTGTCTGGGCGCCATCTGATAAGAGCGCCTCGGACCCCAAAGGCATGTTGATGCGTTAATGACCAACGAGCAGCCGGACGCCGTCTACGCCTAAAGATGCTGCGGCTGGAAGTGCTCTGGAAATAGTGCCAGAGGTCATGTGACTAGTCACATGATCCACTGGCTTCCAGTAGATGCGCTGAGAAAAATGGTGGCCATGTCTGTATGGTGTCTGGTTGCATATGCTAGGGTGATAGCTGAATAAAAAATGGAATGCAACTAAGACATTGCGCAATATGGATGGATAGAAAAAAGTGAGAGGTTTGGTTTTGGATAAAGAGCAGATTGCTGCAATAAGATACAAACAATGATTTCTATAACAATACATTGACAAAGATGGCGTCTATTCCAAAATAATTAAAAAAAATGAAAATACTATGTGAAAAGTGTTGTGCATATCAAGTATGGAAAACCCAGTAGAGATGGGTCCTACGTCTAGAGTATCAATGAGGGACACCTAGGAGCAGCAGTAGGTGTCTACTGGGACATGATAAGCATGTCTGGTGACATCTTGATGGCAAGATAAAAGCTGAGGGTCGTCTACCAGAGTTTGAATGCGGGACACCTAGGAACAACAGACCACTTTTCCACTTTGGTTCAGGCAGCTCCTTTCCAGGACAGAATTGCTCCAATGATCCAACAGGGACGTCAAGTTAGCTTTTCAAGAAACTGCTGCACAAATACCACACACCCACATAAATATATGAAAGGAAAAATCGGGATTTTAACCCTACAATATTTGTCAAAATTTATTGTGTCATTGATTGAATTTTTGATAATAGAAGATAACGATTTTAAATGAGGGCACTTCTTGGAACAGGGATCAAATGATGACACAGCCATTATTCCCCCTAGCTCCTTTATGTTAGCTGTGGCAATCAAGAATCATTCTTGAGTTGAGGGATCAATTTCCTGGGTCAGGTCAAATTCATTTGCTTCAAAAGCCCCTGTTCCCACATGTTGCTACAGGTTATGCCATCATTTTTAGTTCTTCTCTGTTCCTCCTGGTCATTGCGACAACATTCCCCTTGTTTGCAATGCCTTCCCACATTTTGCCACTTATTCTGGAGAATGAGAGATAGGTGCATGCATTAAAGGATTCAACAGCATGGCCATAACTTCATTGGCAGTGTTTTGTTACTTCTTGTTCTGAACTCCAAAATGTTCTTAAAACACAATTACAACACTACTACTGCTGAACTGTCACACATCTTTTCAGAAGTCCTGAACTGTGGAATTAGCACACAACACAATAAACAAAAAGAAGTATAAAAGAATGCCTAAACTGAGCGCCCCTATGCAAGCGATAAAATTAAAATTTAACCACCTTACATAATTTAAATAAGATAGAATGCCTGCTTTCTAGCAGGGAGGTGTACTTGGAATAAGAGGCACAGCGACTATTTTCTAGCATTAATGCGTTTTATAGTAAAATATGTTTTTTGTGAGTGCAAATTAATGGTTATACTGTTTTTTGTTATTCTAACTTGAAGATAAAATGCAAAAGCACAGGGATAACTAAAAAAAGATGAAGATTGGGGAAAAACATTCGCAAAGTAGAGCATTAGCACAAATGTGGAAAAATGATCAAGCAAAATTTAGATTTTTCACAGCCTGCTGGGCAGAACATCTGGATTTTATTTAAGACCCAGAGGCTAATATTATGCAATTCTCCTTTATTGCCACAGCTCAGCAGCAACAATTGAAGAATACAGAACTTCAATGAACATTTCAATGTGCTATAAAGTCCCTCCACAGGCAGCCATCTTCCTTTTTTGTTAAACTGCGAACCAAATAAAACAACGAGTAGTCATCAAAAACTCCAATTGAAGAACATTTTCTAAGTTGAGGTTCGGAGAGAGAGGATTCTTTATTCTGAAAGAAAAAGAATAGATTCCGGTGATATCTTCAATTACATTATAAATAACAGAGTGGGAAAAAATGGGAGGGATAATATTAGCCTCTGTGTCTTTAATAAAATCCAGATTTTCTGCCCAGCATGCTGTGAAAAATCGAAATTGTGTGGCATGACACGGAGGCCAACATTATGCAAGTTTAAAGTGCATTCAGAACATTATCAATCACATTCGAGATTGGTCTGAATTTTTTTTTTTTAACATACTATCGTTTGACCAGTCTGCTGCCCTAAGGATATCTTGCAGCCCCCCTCCAAGGATAAAGGCTTTAGAAGCCGACGTACCTCTAAGGGAGTGTGCTCCAAAAATAGAAACATCTACACCACTTTCATACATGATATCCTTCAACCATCCTGCCAAAGATGGTGAAGAAACTCCCTAATGAGGAAATCTGTGAGAAATTAATAACTGACTCTCATTCATTCTGAGACTCTCAGTTCTTTTTTCATACTCTTTCAAGCATTTAACCACACAGAGTCTTTCATTCTGAGGAAAGAAGGGGTAAAAGATAGAAGAAGACATGGTTTTGGTTCTTTTCTTGAGGTAAAAGCAAACACCCTCTGGATGGAAAGCCCTGTTGGAAAAATCTAGTGCTTTGACATCTGAAGTTCTTCTGAACGATACTAGACATAATAAAACAGTAAGTTTATATGAAATGCGTTTTAAGGAAAGAGTAGAATTCTCGTCCCAGGAGGTTAGAGTCTGTAACACGTCTCTAACATCCCATAGAGCGGTATATTTAGCAGTTGGAGGATTTAATACTCTCTTACTTCTCATAATCCTTTTAGTTAATAAATGTTGTCCCACAGAAACATCATTTATTAAAGAGTGGCCTATAGATATGCCAGATCTATAAACATTCCCGGTTCTATAAGATAGACCTGATGTAAACAATTCTCAAAGATAGTTCATAGCATTCAGTAAATCAGTTGAAATGGGATCATACCCTCGTTGATAACAATAGCGAACCCATTTGTCCCATGCCAGTCGATATGCTGTCCTTGTTCCAGATGGCCATGACTCAGATATGAGTCTGAAAGCATCTGTTGAAAGCCCTGGGATTCACCACTGTCTCCTGAAATGTTTCATGCCATCAAGACCAGAAGACCCTGCTCTACAAGGGGGTGGACATCTCCTTCTGGACCTAGAAGAATCTCCCTGAATGAAGGAGTTAGAATTAGGAAGTCTATGCTAATTTCCAAAATGATTGGAAACCAGGCTTGTGATCTCCAAAGGGGAGTTATGACTACCATGCTTTCTTTGTAATTACAAGCATGAAGAAGTAGACGAGGTAGCATGGCAAAAGGTGGTAAAGCATAGGGAGCTAAACCTCTCCAATCTTGGTGGAAAGCATCTACCTTCGGAGTTTGAGCATCCGGTCTCCAGCTGAAAAATTATTTCAGTTGAATGTTCAGTTGGTCCACAAACAAGTCTGTCCTGAAGTGATCCCAATTGGATTGGATATTCAGGAATATTTCTCTGTCTAGTCTCCAGTTGCTGGAGTCCTTGAAATTCCTGGAGAACCAGTCCGCTACAACATTGCTCAGACCAGGAATGTGTTCCGCTATAACTGAGACTCCTTTGCTCAAGCAGTATCCCCAGAAACCCTTTGCCAGATCCGATAGATCTTTAGAATGGGGTCCACCCAGTTTGTTCACATATCAGACTGTTGACACATTGTCCATGCACAGCATTTCACTGATTTCTGGGTGAAGCAGCGAACTGCAAATGAACCTGCAAGTAACTCTAAGCAGTTGATATGCAACTTCTTCTCCTGATCTGTCCATCGACCCCCTGTTGATGAGTTCCCACATCTCGCTCCCAATCCTTCCAAACTTGCGTCTGATTCTATTAATAGGTCTGGTTTTTCCCCAAAAATAGCTCTGCCATTCCATGCCTCTGCATTCTTCAACCACCAGAGGAGTTCGGACCTCGATTCCTGGTCTAGAGAGATAATCTGAGAAAACGATTGTGTTGATCTCAGAACCCCTGCTTTTAGTTTCTTTTAGTTTCTGCAGAGCAAGATAGTGTAATGGACCTGGGTAAATAGCTGGGTAAATGGACAGAAGACCCAGGATCCTTTCTAGAATTCTTAGGGAAAAATACTTGTTTTAAAGTATCTTTCTTTCCTTACTTTGTCTCCTGGTAAATTCAGTTCTGCTTTAACTGTATCTACAACAAAACCCAGGAATTGTGTCTGTTGGCTTGGAACTGTACAATATTTCTTCTTGTTTATAACAAACTCTAGATGTTCTAAAAGTCGTATTGTGAGGTTTGTATGAAGGGAGTCAGTCTGTTTTGATTGAGCCATTATAAAGAATGTCGTCAAGGTATACAATTAGTCTCACTCCCCTTTCCCTGAGCCAAGTAGTCACGGAGCGTAGAACCTTGGTGAAGCACCGAGGGGCCGACGAAAGTCTGAAAGGGAGACTGCAAAATTGATATAGCTTTCCCTACCATGTAAATTGGAGGAATTTCTGATGAGGTCTCCAGATTGGGATAGTCAAATAAGCGTCTTTCAAGTATAGTCTTGTCAGCCAGTCCCCTTTCCTTAGGATGTCTCTTAGAATATGTATTCCCTCCATCTTGAAATGGTGGTAGATTAACCAATGATTTAAATCCTTTAGACTTATAACTGGTCTTTGTTCCTTGGTTTTCTTCTCTACCAGGACGATATTGGTGAGGAAGCCTATTTGTGTGCCTTCTATAATTGCCCCTTTCGTTAAAAGTTCCTTTACCTCTTGAGAGACCAGTTTCTTGTCCTTGGGTGAGAAACAAATCTCCTGTGGGTGTCGTGTTTGTGAAGGGGTGTTGAGGAAATCTATCATGTAGTCATTCACTGTATTCAAGACCCATGGATCTTAAGTTACTAGATTCCAATTCCCAGAGAACTGGCGTACTCTCCCTTCAACCTTTGGAGGGGCATCTGAAAGGTATTTTAAGGTTCCTACCTGATGAAAAAGAAGGCTGTCTCTAGTCGCCTCTGAAGGGACATCCACAGTTCCTCTATCTTTGAGGGAAGATGTGTTGAGTGTCGTAGGTATTCCGGAATTTTCTGCCACGGCCCAGGAAGGGTCTAGAGGGTGGACCCTGCATCCTCCTGGACATGCCAAAAACTCTATCATTGTTAGACCTGGCATTTCTTGGTGTGATTACCCCGGACTTTTTGCCTCCACCGCCTCCATTTTTGATGCTGTGATGGATTTCGTTTGACTGGCTTAGATGCTTTGTGCACTTTGCCACTGCTGATCAGTGTCAAAGTGCAAGTGCTTCCGGTGTAAAGTGTAATGATAATTGGTTGTCCATGATTGGTATGTTTGCCTTACTAGTAAAGTCCCTAGTAAAGTGTACTATGTGTGCCAGGGCTAGTAATGCAAATGCTACTAGTGGGCCTGCAGCACTAATTGTGTCACCCACACAAGTAGCCCTGAAGAGAGAACTCAGGCCTGCCACTGCAGTGCCTGCGCGCAGTTTGTTAAACTGCCAGTTTGTCCTGACAAGTGCACCCACTTGCCAGGCCTTACCCTTCCCTTTCTATGCACATCAGACACTCCTATGGTAGGCCCAAGGTACCCCCTGGGCATGGTGCGGTATATGTGAAAGGTAGGACAGGTACTGAGGTGTGTACCATGTCCTGACAGTGAAATACTCCACATTTCGGTTTTCATTGTTGAAAGGCCACCTTGCCCATAGGACCGAATGGGGAGTCTGTGTAAAATGTTTCCAGACTATCCTCCCATAGGCTTAAGATGGAGAGGAGAAGTTTAGTGTGCCTTAACTCACAATTTATTAACACATCTTTTTGTGAAGGTGGTTTTTGCATTGTGTGTTTAGAAACCGCTTGTTTAGAAGTGTCTGGGTTTTTGTGCTCTAACATTTCTGTGTGTCTCTGCCTGGTTGTGGATTGACTGTCTAGGTTTGAATGTGATAGGCTCTGGGGAATGTCTGTCCCAGGGGAGGAGGTGAGACAGCAACGGGCTGACCTGCATCTGGAGTGTAGGGGGGAGGAGTAGACCCTGGAGGTGAAGAGGCCTGGGTTGTTGCCAGAAAACAATAGCTCCATCTCCTGCTGAGTGATTAAGGATCCAGACCCGCACTATCAAAGGAAGAAGGTGTCACTGGTTGGGAGACACCTAGAACTGGTTTGGACAGGGGTCAGTGCCCCCCTGAATACAAAGACTTCAAATATATTTAGGAGTTTAACTATGAGAGCTGAACCCCCTGAACATTGGAATTGAACTGATCAAGACTGAAAAGGATTGAAACTGCTTCGTGGTCTAGAAGAACCTCTGCCAAGAAAGAACTAGCTGAAGAGACTGAAAGAAAGGACTCACCCTTGCTGTGTGTTCTGTGGCTGGCCTGCAGTTTGCTGATTTAACCAAGGAGAAGCTAAAGGGACTTTGCTGTGCGCTGTGTCCCGCTGCTTGAAAGGACTTTGCTGTGTGCTGTGTCCTGAAGTAACTTATCCCCAAGGGCCCGAGGAGAGCTGCTCCCTGTTGTGGAAACTCAGGAACATAAATGTTTGCAGGAGAGTCTCAGCGACACTGGGTGCGTGTGCTTTTTACAGCCTGAGAACGTCGTAAGAATTGCCCTGTGATCGTGGGCACCTGGAATCCAAGTGAGTCTCAGTGACGCTGTGTGCATGTGCTTTTTGCAGCCTGAGATCCTCGTAAGAATTGCCCTGTGATTGTGGGCACCTGGAATCCAAGTGAGTCTCAGCGATGCTCTGTGTGTGTGCTTTTTGCAGCCTGAGACCTTCGTGTGGATTGCCCTGTGATCGTGCACACTCGGAGTCCAAGTGAGTCGCAGCGACGCTGTGTGCAGGTGCATTGTGCAGCCTGAGACCTTTGTGAGGATTGCCCTGTGATTGTGCACACCCAGGGCCCGATTCACAGAACAAACTTAAGACAAAATCCTAAACTTAGTACCATTTTGGTATTCACAGAATGCACTTACTACTTCTGGTATTCACAGAATGAACTTACTACTTTTGCGATTCACAGAATAAACTTACTACTTTTCCTATTCACAGAATGGATTTATGACTACTAACTTTACGTCCGCACTCGGGCCAGAAATTCCGGCCCGGAGGCGGAGCTTCCAGCCCGGAGGCAGAGCTTCCGGCCCGGAGGCGAGGCTTCCGGGCCGGAGGCAGAGCTTCCGGCCCAGAGGTGGAGATTTTGGCCAAGGCTAAATCTCCGCCACTGGCCGGAATCCCCACCTCCGGGCCGGAATCCCCACCTCCGGGCCGGAAGCTCCGCCTCTGGCCCGGAAGCTCCGCCTCCGGCCTGGAAGCCCCGCCTCCGGGCCGGAAGCTCCGCCGGACGTAAAGTTAGTAGTCGTAAATCCATTCTGTGAATAGCAAAAGTAGTAAGTTTATTCTGTGAATCGCAAAAGTAGTAAGTTCATTCTGTGAATACCAGAAGTAGTAAGTGCATTCTGTGAATACCAAAATGGTACTAAGTTTAGGATTTTGTCTTAAGTTTGTTCTGTGAATCGGGCCCCCAGAGTCCAAGTGAGTCTAAGGGACGCTGTGTGCATGTGATTTGTGCAGCCTGAGACCTGTCTGAGGATTGCCCTGTGATCGTGCACACCCGGAGCTCAAGTGAGTCTCAGCGGCAATTTGTACATGTGCCCCGTTGCAGCCAGAGACCTTCGTCATCACCATCGGCCCAGACCGGCATCCCCAGAGGAGCTGTGCTGCCGGCCCGAGCCCGCAGTAGCCAAAGGGGGCCCGAGTTCCACTGCCCGGAATCAACTAAGTCGCATCGCAGGTCCAAGTCACAGTGAGAGGAGAGCAGAGCGAGGTCACGCCCCCCAGGTAACGTGTGTCACCATCTGGGGTGGGGTGCGGGCTCGGAGAGAGATGCTCTTGGCCTTTCCCATTCCTGCAGAGCGAGCCTCCGCTCAAGCTCATATCACGGCCCGTACTTGCCAAGGAGTGGCAGTAACGTGGCCGGAGTGTGGAGCTGCACTTTGGTTCACACCATACCCGTGTGGGGGGCATATGTTGGCAGAAGCTGACTGCGAGTCAGCACGAGTGGCCTAGAAACCGTCCAAAGCACCGTGATCGGTGCCGGAGTGCATTACGCATTGCATCATTTTTGCATAACGAACTGCTTGATCGTTGCATTACACATTGCATTATATTTGCATAACGAACTGCCTGATTGTAATGACAAAAAAACTCCAAGGAAATATCAATAAAGTAAACAAATTACACAATATCTATGACAATAAGAAGACCAAGGAAGACGGAAAAAATATGTTCAAATGTATTACTATTTTAATAATTTCTTCTCATATTATTTAAACAAATGATATTTATACAAAAAATCTAAAAAATGAAACAATATTTAACACATTAGATTTAATCAATATGTATAAATAAAAAGTTAAAAAGTGGCAATATCTTTATTAACTCAACGCGCGTTTCGGCGTATACAATGCCTTCTTCAGGAAAGCCACACAATTATCTAAAAAAGAAAAAAACATACTCAGATTTCATCAGTGGTTGTCCATATCTTGTTATGTATTCTCATGAAAAACCATCTATTTAAACAATAAATATATATATATATTTTTTAAATATATCATAAAAAGCACAATATGTATCAATAGCAACAATCTATATACATAATCTGACGGTCTTCCTATGAATCACACATTACGATTTTATATTTATTTACGGTGCTATATCTGAGTGCTCAACAATGAAGTTTAATGAAAGAGGTCTATTAAATAGTAAAGGCCTGTAATATTATATAATCCAGAAACAATAAGATAGAAAATAAGTAGCCAATCACTCACAGATCCCGTTTCAAGGTGATGAGTTCCTAGTGATTAAAACTTGCAACTTCATAGTTGGTGGATGTCTTTAATTCTAATAAATGGCTGAACAGAATGTATGTATCACCATTATTATAGACCTGTATGATAGGGTCAAATCATCATTAATGTACATGGTAGCTGCTGTTTGTATAAGCTATCTATTTGATTTCATTTTGGGAAAGAAATCTGACTAGATTTATGCTCGTAAGATGTGCAATTAAAACTAATAAATCAATGTTAATAATTCAATAAGATCACAAAGAAATAAGAACTGTACTCAGTAACAGTGTGAGCAATCATCATGCTCCAAAATTCGGGCTGATATTAGCGGACCGGAAAACTGAGATTGGTTATGAAAATCAAGGTATCTAGCATTAATCTATCACAATTGGTGTTAATTCACTAATATTATGCATGTTCATTAAGAACAGATAAACCAGAATGACATAAGGGATAACCTGATTAAAATGCAATGCACCGGATGTGCAACGAAGTCTTATTAATTTTAAAATCAACAGTTTCACGAAAAGGTCTGATGTCTACGAAAGAGAAGAGTAAAAAACAACTATTTTTAATAGTAATTAGATTACAAAGAGATAAAAATATCCTTAACATAAAATAACTGCAGGTTTCTATTATCTTTTGATCTAAAGCGAATTTTAAAGGTCAATACCTGGTTGTCAAACAAGCTTCGTATAGGTATATTGGAAAAGCGGCCTGGTCCTACTTAATGTTAAAATCAGTAAAATGATATTCTGGAAAGCCTCTGAAAAAACAATACACAATCTATTGTCAAAATCGAAACCTTATAAAGGAAAGAAGGACACATTATAAATCGGAGTAACAATGAACCCAGTAATTACCTTGCAATAGAAGAAATTCAACGAAGAAACTGGAACTAGCACTGGATATGTGATAGTGTTCCAAATATGTAGCTCAACAAGCGTACACAGCAAAGGACTTATCTAAGAAGGAATGTAACAATATATATCTATGAGCGTGTAAAACTACAGCTTCAGAGTAAATCAAAGTCCCTATAGCTACAAACTAAAAGGAGGCTTCAAGTAGGACCAGGCTAAGGATGGCTTCCGGTGACGCATTCGGAAAAGAGTATCAAATGTGTTGGTGCCATTCTACACATTATATACTCTATGGCTAGTAACATGATAATCATGTGATTCTAAAAAGTGTCATGTGACCGAGTTAGTGTTGGTCAGAGAAGACAGACTGAAGTGAAAATGGTCAGAGAAAATAGACTATATTGAAAACCATGGAAGCTTTATTGTTCTGTCTGCCAAAGAGTTTGGTGAAGGAGGGCTGGGAGAAGGCTCCTAGTAAACCCCCCAGGATGTATATAGCTACATGCTGGCCTTCAGGAACCAAACTAGGCGTTTCAGGCAACTCGCTCAGGCAAATCTGGAAGCCAGCCAGGAAGAAATGAAGCGGTAGTACGACCAGAAGGTGACTCTGGTCGAGTTTCAACCTGGACATAAAGTGTGGGTGATGGCGCCAGTGGAGCCTTGCGCGCTCCAGGACAAGTGGACTAGGCCTTATGAGATGGTGGAGCCCAGGAGCGAAGTGACCTACCTGGTTGACTTACGGTCTCCTAGGAACCCTTTGAGGGTCCTCCATGTGATCCGCCTCAAACCACACTTTGAGAGGTCTGATGTGACCCTGCTCTTGGCTATAGCTGATGGGGCGGAAGAGGAGAATGAACCTCTTCCTGACCTCCTGCCAAGGAGAAGGATGAGTCAGTGGATGGGGTGAACCTCTCGCCTACCCTGACCCTGGAACAGCAGAGGGACTGTCGCCAGGTATTGGGTCAGTTCGCCTCCCTGTCCTCCCTCACCCCAGGAGTCACCCATTGGTACGTCCACGATGTGGACACTGGAGACAGTCTGCCTGTAAGACAAACATTTTACAGAGTAGCTGATAAGGTCAGGGCCAGCATCAAGGAGGAGGTTTCCAAGATGCTGGCGCTAGGGGTGATTGAGCCATCCAGCAGCCCCTGGGCTAGACCAGTGGTCCTTGTGTCAAAAGCTGCTGCACCTGGTGCCACCCCAGAACTCCGGTTCTGTCTGGGTTACCGTGGGCTCAATGAGGTCACCAAGACTGACGCCCCTCCCATCCCCAGAGCTGATGAGCTCATGTATCGGTTGGGAGCTGCCCGGCACCTCAGTACATTTGACTTGACATCTGGGTACTGGCAGATTGCCTTGACCGAGGGGGCCAAAGAGAGGTCAACGTTCTCAACACCAGAGGGGCACTACCAGTTCAGAGTTATGACCTTTGGGTTGAAAAACGCCCCTGCCACCTTCCAGAGACTGGCTAACCAGGTGCTGAGTAGGCTGGAGGAATTCAACGCCACCTGCCTGGACGACATTGCTGTGTTCAGCTCCAGTTGGGAGAAACATTTGTGAGACCTCTGTGAAGTGTTGAAGGCCTTGCAGCGGGCAGGCCTGACTATCAGGGCAAGTAAGTGCCAGATAGGGCAGGGTTCTGTGGTGTACTTAGGACACCAGGTAGGGAGCAGCCAGGTGGCGCCCCTACAGGCAAAAATTGATACCATTCTGGCTTGGGAACCCCCCAAGACCCAGACAGGAGTGGTGGACTTTCTAGGACTCACTGGGTATTACAGACGGTTTGTGAAGGGGTATGGCACCATTGTTGCCCCCTTGACAGAACTGACGTCGAAGAAACAGCCCAAGAAGTTGATCTGGACTGATACCTGCCAGACCGCTTTTCATGCCCTGAAAACTGCCATGTGCACGGCGCCCATGCTCAAGCGCCTGTTTTCTCCAAAGAATTTGTGGTACAGTCAGATGCTTCAGAGCATGGTGTGGGAGCAGTACTCTCACAATTGAATGACGAGGGCTTGGAGCAACCTGTAGCTTTCATTAGCAGGAGGATACTTCCCAGGAAACAGAAGTGGAGTGTAATTGAAAGGGAAGCTTTTGCTGTGATCTGGGCACTGAAGAAGCTGAGGCCTTATTTGCTTGGGACTCACTTACTGTTTCAGACACTCCACAGGCCCCTCAGATGGTTGATGCAGATGAGGGGTAAGAACCCAAAATTGTTGAGCTGGTCCATCTCCCTACAGGGAATGTATTTCACGGTGGAACACCAACCTGAAACAGTGCACGCCAATGCTGATGGTCTGCCCAGATTTTTCTGCCTTATTGAAGAGAACTCCCATGAGGGTGGGCAGTTCCCCCCACATTTTGGCTGGAGGGGACACGTGTTAGACCTGCCATTTTTTGGCGTGATTACCCCTGACTTTTTGCCTCTACCTCCTCTATTTTTGAGGCGATAATGGATTTCGTTAGACTGGCTTAGATGCTTTGGGCACTTTGCCACTGCTGATCAGTGTCAAAATGCAAGTGCTCCCTGTGTAAAGTGTAGTGGTAATTTGTTGTCCATGATTGGTATGTTTGCCTTACCAGTAAAGTCCCTAGTAAAGTGCACTATGTGTGCCAGGGCTAGTAATGCAAATGCTACTAGTGGGCCTGCAGCACTAACTGGGCCACCCACACAAGTAGCCCTAAAGAGGGAACTTAGGCCTGCCACTGCAGAGCCTGCATGCAGTTTGGTAAACTGCCATGTTGTCCTGACAAGTGCACCCACTTGCCAGGTCTTACCCTTCCCTTTCTATGCATATCAGACACCCCTATGGTAGGCCCAAGGTACCCCCTGGTCAGGGTGCAGTGTATGTGAAAGGTAGGACAGGTACTGAGGTGTGTACCATGTCCTGACAGGGAAATACTCTCCATTTCGTTTTTCACTGTTGAACAGCCATCTTGCCCATAGGACAGAATAGGGAGGGTGTGTAAAATGTTTCCAACCTATCTTCCCAAAGGCTTAAGACGGAGAGGTGAAGTTTAGTGTGCCTGAACTCACACTTTAATAACACATCTTTTTGTGAAGGTGGTTTTTGCATTGTGTGTTTAGAAACCACTCTTTTAGAAGTGGCTGGGTTTTTGTGCTCTAACATTTCTGTGTGTCTCTGCCTGGTTGTGGATTGACTGTCTGGATTTGAATCTGATAGGCTCTGGGGAATGTCTTGACCCAGGGGAGGGGGTGAGACAGCAACAGGCTGACCTGCATCTGGAGTGTAGGGGAGGAGTAGACCCTGCGCGCCTTGAGTGGTACTTTACCTGAGAATATTTTTTGGCAGCCTACGGAGCAACCCTACACACATACCTACTCCCTGCTGACGAGAGGCAACTATCTCGAAACATGTGTCCAGGGATGGCTAACGCGACACTCATTTTCATTTTAAACTTTTGGCATAGGCGTACCCGCCGACGCTACTTCATGGACCACAATTCTTTGGGGTAACACGCTGGTAGGACTAGCAGAGTGCGGGCAATCGGATTTTTGTTTACATTCAGGCTCCCTTGAGCCGGTGGGGCTGACGAGCCCTTGGCTACGCACCTGCGCGCCTTGAGTGGTACTTTACCTGAGAATATGTTTTGGCAGCCTACGCAGCAACCCTACACACATACCTACTCCCTGCTGACGAGAGGCAACTACCTCGCAACACGTGTCCAGGGATGGCTAACGCGACACTCATTTTCATTTTAAACTTTTGGCATAGGCGTACCCGCGGACGCTACTTCATGGACCACAATTCTTTGGGGTAACACGCTGGTAGGACTAGCAGAGTGCGGCCAATCGGATTCCTGGAGGTGAAGAGGCCTGGGTTGCTGCCATAAAACATTAACTCCATCTCCTGATGAGTAATTAAGGATCCAGACCCCCACTATCAAAGGAAGAAGGTGTCACTGGCTGGGAGACATCCAGAACTGGTTTGGACAGGGGTCAGTGCCCCCTCAACACAAAGACTTCAAAGACATTTAGGGGTATAACCATGAGAGCTGAAACCCCTGAACGTTGGAATTGATCTGATCAAGACTGAAAAGGATTGAAACTACTTCATGTTCAAGAAGAACCCCTGCCAAGGAAGAGCAAGCTGAAGAGACTGAAGGAAAGGACTGACCCTTGCTGTGTGTTCTGGGGCTGGCCTGCTGTTTGCTGATTTTAACCAAGGAGAGGCTAAAGGGACTTTGCTGTGTGCTGTGTCCCCCTGCTTGAAAGGACTTTGCTGTGTGCTGTGTCCTGAAGTAACTTATCCCCAAGGGGCCAAGGAGAGCTGGCTCCCTGTTGTAGAAACTCAGGAACATAAACATTTCCATGAGAGTCTCAGCGACGCTGTGTGCATGTGATTTTTACATCCTGAGACCCTCGTAAGAATTGTCCTGTGATCGTGGGCACCTGGAATCCAAGTGAGTCTCCGCAACGCTGTGTGCGTGTGCTTTTTGCAGCCTGAGAACCTTGTAAGAATTGCCCTCTGATCGTGGGCACCTGGAATCCAAGTGAGTCTCAGCGATGCTGTGTGTGTGTGTGCTTTTTGCAGCCTGAGACCCTCGTAAGAATTGCCCTGTGGTCGTGGGCACCTGGAATCGAAGTGAGTCTCAGCGACGCCGTGTGCGAGTGATTTTTACAGCCTGAGACCTTCGTGAGGATTGCCCTGTGATTGTGTGCACCCAGACTCCAAGTGAGTCCCAGCGATGCTGTGTGTGTGTGTGCTTTGTGCAGTCTGAGATCTTCGTGAGGATTGCCCCGTGATCGTGCACACCCGGAGTCCAAGTGAATCTCCGAGGTGCTGTGTGTGTGTGCTCTGTGCAGCCTGAGACCTTCGTGAGGATTGCCCTGTGATCGTGCACACCCGGAGTCCAAGTGAGTCCCAGTAACGCTGTGTGTGTGTGCTTTGTGCAGCCTGAGACCTTCATGAGGATTGGCCTGTGATTGTGCACACCCGGACTCCAAGTGAGTACCAGTGACGCTGTGTGTGTGTGCTTTGTGCAGCCTGAGACCTTCATTAGGATTGGCCTGTGATTGTGCACACCTGGAGTCCAAGTGAGTCTCAGCGACGCTGTGTGCATGTGCTTTGTGCAGCCTGAGACCTTCGTGAGGATTGCCCTGTGATCGTGCACACCTGGAGTCCAAGTGAGTCTCAGCGACTCTGTGTGCATGTGCTTTGTGCAGCGTGAGACCTTCGTGAGGATTGCCCTGTGATCGTGCACATCCGGAGTTAAAGTGAGTCTCAGCTACGCTGTGTGCGTGTGCTTTGTGCAGCCTGAGACCTTTGTGAGGATTGCCCTGTGATCTTGCGCACCCGGACCTCAAGTGAGTTTCAGCGAAGCTGGGTGCATTTGCTTCGTGCAGCCTGAGACCTTCGTAAGGACTGCCCTGTGATTGTGCACACCCGGAGCTCAAGTGAGTCTCTGCGATGCTGTGTGCGTGTGCCCTGTTGCAGCCTGAGATCTTCATCGCTATCAGCCTGGACCGGCATCCCCAGAGGAGCTGTGTAGCGTGGCCCGAGCCCACCGTTGCCAAATCGGGACCTCGAACCAACCCCGTCGGGGGGGCCCGAGTTCCACTGCCTGGTATCAATGAAGTCACATCGGAGGCCCAAGTTGTGAGGAGAGCGAGGTCGCACCCCCCCTGGTAAGGTGGGTTGGGGTGCGGGCTTGGAGAAAGACGCTCTCTGCCTTTCCCATTCCCGCAGCGCGAGCCTCCGCTCAAGCTCGTATCGTATCGTGTCAAGGAGTGGCAGTGCTGGGGCCGGAGTGTGGAGCTGCACTTTGGTTTACATCATACACGTGTTGAGGGCATATGTTGGCAGAAGCTGACTGTGAGTCAGCACGAGTGGCCTAGAGACTGTCCAAAGCACTGTGATCGGTGCCGGAGTGCATTACGCATTGCATTATTTTTGCATAATGAACTGCCTGATTGTTGCATTACGCATCGCATTATTTTTGCATTACAAACTGCCTGATTTTTGCATTACGCATTGCATTATTTTTTCATTTTTGCATAACAAACTACTTGATTGTTGCATTACGCATTGCATGATTTTGGCATTACGAACTGCCTGATTGTTGCACAATGAACAGCATTGTTTTGACATTACAAAGTGCCTGATTCTTGCATTACAAACTGCATAGCATTGCATTAGGACTGCATAGGATCATGTAGAATTGCTCATTAATACTTCAAGAACCTACAAGGACTTGCTGGCCTAATAACCAGCAAGATGAAATATTATAAATATACATATGTTGGATTTTTATTGTGTGGTCTCATCGTGTATCTTTTTATATAAACATGTACTTGTTTTTTATGAAACTCGTGTGGAGTCCATTTGTGGTGTCATCATTGGGTTGTTGGGAGCATGGTTGCAAATACTTTACACACTTGCCTTGAAGATAAGCCTGGCTGCTCGTGCCAAGCTACCGAGGGGGTGAGCAGGTGCTATCTGAGAAGGTGTCCTTCCTTTCCCTGACTTAGAAGCAAGGGTCCGTATTTGGCCTAAGGTACCTACCTCAGCCAACTAGAGAATCCCAGTTCTAACAATCATGAAACACCTTTTTTATTTTCTTTTGTTATTTTTGTATGGAGCTCAAAACTCCAACATATTTAGCCATCTCTGTAATAAAATCTTCTCCAAAGAGCAGACCCTGAGAAATAAGACCTCCATCTTTAATAGATAACTCAATACGTTTAGGGTCAATCTTAAGTAAGACTCCTTTGCGTCTCTCTGTGGAGATAGCAGTATTGGCATTTCCAATACTCTGAACTCATTCTCTTAGCACTTTGGGATCGATTGGGGAATCCCCTAGGTATGCTGACTTGGACATCTCAAATATTTTGGAGAGTGGGCTTACAGTGTCGCGTAGACGGTCTTGACAGGACTTTAGTCCCTTGCCCATACCTGTCCTTGGGTCTTTAGCATTTTTTTAAATAAAGGCTACTACCCAGGGGCGTAACACAGGCCCCAGCAGCCCCCGTGGTGCGGGGGTTCAAGCTCCAAGGGGCCCCCTCAGCACAGCATTCTGGCTGCAGAGCACCTGATTGAACCCCTCCACATGCCTTGCAGGGAGGCCCCCTCAAGTTTTGTTACGCCAGTGCTACTACCTTGGGGTCAAGTTCATGGGTCATAGCCACTTTGTTAGGCAATGATGAGCGTGGACATTCGGAGTGTAGCTTGGACATAACTTCTTTGGGAATTTCTTTCCTCAACCAAAAGGAGAGGTAGTCTGCCACGTGTTGTGATGGAGTCCACTCCGGAGATAAGGGTTGTTTAATTAGTAATGGATCGAACACCTCATCTCCAAATGGATCCACAATATCCACAATACCCATTTTGAATCCCGAGGCCTTGGATGGCTCCTCGGAGCTTCTCAATCTTCTTACTTCGACTTCTTCGACATCAGTATCGAACTAAGAAGAACAAGAGAGTTCAATTTCAGGTTCTAAATCGTTGTCGATGACGATAGGGAGCTCAGGGCTTTTCTCTTGCCCAACTGTGGGTTACTGCGCTTAACACAGAGATCCTTTTGTTACCTGCAGTTCATAAATTGTAATCCTTCCAAAGGACCACAGTGAGGTGTGAAGGACATGTGACTCCCACACCTTGTAACCCTCACTGTCTCATGTAACTCTTCTTGTACATTGATTTACTCATGTACATGATTTATTGTCAATGTATAATGTGTATGTTACGTAAAGAGCTCTGACACCCTGCATTGGGTTGCATAGCGCTATAAAAGAAATAAAATAGTGCTATTGAAATTATTTGTGTAAATACTGTGACAAACACATCTGATATTCTCACAGTGCATGTATCTATTATATACAGGGACTGAAATAAAAGCAAAAGCTACCTCTCTTAAGTACTTGAGAAGAGATAACAAGCTATGTGTGCCTTTGTTTTCCCTCCATGGCATTTACATTTAAGTGGGAGGTTCCAGCCATCTCCAGTCAGGATATTCAAACAAAAGGAGGCTTGATGGCCCTTTAATTTCGGAGGTGAAAAAAATCCCCCTTCCTGCACGTTGCTGCTGGGTATCAAAAGCAGACAACGTGCAGGTGCTGCTGAACGTGTCCCCATAACTGAAAATTACACCAGACACGTTCAGCATATTTCTGTGGAGCCCAACTTCTTGGCACGGGGAATGGCGTCCACCCTGTGAAAATAGTGGGTGGACGGCATGTACCTGCGTATACCCTCGACTTGTGCCCTGGATGTACTCCCTGTGGAAGAGCAAAATTCTGTCACTTACAGTAAAGTTATCTAATAGTTGAAGTGGGCTGACACAGCGCCCCATGCTGGATATTATAATGGGTGTAATTAAAAAGTGAATGACACAATCGACGATTAAACGAAGAGTGGCTTTTTCTGAACGCTCCGGTAAGTATTTTATATGTTATTTTAGCAAAATCACAAGATTTTGCTAACCCCGGGCCTAAAAAAATAAAATTAAATCAACACCCTGTCAATAGTGTTTTCACGAACAAATGAAATTGCAAGCAAATGGGCCCTAGAACACTGCAGACACAAATCACCAAATGCATCAAGACTGGCATGGGCGTGTCAAAAACTTTGCAAGCTAGAGGAGGAATTACAACAATGCAAAATGACATACCTATTGTAAAATAATGACTGTGGTGTGTTCTTATACTAGTGTGATCCCGGGCAGTAGAGGCCTGTGGTGGGAGTGCTGCCAGGCGGTGATGTGGGGCGGGGGAGGGGCAGGGTGGGGTGCGATGAAGCGAGTGCAACTAAATTTGTTTTATTTATTTATATGTTTACTTACCTCTATTTGGCCATATTCCGTAGTTTACGACCCCCCACCTTGCCCCTCCCCCACCGCATGTCACCGCCCGGCAGCACTCCCACCACGGGCTGGTACTGATCCCAGGGTAGTTTCCTTTGCCAGAATTGCCTCTGCATTATTCTATGGTTTCGGCCTCTTTTGCCCACTTGTAGCAATTTGATATCTGACTGTTCCACAGAGTGGATAAAAGTGTTACATTTCAATTAGAGTTTACAAAGCTAGTGGCTAGCAGTCTGTGCACGGGTCAAGAGGATGTGGCAATACTTTTTTGAAGTGGGGAAGGTCGCACAACCCAGAATTTGCAATTTTTTACAACCTATGGGCACAACTGGTATAATAGAAATGGCAGCAGGCATTTTGATATCATATTGAAGAAAGCAAAAGCGGGTGCACTGTATGGTCAAATTAAGCGTGGACTGAGCAGAACAGCATGCAGTTTTATTTTCTGTAAGTGGAAAGAAATGTTTGGTGTAACTACATCTCACTTAGGGGGATATTCACAAGAACGTGTGCTAAACATCACTAAAAAATGCGAACGCAACTTTACACATCGCAGCCTATTGCAGTAAAATAACCCCGTGTCAACGTGGAATCCACAACAAGGCGGTACAATGCGATAGTCTGCCGAATCCGCGGCCAATGTCCGTGATACAACCACCTCGACGGAGTTAAAAACACAAACCTCAACGCGAAAAAACATGCGATGGGCGAAAGCGCAATGAGGAAATCCGCGATAAGCAGCGCCAGACCTGCAATACATACATGGCAGGCGGGGAAAATCACTATAAAAGTAGAAAAAACACACAAACACAAACTGACCAACACCCAAGCACTATGGAGGCAGCCGGAGCAGGTGCAGAGGATGAGCGCAACCCCACAAGCACCCTGGACGACCTGCCTGGGACCTCGGGGACAGGGAAGGGCAAGAACAAGAAGAAGAGGAAGACAAAGTTCAGTCCGCAGGAAAACAGGATCCTAGTCACGGAGGGGATGGAACACGATCAACAAATGTTCCTCACCTCCAACTTGTCATTGGGCACCAAAAATGGAATATGGCGGGACACCGTGGACAAGGTGAATGCCGTCGGAGAGCACAAGAGGTCAATGGACGAGGCCAAGAGGTGATTTATTGACATCAAGCGCAAGACCAAGGAGAAACTCGCAGCCAACCAGAAGGCAGCAATGCAGACTGGAGGTGGGAGCCCAGCGCCACAGCTCGTGCTGGATGACATGGAGGAGCTGGTGTCGACAGTCATCAGTGTGGAGACTGTGGCCGGAGTCGAGGGACTGGACACTGCTCGACAGGACCCAACACAACTGCAACAGGGTGAGTGACCACCAGGTACTGGGGGAACAGGTGGAGATGGCCACAATGGCACACATAATCAAGCCGAGCAAAGTTCACACCCACAATGACTCTGGATCATGGCCCTGATCTACAAGCTGACACAATGTACAATGCCATGCTGTCTGAATGTCAACATGTATCATGCGGCTACATACATGTGGACACATTGTAATACACCATCTCCCCTTCACATTGCAGGGGCACCGTCAACACCTCCTGCAGAGCAGTCCCAGCCACTCTTCACTGATGAGGAGGAGGACACCCCCAGCATCGACACCCAAGCCCTCCAAGACATCATTGACATCATCCGCAACTCACCTCCAGGATCAGGACAGCCCAGCAGCATCGAGGAGATCCCACCAACTACCCAAACCACCCAGCAGGAGGTACCCACAGCCCAGCAGTCTCCCAAGATCCCCAGGACAACATATGGCCTTCAAACGCCGTGTGCTGGAGGGCCAGAGGGAGACGGCTGAGCAGGTGTGGGTGGGGTTCGACATCATGGCTACCAAACTGGACGCCATCCATGGGCTTCTAGGTCCCATCAGGGGCCAGCTCCAGTCCCTAAAGGACACCCACTGCCTGCTCCATGGTCTCCAACGAGCCCTGACTGACATTGCTGGAGTCATGGGGCAGAGAGAAGAACACCTGTCCTCTCAAAGTGGCTCCAGCGATCCCAGCCGTGAGATGGCACAGATGCGGAGGCTTATGGAGCACATGGTGCAGATGGAGGTGGAAAGGATGGCAGCCACCGCTGCACATCAACGAAATGTAGCTGGGATCTACCATGCCCTGAAGATCCTCATCATGGCATTGCTGCTACAAGGTGTTGCGCTGATGAATGCTGCTGCCCCCACACCATCCACATCTCCGCCCCCTGGTGTGTCAGTGCCTCACAGTGCGGCAGGCATATCCACTGCGGCACCTGATGTGTCACTGCCACACAGTGCCGCAGCCGGTACTGCAACACCCACAGGTGGGGCAGAGCACACATCCGAGGACGAGAATGTGGATGGGTTTGAGTTCAGAATGAGGCAGTAGCATTCATTTCCGTCACCTGGCCTGTTTCTGCTTGGTGCTGCACATGGCCCCATGACCTTCCACTGACCCCCGATACACTCCGCTGCACTCACCTTGGACCGCGACATGGACTGCCATATCCTGTTTGATGACCAATGACACGGTGACCAGACTGCGGACTATACCCTTCCTCTTATGCAGTACTTGTTATCCCCGGAAGGACTCTGGCTGGCCCTCCATGGGCTCATATTATGAAGGGTGCTTGGCATGTCCCTGTACCGCTCCAGCTGCAAAACTCCACTGGATGTGCAATAAACATTCAGTAACGCACTGCTGTGTCATTTCTTTCATCATTCATGTATTAATGTGTGGATGAATGTAGGGACAGTGATTTCCCTTTAAGTCAATGATGCTCATCTAGTGGGATGCCAGTCACAGTGTGCTACATTGCCTATTGTGTACCGGGTGCCGTGGACACTACAACAGGGACACACGCATTAGTCACTTCCTTGTCTGAACATGGACTGGACCGCGACTAGAGCCCCTGAGTCATTGTTGCAAGCCCTGCGCTGGCCCTGTGTACGCCAGGCCAGACCACTCCACTTAGGCTCTGAGGGGGGCCCACATAGCTACCTGTCGCAGGCGTACTCGCTGGTGGTGTGAAGGTCACTGGTCTAGTTGTCAGCATGTCACGGCCACTCCCTGAGGGCAGATTTGCATACACACCAAACCCATCCGGCACAGGCACCACAGGCCACGTGACCCCACAAATATAAGGGGGCGACAACATCACATTCTCCTCTGCCAGGGGTGACTGGATGACGGACGCTCCACGGTTCTCAATCATAAAGGGCCCATGAGTTGTTGCGCACAGGGTCAGTGGCACCTGAAGCCTTGCGGCCATCACTGGCCTAACACTACTTGGTGCTGACTGGCGTTGCACAGGGTTAGTGGCACCCAAGGCCTACCACCAAGTGACGCTGACTGGCGTTGTACAGGGTTAGTGGCACCAAAATAGCTGAGCGGGTGTGTTGCCTGCGATGATGATGTGTGCACTCATGTGGTCTCCGCCACTGATGACTCAGGACTCAGCGTCAGGTGTGGGACCTGCTGGGTCTCGGGGCGGGTCGGCATGATGTGGACCATGCCATGGTGGCGGGACCGGGGCCTGGAGTTTGCACTTTCACGTGGTGTGCCCACTGGTGGACACACCGGTGGCAGCAGGTGGACAGTGGGGCCTGGGTGCACAGGGGTGGCGGTGTCTCTCTCTCGCCCTTCCTTTCCTTCTCTTTCTCTCACTCGCTCTCCCTTCTCTCTCTATCTCTCTCTCCATTCCTTTCCTTCCCTCTCTTTCTCTCTCTGGCTTTCTTTCCTTCTCTGTTTCTCTGTGCCTCTCCCTTTGATGTGCGCATGGCACACGTCCTGATTTTGTGCTTTATTTTCCAGGCTGTGACGTCGAGATTGTCCCTGACGGACCCGACAGGAGTCTTCCGCATTGGTGTTTGGTTGTTACTTCAGTGCTGTGTGACTGTTTCTCGTTCTTCTGGCCACACATGTGTGGTTTTTTTTGGCAATGTGTGTCCACCGTGGAGGTAAATTTAGGGGCAGTTATCGCGGGAATACTGGTGTTGTCTGCAGTTTGCACCAGCTTGTGAATGGGGTGTTAAATCTATCTCCAACTTTTGGTGTGTTAAGGTGGAAATAAATCGGAGATAAGTCCTTGTGAATATCCCTGTAAGTCTTTCCCACAGCTGCTGAACTTTCAGATGCCTCTGTCTTCCAGAATTCTTAAATAGAGCCAGTCTGCCTCCTTCTAGCTTGACCATACAACCCACGAGCTGGAGTGATGATACCTTAATATACTGAGTGCCAAGTGCATAATTCATGACAGCTTTGAAATCTTTAAGGAAACACACAGATTGTCATCCTCTGTGGTCAATGAAATGTGGATTTATATCTATGTGCAGGTCCTGATTTGCTACGTTTTGGATTTCACAAACATTCCCAGAAGTACCCCTAGAAAGCTAAAGCACCGAAAGGTTTTGAAGTATACTTCTTAGAATGTCATGTGAAACTTCCATGGCCTCCTACTTCCCCTGTATAGCGCCCTCCATAGAGGGAAAATCTCAATAGGGACAATGCAAGCCCCAATGAAAACACATTTTTTCCTGCTTTTCCACCCTAGCAATGGAGTTACTCAAGCTCTTGTTGGTGATTTCTCTGACCATTCCCACAGTTTAAAGAGGTTGAAATGGTCTTTGGTAGTGACCTCAAAGTACATGACTCTTAGGGGTATATTTACAAGAATTGCTGCTAGCCAGTTTTTACATTGGTTAGCAGCAATTTTCTTAATGCTGTCTATAACCGAAAACGATCTCCCTTTTCTTGACATATTTACAATACATTGCTACATAGCGATAGTATCAGCTAGCCGTGGGGAAAAAATGCTGCTAGCACTAACATCAAGGTGACAACAAATTTGAAATTAGCAAGAGAAAAGTAATAAAAGGCCAATTAGAGGCAAGCATTTTCACGTTAGTCAGCCCAACATCACTTTTCAGCCTCTAGAGGCAAAAATAGCCTATAAGTCCACCTCCAATGACAAAAAATAAAAACAATGAAATGCAGAATGGAGCAGTCAGGGCCAAGTACAGCTCAGGTCAACAACCCCCCCCAGCCTCACAACTGCTAGGCTGACCAGCCAGCGCCACAGGGGAAGAGGAATAGCAGAATCAGGGCCTAATGTATGAAAAGAGGTGCATTGCTGGGAGGAAAAAACAGTGATGCAGCATTTTTCATAGTGCCATCCTTGTGACACCATGGCAGCAGATGCCTGGATGCCTGGAAGCGCGGACAGTTGGTGGGCTGCGTCTGAGACCGGGAATGGGAGGCGGCGCTGCTGTGGAGTCACTGCGGCCTGGTGGAGGAGGTAGGCCACGTCGGGCCCAATCTGTGGGCCGTGGTGGTAGACATTAAGGTGTCGGCGAACGTCCTTACCTGGTGGCAAAGTCTGGCAGGTCGCATGGAGACATGTTGCTGACTTGTGTGAGAAGACTACCTATTGCCCCTTGGAGCTGTGATTGGTAGAGGCTCTCTTGTCCACTGACATAGGGAGGTCTACATTGCACAACACGCGCCACCCCTACACTGGGGAGCACAGAGGAGATTGCCAGTGGTGGACCACGCCTCTGTGCATCACAGGAGGAGGATGTGAAGGGTGAGGCCCCTGAGCTGTGTTGAACTTGTGTGGCAGGAGCACTGCAACTTCATAGCTAAGGGGGCCCTGTTGTATCACCTGCATCGGGAGGTTCCCCAGCTGACTTGGCGGAGACTGCTGTTCCCAGGCTTGTGAAACCCCGCCTGTCTGAGGCTCCTGCTGTGGTAGTCACAGATTCAGAGAGACAGCAGCAGATTGAGCCCTGAAGTCATTGTCCAGGTGAGGAGAAGGCGCACACCATGCCCTGAGTAATCCCTGTGCTGCGGCTGACCTACACCACCGAGGGCACTGCACAAGACTGGTGGGAGCTCCACTAACTGGTTGTAATTGCTGATATCGGCCATTGCTGGCCGCGGGTGCCAGGGGCACGGGGTTGTTTCAGACCCAGGCCCTTGGGCACACTGCTTGATCTGCCGCCACTCACTGGGCCACTGGGGAACATGGAATGTGGTCGCCACTGGTAGATGGAAGGAGGCGACCGTGTGGTGCTGCCATTCCTTTCCTTTGAGGGCCGCAATAGAGAAAATCACAGTCAACTTCATCCAGGAGCGTGTAGATCATCACAAGCTGACTTGCAAGGTACAGGACATTGAGCAAGAACTGGCCAAGGTCTCCGAGTACCCTGAGCACAGCATTGGAGGTGTAGCAGCTAATGGTGCATGTGAAGTCACTGCCAGGAACAGCGGAGGGTGTGGAGGGCTGCTCTCAGCGTAACAACGTGAGGGTGTTGGGTCTGTCTGAGGGAGCAGAAGGGGCTGATGGAGTGACATATTCTGAGACATGGTTGCTTGACCTACTACCACCAGGTACATTATCCCCATTCCTTGTTGTGGAGCAGGTCCATCGAGTGCTGGTGAGCTGCGCACTGCTGGGGACAGGTCCAAGACCCTTTCTCTTCCTACAGGGATTGTGATGCTGTCCTGAGGAGGGTATGCAAGCTGGGGGAGGTGAAAGTGGAAAACGCCACAGTTATTTTCTTCCCTGACTATGTCACCGGGGTGCAGAGGCAGAGGGGCTCATCTTAAGTGGTTAAGCGATGCCTCTGAGAGTTGGGCATTAAATACTCCCTCCTCTACCAGTAAAGGCTGCGAGTGAAATCAGATGTTGATACGCAAACCATTGAAGCAGCTGAACAGATCTGGACCTTGCTGCAATTTACTGAATGCAAGGTGCTGCGGACAGGGAGTGAAGGTCTGCGCAACAAGCTGTCATTCGTGGAGCCAGTCCTACTGGGAGGCATGGGTAGAGCAGGCATCCCCACCACATCTATAAGCCACCCCCAATCTGCAGCAGGTTATACAAGATAGGTGGATGGCGCTAAATGCAGCAGCAACGATGTGTAATCGCCCTCAGAGACAGGATCCCAACACTTCCCCTGATTGCTACCCCAGTGACCTGGCCTCCACTGTGATCTAGTCATATGGTGCAGAGCCCGTGCAGCCCCCGGATGTGACTCCTTAGACGGCTGATAACCTAATTTAATGTTGATTGGTTGTGCATCTCTCCTTCTTCCACGGTTACAGACAGCTTTGGAGAGTATTTGGTTTTCTGTAGTTCCTGGTCTCCAGCATCCTGTTGCTGGAGTTCCAGTGTACAGAGGTCAGCACTTAGAGGGGATCAGGTCCAGTTGTCACCCAAAGGGAACGCAGCAGTTGTTCAGGAGAGTGATGCATGTCAGGGGTGGTGCTGGTGGTGATCTCCTTGATGCTCCGAGCTGCAATTGCAGGAGGTCCATGTTATGTGTTATGTTATGTTAGGTGTACTTCTAGAGCGCACGAGTCACCCGGGGGCATCTCGGCGCTATACCTAGTAGTTCGCTGAACGGGAAGTGAAAGGGGGAAAAACACAGTCGCAAAAGAGCCATGAGAGATCAGAACAGAAAGGTTTTCAATTGTTTCCTAAAGATTGTAAGGGAGGAGCAGTTACGTATGGAAATGGGAAGCGAGTTCCAATAACGTGGCGCAAGATATGAGAAAGCCTTCCCCCCAGTACAGGTAAGGCGGATTCTGGGGGTCTTCAGGAGCTCCATAGCATTAGACCTTAAGTTGAGAGTAGTGGTCCTTTTTGTTAGTTTGTTTGCTAGATATTTGGGACCTTTACCATTCAAGGCCTTATACGTAAGGCAGCAGGTCTTAAAGTGTGATCGTTTCGAGATCGGGAGCCAGTGGAGGTCTAGAAGCAGAGGGGCTGAAGGCGAGCCTGCAGGGTGATTTAGGATCATTCGAGCAGCGGTATTCTGAATGACCTGTAGCTTCTTTAACAGCGACGGGCCAAGTTCAGCCAACAGAGCATTGCCGTAATCAAGGCGACAGATCACCATGGCCTGGACTAGTGTTCTGCGGTGCTTGATGGGGAGATAAGGAAGGATATTCCGAAGAAGCCGAAGGCTAAAATAGCTGGAGCTGGCGATTGCTGCTACATGTTCCTTCATGGAGAGTGCCTGGACAAGTTTAAAGCCCAGATTTTTCACTACTTGTTTGGGAGCCGGTGCGGTACCCAGCTCTCGTGGCCACCACTCCTTGGACCAAGAAAGAGAAGCTTTCCCAACTAACAGGATCTCTGTTTTACTCGGGTTCAACTGGAGATAATTCTCAGTCATCCAATTGGAGATGGTGATCATTTAAGCTGCAAAACGTAGGTGTTCTGAAGTTGCTTTTGGATTGATTTTAAAGATAAGCTGGGTGTCGTCCGCGTATGAGATTATCTCGAACCCGCATGACTCTGCTATTTTAGCTAAAGGGGACATGTACAGATTGAACAAGGTGGGGCTGAGACAAGAACCCTGGGGAACACCTTTGTCCAGACAGCATTTGTCTGAACGAAAAGGTCCCAGCATGATTGTTTGGTTTCTATCCGCAAGGAAGTTTTGTAGCCATTTCAGTGCTTGGTCTTGGATGCCACAGGAACGCCATCTCTCCGACAGCTTAGTGTGGGCAATAGTGTTGAATGCTGCGGAGAGATCCAGGAGAACCAGAATAGCTGATCCTTCGGCATCCATTTCTTGCCTCAGTGAGTCAGTAACTGCCAAGATTGCAGTTTCAGTACTGAAACCTGGAAGAAAACCTGATTGCGAAGGGTCTAGAAAATTGTTTGATTCAAGGTAGTGACTCAGCTGTTTATTTATGGCTGATTCAAGTGATTTGCCCAACAAGGGCAGTAGTGATATGGGACGATAGTTACCGAGCACAAGGGGTCTGCCGTCGGTTTTTTCAGGATGGGGCGGACAAACGCTTCCTTCCAGATGGGAGGGATAACGCCCGACCTGAAGGAGCTATTGAAGATTCCTTGTACTTCCGGGGCGCAACATGAGGCTATGAGGGTCATAGTTCTCGGGGGGCACGTGTCACTAGGGAAACCAGATTTTGCAGATGAGAGCAAAGTGTTAACTTCCGTTAAGTAGAGGGATTCAAATTGTTTGAGCTTGGCGGGGGTCTTCTGGTTAATTACAACGGAGCTTGCAAGGGAAGTTGTGGTCTGAGCTAATGGAGATGGGAAATTAGCATAAATCAGATTAATGTTATCCTCAAAGTGGGTTGCAAGGGAATTGCAGAGTTCCTGTGACTCC
Source organism: Triturus cristatus (assembly GCF_964204655.1). Classification (NCBI taxonomy): domain Eukaryota; kingdom Metazoa; phylum Chordata; class Amphibia; order Caudata; family Salamandridae; genus Triturus; species Triturus cristatus. The sequence goes on from NC_140590.1 coordinate 849,834,790, forward strand.
ATTTGAGGCAATCTACAGGCTTGGGGGGAGACAAAGTCTTTGACTATGTTGAATAAAGTTTTTGAAGAGTTGGTAGCTTGATCAATTTGTTTTAGGATGAAGGATTTCCTTGCTACTTTTATGTTCCGATGATATTTAGATAAGGATTGTTTATAGGTGAGCCGGTCCATGAGGGTTTGACTGGTTCTCCAGCATCTCTCCAGGGCTTTGCACCTGGATTTTTCTGCGCTAAGCTCTCCTGTATACCAGGGGGCTGATTGTCGCTGTTTGGAGGGACGGATTTTTCCCGCGGGAATTAGGGAATCAAAAACTGTAGTTAATTTGGTGGTGAAATTCTTCAACCGTCCGGAGGCATCTAAAACTGCCGGAGTAGGTGCCTGTGGCAGGGAATTGTAGGCGGCCTCGAAGGCTTCTAAGGATAAGTTGTTCCAAGGTCTGCGGAGTTGAAAGGAGCGAGTTTCAGATCCCGGTAGTACATTGGTAAACTGCCGTCGTATGGAGAAGGGGACCATGTAGTGATCAGACCATGTTAAGGGAAGGGGGGGAGCTCAAGTAGATGCACAATATTGGTAAAGATTAGGTCAAGAGCGTGGCCTGCCCTATGCGTGGGGGCCATTGAAAGTAGGGAAAGCCCAATTTGGTTTAGGCTATTTAGGAGGTTGGTCATCTCTAGGTTCCCTGAGGCTTCACCATGAAAATTGAAGTCCCCAAGTAAGATAAAATTGCTGGATGCTAAGATTTGGAGGGCGATCAACTCGACTAGTTCATTCGAGAAGTGGGACCTGGGCCCCAGGGGCCGATAGATCAGAGCCCCGTTCCAGCTGTCCGATGGTGATCTAATGAGCTTAAAGAAGCCTAGTTCGAGACTAGCCGTACAATGTGTGGCAGTCCATTGGACGTTTAGGTGGTCTTTGAAGGCTATTGCGATCCCGCCCCCCTGTTTTCCCTGTCTATCCAAGTGGATACATTTATAGCCATCAGGTATTGCTAGGTTAATCTGGGGGTGATTTGAGAGGACGCATTTCTGACCTTTTGTTTTGGTGCAGGGCAGCGCAGCAAGGTTCTTTGCAGCGCTGTCCAGCACCCAGACATCTTAAATGTGGGCCCAAGTGTTTGTACCAATTTTAAGACCAGCTATTTTCTGGCCTTACAAAACTGCCTCTAACGGCAGGTTTTTGGGTTTCTCGACGTACTGAAATTTCCTTCTAGATATCGCGTTGTGTGTTAAGCTGCAGTTTTTTCACAGGAACGCTTACCTTGCATCTCATTTTCGTTAAGTCCCGGTAACAGAAGTGGCGATCTTGAAAATTCACCTTTACAGTGGAAAGTTGCTGCTAACTCAGTTAACGCAACTTGTAAATACGGCGGTAAAAAAAAGCCGCCGTAATATCAAATAAATGTCGCTATGGTGGCGTTAAGTTCTTGTAAACATGCCCCTTAATGCACCCAAACTTCCAGGGAAAACAATGGGGCATATGTACAAGGAGTTAACGCCGTCATTGCATCAATTGTTTGATACGTCTGGAAACCTGACCTATCTGTCAGCGCTAAATTGACTCATTGCTGCAGTTGTATCACAAGCATGATGCAACTCCAGCAATGCATGGGGCCAGCCTATCCCTGTGGCACCGCGTCAACCATACGCCTGCCATGAGGCAGGCTGAAAGTACTGACACAGTGGCGTCCGGCAATTGTTGCAGTGAAATCTGATGGATTTCACTATGCCAGTCCTATGAGGCTTTGTTGCGTGGGAGCAGCCACCCTGCATACATCATACCTGATGCAGGTATAAATTGGCACAGGGCTTCATAAGGTCGTGCATAGGCCTAGATGCTGCACTTTGCAAATACTCATGAATAAGCCCCCCAGTCTTTTTCCCCTACGCTGGTGCACAATGGCTGCCATGTGACAACACAGGCATCCTTGCGCCATGGTGCAAGGGTGACTGTGTTACGGAGTTGATTGATGTGGCTTCATCACTTCTCGAGAAGTCTGCAGGTGTGTCTGCACTAGAGGAGGGTGGGAATGAACAAGTTGGCCTTCTTGGAGTGTTGTTTGCCCTGCCTTTTCTTGAGGGGTGCCAGGGTGTCGGTGCAGTTGGAGATCCAATGGTGGATGCTGCGTGCTGCAGTGTTGTTCGTTGTAGGCGTTGATGGAGTGGTGGTGCTGAGGGAGTTGACGAGAAGTTCTTCGGTGACCTTGACCCAGCTGCAATGGAGGGGGCGATGATGGTGTACTGTGGGCATGGTGAAGACGTGATCTATACAATGATGGTCGGTCCAGGATAGTCCAGTCGTGTGGCTGTAGTTCAGCTTCCCGCTGACAGAGAAGAGGTGCTTGAGCGTGTGTCCGGCTATGTGGGTTGGTGCAGTGACTAGCTGCTTGAGTCCAATGTTGGTGAGGTTCCCCAGAAGGGTAGTGGTGTTCTGGTCACTGGGGTTGTCCAGGTGGAACTTGAGGTCTCAGAGTAGGATGTAGTCGGTCGATGGGAGAGCCTGGGGTGCAATGAGGTCTACAGGGGCATCGGTAAATGGGGGTCCATGGCCCGGGGGGGCCTGTAGATGAGGGTGCCGCAGAGGATGGTGTTGGTCCAGATGTGGAAGTGGAGGTGTTCCATGGTCACCGTAGCGTCATTAGAGTGCGTGTCTGTCAGAGTGTGGTTTTGTAGAAGATGGCAATGCCTCCTCCTGGACGGTCGGGGTGTTCCTTGCGGGTGATTAAGTAGTCTTCAGGGAGGGTGATGGCGATGTCCGGTCCGGAGCAGAGGTTGGTTCAGGTTTCCATGAAGAAGGCGATGTCTGAAGAGGTTGCATTTAGGAGGTCCCAGATGTCTGTGGTGTATTTGTGGAGGGACCGCACACTGAGGAGGATGGAGTTGAGATGGTCGTGTGCTCTGTTGGTTGGCAGGGTGCAAGAGGTGCTGATGTGCTGATGTGGCAGAGGGAGGGTGCAGTTTAGACAGGCGCAGGGTGCAAGGGTATTCTTCAGTGATGCTAGATGGCAGGCACGTGGTGTCCAGGGTTGAGGGCGAGGAGGGTGCTGGCATTGTAGCAGTGGAGTGTCTGAGAGGTAGGGTCCCTGGTGCTGGGCACTGTACAGAGCCTGATGGACACAGACAGGCTTGTCTTTGGCTTCCCTTCGGCACACCAGTGGCATGCCCGCTGTGCATGACCGCAGAGCATCCCTAAATAAGTAATGTTGCTGGGGGGCTGGACCGCTGTGAGGTGTTAGACATGGGAAAGGACACTTGAGGGGGAAGCGACATGGGTGATCGCAGCAGCAACGAAGAAGGGGATAGGGATAAAGAAACTGCAAAATAGCACAGGAAAAACAAAGCTAAACACAGTGAAGATTAACAAATATAGTAAAAGGTAGGAAAGCCACAGAGAAGAGCAGAAATATGAACAGGAACAGCAGACGATAGGAACAGGAGGGCAGTCAAGCTGCAGAGCAGTGATGCTCTAGCACTGGACCATCAGGGATGAGGCGCAGGCAGGAGCCTGCAGTGGAGGAGGGACTCAAACACCTGACCTCTGTGTCAGAGGAACCGGCAGCAGCAGATGGGGACAGCAGCAGCTGCTACCAGACGGCGCAGCACTGTGGAAAGAGGAAGTCCACAAAGGGTTAGTTCCCCATACACCCAAATGCAAACTAACAGGGGGCAAGGAAAGGCAGCAGCACAGGGTTGCCTCTTCTGATCTGACTTTGATGACAAGATTCCGTGTTCTGCACTTTCCCAGTGAGTACCAGCGGATCTAGCAGCATACCCAAGGGCCTGGGCCAGAACAGGCCTCCTTGCCCATGGCACCCACTGCCACTGTTCTCAGTGAATTGAGCAAGTTAGTTGTTGAGTACACCACCAGTCTTGTGCGATGCCCTCCGTGATGTAGGGTAGCCGCAGCGCAGGGATTGCTCAGGGCACGGTGTACGTCACCCACAGGCACTAGGCTTAGGCCCAACTCGCCCCAGGTTCTCCTCCGCTACGCGTCCCACCTTCTCCTCATCTGGACATTGACACCGGAGCTCAATGTACTGCACTCTCTCTAAATCTGTGACTCAGCCAACAAGAGCCTCAGCCAGGTGGGATTTCACCAGCCTGGGTACAGCAGTCGCCGCCAAGTCTGCCGTGGAACCTCGTGATGCAGGTGTGGCAACAGGGCCCCCTTCGGCTCAAAATTGCAGCGTTCCCACCACACAAGGTTGGTACATTTCAGGGGGCTCACCCTCCTCAGCGTCCGGCCAGCACAACATCCTATTGCCTGTGATACAGAGAGGCATGGCACATCATTGAGGATCTCCTCTATGCACCCTGGGGTAGTGATGAATCGTATTATGCGATGCAGACCTCCCTCCATTGGTGTGCAGGAGCACCTCTTCCATTCACAGCTCCAAGGGGCACCAGGCATTCTTCCCACACAGGTCAGCAATGTGTCTCCATGCAACCTGCCAGATGTCACCACCAGGTAAGGGCGATCGCCGCACCTCAATGTCTACCACCACGGCCTAGCAACTCCACAGCACCTCCGCATCCCAGCGAGGTCTCCGGGCCCCGGGTACTGTTCGCGCTTTCAAGGTTTTTGATTCCATGGTGTTGCAAGGAGTGCGCAATGATGAGTGATGCATCGCTGGTTTGGCACAGCGATGCGTCTCTTTTCATAGATGTAGCCCTGAATTTCCTATTCCAATGGGACTCCGGCTGGTCATCCTAGCTATTGGGGGGCATAGGTGTGTGTTGGTCTGTGCTGCACTTAGCCCTGGCTGCTCCATTATGCATTCAATTGATTTTATTTCCTACTTTTCATTGGAGGTGGACTTATAGACAATTTTTGCCTCTAGAGGAAAAAAGTCACGTTGCGCTGACTAACGTGAGTTTTTTTGCCGCTAATGGGCCTTTCGTCAGATTTCGCCCGCTAACGTCAGAATTTGTATCACCTTCACTCTAGTGTTACCAGCAGTTTTCACCGCAGCTACTTGAAACTATCGCCATGTATCGACGTATTGTAACAGGTTGATAGCTTTTGGTGATAGGCAGCATTCAGAAAACTGCCGCTAACTAGCGTTAGCATTAGTTATCGGCAGTTCTTTTACATATGCCCCCATGTTTTGGAAAGCCTCCTTTCCTACATTTAAGTGAGATTTACAAGTGCAGATCTGTCTGCACTCAGGGCAGAGAAGTCCACACTTGTAAATGGTTTTACACATGTGAAGAGTTACTTTGTGAATTCCAAGCAGACATAAAGAAAGTAAATCCAGTCATAAACTTATGTCATGTCTGTTATGTTATGTTATGTTATTGTGAATTTCTAAAGCTCGCGCTCACCTGCCGGTCTCTTGGCGCTGGGATTAGTGTTGGAATGATCAAAACAGGTCCAGTCTAATTGTGTGTTTGAGTGAAAAGCCCAGTCTTTAGCATTTTTCTGAATCGCGGATAAACCACTTTAAGTCTCAGGGTTGTAGGCAGAGAGCTCCACAGTTTCAGGCCCAGTGTAGAGAACAGTGACCCACCTGTCCGTTTGTGTCTGAATCTTGGAACTGCCAATAGATTCATGTGCATGGATCTTAAGGTGCGCTAAGGGGGATATTTGAGGATTCTCGAGGATATGTATTTGGGACCCATACCGTGTATGGCTTTGAATAGGATGCATCCTGTTTTAAACAGAAAATGATGCTCCACCAGGAGCCAGTGAAGCTCTTTCAGCAGCGGTATAATAAGACATTGTCTGTCTTGTTGGTAAATAATTCTGAAGCTTGATTCTGTATCAATGCAGATGATGTTTCTGATTTTGTGGGAGGCCAAGGTACATCGAGTTTCCGTAATCAATTTTGGAAAGAATCAGGGCAATAGTGATTTGGATGCTGGCCTCTCTGCTGAAAAATCTTCTGATCTTTCGCAGTTTCCGAAGTTGGAAGAGGCATGCAGAAGTAACTGAACCAATCTGCGTACTCATAGAATGATCTTAGTCTATTTGTATGCCCAGGCTCTTAATCGTGGACTTAGGGAGAGCTGCAAAACCCAACTCTAAGGGCCCGTGTGCAGGAGTCCAATGCAAGAGTTTGTTTTTGGGGAAAATGATTTCAGTTCTTTCCGAATTCAGTTAAGCTGATTGCTCTTTGTCCAATTTTTGCTGAATAGCATTGAGTTTCTAAGAAACTCCTCTGATTTTGTTGACTCTTCAATGGTAAAACTTAGCTGCATATTGTCAGCATAGTTGAAAATCTTGATCCCCATCTGACGGAGTCTGCATATGAGTGGACGTATATACACATTGAAGAGTATCGGGGAAAGAGAGGAGCCTTGCGGAACTCCAGAACTCATATTTACAGTATTGGACTTGTAGGGTGAGAGCCACACTGATTGCTTGCGGCCCTCTAAAAAGTATTTGAACCAACTCAAAGCAGTGCCTCTGAGACCAGCTGCAGCAATAGGATTCAACAATATTTCATGGTTAACGGTATCTAAGGCTGCAGACAGGTCCAAGAGAATCAAGGCCTGCGTGCGGTCCTCATCTGTTTTTTCTTTTAGATCATCTATAATGGAGACTATGACAGAGTCTCTGGAATGTGATGGACGGAAACCTGCCTGATGGGTGTCTAAAAAATTAATTTCCTCTATGAAGGAGCTAAGAGATCTGGTTACATGCATCTCCAATAATTTAGCGGGAAAGGAAAGGAGAGATATAGGGTCTGTAGTTATCTAGCTCATGAGGATCAGTGCCTTGCTTTTTTTTGCAATGGGATGACCACTGCTTGTTTGAAAACTGACGGCACAGTACCTAGGGTTAAGGAAAGGTTCAAGAAGGCAAGCATGGTGTCTGGAAAAGCCAGATAGATGGATGTTAGTATATGGAGAGGGCATACCTCCTTCGGGGAGCCTGATTTTACTTTGTTTACGAGTTCAGAGAGAAGTTCTCTAAATAGGCAAGGAAAGGTGGCCAGAGAGGTAGAGTTGGTATTCCTTAGTGGTTCTTCTACAGCATTTTGGCTAGATTCGATTGAGTCTTGTTACATGTTCTGTTGTTTACATATGTTATTTTCCTCGTGCTTGCATGCACAAGCTCAACTTAATGTTATTGTTTGTACTCTTGGTTCATGGCACGATCAGCATGTTCTAGAATGGAACATGTGATCGTCCCAGGAATCAAGTGTTGGTCAGTTGGATACAGTTCCCGGCAATTGTAGTCCTGTAACCGGTGGTGCTTCCTGTATATTTCTTACCTTGGATTAAATTCACTTCAAAGTCATTTGAAGTTTGTGTATTTCAACTTAACAAATTTGGCGACGACCTAAGGAAGCACTGATTCTTCAAACCCACTTCCTCTCCGTTTTGAATTGAAATACTTTGTGCGCTGCAATTACTTGGTTAAAGGATTCCTGCTGGTCGGTAGGAATTTTCTGTTCGTGATACTTTCTGCCTGCTCACCGGGAGTTTTACTCTGGCTGGCTGTGTACAACGAGGAATTTACGCTGTTTGGCAGTTTGGCGCTACGCATCACAGAAGGGAACAATCATGGCGAGAGATATTTTAATATGGGTCTGAAGGTGCAGACCTTTTTTAGCGGTGCCTGTTTTGTTGAGAGTGTGGCATACGCAATCAGTGAGCACTTTCTCCCATGTTATGTTTCAAAACATAACCAACGCATCACTCACCGCATTCTGTGTGGAATTTTTGTCTTCGTTCCAATCCTTTTCGTCAGCAGCTTCTGATCTCCTCTCACTGCAGCACAGCCCCTCCTTTCACGTAGAACGTTCCTTTACGCTACAACGCATGACGCACTACACACGAAGCTTACTTTCAAAGGAATCCTCTTCAGCATAATTAACTCTTTCAGCAGACTACGATCAACACGATAATTTCTTCTCGGCGGACCCGTATTAATTTGATATACTACGCAAAGGTACTGTTTGCTGTTTGAAAAATTAATCAGTCTGCCTTCCTGAGACAGCGGATTCTTCTATTTCAGATATAATTCCTTGAGGTCACTCGTTTCATTTGAGTCTTTGAGTGGACGTCACTACACCATTTTCTTTCGTTCTAATGTGGGTCATTTATTTCATTTTATTTTCACATTTCTTTTGTGTGTTGAAATCAGTTTCCTTTAGACAGAACTATACTTTAATGTCTTCACATTAATTGCATTGTGTTTTATATATCTAGTATATTTCTATTCTAATTGCATCGGTGTGCATGTTCTGTTAATAATAATTATAACAATAATGTTTGCGCAAGGTTACACGCTTTCTCCCCCTCAATCTTATTGGGCAGCTGGTGGTTCGCCTTGTATGCCATGGATTGAATGGAAAGCTTATTTTTTGAATTACATTGAAACGTTGGATGCTAATGGTAAAATGAAACCACCTGAGCTAGGTCCTGAAGGTCTCAAAGCATTTAACCAGTTACCCAGAACAGATAGTAGTGGTGATAGTAATGTTTTTGATAAAGCCATTTCAGACTTCGATCGTTATAGTTCACCTAAAGTGTGTGTTGGCATTTCTAGGTATAAATTTTTTCAAAGGAAGCAGCTCACTGATGAGACTGTTGATTGTTTCGTTTCTGCACTTAAAACATTATCTTTAGATTGCAAGTTTGGTTCTCTACAAGAAGAGTTCATCAGGGACCACGTAGTAATGCACTCTAATAATTCCACAATACAGGAAAGATTATGGGTCAATGGTAACTCCGACCTCGAAAGCATATTAGCCATCGTAAGAAAATCTGAAATGTCCTGTAGGAGTGCTAAACAAGTTAAAGGTGAACCTAACTGTACTAATACTGATGTAGTTGCAAAAGTCAATGCAAAAGCTCGTCCTAGAGATCAAGATTTAAAGAACAAAAAGACTAATTTTAGAAGTAAAAATAGTGAAGAAAAAGATAATTTGAGATGCGACAGGTGTGGTAGTAAAACCCACCTTGCAAATTTTAAATTCTGTCCTGCTATCAAGCAGAAATGTTCCAACTGCAGTGTGGTCGGTCATTTTTCAAAAGCATGTAACAAAAGAAATTTGAGTAACAAAGTCAAATGCATTGATCAGACAGTTGAGAGTGATTGTTATGAACCTAGCACTAGTTGTAGTGATGCAAGTTCTTATGGTCTCAACATTAAAGATTCAGATCATCCCATTCTAAAATTTGACTGTTCTGTTATAAAAAAAAAAACATTTGTAATATGGTCATCGGTGGGGTGAATACAAAAATGTATGCAGATTCAGGTTCACCGTACTCAATTGTTAATGAGGCTGTATGGAATTCTGAATTTGTTCCTAAATTGGGTAATGTACTAGAAGTACCTGACATCAGTCCAGAGGGTTACTCTGGTCAAAGGATTGATATCCTTGGTTATAGGACACTAATTTTTAGATTTAAGGATCGCGTATGCACTGCAGAACTGTATGTGTCTAAAAAAGGACCTTCTGTATTAAGTTGGTTTGATCAAGGGAAATTAGATATTATTCTCAATCCTAACAGCCCAGATCCGGTAATGGTAATAGATGAATCCAATGGCTTCAGTAAACACTTATTACACAAGTTCCCCAGTGTTTTTAGAACTGATATAGGAAAGTTGATTGGTTTTAAACATGAGATCCGTCTAAAAAAAGATGCTTGTCCAAAAATCCACAAAGCACGCAACATTCCATTTGCTGTGCGTGAGGATGTTAGAAAAGAACTTGATTCATTAGTAAAAGATGGCATAATTGAGAGGATTGAATCCTCAGAGTGGGTTTCACCCATTGTCGTAGCTAAACGTGCTAATGGGAATATTAGATTATGCATTGATTTACGCCATTTAAATAACAACATTATAATCGATCAGTTTCCTTTACCTCGAATTTCAGAAATGTTAACTAATGTAGGGGGTGCTAATTTATTTTCCACTATCGATTTATCATCTCCGTACCACCAGATTGAATTACATGAAGATAGCAAGGATTATACAGCATTCATTACCCCGTTTGGTTGTTTCAGGTACAATAGAATGTCTTTCGGTTTAGCTTCTGCTGCAGCTATTTTTCAACGGGTTATGCAAGATATTTTAAAGAATTGTCATAATGCTATATGCTTCCAAGATGACATTCTTGTGTTCAGTGGTGACTCACAAACACATTTATCAGCATTAGAGAATGTTATCAAGGTTCTTTCTGATCATGGGTTAACCATTAAACATCCCAAGTGTAAATTTGGAGTGAAATCTGTTACTTATCTCGGTCACGAACTGTGTGATGAAGGAATCAAACCAAAAAATGATTTAGTTGAGGCTATCCAATCTGCTCCTCATCCTAAATCGAAAGATGACGTTCGTTCTTTTTTGGGTCTTACTGAATTCTACTCAAAGTACATACAGAATTTCTCTTGTCGTACATTTAACATAAGACAACTTACAAAAAACAAGAATACATTTTCGTGGTCAAAAGAGTGTGAATATGAGTTTAATGACGTAAAAAAAGCGATCTGTTCTGCTACTGCACTCTCAGGTTTTGATCCATCTCTTACTTGCATCATTACCACTGACGCAAGTTCAAAAGGTTTAGGAGCTGTTTTAGCACAAAAATCCCACACAGGTAAAGAATGCATAGTTGCTTATGCTTCTAGAGCACTAACACCTGCAGAGGAGAGATACTCCACCATAGAAAGAGAAACTTTAGCTTGTATATGGGCACTTGAGCACTTTAGGGTGTTCGTGTGGGGCAAGAAATGTATAATTAGGAGTGACCACAAACCATTAGTGCGTCTCTTAACCACAGAAGGTATGTTAAAGGCTTCAGCAAGAATTGCTCGTATGTCTATACGTCTCCAGGATTTCATTTATTCAATTGAATATGAACCGGGTAAAGAAAATGTAACAGCTGATTTTCTATCAAGGATGCCTTTACCACTGAAAGAATGTATCCACAATGAGTTGGATAATTTTCATATTGCGTTAGTTCATGATGAAGGTTCCATACCTATTGACCGCAATATTTGGCTTAAAGAATCTGAGAATTACTCAGTTTTGAAAGATGTCGGAAAATACATTGTCAGTGGTTGGCCCCATAAAAGAAACATCAGTACTGATCTTAGAGGTTTTTGGGAAATTAGAGACGAACTATCCTTAATAGATGGTATACTTAAAAGAGGTGATCGTGCAATTCCTCCGTGTAAATTGAGGAACAACATTGTTTCCCATGGTCATGAAGGTCATTGCGGAATTGTTAGAACCAAACAGAAAGTAAAAGACATGTCCTGGTGACCTGGCATGGATATCTTAATAGAACGTTTTGTGAGGGACTGCATCACATGTGCTAATGCTGATAAAACACTAATTTTAGAAGTAAAAATAGTGAAGAAAAAGATAATTTGAGATGCTACAGGTGTGGTAGTAAAACCCACCTTGCAAATTTTAAATTCTGTCCTGCTATCAAGCAGAAATGTTCCAACTGCAGTGTGGTCGGTCATTTTTCAAAAGCATGTAACAAAAGAAATTTGAGTAACAAAGTCAAATGCATTGATCAGACAGTTGAGAGTGATTGTTATGAACCTAGCACTAGTTGTAGTGATGCAAGTTCTTATGGTCTCAACATTAAAGATTCAGATCATCCCATTCTAAAATTTGACTGTTCTGTTATAAAAAAAAAAACATTTGTAATATGGTCATCGGTGGGGTGAATACAAAAATGTATGCAGATTCAGGTTCACCGTACTCAATTGTTAATGAGGCTGTATGGAATTCTGAATTTGTTCCTAAATTGGGTAATGTACTAGAAGTACCTGACATCAGTCCAGAGGGTTACTCTGGTCAAAGGATTGATATCCTTGGTTATAGGACACTAATTTTTAGATTTAAGGATCGCGTATGCACTGCAGAACTGTATGTGTCTAAAAAAGGACCTTCTGTATTAAGTTGGTTTGATCAAGGGAAATTAGATATTATTCTCAATCCTAACAGCCCAGATCCGGTAATGGTAATAGATGAATCCAATGGCTTCAGTAAACACTTATTACACAAGTTCCCCAGTGTTTTTAGAACTGATATAGGAAAGTTGATTGGTTTTAAACATGAGATCCGTCTAAAAAAAGATGCTTGTCCAAAAATCCACAAAGCACGCAACATTCCATTTGCTGTGCGTGAGGATGTTAGAAAAGAACTTGATTCATTAGTAAAAGATGGCATAATTGAGAGGATTGAATCCTCAGAGTGGGTTTCACCCATTGTCGTAGCTAAACGTGCTAATGGGAATATTAGATTATGCATTGATTTACGCCATTTAAATAACAACATTATAATCGATCAGTTTCCTTTACCTCGAATTTCAGAAATGTTAACTAATGTAGGGGGTGCTAATTTATTTTCCACTATCGATTTATCATCTCCGTACCACCAGATTGAATTACATGAAGATAGCAAGGATTATACAGCATTCATTACCCCGTTTGGTTGTTTCAGGTACAATAGAATGTCTTTCGGTTTAGCTTCTGCTGCAGCTATTTTTCAACGGGTTATGCAAGATATTTTAAAGAATTGTCATAATGCTATATGCTTCCAAGATGACATTCTTGTGTTCAGTGGTGACTCACAAACACATTTATCAGCATTAGAGAATGTTATCAAGGTTCTTTCTGATCATGGGTTAACCATTAAACATCCCAAGTGTAAATTTGGAGTGAAATCTGTTACTTATCTCGGTCACGAACTGTGTGATGAAGGAATCAAACCAAAAAATGATTTAGTTGAGGCTATCCAATCTGCTCCTCATCCTAAATCGAAAGATGACGTTCGTTCTTTTTTGGGTCTTACTGAATTCTACTCAAAGTACATACAGAATTTCTCTTGTCGTACATTTAACATAAGACAACTTACAAAAAACAAGAATACATTTTCGTGGTCAAAAGAGTGTGAATATGAGTTTAATGACGTAAAAAAAGCGATCTGTTCTGCTACTGCACTCTCAGGTTTTGATCCATCTCTTACTTGCATCATTACCACTGACGCAAGTTCAAAAGGTTTAGGAGCTGTTTTAGCACAAAAATCCCACACAGGTAAAGAATGCATAGTTGCTTATGCTTCTAGAGCACTAACACCTGCAGAGGAGAGATACTCCACCATAGAAAGAGAAACTTTAGCTTGTATATGGGCACTTGAGCACTTTAGGGTGTTCGTGTGGGGCAAGAAATGTATAATTAGGAGTGACCACAAACCATTAGTGCGTCTCTTAACCACAGAAGGTATGTTAAAGGCTTCAGCAAGAATTGCTCGTATGTCTATACGTCTCCAGGATTTCATTTATTCAATTGAATATGAACCGGGTAAAGAAAATGTAACAGCTGATTTTCTATCAAGGATGCCTTTACCACTGAAAGAATGTATCCACAATGAGTTGGATAATTTTCATATTGCGTTAGTTCATGATGAAGGTTCCATACCTATTGACCGCAATATTTGGCTTAAAGAATCTGAGAATTACTCAGTTTTGAAAGATGTCGGAAAATACATTGTCAGTGGTTGGCCCCATAAAAGAAACATCAGTACTGATCTTAGAGGTTTTTGGGAAATTAGAGACGAACTATCCTTAATAGATGGTATACTTAAAAGAGGTGATCGTGCAATTCCTCCGTGTAAATTGAGGAACAACATTGTTTCCCATGGTCATGAAGGTCATTGCGGAATTGTTAGAACCAAACAGAAAGTAAAAGACATGTCCTGGTGGCCTGGCATGGATATCTTAATAGAACGTTTTGTGAGGGACTGCATCACATGTGCTAATGCTGATAAAACACTTGTTACTCTTAAACCCAACATTGATGATCCCTATATCCCAGATTTTCCCTGGCATACTATTGCTATGGATATAATGGGTCCTATTGGACCTAATTCCAAGTATGTTTTGGCAACAATTGATGTGTTTTCCAAATGACCAGTTGTCAAAGTAGTTGATTAAGTGGATACTGATTCAGTTCTTTCCTTCCTGGATGATACTTTCACTGAAGAGGGACTACCAGTACGTCTTATTACTGATAATGGTGTCCAATTTTTATCCAACAAAGCTAAAGCGTATTTTAATAGAGTGGGCATTATTCATTGCACTACTTCATTATATAATCCCAGCGGAAATGGTATTATTGAAAGATTCAATAGAGTCCTCAAGGGTGCAATCCAAGTTACTGGGATTAATAATGACAAATGGGAATTACAAATTCAAAAAACTGTATGGATGTACAGGACCTCTTCTAATGTTATGACCGGTTACTCTCCTTTCGAAATTATGAGTGGTAGACTCCCAAGAACTAAATGCAATCCTGCCTGGTTGACTTCCTCTACAATATCAAATTTGGATTTTGATACTGTAAAGGAAAATCTTCTGAAGAATCACTTTAGTGTTAAAGAACGGTTTGACAAAAAGAGAGGCTCTGCACATGACCCCATTGTTAAAGTGGGTATGCTTGTTAAAGTTAAGAAACCTTGGAAAGTCATAAAAGGTGAGAGCCATTTCATGGGTCCTTTTGAAGTAAAAGAAGTGCTCAAGAACTCTGTGAGACTCTCTGATAACAAAGTTTGGAATTTAAATAGAATTGCTGTTCTCAAAGGAGATAAGAATGTTTATCTAAATCCTAAGGATAATATGAAATCAGTTGATAATCTTGATGACGAAGATTTTGTTGATCTTGGTAATCTTAATGACAAAGATTTTGTAAATCGCTCTATTTGCAATTCTGAAGTAATTAATGTATCAAATGATTTTTGTTCTTCTTCTGAGGACTCTGAGAAACACCAAAGGAAAAAACCTGATTGGATGTCTGACTTTGTTTCATTTATCAAAAACAAACTTAATGGTTGAATATTCTTTTTTTTATTAGGGGGAAAGATGTGTTACATGTTCTGTTGTTTACATATGTTATTTTCCTCATGCTTGCATGCACAAGCTCAACTTAATGTTATTGTTTGTACTCTTGGTTCATGGCACGATCAGCATGTTCTAGAATGGAACATGTGATCGTCCCAGGAATCAAGTGTTGGTCAGTTGGATACAGCTCCCGGTGATTGTGGTCCTGTAACCGGCGGTGCTTCCTGTATATGTCTTACCATGGATTAAATTCACTTCAAACGTCATTTGAAGTTTGTGTATTTCAATTTAACAGTCTTGGATTTTTTTTTTGTCTACAAAGAAGGAGTTCAAATCATTACAGAGTTTCTGTTTGGCAGTGATGGGGGGGTCATACAGTCAGGATTAGATAGCTCTTTTCTAATCTTGAAGATATCTTTTGTCCTATTGTTTGAATTGAGTGCTTTGTTAGAAAAAATAGTCTTTTAGCTTCCAGGATGGCTTTTTTGTATGCCATGAAAGGCTCACAATGTATTGCTCTCTAGCCTGTGTTGAGTAGGTGTTTCGCCATTTCCTTTCGAATTGACGTACACTGAGTTTCATGATTTGTAAATCGGTAGTGAACCATTTGGATGCTTCGTGTTGCCTTATTCAAGAAGTTTTAATCTGTATAGGGGCATGGATATCGATAGCATTCAATTGCCAATTGAATTGTCTAGGACCATATTTAAAGTTTATGCTAATATGCATGGCTGTTAACACAAAAATGACCAATATTTCTAAAATCGTACATTTATTAAAAGGATTGAGGTTATTACTTATTCATATGGGACCAAGATAATAATCATTGCCAGGGGTGAGAAATGTTCACATTGTTTGTTTAACATCATTATAATAGAAGAAAATGTATGAAACATTAATAGTAAAAATTATATATTGTCAGAAAATATTACAATATTAAAAGGAGTCTAAATGCATAACAAACAGCAAGCGACCTTTAGCCAAATCAGCAAGCATAAGGGACTAGGGCACAAACAGCAGAACCAACAGATGAGAAATCACAGCAAAAATATGTATATACAATAATGTAAATAATTGATTGCCTCAAATATTGTGATCAAAATACTGGTTCTAAATCAAAGGTTGCCATAAACGTGGAAAGTAAAAAATGTCCAACAAATTGAAATACGACACACATGACACATTGTTGATCCAACTATTATTGAATGTCTTCTAGCTGCTGAGCAGTAGTTTTATTACCACCAAACAAACCTTTCAAGACTCAAATGTTAAAAAGTCAATGAAAATTATCCTTAAGAGGGCCTAGTTTACATTTATAAAATAGAATCATGAAAATCTAATGAACAATCACCTTCCAGCAAACCTGTGCCACAGGATATCTAGCGAATATATGCAATAGTGTTCTGTAATGATCACCATGTCCAGTCAGTCTTTCATTACTTTCTATTTGGCCATTTTTATTGGTGTCTGACAGGCCAGCATTATTTCTCTGTTGTGTATACATACGTTTTCCTCCTGAGATCAATGGAACAAGTACAATTAATTTAGATGACAATTATATATATAATTTGCTAAAAAACATTTTAATTTTTACAAAAATATATAGTTTTATACTGTGTGTCATACATTTGTCAAAAAAATACAGTCATTTATTTTCTTATATTCAGGCTGACAGAAATTACGAAGTTGTGCATCAGCTGGTTTCTATGTAATTATGGATGTATTGCACCTGCCACATATTCCACCGTTTGCTGCATAATTTACTAATTTAAAAATACAAATATTTTCTAGCTCAAACTGATCAAAAGAAACAAATAGTATACAGCACATAGACACTTTGGAAAAATTTACTGCATACATTTCAGTGCTTGATTAATATATTCAGGTACCAAACTGATATTAATGAGGTCAAAAATAATGTCCCCTCAGAATACATTGGGGGAGGGTTTTTGTCGATACCATAAACATTATCCTTACATGTTTCTATGTAATTAAAAGCAGGTGGAAATAATGATTCCTTCTTTGTCAGGAAAATATTTTGTTTAATTGTTTGTGCAAGTAAACATATATCAGAGGGTTTGTTCTCACAAGAGCAGTTATTTGTCCAAAGTACAAAATAATACCAACCATATTACTTCTCATTTTAAGACCTTAATGTTTGCTGTAATGAAACACTTACATTTCATATAGAAAATGTATCGTACAGATCTACAGAGCTGCTCTTCTTTCAAGAGAACCTTCTAGAGCCTTCTAGAGTCAGACAGAGTGGATACAGTGTATGATTAAAACTGAAGACCTATCCTAAATCCTAAAATAAGCAGAGTAAAAAAGCAGGCCTTTAAGTAAATGAAGAGTGCATATTAAGTCTTCTTTTACACCGAATGCAAATATGTATTTTTTTAACAAAGTATTTTACTATGAGATTTACAAAGGAGGGTGCTTATGAAATGGCATTTCTTTGCTTTCATGCCAGAATACCATTTTCAATAGGTTCTTGTAAGAAAATGGAGTTGAGCGGTATGAAAGCCCACCCAAGGGAATGATCACAGTCCTTGCAGGGTGAACAACAAAAGTTACAAAATTAACCTGTGCTTAACCCTCTGGTAGCTTGGCACAAAAGCAGTCCGGCTGAACTTAGAGGCAAAGTGTAAAGTATTTATTCAGTACTGAAACAGTAATAAAGTGAAAAACCAACACAAGAAAAATCCCAATGTAGAAAAAATAGAGAATACTTTAATAAATAAAATAAAAATGACTCCAAAACAACAAAAATCTAATAGGTAGAACCAGAGATATTAGAATTGGAAAGTTTGAATTAAAAATACTGCCAAAAAGCTCATCGTGGGTTATCTGGTCATGCTATACCGGGTCAAATTCAAAAGTGATGTAGCATGTGTAGGATACAAGGGCCAAGTTCGTCTCGGTGAAAATATTAGCTTCGGATTTAGAACAAGTCAAAAGAAGGGCATGCTGGAAGATGGAACAGATGCACGGCTCAAGGACAGCGGTTTGCTGAAGAGCAGGGTCCCTGTACAGTGGTTGATGAAGGGCGCAAAGCTCTGAGTGGAAGAAGTGCAGAGGTTGTGCCTGGGAAGACTTAATGTTGATCGGAGTTGGTCTCAGTGAAACCATCTATGTTCCGACATAGACAATTTTCTGCAAGTTAGATCTACTTCAGTGGGCAAACCAGCAAGTTGAATCTGACTGGTGATCCTTTATCAACAGATTTGGGCCAAGGGTGGTCCTAGTCTGCCGAAGGATCTTCGGTGTAAAAGTTGGTAAAAAATGTCTAAGTCCCAGATTTTCAGTTTGGACAGGAGTACTACTCTCCAATATCAGTAAAGGGTCCAGGGTTGACTGTCGAATCTTAATCCTTTATAGATGTAGGATCATTATCAGGACAAAATCCAATGTAGGTCTGAGTTAATTTCAAATAAAATCAAAAAGCACAGGCAAAAATAAAAAAATACAAGCATAGAAATAAGTAAAACTAAGAAAGATTGGCTTAGTTTGTGGATTACATACATGTCCTTATATGTCAATATCAGAGTAATGTTACTTAAATATGAATTTAAAATAATTATACTTGAAATTAGAGGATGCAGATGCATGTAGGATCAAGAGATGAAGCACAGAATGAGCTATAAAGTAGAGTACCCATTAGGAAGGTCCAATCAATAAATATTAGAGGGAGGCTTACCAGAAAGTGCAAAGCACCGACAGACTGATAATTGGGGGTTGTTGTATAAACCACTGTGGGAGAGCCGTCACAAATTGCAGAGGTGTCAAGGTAAGGCTGTAAAGAGCATGACAAAGGGGTTGATTAGAAGTATGAGAGTGGAATAAAAGTTAGAATGCTACAAGGTGAGCTGACGGTAATGTGCTTGTAATATTGTAGAATTTGCAAGCAGCAGTGAAAAATAGACATCAACCACTCCTTAGAGTTAGGAAACGGCAATGTGTCCTGCTGAAGATTCTCGGAAGGTAAGAATGCTTGCAAACGCAAGGAGAAATGAGCAGGGCCAAAGAAATAGGACTGTGGCTGCCATATTTAAATGTGTGCGCGAGGAACAAAGAGGAAACTGGACTGGAGCTATGTCATATAGTTGTAAACCAGCAGACTGCATCATGGAAGTGTTCAGTGGCCGGTAGAAATAGGTGAAACAAATGATGGGAGGGGCTAAAGCAAATTATTGAGTATGGTGAGTAGGAGGAAGAAAGTCTTTCATGAAAAAGACCACATATTTGCCAATATGGTTACAGAATGGAGCCACAGCCCCTAGGGGTGATTCTAAATTTTTGTGTAACTTTGTGAGTGTATATATCACAGAAATGTGGGGGTTCTTCGTATTAAGAAAGAGTAGCTTTCACCATGCCCTTTTTAGAAACAGACAGGATTTTTTGTCTGGGTCTGCAGTTAGTTTAACATACTGCTCTGTATTCATCAATTGTCTTATTATCTCATTATTTTGTGGTAGTTCCTGTCCTGCCACCCTTGTCAGCAGGTTTTATAATCAAGAAATTATTGGATTTGAGGATATGTAGGGCAGACCATTCCTCGCAAGAGAGATGTTAAAAGGGGTGAATGCATGGTTTTGCTCCATCTCTCGAATATACCATAAAACAAGCTTCTCGAGAGTAAGAACTTTTGATGGGATAGTATTGATAGAAGGTAGAGAGTGGACGTAGGCCAGTAATATCCTGTCTTAGGATAGAAGAATGTTCAGAAAAATATTATGTATTCTGATCTTTGTTAAGCATCTCAGTAATTTGTTTGGAGATCCAAGAAATTGGACAATAGATAAACCTTTGCTTAGTAAAGAGATTCCTTGGGAAGACAGAATGTGGGTTGATAAATTGAAAATAGGAATGGTGTGTGTATTTACAAATGTATCTGTTGAGTTAAGGAAACCCTGTGTAGAAACAGTGACTGTGGTGGGTTGTAGGTTGTTCACTCTTATTGTGGTCCCTATTGGCAATATTTTTGGCATGTTTGTCTGTCTGGCTTGTCGGTTTGGGCTAGACTGTTCCTGTTGAAGCAGGATCAAAGCTGATGTTCATGTAGTTGGGTCTAATCTGAGGTCGCATTTTGGGCAAAAGAATGATATAATGAAATGTGTTCCTGAGTAAATACCAGTGGCTAAGATTAATACAAGCATCCTACCCATCACATTATTACATACTTCCGTGTGATGTCCTAAGTTCGACTGGTATGCACAGACGTGGGTCTCATGCTCACTTTGCCACTGGGACCAAGTGGCAGCCGACTGACAAACCTCAACAAAGGTGGAGCTGGTGGTGGGTTGCTTGTATTCTGGTTCAGAGCATGCCTGGCCTGGCAGTTCGGTCTGGTCTGTTCCTATTAGTGCAGGATTCATGCTGATTTGCACATGGCTTGGTCTAATCTGAGGTAGTATTGTGGGTAAAAGAACAAAAGAATTGGATGCGGCCCTATTAAATACTATCGGCTGAGATTATTTCAAGCATCCCATCTATCACTTTTCTGTATACTTCAGGGACCCCCTAAGCACGAGGGGTATGCCCAGACATGGGACCCTTGCTCATTTTTCCACTAGAAATAAGCTGCACTTGACTGATGAGCCCCAACAAGGGTGAAACCAGTCTTAGGTTGGTTGTGTTCCAGTTCAGAGAGGACCTGGCTTGGCAGCTGGGCAGTACGTTCTTATTGGAGCAGGATGAAAGCTGATTTGCATATAGCTGGGTCTAATCTGAGGTGGCATTGTGGGGAAAAATAAAATGGAATGGGATGCACAGCTGGAGTAATTACCAGTGGCTGAGATTAATGCAAGCATCCCACCCATCATTTTTTTGTATATTTCAGTGCGACGACCTAAGTGTGTCAGGAATGCCCAGTCATAAGTCCCATGCTCCCTTTGCCACTGGAACAAAGCAGCATCCGACTGATGAGCCCCATAATGGGTGAAACCGGTATTGGGTTGCTTGTGTTCTGATTCAGAGAGGACCTGGATTGGCAGTTCACATTGAACTCTTCCTACTGGAGCGGGATTAAGGATAATTTGCATATGACTGGGTCTAATGTAAGGTGGCATTGTGAGCAAAAGGGCAATTAAATGGGATGCGGTCTAAATTATTACCTGTGACTGAGAATCATTCAAGCACCCCACTCATCACTTTTCTGTATGCCTCAATAGATCACTGCAACATTTACACGTGAATATCATAATCCAGCATGCATGGGGAGAAATGTGTGACCTTTATGCAAAGGAGACTGGAGTCCTCCCCTTTACACACACATAATAGCCTGCTCATCATTAATTAGCATGGCAGGGATTGTCGAAAGTTGGAATGACTGGTTGCTTGGCACCCAGCCAAGCATCAGGACTGGTGTGCACTTGATGCTGGGCTCCTTCCAATGCCTCCACAGGGCAGTGATTCAAACTCTGGAAGATTAATGGACGGTCATAAAGCCACTGCTGTCGCCTTTACAGCTCCATTAAATAACACTGAAGCGTCCTGGTCTGCCCTCGTAAATATGGCTGCAAAGAAGATGCCACTCAGAAAACAGTGCTGGAATCCCACATGTGTTTCTAAGAAAAGCCTCAATATGGGCATGGGTTTAAGGATCTCCCTGCAGAACAATCCACAGATCAACCTGTAACAATGTGCCCCATACTTGCTTTAACGTTGTCAGGTGTTGCTCATTGCCCTTTGACCCGGTTGCTCTGGGCCATCTTGGAAGAGCCATTTGGATGTCGGTTTCAATGTATCAAAACGGATTTTACTTCATTTCTGTTACAATTGTTGAAATAAGTTATTTTAACCACAGGAGATATGTGTTTACTGATAATTCCATGCACTGTGCATACACCAGACACCGATTCTTTTGATATGGTACCTCTTCCTATGTTATTCACTCATATGATCATTTGACAAGCACAATTGTTTTGGTTTACTTTGCAGTATAAGACCAAGGCAGCCATTACTGAATATGTAAATTAGGCACTGTGGTGCAGATTCAGTTTTTCTATACATGATTTGACAATATTTTCAATTAAAAAATACTCGTTTTGTAGAATTGTGCTAACCCGATTTGTCCTAAACTGTCCTATTTTGGCTTCCTTGTGTGTGATTCATTAAGGGACCCGACCAAAGGAGAACCTACAAAATACTACCTGAAAATGTAAGTTCTTTCATATTGCTTTATATTCCAGCGCATATATAAATGTATAATTAATATGTATAAAAAGGATGAAGGTCTAGATACAAAGGCTCCAATTCACAAACTGCATTCTGAAGTACCTTAAATAAATTACACTTATTTACATTTTAAACAAGTCAAAATAAATTATTTAATTTTAACATTATTTGCCACGTGTCTCTATTTTAAGTCCCTGCCTCTATTATGTTCTTTGAGAAGTGCTGCAATACCATTGGTTGGCCATGTGTTATCCTGAAAGTACTCCAGTTCTGAGTTGGAGTACCTTTATTCCTGTTTTCAGTCCTTTCTGGCTGTAGTAATTTTACAGTCATAAATTTGGCTCCACTTCCTCTTTGAGGGGGTGGATACATGTAAGTCTACACCTTGTAGTACATTTATCATACCGTCATAAATAGTGATTAGCTAAAAGTAGTGTATTTACCACAAAGCGTAGGAGTAAATTTACACATGTGGGTTTACTAATGTGTAAAGTTACCTTTGTGAATAGGTCCCATAGTTATTACTTTTAAAATGTAAGAAGTCAACCTTGTATTAAAGTGGAAGCAAGTTTTGAAAGCACGCCTCCAAGTTTATGGATTCTATAGGATTTATTGGAGAAATTGCTGTAATGTAGCATGAAGGTTTTCAAAAGTACGCAAAACGTACAGGTGTGAATATTTTAAAAAACAAATGTGTAGCTTAAAGCATACTGGACGTAGATGCCCTTATGACTCTTCCAGTGCTTGCAGAGTTTGGCATTTTTACTTCTTTAGAAACCATAGAGGATGCTGTGGTGCACGTGAACCTCATAGGAATCTCAAACTTGCTGTTTAACGTCTCCATTTCCTACTGTTTGAAGAATTATTCTTGAAAAAAACACAATTGTACATCATCTGTCACGATTACTCAGGTATACCTGGAAATGCTGGGGGGTTTTGTGACCTGCCCACCAACTTGAAAAACTATTTTGAATGGAGTTACAATATGTGCATACACACGTGATTGTTGGGAGTGATTGCTACTCCCTTTTGCTCCTCTTTGAGGAGAGGGGTTGGCAATGTGTTGCTTGTCAGTCCTGTGTGTGTATCCAGACAATTGCCTTGCCTGAATAGTTCCTGGCTCAATGACTAGGAACCATGGAAGTGGTCTTTCCCCCTAACCGGGGTGAGTTTTATGTTTTGTTTCTGAGTGTTCAACGTTTGGAATGACTCCCTGTTTTTCTGTGCCTTGGTCAAACAACATTATGTCACCCCTTTCGTGGGCTTAGAAAAGGGTTTGAATAAAGGAGAGATTATGCTTTTTCTTTTTTACCTCCACTCAGTGCTTTAATTGAACAGACACTACTAATGGGGAAGCACTAGTACTCTCAAATTACATATGTCTGTCCATTTAAATCCACAAACCCAGTAGGTGGGCTGGGACGGACTTTCTATTCTCCGATATACAATCAAAATCAAATCAAATCAGGGACATTTGTATCGCGCACAAATCACTCATATAAGTCTCATGGCGCTTGCAGACAGCTCTGAAAAAAATGAACTTGAACTAATTTCCAGAATGCCAGGTCTTCAACTTTTTGCGGAAGCTGCTGTGGTCTGGCACACTGCGAAGATAGTAAGGCATTTTATTCCAAGACGCTGGAGCCAAAGAAGAAAACGTGCGGCCCCCTTGCCTAGCAGTGTGAATTCTAAGGGGGGTCAGCAGGGCCGAACCACTAGAGCGCAGTGTCCTGGATGGTTGATACAAACTCTCCAAGACCCATTAGAAAGACCAGTGATCTTAAAAGTGCATACTTCTATTTGACTGCGCAATACATTTTCCAAGATAGCAATTGTTAAAACATATCTATAAGCAATTAATAAGCCTCCCCCTCTTTTCTCATTCCTGTCAATTCGAACAGTTTTATATTGAGGGGGGAGGGCAATATGTAGATCCGGAGAGGCATATTCCTGTAGCCAAGTTTCCGTAATGAAGCATATGTCAGGATCTATTTGGTCTAATAAGCTCCATATCTCTAACGGATGTTTAGAGATGGAGCGTGCATTAAAATAAATAGCTCTAAGTGGTGTAGTAGAGGCCTTATGTTTCTTCAAATCCCAGGAGCTGATCGGTGCCTTAGGGTTAATTAAAACGGAAGAGCGCCTAATTTCAGCTATATATGCTAGTGTATTGAATGCCAGTGTATTCTTTGAAGATGTGCCCCCTGAAAATCCAATCAACAATATCAATGGGGCTGAATATTGAGACCAGAATATCAAAAATAAAATATTGACCGATAACTAGTCTAGATTTAACCATAGATATATGTACCGTGGCACTACATAGATGTGGAGTTAGGAATAGTCAATCTATGTTTCCCTACATGTACTTCCCTTTCAATATTTTATCGCTTGAGATTCAGTCCTCGATATTAGTATGCCACAATATTGTTGATGTTGATATTCAATCGTACAATCTTTTATGATGATTACAGATGAGTTCCTTTCTTGTCTCATATTACCATGCCAATACCTCTGCTCTCTCTTACAACATCACAGAGTGACCAAATACAGAGTCAACCAAATATTATCTATAGAGCAAAAGGGGAATGTGGGGAATCACAGGATATCTTTAAGAGCAACGCCTAATTTGCCCACAATTTCTTGCAAAGAAGCAAGTAGAAGCAACCAGTGCCATGTATGATCCAAGAAATTAGGATGCACAGAGGGAAAACGTCTTACCTAACATTTTGAGGTGGGTATTTTAATCCAGGAGTTCCCAATGATCAAGCAGGAATATTTAGGATTATGCGTACAAGACTCTGTAAAGGCAGACATTCTTTCAAAGGAGGCTAGACTAACACATGGAAAATCAGAAGGAAGCACTAGATAAAGCACAAGGTTGATCCTAATGTAAAGGAAACCGGAGTCATTGGAAATGAGGAAAGTGATATGGTGAAAATAAACATGTATGGGTTTACAGTATAGCCAATTCAGCACAACATGGAAAATTTACAGAGGTAGAGGAAACCAAACTTTAATCCTCATGCTCCATCTTATCCCAACACTTCCTCCATGAGGATGGATGTATGCTATAAGGAGATAAAGGTAGCGTTTTATTCTGCTGGAAAAGAAGGCAGTCACTTTTTCCAGTAGTTAGATGTGTCTGTTTATGTGGGGACTAGGATAGCACACAATCCAAGAAGAATATATTCTGGCGCACCCTGCCCTCTTGGAAACATCCACATCATAAACAACTTTACCAGCATCACCTGACTTCCCAGACACACTACCACTATTTTTCCCTCTAAAAAATGACACCCTACTCAAATTGCCAGTATAATGTCTCAATTTAGAGGTTTGATGAACCTCCTGGGACTGGACTCTTTTGCATACAACTACACTTGTCTGTTGGGCAATTTGATATAGACTAAATCTCGCATGAAAGGATCTTAAAAAGTGATCTTTCTCATCTCACAGGCAAATACCACTCTATCTAGCCCTTGTACTCTCTTACACTCCTCCTTATATCTCATTTATTTTCCACTTTGATTCACTCGAACCTGCACACACTGCAATGCACCCGTTCAAGCACAAGGGACCAAGATTTCAATCTGTGCAAATTTTCAAATGGCATTTAACTAATTACAGAATCAAGTGCAGTATTTAAGCTTAGCAATGTTGCTTGCAATAGAGCAATGCACTAATCAGTCCTAGCCCCAATGTTAATTAAATCACTTCTTTAATCACTCGATTAAATCACTGGCCCATTCACTTCAGGATGGTATACTGAAATCATTTTGTACTTGATAACACTCCTGACTTTATCCTCTAAAAAAATTAATGCTGGTAAATTGATGTTAATTATCAGATGCTAAACATTCTGGATGTCCCTCTCTGCAAAAATGTCTTTTTAGAAACACAAGACCAAGGCAGACATCACATGTTTCTTTATTTCCACCTCTGAAAACTTAGAATATTAATCCACCAAAAGGCATAGACATTCTTCTGTGAAAGAATGTGGAAAGCAGCCGCGGCCCGTGCAGGTAAGAGCTGTGGGGTGGTGGGGGTGGAGATTTCGACAGACGACGATGAGGGAAAATTGATAATTTATTTAATTTTCCCTTGTGGTAGTATTTTAAATCCCCCCCACCCCGGCCCCACCGCTCTTACCTTCATGGGCCACGGTTGGTAGGAAGCACAAGTTACATCTAACCACCTTTCACCAGAGCCCATCCAGCAAGAGTACTTGCATGGGAGACACGTCTCACGGTTTGGCACTCTTGTCACTTCTGTAGCAAAGTCTGCATTCTCTTACCCACTTATTGATCATGCTGTTCTCGAGGCAACAAAAGTATTCCAGAATCTTCTTTTTTGCAGCAGATATAGCAGGTTCATATCATGACTGATTGTTATGATCCTGTTTCTCGCACATGCTGTTGGAGATTTTATGTCTCCTCTCAAGACAACACCACCTATCTATGCTAGTTTGCACTGTACCTTGATTAAAGACTTCAACTCTCCATGTAGCTTAGCTTTCTCGGGTACCCCGTTACAATGTGCTGTATAACCTTCTTAGAAAAGTATCCCCTTCAACAGCTCAAACCTAATCTTGCTCAATGATGATACACCTCATGAAAAACTCTCCGGGAGGTCTCCCATATTTAATGTGAAAGTTACTTCGCACTCTTTCTCTTGAATGTGTTCTCACCAGACAGTACACTTAACATGCACTGAGCATGCTGGTTGTTCTCTCCAGGGATGTACTCGATCTTGAACTGAAAAGCCTGAAGGTTGGTGGTCAATCTAGTGAACATAGGTGTGAGTGTCATGCCTTCACCTGGTGACAGCACACTAAACAGGGGTTCATGGTCATTTCTAATAATACATTTTGTCCCCAAAAGAACATTTGTCAATGTTCAGCTGCCCAAGTTCAGGCTAGCAGCTCCTTCTCAATAACTAGGTAAGGCCTCGCAGTCACCAGCAACCTCCTGTATCTATGTGCTACAACCCACATTTTTTGGGAATCCAATTAATGGACGATAGCTCCCAAACCATGGTTGGTAGTAACAATCTCCACAATATAGTGTTTGGTGACAACAAAGCCTCTCTGTTTTTAGTGACTCTAAAGTTTTTTTCTTGCTACTCCCCACACTGAAACTTAACATTTGTCTTTAATATCCATTTCAGAGGTTCAAACTTAACATAATAGTCTGCAGTGAACATTGACTAAAACTCTAGGAGTCATCATCATCATCAGTTCACTTTGGAAACATATACCATAAAAACACAGTCAATAAAATGGATTATACATTAGTAAAATTAGAAATAGATAATATTTAGTCTACTACAAACATTCTTAATTTATCAGCCATGTTTAAAATGTGCCCCACTACAAAATAGGCCAACACTGAAGGCAACATCCGAAGGTACATAACAGTCATTATGCAGCTTGTACATTTTCCGTGTTTTAGCTGCAGAACATAATACATAATATATGCTGTATGTAAAAGTTACAGAAGGATATAAAATGGATCATGGTTGCTATCGAGCAATCATTGCAGGGCAATAATAAACAGTACTTGTAAACATCCACCCTTCTGGAAAGGATAGAATGGGACAGTAGATGCCTACTGTGAATCTCACCAGTAAGCTCGGTTCATAGGTGCTGCTTACACATATCAAATAGGTTTCAGGCAATATGCAACTTTCGATTGAGATCACCATTGGTCAACCCAAGGAGTTGATTCTATTGGCTCAATTAAGTTTTTAGCACTAAGGTAATTTATAATATCCCCAAGTTTGTCTGGGTACTTAAGTTGGATATTATGCATTCTCTATCTCACAAGAATGGTATCTTCCTTCAATTTAATATTTTGCTTGAAATTAGTGTACCCTTCAAATACATTGCTAAATACATCACTGAATTTCTCTCATATCTTTCTCACATATGCATTCTTGTCAGTGTGATCACACACATCACAAGATTCAATGACGTTCATAAGAGTGGGGATCTGCTCTTGGATCTAGCCTGATCCCCATTTCCTCCTGATGAAACTACCCCAATAAAGAGTAACTCTTTTCCAGGACATATATTTTGCGGCATGCTCTCCTCCTTTTAAAGTTCATATTTCTCACAAAATATCTAAGTATGTTGCTTTTATGATCAGTATCCCTACCATGTCAGATCTCAGGACCTGATTCACAAGTGATTCACTGTCTAAGTTTACATTTCTTTTAAAATTCACAAAATTTTAATTCTAAGTTTACGAGTGCGAAGACTCCACATTCGGGACAGTAGAACTCCGCACATAAAAGATACATATTAGAACTGGGATTCCCTAGTTGGCTGAGGTAGGTACCTTAGGCCAAGTAGGGACCCTCACTTCCACGTCAGGGAAAGGAAGGACACCTTCTCAGATCGCCCCTGTTCACCCTCTTGGTAGCTTGGCACGAGCAGCCAGTCTTATCTTCAAGGCTAATGTGTAAAGTATTTGCAACCACGCTCTCAGTGACCCAATGATGACACCACAAAAGGACTCCACATGAGTTTCATAGAAAAACAAGTATAAGTTTATATAAAAAGATATACGATGAGACCACACAATAAAAATCCAACATATGCGTATCTGTAATATTCTTCCTGGCCAGTTTATAGGGCAGCCAGCCTTTGTAGGTTCTGACGGTATTAATGAGCAATTCTAGATGTTCCAATGCAGTCCTAATGCAATGCTATGCAGTTCGTAATGCAAGAACCAGGCACTTTGCAATGTAAAAATAATGCAGTTCGTTATGCAACAATCAAGCACTTCGTAATGGCAAAATAATGCAATGCGTAATGCAACAATCAAGTAGTTCGTTATTATTATTATTATTATTATTATTATATGTTCTTATATAGCGCTCAACTACCCTTGGGCATCTTGGCGCTTGCCTTGGCAACCCGTCCTGGTTTTTCCCTGTGAGATAACCCGTACTGGGCATCCCCAAGGTGAAAGCCAGGCATCCCGCCGCAGGGGGGGCCGTTGTGGAGATTAAGCAAGCTATTGCCCAGAGTTGCAGCGTGGGACCCATGATTAGAATAGGCACTGAGGCGAGAATATCCAGTCCGCGGAACTTATAGCCCGAGACCCTGCCGCGACGGGAATCGAACCCTGGTCCCGGACCAGTGCTCTGCATCGAGGTCTACCGCTCTAACCATTGAGCCACACTTCTCCACCTGTTATGCAAACTAATGCAATGCATAATGCAACAATCAGGCGGTTCATTATGCAAACTAATGCAATGTGTAATGCAACAATCCGGCAGTTTGTTATGCAGAAATAATGCAATGCGTAATGCAACAATCAGGTAGTTCATTATGCAGACTAATGCAACAATCAGGCAGTTCGTTATTCAGAACCACAATGCAATGTGCAAGGCATCAATCAGGCAGTTTGTTAATGCAGAAACAATGCAATGCGCAAGGCACTGATCACGGTGCTTCAGACGGTCTCTCTGCCACTCGTACTGACTCGCTGTCAGCCTCCGTCAACATATGCCCCCAACACGGGTCTGGTTTAAACCACAGTGCAGCTCCACAGTCTGGCCCCGGTACTGCCACTCTTTGGTACGTACGGGCCTCGATATGAGCTGGAACAGAGGCTCGCTCTGCAAGAAGGGGAGAGGCCAAGAGCGTCTCTCTCTGAGCCCGCACCTCGCCCCAGGCGGCAACACACATTACCTGGGGGGTGCGACAGCTCTCTCCTCTCTGCCTCTTGCGACTGAGCCTCCGATGCGACTTGGTTGCTTCCAGGCCGATGGCGATAACGAAAATCTCAGGCTGCAACATGGCACACGCACACAGCGTCGCTGAGACTCCCTTGAGCCCCAGGTGTGCACGGTCACAGGGCAATCCTCACAAAGGTCTCAGGGCACAAGAAGCATATGCACACAGCATCGCTGAGACTCACTTGAGTTCTGGGTGCACATGATCACAGGGTGATCCTCACGAAGGTCTCAGGCTGCAAAAAGCACACGCACACACCATCACTGAGACACACTTGAACTTCTGGTGTGCACGGTCACAGGACAATCCTCACGAAGGGCTCAGGCTGCAAAAAGCACACGCACACAGCATCGCTGAGACTCGCTTGGACTCCAGGTGCCCATGATCACAGGGCATGGCTTACGAAGGTGTCAGGCTGCACAAAGCACAAGTACATTGCGTCGCTGAGATACTTCTGGAAACTTTTGGGTTCCTGAGTTTCCACAACAGGAAGCCAGCTCACCTCGGGCTCTTGGGGTTACGTTACTTCAGGACAAAGCACAACAAAGTCCTTTCAAGCAGGGGGACATAGCACACAGCAAAATCCCTTTAGCCTCTCCTTGGTTAAAGCAGCAAACTGCAGGCCAGCCCCAGAACACACAGCAAGGGTCAGTCCTTTCCTTCAGTCTATTCAGCTGTTTCTTCCTTGGCAGACCATGAAGTAGTTTCAATCCTTTACAGTCTTGAACCGTTCCATTCCAAATACCAGGGGTTTCAGCTCTCATAGTTATACCCCTAAATGTCTTTGAAGTCTTTTGTGTTCAGGGGGCACTGGCCCTTGTCTAAGCCAGTTCTGGGTGTCTCCCTGCCAGTGACACCTTCTTCCTTTGATAGTGGGGGTCTGGATCGTTAATCACTCAGCAGGATATGGAGCCATTGTTTTATGGCAGCAACCCAGGCCTCTTAACCTCCAGGGGCTACTCCTACCCCCTACACTCCAGATGCAGGTCAGCCTGTTGCTGTCTCACCTCCTCCCCTGGGTCAAGACATTCCCCAGATCCTATCACTTTCGGATCCAGACAGTCAATCCATTCAAGAGAGAATTCACTTGCCCGCAGGCTAATGATTCGCTCCCGCCAGCTACGCAGGAGTTTTGTAATGAGCTAGCGTCCTGTTTCACCGATAAAATTGATACTATGTATCGTGCTTTCGAGAAAACAGCAAACATAAATGACAGTCTGGCCCCTAGGCTAGCTCTTTGTTCACCTAGCCTAGATGACTTCCACATCATTACGGGTTCTCAGGTGGGGGTTTTGCTGGCCAAAACCAAGTCAGGATCATTCTTGGACCCATTGCCACCTAGGGTCATGAAGGAATTGTCTCCTATTCTTGCAGATACTTTGGCAGTCATCTGTAACATGTCTTTAGCGACAGCTACCTTCCCGGGTAAATGGAAGGTATCTCGCATTAAGCCGCTGCTTAAATGGTATCAGCTGACTCCACAGAGGTTCAAAATTACAGACCTATCTCTCTTCTTCCATGTTGGTCTAAAATCATGGAATCTATTATAAATCGTCATCTTTCCAACTACTTAGAAGAGAACAAGATATTAGATCCCACTCAGTCAGGGTTTCGCACATCACATAGCACTGAGGCTGCCTTGCTCAAAGTCACGGATACCATTAGGATGCTGCTCGATGGGGACTCTCCGGTCATGCTGCTGTTGTTGGACCTGTCGGCAGCCTTCGACACCATCTCCCACAATATACTGTTAAGGAGGTTGCAGGAAGTGGGTGTCCGTGGCTTAGCCTTTAAATGGTTTCAAAGCTACCTATCTGATAGATCCCAATCTGTTCAACTGGGGTCATACGTGTCATCTCCTGTTGTGGTGGACAAGAGGGTACCACAGGGCTCTATATTGAGCCCCACATTATTCAATCTATATGTGGCCCCTCTAGCCTCAATTATCAGGAACTGTGGCTTTGAAACCATATCATACGCTGAGGATACGCAGCTGATTGTAAACATTGGTAATGACCCCGCCAAAACGAAAGTCAGGTTTGCAACCTGTATGATTAACATTGCAGACTGGATGAGGAGACATTTCCTACAATTAATCTCCTCTAAGACCGAGATTCTTTTGTTTGGCAAAGCTGCGGATCTGTGGACTCCAGACTGGTGGCCACCAGAACTGGGTGCTGCCCCCGTCCCAAGAAGCTGGGCGAAGAATTTGGGGATTAGGTTAGATAACCAGCTCTCAATGGAGATACAAGTGAAAACACTGGCTACCTCCTGTTTTGGGACCATGCGGATGTTGAGAAAGATCTTCCCTGGATTATGGCAATTCCTTATTGGTAGCAATTAGGAAGGACCTCCTTTCCAAATTGCAGGTGTTGCAAAATACAGCTGCCCGCCTCGCTCTTGACAAACCAGCGCAAACTCCCTCCTTGACGCTTTTATGCCAATTACATTGGCTTCCAGTAAGGAAACGGGCCACGTTCAGAATGCTGTGTTTGGTCTTTAGGTCCATGCATGGACTGTGGCCAGTTTATTTTACAGATAAACTTAAATGGTATCAACCCACACGGCAGCTTAGATCCAGCAATCGTAAGACACTGTGTGGTCATAGAATTCGGAAGGTAAAGATGGGGGGTCGTTCCTTCTCATACCTGGCCCCCAAGCTGTGGAACAGCCTCCCTGAACTAATCCGCCAATGTTCGAATCTGGCTCAATTAAAAAAATTGCTCAAAACATGGCCCTTCTAATGCTTTCCCCTCTCTGACCGCTGGCCTCTTTTTCCAGCGCCGAGAGATCCCCTTGGGGATGATTCGTGCGCGATATAAGTGACCTAAATAAAAATAAATCCACAACCAGGCAGAGACACACAGAAATGTTAGAGCACAGAAACCCAGCCACGTCTAAAAGAGTGGTTTCTAAACACACAATGCAAAACCCACCTTCACAAAAAGATGTGTTATTGAATTGTGAGTTCAGGCATACTAAACTTCACCTCTCCATCTTAAGCCTTTGGGAAAATAGGCTGGAAACATATTACACAGCCTCCCCATTCTGTCCTATGGGCAAGATGGCCTTTCTACAGTGAAAACCGAAATGGAGAGTATTTCACTGTCAGGACATGGTACACACCTCAGTACATGTCCTATCTTTCCCATACACTACACCCTACCCAGGGGGGTACCTTGGACCTACCATGGGGGTGTCTGATGCAGAGACTTTTAAGGCATGGGCAAAGTGGGCTCTGGCCCAGGGCCCCAGCATTTCAGGGGGCTCCTTGATAGAGTCAGTTCTGTTCTGGAGAGATTCTTGCCCTGATCACCTTGTATAATTCTTAAACATATTGTTTAAAATAGTGTTTTCCTTTAATTTACTTTTAATGTGGGTGATGCGTGAAAGTCTAGTGCAGAAATTTAGCAGACAAGTGTAGTGTTTATCTTTAATGCAACATCCATTAAACAGTTTCTTTTAGATAAAAACAGAACCACACATATAAGAAATGAGAGTGTGTGGCAGAGATTATTTCCAGTAATAATAGTGAGATGCTTCTGTGTTACAATATTTAAAACAAACATCACTGTCCCAGAATAATAGATATAAACACATTTAGAATTTGATTTGAACTGGTGCGCTTGTGCACTGTCAGTGGCCTTGCCAAAGAGTGTATGAAAGAACTGAAACTGGATCATACATTTAAACCACTTCAGGACAGAGGCCCCCAAAATGCCTTTGGCTCAGGGCCCCCATAATCCTTAAGATGTCCCTGGTCTGCTGTGCATAGAAAGAGTAAGGCCTGGCAAGTGGGTGCACTTGTCAGGACAACATGGCAGTTAAACAAACTGCGCGAAGGCACTGCTGTGGCAGGCCTGAGTTTTATCTTTAAGGCTACTTGTGTGGGTTGCTCAATTAGTGCTGCAGGCCCACTAGTAGCATTTGCATTACCAGCCCTGGCACACATAGTGAACTTTACTAGGGACTTTACTAGTAAGGAAAACATACCAATCATGGACAACCAATTACCATTACACTTTACACAGAGAGCACTTGCACTTTGACACTGATCCGCAGTGGCGAAGTGCCCAAAGCATCTAAGTTGGCAACACCATGTCAGAAAAAAGGTCTAGGGGGAAAGCAAAATGTTTAAGGAACTTTAGCCAAAAAGGGCCAAGTCCAACCATACACATGTCTATCTTTTTATGTACGGAGTTCCCCACTCCGACTGTGGAGTCTCTGCAAAATTAGTATTAAAATACAGTTTTGTGAATTACAGAACAAATGTTAACTTACACAAACATAAGTTTACCTTTGTTAATCAGGCCTTCGGGTGTTAGCAACGTCTTAGATTTCCATAATCTCTGGAATAAAGCCACACTCAATATGGTGATCCAAGTGCAGGAGTCCACCACATCTTAGTCATTAACCCTGTCATTAGGCTCTTACCCATTGGCAACACCTTATATTTCCCTTCAATGCCCACATTTAGACTAGTATTGGGATTTAAACTTGCATCATTGGTTCCATTTCCCCCAGGAACCTCAGAGACCACATTGACACTTTCACCCTAGCACACCCTAATAAAATGTTCCTTGGTCTTTCATTTGTGGGAGTATCTATCAAAAGCACAGCAGGTTCTTGAGTTCCTGATAAGGTTGGTGCTGCCACATCAATAACCTGTCAAGGCATTCTTTTAGGCAGGCTTCAAGGGTGCATCACTTTTCTTCTTGGGTCCCTCATCGCTAACGATGTTGGTAATATTATTAACCTCCATATTCTACAGTCCTCTTATCTCTTTCACAAATCCTTTCAATTGCTTCATACTCTTTGCTTATTAGTTTGCTGTATTTAACTTGAAGTCTGACCCTTACCATAACATTTCCTGTATTTTTCCTATTATTCTCCATAAGTATCTGTCCCGAAGAACTAGTTCATAGATAATGTTTTCGAAATTGTAGTTCACTATTAATGTTCTTAAAGCAGTGACATAGTCTTCAATTGACTCATAACAACCCTGCTTCCAAGAATAGACGTTAAAGCATTCCATACAAACATTCCCTTTTCGTCCATACCTTCAAAGTTTAATTCAGTCGTGAAGCTCTTATGTCTTGTGGCTCCATTTAGGGCATGTTTCAAAGACACAGAGGCAAAAGAAGATTTAAAAAAAAAAAATGTCTGACCCAGGAATACCTTGATGTCTCAAAAAAGCCTCAGATCTCAGTCAGGTGTGGCCAATCCAAGGCCACAAATCAGTGAGCACTACACCATCTAGGATGGGGCTGTGACAAAGGATGGGGTCTCCTATGGAGGATTTATTTACATTAGTTCATGTGCTGACCAAGCCTCTAGACAAGGTCACTATTAATGGCTGTTCACATTCACTTTCATAGTGTTGTTGACAAAGTTCACTTAGGCTCCTGAAGCTCTTCCTCTGTCATCTCTGGTATTTTAATCAGGCATGCTTGCTGTCTGTGGGGCAAAAGAGGCATGCAATCTTAAACATTTAGGGGCAGATTTACAAGCCCCTTGCCACACGTTTACGATGCCGTTGCATCACTTCTGTGACGCAGCGGCGTCGTAAACAATGCGCCACCATGCGACAGATTTACAACATGACGCATCTAGTGAGATGCGTCATTTTGTAAAACCCTGAGCTACATTATACCTGCGTCAGGTATAATATAAGCAGGGTGGGCGTTCCGTCGCAAGGAAGCCCCATAAAAGTGACGCAGTGAAATCTATAAGATTTCACTGAGTCACTTTTACGTCCATGCTGCGTCAAAACCCTGTGCCTGCTTGAAGCAGGCGTAAGGAGTGACGCAGCATGTTAGGCATAGGGCGCCCCTGAGCATTGCTGGAGTTGTGTCGCGCTTGCGACATGACTCCAGGAATGTGCTGCCCTTACGCAAGAAGATACGACACACATCTGGCTATCTTTGAGCCACAGTGAGTTGCATTGTAAATGTGACGCATCCGTGGTGGCGCAAGGGTATTCCTGCGTGTCGCATCTTTACTGGTGCATCCCTGCTGATATGCAGGGATGCGCCAGTCCTTGTAGATCTTCCCCTTAGTGTGTACTGACGGCTTCTCAAGTCATCGGCAGGCAATTCATTGGCAGATAGTTACCTAGATCCATTCCAGCTGGCAAGGCAATAAATCAACATTACATTACATTTCTCATAATGAAGCAAGTAGAGGCCAGGAGCTGCATATTGCATTAAGCCAGGTTAAACCGGCATACATTCATTCCCGAAGGTAATTTGTCAGGCATATTGCAAGCTTTGAAATTTTGGCTAGAACATATCTGAAACACAGTCAAAATCATATGCTTTCACTGTTTTGGCACCTTCGAAAATTAGTTTGTGCTGGATCTAGCTTAGTGGAGGCATGAGATGGAGTCGACCCAAAGACACTACAGTCAACAACAATTAGTGTAGGAAGGAGGGTGTTTTGGTAGGCCACAAGCCAGTTAAACTAAGGAGTTTGTTCAAACCCAGTAGGAAATATGGCACATGAACCACAACACAGGAACACAAAGGAAAATGTGAGCCATTTAAATGGGGAAACACGGTCATTCATGCATCCCAGACACCAAGCATCTAAGCATGCAGACCGGAGCGGCCCGTGCAGGTTAGACGGTGGCGAGGGGTGGGGTTGACTACCCTCCTACCCCGCCCCACCATTCTTACCTGCATGAGACGCTCCTGCATGCAGAAGCTCTTTTCTAATAGTGTACACAAACATTCACACACAGAATTAAGGAAAAGGTTAAAATACATGGATAACTGCATTGATGTTTTCACTGTGGTAAGGGTTCTTAGAGCTATCCCTTAGGGATATTGGAAAAGGTTGCCCCTCCCACCCCAACTACTGCCACCAACCACGGGGTCCCCAGTTAATTTATGTGGAGGTTCTTTCCTGGAAAAATGAAAGAAAGAGAACATAGTTTGGCTCCTCACCAAGTAGACACTAACTTTCCCTGATAGCATAGTACAACTGCAATCTGGGTTCTA
The DNA here is from genome assembly GCF_964204655.1 of Triturus cristatus. Lineage (NCBI taxonomy): Eukaryota > Metazoa > Chordata > Amphibia > Caudata > Salamandridae > Triturus > Triturus cristatus. The sequence continues at coordinate 849,871,528 of NC_140590.1, forward strand.
TTTCTGCCAGAAACCACATAATGAAAATGGGCACAACATGGGAACACTCTTAAGTGAAAAACAAAACTTTACAGGATGACATTCATGTGTGTGCAAAGTCTTCCATAGTTATTTTATATGTTAGATAGAGTCCTGATTGCATGTCATTATAATTACTCCTGTGTTTAAAATGAAAGCAGTGTGATGAAAGTGCAGGGCTTAGAAAGCAGGCTAGGGATTTATTAGGTAAAACGCCAAAAGGGGGGTTGAGGAGGCCTAAGACCAATCCTTAGTTTAATAGTTATTGCAGGGTAGTTAGGAGAGACTTTCTATCAGCAGTTAAATCCAACTCACACTCCGATATAATAAATTGTAGGGCCCGGTATAGGCGGTCTTGTTAAGGGACAAAAAGAAGTGGGGAAATTGTTTATGGTCCACCCTCCATGAAGCCCTGATCTCTAAAGATAGCCATACATTTTAGTGTATGGCATCAACTTGCCTACATGGTCCTGAAACTGTGATGAATTTTTGTGTACAACCCGACGATTGGGTGACCCACTTCAGTAAGTTGTATGAAAATGGAGGTGCTATAGATGAGGACAATAAACGGATCCAATATGTGTCTGTCCAAAAGGATGTAAACACCCTTGCATTCACTCCTAATAAGACCATGCTATTAGTTCTTGCATCCCAGCTTGTGCCGCAGGACCCAATAGGATCACAAATGATTTGTATAAAGCGAATCTGAATGTGCCGGGCCCACACATTAATATCTTATCCACTGCTATCTTGTGGGGCCTTGAGATCCCCTCCTTGTGGAAGCTAGTGTAGATCCCACCAATTTACAAAATGGGGGACCGGGCCACCCAGGGAACTATCGGTCTAATCGATTCTATTAAAAAAAAAAATTGTTAGCAAGTGTTGACTCACCTGCAGGACTGGATTACAGAGCAGGGTATCTTATCTGACTTACAGGTGGGTTTTAGAGCAAATGTTAGTACGCTACCCCAGATCTTCCAGTTTGATTGTAAATACTGGAGTGGGGTACTATTTAATGGGGGAAGATGTACGTTGCCTTTGTTGACTTATGCAAAGTGTGTGATCTGGTCCCATGAGGAAAATTGTGGAGAGTAAAGGAAAACATGGGTATTCCCCCTTCTTTTTAAATATCTTGGTGAGGCTTCGTTTGGGAAACTTGGCTCAGGTCAGATGGGAAGCAGACCAACAGTTGACTGAACCTTTTAGGGTAGTTCAGGGGGTCAGACAGGGTTGGGTTTTAGCAACCACCCTGTTCTTCTTGTATATAAATGGGGTGATTAATCACCTCAGTCGGAACGGGTGTGAAGCCCCCAAATTGAGGGGTGGGAGGAGGGTCCTGGCCATCCTCTTCACCAATGATACCCTATTGATTTCAAAGTCTCTCCGGGGCTGCAATTGCTGTTAGATATGTTTTCTTCTTTCTGTGTTGAGAGGGACCTTGAGCTTAATAGTGCTAAGACCAAATGTATGTTTTTCTCCAAAAACAGGGTGACCCGTTGTAACAGGCAGACACTAGTGGGTAATAGATGCATTGATTGGGTGTCTGCTTTTGACTATTTAGGTATCGGAATGACACCCAACCAGTGATGGGCACCCCAGATGGAAAAGGCTTATTTGGTGCTCACCCAGCAGACAACAAACATAGCAAAGGTCCATCATAAGACTTCCTCCCAAAGGGTTGCCCTGGCCCTTGAGATCTACAGTGTCAAGGCTATTGGGTCTGTTCTGTATTGTGGGGGAATTATGGGGCTCCTTTAAATCAAACAGTCTTGATATGGTGGAACGTAGGTTTTTGAGGGCCTTATTATCTCTTCCCATGTAGATGCAGATTGTTGATTTTGTGGTACTGGTTGTGGCCTCTACTGAATTGGAATACTATTGCGATGGTGCAAGAGATCTTATGCCCCTTCCGAGTGTAGAGAAGATCCTGCGGTTTTGCACCATAAAACTGCTTCTGCAGAAGTTGGGTCTTGTCATTCATTGGTCCTCTCCTGAGTTGTTGTGTAAACTTTTCTGAGGCAAGGTTAAAAACATGTTCTGGGAGGCTGTATCTGAGGATACTGTGACTAAGAGTAAAGGCAGACTCACAATGGCTTTTATCAATTTCAAACCTTGTATGGGTTATGAGGCAACCATTGACGAAATTGTACCAACTCTATCTCGTAATTTATACCTGCAGTTTAGATATGGCACCCTCCCATATAAAGCCTTTAGTGCCAAATGGTATGGCAAGAGGAAGGAAGATGAACAGTGCCCAGCATGCACAGGGGATAGTGAAATGCTGGAGCACGTTTCTGCCCTCAGTACAGTAGGCTTCGGGTCAAGTGGATTGTGCTCTTTGCAGGAACCTAGGCACCGGAAGTCACTTGATTGCCTTTAGAAGCCTAAAAAGAAGTACAACTAGACTCCATGTCTTTGGTGTGGAAACTTTCTTATGGCCTTCTGGATTAGGCGTACCAAGTGCCAGTGAAATGATGTGGACATGGGGTCGTTGGGATCCCATTCCACGTACGGTATCTACTGTTGCGACAATGGCTTTCTATTTGCTACCCCAAAGCCAAACTATTGCTTTAATATGTCATGTGAAGATCATTTTAGCGAAACAATAACTCATAGATTGTGAGTTTTAGTCTGTAGGAAACATTGTTTCTTTTTATCCTTAACATTCATGCTTTTATGGATTGGCATGTTTTAACTTCTGTAATTTCTTCTCTGTCAACAGCAGGTTTGCTTTTATTTCTGTATTTTGTATCTTGTTTTTATTTATTGTTTGCTTTGATGAACGTTATGATCGAAATAAAGTATTTGTATGGTATATTAATTGCAATCATTGGTATGTTAATTACAATCATTCAAATACATAATTGCTTTAGGAAAATAGTGTTTAAGCAATAATCATATAATGGATATACCAACTACTGTGTGCGCATACTAATTTTGGCATAGGAAGCTGGGCTCTATGTATACTATCTGCAGATGAGAGATTCTGTGACAGGTTTGTCTGACTCCTAACACTCAAGCTCACCACACCATAACCATGAGGCGGAGCGCTAAGAGACACCTGCTAGGTCTCCTTTCTCCAAATAGGCTCCAGTAACGTTTTGGGGATTATGGGGTCTACTAGGAGTGGCCCCAATACCGTGCGGGATACACAACAGTATAACTCTGATAAAAGGAATGGATGTTTCTCTTCACAGTACCTATAGATGTCCAATAGGACACTTAGGATTTAATTTCTTTATTTATATTTGTTCAGGGAGTATGTGCTGTGGGCCAAAGAGTGTACAATGAATCAATCAATCAATCAATCAATCAATCAATCACGGTATTTATAAAGCGCACTACATACCCGTGAGGGTCTCAAGTCGCTGAGGGGGGTGTGGGGGGGCGGCTCCGCTACCGGTCGAAGAGCCAGGTCTTGAAGAGTTTTCTGAAGGCGAGCAGGTCTTGGGTCAGGGCTCATACTTAAATGTTTGAGCAATTTGTGTAACAAACTCATGAGCATCTTTGCATTGCCTGAAAGTATAAAAGTGCCAATGCCCACTATTAGGATTATGTTGGATTTAGTAGAATGTATGATATTATCTGCTGCTGTCAGTGAATGATATGTGGATTGGCAAGAGTTGTTGTTGACTAGTGCTGCCACTGATAGACAAAACTAAGTTGAGTGCCTAATGACATCTGATAGGTAAATGATTTAAGAGATTCCCAATCTCCTGCACGCTGTATTTCACACATGTGTGAGGGAAAAAGTGTCAAAGGAAATTTGAGTTGTCATCTGAAATAGAACATATTAGTCTCGGTTCTTGAGGCAGCGTGTGAGAACTCATCCTTTATAAGTTTTTCATCAATGTTTCAGTGCAGCTTGTTTCTCCTTCCCATTTAATGGCCGATATTGCTGCTCCTGCGTCTTTACTAATCTTCCCGGGAGCCAATCTAGGACCTCTTGTTTTGTTTTCCCAATCTAGGTAGCTCCAGAACCAAGATATGAGAACATTGAAGACTTATTCAGCTGTGAGCAAACGGTGGGCTATAGCTATCATTTGTTGAGGAGGTTTCTTCAAATGTGTGCCAAACCTAATATAGGACGCAGCAGGAGAACACTAAGAGAGTAATTGACCCTGCCAAAATTCTGTACTCTAAGGGCAAATAGGAAGAACTATACATTGGAAAGTGAAAGGCGTACGAAAAAATTGTATAAGCAGGTCTCTGGGCTGTGGCAAATCAGATTTTGGATCACGGTACAAGGTGACATCTAATGAAAGACAAATGCCCATAGGTACGGACGTTGTGTATATCCAAGTGGAGTAAATCGGGTGGCTGCTACCTGTTTTCCACACAGTTTTCTAGGCTTCATTAAAGTGTATATCTTACTAAGGTGACACACCTACCCACTTTATATTCCCAGAAATATCTACCAAAGGCCTCTTTTCTCCATTTCCAGCAGTGCAAGAACAGTCATGAGCTGAGAGAGACATTTTGTTAGCCAGAAGAACTTTGGCATTTTTACTCCCACACGCCTGGACATGTTTTTCTAAAATTAGGTAGGACTGCTTCGTCAATTGGTCACTTCTTTAATCAGACACTCAAGGAAATTGTGTCTTTGATTAATGTGTGGAAAAGAAAAGTATGACAGCGGTACAAAAGTAGTTATAGAGAAAATGTTCAGTCAATTGTAATAAGCATGCAAACCTATTATCCGATAAAATTACAGTGCTTCCGCCTTCGTTGTGCTCTCTTAAACGAAAATACATCCTTGTAAAGCAAATCGCCGCATAAAAAGAGGCTTGGGTGCAGCTGGGGACTGATGTTCTTGTCGATAAAACCTCAGGACAGTCATTCATTGGCACGTTTGAATGAACACTGTCAAAGGTAAAATTGTGCGCTATATTAAAAAACGTCTATGAGACCTGACCATACATTTAAAACTGGCACTTTTTTCCTGGGATTACCTGATTTGATTGTTCCAATAAACTGAGTAAAAAAGACTGTAACATTAATTTCAAATGCAACAGTTAGTCCTAACGCGCGCAGTGGAGTAGCAAGGGTGACATAGGTCCTAAATTGAAAATGAATACCCTTAGCTCAAATTCTGTAGTAAAAATCGTTGTGGTGCACTTGGCCCTTCAAACCAATGGCCCGCTGCACTTTTGATACCTACATTACAATGTGATCACCGGGCTGCAGTCTCAAAGTGCTCCTTTTCAATCGACCAGGAAAAGGGCCGCAGCACAAGTTGCCGTGACAAGGAGCACTTCATGCACTTCCATGGAACATGTGCCATGTGATTGGGCCACTACATGTGCCTCCAGGGCCTCTTTGCAGTGACCAACGAGGGACGGGGGCCAGGGCCGGACTGGCTGTAGCGGGCCCCAGGCCATCCCCCGGTGCGCCTCACGGGTGGGGGCCGGTTTTGGGCCACTGGGGGCCGTTTTTGTTACAGGGCCGTTTTTGCAGTTTAGCGGCAAAATCGGCCCTGTAACAAAATCGGCCAAAAACCGGCTCTGGCAAAGAGCTCGGCAGCTCCCCCAAGCACTTTACCAGGGCCGGTTTTGGTTCCCAGTCCGGCCCCTCATATTTCTTTTCTACAGCCTGTGCATGGCGGTGTTCCCGCCATGAACAGACTGTCGGAAAGGGAAATCCAAATCCCGATGGCGGTGAATGGCTGGCACCACTGCCATTGAAGGCCATGACTCCTACTGCCGCCCTGTCGGGATCTGAGATCCTGGTGGAGGTATGTACCTCTCCTGTATAGGATCCGACCGCCAGCATCATAATGCGGCCCTAGGTTTCAAATTCAGCTGTAAACCACTGACTATTTGTTTTGCCCACAAAGTTCGCTGAGATTAGATTAATTTAATTGTTTAATGTGTAATTGTGGCCAGACATTCATGTAATATGACAGTTTTGGCATCAGGAAGCAGACACTGCAAATATGTTTCCTTCTCTGGTGGGTGTAGTGCCAGATATCACTGGGATTTTTGGATGTCTCTGAAACATGTTATTGTCTTTTTACTGGACTAAGATTTGCGATCATCATGCCCCAAAATTGAAAAACGTACCTGTGATCAAACAAGCGTGGACGGATACAAAGCAGAACAAATGATAGCCTTAATAAGAAGTGCTCTAGGGTGAGAGGTAAATAGAAGTAGATATATATGACACTACGTTGATGAAGAATACAATGTCTTACAAGTTGTTTTCCCTTGGAGTATAGCTAGGCTCGTGTTGAACGGCACTATTAGATTACAGGTGGAACTGACATATATAGGTGGGAATCTTATGTTGTCAGGCCAGATAAAAGGCATGACTGTAGCCTAAATTGTTTTTCAAGAGAACATTTGATTGCCACGTGTGTTTAAAAGGTTCTTATTATAGATCTAGCCATGAAAGGTCTTGAAGCATGTGAAAATGGAGTCTTAAGAAAAGGTGTTCCTGCTGCTAAGCTATGTGCAGCCAGGCACTATGTGGACCACCGACTCAGCTTAGATTCCGAATTCGTGGATGCCCTTCTACTCTTGTAAACATATACATAAATACATCTTCAAGTGTTTAGCAAACTCTCACATTGAAGACATGAAGAGATTAGGCCCTCATTATGAGTGTCCCAGAATTCACAATCCTGCCAGTTACTTGATGTTAGACCTGACAGCCTTAGCTTGGTGTTCCCTCAGAATGTTTGACTTCCCTACCCTGTTTTGCTGAACTTGTTTTTAGTTTTTATTAGGACTCTGTGCATTTTACCTCTTGCTAACCAGTAGTAAAATTATTGTGCTCTCTCCCTTAAAAATGGGCCTACACCTAATTGTACATTTTACTTCTTGCTAATCAGTAGTAAAGTGATTGTGCGCTCTCCCCTAAAATTGGCCTTCACATAATTGGCACATTGATTTTACTTATAAGTCCCTAGTAAGTTGTTCAATATGTACCCATTGCCTGTAAATTAAATGCTACTTTTGGTCTGCAGCACTCTTTGTTCCACCCACTAAAGTAGCACTGTAAAGCATGTCTGTCTCAGGCCTGCCACTGCAGCCTGCAGTGCAGTTGTAAACAGCCATTTTGACATGGCAAAATAGACCTTTTGTAAAAACACATCAGATTCTTATTGGAGCATAACCCCGCCAAAAACGTACTGCACATTTATCAACGGAAACACACAACATTTACATCTAGGTGGTACAAGTGTGAAAGGATAGTGACCTCACAAGGAGTGATCCGACAGAGCAAGAGAGCACTATGCTGTTAGGACGAGGACCCTCACTCACCAAAAGGTGACATGCTTCATCATTGGGCTCCCTCCTCGCAATGGGACTGCAGGGTACCTAGTGTGGGCTACAACTCCCCAAAAGAAGAAGGGGGAGGAGAGGAGATATTTCTTTGAGATATGTGAGCTTTTCTATGACATGGTTTCTAGTGTATGGCATATTCCAGCTAAGCAGCTCGAGATCTAACATTAGCTGTGATCATACCTTTATTGTAATGAGATATGAGTACTGGTGTCTATGTACTACAGATCCCATAATTCTTTGAGAATTAACACTTAAAAAAAAAACATTCAGCAACAGATAGGGAGCAGCTCGAGATCATAGGGCCTTTCCTAAAACTCTGGGTTTTTTTTTCCAATCAAGGGTTTTTCCATACATACCTTTTTTGTGATTTTAAAACAGTATTACACAGACGATCCTCTGATCGCATTGTTCACATGGAGACTACATTACCCATAATTCCCGGTTGCAGTTCTGGGTTATACGACAGATGCTTGTTAAATAGATCCTGTTTGCGGTTCCGTCTGCCTCCGCTAGCCCCACATCTGAGATGTGACACAGAAGCAGTTAAGGTATTTTGATTTTATTGTAGGTGTACCATATGAAGTGAGGCCACTATATTGCGGTGTCGGCATCTTTCTCTCGAGCCAGCGGCACCACATGGGAAGAGCTACTCCTTGGATATCGTACTCACTTTGGCTAAGTTGCATGGAGGAGTGGGCAATATATTATTAATGTTTGTGGTTTACTTATTGCGTGCACTGTACTCCTATGATATATGGTAAGAATCCTTTTTTGTTTAGGGGCACACACATCGTTTCTTCTGGGTAATGTGGAAGAAACATTGTGCTTGTGTGAGTGCTTGCTGAACTGTAGACCAACGTAATACATTCTCAATCCAAGCCGGGACACACTACATTTTCCCATATGCTGAGGAGGGACCGTTAGTTCACACAGTAATGTTTTCCCATGTCAGCCTTACTAGGAAGGTGTGGCTTAATAAAGAAGGGTAAAAGGTAAACACTATTACTTTTACTTAGTTATATCCAAATAGAATGTCTTGTTTTTAACTCTTTCGATAATCAAGACAAGCGGTCCCAATATTTTATTTTAAAATGTTTGTTTAGTATATGTGTGTAGCTCTGTTTTGGTAAGAACTAATGGCGGAGTTTTGTAAATACATACAGGGTACAGGTACAGGGTAAGAACTACTACAAGCTTTCTCTCCTTACATTACCCTACGGCACGAGTGTTGGTTTTGGTGACGGACACAGTTGACACAAGTACAAATGTACACCCCTGCATAAGGGAAAGGTTATCACATTAGTTATTTTTGAGTGTTATAGGCGTTGCATTGATGGGGCTGCACAAAAAACCACCAAGTCAAATGGATGGCTGGTAAAAACTTTTAATTAGCAGAGTGAGATATATATTTTTAGTGCTGACGAATATTTTTGCACTTTTTTTAGTCTTTCCTAGCAGAAACATGTTGACCACATAAGATAGGGTAGTTTCATTATCCCTGTCCACTCAATTTATAACTCTATCCAATGGGGACACCAGAATAAAGGACAATTTTTGCCCACCACAAGATCGTTTTGACAACACTATTTTTGCACTCTGCCCCTCACTATGGTACCTCTACATTGCTCATCTTGATATACAAAACACCTCCGCTCCTCCCCCTTTTGGGGAGTTGTGGCCCACATTAGATACCTTGCGGTCCCAGTGTGAATAGGAAGCCCAATGATGAAGCATGTCACCTTTGGGTTAGTGAGGGTTCTCTTCCTAACAGGATAGTGCTCTCTTGCTCTGTCAGATCACTCCTTGTGAGGTCACCATCCTTTAACACTCCTACCACCCAGACATAAATATTGTGTATTTGCAAAATAAACCTTTTACCAGGCCTAAAATCCATTTTTAATATTTATAGGTCACTGCTTGGCAAGGTCCTAAAGGCTCATATGGCAGGGTGCATGGTATTTAAAAGGTAGAACACGTGTGCATACGTTTTACATGTCCTGCCGGGAAAAAACTCCTAAAGTTGTTTTTACATTGCTGTAAAGTTATCTTTCCCATAGACCGACATTGGGATACCTAACATTTAATAAAAGATAATTTCAGTTTGATAGCAAATAGAGAAATTATTCTTCCACGCAACTGAATTTTAATTATGAACCCTCTTTAACGGTAAAGTCATATTATAAGGAGAAAAAGGCTGTAATGAGCTGTATTGCCTTAAATACAGCGTATACCTGTCCTTTGCCTGTTACGGCAATGCAACACAGCAAGGTGACTTGCTGCTTGGCATTGCGTGATTGTTTTCATAAATAGACCCCAATGTTTGGCCAATAGAGCACTGTGGCATTTTGCTCCCCTTTTTGCAAAGTTGCTGAAGTATCTATTTTGCCAGCCACTTTTTGTAATGCATTAAGGCTTTGTCCTTCATTCCAAGAAGTGACGGGTTGGGTTGAAGGTTGCACATTCCGTTACTAGGGTATTTGTCAATGACACTCATTAATGGTTTTGAAGTAAAGTACTACCGCCATAAGTTTTGGAAGACACTTTAAAGTTCGCTATCTTTGTCTTAGCCATGATTCAGTGCAAGCTTCATGCTCCAATTCCTGTAGGTTATTAATATACACTTTTGGGTGATCTGCACCATACCTGCTCTATAACTGGAGCCAACACAGACCTGCATAACTACAAAACATACAAAACACAATAATGTATCTATTGGGGATATTTTATTAGTTCTGGTGTTTACAGAAAGTTTTGGGTGATGTCCCTTTTGGCTAAAAGCGAATTGTTAACTGATGACAAATTGTCAATATTCTTGAGCTTCTTCTGTGATGGCCGAATGTGGCAGAATATAGGTCTTTTTGAGATTCACATTCAGATTAGTGCCATAAAATCTCTAAACATCAAATATAACCACTCTTAAAACCTGGAGACAAGTATAAGAACTGGATACACTCATTTAATGCATCAGGAAAAAATGTTTCTGAAGAAACAAGAACTCACACAAGGCAATCATTATGCTTTATTAGCATCTTCAAGTTCTCCTCAACTCTGAGCAGCAAGGTGAACATTCTAAATAGGCAGCCTATGGGTAAGTCCAAGTGAGGGAAGGGGTGTACACAGCAAGTGGATGAAAAGATGCAAGCAGTATAGTTGACAGGATGATTATAACACATCTTTCCTCCTGTAACAATGCAAAATGATAATACATGTCATTCCTTTTACAAAATCTTTATGTCATCCTGGAACTAGTCTGGTTCTGTCATGGGAAGCTTTTGAATAGCATTTGTCATTTTCACTACTGTTCAGCAAACACAAGGAGATGATGGACGAAGCGGTGAAACATTTCAGACACTCACCCCCAGTCACAGATCTGGGTTGAATCCATCATCGTTCTTTAGCTCTCTTCGCCACCCCAGTTCAGAGGCTAGCTTGAATCCAGTGGCAAAGTGAGAAAGGAACCCATGTCTGGGCATACCCTGCCAACTTAGGGCGAACAAAGCAAACACAAGGAGATGACTGTTGCCATGACAATTGTTACAACTATAAGCCAAATATCTTGGAACTTTGTGATTCTATCCATGCTCCAGATTTGTCCATTTTCTACTTTTACTGCATTGCATTTTACTTCAATTATACACATAGGATTGGAATACTTATTGCCATCAATCTAACCACTAAATCACCCACTGACCACTTTTTTTAAAACTTTTGTGCCATATTTAAAATCGTAATAGGCTTTGTATTTGTGTTGATGGTTTTCTATTTTCCTTTGCCATTCTCTGGTATCAACAATTACCTTTACCTCCTCCCATCCAACTGTGGTTTATTTTGATGCATCGGTTTTCTGCTTTGAGGGAAGCAAAAGGTGATATGCCTGTTACAAATTGGGTGCAGCATGATATGCCCAAAATAGTGCCTGTATAGGGTTTTCTACAGGGTGACCATTTGTGAATGCTAATTGTAAGCCTTCTTTTATCATCTGGTTAGCTCTTTCCACCAGTCTGTTGGCTCTAGGGCAATACTAAGCAGTCTTTTCATACTTGACGGATAATTTGTTTAGGAAGTATTTCATTTCATGTGAAGTAAATTATACCCCATTGTCAGTAACTAATGTGGATGGAATACCTTCAATGCAGAAGTTATACCATAAGAATTCAATTAGGTCTTTGGTGGAGGTTTGATTAACTGTTTTAGTATCAATGTAAATTGTGATCTACCATGAAAAACATAAACTTATTGGTTTCCCCTGGTCGATTAATGGGGCCAATAACATCTATAGCTAACTTAATCCATGGTTTGCCAGGTACCAAACTTTGGGATAAGGGTGGTTTATGTGTGATTTTTGTTGAAAGATCAATTATGGCAATCCTTTACCATTTATTTAATATAAGTGTCCAGTGTCAACTTTGGGATAAGGGTGGTGTACGTGTGATTTTTGTTGAAAGATCAATTATGGCAATCTTTTACCATTTATTCAATATAAGTGTCCATTTTCGGGAAACAATTAGTAATCCTTGCTGCATTCTCTGTGATACTTCTTCCTAGAAGGACCACATGAGCTAAGGATACTATTTTGCTCCTTAAATCTATTGGTAGTATAATGTTTACATTATAGAGTACCATGTCATTATGTTTAGTCCATGCCTGACCTCCGAAAAATACCTCAATTCTTCTTCTAGCTCACTAACTTTGTTGGCCAACCTTTAATGATATACTCCTTAATGCATTTTAGAACTAAATCCCTTTCCATGCATCCTTTCCATTCTGATTAGGTTATGGCAGAGTTATTGATAACAAGGACTGGAAAATCCAAAATGTCTTCCTTTTCCCCTCCTTCCACCGGTGATCTTGAGAGAAAGTCTGCAGCTGAGTTTTGAATTCCAGGTAAATATTCAATTTTGAAAGAGTAACCCTATTGGCCCAAATTCCATGTAGTAATTCTGGGTGTGCTCTTGTTAGATCCACAAGAAGTAAACATGAATGTAAGGGGTTTATGGTCCATGCCCATGAGGAATGGCAGACCCCACTGAAATATTTCAAAGTGTTTCACAGCCTAAAAGCAGGCCAGGGCCTCCTTCTCAATTACGGAGTCATTGTGTTCTGCTTTAGATAGGCATCTGGATGCAAAGGCCACAATTACCTCTCTCCCATTCACCATTTGAGAAAGCGTGGCACCAAGGTCTTTTTTACTTGCATGCATAGTAAGCATAGTATTCCTCCATGTATCAAATGTACTTGGAAGGTTGCCGTGACAATTGCTGTTTTTTTAAGTTTCAAAAACTTCCTGGCACTTCTCATTCCATACAAAATTAGTCTTTTTTCAGCTAGAACCGAAGGTCTGCACTAAAATCTGAAAAAAATCTTCACATATTTTGACATGTAATCTACTAATTCTAGGAAGGATTTAAATTTGTCTTTATTTTCAGGGTGTGGGAGGTTTTATCACTGCATTCATAACTAATCCTAGGAAGGATTTAAGTTCATCATTATTTCCAGAGTGTGGGTGTTTAACCACTGCATTAATAGGACTCATCTTAGGTCTAAATCCTTCTTTAGGTAAGATGTGCCCCAAGGAATCAACTGATGTGACTCCTAGTTGGCCTCTGGAGTCAGGCCTGCACCCACCAATCTTTTAAAAACATCTTTTAGTATTTGGTTATGTTCTTGGATGTTATTTCCATATAGCAGTATATCATCCTGGAAGCGTAAGGTGTTTCAAACCCTCTCCAAAATTTTCTGCATGGTTATTGGGGAAATCGGTAGCAGTGGTTGCCAATTCAATGGCATCCTGCGGAACATGAAAGCCCCCATAGGTGTGGTGAAGGCAGTTAGGGATTAGGAATCCGGATGAAGTTCTACTTGATGATGAGCCAATGAGAGGTCGATAACCCTGAACCAGTTGGCCTCACCCATGGTGCTTGGCATCTCATTAATACATAGTAAAGGGTATCTCTCAAATCAAACACTATTATTAAGGTTATATAAATTCACACGTAGATGTATACTTTTACCGTTGGCCTTAATGGTTAAGACTATCGTGGTCGACCATTCTGAAAATTCTCTGGGATGTATCACACCCATCTCTGTCAGCCTGGAGAGTTCTTACTTCAAGGGTTCTCAAGTGAGGTGGAGGATAGGCACAATTTATGCACCGCAGGTTATGCCCTGTTTTTTAGTTTGATCTTGTGCTGGAAATTTCTTAAAAGACCCAGATTTTCTGAAAATGGTCCTCAGAATTCCTTGCAAATTTCACTGCAGTTTCCCACAGACCTGTCGACAAGAAGTTCTTGTCTCTTATTATTAGGGTGCAGAGTAAAGTCTAGTTCTTTTTGGTGTTTCCACTCCAATAAGTTTGACCCTTTAGATGTCACATAAACTGATACATAGGTTGAATGGTCTTTGAATGAGATTCAAGCTTTAGTAACGTCCTCTAACAGAATACGGTCTGTGGTAGGCCTGGACAGAGTTCGCAGAGTTCTGCGAAGTGAACAAAAAAACTCAGCTGTACAGATTTCTGCAAGCGGCAGAGTGTGTTAGGTCACGCCGTTTGCACTGATTTTTAGTGCTGGGTGTTTGTCCTGCGCTGGAAAATCAGTGAAAACGGCAGCACGAGCAGTGCAAGAGGGCGCTGCTTTTTTCTGGCCCTTGCGGCAGCTTCCTCAATGCGAACGGAAGGTTTCTCAACGCAAGCGGTTGCGACCATTCGTGACCGCCTGTATTGACAAGTTTCACTGGGAGGTGGTCTAGCTTTGGATTTTCTTCACTTACTTCAGGTTGCTAGCGCAAGCGAGGAAAAAACTTCGCCTCATGAACTCTGCCTGCTCTGTGGCACGCAGAGTGCAGAAAACTCCGCGAATGGAGTGGAGTTCACTGCCCAGGCCTAGTCTCTAGTGTACCCACTAAGAGCAATGTTGAGTGTTTCTAATTTAAAGTTTTTGTCATTGAAAGTTTTCATACCCCTTCAATTGTTTTAAAATCATGACTATTGATCAAGGTGTATGTATGGTGAACAAGAATCAGCACACATGGAAACAGAATTACCATCCAAATAGATGCAGCACTTAGAGTAATTTGGTTTAACTTCACTAGCACCATCACACAACTCGAAGATGAATTTCTTTTCCTCATGGTTTTCACCTTTTCTAGAGTTACGTGCCTGACAGCTAGTACTGTTTACTAGATGATTACTACTTCCACATCTGAAGCACTTCAGATTACCTTGTTCTTGCCTATTCTTTGCCCTAGAGTTTACATCATTTTGTACCTTACACACATCATTACATGTTCTCTCAGTGTGAATTTCTGCAATAGTCTCTATAGGTAGCTTAATTTCTTTTATATGCTGGACTATGTGTTCTATTGACTTAGCTGTTTCTATAGCCGCCTGTAATCTGGGATTCTTGGGGAGTCGTTTTTCCCACATGCATGAATTGTTAGGGCATCTCACAAATTGATTTCTTATAAGAGAATCATTGAGTTTACATATTTCACATTATTTAGATAAACCCCTAAGGACAGGCACATTATTTGTTATGCTCTCTTGGTTGCCCTGAACCCTGCTGAAAAACTGTGTCTTTCTAACACCAAGTTAACTCGATCCCCAAATTGTGACTCTTTCTTTAGAAAAGTTACTTCATGTATAATCAGCTCGCTTTGATCATCATCATCAAGTATGTTTTCAGGTTCGGTTAAGGATTTGTATATTTTTCTGTCCTGAATGCCCAGATTATTGAGAAGAATGTGCTGTTTGCCTACAGAATGGAACCCATCTCTCTACCTATGGCTATCACGTAGGATTTTAAAACAATTGTACCCATTCCTTCAATAGTAGAATAGGGGTACCCTCTATATTGAGGAAGGGTGTTAATTGATCATACTTGTTGTTGCCATTATGAGTGAATGCCAATATTACATGGTGTAAAATTTTGCATAATTCAAATATCGAGGGAGCAGGGGTAAAGTCCTACAATTCTACATCAATTAGAATCATTTTGTATATGACCATGGAGCAAAAAATAAGAAATCAAGATATGAACTTTCCAAGATTAAATCAAGTATATCTTTTAGAAAAACAATAGGTCCAATGGGGCTATCTGGTCATGCTTGAGGTTGACGACTCCACAAAATCAGTCTGACATTGTGGAATGAGGACCGGCATCAGGGGTCACACAACACATTACACGAAGGAGGTGAGATGTCACTGAAGCAAGTGAGGTGTCGGCTCCGGGAAGCAATGCAGTCAGAAGTCACTGATGCCTGGGGATGTCGCAGGGCACAGTTGATGCACCAGATCCTGAGATGACCCTCGGTACCTTACTGCTGTGTGGTGTCAATGATGAAGTCAGAGGTCAAGCCACGAGGCTTCAGTTTTGCAGTGTCCAACCACAGAGTTGCAGCTGGGGTGCCAAAGTCGGAGCGGTGCGTAGCAAATGTCGGTGGTGCAGTGCTCAGGACTCCTGCAGTGGCAGTTCTTCAGAGGCACTGCAGCGTTATTGGAACCTGCTTTGTAAGTCGTTTTCGTTGTATGATGCGGGGACCGCGTCTTCGGTGCAGGCAGTGGCACAGCATCAAAGTTAGTTGCAGACAGGCGTTTGTTCCAAAGTTGCTCGACATCGGTTTATTCTATTCGCACAGACACTCACTTCCAAGGGCTATGAAAATTGCTTTGGCACCACTTGGCAAGGAGGACGCCCAGCAGAGGAGCCCAGATACTACGACGGGCTTTAAATACCACTGTAAGTTCTTGATAAGCTAACTATATGTCCTTTTTAACTAGACAACTGCACTGTCTGGTGGTCTCGACCTACTCTTGGTATCTACTAATAAGCTTCAAACCTCCCCTCTAAACAAATCACCAAAATGCATTTGGATGGAAAGCTGAAACTGCCATTCTTTAGCTTCATTGTAGGAGATATGAGATTTGAAAAAAGCTGTATCGTTTTTTATCACATTTTGGGGCACACGTGTATATTTGGGAAACTATAACTTCGTTAATGTAAAAAGACAGGACAAAGTGATATGTTTAAGGAGCAATCTCAGTCTTCTCTGAAATCGCTCTGTACTCATCCATTCCACATTGATGTACTCCCCCAGTTATTCATCATCACTCACCCCAATGAACCTCAACCTGCACCACTTCTGGGCATCACAGTGTACTCCAACAATACAGGCAACATCATGCTCATAATGTATAAATTACACAGGGTTTCCCTGATGCACAACCACGAATGTTCAGATAATTTACATCACCCAGTGCTCTGCTGAAACAGAGGCCCAAGTAGTGGCTGGATGTAGAGTACCCAGGCGTTTCAGCGCCGTGCAAAGCAATTCATTTTATTTATTTATTTACTTACATTTCTCTGGTCGGCCATGAGTCGGAGATTACTACCCCCCACCCTGCCTCTCCCCTGCCCCACCGCCCCGCGGCACTCCCTCCACAAGACGCTACTGGTACTAGCCATAGGGATTCACATGCCCCATTATCCCCTCAGCCTCATAAGCAACATAAACCCATGTGCGACTTCCCTGAGGTGTGCATGATCCAAGCAACCCCTCCCACATCAAAAGCGACAGAAACATATTTGCAGGCTATTCAGAGGTATTCCACTTTTCCTCTATAACATTAGCATAAATTATGACATTCCCAATATCGCATGCCCCGTACAGTTGTAACGGTCAAGAAATTACAGGTTTTGACTACGTCTTGTGACCCTGCCCCTTGGACACTCAAACTACACCAGCCAACAATACGCGTTGCACCCACAGGAGACACTTTGATCAGATTGTCGGGACCACCTAAAGCAGAAGGAAACAGCTACTTGGTTTCGTCCCTCCAGATTAGGCCTTCAGATACCCAGCATAATATAACAATAGAACAATGACTCAACTGGTGTATCAAACAGGGGACTGTTCAAAATTGGTATCAATCATAAGACACAGGAAAGGGACAAGGGAGACCAAAGCAAGGTGAGAAGGTTGTTATTTGCATATAGAAGCACGAATTTACAACTAAATTGCGGTAACCATAACAACCAATTGTGCACTGGAAGTGTTGCAGTGAGTAAACGATGCAGTGACACTAGTGATTGTGAAAACAACGTGGAGCGGCGCGGAAATTATGTACAGTGGGGGTCAAATGAAAGTATTTACAATACACGGGTACAATTTCATTGTTTGTGAAGAGACCCTTTGATTGCCACAAATGGGGTTGTGGAGTCGACGGCGTTTCAACTTGTAAAACTAAAGGTCATCATCAGGACGATGGTTACATGGTTCTTGAAATGTGCTCTATAGAGTAGGGGAGAAAGCGGGGAGTAATCAATGGAAGAAAGGCCCAGAGAAGAAGAAATAAAGAATTAGAAGTGAGCACTGGCTGGGTGGTCCATACCTGAGGTCACTGTCAAGGGCGAGAATCCAAGGGTTGTGATCCATTCGTCTAGGAAGGGTCACCAGAGGGGCACAGCGTTCAGGGCTAGAATTAATTCTGTGCGGAGGGGACAGTGGTGGAAATTACTAACAAGGCAAACAATGGTATGTCAGAAAGGGGCGGCTAACCGGGTAGAAGCACAGCGGTCTTTCCTTGGGAGTAATAATCAAGGAGGGCGGCAGGAATTGAGGCAGGCTGTAATGAAAGGGAAACAAGATCAGTCGTGCGCAAGGTAAGTGTGGGGCTGCTGAGCACGAGCATTACGGCATCGTAGTTGTACTTGGAAATAAATGGACTGGGCTGCAAGAAGGAATCAAGGCGAGGGAAGGTCAGTCAAGTTGTAACCAATGATCCGGCATCAATCCGGAGTAGGGGACGAGTGAAGCGTTACGACCGCGCTGCTCGATGGTTCAGGAATATGTAGGAGCCAGCCAAGGGATCACGTGAGGGTGCTGAGAGAAAATCACATGGGAATCGCCCAGGGGTTGAGACTAAAGCGTGGGGAATGCCAGGCAGACACCCAGCAGCAACTTCATAAATGCGGGATCACTATCCCTCCTGTAGGCAAAAGACTGTGATACTCGAAGCTGGCGCACTTCCAAATTGGAAAATGTTTACCCTCAGGGAGAGGTGCGAGCTGCAGTTGATCCATGCAGCCAGCCGTGGGTGCAAACAGGAAACAACAAGACCCCTTGTATTGAGTCATGATGTTCTCAACAACAGAGTACCTTATTGCATGGGTCCTGGGAGAGAAAGCCAGCGACCTCAGATGGAGGCCACGACGTCAGGCACTGTCGTCCTCCCGATCTGGAGGTCAGAGACAGCCTAGGCTTCCAGTTTGGCCCCCCAGACTCATCAATCCTCCCCAACCCCCCTCAGACACCACAAGCTATGGAGTGCGAGCTAGCACAGGTTTTCGATTACCAGCTGCTACTGGCTTGTACATATATGTTCTTGCCATTCTACCGCTAATGGGAGAGTTTGAGAATTGCATAAAACGGTAAAGCATATATCCAATGTGTATATCATTTTGATTTCAATGTGTGTGCAATACGAAGATCAGTGTTTATACACATACAGTGTGGATTCTTTTTGTAGCGTACTCAGTGTGTAGCGAGGGTGGTGCTGTGCCAATGCTTTACACTTTGACCTTGAGGCTAAGCCTGACTGCTCTGTGTCAGCCTACCCAAGGGTGAGCACAGGTTGTCGTACAAGTGTATCCTACTCATCCTATCTAGGAAGGTGGATTCTGTCTGACTTTGATGCGTCCCAGCCAGCCAGAAACCGTTGGGTCTAACAATATCTCCCTGTGTCTCCTCAGTGCACTTTATCCTATTATCTCCTGATGAAGATTACTGTCCCCTCCCATTGATGCCCACTACCTTGTGCCTTCTGCTGAATAGTTTTATGCATGACGGTTTATGTTTGAGCCAATTATTATTAGTCTGTGTACCCAGGTGTATAAATATGTCTGCTGGACTAGAAAACTGGTTCTGTAGGTGTGCTGGTCTATGTGCATTTGTGCACACTGTCCATGGGCATGTGTGTACGCGTTATGATGTATTTCTGTATATTCATGCACTATACAGAAGTTAAACCTTTAGGCTTTGACCGTGCTTGTTGAGTTGGAAGAACCATTTTAAGAAAGAACCTATCATATGCAAATGAGCGTGACAGCTCGTTGCATGCCAGGAAATTAAACAGAACAATCAGGAACACTTGGAATAATTGAGAAATTTTGACTGCTAATTCTGCTGCGAAAATCACGATTTTTAATCATTTTTAAGTAAATCGTTAAATTGTTTTCATTAAGAAGAGACTGTAGGAACATGGTCTTTTTGGTGGCAGTGAAAAGCAATTTCGTTCCTTGTAGGTTAATAGTGTTTGAGGGCAGTGAAGAAGCGGTCATGGCTTCCTGAGCTAGAGAAATTCCTTCACCTCCTCCCTCTCCCCCTTCTCCACCCCGGGCAGAGTAATAAGGTGCAATTATAGCGTGAGCTGGACAGTTATGAATGAACCAAAAGAAACACCCCCTGGCTTCCTAATGTTCCTGTCAAGGAGAATTCATGCTTAACGCCTACTACTGGCCCTCGCATGAGCACAGGAGCTGGAGGAGAATGGGAAAGATTAGGGTTTTTTAGTTGTTACTTTTTTGACAGAATTATTGGCCCAAAGTCAGAATTAATTTTATTATTTTTATTCAGTTATTTTATTTGTTTAGTCTAGAGACAGAGGCAATTGGAAGTTGCTCCAGAAGACTTATGGATGTGACAACAAACGAGCAGAAATGAATGCACTCAGTCCAGAACGTGCCAGAGTTGGTAGCTGGGGGTTGTCGAATTTGTGCACTGACAATCATTTCCAAGCAGTGCTTTAGGTGTGATGAGAAAAACCTTTGTGTGGGGAAAGGGAATAGGTTTCTCTAAAGCGGAAGGAGCCCAAACGTATTTTTATTAACCTTTAAATCACTCATGGCAAATGAAAACAAAAGTGTGGTGTAGACACATGTGGGTTCCAGTTCAAAGTAGAAATATTGTTTATAGACAAAATAAGAGAACTTAGCAGGCAAAGGGATATCTTCTATTTACTTTGTACTTCCAAAATCAGCTTCCCACAACTGTTTTCATACTTTAGGCCCGATTTAAAGTTTGGCTGACATGGTACACTCAAGAAAGTGACACACTGCCCTGTCTGTCAATCCAATGGACCAGTTGGGCAGACTGTCAACTTTCTGATGGTGGTGCACTCACTGGCTCTTCTATTGGAAAGCTTAATCCGAAAAACCGATGGAGATGGGCCGCCAGAGTAAGGACATCAGATTGCTTGCCCTATTTAGAGCACATGGTCTGTATTTTTTTTTTGTGAATTAACAATCAGGAAAAACATGGTGGTCTCAATCAAAAAAATAAGAAAGATAACCTTCACACCCAGGCAGAAAGCTCCCAAGATGTGGGAGTAATTTGTTTCTTAACAACAAACTCCCCCTTTGTGAGCTTGTTTTAGAAAAATTAAACGTTTCGAGCGGGCTGCCTAAGAGAGGGTGACCACGCCCCAAGCTTGCAGTGTTTTTAGGCTCATGATGACCTCTGGATATGGTGGGCAGCAGTTTGTCAGGGTGGCAGGTGTAATATACTCCGCTAATCTAACCAAAGGCAGATCACCCACTAAACTTTCAATCAACCCCTTGAGTTTATACATTTTAACATTTTGGAAGATAAAACAGGCAATGTTAAGCTTTCCAGTGCAATGCACTTGAGTTGATTAAATTATCCTGAGAGAGAAAGTTGGTATTTGTTAATAGAAGTAGGTAAAATTACCATTTTCGTGCAAAAGGTAAAGACTGGACTGATTCTACTAAAGAATTATCATTTGCAGGCATTTAATTTTTTATGTCATGCTTACAGTGGGCTGACAGCTCCCCTCTATTACTTACTATTGTTCGCATTATTGTCACTCTAATTTGCTTGCTTCTTATTCAATGTATTTACTTCCTCTTCTTCTATTTGTTCCTTCCCTGGAGCATACCTCTTTATGATCCTTTTGATTGGCTTTTTTGTTTTGTTTATTATAGCGCAAATTAGACCCGAAGGTATCAGAGCTCTTTCCATGAGCACCAGCTGTGTTACAGACAGACACATTCATTTTTTGTAAGGCACTGGGAGATTAGTTGATTTGCCAAGGATCACAGGATGTTGAGCGTCCCTGCCGAGACTCAAAGCCAGTTTCACAACTTCAAGGCCGACCGCTCTAGCCGTTAGGCCACATTCTTACTTGTATCCTTCCAGTGCTCACATTTAGGGAACTTCTTTTTTCTCTTGGTACTACATGACAGTGCATGTGGTTTCTAGTCCTCTCTCTTGTGTGTTTCTTGCTCCCCTCAAATACCTAAACCACTGTGCTGTGTTGCTTGCCTGCCCCTCTCACCTTGTAAAAACACAGCAACAGGGATATTTTTGCTAGAGTGTTGGGTTGGGTCATCTGCTACACTCACTCAGTAGGAGTCTAAGGCAGAAAGTGTTCTTAATATGACACTTGTCTTGGAGGCCTATAAATCTGCTCCATGGGCTACCACAGAAAAGGAGTGAATGAGTGAATTGGATTTAGGAGCTACTAGACGGATTACAAGTGAGGCCAAAGTTGGTGTTTATGAGATTTTAACAACTGCTGACCAGCTATTAAGATGTCCCATTTTTCTTCTTAAATAATTGTGGGCAAAACGACCTTGATAATTCACAAGAATCAGTTTAACACGTTTAAAATAATTTACTTGCGCTGGGGTGTCTGTATGGATAAACCCCCACATGTGAGGGAGTATTGAGCATTTAAGGGTGGGGAATTCCAGAAAGTTTTCAAATTTTCACATTTGTGGGTATATACAAACCATTTAATTTCTCTTTCAGACTTTAAAAATAATCTGAGATTTACTCACTATCGTCATCACAATTGGAGGGAAGATGGAGCTCTGATAGGACTTACCTGCAGTTGTTTTAGCAAATGTATGTATGTATATGGTATTTCTATAGCGTGAACCTAGCCAAAAGCTAGTGGAGCACTGAACAGGGTCAACGACAAGGAGAAAGTCAACAAGCCATCGGAGATGTAGCTAGATTGTGGATGGTTAATGCTTTGTGATATAGTGCTGTTTAAAGAGGCGATTCTTTGGTGCTTTCTTAAAATGGAGCAGCATTGGGGTAGGGGTCCTCGTGGATACGGAGATGCAGCTCTAGACCCTGGGTGCGTAGATGTGAAAGGTTTGCTGCTTTGTTTATTTTGCTTTTACACTTTTTAATCTACAGTCTGATTGAGCTGAGAACCCCCAGAGATGGTGACAGTGCCTGCAAGATAAGCTGGGGTGCTGGCGTAATGACCAGTTTTGAAGATGGTGAGGGCCAGCAAGAGGAGCCAGTGGAGTTTTGTCAGGATGGAGGCGATGTCATCATATTTCTTTAGCCCTGGATGTTTCATGTTCTGGCATGCACGGTGCCAGTTTGGAGTCGGGGAGGCAATGGAGCTGGCAGTGAGCTCTAAATTGATGGGCAGATCTTTTCTGAATGCAGTGGCCTAGGTTCATCCGATGTTGGTCATTAGGCTCTGGAACCTCTATAAAGGTACCTCACACAGCAGGTGTGGCTCTGTCCTGAGCCAATGAGTGTGTTAAGGCCATTGCAGACCCGACTTGGCCAATAAATGTATCAAGGCAATTGCCACCCCAACCTGGCTGTCCAGTACACTGAGGCATGTAGAGTTTAGTAGTTCTTGCCTTCAGTCACAGACAGACCGGGAGACACTCTGAAGTATAGGTCACTCATGGCTTCACTCTCAGGCTGTCCACTTTTACTGGTGAGCATCAAATGAGGAACACACTAGGCTTTGCTTCCTGGGTGGTCTCTCCTCACACAGAGCCAGGCAGGCTGCTTCCACCTCTGAGGCAAGCAGGCCTCTAGGAAGTAGGCAAATCTGTCTCCGAACTGGAGCACCCACATCATGAGCAAAATGTAAAGTGAGATTTCTGCACATGGCTATCATCATCCTCTCCCAAGCAGTAATGGACAAAAGGGAAGGAATAACCCCGAAGCTTGCTCAATTTGATCCTAAAAAACTGAAGTTCCACTCTTCATGAACCCCTACCATCTACCAAATGGCAGTGCTCAGAAAGACTGAATCACTGTTAACAAAGTCTTCATGACTTATCAAAAAGTATCTGTCCTCCCCACTTTAGTTCCTGCATCTCCACCCTACAGACACAGGAAAGCATGCAAAACACTTCAAGTGTTTGAAGGAGCTGTCCTCCCCGATGTTGTGCTGAACTGGGCATTAGAAATGGATCCAACTAGCTGCAGTGCTCAGACTGGGACACACACACAGTTCTACTACTACACATGTGCTCAACTGACACAGAAAGTCAGGCCAAGGGTCTGGGCTTTCACATAACAGCCACCAATCACAAAACACAGTATGTTGTCACCTCCCTTTTATGTGCCACTCCCAAGACAGGGACAGTAGTCCTCTGTCCACTATGAGGGTACACTTGATGCACCCTAAAGTAACCAGGCAGGTCATAGATCTCATATAGACAAGGGCATAAACTCTTTGCATACACTCTGATGTTTAGTAGGAAACCAGGGCCAAACATTAATGTCAGGATACCAGATATACATGCAGTGAGGCACTAAGGGCTGGGAAACACACTTGTATACCACGCAGGAGGCATTTACTGTCCCAACATACAGCCTGCTTAACATGGAGCCACAGGGTCATCCTCTTTGCTTTGGAGAATTTCAAATCATGCAAGGATAGAAGATAAGGTCCCCCTTAACAAACATAGACACGCTACTAATCAGACTGACATATAGCTTGGGCAGTGCACTCCTTGGTGTGTCATGTTTATCTTGCACATAGATGCACAGGGTGTTCAAATAAGAAGACGCTCAATTTGTGCCTGAGTACGGACTATCACAAATTCAAATTTTTATATTCCCCATTCCTGCACACACAAACTTGCATTTGCGCAATTTGCACTCGCAAATTGTGTGAGGCTTTTCCTGCTGCTGATCACATGTGCAAACACCCACAAATTCAGGGAGACAGAAATCCTGTTTTGGAGACTCTCAAGGGTACTCTCCTAAAACAGAACCTCATTCTTTATCAGTATTTTCATCCCAAATAACTGTTGTTTTCACATAAACTACTCATGTTCTTACAGATGGACATTTTAAATGTGGACCTTTTAACCACCATGATCCAAAATAATCTATCCACTGTGCAAGTACATCGCATGCATCATTAGCGCTCCACTTCTGTCCACAGGAATCCCGGGCTAGTTCCTTTAGGCACCCATCAGATTTGTCAAGCAGGTTTCTATGAGAAGTTCATCTCATAAAAGGCAGCCCTTACACTTGTGAAGTTACAAATTCTTCAAAAGAAGAGGAACAGACATTTCTCCATCTTCATCATTTCTAGTATAACATCTTTGAGGTTATTAAGTGGGAAGAAAGTGTCATCACATACTACCTGATAATTTGTGTGGTTTTGCTAGGAGCCGTATTGTATCATATACCTTTTCTCAATCCTTAGGCTCTTTCAATGGCAGCCTTTGTGGTTCGGTCTAAATGTTCTACTCTCCATTCGTTGCTTCCTCACTATTGTGTTTTTCTTACCGCCCGTTCAATATAACTCGCTCGGAAATGATTTTTTTGTATTGCGAAATTGTATCCTTCCACAGCTGACGTGCTTGAACTCTTTTCTAAGCTTAGATGCCGCAGACACACACAGATTTCTTAAGGGAGAAGCGTTCTTTCCCAGAAGCTTACTCCCAGAGAGTCCGAGGATATATTTTTAGATCAATTTCGGGGGAGAACAAATGCTGCAGTCCCACTTTTCAATGGGTGTGGTACCGCCATGAGACCTGGGACCCACAACATAGGCCTGGTGGGGTCGCAGTTCTGTTCCTTTTTGCTATGATACAATGGAAAAATAATTATGGGAAAATTTAAAAATCTGGTTGTTTGCTAACAGATGTCTGCTGTTCTTGCGCTTTGGGGCTGCCGGTTACTGTATTTGACCTTAGCGCTGGGACACTCCTGTTCCTATTGCTCTTTCACCTCTGCTTCCCTTGTTTCTTTGATTCCCTTAAAACCCTTTCCTTTTATTTCGCCCTTTTTCCTATTCCTTGTAGTCTGTTCTTTTTAAAGTTCTTCTTTTTTCCCTATTCCTTCTCTTTGTGGCGTGCCCACACTCAGATATGTAATGATGGGGAAGCATGACATTGGGTTGTTGTCGTCTTTGGAGCACTGAAAGATCAATGACATCAAACATATTAAAATGCATCGCTTTTCAACGTTGGTATCAGATTTAAAAGTGACACACGGCTCTACGATGCCCAGGGGCCACGGACTGTATCCACCAGAGGATCTTGCTCCTGTCTTGGGGACCATCATCTTGGCTCCGGAATTATCTTCATGTCATACTGTGCCCTCTGTGGACAGGATGAACATAGGTTTTTCTATACATGTTGGGGCAGATTTACAAGCCCCCTGTGCCACCAGTGGGTCACTTTTCCTCTCCTTGTAAATACAGCCCCTTCACACGCAGCACTTTGCGCTGCAGGGAGTTCCATGGGTGTTGCTGTGGGTGTTCCCATGCAACACCCATGGAACAAGGCACATCTCCAGATTTATAAGAAATCATAAATCTGGAGATGCGTGTGAATGCTACGCCACCCTAGAGGTGGCGTAGTGAGGCGTAACGAGGAGAAATGTTTTCATTTCTCCTCGTTTTTTCCTCTTTTAATGCGTGTTGCATTCTACAGCACACATTGAAAGAGGAACATGCCTGTAGTGATTATTTTTTTGCAGGAAGGTGCCCCTTCCTGCACAAAAACAATCTCCCCATGACGCAGGCCTTATTGCACCATGGTGCCTGTGCCAGCGCATGGCTGCAGTTTGTGCAACAGCGCAGGGGGAAGCACAGATATTTTTGTAAATATGTCGCATCCCTGTGCTTCGGAAGTGCCGCAGCCAAAGGGCTTGGGGTGCCACGCTCCGGCACTTCTCGTAGATCTGCATCGTGGTTTTTATTGTAGATTTGGTTTTAGTATTCTTAGTTCATTCCAGATCCTCAGGGCAGCACATCACAGGGGTGCACATTCCAGCCTGCCAAAAGTGAACTGTTGGAAAGTGGGTTATTGGTAGGGGCAAATGTAGGTCTGCCACTGGCAATAAGGCCACTAACACGTCAGGACTCAGCATAGGTCTTAGAAAATTATTCCTATGCTCAACCCTTGGTAACGTGGCTGCGAGCTGACAGGCTTAACTTCAAAGACAGGTATGTAAAGCATTTAAAAACACCAATTCAGTAAATAAATAAGACACAACACATAATAAAAATCCAACACCAATTTATAAAAGTAGGAAATATGTTTATCTTTAAAATGACACCAAAACATCAAAAATCCAATGTAGGGGACCGGAGATTTGAATTTTCAAAGATTTAATAAAATATAGCACTTAGAAGAATATAGCACCATATTGTGATACCTGCTCGCAATAGACTGGGCCAAAGTCAAAGTTTCAGGCCGGGCGCGATGGAGCCCTGAGCAGCTACAGCTCGCGGCAGATCCTGGTCTCAGTTTCTACCTTCACACTTAGAAACTTTTCTGGAGCTTTTCTCCTCAAGGCCTCTCGAAGCTCCCAGCCAGTCTGGATTCGGTGAGGGTTTGCCAGCTTGACTTGTGACGAGGTCCTGGTCAACTTCCCTGGAGCAGACGTAGAACATTTTTCAAGATCGGTTCAACGGGGAACCCAGGGATCCAGGCTGAGACGCGATGGAAGGCAGGCGGCTTGGCGTTCGCGGTTGCTCCTGGTCACCTTTTCTACGAGCGGACTTAGAAACTTTTCTGGAGCTTTCCTCACGGCGACTCTCGATGCTCCTCATGTAGCCGGATCCGGTGAGGTTTCGCTGGCTTCAGTTTTCTTCTAGTCCCGGTCAAACTCTGAAAGTTGTACCCATGGAGCTTTTAGCGCGACGAACCTGGTTGGCTTGGCTGGCTCGCGGTTGAAGGCAGGCGGCCTGGCTGGCCAGGTTGAGGTGGTCCCTTTATGGAGCTTTTTTTCAAAGTTGCCCCAAAGTTCTCCAAATGTCTTGAACTTCTTCCTGAAGTTCCTCAAGGGGTCCCAAAGTGTCGCAAACTCACTCCAAGGGTCTGGAAGCTCCAAGATGGTCCTTGAAAGTTGAGGACTTCAGTTCCCACAATCCACTGGTACAAAACCCTTATAAATCCACTGGTAGTTCTCCAAGGTGTAGATTTAGTTGGTGATGTTCCAAATGAGCTCTTTTAACCTGTAGCTTTCAGGGAGTCCACTCTTTAGTTCTTTTTCAGCAAGATAATCCACAGGGTTGTAGTTTCAGATGGCGCAGTCTTCAGAGGTCAGGCATTAGAAATCTTTGCACAGCAAAACTTCTCAGCTTGGCAATGTCTTGCTTCAGTAAGTTTCAAGAAGCAGATCTGGAAGGCTCTGCCCCTCTCAGATACGTATTCCAAGTTCTCTGTGTCAAGCAGGAGGTCACTTCTGACCAATGGGAGCAGGGTAACTCCTCCAAGATATGACCACATCCTGTAGAGTGTGACATTATTTTGTCCAAGAGTGCATCAAATCTTCCAAATCCATAATGGCTGATTTTCCAGCAAGGAGGTAGGAGCTGGCTAAACACACCCCTAGGATGGCTCATTTACTTAGACACCCCCCCCCCCTGCATCTGCTCATACCTTCCTTAATCCTACCATCTGCCTAAGGTGGGAAGTTCAGAGTTGTAAATGACACTGTTCTCTGCTCTCCTCTTTGGTCAACACCAGGGGTTCTTTATCACCTCTACAAGGCAGTCTGGCTAATCCAGTTAACTCTGACCAATCAGGGCAGACCACTGGAAGGCTGAATTTGGATTTACTAACAAGAAGGTCTTATAACTCCCTGTATGTACACTTTAGGGGAAATTCAACAATATGAATGTGTTGGATTTATTAATACCATTCTGGGAAGTCTTTGAATGGTATTTCTAGCCCTCTCCTATCAAGAGTTATTAATCAATACCTTCCTACCATGTTAACCTATGTAACGGGATTTGCAATGGGAAAAATGACTTGGCCATTTTTCCAGCACCAGGACTTACAAAAACATATGTAATAAGTACTTGTCTTATATCTGCAGGACCCCTGACCCATGTGCAACTAGGGAAGACTTTAGGGTTTCTGAATCTGTAGAGATATTGCAGATCCTCCCTCCACAGTGCTCCTAGCATCAAAGTCGAATTTGAGCAGCACTTTACCACAATGTGGGGAGTGAAATGTGAAATTTCACTTTAACCAGGCATATAAAAACTCATTTTATAAGGGTGTACCTTTAAAATACCTGCCCCCTGCCCCTGGGGGTCCCTAATATGGCAAAACATTGCAGGTTATCTATTTTAAGTGCCCCAAACACCAAAGTCGAGTTTGGGCACAGTTTACTCTTAAAAAGCAGTCCTTGCACCCAGGGCAGTTTTTAAACTGACCTCAGGCTTCAGCAGTGCACACATGCAAGTGCAGAAAAAGGCTGCTGGCCTCTAAACTACCATGACTAAGGACTTCTAGGCAGTTTCAATCCCCCTGACCTATTACATACTTGGGGCCTATAGGGGAGGTCATGCCAATCACAGGGGTACCCCACCATACCATTGTGTACCCTAGTGTATGTAGGTGTTTTAACTGTATTCTAATGTGTCTCAGCATAGCACTGGCCCTGGGCCTGGTTAGGCAGAGCCCAGGGTCAGTCAGAGTCAGTACCACCAGTATCAGTTAGCAAAAAGTTGGGGGGTGCCCAGGATGACTTTGCAACATGAACACATAGTAGTATTTCACTGACACAGCAGCATGGTGCTGGTGCACACACTGCAGCACACCAAGGGAGCACACACTTCAGCCAGGCTCTGTTGTAGACATTGCAGCACTGCACAGGGGCTCACGCTTCTGCCAACCATCATCTTCTGCACATCACACATGTTCCAGCAGGTGGCGTAGCAGCACACTAATATCACTGATCTGATCTGTGAAGGCAGTGCCATGGCACTCCTGAATCAGTGCGATGGAATGCTATATTACACTATCTACTATATAGTAGGACAGAGAGTTTTTAAATTGCTATATCTACTTGTCAGACAGAGTCATTAGCAGAGGCAGCACCTCCGCTATGGTGGAGGAGCGCCGCCCCACTGATCTTAAGTGTCAAGAAGAGAAACATAGAATGATAATAACTTTAAGTTATTATCATTTTATGCTTCCTGATGTGTCCTTCCTGCTGTTTTGTGGTGGGCGGGGTAGGAGAGTAGGAGCAGAGAAGACGTGGGACCCGTCGAGATAAGTTTAGCCTTTTTTATTATTTCATTTCGGCCACTCCACGCAACACCACCCGCACCCCCCGCACATAGTCCCTCTTCCACTGGTTATTAGATTGCTATCTCTACCTGTCTGTCCCCGAGGCATGATTTCTAGTTGGTTACCACCCAAATGAGGTGTTGTATATGTGTAGATGTAAGCTAATGAAGACAGTTTAGCAGACTGTGTTATCTTTTTGTGTACACCGTTTCTTACTTTGTGAAGAGACAAGCGCACTGTGCTCTAATAGCTACAAGAGGCGGGCGAACCAACAATTTAATGGAGAGAGCCAAGCCAGAGCCAAGCCAAGGGCCTGGCTCAGTTCTTCGAGCCCGTGCACAAGCCGAGCCCTGAAATTATTTGCTTTGTAAGTCATATATCAAGCATTACATAAATTATGGTAAAGTCTCATCAAAATTCAAAGAAGTGTCTTTCTTTGACATGTGGAAGCTTCAACATTAGTATGGCACATTATAGCACTGCGCTGAGAAGTACTTATTAAAAATTATCGTTTTGTAGAACTGGTAGCCTGCACTTACATATTTGACAGTGCTTTTATTCCCGATAATGAAGAAAACAAATTTTTGGTTACATAAATTATTTGCTTAAGATCATACCATTTAGGCGGGGAAGCCACGATTTATCCAGGTTTTCCAGTTTCACTTCATACAAATCAGCTGGGAAATGGACTTATTTGCCTTTCCTTCTATTAAGGCTTTGTTTTGACCTCTTAGTTCATTTAATGTAGTTTTTAAATAAAGTGCCAACTCCATGAAGGCAGAGCGCTTTACGTGAGCACCAGGTACATTACACAAGGTCACATGCTTTGTTCACAGGCATTGGGAAGTTAAGTAATGTGGCCAGAATCACATGATGCTGAGCCAACGCTGAGACTTGAACCTAGTTCCACTGTCAGGCGGTCTGACAGTAAAGGCACATCCTGGACAGAGAGAGGGGCAGATAGGGAGAAGCCATATGAAAGCTTAGTTCCAACAAGACCTTGAGCTGAGCCAGAACCAGGCTTCAGGCTCGAGCATGGCTTGAGCTTTCAGTGACTCACCCACCTCTACGAGAAGAAATACAAGAGTGCTCAAGTTCATAACAGCACTTTCAGAAAACATCATATAGGTGCTCTGATCATAAGGAAACATTCATATGCATAGATGTGGCTTAGCAAAGGACACAAAGTAATTTATCAGCGGGCACGGCTCCAGGATTCGGGAACTGGAAAGGCTGGGATAAGTCATTGGTGGGCTTTGAAGATAAAAGGGGGGAAGTCCAGTGGATGCTCCTCCGCTATGGTGGAGGAGTGCCCCCCCCAGCCCACCCACTGCTTTTGAGCAGTGCAAAGTAAAGGAAATAAAAAATGATAATAACTTTGAGTTATTATCATTTTATGCTTCCTTTGCAAGCAGGCGGGTGGGCAGGGCTACTCTCCTCTCGGAGAAAGGAGTAGTGGTTTGCTCACTCCTAAGTGCATAATGACTGTATATATATTTTTTACTTTTGCATTACGGAACCCCACACCCACTCTGAGCCCGCTCCCGCCACCCACGAGTCATGCCAGCCGCCACTGGGGGGAACAAGTTAAAAAAACAAAGGGTTTCAGGATGACAGGGAGCAAAAGACATGCACACCTTTTGGATGAACATTATTGAGGAACAAACACTTCAGCTCCACTTCTCAAGGGGCGAGGTGGCACCATGATCCTCAGGACCCATAATCTCAATTTGTGGGGTCTCAGTGTTTGAGGTTGCTTTCTTGCTTTCACTGAAATGTAAGACTTTTCCTTCTAAAGAGTAACACCAGCCGCGCTCATGCCTTTGTGGAGACGCTGCAGAGTGAAAACCCTGGAGGAACAAAGCGGTCACTCGCACTTTCTGCTCCATGTTTCAGATTTCACTCTAAGAACCAGCCACTGCCCATGCTGGTAAGAGTGGTAGGGCCAGGTGGGGGGAGATTTCGACAGACGATGAGGGCAAATTAATTATTTATTTATTTTTTTGTTGTGGTCATCTTTTTGAATCCCCCCCAACCCGGCCCCACCGCCGCACAGCTCTTACTTGCAAGTGCTGCATCTGTCTTCTACAGAACTCATCCTCTGTGATGGGAGAGGAGGTGGGAATGCAGGGCAGTGTCACATAAACTTTGCACTACTGCATAAAGTGAGTCCACTTTTCACTTAAGTAACTGGCAGTGGAGCAAACAGATGTGTCTGCAGTCCATGCAGCGGCGGCCCATGCAGGTAAGAGTGGGGGGGCTGGGTGGCGGGAGATTTCAACAGATGATGACGAGGGAAAATTAATTATTGAATTTGCCTTTGTGGTCGTCTGTCGAATCTCTCCCCGTCCCAGCCCCGCCGCTCTTACCTGCACGGGCTGCGGCTGCTAAGGACTCCACAGTTTATAGCATCTCGATTTTTAGGTCTCTCCCAGAGACATCTTTTAGCTGTAAGTGAAAGCCTGTTGTGGACCACATACTTTAAGTGGAATGCAAAAGGTGAGCTGTCTCTAAAAAGGGCATGGCTCATGTGTGTAAGGAAGTGGAAGTGAGTTTTATGTGATTGCATCCACACATATACCACAACAAGAAACATATTCCCACAACAAGCGAGAACTATTTGCTTAAGAGATGCTTAATAGCACTTTGGTATAACTGAGTAACAACGATAATTTTGTTGGTAATAATTAGAGTTAGTATTTACAAAGCGCACCTATGTGTCAGTCACTCTGTGAACACTGGACAGAGGCCAAGCATTAGATAACCATGTCAACTGTGCACTATTATGGTGTACTGAAAGTCACTGTGAGAAACTGACTCACACTGCCTTTAGCATCACCTCCAAAGCTCTCAACTATGACTCACACTGCCTTCAGCATCACCTCCAAAGCTCTCAACTATGCCTTAATGAGCAGGCCGCCTCTCCCCCTTCACAGCCTGACCTCAGCTGGAAACCCAGAGGCGGTTCCGTTCTGACATCCAGTTATGTTAAGTCAATGCAGTTTACTAAACAGTAAATCAATTGTTCAACCACTGTATTAATTAATGTTCGTATTGGTTTTTTTTAATGCCCTTACAGCTTTTATCTCATGTATTCCCATCTACACCTTCCGTTTTAGTTCAAATGCTAACAGTCTCCGTGTATTTTTCTTGTATTCATATTTGTGTACGGAAATGTAGATGAAGGGGCGAATACTATTGAGAAAAGATATCATGAAAATTATATTTCAACTTTATGATTGTGCATATAATGTCTCTAATCAGCATTATTGCCTCATGGTCATGTTTACTTATTCAGTCACTCTTGTGCCATAACCTTCTCCCAAAGGCTCTGATCAAAGCCTATAGTATCTCTTCCAACTGGAACAGGTGTTTTTTTTTTTAAAGATAGATTTCAAAGCCTGCTGTACGAGTTGGATTCATATGAATGAGTATGCTAAATCTCTATTTTACTAAGCGGAATCTTCTGGGATATACATTCTATTCCAATTGTGTAAGAGAGCGACCACACAAGTCTAGCTGATAAATATTGAATTTAATGATTGAATTGAGCTGCATTTTCGACATCATATTATCAGCCGCGGTCGGTGGTACGAGTAACTGCAGGGCGGTGACGTGGGGAGGGGGAGGGGCAGGGTGGGGGTAGTAAACTATGGATTACGGAGGTTTACAGGTAAGTTAACATATAAATTAATAATACGAATTTCGTTGCGTGCACTGCATCACATTTGGGGATGCAGTGCACGCAACAAAATTCGTTTTATTAATTTATATGTTAACTTACCTGTAAACCTCCGTAATCCATAGTTTACTACCCCCCTCCCTGCCCCTCCCCCTCCCCACGTCACCGCCCTGCAGTTACTCCTACTACCGACCGTGGCTGCATATTATACTCAAGTCTGGTGAATATATTTTGTGCGCACCACATTTTTGTAGTTCCCCTGCACTGAGGTTACGGATATGCTAATGCTCCTAAAGTTCCTCATAGAACATCACCACCTCCATCAAATCCCTTTCCAATCCCTGTTGGTCCAGCATCCAGTCTACCCAATCAGTCCAATATTGAGTCATTGATTGGGCACAAACTGAGACAATTCCACGACCTGCTTCTTCTCTTCTGTGTAGATCTGTGGTATTTCCAGTTTCCACTCTACAGCAGCCCTCTCTTTGCTATTCCACTGTATAGCAACTTGTTTATAAGAAATGCTACCCATTGTCTCTTCCTCGTCATGAAAGCAACTTATACCTTTTCCAACCAAATCACTCTGTACCTTGCCCTTGTCAGCCTTTCCAGATGGGGTTTCTAGGCTGATAAATCAATCAATCAATCAAACAGGGTTTGCAAGCCTCAATGTACACACAATTATGTACGATAACAGTAATATGAATCATCCAGATATCCATATATTCTCCGGTTCTTTTTTTTCTTCTTGGTTCAGTATTCTCTGCCAGCCAGCCCGTGTTTCATCATTGGGTAATTCACCCCATGACTTCCTCAGGGTTAGAAAAACGAATAGCGCAACTTCCACATCCATTCTGTGTATATATTATATTATTTCACCCGTTGTCGACAATAACTGATCCTGTTTCAAAATCACAAGGCACAGTTTATGGTGGACATAATGACGAAACACGTGTTGGCTGGCAGAGAATTCTGAACTAATAAAAGAAAGAACCGTAGAGTATATGGAAATCTGGATGATTCATACTACTGTTAATGTACACAATTGTGTGTGCTTAGAGGCTTGTATAACCTTCTGGTCTAAGGGATGCATGGCTGATATCCCTCCTCTAAGCACCTCACAAATTTGCATTCATGTTTAAATATTTGTGTATTGTGTTTTGAGTGATGAATTCCCTTATTCTCCCCCTAGCTTGAAACAAACAGGATTTATAAAGCACAGTTAATCACCAGCGAGGGTATCCAGGTGCTGAGAGCTAGGCAGCTTGGGTGGCATCAGTTGAATTGCCAGGTCCTAAGCCCTTTTCTGAATTCCTGAACAGAGAGTGAAGATGCAGGGGGAAGCTGTTCCAGGACTTCGCAGCGAGGTAGGAGAAGCATTGGAGGCCGAGCACAGGAGTCTGGAGGGTTAGTGGAAGATCAGGTGGTGGTTGATGTTAGCTGGTCCCTGGTTGTGCAGGGCTTTGTAGGTGTGGGTCAGAATCTTGAATTGGCACCTCTTGTGGACAGGAAGCCAGTGGAGTTTCTTCAGGTGAGGGTGATGTGCAATGTGTGATTTATTAGATCTAAGACGCTGAAAAATTGTTATTTCTCTCAATGTCATTTTTATCCAGTTGACAATTAAAAAGCTAATGATTATCCTTGCCATGACAAACCAACTATGTTGCTCAACCAGTGCTTAATTGTATATTTGTCAGTGCCCAAAGCTCTGCTCAGAAGCCTGTGTCAGATACCAAGGTTGTGTAATCTGAAATAAACATCATGCTTCTTTAGTCAACTACCAGACACTCCCTGCCAAGCGACCAATGCATATAAACAGCAGTGGGGAGGGTGGAGGGGGTGCGAAGGAAGAGCGGGTTGGGTGTGGTGGAGTAATATAAAAATAAAAATAAAACTTACCTAATGCTGCTTCTCTCACCTCGCGCCTCAGAGTTTCTCTGCTTCCTGGTTCCAGCAGCCACTGGGGCAATATCAGAGACTCCCTGTGCAACCCCCTCACTGCTCTCATGCTGCATAAGAGCAGCGTGGGGACTCGCCTCAGCAGGCTTGTTTAATGCTCGCTGAGGCACAAGGAGTCTGTGATGTTTCTCCAACCCTGCTGTGCAATACAGCTGGGTTGATATACTTAACTGCGCATGTCTATTTGGCTGAGCCAGTGGGGGGACGCCCCTGCCTTTATCTCATGCAGGTTCCTTCTCTCTCTCCATTTGTGACTGTTTTCCATCTTTCGGCTTCTTTTCCCATTGTGTTTTTCCCGTGTCTTGTTCCCAGTAAATATTCGATGAGGAAAAATATTTGCCGGTTCCCAAAATCGAATGCTGGTGGTACCCACGGGTAACTACCAGCTCAAATTAAGCACTGTGCCCAATTAATTATGCATATTTGAGGTTTGTAGCTTAAGCTTTCAAACTCAACAGCTGATTCAGCTTGAATATCTTTCTAAACCGTTCACCTGCATAAAATGTTCGCTTATCATACAGAAGGCTAGTATTATGCACTGCAGTCCACTGCAAAGTGCACCTCAGCTGTTTCATTTAAGAAGTTATCCACTCGTATCAACTGTTTTTCCTATTGTGCTGTGTCAGATTTTAGATATATTTCAGGTGTAATTCCTGGAGCCATGAGCAACTAAAGCGATCTTTCTTTATGTCAGATGACTGCAAACAACTTGTTTTGCCAGACTTTGCATTTCACAAACCCAAGATAGTGGAAGATTGTATTTATCATGACAACGAATAACACTAAAAATAGGCACACTACATCTAGAAGACTTGTGTCTCACTCTTGTGTGGCTGAGTTCTCATTTCCTAATATGTTTCCTTCTTTATCCACTCACTTGGGGGCATATCAGCAACAACCGGCGATAATTATCGCTAAGCGCACTTAGCGCTAGGATAATTATCGCCGGCTAACGTGGATTTTTATCGCTGAGATAGTGTGCTATTAGCAACGTTTATCTCGAAAGCGATAAAAATCCTAGCGCTAACTGCCAAACGTGAGATTATCGCTGGAAACCCAGCGATAATCTCACGAAGTTTGGCGTTAGCTTGATGATAGGGCCTCACATACTTAGCCATGATATCCACCTTCCATAGGATATCATGGATAAGTCAGTCCTGAAGCAGGCGTAAGGAAAGTAGCGATAACAGGGGTTATCGCTACTTTTCTTGCCGCTATGCTTCATAGCGTGGGGCTTGATGATAGGAGAAATGTCGTTTAGCGACATTTCTCTAGTCATGTCAGGTCAGGAACGCCCACTTTGCATCTCATTAGAGATGCAAAGCTGGGCGTTAAGAATCCGGGCGCTAATGCAAGGTTTCACGCGATAGCGTGACCTTGCTAATTAGAAGATAAAATTATCGCCGCTTTTTGTCAGAAAAACGGACGCAAAAGCGGCGATAATTTTATATCGCCTCGTTGCTGATATGCCCCTTGGATCTTTCAAGAATCATTTACCTATTTCTCAACTCCACTGCACCCATTTTATAAACCTTAGAGGGTTGAGAAGCTGTGAGAACGCACCACGAGTGTAAACCAATGCTCTTCAGATTATGAGTGGATGCAGGGGCGAGGTGAACACCCTGCGGTACAGGAATTAGCATATTTGTTGTAATGTCTAATGTTGACAAAAATACAGTAAATGGATCACGGGGCATTCTAAGCAAAATAATCAATCATTCCTTACGTTGTAATCCACATGTAAGAAATAATTTTAGATTCAGTTGGATCCTTGCTGCATCCTTACAAGCTAGGTGTTTGCATCTGAAATATAATATACTGGGGTGATATAGCATTGTATTTTGTTTGCATCCAACTATTATAAGGATACCTTTGGAGCAGAACATGTGGGCTCATGCAGAGACAGGTCACCAGCGAGTGCGATAGAATGCCATTAAGCATTTGTTTCATTAGAGTGAGCATTGTCACCTTTCAGAGCATGAAGAATGAGGCAATCTGGCCCAATGTGTATTTGCATTACCTGCTGAATCGATTTAATTGTGGATATTTTGTGTACAGAAGAATTGCTGCATAATAGACAGCCTGCATGATAAACTAACATTCCTTCTTATGCCACACAATTACAAGACAGAATTGTTTTAAATAACATATTCAGAACAAATATTTATGATAAAGTACACTCTACTGTATATTATATGGATATTGCAAGCCACTGAGACATTAAGGGGCATATTATTAAGGAGATGCGATAATAATCGCAAATCGCGCTTAGCACAATTTACTCTATCGCTGGATTACATCGCCGTGTTAGTGACGTATGATCAACGTTTTGCTAACAGGCGATGTAATTCCAGCGATAGAGGCCGATTCCCTGGAATAGCGCGTGAAATCCAGCGATGATTTCACTGTGCTAAGGAGAGGCTTGCTGATAGGGGAGTGTGTACCTAACCTGGCAATCCACCTCCCATTATCAGTATGCCTAAGACACTTTTAAAGCAGGTGTTACATTCCTACGATAACCGCAGTTAGCGCGGTTCTTTTTATCGCTTCGCGGGTCTGCTGCATGGCTTGCTAATATCGCGAAGCCGTATTAGCGAGGATTCCCATGTTGTTGTACTCGGGAATGCCTACTTTGCATGTCATTAGCGATATTGATCGCTGTAATGCAAAGGTGCAAGGAAACACGCGCTAACACTTGTTAGCGTGTCCTTGATGATATTGAGATAAAAAAATCGCCGCTTTTTCGGCGCTATGTGCCAAAAAAGCAGCGATATATATGCCCCTAAATATCTATATGGCGGAATGAGACCGAAGGGCGAGTTTTTTTGTAAGGTCATGGAACTCCGAGGCCCCTTGAAATATCCTTCCAACATAATGCCGAATGATTTTTTTCCCCATGACTCTTTGACTACACTGCTTAAACCCTTGGTATCTTGCCCCTTCATCTGAAAGAGATAATATGGTTACAGCCAGATAAAATAAACAAGGATGTGCAGACTACTATGAAACTAATATGAAACTAGTAATCTGTTGTCAAAACATACAATAAGTTAATATATCTCTTTAACCCCTTCGCCGCGGCACGAATTCCGCCGCGGCACTGGGGGGGGTTCGGGGTCAGCGCGGCGCCGCCATGCTCATGACGGAACCACTCCGTCATGAGCCACGGGCGCGCTGTGCTCATGACGAAGTGGTTCCGTCACGACTCCACCCACTTGCATTATTCGCCCGCACAGGCGGGGAATCAGCGCCGCGTGGGCGGAGCGGCCGCCAACGGCCGCAGCATGACGGAACCACTCCGTCATGAGCACACGGCGCCCGTGGCTCATGACGGAGTGGTTCCGTCATGAGCAGGCAAGGGGTTAAAATAGCTGAGCTTGGAATGTTCAGGACATGTAAAGAGATTCTTGCTTTCCTGTCATGAACTCCCAGTGCTAAATTTGAGCCGGCGGGCCACTGGCACTCATTTTTGAAGACCAGCACTTACTTTTTCACATTAGACATTTCCTGAGAGCAGGAGAGAGAAAAACACAGAGGAGAAAGAAGGAGGAGGAACAATATGAAAAAAGTCACAACAGGAGAAAGCAGGAACCTGGAAGAGTAAGATAAGGGGGAAGGTGGTGTCTGGTAGTGGGTTAAAGAGGCATGATGTGGATTAAAGACTTTGTACCCTTTGTATTCTGTGTGCTAACATTTAATAGCACAGCTGTGGCTTCTGAGCAGAGCTTTGGGCAGCAGCACTCATTATTTTACAAATTAAGCACTGTGAACTCTAGCAGGGCCAAAAATACAGTTACTGCCAATTGTGCTAGTGATGCTTTAATTTCGGGGGAAATATTTCAGAAGAGTTGCACTGCTAGGTCCACATTTCATTTTTTACATTTTTATCACTACCTGCTGTCTCCGGCATGACAACATGTGAACCTTGAAGTACAGTAGTGTAGCAATATAATTTTCTTATTACAGGTGACCAGTGATGTCACATCTAGACTGTAATAAGAAACTTCAAGAAATATATATATGTTTGTGTGTGTGGGCATGTATAACCCACGCTGCGGGGACCTGCTCTCTTTATAACCTACCCTACCCTATCAAAGTGCTCGTGGGGATAGTATATTAATTACGAATATAGACCCTTACAACGCATCAAATACATTGCATGCCATTACAACGGGGTTGTTACAATGACTGCGTTGTTAGAACACATACCATTACATCGCAAGTCATTACTACGACTTGCTGCAGGGGGCGCACTGGACTTAGAAATAGTATTATTTGCTATTCCTCCTAAGTTTGTGCAACAGATTCTAAACCAAACACCAGTGCGCCCCCTACAGCAAGTCGTAGTAATGACTTGCAATGTAATGGTATGTGTGGTAACAATGCAGTCCTTGTAACGACCACGTTGTTATGGTACCGCGTTGTGGAGACAACGTTGTAAATGCCAGGGACGGCTTTCGCACCTTTGGCGCCCAGGGCGACAATAATTTTTGGCGCCACCACCCCCAGGACCTCCTCCACAGATTCTCTCTCTACCACTGGGCAAAAGTGCCCCTCATCTCTCCAATCACAAGTTATTGCTAAACACAGCGACCCCCCTTAGGTTACCGCCCCCCTCCACAGGTCAGCACCCAGTGCGGCCGGACCAGTCACACTGCCCTAAATCCGGCCCTGGTAAACGCTCTTTCCCAGTAATTACACACTTCATTACGGTCAATGGCCGGTCCTCGTAATAATTAGGCCTGGGCGAAGCACTACGCTACGCTCGCGTAGTTTGCGAAGTTCGCGCTACTTCGCACTACGCGAACTGCACGTAGCACAGTGCGAACACGCGTAGCGTAGTGTTGCGTAGTGCTGCGGTCATTTTTTGCTTGCTCGCGGTCCTCAACGTCAAGTTGGCGACCGCGAGCAAGCAAAATGACATCCCGGCGAGACTTTTTCCTTGTTCGCGATCGCGAGCATGGAAAATAAACCTCCCGGCGAGATTCCCAACGCGAGGAGGTCAGGTTTCTCATTGCGAGGGGTCGCGTATGCTCGCGACCGCTCGCGATGAGAAACTACCAGTTCGCGTTGAGAAAGCTGCCGCTCGAGTAAAAATCTACTCGAGCAGCAGAAAACTACAGCTCGCACTGTGCAAGATGCCATTTTCAATGATTGCACAGTGCCGGTTGCTTGTCCGCACTGTGCAATCATTGAAAACAACATCTTGCACAGTGCGAACATGTTACTACGCAGTTCGCGAAGTGCTACGCGTAACTCGCGTAGTGCGAACTTCACTTTGCGTAGCTTCGCGAAGTGCTACTTCGCGAACTACGCCCACCCTTAGTAATAATAGGTATGTTATGGTGTGTGTGTGTCTGTGGGGATTACTGGTTGAGGGAGTGAAACCCTTCTCAAGCAGCAACCATATTTCTTCTCACGGTGAAGTCAAAAGCAACACCTGAATTACCCTGTGCTCAACCTTTAGGTAATTTAGCACAAAGCAGTCAGGCTTGACTGAGAGGCAATATGTAAGGTATTTGGGCATCATTTCAAAACAGTAACACAGTAAAAGTACATCACAAAAGGAGCACACACCAGTTTAGAAAAATAGAGTAATTTTTAATAAATAAAACAAGAGCAATACAAAAAAATCCAATTTTTAGAGCGGGAGATATGCAGGTTTTTAAATTTATTTGTAAAAATAGCGCCAAAAAGCATAAAGCACCAACTGTCTATATCTGGTCGTGCTGGACCAGAAAAAAGTCACAAGTCAGGATGGCAATGACGGAGCACAGGCCAGCTGCAGGGACCCAGTAAGGTCCACTGAACAAATTACCTTAAATCCTGGTTTGCGGAGCGTTGCAAGGGTCAGTGTTGAAGATGTGTTGATTCCAAGATACAGTAAGGCTGCAGTGCGAGGTCCTGCTTTGTCGCTGAGTATCCCATCTACAAGGGCTTGCAAGTTGCGAAGCAAAGTATGGCATCAAGGATGCATCATGCAGTCAGGTGATGCGTCAGTTCCACGGAGCTGTGATGTAGAGTCCGGTGTCATCGTCGTGGCTGACGTTGGCAAGGGATGGGAGGGCTTGGGCCGAGGATGTGTTGCACAGTGGCTGTTCCAATGAGGTGGCAGGCTGTGATGCAGGTCTTTGCGATGGAGCCGATCCACGCAGGGGTTGAGCTCTGCAGCAGAGCAAATGTGTTAGTTCTGCCGGATCCACAGAGGCTGCCCCAGCACCTTAGGCCTACCTCCAAGGGTCCAGGTCTGGAATGACACAACTTGGCTGGGTAGATTCACTAGAAATTCAATGAAAAAAACAAAGTAATGTTATAGTTTGGTGAAATGTTCAGCTTTAAACTCTAAAAACTACTAAAATTCACCCATTATACTTAAAGTTATCTCAATCAACTATAACTCATGCCCTAAGGTAACTATAACTTGGGCCCCTGCCATAAACTGCTAATTACCCTACATATTACATCACCCCTAATCATCTTTGACATCATTGATTGCATGGCAAGGATGCGAGTTATAGTTACCTTAGGGCACGTGGTATAGAGTTTAAAACTGAGCATTCCACAGAACTATAAAGATAATTTAACCCTTGTTTTTTCCACTGAAATATATAAATATATATATTTAAATATATATATATATACATATATATATATAAAATAGATAGATAGATAGATAGATAGATAGATAGATAGATAGATAGATAGATAGATAGATAGATAGATAGATAGATAGATAGATAGATAGATAGATAGATAGATAGATATTGAGCATTCTAAACGATGTACTACTGAATATCAACATGAAGAATATCTTGGTACTGTTGGATAATCTTGTGCGTTTGCATTTTGCGCATTAATTAGAGTGTCTAGACTTTGGTTTCACACTTGATTACACACGTATATGCTGAAATGGTACTGTTGTCTTTAAAACAAGTTTTGTTTGACATTCAGAAGTATGTTTTTCTGACTCCTTTTGATTAAGTCTCAGTTTGGGCCTAGCAGCCATCTTGTTCAAAATGGATCCTTCCTTCTGCACCATTCGCTGTTGTTATTTCTGCAATACAACGTCCAGCAGAGTCATGTTTGTTTATTTCCATTGCCATTGTTCAGAGTGTTCTCAATAAATCTTCCCGATCCAGTCACAAAACGGTATCTTTTCTTCATCTTCCATCTGTTAGCTCTCTGTACCCAATACATGGCATTAGCATAAAGTGGGCAGAATCAATATTCTTGTAGTGGGTTAGTGCTTAGGTGCTAAGGCAATATGACATTTAATAAAAATGAGTTCACACCACAGTGATTCTGCAGTTTTAGTGATTTAATACGCAGTAACAGTGTATATAAACCCTTGATTTTGGGGGTGAGCCAGATGTATTTACTAATGACAGATGGTGCTAGGGAAGCTCTCTATTTCTCTTTTGATTTTGCTACCCACTTCAGAATATTTTTTGATTTTCTATTTCTCTGTAATGATCTATCTGCTGAGTGTCTTCATATCATTGACTGCATTTCTTTTTGAATTTTTGTAATAAATTCTTTAAACTATTCAGCTGATCTACAACTCACTTATTGATTGGGCCCTTTTATTTAATTGTTTG
This sequence comes from Triturus cristatus, assembly GCF_964204655.1. NCBI lineage: Eukaryota > Metazoa > Chordata > Amphibia > Caudata > Salamandridae > Triturus > Triturus cristatus. Next base: position 849,914,405 of record NC_140590.1, read on the forward strand.
CATATTTATGACTATTCTGAAGTGTTGTGATGTGCCTTTCTTTGGGGGCACATTGCGTCCTGAAACGAAGGTTTAACACCGTCTCTAATTCATCAAACTGTGGGCCTTTTGCTGCAGTAATATTTAGGGGTGTAAAGATTTTGGGGATCCCTCCACCCACAATACAACAATAACGAGGACAAGATATAGAGAGGCAAAGTATTGAAAGGTAAGTGCATAAAGGGAAATATATTTACCATTTATAACTCTACATCTACGTAACTTGAAGATATATGTATTGTAGAGGTACGTATAAGTGGAGTTAATTATAGAAAATCTAGACTTACCCGTCTATTGTATTTTTCAATATTTTGTCTTTGATATTTAGTACCATTGAAATTCCGACTTTTATATTCAGTACGCAAACCTTCTTTCTCCTCAATGGAGCACTGACTGAACTAAAACCATATTTAGGTCCCTGATTTCACGTCACTCAAAGGCATGTAGCTGGCTGCACCAGATCTATATGTGTATTAGGCGGATGTATGACGTTACAACGCACACTTTTACAACGCATGCACTTACAACGCATTTTTTACAACGCATAATCCATTACAACGCATGACATTACAACGCATGACACTACAACGCATTTTTAAAAAATACCTTTACAACGCACTACCATTACAACGCATACTACCTTTACAACGCATACCATTACAACGCATAATATTAAATTACATTTAAGGTAAGTATTAGATAGTATAGGGGTAAAAATTACTATTCTAACTCCAGGGGGTGCAACAGTAGGGTAAGTGTTGGATAGTGTAGGGGTAAAAATAACTATTCTAACTCCAGGGGGTGCAACAGTAGGGTAAGTGTTGGATAGTGTAGGGGTAAAAATTACTATTCTAACTCCAGGGGGTGCAACAGTAGGGTAAGTGTTGGATAGTGTAGGGGTAAAAATTACTATTCTAACTCCAGGGGGTGCAACAGTAGGGAAAGTGTTGGATAGTATAGGGGTAAAAATTACTATTCTAACTCCAGGGGGTGCAACAGTAGGGTAAGTGTTGGATAGTATAGGGAGTAAAAATTACTATTCTAACTCCAGGGGGTGCATCAGTAGGGTAAGTGTTGGATAGTATAGGGGTAAAAATTACTATTCTAACTCCAGGGGGTGCATCAGTAGGGTAAGTGTTGGATAGTATAGGGGTAAAAATTACTATTCTAACTCCAGGGGGTGCATCAGTAGGGTAAGTGTTGGATAGTATAGTGTAATATCATGCATTGTAATGGTATGCGTTGTAATGGTAGTATGCGTTGTAATGGAATGCGTTGTAAAGGTAGTTTTTAAAAATGCGTTGTAGTGTCATGCGTTGTAATATCATGCGTTGTAATGGATTATGCGTTGTAAAAAATGCGTTGTAATGGTAGTGCGTTGTAAAAGTTGCGTTGTAAAGGTTGTTCCCCGTATTAGGCTTTAATGTGTCTAAGCACAGCAGTCTCTCCTCATTCCGAGGCCTACACTGCAAGAGGAAGGCAGCTAGTTTGGAAATTAACAATACAGTAGCTTAGTCATGCCAGTTCATTGATCCAACCTTTTCTCTACAGCTTTGAGGCTCTAGGAATTCTTCTTCTCTCTTACTATCCCATCACACCCACCATCATTAGAAGCTCAGAATGCATGTAGCACAGAAGCCATTTAGTTACTGTAAACTTACTAAAAATATAGATTTAAACTTGATGCAGAACACCAATAATTACTGGCAGTGTACCTGAATTGCACTCAAGGATCACACATCTATTAGTTGTCATTTCCCTAATGATCCAAGCATTGTGTTGCATGACTCACCACTCATCAGAGTGGGCAGGTTTCTTGTCCACAATGAATTGTTATTTTCCACAATTCAACTGGCTTTTTCTTAAACTGCTCTTTTCCCATAAACTTCAGGGTCTCCCAGAATTTGCATGTTCCCTTAAGTCTACACATTTTCTATCTACAGTCGTGGCTAAAAATTATATTTATTTTTTAAAGTCCTGCGGATCCCTTCAATACTAAAAGAATCCATTCTGCCTCCTCATCTATTAAAATGTATATTTCCTCAAGACCACCTTCTCTCTTGAAATGTGAAGGTTCCTGTTAGAAATTGGGTCTCTAGTTGGCAGTTGCTTGCACCCTGTCCAGTAGGGACCCTCACTTTAGGCAGGGTAAGGGAGTCACATGGCTAAGATAACTCCTGCTTACCCCCTTAGCAGCTTTGCATGTGCAGTTAGTCTTATCACAGTTGCAATGTGTCAAGCATTTCTACATACACACACAGTAACACAGTGAAAACACTACAAAATGAGTCCACACCAGTTTAGAAAAGTTGCCAATATTTATCTGAATAAAACATGAACAAAATGAAAAAAAATCAACATACACAAATAAAAATATCACTTTTCAAAGATTAAGCAAGTTTAGTCCATAAAAATCAATGGATACATTACCTTTAGAACAAAGTACCTTAGATGCATCAAAATAAAAGATGGTGCGAGGCACAGAGGAGGTGGCGTGCTGGAAAAGCAAAGCACAGTGGAGGTGATGCACCAATTCCTTACTGCCAAGGAAGGTGATGCGTCAGATCCTGACTGTTAGGCAGGGGAAGTGATGCGTTGGTTCCTTACTGGAAGGGGAGGTGATGTGTCAGTCTCCGGACACGCTGCCTCGGTCCTTTACTGCTGGGCAACGTCAATGAAGGAATCGCAACCCAGGGATGATGCATCAAAAATTCAGATGCTCTAGATTGATGTGACAGTGGCAATGCAGGCGCAGCGCCGATTCCACAACTATGAAGCAGGTGCTGCATAGGAGTTGTAGCGGCACGTTACAGACTTCAGTGATGCGGTGCTCGAAACTCATGCTGCAGCGATTCTTCTGCCGTTTTGCAACAGAAAGCTGGAGCCTGCGGTGAAAGCCATGGTTGATGTGCCAATCGGGAACCAAGCTCAGGTGCTGGCAACGGTAATGCTTCAAAGTTTGTAGCGAGGCATTGATAAAAACAGATGCTGAGAGTAGGAGCGATGATCTTCTCCATCAGTTCACCAGATTCTACTTCCAAGGGCACAGGAACTGGATTTGGCACCACTTGGCAAGTCAGGACTCTCAGCAGAAGAGCCTAGTCACTGGTAGGTGAAATGTTTGATGGCCCTGAGACTTCATAACAGGAGTCAAGTACGCACAAACCCTTGGAGAACTTTGGAAACAGGATGTAGAAAGCAAAGTCCAATCCTTTCACTCCCAGACAGAAGCAGCAAGCAGCAGGCCAGCACAACAAAGCAACAGGCAGCGTGTTAGTTCCTCCTACAATATCCAACTCTTTTTCCTGTCAGAATATCCTTTAGTCCAGAAGTGTTCTGATATGAGAGTGTCAGAGTCCAACACTTATACCCCTTTCTGCCTTTGAAGTAGGCAAACTTCAAAGTACAGTCTTTGTAGACCCTGCTTTTCCTTGACCTAGCTCCAGGCTAGGCCTGGGTGTAATCTGTGGAGTTTTGCTACGCAGAACTCAGTTAAGTTACAAAAAAACTCCGCGAAGTTCTTCAAGCGGCGGAGTGCAGTGCAAACTGCAATTTGTGCTGGTATTGCTGCAGCTCGAGTAGAAATTCTACCCGAGCGGCAGCTTGCACTCATGAACTTACCGTTTGCGATTGGGCGCAGGGAAAAAGCTCCGCTGCACACCACGAAGCAGAGTTTTCTGCACTCCGCGACCTCCACGGAGTGCAGAAAACTCTGCAAACTCCGCAAATGGAGCGAAGTTTACAGCTCAGGCCTAGTCCAGACACACTACAGTGGGGTTGTGAGATCTTTGTGTGAGAACAGGCACAGCACTATTCAGGTGTCAGTAACAACTCCTCCCACCACTCTAGCTCAGGAAGGCCCAACAGCCTGGTGATGGGCCATCAGGATATGCAGGGCACACGTCAAGTCCATTTGTGTGACTGTCTAGAGTGAATACACAAACAAACCAGATGTCATTCTAAACCAGATGTTGAGTCCACAGAGGCACAGGAATGTAAAGCAAGAAAATGCCCACTTTCTAAAAGTGTCATTTTCAAACATAGAATATAAAAATCACCTTCACTAAAATATGTTTTTTTTTCAATTCTGAGTTCAGGTAACCCAAACTCCAAATCTCTATAAGCTCCCAATGGGAAATTACACTTAAAAGATATTTCAAGTAAATCACAATGTTACTCTATGGGAGAGATAGTCCTTGCAAAAGTGGAAAACAAACATAGCAGTATTTCACTATTAGGGAATGTAAAACCACCCAGGACATATCATACCTTTTAAATACACTGCACCCTGGCCTCGGGACTGCCTTGGGCCTACCTTAGGGGTGCCTTACTTGTAATAAAATGGAACGTTTTGGCCTGGCAAGTGGGTGCACTTGCCAGGTGGAAATGTAAGTTCAAAACTGCATTCACAGACACTGCAGTGGCAGCCCTGAGACATGTTTGCAGGGCTACTTATGTGGGTGGCACAATCAGCGCTGCAGGTACACTGGTAGCGTTTGATTTACAGGCCCTGGGCACACCTGGTGCACGTTACTGGGGACATACTAGTAAATCAAAATATGCCAATCATGGATAAACCAATCACCAATACAATTTAGACAGAGAGCATATGCACTTTAGCACTTGTTAGCAGTGGTAAAGCTCCCAGTGATCTAAAGCCAACAAAACAGGTCAGAAAAAATAGGATGAAGACGGCAAAACGTTGGGGATAACCCTACAAAAAGATCCAGGTCCAACAGTTCCCTATACACCTTCTGAGCTACTGAGTATGCATGTTTCCTATTTAAATTCCAGCCTCCCCAGGAATGCAGATTTTTTTTCTATGTATTTTTTGGTCACCTGAGGGCTATCTTCCCTGTTCAGCGATGGATCTCAGGAAATGCTGGGTGATGAAAGAGCTAGTTTTTGAGTTTATTTTCTTCAAATTCTTCTCCAACCTCACTGGCTCAACATTACTTTTATTAATGCTGTTTGCATTCATTTAACTTTACCACTGAATCCAAAAGGCATGGAGGCGCTAATTTTCTATCAGAATCAGTGTGAAGTATTCAACTTTTTTGGTATGGCTTTAGGTCATGACCTTAGCATGTCAAATCAAACTACATGAAGCTCCGGAAATATCTCAAATCCAAACTTCAAACCCACTTTTAACTGAACTTCTTGCCCTAAAGGGATCACGATTGAAGACCATAGGACTGAATAAAGGTTGCCCTATAGTTAGTGTTTTTGCACACGACCTCGGCTTCATTTGTGATGTGAGTAATGTACTAATGCACTAATCAGTCACATTTTAAATTGGCAACTTGCAGGAGGTCACTGACACTCATTAATATGTATGAGGCAGGAGGCATTTAGCAAACCCCAGCGTTTGGCTACAAATAAAGAGATAGAGCCCTGTACAGGACAGCAGACACCATCCCTATGTGTGTATTCTCTGCACGATGACTTTTTTTTTTTAAAGTAGCCTACTGTTTGTAGAAATAAAAGTTGTCTGGAGGGAATACATCAGTCTGAGTTTCCCCCAGTGCCTCTGCACCCATTAACAACGTGAAAGGCCTCCCACAGTGACAGCTTCCACTTTGCATTACATACATTTACATATATTTCACTGTGAATTCCAACGAAGGGGACATGAAACGTGTGACGAGTCATTAAAAAATGCCTTTAGTGCATTGTGACACGCTCTTTTGCAAAGACAGCGGTTTTGCTAAATTAGTAAATTTGGGACCATGAAAGAGTTTTGCACACTTGGCTTTCAATTCCCACCTTAACTGACTCTAATCACATCCGCTCCTGCCGAAAGGATGCTATTTTTCCAAATAAACATTCAGCGCTGTGAAGATGACGCGCAAGGCTTGATAAAGCTACCAATAATACCCTTGTGGATGGGGGAGCGGAGAGCAACATGCACCACTTGGCAAGAAAACGGTCTCCATGCTTCCATGCCTCTGAACTAATTTTTGTTTATGCATCATTTTTGTTTTAACTCGTTTGTTTGTGTAAGATTTGGAAAACAGCCATGTAAATAAATGACATAAACAAATTATATATCAGCGCTCACTTTGTTTCCAACCTGCATCCTGACGACGTGCACAATAGTCAGCCCCCGGGGGAGCTCGTATTGCTGGTAGCGCACCTCTCGTCCCCTTCTGCTGTGATGTCAGCACATTTTACCGCACACCTAAAACAAAACAAGGAATGCTGACAGGGTCCCTGTGTTCCACATGCGTGTAGTGTACGCTATGAATGATGTGCACGGAGTTAGGTAGCTTGAGGGGTTTGCAGGGGCGGCTCCTCCAATTGGGAGGAGGAGCGTCGCCCCAGTGCTTTCTCGCAGTGCGAGAAGCAGAAACATTGAATGGTATTTTAAATATCATTTTATATTTCTGCTTCTTGCGCTGCGAGAAAGCAGAAGGGTATGCCTGTTTGGGGGCGGTCGAGTGAGCAGGTCGGGGAGGAGTGGCTTGCCCAATGCTGTGGGCCCTGACTGTTTGGCCAGCCCTCTGGGGCTGACCAAACCGGTCATGCGCACTCTGCATTTTCTCTATGTAGGCTGCATGCAGCCTACATAGAGAAAATGGCCTCCCCCATAGGTGCCCAGCTGGGCGCTGTCCCCACCAATCACAACGCTGCCATTGCAGCATTGTGATTGGCTTAGTGGAGGGGAGGGAAGCTGCCTGCTTCCTATTCCTACAGGAGGCCGGAGAGCAGGAAAGCAGCAGGAAAACACGGGACCCGGCCAGAAGCCGATGTGGCGCGGGTCCCGGTATGGTAATTATTATAATTTTTTTAAATACCCCCTTGCGCGAACCCCCGCATGACCCCCTACCCACGAGTCATGCGAGCCGTGACTGGGTTTGCCGGGTACATGCTCCCTAACTGATTTATAGATCTCAGGTTAAAACCTGGCCCAACTTAAAAACAAGCAGATGTCACATCCATCTTCCAGTTGTTCATTGGCTGGGGTGTAATTTATTATTGTTTTCAGCACTGGGGGGGGGGGTGTTCTTGCATGCTTGTGTGTGTGTGTGTGTTGGATTGGGATAAAAAAATAGGACCTGACACACTAAAAAGAAAAAGCCCCATCTTGGATCGTGACCCTTTGGAGATCATTGCTTGGTCAGTACTCAAGCACAGTCGAAGCAAAATGTGAAGTAACACATGAATTCTTTCACCAGCCCTAGGTCCAACCTCTGTTCTCAGCCTTTTTTTTCTTAACCTTCAACATTTGGACTCAACAATTTGTTGAATCATCAGAAATAGAATCCGATTAAGTAATTTGTACCAGAAAAGGATGAGGGGCACATACTGTACTTGTGTTTCTGGTCCATGCTCTTGCAGCAATGTCTTTTTCTGCCATCACCTCTTAAAGATACAGGAGCTGCATACATGCAATTGCCTGTTCACGATAGTCCAATGAATGTGAGGGTTGGTATAGGAATACGCACCGGCACTGACCCATATCATACCACAAAAGAAGACATGACACAATGCTGAACATACCACCGTCTCGATTCCTTCAGTGTTTGTAGAAGAACACAGCCACCGATGTGCAATGTGGCTAAGTCCAGCCTTGTCTCAAGGGGAAATCACAATGCATCTGTGATCTCCACCGGCCTCATGGCTTCCACAGAGAACAAATATCTTGTATGCAACTATGAGATTGTCTCATTGCAAATAGTATTTTCTAGGTCAGCGTTATTTCATAATTGCCTGATGGGCCAATGAACTTGCACAAGCTGTAACAGCCATTATTGGCAGGAAATGTCCTGATCTGCTGATAGACTAGTCCACCTACACTCTCTCTGAATGAAGCATGACAGCTGCAAATAGCAGTGTGCTACAAAATCAATAATGCACTCCTCTTGGTGTGGAAGTCCTTACAGAGAGCTCTAATCAGTCTTGGATGCACTGAGTAGGGTCGGGATTAGGCCTGGGCTTCACTCTGCTGACATAGCCTTACATCTCAAAATATGTTGGCAATCATAGCCACTCAAATAACTGGCAAAAAAAACATTGATTGCAAAAGTTAAATCCAGGAAGTAGCTGGCTATGGCCTCCCTGTAGGTTGTGCAAGTATGTGGTATATCCTACATTTCATACATTTTCTATTGCATCCAAAGTGGCATTTCTCTATTATGGGAATTGTTGCTACAAAGGAAAACATTGCTGACATCAAAATGGCATGTAGTTGGCATAATGTGCCAGGTGGACATATGCCTTGTTGCAGTCAAGTCACAAACCCCTGATAATCCTTGACCACAGTATCCAAATGTGATATTACAGGAATTTTAATTATCCCATCTCTCCACCCTTACATTTATGCATCAACTGTGTTTACATGCACATCCATTTTGAATGGTACCAGAATATTGTAGTCAAAATATCGTCTAACATAAATATTGTGTTCTAAATATCATTTACCAAAATATCAGCCCATTAAAGTTAATGATAGAAAATCTGCACCAATGGGACAATATTTAGGACATGACATATGACCTGAACAAATGCTCTTATCTGATGCTCACCGTGAGGTCTCTGAAAAGGGCTATGTCATTTATAGCATTCATACAAATGTTAAACTCGGGAAACAGCCATTACATCGAATGCGTTACAACACATGCGATTACAACGCGATTGTTACAACGACCGCGTTGTCACATCGCAGTACATTACAACACAAGTTGTTACATCGACTTGCTGTAGGGGGTGCGCTAACATAAGGAATAGTATAATTTACTATTCCAACACCTTCCCTACTGTTGCGCACACTGGAGTTGGAATAGTAAATTATACTATTGCTAAGTCCAGCGCGCCCCCTACAGCAAGTCCATGTAACGACTTGCGTTGTAATGTACTGCGATGTAACAACGTGGTTGTTGTAATCGCGTGCGTTGAAAACACATACGATGTAAAGTGTCCTATTCGTTAAACTCTGGTGCACACATAGGGCTTTGAGAACAAAGCTGAAATAGGCAAGAGTAGAATGTACTCTTCCTTACTGCAGGATGCAGCTAGGTGCATCCTGTATAGTTGTGTCTTGAGCATCTTAGGAAAGTTAAAAACAACAGACAAAATTGAAAACTTCACTTTAATGCTTTTTGGACGGAAAACATTTAGATTATTTCTGATCCAACTTTACATTTTTCAAATTGTAACTTTAAGGTTTAGATTTGTATTGAAATATTGATTGGGTTAACTTTGGGATCCTTAATCTAAACATTTTTAGATCAGTGTAGAAAATTTAAAGACAACTGTTGGAACTGTTACTTTCTGGTTGGCTGATGTGGTGCCAAAGTTAGGCAGAACATACCACTCCTGTCAGGGTAAGGCGAATACACTCACTGTATAACCTGTGCTCACACTTGGGTAGCTTGTCACTGAGCAGTCAGGCTTATCACATAGGCAATGTGTAAAGGATTTGCACAGTACTCTCACAAAATAAATACACTAGCATCACAAAAGAAACTTCACACATGGTGTTTGTAAATAAAGATTGTATTCAACACACACATTAATTAACACAACGTGAACATCATGTATTTCTGGGCATAAACCATACTTCAATCAATTACGGTTGGTAAAGCGCAGCTACTCACCCGCAAGGGTCTTAAGGTGCTGGAAATATTACAAGCAGTTGTAGGCCCAACAGTATTAAAATGACATCAGTAATATGCACAGTTGGGAAAAATCCTATTTTACTCCAGCACCCTTATGTAGTGTGATACATTGTCAGAACTGGCCCCCCGCCCCCGGCATATAACACAATTCAAATCAACACATTTCTAGGGTGCACCACTGGTCACAATGATATCAGGGATGTGGACCCACAGAAATTTAGAACACTTTTTAGCACCACCGTGGACCAAGGCTGCACGGGCAAAACCAGCGTCAAAAGGGAGTATTCATTAGGTAATGAAACAAACAAGTAAAACAACACCGATGCGTGGTGCAACTATTAGCAGGCTGTTCTCATTAAGCACATTCTCCCACACTCACACATAATTGTAGTGCAGTGCAAAGGATATCAGCAAACGGTATGAAGTACACTAGCACACACATGCACTCGGCACCGTAACGCGGTACAAATAATATCCAGCAGTTCAGTTGATATTATGAATGGGGACCCAGTGGCACAATCCCCTCCCACTCAGTTACCTCTCAACTACTCAGCCCACAGATTACAGTCAAGAGCCCCCACCCCTTACTATACAGGATTAAGGCCAACGTCACACTTAGTCAGAGGTCCAGAGGAGAAGGCTGGATTAACTATCAGTGTAACAAGACAACAGTTGACAAATGGGGGGGGGGGTTGGCCACCACTCAGGAAGTTCACCCACTTTATGCGGAACGGAAATGGGCTAAAGGCTGTCCCAGTTCAACCAAGAGGTCGCTCAATTCGCCTTCCGGCAACAGCCAAGTTCTGCAAAGCACAGGAGGGGTCATGCAGTCTCTCGACCAAGTTCCGATTGCTCTTGGAAGTGTTCCTCAGCCCTGTCACTTAATCTCACCACCCAGGCCCAACCTAGGAGATACAACTTGGCAACACAAAGTTATCGGGTCTGGGGAGGTGAGGGCAGTTCATTTGCCGCACTGAGAGTAAGTCGTAGCACACGATGGATGGGGTGCAGCTGTCCCCCACCCCACTGGAAGTGATACACAATATCTGGTGCACGTTGATCTGAGTCACACCAGACAATCCTGTCACAACGAACCACAATTTGGGTTCTCCATGTTTCCCTGGAAATTAGGCAAAACGTCTGATGCGTGATGATATGAGTCATACCAAACAATCCATTCCCAAGCAACCCAAAGTCGGGATCACCGTACCTCCCTGGAAATGAGGCACAACATCTGGCGTGTGATGATACGAGTCGCGGCAGACAATCCAGTCACAAACACATAGTCACAAGTTCAGTAGTAACGCACATGGTAGAATGAAGCACTACTACGGATGCGCCCTCCCCCTGATGGTTGCAACCTGTGAATCAGACACCGCATGCAATGAGCATGCAGTCGGCGTGTCGCACGATGGATTTAGACCCAGATATCTGTACTGAGGGGAATCTATGATATTGTTCTGCATTCTGTCCATCAATTGTTTTTTTTGCATTTGTCACCCCGATTGGGACGGGTATGCCCAGACGTGGGTCCCATTTTCTCCATGCCACTGGAGTCCAGCTATCCTGGCTGACGAGGGGTGAAACCCCAAAACCGGTACTAGGATGCTTGTTTACAGTCCAGGGAGGACCTGGCCTGGCCATTCGAGCTGGACTGTTTCCATTGGGTGCAGGGCAAAGACTGATTTGCATAAGGCAGGGTTCAAACTCGAATGGCATGGGGAGCAAAAAAACAATGGATTTAGGCCCAGATCTTGGTACTGGGGTGAATGGATGACATTGTTCTGCATTCTGTCCATAGAATTGCTCTTTTTACTTTTGTCACCCGAGTGGGGCGGGTATGCCGAGACGTGGGTCCTGTGCTCCCCATGCCACTTGAGTCAAGCTATCCTGGCTGAAGAAGGCTGAAACCCCAAAACCGATGGATTTAGGCCCAGATCTCTATACTGGGGTGAATGTATGACATTGTTCTGCATTCTGTCCATCAATTGTTCTTTTTGCATTTGTTACCCCGAGTGGGACGGGTATTCCCAGACGTGGGTCCCATGCTCTCCAAGCTACTCGAGTCAAGCTATCCTGGCTGATGAGGGGTGAAACCCAGAAACCAGTCCTAGGATGCTTGTTTCCAGTCCAGGAAGGACCTGGCTGCGCAGCACGGGCTGGACTGTTCCCATCGGGTGCAGGGTCAAGACTGATTTGAATATAGCTGGGTTCAAACTGGAATGGCATGGGGAGCAAAAAAAGATGGATTTAGGTCCAGATCTCTGTCCTGGGGTGAATGTATGACATTTTTCTTCATTCTGTCCATCAATTTTTCTTTTTGCATTAGTCACCCCGAGTGGGATGGGTATTCCCAGATGTGGATCCTGTGCTCTCCATGCCACTGGAGTCAAGTTATTGTGGCTGAAAAGGGGTGAAACCCTGAAACTGCTACTAGGATGCTTGTTTCCATTCCAGGGAGGACCTGGCCTGGCAGTTCGGGCTGGACTGTTTCCATTGTATGCAGGGTCAAGACTGATTTGCATATGGCTGGGTTCAAACTGGAATGGCATGGGGTGCAAAGAAACAATGGATTTAGGCCCAGACCTCTCTCCTGGGGTGAATGGATGACACTGTTCTGCATTCTGTCCATAAAAGTTGTTCTTTTTGCTTTTGTCACCCCAAGTCGGGCGGGTATACCCAGACGTGGGTCCTGTTCTCTCCATGCCACTGGAGTCAAGCTATCCTGGCTGATGAGGGCTGAAATCCCGAACACGGTCCTAGGATGCTTGTTTCCTGTCCAGGAAGGACTTGGCCTGGCAGATCGGGCTGGACTGTTCCCATTGGGTGCAGGGTCAAGACTGATTTGCATATGGCTGGGTTCAAACTAGAATGGCATGGGGAGCAAAAAACGATGGATTTAGGCCCAGATCTCTGTCCTGGGGTGAATGTATGATATTGTCCTTCAGTCTGTCCATCAATTGTTCTTTTTGCATTACTTACCCCAAGTGGGACGGGTATGCCCAGATGACATGCCCAGATGTGGGTCCCGTGCCCTCCATGCCGCTGGAGTCAAGCTATCCTGGCTGATGAGGGGTTATACCCCGAGACCGGTTCTAGTATGCTTGTTTCCAGTCCAGGGAGTACCTGTCCTGGCAGTTCGGGCTGGACTGTTCCAATTGGGCGGAGGGTCAAGACTGATTTGCATATGGCTGGGTTCAAACTGGAATAGCATGGGGAGCAAAAAGAGCTGTTTTTAAGCCCAGATCTCTGTACTGTAGTGAATGTATGGCATTGTTATGCATTCTGTCCATCAATTGTCCTTTTTGTATGAGAGAGATGTGGCAGGGGCGACAAAGCGGGCCATGCTGAGTTCCGCAAATGGTGAATCTGCTCAACACCAATGATAAGCGTGTACGTGCTGAGGCCCAATGATGCAGGGCCACAGCCTTCGATGCTGGCATGGTTAGGGGGCTCTGTACAAGGCAAACGGCTCTTCAGGCACAATACTTAGTTCCACGCTCACACCGCGCTGCATTCAGGATCCAGCAGACAAAGTAGACGCTTGAGAGGGCATCACTCTTCAGATGAAACACATAGATGGTGTAGGTCCCTCACGGGAGTTCTCTGATGTCACTGAGACCTCCAAAAAGAACAGGACACAAGCCAATAAACCCTTGGAGAGCACACATCAGGGCACCACACGCAGCAGGTAGTCAGCCCAGGCCAGCCACTAGTCAGGGAGGATGCATGGTCCAGTCCAATGGCAGTCTCCTCCTTGTGCTCAACAGACTCCTCTAGCAGTGTGCACTAGGCTGTACAGAATGTCTGGTCCCACATCCCCACAAGTGTATCTCTGCCCTGCTGAAGTATGGCACCAGTAGTTATGCTGTAGCATGCCTGTGAAGTAGGGGGTGGTTCAAAAGGTTCCCATTTAACTGCACATGTCTCCCCTAAATTTCAGCCCTGTCTGCCATGAGGCCTTGGAATGCAGATCTTAATCTTTAGTGGCGCCATGATCTGGCTTCCCAGAGACCAAGTGTCAAAATCTCACCCTCCAATCTATCCAGCCAGGTCCTCAAATGGCAGAGGTCTTTCATTCCAGTTGCATGCCCAGTGTTTATGGCTGTCGCTACGGAATACACTGATGTGCTCCCTCATCCTCCAGTGTGGACTGGAGTCAAACTAAAAGGCACACAAAAGAGTTCAGCACAGAAAATACCCACTTTCTAGAAATGGAATTTCTTAGCTATTTATGACAAATCCACCTTTACCACAAGGGAGGATTTGTCATTGTGAATCCAGTGATAGTAAACAACATGAGGCTGCTCCACTTTAAGACACCACGGCAGCTTAAAGTAATCTCAGCCATTCCCCCATGTTAACCTATGGGGAGAACAGGTTTCATAGGTAGTGAAAAAACACATGGGGGTTCTTCACTACCTAGGCAGGGAACACACATGTGTACCTGCCCTGCCTTTCCCCTATCACTTGCTCCACCCCCCAGGGCTCACTCTAGGGATGTTCTAGTGTTAGGAGAAGGCACCCTGAGCATTGGCCAATGATTGAGAAAGGTCAACCAGAGCATAAGTGAAAATGCGCAAACATATGCCTGCAATGGCAGGCTTAAGGCATGTTTGAAAACACCACAAGGATTCTTCCTGTTGTGAGCTCAAACTGTAGTTTAAAAGTCATTCAGCAGTTTCCCCATGTTGACCCATGGGAAGAGCAGACCAGCTGGGTAGGGAAACCCCACATGGGAATTGTTCACTGCCTGGGTAGAGAATACCCTGCCTTTCCCCTACCATTTGCCCTACCCTTCAGGGCTTACACTAGGGATCTCCTAGATGTAGGGAACGGCTCTCCAAGCATTGACTAATGGTTTAGAAATTCCAACCTGAGCATAAGTGCAACAGCGCACACACACAGGCCTACAATAGCAAGCTCCAGACATGTTTGAAAGGCTATTCTTCTGGGTGGCACAATCAGTGCTGTGGCCCTCTAGTAGACAGTGCAGTACCTGCCCTGGGTACATGGTATACCTCTGTACAGGGAATTCACAGGTACAGCACCTAAGCCAATCAAGTAAACACCACTTCCTAGTATGTGTAGGAAGAGCATGCATGCTCTCACACTGCATTACAGTGGAAAAGTGCCCAGAGTCCTAAGGCCACGAAAAGATAATCAGATAAAACCAGGAGAAAAAAATCTAAATGTTTTAGGGAAATCCTCTAAGAAGTGACAACAACCATTATACTTAATGGGAGCCAGCTGTGCTCTGGATTACTGTAACCTGAAAGATCACTTTCATAGTGAGACCCATATACAGATTATTTCTGTGGTCAACCTGTAATCTGGCTTCTTGTCTGACCCTTGGATCATTTCCGGTTGTTTTCATTGGAGTAAGAGCTCCCTTCTTTTAGAAAAGGGTAACACGGTTTTGGTTGACAAAAAATAATGTTGATGCAGGTGGTCTGAAGGTTGTGTAGAATGCAGACTCTCGAGCATCTATCAGTGTTTCTCTTAATATCATTGGCTCATTTCCAAAACACTAAACTAACTCACATAGCGCTACAGTGTGCTGAACAGCAAACCAGGAATGAATCAATTTGAATACTCAGCATGTTTCAGTTCCCAGATTAGAAGAATGGATTTGCTTCTCAGATCCCAACAGACAGTGAATTCGAAAGATAATGGATATTTATAGCAAAACACCTGCCACCTGATTATGTTCTGTTTGTGTTGGTAATATTTTTGAGTCATTTCTACTGCCCATGTCATCTTCTGGGTGGAATATGGAGTTTCCATCTTTTTTTAACTAGTCTGGTACACCACAGCAGATGGTTTTCTGTTTAAGTAGCAATGGCTTGAATTTGAATGGCAAACAATGGAGTTTGAGAAGAGTGGGTATGAAACCTGTCTATCTTGACAAAGACGCAAGTGCTCTGGTTGCAAAGTTTTGGGGAGTTTGAAATGTCATGATATTTTCATCAAGGTTCTCAACAGAAGAGCATTAGTATGGAGGACGTGAAGTTGTGGCAGTCTGTCAAGTTTTCTTCTTAATTGTCTGAGGATAGGGCAACTCCTTCCAGTAGCTAAGGTGCAACACTGTTGTTAATAGTACAGGTGAAATGTGTCAAGTGTCTCCTTAAGGGGGTTACAGTTAGGAGGAACAGGCCACAAAGGGCATAAAACCTCCTTAGCAAACTTTTAGCTATTGATTGAAGATGAAGAATATGCAGAAGTAGATTACAAGGTAATGACTTTCAACAGTATTGAGGAAGGTGCCAAACAAAGACATCTAGTAGAAAATCTAAACGGAATTCAGGCTACAAAGAGTAGAAACCAAGGACTAAAATAAAAGCAATGGAATGATGAATGTATTGAATAATTTAAGGATGAATGTGTTGCGACACATCCTTCACTCTGTAGTGCCTCCTTGTGTTTCAAACAGGCATCATGAGAAAAGACACAACTTCATCTTGGATTCAAAACTTCAGGCAGAAATCGCTGGACTGACCATCATCTTTGACAAGTCTTAGTCACACATCCATCTCCTAACACAAGAAGACATCAACTCAGCATGTGAAGAAGAAGCCAAAGATTGATATTTTTCATCTGATGCAGAACTCCACAGTCCCGCCGCAAATCTTCCATCTCAACATCCCTCAAAAGTTCATAGAGCAGACCTGTGGATGGTCACAACTGCAGAAACACTCTAGTGGTCTAACCTGTATGGATGCCCAGCCACCTGCCTAGCGAGCCATCTTTCAACTAACTGCCAGATGAGCACACAGTCTTCCTCTAAAGACTCACTGCCTCTGGCAAACTCTCAGCAAGAGGAAGTAAACCTTTCTATCATTTTGTTGGAGCTAATAATAGCTTTAATAATGGTGCTATTGAAGAATGAATATATTCTTGGGTTCCAAAATATTTAACTTAGGCATTGTAAGAGTAGACAATGGCACTGAATTGTTTGTCCAATAAAACCCCAGAAGTCGAATATCACTCCTTTAATCTTGACCTTGTAAGAGAATAGTATTCTAGGGCTATTCATATACTTTTTGTTTGAGGGCTGATCCTTTTCCGTTTATTGCGAGAGGCCATTAGAAGGGATTATGTTTTGGGCTCATTCAACCTCAAATGCAAATAAGTGAATCCAGAATAGACCACCAGTACACAATTCTATTTCAAATTGTGCACGCTATCAATTCGTCCAAAGTAATTCATACATTCTGACTGGGTAATATAGGAATCATAATCTTAATTACTTGACAGGTATGCATTAATGTGGCAACAGGAAGAAAACAGTGAAATTCCAGTCTAATAAATTTGAAAGAAAATTTAAAAACAGTTGTGGTAATCACGTCATAGGAGCAACACCAGGTGCGTCTCTGTTAGCAATTTAAACTGACCACCCATAATTCTCATCATGAGTGTTCAAAAAAGTAGAAGGAGAAAGGGAGACAGGAAATTTTTAAATTTTTTTTGTTGCAACTCTTACCCTCTATACTACCTTCTAGCACTGTCCCTGCCAATTCAATGCCGGATAGTGTTGCAGACAGCATTATAATATGAGCCCTGTACTGTGCTCTTCTCTTAGCTCAGTGAGGTGCACTCTGGATCCCTCTCATCTAAGAGAATATCCTCAAGACCATTAAATATTTGTCAGACCAATACACATGAACTTTACTATAGGCATATCTGCACTCGAAGGTATTTCAAGTTTACTTAATATAAAGACGAAGGGGCAGATTTATGTTGCACTTGCGGCACTTTTGCGCCGCCGTTGCGTCACTTTTGTGACGCAGCAGCGGCGCAAATCCTGCGCCATGGTGCGGGGCATTTACAAACGTGACGCATCTCCCAGATGCGTCACGTTGTAAAGCCCTGCGCCACATGTAGGCGTTCCAGGGCAGGTGGGGGCGTTCCGGCGCAGGAACGCCTCCTAAAAGTGGCTGAGTGAAATCTACAAGATTTCACTCAGTCACTTTTGAGCCCATGCTGCGTCAAAACCCTGTGCCTGCTTGAAGCAGGCGTAAGGATTGACGCAGCATTGTACAGATAGGGCCCCCCAGATGATTGCTGGAGCTGCGTCGCGCTTGCGACGCAACTCCAGCAATGCGCCACTTTTCGGCACAGATGCGTCACGCATCTGTGCCGTTTTTGCCCCATGGTGCGCCGCATTATAAATGCGGCGCATCCATGGTGGCGCAGCTGTGGCGCATAATAACTGGCGCATCCCTGCTGATATGCAGGGATGCGCCAGTCGTCATAAATCTGCCCCCAAATTATTAAAATCTTGACATGTTTCGATGTGTAATACACTACAGATTCATCAGTACAACCAGCACTTAGGGATCAGGGGAGTAAGCATTGCTTTGCAGATTCATACATACAAGTTCAACATCTTAGGTTTGTAATACTCTTCTGTATCGTGTAAAATAAGAACATTTCTTTTAAATATTACATCCTGATTGCCATCCAACCAACTCTGTAGTAGTCTTTAGAATTCTAAAGATGAACAACTCTCATTCACAAGACAAAGTGTGCACCTAGAATCCACTATCAAGTGTGAAAAAATGTACCCTCCACCTTGCAAATTGCCAAATCAGCAACTACATGCATGGAGGATTCAAAGTACACCTAAAAAAAACTTTTTCAAACTGAACATATTGTTATTTCTTAAAGTTTGCCCCTCCACGAAAAATTTCAGCGAGATTAGGCAGCTGATATTGTTGCTCGTGTCATAATGTCACTGATCATACAACAACAAACATTAAGGGCCACATGTAAGACCATGTCATTTAGTGACTCGCAAATTGCTCTCAATTGCAAGTCACTAAATGCCATGCACAACAGTGTCTGAGACACTGTTAGTGATTCCTAATGGGGTCGCAAATTGCATGTCTCATGCATATTAATGAGGCACTCGCAATTTGCAACCCCATTAGGAATGGCTGGCCCTCCCAGGTATGGTGGGCCTGCTGGGCTCAACAGCCTTCCATGTCTGGGACAGCTTTCAAATAAAGCAGTTTTTTAGGTCTCTCTAGAGTCAGCGCATGCGCTGCCCTTGCGAGACATTTAGTAGCTGCTTCAAAAAACGCTACCTTGCCGGCCACCAGCTGGCTAGAACGTGCACAAGTGCGCGCGACGTGCACAGTACTTTTTTCAGTCGCACGCACACAACCCGCGCGACCAATGCTTGTTATTATTGTTGTTCTTTAATCCCACGTTAGCACAATTCAGCTTTCTGCTTAAAAATGTTGCTTGGGAGATGAGCATGTGTGAGGCGCACATGGTTAACGTTTCTGCCTCCGCACAATGAAGTGGCATTTCAAGTGAGCCACGGTAGAGCAGAGACTTGCTCTTCTCATAATGTTACCTTGTCCCCAGGGCCACACGGCTGCAAGATCCTACATAACAAGTCATGAAAATAGCACCATATATACAGGCACATGCATCAACCGCTGCTTCCCTGTCAGCCTTTGAGAAAACATCTAAAAATCATGTTTGTCCTCTTATGGGAGATATTCACAAGCTGTAAATCGTCCAGACATCACATACATTTCGTGTGTGTATGTTTAAAGTGTCTGATGATTCGAAGGTTCCAGAAAAGTGTATTATTTATCGAAGCAAACATTGCGGGATATTTCTAGGCAAACCAGACCATCCATTTGCATTTCATTAGCTGCATGGAATACCGCAATGCATGTGTAGGGGGAATTAGGAGAGGAGGGAGTGGGGGGATGGGTGGGGGTGACTCGTATGTTGATTTGTGGTAATTCATGGCAAACGCTAGGTCTAACTGGTCAGGGTATGCAATGAGCGAAACTCCACTGTCCCTGCCTTTGTGTTCTGCTGCAGTGATATCCTGCACTGGTCATACAGTAAAATCATATGTTGGACGCCAAAAATGTAACCTGTGGCTCAATGAAGAGCTGGAACTTGCACAGCACCAATTAGGAGTTCACTAGTGCCATCTCCTTTTGTCCAAGTTTTTTAAATATTTATTAACTTTAATTTCTTCTATCGCTTCTAGTGAAATACTCCCCCCCTCCCCTTCTCTTTTCCAACTGCAGTGCTTCACCTTCCGAAGGCAGGAATGTCAAGTCAGAGGTACTTATATCGCGCACATATCACTCTTGCGAGTCTCATGGCGCTTGCAGAAACGCTCCGAAAAGAAGAAAGGGACCACAGATTAATTTCCAAAGAGCCAGGTCTTTAGCTTCTTACGGAAATTACCGTGATCTGGCATATTGCGGAGATGGTGAGGCATCTTGTTCCATGAAGCTGGGGCCAAATAGGAGAAGGCGCGGCCTCCCTGCCTAACAGTATGAATTCTGAGGGCGGTGAGCAGGGCAGCATCACTGGAGCGCAGAGCCCTAAAAGGTTGGTACCAACGGAGTTTCGGCAATCAATATTTAGGACCATTTCCATACATTTGCTTGTGAGTTAGGCATAACGTTTTGAAAAGAGTTTGTTTTCTCACTGGGAGCCAGTGAAGGGTGTTTAAGCAAAATAATGCCGAGGTCCTGTACGGGCAGTCCAGAACTAACCTGGCGGCCGTGTTCTGAAGGACTTGAAGTTTGGCCAAATGATCAGAATTAATAGCATGCAAAAGCGAATTGCCATAGTCCATTCTATTTATAATTAGACCTTGTATTAGAGGTCTGCGGGCCTCGAGAGGAAGCCACTTAAAAACTTTGCGAAGGCTTCGCATAACACCATAACATGTGCTGATCACCTGATTTACGTGCCCCCTCATAGACAGGTTATTGTCGATGTAGAAGCCCAGGTTCCGGACCACGTTCTTGTGTGAAGGGCATGGGCCGAGCCTAGACGGCCACCAGTCATGCGTCCAATGATCCGCTGCTTTGCCAAACAGCATGATCTCTGTTTTGGTTCCATTTAATTGGAGATGGTTGGATGACATCCATTCATCCACATGGACCAGGCAGTCTTTAAAACGTTGCCTAGTTTCACCGGGATCAGGGCCAAAGGTGATTAGGATCTGAGTGTCATCAGCGTAAGATATGACATCAAAGCCATATTGCCTAATCACTGCGGCCAGCGGGGTCATATAAAGATTGAAAAGGGTGGGGCTCAATATAGAGCCCTGAGGAACACCCATCTTTACTGTTCGTTCACTAGAACGAACAGTTTTGTTAAATTGCTACTCTTTCTATGAATATTTGCTCCAATTAAAGCCAGCTTTAAGGCAATTGACTCCCCAGAGTTAAAGGGGACTTGGGCCGAAGACGCCAGATGCAAAAGTGGTCCAGATAAGCCTGACAAAGCTTTAATCCATGGCGGCACAGCACCCAGGATAATGTGCTGCATGACTAACCACTTATAAGGTCCCAAAGGCGAGACCTATTGGCTTAGCCAATGCTTGTTTTTAATGCAGACCGTTTTCCTTAAGGGAAAACGGGATGCATTTAAAAAGAAAAATGAAACTTTTTTGTTTTATTTTTTAAGGGAAGATAGCGGTCCCTGGGACCACTGCCTGCCCCTAAAAAATATTTTCCCCTGCATTCGCAGAGGGGAAGTGGTCCCCTGGGGACCTTCCCATTTGCGAGTGCTTTACCACCCTCTTGAAGAGGGTGGTAAATTGTGAGTATTTTGCAAACACAATTGCGGTTGAAAAACATTCTTACATAGGCCTCTGACTCGCTATTAGGAAGGGACGCTCTTGAAATTCCCCTTCCTACTAGCAACTCGCAATTCCTGTTTAGAGAGTCGCAAAAAAATTACGACTAGCTAAATAGGGATTGTACATGGCCTTTTTTGATTTTGCATGCGCAAACGGGTCGCAAACCCGTTTGCGCATGCAAAATAGGGTCGTACATCTGGCCTTAAAGGTCTTTTCTGCAGCCAAAATATGACGGATATCCCATCTGCTTTATTACACAGTGATGGGCTATAATGCACTTGTAATAAGGAACACCTGCAATGTTTGTGACAAATATCTCGCTTTTCAAACTTTAACTAAGGTCCCAAGTCTGATGGAATTTTTTTTACACGTCTCAATGCCTTTATAAGCAACAGGTCCAATTACACCTCCCTAAAAGAGGCTAAACCACCTTTACAATTCCTGTTAGAAGAAAGAGCCCCATTAATTATCTATCCGAAGGTGGTAGTCCATGGCTCTTCTCAGCATCTAAATAAGTCACTTTCGCTGGGTAACACGAGAAAAATCATCATATACAAGTGAAATGGAAACTGCTCTCCTTTAGGAGTTTCTTTGATCTCTTACTCTGTACTTTTGGTGCTTTACATTTAATGTGCTCTTTCTTCTTACAGCGCTTGTAAAGGTGGTTTAGACTCTTCGATGTATGTGCAATAAACAGCTGCTTTTTAGAATTTTGCTATTACTCATGTTTCCATACTATAAACCATGTTCCTAGCCTGAAGAATAGCTCTCTATTCTGACTAACAGTGTTTCAGTTCTCTTGCTTCGACAAATATCAGTGGGATGGGAATTTTTACACAGACTCAGTGGTACCTAGATATCCCTTGAAAGTGGTGGGGCATAATACTTGCCACAGGTTCACCTCATTGGTTTAAACACTTTTCCTTGGGTGCCCTTACATATGAATGTATCTCTACACTCACTGTTTCTCACTCATAAACACACGTGCACACACTAACACTTTCACCACTTCTGGTTTACAGGGGCTTTGATTTGATCTCCTGGGGTACAGGTGTTCTGCTTTAATGGAGCAGCCTCTCAGCCCTGGTGCAAATGCACTCTTCACCATTTATAAAGGCACCCCTGCCTCACTCCCACTCCCTTTAAAAATCTCTCCTTCACTCACTCGTTCTAAAACACCCACACTTCTAAACTCACTTACTTGTTCACTCGTTCACTTATTCATTTTGGACATATGGACAGAATGCCTGGAGACCTGTACCGCAGCGAACGAAAGGTTTGGGCCCCCTATTTATGGGTGCTCTTTAACGCTCTTTTACAGGGCATAGAGCTACCGCAAACTTGGTTGGTGCAGAAATTGTACCAATATTTAAAAAGGGGTCCCCATTGGACCCTGCCAACTATCGTCCAATCAGCCTAATAGATGTTTCCCAGAAACTATATGCACGTTTCCTACTTGTGAGACTGCAGTCCTGGCTGGAAGAACATAAGGTTATCACTCCTTTGCAAGCTGGATTTCGGTCAAAGGTTTCTACTATCGACCAGGTATTTAGACTGCAATACAGTCATTATGGAGGGGGGCAGTTTGTATCTCACTTTTGTCGACATAAAATCAGCTTTCGACATGGTCCAGCACCCCAAGCTTTGGGGCATATTAAGAGATATGGGTGTCCCACCTTACTTATGCCATCAAATTGAACGCTTGCATTAGAATACATATGCAAGGGTATGTTTTGGGAAAAAAGGGGAATTAACAGCCCCCTTTTTTGTGGAAAAGGGGGTAAGGCAGGGCTGTGTCCTGGCCCCAACCCTCTTTTACCTTTTTCTTAATGGCTTGATTGATGATTTATTGGTCACAAAAGATCTTGATTCCCCCAGGTTGGCTAATCGAAAGATTCCAGCCCTGATGTTTGCGGACGACACTCTCTTACTCTCCAAGTCCCCTATGGGTCTGCAAAGGACATTGAGCGAGTTTTGCAAATTTTGTAAAAATAGAAACCTTGAGATTAATCTCTCGAAGACAAAATATATGGTTTTCCATGCAAAACTTGTAAACTGCCCCCATCCCCAAATGAATGGTTTGTCCTTAGAGAGAACGTCCACTTTCGACTACTTGGAGATTACTCTTAACGATCGAATGCACTGGGGGCCTCATATGACAAAAGCAAATCTAAAACTCCTACAATCAACCAGGGGTATTTTAAAGGTGTATAACAAATGCAGCCTGAAAATTGTGGCCCCTCCAGTGGAAATATATAAGACCCAAGCCAGGGGGGGAGCCCTCTATGGGGTCAAACTTTGGGGGCCCTCCTCTGTCAAATCACTATCATTGACAGAGAATGATTTCCTCAGACGCCTTTTGGGTCTCCCAAAGAGTACACCATTCGTTCCCCTGAGGCTTGACCTGGGAATAGAACCCATAACGGACATTATTGCTCATCGTCCCCTTTTTTTTTGGCGACGAATTTGGAGCACCCCCGAACTTGCCACCTACAGGGAAGAACTAAAGGATGTATTGTCTATTTTGGGTGCGGGGAAACTACCATGGCTTTTGCATGTCAGACATCTTTGTTATAAAATTGGGAGACCTAATCTCTGGCACACATCGGAGGAGTCCTGCCCACTTATATCCCAAAAATCTCTTTCACTGGCCAGGAAGGAATATAAATTGGCATGCCTATTGCAGAATAGTACATTGGGTGTCTTAACAACAAGCTTTCTCGAGGCCAAATGTGTTTATAAATTTGAGCAGACCCTGGATAACATACAGCCATTTCTGGCAAAGAAATGGTACAGACAATTTAGGTATGGATCCCTTCCCCTAAGGTCTTACTCAAATAAGTGGAGAGGAATCCTTACTCCCCCTTTGGGATGTCCGGGGTGCACAGAAAATGATGAGACTGATCTTCATGTTTTAATGTTTTGCCCCCTATATAAAAGAGCTAGAGTAAGGTGGATTCGGCAATTATGTCATAACCTAGGAATTAGAAATTATCTGGAAGTACATAGACTTTTGAAATACGACTGCACTCCATTGATTGTATTCGTCACTTCTAGATTCCTGCTCTCAATGTGGTGCACCCGTAGAGCCACGATTATAGACTTGGAAAAAGGGAGCACCTAGGTTTATGTCCTTTAGCCACCTTCAATGACAACTAATGGGCAATTGTTTATGTGTTTTAGAACGTATTGCATCTACAGATTTTTTTTTTTTTAACTTAAATTAATGTCTACGTAGAGCTTTTTTATTAGTTTTAACAATTTATAAGACAATAGTTTTTGTGTGTTTTCTTTGATAGTACTGCTTTTATGGCTGATTTGCCGAAATAAAACTCTATCGACTGACTGACTGACTTATTCATATTGAGTCTCACTCAGTCACAGTCTCACTCTTTCACTCTTATTTACACTGTCAAACACACTAAAATAACACACTCTGACTCAATCTCATACTTACACTGTCACTCACTTACACACTTTCACTAACACATGCACTGAATTAAATTTTTTTACTTACCTTTCTTCTTTTGCTGGCAACTCAGAAGCGTCATGGCCACAGCAGAGCAGGAATCTGGCACTGGGCATCCGAACCAGCAAGCTATGATTCCTAACATGGAGCCAGACAGACCAGCAGGGCCAGGTTCAAGAGGAAAGCCCACGCCAGGCCCTCTTCCAGCTTCTTGATAGGACTGGAAGCACAGCCATGTAAAAAGCTGGGACAGTGCTTTGGGTCCTGCCCCTTGTGCTCTCTGTGGTTTTTCATTGGCCTCTGGATACACTGATGTGCGCCCATTCAGCCCCATTTTAGAAGATATACTGTGGTGTCTGAGGCAATGCTCAGTATTTCTACTAAATGAACAGGGTTGTGTCTGTGTTAGGAGATTGTAGTTCAACTACTCCCCTCAAATGCGCTGGGTTTTTAGTCATCTCTCTCAGTCCCTCCCCCCGTCCTCCTGTCATCAGGATCCTGGTTGAGGGGCCGAGAGGGCTGACTTGTGCACTGCAGAGTTCTTGTAAACACAAAAGTTAGGTTTTCATGTACACTGCTAAATTAAATGATTACAAGTGTGGGCAGAGCTCGGTAGGGCTCATAGGTGGCAGGGCTATGCCCTGATACCCCTGAGGAGGAGCCACCCCGGCACTGACTCTTCACATATCATGCTGCATATCTGCTCTACTGTTAAAAATCAGGAGAGATTTTCTTCACATTTCTTTTGGCATTAATCCAAGTTTCAGATTCAGCTGTGTTTAAATTAGCAACCTCCCACACAGAGCCATATAATTGAAATCACCTTTAATTTTTGTTCTATTGAATCCTAATCACTGTCAGTGTGACCATTTGAGCTCTTTCTTTGAAAACCTGAATAGAATACAAAATGTAAGTCATTTATGATATGGAAGTGGGTCATTTCACATCTGTATCCCCCTAGATTTATTATACTCAGGTTTCACTTCCTGGTTTGATTTTTTAAAGCACGAACCTTTGGCTTTGGAACATGCACAGAAGTAGAACAAAACATACTGATCTCACTGTAATTTCACTTATTCTTTTCAAAAGAAAATACAACATTGCCAGCCTGTGACCCACATGGTGACTGCAAAGACCACTTTCCCACTCAGTTTAAAAAGTGCCTCAATTGTCAAAAGAAGCAATGACGCAGGACAATAACTCTTTCAATGTGAGAAATGCTCGCTTACAAAGTATAACAACTGACCCTCTTGCCTTACTGAATATTCAATTTGAAATGTATTAATACACAATATACCCCCTCCCCACACATCTCTATTTACCCTTCTGGACCTCTCACGTTTTCCTTCATATCAACTGAGAAATATGGAAATACAGAAAAAAAAAATACGCTTCTCTTCAAAATGACAGCCCTCAAACCACTTTGTAGAGTTTCAGCACTGTCAGGGATACCCCGATAATGCAGCATTGAGGACTAAATTATGCAGCACATTCTCTTGCAGATTCATCTACTCAGGCTACAAACAACAATTTTTTTGAGAAATCTTCAAATTATGTTCCAAATGTAATGAATTGATGATTATTATTATTGTTCTAAGCTCTCCACCCACGCTTGACCACTTTCCTTGCATGGATCTCGAAGTTGTAGAGTCCATGGCTCGGAAAGTAAAATCTGGATCCCCAACTGACCCGGCACCCCCAGAAGCCATGTTGCTAGCATCTCAGGCTCTCCTACCTATCATCAAAAATCTCCTGAATGCTTCCATCGCTTCTGGCATCGTCCCTCCTGCCTGGAAACGGGCGATGGTCCGAGCGCTGATAAAGAAGCCAAACCTGGACCCATTGGACTTTGGCAATTATCGTCCTATTTCCCTGCTCCCCTGGGTGAGTAAAATCGTGGAGAAGTATGTCAATCTCCAGCTGGTTAGCTTTCTTGAAGATAACCAGCTGTTAGACACCACTCAGACAGGGTTCAGACCTAAGCACGGAACAGAGTCCGCCCTCCTAATGGTCATCGAGGAGTCCAAGAAAATTCTTAACCAGGGAGGATCAGTGGCAGTGATCCTCCTTGATCTCAGCGCGGCGTTCGACACGGTCAGTCATAACACTCTACTGAACCGTCTTTCCAATGTCGGCATTGTGGACAAGGCCTGGCTCTGGTTAAAATCTTTTCTGAGTAACAGGTCGTTCCAAGTGTTTGACGGACAGACAGTGTCTTCCAGCATGCCCCTGAAGTGTGGAGTCCCCCAGGGCTCCTCTTTAAGCCCCGCGCTTTTTAATATCTACATGAGGCCACTGGCTGAGGTAGTTCGTCCGTATGGAGTCAAGATCATATCCTATGCGGACGACACCCAGTTGGTGGTCTCATTAGCGCAGGAGGCTCAACAGCCACTTTCAGGTGGACTAACAAAATGCTTGGAGGAGGTGAAGGCCTGGATGACTCTGTCATCGTTAAAGCTCAATGGTGACAAAACGGAGCTTATGCTCCTGGGCCCGGCTGATCCCACCTTCTTCAACTCACTATGGCCCACCTGTCTAGGCCACCCCCCCCCCGGCTCCGAAGGATAACATCAAAAGCCTAGGGGTATGGCTGGACAGGAGTCTTTCACTTAACACCCGGGCCACAAAGCTCTCAGCCATCTGCTTTGGATTGCTCAGGACACTGAAGAAAGTTCTTCCTTTGCTCCCAATGGAGGCAAAGCAGATGGCCGTACAGGGCCTGATACAGTCACGATTAGACTCCCACAACGCCCTCTATTTGGGTGCACCAGAGTACACACTAAAGAGACTACAGCTGGTACAAAACTGCGCTGCCCGCACTCTGCTACAGATCCCACGCAGACTGCCAGTTAGAGCGGCACTGACCAGCCTGCATTGGCTCCCAGTGCGTAAGAGAGTCACCTTTAAGGCAATGTCTATTGCTCACCAGGCCTTCTGGGACTCGGGACCCCTAATTACTCGTAGTCTAGTAAGCCAGTATCGTCCAGGCAGAGATCTGCGATCTAGCCAGGCTTTTATGGCAACAGTCCCTAGAATCAAAAGGACAAGATCGGGTGGAAGGATGCTTGCCTTCAACGCCGCCAAGATCTGGAACTCCCTCCCTTCTCATTTGAGATCCAACCCTGACCTCGCCTCTTTCCGCAAACAACTAAAAACACACCTGTTCAATTCTCCTCAATAAACTCAGTTCTCCTTCCCTACCGGTCTGCAACCTCACCCACCCTACCAACTGGTTCCTCTAGCGCTTGGACGCCTCAGGGCAGCAATTCGCGCTGTTATAAATTCACTTTCATTCATTCATTCATTCATTCAATTATGTGGTACAATCTGCGGTAAAAGATGCAGCCACAGAACCACATAAACTCACTGGCCCTCATGATCCTTTCATCAACAATTTACATCATAAACAATTTATTGTTCATTTATTGAACCATTTATTAATGAAAGGCAACCGGTAACCAAAACATAAACATTCTAATTACAGTCATGCCTATTGTTAGCTGTACTTTGAAGAAAATAGAAATTTCAAGGTAACTATCCCAAGAACAATTGTAATAAAAAAGACATAATGGGTAATGTGTAATATGGTTCCATATTGCTGTTTCAGGGTCCTAGGAATATTTACAAACCACCTGGCCTTCCTCCTCATGGTCTATGATGTCACCAGAGCCCTTTGATGACAGTATTGGATCATCTTATATTGTTGCAATCCATGTGTCCTCACTTTGTCTACATGCATGTGTATATAGTCAAAGAAAAACATCAGTTAAAACAAAAACCTGAAAATGCATTAAAATTTTCCATGGACAAATTTGGGGAAAACCACAGCACTCAATACGTAATGACAATAAACATATAATATCCGAAGAGTAAGGACTTGTGTTTGGTAGAAAGTTTCCTTTATTGGAGATATACGCGGTTTCGGTATTCTTCTGTAAATTAACGTTTCACCAATTCAAAATCTTCAGTTACTAAAAGTTAAAATTTTCCAGCTATGATGTAATGCACAATTCACACCATAGCTCAGGCGTCCGCCATATTTTGCCTTTTTTTCCATATGCGTGCATGCATCACAATGCATGTGCACGCTAGAGAAAAGGGATGGGCATCATTTTGGTTTCTTTGGCGCAAAAGCTATTTTTGGCATGTGGAGTGGCCCAGCAGCAAATGTCACCTGCTGTGCCCTCGAATTTTTTTCAAAATAAATATTTGTTTGACTACAAGGGGTAAGAAAGCACTAAAGAAGCACGTCTGGCGATTTGGAGGTAACCAATGGGGAATGTGTGGAGGCACGCAAAAGGATTCTATAGATAGTGGAAGGGACAAGCAGCAAATAACAGCTCCTGGATCCTCCCAAAACATATTGAAAATTAAAATATGAATTTTACTGCAAGAGGTAGAGGAACAACAGAGGAGTGGTAGGGAGAGGGGTGTGTGAATGTGAAGTAATGAATGGGGCAGGGTACTTAACCCCTCCCCTGCTCATGACGGAGCCATTCCGTCATGAGCCATGGTTGCCGTGTGCTCATGACGGAGTGGTTCCGTCATGCCGCGACCGTTGGCGGCCGCTCCGCCCACGCGGCGCTGTTTCCCCGCCTGTGCGGGGGGACAATGCAACTGGGCGGAGTCATGACGGAACCACTCCGTCATGAGCACAGCTCAACCGTGGCTCATGACGGAGTGGCTCCGTCATGAGCACAGCGCCACCGCGCTGCCCCTCAACCCCCCCCCAGCGCTGCGGCGGAATTCCCACCGCAGCGAAGGGGTTAAAGGGGAGGCAGCACAAGAAAGAGCAACACAATATATGCACTCGTAATGTGGGGCTTAATGTGAAAGAGAAAATGTAGTTGCCTAAATGTGAACAATGGAAGGATACAAGTCAAACAAGTTAAAGGATGGTGAAGGGGCAATGCTCCGTGAGAGAGACAAATACAAGAAGAGGAAAGCAAGCATGACAATAAAGCCAATGAATTGTAAGCAGCGGGCAGGGTCTAAGTCCACTGTAAGGTTCTGAGGCTTTTGCTAACAGGCTACTAAAAGCTGTGTGATAGTTGAGACAACCAAATCAAATGGGATTTAGACTCCTAGTGGTGCTGGAACCGGCCTCTAGTAGTGCGGTGGTCCCGCTGTGCCAATTAGGATTCGCCCGCCACATTGGCGGTCGTATCCTGTATATTTAACATGGTGGCGGGCGGTGCTGTATTTAGTACCCGCCACAATGTTAAAAGGGCATGTTGTGCATTTGCATGCACAACGTGACAGGCACCGCGTGGTACCTGCCACCTTGTGCATGCATATGTTGGGGGGTACCATGGGTACCCCCCAAGTGCAGCCATAGACACCCCCCACCCCCTGGGGGCCCGCAACGGGCCCCCAAAGGCATTCTCCGCATGCCTTTCCATGGCAGACTCTCCGCTATGGAAAGGCATGAGACCGCCTTCGTCATAATATGGATGGCGTTGCCTGGAAGGCACTGCCACCATATTGCAGGTCTTTTTCACCTGGTAGGCAATCGGACGGCTTGCCTACCGGCAGAACACTGACGGACGGTCTTTCCGTCTGCCTGGGCCCCCACCGCCATCGTGATATGGTGCGGGGAAATGTTAGGCAGGTGGACGGAAATGGCGGGCGGATCCCACTGCCCTATGGGTGGTGGCGATCCGCCCGCCATCCTAATAGACCCCTAATGTCAGCTATGGACCACTGATTCACTCTTAATTGATTGCTAGTAAAATATTTTAAAGGAAAAAAGGGGCACCTATTTGGTGTATTTACACACTTAAAATCTGTGTTTGAAGCAAGAAATAGAAGGCTGCTGCAAGATCATTTCCAATCCCTCAGGAAAAGATAGTACCCTATTGGAATGGTGCAGATTGTACAAAATAATACCTGGGTTAAAATAAGTGATGGAGAGACTGGTAGAACAATAAGGATCTCAACTAACAGAGGTCTCTAGCAGGGCTTGCTTGTAGCTTCAACACTTTTTTAATGAGTTTGTGGTACATAAATACATACATTTTATATAGATGGTTCCCACCCAGAGGAGGTAGATGAGTCAACATCACTATCCATGTATCTATGAGACTTCTTAGTCTAAACAAAAAAAATTCAGGGTCATGGCTGTCCTTAGGCATGGGCGAACTGGTCCAGGCCCGGGACACTGAGGGGCCAATTAGGATGGCAGCCGGAAAACCACCCGACCACCATGGATGCAGAAGACAACCGCCCGCCTGCACCATGGAAAAACCGGCAGCCAAATTAGGATCATCCGCCAAAAAACACTGACCGCGGCAGAAAGGGGCCAAGAAAAACCACCGGTAGCGGGCGGTGATGGTCAAAATCCGTCCGCAGAGGTCAGATACGCAGCGGAAAAACCAACCCGCCGCAAGCATAGCGGAGACACCGCACAGGAAATTAGGATATCCCCGATGGTCCCGTGGTACGTACCGCTGTTTCCGACCGGCGCGGTCGCACACTGGGATGAATGGGAGAGCCAGTGGAAGATCTGCAGCATAGCCACCGCTGCGGACGATCCGTGAACAATATGGCGGACGAAGCAAATATCCCACAATAAGGCCAAAAAGTGCACACAGCAAACTAGCCATGCCCCCCAAATACACAAACACACCCCAATGACACAACCACATAGCAAAAAGTAAAATAAAATTCCCAGGTAAACACACCTGACAGCAATACCCCATTTGGACACACCCACAGAGCTGAGTATAAAACCAGCCCCTTCCCTGACCACAATCCTTTGCAACATTCCAAGACTGAAGGCCACCAACGCTCACAACAAAGGATAGGCAAAGCAACACACCAGCACTACTCACACCACACACAGCACCACCACCACTTCCACACCTGCACCACTAATCCCCCTGCACATCACACACCATACACATCACAACCACACCCACCACTCACACCCCTGCACCCACAACCACTTTGCACACCACACACCATGTCAACACATAAAATGCCCAAATTCACAGAGAATGAGTTGACAGTCATGGTAAATGAGATAGTCAGAGTGGAACCACAACTGTTTGGAAGCCTGGTCCAACAGACACCATTAGCAACAAGGACACAAATGTGGGCAAGGATAGTTCAAAGGGTCAATGCAGTCGGGACCATCCCAAGATCCAAAAAGGAGATCATGAAGCGGTGGCATGATCTGAAGAGGGTTGTCAAGGAGAGGAGAAGCAAGAACCGTGAGCTGGCTAAGAGGACTGGCGGTGGCCCTCCCATTCCACTGAAACCATTCACACCATGGGAGGAGATGGTGCTTGCCATACTGCATCCAGAGAGTCTCACAGGAGTAGTTGGGGGGTGGAGGTTGGTAAGCACAAACAAATGACTACCACCACACTGCTATGTATTGTCTTGCACAAATACAAAGCTACACCTCCTAGGCCCAAGTACATTCATATGCACCACACACTCACCAAAGCATGTCCCACAGATCCAACATTCACCCACTTCCATTCACCCCAAACGTAGCTACCAACATTACCATGGGGGCTTGTGTACAGGCAGACAGCACTACAATTTCCACCATGCCCCCTGTCCCACAGCCTAGCAAGATTGAACCCTCCCCCCACCCCACCCAGAAGCAGTTGGAAGCCATTGCAGCACACCAAACAAACCTACAGGTAGGTAGACATATCATTCTGTCTTATAACACCACTCAGCAGGATGTAAGCCTCCACCACGCACACACAGATGTGCCACATCACAAAGCCAAAGACGAGCACGTAACAGGCAAGTAGCCAGTACATCCACTCACACATTTGTCACAAAAATATGGTGCCATATGACAACACAAGCCATCTCATTGCACAAATATGCACACCAACCCCACTGCCACGCACTTTGTGCACCCAGGTGAGCTAAGGAAACTGTCACAGCTACCAAACTGTGACACACCAATGCACATGTAGAAGAAAGTCTGGGCACAATCATGCACAGCACCTATTGACATGTGCATCGCCATGGGGCCAGTGCAACAAGGAACATTCGAGAAATAAGAAAGCATGTGTGGTGGTATAAATCAAGATATGCACATGACAGGACAAAGGTATGCAGGAGATGACAATGGCCAGTCCATGGCCAGATGTGACGTCTGCCAGGTCAGACAAATCAACAAAGAGTCCACAATGAGAAACATGTTGTGCCAGTCCCAAGATGGCAACAGGTCCCTGTAAACATAAATTATGCACGGCTCGCATGGTATGCATTGACACCTCACACCATGGATCAGTAATGCATGTACCACTGCATCATGTCAGGAGGCACAGTAGTGCACATAGAAAACAATGTGATGATCAGTCAATTGTGCAGTGTACAAACAGTGAATGACACACAGTTGACACAAAGCTTGCGGGGTGCACTACAATGACCATTTCCCATCTGAACCACAGGTGACCGAGAACTCACTGCAGAGGACAACACCAGCAACCTGCAGAGCCAGTCTCCCCCCCACCGGTACATTGACTCTCGGATGTTGACTCCCAGGATTCTACAGACGATGAGCTCGAAGCCGGCCCATCTGGTGAGCCAGGGAGCAACAGGTCCCAGGACCCCATTGTCCCCCTTACCACATCTGCGGCAATAGCAACTTCACTGCAGACCCCTGCTGTTACGGCCTGTGCGGCCACCGCCTCCACCACCAACACCACCAGTGCTGCCTGCAACACCCTCCCTGTCCCAGAGGATGACCACCCCACACCACCGACTGAGGAGGGCAGGGAGAGGATGCGGGTGCCCACAGTGGTGAGGCAACAGGCCCGTTAGAGCAGGGTAGGTGGGAGGGGCAGGGTCACCCACAGACACCAGGAGGCTGGGACCCAATCCCTGGAACACATCACCAGAGTCCTTGGCGCATATGAACAGGCCAAGGGACGAACGGGCCGGTCAGACGAACTATTACGTGAGCTCATCCTGCTGATGAGGTCCATCGACCCCGCATGGGACAAATTGTGGACCTCTTGGGCCAGCAAGTGGCGATACTAAGGGATAGGCCTGTGCCACAAACAACACCTCCACCTCCCTCTGGTGGGCCGCAGGATAACAGTTCACCATCCTCCTCTGCGCCCACGGAGAGGGGTGAGTCCTCAGACCCCACTAGCCCTGCAGCAGGGCCCCCCCTTCCAAGTGACGAAGGGGCCGTCCTAAGAAGATACTGGGAGTATCTGAAGGCAAAGCATGTGCCAAACGCCAGTCACGGAGCCAGCCTTGATGGCAACCCTCTTCACCACTGCATTGACTTTTTGGACTGTCCTTCCCCACACTGCCTTGTGAATGGCATCTGTCTGTTGGACTGGGTGAATGTGGTGATTACTTGACTATCTCATTTACCACAACTGTCAACTCACTGCTCCACCACCACCTCAATGGAAATGTACACCCCCCTCACATGTCACCATTGTAAATAAAAAATCCTTACACACATGTTGTCGTGTCTGTTCCGTCTGTATTGCAGGATGTACAGTCTTCAACATGATCACAATGTACCAGGAGTATGGACTGTATGTAGGCAAGGAGAAATTGAAGGCACCTAGGGAAACACAACAGAACAACATTCACTGGTCTGAGTGTGGCATCACAGACATCACACACTACCTACCATCAAGATAATCCAACATGCACACATCACAATGGGCAACAAGTGTCAACATACACGTCCTGTAGATGTTCCAAAATGACCTGTCCCAGAAACATTGCCAACCACTGTGAGTCTACAACTGGCTGATGTCACAATTCTCACATACTCCTTCATGACAACAGCAATATCAACAGACAATGGGTATGTTGTACATTGTCACCCACCTTCAAGTGAAATAGCGGGTGATGAGCTGTTCACGCAGGTCAACACCTTCCTCCTCTCCACTGTCCTCATCACTGGACACGGGTTGGTTTGCAGGCTGGGGCCTTGGGTCCTCATCATCATCCAGGAGCAGGGGAATTGCCTTGCGAATGGCTAGGTTGTGGAGCATGCCACCACAATGTGACACACCTTCCCGGGCGAGTATGCCAGTGCACCTCCGGTCTTGTCCAGGCAGCGGAAACGTGACTTGAGCAGACCAAAAGTGCGCTCCTACCACATGACGTGTCCTCCCATGGGCCTCATTGTAGCGGACTTCAGCTGGGGTCCTGGGATTCTGCAGTGGGCTCAGCAACCAGGGACGGTTGGGATATGCAGAGTCACCTAGGTATGACAAACACAAATAGACATTGCAACGTCGCTGAGGCAGAGGGCAGCAGGTCACACGCACAGCATGCCATACGACTAGGCATGCTCACCCACAATCCATGCACGCTCGGGAAGCAGATTAGCCATCAGCTGGGACATAATGCTGTTCCTCCGGATGTAGGAGTCATGGTTGCCTGGGAATTTGGGACACACGTGGGAGATGATCATATCTGCCAGGCACACCACTTGCACATTTATGGAGTGGTAATGATTGTGATTCCTGTAAATGTGCTCACTTGCCTGTGGTGGCACAAGCCCGACATGGGTGCAATCAACGGCCCCAACAACATGGGTCATGTGTCCAAGGGGATAGAAATCTCCCTTCACAGCTGCCAATTCAGCACCCCTGGGGAAATGTTTATATCTGTCCTTGTATATCATCATGGTGGACAGAACATCACGCAGCACCATGCTGAACATCGGTTGTGACATCCCACCAGGCACTGGCAACTGTCTCTTGGAACGATCCAGTGGCAAAAAAATGCAGGGCCGCCATCACCTTATAAGTTGGGGTGAAAGCTGTTGGATATGTCCGGCGAGGCTGCAGGTGGGGCTCCAACATATAACAAAGGGACTTTAGTGTGGCTTTATCCAGACGGCATTTCCAGATGATCACCACATCCTCCATGTCCTCCAGCATTGTCTAGTGACTAATCAGATTTGGCCTCCTCCTAGTTGAGATGAAAGTGGACACATGTCAATGCAATACATCATGAGATGGGCACTGCATCTCATGATCTGGAGGACACAACGACAACAATGACTGCCATCAAAATTGAGTTACAGACCAGCTTACATGTAGGGACACCTTCAGCTACACAAAGGGCACACCTGTCAACTTACACAGAACAGGTACCCCAAACACCACCTTGGTCAATGTGAATGCACATAGGGATATGGCCACATTTCACATGGGCACGCCTGGGAGTATAGCATCCAGCATATGTGTAACAAATCAACCCCACTGTCTCATTCCTAGCTGCTGTACCTGTCACACCTTTATGCGTCATTTCAACCTGGCATACATCCACCACACAATGACCACAGTCGGCGCAGAAATGACGAATGTGTGCATGAGCAGACATGAGAGGCCATGCAAAATAGATCATCATTCCCTGAGACGAACATTGCTGTGATTGTCACTGCACCTCAACACATTGACATGTGTACACATTGTAGAGTCCAGAACAACACTGTCCTGTCTACACGACCATCAAATTCATAAGTGACATGTGAGTGAGTACAGGCCACTCTGCGAAATCACACACACAAACATGGCATGTGTAGTCACCAGTGGAGTAAATGGAACATTGGAATTGATGAGTACAGGCCCCAGCTAGGCCCGCAGGACACAAGGGTTCGCTCTCCCGCAATGGAATCTATAAGGAAGTTGGCACGGAAACTGCAAAGTACAAAGACAAGGTTTATTAACCCTTAAGGGTGGTCCTACAATCCATACAATACCCTTCAGTATTGCATAGAGTAGCACAAAGAACTTGCATACACGGTCCCCTTTTATACACAACAGAGGGGCTCATAAGTGGGAGGGCACGACATGAGACGAGGAATGTTACCTTTTATGGACATTTGCAATACAAGATCGATATGTGGGCGGAGCTGACATACTCCTTAAGCCCGCGAAAACATGGTCAAGCAAGGACAAACTGATAACAGATGTGGTCAAGTCTGGGCATGCGCCAGACGGACAAAGGAACTATTTATAGACTGTTAGTAGGCAGATTACAAGAGCAACTAACACAAAGATAAGACTCTCCTCGTGTTGAGCACGTGGAGGCATGACAATACAAAATGGAGTCCAGACTTCAGTCAACATAACAAAAGGAACATGTGTAAGGGAGGAGAATTCATGTCTTTAGTAAATGCTTAATCACATCGAAGTTGCAATTTACAACAGACGACCCTTTCAGCATTTACTGAAGACATCCGGCTTGTTAGAATAATCATCATATATATCAATTATCATCATCTCTTCTACTTCCTTAGCTAAACGTTTCTGATAAGTGACATTGGCAATAGCTTTCTTATCGGGGATACAAAATGATACACATACGGAACAGAGCAAGGGACCACACTGAACACAGATACAGCAAGAAAACAGAACTGCTATAATTATGCAGAGACCAGTCAAAACCTTCCAACCCCAAGCAGTGATCAATGCCCAAAACCATCCAGAAAAGGACCAAGTGCCATTTTCTGTATGGATTTCAGCTGCAATTTTATGCAACCTGTTAATTGCATTGTAGACTGAGGGTGTGTGGTCAGGAATAAACACACAGCAACTACTTCCGATAATTTTACAAGCTCCACCTCGATCAGCTAACATAACATCTAACACCATACGATTCTGCAATGCAACAATTCTGGTAATCTGTAATTCTTCCGTAAGATTCCCAAGAGCAGCAGCGGTTTGGTTTGTCACAGCCTCTACCACTCGTGTTAATCTTCGAACTTTCCTACTATTTAGGGCAGCTCCAACGAAGAAAAACAATCCTAGATTGAAGTCGATATACTGCTGTAAACTGGTGTCAGTCTGATCCACATCATTAATTGATAAAGTACGTTTATACCTATTTACAGTCACATTATTTAACAACTTTAAATCCTTATGATAGGATGCAGGTGCCAGAAATACAGGAGGTAACAAAAATGATACATAACATACTCCAGACCAACCGGCGGGCAAACGATAATAACCCTTAGTTCCACACACAAAATACGTATTATGGGATGCTAAGAAAGTACTGTTATTCAATCCATCGATGTTTAATATGGTAATACAATCGCTAACACCGACGGGAATATAACCCACACTTTGGACACACAGGTCCGCTTGAGCTTGTGCCACTTGAATCACAAATTTATCTCTTCCCACAGTGTCTCTGGTGTTCGTAAAAACATATGGAATCGATTCATTGTCTGGTCGATACTCTTCCCATTCCCAAATTGTCCCATTCGCTTGCGGATATCCATCTTTATCCTGATGACATTCTTTATTGAGTCTGAAGAGTAATCGTCCCACTGTGGGTTTCCGAGTGGCAAAAAGCAAAGTGTACCATGCTCTACAAGAGCCATTATGAGAGAAAGGAAGAGGTATGAATGGCGTTCCTCCCTTCTTCTGATGAGCTGGCATCATACCACATATCCAACAGTTCGTAGCATTGGTGGCAACATGGGTATGATGTAACATCTGAATGAAAGTGTTATTCAAATAGGACTGACGATGCATCAATTCTTGATACGGAAGGGTATAGAAATAGTGCTCCGCAGGCACTGGAGTGGTCAACACAAGCAACTCTCACGCAGGAGTCACGTTCTCCACAAACCATGTGGTTATCCCAACAATAGTTACTGTGAGCATAAAACCTGTTGCACAGAGGATCTTCTTCTTCTCCATGTCAAAAATAGAAAATCAATATCTTCCTGAAACTAAAGGTTTGTCAGAACTCTTTCCCCTTGGGCAGCGGTCGATTTCTTCACCAACGGGCCAAGACGGGTGTCACTACACTAATGCAGGGCTGATCCCCCCCCCCTTGCCTCTCTGGCTCTCCGTTTCACTAACCCAAGGGCCGTTCTGACAACATGTCCCGATACTGAAGGATTCACTTTCTTGGCCTCAGATGATATCGCCTTCCTCCAGGAGTCGCGTGGTCCGGAAAGAGCTCCTCAGCGTCATTCGATTCCACAGCACGGCCTTTCTCTGTGGTCAGAATCTCTCGTTGATCGGTCAGTACAGCGGGCTCCACCAATCCGGGCGGTACTTTGCGGCAGTGCAGGGAATGGATCCAATTCTTTCTGTTGGAAACTCGCACAGCCGTCCTTGTTGCCAGCAAGACTTGCTCAGGGCCCACCCATCTCGGCTCCAGGCTGTTCGTTCTGTCGAAGATTTTCAGCATGACATAGTCTCCAGGCCGGAGACTATGTCCTTCGCCGGTGGACCGATCAGGGAGCGCCTCCCGGACCTGTTGATGAATGGAAACCAAGTTATCCGTTAACTGTGCCAGATAATCATTCATCATTACACAAGGTACATCATACACAGTCTTAGGTTTTGGTGGACCCCAAATATTCATTGGATGTCCAAAGACAATCTCATACGGTGTAAGACCGATTCGAGAGTGCGGTACCGACCTAATTGACAACAATGCCAGCGGTAAAGCGTCTGGCCAAGTCAAAGACGTTGAAGCTTGAATTTTAGCGATCTTGAGCTTCAGTGTACCATTATACTTCTCGACTTGTCCTGCAGATTGAGGGTGGAATACTGCATGGAACTTCTGGGTGATGCCTAGACCCTTCAGAACATACTTTATAACGTCCGCTATAAAGTGGGGCCCGTTATCACTCCACAGAAGTCTACAAACGCCATATCGAGGGAAGAACTCCTTCAACAGCATCTTAGCGGTAGTCATTGCAGTATTGTCTTTCGTAGGGTAGGCCTCAACCCATTTGCTAAAGGCGCACACCACTACTAGAACATACTTCAAATTGTTACAACGCTCCAGCTGGATGTAATCCATCTGTAACACCTCAAAGGGTGCAGTAGGCGTTACGAATCCTCCTGCTGGGGTCCGAGTCCCCTTTCCTGGGTTGTACCGCAAGCAGATCATACAGGTCTGCACCACTCTCTTTGCCGTGCTAGCAATCTCTGGATGCTCCCAAACTTGGGTAAGCAATTTTACAATTGCGGAAGCTCCAACATGTGCTAGCCCATGTGCCATCTGAACCATAGGTTGTACAAAAGCCGTGGGAAATTTCCATCGATCCATCTGCTTATTTCTCCAGCAACCCTCATCATCCAATTCTCCCTCACTGGACCATTGCTCCCGTTCTTTATCAGAAGCGGTCCTCTGTATTTCTCGCACTTCTTCCTTCGCATCATGCCATCTTTCTACTTGCGACTTTACTACATACATGGCAGTAGCACCGGGCTGCATCGCAGTCTCCCGCGCCACTCGGTCTGCTAACGCATTCCCTTCTCCAACTTTATCGACTACTTTCCTATGGGCGCTACATTTAATGATAGCAATTTTCTTCGGATATGTCAATGCAGTTAAAAGATTATGAACTAACTCCCCATGCATTATTTGTACTCCATGCGACGTTAAGAACCCTCTTTCCTTCCAGAGCAGGCCGAAATCGTGCGCTACTCCGAAGGCATAGCGGCTATCTGTATAAACATTCACACACAATCCTGTACTGAGCTCACATGCTCGTGTTAATGCTATCAGTTCCGCTGCTTGAGCTGATTTCTGTGGTATGCGTGCTGTCTCCACTATTGTTTGCAATGTGGTAATCGCATACGCTGCTGAAGTCGTACCATCTGGTAGCTTCAGGCATGACCCATCCACCCACAGTTCTCCATCTACATCTGAAAAGGGCGTATCCTGGAGATCAATACGACCCTTTGTTTGTTCCTCGGTCATGAGGATACAATCATGTGCTTCTCGTGCCTCAGACCGAGTCTCGGGGTATGGCAACAATGTGGCAGGATTTAACGTCACGCACCTCTTCAACGTGATATGAGGAGCCAAAAGCGTCAGCTCATATCCCGTTAAACGGGCACTGGTCAAATGCTGCGTCTTTGTCTGATTAAGCAGGGCATCAACAGCATGGGGGACTAATACCAACAGCTTATGAGATAACACAATTCCCTCGCTCTGGCGTATTGACACAGCTGTCGCCGCAACCGAGCGAAAACAACCAGGCAATGCTCGGGCAACAGGATCAAGTACAGCCGAAAAATATGCACAAGGGCGCTGCTTATCGCCGTGCATCTGCACTAAAACTGATAATGCACATCCATCTTTCTCATGCACATACAACGAAAAAGGCTTGGTATAATCAGGTGTTCCTAATACTGGTGCTGAACAGAGGGCCTGTCGCAGTTTCTGAAAGGCAGTGTCACACTCATTCGTCCAGGGGAGCGGGATAGGTGTATCTTTTGTCAAAAGGGCTAACAATGGCTTGGCTATATACGAAAACCCTAATATCCACTGCCTGCAAAAAGAGACAAGACCCAAAAATGCGCGCACGTCCTTCTGCGTGGACGGCGTCGGTGTATCCAGAATCACTTGAACACGGTCTGGTGTGAGTGCACGTCCCTCCTTAGACAAAAGGTGACCTAGATAAGTCACCTTTGGTCTACAAAATTGCAACTTTTTCCGAGAGACTTTGTGATTGTGGGATGCCAAAAAGGAAAGCAAAGACAACGTACTCGTTTCACACAACTCCGGGGTGTCAGCCGCCAGCAAGATGTCATCGACATATTGAATGAGGGCGACACCCTCGGGCAGAACAAAGGAGTCCAATTGTCTTTTCAAGGCTTGACTGTAGATGCTAGGGCTTTCCGTATAGCCCTGGGGAATTCTACAAAATCGGTAAGACCTATTATTGAGAGTGAAACCAAAAAGGTATTGACTATCGGGATGAATGGGAATTGAAAAGAAGGCATTTTTCAAATCAATAACAGAAAACGTGGTCGCCGTAGGCGGGACCAAAGTAAGCAACGTCGTGATATCCGAAACCACTGGGTACTGAGGTATCACGATCTTGTTTACTTCTCTCAAATCAATGATAAACCGATAGACTTTGGCATCCGTATCCTTTTTCAGAATGGGTAGAATCGGGCTATTACAAACATTATAGGGAACTTCTTCCACCACTCCCACCTTAATCAAATCCTGCACAATCTGTATAAGAGCCTCTTCCCCCTCCTGCGAAATACGATACTGTGGAAGGCGTGGTAACACCGCCCCCTCCTGGACACTAATGTGAACAGGCGGAATCACCATCTGTCCCACATCAGTATCCGAAGTGGCCCACAGAGCACGGGAGAGGGCAGCTAACACAGCATCTTCTGTAGCCACACACATCCGTTCAGACAGGGGGTAATTGTCATTCAATATCACCCGCACTCCAGCAGGGGAACACCGGATCGTAGCTCTGAAGTGCTTCAGCATATCAAGGCCCATAATATTATCCGGCGTGTTCGGAGCTAACAAAAACGGACAGGGTGCAGAAAAGGAATTAACCCGAAATGTAAGGGGCTGCGAAAGAGGGCTTCGGGAGAGTGTTCCATCAAACCCTACCGATGTAACCATTAAGCCAGATGGGGGAGCCCTCGGAACCAATTGTTTAGACAGCGCACTACGAGTCGCTCCTGTGTCCACTAGAAACTGATCAGTGGAGCCCAAAACCTCAGCTGATACGTAAGGACCCCTCTGATCAACTGGCACCTCAACTGATTCTAACCCCCATCCAACGCATTCCTATGCATGCTGAGAATCATGATACCCAGACCGGTCAATCCCCGACACTTGATACTGATTTTGGCGATCAAAAACATTAGACCTATCTCGTTGCTGCCCAGCAAGGTCAAAACGAGCGTGATCATTAGAATTCCCTCTAAAATTCGAGAAACCTCCTCTACCTCTGGGGCCACTCTGAGTGTGTCCCTGACCGTGCCCCTGCCGTGAAGCATGCAACGCTGGGCATTCTCTGGCCCAGTGCCCCGATTGCTTACAATACGCACATTGATTCCTATTCAGATCAGATCGGCCCGAGGGAGGACCATAAAATCCTCCCCTACCTCTATTTACACCCCGTCGGGGCGGACCATATACTTGTGCTAACATCACCTTCGTTTTTAAATCCTTCGATTTCTTTTCCTCCTGCCCCTTCGCTTCTAGCTCCTGGCGCTCATAGTACTGAGCTATAGTCAGAAGGGCTGTCGGGGTCGTAGTGGACCAAGAACTTTCACTCGCTTTGAGGCGAGCTGCAATTGCCGGTAATAAATTCGCCACATATTTGTCAGCAAAAAGGTGCCGACCCGTATCATCCGTAAGGGACTGACCACTAAAATCATGGAACGTCTCCTCAAAGCGCGTAAAGAAATCTGCAACTGATTCATCGGCTTTCTGCTTACACGAGGCTAGCATATTCCAGTCAATCTTTTTAGGGGGAATGATGGTCTTCAACTTAGTCAAAATAGCAGCGGGGAGATCTAAAATAATCTGAGGTGGTTTCTGCGCGGGCTTTCTCTCCCTATCCTCATCCTCAAGTTCAGACCATCGAGCCTTAAAAGTGGCAACATCATCTACCTTCCGCACGGACCGCCACATATCTGGTGGTAGAATAAGCCCAAAGAACAAATCTATATCCGCTAAGGTCATAATACAAGAATTCAAGGCCCCCTCGACTTCTTCGTAAAAGGCCGCTGGATTCTTGCGGGGATCAGGCAACGCATTCTTTAATGCCATGACGTCAGCCCTGTGCCAGGGAGTATAAACCCAATTATACACAAAATATCCCTTAGCATCGGCGGAGGTAATATCCGATCTAGTCCCCGCTCCTTTAGGAGGAACATACAAAGGCGCCGCCTCGCGCATTGGTTTAGCATGCACTGGATCGCTCTTATCTGATTGAGAGATGGATGAATGGCCGCCTCCAGTACGCAAATCCGACCGCCTTTCCTCCTCAAGATGTTGGCGCGCTTTCTCTTTAAGGTCTGCTGCCGCATCCCGCAACGCAAACAGTCGCCGAACCGCTTCAGGCGCCTTAGAGGGAGAGAAAACACCATTACGCAATGCTTTAGCATCCAATACCACATCGTCAGGTTCAAAGACGCTGGAATATTTCCGAAAGGCACCAATCACTTCATCAGAAAAGTGTCCCAAGAAATACAACCTTTCTCTATCCTGCCACGACTCCCAAGAAGCCAACAGTTCATCAAGGGATAACTTGCCCTTACATGCACGATAAGAAACCTGCCGAAGCTCACCCATTCGCTCAGCCGATAACATGGACCGCGTGTCTACCTTACTCGAACCCGATCCAGAATCTTGCGGCCTCGGGGCAGACGCGCCGACATAAGGAGGCGGAGAACGATCTAATAAATAAAAATCATCGTCATGATTATTAAGGACAGGATAGAGTGGCTGACGAACAGCATATTGACCCGAGACTTGTAACCTATGTTCTTTCTCTTGTTTCTCCGTCTGTTCTCTTTCCTCCCGACGCTTTGCTTCCTGCGCTCTCACATGATCATTCTTTCGTTGCTCTTTATCAAACAGCGCTTTCTCGCGTTTCTCTCGCTCACGCACTTCCTTCACCCATAGTCGCACACATTCAAACATGTCTTGCCGCGCACGCCGTTTACACATACACTGTTCCACATACTCAATCTTACGTATATCAAACGACCCATACAACGGCCACCGTAACTCAGGATCCTTCTTGGTATATTTCCTCCATACTGTGCTGTACATTATGGAGGAAAGACCATGCTTCACATACATATCCCTATTAGGAGTCCCCTCTGGGGGAGCTGGAGCAGATTCCTCGAGGTTTAACCGGTTTCCAAAGCAGCAGCACCACTTACGGAGTGCGCTAAAAGCAGGCATGCTCAAAAATAATGCAGAATATGCAGTATTATCAAAAAAATGGCACTTAAACGTTGTGCTGGTCAAAGTTACACAGTTCCGGAGAAATATCTCCACATTACCTGCCTATATGTGTTGCAACGCATATATTCTCACAATAATCAATAAAAAAAAAGATATGACCGGTCATCACAAATCAAACTCAAATAGCCAACCCAGGCTTCAAAAACTCGGAGCAAGTACCGTACAACGGTTCTTACCAATCAAGAGTCCAG
The DNA here is from genome assembly GCF_964204655.1 of Triturus cristatus. Classification (NCBI taxonomy): domain Eukaryota; kingdom Metazoa; phylum Chordata; class Amphibia; order Caudata; family Salamandridae; genus Triturus; species Triturus cristatus. The sequence continues at coordinate 849,959,096 of NC_140590.1, forward strand.
ATTCCAACTGCCAAGCTCCGAAATTCGCCCAAACGGCTGTCACGGCAGAACCGACAGAAGAGGTCTCAGTCGAGGACCGGCGCCACCCAGATGGTCAGCTCGGAAGGGAAGGAAGAAAAACCTCCGGATGCCAGGACTAAAGTGCCTCTGGCAGTGATCACATCCCCGGCCAAATTCCTCACCTTCGTCGCGACCAATCCTTCGAGCATCCGAGTCGCCGATGAGCCCCACGTGACGGGCGCCAATTGATGAGTACAGGCCCCAGCTAGGCCCGCAGGACACAAGGGTTCGCTCTCCCGCAATGGAATCTATAAGGAAGTTGGCACGGAAACTGCAAAGTACAAAGACAAGGTTTATTAACCCTTAAGGGTGGTCCTACAATCCATACAATACCCTTCAGTATTGCATAGAGTAGCACAAAGAACTTGCATACACGGTCCCCTTTTATACACAACAGAGGGGCTCATAAGTGGGAGGGCACGACATGAGACGAGGAATGTTACCTTTTATGGACATTTGCAATACAAGATCGATATGTGGGCGGAGCTGACATACTCCTTAAGCCCGCGAAAACATGGTCAAGCAAGGACTAACTGATAACAGATGTGGTCAAGTCTGGGCATGCGCCAGACGGACAAAGGAACTATTTATAGACTGTTACTAGGCAGATTACAAGAGCAACTAACACAAAGATAAGACTCTCCTCGTGTTGAGCACGTGGAGGCATGACAATACAAAATGGAGTCCAGACTTCAGTCAACATAACAAAAGGAACATGTGTAAGGGAGGAGAATTCATGTCTTTAGTAAATGCTTAATCACATCGAAGTTGCAATTTACAACAGAATCGTGTGCACAATGATGTGCCATTGACCATGAGGGTACTGTGCACTGTTGATGTTTGTCAGATGGCCATTGCCATTGTATGGCACCTATATTGCGGTAGCTACCGCCTGGCTCCAGCAGTGTGTCACCAGCACCCCCATTCACACAAGTACGGTATTGATTTACATGGAGACAAGGGGGAATGGCGGTTGGCATGCTCCGCCGCCTGAATCGCGGTGCCTCGTGTCAATGTATGGCACCCATATCATGGTAGCTACCGCCTGGCCCCAGCGGTGTGTCACTAGCACCCCCATTCACACAAGTGCTGTAGTGATTGGCATGGAGACATGGGGAAATGGCAGTGGGCATGCTCCGCCACCAGAATCACGGTGCCTCGTGTCAATGTATCACACCCATATCGAGGTAGCTACTGCCTGGCACCAGTGGCGTGTCACCAGCACTCCCACAAGTGTGGTAGTGATTGGCATGGAGACATGCCCAAATGGCAGTGGGCCTGCTCCGCCGCCAAAATTGCAGTAGTGCACAACGGATCCCAGCGGTGTGTCACCGCCATGGAGCATGCCCATGCAGCCAATGGGAATCTTGATTGTGGTGGCATGATGCAATTTTGAAGATCACAGTAGGCGTGCTCCGCCACCGCGGAGGCGGTCATTGGATGCATTTGAAAGATGCACCATCGCGGTAGTGCACACCAGACCCCAGCAGTGTGTCACCGCTGTAGAGCATGCTCTTACAGCCAATGGGAACCTTGATTGCCGTGGCATGATGCAATTTTGAAGATAGTGGTAGGCGTGCTTCGCCACCGCGGAGGCGGTCATTGGATGCATTTAAAAGATGCACCATTGCGGTAGCGCACACCGGGCCCCAGAGGTGTGTCACCGCCATGGAGCATGCCCTTACAGCCAATGGGAACCTTGATTGCAGTGGCATGATGCAATTTTGAAGATTGCGGTAGGTGTGCTCTGCCACCGTGGAGGCAGTCATTGGATGCAATTGAAAGAGGCAGACCTGGACCACCAATTGCTGCAGCTTGGCACCTTTGAAACGACCCCGGGGGTCTATATATGTGTGGGAGTGAGCCTCACATTTCCACTGCTCCCAGAGTCTGTTGCCTGAGACCCCTCACCTGCTGCTGCCTCCAGGGACTGCTGCTTGAGACCCCTCACCTGCTGCTGCCTCCAGGGACTGCTGCCTGAGACCCCTCACCTGCTGCTGCTTCCAGGGACTGCTGCCTGAGACCCCTCACCTGCTGCTGCCTCCAGGGACTGCTGCCTGTGCCCCCGCACCTGCTGCTGCCTCCAGGGACTGCTGCCTGAGACCCCTCACCACCCACTTCTCCCACTGTTGTCTCATGTCCACAGTGATGGCAAGGACAGAGAAGACTAGTCCCTTCACGAGCACGGAGCTGGAGGTCCTGGTGGACGAGGTGCTCACACAGTACCCAAGGCTATATGGTGCCCCAAATGTCGTGGTAAGTCCTCAACAGTGGGGGGTAGGGCAGGGGGGCACACATGTGGTTGGACTGATGCAGTGTGTGCCTGGGATTGTGGGGTTGTGTCATGCACTGCCTAACATGTTGTCTCCAGGGGGAAGGTGTGTGTACCCAATGCCACAGGTTCCCCTGCCTGCACATGTATGTATGAGTGACCTGTGTCATGTCAGCCATACAGTGATGCAGAAGGTTGTTCAAGCAGGAGTCAGGACACTGATTGCTTGGCTGACTGGCTGTTTGTGCCCCTGTAGTCCATCTCGGTGTGAGCTCACATGGCCAGCACAGTCCCCGCCCACAGAGACAAGGACACATCACTTCACTTGCAGAGTATTATATCAGTCTTTTCTCATTGCACTCCAGCTATGGGCCATCTCAGCACTGTAGGTTGCACACGACCGGCCATGTGAGAAGGATTTTTGATTTGTGAGATCATGTCCCTCAATGTGACATCCATGACACAGTTATCTATTCACAGGGCAGGTACATTGGGGGCTGTGCAGTCTTGGACACAGTGAGTCCACCCCCAGACACAGGTCGATATGTGATGTATGTGTTGCTCAACCCACCAATGGACTTGAGATGTGGGCAGGCTACATAGGTGTTTCGGTGCTGGCATCCTGCATGTGTGTGAGATGTGCAGGGACTGTGTTCCCCTTCACGCCTGCATGCTTTTACATCAGCTTCTCCCATGCAGATGTACCATGTGAGATGTACTCTAATCTCTGATTGACATATCGTTGGATTTGTGATGAGTTTGTATCTTGCTGCTATACTGATAGATGTCGGAACATAACACTGTGTCACTGATCATTTCCCCCTCTTGTCTCCCATGCCTGCAGCTGAAGGTACACCAGCGTAAGGCCGTGTGGAGCACCACTGCAGCCAAGGTGCAAGCTCTGGGTGTCTCAAACTGACGTCGCACCCACTGCCACAAGAGGTGGGACAACATCAGCCGACTGGCAAAGAACATGGCGGAGATAAACTTGGGGCTGCTTCCTCGTACTGGGCGTTTGGCCTGGCATAGCATGACACCACTAATGAGGCGCATCTTGGCGGTGACACAGCCTGAGCTGGATGCACGTTTGAAGGAGCATCAGCAGCAAGCCAGGGTGAGCATTTGGGGAGAGTGACTTTGGCTGGGAGTGGCTGCATGTGTACAGAGCTTGTGCAAGTGCTGGCCTATGTGATGTTGGTAGTGTGATGCAGTGGCATGTAAGTGGCTGCTGGGCTGGGTGCCAGTGTCATGCATTTGCCATTCCTTTACTTACAAAGGTGATTTGAATGCTGTGCATTCCCATTGCATTCTGAGTTGTGCTCTTCAGGTTTCTTCTGCATTGGGGTCGTCTTGGGAATCCCATGGGAGGGAACAGCAGTGTTCCCGATCTGAGTGTGCCTTCATCAATGCGTCCATTGCATGCACCCAGATTGTGGAGGCCTAGACATCGGACAACAATGTGCACCAGTCTTTGGGCCCCAGAATACAACATGGTGGGTGGTATGGGCTAATGGCCATTGAGGACTGTCATGTTGTAGTCTGTGTCTGTGTTGTCCCCTCCTGTTCCATCCAGATCTGTCAGTGGCAACAAGTAGTGTGCCCCCATCATGTCCCTAGGTGTGCTCAGAGCTAGTTGTGTGTCTGGTTGAACAGAGCCACAAGCAGGGTGTTGTGCTGTGTGGTCATCACATGGCTCACTCATGCCTGAATTTCCAGTTTCCACGCACTGTTTGAGTCTGTTTGGTGATTTGGCACAATGTGATTGCACAGGGTGGTGTGCAACATGTAGATCTAGTCATCTTTTGTTATGCATTGCTTGTATATGTTTGTTCTGTTGCTGCCACTGACCTGACCCTACATCTCTCTCTCTCATGCAGCATCTCCTGTGGTCATGGAGGGACAGGAGACGGACACCAGTGGGGGTGAAACTAGCACAACAGCTGCACAGGAGCCCAGTGACACAGATGTCACCAGCGGGGACAGGAGTCTGCTGGAGGAATCCCAGCCTGAGACACAAAGTACCACATCATCTGATGCCAGCGGGGATGCATCCATGCTGGTGGGCACAGGGAACAGGGACTCTGCATCATCTTCCACCACACAGCGGCCAGTGCCCACCCTCCCAGCCACTTCCTCTGGTGCTGCCCGTGTCCGCCTCAGTAAGAGGGGAAGAGTGTCCTTCACCCCTGGCACCGCTGCCCCTGTCCCCTCTGCTGCCATCAGTGCTGAGTCTGTGGACTTTTTGCACCAGCTGTGTGTAGGCCAGACAGCTCTCCTCAATGCCTTCATTGACCACGACAAAAAATTGGCACAGGTGGTTGCTTTCATGGAGGGCATACATTCTGATGTGGGTGAACTGCACCGGACTGTCCAGGCTTTGTCCTCCACAGTGATGTCTGCCCTTCAACAGGCACATACTCACAGTCCAGCTCCAGCCACGTCTGACGATAGTGACCACCGTCCACATACAACAAGGTCACGATACGGCACATGAAGCTCAAAGCAGAAGCAACCCAAGCGGTCCCGGGCACAGACACCATCCCCACAGAAGACCAAAGCCACCCCAGAGCGCAGAGAGAAAAGCCCATCAGGCGACACCAGGGGACAAAAAGGAAAGCAGTAGACCTCAGGCACACATGCCTCAGAGGCATCCCCATCCAAGGACTCTCCTGTCCCTAAAGCATCTCGCAAAGAGAAGCATACAATTTCTGTGCCTACCAAGGAGGTGGTGCATGCCTATGGTACACATAGGAAGGGCTCCAAGGCAGATTCACCCACCACCTCGACTCCCATTCCAAGCTCAGTGAAGCAGGGGAAGGAGGGCACTGTAGGGGTGACACCTAGTAAACAGGGGAAGGGGGGGCAGAGGCGAAGCAGGCCAAAGCGTTCCGCTGGATTCAGCACATCACCAGAGGGGGTGCCAGCGTCTGCAGCTGATGCAGCTTTGGTGGTGAGTGTTCCTGTTGTTCCCACACCACTTCCCATTGATCCAAAGTCAGGCAAGCCATTTAGGATTCACAAGAAGTGGAAAGGCACCCCTCCACAATCTCCCAGCCACACCGTGTCTCCTCTCTGCATGACTCCGCCTCCACGTGCCACTACACCACCTGGTCCAAGGAGCCCTCCTGCTTGCCAAGCCACTGATAGCTCTACCTCAGCTGGTCCGCTCTCTCCCCGGTCAAGTTCCCCGACAGTCCCCGAGACACAGCCAGCTCCCAGTCTGTATGACAGCCAAGTCTGAGTGGTACTCACCCTCACACACCTGTCTCTCATACAGGTGGGCCTGTACTGCACATTGTTACCCCCTGACTGTGTTGCTGACCATGGAAAGGTACAGTTGCACACATGCCCTGGGCAGCCTCTCATGGACATAACCTGCACTTAGCCCTGGCCACTGGCCTTGTTGCTCACTGCCTTTTTGCCCTTGCCTGTGCAGCTTCTCATGGACATACTCTGCCCTTAGCCCTGGCCACTGGCCTTGTTGTTCACTGCTGTTTTGCCCTTGCCTGTGCAGCTTCTCATGGACATACCCTGCACTTAGCCCTGGCCACTGGCCTTGTTGTCCACTGCTGTTTTGCCCCTGCCTGTGCAGCTTCTCATGGACATGCTCTGCACTTAGCCCTCGCCACTGGCCTTGTTGTTCACTGCTGTTTTGCACTTGCTTGTGCAGCTTCTCATGGACATGCTCTGCACTTAGCCCTGGCCACTGGCCTTGTTGTTCACTGCTGTTTTGCCTTTGCCTGTGCAGCTTCTCATGGACAGGCTCTGCCCTTAGTCCTGGCCACTGGCCTTGTTGTTCACTGCTGTTTTGCCCTTGCTTGTGCAGCTTCTCATGGACATGCTCTGCCCTTAGCCCTGGCCACTGGCCTTGTTGTGCACTGCTGTTTTGCCTTTGCCTGTGCAGCTTCTCATGGACATACTCTGTCCTTAGCCCTGGCCACTGGCCTTGTTGTGCACTGCTGTTTTGCATTTGTCTGTGCAGCTTCTCATGTACATGCTTTGCACTCTGCCCTGGCCACTGGCCTTGTTGTTCACTGCTGTTTTGCCCTTGCCTGTGCAGCTTCTCATGGACATACCCTGCACTTAGCCCTGGCCACTGGCCTTGTTGTTCACTGCTGTTTTGCCCCTGCCTGTGCAGCTTCTCATGGACATGCTCTGCACTTAGCCCTCGCCACTGGCCTTGTTGTTCACTGCTGTTTTGCACTTGCCTGTGCAGCTTCTCATGGACATGCTCTGAACTTAGCCCTGGCAACTGGCCTTGTTGTTCACTGCTGTTTTGCCCTTGCCTGTGCAGCTTCTCATGGACAGGCTCTGCCCTTAGCCCTGGCCATTGGCCTTGTTGTTCACTGCTGTTTTGCCCTTGCCTGTGTAGCTTCTCATGGACATGCTCTGCCCTTAGCCCTGGCCACTGGCCTTGTTGTGCACTGCTGTTTTGCCTTTGTCTGTGCAGCTTCTCATGGACAGACTCTGCACTTAGCCCTGGCCACTGGCCTTGTTGTTCACTGCTGTTATGCCCTTGCCTGTGCAGCTTCTCATGGACATGCTCTGCACTCAGCGCTGGCCACTGGCCTTGTTGTTCACTGCTGTTTTGCCCTTGCCTGTGCAGCTTCTCATGGACAGACTATGCCCTTAGCCCTGGCCACTGGCCTTGTTGTTCACTGCTGTTTTGCCCTTGCTTGTGCAGCTTCTCATGGACATGCTCTGCACCCTGGACTGGCCACTGGCCTTGCTGTTTTGCCCTTGCCTGTGCAGCTTCTCATGGACATGCTCTGCACCCTGGACTGGCCACTGGCCTTGCTGTGTTGCCCTTGCCTGTGCAGCTTCTCATGGATATGCTCTGCATTTTGTGCCGTACTCTTCTCTTCTCATGGTGCCTATCTGTGCAATATGTGAATAAAGACAGTTGCTCCTGTTATCTATTTTGTCAGTGCCCTTACTGAATGAAGTTCTTTTGCTGTTTGTATATGGTTTACTGTGCCACATTGTATGTGTGCCACTTCAACATAGTCAACGTTTGTGCTCACTTACTCTATTTTTTACAGGGGTGACAGGGTCTTCAGTTCTTCCTGACCCAGATACTTGTGGGGGCAATGGTGTCAATTTTCAAAGAGAAGCAGTTGTCATTTTCTTAATTTGTTCATGTTGGCTATATTATACACATGTCAGGTTGGGGGCACTGCCAGCACAAAGTGGGTTTCTGCACACAGTATTGCAGGCAGGCTGTCCAGGGTCATCATGTATGTGTATATTCTTCCTTTATGTGTGCCCAGTGGTGTATGTGTGTGGTCATCTTGTGATGGCCAGTCATCCTAGTCCTATGGCTTACTTTCCATGTGTGCTCTTGGATGGTCAGGAAGTGTGCAGTGTGAAGGGGTGAGTTTGTCGGGAGTGTTGATCTGCGCATGCCCCTGCATTGTCAACTACACACGTGTCACCCAGGAGTTGTATGCCTGTTGTTTTGATTGTTCATCACTGTGGATGTGGTTGTATGCACATGTGTGAGTTGTATGTTGTGCACTGTGCAGTGTGCTGGTGTGTCCTTGCAGTTCTGTCTGACTCCTACTTGTTGTTTTTGTCACGTGTGAGTATGCAGAGTGTGTGACTGGCAAGTCAGTGTTGTGTTTTGTTGCACATCCATGTGTCTTGTTACTGTTTGTGGAGACTGTGCAGACCTGCTGTTTCACACTGCCATTGTGGTTGTGTTTTCTCATGCATTGCTGTCATATGGTGCCTTCTTGCCTCCAGCGTGGCATGTGGTGTGTGTTGTCATACCATCCCCTATCTGTGCTTCAGATGCCTACCCATTGTGGGTCTGCACTCCCTCTCTTTGTGTATGGTACACTCCTGCCATGACCCCTACTGACATCCAGTACACTTCACTTTGGTGTCAGCTGTCCCCTTGGTTTACATGTGTGTGTGCCTCCCGATCACTTCATTTTTGACACTGTGCTTTGTGGTGCAGTTCTTTGTCCAGGATCAATGTGTCACTCAGGGCATTTCACCAATGGGTTGTATGTGATGTTCTTGTGCTGTTTGGCAGTCATGGTTGCTCCTATGCAGTTCAACTGTGTGTACTGCCCAGTCCTCTGGTCAAGTTGTTTCCACCTTTGCGTCCAGACTTGTGCATCTGTTGGTGTTGTGTTGGATGTATGTGTGTTGGCTGTGTTATTGCTTCACTTCTTGGGTGTGCTGTTATCTTTGTGCTGTGCTGATTGGTGTTGTGTGGGTTGATGTTCTGTCACTCATGTCTGTGTGGGGCTGGTATGCTTGGTGTGCACACACTGCTTGTTGTGCATGCAGTGCTGTGTGTGTATGTTGCCTTGTCATTGCCAGTGTCCATCCCCTGATGTCCAGCTGTGTTTGCTATGTGATTTTTCTGCCTGTGCGTCTGTTGTTTGTTTGATGTGGCTGTGTTGTTCTGGGATGGTGCACTTCTAGGGCCCGATTCACAGAACTAACTTAAGACAAAATCCTAAACTTACTACCATTTTGGTATTCACAGAAGGCACTTACTCATTTTGGTATTCACAGAAGGCACTTACTCATATCGGTATTCACAGAAGTTAGGAGTCCTAACTTTAGGACTCCTAAATGCCTTCTGTGAATACCGAAAGTCTTAAAATTAGGATTTTTCTCAGTTTAATAGTAGTATAGTTAGGACTCCTAACTTTAGGACTCCTAAATGCCTTCTGTGAATACCGAAAGTCTTAAAATTAGGATTTTTCTCAATTTAATAGTAGTAAAGTTAGGACTCCTAACTTTAGGACTCCTAAATGCCTTCTGTGAATACCGAAAGTCTTAAAATTAGGATTTTTCTCAATTTAGTAGTAGTAAAGTTAGGACTCCTAACTTTAGGACTCCTAAATGCCTTCTGTGAATACCAAAAGCCTTAATATTAGGATTTTTCTCAGTTTAGTAGAAGTATAGTTAGGACTCCTAATTTTAGGACTCCTAATTGCCTTCTGTGAATACCGAAAGTCTTAAAATTAGGATTTTTCCCAATTTAGTAGTAGTAACGTTAGGACTCCTAACTTTAGGACTCTTAAATGCCTTCTGTGAATACCGAAAGCCTTAAAATTAGGATTTTTTCTCAGTTTACTAGTAGTCAAGTTCAGAGTCCTAACTTTAGGACTCGTAAACTGAGAAAAATCCTAATTTTAAGACTTTCGGTATTCACAGAAGGCATTTAGGAGTCCTAAAGTTAGAACTCCTAACTTCTGTGAATACCAAAATGAGTAAGTGCCTTCTGTGAATACGAAAATGGTAGTAAGTTTAGGATTTTGTCTTAAGTTAGTTCTGTGAATCGGGCCCCTTGTGTGTGTTGTGGTATGTTGTCTGTGCATTGTTCCTGAGTGATGAGGTCGTGCACTCCTGTTGTGTTTGTGCTCCCATTGCCTTTCCACAGTTTAGCTGCACAGGGCATGTCTGTTCTTTTTGTGGTTCTGTGTGTGTTTCTGTTGGGTAATGTGTTTGTCTGTTCTTTTTGTGCAGACATTTGTTGTGGCATCACTTGGAGTGTGTGATGTTTGTGGCTACCCCCAGGGTGTGTCATTGTTTGTGTGTGTATTGACTGGCAAGTATTGCCAGCCTTCAGTGTGTTTGACACTGGTGTTGTGTGCTGCTGGTGTGAGGGGGTGGTATGTGTGTAGATTCCTACTGGTGTTTGGCAGTCATGTAGCGTGTCAATGGACCCTGTGTGTAGTGCTGCTGGTGTACTCCTGTGTAGTAGTTGTATAGATGTGTGGCTGTTCACAGTTTGACTTCAGGGCCTTCCTTTCATCCTTGTGCCTATACATGGTTTGCCTTGCTGTCTCCCTGTGTTGTTGCACTGTGATGTCTGTGGTTTGACCTCACTGACTGTACCAGACATGTGTGGTTTGATGGTCTGAGGGTGTTGTTCTCTGTTCCGTGTCTTGCATGTGATGTACACATGCTTGTTGTGTGTCTCCATGGCCTTCCATTTGTATGCAGTCCACTATGGATTTCCTATTTGTTGTGCTCCATTGCTGTTGGCATGTGGGGTGTGTATGTGTCTGTGTGTCAGTCTGTGGTATGTATGTGTGACTATGCAGGCTATGTGTCCATTTGGATGTTGGTTCCTTGTATGTGTTCATTTGGTGCGTGTACTCATTTTTGTTTCCCTGAGTGTGGTGTTGTGGTGGTGTGTGTGTTTCCCTGGCCCTGTGCTACTGTGTGGTGTGTTGTGTGTTCCTGTGCAGCCACTCCTGCAGTTGCTGTCTCCCTGGTTGTTTGTTGTGTGGTTCAGGATGTGGATTCACCTGGCTTATTGTTGTGCATGGGGGTGCACAGGAGAGGCACATGGCATGTGCCTTCATGGAGTGTGCTAGTGTGTGGTCTGAGGGGGTGTGGCCCTGTGCTCTTTGTGCACTGCCCATGCCTGGCACTGGCCCTGCCTTCTGCATTGTGCGCATGTATTTCCTTGTGTCCACCGTTGCGGTGACGTGACTTGGACATTGCTGCATGGTCGAGGAAGATGTATCTCCAGGATGCAGAGGGGTGACTTGGTGGTAGGTGGGTGATGTGTGGGTGCCTTTGTGGATGTGTTCCTGTCTCCACCAGGGTGTCTGATGTGGATTTGGACCCTGTGTCAGCCCATGTGTTGTGTGTTGTGTTTGTGTTATTGCGTACCTGCGGCGGCGGTCCATGAGTTGCTGGTGATGTAGCAGGTACAGCACCTTAAAAACGTGTAGAGCTGGATCCATGGCGGTCGGGACCGGGTTGTGTGGACCGGAACTCTGGTTTCACGCTCCGCTGTTGAGCTTCCACCGTCTCTGGTTGGGCGGTTTCTCCATAGCGGTGCGTCTGCTTGTTTTGGGCATCCTAATTTGTGGAGCGGGCGGATGTCATTCTGCACGGCGGTGAGTCTCCATTGGCTCCCACCGCCGCGGTGGCCGGCGCACTTTGATGGCGGTGCGGGTCGCACCGCGGCGGACGGGAAATGGGCTATGTTTGGCCATACTAATATAGCGGACGTGAGAACCGCTGCTCGCGGGCGGAAAAATGCATTTTTCCGCACCACCGGTACCGCGGTGGTGCCACCACCCGACATCCGAATGGACTCCTTAGAGTAAACAGGAAGCCCACGGTGTTTGATAGACTTGTCAGCCTTAGGGTGGTCTTCCCCCAAACCTTTTGCCTAACTGCTCCATATTTTTCTGGTCATGTTTTTGTTGGCCATAGGACTCTGTACACTTTACCACTGCTTACCAGTGCTAAAGTGCGTGTTCTCACTCCTTACAATACGTTAACATTTGCTTGTCCTAAATTGCAATATTTAATTTACTTATAAGTTCCTAGTAAAGTGGTACTACATGTGCCCAGGGTCAGTAAATAAAAAATGCTACAAGTGAGCCTGCGTCACTTGCTGTGCCAACCACTTAAGTAGGCTTTTAAAACGGTATATAGTCATATATCGATGTTTAAATATCGATATGGCATAATATCAATGTTTAAATATCGATGTGACACAATATCGACCTGCAAGAATATCGTCGACCAGAATATCGACATGCCGGTAAATAATATTGTTTTTGTTAATATCGAAGTTAGTAATATCGGTAGTTAAAATATCATTGTTAATAATATCAAAATTTATTTTAGTGTTCTGCATTTTAGTATATGTGTTAAAAGTATAGTTTATTTTTCTAATGTATGTTTGAAATTTTTAGAAGTAATTACTTTTATGTTAAGTAATGTTTGCGTATTTTACTTCCGTAGCGGGTTGTGGGTTTATAGGGGAATAGGGTGGGAAGTAATTTAATTATAATATATTTATAATTTTTTTTTAGAAGTTATTAATTTTATAAAAATTAAATATTGCGTTTTAGTTGCGTAGCGGGTTGTGGGTTTATAGGGGAATAGGGTCGGAAGTAATTTAACTATAATTAATTAATTAATAATTTTAATTCATTAATATTTTTGTATTTAATAATCTATATTGTTATTTGCGTAAATTAATGTGTTATTGATTAGTTATTAATTGGGTATTAATTATTAATTATTAATTGGTAAATATGTTAATTGTGTAAAAAAAATTGGAGCGGGTTGTGGTTTTATAGGGGAGTTGGGTAGGAGGTAATTTAATTATAATTAATTAATTAATAATGGTATTAATTAATATTTCTGTAGTTAATATTTTATATTGTTAATTGTGTTACAAAAATGTTAATAATTTGATTATTAATTGGATATTAATTATTGATAATTAATTGGTAAATATGTTACTTGTGTGATTTTTTTAAGAGTGGGTTGTGGTTGATAGGGGAGTAGGGTAATTTAATTTTCAATGAAACTTTTGTTATATAATATGTATTTAAAGTTATTTTATAGTGTTAATTGTGTGATATAATATATTTTTGATGGTTTTTAAATTGCTTGTTAATTGTTATTAATTAATTAACTAATTATTAATTAATGTTGTTAATTGTGTATTATTTTACAATATTGGTGGTGTCGTTTATAGGGGAATATGGTGGGAGGTAAATTATTTTTGACTATTTAATTATTTCTTAATTAATGTTAATTATTTTGCAGGAGTGGTAGTACTAAATTATTCCCCTCCGCTATCCAAAACTTTCTCTACTGTTGCATTTGCTGGAGTGGGAATAGTAAATTATTCCCCCACGCTATCCAACACTTTCCCTACTGTTACACTTGGTGGAGTGGGAATAGTAAATTATTCCCACCCGCTATCCAACAGTTTCCCCACTGTTACACTCACTGGAGTGGGAATAATAATTTTTATCCACCCAAATCCAAATCCAACACTTTCTCTACTGTTGCATTTTCTGGAGTTGGAATAGTTATTTTTACCTACCCGCTATCCAACACTTTCCCTACTGTTACACTCACTGGAGTGTGAATAGTAATTTTTATCCACCCTTCTATCCAACACTTTCTCTACTGTTGCATTTGCTGGAGTGCAAATAGTTATTTTTACCCACCCGCTATCCAACACTTTCCCTACTGTTGCACTCACTGGAGTAGGAATAGTAAACTTTATCTCTCCACTATCCAACAGTTTCCCTACTGTTACACTTGTTGGAGTGGGAATATTAATTTATACCTCTCCGCTATCCAACACTTCCCCTACTGTTGCACTCACTGGAGTGGGAATAGTAATTTTTACCCACCCGCTATCCAACACTTTCCCTACTGTTACATTTGCTGGAGTGGCAATAGTAATTTTTACCCACCTGCTATCCAACACTTTCCCTACTGTTGCACTCACTGGAGTGGGAATAGTAATTTTTACCCACCCACTATCCAACACTTTCCCTACTGTTGCATTTGCTGGAGTGGGGATAGTAATTTTTACCCATCTGCTATCCAACACTTTCCCTACTGGTGCAGTCACTGGAGTGGGAACAGTAATTTTTACCCTCCCGCTATCCAACACTTTCCCTACTGTTGCAATTTCTGGAGTGGGAATAGTAATTTTAACCCCTCTGCTAGCCAACACTTTCCCTACTCTTACACTCTGTGGAGTGGGAATAGTAAATTATTCCCCTCTGCTATCCAACACTTTCCCTACTGTTGCACTTGCTGGAGTGGGAATAGTGATTTTTATGCACCCGCTATCCAACACTCTCCCTACTGTTGCACTCACTGGAGTGGAAATAGTAATTTTTACCCACCCGCTATCCAACACTTTCCCTACTGTTGCATTTGCTGGAGTGGGAATAGTAATTTTTACCCACCCGCTATCCAACACTTTCCCTACTGGTGCACTCACTGGAGTGGGAATAGTAATTTTTACCCTCCCACTATCCAACACTTTCCCTACTGTTGCAATTACTGGAGTGGGAATTGTTATTTTAACCCCTCTTCTATCCAACACTTTCCCTACTGTTACACTCTGGGGAGTGGGAATAGTAAATTATTCCCCTCTGCTATCAAACACATTCCCTACTGTTGCACTTGCTGGAGTGGAAATAGTAAATTATTCCCCTCCGCTACCCAACACTTTCACTACTGTTGCAATTTCCAGAGTGGGAATAGTAATTTTATCCCCTACACCATCCAACTTTTTCCCTACTGTTATAGGTAAAGTAGTGTAAAATATTTTTTGACAATTAGGGTGCCGATTCCGATCCGTAAAAAAAAATTACCGTACGAATTGTATCCGTATTTTTTTACGTACGAATCGTACAAGTCTCGTACAAACGGTGAAGTACGATTCGTACGTTAAAAAATACATACCAATCTTATCGGGAAAAGGTCTACGAGACGTCCCCGGACAGTTTTACGTACGAGTCGTAAAACTGAAGTCCGAGCACACAAGTCCGATCCGTACCGGCGTTCCGAATACACAAGCGTATGGAAAACGTCCCGTACGGAGCGAACTTTGTACGACCCCTACCCCGGGTGCACTTGTGCCCGGGGTACGAGTCGTACGGCCCCCCCAGCCTCCCCCCACCCGCCTATGTCCGCACCGTACCCCCCACCCGCATATGTCTGCACCGTACCCCCACCCGTGTATGTCCACACTGTACCCCAGGCGTACCCCAATCCTCGTGTATGTACGGACTGTACATACGTGAGGATTGGGGTACGCCTGGGGTACGGGGCGGACATACGCGGGTGGGGGGGTACGGTGCGGACATACGCGGGTAGAGGGGTACGGTGTGGACATACGCGGGTGAGGGGGTATGGTGCGGACATACGCACCGTACATACGCACTGTTGGCCTATGTACGGTGCGTACCCCAACAGCGCGTATGTACGCACCGTACATATGCAATGTTGGGATACGCACCGTACATGATGACACGTACGATGTGGTTGATGGCGTGTACGTCGCGTACCGGGCCCCCTTTTCGTCGTGCATCGCAGCGTACTTCGCTTTTCCGGCACTTTTTGGCTCCCGTAAAAAAATAGCCGTGCGGAGTGCTGTAGGTACGAATCGTACTTGCTGGTCCGTAAAACGCTGCCTGACTCCATGAGGAAGTCGCGTACGCGCTGTCCAGGATCAGAATAGTAGGTATTTTTTATCCGTCCGGTGTTTTTTACGATTCGCACGGAAATGGTATTTCTGTACGAATCGTACTTGCTGGTTTGTAAGGTGGATTTCCCAGGTACGAGTCGTACGGAGAATACGCTCCGTACGACCATTCGTACCCGGGTTTTACAGGATCGGAATCGTCACCTAAATATTAATTTTAATAATTTAATGTATTATATATATATATATTTTATGTTTATATTTATATTACAGGTTTAAATATATGTAGATATCTATTTATAATTTTTACTATTTTCTAACATTTTATAATTAAATAAAAAAGTATTTATTAAAGTTTATATATATATATATATATATTTAAATATGTATGTTTAATTATTTTATATTACATTTATTATCTATAATTTTTAACTTTTCAAAATAATTCTAACTATGCCTTTATTAATTATATTTATTATTTAATTAATTTTATATTATTTTTAAGAGATTTAAAAAAACAATATTTTAAACAACAATATTTTGGTTTAGATATTTTTGTACTTACCTTTGTAGAGATAGGACATCGATATTCTGTACTCGATATTTCTGTAGGCCGCTATTCGGTCCGTCGATATTCTGTCAGTGATCCTTTTAAAACATGTCCCAGGCCTGCCATTGCAAACTGCTTGTGCAGTTTTAAACTACCATTTCGACCATACGTTTTTGCCTCGCCCAAAACCTCCTTTTTAAGATGGACGGTGCACCAAGAATGGAGTCAAAGTCGTATATATAAGTCCATTAGTTTTCTTTATTGGTAATAGATGTAAAAGTGGCCATCAGCTGATGGCCACTTTTACTTTTACGATTTTTGGTGCACACGCATCAACATTCTGAAAAGCGATTCCTTAATAGCGAGAAATAAAGAATCGCTAATAAGGAATCGCATTCCGGAATGCATGAACAGATTCGGTATAGTTTAGCGTTTCCTTAAAAATCGCTAATAATTACCGAAAACTCAATAGCGATTCCTTAAAATAAAGATTAGCAATTACCGAAATCGGTATTACCGAATTCGGTATTAGCGAGTTCGGAAATAGCGAATTCGCAAAAAACGGGTCGCACAAGAAGCGGGCTGATGACATCACAACCAGGAAGTCATCCAGCCCATCCCTCATTCACTGCCCTGAGGAGCTCACAGGAGGAGGCAGAGCATACAAGCTGAGGCAAGAGACTTCACCCTCTGATCCCATCCACCCTACCTTCATCCAGGATGGACAAGGATGCACCTGCCACTTCAGACACGCCCAGGAAGAGGAAGAGAAAGTTCTCTGACAGGGAACTTGAGCATTTGATCGAGGGGGTGAGCAGCAAGCATGATAAGCTGTTTGGGAAGCTGTCACTCAAGGTGCCGGAAGCCGAGAAGTGGAAGATTTGGCTTCGCATCAGGGAGAGGGTGAATGCTGTAGGAGTGATGCACCGCAGCATCGACGACCTTAAGAAGAGGTGGTATGACCTCAGGAAGAGGGCAAAGGAACGCATTGCCGAAAGGGTCAAGGAGGCAGCTGGCACGGGAGGGGGGCCATCCAGAGTACCTGCCAACACTGCCCTGGAAGAGCTTGTTGAGGGGACCATTGAGCCAGAGGCAGTCGTCGGAGTAACCCAGATGGACACCTCCGGCGCAGCAACCACAGAACAAGGTAAGATGCATGCCTGCGCCTATACGCTGAGTATTGTATACCCATCCCCATCCCCCCAGGTCAATCACAGTGTGCAGGGAGAAGTGCATAATACATATGCCCTCACATTAGTATTGCATCATGGGAGTCGTAGTCATGTTAGCCAAGTGTGCATGTATAATCACCAATGCACAATAAATTAGATCAGCAGTACATGCCCAACAGAGTGTCAAATTATGTAATTTATTGTAGGAAGTAAATGCTGAATGACAAATAGATTTAGTCACAAAATAAACTAACAATGCACTGTTTCACACACAGATGCATCTCCCGGGGAATCTGATGACAGTGAGCGCCTCATCATCTCCGAGACACCGGCAGATACCGATGGCAACACTCCGCAGGAAGGTCAATCCCCACCACCACCAGCGACAATACCACCACCACCACCACCACCAGCGACAATACCACCACCACCACTACCACCAGCGACAATACCACCAAGACGCAGGGCACATGTCTCCTCCCTGCAGGTGATGGATGCAGACCCGAGTCCAGCACCCACAAGTGCCCACAGTCAGACACGTGTCACACCGCCAGCCCCACCACCAGCACGTGGCCGAGTCACACAGCGGCGCAGGTCCATGCCCAGTACTGCCGAAGGAGGCGACCAGCCAAGGAACATCTATGGTGGTGTAGAGGCCCAGATGCTGCGTGTTCAGCGCCTGCAGGGGAGACACATGGGGACAATGAACCTCAATATCTCAAAACTCGCCAAACACATGTGCGCTCTGATAGATGCTGAGCGGCCCATGACCACAGTTGTGGCTGAGGGCAATCGGGAAATAAGTCAAAACCTCCAGGAGCTCACCCGTGCCATTCGAGCAGGACAACACAGCGAGCGCAGGAGGCATAGGCAGAACTTGCTCCGTACCACTGCATCGACCAGGGCCATCACAAAGCTCTGCAATAGCACAGCAGTTTTGTCCCACCGCTCCGTGTCACTGCAGGTGGACCTCGGCCATTACTGTGGGGATGTGGCGAAGGCCTTAGGCCAGGTGACCACTGCAGTGGAACACTTGCAGTCAGGGACATTCAGTGGCAGCAACTTGGGAGGGGAGGAGGGCAGTCAGGCCGCATCCAGTGTGAGCAGCGTGTCGGTGCTGGAGACCTGCACCAGGAGGCGCAGTTTGCGCTGCTCCACAGCCACAGAGACACAGCGTGGTGAGGTAGAGGAGACACGCGACAGGAGGCTGGGGTTTCATGGGAAGCGCCACTAGACATTCAGTCCTGCATCTCTGACCATGGTGGTGTAACCATGGGCCACTTTAATTTTGCCTTACCACTCCCGTGATGCCAACGGTTATGTTTTTTTGCCACAATGTGTGGAAGCACTGTAATTTTGTATAGTAATGTTACATCACTTTCGCTGATGTGAAGTAAACAGTAGCACTCCAAAATATATAGTCATGGCTCATTCTTACCTGGCTCTGAAATGATGTTGTGTGATGTATGTCCGCCTCCTTTGACCTTCCGCTGTGTTTGGAACGTGTGACTGTCGGTGTTGTGCGGGTGGTTGGTCATCCCGATAGTTGTAATTTCTGTCCACCTCTATGGGTATCCCCCTTCTGGTTGCAATGTTGTGCAGCATGGCACGTACTGCTACAATCCTGCAGCAGGTGTCTGGTTTATATTGCAAAGCACCACCAGTCTTATGTAAGATACGGAAGCGACTCTTCAGGATCCCGAATGTTCTCTCAATCACATTTCTTGTGCTAATATGTGCCACGTTGTAGCGTTGCTCCTGTGGTGTTGCTGGGTTGATGTAGGGGGTGAGGATATATTCCCGCAGGGCGTATGCACTGTCACCTACAGGGGGGAAGCAAAGTCTTAGCGGCAGTAATGATGATACATGTGTGATACTCATGTTATGAATAGGTATGAGTACGTACCAAGCAGGAGTCCCTCTCCGAATTCTCCATTGAGCAGATGCCTGTGGATGCCACTGTGTCTGAATATATATGAGTCGTGTGTGCTCCCTGGAAATTGTGCCACTATGTCCGCGATGATGTGCTTGGCATCGCACACGACCTGCACGTTGATGGAGTGATAGGACTTCCTGTTACGGAAGATGTACTCATTGGTTGAGGGGGGACAGATGGGGACATGCGTGCAGTCAATGCATCCTATGACATGGGGGAATTGGGCCACCTGGTAGAATTCCTGTTTGGTGTGGTCCATCTGCTGTGGGCTTGTGGGGAAGCTGATGTGGGTATGTACCATTGTCAGCATGGCATCAATGAATTTACGGAAGAAGCGTGAAAGTGCGCTTTGTGATACGCCTCCCGCTACCTCTATGACCCCCTGGAAACTTCCAGGCGCCAGTAGGTGCAGGCTGCATAGGACCTGGACGTGCGCAGGAATGGCATAGGGCCTACGTGTCTGGTGCTGCAGTAGTGGTTCCAGGTCAGCAATTAGGCGCATTATCATGGCACGATTGAGACGGTACTTGTCATATACTTCATTCTCATTTTGGCCCAGCAATGTAATGCGCACTCTGAATACCCTCTCCTGGATCCTCCTCCTGCGCTGTGCTGCTGCATTTATTCTCATCCTCCTTGCAAGCACGTAGAGGGCTGCCATTTTGTGAAAGTCCCATTTTTTAAGGCTTTCGGATTGATTATATCTGTGGTACACTTGGACTTTTTTTTTTTTTTGTGTGTCTGCAACTTTACCTCCTGGTTCTGATTCCCCTAATTCTGCTCATGCTAAATACCGATTTTGGAGATTTTTGGTATTTGCGATTTTTGATGCATTCTTTAGCGATTCTTTATTTGCTAATCGCTAATGCCAGGCACTATTTGTGTTTTCGGTATTGCTGATTCTTTAATTTGCGATTCTTTATTTTGAAGGGGATTATTTTAGCGTTTCTTTATTTTAACGGGGATTATTTTAGCGATTCTTTATTTTTTCGCTATTGGTGTTGATGCATTGGAATTGGTTGTTTGCCACTCGCTAACGGGAGATTTTAGCGATTTTTGCTTGATGCATGTGCCAGTTTGACTCCATTCTTGGTGCACCTTCCATCTTCAAAGAATTAGCTTTTTCTGGATTCCAGTAGAGCTCAACGGCAGCAGGTTCTGGAAGTGAATGCACAGGACTCTTAGGGGCCGTTTCCGATCCGGGTCGGACAGCACTCTGGCCGAGTCGGATCCGGAGTGTTTTCCGACAGAGCCGGACCCCTACAGTCCGACCGAGAGAGTACGATGCGCACGTATGCTGTCGAACTCAGTTCGGTCGGACTCCCATAGAAGTCAATGGGAGCCAGTTGTACGACGCGTACATGCACTCCCATTGACTGAATGGGTACGTCTCAAACAAGTGCGCCCCCTACAGTGGGTACGCGTTGGTGCCATCCGCGCCGTACTTGCCTGTGTGGGGGAGTCCCATGTGTCTTCCCCTGTGTGCAAGTCGTACGGCTGCTGGCATCACGGGCCCCCGAAGTCCGATTCTGGGAGCTTTTAGGAGCCAGACACTCCGGCTCGCAAGGCGGTCCAACGCGTGAATCGTACTGGCTCGGTCGTGAATCACATCCATTGCACGCCACGGTTAGCTTACGACTGAGACGTACGGAGCGGTTCGGACCCGGAAACGGTCAGTGATTTTCATGTAGCTCGCATCGTACTGGCTCGCTCGTACAGCTGTACGAGTTGGGCAGAAAAGACGCGTACGGCTCGTAGTTTTTCCATCCGGATCGCTTGTGGATAGGGATTGATGTGCTGAACCTTGGGTCAGCCACTTTCAGGAGTGTTTTGCTTCTCTCCTTTTTAGTATATATAACTAATCCGTAGGATAGGCCCTGAACAGCCCATAGTGCAGGGTGCAGCGTATTTAAAAATTAGTACATGCACTTTTAAGTTCTACATATCCTGATAGTGAAAAACTCTTACATTTGTTTATCACTATTGCAAGGCCTGCCTCTCCCATAAGATAACATTGGAATTACCTTATTACATGTAATAAGGATATATTCTGAATGGGAACAGGCAAACAGTTCTTATATTGTGTCTTTGAAACTATAATGAAAAATCCTCTTTTATGGCAAAGTCAAATTTTGAACTACAATTTTCAAAATGCCACTTTCAGAAAGTTAGTAATGCAAGGGGTGGGGCCCTATACCAATCCTAGATTAAAGGTTAATGAACGCACCAGAACATCATGTGATGTATTATGCTTTTGAAATTATTTGGAGTAATGGGCGTCATGAACAGACACTACTGACAAGGAAAACAGAATGATTCCAGAAAAACCTTGTTCCTGAATTTAAGAAACTGACAGGTGAAATATAAATATTTATAAACAAGGTCATTGCAAGCCTTTGAACAGACCCACAATATGTTATTGATTCTACAATAATAATAGCTGAGGTGATGAATTTAAAAAACGTGCACATGTTTAACTACATAGACCAGCATGCCTTGCTACCTAACTTTATCTAAAAAGGAATCGGAACAGGAAGTCCGCTTTCACTCAAACAAATGTAAATGTTTGACTAGCATTACACAGAGCCGGCAGAATGCGGAAAGCATGATGAAGATATGTTCATGAAGACGTGAGTAATGAATATTTTTCATAGGTGAACACATGAAGAAAAGCGTAACCAGTAGATGCACAGCAGTTTAATAATTTTGTTCGCATTTTGACCTTTCAGAACAGCAAGTGAGGTCGAAAACAGGAGCAAATAAATAGAAGTGCCATGGCGAGCATCCATTAACATCGCTAATTCAAGTATCAAGTAAGAACACCAAAACGAGTATTTACACATGCTTTTTCCTGAAAAGTCTAAGGGGCATATTAACAAGAGGGGGAGATAAAATTATCGCTGCTTTAGTGTCCGTTTTTGACCGAAAAGCGGCAATAATTTTATCGCAATATTCTGTGATTTAGCACCCGCTTTGCATCGCATCGTTAATGAGATGCAAAGTAGGCGTGCCTCAATAGACTACATAGGAATATATCACGAAAGCAGCTTTGCGATATTTACAACAATGCCCCGGCCGGCGTAGCAATAAACAAAATTGTGCTAACCGGCCATTAACGCTGGATTTTAACGTCTGCTAAAATCCAGTGCACACTTTGCATGGGAGGTGGAATGTGGGGTTACAACCACAGGGTCGTATCAGCAAGGTCATCACTGTTTTGCAGGGAACATCGCTGGTTTTCCAGCGATGTTGGGACATTTCCCTGCTATCGCTGGAATTTTCATCGCCAATGCGCTAAGCGTTGTAAATACAGCGCTAGCTTGGCGATGAATTCCAGCGATAGGTGGTGATAGGGAAACTCGCGCCAGGAGTGGCCAGCGACAATTATCGCTGCTGCTTGTAATATGCCCCTAAAACCTCCGGCTTACATTGCACAACAATTTTATGCTTGCACGCAGTAAATAAACCGGCGCCTACAGTCACGTTATACATAACGTTTAAAGAAGGGAAGTCGGTTGGATTAAAAGAAAACTGCTTTTACGAGTAAGTGGCATTTGCGATGCCGCTGCTTGTAACTAACCCATAAAATGTGGAATAAGGGCAATGAGTAACTAAACATACCTTGTCCTTTCAGGAATACAACCCAACATTATTCCCCCTAATCTTTGGAGGAAGGCCCAAGATCTACTCAAGGTAGATAACATTTTGAACTGTCCAACAGTGAATAGAGTTGAAAGCTAAAGGAGGGTTTTTCACTAAAACAATATATATATATGTCTTTATTGGTATTTACAGAATCCTGTCACAGCCCTGAAGAGAGTCCCTGTAAATAGAGTCGGGACTTGAAAAGCGTTGGCACTCTTTGTATCATCAGGGGAAGATTTTGAATATGAATACGTGTAACAACTTAGGAAAATATATGTATGAAATGTTTTAACCCGTTGTTACCGTAAATGCTTTTTACCCCTGTTGAGTGGTAGCCCAAGTGTTCTTTGTAAATCAAACTTGTGGGTTACCTGTCTTTTCTGTTTTAGGACTGGAAATCAATTGAAGTTATTGTTATTTGTCATTTGCCACTATGTTTCAATTATGTTCATATTGATGTTTTGTTAACGTTATGTGTATCTGACCTCTGCCTTCAAAAACAAAATGATTTAAAAATGAATAATTAAATAAAATACACCAATTGCCCTGCGTATTTGGTCTGAGTCTGCATAAAAAAAGTAAGCAGCCTAAAATTGGTCAGCTAGATGTTTTTTTTTTTTTTTAACTTTCAGAAAATTGGCATTTTTCTGCTCTCGCCATATAGTGCCTGCAGCCTGTCTCTAGGTCACATGATTGGGTGCAGTTGGCAGTGGTCTTTGTGTATTTGTCCTAGACAGCCGCATACAATAGAGAGATTAGGTGTGCCTGAATAGGCAATCACTGGCAACATGGGAGGCTTGAGGAAGACACAGCACCACTTACACCTGAATAGGTTGTATCCTACCTTCACACAAAGGATTGTATACCTCCTGTAGTTAATCTGGAGCAGGATAGGAGAGGCCTGAAACCTGGGCACGTCCAAGGGAAACCTCTATAATTTTCACCCCTTTCAAAGAAGGCATCAGGTGTAAACATTGGACCTCAGGCACCAACACTTCAGTACACTCTGGACCTGTGAATAGTACAGAAGAAGGACTGCTGTGCTGCTTTGCTGCCAGAAGGACTGCAACTCTCTGCTCTGCTGCATGTTGCCCTGCTTCCTGAGAAGGAAGACTGGACCTGCACCCTTCAATCCAGGCTGAAGTGACTCCAAGGGTCAGCTGTCTGACCTCCTGTTCTGAGCTACAGCAACATAACTACCTCCAGAAGTTCCCCATATCTGTCCAGCTGACCTGCTGCCTGGATCTACAACTGGACCGGGGTGAGCTCTGCTGGCCTGTGCCGGAGTGAGTATTGACTCCCACGTTTTGCCCTTCATGTCCTGGACCCTTGGTGTGGCTTCAGTTTAGTTCCCCTGAAGTTTTTGAGCTCTTTGAAAATGTGAACTGGCCTGTTAGCACCAAGATCTTGTCGCCCGCCAATGCAAAGTGCTGATGAACCTAACTCTTCATGCTACAGTGACGCTAAGGACACCTGGCAGCACAAAGTCTTCACTTTGCACCACATCATTGACAGCTCATAGTGACCACCACAAAGCTATGGCAAGCACCGTCTGTGATGCTGACAGGAAGCTTCGCATTGCAGCTTCGACATTATGTGACGCCATGCCTGCTCTTCGCGCTACATCAATGAACATCCACAATGCTCTTCCTGCTCCTCGCGGCTTCTTCCACTGTGATTGGAACTCGTTGTGCTGGACTTTGAAAGTAACTCTTTCAGCTGGACTTACTTGGTCCCTCTATCCGACCCGCAATCCATCGCGATCAGCCTGAACTTGTGACTTTCACCCGGTCTCGCACGACGACATAGCTGTGGGTGGCGTTTCTGATTTTTTGTGGTACAAAAGGGGGTGGTGATGGACGGAGCATCAGAACCAATCAAACACCCACACCC
Organism: Triturus cristatus; assembly: GCF_964204655.1. Classification (NCBI taxonomy): domain Eukaryota; kingdom Metazoa; phylum Chordata; class Amphibia; order Caudata; family Salamandridae; genus Triturus; species Triturus cristatus. The sequence goes on from NC_140590.1 coordinate 849,983,588, forward strand.
AGTCAACAGATCTGGGTTTGATCCATCAGCCCACTCTGCCACCCCAGTTCAGACATGGCCATATGCAAATCAGTCTGACCCTGTGCCTCATGGGAACAGTCCAGCATGAACTGCCAAGCCATGCCTTCCCTGGACCGGAGACAAGCTTCCTAGGACCGGTTTCTGGCATTTCAGCCGTCTTCAGCCAGGCTTGCTTGAATCCAGTGGCAAAGTGAGCAAGGGACTCACGTCTGAGCATACCCTGCCAACTTATGGCGAACAAAGTGGTACAAAAGGGGGTGGTGATGGACGGAGCATCAGAACCAATCAAACACTCACACCCAGTCAACAGATCTGGGTTTGATCCATCACTGTTCTTTAGCCCACTCTGCCACCCCAGTTCAGACATGGCCATATGCAAATCAGTCTGACCCTGTGCCTCATGGGAACAGTCCAGCATGAACTGCCAAGCCATGCCTTCCCTGGACCGGAGACAAGCTTCCTAGGACCGGTTTCTGGCATTTCAGCCGTCTTCAGCCAGGCTTGCTTGAATCCAGTGGCAAAGTGAGCAAGGGACTCACGTCTGAGCATACCCTGCCAACTTATGGCGAACAAAGTGGTACAAAAGGGGGTGGTGATGGACGGAGCATCAGAACCAATCAAACACTCACACCCAGTCAACAGATCTGGGTTTGATCCATCACCGTTCTTTAGCCCACTCTGCCACCCCAGTTCAGACATGGCCATATGCAAATCAGTCTGACCCTGTGCCTCATGGGAACAGTCCAGCATGAACTACCAAGCCAAGCCATGCCTTCCCTGGACCGGAGACAATCTTCCTAGGACCGGTTTCTGGCATTTCAGCCGTCTTCAGCCAGGCTTGCTTGAATCCAGTGGCAAAGTGAGCAAGGGACTTACGTCTGAGCATACCCTGCCAACTTATGGCGAACAAAGTGGTACAAAAGGGGGTGGTGATGGACGGAGCATCAGAACCAATCAAACACTCACAACCAGTCAACAGATCTGGGTTTGATCCATCACCGTTCTTTAGCCCACTCTGCCACCCCAGTTCAGACATGGCCATATGCAAATCAGTCTGACCCTGTGCCTCATGGGAACAGTCCAGCATGAACTGCCAAGCCATGCCTTCCCTGGACCGGAGACAAGCTTCCTAGGACCGGTTTCTGGCATTTCAGCCGTCTTCAGCCAGGCTTGCTTGAATCCAGTGGCAAAGTGAGCAAGGGACTTACGTCTGAGCATACCCTGCCAACTTATGGCGAACAAAGTGGTACAAAAGGGGGTGGTGATGGACGGAGCATCAGAACCAATCAAACACTCACAACCAGTCAACAGATCTGGGTTTGATCCATCACCGTTCTTTAGCCCACTCTGCCACCCCAGTTCAGACATGGCCATATGCAAATCAGTCTGACCCTGTGCCTCATGGGAACAGTCCAGCATGAACTGCCAAGCCATGCCTTCCCTGGACCGGAGACAAGCTTCCTAGGACCGGTTTCTGGCATTTCAGCCGTCTTCAGCCAGGCTTGCTTGAATCCAGTGGCAAAGTGAGCAAGGGACTCACGTCTGAGCATACCCAGGTTGCCACTGGATTCAAGCAAGCCTGGCTGAAGACGGCTGAAATGCCAGAAACCGGTCCTAGGAAGCTTGTTTCCGGTCCAGGGAAGGCATGGCTTGGCAGTTCGGGCTGGACTGTTCCCATGAGGCACAGGGTCAGACTGATTTGCATATGGCCATGTCTGAACTGGGGTGGCAGAGTGGGCTAAAGAATGGTGATGGATCAAACCCAGATCTGTTGACTGGGTGTGAGTGTTTGATTGGTTCTGATGCTCCGTCCATCACCACCCCCTTTTGTACCACTTCGTTTCTGATTTTTTGGCACTATTTTCAATGGAATCTTTAAAATTATAAATCTCCGATTTTACTAATTGGATTTTTGTTGCTTTGGTGTCAAATTATTTATTGATTTATTCTCTATTTTTTACGGTGGTGTGGGATTTTCTTGTGTTGTGTTTTTACTTTCTTACTGTTTGAAATGCTGCATAAATACTTTACACATTGCATCTAAGTTAAGCCTGAGTGCTCTGTGCCAAGAACCACATGGTTGAGCACAGGTTAACTTGGGATTTGCTTGGGACTTCTCCCTGGCAAGTACTGTGGTTGCTGCTTGAGTAGCGTTTCACCCCCCTCCAACCAGTAATCCAATTTTTTACAGTGCTGACCTAACTGTTTTGAATCATATTTGTACTTGATTTCTCCAGCTGCCTGTAAATTCTCTTCATCTTCTCCCCTTTCACTTAGTTTCCCTCTGTTTTACCTTCTAACCTTCCTCTCTCACCCCACCCCCTCCCCGGCCTCTCACTTTTAGCTTGGTGTCATTGAGGGTTTGCTTAGGTGATTTAGGCAAGGACGAATTATGATGTTCTCTAGAGGTGGTGAGCTGCTGAAAGCTTGAGCCAGGCTGGAGCCTGAAGCCGGGCTCTGACTCAGCTCAAAGTCCTGTTGGAACCTCAAGCTCATAATGAGTCGAGCTTCATGTGGCTTCTGCCTGCCACACTCAGGGGAATCTGTACAAGAAGTGACGATAACTATCGCTAACGCTAGTTAGCGGCAGTTTTTTTATCGCTGTGTACCGGGGAAAACTATCGCCTTGTTAGCGACGTATGTGCAAGACGTCGCTATATGGCGATAGCTTCAGGGATCAGCGGTGAAAACTGTCGCTAACATTAGCATGATGGCGATGGGAATTCCAGCGTTAGCAGGCAAAAACCAACAAAAGGCCTATTAGCAGCAAAAACGCACGTTAGTCAGCCCAACGTGAGCTTTTTTTGCCTCTAATGGAAAAAATAGCCTATCAGTCGACCTCCAATAGAAAATAGGCAAGAAAACAATGAAATGCAGAATGGAGCAACCAGGGCCAAGTGCAGCACACATCAACAATCCCCTCAAGCCACCCAACATCCAGGATGACCAGGATGAGAGCCTGGATACCTCGCTGGACCTGCGCCTGGAGCCTGGATGTGTTGCTAGACCTGCGTCTGGAGCCTGGATGCCATGCTGGACCTGCGCCTGGAGCCTGGATGCATTGCTGGACCTGCGTCTGGAGCCTGGATGCATCGCTGGACCTGCGTCTGGAGCCTGGATGCGTTGCTGGACCTGCGTCTGGAGCCTGAATGCCTCACTGGACCTGCATCTGGAGCCTGGATGCCTCGCAGGACCTGCATCTGGAGCCTGGAGTGGGATAAGGAGGAGCTGTGGAGTCGATGAGCCATGGCGTTAGACATTGAGGCACGGCGATTGCCCGTACCTGATGGTGAAGTCTGGTCGATCGCATGGAGACACGTTGCTGACATGTGTGAGAAGACTGCTTTGCCTCCCTTGGAGCTGTAAATGGTAGAGGCGCCCCTGCGCACCAACGTAGGGAGGTCTGCATTGCATACTACGATCCACCACTACACCGGGGTGCACAGAGAGATTACCAATGGTGGGCGGCACCTCTCTGCATCACAGGCCGGATGAGGTTGCCCTGGCCGGGCGCAGTGGAGGGTGAGGCCCCTGAACTGCACCAAACTTGTGTTGCGGGAGCGCTGCAAGTTCACGCCTAAGGGGACCCTGCTGCATCAACTGTATCGGGAGGTTCACCAGTGGACTTGGCAGTGACTGCTGTACCCACGCTTGTGAAATCCCACCTGGCTGAGGCTCCTACTGGGGTGAGTCACAGATTTGGAGAGAGTTTAGTGGATTGCGCCACGGTGTCAATGTCCAGGTAAGGAGAAGGTGGGACACATAGCAGAGGAGGCCCCGGGTTCAAGTCGCCCAGTCCTAGCACCAGTAGATCACGCATCCCCAGTGTGGGCTCATCCGCTATGGCAGAAGAGCATCACCCCACTGCTCCCAAGCAGTGCAAGAAGAGGAACAATCATCACATGATGATCACTTCCTGATGTTATGGTGCCATGTTTCCGTTGTGGGCGGGAGGGTGGGTAAAGCTGCTCCACTCACAGAGTAGGGCAGGGGTGGAGTAGCATGCCCACTCAAGTGCGCATTGACTGTTTGGTCTGCCTGACCAGGCCGCACAAAGCAGTAATGTGCACTTTACTGTTCGCAATGCAGGCTTCATTACAGCCTGCATGGAGAACATGCTCACACCTCCAGCCCCTGGCAGAACGCCTCGTCCCGGCACCAATGACAAATCCCAACGCCGCATTGCAGCATTGTGATTGGCTTAGGGGAGGGAGCCTGGCTGCCTACTTCCTGTTCACGGAAGCAGACTCAAGAGAGCAGGAGCAACAAAGACACGGGACCCGGCCTCGCAGTACGTTTTCTCTCATTTAAATATTTACAACACCTGCTCACACACCCCCCCCGCGTCCACGCCCCATCCAGTGTTCTTTCCAGTGTTTCCAACCTCCCAGCTGTCCAGTCCCCTCCCCCGCAGCACTTCTCAATGGCGGCCATGCGTAGCGGACGTACCACTGGTGTGCCAAAGGTATCTATGGAGTTACGACGCATACCATTATATCGCATTCCATTACAATGCATACTAATACTAGGCATATTGCAACATTAGGGAAGGTGTTGGATTGCGAAGATGTAAACATTACTATTCCCACTTCAGTGAGTGCAACCCTAAAACTGACCCTTGCAGCCCAAAGCAAACCCTGAACCCTATAATTCATATTTGAGCCCCCAAAACACACCCTAAAAATCATATTTGACCCAAATGCACACCCCAATTTTCATATTTGACCCAAATGCACACCAAAATTTTCATGATTGACCCCAAAACACACCCCAAATGTCAAATGTTACACCATAATACACCCCACATTTCATATCTGACACCCGAAACGCATACCCACCCTAAAATTAAAAAATACCTCATTACTGACCTCACAATGTATTGTAATGGAATGCGATGTAAAGGCACCTACATTGTTGGATTTGCGTTCTAAAGGCATTTCGATGTAATGCCTGCATTGTACTGGATGTCTCCCATGCCAAAGGAAAGCCATAGGCAAGCCCATCAGCGTCCGTCTGCCCCTGGACCGCACTCCGCACCAAGGACCCTTCCTCTCGGACACTCCAGCCCTATGGCGCCAGCACCCGCCTCGCCATCAACCCTGGATGCCACATTGCCTGCCAGGACCAACATCTGTTTCAAACCGGACATCTCTATCGCCATCACGGACGGCTACTAAATCACCCGCAGGGACCACCCCGACCGTCCAGGAGGAGGCATTGCCATCACCTACAGAAGCACACTCCGACTGACCACACACTCTAATGACCCAACGGTAACCATGGAACACCTCAGCTTCCGGATCTGGACCAACCCCAACCCCATCCTCTGCGGCACCCTCATCTGCAGGCCCCCCGGGCCATGGACACCCATTCTCTGATACCATTGTAGACCTCATTGCACACCAGGCTCTCCCATCCACCGACGACATCCTACTCGGCAAACTCAAGTTCCACCTGGACAAGCCCAGTGACGAGAACACAACCCCCTCCTGGGTTAGCTCCCCAACATCAGACTCAAGCAGCTAGTCACCGCAGCAATCCACATAGCAGGACACACGGTCAAACACGTCTCCGCCACCATCTGGACCTTCAACATGAGCCACACCACCAGACTATCCTGGACCGACCATCATTGTATACATCATGGCTTCACCATGCCCACCGTACACAACCACCATCATCGCCCCCCTTGCAGCTGGATCAAGACCACCGAAGTACGTCTCGTCAACTTCCTCAGCACCACCACTCTGTCAACGCTTACAGACGATGACACCGCAGTGCCCAACTGCCACCGATGGATCTCCAACTGCGCGGGCACCTGTGCACCCCGTCAAGAACGGCACTGCTTCAGTACCTTACGCCTGCATGATTGCAGGCGTAAGGGTGACACGGTGACACAGGGATAGGCTGGCCCCATGCATTGCTGGAGTTACGTCATGGTTGTGATGCGACTGGAGAAATGGGTGACTTTATTGCAGACAGATACGTCAGGATTCCAGATGTATCTGTCATTACTTGTGTCATGGAGCGCTGTCCAGTAAATACAGCGTATCCGTGGTGTCACAAGAAGGAGCTAGTGAAAAGTGTTGCAACGCTGTCTTGTCGCAGCGCTGCAACACTTTTCATGAGTGAGGCCCAGGAATGCGAACAATCTTATTGAGGGTGCGCAGTCCTGCCCTGTAGTTTTGTCGCAGGGCAGCGCAGCAACATTGCTCGCAGCGCGGTCCAGCAAAAAAACATGCTGAAATGAGGCTCCAAGGGCTATCTCCATTTTTTAGACCAGCCATTTTCTGGTCCTAAAAAACTGCCTCTAACTGCAGTTAGAGGCAGTTTTTTTTGTCCTCCAATCTTAAGGAATCCCCTTGTAAATATCGCTATGTGGGGTTAGCGGTGGTTTGACTCTAAGTTCATGTTTAAAAACTAGGGGGCATATGTATGAAGCCAAAGCCCATTTCCCATTCGCAAACGGGCCTATTCTCAGAATTGGCCCGTTTACGAACGGGAAAAAGCCTTTTGGGATGTATCATCCCAAAAGGCCCTCGCAAAATAGGGAATTGCAAAATTTGCGTTTCTTATTTTGCAAAAGCATTTAAGGAATCGCAAATTGCGATTCCTTAAATGCGATGTAAAAAGCACCCAAGTTGTGCGATTTCTCCTTAAGAAAACACAAATTACCACCAACTTCAAGTTGGTGGTAATTTGCGATTTCTTTGAAAAATGCACTTTTTTTGCATTTTTCAAAGTGCCATGTGGCGCACATACATGTGTGCCACATGTGCACACATGCACATTTCAGGGGTGCAACAGGGTGTCCTTTTGACACCCTTGAAATTGCATTCTCAATTTGCGATTCTCTAATTGAGAATCACAAATTGAGAATGTCTTCCCATTCATTCCTACGGGTCTCTAGGCCCATAGGAATGAATGGTGAGGTATTCCTTAATTACGAATCACAATTTGCGATTCGCAATTAAGGAATATGTAGGATTCGCAAAATTATTTGCAAATCCTACATACATAGCGTTTTGCGATTCTCAAATAGCGATTCTCTAAAAATCGCTATTTGAGAATCGCAAATGTATCCTTTGATACATATGCCCCCTATGCTTTTAATAATTACTTCCCTGTGCGGTGCAATAAGGTAACGCATTGTTGTCAAAGTTTCAACACGTTAAATACGCTTTCTTGAATTTTTAATAGACTTCATCATATTTTATGTGATGTGAAATGATTTAAATGGCAAACATTTTTAGGGCTCGGCTCGTTCTTGGCCTCCAAGAACCACGCCAGACTCTTGGCTTCGCTCTGGTTCGGCTCACTTTGTTAATTTATTGTTTCGCACTCCACTAGACTTATGTGTGCGCGTGTGTGTTGGTACTAGCGGGCAGCGGTTCTACGTGCACGCGTCTGCATGCGTGCGTGCGTGTGAGTTTGTGCCTGTGTACGAGCATGGCTGTGCCTGTGTGTGCTTGTTCACGGATGCCTGGATCTGGATTCTGCGACACCCATGAGTACTTACCGAGTGATTTGTCGCGCGCTCCTCCGTGTAGGCACGTGTGTACATACATCACCAAGTGGACACTACCTATGGAATAGCAATGCCCGTGGGAGGGAGCGCCATATGTCTGGCATGCCTACGAGGAGGATGTGACAGCAGGAGGAGGAGGAGGCAAAGCAAAGCAAAAAAACAATTATTCCTGTTCTAAATTTGGAGACATTCTGTTCCTGCAGCACTGTCATCTCCTCATTCTGACAGCTCGGGATTGGCTGGTGACACTGATTGGCACTAAAAGATGAGCTGTCTCGGGCGGCCTTCGATGTGAAATGTCAGGGAAAAGGGAAACAGCCGCAGAGCAGCTCAGCATTCTGTCCCCGCAAACTGCTGCCCGGAGCAGGGCCGGGATGAACCTGTCTGTGTCAGCAGGAGCCTGAGGGGCGGCTGACTCAGCCCCAGCACTACCGGCCTTACAGACGCAGCGCCAGCCAGGGAGCCTTCTGATTTCTTAATAGGACAGTATAACTGGGGGAGCAAGAAGGTTTGACTTCGTACCTTGTTGCAGCGTTCACTCACACATGAGTGAGGAATAGGCGGCTTCTCTCATCAAAAGGGTGTTAAGACTGCACACGAAACCCTAAAATATTCACAGTCTAGATTCTGAAGGCTTTCAACCTCCTGCTGTACTGCACCTTCTCGCTAAGAAGTCAGTGTGACAGTTTAAAGAGTTAATGCGCCTCCTCTAAAGAACTGCATGCAGCTTAAAGATCACGGGGCATAAGTATTAAAAGTTCAATGCAGTGCAGCGAAGCAAGCAAAGGAAGCAAAGCCCTGCCCTGCAATGCGTGAACAGGAGAGAGCTGAACAGCGCCATGTGCATGAAGGCACAAACAATCCTTAGAGGGATGCTCCTCTCTCTACGTGTGCTGCAGATGGAAAGAGGAGGCAACAAGGAGAAATGAAGACATTTCTCCTTGTTACACGTCTGTCGGGTAGGCGCACAATTTTTGAGTAAACCCCGGGTTACCAGTCTATAAATCTGGGTTTGCGTCAAAATACATGCGTGAATGCCTGGGCACATCCATGTTCCACCCAGGCAACGGCTACCTGATGCAAAGTAACGCAAGGCAGTGCTACCTGCTGTGTTGCGTTACTTTGTATTTGTTAAGCAATGCAAATGTGTGGCTTTGTAAATGTCAAAAAGGATTTTATGTCGAGACTGCACCACAAAAGTGATGAGAGCCAGACTTAAAATTATAGTAAAACTGGCCCTACATGGTTGAGTTACTGCAACCTCTACTTAGGCTTTCACCCATTTGAGGTCATAAATGAATGCACCAATGGTGACTCTTGCTTCAAGAATCACTTGGAAACAGAATGCTTGTGTTCAATTGGTTGCTGTTTTGACCTCATGTTCAGCTTGTATGTCAACAGTGTAGGTAAAGGTGGGTGAGCAAACAAATTAACAGGAAGCGTTGAGCTGATGGTCTGGCTTGGTTCTAAGAGCCTGTGCACAAGGCGAGCTCTGAAAATATTTAGCATGTAAGTCATGCAACCAAAATCATGTTAAACTATGATGAATTTGCTCCAAACGTTTTAAAAACCAGTATGTGCAGGAGTGTTTTAGTGAACTAAGAATCAAGAGTGTTAGACCTGACACCTTTTGGCATGCTCTTCCCTGACTTTTTGGCCTCCGACTTGTTTGGAGCTTATTTTCAGCCGCGGCCTGTGCAGGTAAGAGTGGTGGGGCAGTGGTGCCGGGTTTGGGGGGAATTCAACAGATTATAATGAGGAAAAAATAAATAATGAATTTTCCCTAGTCATCGTCTGTTGAAGTCCCCCCCACCCGGCCCCACCCCACCACCGCTCGTGGGGAAGTTTGTTGAATCTGAGGGAGGTAAGTTTGCAACTGGAAACCTGTGCTAGCTCGTGCCCGCAGGGTGTTGGGAGACGTTTACTGAGTCCTGGGACCCAAGGCGAAAGCCTGAACTTTCTCCGACTTCCAGATAGGGAGGACAACAGTGCCTGATATTGCGGCCTCAGTCCCAAGTCGCCGACTCTCTCCCCCTGGACCCTTACCACAAGGTACATCGTGACTGTACCTGAGTGGTCTCATTGTACCTTGTGTGCACCCACGACTGGCTGCCTGGAGCAACTGCAGCATGCACCTGGGCCTGGGGGTGACACATTTCTCTAAATTGGAAGCGTGTCAGCTTCCCTCGTCATGGTCTTTTGCCTACGAGGGGATAGTGATCCCGCACTCATGAAGGTACCATGGGTTGCCTTCACAATCTAATCCGGATGGACGAAACAAAGTAACTTTTTTCTTCCGCGTAGGTGGTCCTGAAATCTAATCAAAGTGTCTCCAGTGGGTACAAGTGTATCGATTGGCTGGTGTGGTTTGAGTGACTGCAGGGCGGGGTCATGTGGCATAGGGAAGAACTGTGACTTCTTGACCATTACTAGCTCTGAGGGTATGTGATATTGGTATACGTTGTGTTTTATGCTAATTTGATAGCGGGAAAGTGGATTCCATCTGAACAAGCCTGCATATATGTTCTGTTATTTTGTTGTTGGAAGTATAACCATGGGAAAACATGCAAATGGGAAACAACCTTTACAACGTAGTCATTACATCGCACTACCTTTACATAGCAGCCATTACATTGCAACATCCTTTACATCGCATGTCATTACAACGCAGGCATTGCATTGCATGTCACTACAACGCATTTCATTACAACTCATGTCACTACAACGCAGGCATTACATCGTAAATCATTACAATGCATACCATTGCAACGCATAGTACCTTACACTATCCAACACTTACCCTACTGTTGCACTCACTGGAGTTAGAATAGTCCTTTTTACCCCTACACTATCCAACACATACCCTATTGTTGCACTCACTGGAGTTAGAATAGTAATTTTTGCCCCTACACTATCCAACACTTACCCTACTTTTGCACTCACTGGAGTTAGTATAGTAATTATTACCCCTATGCTATCCAACACTTACCTTAAATGTGATGTAATGGTATGCATTGTGATGTTAGTTTCTGAAAATGCGATGTAATGGCATGCAATATAAAAGAATGCGTTGTAAAGGATGTTGCGATGTAAAAACTGCATTGTAAAGGCATGCATTGTAACGTCATACATTCGTTCATGCCATTCTGCTGCTAATGGGAGAGTTTGACAATTGCATATCACTGTAAAGCATATATAAGATGTGTATGTCATTTTTATTTCAATGTGTGTGTGTAATACAAACACCAGTGTTTTATACATATGGTGTGGAGTCTTTTTGTAGCGTAATCAGTGTGTTGCGAGGGCGGTGTTGTGTCAATACTTTACACTTTGACCCTTAGGATATGCTTGAGTGTTCTATGCCAAGCTACCAAGGGTGAACATAGATTAGGGACAAGTGTATCATCCTCATCCTATCTAGGAAGGTGGATTCTGCCTTGCTTGGATGCGTCCCAGTTAGCCAGAAACTGCTGGGTCTAACATTTGGTGATCAACAGTGAGGATGGGACTTGTGTTGGCACAGGCCCTGGAAACAGTGTTTCACTATGACTCCAGTGTGCAATATTGTTTTCTTGCCTTGGGTTTTCTTTTTTGTGTTTTTGTCATTCTAGTTTGGAAACCTTTCTGTGTTCACAACAGTCATGTTGAAGTCTGGGGAGACAGCAGGGGTGCCTGCAGAAGTGGAGTTTGAGCAGGATAATTTGGAAACCTATGCTATAGCCCAGCTTAAAGGTTTCTGCAGAGACCTGAAATGTTCTTTTAAAGGCCTCAGTAGAAAGAAAGAGCTGCAAAAGGCATTGAGTTTCTGGCTGCCGGCCAGAAGTACAGCTGAGGATTCAGGGGCGAGTGATGTAAAGGATGCTGCAGAGCAGGGATTGCCGGAGGGGAGCGTAACACCCTCAAGTTTAGGCAGTCGTGGTTTCTCTAGGGGTCACTCTCCAGAAAAGCTGGAGGACAGATGGGAGGGAACGAAGCTCAAGTTGGAGCTGGCCAAACTCAAATGGGAAAATGAGAGGGCCAAGGTGTCAAATCCTCTCCAGTAGTGAGAGTGGATTTGACATTACTAACGTGGAAATTACACTTTGGGAAAGTGGGCATTTCTATGCTCATGGCTCTCTGTGTGCCTGTCAGCCTGTCTCCAATCCACATCTGGACGCAGGGGAGACAGCTGCAGTCGTACCTTCTTGATAGATGGCCATAAACGAAGGGCACTCAAGGAAAACTGCAGACCTCTGACTCTGAGAGGCCTTCCCGGGATGGATAAGAAGAGGTGGAATTGGCACCTGTAGTCCAAGGGGCAGGATCCTGGCCCCATTAATGATATTAAACAAGCCTCCCATGGTAGGATGGCAGGCAGGAGTAAATATAGAGGGGGCCTGCACATTTCAATAGTGGCCTTTTGAAATGATCTCATCTTCAAAGGCCAGTGTGGGTATAACTACTGAGGCTGTGTCCTCAGTAGTTTAGAAATGTTTTTGGGGTTGTAACCATTCTATGCTGGTTCAATGCTGGGACATCGACAAGAGAAGCCATTGTGGCAGGAGGGACTGCAACTGGATTATCCACAGACTTGTGGTGGCCTGGAGCTTTTTGTGCACAAGGAAGGGGACTATTACTTGGTCGATTTTTGCCTGGATGTTACTGGCCTGCAGTCAATCTCCTCCTATCGTGGCCTGAAGCGCAAGTCCCTCTTCAAGGGCAGGTTTGCTGGCCTGCCATCCACAAGATCCCAGGGACAGAAGGTTGTCCCTGTTTCCACAAGATCATAAGGACCTCGCAGGGTGCGGCGGAAATGGGTGGAAGTTATTGTCTGTTGGGAGAAGGACCATCTTAACGTTTGCAGTAATCACACTGTGCAAAGGAGTGTGCTTGTAAAGATCGGAGGCCCACCTGGGATGCCGTCACATGAGGAGTTTGTGGAGTACTGGGAAAGTTTGGTGAGTCCGAGGGACCTGAGCTTGCAACCAGAAACCTGTGCTATCTCGCAATTTGTAGCTTGCGGTGTCCAAGGGGCAGTAGGGAATGTTTGCCGAATTTGCGGGACCCGAGCTGAAAGCCTAAACTGTCTCCAACCTCCAGATCGGGAGGACAACAGTATCTGACATCACAGCGTCAGTCCGATGTCACCGACTCCAATCCCTGGACCCACAAAACAAAGTACTCTGTTGTTGGTGACTGGACCAGAGTGGTCTTGTTGTGTCTTGTGTGCACCCACAGCTGGCTTCCTGGAGCAACTGCGGCTCGCACCTCTGCCTGGGGGGAGGAAATTTCTCCAAATTGGAAGCGCGACAGCTTCTGGTGTCAGTCTTTTGCCTACAGGGGGGATAGTGATCCCTCACTTGTAAAGGTACCACAGGGGGCTTTGATGGCCTAATCTGGACAGACAAAACTAAGTTACTGTTTCCTCTTGCTTAGGTGGGCCTGAGAATCTAATCAAAATGTCTCCAGCGGGTACAAGTGTATCGCTGGCTGGTGTAGTTTGAGTGACTGCTGGGCTGGGTCACGATGCGTGGGTAGAACTGTGACTTCTTGATCATTACAAGCTGTGTGGGGTATTCGATATTGGGATATGTTTTCGGGAAAGTGGAATACCTTTGAATAAGTCTGCAAATATGTTCTGTTGTTTTGATGTGGGAGGGATAGCTTGGATCGTGACTATCTGTATGCACATTGGTTTATGTCACTTTTGAGGTTGAGGGGATAACGGGGCAAGTGAATACCTATGACTGGTACATATATGTTCATGCCGTTCTGCTGCTAATGGGAGAGTTCGATATTTTGATATAACTGTAAAGCATATATAAGATGTGTATGTCGTTTTGATTTCAATGTGTGTGTAATACAAAGACCAGTGTTTCATACATACAGTGTGGAATCTTTTGTAGAGTAACCAGTGTGTTGCGAGGGTGGTACTGTGCCAATACTTTATACTCTGACCCTTAGGATAAGCCTGACTGCTCTTCACCAAGCTACTAAACAGTGAGCACAGGTTATCATACGGGTGTATCTTACTCATTCCAATCTGTTACAGTGGATGCTGTCTGGCTTTGATGCATCCCAACCAGCCAAAAACCGCTGGTTCTAGCAAAGAGACAAGTCAGCTGACATGTGCTCCCTACATGTGTATATGTTTAGAGGTGCACAAGCCAACATATTAACAAGCAGAGCTGAGCCAGAGCCAAGCCAAGAGTCTAGCTTGGCTCTGAGAGCCCATGTACGAGACGAGCCCTGAAAATGTTTGGTAAGTAATCATAGAGCAAACATGAGGTAAAATATGATAAAGTCTTTTAAAAATTCAAAAAGTATATCTGTTAATATGTGGAAGCTTTGATATTAATACTTCACATTAGAGAACTGCAATGAGAAGTACTTATTACAAATAATAGCTTTTAAACATGAAATTAGACACCTTAGAAACTGGTGACAGTGACATTAATGAACCAAGAGGCAAGACAGTTTTCATGTGAACCATGTATGTAGTCTAGATTATTATAGACCAATATTATAGTCTATTAAATTAATCACAATAAGTTTTTGTACAGCTGGTATTCAGAACTCACACATTTGAAAGTGCTTGCATATGTGATTATGAAGAAAAATGAGTTTGGGTGAAATACATTTTTTGGCGACAGTCACACAATTGAGCAGCAACACTGTGAATTTTTTCCAGGTTTTCTGATTTCAATTTATACAAATAAGCCGCTAAATGAGAGGCTGTTTGTCCTCTTTTTTATGTTAATACTTTGCAGCGGAAACTCGACCCATAGGTATTCGAGGATGTTGGAACTGGCTCCTTTTGTGGGGTCATCCCCAAAGGTTTCACCTTCCTCCTGTATTTTTTCTGGCCTGTGTTTGTTGGTTTTATGACTCTGGGAACTTTACCACTGCTGTTCAGTGCTAACCTGCATGTGCTCTCTCTTGTAAACTTGGTAAGATTGATCTACACCTGTTTGGCATAGTCTACACCTGTTTGGCATATTTAATTTACTTGTAATTCCCTTGTGCAGTGGTATCCTATATACCCAGGGCCTGTAAATTAAATGCTTCTAGTGGGCCTGCAGCACTGTTTGCACCACCCACCGAAGTTCCCTTTCAAACCTCTTAGGCCTCTGCCGCTGCAGGGCCTTCATGCACAGTTTACTGCCGCAGTGATATGGCATTTAAAGTGTTTGCCATGTCTCAAACTCCCCTTTTCACACATATAAGTCACCCCTAAGGTAGGCCCTAGATAGCCCTATGGGTAGGGTGCTGTGTAGGTAAAAGGTAGGACATGTGCCTTAGCTGTGTGGCATGTCCTGGTAGTGATGTTATGTTATATGAGTTTGCAAAGCGCGCTGTTACCCAAGGGTGTTCTGGCGCTGAGCACTGTCTACCTGAAAAGCATCCATCTCTGCAACCGAACTAAGGCTGAGCTGGAAACAACCATGTCTTCAAACCTTTCCTAAATGCGAGGAATTCCGTGGCAGACCTTAGATAAAACGGCAGGTCATTCCAGGCCTTGGTAGCTCCGAGAACAAAGCTCTTGCCACCCCAGTTAGCCTTTTTGGCCCTCGGAACGGCCGCCCGTTTTACGTCCATTGAACTCAATGTTCTTCCGGGGGCATACCATTGGATGCGTTTTGTTAGATCTTCCGGGCCAGTCCCCCTTAAGGCCTTAAAAACCATGCAGAGAGCCTTGAATTGGGCTCGTTGTTTAATTGGGAGCCAGTGAAGGAGACGTAGGCCCTTTCTGACCGACACATATCTCGGGTGCCCGTAAGCAGCCTAGCTGCCGCATTCTGTACCATCTGTAATCTGTTGAGATGTTTATTATTGATAGTCAGATACAAGCTGTTACAATAATCTAGGCGGGACAGAATGAGGGCTGAGACAACCGTTCTGAAGGTTTCATTCGTAAGGAGGAGTTTTATTTTCTTCAGTGTTCTTAGAATAAAAAAGCTGGTAGACACCACTCCGCTAACCTGGTCCTCAAATGTGAGGGTGTTATCCACAGTCACCCCCAGATTTTTGACCTTGCGTGCAGGTAGTGGCGGGAGGCCCATTTCACTGGGCCATCATGCAGGAGACCAAAGGTTGGGACTGTTCCCAAAAATAATCACCTCTGACTTGCCAGCGTTCAACTTCAAACAATTGGCAGACATCCAGCGGGTATTGCTACCATGCAGTTGTGGCAACTTGGGGCATTTTCCACTTCTTTGCCTCTCTGCAGGGATAACACGATTTGAGTGTCATCAGCGTAAGAGGTTGAAAATAGCCCAAAAGATCTTACAAGGGCAGCCAGTGGTCTCACATAAATATTAAAGAGCGTCGGGCTAAGTGAAGACTAACCCTGGGCGGCCAACTACGCTACGCTCGCGTAGTTTGCGTAGTTTGTGCTACTGCGCACTATGCGAATTGCATGTAGCACAGTGCAAAAACGCGTAGCGTAGCTGGCATTTTTTGCTCGCTCGCATTCCTCAACGTCAAGTTGTCGACCGCGAGCGAGCAAAATGACATCCCGGCGAGACTTTTTCCTCGTTCGCGATCAGCAACATCAAGTTGCCGATTGTGAACGCGGAAATTAAACCTCCCGGCGAGATTCTCAACGCGGGGAGGTCAGGTTTCTCATTGCGAGTGGTCGCGTATGCTCGCGACTGCTCGCAATGAGAAACTACCAGTCTGCGTTGAGAAAGCTGCCGCTCGAGTAAAAATCTACTCGAGTGGCAGAAAACGACAGCTCGCACTCTGCAAGATGCCGTTTTCAATGATTGCACATTGCGGACAAGCATCCAGCACTGTGCAATCATCCCGAACAGCGCACTACGCAGTTCGCGTAGCGCTACACGTATCTCGCGAAGTGCATATTGTATAGCTACGTGTAGCGCTACTACGCAAACTATGCCCAGTGTTAGTGAGGACCCCTGTGGAGCCCCACAGGGGAGGGAGAATGGTTTAGATCTATCCCCACCAAGATCTACTGTTTGTACTCTGTCGGCCAAGAAGGATTTCAATAGGTTGCAGGCCACACCCTGGACCCCAGCCTTCGATAGACGGTCCATCAAAACATCGTGATGGACCGTATCAAAGGCCACCGACAGATCCAGCATGATCAGAATGGCTGAACCTCCCTGGTTCACCGCCTCGCGCACCTCTTCCGTGGCTTTAATCAAAGCTGACTCCATTCTATGACCCGCACGGAACCCATATTGAGAAGGGTCCAAAATGTTGTTATTCTCCAAGAACAAACTTAATTGTATGTTCATGTTCTTCTCCATAATTTTTGCAGGTAAGGGGAGGCGGGAGATGGGTCTATAGTTATTCGGATCACTGCTATCTAAATTGTTTTTTTTTATCAGTGGCAGGATTGAAGCCGTTTTCCAGGCAATAGGGTAATGACCTGCCCCCATTATCTGGTTAAGTAAGGAAGTTAGGGTGTTAGAGATAACGATCGATGAGATTTTCATTACTGCAACCCATCGATAGATTGTTAACCTCCTTATTCCCCAATGGGGTGAAATTATTGAACGTAGGGGGGTAATTTGTTTCAATAGACCTGAGTGCCCAATCACTAGCCTCATCCTGTTGGTTGCAAAAAGAGGAGAAAATGACTTCCACTTTGTTTAGAAAAAAAGAAGCTAGGATTTCACAGAATTCTGGGCTACTGTGAGTAGTGGGTTTAGGGGGGGTTGTGAGGTTAGTCACCGTTATAAAAAGTTCCTTCACCGAAGATTTTGCTCCGGCGATCTGTTGGGAGAAATAGGCTTTCTTTGCTTCCTGAAGTATTTTTTTATAGGCTATCAGACTATTTTTATAAGCTTTTTTGTTAGTCTGGCTGTACCCCTTTCTCCAAAGACGCTCCAGCCTCTTGCACTCTGATTTAAGCTCCTGTAGGTTCTGAGAAAACCAAGGGGCGGAGGGAAGCCCACGTCTGGGAGAGCACAATTTGACAGGTGCCAGTCTGTGACAGGCGGTGTCAATCCAACCCTCAAAAGCCATTGTGGCTTCCTCTATATTAGTGGGAAGATTAGGAACCAAGTCTATCAAAGCTTTATCAAAGTTGGCACCATTGATATTTTTCCAGGCTCGTATGGCTATCTTTTCCCTGGGCTTCGAGTTGGATACTTTGATGGGGGACAGAGCACTAGCAAAAATGATTGCGGCATGGTCCGACCAGGGAAGTGGCAAAATATCCAGAACGGAAAGACTCGGGGAGTTTGTAAAGATTCCATCTAAAGTGTGGCCAGCCTTATGTGTTGGGCCTTCTACCCGTTGCAAGAGGTCCCCTCCCCCCAAGATTTGCAGCAGTCTAGAGGTATCTGGGTCAGAGGTGTCCTCAAGATGGAAGTTGAAATCGCCCAAGATGGTAAAGGCTTTGGCACAAAACCACCTCCTCCAGCAATGAGCCATAGACTCCACAAAGCCACCTCTGGGGCCCGATAAATGAGCATGGCTTTGAATGTATCTTGCGGCGCATAGCTCACGCTAACTGATAGTGCCTCACAGTCTGCGTTGGAAGCAGCCGCAAATGAGGGCATTAGGCTTTTGCGATATATAACAGCTAGGCCCCCTCCTTTCCTTGAAGGACTGTTTAGCGTATGACAAAGAAAGTCCGGGGGTGAGGCTTTAATAATGTCAGGCCCTGAAGCACTGTCAGTCCAGGCCTCCGTAATGAAGGCCATCTTGATATTATGTTCCTCGATAAGCAGGGAGTATTCCGCGCTGTGTTTAAACTGCCTATTTGTTTTCTCACTGCTGTTAAGCGGACCTCTCATAGTTATGCATTGGGAATTCTCTGATATGTGTTTCAGTGGTAATTTCTGATATGAAAGGGGTAGCGTGCCCATGTTTGGTATGTTTGGAATAGTAGTAATAAATCCTGCTTATTGGTGAAAGCGGATTTGTTATTACTATTTTAGAAATGCCACTTTTGGAAGTAGGCATTTCTGTGTGCTTATGACTCTTTTAGTGATGTTGTGGTGGTGATAAAAGCTTTGCCTTGTTTACAAGGCAGCATTAAGCCACTTTATGTGGCTTAACGCTGCCTTCTAAATAAGGCACCCTTTCATGCTACACTTAGCATGAAAGGGGCGGGCAATGGGTGTTGTGGTGGGTGTCCGACTGCAACACCAATTGATTTTGATGCTTCCCCCTATTTACAAGAGCTGTGTAAATACTTGGCATCGCCAAAATTAAGACCAGGGAAAACCTGGTCTTAAACTGGCAAAACGAGGAGAAATGCTTTATTTCTCCTAGTAGCTGCTGTTTCCATGTGTGCTGCGTTGGGCAGCACACATAGAAACAGCAAAACACCAATGATTGTTTATGTGCAGGAAGGGGGACCTTCCTGCACACTTCATTAAAAAAAAATGCTGTTTTGCAACTTCAATGTGCTCTGCATTAAGCAGCACACATAGAAGTTACACAACTGCATTTAAATAGTGTTTATGTGTAGTAAGGGGGGCATTCCTGCACATAAACAATGTTCCCCTCAACACAGGCATTCTTGCACTATGGTGCAAGGGTGCCTGTGTTGGTGCTAGGCAGCTAAATTTAGCGTCAGCATAGGGGGAAATGCAGGGCTGCGCCATATTCTAGTACATATGGTGCAGCCCTGCGTTTCTAAAGTGACGAAGCGCGTTGTTAGCCTTCTTGGCTTAATGACATGCTTCATCACTTTGTTGTAAATATGCCCCTTTGCGCCCTGCCTGGTTGTGTATTCACTGTCTAGTTTTGAAGTGACAGGGGTTGGGGATGTGCATTCAATGTAGACAGTCACAAGAGGGGTTGAGGTGTGTCCTGCCTTTCCAGGGTGACTAATAATGGGCTGAATAGGCCTGGTCTGTATTTGGAGTGGTGGGAGGAGTTATCACCTGCACCTGTAGTGTGTCTGGAGCCAGAGCTGGGGATTGAATGGGGGTGTTGTGCACTTCTAAAGGTGGTTTGAAGTGCTCCGGGAACATAGACTTTAACGGTATAAGTACAGGGGCTGTGGCCTCATGATGGTTGATACTGCGTGTGACTTGTAACCAGATGCTGCTGGCCCTGCATACTGCACCAGATGTCTGCTGTACTACCAGGAGGAACAACCATTTTGGACCACTTACTCTGTTGGGCTAGCCTGCTGCCGGCTCGGTTGCTGAAGGGACTGCCACTCTACCAAGTGACTTTGTGTACTGGCCTGCCTGCCTGCCTGCCTACTGCCCCTGAGTGCTTCCCAGCAGGCGTGGTGCGTTCATTGGGGCGTTGGGGCGTAGCCCCACTAAGCCACATGGACGCACCGTCACTCAAGCGCAATCTTGCTGAATAAATATATATACGCGTGTCCCAGTACTACTAGTGCCGGGACACGCCCGACTGAAAATCCGGACGGAGTGCAGTGCGCTGCTGAAGCAAGGGGGTTTAGGCTGGGCTGCAGCAGCTGAGTGACAGTCCAGACTCAGCTGCAGCAGTAGACAGTGCGCATGTGCATTTTTGGGCTATGACCAGCCCGAACATGCGCGCAACAATCTTCCCATTATGAGGGACCCAAGGGGGTGCTGCTTCATACAGCAGCCAGGGCCGCAGCCCCCGGGTCTCATATGGGCGAAGAGTAACTGTGCCCCCCTAGCCAATCCTGGCACTGCGTGCAGCACCAGGATTGGCTGAAATTTTGGTGGAAAATTGGTGAAATGAATCCAAAAAAGAAAAACACTTGCTGGAAACCTAGTCTTTTTCTGACATTTTTCAATTTCTAAGTGCAGCCTCAGGGTAGAGAGAAATAAAAATATGAAAAACAACTAACTAACTAAAGCAAGGTGGCCAGATTGATTTATTCACACCTAAACACATTAGCGCCACATTACAGTGTTTGCCAGTGAAGCTCTACTTTAGTTGCCTCCTCGCTCTTTGAACAACCATGTTTTCCCTGGGTGGGAAAGTACACTATTCCTGGAGGTACTGAAATACCTGCTTGTTGAGTGCATTGGAAAATAAAATGCATACTGCGGCTCTGTATTCACAAACGTGGTCTTTTTAAACCATTCTGCTTTCGTTTTGTAATGATATAAGCAATGGGCATTAGGTCAGCGCCGTTACTCTCACATATTCTTTTCCGCACCCTCTTTCCCTTTTAGGTTGATGTTTTTTACAGACTTATGGAGAGACTTAGGAGAAAGTGCCACCTCCTCCACCTCTGGCTTTCCATGTGCAAGTAGGAGGCTGGCCGAGCAGACATTTCTGGTATATGTGTGGAATTTGATGTAGCTTCTAAGGTAGGAGGTGCCCCTAGGCTGTCCAAGGCCTTGTGTGTGTGAGGAATTTGAGTGCGTGTTTATGAACAGTGAGCCAATGGAGGTCTCTGAGTTGTGAGGGGATATTTGTGTGTGGGAGGAGGAGGGAGGAGGATGAGTGTGCGTCTGGCTGCCACGTTTTATATGGTCTGGAGTCTTCTAGTCAGTTGCTGGTGGTACTGATAAAGAGTGCATTGCCATAGTCCAACCTGTTGGAGATGTGGGCCTGGGTGAAGTTCTGCATGTGTTGATCAGGACCACTTAAAGATTTTTCTGAGGATCTTAAGGGTGTAGAAACAGAAGGATGTGACTGAGTTTACTTGGCAGGTTATTCCAATTTGGTTGTCCAGCACTTTTACTAGGTTCTTGGCTGGTTGGGCAAGGTGTGGTTCTGAGATCTGCTGACCACCAGGTCGAGTTCCATATATTGGTGCCCTTGCTGTAGAGTATCGCTTAAGTTTTGTCTGTGTTGAGTTTCAGACAGTTGGCCTTCATCTAGCTGGTGACTTCAGACATGCAGACAGTGAGGGTGGTCCGGATGCTGCATGTTTTGTCAGAGAGGGAAAGTATCAGCTAAGCTTCATTGGCATAGGAGATGATGTTGCTTCTTTGGATCTGGGTGATGTTAGCGAGAGATGCCATTTGGCGTTGAACAGTGTGGGGCTGAGGGAAACAAAGCGCTTTAGCAAGCGGCCTCCTAATGAGAGACAATAAAAATGTTATGATAATGCTGATGGTTAATGTTCTTCCTAGAGAAAGATCAGAGTTTTGTCTAGTGGAATTTTTGACTCAAGGAAAGGTAGCGCAGAAGGTTAATGTGCCTGCTGCAAAGAACATGTACCTGATCTAGATCACAAAATGCACATGATGTAAATAGGTCAGTGAGTCACTGCTTTTGTCAGAGAGAGCCTTTTGTTACTTGCAGTTTGTAAGTTAAAATCCTAACATACAACAGTGAGCTATTAACTGTCATCTAAGAGCTGCATGCAAACTGCAAGGAAAAAAATGGAGCGTTATGTTTTTTCCCCCCAGTCTTTGTTTGATTACCCTAGTGTTTCAAAAATAAATTGTTATCTTTTTATTTTCAGCATCTGGTAAAGCCTGACAACTTGAAACATTACCACATTTTGGGGCAATTTTTCAGCGAAGAACAAGAGGCCCCAACCTCCTTTGCTGCTCTTTCACCCGGCTACGACCCAGCAAACACCAGTGTTAAAGGTAAGGAAACTGATGCTATATTTTTTTACATGGGAGTTAGGGCTATGTATGTGGTCACTCTCAAGGCTTTCAAGCAGTGTCTGTTTCAGTGCCTCCAGCAACCACTATGGCACAGAGAGGCAGCAGGTAGTAAGGCTGTATTTTTAGCAGTCATGTTGTGCAAAGGGGAACTGTTGGAGATTTATTGCGGTACTGCACAAGATATATGTATTTATACTGAAATTTGATATTATTGCACCGCACCTTATACATTGTACTTTGATTATTGACAGGTTTCTTTAATATATAATGGTAAGGCCAGCATCAGCATAATGAATACAGTACAAGAGCTAATTACAAAGTCATTCCAGGCACGGCCACTTGAAGAGAAACTACATTTAAAGCAATTAGGACCTCATTAGCCTGACATAAACCTACAGAAAACTTCCCAGGACAGAGGAAAAATGTCCAAACGTACATTCTCAAATGCCTGGTACACAAAAGCTGATTGGCTTACAGGGTACCCTTTAAGAAATTCTCTGTTCTGCTTCCCCTGCTTGCTGTTTGATGGTGAGTTTTCTTGGACAAATCAAGGAATAACAGACTTGAAGCATTTGTCAGAAAAAAAAGAAGCATGCATACACAAGAAAGCATATGGAAAACCTGACAAGACTGGGAATGTTGGGGGAAGACGCACCGATTGAGCAGCAGATAAATGATGCATACCGCAAAACAATACAGAAACACAATGAAGCCATTGATAGGAACAGACAGATTCTATCCAAAATAATTGATTGCATTTGTTTCTGCGGTGCTTTCGAACTGGCATTGCGAGGTCATGATGAATCAGAAAGTTCCTCAAAACCTGGGATCTTCAGAGGCCTAGTGGATTTAATGGCAAGCATAGACAAAGAATTGGAAACACATTTAGCAAGTGCTACAGTCTTTAAGGGCACCTCTAAAACGATACAAAATGAACTCCTTGAGTGTATGCTCGAAATTATGAGAAGCCATATTGTGCAAGAGTTGCAAAACACGGACTTTGTGGCCATTCAGGCTGATGACACCACTGATGTGGCCACTAAAACACAATCCGTATTAGTGTTTCGGTACCTTGACAATGACAGAGAAGTTATGGAGATGTTCTATGGTTTCACACATTTATGAAACTCTAGTGCAGAAAACATTACTGCAGCTATACTGTGTCAACCGAACTTAATTTTTTCAGAGCTGCCTCAAAACAAAAACTTATCGCACAAAGCTATGATGGTGTGTCCGTAATGAGTGGAAGCCTTAGTGGAGTACAGAAAAGAATTTGAGATGTGTACCCTAATGCTCATTATGTGCACTGTTACGCCCACCAACTTAATCTTATTATACAACAGGCAGTATCAAAGATAACCAAGACACAAATTTTCTTTCAGGATGTAGGAGGCATGGCAGCATTCTTCTCACGTTCCCCCAAAAGAACGGAAGCACTTCAACTTCATGAGATTGTGGACAAAAGCATTCCAAGGGGATCCTCAACTCATTGGAACATTAACATCCGTACAGTCAACCTAATCTAGAACATAGGGAGGATCTTGAGAAATGTTTTGCCGCCATAGAAGCCAAGAAAAAAGTCAGACTGAACGCCGTGGCTTTGCTAGAACACTACAAGACAGAGAGTTTCAGTTCTTAGTGTTTTTATTTCATGATATAATGGTTGCTGTCGACCTGTTATACCATCAGTTACAAGCACGAGAGATAGATACTGTCAAAGTGCAAGTATGTACCACTATGTTTGTACAAAGCTTAAGCAAAGTGAGAGATGGGGTTGACAATTTAGACAGCAAACTGCCAGAGCATTCTACTTTTTCAAACCGCAGGAAAAACATCACCACTCTGGTCCGAATTGCAAAGGAGATATATGACATTGTAATTGTGCAGGCACAAGAACGTTGTTCTTTCACTAAACATTTGGTGAGTGCCACATTATTGCAAACTAAAGAGTTTGCAAAATATGATGAATCCTTCCCGGAGCATGCTCTGAATGAGGCTGTGGAAGCTTATCCTATGCTCAAAAAAGAGCAGCTGAGAACTGAGTTGACTGTACTGTACGCAATGCCTGTGTACCGGAAGGCCACAAGTGCCTTGACTTTGCTGGCTTTAATACATAAACTTCATATGGAAAAGTCACTTACAGAGACAGTGACTTTACTCAAAATTGTCATTACCACTCCTATGACAACATCCAAGTCTGAACAATGTTTTTCAGCCTTAAAGAGGATTAAGACATTCCTGAGGAACATCATGCTTGAGGAAAGACTCAATGCTTTGGAAATGCTCTCTGTAGAGAGCAAGCTAGTTCCAATAATCCCGGACTTTAACATTAAAGTTATTGACAAGTTTGCTGCTCTTAAAGAGAGACGTGCTGATTTCATTTACAAAAAGTAAACAATGTTGAATGCTGCTACTTTGCGACCAGTTTAGTTGTTTGTTAAATAAAAAACATCTGTGAGGGAGGTACTCAGAAATGCATTGTATCTCGAAGTCTGTTATGAAGCTCTGTGGTTATACTGAATAAGCAGCTACCTATGTTATATTACATCTCTTTATTAATGTAATAACTGCACTTTCACAATTGTTTTATTAACCTTCCTGCTTTCTCAAATTTGCTTGAAAATACTCCATTTTTCTTCTCTTTTTTCAAAATTTTCTCAGGGGGAGAAGCCCCCCCGAGCCCCCCATATTGTGGTTCGGGCTCGCTTGCTATGCTCGCTTGCAACGGTGCAGTATGCCAATCAGTCGCCCACCACTTACAAATGTCACCAGCCGCCCCTGCTTCCCAGTGTTCTCCAGGGGCTGGGAGTCTGCTTCCCCCCACCCCTGTTCATGTGGAAGCCTGGGGACTTCCCCCCCTTGTCTTAACTAGTGCCTGGAGAGTGCTTGATACTCTCCCCACTGGTCTGGCACCAAGCTTGGGAATAGTGTTTGCTTTGCTGTAGATCAGAAGAAGTAGTGTTTTGATTGCATACACCACTACCGTTCTTAGCATTTGTGCCCCGATACTGCAGAGCCATTAACAGCCCTGGGGGAATCACCGCATGGCCAAGGAGCCCTGGGGACACTGACGTTGCAGCAGCCCTCGCCACATGTTTCTGTCGCGGGCTGCCGCTCTACTCGTCATCCAAACTTTCCCTCCATTGCCTAGGAGATCCTAGGTACCCTCGGGGAAGGAGGGCGACTTCCTCATCAAGTGACTCAGCCAGCCCTGGTGCTTTAGTCTGCCCTTTCGCAAGTGCAGCTCTTGCGGAGAGAGGGATTATCCCTCATCAAGTTACACAGCCAGTCCGGGCACTTCAGGCCACCCCTTCGCAAGTGCAGCTCTTCAGGACGGCAAGACCCTGCACACCAGCACTGGGCTGCCTTACAATTGGTCCAAAGCACTTCCTAGGTGTTCCCGATCCTCAGGGACCGTAAACACTTACTGTTAGTGGTCACACGCTCAGGTTCAGGTGTTTTCAACAAAGGAGAGTATCGGGCACATCGCAGTGCTCATTCACTGTGTTGAAAAGGTGAAACGTGCAGCAACGGCCGGAAGTCAGCAGCTGCACCGCGCGTTCGGGGGTAGCTGTCTTTTGATTATTCCACATGCGGGGGGTACCCACCAGCAGTGTATGTTTGTGTGACCTCCTCATGTGGCCTACCTTCGTGGGAGCATTCATGACTCAGCTGGTAGGACTCGAAGGAATCCTTGATGGAGGTTCCAGTCCTGCAGAGTCCATCAAGCAGGCGCGGCCGGTCCATTTGGGCGGTGGTGGTGGAATGTGGGTCAGTCCCAGGCTAAGCATAGGAAGGTGGCCCAGGGAGTTTGACATCTAGGACAGCTGGCAGCTCGGTATTTCCCGGGTCAGGTATGTTCTGTGGAGGAAATTAAACTGTATCAATTTAAACTGTGCATTGCTAGAGACCTCCCTGACCTGCACACACACTGTATCCCAGAGCCGGTCAGTGAACTGTTCTCCAATATCTTGCTCCCACGCTTCCTTACTCCTAAGTGGTCTAGTGGGAACATGCTATCATAATACCCTGTACATATGCATAATAGTATGCTGGAATGTTGCCTAATTGAATGATGGCAGGAGTGGATGGGAATTTCATCCAGATTACCCTTGTAGTGTTTACAAGATTGGCGTATTAAAAAAACTTCCCCGGCACCACCCGGATGTCTCCTGTGTGTTCTTGGAATGTAATAAACATATCTCCCGTGTACAAATCCCACAAGGTATTTCAGAATCCCTCACACCAGTGAGTCAGCGCTGTCACCTCGGATATGAAGAGTTGCAGAGCCCATATATCAAGTTCTCTGTCAAATTGTGGCCTGCAAATTATGCATCACACATTCTGTTCCCAAACTATCCACATCTGTCTGATTATGTAAGGAAACTCCCAGGGAATGTGGCTACCCTTCATAAGCACAGGCAGGAGCGAGGCATCACTGTACGTGCCTTTAATGAGTCTCTTTTCCCCTGTGTCCTCTTCTGTCCTCTTCTGTCCCCCAACAGGTCGCATTTTGTATATGCACTGCATAATAGTATATTTCTTGGTCTGGGAGTTCCAAATACTTCCCTCTTCCATGGGTTTTTTCAGTAGACCAAGCTACGTTTACCGGCCCAAACCAACCTAGCCATAAGACTGTCCAACTGTTTGAAAGAGGCCATTGACAGCGGGCAGAGCAAACTCTGAGGGGGAAACATCCATTACAACGCAGTCATTACAACGACCTACATTTACAATGCAACTGTTACAATACAGCTGCCTTTAAATCGCATGCCATTACAACCCATGTCACTACAACGCATGCCATTACAATGCATACCATTACAAGGCATGCCATTAAAACGCATTATAAGGTAAGTAATGGAGATTTTTTTAGTATTAGGGTGGGTATGGGTTTTGGGGTACATGGGAATAGTAATTTCTAGCCCTTCACTATCCAACACTTTCCCTACTGTTGCACTCACTGGAGTGGGAATAGTAATTGTTATCCCTACACAATCCAATACTTACCCTACTGTTGCCCTAAAAGTATTATGCGTTGTAATGGTAGTTTAAAAAAATGCGTTGTAATTGCATGCGTTGTACAATCATGCAGTTTAATGGTAGTTGCGATGTAAAGACTGCGTTGTAAAAGCGTGTGTTGTAATTGCATGCGTTGTAATATCATATATGCGCTCTGAGTTTGAGACAGCAAGGTAAGAGCATCGTGTTTACGAAAGCCACCCGGCTCATCACTGATAACGGTAACGAGATTCAGAACTCAAGGGAGTTCTGTAAACCTTGCATCACTCTTCCCATATTATTCTCATAATGGTTGTCTGCCGTTTGTGCCACCATAATGCCTACATATCGAAACTTTTCATTCTCCCACTGCTGTCTTACGACCGGCAACTCCTTTAGGATTTTAGTCGCTAATGTTCCTAGGGGGAAGAGCAGGCTTTTTTGCAGGTTTACTTGCAACACCAAGACTATCCTAAGGCTACTCGGTTGCTCTAGAAGCAGAGGGATGGACTCCTGAGGAAGTCTTAAATAGCACAAAGCATTGGCCATATACAGGGAAACAAGGTGTGAGACTTCTCTGATGGTGATTCCCCATTTCAACATTTCTGTGCGAAGTTTTATTGCTAAGGGCTCCACGGCCAGGGCATAGGGGGCTTCATTCCCTACTGGACTGTCCAACTGTTCAACACTATTTTGCCCGTCCATACTCTGATAGTGGGAATAATTTCTCCCACTTGCATAATTCCCTGCCGAACCCCATTCCATACAGTATCTCCCATAGATACTCCCAATTAAGGGTATCAAACGTCTTTTCCAGATCTATTGCCACTGAGGCCATGTTATCCCATCTATCCTGTACTAAGTTATGCACATTGCTATGTTGTGTCCGGGGACAAAGCCACACCCTAACAAGGTTGCCGATTACCGGACCCAACAAGATTGCCAAGGTTTACGTACGATTTTCATGTCAGAGTTTATCCTGGTGATAGATTGATATGCCGCGGGATCCAATGGGTCCCCCCGGGTTTCAATACCATGTGAATTAACTCCCTCGCTCAATGAGGGGGCTGAAACTGTGCTTTCCATAATGTTTGTCACAGTTTTGTTAGAAGGTGTGGCAAAAAACTAGACACAGTTTGTTCCCAAGTGTTTTAGCAGATGGCAACACATTCAGCGCTTCCCAGAGATTTTCCGGAGTGAGGACACCCTATAGTTTTCCCTAAGAGGGTCTGAGAGCCGCGGTATAATCACCGTGTCTAAGTAATTCAGCATGCAGTCAGGCGACCCCTGTTGTATGTGCATTGTGAATACTCAGAAAGTGTGCAATTGATTGCGGTTTGAGTCATGGCATAGCTCCCCCGTGGGCGTTCTTAGGGTGAGGATTGGATTTTAGCTAATGTTCATTCTTCAGCAATCAGGCCAATAATTCTCTCAGTTTATTGCCTTTTCTGTTGAGGCACTGTCTATAATCTCTCAGGGTTTAGCTATCCAATTTATCCAAGGCATCTCCAGGTTCTCTTTTCACTGTGAGGAAAGCCACATTGTAGTTCGGACTATTTCTGGGTCTATTCTGTGCTCCAGTTAGTGAGGCCTCCAATGCTTTCTGGTCAACGTCTCTCTTACCCCATTTAGCTAAGGCCTATGACTTTCCCTCTGAGGACTGATCACATTCATTGCCCCTCATGGAGCTGTCAGTCCAATTATGTTCAAAGTAGTCCATTAGGGTTGTCCCTGTGACTTCCAGCACTGTCGGTCTGAAAGCATGCTGGGTGTTCTAGGGTCTGTAGTCATGCTGTATTCCACTGCTAGGGGAGCATAGTCCAACAATTATCTACTGAGGTATTAGGCGGCACACTATGCATTGCCACTAGTATACGGTCCAGTCTACTGTGTGTGTTGTGGGTCAGAGACGTACAGGAGTATTCTTGAGCCAATGGATGGAGTGTCCTCCATATGCGATTGCAATGAAAATTATCATTGACCTTCCTAGGTGATTGTGTCACTCTTGGTTTTGTTTATGGTCAAGGGGGAGGATCAATCCAGTATGCCATCGAGGACACATTTAAAGTCTCCCACCCATTAAATGGCGTATCCATGTAGTGAGTCAGGAAACCTTGTATTTTGGGAAAGAATGCCATGTTATCGGTGATAGGGGCCTACACATTGAGGTTGATGATATCCCTACCATCTAGTGTGCCTGATATGAATAGCTACCACCCTTTGATGTCCGCTTCAGAGTACTGCAGTTTGAATGGAACCCCTGGTGCAACCCAAACTACTCACCCCTAGCATAGGCAAAATACGTGGAGGCGTAGTGCTGTTCCCTCTATTTATTTGCTAGTTTGGGGACTTTTGTGTCAATGAGGTGGGTCTCGTGGAGGCAGGCTATTTCCACTCCATATCTTTTCAAAAAGGAGACCATCCTATATCTTTTTGATAGAAGCCCAGGCCTCTGACATGATTCCATATTAGTATTTTGTGTTTTGTCATGTGACCTGTGTTGCTCTAGAAGTGTTAGTTGCATGCCCTCCTCTCCTGCCTCTGTTAAGGGGCCACGGCTGGCCCACCTTCACCTCGAGTAACATGCATAACGGACCGAGTTATGTTGAGTGTTCGAGTGGATGCCTGAACTGCTAAGAACTCTGTAGTGTTCATGATACACACAGCGTATGGTAGTAGTATGAGGTCATGTATTAGAATCCCCATATGTAAGACTTAGAATGTTTTGTGAACATTCTAAGTCAGTTGGGAGAACTGCGGTTGATGGTCACACGACTGACAAGGTGGCAGCTCTGTATCTATTAAACAAGCGTCAAACATACTACATATTGTGTTGCTTGTTCTTCAGTGGTAAATAGCTCAACACACACACCCAACTATGACACCCACCCACCCACCCTTGCTGGGTGGACACTATTTAACAACAATAATACAACCGCACTGTGTGTGACCCTGCGGTCATCAGCCTCGTATGCCAATAGTAGCAAGGGCCACTTCCCCAACCGTTAGTTATTTGATATACAGTATTTTCATCTATACTAAATAGGAAGAATATGCGGGTGCATCGATAGCCCTCCTCCAACCATGCAGCCAATCGAACTGAGGTTGACCGAGAAGAATACTCACTCCAACTGCACTATCTAGCCCCAGAAAATAAGCTAGGAAAGACCCTTCTCATCCAGAGATGTTTCCTATTACATGTCTGTCGTATTTTGAGACCTGTCTGCAAGCCCTCACAGAGGAGCGTGCTGGTGATCCCACTCATATACTTAACATGCCATCCGTGTTGACCTCTGGACAATCAATGTTCACTCTACCTTTTGGGGTGAGGGGTGGATTGAGGTGCTGGGTGGGCTGGGCCATCTCCTTCAGAGGGCCATCTGCGCACCATCCCGCCTGTCCCCTATCTCAAGTCACTTCCATATCTTCTTCACCGCTGTGAAAAATGATGCTACCGTTATGCAATAAGCTTTTATTGCTGTCCCAACATGCAGCCCTTTATAGAATATTAATACATCATAAAACAATAGAATGTTCATGAAGGACAATATATGTCCACTTCACAAAGTCATCCTCTTCTTTTATTAGCTGCTCCTCAATAAGATAAGTATATAATTTATGTTACTTTATTATCTGTCAAAGATGCTTGACTAGGCTATTATTACTGATTTATACTGGGTGCTTCCTTGTGTCTGGACAAAACTATACCTCTCTGAAGAACTCTAAGTAGAGCGAAACACTGTGTCAGGGGTTGCTTTGACTCATTTCAAGTTGGCTTGGTTGGTATTTTGCCAATTCAAAGCTGTAATACTGTGCCTGGAGTGGTAATTGGCTTCTGTCATTTTACAGCTCAGCATGGACAGCACTGTGCTAGTCCTTTGCTTAAAGACTTTGCTGTAGAAATGGCAAAATACTTTGTCCCATTCTATCTAGGCATGGATGGCACTGTGCTAATCCCATGCTTAAAGACTTTGATAGAAAAGCAGTCATTAGAGGTGAGCAGATCTAGAGTATTGCTGGTGTTGAGAGTGCTCTATACAGGTGATGCTTTCCACTTAAACTTGAGAACTACCCAGAGTTCTCTGCTTATTTTTTTGCATAATTTATGCAGCAGTCTGTGCCTAAAAAGGGTATTGTTTTGATTTATACCGGGTGCTTCGTTGTGTCTGGACAAAGCTATACCTCTCTGAAGAGCTCTAAGTAGAGCAAAACAGGATGGCTTGGTTGGTATTTTACTACCCAGAGTTCCCTGCTTCTTTTTTGCATAATTTATGCTTCACTCTATGCCTGAAAGGGTATTGTTTTGATATATTTATATGTGTGCGTCTATATATATATATATATATATATATATATATATATATATATATATATATATTCACACCTTTGTAGGAATAATGCCACGTACACCAAAATTCGATTACCAGGGTTCAGTCCTCTTTCTGCACTTTGTCAGCTAAAACTCAGTTTTTGAACAATGATGAAATGCACAGTTTGCACCAGTGTGTGCTTTTTTTAAACAAATTATTAAGATCTCAGCATTACGTTTTTGCTCAACCAGCACCTAATTTGTACTGGAGAACACCAGAGCTCATTTTTGAGGACTGGGAATTTTTCTCATCAGACTTTCATCCAGGGAGACAGAGAAGGCAGAAAAGGCAGAGGAAAGCACGATGACAAAGACGCAAAACAATGAGAAAGGCAGAAACTAGGAAAGGGAACTCACAAGAGTGTGGCACACATAGGGTAGGGGTGGGAGTGTTGGGAGGGAGCATCACGGAGGGTCTAGGTGGGGCAGAGCAACATGGATAGTGGGGATGTGGAGGAGAAGAAACAGGTGAGAGAGCAATGTGGAGCAGGTGGGAAGCAAATGGTCGAGAAAGCAATGGGGTAAGTGAGAGTGAGCTCTACTTGGAAAGAGGCAGGGAGAAGCACATGGGCAACAGTAACCATCCCAGATTGCAGGGGAAAGAAGTGCACAATGGAACGAGCTGGGGAAACACATGCACTCTTGTGGAGTGTTTACTCTAAAAGAAAGAAAGTAGTGCTTGAATAGTAAGCATGGAAGCATAGATACTAGCCAATCAAAAGAGATATTAAAGAGGCTACACTCCATGGAAGGAACAAACACAAGATTGATGACAAGCTGAGTCATGAATAAGAAGCAGGTGAATGAAAGTGACTGAAAAGTCAACTAGTGGTAAGCAATGGGCAAACTCCCCAGCCCCTGTATGCTCTTGGTAATACGACAATATCTCTTGCAACAGACCGCGCATATGCTGCCTAGTAGGCTCAAATATAGAAGGGCTGAGTTGGACTCAAGATTAATCAGCCTTCCTTTTCGCCATTTCAACTCCTAAAAAAAAGTCGTACCTTCCCAGTTTTTTTCCAATATAGCATTGCTTGGACAAAAAATGTATTGAAATCTTTTGTGCAGGGCCAGACGGTCTGTAGTGGGCACCGGGCGTGTACTGGGGGCCCAGAAGGGTGGGGAACAGTTTTTGAGCGGTGGGAGACAGTTTTGTTACTGGGGGCCAGTTTTGCAGCAGTACTGCAATATAGGACCTCTGTAACAAAAGCTGCACCAGTGCTAAAGCAGCAGCAGTGCTGCTTCTGGCAAGCAGCCCCACTTGTATCACATAAATGAATCATTACATTGCTAGAATTGATAAGGAAGTCCATTGCAAACAATAACGTCACATTACATGAATCATTACATTCCAAGAATTGTAAAGGAAGCTCATTGCAAACACCACCAACCCACACCACAACACGCTATGCAAAGGAACACACAAGTTCCAGGCAGAATGCGATCACACACCCCACCACTGTCTGTGCTGCAGAACCACT
This sequence comes from Triturus cristatus, assembly GCF_964204655.1. Lineage (NCBI taxonomy): Eukaryota > Metazoa > Chordata > Amphibia > Caudata > Salamandridae > Triturus > Triturus cristatus. The sequence continues at coordinate 850,016,474 of NC_140590.1, forward strand.
ACAGCGCACCACGTCAAACTAAGCAAATGAACCCACATATTCCAGGCAGGATGCAGCCACCACACACCACCACTGTACGCGCTGCAGAACTACTACAGCGCACCACGTCAAATTAAGCAAAGGGAACATGTGTGTTCCTTTGCTTAATTCTATTACACTCTTAATTCTATTACATCTATTATATCTATTTCATTCTACTACAACACTCACACAGGCTGAGCAGCAAGGAACTAGGAGACACAGGATATAACAATTCCCTACTCTGGTTCTACTCATTGGATATCATTTGCTTTGGTGACATTTTATTTATTAAAATGTATCCTAGTTTTCTAAATTGGTTTGAGATTTTTCTTGTGTTGTGTGCTCACTTTATTAATGTTTGTGTGCTGCATAAATACTTTACGCAGTGTCTCTAAGTTAAGCCTGCCTGCTTTTGTGCCAAGCATCCAGAGGGTTAGGCAAAGGTTAATTTAGTGACTTTTGTGGTTCACCCTAACAGAGATTGTGGATGCTGCCTGAGAGGGGCTTCCACCCCCCTCAACCAATAACCCAATTTCTTAAACCAACCCAAATGTCTCAACAGAAAGCATGTTCATTACCAATTTTTGTGATTGTTCTTCTACTGCTTCTTGGCTTCTTTGTAGTTACGAATCCCGCAATGGTGAAATTGGGCTCAGTCCATGTCTCGTTTTTTCTGCAGTTCTCCTTAAAAAGGGTTCTTAGAAAAAAAAGGCTCTAAGCTGCTTAGTTCCAAGTAGCTGACACTAAAGTCCAGTAATGGATACTTAATGTGCTTTATCAAATGTTAATTGTGCCGTTCCGTTTTTATAGTTATGAGCTTAGAAACTTGACTACTCTGGTATGAACTGCATTAAGAAGTTGAAAAGTACCTTTTCTCCACTGCAGAGCCATATTAGGCAGGATGCGCATGGGCTATTTCTCCTCAAGCAGCCTGAAATATGAGGCTGACTGCGGCCTACGCAGGGGGCCACCCTAAAAGGGCAGCCCTCTTAGTGCCAATTAGGCATATACACCACCCCTCTAGTGATGGGACTCGGGGATGAGTCCCCCCTTGCCTTGGCGCGCTATGTGCGTCACTTCTGGCACACAGAGGTCGGGGACGGTATTTATACCTCCCCAGCCTTTCTGTCATCCTCTTTGCGCCAGACACGCCGTCGACCCCTGGTTCCGCGTCGGGTTCTCAGATCGTCAGTTGGTGGTTGCTGCGGGGCGTTTTGGCCCCTGGGGCAGTTTCTGTTGTCTCTTGGAGACGCTCTATTGGGGCTGGATGACTCTGCCCATAGGTGGGTAAAATCAGAGCTCACCGTTAAGCCCCACCCCTCCTCTTTCTTAAACAAGGATAGTAGAGGGAGCAACGTGCCAATGTAGGTTAGCAGTCGGCCACGGATCACTACACTGTGCGACCAGCGGCGGTGGCATAAGAGCACAGCACGGGAAGACCGCGGCATGGTAAGGCCTGCAGCAAACTTTTCTTTGTTGTGCCCATGGACCTAAGCGCTCTGCCGTGGCTCGTGGGTTGGGCGGTCAAGTGAGCAAAGCCGGCCACTCCGGCCTCCTGTGCGGCAGAGCAATACTGGTTTTGGCAGTGAGGGATATTAAGCAGCAAGGTGGGTGGCCCACATCCCTGCCTGTGATCCACTTGTATCACGGACATGCAGTGTCTGGGGGTGGAAACGTAGCGCGGCATTGTTTTCCGTGAGTCCACAGCTTCTCCGTATCTTTTCTGGGGTGCTGTGGTTCCTGCCTCCGTGGGGCACCCTCCCCCCCACTTCCCAAATTTCAACAGGATGCATTGGCGTGGTTCGCTTGCAGGACACTCAAAGGGTGTGCACTGTCACGGTGTGCACATGTTAGATCCATTCCCTACGTGCACTCTTTGCACCGGACACGCAGTCTGTAGCCATGGGTGCCGCCTTTGGTGTGCCTTGTTTCCCGGTTTGCCAGAGCAGTGTCGGTGATTCTTGCGGTGAGTCCGGGTCTACTGGGGCGTGCTCAGTGTCCTTTGTTGGCTCATAGGTTTATACCAAGAGCATTGGTGGTACACAGCGAGGTGGAGGTTTAGACCCCTGTATTTCAGGGCAGCGCCATTTGTGCCCTTTGTCCCACGCTGGACACGTGGTTGTGTTTCTGGTCTGGTCAGTTTTATCTGCTGAGTGCGGGGGCATTTCAGCCCCCCCTTAAGTCTCCCCCTTCAGTCAGGCGGTGTGTTGTGTTGCGGGGAGAGCGGGAGGAACAATTGAGCGGCATGGTGATTACGATATACGTTTGCTCTCTTTTGTTATACCATATGTGTATATGGTGCTCGTGTTTGTTGCTGCCTTCACTAAGCCCGGGCAATAATGGCACCTTGCAGTGGAGGCGCCGCACATGACCATTAGGCCATGGATCATATGGGCAAAATATTCAGTGTGCAGTGTGACAGTTTGTGTTGCCGGCTGGCCGCTCCACCCGTGGCCGTCCGTGTGTGGAATGCTAAGGGATGGTGCTGCAGCACTGGACTAATGGTGGGGTGCCAGGTTCAGGGGAATCTCCCCCTCTTAACCAGACTAGTTTGGTAGGCAGAGCGCCTCGCTTATTGACCCGTAGGTCTGGAGTCCGAATGAATGTGAGGTAATGTAATGTAATTATGTTATGTAAATTAAGTAATCCCAAACATTCCACTGGTCTAGCCGGGAGGTCTGGGACTATTTGAACTCCTTGTTCGGGCTACTCAGTGCGGCGGTTTCTGAGTAAGTGCGGGGCACTGGCACCAGAACACAAGGTCAGTCCAGTCAGGGCCAACTTGTCTATTCGGTGACATGCGTATGCAAAGACTCATTACAGTTCTTGCACAGTCCCATCATTTCAGAATTGAAGCATTGCCTTAGGTATCCCTGGGCATTAAGGAAGGCCAGACAAGCAGCCAGGGGATAACAGAGCAAGCGCACTCTGTTCTAAGCGTAGTATATTCAGGCTGCATCACCTATACCAAGAAAGCAAGCATTTTTTTAAGTGTTGGGTTGGACCCATACAGGACATCAAGGAATAATTTAGATATACTAACTTGCCCACCCGCCAAAACATCTTGGCCATCCACCTTGTTGTTCACCGCAACTGCACATGTGAGCGTTTCAATTAACTGTGCATAGTTCATTCAGATACACAGTATCATTTTAATTTAAGTAATCGCTGTAGTTGCAAGTTGTAAGCGTGAGATTCCCTCAATGTCAGCACCTGCCCACATTGTCAGCAATGAAGCTGCCTGGGAAGTCTGGGTGCAGAGGAGGGATGTGGAATTGATTGCCCACTTAGCAGTCTGACTATTGCACAGGAGGATGGAGGTTGAGTCAAGAGACACGGTTGGTGTGACGGCAACGCTATACTGTCAGCTTATGCTGGGTAGGAGGTTCCGCATCACCAACCAGAAGGGTGTCAAGTGGCAAAAAACAGTAAATAGGTTTAACACATGTGTGTCTCTGACCTTACTTCTGTGTAGAGCCATTCTCATTTAGAGGTACGCCCAGGTGAAAATTGTGTGCTTCTTAAGGTTCTCATGAAAGATGCGATGTGTGGTATCTTTTCAAGGGGAAGAGATAAAAGTTAGGCACTTAATCACTTACAACGTTGCACATTAAGGCGGGCAGTGTGTTATTGCAAGTTGCAACCGGGAGATTCCATCATTAACGTCAGCAGCTGCGCACATGGCCAGCAGTATGCAGCCTGGGAAGCCTGGGGGCGAATACCACAGATTAAACTGTAAAGGCAAAATTCCTGTACGAAAGGAGGGATAAATAGCAAGTACATGAGGACTCCCTGGCTTACTGTCACATATTGCATGGCGGGATAGTCAACAAGGTGGGACAGGCTATTGGGTATGCCTTGGCAGAACAGTGACACACACTTCACACAAACTGGAGCCCCTATAAAAGATAAATGCTGGAAACACAGACTGGGGTACGTTGGGCTCAAAAATCCTCTTCACCAAGCTGCTGGGCATTTTGTTGCCAGGTGTCGTTGAGTGACAGGCAAGGGCATTAAGGCGCGGTATTAAGTAACAAGGTCCTTTGCAGGGATGCAGAGGGGTCCCAGCGGATCCACTGAAGGTGGGATGCAGCTAAACATGAAACTGGGAATCTTGGATTCCGACACCCTTGCTGGTTTAAACAATTAGGGTCACATCTGGATAGCAGGTACTGTGCATCTGTGATCGGATGGCAGTTAAGCAAGCCTGGTGAGCTGCGTAAGTTGTCACTCAACAAAAGGGTGCAGTGTCTCCAATAGTAGGCACAATACATATATTCTTTCAAACCAGATTTGACACCATTAATGTGTTGACCAGGGTTTAGCAATCAAAGAGGTCTGTGAAATTATCTGGTCAACAGGGCGAAGTAAGTGCACTCCAGAACTGAGGGTAGGTGACATGTTGCTTCATTTAAGCTCAAATGCCCCGCCTGGATAGCTATATTAGCCAGGCTAGGTGGGGACGATGTCAGACAACATATTGTGCTGCTGTCCCAATGATTGGGGAAACAAGGTGTCAAGCACAAAAGGCTACTATGGAAAAAGGACATTGACCTGTCCAGTATTCAAGAAAATTAAAATTTAACGGAGCAGGTAATTTTCCACTGCTCGGGCTGCACAGGGTGGTTAGTGTGGACCCCCACATTTGGAAATAATCTAGTATGGGTGTAAACAAGGGCTTAGTCAATCCTGAATAATAAGCATGGCAAGGGCATGCGAACACACTTGCTCAGTGTCACATACTTCTAGTTATGAACATTCCTGTGCGCCATGATTTAGCAATCAAAAAGGTCTGTGCAAATGTCAGGTCAACCGCAACATAATATGTGCACTCTGCTCCATTGGCAGGTTACAGGTTGCTTCAGTTAAGCATAAAACTTCTCGCCTTGATAGCCAAAGTAGACAGTCGGGTTGTGGGAGCGGTCACCTAACAAGTGGGCTGCTGTCCCATAGATTGGGGACACAGGTGTTCAGGCACATACAGTGCCAGAAGGACGGCAAATACAGGTTACAGAAGATTCGAGCCTACTAGACTAGAAAGGTCATATAGCCGTGGTTAAGGCTAGACCTCCCTTTCCCACAGAACAGGTGTAATTTCTGTAAGAAATAAGGTATTCATGGCAAGTACAAGAGGACACACTTTCTTATTGTCACCTACTCCTAGTTCATCAGATAGTAGCCTGCCAGGGGCTTTTCAGGGACACACAAGAGCATAATGGAGTTGCATGAGGTAGGAGGTAACGTGCGGTGAGGCAGTGTGGTCCCAGCTGGCCGCAAAAGGGGACTGCGGCAATACTTGCAACTGGGAATATTAGATTCTAACAGTATCGCACAACTCCCTGGCCATGCGGGGTATGTATGTCCCACCTGGAATTTTAAGGTGACCAAAAGGTAAGCCGAATGCAGTTTTGATTTAAGGGAGGACAATAATTCCAGGGATAACAAAGTGAACTAGGTCTATAGCTGGATTGAGCTCCAAGGGACTCCTGATCAAACATTAGTTAAGCAAGTCTGGTTGACGGAGGAAGTCGTCACTCCGCCCAGGGTGCTGTGGCTGCACTAAAGTGCTGCAATACAAGCATTCTTGGTCGCCATGTTTGAGCAATTGAAAATGCCTGTACAAATGTCCAGTCAACTTCAACGAAGTATGTGCACGCTGCTCCCTGGGCAGGTTACGGGTTGCTTCAGTTATGTATAAAATTCCCCGCCCTCATAGCCATAGTAGACAGGCTGGTTGTGGAAGCTGTCATCTAACAAGGGTGCGAATGTTCCAAAAATTAGGGAAACAGGTGTTAGGCTCAAAAGTGCTAGAGGGATAGCAACCACAGGTTGCAGGAGGTTGGAGCCTACATTAGCTAGAAGGGTAACATTGCTATGGCTAAGAGTAGAACTCCCTCCTGGGTGGCCATCACATTCCTACAGGTCATGTGAAGCAGTCGAACAGTCCCGGAGAAGGATGAACAGACCCATGCGCAAGTTCTCAGAGCCATGGGGCTTTGCTTCATCAGGCATGGGATAATCCAGACGAACACCAAAGGTGATTGTGGAAAGTTGGGGGTGCACTTGTCACAGGTGGGAATGGACCTGTTCATACTGGAAATGGAGGTGGCCCGGGAAATAGCAGGTTCCAGGTAAGAATTTAGCTGTATTGGTGGGGGGGCTCTCTAGGCGACAGGGGCTGCCTCCAGGGCTGTGGCGGAGGGGCGATCTGGAAGCATATGGGTACAGAAGGGTACCTCTGCAAGAGCACAATAGGGGTGCCAGAGCCAAATCCCAGGAGCCTCATGGGAGGTTCCTGGAAGAATTACGTCGGCGCCCCGTTAGTCCTTCGGGCAGTTGTGGGCCTGAACAACCGGGGCTTGCCTTGCTGCGCTCCGCCCTGAAAGGGGCGTGAGTAATAAGGGACCAATGTGTCACGTGATGTGGAAAGAGGATCACCCCATAAGGTGTAGCACTGATTGGGTTCTCCACAGTGCTTGGCTCATCAGGCGGGCAGAGCAGCATAGGTTGGTTACCGCTGTCTGCCCTTGGATAGCCTGTAAGATAACCCACCATATTGCATACTTTTGTATGGAATAAACCTGCAGCAATAATTTTCCCAAACAAAAAAGTTGTGTTGTGTATTTATTTATGTCATCATGAATGCTCTGACTGTGGGTGGGAAGTGTTGCCAATAATGGTACTATGCAATGGAAGGAATATGTAAAACTGGCCTGGTCTGTCCAGCTCTTGCAACGAATCCCAGCAGTCAACTAAGAAAGAAAATCAAAGCCGGTTCAAGGAATATATATTTGGGCCTAGAGAGTAAGTCCCTATTATAAAGCAAAACGGAACTGGAAAAAAGTAAACAGAAAAATATACATCAAACACCCAATAAAGATATAAATGTATGGATATATATACCTTTTTTATTTGTTTTTTTATTTTTAATTCAGTAATTCATTTTAGTGATTCATTTTCATTGATACAAAAAACATTCTTAATCTAATAAATACATATCTGACAATAAAACATACATTTGGAGAACATCAATATATATATATTCAATCATAAAAAACAAAGTTCAAGGCCCCGTAAACAAACAATCAGATTCATACATCTACTCATTCAGTCTAAATCACATTCATCAATACACATCACAAAATAAACTAAACTAGATTATCCTTGGGTATATAGGTGGATGTGATCGTTGGTGTATCTTCCAACGAAAGCCAGATGGTACTTAAAGAGGAAGGAGGTCACCGAATCAAGTGCCAACGCGCGTTTCGGTATAGGATCCACTGAGGGATCCCACCTTCATCAGGGCGTGGACCAAGGATAATGGGGGGCAAGAACAAACCTAGGAATTTAGGGAAATAAACACAAATAAACCAAATATAACAAAAACAAATTCCAACAATAATAAGCAGTATTGAACGCATTTTTCTTCAAAAAAAGTGGGCATTTATCTAATTAATACAAAAACAATTTCCAGTTACTGATAGATGCAGATCAATCACAGAATTATTTAACACGGCCCGATGGGTCCTGGGGTAGCTCAAGCAGACATTCACCAAAAGAATATCAAAGTCGTGTGAAAAGGTATAGTAAGACCCAGCACCAAGATATGAACAAAAGAGATTACAACCATGACAAGAAGCATCCAATAGATTTGTTGAAAGATTAAGAAAATAATAACAGGAAAACAAAAAAGCACCTATATCAAACTTCCAGATTAGGGGGTGTGAAGACGGAAATATACACCCGTAAGTGATAGGGGGATTAACTAAAGCTGATACATACTGGGCACAAAAGTCCTTGATAAAACGTGGGTGCCAATCAATCGCACCTATAATCAAGACGTCGTCAGAGGTCGGACGGAAGCATCCCGTCTTCTCTAAACAAAGGAAATTACATTGGTTATTAAGAACTATGTAATAAAGGGAGAGCCTTCAGGTGGTACGGGCAGGTCACACTGCCTTAAAAATTGACTACATAAGCCAGAACTAAGGTTGACAACCTACTTAGCTCGATGAATACAGCAAGTAGAAACAAATAGCCGAAGCTGTACAATGGGTAACATCAGGCCAGCGTGCGTGGGGAAGCAGGGGTATGTGCTTGAGGATCGAAGACCAGAAACGGTAACGGTAGGATTGTATGCACAAGCATCTGTGGGGAAAAATGAATAAAAACGAATCCCAGCAGGCCACAGACTCTGAAAGGTTGCCATGGTTCACATCAGTTGTAAATCTGGAGATTATGTTCAAGTCTTCAAAAAGTGTCAGCGCCAACGCAGACTCTGTTCTACGACTGTATTCTTAAGCAAGAAAACCTTTATTGCAAGAAAAGTGATTTTGCTTGGTCCCCAGTTCAACATTTGTGGCTAGATTATTCAAGTGAAAAAGTGTGTGCGGCACAGGAAGGATTCAGCCTGGTGGTTGACCTCTCTGTTGGCCCCTATCTTTATACAACCATTACACATCACAGATCTACACGCACAGGGCGCACATCACAAAGTCACTTGTGCTCGTAAATTTGCTTATGAGCCAAATGGCTGGATTTACAACTTTGAGGTGTTTAGAAATGGTGATGGTGTAGTGCTTTAGCTACTTTGTAACATTAACCCAATATTGTTTAATATTTTGCAAGAGTAAATCCCACGCAAATGGTGTGTAGTGAACATTCCAACTCTCCAAGATGGCCACCAGGTGAGGAGCTCCGGCCGGGAGCTCCCGGCCAGGAATTGCCGATTTTGGCTTAAATCCCCATTATTCCCAGGAATATTTCCCCACCTAGGACCACTTTTATTCACCTGGGATCTCCCGTGACTGTTTTTCGCCATTCTCCCTTTTCAGGACTCTAAACTGCATTTTATGCTCTTACTGTGGACCTCGAGACGACATGGCCAATGCCTGGTGGAGCCGCTTGGTTCGGCTAGAGAGGAGTCTGGCTCGGGTTTCTCCTGTGGCCGTCTCCTACCCAGCCGGTCATTGGGGCATGGCATTACTCGTTCTCTTTGCTGCTATTCTTCCTCCTCCTATCTCCCTCGGATTGAATTGCCGCGGATTGTTGACACCGGGACGAGCCTTGGCGTGGCTAAGGCTTAATCAGATATCTTCGGATGGCGGCTGAGTGTTCAGGGGCGAGATTTCACCCTTCCGGACCGTCCCCTTGCCCTTCGGGTTGGGAGTAGTGGTCTGCACCGACGCCTGATCCCTGCCACGATGGGATGAATCGACGGTGAATGCCACAGTGTTGCTGGTCCGGTGCACCTGAATGCCTGCCTGCTATCTTACGACCAAGGGGAGGGCTCGCTCTCCTAGTCCCCGCTACTGCCTGGCTGCCTCCCTCCATCCTGGACGTCTGCTTGGGTGTGCTTCGCCTCAGCTCTAACATCTGGACCCGTGAGTCCTTCCCAGGTACTGGGGCACAGTGGCGATTAATATACTCGGCGCAGTGGTGTAACGCTCCTGGTTTTGCTGTTCCTTCCTGTACCTGAGAGGTGCACCCCCCCCCCCCCCCGGACTTCGCTGCTGCCTCCCTTTTCTCCAAGACTGCTCCCTAACCCCCAGGCTGATTTACCGGATCTCGCGCAATAGTCAGTCCACGCCAGGTAAGTTAGCGTAAAAGGCCATTTATTAGGACAGGGTTGGACAATCATAACCAAACATAACACAAACCCCCCAACAATCCCCAACAACATAACTTCTCATTTTCCATACTCTCCCAGACTCCAAATACTCCATCCCCACTTCACACCGCACCTCCTCACTTATCCCATTCGCTTCCTCACTTCTCTTCCAAACTCCCCCATCATCTCCATTCGTCGTACAGTGGTCTGACGCACCCCCACCTTTCACCAGTATCCCCCTCCTCGGAAGGGTGAGTATGCCCGTCATGGACTCCTCCCCCCTCCCCAATCCGCCAACCAGGGAACCCCCGGAGGGCGGTTACCTGCCCCACCCCTCACCAGTGCACCTTTCGCCCTCACTCTCTCCGACACCAGATAGGCTCATTCCACAAACCACTGATGAAATCCCTCAGCTCCATCATATAGTACGCGTTGCCTATGTGCGAAAGGTGCACTCCATCATCCCTAAAAAGCAGGGGCTCCTCGAGCCGCAACCCGGTGTGCGCCAGCACCTTGATTCCACAGTTCTCACAAAACACCCGCATTGCCCTATTCAGCTTCCTCCGGGCTCGTTCCACCGCAGCGGGCTTCAATGCCCCCCTCCAAATCCGTCGAGGAATGAACTCAGTCCACACAATACAGGCGCCAGATAGATTGCGTTTCATCGCCTCCAAGTCCCGTTGCATCAAATAAAGCAGCGACACCCCCGATTGTTTCACCAGATCATTCTCCCCCAAATGGATGACGAGCAAATCCGGACAGCCTCTCTGTGAAACTTTCTTCGTCAGCCAGGGCAATAGTTCGCCCCAGCGCATCCCACTCCTGCCCCACCAAAATACCTCGTGACTGCTGCTTCTCAGGCTCAGGTTATGTACACCTGCCTGTCGGAATATTTTGAGGCCCAATGCACAAATGAGTGTCCAACAATCCAAGTAACCGTCTTGGCTCCCGGACCCCCAACACAACCTACAAAAAAAAAGGGGAATTAGAACACTAAATAGAACAGACACGCTCCAACCGCCACGCGCCCCTACACCCTACTTCCTGACGTACCGCTCGCAGCAGCGCGACCTCCATCTACCAATCCGCCTGATCTTGTCCCAGGACAACCCCAGCTGCGCCGCCGCCGCGCCGATCCGGAAGGAGTGCGTCCCATACCCAGCCGGGTCCCTACCTAGGCGCCTCAATGCCATGCGCAAAACCGCCAGCAGCTGGAAAGCCGTGACCCTCTTCCCGGAGGCATGACAGAAAATCTCACCCACACTCCGACTGACCTGCCCACAAAAACTGCTCCATTCTCGCACAGGGCAAACTCCCCCCCCCCCGACTCGCACAACCACACCCATGTTCCTCTTCCAACCTGGTCAGTTTTTGACCGTCCCAGCCAGATCCCCAGGCGCGTCCCGTCCAAACGAACATCCTTAAATCTCATCCCCGGTGCCCCCCTACCCCCCAACAACTCCGAAACCCAGAAAGCCCCAAAGAACATCCAAGTCATGCATAACCGGAACAACGCTAGCTCAGCCAAATCGTAACAACAACAACTCAATTCCGCCAAGATGTCCAACAGCAACTCAAAGGTAATCGCCTCCCGCACAGTCACCCCCCCCCACCCCTCCCGCTCCCTGCCCCAGCCCTTTAGCATCCTACTCAGCAACTCATTCCTGGCTGGGTCAAAACCCAAATAAACCATCCCATAGAAAGAAATCCGCGCCAATTTCACAGCAATTGTCACCGGCGACAAACCCCTGTCTATGCAATGCAACACATACCTCATCACACCCTCCTCACACTCCCCTCGAGACATACGCCAAGCATCCTTTGACCATCCCAGAAAAACACCCAGCTCCACCCAAGCGAAACGGTACGCCCGCCTTGTGGACTCTGCAACAGACTTCTCCACCAAACTCACCACTCTCACTCCCCCCAGCTCCAGATACCCTCCGGCACCTTGGTCTTGACAACCTCCGCTCCGGGCGCCAACCTTCGGAAACGCTGCCACTGCGAACGAGACAATGCATCCGCAATGTCATTGCTAGCGCCCGGCACATGCTTCGCGCGAAACAGCACAATGAAACGCAAGCACAGCAGCATGAAACTTCGCAGCAAGCGCAGTACCCGCAGGTCCCTTGCCCTCTGATGATTCACCAGGTCAACCACCGTTCGGTTATCCACAAGGAACAGCACCGATCTGTTCTGGAATTCTTGTCCCCACACCCGCAACGCCACCACCAGCGGAAAGGACTCCAAAAACGCAATACTCCTGCCCTGCGTCAACCAGTGCGCCGGCCATTGCTCCGCACACCACCTTCCGTCCCAGAAAACTCCAAAGCCGCAAGCCCCAGCCGCGTCCGAAAAAATCTGCACCTGCCATACCATGTTGTCGTCCGCAAAATCCAAGGAGACCCCATTGAAGTCGCTCAAGAACCCCCGCCAGACCCGCAGATCCGCCCGGACACCCATGGAAATCCGCACCCTGTGGTGGTGCAGCACAGCCCCCGACATGGCCAATCCCAGTCGCCTGCAAAACGTCCTGCCAGCCCGCACCACTCGACACGCAAAATTCAGCAAACCCAACAACCGCTGGACGGATCTCAAATCAATCTTCTGCTGCAACACCACCTGGCCCAAAAATTCCTTCATTTCCTCCGCCTTCTGCTGGGGCAGGCGCGCCACCCACTCGACGGAGTCCAATTCGATCCCCAAGAAAGCCAGACAACTGCTTGGCATAGCCGTCTTCTCCGGCGCCAACGGAACCCCAAACTCCCCCGCCATCCGCTGAAACTGCCGCAAAGCCTCCCCGCACTCTCCCGACTGTCCGCGCCTGACGAACAAGAAATCATCCAGATAGTGGGACACCAGCCGGTGCCCCGCCCTGTCAGTGAAGGCCCATTGCAGGAAAGAACTGAAAGTCTCGAACAATGCACAGGATACCGCACAACCCATGGGCAAAACCTTATCCACAAAGATCGCCCCCCAAACTGCATCCCCAGCAAAGGAAAGTCCGCCGGGTGAATGGGCAGGAGGCGAAACGCCGACTTGATGTCACACTTAGCCAGTTCCGCCCCCCGCCCACACACCCTCACCAGCTCAATCGCATCATCCACCGACGCATACAGCACCCGGGAATCCTCCTCCGCGATGAAATCATTCACCGACAACCCCTCGGGCCACGACAAGTGGTGGATCAAGCGAAATTCCCCTGGTTCCTTTTTTGGCACCACCCCCAAGGGGAATATGATGAGCTCCAGCAACGGCAATGTGTCAAACGGGCCGGCGATCCTCCCTTCCAGAACCTCCTTCTGCACCTTCGCCTCAACCACCCCCGGCAAATCCTTCGCCGACCTCAAATTCTCTGCCCATCTGCACTCCCGCGGTCCCTGGTACCCCACCCGAAACCCTTCGGTGAACCCCCAGTACAGCTTCAACGCCGCCTCCCGATCAGGATAGCGGGAGAGCCAAGGACCCATGGCCTCCACACTAACCGGCGTAGGAGCCCTTTGGCCCAGCCTGCCCCCTGCCCTTGGTAATCCGCCACTGTTCAGAGGGAGTGGCCGGTGTAAAACATTGTGTGACCGGGTGCCGCCCTCCACACTTAGAACACTCGTGTTTGAACTTGCACGGGTGGCGGGTGCAGAAACCCTTGTTAAAGTTCCAACAGGCCCCTGTGGTGGCTCCCCCGCTCTTGGCCGGCTGTCCTGTTGCGCCTGCAGCGGCAGCCTGCCCTCCTGCACCCCCGGCTCCACTGGGTCCTCCTCCCGCCCCCGTCAAGGCGGGACGGGACTGAAAAGGCCGATATGACACTGGAAGCCCGCTAGCCGTATGCGTGGATGCGGAGGACTGCGTCGAAGAAATCCACTGCACCCACAACTCCTGGTCTACCTCACCCCAGGGCTTGTCAGGATTAACGCTGATCCGAGCCCGAAACTCCTCATCGTAACTGAGCCACGCGAAACCCCCAAAGTGCATCTGCACCTTGCGGATGATATCCATATATTTGAACAACGCAATCGCCCTATCCTGATGTTTCTCACAATAGATGCTCGCGTAAATCAAGAAGGCCGACGTCCAATTCTCCATATTCACCGGCACCCGCGGCCATCTCGTCAACTCCCACTCCTTTTCCTTAGACCCCTCCTTAGCCTGGATTTCCCGGTGCAACAGCTTGAACACATCCACATACTCATGCTTCCAGATCTTCGCCCTCGTTTTTTCAGACAAATGCGACCCCAAAAGCATCGCCAGGCCCATATAGGGCAACTTCTTCTTGTGCTTCTCCCCCCCTCATCCTTCCCCTCTTTCTCCCCCTCCTTGTCAGTCTGCACACCGGCCCCCACGAGCCGTTTCCCGTCCCCCTCCAGGGCCGCCGCCTTAGCCGGAACCGTCTGCTTTACAGCATCTCCCTCCCTCCTCCCTCACCGACCCATCCCCCACCCCCACAGACCTGCAGGACTTCCGACGCCCCAACCTGTCCCCCCGTCCCACACCTCCCACCATGCTCCCTCACCTGTCAGAGTGCGTGGCACCGCCTGGGCCCGCCCGCCGGGATTCGGGGCTTTCGTCTTCACCACTGGCATCGTGCTGCAGCTGGCTTTTTGCACCTGTAAAACACCAAACCTCCGCGTTGCCTCCAGCCCCTTCACGTCTCGCACTTCACCTTATTCCAACTCCTCACTTTCTGACTCGTAATCCAGCTCTTCATCCAAGTCAACCGCACCAGACTCCATCCGTATCTCACGCACCACTTGTTTCACACCTTTGCCTTCCTCGCCCTGCACAAATTCATACTCCGGGGCCGATGATGCCCGCTCCCTCGATGGAGGGCAGGCCGCCGCGGACCCCCTGCTGCTTCGCCCGGCGTCTGAAGCCGTTGTGCGCCCCACCGGCCTACCCTGGCCTCTACCAGCAAACAGCGCTGGCTTGGATCCCCCCTCCCCAGGACCGGCATAGTCCGAGGGGGCCCCAGTGCCACCAGGTCTCTGAGACGTCAAGTCAGTCCCTGCCTCGTCCACCCATATCCACCACCCGCGTCCCGCCGCCGGCCCCGCACCCCTTTCACGCGCCGCTGCCCGGTCCACCGCCCGCGCCCCCCCCCTGGGGCACCCCTTCTCTTGCCGCGCACATCTCCTCCCACCGGCGCTCCGTCTCCTCAATCAATCTACGCTGCTCCCGGATGCGCTCCTCCAACGACATCCCATCCCACTGGTCCTCCCACCAGACCTCACCCCTGCCCGCCACCTTCGTCCCGCGGCCGTGCCCCGCGCCCCCAGTTGCGCCTGGCGCCTCACGTCCCCCCCCGGACCCCCCCACTGCCTTCGCCGGGCCCTTGCCCTTGCCCTCCCGCCCCCCAGCCTTCCCCTTGCCCCCACCCAGGGCGTCCGGGGGCTGGCCCCTACACCCCCCTCCCTCCGCCCCAGCCGACTCACTGCCAGATAGGTACAGGCAGAACTCCTTCCCCACCGGCTCCTCAAATTCCCCCTCCTGCTCACTATCGTCGCTGTACTCCACCAGGACAGCCCCACTCCCCTGCCCAGTCGCCACTGTCCCCCCTCGGTCCCTCCGTCCCCCTGCCAAGGACACCCCCGGGGTACCCCCTGCCCCTCCTGCGCCAACACCCACGCCCCCCCCGCTCCCCCCTCACACCCGCCCACCGCCCCCAGCGCAGGGAGGCTCAGACGCCGGTCCCCATGCTTGTCCCCAGAGCCTGCCTTCCTGCCCCCCCCCGCGCCGCTGGCGCATGTTTCTTGGAAGGGGGTTCCTCCAGACATGCTGCCACTGCCGCCGCCACCCCCGCGGATGCCGCTCGCGGTGCCCTGGCCATGCCCACCCATGCCTGCTCCAACACCCCCGGCCTCAGCAGGTCAGCCCTCCCAGCGCGCCCAAGGAGCTGCAGCGCCGCGCGCACCACCGTCTCATCCGGCACCTGTCCCCCTCCTACCTCCATCGCCGCTCGACCTCCTTCGCAGACGCACGCTCCGCCTCCGCCGACGCCCACGCCGCTCTCAGGCCGCCACTCGTCGCCTGACGGGGCCGCCTCACGTCCGCTGCTCCGCCGCCCGCAGACCCGATGTAATCCGCCAACAACAGTGCTCGAGCCCCCCGCGCACGGGTCAACCAGGCTCAATACGTGCCCCACCACGCCACCACGATCCCGCAAAGGCCTACAAACAACCCCCAAAAAATCCCCACCTCCCAAAGCTCAACTAACTGGCCCACCCTGAGGCGCTGGGGAAAGGAAGAGGAAGGACTTCCTCTCCCAGCCCCCTTTAACCTCTTCCCTTGACCCCACCCCTTATCCCACCCCTTCCTCCCCTGTCCTTCCTTGCGCGAAATCCCCGGGGGAAGACTAGTCCGCTGACCTTTCTTCCCCCGGGGGCCGCATTCCCCTTGCGGATCGTCGACACTGATGCCCCGTGGTCCTGAGCCTGTGCACGCCCTCTACAGCCTTCCGTCCACCTTTGGATTTGTGGCTTCGCCCCCCCTCTGACTCTACTAAATTCAATCCTGCTCTCTGGTCTTCCTCTAATAATTTTCGACTTTTGTGCACCCCGCCATTTTAGTGTTGGTCTCCGTCGATTCCCGTGACCCTGACCCGCCATCTTGTTTGACCTCTGTCCTTCCCCTCTTCCCTCCTGACTCCCCCTGATGACCCCTGAACGTTTTTCTCTTTTCTTGCTGGACTGCCTTAACACCCACTCTTGTCCCCCTTTGTCTTTTCTTCCCCCTTTGATTTGCCACTTTCTTTGTAATGACTGTTCAACAATTGTTTAATTTATTGCAATCCGTTATTTGTGTTATTGTTCCTTGTAACTCGCTATTTTTGTTCCTCATGTAAAGCGCTCTGATACCAACGGGTCAGCGCTATATAAAACTCAAATAAATAAATAAAAATTCCAAGCCAGGGTTAGCCTCAAACACTCACGCCCTAATGGGCAGAGATGTATTCCTGTCAAGGGCAGGAGTAACTGCCTTTGCAGGGTGGGAAGTGGAAAGGAACATTGAAACACATCACGGGGGTTTAGGGACAGAGTTTCACCACAGTGAAAATATGAAAACTGAGTTTCACCACAGTGAAAAATATGAAAAACTGAGAAAAATATGTGTCACTGCACAAAGTTGCCGACGTTTCAGGAGGTGGATTTTACACTATGGAAAATTATGGTGACGGAAATTTGAATGTGCAGGTGTAGCCAGTAATTCATACAGGAATTCATACAATTGTTTATGGGCATACCTGGAAAAATTACCCTAATGGACATTTTTAGGTGAAAACCAGAAAGTCATAAATCTGCTCCAAACTGTCATTTGGGCCCATCAGAGAGCAACTGTGTATTTTGAGGGCGGGGGAGGGGGGGGGGGTCAAGCAGGGGGCGTGTATCCACTGAGTGCATATTCATTGGTCTTCTCTAGCTTGGAGGATGACTTGTAGTGACAGCAGGTACCAATAACAACCATTAACAGTGGGGATGTACAGCACACAGGGGCCAGAACTGTCCCCACCTGTGATCTGGGTCAAGGCAACTGTAAGGTGGAAGCAGATGAAAAGGCTCATGGGTGTGCTGCTGTAGAGGTACACAACCCCACGGCCTATTCCCTACTTGTCCCAATATGCCCACACATTTCATAACAATTTTCACCAGAGCAAGCTTAAAGGAAGATGTATTTACTTTTCTTATTTGGGGATGAGACAGCCTTGTTCCTCTCATTGCTCTGGCGTCCTTAAACTGTTTACCTCGTGAAAATCCAAATTCACAATTGTTGCCGAACGGTGAGTAATTTCCTATGGAGAGTAAGCTTCTAAACTTTGAGCTTACAAATAACCTCCTAAGGCGTTGCAAGAAAAAGCTAAAGACCTTCTCCTTTTCAAGATTGTGTACATTGTTCCTTGGCTGACTGCATCCTCCTGGATCCTGGATGTTTACAGTGCATTTGGCTGAACTGGACAAACTTTTATATTTATCTTTAACACGCATTTTGTGTGCTGGACTTGATGCAATAATCCCAAAATAAATGTTCATTCAATCAAAATAAGGGCGAGGCGTCCAAAGAATCACCTGAAATCCTGATAGAAACAGACACAGTGCATGAAATAATTAATGGCTCACAAGTGTTTGATTTTGACTGAAGCCTATATAGATGTGGCTGCATCTGCCACAACAGTATAGACTCCGTGCGCGACTCTGACCAGGGAGATGCTGTTGGAAGATTTAAACAAGGATATGAATATAGATCTGACGGGGAACACTTGGGTGTACAAATGTCAGAAGCACAGGAGGGTGGACCTATACCAACAATGTTTATTTATGTATTTATTATGCGTTTTATATAGCGCTAACCAGACCCGAAGGTATCGGAGCGCTTTACAACAAGAATGATTCAAATTATACATTAAGCAATTTAGTATATAAAAAAATAAAATTTAAAAAATGTCACTCGTAAGTAAGATATCGCAGTGGACTGTACAGCATAATTACTTAAAACCATGACAAAATCATTTACAAAGCAAGGGCCATCACACTCCCATTGATGTAACATTTGCTCTGATAAAATTCATTTGAGTATATTACAAATTTGGGGACGACAAGTTAAAAATATCCAGATTTCAAGCAATTGCCTGTTTCAATGAGATTTAAATACCTAAATTACTGTAACTATAAAATATACTAGCAACTAAAAGCTTGATATCACCAATTGAATGTCAAGCCTCTCAAACGACCAGTTTCTCTGGGTTAGTAGTCTATGATGTTTAGTTCATTCCCTCATTCTTTGATCTTTGGCTGTGCTGCACTGAAAATGTGTAAAAGAAAATAAAAAGTAAAAAAATGGTGTTATATGCCCCATATGAACACAAGGGTAAGTAGTGGTCAGGTGAGTACAAATCTTCCTGCAAAATACTGTATTGACAGATACAGCTGATATGACTGAAAATGAAAGCTTTTGTTCACATTTAAAAATCTGGAAAAACTAACATTGAGAAACATGCAGAGGTAATGCGAATCAACTTTAGGGATATGACAAAACATTTGAAGAAAAACAATACAACCAATATCAGATCTTTTTAATGCCTCAAGGGCAGCTAGTCCATGTATTATTGATAACAACAATGTTTTGAAAATAACAATTCTTAGATTGTTATAAAGATTCAATATTATCTTTATCTGAGATTCACCATCAAGACCAATGTGGACTCTTCCATTTCGCAAGTCTCCCTTCCTCAAATCGTTTTCTGTTACGTATGTCACAAAAGCAAAACAATTATACATACACACCAGCATCCCCTAAATAAATTATCACAAATAGTGCATGTTATTAATACTCAAAAGCAAAGCTTTTGAAATAGACTTGCCAAATTAGGCAAATTGGGTTTGTTCATACATGAAAGCAATTAAAGCACGAGGAGCTGAAGAGCAGCACTAGATGATTTAATGTACAATTCTTAAGATTGCCCAAAGGATTAGAACATCATTTAACCATGTAAATTAGTCTCTCAATGAAATTCTCTACGTGTATTGAGAGCGGAAATTGTGAACAGTACAAATCCTATTAACCACAGAAATGCCTCTGTTGATACAATTGGTGGCCTTTTACCATCACTTCTGTTCAGGTGGTCCATAATAATGAATGTGTTATATGTTCTGTGCCCATTATCCTATCTTATGCACATTGCACTGCATGATTTTAAGAGCTACTCAGGGAATATATTACTTCTATTGGATCCAAGTGCAAGCAATGCCTTGCATTTCTACCTAAGCAGAGCTGCTATTGCAACAACTAATACAAATCTGAAAAATCACTAAGCTCCTTTAATATGCCAAGAGATATTTATATGAACGGTCCTAGAAGCTTAATTATGTTGAAGACGTCAAATACAACAATAAAGGTGAATGATGTATCCTCTGGAAAGCCCAGAATGCAGTAACTGTTAATACAACATATTATAGACAGATCTGATGGCCTTTTCTCTATACCTTCTACTAAACTCTTGGCACAGTGGAACCAACTAAATAAGCTAATAAATATTTGTTCTCACGATTTGGGGCTGATCTAGCAAACCGTTTGGCCAAGATGAGGTAGGTTCCCCTCACTTAGGCATACATGATGTCTCAGGATTTGGGTTTTAGACCGGTCGTTCAGCACAAGTTATGGTTCTATAATTTATAGGGAGCATATTTTTTTATCAGCTGTATGAAGAAATGCCCAAAGATTGTATTATTGTTGCTATATTTCAATTGAAAACTTCACAGGTTTCATTTTTATTGATCAAATGGGCTTTTTTCGCAGTTAAATCAAGAAGTTTCATGCACAGAATTACAAGATTTCCAAATCACACTGAATTCTGGAGATACAGGCATGTATTCAAAATCATGAAAGCCTAGGGAATACATTGCTTTCTAAAGTGGGCATTACACATTTCTAATTTTAATATCAGTGGCCTCCACCTGATTTAATTGATCACATTCACATTGACCTACCTGGTGTGAATGCTGTGTCTCAGCCGCGTAATATATGATATCCATGCTAATGACTAAAATTCCCAAATGGATGAGGCAACCCCAGATGCAGCCTATACTAATTGTATGGGAACTTAGTTTTTGCCATCTGCAGTAAACATAACCAGTGTGGTTTGACTTAATAATCCCTCCTGTAGTTATTGTTACCTTGACCTTTTCTGTCCGCAGGAACTATTTCACATCAAGACAGAGGAATTTAAGCTAATGACATCAGGTGCAAATCAAGCCTTTAAAAAACGCTCATGCTTCTTAATCTATAAAATTTATGTTCCATCAGCAAAGTAGTTTGAAGTTGGCATCATTAAACTTCTTAGAGTTGCATACTACATTTACTTCACACCAGTTATCCTGTAAGCAGTGACGTAGCTATAAGGGTGTGCGGGGCAGAACGCCCCAGGCGCCACTTTTTGGGGGCCGGTGGCAAGCACAAGCTAAGTTTTTTTTTCTTCTTTATTCTAAAAGCCCACCCACACACATTGTCGTCTGTCCCCCGCCCCCCCCCACCCCCCGCTCGCTGTGATCTTTCGCACCCCCCGCCCCGGCACTGGGCGACAAACTAAGCGATCGCCCTGGGCGTCAAAAGCTCTAACTTCACCACGGCCTGTAAGCATACCGGACTCCAGAAAAAAAAAACGTTTTACAACGAAATTTTCTCACAAAATATTTTTGGGCAACGATTTCTTTCTTTTCTTTTCCAGAAGTATATATGTGCTATTGTTTTCTTCACAATCGTCTGGTTTTGCAGTAGGTTTTTTCACTTGATTTTTAAAATATAAAAGCAAGTTTGTGAAATTGATGAAGCTGATGAAATTTTGAAAGGAGTAGCCATAGTTTGATTTCTACACAAGCTGCGAAAATTATTTGCAATTTATTGCATGAATGTTTGTATTAACTGTTCTATGTTTTTCTTCAGGAACATAGTCAAATCAGTAATGAAAAGTAATTAATACTTTGTGCATAATTTAGTGTCATTGATCGTTTCAAATGTAGGTTTGGTGGAGCTGCAGTGAATCTCACACAATTGAGGTACCAATCTAAAAACATTACCGTTGTGCCATATTAAACATAAACCTGTGGCTATAATAATTATATGGTGTTGGAAATCGCCCTTTCTAGGGTCCTTTCCCTCGACTTTTTGCTCTTGTCCCTACTAGTTTTCCGCTGAGCTATGTGCTAGCCTTAGGACTTTGAGCGCTTTTAACACTGTCATTCAGTGCCCAAGCACTGTGTTTGTCATATACATACTGGTGATTGGTGTATACATGATTGGCTCATTTGAATTAGCTGCATGTCCCTTGTCTAGTTTTAAGACAAATACCTAGGGCATGTAGCTCAAATGCTCTTCTGTGGTCCTGCAGTACTGGTTGTACTGCTCCCAGGCGTAGCTCTTCAAACGTGTCACAGGTTTGCCATGGAGGGGCCTGTGTATGCAGTTTAATGTTACTAGGCGAAGCATTTAAAAATCTACTTGATAAAGGTTTAGCATGTCTCTTGCTACATCGGTGTACTCCCTTGGGGCAGGGTGCGGTGTCAGGTAGTGGTAGAAGTAGGACATGTGCGCATATGTGTTGCATGCCCTGGTAGTGAATGGCAGCGGATGGTATGTTCGTTACGGTGGGGACCTGCATTTCACATTGTATTAACATGAGGGATCTGTGGAAAGGCTATTGAGCTGTATTTTTGACGTGCAGAAGAGTAGCAGTATAGTGTTTGATATTGATGAGTTGGTAATGGCAAATCCTCTCAGGTGGTGTGAGTGGATTCAACATTACTAACGTGGAAATCCCACTTTGGGAAAGTGGGCCTTTCTGTGCTCGTGGCTCTGTGAGCCTGTTAGCCTGTCTCCAATCCACATCTGGTTTCTGGGAGGATAGCTATATTTGTGCTTTCCTGATATCGCAGATATGAACTAGGGGCTCAAGGGAAACTGCAGACCACTGACTCTGAGGGGCCTCACAGGGACAGATAGGTGGGGGTGGAATTGGCACCTGCATTCCAAGTGGCAGGGTCTTGGCTCCACTAAAAACATTGATCAAGCCTCCTGGAGTATTATGTCAGACAGGACAGAATTTAGAGAGGTGACCTTTTGAACTGATTCCACTTCAAAGGCCATTGAGGGTATATCTACTGGGATTATGCCCTCAGGAGTAAGAGACGCATGTGGGATTGGAACCATACTACGTTGGTTCGATGCTGGGACAAGAGAAACTATTGGGGCAGGAGGGACAGCAACTAGATTATCCACAGACTTCGGGTGACCTGGGGCTTATCATGCTCTATGAAGGGGACTATCACTTGGTGGATTTTGCCTGGACGTTGCTGGCCTTCAGCTAATTGCCAACTGTCATGGCCCAGGTCCCTATGGAGTCTCCAAGGGCCGGTTGATTGTCCTCCTGTCCACGAGATCCCAGGGACAGAAAAGATCTAGTAATTTCCACAAGATCATAAGGTCTTTGACAGATGCAGCGGAAAGGGGTGGAAGTAATAGTCAGTTGGAACAAGGAGCGTACCGATGTGTGCAACAATCCCATTGCGCTGAGGAGTGTGCTCGTAATGATCAGTGGCCCACATGGGAGTGCTGTAGCGTGAGGAGTTCGAGGAGTACAGGGGAAGTTTGCTGAGTCCAAGAGATTTGAGCTTACAACTGGAAACATATGCTAGCATGCACTCCATAGTGTGTGGTGTCTGAGGGGTGTTAGGTGAAGTTTGCCGAGTACGCGGGACCTGATCTGGAAGCCTAGACTGTCTCTGACCTCCAGAATAGGAGAACGACAGTGCCTGACATCGCAACCTCAGTCCGAGGTTGCCGGGTCCCTCTTCCCAGACCCGCGGCACAAGGTACTCTGTTAAAAATATCGTGAGTGGACCCGAGGGGTATTGTTGTGCCTTCTGTGCACACCCAGCTGGCTGTTTGGAGCAACTGCAGCTTGTACCTCGCCAGAGGGGTAAGAATTCTCCAATTTGGAAGCGGTGCCTACGGGGGATAGTGCTGCTATGTGCCTCAGTGTTGGAAAGTGGATTATTCGTAGGAGGAAATGTACGCGGGGAGGTCAGGTTTCTCATTGCGAGTGGTCGCGCATACGCTCGAGACCGCTCGCGATGAGAAACTAGCAGTCCGCGCTGAGAAAGCTGCCGCTCGAGTAAAAATCTACTCGAGCGGCAGAAAACTACAGCTCACACTGTGCAAGATGCCGTTTTCAATGATTGCACAGTGCCGCACTGTGCAATCATTGAAAACGGCATCTTGCACAGTGCGAACAGGGAACTACGCAGTTCGCGAAGTGCTACGCGTAGCTCGCGTAGTGCGAAGGGCACTTTGCGTAACTACGCGTAACGCTACTTCACGAACTACGCCCAGGGTTTACTCATGGTGGTTGTATCCACCATCATTGATAACTTAGGAAATGAGAAAAGGATTGGATAAGACAGGGCTTTGAGCTTTATCTAGAGGCAGCTTTACAAACTAATTACTGTTGGTATGCCCTGTCTTGCCTTTCTGTGCTACAGTTGACAGAAGTTACACTTATGGCCTTTGGCAGAGGTGAAGCTGTCATGTATTGTGAGTTCTGGGCTTCTGAGCTTCACTGATGTGCCAGGTGTGCAGGCCAGCCAAGCTGAAATGGCAAAGTGAACACAGTCCTCTGCTGGCATAATATAATCCTAGTCGGAGTGATTCCAGAGGAATTTTTTACTTGGGGTTATGTGGTGCTGATGAATATGTGGGTGGCCTAGTAGAATTGTGGTGAGATCGGAATGCATTAAGTATTTGATTTTCACCAACCTATGTGCAAGAGATTCCATAGAATGCCTTGGAACTTGTGTTTTACTAACATTTGAGCATATGGAGTCCATATTGATTATTTAGTTATTTATAGAGTTTTGTAGAGAGCAACACAAACTTTACAAAGAAACAAAAACAAGTTACGAATAATCATTAACAAAATCAAAAACATCCAAAATAACACAAAAACAACCCAAAAAAAAGAAGAGAGGTATGTCAGTTTGTAGAAAATAGGCCTCAGCTAGGCCTACCAGTGCAAGGGGTTCACCCTTCTCTGCACAGAGTCCTCAGACTATTGGAAAGAAGTTGGCACAGAAACTGGAATAGAAAATACAGAGTTTAATAAACCTCATGAGGTGGAACTACATTCAGACAGCAACCTTCGGTATTGAATGAAGTAGCACACTGAACAGCAGGGCCATGGTCCTTTTATACCCACACAGGGGCTAAAAGAAGACGGTACAAATATACTTGAGAGGAGTTATGCACAGATATGGTCATACAGAAACTGCACAGTCGACAAGTGGGAGGAGTTAACAGTTCGCTAACACTGGTAAACATATCCTGACAGTTACATGATACTAGCAGCTGCAAACTCAACTGGGAATGTGCGGAAGTAGAGGATACTAAATATAGTTTGTTGCTAGGCAGATTACAAGAGCAGTCAACGCTAAGGGAGGACAAAGCACATGGTGAGCACATGGCAAACAAAATGGCTGCCAGAAATACAAATGGATTCTACAACATGGACAAGATAGCCTCTAAATACCAGATGGATTCCGCTAATGCTAATCCAATCGCTGCCAATTTACAACAAGTTTCATACCAGTTTTCAAACCAATGAAAATGAGAGGGGAAAAAGTGAAAGAAATGTGAAAAAAATGGAAAGAACCAAGAAGAGTCAGAAGGTTAAGGAAAAATATATTCAGAAGGAAATTAGGAGAAGCAAGAAACTATGGGCCTCATTACGATGGCGGATGGATTTTAGTCCGTCCACCATCGATACGTATTTGGGACCGGCCGCCTATGACACGGCCTTCCCACAATCCTAATCATGATGCAACCGTCACCACGGAGGTCGCATCCCCTCTATTTTGCATTGTGGCGGGGATGCGGTCCGCAGCCCCTGCCGCAATGCAAAATAGAGGGTGCAGACACATCCCTGCACTACATGGCAGGCACCCTGCGGTGCCTCCTACATGGGGCAGGGATATGATGGTGCCCCCCCCAGGGTATATATCCCTGCACCTGAGATTGAGGGGGGCCCACTACTGGCCCCCAAATCCGTTTCCGCCATTTGTTTTGCGCCACAAAATGAACGAAGGAAAGGGATAGAATAACCCCTACCTCGTTGCCTGCAAGGCACCGCCAAAATATTATCCAATGTTTTTGTTCTGACAGGCGATCAGAAAAGGACCGTCTGTCAGAATCGTGGCAGGCGGTCTTTATGATCGCCACGCTTAAGCAACGATTCCCCCGCCATCATAATATGGCAGGGGGAAAACAGCAGTACCATGGCTGAGGGCCCGCAACCGACTGGCTGGCGGTGGTGGGCCCTCCACCATCGTAGGGACCCCCTATGTTATGTCATGTGTATGTCATGTGTATTTGTAAAGCGCACTATCACCATTGAGAGCCTCCTAGCACTATTCAGAAGGCTGTAAGGAAATTGGGCCAGAACAGTACCAGGGGAAACAGAAGTAGAGGACTAGTACATATTGCAATCATACCGTCACGTGCATAATGTTCTTAGTCACAATCAAAGTATCTATGTAAGATGAGCAAAATAACGTAGAATGCATTGACAGCTTTCACTCTGTCAACGTATAGGTAGGGAGCATCAGTGGAATGCATTTGAAGCTTGTGCTCCCCCATCCAGTGCAGAGAATGCATCACTGGAATGTATAAGGAGTTTATTTTCCACCAAATTACATATGGAAAATAAAGGAAGTTTCTATTCCATGCTGCAAGTTTCTCCTAAGTGACTGCAGGGGCCAAAGCTGAGATAATGTTAATATGTAAGCGTAGTCTTTTGGATGACAGCTAACTGGCCTCAGAATCCCATAACAGCCTTTTAAGCCGAGGTTTTCAAACATCTTTGCTCCGAGCCCCTCTAAGCAAAATGTTTTAAAATCATCCTCCCTACCAAAAACTTTATAGAAAGACTCGGGGGAGCAGGAGGAGCATGGCTGATCGCAAGGGGCAGCCTTATGAGAAGTTTGATGGAGTATCTTTTTCTTTAGCTCATAATCCAAAGTAAATGCCAGACTTATAAAAAAAACAAATAAGTCGCACAAAAACAGAAATTGATCAAAAAGCACTACTCCCCATGAATGGGGGGTTGAGGGCCCCTCACACTCCTTGACCCCAAACCAACTGCACCTGCTGCACTAATGATAGCTGGGGCCCTAAATAGCAGGCTGTCTTCTCTCCCTCTTCCACCCCTTCCCCACCATGTCTGGCCATATTTCCAGTATTTAAATAGATTCTCTTTCCCTTTCAGACAAAAAAGAAGCTCCCACATGTTACCCGTCTCTTTTCAGCAAGGGTGACCTCAATCCTTTTGCTAGCAAGGAAAGCCAGCCCCATGCCTCTTTTGCAAAGTAAGACCATCATAATTGGGATGAAGTGGACCCCTCACATTTCTGGGCCCCTGTGCCACTGCACCTGCTTCAATAATGAGACAGCAATCCTTGTAATGGACTTATAAAAACGTTTGCACTAGGTACCTATTTCTAAAATGTATTAGTTCAAAGCACTTGTTTTATCTTAAACACTAAATCATTTTCTAGCAGCGAATCTCATATTCAGGGCCACTGGAATTATGTGATTCTGCAGCTGCTGCGTTTTCTACCCAATTGAGTTTTTTTGTGACATTTACCGCATACTCTGCTATTTTCTGCATAAAGTGCAGATTTTAGCAAAAAATTGTTTCTTGCTCAGAGAAATGAAAAGTTACTAAAAATGTAGCGAGATGTGTCCCCGTGTAGTGGAACTCCCAATCGCAAAGGTTGAATGGTCCTCTTTCAATTGCTTATTTCTGTCTTAGGCGTTAAACTGGTAATAATTAGGTGTTACCAGGTGTAATAAATGAAGTCATACTTTCACAAAATGTGGCGCATTATGCTGCTTAATTTGCAGTTTATTGCCGCATAATTTGGTTTACCTTGTCCTATAATTTGGTTCGCCCCTACCATATAATTCCAGTGGCCCTACTTTATACTGTGTGTAATACAATTTTAAAATAATGACATATATTCACACTGCTAGCTTTTACAGGCTCAGATCTTACAGCACTGTAAATACGCAAGTCACTATTCCGAACTGCACTGGCCAGAATTCAATTCTGTGAATCTCTAGTCTCAGAAACACGCATCTGGAGTGACTGCAATAAACAATTGAGGTTTCATAACTTAAAAATGTGCGACCAATTAGTTTAGTTTACATTCCTTTTTCATTTACTGTATGCATTTTTTGAGATGAAGTTGTCTAAAGATAAAAAAACAACATACTTGTGGAATATTTTGTTTATTTTGGCCACCTCTATGACCCCACCACTACAGCGCTCAGTGTTACAGTGGTCACTTTTTTATGCACTTGAAATGCTACCTGTGAATGAAGAGTGCCTGGAAATTTAACAAATAAAGTTGAGCTTCCAGGCTATCCTCATTTGCAAGTACCTACCGAGGAATTTGCACGCCTTGGGAGCACAGCCATTGATCCTAGATGGGTGATCCCCACATTATGAAGACCTCTGTTTTAGAGGGACAGATTGACCAGGAAAGATGCTGAAGGTAATAGTGTTCAGATGAGTGGCAAACTGCATTTGATTTAGGGAAACTATCGCATCATGACCCCAGAGAGCTGGATGAAGAATGCCATGTTGGACTGGCCAAATTTGGAGTTTGTCACCATATTTTCGAGGATCTTGTGGTAGTATGGTATCATAATATTGTGGCATGAACAAGGGGCGGCTCCTCCGTTATAGGGGAGGAATGTCCCCCTCTGAAACACCCCCAGAGATGACAGATAAAATAGTAATTTTTCCTCACCCCGTCCCGAATGGATTGTCAGGACGGGGCAGGACCCGCTGAATGGCGGCAGCAGCAGAGAGGAGTGTGTGCAATTGTTTAAAGGGTGAATGTCTCTTTGGCCGGCCGACTTGCGATGGCCAGCCACACATGCACACTTTAAACCTCTCTAACTCAGCAGTCTTAAGACAGCTGGGTTAAGAGCGCCAAAGCCTCCAGTGCTCTTGTGAGCGCTGGTAGAGGCCACTCCCACCAATCCTGGCACTGCTCTGATGATGGTTAGCAGCACGAGGGCCGCGCCCGGATTGGTTAAGAGAGTTAACTGGGGCCCGAGAGTGAGGAAGGAAGAAGACCGGAACAAGGAGGACGCAGCAGCAACCATGATAAGTACATTTTTATTTGATTTATCTAACTGTTTTTATTTTATGAAACCATCCCCCTTCCATCCATTTGCCCGCCCGCCACTCGCTGAAGTTGGCAGCCACCTCTTGCATAAATATTGTCTGACAAAAATATTGTGCCCTAATTATTGTTTACAATAATATCACCCCATTGAAGTAATACAAAATCTACACCCTGTGGATCGATATATTTGAAATAATTTTTACGCTGTGATATTTACATCAGACGAAGATGGTATCGATGTTTTGACATACAGCTCTTATGGCAAGTTGTATGTTGGAAGGCTACTGCTGCTTTAATTTGTTTGAATAGTTTATTCGTGCTTGTCAATTATTTTGGTCTACTCTTTTGTTTCACCAGTCTCCCTCCGCTATGAAGCACGTCAGTTCTGTTGATGTTACTTACAGGCAAAGCCAGGCGAACCTTAGTTCAGTGGAAATTGTGGCAGAAGCCAACGGTCAGAGCATCAGCGACCTCTATTTAAATTTTGTGTAACTGGATTTATTTCTTTTGCAAATCAAGCACCGCAGGCAGCATAAAAACACACCATGAATTTACAAGTTCAGGAGGACAAGCAAAAGAAGAAAGCGCCCAGAAATGGGATTGGGTGCGACTTCCGGCAGGCTGGATATCAGAGGGCCCTTCCGGCCGGAAGTAAAAAGCAGTGCAGGAGTTTCAACGGAATGACCTCCCTGAAAGGTGAGAGGTGTGCTTGCCCTGGAGTGGGGTGCCCGTCTTTAAGAAGCCCTGAACATAATTGGATCGGTCTTGTGGGTTTAAACACCGTAAAAGAGTGAAACAAATGCCTCTAATGCAGAATGGGGCTTGGGGGGCAGCCGAGCATGGCGAGGTCTGCCCCCTGGGCAGATTGGGAGGGGGGGAGTGGCCGGCGAGCGGCCATTTTGTAGGTTTTTGGGCTACATTTGGGACTAGCCCAATTGTAGCCCAATTTTTGTAAACATAGCCCAAGGGGTATATAGGGCATTTTCACACCTCCCCAGCCACCATTTTAGGTTTGGTGACCTGGTGGCTGGGAGCGCTGTCACAAGATTAGGTTTTTGTAAGGCGTAGTGATGCTTTTGTGGTTTGCTGTGGCTTTTCCTTTCTGACAGAGGATGGCCAGCGCTGATCCTCGAGTGGTGGAGGCAATGCGTCTGCTCCATGAGGCGAGCGGACGGATCTCTTGGTCCTCAATGAGGTCGCACCCCCGCACCCGGTGAGGCGCACGGCTGCCGTGGTGGCGGCCGCTGTCACGGCATGCTCGCCCCCCAAGAAGGCGGATTCCGCAAAGGTGAGCGGGAGGGGCTGCGCGTTGCTTCGGAGCGCGTCCCCGACATCTGAGGATGTGGCGCTTGGGGTCGCAGGAGGCACGGGGAAGGGGCGTACTCCCTATTTCGGTCAGCAGGGAAGGTGTACCGGCGGGGGGACCGTGTCCCGTGTCTCCCTGCTGGATAGGCATGGTTATGGGGGCCGCTCGTATGCGAGGAGAGCGGCCCCAGTGGCGCGATATTCTGGGCAGCGGGCCGCCCGGGTAGCAGAGCAGCCCTGTTGCGGGAGGAGGCGGGAGGTCAGCGAGGCAGCGTCCGTGAGGCGCGCGTGGCCTGCAGTGTTCAAGGGAGGCGGGGTGGGGGAAACAGGCTCGTTGGGGAGAGAGGCTGCCAAGATTGCTCAGCGGAGAGGGAGCCCGGCGCGTGGCTCCCCTCTGAGGTCACGTTTGGAGAGGGGCCGCTCCCATGTCAGAAGAGCGGCTGCTGTTAAGGCAAAAAGCCAGGCATCGGTACTGGGGGCCACAGAGGGGGTTGGGGGTCAAACAGTGGAGGCGACTCAGTTAGAGGTAGGGGAAAGGGGGTGGCAAGTTTCTCAGGTGGGGAGGGAGGGAGGGGTGTTTGACTTGGGAGTGCAGGACTTATCTGGAGGTGTGGTAGGGGCAGGGGGGCACATGAATATTCGGGGGAGTGTGGGGGCCCCTGGGGAGGTGGCAGATGGAGGGGCCTCTCCCTTACTTATAGAGTCGGACGGAAGCGACCGAGATTGGGCGGGTTTAGACATTTTCCCATCTTGGGCGGAGGGTGTTTCGGGGGTGCCGGGGAGGGTGACGCAGGACAGATTTCCCTTGGGTACCGGCCAAGAGGTTTTGGACAAGGGGGTTGAGGATGAATCGGCACAGTGGGGGGCGAGGACTTGGGAGAAGGGGGTGCGGAGCAAAGTTTTCGGGGGGGCCTGGGCGGGGGGATGGAAGTGGAGTGAAGGGGAAGGGGACGTGGGGGACGTGGAGGAGGTAGTAGATTTGAGCGCGATGGGGCGGGCATGGGTTGAGTGCACTTTGGGTGCGGCGAGTAAGAGGGGTTGGGATGGGAAAGAGAAGAGAGGTAGGCCCAGCACACCAGACCATTCCTTTTTGTTGCAGGCGGTGGAGCAACGCACAGATCGTCGCGGGGGCCAGACTTGGTAGGGCTGGGAGCGGCCCCTTGGTACCAAGGAGAAGGGAGGGTGGAGCCTCAGGCGGCGTAACCAGTACCATCGAGGGATCCCGGCGTGGCTGGCACAAGTAGGCCCGGAACGAGCTCGCCGGCCCCAACACCCACGGGGTCGCAGCGCCCCGGGGGACAACGCAGTCGACGTAGCAACGCTGCAGAGGAGCTGTGTTTGTCTCGCAGAGTTCATTCTGCGCCACCAGCGGGGAGCGCTGGGGGCGTAAGGCAGGAGGAGTTAGATTATGAGGTGGATAGTATGGAAGAGGGAGAGGTGCGAGATGTTGACACAGCGGGAGAGGGGGGGACGAGTAATGTTGTGTCAAGTATTTTCCAGGTGTCACGACGCCCGGCGCTGCCCACGGGTCAGACATCAAGATGGGAGGACAGATCGGACCCTCAGCCAGGACGCAGGGTGGAACAGAGGATGGAGTCATTGGCGCCAGGTAAACGATCTTTGCTCGGGCGTCCAGTGATGGTGTCAGTGTGCGTGGGTGGGGCTATGGGAGGGGAGGGGGGTAGGTTAAACAAAGGTGCTTACGTGGTGGACGTTGGGGTAGGAACCGAGGATGCAGGTAAGGGTGCGGATGACGAGCCAGGTAAGAAGGTCAAAGATGTGGAGTGCATGACGGACAAGAAGGTGACGGGGGAGGCTCAGACAGGGGAAGGGGAGACAAAGTTGGAGAGCAAGGAGGTGAAAATAAAACGGTTGCCATACATGGGGGTGACTAAACCTTTGGGTGCACATCTGATGTTATCCACCAAAGAAAAGATCTGGAAAGGGGAATATGTGGAGATGCTTAAACTCCTCCATAGGGAAGTGAGGGCAAAGGAAGGTTCCAAAGAGGAGGAATTCGAGTTGGCAAAAAGGCCGAAGGTGCCATTGACGATAGAAAATTGGACGGCGGCTTTTCGCATATACACTAGCGTATATTGTGAAAAATTCCCCGACCGGTCGGTGGCCATGTTTAAGTTCATGGACGTCATCAGGAAGGCGCAAATTAGGGGTGCTGGCTACGCCTGGGCGCAGTACGATGAGGAATTCCAGGCACGCATGGCATGGGACCCGGAGGCAAAATGAGGAGAGCTTGATTCTGATTTGTGGCTCCCGCTCGTGTATCGGCCCTTTCGAGGAGGCCCCACCCATGGGGGGGTGGAGGGTACAGGCAGAGGACAGTTGGGGGCAAAAGGGGCTTGCTGGGATTTCAACAAAGGGTTGTGCACCAGGAAGTATTGCCATTTCCGAGTGTTCCGGGTGGGGAGGAAGACATGCTTTGGTCAACTGTTGGGGCGGCCAAGGACAGGCGCAGGGCTCCCAGCAGTGGCAGACGGGAAGTTTTAAAGCAGGGGGTCAGCAGCAGCAGCTGGGAGGGGGGCGAGGGGCTAAGGGGCATGGGTCCAAGGGCTCGTACTCTGGTTAATGTGGAGAACCTGTTGGCAGCCTTGCAGGGGTATCCGGAGAGGGAGGCTGCGGAGCGGTTGAGTATAGGGTTTCAGGAGGGTTTCAGACTCGGGTATGAGGGGCCTAGGGTGAGGAGGTGTTCGGACAATCTAAAATCGGCAAGAGAGCACTCTCAGGTAGTGCAAGACAAGCTTGATAAGGAAGTGCGTGAGGGCCGCATGGCGGGTCCCTTTCATGACTGGCCTTTATCTAATTTGATTGTGTCACCCATTGGTGTGGTGCCTAAAAAAGAGCAAGGTCAGTTTTGGCTTATTCAACACTTGTCGTGGCCTGAAGGAGGGTCAATGAACGATTTCATTGACGAGCGGGAGGCCGCTGTGTCATATTCGTCTGTTGACGTAGCCATGTCACTGGTAGTGACCGTGGGCGCAACAGCAATGATGGCAACGTGCGACATAAAGTCGGCTTTCCAGCTGCTTCCAGTTCACCCGGATGACTGGGATCTTTTGGGTATCCAGTTTGGCGGTCACTGGTACGTGGACAAAGCGTTGCCGATGGGCTGCTCTATGTTATGCACGCATTTTGAGTGTTTCCGCACGTTCCTACAATGGTTGTTTACGGAACGCACGGGTCACCAAGGAGTTACGCACTACCTGGATGACTTCTTTTTTGTAGGCACCTCAGGCTCCATGGACTGCCAGACAGCTCTGGACAGTTTCAATGAGATCATGAGGGAACTAGGCGTGCCGTTGGCTCCCGAGAAGACGATGGAACCCAGCATGGCCCTTTCTTTTTTGGGAATTGAATTGGATTCACGGTTGATGGAGGCACGCCTTCCGGTAGATAAAAAGCAGCAAATGTTGGGGCTGCTGGAGACCATGTTGCAAAGCAAAAGTTCACGGTTAAGGACATACAAGTACTGCTGGGGCACCTCAATTATGCCTGTAGGGTGGTCAGAGTAGGGCAGACTTTTTGTAGGCGACTGTGTAGGGCACTGGCGGGGCAGAGGCCTCTGCATCATCACGTACGACTGTCAGCGGGAGTGCGTGAGGACTTGAGGATGTGGCAGTTTTTCTTGCGACATTTCAATGGCGTTCCTTTGATGAGGGAGGCTGACATGCTGTGGGATGTTCACATTTTTTCGGATGCAGCAGGGAATACTGGATTTGGTTTGTACTGGCAAGGGAGGTGGTGTGCAGAGCAGTGGCCTGAGGAGCGGTTGGAAGGGGGCAGGAGCATTGCTTTCTTGGAATTTTTCCCTCTGGTGGTGGCAATCACACTTTGGGGGGAACTCCTGGCGCAGAAGAAAGTCACTTTCCGAATTGACAATATGGCGGTGGTGCACATTGTAAATCGCCAGTCTGCCAGAGATGAGCAGGTTCTGAAGTTGTTGAGGGTCTTTGTGCTGGGCTGTTTGAGGCATGATATTGCTTTTCACGCGGTGCATGTGCTGGGGGTGGACAATGACATTGCGGATGCTTTGTCTCGCTCGCAGTGGGGGAGATTCCGTGGACTCACCAAGGACGTGGACTTGACCCCGACCAGAATGCCGCACCAGCTGTGGTACATAGGCAACACAGGATGTTGCAACTGGTTCTAGGTTCCTTGGCCCACTCCACGATAGTCGCGTATCGGGCGGCATGGGAGGATTTCTTACGTTCTGGTGCAAGGCGGCGGGCCTCGTTAGCGGCTAGGCAGGAAGATGTTATTCAGTTTATCTTGGGCTTGGTGGAGAAGGGTCTTACGAAAGTGATGATAGCAGGCAAGCTAGCGGGAATTGCTTTTGTCTGGAAGCTATTGTGGGGCTATGCCCCCTCTGCGGGGGAACTTGGGGCACGTATATTGGAAGGTTGGGCGCGGGAATGTGGGCGCGCATCCCGGGTGCGGAATCCTTTATCATGGGAGCTGTTGCAGGGGGTGATTGGGGTTTTGCCTGGTCTTTGTTATGACATGGGGGAGGTGATACCTTTCTCCACACTGATGTCATGGATGTTTTTCGGGGCTTTTGGGGTCTCGGAGCTGTTGGGGACTAAAGTGGAGCAGGGTTTATTTTGGAGGGAGGTTTCTTTTAGTGCCAATAGCGTTCACATTTGGCTCAGGAAGGCTAAGACGGATCAGAGGGGCAGGGGCAGATGGGTCTATTTGTCAAAGGGGCTGGCGCCGCAGATTTGTCCTTTTCAGTGGGGCTTGAGGTGGAGGTCTTCTTCTGGGGCTGTGGGGGGTTTGGTCTTTAGGCATGGGGATGGGCGGTGTGTCAAGGCTTCGCGGCTTTTAGTGGTACTGCGGAAAGCATTGGGCAGGCTGGGAATCGATGGAAAGGATTTCGGGACGCATTCGTTCTGGATTGGGGTAGCTTCAGAAGCTCTCTCTCTGGGCTGGGAGCGAGGGGACATTATGAGGTTGGGCAGGTGGTCTTCGGACTGCTATCAACGTTATGTGTGCAGCGTATATGGGGGGTTTAGCGCGTTTGTTCTTCTTTTCCTGCTGTTCACTCATGTTTCTCGTTGCAGGTTCGGTGATCGGTCCCCTCGCCAGGGAGATGTCCATTTGGATTGTCGGCCATTCTTTTGAGTAACGGGCGCAGTTCTAGGCCCGCTCGAGCTTTTTGGGGGAAGATTTGGGGTTTAATAAAGATCTGTTTTCCGTGGGTTGGCGTGACAGGGGCGGTATGCGGTGGAATGAGCTATTGCAGGTTCTCAATGGGATTTTGGTGGCTGGTAGGTGCCCTGATGTTCTTGTACTTCACTTAGGCGAAAACGACATGGTCAGGGAGACGGGCTTGGTAATTATGCGTTGCATGAAGAGGGATTTGGCCTTGATTAACGCTCGGTGGGCTGGTTGTTCTATTGTATGGACAGAGTTTGTTCCTCGCAGGGTCTGGAGACGGGCCATAAACCCGAGTGCGGTAGACAAGGCCAGGAGTTAGTTGAACACGAAAATGGTGAGGTTTTGTAGGCAGACAGGGATTTGCAGGATCGCGCATAAGGAGATTAGATACGACACGCCGGAATTCTTTAGACATGACGGGGTCCATTTATCACGGATGGGGATGGATTTGTACCTATTGGAATTGCGGGAGGTATTGGCCAGGTTACTGGGTGTTTACAGGCGTTGAGAAGTGAGTTGGTCTGGTGTTGTGGGGGGCAGAAAAAGGGGGAGGCGGCGTCTCCACCTACACTCCCTCCTTTTTCTGGGTGTTGGGGTGGTTGGCAGTTGGCCGGGATTGGCTGTAGTTTTTTGTTATATGTTGGTAGTTTGGGAGCAGGAGCAGGGAAAGGGTAACCAGGTAGGATAAGTTTAGATTAGAGGTTGGTTCGTTACAGTAGCACAAAGGCAGGTAGGGATTAGGGTCAGGGGAGTTTAGGATTTGGAAATGCTACATTTGTGTAGGATTGGGTAAGAGTATGGTTATGGAATGTTATGTTGTATTTCGTGGGATGGGGGGATCTGATGTGGGGATCGTAGGGGTGGGGGGAGGAACAAGGGGTCAGGAAATTCTTGTATAGTGAGGTTCTTAGTTTTGGAAGGCAGTTGCCAAGGGTTGAAAGTTGTGATATGCACCTGTTTCAATAAAGTGGCCTTTTTCACACACAGTAAGTGGTCTGGTGTCGGCTTGCTCCCCCCTCCCTTTTATCTCCCAATGGGGGCTTGGGGGGCAGCCGAGCACGGCGAGGTCTGCCCCCCGGGCAGATTGGGAGGAGGGGAGTGGCCGGCGAGCGGCCTTTTTGTAGGTTTTTGGGCTACATTTGGGACTAGCCCAATTGTAGCCCAATTTTTGTAAACATAGCCCAAGGGGTATATAGGGCATTTTCGCGCCTCCCCAGCCACCATTTTAGGTTTGGTGACCTGGTGGCTGGGAGCGCTGTCACAAGATTAGGTTTTTGTCCCCTCCCACCCTCCCTAGTTTTTGGCATTTGGGTGGGTGTTTTTTATGGTGTATCCTATCTTGGTTCTTTGGTTTGCTGTTGGCGGCATTTGTTGGAACAGGTACATAGGGGTTTGATATATATTGTATTTGTCGCTTGGAACAGGTGCAGGTGGGGTGGTTGACAGTTGGCCGGGATTGGCTGTAGTTTTTTGTTATATGTTGGTAGTTTGGGAGCAGGAGCAGGAGCAGGAAAAGGGTAACCAGGTAGGATAAATTTAGATTATAGGTTGGTTAGTTACAGTAGCACAAAGGCAGGTAGGGATTAGGGTCAGGGGAGTTTAGGATTTGGAAATGCTACATTTGTGTAGGATTGGGTAAGAGTATGGTTATGGAATGTTATGTTGTATTTCGTGGGGTTGGGGGATCTGATGTGGGGATCGTACGGGTTTGGGGAGGAACAATGGGTCAGGAAATTCTTGTATAGTGAGGTTCTTAGTTTTGGAAGGCAGTTGCCAAGGGTTGAAAGTTGTGATATGCACCTGTTTCAATAAAGCGGCCTTTTTCACACACAGTAAGTGGTCTGGTGTCTGCTTGCTCCCCCCCCCCCTTTTATCTCCCAATACATTCGTCCAATGTCGTCTGGGCATCAAGTGTTTGGGGGAGACAGAGAAATAATGAAGAGGCGGATCCATTCCCAGACACTCTCAGCACCTCATCAGTCTCTCTCTTGATTGTTTAATCGACCAGTAAGACAGCTCAGTGGCTGACTGCTCCTGCTGCAGAGAGCTGCTTTTAACCGTAGGAATTTGAAAACCCTTGAGTTAACTTACCATACCAGCATTCTCTTGTTGGCGGATTTAGCTCTACTGATATGGGAAATATTTACAACTGACCTTAGCAGCAAGAGACCACACGTTGCACTGTGTTCTGCATTTGAAGAGGGTGGGGTTGCAGAAAATATTCTGCTCAATGAGATGAATAGGATTGTTGAGCAGAGCCATGGCTGATGGCTATGAAAAGGAGGCGATTCACTCAACAAAGAACTAGAGGAAGAAATACCAGTTTTGTAAAAATAGAATTTTTTAGGTTAAAAAATGCTCAAGGAACAAACAGATCTGTTTTTTTCTACTAGAGCGAGTCCACCTCAAGGAGGATCTAGACAAAGTGTTCACTTGAATTGAAATTCATTGACATCTCTGTAGGTACAGATCAGAATTCAAGGACGCATTTCAGTCAGTAATTGAAATGTGAAAAGAATGAAGTGCACTTACTGGCTGGCTGACAGTACCTGCTCCCTTCTTAGAAGCGCTTGCTGTGCGTCGGCATCAGTCCTTGCAGAGATGTGCTGGTTAAGCAAGCCCTGGCACAGCTAACTTGACAGCGTCGCCCATTGTTCACAATCTTTTTGAAAATTGTAATCCCTTGGAGGTTTAGTTGGACGAGGTGTGAGGACCATTGCCCTTGAAGTACCATCAATCTGGAGAATGCTGATCCGGATAGACCTATGGAGGATGGAGAGGCTGTGACGAGTCGAGAACTGCACAGCAATGGGTTGATTGGTAGAGGACGCTGGACAAAAGATAAAGAAGAAACTATTGTATTAGTCAATTTTATTGTGAAGAGTTCAGACAGGCCTTCCTCGGGTTATGGTGAGTAAACAATGTGATAAACAAGCATTGGCAAATAGTTAGGTGTTGGAAAATAGCCCTCTCTGAAGGGTCATCCAAAACATTTTGCCTTCCTCCTCCTCTTTTTTCTGAATTACTATTTTTTGCTTTAGGATTATGAGCACTTTACCACTGCTGACTAGTGCTAAAGTGCATGTGCTTCTCCCCTAAACATGGCAACATTGATGTATACACAATTGGCATATTTAGTTTACTTGTAAGTCCCTTGTAAGTGGTATTCCATATGCCCAGGGCCTGTCAATTACATGCTACTAGTGGGCCTGCAGCACTGATTGTGCCACCCACACCAGTAGCCTTTCAAACCTGTCTCAGGCCTGCCACTGCAGGGCTTGTGTGTGGTCAGTTAGCTGCCACTTCGACTTGGCATTTAAAACCCTTTGCCAAGCCTTAACTCACCTTTTTATTACACCTAAGTCTCCCCCAAGGTAGGCCTAGCATCAGTGCTTAATTTGAGCCGGTGGTTTCCGGTGCTGAGCACTGCACCTAATCAACACAGGCGCTTGAGCACCAGTTAAGAATGCTTTCATTTTTGGCGGGCACAGGCTGATTAAGTGATTCGCCCAAAATCACAGGATGTTGAGCTGACGCCAAGGCTCGACCCTGGTGCACTGCCCCGAATTCGGAAGCTCTGCCCATTACACCACTTCTCCTCCCCACTTGTTGGTTTTGTTGTCTCTGTGTTAAGCAGCGCTAACAGGAGAAATGGCTAGTTGAAGCTGCCTTCTGTCAAGAGTCCCGGCACTTCTTTTTTTACAAACTAATCACTGCCCAGCATTTGACACCGTATATCACGCAGTCCTAATTAAAAGTCTAGACGTGATTGGTGTCAGTGAGAAAGCCCTGGGTTGGCAAAATAATTTTTGGAGTGATCGCACTCATGTGGCGCAGTTAGAGTCCTTTGTCTGCTGAACCATATTGTTGGACAGGGAAGTGCCACAGGGATCTGCATTAAATCCCACTTTTTTTAACATCTATGTCGCACCACTGGCACAAATGATAAAATCATATGGTTTCAAGGTCATCTCTTATGTGGAAAGCACTCAGCTTGTCATCACAATGGGACCAAATCCAGAGTCTACCAAAGTAAGATTTTGAGACTGCATGTATAAAATCACCACGTGGATGCAGCAGAATTGTCTTTAACTTAATGCAAGCAAAACAGAGATTGTACTGTTTGGGAAGGCCCACTCTATATGGTCAGAAGACTGGTGGCCTCCAAGCTTAAGCATAGTACCAACTCCTAAGGTAGTGGTAAGAAGCCTGGGAATCATGGTGGATGAGAACCTGTCCATCAAGGAACATGTGAAAGACATCATGGGCTCATGTTTTGGAATTATGCGCCTTCTAAGAAAAGTATTTCAGTGGCGACAACTCCAGTCAAAATAATCCCTAGACCGTGCTGAGGACCTCTCGGACATGGGCCTACGGAAAAATCAACATATCTCCCTCCCACACATACAACACCACTAGAAATACTTACCTTTGAAAAGGCGATATATAAAGAAATTGAAAATCTGAATCCGAACAAGAAAAAGACATATCAAAGCTTGAGCAACCAAGAAAAATTGGCGCTGAGAGAACTACAAAATGACAATGAAATAGTGATAAAACCTGCAGATGAAGGTCGAGCGATAGTAGTCCAGAATACCAAGGCCTACAGGACTGAATGCTTAAGGTTACTAAGCAATGAGCGCCATTACAAAGTCATCAAAGTCGATCCCACCCCTTCATTGCAACTTGAGGTTGCAACCATGGTGGAAGAAGCAGAAACAGAGGGATGGATTACAAAGTCGGAAGGGGACTTTCTGAGAAATACCACACCAAGGACACCATACTTTTATACATTGCCAACAATTCACACAAATCACGATCCACCACCAAGACGACCAATAGTCTTCCGAATAGGATCCTTATTGGAACCTTTATCACAATTTTGTGATTTCTTTCTGAAACACATTCTACAGAAAATGGAGACATATATCAGAGATATCAAAGATCTTCTGTCACAAATCAAAGACATCGACTATATCCCTCAAACCCACCTCCTGATGAGTCTAGACTTGGAGAGTTTGTACACTAGTCTACAGCAGAACGACACACTAGATGTAATGAGAAGAACATTACAAAAGGAAGATTGGAAATATACAACACCAATAGAATTCTTCATGGAATGTGCTAGTCTTGCCCTAACCAAAAAATTTGAAAAAACACTGTATTCACAAACCCACGGGACTTCAATGGGTAGTGCTTTCGCGCCTAGTGTGGCGGGGTTGTATGTGTACAACCTAGAAACTGAACGCATATTACATGAAAGCAATCCCTTAAAGTATCAAATATCGTTATGGAGAGGATACATAGACGATATCTTTGTAATATGGAAAGGAGACAACAATTCAGCATTACAATTTGTGGACTGGATCAATTATCAAGATGCCAACTTCAAGTTCACCTTCACCACAGACAAAGAAAGATTGGTATTCTTGGATGTTACTATTTTCAGTAACAGCGTAAAGCTATACACAGACACTTACCATAAACCAACAGCTAAAAACAACCTTCTGCGATTTGATAGATTCCATCCTAGACCACTGCGTGAAAATCTACCATACAAACAATTCCTTCGCTTAGGACAGAATTGTCGTCAGATGATTGATTTCAAACAACAAGCAGACACGCTTGCAGAGAAACTGAGAGCCAGAAAGTATCATACGCTATCAATTGCATACATTACAGTACATTAAAGCGTTTCAGACACAGAGTGAGAAGTATCAGCAGTAAGACTATAAACTACATTGAAAGGCTCCTGAGCATCAGTGTATGTTAACAACGTGGATGAGCAAGTGACCTCTCTTTGATCCATGAGGAGAAAAGAAGAAGAAGCCCTGACATGGCATGGCATTCATGGCCTTAAGGCAGATGTAGAGGAGTCAGAATACCTTTGTTGAAGCCAAGATTTAAATAGCTCCCAAATATCTTTGGGACGGGAGTGGATTGGCATGAGTACCCAGAAAGTAGTCAGTTGCTCTTGACAATATGTAACATCAGGCAGCCATGCTTTAATGGTGGGAGCCTGTCTCCTGCCTCAGTATTTGGCCACTCTGTGCTTGGCCAGAAAGAGAAAAATAGCAGTAAGACGAGGGCATCCGGCTGGGGAATCCTTAACATAGCCCATTAGACCCACCAAAGTGGAGTGGAGTATCTCATGACCAGTAATCATTTGTATATGTGCATAAACCTCCCCTCAGAAATATTCAACTTTCGAGCACTGCCAAGCAAGGTGGAGAAAGGAGGCCTGCAGGGCCCGGCGACGCAAATAGCATGAGTCAGGCACTAACCCCATTTGAAATAATTGTAGAGGGGTGTGATAGATGCGGTGCAAGAATTTGAAATGAATTAGTCTCAATCTGTAGTTCAGGGAAAGAAGTTGTAACTGTCCGTAAGCGAGAACCATAAACAGATTAGCATCACAAGATAAAATACAAAAAAAAACACAATAAAATCTAAAACTAATCATAAAATTCCAGCTATTTCATGTAATTCTTTTCATAAAAATTTAGCTTAGGAGCAAACTGTTATCCTTATAGTCTTCATACAATTTTAATCATAGTGCTTCCTAATCGCAAATAGACCCCTTCTATAATTAACTACTGCAGAGCATAATTCAGCGGTTGCTAATGACTGTAAAAAATCAAAACCATCAATATACAAACAAGGGCGAATGTTCCTTAATAATGGCAATAAGAATCTAATTTTCACCGATTTATACAATGTGCAAAATAATACAAAGTGAATCGTGCTTTGCCTTAAGGAATTATCACACGGATAGGACATAAGCCTGTCTGACCACCCTCCTTGGCGTGGAATGGCAGCAGAAAGTGCACAGTGCATAAACTAAACCTTGTTAAATAAAATCGGAACTGAGAGTTAATAGAAAATGTTAAATAAAATTGTAGAGGGGGGGTAATAGGCGAGGCTCTCCCATATTGCCATGATGCTGACAATTGCGCATGATACCCCTAGTATGATACGCTCCTTTAATAATTATCTTGGCATTTGGAGGAATACTTTTAGGGTTTTCAAAAAAGTGTTCAAGACCTATCTCCTGATTTTTTCCCCTCAGATAATGGAACAAGGGAATCTTTAAAACATTATCTGATTTTAAGCCCGCGCCCTAGTTTGTTGGCAAAACGAAATAAAGCATCCACAGCCCTACTTGTCTACTGCACTCTGGTGATTAAAAGTGGTTACCATTTAAGCTGATTATTAATCAGATTGCCCAGGTATGAGAAATTGTTAACCTTGTCTGTCTTCTCACACTGGATACAAAGGGGCAGATTTACAAGGAACTGATGCATTGGCATAGATGCGTCAGCTTCCTTGCATCAGCGCCAAATGTCCTTGCGCCACTATGGATGTGCTGTATTTCTAATGCAGTGCTCCATGGCGCAAGGATTAACATATGCGTCAGAAATTCTGACGCATTTGTTGGTGCAAAAGTGACGCATTGCTGGAGTTGCTCATGAAAGTGACGCAACTCCAGCAATGCGCCACAACAGATGGGTAAGCCCCATTCAAAAAGCCCTGTGTCATTCCGTATGCCTGGTCTGAGCAGGCGTAGGGATTTTGACGCAGTGAGGGCGTAGTGTGACGTAGTGAAATCTGGTAGATTTCACTGCGTTAGTTCTAGAATGCTTTTTTGCGTGGGAACGCCCACCTTGCATACATAATACCTGACCCAGGTATAATCTGACGGAGGGCTTTACAATGTGACGCATCTCCCTAGATGCGTCACATTGTAAATGGGCCGCAACATTTACGCCGTGGCTACGTCACAAAAGTGACATAACAGCGGCGCAAAAGTCATGCAAGAGGCTTGCAAATCTGCCCCAAAACGTTTTAGATTTAGTGGTTTTAGGACCACATAAAATTATGTATGATTTGATAAAATTAACTTTTAAGTCAAGAGAGGTCATAAAATCAGTAAAAGAATCAAAAGATCTCTGCAAGTAGTCAATCATAATCACTTAAACATTTCTACCTAGATAATCTTGTGTCCGTTGAAATCCACCAGGTGCACAGTATTTTAGGTCCCACTCTGTCCATAACCATTCATCACCTACTCTATTATTTTATTATTCAAGTATGGGACTGTGTCAGTATCTCTCTAGCACCAGGGTCCATAAGTATCCATGTACATAATTGTCACAGTATTGTAAGTTCCAGAAAGATAATGTTTCTGAATTCTCGCAATGTTTACTAATCCATCCTCACAATGAGTCTCAAATTGAGCCTGAGATTGGGCACATCAATCATAATCAGACTGTTAAATCCCAACATATCCCAATGAGCATAATGCTATTCCACAAACTCCAGGAGTTGATCAAATTAACCCTACCCTGTGTGTTTACCTGTATCCGCAAATCACTACACTGTATCACAGACAATAGGTCAGTTGCGTGGTTTGAACCCACGCTTTGACCCCCTAGCGCATCACATTGCACCCGGAGCGTCGGTCGGAAGATACGCAAAAACGCCAATGCGTCAAAACGATGCATTGTGCATTAGCTTGCGTTGTACATTAATCACGCATTGGCTATTTCTGTATTAATGCGTCATAACAACGGTGCATTTGTCGAAAATGGGCGGGATACACTCAGAACATGACTCAATGGCTCTGGCAGGCTGCACACTAGGAAGCGTTAAATTACTTTCCCTTTCACGTACAGTCTTTTTGTCTGTGCTGGCTGTAGGAGGTGTTTTTTGGTTTGTCTAGTAGAATGTGGAGTTTTTTGGTCTTGTCGGTGTTTGTGCTGTCTCTGTCATGTGCCAATAATGTTAATTGTGTGCTGTATATGTCACTTGTATTGTTATTGTCACTGTATTGCTGGGTGTTAGTCATTAGGTGTTTTGTAGTTTTAGGGACATGAGTAAGGTTAAGGGATATTTTACATAGGGGTAAGGGTAGGGCCATGTCGGGGAAGGGGAGAGCAAAGAACTTGTCAGAGGCAGAGTTTGGGGCCCTGCTTTGGCTGCTGGCACAGTAAACATCGTTTACCACGCATGCAATACAACGCATGCCAGTACAATGCAGTCATTACGACAGCGTTGTTACATCGCATACCGTTACAACGCAAGTCGGAATAACGACTTGCTGTAGGGGGCAGAAGATGTTAGATTTAAAATCCAACACCTTCCCTACTGTTGCACATACTGGAGTTGGAATAGTATTCCAAAATCCAGTGCCCC
The DNA here is from genome assembly GCF_964204655.1 of Triturus cristatus. Taxonomy (NCBI): domain Eukaryota; kingdom Metazoa; phylum Chordata; class Amphibia; order Caudata; family Salamandridae; genus Triturus; species Triturus cristatus. The sequence goes on from NC_140590.1 coordinate 850,060,505, forward strand.
CCCTAAAGCAAGTCGTTATTCCGACTTGCGTTGTAATGGTATGCGATGTAACAACACAGTCGTTGTAATGACCATGTTGTAATGGCATGCGTTGTAAATGCATGTGATTTGACGTGGCCTATTCTGCTGGCACATTATGTGCCAAAAATGATAGCTACAGGTGGTGGGGCCAGCCAAACCTACCCCACCTAGGAGCGCAAGCAGTGGTGCGAGAGAGTGCGGTGGCACTTGAACAGGGTCTTTGGTGAAGACCGCACCATACACCAGCTAAAACACAGATGGGCGGATGTGGTGAGCTATGAGGCCGATCTACTAGATCACCTCTGCATGGACATTGCTGGCGCTGTTGGTAAGTACATATTTATCATCTGCTTGTAGTTGTGTGCATATCTAAAAAATATGTAATCTATTTCTCAATAGGAAGTGGCAGATATTTTGAGATGCAGTATGCAATAATCCCGGATAAAACAGTCAAAAGGTAACGCCATGCCCCAGGGGCTCTTCAAAGTGGCTAAACAATAGCCCCTGTAGACCCTGCAGTGCGTAGAGGCCCAGAGATCCAGGGGGCCATCTTCAGTACTGTGCAGGGAGTGTGGGTCCCTGGTCTGAGAGCTCATGACTGGGTCCTCAGCGTGGAAGTCACCCTCCATGAAAGTTGCACACTCACATTTTGTCACACCACTGTCTGGACATGGTTTTTGGGTCACACCAAGTATTTCACATGCATGTATTTGTATACATTACCTAAATTCAAATGCAAGCCTGTACTGAGCAGAAATGTTTAATGTTGAAATACTGTGCACAGGGGACATGAGCGGAACAACATTATTGAAACGCACCTATCAAGTTGACCGTCTGATTTGTGTTGCATTGCTCAGAACACATAGAGAGTTGGGCACACCCCTGCCAATGTAATACCTTCCAGATGGTGGCTCTTCCAAGACTGGATATTCATTTAGCCATCAAAGACATGCACCCTTGCACCATGTAGCAAGGAAGGATGTTTTGTCCCTACTCTGCACTCTGTGCACCAGTGACATTATTAGTCAGATATTGTCCTTAAACACTTGCATATGGTGTATATCTGTCCATTATTAATCCATATCAACTTTGCCACATGCTGCGTGTCCAACGTGCTCAACCTACCAGATATTTGTGATGTCATTGTACTGTTCTTCATATGTACACAATGTATCTGCTCAATAGTCATAAAGCAATGTATCATGTTTTTGTCTAGTAGGAGGTCCTGCACCATAGAACCGGGGCAAGGTGGACTCCTTCAGTGACCCAAATGCTCCCAGTGAGTGCTAATAGGATGTGTTTGTAGCTCTGTAAGGATTGTGTGTGATCTATGACATTCACACCATTGTGATATGTATGGGGTAGCATGATTCACTTGTAACCAATTTACAGTACATGTTAATTCACCATTGAAGTAGCACACAGTGACATGCAATGGATAAGGATGAATGTAAATGTGCATGTAGGGACAATGTATGCAGGCCCACTTGATTGATGACTCATCATCTGTTGTAGTGATAATTGGCCAGCAACAATTTGAATGCTTATGGCACATGTTCCATCACCAGCCACATTATCTACAGATGGCCATAAGTTTAATAGTTTTACACCCATACAATGGCACAAACGTGAAGAAATATTAGTCAAAAAAAGTTACAGCAAAGTGGCATGAGATAGGCTGAGCTTGTCTAGATATGTGTCCATCTTTGAACATGAGACCGATAGGGGTGTGGTGTAACACATATCCTAGACAGCATTAACAATTGCCAACATTACAGTGTCATGGAATACTATGTTCAGTGAATAATCTTTCACAAAATAATGCTTCTACTATTGTTATTTAGCCTCATACTACGCTCATGCATGCAGAATATATTTATCCTCAATACCAAAATGAGTACAATGTGCAAGAACATAGACAAGATCAGACATTCATGCTGTTCAACAACTAAAATATTTTGTGATCCATGCATTTATCAGTAGCTATGTGTGTAGCCAATCTTCGCAATCTAAGAAACTTGTGGTACTATGTGAGCAGGCTATTCATTACAAACAAACATGCCTTTCTATGATAGATGCTGCATATGTAGTTGTGAGGGAGTAATGTTATTCCTAATCATTGATTCGAGTAATCACAGTGGACAGATGGTATATCAATGTGTATTGCTGTGAGGGTGTAAGTGTTGTCATAAGAAATTATTTACTTTGTTGCACCACTTAGGCAATATTATCCTGAGGTATGGCAACTGTAATCCGGCCACAGAGGTACCTGAGCAACCCTCAGAGTACTCCATATCATTAATATGTGAGATGGGGTGACAGAGGGACATTTACAAAGATACCATGGGGGAGGTAAGGATGTAGGAGAGAAACTCTATTTAACCCTGGTGTTGGACAGTTCATCTTCAGACTGTCTGTGGGATGCACATTGCTAGTGAAGTTGTCCACATGGCAAGGTATGGCCATATGGCCTCCGTTCTGACAGAATAGGTAGGAGTACATGTGGCACATGTCACCACTCTACACATTGAAATTTAGTTAACTGCCTAACTCATGACCTCATTTACCCAATGTCCTATTCCAGGGGAATAGTCATACAATTGCAGGGAGTTTTTCATTTTTTGTGCAATGTGGAAAGAACCACATGCAGGTCAGCAGTGTGTCTGTAGCACACAGCCCATTACAATGCCCAGTCACTGGTGGCATTACTCCTCCTGGCTAGCACTAAACCTGTCACCCTTGACTCATGGTGTACGATTACTTGCTAGATGCAGCACAAATTACTTGTAAACATTAGATCTTCAGCATCCTTGCACATACTCATTACATGGACATGCTTTTTGTTAATGTGCATCAAGGAAATCAGCCTTGCTGATGTGTGGACAGACACTAGGATACATAAAGGTCTCCATGGTATTTCTGGAACTGTATACCACAGGCTATGTGTTATGGTTCTGTGTATTTCCCTGAGTCAATTTTGGGCATGTGCCCAACAGGTCTGTTTTACGGAAGGTAGCTACACACCCTTTGTCTATTATTATTATTATTATTTGACTACCTTGCACAGAGTCAGTCAATGCAGCAATGTTTGCGGCTTTGTGTATTTTCCATATGAGTTTACCAATGCTGAGGAATAATGCCTGTACTTGCTTTACATAACTCATTTCACATAGGTTATTGACCATGCAATATACCCTGCTGCATGCTGCATAACCAACACCAGGGTGTCCAAATAAGGACCATGTGTTCAAATCCATGTATACACCACATCATGATTCCAACTTAGTCTCTAGATTGATATGGTTATACGTTTATTTGTGAGGACACTGCCATTTGATGTACCTACACTGCCAGCACTTGAGTACGTTTTGCCTTGTTAAATAGAGAGAAGTATATGTTAAGAATGAATATTGTTCATTCCTTTTACTCAAAATGTGGTTTTGGTGGGCATGCCACATGTGCTGTTCATAAAATGTAACAACAAACAAATGATGGACGGAATGCTGACAATGCATACATTCTCCCCCAGTCAAGAGATCTGGGTTAAATCCATCGTTCTTTTGCCCACTACACCACCCCAGTTTAGACATGGCCATATGCAAATCAGTCTTGACCCTGTGCCTCATGGGAACAGTCCAGCCCAAACTGCCAAGCCATGTCTTCCCTGGACCGGAATCAAGCATCCTAGGACCGGTTTCTGGCTATCAGCCGTCATCAGCCAGGATAGCTTGACTCCAATGGCGTAGTGAGCACGGGTCCCACGTCTGGGAATACCCATCCCACTTAGGGCGAAAAGCGTTACAACAAACAAATGATGGACGGAATGCTGACAATGCATACATTCTCCCCCAGTCAAGAGATCTGGGTTAAATCCATCGTTCTTTTGCCCACTACACCACCCCAGTTTAGACATGGCCATATGCAAATCAGTCTTCAGTCAAGAGATCTGGGTTGTCTAAACTGGGGTGGCGTAGTGGGCAAAAGAACGATGGATTTAACCCAGATCTCTTGACTGGGGGAGAATGTCTGCATTGTCAGCATTCCGTCCATCATTTGTTTGTTGTAACGCTTTTCGCCCTAAGTGGGATGGGTATTCCCAGACGTGGGACCCGTGCTCACTACGCCACTGGAGTCAAGCTATCCTGGCTGATGACGGCTGATAGCCAGAAACCGGTCCTAGGATGCTTGATTCCGGTCCAGGGAAGACATGGCTTGGCAGTTCGGGCTGGACTGTTCCCATGAGGCACAGGGTCAAGACTGATTTGCATATGGCCATGTCTAAACTGGGGTGGCGTAGTGGGCAAAAGAACAATGGATTTAACCCAGATCTCTTGACTGGGGGAGAATGTCTGCATTGTCAGCATTCCGTCCATCATTTGTTTGTTGTAACGCTTTTCGCCCTAAGTGGGATGGGTATTCCCAGACGTGGGACCCGTGCTCACTACGCCACTGGAGTCAAGCTATCCTGGCTGATGACGGCTGATAGCCAGAAACCGGTCCTAGGATGCTTGATTCTGGTCCAGGGAAGACATGGCTTGGCAGTTCGGGCTGGACTGTTCCCATGAGGCACAGGGTCAAGACTGATTTGCATATGGCCATGTCTAAACTGGGGTGGCGTAGTGGGCAAAAGAACGATGGATTTAACCCAGATCTCTTGACTGGGGGAGAATGTCTGCATTGTCAGCATTCCGTCCATCATTTGTTTGTTGTAACGCTTTTCGCCCTAAGTGGGATGGGTATTCCCAGACGTGGGACCCGTGCTCACTACGCCACTGGAGTCAAGCTATCCAGGCTGATGACGGCTGATAGCCAGAAACCGGTCCTAGGATGCTTGATTCTGGTCCAGGGAAGACATGGCTTGGCAGTTCGGGCTGGACTGTTCCCATGAGGCACAGGGTCAAGACTGATTTGCATATGGCCATGTCTAAACTGGGGTGGCGTAGTGGGCAAAAGAACGATGGATTTAACCCAGATCTCTTGACTGGGGGAGAATGTCTGCATTGTCAGCATTCCGTCCATCATTTGTTTGTTGTAACGCTTTTCGCCCTAAGTGGGATGGGTATTCCCAGACGTGGGACCCGTGCTCACTACGCCACTGGAGTCAAGCTATCCTGCCTGATGACGGCTGATAGCCAGAAACCGGTCCTAGGATGCTTGATTCCGGTCCAGGGAAGACATGGCTTGGCAGTTCGGGCTGGACTGTTCCCATGAGGCACAGGGTCAAGACTGATTTGCATATGGCCATGTCTAAACTGGGGTGGCGTAGTGGGCAAAAGAACGATGGATTTAACCCAGATCTCTTGACTGGGGGAGAATGTCTGCATTGTCAGCATTCCGTCCATCATTTGTTTGTTGTAACGCTTTTCGCCCTAAGTGGGATGGGTATTCCCAGACGTGGGACCCGTGCTCACTAGGCCACTGGAGTCAAGCTATCCTGGCTGATGACGGCTGATAGCCAGAAACCGGTCCTAGGATGCTTGATTCCGGTCCAGGGAAGACATGGCTTGGCAGTTCGGGCTGGACTGTTCCCATGAGGCACAGGGTCAAGACTGATTTGCATATGGCCATGTCTAAACTGGGGTGGCGTAGTGGGCAAAAGAACGATGGATTTAACCCAGATCTCTTGACTGGGGGAGAATGTCTGCATTGTCAGCATTCCGTCCATCATTTGTTTGTTGTAACGCTTTTCGCCCTAAGTGGGATGGGTATTCCCAGACGTGGGACCCGTGCTCACTACGCCACTGGAGTCAAGCTATCCTGGCTGATGACGGCTGATAGCCAGAAACCGGTCCTAGGATGCTTGATTCCGGTCCAGGGAAGACATGGCTTGGCAGTTCGGGCTGTACTGTTCCCATGAGGCACAGGGTCAAGACTGATTTGCATATGGCCATGTCTAAACTGGGGTGGCGTAGTGGGCAAAAGAACTATGGATTTAACCCAGATCTCTTGACTGGGGGAGAATGTCTGCATTGTCAGCATTCCATCCATCATTTGTTTGTTGTAACGCTTTTCGCCCTAAGTGGGATGGGTATTCCCAGACGTGGGACCCGTGCTCACTACGCCACTGGAGTCAAGCTATCCTGGCTGATGACGGCTGATAGCCAGAAACCGGTCCTAGGATGCTTGATTCCGGTCCAGGGAAGACATGGCTTGGCAGTTCGGGCTGGACTGTTCCCATGAGGCACAGGGTCAAGACTGATTTGCATATGGCCATGTCTAAACTGGGGTGGCGTAGTGGGCAAAAGAACGATGGATTTAACCCAGATCTCTTGACTGGGGGAGAATGTCTGCATTGTCAGCATTCCGTCCATCATTTGTTTGTTGTAACGCTTTTCGCCCTAAGTGGGATGGGTATTCCCAGACGTGGGACCCGTGCTCACTACGCCACTGGAGTCAAGCTATCCTGGCTGATGACGGCTGATAGCCAGAAACCGGTCCTAGGATGCTTGATTCCGGTCCAGGGAAGACATGGCTTGGCAGTTCGGGCTGGACTGTTCCCATGAGGCACAGGGTCAAGACTGATTTGCATACGGCCATGTCTAAACTGGGGTGGCGTAGTGGGCAAAAGAACGATGGATTTAACCCAGATCTCTTGACAGGGGGAGAATGTCTGCATTGTCAGCATTCCGTCCATCATTTGTTTGTTGTAACGCTTTTCGCCCTAAGTGGGATGGGTATTCCCAGACGTGGGACCCGTGCTCACTACGCCACTGGAGTCAAGCTATCCTGGCTGATGATGGCTGATAGCCAGAAACCGGTCCTAGGATGCTTGATTCCGGTCCAGGGAAGACATGGCTTGGCAGTTCGGGCTGGACTGTTCCCATGAGGCACAGGGTCAAGACTGATTTGCCTATGGCCATGTCTAAACTGGGGTGGCGTAGTGGGCAAAAGAACGATGGATTTAACCCAGATCTCTTGACTGGGGGAGAATGTCTGCATTGTCAGCATTCCGTCCATCATTTGTTTGTTGTAACGTTCATAAAATGTAAGCCTAATATTGCTGACATCATGTACAAGTTCAGCTTTTGCTGATACATAGTTCCTTTATATTCACCAGACAACATGACCGCAGATCAGGAGAAAAACCACAACATTAGACTAGAGCGCTACCACCAAATCAGGCATGTGGTAAAAGCCTACAAGAAGATGGGGAAGCTATATGAGAAAGGAAAGGCGGCTGGTACCTGGAAGTCAGGCAGCCATGAGCAAGCAGGACCTTCTAAGGCAACACCCCTCAGGCTGGGTCCCTTCACCAGAGCAGAGTCCCAGTGGCCGTTCCAGGTCCATTCTCTGGACAGCCGACCCAAGCTACACAGGTCTAGTTCACTACCTCTGCTGTGGGCTCAATTGTTTAAGCACGGGCCCTCAAGGACCGTCAAGATTTAAAACTGAGTACGGCTGCCATTCAGGGGGAACTCTCAAGTTTGTGGGCCATTATGCTGACTTTGCAGGAGTCAATGGAGAGGATCAGTGCCCATATTTGACTCTCCCTCCCACTTTCCCTTTTCCCCAGTTGGAAACTAGTTGTTTCTCTAATATAGAATTTTTTGCATAGGTTAGAGTAGCGTAGTATAAGTTAGTTTAATATTTTACTAGGTAGTACTTTTAGGTGTGTATATTATTGGGTATGTTTTTTAGTGGTCGAGAGGATGATGTTTAGTGTGTGTTTTAGAAAAATAATTATATATCTTTGTTTGGATTTATTTGTTTAGGCAGTATATAGTTAGGATATGTTTGTCTTTTGTGTTGTGGTGAGATATGTGTATTATGTAGGGTGGAAGGGTTGATGTTTAACATCTTTGTTGTGGTACTTGTGTACCATAGATTAAGTTACGTTTACGTAGGTTAAGGTAGTGTTAAGATAAGTTAGAATAGGATAGGTAGGGTAAGTTAGTTTAGGCTTAGTTTAGATAGTCATAGTTAGTTAGTGTAGGGTAGATAGTTTTAGTTGCTAACAATTACAATTTCTTATATAAAATATAATTTCTACTTTAACAACTGTGTAATGATTTACTGTGTAGAAGTTGTCATATTTGCTTAGGTTGATTTGAGCACATGATGTTAGGATTCTCTGCAATGTTTGTAGATATGTGTAACTGTGTGATGTGCTTATGGACAAGAATCAGTCAGTGTAGGAATGGAGTCACTTAAGGAATCTTCTACAATTGTTGGACACTGTCAGTGGTCCTCTTTATATGAATGGGTGCACTGCCCTACAGAGACAGTCACCTACTGTAGCACTGTTTGTGTATGTTAAGCTACATGTATAGTATGGATGGATCTGTTATTCCATGGTACCCATTCATGGCTGTGTTGGACAACACAGTGGTGCCTGGCACCTACGCACTCACCCTTGCAGCATTGTACTAGTATGTTATTGCTGTTTGCTGGTTTGTATCCATGAAAGTGACACCCACCACCCCGGAAACATCTATCACTGTGGCGTAGCTAGGCCTTAGGCCGTCCATGGTGGCCCTTGCGTTTTCCGCCCACGGCAGCCGGATCGAAGAGCGGGTGGGGGGGTGCTGGCGATTCATGTGGCCGCAATTGCTGCAGGTAAGAGTGGTGTGTGAAGGGGTCGGAGGGGGCTTGAGGGGGTGCTGCCAATTCTTGCAGCCACGTCAGCCGCAGGAAAGAGCGGGCGAGGGTGGCCGGCAACTGCCCGCTAAACATGTGCCACCTGGGGCGGCCTGCCCCCACCGCCCTCCCCGCCAGCTACGCCACTGGTCTATCATACTTGGTAATGAGTAATTGCTAAGTGCGGCACTTGCTGCATGTGGATTTGTGCAACTACTTGCTAAATTAGAATACACAATTGTCTGGTGTTTCCTCTTAGCCAAGAGATGTAGCTTGGTTCCAGGGTCTGTGTTCTGACTCCTCTATATTGTTATGTGTGTAGATGATGCAATTGATGTCATGTGTGGTTACACGCACACTCAATGCATGTGAGGGCTCTCAAGGCCAAAGGGACACACTGCCCCTACATATCCCAGTGTGCCTTACTAAACCATTTATAATTTGACCCATGCTCCCAAATACTTCTAGTTGCAGTTTATGCTTAATGACATCCAAGGTGTAGGAGTGAGCTTCTACAACCTTGAGTGGCATAGATATAATGCTATTCAGAAGTCTGGCCATGATTATCTACTTATTGTCTGTGCATTCATTATAATAATACTCATAAGATATCTTCAGTTGAAGCATAGCGGCTGACCTGTGTGCATGATGACATTGCCATGATAACTGAGCAAGATATCTGTGGATGTGTGAGCATGTGTTAATGGCTTACCTGCATCACAGGACCCATTTTTGTGCAGTTTTGCAAATATGATTGGGTAAATGCATGGTCAATGAAGTGGTGGTGCCCTCAAGGACAGAAGCGACCCACTCATGACTGCGGCTGCAAGATGTGCATTTGACCAACACTTACATGTCTCTTAGGCTACGGCGCTCAAAAACTGGTCAAGAAGCCAAAGGCAAGCTGTCATGCATTGATTGCCATAATTTTCCTGAATTCTGTCCAGTGTGCTTGACTACTGACAGGTAAGACCCCAGGGTGGGTCCCCTTTCCTCTTGCACCGTAATGGTACACTCTTAAGCAGGTTCCAGTTTTCAGCTGTACTGAGGAAAGCACTGGAGCATGCAGGTTTGCCACCACAGTGTTTCAGGACCCACTTATTATACATAGGAGCAGCTATGAGAGTGGCAGCTCCTGGCCTAGGGGATGAAACGATTATAAGGTTGGGCTGGTGGAGATTACAGACATTCGGGGCCTACATCAGACTGGAATCCAGCTAAGATCTCTCCCTTCACCCTTTTCTCTCTTCTCTTCCACAGGGGCTGTAGACTACAGGCAGAATTCCTAACTGCTTGGGCATTCATACATCTCGAGGTGGGCAGGTGTGCTCAGGCAGTATGATAGTATATGGCTTCACAACACTAACCTGGTGTTGATGGGAGACTAGGGGTGAGGTAGGCGCAACTGGTGCCAGTGATCCAGAAATCCTTGGAGTCAAGCGGAAGACCAGACTACCTCTTGATTCACCAGGGTGGGAATAACGATCTGGGCAGGCGATAACTGCTCGAGGCAATGAAAGCTAACTTGCCGGAATTCACCCAGTTGGTTTGCCCCACTGACATCCTGTGATCTGAGGTGATAGTCTGTTTCGAGGGGAAGGACACAGAGAACCACAGCACAGTTAAAAGATCTTGAAGGAAGCTTAATATATCCATGAGCAACTAATTCGTCAGGCACGGGCTCATCAATTTGAGTGTGCTGGGCTATTACGTGGAAGACAAGTTCACCTTTCCGGGGTAGGGATGGACATGTTCCTTCTGAACATAGCCTGAGCTCTCGAACTCCTGGGGTTCTCACAGGCATAGGCAGGTGTTAGATCAGGGCATCTGGTGGTGGTCGTGGAACCGCTGACAGCATAGCGGAGACAGCACTACTTAACCCTCAACAATAACACAGTAGGATGGACGATAGGACAGTGGTGGTAAGAGATGTCAGAACGGTGACCTTGTGATGCCTCACAGCAGGGACACCAAAGAAGAGACAAAAAGGGGTTAGCTGCCTAGTGGGCATGGCACTTGCAGCCCAGCATAGCCAAACAGGGCTGCCAATATCACACTTTGGTACCAAGGGAAGCCTAGAAGCCGCAATGCATAGCCCCAGTGGGACTTCACTTCTGCCACTACACGAACTAGAATAGGGCTGGAAAGTGTTGTCTTGACGAGGTTCAAGTGACTTATGGCTTGAGACAATGATTTGTCGATGGCGTCAGCAAGTGACCGTGTTAGAAATAAATGATCGAAGAGTTATTGTCGTGTTGATTTGTGACCACCATGTGATTTTGATATACTGCTAATAACTGCGGCCTTTTGCACCACCCAAGGTCTGAGTTTTCTGTTGATTGGCAGGGAGGTGGTGCTGCAGTGGCCAAGGAGCCTAAGGAGCCTGCATTGACGGGTCGCCCACCTGGGGAGGGTTAGGTCGTGGAGGCCGATGGGGATTTTGTTGGAACCAGCAGATAAAGGAAAAGGAACCAAAGTGCGAGAAGAGCAGCAGGGTGGGGATGAGAGGGGTGAAATTGAGATATGCTGACAGCGCGTCACATGAAAACCCCTCAGGGGACGCTTACTAATGCACTCGCAGCAACGTCTTACAGAACCTTCTCCAGACTAACAATATAGGTATTTTACATAAGCAAATTGGCGTACATGGGTTACGTCAGCGAGCAAGTTCACACTCCAAGTGTGCGGGAGAACAGAAAGATGAGCAACTTCACTGGAACATTCATTATTTTTAGGGCAGGCGAACAGTCGAAGTGTCATTAATTGTTTCCTCCTGGGAGCAGAGGGAAGACACGTGGCACTTCCCTTGACATCTCGCCCTTCCCTCCCACCCCACGAAATGTAAAAAATCAAGCACGACGGGAGAAACAAGACTGGAAACAAGCTTCCGGTGGATTCCGCCTAGGCAGCGATTTTCAGCCAGATTAAAATCAATTCTAAAGTGATACCCTCGTCGCTTTTTTTCAGGTCTTATCATTCAAACTCGCCGCCTGTCAGTCACAAGTTCCCTCCAAATGTCTCATTTCCCCTTTCTCCTCTTTTCTAAAAGGGTGTCAGCAGAGCCGTCAACCATTTTGTCGGCTAGCGAAAAAAACAAAGAAGAAGCAGAAAATACTGGAGGAAAGAACGGATCTAATTAAAAGCGAGGATCGAGTCAGGACTGCATTACATCGTAATTAGAGCAGGGGGCTACGGGGCTCATTGTGGCTGCTGTCCCTGTCAATTTCTGAAGGGGGTGTCACCAGAGGCACAGACAGGCAGTGCACCGCGCGCCTTGAGCACTCTAGCTGTATGTATGAGGGTGAGCTTTACTCCCATGGGCTTCGGAGGTTAGAATAGTTTTGGTTCAATGAACTGTCATTACCCTCCAGGGTCAGTGCCCCGCCTGCTGGCAGCCACATGGAATGGGCCTCAGTATATATATAGCATAATGGCCTGTGCCAACTGATGAGAGCTGAATGAAAAAATATACGTGTATCAATATATCGACATGAATAATAACAATGACGTAATAAAACAAGTTTCTTTTCCAGAACACATGGCTGTGCAAATGGTAACCCTTCAAGGCTAGTATTCACCAGAGACGCGTTCAAGTAGACATAGGATTTCGCAGATGCAAACATATATAAACACACGTACACAATTGTGATAAGTCATAGTGGTCACCTTGAGCTGGCACGGCCCCAGGTACAAAACTTTTGTTTGGTAAGTCGCATTACAGTGCTGTACTGTGTTTGCATAGCATCTGTGATTTCACCGGCCAGTTCTTTGCTTTGTGCTGAGTGTATCAATCAGGCAAAGTAGAAAGTGGTTATTTACAATTTGCAGAAATATTTGCAGCTAAATACGAATGCAAGGACAGAGGCCTGCGGAGTACGTCACGCCTCTGCAGCTCTGCACTCACATTAACAATGGCGGTATTGCAATCACAACAGGGTATCGCGATATTGGTATATTGTGAAAGGAACATCGAAGGAAGAGTGCTGCTGCCTTGGGACCAATGTCTGTTCCCCCTATGCTAAGAGTTGTCATTCACACATAGGAAACTGTTCCATATGGACGGCTTCCACTGTGTCAATAGTGGATGAATGAAAATTACAGCTGACGGACTTTCTATGGGTTGCAAATTGTAAGAACCCCTTTAAGAGGCCACGGGGCAAGCAGGAGTGACTGAGTGCAACTCTGGTGGTTAAAGCCGTTTACTTCTGATGTCCCAGTGCTATAGGCTCTGAGTAACTGGGCCAAGTACCCCTTCAGTACAGACTCTCAGTGGTAGCGCAAGTCGAGCAGTCCAAGGCTTCTCAGGGGGAGGTCGATGCAAGGAATACACAGGCTTGTATGTTCAGTAACCTCAATAAATGAGTGTCCAGCCAAATACTCCCATTTATGAAAACGTATTATTTATACTCACACAGAAAGCGAAATGCAAGACACACTAAATGATAACATACTTTCATAAGGTCTGCGTTCTACCACTGTCAAGGCATACACCAGTGGCCAAATCTAGCTATGGACTGGGGCTATTCTCCATTTATGTGAAGCAACATCCAGGGTAGGCCCCACTAGACAATATGAGTCTAAGACGTCCCACTAGAGCTATTCAAATTCCAAGTGACCCAGCTCCTTTGACGCTTCAGTCAATCGATTCCCCCACAAGGTTTGATGAGTCATTGTACAGCCTTACCCGCTTCTGTTGGAGATGAGAAGGAAGGGCTGGGAGCTTCCAGTAGTTCTGGGTCGAGGTCAACTGGTGGCGTAGAAGAGTGGTAATCTTGTTGTCACCAGCATGGGGTCTGGACCTCCATGCCTAACTTCCTTTGTTGCTGCAATTATCTCTTGTCTCCGATGGCAGACCTGGGTTGCTACTTGGGTTCTGATGATGAAGTTACGGCTCTGTGCTCACAGTTGCACATTGGTCACAGGCAACATCCCTCTGGTTCCTCTGTCACCTCCACCTGGCATATCGGGGTTGCATCCCGATGATTCAAGGCAGCATTGCTCTTCAGGTCTCAACACTGCATGGGGCGATGCCCCTTTCTTCATCACAGTGATGCACCAGGGTGATGGCTCTTAAGCTCAACCACGCTCCCCCAACGTAAGGTGGCCACATTCTGTTCCCTCAAGGTGACGTCCCTTTTTGGTTCACAACACTGCACAGTATGATTGCCCTCTGTTGTCCACAGCACTGCATCAGGGTAATGGCCCTTAAGCTTCACCGTGACCCAAGCCTGGCATACAGGGGTTGTATTCAAAGAACAAAGGTGGATAGCTCAATCAGTGTGGTGATTCAATCTTCTTCATGGCCCCTACTCGGCATACGAGGGTTACCACAACACTCACTGGTATTTAACCTCATCAGTGTCCTGATTTAGATGCACCAGAGCTTCCTGGGCTCCACTTGACAGAATCCCCACTGAAACTCGATCCCACCAGGCAATCTCCTTTTCCTCACAGGGCCCAGTGATGTTGGGTTAGGCAGACAATAGTGCAGCAGGTTCCAGGGCAAGTTTTCTTGATTCTCTTGGATGATGTCTTCTAGCCCAGCAAGGGACCCTGTTGGACCATTAGTGCCCAATCCTTGCCAAAAGAGGCAGACGTTGTGCTGAGCTTCTCTGTGCTGATCTACAGCTTCAGTTTGACAATTTGGGAGTCCCAAGTTCCCCTTTGTATAATCCTTTTCCAGAAACAAATGTGATTTACTGTCTCTGTCTTTGAAGTTTGTGCTCCGGGGCTCGACCACTTTAAAGTGCCCATTCCCCTGTCTTGCTCTTCCTTCAGAGATGAGTCTATCACAGCAGGATTGTCTCCAAAATTGTTAGCCCCAAGCATAGACAGTGGGAGTGACTAGAGGATCACCGATGGATGTCAGCTTCAGTGATACGTGTATCAAAGAGCTACAAAGGCCCTCAGCCCTTCTCTTTGTGATTCCCTTATCAGCCCCATCTCCTTCTTGAGATATGGCCAGGCCTCTTTGACCACTGACCTCTCTTTTGAATCAAAGAGCCCCTTTTGAAGTGTACTGAAGAGTCTGGCTCTTCCTTCCTCCAGTATGTGTGTCCCACCCAGCTTTCAGGCATGCAGCAAACCACACAGAGGGGGCACCTCTACCTCCACAAGCTCCTCCTGCAAGTTCTGGGTCTCCCAAAATGGAATCCAGAGACTTCCATGTATCGGGCCTGTCACAGGCACACATACACTCTAGTGTGCACATACACCCACATGCACCGAATCTCTTGTGCGTTAACCTTTTAAATGCAAACATACATCTTAGGTCACAAAAAAGAACGTACGATAATTCTCATGTACTGCCCCACTCCACAGGAGCAAATCAGTAGCGACCCGTGGAGAGAGTTCCGTGGGGCGGTGAGGCGGGGCAGGGTGGGGGGTAGTAAACACCGGAATATGGAAAACAAATTTCGTTGCTTGCACTGCATCGCATGCGATGCAGCGCAAGCAACGAAATTTGTTTTATTTATTTAATTATTTACTTACCTCCATTCATCCATATTCTGGTGTTTACTACCCCCCCCCACCCTGCCCCTCCCCAGCCCCACCTCACCGCTCCACGGAACTCCCTCCACGGGCCGCTACTGGCGCAAACACTTCCCAGCACACACACGTGTGCGTGCTGACTATCATGTACATTACCACTTCACAGGCGCATATACACTCAAGAGTGCACATACAACCACTTGTGATGTGTGGCACTGCATAAAAACCAATGCAGGTCAAGGGTGATTTAAGCACATGGCAGCTGAACTTTACATGAGTGTGCGAGAAGGCTACTTAACTCCAGGTGAAGGCAGTGGCGTACCTAAACTTGAGGCCCCCCCCTGCAAAGTACATGAAGGGGGCCCCCTCTGACCACACTCAGGAGCTGTCAGGCCAGTATACTGTGCTGAGGAGCCCCCTGGGGCACTGTGGGAGCTGTGGTGCCTCTGTTACTCCACTGGGTGAAGGCAGTACCCTTCCACCACCTAAGGGTAGCCTAGGTCATGGTGCACCTGTATGATCCACGTCCAACCATGACCAAAAACTGTTACCAAGGATCCAGATACCACCACAGCTACAGCACTCAGGGCAGGTGTATGCTTGTTCATTACCATGTGAGGGACTTTCCTGTCTGATGACAAACCATAATTGCATTTCTGTGTAAATCAAAAAGAAGAAGTGGATACCTTTTTGACTGGCCATTTTTCTTGTGATTCTCAATGATTCACAGTACTGGTCTTGTGAGTCACACAGGCATTTGTGACTCTCATTGCCATTTTGAAACATTGTACTTTACTTTTTCACTCTCGAAAATCCTGGCCCAATGCTGGCTCTGCCAGGGTGCAGTTAATATATGAAGCCTCATATTTGTTAAGAGTTTAGATTGAGGGATTAGGTTCTTTCTACCTGTGAGAAAGTAGATTATTTGTTAGAGTGGATGGTGGTCGACTATAAGTAATAATGGAACGTTTTCTGTTAGGGCCATGTTAGGTTCTTATTGGGCCCAGCAACGGTTTCTGTAATTTAGACCTGCGCTTAACCACTGGCAGCTATGGCACGAAGCAGACTGGCTTGACTTAGAAAAATATGTAAAGTATTTAGAAGTAACAAAACAGTAAGAAAGTAAAAAACACTACACAATAATAAACCCACTCGATTTTATAAAATAGATCATTATTTAATTAACAATATGACACAAAAAATGTCACAAACCGAAAAAGAGGAAATAGAGAAATGATAAAATTTAAAATGAAAATGGCACCAAACATGATCAAGGGCCAACCACTGTTATCTGTTTGCACTTGGCAGGTACAGAGAAGCGATGTAAGACCAACCACGATAAAGCATGGGTTGGCTACAGAAAGCAGCTTTAGCTAGGTTGAAAGTTTCATCTTCAGCCTTAGGGTCTAATTTAAATTTAGGGAGGCAGCCTGTTTTTCCGCCAGGGTGAAGGAGTAATTTACTCTGGTGCCCTGACAGTAATTTAGAAATGACTCTCAAAGGGGTGGTTATTTATAAAGCATTGTCAGGAATTATCATCATGGCAGTTCCTGTCAATGCTTTTCACAGTTTGGTGCAGAGCTGCATTGTCTATCAAAGGCTTGTCCAAATTATTTTATTTTTTATTTTAATAAAGAAAATCCCATAGTGTAATTTTCATTTTGAAAGTAATACAGACAATGCTTCTCTCACCGTGGAAGTCCTCTCCTTTGGCGAAGGGGGCATTTCGCAGTTTTTTCTGCCTCCTACCATAAGGGTTTTCCTGGTGGGGGTAGGCAGTAAAAAGTTACCTCTAAAGTCTCCCATCTAAATTAAATGGCAAAATTACAAGTCTGCCTCCAATGACACTTACTCCCCCAGGCCGTCTGAGGGCTTTAACTACAGCGGAGATGGAGAATCCATAGTCCACCCGTATTTTAATCCGGTGGGCTGACCACTATGTTGGCAAGGAGTGAACACCGTCAACATTGCGATGGAGTTGCCTCTTCACCAACACATACATTAGGCCCTTAGTCTCTGAAAATGGAAGTCAAAAATCCTCAGCAGGGCAAGGTAGCAGGCTGTGGCTGAGAAGGCCTCCACAATGCCGTATAGAATTGAATGAGGTCCTCGTGATGCTATTGACTTTTGGCGGTAAAGCTTCAAGTGGGAGAAATTCAGAATTCATGGCCAAGGAAGGTCCTTAGCTGAATGGATACTTTTGGCGCCTTCACCTTGTATTTTCAGCTTTCAAAGTTCAGAGTAGTCACTTTTTTGGAGCTCAAATTTCTCCATTGGGGCTAGGCTGCAAGCTGTAGCTAAACAGAACTCCACAAAACCAAATACCCTCTTAGCAACATCCCACTGAAAAGAATTAGCATGACAGAAAAGCTGTGAGTGGCAGCAATCTAAATCTTTGGCCTGGAGGCAACGCTCCTACATTGGGTTGACATGGCAGAATTGTCCAGGTCCTTCGGAGGTCTTTGGAACCAAACAGTTTAGAAGTCCCAGGTTTTTCAGGAGGTTAACAGGAGCACACTTTGCAACAGCCATGGGTAAAAAGACCTTAGCAACCTCACTGGAAGGTCAAGACTCACTCCAGCAAAAGTCACCATCAAGGTCCAAGGAAGTCTCAGTTGGAACTGGTCAGGTGGACTAGGCCTTCTCTACAGGGTCACCCCCAAACATCTTTGCCTTTACCCTCCACTGTTTTGCAGAATTTTATTTTGTTGGCTTTAGGACTCTGTGCACTTTACCACTGCTAACCAGTGCTAAAGTGCTTGTGCTCTGTCTTTTAAACATGGTAATATTGGTTTATCCCCAATCATCATATTTAATTTACTTATAAGTCCCTAGTAAAGTGGTACATAATGTGCCCATGGCCTGTAAATTAAATGCTACTAGTGAGCCTTCAGCACTGGGTGTGCTACCCACTTAAGTAGCCTAACACACATGTTTCAGGCCTGCCATTGCAGCCTGTGTGTGCAGTTTTAAACTGCCATTTCGTACTGGCAAAATAAATCTGTTACCAGGCCCAAACTTTCCTTTTTTTAATACATATAAGTCACCCTTCGGGTAGTCCCTAAACAGTCCACAGCGCAGGGTGCAATGTATTTGAAAAGTTGGACATACAATTTTAAGAAAAACTCTTCAATTTGTTTTTCACTGCTGCAAGGCTTACCTCTCCCATAAGGATAACAGTGGAGTTACCTTATTACATTTTTTTACATGTTTGTTTTAATTTGTTGTTGCGATTTTATTTCTGAACGTGTGTTTAATTTGCTTTGTTTCATGTTTTTTATAAGAGGTGTGCGATCTGATGTAGACTGTGGAATGAGTATATGATGCATTCAGCTTATAACAAATGTTTTTTAGTTATTTCTAATTGACCATGAGCGAAGGTTGCATTGGAACCTTGGTGTGCAGTAGAATAACTAAATTTGTGAAAGATTTAAGGTTAAACACATAGAGGAGAGGCGTTTCGAGGTTGTGTGGATAATGGAAAGGAATCTTTCTTTTCTGTTTCCATAGTAAGTGTGGGGCTCCTTTCCTGTGATGGATGAAGTGATCTCATTTCTTTCTCCAATGCAGGAGTGGTGGAGAAAGCTTGATATATGGAGGAATACTGCTCCATATACAGGCAGTAAGATTCAAAATATGTATTCCAAGACATATCTTTTATCTCTTTTGGGGTCCTTGGCACAACATTTTAGTTATCTCCAAAACGTGATTGTTGTGTTCATGGTGCACAGTGTTGTAATTCTGTACAGAGATTCCCTAATTATTTGTTATATCAGTAACTTGCTGATGAAAACTGCACTGTACCGCATATTTACAAGCCCCTAATGCCCACATAGCATCATTTTGTTTCACCCTCTGGTGGCGCTGTCTGCTGCCCCATATTTATAATGCCACGCAAAGCCACTTTGCGTAGCTTTACATGGCCTTGTAAATATGGCCCTCTTTCACGCTGTATTCTGCATTAAAGGCACATCATGGGTATTTCTATGGGTGTTCCCAACCACCACCCATGGCTTTTTGACACTTCCCCAGATTTACAAGGAGTGGTAAATCTGAGGCAGCACCAAAAACAAATGTCCTTCAAGAAGAGACGTTAAAGTGGCGCAATGAGGAAAAATACATTCTGCATCACACAAAGAAGGAGCAAAACGCCATCAATGATTGTGTTTGTGCAGGAAGGGGTCCCTTACTGCACAAACACAATCATCCCTGCATCGCAGGCACCCTTGCACCATGGCATCAAGATGTGGAGGACAAACGAAGGACAAGCTCTAGGAGAATAGGTGATTTACAAGGCTTTCCCTTTGACTATAGGGTGACTACAATGGGGCTACCACCTGTGTTCCTACATAATTGGCCACTAGTGCTTCACAAGAAGAAGAATTGCTAATCATGAGTGAATATGAGAGATTTAAATTAGCACAAATTTGTCAAATAGTGTGGCTGTTATTTGAATGAAGTGGAAAGCGAAGGTTCAAAAATAAGGGATCCTGGTCTTGATGAATGCCACATACCCCCTGGGGTCAATAGGCAGAAACATGTTCACTATAAGAATGCAATTACCCTATGAAGCTTTGACCACACTACTTTTAACCATCTTCTAGTTACTCACCACAGTAAACGGATACTTGAGACACCCAGGTGATATTTATTTTACTGGGACGGATCCCCTCTTCCATATTTCCTCCACCATGTGCTTTTCAACCATCTAGAAAGACCATTCGCCATTATATTAATTCTTGGCGAATGAGGAGGCTCGAGGATGAAGCGTGACACCAAGACAGGTGGTCTCCTCACAAAACTTTTGAATTGCCCGTTTATAAAATGGTTACCACAAGAAATCTCCATATGTCATAATTTATTAATGAAACTAATGGAATCAATAACCATAATCCAATACATTCATGATTAATACACAAATTGTAATGTTCAATAATAATAATTGCAATAAAAATATTTTAAATAGAGCACTTTTAATCAAAACAAGCATAAACATCTGTTTGAGTCTTTTTTAGCACTCTTCAGGCCACATAATGAAGCCATGGGACCAACTTCAAAGAGTCTTTGCACTCCAACTGAAGAGCATATAGCTCCAGCTCAGAGATTTCTTAAAATGTTCCTGGTCAGGGCTACTGCACCCACTCATCCCCCCACAACCTTTAAGTAAATCATTACTAGTGTTTCTGCCACTCCTTGGGGTAAAACAACAAAGACAAATTACAAAAATAAAGCCCTAACAGGACAGTATGGAGTGCTCTAGAGCAGTGAATATTTTATGAATGGATAAGTTACTTTCCTGTCTTTCTGTCTGATTTTTATCTTCTGGGTGCCCTGGTCCTACCTGGTGCAACTACACCTCACTATAATATTGGAGGACGTGGGGGAAGGTCTAAAGCCCTGCAGCCTCAACAGCTCCAAGCCAGCACCCATCCAGGGGTGCCAGCATGGGAGCTGGCTACACTTTTAAAATGTTTACTTTATTTTGGAGGGTGCCCTAGCCCTATCCAACTAAGCATTTTGTTGAGGGTGCTGAGGGGAGGCCTAAGGCCCCCCGTGGCCCCACCTGCTCCCCAATAAAGAGGTGTTCCCTGCCCACACTTTAATGGGCAGTGAGACAGGTGTGTGCTCCTTCCTGTTGGAAGCGTTTCTGCTTTCACCTGTGCTGGTTACATCCTAAGACTCAATTAGTGTCCTGGGAGATGGGGTCCCCAGGACATTAATCTTGACTTGGCCCCTGGGGTATATGGCCTGGGTGTCAATACTTGACTTGGGAAGGGGTCTAATGCATGCCCCCATCCCCATTTTAACTTGTTTTTAAAAGGTAGACTTCCATGTAGCCCAAAGGATGTGGTCTCAGGGCCATACTTTTGGGAGGGAGGGGGGATGGCTGAGGCACCCCACATTAATTAAAAAATAAAATGTGCCAACCACCTGAGCCCTGGCCCACCCAGGGGGAATTCAATGAAAAAGGATGATTCGCCCTTTAAAAAATAAATCCCTCTCAACCATGGTACAACCGTGGTACAATGAAGTAAACATCACTTCAAAAAACTTTCCAGAAAAAGTTCATCCACCTTAGCTTCTTCCTGGAATGTTTCAGAGTGATCCATGAAGTGGGGATCAAGAAAAAGGAGGGGTCCCAAAGCATATTTTCCCCATTCATTTTTCCATGGGCAAATTAGACACAGCTACAGTCAAAATGGTTGTAACGCAATTTTACCAAATTCGGCAGAAAGCTAAATCTTGGTCTAGAAAGTTTGCTTTCTTGATTTGGGCTAAATACATTTAGCAGTTGTTTAGAAATTAAGGTATAAAATGTATGTATATATCTCACCTTCAGATGATCTGCAGAGCCATCAGATCTCTAGATAAGGTGTGCTTGGCTGCCAAAACATCAAGAAAGATGTGGCAGCAACCATAGATGTGGTGACAGCTCCTGTCCAAGATAAAAGCAAAATAAAATGGCAGAGACCCCGTGAGCCAAAAACTTCAATTTTTCAATTAGTGCTGTGGATCTACAGAAGATCCATGGATTTTTGGCTCTGATTAAAAAAATGGCGGTGGGCGTGGGCACAGGAGTTGGCACACATACTTTTTGTGTAGGAGGCTCCCCTTCCCATGCCTCCGATAGATCCCAGGGTCGTTTTTAAAAATAAAGGAGTGGGGGGCATGCAGCCACCTCCCAAAATCACAGTAGGTTTCTGGGGACCCCATCCACTGGGCCTGTTGGTTTCTAGAGAATGGGTGTGTAGCCTTATCCCCGAACAATGGTGCAGACCCAAGCAACCCATCCCCTTGGACCTGATACAATTTCAGTGACCCAGGGATCCCATTCCCCTGGATACTATAGTGCCCTGCCCGGGCATGTGCAGCATGCCTTCCCTGCACTCTCTCATGCAGGGATCCAACTTTGCTACCATCTGGGTGGAAGAAGTGAAAAATGGCGGTGGCTCCCACCACCAACTAGTATGGTGCTGGCTGGGGAGCTGGCAGGGGCCACAGGGGCCACAGGGGTCTTGTGGTTCCATCCACATACCCCAGCAAGGGAGACATTGTGGGTGCCCTGGGTGGGCATTGGGCTCCTTTGATGGAGGTGGCTGAAGAGCTGGCAGGGGCAATGGGGGCCATTGGGCCCCTGCAATGTCTCCAACTATTTTCATTGTGGTGTGAGTGCCCTGGGGGCACCAGGGGGGACCCACTTTAACCAAAAAGGGGAATAAATGTGCTGGCACAGGTATGGGTGCTGATGGAGAGCCTGCAGGGACCACAGGGACCTTGGGGCTCTACCAGTAGTCCCCTACATTAATAAAAAAGGTTTGGATGGCACAGGTGGGCACTGGGGAACAAAAAAATTAAAAGAATAATAGTTGAGCAGTAGCAGCTGCTCATTTATTATTCACTGCTCCAGAGAAGGAGTGTCCCACAATGCCCTGCAAGGGCTTTTTACTTACAGTATTTGGAGTCTGGTGGGACCACTAGAACTGGTAGGGGCACCACCAGCCATTTTTTAAGGTTGTAAGGGCCTGCAGATAGTTCATCAGCCCCCCAGCAACATTAAAACAAAAAAGTGAATCCCCTCGTTGATTGAATCCATGACCTCAGAAGACCTTACCATATTTTTTAAAGCATCTGAGCTGGAGCTGCATACTCCTCAACTAAAGTGCAGGGGCACCTACTGGTGAGTTCTATATTTGCACTGTATGGCCTAAGAATGCTATAAGAAAGGCTCAGAGACATGTCAATTTTTTTAATAAAGCTTTATTAAAAACATATTAAGGTAATCACTTTTGATAAACATTATAATGTGTGAATTTATGAAACATACAT
This sequence comes from Triturus cristatus, assembly GCF_964204655.1. Taxonomy (NCBI): domain Eukaryota; kingdom Metazoa; phylum Chordata; class Amphibia; order Caudata; family Salamandridae; genus Triturus; species Triturus cristatus. The sequence continues at coordinate 850,083,422 of NC_140590.1, forward strand.
TTGATTACAATTATTGGTGACTATTTGACAAAGACAACAGGTATGCTTTATTTATGTCGATGTGCTAACAAACAGCATGCGCAAGTGGGAGCTCGCGCTTGCTAAATATATTCTTGTGAAAATGTTTTTTTCCTAATTATCGGTAATTCCACATCAAAGATTAATGCAGAAATACTAAAATTACTCCGGCAGAATCGAAATTCTGGCAGGCCTACCTTTTTCCTTTGTTTTTTTCAGTGAAATTGTATCTATGTATATATGATATCAGTGATATCAATGATGTCATTGAACATTTCATGAGTGATGTTATATAGGAGGTAATTAGCAGTGCTACCCTGCCAAAATGACTCCATTAATGATGCACATATGTAGTCAAGTAAATTATACAACTGAATCAAGTGATTAATTTTAACAGTAACATACATGAAGTGTGTGTTGCAAGTGTCACCTCTAATAAACATATAGGGGTTTGTTACGATATCTGTCGGAGTTACCTCCGACCGACACCAGCTCAGACACGGGACCGACTAGCCTGAGGTTGGCGGATCCGACTGCTTCAATACGATGTGATCAAACACTGTTCAGTCAGATTCCCACTGTTCTCTATGGGACCTTTTGTTACAGCCGTAAACTTGCCATAACTAAGGCTCCTATGGAAAATTGGGGTGTGTGTAAAACCCTGCACCCTGAGGCAGGCACCCAATGTTTCCGGCCACACAGTATAGGGTCTTACAGGGGGGTACCCTACGTACCCCTCGACCACCAACCGTAGGCTACAGAGGCAAGGGGGCCCTATAAGGGGCCTCCAAAGTTGCTTTCTGACAGCCTTTCCTTGTCAAGAAAGGCCATCACAGAAAGGCTGTGAGAAACCAACATAGTAAACCCAATGGCAGATACGCTGTCCGTAGGGGATTACAGTGTGGTTCCGACCAACAGGAATACTTCAAGATCCGAACTGAACCAAGTCAGATTAACTGGCCAGTTTACATCCCGACAGCCGATATCGTAATTGGGCGGTCGGACCACAAAACGACTAGCAGTCGAAGGCTTTCCAACCAACATCCTAATGAGGCCATAAGTGTGTTTTGTAAGTGTCATCTCTTGAAAGCACTTACATTTTTCATCATTTTTATAAATAAAATCTATTTTTGATTATAGGGATGTCATGGATTCATTCATACCACACACTGCTACTGCATTAGGTGAAGTGAAATTAAATCTTGGCCCTGTGACAGAAAAGCACACCAAAAAAAGTTCCTGTGGACCTAGGTGATCAGCAATGTTTAGCTCCTATGAAACTGTATATAAACAGTGTTTGCATTGAGCACTACAATTCATGTTGTTTTCTTCTTTATTTGGATCTAGCTAGTCATGGTGGAGGACCTACCACAGAGTCCCACTGCTAGCAGGAGCCAGTCATTCAGCCAAACCTTTAAAAAATGGAGGCAATTGTGGAGGCGTACCACCGGTTGATGGTCCTCAAGGAGGCAGTGGCAGCAGTCACTATTGCCGCGGGCCCCCAGATAGAGAGAACCCAGCAAGGTAATTGCTGCCACCTTAGGCAGCAGATGGTCCCATTCACCCCCCCATGCAGGAGCAACACCACCATCTACTTCCCTCCTTCATAAAATTGTACAGGACCTGGAGTACCTGAATAATGTCCAGCAGTACCGTGTTAAGAGACTGGAGGCTGCGGAGGCCTATTTTTATTAGGAAGGGAGGGGGTCGGATTGTGTTGATGGAGATGCGGATGGGAATAGTTGTGGAGAGCATAGTTGGGCGGTTAGGGAGTTGTTTTTAAGGGTATTGAGTGGGCCTGTTGTGGGGTAGACATTTGGCAAGGACTGTTGGGAAATGGGGAGAAGGTACTTGTTTTTTTTATGTTTTTGGGTTTCTTGGGTGAAAGGATGGACCAGTTGTGGGAGTAGATCATGGGAGTTTATTTTAAAAATATATATATATCACTTTTTTTACTTGAATACGAGTCTTTGTATTGCAAGTGAGTTTAACATCATCATGAATTAAACAGGAAGCACTATCAACATAGTGACAAGAGGATTTCCTCTGCACCTGTTCCATCGCAAAACAATTTTCACAAACTCTACATCCTAAGGCTAAAAAACACAAAATTGACAATGACTACACAGGTCTTCCACCCTTTATAGCTTGATCATGCTGCAGTGCACCCATTCCTCCATCAGTAATAGTTGTATCCTACTTACTCACTGCCTTGCCCTACTCCCTATAACTAGTGATGTCTAATCGGGTCTGTCAACATACCCGAAAATAACAATGCCTCCTTTCTGAGGACTTCTTGCTTACCAGCATAGATTAGGGGAAGTCTGCTACAACTCACAATTGGCCCACACCTCACTTCATGGTTTTTCAAAGGGCCTTCTTAATGCTGGTGGTGGTGGGCCAGTGTTACAGGGAAGACATCACATGTAAAACAAGGTTCTTGTTATTGTGAACGATGCTGTTGAGGTGAACTAGCTAAAGCATTATTTTTATGCATCACATGAAACTAGACTAAAATAAAACAGAGTGAGACCACCATGACAACACAATAACAACTAGCAACATGCCTGATTTATATGTTGGTGGAAAGGGTACTCCATCGCGACAGAGCACCCTTCCAGCCAACATAATGGTCTGCCTGGCAGATTTAAAAATGGGTGGATCTTTGGTGTAACCTGTGATTAGACCACTCTGCTGGCCTGACCGAGTAAGGGCCATTCGAGGTAGACCTGTATGTACACCCACCTAATTTAGATTGGCTGAAATGCAGGTCAGTTTTCACTGCACATCACTGCAAGGAAAATACCTGGTGGTAAGGGGCAGTAAACATCCCATGGTGAGGGCGGAACTCTTTTATGTATTTTCAAAAGCATAATCACATTTTATGGTTTTCCTTTTTGGAAATAAAAAAATTTAAATTTGCCATACTCCTTCGTCATGTTAGTTGGAGCCATGTGGCAAACTTACAGTACAGTGATAGGAACCAACTTGACAGCAGTTCCTGTCATTGTATTAAATGTCTGTTGGCCCAAGGAACATTTATAAATTTGGCAGTTGGAACCTTCATCACGGCGATCAATTAAGATACTCCATCGCCCTGACGGAGGATGGCCCGGCTGCCAGTATATACATCGGGGTCACAGTATTGTGTTATTTAATAAAGAGAGCGTAATTAAAGCCACAAATGGGCACATGCATCAAACTCCTCATTTGTGATTACCAAATAGCGATTTTTAAGGAATCGCTATTTGGTAATCGCAAATGCCTATGCATGTAAAAATCGCAATAAAATTTGCGATTCCTTAATATTAGCTAATAGAGATTCTGAAATTGCGAATCACTAATAGATATTATGACTCCATTCATTCCTATGGGCCTCCAGGCTTGATGCATGTGCCCCAAAGTCTCTGGAGTCAGAAGATAGGAGAAGGTTACTTCAGTAGAGTTCATCGGCATTGATTGTGTAAAATCTTTGATGTAATAAAGGGCCTGACTACGATTTTGGCAGTCCTCCTGCGGAGCGTCATATCAGTGCTCCACAGGAGGACCACTAAAGTCGTCCTCACACCACCTGCCGGATTAAGACTGTAATCCTTGGCAGGTGGACGTGCTGTGGCAATCCCACAGCAGTGTCTCTCTAAAGCTCATAGGAGAGCCTTAGAAAAGCACTGCTGACAGACTGCCACAGCAAGTTCCTGCACGGGAAGGAATGTGCAGGAACTTAGGTGCAAAATTACAGGGGGTCAGAGCATGTGCCCACCTGCATGCAACCCAATGCACAGAGGCACAAAGGGGCCCTGCTAGGGCTCCCTTTGTTGCCTCAGCGCCACTCTTTTCATGGCGGTCTCACCACCTTGAAATGGATGGCAGTGAAGCAACTCGGAATATGTGTGACGGTGCCGCAAAGACACCACAAACATATTGCAACCTCTGTCCACTGTGCAACCATAGCGGGATCACGGATCACCGGAGGCTGCAGCGGTCCTGTGGTGGGCCAACTGCCAAAGTTGTAATACAGAAGATGAACCACCAGTCTGGCAGTCCACGGATCACCACTGGACCACCATAGTAGTAATTAGTCCCAAAGTCTCGGCACTATGATGTCCCTTTCATGTCTGGGTAGGAAGTGTTGGTTGGGCAATATGTACATTTTGATAACCACCTCCTGTAACAGATGGCTTCCCTTTAATCACATCTGCTCTGTTAAGTGTGAGATCTTTTGATGGTGGAAATTAACACACATCTCAACCAATGACACACAACCTAGGGGAGGATGCTTAGAGATTTCATGAACGAATGGGTGAGGGGAAAGGTGAAAGACAGACAAACACAACATTTATCAAAATGGTGAGCACATCACTTCTCTTGTGGAAGAAAGATGACTGATCACTTACCAAATGCAAACAGTCGTTCAGCCACAGAATCCCACATTGTCTAATAGATTTGTCAGCGAAGCTTGAAAAATTCAAGAATAGTGAGTACTCAAGCAGTTCAAAATATAGTTATAGTTAGGAAAAGATAAAGGATTTTGTATACAGATAGATGGTGCGTCTCCATTCTTCTGGCAATTTCTGTCTTGGGTGCAGGTCTCCACTGAAAAGTTGGATACAGAAGAGATGACCCATGGAATGCAAACCTAAAAGGTCAATATTGGAGATTCAATGTAAGCAATAAGCATCCTGTTGAATGCGGAGCAGGAAGTCAGAGGACATTCTGTTTCAACGTCTTCAGCATCTACATGACCCTGCTCGCTTCCATAGTCAGGAACCATGGACTCAACATCATCTCCTATGCCAATGACACCCAGCTGATCCTCTCCCTCACCAATGAGCCGACAATCGCCAGAAACAACTTCCATGACCGGAGGAAGGCAGTCGACACCTGGATGAGAGACAGCTGCCTCAAGCTCAACTCAGACAAGGCCGAAATCCTCATCCTGGCGACCAACACCTCTGCTTGGGAAGACACCTAGTGGCCCGCTGCATTTGGACCCCCCTCCACCCAGGGACCACGCACAAAACCTTGGCATCATACTGGACTCCTCGCTCACTATGAACCGCCAGATCAATGTTGTCTACTAATCATGCTTCCACACTCTTCATCTGCTTCGAAAGACCTTCAGAACAATCCCCACTAAGTTCAGAGAGACGGCTGCCCACGCACACATCAGCAGCAGACTCGACTACGGCAACACACTCTTCCCATGTGTCACCCAGAAACTCCTCAGGAAACTACAGAATGTTCAAAATGCTGCAGCCAGATTGGTCCTCAACATCCCCCGCCGCAGCCACATCTACGAAAACCTACAAGAAATCCATTGTCGCCTAGTCATTAAAAGAGTCACCTTCTATCTCCTCACACATGCTTATAAAGCCCTCAACAACGCCGGACCAGTATACCTGAGCCACCGCCTCTCATTCCACATACCCATGAGACTCCTCCACTCCGCTCAACTGGCCCTGGCCACTCTCCCTCGGATCTGCAAGACCAGGACCGGAGGAAAATCCTTTCCCTACCTTGCCGTCAAAACCTGGAACACCCTGCCTCTTCACCTCAGGCTATCCCCGTCGCTGATCCAATTTGTGAAGAATCTCAAGACCTGGCTCTTCAACTGAAACTCAGAACCAAATCAGACCTGCAGCCCCCAACCCCCTTGTGCCTTGAGACCCTCACAGGTACATAGTCATGCTTAACAAGTACTGATTGATTGATTGATTTCAGTCTTGTGAAATTAACTAAGTGAGAAGAACCAACGATCGACAACTAGCTACATGTACCCAGCTGATCACTCTAACAATTACGACATTTTGCGTGTCCAGTCAAGCAGATTGTAAGTCAACCACTTAATTAGAGTTTCCATTTGAACAAACCCTGGGCGGACAACTACGCTACGCTCGCGAAGTTTGCGTAGTTTGTGCTACTTCGCGCTATGTGAATTGCACATAGCACAGTGCAAAATCGCGTAGCGTAGTTGGCATTTTTTGCTCGCGGTCCTCAACGTTAAGTTGGCGACCGCGAGTGAGCAAAATGACATCCCAGCGAGACTTTTTCCTCCTTCGCGATCAGCAACATCAAGTTGCCGATCGCAAGCGTGGAAATTAAACCTCCCGGCGAGATTCTCAATGCGGGGAGGTCAAGTTTCTCATTGCGAGTGGTCGCGTATGCTCGCGACCGCTCGCTATGAGAAACTACCAGTCCGCGTTGAGAAAGCTGCCGCTTGAGTAAAAATCTACTCGAGCGGCAGAAAACGACAGCACGCACTGTGCAAGATGCCGTTTTCAATGATTGCACAGTGCGGACAAGCATCCAGCACTGTGCAATCATCGCGAACAGCGCACTACGCAGTTCGCATAGTGCTACGTGTATCTCGCATAGTGCGAAGTGCACTTCGCGTAGCTATGCCTATCACTACTACGCGAACTATGCCCTGGGTTAACCACTATTCTGAATGTTCCTAAGCAATCTGCCTCTCTCAAGTTCACAGGAGTAGGCCTCTTTGAGTTGTCTTGATGTCCCATTGCAGTAAACCGGAAATTGTCCTTCTTCTAACCAAACATTTAAAAAAAATGAAAAGAATGTGAGGATTAGTTTAGTCACTGTAAAGAAACCGACTGGTTTCAGAAGAACCTAGAGATGATGTGCGTAAGTTAACAGAAGGACACTCAAAGTATTTATCCCAGCAAAATGTGAAGAGCAAACCTTAATGTTTAATAATACCCCAAACATTTAATTATCAGGTTTAGCTTACCAGCCTATCCTAGCCACCACAACCTGAATCACATATTTGGTATTACTCAGTGGAGCAAATAAGACACCTCATACAAGCAAAACTCAATATAAGGGAGTCTCTTAAATCTTTACTGGCAGCCCAGCAGCAAGAAGAAACAAAGGATAAGGAAGGGATATATATTCTTGTTCTTTAAATTTTATTTAGTAAATGGAGGCTTTCTACTGCAGCTCTCGCTGCTTATCTACCTCTTGCCACATAAATGCTCTGCCCTCTTTGACTGACTATCTGTGGCATGTACACTGGTCCACTCCATTTCAGTTTATTATTTACAATAGACCTTGTAAGCCGCACATGAAACACTATAATCTATTGGAATGCACTGTTTGTTCAGTTTAATCATCACAAATCTCCCCACATTTTTAGATGAGACACTGGTCCTTCTGACTGTGACATCTGCAGCAGCTGCCAGGTGTACAAAAAGCATGCACTGAAGACACACTGGCAGAATTCTTTATTGCTAGCCTGCTGAACTCTGGCCACTTTTTCTTCTTCTCATACCAACAAGTCAAGGGATCTTGATGTAGGTATTGAGTCATCCAGGTAGTCTTGGACCATCTTCCGAATTGGCATTGGTTTTGCAACCTGGTTTGCCAGCATTTCCTTTGCCTCTGTACTTAACTGAAGCACTGCTGAATGACAATAATCCACATCAGAATTTGGCATTGAAATTGAATTGGTTGCTGCTGTGGGTTTTGGAGTAGCAGGGGATTGTATTGACTGCTGCTGCAGAGACTGCAAGCCAACAGCACTGTATTCTGTGAAGGTTGGAAGCTGCACTTCACAACTTCTGTCTTCGGCCTTCACTTTTGCAATTGTTCTTCTTGTTGATCCCACACTTTACTGTCTATCCAAGTCTTGTAAACTAAAATATCTGTTTCAGTAAAAGGAATAAAATTGGACAGCACCTTTATTTTGTATCATGGATTCAGTATCGTTGCAAGTGGGTCAAGTGAAGGATAAAGCTATTAACCAAAGAACCTGCTTCTTCATTGACTTTGGTAAACGTTTATTCCATCTTTTTGAAATTATCCTCTAGCAGATACAAGAACAGGATTGCTTGACTCATGGTACTGCCCTGCTTGCTGAATTCCCATGTCTTAATCTCGAAAGGAAGTAGCATTTGTATCACTCACTCCACTAGCTGCCATTTGTTCACCTCCATTGTCTTGACTCTGGCAGTTGCATACCCTGTCCTTCGCATTGCATAACCATTGATAGACTTGTACTTCTCAAACAGTCATTGAAGCATGTAGTAGGTTAAGTTCCAACGTGTTGCCACCTCATGTATGAGGGATTTTACAGGTAGTTTGTAAGCACGCTGAAGGATCCTCATCTGCTTCCGGGCTTTGAATGAATGGCAGAAATTAGTGTATATTCTGCGGCCGGTGACCAGTATGTTACTTACTGTCTCTTCTTTTTTTTTGTTGAAAATCCTGCACAATTAGGTTGGTACAATGTGCTAAACACAGGACTCCAAAATATCCACTATCAGCCATGGTGACTATATTACTGCCATTGTCAGTGGTAACAAATCCCATTAGGAGACTCTGGGTTTAAGACATTTATAGACCTTGGTATTAAACTTGTCTAAGATGTTGGCAGATATATGTGGTTTCTCCATGGCGAACATCGCAACTGTTGCATACCACCTAATGAGTTGAAAAGCATATTTAGAGTGAGACCAGCAACTAGCCTGTGCCTAAGTTCCTGGAAAGAGATCCAGTTTGCAGTAATGCACATGAATTCAGTTGCCTGGCAACTAGTCCTCAAGTTTATCTTGCAGTACATGGACTGAGCAGTGCTTGGCTTCATAGCATTGCCAACTAAGTGCAGCACTTCGTGATGCAGTGCTGACTCAGCCAGTGTGGCAACATAGGTTCATCTTGGAACCTTCCATTTTGGACAGAGAGACTCCACAAATCCCAGAAAGTCTACTCCTTCCTCAAAAGAAAAAGGGATGTCAAGTGCAAATATCTTGGCCAGCTTACCATTGTAGAAATATTTCATGGTTCCGGTGGTACCGCTACTCCTTGGTAAACATAACCCTAATTGGAGGTTGTTTTTGTTGCGGTACTATTACCACAAGTGACCCACAGGTTCCAGCAGAGGCCGCCTGGATGACGATTGTACACTATGAAGGAGACTTACAGGGCTGCTTTGTTTAATGCTGCTGCTGTGATTCTCTTCTTCCTCCTCATTGCCTTCTGCTATCACTTATACTTCTGGTTTTCTCTCATCACTAGCAGCTATATTTTTAAGGTGCACCTCCCATGATTTAGTGTTGTTTTTTCAAATGGAGCAGTTGGCCTCGAATACGGTAGCGCACACCTGTTTCTTGTGTCAAACTGAACATAATGCAATGTTATCCTTAGGCTGGCTAAGCATAAAGAAGTGTCAAACTCTGGAGGAGAGCCTACTGATTGTGCCAAAACTTGAAGAAATGGAGTTAAAGCTTGGTGATTGAGTTATATACCTTTCTGTAGAGCATGTTGTGATTTTGGTATGGGTCATGACGGCTGGTGGCTGCAGGTTTCTGGGGTCTTGCAAATGTGGGGGCCTGCGGTGTTGCTAGAACCACATGCCTCTGAGCAGGTTGACTAGAGGTGAGACATACTTCCTCCACACTGATGATCACTGGCTCGTCACCATCATCACCATATTCCTCACTTTCAAGGCTCTCAGGGAGTTTATTTTTCCCTTGTTTATCAGACACTGCCAAAGTCCAGTCTCTCTCTAGATAATCAGAAGGGGAGCTTGAAGAAGATGTGGAGTACTCTTTCTTTTTCTATTTAGAGATCATGAAGCTGATAGGGAAGAGCAGTATTCTCAACAACATCTTGGTCAGCAGGAACCTCAACCTCCCGTTCTTCTACTACTTACTGAAGATCTGTTGCTGATTGTGGCTCCCCGTGTTGACTTTCCTGCAATGCTTAAGTTTGCGGCTGAGACAATTCCATTTCAGATTCACTGTTCTCCGTGATTGTAGACAATGCAGAGCTGAGACACATGGCCTTAGGTTTTGGTGGTGATCAGTTGACTGGGGGTGAGTGCTTGCAGTGTTCAACACTCCGTCCATCATTTCCTTTGGTATTTGCTTTGTTCGCCATAAGTTGGCAGGGTATGCTCAGACGTGAGTCCCTTGCTCACTTTGCCATTGGATTCAAGCAAGCCTGGCTGAAGACGGCTGAAATGCCAGAAACCGGTCCTAGGAAGCTTGTTTCCGGTCCAGGGAAGACATGGCTTGGCAGTTCGGGCTGGACTTTTCCCATGAGGCACAGGGTCAGACTGATTTGCATATGGCCATGTCTGAACTGGGGTGGCAGAGTGGGCTAAAGAACGGTGATGGATTAAACCCAGATCAGTTGACTGGGGGTGAGTGCTTGCAGTGTTCAACACTCCGTCCATCATTTCCTTTGGTTTTTGCCGTTGATACATAACCACCATAGTCTAGGAACAGAAGCACTAAGCAGGGGAGGACTCAGGTGTCATTGCAGCTAATTCACAAACTTTTCTCCATATCAGTAGAGTGTGTGATGTCTTGTACACCTGCAAGCAAAGCAACAAGGAAAAGTAAGTGAAGCCTGGGCAATCAAAATATAGCCAATGTAAAACAAGTGAAAGCATCATTTTCTCAAATGCTTAAAAGTAGTGTACCCGAAAATATGCGAAAAGTATTTTTTGCCTTTGCATCATTACACAGAAACATTTAGTTTGTGTCCCTTTATAGACATGGGATTGAGGCAAAAAATGTAATAAATAAATTAATTATTTTTTGGTGTCCATACAGGGCCATTTCAAGGGGGCCCCTATTGGAGGCAGAGGGAGACAGGCAAAAATAGCATAAATAAATTAAATAACATGTAGTGTTCATCAGGGCCTTGGGTAATCTCCATGGACGGCACACAAAAATTGAAAAAATACATTAAATAATTGCTGGTGACCCCCAGGGCCCTTGGGGATTCTGTGAGAGACAGGGGAAGGCAGGCAAACATAAACACTAAATCAAATAATTGCCAATGGAGGCAAAAATCAATAAAATAAATTAAAAACAATAACACTGTACTACAATCAGCCACAAGTACAAAAATGTCATAGGTCTCATCTATCGATGTTCCGAGAAAATAGCTTTTCAAAGTGGAATAAAAGGATTGACGCACACACTGGCTGCACAAAATGGTGGACTCTAGCTCACCCACAACATGGATGCTGAAGGAGGAGGCATGGAAGACAAAGACAAAATGGTCACCTAACACAAAGACACTTACTGGATACAGTAAATGGTGGTTGCCTTATGGTCTGCAAAGAAGGAGGCATAAAGAACAAAAACAAAATGGCACAACACACACACACGCACAGCACATAAAATGGCCATGCTGGGTGGCCATGAAAGAAGAAGGCATGGAGAACAAACAACAAATGGAAGACTAAGGCAAACACACACACTGGCTAAACAAAATGGACACAACCACATGGCCAGCAAAGAAGGAGGCATGGAGAACAAAGAACACATAGCAGCCTATGGCAAACACACACACTGGCTACACAAAATGACCACTACCACATGGCTAGCAAAGAAGGAGGCATGGAGAACAAAGAACACATAGCAGACTATGGCAAACACAAACACTGGCTTCACAAAATGGCCATGGCCAGATGGCTAGCAAATATTGAGGCATGGAAAACAAAGAACACATGACATCCTATGGCAAAACCCACACTAGCTACATAAAATGGCCACCACTACATGGCCAGCAAAGAAGGAGGCATGGAGAACAAAGAAGAGAGTTGCCCTGTCTGCCTGAAGCACCTTGCCCCAACCTCCCCAAAAAATATCTTGCAGCATTTCATGGAAAGGATTGCAAATATCGAATTTACCAATGTATCTGGGCCCACACATGCAACTGCCCCTTACCCATCAACATTAAATCAGCAATGCCCAAAAATTAATTAAATAGAAAAATTCCCCAACAACAGTATCAACCAGGTTACACATAAACAAACTCACGAAAAATACTGGGTAACAAGAAGGTAGCTGAGAAGAAAGAAAGATGTCTTGTGACATTGGCCTGGACTCCAGGATTCAACCCAACTCTAGCCACCAACAGGCACATGTAGACTATAAATAATATACATTTTGTATTTAATCCAAGGTCATCCACCACAACTTTCCTACAGGTTTAAAAAAAAACATTCAGCACAGCAGCAGTGAGGATGTGAAAAATACACCCAAGGCGTATTGCAGGGTGAACTAGGCAGCACACAGTATAGCAACATTACAGTAAAATGATAAACAAATCAGTACAAAATTCACAGAACCCACGCGAGAAAATAGAGACAAGTTATATGTAACTGCAGGCACCCGCCATCAAAATAGTGCAAACATTTCCCCTTAAAATAAAGTTAATCCCACAATGCCCCCCACGCCAGTCCAAACTCCAGTCCACCCACTAACAAAGATTCAAAGCAAAACAAGGAACAAAAATACTGGTGCATGGCTTCCCTCAAACAACAAACTTTTCCAAGGTGATGCTATGAACTTATTTGACTTTTCCCAAAAAGTTAAGATTCTCAGGGTAGGGACACGGCAGAGATTGTAGACAAAGAGTGGGATGCTTTCCCTCTAACATTAAAATGCAAAGTGATCAAGTGTTGGACAAAGCTGTGGGAGGAGTCTTCAAGACAAGAAGAGGAGTCCCAGTGTCTATGGCCCTTCCTTCTGTGTAAACAAAAAAATAAAATAAAAAGTGCATTTTGCCAGCTAACAATACCTAAATGGTCCGTTTGTGTACAAAATCAACTCGAAAATGCATTTCGTGTAGATTTTCTGGCCTTTCAAGAAAAAAATCTATTTGAAATGATGATGGGAGGCTGCCTGCCTTAAAGAACTGCCACTCGCATTCAAAACAACTACTGAATGTTCTGTTCATGCTCAATAAAAAAAGACAAGCATAAGCATACTTGCTATTGCCTTGTTTAACTGCTTCTCGTGTTCCTGTTTTCCCCAAAGAGAGAATCAGATACGCCATCATAGCTGTAAAATCTCGTCACAGTAGTAACGAGAAATTACACATTTACTCCAATTACATCGGCGTAATTAAAGTTACGCTCAGGCCTAGTTGTATAGATTGTCAATGATTGGATACAGTTGATCTCCTCAACCAGTATATTGTTATTGGCTTCTAGCCTAGTTAAAGCTGATTTTGTATATCATAAAATGAATTAGGCCCATAAACAGATCATAGAATAAAAACTGTGTAATTGAATTTTAGAACCACTAGAGCTCATATATCCCCAGAAATCACTTGGCTTCCAATATCTGAGACCAGGTAATAAACAGTAAGATGTCTGTCTTCTTAGGTGAGACCCTAGTTGAGCTATCGAATATATATTTGATGCCTAGTTGTTTATACAATAGTCTATCTTTGGCTGCAATTGTAGTTTACTGCACACATGCAACATCGGTTTGAAAAGCCTGCAATTGATGCAGAATCCTATTATGCTTAAAAAGGGCAATAATTCCTTCCCATTCAGGATGACTAGCCTAATGTTGGTATTGCTTGTATCATTCACCATATCGAATGAGTAAGAAACGCTTGCATTAGGTTTTTAAAAATGCACTGTCTCCTAGTCCCCCCGCCCCCGAAACGCCATCCCCCCTCCCATACTCCATACCTTCCCTGCAATCTTCTGCCATCCTTTAGCCTATCCTACCCACAGACGAGTTACCCCACCGCCACCTATCCTGAATGCGATCGTATGCGGTGCCCATGATCGTACCATCCACCCATCTCACAAACCTTCTTCATGCCTTTCATCCTCATATACTCAGAATGTACTTGTACTTTTGACTGGAACAGATACTGTGCAACAGTTGTAAAAAGTGGCTTTTCCCACTTTTCTTGTTAAGTCAATGTCAAGCTGTATTTGCATTAACTAGTGCCGGCGAGCAAACCTGTCACCCTTTTACCAGCTTAATGCACACCACTGGCTCGGACTGGGAGCGGTCTAGTCCCTGTACTGAGTTTGGTGCTACCCGACTGGACCTGTTTCTCTATTGTATATCTTACACATCAGGAGATAAAAGTAACTTTCACTATAAGAATGACAGGCAAGGGCTAAAGTTTACAAGTTTACCTAAAGAATATAAAGCAGAAATATATACCCTGGACCATCGAGCAGTTAGTATAATGGTATATAAAATATAAATATAAAGAACTTAGTAAAGCGCAATAGAAAATCAAGCAAACATTGCCTTATAAATAGGGGAAAAGTGGTCTTCGCCAACAGTGAAAAAGCAGGTCTTTTTTATAAGACTTCAGACAAAGGATTTCATACATTCACAATACAAGAACATAGTTCCCAGGATATGCAACAATAGTAAATGAGTAATAAGAAGTGTTAGACCTGACATCATTGGCTTGGGTTTACCCTGTATTTTTGCCTTTGCCTACTGTATGTTTGCTGTGTGTTGGACTTTGTTTTGCTAGTCTAGATGCTTTGGGCACTTTGCCACTGCTGTTCAGTGCCAACGTGCAAATGCTCCCTTTGTCAATTGTTGTTATGTATTGATGTTCCCATAATTGGTTTATTTGGTTTACTGTTAAGTCACTAGTACAGTTCAATGTGTGTGCCTGGAGCCTGTAAACCAAATGCTGCTATTAGGCTTCCAGTACTGATTGTGCCACCTACACAAGCAGCCTTGCAACAAGGTCTCAGGCCTGCCATTGCGGTGCCTGTGTGCAGTCTAGTACTGCTATGTCGACCTGGCAAGTGCACCCACTTGCCAGGCCCTAACCTTCCCTTTTCCTACATGTGAGTCACCCCTAAGGTAGGCCCAAGGAGCCCCTGTGGGCAGGGTGCAGTGTTTGTGAAAGGTGGTACATGCCCTGATGTTTGTGGCACGTCCTGACAGTGTTTAAACCCCTTAGATAAATGATAAGCATGATTAGTAGACCATGAGTACATATTTCCATGTTATACAATATAAACATCTTCCAAAAGCTTTTCAGAATCATTATGAAACAATTTAAAAGAATGGTACTGATAGAAGAGATTCAGAACGATACTACAGTAAAAGGAATATGATAAGGGTAGGTGAAAATATGCTGATCTCTCAACTGTGGAAACAGGAATATGTGAAGACACAAAACAATTCTCTACTTGCTTTAGTTCGAAATATTCAGCTAACATCTGAAAATAGTAGTTATAAGTAAAGATATTGTCAGAATGAGCAGTATTTAAGATACAAACGTCATGCATTTGCTTAATAACAAAAGATTTAGCAGTTAGCTTGGTTGGATTTTGTGAAAAACATTTCCCTCCAGTAGATGAACATCTAACATTCGCCCAACTTTAGAAACAGAAATGTCTACTACCAAAACTGCAAGATTTTGCAGTGCTGCTCCATCATGTTAGCTCAAATCAGATCACTGAACAGGATCGATATATGCTTATTGAAGAGTTTATTCTTTCTACAGCTACCCTATCATCACAACCCTTACTCGAAAACTGAAATGATTTTTATTCCGCATCAACAAAAGGCCTAAAGCTGTAGTCCTCTGACCATTACCCTATCTAAATATCCTTCTTTTTGCCTTTGTCATTCGTTCAGATAAGCTGAGTCCTTTTATTCTGTCTTGGACTCATGGAGTTTCGCCAATGTCAGTCAGACATTTGTCAGATTAAATGCCAGTTCTTGCAAAGTATGTCCAATCAGTACCTGGAAATTTGCAATTTATCTTTCTCTCTCTTTGGGTCTTTTGGCAACTGTCAATTCTAGGCTCTCATCGCCAGTGTCAGTCTTTCTGGAAGCTCTTGTTCCTCTGACTCACTGACCTGTCTTATTGTCTCTGGTCTTTTAGTAGCTGCCACGAGTCTCTTTCATCTAATCATTTCTTTAACCAAGCATCTTCCAACCAGTGCCTGATTCCAGGAAGTTCTGGTGATTTCTGGCTCAGATGAGGCTAATTCACTTGCTTCCTTCTACTTATTAGAGTTTGCCTCGAGTTCTTGCTGTTTCAGCGAAGATGCAGAGTCTGGTGTCTCTGTTGTGCCATCATTCCACTCCCGCCTCTGTTGAAATTCTGCTACAGGGTACTACAAATTTTCAATCTTGTCTTCCTCTACCTCATCCGATGCCACTGAAATCTCAAAACTACACAGACTCAAGGAGTTAGTGGATATTGGCTCTGCTTCTTCCTCTTTTCATCTCAACCTCATAGTGTGTGAGTCATGTATCTAGTTTGCCAGTCCAGCACACTTCACAGCAGTGATAGTGACCAGGAGCACCTGGTATGGGCCTCTGCAATGCTCTACCAAGCACTTCTTACCAACATGCTTCTTCCCTTTCTGGGACCACAGCTAACCAAAGTCATGCACCGAATCCATACTGGCTGCGAGAGTAAATGGGAACTTGCGAGCCTTCTGAAGTACAACAGGCTCGGGTAAGGGCAATGCGTTCAGGTACTAGTGCACAAGTTACATGGCACAAATAGAATGCTTCCCTGTTTCCAAGTTAGGGTACAAACAGCATATGCGCCTCTCAAAATGTTGCATCAGCCTCTTAAACAGGATACATTGACAAATATGGTATGGTCAGATTCAGGAAGGGGAACATCCAGTATGTCTGGTCTTGGCTTTGTGCATAACTCAGTAACACTTACAGAATCATGATCAAAATCACACTCTTCACCTCTGTCTGGTGTAGGCAATAAAGAATCAGGATTTAGGGTGTTGCACCTTCTTATGGACACATTTTCTGCAGCCAAAATGGTTCTCTCATACCGGGTGAAGTGGCTGTTGGTCAAAGGGTGTGTTTGGACATGAGTCATGACAATAGAAGGTGGCATAAGCCCAATAAGTGAATGAGCCATCACTATCCCCTCTGTGTGTTGAATGCTTAGGCTAACCCTGCAATCCCTTGGAGACAACTAGTAAATGCTGCGGCTACGGGATCAAAGGTTGCTGAAAAGAAGCCAATTGGAAGTTTAATATCTCCATGCATCTGTGTCAACACAGGTAAAGTACACCCATTTCGATCATGGCAAAAGAGTATGAACTCTTTGGTGTAATCTGGCATTCCAAGAGATGGTGCACTGCAAAGTAAGCTTTTGAGATCCTAGAAGTCTTCCATTTTCTCATCATCGCTTGATACAGGGTCATTGACATTGATATGCATCAGGCTCACAAAGGCTTCAGCATGAGGGAAAGTTTTGGGATCCATTGCCTGCTGTAGTCACCTATGCCCCAAAACATTTGTACTTCTCTCTGTGTGGTTGGAAACTTCATCCTAAGGACTGTTTCAATGTGCTCATGTGCCACTCTTCGAACTCCCTTCTCAATTTGATGTCCCAGGTACTTAACCTCTTTTTGATAATACTGCAACGTTTCAGGGGAAACCTTATTCCAGTTCTCAGCTAAATGGTTGTGCAAGGTAATGGTGTCTTGCCTACAAGATTTGTTTGTCATTAGGGCAATAAGTAGATAATCGATATACTGAGTTAGGGTGGAACTGCATGGTAACTGCAAGGTCTCTAAATTCTTTTTGAGTATCTAATTAAAATATGATAGGCTTTCTGTGTACCCCTGAGGAAGCGGCACCACACAAGAGTTTTCTCATCGAACCAAAAAGCTAAGAGAAATTGTCTCTCTTCGTGAAGAGGAACTGAAAAGAATCCCTGACAAAGGTCAATGACCATGAACCACTCCGCTTCTGGTGGAATAGGATTAGGGCAGTGTGCTGTACCACGGGATAGCAAGGAATGACTATTTGGTTTATTTTTCATAAATCCTGCACTATCTTCCATTCTTTATTTGTTTCTTGCTACCCCATATTCAGAGACTTGCATTGACTACAGATTATCTCTTTCAAGATGCCCTTTTTTAACTTACTCTCAATAACAGTTTTTATTCCAGCAATGGCTTCTGGGGTCATTTTGTAAGGATGTGTTTGAGGAAACAGCATCTGCCCAAAGGGTTATTTTTAGGGGTGTGGAACTGTAATTCCCCATCTTTGCCCATATATCCGTGCCACTGGCTAAGCCACATGCATGTGTGTAAACTCCATTCTACCCCATTTCCCTAGCAGGTGTGCCTTTGGGTAGGAATTTCTGTTCCTTATTTGTGTCTTTCTGCTTTTTCGAAAAGGAATTTCCCACCTTGTCAGTGTTCTCAGTCACTCCTCTTCCCAATCTCACACACTCTCCATAGTACTGAATTCACAATCTACCTGCCAATACCAGTGCATCTCTGTCAAAGGTCACCCTATCGCAGTGCAGGTTCAGCAGTTGCCTTCCAATCCTTGCATGGCACTTTATGATATAAGTACCTGTATACCTCCAGGTTCTCCTGACTAATTCCCCTTACAATTAACGTTTGTCTGCTTCTTCTAACCAGAAATTTCTAAAAACCAAGAATACTACCTCCTTTCATATAACAACAGACTCTCGACCTGTGGGACCTTGCCACACTCAGCATGCTTACTCCCATGGGCTTAAGGATGAACGACCACTGGGCCAAATCTTACTAAGGTACAGCTCTTCAACTTTATGTTGTATAGATAGACAATTCACACACTGTTGTTCTCAAAAGTAAAAAAATATAGTCAAGGAGACAATAACTGCCGTCCCCACAGGTTCAAAAACTAATGCCACATGATAGTCAAATTCACAATACATCCACTGCATCTCACCACACTATAACTCCCAACATACATCTTTTCTCACCTCACTTCATATTCATTCTTCTCCTGCTCATACATTCCTAATGATATTCACATCGATCTCTCACGGTTACAGTGACCACCACCTCACCTTCAGGAATCGGGATTGGGTTGGGGCTGGGTCAATATGGATCTTAGTGCAAAACTGCCTGATCCGTGAAGGTACAGTAATCGATTCTATGGTCAATTTACCTCATTCAAGTAGGTCCATTCTGTGCCGGACGGATCCAACTGAAACCAACAGCTCTGCTACCAAATTTGTCAGCATGCAAATCCGTCACCCTTTTACCTGCCCAATGCGTGCCAAGGGCTCGGACCGGGAGCAGTGTAGTCACTGAATAGATTATGGTGCTCCCCATTTTGACCCGTCTCTCTGTTAAAGATTTTACACATTAGGATATAGCTGTAACATTCTCAATAAGAATGACAGACAAGGGCTAAAGTTTAAAAGTGTGCTTTAAGAATATAAAGCAAAAATACATAAGCTGGACCATCAATCAGTCAGTATAATGGCATATAAATCATAGGTTCACAGTACTCAGTAAAGTTCAATAGAAAACCCAGCATACATTTGTCTTCTAAAGGGCAGATAAGTGGTCTTCTCTAACAGTGAAAAAGCAGGTCTTTTTTATAAGACTTTACACAAAGGATTTCATACATTCACCCCACAAAAACATGGCTCCCGGGATATGTACCAATGGATTACAAGCAATAGGAAACATTTTACCACATATTACTTTTGAAGATTCTCTCATAATACAATTACTTTGGATTCAATTGTTTTCAGTCTATTCAGATAACATGAGTCCATACAAGGAATGAAATACAGCCCGGGACAGTCAGGGAATCCTTGGTTAGGTACATCACGCTCAGTGCGACTGGGAAAGCGTCAGTATTTTCAGTGCAAAGCTCACAGTTCTTTATTACAGCAAAGAAAACAACAGCAGCGGTGATAATGTGGTGTACTAAGATGTCAAATTCGAAATGGAAGAAAGCATGAAACTTGCTTGAGTTGGCTAGGTTTGATTTCTAATACATTAAAAACTGCAGTTAAAAAAATCGGATTCCACACTACTGACAAATTATGAGGAGCACTTTCAAATTGGAGTCATCCTGTTCAATTACCAACATGAACTTAAAAATACAGTACCCTGCTATATCTGTGTTATTTAATATGGTTATGATATACTCTCATTGAAATAAAATACATGCCACGTGCAGCAAGTTCGAACTGCTGTCAGCTTGATTCAGAAATTCAAAGCTTCTAGCACACCACGTCATTTTTTTTTTTTTAAATAAAACTGCAGACTCTTTTACTCCAGGCTATAAAAATGTCCTTGGTTAAATTACGATGCTTTTGCAGTTTCGTGACATTTTTCTTAGCTAGCAAAATCGTAATTCTGGAGGCACAAATTAAAAATTAATAAATGAATGACTATCCACATGAACTCCTGAGATATCAAAGCTTCAACCCAATTTAATGGGGTTGGGGGGATCCCAGTAATCCGAGGTAAACATGAAGTCATCAAATAGCAGCTGACGGATAAAGGCACCGTCGGAGCTGAATCCCAAAATGCCAAGGACAAACTGTTCGGGAAAGATTCTCGAAAGAGAAACCTCATTTTTAGCAATTATCATACATGTAAGTGTGCGCGTAACTAATACGTTTCTATCATTTGTATCCAGGCCCGGCAGCATTGTGTATATGTTACGAAGTACTTGGCTGATATGTTCCTTGCACATGCTCTCTGAAGCATAAGGGTGAAAATGTTTAACCACCATGATCGCTAAAAATTGACAAATTCTAATATTGATGTCTGCGTGCCTGAATAACCCGTTTTATTTTTTGTACTGCGGATTGTGTCGGTCGATAATGTTTGCTCCTGTTCCCTCTATGTACAACTATTATTGCACTGAATGCAAACCTCGAATTGTAATGAATAAGACAATGACCTTGACCCTGCACGCAAGCAGGTCGCTCCCCATGCCGCACAGTACCACCTGTGTGTCGCTGCCCCTGAGCCCGCTGCTGCCGCCTGTTGAAGGTTCGAGGCCGTAAGCTCCTGCGCCCGCTCCCTTGCTACCTGTTAGCCCTGCCGTGATTGTGCTCTCTGCTCTTGCGTTGGTATTGTTGTTTTTCGCCTATATTCTTTTTTCTGTACTGTTGCGCTGTTGTTGTGCCCTTTTTTTGCCCTTTGCCCATTTCTGCCTTCTGTACCCCCGCCCGCTCTTCCCTCTCGTTTTTCCCGCCGCTGCGTCCCCTGCGGCCCCGCCCTCCTGCTCGCCCATTCGCTGCCCCGCTCCTGCCTCCCAGCTGCTCCTTCCTCCCACCTCCTCTTATATGGTGGCCGCGCCAGCGGCGCGCACTGTGGGCGTGCCGCTGGCGCTCCTAAGGCAAGCCCGTCTGTGCCTGCCTGTGCTTGGGCCGCGCCCAGCGCCAGACCCTTGGCCCCCGCGAATGCCATGACACCCGATGCCACTATGACGCCAACACCCTCCACGCACTCAACACTGGACAACTGCACACCTGCTTCCTGGCTGCACCGAAGCACACCAAAGGACCATTCTCCTTCCGGAGCTGCAACTTCACCAGCCTCCGAGCCACCAAAATGCCCACCGTGAGAGGACGCAACCACCTCAAATGCATACTACTGAACACCCGCTCTGCACGCAAACACGCCGTCGAACTCTGGGACCTGCTCGACACATCCTCCCCGGACGTAGCCTTCCTGACGGAGACCTGGCTGAACGCCTCCTCGGCACCCAACATCGCCATAGCCATCCCGGACAGCTACAAGATCTCCCGCACCAACCGCACCAACGGAATAGGAGGTGGAATTGCCATCATCCACAGGAACACCCTCAGGGTCTCGACCAGCACCGGCGACACCCTCAGCACCGCCGAACACCTGCACTTCCAGATCCACACTGATCCCAACACCACCCTCAGAGGAACTCTCATCTACAGACCTCCCCGGACCCTGAACTCAGTTCAGTGACTCCATCGCCGACTTCGTCAGCACGCACACCCTCGCCTCCACAGACTACATCCTCCTCTGAGACCTAAACTTCCACCTCGAGAACAACAATAACACAAACTCGAACACCCTGATTGACAACCTCGCCAACCTCGGTCTCAGACAGCTCGCACAACACCCCCCCCACTCCGCAGGCCACACGCTTGATCCCATCTTCTCCGCAAGCCCCCACGTCACCTTCAGCCACACCACCAAACTCCACTGGACCGACCATCGCAGCATCCACTTCACTTTCCGGAAACCCACCACACACCACCGCACTCACAGATCCCCTGCCGCAGCTGGAGCAAAATCTCCGAAGACCAGCTAAACACCACCCTCGCCCGGAGCCCACCCGCCGACACCACCGACACTGATGCCTGCAAACTCAGGCGCTGGATCGACAACTGCGCCAACACCCTCGCCCTGATCAAGAAACCCTCCAACAGACACACAAACAAGAAAGCCAGCTGGTTCACCGCAGACCTCAAGGCCTCCAAGCAAACCTGCCGTACACTAGAGAAGAAATGGCACCGAGAACAGACGCCAGACAGCTACTCAGCCCACAAGAACACCATCCGTAGACACCATCTTCTCATCAGATCCGCCAAAAGGGCCTTCTTCAAGGATCGACTCGACAACAACGCGCACAACAGCAAAGAGCTCTTCAACATCGTGAAGGAACTCTCTAACCCCAGTTCCCACACCAACAAAATCCCACCATCGCAAGAGCTGTGCGATTCCCTTGCCATCGCAAGATCGCTGACATCCACGACAGATTCAACAACCTGACACCCACCGACATCTCAGACCCCGCGACCACCACCCACATCGATCCCCTGCTCACCTGGACCCACATAAACGATGACAACACCATCAAAATCATGAGCACCATCCACTATGGCTCTCCGTCAGACCCATGCCCACACCACATCTTCAACAAAGTCAGTGCCACCATCGCACCCCATCTCCGCAAGGCCATCTACATCTCCTTCGAGACCGCGACCTTCCCGGAGAGCTGGAAGCACGCCGAGATCAACGCCTTACTCAAGAAACCCAAGGCAGACCCGAGGGACTTCAAGAACTTCCGGCCCATCTCCCTGCTCCCATTCCTGGCGAAGGTCATCGAGAAGACCGTCAACAGACAGCTGAACCGCTACCTTGAGGAGAACAACATCCTGGACCCGTCCCAGTCCAGATTCCGCAGCAACCACAGCACCAAGACCACCCTCATCGCGCCACCGATGACATCAGGGCCCTGCTGGACAATGGCGAAACCGTGGCCCTCATCCTCCTGGACCTATCAGCCGCCTTCGACACTGTCTGCCACCGCACCCTGCGCACACGCCTCCACAACGCAGGGATCCGAGACAAGGCTCTGGAATGGACCAGCTCCTTCCTCTCCGGCAGAACCCAGAGCATCCGCCTCCTCCTTTCCATTCCGAAGCCTCCGAGATCATCTGCGGCGTACCCCAAGCATCCCCCCTCAGCCCGACATTGTTCAGCGTCTACATGGCACAGCTTGCCCACGTCGCCCGACTGCTTGACCTCAACCTCATCTCCTACGCCGACGACACCCAGCTGATCCTCTCCCTCACCAAGGACCAATGAAAGCCGTCGCCGAATGGATGAAGAACAGCCGTCTGAAGCTGAACTCGGACAAGACAGAAGTCCTCATCCTCGGCTCCACCCCCTCAGTCTAGGACGACTCCTGGTGGCCGTCCACACTGGGAGCAGCAGTGACACCCACTGACCACGCATGCAACCTGGGGTTCATCCTGGACTCAACACTCTCCATGACCAAGCAAGTCAACGCCGTCTCGTCCTCCTGCTTCAACACCCTCCGCATGCTCCGCAAGGTCTACAGGTGGACCCCCATCAAAACAAGAAGAACGGTCACCCAGGCCCTCGTCAGCAGCAGGCTGGACTACGGAAACGCCCTGTGCGCAGGAGCCTTGGCCAAACTCCTGAAACAACTACAACGCATACAGAATGCCTCTGCCTGCCTGATCCTCGACATCCCTTGCCACAGCCACATCACACCCCACCTGAGAGACCTGCAATGGCTTCCCGTCAACAAGAGGATCACCTTCAAGCTCCTCACCCACACACACAAAGTGCTCCACAACACTGGACCGGCATACCTCAACAGACGACTCACCTTCTACACCCCAAACCGACTGCTCCGCTCCGTCGACCTCGCCACATTCCTCCGCATCCGAAGAGCGACCACCGGCAGCAGATCGTTCTCCCACCTCGCCGCCAAGCCCTGGGACACCCTCCCCATCCTCCTACGGCAGACCCAGGACCTACTAACCTTCAGGAGGCTCCTCAAGATCTGGCTATTCGAGCAGTAGCAGCACTCCTCCCCCCCAGTGCCTTGAGACCCTCACGGGTGAGTAGTGTGCTCTATAAATGTCCTGATTGATGATTGATTGATTGATTGATTGATTGATTGAGATGATGCGGTAATGGAGCTGCACTCTGAACTATTACATAAGGAGTTATTTTTAGGCTTCCAGTCCTGAAGACCTATGGTGTGTTATGGGTCTCTGAACATTACTTCATCACACCAGGCTTCTTTAGTGTATATCACTGAAAGAGTGAAGTTTACATTACATTTGCTGCTTGGTATGTATCCCTACTATGTCAATGTATTTTGAACAATAAGACAGCTGTGACTTTTTTTATATAAGCTTTACATCATTTTTATTATGTCTTTTTATGTCTGATGTTTTATATTGTGTATTTGGGAAATTGCAATGGTTTTTATTAACTAAGCAATGAATGTGTTCTTCTTCCAATGAGAAACCCCATCCTCCTAAATCGTCTAGCAGACAACAATGCTTGCAGGGACAACACCATTATCAACATGATTCTCAAGATAATTATCTGTGGAGTCTGAGGCCTGGTAGACTATACATCAACAGACAGAGTATGATGAAGAAACTGTTGCTTAGTAACTTGTTGGATTAGTGACCTCTCTTTAAGGTGTTGAGAAGTCTCGGACTATGGATTTGAGGGATGGCTTCATGGTTCTTAAAAAACCTAACCAGCCACTAATTCAATCCTCCGTCTAGATGTTGCCTAACCAAGTTCCTCCTCACAACCTCAAGACCTCAAAGCCTCAAGGATATATCAGACCTAAAAAACTGAATAATGGTGATCAAACAATTTTACAGTAGAAAGTCTTCTGAAATGTTGAACCCCCAAGTCAACATTGCTTATCAGGCAGGTGTGGTGTAACTAATCATTCAAATGCAAAGGTAATGCCCATTAGGTATATTATATGTGCAACCTCTGCAAATGTATTCTTTTTCTTACAGTAATGGCATGTTCAGATCAGTACCAAACCACGGTTAAATAACGTTGAGAAGCTGAATTAGTCTTTGGTGAAATTGTCCACAATTCTGGAGTATTTTATGCTCCTACAGTAGTTTCAGGGACCTTTTTTTTTATATATCTCGTGCTTCCTACCCAACGAAGAAGCATGAACCTCCCAATCATCCTGCCTTCATCGATCAAGTTGTCTGTAAGAATAGCCAGAATCTTCATGAAACTCTGTGGGGAAGGTTTGAAGCAGAAGTGTAGAGCAGATAATTGTCACTTTTAAACTACAGAAAGTCTTGACCTTTCTGCAAACTCGAACATGGGAGTATGTTAGGATGAAGTTGGCTGTCCAAATAAAGTGATTGAGAGCGTTCAGATGAATAATTATTCCAAATTGTCCACAAGACAATTGGCCACATGTATGGAAGAATATTTACAGAAAAAAACTTGCTAGAACCTGCATACATTGCTTTATCCCTGGACAGACTCTAGAATCAAATCCCTCATGGCTTTATTAGTATGTAGGAAACTGTGTGATGATTACCCATGTTCATTGAGGGGGAGACTTGATCCAGTAAAACTACTCCATCGTCAGAGATACTTACAGTATGCCCTTGTACCAGAACTAGAGAAATAGTTCTCTCCCTGGTATGGTCAGGAACACAGCTTCTTTAAAATTGAAGGAGTGGCAGACCCATTTTCATGCATTCCCAATAAATACCTTGAAATGTCTTTATTATGAAGTTTGAGCTAGCCTGACTAGTGTCATGAGAAGAATAACATCTTTGGGGTTATGTTGAGTTTTCAGTAGGATAGGCAAGGTTCTTTTCCCCTCTTTCTATGAATATTCCACACATTTTTCAACTGTGGTTCAATGATACCTACATCAGAAAATGCGTGTGCATGACACTATTAAAATAAACACCCCTTCTCACGTCCAGTATATTTTCAAACATGCGGCTAGGTTATAATGGAAGCCCTGGACGCAAAAGCAGATGCCCTGAGATGATCATAAGAAGCGCTCGAAAGGATTTCACGTGCATCTTAATGCTAACTGATTATTAAGCAAAGTTGCATGCTTGTTGTGGAACGATTTTTGATAATTTTCACCTTTGGCTAAGATTTGCAGATCGCATAGTTCCCTACTTCAATGTTCATATTATTCAACTCTCCATATACCTCTTTCAAGAGTCTCTCCAGACTGCGAGATTTAGATCACATCTTCCACTGCCACTGATATTTTTTTCTGCTAAGTTAGAGGCAGTGAAATGCATCTGAATTGAATGGTTCATGTGTGTCTATGCATCTTTCAGGTCATAAAATATAACTTGAGTGAAACTGAATCCTCCAGCAGACAATTCCATATCTTAGATGATGAATAGGAAGTTTTGGACTTGGGCCCCAGTAAAACTGGTGGGAAAGTCTACAATGGGAACTGATGCCTGTGCTCTCTTCTGGAATCTCAGGTTCTACAGGTTCTACTTTACTAGAGTTAGTCATGTGAAAGGTAATGCCCTTTACATGATCTTAATCCGAAAAGAAAGGTAAAGAGGAGTGATGTGAATTAATCTGTCTTGGGCTGCTCACTTTTCCTGTAAAGCTTTCTTTATCGTGGATCTTAGTCGATCTTGCAAAAGGACATCCCCAACACCTGGTTGAAGTAAAACTAAAGATGAAGCCGCTGGAAACCCATGATGCACCTCACTGGCTTTCTTTGCAGGCGGGATGTTTTGCAGGTAAGCTGTCAACAGTTCCCTGGACACAGAGGCGTAGCTAGAGCTTGTGGCGCCCGGGGCTATCCCTCAGATTGCCGCCCCCGGGGGGGGGGGGAGGGGGTTGTTGGGGAAAAAGGACAGCAAGCACTTGAAAGAGGACCGAGAGACACGTAGTATCGCTGCTAATAGTTACCTCGATCATGCAAGTTACATGCACATACATACATGACATTGACAACGCATGGCATTACAACGCAAGTCTTTACATCGACTTGCACTAGATGGCATGCTAACATTAAAAATAGTGTAGTTTACTATCCAAACACCTTCCCTACTGTTACGTGGACTGGAGTTAGAATAGTAAATTACACTTTTTTAATGTTAGCACGCCATCTAGTGCAAGTCGATGTAAAGACTTGCGTTGTAAAGACTTGCGTTGTCACTGCATTTGCGTTGTAAAAATTTCGTTGTAACAGCGTGCGTTGTAAAACATGCGTTGTAACATCATACATCCATGTACATCACATGCAGACATGGAATAGCACACACTGGGTAGAGCTTATATAGCACATAGCTCAGAAATACCATATAGATGGATGGCACACAGCTCCCAAGAGCATTGTAAGTAGTTTAAAACACACGCAAGCACACGCAAGCATCGAACAGAACGCTCTGGCCAGACCTTGCATACACCCAACATAGCGCAGATATGCTATTCGGCTGGCTGCAATGTGGCCCCGAAGAGCACTTTTCAATAGCATGGAACACACACAAACTTCCAACACAGCACATTAAATAGAACATTTTGCTTACATCTAACTAAGCACAGACATGGCATTTGGGCCGTGGGCCATATTTTCCATAGAATGCTTTATATAAACATAAATAACGTACCATAAAATGTAATTGCTCCCCCTATAGTTGTGTAGCTCTATCTATAACTTGGTCATCAGATTGTGCTACAACAAAGACGATGATGCTGGGCTGGTAAACTGGAGAGAGAGGGCCAACCCATCTTCACTACTGAGAGGCTCAGAAGTGCATCATTAAATTTATGAGGCAGGCCGCCTGGCCGCAGGACTGATTTGAGGCAACTGGTGCAACCATGCTGCAGCTACGAGCTACAACTACTGAGCTGATGGCCTGACTTTACGCCACTCTACTCTATGCCACTGCATAATAAGGTAGAGATTTGTTATGAGGTCGGATGTTGTAAATAAAAATGTTAATCTCCAGGGTTGACTTTTGAAACTGCCAGTAATAATTGATTACAGAAAAGATTCATCTGTTAAACACTGCATGGATGGTCGAGCTATGACGGTCACGTGTCCCAGCCCATGCTGATGGCAGTGGAGGAAATGGGTTCCATTGAAGACATGGAGGTTACAAATTATGCTGTGTGAGACAATCAACTTTTCAAACTTGAGAATGTGTAGGCAACAGACTGATTCACCTGAGGCCTGGCCTGCAGCTTCAGTGGCAGGCGCGAGCAGGCAGCAGAAGACAGGGAAACGTTAGCATTGGCAATAATTAAATTAAGGTCGCACCTGTCCGTCCGGGGCCGCACGGTCCCTTTCAGCCGCCTAACCTCACGCTCACTTTAAATTGCGCAAAGTGACATGCGCATGAGAATGACCAGCCCAACCATAGTGTGCACCACCCTAATTTATGATGAGGCGGCCGCGCTTGCAACTACAGGGAGCATAATGTAAGTTATGTAACTCCCAGCATTCGAGAAGATTCGGATGTGTGGAGTGCTAAGTGGTTGCTGGCTGCGCCGCAGCCGCGAAGTGGGCCCCTGGAGCGCGGGGGCTGCAGGGGCCTGTTACGCCCCTGGGGGCAGTGGAAAAGGAGAGCAGTGCAGATTGTTAGGGATACTCAAAGCACAATATGTTGTAAAGTAAAAACATTTTCAAGAACTTCAAAACAGAGAGGAGAGAGAGAGTGTGTGTGTATGTTTTTGTCTGTGTGCCATAGTAAAAAATCCTAGGTGAAATTCGACAGACACCTCACCATACCCAACTGAAAGTACCTGTACCCAAATATTTAATATAGAATACATTTATTGGGGAGTAACACCCCCCCACCCGAAGCTGCGCCCTGGTGGGTTATGCGTGCACCTGTAGCAAACACTGGGTTGTAATGTTTAACAGCCAGGACCAACTCGGCTCTTTAACATTCGAAGTGGATGTGATGGGTAACAATGTCACCTAATACTGAAGGAACATGATACGGTTTGCGTGATACGCTGCATAATCGTTCAATATTTCCATTAATAGTGACAATGGACAGTCCTTACCCATGGTGTTGAAAGCCACAACCCCATGAGCTCCACAAACTCCTTTCTCTGAGTTTACGACCGACCATGAAAGCAGCTCCGGCAGCGCCAAGAGGGATATTCCTTCTGCGGGCTGCTTCCTGGTTGCGCGCCTTCTGCTACAAAGTTTGCAAATACCGAGGCTTTAAGCAGAGGGAGCGTGAGGGGCGGGCGGTCAGCTCCAGTCATGACATGCTAATGGGACCGGCCAGCCTGGGGAGAACATGTGAGGTGGGATTCCCGGAGCGTAGCTACGCTAGGGGCGCCCAGAGGGGGGAGAGCGAAGTGGCATTCACGGGCCAGGGGCAGAACGTCACCAGACTTCGATTCAGCTGAGCCCAACCATAGTATGCTCCACACTAAGGGTGAAGGCCGCACATCAATTAGTTTATGATGAGGCGGCCGCGCTTGCAACTATGGCGAGCGTAACATAAGTTACGTAACTCCCAGCAATGCATCCGAGAAGGTTCAGATGTGTGGAGTGCTAAGTGGTTGGTGACTGTGCCACGGCATTCGAGGAGGCCCCAGGAGCACGAGGGCCCCCCGCACCGTGGAGGCTGCAGGGGCCTGTGTTACACCCCTTGCTGAACAGCAGCCAAACTGGTGTACAACATGGCTAAAACACATTGCCAAAGCCAATAGCTCTCATGTAGGCGGGACCTATTGGTTTTGCCAATGCTCATTTTTAAAATGCTTTATTCTTTATTGGAGTCTCAGGCGTATTCTCAAAAGTACTCATCTAGCCAGGTCCACATTTATTGCCCTTTGATGTCGCTCTGGTGGGTCATGCCCTTCATTCGCTTTTGTACAGATCCCTTTGGGTGCCTGTCTTTCTGCTTTCAGAATTGGAAACCCATAAAGTTTCTCACTAGCATGTTACCTCAAGTATTGGCTTCCAATTCGAATTTGTCATGGGACGTAGTCACTGCTTGCCAAATTGCATGCGTGGAAGAATTAGTTGTGCAATAAAGTGAAATGACATCTCATACTTGAGACATGTCCCATGTGTTAAGTGAAGCTAGGCCCCCGCAGCCTTGCTCGCTGATACCTGGGTCCCTGGTGGTTGGAGGTGCCGATGTCCAGGGGTGCACCGATGAAATCAGCGTCCAAGCCCTTCGGTGACTCCTGGAAGGGCAGCTTCAGCATGGTGCGGATTCCTGCAGGGCAGGCCACGGTCTCAGCACTCGGGGCACATTGAGGGGAGTGCCCGAAGCGGTGCGATAGGGGGCAAGAGGCCGGAGACTCCTTGGGCTCAGGAGGCCCGGTCTGTCAGAAGAGGACAGTGCAGTCTGAGGAACGGGGTCCCCTGCAGCACGCGCTGCTCCTCTGCCCCGACACATAGCCGCCAAGATTTCAGATTGCTTATGTGTGGCATTTTTATAATTTCAGTGTAATTATGAGTGACATTCAACGACTATGAGTAACACTTTCTCGCGAGCAAAATCAAATAAAGAGGCAAAAATGGCCACGGCACTTGCCCCTCTCAACCATGCACACACCTCTTTCTCAGAACTTGCAAGGCTCCAATTTTTACCTGCGTCAGACTTGCAATGTGCATATTCTAGTGGTCGGAGTCGCAGATGGGACATTGGAGCAGTAGAATACAGAAGTCACTATCCACCACTGCGCCAAAAGGACAAAATTTAGAGATTGTATCGAAAATTGAATGAGATTAATGTAAAAGAATGCCTTTCTCATTTATTTTGCTGGAGCTGTGTGTTCTTTGGCCAGGCTGGGAAGGAGGGTCACGGGCTGCAGAAGCATGCAGGAATTGAAAGATGTGTTTCGAGCCAGGGTCGGACTGTCTACAGGGGCAGTTAGCCAGTGCTGAAGGCCTGGTCTGCCAGGTCAGTGTGTGCGCTGTTTTTTTTGTCTGTTTGTGGCCTGTTTTGTGGTCTGCTGTGCCGGTTTTCACTGTTGATTTGCCTGTTATTAAAACAAACTTAGCAATGTTTAAATTCATTAGGTTTTCTATTTCTTGCAAAATACTTGTATGACGTGTATGAGTGAAACCTGGCACTATTTGGAAGCACTTTTACTTTGATGCCTGTGCCTAATGTCTGTCCCAGTCTGACTCTGGTCGAAATGGACAGAGAATCACTGGCAGTGTGATCTCTCCTCGCTGGGAAGTGTGAATTAGTGTTAATTATCCAGTTTCTGCAGGCCTAGACAGATAGTGGGGAGAGGAGTTGGCCTAACGGCGCTCGACCTGGGTTCGAGTCTCGGTAACGACGCTGAACATCCTGTGATTCTGGGCAAATCACTTAATCTCCCCGTGCCCAACAAAAAAAAAATTAATGTGTGTCCTCATGTAACGTAACTGGAACTGTTGCTATGTAAAGCGCTCTGATACCTGATTGGAGTCGGGTCAAGTTCGCGCTATATAAAACTCTGCAAAAAAGAAAGTAATAAAATAGTGACACTCGCAGGCCCACGTGTGCCCCCTCCAAAAACACCCATCCACAGCAGCACGACCTTTTTAATAGCGGAAGAAACAAGACACTGTTAAATCCGACCCCTAATAGGAGAAGCTCCACAGTAACACGTTATTGAAAATGCAGAAGGAGGCCTGAGCCTGCAATGGGAGGGGGTTATTGTTAAACAAATAGGCATTTTTATTATAAAAAGAATCATATCTACCAACTAAAGGGGGTATAATGAGGTCAGCACACCTGCTGCTGGTAGCTCTGTGAGTGGGACGGAGAGGGGGAGGACTCACCCAGCTCGTCCTGCTCTTTGCTTCTCTCTGAGGGTGTTGTCTCGATTTTACTCCGTTTTTTTAAGGCTCGAGTCTGCAGGACTAATGGGCCCTTTTTCTGTCATCGAACAGAGAGCTGGACAGCTGCGAAGAGAAGCAGCCTCACTCTGCCTGTATCTCCGGCTCCTGTCACAGGCTCCAGCACTCTCCTTCGACCGGCCCGGCTCGGAAATAATTATTTGCTGGCAGGGGGCGGCCATAGATAATTTAGCCCCACAGCAACAGGCGGCCTGGCAGCCGGTGCAATCAGTAGTGTTGCCAGCCAGCCGAGCACCATGATTCTGGTGCAGCCCGCAAACCAGTGAGCCCTGCAGCCAGCTTCTACCTCCAATTTCCCTACAAAATGTAACTCTCTGCGCCCTGGCAGCAGGACGTGCCCTTACGTCCCCACTCCCCCCTTCCGGCGCCAAGGCCAAGTTGTTACACGCAGCTCCTCCCCGTAGGTATGCGTAAAAATCAATTTGTGCATCTCGACTCTAAAGAAGTGCTCTTTAATTGTCAAATTCGGGCGTCGAGATGCACAAATAGATTTTTACGCATACTATCGCTGTGAGCAGATTATGCAGTGACGAACTGGCTGCTCAGAAACTGCCGCCGCACATGTGTCCAGCGTCCCCAAAATAGTGCCGCCTGGGGCGGACCGCCCCCACCACCCCCCCCTAGCTACGCCAGTGCCAAATGATTGTGTTGCCAACTACTTTCCTCCTCGTTTCTACTGTCATTGATTTCACATTTTCTCTCATTCTAAGACTGCACTAAGTTTCCCATTTCCTAAGGCCTTTCAAAGCCATGGGAAAAAGTGGTGTCAGACCTTAAGCGGTCTAGGACAATGCTCAGCTTTCTTATCATTGAACATCAAAACTTACAGGCATACTCTTGCATGCGCACATTCCCGGTATGATGCTGCATGGTCACTAAATCCTTATTCTCAGCAAGACAGGATCCCATGAAGCACCATCACATTTACCACCTGGGGTCGTATTATACATGCAGCGCATTTTCCTTCATTGCTCTAGGTACACCTTTTAAAAGGTGTGCCCGGCGCAATGAAGGAAAATGTGGTGTATTATGATAAATACGCTGCCCCCAGGGCAGCCGCGAACTCGTGTTGCCCTGGGTGCAGCGTATTCATGAGAAAAGTGGTGAGGCTGCTTTGAAGCTGCTCCGGGTTTTCACAGTGCAGGCTGCAACCCTTCTGCACTTTGCAGGGGGAATAGAGATCCACTTGCAGGCAGATGCAGTGAGTGACTGCACCGGCCTGCAAGGGGATGTCTGGGGGTTCAGTGGAACCCCCTTTTTCCCATCCAGAGGGCTGCCATCAGGGGGCACACTGACAGTGCACCACCTTATAGGTGGCGCACTGTCAGTGCGTCTCCTGAGAGCGTCTTGGCCTCTGCATGCACATCTGTAATAAGGCGCAGGCGCAGAGGGAAAGGGACTCCCTCATTCGCATGACGGAGACCTGACTGAACGCCTCCTCGGCACCCAACATCGCCATAGCCATCCCGGACGGCTACAAGATCTCCCGCAGCAACCGCACCAACGGAATAGGAGGTGGAATTGCCATCATCCACAGAAACACCCTCAGGGTCTCGACCAGCACCGGCGACACCCTCAGCACTGCCGAACACCTGCACTTCCAGATCCACACCGATCCCAACACCACCCTCAGAGGAACGTCTACAGACCTTCCCGGACCCTGAACTCAGTTCAGCGACTCCATCGCCAACTTCGTCAGCAGGCACACCCTCGCCTCCACAGACTACATCCTCCTCAGAGACCTAAACTTCCACCTTGAGAACAACAATAACACAAACTCGACCACCCTGATTGACAACCTCACCAACCTCGGACTCAGACAGCTCGCACAACACCCACCCACTCCGCAGGCCACACACTTGATCCCATCTTCTCCGCAAGCCCCCACGTCACCTTCAGCCACACCACCGAACTCCACTGGACCGACCATCGCTGCATCCACTTCACCTTCCGGAAACCCACCACACACCACTGCACTCACAGATCCCCTGCCACAGCTGGAGCAAAATCTCCGAAGACCAGCTTAACACCACCCTCGCCCGGAGCCCACCCGCCGACACCACCGACACCGATGCCTGCAACCTCAGGCGCTGGATCGACAACTGCGCCAACTCTCGCCCTGATCAAGAAACCCTCCATCAGACACACAAACAAGAAAGCCAGCTGGTTCACCGCAGACCTCCAGGCCTCCAAGCAAACCTGCCGTACACTAGAGAAGAAATGGCACCGCGAACAGACGCCAGACAGCTACTCAGCCCACAAGAACACCATCCGTAGACACCATCTTCTCATCAGATCCGCCAAATGGGCCTTCTTCAAGGATCAACTCGACAACAACACGCACAACAGCAAAGAGCTCTTCAACATCGTGAAGGAACTCTCTAACCCCAGCTCCCACACCAACAAAATCCCACCATCGCAAGACCCGTGCGACTCCCTTGCCATCGCAAGATCACTGACATCCACGACAGATTCAACAACCTGACACCCACCGACATCTCAGACCCCGCGACCACCACCCACATCGATCCCCTGCTCACCTGGACCCACATAAACAATGACAACACCATCAAAATCATGAACACCATCCACTCCGGCTCTCCGTCAGACCCATGCCCACACCACATCTTCAACAAAGTCAGCGCCACCAACGCACCCCATCTCGCAAGGCCATCTACATCTCCTTCGAGACCGCGACCTTCCCGGAGAGCTGGAAGCACGCCGAGATCAACGCCTTACTCAAGAAACCCAAGGCAGACCCGAGGGACTTCAAGAACTTCCGGCCCATCTCCCTGCTCCCATTCCTGGCGAAGGTCATCGAGAAGACCGTCAACAGACAGCTGAACCGCTACCTCGAGGAGAACAACATCCTGGACCCGTCCCAGTCCAGATTCCGCAGCAACCACAGCACCGAGACCACCCTCATCACGCCACCAATGACATCAGGGCCCTGCTGGACAATGGCGAAACCGCGGCCCTCATCCTCCTGGACCTATCAGCCGCCTTCGACACTGTCTGCCACCGCACCCTGCGCACATGCCTCCACAACACAGGGATCCGAGACAAGGCTCTGGAATGGACCACCTCCTTCCTCTCCGGCAGAACCCAGAGCTCCTTTCCGTTCCGAAGCCTCCGAGATCATCTGCGGCGTACCCCAAGGATCCCCCCTCAGCCCAACATTGTTCAGCGTCTACATGGCACAGCTTGCCCACGTCGCCCGACTGCTTGACCTCAACATCATCTCCTACGCCGACGACACCCAGCTGATCCTCTCCCTCACCAAGGACCAATGAAAGCCGTCACCGAATGGATGAAGAACAGCCGTCTGAAGCTGAACTCGGACAAGACAGAAGTCCTCATCCTCGGCTCCACCCCCTCAGCCTGGGACGACTTCTGGTGGCCGTCCGCACTGGAGCAGCACCGACACCCACTGACCACGCATGCAACCTGGGGTTCATCCTGGACTCAACACTCTCCATGACCAAGCAAGTCAATGCCGTCTCGTCCTCCTGCTTCAACACCCTCCGCATGGTCCGCAAGGTCTACAAGTGGACCCCCACCAAAACAAGAAGAACGGTCACCCAGGCCCTCGTCAGCAGCAGGCTGGACTACGGAAACGACCTCTGCGCAGGAGCCTCGGCCAAACTCCTGAAACGACTACAACGCATACAGAATGCCTCTGCACGCCTGATCCTCGACATCCCTTGCCACAGCCACATCACACCTGAGAGACCTGCAATGGCTTCCCGTCAACAAGAGGATCACCTTCAAGCTCCTCACCCACGCACACAAAGTGTTCCACAACACCGGACCGGCATACCTCAAGAGACGACTCACCTTCTACACCCCAAACCGACAGCTCCGCTCCGTCGACCTCACCACCATCCTCCGCATCTGAAGAGTGACCACCGGCAGCAGATCGTTCTCCCACCTCGCCGCCAAGCCCTGGGACACCCTCCCCATCCTCCTACGGCAGACCCAGGACCTACTAACCTTCAGGAGGCTCCTCAAGATCTGGCTATTCGAGCAGTAGCAGCACTCCTCCCCCCCAGTGCCTTGAGACCCTCATGGGTGAGTAGTGCGCTCTACAAATGTCCTGATTGATGATTGATTGATTGATTGATTGATTGATTGAGATGATGCGGTAATGGAGCTGCACTCTGAACTATTACATAACGAGTTATTTTTAGGCTTCCAGTCCTGAAGACCTATAGGGGCAGATTTATGTTGCACTTGCGCCACTTTTGCGCCGCCGTTGCGTCACTTTTGTGACGCAGCAGCGGCGCGAATCCTGCGCCATGGTGCAGGGTATTTACAACGTGACGCATCTGGGAGATGCGTCACGTTGTAAAGCCCTGCGCCACATGTAGGCGTTCCAGGGCAGGTGGGGGCGTTCCGGCGCAGGAACGCCTCCTAAAAGTGGCTGAGTGAAATCTACAAGATTTCACTCAGTCACTTTTAGGCCCATGCTGCGTCAAAACCCTGCGCCTGCTTGAAGCAGGCGTAAGGATTGACGCAGCATTGTACAGATAGGGCCCCCCAGAACATTGCTGGAGCTGCGTCGCGCTTGCGACACAACTCCAGCAATGCGCCACTTTTACGGCACAGATGCGTCACGCATCTGTGCCGTTTTTGCCCCATGGTGCGCCGCATTATAAATGCGGCGCATCCATGGTGGCGCAGCTGTGGCGCATAATAATTGGCGCATCCCTGCTGATATGCAGGGATGCGCCAGTTAACATAAATCTGCCCGTTAGTGTTTTATGGGTCTCTGAACATTACTTCATCACACCAGGCTTCTTTAGTGTATATCACTGAAAGAGTGAAGTTTACATTACATTTGCTGCTTGGTATGTATCCCTACTATGTCAATGTATTTTAAACATTAAGACAGCTGTGACGTTTTTTTATATAAGCTTTACACCATTTTTATTATGTCTTTTTATGTCTGATGTTTTATCTTGTGTATTTGGGAAATTGCAATGGTTTTTATTAACTAAGCAATGAATGTGTTCTTCTTCCAATGAGAAACCCCATCCTCCTAAATCGTCTAGCAGACAACAATGCTTGCAGGGACAACACCATTATCAACATGATTCTCAAGACAATTATCTGTGGAGTCTGAGGCCTGGTAGACTATACATCAACAGACAGAGTATGATGAAGAAACTGTTGCTCAGTAACTTGTTGGATTAGTGACCTCTCTTTAAGGTGTTGAGAAGTCTCGGACTTTGGATTTGAGGGATGGTTTCATGGTTCTTAAAAAACCTAACCAGCCACTCATTAAATCCTCCGTCTAGATGTTGCCTAACCAAGTTCCTCCTCACAACCTCAAGTCCTCAAAGCCTCAAGGATATATCAGACCTAAAAAACTGAATAATGGTGATCAAACAATTTTACAGTAGAAAGTCTTCTGAAATGTTGAATCCCCAAGTCAACATTGCTTATCAGGCAGGTGTTGTGTAACTAATCATTCAAAAGCAAAGGTAATGCCCATTAGGTATATTATATGTGCAACCTCTACAAATGTATTCTTTTTCTTACAGTAATGGCATGTTCAGATCAGTACCAAACCACGGTTAAATAACGTTGAGAAGCTGAATTAGTCTTTGGTGAGATTGTCCACAATTCTGGAGTATTTTATGCTCCTACAGTAGTTTCAGGGACCTTTTTTTTTTATATATCTCGTGCTTCCTACCCAACGAAGAAGCATGAACCTCCCAATCATCCTGCCTTCATCGAACAAGTTGCCTGTAAGAATAGCCAGAATCTTCATGAAACTCTGTGGGGAAGGTTTGAAGCAGAAGTGTAGAGCAGATAATTGTCACTTTTAAACTACAGAAAGTCTTGACCTTTCTGCAAACTCGAACATGGGAGTATGTTACCTTTTCACCCCTCCTGAGGCACAGCCGGGAGATAGCCTTTGCGTATTTTGCACATTTCATTGTTTTATAAAATTACCTGTAACCTTTGCTGCTACACTGTCCAGTATCTGCCTTCCTGGCTCCCCTGCCTGAAAGCGCCCCCAGCAGCTGACCTAGCGCTGAGAGGGAGAGCTCGCGGGAGTCTTGGCTGGCGCCATCGGCCACGCTAAAGCGAGGGACACGCCCCCCTCGAGGCCACGCCCCCTGGTGCGTATATTTTGAGCGCTGACTTGCGAGCGCGTCAGAATACCTTTTCACCCCTCCTGAGGCACAGACGGGAGATAGCCTTTGTGTATTTTGCACATTTCATTGTTTTATAAAATTACCTGTAACCTTTGCTGCTACACTGTCCAGTATCTGCCTTCCTGGCTCCCCTGCCTGAAAGCGCCCCCAGCAGCTGACCTAGCGCTGAGAGGGAGAGCTTGCGGGAGTCTTGGCTGGCGCCATCAGCCACGCTGAAGCGAGGGACTTGCCCCCCTCGAGGCCACGCCCCCTGGTGCGTATATTTTGAGCGCTGACTTGCGAGCGCGTCAGAATACCTTTTCACCCCTCCTGAGGCACAGCCGGGAGATAGCCTTTGCGTATTTTGCACATTTCATTGTTTTATAAAATTACCTGTAACCTTTGCTGCTACACTCTCCAGTATCTGCCTTCCTGGCTCCCCTGCCTGAAAGCGCCCCCAGCAGCTGACCTAGCGCTGAGAGGGAGAGCTCGCGGGAGTCTTGGCTGGCGCCATCGGACACGCTGAAGCGAGGGACATGCCCCCCTCGAGGCCACGCCCCCTGGTGCGTATATTTTGAGCGCTGACTTGCGAGCGCGTCAGAATACCTTTTCACCCCTCCTGAGGCACAGCCGGGAGATAGCCTTTGCGTATTTTGCACATTTCATTGTTTTATAAAATTACCTGTAACCTTTGCTGCTACACTGTCCAGTATCTGCCTTCCTGGCTCCCCTGCCTGAAAGCGCCCCCAGCAGCTGACCTAGCGCTGAGAGGGAGAGCTCGCGGGAGTCTTGGCTGGCGCCATCGGCCACGCTGAAGCGAGGGACACGCCCCCCTCGAGGCCACGCCCCCTGGTGCGTATATTTTGAGCGCTGACTTGCGAGCGCGTCAGAATACCTTTTCACCCCTCCTGAGGCACAGCCGGGAGATAGCCTTTGCGTATTTTGCACATTTCATTGTTTTATAAAATTACCTGTAACCTTTGCTGCTACACTGTCCAGTATCTGCCTTCCTGGCTCCCCTGCCTGAAAGCGCCCCCAGAAGCTGACCTAGCGCTGAGAGGGAGAGCTCGCGGGAGTCTTGGCTGGCGCCATCGGCCACGCTGAAGCGAGGGACACGCCCCCCTCGAGGCCACGCCCCCTGGTGCGTATATTTTGAGCGCTGACTTGCGAGCGCGTCAGAATACCTTTTCACCCCTCCTGAGGCACAGCCGGGAGATAGCCTTTGCGTATTTTGCACATTTCATTGTTTTATAAAATTACCTGTAACCTTTGCTGCTACACTGTCCAGTATCTGCCTTCCTGGCTCCCCTGCCTGAAAGCGCCCCCAGCAGCTGACCTAGCGCTGAGAGGGAGAGCTCGCGGGAGTCTTGGCTGGCGCCATCGGCCACGCTGAAGCGAGGGACACTCCCCCCTCGAGGCCACGCCCCCTGGTGCGTATATTTTGAGCGCTGACTTGCGAGCGCGTCAGAATACCTTTTCACCCCTCCTGAGGCACAGCCGGGAGATAGCCTTTGCGTATTTTGCACATTTCATTGTTTTATAAAATTACCTGTAACCTTTGCTGCTACACTGTCCTGTATCTGCCTTCCTGTCTCCCCTGCCTGAAAGCGCCCCCAGCAGCTGACCTAGCGCTGAGAGGGAGAGCTCGCGGGAGTCTTGGCTGGCGCCATCGGCCACGCTGAAGCGAGGGACACGCCCCCCTCGAGGCCACGCCCCCTGGTGCGTATATTTTGAGCGCTGACTTGCGAGCGCGTCAGAATACCTTTTCGCCCCTCCTGAGGCACAGCCAGGAGATAGCCTTTGCGTATTTTGCACATTTCATTGTTTTATAAAATTACCTGTAACCTTTGCTGCTACACTGTCCAGTATCTGCCTTCCTGGCTCCCCTGCCTGAAAGAGCCCCCAGCAGCTGACCTAGCGCTGAGAGGGAGAGCTCGCGGGAGTCTTGGCTGGCGCCATCGGCCACGCTGAAGCGAGGGACATGCCCCCCTCGAGGCCACGCCCCCTGGTGCGTATATTTTGAGCGCTGACTTGCGAGCGCGTCAGAATACCTTTTCACCCCTCCTGAGGCACAGCCAGGAGATAGCCTTTGCGTATTTTGCACATTTCATTGTTTTATAAAATTACCTGTAACCTTTGCTGCTACACTGTCCAGTATCTGCCTTCCTGTCTCCCCTGCCTGAAAGCGCCCCCAGCAGCTGACCTAGTGCTGAGAGGGAGAGCTCGCGGGAGTCTTGGCTGGCGCCATCGGCCATGCTGAAGCGAGGGACACGCCCCCCTCGAGGCCACGCCCCTGGTGCGTATATTTTGAGCGCTGACTTGCGAGCACGTCAGAATACCTTTTCACCCCTCCTGAGGCACAGCCGGGAGATAGCCTTTGCGTATTTTACACATTTCATTGTTTTATAAAATGACCTGTAACCTTTGCTGCTACACTGTCCAGTATCTGCCTTCCTGTCTCCCCTGCCTGAAAGCGCCCCCAGCAGCTGACCTAGCGCTGAGAGGGAGAGCTCGCGGGAGTCTTGGCTGGCGCCATCGGCCACGCTGAAGGGAGGGACACGCCCTCCCTCGAGGCCACGCCCCCTGGTGCATATATTTTGAGCGCTGACTTGCGAGCGCGTCAGAATACCTTTTCACCCCTCCTGAGGCACAGCCAGGAGATAGCCTTTGCGTATTTTGCACATTTCATTGTTTTATAAAATTACCTGTAACCTTTGCTGCTACACTGTCCAGTATCTGCCTTCCTGGCTCCCCTGCCTGAAAGCGCCCCCAGCAGCTGACCTAGCGCTGAGAGGGAGAGCTCGCGGGAGTCTTGGCTGGCGCCATCGGCCACGCTGAAGCGAGGGACACGCCCCCCTCGAGGCCACGCCCCCTCCCCGCCCTATAATAATGTGTATGCCCCGGAAGCGCAGCGGACGAGCACAGTGGGTGCGACGAATGCGCGCCGAAGGCGCGCATAAGGCAAGCTCGTCTGCGCTCGTCCGCGCCGAGTCAGGGCCTAGGGACAGTCCCTCTGCCTTCCAGTCCTCAGAACCTATACACTACAGTGCTGAAACCCTCCACAGTCTCAGGACACTCAACAGCAACTGTGGTCGACA
This sequence comes from Triturus cristatus, assembly GCF_964204655.1. NCBI lineage: Eukaryota > Metazoa > Chordata > Amphibia > Caudata > Salamandridae > Triturus > Triturus cristatus. Next base: position 850,124,369 of record NC_140590.1, read on the forward strand.
CAGCTATCAAGCTGACACCCTGCCGCCTACTTGCCCTAAATGCCACTTCTCCTTCAAACCCAAATTAATCATGGATCCGCTACACGACTTCCGCATGTTCTTATTGAACTGCCGCTCTCTCCCCAAGCATACAGCTGAAATCGCGCTTCTAATAGAGGAACATACACCAGACATTCTGTTTCTAACAGAAACCTGGTTATCCCCTGAGGTCGATCCAGCGGTCATAGAAGCCCTCCCACCAGGCTTCCAAATCTCCCGCCAAGACCGACTTACAGGGAGAGGAGGAGGCGTGGCGATAATTCACAAAGAACAACTCCACTGCCGAGTGGTCTCCGAAACTATTACGGACTGTGAAAGTCTTACCTTCACCATTGAATTATCACCCAACAGTTGCCTTTCCGGCTCTCTTATCTACCGACCTCCCGGCCCTCCGAAGCAGTTCCATGTCAGCCTACCACTTAGCGTGGCTGAACGTCTTATTATCACATCCAACTTCATCCTGTTAGGTGACTTTAATTTTCATTTCGAGTCTTCGTCAGACCACATAGCCTTGACCTTAGCAGAGGATTTAGCAGCTCTGCAACTCTCCCAACGGGTCACTTCTGCCACCCACGTGAAGGGCCATTTGCTGGACCCGGTCTTCAGCAATTGCCCTGGCCTTCTTACCAGTCCTCCTATTCCCCTGCCCTGGACGGACCATTTCCTGATTCCCATTAACTGGACTGCGTTTAAGAATCCTGAACCAACACCCACCACTAGACTCACGAGAGCTTGGTCCCACCTAGCAGTTGACAAGTGGACCAGCAAACTTGCTGAGAATCCACCTTTGATTAATGACAACCCCGTCCTAGCTAATCAGGCTTATGTCAACTGGATCACGCAATCTCTTGATGTTGTTCTGCCCAAAAAGAAAATCACGCTCAAGCGCTCCCACAAAACTGCCCCGTGGTATATGGAGACGCTTAGAGACAAGAAACGACTCTGCCGGAAATCGGAAAGACGTTGGCGATCTGACTACTCTATAGACAACAAAACCCTCTATCGAGAAGCCATCAGTGAATATAAAACAATGATAAAAGCGGCACAAGCCTCATACTTCTCCACGAAGATCCTGCTCGCTAAATCTAAACCCAAGGAAATTTTCCAAATCATTAAAAAACTAACTAAACAGCCCCCCAGCCTGCAGGTGGACAAGTCCACTACCCACTGCAATAGTATTGTTGAATTTTTTCATCAGAAAATAAGCGCTATCTACTCTGCCTTTCCCTCGAAAAACCCTACCCCCCCAACCCCCTCTCTCCTTCCCACTATCCCCCCCCTAGTAAACAGGCTCCCACGTTGACTCATTTCCCCCCTCTGGATCTCGCCACTCTTGAACCCTTAGCACGTAAAGTAAAATCCGGATCCCCTGATGACCCTGCCCCTCCAGATATAATAATGGCAGCTTCCCAGACCACCCTACCTATTATTAGGGAGGTCTTAAATGCCTCCATTTCTTCTGGCTCAGTTCCCACCGTATGGAAGCAGGCTATGGTCAGAGCCTTATTAGAAAAGCCTAATTTGGACTCTACCAATCTGAGCAACTTTCGCCCTATTTCCCTGCTCCCATGGGCAAGCAAGATCCTGGAGAAATATATAAATCTACAACTTATAAACTTCCTGGAAGATTACCATCTATTGGACCCCACCCAGACGGGCTTTAGACCTAAACATGGGACCGAGACCGCCCTCCTCATGGTCACCGAGGAAGCCAGAAAAATCCTAGACCAAGGAGGATCAGTGGCAGTGATCCTCCTTGATCTCAGCGCGGCCTTTGATACGGTCAGCCATGACATTCTGCTGGACCGTATATCCAAGGCCGGGATTAAGGATAAAGCCTGCTCTTGGTTCCAGTCCTTCTTAGAGGATAGATCTTTTCGTGTGTTCGAAGGCGAGTCTGTGTCCACCAGCAGACCCTTGAAGTGCGGAGTCCCCCAGGGCTCTTCTCTGAGCCCTGCTCTCTTCAATCTGTACATGAGGCCGCTGGCTGATGTCGTCCGCCCATTCGGGATTAAGATCATCTCCTATGCGGACGACACGCAGCTGGTGGTCTCCATGTCGCAGGCAGCTAATCCTTCTGTCCGGGGCGGGCTCAGAGAGTGCCTGGAGGAAGTGAAGACCTGGATGTCCCTATCGTGCTTAAAATTGAATGGGGACAAAACTGAGCTTATGCTTCTAGGCCCCTCTGATCTTAGTCTCCCCGCCTCCCTGTGGCCGCCTAGCTTGGGATCCCCCCCAACTCCCAAAAACAGTATTAAGAGTCTCGGAATCTGGCTGGACAGATCTCTGTCCTTTAATGTATAATCCACAAAACTCTCAGCCACTTGTTTTGGCATCATGCGGATGTTAAAGAAAATTCTCCCTCTCCTCCCTCTGGAAGCCAAACAAGTGGCCGTACAAGGTCTAATTCAGTCACGCCTGGATTTTAACAACGCACTTTATCTGGGTGCTCCTGATTCCACTCTGAGGAGGCTTCAGACAGTCCAGAACTGCGCAGCTCGCATCTTACTCGACCTTCCCCGCAGACAGTGAGTGAGGTCCGGACTGGTATCCCTTCACTGGCTACCGGTGCGCCAGAGAGTTATGTTTAAAGCTATGTGCATAGCTCACCAGGCTTTCTGGAACACTGGCCCCAGTATTACGCGAGACCTAATTACACACGCCCAGCAGAAGCCGACGCTCCAGTCAGACCTTCCTTGCTTTGGCCCCCAGAATTAAAAGAGCCAGATCCGGAGGTAGAACATTCTCCCATAATGCTGCCAGAGCTTGGAACGGCCTCCCGTTGCATCTCAGAGCCAACTCCAATCTTACGGCCTTCCGGAAACAGCTAAAAACCTTCTTATTTCACCCAGTCTAATCTACCCCCCCTCTCTCCTCCCCTGGGCCGCTGGGCGGGTGACTGGCATTCTCAGCGCTTGGACGCCTCCGGGCAGCAATTCGCGCTCTACAAATGTACATCCAATCCAATCCAATCCAATGTTAGGATGAAGTTGGCTGTCCAAATAAAGTGATTCAGAGCGTTCAGATGAATAATTATTCCAAATTGTCCACAAGACAATTGGCCACAAGTATGGAAGAAGATTTACAGAAGAAAACTTGCTAGAACCTGCATACATTGCTTTATCCCTGGTCAGACTCTAAAATAAAATCTCTCATGGCTTTATTCGTATGTAGGCACTTTAGAAATTGTGTGATGATTACCCATGTTCATTGAGGGGGAGACTTGATCCAGTAAAACTACTCCATCGTCAGAGAATCTTACAGTATGCCCTTGTACCAGAACTAGAGAAATAGTCCTCTCCCGGGTATGGTCAGGAACACATCTTCTTTAAAATTGAAGGAGTGGCAGACCCATTTTCATGCATTCCCAATAAATACCTTGAAATGTCTTTATTATGAAGTTTGAGCTAGCCTGACTAGTGTCATGAGAAGAATAACATCTTTGGGGTTATGTTGAGTTTTCAGTAGGATAGGCAAGGTTCTTTTCCCCTCTTTCTATGAATATTCCATACATTTTTCAACTGTGGTTCAATGATACCTACATCAGAAAATGTGTGTGCATGACACTATTAAAATAAACACCCCTTCTCACGTCCAGTATATTTTCAAACATGCGGCTAGGTTATAATGGAAGCCCTGGACGCAAAAGCAGATGCCCTGAGATGATCATAAGAAGCGCTCGAAAGGATTTCACGTGCATCTTAATGCTGACTGATTATTAAGCAAAGTTGCATGCTTGTTGTGGAACGATTTTTGATAATTTTCACCTTTGGCTAAGATTTGCAGATCGCATAGTTCCCTACTTCAATGTTCATATTATTCAACTCTCCATATACCTCTTTCAAGAGTCTCTCCAGACTGCGAGATTTAGATCACATCTTCCACTGCCACTGATATTTTTTTCTGCTAAGTTAGAGGCAGTGAAATGCATCTGAATTGAATGGTTCATGTGTGTCTATGCATCTTTCAGGTCATAAAATATAACTTGAGTGAAACTGAATCCTCCAGCAGACAATTCCATATCTTAGATGATGAATAGGAAGTTTTGGACTTGGGCCCCAGTAAAACTGGTGGGAAAGTCTACAATGGGAACTGATGCCTGTGCTCTCTTCTGGAATCTCAGGTTCTACAGGTTCTACTTTACTAGAGTTAGTCATGTGAAAGGTAATGCCCTTTACATGATCTTAATCCGAAAAGAAAGGTAAAGAGGAGTGATGTGAATTAATCTGTCTTGGGCTGCTCACTTTTCCTGTAAAGCTTTCTTTATCGTGGATCTTAGTCGATCTTGCAAAAGGACATCCCCAACACCTGGTTGAAGTAAAACTAAAGATGAAGCCGCTGGAAACCCATGATGCACCTCACTGGCTTTCTTTGCAGGCGGGATGTTTTGCAGGTAAGCTGTCAACAGTTCCCTGGACACAGAGGCGTAGCTAGAGCTTGTGGCGCCCGGGGCTATCCCTCAGATTGCCGCCCCCGGGGGGGGGGGGAGGGGGTTGTTGGGGAAAAAGGACAGCAAGCACTTGAAAGAGGACCGAGAGACATGTAGTATCACTGCAAATAGTTACCTCGATCATGCAAGTTACATGCACATACATACATGACATTGACAACGCATGGCATTACAACGCAAGTCTTTACATCGACTTGCACTAGATGGCATGCTAACATTAAAAATAGTGTAGTTTACTATCCAAACACCTTCCCTACTGTTACGTGGACTGGAGTTAGAATAGTAAATTACACTTTTTTAATGTTAGCACGCCATCTAGTGCAAGTCGATGTAAAGACTTGCATTGTAAAGACTTGCGTTGTCACTGCATTTGCGTTGTAAAAATTTCGTTGTAACAGCGTGCGTTGTAAAAGCATGCGTTGTAACATCATACATCCATGTACATCACATGCAGACATGGAATAGCACACACTGGGTAGAGCTTATATAGCACATAGCTCAGAAATACCATATAGATGGATGGCACACAGCTCCCAAGAGCATTGTAAGTAGTTTAAAACACACGCAAGCACACGCAAGCATCGAACAGAACGCTCTGGCCAGACCTTGCATACACCCAACATAGCGCAGATATGCTATTCGGCTGGCTGCAATGTGGCCCCGAAGAGCACTTTTCAATAGCATGGAACACACACAAACTTCCAACACAGCACATTAAATAGAACATTTTGCTTACATCTAACTAAGCACAGACATGGCATTTGGGCCGTGGGCCATATTTTCCATAGAATGCTTTATATAAACATAAATAACGTACCATAAAATGTAATTGCTCCCCCTATAGTTGTGTAGCTCTATCTATAACTTGGTCATCAGATTGTGCTACAACAAAGACGATGATGCTGGGCTGGTAAACTGGAGAGAGAGGGCCAACCCATCTTCACTACTGAGAGGCTCAGAAGTGCATCATTAAATTTATGAGGCAGGCCGCCTGGCCGCAGGACTGATTTGAGGCAACTGGTGCAACCATGCAGCAGCTGCGAGCTACAACTACTGAGCTGATGGCCTGACTTTACGCCACTCTACTCTATGCCACTGCACTTTTGGGTAGAGGTGCATCAGTGCATGTGCTGTATGTGCCATGCCTAGAGGTGGATCCAGGAATTAAGGGAGGGGAGGTGGACGGGTCCTCAAGACGGTGTAGCGATTGGTGGAGCATTAGCTTCTGTACAAACTTCATAATAAGGTAGAGATTTGTTATGAGGTCGGATGTTGTAAATACAAATGTTAATCTCCAGGGTTGACTTTTGAAACTGCCAGTAATAATTGATTACAGAAAAGATTCATCTGTTAAACACTGCATGGATGGTCGAGCTATGACGGTCACGTGTCCCAGACCATGCTGATGACAGTGGAGGAAATGGGTTCCATTGAAGACATGGAGGTTACAAATTATGCTGTGTGAGACAATCAACTTTTCAAACTTGAGAATGTGTAGGTGACAGACTGATTCACCTGAGGCCTGGCCTGCAGCTTCAGTGGCAGGCGCGAGCAGGCAGCAGAAGACAGGGAAACGTTAGCATTGGCAATAATTAAATTAAGGTCGCACCTGTCCGTCCTGGGCTGCACGGTCCCTCTCAGCCGCCTAACCTCACGCTCACTTTAAATTGCGCAACGTGACATGCGCATGAGAATGACCAGCCCAACCATAGTATGCACCACCCTAATTTATGATTAGGCGGCCGCGCTTGCAACTACAGGGAGCATAATGTAAGTTATGTAACTCCCAGCATTCGAGAAGATTCGGATGTGTGGAGTGCTAAGTGGTTGCTGGCTGCGCCGCAGCCGCGAAGTGGGCCCCTGGAGCGCGGGGGCTGCAGGGGCCTGTTACGCCCCTGGGGGCAGTGGAAAAGGAGAGCAGTGCAGATTGTTAGGGATACTCAAAGCACAATATGTTGTAAAGTAAAAACATTTTCAAGAACTTCAAAACAGAGAGGAGAGAGAGAGTGTGTGTGTATGTTTTTGTCTGTGTGCCATATTAAAAAATCCTAGGTGAAATTCGACAGACACCTCACCATACCCAACTGAAAGTACCTGTACCCAAATATTTAATATAGAATACATTTATTGGGGAGCAACACCCCCCCACCCGAAGCTGCGCACTGGTGGGTTATGCGTGCACCTGTAGCAAACACTGGGTTGTAATGTTTAACAGGCAGGACCAACTCGGCTCTTTAACATTCGAAGTGGATGTGATGGGTAACAATGTCACCTAATACTGAAGGAACATGATACGGTTTGCGTGATACGCTGCATAATCGTTCAATATTTCCATTAATAGTGACAATGGACAGTCCTTACCCATGGTGTTGAAAGCCACAACCCCATGAGCTCCACAAACTCCTTTCTCTGAGTTTACGACCGACCATGAAAGCAGCTCCGGCAGCGCCAAGAGGGATATTCCTTCTGCGGGCTGCTTCCTGGTTGCGCGCCTTCTGCTACAAAGTTTGCAAATACCGAGGCTTTAAGCAGAGGGAGCGTGAGGGGCGGGCGGTCAGCGCCAGTCATGACATGCTAATGGGACCGGCCAGCCTGGGGAGAACATGTGAGGTGGAATTCCTGGAGCGTAGCTACGCTAGGGGCGCCCAGAGGGGGGAGAGCGAAGTGGCATTCACGGGCCAGGGGCAGAACGTCACCAGACTTCGATTCAGCTGAGCCCAACCATAGTATGCTCCACACTAAGGGTGAAGGCCGCACATCAATTAATTTATGATGAGGCGGCCGCGCTTGCAACTATGGCGAGCGTAACATAAGTTACGTAACTCCCAGCAATGCATCCGAGAAGGTTCAGATGTGTGGAGTGCTAAGTGGTTGGTGACTGTGCCACGGCATTCGAGGAGGCCCCAGGAGCACGAGGGCCCCCCGCACCGTGGAGGCTGCAGGGGCCTGTGTTACACCCCTTGCTGAACAGCAGCCAAACTGGTGTACAACATGGCTAAAACACATTGCCAAAGCCAATAGCTCTCATATAGGCGGGACCTATTGGTTTTGCCAATGCTCATTTTTAAAATGCTTTATTCTTTATTGGAGTCTCAGGCGTATTCTCAAAAGTACTCATCTAGCCAGGTCCACATTTATTGCCCTTTGATGTCGCTCTGGTGGGTCATGCCCTTCATTCGCTTTTGTACAAATCCCTTTGGGTGCCTGTCTTTCTGCTTTCAGAATTGGAAACCCATAAAGTTTCTCACTAGCATGTTACCTCAAGTATTGGCTTCCAATTCGAATTTGTCATGGGACGTAGTCACTGCTTGCCAAATTGCATGCGTGGAAGAATTAGATGTGCAATAAAGTGAAATGACATCTCATACTTGAGACATGTCCCATGTGTTAAGTGAAGCTAGGCCCCCGCAGCCTTGCTCGCTGATACCTGGGTCCCTGGTGGTTGGAGGTGCCGATGTCCAGGGGTGCACCGATGAAATCAGCGTCCAAGCCCTTCGGTGACTCCTGGAAGGGCAGCTTCAGCATGGTGCGGATTCCTGCAAGGCAGGCCACGGTCTCAGCACTCGGGGCACATTGAGGGGAGTGCCCGAAGCGGTGCGATAGGGGGCAAGAGGCCGGAGACCCCTTGGGCTCAGGAGGCCCGGTCTGTCAGAAGAGGACAGTGCAGTCTGAGGAACGGGGTCCCCTGCAGCACGCGCTGCTCCTCTGCCCCGACACATAGCCGCCAAGATTTCAGATTGCTTATGTGTGGCATTTTTATAATTTCAGTGTAATTATGAGTGACATTCAACGACTATGAGTAACACTTTCTCGCGAGCAAAATCAAATAAAGAGGCAAAAATGGCCACGGCACTTGCCCCTCTCAACCATGCACACACCTCTTTCTCAGAACTTGCAAGGCTCCAATTTTTACCTGCGTCAGACTTGCAATGTGCATATTCTAGTGGTCGGAGTCGCAGATGGGACATTGGAGCAGTAGAATACAGAAGTCACTATCCACCACTGCGCCAAAAGGACAAAATTTAGAGATTGTATTAATCAATCGAAAATTGAATGAGATTAATGTAAAAGAATGCCTTTCTCATTTATTTTGCTGGAGCTGTGTGTTCTTTGGCCAGGCTGGGAAGGAGGGTCACGGGCTGCAGAAGCATGCAGGAATTGAAAGATGTGTTTCGAGCCAGGGTCGGACTGTTCTACAGGGGCAGTTAGCCAGTGCTGAAGGCCTGGTCTGCCAGGTCAGTGTGTGCGCTGGTTTTTTTGTCTGTTTGTGGCCTGTTTTGTGGTCTGCTGTGCCGGTTTTCACTGTTGATTTGCCTGTTATTAAAACAAACTTAGCAATGTTTAAATTCATTAGGTTTTCTATTTCTTGCAAAATACTTGTATGACGTGTATGAGTGAAACCTGGCACTATTTGGAAGCACTTTTACTTTGATGCCTGTGCCTAATGTCTGTCCCAGTCTGACTCTGGTCGAAATGGACAGAGAATCACTGGCAGTGTGATCTCTCCTCGCTGGGAAGTGTGAATTAGTGTTAATTATCCAGTTTCTGCAGGCCTAGACAGATAGTGGGGAGAGGAGTTGGCCTAACGGCGCTCGACCTGGGTTCGAGTCTCGGTAACGACGCTGAACATCCTGTGATTCTGGGCAAATCACTTAATCTCCCCATGCCCAACAAAAAAAAAATTAATGTGTGTCCTCATGTAACGTAACTGGAACTGTTGCTATGTAAAGCGCTCTGATACCTGATTGGATTCGGGTCAAGTTCGCGCTATATAAAACTCTGCAAAAAAGAAAGTAATAAAATAGTGACACTCGCAGGCCCACGTGTGCCCCCTCCAAAAACACCCATCCACAGCAGCACGACCTTTTTAATAGCGGAAGAAACAAGACACTGTTAAATCCGACCCCTAATAGGAGAAGCTCCACAGTAACACGTTATTGAAAATGCAGAAGGAGGCCTGAGCCTGCAATGGGAGGGGGTTATTGTTAAACAAATAGGCATTTTTATTATAAAAAGAATCATATCTACCAACTAAAGGGGGTATAATGAGGTCAGCACACCTGCTGCTGGTAGCTCTGTGAGTGGGACGGGGAGGGGGAGGACTCACCCAGCTCGTCCTGCTCTTTGCTTCTCTCTGAGGGTGTTGTCTCGATTTTACTCCGTTTTTTTAAGGCTCGAGTCTGCAGGACTAATGGGCCCTTTTTCTGTCATCGAACAGAGAGCTGGACAGCTGCGAAGAGAAGCAGCCTCACTCTGCCTGTATCTCCGGCTCCTGTCACAGGCTCCAGCACTCTCCTTCGACCGGCCCGGCTCGGAAATAATTATTTGCTGGCAGGGGGCGGCCATAGATAATTTAGCCCCACAGCAACAGGCGGCCTGGCAGCCGGTGCAATCAGTAGTGTTGCCAGCCAGCCGAGCACCATGATTCTGGTGCAGCCCGCAAACCAGTGAGCCCTGCAGCCAGCCTCTACCTCCAATTTCCCTACAAAATGTAACTCTCTGCGCCCTGGCAGCAGGACGTGCCCTTACGTCCCCACTCCCCCCTTCCGGCGCCAAGGCCAAGTTGTTACACGCAGCTCCTCCCCGTAGGTATGCGTAAAAATCAATTTGTGCATCTCGACTCTAAAGAAGTGCTCTTTAATTGTCAAATTCGGGCGTCGAGATGCACAAATAGATTTTTACGCATACTATCGCTGTGAGCAGATTATGCAGTGACGAACTGGCTGCTCAGAAACTGCCGCCGCACATGTGTCCAGCGTCCCCAAAATAGTGCCGCCTGGGGCGGACCGCCCCCACCACTCCCCCCTAGCTACGCCAGTGCCAAATGATTGTGTTGCCAACTACTTTCCTCCTCGTTTCTACTGTCATTGATTTCACATTTTCTCTCATTCTAAGACTGCACTGAGTTTCCCATTTCCTAAGGCCTTTCAAAGCCATGGGAAAAAGTGCTGTCAGACCTTAAGCGGTCTAGGACAATGCTCAGCTTTCTTATCATTGAACATCAAAACTTACAGGCATACTCTTGCATGCGCACATTCCCGGTATGATGCTGCATGGTCACTAAATCCTTATTCTCAGCAAGACAGGATCCCATGAAGCACCATCACATTTACCACCTGGGGTCGTATTATACATGCAGCGCATTTTCCTTCATTGCTCTAGGTACACCTTTTAAAAGGTGTGCCCGGCGCAATGAAGGAAAATGTGGTGTATTATGATAAATACGCTGCCCCCAGGGCAGCCGCGAACTCGTGTTGCCCTGGGTGCAGCGTATTCATGAGAAAAGTGGTGAGGCTGCTTTGAAGCTGCTCCGGGTTTTCACAGTGCAGGCTGCAACCCTTCTGCACTTTGCAGGGGGAATAGAGATCCACTTGCAGGCAGATGCAGTGAGTGACTGCACCGGCCTGCAAGGGGATGTCTGGGGGTTCAGTGGAACCCCCTTTTTCCCATCCAGAGGGCTGCCATCAGGGGGCACACTGACAGTGCACCACCTTATAGGTGGCGCACTGTCAGTGCGTCTCCTGAGAGCGTCTTGGCCTCTGCATGCACATCTGTAATAAGGCGCAGGCGCAGAGGGAAAGGGACTCCCTCATTCGCATGACGGAGACCTGACTGAACGCCTCCTCGGCACCCAACATCGCCATAGCCATCCCGGACGGCTACAAGATCTCCCGCAGCAACCGCACCAACGGAATAGGAGGTGGAATTGCCATCATCCACAGAAACACCCTCAGGGTCTCGACCAGCACCGGCGACACCCTCAGCACTGCCGAACACCTGCACTTCCAGATCCACACCGATCCCAACACCACCCTCAGAGGAACGTCTACAGACCTTCCCGGACCCTGAACTCAGTTCAGCGACTCCATCGCCAACTTCGTCAGCAGGCACACCCTCGCCTCCACAGACTACATCCTCCTCAGAGACCTAAACTTCCACCTTGAGAACAACAATAACACAAACTCGACCACCCTGATTGACAACCTCACCAACCTCGGACTCAGACAGCTCGCACAACACCCACCCACTCCGCAGGCCACACACTTGATCCCATCTTCTCCGCAAGCCCCCACGTCACCTTCAGCCACACCACCGAACTCCACTGGACCGACCATCGCTGCATCCACTTCACCTTCCGGAAACCCACCACACACCACTGCACTCACAGATCCCCTGCCACAGCTGGAGCAAAATCTCCGAAGACCAGCTTAACACCACCCTCGCCCGGAGCCCACCCGCCGACACCACCGACACCGATGCCTGCAACCTCAGGCGCTGGATCGACAACTGCGCCAACTCTCGCCCTGATCAAGAAACCCTCCATCAGACACACGAACAAGAAAGCCAGCTGGTTCACCGCAGACCTCCAGGCCTCCAAGCAAACCTGCCGTACACTAGAGAAGAAATGGCACCGCGAACAGACGCCAGACAGCTACTCAGCCCACAAGAACACCATCCGTAGACACCATCTTCTCATCAGATCCGCCAAATGGGCCTTCTTCAAGGATCAACTCGACAACAACACGCACAACAGCAAAGAGCTCTTCAACATCGTGAAGGAACTCTCTAACCCCAGCTCCCACACCAACAAAATCCCACCATCGCAAGACCTGTGCGACTCCCTTGCCATCGCAAGATCGCTGACATCCACGACAGATTCAACAACCTGACACCCACCGACATCTCAGACCCCGCGACCACCACCCACATCGATCCCCTGCTCACCTGGACCCACATAAACAATGACAACACCATCAAAATCATGAACACCATCCACTCCGGCTCTCCGTCAGACCCATGCCCACACCACATCTTCAACAAAGTCAGCGCCACCAACGCACCCCATCTCGCAAGGCCATCTACATCTCCTTCGAGACCGCGACCTTCCCGGAGAGCTGGAAGCACGCCGAGATCAACGCCTTACTCAAGAAACCCAAGGCAGACCCGAGGCACTTCAAGAACTTCCGGCCCATCTCCCTGCTCCCATTCCTGGCGAAGGTCATCGAGAAGACCGTCAACAGACAGCTGAACCGCTACCTCGAGGAGAACAACATCCTGGACCCGTCCCAGTCCAGATTCCGCAGCAACCACAGCACCGAGACCACCCTCATCACGCCACCAATGACATCAGGGCCCTGCTGGACAACGGCGAAACCGCGGCCCTCATCCTCCTGGACCTATCAGCCGCCTTCGACACTGTCTGCCACCGCACCCTGCGCACATGCCTCCACAACACAGGGATCCGAGACAAGGCTCTGGAATGGACCACCTCCTTCCTCTCCGGCAGAACCCAGAGCTCCTTTCCGTTCCGAAGCCTCCGAGATCATCTGCGGCGTACCCCAAGGATCCCCCCTCAGCCCAACATTTTTCAGCGTCTACATGGCACAGCTTGCCCACGTCGCCCGACTGCTTGACCTCAACATCATCTCCTACGCCGACGACACCCAGCTGATCCTCTCCCTCACCAAGGACCAATGAAAGCCGTCACCGAATGGATGAAGAACAGCCGTCTGAAGCTGAACTCGGACAAGACAGAAGTCCTCATCCTCGGCTCCACCCCCTCAGCCTGGGACGACTTCTGGTGGCCGTCCGCACTGGAGCAGCACCGACACCCACTGACCACGCATGCAACCTGGGGTTCATCCTGGACTCAACACTCTCCATGACCAAGCAAGTCAATGCCGTCTCGTCCTCCTGCTTCAACACCCTCCGCATGGTCCGCAAGGTCTACAAGTGGACCCCCACCAAAACAAGAAGAACGGTCACCCAGGCCCTCGTCAGCAGCAGGCTGGACTACGGAAACGACCTCTGCGCAGGAGCCTCGGCCAAACTCCTGAAACGACTACAACGCATACAGAATGCCTCTGCACGCCTGATCCTCGACATCCCTTGCCACAGCCACATCACACCTGAGAGACCTGCAATGGCTTCCCGTCAACAAGAGGATCACCTTCAAGCTCCTCACCCACGCACACAAAGTGTTCCACAACACCGGACCGGCATACCTCAACAGACGACTCACCTTCTACACCCCAAACCGACAGCTCCGCTCCGTCGACCTCACCACCATCCTCCGCATCTGAAGAGTGACCACCGGCAGCAGATCGTTCTCCCACCTCGCCGCCAAGCCCTGGGACACCCTCCCCATCCTCCTACGGCAGACCCAGGACCTACTAACCTTCAGGAGGCTCCTCAAGATCTGGCTATTCGAGCAGTAGCAGCACTCCTCCCCCCCAGTGCCTTGAGACCCTCATGGGTGAGTAGTGCGCTCTACAAATGTCCTGATTGATGATTGATTGATTGATTGCTTGATTGATTGAGATGATGCGGTAATGGAGCTGCACTCTGAACTATTACATAACGAGTTATTTTTAGGCTTCCAGTCCTGAAGACCTATAGGGGCAGATTTATGTTGCACTTGCGCCACTTTTGCGCCGCCGTTGCGTCACTTTTGTGACGCAGCAGCGGCGCGAATCCTGCGCCATGGTGCAGGGTATTTACAACGTGACGCATCTGGGAGATGCGTCACGTTGTAAAGCCCTGCGCCACATGTAGGCGTTCCAGGGCAGGTGGGGGCGTTCCGGCGCAGGAACGCCTCCTAAAAGTGGCTGAGTGAAATCTACAAGATTTCACTCAGTCACTTTTAGGCCCATGCTGCGTCAAAACCCTGCGCCTGCTTGAAGCAAGCGTAAGGATTGACGCAGCATTGTACAGATAGGGCCCCCCAGAACATTGCTGGAGCTGCGTCGCGCTTGCGACACAACTCCAGCAATGCGCCACTTTTACGGCACAGATGCGTCACGCATCTGTGCCGTTTTTGCCCCATGGTGCGCCGCATTATAAATGCGGCGCATCCATGGTGGCGCAGCTGTGGCGCATAATAATTGGCGCATCCCTGCTGATATGCAGGGATGCGCCAGTTAACATAAATCTGCCCGTTAGTGTTTTATGGGTCTCTGAACATTACTTCATCACACCAGGCTTCTTTAGTGTATATCACTGAAAGAGTGAAGTTTACATTACATTTGCTGCTTGGTATGTATCCCTACTATGTCAATGTATTTTAAACATTAAGACAGCTGTGACGTTTTTTTATATAAGCTTTACACCATTTTTATTATGTCTTTTTATGTCTGATGTTTTATCTTGTGTATTTGGGAAATTGCAATGGTTTTTATTAACTAAGCAATGAATGTGTTCTTCTTCCAATGAGAAACCCCATCCTCCTAAATCGTCTAGCAGACAACAATGCTTGCAGGGACAACACCATTATCAACATGATTCTCAAGACAATTATCTGTGGAGTCTGAGGCCTGGTAGACTATACATCAACAGACAGAGTATGATGAAGAAACTGTTGCTCAGTAACTTGTTGGATTAGTGACCTCTCTTTAAGGTGTTGAGAAGTCTCTGACTTTGGATTTGAGGGATGGTTTCATGGTTCTTAAAAAACCTAACCAGCCACTCATTAAATCCTCCGTCTAGATGTTGCCTAACCAAGTTCCTCCTCACAACCTCAAGTCCTCAAAGCCTCAAGGATATATCAGACCTAAAAAACTGAATAATGGTGATCAAACAATTATACAGTAGAAAGTCTTCTGAAATGTTGAATCCCCAAGTCAACATTGCTTATCAGGCAGGTGTTGTGTAACTAATAATTCAAAAGCAAAGGTAATGCCCATTAGGTATATTATATGTGCAACCTCTACAAATGTATTCTTTTTCTTACAGTAATGGCATGTTCAGATCAGTACCAAACCACGGTTAAATAACGTTGAGAAGCTGAATTAGTCTTTGGTGAGATTGTCCACAATTCTGGAGTATTTTATGCTCCTACAGTAGTTTCAGGGACCTTTTTTTTTATATATCTCGTGCTTCCTACCCAACGAAGAAGCATGAACCTCCCAATCATCCTGCCTTCATCGAACAAGTTGCCTGTAAGAATAGCCAGAATCTTCATGAAACTCTGTGGGGAAGGTTTGAAGCAGAAGTGTAGAGCAGATAATTGTCACTTTTAAACTACAGAAAGTCTTGACATTTCTGCAAACTCGAACATGGGAGTATGTTACCTTTTCACCCCTCCTGAGGCACAGCCGGGAGATAGCCTTTGCATATTTTGCACATTTCATTGTTTTATAAAATTACCTGTAACCTTTGCTGCTACACTGTCCAGTATCTGCCTTCCTGGCTCCCCTGCCTGAAAGCGCCCCCAGCAGCTGACCTAGCGCTGAGAGGGAGAGCTCGCGGGAGTCTTGGCTGGCGCCATCGGCCACACTAAAGCGAGGGACACGCCCCCCTCGAGGCCACGCCCCCTGGTGCGTATATTTTGAGCGCTGACTTGCGAGCGCGTCAGAATACCTTTTCACCCCTCCTGAGGCACAGACGGGAGATAGCCTTTGTGTATTTTGCACATTTCATTGTTTTATAAAATTACCTGTAACCTTTGCTGCTACACTGTCCAGTATCTGCCTTCCTTGCTCCCCTGCCTGAAAGCGCCCCCAGCAGCTGACCTAGCGCTGAGAGGGAGAGCTCGCGGGAGTCTTGGCTGGCGCCATCGGCCACGCTGAAGCGAGGGACTTGCCCCCCTCGAGGCCACGCCCCCTGGTGCGTATATTTTGAGCGCTGACTTGCGAGCGCGTCAGAATACCTTTTCACCCCTCCTGAGGCACAGCCGGGAGATAGCCTTTGCGTATTTTGCACATTTCATTGTTTTATAAAATTACCTATAACCTTTGCTGCTACACTGTCCAGTATCTGCCTTCCTGGCTCCCCTGCCTGAAAGCGCCCCCAGCAGCTGACCTAGCGCTGAGAGGGAGAGCTCGCGGGAGTCTTGGCTGGCGCCATCGGCCACGCTGAAGCGAGGGACACGCCCCCCTCGAGGCCACGCCCCCTGGTGCGTATATTTTGAGCACTGACTTGCGAGCGCCTCAGAATACCTTTTCACCCCTCCTGAGGCACAGCCGGGAGATAGCCTTTGCGTATTTTGCACATTTCATTGTTTTATAAAATTACCTGTAACCTTTGCTGCTACACTGTCCAGTATCTGCCTTCCTGGCTCCCCTGCCTGAAAGCGCCCCCAGCAGCTGACCTAGCGCTGAGAGGGAGAGCTCGCGGGAGTCTTGGCTGGCGCCATCGGCCACGCTGAAGCGAGGGACACGCCCCCCTCGAGGCCACGCCACCTGGTGCGTATATTTTGAGCGCTGACTTGCGAGCGCGTCAGAATACCTTTTCACCCCTCCTGAGGCACAGCCGGGAGATAGCCTTTGCGTATTTTGCACATTTCATTGTTTTATAAAATTACCTGTAACCTTTGCTGCTACACTGTCCAGTATCTGCCTTCCTGGCTCCCCTGCCTGAAAGCGCCCCCAGAAGCTGACCTAGCGCTGAGAGGGAGAGCTCGCGGGAGTCTTGGCTGGCGCCATCGGCCACGCTGAAGCGAGGGACACGCCCCCCTCGAGGCCACGCCCCCTGGTGCGTATATTTTGAGCGCTGACTTGCGAGCGCGTCAGAATACCTTTTCACCCCTCCTGAGGCACAGCCGGGAGATAGCCTTTGCGTATTTTGCACATTTCATTGTTTTATAAAATTACCTGTAACCTTTGCTGCTACACTGTCCAGTATCTGCCTTCCTGGCTCCCCTGCCTGAAAGCGCCCCCAGCAGCTGACCTAGCGCTGAGAGGGAGAGCTCGCGGGAGTCTTGGCTGGCGCCATCGGCCACGCTGAAGCGAGGGACTCGCCCCCCTCGAGGCCACGCCCCCTGGTGCCTATATTTTGAGCGCTGACTTGCGAGCGCGTCAGAATACCTTTTCACCCCTCCTGAGGCACAGCCGGGAGATAGCCTTTGCGTATTTTGCACATTTCATTGTTTTATAAAATTACCTGTAACCTTTGCTGCTACACTGTCCAGTATCTGCCTTCCTGTCTCCCCTGCCTGAAAGCGCCCCCAGCAGCTGACCTAGCGCTGAGAGGGAGAGCTCGCGGGAGTCTTGGCTGGCGCCATCGGCCACGCTGAAGCGAGGGACACGCCCCCCTCGAGGCCACGCCCCCTGGTGCGTATATTTTGAGCGCTGACTTGCCAGCGCGTCAGAATACCTTTTCGCCCCTCCTGAGGCACAGCCAGGAGATAGCCTTTGCGTATTTTGCACATTTCATTGTTTTATAAAATTACCTGTAACCTTTGCTGCTACACTGTCCAGTATCTGCCTTCCTGGCTTCCCTGCCTGAAAGAGCCCCCAGCAGCTGACCTAGCGCTGAGAGGGAGAGCTCGCGGGAGTCTTGGCTGGCGCCATCGGCCACGCTGAAGCGAGGGACACGCCCCCCTCGAGGCCACGCCCCCTGGTGCGTATATTTTGAGCGCTGACTTGCGAGCGCGTCAGAATACCTTTTCACCCCTCCTGAGGCACAGCCAGGAGATAGCCTTTGCGTATTTTGCACATTTCATTGTTTTATAAAATTACCTGTAACCTTTGCTGCTACACTGTCCAGTATCTGCCTTCCTGTCTCCCCTGCCTGAAAGCGCCCCCAGCAGCTGACCTAGCGCTGAGAGGGAGAGCTCGCGGGAGTCTTGGCTGGCGCCATCGGCCATGCTGAAGCGAGGGACACGCCCCCCTCGAGGCCACGCCCCCTGGTGCGTATATTTTGAGCGCTGACTTGCGAGCGCGTCAGAATACCTTTTCACCCCTCCTGAGGCACAGCCAGGAGATAGCCTTTGCGTATTTTGCACATTTCATTGTTTTATAAAATTACCTGTAACCTTTGCTGCTACACTGTCCAGTATCTGCCTTCCTGGCTCCCCTGCCTGAAAGCGCCCCCAGCAGCTGACCTAGCGCTGAGAGGGAGAGCTCGCGGGAGTCTTGGCTGGCGCCATCGGCCACGCTGAAGCGAGGGACACGCCCCCCTCGAGGCCACGCCCCCTGGTGCGTATATTTTGAGCGCTGACTTGCGAGCGCGTCAGAATACCTTTTCACCCCTCCTGAGGCACAGCCGGGAGATAGCCTTTGCGTATTTTGCACATTTCATTGTTTTATAAAATTACCTGTAACCTTTGCTGCTACACTGTCCAGTATCTGCCTTCCTGGCTCCCCTGCCTGAAAGCGCCCCCAGCAGCTGACCTAGCGCTGAGAGGGAGAGCTCGCGGGAGTCTTGGCTGGCGCCATCGGCCACGCTGAAGCGAGGGACATGCCCCCTCGAGGCCACGCCCCCTGGTGCGTATATTTTGAGCGCTGACTTGCGAGCGCGTCAGAATACCTTTTCACCCCTCCTGAGGCACAGCCGGGAGATAGCCTTTGCGTATTTTGCACATTTTATTGTTTTATAAAATTACCTGTAACCTTTGCTGCTACACTGTCCAGTATCTGCCTTCCTGGCTCCCCTGCCTGAAAGCGCCCCCAGCAGCTGACCTAGCGCTGAGAGGGAGAGCTCGCGGGAGTCTTGGCTGGCGCCATCGGCCACGCTGAAGCGAGGGACACGCCCCCCTCGAGGCCACGCCCCCTCCCCGCCCTATAATAATGTGTATGCCCCGGAAGAGCAGCGGACGAGCACAGCGGGCGCGACGAATGCGCGCCGAAGGCGCGCATAAGGCAAGCTCGTCTGCGCTCGTCCGCGCCGAGTCAGGGCCTAGGGCCAGTCCCTCTGCCTTCCAGTCCTCAGAACCTATACACTACAGTGCTGAAACCCTCCACAGTCTCAGGACACTCAACAGCAACTGTGGTCGACACAGCTATCAAGCTGACACCCTGCCGCCTACTTGCCCTAAATGCCACTTCTCCTTCAAACCCAAATTAATCATGGATCCGCTACACGACTTCCGCATGTTCTTATTGAACTGCCGCTCTCTCCCCAAGCATACAGCTGAAATCGCGCTTCTAATAGAGGAACATACACCAGACATTCTGTTTCTAACAGAAACCTGGTTATCCCCTGAGGTCGATCCAGCGGTCATAGAAGCCCTCCCACCAGGCTTCCAAATCTCCCGCCAAGACCGACTTACAGGGAGAGGAGGAGGCGTGGCGATAATTCACAAAGAACAACTCCACTGCCGAGTGGTCTCCGAAACTATTACGGACTGTGAAAGTCTTACCTTCACCATTGAATTATCACCCAACAGTTGCCTTTCCGGCTCTCTTATCTACCGACCTCCCGGCCCTCCGAAGCAGTTCCATGTCAGCCTACCACTTAGCGTGGCTGAACGTCTTATTATCACATCCAACTTCATCCTGTTAGGTGACTTTAATTTTCATTTCGAGTCTTCGTCAGACCACATAGCCTTGACCTTAGCAGAGGATTTAGCAGCTCTGCAACTCTCCCAACGGGTCACTTCTGCCACCCACGTGAAGGGCCATTTGCTGGACCCGGTCTTCAGCAATTGCCCTGGCCTTCTTACCAGTCCTCCTATTCCCCTGCCCTGGACGGACCATTTCCTGATTCCCATTAACTGGACTGCGTTTAAGAATCCTGAACCAACACCCACCACTAGACTCACGAGAGCTTGGTCCCACCTAGCAGTTGACAAGTGGACCAGCAAACTTGCTGAGAATCCACCTTTGATTAATGACAACCCCGTCCTAGCTAATCAGGCTTATGTCAACTGGATCACGCAATCTCTTGATGTTGTTCTGCCCAAAAAGAAAATCACGCTCAAGCGCTCCCACAAAACTGCCCCGTGGTATATGGAGACGCTTAGAGACAAGAAACGACTCTGCCGGAAATCGGAAAGACGTTGGCGATCTGACTACTCTATAGACAACAAAACCCTCTATCGAGAAGCCATCAGTGAATATAAAACAATGATAAAAGCGGCACAAGCCTCATACTTCTCCACGAAGATCCTGCTCGCTAAATCTAAACCCAAGGAAATTTTCCAAATCATTAAAAAACTAACTAAACAGCCCCCCAGCCTGCAGGTGGACAAGTCCACTACCCACTGCAATAGTATTGTTGAATTTTTTCATCAGAAAATAAGCGCTATCTACTCTGCCTTTCCCTCGAAAAACCCTACCCCCCAACCCCCTCTCTCCTTCCCACTATCCCCCCCCTAGTAAACAGGCTCCCACGTTGACTCATTTCCCCCCTCTGGATCTCGCCACTCTTGAACCCTTAGCACGTAAAGTAAAATCCGGATCCCCTGATGACCCTGCCCCTCCAGATATAATAATGGCAGCTTCCCAGACCACCCTACCTATTATTAGGGAGGTCTTAAATGCCTCCATTTCTTCTGGCTCAGTTCCCACCGTATGGAAGCAGGCTATGGTCAGAGCCTTATTAGAAAAGCCTAATTTGGACTCTACCAATCTGAGCAACTTTCGCCCTATTTCCCTGCTCCCATGGGCAAGCAAGATCCTGGAGAAATATATAAATCTACAACTTATAAACTTCCTGGAAGATTACCATCTATTGGACCCCACCCAGACGGGCTTTAGACCTAAACATGGGACCGAGACCGCCCTCCTCATGGTCACCGAGGAAGCCAGAAAAATCCTAGACCAAGGAGGATCAGTGGCAGTGATCCTCCTTGATCTCAGCGCGGCCTTTGATACGGTCAGCCATGACATTCTGCTGGACCGTATATCCCAGGCCGGGATTATTTTATTTTATTTATTTATTTATTTAAGCTTGTACCGCGCACAGCTACCCACAATGGGTTTCCCGGCGCCAGGGATAGACTGTAGAAGAAAAGAGAATGTCACCTTGACTTAAGGCCTCTGCCGACTATTGGTCACGCTTAGTAAAGAGCAGGGTCTTCAAAGCCTTACGGAAGCGGAGTAAGTTGGTCTCAGATTTTAATGCCAATGGGAGGGAGTTCCAGTATTTAGGACCAAGAGTGGAAAAGGAGCGGCCTCCCATTTTTGCCAGCTTCCATCTTGGTACTGTGAAATTGCCAATGTCCGATGACCTTAATGAGCGCAGGGGTCTATAGGGTTTTACCAGCCCCTGAACATATACTGGGGCGCTACCCTGCTTAGCCTTGAACATATAGCAGAGTGCCTTGAATTTAACGCGTTCTGGGATGCTCAACCAATGGAGGTCACGCAAAGCGGCAGTGGCTGAGGTGCGTCTGGGGACATTCTTTAGCAGGCGCGCGGCCGCATTTTGCACCACCTGCAGCACATGTATAGTAGCTTTATCTGCGCCCAAGTAGAGAATGTTGCCATAGTCCAGGCGTGATGTTACAAGTGCCTGGACTACAGTTCTGCGAGAGGAGAGGGGGAGCATCCACAAAATCTTGTGAAGCCATCGCAAGGTTGAAAAGCAGATGGCTGAGGCCTTAGTAGCCTGTTGTCTCATAGTTAGCCTGTCGTCAATAATGACGCCCAGGTTGCGAACTGCAGTAGATGATGTAGGCGCATTTCCCAGTTCGATGGGCCAATGGCGAGGACCCCAAAGATGTTTGTTCTGTCCCAGAATGACCACCTCGGTCTTCTCCCCATTCAGCTTGAGACAATTTCTCCGCATCCAGTCGGCCACAAGAGTGAGGCCCGACTTGAGTGCGGAGATGTTGTTTACGTCTCTCCCTGACAAGGAGAAGACAATCTGGGTGTCATCTGCGTAGGAAAACAGGGTTAGCCCAGCTTGTTCGACTATGGTTGCCAAGGGTTTAACATAAATATTAAATAATAAAGGGCTAAGAATTGAGCCCTGGGGGACGCCGCGGGTGGATGGACAAATGGCGGAGGCAGCTTTAGAAGAAAACACTTGGAAGCTTCGGTCACTAAGGAAAGACGCCAGCCAGGCCAAGGCCTGGCCTGCCACACCTAGAGATTTCAGAGAGTCAATGAGGATGGAATGTGACACGGTGTCGAAAGCTGCGCTCAAATCCAGCAGGATGAGCGCCATGGTGTTTCCCTGATCGACACCGTGCCTAAGACTCTCTGTCACCCCCAGGAGGGCTGTCTCGGTTGAGTGCCTAGGCCGAAAGCCCGACTGAGAAGGATGGAGAAATCCAGTGTTTTCAACCAGTTTGGAGAGCTGAGAATTTATATGTCTCTCCAATATCTTTGAGAAAATTGGCAACAAAGATATAGGGCGAAAGTTAGCAGGATTTGAAGGATCTGCACCCTGTTTTTTTAATAACGGTACAACCATGGCGTGTTTCCAAGGTTGTGGGACATGGGCCTCGCTCAGAGAAGCGTTTTAAGTAATTTAATGATGGGGGGATGAGTGAGGGGGTCTAATTGTTTTAATATTTTGGCCGGGAGAGCGTCCTGTGGGGAGCCCGATCTCACACTATTTAAACAGGAGAGGAAAGAAATGGCGTCTAAGGGCTGCCAAGTAGTGACTACTGCATCAGTGTCATTGTTTTCCAATTTTTGGACTATGTCAAGGGCAGTGTACATAGTACCTGGAGGTGTAGTGAAATTTTCATAGATAAGATCAACTTTATCTATGAAGTAATCCGCTAAGGACTGACACTGAGTGCCATCAAGTGCCGGGGGAGGAGGGATCGAGTTAGCACCAGTCAATTTTTTGACAACAGAAAATAGCACCTTTGGGCAATTTTGTGCATCAGTCACAGTTTTCCTTGTGTAGTCTGCTTTAGCAGTTTTACAACTGTAGTGGTATTTTTTTAAGGCTTCTTTATATGTGGCTTTACGTGAAGGAGAATAGCCTTGTCTCCATTTACGCTCCAAGGTCTTACAATGTGAGCGGAGGCTTTTAAGTTGTTCCGAATACCATGGAGCAGGAGGGTGGTGTGAAAATGCGGGCTTTGATGTCATTGGATGCGCTGTATTGACTGCAGTGGTTAGCCAGAGTTCAGTGGCGCAATTGAGAGCGGCAGTTGGTAGTTCAACACATGGAAGTGTTTTGATCAGTAGTTTATTGAGTTCTGGCAAGTTAATCTTCCCCCAATTCCGAACTGGCCGCGTAGTTTCCACCTCAGGTCTTATTACTGTATCAGCCATGTCATAAGAGAAGGGGACAGCTAAGTGGTCGGACCAGGTGATATGTAGGGCTTCACGAGAACAATCTAGGGACAGGTTGGATAGGATCGGGTCCAGTAAGTGACCAGCACAATGAGTGGGACCTGTGTTTAGAAGTTGAAGGTTAAAAGCTTCCAGAATAGGGAGAAGCTGATTCCTATTAGGGCACTCATGGTCGTCTAAATGTATGTTTAGGTCCCCTAAGATTGTGAAATTAGGCACTTTAAGCAGTACTGGGGCTAGGAAGTCCGGTAACGATGTTATCCAAGGGCTCGCTGTCCCAGGGGGACGGTATACCAGTAGCCCTGACAGCGTAAATTGGGGGGTAATGGATAATTTAAAAAGGGCTGATTCACAATCTTTTTGAGTGGTGTCTACCAATTTACAAGTGTATACATTTTTGTAAATAATTGCAATTCCTCCACCCCTACCGGAAACTCTATCCTGACGAAGAATGGCGTAGTTAGAGGGAATGGCGTCTGCCACATCCGGGCCCGAGCAGTCTCTGAGCCACGTCTCGGTCAGGAATATAGCATCAGGTTGATTTTGATCTAGAAAATCGTGGATATTGTATCTATGTTGTGGTAAGGATCGGCAATTTATGCTCCAAAATCTTAAGAGGGGGCGAGTGGAAGTTGTCCTAGAGCATACCTGTCTCTTTCGTCTGCCTTGATGTTGGAGGGATCTGCATGTGGTAGGGGTTTTTAGTGAAAAGTTGCAGCGAGGACAGCTGAACTTGTGAGGCGGGAAAGGGTAGGTAGAGCAGTTATTATTGGGAGCACCACGTAGCGCAAATAACTCTTCGGAGGAGTATGTAAGAGTCATGATGGGTATAGTGGCTTTACTCACCAATAAAGGGTATGCCAGAGCCCAGAGCCCAGCCTAGCGCAGACGGGCAGGACTCTGGCTGGACTCCGGCGCGACTATGGCGCGCCCGCTGTGCGCGTTCGCTGCGCGAAGCAATGGGCGTCTGTTTTTATACTGTCCCTATCCAAAATGGCCGCCGCCGTCTGCTCGAGCGTGGCCCTCCTGAGTCAGCCCTGAATCGGCTGTACACCCAGGGAAGGAGGCAGGTGAGCGAAAGTGCAGCGCTCCCTCCAGAGAGTAAGCTCAGTATTTTAAATCGCCTGAGTTTAAGGATAAAGCCTGCTCTTGGTTCCAGTCCTTCTTAGAGGATAGATCTTTTCGTGTGTTCGAAGGTGAGTCTGTGTCCACCAGCAGACCCTTGAAGTGCGGAGTCCCCCAGGGCTCTTCTCTGAGCCCTGCTCTCTTCAATCTGTACATGAGGCCGCTGGCTGATGTCGTCCGCCCATTCGGGATTAAGATCATCTCCCTGTGGCCGCCTAGCTTGGGATCCCCCCCCAACTCCCAAAAACAGTATTAAGAGTCTCGGAGTCTGGCTGGACAGATCTCTGTCCTTTAATGTATAATCCACAAAACTCTCAGCCACTTGTTTTGGCATCATGAGGATGTTAAAGAAAATTCTCCCTCTCCTCCCTCTGGAAGCCAAACAAGTGGCCGTACAAGGTCTAATTCAGTCACGCCTGGATTTTAACAACGCACTTTATCTGGGTGCTCCTGATTCCACTCTGAGGAGGCTTCAGACAGTCCAGAACTGCGCAGCTCGCATCTTACTCGACCTTCCCCGCAGACAGTCAGTGAGGTCCGGACTGGTATCCCTTCACTGGCTACCGGTGCGCCAGAGAGTTATGTTTAAAGCTATGTGCATAGCTCACCAGGCTTTCTGGAACACTGGCCCCAGTATTACGCGAGACCTAATTACACACGCCCAGCAGAAGCCTACGCTCCAGTCAGACCTTCCTTGCTTTGGCCCCCCAGAATTAAAAAAGCCAGATCCGGAGGTAGAACATTCTCCCATAATGCTGCCAGAGCTTGGAACGGCCTCCCGTTGCATCTCAGAGCCAACTCCAATCTTACGGCCTTCCGGAAACAGCTACAAACCTTCTTATTTCACCCAGTCTAATCTACCCCCCCCTCTCTCCTCCCCTGGGCCGCTGGGCGGGTGACTGGCATTCTCAGCGCTTGGACGCCTCCGGGCAGCAATTCGCGCTCTACAAATGTACATCCAATCCAATCCAATCCAATGTTAGGATGAAGTTGGCTGTCCAAATAAAGAGATTGAGAGCGTTCAGATGAATAATTATTCCAAATTGTCCACAAGACAATTGGCCACAAGTATTGAAGAAGATTTACAGAAGAAAACTTGCTAGAACCTGCATACATTGCTTTATCCCTGGTCAGACTCTAAAATAAAATCTCTCATGGCTTTATTCGTATGTAGGCACTTTAGAAATTGTGTGATGATTACCCATGTTCATTGAGGGGGAGACTTGATCCAGTAAAACTACTCCATCGTCAGAGAATCTTACAGTATGCCCTTGTACCAGAACTAGAGAAATAGTCCTCTCCGGGTATGGTCAGGAACACATCTTCTTTAAAATTGAAGGAGTGGCAGACCCATTTTCATGCATTCCCAATAAATACCTTGAAATGTCTTTATTATGAAGTTTGAGCTAGCCTGACTAGTGTCATGAGAAGAATAACATCTTTGGGGTTATGTTGAGTTTTCAGTAGGATAGGCAAGGTTCTTTTCCCCTCTTTCTATGAATATTCCATACATTTTTCAACTGTGGTTCAATGATACCTACATCAGAAAATGCGTGTGCATGACACTATTAAAATAAACACCCCTTCTCACGTCCAGTATATTTTCAAACATGCGGCTAGGTTATAATGGAAGCCCTGGACGCAAAAGCAGATGCCCTGAGATGATCATAAGAAGCGCTCGAAAGGATTTCACGTGCATCTTAATGCTGACTGATTATTAAGCAAAGTTGCATGCTTGTTGTGGAACGATTTTTGATAATTTTCACCTTTGGCTAAGATTTGCAGATCGCATAGTTCCCTACTTCAATGTTCATATTATTCAACTCTCCATATACCTCTTTCAAGAGTCTCTCCAGACTGCGAGATTTAGATCACATCTTCCACTGCCACTGATATTTTTTTCTGCTAAGTTAGAGGCAGTGAAATGCATCTGAATTGAATGGTTCATGTGTGTCTATGCATCTTTCAGGTCATAAAATATAACTTGAGTGAAACTGAATCCTCCAGCAGACAATTCCATATCTTAGATGATGAATAGGAAGTTTTGGACTTGGGCCCCAGTAAAACTGGTGGGAAAGTCTACAATGGGAACTGATGCCTGTGCTCTCTTCTGGAATCTCAGGTTCTACAGGTTCTACTTTACTAGAGTTAGTCATGTGAAAG
Organism: Triturus cristatus; assembly: GCF_964204655.1. Lineage (NCBI taxonomy): Eukaryota > Metazoa > Chordata > Amphibia > Caudata > Salamandridae > Triturus > Triturus cristatus. Next base: position 850,151,066 of record NC_140590.1, read on the forward strand.
GTAATGCCCTTTACATGATCTTAATCCGAAAAGAAAGGTAAAGAGGAGTGATGTGAATTAATCTGTCTTGGGCTGCTCACTTTTCCTGTAAAGCTTTCTTTATCGTGGATCTTAGTCGATCTTGCAAAAGGACATCCCCAACACCTGGTTGAAGTAAAACTAAAGATGAAGCCGCTGGAAACCCATGATGCACATCACTGGCTTTCTTTGCAGGCGGGATGTTTTGCAGGTAAGCTGTCAACAGTTCCCTGGACACAGAGGCGTAGCTAGAGCTTGTGGCGCCCGGGGCTATCCCTCAGATTGCCGCCCCCGGGGGAGGGGGGGAGGGGGTTGTTGGGGAAAAAGGACAGCAAGCACTTGAAAGAGGACCGAGAGACACGTAGTATCGCTGCTAATAGTTACCTCGATCATGCAAGTTACATGCACATACATACATGACATTGACAACGCATGGCATTACAACGCAAGTCTTTACATCGACTTGCACTAGATGGCATGCTAACATTAAAAATAGTGTAGTTTACTATCCAAACACCTTCCCTACTGTTACGTGGACTGGAGTTAGAATAGTAAATTACACTTTTTTAATGTTAGCACGCCATCTAGTGCAAGTCGATGTAAAGACTTGCGTTGTAAAGACTTGCGTTGTCACTGCATTTGCGTTGTAAAAATTTCGTTGTAACAGCGTGCGTTGTAAAAGCATGCGTTGTAACATCATACATCCATGTGCATCACATGCAGACATGGAATAGCACACACTGGGTAGAGCTTATATAGCACATAGCTCAGAAATACCATATAGATGGATGGCACACAGCTCACAAGAGCATTGTAAGTAGTTTAAAACACACGCAAGCACACGCAAGCATCGAACAGAACGCTCTGGCCAGACCTTGCATACACCCAACATAGCGCAGATATGCTATTCGGCTGGCTGCAATGTGGCCCCGAAGAGCACTTTTCAATAGCATGGAACACACACAAACTTCCAACACAGCACATTAAATAGAACATTTTGCTTACATCTAACTAAGCACAGACATGGCATTTGGGCCGTGGGCCATATTTTCCATAGAATGCTTTATATAAACATAAATAACGTACCATAAAATGTAATTGCTCCCCCTATAGTTGTGTAGCTCTATCTATAACTTGGTCATCAGATTGTGCTACAACAAAGACGATGATGCTGGGCAGGTAAACTGGAGAGAGAGGGCCAACCCATCTTCACTACTGAGAGGCTCAGAAGTGCATCATTAAATTTATGAGGCAGGCCGCCTGGCCGCAGGACTGATTTGAGGCAACTGGTGCAACCATGCTGCAGCTGCGAGCTACAACTACTGAGCTGATGGCCTGACTTTACGCCACTCTACTCTATGCCACTGCACTTTTGGGTAGAGGTGCATCAGTGCATGTGCTGTATGTGCCATGCCTAGAGGTGGATCCAGGAATTAAGGGAGGGGAGGTGGACGGGACCTCAAGACGGTGTAGCGATTGGTGGAGCATTAGCTTCTGTACGAACTTCATAATAAGGTAGAGATTTGTTATGAGGTCGGATGTTGTAAATAAAAATGTTAATCTCCAGGGTTGACTTTTGAAACTGCCAGTAATAATTGATTACAGAAAAGATTCATCTGTTAAACACTGCATGGATGGTCGAGCTATGACGGTCACGTGTCCCAGCCCATGCTGATGGCAGTGGAGGAAATGGGTTCCATTGAAGACATGGAGGTTACAAATTATGCTGTGTGAGACAATCAACTTTTCAAACTTGAGAATGTGTAGGCGACAGACTGATTCACCTGAGGCCTGGCCTGCAGCTTCAGTGGCAGGCGCGAGCAGGCAGCAGAAGACAGGGAAACGTTAGCATTGGCAATAATTAAATTAAGGTCGCACCTGTCCGTCCTGGGCCGCACGGTCCCTCTCAGCCGCCTAACCTCACGCTCACTTTAAATTGCGCAAAGTGACATGCGCATGAGAATGACCAGCCCAACCATAGTGTGCACCACCCTAATTTATGATGAGGCGGCCGCGCTTGCAACTACAGGGAACATAATGTAAGTTATGTAACTCCCAGCATTCGAGAAGATTCGGATGTGTGGAGTGCTAAGTGGTTGCTGGCTGCGCCGCAGCCGCGAAGTGGGCCCCTGGAGCGCGGGGGCTGCAGGGGCCTGTTACGCCCCTGGGGGCAGTGGAAAAGGAGAGCAGTGCAGATTGTTAGGGATACTCAAAGCACAATATGTTGTAAAGTAAAAACATTTTCAAGAACTTCAAAACAGAGAGGAGAGAGAGAGTGTGTGTGTATGTTTTTGTCTGTGTGCCATAGTAAAAAATCCTAGGTGAAATTCGACAGACACCTCACCATACCCAACTGAAAGTACCTGTACCCAAATATTTAATATAGAATACATTTATTGGGGAGTAACACCCCCCCACCCGAAGCTGCGCCCTGGTGGGTTATGCGTGCACCTGTAGCAAACACTGGGTTGTAATGTTTAACAGCCAGGACCAACTCGGCTCTTTAACATTCGAAGTGGATGTGATGGGTAACAATGTCACCTAATACTGAAGGAACATGATACGGTTTGCGTGATACGCTGCATAATCGTTCAATATTTCCATTAATAGTGACAATGGACAGTCCTTACCCATGGTGTTGAAAGCCACAACCCCATGAGCTCCACAAACTCCTTTCTCTGAGTTTACGACCGACCATGAAAGCAGCTCCGGCAGCGCCAAGAGGGATATTCCTTCTGCGGGCTGCTTCCTGGTTGCGCGCCTTCTGCTACAAAGTTTGCAAATACCGAGGCTTTAAGCAGAGGGAGCGTGAGGGGCGGGCGGTCAGCGCCAGTCATGACATGCTAATGGGACCGGCCAGCCTGGGGAGAACATGTGAGGTGGGATTCCCGGAGCGTAGCTACGCTAGGGGCGCCCAGAGGGGGGAGAGCGAAGTGGCATTCACGGGCCAGGGGCAGAACGTCACCAGACTTCGATTCAGCTGAGCCCAACCATAGTATGCTCCACACTAAGGGTGAAGGCCGCACATCAATTAATTTATGATGAGGCGGCCGCGCTTGCAACTATGGCGAGCGTAACATAAGTTACGTAACTCCCAGCAATGCATCCGAGAAGGTTCAGATGTGTGGAGTGCTAAGTGGTTGGTGACTGTGCCACGGCATTCGAGGAGGCCCCAGGAGCACGAGGGCCCCCCGCACCGTGGAGGCTGCAGGGGCCTGTGTTACACCCCTTGCTGAACAGCAGCCAAACTGGTGTACAATAGGCCTGGGCAAAAATTTCGTTCCGTTCGCGGAAATTGCGATCATTTGACATTTTTGCGTTCCGCGGAGAGCGCGAAAATGTCAAAAATTCCGGTTTCCGCAGCTTGGCGATAATTTGTTTCTTGCTCGCGCTGTAAAATGATACATTCTCGCGCGCGCGCGATCGCCTTACCTGAATCCCTGCGTTCGCCGACAAGTTTTCTTGATCCGGTCGCGTTCTCCATGAGATGTTGTATTGTTTTTAGCCATTTGCGCTGTCTCGCGACAGTTCGCGCCCGCAGTGACGTCATGCGTCGCGCGATCACGTCTTTCTTCTCGCGATCATGCACCGCGAGAACAACTCAAAACAAGATGGCCGCGCCCGCAAGCAGCCACATGGGTAAGTTGGCGACCCGCAACCATGCAGAAAATCGCGCGAACATGCCGGAAAAAAACTTCCGCATCTTCGCGATATTTCTGCTTGTTTGCGATAATTTTAAACATTCTCGCGATAATTTGCGAAGGTTAATTCCGCAAATTCCGCCCACCCCTAGTGTACAACATGGCTAAAACACATTGCCAAAGCCAATAGCTCTCATATTGGCGGGACCTATTGGTTTTGCCAATGCTCATTTTTAAAATGCTTTATTCTTTATTGGAGTCTCAGGCGTATTCTCAAAAGTACTCATCTAGCCAGGTCCACATTTATTGCCCTTTGATGTCGCTCTGGTGGGTCATGCCCTTCATTCGCTTTTGTACAAATTCCTTTGGGTGCCTGTCTTTCTGCTTTCAGAATTGGAAACCCATAAAGTTTCTCACTAGCATGTTACCTCAAGTATTGGCTTCCAATTCGAATTTGTCATGGGACGTAGTCACTGCTTGCCAAATTGCATGCGTGGAAGAATTAGATGTGCAATAAAGTGAAATGACATCTCATACTTGAGACATGTCCCATGTGTTAAGTGAAGCTAGGCCCCCGCAGCCTTGCTCGCTGATACCTGGGTCCCTGGTGGTTGGAGGTGCCGATGTCCAGGGGTGCACCGATGAAATCAGCGTCCAACCCTTCGGTGACTCCTGGAAGGGCAGCTTTAGCATGGTGCGGATTCCTGCAGGGCAGGCCACGGTCTCAGCACTCGGGGCACATTGAGGGGAGTGCCCGAAGCGGTGCGATAGGGGGCAAGAGGCCGGAGACCCCTTGGGCTCAGGAGGCCCGGTCTGTCAGAAGAGGACAGTGCAGTCTGAGGAACGGGGTCCCCTGCAGCACGCGCTGCTCCTCTGCCCCGACACATAGCCGCCAAGATTTCAGATTGCTTATGTGTGGCATTTTTATAATTTCAGTGTAATTATGAGTGACATTCAACGACTATGAGTAACACTTTCTCGCGAGCAAAATCAAATAAAGAGGCAAAAATGGCCACGGCACTTGCCCCTCTCAACCATGCACACACCTCTTTCTCAGAACTTGCAAGGCTCCAATTTTTACCTGCGTCAGACTTGCAATGTGCATATTCTAGTGGTCGGAGTCGCAGATGGGACATTGGAGCAGTAGAATACAGAAGTCACTATCCACCACTGCGCCAAAAGGACAAAATTTAGAGATTGTATTAATCAATCGAAAATTGAATGAGATTAATGTAAAAGAATGCCTTTCTCATTTATTTTGCTGGAGCTGTGTGTTCTTTGGCCAGGCTGGGAAGGAGGGTCACGGGCTGCAGAAGCATGCAGGAATTGAAAGATGTGTTTCGAGCCAGGGTCGGACTGTTCTACAGGGGCAGTTAGCCAGTGCTGAAGGCCTGGTCTGCCAGGTCAGTGTGTGCGCTGGTTTTTTTGTCTGTTTGTGGCCTGTTTTGTGGTCTGCTGTGCCGGTTTTCACTGTTGATTTGCCTGTTATTAAAACAAACTTAGCAATGTTTAAATTCATTAGGTTTTCTATTTCTTGCAAAATACTTGTATGACGTGTATGAGTGAAACCTGGCACTATTTGGAAGCACTTTTACTTTGATGCCTGTGCCTAGTCTGACTCTGGTCGAAATGGACAGAGAATCACTGGCAGTGTGATCTCTCCTCGCTGGGAAGTGTGAATTAGTGTTAATTATCCAGTTTCTGCAGGCCTAGACAGATAGTGGGGAGAGGAGTTGGCCTAACGGCGCTCGACCTGGGTTCGAGTCTCGGTAACGACGCTGAACATCCTGTGATTCTGGGCAAATCACTTAATCTCCCCGTGCCCAACAAAAAAAAAATTAATGTGTGTCCTCATGTAACGTAACTGGAACTGTTGCTATGTAAAGCGCTCTGATACCTGATTGGATTCGGGTCAAGTTCGCGCTATATAAAACTCTGCAAAAAAGAAAGTAATAAAATAGTGACACTCGCAGGCCCACGTGTGCCCCCTCCAAAAACACCCATCCACAGCAGCACGACCTTTTTAATAGCGGAAGAAACAAGACACTGTTAAATCCGACCCCTAATAGGAGAAGCTCCACAGTAACACGTTATTGAAAATGCAGAAGGAGGCCTGAGCCTGCAATGGGAGGGGGTTATTGTTAAACAAATAGGCATTTTTATTATAAAAAGAATCATATCTACCAACTAAAGGGGGTATAATGAGGTCAGCACACCTGCTGCTGGTAGCTCTGTGAGTGGGACGGGGAGGGGGAGGACTCACCCAGCTCGTCCTGCTCTTTGCTTCTCTCTGAGGGTGTTGTCTCGATTTTACTCCGTTTTTTTAAGGCTCGAGTCTGCAGGACTAATGGGCCCTTTTTCTGTCATCGAACAGAGAGCTGGACAGCTGCGAAGAGAAGCAGCCTCACTCTGCCTGTATCTCCGGCTAGATAATTTAGCCCCACAGCAACAGGCGGCCTGGCAGCCGGTGCAATCAGTAGTGTTGCCAGCCAGCCGAGCACCATGATTCTGGTGCAGCCCGCAAACCAGTGAGCCCTGCAGCCAGCCTCTACCTCCAATTTGCCTACAAAATGTAACTCTCTGCGCCCTGGCAGCAGGACGTGCCCTTACGTCCCCACTCCCCCCTTCCGGCGCCAAGGCCAAGTTGTTACACGCAGCTCCTCCCCGTAGGTATGCGTAAAAATCAATTTGTGCATCTCGACTCTAAAGAAGTGCTCTTTAATTGTCAAATTCGGGCGTCGAGATGCACAAATAGATTTTTACGCATACTATCGCTGTGAGCAGATTATGCAGTGACGAACTGGCTGCTAAGAAACTGACGCCGCACATGTGTCCAGCGTCCCCAAAATAGTGCCGCCTGGGGCGGACCGCCCCCACCACCCCCCCCTAGCTACGCCAGTGCCAAATGATTGTGTTGCCAACTACTTTCCTCCTCGTTTCTACTGTCATTGATTTCACATTTTCTCTCATTCTAAGACTGCACTGAGTTTCCCATTTCCTAAGGCCTTTCAAAGCCATGGGAAAAAGTGCTGTCAGACCTTAAGCGGTCTAGGACAATGCTCAGCTTTCTTATCATTGAACATCAAAACTTACAGGCATACTCTTGCATGCGCACATTCCCGGTATGATGCTGCATGGTCACTAAATCCTTATTCTCAGCAAGACAGGATCCCATGAAGCACCATCACATTTACCACCTGGGGTCGTATTATACATGCAGCGCATTTTCCTTCATTGCTCTAGGTACACCTTTTAAAAGGTGTGCCCGGCGCAATGAAGGAAAATGTGGTGTATTATGATAAATACGCTGCCCCCAGGGCAGCCGCGAACTCGTGTTGCCCTGGGTGCAGCGTATTCATGAGAAAAGCGGTGAGGCTGCTTTGAAGCTGCTCCGGGTTTTCACAGTGCAGGCTGCAACCCTTCTGCACTTTGCAGGGGGAATAGAGATCCACTTGCAGGCAGATGCAGTGAGTGACTGCACCGGCCTGCAAGGGGATGTCTGGGGGTTCAGTGGAACCCCCTTTTTCCCATCCAGAGGGCTGCCATCAGGGGGCACACTGACAGTGCACCACCTTATAGGTGGCGCACTGTCAGTGCGTCTCCTGAGAGCATCTTGGCCTCTGCATGCACATCTGTAATAAGGCGCAGGCGCAGAGGGAAAGGGACTCCCTCATTCGCATGCGGCACGTCCCGATGCAATTGAGGGAATGCCCTCTGAAGATAGCACCGGCACTTTACGGGCTCTAACGTTATTGGTGTTACAGAAGGGGCAGCACAAGCGTCTGCAGCACCTTCTGTAATACCAATGTGCCCCGGGGGCATGCAAAGGGGGCACAAACGCCCATTGCATCCCAGGGGCACTTGTATAATATGGCCCTAGATTCCCCACAACTGTGCTTTGGAGCATTAAGATCTGTGTGTCTGGTTTCTGTCCACCAACAGTGGCATCCACCCTAGGATTTACTTGGGACCCTCAGGATCTTAGAGTCCGATGGCTCCACCTGTGGCACAGTGCAGTTTTATCCACAGTGAGACTTCTCACCACCTACCTGTGTATTATAATACACCTCTACTGGGGGACAAGTGGAGAGTGGTTTATGTGACATTTTCATTTTTTGAGACATATACTATTATATATAAAGTTGTATTTTTACTTACCTAAGTTAGTAAACATAACCATCCATGATTTTCTTCTCATTTTCCCTGTTCACAGAGAGACAGAGCGGGACCAATGGCACAGAAGAAGGAGGGGGGGGGGGCAGCCCCGATGCGGGCACAAGACAAACACACCAGCGCCACCAGAAAGAAGGCGGTCACATTCACCATCAGGAAGAGTGCACCTTTAAAGAGATTCAGGCAATCATTAACAAGGGGAATCAAGTGGAGGCTGAGCAGTGGTCCATCTCGACACAGAAGGCAATACAATGGGACTATACCTGGCCCACATTTACTGATATTTGTGGTGTCCCATGATCTGGCTCTGGGGACACCTGGAATCTCCATCAGTGTGGCTTTCCACTACTTATGAGGCCCCTATTACAACTGCCCCCCCTTCTAGTGCATTACCAATCTGGAAGATCAGTGGCTGAGAGTGAGATTTTGAAGTGGTCATGAAACAGTCATTTAAAAAAACACAAAAAACCCCCATGTTATTGTTTTTTGCTAGTCCAAAGAACATATCTCATCTACAGACAGTCGTAGGCTTCTCCCTGTGTCCCGTGAAGGATCATACAGCAAGTTAATGAGACCCCTTGACCGTAATAATGCTACCATTGCCCCCAAATCTGTGTTTGCGGGGACAGCCCCTCGCCTTGTAGATTGGCTCCTCCAATTTCGTTATTCAGTTCGTACCTGCTCACCGTTCAGCCAGAGTGGGCTGGCCAGTAGTCTTCCATTTCCGGGATATGTCTCTTTTGGCTATAGCCATGGCCATACCTTTGAAGAATCTTTCCCCCTGGGTTTCCTAGATGGCCCCAGTATCCCCAAGAGAGCGTGTTTGGGGGTCAGTTTGTGAAGGCAGCCAAGACCAGAGCAAGGAAATTGACTATCCATCTCCAGTAATCGGCAATCGGGGGCATTTCCATGTTGTATTGAAGATGTCTGTGTACGTGGTAGAGCAGTGGAAGCAGGTCAGGTGGGACAGTTTCCCTGTGTTCCATATTTCAGGGGAGTAAGGTAGGTGCCATATAGGTAATTCCATTGGAGTAGTCTAAGTCGGGAAGATATGGCAAGTCCACATGTGGCCATGTAAGCAATCTGCTAATCCAAGTCATCCAGGGGGCTGATCCAGCTCTCCCATTCCAATACAGGGGTGTAAAGACTCCAGGGGCGTTATCAATCAGGGTGTGGTATATGCACGAGACTCGGTGTCCATCCAAGTTACCCATCAGCAATTTGGACTCTAATGGGATGAATCCAGAGAGTCCCTCAAAGCAGTCTTTGTACATGGAAAGCGCATGTCTGAGTTGCAGATATTTATGGAACTGGGTCTTTGATAGATCATATTGGGCCTGAAGGTCCTGGAATGACCTAGTGTGGTTTCCTTGCCAGATGTCTCCTAGGTTTATGATATCAATTTCGGCCCAAGCCTGGCAGCCTTGCAGGCCAGTATTGTGGTGGAGCCTATGTCCCTTCTACAGTGGAATCTGCAGTGCGAATGTGTTATTCTAGCCCATAGAGCTCATCCCCACCCAGCAAGACAGGGAGATTACATGGGTACCTTCAGGGAACCACCTTGGGAAGGGGTCCACATACAGTAGCCCCATTACCTTTTTGAATACAAGAAGAAAGAGCTCGACCTGGTACGCAGGATCGTCCGTACCCCCGTCAGCTAGTTAATGACCACCAGTAGCTGTGTAGCCTTATAGTACAACTGAAGATCCGCCATTCCCATCCCACCTTCATCACTCGGCAGTCTGCATTCAAGTCATGCTTTGTGGGGTGGGCAGTAGCCCTTAAGAAGGCCAGCATCTTGGATATGAGGTCCCTAAACCACTTGTCTAGGACCATCAGGGGGAAGTTGTGGAGAGCATATAAGTGCCATGACAGGACCACTATTTTAAACAGGGTCACACAGCCCAGTACAGTGAGTGTTAGAGTTGCCAGCACTTAAAATCTGATTACATCACAGAGATAAGGGGTGTCAAATTAAGGTTCCAGGTCACCACAGGTATACGTGAGATGTAGATTCCCAGGTACTTAAACCTTAGGAGTTTTATAGGTATCGAAGATTGTCATTGTGTAACCACAATGACGCGCTAAATTGGAAGCAAAAATAATTTTTCTTAGTTTGCCTGAAGTCCTGAGGCCCGTTAACGAGCTCGAGGAGTTAGAGAAACAGCAGTCCCATGAGACATGGGCTCACTAAGAAGAAGAGGGCATTATTGGCGTAATATGCAATTCTTTCTTCCGTAGTGCTCTCCCATTTCCACCCCTGTAATTGTAATTTCATCTCCCCAGATGGGCAAGGGGTTCTATGGTGAGGGCAAAGAGGAAGGGAAAGAGAGTGCATCCCACTCTAGTTCCCATACAGATGGGGAAGGAGTCTGAGAGCACTTCATTAACCAACACCTGAGCCCATGGCCATGAATACAGCTGGCCAATGTATCTTCATATGCGACAGCCAAAACCCATTTTCACCAAAACCTCCCTGAGAAAGCCCCAGTCCACAGAGTCTAAGGCTTTCTCAAAGTCAAGGAGTAAGAGCGCACAAGATTTGGTCAAATGCGACCAGCACCTGGAGTATACAAGGCCGGGTACTCCGGTTGGGTACAAACCCACATTAGTCCAGGTGGACCAGGATGAGTGTGACTTGTTTTAGTCTACTGGTGATGATTTTTGCAAAGATCTTGACCTCAGTGTTAATGAGGGATATGGGACTATGTGAGCTACCGTGCGTCAGGACAGGACCCACTTTGGTGCTGGGCAGCCACTATTGTGGCAAAATCTATTTCTGGCAAATAGTGGTCTCTGTGGGCCACTTCTATTGATATGTTCAGGGAATGAGAGGAGAGGACAATGTGGAATTTACTAGTATCCCAGAGGGTATCCATCCTGGCCTGGTGTCTTTCCAGAGTTCAGTTCAGATATCACTTTGTGGATTTTTTCCACAGATAAGGGCTGATTGAGATCAGTCCACTCCTCTGGTGATAGTGGCTGGAGTGGTATGACCACCAAAATGGGTTGATAGTGCTCACAAGGCGGTTGAGGTCTGTTTGCCTACAGACTGCAGTAATACTCATTGAATACCGCTGCTATCTCAGCGGAGTTATGTTTAAGAGATTCGGTCAAGTCAATGATATCGGATTATTCTGAAGGCTGCGTCTCTGGTTATTAACCAGAAGAGAAATTTACTGGATTTGTTACCATTCTCGTACAGCCGCTGTGTGGAGGCCCTCCAACACTGGCATGCTTCTACCAAGACCTGGTGAGCACAAATTAGTGCTGCATGACCTTAATTGGGCTATGGGAGTATTGCCAATCTAGCATGATAATATGGGCCTCCATGTCCATCACCGCTCGCACCTGATTCTTTTCACTTGGTTATATATAGTCCTTTGCCACTCCATGGATAGTAGTTTTGTATACGTCTAGGGCATGCCCACGGAGTCGTCTGTCCCTATATTAGTATCAAAATAGACTTTCACTTCATTGGCCAGGTGATCCGTGCAATGGTCACCCTGGAGGAACCAGGCATTAAGCCACCACAGGGGTCTTGCTGTAGCTCCACAGCTCCCAAAATAAACTTCAATTGGTGAGTGGTCCGAAATACACTTAGGAAGAAACTCAACAAGGCAGATGTGCAGAATACCACTTGTGGAAGCCAGAAGAAGAGCTAAATGTGAGAGTGTTTTGTTTGCAGCCTATGTGTGAGTGAATGTTTGTCTCGGGGACTCTAGGTCCTCCATATATCACGTAGTCCCAGGGAGTTCATCCATCCTTTGAGCTGTTTCACCCTCGTCAGTTGGTATGTTGTAGGGGCACCTGTAGTCTCTATTTCGGGGATTAGGGTGACATTGAAGTCTCCCTCAATGATGGTCATTCCTTTAGGGACGTTTGAGAGCGCCTCAGCTGATGCAGTCAGTAGGTGCACAATCCTCTCACCGCTGACCTCACCTCGATATTGCACCGTGGGGGCTGGGAGGTGGTTCCCACAGTTGGCCTGAATTAATGGAGTCGGTCCAGCCACTCACCTGGTGCATCCTCAAGGATGAACCATGGATGAACCATGGGTGGAGCAGTGCACAGCATGCCAGATGCTAAGGTGGTCCAGGAAAGCTTTCAGTGCTTGGTCGCCATCTTGGCCGAACCAGGTATGTCCCCAAGCAGTCAATTTCTTATCAGAAGATTTATCTGGCCCTTCAAGAGGAGGAAATGGATGTGAAAGTACAGTTAAAGAGCCAGTGAAGAGAGCTGTCCAGTCTCCAACGCTCCTGGCTGGCAGTCATGGCCACATGATCTGTATCCCAACTCGCCCTTACTGATATTTTTGTATCCTCAACTATGTCTTCCATGCTATCCATAAATTGAGCTTTGTGAGTACTTGCATCTGTGGAGAAGGTTCAGGAGACCCTGCTCTCTGTAAAGGAAGAAAGCCAGGAATGTAGTCTCTCAATCCTGGAAAGCCTTGAGGACACTGCATCTGGTGACCTTACACTTATTTTGGACACATTTTGGAAGTTGAAAACATCTTACCAATATTACTCTGATTACTCCAGTGTATTTGAAATTCATAAATATCATATTATTATTGATTTGTCTCAATGAACTTGCCAAAAAGTTGTGTTCCTCATATAGTGTTTATTATTGTAATGTTAATGGTGAGTGCAATCAAATATTGATCACCATTATAATCGCTTGAGTCATCATTTTTGTCGGGAGGATAGGTAGTCAAATGCCCTCCCATAGGATATCATTAATCTTTGTTTCCCATGTGAAAGAATTGTAATCGTAATTATCAATATGTGTTTACGGATTTCACTGTGATTGCGATCAGTGTAATGATTGCGAACATCAGAGTTTGTTGTGGAACAATTTCATGCTGCTTTCTGTTGATAACTGTTTTCTCGCGCTACATGATCGTTTTTAGAAATGTTCTTGCCCAATTGTGCATTATGATGTACCATTTCACCCTGGTTTTAAAAGCATCCAACTTCAAATCTATTTTGACAGATAAATCGACTCAGAAATCCCTAAAATCGGTTGTTTTTGTTAAATTCTTGAATGTAAATGTGTAAATGTGTTTGTACTTGTATAGCGCACTGCCACCCCCAACGGGGGCATCCTGGCGCTTTTACTCATACCGCTGTGGAACCCTTCCTGGCTTTCCATGTGAGGTGTCCACTCCTGGGCACCCCCATGGTGAGGCCAGGCATCCCAGCGCTGTTGGGGCCGTTGTGGAGATTAAGCAAGCTATTGCCCAGAGTTGCAGCGTGGGACCCATGATTAGAATAGGCACTGAGGCGAGAATATCCGGTCCGCGGAATTTATAGCCCGAGACCCTGCCATGACGGGAATTCTTCACGGATTAACCTCAAATACTTGAAAAAAATTGCTTAAACAGTCTAATGAATTTCACCAATGAACCAGTCAGTAAGTGCTTTGAGTTGCACTATTCGGTTTTTTCGTTCTTTCTTTTACAAAATTATTTTTGACAGACTCATAAATAATGCATCGGGCTAGAGAACCTAACACTACTTAACTCTATTTTGCACTGAAGGAAATTACATTTTTATGTCCCATTTTAAAAACGTATAACTTTTATTTTTTGTTAGGTCTGGCTTGTCAGTGCAACTGTATACAGGAGTATTTTTTACAATTTCTTTAACGTATACAGAGAGTTGGCTTTGGCTACATCCAGAGGTGAATTACCTTTCACCTAGAGGTATTGGCTATTTGGTGTAACATTCGGTCTTCCGAGCTTCGATTGGAATGCACGAGGGACTCTTTTACATCTGTAAAGTGTAAGTAATCATCACACCTTTCGTCACATCCGGTTCTTTATCTCCTACAAGCATTTCATACAGAAAAATCCTTTTTTTGATGCTTTTTACTCATAATTGACAAAGGCAATAGGAGAGGTTTTAGTGTGATCAATAGGATTTGTGTATTCAATGCATGTTAACAACATTTGCGTGTGCTTCTGTTTACATGCATTGACAAATTAAAGATGACCCGTTGCCTTAGCCAGTGTTTGTTTATTCTGGTGGCGTGTATAAAAGTTAATTTCCTTTATCAATATTCAAATCGATTAATATCCATTTTGCTCTTTCTTTTGCAAAATTTCTATTGAAGGATAATGGCAATTACGTGTGATATTTCAGACCACATAAGAACAAGATTTAAACTGCGCACTATCGTCGTGAAAATGATGGGCAGATTTGAAATATTAAAATCCCCCATATTTTTTCTAGCAATGTTGGGGACCGTGTTGAGAGCGAAGGGGTTCTTTGCGATGGCGGAGGGACGCCACTGCCAGCCTTGTGGTGGCAGGTCCTCTGCCATCTGGCAGCAATTTTCCCCCCGCCAGATTATGATGGCGGGTGGAATCCACAGGCAAGCGTGGCGGACGCAAAGACCGCCTGCCACGGTTCCGCAACGCGGTTCTTTGCTGCCCGTTTAGCGGAGCTAAACTATGGGCCAACATTGCAGTGGTGCCTTGCAGGCACCTTTCCGCCTGTCTTTTTCGCGGCGATCATACCACCTCGAAAAGACAGGCAGGAACGGATTTGGGGGCCTGTAGCGGGCCCCCCTTGTGTTGGGGGGAGGTAGCTGTGCACTGGATTTCCCTGCACTGCGTGGCACGCACCACGTGGTGCCTGCCACGTTGTGCAGGGAAATGCACAACATGGCAGCAGCACCGTCCGCAATGTTAAATGCCCTGGATGAGCCACCAGTATGGCGGGTGCATCCTAATTGCAGTGGTGGGACCGCTGCATGTCTGGCGGGCAGTCCCAAACACCGCAACGATGGCGGGCGGACTCAGGTCCGCCCGCCATCCTAATGAGCCCCTATGTCACAATAATTTCCTCTGCGCAGTTGATCTAGACAGAAACCGAGCTGTGTAAAAGTAAACTGGCAGGGCACCAAATGGACTTCCTCTCTGAGTTTTATGTTTTGGTACAAACCAATATCTGAAAGCAAAACACACAGGCATAGACACACATACAAACATGCATGCTCACACATGCAAAAACGCACACAAACATGCACAAACACACACACGCATGCAAACTTGTGCACACTCATACGCCCAGCCAGTTCATTTATTGATGACTTGTATAAAGGAGCTCAATATCAGGAACATAGCTTTGCACTATCAGTTCTAAGACAGTTGTTTGGCAAGAAAAAATTGCGTTTGGGCACATCATATAACATAAGGTGGTGGCAGCAGGGGGTGTGGATGGTCGTTTGAGAGAAGAAATTGTTTATAGGGTTGAATTGTATCTTTTGTTCTTTAGATTGTGTGTTGGAGAATGGAGTGTAGTGCTTGAGAAAAGGAAGGTAATGCCTACTTCTACCAAGTAAAAGGTAAGGGTGGGCGTAGTTCGCGAAGTAGCACTTCGCGAAGCTACGCAAAGTGAAGTTCGCACTACGCGAGCTACGCGTAGCACTTCGCGAACTGCGTAGTAACATGTTCGCACTGTGCAAAATGGCATCTTGCACAGTGCGAGCTGTAGTTTTCTGCTGCTCAAGTAGATTTTTACTCGAGCTTCAGCTTTCTCAACGCAAACTGGTAGTTTCTCATCGCGAGCGGTCGCGAGCATACGCGACCACTCGCAATGAGAAACCTGACCTCCTCGCGTTGGGAATCTCGCCGGGAGGTTTATTTTCCATGCTCGCGATCGCCAACTTGCAGTTGCTGATCGCGAACAAGGAAAAAGTCTCGCCGGGATGTCATTTTGCTTGCTCGCGGTCGCCAACTTGACGTTGAGGACCGCGAGCAAGCAAAAAATGACCGCAGCACTACGCAACACTACGCTACGCGTGTTCGCACTGTGCTACGTGCAGTTCGCGTAGTGCGAAGTAGCGCGAACTTCGCAAACTACGCGAGCGTAGCGTAGTGCTTCGCCCAGGCCTAGTAAAAGGGCTGATCTTGAAATGGCTGCTCTAGTTTTCGCTTTGGAGTACCTTTTACAGCCAACTGCCATTGTTATGGTTCAAGTCTGTAAAGAGCAAGGTTCTGTATTATGTTAATGACATCTCCGAATTTGGAAGCAGGTTGGAGTAAAACTTGTTGAATTAGTACTAGTATTAGTAGACAGTCAGAGTTGAGGTCCTAGATGTTAGTAGCAATGAGAAGTGGTGCGATAAATGCTAACAAAGATGATTTCCGCAAGGCAGGGGAGATGTGGGCTAATGACTTTACATGTAGGAACTGTATTGCAGCAGATTTCTGAATCCGTTGTAGTCTTTTCATAGTCAATAGAGATGATTCATAGTAGAGGCCATTGGTGTAATCAAAGGTAGACAGTACAAGAAGGGAGATAGTAGTTTGGACCATGTGTGGAACTACCAGTTGGGGGAAGATGCATCATAGAGTTTTCATAATTATGAAGCCTGATCTTACTAATTTGTCCTCTTGTGCATTCATTGATAGCTTAGAGTCTGTGGTAATTTAAACTTTCTTACTTCCTTAGATACTTTAGGAGGTGTTCCCTGATCAGCAGGCCAGGCAGCGAGTGAGTCATAATTTTTACAATCGCCACATGAATTTCAGTTTTAGAAATTTTCAATTAGAGATGGTTCCATGTCCTTCGTTGATCAACAGCTCTGAGGTAGGGGTGGGCGGAATTTGCGAAATTAACTTTCGCAAATTATCGCGAAAATGTTTAAAATTATCGCAAACAAGCGGAAATATCGCGAAGATGCGGAAGTTTTTTTCCGGCATGTTCGCGAGATTTTCTGCATGGTTGCGGGCCGCCAACTTACCCATGTGGTTGCTTGCGGGTGCGGCCATCTTGTTTTGAGCTGTCTCGCGGTGCATGATCGCGAGAAGAAAGACGTGATCGCGCGACGCATGACGTCACTGCGGGCGCGAACTGTCGCGAGACAGCGCCAATGGCTAAAAACAATAAAACATCTCATGGAGAACGCGACCGGATCAAGAAAACTTGTCGGCGAACGCAGGGATTCAGGTAAAGCGATCGCGCGCGCGCGAGAATGTATTATTTTACAGCGCGAGCAAGAAACAAATTATCGCCAAGCTGCGGAAACCAGAATTTTTGACATTTTCGCGCTCTCCACGGAACGCAAAAATGTCAAATTATCGCAATTTCCGCGAACGGAACGAAATTTTCGCCCAGGGAACTGAAAATTTGACAGTTTCCATTGTATTTGGGGCTTTCCTGTTAAAGGAGTCTTAGTGTGTCATCTGCATAGTTATGGCATTTGAGGTGAAATTCATTGATCATTGCCAGTAATGACTTCATGTAGATGCTGAAAAGCATTAAAGAGATGATAGAGCCTTGAGGGACCCCTGCTTTTGTGAAGTACGGTTTGGATGAGAAAGAGGGAGAATGGATGAAATCTGTTCTGTTTTGAAAGTAAGATATGATCCAGTGGAGAGCAGTCCCTTCTATGCCAGCTTTGTAGAGTCTGTGAATTAGAGTGTCATGGTCAACTGTGTCAAAGGCAGCCGATAGGTCCAAGAGAAATACTGTAGTAATTCAGTTCCCATCTACTGTGTTCCTAATGTCATCCCAGACGGCGATGAGGGCAAATTCGGTGCCTCTTACTGGATGGAATCCTGTTTGGAAGTCTGAGAGTATGGAGTTGTCTTTAATGTATTGTGAGATTTGGGCGAATGCTGCTCTTTCCATCAGTTTACCCAGGAAATGTCCATTTGCAATTGGTCTGTAGATATTGGGGTAAAGTGAGTCCAGGTTTTTTTTTATAATGGGTGTATGTATGCCTTTTTTTGAGGTCTTCTGGAAAGAGTCCCGTAGTTAAGGAATTATTGATAATTCTTCTTACTAGTGTGGCAGCAGAGGTAGTTAGAAGAATGTTCCTAAAGGTTTGTGGTGAACACCGGTCAGAAGGACTGCCATTAGGACTGTTTGCTTTAACCAGCTCCACAAATTCACTTTGTGATATTTGTTTGAAGGAATGAAGAGGCTGGGTTAGACTATTTTTGGAGGTTTTTTTTAGAAAGGGGCTGGTGCTGGTAGTTTTCCTATGCTTTAAAGAGTCCAGCGCATCTGTGTTGGCTGTGTAATGAACTGCCTGTTTGTCTTTTAATTTTTGAGTAATGGGAGGTGTTCATGCTATACATTATGGTTCATCAAATTAGGTGAGAATTTTATAAAATGATTTATTTGCACATTTAGCATATTAAATTCTCTATGAATAGTACCTTGTTTTAGCTTTTTTGATTGTTGACTTGTATAACTTGTTAAGTTTCTGTAGTTGAAGTTTGTCTTGATTGGTGTTTATTTTTGAGCCAGGTGCATTGCAGCTGTCTAATTTGCTGTTTAATCTCTTTAGGTTCTGTATTTCTCCAAGGTGTCTCTATTATTTTGTCCTGTTTCATTGTTCTGAGTGTTATTAGGACATCAAATGCTACATGTAGCCACTCACATGTTTTTGGAATATATTGTATTTAGATCTGTATTGGATGTTAGTTGTGTTTCTAAGTGTTCAAAATTGAGTTTGCCCCAAGTTTATAGGTGGATGCATGTAAAGTGATTTTAGGTGTGTTGCTTTGTGGTGTTTTATTTTGGAAAGCTAGCAAATGGTAGTTTGGCCATGTGACTGGAGTAATCATTTGAAAGATAACTAGTTTTGGATTTGCAAAAATTACATCTAGGATGTGTCCGGCGATGTGTTTGAGTTTCTGGATGATCTGATGTAGGTTCAGCGTGTCTTTGCCAGTGGTGATGGTTTTGGATGGGGCATATTGGGTTTGTGAAACCAAATGTTCAGGTCACCCAGAATTCATAGATTGGAGTGTAGTGTTATCAGCATTGAAACTGCATCTAGAACTGTTTCTGCGAATTTTGCATTGCTAGGTGTAGCCCTGTAAAGGAGAATGAAGTTACAGGAGGAAGTTGGCGTAGGGTCGCAAATAGAGAAGAGGGCCTTACAATATAGTATGGAAACAGCTTCAGTGAGATGAATTATTTGCTTGAATATAAGGTCCACATCCTCTTTGGCCTATACGATTTTGTGAGATAGTTTTGCAGCCTAGAGGAACGGCTTCATTCAACACTGGAGCCATGTCATCTCCTAACCATGATTCAGTTATGAAGAGTAACTCAGGTTATGTGTCTGTGAGTAGGTCGTAGATGTGATGCTTGTTGTCAGAGAGTGACCAAGCATTTAATAGTAGGTAGTTAAAAAATTGTGTCTGGTGATGGTGTGACTTTGTTTTGTAGAATAGTGAGCAATATTAGTTGAACTTGTAGCTGGTGTCATTAGTGGTGGAATTAGATGTATGAGAATAACAAAAGTGTTGCTTTTCTATATTGTGTTTCTCAACCAGCAGTCTTAGAAGGCATTTCAATGGGTCTGCGTGTGTAGGTGGTGGAGATGGTGATTTAGAGTAAGTTGGTGAGCTGTGTTGTTTTTGCAGAGTAGCCTTGTTAGATAAAGATGCAAAGTTGTGAATCCTGGCATGCAGTCTAATATTTTTGTGTCTGTTTAGGGTGGAAGGTATATGAGTTAGGGGTGGTGGTGCTGTGTGTGGGTAATTTTTTAAGGCTCTAAATTGTTCAATGGATGAGAGGTGGTTGCATGAGAGTTGTTGTGTTGGTGTATTTGTGTGAAGTGAGGGGGAAGAGAGAAGGCTTGGCAGGACAGATGGTTTAGGATGTGTATAATGTATATAGTCATGAGGGTGGAGTGGGTGTCTGTTTCTAGTTTGTGATGGAATGTATTATGAAATAGTATGTGTGTGAAATTTTGTTGAGCTGATTGTGTGGTATGTTTTGTTGTTAGGGAGTAGTGAGAGGAGATGATAATGTACTGCGAAAGACTTGTTTGTAAAATGTTGTTGGTTAGTGGAAGTTGAATGGTAAAGGGGTGGTGATGTGTTTAGGAAAAGAGTGCATGTGGTGAGTTTTAGGGCATGGACAAGATTTATGAGTGTTTGTGTTAGATTTGATAGCTGGAAGTTGTAATACGTGTGGTAAAGTGGAGTTTAAGGGTTGTGTGGTTATTTTTTTTTAGTAGAAAGAGGAGGAGGGTGGTGGTGGATGAAATGATGGAGAGCCGAGTATAGGTTTGGTGGTGACAGAAAGGGGTCTGTTAGGAGTAAGCAGAGGGTAGAGCTGGTGATTTTCTTTCTATGATGCCACACAAAGCACAAAAAGAGAAATGTTTGCATTTTTTTCCCCGCGCCGAACGAAACAGTGCTCCAGAATGGACTACAAAGTCAATAGCATTCTTTATTAACTCTGAAAATTGTAAAGATGTTTTCAGCATACCATCTAGCAAGTGGAAATGATCACCTACAGGGAAGCAATGCAGCTTAGGTATCGATTTTGACAGATAATCACACAACGTTTTATATCCGTAGCAAATCACTGCAAATACATACAATATCACTCATATCTTTGCTAAACTTGGTAAGAACTTTTTGCAGCAGCATTCCAAGTGACACTTCCTTCCATCTATGTTTTCAAACGCTCTGGTGTCATGTTTTCACCACTAATCCTGATGTTTGGTGACAGCACTCTTTTTACCTATACCTGTCACTCACTACACCTTGCATTGATTGTTTAAAGCCTGGGGTGTTTGGCAATTCACCTACAATCATTACTGACTCACTAGAAAAGGGGGCTGATGTATCAAAAAGTTTCACCAATTCTCTGTCTGTGGGTAAATGTGATGGTGGATATTGGGAAAGATTCTAATGAAACCAGCCGTTTTACTTATCAGTGATAGAACAAACATAACCAAAATATCAAACATGATTTTGATATTTCCTGATTCTCTACAGTTTATAAAATATTTAAAAAAGACCTAAAACATGCTTCTAAACCCTGCATCTTTATACAAAAGACCACAAAACTGAAACAAGCACAAGAATGAAGAAGCACTACTTTAGTGACATCCCTATACAACAAAACTCAAGCAGAATAATGTTAGCCCAGGTTTTCTTGCTGCTACCTTGTATAACAAATTTACATTGTATTGGCCCCTTAGGGAAGCAATAAAAATGACTTTTTCACTCTACTTTTCCTTTCTTTGAATGGCATTTAGTTTATCGTTGTGCAGGAGTTTATCAGTGTTTATATGTATTCACTGGTGGGGGCTATTTCCCTTTCGGATGGGATTTATCAGCTATTATAGGTTTAAACCTAAAACAGGATAGCCTAGTTATATATATAGTTTGGCTTTGTTTTGTGTTGGCGATGTGTGGATTTGTTAGTGGTATATGACAGAGTGGTATTTTTGTGAGAGTGATGTTGCTATTGTGTGGTAGGAGGGATAGAAGGATGTAGGCGTGTTGTTTGTGGTGTTTTGTAGTGCTTAGTGACATAATAAAATGTGGTAAGGATTTCTTTGTAGTAAATGAATAGAGTGCATTTACTGTGGGTGTGTTAATATGTTCGTAGATGTGGATGGTGAGGGTGGGTACTGCTGAAGGCATCATCTGGGTTCTGCAGCATTTTAAACACAGAACCCCATTGAAATGAATGGGTGCAAATTGAGGTGTTCTTGGAGCTGGGTAGATGCCATGGTCTGGTGGGTGAATAAATCAGGATAGCATGTGTCCAACGAGGTTTAATGCAGTTAAAATTACTATAGGATGAAATCAGGTTTGATAAATGTGCATTGACTCTCAATCCAAATTTGCAGCAAATCATGCTCTGGCCTTTGGCAACACTACCCGCACTATCCCAAGATAAAATGTTAGTACTGAGTAAGCATAGCAAAAGCTCCACCTACCTTTGGAGTACATTTGTCAAGGAAGGGCTTTGGGGCCTCTGTTTGGGTAAATTTGAGTTTTTAGCTCCACTATAGAGAGAGTAGAGATTATGTGAGGTCCCACTGAAGGACTGCCCCTGGTGAAGTAAGGATAATGAGCTTTCTAAAGAATTGCTATTGTATTTGTATAGCACTTCATACCCTTGATGTGGCACCAAAATGCTTTAATTAGATGGAGTGTGTGCTAAACCTTGTGGGAATGTTTGTTTGGGAGACTGTCGAGTTGCATCATGGTCTATGTGGGAAGTATTTTACAGATAAGCTTGAGTGACCATAGTGGTGCTTTTGTTCTGTCTTGGACCACAGCATTTAATAGCATAGTGAATATGGTGAGAGATAGATTGGACACTGTCTACATTATACAACTGTTGTAAATTATTGTGAAGGTCCAATAGTACTCTCTCCAAAGACTGTCTGAATCCCCAACCATGTCTTGAGCTGGATACAATAGTCAAGAAAAATCCATAATCCTGGGTGATACAGATCATGAACAGGAAAAAGACTCCTGTTAAAGGATTTTATTGTCATTCATACTAATAATAATAAATCTTCTTTATTCGGTTTTTAAAGAAGAAAAAACCATAAAAGAATGTCAACAATAACATACAATTTGATAAAAATAATCCATAAAATAGATTTGATTAAAATGTTCAGGAAAAGAATTATTATTAATACAATTTAAAAGTATATTATACCATATAACCTCAAATAACCGGCTATACATCCTCAAAGATTTTTCCTATGATAAAAAATGCATTTAAGAAAAGTACTGACACTTTTGGAGACAAATTCAGAGTCCAGGAATTGCAACCGTAACATAGCTGGCCGGCACCTTCTAAAACCTAACCGTCTCAACACAGGAACTAACCAGAGTTTGCGGTGTGAAGTATAATATTTGCAGAACAAAATAGTGTGCATTGTAGATTGCTCTGCTATTTCGTCACATGGGCACACCGGCAAATGTTCCTCCCAAGTGTTTTTAGAAGGGAAGGCAACTATCCTGTGGAAGATGTTTAACCTAAATCTGGTCAATAAAAACCGCTCAAACTGCGACTGGACATACGTCAGATATGGTTCGATATCCAGAGTTGTCATCACTACCATGGAATGGCGAACCGATGGCTTCCATACCTCTACGCACATACGTGATTGTTCGACATGGGACAATGCCCTTATTTTTAGTTCCTTCTTGGGTATTTCAGAAATAAGTTCTGGTGTCAGATAGTATTTACCCAGTCCTAGGTCAGATAAAAAATGTTTTATGTACATCAGCCACTCGATCTTCCCCACGTGGTCCAGTGACATACAATCTGCCAGTAGCTTCTTTGTGAAGGTATTTTTGGTCGAAGTCCAGACACGGCGCCACAGTAGGAGTGGTTCAATTTTTGCGAGGTCCTCAATATGGGGAGTCCCCAATTCAGTATGGCATGCGAAGGTGGAGACTCGTTTTGGGACCGCCAGGAGAAATCTCAAGAAGTTGTTTTCTGCCACCTGGAGGGAGTTAATATTTTTGTATCCCCAAAGGCCTGCTCCGTAGAGTGCTGTCGAAAGGCATTTCGCTTTGTGGATACGGAGAAGCTCTACAGGTGGCCTCTTACCCAGTTTTTGTGAAAATTTTATTAGGGCGGCATTTGCCCTCAAAAGGTGATGTTTGCGGGCTTCTATGGCTGGCTTCCAATTTAGCTTCGCATCTATCATTACCCCAAGATATGGGTATTGGTCCGTTGGTTCTAGCCTTTCCTTGTCTAGATAGATACTCTTCCCCCTTTTTCTGCCCTGCCCCACCACCATAACAAACGTTTTTTTTATATTTATGCGAAGGTCTAATTTGCCCATGAAACTTGCGTACCGTTCCGTTGCCTTTTGTAATTCTCGTGGGGTACGTGCAAGTATCACGGCATCATCCGCGTATAAGAGCGCTGGTATCAAGCGTTCTCCAACTCGAGGGAGGTCCTGGGCCCCCTGTAACATCTCCATCTCAAGACCATTTGTATATAACGAAAAGAGAAAGGGGGCCAGGACACAACCCTGCCTGACACCACGCTCTACTGCAAATGAATTTGAGAGTTCTCCCCGGACTCCAAAGCGTACCCTGGCAGAGGCATTCCTATATAATTCACGAAGGAGAGTTACTAGGACCGGGTCTACACCCATTTTGCTAAGAATTATCCATAGTTTCGAGTGAGAGACGCAGTCAAAAGCCGCGGACAGGTCAACATAGACCATATATAATCTGCCCCGCTTTGCAGAGACATATTTCCCCATAATTAGGGACAAATTTAGGGCCTGCTCAATTGTCCCAAAGCCCTCCCTGAAGCCAAACTGGATATCAGAGAGGACCTTGTCATCGTCCACCCACTCCTGGAGTCGCTGGAGAACCACTCTGCCCAGTACCTTCCCCAGAGAGTCCAGGAGCGAGATTGGACGATAGCAAGAAACATCCTCCCTATCTCCCTTCTTGAAAATAGGGACCATGGTTGATTGTGTCCAGGATTTAATTAAACCGCACTTCATTACTGCGTCGAATACCCTTTTTAGGATGGGGGCCCACAGTTCTAGATTAGATTTTAAAAAGTCCACTGGCACACCATCCGGGCCAGGGGCTTTCCCACTTTTGCTTGATTTAACTGCATTGATGATTTCAATTAGTGTGACATCTATTGAAATTGGGAAGGAATTGGGCTGGGTACTCCTGACATTATCTTCTATTAGGTCAGTTTCTGAAGGTTTGGCAAAGATTTTTGAGAAATGGTTTACCCACGTCGGGCCATCAATTGCCACATCTACTGATGGCTGATTGCTATTATCTTGCAGAAATGGAGCCTTGACCAGTTTCCAGAAGGCATCGCTGTTTCTAGTCAGGGAACTCTCATGGAGTTGAGCCCATAATGCTTGTTTCAATTCTTGTTTCCTGCCCTTACATACTAAAGTATAAGTTCTTCTTAGCCTCCTAATCTCGTCCTGGTCTCTAGTGACTTTTGACAGGGCTTGCTTTAATTTTTTATGTGCCATAGAACAATTGTGGTCAAACCACCCTCTTTTTCCCCCCCCATTTCCTTTGCACTTTTTGGCTAGCAACTCCTTTACCTTGTCTAAGATTTCCCCGAAGTTATCCAAAACCTCCTGCTCCCCCGTGTTAATATCTAAGCATTTTACTATTGCCTCGTATGTCGTACGCACCACCCTTTTTGTTAAATCTACGGGGTCTATCTTACCCCACCCTAAGGTATAGCCGTTTATTCTTTTAAGATATATTTCGTGTTGGGCAAGGATGGAATTTATATGCGAGGGCGGGAGCTGACCTTGGTCCAGGAATAAAACTATGGACAGGGCAGCATGGTCACTTAGGGTATTTATGAGAATACTAAAATTTCCAACCTTGTTTCCTAATGTGGTTGTGGCCAATACGTAATCGATCGTCGACTCACAGCCCCTTCCCAGATAAGTTGGTTCCAGCTGCCCATTAAAAGGTTTTGGTGTATTTAATATTACGAGGCCTAATTCAGACATGGTTTCGTTTAAGAGGTTTCCCACCTCTGAGTGGCTGAAATGAGTTGTTTGACCATCTGTTTCATCCACCACCCCGCAGAGGTTAGTGTTACTTCTAATACAGGGGTGATGGTTGAAATCACCTCTCCATATGATGCTTGGGGGATCCTGAGTTTTTTTCTGTTTAGACCAGATTACAAGTTTCTTACGGAGAGCCCCTAATATGTGCAATCTGTCAATTTCTGTCAAATTATCGTATAAGTTTACGACAAGAATGATCTTTTTCTCCTCAAATGTTAGTTTTAGTACCTGATAGTTTAGTTCTAGTGCAAGGGGTGTAATCTCTAGGCCCAATAGAGTGTTCGCTATGTAGATTACCAACCCACCTTTAGGTCTACCATGCGGGACGGCTTTTGCTGAAGTAAAAAAGGTTTTATACCCTGTTAAATGCATCTCAGTTGTTGCCCATGTCTCCTGTAAGCAAATCACATGGTGTTCCTGTACATAATTTAGAATACTCCCGTTTATGATTTTTCTCTTGAGCCCCGCAATGTTCCAGTATAAAAATTGTATTTTTAGACTTTTCTGGATTACATCAGTCCTTTCAGTCGAGTGTACTTCCTCTTGTGAGGAACTCTTTACGGTCGGTTGACCTTCCTCTCTTAATAAACTAGATATGCCGTTTAGTGTGTTTTCCAACATGGGGGGGTCATCTTCATTGGGTAATGTATGTAATGAGTCGTCTATGACTTCCTGCAGAAGGGGAATGTCTTCCTCATTTGCAGATGGTAGGTCACCCAATGCATCTTGCTCTCTGTCTTCCAATGCTCTACCAATGACATCCCCTTCGGCAGTTACAGAGTCCTGCACTATGCAAGGCTCTGAAGGAGGCGGCCTTTGCGGGACTCTCCACTGCCGTCTAAGTCAATCAACTTCATCTAGTCCAAAGAGCATTGAATAACGATTATAGGTGGGCACGTTACACCCATAATGTGGAGGAAAATTATTATTGTTGTTGTGGAACCCCCTATATGACTGGGGATAAGGGCGATAATTATCCACGTTTTGACGCAGAAATCGGGGACCCACTTCCTTCCAATCCAAATAAGGATTTTTTACTGGGATAGATTTTGAATATGAGGTTGGGTCTCTTGGATAAAAATAACTGACGTAATGGGTGGAGATAATGTCCCCCCCTCTTGTTTCGTACCAGTCTCCGATGCACCTTACTGCTCTATGATCTTTAAAGTTTATAATTATCACATCCCCAGTTCTATCTTTGGGTCTTGATCCCACCCAGATTGCTCGTCTCACGGTCAAACTTTCTCCACTGACATGGGCAGGTAATTGTCTATTCTGCTCCAGCCAATGGATAGTTTTATTTTTTAAGGCATGATGATCCTCTCTGACCCCCTTTACAAGCTCTGGTACACCAGCCATAATAATCGTATAAGGGGCCGATTGTGGTGGTAAATCTACTATTCTTTTTGTTTCTCTAGGTAGCTGTGTGGGTGGCAACTTTCCCTTTTCGTTCCCAACTACTTTGTTTACTGGTTGGGAGATTTTATCTGCTGGAAGATTTTTAGTGGGTCCTTTCTTATCCCCTTCCCTTTTATTGCTAGACTGGACGGTCTCCCTCTTTCCCTGACTATTGGCTAGAAAGGAGAATTTCTCCTTACTAGTTGTTGGTTTATTTGTTTTGAACAGAGCTTTTTTCCCCTGTATTCTAACTGCTGTTACAGGCACGGCGCTTGTCGAAGATTGTGATGTTGACAAAATAGGAGGCATTATATGGTTACTATCAATGTTTTTGGCATATGCGCTTTGCAATTCTATCAGGGCGGCAGTATTCCCTTCTATTTGGCTACCCAAGCTATCTAGATGTGCACTTATCATTCGTGTTCTCTCTAACAAGGGGAGTAGGAGGGGTTTCATCAAAACCTCTAATTTGTTGATGAAATCTGTTTCTAAGTGTAAGGTATTTAAGGATCCTGAAGGATTAGAAATAGCGGGAGGATTGTTTATCTCTAAGAAGAGAGAGGGTCCTACCGATTCAGAGGATCTAGTGGAGTAGGGAGCAGAGGGACTGATTTTTGGTTTTTTTGTTTGGGTTGACACAGATGGAGATCCCCTTCTTTTCCTATTTTTTGTGTCACCACGATGCTGGTCTATGTTCGATGGAGAAACTGAGAATAATTTGGGGGAATTTGATAATCCAGATGTACTTGAACAAGGTGAGGAGGAATTTGTAAGAAGGACAGCGTTAGCGTTAGCGGTGG
Source organism: Triturus cristatus (assembly GCF_964204655.1). NCBI lineage: Eukaryota > Metazoa > Chordata > Amphibia > Caudata > Salamandridae > Triturus > Triturus cristatus. The sequence continues at coordinate 850,178,424 of NC_140590.1, forward strand.
AAGGTATATCATCATCGTCCTCCACACTTACCGCTATTGGGAGAGTGGAACCCTGTGCTAAGTCCAAGTGTGTCCTCCTTGGGGAAGCAACTTGGGCTAATAACCCCAGAGAAGAGCGTTTCCCAGTTAGTAAATCTAGTGAAAGACGCTTCTCTGTATCAGCTATTTGTTTTTCAAGTACATTTGTTACCCTCTTAAAAAATTGATCGATTGTCCCAGTTGCAGTTCCATGTGATGTATTGACAGTTATGGTGCGGGATTTTCCCATTTGTGTAGACATGGTAGAATACTAGTCAACAGAGATTGTACTGAGGGTTTCCAGGCACGAAGAAGTATAGTTACAGAAAAAAAGTAATTCCTGTAAAATCTTTGAAAGGTCCAAACAGTGGTCGCAACAAATCCGGAGGACAGTCTTACCATGTAGTAGATGTCAGGGGAGTGGCTCGTCCCGTCCCTCGTCGTCCTTTGACGGCCTTAGACGGCCCGCCCTTTGCCCGGGCTTAGCCCGGCTCCGCCCGCGCGCGTCCCGCGACGCGGAGGAAGCGCCGGACTTTTAAGCGCCTCCTGGCGCGGGAAACAGTGTCAGCGGGTCTCCTGCCACAGAGGATGATGGGATTTGTGGTCCGTCCCCGCTCGGCGGCCGCTGGTGGAAATGGCGGCGGCAGAGGACGAAGGGCAGCAGCGAGGCAGTGGGCACAAGGTGAGTGGCAGCACAGGCACTGAGAGCACGTCCACAGGTCAGCAAAGAGAAGCGGCTTGTAGGTTCCTTTTCATTAAACTACCCCGGAGCGAAAACTGCTATCAATCTCTGGTTTGATTTATTTTGCAAGTTGTACTGTCACACCGGGCAAAGGCGCGTGGCGGGTCTGAAGTTGCAGAAGAACCAGGTGCTGCGGCTTTATTCAAGGGCAGCGCTTTACATTGACAGGGGTTGCTCGGTGCCGAGTTACTGCACTTATTCGATTTGAGAGGGGGAGTACCGGCACTTCTCAGCACTGCTGAGAAACAACGGGGGAGTATCAGCACTTCTCAGAACGAACAGGTACTCTAATAAGGGGTCACCCGGCCGCACTTCTATTTTCCATTTTAGAGCACTGTTCAAGGGGGAAGGGTCTAAGAAGGGGCCAGTTGGGTCCCTTGCCAGAGGAGTGGCGGAGACATGTGTAAACTAACTTTTTACCCACTTTCTAAAGCAAACACCCTTAACCGTGCACCGAGAATTGACAGGAAATGGATATTAATTACCCAAAGTTTGCTCCTTCCTCATACTAAAGAATGTGTGAGTTCAGCAAGAGAAGGAATGTTAGTGTCCTGCTACATCCTTAATTAACATGTAAGTCCCCAGTAATACTACTTGTACCCAGGGCCTGTATCTTAAATGCTACTGGTAGGTCTGCAGCACTGATTCAGCCACCCACTAAAGCTTAAGCAGCACTTTAAACATGTCTCAGGCCTGCCATTGCAGCCCCGGTGTGTGTGTAGTTTTAAACTGCCATTTCAACCAAGCACATTAAACCTTTTGCCAGGCCCCAAATCTTTCTTTTTAATTCATATGTCACCCCTAGGCAGCCGCGGTCGGTAGTAGGAGTAACTGCAGGGCGGTGACGTGAGGAGGGGCAGGGTGGGGTGTAGTAAACTATGGATTACGGAGGATTACAGGTAAATTAACATATAAATTAATCAAACAAATTTTGTTGCGTGCACTGCATCCCCAAATGCGATGCTGTGCACGCAACGAAATTCGTTTTATAAATTTATATGTTAACTTACCTGTAAACCTCCGTAATCCATAGTTTACTACCCCCCACCCTGCCCCTCTCCCTCCCCACGTCACCGCCCTGCAGTTACTCCAACTACCGACCGCGGCTGCCCCTAGGATAGGCCCTGGAAAGCCCAGCGGGCAGAGTGGAATGTACTTAACTTTAAGGACATGCACTTTTCAGTTTTACATGTCCTGGTAATGAAAAACTCTTAAATTAATTTTTCACTAGTGCAAGGCACACTTCTTCCATAGGATAATCATGGGGTTACCTTATTACAGGTAATAAGCTGTACTTTCTAAATTGGAGCAGGTGACTTTTCATGTTTGATGTCTTTCTAATTGTAATGAAAAATCCTAACTTATAGTGAAGTTGGATTTTAAATTATAATTTTTATAAAGTGCTGCTAATTTAAAGTTTAAAAATAGTACAGAAAAACTGGATCTAGCTGTATGATTTCAACGATAAATTTGTTTTTGAACAAGGTCAAGAAACTTAATTGGCTTGGACCCTATGTTTATTCCCAATTCTTTTCATGATCATTTTAACAAATGGAACAACATACAATATGTCATAAAAGGAACACTTTTTTATCCTTTTTGTAAACATAACTATGCAACACGGAACTTTGCTAAATGTATCATTGCTTAACACAATTAACATATAACATGATACACTGTGAATTGAACAAACAGAAATATAAACACCTAAAAAATCAAAAAATCTCTATTCACATTATTAAACAAACTTGAGAAAGCACTCTTAGTATTAGTCAACTTATTTTAACAAGAAAAAGAGGATAACAATTGCAGTTAATCTTAGCTCGGTGAACTTCCTGTTAATAATGTCTCCTGGAGGTTCTAAAATGAATTAGTTAGCTTGGCATACTTCCTCTGTACAATAGCCCACTACACTATGATATTCTTGCAAGATGCTCTCCAAGGATTTTCGGGAACCTGTTTTGAACCTCTTGTAATTCAACGGTTCGCCTCAGGACTTTGACTGGCTGTGTTCTGTGGAACATAGTACATAAAATGTGATGGATTGTATTTACCTGTTACTTTCCTTTCTCTCAATCATATCACTTGGATTGAGTAGTATATCTTTTATCTCCTGTGCTTAGTTCTCTTTTGGATTTATTCAATTGTTCCTCTGTCAGCCATTCTATTCAATATTGTTCCAATTCTGCTTTTGTGGAAGAGATTGACGTGTAATTAGTATAAATGACTCTGCTGGTAATCATATAGCTGAGATCAGAATTGCGTGCTGGGAATTGTTCACTCGTATCTGTATTGGATTAATTTCTGAATACTATGTTAAGTTTCAGCTTTGTATAGGCAGGTTTGACCTTTCAAATGCTAAAATTTGCTTTTTAGTAGGACGCCTATGTTGAGAAAAAGACTTTCGCTTGAAATTACTTTTTGAATGGAGCGCCAGAGCCATTTGATACATTATAGCAGTCTTAACATCTTATTGCTGACTCTCGCTGCAAAACTGGCGTGTTCAAAATAAAGCTATTATTGTCTTTAGCCACCTCATGCAATTCCTTAACACCGGTGTGTACGGTGTGTGTTCTGGAATCTAAATCTGATACAGTAGTTCTGAATCCGGATCCTAACCATTAACGGTCGCTTGTCGCAATAGTGGATGGTGCTGTTAATCACCCAAACATACTTGTATTTCCAGACTCTCTTCTAGCAGGGAGCCCTTCTAAACATTGCTGTTTGATGAAAGTTTCAGACCTAATGAATAGAGTGCTTCATTGACTCCTGTTGCACCCTGGTAGTAGTAGTGAATAGAGGCCTTTCATTTGATAACAGAGAGGAGTAAAAATCTGGAAACTGGGTTAAATATTATGGTTTATCATGTGGCAATGTTTAGTGCCAATACTGTATGTTCTAGAGTCTGTTGACTTCAGATATTTCATTGAGACCTCACATTTCAGTATTGAGTTTTAAAATAAAGTAAGCTTCTTTTTTCATGAGTTTAAGTTCTGAGTCACCTCCTGTTGGGGTTAGCTGGATCACACTGAGGACTGTCCACTTTCTCCGTGTGCCCATTACTGATAAAGGGATTTACTAGAGGGGTCTTGGTTTTCATGCAGGACTTGTGCTGTACAATTTGTTGCTTGATTTCTTGGTTGCTTTTTCCAATCTAGATTTTATCACAGCAAAAGTTATAAAATAAAACACAACAGGGCAGATTTACAAGCCCCTTGCGTGACTTTTGCACTGCAGCTGCGTCACTTTTTTGACGCAACAGCGACGCAAACAATTCGGCCTATTTACAATGTGACGCATCTAGGGAGATGCGTCACATTGTAAAGCCCTTCGTCACATTATACCTGCGTCAGGGATAATGTATGCAGGGTGGGCATTCCCACGCAGGAATGCCTCGTAAAAGTGACTCCGTGAAATCTACAAGATTTCACTGCGTCACTTTTAGGACACCACTGCGTCAAAATCTTACGCCTGCTTCAAGCAGGTATAAGTAGTGAGCAGTGTAGTGGGAATAGGCCTCAACCTAATTGCTGGAGTTGCGTCGTGCTTGCGATACGACTCCAGCAATGCGTGTGGCGCAAGTGTTTCTAAGGGTGGCGCAGGGAAGGTGACGCATCTGTACTGATGCGTCACTTTCTTGTAAATCTGCCCCCACATTTTTAGTTCTGCAGTTTGAAAATTTGTTGTGCTTCCATTGGGTCTGACCTTTTGCGAAGATGGAACCTTCAATTGTTTGACAGCACACTGTACAATTCCCACACTTATTGTGACCTACTAAGAGTTTCAAATTCCGTTGGTAATGCAGGTCTTCTTTTTTTGTTTCATGGGTACTGAAAGCTCTTACAGGTTGTTGACCAATTCTTGCATTTTTCTTCATGGCAAATAGGGGAAGCTGAAATCCACATTCTTAGCTAGTTATCAGGTGCCAGTTGTTACAAATAATTTTCTTGAAGGTGTTGGTCTGGGGGCAAAAGGTTGCAACACAAACCAATTTCTCCATTGTTTTCTTTTGTTTTTTGTCTAGCAAGCACTCACGTGGCGTAAACTAAGCTCTCTTCATTGAGTGTTTTAAAGGTTTGTAGGGATAACCCCTATCTTGTAGCTTCTCCATCAGTGCAGACACATGTAGAAAATTATCCTCTTTCCTGGTACAGTTCCTACTTATCCTCACAAATTACTCACTTGGCAAGTTGTCTTTCTATTCCAAGGATGGAAACTTCTGTAATGGATTGCATTGTTATCGATTGGCTTTTTGTGCAGCCTTGTCACTAATCTTTCTTCAACTGACCTGACCTGACTTCAGCATCCAAAAATGTCAAACTCATTTTGTTTTTTGACAACCTGAATTTGATGTCAGGGCTTCTGTTATTAAGACAGTTACAGAAGGCAATCAAATCTTGCTTGTTTCCACTCCACAGGCACTATATATTGTCTATGTATCATAGCCACTGCGTAAAGTAGAACATGGATTATTATTGTAGATGAATTTCTCTTCAAATACCGCCATGAAAAGTACTGTAATTTCCAGCATGAATTCCTTCTGAGAGCTATTGTTGCCAAACTCACTATAAATTGTGTGGGGACCCGATGTGGCTGTGGTCTTGTATCCAGATATTGTTCAATATCCTCTAGTACATCATCTTAGGGAAATTTTGTATATTAATTTTTATCCTTTCACTTTGTTGAAGAAGTCTATCTCTAAAATAAGAGGGGACTTCTTTGAAGAATGGTTTTAAAAATATGTGGAAATATTGTGAAATGGGCACTAAAACTGAATCACACCCAGAAACAATCGGGCGTCCTGGAGGGTTCTTGTCATCTTTTCAAATTTTGGCCAAAAAATAGATCACTGGGACCCTAGGGTACCTTTTCCTCAAATATTCGAATTCTCTTTGTCCTAATATGTCTGACTCAAAACCTTCCTGAAGGATCTTTGAAATTTCCTCTTGTATTTCCTTTGTCGGGTCTTTCAGGATTAGCCAATACCAATTTGGATTGTAAGCATGTCTTTTCCCTTCATTTAGACATAGATCTTTCGCCCACAGGATGACTGGTCCAACCTTCTCAGCTGGTTGTATCATTACTGAATTGTCATTTTTGAGATAATGGAAAGCTCTTTCTTGATTTTTTGATATGTTGTTTTTACAGAAGTCCTTTTTACTTTCCAATTGGTTAAGAGATTAAAGGACTCCTTGTTCAAATGCAACAACCTCTTTCGGAATGGTGTGTGAAAGTGGGCAGAATGTCGACTTCATATGTAACCCTGAAGGTTCCATACTCATGTGGCATTACTTTTTTTCTGAAGAACTCCATTGCTTTTATTTTGAGTTTCACAAAGCCAGTGTGTTTAGTAGGTACAAAGGTTAATCCCAACTCAAGTAAAGATTCTTCATCTTTCATAAGAACTTTAGATGATAGATTCAAGATCGAGGTTTTGGTAAATTTTTAGAGAACTGGCACCACGTACACATCTCCTATGGCTGGTTTTTGTATCGCTCTCTGTTTTTCTGTTGACCTCTGGCCAAAAAGAACTCTGTCTTTGTATGTTCTGATTGGAGGGGCCTTACCCTGGGTCGGATTCACCAGTGGACTCTAATTATGATATTTCTGAAAAAGTTAAGAACCTAGTTTAGTGGTATTCTGAAATGCATTCCATGAGTCTAATCTTGTATACAAGTTCTCCTTGAGGTATGGGTATACTGTTTCTATGTTAAATGATTTTTTGTCTTTTCAGATGTGTTAGTCTTAACATTTATGGTGTTGTCCTTGAATGTACTGATCTCTTTTTACATTTTTTTCAAGAAAGGCCTGTGTCTTTTGTACAATAGGATTATCTTTAATGGCTTGTTGTAACACATCAATTTCTTCTGCTTGTTTCCTGCAAATCCTCTGTACCATTTCAATCAGATGGACCATTAGGTTTCTGCTGCATTTCATACTTATGTAGCTGAAGCCTTTTTTGTACTCAGGATCCTCAGTAAATATGACTGGAGTATTCTTGTCACATGGGCCCACATGCATCAAAGCAAAAACCGGTCGCAAATGGGCAGATTCTCAGAATCTGCCCCTTTGCGACCGGTATTTTTACATTTAGGATGCATCATCCCAAATGCAAAACTCGCAATTTAAGTGATCTCTAAATTGCGATTACTTAAATTGCCATTCCATTTAAGGAATCGCAAATTGAGATTCCTTAAATGCAATGCATTAAAGTAAAAAAACTAGCGATTTCGCTAATAGGGGGAGCAAATTACCATGAAGTTGAACTTCATGGTAATTTGCAAAAACTTTGAAAAATGCACCACAGTGTGTTTTTCAAAGTTCCATTTTACAAACACACATGCTCTTGGGGCATGTGTGTGTGCAAGATGTACTCATATGCAGATTTCAGGGGTGCAACAGGGTGTCCTTTTGACACCCTGGCACCCTTGAAATTGCATTCTCAATTTGCGAGTCTCTAATTGAGAATTGCAAATTGAGAACTTCTTCCCATTCATTCCTATGGGCATTTAGGCCCATAGGAATGAATGGAGGGGTATTCCTTAATTGCGACTCGCAATTTGCCAAATAAGTCCCAAATAAGGAATGTTTAGAAATCGCTATTTTTTAAGCGATTTGTACATGCATAGCCTTTTGCTATTCCTTATTAGTGAATCCTTATTTTTAGCTAATAAGGAATCACAAATGGCATTGTTGATGCATGTGCCAGGTAGACCCCAAGGGATTGTACCTGTTTTCAGGTGTTCCAGTAAGAAATATCCATGTAATTCCGTTCTTATGTTGTTTTTTTTATCTTGTTAGTTTGTCTGTTTCATTCTGCTGTATGGCAGTCATGCTCAAAGTTATTAATGAGAAAAGAGAAGGGGTAGAAAATCAGTTTCTGTATGTGATCTTCTGAGAAAGAAAGTGTGTCCCTTTCTGACATCTTATTCAGGCTTGCTTTGTCAGGCAGGCCCTGGCACTGTTTTGATTTAGAGATTCCTTAATTCCACTTTTGGTGTCTAATTGACCCTCCCGCCCTATTGTCAGAACCTACGGACTCAACATTGTGTCATACGCAGGCGACACCCAACTCATCCTCTCCCTATCCAATGAACCCAACATCGCCAGACACAATTTTTGAGAAGGCATGGAAGCCGTCGCAAAATGGATGAAAAACAGCTGCCTTCAACTAAACACCAACAAAACAGAAGTACTCATCATGGGCCACACCCTGATGCCTGGAACAACACCTGGTGGCCCCCTGCCCTCAGAAGTCCACTCATCCCCACGGACTACGCACGCAAGCTGGGAATCATCCTGGAAACCGAACTCAAAATGAACCGCCAGATCAAGGCCGTCTCGTCCTCCTGCTTCCGGACCCTCTGCCTCCTACGCAAGACCTTCAAATGGATCCCCCAGGAAAACAGAAAGACCGTCACTCACGCCCTGGTCACCAGCAAACTCAACTACGGCAACGCACTCTACGCCGGAATAAACAAAAACCTCACACACAAGCAACAAAACATCCAGAACGCCACCACAAGACTGGTCCACAACCTGCCAAGACACTGCCACATCTCCCAGCACCTGCGCACACTCCACTGGCTCCCCATCGAAGCATGAGTCACCTTCAAGATGCTCACCCACGCTCACAAGGCCCTCCACGACACTGGACCAGCAAACCTGAACAGTCGACTCAAATTCCATGCACCCCAAAGGACCCCACGATCAGCCCAGCTCTCCTACTCCATGGTCCCCCACACCAGAAAGACCAGATCAAGCGGACACTCCTTCTCCTTCCTCACGGCCAGAGCCTGGAACTCCCTCCATCTCCACCTCAGACAGACAACATCTCTCCCCATCTTCATAAGAAACCTCAAAACCTAGCTCTTCGAAAGACCCCCTCCTTGATGGACTGGGAGCTGCGAAACCCCTCTCCCCCACCACCTTAAGACCCTCACGGGTGAGTTGTAGCGCATAACAAACGCATATTGTTTTATCCCGGGACGGCACCCACTCTCAAATTTAACGTATTAGGGGGTATGGCCCTTCTTGACCAGCTAGAGTGGGCATCTTTCAATAGTACAATAAACTGGATCTATCTGTATTATTTCAGCCACAAATTATTTTTGAATGAGGTCTAGCAAATTAATTTGCTTGGCCCCTATGTATATTCACAATTCATTTCATGATCATTTTAACGCATTGAACAACATGCAACAGGTCATAAAAGGACCACTTTTAACCTTTTTGTATACATAACTATGCCACAAAGAACTGTGCTGAATTCATCAGTGCTCAACACAAACAACATATAACATAATAGATTGTAAATTGTGCAAACAGAAATATAAATACCTAAAAAACACTCTACTCACATTATTAAACAAACCCGAGAAAGTATTCTTAGTACCAGACAACTAATTTTAACAAGAAAAAAAGGTAAACAATCACAGTTATTTCTAGCTCTGTGAACCTCTTGTTAATAATGTCTCTTGGGGGTTCCAAAATGATTTAGCTAGCCTGGGACACTCAGTCTGTACCATAGCTCACTACACTATAATATTCTTGCAAGTCACTACCCATAGATTTTCGTCAATGCATTTCGAACCTCCTGTAGTTTAAGGGTTTTCCTCTGGACTTTGACTGGCTGTGTTCTGTGGGACTATGGTTCATAAAATGTGATGGCTTATATTTAACTGTTACTCTCCTTTCTAGCAATCATATCGCTTGGACTGCATTGAGCAGTGTACCTTTCATCTCCTGTGACTTAGTGATCGTTTGGACTTATTCCATTGTTCCTCTATCAGTCATTCTATTCAATATTTTTCCAATTCTGCTTTTGTGGCAGAAATTGACGTGTAATTAGTATAAATGACTCTTTTGAGATTAGAACGGCATGCTGGAAAGTGTTCACTTGTATCTGTATTGGATTAATTTCTAAATACTATGTTGAGTTTCATCTTTGTTGAGGCGGGTATGACCTTTTCAAATGCTAAAATTTGGTTTTTAGTAGGAAGCCTATGTTGAGGAAAAGACTTTCATTCGAACTTGCTTTTTGACTGGAGCGCACTGGAGCCATTTGATACATTGTAGCAGTGGCATCATCGTAGAACCGACTCTGGCTGCAAAATGGACGTGTTCAAATTAAAGCAAATATTGTCTTTAACCACGACACGTGGGGGCATATTATCAAGGGCCATTTTGCCGCTTTTTTGGCTTTAAAAGCCAAAAAGGCAGCGAAAATGACATCGCCCTATCTACAAGGGGATGCTAACATGCATTAGCGCATGTTAGCACCCGTTTTCCCAACGCCTCGCTTTGCAACTCTAATGAGATGCAAAGTGGGGATCACTGGGCAGTACTCCTTGTAAATTATTGTTGATTTGCACATCGCGATATTTACAAGGAGACCCACGCATTTTTGCAGACGTTAGTTTTTGGCGCAAACCGCGGTTTTCGACAAAAACTAACCTCTGCAAAAAAGCTGACTTAGGTATACTTACCAATGGGGTGGATTTTGCTGATACCACCACCGGGTCGTATCAGCAAGGTTATCACCGTTTTAAACCAGCGATGTTCCATGGAAAACACCGCTATCGCTGGAAAATTATCACCATTGCGCTATGCGTTGTTGATACAGCGATAGCATGGCGATAATTGCCAGCGATAGCCGGTGATAAATAATTTCTCGCTAAGAGCGGCCAGCGATAATTATCGCTGCTGCTTGATTATATGCCCCGTAATTTCTTAATACCACTGTGTACCGTGTGTGTGCTGGAATCTAAATCCAATACTGTAGTTCTGAATTAGGACCTAAACATTAACGGTTGCATGTCGCCATAGTGGATTGTGCTGTTAATCACTCAAACGTACTTGTATTTCTTGTTATACAAGAGAACGAGGTTTGGGGCAAAACACAATTGCACCTATCCTTAGTGAGATTTATTTACATATGCAAGGTGCTAAGGACCGGAGATCCAAAAACCCCTAAATCTCCTGAGACAAAATGCCTCAAATAACTATAAACACAACACAATATAATATATAGGGAAATATTTGAATACAAATATACATTAATGAATCATATTTCATAAGAATACATAGTAGTTCAGCAGAATTGTTTTCATCAGATCCTTTATTCAAAAACTTCTTTCCAGCAAGATAAAAGACCGTAGCCTAGTACTTGTATTTCTTCCATTTTAGAGGTCACAGCACCATGATCCACACTCTTCTCTAGCAGGGAACCATTCTCAACATTGCTGTTTGATGAAAGTTTCAGACCTAATGAATGAACCGCCGCTGTGGTCCCTGTTGCACCCTGGTAGTGATAGTGAATGGAGTCTTTTCGTTTGATACCAAAGAGGAGTAAAAAACTGGAAACTGGGTTGAATATTATGGTTTATCACATGGCAATTTTTAGTGCCAATCCTGTACATTCTAGAGTCTGTTGACTTCAGACATTTCATTGAGACCCCACATTACAGTAAAGAAATTTAAAATAAGGTAAGCTTCTTTTTTCATGAGATTAACTTCCGAGTCACCTCCTCTTGGGTTTGGCTGGATCACACCTAGGACTGTCCACTTGATGTCTTTCTCTGTGTGCCCATTACTAATAAAGTTATTTACTAGTGAGGCTGAGACAGTCTTGGTTTTTATGCAGGACATTTGTGCTGTACAACTCTTAGCTTGATTTCTTGTTTTTTTTTCTGATCTAGATTTTATCACAGGGGCCAATTATAGCATTCCCTACATTTTTAGTTCTGCAGTTTGAAAATTCATTTGGCTTCCATTGGGTTCTGTCTTTTGTGAAGATGGAACCTTCAATTGTTTGACTGCACACTGTACTATTGCTGCACTTATGGTGACCAACTAAGGGTATCAAATTCAAATTATTAGAAAGTTGGCATTTTCCTGCCTTAGCCATTTGGTGCCTGCAGCCTGTCTCAGTGCCACATGACTGGGTGTAGTTGGCAGTTGGGCTTTCTGTATTCCTCTTAGACAGCCTCACACAATAGGGAGCTTAGGTGTGCCTGGATGGACCATCACTGACAGGATGGGAATTAGTAGATGGGTATATTTTAATAGGCTGCATCATGCCTCCACACAAAGGGCTGCATACCTCCTGTAATTAGGCTGGATCCAGGGCAAGGAAGGCAGGGCACCTGTGCACTTCAAAGGGATACCTCTAGAATATTCTGCCACGTCCAAAGCTGAACTGTGTATAATTATTGGACCTCAGACACTACTTCTGGATCTGTGGATACTCTGCCATGAAGGCCTACTGTGCTCATGAAAGTACTGCCTCTCTGCCGGACTGCTTCTCTTTCGAACTCCTGCCCTGCTGACCGGCTGCCTCCTGCCCTCTTGCCTTGGTGAAAAGGACTGGACTTGCCTCTGTTGAACCCAGGACCCTAGAGTAACTCCAAGGGCTAGTTGGCTGGCCTCCTGACTTGAGTCTCAGACACAAAAGGCTACAACAACCACGACCCCAGCACCTGGACTCTGCCATCTGTGAGTCAACCATGCTGAGCGGTGCCAACCCAGTCATGGACTCTTGGAAATGGCCCCAAGGTACTCTGTGAATCCAACATAACTGCTGCTTCTCATCTGCTGCACGGCACAACCTCTAGCAGAACCAAAGGATTGCCACGGCTGCTTGGGTCACTTCCACCTCAAAGACCCCGATTGCATTGCTGCCCACCACATCATCAGAAATGTTGCTGCACAAAGCATCCTAGACACAGACCTGTGCACCCATCATTGACTCAATAGCAGTCTGAACTATGATGCCGGACTCCGCATCTCAGCCTCCACAGATCCGACGCATTGCCCTGACTCTGCAACACATCCTTGACGGCCGACTTCGTATCCCAGGCCCTTATCGATTGGATCCTTGATGACGATTCAGGACCTCGCATCGGAGCCTTTCTGCATCTTGGAACGAACACATCACTTCGGCTGCACGATGCATGTTTGACATGGATCCTTGGAATGCTCCGCAAACCAAGATTTAAGGAACTTTATTCAACGTGCTTAGCTGGGTTCCTGTAGGTGGCCTGTGCTCCAATGTGGTTGTCCTAAAATTGTGATATTGTCCTGATCCAGCCCAGCCAGATATCCACAGTTGGCGGTTTATGCCTTTTGGCACTATGTTCACTAATATCTTTACATTTGCGTATTTCAGGTTTTACTGATTGGAATTTTGTCTTTTTGGTCTTGTTTTATTTATTAAATTTCCTCCATTTGGCTAGCCTGGTGTGGGATCATTTTTTGTGGTGTTTTCACTTTATTTCTTTTTGAAGTGTTGCACAAATACCTTAAACATGGCCCCTAAGTTAAGCCTGACTGCTCTGTGCCAAGTTACTAGAGGATTCAGCACAGGTCAACTGAGGACTGGCTTGTGTTTTACCCTGACGAGGATTGTGGTTGCTGCCTGACCAGCGCTCACCCCCCCGGTCAACCAACAACACAATTTCTTACAATGTCAATTATGTGGCCTGCTGTGTGTAATTTAAGCTCAATGCAAATAGGAAAAAGTTAAGTGCCTCCAGATTTATTTTAATGGATATTGTTAGTGGGAATTCAGCTTGGTTGAAACAAATGTTTATGTTTCATTTGATGCTGAGATTATTTTTCAGTTTGCTTTCCAATACTGCATAAACTAAGGCCCTAGTGAAGGCCCTCTTGTCTGGCAGTTGTGTGCATATTAGCGGAAATGAGGTGGCAAACTTAAGTAATACAAGAATAGATTTGAATGTAGCCATGTTAAAGTCTTCAAAGTTGTAAAAGACTTTAATGTGTTTCTTAAGTCAATTGAAATGCCACCTTCTGCCTTCTTGTGGTGGTTTTGAAATGTGATACTACATCTTAATGGAACAGCCTCATGGCAGATTGCTGGGTTGTGTCACTAAGCAATTTACATCTGATGAAGAGAAGGTCAAGTTATGAGTATAAGCTCACCTTAAATGTTCAAAGGGCTCTTTTTCATAAATGGTGCATTCATAAGTAGGCAAGTCAGCTACAAAGTATGCCCAATGCTTAGGTTTTTGACAAGGGAAGGTTGGAGATAGTGCACGGGCAGGGGGAGAAAAAGGATGCAGTGGTATTAGTGGAGGTCTCGTCTTCAACCACAAGAAGGTTGAGGAGTGAGTGCTTTCCTTGAGTTTGAGGAGGAAGGGGAGTGGGGAGACGGGTGAGATCAATGTAAATAAAGCAAGGCAATGAGATTTACAAGCACGTTTTATAACGACACGGCTTTCATAATCAGGAGATGAAAGAAGACTAGATACATATAGTATAATAACAATAATATTAATACCCGTTTTATATAGCGCAGAGCTACTCCAGTGAGGAGTGTCTCAACACTGAACAGTTGGAAACAAGCTGAAGGGACAAACGGGAGAGGGGGGACTAAAAAAGCCAAGTTTTTAGGCTTTTACGGGGATTACCTCAATCGCAGCGGAAGGGAATTCCAGATTTTAGAAGCAAGAAACAAAAAGATCTACCACCAGCACAAGCTTTCTTGATTATGAGCACTTGCAAATGTGGTGCCTCTGAGAACCTGAGGCACCTCTAGGAGAGTATGGAGCGAGAAGTGAGTGTAGATATTTCAACCCAGTCTTCCTATGGATCCTATTACAGTAGCAAAGGACCTTAAAGGAAAGGCGCTTTTCCACCGGGAGCCAGTGCAGTTTCTGAAGTGCGGTGAACACTAGGGGAGTTGCCGAATTCTGTTCTCACTGAGATCTCCTGATCCTAGCCTGAGAGGCTCCCAAGTATAAGATGTTGCAATGGTCCACCCGAGAGACCACTAAAGCCTGTGCCGAGAATGGCAGGAGATGGATAAAACGTTTGAGAGATCAGATAGATTCTTAGTTGGAGGGATGCTAGAGAGCGAATGAGTGAGAAGTGTATGCTTTTTTCAATATGCCGATCGGAGAGGGGGTCTTTGAGGGGGTCCAGTAAGAAGTGGAAATAATCATAACTACCAAAAGGAGATGATGCATGTTTGTGTATCAAGAGAAAGAGGGGCAGAAAATGTGTTGCTAGATCAAGTAAAAGAAGGTGGCAAGAGTATGAGAGTGATGAGCGGTTACAGATGTGAGTGGGTAGCTGGGGAGCCTGACACAGTGTTGTTATACTAGGCAGGATGAGAGGGAGAGAGTAATGCTTATGCAGAGATGTAGAGTTTGTGCTTGACTATGGTTAGGTTGGGGAAAGTTTTGACTTGGGACTAAAGCAGAAGGAGCTGAGTGATAAGTAGGAATAGCTGAAAAGGATGATCATATGACAGGTGATTAGGCAGCAGTGGATAGTTGTCTGAGAGTTGAGATTGGTAGAATTAAGACATATGAGACTGGATTGGCCCCAATACATCAGTGTTTGGAGCTGAATAGGAAATTAGGAGTGTGGTGGGTGGTTTGGGCTGAATTGTGGTTAGTAGAACAGAGGGGGTGGAGCTGTTTTCCCTCTTGCTGTGAGCATTGACAGAAAGTCTAGTGTGGCTCTGGGCATTCATGGATTCTGTTCTTGACATCCCCATCAGGAGTCTCCACCTCAAAGGGAAGAGCTGTGAATTCTTCTCCTTCTGTCGCCACCTGTTCTTAACCCCAGCAGAGGACAGATCGCTGCCGGCTTCTGAACATGTGTGTGGAGAGGAGCTCCGCAAACGGCCAACGAGACCAGTTGCAGCAACAAAAATGCATGCTCTTTTTGTGGATGCTGCACTGGTGCACCATGTGTCAAGAACCCAAATGTGTTCCTGGTAGCAGTTAATGTATTCCTCTATCTTGAATTGGCGAAGCTATGACTTTTGTTTCTTTAGCGTCGATTCTAATACATTTTAAAGAAAGTCTGAAATCCATGAATCAGCATCGTCTAATTTTTCTGATTACTTTTGTTTTCAGATTTCTGACCCAGGGATTCACAAAAATATCCAGGACTTTTCATGGGAAACTATCTAATTCACTGAAGATCGCACCTACTACGTGCCTGCACCTACTACTGAGCATTTCATGGCAAAGTGGACAATCTAAAGGAGTTACTGCGGCGGAAACATGCGGTATCACATTGGGAAAACTTTTCTTTCTCCAAAGGTTAAACGTTTTCGCTGTGAAAGCACATCTTCCCACACCCTACTTAAGCACTTGCTCAAACCATTTTTACATAAAGTTTGTATAAATGGAGTGGAAAATCATTGAGAGGTATGTAGAAACCCTAAAAGTTACAATGTATGGGTTTTACTTGCCATAACGACCACCCCCTACCCTTCTTCAGGGAATGTTCCCATTCATGCGCCTAAACATAGCACGTGGAAAAATCTGCCGCACTGGTTGCTTTTTATTTTATTTTAGTGATTTTATATTGCATGGACCTAGTCATTGGAAATGCCCGGTTTGCTTTTCATACTGCACAAACAGTGTAAAAGAGTTTTTGTTGATAAAGCTACCCAACTGTTGGTATATGAAAACATAATGGCTTGAAGGCTTCTCTCAATGGATAACATGTTCTTGCATGCGCTACAATTAAGTACAACGCCCGAGATTTTGTCGGGGTAAATGCATCAGAGACCGGGAGATTATCACGAAGCTCCGTTCAGAATCTCACATTCGGAGGTGAGCATCCGTGGCATCAGTTTGGGAGGACTTATGTTCTAAAAACTCCCCTCGTAAATTCCAACTGCGGACTTGAATGTCTTCAGGTCCTGATTTTGTGACTTGAAGTAGAAGAGGTATCCTGACAAATAGGCTTTTTGAGAATATATAATACTTTTTTGCTATCAAAACAGTTTAAAGGATTAGTCCCAAAATGATTCATGGACTGTCCGGAGCGCAGACTTCACCACAACCTTTCGCCTGCAGGTAGCTGGCGAGCTGTTCTAGGAGCTTTAAACAAAATTATATATGTATTTGCAAGGATCCAACTAGTGGCCCTTTATAGGTCGGCAGGAAAACGGCCCGGGGTCCCACCTGACCTCACCCTGCCACAGCTACTGATACTGCAGCCATCGGAAATAATTCTGATGGCGGAGGGAATGCTCCCCTTCACACGTGTTTTTGGAAACAAAATGCAGACACAACTGTTTCTGACTGCTTGATTCCTGTATGTTATTCTCGCATTTTCCCGACGGAGGCCAGTGCCGTGGTAAAAACACCGGACCTACGGTGTCCCCGTAGATACTATAATCCTGAGGGGGACAGTAAGAGCTGTTACTGACTCATCCAGGGTACACCGGTGGGTCCCTGGTAATGAGTGCCGGGTGGGGCACTGAAGCCCCTTTTCTAGTAGGGAGCTGATTGGGACTTCTGACCTCTGACCATTAAGGGAAACGTCGGAAAAAGGCTGTCGAATTTACTCCATGGACATCCATAGAGACCTCTCCAGGCGCTGATGTGGACTAACAGCCTCTGGACGTGGAGAGTTCAAGTACAGTTGGGCAGTTCCAGGCCCTGGCCGGCCCTGAAGGGAGCTGTCCGGCTGCTGACGCGGAATCACAGCCTTCGGTCGTGCAGAGTCCTGTCCAGCAGGAGGGGTAACCGCGTGTAGGCTCGAGCGCTGTGCGGAGCTGTCCAGGTGCTGATGGGGAATTGCGGTCCTGGGGATAGAGGGAGGTGGGAAGAGAGATAAAGGAGAGACTGAGATAGAGAGAGAGAGAGGGAGAGAGAGAGTGAGAGAGAGGGAGAGAGAGAGTGAGAGAGAGAGAGAGAGAGTAGAACCGCAGTGAAAAGGAGGAAAGGCACGTCTGTGTACTTGCTAAGTACAAAATATATGGTTTCAGGAAAATACCAGCACCGAGAGAGAGGATGTACTCATGAAAGGGGCGAGTTTTATATAAACCCCTCTATACAGCTGCCTTCCTGTTTCTAAGCATTCACATTTGACAAGAAGAGCAAAAGAGGAGAGAAAGCGATTATCCTGGGACCACAGTATTTGGGTAAATTGATAACCAAGAGCAAGAACTCGGGATTTTTTACTTTTAGCATCAGAGTTAAAAAAAAGCCAGGCTTTCAATGAAAACCGCAGACAAGTGAACATAATGAAATCTGTTGTTCAGGTCTACATTTTTCTGCAATAAAAAGAGCAATTATGAAAAATGTTGAAAACACATTGTCCCAGATGTACTCAATGTTTCTGCTTAGCCCGCGTCTTGTGAAATCTGTGAAAGAGCCTAGTGTCAATTTAGGTCGCAGTGCTGCAGTAAACAACATTTCTCGCCAAATAAATAAATAAATAAATGCGAGCATTAGCACCAGTTGTGCGGCTGCATTCAATGGAGTGAGCAACACATGCGCCGTTAGATCTGCCGATGGCAACGGCGGCAGGCAGCCCTCTGTCTACGAATATGGGGGCATATTTACAAGGCAATTATCGCCGGTTGTTGCTGATATGACCCATGTTTCTCCTGCTGTTTACGTTGTTATGAGAGAAGGGCTAGTTGTCCAACAGCTCCAGAAATGTGTCTCCAAACTTACGAATGTAAGTTTGACTCCTGTTGTGCCCGGCGTAGCATTTTGATCCAATTGAAGTGTATCTGCAAGTGCCTAGAACACGTTAGAAGTGTGATGTGCGCTATGGTAATGGTCGATGTTAAAATAGCATTATTGACATACACCGTCCCCCAATAGCTATAACAAATGTGAGCTCTGATGCTTTTTAAGCCTCCCCTTCTTGCAGTGAGGGTTTCAAGGAAATAAGCAACCGATTATAGCCACAATTATGTGTAGGGAGAGAAGAGAGAAAAGATGAAGAGCGGAGATGGAAGTCTCTGCTGGCTGGCTTTGTGGTCCCGGCAGGAATTGGCCGGGCTCTCTGCTGCTATCCTGATGCACACATGGGCAGCCTTTGTAGCGCAAATCTCTGCAGGGAAATAAGTGGGCATAAACATAATACCATCCCTGCACATACCGCCTTCCGTGTCTTGCATTCACAGCAAAAGCAATCTTTAGAAAATGGAACAAAACAAACCCTGTTCTGTTTTTTGTCTGCCTCGCTCTGCCCCGCACCCCTCCCTTCGATCTGCCATGGGTTTTGCTTCGCTGCTTGTGTAACTTTCGCTGGAAGGGGGGCCCACTCGCACAAAAAGAGGAGAGATTAATTACAGCGAGGATTCATTATTTTGTACCCCTGCTGCCTGGCTCACACTGTGCCGGGGGAGGCGTCAGCCGCTCCTCCTGCAGGGAGGATGCTCAGCTCCAAACCCTTGTGCAATGCTGTGACTGGCGGCAGCCCAAGACTTCTCCTTCTGTGTGCGGGGAAGTGACAGGGCTGTTAAAGGGATGGTGCAATTCATCTGACTTGGCAGGCAGACAAACAAGCTTCTCCATCCTGGAGAGGGTTCCTTCCTTCGTGCCTGCCTGCCTGCCTCCCTGCCCTCCCTCCTTCCCTCCCTCCCTTCCTTCCTTCTCCCTCCCTCCCTCCCTCCCTCCCTCCCTTCTTTCCTTCCTTCTTTCCTCCCTCCCTTTCTCCCTCCCTCCCTCCCTTCCTTCCTTCCTTCCTTCCTTCCTTCCTTCCTTCCTTCCTTCCTTCCTTCCTTCCTTCCTTGCTTCCTTCCTTCCTTCCTTCCTTCCTTCCTCCCTCCCTCCCTCCCTCCCTTCCTTCCTTCCTTTCCTTCCTTCCTTCCTCCCTCCCTCCCTCCCTCCCTTCCTTCCTTCCTTCCTTCCTTGCTTGCTTCCTTCCTTCCTTCCTTCCTTCCTTCCTTCCTTCCTTCCTTCCTTCCTTCCTTCCTTCCTTCCTTCCTTCCTCCCTCCCTCCCTCCCTCCCTTCCTTCCTTCCTTTCCTTCCTTCCTCCCTCCCTCCCTCCCTTCCTTCCTTGCTTCCTCCCTCCCTCGTTTCATTTCTCTTCTATTGACATATTTTGGATTTCATCAGACATACATATTCCCCCTTCATTCTTCCCGTCTCACAAGTGTCATTAATATTCTAGCTTTCAGGTTGCTAACATTCTCTTGCTTGGTATTAAATGTACACGTTTGACTAATTTCTGCTTCTTTAACAGGCACATGCATCAATGTAAAAACCGGTCGCAAACGGGCAGATTCTCAGAATCTGCCCCTTTGCGACCGGTATTTTTGCATTTGGGATGCATCATCCCCAAAACAAAAATCGCAATTAATGGAATCTCTAAATTGTGATTCCTTAAATTGCGATTGCATTTAAGGAATCCCAAATTGAGATTCCTTAAATGCAATGCATGAAAGTGAAAAAATTAGCGATTTCGCTAATAGGGGGAGCAAATTACCATGAAGTTGAACTTCATGGTAATTTGCATAATCTTTGAAAAATGCACTTTTTTGCATTTTTCAAATTTTCATGTTGCGCACACACATGCCCTTAGAGCATGTGTGTGTGCAACATATGTGCACAGATCAATTTCAGGGGTGCAATAGGGTGTCATTTTGACACCCTTGGTACCCTTGAAATTGCATGAGCAATTTGCGAGTACCTACTGGTACTCGCAAATTGCTCATGCAATCTCCTATTCATTCCTATGGGCCTGGAGGCCCATAGGAATGAATGGGACGGCATTCCTTAATTGCGACTCGCAATTTGCGAGTCACAATTAAGGAATTTGTAGGAATCGCTATTTTTATAGCGATTCCTGCATGCATAGGCTTTTGCAATTCCTTAATTGCGATTCCTTACAAATCGCTATTAAGGAATCCCAAAAGTTTTTGTTGATGCATGTGCCAGTAAGTCTTTTCTTCCTCGCTAAAACCGCTCCTCTTTCTCTCTGCAAATCTCTTTGATTCTATGTGCTACTTCATTCTTCCTCTCTTAACTTTCTTCTTGATCTCTTTCACCTCTCTGTACTTTTCCATATTTCCCCCCTCACATCTTCGTTTGTTTTTCTTTTCTCTGCCTTTACCAGCCCTATTCTTGCAACCCTTTTCGAGACAGTTGGATGACCATTTGGCGCCTCATACCCCATTACCCGTTTTCAATCATCGGGCCATCTGCTTTGCATCCACTCATCCCAGCCAAACTCTCTTGTCTAACAGTAAGAAACATGCTTCTGCTAATTACCATGATTACTTTTTCACTCTCTCTCGTTAGAAGGTCGTCCATTGAGCCTCAAACCTCTGAAGGCGCTATATATGCAAAAGGATCAGCAGTCTTTTAACTTTAATCCCATCATTAAGCATTCCATCCCTCCTATGTTTGACTGATGCCTCTATGCCTCATTCGAGGTAAATGTGTACTTAGACATGCACCTCTCTTTGCAAGTGATGTGCACAAAGTAATAGGAACAAACCTTTTTTTGTGATTCAGGGCATCTTGAATACTGTTTTGCACTCAAAGCAGCAGAACATTAGATTATTAGCATAGCCCACAGTGCAGCATCTTAGGGGCATATTAATAAAGGTATAGCACCTGCAGAACGTCACTTTTAGGGACGTTCCGGTGGCGCTATGCCCTTCTCCATATTTACAAAGTGGCATTAAGCCACGCTTTTGTGGTTTAACATTGCCGTGTAAATATCGCCCCTTTACACGCATCACTTTACATGAAAAGGGTGTGCAATGAGTGTTGCTGTGTAAATCTGAGACAGCACCAAATACTAACGCTCTGCAATAGCAGTCGTTTAGAATCACAAAACTAGAAGAGATACTTACATTTCTCCTTATTTTTGCTTTTTCTATATGTGCCGCTTTTTGCAGCACACCTAGCAAGAGCAAAACACGAGTAATGATTGTTTATGTGCAGGAGAGTGTACCTTTCTGCGCATAAACAATCATTAAATAATGCGATTTGCTACTTCTATGTGTGCTACATTCTGCAGCACACATAGAACTAACACATCACCAATACTGATTGTTTATGGGCAGGAAGGGACACCTTCCTGCCCATAAACAATCATTCCCTGCAATGCAGGCACCCTTGCACTATGGTGCAAGGGTGCCTGCGTAGGCGCTAGGCATATAATGTCTGCGCCAGCGCTAGGGAAAATACAGGTGTGCACGGTATTGTAAATACGGCACATCCCTGCATTTTGGGAATGTCAGAGAGCAGTGCTGCCAAATTTGTTGCAGCTCCGAGCTACGACATTTTCTGATGAATATACCCCATAGTTTTTTAAACTTCAAATTGTTTCACCAGCATCAGTTAGTAATTCACCATCTGGGTGCACTGTATGCTAACACTGAAGCAATGTTGTTAATGAATGGCCAGAAATGTGGCACCCACTTTAAACTATAGGTCTGCACGTTTTTAATTTTACTGCAAAGTGGAGCAAAGGCTGGAATTTTGTCCTTAGAGAAAGCTGGTAAAGTTCCTTGACTTTGCCCAAGGTAAAGTGAAACTTGTCTGGCAACCGGATTTCCTGTCACAGGAGGTTCTATGTGTAAATCTTGCACTAGGAAATCAGGAGGCAGCTAATTGTAACTCCTATCTGCACTTGTATGAGGTTTAAGGATGAAGAAGCAGCAGGTGGTAACTGGGTAAGTGGAGCTGATGTTTAGGCCGGGGTAGAATTTCAATTACGGCAGAGTAATTGGAGTAATTTCAGTAATTCTGTGTTAATCTTTGACACGGAATTACTGATTATCACATAATTACTCTTTCTCATGTAATTAAGAGTAATTTGCTAGAAAAAATCGTAACACAAGAGCACATATAGCGAGCACAAGTGGTTGCTCACTATTTGTGTTTTAGTGCATTATAGCGATAAATGTTGGCAGTAATTTGGGGGAAAATCCTGCCCGAAGAGCACATTTCTCGCTATTCATGTTCTGTTGCAGTTGGTGCTGTTTCTTAGTGCAAAACATGCATGCTTGCGTCCATTTTGGACTTGAGGGAGAATTTTTGCACTAAGAAATAGTGCTAAATGTAGAATTACTCTTCTTACATAATTGAAGTGTAATCTTAAAGAATATTTAGGTATTTCCATGTGATTATGCTACACTGAATTATGCAATTCACGCCCACACCTACTGGTGTCATGAAGTAGAGAATATGGTAAGTGTGTGGGAGTGCTCTGCTCATAGTGGACAGGTCAGGGGTAGGGGTTGAGGGGGTAACATTATGCAGTATCAGACTGCTTGGGCACAAGGTGTGAGGCTGTAGAAAAGGGCAGTACTTTTCTTAAATGAGGAGACATGTAACAGAGGATATGGTTTGCCACTGAGCCGCGTAACTCCACCTGTTGGCCAGTGTGGCCGTAATGGTTTCCACTGCAAAAAAAAGCAGTGGATCGTCCTTTTAAAAATGTGGCTTTTTTAAAAAAATTGTCAATCTGAGAGTTGCCTAATTTAGCACCTTCACAAACGAGTACTTTATACCTACCTCTGGCCATGGGTGGTAGGGGCCAACATTTAAACTCAGAATATTGGGCAGTGATGTCTAAACGAAAGACCTATTTCAAAGGATCTGTACTAATGAAACCCAAAGATAAGCTGACATGATGTCCAGCTTTCAGTGCTGCACAATATTAAACCTTCGCTCCTACTGTGAATTTTCAGTACACAATTCAGGCTCTCATCTTGACACATTGACAAAGATTATGCTCAACTTGATAGCCGCCATGAGTCATAGTGGACACCAACAAAAGCCCTATTACATGTTGCAACACAATGAATCTTCTGTTACACCTGGCATGCTTGGTGTGGTTCCCCCCCAACGTTTTGCCTTCCATCCTCCTGTTTTACTGACTTCGTTGTGATGTCTTCAGGACTTTACGCACTTAGTGCTAACATTCTTGTGATCTTATCCTTTAAACGAGGTAGAATCAGCACATTTAATTTACTTGTAAGTCCCTAGTAAAATAATACCACATGTACCTAGGGCCTGTAAATTAAGTGCTACTAGTGAGCCTACAGCACTGATTGTGCCATCCACTTAAGTAGCCTTTTAAACTTATCTCAGGCCTGCCATTAAAGCCTGTGTGTGCAGTTTTTAAACTGCCATTACGACCAGGCAAATTAAACCTTTTGCCAGGCTTAAACCTTTTCAATACATACAAGTGCTCACCACTAGAATAGGCCCTGAAAAGCACAGAGTGCAGGCTGCTGTATACTTAAATGTTGGACATGTATTAGATTTCAGTTCAGTTCAAAAATAATGTTTATTTAGACCATTTGGTCTTTAAACCACAACTTTTACATTAACATATAAATAAATAAAAAAATCCACATTAAACATTAAGAATCATAAAATCCTTAAAAGATCATTCTTAACGATTTTAAAACAATTTTACAACGGATAATTTCATTTACAATTATAAGGCACTAGCTACTCTTACGCCTCTAATGAGGCAGGGAACTTATATATGCCCTGCATATATCTCCCAATGGCTATTGCAATATCTAAATGTTCCATATCGGCAAGAAGTTTCCATGCTTGTAAGCGCGCCCTTACTCCATATTTTAAAAATATCGGACGGAGGAATAATTTACGTTAATTTAAAAATCTTCGACAATCCAATAAAATGTGTAAAATGTTGCATTTCAATCCTATCTTACACATGCACTTGCCGTCAGGTTGCATTAAAACAGATTTTATTGTGCTATTTATAATGGCTCGGTTAATACCAATTCTCATCCTAAGTACTTCCATTCTTAACCAGTAGTTCGGTAATAAATAGAGGTAGGGAAAGCTGGTATCTTTCTCCTAGCTAGAACGCATACATTTTACAGAATCTTTCTTGCTCAAATACTCTTGGTCTGTTGCTCTAGAAAATTCTTTGCCCTGCATTTTAAGTACACTAATTTGTAGAGTCATGGGGTCAATTTTCACATTGAAGTGATCACAAATGGTCTGAAGTTTACTTCTTGTGGCCTTAGCCCACTTTAACTCACTGGCCTGAATTTCTTTCATGCACCATTGGGACACCTTTGTGACCTCCCCAAGACTCAAACGATTCCAAAATCTGAGAAAACTTAATTGCACCTGAATGTTCCACGCAGTTAGGCCTAGGTCCATTCTGATTGCCTGGATCATTGCCGAGCTGGGAAGTGACAATAATGATTTCAAACATTTCCCTTCTTCTTTATCCCAGGAACTTTTACCATCAATACAAATTACTTCTGAACCATATTGGAATTGCGGAGGGATCATGGCTTTATAAGCCTTCAAAAGTGGCTTATGGGACATATCACCATAACTGTGATTGAATCTTTTCAGCCCACATACCGTTAGATTTTACATGTCCATGTAGTGAAAAATTTATAAATTCGATTTTTGCTACTGCAAGGCCTACCTCTACCATAGGATAAAATTGGGTTACCTTATTACATTTAATAAGTGATAACTTTCAATTTGGAGCAGTTGGATAGGTCGAGTTTGCTGTCTAAAGAATTGTAATTAAAAGCCCTCTTTAATGATAAAGACAAATTTCTAATCACAATTCTGAAAATGTTACTTTTAGAAAGTTGATATTTTCTTATCCTAGTCATTTGGTGCCTGCAGCCGTATCCTGAGTCACATGACTAGGCGTAACTGGAAGTTGGTCTTTGTGTACTGCTCCCAGACAGCGAGACGAAGGGAAGGTAGGTGTTGGCAGAGTGGGCTACTCTGAATTGATGAGGGGGAGGAACTGTCACCTGCCAAGCTTGCACATCACATAGGCTCTGCCTGATCACTCTCATAAAGAGTTTGCCACTAGTATTTTATGAACTCTGACAATCTGTTGGCAGGTACGGAGGAAGAGGATGCCTGACACCTCAGGGGGGTGGAACACCCAAGCTGCCTTTCCTACTTTAAAGTGGGCACCAGGTATAAATATTGGACCTCAGGCCCTATCTCTTCAGCACACATCTGGACCTGTGGAAGACTCAGAAGAAGAACTGCTATGCTGCTTTGCTTCAAGAAGGACTCCCACTCTGTTGCCATGCTCTGTTACCCTGCTGCCCTGCTGACTTCCTGCCTGAGTGAGAAGGACTGGGCCTGCAACTTGAACCCAGGACCTTAAGAGTGACTTCAAGGGCTAGTTGTTTGGCTACCTGACCAGAGTCTCAGTGACAGGAGGATCCAACCACCTTCAACCCAGCACCCAGACCCTGCTTGCTGTGAGCTTACACGCCCACAAGTGGTGCCACCCCAGTCCTGGACCCTTGGAAGTGGGCCTGAAAGTGCTGTGATGGCTTAACTGTGGTACCAGCAGAATTGATGCATCTCCGCCCGGAAACTCTGCCTTGGTGCTCCTGTGTGGCACATCATCTCACAAAACTCCACATCGAAACCCCTGCGTGATGCATCAATGATGCAAGACTTTGCATCGCAAGCCGCAGCCTCCTTGGAACTTCCGCTGTGCTCCGCAACCTCTATGCAAAACTTTGGATCACAAGCCCGTCATTGACGAAGCAGGACTCCACATCCTATGCTCATCAGCTTTGTCAGAACCAGTCAGTGTGCACCGCTTCTTTGGCACAGTATTTCGCATAGCAAGCCTCTCACAGAAAGAATCCTCAAGAATGATGCAGGACGTTGTATCCCAGCCTCTCAGCTTCAAGGAACTGCCACTGCATGATACATCTCCTGTCCAGTGCCTCGCATTGCCTCGACTGTGTGATACATCCTCGACACGGAAACTCCCAACTTTCAGCAACCATGATTTAAGGTACTCTTGTTCAGCAGACCTTACTTGGTCCCTGTAGCCAGCACATGCTCTATTGAGGTTGGTGTGAGCTTGTGTCTTTGTCCTGGTGTGGCGTGACCAGATAACCACAGTTGACGATTTGTGCTTTTTGTCCCTATTTTCACTTAAAACTTTACAATTGCATATCTCTGGTTCTACCGATTTAGATTTTTGTTATTCTAGTCTTAAATTATTTAATATATTTGTTACTCCATTTTTCTAAATTGGTGTGGTATTTTGCTTGTGTTGTGTTTCACATTATTACTGTTTGAAGTGCAGCAAAAATACTTTAAATATTGCTTCAAAGTTAAGCCTGACTGCTATGGGCCAGGCTACCAAAGGTTTGAGCACAGGTTAATTTGAGGTTTGCTGGTGACTTCATCCTAGCAGAGTATTTTGGTTGCTGCTTGGGTAGTCTTTCACCCCCCTCAACCAGTAATCCAATTTCTTATAATCACTAACCTCAAAAGGTTAGAGCACACCTCCCCTACATTGAAGGATCAGCATCAGCTGGTTTGCTCATCACAATTTGCACGTTCTTTGCCAGATTGGATATTGATAAGACCTACAAATAACGAATTTGTCACAAATGTGACTTTTTTGTCTTCTAGCTCCAGACTAATGAATGGCCAACCTATGCATTTCAGACTTTCGATATCACCAAAGAATCTTTTCCCCTTCTAGTCTGAATTATTGAGTTTATACCTGTATTTCTCTTTGCTATGTCCAGTACTCTGTGAGCTCTTAGGGCCGAGTTTGCACTTTATACATACCTAACAAATAAATTAAATATAGGCTTCTAAATTTACATAACCTCTCTAGGGACTAGGGAGGAGGGCCCCTCTTATCTTGAAGCTGGATGACATGCATCTGTGAAAGATTAGGAGTACTGACAATGAGTAAGCAACTACACTGCCATGTAAAAAGCATAGTTTGATGCAAATAAAATTCCATAGAACTTGAACAGAAAACTCTACACATCCCTACTTTAATCTACTTATTTTTAGCATACTATCTTCCAATTGCATTTATTATCTTCCAGCCTGATCTAATTTTCTTTTGGCTGCTGATCAAATTGCTGAATGAAAGAGTGACAAAAACGAGATCATGTGACTAATAGAATAATATGCTTGTCTACGGGGTTCATATAGAGATATTATGCAAAGTCTTTAGCAGAGGTTTATCAGGAAAGACTGTGCTTTTCCTTGTCCAGCTGTTTCTTTTCAATCAGATTTCTGAATTGAGGGCTACTTTAGAATATAAAACATGAAAATTAAATACAGCATGCAAACCTATGCAGAGAGCCCTAAGTAAACAATGCGCCATATTTATCATTATTTCATGCAACGCAACAAGGCACCTTTGTGCACTGCGTGAAAGGGAGAGGGCAGCAATGCACCATATCTATTAAGCTCATGCCTACTCCCTATCTGGACTGACACACAAACTTCTACCAAACACCAATGCAAGCACCCATGCATCATGGTGCAAGGATGCCAGCATTCCATACAGGATTATTTTTGTGCAGGCACGGACACATTCCTGCACTAAAACAATCCTCTGATGATTTTTTCTCTTTGTATGTGTGTTGCAGAATGCAGCAAATGTAGAAAGCGGAAAAAATGCAGAGAAATATAGATATTTCCCCTGGTAATGCCTCCCCTGGGAAGTTGCAAAATTTGGACGCATTGCCAGGTCTACCAGTATTGGTAAATTGGTAAATGCTTCAGAATCCATGGGTGGAATCATGGGAACACCTGTACTCCACCCATGTAGTGCCTCCCTGCAGCAGAGTAAAGCAGGCAGCAACTTGAGCTGCCTTGCATTACTCCAGATTTGTTACCAGGCCATGCAGAGCCGCACAAAGCTGCCTTGTGTAGCTTAGTAAATCTCACCATAGGTTTTGCGTCGCCCTGCTCCCCTTTGCATGGAGCAAGGGTGACTCAAAACATTTGATAAATAGGCTCCGGAGTGTTTTATTTTTCCAGGTCTTATTAAAGATTTGTTTTCATTTTCTGTCCCCAGCTGATAACTGTTGGCATCCTTAACCCACTCATCAAAAAGAGCAAAATTCATTCAGGTCACGTGGATATTAGTGTTTTGTGCTCTAGCGCAAATATTCACATGATGAGAAACACATGATCCACTGCCTAAGTGTTCTAAAATGTCCACATTTTAGAAATGTATAGAAGTTCAGCTTAAAACACTGTAAGCAAATGAGGACCAGATTTGGGGAATTTTCAAAATTGCCTACCCCCTCAGCAATAGAATGTATTATGGTATTACATTATTAACATTACTGATGCTACTTTATCTCAGGGACCAAAGACAGTTAGTACCTTCTTTGGGCTTGATTTAATTAGATTAATCCCTGACTTGACTCAGTTTTATGATTCAAACACACAAAGGATGATGGGAGAGATGCTTGCAATAAATATAACCACTTATAATCAGGGTTCTTTTGCCCACTGTGCCAACTCAGATTAGACTCAGCCATGTGCAAATACATTTTGGTCCTGCTCTAACAGGAACAATCCAGCCCTACCTGCCAAACCAGGTCCTCTCTGAACCAGAACAAGAGCAATCCAAGACCGCTTTTGCCCTGTTTTGGCCTCTTCAGACAGTTGTGGCTGGGTTCCAGTGGCACAGTGACAAAGAGAACTGGTTGGATGTCAGAAAAACGCATGCCTTTACCACGCATGTTGTTAGTCCGTAATCTTTACAATTAATGTATCTTTATCACAAATTCCTTTATCACACATATCATAACAATGACATGTGTTAGGGCAAGTGCTGGACTTTGGAGCAGTATATATTAATATTCTAACTCCGGTATGCGCCACAGTAGGGAAAACAATGGATTTTAAAGTCCGACACTACTTTCACTAAGGCACGTAGTTGTAAAGATATTCGTGGTAAAGGAATGCTTGGTAAAGACACATTTTTTGTAATACTTCCTTTGTAACAGCAGCATATGGTTTGTGCCACATTGTAAATGCTGTTTCCCAAGAGACCCACGTCTAGACATACTCTTGGCAACTTAGGATGTTCCAGCAAACACACAAAGGGTGATGGGAGGAAAGCTTGCAAGAAGGATAGCCACTGGCAATCGCTTAGGTAGAATTTCAGGCCTTCATTCTTTTGTCCACTGTGCCACATCAGATTAGACACAGACTGTTAGACTTGGCATCTGTGGTGTGGTTTCCCCTGACGTTTTGCTTCTACCTCCTGTATTTTTTAAGCTGTGCTGGATTTTGTTTTGTTGGCTTAGATGCTTTGGGAACTTTGCCACCACGGATCAGTGTCAAAGTTCAAGTGCTCCCTGTATAAATTACTATTGTGACTGGTTATCCATGATTGGCATATTTGATTTACTGGTAAGCCCCTAGTAAAATGCACTGAGTGGGCCAGGGCCTGTAAATCAAATGCTACTAGTAGGCCTGCAGCACTGATTGTGCCACCCACATGAGTAGCCCTGAAAAGGTATCTCAGACCTGCCACTGCAGGGTCTGCACACAGTTGTGTACTGCCATGTCGACTTCGCAAGTGCACCACTTGCCCAGCCCTATCCTTCCCTTTTCTTACATGTAAGACATCCCTCAGTTAGGCCCAGGTTACCCCCATTGGCAGGATGCAGTGCAGGGCCAGACAGGGAACTGAAACCTGTCCTGGCAAGCTGCTCGGCCGACCCCCCTGGGGGGGATGAGGGGGTGCAGCCGAGTTGTTTGCTAGGGCCAGTTTCAGCCGATTTTGTTACAGGGGGGCGATATTGCCTGCCCCCGGTAACAAAAATGGCCCCCCAGGAGCCTCAAACCGTCCCCCACTCTGGTGGCCCACGGCGAAAAACGGCCCGGTGCCCGCTAAGGCCAGTCCATCCCTGGTGCAGTGTGTGTGGAAGGTAGAACATGTACTGGTGTGTGTGACATGTTCTGATAGAGGAATACTGCCAATTTTGTTTTTTACTATTGAAAGGCTATCTGTCCCATAGGCTAGCATGGGAGATACTTTGTAACATCTTACAGGTACAACTTCTCATAGGGGCAAGATAGAAGAATAAAGTTAAGGCTCTCTGAACTAAGAATTTAATAACACATATTTTATAATAGATGGTTTTTAAATTGTGTGTTTTAAAATGCCACTTTTAGAAAGTAGGCATGTTCTTGTTTAACTATTCTGTGTGCCTCTGCCTGTTTGTGTAATGACTGTATGGCTTTGGAGTGACAGGGACTGGGGTTGTGCATTCACTGTAGACAGCCACTGGGGGTTGAGTAGTGCCTGGCCCTTACTGTATGACTCAGAGATGAGCTGAATAGTCCTTGGCTGAATTTAGAGTAGTGGGAGGAGTTTTCCTTGCACCTAAATAGGACCTGTCTCCCTTGCACAATGCTGTCTCCACCCTCTGTGGTCATACTGCACCAGTGAGGACTGAACTGGTTTGGACTGAGCTTAGAGACCCTGGCACAAAGAAGAACAAAGACAAAATGGGGTATAAGTAGTGGACCTTAAGCCCCAGAACATTAGAACACTTCCGGACTCAAGAGGAACCTTTGCCAAGGAGAAGAGCTGGAGAGTTGTGAGGAGAAGTACTGCACTTTTGCTGTGTGCTGTGTAGGGATGGCCTGCAGTTGTTGCTTCTGCCAAGGAAAGGACAAATACTGGAATTTTGCTGAGAAATCTACTTGAATAATAATCTCCAAGGGCTTGTATGTGCTGGCCTCCAGTTCTGACGTCTCAGGGAGACATAGACATCACACCCAGCTCCCCTGAACTCTACTGCTGAGAGTTCTGACCTGCCAGGAGGGTGCCCGCTCCAGTTTTGGACCTCTGGAGGTTGTTCCTGCTGTAGGGAGCTGGAAGAAAAACAAAAACACAATCTCTGACGCCGTTAGCAATGCCACCGTGATGCTACAACCTGCACTGAGGCAAGGGGCACCCGTTGTGAAGTGCACAATGCACTGCCTGGCTTGCACCGCAGCTCCGATGCCCTTCGATGCCTGCCAATGCCTGCATTTATTGGCATTCCCAACACCAGTACTCGCACCAACTCCATCACCGCCAGCGCCTACGTCCTGTTATCGTGGTGCAGATAATCGCAAAGGGTGACTCTACGAACAAGTCGACTATACATCACCTGACCAGAACCGATGCCTCACCGCCGATGCAACCGACGTTCCCCGTCCTCAATTCGGTACGTTGCCTCCTTGTGGGCACGATGCCTCGCCTCCCCCGTGGTAGCCAGAGAGCCGGCCTCGGCACCGACACCTCACCTCCACATGCCGTACATTGTCATAGACATTGTTTTCCAAGGTACTGTTTGTTTGGGGGTCCGTGTGACTAGGTGCCCGGAGCAGCGCAACCCGCAGTTGGTGCTGTCCTGTAAATTTATTGCTGTCACGATGTCGTACTAGCTCCAGGTGGAACTATTTGTTTTTTTACAAGCTTTAGTTTGGAAATAACAGGTTTAAGTGCTATTTGACTACATGTATTCTGGATTTTTGTCGTTTTGGTCTTGAGTTTAGATAAAGATACTTCATTTTTTCTAAACTTGTGTGGTGTCCTTTTATGGTGTTATCACTGTGTTACTGTGTGTTTTGAGTAAAAATACTTTACACATTGCCTTTGGGATACGCCTGTCTACTCATGCCAAGCTACCAAGCGGGTGAGCAGAGGTTATCTAGATTGTGTATCGCCCTTACCCTGACTAGAAGCAAGGGTACCTACTTGGACAAAGGTCCTTACCTCTGCCAACTAGACACCCCCAGTTCTAACATTGGTGTCAGTGAGGGGATTGAACTTGTGTTTGTACTTGACCCACAGTGATTTGTGTCACTAGTTTAGCGCAGACCACTATGCAACCACATACTGTGCTTTTGGTTCTCTTTTTGATCTGACCCTAGAAGTATCCATGCACCGCGTCTCTAATTGGTAAACCAGAGTGTGATGTTGCAGAATTGGAGCTTAGCATTGAAATGGTGCATACCTACAAAGTAGATCAGCTCAAACAATTTGAAAAAACTTTGGATGCCTCATTAAAAGCACCTCTAGAGGGTCTCTAAGCCCAGTCCAAACCAGTTCGGTCCTCACTGGTGCAGTATGACTACAGAGGGTGGAGACAGCATTGTGAAAAAGAGGCACCACAGAAGGCCTTGAGCGCCTAGTTGGAGGCCAGAGAAGCTGGGGGCAGATGAAGCAGATGTGGATGGGGTTGTGCCAGAGGGCAGCTTTAGATCCAAGGATTTGCCTGTTGGGAGAGCAGCCTCTGTGGCTAGCAGTGATAGTTCTCCCTGGAATCCTTCTCCAGAGGAGTAGGAAGACAGGCAAAGGACCAAGGAATCATGAATTGGAGGTTATGAGGCTCGAAATGAAGCAAGTGGAAATGGAGAACCAAAAAGCTGTCATAGAGAAAGAGAAGATGGCAGTGGAGAGTGAGAATGCTTGTGCCTTAGAGAAGAAAGAAATTGATCTTGGTTCATGAATTGAGCATGAGAGAGCTGGACATTAAGGCCAAACAGGTAGAGTCCAGTACAAATGGTTGCAGAGTACAGCCAATGCAAGGGGGTAAGATGTACAGTCCCAAAGATCTAGTGCAGAGTTTCCAGAAAGGGGAGGATTTTTATGCTTGGTTTGCATCGTATGAGGCGGGCCTGTGGGAACACTTTGAGGCCAATGGGAAGAACACCCTGCCACCCTTGGAGGAGGCGGTTCCTCTGACCTACCCCAATATATAAGAGGCTTTATGCCTCGGGCATGGGCTCACACCTGAGCAGTACAGAGAAAGCTTTAAGTCTCTCAAGAAGCTTGAATCCAATACGTGGGTTGAAAGCGTAGATCACTGGATGGTTGGATAAAGGGCAGCAAGGTAACTGATTACCAGGGGTTGTACAATCTGATTGGTTGGGAGCACTTAAGTAGTCTTTGTGTTCCAGAGCTACACCAACATCTGATGGATAGTAAGCTGACTTACCCCAGGAAGCTTGCTCAGGAGGTGGACCACAGGACAAGTACCAGGGTCCTCGAAGGGTATGTGGGAAACCCAGCCAAGGGTGGGCAGAGACCCCAGCAGAAAAGTGGGGGGACAAAGGTAACCAAAAGGAGTTTTCTAAAGGGCCCCAAAATAGTTCCCAGGGAAAAAATTCCCAGGACCCCAGTGGTAGCAAGCCATGACCCCCTAGGGGTAGGCCAGACAACCGAACCCCCGCAAGTGTTATGCACGT
This sequence comes from Triturus cristatus, assembly GCF_964204655.1. Lineage (NCBI taxonomy): Eukaryota > Metazoa > Chordata > Amphibia > Caudata > Salamandridae > Triturus > Triturus cristatus. Next base: position 850,211,953 of record NC_140590.1, read on the forward strand.
TGTCAAGAGGGTCACATGCAAGCATACGCAAATCAGTCTTGGTCCTGCTCCATTAGGAATAGTTCATTCCCTGAAGACATCTTTCTAAAACGTTCTGTTCTAATATTTGTCTTTGTTTATTAAAATAGCGGCGACTTCACTGACTGAGACTATTAGAAGGTAAATGCAGTATTAAATACTTTTTTTCCTGCCAATAATGCCAATCTCCCCATTGGTTTTGCTCTCATCAATGTTAGGATCTAGAAGGGTATTATTTACAGAAATACAAATGATAATTGAATACTGTTCAGGTTCTTATTTGCAGGACCTGAGAATTGTAATTAGTTATTCTACCACTTATTAAGTGACCTAGCCATGATATTTTACTTTCAAGCCAATTAACCATAATTTGACAAAGTATTCCAAATTGCTAGGAGCCTTTTAAGTATTATGATATCAACTCTTATGTGATGGAGGTAATAAATCATTTAAATCAATAATTTACGTGTCAATCATTAAATACTACACATTTATGTTCAACAGCCAATTCATTGTACTTAAGTCTTTATTATTAGTTCTGTGCTAAATGCTGATCTCTGTGCAAACATGAAATTTTCACACGGATTGGAATTGCGAGTTGATTGACAATTATCACACCGTCACAGTTTTGCCTGATAGATTCTGGCAGGCCACACCTGCAAATACTTACTGGGGGTAAAGGGCTATTAAAAAAAGTGAAAACTTGGAATTTCGTGTGTTAAAATTTCGATCCTACGTGTTGTGCCTCATTTTAAATTTTAAATCTCAGAATAGAAGGCTTTTAGCATTCTTAGCAGATACCACACCCTGGGGTAATGATATTTATAAGGCATGGTAAATACCCACCCTGTTCAGCCTAACTTGTAATGAGTGCCCGAATTAATTACTTTTACACCTCAGCTGCATCACAGCACTGCTCGCAGTTATTTTCATAAATTCCATTATTCCTAATAAACGTGAATGCCCAATAAACTGAAGAAAACAGGTTCCAGTTTATTGGAGACAACACTGGTGTGGCGCCCAGCATCCTCGTAACTTAGGAGAGCAATAGACTGGTGAGAAGAACAATCACCCCGCACTGTGTCTGGTTGGGGTGACACTGAGACAACAGCTTCCAACATGCTTTCGGTGATTATTGCACTTACTAAAAATGATTTAAGCAGCTTAACTAATGGCTCGTGTAGCTCCCTGCTGAACCGCCTGTAAAAAGCTGCTGTGAGCCCATCTGGTCTGCGAGCTTTGTTGACAGCCAGCAACGCGAGCCTCTCAGTCGCCTCAGATTTGGTTGCTATGGTTTAATGTTGCTTGTTTTTAGTTTCTTTTCAAGAAGTATCCACTAAAGAAATGTTCGCTTTATGGTTTCATCATAGTCCATTGCCTCATACAGTTCCTGCCCAAATCCATGCGTTTCTTTTCTTTTGGCTTGCTCCTTCATTAATAAAATTACCTCCTCGCCTCCACAGAGTATGGAATGGATGCCTTGTCATTTTGTCCCTTTGATACAGTCACCCTCTCGTTCCCTTTCACATGGATGTGGCTGTCTCTGGGTCTCCAGTCGCCATCAGAGCAGCTGACCGGGACCTGTCGATTCCCTTCTGCAGCAGTCTGGCAAACTTCCTGTGGAATCCTAATATTTCTTACAGGGATTCACCCAGCCAGGAGCATATATCCCAGGAGTCCATCTTCTCGGTTTCTTTAATAGTGGGTGTGTAAGCAAAACTATTAATTTCCTATACGTCTTTGTCTATATCTTGGACATATAAATGTGCCCCCGCCCAGCGTATTTAAAATCTTTGCATCACAAAAGTTAGTAGAACTCAAAATAAATGAAAAACTGTTTGATTTCGATGCTATTTATCATCTAACGGAAGCAATGCCGTTTGTGCAAACACACTGCCTGCCTCAGTTCTCTTACCAAATTACTAGGTATGTAATCAAAGCAGCAGTCTCCAGCTTTCACGATTCGATGTAGTTAGTGGTGCAGCGCCGTCTCAATATGTATTATCATTGTCAAATTTAATTGCAACTCCTTCCATGATTATCTACCTCAATAGAATAAGGTTTGCTCATCTTTCATCATCAAATATAACATAATGATTTACTAAAAGTGATGTTTGGTTTTAGTGTTGTATCTCTTTCGTAACATTTACATTTTTGGAGAGTACTCATTTTATGAAATAAATTGTTTTTTACTTGAGAGGACGTTTAGTTTACTAAATGCTACAAATGTAAGATTTGACAAACGACAGAGCCTGAAACTGATATCCAAACACTGTTAAACTGCATATTTTTGTTGGTTATATTCCAGATTTAATTTATTGAAGGCAGGTTTTCCATGCCTTGCATGGTATGGCAAGCTTTGGTATGTGAAGGGCTGTCTCACTTATTACATAACATGAGGAGTTAGTCAATGTCCTTCAAGTCTAGTCAGTCAGTTGTTTTTTAATGAGATCTGGTATCAGTCATTAACATTCCATCCTTCTGTCCATGTCCTTAATGTTTGCACGCATGTTATTTTGGCTCCTCCTTCTGCAACCCTACTTATGTAGGGCTAACTAATTGAGGGTACTCTAAACTTTATGTTCATGGGGTTAGAGAAGGACCAGGGGGACCACAGCCAGCACCACAAGTGGCAGGCAGAAGATTAGTTTCAGGAAGAGAAGGGCCGCAGTAAAGCCATATTGATTTACCCTACACCCTATACATTGTTTAAATACCACTACTTCTCAGCACTGTGCCTCTCTTTCCCCTTTACTGGCCCCTCCTCTTCACTCCTTTTAACACATTTGTAACATCTCTTCTTCCCCAGTTGAACACTCCTTGCCCCCACTACTCAGGCGCTTGTTCGAAGTTTCCTCCATGTCCCCCTCTTTACCCCGACTTTGCCACCAGGTTCCTGTTTCCAATGTCCACTAAGCCTTTTCAACTTGGCTTAGTGTACTACTCGCAGGTGGGAATGCAGAGCCATCAACTGCAAGCAGTGATAGCAGCAGCACAACAACAGAAAAGCAGATTGCAGTGCTCTAACAGGCACACTAACCATAAACAGCGATGGTCTGCTGTAGCACTCAATGAAGACCTCACAGCAACAACACACCATCGCAGCTTGAGGATGGGCAGGAAGCAGCTACTGTCATCAGAGCGACTGACTTTGCAAACCCATAGCTAAGACTGTAGGCCAATATTTCAAAGCGAACCAACCATAACATGAATATTAGAGCCCGCATTCTACACAATAGTGCCATTGGAGGTTCTAGCTAGACGCGAGGATGAGGAATCAGCCAGCAGCAATGAGGTCTCTGATTAGCACCCAGTATTGATTAAGTGCAAGAGAGAAGCAACAGACATATTGAAATCACAATACAGACCAAAAATACTGAATAGTAAAAACAAAAGTTGAAGTTCTTTCTGTAGAGCGTCATGATTATCAGCAACACCTAGAGTAGAAGCAGTGGCACTAACATCACCAGAAACTGTAGTGACATACGGTGAATCAGAAACACCAGCAGCCACGCGTATCTGTGTAACAGCATCAGGAGCATGGGCCCCGTCACTGGTAGTGGGACCAAGATCATTGATATCTAGACTCACATCCGAAGAATGCGTTGCATCAACAAAACCAGGAGATGCTGCAACAGTAATATAGTGGCCAGTAAGTACTCCAAAGTATCAATGAGACTGATGGCAGCAGAATATTACTTGGAACATCAGTGATGGTAACCCACCTCCAGAATCACTGCAACACTGTTAATAGTGTCTGTTGCATAGAAAATCACCAATACTATTCCTCTCATCAGCACCACGACCCGTTTGACACCACAAGCAGTGAGAGATGGCAAAATGTTGATGTGTCCACCCTGTTATCAGTCTATGTATGGTGTCCTGCAACACATGCTGACCACATGCTGATGACATTACTTCATCAAATGCCTGGTCCTGTCTTATGAAAAAGTGCCAGGTGGGGTTGGTAACAGCAACCAACAAGCCTTTTTTTCAGCTTAATTGTGCTGTCATATTTGAGAAATGCTTGTAGGGTCAAATCATAGGGACAAAGGAAGTAGACCCAGCAAGCAGAGTTCAGAAACTTCATGCAAGAGGATCATCCAGAACTGCAATCTGAGATAAATCACTGGCAGATGCTGGCAGGACTGCGAATTTGAAGGCTGAACAGGCCGTGGCTGGAGGGAAACTTTAAAAGTGGTAGAGCGTAAATCCCTTCCTCCACTGGAACAAGTTAGCAAGTGGAGTGGCCGAGCCTGAAGTTCTTGTAGAATGTTTAGGGGTGGGGTAGCTCTGCAATGAGAATATTTGAAAACTATGTATTCATCACCCACGGCCAGAATTCAATCAATGGGGGAAAGATCAGATAGGATTAATATAACAAGGGGTACTAGACAGGGCTGCCCATGCTCTCCAATCTTGTTCGCACTTTATATAGATCCCTTAATTACACAATTAATGAATAGTGCGATCATCAAACCAGTAACATCAAATGGGTTTCATACTAAAATTCTCGCTTATGCGGATGACTTAGCAGTCATCACAAAAGATCCAGAGCTAGCTATGAGGGAGGTAGTTAACATAACTGGTCAGTTTGGAGATGTGTCTGGCTACCGATTAAATGTTGACAAAACCCAGGTATTATGCTAAAAAAAAATAGCCAAGGTGGATGGAAGATATGTAGGATCTGTAGTTTACCTGGGTATAACAATAAATGCAGAACCAGGTAAAATAATTGACGACAATTACACACCTCTCTTGAAATCTATGGAAACAGACCTAAAACGAATGGATTCATTACAGCTGTCATTGATAGGGAGGGCTAACGTTATAAAAATGACAATGTTTCCTAAGGTGCTCTACAAATTAAGATCAATCCCATTTAAAATTGATGAGAAAATTATTAGGAGGATTGAGGCCATTTTTTTGAAATTTTTATGGCAATATGGCAAAATAAGGCGGTCAAATAGATATATGTCATTACCTCAAGATAGAGGTGGTTTGGGACTGCCTGATATTAAGAGCTACCATCTTGCATGCCTCCTTACAGACATGGCTATTCTACTCCATCCGGGTGGCCCAACCCTCAGACAGTCGGCAATACCATCAATTTTTCAGCTATTGGTGGGAGGTGAAGCCGTAGGGCTTTTATTAAGGCAAACTCAGAGGAGTTATTTCAAGGAAACTGGATATAAGACGCTCGAGGATGTATGGTATATTTGGAAAACTGTTAAAAAAGCTCTAGATATACCTACCATCCATTATCGCACACCACTTTGGAACTCAACACTTTTTCCAAATCTTAGTAGGGATGGAACGTGTCGTCATTGGGAGAGTCAGGGTATAGTTGAGCTGGGGCAAATAATGATTGGTGATCAGTGTAGAACACTTGAAGAACTTACACAACACTATTCTCTTCGAGGTTATCAAGAATTCAAATACATGCAGATTGTAAATAGAATTAAATCAATTAGGCCATGTATCACTCTGCAAGGGAAATATGAACTAATTGAGTATTTGAAGACAGGGGGCCATAAAATTAGAGATATATATAAAATATTCAATGATGCAATAATAGATGATGTCGGCAAAATCGAAGCTGCATGGTCCAAAAAACTGGGAGATCCAGAAATAGACGTTGATAAGGCGTTAGCTATGGACAAGAGGTTCCTACGCTCCTCGAATCTCAGAGCCCAACATTACAAAACCCTATTTAATTTATACTACACGCCTGAAAAACTATTTTCATGGGGGAAAGCGATAGATAGTAACTGCCCCAGATGTGGAAAAGGTACGGCAGATCTTATACACATGTTCTATGGCTGTGAAAAATTGAAATCAATTAAAATTGAAATAACACGGTTTTTAGAGGGGCTACTTGATGTTAAAATTAGCCTATCCCCGACCCTGATAATAATTGGCTGTGAAGCGAAACTAAACATAAGTATCGAGGCTGAAGCTTTCGTCTTTATCTCTGTAGCAGTTCTTAGGATTCTAATTAGCGCAGCCTGGAAGGATACAGAAGCCCCAACTTTTCAAATGTGGTTGTGTAGAATGTTGGGTATACATAATATTGAGGAGGCATTATATGACTTAAAGGGAGCAAAGATAAGGGATGTTGGCAAGCGACTCTGGGCCCCAGTGGCTACATGGAGGACAGCAAAATTAACCACAAATGAATGATATATTGGCTGTATCGATATTTAATATGCTAACTTAATTTGTATTGTTTTTCACTGTTTATCACTCTGTCTGTTTTTGTATTGCATGAGGGTATAATGCAATATTCCATTTTATTTTATTTTATGTATCTATGTACCCATTCAGTAATTTGTATTTGCCGGTACGAACTCTCAAATAAAAAAATAAAAAAAAAAAAAAAAAAATTGGGGCATTTTAAAACACAATTTACACATACAGGTGGTAAAAAATCCAGAGGTTCTGAAAAATTATTTTTATTCTGTTCCAAACCAGCTTTACTTTTCCTAGGGATCTTAAAACTTCCCAAGAAAATCTTTAAAAAATCGTGAAAAAAACGTGGACTTTTAATGTAATTTCCCTAAAAGTTGGTTAGACGTGTGTGCATTGCAGATAGTAAAGTCACTCTGAACTACTGGTTTTCAAAAGCATCTTTCTGCATTTCTTGTTTCCATCTAGTCCCATTCTAAGTAGGTTCTCAGTCACCTGTTACATCTGAGACTGACAAGGTAGGGGTAGCTGGACATACAAGTGGCATAATGACAGGCCACAGACACAACAGCTAGATATTCCTACGTGCTCACAAAGAAGTGCTGTAGCCCAGTTACAAAGAAACCCCAATGACCCCTAAGCATTAGCACCTGAGTTTGAGCAGCATAATACAAATCATGTGGCCAGTAAACTAAAAAAACGTGGGTCCTGGACCAAACAGGGGCTGCCTCAACACAATTAAAAGGTTGAGTGCAGTCTGCAGGCATTCCAACCGGAGCACTGTGCAGAGCTCTCTGTAGCAAACACACTATTCTACTAAGCTACCCGGTGAACAGATTCATTTCACTGCTTTCTGCTTTCTTTTGCTGTGGCTAAAGGCTCCTAGCTGTTCTATGTTAAGATATGACCCCTCACATTGTTTATCAGGCAGCTTTCCATATGATAGTTTCTAGTTCAGAAAAAACAGCGAAGGCTGCAGGGAGTGATGCAAATCTAAGGTCGGGAATGCATCTGTTAAGGAATGTCATTGTCACTTCAGAAGAAAGATCCTACCTCGAGATTTGTGCTCCTCCTACACTTCATACTCTCATCTTTCAACTGTGTTTCCCCAGGAGGCGCACACTTAATGAAAGGTTGTGGATGCATACAGAGCGGAAGAGTGACAGGATTCTAAAAAGGCCTAAGTTCTTTCTAAGAATGTTTTATTAATACTACACTGTGTGCATTGGCTTCACATAAGGCAGACAGTACAAGCAATCGAGCGCCGAGATGCGGATCACGATACAGTGAGCTACACACTGTGAGCAAGTGCAATATTTCATCGGTGCCCCCTGGTTAAATAAAAAACGTCATTAGGTTTATCGCTTGAAGAGGAGAGAAAGAGCGCGTGAGTGCTGAAACAGGGGGACCACGGAAGCCAAGGAGGGTCCCTTCAAGTTCTCAGACAAGGTTTTCAGAGCCATGAAGAGATGGGTATGATAAAAAAAACTTGCAAGCAAGTTAAGCGGGGCTACCCGCCACTTCAAGGCCTCTTCAATTATTATCTGTGAATTAAAAAAATCTACTTGTGCTATTATTATTTAAAAACATGCAGTTTTAGGACTAAACTGCAGCAAAGCAGCAAACATTAAGAACCCCAAAAGCACTATTTAATTAGAGTGACGTTGACGAATTCGGAAAGTAGATCATCTTGTCTCACGGGCCATCTCTTGTAATAAGTCTTCCTGGGTCTGTTCTGTGGGTGTGCCCACTGTCAGTGAAAGGCAGTGCTTAATTCGTTTTAGAATGAGGGTCGGTGCCCACAAGTCTGCTCAGAAGGCCGTGGTCAGGTCAGGTAAATATCGGTGCACTGAATACCAAGGCTGGGTAGCCTTGAATCCACCTCGTGCCCTTTTCCTTTAATTGTAGAACTCCCTTTGGTGAAAATCTCTCCTCCTTTCTCTTCTTAGGAAACAAGGATTGTAAAGAGGTTAAATCGAGCACAATGATGTCACCCAGACATAGAGATGTGATGCATATGCACATGCAAATGACTGGCTTGCCAGTTCTTGACGGTCTCATCTTAAACCTCGGGTCAGACAGCCAGGTACTGATATATTGCAAAAGTGGTATGTTTAAGAAAGAGGAGCCAAAAATGTTTTTAAAATGCCCGCCCTTCTGAGTCCCGAAGCTCCGACCCCTCAATGTACAAGCAGCTACTGCGCACAGGGTATGCTGTACCATTTTGTCCGTTTACTTCTTGGCTTACTTTTTATTCTGCTTAGTAGTAATTACCTCTCTTTTTTAGTTTCACAATTCGGTAAGGCACCCGGGAGTGGTGGTGAAGGAGCAGTAATGTTTCCATCTCCCAGTACAACCCATCTGCCTTCTGACATGGAGAAAAGATCGGGCTTTTCGCCCCACCACTAATTTCTTAATCAGGACCTTTACTATTCAGCTTCGGAATATTTTCTACCTCCCCTGCCTTTCCCACTTTGGGACCGGCAGGGCTAGCTCCATTCAACCGGCCATCATCCTCCTCATTGTTTTCTTTCTGTGTTTCTTTTCAGCTAATGGCGTAATTTGCTTAACTTTTCCATCCAAAGACTATCACTCATTTGTTCATTGTCTGTCCCCTCTCTCTCCCTCTCTCTCTCTCACTCTTTCCTTTACCTCTTATACAGATATATTTTCTCTATCACTGTTTCTTTTTTTCCTACTCCTTTTTGCTCCACGTTTTTCAACATTGCCTGGTTTCTTTCTTCATTAATTCCCCAGATTCATTCCTTACTTTCCTGTTGCCTCCCTCACTTCCATCCTTCCTTCCTTCCTTCCTTCCTTCCTTCCTTGCTTCCTTGCTTCCTTCCTTCCTTTCTTCCTTCCTTCCTTCCTTCCTTCCTTCCTTCCGTCACTTCCCTCCCTCTCCTCCCTCCCTTCCCTGCTTACCTTCCATTCCTCCCTTCCCCAGTCCTTCCTTCTTTTCGTCCTTTAATACTGGGTAGACGGAAATTGCTATAAATCTTCTGAGAAGGGGCTATAAAAAAACCGGCTCAGCTTGAAATGGGGATATCATATGGATACTAAAAGTCAACCATGTCTCTTAACATCAAATTAGCCGTGTGAGGGCCAATCACAATTAGTGGTCTGCTGTATTGCCACTCTCCCCCTCTAGGATGACTACCACACCTCCTGATAAGCTTTATCTCAAAGCCTGCAGCAAATACAGAAATGTTTCCCACCATGATCCACTTTAATGTATAAAATGAAAGGCTTCATTAGCTTTCTTCTTCTGCCAAATCTCCATTGCTCATAACTCACCACATTCGCGGCCGCCCCTGCCAAAGTGGCAGTGCGAGCCGGAGGAGGGAGATGGGGAAGAAGGGCAGGGATAGTAGATTGGGGACAAAATAAAAGAATACATAATGAAAATAAACTTACCTGATCGCTGCCGATGTCCGCTCCCTTGCACTCTTACTGCTTCTACGGCCAGTCATGATGCTGCAGGCAATTCCTGGGGGTGGGTCCAGGGGGATTAAAATAAAACGATAATAAAATGGGTTAGAAACCTGTTTTAATTTCGTTTTATTTACGGGTGGTGGCAGCGGGGCCGGCACTCCTCCTCCCTTATGGATGGGCCGCCGCTCCCTCACCATGATATTTCTTCCCTAGGACATTTGTGGGAAAGTCAGGGGTTGGTTTTTCATTATTACTGCCTTATTATCAATAAGTAAGCTCCCAAAGTTAAACACCCACTGCAAAGTTTTGGAGTAACCATTAAATAATTGCTCTAGGTCTGGCTTTGCCTTTCATGCTTCTGAGGATAATTAAATGAGTGCTCATGTCTACGAGTGGACTATGCCAATTCTCTACTGACTGGACTTCTCAAATTCACCTTGCCCCACTAATGGCAGTGTTACACTCCACTGCACGATTTGCCTCGGGAACAAAACATTTTTGGTCATATAACTTCCATGTGGCTCATTGTGCATTGGCTACCTAAAGAAGCAAAAGCCTTTACAAGGTGTGGTGCATTACACACAAGGTTCTACGCACCCCTACCCCACAGGCCCTGCAGCAAAGCTGAAGATGTCCTCTACCTTCAGAAGAAAGGCTTCGGCCACAGAATTACAAAAGGCTTGATTGCAAACAGTAGCTTGAGGAGGAGTAGCCGAAGTAAGATTTTTTACTATAGACACTAATCCCTTTGAGAAGTTCGCTGACATCTCATTTGTTAGTGAAAAAAAGAGTTTTTGCCTTGCAGATCATGGTTTTGTACTTTGACAGACAGGTATTGTATTTGCCATTTTCACTACTACAGTGATTTATAGGCCAAGATTGTTCTTGCCTTCTGCAGGCCTGTTTTAAAATCCCTATTTCCGCGAAGAACCAAGGGGCATTAGTAGTAAAACATTTATCATCCTGAAATCCACAACAACCTTTGTCAGTATCCCAAAGCTATATAGTGTATTGATTTATACCTGATGTCCAGCTACCCTAAACCATCCCCTTCAGTAAATCCTTCCCTTTCATTTCCTCTAAATTTTAATATTAATCAATTGGCGCCCCGTCACTCTTCCTAGCTGGATCTGCATCAGAGAGATCTGCCATCTTCCACATGTCTGCACATACCTGTGAGAGGGAAGTGACTACCAGGTGATAGCACAATAGTGTTAAAACATATTTAACCACTTCCTTCTCTCTGTCACACAATGAGTAGGGTGGAAAGAGGGCATCTGACCATCCACCATTCTGCCACCTTTCTCACATCTATGCAAGTCCAAGTAGATTTTTGCGCCCAATAAATCGGGTCTCTGGAGACCTTGGTGAGGCGTGTATGACAGGAGAAGTCAATGATTTCATAGCCCTGGTGTTAGAACTGTGAAAAAACGTTTTGCTGTTCAATGCAGTGACTTTCAGTGACTTTACAGCATTGAGTTACCAGGATTTGATTTACTGTTTCACACTGCAGACTTCCTTTAGAACAATATATACATTTATAGATGAATAACCATGAATAAAAAGGTTTCTTTCCACTGCTGGGTTCCAAACAACATCACATAGACAACAAGAGTGAAGCTGGAGTTGGTGTGAAGTCACTTGGAACCTCATGGTGGAAAAGTCCACATTATTGACAGCTCCCCATCTATACCTTTGAGCTTTGTATGGCAGCCAAACCATTTTCCCCTCCTAGAAAGGGGTAAAGGAGCATTGATGTATTTGTGTATAACATGACATTACCTTCCTTTGTCTAATCATGTGATGTACATTTAAATTTATATTTATTCGATGCCCTCCCTCAACCACGCTCTGGCCATCCTCCTTTTACCGGCATCAAAATAAACACATACCTAGTGTTGTGCCAGAGGACATAGGTTCCTGCCAATCCAGTGCCTCTACAAAATATGAGAAACGACCCATGAAAATGTCCAAGCACAAGAAAGAAATCTTCTAATTTATAGAGTGATACGGTCGTGCCAGGCCTGGGAGCTAGAATCAATTTCAACTTCCTTGTTCAGCTCCAGTAATATCCTTTCAGAAATTTGTTTTTTTAGGAAAATCCCACAAATCTGTTTTCTCTCCTTGAATGAAACTAATCCCTTGCCCAGCTCGCCTGAAAACCAAATATAGTTGTACCCGTTTAAACCAGTACTCTGTGCTACTACTAATACTACTTTTGTGGAATTGTGTTTGTTCCTAAACGCCTAAGCTGAGTACTTTGCCTCCCCCATATTAAGATCACTCCTGAGTGATTCAGTGAAGGACCTGTGGCATCATCTGCCTTCCAGAGGTCCTTGTCTGGCTTGGGAGCCATCAGTGAAAATGTAAACAACCAGAAGTGTCTTCAATATCGCTACATCTGTGACCACCGCAAGAAGTGATGACTAGGCCAGGGTGAAATTTTAATTACGCCAGCATCATTTGTGTAATTTTGCATTATCCTCATTACACAAAATCACTGAAATTACACCATTACACCACATTGCGTAATTATGAGTCATCCGTTCAAGGTAAAAACTTACCACTAACACACGCAAACCACATGCGAACCATATGAGCGAAGAATATGAGCGGCTGTTGTTCGTGGTCTTTTTGTATTTTGCGATATTTTTAGCAAGAAATGCGTCCTTGTGTCAAAGATTGACATGAGCACACATTTCACAAACCTCTTCAGTGCCCCGCCCTTTCCACGCCCTGTGCCGGGCGTTTCATTAGCGGGCGGGGTTCATGACGAGATAGTCTCGTCATGGGCACAGCGCAACCGCGCTCCATGACGAGACTATCTCGTCATGGGCACTGAAGGGGTTAAAATATAGTGATAAAGGATGGATTTACATTATGTGTAATTACATGTCATTTCGTGTAATTTTGCTCAAATTTCGCGTCATTACTCCAAAACAATTTTCAGGAATATCACACACCCCTAATGATGACCCAGATGTAGGTGAACTAACCCCAGATGGTAACTTTCCATTGCAAACATTCTTTCTTGTGTCAGTGTAAACTTTGTTCCTTTGAGGGGTTCTCTGCTTCCCACATACATCACTCACCCCCACTCCTCAACTTAGTGTGAAATTGAGAGCAGTAGAACTGACATTTTACCATGGCCTGCAAGGAGTGCTAAGCTACCTTTGAGGCCCCCTCAACTGATCCTATCAAACTGTGCTTGGCTCCTGCAGCTTTGCTTCTCTACCCCCTAAGCTCAACAGCAGGACCCTTAAGTCCACCTTTACTGTTAACTCATTCACATCTGGAAGCTAGGAAGGCTTCTGGTCCCTTCCAGGAGCTAAGTGAAACTCCTAAGAACTTTCAGTCATTGAAACACTCATCTCTGGCTCTGATGTAACCACAATCCAAAGCTTTAATGCCAGAGCATAGCCTTTCAGCTCTTCATCAAACTTGGAACTGTGTTATAGTATACCTGACATAATCTTCACAACACCTCTCACAAGCTGCCCCTTAACTGCTCTCCAGGTTACACATGAATACCTTTAAAGGGCATTGAAGGCCCGGCTTCGGCCTCAGACCCTGTTCCTATGATCCCAGTCAATGTGGAATGCATGAGGTTTCACTGATTGTAATGTTACTTGGTATATCCAACTTGAGGATGGAAAAAGTCTGGCCATCATGCACATCAGTGTAGGGTTCTGGTCCAGCAGATCCCAGGGAACTAGACTAGGTGTCACCTTGCTATGAATATGTTTCCATGAAAGCTTGAAAAACTGTGCTTGTAGGACCTGCATTTCTCCAGGCCATTCATGGATGTGGGTTTGAAGGGCCTCAAAGAATATGCACTAAAGGAAGGCAAGTCAAAAAACACTTCAACTAAAGAAAGGTCCATCCTTGCATACTGATCGCGCTGTTTTGAACTCTGGTAAAGTCCAAATATGGTATGTGAGCTCTTCAATAAAGCATTTTCTGTATGCACATGTAAACATGTTCTTCACTTACTGAATTGCTATATGCCTATTCCTGATAATTGCAGAATATTGTACCAATGTGTAAAATGTTCTCATTTCCTTAAGAAATTCCTTCCTGCACACCATTTTTTGACACAAAATCTGGACATTTAGAAAGGAAACACCTGCTGATACATGGTGCAATGAGTCCACCCATCAGACACCTAACCTGTCACACCAGCTTCGCTGGATCCTACTTAACCCTGGGCTCCCTATTTGGAACCACATTTCTATCATCCAGGGATGACATAGAATGCAGTGGAGAAATGTGCAAATATTGTATACAGCATTCCTTAAATGATCTCCCATAGCTTCCAACAAGAGGATGTTGCCCTTTGAGACCACCATCTATATATTTTCTGAGGTACCCACTAGTACCCAATGGTGTGCTAGGTAACCAAGGGACATTCAGCATGCCGATTACAGTGTCTTCTCTGCAGTTTGACACTTCCTATAGAAATGAGTTTCCAGAGGAGATAGCTATCACTGCTGCAGCACATGTAGCAGGTGGGACCAGGACCACCTAGATGTCTTTGACTCCTAAACTGGAGATATTGGCTTTGGCACCCATGACACTTTTGCTGTCCCATTGTTGGCCATATGTTTGCAATAGGAAAGGTTCACATTTTAATAAATGGGTGCGTTGCTACCACCGTTTCTGTAGGCTGGTCAGTATTTCATTGCTATTTTGACCTTAGATACACATACATATGTCAGTAGAGGGGTCGGAGTGCTTTCAGTCAGTGTCAATCCCACCATCACGGAACAGTGTAACGCGCTTTTCGAATACATTATCATGCAATCTACGGCGTCTCATCCCGGCCATGTCAATGCCGGGCTAGTACCGCGGGGTTATGAACACAGTGGGCTGTTTAAATGCTCGTCACAGTCCATTATCGCGTGAGAATAGCGGTTTATTTTGCATTGAGCGCGTGTCATTTTCAGTCTCGAGACAGCAGCTCGCGCGGCGGACACGCAGGCATTTGCTGAATCGATGCGTTGTGATTAGACGCCTCAGTGTCCTTTGCAGTGTTTCCTGCATTCCAGAATTGTTCCAATGACCTGCCAGGCTCACAGGGCCCACGCACCTGCCTCCCGGCCTCAAACGCAGGGGGGTTCACCGGCAGAGACCTCCTCCCTGAGGAATACACATAATTGCCGCGTTACAGACTGGAAAGCAGGTCGAAGATTCCTGCTCTGTCTGAAGAGGTGATAGTCGGCTTTCTGACCCGTCACTTCATCCGAAACCAATATACAGCTGTCGCCTGCAGATAATTAACTGATCAATCTGACGGAGATCTAAGAGGAGAGCTTCGCTTTCCTAGAAGTCAGTGTGAAGAAACATGAACACTTATAATTTCTAATTTTCACTTGGCCAAGACATGTGGGGGCAAGATCTCGCTGAGCGTTGTCGCACAAGTAGCGGGCTTGTGACCAAGAAAAGGAGATTTTTGTGACAGGCAGGTGCCTCAGAAATGTTGGTAAAAATAGGGCTGCTAATGGACAGTAATGCCCAACTTTCTGTGACACCTGCGTGCCTGGCAATCTCCCGCATTCCGCTGTGCCACCCCTGCTGAAACTCTATAGCTTATATCTGCTATTTTTGCAAGGATGAGAACACAGCCACATGAAAGATGGAACGAAGGTTTATTTCAATAGTTAGGGGCTCATTACGATGGCGGACAGACTTAAGTCCGTCCGCCATCTTCACGGGAATCGGGACCGGCCGCCTATATGGCAGCGGTCCCACCCATGGAATTACAATGCGACCGCCATGGTGGTGGTCGCATTAGGCATGTTTACCATTGCCGCAGTGATAAAAATGCAGGTTTTGCATTTCCTGCACTACGTCGGAGGCACCATGCGGTGCCTGCCACATGGTGCAGGGAAAAGTGCAGAAGGAAAGTGCCCCTGCTGAAGGGGGGCCCGCAACGTGCCCCCAAAGTCAATCCCCGCCAGCCTTTGATTGGCGGGTGAGCCGTACTGAAAGGCTGGCGGAGATGAAGCATCCTAATATGGCGGACGGTGTCTGCTAGGCACCGCCATCATTCTGGGTATGCTTTCCGGGTCCGACAGGCAATCATACCGATTGCCAGTGTCGGACCCGTGGCGTACGGATTTCCCATCCGCCAGCAAACCGCCCGCCATCCTAATTTGGTGGCAGAGAATAGCTGCAAGTTGGCGGTGAATCCGCCACCGGCAGGCTGCCAGTGACGGATTCACCACTATCGTAATGAGCCCCTTAGTCTCTGCAATATAGCAACACAAAATACCACTCGCACTAAACTTGACCAACTGTCAACTGCTGCTGTTCTATCATGAAAATACATTTTAGCACACAGTTCATTTATTCCATATCCCCACTCCACGTGCTTCGCAAGACTCAAATACAACACTCACCACACAGCTCCACCACACAATTACAATACCCAGCCCATCGTTTATAACAGCACCTATTCACACCAAGATGCACTATCCCAAAACAAAATCATCAAACCTCTTGGAACGCTTGAATTCCCACAATCCATGTCTGATCGCACATTTGTATTCCTGAAAAACAAAATATGGCACATTAAATGGCTCATACTCGAACTTGCAAGGACTAGACTGGTCTGACCTAGAAGATTCACTACTGCCAGCACCACTAGCACCATCATCCATCAATCAAAGAAAACATTACACACCTCTTGCGTGCTGTTACCCTGAACTACATCCATGCCCACTTCTCCTGACAAAATGAGCCCATGTGAAGAATCCAAACTCTACCATCCTCTTACCTGGCCACATATCTTACAACGTGTAACCACCTTCTGTGGGTCCAACCAACCCAACACAAGTCTTTACCTACTAAGCTGTTTTTTTAACTGGACAGCAAACATGTATCAGCCACAATCCTATGTTGTATGGCTCCTGTCACACACATGCAGATGTAAATGTAAAATGTAAATCCAGTATTTGTAAAGCGCGAACAGCTACCTGAAGGCATCCCTGCGCTGGGGGCCGTCAGGAAGATTAAGCAAGCTATTGCCCAGAGTCACATGGTGCTGGGCTGACCTGCCGCCGGGGATTGCACCGTGAGCCCCAGATTCCAGCATCAGTCATCCTGGCCGTGGCGCCACACCTGACTGGTAATGCCCCTGACCAAAGGGTGGAAGGGACAGCCAATAATGCCCATGACCAGAGATGAATAAGAATGAGGCTATGCGCCTGTGACAAGCAATGACAATTTGAATGCAGCTTGATGCACTCATTCAGCACCCTATTGAAACTTTCTTTCTGCTTTTTGTCTCATGGTGGTATGCCACATGCCTTCACAACTTCTCAAAATAATTTTGCTCTTTCTTTGAAGTAAACTGTGCATATTATCCTAAAAAATCTCCTCCGGTACACATAACCTGGAAAAACCATCCACCTAAAATCTGATCACTGCCTCTGTGGTGACCCTAACTACCATATGCAATCTCTGTCCACATAGAGTAGTAATCAGTCAAAAATCAGAATACAACTGCTTTTGACAAAAGAATAGAAATGGACCCATCAAGTCAATTGCCAACTTCTATGAACCTTTTGGCAATCTCATAGATCCTGCCTGAAAATTGCAAGCCTTTGATAGACTTATCACTCCTATAACACACCTCACAAGCTCTCAACCACAGCTTCCAGAAATACTCTTATTTTTTAACTCAAAATCCCACCTCAGCCTCCCTGAACATCTTCAGGAAGACCCTCAAGACCTGGCTCTTCGGCTAAACAGATCTGCGGACCTCTCCCTCCAGCGCCTTGAGACCCTCACGGGTGAGTAGCACGCTTACAATTCCCTGATTGATTGATTGATGACATAACATGGTAATATCTCTGTGAAGGCCTTCGTGGGGTGCAATTTTATCTTCCTTAATGATGAACTCATTGTTTGCCATCAGTTTATTCCTGATGTTACTACACATAGCACAATTTCCTTTCTGTTTTTCTCAATATGCCACCCTTTTGCCTAGTACACTTCAACTTTCCTCAATGCATATATTTTTCCATTTCCTGTATCCACTAACTCTCTGTCAAGATACGTTTATCAAACTCACCAACACCTTTCTACACATCCATGCATGTGATCACAACCTCAGACTCCTCAACTCCTCTGTAATTTCATTATAGGGGTAGGTGTGTCAGTCTTGTAGTGCAGGACACTAGGGTAACAGTTGGGCTTTATAAACCTATTTCATTATCATCATCATTTTCCCCAGAATCAATTCTCAGAGTTAAGCTAGGCAGACCACCCTCTTATCCATTCATCGTACCAGGCATATGCTCAATAACAAAATAATGAGTTTGTAACTTTAAAGCTGGTCATGCAAGATGTAATCAAACAATTACCTCTTCTAGGAGCCAGCACCCTCTTTTCAAGGCCCAATGACACTGCTATCGTATGTGTTGTACTATCGTAAGATGCCAAGGGTGACCTGAAGTGTCCCCGCCAACCATGAATTTACCCCGCCCCAGTATGAGAAAAGGCACTCCTTACAGCGCCTGCAAAACCGGAAAGAAAGTAAAAAACTTTGCACACATCAGAAAAAGCGGAACTACATTATCCTAAAATAATCTATACAGCATCTAAAAGAGGAGTGGGTGAGAGGAAAAGCACCTGCGACCTCGCCCATCACCACCCCAGACTGCAGCAAGATTACCTCTCGACCAGATGGGATGAGGCTGTGCAGCTTGCGGTCATGCCACCCAAAGAGGAGAGGTTTACCAAGTGACCAGTAATCTTGCAATGTGCCCGGTCCCACCTTGGCACTCCATAAATGCCAGATTAACTTCCTTTCAAACTGTAGATGACTTCTGAAAAGACGAATGTCCACAACTGCATATTGCAGGAGCACGTTTTTCATTTTTGTTTCAGCCAGAATACCCCTGTTTTGATATTTCTGATTATTCCTTGTCCACAGTACCACTTGGAAAACAGTCACATTGGCCCTCCATCGAAAGACTAGACTGCGGCTGGGAAAAAACAAACTAAAATGTTTCTCCCAGTGTGATTGTTAGAAATGGGGGTCTCTAGCTGGCAGAGGTAGGTACCTTTGTCCAAATAGGGACCCTTTCATTTTTTCAGGGTAAGGGGGATACACACTTTAGATAACCCCTGCTGACCCCCTTGGTAGCTTGGCATGAGCAGACAGGCTTATTTCAAAGGCAATGTGTAAAGTATTTGTACCAACACTCACAGTACCACAGTGATAACACCACAAATGGACACCACGCCCATTTAGAAAAATAAAGTATCTTTATCTAAACTTTAACAAGACCAAAATGGAAAAAATCCAACATACAAGTATTAAGAAAAATAACTTTCAAAAGGTTTTAGCAACTGAGTCCATAGAAAACGATGAATACGTGATTTCTTGCAAAGTACCTGTCGTTGCAACAAAATTCTCCATGCCAAACATCTGCAATGATGGGAAGTGTCGAAAAACAAAGAGATTTGTGGTTTCCTGAGACGTCCGTGGAGAGATACGACAGTTCTGCTGGACACAGGGGAGCGGTGCGTTGGGTCCAGTCTGTAGGGGGAAGCGATGCGCTGATTCTGAGATGATTCCGATCCGCGGGTGATGCGTTGGGGAAAACTTGACGCACAGGGACGATGCGTGAAAAACCAGGATGCGTCGGTGAACAATGCGGCGGTTGTGAGCAGCGCTGTGTCGATTTCTTCAGCCGCGATCCCTCGATGCATTGATTCTTGTAGTAGTGATAAGCGTTGCGTCAGTTTCAGCAGCGGCGTGGCAGTGCAGGGAGATTATTCTCGCACCACGGCGTTGCTTTGGAAAAACTGTCGCAAGAAGAGCGATGCGTTGATTTTCTTGTTGTTGCGTTGCTTTCCAGGTCCCAGTAGCAGAAACAACCCCTAGAGGCCACACACAGCCACAGGCACTCCTGGCAGGTCAGAACTCCCAGCATGGAAGTCTTGGGATGAAGTCGTTGTGTTTCTACGACTTCAAAACAGGAGGCATGCTCTACTCAAGCCCTTGGAGACTTTCCTCAAGCAGGGTACACAGCACACAGCAAAGTCCTTTTCCTTTCCTTGACAGAAACAGTAACTGCAGGACAACCCCAGACACACAGCAAGGGCAGTACTTCTCAGTTTCTCCAGCTCTTCTCCTTGGCAAAGGTTCCTCTTGATTCCAGAAGTAGTCTAAAGTTCAGGGGTTTTGGGTCTGATACTTATACCCCAAAATGTCTTTGTTTTCTTTGCTCAAGGGGCTCTGAGCCCAGTTCAAACCAGTTCTGGGGGGGCACTCTGCAAGTGCATGACAACATCCATTGTCAGTGTGAGCCTTGGCTCCAGACACACCATAGGTAGGCGGAGCCAGCATTGTGGAAGGCAGGCACAGCCCTATTCAGGTACAGGTGCTACTCCTCCCACCACTCCAAATGCAGATCAGACCTATCCAACCTAGTGCTGACTCATTCAGGAAAGGCAGGACACACATCAACCCCCCCCCCCCACCCCCCGGGTCGCTGTCTGAGAGAATGCACCTCCCCAGCTCCTGTCACTTCAAAACTAGACAGTCAATACCCAAACAGGCAGAAGCACACAGAAGGGTAAACAAGAAAATGCCTACTTTGTAAAAGTGGCATTTTCAAACGCACAATTTAAAATCCATCTTCAGTAAAAGATGTGTTATTAAATTCTGAGTTCAGAGAGCCTAAACTTTATTTTTGGATCTTATCCCCATGGGAAGATATGCGTGTAAAATGCCACAAAGCATTCCCCATTCTGTCCTATGGGGCAAAATAGCCTTTCAATAGTGATAAACGAAACTGGCAGTATTTCACTATCAGGACATGTTACACACATCAGAATATGTCCTACCTTTACATACACTGCACCCTGCCCAGGGGGGTGCCCTGGGCCTCCCATAGGGGTGTCCTACATGTAAGAAAAGGGAAGGTTAGGGCCTGGCAAGTGGGTGCACTTGCCAAGTCGACATGGCAGTTAACAACTGTGCACAGACAACATAGTGGCAGGTCTGAGTTACTTTTTCAGAGCTACTCATGTGGGTGGCACATCAGTGCTGCAGGCCCGCTAGTAGCATTTGATTTACCAGCCCAGGCACACTTAGTGCACTTTACTAGGGACTGACCAGCAAGTCACATATGCAAATCATGGCTAACCAATCATGTTCATAATTTACACAGCAAGCATATGCACTTAGCACTGATTAGCAGTGGTAAAGTGCCTAAAACTAACAACAACAGGTAAGGAAAAAATAGGAGGAAGAAGCAAAAAGTCCAACTGTGATCTTGAGGGCGGATTGCCCGTTGAACCTTTCTGTAGGGCTGTTTGTTTGGTAGCTGTGTTCCATACAAGTTACAGGGTACATTGTAACCCCGCAAGATGATTGCTGTAAGTAAATATGCCCTTTGGTAGGACTGTGTGCAAACCCTGCTGTGTAATGTGGATGTGGCAGTCTGCTATGACCTTCCTGTAGCCTCTTGCCTTTTGTGCATCATGAGAAAGAGAATCCATATACCTTACTGCATACCCAGAAGTCCCAAGAAGAGCAGGAGAAAGTTTGAAAAACCTGAAGAGGAAGGCACATCATAGGTGATGTTGTTTTGCCTGGTGGAATGCTTTTGAAAGTGTCAAAAATAGCAAAGTTAAAAATTCTTGGATTAAATAAATTGACTCCCAACACATTGCTGTAATAAACCTCAGAGGTAAGTGATAGTGTCATGCTGAGAGTGAGTCTGTGCTTTAGTGTTAGGATTAGAGTTATGGTTAGAAGTATATTTACAATGGGTGCTGGATTTAGGATTATGATTATGGTTAGGTTTGGGATCAAGGCAAGTGTCAAGCTTGGGTGTAGGATTAGGGTTATGTTGAAAGTTAAGGTTGAAGACAACATTAGGTTTAGGGTTTAGGTTTGTTACTGGTAATTATAGAAATGAGTTATTTTGAGAATTAGGTTTAGCATTCATTTCAGGGTCAGCGTTATGTCCTGTGGTGTGATTGATGTCAGTGGCATGTGCATGAGCTGATAAAGCACCAGTGACTGCTACTGAGCTCAGAGGAAGATTGGCTGCTCCTGGTGGGTAGCAATGTCAGATATATGTTTCCAGTAGCTGAGGTTAGTCTTAATGTAATCAACCTTTGGGGTTGGATTTGGAGTTATCATTTCTGTTGGCTTTCAGTTAAGGATTGGAATACAGGATTAGACGATGATCGGATTGTGAACATTTGGAAAGAAAATGGTAAAGAAAAGAACCCTAATATTTTGGACCCCAGGATTATTTTATCAGGATCAAGCTAAACATGATTATTTTTGCATAAAATGTTTTGAACCGTTTTTGTTCATGACTGTCTTGGGCTAGAATAAGCATTCTGGCTCAGCCATTTCTTTTAGCTGAGCCATGGCCAGGAGCCCTTAACTTAATGGCGCTCCAATATTAATTTGAGCTGTTTTGAAAATGTACTGTCTTCAATGGGCCAGCACATCAAAGTGTTTTGGCTCAAACAAAGGCATGTACTGACCAGCGACTGTTTTTCCTGGATATTATGGAAGCTGGAAGTTATCTGTGTCACTTGGGCTGCGAACAACCAATACTAAAAAAACGCATCAAGGTCGCTGCTGCTCTGCCTGCCTGCCAGGTTGGTTATGTAAAAACAAGAAAAATCGCCTTACAGTCACCCTGCTTCTGCTGTGCCAAACACAGTGAGTCATGACTGTGTCTTACAAGACGCCATGATGACTGACAAACAGAGAAGGTGAAAAAGCTCTGAAGTGGTTACTCTGCCTGACAAGCCTGCTTGACTGCAACAGTGGGTACTTTGGGCCTCATTTACAAGAAAGTGCCACAACGCGGCACCGCATGACCTTTGGCAGCGCCACGCTGCAGCACTTTCAAAGCACAGGGATGCAACATATTTTCAATAATATGTCACATTTGTGTGCTTTCCCCTGTGTACAATTGGCTGCCATGCCCCGACGCAAGCACCCTTGCACCATGGTGCAAGGATGCCTGCGTCATGGGTATGATTGTTTATGTGCAGGAAGGTGTCACTTCCTGCACATAAACAATCTGAAATGGTGTTTGTCAGCTTATGTGTGTGCTGCATTAGCACACATAGAAGTTACAAAATGTTGTTTTTTAAATGATTGTGCATGAAGGGACACCTTCCTGTACATGAACAATCACCAAAGTTGATTTTATCGTTCTATGTGTGCTAAAGAATGCAGCACACAGAGAAAAAACCAGGAGAAATGAATACATTTCTCCTCGTTATGCCTCCGGGGAGGCGTAGCATTCAGACTCATTTCCAGGTTTACGATTGCTCATAAATCTGGAAATGTGTCAGGTTACATGGGTGTTGCATGGGAACACCCTCAGCAACACCCATGGAACGCCCCTTCCACACAAAGTGCTGCGTGTAAAGTGACCGTATTTACAAGGACAGGAAAAGCCACGCTGGGTGGCTTTTTCTGTCCTTGCAAATATGGGGCTGAAAAATGTACAGCCGGTGCGTCACAAAACGTGATGCACCAGTGGCGCAAGGAGCTTGTAAATAAGCCCCTTGTTCCCAATGAAACAGTGCATTCTCCCTCCCACTGCTGCAGCCCACATTCTCTGGCCAATGTTGCTTTGCCGGAGGGGGATCATCCCTTCTGCTGTATGCAAGAGTTGTCCTGAGCCACACTGCATTAGTCCCTCCACTGACCCTTCTGGGCTGTGCAGATGTCACACAGCCGGCTTTCTCGTCTGTCTCTGGATAAAAAACCAGAGCAGGAGCTTCATTTCTGACGTTCTGCCTATATGGACCAGGTTTACAGTCGACATCTTGAAGATAAAAAGAGCCTAATCCACCCCAGCAACTAGGGAACTCAATCCAGAATTTGAAGCTGTTGAACCAAAATGTGAGCAATGACAGTTGCAGAGGTTTAATCTTCCCAAGATTCAGGGACCTCCTAAATAAATGATGTCCGGGTGTTCTATCAGGGCAATCGCTGGGAGCCCTTTCATCTGCACCAGCTATTTAAATATATCAACTATACAATATTAGGGCCAATGTAGCTGAGGGTTATTTATTTTGACCCTAGCTGAAAGATGGCAGGGCATTATTAGTCCTGGTAGGTGATTGTAACCCCCGAAAGCAATCACAAGTTCCTAGGAAACCTTAATATCACATACGAGACCATCATATAAGGAATGTGCTTGATACATTCTGCTAAATGGTGCTCTCACAGTTTTGTCCGACAGGACAATTGAAGAATAGGGTCATTAAATGAATAACTGTGAATACACAATATGTTTATGGGAAAGCTGTAATATCACCCCTCTAGGTTTATTTGTTTTCAAGCAGCATTTTATGCACTTGACCATAGTCTCATGTTTAAATAAATATAAATGCACATCCTTAAACACATTAAGGTGAGTTCATGGGCTCATCAAGTATGAAACATGTAGTAAAGGTTAACGAGTGCCAGAGATGACTGAGGAATAGGGTTCCTTGCATTAGGGACCATGACAACTTTGCTATGTAAAGGCACTGAACTAATAATTCTGCGGACTACAGAGCAGGAACATATCCTTGAGCTATTTTCTTGCACCTCTCTTAAAAGATTAGGGGTGAAGACGTGTAATTTTCCCTGTTCTCTGTCATGCATTTTGTACATTCATTGTAAGGTGATAATTAAAGTTATTCCTTTCTAACGTAATAACACTGCTGGACATTCATATCTACTTGGTGTGCGATATTCAATTGTCTTATATGGAGTTATAATCATAATTTCACGCTGTGCACAAATGTTTGTTCGCAACGCGCAAATGGATTTCCATCGTCCTCCTCTTTACAACGCACTCATCAATGCATACAAATTTGCTTATGGCAGGAAGCACTCTCCTTTTTTGAACCATAATCTTTGAAGATGATATTTAAAGCTGGAATTAGACTATTGGCCTGCCAAGAGTGAAAAGCAGTTAAACCTAGGCTTCCACATGGCAATTTCATTGTCAAAGTGGGACATGTTGGATAATGTGTTGATCCCTTGTTTAATTATGTTAAATATCAAACTGTGGGCCGTATTATCAAGATCAGCGCAAAAATTGTCGCCGCTTTAGCGGCAGTTTCCTGCCGCTAGAGCGGCGATCATTTTAACGCTTATATTTTTTGTTTTTTGTGTATTTTTTGTCTTCTGGCATAGTTTACTAACCGGGAGGAATTCATATCTAAGGATAATCAAGGGGTAGGATCACCTTTCCTGGAGCACAGGACTGCTGACTGTGGGAAAATCGCACTGAATAGATCATCTGTTGCTCTTATGCCTGTAGAAACACTGTTATTGCACAGAACCACACTTCCATTGGCATGGGGCGAGTATTATAGAAATCTCCTTATGCTTTAATTTAAAACCATGCTCCTTGGGGGAAAGACTCCTGGGGGCCATGCTCCTTGTATTTTCCATTGGGCAGGTTACCTGCACAAGGCTGCCTTCTTTGTTTATGTAAATAACATTTCAGATCAATATACTACATACTTTATGTGTTTATGTGCTTTTTAAGAGAAATGACGAGAGCATTTTGTTCCGGTTTTGAAACAGCTTGGTTCCAGAAGTTGTGGACCTACCTACTTATTGCCCTTAAAGATGAGATCATCATTGGAATTTCTTCATCAGACAATTAACTCCTGGGGGCCATACTCCTTGTATTTTCCATTGGGCAGGTCTGCCTTCTTTGTTTATGTAAATAACTTTTCAGATCAATATACTATGGGGGCATATTATCAAGCCAGGGGATAAAATGATCGCCGCTTTAGCGATAATGGGCTTGATAATATGCTCTATGGAATTCCAATTGAACCCATGTTAAATGTGAAGAAAGCCCATTATCGCCGTTTTAGCAGCAGTTTTCTGCCGCTAAAGCGGCGATAATTTTATCGCCTGGCCTGATAATATGCCCCTATGTACTTTATGTGTTTATGTGCTTTTTAAGAGAAATTACGAGAACATTTGGTTTCAGAAGTTGTGGGCCTACCTACTTATTGCCCTTAAAGATGAGATCATCATTGGCATTTCTTCTGATTTTGGAAAGTGTTAGACCTGTCATCTTTAGGGTGGTCTTCCCCCAAACCTTTTGTCTGCTTCCCTCCTGTTTATGCTTATTCTGTTTCTTGGCCTTAGGATTCTGTGCACTTTACTGCTGCTGAGCAGTGCTAAAGTGCATGTGCTGCTCCCCTAAACATGGTAACAGTGTATACACAGCTGGCATATTAACCTACTGGTAAGACCCTTATAAGGTGGTATACAATATACCCAGGGCCTGTAATATAAATGCTACTAGTGGGCTTCCAGCACTGATTGTGCCACCCACACAAGTAGCCTTACAAGCCTGTCTCAGGCCTCCCATTGCAGGGCCTATATATTCACTTTACTGCCACTTTGACTTGGCATATAAAATTACTTGCAAAGTCTTAAGCTTTCCTTTTATTACACATAAGTCACCCCAAGGTAGGCCCTAGGTAGCCCATAGGACAGGGTGCTGTGTAAGTAAAATGTAGAACATGCACTTTTAAGTTTTATATGTCCTGGTAGTGACCAACGCCCAAATTCTTTTTCACTACTGTGAGGCCTACTCCTCTCATAGGTTAACTTTGGGAATTCCTTAATACATTTTTAAGTAAGCCCAGGAGGAGTTGGCGGAGTTCCACGGAGTTGGAAAAAAACTCTGTGGAACTACGCTCCACTCCGCTCCACCCTTCCTAATTTATTTATAACAAAAAAAGGCACTTACTTGCTGTGGCTCCCCCCGGCTGCTCCCTCCTCGCCATTGTCTCTCTCTCCTCCTCGTCCTCACCGTTCTCGTCCACGCAAACGTACAACGTAGGGGTTTGCGTGGACGAGGACAAGGAGGAGAGAGAGACCACGGTGAGGAGGAGGCAGCCCGGAGACCCCACAGCAGGTAAGTGCCTCTTTTTGTTATAATTAAATTTGGGAGGATGGAGGGGCCTGCTAACTCTGCTCCGGAGTTGGAGTTTTGTCTGAACTCCACATTCTCAATATAGCGCGGAGTAGGCAAAACTATATAAACCCCGCTGGTGGGGTGGAGTTCTCCACCCGGGGTTCCTTTTAAGATGCAATTCCATATTATAAAGGAGCAGCTACATCATATTTTATATCTTTGGAATAGTAATGATAAATCCTCTTTACTGGTAAAGTTCGATTTAACATTACTGTTTTTAAAAAGCCGCTTTTGGAAAGTGGACATTTCTCTGCTCTTACTCTTCTGTGTGCCTGCAGCCTGCCTCCAATACACTTCTGGGGTCGGTGACAGCTGCAATTTGTGCATTCCCTTTCGACAGCCACAAACACATAAAGGTTTGATGTCTCTGAGTACTCATCTGCATTCATCTGCGTTCTGATGTCTCTTCCTGAGCAGAAATGGAGGTGGAGCTGACACACTTGAATAGGCAGTATCCTGTTTCTCACACAAAGGGCTGATTACACCCTACTGATAGTCTGGAGCAAGGGCTGGGATGAAAGAACCTGGGTGCACATCAAAGAAACATATTTGAAGTCACCCCACTTCAAAGCCACAACTGGCTATGAGTACTGGGTCTCTGACCCTACCAAGACAGTACACTACTATAACTGTGAAGAACTCTGCCAGGAAGAAGAACTGCTGTGCTGCTACAATTACTAACACTCTGCTGGACTGCTACTCTGGAAGAACTGCGTTTCTGTTCTGATGTGCTGCCTGTTGCCAGCTTCTTGCAACCCTCTGCCCAGCTGAGGAAAGGACCGGACCCATCTCACTTGAAGCTAGAGTAACACCAAGGGAATGCTGGCATGCCCCCTGTTCTGAAGTCCTAGGGACATCAAACACATCCAACAACATTTCAACAGCACCTGGACTCGGCCATCTGTGAACCTGACTCCCAAAGTTAAACTTGCACTTTTGTGTAAGTTTACATTTCCTTGAAATTCATTAAATTGCATTGTAATTGTAAGCGTATGAGTGCAGAGACTCTGCAGTCAGGGTGGAGAACTCCACACATAAAAAGATAGGCATGTTTTATGTATGGAGTTCA
Organism: Triturus cristatus; assembly: GCF_964204655.1. NCBI lineage: Eukaryota > Metazoa > Chordata > Amphibia > Caudata > Salamandridae > Triturus > Triturus cristatus. Next base: position 850,239,670 of record NC_140590.1, read on the forward strand.
TTGCAGTTTTGTGAATTCTCAACAAACATAAACTTACACAACACTATAATTTCACCTTTGTATATCAGGCCCTGTGAGTCCCTGCCCGGCCAAGTGCTGTCAACCCAGTCCTGGGCCCTTTGGAAGGGAGACTTTCTGTGCTGCAACTCTCTGCTCCAAGGCATCACCACCGTTGCACCGATTGGCACCTGAAGACAACATATCTCCAGCTCCTGCACTGCTCCATGACAAAGTCCCCTCCAGGGGCACAACTCGATGAAGGCGCATCGCCCATCTTCAGTACTGCTCAACGCCAAATCTTTCATAATCGTTTAAAAATCCTTCGCATTTACAACCCGCTGTCAGGAAGTTGTAAGCTCTTGCTGGGATACACACTTACAAACATCTAAACAGGGCTACAGCAAGACATTTTGGGCCACTGTTACTGAACTCAATTCCTGTTTCAGGCCCTCTACCACAATTTCTTGCCATATCACCAGCAGCAGCTGGGAGGAACATTTTAAGGGATTTTACGCTGCCCCTTATTCAGGAGGCCATTTTCAAGTTCCCCAAATGTTAGTGGCACATTTTTACACAACTTTTCCGGAGGTCGAGGCTGAGATCCATCAGAGCCCAGGTGACAAAGCACCAGGTCCTGACAGTGTCCCCATCTATTTTATCAAACATAATGTGTGCTTTTGGGCCCCACTCTTCAAAGTCCTCTTTGATAGTCTTGCTCATACTACCCTACCCAACTCATGGAGCTCCTCTGTCATTGTTTGCATAGTCAAAAAGGGGGACCACTCATCTCCTGCATGCTGCAGGCCAAGTTCCCTCCTGGACAGCACAGCTAAAATACTGGGCAGTGTCATATATAACAAAATCACTAAGTGGATGGACACGAAATCTATTGTTTATAGGTATCAGCATGGTTTCAGACACAAGCTAGGGACCATCGAGCAGTGTCTTAATCTCGACCTGGTGCTAGGTAAACATACAATGGCTAAAAAATCTCTGCTTTACCTAGCTTTCATGTTCCTGACTTCGGCATTCACCTGCGTAAACAGGGGAAATTATGGCACATTCTTCTTTCCTATGGGCTTGACACCATTTTGGTCCACTTTCTGGCCCATTTACATGAAGGAACGAAGGCTAGAGTCCACATTAGTCAACAGGGAGAATTCACAGGAGAAATCAAAATTCAGCGTGGCATCAGGCAGGGATGTGTGTTGGCCCCACTTGTATTTATTTTATATGTGAACGACCTCCATCCCGCACTCTTAGACGCAACTCCCAGTAATCAGGGGCAACCCACTTCCAGCCCTCTTGTACGCGGATGAAGCAGTGCTCATAGCACGAACACCTAGGGCACTGCATCTCCTAGTACATGCCTTTACCAACTTCATGGCCTCTCTCGACCTGTGAACTAATTTTCGTCATGTCTTGCGGCTCTAAGCGCATGACCCTATCAACCTTGCCAATTGGCCCCATACAATCTGACCAATACAAGCACTTTCCCTTATCTGGATATCTATTTCTCATCCCAAGGGTCATGGTCTTTTAATATCTCTCATTGTACAACAACATTTTCTTCAGCCAACTGGTCCCTATGCTCTCTTTTTCAACCCTTGGGTGGTGGATTTCTAGATATATTGCTGAGAATTTATAAATCCCAGTGCCATCCATTTGCTATGTATGGTACAGAGTTATCAGGTATTTCCTACTGTAAAGTAATCCACCATGAAGAAAACAGATTTCTAAGGAGACAGCTAGCACTTCCCATTTCTGCTGCTAATCACATCAATCATAAAGAACTGGGGCTGCGATATCTGGAAGACTTGATCCATGTCTGGCCGGCCAGGCTCTGGTTTTCAATATGGAAAAACCCAGAGTCCGCCATAACAAGAGACATACTACTGGACTGCCTCTCCCTGGATAAAGGTTTGCAAATCCCCTGGATTAGTTATGTTAGGAGTGTTTATAATTTCAGAGGGATGGGATTTGTTTTTCAGGCTCCCTCGACCTGTGTTTGACTAAGCAAAAGGAGTGTGGCAGAGGCTTTTTTCTGAATGAGGAGTCCCAGTGGCTCTGGATTCTCCAGACATGTCCAACCACCATAAGATATTTGGATTTATATGACACTGATTACATTACTAATTACTTATGGACTGCTCGCAGCAGATGGGAACACTCACTTTTACTTTGTTTTAAATCAGGCACTGTTTAATACCTGTTATGCTTTTCCCTGGGCTACACACTGCATCTTAATTTTATATCTTGTCCATGTGATGATGTTTCCAAACAGACTATGCTCCATTTTATTTTTTTCTGCAAATTTACTTGCAATATTCCAAGTTGTTTTTAATTCCCATTTTAAAGAAGTACTGTTCTGGCCTAAGTCAACGCAGACCCGCTCTCAGATTCTTATTAGTTTTACATAATGATGAAGTGTCTTTTAATGTGGGCACATTTGTAAAGGCTGCCAGGTGGTCACAAAGTTTAATGCACTGATACGATATGTTGTTGCAATTTGTTACTGTATGAGATCCTCTATCCTCCTAGGTGAGGCATTTTACATATTGGTTAAATCTTAATTTAAAATCCTATGATGTATAACGTTTTTATCATTTTTATCATTTTCTGTTTGTGAATAACTTTTATGGCTGCCACAGTGCTGTCGAATAAAGTTTTGAATTGAATTGAATTGACACCAACTCTTTGCCTCCCTGCTCCTCGCCTCTCGTCCTTGAGGTTGATGCAGGTCTTCCAAATATACTGTTTTCAGCGGGCCAAGGCTGGTCCCTGTATCTTAGCCGTGCTCCATCACGGTTGGCCTGAACTTTAAGATTAACCCCAGTCAAATGTGACCAGATGTCCCCAGTTCGTGCTTTATGACTCTAAGCACTATATTTTGATTTAGGTCCGGATTTAGATCTTAGCGGACAGGTTACTCTGTCACAATGGTGATGGATATCTTGTCCTCTAAAATATAATTTCCATTATATCCTAAGGGATTGATATATTTTGGTGGACGGGATATCCATTACCATTGTGAAGGAGTAACCCGTCTGCCAAGATTGAAATCAGGCCCTTAATCTTTAAAAATTCATAAATCCAGTCCTACTTATTGAATGTTTGTCATTTTTGTCTTGTTTTACTCATAAAAAATAGTATCTACCTGTCTAACCATGTGTAGAATATTGTTGTGGTGTTTTCATTCACAAATGCTTTACACATTGCCTCTTTAGATAAGCCTGACTGCTCCGTGTCATGCAAACAGAGGTTGAGCCCAGGTTACCTTTTGGTCACTATCTAGCTTACACTGACTAGAGTGGTGGTTCTTGTTTGGTCAGGGTGCATACCTCTGTCAACCAGAAACCCCATTTCTAACAGAAAATGATTGATATGGATGTTACCCTACTCCTGCGGTTAACTAAGTATACAGTTTCTGTGAATACTTAGATCCCAAGAGGGTCGGTCATTTAATGTCTTTCTACACCCAGTCCTGAAGAAGGTCTCCTGTACTTTCTTGATGTAAAGAGAAAGAAATGTCGACGAAATATACACTTGATCCTTTGTACACAATTATACAACTTATCTATATGAAAAATTAACACAAGGACTATTTTATGGACTATAACACAGTTGATAGGATTTCACACTAAGATAACAACCATGCGAACTTTGATATATATATGTCCATGGGGCTTTGATATTGTGTGTGCTGTTCCAGTGACCCTCTGATATTAAATATATTATTTAGTATTGAAAAAAACACTTTTTAGTACTGTAAAGACTTAATAGAATAAATGATTTTGTATTCCAATGCGAATTTCACATTGAGTGCACATTAGTATATTTTATATGTATAAAGATACCATCGGCCAGTTGTACGAAGTATCCTTCCGCAACATGTTGTCGCAAATTATGCACTGACTTTTTGAAAATGGAAATGTTATTTTGTGAACTGGTACTAACAGGTCAGTTCACAAAATTCAGAATTGTCGTGGGTCGCAATTCAACCTACCTCAATAACATACATGAGGCAGGTGGCAAATTGCAACCCACTACCATTGACTAGGGCCACATGTATGGTAGCCAGCTGTGGACAGCAGATCGCATTGTTTGTGATTATTTTTTTTTTTAAATACAACCCATGTTTCTAAAAGGAAAATGAGATGCGTATTTAAAAGAAAGAAAAAAAAGAAGAAAAGCCACTGCCTACCCCTAAAAACTTTTGTGTCAACATTCTTTAAGGGAAAGGGGTCCCTGAAAATGACGTACCATTATTTGTGAATTGGTGGTAAAATAGTAATGTTTTGGGACAGTATTTCAGGCACACAGCAATAATTCATACCTAAGGGCACAGCAGTTATATATACCTAAGGGATTGGTATTTGGAAGGGATGACCTTAACATTTCTCTTTCAGATTTCTTAATGTTTACTTAATCTATTCAACCATTCAGAAAATCCTTTCTGAATCACTAATTGGGTTTGGTACATTACAAAAAGTGTTCTAGTGGTCAGTAACCCTCTGATTTCTTGATTCTAAGGAATTGTATTCCCTAAACACTTTGCATTTCAGGCCCTAATTGCATTGTACATTCAATGAAATTAGTGGTTGGATTATCTTAATACCAATCACTTTATTGTTTGAAGCAATTGTGAACTTACTCCTTCAAGAACTTCCGGGTATGTGTAGGGCCTTACACAGCACTCTGATGACTTTGAGCTAGGGTTTGTGTTATCACATACATACACACATACAAACATTATTTATTAAACAAAGTGAGGGAGCGTGAAGGGCAGTGAATAAAAGTTCAAGTCTTTCATTGCATCGTCGGTGAGACCAGGGTCGCGGTGCGGCATTGCAGCGGTGCCCTCTGCGGTGCTTTCAGGACACGGAGTCGGCAGCGGCATCGTAGACGGAGTCGGGTTGCTTTTTCTTCTGTTGCAGCACAAAACACACAGTCCCCAATGCTGAGGTCAGAAGAACTTGAAGTCTTTGCTGTTCCTGAGACTTCTGAACAGGGGGCAAGCCCTACCTCAAGCCCTTGGAGATACTTAAAGAAAAGAAGTTGCAGAAAGTTCAAGTCCAGTCCTTTCACTGCCCAAGACAGAAGCAGCCACTGCAGGCCAACACAGCAAGGCAAACAGCAAAGTGGTAGTTGCTCCTCACAGCTTCTCCAGCTCTTCTCTTGGCAGTCTTCTTGGTCCAAAAGAGTTCTAAATTTCAGGGGTTTTGGGCCCCACTTTTTATAGCCCAAAATCCTTTGTCCTCTCAGGCAGAGAGTGTCTGTGCCCAGCCAGAACCAGTTCTGCCCTCTGGTGTGGCTTCCTGGCAGGAGGTAGAGATGGCATTGTCAGAGGCAGACCACGCCCATTCAGGTGAAAGGAAATCTCCTCCCCCTACTCTAAATGCAGCCCAAGTCTATTCAGCCCTTTCCTGACCCACCTAGAATATCCGGAGCCACTGTTATCCAAAACCCATACAGTCAATCCACAACCCCAGCAGAGGCCTACTGGATGGCTGAGCAAGAAAATACCTACTTTCTAAAAGTGGTATTTTCAAACACAGAATGTAAAAATCACTTTCACTAAAAGATGCATCTTTAGATTCTGAGTTAAAGCATACTAAACATTATTTTTCTACCTAGTTCCTAGGGCCAGTTATGTTTATAATCTGTTATAAACAAACTCCCCATTCTGTCTTATGTAAACCGGTAGCCTTGCAATAGTGAATAACACAATCGGCAGTAATTTACTATCAGGACATGCCACACACACCAGGGCATGTCCTATCTTTAACATACACTGAACCCTGCCCACAGGGGTACCTTGGGCCTACCTTAGGGGTAACTGACATATAAGAAAAGGGAAGGTAAGGGCCTCGCAATTGGGTACACTTGCCAAGTTGACATGGCAGTCCCAGACTGCACACAGGCTCTGCAATGGCAGGCCAAAGTTACATTAACAGGCTGTTTGTGTGGGTGGCACAATCCAGTGCTGCAGCCCACTAACACCATTTGATTAACAGGCCCTGACACACTCAATTCACTTTACCAGGGACTGACGTAAATCAAATACGCCAATCACGGAAACACCAATCATTACACAATGAACAACAGGAGCACTTGCACTTTAACACCGATCAGCAGCAAGAAGGTGCGCAGAGACACTAAGCCAGCAAAAACAGGGAGGTCAGAAAGCAGAAACTCAGGGGAAACACGCCAAAAAATGCCAAGTCTAACACCCATTATATATTTCGACTTGCTACCTCATCTCCTTTTCAAGCAGTTACCATGGTGCCATTGACAGTCTTCACAGTCCACACACCATGTTCATACAGTGCCCTGAATTTCCATCCAGGTATATGATCTTTCAGAATCTCCATATCCCCTTGCACAATCTGTCACAACGTCACTAGCCTCTTGATACTGGCTCTCATGTTCTGGTGCTCCATGCAGGAGCACTCACAGGACCGTATTCTGGAGAAGTCCATTCCAGTTGCACAGGGATGGTGTTGCTCCTGGACCTCTGCAACATTAGGGGCAAGGGAGACACTCAGTGGTGCAGAGCGGTGTGTCTCTGTACTCATTTAGGAACCTTTGGAGGCTTAATTCTGGGCTGATTCCATCAACCACAGTGATCCAGAGAGCCTTATTTAGGGTCTGCATGAAACGTTTGACTTCTCTGTTCACTCGCGACCACTGTGGTTTAATGCATTGTTGTATGATGCATAGCTGTTCCATTAGATCTTTGAACTCTGACCACTGAAATGGCAGCCCATTGTCCGTCTTTATTTCTTCAGGAAGACCAAATATTGCAAATACCCTTTCGATCGCTGGGTTACATTTGCAAATGCCATTGATTCCACCAGTTCAACCACTGGGTACTTTGAACGGCTATCTATGATAACCATGATGGTTCTGCCATTTGGGAATCTTCCAAAGTCCATGCTCACCATGGTACACGGTTCTTCAGTGATGGCAGGTGCTGGTATTTCTTAGCTGTTGGTAATTTGACAAGCTGTACATTGTCGCAAAAGGTCATCTACCATGGCTTCCAAGACTGGAAACCACACCTTCTCACATATCCGCAATTTCATCTTGGCAATCCCTTGATGCCCTCTGTGGGCTAGCACAGCTACTTGGTGTTGTAGGTTTTCAAGGATCACTAGACTGCAGCCTCATACAATAATGCCATTTTGGGTGGCACTTAGTTCATCTCGCACTCTCCACATTTGAGTAAGTCTTTCTTTGGCCCATCCCAGTGGTTGGCATCTTTCAAGACGTTCTTCCATATGTCCCCAGTACTTTTGTTAGCACAGCATCGCTTGCAGTTGATACTCTAATCTCACGTAAGGTTACCGCTTTCGGGCAGGCCCACTGAAACACCATCTGTATGTATTCTTCTGCTGGCTCTACATCTTCTCCTGACCACCCAGACAGTTGGGGCAGATGGCACAAAAGAAGGTCCACCGGGTTCTTGGACACTTGCCAGTGGAATATTTCAAACTGCTAGTATTGCAATTGGATGGCACAGCATTGAGGTGGGGGGTGAGGTGCTGTGCCTCTGAACAACGGAACCAAAAGTTGATGATCTGAGATTACTATAAAGGGTCATCCACACATAGATAAATGAAAATGTCCACACGCCCATTTAATGACCAGCGCCTCTATTTCAATATGGGCATACCTTGTTTGGGTTGGTGTAAGTGCCTTGCTTGCAGAGGCTAGTGGTGCCCACTTCCCCGGCTCAACTTCCTGCATCAGCACAGCCCCATGGCCTACGGGCTGGTATCGACTAGCAACTCAGTTCTCTTCTTTTGGTCAAAATACCCCATTGTCATCTTACTTAACGGGCTGTCTTCGCTTTCTGGAATGCCTGTGCCTCGGTAGCACCCCACGTCCATTGAGTGTCTACCTTCGTCAGAGCCCTCAATGATTCTGCAATGGTTGCTAGGTTGTGCATACATCTCTCGCAATATATGGTCATACCCAAGAACCTGTGCACCTTTGTGGCATTGACTAATGTGGAAGCTTGTTTGATGACTTGAGACTTTCTGGGGTCTACTTGCATCCCATCATGGGTAAAAATGTAGCGGAAAAATGCTGTAGACTTCTGTAACAAAGAACACTTTTCTTTTTAGAGAGTCACTCCGTACTCCCACAAATGCTTCAGTGTGGCTCTGAAGGTGCTTATGGTGTTCCTCTGCAGTTGCTGAGTAGATTAAAACATCATCACTGACATTCATGATGCCCTGAAAACCTGAAAATGTTTCTCTTATGGCATCCTAGAACACCTCCGCCGCTGAAGAAATTCCAAAGCTCAATTGCTTGTACCTGTGCAGGCCAAGTAATGAATCAACTTTTGTTCCACAGCTGCAGTTGGTGGTAGCCTGCGTTCAGGTCTAACTTTGAAAACCATCTGGCTCCGTTTAGGCCAGCTATTATGTCATCAAAAGTGGGTGTAATGTGTCTTTCTCGCCTTATGGCTCGATTTGGAAGGCACATATTAATGCTCAAACACATCTTATCAGTCTGTTTCGATGTTTCAGCAATCACCATTGGGGATACCCAGGGCATCGGTCCTGACACCCTTTCAATCACTGCAAGGCTCTCGAGCTTGGAGAGTTCCTGCTTGATCTGTGGTCTCAAATGGAATGGTACATACTGATGGTGCAGAGCTCCCGGCATGATGGACTTGTTAGTGTGCAGTTTTATTGGTGGGACTCACAGACATCCTAGTCCTGTGGATAGTTCTGGAAATTGGCTTAATAGCTGTTCTACCTGATGTGTCTGCACATTTCAGGCAAATGACACCAGGCCTACGTCCTCTGCAATGTGGCTGACTATTAGGGTGCTGGTGTCTTTGCTAACAACATGAAATGCAGTCTGAAGTTCTAGGTCATTTGATCTCGCACACCTACATAAGTTATTTTAAGGGCAAAGAAGCCTGGCTCCCAGATGTGTAGATCTTGGTATGGAACGTGGTCTGCATTGTCCTCTGATGGAGGCATCAATACAGCTGTATCCCCAATACATTAACTGAGTCCCCTGTGTCAATGAGGGCCATGAAATCCGATGCTGCAATTTCCACTCTGCATGAGGGTTGCAGTCGCCTATTCCCCTTAAGATATCCTGAGAACAATATGAGGAAGACTTCCTCCTCATCTCTTGATGATGATTCCTCCTGCAATCATCTACTCTGTTGGGGGTATCTGGCTGATCCTGATGTTCATCGTCCTGCAGTGATAGTTGTCATACCATCCTCGTGGGTGTCCGCCTTCTGCGGCCGCCTCTTCCTCTCATTCCATTGCGGCACACCGTTGCAAAGTAGTCCATTATTGTGCAGTTAAAAAATGTGTGTCCTTGTGCAGGGCAGTTATCTGGGGAATGTTCTTCATGGCCGCAGTAGTTACAGCGAGAACCAGCTGGCGAGGTTGTTGGACTTTTAGGCTGTGTGAAGAAATAAAGATGGACAATAGGCCACCATTCAGACGATCAGAGTTCAGGTATCTAATGGAATGGCTAGGAATCACACATCGACGCATCACACTACAGTGGCCACAAGCAAACGGAGAAGTCGAACCTCCAAAGGTTCCGACCTGAGTACAGAGGCACACCACTCAATGAATTCCCCCTTGGTCCCTTATGTTGCGGGTAATCCTTATTTGTTGAGGCCCCTGCGGGGAACTGCATTTTCATCATCAGCCATATTCTCTTGCTCTTCTGAGCGGCACATTAATGTGCACTACTCAGCACTCACAGTCATTCTTAGTATTGGGGTTAACAATCTGTGCCTCACTAAGACACTGGTCTTCCACAACGGACACACTGGGTTAAATTGATGGATGGTCTTCCCCTCGTGCTGCTCCTGGAAACATGTTTCAGGCATTGAAAAACCTTCAGACACGAGTGTCTGTAAGGCTGGTGGGACTCACTTCAAGGATGAGAGAGTGATCACCCTTGCTCTAGGCCTCCATACGTCGTGCTGAGCCTCACCGGGTCACATGGATCCGCTGGGGTGGGACCGACACTGTCACAGCCATGGACCAAGGAGAACACCTCCACCACAGTGCAGCACCCAGCGATGCTGGAGCTCGGCCAAGGACAAAGGTAGCTTGAAGATTTTTCTGTTAGTAACCATCCGAATCGGGCCGGTCTCACTATCGTAGGGACAGGGGAGGCTCGGCCAATTCCCGCTGTTCTTGTTGGCAGTGTTGTGGAGTTACCTGATCAGCTCCACACAGGCATCCACTGCTATTGGAGCACATGAAGCTGCTCCTCGGTGATGATGGTCTCTGGTGCTGAATGGATGATACCCTTGTTGCCAGTGTGAGGGCCAGGCCTAACCACTAATATGCTTGGGCCATGCCTCTCTTCCACCTCTGACACAATTAAACACTCAGTACAATAGTGTATGGGCAACAAACCGTGTGTGGTCTTGTCCCCTGTAATTTAGAGCCTCTGGCAACGCCCGGCCAGAGAATGCGGTGCACATAACATCTGGGGCAGGGGAGCCACAGGAGGAAGTCCAGGTGGCTCACGACAAAAGGCAACCAAAACTGCAGTGGACCAATCACCTCCATGGACTCTGTTACCAATGCACCTGCAGCATTAATGATAGCTAAGCCTCTGGTAAGAGAAAGAGATAAAGAAGTGAGACGAATGGAAAGTCAGAGGGTGAAAGCTACCCAGATTCAGTAGCATACACTACTACTTTGAGCAGCTGTTTGCCATGACTACCCTCCAGAATTAATTTTAGAGCACCAGCGACGGAATGCTTTGAGGGAGGAGGGTAAAGCATGTGGAGTTGCTTCCTAATGTAACTGTTGAAATAGGTGTGTTGTAACACTGAGGTAAGCAATAATAATTTGACTCAAAGGACGGGATAAAATGTATGACGGGAGGTACTATGATGTGTGCTGAAGGGGGGTGTTCAAACATACAGCATGGGTGTCTCTGAGCCTATCAGTATATGTATTACGAAGACGATGGTACTGTGACTGTTCTTTTGTTGATTTTGAACTATATGCTCAATAAAAATAAATATTTTTAAAAAACAGAGCACTGGGATTCAGCTGGGGTGCTTGTGTTCATATTTTCTTTGATTGTACAGTCGCCAGATAGCTGTGCATTTTTCATGAAAGATTTGCTGCTTCTAAGTAGCTTTACTAATTGTGAAATAAACACACAGGGCCATATTCACAAGGACTCATCTATGATTTATCTCCACATTAACGTATCAAAAGTGGAGATAGATTTAACAGCCCATTAACAAGCCGGTGCAAACTGCAGATATCGCCAGTATTCACGCGATAACTGCCCCAAAATGTATCCACACGGTGGACACCACCAACTAACACTGATGAGATGCAGAGTTGTCGTTCCCCTGCAAAAACACACATAAAAACCACAACACAACATTCATAAAAAACTGCCAGATCCGCGATGCGAACCGAAAACAGGCGATAACCCGCTGTAGCAGCAGGGATTTTACATCTGCCTTCTGCTGGTGCTAAGCAGGATGACTAACGGCAGCATGAAAGGGAGCCCAGCCAATAGCCACACCGGAAGACCCACAGTCATGCAACTCACGACACTGCCAATGGGCACGCAGCACAACTACAGACAACATGACACACAACATGCCAACCGACCAGACACGACAACACGACCCCATTGGGAATCTGGCCTTGCCACACACACAACCCAGCCACGGCATGGCACCACAGACACACAATAGCAGGATGTGAGGAGAGGCATGGAACAGGCATGTTTGAGAGCGGTAAGTGACCAAGGAATGTCAACCCACCCAATGCCAGGTGTGGCGTGGTGGTGCTGGACAGACCACAGAGTGCAAACCACGGGATTGGGCATGTGGAGTACAACTGCTGGTGCATAGAGTGAAGTGGCCAGTGGACGCCACCATGTCCCCACAGGCTGCGTTGCAGAACGCGGAAATGCTGCATGTTACGTCCCCCCCTGCATGCGCGTGCATAGTGGGTTGGACCTGCGTATGCCAGGCCTGCGTAGGGGTGTGAATAAAAAGCCCATTGCAACGCTCGTGGTCCTCATTCGGAATGGACAAAGCGCCTGCCAGGGTGGTGCACTGCAGGCCGCCACTACTTCTACGCCGATCGCGGCGGGGCCTGTGTCCCTGTGCGCCTGCTGCACCCCATGCCGCTGGACCACAGACCCGTCGTGCCTGCCCCAGCTCACCAACGAGGCTTCGATCACTTGCCTACACCGTCGAGTGGCGAAGAGGGCCCACCACGTGCCGGTGCAAGCTCCAAGCACCAGTTCCGCGACCTCTGCAACCTCAGCAAAGGCATCGCCAGCCCCCCCGATGCTGACCGACATTACTCCTTTGTCATTTACATACTCCTCCGGTGTCCTCTTCGGCCCAGTAGGTCCCACATGTGGAACTGTGTCCTGAGTCCTGAATGGCAGTGACCCTAAGGGCATGGCAGCGACCACAGCACCAGAACCCTTTCGATCAGTGTGGCATAGTTCCATACGACAGGCAGTCGACACGTGGTGCCACTAAACCTGTTCAACGCCACCCGGTGACACGTGGTGCCACTAGCCCTGTTCAATGCCAGCCAGTGACACGTGGTGCCACTAAACCTGTCCAACGCCAGCCGGTGACACGTGTATGAGGGCTCAGGCCTACCCTGCAGACCAGTAGGTTCCACATCCAGCAACTGGTCACGAATCATGCATGGCCGAGTTCACACCAGTGAATGCACGGAGAGGAGTAAGAGGAAGATGCGGCTTAGTCCGGACATACGCTGAATCCAAGTCATGGAGGTGATCGAACACTATCAACAACTGACCTGGTGCCATCAACCCTGTTCACCGCAAGTCTGCGAGCCTTGGGGCCACTGAACCTGAACTACCCAGGCCAGTGGAGCCTTCCAACCTAAGCCTGCAACACTCGGTTAATGGCCCGTGCTGACCACTGCCTCAGGCATACACTGCGGTCCAGTAAGTCACACATGTGGAACTGTGTCCTGGGTAAGATGTGGAGGAGCCAGCACCATTGGCCATGCCTCATCGCAGGCAGCATCCCCCTAACGGCACTGGTGCCACTAACTCTGTGCAGCACAAGTCATGGGGCCCCTTATGGTTGAATGGTTGTGTTCTTTCCGCTGTACACTGTTGTCTATGTCTGACTGCACCAGGCAGCCATTGCCGGCTGGTTTGCACACCCCTTACACACATCCAGCACAGGTGTCACTCAGTATGTGTGCCTGCTAATAAATGTGGCCGTGCGCACGTGCACATAGCCATTCACACCATCTGAGCAAGTGTGTCTGTGTGGTCGTTTAGTCAGCATGATGTGCACGGGCCCTGCAACTTCACAGTGTGCTATCTTCAGCGGACGACACCATGTCACCTCAGCTTTGGCAGTGACCCTGGACATGTAGATCCGCACGCATTACCCTGTATGCACGAGTGGCGTGTGCTGGTCCAGCGTACGTCTGGTCAGTGCAGGGGTGTGCTGATTTGGCAGGAGGAGCAGGGCGTGGCTCGGACCTGGCCTTGGGCAGGAAGTGCAGAGACATGTAGGAGCGCAAGACAGCACGGGGTCTTGGCACCTGCATGAGTCAGTTGCCCAGCCTCATTCGCAGCGCGGTCACTGCCTGCCATGGACTGTACATCTGTGTCCACCCTGTCTGGACCATTGGCCTGCACTCCCATGTCCGCCCACCCTCAGAGGCAAGCGTCACGGTGTTGTTGGCATGCCACTGGACATGCAAGGACAGGCATTACCATGGTGTGCCGTAGGAGTGCACGTGAAGCAACCGCGCAGCGCACACAGGTGTGGGGGCTCGTGTGGGGGGCAGCTGTGTGGCAGCATAGGACAAAGGGAGGCTGATCATGTGCAACGTGCTGGGCATATGAACCATGGATCCCAGGGTTGCTGGCATCCCACCACACCCATGACAGGCCTCTGTACCTCTTCTGTATGCATGCAGATGGTGAATTTATTGTAGGGATGAATGGTCCTTTGTCTGAAGTATCTGGCGGTAGCACATCTGCAGCTCCGAGCATGGACTTGCTTTTGGCCAGCACCCTCTGACCGGTACAAGAGCATTTGCTTGCGACTCCCACACTACGCACTGCCCGCCGTGAGACCAACGTGTACACATGCCACACGCAGGAGTCCTTGGTCGTAGTTAGCGTGCGTGAGATGGCCTTCACACGTACTCCCACCCCAACCCAGGCCTGCACCCGTTGCACACAGACACTGCTCACTGCACCAAGCCTTGCCATTTCATCCAGCGGACTGGAGCAGGGTAAGCCATTGCCGCTTCAAGCAGTGTCACTGATGCGATGGCAGACCATCCCGGACACATGCTCGACTCCAGTCACGTGGACCTGTACCGTGCACGTCTGCTGCATGTACTGGGGGCTCTGCCATTGGCAGTGTTGCGGATCAGTTACCGGCTGAGCTTCCGCCTTGCGGACATCACCTGCGTTCAGCCTGTGTTGCATTGTCGCTCGTGCATGTTCGAGTGGTCCATGGATGTCTGCCTCTCCAACGTAATGGTAGCTGACCTGGACTTCGACATGTGTGTGCGCCCCCTGTTGGACCATGACCAGGAGTGTCACCGTGATGCTCGGCTATGGCATGCATGGATGTTTGGCATGCAGGTTGGAAACTGGACCTGGGAGATTGCACGAGTCGTCGTGTGAAGTGAGCACATTGAACCACTACCCAATTGGGCTTTGGTGCACATTGGGTCCAGTGGTTGAAGTCAGCACATCTGTCCGGGTCAGCTGATGGATTACGTCGACGACATGTCAGATGTGGTGGACGACGATAGCTCACTGGAGATGTTAGCCTATGCTGCTGCACTCACGTTCATGGACGAGTGACAAGGTACCTGCAGTCAAAACTGGATGTGACCCATTACACATGTCTGGACGCATGGTTGCATGTTGTGAATCTGGTCCCATGTCCCAAGACGACAGTGGACATGGCTGCATTGACCTGGACTCATGAGCCCTGGGCGGACAACCAACACGGGTTGGCACTGACTTGTGTTGGTGATGGACTCCCTCGAGGTGGACATGTGCGCCTTCCTACGTTCCTCATTCAGACATGCTGCTGCATTGGTTTGCATCTCGTGGCACGTCTCTTGTCCGTACTAACAAGTACTTGTAGATAAAGTTCCTGCACTATCCCCTGGTTCCAACTGTGTTGTGTCTTGATTTGAATGCCAATGTGTGTGTCAAGGACTCTCTGGCTGCCTGCCATACGTGCATTGCTACCCCATCAGGGCAGTGGGTTTGTACTTGTGCATTATCATGTCCCTGTTTCGTGCTTGGCTAGATGCGTATGGCTGTTTATCGGCCACTGGCGGGTGCACTTATGTCCTGTGTATGGTGGTGCAGATGTTGATGTTTGTACGACATTGTGTTTGAGGTTGGGGTGCTGTGCTTCCTATGTTTGTGTGCTGCATTGTGTGTGGGATGTCCCTTCTGCTCTGATTTTGCTCACCCTTCTCCCTTTCAGGCAGGGTGGTTTTGACTTCTGTGCTTGTTCAGTGGTGTTATGTTGCCAGGGTGTGTGACTTGTGCTCCTGATTGGTGTTGTTACACTTGGGCATGGTTTGTCTACAGTTGTGCTGTCCCCCCCGTCTCTGCTGGTTCCTCTCCCTGTTGCTGTTGTGTCTGTTGTGGGCAGTTTCAGGGCCCCTAGTCCTGCCACCATCTCCAGACTGCGGTGGTGGACACCATTTCCTCCATGTCATCCAGCTACTGGTGTGGCGCAGGCCTCCCACCTCCGGTGTGTATTGCTGCCTTCTTGTTGTTGGCATGTTTCTGCTTGTTTGTGCATTTCACATCATTCTGGATGGTCTGTTTTTCTGCCATTATCCTCCTCCGCTCTCAGGCTGCATTCACCTTGTCCACGATGGCCTGCCATGTACAATGTTTCGTTGCCACTGTGGCTTGTGGGGTTGTCTGCTGGCTCGGGTTGCCTCCATTGTGCTCGGCTGTTGTTTTCTGTTTGGTTTGTCTTTCTTTTTCAGGCTTTGGTTGTGCTTATTCCCGCCTGCCGTGTGTATCTCGCGGGCCTGGCGGTGCTTATCCCTGCTTTCCTCATCGCGAATGGGCTCATCGCACGTTTTTGGGTGTTGTGGTTTGTGTTTTTATCTCGGTCGAGTTGGTTGTATCGCGGACATTGGCCGTGGTATCGGCAGGCTATCGCATGCTACTGCCTTGTGAATTCCATGTTGACACAGGGTTATTTTCCCCGATAGGCTGCGATGTGTAAAGTTGCGTTAGCATTTTTTGGTGATGTTTAGCACACCTTCTTGTGAATATACCCCACACATTTTTATTTCAAGAGTGGCATCATTGCCAGGGGCTATGACATTAATGGCGGAGAAGGCCTCTACCCCAGCGTACAGGGCCAATGGATGTTCTGCCATTGACTGACTAGCATAGGTGGACTTGACTAGAGCTGCACTTCAAGGTGCCTCTTGCTGAACCACTCACTCACGCGGGACAGACTGTCTGGTCTTCCAATGGCGCCGGCGGTGGCCCGACTTTGATTTAAAACCCATGCAAAAGAAACAGGACTCAAGTTGACCCATGCTATGCGTAGTTTATAATTCATTATGAATGCTGAGCTACAAACACTGGACTGAGAAAAATAGAAACAGCAGAAAACTCACTCCAGACCTGGAAAAGCTCTGCATCAAACCAAGTTCCCATGAATGTAAATATCGTGCATCACATGTGAAACAAACAACAAATGACAAAATGGAGTTTATGCCCAGGCATTTTTACAGTGCTGATGCTTTATACTTGTGGTTGAGAATCAATGGAGTACTCTACATAGCAATAGGGCTCACATAGAAAATATGTAATAGAAAAGGACAGGGCGGCATGCGACTGCGGCGGACCGCTCCAGAAGTGGGCAGCGATATCCTGGAAAAAGCCTTGGGGGGCTTGGCGATATTTTGTTTGTTTTCCTATTAAGTGCTGCTGCATATAGGTGTGTCTGTTATTTTGAAGATGTGCGGGGTGCTTGCGTACCATGGGGCATATTATCAAGAAACAGAGTTAAAATTATAGCCGCTTTAGCAGCAGAAAACTGCCGCTAAAGCGGCGATAATGGGCTTGATAATATGCCCTTGAGAATTCCTATAGAAGCCCATGTTTTGGTGACAATATGGGCTTCTATTGAATTCTCAAGTGCATATTATCAAGCCCATTATCGCCGCTTTAGCGGCAGTTTTCTGCCGCTAAAACAGCGATAATTTTAACTCCATGCTTGATAATATGCCCCCATGTCCTTCAGACTCCATATGAGACGTCCTTCGAATTCCGCGCTTCTCCTGTCAGTCTAAATGAAAAATCGTCCTTTCGCGCGTATTTCTGGTATTGCGAACCCGTTGCTGGCTGCGCGCGCCCCCACCCTCCCACACAGCAGCGCAGTTCTTTATGAACAAGAGAAAGTTAATCTGGCTCCAGAGTATTAAAAGACGAGGATCCTTCACATCTTATTTAAAGTACAACTTTTCTCAAAACCATAAGCCGCCCGTCTCGAGCACGTCGCCGGGCCCTCCTGGCCAATCACTGTCGCCCCTCCGTCTCCGAACCGGCGCGGGGACCGGAGAACTATACAAATAAATCCAAATAATAGGGTAATCACATCTGACTGTTTAACATGAATTCCGATCGCAGGGTTTTACGGCTTGCTTGCCGAGCTCGACTTTTAATGATAAATCTCCTGGCAGTGGGTAACCAACTTCTTCACTGGAAACAACTCATAACGACCCTCTCGCTAACTGACAGCCCGAGCCATATGCTGCGGCTAATTTCAAATAAATGAAAACTGTCAATCATTGCGGGATCTTGACTGTTATCGCCAGAGAGTTAATTAATAACCTGTCTTGTACAGAAGTCTTTATTAACCCTCTCCCTCACAGCCTTACTTGAATGAACTCGTGGCTCACGCAAGCGGCCTGACTGGCCATGTGTGGACGGAGTGAATTCCTCAGGAGCTCAGGGAATACCAGTCAGCATTCATCTCAACTTCAAGGCTCGACCTGCGTAACTGGCGTTCTAGAATGGGGTAAATCACCTACTGTATCAATCTTTGTGTACCTACGTAGCCGGGAAGCCGCTGTTCCAAGCCCAGTGACGCGCAGCAACTTGATGTGCCTCGGAATTCGCATGATGCGTCCCATTCCCATAGGGCGGGAATGGCACCAGCTTTTATTAGCTCAGAGATGCCCCTCGGTTTATAACGGGAGCTATGCAAACCCCGTTATTATGTAGTTTAATTGTGGTTGTGCCTTTGTTTAGTACATTTGTTCTCAAAAGGCAGGTCAAGAGCACCTTATTAAAATGTCTTCCTATGCGCAATGTCTTAGTCTCTCAGGGCAGGGGCAGGACTGCAGAGATCGCTGAAGTACTTGTGATATCACACTACAAATCTCATTATTTGGTGCTGTTTCTAGTTACAGCCTGCAAGTAGGGCAAGAAGGCCTCTGCTTACAGCCTGAGTCCAGGGCAGGAAGGCCTCTAATTACAGCCTGAGACCAGGGCAGGATTGCCTCTAGTTACAGCAGGAGACCAGGGCAGGAAGGCCTCTAGTTACAGCAGGAGACCAGGGCAGGAAGGCCTCTAGTTACAGCACCCAGGGCAGGAAGGCCTCTAGTTACAGCAGGAGACCAGGGCAGGAAGGCCTCTAGTTACAGCAGGAGACCAGGGCAGGAAGGCCTCTAGTTACAGCAGGAGACCAGGGCAGGATTGCCTCTAGTTACAGCAGGAGACCAGGGCAGGAAGGCCTCTAGTTACAGCAGGAGACCAGGGCAGGAAGGCCTCTAGTTACAGCAGGAGACCAGGGCAGGAAGGCCTCTAATTACAGCCTGAGACCAGGGCAGGATTGCCTCTAGTTACAGCAGGAGACCAGGGCAGGAAGGCCTCTAGTTACAGCAGGAGACCAGGGCAGGAAGGCCTCTAGTTACAGCACCCAGGGCAGGAAGGCCTCTAGTTACAGCAGGAGACCAGGGCAGGAAGGCCTCTAGTTACAGCAGGAGACCAGGGCAGGAAGGCCTCTAGTTACAGCAGGAGACCAGGACAGGAAGGCCTCTAGTTACAGCACGAGACCAGGGCAGAAAGGCCTCTAGTTACAGCAGGAGACCAGGATAGGAAGGCCTCTAGTTACAGCACGAGACCAGGGCAGAAAGGCCTCTAGTTACAGCAGGAGACCAGGGCAGGATTGCCTCTAGTTACAGCAGGAGACCAGGGCAGGAAGGCCTCTAGTTACAGCAGGAGACCAGGGCAGGAAGGCCTCTAGTTACAGCAGGAGACCAGGGCAGAAAGGCCTCTAGTTACAGCAGGAGACCAGGGCAGGAAGGCCTCTAGTTACAGCAGGAGACCAGGGCAGAAAGGCCTCTAGTTACAGCAGGAGACCAGGGCAGGAAGGCCTCTAGTTACAGCACCCAGGGCAGGAAGGCCTCTAGTTACAGCAGGAGACCAGGGCAGGAAGGCCTCTAGTTATAGCAGGAGACCAGGGCAGGAAGGCCTCTAGTTACAGCAGGAGACCAGGGCAGGAAGGCCTCTAGTTACAGCACCCAGGGCAGGAAGGCCTCTAGTTACAGCAGGAGACCAGGGCAGGAAGGCCTCTAGTTACAGCAGGAGACCAGGGCAGGAAGGCCTCTAGTTACAGCAGGAGACCAGGACAGGAAGGCCTCTAGTTACAGCACGAGACCAGGGCAGAAAGGCCTCTAATTACAGCAGGAGACCAGGACAGGAAGGCCTCTAGTTACAGCACGAGACCAGGGCAGAAAGGCCTCTAGTTACAGCAGGAGACCAGGGCAGGAAGGCCTCTAGTTACAGCAGGAGACCAGGGCAGAAAGGCCTCTAGTTACAGCAGGAGACCAGGGCAGGAAGGCCTCTAGTTACAGCACCCAGGGCAGGAAGGCCTCTAGTTACAGCAGGAGACCAGGGCAGGAAGGCCTCTAGTTATAGCAGGAGACCAGGGCAGGAAGGCCTCTAGTTACAGCAGGAGACCAGGGCAGGAAGGCCTCTAGTTACAGCAGGAGACCAGGGCAGAAAGGCCTCTAGTTACAGCAGGAGACCAGGACAGGAAGGCCTCTAGTTACAGCACGAGACCAGGGCAGAAAGGCCTCTAGTTACAGCAGGAGACCAGGACAGGAAGGCCTCTAGTTACAGCACGAGACCAGGGCAGAAAGGCCTCTAGTTACAGCAGGACACCAGGACAGGAAGGCCTCTAGTTACAGCAAGAGACCAGGGCAGGAAGGCCTTTAGTTACAGCAGGAGAACAGGGCAGGAAGGGGGGAAAAGGTTTGGTGAAAGGTGGGACTTCAATGAATGAACGAAGGAGCAAAAGAAAGGACGAACAGCGCCTTTGTTAGGGGCAGCTCCGTGAAATCCACGCCCCACGATGTCTGTGTTAGTTTAAGCCAAAACCCCCGAGCGCTCCGTTGAAGTTGTTCTTACCTCCTGACTTGTATATTATTCCCCGTTAAAGTTTTCCTTTTACAGCGTTGTTCCCCTGTGGTTTATGGATCGCTGACAGCACCTAGATGCCTCTGCTAGCTCTTGTGTGCCACCAGGCTGGATGAGGCTGCCTGATCGGGGATCACTGAGCATGCTCCTCCTTTCATCAACAGGAAGTAATTTCATCGGTAAACCATGCATGGCTGACTATCAGGTGGCAGTTTGAATATAAATCCTGATGCAACCATTTTTCTACTTATATGGTAGAAACCTACGGACCACCGTTGTGCAGATGGAATACCTAGTCTGATTGTTACATCCATGTATATGGTTCTGCATTTACACACTGGAATTTGTAACGCTCTTAAGGGACGTGTTTACAGTTAAGGAAGGGTTATGATGGGGCACATAAATTAACACTGTTGCTGTGTGTCCTGATACAAGACTTAGTTTAGAATGTTTGCGCCAGCATGTCATTACTTCCTAGGCAGATGCAATGCATGACTTTATGGTTTGGAGATATAGTGCCCCGGGCACCAGGAAAGAACCTAAAGTAAAGCAGTATTTCATCAGTTACCTTTCAGGACGTTTGGAAACGGTATGATTTTTCTAGACAACATGTTTGAAGATTGTAGTATAAAATGCCCCTATGGTGCAATTTTGCTAATGTGAGTGCAAATGTAATAATAAAGATGAATGCTCATTTTCATGTGTCTAAATTGGCACAACTAGGCTGAAAACGAATTTATTGAGTCTTGGCCTAGTTGCACTGAAAGATGAAGGAATGTGTTTTTAAAAGATTGCACTGCATGAATGTTTTAATTAATTCTATGTTTCTCCTTCCTTCTTAAAAGAGATAAAATTGTGCTCTTTCTATGGTACTGTTTATTTTGTACTGTAACAATTAATGTGCTTTAGATGAAGCCTACCTGCCCAATGAACAATCATAATATTTCTGTGCTCAAGCTTGGCACATAACTACTAGTTGAACTGTGTTTCATTCATATCCTCAAAAAGCTATTGTTCAATAGTGCAATGCCATTTCTACTAGTATGTAGGCCAAAGGGACTCACAGACTGGTCATTTTTGGGGGTCCTACAGTAACACTGCTTTACACAATATATGTTCTGCAATGTTGATTGTTTTTGTAATGTAACTTTTATTTTTCAGCTCATCTTACTACCTCAAGTATGTGAAGGGCATGATTCTTGTTGGACCTGGCTTTTCCATGGGGTTTATCCCAAGACTTGTTGCTTTTTGGCCTCCTGTTTTGGACGCTGTTTTTGTTGGTTTTATGCCACTGGGCACTTTACCACTGCTGATCAGTGCTACTGTGCATATGCTCTTCCTGTAAATTGTTATGATGGATTGGTGATTCCATGATTGGCATATTTGATTTACTGGTAAGCCCCTAGTACAGTACACTGTGTGTGCCCAAGGCCTGTAAATCAAATGCTGCTGGTGAGCCTGCAGCACTGATTGCGCCACCCACATGAGCAGCCTGAAATGTAACCCAGACCTGCCACTGCTGTGTCTGTGCGCAGTTTGGTACTGACATGTCGAGCAAGTGCACCCACTTGCCAGGCACTAAGCTTCCCTTTTCTTACATATGAGTCACCCCTAAGGTAGGCCCAAGGTACCCCTGTGGACAGGGTGCAGTGTATGTGAAAGGTAGGACATGCCCTGATGTGTGTGGCATGTCCTGATAGTGAAATATTACCAATTTCGTTTATCTCTATTGAAAGGCTATCTGTTCCATAGGATAGAATTGGAGTTTATTTATGACATATTATAAATATAACTTCCCATTGGGACAAGATACAAAGATGGAGTTTAGTATGCCTGAATTCAGAATATAAAAATGCATCTTTTAGTAAAGATGATATTTATATTGTGTGTTTGAAAATACCGCTTTTAGAAAGTGGGTATTTTCTTGTTTAGCCATCCTGTGAGTCTCTGTTGGTTTGTGTATTGACAGTCTGGCTTTGGAGTGACTGGGGCTGGGGAGGTGCATTCTCTCAGACAGCCACCGGGGGGAGGGGGAGGTTGATGTCTGTCCTGTTCTGAAGTCCCCCCTGAACTCCTGTTCTGGGAGTTCTGACCTGCTGAGAGGTGCCTGCCATTGTTTTGGGCCTCTGGAGGTTGTTGTGAGGGTGAAAACTTCAAGAACTGCAAAAATCAATCCATCGTCTGTTTCCAACGCATCGCCTGTTTCCAACGCTTCACAGCAGTACAAGAAGAATTTTCTGACGCATCACTGCCGCTGAAGAATTGATGCAGTGTCTGCTCGCAGCTGAAGTGTCCTGTGCACCGATCTCCGATGTCCGAGATCACTGCACCGATTCTGATGCATGCCCTCTTGTGGAAGAACAGGTGCATCGGGGGGACACAGCTGAAATTATCGCAGGGCATCCAGGGTCTTCACACATCGCATCGTAACTGGGTTGTCACACATCGCATTGAAGCATCAAGTCTGTCAGATCGTTGGAGGACGCAGTAAGCAACCAACGCATCACCTCCCCACGCAGTAAGAAACCGACGCATCACCTCCTCTCCGGTAAGGAACCGACGCATCACTTCCCCTACCAGCAGTAAGGAACCGATGCATCACCTCCCCAAAAGCAAGGAACCGACGCATCACCTTCCCTGAGTGTAAGGAACCAACACATCACCTTCCCTGCAACCCTATTTGTTTGCATTTTTTGATGCATCCAAGGTACTTTGTGTAAAAGTGTTGCATCCAACATTTTCTTGGAACATAACTGTTTCTACCTTTTAAGAATCATATTTTTGATACTGTATTGTGGATTTTGGTAGTTTGGTCTTGTTTTGGTTTAGATAAAGATTACTTATTTTTCTAAACTGGTGTGGTGCCTATTTGAAGTGGTATCACTGTATTACTGTATGTGTTCACACATACTTTACACACTGCCTCTGAGATAAGCATGTCTGCTTGTGCCAAGCTACCAAGGGGGTGAGCAGGGGTTATTTTAGAAGTGAATCCCCCTTACCCTGACTAGGAAGAAGGGTCCCTACTTGGACAACGGTGCAAACCATTGCCAACTAGAGACCCTCATTTCTAACAATTCTCTTGTGTAAAAATATAAAATGTGATGTTTTTGAGATGTTTGCCAGAGCTTTATGTTACACAGTTATTTAATTTCACACTTACACTTTTCTTTGCTCAATATCAGAGGCAGACTTCAGGTCAGTCTTCTTATTCATTCTATACATAGATATATTTTCCTCTTGATTTATAATATTAACTCTGATTTGAATTGCTTGACAGACTACGTGTTTTGCATTCTGTATTGATTCCTAATTTAAAATAAACCTTCATGGGTTTGGCCTTGTATCTTGTCTTGTTTCCTATGTGAATTTTCCTTGTGGGTTTTCATGCGTCCAGTTTCTCACTTTTTTGTCTAGGGCCCTGATTCTTTGGGATTCGTGCAGCCTGATCCGTTTCAATGGGCCCTTTTAGTAGTAGAAAGCATCAACACTAACATTTTATTTGGAAGTAAAATGCAAACACACATCTCCCCAGTGAAAGATGAGTTTACTGTTTATGCTTGGTGGCATGGAGCAATGTGGGGTATCTTTGAAGATATTTGCGGAGTCTAATTTTGGTTCCCAATACAGACCTGCCACTGTAAACAAGGTAAGCAAAAAGGTCCCATCTGGAATGTACATATAAAATTACATGTGGGGGCTGGGTGCACACTAATCACAAAGACAAAATTGTAGTCCATTATGTATATTGTTAGACATGGGGGTCTCTAGTTGGCAATGGATTGCACTGTTGTCCAAGTAGGGACCCTTCTTCCTAGTCACGGCAAGGGGGATACACTTCTAAAATAACCCCTGCTCACCTCCTTGGTAGCTTGACACAAGCAGGCAGGCTTATCTCAGAAGCAGCGTGTAAGGCACTTGTGCACACATTCAGAAATACAGTGAAAACACTACAAATGGACACCACACCCATTTAGAAAAATAAATAATCTTTATCTAAACCAAACAAGACCAAACAACAAAAATCCACAATACAGTAATAAAAATATAACTTTTAAAAGGTAGAAACAGTTCTGTCCATAGCAAACTATAGATACAACACTTTCAACACAAAGTACCTTGCATGCGTCAAAAATCAAAAGCAAGAACAGTCGTAGGGAAGGTGATGTGTCGGTTCCTTATGCGCAGTGAAGGTGATGCGTTGGTTCCTTACTCCAGGAGAGGTGATGCGTCGGTTCCAAACTGCCACACAGGGGAGGTGATGCATCAGTTCCTTACTGAATGGGAGTTGATGCGTCGGTTTCTTACTGCGGGCCGGTGTCCTTGTAGACCTGGAGCCCCAGTGTGATGCGTGTGGATGGGAGATGCATTGGTTCTTGATGTGGTGGCGGCAATAGCACTGCTTTGATTTCTTCAGCCGTGGTCCCACGATGTGTTGGTTCTTGCAGCCCCACAGCAGGGCCTGCCTCGGAATCAGTGCGGTGATCTTGGCCTTCGTAGATCGGTGTACTAATTGTGTCGTGCAAAAGACCGGTCCTGTGCACACATACAATTATATAATCACTGATCGATACAGGTAAGTACAATGCATCAAAGAAAACATTCATGTATGATTTGAAAATTCCGTTTAATAAGCATAACCAGCCGACACGTGTTTCATCGTGGGAAGTGTGAACCACGAATCTTCAGGGCTGAAGCTAATGCCAAAATAGCAGTAGATGCCCACTACCGGTGATAATTCCAACCCGGTAGGGTCAATACAGGGTCAGTCGGACTGCACAGATTAGTACTGTCTCTTCAAGATAAAACAGCCACGATCAGAAATAACTTCGTACCGCCAGTCGCGTAAAAATCCGATATGCATAAAAAGTATCTTAAGGGAGAGATTCCCGCTAGTAGTAGTCTGGCAACGTGTTCGTTAAGACAAGTCAATGACATCCATTATAAAAGAAGCGAAGCGTCCGAGCGGCCTGGCGGCATAAATTCCGGGTACGGAATTTATGCCGCCAGGCCGCTCGGACGCTTCGCTTCTTTTATAATGGATGTCATTGACTTGTCTTAACGAACACGTTGCCAGACTACTACTAGCGGGAATCTCTCCCTTAAGATACTTTTTATGCATATCGGATTTTTACGCGACTGGCGGTACGAAGTTATTTCTGATCGTGGCTGTTTTATCTTGAAGAGACAGTACTAATCTGTGCAGTCCGACTGACCCTGTATTGACCCTACCGGGTTGGAATTATCACCGGTAGTGGGCATCTACTGCTATTTTGGCATTAGCTTCAGCCCTGAAGATTCGTGGTTCACACTTCCCACGATGAAACACGTGTCGGCTGGTTATGCTTATTAAACGGAATTTTCAAATCATACATGAATGTTTTCTTTGATGCATTGTACTTACCTGTATCGATCAGTGATTATATAATTGTATGTGTGCACAGGACCGGTCTTTTGCTCAGCTTGAGGTCAAAATTTTTTTTTTTTTTTTTTGGCCTTTACAATTTGAGGGGTTTAGGGGTCTCCCCTCCCTGTTTTGCACCATACAGATATTGTAACTCAATATACCTACGTTTATCTGCAGAGCGCCACTACTTCCTAATATTTGAATACCCTGTTCTAAGAATTTTACTAATTGTGTCGTGCAGCAATTTCTCCATCCGCAGGCATGCGCTGGGTCGGTTTCTCCGGCGATGCGTCAGAAACAGGTGCAGATGCTTTGCGGTTCTCCCATTGTGCTACTTTTCCAGCTCCCAACAGCAGGAACAACCTCCAGAGGCCCAGAACAGCAACAGGCACCTCTTGGCAGGTCAGATCTCTCAGCAAGGGAGTTCAGGGGAGCTGGATATGAAGTCTTTGTATGTCTAAGACTTAAAATACAGGAGGCAAGCTCTACTTCAAGCCCTTGGAGATTTTCCTCAAGCAGGGGACACAGCACACAGCAAAGTCGTTGTCCTTTCCTTGGCAGAAACAGCCACTGCAGGCAAACCCCAGAAAGTACACAGTAAAGGGGCAGTACTTCTCCTCGGTTTCTCCAGCTCTTCTCCTTGGCAAAGGTTCCTTTGAATTCCAGAAGTAATCTAAAGTTCAGGGATCTGGGTCCCACTCTATAGCACAATTTCCTTCGTTCTCTAGTGGTAGAGAAGCTCTTTGCCCAGCCAAAACCAATTCTGTCCTCTCAGGTACAGCTTCCTGGCAGGAGGTGGAGACAGCATTTTCCAAGGCAGACCAGGCTCATTTAGGTGTGAAATAAATCTCCTCCCCCTACTGTGAATGCAGCCCAGCCCTGACTCACCCTGGAAAGGCAGGACACACCTCATACCCGAAGTGGCTGTCTGAACAGAATGCACATCCCCAGTTCCTGTCACTCCAAGCCAGACAGTCAATACACAAACCTAGCAGAGGCACACAGGATGGCTAAGCAAGAAAATACCTACTTTCTAAAAGTGTTTTTTTCAAACACACAATGTAAGAATCATCCTCACTAAAAGATGCATCTTTACATTCTGTGTTCAGGCATACTAAACTGTATCTTCCTGTCTTGTCCCAATGGGGGTTAGATTTATAAGATGTTATAAATGAAATCCCATTCTATCCTATGGGACAGATAGCCTTTCAATAGTGAAAAACGAAAATGGCAGCATTTCACCATCAAGACATGTACTACCTTTCACATACACTGCACCCTGCCCACAGGGGTACCTTGGGCCTACTTTAGGGATGACTCACATGTAAGAAAAGGGAAGATTAGGGCCTGGCTAGTGGGTGCACTTGCCAGGTCGACATGGCAGTACCAAACTGCACACAGACACTGCAGTGGCAGGTCTGAGTTACATTTACAGGCTGCTTATGTGGGTGACACAATGAGTGCTATAGGCCCACTAGCAGCATTTGATGTTCAGGCCATGGGCACACACAGTGCACTGTTCTAAGGACTGACTAGTAAAGCATCAATAACACACAAGCACACAAGCTAAGATACCTCTATATTTATCCTCCTTCTACTAGGCTGACATATCAATAGAGGATTATTAATAATAATAATAAGATATGAAATTATCAGTCATAATCATGACAGGAGCACATCTGAAACCTGAAGAAAGGATTTCCCACTCAATCTCGTACCCCACCTAATGTTTCTAAAAATGCGTCCAAAAAGTTTAAGCATAACCTACTTAGAAGAAACCCTGAAACCTTAATATTAGACCCCTCCCTCAACACAAAAAAAGGTGCTACCATTAACGACCTAATATTTTTTACTTGCAAAACATCTAAATAGCGCAATACCCTAAATAATCTGCTGAAAATACAGGAATTGAGAAACATTCCTTATGGCACTAAAATGCTAATAACACCCTCACGAAAACCAAGAGCAACGCTAAATATAACATGCTACAAAAATGGCACGATCCTCATTCAAGCCACCAACAAAGATCTGGAACTAATCGACGAATACTTCTCAACCTTAAAAGAACATGTCCTCAACATCCCTCATCAGGTGTATTCTACTCAACTGTAGGTCAGCAAAGAAACACGCTGCAGACATAGCCGACCTCGTATTAAGCCAGGAAATCTACGTAACTCTACTAACAGAATCTTGGCTATCTGACTTTTCCTCCCCATGCCTAGATATATTAGTTCCCCCGAACTATTGTATTATGAGACTAGACAGGCCAATCAAAAAGGGATGAGGCATCGCCTGTATACATAGATCCGACATTGCCATCACGAAAATTCAATCTGACCCTTTTGAGTCATGTGAGTATCTCGGTATGTCCCTAAGATCCTCAGATAATCGAATTTGAAAACTACACACATTCTATCACCTCCCATGCAAAAACATCAGGTTTATAGACCAGCTGATAGAAATCATCACAGCAAACTCTACCGCTCATTCCAATGATATTTTCTTAGGAGACTTCAACCTTCACTGGGAGGATCATTCTGACAATCAGATCAATCTACTCAAAGCCTTCCTTGTAGATCAATCGCTGGTCCAAGAATGTCTGCTACCAACACACTCCAGAGGCTCTACCTTAGACTGGATTATAGCTAAAGAAAAAGCTATAGATAACATTGAAATCACCCCATGAGATTGGTCTGATCACCACATCATTACTTTCCAAATACCCTTTACAAAACCAAAAGCTTCATCACAAGCAAAAAAAGCTAGAAAATGGATGCGTGACACTAGAGGGCTTAATATGGAGATGGCTGCAGCACGCTGTGAGATAGAACTGCATCCTCCTAATAATACGGCAGAAGTTAGTGACCTCACGAAGTATTACAATAACACAATGTCGAGTATTATGGAGGACATAGCCACGCTAAAATTCAAAAGGATCCCTGACAAAGATAAAAACCCTTGGTTCAACAGTGAGCTCAATGAAGAAAGATGGTCACTCAGATTCACAGAGCGGAAATGGCGATAACACGCTTCCTCACCCCATCTAATACAACTAAGACTGGCCAGGAAGGCATACAATAAAAGCATCCTAAACTCAAAAAAAGACTTCTTCAGGAAAGAACTGGACAAAGCAAAAAACAAACTGAGGAAACTATTCGATCTGCTAAAAGATCAATCTAATAAAATGGCCAAATCTGCACCAACTAATACAATTTTGAATTTAAGCAGTGAAGATTTCTCCTCCTTCTTCACAGCCAAAGCCAAATTGATGGAGGTGGAGCTCAAAAAAGCAGCTGAAGGCCCATGCTTGACTAAGAGCACCCCAGATGAGGTTCAACTGCAACCAGCTCTGGAAACGCCTACAAATAATGCAAGATGGTCAGAATTCAAGCCTCTCAGGGACATAGATATTGCAAAGATCATCGCGACCATTAAACAAAACAATCACTACAACGATCCTTTACCTGCAAAGTATTGGTCTTCAATAAACCAACTGCTCATCCCCTCATGGACAAAGATCATTAACGCTTCAATGGCACAAGGCTCAATACTGGACTGCCTAAAAACGGGGCAAGTCACCCCAATCCTAAAAAAACCAACAGAGAACCCCTCTGACCCTAACAATTTCAGACCATTAACATATATTCCCATGCTAGCCAAAGTCCTGGAAAAATGCGTTCAACAACAATTGAGCCAAAATATCTCTGAATTCAATCTGTTGAATGATTTCCAATCAGAATTTAGACCTAACCATAGAACTGAGACAGCGATTATGCACATTGTGGATGACGCACTACTTGCCCTCGACCGCAATGAAACCTGTCTCCTAATCCTGCTCGATTACTCTTCCCCATTCAACATGGTTAACCATGCCAAAATACTAGATCGCATGGAGAATAGGATGGGATTAGAGGGTACAGTCCTAAAATGGTTTAGATCGTTCTTAGAGAATAGAACGCAAAAATTCAAAGTCAACCAAACATTATCAGCTTCTTCCAGAAATGCGATTGGAGTTCCTCAGGGCTCAACACTATCCCCGGCACTATTCAATCTGTACGTAGAGCCCCTCACATAAACCTTACAATGAGCAAACATCTCCTTCCACATGTACGCAGATGACATACAGCTGTACATCAAGATTACATCGACAGAATAGATAGATATCATGAACCAAGCATTAAAGAGTACCATCCATTGGCTAACCAGCAATCACTTGAAGCTTAACCCCCATAGAATGGAATTTCTGCTGATTTCCCCACAGAAAAGCGCTACGAACATCCTAGAGTGGACCAATCTGATCATCGCACTAAACTGTACACGAGGATTGTTGACTCTACCAAATCTCTGGGGATCATACTAGACAAAAACCTGAATATGCTATCTCATATTAACACAAAGGCAAAAAATGCCAGATTCCACTTAAGCTACCTCAGAAAACTGAAAACCTTTTTAAATAAGTCAAACCTTAAAACAGCAGTCCAGGCCCTAGTAATATCAAAGATTGAGTATGGTTGCACAACCCTTGCTGGTCTCCCCAAGATTTCAACAGCCCCGCTGAAAGCCTGTCTCAATGTGGCCATAAGACTTATAACCAGCTCTAGGAAATTCAACCACATCTCCCCTCATCTGAAAGCGCTTAACTGGCTGCCTTACAAAGGGAGAATACAACTAAAAATGGCATTCATTACCCACAAAGCGATACACTACAAAACACCAGTGTACCTAGCCCAGAAAATCACACTATCAGGAGGATGCCGTGTCTCCCGGAGCCATGCAGATCTATTACTAAAACCAGCTCGATTCCGTAAGAAAAGAGCTTATGACTGAGCATTCTCTGGCGCAGCACCCAGAATTTGGAATGCTCTCCCCCCTAACATTAGAAGTATTTCCTCAATCTCTGCTTTAAAAAATGAAGCCAAGTCTTTTTACATGAGTAAATATTGCCCAATAATCGCAGCAGATTTGCCAATATCATTGTTCTACCACGATTATACGCATGCTACCTCTAATCGAACATTAACCTTTTTGGGGTATTGTATATATGTTTATTAAGCTTTAATATTTTTCGCAAAATCATTGTACAACTACTAATGACTGTTTATTGATATGCAAATGTGAAGGGCTCTGATACCCCACTCAGGGTCATGTTCGCGCTATAGAAAACACCAAATAAATAATTAAATCACATATGCCAATCATGGAATCACCAATTCCTAACAACAATTTATAAGGAGCACTTGCACTTTGGCACTGAACAGCAGTGGCAAAGTGCCCAAAGCATCTAGACCAGCAAAATCGAAGTCCAACACACAGCAAAATAACAGGAGTCAAAGGCAAAAATACAGGGGAAACCCACGCCAATGACGCCAGGTCAAACTCGTGTCCCCTCAAGCTGAAATGTGGGGAGAACTAACCACCCTCTTGGGAGTTCTCTTCACTAAGGCGGACAAATCTGGACAGACCATCAGCAATGGCGTGTTCTGTACCAGGGCGGTGTTCCACCATGAAGTTCGACCCCTGTATGGAAATGGACCACCTCAACAACTTTGAGTTCTCACCATCTGAGCGGCCTGTGATCGGTCTTAACCTGGAAGTGAGTCCCAAACAAGTATGGCCTCAGCTTCTTTAGTGCCCAGACCATAGGAAAAGCCTCACGCTTAATCGCACTCCACCTCTTTTCCCTTGGGAGTAACCTCCTTCTAATGAAGGCTACAGGTTGGTCTAGGACCTCCTCATTTAGCTGTGAGAGCACAGCCCCCACACAATGCTCTGAACCATCTGTCTACACCACAAATTCCTTCAAGAAGAAGTTGGGCGCCTTGAGCACCGGCGCTGTGCACTTGGCAGATTTCAGGGCATCAAAAGCTTTCTGGCAGGTGTCAGTCTGGTTTACCTTCCTGGGCTACTTCTTGGAAGTCAGCCTAGCCAAGAGGGCAATAATGGTGCCATACCCCTTGACAAATCTCCTGTAATATCCGGTGAAGCCTAAAAAGGCTCTCACCTCTGTCTGGGTCTTGGGGGTTTCCCAAGCCAGAATGGTGTCAATCTGAGACTGTAGGGGCGCCACCTGGCCACTTCCTACCTGGTGTTCCAAGTACACCACTGAGCCCTGCCCGATCTGGCACTTGCCGACCTTAATCATGATGTCTGCCCTCTAGAGGGCCTTCAAAACTTCCCAGAAGTGGTGCAGATTTTCCTCCCAAGTGGCACTGAACACTTCAATGTCATCCAGGTAGGCGGCACTGAAATCCTCCAGTCCAGCCAACACCTGGTTGACCAACCTCTGAAAGGTGGCAGGGGCATTCTTCAACCCAAAGGGCATCACCCAGAATAGGCAGTGCCCCTCTGGGGTTAAAAATGCGGACCTCTCCATTGCCCCATCAGTTACGGCAATCTGCCAGTATCCAGATGTTAAGTCAAACATACTAAGGTACTGGGCAGTTCCCAACCGATCTATGAACTCATCAGCTCTGGGGATGGGGTGTGCGTCAGTCCTGGTGATGGAATTGATCCCGCCGTAGTCCACACAGAACCAGAATTTGGGCGTGGCACCGGGTGCGGCAGCCTTTGGGACCAAGAACACTGGGCTGGCCCAAGGGATGTTGGAGGGCTCAATCATCCCTAGCGCTAACATCTTGGAGACCTTCTCCTTGATGCAAGCTTTGACACTGTTAGTCACCCTGTAAATGTTATGCTTCACAGGAGGACTGTCTCTAGTGCCCTCATCATGGACACAACACTGAGTGACACCAGGGGTCAGGAAGAACAGAGCAATAAAGTGTCCCAACAGATGGTGGCAGTCACTCTGCTGTTCAGGAGTCAGGGCTGGGGAGAGGGTTACACCGTCCACTGACCCACCATGTTCCTTAGCAGACAAGAGGTCAGGAAGAGGCTCAGTCTCCTCCTCCATTCCAGCATCTGTCGCCAGGAGCATGCCCACTTTGGTCCTCTCCAAGTGGGGCTGAAGGCGGTACACATGTAGGACCCGCAAAGGGTTCCTTGGAGACTGCAAGTCCACCAGATAGGTGACTTTACTCTTGCACTCTACCACCTCAAATGGCCCAGTCCACTTGTCATGGAGGGCACAAGGCTCCACTGGGACCATTACCCACACTTTCTGGCCAGGCTGAAACTCGATCAGTGTGGCATTCTGACCATACCACTGTTTAATCTCTTCCTGACTGGCTTCCAGATTCACCTGAGTGAGTTGCCTGAAGCGTTAAGTCTGGTTCCTGAAGGCCAGCATGTAGCTATGTACATCCTGGGAAGGTTTACTGGGAGCTTTCTCCCAGCCTTCTTTGACCAGACTCAGAGGTCCTCTTACAGGATGCCCATACAGGAGTTCAAAGGCACTGAACCCTAAAGACTTCTGCAATACCTCCCACTAAGCAATCAACATGCATGGTAAGAGGACATTCCACCTACACCTCATGGGCTCACCAAAACCCATAATCAATCCTTTCAGGGTCTGGTTGAATCTCTGAACCAGCCCATTACCTTGGGGGTGGGAAGGAGTGGTGAACTTACAGGTAACACCGCACTCCTGCCACAGGGACTTCATATACTTGGATATGAAGTTTAAATCCCGGTCAGATACAACCTCTCTGGGAAACTCCACATGGGAAAAGATCACCATTAATGCTCGACCCACCATGGGGGCCATCACAGTTACGAGAGGGATAGCCTCAGGGTGCTGGGTAGCATGGTCCACCAAGACCAGGATGAACCTGTTGCCCATGGCTGTCTTGGGATCCAGAGGCCCCACAATTTCAATACCCTCCCTATCAAAGGGTGTACTGACTACAGGAAAAGGTTGGAAAAGACCCTTGCAGTTCCTCCCACTCTCACCACTTGCCCGGTAAGTCTGGAAAGAACTACAATGTGTGTCAGAGTTCTTGTGCATTTGGGTACAGTAAAAGTGGCTTTGAAAGCCTTTCAAAGAGCTTGTCTTGCCCCAAATGCCCTGCCAAAGGCACATCATGAGCCAGACCCAGTAGGAAGTTTCTGAAGTGCTGGGGTACCACCAGCACACAGGCTGACCCAGGCTCAGCAACCTTAGGCTCACTATACAGAAGACCATTCTCCCAGTAAATCCAATTTGATCCAGAGTGATCACCTGCTGCCTGGTTTGCCGCGTGCTGCTGCAAACCCACAAGAGAAGGGCATTCCTGCTGCTCCTTGCAGAATTCCTCCCTGGAGGGGCCCCCTTCCTCCTGTCAATGGGTCAGCTCAGGAATGTCCCCCAGTTTGGCCACTCGCTCCCCTGTAGACTCCAAGGCATCCTCCTCAAGGTTTGCCTCTTCCTGGACTGTGGGAGCTTTGGGGGCTGGTTCCCTGCGCCCGCTGCCTCTTCTCTTTCTGGCAGGTACCTGGGTCACTGTTTCAGGCTCCAGGTCATCTTGATGGCCCTTACCGGCTGCCATAGACCGAGTGGTCATACATGCCCACTCAGGCAGAACCAACATCTCCAAATGAGATTTCTGCTCCATCTTCTCCCAAGGTGAACTCTCCATATCATTGCGTAGCAAACAGTCAACAGGCATGGCTTGCCTCACAACTACTTTCATGATAACGGAGACCCCCCCACTCAAAGGGAACCTGTTCCACTTTCGAGAGGCACTCTGAGTTGTCAGCTGCAACTACTGGGTAGAGTACATTGGGGACCACCTGCTCTTCAGATACTAGCCGACAACTGACAGCTGTCACACTGGCTCCAGGGTCTCTCAGAGCCTGCACCCTATGGCCATTTATGGTCACTCACTGCCCGTATTTCTTAGTGTTAGCAGGCAGGTGGGTCCTTGGGACCATCTCACTGTCTCCTAGTGTGACCAGGGTCAAATATGCTGGCTCCCAGCCCTCCTTGGAACCCAACTCCTCCCCCAAGGCTACACTAGTCAACTCACAGGGCGGTGCACCTGTGGGTGCAATAGTGGCTTTCTCGGGACACCTAGGATCCCCTATGAAGTGACCCACCTCACCACAACCATAACTTGTGTGGGGGCCCTCTTGGCAGTCTTAATGCAGTGACCCATGGCTTCGTCTCACGGGGGGCTGGAAAACCTTCCCTTCATTCCCTTAGGGTTTACTTTGGGGCCCTTGTTGGGACATCTTCTGTTTACCATTGTCCCCCCCACTCTTCTGCTGGGGACCCTCCCCACCCTTGGCAGGGTCTCCCACAAGACCTTTGTGGACCCTGGTACTGACCCAGTGGTCTGCCTGCATAGCAAGCTTCCTGGGGTCAGTCAGCTTACTGTCAATCAAATGCTGGCGTAGCTCTGGAAAACAACTACCAGACAAGTACTACCATGCAACCAAATCATGGACCCCCTGAAAACCATTTACCTGGCTACCCTTAACCCAACAATTCAGTGCTCTGCAAAATAGGACACATACTTCACCCAAGTGCTTGACTCCAGCTTCTTACAGGCCCTCAACATTTGCCTGTACGGTTCTGGGGTTAAACCATACCTCCTGATCAAGGCTTCCTTCATAGGGGCATAAGACATCTGGTCTTCACTTGGTAAGGCTAGCAAAGTTTACCTCCCCTCTGTTACAAAGTGGCTCCACAACCCCCCTCACCAGTCTCTCTCAGGGATTCTGTGAGACCTCATTGATACCTCATATGCCTTAAACCACTGATTAATGTCCTCATTCTTTACAAAATCCTTAATCACTTCCTTGGGGATGTATACCATCCCTACTCCAGGCACTGGCAACAAGCTATATTTCAAGAATGAACAGGGGGGGCGTAATGGGCTTTACGAGAAAGGTCCAGCTGAGTATGCCCTTAAAGTGTACAAGAAAAGTAACAAAGCTGTTCCTGAAAATGGGTGAAATAGACCATGTAGTGTTCACGGACAGGTTAAATTTGGATATTGAGGCCCTCACACAACCTACAGGATGTCGTGAATCACGTACCCCTTAGGATGTATCGCGTCATCATCGGGCTGCTCCTACGTCGAGTCGGCTGGTGCAATACCCGACGGGCTCTTGTTTAAGGAGCACTCTTGTGGAGATCTTTTTATCCAATGCAGCCGGTGGATGAGTGGGTGTGTGGGGCTCTTTTGTGATGTAGATGAAAGACAATAGTTGCTAAAAATAGGGGTCGGAGTGCTTTCTCAACCAATATATTAGGAAGCCTCCTCCCCTAATTAAAAAACTATGAGGTTGAGTGTTAGTAACTTAGGATAATGGGCTAGGTTATATACACTGCCTCATTGGGGTCGACATGTTTCTCGCTCTGGTAGAGAAATACTCTGGTGATTCTTCAGGACCAAAAGTTATTTTTTATCTACATATGAAACCTATCTATATATCTTAGATAACAGTGAGCATTCTCAATCATAGCTGTTGTTTTACCTGCAGCTCGGTCTACCCTAAGAAATCCATAGGATAGTACACTGCAGTTCCTGGTAGATAACGCAAGGAGTTCCTCACGTTTGACACGCCAAGTCCGTGTCTCCAGTAAACCTACCCCGCTCTACCAGGACTGGGTGTTACAAAGTGGCTCCACAACCCCCCTCACCAGTCTCTCTCAGGGATTCTGTGAGACCTCATTGATACCTCATATGCCTTAAACCACTGATTAATGTACTCATTCTTTACAAAATCCTTAATCACTTCCTTGGGGATGTATACCCTCCCTACTCCAGGCACTGGCAACAAGCTGCCACCATTGGAACTGGGTGCCACACTCTTGGCCTTTTTTGTCCAGTTCCTTCAAAAACGTCACTCATTCTCTAAAAGCATCCTCTTTTCCTCCTTTGCCAGTTCCTGCTTCTCTAACTCCAATGTCTTACTCTCCATCTCACTCTCCTTCCCCAGCCTGAGCTTTGTAAGCTCCAACTCATGCACTCTGCTTATCTCTCTGTCCTCTAACTCCTCTGGAGACAGCCCCTTTTAAGACACACTACTGCTCCCCCTGTAGCCCATCCTGTTGCCCATCTAAATTCTGAGCATCCACCATAGGCTCCTTGGTATGCTCACTGGCATTCCTTTTTTTTTATATAGAGATTTATATAGCGCAAACTTGACCCAAATCGGTTATCAGAGCGCTTTACATAGCACCAGTTGCGTTACATGAGGACACATTCATTTTTGTCAGGCACGGGGAGATTACGTGATTTGCCCAGAATTACAGGATGTTCAGCGTCGTTGCCGAGACTCGAACCCAGTTCCCCAGATTCGAGGTCGACCGCCCTAGCCGTTAGGCCAACTCTTCTCCCCAATTCCAACCAGGCCCTCAGCGCCTTTTGGGGTTTCCTCCTTTCTGGTGAGGCCTCTTACTGAAACTTTACATTTCTTGCAGACAGCTTTCAATTGTGGCACAGAGTAGGTTTCAACCCTATCCTCTTCAAATTCAATATCCACAGATGCAAGTGATGCTGGTTTTGTCATGGTGAGAATTGGCAGTTCTCAAGTTGCAAAAATTTCCAGGAAGAAAAAGTTTCAACAATTGTATATAGTCGTATAATGGTCTGCACTATACTAGTAGTGTACACCAATTACAATTCCAGATCCTCACCGCTGACCACCAATGTTATAAATGGGGGTCTCTAGTTGGAGGTGGTTTGTACCGTTGTCCACGTAGGGACCCTTCTTCCTAGTCAGGGTAAGGGGATAATCTCACCCCCTCGGTAGCTTGGAACGAGCAGACATCAGGGCATGTCCTACCTTTCACCTACACTGCACCATGCCCACAGGGGTACCTTAAGCCTAACTTAGGAGTGACTCACATGTAAGAAAATGGAAGGTTAGGGCCTAGCAAGTGGGTTGCCAGGTCGACATGGAAGTAGCAAACTGTCCACAGACACTGCAGTGGCAGGTCTGAGTTACATTTACAGGCTGATTATGTGGGTGGCACAATGAGTGCTGAAGACCCACTAGCAGCATTTGATTAACAGGCCCTGAACACACACAGTGCACTGTACTAGTGACTAACTAGTAAATCAAATGTGCCAATCATGGAATCACCAATCCATAACAACAATTTACAGGGAGCACTTGCACTTTGGCAAAAACGAAGTCCAACACACAGCAAAATAACAGGAGGCAAAGGCAAAAATACAGGGGAAACCCATGCCAATGATGCCAGGTTCAACATAAATCAATATTTGTAACTATCTGGTGCTTCCAGGAGGAGGAAAAGACACCCAATCTTCCTCTGTTGGACTGATTCCAAATGTAATGAAGGATTATCCGAGCACTCAGAAAAGTAATAGTTGAGGGCGCAATTTCAACATGTGTTCTTTTTATTTCACTCCCTCTATTCCATTCTGCCGTTGCCAACATGTGTTTTGTCCTTGGCTGATACAATAACAGCGGAGTTCTGCAGGGCTAGTCGTACATGAGTAATACTTTTACTGTGAATGTAGGCTGGAGCTAGTCAAAATCTCGTGTGTCCCCACTGAAATGCTTAAGATGTGGGGCACAATTGATCTGAATCAATACAATCTGTCAGAGCATACTCCAACATGTGTTCAAGATGATATGTCATCTTTCTTTTCTGAGAGGCAAGGTGATTGATCAAGATGCTGTTCTCCATAATGTTGGATACCACCAAAAAGTACAAAAGGAACACTGTATAAGTACCTCCTACTTCTAGATTGAAACTAATTCAACTGGATGTGTGCTAGAATTGATTCTACTTCTTGGATGTTGTCAACCCAACCTGCAGTAAGTCAAAAAGCAAAATGATCACTGGTAATTCCTTACCAATATGATAGATGTTTTAGTGGTCTAATTTTCTTGAGTGGAAGTTCAAAAAAGAACCTGAGTTGGAATGGTTCCCCAGGCAGATTTTACTGTAGAAAAGTTGTGACATTGGGACGTAGAAGTTTTTTTTCTGTAGTGTTTGTCTTAATTTTGAACGATTTCTTCCATTTTAATGCCCACTAAAAGCTGGTGTTAAATTGATCCAGGAAACCAATGCATGGCAGCACATCTTGCCATCACTTTGTTAAGAGCGCAGAGGTAAAAATGAACAAAAATCCCCAAAACATTGTGTTAGTGCTGTGTTGGAGTCTAAATGAGACACAGCTCTTGTCCATCATAGCACTGAACCAGTAAAGGATATGGGGCTGGTCGGATTCACAAACCCACTGGGAAGTGGGCCTGTGTTCTTGAAGCTGCACGTCCAGCTCTGATGTGCACTACTTGCTCAGCTCTGATTTGCGAACATGCACAGGCAGAATGTATATTTTTTACTAGACGGAACTGCATCAAGACTGAGAGATCCACCATTGCACAGCGTTCCCTTTCACGATGACTGTTGAAATGTTCTCACTATGGTTTCACTCACTCAGGATAAAAAAACCCTAGCAGTCATCATCAAAACTTGCACGAATAACCTTGCCCCAGAGTTTTCACTCCAAACCATGATCCAGCCCTGCTGGTATTATTCGTCTATGGTGAAGGTGCAGGCCTCAGAGTTGCGGCGCCTCTCTGGCTGAGAGCCTATGGGACGCCTGTCATGTCCTCTTCCAAGTCTGGAGCGAACGATCTTGAAAGGGGAACTTAGAATGCAAGAGTGCCCCAGTGAGCCTGTTTTTGCTAAACAGGACTTGGAGAACAAAAAACGCAAATAGTCCCTTTAGGCTAGGAGCAGCAGCTGGCGCGGCTTGAACGAGCAAGAGGTTGGCGTGTTGTCGAACACGTGCACGCTTGTCATGTGGTCAAAGCAGCAAAATCATTTTGTTCCACAACAGATCACCCACATGCTCAGGGCAACTGCAATTGGGGTTATCTAGAAGAAATGTATGTCTTCACAAGGACAATGAGAACCGAGAGGTGTGGCCGTTGTTGGTCACGTTATCATGGACGAAGAATTGCATCGAAGCAATTGCAACCAAATAAATCTAAGAACAGTTGGAGTTTCAGGAATTCCAGGCTGGCATCACACCATGTGAGTGCATAGATACAAGAGCACAGTCCGGCTGAGCCCTCCAGGGTACACAAGGGGGGAATCTGAGGGCTCCTAGTAACCAGTGATCATTACACATCAAGTAGGGTCGTCCACATGTGAGCCTGTGACGTCTCTGCATCAGCGGGTGCAAAGAGCTAAGGCTTATGGTCGCATCTAGGAACTGTACCACACAATTATCACTGGCAGAATGAAGCATAAACGGCCATTCAAAGTTGTGTGCAAACATAACACTTGTAATATCTCCAAATCTAGAAAATATATTTACAGCATTAACCGCAATCAAAATAGTGGAATTACACAAAAATAATATACAGCTTTTTGCCAGATGGTAATCTCCAGCGAGAACATTAATCACGGGGAACAAATGGATCTCTCAAATGAAAATGACATTCTCAAGCAAAATATGATATTCAGAAATGAAGCTTGGCAACCACAATATAGCAATCAAAACTTGATTCCATGGTAAACACTAATGTTCACAAACCTTGGCTATTCAAGAAGCACGGCCCACACTTAAAATGTAGGAACATGGGGCAATGAAATCCAGTTTGGGAATCGTAGTTGAGTGAAACTTTATTTGCACATGGCTGGTGTTGGTGAACAGTAAGCAGATACTGTATCAACATGTAGCCTCTCAATCTTTCACCAAATACGGGTTACTCTGGGTCTTGTGGTAATTATGAAGGGCCGTGACCCCAGGGGTTCCCTATGGCTCTAGTGTGTGCTCACCTGAGTGCAGGGTTTCGGGAAATCACTTCTACCCCGTTGAGCCTCTACTAAAAGCACTTCTGTCCCAACGCTGACTCTTCTTCTGGTGAGGTATGACGGAGGAGTCACGGGGCACCTGTCTATTTCTGCTGCTTAGGATGGCAAGAAGATACACTTTCGCAGATTAGGGCCTAAAATAACTGCTGCTTGTGACCAAAATTCTTGGCACCTATTCGCTAATGCTTCAATTTTCTAGGTACGAACATTTTCCTATCAGGTTTTTTATTCTCATCGCGTCACTTTCTTGGTCATTGTGTTTTATCACTGATGTGACTAAAGCACTATCTAATATTGAGTGGAAACAAGAGAAGTATTGTATTCATCCTCCATCTATTAACTCCCAAGCTCCGATTTATATCGATATCAAGTATTTGTGTATTTTGGTATTGTGTTTTATTTATCAAGGCAAGCTGTACGCTTATTCAGACTTTCTGGAACATTTTCAAAATATATATGTTAGAAGAATGCTAATGTAAGTTTGTCTGATTGAGTTAATTCACTTAATATTAATTAATAAAATGTGCTTAAGAATTTGAACTTTGAATTTTTAAGATGGACACTGCCATTCCTTCCCAACCCTCTCACCTCTGTGCTTGATGGGTGGTAACCACCTTTTTGAGAGGAAGTGGGTATTTCTGAGGTAATGCACCTAGGCCACTGCACCGTCTTCGAGAAACTGAACTAGTATTTTGCAACACCAAATATAATGGCATTAATCCTTAATGAAAAGGGTTTTTATATCAAGAAAAAAAAAATATGTACTGACTATCGCAATAATTAGTGTACCGCCCTCTACACTTGTTCACTATGATGAGCACCGGCTCATCCTACTTTAATCATCTTGGGAACGTCACGCTAGTGAACTTGAACTGGCAAGGCAGTATTTATATTTAAATTGATTCGAAAAGCAAAAGCAGACTATGCAGATTAACAAAGCATCAATTTACCCGAGAACTTCTTTTATAGTAGGGAATGTCTTCCATCCACCTTCACTTTCTTCTACTGGGCGACCAACACAAGAGCTTAGTAGTAAGACAGTTTAGACAAAATATCGGAACTAAAAAAATCATGAGACAAAATATTGTGCCAAGAATATCGCGGATAACAATATTATGAAGGTAAGTTTAACGACCATGTGGTGCGGGAGCACCCGTCCTGCGGCCTGGTGAGGGTCCGGGTGCCCGTGACGGGGTCCATCGGGCCAAGGGAGGCTCCCCAGACCTGGCTGGGATCAGAAGCAGGGACCGGGCCAGGTGGGTGTGTGGCTGGCTAAGTCTTTTCCTTGCGGAAGTAGGAGTTAGGATTGTATAACTCCCCCTATATGCACCTTTGTTGATATACATATAGTCAAGGTACATAGATGTAGAGTTAAGAATAGTAAATCTATACTTACCTATCAACATTTTCCGTCTTGATACTTTGGTCCTCGATATATCGATCCAATACCTCATTAACTAAAAACAATTCAGAACTTTATCAATCTGCAAATCTTTCAGGTAACTCACTACATGCACCATTCTTGGATACCTTTAAGGATTCCATAGTAGTTTACTCTCTAAATTTCAATTTCTCACTGAGCTCGAAACGAAAGCCTTCCTGGAGAGGAGTACATCTGGATCTCTGGGTCGCTCTTGTCACATGGGTATATTGGAGTACTTGGACACAATTGTATTTCCAATTCTGACATTTATTCTCAGTTCTTCATTCTGTAGTGGCTTTTAGACCTGAGCAAAAAATAATTCCATCATTAGGCCACTCCTGAGAAGACATATTTTAGATCCTAGTGCCATGCATTGGTTTCCTGGATCAATTTAACACTAGATTTAGTGAGCATTAAAATGGAAGAAATCGTTCAAAATTAAGACAAACACTACAGAAAAAATCCTTCTACGTCCAACGTCACAAATTTTCT
This sequence comes from Triturus cristatus, assembly GCF_964204655.1. NCBI lineage: Eukaryota > Metazoa > Chordata > Amphibia > Caudata > Salamandridae > Triturus > Triturus cristatus. The sequence goes on from NC_140590.1 coordinate 850,282,171, forward strand.
ACAGTAAAATCTACCTGGGGAACCATTCGAACTCAGGTTCTTTTTTTAACTTCCACTCAAGAAAATTAGACCACTAAAACATCTATCATATGGGTGAGGAACTACCAGTGAACATTTTCACATGCTATCAGTCTATATGGAAAAATACGCCTGTAGACGCCTGCAAGCGCAGCCATCATTGTGACAGTTTTACTGAACATTTAGGGGCTCATTTACAAGCCCCGTACATCCCTTTTCCCATGTTAAAAATGACGTAAAAGTGCTGCAAGAGGCTTGTAAATAAGCCCCTTTGATTCCTAAAATAAGAAGATATTCATTGCCATTAAAATGGCTTGGATGAGTGAAAACCCAAAGTAAAATATATAGTAGTGCCCAGACATTTGCAATACCTGGCATGGTTTCAGCTGCAATTCGTTAAGCTGGAATGGCTTCCTTTCCAAGCATTCAGCAAACAACACTCGTGAGTTCATCGTATTTGTGTAAAACTCCAATGTTCTGTGTCCTGTGAGTGAAATGAAGATAACAGCTTATAATCGCAAAGAATACCATTAAATGCAAAAAGGGTTCAGCTTCAAAACCCTCTGCACACTGAGGTCGTACTCTATGGCTGGATGACCAACATAATGCTTCAGGTCAGCTTCCATCTCAACTCTCGTTTGGGCCTCCCTCTATCTGGAGATGGCTTTGCCTCTGTTGCTTGTCAGTGGATCACTCCTTCCTAGTGCTGCTAAGCATCAGTCCAGCTGTGCACCTGGTATCCTTTGGTGTCCGAAGGGTTACACATTACTCTGCAGACTTTTACTTGGTTCTTTGCCAGTAGGTGGAAGGTACAGGCCAGAGAATTCAAAACTCAGGCCGGGAAAGGCACTGCGGGACCCAATGGGTGCCCAGGGCAAACGCTACCCGAGGCGGAAAGACCATGAAAGGAGGGGTGACCAGGATTGGTTGCCCCGAGATAGCCAACGTCCCCCCCCAATCAAGGGGCGAGTTAGCAAGCAGCTGGGGGATTAAATAAGGTTGCGAGGCCCTGAGGTAGCATGCAACCCCCTCCCCCTCACTGCAAGGAGAAGAATGCAGGGGTACTGAAGAAGCTAAATGACAGGACACAGCCACAGGCTGAGTAGATGAGATGCTCACACAGAGCCCTTGGGATGCCACACGGCAGGGGCCCTGAGGAGCAGGCAAGGAGCCAACAAAGGGTCCAGGGCAAGCGCAACAGCACTTGCAGCCTTGGCAGGTCCTGACGGACACCCACCAAATTCAGTAGCAAGTTGAAGCCTGGAATCGCAGACACAGAGGCCCAGCCAAAGGGACACCTCTCAAAACTATACTGTTTGGGAGCAAATAGCAACAATGAATGTACAAAGACAATGGAAGTATACAATAACGTGGATGTTTATGAATGACCAATTAAATTGCGAAATGTACAACCATGGTATGCATGAATTAACTGCAACCTTTTAAGGCACCAAATCATATTGTCAGTATTGTAATGTAAAGGTAAAAGGGATGCAGTTAAGTGGGCAATGGGGGGAAAGAGGACTCGCTCCTGGGATGGGTTATGATAAAGTTTAGAAGCAAGGAGATTTGACAGTACAGCTCATCAAACATTTCCCTGCAGCAACCTATCCTGCATTTCTATCTCGCTGCTGCTGACCTCTGGGATTTGTAGGTCGCACACTTCCCTCGACTTCAATGGCATTAGTCATTCTCAGTGATTTAAATGGAATTAGAACTTTGGAATGTTGGGAGAGCCATTAAAAACAGTGGAGTGCTCCGGGCTTCTAATGGCCGGTAGAAGTCCGGAGTTCCATCATTCAAATATTGTGGTTCACAGCTGTTGGTGTGAACAAAGGCATGATGGAACCCGAGGGGATTTCAATAGCCTCAGGCTCCGTGAGGTCTTTGTTTTACTTGTCAGAACATTTGGCCCTCTAGTGGCAGAATGTTCTAGTAGTATTAAAACCCTCCGTACTTGGAATTTACAGCATTAAAGTCTTGGGGGCAGATCTACAAGGCTTCGATATAAAATTATCGCCGCTTTTGCGGCCGTTTTTGGCCGAAAAGCGGCGATAATTTTATCTCTATATCAGCAAGGTCACACTATCGCGTGAAACTTTGCCTTAGTGCCTGAATTCCTAACGCCCATCTTTGCATCTCTAATGAGTTGGAAAGTGGGCGTTCCTCCCCAGGATAACGGGATGTCGCTTAGTAACATTTCTCCTGTTATCAAGCCTCATGCAAAGCAGCATAGCGATAAGAAAAGTCGCGATAACCTCTGTTATCGCTACTTTCCTTACGCCTGCTTTGAACCTGACTTAGCCATGATATCCTATGGAAGGTGGATATCATGGCTAAGTATGTGAGGCTCTATCAGCAAGCTATCGCCAAACTTCATGGGATTAATCTCACGTTTGGCAGTTAGCGCTAGGATTTTTATTGCTTTTGAGATAAGCGTTGCTAATAGCACGCTATCTCAGCACTAAAAATCCACGCTAGCCGGCGATAATTATCCTAGCGCTAAGTGCGCTTAGCGATAATTATCGCCGGTTGTTGCTGATATGACCCTTGGTCTCTTGTTAAAGGCCCTAGCTTTCGGCTCTGGCCTTTTAACCCGGAGCAGGCTTTTAATGGCCTGTCTAGCTGGCTACAGCAGGCTATAAGGCTATAATAGAGACGTTCAGATACTCACTCTTTAGAGAACCTGTTTGCTCCTGGGAAGTACTGATACACTTTCTTCAAATGTATTGCAGCAGTGGAGAGAAGTGCATGTACTCAGTGCCAGACTGTACCTGCCCATTTAAAGCAGTGGTCATTATGCTGTTATTATTCTTGCTGTGGATGGGTCAGTTACAACTGTTAGTTTGTTGCTATTGTAAGTATGTAGGTGTATGTATAGCACTTACCTGCCGCCTTCTGCCTGTTTCATAGCACTTTCAGCCACTGTATTCATACATAAAACAGTGTCCAAACTTGTAATGGCAGTCCATGACAGAAGATCATGAAACATTCATTGGCAGCATAAGGGTAAAGATTAGGGCACAATGTACTGATATTTTGTTAAAAAAAGGTGGTCGCAAACTGCACACCAACTTTCTGCAAATGTAATCTGATTTTGCGTACCGATCCATGTATCTTTAGGTCAGTTTACAACATCACCATTCGCGGGGGGGTCGCAGATTGACCTGTCTAATTAATATTCATTAAGCAGTTGGAAAATTTAAACCCTGTGTAATTTGCTGCAAAAACTGGGATGGTGGCCTGCAAGGGGCAGCTGACCACATCCTTATGTTTGCATTCCCACATGCCTTAAGAAAATAAAGTTTACTGTTTGGGAAAGGTTCAGAAGGAGCAGGATGTGATCCCCTGCCTACTCCGTCTCTGGCTGCCAATCGGATTCCTGAAGGGCAGTGGGGCTAATGATGTCCCGCTCCATTTGCAAACTAATTATTGCCTCTTTAGAGAAATAGGTACCCAGTCAATGGTTTGCGACTTTGCAATTGCAACCTATTGATGCATAGTTTACTCAATTGCTATCTGGAAGGACTGTTCTTTTCACTCACCTTTAAAATTGCAATTTGGTATGGGTCACAAAACGACTGTTATGATTGTATGTTGATCTGTTGGTTTATTGTTACTACTTCTTGTACCTTTCGTGATTGCTACATTTTAAAGCGCTCAGATACACCTAGGGGTCATGTTCACGCTATATAAAACTTTTTAAATAGATAAATAAAAAAACCTTTATATGAGACATTAACGTTTCTGACATGTAACGGGTTTTGTACATAACAAAAAGGGATTTTGAAGTCACAATTGCAGTGATTTTGCAAATGGGAGGGGTTGTGATCACAAAATATTTTAGCACATCTGGTCCCAGGTTATGAAGATTTATGCAATGTCATAAAATGTAAATGTGGAAGAAAGCTCCCCTATTGTACCTCCTTCAGATTGACTTCTTTTCTGATTTCACTCCAAATGTTCCACACTTCTCAATGCCAAGTGAAAACAGTTGTGGCAATAGGATCCATAAACTCTGAGTGAAAAGGATCTCAGAAATTGGATTTTTTGGGGTGACAGCGGAATTCTCGGAGTGGGGGAGGAGATGGATGGAGGAAGTTTGGTCTGGCCTACGTTCCAGACAGGGCATCGATTGCTTCCCTTTTATTGTTTTCTATTTTGCAATTCAGGAAGACTTTAAATTCCTAACTCAAGCATTAGTAAAGTCAAAATGACCTGGCAAGCCTTTTGGCTTTTTTTAATGCTTGTTTTGTTTTATCACAGTTTGTGCAAAATGCTATTGTTGGAGAAGCTGCAGGCCCTCATCAATAAAACTGGCTAAAATCAGAAATGTATTTTGGTCTCAACAACCAAACATGACCACAGCATTCACTTGCGCGAAGGCAACCACTTTTTTGTGTGTTACCGAATGGCTGAAGTAGGTTGCCCATTTGTCCATGATGTGTGTTGTATGTTGCAGTAGGCAGAAAAAAATTGATTGACACAATAACAGGTCACTGGTTGAAGGGTTCTTGCTGAAAGCCCCTACAAGGTAAATACACTATACATATAATCAAAAGATCAAAGGTCTTGGCTAACGTCAGACCTAAAAGCAAGGCTCCAAGCTGGCTGTCTCAGTGGCGTAACGAAAGTAGAGGGGGCCCCCCTGCAAGGTACACAGAGGGGTCCCCGCTCCGGATTTAATCCGGAGCTCTCCGGTGTGAGTACAGTGCTGAGGGGGCCCCCTGCTGCTGGGGGCCCCCCCGCACTGCGGGGGGTGCGGTGTCCTGTGTTACGCCCCTGGGCCGTCTTTGCAATTTTGCAAATCCGTATGTGGTGTCAAGTAATGCAATGTCCTTTTTTATTACACACACCATCATAAGATATAGTAGATTACCGTTAGCAGGTAAAACAAAAAAGGGAAATATTCATTCATCAGTGTAATATAAAGAATGGGAAAATCATGAATGAAACTGTACATGTGTGAAACACAGTTATCCCAGTCCGTTACTACCTGCTCGGTAAATAGTGATAATATGTATGACAGTCCAAAGCTGTTGGTATCAGCTGCCTACTTCTGACATTTTTGTTTTTTTAATTTTCCCTGAGTCTGATCATATATCTGTTGTGTTAGACTTGTCAGCCTTAGGGCGGTCTTCCCCCAACGTTTTGCCTTCATCCTCCTATTTTCTGACCTTGTTTTTGCTGGCCATAGGACTCTGAGCCTTTACCACTGCTAACCTGTGCTAAAGTGCATATTCTCTCTCCTCTAAACATGTTAATATTGGCTCATACCCAATTGACATATTTAATTGAGTTACAAGTCCCTAGTAAAGTGCACTAGCTGTGACCAGGTCCTGTAAATTAAATTCTTCTTGCACCATTGATTGTGCCATCCACTTATGGCCTGCCCTTGCACAGCCTGTTTGTGCAGTTTATACTATCATTGTTACCTGGCAATATAAACCTTTTGCCAGGCCCAAACCACCTTTCAAATACATATATGTCATCCCTATGGTATATCCTGGCCGGCATTGAGGGAAAGATGCAATGTATTTAAAACGTAGAACATTGCTTTTAATGTTTTACATGTCCTGTTAGTGAAAAACTCTTTAATTTGTTTTTCACTACTGCAAGGCCTACATCTCTCACAGGAAAACATTGGGATTACCTTATTACATTTTATAAGCGTAACTTCCCAATGGAAATATATAACTGGTTCAAGTTTGTTGTTTCAGGAATCCTAACTTAAAATTCCAATTTATGATGAAGTCAGATTCTAAGTTATAATTCTAAAAATGCCACTTTTAGAAAGTTGCATTTTCTTGACTTAGCCATTTGGCCATTTGTTGCCTGCAGCCTGTCTGTGATCACATGACTGGGTGTAGTTGGCAGTTGAACTTTGTGTATTTCTCCTAGACAACAACACACAATGGCAGCTTAGGTATTACTCAGTGGGCCACCACTGTCAGGATTGGAGGGAGGAGCTGGTCTAAGCCTCACTTACACCTGAATAGGTGGAGTCCTGTTCCCACACAAAGGGCTACATACGCCCTGTAGTTAGTCTGGAAGGCAGGGCAACTGTGCACTTCAAAGGTTCTCCTCTCGAACCAAACAGTCCTAAAGAAACCACCAATAGGCTAACGTGTGTCCACACATTTTGTAGTCTTTCTAATCAAATTAAGAAAAGTATCTTGGCGAATTGGAAGATACTGAGCATCGGGACTACTCCATTACCACGTCCCCTATTTGCTTTCAGACGGAGCACTAACATCAGGGACAGACTTGTACATACCCGTCCACTTGAGAATAAGGCACTTCATCAAGACACACTGTGGGATCTGCCTAGAGTACGTGGGCACTTCCCTTGTGGCAATTGCGCTGCGTGTGCACATACTACACACACCACCGAGATTGACATCGGGACTTCTAAACCTTGGATCCTGGCTAGTCACACAAATTGTAACAGTACCAACTTAATCTATCTCATCACGTGCCCTTGCTCGCTGCGTTATGTGGGCATGACAACACGCAGAGTGAAGGTACGCATACTGGAGCATAAAAGTACCATTCGTTGCAACAAAACTTCCACCAAACTTACCCAACATTTTGTGACAGCCCGACACAGTCCTCAAGATCTACGATGGATTGTGCTAGAACGCCCCTTCATTCCAACCCACATGACAGATGTATCCTCTTTTTTGTTCAAGAAAGAACAACGTTGGGTTTACAGATTGGGCACTGACAAGTCCGGTTTGAATGATGACATCCCCTGGGTGTCATTATAGTCCTTCTGGTTGTTGCGTCGCCCCTACCTGCACTATACTATTCTGCGCGGGACTTTGGGGTACGACCTTCTTTCACATTTATGACTCCAGACCATGGTGCACAATGAGGGCACCCTGTGGGTGATTATCACGTTTATGTATACCCAGTTGCTATCCATTTGGTTGACTCACTGTGTTATTTGTGCATACTGTTTTGCCAATGTCAGCCCTCTTGTAATGATACACCTTCTGTTCCCGATCCTTTCTCTTCTTTTTTGCTCTCAAACTCCTTGAGTTTTCATGTAGTGTTAACACATCTCCATATTTGCAAGTTTTCTTTCCTAGCACAGGCGCCCTGATACACATTATACAGAGCGCGGCCCTTCATCTGTTATTGCTTTATACAGTATCTTGACAAATACAAGGTGTGGGCATTCGCTGAGGATCGCTATTCCCGCGCATGCGCTTCACTGTCAGTGTGTATTCCCTGCACTGGACATGCGCCTTGTCACTTTTTGAAACCCACCTAAGATTATTTAGGTGATCACACTATGGGCTATATTAGCAAGTTTGGCTATATCTGTAAGTTTCTTTCCTTTCATGCGCAGGCGCCCGCATACACATGACACAGAGCGCTGCCCCTATTGTTTCCTGTCTTATACAGCACCATGACGAATATTAGGTGAGGGCAGGCGCCAGAGATCGCTGTGCTGTTTTCGCGCATGCGTGTTATTGTTTCTAGGTATTCCTTGCACTGGGCATGCGCCTTGCGACATTTTGACTCCCCACCTGTGCGTGTTTAGTCGATCACGCAAGGGTCTACTTAAGAGCATGGCCCGTGATCTACATTTCCCTCCGGCAGCAGGCTCTACCGGTCCAGCGGTACCGACAGACAGGTGAGCGTTTGGTGTGCTCCTTTGTTTCCCTTCTTCTTTGGATGTTTGCCAGTGCGGACATTTGCACTTTCCAGTGGGTTTTTGTTGCTACATTCGACGCCCTGTCTCATCACCTTTTGAAACGGGAGTCCTTTTGCTCTATCACTTACTCAGAGAGATTGTCAGGCACACATGCTTTGGAGCAATTTTCATCACGAGCTATGATAATATGAGTAGTGTTAGACTGGAATGGTTTCTTTCTGCCCTTTATCCCCTGGTCCCCTATATTCATGGTTATTTTCATGATCAATATGTCAAATACTTCACCTTGACATGATCATTCGTTGAGATTTTGTACTAACTCGCTTAGCACCACACTCTCTCATCAATACTCCGTTTTTCATAGAGCGGTGCTGCCCTCCTGAGCGGTTGCCAGGCGAGAGGTGAGACTCTGTACCCAGCTTTTGCGGGTAAGGCAACTCCTTTTTTGTTCATGCATCCGCAGATCCTGTTTTTAATCAATGTTCTTATTGTCATCATTATGATACACACTCTCTTTTCCCTGACATGTGGCATTTCTTGTTTGTTCTAGGTACATGCAGGTTCTACCACAGGCTGATGACAACGCATTGGCTTGATATCCTTTTTTGATACTATTCACCATTTTTTCGTATTTTGCAGTAGCATTCATCTTTAAGGTCCTGGCGAAAGCCCGATCCACCTCTGGTCTTCGTGGGCTGAAACATGTTGACCACCTGAAACTCACACCACATCAGTTTTAAATCCATACTGTCGGTGTACTGCTTTTTAATCCTGACAGTAGGCGCCCTTTGATTAAAATTGTTCCCGGTGCCTCCTAGCCAGTTTTAGTCTTTCACCAGTTTCTTACTTTTTCACATTTTTGCACTGCACCCTCACTCACACTTGTCAGCTCATCATATAGGGACGTAGCTTGTCCACCAACATCAATAATCAAAACATCCCTGAGCTCCTCCCTCTCAGTGAGGGGGTTGTAGCCCTCAAGGGAACTAGGTTTTTCCCTTGGGAGGAGAGTCCCTATGATGAAGCATGTCACCTCTGGTGAGTGAGGGATCTTGTCCTTAAAGGGATCTGCCCTTTTGCATGCATTATCTCTAGCTTCCTCCAAGATAGGCTTACTACCACATAGGTCGAAATGAGACTTAGAGGTAGGTCGTAGACCCTAGGATTTCTGTGTTTGGCTATCAGTTATTTGGGGAAATAATCCTTTAGTGGTCTCTAAAACCCTCCCTAGGACTCTCTTGTAAAACTGTGTTTATTACTTCTCCTCTAGAATAACCTTCCTACTTCTAAGGCCCAAATGTATATAAAAGAAGGACCGCAGCCACCACCACTTTAGTACACTTCTGGACCCATGGATACTCTGCCAAGAAGAAGGTCTACTGTGCTGCTGAAGTATTACCATGCTGCTGGACTGCACTCTGCTTGACGTCTGCTTTGCTGTACTGATCTGCTGTCCTCTTTCCTGGGTAAGATGCACTGGGCCTGCTTCCCTTGAACTCAGAACTCAGTGTGGCTCCAAGGGCTAGTTGTCTGGCCTCCTTATCTGAAGCCACAGAGACATAACAGGCTTCCAACCTCCTGCAACTCGACCCTGCCATCTATGAGTCTACCCTGTCAAGTGGTGCCACCCTAGTCCTGAACCCTTGGAAGTGGGACTAAGGTGCTTGCCAGCAGAACCAATGCATCTTCTCTGCTGAGTGACACAGCCCGAGCAGAACCAAACCAACTACTCGGCTGAGCAGCACATCCCGGAACAGGAACGATGCATCGCCACTGCTTCTTAGATTGGACCTGTCGCAAAAGACCCTCATTGTAGCCCCGCAAAAGCTTGAAACTGACTCATTGTCCTGATGGATAAGTGCATTCACAGGCCAGGTCCTCATATCTCTTGTTGATGGCAGCCTTGACAAAGCCGCCACACAGATCTTCGGAACCGACTCAGTGTCAGCTGTGCTCCGCAGCCCCGATTTTGGACTTCACATCACATGCCTTATCATGCCTTGTGATGACAACTGTTAGAAATGGGATTTCTGGTTGGCTAGGGCATGCTCCTAAGCCGGGCAGAAACCACCACTCTAGTCAGGGCAAGGGAGTTACACACCAAAGATAACTCCTGCTCACCCCCTTGGTAGGTTGGCATGAGCAGTCAGGCTTATCCCAGAGGCAATGTGTAAAGCATTTGCGCAACAAACTCACACAGCAGCGACACACTAGGCACACCACAAAAGAAACTCAACACAAGGTTATATAAAACTAGCCTTTGTATTATCCATAAAACGCATCAGAGCATAATCATAAATATACACTGTGCCACCTGGCACTAGGTAGTACTTTACAGGGGACTATATACATTACAGGGCCAATCAGGCCACTGTCATCACCATTAGGACACGCAATTAGTGAAAATCACAACCAGTAACTACTGGTAACATTTCATGCAGCATAAACACATTATGGCATACATCCTAAATTACTAGTGCGCCACAGTAACACTTATGAGGTGCACACATCACTGTAGCACTTTGTGCACATCAGGCCCCTCTTAGGCATAAATAAAATAAGGGGGATTAGCAGAGCACGTTACTCACAGCCATAGTCAGTAGTGCATGTAACAAACCTTATTAGTGCACCCATTACCCTCACAGCATGAGCACATAGTATAGCATCTTTATATTAAGCTTGATCAGTCGTCGTGCATCTCAGGGCACCACGCAGTCCCTCTTGTGATGCAATGATGACCCCCACACAATGTGGAGCATCGAGGCCTCCGACCGAGGTCTCGATCTGACCCTACACTTGGGTCCGTGTAACTCCTCCTCAGCGACCCTTCCCCATCCAGGGCCCCTACTGGGCTTGCCCGGGGATGCCATGAAAAGAAGAATGCTCCCCAACACCCAGTGAGGGTGCAGCTGCCCGTGACCATGCAGAGCAGCGATTCACTTGATAAAGGAATGGAAGGGCCCTTCACCACCACGGCTCGGCTCTACATGACCAGAGGTTCAGCCCCACTCACCATTCCATGGGGGGCTGAGCGAATTTGTTTTCAGCCAGGGCTGGATTACCCAGGAGCCAGGAGTATTCCTAGCTCTCGTCGGCTCCGCTCATGGGAGAAATGCAAAGAACAGCAGAAGGGAGCCCGCAAGGCTCCTTTCCTTCTCTCCTTGCCTGGTCTGTCTGCAGGGCGCCGCTGCCTTTCACCGCAGGTCTCACCCACAACAGGTACGGCAGCATGCGGGGCTCTCCTCGAACATGGGAGCCCTGCCTTCAAACAGGCGCAGACTTTGCCTGACTTCAGGCCATCGCAAACTCGGCTTCTGGCACCTGCGAGGCGCCAACAGTGTTCCCCCCCAGGCCACACTCACCAGGGCTTCTCTTGTGCGGCCGGGGGGAGAATCAGAAGGATGTAGCCACAGGGAGCTCCAATACTCTCCTCAGCACGCGGAGCTCTCCTCGATGCCACGGGATCCCCGCCTCCAACTAGGCGCAGACCTTGCCTGCCTTCCGGCCGTCTGCTTCACAGTTGGCTCCTCATTTTGGGTCAGCCTCGCCCCTGGTCAGACAATGAGCGCCTGACTTCTGGTTTTGCGTTGCGGGCAGAGCCCCCCTCTTGGGCTACGGGGACAGCAACCTGCGAGGCGTCCACGGCCCGCTTCAGGTGTGGGGACACCGCACGCACTTCCTCCTGACACCCACAATGTGGGGTAGGCTCCCGCCAACGGCGCCTCAGCTGGTGAGCCCGCACCTCAGGCTCCGGGGCTAATTTCAGCCCTCCACCCCGCATCTTCTCCACGAGGGGACCCAGCCACACACTCTCCTCAGCAGGGCCAGAAAAACAGGCAGAACAGGCAGCGCTTTTCTTAACAAAAGTGCCCAGGCAGGCCAGCACATCGGGTCTCTTGGGCAGACAGCAGATCCTTCTGCTGCCAAACAGGACAGCAGGTCAATCCCCTGGAGGCGGTTCCTCTTGGCAGTCCAGCAGCCTGCCGCCCCAAGTAAGCACCAAGCAGCACGCACCCTTTTCCATGGGGTCACAGCCCCCGGCACAGGGCTATGCGCCCGATACAAGCCAGTTCTGGGGGCACCTACACATGTGGTCAACACTCTCCTTTGTCAGTGTAGGTCCTGGCCCCAGGCACACCACAGGGGGGCGGAGCCAGCAGTGTGTGAGGCAGGCTCTGTCCTATTCCAGCCCAGGTGCTACTCCTCCCACCACTTCACATGCAGATGGACCTATTCAGCCTAGTGCTGACTCACCCAGCCCCTCTGGAGCCACTGCACCTCCCCAGTATCTGTCACTCCAGAGCCAGATATGCAATACACAACAGGCAGGCACAAAGACACATAGCACACAGAAATGCCAACTTCTAAAAGTGGCATTTCTAAAATAGTGACAATAAATCTGTGCACACCATTACGCAGTATTTATTACCACTAGTCCAAACATACCAAACTTGATCACGCTAATCCTCTCAGATCAGGAATTACCACTGAAACACATATCAGGGAATCCCCAATGCCTTCCTATGAGAGGGCTGCCTCACAGTAGTGAGAAACCAAAATGGCTGTTTGACACTTCCAGGACATGGCACACAGTTAAGGCACATGTCCTACCTTTACCTACAGTGCACCGTGCCCATAGGGCTAGCTAGGGCTTACCTTGGAGGTGACTGATATGTAGTAAAAGGGGAGTCACAGACGAGGCACCCACTTTATATGCCACGTCACAGCGGCAGTAAACTTGGCACGCAGGCCCTGCAATGGCAGAGGCCTGAGACAGGTTTGAAAGGCAACTTTGGTGGGTAGCGCAAGCAGCGCTGCAAGCTCACCAGTAGCATTTAATTTACTGGCCCTGGGTATCTGAGATACCACTTTACAAGGGACTGATGGGTAACTTAAATGCGGCAAACAGATGCAGACCAATCTTACCATGTTTTACCATAGAGAGCACATGCACTTTACACTGGACAGCAGTGATAAAGTGCCCAGAGTCCTAAAACCACCAACACCAGGTCAGAAAAAACAGCAGGAGGTAAGGCAAAAAGTTCAGGGATGACCCTGCAAAAAGGGCAAGTCCAACAACAACACAAAAGGACCTTGCATCACAGCCTCGCGGCATCTTGGAACTAACGCATTACTACGGCTGCAAAGTGTATCTTGGACATGGATCTATTCAATGCTCTCCAACAAGGATTTAAAGAACTCTGTTCAGTAAGCCTAACTAGGTAGCTGGTCTTTGCTCCAGCACGGTCAGCCTGAAGTTGTGACTTGGTCCCAGTCCAGTGCGGCCAGATGTCCCCAGTAGCACTCAGTGCTTTTGGGTGCAATTTTCACTCTGAACTTTTAAATTCTATACCTCCAGTTCTACTATTTCTAATTTTCTAATTTTGGTCTTGTTTTATTTATTAAAACCTGCTCTGTTTTTCTAAATGTGTTGTCGGCTCCTTTTGTGGTGTGTTTTCTTAGTTGTAACTGTTTAAACTGTTCCACAAATACTTTACACATTGACTCTAAGTTAAGATTGACTGCTCTTCACCAAGCTACAAAGGGGTAAGCACAGGCTAATTTGGGGTTTGCTTGTGCCTCATCCTGACAAGGATTGTGGTTGCTGCTTGACCAAGACTTGCACCCCAGTCAACCAACAAGTTGTAACATGTGTGGCATGTGACTTCTACAATAGGCCACTGAACTTAGTAGTCACCCAAATGCCAACTCTTGTGCTTCCTTTAAGAGTCCTGAACTGCTGCTGATTAAAAAGGAGCTCCTGACAGCCTGACCTTCCTGCTTGTCTATTAGCTGGTGGTAGACATATTTCTGAGGTACAATGGGCTGTAACAATGATGTGAGGTCGAACAACACCATAATGGAAATCCTACAGTCCCTTCTCATTAGTATCTTTTTTCCTATCACCATGTGTGAAGATACAATGAATGTGGGTTAACGTTTAATGGGTGACAGATAGTACACTGTGTGACAAGATGGTGGAAGTGCACAATGGAGAAAGTAGGTTTCCTTTCGTTTAAGTGACACTCGTCTCTTCTAGGATTCTATTGGGATGCTGTTGTCTCCTCCCAACTCTGACTTCCTTTGGTGCCTTTATGCAGGAAAATTCAAACATTTTCTGCACAGCTCAGCTGAGTGGTAACTTGCAAAATCTGCAGAGTTACATTGAACGTGCTTTCAAATAAGTAGTCTGGCCTGAATGTGGTATACACATTAGATCCAGACCTAGCTAGCTCCTGACAAGGTGCTGGATAGCTCTGGATCCAGTGTATATGACAATTGAATTCTTTCATCAGATTGGCATGCAAACGCTGTGGCTGATGGAGCGGTGCTGCCTTACTGCCACACATTGAGAACATAACTAGTGCTTTCTCCAAACAGTTGAAAAAATACACTTGAGAAGTCATAAAATGACCTATCCAAGCTCTCAGTCCAGAGCTGGAGCATGTTGCCAGGCCCCCCCTGGCTGTAAATACGCCTGAGGTTCTTCTAATGGTCCTGCTGCGGTGTTTTACATGTTGCTCTGGAAGTGTTGACTGAGAGTAATCTGCCAGCTACAACAAAGACTCCAGATGAGCCCACAGAGTGTGTGGCAATGCCTAATGGACCCTTTAATAGAGACAGTAGAGAACTGCAGAAATGATGAAAAAAGGGAAGGTCACCTGACCCTGAGAGCTGAGACCTTGAATGCATGGCAAGCTCATATCTCTGAACAATCAAGTAGCAATTTTTCTAAAGTGGGGGCTGTGGGGGAGGGAGTGTGTGAAATGTTTTAAATATACTTCAAGCCAGCATATCATGACCTCTTTTCAAGTTGTATTCAGTTGAAGACTGTTGGCATGGCATGTGGAACAATGGGACCTTGGGAGGGGAGAAGTCTGGATAGGCAAGTATTGCTTGGCTGAGAACCTATGAACATCTCTGGTATTGAGCTCCAATTCCGAAGAATAAATGTCATCCTAAAAGCTTCTGGAGGAGTGGAAGTGATAGGGCGATGAGTGAAAACCGACCTCAGCATCCAGTAAACCTCAAGGAGAAAGTCTCTGTCTCTATGTGACTTAAAATCCTGCCTTAGGGAAGGAAGTAAACTTAAGGAGCGTCATTGTGGTGGCATAGTTGTGGAAATGACCCTGAGGAAATGGTGAGGTGGAAGGATCTTACTAGGCCATGCTGCAATTATACAGTAACTATGGATTATTTGTGAGTCTGGTGTTGAAGCTCAAGTCAGCCATAAGCCACCCGTGCCTTGTTTCTAGGCATTTGTGAGTGTCCCGTCTCCTCAAGTGGTGAGTGACTCGTGAGGCTGCATAAGAACAAGGGAGGTGGACACTGAGTGCAGCATCCAGGCAGCCACCTGTGATACTGTGCAATACCATCATATCCCACTGTTGGCTTCCAAATTCCAGGGAATTTGACGCGCAACCAACATTAAAGCAACCAGCCATGTGCAGTGTGCAATGTTCAGCAAGGAGAAGTCTAACCACGACGGCCAGGCGCAGAAACCATCCAATATGACTAAGGACAACTTGCCAAGGGCGTGTGACCTTTAACAGTTTGAAGATCTTGCGGGTGATGAAGGTGAAGACCACCATAGGAAACAGAGCTCCCGCGGGACCCGTCACTCTTAAAGCAATGTTTTTATCACATGATACATGCCCCAGCCAGGGGCAAAGGGTCTCTGAAACCTAGAAACATACACTACCACATCACGGCTTCTGAGGTGTCCCTCGGTTTTCCTGACGAGTGAGTGAGTGTTCTCTATCCGTACAAGCCCGTCAGGAGAGCGGGCCTCTGCTAGGACAGGCCCCTGGGCAGAATGAAATCAGGTACCCTCGCGTCAGCAGTTGAATAAAATAGGCATCACGTTGGCCCGTAGGGATTCACAGGCCAGCTCCTTAATAAGATCACCTCAGTGACTGACCTCTGAAGGCAAACATCTTCGCATCTTCCCCAACTCAAGTGAATCACTCACAGCACCGTCTGTCCCGCTGCTGCCAAGAGGTTTGTTGGGGGTGGTGTTGGTGGCAGGGGTTGAGAGAGAGGTGGAAGGACAAGGGCAGGTGGGGTATTAAAATAACAGATGAGGCACTTGAACAGATTACAAAAAGCACTTCAAACTGAATCACTGGAGACAAGTAAGGTGGGTGCTGTTGTTTGCATGCACTTAAATCAGACAGCTCTGTGAGCCCTTCTGAAGTTTTGTGTCCTGGGGCTAGGCCCAGCTCGCCCATGCCAAAAGCATGACCCGTCTGTCAGAGCCCCTTTCAGTATCCCAATGGGCTCGTTTTATGGTCTATCTCTGGGGTCCAGGATGCACGCCTCGGGCGTGGCCGGTCCTTCACGACACAAACGCCTCAGAGTTGGTTTATTTTCTATCTCGAGAACCCGATCCCTCACTCTCATAACCAGGCCTTTGGGCGTTCGCAAGACTTTGTGTTTGCAGAGCTTCGTCTCCGAGAGGCAATTACTCATTCCCGGCCGAGTACAGTTTTAGCACTCTAGATTTATTATTTAAAAATAAGGGGCGAAAAAAGAGGAAGAAAAAGCGGGTATGACTGATGGCGCAGTAATCACGTAAATCGATAGGTGACACGCTGCACAATGTCTGGGCTCACACTGGTGCCAAATTAAGCTGTTTATTGAAACTTTCCCCAACAAAAAAAGGAGCCCGGATCCATAGCATGTGAGCGGAAGATGGATGGTTTGCTGAGGGGTCTTGAAGAGTGATTTTTCTTGCTTTGACAGAAAGCTAGGGAAAATACATATATTTGGATTTAGTCTTGAGAGCTCTATTGTGACTGTGAAAAGGGCATACAGTAGGAAAGAGAAGGGGATTTCAGAAACACTCCTCGAAAGGGCAAGCGCCTCAGTCACAACAGAGGTTAATGAAATGCTTTTGAATGGACAGCTTAATTAATAATGTATAATATGCCCATTTCATGTTTTGGCTTTTCTGCATTATTAGTTCTTCTTTATTCGAATGCTGCAGATTGTGCTGTGTTTTCAAGGGTATGATGTTTTAAATATTCAACATCAAGGTTATGGAATCACACAGTGCCCTACAGTATCAAACAAGAGCCCAGACTTTCCATTCTTCTTTTCAGGTCCACACAGAATGCACAATTGCTTACAAAACACCTGCGAAAAGGTAGAAAAAGTATAAATATGCCCATTTTTTTTACGGATGCTGAGACCAGACTCTAGACAAAGCTTCTTTAAAGTTTTTTGTAAATTCAGGAAGGATTGGACTTTATTGATTCCAGTGATTTGAAAGAGGAAGATTCTGTGATATTCAGAACTGTGTGCTTTAATTTACAATGTACGAGCACCGGTGCCTTGTTCATAGAAGCTATGCCACTTATTTTAGGGTGAACGGAAAGCAGAGGTATACAGCTAACACAAAACGCACTTCAGAAATGGAAAATCATTGGCCCCTTGCTGTAGCCTTCATCTGCCTCCTGAACCTGCAGCAAAACTACAAGTCCCTAGCCTGGCTTCATGGGAGAAGAAAGCATCTGGCTGCTGAATTGTTACCTGTCTACCCTACAGACCTGCATTCTAATCCCATCTTCTGCACTTGTCTGAAGAAGTGTGTGATTTTGGCAGCTTGCTTTCTCGCAGTGTGCTTCAGACTGTAAACAAGCATAATGTAAATCGCAAATGTATAATATAAAAACGCAGGGCCTATTTTAGAGTATGTAACATGCGGCTGCCAGATTTAAAGTTTCAGGCAATAGAGCAGGGTTTTTCTGCTGAGACTGCTGCCGCTGGCATGGCCCCAGCAGGTTTGGGGAAAGCAAACCATGTCACTCTCGCTGAGATGCCATGGTGGCGTGATGGTTGACCTGAATTTTTTTGTTTTTCTACGAAAACTTCCCAAAGTGTGTTTTCTTTTTAGAAACAAATCAATGTCATTGATACACCGCGTTTTTGTCAAGCAAGTCAAAGCTTTATTTCGACAAATAATGTCACAAAAGCACAAAAGTACATAAAACACTGTTGCATAGGAAAACATTTCTTTTTAAAAAAAATATATCATAAAAGAGTCTAATAACATTATATACAATAAATATTTTAAAACGTATTAAACTTGGCAGCTTTGAAAGTGGAAAAAAATAATCAGCTGGAGCTAATTTGCCTCTGCCTGATCAACCATGCCCAGCCCAGGAATTTAGCCACCCCACAGACTATAATAGTACTTGTGTCCGTTTTGAGAATTCTCAGGGCGGCAAGGTGATCCCTTGTTCCTAGGTGCAAACAAGCTGGCCTAAGACATTTCCTTCTTGGTTGCGCATAAGCTGGGCAAACAAAGAAAAGGTGGGGGATGTTTTCAGCGGCACCCAGACAAGTTGGACATTCCGGGGGGGTCTTATGCAGGGGATTCCACTTACTAGTGCGGTCGCGGAGGGGAAGGATCCCAAACCTAAACTGGATGAAAAGTGATCTGTCCTTAGGCTTCGTAATGAAGTCCAGGTAGGGTTCTAAAAAGGGCGTAAGCTTGTGCTGGCGAAATGCCTCTGTCAACCTGCCGAGATTGGGATCCCTTAATTCCTGAGCATCAACCCAATCCCAGAAAGCTCTTTTAGTTTCCTCCTTTGATAAAGGTGCCCCCAAATCCTGGACGGATGCGAGGCCTGTTGCGGCCAGTAGCTTCTTGATGTTTGTAAGCCACTCGATTTTATGGGCTCCTCGCAATTTCATGACCTCCCTTAGGCCGTCAGCGTAGCTGGAGAGCTCGGGAGTACGCCACAGCCGCGCCCAGTATAACAGAGGGCGGAGGGTAACTAAATCTCTAATAGAGCGCCTGCCTAGGTCGCTCAGTAGTGGTTTCGTCGGGGTGCCCCGTGGGAGCGATGCAAGGTCTCTAAAGAACTTATTTTCATTAGTCACCAGAGCATCTACACAACAAAAGCCCCATAGTTCCGCTCAATAAAGGGCACTACCTACCGCCTTTGCAGCGTAGATATCCAGAACTGGGGCAATGGGTTTGGTGGTGGAGGCACGGAATTCCTTCCCCAGGGCTCCGGTTACCCGTCTGTGGTTTAACACCATTTTGTCGATGTGGGCCTGCCACTTGAGCCTGTCAGAGATTCTGATCCCCAAATAATCAAACTCCCTGACCCGCTCAAGTGGTTTCCCATCTAAGATCAGGGTAGATCTGGAGGATCTGGTTGGATTGAAATAGAGGAGTTTAGTTTTTGAAGTATTAATGACAAGGCCTCTCGACTCGCAAAACAAGGAGAAGCGGTCTAAGAGCTTCTGTAAACCTGCTAGTGTTTTTGATATTAGAAGCGTGTCGTCCGCAAAAAGAAGGGCGGGGACTTTGTCACCCGCCAGTGTGGGGACATCAGCTTCAACTTCAAGCAGGTAAGGGACTACGCCATTCACGAACAATGTGAAGAGCGTGGGTGCCAACACGCAGCCTTGACGAACCCCTCTATTCACCGGAATTTTATCGGTTTTTTGTTCCTGAGACCCCCATCTAATACGAGCAAAGTTGTCTCCATGCATCCAGATGAGGAGGTTTAGGATATATGGTGGAATCCCCATCTCCTTCAAGATCGACCACAGACGGTCACGGGGAACCAGATCGAAGGCGGTCTTAAGGTCGATGAATGCCAGGTATAAGGCGCCCTTACCAATAGTGACCACCTTCCAATAGAGAAGCACTAGCCTAAATGCTTGATCAATTGTGCTAGTGCAGGCCCTAAAGCCTGCCTGGAACTTTGACATAATGCCGTTTTCATCCACCCAGGAGTGGATCCTCTCCAGAAGGACCCTACCGGCCAATTTCTGCCCAGAATCAATAAGGCTGATTGGACGGTAGTTCGCTGGATCCCCCCTAGAGCCTTTCTTAAAAATGGGAATCACTTCGGCTCCTTTCCAGGACTCAGGCACCGGTGAGCCTTCCAACAGGGCATTGATGAATATTGCAAAATAGGCAGCCCATCCGTTAATATTGGCTTTGAATAGGTCACCCGGGATACCATCTGGTCCCGGGGCCTTTGCCGATACAATTTTATTGATGGCGGTCTCAACCTCCTTCTTCTCTATCCTACATATAATTTCCTGAAGTGGTCGAACCATTCCCCATCTATAATATGATTGGGAATTTGATCGACATTACAGTTAGTCGAGCTTCTCACTGTGGACCAAAATAGCTCACCATTTTTGGAATGGCTCGCGGATTTTAAGGAGTCCCAGCGTTGCTCTTCCCAGTCCCTCCTGGCAGAAACAAGGGCCTGCTTGTAGAGCAACCTCGCTGGCCTGACCTCGGCCGGGATATTAGATTTAATTGCGAGAATCAGTCTGTTTTTTTTTTAATCTGCAATCCTTATTAAACCACTTGTTTTCTGGCTTGGTTCTAAAGTTAGGTTTTTTCCTATGGTCAAGGAACAAAGTGCCAATCGAAACCATAGTTTCCTCAAAAACTTTAGTGTGGCCAGCCAAAACTGTGAATGCTGTGGAGAGCCTGGCAGTATGAACAACAAGGATCTTCTCCAGAGCAGCAAGTTTTGTGTTACACAAGATGAATTTAGGCCATTTGAGGAATCTATTACAATTGGAGGGCAAGGGTATCTTAGTTGTCATTTGCAATCCACGTGAAGGGGTTTGAGCTTGCCTGTGCCACATCTCACGCATGCTAAGAGACAAAGGGTTATGGTCGCTGTTAATTGTTGATAATACAATGATATCATCAACATGTTTCCATCCCCTCCTGTCTATCAGTATATAGTCGATTCTACTTTGGGAAGCAACCCTATTGAAAGTGTTTGCACCCATTGGGTCAGAGGTTGTGCGCCCGTTAGCAGCTCTTAGGCCAAATTCTAATGACAGAGCGTTTATTTGAATAGCCACCGGGGACCATCTTTTTATAGGGTTGAGAGACAATAGGGGTATGCCCCATCTAGTGTCCTCATCATGTGTTCCCAAAATATCATCTGTGGCAAGTGGTTCAAATGAACAATTAAAATCACCAGCAACAAGTAGGAGGGACTCGGGAGGGCAAGAGGAAAGCATACCTGAAAGGGCAGTGAAAATGGGAGACTTGGCTCCCCCCTGAGTTCCTCTGGCATAGACATTAAATAATTCCCATGAATAGCCGGTCTTAGTGCCTTTAATGCTAAGACTCATTATGTCAGGCGTAGAGCAGCTATTAAGTGTAATCCTGAGGTTAAGATCTGCCCTGACGCAGACCAGAGGGGCGGCCGCGGCCAGTTGAGACGGCTGGTACAAAAAAACAGCTGTACCCCGTCTTGTACAAGGGCTCAACGCTCCAGGTTTCCTGGAACATACATATATCATGTTCCTCGATTAAATAACCCCAGTCTGGAAGAGTAAGCTTGCCACGTAGACCTGCCACATTCCACGAAACAAGCTTAAGGTGACTGGAGAGACTTTCCCGGGGAACAAAAGCACTTAGGTGATGGACCTGATGATGATCAGTGCTAATGGTGGGCCTCTGAGGTGTGGTTGACGGAATAGGTAGATCCAGACCCAGGTGTTCTGATGTTATGGTGGTTTCCAATGTGGAGCAGCCTAAGGGGGACGGGGATCTAGTGGATACACCTCCATTGCCCTGTAGTCAATCAACAGCCTCTAGGCTGCTGTAGCGGTTTTCCAGGAGGATAGAGTCTAGTGGCAGAGGGGGTGTAGGCCAGTTCCTTTGCGAGAAGCCACTCCTATTCCGGTGAACAAAGTCCACGCGTCCGAGAAGTGACCAGGAGGATAAAAATAGGTCAGGGGACGAGCTGTAATAGAAGTTCCTGGACTGTAATATGTCCAATTACAGATATGGTCAACAGTTTTTGGTCATTAAAATTAATCAAAATACAGTCCCCCTTTATATTCTTTGGCAAGTGGCCTACCCATGGAACCCTTCTTACCATGAGTAATTTGCTGTTTATATGCATTGGCAATGGTCTGTTTTTATTAAGCCAATGTACCACCCTGTTCCTCAATGTTGTAGGGGACTCATATACATTTTTACCCAGTTCCGGGACCCCTGTTAAAATAACTACGTATGGAGAGGTTTCAGGTGGCAGGTTGGGTATGTTAGCCCCACTAGAGATGCTAGGTAAGGGTGACCTAACAGCTTCTTTCGACTGAGTTGTACTAGGCTGCATAGGTTTCCTATGATCGTGAACTAGTATGGGCTCATTAATTGTCATAGATGGATGACATTCAAAGGGGGCTGCTGATTGGGCTTGAGGGGCCACCGGATCATTTTCTACTCTTATAGTGGCTGGTGTTTTCAAAGCCCTTGGTTGGTAAGAAATATTTGGAGTATTAGTCACGGCCCCTAAGCCTCATTCAATCCTAGATAGAAGCTGTTCAATTTTGAGCATTCTATCCTCCACAGGGCGAAGGAGAAGCCTAATCGCATCCAGTATGTCGGGTGTGTTCGGTAACGCTGATGGTCTTTCCCTATCTACCTCGCTAGTCCCCCCAATAACATCCTGACACATCATACAGGTTGGTGGTAGGTGGGATTGAAAGGCAACCTTATCTGACGGGCCAGCCTGTATATGCTGTTCAGGGATAACAAAGGGTGCTTTTAATTTTCCCTTGTGGGTTGTTGGTTTTTGTTTTTTTTTACTATTCTTGCCAATCCCACCATTAGTTGGTAAACACCCTTGTTTCTTTTTGGGGATTGTCCCGGGGTTTCTCACTCGCAGTTGCCTAGTGACGGACTCAGAGGCTATGCTAGGGGCAGGCGGCAGCGAACGAGGAGAGATTAACAGGGAGTCAAAGGCCATAGACTGATCCTCCAGGGGGACAGCAGCGACAGTTCCACTGGATGGCAGGTCCTGGGCCAAAAGGTCCACTTCAGAGCCAGTGATAGTGATGTGATTTGGGGTTTGGTGTTCAGGAGAACGCACATTGGCGAAGTAGCCCATGGAGGACCTCCTGGCTGCCGCGAGGTCCTGCGAAACGCGGCGTTCCAGAAGCATGATTTCTTGGTCAATCACGCAATTGACCTTAGTAACAAATTGGTCCATTGTCCCAGTAAGGCGTGCGTTAGCCGCTCTACCTTTGGATTCTTTTGGTGGCATGATAAGGGCCAAGAAATTGATTAAAGAGAAGCCACAAATCACAGGTATGATGGGAATGAATTATCAAGTACACAGGGTCGAATAACAGTGTTGCTTGTAATAGGGCTCATACAATAAAAGAACAACAGTACCTTGGCACAAACAGAGAGAGTGTGATGTTAGGGGGATTGCCCAGTCCAGTCCGCTCCAGGCAGTGACGGGCAAGGACGGGCCCGCCCTTGGCCCGGGCTTTGCCCGGGCGCCGCCCGCGCGCGTCCCGCGCTGCGGGAGGCGTGCTGCGAGGATATAGGCAGGTGACGCCTGCCACTGACGTCACCTGCTGGTGCCGGGTGAAGAAGCCTGGGAGTTGGAGTTCACAGTCCAGCCGTTGCCCTCACGGCAGTCCCGATGGACTTCAGCGCGATATCTTTCTCCGTCGAGTGGAGCAAGAGCCCTTCCAGCAGCAAGGTAAGCGATGCCTTTGCCCTCACGGCGCTGGGAAGGAGTCACAGTTCGGCCCCCAGATACAAGAGCTACAGATTGAATAGAGTCCAGCCAGTATGAGGAGATGCTGAGCTGCACTTTAGTGTCACTGCAAGTTGACAAAGGTGATCCAGTTGTTTTTACTCTGTTGGGGAAGGTTACATTTCTGTCCTGGAAATGGGTTGTCTGCAAGAAGGTAGCAGTGCGCCTTTCAAAGTACTCCACTATCTGGGCCAGATAGCCTGCACCTTACTCCTAAAGGCCTTGCTGGGTCCACGTCGAGGGTTATTGCAGCAGAAAAGAAAATGTCCAGACAGAAGCCGGGGAGCACGGCCTCAGTCTTGCACACACAAGGGCTCGCAAAGGGTAGGGCCTACGCCCAGGTGAAATGCCGGGGCGCTCGGCAGCTACGGGTGGAGGGATGGGTAGGGGGCGGGGTAAAGGACGTGACGCGTCCGTGATGCAGACCGGTCCCAGTATGTGGGGCGTGTGACAAACATATGTGGGTCCTATATTAGCGCCTTCAGAGCCTTACGGGTGAGTAGTTGCGCTCTACAAGACACTTCATTGAGTGATTGATTGAGTGATTGATTGACATTACCCTACAGGAAGCCATCACTGGTATAAATTTGGATGTTGCATGCTCCACCCTTCCAACACGACCGTCAAATAATTGCAGAGCAATGACGCACCATCAATATACATGACTCACACCTGACTTAGTGAACGTAAAATTTCCTGTTTGACTTGTTAGACTACCCGTGTGTAGTAAGCGCATCCAGGAGCCAACGGAGCAAGCATGAGAAGCTGGCTGCAGCAGGGGTCCGGAAAATCTTCCTGCACACTATGGAGCATATTATCAAGTCCCAATCGTCACCACAACGTCACGTTTTGTGACGTTGCGGTGGCGATAGGGTCAGCTCCCTATTATCATGGCAGCGTTAAGCCACTCAACGTGGCTTAAAGCTACGTTCAGTGGCTTAACCCTGCCTTGATAACAGTGCCTCTTTCACGCTAAACTTAGCGGGAAGGGGGCGTGCAGGGGTGTCCCTTCCTGTACGTAAACAAACCTTTTTTTAAATGCCATTTTGTAACTTACATGTGTGCTGCACTTTTAGGTTTGTTTATGTGCAGGAAGGGACACCTTCCTGTACATAAACAAATCTCCCTGCTCGCAGACACCCTTGCACTCTTGTGCAAGGGTGCCTGCGTTGGCGCTAAGTTGTAAAACTTAGCGTCATCTCAGGGGGAAGCGCGAGGCTGCACCATATCCTTGAAAATATGGTGCAGCCTTGCGTTTCCGAAATGGCGGAGAGAGGTGTTAAGACAAGAAGGCTAACGCCTCTCTCCACCACTTCCTGGCTAATATGCCCCTATATGTCTACACTACACCAACATACCACAGCTACAAAGCAGCAGTAGGATAGAACCCGTAACTTCCTGCGCGCCTTCTCAAAGCTTAAGGGAAAAAAATGTTATAGAAGAAAGTGAAGTTCTAAACATTGTTACACTAGCCCAGGCAACAAACCCTACGGACAACAAGACGTGTCCAGCAACAGCACTTACAGCCTATACACTAAGGGCCAGTAGTATGAAACTATTTTGCATTCGCAAATGGTGCAATTCACAAAAATTGTCAGTTTGTGAATGCACAATGGTGTTTCCAAATGTATGAAAGGGTTCGTATTCATAAAATTGGTAATCGCAAAAAATGTGAATCCTAATTTTGCGAATCTCAAATTACGAATTGATAAATTGGTAATCGCAGACTTATGTATGAAACATTCGCAAATTGCGAATGATCCAAAATTCACAAATTTACACAGGCAAATTGCCACCTATTCCAATCAGGTGGTAACCAGGTAAAAACTATTTAAACTGGCCCAGAGGGCCTCAGAATGTTTCACAATGGTAGCGCTGTACGTCTTGGGGAGGAAGATGAGGATTCTTGCAGCAGCACAGAGAAGGAGGAGTGTGCCGAACCCGGTTTCAGCAGACAGAGGAAGAAATCCGTGACAAATATGGATTAGACTTCGCTACAATCCTAGACCCGATAGCTGAACTTCATCCACTACTGCAGTATCATACTCACTGGACCAATGCCATTCCCACATATGTGCAGGTCCTATGTCAACTGCACCTAATAGCTTCAGGCAGCTACCAGGGGTTGATAGCAGCGGTAGGAGGGGTCTACCAAAGTGCGCTTTCGCGCTTTTTCAATGCCTTCTTGGACACAATGGTCCACAGGATACACCATTACATTAGATTCCCCACTACACCACAGGAATTACAGCAGACCAAATTAGATTTCTACCAGATAGCCCAATTCCCCCATGTAATTGGGTGCATTGATGGTACCAATTTGCCCCCCCCCCCTCAGTTAATGAGTACGTGTTCAGGAACAGGAAATCCTTTAATTCAATAAACATCCAGGTCATATGTAATGGCTCACACATAATGACTGACAAAGTGGCAAAATTCACTGGCAGTACGCACAATTCTTTCATAGTCAGACACAGTGGTATATACACACGTCTCTTTGGGGGTGAATTTGGAGAGGGATACTGGATAGGTAAATGGATGTCACACAGTCTAGTAGTGTCTTTGGAGATGGTGAAACAGTACAGTGACAAATCTATTACTTTTTACTCTGTAGGTGACAGTGCATATGCTGTGCGCTCCTTCATACTCACCATATACCTGAATCCTGCAACTCAAAGTGAAAGGAAATACAATGCTGCGCATAAGTCAACATGCAATTTGATAGAGCGGACCTTCGGCCTACTGAAGGGTAGGTTCCACTGCCGACACAAAAGTGGAGGTGCACTGCAGTATAGGCCAGAGATATGTTGCAAAATTGTGGCTACTTGTGCCATGTTGCACAACCTTGCAACAACAAATGGCATACCATTGGACCTGACAGATTCTGAGTCTGATGAAGAGGATGAACCACATCAACCGTGCAGAGCAGCAGACAGTGCAAGTGCAGCAGATGGCAGACAGAGACGTACCGAAATAACACAGAACTTTTTTAAAGTGAGTAATGATGAGACAATGCATTTCATGACTTGTTTGCTTCTGTGTTTTATTCACCTTCATCTCAGGTAAACAGTATGCACACAGCTGTCATCATATTAGGTGTGTAAATTTGTAGGACAACATAGGATTTCAAATAAACATTCACAACATTCTGTACTGAGCATCACATACAACAGGTTACCTCCCCCACTGGCAAGCCTTGGTCCCATCGCAATCTACTTTTTACAAGCACGCACAGCACTTGAACAGTCAGTGTGTACACTGGCCCCCCATGATGAGGCCTCGGAGGCTGCACTCCGCCATCTGGCCTCAGCCACCAGGGCAGTGATGCTGCTGAGGCTGGATGCCTCTTCACTATCCCCTGCACCCAGTGTACTTCTCCCAGCTATAGTACCTGTCTGTAACTGTTCTACAGCAGTGGTCACCTGCACCAATCCCCTGGCTACATAAGGACTGCAGTGGGCCATTTCCACCTTCATGGCCACAGTGCATCTGAACAGGACAGCTGTGGCATTGCTCATATGGTTTATTGCCTTGGTGTAACCATCCAAACGGTCTAATGGGTGGTGACTTTGTATGTGTTTGAAAGTATGTTCCCTCTGTATGGTGTTACGGAGGTCTCCAATGGCTTCTGTCATGTCCCCAAGGCTTTCTGCATTTGCCCTATGGCCCTCCGGCACTGTGTTGGTCAATGCTCTGATGCTGTCCTTAATGTCCACCATGCTGTTCTTCAGACACACCAACTGGGTTTGCATTGACTGCATGTTTTTTAATTGCAGCTGCTGCACCTTGACCATGGTGCCCTTCAGCCGAGCAAAGACAGAGGAGCCCTCTCCTTCCGCAGCAGCACTTTGTGCTCTTGGTCTGCATCTCATGTGATAGGTGTTGTGACACTGCAAGTGGGACTGGTCTCTTTGGGTCTGTGCCTGCTCATCTGGCCTCGACTGCAGCACTTCCAGGGTGTCTTCGCCTTCTACCTCAAACTCCTATAGTAGGGCCACAGTGTACCTGCGTGTTCTTGGTGCAGGTGTTGTTGCCATTGTGTTGACTGTCTTTTCTTCTCCTACCTGTTCCTGGGTCTCCTCTGACTCACCTGTTGCTGTGACATCACCCTGTGGTACAGGGATATCTGTGAATGTAACAGAACTACACCAGTATGATGTGTGTACAGCTTTGTGACATTTAGAACTTCAATGAAAATGGATTTGATCTTCCAAAATCCGGTGTGCTCATTGGTCACTTGCATGTGGTTCTCAACTGTGCCTATGCTGCTAGCAATGATTTTTTTTACAATCTTGTGTGCCTAACTACATTTCCCACGATGCATTGCTGGGTGATAGCCAAGAAGTGGACTGGAGTGGGATTTTACTAAAAGGCTTCTTGACTTACTAAGAGTGCATTTTGTGAGTTATGGGGCAAGTGTAGTTTAGCATGCATCCCACCTTGGCTGGTGGTGGGGGCGGCTGAGCTGTCGATGCCCGTAACATCACTGATAGACGACTCAGGCTGTAGGGTCGACTCCACCAAGTCCTCAAGGGGTGTAGACGCAGACTGGATAGATGGTCCTTCACTGGTCTTCTTGGCGTCCGCAAGCCTGCTTGCCACCTACTTCTTTGCCCTTGACTGCAAGTCATTCCAGCGTAGCTTAAATCTTCAATAGAATAGTAGATTCACAATTTTGTGAGTCTTTGATTTGCAAATTCGCTCATTGAAAACTGCAAATTGGGAATTTGTATTTGCGAATGTGAATTTTACCGATTCTATATTTTTTTGCGAATTTTTTGATACACTGCATTTTGCGATTATCAAATAGCTATTTGGTAAAAATCGCAATTTGGGATTTGCAAAGTGCATTTTCATATATCTGGCCTTAAACCCTTTGCCACATAGTGACCTAGCACCTACTCTTCTCTCAACATTACAGGACTACACATGCATCAAGTAGATCCATTTACTGTTACCGAATTTGCAAGCAGATACACAGGAGGAGAGGCATGTGATTCCGGAAAGAAAAAAAATGACCAATCGAAGCAAAACACGATATCACATTGACAACTTGTGAGCAGCCAGGCAAGGTCTAGCAGTTCATTGCAATGATGTCAGCTTTTTGTGGTGAAATGAAAAAGTGATCAGGTTCTACAAGGAGCAAATGATGGAATAACAGTAATGTCCTAAAAAAAGATTCAAGTGTGTCCACTTGAATGCCATCAAGAACCTATGCACATACACGCTAGCTCTTGTTAGCTATAGTTTACGTGTCAATTTTCTCACTTACAGAAATGCAGTTCTTCAGATAATCATTGCTATATTTGTGCTTAATATTTTAAAGAAATGCGCCTTGTTATAAATCAAATCGCAATTTTGGAGGGATGTGTTGTAGGTGTCTTTTCCAAATTGCAAATCAAAAAGAGAAGGATCAGTGTTTTGCGACTCTAATCCGGTCACAAACATTGAAAAATTACCACCTCCGGAATCGGTGTGGGAATGTATTTGCAAAGCGGAAGGGGTCCTGAAGGGTCCCTTCTCTTTGTAAAACTTTTAAAAAGATTGTTTGGGAGTAGGAACTATTCAAGAGGACCAATGCCAATTCTTAAACAAACTTTTCAAACGTAGAAACCTTTTTTTTTAACGCTGCCCCGTTTCCTTTAAGAAAAAAATGAGAAGCTTTTCTGTTTTTGCAAAGTATTTTTTCCAGAGACAAGCACAGTCATGGTGGTCTTCTCAACCTCATAGTCCACTTTCTGAGTGATGACCTCCAATCAGAGTGAGTCACAATTTGCAACCTACCCTATTAACATTCATGAGGCAGGTCTGGTTACGACCAACTCCAAATCAAAATATGAACATTAGTGCATAGTTCAATTCATACAATTATTTTCTAATCACAAAGTTGCGAGCTGGTTCTGCAGAGCAATTCTTCGTACAGCAGACACTTTGGGGCCTATTACGATGGCAGGTGGACCGTAACGGTGAACGGGACCGTCCTCTAGAGGTGCGGCGGTCCCGCTGTGGCCATTAGGATGCCCCGTGGCAGTGGCATTCCCCATCCACAACATTGTGGCGGGCAGTGCTCACAGCACCGCCTGCCACAATGCTGTGGATGCACGTTGTGCATTGGTATGCACAAGGTGACAGGCACCGCGCGGTGCCTGCCACCTTGTCCATGCCAATGTAGGGGGGGTACCATAGGTACCCCCCATGTGCACCCCACTCCTCCCCAACACTCTGGGGGCCCGCAACCGGACCCAACAACAAAAACCGCATGCCTCGTTGCCGCCATGGAAAGGCTGCTCTCCGCCTGCATCATGATATGGATGGCGGTGTCTTGCAGACACCACCACCATATCATGCCCCTTTTCCGCCCGCTCAACGAGTCTACCGGCGGAAAAGCGGCGGACGGTCTTTCCGTCCGCCGCGGGCCCCCCCAGCCATACTAATATGGCGGGGGGTCATTCAGGTATATAGGGAGGCGGGCGGATCGCCCCGCAGGGCCAGTGGTGGCTACTGCCGGCCCGGCGGAGGCGATCCTCCCACCATCCTAATAGACCCCTTGGTGTCCAAAACATAGACTGATTCGTTTCATTACATTTAAAATAATTTTTCCAATTATATACAGGAAGTAGCTGTTTTTTGTTGTGTTTGTTTCACTATAGCCAGTCAGACCTATTGGCCTTGAGAATGCTTGTTTTGTGTCCATCACTCTGCTATCATTTCATGACCTGATGCTTTCAACAGTTTGCAGAATGATACCCACTGAATCCTTTCCTCCCCTCAAGGCCTTTAATCTGCTATTCTTTTATTCGTTAACTCTTTGCACAGATCCTGCAGCCAATGCTCTTAACACCCTTTGGTTCCAGGACACACAGGACACTTCCCTTTTCATAGGCCTCATTTTATGACAAAATGTCTTCTTGTGTTATAGAGACAATGGACAGCGGCGAAGGAAAAAAACGAGTGCCTTATTTATGAGGCTTTACACCGCCATTGCATCACTTGTTTGCGGCAGGTATAATGTATGCATGGTGGGCAGTCCCCTGTAAAAAAGACTCATAAAATTGTCGTAATGAGATTTCACTGCGCCAATCCTACGAATTGCCTGCGTCAAACCCTTACGCCAGCTTCACAACGGTGTAAGGACTGACGCAGGCCCATTTACATGGGACTCGCCCATATTTAATGACACAATGCTGGAGTTGCGTCTGTTTTGCGACACTCTCCAGCAATGTGTCATTACTACACCACCATATACGTCCGGATTCCTGACGTAGCTGGTCTATCCTTGAGACATGGAGCGCTGGACTGCAAATACAGCGCATCCATGGTGTCGCAAGGAGGGCTTGCTGAAAAGTGTAGCATCACTGTTTTAAACCAGTGATGCGACACTTTTAATAGATGAGGCCCAAGATTTTTATTAATACACCACATATTGGCGGAAGTGGCAAAATAGAATATCAGTTGATTTCCGGAGTTCTAATAATGGGATATTGCACAACTGGTGCCACTTCAGATACGACCGCATTCATGGCCGATTTTTCATTTTGTGGTGCACCGGCAAAGAATCGATAGCAGTCAGTGATGAAGAGAGGGAAAAGCAGCAGTCACTGATAAAGAGGGGGAGGGGTGGCATCAGTCTGCGATAAGGCGAGGGGAGAGAAAGCAGCAGTCGGTGATAAAGAGAGGGGAGAGAAATCGGCAGTCAGTGACAAAGAGAGGCGGAAGAAAGCAACTGTGATAAAGAGACGTGAAAATGCCGCGTTCAGTGATAAAGAGATGAGAAAGAGGCATGGGGCAGTGACGCTAGCGAAGCAGTGAGAGCCTGGGAACGTGTCCGTGAGAGAGGCTGCACGTGAAAGGAGAGGGACGCGCCATCGATGTAGTGAAGGGGAAGGAAGGACGATGAGGAAGCAGCACTGAGGCCGAATGAGGTAGACGATGAGGGAATGCGCCCTAGAAGCAGCGATCCCAACCATCTCGAGCCTTTTAATAAAACCGAAATTAGGCGCCAGGGCGCATTAAATTCCGTTCTCCCCCTGACAGAAAATCAAAAAGTTATCCCATTCTTTCTAAAGGCATGCTCCTGATTGATGTACAGACGCAGAGCGCGTGAGGGATAAAGATAGAGTATATACACGCTAAAACATCTCTTTAATTTCTTAATTTAATATCTGACACGTAAAGATTCTCATTAAGCCAGTCAATGAAGCCTGGAAATACAATTTTCGTGCAAACTGTCGCTATCATAACTTACATGGGACTTCAGATGGTGCGCTGTAAGCAACGTGATTAAAACCATTCATCTTTGCTGTCAAATTTGGGCTTTGGTTATTAAAAGGAGGGGGTTTCTTAGGGCTCACCGCCTGACAACTCCATTGGGGAGGGAGAGCCTTCCGGGAACGAAGAATATGGAATCCCACGGCGTCCCAAAGCTCCCTTTCTTTCTCAGAGGCCTGTGGTACGCGCCAGAGGTAGGAGCTATCCACAGAGGTTGGATTTTGAACCTGTAACATCTAAGCAGGCCTCACGGCTATAGCTCAATGAGCTTAGGAATCAATCCTCAATGATCCAAAGCGTCATTCACATTATTATGCATTGTGTACGCCCGCTATATACTCCATGCAAAAATATTCGAAATTTGCAAGACCAGTGTGGGGACGGAAAAGTCCTCTGCATGGTAAAGACTTGCTGCCCTGCCCTGAGTGCCCAACTGTACTGTTGTCTAGATACCTAATGCTGATTTTTTTGTCATAGGTGAACACAGATCTTGCTTGTGCATCATGACATCGGCCTGTCTTACACATTGCTGTCTAGTTGGACCTGGAGGGGAACCCAAAGCTACCCCCATAGTAGTGGAGAGCCAGCTCCTTCACCAGGACATAAGCAGCTAGAGTGCAGTGGTGGCAGCAGACCGTGTACTGATCAGTACCAGTGAACGGGGTCTTTTTGCCCTGTGTCACTGGAGCGAGGCCTACAAGCTCACTCACCATTTTAAAAGTTCTGCTGTTGTGTGTTTAACCCAACCTTGGCATACATCAAGTAGATGTGGAGTCCTGCACAGACCAGGAGTGGTGACTCTGCGTTAGTAGTATGTGTGCCTGGGAAGGGTACAGTCCAGGGATAGAGCAGTGCTGTGCAGTACTTGTGTGGTTAGTACATGTGTTGGGTGTAGGAATGCCTGAGACAAATACAGTACATCAGAGCTGTGGCGCTGTGCAGTGCGTGCGCAGGGACCACATGTGCTGAGTGTATGTGCTTGCATGAAGTAGAGTATCTGAAGGGTAAAGAGTTTTGCAGTGTTCACACTGTGAGTGTGTGTACTGGCAGTGTAAGGGTGTAGAACTAACACACCCTGGTTAGAGATAGGAAAACTTCAGTGCTGAATGGTGTGCATAGACTGAGTGTGAGTGTGCTGGAAGCTTGGGTACATGTGACGATACAATGCATACAGGTATTAGTGCTGTGCAGAATGTGTGCTAGTGAGGCTTAAAAAGGTGGTATTTTTCACACATGATAAATAACGATACCACGAGTAGGTTATGTATCAAGTGTGATAAATACTACCTATTATGAGTTGTTGGGGAGTAAAATACTGAGTTAGGTGTTTAACACACCGAAATCTGCATGATACAGTAAATATTGTATTTTTTCCCCCATTACATTTTGGCAGATTTGACTTGCCAAAATATAATGACAGATGAGTTATTTAACGCATTTGATAATTATCAGATGCGTTAAATACTTAACAAAAAATAATTTCAACATGTGTGTAAACAGTGGTTTACACACAGGTTAGCAGTAACCGCCCATCTAATAATCAGGGTCTTAGTTGGCTGGAAGGATGGTCTACTATATAGTGTATATGTGCTAGCGCCCCCTTGCTGCCTCACTCAGCAGGTGAGCTGCCTTTTAATCAATCAATCAGATATTTTGTAAAGCACGACTACTCACCTTAAGGGTCTCAACGTGCTGGGGGTGGGGGTAACTGCTGGTCCAACAGGGCGCTGTGGTTCAGTCGAAGAGCCAGGTCTTGAGGTCCTTCCTGAAGTGAGGCAGTGACGGTGATTGCCAGAGGTCGAGAAGTAGTGTGTTCCAGGTCTTTGATGCAAAGTAGGAGAAGGATCTTTCTCCGGCTGTGGTCTTGCGGATATGTGGAATGATAGCCAGGGCTAGTCAGGCAGAGTGGAGGCCTCTGGTGGGTGCATAGAATGTGAGACAGTGGTTGAGGTACTCAGGTCCTGCGTCAGGTAGGCCTTTGTAGGCATGTGTGAGGAGGTTGAAGGTGATTCTTTTGTTGACTGGGAGCCAGTGGAGTTCTCCTAGGTGGCTTGTGATGTGGCTGCAGTGAGGGACATTGAGGATGAGTCTGGTGGAAGTGTTCTGAATGTTCTGCAGTTTCTTGAAGAGTTTCTGGCTGATGCCGGTATAGAGTGCATTGCCGTAGTCGATTCTGCTACTTAAGAGTGTGTGGGTAACTGTCTTTCTGGACTCTGTGGTGATCCACTAGAAAATCTTTCAGAGTGGGCGTAGTATGTGGAAGCAGGATGATGAGATAGCGTTGATATGGAGGTTCATAGTGAGCAGGGAGTCTAGGATGATACTGAGGTTCTGTGCATGGTCTCTGGATGTGGTGGGGGTTCCAAGCGCTGTGGGCCACCTGGAGTCGTCCCAGGCAGAGGGGGTGGAACCCAAGATGCGGACTTTGGTCTTCTCTGAATTGAGCATGAGGCAGCTGTTCGTCATCCACGTGGCAACAGCCTTCATCCCATTGTGAAAGTTGTTCTCGGTGACTGAGAGTTTGTTGGTGAGGGAGAGAATCAGCTGGGTGTCGGCGGCATAGGAGACGATGTTGAGTCCATGGTACCTGACGATGGCTGCGAATTGGGCCGTGTAGATGTTGAAAAGAGTGGGGCTCAGGGAGGAGCCCTAAAGTACTCCGCAGCTGATCTCTGTGGGTTCGTAGAGGAACGTAGGTAGTCTGACTCTCTGTGTTCGGCCAGTGAGGAAGGAGCCGATCCATTCCAGGGTTTTGACGTGGATGCCAGCAACATGGAGACTTGTGCAAAGGGTGCAGTGGGAGACAGTATCATAGGTTCTGAGAGGTCCAGGAGGATGAGGGCTGCAGGAGGGCACAGCCATTGGCTGTGTCGGCGAGGATGGCGCTATTGGTACTGTGGTTGCTTCAGAAGCCAGATTGGAAGTTGTCCAGGACGTGGTTGGATTCGATGAACTCAGAAAGTTGGGCGTTGATGGCCATCTCAATGATCTTGGTTGGGAAGGGGAGAAGAGAGATGGGTCTGGAGTTCTTGAGGGCCATTAGGTCGGCAGAGGGTTTCTTCAGCAAGGGGTTGATCTATGCTTCTTTCCATTCTTTTGGGAAGGTGGCAGAGTAGATGGAGCAGTTGGTGGTGCAGCAGAGTTTGGGGGTGATGGTAGTGGCTGCTCTGTTGAAGATGAGGTCCGAGGGTGCCTACGAGTGGATACTCTTCATGATCTTGAGGGTGTCACCTGCACTAAGGGGAGTTCAGTTGAGCAAGATTGTTGGGTTCCGGTGTCGTAGGGTTCAGTCGTTGTGGGTGGGGTGGGAGGGACTTTGGTAACAATGTTGTCCAAGCTGTTGTATATCTCTTTGATCTTGCAGTGGCAGTAGGTACTGAGGTTGTTGCAGAAGTCTTGGCAGGGTGGGGGGTGTCTACTGTCTCTCTGCAGGGTCTAGCAAATTCTTTGCTTGTTTTTGCCACTGGTTTTGCCTTCCTGACTGCTGCACTGCATTGGTCTACGAGTGCATGTGATACCTCTGCTTTGCCCACTCTGTTTGTCTGCTCACACTTCTATGTATCCATTGCTTAGATATTTGAAGGGGTTAAAACTGCTCATTACTGTATTGCTTCACTAGACTGTGTTTTTGCATGATACTTAGTATCATTTTGTGTTAACACTGTTCTTTACTGTATTACCTTGATGGACTTCTGTAATAAAAGCCTTGTTGCTTGCTCTCTGAGTGTTTTCCTTCCCGCTGTTCCTTTTTCACCCATATTGCCGCCTGCATTCCCACCTCCCGCCGGCCACACTTGCTGCAACCCAGCATCCCTCCCTTTCCCCAGGACCTACTTAATGGAGGTTGCAGTGCGGCAGTGCAGCAGATGCACGCAGCTGGCACACTGTCGGCATGCCAAAGGTGAGCCAAAGAAAAGCCCGTCTGCACCTATACATGCCTGGAATGTGCCCAGTGCAGAAACTCTGGCTCCTTTGTGACTCACAGATACACCTCTGCTGAGCTCAGGGACATGGCAACAACAACTGCTGATGCACCTCTCCATAATCCACAGAAGTACCCTTGCAGACAGTATTGAAGCCATTTCCAACCACAACAAAGAACTGTTCAACATCGTCAGGGAATTCTCCAACCCGTCAGCCACAAAAAACATCATTACCCCTTCACAGGAACTCTGTGACACCCTGGAAGATTTTTTCCACAAAAAGACCTCCACTATCTTCAAAAACGTCGAATCCCAGCCCACCTCCACCAAAGTACTCAGCCACCTCTCTCCCACGGCCCCCACCTCAACAACTGACTCACTGCTTGGGGCCAGGCCACCACTCAAGATATCACAGCCATCATGAAGTCCATCCATGCAGGAGCACCCATGGACCCCTGTCCCCTTCACATTTTCAACCTCTGAAGCAAGAGGATTTGCAAGGAACTCACCACCATTTTCATGCATCATCACCACATCCACCTTTCCCGAACAATGGAAACACTAGGAAGTCAAACCTCTTCTCAAGAAACCTTCCACCAAGCCCAGCATACATAAGAACTACTCATTGGCGTAACAAAACTTGAGGGGGTTCCCCTGCAAAGTACATTGAGGGGCCCCTCTGGACTCAATCAGGGGTTCTCTGGCCAGGGTAATGTGCTGAGCGGGCCACATGGAGCTTGGGGTCCCCCGTGAACCGCGGGGGCTGTGGGGGCCCTGTTTTATGGCACTGGAACTACTGTCTCATCTCTCGGCTTCCTTTTCACGCCAATGTCCTCGAAAAGGCCATCAACTGCCAACTCATGGAACACCTGGAGAACAGAAATCTTCTGGACACCTCCAACCCACCTTCTACAACAACTGCAGCACAGAAACTGCGCTGATTAATGCTGCCAACTACATCAGAACCCAGCTTGATCGGGAAGAAACAGTGGCCCTGATCGTCCTCAACCTCTCAGCTGCGTTCAACACTGAATCCCACCACACCCTCATCAAGAGACTTCACAACATCAGAATTCAAGTAGACGCCCTCAGTTGGATCACCTCCTTTGTTATCGGAAGAACCCAAAGGATCTGCCTACCACCTTTCACCTCGGAACCCAAGAGCCTCATCTGTGGCACCCCTCAAGGCTTGCCTCTCAGTCCCACACTTTTCAACAGCCACATGACCCCTCTGGCAAACATCGTCAAGACCCATGTACTAAACAGCATATCCTACACCGATGGCACCTAGCTCATCCTCTCGCTGCCAGAAGCCCTGTCCACCACAATGGCCAACTTCCACACGTGCACATCGAGCATCACCAACTGGATGAAGGTCAACTGCCTACAGCTCAAAACTGGCAAAACAGAAGTGCTGATCTTTGGAAACAACATGTCCCCGTGGAACAACTCCTGATTGCCTTCTGACCTGGGACCCTCACCCACCCTGATTGACCATGTCCCCAACCTTGGCATTATCATGGACAGCCAGCTCATCATGAAAAACCTGATGAACCCAGGCTCCTCTGCCTGTTTCCTCACTCTTTGCATGCTCCATAAGATCTTCAAATGGCTCCCCGTCGACATCAGACATGCCTTCACTCAAGCCCTAGTCACTAGCCACTTGGATTAAGGCAACAAACTCTACATAGGAATCCCCATGCACCACACCATACAGAACTCAGTGGCTAGACTCATCCTCGACCTCCCTAAACAAACTCACATCACCCTCACCTCAAGAAGCTCCCCTCACTCCCCATGCAGAGGAGGTGTAAATTAAAGATGCTGATTCACACCTACAAAGGCCCTTAACAAAAAAGGACCAACATACATCAACCACCGCTTGAACTTCTACCAACCCTTCAGACACGTGTGCTCTGCCTCCCACTGCCTCACACACACATGGTACATCTGCTGAATCAACAGCTGAGGACGCTCTTCACCTACCTAGTCGCTAAGTTTTAAAACAACCTCCTCCTCCATCTCCATACAACTTCCTCCCCGATGGAATTCAGGAAAGGACTCAAGACCTGGATGTACAAAGGATCACTCTCAAAGCAGCATAGTTCTCTGTGTCTGGATACCCTCTGATATGATTAGCCACGCTTTGGAAGTCCTGATTGATTGATTGGTTGATGCTCTACTATACAGTGAACCTGTAAATCATTAGCCAGGTACTTAGCAAAGGGCTAGAGGTTCCATTAGCACATGGGAACTTCCTGTTGTCACTGGCCCATAAAGTGACCGTAGCAGGATACTTAGAGAATTGAAAAACCAAGGAAAGGTTGTACCATCTGTTCTGCTGACCAGGGATGAACAGAGACACAGAGAGGTTCTATAGATCCTGTACAGTGATGAGTGATAAGACAGGAGGGAAGACAAAGGCACAGTTAATGCCTCTACCAGTTGTATGTGTTCTGTTTGAGTGGGTGTGAATAGATTTTGTTGGTCCATTTGAACCCCACCTCACATTCAGGCAACAAGTACATCTTGGTTGTCGTGGTTCATGCTACCAGATACCCTGAAACTTTACCTCTGTGGAGCATGGCTGCAAGGTGGTAGCACAAGCTCTCCTGGATATTTTTTCTAGGGTCAGATTTTCAAGGATGGTAATGTCTGACAGGGGAACCAACTTCATCTCTTCATATATGAGAGATTTGGGAGTAAGCTGGTGTGACATACCATTTTGCCACAGCATACCACCCACAAACTAATGGTTTGGTGGAACGGTTTCAAAAACCATTAAAGAACATGATGCAAACTCTGCCAGAGAATCTAAGGAGGAATTGAAATCTTCTCCTACCATGTTGTTTGTTTTGCTACCGAGAGATTACAAAGAAGGGAGTACGATTCTGTTTCTTTGACGTTCTGTATGGATATTCGGTGCTGGGCCCACTAACCTTAGTAAGAGAAGGTTGAGAGGGAACCTCAGAGTCTCCACAGAAGGATGCTGTGGACTATGTTACTGGCTTCAGGAAGTTGCTTGCACAATACATGAGTAAGGCAAAGGAAAACCTTCAGGCTAGCCTAGCTATAATGAAGGAATGGTAGGACCAGAAAGCTATGCTGATTGGGTATCAGGAAGGTCAGGAGATGTTGGTGCTTATGCCTATTTGTCCCAGGGCTTTGGAACACAAATGATATGGACCATACAGGATAGTTAAGATAGTGTCTGAAGTAAACTACTTGGGGGACACAGGTGCCACAAGGGAACCCAAGAGGGTGTTCCATGTGAATAGGGTGAAGAGAGACTGGAGAAACTACACAGTGAATGTCATGTCTGTGGCAGAGGTAGAGGAGGAAGACAGTGAGCTTCCTGCTGAATTATTACATGATGGCATGAAAAATGGCACGGTGGACGGGGTTTAGCTAGCCCTTGAGTTAACGCCTGAGCAGCAGAGAGAGTGTAGAGAGGTGTTGGAATGGTTTGCCAA
The DNA here is from genome assembly GCF_964204655.1 of Triturus cristatus. Taxonomy (NCBI): domain Eukaryota; kingdom Metazoa; phylum Chordata; class Amphibia; order Caudata; family Salamandridae; genus Triturus; species Triturus cristatus. Next base: position 850,321,079 of record NC_140590.1, read on the forward strand.
CCTCTTCACTCTGACTCCAGGTTTGACACCTGTCTGACATAGACACAGACAAGGGTGAGAGTCTGCCAGTGAGGGCCAGAATGTACAGAATGTCTGACCAGGTTCAGGGATGCATTAAGGTGGAAGTTTGCAAAATGTTGGACCTAGGAGTCATTGAGGCATTTCGTAGTACTTGGTATAGTCCTGTGGTTTCAGTACCTAAGCAAGGATCTACTGAGTTGCAGTTGTGTGTGGACTACTGAACATACAATGAAGTAACTTATATGATGCCCATCCAATTTCCAGAGTGGATGAGCTTATGAATCAGTGCTGCAAAATAGTTGAGTACCTTGGTTCTGACCAGTGGTTATTTGCAGACTTCTTTGGCACCAAATGCTAAGGAGAAAATAAATCTTCTATGCCGGAGGGGGTGTTTCAGTTTAAAGTGATGTCCTTTGGGTTGAGGAAAGCTCCTGCCACTTTTCAACGTCTAGTGAATCATGTTTTTGCAGGGTTGGAAGAGTTCTGTGTGGCCTGCTTGGATGATATTGGGTAGCAATTCATGAAAGGACCACCTGAGGCACCTAGGACAGGTGTTGGCAAGGCTACATCAGGATACAATGTCAGATGGGGCTGTCCTATGTAGTCTATCTTGGGCATGAGGTGGGTAATGGGACAATTTGCCCTTTGGATGCCAAGATTCGGTCTGTAATGAAGTGGGAGGTACTTGCGACCCTGCGTCATGTGAGAGCCTTTTTAGGACTCATCGGACCGTTGTGGCCAACTATGGAATTATAGTTGCTCCATTGACTGCTTCAACCTCTAGGAAACAGCCCAGGCAGGTAGTATGGATTACAGAGTTTCTAATGAAATTTGAGGTACTCAAGAAGGCACTTTGCACCACTCCAGTACTGAAAACGCCTGACTACAGTCAGCTGTTCATTGTACATACGGATACCTCTGACAAAGGAGTTGGAGCAATGTTAACTCAACTGGATGAAGAATGTAGAGAGCATCTAGTAGCCTTTATTAGCAGGAGATTACTACCTAGGGAGCAGAACTGGGCAACTACTGAGAAGGTGTGCTTTGCCATAGTGTGGAATTTGTGTAAGTTTGGCCCATATTTGTAAGGCACTAAGTTTGTGGTGCAAACAGATCATAAGCCACTGAAATGGTTGATGGCTGTAAAGGGAGATAATCCCAAGCTGTTGAGAAGGTCTATTTCTTTGCAACAGTTCAACTTTGTAGTGGAGCACAGAGCTGAATTGAGCTAGAGTTAAAGATAGGAAACCTTCAGTGCTGAACAGTGCATGCAGAGTGTGCTGGAAACATTGTTACATGTGAGTTCACAATGCATAAATGAATTAGTGCTGAACAGAAAGTGTTCTATGAATTTACACTAATTGGGTGTTGCAGCAATGGTGCTGAGCTCCATTTTTGAAAGCCCAGGCTTTCCTGGTGAATAGATGGGGAGGAAAGGAATCCCACAGAAATATTTGTGTTACTGCATTTGTTGGAGCTGGGTGGGGGCACACTGGATGGAAAGAAGGCACTCTTTGATTCATTGATAGATCATAAGAAAGGGGCCTAGATTCAACGCAGGAAGGGAGATGGGGCTGATAAAGAATCATAAAGAGTAGGACTGGGGTTCAGAGATTAACCTTTTGATGTGCATATCACTGAGACTGACATCCAGGTGTAAGCTTTGGTCACATCCGTGAAATATGTTGTGGACAATCAGCTTCAGAGTCGTGCATGCTATGACAGACCTCTTTCATGAAGGAAGCTGAAAAGGAGAAGTTCCACCTTCAAAAGAAGCAGAACCACAACATGAAACTTCAAAGACCTAGACCCTAAATTACAGTAGGTGTCTTGAAAAAGACTATAATAAGGGGAGATTGAGTCCCCAAAAATGTATCAGCTACCAAGCAGCCAGACAGGCTGTATGAGAAGGGAAAGCTCTGCAAGTCTTCTGCCTGTGACCAGGCCTGGGGACAAAAGCCTGGAGCACCACTTACTGCCTGCTCACTAAGACAAATGTGCCCTGTGAGTGTGAACAGTGTGTTAGAGGTGGCGAGGTCCAGTGGGGAGCCCGGAACAAGGATTTCCTGAGTGAGGTGTGAGGCTGTGCACCAATCAGGCCACTGCAATATCGACTTGACACACCCCGTATGCCAGGAGAGATTCCGCTTTGTTCTGAGCTGTATGGGAAGCAGTGGGCGGGAAGCACCAAACTGTACCGCCACACTGCAGTGACCTCATATGCCAAAGGTGTCACCGGTGAACTGAGTTTGAGCCAGGTGTCAGGACCTGTGACTGCTAAGATAGATGGCCCGGTGTGCGAGAACCGGCCGCTGTAGTGAGTTTGATCGCATAAGTAGAGTCTGCACCTGGATCATGATTACTGTGGCAAACCCTATGCCAGGAGGGGCTACTGGTACCACTTTAGCCTAGAGCTCTGGCCATGGCCCGGACCGTGGAAGAACAATGTGACCAGCAGGTCGAGGCCGTACGCAGTGATCTGCACATGACAAAGTGTTCGAGGTGCACTGAGATGCCACCAAGAATGTCACACCCTCATTGGAGCGCTGGTCAGGAACCGGAGGATCACACCAGCAGCCCACCAACCAGGGGAAAGGGTAACTTACCTTTTGTGTCTGCAGAGCAGGAGCAGCTCCAATAACTAGAAACTGACAGACAGTGCTGCTCGATGGGAAGAGCCTGAGTCATCAAGTACTGTCATGTCATTTGTGAGCCTGACTTCGCTGTACAGGATTCAGACTTGTTAGCACCCGAGGAGAGGGCACTCCTGAACTGCTAAACACTTCAATATCACTGAAGCAGTAAGACTGAAAGCTGGCCATTGGGCGCTGTGGCAGCATAGACACTTTTGACTAAGTTCCTAAAAGGTTAGAAAGGAAAACTCTTGAGTATGGCCTAATCAGTTGCATTCCTTGATAAGGCCACCACTGAATGAGAATAACCCTGAACATGTTGCATGAAGGAGGGTGGACAGGGATTTGCCTGACAACTGCTAGAGCCCCGAACTCAAGGGGGATTGTGTTGTTGCTCCTAAATGTTGTATTTTTATGGATGTGTAGAGCTAGAAATAAAAATACTACTCTTTCTTCTGACATTGATTTATTGTTTGTACTGTTTGCATTTTGAGTCGTGTTCACTGACCTGTATCTACACTCCCCCCGAGTGAGCCTTGACAGCTTAACCACAGCTACCACTTAGAGTCAAGTGCAGATGGCATGCTTGGCCCAGCTGAGCGGACTCCATAGTAGGTCAGGCCCAGGACATCAGGAGTAAAAGGCCTTAACCACAACGATGTGGCCCAGTAGCCCCCTGAAAAGGGTTCTATCAATCAGGTTCCATGGCATACACTTGCTAACATATAGACTTAAAAGTCCTCGTTACGAGAAACCTGTTTGACTGCTATATGTGCAGTAACTAGAGTTGCTGCACACAACAGTTTGCATACATATCTCAGTTATGAGGTTTGAGATAGATATCAGCAGGTCAAAAATTGCTGCTCTATCTGCAGGGTAAAATGACACACACTTAGAGAAATATGTAGAGTTTGGTGTAATAAGCACCAAAATCTGCATGTTATTTCCCAATGACGGGTGATTAAGTGGTATTTCTCACACCTGATAAATTCTGATTCAGCGGAGTCAGATTTTATCACTCCTCAAAATAGGAATAGTAAGGGAGACAACAAATTGTGGCTCTAGCAAGGCAAAACAAAAATCAGTATTACATTTAATTATTTGACATAAGCCAACATATTTCCTATGCCACTTGGCAGTGCAGGTAGGAATGGGGATGAAACTAATAGTCATCAGCCTTTAAGCTAGCAAAAGATAATAGGTCAGAAGTTTACATTAAGAATAGTTGTGAATGGGAGCCGGATGAAATTCATTCAAAAAGAAGTCTCACAAAAAATATGAGTGTTGTTCCTGAAAAAAGACTGATTATGGGTCACGGGTTTATTTGAGCAACCTTGTTTTCAGGATATTCTGAAGGATGTTTAGAAGGTCAGAGCTGCAGAGATTATTCAAGAAATCGGAACCGTCTTTCCCTGTACTTTTTTCTGCTTTATCTGAAAATGATCACACCATTTTCACATCTAGGTGTGTGGGTGGGGGAGTTAGAGAGCTGCATAGGATAACCTCCCGAACATTTTTGGACACTGCTCCCACAACTTTGTAATTAATGTATTTGTCCCACTGGAAGCACATGCAGTTCTTCAGTGCTGAGTAATCCGAACATAGGGGGCATATTATCAAGGGTCGGTGATAAATATCGCAAAGCATGCTTAGCGCTTACATATTTATCGCCGGCTATCTCTGGAATTTATCTCCTGGTTAGCGCGTTATCAACAATGCGCATCGCCGAGGCGATTAAAATTCCAGAGATAGTGGGGATATCGCCATTTTCCATTGTGGAAAACAGCGATATCCTAGATGATGTGGTCTTAGCCACGCAATCCACCCCCATGTTAAGTATGCCTTAGTCAGGAATTTAACGGACGTTAAATTCCTGCGTTAAGGCATACTTAACGTGATTTTAAATATTGCTAACCCTCGTTGTCAATATGACGAAGCTGGGTTAGCGATATTTTCCCAGGGGAGTCTTGTCAGGCACGCCTCCTTTGCATCTCATTAGCGATGCGATGGGAGGCATGCTGACAAGGGGCGCTATTGCCAGTAAACTGTCGCTAACAGCTGTTAGCAACAGCTTGCTGATAGGGCGATAAAAATATTGCCGCTTTAGTAGCAAAAAGTGCAGCTAAAGCGGCGATATTGCCCTTGATGATATGCCCCATAATTCCTTATAATTTTATCCAGTTTTCCACTTGGTTCTGTATACTGTGTAGTTTCTGATTCTCCTTTTTGGACTATATTATCATAACGGAGGTGGGTCATTACTAGGAATCTTGTAAATTGCATCTTATAATTCAGTTGTAATGAAGGAAGTGCTCTTCTCAGCCTTTTATAGTGGTGATCTTTGCAGCTTGAGTCATCTGTTGGTTAAAGTCTAGTTCAAAGTCAACCAAAACATCCCAGGGCTTATTTACAAGCCCTGTGCACCGCAGGTGCGTCACTTTTATTATGGGATCTTTTACTTTCTGTAATAGTGTTGGGGTCATACTTATCTTGAGACCCAGTCAAATAGAAGCGTAGAGGTGTCAGGATTTTCTAATATCATGAGATGTCCACTTAGGAACCAGTTAGGCCCATGAAATTGGGTTTCATCAGCAAGATAATATGTCTATAGCAATCTTACTGCAGTGTTCCTGTTTATTTAGTTACGTTTGGATTTGAAATTGTAGTTGGTGTTAGCAAATCACCTCTGCAGGAGTCTGAATTTAAATATTAAAAAGAAGCGGCAAGACCTAAGAATTCCCAGGAACACCAAATCTAACAGGCTTGATTATTTAAATGACGTTGTCATTTCTCATTTGTTGGTTGCAGTCACCTAAGAATGTTTGAAGCCAGAGATGTGCAAATCCAATGACCATGGACCAGTTTTTCAGCATATTAACTAATTGCCTCTTTCACACTAGCCAGTGTTGTTTTCATGCCCTTTCCAGGTCTGAAAGCTCCTTGGTGGTCACGATGGATTTAGACCAAGTGGGAGGTATCAAAAGAGTACTGTCACTTCACGCCCTTTTAGCAAAATGCCAGGACAAGCTTTATAGCTTTGGCTCTGAACATCAAAAGCAGGAGAGTGAAAAAGAGTCCATTTAAAGATGAAGGATAACAATCTTTAGCGTGGCTGATGAGAAGGCTTTGATCAGATTTTGCTTTCCATCATATTTGATCCTAACATAATAGAGAAATAAGACGTAGAACACACATCATCAGTTGGTCTCCTTGTGACATTGCCTTTCCTGTCTACTAGACCCTTTCAAGTGACCACTGATGTCAAGGCTGGCATCTCACAGTCAAACCGCTAGCTCATGGGGAGAAATAATAACCTTTTGCAGTGGGACATCACCGTGCCACAGCCGCTGAATTATAGGCAATATGTAGCACAGTCATTTTACCCTCTCCCTCACTTTCCACGTTTGTTCGGTGCACTCAACTGCACTCATGTCTCAATATAGACACCCTAGGAGAATGGAAATCTGCATTGCAATCAACACTATTTGCAATCCACCAATATGCTTCTGTCGTTCATATCAAGGATACTTTGAATACCTTTCCCTGGTGTTACACAGGACAGCTTAATCTTCTTGAGACCAAAAACTGCGGTGCAGGTCTTGCAAGTAATAATGGGGCTGTGTAGCTTTTAGATCCAAACAAACTCACGTGACTTTGATTAAAATCCAGGGCTCACTTGCTTTAGAATGCTTGAGTAATGTGATATAACTTTTACAACATTTGGTTGAAGCATCACTTTTGCCTTTTCTCTGACTTCTAATCTCTGACTCTCTTTCATCAGGCCATCACAGTACCTCATCAGAGGTACAACCGAGGGTGCTATGTTGCATGTAATTTAAATGAGTGGATACTCAGGCCCAGATTTACTAAGGGCTGACATTGCCTTTGCAATGCATCCCGCATGGTGACATAAGGCAATGCAAGCACTTAAATCAGATTTACTAAGTCATGCAAAGCCACTTTATGTGGCTCTGCATGGCTTCGTAAATCTAGAGTAACGCAAGTCACTGCATTGTGTTCATCTGCATTGAGAAGGCGTTTCCTGGGAGGAGTGTGAACATTCCCACACATCCACCCATGGATTTTGGCGCATTCTCAGATTTACTAAGGAAAGCAATCCTGGGAACGTGTCAACATGCTATGCCATCCCAACAGACATATTACGAGGAGAACTATGTTAATTTCTCCTCATTATTTCCTCTTTCAACATGTTATGCATTCTGCAGCACACATAGAGGAAAATACCTCTGAGGATTGCTTTTCTGCAGGAAGATGTCCCAAAAAATGACGGATAACTCTGTGCCAAAGGACAAACGCACACCCCCCTTTGCAACAAGTTATAATGAAGCAAACTGAGAACCACAGGAAGGCCGGATGGCCGAATGGGGGACGAAATGGTAATCAATGGGGCCGGGTCCAGCATCGGGGTGAGTGTCAAGGGGCAAAAGGAAAATGGCAAGTAACTGTCAGGTTCCCTGGCATTATGTGCAGCAGGAGTGGCTGGCGGAGTAGGACAGGAAAGGGAGGGGGTTGAAAGGGTAAAAAAGGAGAGAAGAGGGCAAGGTTCCAAGACGCAATCCACAAAGAATCCATGCTAGAGAGTTTTGTAAAAGATGAGGTAGGAAAGAAGGGACACAGTGGATCCTCAGTGGGATATGAGAAGGAGTAGGTGGGCAAACAAAGGGAGCAGGGAACCCCAATCCTGCAACAAGTGAGAGCGAGGTTGGCCCTCTGAGCGCCTTGGTAGGGGGTGCATGAATGACAACATGAAGATGCCAAAAAGAGGGGGGCAGGGCAGCGACCCAGGAGGTGTCCAGTCCCAGCACATGGGTATGTAAGCAGGGAGGAAAGGGGCATAAGGCCGAGCAGAGAATACCGAGCAGGCTCGGTGGGGTGGAAGGGGCACCAACCAGTGGTGGGGGCATGGGAGTACATAACATTCAGGTGTTTAAAGAAAGTGTCCTGTGTGTCCAAAGATCTGTCTTAGTGGTCTATAAGTCTGGCAATTATCCTCTCATAAGAGGCCACCAAAAAAACACTCATGCAACCAGTCATCTGAGGTCGGGCAGGTGGATGTCTTCCAACACCGCAGGATGCAGAGATTAGAGGTAGCCAGGGCAGCGTCCAGCCAATGGGATTGCTGATGCGGGATGGCCAGGCATTGGACAAAGCAATGTAAAAGAGGAGTGTCAGCCTTCAGGGCCCCTGCGAGAGGCACTGTTTGGCTGATAGTGGAGGTGCTAGAGGATCAATATGCGTCACAGCGGGGCAGACCCAAAGGAGGTGGATGATGCTGCCATCCAGAGACCAACATCAGCAGCACATGGCTGACGGAAGAAAGGAAACCCACGAACTCGGAGTGGGGAACAGTGCAAGTGTTGTAGCACTTTTAAGTAAATGATCTTGAGGCAAGTAGAGGTCATGATCCGAAAGCAGATCCCCCCAGTCCACCTCTGAGTACTGGAGCTGCAGGCTTTCTGTCCATCACTCCGAATGTTTGGTAGACGAAGTCCCGCAGAAAGGGTTTGAGGGTCTTTTCCAAGGCAGCTACCAGGGAGCAGGCATGTGTAGGGGGAGCATAAGAAAAACATAATGTAAACATTTTTATACTTGTGCAGCCTCCAAAGATAAAGATGCAGTTGTGACTAGCGTGCCATATCTGTCTGGATGTTTGTGTGGAGGGATCTAGCTTACGTTCCACATTAAAGCAGAGTTCGGGCTGACTTTTGTACCAAGGTAACAAATGGAGGAGGGAGACCATTGAAAATGAAGGCCTGCAAGACCATCGGGAGTGTGGAAGCTGTAAGGGGGATGACCTCACTGTTATACCTGTTAATCTTGCACCCGGAGATAGAGGAGGAGCATGAAAAGAAAGAAGTAAGCGGCCGCAGGGACCCAGCGGGGTGAGTGATGGTAATCAGGATATCAGCGTGTGCTCCCCGTTGGGGGGAGGAGCGTGCTGTGTGCGTCAGGGGAGTTGTGGATTGCAATAGCCAGGGGCTCCAGGGCCAGAATGAAAAGAAAGGGGGACAGAGGGCAGCCCTGTCTAGTGCATCGACAGACAGCAAAGGGGAAAGAGGTATGGTTGTTACAGGTGACAACAGGCAAGAGGTGGTAGTACAGCCTCTGGACATGGGACAAGAATATCAGGCCCAATACACAGCTTTGCAACACGTGGAAAAGGCAATCCCACTCGACCCTGTCAAAAGCATTCTTGGCGTTCAAGGACATCTCTAGCTTCTTGTCTTCCTTGTGCTGAACCTTCCAAAGGATGTGCAATGGAAGTCAGAGATGGGACGCTGAGGTGCGGTGAGGGACAAACCCAACCTGATTCCTATGCACTTAGAGGGTATCACCCATTTGAGTCTGTTGACCTACACCTTGGAGAGCACTTTCATGTCGGCATTGATCAGGGAAATCAGTCGATAACTAAAACAACACAATGGATACTTGCCTGTTTTAGGGATAAAAAGTGAGAGATGCCCTGTAAGCCTAGAAGCAGATGGAGTGAGGTGGAGTCGCCTCTGAATATGCTTTGCAGAGCAAGGTGCACAGCATGTCCTTACTGGTCTTATAGTATTCATAAGGGTAGCCATTTAGCTCCAAGGTTTTTCTGTAGGGTCTATCGATCGGTTCACTGAGAAAATATCGACTACCAAAATATCTACGTACACAAAAATCAAGTAAAAATTATAGATGTCAAGAATATCGACTTCCTATACTCAAAATTAAAATGACAAACAATATTGAGTAAAAAATATCGTTGTTTCTAACATAGTTGTCGAAAATATCTATTTTTAAATATATATAAATGTAAATAGTAAACATTAATAAAAACGAAATAATATGACTAATATAATAAACATTTTTAAAAAAACATAGTTTTTTGGAAAATCATAACAATTATTATTTACAAAAATTAAAACAATATCTACATATATCGAATTTAGTCATATTATTGAATTAATATTTTCAATTTAAATTATATTATAACGTTTTTTAAATATAATAAGATACAAAATAAATAGATAAACATATCTTCAATAAAAAAGGGGCCTATTATAATCTCGGTCGGAAAGCCTCAGACCTGAGGACAGAGGCTCTTCGACCAAGATCGTCAGTTTCAATTCCGACCGCCTACTCACAATCTAGGCGGTCAGAATTGAAACCAGCTGTCATTCGGGCTGGATACCAAAAGGCTCAAGGTGCCCGTTGGAGAGTCGGAGACCGGGCCCTAATCCCAATGGATGGCATATTTGCCGTTGGGATTATGATGCTCGGTTTCTCACAGGCTTTCCATGTCGGGCTTTCCAAAATAGAAAGCCTGTCGGAAAGCGAGTACGGGGGCCCCTAGCAAGGCCCCCTTCTTTTTTGTGGCCTCTGTTTGGGGGCCTACGGGGCTCCTTTGGTGCCCCCCTGTTCAACCCTGCACCATGTGGCAGGCTCCGCGATGTGCCTGCCATGCGGTGCAGCGATGAACACAATCTCCCATAGGGAAATGGGAGTATGACACCGTACCTTGTGCGGTTGCATCGTAATTCTGTGGTATGCCCGATCCTGCGATGATGTCAGTCATAATCGACCGCAAAATCTTTGAAAAACAAACCATTCTAACTAAAAATAAAAAAATTAAACAAAATAAAAGCTTTCAATTTACTAAAAATAAATTAAATATTAAAAACATAATTAATTATAAATAATATAATTTTGAATAAACCAAAAACATATGAATATAAATGTAAACAATATAAAGTAAACTACAAAATATAAAAATCAATACATATACTGTTCCCAGTATAATTTATACACAAGTAGACTTAGGTCCTCATTAGGATGTCGGTCGGAAAGCCTCCAACAGCAGTTTTAAATTCTGACCGCCATATTAGAATTACAGCGGTCGGAATTCAACCGGTTGACCATTATAGCTGGAAACTGACAGGCTCATGGAGCCCTTCAGCCAGTCGGAAAAACTTCATCAGGATTATGATGTCGGTTTCTGACAGGCTTTCCATGTTGGGCTTTCCGACATGGCAAGCCTGTCAAAAAGCGACTTTGGGACCCCTAATAGTGCCCCCTTCTCCTTGCGGCCTCTAGTTGGGGGCCGACGGGGCACCTATGGTGCCTCCCTGTAAATCCCTGCACCGTGTGGCAGGCACTGTGAGGTGCCTGCCACATGGTGCAGGGATTTACACAAACTCCCATTTCTATATGGGAGCTTTTGCTCTGGGCGGCTTCCGCCCGTCGCACAAGCTTCCATAGCTAAATAGGAATTTTGCGACTTCACTATGTACAGTCGCATCAAGATACTTTTTTCGGAACCGCCAACCCATGGTTGGTTGGTTCCCACACCAATAGGCTGATTCCGATGTCGGTCGGAAAGGCTCCGAATGGGATTCCGATTCTTCAAATCTGATTTGGATCCCACGTTTCCGACAAATCGGATACCTTTTCGAGCGACCAATTACGATGCAGGTAAACCATTCGGACTGTTCGATTCGGTTTCGAATGGCATTCGGACAGCTGAATCGTACACCGACCAAGAGATTATGATTGCCGATTCTGACAGCCATTCCGAATTGGTATTCCCGACATGAAATGGCTGTCGGAATCTGAATTTGGGAGCACGTAGCAAGCCCCCCTTCACCCTGAGGCCTTCGGTTGGGGCACGTGGGGGTCCATATGGGGCCCCTCTTTACAACAATATAGAGTGTGGCAAGCACTGTGGGGTGCACACCACAGGGTGTAAGGTTTTCCCCAACCACCCCTATTTTAAATAGGAACCTTTGTTCTCGTTTGGAACATAGGCTCCCATTGAACTCAATGCGATTCTGACCGAACGATGTTGGGAAGCATCATAATCAGTCGGTCAGACCCGAACAACCCGATTTGGCTGGAAACGATTCAGAGACCGATTCGGTCAGAAGAGTTTCCGACCAACATCGTAATTGGCCCCCAAGATGGTGTCAGTCGGAGGCAAATCCGACTGACATCATAATAGGGGCCAAAGTTTTGTACTCAGAAAGTCCCACTACACTCATTGCAATTTTAGAGAAAGTATTGGGGTGCGAAGGGGTGGCATTTTCTATTACCACTCCAGTCAGTTGAACAGTAGGGAAAGTGTTGGATTGTGGAGGGGTAAATTTTACTATTCCCACTCTAGTCAGTGCAACAGGGGGGAAAGTGCTGGTTTACGGACGGGTAAAATTTTATATTCCCATTCCAGTCAGTGCCACAGTGGGGAAAGTGTTGGCTTGCTGAGGTGCAAAATGTAATATTCCCAATCCAGTCAGTGCAATAATAGGAAAAAGGTTGGTTTGCGGAGGGGTAAAATTTACTATTCCCACTCCAATGAGTGCAACAGTAGGGAAAATGTTTGATTGTGTAGTCGTAAAATGTATTATTCCCACTTCGTTTAGTGCAAAAGTAGGGAAAGTTTTAGATTGTGGCGGGGTAAAATGTACTATTTCCACTGCAGTCAATGCAACATAAGAAACAAATTAATTCCCTTCAACACAATAAAATAATTTAAAAAACATAGTAAACAAATACAAATAGAAATATGTTAATAAATATTAATATATTTTATTTTAAAAATAAAATATTATAAATACCTATTATAATGTTAAATACATATAAATAACGGCAAATATTACTATAATTAAAATTTAAAATATTTTTCATGGAAATATTTATTTTTATTTATAAAATATTTATTAACAAAATTAATTTCAGAAATAACTTCAATTATATACATCGCACCATATACCTCTACTAAACTCACAACCCGCACCTAAAACGTAATTTTAAAAAGCATTATATTTACACTATCAACATACATTTTTATCAAGAAACCAATAATCATGAATACATAATTAATTAATAATTAAATATAAATAATTTGCCTCCATAATTAATTATCAATTAAATAATTATTATTAATTAACAACAAATTATTAATTAATTAAAATAAAATGTCCTCCCATCCAGTACCCCTATAAGCCCCACAACCCACACATAAATATTTAATATTTAATAAAAAATAATATTTGCATGATTAACATAATTAATGTAAAAATTATCATTAATTTATTATAATAACATTTCTTACCTGTACCCCTATAAACCCACAACCCGCTACTGTATTAATAAATAACAGAATTAATTAAATTAAATTTAATAACTACTAAAAACTATATTAAAAAACAAACAAAAATTATACAAAAAATGTGCATCATATACATTTAAAATATATATTAAAATACATAACAATCATTAAAAAACGAAATTATAACAAACTCTATTTCTATAATGACTTCCATATTTTAAAGAACTATATTACTTACCTTAAGTTCGATATTCTTGCCAACGATATTCTTGCTGATGATATGACCATTTCATGATATTTTGTACTCAATATTTTGGCTGTTGATAGCCTGCAGAATTTCCTCTGGGGTGAACTCAACCTCCAGAGTCACAGCCTAGTCGACCGTGAGGCAAGGAAATCACATTACGGGACAGAAGTTCCTAAATGTCAGCAGGGAGCACATGGTCTCGGAGGATTAGAGGGTCTCGTAGTAGGCCCAAAAGGACTAAAGAATATCTTTTGGGTGTTCAAGGAGTCACCCTTGCTCTTGCCGGATAACGGGTATAGAATGGGAGGCAGAAGACGACCAACCTTCTAGCTGCATTAGTAAAGGTGTTGTTTTAGATGCAACAGAACAGTCTCAGTATAAGAAGTGAAAAGAGAGTTATGTTCATGTTTGTTCTGGAGCAGGACATGGCTAGTAGCTTAAGAGGGGGACTGGGAGTGCTGGGCAGTGAGAGAGGAAAGAGTGGAGTCCAGTTGGATCTGGTTACTTGCGGCCTTGCACTTCCGCTGGGGAGTGGACTGCATGAAGTCCCCCCGGACCATTGCCTTGCCCGCCGCCCATGAGTTATTGGGTGAGTCTATAGACCCCTCATTTGTCTCAAAAAAAGAATGAATCAGGAGAGCAGTCTCTCTCTGTTCTCAGGGGCTTTAGCGTATGAGACATTGAGATGCTAATTCGGAGGGGGTGGTCGGATGACCCCTAAGTCTAGACGGATCTGGATCAAGTACTGATCGGAGACCATAGAGGGGATGATAGCAGCTTCCATCAGGTGGCAGATCAGGGCCTCTCAGGCAAGGAAGATGTCTATCCTGGACGGTGTGCTGTGCACACTGGAGGAATAGGTGTAGGTCTGCTCAGTGGGATAAAGCAGCTGCCACAGGTCTAACAGGGAGAAATCCAACATCAGATCACTGAGGAGACCCTTCTCCATTGTGTGGTGGTCGAGGGGATGGCCAGATTTGTCCATAAAGAGGTTAGGCATCATATTTCAATCACCTCCCAGGAGATGTTTGGCTCTGGGGCGTTGTCAGAGGATCTTAGACAGAGTGGCATATGCTGCTTTCTTGGACTGTATCAGAGCTAATGAGAAGGACCTGATCAAGGAGGGTCAATCCAGGTCCATAGGATCATCAGGATGGCAACAATAGAGTTTGGCGGAAGGGGTCTCTCCCACACCATCTTGGGCCTTGCAAGCGTGGTATTCTTATCCCACCCAGTCCTGATGAAGTTCCAACTCTTCTCATCAGAAATGTGGGTCTGTAGGTGTAAAGAGCAGGCATAACTCAAGATCTTCTAACATTTGGTGTTATGAGTGAGCGCATTCATGCTCAGTGATATCACCATCAGAGGATGGTGCAATGACTCAATGACTATATGGTAAGCCTGAGGATAACAGGGAAGCGAAAGGCAGCAGGCCATGGCTTGGTGTTGAACGACCATAAGGCCCAAGGTAAGTAGAGGGAGACCTGGGAGTGATGCTGGTGTACGATGGTGCAGGGACTTAGGAGGGTGAAGACTCATCTGGAGAGGCTACAGGCTTTAGAGGGGACTGGTATTTGTCGCTGGAATGATCCTCTTTGAGGGGGTTGAGTCTTTGGGCCCCGGCCACTCCCTGGTAACCTCCTCCATGTGTAGGCGCTCCTCAGCAGGGGATACCAAAGGGCCTAAAGGCCAGGTGGGAGAAGGACACTGTTGGACTCTTGTCCATATCTACTTGTACAACTGTCTCTGGGTACCCTTCTAGTTGACCAGCATCAGGGAATTCTATGGTTCTATTGTCATGGGTGATCAGCATGACCACAGGGTCCAGAAGTCCATATCGTATGCCAAGTTGCCAGAAGCAAGGGAGTAGTTGAAGAAAACTGAAGTTTTTGGGGCAAGGTCCTGGCATAGGAAGATCTTGTGCCTATCATGCAGAAAGGAGCCATGTTTCTCGTGAGCTGGTTTCCTTGGAGGGCCTGTTGGTGACACAAGAAGCAGGCGATGATCTGCCTCGTACTTCCTTGGACGCCGCACAGTGTTATCAGATCCTAAGGGGCCTTAGATACTCCAAAGGAGATCTGAAGGACAGGCAAGTAAGGGCAGGTAAGAAATGGGTCAGAAAGTCCATGATATTGGTCACTTACAGTTTTTCTGACACCCCAGTGATCTGGACGTTGCCCTGACTGGAGCGACCCTCCAACTCCACCAACTTCTGCTGAGGGTGCCAATGGTCTTGCTTCCAGTCAATAGAGGACCCAACCTTCTCCTCAAGCTGGTTGACCTGGGATTCAGCCAAGGGCAATCTGGAATTGAATGAGGCAATACCTATGTCCTGGAGGTATTTTCCACCACCGCTGAAGATGCGGTCTTAATTTGCCAAGTTCTCTTAGGATGACCTCCGGGGGCAGATTCCAATGGGGAGGTCCATGTTCGTCCTTGACTTAGCTAGCTTCCCCATCACCACCTCCATAAAAAGGATCTGTCTGATAGACTTCAACATATTGACCGGGCAGCCAAGATGAGGCAACGTGGACCTAGGGCAGTCCAGCACAAGAAGTGTGACAGAGGACGGAGGTCCTGGCAGACAGTTAAGACACATGCTGGATGGCCAAAGGCGTAACAAGAAGGCCAAGCTAAGGGAAATCGGCATGGGCCACTGGAGCCGTCTCGAAGAAGAAAGGGGGGGGGGCAGGTGTGGGCTTGATGCAGAGGTAGAGGTGGGGCACTTCTCAGAGCATGAAGTGTGCCAGAATCCAGAGCCATAAGCATCCTGGACATACAGTGCAGACCTGGACCAGTAGTTATTTTAGCTACAACATGCACTGGTTCAACTGATTATTTCTGTAAATGATTGCCAAGCTTCATTGACGGCCAAGAGTTACTGCTCTAATTAAACTTGGACTCAGTCTCACTGATACCCTCTTTTGGAAAACATGCTTCCTCCAGGTGAACAGCCTTGACTCTGGACCATTCAAAATGCATGTTTGGCCGATGCCTAGAAGGTGGCACGTGGGCATAGTTGTCTGGAAGCCACAACCATACAGACTATGATGGTAGTGGGGACACAATCCCAGATATCCCTGGTTCTGGACTTGTGGTGGTACCAACAGCTGTACAGTGGAGTCAAATAAAGTCAGATTGTTAGATCAGGTAGACACACGAGGACAGGGCGAGAGCTCTGAAGCATCTGTGTCATCTCAGTGGGGTGAATGTAGCCAATGATATTTGCTGGGGTCCAGAAATGTGTGCCTGTGATGTTGGTCCAATGACCAGAAGAGTTCAGATTTGGGAGTGGTGCAAGCAGTGAGAAGCAAATGTGGGTGTTTGTCTTGGAAGTTGTAGGTGTGGATTTGGTTTGGGTGTTTACATCACCCCCATCGTTTGAGGGCTAGATAGATTCAAACTCGTCTCCCTGCAGATGCGGCTGTCTGTGGCTGCCCACATGCAAGACGCGGGTTCTCTTCTCAAATGACAACACATACCCTTCTGGTGAAGGCAGTCAGTAGATGGAATGAAAGCAATGGCCCGCGGTTTAAGTAGCCTTACAGTCACCTTGGAATAAAGGATAGAAAGTTTGGCATTTGTGACAAGTGACACAGTGACAAGGGTGATAGACCCATTCAGACCACTTCAGAAAGTGTGGCTAAAGTGGGGGAATTAGGAGAGAAAACAGAGGGTGCAATGACATTAAAACACCTACCTGCATCGATAGTGGTTCAGAGAGGGTGCAGCCGAGGCATTAGCATTAGTAAAAAAACTAGTGAGGAAGGTGGATTGATGATCAGGCCATTGCTCCATTGGAGCTGCAAGGACAGTTGGGTAAATACATCCAGGAACACCTCATGCAAAGCTGAGGCCATGACATTAGGGCTGTGAATTAGTCATTTTGTATAATTTGGAACATGACAGGTGGTGGCAGAGGTGATAGACTAATACAGTGTTTTTAACAAACCATTAAGCGGTGTGCATAAAGAGAGCCTTATATAACACATTTGGGTATATACATAGTGGCTGTTTTTGTTTTGTGATTGAAATAACATTCACACTCCTATTCAGAACACAGCAGCTAGGCTTGTGTGGAACGTGCCAATGTGTCACCACATAACCCCCCATCTGATCAGTCTTCACTGGTTACCAGTGAAAAGAAGAGTAGAGTACAAAGCCCTTACTTTAGCTCACAGAGAAATTATCAACATTGGTCCGCAATATCTGAGGCAAAGATTTGTAAAATACAGCAACAAGAGAGCACTCAGATCTAATGACAAGAATTTTCTGGTCATCCCACGGTTTGCAAAGGCCAGGACTGGAGGCCGATCCTTCTCGGTTAAAACTGCCACTCTGTGGAATACTATGCCGGAACACCTAAGGAAGATCTACTCTGAACAAACATTCAGGAGAGCATTAAAAACATGGCTCTTTGCTCTTCCATAACTCATCACCACCGGTTTCCCATGCCTATGTCAAATAGCACTACTAGCGCCGGGACACCTCCGTAGGAAGTAGCCGCGCCCTTTATGAGCTATCTAATATTATTATTATTATTATTATTATTATCTATTGTATTCACAGTGCCTTGGAGAAGGCATGTCTAGATAGCAATGTTAAATCAACCTCACTTATTAAAGGTTCCTGGGGTTCAGGATATGCAGGAGATACAAGGAGAAACAATTGTCAATAACTGTCGGCTATGTAAACAAGGGCTGGAGGACATTCTCAATGTATGCTGCTTGTGTAGTTCTGTTTTGAAAGTTTGGTGTGTGCTCTAGCGTAGGAAATTGAATAATTGAGGAAAAAGATTTGGTAGGGAGGCAGTGATGGCCTGTTTTGAACCAACCAATACCTTGTTGTACTGTGTAATAAGAAACTAGTTTGCATTGGTGAGTGACCTGCAGTATTACTGAGCTCATAGTTTCTCTAAAGCCAAAGTGTTGTTTTGGCCTAAACTCACTCGTCACAGGGGATGAGGGTAAAATCATTCCAAATACCATTTGCTTTTGACCCTTGTAAAATCTACACAAACAATTGGCCTGTAACTGTCTTAGATTATACAATGAGCATTTGCACTTTAACCCCCACAATGCCCTGTGCTTTTAATGGTTGCAGTTCCACCTAACCCCCACTACTGTCTAAAGCAACTTCTAGGGGGAGTAGGGTTGTGCCTCTTCGGGACGGCATAGCATCTCTAGGCATGCTTGCTCTCGGTACAAAGAAGGCCTATTAGAACCAACTTCCTATGGCCATCTCACAAACTGATATACCCATTTATATTACAAGCTGCCCATTGCTATAGGCAATTAATCTGGCACACTTGCACTTTAGGACCCACGTGGTCTTACACAAGAAAATGTACCTAATATTGAAAAACGTCCACTGTAACAGATACCAGCACCCAAAGTTGAAAACATAATGTGCTACTACACCCTTGTGCCCAACGAAAAACCTATCGTAACGGAGCAAGTTAGAAACCAAAAATGTAAATACACTGGGGCAGATTTATGTTAGACTTGCGCCACTTTTACGCCGCCGTTGCGTCACTTTTGTGACGCAGCGGCTGCGTAAACCCTGCGCCACGTTGCGCCCTATTTACATCGTGACGCATCTATGGAGATGCGTCACGGTGTAAAGCCCTGCGCCACATTAAACCTGTGTCAGGTTTAATGTATGCAGGGTGGGCGTTCCAGCGGAAAAAGCCTCGGAAAAGTGACGCAGTGAAATCTACAAGTCACTTTTCCGACGCTGCTGCGTCAAAACCTTGCGCCTGCTTGAAGCAGGCGTAAGGCATGATGCAGCATGTAAGGTATGGGCAGCCCCTAAACATTGCTAGAGTTGCGTCGTGCTTGTGACACGACTCCAGCAATGCGCCGCCCTTACGCCATCAGATGCGTCACGCATCTGTTTATCCTTGCGCCACGATGCGCTGCATTGTAAATGCGGCGCATCTGTGGTGGCGCAAGGGTAAACTTGCGTGACGCATCTTTCCTGGCTCATCCCTGCTGATTTGCAGGGATGCGCCAGGAAACATAAATATGCCCCACTGTTTGTTTAAAAACTAATTTTACCTTCAAATTAAAACGCGCCTAAGCTTTCCGAACACAGAAGTGAGTGTGCTGATTAAGCAAACATACAACTCTCAAGCTTGTTTAAATCATACCACTTGATTAACCCCTTGAGTGCCCCGCCCTTTCCCCGCCCTGTGCCGGGCGTTGAATTAGTGGGTGGGGTTCATGACGAGATAGTCTCGTCATGGGCACCGCGCAACCGCGGCCCATGACGAGACCATCTCGTCATGGGCACTCAAGGGGTTAAACCAAAACACATGACTGCACTGTACAGTTTTTCCACAATGGTTGTCATATTTTTTCACCATGCATGTAATGCCTATCACTTTTAGATCATATGTATGTGTATAATGAACTGCTTTTTGATTTATTGGATGTATGATGGAGGCAGTTAGAGGGGTCTTATTCCTAGCAATAACAGTAGAGATGATCCTGCTATGTTTTTTTTTTATTTGTATGTCATTTGTTTCTTCATAGTTATCCCTGAGGAAGTTCAATGAGTGCCCGGAATGCATTGGGTTAGAATACCTAAGTTGCACCATTTGGAACGGTGAATCCCCATGTACTTTGGAAAAAGCCTGGTTGGGCATTTGTTAAACTTTTTGTCAAACTCTTTTGTAGGATATTACGTATGAAGATGCATGGATTTAATATGGAATCGGAATACACATGATGAAATTAAACGTCTAAAAAAGTGAAGAACATTGTTTGAACTTTTTTGTTACTGCATTATAGCTGTGCCTAGGGTATTGGGACCTGACAAGGTTCCATTTCATTTTCAACTTTCTAAAAGTGACATTTTCAAAATTGTACTTCAGATCCATCTTTATTATAAGAGATTTTTCATTAGAATTCCAAGGACACCAAACATGAACTGGGTAATTTGGCAATTATAACTTGTTAAATGTAGTAAGGTAACTCAAATGTTATCCTATGGGAGAGATAGTGAAAATGAATTTAAGAGTTTTTCACTACTAGGATATGTAAAAACTAAAATTACACGTCCTACTTTTTAAATATATTGCCATGAGGGTTGTTTAGGTCCTACCCTAAGGGTGACGCTACTTTCCTTACCTCTATTTGATAACTGCCAGCAGTCCCCAGTCCGCCGCGGCTTGTGCCGATTGTGCGGAGGGACGTGCTCTTCAGCTCTCTTCTTCTGGTACACCGACCGGACGTGAAGGTCAGCACTCTAGACGCTGAGGCAAACCCTACCTTACCTATTTAAGGGTATGGGCGCGAACGCCAAAACCCCTGCCCATTTCTTTCTTATTTAAGCTACTCTAGCTTGGTGAGCATAACTATGGCTCAGTTTAGGTACTCAAGCTTGTAACTTAAAAGTCTAAATACATTTGGCAGATCTACCACACCAAGCAACAGCTGTGAATATAGCTCAACCCGAAACCCAGAGCAAGACTCACTGTAAAGAGCAAGATCCATTACCTAAATTATCATCTAAAGGTCACACAGATTCTGACTGTCCCGAGATATCTAAACAACTAAAAGGGCTATATTTCAATGCCCGTTCAGTTTCGAAACATGCAGTTGAAATATGGAGCATTCTAGATATCGAGAGACCTGATATCTGTTTCATCACAGAAACATGGCTCCACGAACACGCCTCTCCTGATGTGGCAATCGCTTTCCCCCCCAATACCATCTAATAAGATTGGATAGAAACATAAGGAGAGGAGGTGGTCTAGCTCATAGCCACTATGACTGAACTTGAAATCACCATACTGGATTCTATTATCTCAGACCAGCTAGACTTATGTATTTTCAGAATGGGAAGCCAATCTAAGAAAACCGGGCGAGGTGCAAAAGTGTATCGACCTCCGGTTTCGAAAACTAACATCACACATAATTTGCTTGAGCCATTGCCCCCATGTACTAACAGCCGAGAATTTCCTCCTGATTGGAGACTTCAAATACCATGCGAAATTATTATCACATCCCAACACCAGTCAGCTGATCACCAACCTGAACACACTAGGTCTGGTCCAAATGGTGACGGACCGACCCACTCGGCTGGTTACAACCTTGACCTTCTGTTCAACAATACAACCAATATTAGAGTGGACCCGCCCTTCACACTGTTGTGGACAGATCATGATATGCTGAAATTCTCTATATCAGAAGTTACCGAAAAAAAGGATCTCAGTAATGAATGTACATGGAGAAGACCCTCGCAGAAAGTTACTCCTACTGTCTTTTCTGCTCATTTTAGCTCCCCTCCTTTTTCCCACACTGAGAGTATTGACCAGGCAGCTACCTCCTTTGAGGCTGCAATAACATCAACATTGAACATTGTGGCCCCTCTTACAAGGATTAAATTTAAGCCCAGGGCAGCACCCTGGTTTACAGAACAATTAAAAATAGAAAAACTCTCCTGTAGGATAGCTGAATGAAAATGGAGGATAAGTAAAAGTACTGTAGATAGGGAAACGTATAAACTCACTCATCCTAGCTACTTGGCTAATATTAAACAGGCAAAAAAATCCTTCCTTATAAATAGGATTGAAATGGCTAGTAACTCTAATAAGGAACTCTACAAAATATTAAAGGAATTCACCGCCCCCTCTACACAGCCATGCGCTGTAGTGACACAAAACTGGGTAGATTCCGTTTCTACACTTTTTGAGGAAATGTCATTGCAATTCATAATTCCTTCCCACACACATTATGACACTAACAAAGCAAAGAATCCTCAAAATGATACTGAGGACATTCTCCCTTTGTTAGAAGAGTCCTCCATGTTTACCTTGGAGGAAGTGATAACCGCCCTGGCTAAAATCAAATTAGGTTCTATAGTAGACCCAGTCACACCATGTTTCTTTCCAACCATTGCCCTATTATTTTTTAGAAATCTTACTGACCTATTTAACATGTCACTTGCAAAATCAGCAGTCCCAGTCATATGGAAGGCTGCTAGGGTCAGGCCTATTAAAACAAAAACGACTGCTGACCCCAAGACGCCAAGTAATTACCGGCCCATATTGTTGCTCCCTTATTTTGGAAAAGTGCTTGAGTCGCTGATTAATCAGCAACTTACTGTACATCTAGAGAATCATGGACTACCGGATCCCTCACAGTCCGGTTTTAGGGCTGCACATAGCACCAAAACAACATTGGTAGAAGTCATAGATAACATCAGACTAGCCCTGGACAACGAGCAGTCAGCCATGCTCATCTTGCTGGACTTGTCAGCAGCCTTTGACACCATCTCCCACAGCATTTTAAAACAACGGCTCTGGGAGGTGGATGTAAGGCTCTAAATTGGCTTTGTGACTACATGACGGACCGGACCACTACTGTTCAGATCGGAAAGATGGTCTCTCACAGCCGACCAGTAAAGATGGGAGTTCCGCAGGGCTCTATCTTGAGCCCTCTGCTCTTTAATCTTTATGTGGCACCGTTGGCTAAGGTGGTGGTCAGAACTTATGGTTTTGATGCAGTGTCATACGCTGATGACACTCAGCTTCGGATCACCCTAGGACCTAATCCCATCAATACAAAACTCTGTTTTAAAAACTGCATGATCCATATAGATGACTGGATGAGGGCCAATCATCTACAGTTAAACGGGAGCAAGACCGAGGTCATTCTTTTTGGCAGGGCACAGGAAGTTTGGTCAGGGGACTGGTGGCCTCTCACACTAGGTCCCTGTCCATCGCCAAAAACAGTGTTGCAAAATCTGGGTGTGCTGATTGATAACCAACTATCAATGAAAAATCACGTAGATCACCTAATAGGTACTTGCTATGGAATTATGCGTAGGTTAAGAAAAATCTTCCACTGGATACCAATTGAATCAAGGAAGCCACTGATTCAAGGCTTGATCATAGGTTGTATCGACTATGGTAATGCCTTTCTGGCCTCAATCAATGAAGAACTCTTTTCCAGGCTACAGGTCCTGCAGAAGACAGCAGCCAGACTGGTATTGAATATTCCTTCCAGGGCTCCATCAGCCCCTAGCCTGAAACACCTCCATTGGCTTCCATAAGGAAACATACTTGTTTCAAAATCCTCTGTCTAGTACATAAAACTATGCACGGAAGAGAACCCAGCTATCTGACAAAAAAACGTAGCTGGTACAGGCCAACGAGGATGCTTCGATCTAGCACTAAATCCTTTCATACTTCATTCAGAGTGCGTACTGCAAAAAAATGGCGGGAGATTGTTTTCCTTTCTTGCCCCCACTCTCTCGAACAAACTTCCATCCCATCTGCTCTCTATCACAGAGCATAACCGATTTCGCAGAGAATTAAAAACATGGTTGTTTGATCCCTAGCACCTTCCCATCTTTCTCTCAGCAGGTTCTGGAGTCGTACGCTAGCGCCATGAGAACCTCGGGTGATATGTGCGCTCAATAAATTTACTTGACTTGACTTGACTTGGGGTCCTTATCGCTTACCGCCGCCACCAAATGCTGGAGGCGGAAGTCACCGACCCCTCGCTTCAACGTTAGGCTAAGTAAGGACACCGTCTGAGATAGCCCTGCTCACCCCCTTAGTAGCTTGGCCCGAGCAGCCAGGCTTATCTCCAAGGCACGAGTGTACAGTATGTGCAACCACGCTCACAGCAACCCAATGATGTCACCACAAATAGACTCCACACGAGTTTTTATTAAATGAGTATAATATTTATATAAGAAATTATATGATACGACCACACGATACAACCCGGTGGGTTGGTAAGTTCTAATCCCAACCACCGCTTCTAACCAACAGTTAGGCTCATTTCTAACCGTTTCCAAAATGGTTAGGCCAGTCGTATTGCTAGAATCACACACGTTGCAAAAGAAAACAAATACTGCAATGCGCAACAATATTCTCTTGTGCTGTGCAACAGAGAAACAATGCCATACTTAGCGCCACAGCCATGTACTTTGCAATTGAAGGAATAATGCAATGCATATCACTACCAGCATGCCCTGTACCAGGAAGAAACAAAGCAATGTGTCACGCTTCAATCCTGTATGGTGTGATGGAGCGAAGTACAGAAGATTTTGTGTGTACCCCGTTCAGACCAATCACCCCCCATAACAAAGTAATATATTAATTTTGTTTGCTGTGTATTAACCAAACACACACATTACATGTGGGAAATGCTCTGCATTAACAAGTTTGATTAACATATTCATTAATGGTGTAAAACGCATGTTTAATCTATTTTGCGCATTTAAGTAGTGCAATAGTGCATGTCTATGTTGTAGTGTACATTGTGCATTGCATGCTGTTTTTGCTTCATTTTAATGGCTTGCAGTGTGATGCTTTTCCACTAGGTAACAGTTTTTAGGGGATAAATATTAGCCCTGGCAGGTGGGGGGGACAGAAAACACTTATTTTCTGTGTATTCACATTTTCTTTGTGTGTGTTTATCGTAGTTTGGCTGGTGGCCAGTTTCAAGATGGCTTCGTTTTTCCCGGTTCTGCGCAGTAGAGAATGCTTGCATCATCTGGCTGGAGTAACCTCGTGCATGCTTTGTGCTCCACTGAACTTTGCAACTCCAGCTGACTATGTTCGAGGCCATTTGGTGTGAATGCCGGTGAGTGGCTGAGAGCCAGAATGATAGCACGAGAACAGCTGAATGCCTGCCAAAGAAGAATAGTTGAATGCCTGCCAAAGTATGACCACGTAGAAACAGCTCAATCCCTGACACTGAACAGCTCAATCCCTGCCAATTAACCTTTGAATGCCTGCTAATGAACTGTGGGACAGTTGAATTTATATCTATCAGCTTGTCAAACATAAAGTTATTCACAGACATCCTGAGAGCCGAGAACTACATTGTTATGAACGGACATCCTGGGAGCTGAGAACTACATTGTTATTAACGGACATCCTGAGAGCTGAGAACTGCATTGTCATGACCAATCAGAGCAAGGGAAATGGCAAGAGTTGAAACATTTGAGGGTAGAGAGCCAGCAAACACAGTATAAATATCAGACCAAAATTGGGGTTTGGTGTCAGAGAAGGCGAAGGAGAAAAGCTGCTTTGGAGAGATGCTGGGAGCTTAGAATTATGTCAGATTGCGCACTGATGACCCCGTAGGTTCGAGATCGTTGCGGGACACTAGCCTGGGTGAGAGAAGTCATGGAGGAGGCCAAGGGTTAATTAAGTAAGTTGGGTTTTTAGTGCTGGGTAGGAAGGTTTTAGTGTAGGAAATCTTTAGAATGAAATGCATGTTTTAACTATGGTTCACTGATCCTTCATTTTGGAACCCTCTGTCAGTTACATGACCAAGGATTGATTTGTAACCATTTTGAGAATAACGAAATGAATGCAAACCTACATTTTCTCTTCATGACTTTTATTAAGCAGTTTCTTGATTTATGTCCTGAATAAATGGCAATGTTCAAGTGAAAATTAATAGTGAGAGAATAAATGATAATTTCCTTTATGCAAATTAATTACATAAAATCTTTAAAATGATTTCAGGTGTTCGTGATTCTTTTAGAATCAATTAATTATGCAATTCAATGTATAGTTGTAGTGAGGTTAAGCTGGTCTTGACAATCACCATCAACCAGTCCAACTAATTGGTCCATCGACCAAGTGTTGGAGTGCCTTGAGTTAAAGCTAGGATTCTACAGATGCAGGTGTACATAATGTATTTAATGTAAATATTTTTCCTATAGGTAATAAGGTACCCCCCCGCATGTCCAGCGGATTCATCATCCTCCTGTGTGCAGATACGAGTGTGTCAGTGTGAATGTTGGTGTTATGGGTAAGCCTGGGCAAAGCACTACGCTACGGTCGCGTAGTTTGCGAAGTTTGCGCTACTTCGCACTACGCAAATTGCACGTAGCACAGTGCGAACACGCGTAGCGTAGTGTTGCGTAGTGCAGCAGTAATTTTTTGCTTGCTCGCGGTCCTCAACGTCAAGTTGGCGACCGCGAGCAAGCAAAATGACATTCCGGAGAGACTTTTTCCTCGTTCGCGATCAGCAACATCAAGTTGGCGATCGCGAGCGTGGAAAATAAACCTCCCGGCGAGATTCTCAACGCGAGGAGGTCAGGTTTCTCATTGCGAGTGGTCGCGTATGCTCGCGATGAGAAACTACCAGTCCGCGTTGAGAAAGCTGCCACTCGAGTAAAAGTCTACTCGAGCGGCAGAAAACTACAGCTCGCACTGTGCAAGATGCCGTTTTCAATGATTGCACAGTGCCGGTTGCTTGTCCACACTGTGCAATCATTGAAAACGACATCTTGCACAGTGCAAACAGGGTACTACGCAGTTCGCGAAGTGCTACGCGTAACTCGCGTAGTGCGAAGTGCACTTTGCGTAGCTTCGCGTAGTGCTACATCGCGAACTACGCCCAGGGTTAGTTATGGGCCCCACCAATGAATGTATGTGTGTGAATGAACAAGTGTGGTAACGGATCAGTGACGGAGGGAGGATCTGTAAATGTGCCCCTTTCCGCTGGATCAGGTGCAATGAAGAAATAATGCACAGCGCCACGTTATAATTAGCTACTGTGCAATGAAGAAATAATGCAATGCGCCACGTTACAATCAGGTAATCTGCAAGGGAAAAAAACGCAGTGCGTAGCGCACCAAGCATGTAGTTCGTCAGGCACCAAGGAGGTCAGGCGTCATACGACAGTTTGATAGTTCTTATTAAGCAATAATGCAAAGTGTAATACGACAGTTTTAGGTGCTCCGTTAACAGTGCCTCCGTTATGGATCAAGTGATGACACAAAAGTACTGCTTCCCGATCCGGCCCCAGTACTGCCCCTCCTTGGGTCAGAACGGGCTGAGATCCGAGCAGAAGCAACAGGCTTGTGCAGCTGACAGAAGCGAAAGGACGAGAGAGTGTTCTTTCGGGCCCGCACCCCACCCCAGGTGGTGATCCATGTTACCTGGGGGGGGCGCGACCCCACTCTCCTCTCTGACTTCAGCGACTTGGACCTTGATCCAGAACTCTCTCACGGGGTGTGGCGGACTCGGGCCGGCAGCTCAGCTCCTCCGGGGCTGCTGGTCCGGGCCACTGCTGTTTTACTCCAAGGGCCCGATGACTTGGCCCTCCTTCCGGCGGTCTCAGTCAACACCGAGATCCACCCTCTGCACTGTGGAGACTTTACTTCAAATTCGGTGCACACCCTACCCAGGCACTACTCACCAGCACCTCAGGTTGCACCTCGACACGCACACCGCACGTCTGAGACTAGCCTCTTCTCTGGTGCTCACAACGACCCGGCGCTCTTCACCAACGCCCCACTTGCACCTCAATACGCACCCTGCCCATCAGAGTCTCTTCTCTTCTCCCGGTGCACGCGATGTCCAGGCGCTCTTCACCAATGCCCTGGCTGCACCACAACACGCACTCTGCGCGTCCGAGTCTCACCTCTTCTCTAGGTGCACACGGTGACCAGGCGCTCCTAACCAATGCCCTGGCTGCACCAGGACACGCACGCTGCTCGTCTGAGACTCACTTCTTCTTTCGGTGCACACGATGTCCAGGTGCTCTTCACCAACACCCCTGCTGCACAACGACACGCACACTGTGTGTCTGACACTCACTTCTTCTTTCGGTGCACACGATGTCCCGGCGCCCTTCGCCAACGCCCTGGCTGCACCACAACACGCACTCTGCGCGTCTGAGTCTCACTTCATCTCCTCGTGCATACCACGATCAGACACTCCTCACCATGCCTCGACCTGCACCATGACACGCACCCAGCACGTCCGAGACGCAGCTTACTCCTGCGTGCCCACGATCACAAGGCACAACATCTGAGAGTCTCAAGCTTCAAAAGCATGCACACACCACGTTGCTTGGGACTTCGCCAGAAACTTTTATGATCCTGTATTTCCAAACAGGGAGCCAGCTCACCTCGGGCCCTTGGGGTTACAAGACACAGCACAAAGCACTGTCTTCTTCAAGCAGGGGGACCCAGCGCCTGCAAGCACAGTCCCAACAGCCTCCCCCTTAGTTAGAACAGCAAACTGCAGACCAGCCCCAGATCACGAAGCAAGGATTGGTCTTTCCACAGCAGTCTCTTCAGTTGCTCCTTCTTTAGCAGAGGTTCCTCTTGACCACAGAATGGGTCCAAGCCTTTTCAGTCTCAATCCATATCTGTTTCATTCCAACATTCAGGGGTTTCAGCTCTTATAGTTATACCCCTTAATGTCATTTAAGTTTATTTGCACTCAGGGGTCCCTGACCCCTCCCTAAATCAGTTCTGGGTGTCTCCCTTCCAGTGCCATCTCAACCCCTCCCTGGGTCAAGACGTCTGCCAGCTCCTCTCACCTTTCAGTTCCAGACAGACAATCCACATTTCAACAGAGACATACAGAAATGCCTAGAGCACAAAACTCAGCGACTTTCTAAAAGAGTGGTTTCTGAACACACAGTGATAAAACCACCTTCACAGAAAGATGTGTTATGCCACTGTGAGTTCATACATACTAAACTTTACCTCTCCATTATAAACTGTCAGGAAACTAGGCTAACAAACACAACAACCAGTTTCCCCCATTCTGTCCTATGGGCAGGATGGCCTTTCAGGAGTGAAAAACGAAATGGAGTGTTTTTCACTGTCAGGACATAACACATCTTACTACATGTCCTGCCTTTTACCTACACTGCACCCTGCCCAGGGATTACCCGGGACCTACCACAGGGGTGCCCCATGTGTATGTAAAAGGGATAGTCAGGCCTGATAAGTGGTTGCACTTGTCAGGACAACATGCTAACTTAGCACTCTGCGCGCAGGCCCTACACTGCAGGCCTGAGTTCCCTTCTCTGCGTGCCTTTGCATTACTAGCCCTGGCACACACAGTGCACATCACTAGGGACTTTACTAGTAAGGCAAACATACCAATCATGGTCAACCAATCACCATCACATTCTACATAGGGAACACTTGTACTTTGACAGTGATCAGCAGTGGCAAAATACCACAAGCATCTAAATTGGCATCTCTATATCAGGAAAACTGTCTCGGGGGAAAGCAAAAAGGTTAGGAAACTTTAGCCAAAAAGGCCAAGTCCTACAGTGACTTATCTGCATTAAAAAAGGAAGCTTTGGGCCCAGCAAAAGGTTTATTTTGTCAGGTTGGACTGACAGTTTAAATACTGCACACACAGGCGCTGTGGGTGACACAATAAGTGCTGCAGGCCCACTTGTATTTAATTTACAGGCCCTGGGTACATATAGTACCATGTTTCTAGGGACTCATAAGTAAATTAAATATGCATTTAAAGATAAGCCAATTTTCCCATGTTTTAAGGAGTAAACACATGCACTTTAGCACTGGTCAGCAGTGATAAAGTGCACAGAGTCCCAAGGCCAGCAAAAACTAGATCAGCAACAATGGAGGAGGAAGGCAAAACATTTGGAGGTAGACCACCCTAAGTCTGACAGGACTAACACCAACTCATTGTAGGGTTTTTCTTTCATCAATGTGCCCCTCATACAGCTCACAAGATTCCCAGATTCAGTATGTCTGTAGCGCATGTAGTTCTGAATTTGTCACTCTAATCAGATATCTTTTTATCACAATTAAATAATCATAGCTGCTTCGGGACACTCTGGTGGAGGTACATTCATAGAAATATGAAAAATACAATGCCTGTGCCAGAATGCAAAAACTGACCTATAAAACCGGACCTTGGGGCAGCGTCTGATTGCTCTTTAGGCAAGTCTGATCCTGTTAGGAGTATAGCTGGCCCTTTTTTTATACCTGTATGCTGGACATTATAATTTTACTCTCTCTATATAAAATACAGATGTACAAGAAACATTATGAAAACACAGAACCAGGAGTGGATTAGCAGAGCACATTTAAACCTTGTTTATTATACTTCCCATCATGTGTTGTTTGAAAGTCCAAAGAGCACATTTATGGCATGATATATACATACATAAATCCTCCTCTAAACAAAGCTTACGTTTTGAAAACTCATGCAACTCTCAAAGAATAAAGGACATCAGATGTAGCAAAACAAAAATTAATAATGACACCACCAGTTTCCTGCCTACAGAAAATGTACATGTTATATTTTTTCAGGCAGGATGAGGGCCCTTTAACTTGCCCTGCACAGGAACATTGTTGGGCTAAGAGCAGCAGCTTCCTTTCCAGATGTGGTTGGCGTGGCTGCATATAGAGTCTTGATGCTATGAGCATTAGAGCCTTTGCGGATCTGAGAGGACTTCAAACAGGAATTTCTTTTGCTGGTGGGAAGTGTTGCAGGGTGGTTATTAAAATCATGATGTAATGCATACCATTAAGGATTTGTGTGAACACATGTTGAAGAATAAAGACGCCTGTTACTGAGCTCCATGTATGGCATGTTTCATTTGCATGCTCCCGGGCAGGGAATGACGTGACAACTGGTGACTAGTAGCGGTTACGTGCCCCAAAGGAACAGGACTGATCTCCCTGAAAGTTTGTGACTATATAGCAAACTGCTTGTGTGTGCCACGTGTGCCCCAGAACAGGGCGAAGTAGTCTAACGTTGGTGTTTGTGGAGTCAACGTGCTACTCTTCCCTATACCAGGCCTAGAGAGAAGTTGAAGTTTTGACAGAGGAGCACATTAGAAAAACCCACCAGAATCCATTTGTAAGGCCAAAGGAAGAGATACTACGCTGCACCGGAGCACAGAGCCATCATCCATGCAAAGTAGACGCTAAAGACAATGGCAACCAGGCATAAAACAGAAATCGACTTACCGGCACAAGTGAGTAAAGTGCCATATGACCTTCGATCAGGCATGGAGACTCAAGCTCAAATACACAGGTTGTGTTTACAAAAGCTGCATGTGGTGTCCCCATCATGATCGCC
This sequence comes from Triturus cristatus, assembly GCF_964204655.1. NCBI lineage: Eukaryota > Metazoa > Chordata > Amphibia > Caudata > Salamandridae > Triturus > Triturus cristatus. The sequence continues at coordinate 850,351,936 of NC_140590.1, forward strand.
TGCACGGCACAAGCCAACACAATGTCATCAAAGGGGAACACAAAATAAACAGCTGTTGCATTTCTGAAATGACCTCCGCCTTTTGACAAGGCTAAGATACAGAACATTGGTGCCACATGGGCTGCGTGGATCGAATCATTTGATGACTTCATAGATGCTAGAAGAAGAAGATGAAAAGCAAATCATCAAATAGTTAAAAAACCTTGAAGGTGAAGGAGTGAAAGAAGCGTTAAAGAAAATTTCACAAACTGAAACAGATCGTACCAAAAGGTAAGAGAAGCATTTACAGCCAATTTCAACCCAATGTTGAACGTCGACTATGAAAGATACATCTTCAGCCGAGCACATCAACAGGTTGGTGAAATGATGGATGGGTTTCTTGAAAGACTTGAGACATTGCAAGTTCGGTGAGTTTACGAATGAAGAAGCCATGTGACACAGAATTATAAATAGCTGCCTTCCCGACTTGTTTAGGAGATGCATGTTGAGAGAAACACACAGTTTGAAAAAAATGTGAATGGTTGCAAGAGCCTCAAAGTGCACCGATCAACAAGCTCCTGAAATGGATGTGATAATGGCCCAACATGAATTAGCCCTAAAGAAGAACAGCAAGCTCCAGCAAAAACAAGATGCAAGTAAATCGACATCTTTAAAGAAATCAAAATTATGCTTTTAATGTGGATTTTCATTTCCCCACGAAGGTAAATGTCCAGCCATAGGACAGACATGTAGAGGTTGTGGGAAAGATTTTTTTTTAATGATGATCTGCAGAGCAAAAGAAAATTTAAAAACGTCACAAAAAACGACAAAATGGATGCCTGAACATTCCAGAAGCTCTCGCCGCATCTACAGAACTAAAAAGCAACATCAGCTAGGAAAAATGAAATAACACCAGACCAATTGTCATCAAACAGAGGCTCTTTGACATCACTATAAAGTGCCAATGAAAAATATAGGTGCGGTTAATGGTAGCTACCCAGGAACGCCACTTGCATGTAGGAATAGCTCCTTGAGAAGAAGACCACAATTCAAAAGAAACTCACCAAACGAAACAACAAACTTCATTTTTGCACTATCCCAAAATCACACAGAGTGAATGATCCACCATTAACATTCATCATAAACAATGGTGCTTAAATTCATATCATGCTCATGGAAATGTCTAATAGCCTGTCTCCTGTCCCTCACCTCACTCCATCGGACACAAAGGTGTACACATGGGCTGCTTCTGAACTACTGCAAAGCCAAGGATCATTCATAGTAACCATACGACACAAACTATGTCAGTACAAGCGCCAATCTATGTGCTTAAAGGAACGTCATCCAGTGCCTGTTTACTCAGCTTTGCCACCACTGCTGACATGGAAGTGATTTCACTCAATTACAACCTTCACACTCAGTCTGAGATTGTGAATACTTTCCCATCATTATTTCATGGTCTAGGAATACTTAAGACAATGAAAGTACAACTTCATATCATTGAGAACATTATCCCTGTTGGCCCAACGACAGCGCATCATCACCTTCTTTTGCAAGAAGCTGTCAAAAAAAGAACTGGAGACACTGTTGAAACATGACATCATTGAACCCTCAACTGCTTCTATGCCATGGGTTTTGCCCATAACAGTAGTGCAAGAAAAGGACAGTGGAGGTGTTGTGAGCATTTGCATTCATATGCTCTAGGCCAATAACGTAATTGAGAGAGAAAGACATCCCGGTCCTCACATAGCAGACAAGATCATGCAATTTAATGGAGTCATAGTCTTCTCCTGTCTCAATTTGAACAAAGGATACCATCAACTCAAGCTACAAGAGAATTGCAGGAACATTACTACGTTTTTAACTCATGTTGGTTTGTTCAGACACAAAAGATTAACTTTTCTAATATCTTTGGCTACAGAAATATTTTAAGATGTTACACGCCGAATAATTCAACCTGATACACATGCTGTCAATTACAGTGATGACATATTGATATTTGCGACAAAACAAAAGGAACACAAGAAAGTTCCAGTGTGCCAGTTACTTGCTGATGCAAGTATCACTCTGAATGCAGCAAAGTGTGAGTTTTACAAGAGCAAACTCAAATTCTTTGGGCACATATTCTCAGAGGGAGGAATTACTCCTGACCAGGATAAGGTGCACGCATTGTCATCCACTTGCCCCCCCCCCCCAAATGTAACCAGGCTGCGATCCTTCTTAGGCATGGCCAGTTATTGCTCAAAGTATATTCATAACTTTTCTACAGTGAGTGTCCCACTCCATTGGACCCCTGAATATGATCAAAGTTTCAAAAGAATAAATTATGCGCTTTAAAATGCAACTGATATGGCCTATTTTGACCCGAGATTGCATACTGAGATCAAAGTACATGCAAACCCAGTGAGGCTGGGAGCTATTCTTGCTCAACAGAATGGTCACCCGAATGCTCAGAGACACAATGTGACCTATGCCAGTCGTAGTCTGCTTGAAATTGAACGTGCCTATTCTCAGCCGGAGAAGGAGAGTCGGGCTGTGGTGTGGGCCTGCAAACATTTTTTATGTGTTTCTGTAAGAAAAACATTTCACCATCATCACAGATCATCAGGCACTGCTCACCATCTTTGGAAACCCGGGGTCAAAGATGCCTCCTCACTTTGAGAGGTGGGGATTGCGACTGCAAGAATATGATTAAAAAATTGTACACAAGCTGGGGAAAGATCACAACCCTGCTGATTACGTTTCATGAGTACCGCTACCGCACCACAGTTTGACACCCAAAGTGGCTGGGAGGTAAGTTGACTTTATTGTGAAGGCTAGTACACCTGCAGCTTTATTACTTGAACAGATTATTGATGCTACCAACACAGACAAGAACATGCCCATACTGAAAGACATAATTTCAACTCACTTGTGGAAGCAAAATGTTCGACCATTTGCTGATGATGTTTAATTTCATAAATTTAAAAATGTACAAGATGAATTATCCATCACTCGAGAAAGAATTGTACTAAGAGGCTAGCGAATTGTCATACCTTAGACCATGAGACAAGTTATTTCAGCCATCAAAAGAGCCCTGACGGATCGAGTGTCATTCTCTTGCCTCGATTAACTAGTTGAGAAGGAACTGACAGCATGTCATCTGTGTAACTGCTTATCACCCAAAGTGACACAGCTTCCATTGACAATGTCTGACCTTCCTGCACATGCCAGGGAGAGAGTGGTAGTTGATTTCTGTGGAACCCTGGAGAATGGACATCATCTTATGGTGATCATTGATAAATGTCAACATTTTCCGTTGGTGAAAGTCTTATCATCAACAACCTATGACAAAGTCATCCAGTGCCTTGATAACATCTGTGCAGTGTGGGGTATACCCACTATTCTCAACATAGACGAAGGTCCATCTTTTAACAGCAAGGAGTTGAAAGAGTTTTTGAGTCAACTCAATGTCGAGCATCAAAAGAGTGCACTGCTCTGGCCTCAGTCCAACAGTGTTTTTGCATTTGCTGCCCTAAGTGTACTGGGTATGCCCAGGCGTGAGTTTCAGGCTCACTGTGTCACTTAAACCAAACTATATCAGGCTGAAGAGCCCTAACTAGGGTGAAACAGGTCCTAGGCTTCTTGTGTTCTGATTCAGGGAAGACCTGGTCTTGCAGTTCGGGCTGGACTGTTTGCATGAGGAGCAGGGTCAAGACTGATTAGCATATGGCTGGGTCTAAACTGAGGTGGCATGGTGGGCAAAAAACTATGGATTGGGATGCATCCCAGAGTGATTGCCAGTGGCTGTGATTAATTTAAGCATTTCACCCATCACCATGTTATTTTTGCATTTGCCACCCTAAGTGTGCTGGGTATGCACAGACGTGGGTTCTTGGCTCAAAGTGTCACTAGAACCTAGCTATACCTGCCTGAAGAGCCCTAAATTGGGCAAAACCGGACCTAGTTTGCTTGTGTTCCAGTTCAGGGAGGACATGGCCTGGCCGTTTGGGTTGCACTCTTCCCATGAGGAGCAGGGTCAGTACTGATTTGTATATGGCTGTGTCTAATCTGAGGTGGCATGGTGCGCAAAAAACTATGGATTGGGATGCGGCCCACAGCGATTGTCAGTGGCTGAGAATAAGTAAAGCATTCCATCCATTACCCTGTTGTTTTTGTTGAATGATTTATGGGCACCCTCAAAAGAATAATTCAGTGAACTTCATTGGAGAGAATTGATCTGAAACAAGCCATTTGTCAAGCTCTTCGTGCCTATGGGACAACTCCCCACTCCACCACTCATGAGAGTCCGGCTACCTTGCTGTTTGGCAGAGCAATAGGAGACAAACTACTACAGTGGACATCAGACCAATCAACAAACCTTGACAAGGTTCTTCTCATGGACACGTTTTGAAAGTGCCCAGGAAACAGTCTTCAGAGAGGAGACTGGGTACTGGTCAAGCGGAAGCGGAAACCAGACACTCTATTTGCTTTCGACCCACTGAAAGTTGTAAAGACCAAAGGACACATGGTGACTGAAAGTCATCCTGGAAAGTTCATCACAAGGGACTCATCACACTTTAGACATTTGATTCAGTGTTCATCTACTCTTGAGAAAGTGATTGAAGTAAACCCACCTGAACATCGAGATCAAACATCTGAGCCTATGTCATTGGTGAAAAGTCCATGTACCACTCAATCACCTCATATTACTTGATCTGGCTGACCAGCGCGGGCGCTTTTATGACTCATTGAGGAAATACGATGTTTTTGTTTGTACTTCTTATTTAAGAAAGGAGATGTAGAGTCTTGATGCTATGAACTTTAGTACCTTTGCAGTTCTGAAAGGTCTTCAAACATGAACTACATAAGCTGCTGGGAGGTGCTAGGGTATGGTTTTTAAAATCATGTCATAATGCATACCATTAGGGAGTTGTGCAATCGTATGCTGAAGAATAAAGACATTTGTTACAGAGCGCCGTATGTGACGTGTTTCATTTACATGCTCCCAGGCTGGGTAGGCTGCATCACTGTGTAAACATTTTAAGTCATCTTCAGATAAGTGGCAATGTATGCTGCTGCTGACGACAAAATATAATCACTCACCTACTTTATTTGGGGGCCCGTAGCAATTTCATGGATGTCTCTGCTGTGGGTGTCAGAAAGTGTGGGGAGGAGGTGTAGGGCATGTCGTGAATAGATGGCAGTCCCTGCTTTTCACACACACACACACACACACACACACACAATCATAACAATCAATTTTAATAGCAAGGTGTCAGGCTCCTGTTGTGCTCCTCTTTGTCCTCATTACTGACTTCTCTCGTGCTTATCTGTGAATGGGGGTGGTGGATAGAGTATAGCCAATTTCAGAGCGTATGTGCAAACATGCACTGATGCTGTGAAAAATGCTGAAATGAAAGAAAAACCCTAACAGCACCCAACTTTCAAAATAGTGCTGCAAGGCTTCAGGTCCAGGTCCACCTGTTCAATGTTTCAGAGCACTGCTGTGCAAAGCTGGCCTTTGCTCATAGAGCTCCATGGGCGAAATCAAACTTGACATCCCTTTACCTTGTCCTCTTTAATTGTCTATGTATTGAAAGTTTGGGAGGGTAGAGCAAAGATAAGGTGCAGGGTCAAAATTAAGAAGTGCCATAAAAAACATAACGAACAAAAAGCAGACAGGGTGCTGGCAGCTTTAAGAAGAAAAGTGTTTCCACACATTTTGCTTTGTACCTAAGTGGTAGTGAGATTGTTGCAGGGAGGTCCAGCGCCCCTCTGCAGTTTGGCACCCTGAGCTTAGCTTGCACATGTTAATGTCCGACCCTGCTGTTGTGACCCCGTGGAATTCAAACTGGCCTCCATGCCTCTCGATCCCCCTAAATGATTGCCCCATAGCCCGGCTGGCTAGTCCAGCCTTCCCCTGCACTTTAATTAAATGACAGACCCATATTGATCATAGTGTCTCGCTGCTCTTTCATCACACAAGAGGTGCAAGAGCGACTGAATACTTAAGTCAGATTTATCAAGACACGCAAGGCCGCCTTGCTGGCCCTGCAATGCTTGATAAATGCAAAGTATTGCAATGCAGCACAAATGTCTGCCTTGTGTTTCTATGTTCTATGGGTGGACCTTGGGTGTTCCCACACATCCACCCATTGATTTTGGTGCATTCCTAAATTTCCATTAGTGGCAGACCTGGGAGTGCATCAACATGCTTCGCCTGCCAAGTTAAGGCGTAACAAGGAGAAATATGTTTTTTTCTCCTAATTTTTTCCTCTTTCTATGTGTGCTGCATAACACACACACAGAAAGAGGAAAATGCCTCTCAGGATTGTTTATGTACAGGAAGGTGTTACCTTCCTGCACCAAAACAATCCTGCTTACAGCGCAGACATCCTTGTACCATGGTGCAAGGTTGCCCACATTGGCGAGAGGCAGACAAAGTGCGCCAGCTCAAGCAAAGGACAGGACTGTGCCATATGATGTTAAAAAATGGCTCATTCCTGCCCTTCCCCTTTCATGCAGTGTAGCAAGATGGCTTGCTGCGTTGCGCTTCATGAAAGTATGATAAATGTGCCCCACTATGTTTTGTACACTTTCCCACACTTCCCCCTCACTTTTCTAATTCTTACAGGACAGCACAATCAAAATCTGCATATTAAATCGGGCTTTCATGCAGGAAAGAGCTTTTCATGAAAATCATTTTCCATGAGAAGTTAAATATATTTTTACATTTCTATTTTCCTAAGAAGAAACCAAATGAGAAAATTGGTAAAAGTGTTTAAATATATTTTCTTACTTTTATCCATTTCGTAGACCACTATTTTCTTTGGGTAGTCTTTTGTGGATTGCTTATGCAAGTCCCCACAGTCCCACACTTACTATGGGGCATATTAACAAGGGCTTTATCTCCGCTTTTTTGGCTTTAAAAGCCAAAGAAGCGGAGATAAAAATATCGCCCTATCAACAACAGGGTGCTAACATGCAAAATCGCATGCTTCCCTTTGCATCTCTAATGAGATGCAAAGTGGGCGTTCCAGAGCAAAATAATAGGAGAAAGTGACATTTCTCCTATTATCAAGCTTCACGCTAATCCTGTTAGAAACAAAAAAAGCAGCTTTAACCACAGTTAACGCTGCTTTTTTACGTCTGCTAATTTTCAGACCTAGCCATGTAATCCAATGGGAGGTGGGTTACATGGCTAAGTCCACCATGGGCTATCAACAAGGATATCCTATCCTTGTAGTTTTATCGTTGCATTACCAGCTATAACCTCCCAAAATGCCGCTATCGCTGGATTTTTTATCACCTAGGCGGTTAGCGTTGTTAATAACGCGATAACCAGGCGATATTATCCAGCGATAGCGGGCGTTAAAAATATTTAACACTAACCGCCCTCAGCGTTAATTTTCCCTGTTCCTTGTTAATATGCCCCTATGGGGCATATGCATCAACCAAACGAATACCGATTCCTTAATAGCGAAAAATAAGGAATCGCCATTAAGGAATCGGTAATTGGCATGCATCAACAGATTCGGTGAAATTTAGCGATTCCTTAAAAATCGCTAAATTTACCGATTCCTTAATAGCGGGGCACGCAAACGTCCTCACTAGCAAATAGCGAGTTCGGTAATACCGAATTGGCTAATAGCGAGTTCGGTAATACCGAGTTAGCTATTACCGAATCGGTAATAGCGAAATCGCAAATTGCCGCGTCGCTCCGGGAACGTGCAGATGACATCACCAACCAGGAAATACTGCTGCCCCACCCACATAGCCTCGACAGAGGAGCAGACAGGAGCTGGGAAGAAGGACAGGCTGTGCAGAGTGAGGCCACACCGATTCTGCAAATCACATCAGACATCCATCATGTCGCAGGAAGTGCCATCCAGCGCAGAATCTGCACGCAAGCGCAAGAAGAAGTTTTCGGACAGGGAGCTGGAGTACCTCATCGAGGGAGTGTCCAGCAAACACGACCGCCTCTTTGGCAAGCTGTCCCTCAAGGTGCCTGAGACAGAGAAGCGGCGCATCTGGCAGCGCATCCGTGAGAGGGTCAATGCAGTTGGCGTCACTACCCGCAGCATCGACGACCTTAAAAAACGGTGGTATGACCTGCGGAAGCGCGCCAAAGAGAGGATTGCTGAGAGGCTCCGGGAGGCAAGAAGGACTGGAGGCGGCACATCTACTGCACCATCCAACACAGCCCTGGAGGACCTTGTGGAAGGGACGATAGAGCGGGAAGCCGTCGTGGGGGTGACCCAGATGGACACGTCCGGCGCAGCCACGAGTGCCCAAGGTAAGATGCATGCCTGTGCCACACCCAGCATAGCGTAAATCCATACCCATGCCCCCAGCCCAATCTCACTGTGTCTGCAGCTCTGGCACAGACAGCTCCACACATGACACTACTGCATCTTGGGAGTTGTAGTCTAGTCAGCCCAGTGTGCATGTACAGGCGTAAATCCTATGAGCATACACCACATAATTTGTACATGGCTGGAGACTGTTCATTTGTTGGACCACAGAGGGACATTAATGGGTACAACACTATGTAGGTGTAATCATCCCACTAATCATGCACTGTTTCACACACAGATGCATCACCTGGGGACTCTGACGACAGCGACCAGCTGATCATTTCGGAGACACCCGTGGAGTCAGACCAGGAGACAGCGCAGGATGCGCACGCATCGCCAACACCTGCCACCCCACCAGCACCACCTCCACCAGCGCCACAATCAACGGCACCAGCACCAGTGCCACAAGCTAAGGCACCAGCACCTGCGCCACTAGCCAAGGCACCAGCAACAGCGCCACAAGCAACGGCACCAGCAAAACAGCCTGCAGCTAGTACAGCCACAATACCGCAGAGGCACAGGCACCAAGTTGCGCCCTTGCAGGAGATGGTAACACCCCCCCCGCAATTGGCACCCAGGCAGCGCACATCCACACCACCTGCTGCACCACCTGGAGGCTCAAGACACGCACGGCGTCACAGGGCCCGTCGCAGTTCCGTCTCCTCAGCAGACCAGGATGTCCCAACAACCTCTGCAATCGAGGAGAGGATGCTGCGTACACAGAGCCTGCAGGGATGACATGTGGCTAGCATTAGCTGCAATATCGTGCGCCTTGCGAGGGAGATGCGCGCCATGACTGCAGCAGTCACCGACATGGGCTCCGCGGTCAGGGACATGGGCACGGCGGTCAGGGACCAGACCACTGCGGTTGCTGATGGCAATGCTCAGCTCAGGGAGGAGGTACGTGAGCTCACCCGTGCCATCAGGGAGGGCCATGAGTCCCAGAGGAGGAGTAACCGGCAGCTAATGTTGCGTTCCGCCGCCGCTACCAAGGCCATACAACGGCACAGCAACAGCACCGCTGTGTTGGCACGCCGCACAGTCTCCCTGCAGGTGGACCTTGGGCACTTCTGTGGGGATGTGGCTAAGTCACTGGGACACATCACTACTGCTGTGGAACAACTTCAGAGCAGCACATGCAGTGCTGCAGCATTGGGAGGGGATGACACAAGTGAGGCTGCCTCCAGTGTCAGCAGCGTGTCACTGGCAGAGGCCAGCACCAGGCGCCGCAGTTCGCGTGCCTCCACGGGGACAGGCCGTGGTGAGGCATTGGATGCACCTGAGCGGAGGCTTGGTGTACGTGGCAAGCGCCACTAGACAGTTGGACATGCTGCAGGACCATGGTGGGGCAACCATGGCCATCCAATTATTGTGTTTGCACAGGCCTGACTTTAAGGAACCTTTTATTTACATGTATGCAATCGGAGCATGATTTACAATGCTAGTTCTGTTGCACAATCCTCAGTGCTACTGTGCATTAAACAGTTGCACCCAAAACCAACTTGTAATGTCTCATTTTACCCAGGGTCAAAAATGATTTTGCATTATGTATGTCCGCCTCCTATGGCCCTCTGCTGTGTTTGGGATGTGTGCCTGTCGTCGTTGGGCGGGTGGTTGGTCAGCCTGGTGGTCGTCATCCCTGTCCACCTCCATGGGTATCCCCCTTCTGGTGGCAATGTTGTGCAGCATTGCACATACAGCAATTATCCGACAGCATGTTTCTGGTTGGTATAGCATGGCGCCGCCAGTCTTGTGGAGGATACGGAAGCGGCTCTTGAGAATCCCAAAAGTCCGCTCTATCACATTCCTCGTGCTGATGTGTGCAGCGTTGTAGCGATGTTCCTGCGGGGTTGCTGGATTTAGGTATGGGGTGAGTATGTATTCCCGCAGGGGGTAAGCACTGTCACCTAGAAGATAGAAGCATAGACTTAGCATTGGTGATGTACATACATGTGTGGTGTTGGTGTGGGGAAGCGTATTTCTACGTACCTAGCAGGAGTCCCTCTCCAAATTCTCCATTGATTAGTCGCCTGTGCATTCCACTGTTGCGGAAGATGTATGAGTCGTGTGTGCTCCCTGGGAATTGTGCCACTAGGTCCGTTATGATGTTGTTGGCATCGCACACAACCTGCACGTTGATCGAGTGGTATGACTTGCGGTTCCGGAATAGGTACTCATTTGCTGACGGAGGACATATGGGGATATGCGTGCAGTCGATGCATCCAATCACATGTGGAAATTGTGCCACCTGGTAGAAAGCCTGTTTGGTGCGGTCCAACTGCTGTGGGGTTGTGGGGAAGCTGATGTGTGTGTGGAGCATTGTCAGCATGGCATCTAGGAATTTCTTGAAGAAGCGTGACAGTGCGCTTTGCGAAACACCTCCGGCCACCGCAATTACCCCCTGGAAACTCCCTGAGGCCAGTAGGTGCAGGCTGCATAGGACCTGAACGTGCGCAGGGATAGCATTTGTCCGGTGTGTCTGGTGCTGCAGTAATGGTTCCAGGTCTGCAATCAGGCGCATGATCATAGTGCGATTGAGGCGATACTTCTGGTACACCTCGTCCTCATTCTGGCCGAGCAAGGTTATGCGCAGTCTGAAAACTAGCTCCTGGACCCTTCTCCTGCGCTGTCCTGATGCACTGATCCGCATCCTCCTTGCAAGCACGTAGAGGGCAGCCATTTTGTGGGAGCCAACAGGGTCTCCTGGGCCACATTTAAGGGTTTAGTGATTGCCTCAATCATTTGCACATGTTGGAAGAATTTAGCCTCATCTTTTTTTTTTTTTTGTAACTTTACCTCCAGGTTTTGATTCCCCTTATTTAGCTCTTGCAAAATAGCGATTTTTGGGATTTTCGTTATTAGCGAGTTTTGTTGCATTGGGGTGCGATTCGTTATTTGCTATTGGCACTTTCCGGGAGCTAATAGTGATTTCGGTAATTGCTAATTCGGTTTATAGCGATTCGGTAAATTAGCATTTTGGGTATTAGCGATTCGGTATGTTCGAGGTTATTTATTTTGCGATTCGTTATTTGCTCGGGTTTTGGGTTGATGCATTGGGATTGGGTATTTTTCACGCAATACCGGGAGCTATTAACGATTCGGTATTTTACCGACTGGATTTTGGCTTGATGCATAAGGGTGTATATCTCTTAATGCTGGTACATTTAGATGTCCATTTAGAAGTGTATATGAGTGTGGGAAAGCAAAGAAAATGTTTGTGAATGCCCTCAATGTCCATCCTACTAACTACTCATTGAACGCAGCAGCGATGCAGCTTTGAACCATGGAAAATCCTCGTGCCTGGTCTATATTCCATAGGAATAAATGAAATTTTCCCTTTGTAAAAAGTCAGAAAAAAATGATTTTGGGTATCGAAATTTAAAAGTACAAACTACTTTGAAATAAATTGTATTGTGTGAAATATTTGTTCAGTCCAAGCGCCAACATTCTTAATTACTACCTTATGTTATTACAGGCATTTTAGACAAGATTAAGGGGTCTTTTGTGTTAATGTACACAATATGAGTGTATACTGTTGGTTGTATACTGTTAGTCACTACGCAACCCCCATGGGGAGACTCCAATCCCACTGGCAGCCTTGCAGCAATTTATTGTAATGTAATTTGGTGGTCTCCAGGACTTTCCAAACAATATAAACGATTCATACTGCAGCTGAAAGTCTGATAACAAAGGGCCTGATTTACATCTTAGAGGACGGGATACTCCAGCACAACCATGACGGATATCCTGCCGCCGAAATATAAATACCATTATATCCTATTGGATTCATACTTCGGCGGAGGGGATATCTGTCACTGTTGAGACGGAGTAACAGCTCCGCTGCGATCTATATTGGGCCCATAGCATTTTCATAGCATTAGACCGCCTATGATGTTGAATATTGTATTCATTTGTTGGTCTGCAATTATGTCATTTTCAACCTAAAATGTAGTGATTTAAACAATACAGCAAGGTTAAAACAGACTAGTTTCCATGTTGTATATATCACACAAAGAAAAATCTTCAATGAACCATTAAATTTTTTACTCTGCTCAAATGTGTTTCCCGTGACTGTACTGCATTATGTGTTAATGTGACTTATTTGTACTTTATTTTGAACTATTTCGCAACTTTTGAAATGTGCTTTTCAACTATCTGTGGTTAAGGGAAGGGCTTAAAGTGTTCACATTTTACAGCCAGAAAAATATTACTATATTATATATAAGTATGTATATACATATGTATATATATATATATACATATATATATTCACTTAAAAAACCATAGGTTTCACACATGTTATAGTTAGCTGTACATTTCACTCGTAAAAAACCAATGAAATTCCACGTTATAGTTAGATGAGGTAACTATAACTTGCGCGCCCACAATAAACTGCTGATGATGTCACATAGTACATCACTCATGACATGGTCAGTGACATCACTCATGACATCAATGATGACATCTGAAATTACACATTGTGGATTGCGGTCGCGCAAGTTATAGTTACCTCATCTAACTATAACGTGGAATTTCATTGTTTTTTTACGAGTGAAATGTACAGCTAACTATAACATGTGTGAACCTATGGTTTTTTAAGTGAATTTGCAAGGTTTTGTAAATGATAACTCCTAACTATAACGTGTGTGAAACCTATGGTTTTTTCAGTGAATTTGTACGGTTTTTTAAATGCTAAGTTATGTATTTATTTTTTATTTTTTTTTCTGGTTTTTCACTATGCGCACACCCTGCGCGCGCGGTGCGCGCGCTGTGGGCGCTCGGTGCGCTTCGCGCACCGAGCACCCACGTTGCGCAGTCCATGCCGTGCGCGCCTCGCCTTTTTTTACGCAGTAACATTTGTTTTTTTCTCCCTTGTGGGTCCTTTAATTTATTTAATAAATGTGATTGTTACTTCTTTATTATTTTTTTTGCCGTGCGCGTACGGTAAGCTTACCGTACGCGTATCCCGCGATTTTTTAAAAAAATTATTAAATTTATTTTTCGTACTTTTGGGTCCTTCTTTGACCCCCTGACAAACACTAGGGGGTCTGCAACTCTCTTCGTTGCCCCCGTTTCACGTTCCCCACCTTTGTTTCTCAGTGCGAGAGACAGAAAATGGCGGCCGACACTTCCTGATTTCGACCGATTCGAATGTTTACAGTCATGTAACCACCAATCAGAATTGAGCTCGCGCACGGCACCGTACGCGTACGGTAAGCTTACGGTAAGCGCACGGAGCGCGTTTACAGATATATATATTGATTTAAATGCTAATTTCTCAGGACCTACTGAACAGATTTACACCAGACCTACAAAAGGCACATCCTTGACCTGAGGACTACCTCTCTGCCAAATTTCAAGTAATTCTGTTCAGCCGTTCGGGCTGTAGCTGTGTCTAAAGGTCCTATGGAAAAATGCATGGGGAAAACAGGTTTTGGGACCTCCCTTTTTACTCAGCCCCCGCTTGACGAATCCCCCCGAGACTTTCAGGGTAGGAGCGGAGCGTAGCGCCCCATTAGTTTTGAAAATTTCGTGAGGATTCGTCAACCGGCGCCAAAGTTATTCCAAATAGAATGTTGCGGATTTCCTATGGAAACACGGTCCTAACTATAACTATCTACTGGCGACCGCCAGTATATATATATATATATATATATATATATATATATATATATATATATATATATATATATATATATATATATATGCACAAGAACGCTTCTTACATCGAAGAACCAGAGGGACACAGCGGGGCTTCCAAGAAAATCCTTTAATGCAGCAGATAACTGGCATGACGCGTTTCGACATGAAATGTCTTTTTCAAATGCCTTCAACAAAGTCAATTCACAACCAATCCGCTTATACATTCTACAAGTCGTTCTGCCATTGGTGGCCATCCAGATGAACTGGGTTGTTTGAGGGAGATACGCTGTGGCTGCGTCGGCGAACCACAACACCCAACATGCATCAGTCTTGAACAGTCAGGTAAGTTACTCCCCCAGGCTTCAATATATCCCATCTTGAGTACTGGATTGAAATATTAACGCAGGTAAACGGAATGGTGTCTTTGCTGCTGCCACAAGTAACAATCCTGGGTACCCAGAACGCCTTCAGCCGCAGAGATCTCTCATAGTCTGGCCAGAAGCCATGCATACAATGATTCAGGCTCCTCCATGAAGTCATGGACTGCGTTGCAGTGGTGCCTTACTGCGGGAGGATGCGGTGGGCCGGAATCGTCCCAATACCTTGGGTCCTGTTTGCGTGCCGAAGCTGCCCTGAAGACTCCGGCCACTTTAGAAGACGGGTCACCTCAAGCGCGCTCGGGGCCAGCGCGCGAAATATGCACAAGAACGCTTCTTACATCGAAGAACCAGAGGGACACAGCGGGGCTTCCAAGAAATTCCTTTAATGCAGCAGATAACTGGCATGACGCGTTTCGACATGAAATGTCTTTTTCAAATGCCTTCAACAAAGTCAATTCACAACCAATCCGCTTATACATTCTACAAGTCGTTCTGCCATTGGTGGCCATCCAGATGAACCGGGTTGTTTGAAGGAGATACGCTGTGGCTGCGTCGGCGAACCACAACACTCAACATGCATCAGTCTTGAACAGTCAGGTAAGTTACTCCCCCAGGCTTCAATATATCCCATCTTGAGTACTGGATTGAAATATGAACGCAGGTAAACGGAATGGTGTCTTTGCTGCTGCCACAAGTAACAATCCTGGGTACCCAGAACGCCTTCAGCCGCAGAGATCTCTCATAGTCTGGCCAGGAGCCATGCATACAATGATTAAGGCTCCTCCATGAAGTCATGGACTGCGTTGCAGTGGTGCCTTACTGCGGGAGGATGCGGTGGGCCGGAATCGTCCCAATACCTTGGGTCCTGTTTGCGTGCCGAAGCTGCCCTGAAGACTCCGGCCACTTTAGAAGACGGGTCACCTCAAGCGCGCTCGGGGCCAGCGCGCGAAATATGCACAAGAACGCTTCTTACATCGAAGAACCAGAGGGACACAGCGGGGCTTCCAAGAAATTCCTTTAATGCAGCAGATAACTGGCATGACGCGTTTCGACATGAAATGTCTTTTTCAAATGCCTTCAACAAAGTCAATTCACAACCAATCCGCTTATACATTCTACAAGTCGTTCTGCCATTGGTGGCCATCCAGATGAACCGGGTTGTTTGAAGGAGATACGCTGTGGCTGCGTCGGCGAACCACAACACCCAACATGCATCAGTCTTGAACAGTCAGGTAAGTTACTCCCCCAGGCTTCAATATATCCCATATATATCTCAAACTACGTGGGGTGGTCCAAGAAATAGAGTCGCACTTGCGTTAAAGAGAAGCTTTTCCCCAAAGCTTTATTTACACCAACCAGCACAATTGCCAGGAAATATGCAGCATGCGTCCGCATCCCTGACGGGTTTCGAGTAGTCTCTTCCTCAGAGGGAACAGCGGGCCAGAAGCGCATTCGTGGAACCACCTCCCTTTTATTTGATCACAGCTGAATCGCATGCCTCCAATTAGCAGCCCTGAATGGGACTCTGCGTAGCCTTCTGGGATTTGAAGTCCTGATTAACATCCAAATGGTAGCGTTTGAAAAATAAATGCCAATGTGACCTCTACGTGAGCCCCTAGAAAGCGTTGCTGCTGCCATCCATGCTCTTTACCCCACGATTGAGCCCCGTGTATCTGGGTCCGTGGCCCCCCACATTAGGGGTGGTGCGACTCTGCGGCAGGACAGCCGCTGCAACATAAAACTACGTGGGGTGGTCCAAGAAATAGAGTCGCACTCGAGTTATAGAGAAGCTCTTCCCCAAAGCTTTATTTACACCAACCAGCAACACTTGACAGGAAATGTGCAGCATGCGTCCGCATCCCTGACACGTTTCGAGTAGTCTCTTCCTCAGAGGGAACAGCAGGACAGAAGCGCATTTGAAGAATCACCTCCATTTTTTTTGGTCACAGCAGAATTTCATGCCTCCAGTTAGCAGCCCTGAATGGGACTCTGCGTAGCTTTCTGGGATGTGAAGTCCTGATTGACATCCAAATGGTAGCGCTTGAAAAATAAATGCCAATGTGAGCTCTACATGAGCCCCTGGAAAGCGTTGCTGTTGCCATCCACGATCTTTACCCCACGATTGAGCCCCGTGTATCTGGGCTCCGTGGCCCCCCACATTTGGGGTGGTGCAACTCTGCAGCAGGACGGCCGCTGCAACATCAAATTACGTGGGGTGGTCCAAGAAATAGAGTCGCACTCGAGTTAAAGAGAAGCTTTTCCCCAAAGCTTTATTTCCACCAACCAGTAACAAATGCCAGGAAAAATGCAGCATGCGTCCGCATCCCTGATGAGTTTCGAGTAGTCTATTCTTCAGAGGGAACAGCGGGCCACAAGCGCATTTGAGGAATCACCTCCCTTTTATTTGATCACAGCAGAATCGCATGCCTCCAATTAGCAGCCCTGAAAGGGACTCTGGGTAGCTTTCTGGGATTTGAAGTCCTGATTAACATCCAAATGGTAGCGTTTGAAAAATAAATGCTAATGTGAGCTCTACGTAATCCCCTGGAAAGCGTTGCTGTTGCCATCCATGCTCTTTACCCCACGATTGAGCACCGTGTATCTGGGCTCCGTGGCCCCCCACATTAGGGGTGGTGCGACTTTGCAGCAGGACAGCCACTGCAACATCAAACTACGTGGGGTGGTCTAACAAATAGAGTCGCACTCGAGTTAAAGAGAAGCTCTTCCCCAAAGCTGTATTTACACCAACCAGCAACACTTGCCAGGAAATATGCAGCATGCGTCCGCATACCTGACGCATTTCGAGTAGTCTCTTCCTCAGAGGGAACAGCGGGCCAGAAGCGTATTCATGGAATCACCTCCCTTTTATTTGATCACGGCAGAATCGCATGCCTCCAATTAGCAGCCCTGAATGGGACTCTGCGTAGCTTTCTGGGATTTGAAGTCCTGATTAACATTCAAATGGTAGCGCTTGAAAAATAAATGCCAACGTGAGCTCTATGTGAGCCCCTGGAAAGCGTTGCTGTTGCCATCCATGCTATTTACCCCACGATTGAGCCCCGTGTATCTGGGCTCCGTGGCCCCCACATTAGGGGTGGTGCAACTCATCGGCAGGACAGCCGCTGCAACATCAAACTATGTGGGGTGGTCCAAGAAATAGAGTCGCACTCGAGTTAAAGAGAAGCTCTTCCCCAAAGCTTTATTTACACCAACCAGCAACATCTGCCAAGAAATATGCAGCATGCGTCCGCATCCCTGACGCATTTCGAGTAGTGTCTTCCTCAGAGGGAACAGCGGGCCAGAAACGCATTCGTGGAAGCACCTCCCTTATTTGATCAAAGCAGAATCGCATGCCTC
This sequence comes from Triturus cristatus, assembly GCF_964204655.1. Lineage (NCBI taxonomy): Eukaryota > Metazoa > Chordata > Amphibia > Caudata > Salamandridae > Triturus > Triturus cristatus. Next base: position 850,369,634 of record NC_140590.1, read on the forward strand.
CAATTAGCAGCCCTGAATGGGACTCTGGGTAGCTTTCTGGGATTTGAAGTCCTGATTAACATCCAAATGGTAACGTTTGAAAAATAAATGCCAATGTGAGCTCTACGTAAGCCCCTGGAAAGCGTTGCTGTTGCCATCCACGCTCTTTACCCCACGATTGAGCCCCGTGTATCTGGGCTCCGCGGCTCCCCACATTAGGGGTGGTGCGACTCTGCGGCAGGACAGCCGCTGCAACATCAAACTATGTGGGGTGGTCCAAGAAATAGAGTCGCACTCGAGTTAATGAGATGCTCTTCCCCAAAGCTTTATTTACACCAACCAGCAACACTAGCCAGGAAATATGCAGCATCCGTCCGAATCCCTGACACGTTTCAAGTAGTCTCTTCCTCAGAGGAAACAGCGGGAAAGAAGCACATTCGTGGAATCACCTCCCTTTTATTTGATCAAAGCAGAATTGCATGCCTCCAATTAGCAGCCCTGAATGGGACTCTGCGTAGCTTTCTGGGATTTGAAGTCCTGATTAACATCCAAATGGTAGCGCTTGAAAAAGAAATGCCAATGTGAGCTCTACGTGAGCCCCTGGAAAGCGTTGCTGTTGCCATCCACGCTCTTTACCCCACGATTGTGCCCCGTGTATCTGGGCTCCGTGGCCTCCCACATTAGGGGTGGTGCGACTCTGCGGCAGGACAGCCACTGCAACATCAAACTACGTGGGGTGGTCCAAGAAATAGAGTCGCACTCGAGTTAAAGAGAAGCTCTTCCCCAAAGCTTTATTTACACCAACCAACAACACTTGCTAGGAAATTGCGGCTTGCGCCCGCATCCCTGACTCGCTTCGAGTAGTCTCTTCCTCAAAGGGAACAGCGGGCCAGAAGCGCATTCGTGGAATCACCTCCCTTTTTTTTGATCACAGCAGAATAGCATGCCTCCAATTAGCAGCCCTGAATGGGACTCTGCATAGCTTGCTGGGATTTGAAGTCCTGATTAACATCCATTTCCATTTCATTAGTCTTTATTGTCGATTTGTTTCATCATAAAAAGACAGTTTACAAAATCATAAATACATACAATATTAAATATAAAAGAAGTCTGGGAGACACAAATCAAATAAGAACCATAATTAAACACACTCTACAGACTGATGTTTCTTGTTTCTAATAATCCAGGCCCATCCCAAGAATTTGGCCACAGCCACTACGATACATTCGCTAGTATCAAATCTTAAGATTTTTAGTGCCTCAAGTCCCTGTCTAGAGCCCAAAGTGCGACATATGGGTTTAAGCCATTTAGTCCGGGGAGCGGCATAAGCCGGACAAATGAAGAATATATGACCTACTGTTTCTTTACATTCTGTGCACCAGCGACAGGAATCAGAGGTCGCACCCTTCCAATTTTTGGTGAATGTTTTAACAAGAAGGCTGCCAACCCTAAATTGATGATAGAGTTTTCTATCGATGGGCCTAGTGACAGTGTCCCAATATGCTTCTAAAATAGGGGCGTTTTTCTCCACAAGGAACCTGCCTGACAAGGACTCCGCTGAGACTAAGGTGAGTTGTTTTTGGTAAACCATTGTCCAGTAAAGGCTTTTAAAAACTTTTTTGGGAGGAAATGGATTAGAAACTGGATCAGACCAAAGAATACCCAGGCCCATAGAATCCAATAGTAAGCTAACTTGCTTAAACCACAGGATGTTACCTGCGCCCAAGATAGCACGGACGTCCAGAAATGCCTTTGCATAGGGCCCTAATTCAGGGACCGTCCAAAGTCTCCTCCAAAAAGCCAGAGATTTAAACCTGGCAATGTCATCAAAGGAATGGCAACCAAGATCAAGCATTAATGGTTTCAGTGGGGTAGAACAGGGAAGACCCGTAAGAAGCCTAAAAAATTTGTGTTGGGCCTTGACCAATGGGGAGAGATCGGAAAAACCCCAGAGTTCGGCGCCATAAAGGATAGCTGAATTAATCCTAGCGTTGTAAATTTTTAAGGCAGGACCTATAGTTTTCGTCTGGGATTGCTTATGTTCTTTTATCAGACACCCAGACAATTGTGCAAACTTAAGAGATAAAACATCTATTTGTGGCTTCCAGTTTAGTTTGTTTTCAAAAACAACCCCCAAATAAGTCATGACGTCAGTACGTTCGAGGGTGTCATTATTCATAGTCACTTTGCCGGTCACGCATTTCCCTTTATTAAACACCATATATTTAGTTTTAGAAACATTGACCGACAAATCATAATCAGAACAAAAATTAACAAATACGTTCAGGGCCACCTGCAGGCCAGACAGGGTCTGTGATAGAAGTAGGGTGTCATCGGCAAACATAAGGAGTGGAATTTTTGTACCTCCCAACGAGGGGGCGTCCGTGGGTGTAGATAAAAAATACCTTACAACACTGTTAATGAATGACAGAAACAGTGTGGGCGCCAGGACGCATCCTTGCCTGACACCCCTATTGACTTTAAACCTGTCAGTGACCTGTCCTTGGGTTCCCCAACGTACTTGGGCAAAGTTGTTATCGTGCAACCTGATGACCATATGCAGGAGGTCAGCAGGCATCCCTAGCTCTGCTAGAACAGCCCAAAGTTTAGTCCTATTGACTAGGTCAAAAGCTGACCGAAGGTCAACGAAAGCGGCGTACAATGTACCGCCGCAGAGGTAAACCGTTTTCCAGACGATCAGTTGGAACTTGAACGCCTGGTCGATAGTGCTAGTGCAAGGTCTAAACCCGGCCTGCAGAGGCGAGATGATATTCTCCTGCTCTATCCAAGACTGGATTCTAGCCAGGAGCATCCTAGCGATGATTTTTTGAACCGAGTCAATTAGGCTAATCGGGCGGTAGTTCCCTGGACAGGAGCGATCGCCCTTCTTAAAGATGGGCAAAATTTCAGCGCCCATCCAGGATTCGGGAATAGCGGCCCCCTTAGCTATGGCGGTTGCCATGAGTGCGATGTAAGGCACCCAGTTGTCAAGATCTGATTTGAAAAGGTCCGCAGGGACACAATCTAAGCCTGGAGCCTTTCCATTCGGAACCCTAGATAAAGCCAACTCTACCTCTTTACAATCAAATTTGAAATTTGGAGGAGGGTGTAATGCAAAGGAGATCGTAGAATCGGTCGCTTCTTCCAAATTTGGGTCAGAAAACTGGCATTCAAAATGTGATACCCAAGTGTCAGGGAGTACATGGTTTGAAGGGGTCTGCAAACACGGAGAATTACCCCATTTCACGATATGCCAAAACAAGGTCAAATTCCTTTGTTTGCTGGCAGCCAAAAGATTATTCCAATGTTCATTGTCCCAATCTTTTTTAGCCAAAGCTTTGGCCAAACTATAGTGCTTCCTCGCAAGTCGAATATTTGCCCGGTTCTTGGACTTAATAGCAAATTTCAATTTACAATAAGACTCACGACAGGTCTTGTTATACCAACAATCAGACTTAAAGCTACGAGTTTTCTTGGTTTTGCAAGGTTTGGAAAAAAGGGACTTAAGGGCTGAAAATAGTTTCTCGTGAATATGGGTAGACTCGGCCACGTCATCCTCTTGACTCAAAAGAGATTGGAGATCAGCCACCGCACAAGTGACTTTAGAACTAATCACAGAGAGTACTGCACTGTCAAGTGCGACCTTGTCCCATCGCACTCTCCGTTGGTTGTTGGTTAGTAGAGTTTCTGCGGTAACAATCTCAGTAGGTTTATTTAGGGGGACTGTATTCAATAGAAAATTCAAGACAAGTGGATTGTGGTCACTCTCGGGGCGGTCCTGGATCACCATGACAATTAATGAATGCCAGAACTCAACTTTAATCAGAGCATAATCGATTCTACTACTTCATGGACCACTGGAAAAAGTGACCTTACCAGTCGAGTCCGAGGGAGTCCGGCCATTTGCTGCCCTAAAGCCACGCTCCATACACAGGGACGTCCACTGGATGGCGGATTCTGTCCACTTCTTAATAGGCGGGAGATCAAGTGATGGGATATTCAGAGTTGTATCCACTTCCATAGTAAGTGAATCCCACGCAAAGAGCAGTGGCTCAAAGCAGCAATTTAAATCGCCCACTATTACCACATTAGTGGATGGGTTGACAGAATCCAAAAACCCATCTAGATGGAGAAAGGTATTAGTACCTTTCCCACCTGGGAGACCTCTGTTGTATACATTAATGATCATGGTGTCGGGTTCGTCTTTAAGTTTTAAAAGAATAATCAATATGTCCGGGCTGTCGAGTGGTAGCTCGGTGATACTGTACATTAAACTTTGTCTAACCCAGATACAGAGACCGCCGGAAGGGCGACCCCTTAACCCACCTTTGTGAAAATTTACATAACCAGGAAAATCCACCGCCCACGTTTCTTGAAAAACAAGAATATCGTGGGTGGTAGCCCAAGCGGACCATTCCTCCACTGCTATTTTATTCCGTAACCCAGAGATGTTCCAAGAAGCCATTTTAAGATGGGGGGAGCTGGGTAAACCAGCCGACTGGTGAACAGATGGTAAGTCCAAAACAGCAGGCTGGATTACAGTTAAGTCATCTCCCCTACACACAATTTCATGTGGACAGAAATCGGGGGATGAAAGAGGTGGGCTATCTGAATGCGACATAGTAGAACGATTCACCGTCTCTATAGGGAGGGGATTGAGGTGAGCAAACTTGGTAGTCTGGGAAATATCCTGACGTTCCAAGACTAGGGGAAGGAAATCAATATTACTAACGGGCGCATTTGAAGAAACACGAGCGTTAGTAGAATGTGAGACACCCAAACCCCTGCACCCACCCCTGCTGCCTGGCCACAGAGGGGTTAGACATTCAGGGCCCGCAGAGGTATTGTTCACACTTCCCAGATTAATTTGGGCAGATGGCTGTCAATCGACCCCCTCTAAAGAATTCAAGGGTGCAAAGCAATTAAACAAGGGGAGATGGAAATCCAGTCCGGGCGGGCAGCGAGGCCCCTTGGTAACCCTTTCCCAGCCATTAAACATAGCACCCGGTATATCACTAGGGACACAAGAGTAGAAGTATGATAAATCCACAGTAAATATACCAGTGGCACTCAAGGAGTTAGGAAGAGAACATATATGGCTCACCACCCTAGGATCCCGAAAATTGATAATTACGCAATCACCCTCCATATTCTTTACCCTAGTACCCAGCCAATTCACCCTACGTACTGTCAAGATTTCAGCGCTTACTCTAAATGGCAAAGGCCTGTTGCCATTTAGCCAATGAGTAACTTTGTTCTTTAATTCGCTGTGTGACTCAGACTTTACCTGGGGAAGCCTAGGAACATCTACCATTATAACAGTATAAGGCAGGGACTCTCGAGGGAGATTAATACAAGGAAGTTTTAAGAACGTACCTGCACCCTCAGAAGAAGACTGCCTTACTGCATTGTCGCTATTGCTTTTTCTGGTATCAGAGTTACTAGCTAGTTGGATAGGCGGGACAGCACTAGTAGGTGGATGGGTAACTAACACTACTTGTTCATTTTGTGCGGGTGGGGAGGAGGGGACTTCAGTCACGGGAGTATGACCATTTAGAGCTGACCCGGATTTAGCGTCGGTGACAGTATTTGGTAGAGTCTTAGGGTCAGCGAGGGACAAGGTAGTCTTCTCCAACAAAGACGTGTTGTTTAACACCATACTCTCTAGTTTCCCGATGGAGATGGAGAGTTTCTTGACTCGCTCAAGAAGGGGAAGGAAAAAAGACTTGAGCAACTGGTCCAAAAGTTCAAGAGAGCAGGTAGGTTGAGGAGTAATATTGGGCGGCTTATCTATACAGTGGGAAGAAATGGGGCTCCCGGCAGCAGGGGATGAGCAACAAGATGGAAGGGAAGAGGGGTCAGAACGTGTGTTGGCAAATTGGGACTTTTTGGAAACTTTTGTGCGATTACCCCTAAAAGGAACGCCCACACGCTTTCTTTTCCCAATGATAGGTTTAGACTTGTTGGTCAAAATCGGGGTAACTAAACGTGGCTGCTCAATAAGGGACGGTAAGGGAATAGCACTATGATTAGGGGGAATACCCCTATCTTCAGGAATAGTTATAGTACCGGAAATATCGTCCAGAGAACTATGTAAGGATATATTCGACAACCCTGGCGCATTACTGTGCAACACATCAGACACCAGAGGTAAGTTCATGCGTTCGGGGGAAGGGGCTGTCATAATGTTGCCAAGCGACGATCTCTTGGCGGAAATTTCTAATGACAATCGTTTTTCGGTCATAGAGATTTCTTGTTCAAGGACCCGAGCAGCTCTAGTGATTAAGTTATCTAGGGTCCATGAAATACTACCCCCCGTGTTACCCTGCACAAACTTCCTACCGGATCTTAGTGATGTCATCTTCGTAAGGGAGGAAGAAGGACAAGAGGGGGGACTGCTATGACAGTAACCAAGAACCCTAGAAGTACAAACTATTACAATTACCTGCAAATGTGAAGGATGTAGAACAAAACAGTAGCAAAATATTAGCAAGGCACAGGTAGCAACCTAACTTGTATACTACTAGCGCACAGTGTTAGGCTACCATTTATACTCTAGACCAAAAGATCTCAGGGGGGTAGCCCGTCCCGTCCACACCCGACCACGAACGGCCACAAACGGCCCGCTCTTTGCTCGGTCTTCGCCCCGAGCTACGTCCCGCGCGCGTTCCGCTTGCGCGTCGGGAACGGAGCACTACTAATAGTTACAATGTCAAGGAGTAGGCGGGGCCGGGAAGAGGCACCAGGTGTGCTGAGAGAATTAGCAGCGTGCACCCTGGGCCTCGCAGTCCCGTGTGTTGAGCCTCGTCAATGCCACCCTCCAAAGTCAGCAAAGCGTTCACTCAGGGCAGCCAACAGCAACAGCAATCCCAGGAAGGAACCAGCACTTATAGTGGCGAGGAAGTGATGAAGCCAACGAGCGGCGCCCGCGAAGCGGGGTCCGCAAGGTGCAGATTGGTCAAGGGAGGCGGGGCCGGGAAGAGGCACCAGGTGTGCTGAGAGAATTAGCAGCGTGCACCCTGGGCCTCGCAGTCCCGTGTGTTGAGCCTCGTCAATGCCACCCTCCAAAGTCAGCAAAGCGTTCACTCAGGGCAGCCAACAGCAACAGCAATCCCAGGAAGGAACCAGCACTTATAGTGGCGAGGAAGTGATGAAGCCTACGAGCGGCTCCCGCGAAGCGGGGGCCGCGAGGTGCGGATTGGTCAAGGGAGGCGGGGCCGGGAAGAGGCACCAGGTGTGCTGAGAGAATTAGCAGCGTGCACCCTGGGCCTTGCAGTCCCGTGTGTTGAGCCTCGTCAATGCCACCCTCCAAAGTCAGCAAAGCGTTCACTCGGGGCAGCCAACAGCAACAGCAATCCCAGGAAGGAACCAGCACTTATAGTGGCGAGGAAGTGATGAAGCCTACGAGCGGCTCCCGCGAAGCGGGGCCGCGAGGCGCGGATTGGTCAAGGGAGGCGGGGCCGGGAAGAGGCACCAGGTGTGCTGAGAGAATTAGCAGCGTGCACCCTGGGCCTCGCAGTCCCGTGTGTTGAGCCTCGTCAATGCCACCCTCCTAAGTCAGCAAAGCGTTCACTCGGGGCAGCCAACAGCAACCAAATGGTAGCGCTAGAAATACAAATGCCAATGTGAGCTCTACATGAGCCCCTGGAAAGCGTTGCTGTTGCCATCCACGCTCTTTACCCCACGATTGAGCCCCGTGTATCTGGGCTCCGTGGCCCCCCACATTAGGGGTGGTGCGACTCTGCGGCAGGACGTCCGCTGCAACATCGAACTACATGGGGTGGTCCAAGAAAAAGAGTCACACTCGAGTTAAAGAGAAGCTCTTCCCCAAAGCTTTATTTACACCAACCAGCAACACTTGCCAGGAAATATGCAGCATGCGTCCGCATCCCTGACGCGTTTCGAGTAGTCTATTCTTCAGAGGGAAACGCGGGCCAGAAGCGTATTCGTGGCATCACCTCCCTTTTATTTGATCATAGCAGAATCGCATGCCTCCAATTAGCAGCCCTGAATGGGACTCTGCGTAGCTTTCTGGGATTTGAAGTCCTGATTAACATCCAAATGGTAGCGCTAGAAAAACAAATGCCAATGTGCGCTCTGCGTGAGCCCCTGGAAAGCGTTGCAGTTGCCATCCACGCTATTTACCCTATGATTGAGCCCCATGTATCTGGGCTCCGTGGCCCCCCACATTAGGGGTGGTGAGACTCTGCGGCAGGACGTCCGCTGCAACATCCAACTACGTGGGGTGGTCCAAGAAAAAGAGTCACACTCGAGTTAAAGAGAAGCTTTTCCCCAATGCTTTATTTACACTAACCAGCAACACTTGCCAGGAAATATGCAGCATGCGTCCGCATCCCTGACGCGTTTCAAGTAGTCTTTTTCTCAGAGGGAACAGTGGGCCAGAAGCGCATTTGTGGAATCACCTCCCTTTTATTTGATCACAGCAGAATTGCATGCCTCCAATTAGCAGCCCTGAATGGGACTCTCGTAGCTTTCTGGGATTTGAAGTCCTGATTAACATCCAAATGGTAGTGGTTGAAAAATAAATGCCAATGTGAGCTATACGTGAGCCCCTGGAAAGCGTTGCTGTTGCCATCCATGCTCTTTACCCCACGATTGTGACCCGTGTATCTGGGCTCCATGGCCCCCCACATTAGGGGTGGTGCAACTCTGAGGCAGGACAGCCACTGCAATATCAAACTACGTCGGGTGGTCCAAGAAATAGAGTCACACTCGAGTTAAAGAGAAGCTTTTCCACAAAGCTTTATTTACACTAACCAGTAACACTTGCCAGGAAATATGCAGCATGCGTCCGCATCCCTGACGTGTTTCGAGTAGTCTATTCCTCAGAGGGAACAGTGGGCCAGAAGGGCATTTGTGGAATCACCTCCTTTTTATTTGATCACAGCAGAATCACATGCCTCCAATTAGCAGCCCTGAAAGGGACTCTGGGTAGTTTTCTGGGATTTGAAGTCCTGATTAACATCCAAATGGTAGCGATTAAAAAATAAATGCTAATGTGAGCTCTACGTAATCCCCTGGAAAGCGTTGCAGTTGCCATCCATGCTCTTTACCCAACGATTGAGCACCGTGTATCTGGGCTCCGTGGCCCCCCACATTAGGGGTGGTGCGACTTTGCGGCAGGACAGCCACTGCAACATCAAACTATGTGGGGTGGTCTAAGAGATAGAGTCGCACTCTCGAGTTAAAGAGAAGCTCTTCCCCAAGCTTTATTTACACCAACCAGCAACACTTGCCAGGAAATATGCTGCATGCGTCCGCATCCCTGACGTGTTTCGAGTAGTCTCTTCCTCAAAGGGAACAGCGGGCCAGAAGCGCATTCGTGGAATCACCTCCCTTTTATTTGATCACAGCAGAATTCCATGCCTCTAATTAGCAGCCCTGAATGGGACTCTGCGTAGCTTTCTGGGATTTGAAGTCCTGATTAACATCCAAATGGTAGCGCTTGAAAAATAAATGCCAATGTGAGCTCTACATGAGCCCCTGGAAAGCGTTGCTGTTGCCATCCACGCTCGTTACCCCACGATTGAGCCCCGTGTATCTTGACTCCGTGGCCCCCCACATTAGGGGTGGTGCGACTCTGCGGCAGGACGTCCGCTGCAAGATAAAACTACGTGGGATGGTCCAAGAGATAGAGTTGCACTCGAGTTAAAGAGAAGCTCTTCCCCAAAGCCTTATTTACACCAACCAGCAACACTTGCCAGGAAATATGCAGCAGGCGTCCGCATCCCTGACGTGTTTCGAGTAGTCTCTTTCTCAGAGGGAACAGCGGGCCAGAAGCGCATTCGTGGAATCACCTCCCTTTTATTTGATCACAGCAGAATCGCATGCCTGCAATTAGCAGCCCTGAATAGGACTCTGCGTAGCTTTCTGGGATTTGAAGTCCTGATTAAATCCAAATAGTAGCGCTTGAAAAATAACTGCCAATGTGAGCTCTACGTGAGCCACTGGCAAGCGTTGCTGTTGCCATCCACGCTCTTTACCCCACGATTGAGCCCCGTGTATCTGGGCTGCGTGGCCCCCCATATTAGGGGTGGTGCGACTCTGCGGCAGGACAGCCGCTGCAACATCAAACTATGTGGGATGGTCCAAGAAATAGAGTCACACTCGAGTTAAAAAGAAGCTGTTCCCCAAAGCTTTATTTTCACCAACCAGTACCACTTGCCAGGAAATATGCAGCATGCGTCCGCATCCCTTACGCGTTTCGAGTAGTCTATTCCTCAGAGGGAATAGGGGGCCAGAAGCGCATTCGTGGAATCACCTCCCTTTTATTTGATCACAGCAGAATCGCATGCCTCCAATTAGCAGCCCTGAATGGGACTCTGCGTAGCTTTCTGGGATTTGAAGTCCTGATTAACATCCAAATGGTAGCGCTTGAAAAATAAATGCCAATGTGAGCTCTACGTTAGCCCCTGGAAAGCATTGCTGTTGCCATCCACGCTGTTTACCCCACCATTGAGCCCTGTGTATCTGGGCTCCATGGCCCCCCACATTAGGGGTGGTGCGACTCTTCGGCAGGACAACCGCTGCAACATCAAACTACGTGGGGTGGTCCAAGAAACAGAGTCACACTCGAGTTAAAGAGAAACTTTTCCCCAAAGCTTTATTTACACTAACCAGCAACACTTGCCACTAAATATGCAGCATGCGTCCGCATCCCTGACGCGTTTCGAGTAGTCTATTCCTCAAAGGGAAAAGTGGGCCAGAAGCGCATTTGTGGAATCACCTCCCTTTTATTTGTTCACTGCAGAATCCCATGCCTCCAATTAGCAGCCCTGAATGGGACTCTGCGTAGCTTTCTGAGATTTGTAGTCCTGATTAACATCCAAATGGTAGCGTTTGAAAAATAAATGCCAACGTGAGCTCTACGTGAGCCCCTGGAAAGCGTTGCTGTTGCCATCCATGCTCTTTACCCCACAATTGAGCCCCGTGTATCTTGGCTCCGTGGCCCCCCACATTAGGGGTGGTGCAACTCTGCGGCAGGACAGCCGCTGCAACATCAAACTATGTGGGGTGGTCCAAGAAATAGTGTTGCACTCGAGTTAAAGAGAAGCTCTTCCCCAAAGCTTTATTTACACCAACCAGCAACACTTGCGAGAAAATATGCAGCATGCGACCGCATCCCTGACGCGTTTGAAGTAGTCTCTTCCTCAGAGGGAACAGCGGGCCAGAAGCGCATTAGTGGAATCACCTCCCTTTTATTTGATCACAGCAGAATCGCATGCCTCCAATTAGCAGCCCTGAAAGGGACTCTGGCTAGCTGTCTGGGATTTGAAGTCCTGATTAACATCCAAATGGTAGCGCTTGAAAAATAAATGACAACGTGAGCTCTACGTGAGCCGCTGGAAAGCGTTGCTGTTGCCATCCATGCTCTTTACCCCACGATTGATCCCTGTGTATCTGGGCTCCGTGGCCCCCCACATTATGGGTGGTGTGGCTCTACGTCAGGACGTCTGCTGCAACATCAAACTACGTGGGGTGGTCCAAGAAATAGAGTCACACTCGAGTTAAAAAGAAGCTTTTTCCCAAAGCTTTATTTACACTAACCAGCAACACTTGCCAGGAAATATGCAGCATGCGTCCGCATCCCTGACGCGTTTCGAGTAGTCTATTCCTCAAAGAGAAAAGTGGGCCAGAAGCGCATTCGTGGAATCACCTCCCTTTTATTTGATCACTGCAGAATTGCTTGCCTCCAATTAGCAGCCCTGAATGGGACTCTGCGTAGCTTTCTGAGATTTGTAGTCCAGACTAACATCCAAATGGTAGCGTTTGAAAAATAAATGCCAACGTGAGCTCTACGTGAGCCCCTGGAAAGCGTTGCTGTTGCCATCCACGCTGTTTACCCCACAATTGAGCCCTGTGTATCTGGGCTCCGTGGCCCCCCACATTAGGGGTGGAGCGACTCTTCGACAGGACAACCGCTGCAACATCAAACTACGTGGGATGGTCCAAGACATAGAGTCGCATTTCAGTTAAAGAGAAGCTCTTCCCCAAAGCTTTATTTACACCAACCAGCAACACTTGCCAGGAAATATGCAGCATGCGTCCGCATCCCTGACGCGTTTCAAGTAGTCTCTTCCTCAGAGGGAACAGCGGGCCAGAAGTGCATTCGTGGAATCACCTCCCTTTTATTTGATCACTGCAGAATTGCATGCCTCCAATTAGCAGCCCTGAATGGGACTCTGCGTAGCTTCCTGGGATTTGAAGTCCTGATTAACATCCAAATGGTAGCGCTTGAAAAATAAATGCCAACATGAGCTCTACGTGAGCAGCTGGAAAGCGTTGCTGTTGCCATCCATGCTCTTTACCCCACAATTGAGCCCCGTGTATCGTGGCTCCGTGGCCCCCCACATTAGGGGTGGTGCAACTCTGCGGCAGGACAGCCGCTGCAACATCAAACTATGTGGGGTGGTCCAAGAAATAGTGTTGCACTCGAGTTAAAGAGAAGCTCTTCCCCAAAGCTTTATTTACACCAACCAGCAACACTTGCGAGAAAATATGCAGCATGCGACCGCATCCCTGACGCGTTTGAAGTAGTCTCTTCCTCAGAGGGAACAGCGGGCCAGAAGCGCATTAGTGGAATCACCTCCCTTTTATTTGATCACTGCAGAATTGCTTGCCTCCAATTAGCAGCCCTGAATGGGACTCTGCGTAGCTTTCTGAGATTTGTAGTCCAGACTAACATCCAAATGGTAGCGTTTGAAAAATAAATGCCAACGTGAGCTCTACGTGAGCCCCTGGAAAGCGTTGCTGTTGCCATCCACGCTGTTTACCCCACAATTGAGCCCTGTGTATCTGGGCTCCGTGGCCCCCCACATTAGGGGTGGAGCGACTCTTCGACAGGACAACCGCTGCAACATCAAACTACGTGGGGTGGTCCAAGACATAGAGTCGCACTTCAGTTAAAGAGAAGCTCTTCCCCAAAGCTTTATTTACACCAACCAGCAACACTTGCCAGGAAATATGCAGCATGCGTCCGCATCCCTGACGCGTTTCAAGTAGTCTCTTCCTCAGAGGGAACAGCGGGCCAGAAGCGCATTCGTGGAATCACCTCCCTTTTATTTGATCACTGCAGAATTGCATGCCTCCAATTAGCAGCCCTGAATGGGACTCTGCGTAGCTTTCTGGGATTTGAAGTCCTGATTAACATCCAAATGGTAGCGCTTGAAAAATAAATGCCAACATGAGCTCTACGTGAGCAGCTGGAAAGCGTTGCTGTTGCCATCCACGCTCTTTACCCCACGATTGATCCCTGTGTATCTGGGCTCCGTGGCCCCCCACATTAGGGGTGGTGCAACTCTGCGGCAGGACAGCCGCTGCAACATCAAACTACGTGGGGTGGTCCATGAAATAGAGTCACACTCGAGTTAAAGAGAAGCTTTTCCCCAAAGCTTTATTTACACTAACCAGCAACGCTTGCCAGGAAATATGCAGCATGCGTCCGCATCCCTGACGCGTTTCAAGTAGTCTCTTCCTCAGAGGGAACAGCGGGCCAGAAGCGCATTCGTGGAATCACCTCCCTTTTATTTGATCACAGCAGAATTGCATGCCTCCAATTAGCAGCCCTGAAAGGGACTCTGGCTAGCTTTCTGGGATTGGAAGTCCTGATTAACATCCAAATGGTAGCGTTTGAAAAATAAATGCCAACGTGAGCTCTACGTGAGCCCCTGGAAAGCGTTGCTGTTGACATCCACGCTCTTTACCCCACGATTGAGCCCTGTGTATTTGGGCTCCGTGGCCCCCCACATTAGGGGTGGTGCAACTCTGCGGCAGGACAGCCGCTGCAACATCAAACTATGTGGGGTGGTCCAAAAAATAGAGTCGCACTCGAGTTAAAGAGAAGCTCATCCCCAAAGCTTTATTTACACCAACCAGCAACACTTGCGAGGAAATATGCAGCATGCGTCCGCATCCCTCACGCCTTGCAAGTAGTCTCTTCCTCAGAGGGAACAGCGGGCCAGAAGCGCATTCGTGGAATCACCTCCCTTTTACTTGATCAAGGCAGAATAGCATGCCTCCAATTAGCAGCCCTGAATGGGACTCTGCGTAGCTTTCTGGGATTTGAAGTCCTGATTAAATCCAAATGGTAGCGCTTGAAAAATAACTACCAATGTGACCTCTACGTGAGCCCTTGGAAAGCGTTGCTGTTGCCATCCACGCTCTTTACCCCACAATTGAGCCCCGTGTATCTGGGCTCCGTGGCCCCCCACATTAGGGGTGGTTCGACTCTTCGGCAGGGCAGCCGCTGCAACATCAAACTACGTGGTTTGGTCCAAGAAATAGAGTCGCACTTCAGTTTTAGAGAAGCTCTTCCCCAAAGCTTTATTTACACCAACCAGCAAAACTTGCCAGGAAATATGCAGCATGCGTCCGCATCCCCGACGCGTTTCGAGTAGTCTCTTCCTCAGAGGGAACAGCGGGCCAGAAGCGCATTCGTGGAATCACCTCCCTTTTATTTGATCACAGCAGAATTGCATGCCTCCAATTAGCAGCCCTGAATGGGACTCTGCGTAGCTTTCTTGGATTTGAAGTCCTGATTAACATCCAAATGGTAGCGCTTGAAAAATAAATGCCAACGTGAGCTCTACGTGAGCCCCTGGAAAGCATTGCTGTTGCCATCCACGCTCTTTACCCCACGATTGATCCCTGTGTATCTGGGCTCCGTGGCCCCCCACATTAGGGGTGGTGCGACTCTGCGGCAGGACGTCTGCTGCAACATCAAACTACGTGGGGTGGTCCACGAAATAGAGTCACACTCGAGTTAAAGAGAAGCTTTTCCCCAAAGCTTTATTTACACTAACCAGCAACACTTGCCAGGAAATATGCAGCATGCGTCCGCATCCCTGACGCGTTTCGAGTAGTCTATTCCTCAAAGGGAAAAGTGGGCCAGAAGCGCATTTGTGGAATCACCTCCCTTTTATTTGATCACTGCAGAATCGCATGCCTCCAATTAGCAGCCCTGAATGGGACTCTGCGTAGCTTTCTGAGATTTGTAGTCCAGACTAACATCCAAATGGTAGCGTTTGAAAAATAAATGCCAACGTGAGCTCTACGTGAGCCCCTGGAAAGCGTTGCTGTTGCCATCCACGCTGTTTACCCCACAATTGAGCCCTGTGTATCTGGGCTCCGTGGCCCCCCACATTAGGGGTGGAGCGACTCTTCGACAGGACAACCGCTGCAACATCAAACTACGTGGGATGGTCCAAGACATAGAGTCGCATTTCAGTTAAAGAGAAGCTCTTCCCCAAAGCTTTATTTACACCAACCAGCAACACTTGCCAGGAAATATGCAGCATGCGTCCGCATCCCTGACGCGTTTCAAGTAGTCTCTTCCTCAGAGGGAACAGCGGGCCAGAAGCGCATTCGTGGAATCACCTCCCTTTTATTTGATCACTGCAGAATTGCATGCCTCCAATTAGCAGCCCTGAATGGGACTCTGCGTAGCTTTCTGGGATTTGAAGTCCTGATTAACATCCAAATGGTAGCGCTTGAAAAATAAATGCCAACATGAGCTCTACGTGAGCAGCTGGAAAGCGTTGCTGTTGCCATCCATGCTCTTTACCCCACAATTGAGCCCCGTGTATCGTGGCTCCGTGGCCCCCCACATTAGGGGTGGTGCAACTCTGCGGCAGGACAGCCGCTGCAACATCAAACTATGTGGGGTGGTCCAAGAAATAGTGTTGCACTCGAGTTAAAGAGAAGCTCTTCCCCAAAGCTTTATTTACACCAACCAGCAACACTTGCGAGAAAATATGCAGCATGCGACCGCATCCCTGACGCGTTTGAAGTAGTCTCTTCCTCAGAGGGAACAGCGGGCCAGAAGCGCATTAGTGGAATCACCTCCCTTTTATTTGATCACTGCAGAATTGCTTGCCTCCAATTAGCAGCCCTGAATGGGACTCTGCGTAGCTTTCTGAGATTTGTAGTCCAGACTAACATCCAAATGGTAGCGTTTGAAAAATAAATGCCAACGTGAGCTCTACGTGAGCCCCTGGAAAGCGTTGCTGTTGCCATCCACGCTGTTTACCCCACAATTGAGCCCTGTGTATCTGGGCTCCGTGGCCCCCCACATTAGGGGTGGAGCGACTCTTCGACAGGACAACCGCTGCAACATCAAACTACGTGGGGTGGTCCAAGAAATAGAGTCGCACTTCAGTTAAAGAGAAGCTCTTCCCCAAAGCTTTATTTACACCAACCAGCAACACTTGCCAGGAAATATGCAGCATGCGTCCGCATCCCTGACGCGTTTCAAGTAGTCTCTTCCTCAGAGGGAACAGCGGGCCAGAAGCGCATTCGTGGAATCACCTCCCTTTTATTTGATCACTGCAGAATTGCATGCCTCCAATTAGCAGCCCTGAATGGGATTCTGCGTAGCTTTCTGGGATTTGAAGTCCTGATTAACATCCAAATGGTAGCGCTTGAAAAATAAATGCCAACATGAGCTCTACGTGAGCAGCTGGAAAGCGTTGCTGTTGCCATCCACGCTCTTTACCCCACGATTGATCCCTGTGTATCTGGGCTCCGTGGCCCCCCACATTAGGGGTGGTGCAACTCTGCGGCAGGACAGCCGCTGCAACATCAAACTACGTGGGGTGGTCCATGAAATAGAGTCACACTCGAGTTAAAGAGAAGCTTTTCCCCAAAGCTTTATTTACACTAACCAGCAACGCTTGCCAGGAAATATGCAGCATGCGTCCGCATCCCTGACGCGTTTCAAGTAGTCTCTTCCTCAGAGGGAACAGCGGGCCAGAAGCGCATTCGTGGAATCACCTCCCTTTTATTTGATCACAGCAGAATTGCATGCCTCCAATTAGCAGCCCTGAAAGGGACTCTGGCTAGCTTTCTGGGATTGGAAGTCCTGATTAACATCCAAATGGTAGCGTTTGAAAAATAAATGCCAACGTGAGCTCTACGTGAGCCCCTGGAAAGCGTTGCTGTTGACATCCACGCTCTTTACCCCACGATTGAGCCCTGTGTATTTGGGCTCCGTGGCCCCCCACATTAGGGGTGGTGCAACTCTGCGGCAGGACAGCCGCTGCAACATCAAACTATGTGGGGTGGTCCAAAAAATAGAGTCGCACTCGAGTTAAAGAGAAGCTCATCCCCAAAGCTTTATTTACACCAACCAGCAACACTTGCGAGGAAATATGCAGCATGCGTCCGCATCCCTCACGCCTTGCAAGTAGTCTCTTCCTCAGAGGGAACAGCGGGCCAGAAGCGCATTCGTGGAATCACCTCCCTTTTACTTGATCAAGGCAGAATAGCATGCCTCCAATTAGCAGCCCTGAATGGGACTCTGCGTAGCTTTCTGGGATTTGAAGTCCTGATTAAATCCAAATGGTAGCGCTTGAAAAATAACTACCAATGTGACCTCTATGTGAGCCCTTGGAAAGCGTTGCTGTTGCCATCCACGCTCTTTACCCCACAATTGAGCCCCGTGTATCTGGGCTCCGTGGCCCCCCACATTAGGGGTGGTTCGACTCTTCGGCAGGGCAGCCGCTGCAACATCAAACTACGTGGTTTGGTCCAAGAAATAGAGTCGCACTTCAGTTTTAGAGAAGCTCTTCCCCAAAGCTTTATTTACACCAACCAGCAAAACTTGCCAGGAAATATGCAGCATGCGTCCGCATCCCCGACGCGTTTCGAGTAGTCTCTTCCTCAGAGGGAACAGCGGGCCAGAAGCGCATTCGTGGAATCACCTCCCTTTTATTTGATCACAGCAGAATTGCATGCCTCCAATTAGCAGCCCTGAATGGGACTCTGCGTAGCTTTCTTGGATTTGAAGTCCTGATTAACATCCAAATGGTAGCGCTTGAAAAATAAATGCCAACGTGAGCTCTACGTGAGCCCCTGGAAAGCATTGCTGTTGCCATCCACGCTCTTTACCCCACGATTGATCCCTGTGTATCTGGGCTCCGTGGCCCCCCACATTAGGGGTGGTGCGACTCTGCGGCAGGACGTCTGCTGCAACATCAAACTACGTGGGGTGGTCCACGAAATAGAGTCACACTCGAGTTAAAGAGAAGCTTTTCCCCAAAGCTTTATTTACACTAACCAGCAACACTTGCCAGGAAATATGCAGCATGCGTCCGCATCCCTGACGCGTTTCGAGTAGTCTATTCCTCAAAGGGAAAAGTGGGCCAGAAGCGCATTTGTGGAATCACCTCCCTTTTATTTGATCACTGCAGAATCGCATGCCTCCAATTAGCAGCCCTGAATGGGACTCTGCGTAGCTTTCTGATATTTGTAGTCCTGATTAGCATCCAAATGGTAGCGTTTGAAAAATAAATTCCAACGTGAGCTCTACGTGAGCCCCTGGAAAGCATTGCTGTTGCCATCCATGCTCTTTACCCCACGATTGAGCCCCGTGTATCTTGGCTCCATGGCCCCCCACATTAGGGGTGGTGCAACTCTGCAGCAGGACAGCCGCTGCAGCATCAAACTATGTAGGGTGGTCCAAGAAATAGTGTCGCACTCGAGTTAAAGAGAAGCTCTTCCCCAAAGCTTTATTTACACCAACCAGCAACACTTGCGAGGAAATATGCAGCATGCGTCC
Organism: Triturus cristatus; assembly: GCF_964204655.1. NCBI lineage: Eukaryota > Metazoa > Chordata > Amphibia > Caudata > Salamandridae > Triturus > Triturus cristatus. The sequence goes on from NC_140590.1 coordinate 850,388,190, forward strand.
GCATCCCTGATGCGTTTCGAGTAGTCTCTTCCTCAGAGGGAACAGCGGGCCAGAAGCGCATTCGTGGCATCGCCTCCCTTTTATTTGATCAAAGCAGAATCACATGCCTCCAATTAGCAGCCCTGAATGGGACTCTGCGTATCTTTCTGCGACTTGAAGTCCTGATTAACATCCAAATGGTAGCGGTTGAAAAATAAATGCCAATGTGAGCTCTATGTGAGCCCCTGGAAAGCGTTGCAGTTGCCATCCAGGCTCTTTACCCCACGATTGAGCCCCGTGTATCTGGGCTCCGTGGCCCCTCACATTAGGGGTGGTGCGACTCTGCGGCAGGACGTCCGCTGCAACATCAACCTACGTGGGGTGGTCCAAGAAATAGAGTCACACTCGAGTTAAAGAGAAGCTTTTCCCCAAAGCTTTATTTACACTAACCAGCAACACTTGCCAGGAAATATGCAGCATGCGTCTGCATCACTGACACGTTTCGAGTAGTCTATTTCTCAGAGGGAACAGCGGGACAGAAGCGCATTCGTGGAACCACCTCCCTTTTATTTGATCACAGCAGAATCGAATGCCTCCAATTAGCAGCCCTGAATGGGACTCTGCATAGCTTTCTGGGATTTGAAGTCCTGATTAACATCCAAATGTCAGCGCTTGAAAAATTAATGCCAATGTGAGCTCTACGTGAGCCCCCGGAAAGCATTGCTGTTGCCATCCACGCTCTTTACCCCACGATTGAGCCCCGTGTATCTGGGCTCCGTGGCCCCCCACATTAATGGTGGTGCGACTCTGCGGCAGGACGTCCGCTGAAACATCAAACTATGTGGGGTGTTCCAAGAAATAGAGTCACACTTGAGTTAAAGAGAAGCTTTTCCCCAAAGCTTTATTCACACTAACCAGCAACACTTGCCAGGAAATATGCAGCATGCGTCCGCATCCCTGACGCGTTTCGAGTAGTCTCTTCCTTAGAGGGAACAGCGGGCCAGAAGCGCATTTGTGGAATCACCTCCCTTTTATTTGATCACAGCAGAATCGCATGCCTCCAATTAGCAGCCCTGAATGGGACTCTGCGTAGCTTTCTGGGATTTGAAGTCCTGATTAACATACAAATGGTAGCGCTTGAAAAATAAATGCCAACGTGAGCTCTACGTGAGCCGCTGGAAAGCGTTGCTGTTGCCATCCATGCTCTTTACCCCACGATTGATCCCTGTGTATCTGGGCTCCGTGTCCCCCCACGTTAGGGGTGGTGCGGCTCTGCGGCAGGACGTCCGCTGAAACATCAAACTATGTGGGGTGTTCCAAGAAATAGAGTCACACTTGAGTTAAAGAGAAGCTTTTCCCCAAAGCTTTATTCACACTAACCAGCAACACTTGCCAGGAAATATGCAGCATGCGTCCGCATCCCTGACGCGTTTCGAGTAGTCTCTTCCTTAGAGGGAACAGCGGGCCAGAAGCGCATTTGTGGAATCACCTCCCTTTTATTTGATCACAGCAGAATCGCATGCCTCCAATTAGCAGCCCTGAATGGGACTCTGCGTAGCTTTCTGGGATTTGAAGTCCTGATTAACATCCAAATGGTAGCGCTTGAAAAATAAATGCCAACGTGAGCTCTACGTGAGCCGCTGGAAAGCGTTGCTGTTGCCATCCATGCTCTTTACCCCACGATTGATCCCTGTGTATCTGGGCTCCGTGTCCCCCCACGTTAGGGGTGGTGCGGCTCTGCGGCAGGACGTCTGCTGCAACATGAAACTACGTGGGGTGGTCCAAGAAATAGAGTCACACTCGAGTTAAAGAGAAGCTTTTCCCCAAAGCTTTATTTACACTAACCAGCAACACTTGCCAGGAAATATGCAGCATGAGTCCGCATCCCATTGCTGAACTTGTACATATATATAATATAGTGCGTGCGTGCGTGTGTGTGTGGGTAAGAAACAATAATATGCTGCAGTTTGGGAAAATCATTGTTGTTCAGCACAGACCCCAGGCTGAAATTGAAAATAGCTTGTAGGGCTTCAGACATATCACTGCTGATATAATTCAAGCTCATTTGTTGGTGCCACAGCACCCCTACATCTAGCGGCACTGTACTACTACCAGTCGGAGTTCGACCCATTTAGAATTGGGGCCATTTGATGGTATCATTTTCTTTTGATCTGTCAATCTCCTTTTACAATGTGCTTAACACTGTCCTTTATAAATTCGCTTTTGCAAGTATTGCAATTTGAAATCTATTTTATATTTTCCAAGCTGAAAACATTTAGGAATTCATTTTGGTTTCTGACCTACAGAGTGACAGGGTAGTTTATCAAAACTAATGATATCCCAAAAAGAACTCAAACCACCATCGTTGCTTTTATTTTAACAACCCATGCAAGTAAATTGTGTTCTAGCATATTAATATTGAATATGAAACTAAATTACATGATAATGACTAAAATTGGCCTCTCCCACACGAGAACACAATTGTATGTAATCCTGGCTGTTTTAATAACATTTGTGAATTTGTTTTTATACCTGCTTCAAACACTACTTAAGCCTTAGCATTATTGCACATTCACACATATTTTAAATCACTGCCATCTGTTATCCTGTGTTGCACATTACACAATTAGCCTGTCAGTTCAAGTAAGGGTAGCCTTGTTCTGAAGTTGGCACAAGGAAGCGAGAACTGCAGATTTTGTGAAATCTGCATTCTTTCGTAGCTTGTTGTATCTTTCTTCCATGGTCTTCACACATTCTTCCCAAAAGAAGAGCCTGGCACCTGCTCATTAGTGTCTACTGAAGTTTCTGTTTGATCACATGTACTGTCCTACTCTTACTGCATTGACATAAATTGTGTAAAGAAAGCGCAAAAATTAATAGAATTTAACAATATGCGCTCCACCTGTTTACACAGTGAAACACAAGAGCTTTATAAATGCATAGGGCCATATGTTCAAAGGCATTTGGCATTTTCCAACAGTGCGAATCGCAATTTTGGGGCATTAGGAAATGCAAATGCCATTTTGGAATAAACTAAAGCATTTGCGGTAGTAGAAGTTGCAAAATAGGAAATTGCAAATAAGGATTTCAAAATTGTGATACGTTAACCGCATGTACAAAGGATATCCTAATTGCCACTAGTCGCAAAATGGCCATTCAGGAAATCCAATTACCATAGATTCAGATCAGGTGGTAACCAGATGCAAAATATAAAAAGGCGCCCAAAATGCATTTGGACCTTTCGCAATGGCAGCTTTGTATGTTCTAGCAAGGAGGATGAGGATTTTGGCTGGGAGGCAGAGAAGGAGTAGGGGACAGGAAAGATATTTATTCGATGGTCACCCTGTTTGAACAAACTGAGGAGGAGATTTATGAGAGGTACAGACTCAGTGGTCAGGTAATACTTGAATTTAATTCAGAGTTACAACCTCAACTACAAACCGTACCACTCAGAAGCAACGCGATCCCACCACATGAGCAGGTATTGTGTTGCCTATACCTTTAGCTTCTGGCAGGTACCAGGGGGTCATAGAAGTGGCAAGGAGGTGTCACAAAGTTCCTTTTCCAGGTTCTTTCACAGGTTCATGGACATAATGGTTAGTAAAGCCAACCAATATGTATCTTTACCCAATACCCACCAATTATAGCAACAAACCAAATTGATGTTCTACAGGGTAGTACAGTTCCCCAATGTCAGTGACTCTGTTTATGGCACACATATCGCCATATGTCCCCCTCAGCAAATGAATACATATACAGGAACAGCTCACACTCACTCAATGTGCAGGTAGTATGTGATACCTCATGTATCATAACAGACCTAGTGGCCAGATTACCAGGCAGCACCCACAACTCATTCATGTTCCGCCACAGTGGAATATAACACCGACTGTTACAGGCTGAATTTGGCGATGGTTTCCTTCTAGGTAAGAGAAAAGCAAAATCAATGAAAACAGTGTCCAGGAAGGTGTGTGTATTGTGACCTAATGGTTTTCCTTCTCATGCTTAAGGTGACAATGCATTTGCCTTGCGTCCCTGGATCCTCACCCCATACCTGACTCCAAGGACAAGAAGTGAAAGGCAGTACAACAGGGAACACAGGACAATGCATTCAATAATAGAGAGGACCCTTGGGGTTCCTGAGGTATTGGTTTCATTGCCTCCACAAGACAGGCAGGGCACTACTGTAAAGACTGGAGATATGCTGCAAGATTATTGCCACATGTGCCATACTGTTTAAAGGAACAACGGTCCCTAACAGAGAAACATTTACAGAAATTCAAATATATAGAGATGCAATGATGTATATATTTTGTCTGTCCAACTGGACATCATCATTTAATGAAAAAGTAAGGAAAACATACAATTGGGGACATATATACCATTAGAATGGGGAAAAAACGCTCAGGCAATACAGGAAGGTTTGGCCAAGAAAAAGGGAATATAACTATTAGGCCAACAAAGAATATGTAAAAGCACCCTAGCACACATTAATACTAATTATAAATTTATGTCAGAGTGCAAAAAGTCGACGACGTTTCGATCATTTAACTTAATGCGGGGATCATCTTCAGGACAGAACTAATGGGTGCCTGAGGCAATTCCCCTTCCAGACAAGGTTATGGGAGGAAGGAGGAAAAGAAAAATGAAAGAGGGGGAGAAAGGGAAAAAAGTGGGAAAATAGGGGATTCAAAATCAGAGAATTGGAGCTTCTCGATGAGAAATTGGCACATGGATAGTGAAACATGCTACAGTAAGGACTGTGTCTATTCAAGTGTTACCCATCCGGGCATGCAGCGGTTCAAGGGGGGAGATGTGCTCGGAGTACAATTGGGGTCCATGCATTAATGCAGGAGAGTGGGGATAATAAAATGGCAGTGATGGGGAGTTACCTGGGACTCAGACCAGAGTCAGAGAGGGATGCTAGGTCCAGGTAGATCTGATAATGAATCGTGTGATGAAGCGCTGTGGGGGCAAAATTAGATTGATTTAGAATCCTAACGGTAGGTGTGATTGGGGTAGAGATGGGATGTAAATAAGTACAAACCGGGATATCTCTGTGGAGATGAGTACAACCAACCTCACTCAAACTTATTGCAGCCACAGGGGTGTCTGCAGGTAGCAAGAGCATTCTATGGTTCTTCCCAATGAACCAAAACAGTCAGGCGCTGGTGATGGGGCTGTGGGAAAAAAGCCAGAACATGAGTGGTGAGGCCTGGGGCAGGTGCAGTAAGGTCCTGTACATTTTGTTGTATTTCTTACCGTGAAGATGAAATACAGTCCAGTCCACCTGGGAAGAAGGAGGAATTGTTGCGTGACAACGCTGGAGCCAATGAACCCGGAAGTGCGGGAGGAGGAGTGAAGAAAAGAGTAGTGGGTGGGAACCTCATCGTGATTTGTCGGAAGGATGGAAGTGGTGACGTTATGTCAGGTCTGGTTTGATAGATGCAGAATGATAATAGAAGAGGGTGGCCATTTTGGAGTAGAGTATGAGGAGATAGTTACAGACTCAGTCGTATTATATATACCGATGTTTGACATCATAAAAAAGAAGAATATGTCCCCACTTGTATGTTTTCCTTATTTTCTCATTAAATGATGTCCAGTTGGACAGCCAAAAAAAAAGACATCATTGCACCTCTATATATATATGAATTACTGTAAATATTTTTCTGTAAGGGACTGTTGTTCCTTTAAACAGTTCATACCCATGGTCCCTAACCATTTATTGGGTTCCCTTGTCTTTGTAAAACATGTGCCATCCAGCACAATATTGCAATGGAGAAAGGTCTTCATGACATTCCCATAGAGCCTAATTCAGATGCTGATGTTGAATAACCACTGGAATCAACAAGAGAGGAAGGGAACAGTTCAGGAGCACTCCTACTCCTCTCGAATTAAATCAAAATATCAACAGAGGAGTGTGCCATAAAAAATGAGAGAAGAGCAAGCATGTTGAAAGTCACAGTGAATCTACTGTGGATAAAACCTGCTAGGTTTCTAGAAAAGCCCTCACTCACCAACCTAGTTGGTGACATGCTTCATCATTGGGCCCCACCAGGAGTGGCCGAATGCCACCCTAGTGTGCTGCGACGCCAGTTTACTGCGGAGCTGGTAATAGGTGTTCAGTGAAAAGTGAGTTGTGAGTTTAAAAATGTCTAGATCGTGTCAAAAAATACTTTTTTAGTTTTGCCAATCAGACATGAATAAAATATCTAAAGTGTGGGATAAAGAACTTAATAAAAAGTTCAGTTTTACCCCTGGGGGTGTGGTTAACATGTTTCTGCCTATGTTTGAGCGTTAGTCAGGCTTTCATCAGGACCAAAGGTGTGGTGGTGAACCCTGGCGGTATGGGCGCGCTAAGGCCTACCCTAACCAGGGGTTAATAGTGTTAAAAATATTTAAAAACACTGAGTACAGATTCCCTTGAGAGTAGAGAGGAACCGAGTTTATTAACAGGTACAATCATTCAGTGCACCATGGGTCACGGGAGTGGGGTGGTGGCGATATGGCACACTGCCCACGACGCCAGGCACCTGCTCGGAACCTGAGAGCTCCCTCTTTCAACCGGACCCCACCACAGGTGCAGCAGGAGGGTACATGAGCAGCAGAGGGAAGAATAGGACACATAGAGTTCATCAACTATTACGAATCAAACCTTGCCTGGTACTACCTGTGCCTCTGTCTCTGACTACGGTGCTCCTGCATTGCAGCTAGCCACCGATTCTGCCCTTTCCCCCATTTCTATATCAACCTAGACATTTGTATGCCTACTGACAGTCCATATTTGTTTTATTAGAAGGCGCTGTACAGAGATGATGGACCTTTCCAAGTTCCGAGACACAGGAGAACTCTCTGACATGTCATTTGACACATTATCATTACGGACTGTTGATGTTTGGCCTCTGCCCTGTCTGTGTGTCCTGCCCTCCAATGTTGTGGGGTCCCTGCTCAGCGATTGTCCCTTATCACTCTCCACAAACTCTGGCAGTGGTGAGATGGTTGCTCTCCTGGCAGTTGGAGTTGGAGTGATGGGTTGAGTGGATGGTGATGTTGTGTCCTCAATTTCCATAAGTGTCAGTAGCCCCTAGTGCTGCAATGGTTCCTGACATGTCCCGGCTGTGATCTGTCGAAATGCATGTATATAGTTAGTGTAAATAAATGGTTAATGTTTGTCCACAATGTTGTAAACTTAATAAGATTGGTCTACACTTGTTTGGACAATTTAACTTACCTGAAAGTCCCTTTTACAGTGGTATCCCATATACCCAGGGCCTGTAAATTAAATGCCTAGTGGGCTTGCAGCGCTGCCTGCACCAGCCACTGAAGTAGCCTTTCAAACCTGTCTCAGGTCTCTGCCGCTGCAGGGTCTGCATGTGCAGTTTACTGCTACCAGGACGTGCCATGTAAAGTGGTTGCCACATCTGAAACTCCCTTTTTACCACATATCAGTCACCCCTAAGGTAGGACCTAGCTAGGCCTAAGGGCAGGGTGCTGTGTAGGTAAAAGGTAGGACCTGTGCCTTAATTGTGTGGCATGCCCTGGTAGTCACAAACAGCCTATTTGGTTTCTCACTGCTCTGAGGTTTCCCTCTCATAGGTTTGCATTGGGGACACCGTGATATATGTTTCAGTGGTAGTTTCTAATATGAAAGGGGTAGCGTGACCATGTTTGATATGTTTGGAGTAGTAGTAATAAACCCTGTTTATTGGTGGAAGCAGATTTGTTCTTACTATTTTAGAAATGTCACTTTTAGAAGTGGGCATTTCTGAGTGCATATGAGTTTTTGTGCCCTGCCTGGATGTGTATTCACTGTCTGGTTTTGAATGACAGGAGAGAGGAGATGTGCATTCCATCTAGACAGTCACAGGGGAGGGTTGAGGTATATCCTGCCTTTCCTGGGTGACTCACTGCTATGCTGAATAGACCTTGGGTGCATTTAGAGTAGCGGTGAGAGTTTCCCTTGCAACTGAATAGGCCGGACCTGCATTTAGAGTCATGGGAGGAGTGCCACCTGCACCTGAATAGGGCTGTGCCTGCCTTCTACAATGCTGTCTATGCCCCCTGCAGTGTGTCTGGGGCCTGGGCTTGAGATGTGAATGGGGGTGTTGTGCACTTCTAAACAGTGTTTGAAGTGCCCCCTGAACAAAGACTTTGGAACTATAAGTACTGGGGTTGTGACCCCGTAAGAGGAGAGATTACGTGGGACTTGTAACCATCCGCTGCTGGCTTAACAAACTACACTTGGGCAGAAGGAACTGTTATGCTGCCAGAAGTATCCAAAGGAACTAGTTGGAATCATTACAAACATGTCTAAAAGTCAGGCTACTTGCTGTCTGCATATGGGAAAATGTGTGCCAAAAATGCTATGCACTAAATTCTGGGACAATGATCATGCACCCTCTGGCATCACAAAGAGTTTGCATCATTCTACAAACACCTCTATAATTTGGACTAAGAAAATATTTCAGTAAAGGAAACAAACGTTCTACTTCAATTAGATCTGTTCAACTTATCACAGGAGGAATGTGCAAGTAATAGATGATGCTCCAGCTAATGACAGTCTTCGGGATGAATTATAACTTGAAAGGGACAGACTTTCTTCTTTGCTTTCTGGGCTGATGAAGAATGTGAATGCACTGCCAAAACTTTGCCAGAATTCAACAAGGCCACCATCTCTCTCTTACCCAAAACAAGTAAAGATACTACTTACTGTTCTAGCTAAAATATTGGCCAAGTTTCCAGCAAACAGGCTATGCACAGTAATACTGAAGCTCACTCACATGGACTGAGTAGGCTGTGTGCCAGGACATTCCTCCAGAAACAATATATACACCATTCATCACCTGCTCTAGCAACTTCGCAATGACTACAAGTTGATTTTTTTCTCTAGTCAAGAAGAAAGTGTTCAACCAGGTAGAATGGGGCTATCTAGTCAGGACACTGGAAAGAGCTAGTCTGGCCTCCAATCTTATTTAATCAAATTAATCTCAATCTTAAAAGAGCTAGTCTGGGCTCCAATCTTAACCTAGCCGAGGTCAGCTATTGAGGTTTCTTATGTGAACTATTGCAAGTAAAAAAGGGAAATAGACAAGGCTGACTGCTGTCTCACATAATTTTCCTCTTTGCTCTAGAAATGTTATTGGCTTATTACAGCAGTAACACTGACACCTTTTCTGGACACCAGAATGTAATGTTATATTGAGGTGACACCCTGTTCAATGCATCCAAACCTGATGACTTAATTTCCACTATTTAAAGATGATCTATGATTTTTCAGACTTCTCTGGGTACAAAATCGACTGGGGCAAGTGTGAAGTTCTTTCTACGGCCAGAGATGCTACAGAAATGTCGGTAACAGCTCTACCATTTAAGTGGGTCCCTAAATGGGAAGCATCCTTTAGTACAAAGCCAAATGCATGCTGTGCCTTTACAGCGCTGGCAATAGTAAGAACGTGTTGTTACCACGCATTCGTTTAGCATACAAGTTGTTACAATAACTTGCTTTAAGGGGTCACATTGGTGGAGTGGTGTTGGATTTCAAGTCCAACATATTCCCGACTGTTGTGCAGACTGGAGTTGGAATAGTAAATTATACTAATCCAAAGTCCAGGACCCCCCTAAGGCAAGTCTTTGTATAACTTGCGTGGAAAAGGAACACGTCGTAACACCGCATTCGTTCTAATGTCAGCGTTGAAAAGGCATGGGTGCAAAACTCATGCGTGATTCCATCATACTACCCCCTAAATACCTCCTGAAGCTAGGTATCTTTCTTAATAAAAGCCTTCTAATCATGGTCTTTGATAACTTGCAACCTCTGCAGGGCTTTATTACTGTTGACCTTACTCGCTGGTCTAAATTGAACCTCTGTTTTTGGGTAGAGTACAGATCATACAAATGGTGACAACCACCAAACTGAGGTGACATGGCATGCAAAGATACAATAGATTTCCCTCCCTGGCTTTTGTACCGTTTGCCACTTTTAGCCCAAGTTCTGGTATGATGTTTGAATGACCTTAGGGTGTTCCACTTTTGCAACAGGGCTGACCTACTGGGTAGTGGGGTGGAATTGCCATGCTTTCTGTAAACATGGACGTCGAATCACCAAAATGCCAAGGGGAGCAGAATTAACCCTTTGACCTTAATGATGGCACAGGAAGTGACATCGAATTACCTTTGACTCTGCATCATCCCAAAAAGTGGTGTCACATAACCTTAATCTTGATGACATCACCATAAATAACATATATTCGTCTAGGGGAGAAAAAAGGGTGGGGAGTGTTCTCTTAAGTGAGAAAACCTTAAAAACAATGGGCTGTACTAATCCATTGTAATGCACAATTCTCACATAAAATTGCTATAAAGCCATAGACTCTAAAAAACACTCGATTAATATTCAAGTCCTTTCATGATGTGCCGAGCTACTGAAATCTGACAGTCTCCATGACTTCACCCAATTATGTTTTTAAAATGTCCTATGGGTGCCACCTTATGTAAAAAATAACCTCCATTGCTAGGACCAGCCGTTTTTGCCCAAACATTACATACAATATACCAGTGCCAAAATGTTCCCAATACTGCTTGTCTTCCACTATGGAGGTCCCTTTTGTCAAAGGGCGTTATGTCTAATATGTCAAGAACCACATTTTGTCTTGGATGGCCCCATGACTTTGCCACAGTTGCCTTCCCATATGCCAAGAATTTCCTCCAATGAGCCATCATAAGCAATTTGCCACAGGTGCCAGCTATGCCAAGAATGTACTCCTGGAGGAGGCCAGTGCTAGCCTTTTTTTCATGGGTTCTCCATTAAAAAAATGTACCTGCAGAGTGCCAGCAGTAGCATTTTGCCGAGGGTGTCCCATATGCAAGTATTCCCACCGGTATTCCAGTACCAACATTTTGTCAAGGGTTCTTCTATAAGCCAAGAAGCATGCCAGGTCCAACAGCGGATCTGCAAGCATAACAACAAAGGTTCACTTACATTCCCTTACTCACACTCATTCTCTCATTAGAACCGAGTTGTACTCATTAATTTTCATCTACTCGTGTGCATTCACTATTTCCCTGAATCATTCATTTGCACTCTCTCACTCACTCTTACTCTGACTCACATATACTACTCACTCACTATGACACACGATCCCATATGCAAAGATACATGCTCACGCATATACAAGCTCTCTCACCCAAAACTCACTTTCACTCACATGCACGCACACAACATACATTAAAACCATGTTATTTTTCTTATCTAAGATGCCAGTGAAAGTCCAGATCTTGCAACTCCACCTTTTATTACATTCATACTGAATAATAAACTATTATTCTCTATGAATGTAACAAAAATGAATAGAAAACTAGATTAGAACCTGACTCTGATAATGCAAGACACTTCTGTGTTTTTGGTACTGATTTTGGCACCTCTGAGACCAGGGGTCGCAAAGGCAATGCCAAGGGTAGCAAGGGACAAGCTAGGGGCTTCAGCTGTGACCCCCGGTGACCCATAAATGACGTCCATACCTGTAACTGTCTGACCCCACCACCTGTCTGTCCCGCTCCTGTTGTATTCACTTAAATAAACAGTGATGTGGCAGCACCTAGCAACAAGGTTCTTCTGAGGAATCTAGATTGTGGAGACCTCAGAGGAAACTTGGCTGAGGAGCTGAGAGGATACACCTGGGGGTCCGTACGGAAAATCTTCAATAAAGGTCTTCTTTAATCCATTTGGTGCCTGTATCTACACAAATGGCGACACAGAATGGGATCTAAAGGATTTTCCAATCGTAAACTATATCAATCTGCCTTATTTTGAAGATAACTCGAAGATTCAAAGACAAACTGTGGACCCCCAGCTGAACATATTCTTTAAAAAAGAAGGTTAGTCAAGTTTTAGATATTTTGTAAAAGCCTTAACGACTCTTAAATGGATGGCTATACCTTCATTGAAGTAATGTGCATTTAAAAATTTACGCTCAACTGAGCGCGACCATTGCCTGGCTGTGCTCGAGTCGAACCGCGCGCCTGAGCGCAACCCCTTGCCTGGCTGTGCTCGAGTCAAACCGCGCACCTAACGCTGGGGCCGCGTGAAACAAAGGCTGCTGACTTGCAGTGTTGAGTCTGCGACGAGTGAAAGGCAGCAAGTTGATCCGTTCACCAGCGCGTGTATTTACTTTGATGAGCTGCGTCCGTATGAACTAATTGTTGTATTGCCGGTTTCCAAGGAAGTAGTGGCTGAAGCGGAGGGTGTGCAACGTGATAGACACACACTTCCGTGGTAACGTGTAAAGTGGTTCCAGAGCGCGACATTGTCTCTAAGAAAAGAGGAGAAATACGTGTAGACACACAACGAGGTGGAGTGCTAAACACAAAAAAAAAATACAGTCCTTGCAACATGGAACAATATTATTAGTGCAACAAAAGGAAAAAGAAAAGTTTGGAACACAACATTAGGATCGTTCAACTTAAAAGAAAAAAGAAGATATAATTACAAAGAAATAAACAGTAGCTAAAATATGGCAACACAGTTGTCGATCCCCATTCCACCTACATTTTTACAAGAACCTGGTCCTCCGTGTATGGAATGGGATGATTGGAAGGATGCTTTCACTTCATATTTAGAAGCAATAGGGGGGGATGTGTTTATACCCCAAAAAAAATTAGCCATTTTAAAAGTATGTTTGGGGGTGGAAGGCAGAAATGTTTTAAGCGCCTTACCTAATTTTCAGCCTGATACCAGGAATGTTGATAATTTGTCAGACGAAGAAGAAGATGTATATGAAATGGCCTTGAGAGCCTTGGCTGACAATTTTGGTAAAAAATTGAGCATTGTGGTTGAAAGACATACATTTTTTTCACGCTCCCAGAAACAAGGAGAAAAAATAGAGCAATATGTTGCTGCTTTAAGAAAATTGTCAATAACTTGTAAATTTAAGTATTTAAGAGATGAAATCATTAGAGATCAACTTATAAACAGAACTAATAACAAAAGAATACAAGAGAAATTACTTGATTTAAAAGACCCATCGTTAGACAAATCCATAGAGATTGCTAGACGCTTAGAGAACACATCACAATATGTGAAAGAGTTATCTGAAAATAATTCAAGGAGTGAAACAGATGCTAATAAAGTATGTGCAGTGAATTTCAATTAAAACATTTTTTTTCTAAAAGTGATAGTGATGATAAGACAAATTTTAGGACGAAACAAGAAGTGAACAGTAGGAAATGTTGTTATAGGTGCGGGAGTTATAGACACAACGCTGATGCTGTACATTGTCCTGCACTCAAAAGTCGGTGTTATAAGTGTAAAAGGATAGGTCATTTTTCAAGAGCTTGTAAAACTAATGACCTTCCAAATTTAAAAAAAACGATAAACACGATAGATAATGCGTACGTGACAGATAAAATAGATGGTGAAAGTGTAGATGATGAAAGCGATATAGAAGTCATGGTAGCTGAACAAGTTAGTTTAGTTCTTAATGATTCATCAGCATCATATGTTCCTCCTAAATGTACTGTATCGATTAATAATTCAGAGATACAAATGTGGGCCGATTCATGTTCCCCGTTCACTCTGATAGACAAAATCAAATGGGAAAAACTAGGAGTTTGCAAATTAATTCCCACTGACGTGGAACCTTTAGGATATTGTGGGAAGAAACTACCTGTTATAGGATATTTTAATGCTAAGATCCAGTTTAAAGATCGAGAAACTTTAGCGAAAATGTAAGTGGTAGAATCAGGCAGATGTCTTTTGGGGTGGATGGAACAAAAAGGATTGGATATAATTCTTAACCCAAATCATCCTTCACAAGTGCTTTTAACAGATGTTGGCAAGGCGAACAAATGGGTCAATGATTTTCCCAAGCTATTTAGTGATGACCTAGGGTGTCTCAAGGGATTTGAGCATAAAATTATTGTCAAAAGAGACGCAATTCCAAAAGTACACAAAGCACGTAATGTACCTATGGCTTTAAGAGGGGAGTTAAAAAAGGAATTACAAAGATTGTGTAAGGAGAATGTTATTGAACCCATAGAAGCGTCAGAATGGTTAAGTCCAATAGTGATCGCGCACAAGCCCAACAGAAAAATCCGCATGTGTGTGGATTTGAGAGATTTAAATGAGTGCATTTGGGTGGACAGGTTTCCATTACCCCGTATAAATGAGATGTTATCGAGTATTGAGGGTGGAGAGTATTTCACGACCCTGGATTTGTCAAGTGCTTATCAACAAGTACGCCTACAATCTGAGTCTAAACACTTAACATCCTTCATCACTCCCGAAGGTGCATTCCAATTTATTAGGATGCCGTTTGGGTTAGCCTCGGCATCAGCAGTGTTCCAGAGGATTATGCAAAAAATACTGAAGGATGTTAATAATGCTATGGTGTTTCAAGATGATGTACTTGTATGGGGTAAGGATGAAGACCATCATGACAATGTTTTGAAGGAAGTACTGTCCAGACTTGAGTCTGCTGGTCTAAACATCAGCTTACAAAAGTGTAAGTTCTGTTTTCCCGAAATTGAATATTTGGGACATACGTTATCCACCAAGGGTATAAAACCTAAATTAAATTTGGTGGAGGATTTAGAAAAGGCCCCCTCCACCTTTAGACAAAGACCAATTAAGGTTGTTTCTCAGACTAGCCGAGTATTATGCAAAATTTGTGCATCATTTTTCTGACGTAGTACAACCGTTACGTGATATTATGAAGAAGGGTATCAGTTTCCAATGGTCAAAGGAATGTCAAGAGTCTTTTGAAACTGTCAAGAAAGCGGTAGCCAATGCCACTGCTCTAAAATCCTTTAATCCCCTAAATAAGTCAATCATAGTAACTGATGCTAGTGGATATGGTTTAGGAGCAGTATTAATGCAAGAATGTGATGGTAAGGAAAATGTGATAGCGTTTGCTTCACGTACACTTAGGGTGCAGAATTGTTGTATTCCACAATTGAGAAGGAAGCATTAGCATGTTGGTGGGGTGTGCAACATTTCAGGGTGTACGTTTGGGGTATGAAGTTTGAACTGCGTACCGATCACAGACCTTTGTTAGACATATTCACGACTAAGGGGGCTAGTAGAGCAACTCCACGCATAGCCAAATGGATCTATAGACTGAAAGAGTATCTGTTTGACCTAAAATATGTGCCTGGTGTAAAATTCTATAAGTGAACAAGAATGGAAGGATGCCATTAACTCTGATGACTCATTGGTCAAAGTAATTAAAGGATTGCCATCTATGAACAATGGCAAGCTGGATGTCGACATAGCTATGTATAAGGATGTTAGGGAAGAACTATCTGTAGTTGACAGTATTGTGAGGCGAGGGGACAAATTAGTGGTACCTACTGTTCTAAGATCCAAGATGATGCATCTATTACATGAAGGTCATGGCGGCATGTCAAAAGAAAGGCAAGAATGGATTTTTGGTGGCCTAATATGGACAGAGACATAGAAAGATTTGTGAGAGAGTGTATATCTTGCACATGTAGTGACAAATCTCATGTGATGAGGGATTCTCCTATAACACCTATGAAGTTTCCTGAAAAAGCATGGGAAAGGCTGGCAATTGACATATGTGGGCCGTTTGATGGTCTAGGCTCGGTAGAAAAATATGCCATAGTCATGATGGATTACTATTCGAAGTGGCCTGAAGTAGCACTTGTGACTGAAGTTAAGACCAGCAATGTTATTTCTTTTTGTGAAGAAGTGTTTAGGAGGGAAGGATGTCCGGCAGAACTTTTGTCTGATAATGGTCCACAATTTTCTTCACATGAATTTGATGAATTTCTGAAGAAATGGGAGGTTAAACAGTTAAGAACACCAGTGTACCATCCTAGGCGAAATGGTTTGTATGGGAAAAGTATACAATTGGCAGTATCCATGAACATGTGTTGGAAAACACAGGTAAAAAAAATGTTGTGGGACTATAGAACTACTCCTAGTTCAGTAACTGGAGAAACTCCTTTTTGTTTACTTAAAGGTAGGACTCCTTTTTCGGCCGCTTTGCCTGCTTGGATGGGTAGGAGTGGTAGGAAAACGATAAAAGAAGAAAAAATCAGGGAAAAAGTAATCAAATATCAAGAAGGTTATCAGTTAAGACACAATGACAACATTTCAAATAGTAAGAGAATCTTCTTGAGAGGTGACTACGTGAGGGTTTGTCCTAACAATCTTGTAAGGAAAGGGCACTCTAAATTATCTGATCCCAAGATGGTAGTGGAAGTCAATGGGAATTTGGTTAAAACCTCAGATGGAAAATGGTGGAACATTTCTAGAGTTGCCAGATGTAATGATGCTGAAACAAAATATTGGTTGGATAAAAGTACAAAAAGGTTTGAAAATTCTACTTGTGGCAATTCTTATGATATGACTAATAGAATTCCAAGTGAGCGTTTGAAAATGAGACCTAAAAAATTGAATGACTATATATGTTCTTGATTTTATTCGTATTTATGTTTGTAATTGATTTGTTCTTTTGATAGTTATTTGTAGCTGTACAAGGGGAGATGTGTTGTATTCTCTTAAATAAACAGTGATGTGGCAGCACCTAGCAACAAGGTTCTTCTGGGGAATCTAGATTGTGGAGACCTCAGAGGAAGCTTGGCTGAGGAGCTGAGAGGATACACCTGGGGGTCCGTACGGAAAATCTTCAATAAAGATCTTCTTTAATCCATTTGGTGTCTGTATCTACAAAGCTCCCTCCCTTGAAAATGTCATGTTAGGATACCAGATAAAGCATTATAGCACATTATGTATTATGTATTTTCAATCAACCCATTTTTGATTTTACCATTGTTGATGCTACAAGGTAAATGTTTTGTAGTTCATTTAACGAATTTGATGTGTGTATCCCATGCACGTTAATCAATCTGTTTATCTTGAAAATGTTCAGTGCCGATTAGTGATCTTTAAAACTTGGCTTTTTTACTAATAAAATGATGATAAACGTAGTGCAATGTGAAGCTGTGTCCAGTGGGAAAACAACCGGTCACACATGAAGCGCATCAAGGGGACCGGTATGTAAGAATGGATGCATACTGGGTTGTAGGAAGGATACGGTGTCAGCTTTGAGCTTGAGGTTGGAACAGCTAATAGGCCGGATATGACGGACTCAGTGACCCATGTGAACTACTCTTGCCTCTACCAATGCACATCCTTGCAACCTCTGGATTTCCGCAGTGATTTGCAAGAGAGAGAAATCGATCGTACGCACTTTGCAGCACTAGCAATATTTAGAAGGCTGTCCTGCATGTTGTGGTGTGACCCCAGGTAGTTTTGAGCTCACAACTGGATGCACAATGAAATCAGGCTCTGAGATACTGATTGGTGAACTTTGCACTCACTAGGATCACACAATGAACGTATGGACACATCTTAAACACTTAGAAATAGCATCTCTGGGGGAAACGACCTTCAAAAAAGAAGATAAGTACGAAATTGCAGATGCATACTTTATATTCCTAAAATATATAGATTTGACAACACAAACGAGTGATAAAGAAATAATGACTGGTATTAAAAGCTGAAGAGAGATTGATAAAATGAAGCAACTCATAATGCCATTTATAAAAAGCTCGAGTCGTGTGGTTACCAGAAGTTTGTGTCCCTGCTTCATTTACAGTTGCAGAGAGAAGACACACAAATAGTCAAGGGATTTCCAATTAAGAGTCATTTGTCATTATGTCTTCATTTAACAAGACTGATATTGCTCCAAATATAAGAGAGACTGCACTAGAGCGTGTTATCATAAAATAATATGACAGGAAGAGCCATCACTTGTTGCAACTGTCAGCAAATGAAATCCAACAGAAACAAAAAATAACATTCAAAGCAATAAAGTAATACCACAGATGCATTACAGCAATGCCGGGTACCCTGAAATTAATTTAGCAAGACATCTTCAAATATAAAATCAACCCATGGTCCACTTACTTAAGGACGGCAGTAGAAACTGTACTAATCGACCTGACCACCCTAAACACTTCTTCACTTACGTCCACTGCAATAAAAAGTATAATGAAAAAAAATACTAAACTACTTTCCAAGACCACAGACCTGCAAAAAATCAATTCTACATCGCCATTAAAGGCCCTGGCAGCGTCAAACAACAATGACAGCCAAGTTGGACTTAGGGCACAACCTTACCTTAACTGTACGATAGGGAATGCTTGCCTGACTAAAATCTTGGCAGTACGGATGCTGGCATTACAAATCAAAGACTTTAATCCTAACTGGCCGTTACTTTCTAAAGTAGTCAAGTGTAGACTCTGCGGCTACAAATTGGAAACTCTTTTACATCTACTGTGCAGCTGCCCGACGTTGCTCAACTGCCGCTGAACATTATTAAAGCCGCTCTTCTTAATTCATGGTATAAGAACATGTAACCATGCAATGAACTGGATTTTTAGCACTATGGTCCCACTAGAATTGGCAAGAATAGGCACATTTTTTAAAGCTGTGCAGGACTTCCTTAAAAACTCTCAACAAAGCACTGAGATGATCATGAACCGTTAACTCTTAGCTCTTGGATCACGGACATTGATGCACAGTAGAGTTTGACCACGCTGTAATTGAGTTCTCTTTTTAGTTTAAACTTGTAACCCATCTTATGGTGGATTTTTTACTTATTTTTATTTGTTATTTCCGTAACAGATAAGGGAAATGGAAGAAGGTAGAGAGAAATCCTGCACATCAAGAGTTTTCTTTTTCCGGGCACAACAAGCCATCTACACTATATGGTCTTGTAAGGAATCATTATTCTCTTCTGCCTTTGTACAATCATGTTTCTTCTTTTTAAATGTTTTCTATTGTCATGGTTTTAAGTAATCTACACAATAACCTTCGTATTGACTGACATTCAAAGCAATACCACAGACATTTCAAGGAGTCTTGGATTAGTGAGTATTTTGTTTTTATTTCAAAATGCCCAAAGAGGAATCATAATGCTGAGAGGGATACAAACCCAAACTAAAAGCAATAAAAGAAATAAAACAGAAAGCCATCAATTGAAAATAATCATCACACATGGAAAGTAATAAAACATCAGAATATGAAACAGCAGAAAAGACAGAGGTAGAAATCCAGAGAGGTAAAACATGATAATAAATCAGGATAGAAGTGGTGTCAAAGCCCACAGAGGAACAGGTGGACAATCAGTAGATACAACTCTAGCTGCATCAATAAAAGGAGAGCCTCCTGGATGCTTATAATTGGAGAAAAGGGTAACAATCATGTATTTAGCAGAATAATATTTCATATTTAAAAACATCACCAAATAAATTCAGATACTTATGTGTAGGCAATTGGTTTAATGATTGAGGGGGTAAATCCTACTCAAGCAGCAACCACAATTCTTGTCAATGTGGAACACAAGCATCCCTCTGGTAGCTTGGCACAAAAGCAGTCAGTCAGGCTTAGAGGAAATTTGTAAAGTATTTATGCAGTATTTCAAACAGTAATAAAGTGAAAACATAACACAATAAAAATGCAAAACCAAATTAGAAACATCGAGTAAAGTTTAATACCTAATTTAAGACCAAAATGACAAAAATCCAATCAGTAGAACCGGAGAAATGCAATTGTAAAGATTTCAGATAGCACAAGGCTCCACTTGTGGCTATCTAATCGTGCAAGACTGGGTGAAAGTCGTAAATTCAAGCCCACCATGATGGAGCACAGGTCGATACAGGGACATTCACAGTCTAGCATGAAGAGTCCAGTTTGCAGTGAAGGGTGCCATGAGAGGCAAGGAGAGCATCACGGATGGTGGTCTCTGTACTGCGAAGAGCAGACCAGGTGTCGGGGATGGACGTCACTGTAGCACGATGACCCTATTGCAGACCTTCATTGCTGGAGGTTCACATTGGCAATCACGACGGGCTGTTGATGTTGGAGTGTGAAGTGCCAATCTCGCATTGCTGGTCGTTGCTGGCAGTTGCTGAAGTGCGGAGAGTTGGGGATGCCAAAGCTTTACATTCACTGTCACCACAGACCGAAAGATCTAAGCATGAACAGGCATGTTCATGGTCACAAAAAGGTCAAAACTTCAGGATTTCTTCTTTTCTTTGGCGATGAGATCAACTGATGCCACACCAAGAGTCCAGGACCTGAAGGGTACCTCTTGAGGATGAAAAACTCACAGAGGTCAGCAGAGCTCAAGCAGGTCCAGTAGAAGGTCCAGGTAGCAGGTCAGGTGGGCAAATGCAGGGATTCTCTGGAGTTTGTTATGCCTCTGTACCTCAGAACAAGAGGTCTGTCACCTGACCCTTAGAGTCACTTCAGCCAAGGATAAAGGGTGCAGAGCCAGTCTTCCTTCTGAGCAAGCAGGGCAGCAGGCAGCAGAGTAGCAGCAGTTCTTCTGGCAGCAGAGCAGCAGAACACTCCTCCTTCTGTAGTATCCACAGGTCCAGGAATGTACTGAAGAGTTACGTCTGAGGGTTCATTATTTATACCTAGTGCTCACTTTGAAGTAGGAGACATTTCTGGAGGCTTTTAGCCCCAGAGCTGTTTGGAAGTTCCTCCCTCCCTCCTCTGGGCCCAGCCTTTCTGAGGACACAAAAGACTAGTGTCAAACCTTTTGTGAGTGCGCTCAGGCAGAGGCTTTGTGATGTTTAGTGCGGTGGGTGACAGCTCTACTCTCCATCAAGTCAGAGATGGCACATCCTGCCAACGCCTATTCCCAGTTTGCCTCACTGTCTGGAAGTAATATAAAACACCAACTGCCAGGTACACCTAGTCATGTGACACAGGATACAGGCTGTTTTTACAAGAAAATGCCAACTTTCTAAAACTAACAATAAATTGAACGCAGCAAAAATGCACTCAAACAGTATGAATCCTAATAAACAAGCTTTAACTAATTCTCTAAAAATTCCATGTGAATGTAAAGGTACTTATAGAGCGCACTGTCACCAGACGGCCACCTTGCGGTGTCGCCTTTTGCGGTTTCCTGGCGCTGATACTCATACCGCTGTGGAACCCCTCCTGGCTTTCCCTGTGAAGTGTCCACTCCTGGGCGCCCCCAGGGTGAGGCCAGGCATCCTTAGCGCTGTTGGGGCTGGTGTTGAGGCTAAGCAAGCTATTGCCCAGAGTTGCAGCGTGGGGCCTGTGATTAGAATAGGCACCGAGGCGAGAATAGACAGGTCCGAGGAAATTGAGCCCGAGCCCCGCCGAGGCGGGAATCGAACCCTGGTCCCTGGCCAGAACTCTGCTTCAGGGTCTGCCACTCTAACCATTGAGCCACACTCCTCCACCAGATAAGGGGCTCTGCAGGCCACCTAGTTCAAAAAGTGAAAAAAGAATACCTGGAAATGTATCCAGGTTAACCCAGCTAAGGCCTTATGATATTGGATCAGAATTGTGGCGTGCAGACGTTGGTTAATCTCTCTACCCATTAAATACTCCAACTGACGAATTTGTTGCTGAACAGGACCAGTAGTGGTATCAAATGTCCTCACCTCACGAATAAGCCCATAAATGACAAATTTGAACTATCATGCTTTCTGTAATTGAAGTTTTTGCCAAATTCATGTTGTGGTTAGCTGAACACGTTTATAACTGTTTCTCTAGACAGTTTGTTTATGTATTAGATCAGGATTTTTTCAAACTTTATTTTGTTCATTTATTTTTTGGCCCTTGAGCATCTGCGTTCTCTAGTCCACACTGATAGCATTAACTTCTCGTTCTCCACGTTTAACATTACTCATTCACTTCATTGTATTTTTGACGTGCGCACGTCATTACATTTTCTCACGATTTATAGCACATCATTTTTGTGTGATTCATTCGCTAATTTTGCACTTTTTTACGTGTAGTTGTGCCTGCATCGCATTAGATGGTTTGTTTTGTTTTTGCTGATTCTCGGACATCATATTGGTGTGTGTTCCCAGTCCCATTTCTATGTTTATGTTTCACTTCGGTTGAAACATACATTAATGGTGTCAACGGAAGGACGCGTCATTTGTAGCTAGCGTTGTTGGAGAGGTTGTTACACACAGGTGTTTCACGTTGGGTGGTGAGTTCCTTTCCTTTTTTAATTCACTCACTTTCATTTCCGTTGCATGGGATCACAACGGAGCATTCATTTTCTATACTTTCTGCCGACTTTGTTTGTAGGCGTTCATACATCACTTTTCATTCGAGGAAGGCGGCAGCGATATACTGTGTTAGAGGTAAGCAGGTTGCACACTGGTTTGGTGACATTTAGTGCTTGCTTTTGGAAACACGATGAGTAATTGGTCTTTGTGGTTGTTTTGGCAGAATTCGGGTGGTGTCCGCTGGTCGCCGTCTTTGGCAGTGTGTGTTCACACTCTAGCCTTCAGGTATATATTCTTACGCAGTATTGCAGACATATAGAATTTTTTGAACTTTCGTTTAATTCATTTTTTTTAACCTCACTGTTGTTTTTAACCTCACTGGTCACCTTCGGAGTTTGATTTTAGGATTTTGGTCTGGTGGCTTGATTCACGCTGATTTTAACTTCACTGGTGCATTAGAGTTTCGTAGAATTGCTGACACAATTGAGCATGGATGTATGGAGGCAGTGCTCTTAGCCATTCTTTTTATTTTCATTTTTCATTTCCTTTGATCTTTTGAGTCAGAATGTCAGTCTAGATATGTAATGTGGCAGTCACTGTATATATCTAAATTAAAACCATATATTTACATTTTACAGATTCCCCTGATGAAGGGCTTGTGTTAAAAGCCCAAAATGCATAGGGACTTATGAAGTTTGTTACTGCATGCTGAATACAAGCTGTATTATTTGTTCATTTTTTAATTTAATCTGCGAGAATTCTGAATAAAAGCAGATTCCAACTTGCTCCAGGTTTCGAAGAACTCATTTGGAACTTCTGGATTCAATGGAAAACTGTTTTGATCACTGTTGTGATATTGTACTATACTGAATACTTTTGAGATTATTATGCGATTATGTTTGGTACACTATAATGTGACGCAATAGTAGTGCACTGGGTTAACCTGGATACATTTCTTTTTTAAACTTTTTTAACTTTCTAAAACTGCCATCTTCAGAATTGTGACTTAAAATCCGACTTTACCAGTACAAAGGGCTTTAAATTAAAAAAATCTAGACATCAAGCTCCGCATTTAAATCTGCTCCCAATTGAAAGTTACTACTTACTAATTGTAATAGGGGAATCCAGTATTATCCTATGGGAGAGGTAGGCCTCACAGTAGTGAAAAATGAATGAGTTTTTCACTACCAGAACTTGAAAAACATAAAAAAGTACATGGCCAACTTTTTAAATACAATGCACCCTGCCCTCTGGCCTTTGGGGCACTAGGATGACCTTTATGTATTAAAAAGGGAGCTTTGGACCTGGCAAGAGGTTTATCTTTCCAGGTTGAAATGGTTTAAAACTTCACCGCATGCTGCAATGGCTGCTGATACATGTTTAAAAGGCTACTTAAGTTAGTGGCATCATCACATTTGTTGTCTCCCTTGAAGTGCCCATATTGACAACCCTCAGTACACTAGGGGGCAAACCTCCCTGTCTGTATGTCATGGAACCCCTTCCTTTTTGACTCAGATTGGGACTATGTTACTGTTCCCTTGAAAATTTGTTTTGGGGCCTTTAGAGAACTCTTTATTTTTATCTTTTTCTCCCCTCTCTGACTTTTGGTGGACCCCTGACAACCATTCTGGTGATCCCCAGATACCTTTTTGGACACTCTGAAACTGACCCAGTGGTCCGCCTCGTATGCAAACTTCCTGGGTTCAGTCAGATTCCTATCAATCAGTTGCTGGCACAGCACTGTAAAACAGATTTTGAACATGGTGCTCTGGTGGTATCAGATTAAACAATCCAGTAAAATCATCAACTTTTCTAATTGACACCCAACCATTCAGTCCAGGAAATCAACCCTAGACTGGTTTGGCAACTTTTGGCTATCCCTGAACCTAATGCGGTATTTCTCTGAGATGAGCCCAAACTTGGTAACGAGGATGGTTTTCATGGGAGTGTACCTATTCTGGTCCCCCACCTCCAGTGTAAGTAAGGTATCCCTCTCCACTGTAGGCATGTATTTCCACAGTTATGCCCCCAATATTCTTCTGGGGCATGAGTTTAGAGATCCAGACAACAACGGACACATGGGCCGCACTACCCTATGTAATTCCCTTAATACAGCTTAGTAATTAGATGTGATTGTGCACAACACAAACTCCAGCACTCGCCGTTGAGGAGTGCCAACTGCTTGGCAGTAAACTGAAGGAACAGGTTGGTGGAGTGGTGCACAGCTTAATACTATGACAATGATGGTCAATAAATCAATAAGTCTTGGTGGGTGATAAGTCTTGTTTATTTCACAAGACATAGATTGCCAGCCAACGCGTTTCGTTCATAGAATGAACTTCTTCAGGGCTGTAAATTATAATGAAAACAAATAAATGGTGTGCACCAAACAAACAAATATATACACGTCTGGTAATGCGTACAAATTGGTGACACAGAAGTGAGTATGGAGAGAGGTAAAAGTGATGTGAGTTTGGGAAAGAAATGTGTTGGGTGGTGGAAGGGGTGATCTAGGTGAACGAGTGACAAGTATATACTGAGAGTGGTGTAGGTTGGGGAGGGATGAACGGGAATATTAAAAGTAACCAAGAAGGGACTGGAACCAAAAAGAGTGACACACTGTAGTGTGTAATTGAGAAAAAAGGTTTTCTTAAAAATACTTGATAATTTTAAGATGCAATAAAAGATTGAATATTTTAACCAAATCTCCAAGGCCAAAGAAACCAGAGAAAGGTACACAAAGGGGTGTGTTAACCCCTTCCATGCTGCGCGAATTCCGCCGCTGTGCTGACGGTTTCTTGCGCGGGCGTGGTCATGACGGAACGGTTCCGTCATGAGCACAGCTCAACCGACGCTCATGACGGAACCGTTCCGTCATGAGCACCGAAGGGGTTAATACAAAATATCTTGGAACAGGATAATATTTACAGTACAAAAGAGGGTTAGGCATTTTAGTCATTTAGGTCAAAACCCTAAGAAAACAAATACTGTACGAGGAGAAATCAACTGATAATGCAAAAAATATATAAGTTAGACTCCGGTGACACAAAAATAAATGAGGAAATGCGACCCAGAAACGCTGGGTTACTGTACATCAGTGTTCCCTGTCCATAAATTGATAGATATGAGAACATTTAAACATGTGTTTGTAATGTATAAATGGCCATGATAATAAAAAACAGTTATAAATGCAGCACTAAAAATCCTAAACATCCGGGTAGGTTCCCCCTCTTATTTTTGTTATGAATGTACATAGAAAATAACCCAAATTGTGCTGCGCCCGAGACTATATGTAGATGTAAGATAAACATGACTGAAAAAATAGTAACATTGGATAAACATGACTGAAAAAATAGTAACATTGGATAAAAAAAAAACATCGGATAAAAACATGAACAAAAACAATACAGTCACATCAAAAAAGCCCCATTAGGCCCCCTCTCCCCTTAGCATAATTTATCAAACAAATGAATCCATTGCTGCTGTGCCCAAAGAGATAGAGAGTACATGTACATACCAAATGTGGGCGCTCTTGCGAAATCCCAATCAGAAATAGATGTACAATTACCAAACCAAATGCACCACTTTTAAAACTATAGATTAAATCAAAATCAAATTCATAAGCAGTTTTTATGTTTTTACAAAAGATTCACTTTTATTCTTCGATAGATTTCACACTTTAAAACTCAAAGTTATCCAGAACAGCCGGAACAGCCGACGCGTTTCGTCCACCAAAGGACTTCTTCAGGGCTGTAATAGATATATACAAAGACGTTTTTTTTAAAAAAACCTTATTTTAACAAAAGGACAAGACACAAGTGGACATTACAACAAAACACATATTATGCTTAAAGTTTTAGCTAAGCATTATCAGACGTCTCTATAAGTGTTCACTTAAAAGGGTTGTACACTCCAACACCAATGCAATCATAACATATTAGGTGTTGAACCATTGCATTCGGAAATTTATAATTGTACAAAATGACACAATAAAAAACATTCATAGATAAGTACATAAAATCAGTGTACATATAGTCATCTATGTGAGGCTTTTTGTCAATAGACATTTTTTGCGTGGGAGCACTCCTCTCGAGATGTTACAACATCAGCATGGTTAAGGGAACTCCCAACCCGAGATGGGATGACAAAGGGAAGGAACAAAAAACCCAAATGTGATCAGAAAAGTCTGAAAGTGGGGGAGGACGGGGAAGAAGAAGAGGGGAGGGAACGCAAAGAAGGGTCAATTATCAATATCACGTTTAATTATCTCAAAGCCCAAAATGGGCATGAAGAGAATATAAAATGTATACACACCAAAAAAGATTCTTCAGTGTGATGTGCAAGGTATTTTTCATAAATTGATCTTGATCTTGTAAAACCTCACAATTGCCAACGTCCACAGTATTGAGATTCAAGGTCAATATATCTAAGGAGACAAATATAATATATATGTGTCCACAATTAGGTCAAAGGCCTGATAGAAAAATAGAGAGTCAGCGTACAAACATGTAAGTCAAATGAACAGTACTCACTTTATATCAGAAATACAAGTGTCGCAAACGTTACAGCCAATTTATGTATAGTAGAAAACACGTCCAATTAAGAACGGGCAGTGAAGGCCAGTCAGATTCGATTATCGTCCAATAGGTTAAGCATATGTAGAAGGGTGAAGATACCTATAATAGAGAGGTGGACAACATGTATGTATCCCAAAGTGACCTTGGTTGTGAGTTTCCAAGCATAGGAAACTTAACAATCTTATCAATTGATAATGGTGCGTATAATCTAAATGGATTATTGTAATAAAGGAAACATTTGCCTCAAAATAAGAGGGGGGAAAAAGAAAAAGATAAACAAATGATCAAAAAGCGATCCCTAATATTGGGATTACCATCATAATATAATCTATGGGTTTAATACACGAAAAAGTGCGGTCCTAGTGCAACGGCCGCCATCTTGGAGTAGTCTGCAGCGCATTCTCAGTAAATACATATCCCATATTATGCTTGCATCTACCTACACCTTAGCGACTCTATTCTGAAGAGTTCAACAACAGTTGATGGAGGCCCACTATAGAAGCCAAAGGCCACAACCTATAAGCTTATATATGCTATAATATTCCTAAAAGTAGCACACTGAGAGGTTAGGGTTGTGTCATTACCTACATCAATATAAGGCATGAGAAAAAAAACCGGGGCATGTGGCTACACAACTGTAAACTCACTCATCTTTTTATTAGAAACATATAGATCGACCTAGGCTGATAAAGATTCACGTGGTGTTATTTATAGATGAAAAAGTGAAGAAATAAACCATCTCCTAGCCCACCAAGTATCCAGAAAACAGAAATTAAAACTCCAAAACCACCCTCTATCCAGTAAGTAGAGATAACAAGTGTCCATTGACAATCCAGCGCTTACCAAAAATTCGTATCTCCAGGGAGGGTCAAACATCCACCCATCCCATCAGGCAGCCGTGGGACCTCCAATGGGAGAGTCCCATATATATAGTACATCTAATTTGGCGAAAAAGGTTGCACCTGGTTCGGCCAAGTCCCACCCAAAATAGCGCAATGAAGGAAATGGTAACAAAATACCGTAAACATGGGCGCCATCTTTAAATAAACCGACCGTCAGTAGTTGGTGGTTTGTATGTATAGGAAAAGTATTGAGAGTCTAAATTCAGCACGAGTCCCCCCTCCACGGGGGACATTCCTATAAGAACGATGATTGAAAAACATTCGCGAGCCCCCAGCGTTTATGCCAGACATGTGTTAGGAGCCCCGTTAAAAAATAGGCATAACGCGGTATGATGAGTATATTTTGATAGAATGATGAAACCAGAAAAATAAGCGTGTAGGCGGAGACAAAACGGAAAAGAAAGGGATGGTAAAGATAAATATTTACACCACCTCAGTAAGCGCGATTCCCGGAGCCGAAGAGGTGTATTCTTTATTTGAGAGCCGCCATATTGGAATGGTTAAAGGGTATTGAGATGAACATGAATTCATAAGACAGCGCCGTCATTCAATGCGAAAAAAACCTCTGTCAAATAAACAGCATAGCGCGGTGTTGAGAATATATATAACACAACAAGAGAACCAGTAAACAACCGTATAGGCGCAGAAATTAAAGGAAATGAAATTGGATAGACCCTAGCATTGGAACCGCCTGATATAACGGCCGCCATATTGGAATAGTCAAACGTGTCATAAGGGTGTATATGTAACCCGTACTTTGTAACCCCTCCTAAGCCCCTCAGTAAGGCAATATCCATTTAGATGGGGATCATTTCAATCAATTCGTAATATATCCCTGAGAGAGGTGTGTTTGTAGGTCTATATTTAAGTTTATTGATTTAAACCATAATTATCAATGCATTGCTGTGCCATGGTATAAGGGCCAATACTTAGAACTGTTCAAAGGAACAATGTCAACAAGGATCACAAAAGGATAGAGGGAGTCCCAAAATGTGTTCAAAAAACATCCATAAGGATCGGAATGTTACCTCTTAACACAGAGTGAAGGCCCTCCATATGGGGGACGCAAATGAATTCATGTTGGAAAAAGTAATGAATCGATGAGAACACCAAAATACACAAGGGATGAAAGTTGGGACGAAAAAGGACACTGTAAAAGGGTCTGAGTATAAGCGCCCTAGCGGTGGAGAGGGGTAATAAAGATATATGAGGGGGTAAAAGTAAGGTTGCAAAAAACCAAAAAGACAGCCAAATTTCATCCTCTGTTAGCTCCATAACCCCAGAGACGCCAACCCCCAAACCAGCAGAGAATATCCAGACTTCGTCTTTTTTATTAGAAATGGAGAAGGTCAGGGTAGGGGGAAGGGCTATGGGAAAAGACATAAGACAAGAAGGGGTGGTAGGAGATGGCAGGAACAGCGCCTCAAACAAACCTGTAAACGAAATTCCAGAGAGGACAACCAGAACAAGGAAGGGAGGAATGAGGAAATAGGGGAATCAGGGATGAATAGGACTGATGAATTGAAAATTGTTAATCTCTCAAAAAAAGATCTCACTGATAATGAAATGTCGATTCTCGGTAAGGGACTTGGGTTTTGCCCGACACAAACAGGGAATGATGTTGACATTTTTGTTGATGTGTATAAATTTGTACGTCACCTGAAATTAAAAGATCATTTTGCAAACACTTTGCCTCCACGTGTGGAAACTAATTCTGAACAACCTCATGTTGAACAAACGGTTTCCGAATTTAATGCCCTCAAAGCTATGCTCTCGATTGAATTTGAGACAGAAATAGATACGGAGGATTTACGTATTGAACTAGACTTGACGGAAGATCTAAGTGTAAACAGCAACCTTAAAGAGAAATCTAAGTTCATACCAATAGGGACACATCCCAATATTGATATCTTTCATAGCAGGGTATGCCACTACTTACATAATATGAAGGCTACACACACCAAAAATAATACAACAACATTTAATCTATCTCTGGCCGAGAAACAGGCTCTCAAGGAACTAAAAGCAAATCCCACATTGGTCATTCGAGAGGCCGACAAAGGGGGCAATGTGGTCGTCATGGAAAAAACAGACTATATGAGTGAGATAGAGAGACAACTTTCGGATACAACATGTTACACGAGATTAACTGTTAACCCCATTAAACAACTGTGTGGTTATATCAACAACAGACTTTTCGAATGGCGGGAAATAGGGCTTCTGGATGAAAAGGAACATAGATATTTGTCAGTCGTGGAGCCCACATTTCCATGCATCTATGTCCTACCGAAGGTTCACAAGGGTGGTCCTTTTCCACCAGGGCGACCCATAATCGCTGGGATCAACTCCCCCACTGAGAGGCTGTCGCAATATGTGGATGGCTTTCTGCAACCCTTGGTACAGAGACTTCCGGCTTACATCAAGGACAGCAAAGACATTCTTTCCAAATTTGAGGGATTGGAGTGGCAGGATTCCATGACTTTTGTCACATTGGACGTAACCAGCCTCTATACCTGCATAAAGAAGGAGTTTGGTGTCAGGGCCTTGGAATTTTATTTGGGTCAGAGGACGGCTGACCACCTGGCTCACAATGACATGCTCATGGAGATGACAGATATAATTCTGTCCAAAAACTTTTTTCTCCATGACAACAGGTGGTATCAGCAGGTACAGGGCACAGCCATGGGGTCCAGGTTTGCGCCCGCTTATGCCGGCCTTTTCATGGGCTGGTATGAGCGGGTGCATGCCTGGGGTAGACACTCTGCCACATGGACTGAACATGTTTTGTTCTGGGGCAGGTACATCGACGATGTTATCATCATCTGGAATGGACCTGTCCCAGACCTCTTGGAATATTACACCTATCTTAATGATAACCCATACAATGTGAAGTTCACTTTAAATTGGAATAAGGAGAAAATAGATTTCTTAGACATCCAATTTTTCGTGAAGAACAATGTGATCCACAGCACAGTCCATCGAAAAAACACCGCCTGTAATAGTGTTTTACACTTTGAAAGCGCCCACCCCCGACACGTGGTAAATAATATCCCTTTCGGGGAGATGGTAAGAATGAGAAGGATCTGTAGCACCCAAGACTCTTTCATACACCACATTACAGAAACCAAGAAAAGATTCCTGGCTAGGGGTTATCCCGTGACCCTTATGAACAGAACAGAGAAGAGGGCACTGAACATTAAACGCGAGAGGACACTAGAAGAGAGAACTCCACGCACAAGGAGGGGGGAACACTTACCCGTGGCTTTGGTTACAGGGTATAACAGAGACAGCAGTAGGATCTATAATATCCTCCGCAAACATTGGAGACTTCTGGAGGATGTCCCGGGCCTCAGGGACTCGATCACACGAAACCCCAGAATCACTTACAGACGTGGTCAAAGCCTGAGAAATATGCTCTGCCCTAGCTTGATTAGGTCGTCGAATAATTCTAACTGGATGAGAGAGGGCCAAGGGGGTTTCTACACATGTACTAAATGTTGTGTCTGCAAAATAGGAAAAAATAGAATGCGTACTTTCCAATTTAACACTGAAAGGACATACGAGATCAGACACATCATAACATGTAGAACCACATTTGTAACATACATTCTAGGATGTCCCTGTAACAAAATATATGTGGGCAGTACCAAAAGGGAACTCAGGATCCGAATACAGGAACACCAAAGAGCAATAAACAACGGTGACTCCAGATACCCCCTTACTCTCCATTTCCAAGAAAAACTACACAAGTCCAATGAACTTTGGTTCCTTGGCATAGACCATATACCAGTGTCACCTCGAGGAGGAAACATGGAACTTGCCTTAAGAAGGAACGAGGCCGGCTGGATTTGTAAACTCCGCTGTGTCGAGATGGGACATAATAGTGAATCAGAGATGCACTATTTTCTCTAATGCCCTCAGACCTCTTATATACATTCTTGAGACACTCCTAACCCAGCATTACAAAAGACTATGGAACACACACTTGGGTATTATCATACTGGTTATATTTCCCCTTTATGATCAATGTAAGAGGGGTATATCCACATGTTTTCCTGCAGGGGTTTTGTGTCTGTGTTTCGAAAACCTGGATCTGATTTACAGTGTCAAGGGGCACCCCTCTTTATATGTTACATTCTCTGATCCAGACTGTAATTACAATTTGGCTGTCTTTTTGGTTTTTTGCAACCTTACTTTTACCCCCTCATATATCTTTATTACCCCTCTCCACCGCTAGGGCGCTTATACTCAGACCCTTTTACAGTGTCCTTTTTCGTCCCAACTTTCATCCCTTGTGTATTTTGGTGTTCTCATCGATTCATTACTTTTTCCAACATGAATTCATTTGCGTCCCCCATATGGAGGGCCTTCACTCTGTGTTAAGAGGTAACATTCCGATCCTTATGGATGTTTTTTGAACACATTTTGGGACTCCCGCTATCCTTTTGTGATCCTTGTTGACATTGTTCCTTTGAACAGTTCTAAGTATTGGCCCTTATACCATGGCACAGCAATGCATTGATAATTATGGTTTAAATCAATAAACTTAAATATAGACCTACAAACACACCTCTCTCAGGGATATATTACGAATTGATTGAAATGATCCCCATCTAAATGGATATTGCCTTACTGAGGGGCTTAGGAGGGGTTACAAAGTACGGGTTACATATACACCCTTATGACACGTTTGACTATTCCAATATGGCGGCCGTTATATCAGGCGGTTCCAATGCTAGGGTCTATCCAATTTCATTTCCTTTAATTTCTGCGCCTATACGGTTGTTTACTGGTTCTCTTGTTGTGTTATATATATTCTCAACACCGCGCTATGCTGTTTATTTGACAGAGGTTTTTTTCGCATTGAATGACGGCGCTGTCTTATGAATTCATGTTCATCTCAATACCCTTTAACCATTCCAATATGGCGGCTCTCAAATAAAGAATACACCTCTTCGGCTCCGGGAATCGCGCTTACTGAGGTGGTGTAAATATTTATCTTTACCATCCCTTTCTTTTCCGTTTTGTCTCCGCCTACACGCTTATTTTTCTGGTTTCATCATTCTATCAAAATATACTCATCATACCGCGTTATGCCTATTTTTTAACGGGGCTCCTAACACATGTCTGGCATAAACGCTGGGGGCTCGCGAATGTTTTTCAATCATCGTTCTTATAGGAATGTCCCCCGTGGAGGGGGGACTCGTGCTGAATTTAGACTCTCAATACTTTTCCTATACATACAAACCACCAACTACTGACGGTCGGTTTATTTAAAGATGGCGCCCATGTTTACGGTATTTTGTTACCATTTCCTTCATTGCGCTATTTTGGGTGGGACTTGGCCGAACCAGGTGCAACCTTTTTCGCCAAATTAGATGTACTATATATATGGGACTCTCCCATTGGAGGTCCCACGGCTGCCTGATGGGATGGGTGGATGTTTGACCCTCCCTGGAGATACGAATTTTTGGTAAGCGCTGGATTGTCAATGGACACTTGTTATCTCTACTTACTGGATAGAGGGTGGTTTTGGAGTTTTAATTTCTGTTTTCTGGATACTTGGTGGGCTAGGAGATGGTTTATTTCTTCACTTTTTCATCTATAAATAACACCACGTGAATCTTTATCAGCCTAGGTCGATCTATATGTTTCTAATAAAAAGATGAGTGAGTTTACAGTTGTGTAGCCACATGCCCCGGTTTTTTTTCTCATGCCTTATATTGATGTAGGTAATGACACAACCCTAACCTCTCAGTGTGCTACTTTTAGGAATATTATAGCATATATAAGCTTATAGGTTGTGGCCTTTGGCTTCTATAGTGGGCCTCCATCAACTGTTGTTGAACTCTTCAGAATAGAGTCGCTAAGGTGTAGGTAGATGCAAGCATAATATGGGATATGTATTTACTGAGAATGCGCTGCAGACTACTCCAAGATGGCGGCCGTTGCACTAGGACCGCACTTTTTCGTGTATTAAACCCATAGATTATATTATGATGGTAATCCCAATATTAGGGATCGCTTTTTGATCATTTGTTTATCTTTTTCTTTTTCCCCCCTCTTATTTTGAGGCAAATGTTTCCTTTATTACAATAATCCATTTAGATTATACGCACCATTATCAATTGATAAGATTGTTAAGTTTCCTATGCTTGGAAACTCACAACCAAGGTCACTTTGGGATACATACATGTTGTCCACCTCTCTATTATAGGTATCTTCACCCTTCTACATATGCTTAACCTATTGGACGATAATCGAATCTGACTGGCCTTCACTGCCCGTTCTTAATTGGACGTGTTTTCTACTATACATAAATTGGCTGTAACGTTTGCGACACTTGTATTTCTGATATAAAGTGAGTACTGTTCATTTGACTTACATGTTTGTACGCTGACTCTCTATTTTTCTATCAGGCCTTTGACCTAATTGTGGACACATATATATTATATTTGTCTCCTTAGATATATTGACCTTGAATCTCAATACTGTGGACGTTGGCAATTGTGAGGTTTTACAAGATCAAGATCAATTTATGAAAAATACCTTGCACATCACACTGAAGAATCTTTTTTGGTGTGTATACATTTTATATTCTCTTCATGCCCATTTTGGGCTTTGAGATAATTAAACGTGATATTGATAATTGACCCTTCTTTGCGTTCCCTCCCCTCTTCTTCTTCCCCGTCCTCCCCCACTTTCAGACTTTTCTGATCACATTTGGGTTTTTTGTTCCTTCCCTTTGTCATCCCATCTCGGGTTGGGAGTTCCCTTAACCATGCTGATGTTGTAACATCTCGAGAGGAGTGCTCCCACGCAAAAAATGTCTATTGACAAAAAGCCTCACATAGATGACTATATGTACACTGATTTTATGTACTTATCTATGAATGTTTTTTATTGTGTCATTTTGTACAATTATAAATTTCCGAATGCAATGGTTCAACACCTAATATGTTATGATTGCATTGGTGTTGGAGTGTACAACCCTTTTAAGTGAACACTTATAGAGACGTCTGATAATGCTTAGCTAAAACTTTAAGCATAATATGTGTTTTGTTGTAATGTCCACTTGTGTCTTGTCCTTTTGTTAAAATAAGGTTTTTTTTAAAAAAACGTCTTTGTATATATCTATTACAGCCCTGAAGAAGTCCTTTGGTGGACGAAACGCGTCGGCTGTTCCGGCTGTTCTGGATAACTTTGAGTTTTAAAGTGTGAAATCTATCAAAGAATAAAAGTGAATCTTTTGTAAAAACATAAAAACTGCTTATGAATTTGATTTTGATTTAATCTATAGTTTTAAAAGTGGTGCATTTGGTTTGGTAATTGTACATGTATTTTCCAGCTTCTGGAACGACATTGTGCTGGCGGGTGTCCACCAAGTTTGCACACTTGCGGTGATTAGATTATTTCACCATAACCGACATTGGGTAATTTTCAAATCCGGTGCTGTCCTAGAGGGCCACCGCTAGCTTTGTGTTTGATGATACCCAATCAGAAATAGGTAGACACAGTATAACGCGAGGGCCACCTTGATAAGGGCCTAGGTGCGCAGTGTTCTGGAGAGGAAAAAGGTAAGGAAACACTGAAAACGCGCGGAAAATAGCGGGAGGCATAATGACGCAGAGTAACGTGCGGAGGCGCAAGTTAGCCAATGGGATATAAAGGGAGGGCCAAGGATATGATTGAACTCTAGCCCGTATGAAGCCAGTATGGCGCAGCGAAGGGCGTGTAGCAAGATTAACAATTGAGTCAAAAACGGGGGGTATAAGATGCCCACTGTTCCGGAGACGAAGGATACATGGAAAAATCAAATAACTACGAAAAGAGCGATGATGAAAGTAGCGCAGATTAACTTGTGATGGGGCAAGTGTGCAGCTGGAATATGAGGGGACGGCCAGGGACGTGACTAAAAGAGTGCCTAAGTGAAGCCGGCATGACGTAGCAATGGATGTGTAACCTTAGTGAAAACGGTCTTGAAAAGAAATAGAAATAAAGAAATAAAGCACGATGCGTCCGGTTGAGAAAGAAAAAAATAAATAAAATATAAAAAGCATGTGAAAGCATGAGTAATGGTGGCGAACACATGATGGTACGGGCATGGGGGGGGGAGAGAACGGAACCAGGTATAGCGTGAGCAAGTGGGAGGCCGGTAGCAAGTGTAAAATAGAATAAGGTAAAGAGAACGGTAATTAAAAGAAAGCGGTGAGAGATGGATCGTAGCGGAAGTAAATAGTGGCTATAATGCGCGTGAGTCCAAGTCTAAGTTGAGAGCGGGGTGTGGGATAGACAGTCACGGCAAACAAATACAGCGTTAGACATACCTGTGAGGCAAGTTCAGAAGGACGCGTGTCTCGACGGCGGGTCGCGGAGAATAAGTAGGAGTGAAATGAAATGGAAACGAGCACGTATGCAAGTCTCTGCGTGGGCGGGGCCGAGGGTGCGTCAGGTAGTGCAGTTGTGAGTCGAGATGCTGATGTATCTCGATCTCTGAGTTTGATGGTCAGGAATGGCAGAGTCAGCACTGGTGCAAGCGCTGTCTGTGAACAGTCGCCGGCATCCAATGGAACTGGGTTACGCTGCCATGGGGGCAGAGTCAGCACTGGTTCCAAGGCTGTATAGGAAAACATGCTGAATAGACGCATAAGAGTTGGAAACAATCAGCCATGGCCTAATACTGATATGGAAGAAAAAACAGGTGATGGAAAGAAGGCTTAAAATGTCACATACATGAACATATAGGGTAACGCAAGAAAGAGATATCATAAAAGGAGTAGTATACTAAAGGTAAAAAGACCATCAGGAAACGATGACTCTTGAGGATAAATACTTGAAAGATACAGCAATCATGGCCCTATCATAAGGGAACATACAGCAAGCATGATTAAAAGGCAGTATGACTGAGTTACAGAAAATAATGAAACTCGTGATCAGAATTATGTCCCCTGTTTACCGCGTCAAGTCTACATATCCATTTACATTCTGTTCTTCTTAGTGGCAGTTCTCTATTGCCACCCCTGTTGTTTGGTGGGATGTGATCTATCCCTAGGAAACCAAATTTAATGGGTCCTGTATGTGTGTTGCGGTAGTGTTCTGTCATGGGGTACCGGTCATCGTTATTGATAAGTGCTCTGCGGTGTTCCTGAATTCTGGTCTTGAGGTTGCGGGTTGTGCTTCCTACATAGATGATACCACACGGGCATTCTAGGATGTATACAACAAATTGTGTGTTGCAAGTAATGTGATGCCTGATTCTGTGTATGCCACTTAAGTTGTAATTAAAGTGTTTGCTTTTATTAAGTCCCAGGCAACAGACATTACAGTTGGTACATGTGAAGAAACCCTCTGGTGGATGTGGTAACCAGGTGGAGGTGTTGGCATTTTTTGTGGTGACATAGCTGGGGCATAGTGAGTTTCTTAGAGTGCGCCCTCTCCTGAAAATCAAAGATGGACGGTCACTAATGAGGGTGCGTAGGGTGGGAATTTCAACCAACAAATGCCAATGTTTCCTGAATGCCTTGAATATTTTGTCACTATGCGATGTGTAGTTGGTGAAAAAGGATACCCTTTCATTCATGGATTTATCGTCATGTGTAGGTGCCCTATGTGGGTTTTTAGTAGTTAACGTCTCTGCCCTGGGTAATGCAAGTACTCTTTTCTCAGCCTTATCAATAGTTTTTTTGTCATAACCCCTGGATGTGAAACGTGCTTTCATGTCCGCAATGTTGTTCCTGAAGCTCCCTTCCTCACTGCATATACGACGCGCCCTTACCATTTCCCCGTAGGGGATGTTGGTAATAACAGATTTAGCATGGGCCCTGTCCGCGTGTAGGATACTATTGCATGATGTAGGTTTACGGTACAAGGAGCTATGGATTACACCTTCTTTTATGCAGAAATGGATATTGAGGAACTCAATTTGTGTAGGGTGGTTCTGCATAGTGAGTTGAATATTGAAGGGATTCTCGTTTAGGTAATGTAAGTAGTCATGTAAAAGTGTCATGGACCTTGACCAGATGCAGATGATGTCATCTATGTACCTCCCCCAAAACACGATGTGTTGGGTCCAGGGGGAGGCACATCTTGCCCATGCGTGTTCTTTCTCGTACCAGCCCATAAAGAGCCTGGCATACGAGGGCGCAAATCTAGAACCCATCGCGGTTCCTCGTAATTGGTGGTACCATCTCTCATTATGTTTGAAAAAATTGTTGGTGAGAATAAGCTCAATCATATCCATAATCATGTTGTTGTACGAAAAATGTTCTGCCCCTTCAGTGTCTAGATAATGGCGAGTGGCAAGCATGCCGTACTGCTTTTCAATGCATGTGTATAGTCCGACTACATCCAGAGTTACAAAACTAAGTTCCTCAGACCAAGTGAAACCATCCAGTTTACCTAGGACATCATTGCTGTCTTTGAGATATGAGGGCAGGTTGGTGACATGTTTTTGAAGTGCAAGATCTACAAACTGGGATAGCTTCTCTGTGGGGGAGCCCACCCCGGAAATGATGGGTCTACCGGGAGGGAAAGAACCCCCCTTGTGTACCTTGGGCAGGATATAAATGCAAGGGAAGCGTGCATTATTGACACGTAGGTATCTGTATTCATGATCTGTTAGTAAGCACTCTTCTTTCCATACTAAGAGTTTACCGTTGATGGGGGTTTGTAGTGTGTCAGTGGGATTGTGTGAAACAGGTTCATAGCAAAGGGGGTCATTGAGCTGTCTTGAGATTTCCCCCATGTAGTCTTTTGTATTCATAACCACAACATTGCCCCCCTTGTCTGCTTCTCTAATGACGATGTTAGTATCCTTTTGCAGTCTCAGGAGTGCCTCTCTCTCTTCTCAGGGCAGGTTAGGGAATGGGTGTTGTGTAGGGGTGGGCGGAATTTGCGAAAGCGACTTTCGCAAATTATCGCGAAAATGGTAAAAATCTCCGCAAACAAGCGGAAATATCGCGAAGATGCGAAAGTTTTTTTCCGGCATGTTCGCGAGATTTTCTGCATGGTTGCGGGTCGCCAACTTACCCATGTGGTTGCTTGCGGGTGCGGCCATCTTGTTTTAGTTGTCTCGTGGTGCATGATCGCGAGAAAAAAGACGTGATCGCGCGATGCATGACGTCACTGCGGACGCGAACTGTCGCGAGACAGCGCAAATGGCTAAAACAATACAACATCTCATGGAGAACGCGACCGGATCGGGAAAACTTGTTGGCGAACGCGGGGATTCAGGTAAGGCGATCGCGCGCGCGCGAGAATGTATTATTTTACAGCGCGAGCAAGAACCAAATTATCGCAAAGCTGCGGAATGCGGAAATTTTGACATTTCCGCGCTCTCCGCGGAACACGGAAATGCCAAATTATCGCAAATTCCGCGAACGGAACGGAAATTTTGCCCAGGCCTAGTGTTGTGCATATTTGTTAGGAGTTTCTAGTTTCCTAAGTTCCTGTATGATCAAAGTACTAAATTTGTCAATGTTGGCATGAAAACCCCCAGGAGGGATAAACTTGGATTTGCACCTTAGGCCTGTGTCCCTATTATAGTCTTCTTGAATATTCGGGTCATCAAGGATGTCCTGTATATTACGAGGTTCATCCGATTCTATGGCCAACAGTGTTTGTACCCCTCGTATGTCTCCAATAGTGCGATCAGATAGTGTAGTGGGTACAATGTTAACATTATTAACAACACGTCTGTTTTGTTGCTGTGAGAAAAATTATTTTAATTTAAGTGTTCTAATAAACTTGTACAGATCAATGTGCACATCGACAAGATCACCCTGTTGGGTGGGACGTAAACCTAAGCCCATTTTCAGAACATTACATTCATGTTCGTCAAGCGGTCTGTTGGAGAGATTAATGATCTGTAACTCCGAGTTAGAAGGGCTCGCTGGTGTGGGTCCTGTGGTTCCCCCAGTGGTGGGAGCCTCAGGTTGCCCTGTAGTGTAGGTGATCACTTGGTTTTCTTGGAGCGGAGGGACATTGTATGATTGTCTGTTCTTCCTCCCTGTCCTCCCACCTCGTCTGGTTTTTTTATATTCCTTGTGTACTGTCTCTCGCCTATGCGCAATCTTTCCATTTCCCTTTGGAAGTTGGATGTACCCTCTTCTAAAGGGATAGGTTGTTGTCCTGTGCTGGATGTGGTGCTTTCATTGGATGCCAGTGAGCTACTACTGCCAGATTTAGTTTCAAGGCTAATTTCTCTGGCTCTTTTTCTGTCATCGCTACTTGTGGGGTTGTCGTATTTTTTGGCAAAAGTATAAATTCTGCCGTCCCTGTAATCACGGTCATCTCTCTTGATTTTTCCCATTTTCTTATCCCTGAGGTATTGCTGGTGCTCATCAATGACTTCATTGAGTATGGCATAATTTTTCTCAACCAAGTCATGACAGTTCAAGGAGGCAATTTGTTTCTCGATCTCCTCAATTTCTGCCTGTCATTTCTGGCCCTTTTCGGCAGCGTGTTTTACGAGGATTTTCATCATGGTGAAGGATGATTCCTTGAGATTGCGTTCCCATTCTTCCAACAGGCCCCCGCTGAGGTCCTCAAATGTTGGAAAAATGAGGATTCTGAGGCCTCTGGGGATTTTATCATTGTCCATGTATTGCTGGAGGGTCCTTCCGTCCCACCAGCGGGCCAGTTCTTGTTTTTTTATTATTTCCAGACGAATGAAACGGGATTTTAATCCGGAGTTATGTTGTTCCGTAGGTTGTGCAGATGTCGATGCACTGAACCCCTTCCCAAAGAGGTCTTGCGCTATCTCCTCTCGTCGGTCGATTAGTTTAGACATTTTCTTTGAGGGATAATCGGGTGTGCTGGTCGGTCCAGTAAGTATGAGTTTAGAGATCCAGACAACGACGGACACATGGGCTGCACTACCCTATGTAATTCCCTTAATACAGCTTAGTAATTAGATGTGAGCGTGCACAACACAAACTCCAGCACTCGCCGTTGAGGAGTGCCAACTGCTTGGCAGTAAACTGAAGGAACAGGTTGGTGGAGTGGTGCACAGCTTAATATTATGACAATGATGGTCAATAAATCAATAAGTCTTGGTGGGTGATAAGTCTTGTTTATTTCACAAGACATAGATTGCCAGCCAACGCGTTTCGTTCATAGAATGAACTTCTTCAGGGCTGTAAATTATAATGAAAACAAATAAATGGTGTACACCAAACAAACAAATATATACACGTCTGGTAATGCGTACAAATTGGTGACACAGAAGTTTGTATGGAGAGAGGTAAAAGTGATGTGAGTTTGGGAAAGAAATGTGTTGGGTGGTGAAAGGGGTGATCTAGGTGAACGAGTGACAAGTATATACTGAGAGTGGAGTAGGTTGGGGAGGGATGAACGGGAATATAAAAAGTAACCAAGAAAGGACTGGAACCAAAAAGAGTGACACACTGTAGTGTGTAATTGAGAAAAAAGGTTTTCTTAAAAATACTTGATAATTTTAAGATGCAATAAAAGATTGAATATTTTAACCGAATCTCCAAGGCCAAAGAAACCAGAGAAAGGTACACAAAGGGGTGTGTTAATACAAAATATCTTGGAACAGGATAATATTTACAGTACAAAAGAGGGTTAGGCATTTTAGTCATTTAGGTCAAAACCCTAAGAAAACAAATACTGTACGAGGAGAAATCAACTGATAATGCAAAAAATATATAAGTTAGACTCCAGTGACACAAAAATAAATGAGGATATGCGACCCAGAAACGCTGGGTTACTGTACATCAGTGTTCCCTGTCCATAAATTGATAGATATGAGAACATTTAAACATGTGTTTGTAATGTATAAATGGCCATGATAATAAAAAACAGTTATAAATGAAGCAATAGGAGGGGTTCCCCCTCTTATTTTTGTCATGAATGTACATAGAAAATAACCCAAATTGTGCTGCGCCCGAGACTATATGTAGATGTAAGATAAACATGACTGAAAAAATAGTAACATTGGATAAACATGACTGAAAAAATAGTAACATTGGATAAAAAAAAAACATCGGATAAAAAACATGAACAAAAACAATACAGTCACATCAAAAAAGCCCCATTAGGCCCCCTCTCCCCTTAGCATAATTTATCAAACAAATCAATCCATTGCTGCTGTGCCCAAAGAGATAGAGAGTACATGTACATACCAAATGTGGGCGCTCTTGCGAAATCCCAATCAGAAATAGGTAGACACAGTATAACGCGAGGGCCACCTTGATAAGGGCCTAGGTGCGCAGTGTTCTGGAGAGGAAAAAGGTAAGGAAACACTGAAAACGCGCGGAAAATAGCGGGAGGCATAATGACGCAGAGTAACGTGCGGAGGCGCAAGTTAGCCAATGGGCTATAAAGGGAGGGCCAAGGACATGATTGAACTCTAGCCCGTATGAAGCCAGTATGGCGCAGCGAAGGGCGTGTAGCAAGATTAACAATTGAGTCAAAAACGGGGGGTATAAGATGCCCACTGTTCCGGAGAGGAAGGATACATGGAAAAATCAAATAACTACGAAAAGAGCGATGATCAAAGTAGCGCAGATTAACTTGTAAGGGGGCAAGTGTGCAGCTGGAATATGAGGGGACGGCCAGGGACATGACTAAAAGAGTGCCTAAGTGAAGCCGGCATGACGTAGCAATGGATGTGTAACCTTAGTGAAAACGGTCTTGAAAAGAAATAGAAATAAAGAAATA
This sequence comes from Triturus cristatus, assembly GCF_964204655.1. NCBI lineage: Eukaryota > Metazoa > Chordata > Amphibia > Caudata > Salamandridae > Triturus > Triturus cristatus. The sequence continues at coordinate 850,430,371 of NC_140590.1, forward strand.
AAGCACGATGCGTCCGGTTGAGAAAGAAAAAAATAAATAAAATATAAAAAGCATGTGAAAGCATGAGTAATAGTGGCGAACACATGATGGTACGGGCATGGGGGGGAGAGAACGGAACCAGGTATAGCGTGAGCAAGTGGGCGGCCGGTAGCAAGTGTAAAATAGAATAAGGTAAAGAGAACGGTAATTAAAAGAAAGCGGTGAGAGATGGATCGTAGCGGAAGTAAATAGTGGCTATAAAGCGTGTGAGTCCAAGTCTAAGTTGAGAGCGGGGTGTGGGATAGACAGTTACGGCAAACAAATACAGCGTTAGACATGCCTGTGAGGCAAGTTCAGAAGGACGCGTTCCTTAACTAAAGTTTCAGTGCAGTGTCTCGACGGCGGGTCGCGGGAGAATAAGTAGGAGTGAAATGAAATGGAAACGAGCACGTATGCACGTCTCTGCGTGGGCGGGACCGAGGGTGCGTCAGGTAGTGCAGTTGTGAGTCGAGATGCTGATGTATCTCGATCTCTGAGTTTGATGGTCAGGAATGGCAGAGTCAGCACTGGTGCAAGCGCTGTCTGTGAACAGTCGCCGGCATCCAATGGAACTGGGTTACGCTGCCATGGGGGCAGAGTCAGCACTGGTTCTAAGGCTGTATAGGGAAACATGCTGAATAGACGCATAAGAGTTGGAAACAATCAGCCGTGGCCTAATACTGATATGGAAGAAAAAACAGGTGATGGAAAGAAGGCTTAAAATGTCACATACATAAACATATAGAGTAACGCAAGAAAGAGATATCATAAAAGGAGTAGTATACTAAAGGTAAAAAGACCATCAGGAAAAGATGACTCTTGAGGATAAATACTTGAAAGATACAGCAATCATGGCCCTATCATAAGGGAACATACAGCAAGCATGATTAAAAGGCAGTATGACTGAGTTACAGAAAATAATGAAACTCGTGATCAGAATTATGTCCCCTGTTTACCGTGTCAAGTCTACATATCCATTTACATTCTGTTCTTCTTAGTGACAGTTCTCTATTGCCACCCCTGTTGTTTGGTGGGATGTGATCTATCCCTAGGAAACCAAATTTAATGGGTCCTGTATGTGTGTTGCGGTAGTGTTCTGTCATGGGGTACCGGTCATCGTTATTGATAAGTGCTCTGCGGTGTTCCTGAATTCTGGTCTTGAGGTTGCGGGTTGTGCTTCCTACATAGATGATCCCACACGGGCATTCTAGGATGTATACAACAAATTGTGTGTTGCAAGTAATGTGATGCCTGATTCTGTGTATGCCACTTGAGTTGTAATTAAAGTGTTTTCTTTTATTAAGTCCCAGGCAACAGACATTACAGTTGGTACATGTGAAGAAACCCTCTGGTGGATGTGGTAACCAAGTGGAGGTGTTGGCATTTTTTGTGGTGACATAGCTGGGGCATAGTGAGTTTCTTAGAGTGCGCCCTCTCCTGAAAATCAAAGATGGACGGTCACTAATGAGGGTGCGTAGGGTGGGAATTTCAACCAACAAATGCCAATGTTTCCTGAATGCCTTGAATATTTTGTCACTATGCGATGTGTAGTTGGTGAAAAAGGATACCCTTTCATTCATGGATTTATCGCCTTGTGTAGGTGCCCTATGTGGGATTTTAGTAGTTAACGTCTCTGCCCTGGGTAATGCAAGTACTCTTTGCTCAGCCTTATCAATAGTTTTTTTGTCATAAACCCTGGATGTGAAACGTGCTTTCATGTCCGCAATGTTGTTCCTGAAGCTCCCTTCCTCACTGCATATACGACGCGCCCTTACCATTTCCCCGTAGGGGATGTTGGTAATAACAGATTTAGCATGGGCACTGTCCGCGTGTAGGATACTATTGCATGATGTAGGTTTACGGTACAAGGAGCTATGGATTACACCTTCTTTTATGCAGAAGTGGATATCGAGGAACTCAATTTGTGTAGGGTGGTTCTGCACTCCTACTTATTCTCCCGCGACCCGCCGTCGAGACACTGCACTGATACTTTCGTTAAGGAACGCGTCCTTCTGAACTTGCCTCACAGGTATGTCTAACGCTGTATTTGTTTGCCGTAACTGTCTATCCCACACCCGCTCTCAACTTAGACTTGGACTCACACGCATTATAGCCACTATTTACTTCCGCTACGATCCATCTCTCACCGCTTTCTTTTAATTACCGTTCTCTTTATCTTATTCTATTTTACACTTGCTACCGGCCGCCCACTTGCTCACGCTATACCTGGTTCCGTTCTCTCCCCCCCCCATGCCCGTACCATCATGTGTTCGCCACCATTACTCATGCTTTCACATGCTTTTTATATTTTATTTATTTTTTTCTTTCTCAACCGGACGCATCGTGCTTTATTTCTTTATTCCTATTTCTTTTCAAGACCGTTTTCACTAAGGTTACACATCCATTGCTACGTCATGCCGGCTTCACTTAGGCACTCTTTTAGTCATGTCCCTGGCCGTCCCCTCATATTCCTGCTGCACACTTGCCCCCTCACAAGTTAATCTGCGCTACTTTGATCATCGCTCTTTTCGTAGTTATTTGATTTTTCCATGTATCCTTCCTCTCCGGAACAGTGGGCATCTTATACCCCCCGTTTTTGACTCAATTGTTAATCTTGCTACACGCCCTTCGCTGCGCCATACTGGCTTCATACGGGCTAGAGTTCAATCATGTCCTTGGCCCTCCCTTTATATCCCATTGGCTAACTTGCGCCTCCGCACGTTACTCTGCGTCATTATGCCTCCCGCTATTTTCCGCGTGTTTTCAGTATTTCCTTACCTTTTTCCTCTCCAGAACACTGCGCACCTAGGCCCTTATCAAGGTGGCCCTCGCGTTATACTGTGTCTACCTATTTCTGATTGGGATTTCGCAAGAGCGCCCACATTTGGTATGTACATGTACTCTCTATCTCTTTGGGCACAGCAGCAATGGATTCATTTGTTTGATAAATTATGCTAAGGGGAGAGGGGGCCTAATGGGGCTTTTTTGATGTGACTGTATTGTTTTTGTTCATGTTTTTTATCCAATGTTTTTTTTTTATCCAATGTTACTATTTTTTCAGTCATGTTTATCCAATGTTACTATTTCTTCAGTCATGTTTAACTTACATCTACATATAGTGTCGGGCACAGCACAATTTGGGTTATTTTCTATGTACATTCATGACAAAAATAAGAGGGGGAACCTACCCGGATGTTTAGGATTTTTAGTGCTTCATTTATAACTGTTTTTTATTATCATGCCATTTATACATTACAAACACATGTTTAAATGTTCTCATATCTATCAATTTATGGACAGGGAACACTGATGTACAGTAACCCAGCGTTTCTGGGTCGCATTTCCTCATTTATTTTTGTGTCACCGGAGTCTAACTTATATATTTTTTGCATTATCAGTTGATTTGTCCTCGTACAGTATTTGTTTTCTTAGGGTTTTGACCTAAATGACTAAAATGCCTAACCCTCTTTTGTACTGTAAATATTATCCTGTTCCAAGATATTTTGTATTAACACACCCCTTTGTGTACCTTTCTCTGGTTTCTTTGGCCTTGGAGATTTGGTTAAAATATTCAATCTTTTTTTGCATCTTAAAATTATCAAGTATTTTTAAGAAAACCTTTTTTCTCAATTACACACTACAGTGTGTCACTCTTTTTGGTTCCAGTCCCTTCTTGGTTACTTTTTATATTCCCGTTCATCCCTCCCCAACCTACTCCACTCTCAGTATATACTTGTCACTCGTTCACCTAGATCACCCCTTCCACCACCCAACACATTTCTTACCCAAACTCACATCCTTTTTACCTCTCTCCATACTCACTTCTGTGTCACCAATTTGTATGCATTACCAGACGTGTATATATTTGTTTGTTTGGTGCACACCATTTATTTGTTTTCATTATAATTTACAGCCCTGAAGAAGTTCATTCTATGAACGAAACACGTTGGCTGGCAATCTATGTCTTGTGAAATAAACAAGACTTATCACCCACCAAGACTTATTGATTTATTGACCATCATTTTCATAATATTAAACTGTGCACCACTCCACCAACCTGTTCCATTCTTCTGGGGCACTGTCCATCTTGAGGGCCAACTCATAGGTAGAAAACTACTTGTTAATATCATCTCTTATCAAATAGCTGGGCACTAGATCTTTTAGGATGTAGACCTTCCTGTCCCACTTAGGCCCTGCCGGTATGCTACCCTCATTGATGTGGAGTTCTGTTTGACATGCATTAATTTCCAGCTCTGTCATGCTCATTTCATGAGCCAGAATGTATTTCTTTACCTCCAAGGCTCTCTCAGACTTCTTTTGCTTGATCTCCTTCTTAAGGTTGGTCATCTGCAGCCTAAATTCTCTGTCAGCTTTCTTGTCCACTGGTTTCTCTCAGCACAAACCTCGGGAGGACATAGTGCTTTCTGCTTTGGGAAGGATCCCCAATTCTGGAGGCAAGACATCCCCCTCCCCTGTGTGCTGCATCTCAGGACCTGCTCACACATCCTCTGCTTTTCCCTCCATATCATCTTCCTCATTGCTTTGCTATGCTAGGGATTTGTAATGAGCATGGCTACCCATCAGGCTTCCTAGCACTGAAGATCAAGTCTGTCGCATAGATGGTCAAGCAAGCCACTTATTCAAAAAGATGAGTTTTTAGTAATTTCCTACATTTTGTTTCTTCCTGAGTCATCCTCAAGGATAGAGGCAGTGAATTCGAGAGCCTTGGTGCCAGGTAGGCGAACAAATACCCACCACTCCTGGATTTCTTTATTTTTGGCACAGTAAACAGTCTCTGATCTGCAGAGCATAGTGATCTTTTGGTGTTATAGGGAGTTAGCAGCCGTTTGATTGAAGGAAAACTGTTGTTATGTATCACTCGGTGGGCAAGACAGAGAGACTTAAATTTGATTCTCTTATGAACTGGCAGCTAATGTAACCCTGCCAAAGAGGATGAAACAGAGTGATGCTCAGAAATATTTAGAAGAATGCAGGCTGAAGCATCCTGAACAATCTGATGGTGCTTGTTCACATACAAAGGACTTCTCAGATAAACTGAGCTGCAATAATTAAGGTGGGGGAGCACTGAGTCCTGGACTATTGTTCTTCAAGTGGCCTGGTGAAGTAATCTCAAAACCTTTCTTAATGTCCTGAGTTAAACAAAGCAGCTGGCGGCTAGTTTCATGACTTGGACCTCCATGGCAAGATGACGATCAATCCAGAAGCCCAGACTTTTTATTATAGTTTTTGGGAGGGTTGATCTCCTGAATATTTGGGCCAGTGTAATTTATTCCAGAGGGAGGAGTTGTGCCAACCACCAACACCTCTTTCTTGTCTCCAATAAGTGTAAAATTTTTACTGGACACCCAGTCCGTAACATCTCTGAGACAATTGTTAAATTGGGTGGAGAGCGCTATTGTATCAACTGTAGGGGAGATGGTTATCTCGGTATCATCAGTATATGATACCATTGACCAGACCCCCCAGGATATAGCGGCATGGATTCGCAAATTTAGCCGCACAAATATGGAAATTTAGCGGCACAAATATGGAAATTTAGCGGCATTTTTGAGGCACTTTATTTTACTCATAATCATTCATTTTCAGCCTTAAATCAATGGAAACTCTTTTAGCAGAGTATTCCACTTTGAATAGGGAACCTGGAATATGGAACAGAGGAAGCAGCCCACAGGTGAAGGCTGTTATCCTTTGGAAATGCAATTCTCCATTTGCTTTAGTATAGGTTGGTAGCAGTTATCACACCGGTGTTTGGCACATCCTTAACCCTTTTCTCGCCTGAAAGTCTGAGGGCGGCTGGACACCGCTTTCTTGGACAAGCCATGGCCCTTTGAGCAGGACCGAGAAGGTCCACTGTGAGAAAAATAACTGGCTTTATTAGTATGCAAACCTTTTGAAATCCTACCACTGCCCATTTATTTTAAACTTCGAAATGATTCTGTTTTCTTCTTCCCACATCCTAAAGCTAACTTCCTGATTTGCAGAAGGGAAGAATATTTGTTAAAAATCCTCTCACGTTTGCCTCAATTTGTAACAAGCTAATATACAGAATTTAGCACACAATCCCTGGTATCCCCTAGTTTTACTGCAGAATAACTAAAGACATGTTATCTCTGCCCAGGATCGATAGGTGAGTGAGCCAATAAATTAACCACAAGTTGAGCTAAGGGTCAGTCTTGGCTCGAAGAGTCCATGCACGAGCCAAGCCTTGAAAATGTTTGGCACGTAAAAATATATTCTCAATCAATCAAATATAGTTCGTTTTGGGACAAAACCCATAAAACCATATCAGTAAAATAAAAAAAAATAAAACACACATGCTAGACATAAATAAATATGGCACTTAAAAGTCAACCTCTAAATTAATGTTATATAAATAAATTAAGATTATAATTTTAACATCATGTCAAGGAAACGGGAAATGAGTAGGTACGGGGGCACTCTTAATATTTTAAATGGTATTAATCAGGGTCTCCGTGATAGGTCAGAGGCGCTGGCGATAGCCCACAGGTCAGCACCACACAGAGTTGCTCTTTGCCCTTGTGCTTTACATGCCTTCAAGGCCTTTTGGATCAGTTCCTTTATTTATATTGGATCAGGATCCTGCAGAGTAGAAAGTGCTCCCGGTTTGCTGGACCATCAGATGTCTTGAGTAGATCAGATGCTGCCTCCACCTCACAGAAGTGTATGGACAGCAGGTGACCTGATTGAGGGGAGAAGAGTTTAATGGGGAGTTGTTTTCGATACCCCTGTGGGCAGGTGCGCAACACCCATTGGACGCAAAGGGCTTCAGCCCCCCCCCCGTCGTGTGTGGCAGCCCGGACAGCTTCCCGGACACACACACAGCCGCACCCGAGCACTTCACAGGTCTTTTAAAGACCATTTGCATGTTAATGAGGCCTCGCTGTTGTTTCACCCCTTCTAAGAGCCCCTGCAGCTCCACTCTACCTATTGCTTAAATATTCAGCCCCACACCCCTGAAGTTTTTTCTTAGCCCCCCCCCCCGAAATTTGGCTCTAGTTGCGCCTCTGCCTGTGGGGGCAGAACATCATCAACTACGGGATTAGGTTCAGGGGTTGTACATTGCCGATTTCGCAGGCACTTTTGTAAAAATTGCGACATTTTTACAAAAGTGCCGATTTCGCGGCAAGCCGCGAAATCGCGGAATCCTGGAGGGTCTGGTTGACAAAGCATGTCCCATTATAATGTCTGCCAGTGGTTGAACATAAAGATTAAACAGGGTGGGACCAAGGATGAGCCGTGTGGGACCCCATAATCCAAGGCAAGCATTTTCGGACAAAATGTTTTCTCCCAGACCTGGAAACTTCTGTTTTGTAACAATGAGGCTAACCCTTTGAGTGCGTTACTCACAATACCGAGCTTCTTCTAGTCTCCCGATAAGGGTTGGATGAGATGTTGTATTGAATGCGGCACTTCGATCAAGGAATATAACTATAGCTGACTCGTTTGTGTGAAGGATTGTTTTGAGTTCATCAGTAACGGCTAACAGAGCCATCTCAGTACTGGTGCCTGCTTGAAAACCTGTTTGGGTGTAATGGAGAATATCTTGATTCTCCAGAAATAAAAATAGGTTTTTATTAACGAGTTACTCTAAAATTTTACTCATGATTAGAAGCAGAGAATTTGGTCTATAACTTTCCGGAATTGATGGATCTAGTGAGGGTTTTAAAAAAAATGGTTTTAGCATGGCGTGTTTTCATGCCGCGGTACTTCACCACTATTTCGAGATTGATTATTTTCACCAAGACTATACACATGACTTTTCCACTTTTCAGAAGAATATTGGGGGTGCGGAATTCAAAGGGATCCTGACTTAATTGATGTAAGTAAACTTTCAATTTCTTCTGTTTTAATCTTTGAGAAGGAAGTCAAATGCGACTTAGCCTGTTCTAGCTGGGGATGTAGGGTATACATAGGATTTTATAATACTGCAGATGGTAGGATTGCATATATTTTATTATCTTTCTCCTGATCATCATCCTCTTTCTGGTCATTTGTCCGATTGGTGAACCTCTGCCCAGGTCCTCTGAGCTTTCTGAAGCTCCAACATTTTGATGCCTTTTTTGTTTGCCAATCCTCTTTCCAAACAGAACTCCTTGAGCTCGACCACAGCATAGAACCCCAGGTTGGTGAGCCTGTGTTTACAGAAAGTCAGGTAGCATGAGAGTGAATTTGGAAAAAGCAAAAAGGGCCATGAGGAGCAAGGAGAGCATCATGGATGGTCGATGTGGTAGTACAAATTGCAAAAGATCCTGTCAGGCGTCACAGACGGTCTTTTTGGAGATTCATGTTGGCAGTCACCGTGGGCTGTTGAAGCTGTAGTGCAAAGTGCAGATCTCAGGTTGCCAGTCGTCATTAGCAGTCACTATAGCGTGAAGAGTCGGGTTCCTTGGAGCTTCGCATTGGTGGTCAGTGTGGGCATCAAGATCTTGGTGCAAACAGGCCTGTCTGCCATCGTTGAAAGCCCAACACTTCAGGATTTCTCCTTTTTTTAAGAGGACCTCAACTGATGCCACACCAGTGGTCTAGATCCTGAGGGTCACCACTTGGGGATTGGGAACTCACTCTAACAGAGGGAGCTAGGACTCAGGCAGTTCCAGCTGCAGGTCCAGTTGAATGCAGCAGGCCAGTTGGAAGTATGCAGGGAAGCCTCTGGATCGTGTTAAGTCTCTTTAGTTCAGAACAGGAGGTCAGTCAGCTCACCCTTGGATCCACTTCAGTCTGGAATGAAAGGTGCATGTCTTGTCTTCCTTCCCAGCAAGTAGAGCAGGCCTCAAGCACCAGGATGTCCTTCTTATGTAATATCCACAGGTCCAGGAGTGTACTGAAGATTTGGGTGTTAGGGTCCAATGTTTATAGGAATTTCCTTTCTCCCTGCCCTGCCGCCACCTTGTCTGGGGCCACAGAAGATCAGTGTGAAACCCTTTGTGAGTGTGCTGAGGTGAGTCCTTGTGATGTGCAAGTGTGGTAGATGACAACTCTGCCCCCTATCAAGTCAGAGATGGGCCATCCTGCCAACACCTATTCGCCTTTGTCTCACTGTCTGGGAGCAATACACAAAGACCAACTGCCAGCTACACCTAGTCCTGGAACCAGGGATACAGGCTGCAGGCACCAACTGGTTAAGACAAGAAAATAGCAACTTTCTGAAAGTGACATTATCGGAACTGTGACTTACAATCCAACGTTACCATTTAAAGAAGGTTTTAAATTACAATTCTATAGACACCAAACTCCATCTCTCCACCTGCTCCCAATGGAAAGTTATCACTTAATAAATGTAATAAGGTAACCCAATGTTATTCTATGGGAGAAATTGGACTTGCACTAGTGATAAACAAATTTAGGAGTTGTTTGCTACCAGGACATATAAAACTAAAAAGTGCATGCACCCTGCCCTAAGGTCTGTTCTGAGTCTATCCTAGGGGGTGACTTATATGTATTAAAAATGGAGATTTCTGCATGGCAAAAGGTTTATTTTGTGAAAGTCAAAATGGCAATTTAAAACTGCACACACAGGCTGCAGTGACAGGCCTGAGACATGTTTAAAGGTCTATGTAGGTGAGTGGCACAATAGTGCTGCAGGCCCACTAGTAGCCTTTAATTTTACTAGCCCTGAGTAAAGGTAGTACCATTTTACTAGGGACTTACAAGTAAATTAAATGTGTCAATTGGGTGGAAGCCAATTTCATCATGTTTAATGGAGAGAACACGAGCACTTTAGCGCTGCTTAGCAGTGGTGAAGTGTGCAGAGTCCTTTGGCCAATAAAAACGAGTTCAGCAAAAATAGGAGGAGCAGGCAAAACGTTAGGGGGAAGACTACCCTAAGGCTGACAGTTCTAGCAGGCACACAATTTAGAGGAGACCTGCTACAAAGATGGCTGCTGAAGCTTCACTTTCTGGACAGAGAAAATTATGGCATCTAATCTACTTGCTTTCGTTGCAGCAGATGATCCAGTGGTGAAATATGAAAGAGCTGCTACGATAGATTATTGTATGCTTGTTAATGAATCACATCTAAACACACACTCTTCGTTTGGGATGATCAAAATATTCAGAGAAACACAAATCATGCAAAATATGCCTCCAAATAAAATTCATTTGTGGAAATAATTTCCTTTTTCTCACAAATTTGATCCAAACAACCAGCATTTTTTTCCAGGGATACACAAATAATGGAAAAAAAGTATTTTATTGCAGTTTTTCCACGTTTGTGTTTTACCAAAAACATTTACTCATATTCAGCAGGGGTGTAGCTTCGGGGGATCGGGGGTGGGGGGGTGTTTGGAGTCAATTAAATATATGCATTCCTGGCTATGTAGTTAGGTCTGGGGACTCTGGGCCAAGTTTGCTATGTCTCCATCACATTTTCCTTGTTGTTCTCATCTCACCAGGAGGTTTTAATTTGTTACTTTTTTTGGATCAGGAACTCAAATGTGCACAGCGACTAGATTACGAAAAATAGTAAATCTGCACTCATAGAAGTACTCCCCGAATGGGTGCAAATGTACTACTTTTTAGAATTCACAAACATTGGCAGTAGTAGGCCTGGAAAGCTGTGCCAGCCCATTCTTTGCAGGAATAAAACCGGCAATCAATCACTATAACAGTGACAGGACGAACGCTAGCAAACAGAGTAGCCAGTGGCAATTTAACTGGGGTAGCATCCCAACCCATCGCTTTTGCCCTCTGTGTCACTCTGCATAGAAGGTGATGCTTCTGCATCTCACCCTTCCATCCTGAGGCTGACCAATTTTTAAGCTGAAAAATTTGAGATGCAACCTAACCCCCAAAGCACACCTTCCCCAATCCCCTCGCCCCCCAACGAATCTCACTGAGCTACGTCTATGTCATTGAGAGGATTTTTCTCATGGGCAATTACGACTTACAAATAAACATATTCAGTTTTTCTTTCTAATAAAAAGTGATCATGGCAAGGGTCTCGCACTTTTTCCGAGCAGATGGCACACTTGATGAACCGTCAGTAATGAAAAAAGAATTGTTTTCACCCCCTTTGCAAAAGGCCCTGGAGCACACAGGTATTTATAGATAGCTCTCGTTCTATACCAATCACTTGTAGGTCTCTCAGAAGGGTGGGTAGCGTGCATTTCGCGTGCTCTTTCGCACACATCACGCAGCCCTCCCTGGCGTCCTCATCTTGTAAACTACGCACAGGGCGCGTGTCTCGCGCATGCACGTTGAACGGGCAATGCCCACGTTTTCATGAAAAGCGTCCTTCGAAGCTGTTTTTATCTGGCAGCCGTGCTTTTGTGTCCCTCATAGGCAGCTCTTGAAAAGCTTGACTTGCAGGGAAATGGGAATGACGGACGCCTGTGTCCGCCAGCGAGTCTGCAGGCTCATGCGGCAGAGCTCCTGGAGAGGCTGTGAAGTGGCTGCTCTGTATTATTGAGCAGCACAGTGGGCTGAACTCTTTAAATGGCTGCGATCACAAAGGACCAAAGAGAAATTGCATCTGACTCAGAAAGCTGGATCTCAACTGGTTGGGTCCACTTGACCCTCTTCCTCTAAGCTTCGCCAGCTTCCAGTTCAATAGATAGATTCACATCCCGAGGAGTTCGCCGCTCTCCACCAAATTTGGAAATCACATCAAGACCATTTTCCTTTCAATGCTTTTCTCATTGAGATGCACAGCAAAGACGACACCGAAAAAAACAAGCGCCATCTCCTCTCTGTTCAATCATTCAATCAATCAATCAATCAATGGGGGATCTGTATCTCAAGGCTCTGTTCCAATGGTGAAGTTTGTCGCTTCCATTCGGAGGTGGATTAAAATGTAGATGGCAGAGGGGTTACTTGGAAAAGTGAAAGCCGCAAGATGCAACAGCTGGACAGTGGCAAAGCCAGGTTTGCTGCATCCCTCAGCCCTCGCTCTCGGTGGTCAAGGTAGTTCACCATACCGCAGCTCACCGTCTCTTTGCTATGAAGAAACTTGACCACATCATTCCAGTTTTAAAAGCTATTCACTGGTTATGAATTGAGGCCAGGAATAATTTTAATATATGCTTCCTTGCACATAAAGCCCTACATCCAGGTAAGTAACTCAACATATCAAACTAATTTCTGAGGTTTCTGCAGTAAAGAAATATTGAATTAGGGAAATTTCAAAACATTTCTGGTTCTTAAATAGTAATTTATAAGTGTTGCAACCAGAATCTGAACCTCTTACTTAACAATATTGACAGATCAACTTAATCCTGGTTGTTTGATCGAACTTTTTAGCTTAGGAGTTTTATGCAGTTTTTCCCCCACATAGATTTCTACAACACTCTTACTGGGGTAATCATCACGCTCCGTAAATGAAGAATTAGAAAGGTAGATCTGCTGTCTTTCAGGAACATGCTGAAGTGCCTTGCTATGAACTTCACCTGAGTTAAGCCCTAAGATGCACCATATCTGTCACTTTCTCTTCACCGCCTATGTTACGTTTAACAACTCCTGCTTCTCTCAGTGGTAACCCTCTCTCGATATGTCTTGATCAAATACTTACCATCTGAACACAGGAGCTAAGAGGGGAACACATGTGTGTCAAACACCCAACTAGGAGGTGCCTGAAGAGACAACAAGACAGGAAAAAACAGGCCACCACTTAGAGCATTTTAGTGTATTGCAGCATTTGTTATAGTGCTTACTACCCCTATGTGGGATGCTGAAGCACTAGTAGACAAAGAGGACTTGTGGGCAGAAGAGTGCCTCTGTCCCTTGACATGAGAGAGGTTCTAGACCCTGACTGGTTCTGGAGGCGTGCCCAAAGAGTGCTCTTACTGGTTTCACAGTATACTACCGTCCATGCCATGGTTTTACTGTATAGAACAGTGGTAGCAGAGTACCAGGTTTTGTGAATTTGCAGTGGCAACCAGACTTTTTTTTATCTATGTCCCAGGATTGGATACCCACTGACCCATTCTTGTAAAGTTCCACTGCCAAATAGTAAACCATGTCCTAGTGTTAACATTCCTGTGCATGTCTGTGAATCTCGGTGTGTGACCTGCATGGTGCATATATTGTGGTTTAGTGAACCGTAATAATGGAGGATTGTGGATACAATTTGAGAAGCCCCTGGTGTGTCAGTGTGTAGAAGATGGAGGTGATGTTGTTTTCCAGACAGTGGAAGATTCTTGCTGATATTCTTGGATCTAGTGTGAGGAGGCCTAGACATTGAAGTAGGGAAAGAGGAGACAAGTTCCATGACAAATTCAATTAGATCCTTCTGTTGCTAGATGTGCTGTTGAGTCTTCCTGAACACAGCCGTTTGGTAGATGGTGGGGCTGAATGGAGGGACTGCGGTCTCTGTTCGGAGTTTGAAGAAACCTTTAGGTGAGGCCAACCTTTTGACTCTCTTTCTGATCACAGTTTAGTGTAGTTGTTGATAGCCAAGTAAATAATGTTCACAACTGTTTGTGTCTCTGTTGGTTGTGGTTGCTCCATCTTGGAGATGACCCTGCTGTGAAGAGCATCACTGTACACAAATCTGAGTCTGGAAGGACACATAACAGAAGAACCGACCAAAACCAGTTCTGAAATTGCTGACAGAGAATACACTTTCCCTGTCTGCATTGTCTGCATATATGTGGGAGCTGGTGACCCACTTGTTCTTCCATTTACAAGTTGTCCCTGATCAATAAAGGTGATGTTCTGCAAAGTGCCCAGAAATTGTGTCTGCCTGACAACCACCAGATTCCCAGAGATTTGGGAACATCACTTATAGTCTGGCCTAGAAGGAAGAGCTGTCTCCCTCACCTGAAGCACCTGCAGTGCTCCATGAGCTTGAGCTCTTAACATAGCATGAGTGATTTCTCCATATTGATCCAATGATTGGGATGTCACTAAGTTTGTCACTAAGAGTTTCCACAGTGGGGCTTTTTGTTTTTAATCCAAGCGACCGTTCCACCTATACAATTTAAAGTATTTCTATCTAGCTGTACACGCATTGGGTGTCCTTATCTAAGAACTGTTTTGTTGAACAAATGTGTGTATCACTAGTGGTGTTCTTTAGCCCATCTATCACTGAAAGTACTGTTGTTTTGATTATCTCTCACTTCGACAGGCACATGATGAGCTACACGTAGCATTTTTTCAGGTAAGCCTTATTTTAGGCAATCCTTAGCTGTACCCCCTTTCCCTGGGATAGTCGGACGTAGGGGACACCATCTTAAAATTACTGTAGGGATCCCACAGCCCTGACGAATGCCCCAGACCTATATAGCTCCTAGTGTGGGCAGAAACATGTTGACCGTTTATTACATGGATCACAGACATTAATCTCTATAGGATCCATCGACTATATTTGGTTTTAACGTACCTCAGGTCCTCACTAATAAAGGTGATAACCGAGAAACCTGAAGGCACTTTTAATTGAACTGGATCCTGACTTATCGTGCAAGATTTATCTAAGAACTCCCTCCTTCCGCCAAAAAGTCTTCCGGAGGTTGAGTCCGCCCTGGTGGTATCATCTTACCAGGGTGGGAAGAGGATGTCTATGATGAAGCATGACACAATATTGTGTGTGATACATCCTGTTCCATTAAGGATGGCCTTCTACACCTCCTTCTTAGTCTCAAATACAAGACATTTTCTTTTGATCTTAGATGGCAATCGCTTTTCCCTCTCCCCCTCTTCCTTTAGTGTTTTGGCTACCTACTCTTATTGTGTGTACTGATATTTGAGTGGGGACAGTAGGCTGGCCGTTTTTTTCCCCTGACTCTCTCTTTATGTTTGTAGTGCAACTGATTAGTTGTGAGAGTCTTAATTCAGGTGGCCAAGGTATTTGTCACACACAACATGGAAGGTTTGGCGTTCAATGACAAAGAAGTTCCAGAGATTCTGGCGGCACCCTCGATGCTGGGGGATACCACCTTAGCACAGACGGTTACCCAATTGGGTGACTGGGATACCCTGGTAGAAATTTAAAGAACACAGGTAAAGACCTTACTTCATGGTGCGGTACTAACAGAGTACTTGAGATCGAATTCGGCCCCAAATGGACTGATAGTGACTAGCAAACCTAGGATTTTCTTAACAGATAATGAATTTCGTAAATACTGGTCCATGATCACCTGGTGGTGCACCAAGGACTGGTTGGTGTCGATCATCAGAACAGCTAAAAGACTGTCTGATGCTCTGCTTATCCAGAGAAAACTTGTGAAAGTAATCTTAAATCTGGAATAAGTGTGAGTGTATTTAAGAAAAAACTTGAGGACTCTTGGGGTGTTCAGGGAGTATTTGACTCAAATGTAAGATCTCAAAATTTCATAAAGATCTTAAAAAGTTTTCCCATGAAACAATTTACCCATATTCAAGGGAAGACTTTGTTCCTAAGGCACAAAGTGACTCAGAGAGGTCGTCTACTGGAAGTACCTCTTCCGATCTGATAAGGAATATCGGGATAATACCTGCCAAAGGAGAGGAAGGAAATGGAACCAAAGAGGGTCTAATAGGCAAAGGGGCTTCCAAAAACCACAGTTTCAGACAGGTCCTTTCCAACCTCATTATGACACCCCTTGGGGTTGAGGGGCTGGTTTTGGGGCCCCTCCAAAACATTGGGCATCCTCAAAACTTTGGGCATACCACAAGCTATCCCCCACAAGCTATGCAATGGTATTTTCCAACCAATGCCCTGCAACTTTTTTAGAGAGAGACAGGGCAGGAGGAAGGGGGAAACAAAAAGAGGTGTTGTGGCAGAACAGGGAACCACACAGGAGTCCGCAACACCACGGGAAGAGACACCAAGCACCAGCAAATCATAGACGTCAACGAGAATATTGTCATCAATCTCAGTAATCAGACTTTGAGCAGAGATGAGATGGGAGTTCTAAACAAGGGCCTTGGTTTTTTCCCTACACCCCACACAAACACTTTCCTCCTCCAGAAGGAACTCTTCGAGTTTCTGTGTAAGATTAGACTTAAGCTCTTCTTCCTAGACAGACCACAACAGGAGGAAGAAGGAAAAAACACAGGCCTAAGATGCAAGTCTTCGTTTAACCCTCCTACTTCAGCTATGCCCCCTGAAGTCCTAGCCTTTGAGAAGGCAGTTTTGCGGGGGGTGGATGAGCTAGGCTCAGCACACAAATAGATTTTCCAAAATATTACGAAGGGAGAGCAAGAGGCATTAAAGGTGTTATCCGATGATGAATCGATCACCATAAAGGCAGAAGATAAGGGGCGGGGTGCCGTCGAGGTCCTGCCAAGGGAAATGTACAGAGATGAGTGTACGAAATGTCTTAACAATACCCACCATTACAAACCTCTGGCAAGAGATCCGACACAGGATATTCAGGAAGAGGTTGCCTTCTTGGTCAACAAAGGGTGGGAAAATGGATGGATCATGAAACATGAACGGGAATTCTTGATCCAGAGACAACCACGAGTGCCTTACTTTTATATCCTTCCAAAGGTACATAAAAATAAGTTGCCCCCTCCCGGGCGCCCAATAGTATCAGGCATTGGCTCTTGTCTTGAACCGCTATCAAAATTCTGTGATCACGTCTCCTAGTCACCCTTGATGTGCAGTTCCTGTACACAAATATACCACAGGAAGCAACTCTTGCAGTAGTGAAAAATATCCTTAACGAAAGTGAATGGGAATCAATCACTCCTAAGGATTTTGTGCTTGATCTGGCCCACCTCGCACTAACAAGGAATTATTTTGAATATGACGGTGACATCTACCTGCAAATTCATGGCACTTCCATGGGGAGCACATTTGCCTCAAGTCTAGCCTGCCTTTATGTACACTCTTATGAATCTAATATCATCTATAGTACTGCTAAACCCTTCCTGAGCAAAATCAGGTTATGGAAGCGGTACATCGATGATGTCCTTTTGATCTGGACAGGGACTAGTGATGAGATAAATTAGTTTGGATCCTGGATAAATTCACAAGATCCTAACCTTAGGTTTACTTTGACCATTGGACATGGAGAACTTGCCTTCTTAGACCTGTCATTAAGAGAAAAGGATGGTGTTTTGACAAGTGAGATCTTTAATAAACCCACAGACCGCAACAGCCTCTTGAGATTTGACTGTTGGCACCCACGGGGCTTACGAGAGAATCTGCCGGTAAGTCAGCTCCTACGGTTGAGATGCAACTGCACGGAAAAAAATGACTATATGGTCCATACTAAAAAACGAACAGACACATTGACAGCTAAGAATTACCCTAGAAAACTAGTCAAGAGAGCGAACAAGCGTGCGATGCACAACAACCGTGAACAACTGCTCCAAACACAACCAAAAAAGCATAGCGACCAGCTAATATGTGTCTCTACCTTCAGTACACTGTCAAACCAATTCACAGCTATGCTGAACAAAAATTGGAAAGTGCTGGAGTCAGGAGGTTTAGACAGTGGACGACCAATGTATTCCTTCAAAAGGGCGAGGAATATAAAGGACAAGGTGATACACATAAGACCGAAACACAAGGAGGTTGTGTCCAGAAAGACAACGTTGTAGAATTTATCAGCCCCCACTGGACGTTCACCTTGCGGCTCTTGCAGTGTTTGTGGTCTCACAAAACGAACAAAAGAACTCGATTTGGGGTTAAACACACCATGGAGGCAAGCAAGCTTCACTAACTGTATCTCCACCAACTTAATCTATGTGATTAAGTGCCCATGTGGGTTACTATATGTGGGAATGTGGACCCGTAAGACTTGCACCCTCATCATAGAAAACCGTGGTACAATTAAATGCGGAAGAGATGCGACAAGATTGACATCGCATTTCATTGAGAAAGGCCACACCGCTGACCAATTAGAATGGTCTGTTATTAAGCGATTGTCAAAAGAGCACCCAGATATGACAAAAACGCTTCTCCGTTTCAAACAGAGATGGGCCCATAGGCTCCATACAGATCGTCAAGGCTTGAACAATGAGATCCCATGGGGAGCCTCATTACGGGTTATAAACCCTCATATTAAAGAATGTGACTGGTTATGACTGATCAGGATTTATTCAATAGAGAAGGGAAACAGAAAGACTATAAAAGGATTACTACACTTGCGCCTTTGCTCACAAAATATATATATCTCTCTCACTGTGAAAAAGCCATCAACAAATGTGCTTACCAACTTTGCACGAGTTATCCTTAAATCCAACAATTTTACATTCAATGGTAAACGCTATCTGCAGATACAAGGGACTTCCATGGGCACTTGGATGGCTCCATCCTATGCAAATATCTTCATGGGCAAACTAGAGAACTGTATACTTGCTACTTCTAGCATCAAACCACTGGTATGGCTACGATACATTGATGACATATTTATAATATGGAATGCAGGAAGTACAACATTGGAACAATTTACAGCTTACATCAACAATATCCAAACTACCATCAAATTTACCAGTAGCAATACTAAAACAAAGCCTCATCTCCCTTTTCTGGATGTGCTATTCACCATTCATGAACACAAAATTACAACTGCTCTGTACCACAAGCCTACAGATGCTCATTTGTATCTAAACTGGACTTCATGTCACCCACACCACACTAAACTGAGCATCATCTACAGCCAAGCACTCAGAATTAAATGCATCTGCAGCAATGAGGAAACCTGTAAAGACAATCTAAAGGAGCTTGCTACATTATTTAAAAGGTGAGGCTATCCTCTGCATATCATACAGCAACAAATTAACAAGTCTTTGCAGTTACCCAGAGATGCAAGTATTTGGAATACCAACGGCAGAAACAAAAGTGACAGAACTCCATTTGTAGTTGACTATCATCCATCAGCTCCCAACTACAGAAATATAATGCAAAAAACATTTCCCTTACTGTCCACTTGAGAAAAATTGCAAAAGGTTTTTCCAAAACCGCCAGTCATTGCTTACCGCAGAGCTCCAAATTTAGGATCTCTTATTGTGAGAGCTGAACTCAAGCAAGCTGTAACAAATGCAGGGGTTCATTACTGTGACTCTAAAAGGTGCATCACGTGTGAATATCTTTTGCAAATATCATCTGTACCTAGTTCTGTTACGAGAAAGACCTATGCAATAAGGCAGCATCTTACATGTCGCTCAACATGCATTATTTATGTGATTCAGTGCCAACGGCAAAGCTGTAAAAAACAATATTTAGGCCAAACAGTGAATGATATCCGTACACGATTCAGGAACCACAAATCAGCAATAATTAATAAGAAAACTGACCAGCCTGTAGCCAATCATTTTAACCTTGTGGATCATTCGCTATCAGATTTGAAGATATTCACCACAAATCTGCAATAATTAATAAGAAAATTGACCAGCCTGTAGCCAATCATTTTAACCTTGTGGATCATTCACTATCAGATTTGAAGATTTTCCCCATGGAACATGTTTCAAAGGAAGAACTACTGGACTCCAGGGAAAACTTCTGGATGTACCGTTTAAAATCACTGCATTCAGATGGACTGAACATTACTGACAACACAACCTGATTACTGCATATCTCAAGAGCTCTCAGGACTGCATTAATTCCACATTCCAAATGGAATCTTCACTCATGATGCTTTTTGGTATCGCTTTTTGAAAATTCAGCTGTTTCATCTGTGCAGCCACAGAGCAAACCATCTTGTACTGTAGTGAAGACTGCTATTTATATACGTACAATGCTAAGTTAGCACAACTGCGTTAGATGTTAGAAAGCCATCTTGCCACTTTTGCTGCTTTTGCACACGACACTGTAGTTACATGTCATTAATTAAGAAATGCTTGCTCACCTTTGCTTCACATGAGAACTGTCTGTTGTTAACATCCCTAACAGTGAGCAGCGACCTTGGTCTAAACATTGTGTAACGAAACAGTCTGGGTCGCTAGACTGT
This sequence comes from Triturus cristatus, assembly GCF_964204655.1. Taxonomy (NCBI): domain Eukaryota; kingdom Metazoa; phylum Chordata; class Amphibia; order Caudata; family Salamandridae; genus Triturus; species Triturus cristatus. The sequence continues at coordinate 850,450,248 of NC_140590.1, forward strand.
GCATGTTGTTGGGTTCAGGTTGATCGTCCCACTATTTAGCCATAACACGCACGCAGCTGCAAATACCTTAAAGTCGAGTGCTTTTAATATTGCAGGCTGCATGCTTTAGACACATTCAGAAGAAGAGCTTTCCCAGGAGCAGAGTCTAGCTGATCCTGTGATGTGATTCCACTAAGCTGATCTTTACGGTATGGGGTTCCCCATTCAAGCCTAGAGACCTTTTATTAGTCTAATAATAATAATATTAGTTTACTAGCGAAAGGAAGGTGGCTGTCATCCACTGTCATTTTATTATGATTACTCCTTTCATTTTCTATGGTATTGTAACTATACTGATGGTTTTGATTTTAATCATTTGTCTGCTTATGTTAGCCAAAGTACTGCATCTTAGGACACGAGGTTTATAAAATAAACTCTTTAAACTTTACCGTGTCTCTGTTTATTCTGTTGTGGACTGACATGAGAATAATTACGAACAGGTATTTCTGATTCCCACCATTCCTGAGAATACACTAAGTCGCTTGTTCTGGGTTGTCTATACATTGGGACCGCCGAGATAAAACTCGGATAATGAATGGGACACTGATGCTGGTCGGATAAGGGGTTCTGGGTTCTGAGGTGAGTTTTTGGTACACCACAATTCACTGAGGTCCTGGTTTCCTGTAGGCCTGGGCTAAATTTCTGTTCTGCTCGCGGAAATTGCGATAATTAGACATTTTCGCGTTCCGCGGAGAGTGCGAAAATGTCAAAATTTCCGCATTCCGCAGCTTAGCGATAATTTGTTACTTGCTCGCGCTGTAAAATAATACATTCTCGCGCGCGATCGCCTTACCTGAATCCCCGCGTTCGACGACAAGTTTTCCCGATCCGGTTGCATTCTCCACGAGATGCTGGATTGTTGGTAGCCATTTGCGCTGTCTCGCGACAGTTCGCGCCCGCAGTAATGTCATTGGTCGGGCGATCACGTCTTTCTTCTCGCGATCATGCACCGCGAGAAGAGTGAAAACAAGATGGCCGCGCCCGCGAGCAACCACATGGGTAAGTTGGCGAGCTGCGACCACGCAGAAAAAACCGCCGAACGGGCGGGAAAAAAACGTCCGCATCTTCGCGATATTTCCGCGTGTTTGCGGAGATTTTTAACATTTTCGCGATAATTTGCGAAAGTCACTTTCCCAAATTCCGCCCACCCCTAGTTTCCTGTGCATAGTTCTGTGCATAAGCAGAATCCCTGCAACATGGCGCACCTAACGTTTGGTCGATTGATTTGAAACGCCTTAGTAGTGCTTATATTAGTCCACAACACCCTCACTCTTGTTTCCGGTTAACGGGAGTGACGGGTTTAACCTACCTGTGTCTCGACTAATAGGTTCTTTCAAGCTTGATCATTAAAAGGGTTTTTTTCTGAACCCCAGTGCTACTGTTGATATTATTGATACTCTTTGGTGTGTCCTCCTTATGGCGGTTGACATTGCTGCACATAGTCGTGCACCTCTGCGCCGTCATTTGATGACATATGGGGTACCGGATGATGGTATGGCTGTTATTTTTGTGGTGAGCGCTGATGCGTCCTACCCGTATGAGTTGTTTTACTCTTGGGTGACTTTTACGGCGGAGGATGCAGACGATGATACGTTTCATTCCTTTACTCCCACGCAGCTACCTGCAGTCTATACGCCGTATAGGACACAAGAAATTCCTATTTCTGCCTGGCAGCATACCATTTGGTTTAATGGCGCCCTTCCCCATGCGGTTGCACCGGCTAGGATGGGCCCGTTGTCTATTGCAGGGGCCACATGGCCGGTGCTAGCTGGATTTACGCCTCATCCCCGCTATCTCACGCTGGCTGTGGCTGAGTTGCGGGTGCTACACACAGCCCTGATTACAGTTCATAGGGCTTTAGTGCAGTACGTGTCACGCAACGTGCAGGTGGGGGTACCTGCTGTTGCGGGACAACCAACGGACCACTGCGCGGTAGTTATTAGTCCTGTTATGGTTCATTCGGTGATGGGCAAGCGCCCCAAAAATAAGGATGATTTGCCTTATTGGCTTGCTGAGAAATTTGACCAACTGGAGGCGGTTTTTCCGCATACCTCTCCTGTGGAGAAACACAGGATTCTCACCATTAGTTTGCCGAAAGACTTGGTCCCAGATATGGCCAATTGCGCAAACTGGGGCAAGGTCTTTGCCGCGACCTACTCGAAGTGCTTCGGCACTCCGTCTATGTCTGTACTACCCTCCATCATTAAACGTGTTCAAGAGAATCACGGGGCGGAGGCTGCTGTTGAATTGGGAATGAGGCTTGTCAGGGTGTTCGATGTGGTTGCTTCCATGGTAATAGGCAACCTCAAAGGCGATGCCATGCAGTTCCAAGTAGCTAATAAGCTGGACCGCGTGGACAAACTCGACAGGCCTATGGAGTTCGCTAAAATAATTGCGGAAGCCTATAGGACCATAGGCCGCAGTGCCTTAGGTGTTAAACCAACTGTGATAATTCCTGATATAGTACAGCAAACTAAGGTGAGCTCGTCTAGTAAAGACGAACGCCCTAATTTTCCTAAACAAAATTGTCGAGCAAAGAAACAGGGGAAGCAGCAACAGAAACAGGGGTCTCGTCCTGCCTCACCCGTACAGTCGTCTAGTGAACGCACATATGATCTGCACGATCGATCTAGTATTAAGTCACCTGATAGGTTTCAGGTTTCTGAATAACGTTCTCCTCGTTCTTCACAGGAAACATCGGCTTCACAATCCGGTGGCGGAGACCGTGGGAAGCGACGGGGTGCCCAAGGTCGTGAGCAACCCCGTCAGACTGACGGCAAAGGCAAGCAGGACGAGTCTGCACGTCAACGACCCCGTTTCAGAAGAAGAAAGTTGCTGCGCTAACAGCGAGGTATGCCACAGATAGTGCGGACGCAGCTTCAGAACCTGACATGGGCACTAACGCTGCTCGAAAGCGGCGGAAATTATAGTAGTGCGACAAGCACTGCATCCATATCTGGTGGCGACAGCAACTGATACGTTCATAACTGTAGAAACTGCTGACACTAGAGTGGCTCCCCCTGACAGACTATATAATATAGTACTTTTAATTGAAGGTGACATACAACGCACGATTCAAGGGATTTTTTGGGATAATCTGACCTCTTCGTATGATATTCTATTGGCTGAGGCGGATTGGCCCCCGGCTTTCATTTTAGATGCTCCTAGAGGGGAGGAGATGATCCTCCCGTCCTTTGCGCACACAGTGCCAAAGGACCAAGCTAAGAAGTTCGCCGAGGAGTGGGCTCTGATGCTAGCACCAGCTTTGTATCGTAATCAGGTAGGCTGGGATAAATTGTCCCCCAGCCATGAGATTCCATTGCGGTCATCGCCCCAGCCACAACACCAATATCCCATGCGTCGCAAAGCAAGACCTCACGTCGCGGCTATCCTTGAACATTTGGAATATCAAGGTGTTATTGAAACATGTGTGTCACCAATGAATAATCCTTTATTCACTGTGATGAAGCCTGATGGGTCCTACCGCTTGGTTTTGGATTACCGGCATTTAAACTCTCATTGCCGGACATGCGCAGTACAGAATACCCACAGTTCGGCTCTCGTCGATAGTCTCGTGAGAAAACAGTTTAAAACCACACTTGACATTTCCAACGGCTTTTATAGTCATAACCTGTCCTCTCTTAGTAGTGAATGGACAGCATTTACATCGGGCGGCAAACAAAAACATTTCAAAAGATTACCGATGGGCTATAAGAACAGCCCTGGTGTCTTTGCCGCTCGTGTAGTCTCTCTGTTAGAGAGCATTGACCCTGATGATATTTATCTCACAGATGATGAGTTGTGGCCGCATCTCTGTCGCGTTGATCGCATTATTGTTTTGTTTGCCGACTTCGGATACAAATTCAACTTTGCGAAGTCTCACATTGCGGAATATACAGTGTTGTTTTTGGGATACGAACTCCACAATGAAGGTTGAGGATTGGCTCCGCACTTCCTAGAGAAATGCGCATGCCTACGTGCTCCTACGACACTGAAGAAATTACAATCTTTACTGGGCTTTCTGAATTTCGGTCGAACGTACATTCCTGATTATGCCCAGCGTATCAAGTCGCTTTATGCCTTGGTACAACCTACTTTTTCCAAATCATGCTGGCTGCCGGAGCATTCAGCTATATTGCAATCTTTGCAAGCTGACCTTCTTGCTTCAAAATATTTTCTGACGCGTGATAACCACACTAACCTGGTCATAAGAATTGTGCCAGGCGCAGTGGGTTTCACGTACTTAACGTCCCCATTGCTTACAAATCACACCTGTACACTTCGGCTGAACTGCGATTTTCCACTGTCAAGAAAGTTTTGACGGCAGTACAGATGGCGATTCTGAAAGAACGAGCGCTATCGCAAGGAAAACGCATGTTGGTGGTCACACCATTATCCTGCCCTTGAGGCGGTGACGAAAGCGAGTGTACCAAATTCTAAAGCTTTGCATACACTGTGGATACAATGGGCCACTTCCTTGACATCGCCCGACGTCACATATATCTTTGACGCAGCTCTGCAGACTCAGGAGTTCTTACAGTATGAATTCGTTCATCCAGCTCCTCTGTCTTTGCGCCCGCTCGAGGATTACCATTGTGTCATTTACACTGACGGTTCTGCACAACCGGCGACTGGATCGAAGCATGCCTATTCAGCGGCCTGCGCAATTGTGGTCGGTACTTTCGTGAATGGTGAATTCCAATCTGATGTCGTGCATACGCAGTCATTGGGTGATTGTACCGCACAGTTGGCGGAGCTTCGTGCTCTGGTGCTTGCACTGGAGTTTGCTGATCCTCAGGTCACTACTCTTATAGTAAGTGACTCGTTTTATTGTGTTCAATCTTACAGCGACAATCTACATTTTTGGTCTCAAAATGAATATCGTGATTCCAAAGGTAGCACAGTTAAGCATAAAACGCTTTGGGTTCGAGTGGCAGAACTTAAAGAACATCTGCCTCTCGTGAATGTTATTCACACTCTTGGTCACCAACGAGTTGGTGTCCATGCTGTCGGCAACAGCCTAGCTGACGAGGCAGCTAAAACAGCAGTGGCGACATACTTAGTAGCAGCAGTTACAAGATCACAAAGTAAGATCAATGATGACATCTTGGCAGCTATTGCTGCTACGGAGAAGGGAACAAATTACCCAAGAGGTTTCCCTTCTCGTTACCATTATTGCTTAAGTCCTGATAACGTCCCGTTAGTGAGGATTAACGACGTTGGTGACAGATTGATTCCCAACGTGGACTGCAGACCATCTTTGATATTAGCGGCTCACGAGGGCATGGCGTCTGCCCATGCCTGCGTTGCAGCTACTGTATCTCTGTTACAACAACGTTACTGGTGGTGCAGTTTATATAAACAAGCTTGCGCTTTTGTTCTTAATTGTGACATTTGCCAGCAGATAAAACCTTCAACTGCAGCGCGCCCACCGCAGACTCAGTTGTACATATCTAATAAACCACTGGGGTGTGTTTATTTAGATCATTACGGTCCATTCACCGCTGATAATGCGTACAAATACATCTTGGTTGCAGTGGATTCGTGCACACATTTTCTGTGGGTATGGCCAGAAAGGAGTGCTGATGCCCGTACTGTCATCAAGGATTTGCGTGTCTTTGTTGGAAGTTTTGCATGTGGTACCTTTCATTCTGAACAGGGCCCTGCGTTCGCCTCTAAGGCGTACAAAGCAGCCATGAGAAATTTGGGGGTCCAAGTCAAATTTTCATCTCCATACCGACCTGAGGGTAATAGTGTGGTGGAGCGAATGAACCGTGACTTAAAGCAATCTTTGACAGCTAGGGTTTTAGGTACTGGCCGGAACTGGCTAGCCCACTTGTATGACGTACAACGTGCACTTAATAATCTCCCTAGAAGGTCTCTGGGTGGGCGGACCCCATACATGATGCTCTTTGGCATACGAATGTTTGTCCCGGACCTTGATGGTCTAGACATGGCGGCGTCGGCCGCACCCTTTGATGTAGATGATCACTGTGCTGTATTGCAGAATCTACAAGAAGCCAGAGACAGTCTAGCGAAGGAACACGTGCCCTCCACATCTGATGCTGCGCTTCAGATTCCGGTAGTCAGCTGGCTACCTCGAGTTGGTGATCTGGTCCATGAGAAGGTGGAGAACAAGAAGGAGTTTGGCCCCTCTTATCGTGCACCAGTCCCGGTGCTTGGAGTACAGGGTACACGTACAGACATTTTACCTCCACTTCCTGGTCGCAAGGATAACAGGTACATCTCTATTGACAATGTCAAGCTACAGCGAGTGGCCGATTCTTCTTAGTATGACTCCAGCGTTTTCTTGCCCTGCAATGCTGAGAAATTCTGTTGTGGCCCCAGATTCTACCACCTTGCCTGATGTTGCCGTCGAGATGCATACAGTTACTGGTCCTTTATTGCCACCGACAGCTGGTGGTCTACCTGAAGATATTGAGTATGCTTATCCTGCGGATGTCCCGTTGCCTGTTTTACACTCCACCACAGTTAACCAGTCGAGCTACTCCTTTGACACTAATTCAATGACTTCTATTGCCCCATCAAAAGTTTCAATTTTTGCTGTCTGGTTTAAAATAAAAAAATTTATTCCCCCTTGGACTTACATTTGGCTGGTGCTCATATGTATTTTTCTGTTGATGTCCATTGGCTTTGTGGTAGTGTTTTTTAGACTTATAAATGGACACTACCTGACAGAAAGGTCTACAATTAGACTAATTGATGGAACTTTGGCCCCCCACTCCTCATCACATATTATGAAAAGGGACCAGACTTTTGTGAACATTACTGCCTGGCCTGTACTGGATGGGATCGCTTGGGATGCTGTTAAATTTCAAAATCAAGCTCCACCACGTTAGTGGACAAATTCACATATTTTTCTGATTTCAGTGTGTCGAATCCGGCCTCCTTTTATTTTAAGGTTGCGGCTGAGTCTGCTTCTAAAGTTAGACTGACACACACCAAATTGTTGTATTCAAAGTCCTTTATGGACGAGTTGGCAATCGGAGGCTATGATCTGTGGAAAGCTACTATCGATCTTAAATCGGTTTGAGGTTCTAAACCATGGCAGGTTCAGGGAATAGAAGCTTTGCATCGTGCCTGCCTCATCCCGAACCACATGTTATTTTTGAATTCGTCAATTTTTCAGACCACCTGTTTTGGATTGGCTACTTCTAAAAAATAAAATTCTCCCTCCACTCCGGGTCTGGGTGCTTATCCTAATTGGGATAATCATACGGATCTGTCCCTTGCTACGTTGCAGTCATACATATCCAACACATCCTTCAATATTTCCGTATTGAATCCGGAAGGGTGGTTAATATGGCAAACGAGCTCAGATTCCTGTCAACATCGGTTTCTGGTTTGGCACCGGGGTATACACTAGTTTGTGTAGACCCCCGTTTTGAATCTTCTCACACTGTAACTACCTACTCAGTAGGGAAGTTATGCCAATCTTGGCTACAACATTCCACCTTAGCATCTGTTAAACTTCATTTATCACAATTGAACGACAAAATAGATTTGAATGATTTTGTTAAGGGTCCTGCGGTTGGCAGGTCCAAAAGATGGGTATATGCTGTTTACAACGACGTTTGAAAGCTATCACAGATTGAAGCTGCATCCAGATTACGAGCTATTGATCAAGCCAATATGGAGAAAGTATTGGCTGTAATAGATAATAGCATTAACACCATGTCTTCCAGAATTTATACCTTAGATAATATTGTTTCATCTGTGGTTGACATTGTGCAGGATGATTTGTCTGTTTTGTATCATGGTCAAAATCAATTGCGTTCTATTATGCAGTTTGCATGGACATTGCAAACATTAAAGGCTGGGAAAGTCCCTTGGGATTACATGAATACTTCATCTTTGTTCCTTCCATTTAATTTAACTGCAAAGCCACAGTTCATGTCCATGAAAGATGCAACATACTCATTGCTGCACATTGAAAAGTTAGAACCTTTACCTTTCTCTGTTGCCGAATTAAACTCCGCTGTGTGGCTTATCCACGGGTTGATCACATTACCGTTCCCCCTGTTTAAGTTCAGTTCGTGCACAAAACATTATGCCCTTGGCAGATATGAAAAACTGGGTACTGCCTTCCTGCACGAAGTTTGGTCACTCCCATTCACGTACAGATGCGTGAGGGACAGAAAAGAGGTTTACTTAAAAGGTGAAGAGTGCACTTCCACTCTGGATCACTCTGTGGTGTGTGGGCACATTCAATTGCATGGTGCATGTAATGTGCACGCTCCTAATTTAGCTTGCGTCCTGAAAGGGATCCCGGTGCCAGTTATAACAACGTCTTTTACGCTGCTTGCTAACGGTAGTTATTTGCTATTAAATAATGAAGCTTGCTGTGGGATGTTAGTGGGAATTCCCTACATAGTGACTGTATCACAGAGAGTAGTCTGCTGTAATAACGTCCTTTTCCCACCCCCGCATGGACGGCTCGATGTATCCATCTGGCCTTCCATTCCAACCTTGAAAGCAGAGTTCAACAAGATGAGCAGAATAAGGGCTCTATTGTCTCAAAAAGAAGTCGCGTTGACTTCATCCCGGGAAACATTTGTCCTTCACGTAGCAAACACGCGCACAGAGGTGCAAGCGCTTTTGAATACTGATCTCCCACTTCATTTTGGGGTCCTGATTCAGACTATCTTTAATGCCTCGTCAACAAGTGGCCTGGCACATTTTTTCAAAATTGTGGGCTCCGGCCTCGTGACCTCCTTTCAAACTATTTTTGGTGTGATCCCGGCATTTTTTCATTCTATTTTTTCCAGCGTCTTCGGAGGTCTCCCTTTGATTCTCGCCCTCGTAGCTGGGGTACTTTTGTTGATCTGCGTACTACGCTATGGATGCACAACTTGCGTCACACGACAGCATGTCCCGGCTGCTCCATCTTCGTAACCGGATGCTTGAATACTATGGAACTTTACCACTGGCAACTCTAAGCATAGCCTATGGATTGTCCTTCCGGTTTCCCTACTTTACTTACGTGCAGCCTGTCTTTCATTGCCTAGAGTGTCCGTTCCAATGGGCTCTGGATTTGTGCTTGTCGAACTCGGTGTCTCCTGCCCCGGATTATGATCGGCTAATGAGCCCCTTAGTGGCTCATGAGTTGGACTGTTCTGGTGTCAGGATTATGGCCTGTGGAGCAGCACATGGAGTCCTAGGGAGTTGGGACATCGGAACGGCTGCAGCTGAATTCTTGGCGAGAAGTTATCTTGAAGAACACGCCAGTTGTCCTCTGATGGTACTAGAGGCTCCGGTTGTCGAGGAACATGTGTGTTCCTTCCCCTTGCTGAATTGGATGGCAGATAATTTTGCAGAACGTTCCAATGATTTCCTCTTGGAAGCTGTTGCAACTTATTGTGCTTATACCTTGATGGATTAACTTGGAGGTCATCCAAAATTCCTGTGGAAAGCCTTTTTGGTTTTTTTTCTTTTCGTTGAACATCCATCGATGATATTTTTTTTCCCCCTTTAAATGGTTTTTCTTCTCCCTTTTCTTCCTTCGAACTTTCACTTACCTTATATGGATTCACAATTTGTGCCCTTAGTTCCGTTCTATCAAACTTGAACTCTGCATTCTTGAAATTGCGCCCCTACTGGTTAGTGGTCCGATCAAGAGGGGGTGTAGTGAAGACTGCTGTTTATATACGTACAATGCTAACTTAGCACAACTGCGTTAAATGTTAGAAAGCCATCTTGCCACTTTTGTTGCTTTTGCACACAACACTGTAGTTACATGTTATTAATTAAGAAATGCTTGCTCGCCTTTGCTTCACATGAGAACTGTCTATTGTTCACATCCCTAACAGTGAGCAGTGACCTTGGTCTGAACATTGTGTAAAGAAACAGTCTGGGTCGCTAGACGGTGCATGTTGTTTGGTTCAGGTTGATCGGCCCACTATTTAGCCATAACACGCACGCAGCTGCAAATACCTGAAAGTCGAGTGCTTTTAATATTGCAGGCTGCATGCTTTAGACACATTCGGAAGAAGAGCTTTCCCACGAGCAGAGTCTAGCTGATCCTATGATGTGATTCCACTAAGCTGATCTTTACGGTATGGGGTTCCCCATTCAAGCCTAGAGACCTTTTATTAGTCTAATAATAATAATATTACTCTACTAGCGAAAGGAAGATGGCTGTCATCCACTGTCATTTTATTATGATTACTCCTTTTATTTTCTATGGTATTGTAACTATGCTGATGGTTTTGATTTTAATCATTTGTCTGCTTATGTTAGCCAAAGTACTGCATCTTAGGACACGAGGTTTATAAAATAAACTCTTTAAACTTTACTGTGTCTCTGTTTATTCTGTTGTGGACTGACATGAGAATAATTACGAACAGGTATTTCTGATTCCCACCATTCCTGAGAATACACTAAGTCGCTTGTTCTGGGTTGTCTATACATTGGGACCGCCCAGATAAAACTCGGATAACGAATGGGACACTTATGCTGGTCGGATAAGGAGTTCTGAGGTGAGTTTTTGGTACACCACAATTCACTGAGGTCCTAGTTTCCTGTGCATAGTTCTGTGCATAAGCAGACTCCCTCAACAGTACTACCTGAGGAAGACGGAACGGGAAACGTTGTAGTGAAAATATATTTTTGTTCTTTGGTGAATCTATCTGTTTGAGTCACTTCTTTCTTGGATATTGTATTTCTCTGTGACTCATTGTATCCTTTGGGATCCAGATTTTTGCCCTGGCTGGCTGTTGTTTTCTTGTGATCCTTCATCTTCAAGTATATATATATATATATATATATATATATATATATATATGCATAAACTTTGTCGGCTGATGCAACCTTCTCGGAACAACGAAGCACGGACCACAGGATAATGCAGCAAAATAAACTCTTTATTGCCCTTAGACCTCTACACCCATGACGCGTTTCAGCCCAGACGGGCCTTGATCATATGACACACTCTGTTAGGTGGGTAGTTTTTTAATACACTTTTTTTCTCTTTTTTTTAAACTTTTTTTGCGTAATGCTCTAACCAGTGTTTAAAGTGACAGTGCAATATATATATATATATATATATATATATATATATATATATATATATATATATATATATATATATATATATATATATATATATATATATATATATATATATCCCAAGAAAATAATTGCCACGACCACAATAGGGCTAATCCTTCACCAGATCATTTAATTTTGGTAACGCGTTTCGCCTGACACAACAGGCTTGCTCACACATTGCACAGTGGGTAAAGCTTACGTATATACCATCAGGGAATTCCCACAGTAGAGAAACAGAAAGCGGACTATGTTTGTCCTCCAAGAGTCTGTTACTAAGGCTGCCATTTTAATCTAGTCAAGTACATGGTAAAAGTCATTTACTCAGCTTAGTTCTATATAAGCCCTCATGCTATGAATGTTATTATCAAAGTATATATCGCACAATTATTCAGTTATAGTCTATTAACATTTGAACTTGTCAACGTCAGACCCTGAAAATTCATGATTATTGATTAGCATAGTGCTCATGTAAATAAAGAAAACATAGTTATTTTCTAAACATACCAAAATTACATAGCCTCATCTGTATAGTCATATATTAATTGTTGACATAGTGTCAAAGAGATCATCCACTGTTGGTTAATTCTCCCACAGTTACATTCCATATTAACCTCCCCACCTTAACTAAAGATCAACACCCTTGCATGAAAAAACATAATCGTTATTTGTGTCACCCTTTTTCCCCTCTTCAATTCAAACTAAACAGAAATTAACCAAGATATATCATTAGGAATACAAAGGTTATCTTATCTGTCATATGTTTCAATTTTCAATGTCCATGCTTTTGAAGAAAAGGGTAGGGGTAAATCTCGATTCCTTACCGGAGTCGGCCCTTTCCTTTCCTCCTATAATTAAAACAAAATACAAATTATTAGATTCTAATAACAGTAATAAAATTATTCAGAATTAATTCTTGTTGTGCAAAAACATACAGTTCATTATATTGTTCAGAATATGCTATAGGATTTCACTCTCGTAAATGTACACTCAGTTCTTCTAGTGTACGAACTAGGTTTACAATGCTGTTTCCATTATTTGAAAAAAAGAAAAGTCTGTTTTTTGGATCATACAATGATACTGTTGAAAATTATAAGATTTTGTTTGACACACAATATCTTCATGTTTGATGGTCAAATGTTTAAACAAGTCCTCGGTACTGCTATGGGGACTTGTTTTGCCCCAAGTTTTGCGTATCTGTTTCTTGGGGTGTGGTAGGAGGAGGTGCAAAGAAACATTGACCAAACTCAAACAGGAGAGAGGATAATCAAATGGTTAAGGTACATTGACGACCTTTTTATTGTATGGAAAGGAGATGAACATTCTGCTACCACATTCATTTACAACTTGAATATTAATAACTATAACTTGAAATTAACATACAACATAAGTAAGGTAGCCATTGAATTTTTGGACGTGACAGTAGAGATCCGTCAAAATAAAATCTGTACTAAACTACACAGAAAAGAAACAGCTGGGAATAGTCTTCTCCATGCTCTGAGCAGTCACCCTGAAACCCTCAAATGGAGCATACCATTCGGTGAATTGCTCAGGGCAAGGAGAAACTATAGTACCATGGAAGATTTCTGCATTGAACAGAAAATCATGTTGGAAAGATTTAAAGAGAGAGGATATCCTAAATGGGTGTTGGAAAGAGCTGTGGAGAAAGTTAAAAAGATCTCAAGAGAGGAAACCCTGATAGAGAAACCTAAGGAGGTGGAAGAGGGGAAAAATCAACCCAGAGTAATCCTCACATTCAATGCAGAATCTAACAGCATTGCTAAAATTCTCAATAAGAATTGGAATACACTTAAAACTGAATCCACTCTTAAGAATGATCTACCCTCACGCCCACTGATATCATACAGAAAAAGCAAAAGTCTTAAGGATATTCTAATGAAAGGTGATATTTCCAAAACTCACTCATTAACACACGTTTAAATTTGATAGGATTTTTTCGTGTGGACATTGTAAAGCTTGTCGTAACAGCCACATGCGAAAGAAATATAATACACCTGTAGCAGAAAAGAACATCGAACAATTCCTAACATGTGGAACTACATATGTTATTTACATTCTTGAGTGCCCCTGCAAACCAATATATGTGGGGAGCACCACTCTGGCAGTTAAAAAGAGAGTATTGGAACATATGCGCGCGATAAACAATAAAGATCCACATTACCCAGTGGCAAGACATTTTGCTAAATACCATCTATCCAATAACTCACTTTTGTGTTTTTTTGCAATTGAACAAGTAGAATTTAATAGGAGGGGCGGGAATAGAGAACTTAAACTAAGACAGAGAGAATCATGGCACATTGTCAACTTGCAAAGCAAATATCCTGGAGGATTAAATCAAGATGAAGAACTGAGTGTACATTTACGAGAGTGAAATCCTATAGCATATTCTGAACAATATAATTAACTGTATGTTTTTGCACAACAAGAATTAATTCTGAATAATTTTATTACTGTTATTAGAATCTAATAATTTGTATTTTGTTTTAATTATAGGAGGAAAGGAAGGGGCCGACTCCGGAAGGGAATCGAGATTTACCCCTACCCTTTTCTTCAAAAGCATGGACATTGAAAATTGAAACATATGACAGATAAGAGAACCTTTGTATTCCTAATGATATATCTTGGTTAATTTCTGTTTAGTTTGAATTGAAGAGGGGAAAAAGGGTGACACAAATAACGATTATGTTTTTTCATGCAAGGGTGTTGATCTTTAGTTAAGGTGAAGAGGTTAATATGGAATGTAACTGTGGGAGAATTAACCAACAGTGGATGATCTCTTTGACACTATGTCAACAATTAATATATGACTATACAGATGAGGCTATGTAATTTTGGTATGTTTAGAAAATAACTATGTTTTCTTTATTTACATGAGCACTATGCTAATCAATAATCATGAATTTTCAGGGTCTGGCGTTGACAAGTTCAAATGTTAATAGACTATAAATGAATAATTGTGAGATATATACTTTGATAATAACATTCATAGCATGAGGGCTTATATAGCACTAAGCTGAGTAAATGACTTTTACCATGTACTTGACTAGCTCAAAATGGCCACCTTAGTAACAGACTCTTTGAGGACAAACATAGTCCGCTTTCTGCTTCTCTACTGTGGGAATTCCCTGATGGTATATATGTAAGCATTACCCACTGTGCAATGTGTGAGCAAAGCTGTTGTGTCAGGCGAAACGCGATACCAAAATTAAATGATCTGGTGAAGGATTAGCCCTATTGTGGTCGTGGCAATTTTTTTCTTGGGAATTCTGAAAGGCGGCGTGCTCCGCCGCCATCGGACGACCTGCCTGCCTGGGGCGAGGGGAGACAGAAGGAGCAAAGACATCAGAATATATATATATATATATATATATATATATATATATATATATATATATATATATATATATATATATATATATATATATATATATATATATATATATATAATATGTATGTATATTACCTACTGGCGGTCGCCAGTAGGTAGTTATAGTTAGGACCACGTTTCCATAGGAATTCCGCAACATTCTATTTTGAATAACTTTGGCGCCGGTCGACAAATCCTCGCAAATTTTTCAAAATAGGTGGGGCGCTACGCTCCGCTCCTTCCCTGAAAGTCTCGGGGGGATTCGTCAAGCGGGGGCTGAGATAAAAGGGGGGTCCCAAAACGCGTTTTTCCCATGCATTTTTCCATAGGACCTTTAGACAGGACTACAGCCCGAATGGCTGAACAGAATTACTAGAAATTTGGCAGAGAGGTAGTCCTCAGGTCAAGGAAGTGCCTTTTGTAGGTTTGGTGTAAATCTGTTCAGTAGATTCTGAGAAAATAGCCTTTAAATCAATATATATATATCTGAGCCAGCTTACGGTGCGCTTACGGTACGCTTACCGTACGCGTACGGTGGCGTGCGCGAGCGCGATTCTGATTGGCTCTTAGATCTTAGTAAACATTCGAATCGGTCGAAACCAGGAAGCGGCGGCCGCCATTTCGTGTGTTCAACTCAGAAAAAAAGAGTGATAACAAGAAAAGGGGGCAAGGAGGAGAGTTACAGACCCCCTAACATTTGTAAGGGGGTCAAAGAAGGACAGAAAAGTACAAAGAAAACATTTATTGATTTTAAAAAAAATCACGGGGTACGCGTACGGTAAGCGTACGGTAAAAAAAAAAAAAAGAAAAAAATGAAAATCAGATTTAAGTGTTTAGATATTAGGGGGCTCTAAAAAGAGCCGTTGTGTTTATGAAGTGATTTTTTTGTGGTACCTACAAGTAAGTACCGATGCAGAGTCTAAGGTTCAAGAGGAAGACTCTGTTCCCTTCATCATTGAAGTGTACACCATCTCCTCTATAAATGTCTTGCATGTCATAACGCAAGTTGTTGTGGTAAATGCAACCCATACCATAGTCACGGAGGAAAGCAGAAACAGATTTGTTGACGTGCTTTCTTGCTTTGTCAATCTGCGGACAGAAATGATTGGACCAGTTCCATTTTTGCCTTTGGCATATGTTAGAAAACACAAAGGCAGTTTTAGGGAAAAGTGAAAACAGTTGTGCAAAGGTCTCCTTCATAAGCATTTCCAGACCTACCCCAGTCAAAGTGCCTAGGTCATTGCCACCACAGTGCACTATTATGAGGTCAGGGTGTTGGATGTGCATGAAGGATTTCACCAATGGCATCAATTGGTGCCACTTTAACCCTCTCTGACCAATCCATTTAATGTCTACATTTGGCAAAGCAAGGTCTCTCACCATATCTGTTTTCTCTGCATACTTTTCACTCCAGAAGACATAGCTGTGCCCTACAAACCACACTGTGAACATCTTCAAAGGAGAACTGGATGCACTCAGGAGGTGTCTTTCAGTAGAATGGCAATATGAAAAGAAAGACAGTTTGGAAATGGAGGCATACATATTTTTTTCAAAAAAAAAAAGAACTGATTGGCTGTTTCATACCATTCTAGAATAAAAACTAGGCTGTATGTGTAAATTAATAGAAGCATGTTTTGTATTGGTACAGAAAAATGTGTTACCAAAGAACAGTACTATGGATTTGCTGTTAGGTTTGAAAAGTCAAGCACTCTTGCTCTGTGGAATTGAAACATTGTTTGGCGAACTTCTGACCTGACTCCACACAGCAGTGTTCCATCAGCTGTTGCTATGGTAGCAGGCAGAAGTCAAGTTGGGGGAAGGGTACTAGGCAGAAGTCAAGTTGGGGGAAGGGTACTTTTGGAAAAGGGTTGGTTTTCAACCAATAGAAATGTGTGATTACATTTGAAAAAAAGGGGCAAGCAAATGAGATTTGAAACTAATATGTATATGTGTGGAAAAAGAGAGGGAAAGTTTGCCATTATCTGGTTCTGCTGAGAGGAGAGAGGTGTAGAGAACAGAGATCCTGGCTCTGATAATCTGCTGTTTGAGTGCCACATTTCTTTCACAACTAACTAATTTTAAAGGTGAGTTTAGAGTTTGAGAGGGGATGTATATGGTAAATTAAGAAATGAATAATAGAAATGCAATTCTTTTTGTTGAAGTTGTGTTTATTATTTTCTGTTTTGGGAGAAATTTAAATGTGAGGAACATGTAAAATAATATGGACTATGTTTTCACAATAAATTAAGGTGTACTGGTATAATAAAAGAATAGTTTAAGGGTTTGAGGTTGGACTCAGTAATGCAAATACATTCAGCATCACTAAGGCTGGTTGCCCTTGCTGGAGTGTAGGCAGACACCCAGGTTACAAATGATGCTGGTCTGAAAAAGCAGTTTGGACATGTGCTTTTTAAAAAATCTGAAAAGTGGATTCATAATGTGTCAGTCTGTAAAAGTGTTTATCACTTGCCAAAAAAAAGAGCAGTAAGTGTGCTTTCAAATTGGCAAAGAAATTTCGTTTTGTGACTAATGTGAAAACATGACTCTGTGTGCAAATAGGAATTACAGGCAGAGATTTATTGCGTATTGCTCTGGTGATTTCACAGTTGCATTAGATGGAAAGGGGGAGCCATTTTTTGGTGCAGAAGCAGACTCTTAGCACACAGGTAGCTGCTTACCATGTGGAATCATGCACAGTATTCACAAGCGAGTGGGGTTTGAGGTTTCAGTCAGTAATGCAAATACATTCAGCATCACTAAGGCTGGTTGCCCTTGCTGGAGTGTAGGCAGACACCCAGGTTACAAATGATGCTGGTCTGAAAAAGCGGTTTGGACATGTGCTTTGTAAAAAATCTGAAAAGTGGATTCATAATGTGTCAGTCTGTAAAAGTGTTTATTACTTGCCAAAAAAAAGAGCAGTAAGTGTGCTTTCAAATTGGCAAAGAAATTTTGTTTTGTGACTAATGTGAAAACATGACTCTGTGTGCAAATAGGAATTACAGGCAGAGATTTATTGCGTATTGCTCTGGTGATTTCACAGTTGCATTAGATGGAAAGGGGGAGCCTTTTTTTGGTGCAGAAGCTGACTCTTAGCACACAGGTAGCTGCTTACCATGTGGAATCATGCACAGTATTCACAAGCGAGTGGGGTTTGAGGTTTCAGTCAGTAATGCAAATACATTCAGCATCACTAAGGCTGGTTGCCCTTGCTGGAGTGTAGGCAGACACCCAGGTTACAAATGATGCTGGTCTGAAAAAGCAGTTTGGACATGTGCTTTGTAAAAAATCTGAAAAGTGGATTCATAATGTGTCAGTCTGTAAAAGTGTTTATTACTTGCCAAACAAAAGAGCAGTAAGTGTGCTTTCAAATTGGCAAAGAAATTTCGTTTTGTGACTAATGTGAAAACATGACTCTGTGTGCAAATAGGAATTACAGGCAGAGATTTATTGCGTATTGCTCTGGTGATTTCACAGTTGCATTAGAAGGAAAGGGGGAGCCTTTTTTTGGTGCAGAAGCTGACTCTTAGCACACAGGTAGCTGCTTACCATGTGGAATCATGCACAGTATTCACAAGCGAGTGGGGTTTGAGGTTTCAGTCAGTAATGCAAATACATTCAGCATCACTAAGGCTGGTTGCCCTTGCTGGAGTGTAGGCAGACACCCAGGTTACAAATGATGCTGGTCTGAAAAAGCAGTTTGGACATGTGCTTTGTAAAAAATCTGAAAAGTGGATTCATAATGTGTCAGCCTGTAAAAGTGTTTATTACTTGCCAAAAAAAAGAGCAGTAAGTGTGCTTTCAAATTGGCAAAGAAATTTCGTTTTGTGACTAATGTGAAAACATGACTCTGTGTCCAAATAGGAATTACAGGCAGAGATTTATTGCGTATTGCTCTGGTGATTTCACAGTTGCATTAGATGGAAAGGGGGAGCCATTTTTTGGTGCAGAAGCAGACTCTTAGCACACAGCCAGCTACTTACCATGTGGAATCATGCACAGTATTCACAAGCGAGTGGGGTTTGAGGTTTCAGTCAGTAATGCAAATACATTCAGCATCACTAAGGCTGGTTGCCCTTGCTGGAGTGTAGGCAGACACCCAGGTTACAAATGATGCTGGTCTGAAAAAGCAGTTTGGACATGTGCTTTGTAAAAAATCTGAAAAGTGGATTCATAATGTGTCAGTCTGTAAAAGTGTTTATTACTTGCCAAAAAAAAGAGCAGTAAGTGTGCTTTCAAATTGGCAAAGAAATTTCGTTTTGTGACTAATGTGAAAACATGACTCTGTGTGCAAATAGGAATTACAGGCAGAGATTTATTGCGTATTGCTCTGGTGATTTCACAGTTGCATTAGATGGAAAGGGGGAGCCTTTTTTTGGTGCAGAAGCTGACTCTTAGCACACAGGTAGCTGCTTACCATGTGGAATCATGCACAGTATTCACAAGCGAGTGGGGTTTGAGGTTTCAGTCAGTAATGCAAATACATTCAGCATCACTAAGGCTGGTTGCCCTTGCTGGAGTGTAGGCAGACACCCAGGTTACAAATGATGCTGGTCTGAAAAAGCAGTTTGGACATGTGCTTTGTAAAAAATCTGAAAAGTGGATTCATAATGTGTCAGTCTGTAAAAGTGTTTATTACTTGCCAAAAAAAGAGCAGTAAGTGTGCTTTCAAATTGGCAAAGAAATTTCGTTTTGTGACTAATGTGAAAACATGACTCTGTGTGCAAATAGGAATTACAGGCAGAGATTTATTGCGTATTGCTCTGGTGATTTCACAGTTGCATTAGATGGAAAGGGGGAGCCTTTTTTTGGTGCAGAAGCTGACTCTTAGCACACAGGTAGCTGCTTACCATGTGGAATCATGCACAGTATTCACAAGCGAGTGGGGTTTGAGGTTTCAGTCAGTAATGCAAATACATTCAGCATCACTAAGGCTGGTTGCCCTTGCTGGAGTGTAGGCAGACACCCAGGTTACAAATGATGCTGGTCTGAAAAAGCAGTTTGGACATGTGCTTTGTAAAAAATCTGAAAAGTGGATTCATAATGTGTCAGTCTGTAAAAGTGTTTATTACTTGCCAAAAAAAAGAGCAGTAAGTGTGCTTTCAAATTGGCAAAGAAATTTCGTTTTGTGACTAATGTGAAAACATGACTCTGTGTCCAAATAGGAATTACAGGCAGAGATTTATTGCGTATTGCTCTGGTGATTTCACAGTTGCATTAGATGGAAAGGGGGAGCCATTTTTTGGTGCAGAAGCAGACTCTTAGCACACAGCCAGCTACTTACCATGTGGAATCATGCACAGTATTCACAAGCGAGTGGGGTTTGAGGTTTCAGTCAGTAATGCAAATACATTCAGCATCACTAAGGCTGGTTGCCCTTGCTGGAGTGTAGGCAGACACCCAGGTTACAAATGGTGCTGGTCTGAAAAAGCAGTTTGGACATGTGCTTTTTAAAAAATCTGAAAAGTGGATTCATAATGTGTCAGTCTGTAAAAGTGTTTATCACTTGCCAAAAAAAAGAGCAGTAAGTGTGCTTTCAAATTGGCAAAGAAATTTCGTTTTGTGACTAATGTGAAAACATGACTCTGTGTGCAAATAGGAATTACAGGCAGAGATTTATTGCGTATTGCTCTGGTGATTTCACAGTTGCATTAGATGGAAAGGGGGAGCCATTTTTTGGTGCAGAAGCAGACTCTTAGCACACATGTAGCTGCTTACCATGTGGAATCATGCACAGTATTCACAAGCGAGTGGGGTTTGAGGTTTCAGTCAGTAATGCAAATACATTCAGCATCACTAAGGCTGGTTGCCCTTGCTGGAGTGTAGGCAGACACCCAGGTTACAAATGATGCTGGTCTGAAAAAGCAGTTTGGACATGTGCTTTGTAAAAAATCTGAAAAGTGGATTCATAATGTGTCAGTCTGTAAAAGTGTTTATCACTTGCCAAAAAAAAGAGCAGTAAGTGTGCTTTCAAATTGGCAAAGAAATTTCGTTTTGTGACTAATGTGAAAACATGACTCTGTGTGCAAATAGGAATTACATGCAGAGATTTATTGCGTATTGCTCTGGTGATTTCACAGTTGCATTAGATGGAAAGGGGGAGCCATTTTTTGGTGCAGAAGCAGACTCTTAGCACACAGGTAGCTGCTTACCATGTGGAATCATGCACAGTATTCACAAGCGAGTGGGGTTTCAGGTTTCAGTTAGTAATGCAAATACATTCAGCATCACTAAGGCTGGTTGCCCTTGCTGGAGTGTAGGCAGTCACCCAGGTTACAAATGGTGATGGTCTGAAAAAGCAGTTTGGACATGTGCTTTTTAAAAAATCTGAAAAGTGGATTCATAATGTGTCAGTCTGTAAAAGTGTTTATCACTTGCCAAAAAAAAGAGCAGTAAGTGTGCTTTCAAATTGGCAAAGAAATTTCGTTTTTTGACCAATGTGAAAACAAATGTAGTAATATATTTAAATAAAATAAAGGAATTTTTTTTTAGTTTTTTTCAGGTATTGCTGAAGAGCAGTGAACAAAATTTAAGATGCCTACAAAATCCAGAGTAAAAAAAGAGCAAAAAAAAAAAACCTATATTTGAAGACAACTGGAGGACCTAAGTTAGTTGAAGATGCTCATGTTGGGAAGAAGAAAAAATCTTCTGGTAAGCAAACAAAAGATTTTCTAAGGAACATATTCAAAAAAAGGAAAAATGTACAAAATGTCTGTACTGGAAAGAATGATTTCAATCGAAAAGGACAGGAAAAAATTGAGAATTTAGTTAATGCAAATATACCTTCTGCAACTAAAAAGATAAACTTAAACAGAAAAACAGCGTTTAAAGAGATACGTAGAAAAATGTTTCAGAGGAGAGTTATGTCCAATTTGATAAAGGATGTGAAGAAATATAAGCAAAAGGCAAAGTTTTATAAGAGAAAAAAAGAAATTGAAGCCATTGCAGCAAAGGCATTAGAATTAAAAAGGAAACTATTCATTTTAATTTTGAATAGGATGCGTACATTAGACAAAATGGTTAATGTACTGAAATCACATAGCAAAAGGAAAAGAGTAGTGAACAGAACAAACTTTTGTAAAGTGTTTTTAGGAGAATGGATGCATAGTTCAAGTTGTGAACCTTTTTTTAATGAAGAGAGTTATTTTCAAAGTAATAGTTTGCTGCATGCAGTTGACACCAGAGGTCGTGCTTATGAAGTGAAAAATGGTTGCATAATGGAGAAGGAGATAATGGTTCCAAGAGATGAGGTACAAGTGATGGCGGATGAGGCTATGGGGAGACGTCCTAAAGCCCCAGTGTACACTTGGAATTGTAGTAGTATTTGCACTGTGCGTCAGGAATCTATTGATAAATTTCGTGAGTTTCTAAGAGAATATAGCAAAAAAAGTGTGAAACAGAAGATTAAGGTGCTTCAAAGTCTAGATCCATGCAGAGTGAGAGAGAATACTGGTTTGCAGGGTCATTCTCTGGCTTGTCTATCTAGAAAAGTGTGTAATAGTGTTTTCCATCATTTTAGGATGCTGGCTGTTCATCATACTGAAATGAGAAAGTTTGTGAGACGGTTGTATTTTGCTAAAAGTCCAGCAATAAAGTTAGATGAATTGAATAGGGCTCTGTTCCGTGGAACGGTATCAGATGTAGAGAAGGTTGTTGATGAAATTCAGTTTTGTTACTTTGGTCCTGAACAAAACAGTGCAGAGAAGGACACAGTAAATGAGGAAGAAGTGGAAGAAAATGTAGAACCCTCTGTAAGTAAGACATTTAATGATCACATAACAAAATTTGCAATAATCTCTAATGAAAGACCAAATATTACTTGTATTTGTTGCCGCAGAACTCATTATAGAAAACAAACCAGGTATGTTGATCTCTACAGAAAGAGTGAAAATGAAGATAATTATAAGTGGAAGGATTTTGCCACCTATATATTTCTTGAAAATTGTTTTGAATTGGGTGAAGTTCAGCGTAATTGTAAATACTGTTACAACAAGTTAGAGGAAAATAGAATGCCGACCAGAGCTGTACATAATAATTTAGAATTGGATGCTATTCCTGCTGAACTTTCTGAATTAAATACATATGAGTCTATACTCATTCAATGTGTTCATCCGTTCCAGACCATAGTACGTATGGAGCCCAAAACTGGTAAATTACCTCCTTCAGATTTACTGAGAGGTTTAAAAGGTAGAGTGGTGTATTTGCCCTTGGATTTGAAAAAAAATATGGAAACTATTGATGCGGATACTTTGGAAACTGAACCATTAATTATTCTGGTTAATGGTGTACCTACAAAGAATAAGAAGATTTGGCAGGAGCTGGTAGATGTACGGAAAGTACAAAGAGCAAATTTGTATTTGAAAAGGAATAACAAATGGTATGAATCAATTTATATAGAAGAAGAAGAAGAAGAAGATTTACAAGAAGACACAGAACCACCAACTGGACAAATTGAAAAAGTGGACAAGTCAAAGGAAGAAGAAATTTATGAACATTTTAGCATACATCCTCTTCATTCAAAAGAAGTTATGGGAGACAATATTGATCTATTTCAGATGAAGAAAGCAAAAGGAACTCCCGTGAGTGTATGGGAGGAGAGCTTGGAAGCTCGATGTTTTCCCCAGCTGTTTCCTAAAGGAAAAGGAGGACGATACGATGAACGTCCGGAACAGATTCCAGCTTCTGAGTATCGGACTACAAGACTATATGCTGAAGATCCCAGATTTCGACAAAGTATTCCTTATTTGTTCCATCTTTTATTTGAAAGCGACTTGTCTGCACTGTCTTATGCAGTAAATCACATTTTAAAAAGTGGAGTACATTTACAAAATGTGTCTGCTAAGGATTTTATGGAGAAAGTGCAGCACCGAGATGATCATTTGGAAACACAACTGATCAATCTGATGGCTTGTCAGCGTGGGACAAATGAATATTGGTACCGACGCCATGGTGAATTAAAATGCATGTTACGGAATTTAGGAACTCCAACATGGTTCCTTACCCTAAGCTGTGCCGAGTACGCTTGGGATGATTTACTGGATTTTCTACGAGAGGCAAATTCAAACATTAAAAACATTGAATACAAGACAGCAGGAGAACTGTGCTCATTGGATCCGGTTAATGTTTGCAGATATTTCAATCATAGATTTGAGGCTATGATGTCCTTCATCTGCAATAAAAAAAATCCACCTCTAGGAGAAGTAGTGGTACTCTAGGAAAAGAGTACCAGGCAAGAGGTGCTCCTCATATTCATATGCTGTTGTGGATCAAGGATGCCCCAAAGTTTGGAACAGATACTGATGAAGCAGTGTTATCTTACATTGAAGAATATGCAACATGTGCTATACCAAAAAGCACAGAAGAGAAAAAGTTAAAGGAGCAAGTTTTACGTTTCCAAAGTCATCGGTGTGGAAAATACTGTCGACGGAAATACAAGAGCAAAGATAAATACTACAATAAATGTCGATTTGGATTTCCGAGACCTGTTCTTTCAAATGGAAGAGTTAACAGTTTTATGTCATCTGTAAGACATACTATCACAAGAAAATCACCTAAGAATACCTACAACCTTAAAAGAAAAGAAGAATCAAAAAATATAAATGACTACAACCCAGTGATTTTATCCATGTGGAACGCTAACATGGATATACAGTATGTAGCTGACAATTCCATTGCTGTTGCTCGATATGTAACGTCTTACATTACGAAATCAGAAAAAACAGAATTGAAGGAAATGTGGGAAGAGATTTCTCACGAGAAAACTGTCAGTAAGAAGCTGTACAGTTTCAGTTTGAAGATGTTATCGCATCGAGAAATTGGATCCTACGAATGTTCAGATAGGTTATCTTCTGCAAGTCTCTACTCGAAATCAAGAAGAATAAGTTGGGCAAGTTTAGGCCTTGCAGCAATGAGAAATCGGGTACTGAAATCTGTTGGAGAAATTGAATATTTGGCCGAGAATGACCCAGAAAGTACAGATATTTTGAAATCAAACATGTTGGATACATATTAACCAAAGAGAAGTCATCATCTGGAGAACATGTGTCTCTATGAAGTGCTGCAGAACTACATTTATTCACGGAAAGCCGCAGAAGACATCAACAATGGAAAATATAAAGTCATTGGTGAGGAAGGATGTTTGGTGAAGCAAACAAAAGGAAGTTTGATAAATCACCGGAAGCTGAGTTGCGACACTACTGACAAAAAGGAATTTTACTACTTGGCTCTTTTACAGCTGTTTAAACCATGGCGTACAGAGGATGAACTACTGGGAGAATTTCAAAGGTATGAAGATTCTTTTAATGCTTGCAAAGACAGCATACAATGCAGTACATTCACAACTTATCTGCAAATGTTAAATGAAGAAATTGAACAGGAAACTACAATTGCAGCAGAAATAGCTAGAGACAGTTCTCAGGACAGCCAAAGTTCAGAAACACTCAGTCAAGATCCCCTAGGACAACCAATCGTTGAAAATGAAGCATCAATAGCCATGAATGAAGTGGAAACGGCTATGAATCAAGCTCAAGGAGAATTTATAGACTTACAAAATTTGGAAAGACAACTGAACGAAGAGCAGCAACAAATTTATGAAGAGATCAGAAACAAAATTGATCACGGATTTCTACATGAAAAAAAAGATTGCTCATGCACATCATTTCATCCAATCAGGATGTATGTAAGCGGACAAGCTGGAACTGGAAAAAGTTTCCTAATAAAAGTCATCAGAAGCTACCTACAGCAAAAAACGGATTCTACTTTGTCTTGTGTGGTTACTGCTCCAACTGGGTTAGCAGCATATAACATAAAAGGAATCACTTTACATCGTTTGCTAATGTTACCAGTGGAGCATGAGAACAAAATACAATACAACAAGCTAACTGGAGAAGCATGCTTGGAAGTTTCAAGAGTATTGAAGAAGATGCAAGTTCTCATTATTGATGAGGTGAGCATGGTATCGAACTTTATGCTTTCCTTTGTGCATTTAAGAATGCAGCAAATTCTGAAGTCAGACTATGACGTGTTATTTGGAGGAAAACATGTCATAGTTTTTGGAGATCTTTTGCAACTTACTCCAGTTAAAGGACAACCAGTGTTTAATACTGTGACACATGAAGACACGAAGAAGTCATTGGGAAGCATCGGTAATACAAATATTTGGTCCTTCTTTGAGTACAAGGAACTTACAACTAATATGAGGCAAGCAAACGATGAAGAATATGGAAGTATTCTGAAAGATATCAGGATTGGACTACTCACAGAAGCTGGCAAAAAAGCATTACAGACTCGGCTGCTACATAATTTATTTCCAAAGGAAGAAATAGTTGCAGAGAAGATATACAAGAACATTGCAGAAAACAAAAGTGTCATCTGCTTAATGCCAACTCTACGTGAATGCTCAATATTCAATGAGGAGCTTTTGAAATTGGAAAAGGAAGATATCAGGAAATTGGAAGCAGTGGACAAAATTGAGGATGGAAGAATTACTTTCACATTAACAGGCACACTGAAAAATAAATTGGATTCACTAGAGAAGAAGATTTCCAAAACAGCTGGATTAGAAAAAAATCTATATGTTTGCATGAACTGTAGAGTATTTTTAAGGAGAAATTTGGATGTTGAAAAAGGTTTAGTTAATGGAGCTATGGGAAGAGTTGTGGGTTTTATTAATTATCAGAAAAAAGATGGAATTGAATGGTTAAAAATAAAATTTGATCAGATAGAAGAAGTTAAAGATATTTGTCGTTGTACAGTTAGTTTCATGCTTGTGAAAGACTTATATGTACGTAGGAAGCAGTTTCCGTTTTCTCTAGCATATGCTGTAACTATTCACAAGTCTCAAGGATTGACTGTAGATTGTGCATTTGTGAACATTGGTTCAACTGTGTTCAAAGAAGGTATGGCATATGTTGCTTTGTCACGAGTGAAAACATTATCAGGTTTATTCATGATAGACTTTGATGATTCAAAAGTTAGTGCTGATACAAATTGTGTAAAGGAGTATAATAGATTAAGAAGAAGCTATGCTCCTCATTTAGGTCAGTATCCTGTGTTGGAGAAACGTGTAGTTTCTTGGAAAAGGAGAAATGAGAATATCTGTAATGAAGATGTAGAGAGGAGGAAAAAAAAGAGGAGTGATGTAATTGCAAGCAAAAAGAATAAGGAAAATGAAGAACAGGTTGTAGGATGTTATTTTGAAAATAGCTCTGGTGTCAACTGCTACGCTAATGTAGTGCTGAATGTTGCATTTTATCTGGAAAGTTTGCAAGAGCAGATAATAGTAAATCAGGGAAAAAGATTCTGTACTGTGCTGAGTCTCCTTTTTGAAAAGCTGAGTAATGATAAAACTCAAATAGAAAGTGCTACTGAAATTAGAAAAGTTTTAGATGTATGTTCAGGACGAACACAGTTTTCTCAAAATGTACAGCAAGACGCACAGGAATTCTTGATTTATTTTCTTCAGGTACTGGAAGAAGAAGGGGTTAACATTGAAAATTTATTTGGTCTCTCTTATAAATGGGAACATAGTTGTGAAAACTGTTATAATATATGCGGCTCTAATGTTGATTCTGAAAGGTTTATTTATTTAACATTGCCAGAGAGTAAAACAGTCACTTTTGCTAAATTAGTTAAAGATGCTAATCATAGCATGCAATGCAGTGAGTGTAAATCTGACATGTTTTCAACATTAATTTTAAAGGAATACAGACAGTATGTAATTTTAATGATGCAACGATGTAGAGCTGATGGTTCAAAATTGGATACTTTAATAAAGAAGTTTACAGGACAGCAATTATCAATTTCAGGAAAAACTTTTGTAACAGTTGCAATAATTTTCCATGATGGACCTACTGTAACTTCTGGTCATTACACAGTTTATCTTAAATGTGAAAAAGGCTGGACACTGTGTAATGATTCCCAATTGATTTTTAAGCAACGTTTGCCTTTTGATTTAGCAAATTCCTATCTAATCTTCCTGAAACCTAAATTTTAGAGAGATTTGACAACATCTGGAGAAAACAATTTTACCATTTCATTGGATTACCATTTGGAATTTACAAATAAAAAGATTTAACAAATTATCATTTGGCCTAATGGAAAGGTAACCAATTGTAATGTGGAATTTTTCCATTTTTTAAGGAAACTTTGGAAAACCAAAAATTTAGAAAAAATCGGTAACATCTGCACAATTAAAATTTTGGAATGTTATTGGATTGCCATTGGAAATTTTTTCAAAAAAGATTTTTAAAATTACTATTTGGCCATGCGGAAAAGTAAACAATTCTATTGTGGACTTATTTAATTATTAATTAATCTTTCGGAAACCAAAATGTTACAGAGAAACGGTGACATCTGTACAATTTAAACTTTTGTTTTTTATTGGATTACCATTGGAAATTAAACAAAAAAAGAATTTTAAAATTACTATTTGGCCTAAAGGAAATGGAACCAGATGTATTGTGGAGTTATTTGACATATATTATTGTGATTATACTTCTGAAACAAAAATATCAGACGGTATTTTAAAGAAATAAGTATAGATATTAGATGATATTTTTTTAGAATATTATGCATTTCTTTAAAGTTATGTTTATGAAAAAAGAGATTCTGGGCTTTTTTTAAAACAATCTTTGAGATTGTTAATTTTTTTTTGCCTGCTGTTAAATGATGAATGCAATTGCTTTCACAATTTATAGTGAAATGCAATATTTTCTGAAAACAGCAAAAAAAAGGCAAAAATATTTTTTGAAAAATATGTAAATATGTGTGCTGTATTATTAAATGTTTTATTAAATATTAATACTTTTTTCTTTTTTTTCAGATTGAGATAGAAAATTTTCGAAAACTATAACCATTTTAAAAGCAATTAAAAATAAATTAAATGAATAAATCTTTTTTTGAGTGGGTATGGTAAGTCAATAATGTCATGGTCCCTTTTTTCCACTTCTCTACAATCACATTTGCAGTTTTTAATTGTAGTCTCTCAAGGACCTTGTAATGTGATAATTGATTTTTAGTGTTTTTTAAAAAAAAAAAAAAAAAATTACGCGTACCGTACGCGTACGGTAAAAAAAAAAAAAAAAAGTTTTAAAAAAAATATATAAAAAATAGATGAAAGGTAAGGTTGGCTCTTAAAAGAGCCGTTGTGTTCATGCAGGGACAGAGGAAAGAAAGATTGGGAATATTAGACGGTACGACAAGTGTGCTGATCTATTTTAATGTTCACTAGGGAAATACTGGTCTCCCTATAAGTAATTAGATCGTGACAATTGGCGCACCGTACTTCAACCCTCGCAAACCGAGGGTTAATTTCCAGAGGACCAGAAAAAGGAGATACTCCCCCCACAGATGAAGGGCTCACCTGACCTGCAGAAGAAGGACTTGGCTCTGCAGATGATGGTCCAGGCTGAGCTGCTGTGGATGTGCTTGGTTGATTTACTGAAGGGTTACCTTCAGTAAGTCGAGCATGTGTCCTTCTGTGTACATCCTTAAGGTGTCTCATCATGGTGTGATTCCCAAAGGAATACTTCCTGTCAGGATTACCTCTTGAAAGTACACGCTTACACAGCTTGCAAGTCACTAAGGGTGCATTTACCTTTTGCTGGCCTTCTGGAAAAGTAAAATACTCCCATACGTAAGAGGTCTTTTGTTTCCTCGCTCTCTGCCTCAAGGTAGTGCTGCTAGCCTCACTCTCAGAAGAGCTCTGCTGTTCTGCCATCGTATCACAAAGACAACCCAGCTCCTTCTCCTAAGGGATCACAAGCAGAAATGAGGGGAATGGGTGTGGTGTAGGAGAGTTCTAGAACTGAAAGTAGTTTCAACCAATCAAAAGTTGTGTTTCATGATCACATGACCTACCGTACGCTTACGGTACGCTTACGGCAAAAGTACGCATGCGCGTAAAAAAGACACGCGCTTGCGCGCATGCGCATAACAGTCACTCCCCGACACTTCCGCGTAACGTGCGCGTGTAGCGTACACGCGTACGCGCCCCACGCGGAGTACGCGCGGCTACGCAAATTGCGTAACTATACGCAAACAGCGTAGATAAATTACGGACATTGCGTAAACCGTACGCTTAGCGTAAGCTTACGGTACGCGTACTAAAAAAAAAATAAAAGGAAAAAATGTATTGCTAATAAATTTTACCTGTTTATTTTATAAAATATATTAAAAAAAACATATTGTAGAATTTTAAAAATTTAACCATAGTCTTTAAAAAAGGATAGAAAATTAAAATAAAAATATGTAAAAAAAAATAGAAGAAAAAAAAAAAATTAGCATTTAAAAAACCTTGCAAATTCACTGAAAAAAACATGGGTTTCACACACGTTATAGTTAGGAATTAGCATTTAAAAAACCTTTGAAATTCACTGAAAAAACCATGGGTTTCACACACGTTATAGTTAGGAATTAGCATTTAAAAAACCTTAGAAATTCAATGAAAAAACCAAAGGTTTCACACATGTTATAGTTAGCTGGACATTTCACTCGTAAAAAACCAATGAAATTCCCCCGTTATAGTTAGTTCAGCTAACTATAACTCGCGCGCCCGCAATGCACTACTGATGACGTCACATATTACATCACTCATGACATGGTCAGTGACATCACTCATGACATCACTGATGACATCTCAAATGACATCACTGATGACATTATCCTTGTGATAGAGTGGTAGACCTCCTCTCACCCTAATATAACCTTTGATACAAACATTCAAAAATAGAGACTAAAATTTTCAAAACAATGGACATACCAATAACAGTTACAACAACCTATTCAGTAATTCTAAGATCCACATACACATCCACTCATCCACCAACAATCCTATACAGTCACTCATACATGTACTCACACATCATATGTACTCATACACCTAAACATCCTGTAACACAATCCCACTCATCCATAGAGTTACTCACACACATAGTCACTCATGCTAATAAAGAATCAAACATCCATTTACTTGCATATACAGTTATACACACACCAGCACACTTACTTTTACAGAAACTTACACATACTTAGTCTTTTTAACAATCACTTATAGAAACACATACTTATTCATACAGGAACTCTTCCAATCTCTCACTCTCACATATACTCACTTATAAACACCAATAGTCACATATACTAGTTTAAAACATATGTAGTTACTTATGAAGACACTATTGAGACAGTCATTCACTCACTAACACACCCATGCACACACTCATCCACCCATACAGTCCTGCACACATGCTGTCTTCAACACATACAAACAGTGAGTCACTCATTCATGCATCTATGCACTACGTAATACCCCCCACCGCACCATGAAGACACTCAGACACTCATACTGATACTCAAAAAACCAACTATTAACCTATATAGACACTCATATAGCTACTCACCAACCCATGCAGCCACTTATATACAAAGTGAGAGACTGATACAGGTATTTACACATTTAAACATTACTCACTAAGCCATGTATTCAAAAAGATACACTTAATCAGTCAGTTGTACAATCAATTTTTCAGAAACAAATCATCAATTTAGACACTTATATACTCATTTATTCTTCCCTCGACCTTAAGATATACATATATAAAACATATTTAATTTTCAGAAAAACACACATTCACTGGATGATGTCATCAGTGATGTCATTTGAGATGTCATCAGTGATGTCATGAGTGATGTCACTGACCATGTCATGAGTGATGTAATATGTGACGTCATCAGTAGTGCATTGCGGGCGCGCGAGTTATAGTTAGCTGAACTAACTATAACGGGGGAATTTCATTGGTTTTTTACGAGTGAAATGTCCAGCTAACTATAACATGTGTGAAACCTTTGGTTTTTTCATTGAATTTCTAAGGTTTTTTAAATGCTAATTCCTAACTATAACGTGTGTGAAACCCATGGTTTTTTCAGTGAATATATATATATATATATATACATATATATATATATATATATACATGCATATGCATATATATATATTTTTTTCTTTTTCGCATGAGTTTGTTCCTTGTACAGGGACACTGGCCCTATATTTAAAGATCTGGATCTCGTATCTGCAAAATACATTTGAAGCTCTATTTTAATTAGCAAATATATGCTCCAGTAACATCAATAACTTTTAAATAGCCTCCTAGCAAACAAACCTTTATATTTTTGTGTTTTATGCTTCCAAAAGCGGAATGTTCGTAATTATTAATTAAGCAAAAACCAAAGGAAATGATGGACGTAGTGTTGAACATTGTAAGCACTCACCCCCAGTCAACTGATCTGGGTTTAATCCATCACCGTTCTTTAGCCCACTCTGCCACCCCAGTTCAGACATGGCCATATGAAAATTAGTCTGACCCTGTGCCTCATGGGAACAGTCCAGCCCGAACTGCCAAGCCATGTCTTCCCTGGACCGGAAACAAGCTCCCAAGGACCGGTTTCTGGCATTTCAGCCATCTTCACCCAGGCTTGCTTGAATCCAGTGGCAAAGTGAGCAAGGGACTCACGTCTGAGCATACCCTGCCAACTTATGGCGAACAAAGCAAAAACCAAAGGAAATGATGGACGGAGTGTAGAACATTGCAAGCACTCATCCCCAGTCAACTGATCTGGGTTTAATCCATCACCGTTCTTTAGCCCACTCTGCCACCCCAGTTCAGACATGGCCATATGCAAATCAGTCTGACCCTGTGCCTCATGGGAACAGTCCAGCCCGAACTGCCAAGCCATGTCTTCCCTGGACCGGAAACAAGCTTCCTAGGACCGGTTTCTGGCATTTCAGCCGTCTTCAGCCAGGCTTGCTTGAATCCAGTGGCAAAGTGAGCAAGGTACTCACGTCTGAGCATACCCTGCCAACTTATGGCGAACAAAGCAAAAACCAAAGGAAATGATGGACGGAGTGTTGAACATTGCAAGCATTCACCCCCAGTCAACTGATCTGGGTTTAATCCATCACCGTTCTTTAGCCCACTCTGCCACCCCAGTTCAGACATGGCCATATGCAAATCAGTCTGACCCTGTGCCTCATGGGAACAGTCCAGCCCAAACTGCCAAGCCATGTCTTCCCTGGACCGGAAACAAGCTTCCTAGGACCGGTTTCTGGCATTTCAGCCGTCTTCAGCCAGGCTTGCTTGAATCCAGTGGCAAAGTGAGCAAGGGAATCCTGCAAGATTTATCTAAAAACTCCCTCCTACTGCCAAAAAGTATTTGTGGAGGTTGAGTCTGCCCTGGTGGTATCATTTTACCAGGGTGGGGAGAGGATGTCTATGATGAAGCATGACACAATATTGTGTGAGACATCCTCTTCCATTAAGGATGGCCTTCTAGACCTCCTTCTTAAAGTCAAATACAAGACATTTTCTTTTGATCTTAGGTGGAAATCGCTTTTCCCTCTCCCCCTCTTCCTTTAGTGTTTTGGCTACCTACTCTTATTGTGTTTACTGATCTTTGAGTGGGGACAGTAGGCTGGCCATTTTTTCACCCTGACTCTCTCCTTTGTGGTTTACGTACCTGCAAGCTAACCTGCCTGCTTAAATGGATGGAGTGCTGCAACCCTTGGAGAGGTTTGAACATCTAGGGTGAGTCTGAAACAACTGACCCCGGAGCCGATGGTCCTGCCATCTACAGAGACTCATCAGAGCGATCTGCATGTTCCTGGATTGGAGTGAAGTCTCACCCACTGTGTAACGTTAACCTTTGCACTGTCCTGGCGATGTACCCATGTGAACTATGGTGATGTAAACCTGATATTTTCCGAAGCAGACCACACTGCAGTACTACCGAGAAGTTATGACCAAGTGGACTGTACTGTTGTGAACCTGAAGTGGTGCCTGAGCAGGCTCTGCCGAGATCCTGTCCTCAAGTTGTGTCCCACTGTAATCCTGAATTTGTGTCTGAGAGGACTGTGGTGCCTCAAAGTTCCAAAGTTGTGCTTGAGTGAACTATGCCACTGTGACAGCCTGGAGCGTGGCTTAACAGACTAGGCCTCTGCAATGACTGACTGAACCTAAGCGGTCTGCATTGGTAATCTTGCACTGAGACCTGAGTCTGACGGCTCACTTCTCAAATCATTCGAAACCCAGGAGCTTGTTTGCGACCAGCTGGAAACCTTTTGAAAATGCCAGAGCCTGCAATACTTGCACAATCTCTGAGTATCAGACTCTGATGCTGCTCTCAGTGAGTTTGAGTGAGTGGCACATCTTCACCTAGAGGCAGGGGGGATAGTCAGACACATGCCGCTGGTCTCTGCCATGGATGGTAGATTGGCAAAGTGCTGAGATAAATGAACAGTTGAGAATAATAAGATTAATTGAACATATAAACTCTAAAGAGAGGAGTAGCACTGCACCTGTGACTGATTCCCACATCTGCGACAGGCAGACTCAAACCCAGAAATATGAAAGGAAGGGGAGGAGGAAGAGTTGAGGGGATGCGATCCTTGGAAACAGTGGTCCTGTGCCAGTAAAATACCCATATCTTGGAGCCATAGGCTATAGTAGTCTGTAGTATTATGTTTTCTGTGTGTATTAAAGTACTTTCTTGTTTGCAAAGACAGGGTTGAACATTTAAATTATTATGCTGCTGGGTAGTCCTGAACTTGAAGTATCCACACACTAGGGAAGCCACAGAGCATCAAGAACTGAAGGGGTTGAACTTTGGTCGATTTATGGAGCAATAGTCGGGCGGACTTCAGGACATCAGACGCAAGCAACATCAAACCCTACGGCTGACACCCAGCACCTCCTGCTTCCCTAGTGTCCCCCCGAATGGGGTCTAACATCTAGCCTACCCTCCAAAATAAAAACCAAAGATGTTGAGTTGTCTCTTCTTAGTCTTATGCATTAGAACAGCAAAAGCATATTTGTATTCTTTCATGCACCTCTCACAACTCACATACCTGTCTTATCCTCCAGGTGACCCCTGCTACTCTTTACAGCCAAGACTGTTAACACATTTGCATGAGCCTGCTAGAAGAGCAGAGCAGCCACACAACTGCATAAGGACCCAGAGTACCATTGAACGCAGTGGTGCTGGATCAGTTATTACAGTGGGGGTGCTTGACAGTAGTGTATCTCCATATTGACAGAGGAGTGGCGTAACGAAACCCTAGCCCCCTGAATAATGCATGGAGGGCCCCCATGCTCCAGACCCAGTCAGGAGCTCTCAGCTGCCACCCGTGCACAGTTCCTTAGGGCGCCTCCTGGACCTCGGTGCCCCTCGCACCACAGAGAGTGTTGTTATGCCTGTTTGACAGAGAGCTGCAGCCATAAATGCATTACTAAATGAGTGAGTCTAGCATATCAGCAAAAACCTTCAAACAGCACTGTGTGTTTTTGTGTGCTGTGGAAGGAGAAGAGGTGGGACACCGCTCCCAATACTTTGTATATAAAAGCGTTGTACGTGCTGCATTTTGAAGCTCATACTGCTAAATATGTGACTATACCTTACCTTGAGCATGTATGGTAAGCCAGGAAACCATCTAGATGACAAAGTGTTGCTGATTATATATCAATAGACACAACCACAGAGCAGATGCTTCAGAGTCCTATTTAGGGATAAGACTATAAACCTGGTGCCAAGAGAAAAATGTTTGTTCGTACAACTAGGTTATAGATAACCCTGGGCGTAGTTCGCGAAGTAGCACCTCGCGAAGCTACGCAAAGTGCACTTCGCACTACGCGAGCTACGCGTAGCACTTCGCGAACTGCGTAGTAGCTTGTTCGTACTGTGCCAGATGTCGTTTTCAATGATTGCACATAGCGGACAAGCAACCGGCACTGTGCAATCATTGAAAATGGCATCTTGCACAGTGAGAGCTGTAGTTTTCTGCTGCTCGAGTAGATTTTTACTCGAGTGGCAGCTTTCTCAACGCGAACTGGTAGTTTCTCATCGCGAGCGGTCGCGAGCATACGCGACCACTCGCAATGAGAAACTTGACCTCCTCGCGTTGGGAATCTCGCCGGGAGGTTTATTTTCCATGCTCGCGATCGCCAACTTGATGTTGCTGATCGCGAACAAGGAAAAAGTCTCGCCGGGATGTCATTTTGCTTGCTCGCGGTCGCCAACTTGACGTTGAGTACCGCGAGCAAGTAAAAAATGACCGCAGCACTACGCAACACTACGCTACGCGTGTTCGCATTGTGCTACGCGTAATTCGCGTAGTGCGAAATAGCGCGAACTTCGCAAACTACGCGAGCGTAGTGTAGTGCTTTGCCCAGGCTTAGTTATAGATAGACCTAATCACGACCTTACCACAGATGTTTATAACCATTTAAGTCACAGAGAACATCCCTCTACTTTGTTTTAAATCTTGTCCTATGACCCCACTAATAACTTTCAAGGTGTCATAGAGGCAATTTTAACCACTTTCACTTGCCACTCACTTTGCACTGTCAAACAAAACACCCTCCGCTGTAACTCAAGCGTCGAAGCACACCCGGGAGGTATTCGGCCCCTCAGATGGGAACCCTATGATGAAGCATGCCACCAACTAGGCTGGTGGGTGAGAGTTATTTAAAAAAAAAAGGAATTGCTTCCTTTTTTTCACTACATTAAGCAGGAACTACTCCTTCTTTTTTGACTGTGTTAATCTAAAAGGGGACCAGGAGTAGTTCCGTCATACCCTTTCTCTCTTTGTGTTTTGGGGTAATAGAAATATTGCGCACAATGGCACTGGGCCACAGCACAATGTCCCTCAGGACATTCTGGCGTTGGACTATGGGTCTCTGAATATTGGTCCCAAATCAAGAATGCATATTTCTGTGACACCAGATATGTTCTCACAATACTGGGCAGCAGAATGAAGTCCTCATCATGGTTTCTGCTGAAATACAGCACAGTGAATGTTGCAATAATAGTTGTAAAATACATCTCAGCAGGTCATACTTTTGACATGAAAGTATATATTGTAAAGTCACGATTGAAGCATTTAATAAAGATCCAAACCAAAACGCATTTCTTTCAAGATTTTACCTGTTTGATTCACCATGGATTTTATTGCTATAATTTTGACTACTGTTATGATTCTCGATAATACCAAAATACACTCAGTGACCTACTCTTATTTCACTCTGAATTTTTTTCTCAAAACTTACATAAATACGTCAAAACTTTGTTATTGGCAATTTCTGCAGTCAGATCTGAGCTGTGCTGATGCCATTACTCAGGCTCTCTTGACCCAGAACATTGGCATTGCTAATACCCAAAGCCACTTCTGTTCGTAATAATATCAGACATGCTTAGAACTCTGCATTTGCTGATACATGGACATGCGTAGAGCTCTGTAATTGACAAATCCCAGGGAATTCAGTTCTGCGTTTGCTAATGCAGATTCATTCTGAGATATATGTGTAATAATAACTAGAATGTGGGCTCAATCAAAGATTTAGGCTTCATAATACTGATAATCACCTGGAGCTCTTCTGCAGAACCCCTAAGTCATACAGAGCTCTGCTTTTGATACAATCCCCAATAATGTGATTAAAGGGGTCAGTATGAATCAGAGCTCTTTTTTAGCCAGTTAACAGAGTTATCTTCCACTAACAGCTTTTTGTGAAAGCATGTCTGACTTGGTTATGATTGGTGGCTACTGGAATTGGGCAGTCTCCCAGCCCCAAAAAGGTAGTAAAAAAGCTTGGCTTTTTAATTGATAATAAACTTTGTATGATAAATTAAGTGAATGCAATTTGTAGGAACTGTGTCCAGCCTTCTACATACTACGCTTCAACACCCGGATACTTCATTGGGAATCAGCTGTTTGCACTATATCAAGTGTCCTTAACATAACATAACATTACATCACATAACATCACAACATTCTCTTAGATGTCTGCAGTTGATGATTCGATAATCACTAAAAGCTCTGCTTTCGATAACTTCTGCCCTCGGAAGCCCACCTACCACCTCAGACCACGCCAAAAACCTTGGCATCGTACTCGACTCATCACTCACCAAGAACTGACAGATAAACGCAGTCACCTCCAGCTCCTTCAACGCACTCCGCATCCTCTGCAAGACTTTCAAATGGATCCCCCAGGAATCAAGGAAGATAGTCACCCACGCACTCATCACCAGCAGACTGGACTATGAAAACGCACTCTACACCGGCATCAACAAGTCCCTACTCCGCAAACTCCAAACAATACAGAACTCCGCTGCCAGACTCATCCTAGACATCCCCCGGCACAAACTCATCAGCCAACACCTTTGAAGACTCCACTGGCACCCCGTAGGGAAAAGAGTCACCTTCAAAATCCTGACCCACGCCTACAAATGCCTACACAACAACGGACCAAAATACCTCAATGACAGAATCGACTTCCACATGCCCAAAAGAAACCTCTGCTCCACCAACCTCGCACTGGCTGAAACCCCGCACATCCAAAGAGCCAGAGCAGGCGGATGATCCTTCTCCCACATTGCAGCCAAGACTTGGAACGAGCTACCGGCAGACATCAGATGCGACCCCTCCCTGAACACCTTCAGGAAGACCCTCAAGACCTGGTTCTTCGGCTAAGCGGATCTGCTGACCCCCTCCCGCCCCAGCGCCGTGAGACCCTCATGGGTGAGTAGCGTGCTTACAATCCCCTGATTGATTGATAACTGCCTTATTCAACATTCAATACTAAGGGGCATATTTATGAGCCCTGATGGTCCCACAGCGTCCGTTTTTGCGACTCTCTGGCTGTGCAAATTACAAAATGATGCCTATGAGGTCACGCAAAGCCACTTTGCATGGCTTGAATGGCATCAAAGATATGGAGTAAGGCAAGCAGTGCTTAAATTATGGCGATAGTTTCCCGTGCTTAGCAATGGCACTTATTTATCAGGGTTGAATCTAGACATACCTGAGTGTAAACTCACATGGTGGCAACGTGTGTCACACAATATCGGCACTTCACGTTGTCTCCGGTGAAGAGCCAGCCGATATATCAAACAGTAAAATAATCCATGCTTTTAGTCAGTGTTGCGGTGGGCAGGCCACTGATTGGGCTGGTTTTGGCCTTGTGTGTGGCTGCAGCAGTGTAAGCATAACCTTTAAAAAATTCAATGCCAACCACCTTATCATGAGGCACACATGCATGACGCACCAGCACTATACAGTCAGTTCAGTTGAAGCAAGTAGCAGCGTGTCATGCAGTGCAGCAGCAGTCCTAAGAATCAGATTAATTAAGGCAGTAGGCAACGCCGCTATTTCTTGAGCATGCCGGACAGCACGGTTTTATGCCAGCCAGGTGAAGTGCAATTTAATTTGTACCCACTGAGAATAATGCCCTGCCATTCATAGCTGCTAAGTGGAAATTAGAGACCCCATTTGTATGCCCTTTTCATCGTGTGACAGTGACTTAACCCCTTGCTACTTTGTGCCCCTCCAAACCAGCTCATTTAATTTTGTATGTGCGTCTCTTTAAATTGATACAGAGTCCAATTCGTGATCGGCTGGAGGCAGGTAAATTGCTACTGGGAGTTAAGTCTGTAGGAATTAACATGTTAGTATCCATACCAATCCATATATTTATATGATGCTTAACCAGCAGACTCAAGAAGTTCTCATTTTATAATATTGTGTCCCACGCTTTAGGATCAGCAGTTTACAAATGTTGACGATAGCCTGGACGGTTATTTTGTTGTCTTAAAAACCGTTTTGAGTGCAAGAGTGAGGAGTCATGCCATAACCCTTGTAAATATTCAGCCAGCAGTGGGAACTTGGAAGCTGGGGCTGGTTTATACTGTTTATAAAGAAGGTGATTCATTTAACGTGTGCCAGGTCTGGGTGCAGAGTTCAGTAGGGGGGAACCAGTAGAACAGATGGAAGGCACCTGGGAGGTTTTCCACCAGTGAGTGCACGTCTAGTGAGACTGCCGTATTGTAACTTGTGAATGGAACTGACGAGCAATCAGACTACATGCCGGGCACAAGGCAATCCCCCTGGAGGCTGGAAGGGCAGGGGCCGGCTTTGAAACAGGGGGGCTGGTTTTGTTACTGGGGACCTATTTTCTAACAAAATTGGCCCACAGTAACACAATCAAAAGGCCACTGTGTGACAGTCTGCACCAAGCCCATGATCCTACCAGTCTCCCCCTCTCCCTCCCAGTCAGTGCCAGTAGAAAGCACATTATATAGCACAGGGTCAGTGTGCACATGCTTCACCTGTGCTGAAGCCTGCACTGCTTTTCTTTTTCTTTTTAAAATAAACATCCACCCACCCCGAGGGCCGTCATTCAAGCTAGTAGTGTGAACGCGCTACAAATGTGACTGTCCTGGTTTGTCTGCCTTGCCCCTGTGGCCCCTGCCCTTGCCATCGCCATGACACACATTTGCATATTATTTAATGTTTATGCTCTGTGTAATCCCATGCTGAGTGCCCCTTGCCTTGCACACATGCACAGGGCTCCCTGGGTGCTTCTGTTCTGAGGCAGAATGGACACACGTTTTGGACCAAGACTGTGTGGGGCCTTCTCCAGAGTTGTCAATCCACGAGGATAGAGGGCAGTACAGGCAGAGCAGACTGTTGGTGGTGAGTATGACCTGCTAAGTTTGCATTGTTTGACCTTAATGTGTACCATTTCCATGATTTCTGGCCTGGGACATAGGTGCTGGTAATAAGGGTGTGGATGCTCCTTCCCATCCTGCAGATCTTCTAAGGCATGGAACACCTGTACTCACAGATATTTAAAGTACCGGAGAGACCAAGCTAATTCTTCAGGCAGGTCAGCTGGTTGCTGTTGTCTGGCCGCCACCGGGAAAATCTGTGGTTTTGCCTTATAAATACAGTGCCCCGCTAATTTCAAGAACTCCTCCACATAACTAAGGGCGTGTATCACCCCAGGTATGCTTGTTCTTTGTGTGATGCTTGGATTTTTCACAATCCTATGACTTCAGTGATGTTTTTGTCATTTTAGCCAATTTGGTCCAAAATTGTGCTTTAAATGCCCTTTTGATTTAATCTGTTTCAAAAAATTTTCTGGGGAGGGGAAACCTCCTATAAAAACCTTACTTGAGGAAGGCTCCCTTACTGAAATTCAGATTGGGTGTTACATCTGGCTTTGAGCAGTGCCAGTTGAGGATGTGGGTGGAGCCAACAGAGTAAGTGGGTTGAGCCATTGGAGGAAGCGGGTGGAGCCAGGGAAAGTGGGTGTGGCCTCCTACAAACATTTGAGCATTCGGACTTAATATTTTACAAATTAAACACCGAAGAAAATGCAGCGCAAATCGCTGTGTTGCCTTACTCTACACTCTGATTTTGACGCTTCTCCAGATTTGCAAGACCATTTAAACCTGGCGAAGCGCCAACACCTTAGACCTCCCGCGATGAGGCTTAAGGAGGAGAAATATCTTTATTTCTCTTCGTTTTTTACTCTTTCTATGTGTGCTGTAGAAAATGTCTCTTAGGATTGTTTTTGTGCAGGAAGTTGTCCCTTTGTGCACAAAAACAATCCTGCCTACAACACAGGCACCCTTGCCCCTTGGTGTAAGGATGAAACGGTGCCAGTGCAGGGGAAAAGGACGGGAATTCACCTTATTGGAAAAATACAGTGCATCCCTTCCTATTCACTTTGATATAGTGCAGTACAGCAAGGTGACTTGCTACAATGCTCTACATCAAACCCCCATAACTGAGAACCTAAATATTTGGAGTGCCGCAGAGATTTCCCATTGATACCCAGAGTGAATAAGAGTTCTGCTCATCTATGAAACTCATTTGAACTCCAGTTCTGAAGATAAATAGTCAAAGAGAGGTGCTCTCTGTTACAAACACACTAATTATGAGTTCAGCTCAACATAAACTCTGTCTCCATCAGATATGTACATTTGCTAATGCACAGACTCACCCACAGGGTTACTCCTGATAATGTGATAATGCACATACTCTCTCACACAATAATCTACTCTTCATAATGCAGAAACTGTCAGAACTAATGAAAATCACTCAATGAAAGCTTTACTTGCTAATAAGCCATTATTCAAAGCCCTACAACTGATAGTTCTCAGACCTCTGCTTTTAATATTATCCATATTCTCTCAGAACTGTACTCTTGATATAAAAGCCAGGCTCACTCAGCAGATTTCGGAATCTGATAAAACACAGATAGACTTACTTTGTAGTCTGCTTTTAATACTGCCAGACCTATGCGGAGTTCTGCTCATGATAATTCACCGTAATACACAATACTCATTTAGAGCCTTCAGCAGCCTGTAGCCCACCCTCAGTGTGCATCTTCCGATGTCAGAGACAGGCTAGGAACCCATACAATGGCAAATGACCTGGGAAAAGAGCTGAAGGCAAATTATCAACTTCCAAAAGAAGCAGTCCTCTAATCTCTCCCACTCATGGACAAATACAAACTTAAAATATGTATTTGTTTGATTATATAATTTTGTAAGAGGTGCATGACATGAAGACATGCAATTGATTATTTATTTATACTAGCATAAGTAACTTGAAATCATGTTGTTTTACCAAGCTTCTTCTTGAAGGTTATGTCATTAAAAATAGTTTTCTATTTTGTTTTCTTCTATCTAATATATTTGCGTTTAGTTTTATAAACACCCAAAACCTGATTCATAAAACAATTGGTGCTTGTAGATCAGACTGAAAAGGAAAAATGGCTGTATTCACGAGAGAAAGCTACTCACAAATTATACCTTTGCACTCGTAAACCCTTCTACTCCCACAGAAGATTACCCCACACGTACCTAATATTAAACAGGAGTAAATCTAT
The DNA here is from genome assembly GCF_964204655.1 of Triturus cristatus. NCBI lineage: Eukaryota > Metazoa > Chordata > Amphibia > Caudata > Salamandridae > Triturus > Triturus cristatus. Next base: position 850,492,461 of record NC_140590.1, read on the forward strand.
GCAAGAAGGGCCGGGGCTTGCTATAGCGCAAGATGGCCGCGTTCTGAACAGGCTCCGTGAGCCATCACCAAAATTCGTCATTTATCCTGACATCCATGTACCTTATGCGTGTTCAGTCCCGAGACACGAACAGCGCTAGTGATGCGCGTCAGTTTGGAATGCTGGTGACCGCAGTTTAAGAACAGCGGGAGACGGAAACAGATGGGGCCTTTCTCCCAGACTGGTGCACCGACGCGTAGTGGCTGCCACGCCCGCTGGGGCTCCTCTGTGCGAGATCGGAATCGGAGGACCCGGGAGACTCCTGACGGCTGCGCGGCCTGTGCCTGACGTCGAGGGTGACGATTGCCCTCAGATAAGAGAAGGGGGGTTTAGGGGGTAGCCGACCATAGGGAGGTCTCTCCTCCCCGGCAGTTTGGGAGGGGTGGGGGGGTGGGCTTCAAGCCCTCCATTTTGTTTGGGGCTACCTTTGTTTGTAGCCCTATTGGAGTCTGGTTCTTTGGGGGGGGTGTTCAAGGGGGGTCGGTGAGTGGGCCAAGTTGGGGGGGTGGGAGGGTGTCCCAGGCGTGCCGCTTACCTCGGGGGAGGTAGAGGGGGGTTACAAGGCTGCCCCTTCGATCGGGTGGGCTGGGGCAGAGGATTCTAGCAGTGGGCATGGGAGATGGCAGAATTGGGGGGAAGTGGAGGGTGTCGGGGATAGCGGGCAGGGGTCCGTGAACGATATGGCAGGTGAGCTGGATCCGGCGGCAGGGGACCAGGCCTGGGAGGGTTTGGACATTTTCTAAGTATGGTCCGATGAGGTGAGGGGTCTGGACAGGGTGGGACACGGAGATATGCAGTTCGCACAGGGGGGCCTTTCAGAGGCGAGTGGGCTGGCATGGGAGCTGGTTGGTGGGGTCCACAGAGGGGGAGCAGGGGGGGAGGCTCAGGGGTAGAGGAGGGCGTGGCGGGGAGGTCGGGCCCTGCCTCGGCCATGGTGGCTGCCATGCTGGAGTGGAGCAGAGAGGAGAAAGGGCGGATTCCCCCCAGGGGGTGGGTAGAGAGGTTAGGGCAGGTCCATCTGGTTCGAGGGTATGGCGGGGGCGACTTCACGGGGGAAGCAGAGCGGGGGTGTGGAGGTCAGAGGTGAGGGACCCAGCACATCAGTCCAAATGTTTTTGTTGCATGGCGGGGAAGAGTGGTCTTGTGACTGGCACCAGGTGGAGGAGCCGATTGTTTTGGATTATGATGAAGAAAGCCCTGAAGAAAGGGAATTGTTTGGATGATGAGGGCGAGGGGGTGGGCATCTAATGTGTGTCCTAGTATTTTACAGCCACAGGCAGTGGAACCGCGAAGAGAGCACAGTCACCTGGTGAGGGCTCTGCGGGTGGTGGAGAGGAAAGAGACAGTGGCAAGGTGGACAGCAATTGTCCGGGCACCCTCCTTAGAGCCAGATGAGGCCTGTAGAGCGCAGGACAGGCCTGTGATGATGTCTGTGGGGACGGAGGAGGGTGGTCAGGGAGAGATGGAAGGGCTCTTACAAAAAGATAAATACATGAAGGATATTGGGGTAGAACCCGGGGATGGGGGAGTCACAAAGGGTACCAAAGTTGAGAGCGGGACCAACACAGACACAGCTGTGGGGGATGGTAAGGAGCCCCTGGACAGTAAGGAATTGAAAATTTAAAAACTCCCCTATATGGGAGTGACGAAACCCCTGGGAGCTCATTTAATGTTGGCATCCAAAGAGCATATATGGAAAGGGGAATACATCGAAATGCTAAAGCTTTTACACAGGGAGGTAAGGTCCAATGTGGGCTCTAAGGAAGAGGAATACGAGCTGCGAAGAGGCCTAAGGGGCCATTTACTATAGAGAACTGGATGGTGGCGCTTTTGATATACGCCAGCGTTTACAGCGAGAAGTTCCAGGAGCGCTGCATAGCTCTATTTAAGTACATGGATGTGATCAGAAAGGCCCAGATCACTGGGGGGGATATGCATGGGCACAGCATGACAAGGAGTTTCGGGCCCTTATGGCGTGGGACCCGGAGGCAAAATGGGGGGAACTGGACCCAGATCTATGGCAACATACGATGGGGCCAGCGAAATGGGGCAAAGCCATATTTACAGCTAGTTGCTTGCCTATAGTGTGCCAGCCCTTTCAGGGGAAGCCCACCTGGGGAGGGGTGGGGGGCTCGGCCACAACGCAGTCTGGGTCAAGAGGCGCGTGCAGGGATTTTAATAAGGGCTTGTGCGCCCGAGAGTATTGTAGGTTCCGACACGAGTGCTCTAAATGTAGCTGCCACCATGCCTTGGTTAACTGTTGGGGCGGACGGACACAGGGAGGCCAGCAGTGGCAGCAGTCAGGCGCTGGCGCAGCAGGGCAATCTCAGCAATTCAAAAACAGCAGAGGGGGCAAGGGTCCACAGGGTCCTGGGCCCAAGGGCTCGTAAACCAGTTAAACTAGAGAAGTTGGAGGAGAGCCTGCGGGGGTATGTGGATCTGAGGGCGGTGCAGGTGCTTCAGGAAGGTTCTGATGGGGGTTTCATGTGGTCTACTGGGGACCACGACAGAGGCGGTGGGTGGATAATCTAAAATTAGTGGCAGAACACAGACAAGTGGTGCAAGACAAATTGAACAAGGAGGTGCTGGAAGGGAGGATAGCAGGCTCTTTTGATGATTGGCCAACAGAGAACTTAATTGTCTTGCCAATCGGGGTTGTGTCCAAAAAAGAAGAGGGGCAATACAGATTGATTCAGCATCTTTCATGGCCGGAAGGAGCTTCGGTCAATGATTTTATTGATGAGGAGGCGGCCTCAGTTTCATACTCGTCAGTTGACGTGGCCATGCTACTGGTGGTGACCGCGGGCGCAACTGCAGCAATGACCAAATGTGACATAAAGTCAGCATTTCGGTTGCTTCCAGTCCATCCAGATGATTGGGATCTTCTGGGTATCCATTTTGAAGGCAAATGGTACGTGGACAAAGCTTTACTGATGGGTTGCATTGCTTGAATGTTTTAGCACTTTCTTGCAGTGGTATTTCACGCAGCGCAAAGGTCACACTTTGTTGACACACTACTTGGACGATTTTTTCTTTGTCGGTTCGCCGAGCTCCACAGAATGCCGGACAGCACTGGACACTTTCCATGAGCTCATGGATGAACTTGGGATGCCGTTGGCACCGGAAAAGAGAATGGGACCCAGTACGGCCCTGTCTTTCTTGGGTATCGAAATTGACTCCGTGGCTATGCGGGCTCACTTGCCAATAGACAAAAATGTGACAAAAAGGTAAAAATTTGGAACTATTGGAGAAAAAGCTGTCAAAACAGAAAGTTAGGTTGAAAGATATAGGTGCTCCTAGGTCATCTCAATTTTGCATGCAGGGTGGTCAGAGCTGGGAGGACCTTTTGTAGGAGGCTGGGGTGGGCACTGGCAGGACATCATCTACCTCACCACCATGTACGGCTGTCGGCGGGTGTGAAGGAGGATTTACGCATGTGGTCGGTTTTTCTGCAATCTTTTAATGGAGTGCTATTGGCAAGGGAGGAGGATGTCCATTGGGACGTACACATTTTCTCTTTTGCGGCAGACGGCGAAGGCTTTGGTCTTTACTGGCAGGGTAGATGATGTGCTGAGCAGTGGCCGCAACAGTGGAAAGACGGGGGAAGGAGCATAGCCTTTTTGGAGCTTTTCCCGTTGGTGGTGGCATTAACATGGGGGAAAGGAGCTGGCACACAAGAAAGTTTTGTTCTGGGTTGACAACATGGCAGAGTTTTTTCTGTTGGGATGCCTCGGGTACGACATTCCTTTCAGGGCTTTGCACGTACCCGGTGTGGACAATGACATAGCTGGTGCTTTGTCTCGTTCACAGTGGGGGAGATTCTGTGGGCTGGCCAAGGAGGCGGACAGGACACCGACGCCAATGCCTGCTCATCTGTGGTAGGCAATGTAGGGTGCTACAATTGGTGGTAGGCTCGTTGTCGGTGACCACGTGTTCAGCATACAATCTGGCTTGGAAGGATTTCTTGGCATCAGGCGCTCAACAGCATGTGGAGGTCAGGCGGCGATCGGACTGTGTAATCCAGTTAATTCTAGACCTCATTGATAGGGGTCTTTCTAGGGTTACCATCGCTGGAAAGTTGGCGGGTATTGCTTTCATGGGGAAACTTCTGTGGGGTTATTCCCTGTCGGTGGGTAAATTGGGGAGGAGGATGCTTGAGGGGTGGTCCAGGGATAGAGTTGGGGAGCGGATGGCGCGGAGCCCACTGTCTTGGCAGACGTTCGCCCGGTTTATCAAGGTGTTGGCGGTGGTCTGTATAGATGGGTTTGAGATCTGTTTGTTCTCCACACTTATGGTGTGGATGTTTTATGGGGCGTTTAGAGTCTCTGAACTTTTGGGCAACAAGGGTGAGGGAGGGGTTCGGTGGCAGGATGTGAATACATGGGAGTCAGGTATTTATATTTGGCTGGCCAGATCTAAAACAGACCAGATGGGGCGAGGAAGGGGAGTCAAGTTGGAAGCGCCAGTGCCAATTGAGACGTGCCCGCTGCAATGGGCCCATCAATGGCGATCTATGTCAGGAAGTTCTGGGGGGGAGGCTGTGTTTAAACACGAAAATGGGCGGAAGGTGACGGAATATCAGTTGCGCATGGTGTTGAGGAAGGCCTTACACAGCATTGGTTTGGATGAGGCTCGTTATGGTACGCATCAGAATGTTTTCAGCGTTATGTTAGATGGGATGCAGGGGAGGTGCAGGCGTCATCCCCCTGTTTGTGAATCTCATTCTATTTTCTCTCATTTCAGGTTCAGTGGCCAGCCCCCAAGCAGAAGAATTTACCATATGGATGTTGGGGCACTCGTTTATCAAATGGGCTCATGTCCAGGCATGCCGGAGCTATTTTGGTGCATATTTAGGTTTTAATGACCGTTTGTTTAAAATTGTTTGGAGGGAGAGTGGAGGGATGCTCTGGAAGGAATTGATACCTTGTTTGAACAGGTGGATGGGGAGGGGACAGTGTACGGATGTTCTGTTGATCCATTTAGATGAGAAAGATTTGTGCAGGGACAAAGGAGTTTTCTTGATGAGGGCAACGAAAAAGGGTTTGTCACTTCTGAAAGAGCAGTGGTCAGGATGCCATGTGTTGTGGACAGAGTTGGTGCGTTGTAGGGTGTGGTGGGGTGCTCTGAACCCTAAGTCTATTGACAAGGCTCGGTGGAAGGTAAATACTGAAATGTCCAGGTTTTGTGGAAGCGTGGGTTTGGGAGAGTCAGTCACAAGAAAATCGTTTCGATTCGGTGGAATTTTTTAGAGATGACGGGGTGTATTTATCCAGGATCAGCATGGACATGGAAATTACTGGAAATTAGGGAGGTTTTGTCGATGTGCTTGAACGTCCAAAAGCATTCCGCTTGAAGAGTAGGTTGGCTGTCTATTTGGGGGGGCAGAAAGGTGGGGTATATTTTCTCCCCCACTTTCTGGGTGGTGGGGGTTATTGGAAGTTTGCCAGGGTTGGCAGAGGATTTTTTGGTCATTGTTGAAGTTTGGGTTATCGACAGGGAAAGGGTAGGCAGATTATTTTTTAAGTTTGGTTAGACATGTTGGGTGATTTACAGTTGTAAAGAGGCAGGCAGGGGAGGTTGGTTAAGTGAAGTGTAGAATTAAAGGGGTTGTAGTTTAATGCAATGCTTTGTATTGTCTTGTAATATTGTAATGTCTGGGTGGGGGCGGGTTCAAAGAAGTCTTAGGGGTCAGGGGTCAGGATTGTGGTTGTATTAGTGAGGTTTTTAGTTTTGTAAGGCAGTTGCCAGGGACGTTTTATGCGATGTGCACCTGTTTCAATAAAGCGGCCTTTTACACACAATTCATTGGTTTTTGGTTTGCTCCCTCCTCCCCCTCCCTCCCAAGTGAGATAGTGGAGGGTCCCCGGGCCCCTGGGCGTGCACTGTGCTGGCAGCAGTGCGGGGGCATGGCCCGGTCAAGCGGCAGCCGAGTGCTGCTGTATGAGAAAAAGCAGACTACTTGAGGCCTTCTACCATACCAAGAGACCCCTAAATGAGCGTGACCCACAGGTAGGCAGAGCTGCAGTCACAAGGCAGGAAGTCAAGCTGCCTTATTAGAGCCCTGGGCCCGGATGCGGAGATAAGTGACATGAAGGTGCCGGCTAGGAGTGCACCTCGTTAGAAGCTGGCCGCACGACTACATTGCTTTCACTGGTGGCCTTTGCTCAGTGAGTTTGATTGGAATTGGTGATTCGAACATCCCTGAGTGCATTTGCCCTGGAATAAACCTACGATGCTTCATGATTGACAGGCCCATTTGTGGGGGATTGCTGAACTGTACAGAGGGCAACAGCTGGCTCATTGTAATTTACAAAAGGTGGAGGGACTTACACTGAGAAGCCCAGAAGCAACCACTGGTTTAGAGGAATAGTGGAGACAGAGGGCATAGTGGAGAGCGCGAGTGTGCTCTAACCAGTGCTGTTGAACCCCAGGAACCCTACGTGCACTACGGGGAGGTTTTCACAACTCAACTTGCATCGAATGTGTCTCATCATCTAAGAGGCCCAGTTGGATATTGGTGAAGGCCGTGGCGGTGGGACTCCCTCCCTTCCCCTTGAAAGTGCCTTAGCACTCGGATACCTGCAAACGGAATATACCCTAGGCGGTCTGGTGCGACTTACCGATCCGAGTTCTCAGTGCTGGACCTGGGCACGAACTATCATTGCGACCATTGACCCTACCAGGTAGGTCGCTCTCCCTCCGCACAGCACCGCCTGTGTGTCCCTGACCCAGCTGCCGCTGCTGAGGAAGTTCGAGGCCCTCCTCCACCCGCAGGCTGCCACCTGCGCCTCATCCCTGGTGGCCAGTGGTAGGCCATAGGTTTGTTCATCTTCCGCTATTTATTGTATTCACTGTATTGCCTGTATTGCCTTTATTGTCATTGTTGTGTCTGTGACTGCTGTTCTCTGTCCTCCCCTGCTGCCTGTACTTGGTCTGTGCCCGTTTTTTCCCTCTGTTCCCCTCGCTGTCCCCGTGTCTCTCTGCCTGGTTTTTCCTTCTGTCACCCTCGCTGTCCCTGTGTATGTCTGCCCGTTTTTGCCTTTTGTTCCTTTAGCTGCCCCTGTAACCCTGTGCCTGTTTTTGCTTCTGTTCCCTCGTTGTCCCTGTATTTCTGTGCCCTTTAGCCTTCTGTTCCCTTCGTCGTCCCGCACCGCTATTGCGTCCCCTGCGGCCCCGCCCACCTGACTGCCCATTCGCTGCCCCCGCCTCGCTCCTTCCGCCTCCTAGCAGCTCCTCCCTCTCACCTCCCCATATATGCCAGCCGCTGCGCGGCCGCGCCGCTGGCATGCCGAAGGCGCGCCTAAGGCAAGCCCATCTGCACCCGTCCATGCCTGGACTGCGCCCAGCGCCAGAACCCCTGGACCCCGCACCCGCCACAAGGAAAGCCACCACTACGATGCCAGCACTCTGCACGCTCTCAACTCCGGACCAACCCACACCTGCTTCAAGGATGCCCCGAAACGCACACACGGTCCCTTCACCTGCCGGAACTTCAGCTACACCAGCCTCAGAACCGACGAACCACCTGCCAAGAAAGACCTCAACCACCTCCAACGCATACTACTGAACACCCACTCCACACGCAAACACGCTGTCGAGCTCTGGAAGCTGCTCGACACAAGATCCCCGGACGTCGCCTTCCTGACAGAGACGTGGATGAACGACTCCTCCGCACCCGACATCACCATAACCATCCCAGACGGCTACAAGATCACCCGCAGAGACCGCATCAACGGAGTCGGAGGAGGAATTGCCATCGTCCACAAGAACAGCATCAGGGTCTCGACTAGCACCGACGACACTCAGCACCGCTGAACACATGCATTTCCAGACCCCAGCTCCACCCTCAGAGGCACCCTCGTCTATCGACCCCCCGGACCCCGCCCCCAGTTCAGCGACTCCATCGTCGACTTCATCAGCACGCACGCCCTGATCTTCCTTGACTACATCCTCCTCGGAGACCTGAACTTTCACCTTGAGAACAACAATGACAGCAACTCCACAACCCTGATTGATAACCTCGCCAACCTCGGACTGAGGTAACTCGTCACAACGCCCACCCACTCCGCCGGCCAAACGCTCGACCCTGACTTCTCCTCAAGCCCGCACGTTTTCTTTGAAACAGACCACCGAACTTCCCTGGACCGACCACAGCTGCATCCAATGCAAATACCAAAGAACAGCGGTGGGGGTCACAACCAATGAGCACCAGTGAGTCTAATTAAGAAATATTATAGGTTTTGTACGCTCAACTCCTTGTGGCTCACCGTTAAGCCACAAACCCCAAATCACAAATTTTACAATATTCAAGAAGGAGCGTTTCAATATCAATTCAAAAATATTTTTTTTTTCTTTGCCAGTCCAATACTGTAGTCCAGAAGATAAACAAAAATCATAGAAATGTTCACTCAAAATTCAGATCCTTTATTTTAGATGGAATTTACATCATCCAACATCATCCGATTAGATGGAATTTGCATCATTAAACATCCTCTGACTTCAAAAAATCATGTAGTTACAGCTGACGGATTTCGTCCTTCTTTAGGACATCATCAGGGCTCCCTTGCCCCTATGATCCGCCATTGCGAGGTGCATCCATGTTCATACTCGGACCACTCACCCATGCAAATAGACCTTGAGAGCCAACTGAGACGCCCGGCCCCTTTCACTTGAAGGTTCCCACCCTATGCTTTTTTAGATAACGTATTTAAGACAGAGATGTCAGACGCCATCAAGACCTTCTTTGACACAAACATAGGATCTGTGCCTCAGTTTACTACGATATGGGAGGCCTTCATCTTTACATTGGAGGGATGGCCATGTCTAAACAGTCAGGAATGCTCCGTTCAATTGGCCGCATTGGAGAAGGAGACTCTAGAGGTGGGGGCCGAGCAGGTTACAGAGGAACTAAAGATGATCTTGGAGGAATATCACAATACTGCTGATAGGGAGGTCAAGTTTCTAGGGAAGTACGCTATAGCCAAAAACTATGGAGAAGGTGAGCGCCCGGGTGCAACATTAGCAGCTACATTGCGAAACAAACAGGAGGCAGCTGGACTTGCAGAACTTCGTGCAGCAACTGGTGAGTTGCTCAGAGATCCCGATGCAACCGCAAAAAGATTTTGCAATTACTACTCAGTATATCAAACTAGGTTGGCTGGTGAGGAAGCTATGGTCCTGGACTATCTGGAGCACATTAAACTTCCATGGTTAGCCGACGAACATAGAGAATACCTTATGAGGCCACTGGAGAAGTGGAGATCCATGAGGTGATAAAATCGTTGCGCGCTGGAAGTGCCCCGGGACAGGACGGCTTAACCGTAGCTTTTTATAAGGAGTTCAAAGAGCTCCTAATTCCCCATTTGAATACCCTATTTGAGGAGATGGGTGAGAGTGGTGTGAAGCCCCCATCTATGCGTGAGTCCTTACTAGTTACTATCTTGAAGCTGGGCTAGCCTCCCGACTAATGTGCGTCACATAGACTGTTGTTACTAAATGTCGACACCAAATTATTCGCCAAAGTCTTAGCTAATCATTTGGCTCCACTGATACTGATGCTGGTCAAGCCTAAGCAGGCACACCCTAACACATAACCTGCGTACAGTGTTTGGTGCAATCCAACACATAACATCTGTAATTAATGCTGCAGCAATATTTCTGGATGCCGAAAAGCTTTTGATCCCGTTGAATGGAAATTTATGATGCTAGTATTGAGGCGGATGGGGGTGGATGACCTATTCTCCCATTTGTTGTCTGTCTTATATAATTCCCCAATGGCCAGAGGGAGGGTGGGCAATTTGGTAACCTCTCCCTTTAAGATCTCCAGGGGTACTCGCCAAGGGTGCCTGCTATTGCCACTCATATATGCTGTTGTTGCCGAGCCCTTGGCATATGCACTCAGAGGACACCACCGCTATAAAGGGATACGAGTCCCCGGATATAACTTGATAATCTCCACCTATGCTGACGACACCCTCTTGTATATAAGAGACCTAGAGTCTAACCTATCTCCAGTCTTAAGAGTAGTGGTACTGTTAAAGATTGCAGGATTTGATTTCTGCTTAGGGTTGAAAAATATTGGTAGTTCTGTTTGTGATAATAGTCATTACTCTCTCCTACTATCTGTATAACCCAATGTTCTGTTCCCTTTGTACTCCTGCTTATATCTTATATATGCCCGCTTAACAATATTTAGAATGAGAAATGCCCACCTAGCAATGGATTAGGATATTGATGAATTTATGAAAATAAATGCGCAAAATATTTTCTATGTTCCTACTAGATCATAGGAATGTCTTTAGCTCATGCTAAGAGGACCATCTGTTACAAATTGCAGGAATCTGTTAGCATGAGCTGAAAGCCATTTTGTACTTGGCAGCCATTTTAGTTAGCTATGTGCTAGCCATTTGCTTTCTCCCTCTTCCAGAACCTCGCACATGCTCAGAAAGGCCTAGCTAGTAGAATGCACCTGCTCCTAGTATAGAACTGTCAGGCTGTTCTAACTGATGTCAGCAACTCATTACTCCTCCTACTTGGCGACTGTGCATTTTCTGTATGACCATCTATGTGTGTAACTCTTCTCATGTGTACTTGTACCGCCTTCGTTTGAGCCCCTGTGTGGGTATATAAGGCCCCTGTTCTCTGTACTCCTTAGAATGCCTCCTACAGTGACTTGAGGGTACTGTGTGACGCAATCTCCCTCATGTGAGGTTTAATAAATGCATTGTTTTTTTATTACCGCTTCTGTGCCAATCTCTTCTTTGTTGGTTTAAAAGGACCAGGTGTATCAGTAAAACCTCTGAGAAGGTTTATATTTCTTCAATTGGCGCTCAACGTGGACCTCATCAGAGAAGTGACTATCCAAGGGAGTGGTCTTGATGGGAGACAGGAATCTACTGAGGAGGACAGAACAGGACTCTATTAAGGAGGTATCCTGCACAGAGATTCTCTGTCTCTGCAGCCCAGTATATTGCTGGTCTTCCTGATTTGACTCCTCCAAATGTTTACCACTCCTGACTGAGAACCTTTTTGACGTGAGTATTCTAAAAACGACCGTTAGGTCACTCAGAACCTGGCATTGAGAGGTTGGCGATTTTGTGCTTGGTAAGGTCGTTTGTTGCAACGCTTTTTGGAATTATATGGAAATTGGCCAACATTTGGAATTTGAAATATGTAAATTGCAATTTATGTAGGCAGGTAATGAGAAACCTTTGAAAACTTGAACGGCACACTTTGAGTTAAGTGCTACTTTGTGTATAATATTGTATATGCTGCAATATTCTTGGCATGCCTGTTCTTAGCACACATCGTAAAATGTGTTGCTTTCTTGGAGGTACCATTATGGAACTTGTATGGAATCAGACGGGTCCCCTAGAGGGGAATACCTAAATAGGTTTAGGTATAAAAACCTATTTCTTCCTTGGTGACTAGTCCCCAAGGAACTAAATATGTACATAAAAAGGATCCTGGTCTGTGCACTTAGTAACATTCATAAGTGGTGATATGCAGAGCAATTTTTGGTGTTCTGCCAGCCAAAACTAGCAAATTTGGTGTATTTTGGCTTCTTGAAAATGGAACAGTCTTTTGGGCTGTTTCTGAACTACTTTTTAGAGCTTTTCTTGTAAATATGACTTACAATTAATATTTACAAATGGTTTGGTTTCAGTACAGTCTGTGGGCAGTTTTTTGTTTCTGTCCTAAATGTTGATATATGGGTTAATTGTGTGTTTAAATGTCTATGTGGTTTGTCATTGGTGGTACTTGTGTGAGTAAGTAGCGATTGCGCTCTTTGTGTAAGAATGGCTAGCCTTAAGCGCGCTCTATTGTGTGTTCTGAGTGTATGACCCCCTTCTGAAAATGTCTGGAATGAGCTCAATGTGTTGTTTTTTTTTTTTGTCATCATTCTGTTATGCAAAATATCATTAAAATAAAATATATTTTAAAATAATCCAGCAATGAATTATGTGATATATGCTAAATAGCTGCACGCTATCATTAAAATTGACAGAGTAAGACACTATACATGTGTGCAAATTGCCACAATGCTAAAGATAAAATTAGAATTCACAATCAATAGGAATAAAATAGGCATCATAGAAAGGAAGAAATAACAGAATTGTGGTTTGACAATAATTTGGACTAAGATACAAAATGTCACAGCATTTATCCTTATGTATTAGGTGTTAAAAGGCATTCACATCATCTGAGTGACTTGTTTGTTGTTGAACTAAACACACATTACAGAACGATAGATTTGTGCTGGCTTGAAAGGCGTGAGAATTCGACGCCTGCTGATCACAAGCAACAGCTGTGTCAATAACACATGGCTATTTCTGACTGCAGGCTACAGAGGGGAAAATGCGGAGTCACCTAGATTTTAAGTCAGTGTAAACCTGGTATAAAGGCCTGCATTACAGATTGCTGTTTTAAAAGTTAGAAATACAGTTTCATTATTTTGGATAACAGAGAAAAGATAAGAAGGGATATGTAGAGGACATTCTGGGGATGACTAATATGCCAATAAATTGTAGGATATTCATTTTTAAGTGCCCCAAACACCAAAGTCGAAATTGGGCAAAATTCACCCTTTTAAAAGCAGTTCTGCCACTCAGAGCAGCTTTCAAACTGCTCTTAGGCTTCAGTAAATGCACACATGTAAGTATAGAATGAGTAGCTGAACTCTATAATGCTAGACAAGCACTCCACACCCTGTGTACAAATATAAATAAATAGAAAAACCCAGCATAAGTTATTCTTTTAGCTCTGAATTACTGGAAAACAGGAATGACAGGACTGCCTTTCAGCTGTGATTCTTCATAGTCACTTTGAATTGAAAAACCGCATGGAATGCCTTGCATACAAAATAGGGCAGCTGGTAACGGGTTAAAGGTCGAGTTCTACATTTAGAAGCCTAGCAGGGCTCAGAGCAAGGTTTGCTTTGACACTTTTTGAAAGACGAGATGGCAGCGCAAGGAGAGAAAGAGAAGTTTTGCTTACTTTTTTTTGGCAAAAGCAAGTTTTTGTGCACTCATATGAACAGAGGGAAATATAATGGTATATGTGAACTCTGATTAAGAGAATGGCTCTGCCATGTATATAGCACTAATGCTTTTAGGGCTGAGTTAAAGAGGCAATGAGATTTAGTTTGAATTCATGTGCCCTCATGTTACAACTAGTATACTTGCTAAAGGAATTGATGGTTGGTTATTCATGTTTTCTGGCTAGCTACATGTGCTATTTACCTCCTACAAGTGTATTTGTGCTCAGCTGCCACAGATAGAAGTGGATAGTGTCGACAGAAGTAAAACATGTTTCAGGTTTTCCTATTGTCGAAATGGGGGAAGGAGGCTAGCTCCTCTACAAATTAAGGGTAGGAAAATGTATGTTTCTCTCTCTTTTTCTCAATCTCTTTTGAGCCTGTCTAAGCTGTCTGTGAAACAGCCATGAGACATTTAATTGGCTACCCAGTAATACTGTTTTATATATTGTTAGCATTAATAAAATGAATAAATGAATATGCTATGTTACTGCCCATCCTGTCTGATGAAATTAAGAAAGGATGAGTAGTCTAGATTGCTGTTCCCTTATTTGATCTTTAAGGGAAACTAGATGTGGGTAGTCTTTGTTCTAAAATTCTCAGGTGATAACACCATTATTGTTTATGTTATTCTCATGCTACATACAGTTCTGCAAGGGCATTGCTATACTTTTATTAGCTAGTCTGTGTAAATAAACTGACAGTCCTTACTAGAGCTGATGTTGCATAATTTGGATCGTGAAAAGAAGAATGCAGGAAAGACGCCCATGTGATCCTTAGCAAACATTTTTGAGGAAAATATTGTTTTATAGGAGTTTGTTTGTCACAACATGTTCTGCTGGAGAAGTTTATGTACCCACTACGTTGAGTTTTTTAGTTCTTTATGTAATAGGAATCCCTGTTAAATTAGCAGTTTTAGATTTTCTTGCTGCACCTATAACATGAGAGCATGGTCCTAAAAGTACAATGTAGGTGCTTTTATTAAGAGAAATCATTTTAGAATTGTCTGCAGTCCTGTACAAGTAATGCAAAGTCTATGAGTAAAAGTGTAGAACATTTCCTTTTTTTTTGAGGGTCTTCAGATGAATAATATAGGAATACACAAATGTAAGAATTTGGAGTATGTCTGTATTGTTTTTCTCTTTTCCTCAGAATTTAGTAAATGAACACAGACTTCCTTAGCTGCCTCAAATAGTGTAATAGGTCCAGGGTGTTTACTCTCAGATAGAAGAAGTGGTTCTTGGGTGCCTTGCTAATATATGTGGCGCACCAGGACTAGGATATTCTGAGACTATCCTCTCTGTTGATAGATTATTTGTATGCCTTGTCTAAAGACCTTTTGTTCCGTCCACCAATAGATATTTGCTGCCTTACAACCATTGCCAGAGGGGCCCGGACATCAGATTCAGCCTGAGGAGTCAGCACCAGTCCAGCTTGAAGCCAAGGTGAATGTAACCAGCACAGGCATTGCTGGCAACTAGGACCTCAGTGAAGGTAGAAGGCCAGAAGCACTGGGATGTGAAGTGTGTACCCCTGCCAATGTCTTGGGCGAAAGACGAGGTCACAAATCAAAGCACTTAGCGCTAGGATAATTATCGCCGGCTAGCGTGGATTTTTATTGCTGAGATAGCGTGCTATTAGCAACGCTTATCTCAAAAGCGATAAAAATCCTAGCGCTAACTGCCTAACGTGAGATTATCGCTGGAAACCCAGCAATAATCTCACGAAATGTGACGTTAGCTTGTTGATAGGGACTCAAAAACTTAGCCATGATACCCACCTTCCATAGGATATCATGGCTAAGTCAGTCCTGAAGCAGGTGTAAGGAAAGTAGCGATAACAGGGGTTATCGCTACTTTCCCTGCCGCTATGCTTCATAGCGTGGGGCTTGATGATAGGAGAAATGTCGCTCAGCGACATTTCTCCTGTCATGTCAGGTCAGGAACGCCCACTTTGCATCTCATTAGAGATGCAAAGCTTGGCGCTAATGCAAGGTTTCACTCGTTAGCGTGACCTTGCTAATTAGGCGATAAAATTATCGCCGCTTTTCGGCCGAAAACGGCCGCAAAAGCGGCGATAATTTTCTATCGCCACCTTGTAAATATGCCCCAAAATTCTGCAGTACTGGTACTTGTCAGGAGCCTTTTGCCGCGTACTATGGGATTACCAATCAGACTGCAAATAGAGCCTAAAAAGAATGCAGTGTTTCAGCGAATGGTTAGTGTGCAGTTTCAAAAAGGGAGATCATCACAGAGCCATAATAAAGTGGCATGGTTGTAGCCTTGAATGCATCACTGAAAGCATTTCTTCTTGGTAAGCTTGTTTGTCCTTCTCAGAATCTCTTCGCCTTTCAACATGAAGAGTTACAATGCGTTTTTAAAAAAACGTGTACATTTGTGAAGAATGCTAGAAAATGTCTTTGTTTAATTCTGTTTGTGTCAAGGTACATGTCACATATATCCTTCTTTTATTTTTTCAGCAAGAATATCACCAATGTTCATATTCTAAAATGCTCTTACCTTACAGCCAAAGAAGTGTAAACATGGATCTGGCTAAAACCAAAATATTATAGCATGAGCTTTTCTGCCATTCTGCTTA
Source organism: Triturus cristatus (assembly GCF_964204655.1). Lineage (NCBI taxonomy): Eukaryota > Metazoa > Chordata > Amphibia > Caudata > Salamandridae > Triturus > Triturus cristatus. Next base: position 850,508,134 of record NC_140590.1, read on the forward strand.
ACTATCATTGACCTTTAATTGGCTTTAAAATACAGCTAAGACCGCAGGATGCAAGATTTCAAGACGGCCCAGTCTTTACAACACAGCTTCAAGATGAGATCACTGACACAATATCATGGTAAACAATATTGTTTACTAAAATATGTTGTCGCTATACACGTAAGGGTAAGTACAAAAATATCAGAATAAAATATTGATTAACAATAATATTGTTCCAAAAAATACAAAAAATATTTGTTTAAATATATACGCACTTTAAAGTAGTACATCTTAACTATTTTAAAATATACCATTAATAAAATGTAAATTAAATACATACCACAAATTCCTATATTCAAAAAAATACTCATATATAAAATATATATTTGCAGTATACTAATGTTTTATGTTTTTTTAAATTTGCTACTACAAAAAGTAAATATATACATATACATGTAACTATATATAAACATGTATATATAGATATATATATATATACACAAGTCTATCTACCTATCTATCTAAAAAATAAATAAAACACAAAATATTTTAACAAATCACTTATAAAATATTACATACATTACCAAATAAATAAAATATACATTTTCTTCAAAACAATAAAAGATATTTATAAAAAATATAAAAACAATAAAAATATAGCAAAAAATATAGGGGCAGATTGACAAGCCCCTTGCGACACATTTACGCTGCCGCTGCGTCACATCTGTGACGCAGCGGCGGCGTAAACCATGCACCATTTTGTGCCTTATTTACAACGTGATGCATCTAGGGAGTTGCGTCACGTTGTAAAGCCCTGCGCCACATTAAACCTGCGTCAGGTTTAACGTATGCAGGGTGGGCGTTCTGTCTGAAAAAGCCTCGGAAAAGTGACCCAGTGAAATCTACAAGATTTCACTGAGTCACTTTTCCGGCGCCGCTGCGTCAAAACCCTGCGCCTGCTTGAAACAGGCGTAAGGCATGACGCAGCATGTTAGGTATGGGCAGCCCCTGAGCATTGCTGGAGTTGCGTCGTGCTTGCGACAAGACTCCAGCAATGCGCCGCCCTTACGCCATCAGATGCGTCACGCATCTGTTTATCCTTGTGCCATGATGCGGCGCATCCGTGGCGGCGCAAGGGTAAACTTGCGTGACACATCTTACCTGGCGCATCCATGCTGATATGCAGGGATGCGCCAGTCCTCGTGAATCTGCCCCATAAGATTTAAGAAATAAGCAATTAATATTAAAAAATATATTCAAGCAATATTAGTTAGGAAAATTATTGGAGTCTTGGGAAATTAGTTATACTATTCCACTCCAGTTTATGCAACAGTAGGGAAGGTGTAGGACTTCAGAGTGGTCAAAGTTACTATTCCCACTCTAAAGAGCGCAACAGTAGTTAAGTGTTTTTCTTCAGAGGGGTCAGATTTAATATTCCCTCTCCAAACAGTGCAACAGAAGGGAACGTTTTGGACTTTGGAGAGGTTAAATTCACTATTCCCCTCCAGTATAAGCAACAGAAAGGGAAGGCATTCGATTTTGGAGATGTTACATTTACTATTCCTACTCCAGTCTGAGCAACAAGTAGTTAAAGTGTTGGACATAGGTGGGGTTAGATTTGCTGTCCCCACTCAAAACAATGCAATACTAGGGAAAGTGTTGGATTTTGAAGGAGTAAGATTCACTACTCCCACTCCAGTCTGTGCAACAGTGGGTGAAGCATTGGACTTTTGAGGGTTTAAATGCACTATTCCCACTCCAGACTAAGCAACAGTAGGGAAAGTACTTAATTTGAAATCCATTACCTATTCGAATAACACTATTAATTTAGAAAAAAATATTAGACTCTTAATATAAACATTAATCATGAACATGAATACTTATATGTGTGTGTGTGAAAAAAAACAATTAAGCAATTTACACAATTAATAATCATTTAAATAATTATTTTGCGATTGTTAGTTAGTTGTTAATGATTAATTACTTAATTAACTCCCCACCACATAATCCCTACAAACCTAGCAATGTGCACCTATATCAATTAATAATGATTTGTTAATTAATTGTTACATAACTTCCCAACCTATACCCTACACACTTAGCCACATCTAAAATATTATTAATTGTGACTTCATTAACTTCCAGTTCAATTCCCCTAGAAACACAACAACCTACTACAACACTTTAAATGATTATTAATGATTAAATGAAAAAATCACTTAAAATTACAATCTATATTAAAAAAATAAGAACTATATAAACAATAATAACACATACAATTATATGAACTAAAACAAATAATTAAAAAAAATATATCTTTTACAACTATGGGCCCGATGTAGGTGGCCAAATACCGGTCGGAAATGGTGAAAATCGGTAAATTTCACCGTTACCGACCGGTATATAGGCATGCGCGATGTAGGGAAGGAATCGGTAATAAGGAATCAGTAAATACTGATTCCTTATTACCGAGTCCGAATTTACCGAATCGGAATTACCGATTCCTAATTTACTGAATCGGTAAATAAGAAACGGTAAAAACGATAAAAGAGATGTAGGTAAAGTCGGTAATACCGAATTTCATGAAATTCGGTATTTAGGAGTCGGTAATTAACACTGAATGAAAGCAGGTGGTAATCAGTTGAAGTGTATAAAAGCAATCCCAAAATGCAACAGTGTGATCACTATGGCGGCCTTCTATGTAATTGCAAGGCGGCTACAGGCAGCAGGAGCGAGGATCTGGAGACGGGAGGAGCGCATTTACAGACAGTGCATCACACTCTTCCAACTGACTGAGGCTGAGATCTATGAAAGGTACAGGCTACACCCCCAAACCATCATGGACCTGATAAGGGACTTACACCCACTCCTGGACCATCCAACAACAAGGGCGCATGCCATACCACTACATGTGCAGGTGCTCTGTAGCCTACACCTACTTGCATCTGGCAGTTACCAGGGGGTGATAGCTGTGGTAGGTGGGGTGTCACAGAGTTGCCTGTCCCGTTTCTTCAAGAAGTTCCTGGACGCCATGATGCAGAGAATGCATCACTACATAAGCTTCCCAAACACACAGGCGGAACTGCTGAAAACCAAGACAGACTTTTACCAAATGGCACAGTTCCCACATGTCATAGGGTGCATTGATGGGACACACATTCCAATCTGCCCACCTGCAGCCACTGAGTATATCTACAGAAACCGAAAATCCACCCACTCCATAAATGTGCAGGTAATCTGCAATGCAGCCAACATAATCAACCACATTGTGGCCAAATTTCCAGGGAGCACCCACGACTCCTACATGTTCAAGAACAGTGGGATCTGCACACGCCTGGCTGCAGGAGAATTTGGAGAAGGATACCTGCTGGGTAAATCATTGTGACACATCCTGATGGATACAGCAGATTAATGTGTTGGTGTTTGTAATTAATGGCACTCTCTTTCTCACCTAGGTGATAGCGCTTATGCTGTGCGGTCATTTATCCTCACTCCCCACCTAAACCCATCAACCCCGAGTGAGAGACGATACAATGTGGCACACAAGACAACACGCAACGTAGTGGAGCGCACGTTTGGACTATTGAAAAGCAGGTTCCGCTGCCTCCACAAAAGCAGAGGTGCCCGTCAGTACACACCCATGATCTTCTGCAAAATCATTGCAACTTGTGCTATGCTGCACAACCTTGCCACTAAGAAAGGCACAGAAGGTGAATTAACGGACTCAGAGGACGATGATGATGAAATTGCTGAGCCAGAGCCCAACGCAGTAGGAGTGGTGGGCTCTACGCCACTACACAAAGGGCTCTACTTGCCAGTCCGATTTGTGACAACGCTAAGAGCTTGTCATGGGTTAAGTCACCCAATGGAGTACACAAAGTGTGGGCTGCATCAACGCCTGTGGCCACGCACAACACTGCTGGGTTCACTCAGCAGACTGTCTTCACTGGCAATGCTCCCAGTGCCAGCCCCATGTCGCCTGCTGCTCCTCCTGGTCTCAGTTGCAGGGGGTGTTATGCTGCTGCGACTGGTAGTCTCCTTGGCGTCCCCCACATCACATGCACCATTATTGGCAGCCTGAGTTGTTAGTAGCACTTCTAGTGCAGTTGTGACCTTGACAAGCCCCCTAGAGACATCATGGCTGCACTGTTGCAGCCCTTCTTGCTTGGCCACGGAGTGCCTGCAGAGTAGAGATGTGGCAGTTGCGAGGCAGTTCAATCGCCTTTGTATGGTTTTCCTTCTTCTGCCTCTCCCTGCGCCGTGCCACCCTGTCCCCCTCAAGTTTGCTGCACAGCAGCATCACAGCCTGGGACATGTCCCTCATGCCCTCAGCCATCCCTTTCATGCCCTCCGCCATCTCCTTCATGCCCTCAGACAGCGTGGAGTTCATAGTGCTTATGCCCTTCTCGATGTCATGTATGCTACAATTAAGATGTCTCATTTGCTGTACAGACTGTATTGCCTTCCCTTGCAGGCGCTGAACCTTGACCATGTTTGCCTCCAGCCCTGCAAATACACCATTGTCCTCACCCTGCAAAGGTGGACTTTGTTCCCTGGGCCTGCGGCGACTGGCACCTGTGTGCGATCTCCCTGAGGTGAACTGCGACCCTGCATTACTGCCATCCACTGGCACAGTCGAGATTTCGCCACCCCTGGTGTCTTCCAAGGACGAGTCCATCTCTTGTAGAGTGGCAACAGCATGCCTCCTGGGTCTTGACACTGGCGATGGTGTTGCCGCTGGTGATGCTAGCAGTGTTGGTGATGCTAGCAGTGTTGGTGATGCTAGCAGTGTTGGTGATGCTGGCTGTGGTGGTGATGCTGGCCGTGGTGGTGATGCTAGCCGTGGTGGTGTGGTGTGCCCTGTACTTGCACTGACCTCCTCCGCTCTCTCCTTCCGGGGTGCCCTTCCTCCCTTGTCGCGTGCAGCCCTGCGCGATGTCTCGCCTGTGGACAGAAATTGTACATTAGCTCACTAGTCTGATAGCCCTACGTAGCAATAATAAATTGTCATTCCTGGAACACTATCTTTCTGTCCTCTTCTTGCTTATCACTGATGTATGTCACATGCCTTGGTGTTCAGTGGGATGACTGTCATGATACGTGTTCAACTGCCTACATCTCCCAGAATGCATTGCTGGTGATTAGTAAAACCTGTACTGGAGTGGGATTCACACAGCCTCATTGGGGAATGGGGATAGGGAATGGAGTCGCAGATTGGTGTGCATGCTTCTTACCTTGTTTGTTGGCAGATCCCCGATTACGCATACGCTGTCCGGCTCTATGGTGGCCTCCACCAGCTGTTCAAAAGCAGTAAGTGCAGGCGCCTTGCTCCATCCTCCTCCTGTCTGGCTGGCTTGTTTTTTTTATCTCTGCCATCTTATTTTTGGTGATGCCCCTGATGCCATACCACCTCTTTTTCAGCTCATCTACTTCCCGGGTGGTCACTCCTATGGCATTCACTTGTGCCTGTATCCCCAGCCAGATTTCCGTTTTGCTGATTCAGCCACTTGCAGGGACTGTTTGCCAAACAGCTTTGAATGTTGTTTGGCCACCTCCTCAATTAGGACCTGGAGCTCCCTTTCGCTGAACTTTAACTTTCACTTCCTCTCAGCACCTTCTTCGTGTGGCTCCTTGTCAGACATTGTACAGGTTTCACTGATTAAGTTCTCCTAGTGGCTCCTCTGTCCTCCTCTGCACTCCCAGCCTCTCCAGAAGGTTCAGATTCAGTGCACCTGCATGGGTGTGGCCACTTCCTGGTTGGGAGGTGGGGTGGATGCACATGATTGGCTGATTCCTCAATTGCTGGTGTTTTGAATCACCGAATCGGTATTTACCTATTCGGTAATACAGATTCGGTAATACCGATCGGTAATACCGATCGGTATTAAGGATTCGGTATTGTTTTTCCGATTTTTACCGAATACCAAATATTTAGAACTGTACCCAATAATCAATTTCTCAGAATATACCTTAAGAAGTTCCACTTCGTGTTGATCTTGCATAAAAGAGCACCTTACCAAACATCAGTTTAGCTGAGTATCATAAATAAGTAATTAAGACCACTCAATAATTGAAATATAGATCAGGAGAAAAGTTAAAAGCTTTTATAGTCAAAATCAAGCAGTACAGAATAAATGTTACCATGAAGGCTCAAATGCAGAGTTATACAGACTAGTCAAAATCAGAAATAATTCTTATTCCGAAGTAAGCATCAAAAATAATCAGAAAAAAATGGACAGTATCACTAGAAGTAGGGAAAGTATACTTAAAAATCTTCAACATCTGTCTCACCTCCAGAATCAAGGAGTTTGTATACACAATTCTTGCATTTAAAATAAGCTACAAGCACAGATTCAGCATGGTATGATCCTATGTATAAATTATTTGGTGAATCAGAGTAATTCATGTTAACAGCATTATAGATTAACACTATCCTATTTTCTAAAAAGCATCCTGTGTTTCCATGTCACTGTCACCCAGAGTTGTTTTGAACAAAATATGCAACATTAAACAAAAAGTTATTCACAAATGAATACTACTGAAGTGATCTGCAGAAACACAGTGGAAGGGCCTTGGAGTAATGTTACAGTTAGGAATACCAGAAAGTTAATTCAGAGCACTCAGGAAAGTTAGATACTTATCTTCCTTCTGCAGAGTTGTGGGGAGAGAAAATACACAGGGGTAGGAGGGGAATGCGGTAGGGAAAACAGAGACAACCGAAGCATTCATTTTATCCAATATGCAGTTTTTCATCAAAACTTGGCATACATAAATCGTTAATAAACACACATTTAATCCTCATATTAACTCATTTTAACTCAAATTATATTAATTCTCTGACATAAAAATCATGAATACGTAATAATATTTGTCAGCCTGGATGGCTAATGTAAGTGCCCACTACACTTCAGTAAATTGTAATATGATGTCACGTAGGCTATCCTGTAGTTGTATAATGTTTTGCAACAACTCTTAAAATGCTGCCACCATGTGTTGAATTGAATGGCAGATGACTCTGTCTGCCACAATTTGGTAAATCGTTTGGTCTAGTGTCCTTTCTTCACTGGATAAGGTGCCTAAGGCCTGAGTGGGTCTCCCTTAGCTGCACCTCTACCACATCATGGTGTGTGTCTCTCATGTCATGTATAGCACAAAGTGACTCAGAATTGTTTTTAGAATTTATTAACAAAGCACACTGTCCCACTTGTTGTGTTACCAGTCTTCTTACAATGCCCCATGGTCCCTTGGTAACCATCCTGGCTGATAGAACAGACCCTGGTGCTTGGCTAGGCTTTTCCTCCAAATCATCATAACTATCTGGGCCTCAGGACTCATATTCAGCTCCCTCCTGGAGGGGTATATGTTGGGTGTTGTCACTATCCTTCTATGTGACATCCATTTTCACCCACCCATCTCTGATGGAGTAACGTCTGGGCTCTGATATGTCATTTAACAGTGGCAATGGATGATGTGGCACTCCCAGATGTGGTGGTAGTAGTTTCTGAGATGCATTATGTGAGAGCATTGTACTCCCTATTCGAGCTGCTGCAGTGGGGACAGAGGTGGAGGGACATGTGACCTTAGTCATTGCAGAGGTTATTGTCATCAGTATCTCAATGAATCAATGCCACACAGAAAATAAAATATTTCACACTCCTAGTGTGTATTCAAAATATCTTGTGCAAAGACATGTTTCTATGGCACAAAATGATATGTAGGGGTAGTGTAAGAACTGTTTTCCTTATGTGATTGACATTATAGACACGATGGGGCTTCTTGGATATTGCAGTGACAAATAAATACCTTATCGAGCTGCAGTGCATACATTTATTTCTGCATGCCATGTCTAACAAGTGCAAGACTTGTGTGGAGTGCAATATATTTGTTCATCTTGTGGTGTTTTTATTGGAATGGTACGATAGGAGAACCTTAGGGCCCTGATTATGAGTAGAGTGGAATGGGCAGCATTTACCACACCTGATACACACTGTGAGAAGTTAGTTTGTTGGTTGAGGGGGGTGAAACCCTACTCAATCCTTGTCAGGGTAAACCACAAAACCACAAAAAAGAACAAAATTAACTTGTGCTTAATCCTCTGGTAGGTTGGCACCAAAGCAGTCAGGTTTAACTTTGAGGTAATCTGTAAAGTATTTGTGCAGCACTCAAACAGTAATAAAGTGAAAACACAACAGAAGAAAAATCCCATACCGAATTAGAAGCATAGAGTAAAATCTAATTAATTATTTTCAACCAAAGTAATAAAAATCCATCCAGTAGAACCAGAGATATGCAATTTCAAAGTTTTCAGGTAAGTATAGCACCTAAAAGCACAATGCACCACTTGTGGTTTTCTGGTTGTGTGATACCAGATGAAAGTCACAAGTTAAGGCCAACGTGATGGGGTGCAGGCCGGATATAGGGACCAGGTTAGTCCCACTAAATAGTTACCTTCTAAAGTCCAGCGCAAAAAGAGGAGGCCGCAAGAAGCAGGGACAGCATATCGGATGGTTGTCATTGTAGCGCAAGTATCCTTTCAGGCTTTACGAGCAATCGTTGCTGGAGATTCGAGTTGGTGGTCACTACAGGATGTTGATGCTGTAGCATTAATTGCGAATATTGCATTACAGGTTGTCACTGGCAGCTTCTGTGGTACAAAGAATCAGGGTGGGGCAGGCAGCAAGATCTTGGTGGGAACAGTCCTGTTCATGGAACTTCAGGAATTTCACCTTTTCAGGGGAATGCAATCTGATGCCAGCCAAGGTTCCAGGACCCGAGGAGGCACCACTTGAGGATTAGTAATTTAGGTCAGCAGGGCTCAGGCATTTCCAGTTGCAGGTCCAATTTCAGGCGCAGTTGCAGGTCAGCTGAGCAAATGCAGGTTGGTGTCTGAAGCTTGTTATGTCCCTGTAGTTCAGACCAGGGCGTCAGTCAGCTGAGCCTTGAGGTCACTCAGGTTGGCCGAAGTGAGCAGGTCCAGTCTTCCTTCTCAGCAAGCAAGGCAGGCCTAAAACAGCTGGACAGCAGGGTGTCGCTTTTCTGTAGTATCCACAGGCCCACGAGTGAACTGATGAGGGAGTCTGACAGCCCTTTTTATACCTGGTGCCCTCTTTGATGAGAGAGAAGCTTCTGAAGTTTCCCCATACAAAGGTGTCTGAAATTTCCTGCATTCCTGCCCTGGTCCCAGTGGGGTACAATAGACTAGTGCGAAGTCCTTTGTGTCTAAACAGGGCTAGTGCCATTGAAGTGCAAGTGTAGTAGCCATGATGGCCCATCTTGCCAATACCCATACCCTTGATTGTGATACATTCTTGGAAAAATACACAAAGACCAACTGCCAACTACACCTAGTTGTGTAACCCAGGAACAAGCCGCAGGCACCAAATTGTTAGGAAAAGAAAATGCCAACTTTCTAAAAGTAAATATACATAGTGGGGTTTGATCCAATTCAGTAATAGGGGTATCGGATTCCAATGCAAATATCTATCACAAAATATCCTTCGACAACCATAAATCAATCCTAGTTAGAAGCGTAGGAACTAACTAGGATTGATTTATGTTAGTAGGGGTATTTTGTGATTGATTGCTGAAACTTTCGAAAAGTTGCAAGTTCAAAATTGTGACTTAAAATCTGACTTTACCATTAAAGAGGGGTTAAATCACAATTCCTCAAACAGCAAACATGGCATCACTACCTGCTCCCACACAAACGCTATCCTTTATTAAATGTAATAAGGTAAACCAATGTTATCCTACGGGAGAGGCAGTCCTTTCAGTATATGAAAAACAAATTCAGGAGTTTTTCACTATCAGGACATGTAAAACTTAAAAATAAATGTCCAACTTTTTCAATATAATGCAAACATTCATTTGGGTTGTTTTAGGGCCTTCCGCAGGGATGACTTATGTGTATTAAAAAGGAAGGTTTAGGCCTGGCAAAAGGTTTATTTTGCCAGGTCAAAATGGCAGTGTAAAACTACACACATTGGCAGCAATGGCAGGCCAGGGAAATGATTTTAAAGGCTACTTAAGTGGGTGTCACAGTCAGTGCTGCAGGCCCGGTGGCGGCTAGCACAGGTAAGCGTGGTGCGGCAGGGCAGGGCGCAGCAGGGGGGAAACCGACAGATGATGGAATATGTATTATTTATTTATTTACTTATACCCATTCTGTCGGCTGTCGACTAACACCCTCCCACCCTGCCTCACCCCGGCCCTGCCCACCTGCACCACCACGTTTACCTGTGCTGGCTACCACTGTGCAGGTCCACAAGTGGCAAATAATTTAAAGGCCGTGAGTACACATAGTGCCACTTTACTAGAGACATACTAGCAAATTAAATGTGCCAATTGGGTGTAAGACAATCTCACCATTTTTAACAGGGAGAGCACAAGCACTTTAGCACCGATTAACAGTGGTAAAGTGCCAGCGTACTGAGGCCAGCAAACCAAATTTAGCAAGATTAGAGGACTGAAAGCAAACAGTTCGGGGGAAGATGACCCTAAGGCTGACAGGCCTAATACATACCATTACTCCATGGTGAGGTATTTACTTGGTGTACTAAATGCTTTATATTCTCAGTTTGTCATGCACAATGAGGCATAACATGTGGAATCCACGTTCACCACACTGATTTCTGTTTATTATACCTCTTTTTCTCGTTATTTTCCGTCAGTAGATTTTACCAGGTTTCTTCTGGTAAAATGCGTCAGGGGACAAAGTTGGGGTGTGTTAAAAGCTGCATAAAGTAAAAATCCCACCCTAGAGTACCAATAGTCATGACTCCCCCATTCCAGTATTAGGGTTCTCCTGGCCCATAGTGCCTGAGACTGTGTTTCCGATGTGCAAGTTTTTTAGTGCTTGTGTCTTTTTACCAGTTCTGGTTTCTGCGATTACATGTGCCTTTTCTGTCTCTTTTTCCATATTTCCCTCTTTCAGTCTCATACTGAATCCCAATTAGGAATTGGCATGGAAGGGGTGTTCATTCTTTGGGGCTGATTACGATCTCGTTAGCAAGGCCTCCAGACGGGTTCTGGAACGAGCAAATCCAATACGTTTCTGACCGAATCCTCCCACGTTCCGAGCAACCAAGTATGATGCGAAGATCTCGTCTGTGTTGACCGAATCGTTTCCAAACCCGATCCTGTCAGTCTGCGCAATGGAGCCGGCTTCTGAACGAGGGAGTATGATGCACGATTCGAATAGGTGTATCGACTCGGTTTCAGTGAGACAAAACGGCTGTGGGAATCGGACTTCGGGGGGCTGTAGCAGGCCCCCCTTCACCCGAGGCCCTCCGAATCAGTTCCATGGGCTAACCCATGGGTCCCCCCTTTCCATGCATGCACAGTGTGGCGGGCACCATTGGGTGCCCACCACAGGGTGTACGCCCATGGTCTCCAATACATTTGCTGAAAGAACAAAGGTTAGCTTTGCTGATGATAATGAGAGGCCTGAATTGCTGAGGTTTCCTCATAGCAGCATTTTCATTTTTTGTAGTTCAGATTGATGTGGGTTGAGATCCATCCACTCCATTGTGGCTTATAATCAGGATCTTAAGCTGTTAGACTAGTCCCACAGGGTATTTGTTTAGTTTTTAAGGTGCCTCATTGAACCCCCGTATTAGAATGATTTTTAATGACTGTATGCCAGAGCACCTTTAAACAGAAATCTGACAGTACTATAGCTGTATACCTTAAAGTGCACCAGTTAAATAACTCCAAAGGACTGCTTGTGTTAATATTTATTTAAGACCTGGAGGTGACGTAGTCGAACTTAAGTACACCCTAGAGGGACTAGAGGAAATCCATGAGGGGCTGCAACTTTAGATCCCTGTTATCTTTCGTGCGGGTCCCTCTGTTATCAGTCGTGCAGCAGGGTGACTTTAATGCCTGCATCACAGAGCGAGTGGATGTTAATGAGGTGGATGTCGAGTGAAGGCGACAGTTTTTTAGATTTCCAGAGCCATTTTATGGCTCGGCTCACACCCGGTGTAACAGGGAAGAATTATTGGTAAGCGGCTGGGAGACTTTGTATGCTTTCATGATGGTATTCCACCAAGTCATGAACTCAGACAAGAACCCATAGCTCTCCAACGGGCTATGATGATTTAGATTTTTGGGCTTTTCAATTGCGTTTTTCTGTTGTGTTTTAACACAGATGGACATGACTATCTCCCAGTTGCAGCTTTGATACTTGTTAATAAATAAGGAGGTCTAACAGCACATATCATGTTACTAATGAGTCAGTACAATAAAAAAAAAGGCATTTGTTGTGATCGGGAATTATTGGTTATTTGGCAGGTGGTGGTGGCGAAATGAGAGGTGCCAAGAAGGAAGGTTCGGTATCTGTTAATTGTAACTTAAGGCCTCATTACCGCCATCGAACCATGCAACACCGTCCAGTTCATTAGGATGGTGGCAGCGGTGGCTGGCTCAGGTAAGCATGGTGTGGCGGTGGAAGCAGGGCAGGGCGCGGCAGGGGGGAAGTCAACAGAATAGGTATTATTAATTTATTTAAATATACCTATTCCTTCATCTATCGACTTCCCTCCCTCCCACCTCGCCCCACCCCACCACACCACCTTATTTACCTGCGTCGTCTGCCGCTGGTTGGCGGGCAGAGAGACTGTATGATTCCAAGGGACTGTAATCCCTACAGTGGTGGTGGCGCCTGCTCCGGCCCTTCCGTAGGCATTACGATGTCAGTTTCTGCCGGCTGTTTCATGTTGGTTAACCCACCATGAAAAGGCAGGTGGAAACTGACTTGGGGGCCCATAGTGGGCCCTCCTTTTCCACTGGACCTCTGCCATGGGTCCTGGGGGGAACCTATGGTGCTCCCCTAAACATCCATGCACCATGTGGCCGGCACCGCATGTTGCCTGCCATATAAAATATAGTGGGCCCAGTGGATGTGGTCCCCGGGGCTGAAAGCAGCATGTGGAAAGGGGTAGGCACCCCTCCCATTTAAAACATAATTCAGGCCCCAGGGGATGGATTCCCTGAGGCTAAAAATGGCCTAAGGAATGGTGCCCCATGCCCCCTCCACCTAAAGAATAATTTTGGCCCCGCGGGATGGAGTTCCCAGGCCTGAAAATGACCTGGGGAGGGGACCACATGCAACCCCTCACACAAAAATAAAAAGCGTGGTACAAAGTATTTTGTAAGGCAAGGGGGCTGTTTTTTTGATCTATCCCCTGGGGCCCAAAGCTACTTTTAAGGGCAGAGGTGTGCAAGGTCCCCTCTCTGAGTCTAAAATTAGCGAGGGGGCCGCATGGCCCCAGGGACCCCATATATGGTGGCAAGCCCACTTGCAGTTTCCCAGGGAGCCCACAGCTGTTTCCCTGCTCACACCAGTGTGGGCAGGGATACTTGAGTTTGCTCCAGCCTGACGTGAGCTTTTTTAAAACTCTCGCCCAACAGCTCACCAAACGGGAGCAAACACAAAGCCTGCTCCCGGTGGGCAGGAGCTTTAAAAATTCTCCCTCCGGCTCGTGGCAGACTTTTGATCAGTTTCCCTGCTCACCCTGATGAGAGCAGAGAAACAGATCAAGATATTGCTCCTGCTTGGAGGGAGCAGCATAAATAGCTGTTACATCCAGGTATGAGCAATATCAATTCCATGCGAGGAGCTGGCTGGGGCTACATGGGCTCTGGGGCTCCCCCTGGACCAATGTCAGCAAGGTGGGTGCCAAGGCTGGGCACCGGGTCACCCACCTTTAATATGATGCGGGCCCCAGGGGATGGGCTCCCCAGGGCTGAAAACGACACAGGGATGGGGGACACATGTGCCTATCTCCTATAAAAAAAGTAAGAAATATATATATTCACTTAGTTAGGAAATAGAATTTGAAAAACATTAGAAAATTACTGAAAAAAAACAAAGGTTATAGGGACGTTATAGTTGGTGAATGGAATTTTTTTTTAAACATAGAAATTCCCTGAAAAAAACAAAGGTTACACGGACGTTATAGTTAGGCTCACGTTTCACTCATACAAAACCAGAGAAATTCAGCAGTTATTGAGTTATAGCTACCTACGCCAACTATCGTGAGGGTCTCAAGGTGCTACAAGTATCTCAAGTGCCCCACAATGCACTGCTTATGACCTCACATATTACATCGCTCATGACATGGTCAGTGACCTCTTTGTTGAAATCACTGATGACATCTCAAATAACATCACTGATGACATCACTCACACCCCTATACAACCTCTCATACACCTATTCACACACCCACACAACCACTCACATACCCATTCACAGACCCATACAACTACTCACACAACCACTCACTCATCCATAAAGCCACTCACACACCCACTCACTAACTCATACTGCCACTCCCACAAACACTTACTCACCCATACATCTACTCATACAACCAGTCACTCACCCATACAGCCACTCACACAGCCACAAATTCACCCATACAGCTACTCACACACCAATATATTCATCTATACAGCCACTCGCACACCCTCTCACTCACCCATACAGCCTCACAACACAACCACTCACTCACCCATACAAGCACTCACACACTAACTCAAATTTTTTGACTCTCCCCCTTTTTCTTGGGCCCCCGCTTGGCAGATCACCCAAAACCTTTCCTTGCACAATTAGAGCCAGTAGTACACTTATATTGGAAAATTCCGTAAAGATCCATCAAACGGTGCTAAAGTTATGGGCAAGCCAAAAAGCACATGGACCTATGGAAATGTCAGGACTGTCAGGCCTCAAATAAAAAACAAACTCACTGTAAGGATTAATGTCCTAAAATGTAACAATCAAAGGAAAAAACGCTATACACTGAGCCAACCTAAAAATAGAACTGAGTCTCTAGGACTGGAACGAGTGAGCAGCAGGTTAGCGCTCTAGTGTTCCACAACAATCACTAAGATCCAGGTGTCAGGCCGTTGGAGTGGCGCACTTCACCGAGATTCTGAGGAGAGAAGGTCGTCCTGAATTGCGTCGCGAAGTTAGAGAGAGAAAAAACTTCATCGCGCTAATCTGAGAATTCAAGTATTGTACGGAGTTGAGGAGAAAAGCATTTCAAGTAAGACTGTTCGAAATTTAAGTTTAAACAAGAAGCATGCGCGTAATTAGGAAGAGTTTCTTATTCCAGGCATGCATAAGGTTGCAGTAAAATTATTCGTAGTGAAAGCAACTTTTACGTCGCACTAAAAGCAAGTGGCGAACAAGAGGCAGCACAGGTCTTATTAAAAAGACGCGCTACATTCATGTAAATATTAGCAAAATTTTAGTTAGCAAAGAGCAACTTTCATACCACGTCGCGCTAAGTACGCGGAGAGTCAACACAAGTTATATTTAAAAGACGCGCTACAATTCCAGGAAACATTCGCGATTTCTAGTAGCGAAGAGTAGCATTTAACCGCCTAGGAAGAGATAAAAGGAAACCAGAGCAGAAAGCAGTAAAAGTATTTAGAGGTACCAAAAGGCAGCTTAAAGAGAGTAGTGTCTTGATAAGAAAAAAGATTTAGCAGAGAGCAGTGACTCACTAGAAGCTAATTAAAAAGTGGAGACAATTCCTTCTTTTTTTTTTGGTAGAAGTAAGAGTGGTAAAAGAGGAAGATCAACTTACTTTTTCAGAATCCAGTTAGAGGCATACTTCCAGAGCATATTGGGTGAGAAGTCTAAAAATAAAAAGAAGAATAAAATGTAGAGTAAGAAGAGAAGACTAACACATTTTAATAATTCTAGTTCACAGCACCACAGAAGATATCACACAAACAAGACAAGATTAATAAATAGAAGAGAAGCATTGGTCGCTTCAGACAGGGTAGGTACACAGAAAAGGAATTCACAAACATATAGAACAGAAGAGGGTTAGAGACAGAAAAAATAACTTAATGTGAAAACATCTCTTTCAGAACATACTTACCTGTCCAGCCAACGAGAAGATAGAAGGGCGTCAACACTGAAGAAAGTAGAAGACGCAAAGTGACTGTCTCTTCTCTGTCCCATCCCCTTTCCCCCCTTGGGTTTCTTTGGTGTACTCGCTTCGAAAGAGCGCGTCGCTGGGAAAGCTGAGACAGGCATTGGGAACTTACGACATTCTGCTCCCGAGCGTGAGAGAAGAGCACTAGATCTGACAGGAAACTAGTTCCTAACTATAGCTCCCTACTGGCCATGCACATTCATCAGATAAACAAAAATGCCTTCACTGGAAATGTTTACTGAATATTCCTTTATTTTCAAAAAGCCTTTACAATGCCCAATGCATTTCGGTCCACTCATCGGACCTGTATCCTATAATCACACATTTACAAGGCTAATTGCATAACGTTAGCTATGCCTGCTGGCTAGGAGTAGACAGACAAACTTCTCATGTTTGCATGGCAGTAACAGATAAATTACTTACATTTTTCCACACTTTGAAGGTACTTATGAAAGGAGAGCGTACCTTCCAATTTGGCTTTCCAGGATGTCCTTACCTTTGTACCAAAAACCAGGGCATGCATTTAAAATTATCAAAAGTTTCGGGACACCGGGACAGTCCTCTGAAAGCCAGGACTGTCTGGGCAAATCCAGGGCAGAGGCCTTCAAACTTGTAGGCGTGCCCCCCGGGGGTACATGGCGGTGTTCCCAGGGGGGTGCAAATGCACCATGAAGTAATTGTAAATGAACATGGTATGGAGGCTTGACTTTGTTTATTTTTCACATTTCTAGTCCATCTTCATTAACATGACAGTTGAAGTGTGGGGAAAAAAGTAAGGCAGCTGTGATCCTGAGGCATGGGGTGAATGGGTCAAGGGCTTGGCTAAAAACAACAAAACATTCTATAAGTATTTTGTTGTATTTACACGTTCATAGCAACAGCATTAAACTAATGCATACACCCATGAGTGTAAAATGAGGTGAAAAGTAAATGCACATTAAACTAATTGATGGAAATGCACTCCTCCGCATTATGAAACTTGGTTAATGTGATCACTGCAGATATCTGTATGTGATACCAGAGAGTCACCGATCTGAATCCTGGTTGGTGCTTTGCATAATAGTGACGTGTATTTATAGTGTTATAAGGTCCCAGCATGTAGCAAAAAGCAATGTGAATATGTAAGGCACCATTCAAAAATTGTGTTAAACACTGTAGAAGTCAGGCTGCCACACAATGATTTTGTGTATGCGATTAGGGCTCTCAATTTATGCCAAAAGGAAACACCAAATTATGTGGCAGCGTTTAATAAAGTATGCAGCAATAAAAAGCAAATTATGCATTATAATGTGGCACATTTTTTAATTATTTTGACATTTCTTCCCATGGTAGTACTGTCTGGGCAAAGATTTCACCCCATTAATATCAATTCAAAAGCCAAATACAGAAATAAGCAACAGAAAGATGATCAATGCGTGCAAACATTTCACCATGTTTTTAGTAACTTTTGTTGAAATTCTGTTTATTGAAGTCAAGCAAATCATACTTACACATCGCTGCAATGATTATAAGAAAGGATCATTACAAAGTAGGGTGCAGAGGGGCAGGATTCTACCCATACAAAAGAAAAAAGAAACCAAACACCCCCTGCACAACAAACATGGTGAGGTAACATAGGGTGTAGGACAGAGTCCTCCCGGGATATAAGCAACAAGGCCAAAGGGCCAAAGTCTAAGGAGGGCCCATGAAAAGGGTCAAAATAAGGCTGCCCATATAGAGTCTGAACATCCAGTAAAAGGAAAAACGACATCGCTACTTGACTGGGCACGACCAAGCCGCTAAAACTCCAATGTCCTAAGCGTTATTCCCACCCAATGAGTAACTATATCACATTGCAGCAATAAGAAACAAGCTATGTTTCACAGAAAAAAGAAACACAAACTAAAACCATCACTAAGAGAAAGACAGAGAGATTAGGGCAAGAAGAAGGAAGGACAGAGAGAGGAGAGAAGAAGATCAACAGAGAGAAATGGCAACCCCCTATTCCGGGGGGGAGGGAGAGAGAGAGTATGTAGGGGGGGGGGATCAGAGCCTGGTGCACCATGGAGATCTGGAGGCCAGAATGGGGGTCCGTGGGCTCAGGGGTGGGGCGAATCCACCCATTAGGTGGAAATAGGGTGGCTTGGGGAGTCCGGCGTCCGACCCTGAGAAAAAGGCACCAGGGAGTCCTCAAAAAGTTGCAAGGTGTGGAACCTGGGGGGCATTAGGCGGGAGTGCTCAGTTTTAGTGAAGTGTCGAATAAGTGGTTGCCAAAAATGGTCAAATCGGGTGTCGGTATGGTTGAGACACTCTGTGAGAAGTTCGAGGGCCAGGACATCCCACTGTCGCAGGAACCAGGCCACTACGGAAGGAGGGTGGGGCTTCTTCCAGGTGGCTGCAATGGACTGCCTCGCCGCCTCTAGCAAATGGAGGATCAGGTGCCATTCTGCTGCGGTCATAGCTTTAAGCACGCCTGGTTTAATGCTCAGAATCGTTAAAGACGGGTCAGAAGGGATTGGGAACCCCACCACGTCTTTGATATGGCTGAGGACTTCCTTCCAAAACAGTTTAAGGCCCGGGTAGGATCACCAGATGTGCAGGAAGTCCCCCTCAGCATTCTGGCATCTCCAGCAAAGCGAAGGAAAGTTCGGGAACATCCGATGTAAGCGAGTAGGGGTATAGCACCATTGTGTCATCAATTTGTACACTGATTCGCGCTGGGGAGTACTACGATACACCTTGGGGATGTCCCTCCACAAGCGAGTCCACGCCTCCGGAGCAACCTTGGCGGCCAGATCAGACGCCCGTTGCGTCTGATATCCATAAGGGGGAAGTTGTTGGGAGTGCTGCAGAACAGAATAAGTTCTGGAGATCAGCCCCCATGAACCATCAAATCTTCGGACCAAAGACTCGAAGGGGGTAAGTTGGCGGGTTGCCTCCCTTGCATAGTCCGGTGAGTTAAGCTAGTGGCGCAGCTGGTAATACTGCATGCACAAGGAGATGATGGATGGAGTTCTGAAACTTTTCAGACACTCACCCCAATTCACAGATCTGGGTTGAATCCATCATCATTCTTTAGCTCACTTTGACACCTCAGTTCAGACGCAGCAATATGCAAATCAGTCTTGACCCTGTGCCTCATGGGAACAGTCCAGCCCGAACTGTCTAGCCAGGTCTTCCCTGAACCGGAAACAAGCATCCTGGGACCGGTTTGGGGCTAACAGCCCTCATCAGCCAGGCTAGCTTGAATCCAGCAAGGGACCCACGTCTGGGCATTCCCTGCCAACTTAAGGCGAACAAAGCAAACACAAGGAGATGATGGACGGAGTGCTGAAACTTTTCAGAAATACACCCTCAGTCACAGATCTGGGTTGAAACCCCGAAACCGGTCCTAGGTTGCTTGTTTCCAGTCCAGGGAGGACCTGGCTTGGCAGTTCGGGCTGGACTGTTCCCATGAGGCACAGAGTCAAGACTGATTTGCATATGGCTGGTTTCAAACTGGAATGGCAAGGTGAGCAAAAAAAAGATGGATCTAGGCCCAAAACTCTGTACTGGGATGAATGTATGATATTGTTCTGCATTCTGTCCATCAACTGGTGTTTTTGCATTTGTCACCCCGAGTGGGACGGCTATGCCCAGACGTGGGTCCCGTGCTCTCCATGCCACTGGAATCAAGCTATCCTGGCTGAAGAGGGGTGAAAGCCCGAAACCGGTCCTAGGATGCTTGCTTCCAGTTCAGGGAGGACCTGGCTTGGCAGTTCGGGCTGGACTGTTCCCATGAGGCACAGAGTCAAGACTGATTGGCATATGGCTGGCTTCAAACTGGAATGGCATGGTGAGCAAAAGAAACGATGGATTTTGGCCCGATCTCTGTACTGGGGTGAATGTATGACATTGTTCTGCATTCTGTCCATCAACTATTGCTTTTGCATTTGTCACCCCGACTGGGACGGGTATGCCCAGACATGGGTACCGTGCTCTCCATGCCACTGCAGTCAAGCTACCCAGGCTGAAGAGGGGTGAAATCCCGAAACCGGTCCGAGGATGCTTGTTTCCAGTCCAGGGAAGACCTGGCTTGGCAGTTCAGGCTGGACTGTTCCCATGAGGCACAGAGTCAAGACTGATTTGCATATGGCTGGGTTCAAACTGAAATGGCATGGTGAGCAAAAAAACGATGTATTTAGGCCCAGATCTCTGTACTGGGGTGAATGTATGACATTGTTCTGCATTCTGTCCATGAACTGTTTTTTTTGCAGATAATACTGCATGGGCGCGGTGTCCTAAAGGCGAAAGGCCTGTTTACACTGCTCAAAGGTGCGGAGGATCGGGCCCTGGAAGAAATCTTGGATGACGCGGCGTCCCTCCATCGTCCAAGCGGCAAAGGCAGTAGGCAAAAGGGCGGGAGGAAACAGAGGGTTACACATTAG
Organism: Triturus cristatus; assembly: GCF_964204655.1. Lineage (NCBI taxonomy): Eukaryota > Metazoa > Chordata > Amphibia > Caudata > Salamandridae > Triturus > Triturus cristatus. The sequence goes on from NC_140590.1 coordinate 850,528,472, forward strand.
GAGCGTATTCGAAGAGGGGTAGGCCGTCAGGCCCTGGGAGACTGCCACCCTTTTACTAACTTTTGATCTGTTTGAGCTGGAAAAAAAATAGTTTTGTTAAACTCTGCATATTGTACTGTAAATTGTAGATAATGTGGAAAATCCATAAATATGTGGAAAATTCAGCAACTGCAGAATTGCATAATTCCAGTGGCTCTGTATAAGATAAAACAAGTGCTTTCAAAGAATACATATTGCTAATAGCTAACCAGACTGTACCTAGTACAGATATGTTTTTTTAATAAATCAATTAAAAGGACAATTTCCAAATCTCAGCATCCTTCGATTATCTCTAAAGGAGAATTATTTTTTGTCATTATAATGCTTCAAGTGACTCAGTAAATTAAATCGCTTTGGACCCCCTCCCATAACTCTCATGCAGAGGTACCTCCAGGTCCCCATTAACAAATCTGGGATGGTTGTTTTTAAACAAAAGTATGGGAACAGTTTTTGTACAATTAAAAGCACATGGTTACCTTAGTCCTCATACACCCTGCCAACTTTGGCCTCTGTTTACATGCAGACATTCTTTCAGGTGAGTTGAGAGGGTAGAAGCGATGAGGCGAAAAGGGTCAAATTCAGAGGCCTGATCGTCCGGACCCAGGGCTTTCTGGGTAATGGCCCAGGAAATAGTGAAGGAGTGAAATCCATGTACAGCCTCAAAGAGATGGCCCACAGGAGGCAGCGCTATGTGGATTTTCTTTTTTCATTTATAAATAGGACAGCTTGTCCCCTTCTGCAGAGAGATGCATGAAAAAGGTGTTGAGAAATGTTTTTAAAAGGCCACCATTACCATTAGTGCAGCAGGTGAATTGCCACTGGAACAATGGTGTGAGGGGCCACTGCACCCCAATAATGGATGTGGTACTAGCACAAAAGGGGGTGGGGGGCATTTTCCTTGTTAGCATTGGGACCCAGATTACAAGCAACTGGGAGGTGGGGGAGTAGGAGGTGGAGGGATGTGGATATTTTCCCACTTTTTTCAAAACAAAGGGGCTGACAGTCTGCTTTGGGTCTTGGGCCTAGAAATAATGGCCAGCTGAATGGGCAGAAGAGTAGGCATCATAGGTGCTGCAGGTGCAGTGGCACCAGGGCACAGGGGTGTGAGGGCCCAGCTAAACCTCTATTATGGCTGCATTATTCATTCCTTTCTTGCATTAGGGCTCAGTGCATCCTTGCTGTGCCAGTGTGTTTTTCGGCATTGGTCCGAGAGAGGAGATAATTGGAGAAGAGGAGACACTTTAGCATTAAAATTCAGGGAGATGGCAGGAATGAGGATGGACAGAGGACTTTATCAAGGGGCAGAGAAGACGTGCTGCTTCACACGGCAGTAGATCTCACTAGTAAAGTAAGCGAAGTGGCACTGGGGACCAGGAGTGTAAAGGGCCCACTGCATCTCAATTAAGAATGTCATACTTTTCAATAAGATATGGGGAGATCATTAGGGATGACATGGCTACACATGGGTGCTCTTTTTTACAGAAATGGCCAATCTGTTTCAGAATGGAGTGATGGTTAGATGTGGTGGGGAAGGGGTGAATGAGGCAGAGGGCATATCCTACTACTTAGAGCCATAGCTATCATTAGTGTAGAAGGCGCAGTTGCATTGGGACCCAAAAGCATGAGGAGCTCAATTAATGGAGCAGTGTTGTTTGTCTAGTTCAGTTTTAATATGTGTTTGCTCTTTCTCACGTCTCACATTTAGTGTGGGGTACGAGCTACTGAAAAAAGTGCCCCTGATACTACCTCATATGCCCCAGCTCCTGCGCTTAGCCCTAACCCTCCCAATTACCCAAGACTTTCCATACATTTATGGAGGGGGCCTGCCTTCAAACTATTTTGGGTAGGGGGGATCAGAGCAGAAACGTGTGAAGACCTCCGCCCTAGGGTGCAGTGGCACCAGGGCCCTGACCTGTGAGGGACCACTGTGGCCAATTATGGATGCTTTCAGTACCCAAGACCGGCCGATTGACGATTTTATTTGCTTTTCTTTGGTACCCATGAGACATTATCAGTGCCTTTGAAAAATTCCTAGACAGGAACCCGACAGAGATTATATGTGTGAAGTATACACGTTCATCTGTTTGCCAGCCTCAAAATTAGTGCTGTGTCAGGCAATATAAGCTGATGAAAATAACGTTTTGGACAGGAAGCGTGTGATGAACGCACGGTGGACATTTAGATCAGTAGTAATTGAACAAAAGGGCAAGGCTACAAGAATGCAAAGTAAACATTAAAATTGATTGCATTTTCTCGATTAATTTTTCTTTGGATAAAGAACAACATAATACTGCTACCCGCCATATCTATCAGCATTATAAGATAAATAGATTAGCACGTCTTGTTGCCGCATTATGGGCCATTCAGAAAATATATTCACTGCTTGTTCTAATGTCTAGGTAAATCATAGCGTTGACAGATTTTAATCTTGGCACAGAAACCATTTAGAAGCGCCTGGGTACAGAGACACTGAATAGTCAGCAATTGGCAGGAGTGCATACCTCACATATGCATTTCCTGCCAGCGCGGAGGATACAGGCCTGGCTTGCATGCCATGCGTCCAAGCCAGATGGAATTTCACAGAGGCAGAAAAATAAAATGCCATGCTCCTTACAAACGTCAACAGCAAACGTCAATTTACATCAACTCTGTGCGCTCCGTTATTTTGGCCTACTGTTCTAATTTTTGTTTTTAAATGGTGAGGAACTCCATATTTCCCTTTCCGTCTGCTTTATTTATGTATTTGTTTTTGCTGTTAACATCTGATGTTTTTTCACCTTTCAAATGACAGAGGCCTGCTTTTATTATAATGTTGCCATAAGTAACATGTTGGCAAATAAACTGCATATTGGCACTGGTTTCCCAGAATTCTACACATCTCTGAAAGGGGGTGCAAGATTGGAGGAAATATTTTCCCACTTGCATCTTAAATATGACATATTTTAGAAAGATTATTGGTGTAGGTGATTGAATATAGAGAGAACATTAGAAACCAATAGTTTGTAATCCATATTTCAATTGTTGAACACATTATAGTTTTCCTGAGCTCCTCCTATGTCAAGAAGAGAAAGAAGATGAACATAAAACCCTCTCAGATCACACCTCATTCATGGATGAGCTATCACATACTCGCTACTTTTGACCTGTAGGAGCTTCCGTTATCCTTCAGAGCAAAAAGCAACACGTGGGCTGGAGCAAATGGAGCTGGAGTGCAGGGATTGTATTTGAACCTAGGAGTCACTGAGTCAGGATCGGGGAAAGGAGACAGATGAGCACCAGGGAACAATGATCCCTCTATTTTGTCTTTTTAGGACAACATTTCTTTAATAGAGATTGTACCCCAAAGCATGCACCCAGATAAGGTAACGGGTAAAATTGCTGCAAAAGTTAAGATGGAAAAGCCTGGAAATTATATTCTGATATGCTTAAGGGTCATCACCAATCGCAAAATAGTTCTACGCTTTATTATTTTTTGTTTGACTCAGTCCTCTGACTGAAAGTCAATTGAAACAGAAGAATAGATGCTGCATTTAAGATTTACCACCTTCCTGACAGACTTCTGTGAAGAGAGTTGTTTCCAGCTTTATCTTGAATCTTGTATCAAATCTCTGCTCCAATGGCAAGTGGTGCAAGCCCCCTGCTGTCCATTAAAAAGGTAGGGGTCCAGGTCAAGTCGGTGAATCCTGCATATTCCGCTGGACCTTCAATCCTGAGAGTAAATGTCCTTGAATTCTTGAAAGCTTGGCCCTGAGTGGCAGGAACCCAGTGGAATATTTACAATTGCACATTTCTCTTGCCTGCTCCGAGAAACCACTACCTTCAGCCGTGTGAGAGCCAAGGTTCTTGTGGAGAACAGAATGTGGAAATGAGCCAACCAATCTTTCGCAGTTCATGTCGCCAATAGTCAAAACCACGGTTTTTCCAATTAACAAGTTTTGTCAGATTTATGTGTGGAATTGAACATCTAAGGTGAAGTGTAGTTTAGGTGTTCAATGATTTGTGATCCTGAAAGAAGAATTCAATTTGTAATTCTCAGTCAGTTGCTTTCTTCTTAAGCTGAGATACTATTTCAAAGTGAAAGTGAATCGCAGATGGCTAGACTACTTCGCGATTGTACATTATTTGAAAACTGCTGCTTAGTATTTGATGATTCACTATCCACATCATTCTGTGCAGGCAACTGCTAAATGATCATGGATATCTCACAATTAATTTTTATTTTTATTTTAAGCTTCAAGTATATACTGTCATCCAGCGGCATTCATTGGGCATTCAAGTAAAAATAAGGTATAAATATTGGGAGTAATTTTTTTAGGCGTGGGCGTAGTTCGCCGAGTTTTGCTACGTGGAACTCCGCAAAGTTAAAGAAACAACTCAGCGAAGTTCCACGAGTGGTGGAGTGCAGTGCGAACTGCAGTTTGAGCTGGTATTCCTGCTGATCGGGTAGAAATTCTACCCGAGTGGCAGCTCGCGCTCGCGAACTTACTGTTCCCAATTGCGAGTAGAGAAAAAACTCTGCTGCACATCGCAAAGCGGAGTTTTCTACACTCCGCGAGCTCCGCAGAGTGCGAAGTGCAGAAAACTCCGCAAACTTCGCGAACGGAGCGAAGTTCACCACCCAGGCCTACATTTTTTATGAGGGACTTGCATGGATATTCAAGGGATTTACATCATTCTGACTTTCAATTAACATGTCATTAGACAAGTCTCACCACTTTCTCTGTAAGGCAGACAGAGCTACAGATGCCAGAACTCTGAATGGAGCCAAAATGGAGGACTATAAGTGGTATTTGAAAGTCCAATGAGAACAAGTTAAAAGTGTTGCACAACTCACTCTGACGCTAGGCCTGTTTTGGAACTACCAAAACATGCTCGCATTCCATCCAGTCTCCAAGAGCTGCATTGGTTATCACCTGCTGCACGGAGGGTCTCTAGTTTTCAAGAACTAAATAGCCTTCCAGTTGCTCCACTGAGATATATTGTACCGCTCCAGAATAGCATACAAAAAGTCTCTCTCTTTATTTTCTTAAGAAATATTTGAAATCAACAGGTTGGCAGCTTTTAGTTCCTCTATATAGTGCCAGAAAAAAGGCTGGCGGAAGATATTTCCTAGCACTTGTTTATCAACTTTCGATTTCTCTGCTCTATCTGAGCATCATCTGTCAACTCTCATTTCGTAAGTCACAAAAAAATCCAATCTGTTTGAATATTTTTGCTGTGAGAAATAGTGCCCTGTTGCTCTTTAGGTTTGTGGGGCTATATAAACAATGTTTGGATTGTTTGTGAGGCAGGCTATATTGGAGTGTAATGCCAGGGGAAACACTGCAGGGACTTCAGTACTCGTATTATGAAGTCAACTGCTTAATGTCCGTGATCAGTCTGACTGAAGAGTAGAGAGCAGTTTTAGCTGGACCCTATGTATAGGGAATTTCCATATTCAATCTGAAACATTTCAAGAGCTTGTACAGCAGCTATGAGGTATTTCCTAGAGGTGAAGGTTTTGAATAAACTAAAATTGGTGTTTTCATATTTTACCGAGCTCTTTCAGATGGGTGTCAACGTTGAGGGTCTTGTCCAACCACAAACCAAGAGTCTTGGCAGTGGTCATAATTTAAGGAGGAATGTTGAGTTCCTTCAGATCTGAGGTCCTTGGCTTGTTTTAGCTGAAAGAAAAGAAATTGGGTCTTGTGAGGGCTATGCTTGAGTTTTATCTTCTTTTGCTTCCTTTTACAAATGTTCCTTTTCTTCCTAGATTCCTCAGAGTCGGATATGAAGTAATTGTATAATTGCTTGATAAAAAATGCTCTGTATAGCCATGATACATAATATATAGAAATTGTACCTAGACCAAAATTTAAGTTCTCTTAAGTTTTAGCACCAACTTTGTGCTCATAACACTACTTTTGTTCTGTTGACCATAGTGGTTGTGTTTCACGTGCTCCCCTCTTTATTTCTACTCTCCAGAGACATTTTTCCTGTCCTGCGTTCTCAGTCTCCCTCGTACCTGCATTCATTGCGGCACACACGCACTCCGTTTGGTTGGTTGCTATACTCTTTAAGGACCAATTTCTTGTTCCTAGTCTCACGCTCCTGAGCGCTAATGTTTTTAATGAATGTGCCAAATTTTGGATCCACTCTATCTATGGACAAGCTTTAATTCAAGGGCCAATATACTTTAGCCACCAGGAGAACTCCCCCAGATTTTTCCTCCACATTCTGTCATGCAGAATTGGACCTGGATGGTGTCTGCTCTCATGATTGTTACGTGGATTAACTAAACCAGCCCACACACAACTCCAGAAGTTTTCCTCATCTGCTCAGTATGTCAACTGAGTCTAGACTTTGCACTCAGTAATGGTACATCTTTGAACTCATGATCTAAATTAATTTTAGATCCTTAATTTGGTTCAGATCGCTTCCATATGGGTGTCCTTGGCGAATACTAGTAAGTCAGTTAATTGGCATTATTGCTACCAATCGATGCACCAGGTTTTCATACACAATTCACAAATTTTTCTTTATTTTCCAATTATTCCTTTTTCTTTAGCCCCTTTCATCTTCCAGGATTCATCCCCATCAGATATCAGGTATCTGTGCAATTGCTTAATAGGACACATTTTATATTGCAGCGCTACATAAAATAGAAACTTTACATAAAAAAGATTTGTGTTCTCAAAAATTTTAGAAACAACTTTGTGCTCATTAAAGTACTCTCGCCCTGATCATGACCCACAACTGCCTAAGGCGACCAGGAAGAAGTGAACCTTTACCTATTTCACAATAATCATATAGGCTTCATTAGAATAAGTTCTGTAACAGAATTGCCAGCTTGTTTATCTGTATATTTTAATCTTATCACTCTTTACCAGGCTTTCTCTTGTTTGATTTACTCACTTGCACTGATGTCATGTGTCTTAGTTAGGCCCAGGGAGAAACTCTGCCATTTTTACCATGTGCACATATCCTAAGTTGCCTTCTCTTTTGCATGATGACTTTTGGCACACATTTGAGTGTGTGAGAATGCAGGATTAGATTCTCTGAAAATAAATTACTTACAAATTCAACTTAGTAAGAACATTATCACTACACCTTGAACATCATGTACAAGGCCTTACACACATTGTGAAAATGTCTTTATTTGTTTTCATCCATAAGTCAACCCAGCTATTAAAAATCATAACAATTATGGTATGACTAAAGCCACGGCTTGAGAGCAAGGATGCTGTTTGTTATTGTTAAAAATAATCAAGCTTTTCCGAGTTTAGGCAGAAGAGCACCTGCTGTCATTGCGAGGTCTTTACATGCTGAATCCTCAGCCCAGCCGTTTGCTGGTCCCTCTGTGAGGAGTGCTGTCCAATCTGTGACCAAGACAGGGACCTATAGTCTTTCCCTACAGGTAATGGGGTTGGATCATCCAGTAGTGGATTCTTGGCAGAACACATACATACACCCTAGGCATCTAGGTTAGGGAACACATAGTAGGGTTACGCTATGTATATATTTATGTTTTTATATGACTGCATATATACATTGTTTTAGCAAGATGGTTTAATTTTTCATTCTGTTCACTGTCCTTATACTGCTAATCACTTTCAGCTGCTTCTGTCCATTGATCATTGCAGCACATATATTCTATACAAGAATCACCATGGTTCTGTAAATGTTGAAGACACCCCTCTGTGTATTCCTTGTATACTTCTCTGAGAGAAAGAGCATGAGTGACTGAGTGAAAGGGTTCTAGATCTGTTACCACAATCCCTGGAGGGATTCAGAGTTGTCCTGTTCTGTGGTTGCTGAATCCATTTGCTATCATTATAGGGGGCATATGGTGGCACTTTGAACTAGCTAGTCTAGACATATATACTGCGGGTGTTCACAGAATCAGTCTGCCACCATTTTCACCTTTATGTTGCCCAACAAGCGAGCATTTACTATTAGAAAGTGGGGATGTACATGACACTGTGTGATCACTTACCCCATTGAGCACTGTTTTCCGATTTTACTTATATACTTTAGTAATGAATGTTTAACAAAATATTCTCTATATATACAAGCCGTTTGTATATTCATTGTGTGGTCCTCGACTGCTATTAGATAATGTCAATGGCTATCTAACCTAAATTCGATTATTATTTTTATTGATATTGGGTTGGACACATGAGTTTTATCAGTAACATCTACGCATCAGTAAACCTGAGACATGACACTATTGTGTACAAGCTTTCTGGTGTACCAGTCTTCAAGTACAGTTGTGTGTCATCTGCATACCAATGGAAGGCATTATGAGTCTTTAGAAACATTGCAGACAAGGGCTAGACTAAAAGATTGAATAGGACAATGGCAGGTATGGAAACCTGAAGGTCTTTGTAAGGAATAGCAAAAGGCTTACGCATGTCTTTTCTCATTGTGATACACTGGAATCTGTTGGCCAGATAGGGTTTATACCAGTTGAGACTAGAGCCCTTGATAGCCACTCTGTTACACAGGGTGCAAAGGAGGATGTTGTGATCAATGGAATCAATCACGGCAGATAGTTCAAACTGGATAAAAAGGCAATATTTGCACTCATCAAACACCTAAGGGTATCATCAACAATCCTGAACATGGCAGTTTCTGTGCTGTAATCTGATCTATAACCTGAGGAAAATGTCCTAGCAATTGGTTGTCAAAAGCGATTTATCCAGCCAGATCATAACACATTGCTCCATAATCTTTGACAGAAAGAATAGCAGGTGATGATCCTACAGTTTCTCAAAGCATTAGGCTTTTTGAGGAGAGGATGAACATTTCCTGTCTTAAGTGTGTTTGGGAAATAGCCCTCTCTTTAGAGGCATTTCTGGATTCAAGTCAAATTGGTATTAGATGTTTGGCAAGTATTGGACAAATGAGGGGGATGATGTATGAGATAAGTCTTGCCAATTTTTATGAAATAAAAAAAAAACATTCACCCATCCTAGTTAGAACCAGCTTAGCATTTATGCCAGGAGATTATTTAAAATGAAACACATTCAGCAATGAACTCAATAGCAGATGGCAAAAATGAAACAGGAAACTCTCCTCTTTCTAAAAGCTGGAACAAGAGGGGTTGTAGCTAAAAGTCAAAATGTTTAGTACACATTTAATAGTGACAGGTGTCAGAAATTAAAAATAAAATAAAAACGCATGCAATTCTGCCTAAGCATGCAGACTTCACACGCTTAAGTATTGCTTATATGTTTAAATGTTACAGAATTCTGCCACATACAAGACTGCATGCTCACACATGAAGAGGAAGAGTCCCCTCCCCTCACAAAGAACTCCATCAACATTTATGCTAATAGCAGTACACCAGGAGCCAGATGTATTAATACACTAATACCAAAATTGCTCATAATATGCAATCAGTATTTTTGTGAACAGTGTTTAATTTTGTGAACTGACTTATGTACTAATAGATCAATTGGCAGAATTCTGGATCAGAGAGAGTTGAATCTGACCTATATAGAGTATGCCATTTGGTAGTTATAGGAAAGTGGGTTATTAATAGATGGGGTATTGACCTTCAACTAGTAATAATACCACATTCACTAATAAGGTCGCAATAAATTAATCCTTGCACAACCCTTGATAGCTTGGCAATAAACAGTCAGGCTTAACTTAGGATAGCGGTATGTGTAAAGCATTTAATATCACCAAACCAGTAAATAAGTAAAAGACGCGACACAATAAAAGTCCAACACCAATTTATACAAATAGAGAATATTTTATTCTTTAAAATGAAACAAAATGATAAACATCCAATGTACGTAATGGGCATATGAATTTGTAAAGCTTAAATAAAAAAATGTGCATTCTAGCTCCAAAAAGTTTAAAGCGCCACTCAAAGCTATCTAGTCGCACTGGACCACAAAAAATTCAAAGCTTTCGGTTAACCGCGACGTAACACAGGTTGTATAGGATGAGCAAAGTCAAAATTTTACCTTCGGTCACAGACTTTTTCTTGGAGCTTTTCTCTCGGCGTCGAGTCCTCGGGTTCCTTGGATCCGCAGTTCGATTAGACGATGGTGGCCTGCTGCAGTTTGATGCCTCTGTGAGCCCCTGGAAGTCTTTGTCCTCATCGTCAATGGCGAGGGAAAAACAAGTGCAATGAAGCCTATTCGATGTTCGACGTCTGCGGCTTGGCTCTCAATGACAAGCCGGTCTCCTCCTGGAGCTTTTAGGAAACTTTGTAGAAAGCTTTCAAACTTTCAGAACTTGTTCCTTGTGGTTTCCAGTGGGGAGAGAAGTGTCCAGTAACATCAGCCAAGGGTTCAGAGACTCTGGTTTGCCTCTTTGGGGGGTTAGGACTCAATCTCCCACAATGCACCTGCCAGTCCATGAAAATCCAGTTGTGGCTAGTCAGCTGGGGTAGTCCTCTCTTTGTCTGCTGCAGGTGACTTCTTTCAGCACATTTCTACCTGTTGCTGCTCAAGGAATCCAATCCTTTTCATTTGATTCAGCCACAATCCTTTCTTTGTGGCACCTTGAGAGTGCAGCAGGTGCAGTCCTTCTGGGTACAAGCCTTCTATGTTGCAGTCCAAGGGTCCAGCCGGGCAGTCCGTCTTCCTTTGTTCCAGGCAGTGTTCTAAGGGGCTCCTGCAAAACTCCTATATTTATCCTCTATTCTAGGCAGGCAAGAGGTAAAGTTACTGCCAGAATGCACTTTTCTCCAAAAAACAAAATAGAGCATTTCTCTCCTTGCAGTGTGTCTCTGTTTCACCCAAACCAGAGGTGTGGCTACAATCTGACTACACTACCCTTCCAGCCCTTCTCCTAATCTAATTAGGGATGTTCCCATCTGGCTGGGAATTTAAAACATGGGGGCTGGCCTGGGTCTTGTGACACCTGTTCTTCCTCTCTTTGGATTTTTCAGGAAGCAAAGTTCCCCCCACAAAATCTCTGTATTGTTTCAGCCCCATGCCTCTTCATACCTGCTCAGGGAGCGGTTTGGCTCAGGCTGCCAAAGTCTGGCCAATCAGAAGAGGCTGTTACAGGACTGCTTTAGGTAATTTTAGGATAGTAAGCTCTAGAACTACTTTCTTGTGATAGTTATAATAATGCTGACCTTGGCAAGTTGTTGGAGTTATTATAACCATTATTTTGATACTTTGAATAATGTTGATAGCTAGCTCCAATCAAAAGTTAGACTTTATTAAGTTTAGTAAAGCCTTCCCATGTTAGCCTTTGAGGCTAGCAGCACTATAACAGGGAAAACGTCTTTGGCTGTTTTTCCATACCAGGGCATATAAAACATACTTATATTGTCCATGCTTTTTAGAACAATGCGCCCTATCCTTGGGGAAACTAGGGCAGACCTTAGGGGTGACTTATACATTATTAAAAGGTAGGTTTGGACTTTGGAAGTACTTTTTATTCCAAAGTTGAATTTGAACACAGTTTTATTTTAAAACCAGCCTGCAAGGTAGGCCTTGCTTTAAAATAATACCAGACCCCACAGCAGTGCACACTTAAGTTCATTAAGTCTGCTGAACCCACATGGTCTACCATATACTAGGGACTTACATGTATATCGTCTTGGGCAATTAGAATTATACTGATTACTGTATTACCTTTACACAGAGCATTGGCCCTGGGCCTGGTTAACAGGGCCTAGAACATTTTCAAAGGCAGTAACCTCCAGTACCAGTCAAAGAATGGGGGTGATCAGGGTTGAAAGGATGCAATTCCAACAGTAGGTAACAAATTGCGACTTACCCCAGTTGGATGCAATCACAGTGATTGTGGCCTGCAAGGGCCAGCAGACCACCATGTCTGTAATTGCATTTCAATAAAGAAACTTTTTTATTTGAAAAGGACCTGATTTCCTTAAAGGAAATGGCCCTGCTTATTAAAATAAAAAAGATATCTTTTAAAAAAGTTTCTCTGATAGTTTGCAGCAGTCCTCTGAGCTACTGTCTACTCCCCAAGAAACTTTTTCCACATTTTACCTTTGGACATCTTCCCTTTTGAGAATGAGTAACTATCCCAACTTGTGGGTGGGTAACTTTTCAAAGACTTACAACGGGAATTATGGTCACAAAACATTGATAGACCAGGTACAGATTTGGTATTCTGATGACTCACCCAAAACCCACCCCTTCCAAACACCGAAACAGTAGCCAGTCACAATCCTTACCAACTCCTAAAATGGAATTGATACACTGGAAACCCATTTGTTGTTGTTACAAATCTAATTCAGAGTGTTTAAGGCCACAAAAAGGTTAGTACAATTGAAAAGGGTTTTGTAGTTCTTTGGTTAGGTCCAGGAGTGAAGTGTTTTCAAATCAGGAGGGAAAAAAGTAGGAACGAATTAGGTAATGAATGGGCAAATTTTGGGCAACATGAGTGCATGGAGTTTTGCCTTTCTCATGGGCAAGATCGTTCAATTGGCTGGAGTACAATGAAAATAACTGAGGTTGCATGGGCAAGTGGCCAATAGCATGGTGACTATGGGCAGTGTGTGTGCATGGTGAGGCATTGAAGTGTCAGTGATCAAAAAATGTATCAAAACAATGGTTGTGCATTTGTACTTGAGATAACATATGAATTAATGTATGTGGGTATTTTTAAGCATGAAAGGTGTGTGTCAAATACTTAGCCATCCTTAACCATCCTTAATAGTAATACAATGGTGTGCAACTGTCCAGTTGCATGGAAGTGGTCATTTTTCAAAAGCTACTCTCTGTTTAAGACCTGTAGATATATGTATCATACACAAATTTAACTCAACTCACCTCACCTCAGCTGCCATTAATGTATATACAACTGTTGGCATTTGGTTAGCTGCCGTAGCTTCTCCTAGCAATCCACCAACTGCTTGTGTAAGACCTCCAGTTACTGCTGCAAAAACATTTTTTCGAATTCTGCTGTGTCTGCATTTGCAACTGGGTCACCACTGTCTGCATTCTCTCTTACTGTATCGGCTCCTGCAACTGGGGCACTACTGGCTTTAAGTGCAGCTACTCTCTCTTTACCTTCTCTACTTCTATCACTGTGAAGATGCTGGATGTGAGTGTAGAGTAACTCTGAGATACCGGCTAAGAGGTGATCTACTCACTTGATTTGGAGCCTGCGGTAGATCAATTTGTTGAATTCTTGAAGGCCTCCACTCATGGAGGTGCATGAAGCCACCACTCCTCCAAGGAAGGCAATATTGTTGTAACTGTCCCTGCATCCATGGTGTATCCACTTTCTATCATGGAGACCGTGCATGAGGCCGTGCAACACATAACAAAGCTGAGCGTTATGAACGTATGTTAGGCCTGCCTCCTGGGAAGCTCCATCAACTCTTCTATCTGCCCTCAGTGACTTCAGAAACACTTTCAAGCGGGAGGCAAGGTCTGTCCAGCAGAACTTGAGGGTTTTAACGCAGGTCACAACACCTGACCTTGGAATTACAGGTCCAAGTGATCCATTCCGTTTGATTACTAACCTTTGAATAATTCACAGCATGACCAAAATCTCGCACCTGGCTGTTCATTGTTTTCTGTATTATCTTTAGTGTGGTTTTGCTGTATGGGCATTTCGCCTCCTCTTGATGAGATTGTGAGGAATCTGGATGTAATATTTCGTATCAGCTTCTCCAGTGAGACTCAAATCAAGGCAGTGCAGTGGTATAATCAGCCCAATTTAATTTTAATTTCATTCTTTCTCTATGGTTTGGCCTTTCTTGAAATTTGAACAAAGAAACCTTTTAGCACAAGTGACTTTATTATCACACACTCAGTACCAAATGGCTGCTCACCTGAATATTGCAAGTAAACGGCTGACCAATAATCAAGAGGTCCACATAAAAGCTTTCCAGGTTATTTTGTACCTAAAAATAACCTCCCTTTCATAGACTCTTCTATAATTGGTCTGGCTTGCAATTTTCCCTCAGATTCATCTTAGGAATTTGTGCAGTTTGTAGAAGCTTATTAATGTTTATCGTGTCAGGTACCTATGAGATGTCTGCACTCCATCAATGATCCCAAATGTTGGTGGAAAGATGATATGGCAACATATGCCCAAAAGTTACAAGAGGTGAAACCACTTCCCCATAAGCCTTTGGGATATCTCTTCTCTTCCTCTTTTCAAAGGGAATATCAAATTCTTATGTCAGTTGGTAGAGTGCTGAGTTTCTGTCTTTCGTTTTTTTTAGGCATTCTGTTTTAGGACATGACAAAGGTTTTAAGTGTCTTTTTTCAAGGGATATTGTTAGATAATTGTAGTTTACAATATTTATTTGCTGAATGCATTTTGATATATTTGAACAGTTTAGTATTGCTATGTATTTATGAGATCAGAATGTACTACTATTGGCATTGCTGTTCTTTATAAATATTAAAGCAAACTAAAACTAAGGGATTTGAGGTCACAGGGAGCTTTGGAGTTAGGGTGAACATTAAATTAAAGTACATATGTGATGAGAAATATGGCCAAGGAGTTGGCATTAGTTAAGAAAAGATTGGTGATGGCATAGTTATGGTTTGGGTGGGCAATAGTAGAGAGCAGATTGGGATGATGGTGGTTAATATGAAAGGACATGTGGGTGGGTCTATTGTTTAAATGAATGCATTACTCTTGACTGACTTTTGTGCAGTCATATGAAGTGCAGTTTTATTCCCTACCAGTTGATTTGCATTTTGGACAGCTCAGAAATAATTTATAATGGTTTTATCTCTAACGCCAGCTTCATCAGCATCCTGTGGAGGTGACACATATTCCATTCCTGAATCCTATTCATCATTACTGATCTCATGTGTTTCTTCCGCCTCCTCCATTTGGCATCGACACATATCACACACCAGAATGTTGTGCAGCATGCAGTAAGTAATGAGGACTGTTAATTAGAGACAGCCTCGCTTCCAAGCTACTTTCACTACTGATGTCGTACCTCTTTCTTGTGGGCAATATATCCTTGCTGAGGTTTAATATATGTCTTCGGCTTTTTATAGGAATTCTGTCTTTTAAAGTTTCCAACTCTCTTCATTTGTATTCCTGATTGACTGAATCTCTTGAGTCTGTTTTTGAGTAGATTCTAAGCTCCTTTTGCACTGAACACTTAGGCAGTATTTTTTCCATTTCCCTTATTATATTTTACCCACATGTCGCAGTTTAGGGCTTATGCTTCCTGAAGGAGAATGTGCAAGTAGGCAGCACCTTTTACAGGTTGTTTCTCCATGTCTACGTAGTTGACGGGTGCAGAAGGAGTGCCAAAGGAAAGCTCATCTTCATCTACCCGGGCCTGGAAGTGACCAGGGACTAGCCATGCTTCGCAGTTTACTTATACCGCTGATAAGCTCAGACCATTACAGCGCCCACGCTCACTAATGACTTTTGGCTCATCAGCCTGGTTTAAACTTATGCATAGCAGCACCGACTTTCATTAACAAGAGTAGCAACACGTTCCCCTCATCCGCGGACAAGGGTTACTTACATAAACAATTGCTACAGTGTTAAGCATGGAGTCCATGACTTGATTATGGGTGATTTTAACTACTTGAAATATGCTTCAATGATCAGAAGTTCTTTAATTTTTTCACTTAATTTCATTTAAATTGGAAGACTGCTGGCTCTACATTCATCTGTGGTCATTAGATTTGTTGTAGACAATGTACACATTGAGCTTTTGATCTGGATCAATCCTTTATTTATTAGTTGTTTTTATCTTGTTTTGTTCCTCCCATTTTCAAAATAGATGGTTTCTTACACATTGGATTGTCTGGATGTCAACATTATAAAAAATACTTTACTTGGCCATGTACCACATTGTATTCGGCATAGTATATCCTCCATGTAAACCTTTACAAGCCTAGCAGTGTTCCGCTACTAATTTAGTAGTTATCCCTAAACAATGGTGGGAGGTGTGGTCACATTTTACCTGTGTTTACTGTGTTGCCCAATGGCTTCAGATCCGTTGAAAGTGTGAATGTATTTTGGAATGTCCTTAAGAGCTAGCTTTTTAATAAATCTTTTCAGCTACTGGTTTACTTGACATCAGATCTATCTTCGGAGCTAGATCAGCAGGTCTCTTGTTCATTGTCCTACTACAAAGAGAAACCACTGGTGAACCAACACTTTATAACATAACACATAACATAACATGTGTGCCAGACCTCGTCTAGCTAACATATGAAGTTGCTGTTCAGGCCCTAGAACCATCTCACCAATAGCTCAAAAGCAAGCTGAATTGTGTTGCCCCATTGGTTGCTTGCTCCTGGCCAGTTGATGGTTCTCACAGAGCTATCACAAGTCATGTTGTCAGGGTATATGTGGAGTTGCCTTTATAGGACGCACAGAGGGGTATAAGAGAGCCGATCAGCTGAATTAGCTCAGTAAAAAAAACATGGTGAATACAATTGTGATTTACCACACTGTTGCCCATACACTGATGCACAACATACTAGATGGTTTGTCTCTATCATCACATATCGGCATCATTATGTGCATTCACGTGAGGAGGGGTGTTATGAAGTACTCATCAAGTTGCTGTTCTCTGAATGGGTGTTGTGTCTTCACTGAGTGTGGTATGCAGCTCTTTTTCAGGATCATGGAGTCATGGATGCAATAAGGAAATTTGACACAGCAATGAGTGAACCATAATTCTGCATCACTTAGCACCTACACATTTCTAGTCTGCTTCATCTTCTTAATTAAAAAAAAACACAAATTACCTGGGAGCAACCAGCGGTACATGGCAGCAATTCAATAATATAGAGGCCTAGGCTACTTACGGAAAAGACACGCAGTGTAGCACAGTAGGTCACCTTGCTGCGCTGCACTACATGACAGGGAGAGACCAGGAATGCACAGTATCTAAGGCAATATGCCACATTCCTATCCTTTCCCATGTGCAGGCCCACAATGGGCTGCGTAGCGCCAAAGCAGGCATCCTTGCACCGTGGTGCAAAGGTGCCTGCATTGCATACAGGATTGTTGTTGTGAAGGAAGGGGCACATTCCCCCACAAAACAATCCTGGGAGGCTTATTCCTCTTTCTATGTGTGCTTCATTCTTCAGAAAGAGGAAGGAACGAGAAGTAATAGAGAGATTTCTCCTCATTACACGTCCCCTGGCAAGGCGCAACTTACTGGCATACTGGAATGTGACAAAAACCATGGGAGTTGCGTGGGAACACCGACGTAACAACCATGGAACGCCTTCTACTGCAGAGTAACGCAGCGATTTGTGCTGCATTGCATTACCTGGCTTCGTAAACCCTACTTAAGGTTTGCGTCTCGCATGTACCACGTTGCGTGGTGCACATGTGACACAAACCTCCTCGTAAATATACCCTATAGTGTATAATTTGCCTTCATGGCATTCACTGATTACGTCTGTGGAGAATATGAACTGCTGGGTGACGATATTCAACGCGCGGCACCTTGAACACACCACACTGCCGGATGGTAGGAGCAAGTTGAAAAAAAAAATACACTGATGCCAGAAGATTAATAGGTGTATGGCATTTAGTTTTCTTATGTGTGGCTCTAGATTTTCTTCCATGGTGACAGGAAGAATGTATTAAATGCGGAGCATGGCCATGTAATATGCTTTCAGGACATTGGACTAAGACATATTGGAAAGATTTGTTCTTGTCCCTTGAATGTGGGCCTTTCTCTGCAATCTCTGGATTAATCTTGCCCTGTCCTGTACTCCCTTCTCCTCTTGCACCGCCAGAAGTAATTGGATCGTCATTGGCATTTGACACAGTGCAATGAAATGGCTGATTAGAGCCCCGTACATGTAGTTCCTTCCAGTTCATGAGTGTTTCTAATGACTGTATTTATATCCATGTGTGGTGGGTTGGACCCACGTTTGAGTTTGTTGAATTAGGGTTTCCAGGGTGGAATCATTAAAGGCTTTTCATGGATTCGTGGTATTGACTGCTGTTATTTTTCATGTTTATTTATATTACATTTAATCAACGGTATGCTTTCATGTGTGGTTTATGTTTTATATTTTGGTTCTTTGAAGCATTTTTTGTTTTAACCATTTTGCATCTGCTTTTTACTAGTGCTCTTTTCGGTGCAAATTGGCAATTATCTTCTGAGCCTATAATCATATAATGATTGAGTTTTCATTTGCATACGTGTTACTGGTGTGTTCTGTTTTAACGCAGGTGCTAAACTGGATGTTCGAACACCGCATGTGAAAATGACTCACTGTATTAGCGCAGTCTCAGAGTTAAGTCCTGGACAACCTGCTCTTGTTTAGGCCAGATCCACGAGGAATTTGCCCATCTGCATAGGTCCTAATCATGGCATACACACGTCCAAGCAGATTTTCAGGTATTGCTTTTTCCTGAATCTGATAATTCTACTCTCTCTCTCTCTCTCTCTCTCTCTTAGTCTCTCTCTCTGAATCTTGGGGCAGATTTATAAGCCCTGTGCGTCACTTTTGCGCCGCTGTTGCGTCACTTTTGTGACGCAGCGGCGGCGCAAAGCCAGCGCCATGCTGCGGCAGATTTACAACGTGACGCATCTAGGGAGATGCGTCACGTTGTAAAGCTTGCGCCACATGTGGGCGTACCTTCACAGGGGGGGCGTTCCAGAGCAGGAACGCCTCCTAAAAGTGGCTGAGTGAAATCTACAAGATTTCACTCAGTCACTTTTCCGGCAATGCTGCGTCAAATCCCTGCGCCTGCTTGAAGCAGGCGTAAGGATTGAAGCAGCATTGTACCGATAGGGCACCCCCGAGCCTTGCTGGAGCTGCGTCGCGCTTGCGACGCAACTCCAGCAATGCGCCGCCCTTCTGCCATCAGATGCATCACGCATCTGTTTATCCTTGCGCCACGATGCGCTGCATTGTAAATGCGGCGCATCTATTGTGGCGCAAGGGTAAACTTGCGTGACGCATCTTCCCTGGCGCATCCATGCTGATTTGCAGGGATGCGCCAGGGAACATAAATCTGCCCCCTTGTCTTTAAATATAGCCATAAGTGCTGGAAAGTTTCGACTACTGTCCTTGTGAATATATATTAACCCGGAAATGAATTACTGTCCCCTCCAGTCTTCACCTTTTAAGTTGTCCTAGCAAGCGATGAGTTGTCCTGGCAAGAGATGATCAGACGAAAATAAATATTTATGTTCCAGTGGCTCACTTGCAAGAAATGCCGAGATGCTACCGCTTTAGCAAATGACATGTCTTGTTTTGGAGGGAAAATATTTCTTACAGAAGTGACAGGGTTGTTTGAGAGCATGTGTGCTACTGGCGGGCTTAAAAAGTGCCATCTGCTCCCAGCTCTAAGGCATCATCCGAGGACCAACATAATCACCTATGGGAGCTGCAAGAAATGGGAATTAATGGGGCTACGTCATTTGTAGGGATTATTGAAACTAGCTGAATAGATGTGATCAGAGCCTGCATATGCCAAAAGAGATCACTCATTAGTTCACGGGCGAACGTTTAGCGAAAAGGAGGACATTTTGGGTATATGCAGTGAAAAGGATGCTTTGTTGTATAATGAGTGGCTCGCTAGAGGTGATCTGCTTTGCCAGGCAGGAAAGAAGAGTTCAACCCCACTACAAGACAAGCTGACCAGTTCCAGAGCTTCCAGACAGTCAAGCATACATTAACTCTAGAAAGACACCACACTGCAATAGGGAGGCAACAGCTCCACTTCACTCGGAGCGACAGTCCCTCAATTACTCATCAGCAGGATGATGCATTAGTTCTGGGAGGTGACACCAGTTGCACCACCCTAAAGCCGGCACTGCATGAAAACCAAAGTCATCCATATCAGTTCAAGCATCTTCATGTCACTCTAAACCCAGGTGACACAATAGCTGTAACAGAAAAGCTTTCACACCTGTCTCAAGTTACATGCTCCAGGGACCAGGTTTCATGCACCATTACAATATCAAATTTGGAGAAGTACTCAATCCACGTCCATGGATGATGATCCTGCGGGGACAATGTAGACCTTTAGTAGGTTTATTACTCCCTTGGGAGGGAAGGAATCAGTTGGCTGTCAATCAATGACCTTTAAGTCCGACAAAGACGAAAATTGATAGGCAAATGGATTAGGTGGTTGAGCAGATCTGCAAGCATTTGGCAGGGGCCCCTGAAAGCAGTCTCTGGCCTGGGTTGCGTTTGCAGAAATACCCCAAAGGTAAAGATGTTGATACTGCTATACAGGGGATTGATTTGGTTGCTGCATAAGATCAGAGAATTGGCTAGACTTGAGTAACTGCAGTTGATAAGAATACAATCTCCCTTCAGTTGCTTGGTTGAGAGACCAATCCACCCTACCCTCCTGACAAGAATAATGCCTTTGTATTCTGCAATGTTAAAGTTGGTATTGTGGGTTAACCAGTGGCACACCTTGTTATTAAGTCGAAGAGATGATTCCACTGCAGATGTGGGCAGGGGTTGCAAGTTAGATATGATTTTAACATATGGACAACATTGAGGGGGGAGATTTAGATGTTGTTAGTCAGCCATTCAGGCAGAGCAAGAGTACTCTGATCCCAACATTTTGCTGTGTGCACCCCCACTACTCAGGCTTAGAAATGCCATCAGCCAAATGTACAAAAGATTTATCTGTGGTAGTCCCTACAGATAATGTTGGTGCAGACCCTTCCAAGATGGTAACAATGTTTGTTGGCCCTACTGGCTCAGCTCTAGAGATAGCCATTGCCTCATTGCATGCCCCTGTTAATTCTAGAATAGCGTTTTCCAGGCTCCTCACATTCTCCACTAGGGGGTAACACAGGCGTCAAAAATAACCTTAAATTTCCCAAGCAGTTGATCTCAATAGAGGTTGAGATCCCATGCAGCTAGTTTCCGGGGAGGTTTGTGATGCTCAATAGTGGGAGGGTCTTACCTATACACTTGGATGCTCGTTTCTTTAAGCTACAAACATGCTTTGACTGCCTTTTCCTTTTTGCTGAGGGCCCACCTTCACTAAAGTGTGACGAAGTTGAATTGTCTAGATAGCCTCTAGGTGACCACCATTTCCTCAGTTAAGCTGAAAGTGGTCAAAGGTTCACACATAACAATAGGTGAAAGGAAGCCAGGACGGGGAGCACTTGAGCGCTCTCAGATGTCCTGTGAAAAACGTATTTCGGCTCGGTCAATCTCTTTAGCGATGACCCCAGCGGTTCTGCCCATCAAGGAATCCAGCGTAGTTCTGAGGGGCTCAATATTGGTTTTAACTTTGTCCCTGCCCTCGAGCATCTTTCTTTTTCCCATTACCTTCTCAGGAACTAGCCAGCTAATATATATTGGGCCGCTGTTGATAGATTATGCACTCTCCAGACCAGTAAATCAGCATGATTTTGTTTCAAAATTAGTCACCAGACCTGGCACAAAACCGGGTGGCCCAGCCCGGCCTCTTATGGGTGATGACGGGCCAGCTCTTGGTCTGGTCTTCACCAGGGCACACTGGCTTGGAATCCTCAATATGAGCACCAGAGTTGCACGAAGTACATGGTCGCTCTCTAGTTGTTCTGGCTACCGGATCTATAAAAATGCACGCTGCATGTTCGTGCAGTGGGCGCGCTGCTGGCGCACCGAAAGCGTGCCTAAGGCAAGCCCGTCTGCGCCCGTCAGCACCCCGGTAGCGGCCAGGGCCAGTAATACTGCCTGTCGGCTTATCGCCACTTCGGACCGGCGGTGTTTCACCAGTGAGTCTCTAAGGCTTTTAAGGTCAGCAATCTGTAGTCATCATGTTTATCCTGATTTATCTTTGAAAAAGGATTTTCTTTGTGCTGCATGTGGGTTTAGACTTTGTTTGGATCTGGCCTCCATCAGCAGGTCTACTGGGGCGCCTACCATCTCAGCGGCACTGATAAATGCTCGCTCATTGAAAAAACACTATTTGGATGTGTTTCAGCTGCTGTCCGACAATTCATTGGATCTTTTGTTTATTACGGAGACCTGGTTAGACAGTTCCTCCGATCCTATTATTTCATTGGCCACTCCCAGGGGCTATCAGATATGTAGATTGGACCGCACGGAGGGAAGGGGGGGGGCGGGGTGGCTATCATGTTTAAAGAAAAGTGGGATCTTCTTAAGTGTGATTTTAGTGCCTGGGACGAGTGTGAAGCTCTTGACTTTAGCATTCGCTTTTCAGCCCATTTCACACTGGGGGGTTCTCTGATTTATCGACCCCCTGGCCCTGCGAAGGCCTTTCTTCAATCTTGGGGCGAGGCAGTGACCGCACGGGCTCTGCGCTTTTCCCACTGTATGATATTGGGCGATCTTAACATACATCTTGATCAGATGGATTCTATGGATTCATCAGAGTTCTTTGACACTCTTTAGCTTGCCCATTTTTCTCAATGGGTCACTCGGCCGACCCATCAAGGGGGCCATATTCTCGATCCCATCTGCTCTAACTTTTCCATCACAGCTAATGACCCCCTTCCAGTTTCTTGGTCTGATCATCATCTGACCTTTTTTTCCTGGGAGGTGGCCTCAGCTAGTCTGCCTATCCTTGCCTCCCGCAAATCAGCATTTAAAACAATTGAGCCTTCCAAATTTGCAATGGCTTTGATTGCCTGTAGGCCAGCACTTCCACACGATTTGGAAGGGAGCCTCTTGGCTTTTACCAACTGGTTTCGGTCTACTATGACTACCATTGCTATTCCTACTTCGGTGAGGTGCACCAGGAAGACTTCTTCTAAACCGTGGTATACAGCTGAGCTAACTCTATTGAAACAAGACTGTAAAAAACTGGAACGCTCTTGGCGTCTCAGCGAGTACTGCTCGGTGGCAAAGGGTATGCTTAGGCAGAGACAGAAAATGTATTACACTGCTATTTCTCAAGCTAAAAGGGACTATTATGCTGTCTGTATTGTTCAGGCTCAAAACAATTCAAAGGAAATCTTTGCAATTGTACAGAGCTTTATGTCACCCATAGCACAAGCAAGCTCTCTGCCAGCGACAGATGCCTGGTGTGACACGCTGTCTAATTTTTTTATGGATAAAATCCGAGGGATTCAAGCAAGCTTTATACTGTGTCCACCTAATTCTTTGTCGTCTTCCTCTGATCCTACCTCTCCTATGCACTCTCTGGGCAATTTTTCCCCAGTTGATTTGCCTAGTACTTTGAACATTTTTAAGGGATTAAAATCTGGTTCACCTGCTGACCCCTGTCCCGCCAGATTAATGGCGGCAGTAGTGGAGGTTGTTAATCCTGAGGTAAACAGCATTATAAACTATTCTTTGCAAGAAGCCCGAGTCCCTGATAACTGGAAGCAGGCTAAAATTCTTCCTTTATTAAAAAAGCCTGCCCTCAATCCCTTGATTCCTGGGAATTACAGGCCCATTTCTCTTCTTCCCAGTCTCGCCAAGGTCTGTGAGAAGATAGTGAATAGACAGCTGACTGAGTTTGTGGCGAGTGCGGACATCTTGCACCCAGCTCAGTCGGACTTTCGTTCCTCTCATAGTACCGAACTGGCGTTGGTGGAAGTGTCTGAGGCTATTCGAGAGTGCCTTGATGCCGGCGGGAGAGCAGCCTTAGTGCTGCTCGACCTGTCGGCTGCATTTGATACGGTGCCTCATTCGTTGCTGCTTGACCGACTCACGGAGATTGGTGTTTCAGGGTCGGCCTGGGGCTGGATTAAGTCCTTTTTGGAGGGTCGGGTACAACAAGTCTGGCTTCCACCGGCAGCGTCTGCCTCTCTGCCGGATATTACTGGGGTCCCACTGGGGTCGTCCCTTAGCCCCCTCTTGTTTAACATCTATCTCACTCCTCTAGTCATATTGGCTGAGATTTGGGGGCTAAGGTGATCGACTATGCTGAACATACCCAGCTACTTTTCACCTGGAAAAAAGATGAGAAATCTGTGGCGTCTGTTCAATTCTTCCTGTCTTCGGTATTTAAGTGGCTTGCGTGCGCCCAATTAAAATGCAATGAAGACAAGTCAGAGATACTCTTGTATGGTAACTTTCCCCCTGGTTTTAGAGATCTGATCTGGCTGTCTGAGTTCCTGCCACCATCTTCTAGCAGCAGCACTGCTAAGAACTTGGGAATTTGGTTTGAGGATAATTTATCTTTTGCCACCCAAGTAAAGAGACTTTCAGGATGTTCCTTTAGCCTCCTCAAAATCTTGAGAATGTTTCTCCCACTTCTCCCACAGGCGGCGAAAGAGACAGTAGTCCGTGCTCTCATTCTCTCCCGCCTGGATTACGCTAATGCGCTTTATGTGGGGATTCCTGCCACCATCTTCTAGCAGCAGCACTGCTAAGAACTTGGGAATTTGGTTTGAGGATAATTTATCTTTTGCCACCCAAGTAAAGAGACTTTCAGGATGTTGCTTTGGCCTCCTCAAAATCTTGAGAATGTTTCTCCCACTTCTCCCACAGGCGGCGAAAGAGACAGTAGTCCGTGCTCTCATTCTCTCCCGCCTGGATTACGCTAATGCGCTTTATGTGGGGATTCCGGCATACTCCCTTAACAAACTTCAAGTGGTGAAAAAAGCGGTGGCACGGCTTTTGGGAGAGATTCCCTTAAAAAGTAGCGTGCAAGGTTATCTCCGCTCTCTTCATTGGCTTCCTATGGCGGCCCGTGTGAAATTTAAATCTATCACCATTGCCCAGTGTGCTCTGCATGGCCTTGGGCCAACCTATTTGCAGAAATGGTTCTCTTTTTATGTTTCAGGGAGACTGCTACGCTCCTCCGCTCTTCGCCTGGCTAAGGTTCCCCGTTTTCATCGGCACAGGCTGGGTGGCTGTTCCCTCGCCGTTTTGGCGGCTCAGGCCTGGAACGCTTTGCCGCTTGCGCTTCGCAATATTGAAGACCCTGTGGCTTTTAAAAAATTGCTAAAAACTCATCTCTTTGTTTAGCATGGACATGATCTCAGTCCCTCTGTGCTCGCGCCGGGACACTCCTTGGAGTAGCTGCGCGCGTTAGACTAATTAACATAACATAACATAACATGTCTCTTATGAGGAGGGAGGTCATTTGAGAAGGAAAGCCTTCCAGCGTTTTGACAGACATGACGAATGGTGATAAGCAAAAAATTAAAATGTGGAATGCAGATGAAGAAAATTATAATGGGATTCAAGCAATTGAAAGAGTTAATTGTCCAGAGGGGATGAGCCCAACAGAGAAATATTGATACGTATGTGTAAGAGTGTTCCACATATCAAGAGAACCTGACATGTGACTATCTACAATGGCTTCACAGAGGCATGGACCTGTCTCGGCTATACTCCTTATCCTTTTGCACCATCACACTCCGTTGTATTAATCTAATGACTCTCCAAAAAGGAATTACATTGTAAATCTTTCCTCTTTATTAAGGGAGAGCTAGTCATGAATATCGACTGTCTGTTTTAAGACAAGCTGTGATGGTACAGCTCAGTCTCAGGCTCTCAGATGAGAAAAGCTGGGGGCAAATTTACAAGGCATTGCGTTA
Organism: Triturus cristatus; assembly: GCF_964204655.1. NCBI lineage: Eukaryota > Metazoa > Chordata > Amphibia > Caudata > Salamandridae > Triturus > Triturus cristatus. Next base: position 850,553,880 of record NC_140590.1, read on the forward strand.
CCGGATTGTCACTTTTTCCAATGCTCGGTGGCGCAATGCCATGCTCCATATTTCCAAGATGGCGCTAAGCCACTTTGCTTGGCTTGATGCAGCCTTGTAAATATGGTCCTCCTCACCACAGTTTTCTGTAGCAAAGGGGCGAGCATTGGGTATTGCTGTTGGCGTTCCCATGCAACTCTCATTGCTTTTTGACACTGCCTCAAATTTACAAGGATCTGTAAATCTGAGGCAGTGCCAAAAACGAATGCCTTTCAAAAGGAGGTGTTAGAGTGGCGCATTCTGCAGCACACATAGAAGGAGCAAAGCAAGATTAATGATTGTTTCCTTTCCTGCACAAACTCAATCATCTTTGCAACAAATGCACCTTTGTCCCATGGTGCAAAGGGTGCCGGCACTGGCGCTAGGCAGCTTTTTAGCATGGGTGCAATGGAAAACACAGGGGTGCACTGTATTCTTGTACATATGACACATTCCTGTGTTTTGGAAATGATGCAACACTGCACAGCTAAATTGTTTCCAGTGCCACGTTCCGCCATTTCATTGTAAATATGCCCCCAGTCTCATAAATTGGTTAATTGTAGGATCTATTATTTACAGCTTTTTTGAAACCACATAAGTGTGATATTTAGCGCTGTATGAAAACAAATTCTTATTATTAAGGGGCTACACTCAAAGAGATGAAGGTCTTTCTGGCTGTATTCTGGACACATATTGAAACATCAATGACCAGCATGCTCACTTAGCGGTCTCTTAGAATGTCGAGCGGATCGCCACTGCCCTCATGCCTGACATTCTCCTCCGCCCGCATGCCATTTCCCCCGCCATATTAGTATGTTGGGGGGGACCCCGGTGGACAGAAACACCGTCCGACGGTTTTCAGCCGGTCACACAGGTGACCGGGCGGAAAAGGGGCCTGATATGGTGGCGGTGTCTGCTAGACACCGCCATCCATATTATGATGGCAGCGGGAAGCAGCCTTTCTGTGGCGGAAAGGCATGCGGTTTCTTCAGTTGGGGGCCCGTTGCGGGCCCCCAGGATGTTGGGGGAGTGGGGTGGGCACCAGAGGGGGTACCTATTGTACCCCCCTGCCTTGGCATGGAGAGAGTGGTTGGCACCACGCGGTGCCTGTCACCTTGTGCATGCCAAGGCACGACGTGCATTCTCAGCATTGTGGCAGGCGGTGCTCACAGCACTGCCCGCCATAATACTGGGAATAGAGGATGCCACCACCACGGTGGCGGTGGCATCCTAATTGCCGGTGCGGGCTGCCGCACTACTGGCGGCCGGTCCCAGCACCAATAGGGTGGCGGGCAGGCCATCCAAATAGGCCCCTTAGTTTGGTCTTGATTTTGGGTGCAGTGCCTTAAAGGAAAGTGGCAGCTGTCATACCTGACATATCTTGCTGCCGTCAATTGTTCCCTTGTGTGCAATTCCTAAAGAGATTACCAGGATAGGGACAAGGCACATAGAATTTGGACATCTTCTGAAAGTAGAAAAGGACAAAAACTTAACTTGTATCTCCTGAGGTTAATACATTGCCTTAACTTCCTGGTCGATAGATGATCCACATAGTTATTTAAGCAAAACAAAATAGAACGAATTTTTGAACATCAGAAAAGTGGTCAGAGTGGTGGCAATACAAATTCAATGAAGTCAAGTAAAATACTATGGATATATGATGATAAATAGTAGGGAACGGTACCTGGTGGGGGCAATTATGGAGACAATCATGCCATCGAGGGATACTGGACATGTCTATCCAGCGAATCAGAGTTTATAAACTGTGATTAGACAGTGCTAAGTGTTAGATGACGTCGAGGTTAAAGGTTACAATGTTAGTGCTGTAACTACTGTTGCTGAGACCTAAAATACTTTGTACAGTTATGGAGGCTTCATTCCCTACGGTTACAGACACACTAAAAAGAGCCTAGCTTTCTACCAGGAAGGGGCAAAGGGCTTCACTGGGAACCTCGTAAAAAATTTGGCAAGAAGTGGAAAGGGGTATTTGATGAATACATTTAATCAAGTCTGGAGCATGCACTTGGGGAGGGGTGGTGTCATACAGACTTTTTTTTACAATGCAAGAGTGTAGCATAAACCGGTAGAGGTATTGTTCTAAACAAAATAAACTGCAATATGATCCCTGCACCATGTGGATACCTTGCAATAACAATGAGGAAAATGCATAAACTTGCCTAGAGCAGGAGGAGAGGGAAATAATAGGTAACATAATTTAAAAAACACCTACAAAGCCAGTGGTTTCTGCTTTTATATAGTGAAACCGTTTTTGCAGAGCTTTACTAACACACAATGCACATATAAGTCTCAGTGAAAGCTTCACAAGCCCAAAGAACAAAGAACAAGGACAGGAAACTTGAAAAGTTGACATTGGTGAATGTATCCTCTATCGCCATCTCTCTCTCTCTCTCTCTCTCTCTCTCCCACTCACTCTCTTTCTCTCTCACAAACACTCTCCCTCACACACATGCGCGCCCCACTTATAGCATGTGCAACAGCGATACACACAACAGCAATGGCACAGGCAGCCTCAGCACACACACCCCTCACAGTCACAGAACATACAAAATGTGGCTAGCAGCAGAGAAAGCTATAATTTGCTTTAAACATTTGTGAGCCTTCATAATGGATGACATCAATGTTGGTTAATAGCATGATAAGGGTGTGTGAATGTGTCTCTTGACTGAGTATATGGATGGATGGAGTGGGAAGGCCTCACTGATTTTGAGGATGATTGCAGTAAAGGAACATCCACCCATATTTGACAGTTGTCCTGTTCTTGATTCAACTCCATCAGTAAGAATGTGGGTCGATGTGGTTTTACTCAGTCGCGGCTCCTCGTGGAAGTGCTGCGGGGCGGTGGGGTGGGGCGGGGGAGGGGCAGGGTGGGGGGTAGCAGCGCGCAATGAAATTCGTTCTATTTATTTATTTATTAACTGAACTACGTTCGACCTTATGCCGAAGTTTACTACCCCCCGCCCTGCCCCACCACCCCGCAGCACTCCCACGAGGAGCCGCAACTGGTTTTACTTACAGCAGAGCAGCAGTCAGCTCAGCTGTTGGGAAACGCCTTCTCGCAAACCCAACTTCAAAATAAGGTGAGAGGACCCATCACGTTTAGGGCAGCTCCTGCAAAGTCATTCCTATTAACGTCCATTTTGTTGGGGTCCTCTTTCCCAACCTTGAAAGTCGCAGACAGCAAAAATCCAGAAATGTTTCCTTCTGTACAAGAAAAACGTTGAAAATCCCAAGAAGTTCTTCAAGATCAACTAAATACGATGCCGACACTTGCATACATTTGACGAGGTTCAGCCCCATTATTATATTACTTTCTTTGTCTTAAAGTAAACTGAATTATTCCAGTGTGTCAATTATTCAGTTTTAAAGTGAGGGATAAAAAAGTAGATTTACCGTATATAAGGAGTATCGGACCTATATTATGTTAGCATGATGCATCTATACGTATACTCTCTGTTTGATATATATACTTTTGCTTGGAGGAAATTCGTTTATTTCCTCCCTGTATATCTATTGCTAAAAGAGTAGGCCAAGAACCATACAGACGCCATCTTTAAACATATGCTCGAGCACGGGCCGTGATCACGTGTTGATCACGTGCAGTTGATGCAGATTGGGGTGTACAAAATCTCCCTACTTCCACGGATAGAGTAATTTCACAGTTACACGCACATACACTCACCATACACTAGGGCCCATTTCACTAACATACACTCAAATACTCCACCAGCACTGAACCTGTGGAAAGAAAACCTCCTAATCACCCCACATCTACACTGAGGTCGATAAGACCTAGTTATTGTAATTGTCCTGAGTCATAATCTAAACAATCTATACAACAATAATCAAATAGAGTACTCAATAATTGACAAGAAATAATCACCAACACCGTATTTAAAATTATGATTCTTTATCTAAAATTAGTCAAAAGAAATTAATCAAAGTAAATCATTTTCTCATAATTACCTATTCTAGCTAAATGTCAGAATGGGTCATCAGGACAAGTCTCTCAGTAGAAATCTCCCGAGTCACCGTCCTCACAGCATCGATCCTCACCAACGCAGGTTTGGGAAGAAATGGCAAAGTGGCCTCCAACCCTCTCTAGGCTAACAATATTTATAAAGAAACTTGCAATATTATAGAAACATAAAATGTTCTACACGTCCGCTGAACCGCTGAGCAGAGCGAGCAGGAAAGGATGTAGCATCGCTACATTTGGAAAATCTCCGCTCAGAAAAAAAATCACAAAAATAAAAAGACAGAACAGGAACTAAAAAATGTATCTTTCGACATCCACATTTCCTCGGAACTAACATGATGACTTCAGAGTCCATTCAGTTCATTCTTTATGGCTCCTTTGTCCTCCAAGGTTATTCGGATGTTTCTTGGTGACTTGCCCAGCACTGCTACTGTCCTCACGGAAAATTTTAACCAGGCGAAGACTGTGGTCAGATGACTTCGACCATATTCAGCAAGGCCCTCTCATCACAAATCTCTCACTCGAGGCCAGGCTGCAAACGGCGGCCATTTTATTCTAGGCCAAAATAGACCATCTTAATTAAAAGAGACAAAAACAACGTTACCACAGCATAGTGATTAAACAGTGTTAACCCCACTAATACCCTTATGTGTATGTAATTATCTAGCCTTTGAACACAGGAAAGCATTAATTCAAAAGTGTTTCGTGCTTTAAAATAAACAGCACTCAGCAACGTTTATTTAATAAAACATGCACATTTATTAATTAGCAAATGAAAGCATTCCCTCGTGTCGGTTTTCTTCTCATTAGTACATGTTGGTAAGTTTAAACATATACACAAAACAAATAATTAGTAATTAATAATTACTAATTTTAATTATGACAAATAGACAAACCAGAGCTTAAAAACCCAATAGATTTTCATCAGAAAACTCTGCTCCAGCAATGCCCCCTTTGGTGATTTTATCACCAAATAACCCACAAAAAAAAAACTTTAGTGAAATTTAGTCCCATTTTAGGAGAAATTGGAAATGTCTTTTCCTCCTTACACAACACTACACACCAGACACTCTTTCATCATCCCTCTTTGTTTCTAAATAGACACTCTCCCTTAATTCTTCTAATTCAATTTCTTGTGGTTCTCTTTTCAACCTTTTATTTCTCTTTTCATTGTTTCTTTTAATTAATTTCTTTTTCCCTCCCCTGTTTTTACAACACAAACACACCAATCTCAATATCAATAAAGCAACAATTATACAAGTTAAAGGAAACAATATCTTACCTATAATAGTACTACCTATTTTTGCAATAAAACTCTTAACAGCAACTATTTTATTAGCTATTTTAGTCCAAATACTTTCAGCTTCAAGTGGTACTAATTCTTCATGCAAATCAGTAATATTTTTTATATAGACTTTCAGGTCTTTGCTTTCATCTGGAATGTAAGTGCAACAATGTTGAACTTTCAGCATTCCACAAACTCCACCCTCCTTAGCTAATAGAATATCAAGGGCAAGTCTATTTTGCATAGACATGGCACGTACGGCAATTAGTTCCGTATTTACCAAAAGAAACCCTCCAGCGGTATTTGTCGATAAGCGATCCACCACTGTTGACAGTTTCCGAATCCCATAAGCATTCAAAGAAATTCCCACTGCTGGAATTAAAGCTCCAAAAATGTCACCCACTATTTCAGACCAAGTTTCCCTCTTGAAGCGCATTAGTAAATTAATATGTTCTACATCTTCTATTCTATCTATATGAAAGATCTTTGGAAAAACCAGGCCCACATAACACGTGCCATACCAATGGTCAGGCAACTTGTAATAAGCCTTGTTCCCACAAACATAATACACTCCTGGAAAAATTGTATCTTCTCCACCTCTGAAACCCCATCCTGTTGCAATGAAGTATGTATCATGACATTCACTAGTCCCAACAAAATATGTATCATATTGGGATTTCCCTCTTGTAATGCACAGCTTACCCTTCTGTGGTGCATCTAAAGCTAAAGTTGGACTAGCTCCATTTCTCAATTCTTTTCCCATCTCAATGTCCCAAATTGTCTCACTCACTTTATATTTCCCTGCCTTTTCATGCATACTCAATCTCCTTTCCTCCACCATGTTTAGGAAAGCTTTCTCCTCTTCTTCCAAACTACAAGTTAAATTATTCTTAAAAATGTAATCTAATGTTAATTCTTCTTTTTCAATAAAAATCTCACCAAAAATGTTAGCTTCTTTAGCTGGATTCAGCTCTTTGTTCATTGGCAAGTGCCCAAAAATACTATCTTTGTTAGACATCTTATAATCTATTTTCCCTAACAGATAAAAAACACTACTTAATACACTACAAGAAATTCCATACGTAGCTGGTAAATGGTGATAAGTAACACCCTCTGAAACGGATGCAGGTAATTGCATACAAACATAGCAATCCCTAACTTCCATTGTTTTCACATATTCGTATAACAACTTTGAAAAAACATTACTAGAAAAATCATTAATTGACCTATCTTTATGCATGTAAGTATTACTAATTCTAGTTGGAACTACTTTTTGCGAACTCTTCTCCACATTAGTCTCATTCTCAGTATGTATTTCAAATGTACCTATTGAAACTCTAAATGTAACTAATAAAGCTAAAACACCCCATAGTAGCATTAATAATCCAGTACAGCAGCAGCACATTCTACACCATCTTCTTAAGAAGGCACATCTACTTTGATTATTCTCTATGTTAGCCATTTTACTACTTTGACCTTGTCTTTTGACTTAGCCTCTACTACTCCACTACTGAAATTTCTCGAACTTTGGATTACTTCAGACAGCTGAATTTCAGACTTTCTCCTTTTCACTTTCTCCAAGTGATTTCTTCAGTTCACTCAATTTGGATATTCATCACTTTTCACTCCTTCTTCTTCAGCAACATCAAATTGTATCAGATCATCAACAACATCCTGTGCATCCGACTCTTCTCCAATGTCAGTCAGGATAACTTTTAAGATTCCAACAGATTCTTCCTTTTTCTCAACCACTTTTCTCAAGATCCCCTCCGGATTGTCTCGATTCACTGTTTCTTCTTCTACTTCTTCAGACAGTGCTACATAAGACCATTCCGGTGATCTGTACTTTTGGTTGGGTCTTCTAATTCTCTTTATCTCCTCAGGTTCTCTTGACTCCTTTTGCTACTTCCTCTTTACTTAGTTTTGACTCGACACCTCATTCACTTGTTCAGCTGTCGATGTATTCCCTCTTATCAGTCTGTATCTCAGCCTCTTTACTCTGTTGTTAGGCCAAAAATCTCCTCTTACAACCTTTTTCGGTCTCGTGTCTGTATTATTTCTTTCTCCAATCCAAGTTCTCTTTCTCAGAACTCGACCCTCTGATTTTCCATTCTCACTTTCATCCGATTCTGTTTCAAATGCCTCTTGTTCTTCAGCAGTTTTCTTTCGCTCCACAGTCTTTTTCACCACTATTTGAGACTTCCCTACTTCTGTCCCTCCTCGGGTCTCCGACACGCAATCTTCTTGCTGTCTACTTGTCCCTTCACCTAGCTTGTCAAGAATGTTCCCTACACCTCCTCGGAGGTCTTCCGCAATCTGTCCCTCTCTATCTTCTTCTGACCCTACTTCTTCAGGTATAATCTCAAGTGGTTCTTCAATCTCCTCCTCTTCTGATTCAGGAGTAATTTCTGTGGAACTGCTCTTTTCTTTTCTTTTTCCTCCACTGCTTTTTGGAACTTCAGGCTCTCTTACAGAATCTGATCTCCTTTCTGAGATTCTCAATGGTTCTCTTGAAGTTTTTTCTGCTTCTTTTCCTGAACTTTGATTTTTTCTCACTGGTTCTGGGTCTTGATCATCACTGGAATCTGACTCTTCAAAATACTCTCTACCAGTCCCATCTTTTGGGTTTGGAACTCTCAGAGTATGACTCGCATGTACCCAGTTTTTCACACCAGCACACTTCACTGCAGTTGTCGTAGTTAGAATGACTTGTCTTGGTCTTCCCCACCTTGGAACCAAGCAGTTTCTTCTTCTGTGAACTTTAATCCTTACCCAGTCCCCTGGACTCAGATCATGAGCTTGCTTCTTCTCAAGTGTGGTAGCTTCTTCTCCAATCTGGTGAAACACAGAATGAACTGCGTCAGCCAGGCCTTTACAGTAATCCAAAATCATGTAATCAGTTATTGTCATCAACTTATTGACAGGTACATATGCATGTCGCATTGCACGTCCCATTATGATTTCGTGCGGACTTAAACCAGTAGTTCTATCTGGAGTAGATCTAATAGTCATTAGCACTAGAGGCAAGACATCCGGCCATTTCATACCAGTGGCTAAACACATCTTACCAATCCTGTTCTTGATTGTGCCATTTATCTGCTCAACAACACCAGAAGCCTCTGGTCTGTTTGCACAATGTAGCTTCTGCTGTATGCTTAATGCTTCACAAATCAAACTCATGAGTTCATTATAGAAGTGTCCACCTCTATCAGACTCAATCGTTACCGGAAATCCGTACCTAGGAATCAACTCTCTTAACAGTAACTTTGCCACTGTTACTCCATCATTTCTCCTAGTCGGATAGGCCTCAACCCATCTTGAAAACAAACAGACTACCACTAGTACATACCTTAATCTGTTCACTTGGGGCATTTCAATGAAATCAATCTGCATTCTTGTAAAAGGACCACCTTCTCTGCCTATTGTTCCCAGACTCACCACTGTCTTTTTCCCAGTGTTAAATTGCTGGCAAATGAAACATCTTTGACAGATACTTTCTGCAATTGTCCTGAACTTTGCATTGTACCAGGTTTGTTTAAAAGACCTGATCATCGCATCCCTTCCCAAATGTCCCTGGCCATGATACATCCTTGCCATTGCTGACAGCATGGAGTTCGGCATTACTGGTCTGCCATCTCTATAGACCCAAACATGGTCTGTTTCTCTTGGGGCACAACCTGCCTTGATCCAATCTTTCTTTTCTTCCTCCTCTGCCTCATCCTGCAACTGTTTCACTTCATCCCACGTCTCTAAGACATTAGTAAACATCACAGAACAAAAAGACATTTCACCTTCTCGTTCCTGATTAATTGATTGGTTATTCTTGGCGCAATATTGAGCAATGTCATTTGCGTATCGATTGCCAACTGTCACAAAATCATCTCCTTGTCCATGAGCAGCACATTTCACAACTGCTAATTCTTTAGGCAGCTGTATCGCCTGAAGTAATTTTCCAATCACTTCAGCATTCTTTATTGGAGTCCCACTCGACGTCAAGAAACCTCTTTGTAGCCAAAGTTGGCCAAAGTCATGCACAACTCCAAATCCATACTGACTATCAGTCATCACAGTCGTTCTCAAATCTTTCCCAATTTCACAAGCTTTTGTCAATGCCACTAATTCAGCAACTTGCGCAGATTTCACTCCTTTCAATGATGATGCTTCCATTACTTCTGAAACCTTGCACACTGCATATGCTGCACATAGCACACCCTCATCATTTCTCAGGCATGATCCATCCACAAACAACACATGATCACTCTCATGCAAGGGAAGATCCCTTATGTCTGGTCTCGGTTTTGTACAGTAATCAAGCACATCCAAACAATTATGATCATCTTCTGTTTTCACACCCACATTTTCAATATCCGGCAACAATGTCGCTGGATTCACATTCACACATCTCTCCAAAGTCACATTTGATGCTCCCAGAATGACTTTCTCATATTTAGTCAACCGACTATGTGACATGTACTGAGTTCTGCTTCTTGTCAAAAGAATTGCCACATTATGAGGTACGAATACCCTTACAGGATATCCCATTATGATTCCCTCACTCTGTTCTAGGCTTCTGCATGTTGCAGCCACAGATTTCAGACAACCTGGTAAACCTACAGCTACAGGGTCAAGTGTCGATGAGAAGTACGCAATAGGCCTTCTCAGTAATCCATGCTTCTGAATTAACACTGAAAGTGCACATCCATTCCTCTCACTGCAGTACAATTCAAACTCCTTTTCATAGTCTGGCATACCCAAAGCAGGGGCTTCACACATTCTGCTTTTCAACTCTTCAAATGCTGCCATTTGTTCTCCATCTAGTTCCAATGGGTCTGTCATCTCACTTTTTGTCAGCTTAATCAGTGGCTTTGCTATCAGCGAGAAATTAATTATCCACTGACGACAATAACCCACCATACCCAGAAACATTCTCACTTCCCTCTGGGTCTTTGGGGCCTTCATTCCCCTGATGATTTTGATCCTGTCATCAGTCACTTTTCTCAGACCTTTTTCAATATTGTGTCCAAGATAATGCACCTCTTTCTTGCAAAATTGCTATTTGGCTGGAGATACTTTTAACCCTCCATCTGCCAGATGATTCAGTAAAGCTATAGTATCTACTTCACAAGCTTCACGTGTCTTTGATGCCACAAGTAGGTCATCAATATACTGCACTAGTACTGAGTTTTCAGGCATGATCAAACTCTCCAATGACTTTTTCAATAACTGATTGAATATCGAAGGACTCTCTGTATACCCCTGTGGGATACGACACCATGCTAAAATACGCTGGCCAAATCTAAATGCAAAAATCGGCTGGCTGTCATGATGCAATGGAATTGAAAAGAAAGCATGACACAAATCAATCACTGTATACCACTCAGCATCATGTGGAATCTGATACAAAATCACTGATGGATTTGGCACAATAGGACAACATGCCACCACAATTTGGTTAACTTTTCTCAAATCTTGTACAATCCTGAACTTCCCATTAGGCTTCTTTAGCCCCATTATCGGTGAATTACACGGACTACTCAGTAGTTCTCTCAGAACTCCCTGCTGAATCATTTTCTCAATTATAGGAGTTATTCCCTCAATTATTTCTGGTGTCATTTTGTACTGAGGAATGTTAGGATAAGTAATTCCCTCTTTCACTGAAATTTTCACAGGATCTACATTATTCATCAATCCCACATCCTCTCCAGTAAAATCCCAAACTGTTCTTTTCACTGTGTCTCTCAGCTCTTGAGGCAAATCCTCCGGATCAAACACAGCATATGCACCAATTAACTCACTCTCTCTATTTTCTAGAGTCATTCGGTACAAAACATCCTCATCTGGTGTTTCAAAAGCTATTCCATCCGGTGTACAAAAAATTGTACAATTCATTTTACATAACAAATCCCTACCTAACAGGTTCACTGGACTTGTGTCACAGACGATAAATCTGTGCATGTCTGAAAATGTCCCTATTTGTACTCTTACTGGTTCAGTAAGACGTGTCCTGATTTGTGTATTGGCTACACCAACTACTTGGATTGCTTCATCCGAGAGAGGAAGATTTCTAATATCTGTTGACCTGACAGTTGATCTTGTCGCACCTGTGTCTACTAAAAAAGTAACACCTTCTTCATTTATTTTTCCATCTACAAATGGTCCTGCCTGGTCTATTTCTAGAGTTGCACCAAGTATGCACTCTTCCTCCTCTCTTCGGCACCGTCAATAATCACCCTCAGACTCACTCCCTTCATTCTTTAACAAGTACTGTTGTACCTGGTTAGAACGCCTTGGTTTGTTTACCTGCTCATCATTGTAGAATCCCGAATCCGGATTTTACTTTTGTGATCCTCTATTCTGCGGCAAGGGCGGTTTTGGCTCTTGACTCTGCTGTCTCACAACTTTCTGTTGTTGCTGCTGTTGATTATTCCCCTCGTTCTGCACCTGTTGATTTAAGGATTTTCCCTCATTATTCACTAATGGTGGATTGGTACACTCAGATCTCCAATGTCCCAGTTGGCCACAGTTGTGACATGGGAACTTTTTTTTAACTTCCTCAAGATTCCCCTTTCCTTTCCCTGCATACCTAGGTCTATTCCCTGCATTATTTCCTGCATTATTCGCCTGTTCCACCAACTGTGCTTCCTGTCTTTCCGCAACTTTCACTTGTGCCCACATTGCTTTCTCTTTCAGCTTTCTCTGTTTTGCTTCAATCTCATCACTGAAGTATTTTGCATGTCTCAGAATCTCATCTATTTTCTTACTCTGCCAATCCACAGTATGCTCACGAATTCTTTCACTAATCTCAGGTCTCAGGCCATATACAAATCTGTGTACAAAATGACTCAAATCCTTGTCACCCAGGTGTTCATCTCCACTAAATTGTTTAAATGCCAGTATCAGCCTCTCGTAAAAAGCATGAACTGATTCTTTTGCTTCCAGATGTGTTCGATCTATTTTAACCCAGTCTGTCTCTTTTGGAGGTACTTTATTTTTCAGGTATACGATCACCTGCTCATACTTTCTCATTACTTCTGGATCTGGTGCTCCTGTTCTCTGATCTCTTGGATATTCCTCAGTAGGCCAACTCACAACTATTTTACACTCTGCCCACAAGTCTGCTGGAACAATTATATCAAACAGACTATTCAAGTCAATCCACAGCACTTTTGACAATTTCACAAACCTGTCTACCTGCCTATACCACTCGACGGGCTTTTCTCTCAATCGAGGGAAATCATTCGTAAATGATAAAATATCCTGTCTGGTCCATGGAACATGTACATATCCTCCTCCAGGTATTTCTCTCATAGGATAAGTATCCACTGGTTTCTCTTTTTCTCTCACAGGAAATGCTGAATAAGTCCTATCTCCTGATTCTTCCCTCTTCTTGTACCACCTATCTTTCCACTTCTCAACATCACCCCATTTTCGCAATAAAGCGATCATCTCTTTAATCTGTCCTGTTCTACCAGTACCATTCAAATTTTCAATATCTTTATCTGTGAAATCCATCCTGGAAGACTTTTGCAAAACTTTCACTTTATCAATGTCAACTCCATAGTCATTTGCTATTGCTCTTAATCTGTCATGTGTATTTCTCGCTCTCCAGGTGATATTTTTACACATAAACAACAGTTCACTTTCATGATGATTTTTTAGAATTTCTGTAGGAACTGTCCCTGCAACAAGCTCTTCTAATTCTACAGGTAACCTAGCCACATCAATTGCTTGTGAATCTTTATCCCTCTTTTGAAGAACTTTCATCCATTCATTCAAATCTTCAGCTGTTATTTCAGTAGATTTTCTCACTGGAACCACTTTCTTCTGCGGTTCTAAAATCGGCATCCCTGAACAACTAGCTTCACCAGCATCCAGTCCTGAATTAGACTGTACCTCTAATCCTTCACTACATGTGTCATGTCTGGATTTTCCTGTCCTTTTTCCTGAATCTCCTGAAGGACCAGCCAAACTTGTCAATCTATTCCCAACATATGGAATCACCAAACCATTCTCACCTGTCCTCTGCTTATCAAAAACAGGCATAACCGGACCTATAGTTACGGGCACCGTAACAGCGTCTAGATTCTTTGTCAGCTCTTTGATCTTTTCAGTCAATTCCGATGTAGTTCTGGCTAATTCTCTCGTATTTTCGCCACTGCTCCTATTCTCTCTTTCCCTGAAAGGATTACCACTTCTTAACTCAGGTGTCACATTTTCTGTCTCAATGATACGCACTGTATCTCTTATCGGAGAAACAACTGGTGTACTCTCTTCTGGTTCTGGTCTATATGGAGGTGGTCTTTTGTAAATCATGTCATTCAAGACCTCATCCTCATATTCATTAACTCCATATCTCCTCACTTCTGCCTCAGGAACCCTTTCTGTTCCTTCTTCAACTGTTCTCATAGGATATAATCCCTCTGACATACTAGCATCTCGCCATCTCGTCATTCGATCATGATGAGTTTCACGACCATGTCTCCTCCCGAACATGTACCTATAGTTGCCTCCAGACCTCTGTTTCTCTCGCTCATGTACTTCCTCTTCCCATTCCACTAAAGCCTCAAACTGTGTCGGCCTTGGTCTTGGGTCAAGACATAACATCTTTTCCCGTAAACTGACATACTAGCATCTCGCCATCTCGTCATTCGATCATGATGAGTTTCACGACCATGTCTCCTCCCGAACATGTACCTATAGTTGCCTCCAGACCTCTGTTTCTCTCGCTCATGTACTTCCTCTTCCCATTCCACTAAAGCCTCAAACTGTGTCGGCCTTGGTCTTGGGTCAAGACATAACATCTTTTCCCGTAAATTTTTCAACATGGCCAGATTAAATGAACCATGTTCTGGAAATGCTAAAACACCATCTTCCTTGGTATACCTAACCCAATTTTCCAACCATATACAGGTATGATACCCATATCTCGCAGCCATGAAGGATGCAGGCGTTTTCGATGGAGGTAACAATTCACCCTCTCTCGTTTTAACATCTTTATCCTTGTCGAACCAATTTTTAATCTTTCTGAACAAAGATTTTTTCTTTTTCTCTTCTTGGTAATACATTTTAACGTTTACCAAAACTTTCTAATCCCTTCCGTAATACAACTTAATAGTACGATGTTTTATCCAATAACAGCGCGACTCACACTAACGCACCAATCCTGGAACGTCTACGTCACTAAAATAGCTCTTCCAATCCTTGCGCGGCTCACACCAACGCACCAATCTCAGCGCGAGCACTGTTCTGATCTAATATCCAATCAGAGCGCGGTCTGTTTGACGTCAGCAGTCGCTGCAGTCGCTTCTGTCTCCTGTCTCTTGTCACTCGTCTACCCCTCCTTTACAAAATTTCTCAGTAGACTTCGTGTCAAATTTTTACAAAATCTATTAGTTACAACATATAAACATCTCCATTGTCTGCTTCGCTAACCACAGAATAGTAAAGAAAAATTTCACAAGGATCCCGTTGACACAGTAGCACATCCCTCTACTCTGCCCTTCTAACATTCATTCATTAATTGTTTCCTCTAGGACTTGTCCAAAGAGTCTTACAATCAACTAAATATATAAGCATTTACGCACATTCATACAAGAAAATATAGTACATACACACAGAATCCTGCTTTTCCCGAGAACAGCGAACAATCTGCTCCACTACAGAATTATAACACACGTTAACCAAGCAGCTTACCTCTGCCCAGTTTCTCAAACAAGCTCAGAGAATACCTATTACTTCTCCCGCGATAAGCTTTAACGGCGAACCTTACGGATCCCTGGGACTTAAGACCAGAGTTTCACAGATAACCTTCACTACCATACGCACTCCTTATATACCAGAAATATTTCTAATAGTAACATACGACAATGTCACTGATTCCGAACCCAGCCAATGTGACGCGCAACTTCAATTGTCACACGTTTTTCCTACAATCCCGTCTTTCCCGAGAGCAGCATATACTTCCCTCTGCCCTACTACGGAACTGCTACTAGCTCCCAAGTTCCAGAAGCACTACATATAACTCAACATGACGACTCCAACATATAGTATTAGTACATATACCAACATCAATCAATAATCAATAATCAATAAGCTAATGTACAAGCAATCTAATCAGATCAAGACAATCATCAATAACCATCCTCACTCTGCTACCAGGAAATTGATGCAGATTGGGGTGTACAAAATCTCCCTACTTCCACGGATAGAGTAATTTCACAGTTACACGCACATACACTCACCATACACTAGGGCCCATTTCACTAACATACACTCAAATACTCCACCAGCACTGAACCTGTGGAAAGAAAACCTCCTAATCACCCCACATCTACACTGAGGTCGATAAGACCTAGTTATTGTAATTGTCCTGAGTCATAATCTAAACAATCTATACAACAATAATCAAATAGAGTACTCAATAATTGACAAGAAATAATCACCAACACCGTATTTAAAATTATGATTCTTTATCTAAAATTAGTCAAAAGAAATTAATCAAAGTAAATCATTTTCTCATAATTACCTATTCTAGCTAAATGTCAGAATGGGTTATCAGGACAAGTCTCTCAGTAGAAATCTCCCGAGTCACCGTCCTCACAGCATCGATCCTCACCAACGCAGGTTTGGGAAGAAATGGCAAAGTGGCCTCCAACCCTCTCTAGGCTAACAATATTTATAAAGAAACTTGCAATATTATAGAAACATAAAATGTTCTACACGTCCGCTGAACCGCTGAGCAGAGCGAGCAGGAAAGGATGTAGCATCGCTACATTTGGAAAATCTCCGCTCAGAAAAAAAATCACAAAAATAAAAAGACAGAACAGGAACTAAAAAATGTATCTTTCGACATCCACATTTCCTCGGAACTAACATGATGACTTCAGAGTCCATTCAGTTCATTCTTTATGGCTCCTTTGTCCTCCAAGGTTATTCGGATGTTTCTTGGTGACTTGCCCAGCACTGCTACTGTCCTCACGGAAAATTTTAACCAGGCGAAGACTGTGGTCAGATGACTTCGACCATATTCAGCAAGGCCCTCTCATCACAAATCTCTCACTCGAGGCCAGGCTGCAAACTGCGGCCATTTTATTCTAGGCCAAAATAGACCATCTTAATTAAAAGAGACAAAAACAACGTTACCACAGCATAGTGATTAAACAGTGTTAACCCCACTAATACCCTTATGTGTATGTAATTATCTAGCCTTTGCAACACAGGAAAGCATTAATTCAAAAGCGTTTCGTGCTTTAAAATAAACAGCACTCAGCAACGTTTATTTAATAAAACATGCACATTTATTAATTAGCAAATGAAAGCATTCCCTCGTGTCGGTTTTCTTCTCATTAGTACATGTTGGTAAGTTTAAACATATACACAAAACAAATAATTAGTAATTAATAATTAATAATTTTAATTATGACAAATAGACAAACCAGAGCTTAAAAACCCAATAGATTTTCATCAGAAAACTCTGCTCCAGCACAGTTGTCAGGCCCCAGTTCATCTGAGTTACTAGTAGCAGCTGAAGGTAGGCTGTTTTACTTGACTGTTCTAAGACTCAAGGTCACATCTGGCTTAGGGGGCGATAAGCGCATTCCTGGAGGTGCCATGTCTACACTCCCAGGCACCAAGACTAAAGGGAGTCACCCCTCCTGACCTCCTCTGTAATAGATAGTCAAGCCTTTGTACTGGTCTGATGTGTGCCATATATGGTCCTTCCCTGGAGCTCGAGGGCCAACTGGTATTTTCCCTCTTACAGTGATTGTATGTGTTGAACCGAAAAGTATATAACCTCATTTTTGAATACGAGCCAACAGTCTTCTCGGCGCACCTGATGGGTGAGGTTCGGATAGGCTCCTCTATAGAGTATTTTTTTTAATAAACGATTGAACCTTCTTCACTGCCAACTGACTGATTATTTGGTAAATGGTACTGGGACTATTGGTAGGTATAGTCCTATAGTTTATTTTTATGGTACATCAGTTGGCGACTTCGCCGGGACTCCGTGACTGGGTCGTCCCCCCTGTAAGCGGGTGGTAAGGACAAGGGGTAATTCTGGTCGAGCGGGTGGACGGAAAAAGGATCCTTTTAAATTTAGCCATTTTTGGTATGAACTTACACCACTCTCATGATCAGAGTATCCCCTGCTGCTAGTGACCCTTCACCGGAGTCCTACGGGCGTAACCCAGGAGCTGACCGTGTTGGTCTTCAGGAGTTGGCAGTGGAGAACACGCAATTGTACCTGTGTGCACCAGGTGAGTGGAATTGTCTTGATGTTCTTGGCATGCACTGTTGAGGAGTGCTTTTGAAGCAGTTAACTGTGTAAGTATTTGGTGGTCAGTGTACCACGGAGAATCTTGGGGGTCTGACGGGGCAGCATTGTGGTGGCTGCACGTATAGATGCTTCACGGACCTTTTGTGAATAATAGAGACGCTGATCGGACGCCTGGTGTGGCACGTGTGGTGCGTGCCCGGCTGGACTGCTCTCGGAAAAGCCTGTGGCTGTACCTGGGTAGCCTTGGGAACACATCTGAAGTGGTGCTAATGATGCGGGCTTAGTCAGAATAGTCCCAAGAGTGAACCAGGAAGGCTGCAGGATGGTCTGTAGGTCGGTCTGTGGTTATAACTGTCTGACGGTCTCTTGGTAGTCTTTGGACTGCTTGATTTTGGTATCTGTCGGTCTTGGAATTTGAATTTGATTGATTCTCCACGAACAGGAGTCGACGGGCTCTGTTATTTGTTTGAAAAGACGTCATTTTGAAAAACGTTGTATGTATATGTATATTATTGTCTGGTGTATGTTTGAATAAACGTGAGGTTGTATGTTCTGCGAATGTTTGAACATGGCCATGTTTGGAAGTTTATTTTAATGATTGGATGAGGAACGCGTGACGACAATAACCATGACGTGATTTAGCAAATGGAGTTGTTTTGGATGTTGTTGCCGCCCTAATCATACACGTTTGGCTGAAAGTCAACCTGCCCCGCCTGAGGGCAGCCCAAGTTATGATATGTATGTAAAGCATGGTATTACACCTCTCTTGTTTAATACACTATGGCATAAATATACTAAAGATAATGTGGAATTACAATGGCCCTTAACCGGGTCTTTTGATGAGAAAAAAATACATTTTCTGCAGGATCGATTGTTTTCTAAACGTAGTCGACAGTCAATGTTTGACTCCCTCAACCTGTGGCAGAAGGAAGCAAAGCGTAGACGCATGCGGGAGGAGAAAGTATGTAGGATGAAAGGAAATCAGACGATTGCACAGGAAGCTATAGCCTATGATAAAGCACGAACTGAACAAGGGATTGATTGTGCAGACAGACAATAGATTGCAAGTGGATAAGACCTATGTGGCTAAGACTGAAGCGGAAGATGAGATAGAGGATTTATTGGATACTCGTCCACTTCCGCCTTATGCTCCGCAGCGTATATATCCTGTTGTTCCCCCGACTCTAGTACAGGCTCCTTCAGCTTCCGCCCCTGTTGATTCCTCTTCCCTTGCCTCTCCAGGAACGTTCTCTGTTTTGTTTCCCTCAGTGTCTGAGACGTCTACTTTATTGCCTGTTACACTGCCGTCTTCTGTTATGGCCACAGCTGTTTTGTCTCCCCCCACACCCGTGTGGACCTCCCTTTCTGCGAGCATGACCCCATCTCCAGCTGTTTCGACTCCATTTCGTGCTCCGGGGGATCTCGACGTACGGAAGTTGTTTACCCGTTCGGCTGTAGGACCGACTGAGAAACAGATGATTGTGGATCAATCATCCCAGTGGATGTGGCAGTCTATTTACACTATAACTGACATATGGAACACGCTTCGAGACTATGAGCCTGTTATGCAGCAACATGCTTTGAAACACATGGCTGCACGTATCATTACTCTCTGGGAACAGTGTTTTCCAGGAGGGATGGCCCCCAAGTGATGTATGACATCCGGGACAGGGCTCATAAGTCTGAACTTAGCCCGGAGGAAGTGTATTGAAATGTGGAGGTTTTATTACATTATCGCGAACGGATGCATCAAAAGTGTCCCTCGTGGGACTGTCAGCATCCTATGCGAGAAGTTCACCCTATCTTTCATCCTGAAATACCGGAACTAAAGGATGACCATGGCGTGTTGACTAGACCTCATGTAGAGGCCCGAGTGCAGGAGCAATGGGTTTACACTCCCTGGAAGAGGACTGAAGTCCTCTCGCTAAAATCACAATTACCCGACCCCCGTAAGAATCCCACGGCTTATTATAAAGAACTCACAGAAGCGGCCTCTTCGGCCATCATGACTTTAGCTGACATCGAGCTATTTTTTGCATTGTTAGTTCCCGTTGACGTATGGCGTCAGGTGCATGATCAGGACCATGCTCATGAATTTGGCGGAACATGGGATCAGATAAAAGATTGGGATAAGGATCGCAAGCCTGGGGATTAGCCGAGACCTGAATTATTGGCATTACCTGGCCGTATTATCACTCACATGCATTCCTTAATTCCGCCTCGTAAGGTGGATTGGGACAAATTGACCGCATGTAAACAGAAGAAAGATGAAAGTGTTTCTGATTTTTTCACTAGATTTGAGGGTATATTCATTGACTTTAGTGGACAGGATTTACGTTTTGTGACCAATTTATTACCAGAAGTCTCTGCACGGCTACAAGCGGCTGAAAGTACCTGGACCACTTCCACGCCCTCGGTAATATTGAGAATGGCCCAATATTACGAACATAGAGAAAATGAGAGTAAGGATAAGACGGAAAAGAAAGCGAAGGATCTTAAAACACGGGTGTTGTAGCATTAAGTTGCTCAAGGACGAGGCAGAGAGAGAGGCGGTAGAGGGTTCGTCCCGAGGGGGGCGGGAACTGAAAGAGGCAGAGGGCCGGCAGTCGTTTTGGGAATAAACCAGTGTGCTTATTGTAAGGAGGAATGGCATTGGCGATTTCAGTGTCCGTTGTTGCTGGCCCAGAACGGGGCTATGAGAAGTAGAGGAAGAGGTCAGGGGAGTGTGGATCGCAGTGATATGCGACGAGAAGAGGCGACGCAAATTGGACAAGAAAATAATTATTTTGATAATCCAAGGGGTAGGCAGTATTATAATGAGGAGTGTGCAACGGACGCGACCAACGGGTATGCTTATACATAGGATAGCCATTGACAGAGTGAGGGCCAGGTGTCAGTACCCTGTGATCAGCAAGGACCTTATGTAGAGGCGCATTTGATGGGGACTTCTGAAAATTTTTTAGTTGATACGGGTGCAATGAATAGTTCTATTTCTTGTTCCCTGGTCCCAGGGGCTGCTCTGTCCGGACACAATAATGTTTCGGTAGGATTCTCGGGAATTCCGGTGGTGGGCCCCATCTCCAAACCTATTCCTTATACAATTGGTCCTGTTAAGATAGACTCCCCGTTTCTTTTGACTTCCCATTGTGGCGAAAATTTGTTGGGCTTGGATTTGTTGAAGAAATTACATGCTAAGATTCATTGTTCACCTGATGGTGTTTACTTGGCTATTAATTCCCTTGGGAAGCATACTTTGCAGTGTTTCACTAAAAATTAACCCCTCCCTCCTGAGTTTGCTGCTATTCCAGCAACATTGTGGGCCACTGGTGACACAGATGTAGGATTATTAAAGATTCCGCCCGTTTCTATTACTTTGAAGCAAAATGATTGGCTTCCTCGTATACCTCAGTACAAAATATCTCCGGCAGGCGAGAAGGCTTTGCTCTCCATTATACAAGATTTGGTAAAAAGGGGTGTGGTAGAAGATTCATCTGCTAATGTATGTAACAGCCCCATTTTGCCTATCTTAAAGAGAGCCCCTGTTGGAAGCGATCCTAACTATGCTGATACCTATCGTTTTGTGATTGATTTGCGTGAAATTAATAAAATAGTGGTGCCCCAATACCCTGTGGTTTCAGACATTACTACTATTCTCACTATGATTCCTCCTACTGCTAAATATTTCTCTGTGATTGATTTAAAGAATGCTTTCTTTAGCATTCCGATTCATCCTGATAACCGTCATATTTTTGGCTTCTCTTTGTCTGGTCGCAGCTTCCGGTTCTGTCGCGCTCCCCAGGGGTACACAGACAGTCCTAGTATTTATAGTCAAGCTTTGAAAACATTGTTGGATGATTTGGTCTTGCCCCCTGGTAATGTGCTTTTGCAATACGCAGATGATTTGTTAGTAGCTTCTGATACCGAGGAAGGTTGTAAGAAGGCCACCGTACTATTATTGTCTCATTTGGCTGCTAACGGCAACTAAGTCTCCCTTTTTAAATTTCAATATTGTCGACAGGAGGTGACCTATCTCGGTCATCTACTGTCGAAGGAGGGGAGGAGATTAACTCCTGAGTGTGTAACTACCATTTTTAATATGTCCGTACCTCGTACTCAGCGTGATGTTCGTGCATTTCTCGCCATAACTTCAATTGATCCCTAATTTTTCCCTTCTTACTAAACCTCTTTTGTATCTAACCACTAAAGATGTGCATGAACCTTTACCCTGGACTGATGCTTGTCAAGATGCTTTTGACTCTTTGAAATCTGCGCTTTGTTCTGCACCTGTTCTTGGTACTCCTGACTACCGGAAACCTTTTGTGCTTTACGTACACGAGGTGGACGGTTGCTCGCTTTCTGTGTTAACACAATGGTTTGGTGGTAAGCAGAGACCTTGTGCCTATTTCTCGGCGGTGTTGGACAACGTCGCCAGAGCATTTTCTAGCTGTTTAAGAGGTACTGATGCGGTTGCGGTGGCTATTCGACAGTCGGAAGGGCTTGTCCTGAACACTGACCTCACAGTGATGGTACCGCACGCTGTGGATACATTATTGAACAAAACAAAGACCCAGCACCTTACGAGTGCGCGTCTTACTGGATACGAATTGACTTTGTTTGCCCCACATTTTACGATTAAACGATGTGCCACTCTGAACCCTGCTACGTTACTACCCCTCCCTTCGAATGAAAAGAACAATGATGTTCACGATTGTATATTTCGGACTAAGGAAGACTGACTGACACTCCTCTATCTGACCCTCAAGGGGAGTTTTACGTCGATGGCTCTTGTTTCAAGTTACCAGATGGCACAACAACTGATGCATATGCGATAACTACTCTTCATACTATAGTTGAGGCTTCTCGAGTACCCTATCAGTCAGCACAGGCGGCTGAATTAGTGGCATTGTTTCGGGCCTGTGAGTTAAGTGAAGGATTGAGAGTAAATATTTACACCGACAGCCAGTACGCCTTTGGCGTGGCTCATAGTTTTGGCCGACTGTGGGCGGAGAGAGGTTTTCTTACTTCTCATGGTCAGCGAATACAGCATGGCCCCTTGATTTTGCGATTACTGACAGCATTGACGTTACCAGAAATAGTGGCTGTAGTCAAATGCAGTGCACATAAGGCAGTGGTTGATGCAGTGGGGGAGGGTACTGCCTTTGCCGATCAAGTAGCTGAGGAAACTGCGAAATCCAAATTGACCTCAATGTTTATGACCAGCTCTGCTAGGTGGGTGGCTGAAACAGAGATGTTTGATAATACCATGGAGAGTGCCCGAGAAATACAGAAAGAAGCTACCCCTATTGAACTGGCTCACTGGAAAGAGCGAATTGGGAGATTAGATGCTGATGGTTGTTGGATTGATCTGACAGAAAAGCAGCGGTGGCTATTGCCTAATGCATTAGTGAATGCGGTGGTGACAATGGCACATGGTTCAGCTCATTTTGGGGTGAAAGGTATTTGTGCATTATTAGATCCTGTATGGTGCAATCCCAATATTTCTAGGACTGCTGCTCATTTGGTACAATATTGCATGGTTTGCTTACAACATAATCCAGGGGGCAGGGAGCCTGTTCTGAGTGGAAACTTTGCACCCCCATCTTTGCCTATAGAGGTGCTTCAAATGGATTATATTCAGCTGGAGCGCGTTAACAATTTGAAGTATGTCCTGGTAGTGGTATGCGCATTCAGTAAGTGAGTGGAAGCCTACCCGACAAAAGAAAATACTGCTTTGGCAACAGTAAAAGCGTTGGTAAAGGAGTTTTTCCCCTCGGTACGGATTGCCTTGTGTGATCTGGAGTGATAACGGAAAACATTTTAATGCAGAACTCATCACACATATATGTAATGGACTACAGATTAAACAAAAATTCCATGCGGCTCGACACCACCAGTCAGCTGGGTTGGTCGAGAAGTATAATGGGATATTAAAGCTCAAATTGGCTAAAGTTCAAGAAAGTACTGGATTAAAGTGGCCAGACACTTTGCCGCTGGCATTAATGTCAATACGAGTTACTCCACATTCTCGTTCTGGTTTGTCTCTGTATGAAGTCATTTTTGGTCACCCTGCTAATGTTTGGGGCATCCCGAGACCCAGAACATTTTGTGATATAGAGTATCCTATGCTGACAGACTATTTGTATGCTTTGACTAAAGATCTTCGTTCCATTCATCAACAGGTCTCAGCAGTTTTGCCGTCCCTGCCGGAGGGTCCTGGACATCGTTTGGAACCAGGACAGTGGGTTCTGGTCCGTAACTATCAGCGAAAATCCAGCTTGGATCCTCGTTGGTCTGAACCGTTTCAAGTCTTGTTGGCCACGCAGACGGAGGTAAAGGTGAATGGCAAACGACACTGGATTCATGTGTCACATCTGAGAAAATTACCCCACCCGCTTCCATATGACCAGCGAATCCAGGACGGGGTTCTGACTCAGGAAGGTGAGCGAGTTCCTCGATTCATCCCTTTTTCTGACGCCCAGGTAATTGGAGAAGGGCAAGGAGAAGGTGCACTGGGCTCGGAAGGGGCTCTGTCATCAGCACAATTGATTGCCCCAGATTCTGTTGTTCCTACAGCTAATCCTGGATTCGTCATCCTCTGTTTTGTTTTCTGATCAAGATGTGCCTGGCCATACTCGATACAACCTGTGGCCCAGAAAACAACACGGTACACCAGGTGAACATGGTAGAAGATAGGGAGAGACTTGAGTGATAGGGTACAGACCTGTGTTATGAATGTCTGTTAGATACGCTTCTGGTGTACTGAGCGAGACACTGGACTGAACACGCTGAGAGCCTTGAACATTTGTTTGCTCTGTTCAGAAAGAAATACTGAATTTTGTGTTCATAGGGGCCCAAGTTGTGTTTTCTTCAAGGGTTGTGTGAGAACATAACTCCAACGTGAGAAGTTTGTTTTGGTATTATCTGTGATGAATGATAGGAGCCTGCCTGTGAGGCTCTAAACGGACACAGGAAAGAAGCACCCTCTGGCAGGTTGGACTGCATTGCCCTAGTTTATTGTTGGACTTTTAGTTAGCAAGCATCCCTTTGCTCGTTTTGTTCCTGAAGAGGAACGTCCTTTTGTATCACGCTATTTTCCTACATATATGCCTGTTTTTTTTAGTTGGACCAATCGTGTTCAAATTGCATTTATAGCTACTATAGCAATATTGCTAATTATATTATTGGGAGCATTCATATATTTAGAATTTCGCCACCCTATGCATATTGTTTTAGAAATAACTACCCCACCACCGGAACATGTGTTTCATACTTTAGCCCCTCATAAGGAAAGGCATCGTCAGACCTATGTGAAAAACGCATTCATTGAAATGCTCCATCAAGCACACAGTGCCACCAATACTACAAATTGCTGGGTTTGTGGTCTTTTACCATCTGTTATGCACAAGCACGACTTATTCATATCTCTACCTTTGTCTCATCTGGGAAGTTGCGAGGCTTGGTTCAAATTGCTTTCTATGATGTACATGCATTATACCATGGACGCTAAAAGGTTTTCAGAGAAGGATTATGAAATGATTTTAGTGTATATTGAGGTTCATCAAGGATTTAACCCCGAAGGGAACAATGGAGAGGGAACTTTAGATCCGAATGCTTGTATGAATATGTATACAACGTATGAAAATACCACTTGGTTGAAAAATGAAATTATGGACTTTGTTGAATTCAATATTATCGACACTTCCAGGACCGTAATGTTATGGAAGATAGGGCTATTCCAGTGCCTGTATTAAATAGCACCTGTACGATTTGTGTTCAAGGAGTAGGGTACATATCAGTAGGAGAAAGCCGATGTAATTATGCTTATCGGTTGCGTACCTTTAACAGCCCTCCGTTGTTAACCCCTCCTAATGTATATTTTCTCTGTGGAGAAAGTGCCTATACTTGGCTTCCGCAAGGTTGGACTGGACATTGCTACCTGTCCTTCCTGTACCCTCCAGTCTATATTGCCCCTTCTAATTATCACAAGGATCACCGTCTAGATAAACTTAGTGTGCTTAGTAGGAGAAATAGAAGGGAGATAGATGCCACCTATATAGATCAGACCGATACTCCACTGCAGCATTTTACCGACATTATGAAAGGGGTGTTACCCTTTTGGGGGCCTATGCTACTAGCCGAGAAGTGTGATGTTTGTCTAGAGTATTTGAAGGGGTAATTAACACTACTGCAGGAATACTGACCAGTATAACAGTAGAGCTACAGGCGACCAGACTCGTTTGCTTCAAAACCGTATGGTTTTGGACATTATCTTGGCAGATCGAGGAGGAGCATGCCGTGTGATCGGTAGCTCTTGCTGTGTTTATATTCCTGACTCTGCCACCTCCGTTCATTTGGCTATACAGAAGCTACATCGTTTAGCTTCCGATATACATGTAGGAACTGGTACGTGGTCTCTCTCTGGTTGGTTCTGGGGTTTGCTGTCTACTTGGGGATGGAACATTTTGATGGTGCTGGCATGTATAGCCGGTATCATATTCACGTGTTGTGTTTGTGTACAATGTGGACCTGCATGTTGCTCTTATTGCGTGACAAAACTTACTTCTTCTGTGTCTGGTCCATCCCCAACAGCGGAAAAGCTCAGCTAGTTCAACAGGAGCTCAAAGGCTTAATGCAGATTGATGAGGGAATATTCGAAGATTGAACGGTTTTTGTTAGCTACATCATGCTAAAAGGGCTGTTCTGAGGGATAAAAAAGTAGATTTCCCATATATAAGGAGTATCAGACTTATATTATGTTAGCATGATGCATCTATACTTATACTCCCTGTTTGATATATATGCTTTTGCTTGGAGAAAATTCGTTTATTTCCTCCCTGTATATCTATTGCTAAAAGAGTAGGCCGAGAACCATACAGACGCCATCTTTAAACATATGCTCGAGCATGGACCGTAATCATGTGTTGATCACGTGCAGCTGTCAGGCCCCAGTTCATCTTAGTTACTAGTAGCAGCTGAAGGTAGGCTGTTTTACACAACTGTTCTAAGACTCAAGGTCACATTTGGCTAAGGGGGCGATAAGCGCATTCCTGGAGGCGCCGTGTCTACACTCCCAGGCACCAAGACGAAAGGGAGTCACCCCTCCTGACCTCCTCTGTAATAGATAGTCAAACCTCTGCACTGATCTGATGTGTTTCAAGAGAAGAGAGAGGGACCCCTAGGACAAAGGAGAGGGGCACCACATACGACCTTAGTCACAAAAATAAAGCCTCCTTACCAGCAATATACTTCAATCAACACACTTTTCACACTGGAGGGATGAGGATGGACAGCACGAATGTAGTCAAAACAATTTAAGAGAATTTTTTTTTTTTAAATAATACAGATTTATTCAAAATTTCATGAAAGGATACAAGTATCAAACAATGCACATCGTCATGTAGCTATTTATGAGGCAATAACAATGTCAACATATCAATACAGAAATAGTCATAAAAATGTTAATTGGAAGCTTTCTTTTTTAAAAAAGCATTTACAGTTACAATTAAACAAACAACATAAAACTAAGAATTGGGAACAAAGTAAAAAAGGACGGAATAGTCCTATTTGCATAAGGAAATCACCAAATCAAAGATTATTCAATTGCGACCCCAGTTAATATCACTTCAATTGTATATGTCACAAAAAAACTAGTAATCATAGATTTTGTGTGGTTTCCTCTTTAAAAGCATCAACGCGTTTCGGTGGGCACTAATTCTCAGCCAACGCCTTCTTCAGGAAATGTTAAATTAGGTCCCAATATCAGTTACTATTAAAAGAAATGATCTGAAAGAAAACCATATAACATAGTTTTAGTGACTACCAAGGTCAATTTATTCTCTCAATATTTGACACATCCTACTGTCCAAAAACCTCATCCCACAACTTAAAGAGTATGTATAAAACAAACAAACAACCATGCATATCTACCACTCTAGATTTCACTCATCTTAGAGATATTTCATATGTTAGTGGGAACCCACTTAACAGTAATGCAAACTGTCTCTCTAGTATGCATATAGAGCCCGTGATTGGGCTATGAAATGATGTTCATGGTGCTAAGATACTACTCATTTTTTTCTCTTATATATTTGATTTTGATGTCTACACTACCACTTATATTTGCCAAACAGTAGAAACTTCCTCATATCGACATGGAGCCAAATACCCCACATTTTCCATTCATTCCTACTTGCTAAGTTTGTAGTTCGTAGTTATAATTCAAAACTCACACTTTTTATATGATAAGCTGTATCCATGGAGTCCTGCCAAAGGTTCTTTTTTTCTTTTTTTATATATGGCCAGGAAAATTCCTTCACGTTGATTTAATGGAAACCTATTTAAATAGAACATGACATGCTCAAATTCTTAGCTCCATAATCCAATTGAAAATATGATCAGTTTATAATATACAGAGACTAATTGCTTTTTAATGTACCTTAATTACATTAGCTCCGGGTCTAAATAAACCTCAGGACGCTAGTTTCTCTATTTGGATACAGTCCTTGTTAATGTTTCCATCGAAAGAAATCAAAAGACCTATGGACAAAGTAAATATCACATTGTATTCATACCAGTTTATACATTTTCTAAGTGGTCTTTTAAGAGGACGATATATGTCTTAAATCAATCCTGGGTACAAATATCCTATTCGACGAATGCCTGTTTCTTCGTCGGGTATAGGCATAGAAATGTCCCAAACCTGGGATCGGTGCAAATGAAGTACTGTGAAAGAATTACAAAAACATCAGCCATCCTCATAAGGCAAATATCACAGCTCCAACATAGTGCCCAAACTATGGCCACCTATTAATGAAACCTACCTATGTGCCGCCTGAAACGATCCACACGGTGAAGCCTTCAGAGTCGATAGAACTAGACTCGTGAAGAACGGAAGGTTTAAATACCTAGTAACTCATCGTTTAGACAATAGGAAGTAGACACACCACTTCCGGGGTAAGTTAAGGTAGACATCGTCTATGTCTAAACCTCCGCGAATTAGGCCGCCATCTTGAATGGCTGATGTTTTTGTAATTCTTTCACAGTACTTCATTTGCACCGATCCCAGGTTTGGGACATTTCTATGCCTATACCCGACAAAGAAACGGGCATTCTATACTGGATAATTATCTAAGGTAAACAAGAACTCTGAATCTGACACCCGGGTGTCATCACATTTGTGAGAGTCTCAGATATTATAGGTTGGGGCTTTGACCAACTGCAAGACGGTTGTGTTTGCTGTTGAGGATAGGGCTGCTGAAGGGATAGATACTATCATTGGTTAAAGAACCGCGAGAGACTACTAACATATGGATAGCAGTTTTGACTATTAAGTCTTAGATTGGGAAAAAGCATTGGGAAAAAGCGCTGGGGGGAGACAACTCTTTAAGTGAAACCCGTTACTTTCTGACGATTTTCTTATATTTTTGAACTATTCGTCGAATAGGATATTACACTGGTATGAATACAATGTGATATTTACTCTGTCCATAGGTCTTTTGATTTCTTTCGATGGAAACATTAACAAGGACTGTATCCAAATAGAGAAACTAGCGTCCTGAGGTTTATTTAGACCCGGAGCTGATGTAATTAAGGTACATTAAAAAGCAATTAGTCTCTGTATATTATAAACTGATCATATTTTCAATTGGATTATGGAGCTAAGAATTTGAGCATGTCATGTTCTATTTAAATAGGTTTCCATTAAATCCATGTGAAGGAATTTTCCTGGCCATATATAAAAAAAGAAAAAAAGAACCTTTGGCAGGACTCACATGGATACAGCTTATCATATAAAAAGTGTGAGTTTTGAATTATAACTACGAACTACAAACTTAGCAAGTAGGAATGAATGGAAAATGTGGGGTATTTGGCTCCATGTCAGTATGAGGAAGTTTCTACTGTTTGTCAAATATAAGTGGTAGTGTAGACATCAAAATCAAATATATAAGAGAAAAAAATGAGTAGTATCTTAGCACCATGAACATTATTTCATAGCCCAATCACGGGCTCTATATGCATACTAGAGAGACAGTTTGCATTACTGTTAAGTTGGTTCCCACTAACATATGAAATATCTCTAAGATGAGTGAAATCTAGAGTGGTAGATATGCATGGTTGTTTGTTTGTTTTATACATACTCTAAGTTGTGGGATGAGGTTTTTGGACAGTAGGATGTGTCAAATATTGAGAGAATAAATTGACCTTGGTAGTCACTAAAACTATGTTATATGGTTTTCTTTCAGATCATTTCTTTTAATAGTAACTGATATTGGGACCTAATTTAACATTTCCTGAAGAAGGTGTTAGCTGAGAATTAGTGCCCACCGAAACGCGTCGATGCTTTTAAAGAGGAAACCACACAAAATCTATGATTACTGTTTTTTTGTGACATATACAATTGAAGTGATATTAACTGGGGCCGCAATTGAATAATCTTTGATTTGGTGATTTTCTTATGCAAATAGGACTATTCCGTCCTTTTTTACTTTTTCCCAATTCTTAGTTTTATGTTGTTTGTTTAATTGTAACTGTAAATGTTTTTTTTAAAAATAATGACAGCTTCCAATTAACATTTTTATGACTATTTCTGTATTGATATGTTGACATTGTTATTGCCTCATAAATAGCTACATGACGATGTGCATTGTTTGATACTTGTATCCTTTCACGAAATTTGGAATAAATCTGTATTATTTAAAAAAAAAAAAAATTCTCTTAAATTGTTTTGACTACATTCGTGCTGTCCATCCTCATCCCTCCAGTGTGAAAAGTGTGTTGATTGAAGTATATTGCTGGCAAGGAGGCTTTATTTTTGTGACTGATCTGATGTGTGCCATATATGGTCCTTCCCTGGAGCTCGAGGGCCAACTGGTATTTTTCCTCTTACAGTGATTGTATGTGTTGAACCAAGAGTATATAACCTCATGTTTGAATACGGGCCAACAGTCTTCTCGGCGCACCTGATGGGTGAGGTTCGGAGAGTCTCCTCTATAGAGTATTTTGTTTAATAAACAATCGAACCTTCTTCACTGCCAACTGACTGATTATTTGGTAAATGGTACTGGGACTATTGGTAGGTATAGTCCTATAGTTTATTGTTATGGTACATCAAAAGAAAAGATAATCTTAATTCTGTCCACACAAGGACCAATGTTTTTGGGTTTGATAAAGCCATTTAAGCAATTCTCCAGAATGGTATTTTTAACATAAAACTTATATGTTGATTTTTTCTGTAAAATAACATAAATATTAATACTATTTCTCCACCTTGAAAAAAAGGAAATAATGTTCAAAAACATTTAATAGTCATTATAAAATTGACAGGCATCAAGAACAAAGGGCCCGATCATGAGGTCGGGTGGACTGCCACCGACAGGTTGACGGTGGCGATCCGCCCGGCATACAGGCCATCAGTCCGACTGCTGCATTTGGATGCAGGCGGTAGAAACGCAGAGGATGGGAGTCAGATCACAGCCTTGGACAGGATTTACCATTCAGTCTGGGCAGCAATTGGAATTGTATCCCTTCTATTGCGGCGATGCCTGCACTGGCACAGCTGTAGGGATCACAATATCACTTTCTGACTACATTTTCATGGCGGTCCGTCCACCATGAAAAGGCAGTCGGCAACGGACTTTGGAGGCCCCAAGTAGGGCCTTTTCCCCCTCTAAACCACTCTAAAATGGCTCAGAGGGGACAGGGGCCCTGCTTGGGGCCCCCATGCACATCCATGCACTGTGTGCCAGACACCACGAGGTGCATGGATGTGCACAAAGTGCTTTTTTCCAATGTGGATTGTGCTGCGGCCCTTTCCCTGTGCCACAGCAAAAGCCACAGTGGAAAAAAGCACTTTATGACCGCCAGCGTGGCAGTCTGATTATAATTGGGCGGGCGGACTGCCGAATGCTTGTCAGGTGGTCTCCTGCCCGCTGTGATGGCGGTCGACAGTCAGACCACCGCCATTGTAATAAGGGCCAAAATTCTGAAAGGCACTTTATATGAGAATAGACATAGATCCAGAGTCATCACATAAACAAGCAAATCTTAAGGACAAGTTTAAAATGTAGATGTAATTCGAAATGTAGACAACAGCTGTTAAAAAGAAGTCATTAGATCAGTAAAACTCTGTTCCAATGAGTATAGTATTCTGTTCAACGTAAATTGGAACATCACATCTCTTGTAACACGAGATCATCACTCATCTGAAAGCCATTTATCATGGCTAATCAAAATCAAGCCTCAAATTTTATTTCTTTTGGAGCATGGAAGTTTTCTAAACCCCATTGGTTTTTTTTGTAAAAATCTTTTTATTGAGAAAATAAGACAAATCAAATAATATCAAAAACATCAACAAAAATACAAAAAAGCAGTCATGAAAATATAAAATAAGGACGAAATCAAATGTGGCCAACAACTAATCATAAACAGCACTAAGGGGCACATTATACTGTAGCTGGAATCCAGGGATCCTATTTGGGAGCTGACTTCAAGGAACACAGGACTACCGTGATTCATTGTCAACAGCGAACGAAGAGGTATCATTAAAGGGGGTGCACAGCCAACCTCTACTTTCATTCCAGGGAGCCCAAATTTTTGTCCACTTGCCCGGACAACCTCTGCTTTCATACACCGCTCTCTCAGCCTGCATGCACCAGTCCATATTGGACTCCCAATCCGAGCATTTCAATTCAGCTCCCCCCTTCCACGTTCTTGCGATGTTATGTTTAGCAACCATGCAACCCAGGGCGACTCACAGTCACTCCGGCCTAGTCAGGTCAGTGGCTTCCCAAATATTCAAAAGACATAGGGGTATATTCACAAGAACATGTGATAACTACCGCAAGAGTAGCTTAACGCAACTCTCAACATAGCAGCCCATCATGGGAAAATTACGCCGTGCCAACCAAGTATCCACAATGCTGCGGCAGCATGTGACAGTCATCAAATAACACGTCAAATCAAATGGCCGCACAAAAATCAACGCCATGCCGCAAAAATGCGAAATGTGAACTCAAAAAATCAAGCGATGAGGCCAATCGCGGTACAAATAGCAGCGAAAACCCGACACAGGCTTGCAAATCCCACACGTCTGGTGTGAAAATGCACCATAAAAACCGCAGAAACAACACACCAGAAACAAGCCAAAGCACATAGCAACATGGATGCACCCTGACCGAGGGCAGAGGCCAACGTGAACCCCACAACCCCCACAGACCACCAGCAAGGAACAACAGTGACGGTGACGGCCGACGAGAAGAGGGAGAGGAAGACGGGATGCAGTCCGCAGCAAAACCACATCAGCATCACGGAGGTGACAGAACACTACCAGCAACTGACCCACAAGTAGACCACCTGGAATGCAGTCGGAGTGCCGAAGAGGCCAATCGAGGAGTCCAAGAGGCGCTGGCATGATGTGACAACCTAAACCAGGCACAAACCCGCTGCCAACAGGAAGGCTGCAACGGCAACAGGAGGTGGCAGTCCTGCGCCACAGGATGAGCTGGTGGAAACCGAGGCCACAGTCATCAGTGTGGAGACGGTGCAAGGAGTAGGGAAGACGGACACAGCTTGAGAGGAACTGACACAACATCAACAGGGTGCGTAACGAACAGGGACTAGGGGGATGGGGGAGATGGGCACAATGGCACACATGCACAACGAGGTGTAGCACACTGCACACCCACAATTACCCTGGATCATGTCCCTCATCCCCTTGGCACACTGCAGCACACACACATAGCAAGAACAGCACACTCACATTGATGACAACGTGGTACAATGCGCAAAGCCGTCACTGCAGAACAGAGGACACAACTGGCTCCACACATGCACAGAAACATGCCTACTACATCTGACAGAGCAGGAAACTGTGAAATGGAAATGTACGCATACGACCTCACATCCATCATGTAGTCCAAATGCACACTGTCCCTCAGCAGAATTCAGCACCTCCCAAACAGTCACAGTGTACATTGTCATACAGTCTGCATGTAACCCAGAACAATGCGCCAACATACATGTCAACACAATGTCATCATGCATCTCCCCTTCACATTGCAGAGGGGCACAAAACACCTGCAGCAGAGCACAGAAGACAACACATCTGTGATGCCGGAGAGGACCACCACACCTTCGACACCGATGCCCTACAACAGCCCATGGACATCCCACGCAACCCACCACCAGGACCTGGGCAGCCAAGCTACTCAGAGGAGAACACAGAGCCTGCAACAGACCACACAGCAGGAAGCACCCGCAAGTACAGCCGGCTCACAACACTTCACCCACCCACACATGGCACCCCAATGCCATGTGTCAGCACGCCAAAAGGAGGTGGCCCAACAGGTGTGTGTGGGCTCCTAACCCATGGAAGGCAAACTAGATCACATACGTTTGTGTCTATTACCCTTCAGAGACCACCTACACCCCACAAAGAAGACCCACACTGCCATACACACACATGCAGATGCACATTCACCGTACACAACCATGCCCAGGGGACCGCATATATCAGTTACACACCCACGTTGGCTCTGCGTACGACAGCCCAGGCAACTCCCCTTACGAATTGAGTGGGTGATGACAAAGCTACATGTCCTGCGGTGACATGCCTGCATCCGCTGTACACAGCCCAATGTAATGTCGTAGGGCCCTGGGCCCCCATGCATACAACAAGACCACAGGGACAGACACAGACATTATGTTGAACTGGCTACGGGCACGTGCACCCGGCCTCTTTATTGGCAGGGCCACATGTACAGTGAAGCCTGTACTGGATGTTTGTGGGGAGGGTGCAAGCCAGCCCTCAGGGAGTTGTTGGTGCTGGCAACAAATACAACAGTTAACACAATGAATACGTAAACAGACAACACCAGCATCACAGGAACAACTGTGGAGCATCATGGAGGTAGCCTGAGCAATTCCAGAGGGCACACAATGAGCAAACAGAAGTGTCCATGAGTTGCAGTGCACTAAGGTCTGGGCACTACAGCTGAGCACGCCCATGTGAAGAAAAAGTCTCAGATTGTGTCCCTTCGAGATATTCCTGATGCAGATGCAGTGGGGTGTGTTAGTCCTGCATCATCTTCCTCATCAGCGTCTCAGGCCTCCCACACTGCTTGAGGTTACATCGCTGCACAACCTATCCACAGCACAAAACTCAATCAGTAACGGACGATGGCTTGCGGTGCACTGAGTCAGTGGCACCCGGAGTGCCTAGCAGGGTATCAGTCTGATTATGGCATCCACGACAGGTGTGAGGAACTCCGTAAGTCTGTCAGGATCACCGTTTCGACTCTGGCAGATGGCGGTTGGAGGTGGTCCTGGCGGTGGTGGCATGTGCCTCTTGCGGTGATGCGA
The DNA here is from genome assembly GCF_964204655.1 of Triturus cristatus. Lineage (NCBI taxonomy): Eukaryota > Metazoa > Chordata > Amphibia > Caudata > Salamandridae > Triturus > Triturus cristatus. The sequence continues at coordinate 850,588,815 of NC_140590.1, forward strand.
CGTCCGGGCCAGTCAGGACTCCAATTGTTGTGTGAGCCCTGGTGGACCGCAGTTGAGGCCGGAGGCAGCGGACATCGCAGAGCCACAGACACATGGCGTTGATGACCCTAAGGCCAGCGCCTCAGAGGCCATCCAATATCTCAGAAGAAGGGGCCAGCACAGAGTTAGTGGCCCTGGATGCACAGCGGCCGGCACAGGCACCCTGCCATTGGACGGTGACTTCCGGTGCACTGAGGAAGATCCTCATAGATGTCGAAGGTGAATGTGGCGGAGTCTTGTGGGGGACAGAGGAAGGTGTCATCCAGGGCATGATGCGAAAGGTCTGATGTTATCCGGAAGCAGCAAATGGTGGAGTGGAAAGCAACAGCCTCGTTTTCACTACCAATTCGGTATCAGCTACATGAGGATGAAAACTAGCCCCTAGTCCATAGACTCAGATGCCACCAATGTACAACCAGAGAGTGTTAATGAATGTCGGGGAACAGACTTAGTGGCACACGTGCTGAGAGGGGATGCAGTCTGCGATGATGCCGGTACACTGGTATGAACTCCGCCATCACTAAATCAAGACTCTGTGACCTACTGGACCACAGTGTAGGCCGGAGGCAGCGGTCAGCAGTGGCCGACACCCACCTGTCGCTGGGATGCTATGCACATGGTTGCTGCCACCTGACCAAAGGGAGTACAGTGAAGTAGAATCTTCCTTTTTGTGCGAACACGGACAATGTATGATCAAGACTCAGTTCCAAATGTTTGACCTACTTGTCCGTAGTGTGGGCTGAAGGCTGTAGTCAGTAGTGTCCCACACCCACCGGTCGTTGGCTCACGATGTACAGAGTTAGTGACACCAGGGCAGTTGTTGATAGTGTTTGATCACCTCCGTAACGATGATCCTATTCCCTCCGGACTGCAACGCGTCATCCTCTTACGCCTCTCCTTGCGTACGATGATATGTATTCTGCCTTTCAATAATCGATGTACAGTTCCAATTCTGTGACCTACTCTTGCGCAGCATTGGCCAAGGGCAGTAGTCCGCGTAGGCCCACAGACACATGTGGTTGGATTGCTATGCACAGACTTGGCGGCACCACATCGAAGGGAGTATAGTAACATTAACTCTGCCTTAAATAATGTTCACTGCCATCATGTAATCAAGACTCAGTTCCAAATGTGTGACTTACTTGACCGTAGTGTAGGCCAGTGGCGGCAGTAGAGTACGTCAACGAGAAAGGACTAAAGCGGGCATGTGTCGAGGAGGCCGTGATGATCTGAGGAAGCTGCCTAGGTCGCAGGCCTCGGCCTTGGAACTTGCGCAGGCACGTGGTGGGCCCTCCTTGACACACACAGGTGTTGGAAGGTGATCAGTGTGGCTTGGCTGCACAGGGGCAGGCCTGACGGGTTCAGGGTCCAGCGGGCCAGGTTACGGCAGGTGCACAGGATCGCAGGCAACTCCGCTCATGAGGAACCGCGTCGGCCTTTTTGGCGTGGTGAGAGGCGCCACCCTGGCAGAGAAGTTGGGCTTTCTGGAAGAGGACCACGCCCAGAGCTACGTGCTTTTTATTCACACCCCTACGCTGGCCTGGCGTACGCCGGGCCATCCCACTCTGCTCATGCTTACAGGGGGTACATAACAGGCAACATTTACGTGAACCCCCCCACTGGCTGGGGTGACATGGTTGCGTACACTGTCCACTACACTCATACACCAGAGGTGTATGTTGTCATGGATATGGATGTGTTCGGCATACTGCAGTCTGTCCAACACATATCTGCCACTCTTGGCATTGTGTACTTTCCCAATCATGGTTCTCCTGCATCCTTCACACATGCCTGGTTGCCACCACTCCCCACATTCGGCTAGTGTCAGGCTGAGGTGCCATGCCGTTGATGGCTCATGTTCACGGCTTGCCCAGGTTACCATTGTGAGTTGTTCTGTCGTGTCTGGTGGGTGGGCATGTTGCCTTGGTAGGGATTTTGTGACGTGTGCATTGCCAGGGTTGTGAGTTGCATGGTTGTGGATTTGAGGTGAGTGGGGTGTTAATTTGGAACTTGCCACGGGGCTGTGTATTTCCCTTGGTGCCATCCTGGGAACGTTGGTTGCTGATGGACTGTCAGAAGATGAAGGGACCATGCACACTGGCTGGTTATTTGGAGGCGAGATTGGTGGAGGTTCCACGGTGTTCGGATGTTGCCTGCACATTGATGTGAGACGTGTGCTTTCTGTTGCGGTGATTGTGTGCTGTGTCAGCAGGGGGCACAGGTAGGACATGTGTGCTGTGGATTGCCCCCAACACGTGCGTGCATCCAGCTATGACGTATGGTCCTTGCTTGGTCTCCAGCGGATCCTGCGCATTGTGTTGGACGTATAGGGACTGGGGTACCAGGCTAATGGTGATATCCAGAACAGGTGTGAGGGACTTGGATGTGGCTGGCTGTGAGACTCCTCCGACACTGGCGGGTGTTGGTTGGGGGATCCCAGGGGCCAACAGGTGCAGCACAGCCAGCAGCTTTGTGTGGGGTGGGTTGTTGGTTGTCTGCTGTGTTGGTGCCGTCGGCCTGTTGGGCGATGTTGGTCAGAATGCGTACAATGGTTGTCTTTTTGTGCCTGTAGTGGGCAATGACATTGTCAGGTGTTGGGTCTGTGAGGCTGGTGCGTTTCAAGGGGGTCCGCTGTCTTTGTCTGCGCAGCCTCTGTAGTGATCCGGGGGGGATTTCGGGTGGGTGTTGGGGTCCTGGGGTGGTGGCAGTGGGTGTTGTGGCCGTCTTGGGTGTCCGGGCCACATGGCCAGTGGCTTTGTGGCATCTGTTGCCCTTCCGATGTGGCTGTGGGCTGCGCTCCCTTTTGTGGTGCAGGCTGTGGTCCGACTTTGCACCAGGTCAGAGCAGGTGTTATTTTCCTGCTGCTAACGCGCCTTATCACCTGTTTTGTGTTCTTATCGCAGTTCTGGCTGGTCGTTGTGAAAGTTGTGGAGTGGGGTTGATGCGACTTTTTGCACGGGAACGCCTACTCTGCATCTCATTAGTGATAGTTGCGGGGGTCATCTGTGGCGATGTTTTTTGATGCTGCTATCGCGGGTAAACTGGTGCTGTGGGATGTTAACACCGGCTTGTGAATGGGGCAATATGTTTTTCATAACTTTGGCTGCAATAAAGTGCCGTTAACTCGGCGATAGATAGTCTCGGAGTAGCCTCAATCTCCTTACAGCAAACCAGGGATAAAGCGGAGATGATCTCCCACCAATACCTTTGAAGACTTTGACATTCCCATCATTGATGCAAATAAGGGCCTACCTGGCCACAGCCACACGGACATACTGGAGAGTTCAGAAGACCCATTTTAACCAAGACGGAGCTCGTGTAATAGGCCCTATGCAGTAATTTTAGTTGAATTAATTTGAACTGGGACCGAATCACAACCTCGCGAGGCGAAGCGAGGGCCTCCCTCCAGTCCTCGTTGTCAATGTCACCCATGTCTGCACACCATTTTGTGCGGACTTTGTCAAGAAGGTTAGGTGAGTTATTAAGGATTTTTAGGTATGTTAGAGAGATGGCCTTATCTGGAAGGTAGTTATCCAAGAGCCTCTCCTCCAAAGGGGAGGACACCGGTAGTTCGACCCCCTTGGAAAGCGCCTTAGACAGTGTGCTTCACACCTGGAGATAATGGAAAGTTTCATTCTCATGCAAGTGAAATTTCTGCTGAAGGTCACTAAATGGCACTATGCCACCCCCAGCTCACAGATCGCCCAACTTGGACAGTCCAATCAAGTCCCACTTATCAAACCCGGGCTGACGCCAAAGCAGACTCAAGCGACAGGAATCGAACAATGGTGTCGCTTGCGTAACTCTACCCTTCCAGCCGAGGGCCGAATTCGCCGCGTGTCAGATGGAGACAGTTGCGAAGGTCAGAGTGAATTTTGGTTCCAGTTTTGATCCCCCATACAGTGCCCTCAAGTAAGTGCCAGGCAGCATATTGTGCCTGTCCATTCTATATGCAGGGTCAGTAATGGGCCGATGCATCCAATGATTGAGAAAAATCAAAGCTGTGAAGCCCAATAGTATGATCTGATGGCCGGTAGCACTATGCCGCCATCATACCAGCTCTTGGTTAATTTGGCAAGTGCGATTTGGGATGGTCCTTCGTTCCATAACAGGCTGCGAACTTCAGAGTCGATTGAGGCAAAATATTGAGGCTGGACTAAGTGTGGTGTATTCTGCAATGCATATAGAAAGCGGGGCAGCGCCATCATTTTATAGAGGGCTGCCCTCCCCAAAAGCGTAAGAGGGAGGGTTTTCTAATGTTGTACATCAGCTTTGAGGCGCTGAAGGGGGGTAACAAATTAGATTGATAGAAAATCTCTGTATCTGTTGTAATATAAGTACCCAAGTATTGAAAGCCCTCCATCACAATTTTGGCCCTACAACTCGATGGGAGCATGGGGGGGTGCCCGCTGAGGATATATATCAGGGACTTATGCCAGTTAATGGTATAGCCAGAATATTTTTGAAAAAGAGTAAATATATGGAGTACATAACTAATCGAAAATCTGGGCCTAGCCAAATAAAGCAGAATGTCGTCCGCGTAGAGGGACACTTTGTCCATCCACTCCAATTAAGCCCCCGAATCGTGGGATCTCCCCTGAGCCATATAGCAAGAGGCTAAAGCGCTAGGGCAAATAACAAAGGAGATAATGGGCACCCCTGTCTCGTTCCTCGCCCCAAATCAAAGACTGCCGACATACTCTCATTCACCGCAATTCTCACCAGGGGTTTCGAGTAAAGGAGACGCACCCAAGACAAAAACCGATCACCAAAACCATACCTCTCCAATGTGGCGAAGAGGAAGGGCCATTCAATCATGTCAAACGCCATTTTGGCGTCCAAGGACATAATAACCGAATCCTCCTGTATGGTGGTAGCTCGCCCCAAAACCTCGAACAAACAGCGCAAATTAACTGCCGTGTTTTTGGTTGGCATAAATCCATTTTGATCCGGGTGGATTATGAAGAAGGGGTGAGATGCGAAGAGCCAGGATCTTGGCCAAAATGTTAACTACGGGGTCAAGAAGAGAGATGGGCCGATAGGAAGAGCATCGATCAGGAGGCTTTCCATGTTTATGATGACAACTATACTAGCCAACCACTGCGTAGCTGGGAGAACACCCTCTTGTACACTTGCATTATACATACGCAGTAAGTAAGGGGAGATGAGCGAAGCCACGTTTTTATATAGTTCAATCGGGAATCCGCTGGGGCCCATGGCTTTCCTGAACTGTAGAGAGGAGATGGCCTTAGAAATTTCTTCAACCGTTAGTGCTCCATTTAAATCCGTGAACTCTTGGGAATCCAGGCGCAGCAGTGGCAGTGTAGCAAGCAGCTCAGCTGCCTCCTCATGGGTGGATGTAGATACAGGATAATACATTTGGCAGAAATAAGCGGCAAAAGTGCCTGCAATATCAATTCTGTCATGATGACGAACTACACAGTCGTCTACAATTTCCGCCACCCATCTATTAGCCAGATCCCTCCTATCAAGCCAGGCCAACAACTTGCTGTCTTTATCGCCAATGTCATAGATCCTATGTTGAGAGGCCCTATAGAAAGCCTTAGCTGTTTCGTCCACTATGTCCCTGTATTCCTTTTGTTTGATAGTCAACTTGTGCTAGATCTCTGGTGACGTCTCAGAAACCAGGTCGCGCTCAAGGGTCGCAATCTCCTCTTCGATAGTCTCAAGTTGGCAACGCTTTTCTTTCTTATGTCCCACTACAGCCGCCACCCCACACCCTCGTACTACGGTTTTAAAGGCTTCCCACAGTATCACATCAGACCGGACCGAGCCGTCGTTACCAGCAAAAAAGTGTTTGGTAACCTCCGTCTGTTACGAGGCACTCACCTGTGCTCCAGATTGTTTCACCTTGATGACGATGTGAACGATGAGAGGAAAGGTCCCCAATCCCTCTAGAAACTATCAACGTGATACCAAGATATAACTTAGGATCAATTTGGTAGTCTCAGGGGGGATAAGGGGTTGGGATGACAAGAGAAGAGAAACAAGAAGATTCCAGCAGTCTTCTTTTAGGGGGACCAGGGCTTCGGTGGGCTTGAGTATTCACAGGATACAATAAACAGGAATATATCTGGATATTGGCTTGAGTTTTCTACTAGACTCCTAAGTACCAAAACACAGAAGATAAACAATGTGTATATCTGTGAGGCAGTATCTTCTTACAGTTATCATAAACTTGTAACCAAAAGTCTCCATTAATTCTTATCTACAGACTACATAGGTTTCAACAAAATTTTGGGTTGATCTAACAATCTATGGGCCCGATGCACAGAACTAACTTAAGACAAAATCCTAAACTTACTACTTTTGGTATTCACAGGAGTTAGGATTTTGTCTTAAGTTTGTCTTAAGACAAACTTAAGACAGACTTAAGACAGTCTTAAGACAGACTTAAGACAGTCTTAAGACAAACTTAAGACAGTCTTAAGACAGACTTAAGACAAAATCCTAACTTCTGTGAATACCAAAAGTAGTAAGTTTAGGATTTTGTCTTAAGTTAGTTCTGTGAATCGGCCCCTATTTGTCTAATAATGCAATCTGCACTAAACAATACAATCATTAACATACTTTCAAATAAGTTTAACAATAATGATAGCATTTAGTTATGTTCATCAGCATAGGTACCTGAATCCTTATATGCCCAGTGTATGATCAGATGCCTTGAGTCCACAGAAGTTCAAATGCTGCAAAAACAGCCTTCTGCCTTAAAGGAACAAAATACTGCATACAAAATAATAGTAGTCAAAACCACATCTGTGCTGTTGTGATTCTTAAGGCTAACTTCGCTTTGCGATAACTATTTTCACACTTGTAAAAAACTTTTGTTTTATAAATGTCAATAGTTTCTGGGTACTACGGTAAAACTCGCCGTAACACTCGAGATGAAGTGTGTTCCTTCTGTCCAAGAAATATAGTTCTAATAATATGCGCAGTTCAAAGAGCAATGTTCCCAGTTCTAAAGCAAACGTTCCCAATTCTAATGTAAGCAGACTCACCGTGGGATAGTAGTCTTTCAAAAAAAACCTTAAAGCATGTTTTCTCTGTGCGCTTCTTTTTTAGGGAACACGACATGGAAGAAGCCATCGGACCGGAGACTCAGTCCGGAACCAGGAAGCCAGGAAATTGCTGATGCAAGGCTGTCAAGCAGGAGATGCCGATCTGAAAAGCTGGACCCAGGTAAGTGTGTTGAAGCAACGAGGCCAAGCTCTGAATAGTGAAGGGGAGCGGTTTAAATAGGCTCCTAATCAGGTGCTTGGTGTGGTCTTGGGTGTGGCCAAACTGTCTTTCAGGCCCAGGGTTTGTGGCAAACCGGGTGTGGCTTCCAACTGTCTTTCAGGTCCAGGGATTGCTGGGTGTGGTCCTGGGTGTGGTCCAACTGTCTTTCAGGCCCAGGGTTTACACAGAATAACTACACATTATTCTATTACTTATGGCATGATGGAGCCACAGTTTAAGAACATGACATAATACATTAACATAATTTACAGTAAACACATATATGAACAGGATGGCATTCCATGAGTTGTAATGGAAGACATCCATACATTAACAGGATGCCTTATACAAGATACCGGTGTTATATTACCATTAACTCTGTTTCTGCTGATATGTGTTCAAATCAAGGCGGACAGGGAAGGAGACTTGCATGGGACAATGTACCTGTAACACCGTCAATCTAGTGCATATTTCAGGAATTTTGAGATATTAGGGGTTAAGGTCTATGTCTCGACAACTGGCAGGGGGTGTGCCGCCATAGCAAGCAACAATTGGCGAGTCAGCAGAGATACCCCTAGGAAGGAAGAACAATTTATTGAGCATGGGGAGCTGATCAGCCTTGCAAAAGAAATAATCAATACGGCAGAGGCAACATGCAAGCCAGAATGAAAGGTATATTGCTTCTCAGACTCGCCAAACGTCTATGATACCAAGAGCCCTCAGAAAATCGAACATAATCTTCCCAGATGAATCACTCAGTAGGGGGGGCAAATGATCCAATGTCCCATCCAAAGCTGCGTTACAATCACCACCGAAAAGTATATCCCCATCAGGCAATCCCAACAGATGCGTACCCAAGTCATTCGAGGTGATGGAGTGGAGTTTAGGGGGGATATACAGGGATGTAACATTGAGAGACCTCCCCTCCCAGTTCCCCGAGACTGAATAAAATCAGCCCAAAGGGTCACGCACAATTTTCAGAATTTGAAAAGGGAGGACACTCCGCACCAGGATACCAACCTCCCTGGAACCACGCGTATAGCCTGCATGGGCACAATGAGTAGGGCACTGTATGTGCGTCTCTTGAAGAAGTACCAGATCAGAAAACTGTCTTTTGAGGTATTGCAGCACTATACCCCTCTTGATCTGATCACCTAGACCATTAATGTTCCAGGAGAGAAGTTTTTAATCTGGCCCAATGATGGACTAGCTTGATCAACCACACTCATCATTTAAGATATGACAAGGCCCCCGGACCCTCATAGCCCGGAGGGATGTAACACACCTCTCGTAGATTCCCCACAGCAGAAACCCCAGCACAGCTGATAAACAGTTGGATACAAAATAAGCATTGGTTCCTACTATGATTGTCTGTGCCGTCATAAAAATGCCCACACAATTTTGACTGTTAAAAACGACCACTTGAAAAGGACTGCAAGAAAGAAAAAAGAAAACAAAGAAAAACACACCAACCAAACCCCTGGAACCACTAAACCGTACCCCCTCCCTGCCTCCCTGCAACGTGGACTTAAAACTGCCAATCCCTCTAAATTGCAGAGTGCCTGTAGATCCAAGAACAAATAGACTATATATAGGGGAATGCTACTCAGCCTAGACATCCCAAGAACTTAGACCATTGATCACCAATTCCCCCCTGCAGAACCCACCGACCAGCCCAATATTAAACATCATAAAGAGCTTCACACAATAATTGCCTAACGCATATCAACATTCCCAGGCTGTCACCCTCATCCCCCCCACACAGCCCCCCAGCCATCCCGGGATTTGCAAAAATGTCCCAAGAGTGAAACAGAGCGGCTAGCCCATTATTAGACTCCCTGAAACACATAAATCTGTCACCAGCCCATGCAATCCAGAGCCGCTCAAAAAGTCCTCATTGTCTCTTGGCGATTCATCCCAGCTTGGTTGCCCCAATCTGTAGCCACCGAGGCGCTGTGACTTCTGATGCGACTTTGTTCATCCTACTCTTCCTCTGTTCGAGGTTCACCAGATGGGGAAGAGCGTGTCTGCGCTTCTTCCGAACACCACCTTTCAAACCAGTCCCAGGTATCCTCAGGAGTTGGAAAGAACCATGTTTTTCTGTCGGCTTGCACCTGGAGTTTGGCTTATTTCAAATTATGACTTCTGAGTGCGTGCTTTACCTCCAGAAAGGACCTGCATTGCAATTGCACTTTGTAAGTGAAATCAGGGAAGAAGATGATAGTGGAATTTTCGAACTTGAGAGGTGGAGCGGCCCTCACAGTCTGCAAGATCGCATCCCTGTCACGAAAATTGAAGATTCTAGCAAGGATAGGGCGTGGCAGACCCCCTTGCTTAGGGGGACCCCCAGAACTGTATGAGCGCATTGCACCGAAAAAATTGTGAGAGGGAACAAGTCTGCAAATGCTTCTGGACGAGGTCTTCTACGAACATGTCCGCTGCCTGCCCCGGCACTCCCAGAATTCGCACATTGTTCCTGTGCGCTCGTCCTTCATAGTACTCAAGCTTAGTCGCTAGATCCGATGTCTCGATTGAAGGCGCTTGACCGTGGTTTCCAACGCCTTATTAGATTGTTGGAGGGTGGATATGGAATCTTCGTTCGCCCTAACCCTATCCCCCATATTTCTCAAATCAGTGCGAATCAGAGTTATTTCCATGGTCACAGTGTCAATTTTCCCCTCCAGCGCCGTGCGAACTCCCTGAATAGCCGCCATTACATCAACCAGAGTTAGGGCCTCATCCTCGGAACAGTGCTTTGAGTCAGGCGAGCCTTTATGCCCCTCCACCCCTTCTGACCTGGTATGAGCATATTTTTACAGTCTTGCCGCAGGAGGTTGCTTGGGTCAACTGGCGGTGGCCATCTCAGCGGTGCACTATTGCGCTGTGGGTTCAACTAATGGGGTCCCCAGCCGGACAAGGAGGTCAGTGGATAGAGGAAATGGTAGGGTGGAACCAGTCCCAGAGCGCGTAACGATGAGCTCATAAGTGGAGAAAATCCAAAATCGCCAACGCACCCCAGTGACAATCCCGGGAGCCCAGACCAGCACCCTGCTCGACAGGGGCCGCAGTCAACAGATATAGGGAGAGCCAGCAGTAAGCAGCACGCCGAGAGGGGAGAGGGGAGAAGCCCTGGTCCTGCAATGAGCCCCAATGTTAGTCTTGACCCCCGCTACACCGCCGCTTAGGAGTCATATCAGGGGGTCCCCTGCAGATCACTACTCTGCCGGCGCTCCACACCACTGGGATCCAGCCGGCCCAGTACGTCGCGATCAGGAGTGGAGTCACAAAATGGCAGACGCGCCAGATGCCGCTCACAACTCCCTGGCCAAAGTCACAAAGATGCCACTGGGGGAGGGGGGAACCCAAACCAGGCCCCTCCACACTCACCTCCACATGGGCCAGCAACAATGGTAAGGCCTGAGTCCCAATAGGCTCCTCATATCGGGAGCCTTCACAGTCAGCCGTCTCAAACTACGACGGCCGGGGGCTCCCGTCAGCAACCAACTGAGGCACCATTCAACAAGGCAGGGACCAGGAGGGCCACCGCAGCACTGTGATGATGTGGGCAGATGAGAGGACACCAGCGCGGCCGCGGAAGTCCCCCCCCTGTCTCACCCTGCAGCCAGCCGCGGAGCGCCGTGTGACGTCACGGCCGGAGCTCCGTCTTTGCAGCAGTCCAAAATGTCGGGATCGATATCTCCGGATCCCGGCCGACGATTCAGGTCAGAGAAGCAGGAGGCGATGCAGCTCAGCGAGGGGGTCACTCTCCCAAGGCTAGGTCGTTGAAACGGATGTTTGAAGCGGATATGGAGGAATCAGGCTACGGTGACGACCGGAGCTCTACATAGATACGGCCATCTTGGGTGTTGGCAAGCCACGCCCCCTCTAAACCCCATTGTTAGCTGTATATCTTCAAAGTATTACCAAGTTTTCAGCCAAGAGTCTGATAATTCTTAGATTAGTGGGATAGCTACGCGCCCAATTGATCAAATACTGAAGCTCTCATTGCGAGTGGTGCTATTCCATCCGCAGCAATATCTCTCGATGGAATACTGCCATGCATAATTCTGAGCAGGATAGTGTCTTCTTGTCTGGAATTACTGGGTGTGCAAATTCTGGGCAGGTAATCCTGAGTCCACAAACTCCAGACATGGAAAAACTTGGCCCAGAAACACCTTATCTACATATGTGCACCTTTTGTTACCACCTCAGATGGCAGGGTCTCTTGGCAGTATCACTGCAAAGCCCATGCAGGACCCCTGCAGTATGAAACAAAAGCAGACTATAGGCCTCGTTCCGATCTTGGCTGACAGGGTTAATCCATGACAAATATGATGGATATCCCGTCCGCCAAATTATAATTCATTATATCCCATGAAACCTTTAATACGGCATCCGTCATGTTTGTGACAAAGGATCCCATCCGCCAAAATCATAATCAGGCTCTATGTTCACTCAAGACTCTTTCAGGCTGCCATGCACTCCGAGCCGTGACTCTCACAATCCCTGCACTTTACTTTGTGTAGACAGTGAACACTTAAGTTCTCATGAAAACTAGTTTAGTGTAGGAACAATGTAAATTAAAGCTAGCAGTTAAATGTAATTACTAATTAATGGCAATTGAACCTACTGCATCTAAAAACTAAATGCACTATGCAAAACATGACATTTGTCAAAAAGTGTAGTACACCATGGATTTTAAGCTGCAAATTGTGCCCTTTTTTGAGTTTACACCAACTACAACATTTTTTAACTGCATCCCCATTTTAGCAATTTAAATATTACAAATATGTAATTGTAATTGCATTTATATAGTGCTTACTACCCCTGACGAGGCATCAACATGCTTTTTCTGTGAGTAGCACGCTACTCAGGAACTCATCACTGATTACTGGTGAATTGGTATAGTGAAATGTGAAAGTAATTTGAATGGTGGATATGTTATTCAGTTATTTGGATTGAAAAGTATAGTGAAGGGATAGAAGAGGGGAAAAGGTATGCATTTATATGACAATTGCTATCCCTGATGGGGTGTTAAAGCGCTTTTTCAGCAAATAGCATGCTACTCCGGAACTCATAAAGGAATAGTGGTGAATTAGTATAATGAAATATGAAAGCAATTTGAGTGGTGGACATGGTAGTCTGTTATTTGGATTGAAAATTATAGTGGAGGGTTAGTATAGGGAAGGAGTTAGAAATCTTTTTTTGTTTGTTTTGGAGCTCATAGCAGTTGGAGGAGGCTTGGTATGAGTAAAAGGGAGGTGGAGGGGGTAGAGTCAGAGGGAAGGGTTTATAAAGGCTTGATTTGGAGATCGTAATAGTAAGAGAGGTATGAAATGATGCAAGGAGGGTTAGAGTAGGGAAGAGTCTAGAAAGGGTTGTTTTGGGGATCATAGTAGTGGTATGGGGTTTGGGATGAAAGAGAGAGTGGAGGTAGAGGATATATTGGGAGAGGTATAGGGTGAGAATTGGGTAGTGCATTGGAAAGAGTAGGAGAAAGAGGTTTGAGATAAGTCAGAGAGTTGAGGTAGAGGATATATTGAGATAGTATGGGGTGCGGAATTGGGTAGTGCATTGGATATGCTGAATTAGAAGAAAAGTAATAAATATATAGATCCATAAGTACATGGAAGGTATATAGATGCAGAAAGGGAGCATATGTAGATTAAAGATGCATTAAATAAACTTCAGCTTTCAAGTGTTGTTGTACTTTAAAGTAGAGCTGTTGTGGAGGTTTCACTGAAGGCATTCAACTTTTCTGAGTGGGGGCCCTGTTTGCTACACCAGTTATGTATTTTTGTTTCAAGAAAAACTCACAAAGCGGGACCTTGTTTCTTGAAAACAAAGAACAATGGCCTAATGCACAGGAAGCTTTTTTCCTTGTATGTGGGGGCAATTGCGAATTTTGCCTACCCAGGACCATCATGCCTTTCACAATGGTCCTGGACAGGGAAAACTAGAGATGGCCGTCACCTTTTTAGACAGGTCTGGGAAACTTCAATTTTGACCTGACGGACCTGCCAGGTCACAAGTTTCTGCCTTCTGAGTAAGAGGAGACTCCACCAATGTAAACCTAGTACTTCCTACAACCTTAACTAAAGTGGGCAAAACACAAATATGGCAGGGTGGAGACAAGGCCGATTAACAACCTTGCTCCAGCTCCAACAATTCTAAAGTACCATCTTCAGTGTGACGGGACATTTACAGTTTGATTAACTGATCCGCAGCACTGCTGATAAATTGAGGAATAGTCTTTTCGCCTGCCGAAAAATACATTGGGCCTCATTTATGAGAAGTGACACATCGCTGCGTGACAGCAGCGATGCGTCACTTCTCAGTGCGCCCTCCTTGCGACACCAATGATGCGTCATATTTATAATATGACGCAACATGTCGCAAGGAAGGACAGATACATCAGTATAACTGAGGTATCTGCCGGCGCAAAAAGTGGCGGATTGCTGGAGCTGTGTCGGAAGCCTGACGCAACTCCAGCAATGTTCCTTTCACATGGGGAAAGCCCCATGTGAAAGGGCATGCGTCACCCTTACGCCTGCTATGAGGCAGGCGTAAGGTTTTGACGCATTGCCATCCTAGTAGTGGCGCAGCGAAATCTAATAGATTTCACAGCGCCACTCCTACGACCCTTTCTTGCGGGGGTACGCCCACCCTGCATACATTATACCTGGCGCAGGGGTTTACGAAGTGACGGATCTATCTAGATGCGTCACTTCGTAAATATGGCGCAACATGGCGCATGTTTTACGCCACTGTTGCGTCACAAAAAATTGACACACCGGTGGCGCAAAAGTGTTTATATCCTTTTCTGCTTTCGAATTAGTCATAAGCATTGGCCGCAGGCTTGCTTTCATGAAGTTAAAAAAAAAATCGCAATTTGTGCTTCAAATATATAATTTGACCAATATTTTAATTTCCCAGTGTTTTGGCTGGTATACAATTAGCTCTTTTAGACCTTGGAACATTTCCTGAAAAAAAACTCCAGTTAAAGTGAAATGGTTGATAAAAAATACTTTGTAATTTTATTACATTATAAATGAAGTAAAACAACAAATCTCGATAGTAAACAGAGAAAACAACCTTACCTCAGGACAATTCTGACACGCACCTCTTTGTTAGTCCTAGAGAATACTTTCAAAGCCGTTATTTGGGCATCAAACCAGAATCCTCGCTCTTCTGGATTCCCAGCATTGTAGTTCCCCATCACCACATCTCCCACTTTCAGATCACTCCATTTCAGATCAGTTGCTGCTCGTGGGTGAAGATTGCGGGAGGACATTTCCATAACACCATTCTCTGTATAGTCGTCAAATTTGATGTAAACAATTTGCATTCCCAAAGAACATGTTCATAAAACCTGTTTAACATTTTCATAGACCTTTTAACATTTAGTAACATGTATTAGCTGTTTTGTAACCCTGAAAGGTCTTAAAAATAGATTTAGAAAGATTCACAAAACGTAGTTTCACAAAACTTGCCTCTCTTACTAACTTTAAAGTATCCTTCAGCTATTGACTGTGCTACTGGTGGCTGTTCTATTTCTACCCTAAGTAATTTTCGTTACTTTTGTTTATTGTTTGGACTTCCGTTTACTCTTTAGTTCATTACTGTGCTCATCTAGCCTTGGTTGCCTTACACTTCTTTGTTGCTATAATTATGTTTTGGCATGCTGGGAAGGATAGAAGATATCCTCCAGAGTAATACACTCTTGCAGGAGGCAAGTCTTGTGAGGTACATACAGGGAAGACTTTGAAGCGGGGAGTCTCAGTTTATCCAGGAGAAGAACACAAGGGGGCAGATTTATGAGCCCCTTGCGCCACTTTTGCGTCACTTTTAACATGGGAAAAGTGACGCAAAAGTGGCGCAAGGGGCTCATAAATCTGCCCCAAGGTCCTTAGTGTTGCCGAGATTGAGAGGAAGAGCGCGGTTGGGGTGCACCTAGTCTGACAACAATGTGGTAGCATCCTTTGATAGGAGCCAACCTTTCTGTATACATTATATTCATTGCAAGTGAAACCCAAGCCCGAAGAAGACTACATGTAGCGAAATATCTAGGTTTTAAAAGAGGACATGAAGCAGAATAAAAAAGAAGTTGTTTATTTCTTCATAAATAAGAATTGCTGATTCACAAACATCCCAAGCATAAATGTTGCATGAATAAACCTATGAATCTAAGATAACGTATGCATTTTAGACTTAGTATGAGACCTTTGTTCCTTAACCTACTGTGCATAAGCAATGCTTGCGTGTACTACTCATGCAGCGGATATGGTAGACTTAAAAGATTTCCTGAGGAATATATTTTATTTCTATAGTGCATCAATTTCTTCTGATATATCTTACTCCGTCGTAGTAAAAAAAAAATTATAAACAAAAATAAAAAGCTATGAATAAATAATGGAGCGCCTCCTCAAACTAATTTTAATATATACACTCGGGGCTTTGTCGCGCTAGTTAGATATTCACATTAGGTTGGAAAATAAACACTAAAACATCTATGAATTCGCAAAAAATAATTAATATGTTGGTTTTCAGATATTTGCATGGCATTTACCAATGCCTCTGGCACTCGCTCGTGTCACTTTATGGTCCATGTAAGTGGAAAACTAGACATATGCACAGATATCACATTCATGTATGCATCTTTCATTGCTGAAAACTTCACAAGTACATCTAAGCCACAGATGATCACATGACATTCCAAAATAAAAGGTCACAGAGCAAGAAAGACTGCATCTAGGAAGAGCACGGGGCTGTTTGGAAGTCGTTGCTCATTGCTTCATCTGTTTCTCATCCAAACCAGGAGAGTTTGGAAGAGAAATGAAAAAAAGATAATTTCCATGGCATCACGAAACATCTGGTGGTAGGATGTCAGCGTGGGGTCGTGTATGATATGTTGCGGATGGAGGCTTTTTCTGAGAGACACAAGTGGAAGGCCAGGCACAGAGCTGTGAAAAACTTGATGGCAGTGAGTGGACATAAGCTCTAGGAATTTTAGGAACACCAGGGTCCTTGTCATCTTGCTGTGCTGCCCTTCATCACAGTGAATGGGCAGGAATGCACCGTATTTAACTAATACAGTACATTCCCATTATTTACCCCTGCACTATCGCCGCTTTGGCAGCCCAGCACAAATGCAGGCAGCTTTGCACCATGGTGCAAAGATTCCTGTGTTGTCGGCAATGTTGTTTTTGTGCAGGAAGGGGCACCTTTCTGCACAAGAGGCTTTTTCCCCTTTCTATGTGTGCTACAGAATGCAGCACACATGGAAAGAGTAAAAAATTAGGAGAAATAAAGTTATTTCTCCTCGTTGCATGTTTTGGCCCATCCCCAGGTTTACATGGTTTTGTAAATCTGAGGAAGCTTCAAAATCCATGGGTGGTGCATGAGAACACCCACCTCAATGCACATGGAAGGCCTCCCTATAGCAGAATGAGGCAACACAGTGATTCACGCTGCCTTGCCTAACTCCATATCTATGAGGCCTTTCAAAGCCACTCAAAATGGCTTTGCGTGACTTCATAAATGCGATTGTGCGATTTGCTCCGCCACAGCGTCACAAAATAAGACTCTATGATGGCTTAAGGGACTCATAAATATGCATCTAGTTGTCCAGTGATACGTTATGCTTTGTTGACATATATTGCACAGTTTCCAACTTATGTGTTATAATAGATATTTTTGAAGGCTGTTTTCTACTTAAATGGGGTTTCATTCAGACTTCCTTACATTATAGCTTCTGTGTCAGTGTGTCCATCTGTTTTTCTCACTATGTATATATCTGCCCGTGGACCTGTCTTCCATTCTCGTGATTATCCACATCTTTTTATTCGCATGCTCTCAAATTTTCCTATTTTCCTTTTTCTCCATAGACTGCTGTATCTCAAGACTCATGTGTACTAAACCATATATCAACGTGTTTAGTGTCTCAAACTATCAAAAGTTGTTTCTTATTATTTCATGATATGATTTTCAGTCAGAGTAGCCAAGCTGCAGGTCCCTTAACATCACCATTGGGAGAGGCGCAGCTGCTGCAGTGCCAAGTAAGGAGGCCCTGGATTGTTTGCCAACGTGCAGGCAGCCCATTGAGAATTGACGAAGAGCCGCTCTTCAAACTAAACTCTCACCAAACTCTCACAATGGGGCATATTATCAAGAAACTGCGTTAAAATTATCGCTGATTTAGCGGCAGAAAACTGCCACTAAAGCGGCGATAATGAGCTTGATAATATGCCCTTGAGAATTCCCATAGAAGCCCATGTTCTGGTGTCAACATGGGCTTCTATGGGAATTCTCTGCGGCATATTATCAAGCCCATTATCGCCGCTTTAGCAGCAGTTTTCTGCCGCTAAAGTGGCGATAATTTTAACGCAGTGCTTGATTATATGCTCCTATATGTCCTGTTTCTCCCTAGCAAATCTTCTTGTAGTTCACTGTCTCCTTTTTCTCCACAAATCTAAGTTTTCCATTGTTTGTGTCTCCCCATAACCATATCTTTTCATGCCAAAGTCAAGATGAGACAAAGTAGGAACTGCTCAGCCATATGGGTTTAGCAAAGCAAGAAGGTTGGGTACTATGCCAAAATGTATACTTTGAAAGGTGTTTTGTTTCCTCTTACAGTATTGAGCAGAAGGAGTCATCAGCCCCAGAACCATTGTACCCTTTCTCAGTTGCAGTGGAACTGCAGGTCCTTCAACATGCACTGACATAGCAAGGCTGACTGATATGAGAAGACATCCCTGATGGCTTCTGATGAAACTTTGTAAGAAGCACAGCCACAAATGAACAATGTATTTAACATAGTAATTCAAAAACTGCTGATGAAGCCTGATGGCCTTAATGGCTCGAGTGAAACACATTTTGGTTACTTACACATTCAATTAAAAGCCAGCGTTCAACATTTAATGTGGATGTTTATGTGAAATTAATGAGTAATAGACAATTTATTAATGGAATGACTGTTTTGCTATTTCCCCCGTTTTCCCTTTTTCTGCATTCCCATCTTCTCTAACACAAACAGGGCTAAGACTTTTAGACAATTGAGCAACTGGTAGATAATCTAATCTGTGCAGTCCATCACTCTGGTCCTGGCAGCTAGGAGTGCGCATTCATTTCAGAAATGAGAGCACTAGCTAACCACCCTCATTGAGGTATGTTTCCTTTTTCGTGAGGTGGAGCAACAGTATGGCAGCTCCGCCCCAAGGTACGATTATGAGGTATCTGAACCCCATTGCCTGTTGTATGAGGTCTGTTGGATACTTCTCAGCCTCAGGTTTTTCTGCTGTAACTCTCCACTGAGCAACAACACCTCTACTTGTGTATATTAAGACTGCGATTTCTACACTAGACAAGATAACCATTATCTGTTCTTTTAAGAAGTCCTCACTTACAGGGACAACCTGAATAGTTGTGGTAACCTTAGATTTAAAAAAGTTATTCCATGGTACTGGACAAAAATTTAACAAATGTGATCTATATTCAATAATTAATGTAAAGTCTGGTAGACATATTCTGACCTAAACAATTAACTTATTATTACTTCCCATATTACACACATATTGATCTGATCCTTACTTTCCCTTAGACGAACCATAAGAGTGGAACACTTGCTCACCTGGGCACACTTCCTGTCACTTAGTATTACTAAAGTCCATTTGGATATCTGGAACTATCACGTTTGTTCTTAGACAAGACTTGGTTTTCGTGGTTCAAAGCCACCAACTGTGTAATCCAGACAATGCAGCACTACCTTTAGCTGTCTTGTGGCTTGCTCTGAAAGTGGAAAAACTAAACGATGAACCATTTATGATTTGTTTAATGAATGTAATGATATTTGATGAAGATGAAGAGTTAGCGGGCTTTTTCTTTTTACCGATAATTGCATTAGATGGTTCAATTAAAGATTTGTAAGTATAAGCAGGGCAAGTAGGGGATTTTCAAGAATTATCATGACTAGCAGACAGAACAAACGTAATCTCAGGAGATGACCCAGTGGCACTCCTCTTTTTGACTGACACATTACTCTATTAACTAAATGGAATGTTTTTATTCTTATTAATTGACTCGTCATTGTTATTGTAGTGTTTATCGGTAGTATGTTTCAACCATGCAGGTTTTGAATGTGCGATGTCTGAAGAAGGAAAGAGTCATAGAATTATGTTTCACATATCAAATGCTCTACCGACTAAGAGACCTGTAAATGGTGAAATGTGTACTAAAGTCCAATAAAACATCACAGTTAGAGGAGAAGTCGTTAAGGTAAATCAAAAGATGGGTTGGAAGGGCAATTATAGTGTACAGAAGAATACAATAATATGATCTACATATTCTATGCCATTGCTTAACATATGGTCACTTCTCAGTGATCTTTTCTATGAGTAATTTGCAAATGTAAAACAAAAAAATTGCTTCTTTTAGCATATTGTTCTTAAACCTTCCAGATTTTCTGACTTTATAAATTCTTTTAGAATTTGAGACTTATCATGGGTAAGTACTCAGAATATATAAGCATTTGTAGCTTGGTTATATGTCCATTTATTTGGAGCTTATCACTGCAAGTGCTTACCCTTAGTGATCTATGTTATTTAAAAATTTCAATTGCACAAGGAAACAAGCATTGGCATAGCCAATAGGTCTCACTTTTGGGACCTCATAAGTATTTAGTTATGCAGCACAATATCCTTGGTGCAACAACATAAACTGTTGCATGGCTTAACA
The DNA here is from genome assembly GCF_964204655.1 of Triturus cristatus. Taxonomy (NCBI): domain Eukaryota; kingdom Metazoa; phylum Chordata; class Amphibia; order Caudata; family Salamandridae; genus Triturus; species Triturus cristatus. The sequence continues at coordinate 850,608,825 of NC_140590.1, forward strand.
CTTATAAGGTTCCAAAGGCGAGACCTATTGGCTATGCCAATGCTTGTTTTATTAGGGTTTACGCTGCTAAACTAGTCTTTTTGAAACCAATGCAGGGTGCCTGGTGAGTGTTCAGTTTAAGGAGGAAGATTTATTTCTGCATGCAACCCCTTCGCATTTTGTTATCATGGAAAGGCTGGGTGCTGTGCCGACTCCATGTTGTTTTTAGGTTGATAGGTTAAAGTCAGTAATACATGAAGCACAAGTAGCTGGAGCCTCACCAGGACAAAGTGAAGGGTATGGATATATCACCAGTGTGTGTATGATTGGGGAAAGAAGTAATCGCATGCATGGGTAATCATGCTATACCATAACAAATAAATATGTAGAAAATACAAAGAAATGTGCACCATGGTCAAGAAGATATGGGCCCACTATCACGACACCAAGGCAAAAGAAAAACAAAGAAAGACGAAGACCCAAGTGCAATAACGTTACTTGTAATGAGGACACCAATAGTCTTAAAAGAAGACAAAGATCTATATACACACCTACTAGATGGAAACAGAGATTAAGTCATGGTCATGATTCTTATGGCTGAGATGAGTCCGGGACTAGAGAGTAGTCCCTAGTCAAGTGTGGATTCTAAGGATAAAGGGCAAAACATAAGGCTGATGCGAAAGAGCCTACCATAAAGTACAGAAGTCTCAAAAATGGCTAGATGTCTGGAGAAGATAGAGAATTAAAATAGGCTACATTGTAGGATACGCACGGCCCTAGGGTTAATAAATAAGTGTGAATGGTTTAAAAGAAGCTGATGTGAGTGATGAGAGATACCGGTGAAACACATAAGCATGTATTTAATAAAAGAACGCTTACCTTTAAGGTGAAGCAAGATAGAGTACACTATGGAAAGGTACATAAAATCCCAAGTAGCACCGGATTAGGGATGGACTAATGGGTCTGTAACAATAAAGAATGAAAAATTGAACCGCAAAGATAACAGAAAAATTGCTAAAAGAGTACAAAACAAACATGGGCAGGGTCTTACCCGGTTGTCTCAGATGAGACGCAGTCACTAAGGGCTATCGAGAGAGAGTGCTATGAGAGAACTGTGCACTCTGCGGGTCGGGAGGGTACTGCCCACTAGAAAGAAATTTCTTAAAGAAAAAATGGACACAAACCACCAAAGGAGAAAAATTAAGAAACATGAACGCAAATCTGAAGGTGGAAATGACTACAAGGTTAGGACAAAATGTACTTGTATTTCTCGACCAAGTCACAAACTCTGGGTCCATAAAGGAAGCCGAACATCCACCATGTAGTCGGTAATCACATGAGCCAAGGACGCTCAATAAGTAAGCAGGAATGCACGGATGGTAAGCGGTAGATAGCACTCACCTGTGAAGTGATTAGCACATGTAACGTGTAAACAGATGAAGCCATCACACTATGGACGCCATATTAATCATGCAAATAGGAAAGTGGCCGCCATATGTAAATGTACAACCAAAAAGAATAAGCTAATCAGTTGATGAACTGAGCAAATTCGAAAATAACGCATACTAAAGGGCATAGTGAAACCCATAAGTAAAAAGTACCACAGGAGAGAATAAAATATATACGGCCGACTGGATATGGCCGAAACGAATAAACATGCTAAAGCAGAGTAAGGAAAATCGTACATACAATGAATCCCAATATAGGGAAAATAACCGGCTGAGTACATACAGAACGTATCAACTGGAAGGCCGTGTTAAATATAACCAATAAGGAGGCAGACCCGGAGTGGTGGTGTAGGGAAGATAACCGGCTAACTACCAAGGGAACGGGATCACTGCGGCAACGTATTGTACATTGCTGGTTTAAAGTTAAACTCAAAATGGTACAAGTGGCGGGGGGATAAAGATGGAAAAAATGGGGAATGAGTGAACTACCTCTGCCAACAGGAAAGGATAGTGAGAATGATGGAAATAAGACAGAAATGGGGTCGGTGAAAATGTAGCAATGAACGGCGTGAGGGGATAATACTTAAACGAGAAAAACGGGAAAAACAAAAGAAAAGCCCGGGAATGGTGCGCACGCACGCGCGCTCTAAAACAAATTTTTAAAAAAGCATGGCGAACTAACAACCATTGACAAAGCCAATAGTCCTGGCTTGTAGGTGTAATGTTACTTATGTGGAGGCAATAACAGAAGCAACGAAATACCAGTCGGGCGGATTTTCAGTTTGTGTTTTAAGCCACGCCTTTGATTAGATCGGCCACGCCCCATAGAGTGACCTTCCAGCGTTCTCATCCCACTTACAGCCCTGGTTACACAGGTAGCTGAAATTTAAATTTACAAACTTTATACTTTCCAAAGGTTGCAATGATTTGTTAAGTAGCATTTTCCAGCAAAATCTCCTTTTTTGCCAAACTAATTTTTCAGGATTTTCTTTACCACGTTTTATTTAAAAACGTGCTGCATTAGTAATGTTTGTAAAGTGGCCCCTCCCAATCCAACGTCTACTGCGAGTTTTGCATCTAAAATCCCTGAATCTAATGGAATGAATGAATAATCAGAGATTTCCCGCTCTCTGGTTGCCGAAAGAAGTGCTGGTTCATTCCAGTCGGAACCCGGAAATTTTCATGGCTGAACTATTACTAACTTAATGAACCTTTCCGGTGAATTATTTGCAGTTTTTAACATCAGTGGGAGTTGGGTTATGCAGTTGCTTCAGTGGTTATGAGCGTTTCTTCATGTCCTAGAATGAGCCACAACTAATGTGATTTCTGGGGTCTTGGCTTTTAATTAGTAATGCATAGGCACCGCGCGGACTGTGACTCAGACAGGCAAGTGCTCTGCCAGCCAGAGGCCACTTGCGACGCTTGGGGATCCTTGAAGTAGGACACTGGAGGCCAGCTTAGGATCCGTGAGTCAGGAGAGCTGTTGGTGGGTCAGTGCTGCCACCGCTGGCTTATCTGCAGAGAATGCCACCAATCACTAGTTTTGTGTGGGCGAGATACCGAAGACTATCACCGACCTGAATTAAAGGATGCGGACTAGAAAATGACATAAAATAATCTCACTTTGAACGATTAAAACTGCGACAAGTAAACTGCAATTCTTTCAGGGACATCAACGGAATCAGCGCATTGAAATAAATTGGCTGTAGAAAGAAACTCCATAACACACTGACCCAAAAAAATCTTACATTTAAAAAAAACAAGCATGCGCACCTCGCGCTTGTTAAACATAGAAAAGAAAGGCAAGCAACAGCCATGTTTAACAAGTGCGCGCGCCTCGCGCTTGTTAAACATAGAAAAGAAAGGCAAGCAACAGCCATGTTTAACAAGCGCGCGCGCCTCGCACTCCAAGTTAAAAAAAAAAGAAAAAAGGAGGCACGTCTGGTGTGTGGTGTGCGCGCACCATGACAAGAGAAGAAAGCCAGATGGCATCTCTGCTCGTCATTGTGCGCATAACCGCACGCTTTATGCCACCCAAAAAGCTGTGGTCTGGCTTTTTAAAGCCCACTCACTAAATGTCTCGGCAGAGGAGCACATGTGCTGGCTCAGGCGAGACCTAAAAAAGTGTTTTAGTTTATTACAACAATTTAAAAGTAAAAGTAAGATACTTATACTGGTCATATGAGTGACGCGTATCGCAAATTATTTCTGTACTACAAAATGCAGAAAGCATCTAGGTCACATAAACGACTTAGTTGTAAGCAAAGCAGATACCGAACATTACCTTCCATTCCTTCCGAGGCTCTTGTTTAGAAGCAAGGCAGGAGCATAAAAGAACAAGGTGTAAACGCATCAAAGATGTGTATCATTAAAATTAAGTTTTAGGGCCTCTTTTGGCACAAGTAAATGTTCTTCCTCCATTTTCTAAATGTCTTATTTTAGTGATATGTTAGTTTTTTTTTTTTTTAAGATGTTTCTTGTGACTGTTTTATTTTCTGTTGACAGTTACACATTGTTTTTTACTCTTTGATTTAGATATGTGCCGCGGGGATGTTTGGATCACCTTTACTCAGGTCAAATTCCTTCCTATTCATACCAAATGAGCACACTAATGTTAAGTGCTGTAACAGCAGAACGTGCTGTGTATTTTCGAATGACAAACCATTTTTAAAGGGACAGAGACTGAATAGCAAAAATGATAATTATTTTGTTTGCTGCAAGCATTGTATCTGGATACAAATTTACATCTGCTATAAAAATAAATTCAGACAATATGGTGGAAGCAAGGACATGTTGGATATTTTTATGTCTACTGCTTAGTGCCGGTCTCTACTCCAATTTACAACACCAATTTCATTTGATTCCAGGCCAGCTGGACGTTTTTTTCCAGGTGCTGCTTTACCATAGACAACTATACATTTACATTTACGCACTGATGTTCCAAGTCATCTACTAACCTTCATGGTATTGCTATTTTTTCTAGTTTACTATGTTTTGAAAAACAGATCCAAATAAGATTGTCTTGCTCTTTTGATGAGCCTGTGGACACAACCTGGCTCACAGGGAATGATATAATTGTGTGCTGTGCTTACATGTGACTGATAAAATGCAAACTGATTTCTGCTGTGGCAGGAATGTATAGACACTGATATCAGTGGTGTTGCAACTGGGATTGCTGCAGAAACAGGCAGAAGAAGGGGACATTGTCCACTTGTTTTCACTTGCGCGTCAGCTCTCTCCATCGTATACCATTCTATTCCGTCCCGGATCCACCTGTGGTACTTTCTGGCATCATTCTCTGAACTGGGTAGAGAGCATAGACCTGCAGAGTTGATCTAACATACCAGTGTAGATGTTGAGGATCCACTTCTTATATTATCTGACATCATCCTAAGGTGGGCTGAGATCCGTACAGTGGATACATCAGGATCGGGGATAGGAAATAATGTCACAGATGTGGACCTGGGAAATCAATTATTTACTTATTGATCCTGGCAAATCCAAGTCCTTGAGAAAATCCATGCTGCATCTGAACTCTTTTCATATCATCTCTATCTGTTCGATAAGCCAATGAGCCAGATTCCTGTCCTTGTTATATTTCTTCTCCTAGCTACCTGTGTAGCATATTGAAATGTTGCCAGTAAGATGTGGACAAGTGTGCCCGTCTTTTTTCTATATATATATATATATATATAAGAAAACAATGGCAAACATTTTGTGACATATGGTCATAATCTCGGAAGTCTTAATTTTCTTTGTTATAGGTCCAAATTTAGCATTTTCATGAAATCTACAAAATGTGACATGTAAACGTACCTGCCATCAGACACTGCACACACAAGGCCACTGGCATTATTACTGAAACCAACAGTCAAAGGTCTTCACAAATGTATTAATGCCTGCCCCTTCACAACAAATATATACGGAAACTCAGAGGCAACATTTTGGCCAACTTTGTATGAATGGATACAAAGGTTGGGTTTGGGAAAGTTGTCTCCCTGTGTGTATCTTTATATGGTCTTTCTACAACCAACTGAAAATAGTAGCACACACTATAATCACCTTCTACTTGGAGAGACACACACAAGCTACCCTTAGAAATAAGGTTTTAATTTAAAATCTGCTTCCTTCCATACAAACTCATCCATCAGAAAATCTACCATATCATCCAATCCCCTTACCACCTCAGTTAAACAACACGGGGGCATATTCTCAAGAATGTGTGATAAGTACTGCAAAAGTAGCTTAACGCAACTCTTCACATCGCAGTCTATCCCCGGAAAATAACTCTGTGTTAACGTGGTATTCTCAACACGGCGGTACCATGCGATAGACCCACGATAACGAATGAACGCATTAAAATGAACGCGATGCCGCAAAAACGCGAAACACAAACACGAAAATAGTAGCGATGAAGCCAATCGCGATACAAAAATCTGCAAAAACCAGCCACAGGCCTGCAATTCCCACAGATCATGCGGGAAAATGCACTATAAAAGTAGAAAAAAAATACATATAAAAGCCAAACTACAGCGAAGCACAATGGAGGTACCCGGAGCAAGTGCAGAGGACAACCAGAACCCCACAAGCCCCCCGGAGGACCAGCCTGGGACTACGGGGTCAGGGAAGGGCAAGCACAAGAAAAGTAGGAAGAAGCGTTTCCGTCCGCAGGAAAACAGCATCCTGATAAAGGAGGTGGTAGAACACCATCAACTACTGTTCGTCACCTCCACTGTGTCACTGGCAACTAAAAATGGAATATGGAAGACCATCGTGGACAAGGTGAATGCAGTTGGTGTGCTTAAGAGGACAATGAAAGAGGTCAAGAGGCGCTGGAATGATGTGGAGCGCAAAACCAGGCAGAAACTAGCAAACAACCAGAAGGCAGCAATGCAAACTGGAGGTGGGAGTCCAGCGCCACAGGAGGAGCAGGACGAGATGGAGGAAATGGTGTCTACAGTCATAAGTGGGGAGATGGTGGCAGGAGCTGGGGGACCGGAAACAGCTCAACATGACCGGACTCAACAGCAACAGGGTGAGTAAGGACCAGGGACTGTGGGGACGGGGGGAGATGGGCACAATGGCACACATGCACAAGTAAGCATAGCACATCTGTGGACAAACCATGCCCCAGACCCCCAACTCCCACCAAGAGACCAATGCACCCAAGTATGCAACATCTCAACACTGTAAGATAAGCACTCCGCATGCAAGGGATAAAGGGCAGCCAAATCAGAGCTGCTGTGGCGACTCCCCCAAAATGCGGCACACACACATTACATGCAGAGCACATCAACATTGACAACGATGTGGTACAAACCGCAACACGTCCACAACAGAACAGAGAACACAACTGGTGCAGCTTGTGTGTAGAAACTTGCCAATCACATATGGCATTGCAGAGAAACGTGAGTTGACAATGTACAAGTACAAACACACATCCGTGATGTTGTCGAATTGTCCACTGTCCCGCATTAAATAGGCAGCTCCCCCAAACACTCACAATGTACACTGTCATGCAGTCTGAATGTAAACATGTACAATGCGTGAACATACATGTGAACACCATGTTAAACTGCATCTCCCCTTCACATTGCTGGGGAAAATCCAACACCTCCTGCAGAGCAGGCCGAACCTCTCTTCTCTGATGACGAAGAGGACCACCACACCTTTGACTCTGATGCCCTCCGACAGCTCATGGAGAGCCTCTGCAGCCCATTTCCAGGAGCAGGGCAGCCTAGCTGCTACGAGGAGAACCCACTCCCTGCACAGAACGCACAGCAGGCAGCACCCACCACCACGGCTGCCTCCCAGGACCCCCACGACGAACAGATGGCCTTCCAATGCCGTGTTTTGGGGTGCCAGAAGAAGCTGGCTGAACAGGTGCAGGTGGGGTTTGACCGCATGGCAGACAAACTATACGCCATACGTGGGTGTCTAAGTCCCATCAGGGACCACTCACAGTCCCTAACGGACACCCACAGTCTGCTTCATGCTCTCCAATGAACCATGGCTGACATCGCCAGAGTCCTGACTCTGAGACAAGAACAACTGTCTAGTCAGTGTGGCCCCAGCGAGCTTGCCCAGGAGTTGGGACTCATGCGGAGGCTCATGGAGAACATGGAGCGGACGCGGGTGGAAAGAACGTCTGCCACGGCTGCACATCAGCGAGAGGTTGCTGGGTCCCTCAATGCACTAAAGACCATCCTCATGGCATTGCTACCACAAGACCTGGTGCTGATGCATGCTGCTGCAACCTCTCCATCCACATCTCCGGCCCCTGATGTGTCAGTGCCACACAGTGCGGCATACATTCCACCTCCGGCTCTTGAGGTGTCACTGCCACACAGTGCTGGTGACAGAACACCACCACCAATATGTGAGGCACATGCAACAGCAGAGGATGAAGATGCGGATGAATCTGCCTCCATGGTCAGGAGGACGCAGTAGCATCCATCTCCACCATATGGCCTGTTTCTGCTTGGTCCTGCCCTCTGCATCATTACCTTCCACTGTCTACCGATGCACTCTGCGACATTCACCTTGGACCACGACGTGGACTGCCATATTCTGTTTGGTCACCAATGACACAGCTATCAGACTGTGGACGGAACTCCTCCTCTTCTGATGTACCTGTCATTCCCTGAAGGACTCTGGTTGGCCCTCAACGGGCAAAATGTGTAAGGTGGGGTTTGCATGGCCCTGTACTGCTCCAGCTTCAAAACTCCACTGAATGTGCAATAAACATTCATGTTCACACAGATGTGTCATGTCTATGATCTTTCAAGTGTGGAAGTATGGATGTATGTATGGTCAGTGATTCCCGTTTACGTCCATGTTGCTCATGTTATGGGACTTGGGTCACAGGGTGACTCATTGCCGATTGCAGTCTGGGTGGTGCAGACACTACAACGGAGACACATGCATTAGTTACTTCCTTGTACAGCCCAGGACGGAACCACGCCCAGAGCCCCGGGGTCATTGTTCACACCCTTATGCTGGACTGGGATATGCCAGCCAGCCCACTTCACTTACGCTCATGGTGGGGGGGGACAACGCTACATGTCCAAAGTCTTCCCTGTAGGGATCTGCAGTTCACAGGTCTAGTTGTCAGCATGCAACAGCCACTCCCTCACAGCTGGTTTACACCCACACAACCATCCAGCACAGCCATCACAGGACATGTGATCCTGCCAATATAAAGGGCCTGGTGCACGTGCTGGACACCATTTCCACTCTCTAACTGGGTGTCTCCGTGTGGGTACCATTTATGCATGAGGGCCTAGGGCCCTGCCATCTCACATTGCTCAGTGCCAGGGGCGACATGATGGCGTCCGCACCACGGGATTCAATCATGAAAGGTCCATGGCTTGCGATGCACAGACTTGGTGGCACCAGATACACTGCGGCAGGCACAGGCACACCGCCACGGGACGGTGTCTTATTACAGTGCACTGGGGTGGGGGCACCTAAAGTGTTGACTGTGTGTGCAGCCAGGCATTCCGGAATGGTAGGATTAGTGTGGGCCCTGCTGGACCGCAGTGTAGGCCTGAGCCAGCGGGCAGTGCAGGCCTTCCGCCACGTGACGTTGCCTCACGGTTCACAGAGTTAATGGCACCTCAAGAGCTGAGCGGGTGTGCAGCCTGCAATGAGTCCGTGTGCACTGATGTGATCTCTGCCATTGCAAAATCAAGACCCAGAATCAAGTGTGTAACCCGGTGGCCCATGGAGCGGGGCTGCATGATGTGGAGGGTGCCATGGTCGCGGGCTCCGGACTTGGAGCTAGCACCGGCACGTGGTGGGCCCTCTTGGAGACACGCCGGTGCAGAAGGTGAGCAGTGAGGCCTGGTTGCGCAGGGGCGGGCAAACACCGCTGGGTGGTGGGAGGGGCTGGAGTGCAGCAGCCTGTGTGTGCAGGGGCGGGGAAGCGATGCTGGCGTGTGCAACTGTATGGATTCTGCCATTCATGTCTCTGGCAACTGTTTCAGATAAGGGACGGGGGACTGCAGTGTATACCGGCACGTGGTTGCAGACACACCGGTGGCAGCAGGTGAGCAGTGAAGCCTGGGTCCGCAGTGTCGGCACTCTCTCTCCCTCTCTCCCTCTCTCTCTCTCTTTCTCTTTTTCTCCCTCTCTCTCTCTCTCTCTCTCTCTCTTTATCTCTATCTCTCTTTCGCTATCTTTCTCTGTACTTTGATGAGCGCATGACACACCTTCTTATCTAGATTTTTGTCTTGCAGGCTGTGACTTACAGAATGTCCTGAGATGACCCGCCATGACTCTTCGGAATTGTTGTTTTGGGTTTATTCTGTAATAAAAAAATTATTTGGATTTTCTAAGATGAATGTATGATTCTCATTTTTCTGTCCACACATGTATGTTAGGTGTTTTGATTGTGTGATAGGCCTGGGCCAAAATTCCGTTCCGTTCGCGGAAATTGCGATAATTTGGCATTTTCGCGTTCCGTGGAAAGCGCGAAAATGTCAAACTTTTCACATTCCGCAGCTTAGCGATAATTTGTTTCTTGCTCGCGCTGTAAAATAATATATTCTTGCGTGCGCGCGATCGCCTTACCTGAATCCCCGCGTTCGCCGACAAGTTTTCCCGATCCGGTCGCGTTCTCCACAAGATGTTGGATTGTTGGTAGCCATTTGCGCTGTATCGCGACAGTTCGCGCCCGCAGCAACGTCATGCGTCGCGCGATCACGTCTTTCTTCTCGCATGCACCGCGAGACAAGTGACAACAAGATGGCCGCGCCCGCGAGCAACCGCATGGGTAAGTTGGCGAGCCGCGACCACGCAGAAAATACCGCGAACGGGCAGGAAAAAAACTTCCGCATCTTCGTGATATTTCCGCGTGTTTGCGGAGATTTTTAACATTTTTGCGATCATTTGCAAAAGTGAATTTCGCAAATTCCGCCCACCCCTATTGTGTGACTTCATGCAAATTGTTTTGTTCGGGATTTCGTAGAGTTGATGTGCAATATATTTCTCCAAAGGGGGGGTGGTGCCCGGGGTATGGCCCGGGGAGAAGGGTTGTGGGGTCCTGGGGGTGTGGGCAGTGGATGTTTTTGCCCTATTGGGGCTCCGGGCTGCATATACAGTTGCTCCAGGGCATCTGTTGTTCTTCATGTGTGGCTCTGGGCTGTGCTCCCTTATCTAGTGCCGGTTGTCCTCCGACTTTACATCAGGTAAGAGCAGGTACTAAAAAACCTGCAGCTAACGTGCCTTATCACATGTTTTGTGGTCTTATCACCATCTGGCTGGTCGTTGAGATTGTTGCGGAGTGGTGTTGTCGCAGCTTTTGGCACGGGAACACCTACTCTGCATCTCATTAGCATTAATTGCCGGGGTCATCTGTGGCGATGTTTTTTGCGACTGCTATCACAGGTAAACTGGTGATATGGGCTGTTAGCACCAGCTTGTGAATGGGGTGGTAAATTTATTGCGACTTTGGCTGCGATAAAGTGCCGATAACTCGGCGATAGATCCTTGAGAATATTCCCCACGGTCTGAGGAACAAAGGTCCACTAAAGCTACATTAATCAACACATCCAGCACAGCAACCAGCGTTCGAAACTCTCTGGCCTCACACCCTAACTGCTCAACTGACGCTCTCAGCCTACAGGAAACTGTTCTTAACACATTCTTTGCACCCACATTTAGGCGATCATAACTCAAAGAAGATTGCAAATGTGCTTAAACGTTTAACTTTCCTCTTGCTCAGCTGTAAACAATTACTGCAATTATTTTAATATGAATATATTAAAGGTATTTGTAGAGCATGAGTCTAGTTAGAACAAAATGTTAATGATTTAAGATTAATCACAGTAAGGCATGATGCTTGTGGATAGTGAATCCTCTTGTTTGTAAAGCAGAGTCGTAGCTAGAGCTTGTGGCGCCCGGGGCTATCCCTCAGATTGCCGCCCCTGGGGAGGGGGTGTTGCTGGGGAAAAAGGACGGCGAGCACTAGAAAGAGGTCCGAGAGACACGTAGTATCGCCGCTAAGTTACCACAATCATGCAAGTTACATGCACATACATGACACAGTCCAAGGCTACACAGTTGAATACACCGGTGACTGGCAGTGACTGGCAGTACAAAAGAGAACACACAGACTGCATGATCTATCTGGGGACTCAGAACAACCACATGTGACATCCATCAGAGAGCTGTGTGAATAATTACCTGGTAATCCCCTCAGCACAATGCAAACATGCACATACATGACACTGTTCAGGAATCCATCTACAGCTGACATTAAATTACCATTCATCCTGGTTCCCCCATTAAAACAGTGCACTTTGTGATCTGCATGGTACATGTTCTTTGCAGCAGGCACATTAACCCTCTGTGCTACCTTTCCAGGAGTCAACCCTTCCACTAGACAAAACTCCGATCTCTCTCTAGGAAGAACATTAATCACCGAAGTTATCATGACATTTTTATTGTTTATGAAAATTGCTGCAGGCCAGGAAGGAGGCAGCAAGTTTTTTTTAACCCATAATATACTTAAAAACACTACGCACCCACCCGAAATAGGTATCCAGTGTGGTCACACCGTTCGCATCGCCCTAACCTGCTCAAGGTTCATGTGACCTCAATGACAGAGTCACAGCGACTGGATCACTGTTGCTCTAGGGTGTGCTGCTTCGTAGGCCTGCCCGCAAGACTGGAGATGAACTTCAGTATGGATTGTGGTGGACAGGCCTTCAAGGTTAACCCACAATTGACACCACAAGGGTACACCTGCTTGTGCTAAGACAGCAAGCCTTCTAAGGTCTAGTGGGGCCTTCTAAGGTCTTGCATGGGATTGTGCTCCCTCAGTAGAGTGGTCTGGTGGACTGGTCATGAAGGCTGAACCCGGTTCCCCAGTTCCAAATTCGACAGCTCTGGCCATAGTGCCACATCCTCTCCCCCACTGAACACCATACTTCCTCACTGAGAGAAACTCGCACTGCCTTCAGCTATAACCTAATTGTGCCCGCTATAAACACTTGGATGTGGTTCAATTCAAATTATTCACTTGATAAGAGTAATATGCTGCCTAAAATAAAAAGTAAAAGCAACCACTCATAGGGAATGCAAGATTAAGTAAAGCATGTGAAATGTAAGCAGAAACAACATGGTTACCTTAACGATCTCTCACTCACTATTCAGAAATCAGCGAGTGGTTTTACCTGAAAGGTTAAGGACATGACTAGAGGGCCCTGAAGGGAACCGTTTCAATGTCCATTGCTTAGATCCTTACAAAACGTAAGCAGTATGGTTTGAAAAGACCACATCCATAAACACAGAGCCATGGTACCCATTTTGTTTTCCAATCCACCCATCAACCAGGTATTGCAGTACCTCCAGGAATGGTACACTTTCCCACCTGGGAACAACAATGCTGTTCAAAGAAAGACAAGTAAACAAAAGTAGCGCTTCACTGGCAAACACTGTAAAGTGATGCTGATGTATTTGGATGTAAATAAAACCAATCTGGCCACTTTGCAACCACTCTGTCTTGCTTTATTTAGTTATGTATTTATTTTTCATATTTAAAACCTTCTATTTCTCTCCATCCCGCTGCACTTTGGTATAGAAAAATGTCAGAAAAAGGGCATTTCCCGCAAGAGTGTTTTTCTTTTTTGGATCCATTTCACAGGGAAGCAACTAAATGAAAGAAGGAAAGAGAGGTTGTGAACCGTTTCTTGAAGTCAGGGTTTTCAGTAAGTGAGGAGTAAGACAGAAAGAGAGGGAATAATAGGAAGAGAAGGGGGGGGGACAGCTGCTAGCACAAAAAAGAGGACATTGCCCGAGTCCTATTCCTTCTCTGCCCGTCCACAAAAGCAAGCCGAGCCTTATCTGAATGCCTTTGTCCTCCCCAAATATAGTGCCGCCTGGGGCGAACCACCCCCACCGCCCCATCCTAGCTACGCCACTGTTGTAAAGGTAATGTATTGGTAGGTCGTCAGCTCATTCTTGAATAGCAGAAAGTTTGGGACGGTTCTGCTGAAGATGAGGGTGTTGTTCCAGATCCTGGAAGCATAGATGGAGGAGGCTTGTCTTCTCTTTTTCTCTGTTCTTCCAGTTTTTTTGTTCTCATTCTGGTGATGTTCTGGCTTCTGGTGCAACATTGTTCACCAAAAATAGTTTAACTTTCAGGTTTGGGAGGATGTTGATTCTCTTGGTTCTGACGACTCTGTAAACCAGTTAGCTAATCTTGAAGATGAAGCAGGCTTGGAGGAGGAACAACTGTATTTCCATCGGTTTTAAAGTGATGCTCTTGAACTTCTAATGCCGCTAATGCATCTGATGCTATTCAAGGGAGTCAATAGTGTGTCAGGAAAAGAGCGAAGTAGTGAGCTCCCTCCTTGTTTTTCTAGATGTAGATGAGGAAGAAGATTTCAACAGTAATGGCCAATGGAGGGCCTTCATGATAGGAAGGATGTTTCTTGACTACAGGGCTCAGTGTGGAGACAGGATGCCAGTGAGGAGGTGTTGCCACCATCTAGGAGGGGTGTGAAAAGCTCTTTTGTGAAACATGAATTAGCTAAAACTTCCAGGGGCATATTCTCAAGGATCCATTGCAGAGTTAATAACACTTTAGCGCAGATAAAGTTGCGATAAATTCATCGCCCCATTCACAAGCTGGTGCGAACAGCCCATAAAACCAGTTTGCCTGCTATAGCAGCCTCAAAATACATAGCCACAGATGACCCCATCAACTATCGCTAATGATATGCAGATTAGGCATTTCTGTGCAAAAGTCACAACAACAGCACTCCACAACATTCTCAACGACCAGCCAGATCACCGATAAGAACACAAAACATGCGATAAGGCGCGTTAGCTGCAGGAAATTTACACCTGCTCTTACCTAGTGTAAAGTCGGACAACAACCAGCACCAGACAAGGAAGCACAGCCCAGAGCCACACCTGAAGAACAACAGATGCCATGGAGCTACTGATCATGCAGCCCAGAGCCCCAATAGGGCAACAACACCCACTGCCACCACCCCCAGCGGACCCTCAGAAAACGCACCAACCTCACAGACCCAACACCAGAGAATGTTATTGCCCACTACAGGTTCAAAAGGACAACCATCCTCCGCATCCTGACCATCATTGCCCACAGGCCGACGGTACTAACACAGCGGACATCCAAAATCCCACCTCAGACAAAGCTACTGGCTGTGCTGCATCTGTTGGCCTCTGGTACCTTCCAAATAACAACCGCCAGAGTCGGAGGAGACTCACAGCCAGCCCTATCCAAGTTCATCACAACTGTCCTGGATGCCATCATCAGCTTGGTACCCCAGTACCTATACCACCCTACACTGCACAGGAAGAGCTGTTGACCAAGCAAGGCGTCTATGCCATAGCTGGCTTTCAGCACATGTTAGGGGTCAATTGACTACACACATGTCCTACCCGTGCCCCCTGGTGGCACTGCACACAAGTACCTCAACGGAAAGCACACGCATTCCATTAATGTGCAGGCAACAGTTGACCACTGGGGAATCGCCACCAATGTCATCGCCAACTACCCAGGCAGTGTGCATCATTCCACTTCTACCGACAGTCCATCATCAACCAGCGATACCAGGATGGCACCCATGGAAATGCACTGCTCGTTGGTAAGTACCAAATGAACACACCACACACCTCAACTCCACAATCATGCAACTCACAACACTGGGAATGCACACATTACAAACTCACATACAACATGCCCAAGAACATGCCCACCCACCAGGCACAACAGCACAACTTACTGTGGCAACCTGGACCAGCCGTGTACATAAGCCATCAACGGCATGGCACATCAGCCACACAATAGCAGATTGTGGGGAGATGTTGGAACCAGGCATGTGCGAAGTAGGCAAGTGACCCATGAATGAGAAGGTGCACAGTGCCAAGTGTGGTGTGGATGTTATGGCCAGACTGCAGTATGCAGACCACACACATATCCATGACAACATACACCGCTGGTGTATGGAGTGTAGTGAACAGTGGATGCAATCATGTCACCCCAGCCAGTGGGGAAGATCGTGAAAATGTAGCTTGTTACGTCCTCCCCTGTAAGTGTGAGAGGAGTGGGCTGGCCCAGCGTATGGCAGGCCAGCATAGGGGTGTGATTAAAAAGCACGTAGCTCTGGGCGTGGGTCTCTTCTGGAATGCCCAACGTCTCTGCCAGGGCGGCGCCTCTCACCCTGCCACGAGGCCTACGCCGTCGTCGTGAGTAGAGTTGCCTGCGATCCTGTGCGCCTGCGGTACTCCTCGTCACTGGTCCCCAAACCCGTCCTGCCCGCCCCTGCGCACCCAGGCCTCACTGCTCACCTGCTGACACTGGCATGTGTCAAAGAGGGCCCACCACGTGCCTATGCAACATCCAAGTGCGAGGCCTGTGACCTTGGCAACCTGCTCAGACCATCACGGCCTCCTCGAGCAAGGCCCGCAGTTCTCCTTTCTCGTTGACATACTCCACCGGCATACACAGTTGACAAGTAGGTTACACATTTGGAACTGAGTCTTGAAAACACTATGGCAGAGTACATATTCATGGCTGATTTTATGTCACTATACTCCCTTCGATGTGGTGCCACCAAGTCTGTGTATAGCATTCCAACCACAAGTGTCTGTGGGCCCTCGCGGACTACTGCCCTCGGCCTACACTGCGCTCAAGTAGGTCACACATTTGGAACTGAGTCTTGATTTCATCATGGCAGAGTTCATATGATTGCACGCAAGGAGATGTGTAAGAGGAAGACACGTTTCAGTCAGGAGGAAAAAAGGTTCATCGTCACAGAGGTGATCAAGCACTACCAACAACTGCCCTGGTGTCACTAACTCTGTGCATCGCAAGCCGACGACACGTGCTTGTGGGCCCCTGCTGACCGCTGCCTTCGTCCTACACTGTGGTCCAGCAGGCCTCACACCAATCCAATCCAGTCCGTACCAGGCAGGGCAAGTCATAGTCGCTGACTGAACACCCGCTCAGCTCTGGTGCTCCTACCTCCGTCAACCACAAGTCACCCCCACATGCCATTTCAAGATGTGTGTTAGAGTTCCAGGAGGAGCTCGCTGAACAGAGGTTGGCCCGCGCTGACAGCTGCCTCGGGCATACACTGCGGTCGAGTAGGTCACACTTTCAGAACTCAGTCTTGATTCATTAATGGCAGATTTGATATCATTGTACAGGCCTCATCGTAGACTGCATCTCCTTTCAGCTCCGGTGCCACAAAGTCTGTTCCCCGACATCCATGGACACTTTCTTGTCTTACTTTGGTGGCGACTGAGTCTATGGACTGGGAGTTGTCGTCATCATCATGTGGTTGATACTGACTTGGTGGCAAAAACGAGGCAGTAGCATTCCACTCCTCCATTTGCCGCTTCCAGACAGCTTCTACCCTCTGCATCATGCCCTGGAGTACACCTTCCAATGTCCCGCGCAACCCTCCACCACATTCACCTTGGACATCAATGAGGACCCGCTCAGCTCGCGTGGTCCTATCGCACTGCACCGCAAGTCACCGTCCCGTGGCAGTGTGCCTGTGCCGGCCGCAGTGCATCCGGGGCCACTAACTCTGTGCAGCTCAAGTCAGGGACCCTGTCTGCTGAGATATTGGATAGCCTCTGAGACGATGGCCTTGGGTCATCAACGCCATGTGTATGTGGTTCTGCGCTGTCTGCTGCCTCTGGCCTCAACTGTGGTCCACCAGGGCTCACACATCAAATCGAGTCCTGACTGGCCCGGACGTCGCATCACTGCAGGAGGCACACGCCACCACCGCTAGGACCACCTCCAAACGCCAACTGCCAGAGTCAAAAGTGTCTTATTGCCAGACTATCAGAGTTGCTCACACCTGTCGTGGATGCCATCATCTGCCTGATACCCTGCTCAGCACTACAGATGCCACTAACTCAGTGCACCACAGCTCATGGACACTTCTGTATGCTCATTGGGTGACCTCTGTACTTGCTCCGGCTACCACCATGATGCTCCGCAGTTGTCTATGTAATGCTGGTGTTTTCTGTTTCCGTTTTAATAGTGTTCACTGTTGTAGTTGTTGCCAGCACCAACCACTCCTTGCGGGCTGGCTTACACTCACCCCACACACATCCAGTACAGGCGTCACTGTACATGTGACCCTGCCAATAAAGGGGCCAGACGCACGTGCCCGTAGTCAGTCCCACAAACTATCCGCATGTATCTGTGTGGTCATAATGTATGCATGAGAGCCCAGGCCCTACAACATTACATTGTGCTGTGTACAGCGGATGCAAACATGTCCCCGCTGGCAGCGGGTAAGACCTTGGACATGTAGCTTTGTCGTCACCCTCTCAATACGTAAGAGGAGTGGACTGGGCCATGGTACGGAGGTCCGGCGTGGGTGTGTGAATGATAATTCTGGGGCTCTGGACATGGTTCATTACACGACATGTGCAAATGCATGTGTCTCTGTCGCAGTGTGGGTCTCCTTTTTGGGCTGTAGGTGGCCCCGATGGGACTTAGACACCCACGTATGTGGTCCAGTTTGGCTTTCATGAGCTCTGACCCCATCCACACCTGTTCGGCCACCTCTTTTTGGCATTCTGACACCTGGCATTGGAATGCGATGTGTGCCTCGGTGGAGTGTTGGGAGCCAGCCGTGGTGGCGAGTGCTTCCTGCTGTGTGGTCTGTGTAGCGGCTGGGGTCTCCTCTATGTAGCTTGACTGCCCTGCTCCTGGGTGTGGGTTGCCTAAGATGTCCATGAGCTGTTGTAGGGCGTCGGAGGTGTGGTGGTCCTCTCCATCATCACTGATGAGTTGTCTGGTCTGCTGAGCTGGAGGTGTTCTTTGTCCCTCTGCAATGTGAAGGGGAGATGCATGTTGACATTGTGTTGACATGTATGTTGATACATTGTTCTTGTTTACATGCAGACTGTATCACAATGTACATTGTGACTGTTTGGCAGGTTCTGAAATTTGAGGCGGGACAGTGGACACTTGGACTACATGATGGATGTAAGCTTGTACACATACATTTCAGTCTCACAGTTTCCTGCTATGTTAGATGTGATTGGCCTGTTTCTGCGCATGGGCGGACCCAGTTGTGTCCTCTATTCTGCAGTGTTGGTGTTGCACTTTGTACCACATTGTTATGGGATGTGTTGTGATTGCTATGTGTGTGTGCTGCAATGTGCCACGGGGATCAGGGACATGATCCTGGATCATTGTGGGTGTGCAGTGTGCTACACATCGGTGTGCATGTGTGTCATTGTGCCCATCTCCCCCATCCCCCCAGTCCCTGGTCGTTACTCACCCTGTAGATGTTGTGTCAGGTCCTCTCGAGCTGTGTCCGTACTCCCGACTCCTTGCACCGTCTCCACACTGATGACTGTGGCCTCCATTTCCTCCAGCTCCTCCTGTGGTGCAGGACTCCCACCTCCTGTCGCCTTGCTGCCTTCCTTTTGGCAGCGAGTTTGTGCTTCGTTTGGATTTTCACATCATGCCAGCACCTCTTGGCCTCCTCCATTGACCTCTTCGACACTCTGACTGCATTCATGTTTGTCAACTTGGCGTTCAGTTAATGGTAGGGTTCTGTCACCTCCGTGACCCTGATCTGGTTTTCCTGCGGACTGCACCCTGTCTTCCTCTTCCTCTTCTCCTTGCCCTTCCCCGACCCAAGGTTCCTTGCTGTTTGTCTGTGGGGCTAGTGGGGTTCGCGTTGGCCTCTGCACTCGGTCCGGGTGCATCCATGGTGCTACCAGTTTCTTTTTTTCTCCCTTTTTTTTGTTGCTTTTATAGTGCATTTTCCCACATGACGCGTGGGATTTGCAGGCCTGTGGCTGGTTTTTGCTGATTTTTGTATTGCGATTGGCGTCATCGCTACTATTTTCGCGTTAGTGTTTCGCGCTTTTTCGGCGTCACGTTGATTTTAACGCGTTCATTTGACACGTTATCATGGGTCTATCGCATGGTACCGCCATGTTGAGAATACCACGTTAACACAGAGTTATTTACTCTATATAGACTGCGATGTGAAGAGTCGCGTTAAGCTACTTTTGCGGTAGCTATCACACGTTCTTGAGAATATCCCCCCCAGTTTTTAAAATTCATCCGCTGAGTGAAATTGGGCTACTAAAACAACTTAATATCTACTTTGTGCAGTTCTTCATGTCAGAACACGATCCAAGAAGAACCACACAAACTGTCTGCCCTGGTCATAAATCAGGCAATTTGTCTGGTTCGTGTAGTTCTCACTGGACCTCATTTCACCGGTTAGAACCTGTTGGTTCACAGTGTGGTTGCCTTTTTTCTTCTTTTCCGTGGAAGGAAGAAGCGAACTTTGCAGATTTTTGTTGTTATTTTATAGGAATTCTGGCACAACCAAAAACATTTCACACAGCAGAAGATGGAAGACAACTAGGGCTTGCATGATAACTGAGTCTGCTTTCCGACAGTCTCTTTCTGCAGCAACAAAATAATGTGAACTTTGTGCTTTCGGGTCCTCTTCTTTTCAAGCCAGAAGCACTGTGAATGCTGCCGATCCAGAAGCTGATTGAGTCTATCTGTGTGCCTTTATTTCCATATTATGATTATTGACCAAGTGATGATTTATTTGGTCCCTAGCATGATAAAGCATGCTTAGTATCTCACAGTGAACACTTCTTTTGCAGAACACCAGCGACGGCTCCCCCGCTAAGGCGGAGGAGCGTCGCCCCACAGCTTTCAGAGCAGTGCAGAGGAAAAATAAAATGATAATAACTGGACGTTATTATCATTTTATTTTTCCTGTTCCTAGGTGCAAGAAGGGAGGGGCTGGCAAGAAGAGGTGCCAGGGGGCGAAGTGGTGAGCACACTTTTAGTGGGCATGACTGTTTGATAGTTCACTTTGTATTTTCTTTTTTCCTTTTTATGTCTTTGTATTTATTGATGCTTTTATGGTTCTGTGAATCGAATAAAGATGCTTTGATGATGTTGATTATTAGTGCGCCTAATAGCACATGATACAAAAAGTCAAATGATTTGTAGACGTGGCAATAAGTGTATCGTGTGCTACGCACGTTTTGGCGAATAGGGATGCCTTCTTCAGGAAAAGAGCCACAACATTGACTTTGTACCCAAGGGGAGATGGGGAATTCAAGGCCTCAAAATAGGGATGAACTGCTGGTGCAAACTCTGTAGCGTGATCAAAGGAGTCGTCAAGACACAAGAAAAAAAGCTCACTGGAAAAATCCAGGGCAGAATATGTGTGGGCAGCACCAACGCATGGACAATGGATGAATTGAATCAAGTCAAGTAATCTTCGTAATGAGGGTCTCGAATGTGCATCTACACTCCTCATCTAATAAAGTGCATACCTAATTCTGCATCCAATGCATCATTTCAACATTCGACACGTGCTTGTGGGCCCCTGCTGACCGCTGCCTTCGTCCTACACTGTGGTCCAGCAGGCCTCACACCAATCCAATCCAATCCATACCAGGCAGGACACGTCATAGTCGCTGACTGAACACCCGCTCAGCTCTGGTGCTTCTACCTCAGTCAACCACAAGTCACCCCCACATGCCATTTCAACGTTGTGGGTTAGAGTTCCAGGATCCTCGATCATTGTGGGTGTGCAGTGTGCTACACATCGGTGTGCATGTGTGTCATTGTGCCCATCTCCCCCATCCCCCCAGTCCCTGGTCGTTACTCACCCTGTAGATGTTGTGTCAGGTCCTCCCGACTCCTTGCACCGTCTCCACACTGATGACTGTGGCCTCCATTTCCTCCAGCTCCTCCTGTGGTGCAGAACTCTCACCTCCTGTCGCCTTGCTGCCTTCCCGTTGGCAGCGAGTTTGTGCTTCGTTTGGCTTTTCACATCATGCCAGCACCTCTTGGCCTCCTCCATTTACCTCCTCGACACTCTGACTGTATTCATGTTTGTCAACTTGGCGTTCAATTAATGGTAGTGTTCTGTCACCTCCGTGACGCTGATCTGGTTTTCCTGTGGACTGCACCCTGTCTTCCTCTTCCTCTTCTCCTTGCCCTTCCCCGACCCGAGGTTCCTTGCTGTTTGTCTGTGGGGCTAGTGGGGTTCGCGTTGGCCTCTGCACTCGGTCCGGGTGCATCCATGGTGCTACCAGTTTCTTTTTTTCTCCCTTTTTTTGTTGCTTTTATAGTGCATTTTCCCACATGACGCATGGGATTTGCAGGCCTGTGGCTGGTTTTTGCAGATTTTTGTATTGCAATTGGCGTCATCGCTACTATTTCCGCGTTAGTGTTTTGCGTTTTGCGGCGTCACATTGATTTTAACCCGTTCATTTGACACGTTATCATGGGTCTATTGCATGGTACCGCCATGTTGAGAATACCACGTTAACACAGAGTTATTTACTCTATATAGACTGCGATGTGAAGAGTCACGTTAAGCTACTTTTGCTGTAGCTATCACACGTTCTTGAGAATATCCCCCCCAGTTTTTAAAATTCATCCGCTGAGTTAAATTGGGCTACTAAAACAACTTAATATCTACTTTGTGCAGTTCTTCATGTCAGAACACGATCCAAGAAGGACCACACAAACTGTCTGCCCTGGTCATAAATCAGGCAATTTGTCTGGTTCGTGTAGTTCTCACTGGACCTCATTTCACCAGTGAGAACCTGTCGGTTCACAGTGTGGTTGCCTTTTTTCTTCTTTTCCGTGGTAGGAAGAAGCAGACTTTGCAGATTTTTGTTGGTATTTTATTGGAATTCTGGCACAACCAAAAACATTTCACACAGCAGAAGATGGAAGACAACTAGGGCTTGCATGATAACTGAGTCTGCTTTCCGACAGTCTCTTTCTGCAGCAACAAAATAATGTGAACTTTGTGCTCTCGGGTCATCTTCTTTTCAAGCCAGAAGCACTGTGAATGCTGCCGATCCAGAAGCTGATTGAGTCTATCTGTGTGCGTTTATTTCCATATTATGATTATTGACCAAGTGATGATTTATTTGGTCCCTAGCATGATAAAGCATGCTTAGTATCTCACAGTGAACACTTCTTTTGCAGAACACCAGCGACGGCTCCCCCGCTAAGGCGGAGGAGCGTCGCCCCACAGCTTTCAGAGCAGTGCAGAGGAAAAATAAAATGATAATAACTGGACGTTATTATCATTTTATTTTTCCTGTTCCTAGGTGCAAGAAGGGAGGGGCTGGCAAGAGCAAGTGCCAGGGGCGAAGTGGTGAGCACACTTTTAGTGGGCATGACTGTTTGTTAGTTTACTTTGTATTTTCTTTTTTCCTTATTATGTCTTTGTATGTATTGATGCTTTTATGGTTCTGTGAATCGAATAAAGATGCTTTGATGATGATGATGATTATTAGTGCGCCTAATAGCACATGATACAAAAAGTCAAATGATTTGTAGACGTGGCAATAAGTGTATTGTGTGCTACGCACGTTTCGGCGAATAGGGATGCCTTCTTCAGGAAAAGAGCCACAACATTGACTTTGTACCCAAGGGGAGATGGGGAATTCAAGGCCTCAAAATAGGGATGAACTGCTGGTGCAAACTCTGTAGCGTGATCAAAGGAGTCGTCATCTGACACAAGAAAAAAAGCTCACTGGAAAAATCCAGGGCAGAATATGTGTGGGCAGCACCAACGCATGGACAATGGATGAATTGAATCAAGTCAAGTAATCTTCGTAATGAGGGTCTCGAATGTGCTTCTACACTCCTCCTCTAATAAAGTGCATACCTAATTCTGCATCCAATGCATCATTTCAACATTCCCTTTGTTTTTTGTGCTACTTTGGCATCCCCAAGTGCACTGGCAGACCTAATCTTAGGCACAAGTCATTTTGTTTCTGCTGACTTCCTTCGGATCAACCCTCAAAGAGCACATTGTGGAAAACACTGCTGAAATTACCAGCATGTAAAGTATGCCCTAGACTTGCCAGATGACTAGGCGCAGAAATCAAATAAAAATGAAGAGAAAAAAAGCACAATTTCATTGTACCAGATGGGCAGGTACCAACCATTTCCCTTGCAATCCGTGTCTTTCGACACCCAGTAGCAGAGGAGCACCCAATAAAATAATGAGAATGTGTTCACATCCGTTACCAGCCATTTCATCCCTCCCTGAGGCCTCCATCATCTCCTCAAAATTACAGTAAACAATTAATTATGTTGGTCAAAGAAGTACCAGTGCATATAATTACAATGTTCAACGAGAAATTGTTTACAGCATAGCGTCTACCTCATTTGCTGCTGGCTTGTGCCATACCACATCAGAAAATTACCACCACAAATTGAAAACACACTGTGTTCTCTCCTTGTCTGTCATGCATTTTCCAGCATCTAATAAGCTGATAAAATTATAAAATTCTTCGGATAAATAAAATTATGGTTATTAGGCAATTTTCCAGGTTCGTGATGTTGTAGGTACTGTCTAACAGTGGGAAATAGAACACTGCATATGTTAACAATGACCAGGATGCTTGATCTGAGATGCAATGTCAGTCCTTCAAAGAATCCTTGATTGTCTTGTGTTGTCAGGGCAACCATTCAAGAGCTAACTCGTGGGAGGTGATTTAAAGATTGAGCGAAATGCATTATTACATGGTTTGGTGACTGGTTCTGGGCTGTTTCATTATTGTGGTCAGATGACCCTGAAAACTTAGGGTATCATTGTTGGTTTTGTATTTGTAGATAACTGCCACACAGGACCAATAGTTCAAAATTCCTAGGTCATCTCTCTCTGTGGTGAAGCGAGGTGGCAATCTGTCTAGCCCCTATCAGCGTAAATGCAGCGGTGGCCGAGATGGGTCAAAGAGATACAAAATGATGCTGAGGTCCAGTCGCATGTGCAGCAGGCTGTTGAATCTCTTCACAATGCAGTGTGATCAGGGGGCCCGCGAATGTGGTTTAGAACACTCTGCAGATAACCTGGAGTAGGATAGTAGGGTTCACGCTAAGGTCATGCATGAAGTGATGAAATGAGGCAGGTTGAAGAACATACGTTGTTTATTAAATGAAAGTCGAATACAGGAACAGGCGAGCGCCAGGGAACACAACTACTCCTTTCCCACTCCAGCACCAGTCTCACCCACACTCTAGAACCTAGAACCTAGAATCCCTACCCATGACATACTACCACTCTAATAACTCATACATACACGCGGCATACAAACACGAGACAACCAAAGTACATGTGTATATACTACACATCCCCCTCCCTTAATAAACAACAGAAAGAATCAGGACAAAGGAAGAACAAGGGGTATAAGGAGAAGGAACAAAATTTATCCGATCACCTTCTCATCGTGTATTGGTGCTTTCGAGCTCAAAATGGCCGTAGCGCAAGGTCATGTAGCGTGACCCGGCGTGCTGACGTCACACATTGTCACCGCGCGATCACAAGCTGAGTGAAGATCCGCCCGTGTTTGGAACACGAACTCGGCTGCAGCTTGAAAGATGCGACCATCGACAGTTATCAACCGTCAGCCAGTAGATTGTTGACAAGGTAATCCTACCTCAATCACGATGTGTTGCACTTTCCTTTTCGTACTACTTAATTTTCTTTTTTCGTTTTTTTACCTCGGGTGCCGAAGCTCTCGCAGCACTAGCGTGTGAAAACAAATGCCATCACACTCTTGTTAGTTCAAATGCCGATTCTTCCACTCTTCTTAATTCCACGGTTCTGCAAAATCCCGATCATCGCCATTTGAAGTGAAGAAATGAGGCAGGTTGAAGAACATACGTTGTTTATTAAATGAAAGTCGAATACAGGAACAGGCGAGCGCCAGGGAACACAACTACTCCTTTCCCACTCCAGCACCAGTCTCACCCACACTCTAGAACCTAGAACCTAGAATCCCTACCCATGACATACTACCACTCTAATAACTCATACATACACGTGGCATACAAACACGAGACAACCAAAGTACATGTGTATATACTACAATGCAGATAGAACCTGGGGGATACAGTGGATGGTAAAGGTAGTTCCACACTCCCCACACTACATTAACCAAGCAGTAATTTGGTAGTACACATGAGCAAGTTAGCATGCCAGAGTGTCTGAACTCAGAGACCACCTTTCTTGCACTGTATTCTTGATGTAGCTTCCACTGTCTCTGTGCGGGGTGTCGGGGAGGTTTGAAGGTGTACTATGCTCCTGAGCTCCTCTCATCTCCCTGTGCTCACTAAGGACCACCTATCAGGCAATACTTCTAGACAGAAGGGGATAGACAGCAGAAGATCTAAATTCAGGCTTGATCGCAGTCAAGTGGAGAAATGTGTGAATCCCTACATATACTTAGTTTGTGGCAGCTGGAATATGTAAGAAAACTGGGTTGGAGGGTCCCAGAGAAGTCAGAAAATGCTGGGCTCCAATTGTAATAATAGAGGGGCTCGATTCACAAAGGTAAACTGAGATGAAAGTCTAACTTTATAACTTTCGGTATCCACAAAGAGCATTTACTTGTAGTAAAGGTAGACTTTTGTCTCAGTTAAACTTAAGTTTTGGTCTTAAGTTTAACTGAGACCAAAACTGAGACAGAAGTCTAATTGTACTACTCGTAAATGCCCTTGGTGAATACCAAAATTCGTAAAGGGAGAGGATCTGGCCGAACAGCTAGGGCAGTCAAGCTCAAATCTGGGGAACCGGGTTCGAGTCTCCGCAATGACGCTCAACATCCTGTGATTCTGGGCAAATTACTTAATCTCCCCGTGCCTAACAAAAAATAATGTGTCCTTGTGTAACGCAACTGGTGATCATGTAAAGCGCTCTGATACCTTCGGGTCAAGTTCACGCTATATACAACTCCGAAAAGAAAAAAAAGTTAGACTTCCATCCCAGTTTACCTTTGTGAATCGTCCCGAGGTCTTTTGCCCATGATATCCTCGGGCCCTCATACTGAAGACCCAGAAACTAGGAACCTACGAGCATATTTACAAGCCCCTATTGCGACAGGAATGTCACTTTTAACAACATTACTGTGGCAATACGGACTTCGCTTTATTTACAAGGCAGCGTTAAGCCACTTAATGTGGCTTTACCCCACATTGTAAATAAGGCACCCTTTCATGCTATACTTAGTGTGATATGGGTGGGCAATGAGTGTTTCATTGGGTGTTCCTCTGCAACACACATCGATTTTGAAGCTGCCCTCTATTTACAAGGGTGACGTAAAAAGGAGCCAGCACCAAAATTAAGACCAGGGAAAACCTTGTCTTAACATGAAATGCTTTATTTCTCCACGTTTTTGTTGTTTGTGTGGTAATGATTGTTTATTTGCAGGAAGGTGTCCCTTCCTGCACATAAACAATCACAAATGGTGATTTGTAACTTCTATGTGTGTTGCATTGTGCAGCACACATAGAAATAGCAAAATGCCATGAATGATTGTTTATGTGCACGAAGGTGTCCCTTCCTGCACATAAACAATCATTAAAAAAAAGGATGATTTGCAAGTTCTATATGTTCTGCACAATGCAACACACAGAAGTTACAAATTGCCATTTGTGATTGTTTATGTGCAGGAAGGGATACCTCAATGCTGGCATCCTTGCACTATGATGCAAGGGTGCAGGTGTTGGCATGGGCATCTTAATATAGCGCCAGCGCTAGGGAAAACTCAGGGATGTGCCGTATCTTTGTAAATACGGTGCATACCTGCGTTTTTGGAATGGCAGAGCATGGCATTAGCATTTTGTGCTTAACACCATGCTCCACCATTCCTTTGTAAATATGCCCCCAAGAATTTTTTTTAGAACTGACTCACAGTAGCTAGGCAAAGCAGCTCATGACTTACTCAAGAGAGGTGCTGTGGACTGGACTTTCAGAACTCAGCAATGCAACAAACAACTTTTAATCAATAGCTGTCCAGTCAGTATTTTTTCGTATAAGAAATTAAAAATTCGATTAAAATTAAATGGACGGAAAAATGCCTTACTACAAACAAACCCAAAAAATGATGCATACACAGGCTGACAGGTTGAAACAACGGTCAACATCCTTTAAAGAG
This sequence comes from Triturus cristatus, assembly GCF_964204655.1. Lineage (NCBI taxonomy): Eukaryota > Metazoa > Chordata > Amphibia > Caudata > Salamandridae > Triturus > Triturus cristatus. Next base: position 850,636,226 of record NC_140590.1, read on the forward strand.
CTTCACAGCCTTCTGGGGGTGTGCACCAAAGAAAGGTCAAACAAGTCAGTTAACCTTCTAAATTTGCCCTTGTCCCCCTGCACTGGAGGCATCTTTAATGGTATGAGCACCAGCAAGCCCTAATTGCTAGAAACTCAATACCTCCCACACATGCACAAACACGGAGCATGTGATAGTAGAAAGGCAGGCCTACTGGCTTCCCAGGGTATTGTCAAAATGGCTCAATGCAGAATATAAAGATCTCTTACAATGCTGTTCAGCATTATAAAATATTTCAAATGGCATCAGAATATGTATGTTTGTAACTTTCACTAATATTAATAGGGCTCTGATTTCCACTTTGAATTTGTAGATATCCCTCCTGTACAAAACAGTCTACATTTTAGTGCTTGGTTTTTAATTTCTACATTAAACACTTCTGCCTCTCAACCTCAGAGGAGGAGGCAATGAAAGCCCCATGCACTTAACAGCCTCTAGACAAAAGCTCCAGCTACAGGAATGCTTGATTCCTGTTGCCAATTGTACCAGGCTCATAGATGTTTTGCCATTGGAGATCTAGGGCAATTCCTAAAAGGTTGAAGTGGAGGCTCATTTTCCTTATTTGGAACCAAGTGCTGTTTCCTTGTGTGCATAGAGCGTAGTCTCAACTTTTTATGCAGTGCCCCTTGCCTCTTGAGGCATTGCGCCAGGCATGAAAATGATGGCGGACCTCGCACATTCTGAGGCACACTGTTAGCCCCGCACGCCATCACCTCCACTGAACACACCCTGCTAGGAGACCTCAACTTCCACCTCGACAACTGCCAAAACCCCAACTCCATCTCCCTCCTGGACAACCTATACAACATCGGCCACAAACAGATCATACTAGAACCAACGCACTCAGCAGGAAACACCCTCGACCCCATCTTCACAGCAGGGAATTCCATCACCTTCAACCACACTTCTGAACTCCCATGGACAGACCACCGCTGGGTACACTTCACCTTCAAAACTAACATCTCCGCCGACATCCACACCAGCTCCAACGCACCATTTGGATCAGGATCTCCAATGACCAGCTCGCTGCTGTCCTCAGCAACTCCTTTCCCACCACCAAAGACAATGACCCTACCACTGCTGCCCACACCCTACACAGCTGGATTACCGACTGCGCCAACACCCCCCTCAATAAAGCCTCCAACACTCATGCCAAGAAAGCCAGCTGGTTCTCCACCGAACTTTGGAAATCTAGATGCACCTGCAGATGCCTCGAAAAACTATGGAGGGACTCCAAAACCCCTGCAGACCTCGACAACTTCAAAACAGCCACCACCGTCCACCACAAACTTATCAGATACTCAAGGAAGAAAGCACTCCAGGACAGAATCTCCACCCACACACACAACAGCAAGGAACTCTTTGGCATCATCAAAGAGTTCACCCAATCCAACAGTGAGACTACCGACATTTCACCCTCCCAGGACCTCTGCGACAAACTCAGTGCCTTCTTCCTCCACAAAATCAAGACCATTTATGACAACTTTGATGACACCAACCTCCACGAGGAACCCTCTCCCACCATTCCCAGCCCCACGCAGCTGACACTAGACAGCTGGACTGCCCTCAGCATGGAAGACACCCTAAAGATTAGGAAGACCAAATACTCTGGGGCCCCCACGGACCCCTGCCCCCACCACAGAGCCGCAGACATCATCACTCCAGACAACTGGAAGCACTTTGAGATCAACCCTCTCCTGAAAAAGCCCTCAGTGGACCCCATGACCTCAAAATTTCAGATCGATCCCCTTGCTCCCATACCCAGCAAAATTTGCGGTAAAGACCGTCAACAGTCAACTCGCTGCCTTAATGGAAGAAAATAACATCCTCAACTCCTCCCAGTCAGGCTTCAGGAAGAACCATAGCACCAAATTGCCCGTCTCGCCATGACAGACAACATCCGTTCCCTCCTCAACAGAGGAGAGACTGTGGGCCTCATCCTCCTGGACCTCTCCGCGGCCTTCGATACAGTCTCGCATCGCACCCTAGCCCGCAGACTCCGCAACTCGGGAATCTGGAGCAAGGCCCTCAAATGGATCCGTTCCTTCCTCTCTGGCAGAACACAATGGGTCAGACTCCCTCCTTTCCTCACGAAACTCACACCGACCACCTGCGGAGTACCCCAAGGTTCCTCCATTAGCCCGACCCTGTATGACCCCACTCGCATCCATTGTCAGATCACATGGACTCAACATCGTATCGTACGAAGATGACACCCAACTCATCCTCTCCCTGTCTAACGAACCCAACCTCTCCAAACATAACTTTCAAGACGGAAAGGAAGCAGTCGCCAGGTGGATGAAGAACAGCTGCGTACAACTCAACATGGACAAAGCCGAGTTGCTCATCATGGGCCCACACCCTGATGCCTGGAACGACACCTGGTGGCCCCCAACCCTCGAGAACCCTCCCTCCCCCACGGACCACGCACGCAACCTTGGAATCAACCTGGACTCCGAACTCAAAATGGACCACCAGATCAACGCCGTAACCTCTTCCTGCTACCACACCCTCCACCTACTCCAAAAGACCTTCAACAGGATTCCCATCGAACACAGGACAACCGTCATCCACGCCCACATCAGCAGCAAACTGGACTATGGCAAAGCAGTCTATGCCAGAATCAACAAGAACCTCACCCGCAAACTTCATAACATCCAGAACGCTGACGCCAGACTAGTGTTCAACCTACTGCCCCACTGCCACATCAGCCAACACCTTCGGACACTACACTGGCTCCCTGTCCAGAAGAAAATCCCTTTCAAACTACTTATACACACCCACAAAGCCCTCCACAACACTGGACCCGCGTACATGAACCACCGCCTCACTTTTCACGCACACTACAGGTCCCTCCGCTCGGCCCAGCTCTCCCTTGCAATGGTGCCACGAATCAAGAAGACCAGATCGAGAGGATGCACCTTCTCCCTCCTTGCAGCCAGGGCTTGGAACGCCCCCCTCTCCACCTCCGACAGACACCATCGCTCCCCAAATTCTTGAAGGACCTCAAGACCTGGCTCTTCGACAGAGCTCAGTGATCTTCCGGGAGCTGTGCGCCCCCCCTCCTACCCACCCCCTCACGCCTTGAGACCCCTTTTGGGTGAGCAGCTGCACTTTACAAACCTTGATTTATTGATTTATTGGTATTATCAAGCTGGAATCTGCCCATCTGACACTTCTCCACCTTCTGGGCAGCAGTGCTGGGTTTGGATATCCACTCCCCCACCTGCCTGCATGGTCACTGTGCGAGCATGGGTGATAGAGATGAAGTTCCCTCTCTTTGTGCTACTCTTTGAATTGGGAGCCTCCGCCCCTCCCCCGGTGAGACCATTCCTCACAGGCCCGAGAAGTTCTCAGGTAGGTTACAACTTGCCAGAGTGGCCTCTCCTCCCTCAAGCAGGATGCATTATAATTTTGTAATGGCACTACATGTCTGCTGCCTCCTCCGGGCCCTCCTGTGGGGGGATATTTAAAGAGGGGAAAGTGGGGCTCAGCACACTCTTTTGTGGTTGGGTTTCTGAGCTACTGGTCCTTCCCTGAGAGAGAAAAATGAAAGAGCTAGATGTGGTTATGATTCACACAGCCCCATAGCCTACCCACCTGCACATTATCTTGGGTACTTTCAGCAAGTAAGCATTGACTATGTCTTAGCTTCACCCCTAAGTGGAACTGGTTCTTGCTCTCCAAGGCTTGAAACGTAACCTCTGATGTGACTAGTGCCACATTTCTGCCTATTTCCCTATATCATTGCATTAAGGGCGTGTCTAAAATCATCTGATGCAGATTTCTCCCCAACTTTCCTCCTCTACCAGGAGAGAATAGTCAACCTTCTCAGGACTATTGCTCAAGAGTGACTGATTTATCAGCTAGCTTGCAGAGTAATTAACCTAGCCCATCAAGGGAGTTCAAAACCAGAATCCCATTACGACTAGCTGTAGTAAAGAGTGCAAAATACAAACAGCATGAAACAAAGAAAATATAGCTAGATGAATATTTTATTTGAGCTCAGAAATGTTTTAAATATAGTGAAAGCCATGTCAATCATTTCTTTATACTAAATCAATCTATAATTAGTACTTTGTACAGTTTTGCAAAGTGTAAATGCTGTGAAGCATAACAGACTTACACTTCGACAACAAAAGAATGATTTTTTTTGGTGCCAAATTAATTTATCAGGCCTGCATGGGCCAAAAAACAATTTATTCAAGGTCCCTTCTGCGTCAGACTAAGAGACTAATTTCATTTTTTTGACGCACAGTAGTGCAGCAAGCCTTCCTGCTGTTCTGCCATGCATCAAAATAAAAGAACAGGAATGCACTGTATCTACAAGACACAGCAAATTCCTGTTCTTTTCCCCTGCGCCGGAACACAAACAGCAGCTGTGCGCCAAATGCAGACACCCTTGCGTCATGTTACAAGGTTGCCTGTGTTGCGGAGATTATTGTTTTTGTGCAGGAAGGTACACCTTCCTGCACAAATACAATCATTAATGGCATTTTCCTCTTTCTAAGCTTGTTGCAGAATGCAGTAAGCATAGAAAGGGGAGATATCGAGGAGAAATATAAGTATTTCTCCTTGTTGTGCCACTCCTACACCTCCCCTGGGGAAGTGCAGGGTTCTGACACAGGCCCAGCTTTACAAGATGTTGTAAATCTGGGAATGTGTCAGGTTCCATATATGTTGCACGGGAACACCCACAGCAACACCCATGGAACGCCCACTTCACACAGATTAATGCGTGAAATGGGCCCATATTTACAAGGCCATTAAAAGCCACACAGGGTGACTTTAGGTTGCCTTGCAGATATGGGCAAGTACATTGCGCTGTTGGTGCTTCAAAAGAAAGTGACGCAGCGGTGGCTCAATGGGCTTGTAAATGAGGCCCTAACTGTGCACAGTTAAACAACAGTCTTCCTTTTTCTGCTGTTCCTCCCACAAAGGTGTGTGCACATGTGTTTTAATGTAAGTAGCGCAGAACCTCTTACCTGAGCTGCACAGCAGTGTGCCTTACTTTAAAATGGTGGGTATTGGGGATTATCACTCAAAAACATTTTAGTAGAAGCTTAAAGTGGGTGAGACTCCATTTATTTGTCTCACTCTTGGCAGAAAGCCAAAAATCAGGTCGTGCAAAAACAAAAAATGTGGTGAGATTAGGCATTTTAGAACACACTTCTTATCAGATGAGTAGCCCACTACTAATCAGACTGTATACAGTGTTTACAGACAGGTTGTATTTTTAAGAGCTTTCTTTCATAATAGGAGGTTGGGCGTTTGCTTGATCTCACTCTCTTTGTGTATTCCAGGTCCAAAACAGACATGAGCAATATAACTCCATTAAAAGGGTATCCTTTTGCTGAACAGATTAAACATTTTAAGGTTTGCTGATGGTCCTCAGACAGTGACACAAAAACAAGAAGGAGGAGGGGATAGGTTCCAGGCAGAATGATGTAGTTGAGCTCCACCCCAAGCCCAGAAGTCATTATGGGAGCCAGGACAACAGTGGAAAGCCTGAGTGGGAGGATGCTCCTGCACAAGCTGAAACTGCCCTTTCTAACAAACTGATACACCATCTTATTACACTTACCACCCTAATTAACAAGGTATGCCAAAACACATTTATGGTTCTCACACATTCGTGGTTGGGGAGGAAGGGTGTTCCCAATTACTGAAGTTGCTGTGCTTTAATGGGAAGAGCCATTAGCACTCAGTCGGTGAAACATTCATGCTGTTCACCAAAACTGGGAATCATGCACTACCAGCTAGCAACCTTCAGCAATTGTGTCAGACGATTGCAGTGTACCTTTTGGGTATATCATCTCCTCTGCAATTGCTTGGGTTTTGCAGACAAGCATAGGCATTGGTGTACGGGTGGTTCTATAGATTAAGGGCTACTCAAATACAACGTGGGAAATCATATCAGAATGGAATAGATAGTACACATAACTGAAGATCTTTGCCACTATAGTGGTTGATTAAGAATGTCACAGAAACTGTTAGACATGGGCTAATGGCTTCCAGCATAGCACCAGCTGCATTATATGCCTGGGCTCCCTCTATGGCTGCCTCATGTCAGCAAACATCATAGTGACCAACAGGGGCGTAGCTTAGTCAGTAAGATTCAGGAGTGTAAATCTCAAATTCACCAACTAAAGAAAGCAGTGGGCCACAGGGTAAATGGGTGAGATGACCATGGTTCAGGATGTACTGTTACCATGAGCAGCAGGGTCAGTACTGATTTGCCTTAGGTGGGCCTTTGAGTCTGACATAGAGTTTGGCTGACAGGCACTCAATTGTGACAACAACAGAGTACCGTGTCCACCAACTCAAGTCTGTTTGCCTGTACAATTTTGAATCAGACAGGCCATAAGTTTTATCTCGATGGAAAAAAATGTACTCTATTGGTGTAGATATCTCTATGAAGACCCCATGGCGTATGTTCCTTTAGAGTGGACGGTAAGATGGCTTTATTTTTTTACTGTTCGTCACTGAGAGGTGTATCCTCGCAGTGAGGGACAGTAAAAAAAAAAATGACCCCCACACCATCTGAGAGAACTCCAATGGTGTGGGGAACATGACGATTTCAAAAGGAAACTGCTGCTTAAACACTTTCAAAACTTTGATAGCCAGCTGTCATGTTTGATGGAGCTGCCCTTCAAAATGTTCCAACAAGACAGCGGTTCTTGCCAATGTATAGAGGTGTTGGCGGGGCCAGTAGACGTCTCCAAATTCGGCAGGAAGAGTAAAGACAGGGTGGCATACATAAAGTCCTCTACCACCCTGTCTGCCTTTACTCCGTCAGCCAATCCCTAAATCAGGCCCTCAGTCTAGAGTGGCACAGTGGGTGAAAAACAATAGTTTGCAGTGTCACCACAGTGATTGACAGTTGTTAGACTATTTGCAAGCATTTGTCCCATCACCTTTTGGGTGTTTGATTGCCAGTAGCATCCCTGGAAACCTGAGATTAGCACATAGAAGAAAGCATGGTTTATAGTTTGTTTGACTCGCTAACCGGTCCGAGACAGTGGTATTCAATGTACAGAGCTCATCTTTAACGTTCTTATGCAGTGTAGTTAAAGTGTAAATGTTTCTGGGAAATACATGTTGAAGTCAGTGTTTTGAAAGAACGATTATTTGCATAATCAATCTGTGGTCATAAAATATATGAAGTGCAAAAAAATCTATGTGAGAATTTTGGTTACTGGTTTACTTCATGTGAGCCTTCATCAAGCAGCAACCACAATCCTCGTCAGGGTGAGGCACAAGCCAACCGTAAATTAACCTCTGGTAGCTTCGCAGAGAGCAGTCAAGATTAACTTAGAGGCAATGTGTAGATTATTTGTGCAACACTTCAAACAGTAATAAAATGAAAACACCGCTCAAAAAGGAACAAACACCAAATTAGAAAAATCGAGCTTTCCTTAATAAATAAGGCAAGACCCAAACGACAAAAATCCAATCACTAGAAGCAGAGAGATGCAATTTTAAAGATTCGGGTGGAAATAGTGGGCAAAGAACAAAATGCCAGCTGTGGCTATCTGGTCTTGCCGTACTGGGACAACGTCACAAGTTCAGGCTGACTGCAATAGAGCATGAGCCAGCTATTGGAACCCAGCTAGGCCCACTGAACAGAGTACCATAGATCTTAGTGTGTAGAATGTTGCAAGGATCTGCATCAAAGATTTGTCATACAGCCGAAGTGACACGTCAAGAATGTGACAAGGCTGCAACCTGAGGGCCTGCATCATCCTTGTGGATCTGTCCATAGGGCGTGCGATGCAACATCTGGCGTCGGGGTATAGCATGCTGTTGGGGCAATGCATTAGTTCTGAGGAGCTGTGAGGCTGCAATGTAGAGTGCAGTATCATTCTCCAGACTGCCATCTATGAGGGATGTGAGGGCCTGTGCCGAGGCTGCATCACGCAGCAGCAGGTCCAATGGGCTGCGATGCAATGCGTGTCTTTGCGACGGGTCCAACTGAAGCAGTACCAATGCGTTGGTTCTGCTTGCATTTGCACCGCATAGCAGAGGAGATGCTTTGGTTCTGCTGGATCCATAGAGGTAGACAGAGCACCTTAAGCTCACTTTCAAGGGTACAGGACTGGGGTGGTACCACTTGGTAGGGGAGTCTCACAGATGGCGAGTCCAGGGGTAGGTGCAAGGTTTATGAAAGCCTGTTGTGTCCCTGAGACTTCAGAAAAGGAAGTCAGCCATCTAGCCCTTGGAGTCACTCTGCGTTCAAGAGATGAGGGTCCATTCCTTCTCACCCAGGCAAGATACAGCAGGGAGCAAGTCAACACAGCAGGGAGCAAGTCAGCACAGCAGGGCAGCAGTCTTTCAGAGCAGCAATCCAGCAAAGTGCCAGCCCCTCAAACAGCACATCATTCCTTCTTCCTTCTTCCTGGCAGAGTATCCACAAGTCCAAAAGTGTACTGAAGGGTTGGAGTCTGAGGTCCAGTATTTATACCCAGTTGGGCCTTTGAAGTGGAGAGACGTTTCTAAAGGCAGGACTTTGAAGTGCACAGGTACCCTGCCTTTCTGGCCCTGGCTGCTTCGTACTAACTATAGGAGGCATGCAGCCCTTTGTGTGGAGACAGGACACAGCCTATTCAAGTTTAGTGGGATTGGCACAACTCCTCCACCTCATCCTGCCAGTGATGGCCCTATTTTGTGGAGCTGTCTGGGAGGAATACATAAAGCCTAACTGTCAACTACACCCAGCCATGTGACCCAGAGACAGGATGGCAGTTCAAAAATGCAGTCTGGAAAGGCATGTGCTCTACATGTTTCAAGAGCTACTTAAGTGGGAGGCACAATCAGTGATACAGGGCCACTAGTAGCATTTAATTTACAGGTTCTGGGTACAGGTAGTGCTACTTTACTAGGGACTTACAATAATTAAATATGCCAATTGGGTACGAGACAATCTAACATGTTTTAAGGAGAGAGTACAAGCACTTTAGCACTAGTTAGCAGGGGTAAAGTGAGCAGAGTCCTAAGACCAGCAAAACCGAACTCAGCAAAAAGAGGTTGCCTGATGTCAAAGAATTAGAGGGAAAGCCACACCAAGGATGCCAGGTCTAACAATCTAGAAATGCAATTTGTAGAGAAAATGAAAGGTAAACTGTTACTGCAAAGCATAACCACCAATGCACCTTTTATCCTGCCTAATCTATAATACAGTTTTATAATATGTGCAAAATAATTTATGGATGACAAGTAAAACCAAACAACCCTACAACTTTATCAAAGTGGCAAAGTTTTCTAAGGAATTTCTGGAACACTGCAGAAACAAACTTTTGCATCTTTCCACAACCCTAATTCTCAACAGCATGTTTTAGATGTGGAAATAATTGCCCAGGAAAATAGTGCTTACTTTAGCACTATTGGATGAAGCTAAAGGATTATACCCAAAAATGAATTGAATTAAACTAATGGATTACGCCCTGAATATATATTGAAGGGGTCACAAATATATGAGAAGTCAACTAAATATGAGAATATATCAAAAATGGGAACCTGGATTAAGAAAGAAAGAGAAATCAACAATACAGTGAGCTAAATTAAAAGGATACATTAGTCAAAATAGTATGAAAGGGGGTTGCGAATGTCTTGAGCCTCATTCTCAAAACCAATTGCAAATTGGCCCCCACAAATGTAATTCCTTGCAAAAAATGCAGATTAACCGGAGTTTGCAATTCACTATACGTTTCTAGATTACCACTTGAAATATGAGCCAGTCGCAACAGTTCAAGAGTATTCCTGGAAAATGTTTGTGAGCTCCTTTTTTAAGGCAAAACATATTACACGTATATTTTCTGCAAGAGAAGAAACCCCAAAGCACATGCAGATGCACTGGCTCACTTTTTTTGTTTTATTTCATGTGTAAATCAATTCTCCCCAGACAACATCAGTTTTGGAACATAGGAGCCTCCCTTTTCCACTCTAGAAATGGATTTCCTCCAACCCTTCACAGAAATAACTTTATGAACATTTATATGGGGCAAATTATAGAAAAAGTATTTTGAATATCCTTATTAATGTATGTTTTTGGATGTGCACAAACTTCCTGGACATTTTTATTTGTAATTTGTTAAGTGCTAATGTACATTCCTAATGGGGTTTCTTGTCGTTACACCATAATCAAGAAACAATTACCTAGACTCGTCATTTGTACAAATAAAACCCTAAACACTTGGAAAAATACAAGGGGCATATTATCAACACGGCGTTAAAATTATCGCCGCTTTAGCGGCAGGAAACTGCCGCTAAAGCGGCGATAATGGGCTTGAGATTATGCCGCAGAGAATTCCAATAGAATCCCATGTTGAAACCAAAACATGGGCTTCTATGGGAATTCTCAAGAGCATATTATCAAGCCCATTATTGCCGCTTTAGCGGCAGTTTTCTGCCGCTACAGCGGCGATAATTTTAACGCCGTTTCTTGATAATATGCCCCCAGGTTTTTAACAGCTTCGGAAATGTAAGAACACAAGTTTCTATGGTTCAAAGGAAGAGCGTTCCATTAGCTGTTACCAAAAATGCTCTGCATCCCATTGTTTTGCAGCAGAATTCTGGCACCACAAACAATTTCTGGTTTGTTGATTTCAGTAGCCCGAGAAGACAGCATCATTTGAATCTGGCGTGCAATGGAGAGTGAAGCAGAGTGTACATTTTATTGTGGACCAGGCACATTGCTTTAGAGATGCTTTAAAGATGATCCACTACTTCGCTGGCAGCCAAGGAAGAGAAGGTATTACTGTTGTAATGTGGTCTAGAACGAAGACCCAGAGCAATCCTGGCCACATGATTCTGAAATAATTGGACTCTACAAAAGTTATTAAAAGAAAGGCCTAAATAAATCAAGCTGAAGTGGTCCAGCCTCGATGATACAAATACATTCCGAATATGAAGTCTTTGAGAAACCACGTTGGAGGAAACCAACCATGGAAGCTCCAATTTTAAGGAAGGACAATTTTAACGAAATATGAATAAAACGAAAATTAAAGAAAACATTGTTAAAAAAAAAAGATTATTTTAGGGGGAAAATCCAAATTACATTAAACTTGGGTAGAGTTTAGGACTAATGAGGGGTCTTTAGGTTCCACTATGGGTAATGTTTAGGGGTGAGGAGTGTTTTTTAGGGGTCAGGAGTGCGCGAAGTTCAGACACAGAAAGGGTTTTTAGGTTTCAGGGTTGGGTGGAGAGTAGAGCTCGTGAGAGATTTTTTAGATATCATGAACGGATTTCGTTTCAGGGAGGTGAGGTGTTTTTAGGGTTCAGGTATAGGTAGAATGTTGGGGTGTTAAACGGTTTTAGGGTTCAGGGATGGGTAGAGGATATGAGTTGTGAACAGGGCCGACTTTCACATTGGTGACACCCTGTGCGACAATGTTTGTTGGCGCCCCCCCAATGATCACCTCTGCCATGGATTCCCTCACAGAATGATGGATTTAACTCAGATCTCTTGACTGGGGGTGGATTTTTTGATTTGCTCTGCATTCCGTCCATCAATTGTGTTTCTTATGGATTACTTCACTAGCACCCTTTAACAGAGCCCCTCAAGTCTCCATAACCACTGTCTCTCAGATTAATTTAGTTTTATAGCAACATTCATACCAGTGTGAGATTTCAGAGCACTTTACATCACACACACATTGCACAGAGACAATCATATATGTGTAAATCTGTGTAAATGAAATGTTACACCAGACAGGACTGAAAGGTGTAGTGTAGGAGTGACATGTCAGATACTGCTAGGCAATATAGTTTAAGAGTCCTTATTCTGGAAACGCACACAATCAGAATTTAAAATATAACATCATTGTTAGGGTTTCTCTTTAATGATAAGAATTGTTTTCTACCTAAATGAACCTGTATGGCAAAATTAAGATAATGAAAGACTGGGCCAAAAATATATATTGCTAACATATACCTTGTAGTTTGCATGCAGCTTTTTGATTACAGTTAATAGCTCAATGTTCTATATTAGGATGTTTACTTCTAAACGACAAGTAAGAAAAGGAGCTCTCTTACAGAAGCAGTAAACCACTGACCTATTTCCATTACATGCACTTTGTTATCTGCATGGTACACGGTCTTAGCAACAGGCATTTTAACCCTCTGCACTACCTTAGGATTAGTCAAAACGTCCACTAGGCAAAACTCTGGTCTCTTTTCAGGAAGACGATTAATCACGGAAGTTATCTTGACATTTGAATTGATGCCTGATAATTGCTGAAGGCCAGGAACGCGGCAGCAGGTGCTTTTAAAATGAGAATATCCTTGCAAAAATGACGCTCCCACCCCAAGTCAGCGCCCAGTGCAGTGGCACCGACCGCACCGCCTTAGAGCCGGTTGTGAACTGTTTTTAGGGTGGTGCAGGGTTTTTAGGGATTCAGGGATGTGTGGAGTTTAAGGGGTGGTGAGTGGTTTTAGGGCTGATGGATGGGTGTGTTTAAGGGTGGTGTTTTTTTTTTTTAGAGTTCAGGGATGGATGGAGTTTGGCTGTTGTGAGTGGTTTTAAGGGGTCAGGGATGGATAGGTCTTAGGCATAGAAACTGGTTTTCAGGGTTCAGGAATGGGTGGAGTTTAGGTGTAGTGAGAGGTTTTACGGTTCAGGAATGGGGTGAGGGTAAGGGCAGAAAAAGCTTTTAGGGTTCAGGGATGGGTGTAGTTTAGGAGTAGAAACGTGCCCTATGCAAATGAGGGAATTGCTTTGACTCTGTGCCTGAACCATTTTACAGACGCGGGCACAGAGTCAAAGAAGCCCTCAGGAGGCGTACTGAGAGTGTGCCATTTAAAAGGTGGCACACTGTCAGTGCGCCTCCTGACAGCAGCCCTCTGCAGGGGTTAAAGGGGATCCCATGGACCCACCAGACATACCCAGTCACTGACTGCACCCGCCTGCAAGGGGCTCTCTAAACCCCTTTAAAAGTGCAGGCAGATGCCGCCTGCACTGTGAAAACACGGAGCGGCTGCTCCGTGTTTTCACATAAATGTGCTGCCCTGTGGGCAGCACATATACCATACTGGGGAGTATTATCACTGTTTGCGCCCATCACAACTTTTGAAAGGTGTGCCCAGCGCTAACAGCAATAATGTGTAATTCTGCCCCAGATTTGTGAAAGATTTAACTGCTTTGATCCTGATTTTTGACTGTGATGAGAAGGGAAAAATTGGACCTGGGTAAGTGCACTGTTCACTATTGTAAACAGGGTATAAAGGGCTGTGTTTGTTATGTTTATCAACTGAGAGGAGGGGCTGCTCTCTTGTCAGCTATTACTATTTCGGTGCCTTTTAGAAATGAAAATGAGTGGTATTTCCCCAGATTTGTGCCTTCATTACCCTATTTTTGCTGACCCTGTTTTTGTTGGCTTTAGGACTCTACTCCTACTAACCAGAGGTTAAGGGCTTGTGCCATGGTAAAATGGGTATGCACCTGATTGGTACATTTAATTTACTTATAAATCCCTTGTATGTGATACTGCATGTATCCATGACCTGTATCCATGACCTGTAAATTAAATGCTACTAGTGGGCAGCAACACTGATTGTGCCACCCATTAAAGTAGAACTGTAAAATATGCCTCAGGCTTGGCCTTGCAGCTTGTGTGTGCAGGTTTAAAACTGCCAGTTTAACCTGGCAAAATAAACCTTTTGCCAGTCTTAAATCGTTACTTCTAATACTATACATCACCCATAAGATAGGCCCAAAGACTCATAGGGCATGGAGCATGGTATTCAAATGGTAGGACATGTACACTTAGGTTTTACATGTGCTGGCAGTAAAAAAAAAAAGTATTTTTTCATTGTGCCAAATAAAGCCTCCCATAGACTAACACTGGTTTATCTTATTACATTCAATATGTGATAAATTCAGCATGGGAGCAGCTAGAAAATATAGTTCTTCCACATATTTTAATTGTAATTAAAAATCCTCCTTAATGGTAAACTCAGATTTTAAATTATTTTTAAAATGCCACTTTTAGAAAGTTGCCATTTTCTTGTCTGAAACAAATGTTCCTTTCTGCCAGTGTCCAGGGTCACATGACTATTATTGGCTCTCATGTAGTGTTATGTGTGTTCCTCCCAGACAGTTGACAAAGGGACGGTGAGGATCTTCCTGACAGGATGGCTGTGGAGGTGCATTGCCCCTGCCCTGAATGCACTTCAAAAGATACGCATCCTCTCACTGGCAAATGTAGCTCACATCTGGGCCAGCCTGTTCTTTGTTTCACTAGATGAACTGGAGCCAAACCCATGGGAAAGGGATGAACTGACCAGAACCAGTTTTAGGGTTAGGCAAAGGGGTGACCCCACCTACATGCTGGCACTGGGTTTAAAAGTGGCACCCTCAGTCCCTGAAATCAGAACACTTCTAGACCTGAAAAGATTCAGAAGGACTTCCCCGCTGTCTAAAGAAAGAAGTCTGGACTTGCTTGCCTTGAACCCAGGACCCCAGCGCTGACACCAAGGGTCAGTTGGCTGACTTCTGGCTCTAGCCACAGGGACACAACAAACTTCCAGAGGCCTGTCCTGTTTTCCATCTGACCAGTACCAACTGGCCCTGACCTAAACTCATATGCTGGCCTCTGTGGAAGTGAGTCTTGACCCCTAAGTGCTATGCTCAGTGTCCTGGACCATTGGCTGGAGTTAGAGTGAACTTCTCCATGCTTAACTCAGGGTTCCATCAGATTTGACGTGAAGCGATACAGAGCCTTGCAGACTCTCACAACTTCTAATCGAAGGCTTCACTGGATCCAAAGTCGAGCGACAGAAAGTCTCACAGAGCCACACCACACAGATACTGTCTGAAAGCTTTGGTGGATGGAATGCAGATTTACACAAAGCCCCACAGAGCTCAGCAGTTCCTACCTGAAGTCTTCATCGGATCCGACTCTGAGCAAAGTGAAGCCATGACAAGCTTTGCTGTGCAGCTGACAACTTCACCGGATCCGATGTGAAGTGGTGCATAGCTATGCAAAGCACCGCAATCCAGACCTTGCATCAAGGTACAACTTTCAGTGGGCTGAGCTCAGTCCTGCACCCAGCACACATTCTAACATGGCCAGCCTGAAGGTTTGACTTTGTCCTGGTCCCGTGTGACTAGACATCCAGATATTTGCTCCTCTTGGCACTATTTCATAAATCTGGTTCTACTGACTAGATTTTTGTCATTTTGGTCTCATTTTATTTATTAAAATATCATCTATTTCTTTTTATTGGTTTGGGATTGTTCCTGTGTGGTGTTTTTACTTTATTACTATTTGAGTGCTGCATAAATACTTTACACATTGCCTCTAAGTTAAGCCTGGCTGCTTTTGTGTTAAGCTACCAGAGGGTTGAGCACAGTTATATTTAGTGACTTTTGTGGTTCACTCCGACAAGGATTGTGATTATTATTTTAAGATGGGTTATCACCCTCCATCAACTGTATAACTGAATTTCTTACAGTGCCCCTCAGTGGTCGTAGCCCAGATTAGTGTTCCTGGAGGATATGCTTCAGTTTCACATAGAATTTGAGCTTCCTTGTCTTTTTCTAGGATCTTGATTAGGAAATGAAGGTTAGATCGGGGCTTGTGATTAGACCTAATGGTGTGTAGTTGGTTTTATAGATATGAGGTGATGGTAGCATGCTTTAGAAGGTCACACATGGGTCCTGAAAGGAGGAAGGCATTTAAAATGTTTAAAGTAGCCATAGCAAAAGGAGGGAGCAATTCTTTAGTGTTTGTGGCCCAGTACAGGTCCATAGAAAAAGTGGACACTTTTGTTATGTCAGCCAAGGCTCTCCAAGGGTTCCAATGAGGAGAGCCTAGCTAATAGTCTATGTAGATAGATTGGTGGATAGAGGCATGGTTGTGGTGTGCTGGAGACAGTATTCCTTAGTTTGGAAATGTTGGATTTAAATACATACGTAGGTCTCCACAGTGTAGTTGAGATGCACATGGGCTGGTTTTCAAAGCACAGCAGATGTTAAAGCTCTCCTTCGATTTGTTTGGTGCCTTGTTGATGCTTCTGTGTGGCATGTCTTTTTGACTCTTCTGATTGCCCTACCGTAGCATTTTCTGTGAATTTGTGGAGGTTTTACTCCTCCTCTAACTTTTAGCATTGGAGTTTTAGGATATAGCGATGCATTCCACTTGAACACGCTTTTATTTGAACCCCTTTTTGAAAGCTTTAATATCTTATTTGCTTTTCGCAATTTAACAGTAGCAAACCTGTCTATGGCAGCAGATATCTTGAGGCATGAACTGTGATTTATAATGTCCAGTAGAAACCACAGTGCACTTTGGCGCTCTGTGTATTAGGAGTATGTGTATGAAAAGTTAGCTTTATTTGCTTTTCAAAACCAAGGGGCATATTACCAAGCCAGGCGATACAATTATCGCCTCTTTAGCGGCAGAAAACTGCCGCTAAAACAGCGATAATGGGCTCGATAATATGCTCTATGGAATTCCAATTGAAGCCATGTTAGATGTGAAGGACATCTAACATGGGCTTCAATTGGAATTCCATAGAGCATATTATCAAACCCATTATCGCCGTTTTAGCTGCAGTTTTCTGCCGCTAAAGCGGCGATAATTTTATCGCCTGGCTTGATAATATGCCCCCAAGTCTTGTGCATTAGATGCAATAAATTTTTGATTTTAAAGTCAGGGGGCCAGAAAATGTGGATTGTAACGCGATTGTACCATCAAAGGATTCTAGCTTGGAGGTGCTTTATGTAACCTGTTATCGCTTCTCTAGCTCTTTAGGGCTGATTGTTTTCACTTCAAACTGGTAAGTTGTTGCATGGATTCACTGGAATAGATTGAATGTATCACTGTGAGGGAACTGCAGTGCAAATCATTGTCCCATGACAAATTCCTCATTTGTTAGCCCGGTATTGGGCAGGGGTAACCAATCAATGCTTAATAAGCACAGTCCCTGATAACGCACCCTGTAGATATGTAAAAATAGGAATCACAAAGGTAAGATGCTTATGCCAGCATTATACAGTCTAGCCATATAAACAAGACAGATTCAGAATCCAAAAAGTAGGACTCGTGTTCTCTAGTCAGCATATTAGATATTAGACCCTGTGGCACAACCACGTTCACGCATTGCAGACTACTTATAAATTAAACTGGGGAAAATGGGTGTACATGCAGTGCAAGACATTGTTACATATGGCCAGAACTATAAAGATTGCTTTGCACAGAGTAGAACCACATTAGGAAAAGGACATAGACAACATATGCCAACTTCTGTTAAAAAGCAGAGAGCCTCACCTGGGTAATACCAACCTGTGAATTTAAGGGTCAATTGTATTTGCTAATAAAATAGAAACATAGGGGCAGATTTACAAGCCCCTTGCGACACTTTTACGCCACCGGTGCGTCACTTTTGTGACGCAGCGGCGTCGTAAACCATGCGCCGTGTTGCGACTTATTTACAACGTGACGCATCTAGGCAGATGCGTCACGTTGTAAAGCCCTGCGTCAGGTTTCATGTGGGCGTTCAGCCGCAGGGTGGGCGTTCCCTCACAGGAAAGCCCCGTAAAACTGACACAGTGAAATCTACAAGATTTCACTGAGTCAGTTTTACGACGCTGCTGCGTGAAGCAGGCGTAAGGAGTGACGCACCACGTTAAGTATGGGCGGCCCCTGTGCATTGCAGGAGTTGCGTCGCGCATGCGACGCGACTCCATCAATGCTCCACCCATACTCCACAAGATGCGTCACGCATCTTCCCCTCCTTGCATGATGGTGCGCCGCATTGTAAATGCAATGCATCCGTGGTGGCACAAGGGGGGGATTACGTGACGCGTCTGTTCTGGTGCATCCCTGCTGATTTGCAGAGATGCGCCAGAAGTTGTAAATCTGCCCCATAGTACCATGGGATCAGCTGTAAGGAAGTTATTTTTCACCTACCAGATAGTACAAACTGGAGAGGAAACAGCCATAACCTGCTATCTCGTGGAACACTGCTATAATTTGACAGTGGTGGACTTTTCCCGATCCATAAACTGAAAGTTCTTATTTCAGTCATTCTGTTTTTGTGTTTTTTACTACTGGATGGATCAGCATCTTGCTTTTCTCCATAGGCGACGTTATATACATTTGTATACAGAGCAATAAGCAGAGCTCTCTTATCCATGTGCACCTCTGAGATCTGTTGCTTCAGGGGCCGTCTCAAGCAGGCATGGTGAGGGCTCGCGCAAGTGCCCCCATCTCCGGAGAATGCTTTGTCACTGTCACTGTTTATCAGGTGAGCTGTGCCCGGACATTGACACTCGGCAGCGTTAATAATGTCTCCAGCACTGAGCAGTGAGATGTTATGATGAGGCATCTGACCCCATCTCGCTAATGGAAGCTCGGCTGAGTGATGCGTTTGACTTGCCATTTGTTAACCTTGCTTGTCCAGGTGACAATGTTTTCCTTGTATATGTCCGGACAGAGGCATTAAGGAGGATATGTTGCTGTCATTCCTCTACTGAGATGGTTTGGTCCCAGATGCTGCCAGCATTTTAACAATAGTTGGGGAAATAAACATGTACTATTCTGTGCGGGTCTCACAGAGAGCAAGAAGTAGACGGAAGGAGGAATCCGTGTGTTGAGGTCTTAGGAAACTATACGTTTCTGAGCAATGTGGCTTTAAGGGATAATCGTGTCATGTGTCCTATTTAGGCCCGTGAAGAAACGCTGCTATGTTTCACCATGCACACATTTCCTAAGTTGCCTTCCCCTATGCACAATGACTTTTAACACACATTTGCGTGCATGACAATGCTGGATCTGTTTCTTTGAAACTGCTTCACTTACAGATTCTTAGCGAGAACATTAGACTCCCTGAACACCACATACAAGGCCTCGAAACACATTGTGCAAACGCTGCTCTATTTTTTCATCCACGAGGTGATACAGCTTTCTATATACCGTAACAATGTCTGCCTGCTTAAGCTTAAGGCCTCACAAGGATGCTTTTCATTATAAATAAGCAAGCATTTCCAGGGTTAGGCAGTCGAGCGCTTTACTGTCATTTGTGAGGTCACTAAGTGCTGAAACTTCAGCCCAGCTGTTCGCTAATCTTTCGGCAAGGGATGTCCAGCTCGTTACCAAGATGGAGACTTACATTCTTTCACTTTAGGCAATGGGGTTGGACCAACCAGATTGTGGGATCTTGGAGGAACACACACACCAACACCCTGAGTATCTAGATTAGGGAACGCATAGTAGGAGTACAACTTACATAAATATATGTAATTTTTATATGGCTGCATATATACATTGTTTTAGCAAGATGGAAGAGCTTTTCGTTCTGTACACTGTCTTCATATTGCTAATCGCTTTTTTCTGCTTCAGTCTATTGATCATCGCAGCACATATATTCTATACAAGAATCATGTTAGTTTTATAGATTTTGAAAACACCCCATTGCGTATTCCTTGTATATTTCTCTGAGAGCATGGTAGCATGAGTGACTGAGCGAATGGGTTCTAGATCTGTTACCACGAGTCCAAAGAGGGGTCAGAATAGTCATGCTTTGTGGTTGCCAAAACCATTTGCCACCTGTCTAGGTTTAGGGGTGAAGCTTGTGACGCTGTGAGTTAGTTGGTCTCTAGGACGACATATCCTGCAGGGGTGCTTAGATCAGTCAGTCACCATCCCTACGTTTATGTTGCCCAACAAACATGCAGCTCCTGCTGGAAAGTGGGGAACTACATGGCACTTGTGCATGGAGGTGGACTGAGTTTTTGGCAAATTAGGTTTCCCAACTGATATCCACCCACATGCAACACATTTGTTCACTTGTGAACCCAGGTGGCCCTACATGATTAGTCTTTCAAAGACACTAACTAGCCTGTTAAAAAATCTCACAAGGTCCCTACAATGTAAGTTTCCTTCACATTTCCTTCATTCTTGGTGATTTTTAAACAGTTACAAGCAACTATATTCTTGACAGTATCTAAGAAGTGCATACATCCTTCCATGCTAGGAGTACACTCAGTGACAGCCGTCACAGGTAAGAGCTGTGGGGCGGGGTGGGGGCAGGTGGGGTGGGGGTTGGGGAAGTCGACATACAACGGGATACGTTTTTTTTTCTTAACCTACGTAAGATCATACATATATCAAAACTTAGGAAAATCCAAGGATACGGTTCTGGTCCATAGCACCCTTTTTGAACTGCCCATGCCTGCCCCCCTCCCACTCCCGCCCCCCAATCAGGTTGAGACTCGAGCCTCCCCCCACCCAAAACTACCCCAACTTGAAGTGTAAAGAGAGTACATGGGAATTATCCTGTTGAGGTGCATTTGCTCAGCTGGACTTCCCCACCGCCTCGAGGGCAGGGTGGCCGAGCAGAATTGTTCTCAATTGGAAGTAATGTATGTAGACGTGGTTATTTATGGCCAGTCAGGAGTAGGAGGTGTGTTTATTTTAAATGCACAGGCGTGCACATGTTGAGTGATGCAGTCCATAGCAAACGAGGCTCTGCAGCATGATGGCTGGCGCATTGCAAGATGGTTAATCATTGTCGCTGGTGTGGCTGTCCTCGGATTCGACGGGAGAGCCTCTTGACTGAGACTTGTGCAGTTGTTTAGTATATGCCATAGCTGCTTTGGAGTCTGTGAAGTAGCGAGGTTTTCCATCAGTGTCTATCTGCAGTTTGGCTGGGTGCATGAGGACATACGTAATGTTCAACTGCTGAAGCAGCCGTTTGCCAGGTAGAAAGTCCCGTCTTGCAGCTTGGGCTGCCAGGGTGAAGTCGGGATAAAATGAGAGGGTGTTTCCTTGGTGTCTGACTTCCCCCATTTCTCTGGCTTTCTGCAGAATAGCTTCACTTACACGATAATTTAGAATTAGAATACGTGCTATAATTGGCTGCGCATGGGCCCAAGAGGGGGCCGCTGGCCGAGGGATCGGTGTGCTCTCTCAACAATGAAGAGCCCAGACAAGGCGGTCCCAAAAAGTTCGCACAGCAATGACTCCAAGTAGTCTTCCATTTTGCCTATTGCTGTGGATTCAGGGATCCCAGTAATGCGGAGATTATTCCTGCGGGAGCGGGATTCAAGATCTTTGTTTTTTGCACAGATGAGCTTCAGGACCTTGTCAATCTTTAGTAGGTGCTGTCAGTTCTCCAACCCAGTGTCATCCGCGTCAGACACACTAGCTTCCAGGTGGGTTATCCGATTGTTGTGTGAGTCCACTCATTGCTTGACTTGGTCCCAGCAGGATGCTCAGTGATTGATTTTGGAGTCAATTGTTTTCAAACTGGATTTGACTTTAAGGAGCAAGGAGCGTATGTCCTCATCCTGCACCTCGGGTGAATCGGTTTGCGTGGTTTGCTCTCCTGATTCTGGAGGTGGGTCCTCGCACCTGCCGATCCAGTGGCCCTCAATGGTCAGTTTGGGTTGCTTGCCATCGGTTTTCCCCATTGCGACTATGACTGAGGCACCAGGATTGAGGGAACTGTTATAGGTTGTCCTCAGTATGGTGCAGATGCGATGTTGTGGTCCCTTGATTGGCCCATCGGCTGTCACCTGCGTGCTTTTCCGTTGCGAGCGGATAGACACGTACAGGGTGGCAGCTTGGGCCACCAACAAAAGACTCCCTTGCACTGCCCGCAAATGTGTAACTATTGGTCTCGGGGGGGTGCACTCTTGTGGGCCGTCTCACGGATTACTCAGCGGGTACACAGTTGTTGAAACTGTAGGGGGTAAGGCTGTTTATATGAGGGTAGCTGTAGGATATATACTGTGCCTGAATTCACAGTGCAGCCAGATAACCGTGCAGCTTTTCTCCACAGTCCCCAGCAGGCTCATTTCAAAATATTGTGCCGGCTGCATGCCCAGTGTTGCCGCGGCACATCCCGCAGAGCAGTGGTGTCTGTTATGTGGGCAGCTTAAGGCTTGAGCTGTTACCGAGGGGGCCTGCTGTCCCCTCATATGGTCTCAGCCGCCTGGGCTGTTGGCGCCTACAAGGAGCGATGGGCCTGGTGTGCGGGCACACCTTAGTCAAGCCAAGCACGGTCGCCTGCCCCAGCCGGGTGGTATAAGGGGCTCTTAGGTGAGTTTCGCTTAGCTGCATGCTCTGATGCGCCAGTGTGCCTGCAGTGCTGTCACCACAGCTCACTTCCTTAGCACTGAGCCTTTAAGATGAATGTTCACATTGTTCTTTAGGCCCGCCTGGTCTATGCAATCCGTTTATCGGGGTGCGGAGCTAGCCGTTATAGAGCACAGTCACTTAGCCATCACCGTGCAGTAGTCCACCGCCCCCTCACCACGGCACCTTACTTGTGTCAATGCTTGCAGGCCACGACAGCGAGTCTCATTAGTCCATCATGGCCCTTCTCGGTGCGTGTGTTCGAATCCCGTGGCGTTCGGACCCGTCGCCCCATTTCAGCGGGCCTCCACACAGGGCTCAGGATCGTCACATGGCAGCAGCGCTGCCGCAGGCACCTCAGACGGGTTCCAGCTGCTGGCGAACAGCGAGGTGCGTCTCTCTGAGTCCGCAAACTCCCACGCGGTTTCGATGCGTTCCTGATCTGGCCAAAAAGTTATGGCGTTCTCGTCTTCCTAGGTGCGCTGGCCCCCACAAACCGGCTGCACCGCTGCTAGAGGGAGTCAGCAGTGCAGGCCCGCTGATTATGATTGTCCATAAAGGTGATACTTCTCGGATTTGGTGGATTATTTGCTTTGCCGACAGAGCTCACTCGAAGTGCAGCCATCTTGTCGCCGTCGAGACCACGCCCTTCCATACAACGGGATAAGTTAAATTAAATTTTAAAAAAATAAAACCACTCGACTCGGCAAGTCGTATGCTGACTTTCCCACCCCTACCCCATCGCTTTTACCTGTGCCAGCCACCACTGCGTACACTTGCACACCCATGTACTCCACATATTGCCACAAACAGAAGGCCAGTCCAGGATAAAGAAACCAGCTCCCTGACCGCTGTGCCAAAAAGACTAGGAACAATATTTACACTTTGGCGGGTGGCATAATCCGTCAAAACATCACAGAAATCCTGCCTTGCTGCATTTTTGACAGGATATGGCATCACCAAACCCTAAATAAGTTGCTAACTGACCCAGTGTGTTGTTGCGACAGGACATCTCTGATGCCACATTGCCTAGTCCCTGAATGGCCATACACAGAATGAATTAGTTGCCAGGGATTGCAGCATCCCTCACAATTACTTATAGGGTGCGGTGTATCCAGGAAGGCTGAATCTAAGACACTTTTTAAGACATCTTTAATTAACGTCTTTTACGTTTACTGTATGCAAATGTATACTGCGTGTCTGCCATGAACCAGGCCCTAACGGAACTGCATTAGACAGTCTTAAATTGTGGATTAAATAATGGCCCGGCACATCAATTCCTTGCCCTGTAACAGATGATGATGATGATGATGATATAGAGCTTATTAAGCGCTCGAATGCCGAGGCGTCTTGGCGCTGGTGTGTGTACACAGGGCAGGAACTGAACTAGATCTACTCAGGAGTAAACAGCCAGGATTTCAAGGCTTTCCTAAAGATAGAAGGTTAGGCTGCAGTCTCAAAGCCACTGGCAATTTATTCCACAGTTGTGCTGCACAGCTAGACAAAGACCTGCCACCCTATCTGGCCCGTCAAAACTTTGGGGTACAGATCAGGCCAAGACTGGCCGACCGTAGGTTTCGCGAGGGGGTATAGAGCCTGAACATTTCCTGACAGTCATCAGAACCCCCACCGTATCGTGCCTTGTGCACCAGGCAGAACGCCTTAAATTCAATTCTCTGCTGGACGGGGAGCCAGTGTAATGCCCTTCTTCCCTGTGACGTAGGATGACCCTTAGGAAGCTTTAGGATTAGTCGTACCGCAGCATTCTGCAATGATTGAAGTTTGCTGATCTGATGTTTATCAATGCCCAAAAACATCGCATTACAATAGTCCAATTTGGACAGAAAAAGAGCAACTATTACCGTCTTCTGTAGTATAAGGGGAATAAAAGTAAACATTTTTTGAAGGGTCTTTAGCAGGAAAAAACTGGCAGACGTTAAACTGTTGACCTGTGCTGACATATTACGTTTATCGTCAAAAATGACCCCAAGATTCCACACTTTCCTAACAGGGAGAGGACATTCCCCAGCCTTCGACGGCCACCAAGAATTGTTCCATATTGGTGTTCCATTGCCAAACTCAATCACTTCTGTCTTTTCAGTATTAATCTTCAGGAAGCTTAGACTCATCCAATTCATGATGTCATTTAGACAGGAGTGAAAGCTGGCAGCTGTTAGCTCAGGCTTGTCCGACAAGGATATCACCAATTGTGAGTCGTCGGCATACGACACAAATGTGAAGCCATGTTTTCCAACAAGTATTGCCAGTGGCTTCACATAGACGTTAAACAACGTCGGGGACAGAGCTGATCCCTGCGTAACACCGCAGGGCAGGTTAAAACTGTCCGATTGTAAGCCGTCCCAGCTCAAACCCTGTTTCCTGTTCTCTAAAAAAGAGGAGAGATGGGCCAGAGCCGAGTCACCGATTCCTACCTCCCGTAGTCACCGCACCAACACCGTATGATTCACGGTGTCGATTGCGGCCGACAAATCAAGGAGAACAAGGATTGCCCTACCTTCACCATCCACCACTCTCCGAATAGTGATAGCCGCATGAGAAGCATATTTAATTGCGCGTTGCTCAAAACAATTCAAGTTAGATTGCAGAACTACGTGGAGCTGACTGGGTACACACAGGACTGAGCTTTCTTCTGTTCAAGTCAGCCATTGTTCACAGGAAAATGGAAACGCGATTTGCAGTTTCAATCAGTGTTTGAACAGTGGCACATTATTTTAACAACAGGGCTGTGCATTCTGTGTCACACCAAGCAAAGAACGCAAAAGACATATTTAAATGTTCAGTTCTGCGCTTGCACAATAATAACTGCGTAGCTAAACTTCTTCCGATTATAGGTATTCAATCTGCTCCTAGCCGAGCATTGTTTACGGCCCACAGAAGCGAGAGCGAGCCCTTGGCTAATTGTTTAAAACAAAAGGCTCGTGACGTAGCAGAAAACACCAGCAAAGCACAATTACTGATAAGTGAAGCTAGTTTCCTTCCATTGTGAGTGGGGAACAGCTGTACGGTGTGCGGCTGGCGCGTGAACGTGTCGGCGGCAGGCGGTGATATGCAAACAGCGCTGCGGGGGGAACTCAGTTATATTCACTTCGAGTCGTGTGAGCTCTGAAAGGGGTGGGAGGTTAGCTGAAGCCGTGCGAATTGCTGTTTTATGTGTGTGTCGGTTCAATGCGTTGTTTGTTGTAATGCTACTGCACAGTCAGTTTCGAGGCACTGCATGCAGTAAGTAAGGGGTGTCAAAATACTGTAGAGTGAGTGGCACAGGGAAATCAAAGGGATCTATTCACATAGGGTGACCGCCTGGCACGGGAGCACATTCTGGAAAGTGAGTGTAAAACCTTTTTACAGACACATTAAAGTAGGTCAGGTCAGAGTAGGTTCAATAACGTGAAAGACAGCTGACACATGTAAAAGTCAAAATAGCTTTATAGTCGTTGGCATAGCAGTTCCTAGCAAACCTGCACATGTAACTTGTCTAATATAAAGATCAAACAATAGCAAACATATGCACGGTAAGCAACATTTGACAGCTGACATCAGAGACAGTTGTCACAGGATAGTACACGCTTGCCACGAACGAATGATAGTACTTGAAGCAGGGCACAGTCAAAAGCAAGTTACTCTTCTCTTGGTGCTACACCCTCCAGATTATCCCCAGTTCATGCCCAGGTTTCACTTTTGCAAAACCCTAATGCATATCATAAATGAATCGTATGTGTATATTTTTGTTGGAAAACGTCCCTAAGGATACCTTCAGACAGTCAACACTAACTGTAATACACAACGTTACCACATCAATGGAGACCTTACAATCAACGCACACTGGAGAGGTCACAGCCACAGTGACAGCCATCATCAGCATCATTTATAATATTTTCGTAACTGGTGGACATCCAGACATGGGAGGGGAGTTTTGCCTTCTCAGGATGGATTGCACATCTCCAGTCTGTTCACAGCATGCAGGTGCAGAACCACAGACGACATTTTGCTCTAGTGCCTTTAAATGATCCTCTTCTCAATTGGCAGGCAGTCCGTGTCATGAAAAATAAGTGACATATGCTGTCTCCTTACAATGCCGACTAATGCCCTCTGCATGGAATTCTGAATGAGCGTCACACTTTGGCAAACTGTCAGTGCATTGGTGGGAGTGCTTGTAGAGGGAGGGTAGGAGCTGGGTTGGTCGTACACTTGCCCAGTAGTCTGGCCAGGGTTGGCCTTGGTTGGGGCCT
This sequence comes from Triturus cristatus, assembly GCF_964204655.1. Taxonomy (NCBI): domain Eukaryota; kingdom Metazoa; phylum Chordata; class Amphibia; order Caudata; family Salamandridae; genus Triturus; species Triturus cristatus. The sequence continues at coordinate 850,662,594 of NC_140590.1, forward strand.
AGATCCACTCATCACCGCATAGGTCAATTGGCTCTTTGGAAGGACAAAGATCAAAAACAAGTGTAGTGCATTCCAGGAAAATAGGTCATCAATTGGCCAAAGGCAGGCTAGGAAGCCTGGAAGTAACAACCAGTGTGCACAGATAGGGCTATTGGGCAGAGAGCATGCTGTGTAGAGTGCATTATGATTTGATGTCTGACATATCAGCCTATCCAAGGCAGCCTACATACTGTGGCCTCTGTCGATGGTGGCGATTGGAGGATGTAGTGAGTAACATGACTGGCTGTCAAAAAGCAGAATTACAATTATATATGAATGTCATCCAGTATATATACAACTAATACAAAGGACAAGCCTGCTGTTTAACATCATGTGAAGTGGACTAACTCTCTGGAGAAAGTTGAGCAGTGCTGACATTATGGACTAATTCTGCCTATGGTCAGATCAATAATGCAGAATGGACATTAGGCTCCATTTACAGACAATTTGGGCAATTAGTGGACATGTGGGCACTCTACCGGAGGAAGGCATTCTAGAGAGCTACAGTAGCAGCCAGAATGTAACTCTAAAGCTGAACCTGATATTTTAGCATAAAGCAATATTTGGAAGTCGTTCTCTTCACCTTTACTAATTTGAGTTTTTCATAAAGTATTCTCTACCCGCTGAATGCCAGCAGCATCTTAGCTTATTTTACGTTCCTATTCAATGCAGCTGAAGTATTTCAGAGCAGAGTACAAGAGCATTTTACATGGAAGAGAAGTGGCCTATTCTGATTGTGTCACATTAGGCAAACAACTCTAAAAACTTCAACCATGTGGTAGCATTGTAGTTTTACTTTAACACTGTCAGATGCTCACTTGGATTGCATCAAGAGATACTTAAAGCGCATGTTTGTGTGTCTGAATGAGGCCTCTAAGGCTTTGAAACTAACTCTGGTGTTAGCACACATACCTCCATATGGGTATCAGCAGCTTCTTTATATCAAAGTCCAAGCCAGAAGTTCTGAACCTCCAGCAGATACAGAAAGCTGCAGGTTATGTAATACCAAAGTTCACAGAAAGGTTACTAATACAATATTCAGCATATGGACAGTATGCAGCCAGAGTTTTTTAACATACATCCAGTCACTCACCCATCTATCCATCCATGCACCCACCAAGATCCACCCATCCACGTATATCCATCCACCCAGATCTACCCATCCATTAAAAGCACCCACACATCCATGCACCAACTAAGATCCATGTATCAACCCATATCTGTCCATCCAGCTATCCGCTCACCAATATTCATCCATGTATACAGATTCATCCGTACAAACAACCATTAAGCCATCCATCCATCCAAGCACACAACACCCATCTATCAATCCATCCATGCACCCAGCAAGATCCATCTACCCACCCTGATCTATCCATCATCCATCAATGTGCTTACAAGTTGCACCCATCCCACTATTGGTCCATCCATGCAAGCACCCATTGTCCATCTATTCATCGATCTATCCATCCATTTCCCAGCAAGAGCCATACATCCACCCATCTATGTATATCCATCCACCCGATCTAGCCATCCATCCAAGCACACATTCATGTTATGTTATGTTATGTTATTTTAATCTTATAAGTCGCGCAGCTACCCAAGGATTTCCCGGCACTGTCTGACAGGAACAGAAGGAGAAAAGAAAGTGCTCTACATATTAAACAACCAGGTTTTTAAACACTTACGAAAATTCTCACATATAGTTTCAGTCCGAAGTGACATAGGGAGGGAGTTCCACAAAGAGGGACCTAAACAATAGAAGGACCAACCGCCCATTTGCGACAATCTGGTCCTAGGGACCGTGAATTTAGCCTAAGTGGAGGACGTGGTGGGAGAGAAGGCTGAACTAAGGCATTCAAATATTGGGGTGTCTTACCAAATTTGATTTTGAACATATAGCTCAGGGCTTTGAATTTAATACGATTCTCAACCCTGAGCCAATGAAGGTACCGAAGAGAGTCTGAGGTTTAGTGAGAAAGAATCATATGTGTGTTTCATGCCTTCTTTATAAAGTGTGACCAGTTGTCGTTTGTGGTTAATAAAAATGTATTGGTATATTGCGCCACATATAAGAGTACAGTATAAAGTAGTTGATTCCTTTATTAAGGCTTTCATTTATCAAATCTTTTTCCTTATTTTCTGTATTGCTGCTCCCGAGATCCTTATATGTTCTTTGCTGTTGAGGACCAATATTGTAATACAGTTTGGTTTCCCTTTGGCTATTTTATACATTTGTACTATGTTTTTGAGATTGATATATATCAGTCTGGCTTTCAATTTGTAATAAACCTTTTAACTTCAAGTTACTGATTTAGAATGTTATTGTATGATCCTCATGATCACACTGTACTTTAAGATCTAAATTGTTGTTAACCCCTTTCACTCTCAGGCAACTTACAGATAATTTGACCAGAATAGAATTGAAAGGGCCAGCCCAAAACGTTCTCATCGTCAAAGCAGTCAATTAATAATATTCCAATTGTGTCAATTCTGTGTCTTGAATTGCCTCTTGTCCCATATGTCATGTGGTGATATGGGGTAGTCTATGCCCCTAGCTATATTTCAGTAATAATGGGAAGGGATCGGAAAGGACTCTGCCCATAGAATCCATATCCCTACACTCTGCATATAGATTGTTACTAATAAAAAAGTAGTCAAGTCTACTGTACGAGTCATGCAGGAGAGAATAATCTTGATGCTCAGTAAACACGACATAAATCATATTTGGTTTGTCCATAATGTCAATCATTTGTGATGTAAGGCTATTCTCTGGACCTTTACTTTAGGGTATATCTGTCATTGATGGACAGCATTAAACAGCAGACCCGCCACCCCCAAATCACTGGAGCTCCCAAATGTGTCATTGTTAATTCCTATAAGTTAGGGAAAAACAATATTCCCTCTACATTGGGGTCGTAAATTTTCAGTAAAACCGTTTCCCTCCATTCATGATGCCATCAATCAAAATATATCTCACCTCGTGAGCACGCTGACTATTTATAGTCTCAAATGTCACCCTACTATCCACCCATATGGATACCCTCCTGAAATATGATGAAGCAGAGGCAGAATGCAGTTGTCCCTTACATTTTGCCACTAATGTTGCTTGTTTCTGCCGTGCTAAATGCTCACATTTAATATCATTTAATGTATGTTTTTACATTCTATCACACAACAATATTGGAACATGTTTATTTCCAGAAAGTTGTATTTCTTTCTTTTCACAATTGTTTTTTCCAGAGTGAAACTAGATTTGAAAATTCTGTGTTGCTGGTTTGTAGTCGTTCACAAAGAGTATCATGTTTTGAATCTATATTCCATATATACATTTGGGCAACTTAAAACCTCTTGTTCCTTCGGGTACATAATGTCCAACAGTGGCAGTTCAAGATCTCCAGTGCAGGTGATGGTATTAACGATCCTGATGAGCTAGAATTTTCCTGATAGAAGACTTTGCTGGATAGCCATTGCACAGAGCACCATCTTTGACCCTGTGAAGGCATTTTTGTAGATTGTCAATTCACAGAACCCATTGAACAAGTTGATGCTGGAAACAGAAATGGCTTAAAAGATGGTTCAACAATCCTGTGGGAGTAGTATGATGTTTAGCAGCATTTATTGGTATAGCACAAGTTCAATGGAGAGGACTTCACACTGTTGGATGGGGGCACATATTATACAATGCACAAATATCAAATGTCGACTGGCAGAATACGTCACTTGTCATGTATGTGGTGTGTGGGGTAGCAGGATATTCCTATCAGAATATCATCTGACTAAATATTAACTATAATCATATCACCCTATAGGAGTTAATAATAGAAAAGATACCTCAAATCAGATAATAGTAGTAATTTTTTTATGTGATCCTCTTGCACCTCAGCTCAAGGTCCTTCGGAATTGCCAATTTTGTTTAAAAATCGATTAATCTATTTTTGTAATATATTTGTTTTTGTTCTCATGTTTACAACCACTGTAGTGTATGAGTCCTACTGAAGCTGACTATATTGTAATGATATATTGTATATGGTGAGAATGTATGTTTGGAGACATTAAAGACTTGGCCTTAGCCCATACCTACAACCTTGAGTGTGTTGTGTATACGATCTTGAAAAACATTAAAAGGTGAAAAGTGGTATGCTGCAAGGTGAAACTCCATTAACCCAAGTGAGGCTTTGTGCCGGTGGACATGTGATCGTGGATTACCAAAGCATGGTGTAGTAGTGTAGAGTGGAGTAGATTGTCATAGAGTGTAGTGACATAGAGTGTTGTAGAGTGGAGTAAACTGTCGTAAAGTGGAGTGTCGTAGAATAGAGTGCAATAGAGTGGATTGTCATACAGTGGAGTAGAGAGGAGTGGCGTAGAGTGGAGTGGTTTACAGTGGAGTAAAGTGGTGTGGAGTGGCATTAAGGGACTTGCATAGAGTGGAGTAGAGTATCATAGAGTGGAGTGGTGTAGAGTGAAGCAGAGTGTCATGGAGTTGCATAGAGTAGTGTAGACTGTATTATAATAGAGAGTGGAGGGTCATAGAGTGATGGATCGTGGAGTGGAGGGTCATGGGATTGAGTGGTGTCATAGAGTGGAGTGGAGAGTTATAGAGTGGAGGGGGCAGAATAGGAGAAAAATAGAGTGGAGGGGTATAGGGTGGAGTGGCGTGGAGTGGAGGGGTGTAGAGTGGAGTGGTGTAGAGTGGAGGGGTGTAGAGTGGCATAGAGTGGAGTGGCATATAGTGTTGTGGCATAGAGTGGAGTAGATAGGAGTGTCATAGAGTGGGGTGGCGTAAAATGAAGGGGCTTAGAGTGAAGTACCATATAATTCATTATACTCACGTCTCTGACAATGGGCGCAAGGACAAAAAACAAATAGAGAGGATTGATCCTCGGTTTACCATAGAGGGAGCAAGCACTCCAGTTGTTCAGTGGGAAACGCATACTTATGGCGGCTGCGGTGCAGACGCGCTGAGGAGAAAGCTGCTAATGCGGGTCAGAAGCACTTAGCGTAGCAGTCACACAGTGCGTACTACCTCTTTTTAATGGCAATATTTTAACTGAATTGGAGAATACTGTTCAAACTGCTCAACTGTTCAACTGTATTGAATTTGAAGGTTTTTGTAATTCATTATACTCACGTCTCTGTTAACAGGGGCAAGCACAAAAAAAACATAGAGAGGACTCGATTCTCATTTTACCATAGAGAAAGCAAGGTTAGCGCTCTAGTTTTTCAGTGGGAAATGCCTACTTATGGTGGCTGCGGCGTGGACGTGGTGCGCCAAAGGCAAGCCCGTCTGCGCCCATCCAAGTCATGGCCCTTCCTCCGGGCTTTGCCATTAGGAGGCAGGACAGGGTGGGATACGTTGGGGTGGAGTGGCTATCATCTATAAAGAAGAATACAGTTGTAGTGTCTCACAAAAGTCCGTAATGAACTGTGATATTACACAATTCAGTATCGGACCATCTCCCACCTATGCCTTCTCAGGAAGGCTTATCTAAAGGCCACCAGGATCCTGTAACACATTCCTGGAGAGTTTCCCTGATCTCATAGAAGTATCACCGCTAGTAAAGGATTGGTGACTATATAAGGTGACTTTATATATACCTAGATGAACACAATAACACATCCTTCAAGAGATTCATTCAAGATATGGAAGCAATGCAGCTCAGACAGTATGCTCGATCTGCCACACATGAAAAAGGGCGCAATCTTTTCCAACGATCCCAAAATAGAGGTAGACACACCTATACCAGTTCCTTGGTCAGAACACTTCTATATTCCATTTAAGCTGTCCAAAACACATAAACAAACTACAGTGGACAGTACCATGAAGGCAGGTATGAAGTAGCCTAGACTCATACCGGGTAGCACAAGCAATTCCCTAGAAGCACAAATCCTGGTCATGACAGGGAATCTAGAGGAGGCAGATATGCTATGGTCTGACTAGCTCAACCAAGCGGCAGAAAATTGCAACCAGAAAGACAAGCCAAGGTCTCACCTCACCCAGAGGAAATCGGCATGGTTTAACAACCATCTTGCCTCTGAAAAAAGCTTGCAAAAAATCAAAAGAAACTGGAGGAAAACATATGATCCGATAATCAAGGGTCAATGAAAGAAGGCCATCAGACTTTACTATAATGAAATTAAACAAGCCCAAGCCAGGTACATCAAGAAGAAAATAAATTCTGCTATCAACTCCTCGAGATAACTTTTTATGGTGGTCAGATCTCTCACTTCTATAGAGCAAGAAGTCTCCCCTCAATCATCATCAAAGGAGAGATGCAATAAACTTGCGGTTTTTTTCAAAAGCAAAGTGGAAAATATTTACAATTCGATGCAAGGGAATACCCACACAGATAGTCCAGACATCCCTTCAGGAACCATGGATCCCTCGGCACAGGTCGCAGTTCCAGTCTTAGCACATTTTCAGGTGCTAAGCAAGGAAACCACTAGCATGATTCTGCGGAACATTAATTCAGGCTCCCCTCAAGACACAGTACCTCCACATATTTTACTACAGGGCGGGAACACGACACTGACTGTCTCAACAGAACTGTTAGCGCTATCTCTTACTCAATGGTTAGTCCCAAAACATGGAAGCATGACATAGTTTGACCCTTACTAAAGAAACCCCAGTAGGACCCCACACACCTAGGGAACTACTGCCCCACATCACTCTTACACATTCTAGGAAAAATTGCGGAAAAACACGTTAACCATTCCTTGTCCCAGTTCTTGGAAGAGAATGAGGTGCTACATCAGACCGAAATGGGTTTCAGACCGCAGCACAGCACGGAGTCAGCTTTGCTGATGGTCATGGAGAAACTCAAGGGCATTCTGGGTCAGGGGGTCTCGCCGCAATCCTGCTGCTCGACCTTTGATTCGATGGATCATAAAAATCTGATTCACAGGCTGAAGAAGGCAGGTATCTGGGACAGTGCCCTAAGTTGGATAGTTTCATTCCCAAAAGACAGATCTTTCCAGATAATGGAATGTGGGCATCTCTCAGATGTTCTAGAGATCACATGCAGAGTCCCACAGGGCCCCGCCCTTAGTCCCACATTATTCAACTTTTACATCTAACCATTGGCTCAAATCGTCCAGGAATTCGGTCTATCAATCGTATCCTACGCAGATGATACGCAACTGGTAGTTTCATTGGCAGAGGGTCCTAAATCAAACTACAGCCAATTAGTTCCTTGTATGGATAAAGTAGCCAAATGGATGACCAGTTGCAGTTTAAAATTGAAAGGTGACAAAAAAGAACTGATGTTCCTAGGAAATAATTCTGCGCCACAAGCCACCATTATTTGGCCCAAAAAACGAGGCTATCCTCCCCCCCTAAAAACTCCATAAAGAGCCTGGGAATGTGGCTGGACCACAATCTCTCCATGGAAATACAAGCAAGGAAACTGGCTGCCATCTGCTTCGGAATATAGCGCATGCTTTGCAAAATTCTAGCCCTTATCCCTGAACAGACCCGGAGAACCGTTATGCAGTCATTGGTTATATCACGGCTGGATTACGGGAACTCCCTTTATCTGGGATCCTTCAAATATGTGGTGAACAGGCCACAAGTGGTTCAAAACGCGGTAACCAGGATACTCAGAGGCATGCCTAGGCAAGGATCAGTGAAATCATCACAAAAACAACTCCATTGGCAGCCGATCCAAGCCTGGATCAAATTCAAATCTTTATGCATAGCTCACAAAGCCATGAACTGCAAGGGCCCAGCCCTTATTCGAGCACTTATCACCCCATATGTACCCAAAAGGGTGCTTAGATCATCCTCAGACCTGCTCATCAAGACTACAAGGATAAAGAGATCCAGATGGGGAGGAAGATTGTTTTAACAAGTTTGTGGAACTCTATGCCCAAGGAAATAAGACTGCTAAGGGATTAACTAAGTTTCAGAAAAAAATTAAAACATGGCTGTTCCTCTGTTAACTCTCTGATCCACATTTCATCATCTGCTCCTCAGTGCTGGGAAGCACTTGGCAGCTATGCGCTTTATAAAAAAAACATAAACATAGAGTGTAGTTGCGTAGAGTGGGGTAAAGTGGAATGGAGAGGAGTGCAATGAAATGAAGTGGAGAGGGGAAGAGTGGAGTAGCTTAGCCTGGAGTAAAGTAATGTGGAGTGGCATAGAGTGGAGTGGAGTAGTCTGCTGTAGAGTGGAGTGTCACGCAGTGGAGCATTATTGTGAAATGGTATAAGGTGAAATAGCATAGAGTGAAGTGTCATAGCGTGGAGTGGAGTAGTGTATCATGGAGTGTCGTAGAGTGGAGTGTCATATTGTAGAGTATCGTAGAGTGGCATGGAGTGGAGTGGCATGCAGTGGGTTAGAATGAAGTGGCATAGAGTTTGGTAGAGTGGAGTAGAGTGAAGTTGTGTAGAGAGGCATAGAGTGGAGTTTTGTAGAGAGGATTGGAAGATAGTGGAGTAGAGTGGTGTGGAGTGGCATGGAGTGTGGTGGAGTGGAGTAGAGTGCCAGAGAGTGGAGTGGCATAAAGTAGAGTAAGCAAGGTGTGATAGCACACTGCCATTACAGAAAACACAATTTCAATTAATATTACCATTACATTCGCAAATGCAGTTTTACTGATATAACTGTACAGCATACAAACAATAATGTGTGGAAATGGCATCACCTAGTGCACAATTCAGAATTACAAAAATATGTGCTTAATTTGTGCTTTCCTAAAGCTGATATATTCTGAAATATTTGCACAGTTTATTTGCAGAACATGTGTTGTGTGCTAAAGAAAACCTCCTTTCCCATTCCCAATATCCAGCTGATTGTAGTATGTCTTCTTACTTTGAAATCAGAGAATGAATAGTTAACTCCAACTTTCCTTGAAAGACAGAGCCTGACATGTGACCTCTGTCTTTGAATGCATAACAAATGTGACAAGTTAAAAACAAAATGTAAAGAACTGTTCACAGAAAGAGAGGAGCAATGGTAAACAGGCTATGCTCCACAGGAGGGACAAAGACATGCTGGACAGCATAAAACAAAGTCAACAAATACAAAGCAAGAAAATGAGAGTTATGAACCTCAAAGCCAATGGAAGCAATGGCCGTAAATCATTCCCAGGGAAGCTTTAATAATGTACCCAAGAAGTATTTTCCCAACTGGACAGCTGCTCTGATTGGTAGGATCAGCCTAAAATGAAAATGTAAAATGGGCACTGCACAGAACAGAAGAACATTGCTGCTGCATCTCAGGGGAGTAAATACTCCAAAACCATGAAGCAGCTGCTTACTTTCTGCTCCTGGTCCATTCCCTGCTATAGGATGTTTAAGGAAGAGGCTTCTAGCAGCAGGTAGTGAGGTGTATGTGGGTGCTGGTTAATGGTTTTTGTTTTTCCTGCTGGTACTCAGGGCTATGTGCAGCTTGGAGTGATAGCAGAAACGTCTCTTACTTATCAGACTGTTCCCAACAGTTTGAAGTTCTGTCCTTTGTGGGCAGGGTTTCCACCTAAGTGAAAAGGGGGTTGGTGAAGCAAAATTCAGCCACTTCCTGTGCAGGTAAGTGTGGTGAGGCCGTGGGGCCCAGTGGGGGAGGGGGGGTTTTGACAGATTAGGATGAGGGAAAATTAATTTCCATCGTCCATCGAAATCACTCCCCCACCGTGCCCCACCGCCCACCGCTCTTCCCTGCACAGCTGGCAAAATTTCACATCTGGTAAAATCAGGCAAAACTGAGAAACTGTCTTTTTTCTAGAAGGACACCTGTTTCTCATTTTAATTGACTTCACTGAATACATTTTAATTTTGCCAGCTAGATAAGTTCTGACATTATTTTATGGAACTGGAAAATATAACGACTTAATTAAGAACATTGTTAACTATTCAGTAAACAGAGGAATCAGATCATAAAAAAATAAAAAACATATTTCATCATAAATGTACTCTAACAACAACAATAATATCTATGTGAAAAACAAACAATAAATGTAAAAAAAAAATAAGTGAAGTTCCAAAACACTGAAGAAAATCAATAACGCGCTAGATGGTAAATGAATGTTAAACAAAATATGCCAGCAGTTCCACTGAGGAAAGTGCTCTCTGCCTGCTCTTCCAGTCTGCCAATAATTACCTCCTCCAGAGAGCCACAGCATGGGGGTGCTCCTTTGGCATAGTTTTGAACTGCTGGTATACCATGGACTGGGACATTTTCTTACCATAACCAGAAAGAGCTACGAGTAGAAGGCTTGGTACAAGGTCATACCACCCTCAACGGATGTTCACATTTTGGCATCCCACTTAATGGAGGCTCATCACATACATTCATGATCCTGCTGAGTCCTTCTGCCAGGCCTGACAGGTGTTATGTTAAAAATTGATAAAGCGTGCAAATACCCCAAGGGGGATCCTGGCACTTGCTGAGAGAGTAGGAGACAGCAAGATTTCTGGGGAGACAGAAATCAAGAAAGCAGATAAGTTTTTTTAATTCTTCCAAAAGGAGCAGGATCAGGTATCCTTTGGAGTGAATACAGAAGGGTGTTCCATAGGTCAGAGCCAAGATAACAAAAGGCACCACAGCCCATCTGGTTCTATTTTGATGTCAAGATCCATAGCCACTTGGTAGGAAGCTTAGCATTTCATATGTATGGGATGATAAATCCTACATTTCATCTTAAGATAGATCGTCCCTATACTGTAGACAGCTCTGTGAGGGAGGCAGAAAGGATTAAATTGACAACACATTTTGATTGGAAGCCAGAGTCAATTCTTGAGGTGAACTGAGACAGAGGAAGTAGAGGGGAGAGAGAAGACCAGCCTGTCAGCAGAGTTTTGAATAATTTGCAGCCGATGGTTAACATAGTCAATTACACCCAGATAAATAGCATTGCCATAGTCAAGGTGAGCAGTTGTGAGAGAATGTAGTACGGTTTTCCAAGCTGGCTTAGGAAGATGTTTCTTAAGGATCTGAAGAAGTTAAAACAAGCTGTGAAACCTTGACTAGGTTGTTTCATAAAAGAGGAAAGAGTGGCAGCAATATGCTACTCTCTGATGAAGCACGCACGGTGCGCACGGTGTGCGCACCAGCAGAGAGTTGCAAATTGCTGCCACTCTTTCCTTATGAGTAGGCAGTACAGACGTAGGTCATTTGCCCTCACATCACTCGATTTTTCTTCGTAACAATCCGACCCGGAGCTCATCTACTGCCCCCGTTGCCTGATTTTTTCTTCATAACAATCCGACCTGGATTCCTCCAACCCTGATTCGGATACACCCTGAATTGGCACATTCTGCGGCTCCATAATTACTTGCTTGTTTTACGCTACATGCTGGAACCAGTACTCCTACAGCCCTTTCTACCAGCGATCATATCGGGCTTGATCATAGTCATTTTCTCACTGTGGGCTCTCCTCCACAGGCATATCTTGCCTCAGTCAATTTTATTCAGCCCTGATGATGATCCGTAGATTTTCAAAAGGGATCTAAACATCGTCAACATGTAGTACCATGACTATTGCAATGTCTTTTTCATTTTAATAATGATAGCATTGGTACAGTATAATAGACGTGACACTAATTGTTTATTATTTATGTAGTTACTCTGTAAATGCCTGAGTTGTAGTAATCAAATTGTTTGTTGTCTCATATATTTCCCACCTTATTTGCTTTTGTTTCCTTTAACCCTTTTCAATATTAATTAAATTGTTTTATTACTTTATTTGATTTTCATGTGTCATAGAAACTATTTGACGTCTATATATATTTTTGTATAGTATTCTGTTAGAAGAGACTGCTTGTTCCTATATAATTAAACTGCACCACATTTTCAAGCAGAAATGTTGCCAGTGAAGTCAGGTTTATTTTTTATCTTCTCTGTTTCTTTTTCCTTATTTATTCTTTCATTCAGATTTTTGTGGGTCATAATATTTATTAAACTTTCGTTTTATTGATAATGGTAGGGAGGAGAAATCCTCGTTTTCCAGAGGAAGGATTGTCAGTCATGATGGATGAAATTAGTAGAGTAGAGCTACAATTGTTTGGAGCCCCAGTACAAAATACATCAATATCAAAGAAAAGGCAAATGTGGGCCAGAATAGTTGACAGAGTGAATGCTGTCACAAACAACCAGCCCACACAGGAGGAAAGTAGGGAGTGGTGGAATGACCTGCGAGGGAGAGTGCTTTGCCTGGACTCCAAGTAGCACCTGGAGACCTAGAGGACTGGTGATAGTCAGCCCCCCTTACAACTTTTTCCCTGAGAAGAGAAGGTCTTGCAAATCCCACATCCTGAAGGTTTGACAGGAATCCCTGGTGGGGTGGAGACTGGTGAGTTACACTTTTGAATGTGCCACTAAACGTAAATGTCATTTTTGATTTTCATTTAGCTGTTGATAATGAGTTTTGCACCTTTTGGAAACATACAAACATATATGTTTTTTATCAATTGTTTTTTGGTCTTGTTTGTTTGCTTGAATGCATTATTATATATGAGATTGCAGGTTTCAATCTCCATAACATTTCACATTATGTAATGCTGTTTGTAAGTGTTTTTACACCAAATGACATATTGAATATATGTTTGTTATATTGGAAAGGTTTGTTGTTTTTACAGCATACTTTCACTAGGTATGTTTAACTTAGAAATTTACAAGTGTTTTTAATGTTTAATTGAAATGCCTTATATTTGTTTGGTGAAAATAATAATGCAATGTTATCTTGCTCATTCTCTCTTTCCTACACATGTTCACACATGTCAAAGTGTCATGTATTTATCACTCTCTATTTTATGCTATGTTTCGAAATGTTTTTGTGTTTAATGTTATATTTTGTCCTATCCCTGTTATTTGATTAAATTAATGTCATTAATGTCATTTGTTTCACAATTCAAAGTTTATTTACTCAAATTTTTAAGGTATGTAATTTTGTATGCTGAATATAAGTGGTTATTTCTGTGAAAATGCACTCTGCAATGTTCATAGGATGACTAATGCTATATATCCTTGTAAAAGGTGTAAATGCCAGAATAACAGGGGAAATGGCATTAACAACGCGGGCTAAAACACACAAGCGGAACAACACTAGCCTTAACCACGCATATGTCTTCAGCACGCATATGCATGGTTAAAGCAGTCAGCGCTCTAGTTGCAGAGCTTATGGGCGAGGAGAGGAACAGGAAGGATCAGGACAGGAAGGACCGGGAAGCTGCTTGGTAAGTAGGGCTGGGGCCAGTTTTAATGCTCAGAGGGGGGGCAGTGCAGTTTTTAGGGCTAGGAGGCCGTTTTAGGGCTCAGGGTGGGGGGCTCGGCTCGGGGTAGTTTTTAGGGCTGGGTCTGAGTTTTAGGGTTCAGGGCAGAGGGAATCATCAGTTTTCAGAGCTGGGGGCCAGTTTTAGGGCTCAGGGCTGGAGGCTAGGGTCAGGGTTGTTTTTTGGGCCTGGGCGTTGATTTAAGGGCTCTGGGTGGGGATCGGCGTACATTTTAGGAATGGGACGGGATGGATCGCAGGGCTGAGGGACAGGTTTTAGGGCTCAGGGTGGAGGGGCTGGAGTGTGATCTTTACCGCGCAAATGATATTTGTTGAAATGACATGCGTTGTAAAGAATGCATGGGTGGTAAAGACGCGGTCGTAGTTGACAGCGCGTTGTTTAGGCATGCATTGTTAAGGTTTGCTTTGTGCTGTCTGTCATACAACCAAATATTAGCTGCTTGGCCTTGAAATGGTTTACTTCATATTTCACCTCCCTTCTGTGTTGTGTGAAATGTTTGCAATATTTTATGCACATTTTCTAATCATCTTTTTGCATTTCAGGGCATCTTTTCACCTGCTGTTTTGGATTCGTTTTGTGTGTCATTTAAACTGTTTGTGTAACCTATCATAACAACACTGAAATACAATCATCATAATCTTTTACTGTTCATTTTTAGGTCGCTTCAAAATATTTTGATGTATAATCCAGACTTTAAAAATGTGAATTTGTCATTAATTCACAATAGGTTAAATAGCCAGAGTACATGAGCAACCATCTACCACTTAGTATACCTCCACTCCAGACTAGGATCAACCCTTGAGCGAGCACTCCTGCAATTCTGGTTGACGAGGAGCAGCCTGGTGCATCTGGTCTGCCTGGGCAGAGAGCTCCACTGAGTCTCACTCTGCCCACACCTGCACCGCCCACCCAAGCTGTTATCACACTTTAGCCTATGATACCTCCACTTCCTGTGTCCAAACCAACATCACATCAATCTTGTGCCCCCCAGTCATTCCTGCTATTAATACACCACCACCACTACCTCCAGTTCAGGCAGAAACTAGTGGGTCAAGGGCACAGGGTAGTGGAGGTAGAGGTTGTGGGAGGGAATCTGTGGACCTGCAAAGTGAGGCCACTGGGTCCACTGTCACCCAGACCATCATCAACCAAGTCTTGAGATCCCTCCGACAGTACCAAGATATGATGGACCAGGTGCTGACAGAGCTACGGGAGATGAAGCAGTTGCAAATGGACCACAATGTATAGATGGAAAATCTGAACTCCGATTTTAGCTCCATGAGTGGGATGCTACATGATGTTTTCACCTATATGTGCAGGGCTTTTCTGGCAACATCTTCCCCTTTCCGTGGTCCTACTACATCTGCCTCTACTACATTTGCCTCAGCCACAGAAAGAGTGGCCCTGCCACAAGGGGAAATACCTTCACCCACCTCAGTCCCTGCAACTGTGGATTTACCCCCGTCCCCTCAGGAGGGGACGTTCACGTGGACTAGCAGTAGAGGATGGCAGGACCTCCACCACCAGGGAGAGACACAGTCCCTAATTACCTCCAGTATGTGACTATCATTCCCTCTGAAAACTATTTTCTGGACACACTTACCTTTCTAATGCCATTTGTATTTAGGACATTTGTCTTAAAAAATCTTTGACTCTGCAATAATAGTTTAATTCACCATGATGTAATTGTTTGTTTGTCATTTTGAATTCATCCTGTGTTATTTTGTTTTTGGGTTATGTTGAATATAAACAAAACTACCAAACTGAAAGACTGTTGTTAGTATGTCATTTCTCAATTGGTTCATTTTTTTTATTTACATCATACATTTTAAAATGTAAACATTCAAATGATTGTTTGTTCATAAATACATTCCATGTAGGTAATGTCTCCCACATTTTTAAAAAATGAGCAAAAATAACAAAAATCACAATTCAATAAGTAGTAGTTTATTAAATTTGAATACAATTATTAAGATATTCAGATGGACCCTATTTAATTGAGACACTCAGTCTGGACTAATCCAGATATCATCCTCAATCTAGCCTTTATCGATGACTGTTTGAAAATGAATGTGTGCCAAAAAATCCCTTTGTACATGTATATCAGGTGACGATCTTGGCAGAATAAGTGTGTTTTTGGATCCCACTACAATTAGTCTCATGGACAAAACATGGATGAAGAAATCATTTTATAACCTTAGAAGTTCACAAAGGAAAGCCTCAGCACCCATTGTGATACAGCAATTTATGTTAAAAAATTCAAATAAAATTGAGTACTATTTTTCCCTAATCGCTAATATCTAGGAACTTTTTTTACTACAGAATTTAGGATGACTTGACATGAAGTTAGAGACCATGCAATGCTTAGCAACGATCTTCATCTTCACGGAAGACCCCGAGAAAAAATATCAGCCGTTGATAGAGCAAAAGGAGCTGATGAAAATAAATTGCTAAAAACGATCAATGGAATGCATGCAATGCACTAAAAATAGAGGGCTAGAAGAACAAATGGAAAGGCACATCAGTGGATATACCCTCTATAGCGACAATGAATGATTGGTCTGGTTGGATTAAGGACCTACGATCGACCCTGTTGGGGGATGAAGGGTACAGGAGAAAAACAAATAGGACTCAACATTGAACCTACAGTTTGATTACAACCATGAGCTAAAAGAATGCAGCTGCCACTTAAAGAAGGCTTTATGAGCCCACAATAGATTGGGAACTACTGCAACAATGAAAACGGTAATAGAGGTAAAAAAGAAATGCAAAACCCTCATTTGGATTCTAAAACAGAAACACAATGAAGGTGAATGGGCCAAAACTTCTGAGCTACTGAGAAGAAATAACAGCAGCAATTTTGGGAATACATAAATAAGTCAGACAATAAGAAAACTTACAGGCGCAACTCAGTGGCTGCTGAAGTATGGCTAACCCCCGTGGCAAACATGTACACTGAGAAGCCAGGATGTGCACTGAAAATTAAACAAAAAGGATCAGAAAGATCTAGAATAAGGGAAACTAAGGACGGCCAGCGAACAACAACGAATTGATGGTCCACATTGATGGACCAGCAGAAAGTAATGAAAATAGTAAAAAAGATACGAATATGTGGGGCTCCAGGCCCTAATGGCCTCCCAGGAGGAATGTTTAGAGAGGACCCGAACTTCTGGGAAGGGGTCCTCTCCCCACTGTTCTCAGCATGCAGAATGAACACAGCTGTCCCCAATTGATGACATGACTCACTGCTCCACCAAATATTCAAGATAGGTGACAACACTGCCTGAAAAATTACAGACTAATCGCCGCCTTGGACATTGAGGGGAAGGCATATGTGAGCGTGTAACTGAGAGCACTAACTAAGTGGATTGAAGAAGAAATACTGCCCTTTTATGAAACTGTCTTTTGTGCTGGAGGATCAACCATTGACAACATTGCTGCTTTACCTTACATTGCACAGCAGGCCTCCGGCAAAAACAACATGCCATGTTTCCTTGTTTTGTAGACTACTCTGCAGCATTTGATGGGATAGCCTGACACAACCTGTGGAGGAAGGTCCAAAGCTGGAACATAAATGGGATAGTCTCCTGAAAGCCATTGTCTCTCTCTACAGTGGGACTTTGATTTGAGTAAAACTCGCAGGCGGATGGACTGTATACAGTTCGGGGCTTAGTTAAAACAAGGATGTGTTCTTGCTCCAACACTTGTTAATTTGTACACGGTGGATCTGAGCCAGGAGCTGCAAAAAGCCAATCTAGCCACCCCGAAAATACATCAGACTTAAGTGTACTTAATGCAATATGCGGGTGACCGGCTTTTATTAGACCACAGAAAAACACCCTCCGAAAAGGTCTTGATGCATTACACACTTATAATGAAAGTAACGACCTGACTGACAATCCAAACAAAACTGAAGGGCAGATGTTTGGGCATTACGCATGGAAGAAACCACAGGGATGGAGACTGGGCCCCCAGATAATAAAAAGAGCAAGGAATTACAATTATCTTGGGGCAAGCTTAAGTGAAACTAGAAAAGCGACAGCGCAACAGCACAAGACGAGGATGAAAGTCCAGGCAACCATACACGCCCTGGGCAAACTCAATGTAAAATGACACAGTCAAACGACCACGGCAATTTGGAGAGTGATAAAGGCAAATTGCTGCCTACAGAGGGTTATGTGCAGCAGGCATTCCCAGGGCAATGCAAGGCTCAGCTCAAGAAAAGACAATGTCAGGGATATAAGCGCATCTTTCGGTTACCGCCATGCACACATAACAGTCTGGTGCATTTTGTACTCGGTCTTGTCCAGCAAAAATACGAATGCAAGGGCACTCATGCAAAGTATTGCTACCAAATCATGAACACTCCAGCAGGCTCCATGAAGGAGGTATTAAAACCAATATATATACCACAGAAAACGATCCCTGGAGCACTTAATTAAATACAGCAGTGGAGAACCTAAATCGAGCAGTCAAGAACTGGAGCACTGAGAGCGCAAACTACATGGGTCTAAAAGCCTCAATAAACAAACTAGTACACCAGTTCTCATGGGAAAATGACATCTCAGGACGGAGGGAAAAACTCAAGTATCCAGCACTTATAATATCCTATCAGAAACATAAAATGCAGCTATACGTGAAGCAAGCCCTGGGAAAAAAATGTCTGATAGAGATCCTGTGGGCTAGGCTGAAGCCGTTTCTGATAAAAGAACTAAACGCAACGTGGAAATCTTTTTTCTATAACAGAAAATGCAGATTATGCAATTATAGAAACAAGACATTACTACATATCATATGCTGCTACCCAATCTGCAGGAGTTCCAAAGGAAACAGCTAAAAGCAATCTTTTTGTCTTAGGGGGTATGGACCTGCGTAGAAGAGGTCACATGCCTTTTTACCACTACCACACCTTTGGACTTGGCCAAAATTGATACATTCATGCAGCTGGCCAGACCCTGCTTAAAAGAAGGCACTTCACAAAGACTTAATAAAGATTAAGACCAGAAATCTGGGCCACTTCATGCTGGAGAACCCAACCCGCCAAGAACAAGCATTTAAGTGAGGATCACTTCAACCAAGATCAACCTCTTTGGAAATCCTTACTCCACGCTTGGTTTCTTTGAACAACTTTCAGCTCCGAGCATATGGATGAACTGGCACGGAACATCTGGCACTTTCCTGCCTTTCAGATCTAGCAGCAGTGCGGCCGGCAGTTTTAGTGTTATTTTTCTGTATTTTGGGCTCCGACTATGAACCAAGTACATGGATGATTAAGGGATGTATTTTTCTCTTCTGCAAATGTTTTAATCCTCAGGAAAGGGATGAATTGTTGAGGACAATCAGGCACTTTATGCAGCTTCTTGCACAAAGACATTTAGGTAAACAGGGTGGTAACGATTGCTTTTTACAATAAGTATTTCTTTTATTAAAAAAAATTTAATGGCGGATTTCTGGACTTATGTTGTGTTAAGTTAAGCTATTAAAGGCTTTTGGGCAAAAAGAGAGGGAATGGCTGTTTCTTTTAAATAAATATCTCTTGTGGTAAAGTATGAAATTATTTTATTGGTGGAAACTTTCTTTCACTAAAGGCTGTTTTTTTCCTGAGGTTGTTTTCTGTTGTCCTTGAGACAAATTTCCCTCCCATTTTTGTTACACTTCATATTTTTTTTAACAAACTAATGCATCACTGTTACCGCCTCCTAATACTAAAAATATTTTTTTTAAATCCAAATTTAAACCAGCCTTGACTCATTTGCAAACGCTTTCTGAATCTTTTTCATAATTTCACCGCACAGCTGTGAAACACCTGTGTTATTTTGAACATTGCATTTTATGTTCTCTATGAATTTCCTTCTAATTTGATATACATTTTTTGACTTTCAACTGAAATGTATTAATATTTTAATATGGATCTTTTGCATCTTTTATTATAATTGTTTATTATTATTGATACTGCTTTTATGTCTAATTAGCAGAATCAATCTTATTGATTGATTGATTAAAATATACTTAGCAAATGCAATGTTTAGGCCTTAAACATCAGCTTCACGTTGTATGAGAAAGGCTAGAATTTCTTCCCAAATGTAAGTCTTTTATTTTGGCTGTAGAAATTCAGTTCTTCTGCAGAAAAACCTTGTTTTTTTATAAAAAATAACTCCTTAGTTACCCTAACATAAACCTATTTCCCCTTGTTACACATTTCAGTGGTAGCATTATCAATTCACACAGTTCCAGCTTGACACCTTTAGTAAATTGTGTAAAATCCATGGGTGAATGTATGGGAGCACCCGTGCACCACCCATGGAACGCCACCCCTAAGAAATGCAACACAACACAGAAAAAGATGCTGAGATGCATTGCATTTCTGTAAGGAGCCACGCAAGGCCAGCAAATCCGGCATTCCGTGTCTTTGAAAATACCAAATAAGCCCCTGCTTTGCACTGTGTGGCCTTGCACGAGGCAAGGGCGATGCAAGGGTTAGGAAATCTAGGCCTCAATTGCAAGTGGTTCTGTATCAGCAGCTAGTAAGGGTTAGGCAGGGCTCGGGTCGGGGGTACACCAGTGGTCGAAGTGGGCGGGATCGGCAGGGCACGGCGTGCCCCTACTAATTTAATTTTAAGGATTGCGTTCCCCTACTTTTTTATTCTGAAAATGCGTCCCAGGACGCAAGAATTCGCTACCGCCTATAAATAAAGCTCGGCGTTCCTGGCGTTCGTGACCGGCGGGACGGCAGAGAAGAACACGAGACTCTGTCTTTTCCTTCTTGCCCAGAGAAGAAAAAGACAGTGTCCACTTCTGCTCTACCGCTTTAACTGCCCCCCCACTCTTTCCTTCTTCCCTCTCTTTCTGTCTAGCAGTTCTTCTCTTACTGAAAACCGTGACTTCAAGACGGGGTTCTGACTCTCTTTCCTCTCCTTTCTTTTATTTGCTCCCCTGTGAAATGGATTCAAAGAAGAAAAACACTTTTGCTGGAAATGTCTTATTTTTCCAACATTTTAATTCGAAAGTGCAGCATCAGGAATAAAAGGTTAAAAATATGAAAAATAACTAAATAAAGTAAGACAGAGTGGTAGCAAACTGGCCAGATTGATTTTATTCACACCCAAACACATTAGCGCCACTTTTACAGAGTTTGCCAGTGAAGCGCTATTTTTGTTTTCTTTTCTTTGTTTTCCCTGGACTTGGATCTAGTGCACCAATCCTGGAGGTACTACAATGTGTGGATTGGATAACAAAATGTGTACTGCGGCTCTGCGTCCAGGGATTTGGTCTTTTTACCATACTGCTTACGTTTTGTAAGGATATAAGCAATGGACATTGAAACAGGTCCATTCAAGGCCCTGTAGTCATGTCCTTAACTTTTCAGGCAAAAGCACTCGCTGATTTCTGAATAGTGGGCGTAAAAGCGTTAAGGTAACCATGTTGTTCCTGCTTACATTTCACATGGTTTGCCAACTTTTGCATTCCCTATGAGTGTTTGCTTTTTCCATGATGTTGTTACTTTTTTTGTGGGCCACACATAGCTCTTGTCTAGTACGTAATTTAAATTGAGCAGCATCCAGGTGTTTATGGCCGGCAACAATTGGGTTGTAGTTCAAGGTAGTGTGAGTTTTCCTCAGTGGGGCAGTATGGTGTTCAGTGGGGGAGAGGATGTGACACTATGACCAGAGCTTCTGAATTTGGAACTGGGGAACCAGGATCAGCCTTAATAACCAGTCCACCTGACCACTCTCCTGAGAGAGCACAATCCCATGCTAGACCGTAGAAGGCTTCGCAAGACCTTAGAAACCCTGGTGTTTTAGCACCAGCAGGTGGACCTTAGCATGACAAGTGTAGGTTAACCTTCAAGGCTTGTCCACCACAATCCATACTGAGGTTCACCTCCAGTCTTCGGGGCAGGCCTATGAAGCAGCACACCCTAGAACAACAGTGACTCTGTCACTGAGGTCACAGGACCCTTGAGAAGGGCCAGCTGTAGGGCGGTGCAAGCGGTGTGACCACACCGGGTGCTGACTTTGGGTGGAGGCATTATGTTTTCTAGTATTTTATGGTTTTTAAAGCACTTGTTGCCTCCTTCCTGGCCTCCAGCAATTTTCGGCAACAATAAAAATGTCATGATGACTCTGGTGATTAATGTTCTTCCTAGAATTTTGTTTAGTGGAAGTTTTGACTCATGGAAAGGTAGCTCAGAGGGTTAATGTGCCTGCTGCAATGAACATGTACAATGCAGATCACAAAGTGCGCATAATGTAAATAGGTCAGTGGGCTACTGCTTTTGTCAGAGAGATCCTTTTGTTACTTGCAGTAAATCCTAACATAGAACAGTGAGCTATTAACTGTCAGCTAAGAGCTGCATACAAACTGCAAGGTATAAATTAGAGCATTATATTTTTCCCCCAGTCTTTGATTATCCGATGTTGCAAAAAGTGTTCTTTTGGACAGAAATCAATTCTGTTTATTAAAGAGAACCCCCCCCCCCCCAACCATGGTATTAGGTTTGAAATTCTGAGTTTGTTTCTCCAGACCAATCACTATTAAACTATATGACCTACTAGTATGGTTGTCATGTGACTCCTACACCTTGTAGTCCTTAGAATGATGTAACATTTTCTATACAGTGATTTGCACACATATTGATTGTCTCTGTGTAATGTGTGTGATGCAAAGTGCTCTGACACCCTACAATGGTATGAGTGGTGCTGTAAATCAAATTAAATGCATCTGAGAGAGAATGTGGTTATGGAGACTTGAGGGGCACTATTAAAGGGTGGTAGTGAGGGAATCCATGGCAGAGGTGGTAATTGGGGGGCACTAACGAACATTAATGCACAGGGCACCACCAGTGCTAAGGCCGGCCCTGCCCTTGAGGCCAGTCTGCCTCACCCATAGGTACCTCCATTGGCCTTGTTTCAGCAGTAGTAGCTGCAAGTCACCAGGGATTGGCAATGCAATATTTGCATGCACACAAAACTAAGTTTGCAAACTTCACAGTCTCTCTGCTTCATTCGCAAGCACTTTTAACATGTGCTGCCTGCTGTGGGGCCACTGGAATCAATTATGCAGCAAAGGAGGACAACATTATGCCGCAGTGTTGACTAAATTATGCATTTAAAAAAAGGCTGCAGCATAATGCAGTATATTTTCTGATATTTTATTATTTTGATATGTGTACACGTTAACAGTCTCTGGAAAGATTGCCTTATTAGTACCAGTGTAACATACAAATTCAGAGGTGAGAAAGGTGACCACTCAACCTTTGCAATAGGCCATCCACTCCGCAGCAAAACAAGTTACATTTTTTATTAACTTTTGATACGTTTGAGCTACAAACAATTTATTAGTTTAAATGGTCAGTTCATGCAACAGATCTTGCATTATGAGGCAAATATGGCAGAGCCATAATTATATAGAAAACATTTGCAAACTAGGATATTTTGCCATACATGTTTGAACTGCTGTTGTGGAAAAAGGGAGAAGTGCTGATGACAAACTCCATGGCTCGGCGACAAATGGCTTGTGCTTCCACATTTTACCTTATTTGGGACATTCGGTGATTAGAAGCATATCCCATCTTGTGAATATATTTTAATGTCAATAACTCGTTATAACCTTAAATAATCATGTGTATCCATTGGTTGATTTAACTGGGCAGTGAAATGCCAAACTAATACAAAAAATTGGGATGTTTGTGCATTCTGGCCACGCCTCTGGCTTGGCCCAGTGATCCAATCCTTGGGTTTTTCCCGCCCTCTGATTCTCCGCCCACAGTTCCACTACTTTTTTTCCCCCACTTCGACCACTGGGGTACACGCAGGTACATGGCGTCCCCCCACTCTTTTCACAGGGTGGACACCGTCCCCCCTGCCAAGAAGATGGGCCCCACAGAAATATGCTGAACTTGTCTTGGCGTAATTTCCAGACACCGGGACTCGTTCAGCAGCACCTGCATGTTGCCTGCTTTCCATTCCCAGCAGCAATGTGCAGGCAGTGAGGGAGCCTTTTTTCACCTCCAGCTGGGCCGAAGTTAAGGGGCTATCTGGCCTCCTTTTGTTTGTATATGCTGACTGAGGGCCGCCTGGAACCTTAAATTTAAATGTAAATGCCACAGAGGGAAACAAAGGCACACAGCTTGCCTTCTCTTCACAGGTACTTAAGAGAGGCCTGCTTTTGCCTTTGTTCTGTCCCTGTGTATAAATGCAGACACTGTAAGACTGTCAGATGGTGTAGTATCCTGCTGGATGCAGTCTAGTGTTTCTACTGTCTGTAAACCCACACTAAACACCCACCCACCACAGGCGTCACCAGTCTGGTGACCCTGATAATAAAAGGGGCCGAGCGCACGTGCTCCCGGCCAGGTATTAACGATACATCCAGTGTCTGTGTGCTCATTCATAAAGTATGTGGGCCTAGCACCCCTACGCCTTACAATGGCGACGAGTGGGTCTTATCCCACGTGTGCGGTGGCCTCACCTCCCCTGTTCCTGGTGGGGGAAGTGTGAGGCCGAGGAAAACTAGCGAGGGGAAGAGGGCTGCCACGTGGAATCAGCACCCACCCCCGCATGAAGGCGCCAGCAGCCGGGCCTGCATGAAGGGTACGAGGTGACTGGGAGCCCACCCCACACCTCAGGAGCCTCCTGGTTCGTGCCCCGAACGAAGAGCAAGCCGAGCGGAGCCCACCCGCATCGGCCGTGACGCTGTGACCCCGCAAGAGGAAGTAGGGTGCCCACCCCGACCCCATCTAGCCTGTCGCTGCGAGCCCCCCCTGTGGGGAAGTGCCCAGAAGAAGAGCGGACCGATCGGAGCCCACCCACATCGGCCGCGACCCCGCAAGTGGCGTGAACCACGCGGAGCCCACCCGTGTGGAGGAGGAGGCCCGCCGGCCAAAGGTGAGGAGCTGCGTTAGGGAGAAAGTAAAGGGGAGCCAGCGGGAGCCCACCCCGCTCCTTCATTCCCCGCGACCAAGCGTTGCCGTCCCGAGCGCGTTGAGGTCTGCGGGAGCCCACCCCGCATCCGAAAGTGAAGGGGAGCTCCCTGCGAGATAAGCGGAGCGGGTGCCCACCCTGCATCAACATTGCCCACCCGCAGCACTGAGCAGCGACCCCTGCCTCCCCGCCCACTGCCCGTGCAGCATGAGAGTTGAGTGAGGCTGCCCCAGGCGGGGGGAGCGAGGGGAGAACAGCGCCAGCACCCCTACGCCGCCCGAGAAGGGAGCCGCGGCGAGAAGAAACTCCGGTGCAGCAGGAGCCCACCCCGCGTCTGTGGGTCCAAGGTGAGGGACGCCGGAGCAGGTATCGGGCGTGAGGCATGCCCTGAATATACCATGGCAGGGGGCGGCCCGCAATAAGAGCCTAGCGTGTCGAGGTGCTGCCACCCACCGAGAGAAGGCCCCCTGCGGTGAGTGCACGGCGGGCAGCTTGGAGCATCAAGGTCCCGCCGGCAGGCAGAAGGCATGTGTGGCCAGCGGGAACAAAGAGACGATTCCGCGCCCGCATGCCACGAGGTCCCCGACTGGCCCGGAAGAAAGTACATATGGACTACAGGGGCTCAAAAGAATAAATGAGCACTTACCCTGGTGGCGAGGATGTCTCTTGGGGCAGCAATGTGACCTGGGGAGCCAGGCAGCGTAAATTCAGGCTGCGCCATCACCAACACCAAGACCGCAGCGTTTTGAAAGCAGCAGGTGCGCTGAAATGTAAAAGCAGCAACACTGCCATCTAGTGGTCAAGTAGAGGTACCACACCCGCGAAAGAAAATACACGGCAGCACGGCTAGGACTTAGCAAAGCCTGCCAAGGAAGGCCTAAGGGAAGAACAGATCATGGCAATCTACGGGGGAAAGGTAGAGAAGTGGCAAAAAGCACAACAGTGCCAAGGAAATACCAACAGGAGAGGACCGACTGTTTGCAGCACATGACTGAAGGACAAAGAGCACTCAAGGAAAGAAAAGAAAGGCACCACTGGACACTGAGGACTGCCAAGTACATAAAGCGAGTGCACAGTAATGCTGCCATGCCAGAGTGGTACCAAGCCACTATACAGCCTTGAAGAGAAGGAGTACAAGACCACAGCGCAGGGGCAGCAGTGGATACCTATAGCAGTGAGAGAAATACCACGGGGAACCCCGAGAAGAAAAGAGAAGTGCAGCCACTAGCGCGCCAAAGGGAGTAACCAGGAGCAGCGGTACCTAGTGGCCACAGGTTGTCGCTGCAGCAGTAAGGAGAAGGAACACCACCAGACAACTGAACAGAGTTTCCAGAACTCAGCACCAGGCAAGTGCGAAGACATGCAAGAACAGCAGACACTGCTCCAGGGACAAAGGAGGTAGAGGAACGTGCGGCGAGTGCACCCAGGAAGGTAATGGAAGAGTGCCATCAGAAGCGCACCACAGCAACGTGAGTGCGGAGAGGAAGAGGTGGTTGCGACAGCCACCAGAAGCATGAAGACCCGGGAAAGGGAGAAGAAGCCGACCAGCCAGATGGTCGCCAGCGAAGAGAAGAAGCCGACCAGCCAGATGGTCGCCACCGAAGAGGAGAAGCCAACCAGCCAGATGGTCGCCAGCGAAGGGAAGAAGCCAACCAGCCAGATGGTCGCCAGTGAGAAGAAGAAGCCGACCAGCCAGATGGTCGCCAGCGAAGGGAAGAAGCCGACCAGCCAGATGGTAGCCAGCGAAGGGAAGAAGCGGACCACTCAGATGGTCGTCAGAAAGGAGAGGCCTGACAAGCGGCCTGATCAGAAGAATGGAGAAGAAGTCCGTGATGTGAAGAACGAAGAGGATGTCTGCAAAGAGGACCCCAGGAAAGGTCCGCGAAGAGGACCAGAAAGAGACGGACGAGAAGTTGAACAGTAGAAACTAGAAGTTAGAATTAATCAAAAGAAGAAGGTCGCGACGACCGGTACAGTCACAGATTGAACAGAAGACAGTGTCCCATTGCTGGGACAAGACCAGAGGGAAACGTGTAGAGTGCAAGCTACACGGAGAAGCCTGGTGAGGAGGAGAAAGAATGCGAGAGGACCAGACCACGTCGCAAAGAAAGGAAATAAGAGAAGGAGAGTGAGTGGCAAGATGCCATGAAGGAAGAAGAGGATGACAGGATGTCAGCCTACAAAGGACGAAGATACAGTGGCACCGTGCCACGGGCAGACAACCAACTCAGGCGTGCGAGGGACAATGAGGCGAAGTGACCGGGCAGAGTACTCGCATCATCACAGAAGAGAACACCCCGAGACATCGGACGGCCGCCTACTGCCCCATCAAAGAATAATGGTGAAGTCATCAATGACCATCAAGGAGCAGCACAACACCTAAGGGAATCCACACACTCCAGGCAAACGGAGTCCAAGAAGGCAGGATGCCCAGGAACCGCCTGTGCACCCCTGTCAGCCTGCAGCATACGGAAGTAGAGCACAACTGAACATGTGAAGATCCACCCCTTGGGATAAAGCAAGACTAGGCCGTGGCACTGTTGGGAGTTCTGAAGCGACCCCTACGCACAGCCTACACGAAGGCCCGCACAGCCCACGCAGTCGAGTGGAAATCCAGGGGCAAGGGGCCTCGGCGGAACTCCAGTGAAGTTGGTGTCCGAATGGGAGAGATGTTCGGCAGCAGCTCCTCGACATGCGCAGGATGCACGGAGGCCACAGCTTGAGACTGGTTGCCCTGCGAGCCGGAGAGGAAGACACAGACCCGGACTCCTGATGGCGAAGACACCGAGATGGAACATCACCCTTGGCGGGCACATGAGCAACTAGGCTGTGAGTCCCGTTGGCAGTTCGGAAGCGACGCCTTAGCACGGCCCACGCGGAGCCCGCATGGTCCACATGGTCCCATGACCGCCCAGCAGGAAAGCCCACACGGAGGCGCCGGTGAGAGAGGTGCCCAAGTGAGAGAGGCAAGTCGGAAGCATCTTGGCCGTCAAGATACTGGAACAGCTAGCACGTCAACTCCAGGCGGAAACCTCATGCCTAGAATCATTAGAGTGGATCTCATCACAGCTCCCCAGTGTCCTGATGAAGGACTCGTGTACATAGACACTGTTACTGATAGACCAGGTTGGTCTCCAATAGTTGGCCAAGACGAATCCGAACGTCACGGACAATGGTGGTCCAAGAAAACCAACACCGCCGGACTGCGGCCTGAAGTTAAGGCTACTTGGGGTTTGTTTGGGTGTCTGTTTTCCTTTACAGGTTGGACTTAGAATATTTCTTTTATCCAAAGTTGGGAGGGATGTAGTATCCTGCTGGATGCAGTCTAGTGTTTCTACAGTCTGTAAACCCACACTAAACACCCACCCACCACAGGCGTCACCAGTCTGGTGACCCTGATAATAAAAGGGGCCGAGCCCACATGCTCCCGGCCAGTTACTAACGATATATCCAGTGTCTGGGTGCTCATTCATAAAGTATGTGGGCCTAGCGCCCCTACCACTTTACAGATGGGTTAGTCTGTCCCAGTATTTGCACAAATAATTTAAATAGCACTATTTTATTACTTTTATAGCGCTACGTCGTGACGACATGAGATCATTTGCATATTGTCTTACTTGGTCAGTCCCCCACTTCTTTTTATAGGACTTGTGCCCTGGGGTTAGTGGCTCACACACACTGCGGTCTGTCTGTCCAGTCCGCCTCTCGCTCTCACCAGCAGCAGCGCCTCTGCAGTCAGGGCGTCGGAAAACACCATGCGGGCCTCTCAAACCGGAATAAAGAAAATGAGCGGGAGCTGCTCTGCAGTATATTAAAAATCTAAACGGGCCCAGCAGTGCGCTCTTTCATCACGTCTTACAGCCAAATTAACTCTGACCGCAAAATAAAGTACCCAGTAGACCGGTCAGACATCAGTGATCTGCTAAAAATCCCGTCCTCGTTTATTATGAACGCGGCAGACGCTCACTTTATATCGTTTGCGCGTGCCTCGGAGCTT
The DNA here is from genome assembly GCF_964204655.1 of Triturus cristatus. Lineage (NCBI taxonomy): Eukaryota > Metazoa > Chordata > Amphibia > Caudata > Salamandridae > Triturus > Triturus cristatus. Next base: position 850,690,779 of record NC_140590.1, read on the forward strand.
TAGTATCACTGCGCGGCGCTCAGGCCAAAGCACCCTGGCAAACGCGCACCTACTCTGTTGACATCCAGAAGGTAATTGATAGCGCTTCACTAATGCAACTTTTCCCGGGGACGTGGTAGAGAGAGTATGTGGTTTTAACCAGCCAGTAGATAAAAGGGTGTTCATGCGCCTGTTCTGGCAGGAAGCTGCACGGTCGGACTGGGATCGAAAATAGACCGAGGCACCAAAATATGTGGCCCACATTAGTGAATTAGATAGCGAGAAAAAAGGGTCATATTTGCACACTTGGGCAGTTCTGTACTTGTAAAGACAAGCTGCATAAGTGTTGTGCAAGCTATGGAAGAGTGCATGCATCTGAGCTTGCTGAAATCAACAAGAAAACTGGCCCAACAGGCCATAAAACATGCCCACAAGCAGCCAAAACTGAGCTATAAGGCCAGTCCATCTGGCACTGGCTGGTTGCCCTGTAGGCCAGTCCGAACCCACTGGCATGTGTCAGGCAATGTCAAACCTGGTAGGACTGACTAGTCTTTTGTGTTTCTGAAATCTGTGAAATGTTTGTTAGTTAACAGGCAATAGCACATTTTTACCAGAGGTAAGTTGGCAAGCACCTGGTTAGCAAAGGCACCAATAGCCTGCCCCTGCCTCACCTCCACATTGCCTGCCACCATATTCAGAGTCCTACATTCTTTTGTGGGGAGTTTTTGCTAAACGTGCTATCATTGACAGTGTACGAAGAGTTTTGGAATTGAACAATGCTAGTTGGCCTCACAAGCCATGGCATGATGTTAGACTGCTTTCCATTATTAAGAAAATTCTAAAGTCAAATCTCCATATTCGGGTTTGGTTTTGGAGAGTGTCTGATCAATGTACCTGATGCCCTGGGATTTTTCTCTAAGCTCCTGGGACATTGATGCTTTTTCTTGCATGCGGTGCTGTGCAGGATGGACTCCCTGCCGTCAAAAAAAGCAGTAAACGGGAAGGATTGAATTCCCTCCCTAAATATAATGCAGGCACTGTAAGATGGCCGCTGTGCACGTTCCACTATTGGAATCGCACAACACTTGTGTCCTTCGTCCCTCTCCATGAGACAATGAAATAAAGGCTTGGCATACAGAGCAACTTTCAATAATTGATGGGCAAGCAGTTACCACCTACCTCTAACTAAGCACTAATCTCCTTGATGAGCCAGCAATATATACAAATGTGTCAACTGCTAAGAAAGTATAGCATGAGAGAAAATGTATGAAACTTGAATAATTAAATGACATTTCTGAATGTTGAAATTAGAATTTCGGTATTATAAACCTGTATCCTTCATCCTGCAGGCCTCAGCAGAATGTAAGAACCAGAATCACCCAGAGAAGCAAGACAAAGAGAAAGACCAGAAGAGATCAGTGGGTTCTTTACCCACTGCGGACATTTCTGTTCAACTTGAAGGTCACAGATTCCAATCCACTCTGTTATAGACTGACATAGCCTTCCTTTACCCTCCTGTGGATGGGACATTTCCAGCATTACACTGGGTAACCACGGGTACTGTTCAACTTAGTTCTCATTGCAGAAGCTTCCACTACTCCTCAGTTGGCCAGCTGTCCAGAGACATATTAAGGCATAGGCAAAGTGAGTGCTGGCCGAGGACCCCTGCCTTTCAGTGGGCCCCCTGACAGAGCCAGCTCTGTTCTGCTGAGAGTCTTGCTATATTAATGACCTCGAATAATTCCTAAACAAATTGTTTTTAAATACCGTTTTCCTTTGTTTTATTGTTTAATGTTGATGATGTGTGAGGGACAATTATAGACATTTTGCAGAGAAATGTTGTGTTTATGTTTCATGCAACATCCATATAAAGTTTCTTCTAGATCAAAGTAGGGCCTTACATAAGAGTAATAGGAAGGTGTCAGAGAGATTATTTGCAGTAATATTAGTGAGCTGCTGCTTATGTGTTTCTATATCGAAAAGATACCTCATTATACCTGAATATAAAATGTAAATACATTTCGAATTTGGACAAGTGTGCCTGTGCACCGTCATTGATATGGCCAAAGAGGACATGAAAGGGCTGAAATTGGATCATAAATTCAAAGCTGTTCTGAACAGGGGCCTCCGAAATGTGTTTGGTTCATGGCCCCCAAAATCCTTAAGATGTCCCTGCAGCTTTCTAGGGATACTGGCAGCATAGAATCCATGTGGTATGGTCACTGTACCAAACCAGTTTCCTGACACCATACATAAAATGCCTCTTTTTCTCCTAAAAAAAGACAATCTGTTCCCTTATCTTCTCCTCTCTTTTCTATTGTCATGGAGGCTATGTTATGTCAGTGTCTACAACCTGCATACTGTATGTGCTCCCAGTGCCTTCCTCATATCATCTGTCCCTGCCACCCCAGATCCTAGCCATTGGCTATCTCTGCACCTTTCTGCATACTGCAGATGGCATAGTGCATCAGAGGTTGCAGGTAGTTTTTTTCTGTTTACCCATTCCCTCATATATCTCCTCAACTGCCCCCTGGAACAACACCATTTACATCATCCACACAGGCAGTGCCCCTCCTTTCTGTCACTCCATGTTGCAACAGCAGTCACAGGTTGTATTTTGTTTTGTGTCCCACCCTACTGCCTCTCCTCATCGCACACCCCTATCTCCAAAGCCTTCACATAGTTTGTCTGTACCCATTCCTGCATACGGCCACTGGCACATTGAGCTATCAGTCAAATTCAGTTTTTTTGAGGATTTGTGGTGCCTCATATAACTTATTGGAATCATCCATCCAATCACTTTGTCTCTTTTAATTCTGCCCAACACTGAGTGACAATCAAATGAAGATTTCCTCAGCAGAAATGCCAACTCCTTCCTTTGAAACAAGCAGAAATTACCTTTGCAAACCTGCACCCAGCCCTTCAACTGCTTGTATCCTTTCCATTTCGCATGAAAAATTATTGCTGCATGAGCCCCAGACATGAATGCAACTGAGGCAGCATGGGCCCCGCTGCATATGCATGATAAAGTTTAATAGGACTACTGAGAATGTCAAAGAGAGAAACTGTGCTCTGATAAGTGAGATTCACATCCACTGAGTGAGACTGTGCTTCAAGGTGGGGATTCACACACAATGAGCGAGAGAGTTCTCCAAGGTTGTAAAGACACACTTAGTAGGTAAACTTGAGCCCCATGAGGTGAAACTCAAATCTGGTAACTAAGACGGTGCTTCAAGGCTATAGACTCATACCCAAATGGGGGAGCTACTCAACAGCAAAATACTGTAAATATGAGCTGCAGCTACACTCTAGCAATGTGAAGAGCTACATCACCATAAACACTTGTGGACCCTGAAGTTAGTCTAGTCAAATTAGTTCAAAAAATGGGCTAACCTAGAACTAATTGCAATACAATTTCTGTGAGTGGATTGTTATTGAAATTTTTCCGTAGAAAACAATGGTGAAAAGTCTACCACTCTATCATGACGCGTTAATCCAATATGGCGGATTTTTCAAAATGGCTGGCCATTATTTGAGATATAGGGTATAACTGTTTATATGCCCATGTGTGGTATCATTTTATATGTTTTTAGGGACGGGAAAGTCAAAAATAACATCAAAAATTGTTTCTGATGACCATAATATCAAATTGGGATTAATACAATAAACAACGATAATTATATGTTAATATGCCAAACATAGTTTTGACATTATTTTTTATTTACATTTTTTTAACATCATTTAAAAAGGATAAACAAATTTCAACTAGATGATATAGCACTTCTCAATATGACACTTACAAATGAAAATTGTTAAAGAAATAAGTTCAAACAGCACTCCTCAGTATAAGAATAGTATGATTTCAATCATCGTCCATGTCCACTTCCATGGAATAGCAACAGCTTATTCCTCGACAATCCGTGCACGCATCTGTGCACACTATTCCCTGTCTTTTGCATATACATTGCAGAGTCGCACATTGACTCTTGCTACAGCCACATTTCACAAATTTTAATAAATGATCTGGTGCTGGTGCTTGACTCATTCTAATGGGAGCCAATCTTCCATCTTTCACTTCAAATCCCCTCTGTAATAGATCCATATGAATACCCATCCAATGCTGCACCTGAATATACTCTGAGTGAATGAAATTTGCAGGCATCCTCTGTAGGAGGCAAGACTTCCGGTTTCACATGTATTGTTGATTTTGTTGCCTTTGAAGTGAAAGTTCGAAGTCTCATATCATGTAGTGTGCTGTCTCCTGTTATTCCTCCATACAACTCTATAATAGCATTAAGACCAGCATTTTCAATTTCTTTTGTTGATTTTTGTGAAGTTTGGAATACGGCAGCACTTTCTTTGAAGCTGCCTGATTTTCTTAGCAACTTTATGGAGTCACGTTTTCCTAATCCAAATGGTTTGGAGGTGGTATCACATCCTAATACGGCATGAGCAAATAAGATGTGAGAGCAGACGTCATTACCTAAAGCTTTTGCTAATTTCCTAATATCATACACAGGTATGTCTTTGGAAGATTTCTTAGGTTCTGGGCAAAGGAAAATATCAAATTGGTTTTCTTGAAAATGATGAAGGAGTAGTATGAGAAGATCGGTGTCCTCGCCAACAATGGCTGTAGGATGAGTTTTGGCCGACTCAATAGCCTCCAAAACGACCATGAAGTCTGCATCACTATGAGCTTGCTTTGTTTTACACCCAGCTTCTTGTAACTTTTGCGATAATTGATCAATGAAGGCTTGTTTATTTTCATTATTACTCAGAAATAATTGTTTCTGGATGGCGATGGAGGTAGAAGTTATGAAATTTACTTTAGGTCCTACAATACCTCTGTTTCTTTTTAGATGGGCGTCTGATTTTGTAGAAAACGTATCTCCATATGCGTCGAATACTATTATTGCCTGGCCATACTTTGTTAGCACATATCTCTCATAGGCACAAAGCAACTCATGGAATGTCTGATTCGGACTCCAAGGAAGGCGATGTAGTAACCACCCACCATCAATGACGAACTGTTTATTTTCATTATTACTCAGAAATAATTGTTTCTGGATGGCGATGGAGGTAGAAGTTATGAAATTTACTTTAGGTCCTACAATACCTCTGTTTCTTTTTAGATGGGCGTCTGATTTTGTAGAAAACGTATCTCCATATGCGTCGAATACTATTATTGCCTGGCCATACTTTGTTAGCACATATCTCTCATAGGCACAAAGCAACTCATGGAATGTCTGATTCGGACTCCAAGGAAGGCGATGTAGTAACCACCCACCATCAATGACGAACTGCATATTTTCGGTCATGTTAGCAACGGCTGGTACTTGCTCTTTAATATATTGGCAAGCTGCGACTTCCCAGATTCCCTCATAAGTCCATGCTTATTGAATAAACTAGCTGGGTATGAACAAAGCTCATAACGAAACACCTCCTGCAAATCCACGCCACTAGTCTGGCGAACTGAGTCCTCTGGTCGACCTGAATATATTGGAGGGTTATCAGTGAACTGCCCGGGAATTAATTTTCCAGTATAAAAATTGACGTAACACTGTTTGTGGTAGCATGCATCTACAGCATGTAAATCAGACATATTTTGGATATGTCTCTTAACTTTGTCTGCCCATTCATCATTGCGTTTGTTGCATTTTTGTAAAACTGATGATTTGAATTCAACTGTTCGTGCATTAAACCACGCATTTATATTCCTCTCCCTGAAATATAAACTTAACTCAGTACCACAGAATTTTTTTTTTTTTCTAAAATCAAACGGGGTTTCACACGACCGTAGAACTCGAGAAGTTGTGGGATCTGATTCTGTCTCCTGGAGCGGAGTTTTCAAGTTAACAAAACATGCTCTACATTTCTTGTGAACTTTCTGCCCAACACAAACGTGAAACTTAGATATTTTTCTCTCCTTGCATGTTTTTTGAATTCCAGTCACTCCTCTTTCAGTGAGTACAGATACATCATCATCTTCTTGAAACACCACATCACAAATGAAACACTTTTCTATGTCCATTTTCACTGTATCTCACAGCAACTCGCAAGAACCTGTAACACAAAAATGAAACATTTTTGATTAACCCCTTCCCCGCTCATGACGGAACCGTTTCCGTCATGAGCCACGGTTGCCGTGTGCTCATGACGGAACCGTTCCGTCATGCCACGACCGTTGGCGGCCGCTCCGCCCACGCGGCGCTGTTTCCCCGCCTGTGCGGGGGGACAACGCAACTGGGCGGAGTCATGACGGAACCGTTCCGTCATGAGCACAGCTCAACCGTGGCTCATGACGGAGCGGCTCCGTCATGAGCACAGCGCCACTGCGCTGCCCCCCCCGCACCCCCCCGCGCCGCGGCGGAATTCCCGCCGCGGCGAAGGGGTTAACAAAAAAACAAACAATAACAACAAAGTTACAAAACAAAACACAAACAATAGCAAACTTTTTATTTCAAAAGTTAATTGTTATATTTACATTCCTTCACACTTTGTCATATAAGTCAACGAAAAAATTATACAAACTTTGTCTATCTGACATATTCCTCAATTATTTGATATTATGGTCATCAGAAACAATTTTTGATGTTATTTTTGACTTTCCCATCCCTAAAAACATATAAAATGAAACCACACATGGGCATATAAACAGTTATACCCTATGGCCCACATGCATTAAAGCAAAAACCGGTCACAAATGGGCAGATTCTCAGAATCTGCCCCTTTGCGACCGGTATTTTTGCATTTGGGATGCATCATCCCAAATGCAAAAATCGCAATTTAAGTAATCTCTAAATTGCGATTACTTAAATTGCGATGGCATTTAAGGAATCTCAAATTGAAATTCCTTAAATGCAATGCATTAAAGTAAAAATATTAGCGAATTCGCAAAGTTGAACTTCATGGTAATTTGCAAAAACTTTAAAAAATGCATTTTTCAAAGTTCCATTTTACACACACACATGCCCTTGGGGCATGTGTGTGTGCAAGATGTACTCATATGCAGATTTCAGGGGTGCAACAGGGTGTCCTTCTGACACCCTGGCACCCTTCAAATTGCATGAGCAATTTGCGATTCACTAATTGAGAATCGCAAATTGAGAAAGTCTTCCCATTCATTCCTATGGGCCTCTAGGCCCATAGGAATAAATGGAGAGGTATTCCTTAATTGCGACTCGCAATTTGCGAGTCGCAATTAAGGAATATTTAGAAATCGCTATTTTGTAAGCGATTTCTACATGCATAGCCTTTTGCTATTCCTTATTAGCGAATCGTTATTTTTCGCTAATAAGGAATCGCAAATGGCATTGTTGATGCATGTGCCAGTATATCTCAAATAATGGGTAGCCATTTTGAAAAATCCGCCATATTGGATTAACGCGTCATGATAGAGTGGTAGACTTTTCACCATCGTTTTCTACGTAAAAATTTCAATAACAATCCACTCACAGAAATTGTATTGCAATTAGTTCTAGGTTCCGCAACAAATTGACTAGTCTAACAGTCCCACCATCTACCTCAGTTGCCTGGGTGCCAGAAGATGCAACATTGTGGGTCACCTGACCATGTCTTTGTACTGCAAAGTCCAGCAACGATCATTCAGAATTCAGCGGTCATATTTACTAGTGAGATCTAAATTTTGTAGAACGCCTTGAATGGGCCTTGTATGTGCCCTTTGTACAGCTGAGCCCACATCCCTCAGAGATTCAGACTTGTCTTTCCCTTTAATGTCCAAGATAGATGTGAAGTGATTGACCTTGTGGTTCTAGAGAAATTGGGGGTGGAAGACTTCTCTCCAGCACTCGACCCCACAGTACAGGCACCTGGTTTTACATTTCTCACCATTCTACTATTACTCCTACGCATCAACAGAACAGCTCAACTATCCCTTCATTTACTTAAGAAAATCAAGCATCTGTTGAACTCAACACTGCTAGAATCAATTGCAGACACATTAGTTATCTCCACTTGGATGTTGTCATTGCCACACTGACAGGTGTTGCTCAGTTGTCTCTTGCAGCACTTAAGATTGACCTTCATTCCATAACGATCCAGCTGAAGGAAATCACTTTGAATGACAGTCAAGCACTGAGTAAGACTCACAGTCATTGCCCACTTACATTCCAATGAGAAATGTACTGTAATTAATCCGCACTTCCAGAACAAGATCAATGGCATCAATACATCAATCTCTCTTTGTATTACAGTCAAAGAGTTTACTTTCCCCACTCTCACTGATGATGACCTGGCTCAACCTTTTTAATCCCTGAAAAATGCACCATCTTCAGACAATGCCAGCCCATTTTCATTTGTGAGGGGAATCAGTGGGGAAGCCATTTCACTTCTACGGATCATAGTCAATGTTCACTGAGCCAAGGAGTCTTCCCAGACTCCCTCCCAGTCTCCCTAAGACCTGTCAGATCCTGTCTACCCCGAAGAAGTCAAACTGGAACCCAGATGATGTTGCAAGCTTCTGCCTGATAAGTCACCTATCGTTCCTGTGGAATATAATTGCAAAGGCTGGACCATGTGTTTGAAGATATCAAAACCAATGTCCTTTGCATTTCATTTTATCATGTTACCCCAATATTGTTGGACCCCCAACAGGATTCGATAACCTTTTTGGACAAAATGAAAACTGGAAGGTGTTCCTTCCCTTCTTCCAATGAGCTATCCTCTTAAGTAGTATGTGTGTTAGGAGTCAGACTGACCTGGCAGAGAATCTCTACATCTGCATGGAATATAGCAGAGTCCCTTCCTGAATCACAAAATCTGAACATACATAAATACTGGTGTTCTGTAATGTATTTGAGTTTATTATATTCCTTTAACATATAAATGAAATAAATAATAATTGACATCATAATGATAAATGTCTCAGCAACCATCAATTAACTAAGGCAGAAAGCTGGACACTCCCAAACACTGTTCAATCACATCCCTAATTTATTATTATAATCTCTAACTATAGGCCAGATTTAGACCTTGGCGGATGGGTTACTCCATTACATTGGTGACAGATATCCCGTCTGCCGAAACATAAATCCCATAGGATATAATGGGATTTATATTTCAGCAGATGGGATACCCGTCACCGTTGTGACGGAGTAACCTGCCCACAAAGGTCTAAATCAGGCCATATATTGCACTTAGCTAGCATGATATGTAAGTTTTAAGTCTATTATTACCTTTTCTGGGTCAAATAAAGCTTTCCACATACCTGTATGCCACTGTGTCTCAATTCGAAGGCCTGGTTTTAAGGCTCCTTCCCCAGCAACTAGTCCATCTGCTTGCCTCACCCCTATTGCATGGATCTTTTACACTATTTGTTTGCATTAAGGTCTTTGGAGCACATTGGAGTCCATTTTTCCACAGATAATACATTTTCACATGGATCATAGTAGTTTATTAGGAAGCATACAGAAGCTACTGCAGCATATCTTTTTAGTTCTGCACATGAGCAATCTGCAAGCAAAATTAATAGCCCTGCAAAAGAGAATGGAACATTAAATTGCAAAAGCCTTTTCAGGCTATTGCAATGTGGGCAGTAGATGATATGTAGCAATTTAGCACATACCAGGCATGGAGAGACCTTTTATTCCATCAGGCAATTTTGCGTTGGGCTGAAGTCCTTGGATGCCAGTTTTGAAAGCTGAGGGCCGCTTCTGGCGCTTGCCACTTTTCTCCAAGATTAATTGCAGCAGGCACATGGAGGGTACAAGAGAGAGTGAAAGAGAGGGAAGAATTAAGCAGAGCTAAATTGATCAAATTGGGAGAAGAGAGAGAGGAGAAAAAGAGAAAGAAAGGATGGATGAATGGATGGATGGAAAGCAAGAGATAGCACCAGGAGGTGAAGGGAGCGGGGCTGCTTTAAGCATTTTTGCCAGGGCTGCTTTTCGTTTCCCAGACGCACACTGGCATATACACACTATTTTTATTTGTTTATTTTTTTTCTTTTATTTTAAAAGTTTTATATAGCGCTGGCTAGACCCAGAGGTATCAGAGCGCTTTACATGATGAGGATAGTATAAGGCAATCATGGTATAAAAGCATATGAAAGGTGATGAAGCAAAAATGTGAAATATACAAAGTAAAAACAAAAAGAACATTATACAAATCAAGATAGATAAACAGGGGCTGGAGCTATACATTTCAAGTAATTAGGTAGATGGTGTACAGAAAAAAGGACATATATTACTGAGCAAAAATAGTATGGTGATAAGAGATCAGGTGTAGGACACAGGTTAGAATCCCGAATAATAATTGAGGAGGTGGGTTTTGAGGTCTTTTTTGAAAGTGGAATAGGAGGGATTACAGCGCAGGTGTTTTGGGAGGGCATTCCAGGTAGTAGGGGCATTGCCAGAGCAGGAGTGAGATTGTGTGGTTTTCTTTTTATGCAGAGGTGGGATTAGGAGGAGGGTGTTGGTGCTTCTCAGAGGTCGAGTGGTGCCCGCAATGAGGAGTTTCTTTGAGAGGTACTGCGGAGTATTTTGGTGGAGGACTTTATGAGTAATGCAGGCAGTTTTGTAGGCAGATCTGCCTTCGATAGGGAGCCATTTAATAGATTTGATAACCAGGGATATATGATCAAAGCGTTTGCAGTCCGTGATGAGCCTGGCAGCAAGGTTGAGCACAGCTTTGATTGGAGCAAGGTAGGCATTGGGGATTCCGTTGAGGATGGAGTTACCATAATCAATACGTGAAAGAACAAGTGACTGAACTACAAGTTTAAAATCATCGGTGGGTATGAATGGTTTGATTTTCTTGAGGTGACGGAGAGTGAAGAGGGCTCCTTTGGCAGAGTTTTTGATGTGAACGTGGGTTAGGGTGTTGTCGATAGAGATGCCAAGAGATTTGACGGAGTTGGACAGGGTGAGTGAGCAGTTGAGTGCATTAAGGTCAGAAATCCATGATTGAACGGGGAGAGGGTTATTTTTAGGGGAGAAGAGAATGATTTCGGTTTTATTAGGGTTAAGTTTGAGATGATTGGAATGGAACCAGGTTTGGATCTTGGTAAGGGTGTTGTTCAGGTGTGGGATGTCAGCATGAGTTTTAATCTTGTAATAGATTTGGGTGTCATCGGCGTAGAGGTGGGAATTGATCCCTGCTTGTTTAAGAATGAGGGTGAGGGGTTCCATAAAGAGGTTAAAGATGGAGGGAGAGAGAATAGATCCTTGGGGAAATCCAAGGGAGATGGGAGTGGGGTTAGAGAGACAATTTTGAATTCTGATTGGCTGAGTTCGGTGTTGTAGGTAAGAGATAAACCATTTGTAGGCGGTACCATTGAGGCCGAAGCGGGACCTAAGCACATAAAGTAGGGCTGAATGGTTGACTGTATCGAATGCTGCGGAGAGATCAAGAAGGATAAGAAGGCAGGTCTCGCCATTATCAAGTGATTGATGGATGTCATCTATGACATTGAGCATTGCCGTTTCGGTGCTGCAGCCTTTCCTGAAGCCAGATTGAAAGGGGTCGAGTAGGTTGAAGTTTTCGATGTGTTTGTCTAGTTGTAGCAGGACACATTTTTCAAGGACCTTTGAGACAAGGGGGATGTAAGTGATGGGGCGAAGGTTATTTAGGTCATTGGGGTTTTTGATTATGGGTGATGTTAGCCATGTTAGCCTGCACAGTAGCAGAGGCATGTAATATTTTTATCTTGACCTACCACTTCTGTTCTGCACTCACATTCATTCAGAGCCCAAACAATTTCAGTCAGTGACACATGTAACATTATCTAAGCATATACAGAAAGAGTGCGACATATGACAAGCCCAAAAGGCAACTGCAAAACAGCAAAAATATAACTATTTGATTATGCTCTTCTGATATCAGAATAAAGGGTAGTCCATTACATTATCTTGCTCAATGACTCTTCAGCCTTCAGTGCAGTTGCACACCAGGACATATTCAACATCCTTTCATTCTAAATGTACTTAGAATTAATTGTCCTGCAGTGAATCTCCTCTTACCTGAAAAACATAGACTAGCTAGTACAGATGGCCTCGTCAAGATCTGAAACAATTGCCATTACCAGTGGCATTCCTCAAACTCTATCCTCGCTCTAGTAATCTTCTTCATGTATATTGAGCACCTCAGAGTCCTACAGGTAAGGTCATCAACATCCACCAATACATAGACAATACCCATCTGTATTTGAAAATATCATCATTAAGTCACAGCATTGGCTACCTGGGGCCATATTATTGAAAGTGCTCCATGGGCTGAACGGGCATGTGTGCCCACTTTGCGTGCCCGAGGCACTTTGGTATTACAGTAAGGGCAGAAGATGCTTGTGCAGCCCTTTCTGTAAAACAGAGGCAGATGGTGCAGTATTTTCAAACTACTGGTGCGCCAGTGACTGCAGGCAACAGATACTTCATGTGTCGCACACAGTTAGTGCTTTTCACCAGAGTCAGTTTGCCCCTGACCCTTTATCAGAACTACAAGATGGATGCAAGAGCAAAGACGTTTCCACACTTGCATAGGGCTACATGAAAATGAGCGACCAGGCCCTAAAGATTAAGGGCTCGATTTGCAAAGTGACTCCCCACTCATAAAGTTAGGAGTGCTGAGTCTCCGCCCTTTGGCGGAACTTTCGTACTGAGCAAAGCAGTAGGAAGATTCGACCCCAAGTGAAGACATTCCGCCACGAGTGAGGAGACTCCGCACTCATGACTTTACAAGTTGTAAGTCCCTTAGTACATTGGGCCCTCTGTTTCAAATTGTGCACCCACATAATCAGTATTACAGAAAGGGCGCACAATCCTTTGCACTCCATTCAATAATACAGAAGTACCCCAGTGCAGAAATAACGACTGCATTATTTGTTATGCTTCTGGACACATCTGGAATATGCAGCCTGGAACAGTATGGCTCCATCAGTCTAAAGGGTTACAAAATTGTGCAAAAGCCACTTGCACAAGTGCTCCTTAGCCAGATTGTCATCTTTACCTGTAAGTTGCCAAACTGGCTTCCCACAATGTTGCTTTAATGAGAGTTGCTGCTGAGTGGAATTCTTTATTAAACAAGGCTATTGGTTTAATGATGACAAATGTAATAATCCCCAGGTCCCCTAGGGAACGCATTCAATACTGTTAGCCAGGTATTCATTCCTAGCAATAACAGAGGGCAGATATTGTATTCTCCCGTCCAGTTTATTGCTGCTTTCGGCAGCTCTTCTTTCTCGCAGTGCTGTCTGTACAATTTGCTTCCAAAGTGAAGTTTGCTAAAAGGGCTGCAGAATGTCACTGAATCCGGTTCGGCACTTGGCAGCCACAGAAACTGGCACCAGCCTGACTCTTACTTCACGTCAATGGGAGCTTTTAAAGACTGATTGCCCCTAGACTTAGCGCGCTGGACTGAGAATGGAAAATGCCCTCCTCATTAATCCTTGTGATAAATGTTGTCCCCAGGTACACGTTAAATAGAATAATCAACTTCTATATTTTATACTTCTTGAAGTTCAGTTATATTGAACTACATAAAAAACAATACGAAAAATCAAGAATTATTCATAGTAAGCTATGTAGCCTGCATCATTGATGAGCAGAAATAATAACACATAGTAAAAAGTAATAAAATGGCAAAACTGCAGTATCCCCATAATAATGAAGTATAAGGGAAATCGATATGCAGTTCCAGAATTAATTCAGTGTTATTTCTTTCAAGGTGCATTCTGGGAATAGCAGTATGGAAGGACTACGTTGAAACTTAGTAGTCGGCGAATGTATAAAAGCCACAATGCAATGCTGCAACGAATTAGATGGCTTACCTGTGAACAAGGCTTTGAACCAAGCCGAAACACGTCAGGAGGACTGAAAGATCCATAATGAGCTGCCATTCCATTTTATTGAATAAAGTGCCTGATTCCTATAAGGTCCTGATGTGCGGCATTCTTCTTTGGGTATAAATGAGGATAATTTGGTGGAATGTTTACGGGTGCTCCGTCCCCGAATGCCGCGGCCACCCTGCTGAGGTTGCGGCTTCCCCAAGTGGAGAAAGTGATGGTATCTATCTATCTATCTATCTATCTATCTATCTATCTATCTATCTATCTATCTATCTATCTATCTATCTATCTATCTATCTATCTATCTATCTATCTATCTATCTATCTATCTATCTATCTATCTATCTATCTATCTATCTATCTATATATATATATATATATATATATATATATATATATAAAATTCCAAAATGAAGTCCCACTCGCGCACTCGGAGTCTACTGACACAATAATCCAGGCTTAGTTCAATTCCAAAAGGGGGTTTATTTTAGTCATAAACCCGCCGTGACGCGTTTCGCCACCGTGGTGGCTTGTTCACAAAACGTTTGTGAATAAAGATTGCCAATACATACATTTCCGCGTTACTGGTTCGTAAACATAGAAAAAGGACTATAACATTTGCACCCACTGTGACTACAACATAAGCGCCATCTTATAATGTAGAATTAAACTATTCTCATTGCAATATGGTTGCATCTTATGTTATGCAAGTGTATATGGAAAATTTGTATATATTATTATCGCACATACAGGACTTCTGTAACCTCAGTAAAGCATCTGAATGTGTTGCAATGTTACCCTAATTAGTGGGTGTGTATTCAGTCACCTAATCTTAAATGGAATGATAATCCATTATAACTATTGCGAGGTGTGCGGATCGCTCTTCCTTGCGTGATAGTGTCCCATTTAATAATCCTTTAAGCTACTATGTTTGAGACATTAAAAAGTTTTGCATTATTACCCTTATTAGTGGGTATGTACTTCGTCCCATATTCTTTGCTGAAGTGGTTAACTATTGCAGATATTAAACCAATCATGTTTATATATCTTGCGGTGGTGTATGGACAATGTGGCATCTGTACCTACACCCCCTAAACAAAACATAACTCCTTGTGTTCAAATATACATGATATCTATCAGAAAATTAAAATCTTATCTTGCTTCTTATTTGAACGCAGGATGGTCTGAAGAAAAGAGTAGGGATCTCGTTGGCACTGGTAACGACAATTCCCTTCCTTTCCTCCT
The DNA here is from genome assembly GCF_964204655.1 of Triturus cristatus. Classification (NCBI taxonomy): domain Eukaryota; kingdom Metazoa; phylum Chordata; class Amphibia; order Caudata; family Salamandridae; genus Triturus; species Triturus cristatus. The sequence continues at coordinate 850,705,798 of NC_140590.1, forward strand.
GTGGGGAATAAAATAAGATATACAGACAGTTAGATCGATAAAAACCTTATTCAAAAAACCTCATACAAAATTACCTCATACAAAATTCATCATACAAAAAGAACATATTTCATCTTAGATCACCTTGATCCTTATTGCTCTTTTAAATGTATGGCCATTTCATCGTCTAAGTTATGGCCTCCGGGAAAAAGGGTACACATGCCAATTATGTGTCTTGATTCCCGCTGTCTGAGTCTCAAAACTCGATTCCCACCTCAAATTTTAGGTAGGACCTGTTCAATGGCATAGTATTTTAATTTCGTGTAGTCTGAGAAATGATGGCTTGCAAAATGGCGGGCAATAGGGTATTGCCTATCATTATTTGTTATTGCCCGCATGTGTTCAAGAACACGTTTTTTCGCCATATGTGTTGTACTGCCAACGTATCGAAGTTTCCATGGGCATTCCAAAACATAAGTGACAAACGTACTTGTGCATGTTAAAAATTGAGAAATTGTGATCATAGTGTTGGTGCTCGTATTCCAAAACTCCTTGACCATTTTGCTATTACCACATGCTTTACAGTGACCACATGGAAAAAAGCCCTGTAAGTCTATACCCCTTTCATCCATCTTAGCAGTTAGATCACTGTGTACCAATGAATTTCTGAGGCTACGCCCTTTCCTATATGTTATGCTAGGACTTTCTGGTAGGGTCTTGCCCACAACAGGGTCATTTTTGAGGATACTCCAATGTCGTTTGATTATTTTGCGTATCTGGGCAGAATTGCCATTGTACGTCATAATCATACGAGCGTTATTAACCTCTTCATTCTCATTTTCTAGTGTCACCTTATCCGTTTGTGCCAGGGTGCTCGATCTTTCCACTTCAACCACCCTTTCAACTGCTTTCTTAAGAACCCATGTCGGATATCCTCTTATCTTAAATCTTTCAATCATTGTTGATTGTTCTCTCAAGTAGTCCACCGGGGAACTACAATTTCTCTTTGCTCTGAGTAGCTCCCCATAGGGTATACTCCATTTAAGGTTGTCTGGATGGCTACTCAGAGCATGGAGAAGGCTGTTACCTGCCGTACATTTTCGATAGAGAGTCGTGTGTATGGTGTTATTTATCACTATGACTTGTGTGTCTAGATATTCCACTTTGTCCTTACTAATGGTACTTGTCAGGGTAAGATTCTTTTCATTATGATTTAACTCTTTTATGAAAAACATTGAATTTTTTTCTTCACCTTGCCATACCACAAAAATATTGTCGATGTACCTGAGCCACAATTTCACGCTCTTGAAGGCCTCCTCAAGATTTTTGTTATTGCGATTCTCTTCCTCCCATGCCCCCATGAAGAGATTCGCAAAGCTCGGCGCAAAACATGTGCCCATCGCGGTGCCGTGTCTTTGTTTATATATCGACCCATCGAACAGAAAATAATTGTTCGTGAGACAGAATCTTATCATCTCAAGGATCATGATGGTATGTTCTAAAAAGCCGATGTTTCTGCGCTTTCGGAAATTAGCACACGCTTGTAGTCCCTGATCATGATTTATTATGGTGTATAGTGAATTGACATCCAAAGTTATGAGGATTTAATCCTCTTTCCACACTAGATTGGCAATCTTGTTCAAAAAATCTTTTGTATCTCTGACATAAGACGGAAGAGTAGATACAAATTCTCTCAGGAAATGATCCACATATCTTGAGATATTTTCAAGTGCACTGCCCCTTGAAGAGATGATTGGTCTACCTGGGGGATTTTCTTTGTTTTTGTGGATCTTAGGTAGTAGATACATTACTGCTAGGATGGGATAGTCTTTTTTTAGAAAACAATATTCTTCCCTTTCTAGCAATCCCATATCCTTCCACTCATTGAGTAATTCCCAGATTTTACAGACACTGTTGTTATATTCTACCCTTGTGGAAATTGTATAAGTGTTGTTGTCACTGAGTTGCCGCTGGGCTTCTCTAACGTACATATCTCTGGGCAAAATGACAATGTTTCCACCTTTATCGGCCGGTCTCACTACGATACTTTCATCAGTTGCTAGATCGTTTATAGTTTTCTTCTGTGTAGCTGTTAAATTGTGTTTGAAATTTTTCATCTTTTTAGACCAACTCTTTTGTCTAAAATTCAACATTTCATTGCTTACTAGCTCCTGAAAAGTGTCAATATTGTCATGACCCAATCTTGGTACAAAGGTAGATTGTGGTCTGAACATGCTACATGCTGCTTTATCATGTTTTATCTCTAACTCATCTAGAATAAGAAGAGATTCTGGGCTCATTTGTGTCTCATCCGGATTATTTTAAATTTCGTGTGGGATAATCATGGTGTCTATATCTCCAATTGCTAGATCTTCTACCTGTGTCGTTCTTGTTACACACTGTTCCCTACTTTTAAATGGTTTCAGTTTATGCCACTTTTTAAGTTTCAGTTTTCTACAGAACTTAAATACATCAATTTTACTATCGACATAATTCATGGGAACTGCAGGACAAAATGACAACCCTAGACATAGCGTTCTTTTGTCTTTGTTGCTCAAAGTTTTAGTTGTTAAGTTCACAATTGTCTGATTTACCATTATATCATCCATTATTGATTCTTCTTGGAGCGTGTTTGTTTTTTTCCCCACATACTCCATATTTTTCTCTTTTCTTTCTTCTCTGTCTGGACCTTTTCCTCCTCTTCCTCTGGTATCCCTTCCTCTCCCTCTGCCCCTACGTCTCGGGTTCGGGGAGTCCTCCTTTTGGTTCATCCTGGACATAGATCTTGTTGTTTGCCGGCTCTGTTTCATGAGCCGGTATTCGTCTAAAAAAGTTGTTTTTGGTCTAGTTGTTATGTCTATATCCGATGTAGAACTTTCTGATGTTCTTGTTGTCTCCGATTCTTCTGTATTGATCTCACTTCCTCCTCACGTTGTTCCTGATGGTGTCTAATGTTCATCTCCGTGGGTTTACCTATATCGTAAAGATGGTCATATGTTTTACTATATGTCAGGACTCTGCCAGACTCATAGTCCCCACAGTCCCTGTGTAGTTTCCGTTGTTTTCTCCTTTTAATGTCATCCTCCATCATTTTTAAGCGTTTTTTCATTTCTTCCAGACATTTTTTGATGGTTTTTTGATCATCATGAGTACTCAGCAGAATTTTGATCTGTTCTATTTCTTGTTTGGTTTTCTCTCTGTCAGACCAGGCATATTTGACCAATATTTCCAGCATGTTCCTGGAACTGGTAGCTGAATTAATTGAAAAGTCCTCTAACATTTGGGGATCCGGAGAGTCATATGAGGGAGTTATATAGATTCTCAGACCTCAAGGTACCATCGATTTATCAATATAATCTTGCAAGGACGTTGCCTCCCACCATTTGGAGGTTTCTTGTTTATGAAGTGTTTCATAAATTGTTTTTTCATTTGGTGTTGTAGTCTGTATGGGCCTTCCAATGCCCGGTGCCCTTGCAAAAAGTGCCTGTGCCACCTCTCTGCGTTCCCTTTCTTCATCCATCCTTTCTTTTCGGGATCCCCGAAAAGAATATCTAGACACACAAGTCATAGTGAGAAATAACACCATACACACGACTCTCTATCGAAAATGTACGGCATTTAACACCCTTCTCCATGCTCTGAGTAGCCATCCAGACAACCTTAAATGGAGTATACCCTATGGGGAGCTACTCAGAGCAAAGAGAAATTGTTGTTACCCGGTGGACTACTTGAGAGAACAATCAACAATGATTGAAAGATTTATGATAAGAGGATATCCGGCATGGGTTCTTAAGAAAGCAGTTGAAAGGGTGGTTGAAGTGGAAAGATCGAGCACCCTGGCACAAACGGACAAGGTGACACTAGAAAATGAGAATGAAGAGGTTAATAACACTCGTATGATTATGACGTACAATGGCAATTCTGCCCAGATACGCAAAATGATCAAACGACATTGGGGTATCCTCAAAAATGACCCTGTTGTGGGCAAGACCCTACCAGAAAGTCCTAGCATAACATATAGGAAAGGGCGTAGCCTCAGAAATTCATTGGTACACAGTGATCTAACTGCTAAGATGGATGAAAGGGGTATAGACTTACAGGGCTTTCTTCCATGTGGTCACTGTAAAGCATGTGGTAATAGCAAAATGGTCAAGGAGTTTTGGAATACGAGCACCAACACTATGATCACAATTTCTCAATTTTTAACATGCAACAGTAGGTTTGTCATTTATGTTTTGGAATGCCCATGTAAACTTCGATACGTGGGCAGTACAACACATATGGCGAAAAAACGTGTTCTTGAACACATGCGGGCAATAACAAATAATGATAGGCAATACCCTATTGCCCGCCATTTTGCAAGCCATCATTTCTCAGACTACACGAAATTAAAATATTATGCCATTGAACAGGTCCTACCTAAAATTAGAGGTGGGAATTGAGTTTTGAGACTCAGACAGCGGGAATCAAGACACATAATTGGCATGTGTACCCTTTTTCCGGGAGGCCATAACTTAGACGATGAAATGGCCATACATTTACAAGAGCAATAAGGATCAATGTGATCTAAGATGAAATATGTTCTTTTTGTATGATGAATTTTGTATGAGGTAATTTTGTATGAGGTTTTTTGAATGAGGTTTTTATCGATCTAACTGTCTGTATATCTTATTTTATTCCCCACAGGAGGAAAGGAAGGGAATTGTTGTTACCAGTGCCAACGAGATCCCTACCCTTCTCTTCAGACCATCCTGCGGTCAAATAAGAAGCAAGATAAGATTTTAATTTTCTGATAGATATCATGTATATTTGAACACAAGGAGTTATGTTTTGTTTAGGGGGTGTAGGTACAGATGCCACATTGTCCATACACGACCGCGACATATATGAACATGATTGGTTTAATATCTGCAATAGTTAACCACTCCAGCAAAGAATATAGGATGAAGTACATACCCACTAATAAGGGTAATAATGCAACACTTTTTAATGTCTCAAACATAGTAGCTTAAAGGATTATTAAATGGGACACTATCACGCAAGGAAGAGCGATCCGCATACCTCGCAATAGTTAAAATGGATAATCATTCCATTTAAGATTAGGTGACTGAATACACACCCACTAATTAGGGTAACATTGCAACACATTCAGATGCTTTACTGAGGTTACAGAAGTCCTGTATGTGCGATAATAATATATACAAATTTTCCATATACACTTGCATAACATAAGATGCAACCATATTGCAATGAGAATGGTTTAATACTACATTATAAGATGGCGCTTATGTTGTAGTCACCGTGGGTGCAAATGTTATAGTCCTTTTACTATGTTTACGAACCAGTAACGCGGAAATGTATGTATTGGCAATCTTTATTCACAAACGTTGTGTGAACAAGCCACTACGGTGGCGAAACGCGTCACGGCGGGTTTATGACTAAAATAAACCCCCTTTTGGAATTGAACTAAGCCTGGATTATTGTGTCAGTAGACTCCGAGTGCGCGAGTGGGACTTCGTTTTGGAATTATATTTAAATACCGGTTTCTCCGCCGGTCTCGCGCCACCCCTTATAGATTGAGGACGCTACGGAGTAACTTGGACAGATATATATATATATATATATATATATATATATATATATATATATATATATATAGATATATATGATCAAAGACTCAATTGACAACTTTCATGAAAAGGTGATTTCAGGTCTGAAAGATCTCAACTTCAAAACATTAAATCCCACCAAAAAGAAAATCAACCGAAAAGAAATTCAATTCAACACCTTAATGTCCAAGTTGAAGAAAAATCCCAACATTGTCGTCCGAAATGCGGATAAGGGCGGAAATGTAGTCCTTTGGAAGAAAGACAGCTATGTTACAGAGGCCATGAATCAACTTAATGATACTGATTGTTACAAGCGCAGTGTCTATTCTATCTGGCGCAAAGTCAACAACGAATTTTATTTAAAATTAGTTAGATGGAAGAATCTAGGACTAATATCGTCAGATGAATTTAAATACATGAAAAATGACAAGCCTGTAATTCCTATATTGTATTTTATTCCCAAGATTCACAAGGATGCCACAACACCACCAGGCAGACCCATTATATCTGCACGTAAAAGTCTATTGGAAAATACTTTGAGATACATTGACTTTTATTTACAAGAACATGTCCAGAATCTGACTTCCTACATTCAAGATACTAGTGACTTTTTATCAAAGTTGATTGATTATCCATGGCATGCTGATGATCTTTTAATCACATTGGATGTGACTGCCCTTTATACCTCTATTAACCACTGGGATGGAATGAGAGCCCTCGAGTACTATCTATAGAAAAGAGGAATAGAATACACTCAACACAGTCAGATGCTTTTAAACATGGTAGAGTTTTGTTTATGGAATAACCTTTTTATGTTTCAAAACACTCTGTACCAGCAACTGCGAGGAGTAGCGATGGGGGCGAGCTTCTCCCCCAGCTATGCCTGTTTACATATGGGCTGGTGGGAGGAGCTCGTCCTCGCAAAAGAATATGAATCAAGCATCAAGTCAAATATCAAATCCTGGTGGAGGTATATAGATGACCTCTTTCTAATATGGCATGGGCCTATTAGTCAAGCAGAGAGATTTGTCCAATTACTAAATGTAAATTCTCTAAATTTACATTTCACTGCCTGCATTAGTGCAACCAGCGTAAACTTTTTAGATGTTGAGGTCTGTGTTGTAAACAATAAACTGACAACCAAACTTCACAGAAAACCAACAGCAGGCAATTCAGTGCTACACGCTGGTAGCGCACACCCTAAGCATCTCATCCGAAGTATTCCCTACGGTGAGATGCTAAGACTCAGACGTATTTGCAGTCATGAAAATGATCTTACTAGAGAACAACAAAATAGTAAGCAGCGTTTCATGGAAAGGGGATACACAACACAGTGCATTGATTTGGCTATTCGTAAAAGCAAAGCGCTATGTAGAGAGACTTTATTGAAAAAAGTCAGTGAAAACCCCCGGCCTGTTACAACAGAAATGCTCCAATGCACAGAAATTGACTCTTTTAGATGTATTCTATAGTACAATAAACAAGAAAGACAAATCAGTAAACTTTTAACCAAAAATTGGCCCTTAGTCCTCAGTGACCCTTTGATCGGACATCTACTCCCTAGGAAACCGGCCATTACCTACAGCAGAGCAATATCCATGAAGGACATTTTGGTTCAAAATGATCCCACAGAAACCAGTAAAAGCTCTTGGCTGACACAAAGAAAAGGTTTTTTCAAATGCCGGGTTTGTAAAGCATGCCAATATGGCAGCAATAAAAACACATTCACAACACCTTTCAGCAGCAATGAAGTTGAGATAGGAAAATCACTCAACTGCAGGACAGATCATGCCGTCTATGTGCTGGAGTGTCCTTATGGGCTTCGCTATATTGGCAGCTCCATTCTTCAAGCCCACAAAAGAATCCTCCAGCACATCAGGGCAATCAAAAATCAAGACGTGACTTATCCAGTTGCACGTCATTTCAGTGAAGTGCATCAAGCAGACCCTAGTAGTCTCAGATATTTTCTTATAGTTACAGTCACCCCCAAGAAAAGAGGAGGTGACAGGGAAAAGGCTCTCAGACTACTTGAGGCGCACTATATTATTAACCTCGAGATTAAATCTGCTAAAGGTTTAAATGCCACTGAAGAGTTATACACGTGTCTTTAGCAAAAGGTATCTGCGGACTGTGTGTCAATTATCAATCTTAGAAATTTAGAATATCTTTATATCTATCATAGATTGACAATTGATAATACTTTTGTCATTATTTTGAGAAGTTAATCAAAATACTGCAAGCTGCTGCTCCCTTCATTAAATTAAATTTAGATACACAGGGTGAGTTGATTATATTAGTTACTTTAGGGCTGTTTTAGGGTTTTCGATTTTTAAAAAACCAAAACAAATATTTTATGTTGCTTTTTGCACAGCACCAGCAATCTATTGAAAACACAAAATGCTTACACACAGCTACGGCAATTTTGCACATTATTTGCTAAATTTGCACAACCAACTATAGACATAATTACCATACAAACAGGTATTTTACCGAAATTTTATATGATTTTAGGTATATTTAAATCAATGTATACTTTTTTCATATCTTTTATAACAAAAAAATCCTTTTAATGTTATATATAAAATATAGGGTTGTTTACATATAGGGTATTCTATTCCAACTTATCACTATAGTGCCGTTATGGTATTTTACCGCAATGTAAAAACGAGGACTAAGGTGATATAACAACATTTATTCTATATATTTATAATGTCTAATGCTTTGTGCTAGCTTGATATTTTACATCAATGCAAGTGTGTTTTCAATGTCGATATGTATATTTTTAAACACTGGGTAAGAGAAAGTTTTTGTCATGCAATTTAAAAAAGAGAAAAAAACGCCTATATACAAAACTGCTCACCTGACAGAGCGTGTCATGTGATCAAGGCCCAAGGAGGGCTGAAATGCATCATGGCTGTAAAGGTCCTGGAGAAATAAACAAGAAATACAGTTGCACAACGCTGTGGTCCGTGCCCGTTTTTTTTCTAGGCAGAAGCAAGCAAAACGGAGAGCAATGCATTTATATATATATATATATAGATATATAAAGTCACAGAAAAAAGCATAGGTTTCAGGGGTGTTATAGTTAGCTGGACATTTCACTCGTACAAAACCATAGAAATTCCTCCATTATAGTTAGTTCTGCTAACTATAACTTGCGCGCCCGCAATGCACTGCTGATGATGTCACATATTACATCATTCATGACATGGTCAGTGACATCACTGATGACATCTTAAATGACATCACTGATGGCATCACTAATGAAATCATCCAGTGAATGTGGTTTAATTTGAAATTGAAATATGTATTATATATATATATATACCAATCTGCATTGAAGATTGAGTGAATATATAACTGTCTGGATGGAGGATTTAGTAGCTGTCGGACTGTCTGTTTAAGTGAGTAATTAAAAGTGTCTCACTTAATACATGGATTAGTAACTAAACTATGTGAATGTGTGCATCACTGTCTCTGTTGTTGTATAACATTCTGCATCAGTTGGTCACTAACTACATGAGTGTGTATATTAGTTATTGATTAGTTGGGTGAGTATTTGTATGGGACACTGAGTTTGTGTGCAGTTGGATGGGGTGTGTGTAAGTCTATGTATAGATGTGTGAATGGTTGATTGACTAGGTGTATAGGTTTAAGAGTGCATGTGGAAACAGTTGTTTGGGTGACTGAGTGTATTTATTTGTGTGTTGGTGAGCGAATATATGTTTTAGTTGTACATCTTCAACAAAGTAAATAAATAAAAGGCATTGTATGTGAGAGTTGGTGTATATAAATAAGTATTTGTAAGAGTCAGTGGTTGTGAGAGTAACTATATGAATGAGTGTATAATTGTAATGGTGATTTTTTAACATATTAACTATGAGTTACTATGTGTTTGAATAAATGAGGTGTTGTGTGTATAATTGTGTAAGTGAGTAAATGTAAGTGTGATTAATTTTTTGAGTAGGCTGACTGCATAACCGACTAAGACGACTGCTGATGTGTCAATGTCTATATATGTGTATAAGTGCATTTGATAGTGTTCTATTAATTAGTGACTGCATGTATAAGTGATTCTGTTGTTGAATGGGTAGTTGTGTGTGTAGACTTAGGAATCAGTGAGTGGGTATGTAGTAACTGGCATTGGTGTGTCAATGGTTTCAAATATGGTACTCTGTATTTTACAGTGAGTGATGAAAGGTTATACTAGTGTATGATGAGGTGTATCAGATTGTCATGTGGATGATGTCATCAGTGATGTCTTTTGAGATGTCATCAGTGATGTCAGCAGTGATGTCACTGACCATGTCATGAATGATGTAATATATGCCATCATCAGCAGTGCATTGCGGGTGCGCGAGTTATAGTTAACAGAACTAACTATAACGGAGGAATTTCTATGGTTTTGTACGAGTGAAATGTCCAGCTAACTATAACACCCCTGAAACCTATGTTTTTTTTTCTGTGAATTTCTAAGGTTTTTTTAAATAAAAATTTCTAACTATAACGTCTCTGAAACCTATGGTTTTTTCAGTCAATTTCAAAGCTTTTCTAAATGCTAATTTCTAACTATAACGTCTCTGAAACCTATGGTTTTTTCAGTGAATTTCAAAGCTTTTTTAAATGCTAAGTTTTAAGTGTAATAGTAGTTATACCTATTTTGCTGTACTGATTTTCTACAGTTTTTTAACTGTTTATTTAGAAATATTTTATTCATTAAAAATCATTATATATTTTTCTGAAAATTGCAAAAAAAATTCTAAAAAAAATTCAAACTGAAATATTGTTTAATTTTTTTGTTTTATATTTTTATTTCAATATACTTATATTATTTTTTAGCCGCCATTTTAGAAAAGTCGTAAAGGATCCGCGTACGGTGTGCGACGGCTGCGTGTTTTTCAGTTACATCATATACATTTAATATTACGTGATGTGTGGGTGCGTGCTTCGTGAGCGCAGAGTGCGCGGATCCCATGTGACCTAAAAAAAAAAAGATTTCATTGGTTCATAACATTTTCCACTGTAACTATTTAAGGACCCCACCCATTGTAATCATTCTTGTTGGAACATCTTTAGAGAGACATCTCTTTTCCTACAAGAACCGTTTTTGCATGTTTTTTTTGGTGTTTTTCAAAAAATATCAAACAAAATGGCATCTGGACAGCAGCAGCAGCAGGAGGAAGTATCTTCTGAAGAAGATATCTTGCAGGAGGCACCACATCCACGTCCACAGAGGCCGGAATCTGTAGTGTGGAAATTCTTCAGTTTTCAACCTGGAGAGAAGAAAGTAAATGCGAGAAAGGTGACGTGCAAAATTTGTGACCGAGTCCTGTCAAGAGGCAGTGAAAAAAATACTCTTGTGGCACTGCTTCTATGTACAAGCATCTCCGGACCACACATGCTCTCAATCTTGCTCGGGAGGAAATGAGGCGAGCTGCTTTGAACCCCTCACCTGCTGTGGCAAGTATGTCTAGAGCGTCCTCAGGAACACCTGCAATGGACATTAGGCCAGAATTCGCCTTTCTCGAGCAACACTGCATGAAGTGTAAGAAACTTATATGCTTTGGTGAGCAGTTGGTGGATGCAGTTTGTGCTGGGCAACGCAACCATCGTTGTTCATTTTTTAAGTAATTCCAAATGTTTCCTGTTTTATTCGTTCTTTTTTTGTTCATTTTTTGAAAAAACACCAAAAAAACCACAAGATTGTTCAAAAAAATAAAAAAAATACAAAAGAAAAAAGAAGAAAAAAAAGTTCTTATCAGAACTACCTTATCTGGTTAAAGCAAGAACTATAATTGCAAGTTAATGTGTGAACGTTTGGTTGAATATATGTATACAGCATGATTGACTGAAATAATGCATTAGTAGTGTATGGTGAATTTATAGGTGAAGATTTATGAGGAAGTACTGCAGCGTGACTCTGCAAGCTCTTTAGCTGCACTGCACTGTGGCACTTCCGAAGCACAGGGATGTGACATATGTACATGAATATGTTGCAACTCTGTGCTTCCCTTTCTACTGCTGCACAAACTGCAGCCATGCTGTGACACAGGCACCCTTGCACCATGGTGCAAGGATATCTGTGTCGTGCAGAGATTGTTTTTGTGCAGGAAGGGACATCAGTAAAGGCATTTTCCTCTTTCAATGTATGCTGTGGAATGCAGCATGCATTGAAAGAGGAAAAAATTAGGAGAAATGAAAACAATTCTCCTTGTTGCGCCTTGCTACACCAACTCTAGGATGGTGCAGCATTCCCACACATCTCCAGATTTACGATTTCTCATAAATCTGGAGATGTGTCTTGTTCTATGGGTGCTGCGTGGGAACACCCACAGCAACACCTATGGAACGCCCCTTCAACGCAAAGTTCTGCGTCTGAAGGGGTCATATTTACAAGGAGAGGAAAAACCATGCAGGGTGGCTTTTCCTCTCCTTGTAAATATAAAGGAGTGCCTGGCGCCATCACTACGTTACAAAAAGTGACGTACTGGTGGAGCAAGGTGCTTGTAAATATGCCCCATAAGTGCTTAGGTATTGGCAGACTGATACAATAAGAACATAGTGCTGAATGGGTTATTGAAGATTTGCATGAGACTGACAAGAGGTATCCTACACTGCATGGGTACTACTTCAGTATTTAATGGAGTGGACCAATAGTATGTATCTGCTTAGAGATTTGTAGGGATTATGCACAGAATATTTTATGTGTACTTGTGTTGGTGCCTATGCCATTTTATAAGAGTACCACTAGTAACTGGAATGATGACAGTTCTGCAAACAGAGTGAACACTTAATTTATAAGTGCTTACGTATTGGTGAAATGATAGGATAAGTAGATAGTGGTAGATAAGTGATTAAAGAAGTGCATGGTAGAGACAGGACGATTCCTACACTGCATGAGTACTAACTGGGTATTTAGAAGAGTGTTTCAATAGTATGTAGCTAATTAGAGGTCTGCTTAGATAGTGCACATCAGATCAGATGAGCACGTGGATGATGTCATGAGTTATGTCATTTGAGATGTCATCAGTGATGTCATCAGTGATGTCACTGACCATTTCATGAGTGATGTAATATGTGACGTCATCAGCAGCGCAATGTGGGGGCGTGAGTTATAGTTAGCACAACTAACTATAACAGCCGAATTTCTCTTGTTTTGTACGAGTGAAATGTCCAACTAACTATGACGTCCATGAAACCTGTGTTTTTTTCAGTGAATTTCTGAGGTTTTTTAAATGCTAATTTCTAAGTATAATGTCCCTGAAACTTGTTCTTTTTTCAGTGAATTTTTTATATATGTATTTAATCTCCTCTCACTCTTGAGAAGGAAGGAATCAGCACTCAGGTTGTAGTTTGGAAGTATTTAATCTGTAAAGGACGTCCGAACCTTGATAACGATACAAGACGTCATTGTAGCATCCTTATTTAAATGTACAAATGCCTAAAGTTGCCAACATTAACAAAGGACTACATATTACTTTAATCCAAACAGCTGACGGCCATATTGGCCTGGTCATGATGTAAAAATTCAGGAATTGATACAATAATGAAAAGAAAACAAGTGTTAATATGCACACAATTTCATTTCAGCATATCTTGCCCCGTGACCGCCATACCGCCATGTTCGTCAATGTGACTTATTCATAATAAATATACTTAGGATTGCAAACATCAACATAAACAATGGACTAGACATTACTTTAAAGTGAAAGGCTATCGGCCATATTAATCTGGACACGTTGCATATTATAATGGTTCTTACATGAAAGAAAAGAAAAAAAGGGGTGTTAATATACACACACTATCCCTAAATAAAGTTCTAGCGATTATAGTTCCATTCCATTCACAGTTCATTTGAGATGTCATGAGTGATGTCATGAGTGATGTAACTGACCATGTCATGAATGATGTAATGTCTGAGGTCATTAGCAGTACATTGGAGGGGCATAAGTTATAGTTAGCTCAGGTAACTATAACTGATGAATTTCACTGGTTGTGTATGAGTGAAATCTGAGTCTAACTATACCGTCCCTGTAATCTTTGTTTTTTTCAGCAAATGTCTAGGTTTTTTAACATTAAGCAAGATGCATCTCACAATGGATGGTGGGGGGTTGGAAGCAGGGCCTGGCATTGTGCTGCCCCCAACCAAACTTGCTGCTCCTGCCTTCCCTCCTCCTAGCCATCCATTGTCCAAGTCCATGTCCCTGCTTCCTTATTGCAGCCCTGTGTGGCCGTTGTTCTGCCACTGGCCTTCCCGCCTTCTCTGAACAGTTAGCTTGCTGCCCCATCCACCTCCTCCCTATCCTCTGTTGTCTGAATCCATCTCCTCCCTCCTGCCATGCATGGTCTGATGTGCTGCCACTGCCCTCCATTTAGCAAGATGTACCAGTCCACTCCTCCTGCCATCCATTGCCCAATTCTATGCCCCATCATTGACCTCCTGCTTAGCCTTTGTGCTTAGCTTGCTGCCCCTATTCTCCTTCCCCTGCGCTCCGCTGTCTGTGTGCATGCCCCTGCTCCATCCTTTTTGCCCACCATGTTCCATGGACCTGCCACTCCTATCTACTCTGAATGTTCTGTTGAGCTGCCACTCCCCTCCCACCTGCCTAGCATTGTCAGATGACTGTAACCTGTCCCTGCCACCTCTACCTTCCTGTCTGTCCACATTCCATGCCCCTATCCCCTTCCTCCTGTCCCCCATGGTCCATTTTACTGCCACACCCTTCTGCCCTCCCTGGTCTGTTGTGCTGCAACTGTTCCTCCTGCCTGCCCTGCGTGGTCTGTTGTGTGGCCCCTTCCCCGGAACTCTCGTCTGTGCCCAGGTCCTGACCCTCCCTTCTATCCTCCATGGTCCTTTGTGCATGCCCCTGCACCCTCCTTCTTGCCCATCTTAGCCATTGTGCTGCCACTAACCCTCCCGCTTGCCATGCATGGTCTTCTGTGCTGCCACGGCCCCTCCCACCTTCCCTGTGTGGTCAGCTAGATGCCCATTACCCCCTCCCACCTTCCCTCCATGGTCTGTGTATATGCCATTATAGTCTCACTGTTGCTCTCCATGGTGTGTCTTGCTTCTAGTGCCCATTCTGCCTGACCTCCATGGTCATCTTGCTGCTCCTGCCCTGCCCCCTTGCCCCCAGCCCTCTGTTTGCATGTGCAGACCCCTATTCTCTCCCTCCTGGTTTGTCTGTTCCATTGTAATGCCCCTGATCCATCCCTCCTGCCCTTTATGGTCCGTTATGCTGCAGCTTTCTCTCCTGTCTGTCCATTATGGTCAACTAGCTACCATTGCCTCTTTCCCCTCTGTTGTCTGTTGTCCATGTGCATGGTTCTGTCCCCTCCCTATTGCTTTCTATGGATTGTTGTGCTGCACTCCCGTCCTGCATGCCCTGTGTGGTGTATTGTGCTGCTGCAAACCCTGATGCCTGCCCTGTAGGGTCAGTTTGGTGCACCTCTCCATGTCCCTCCTGTCCTCTGTTATCCGAGTCCATGTCGCTACCCCACTTCCTCCCGCCTTCCATGATACCTGCTAAAATTTTGAACTCGGTAAGAGGGAGATTTTGAAAAAAAACTGGGGTATTGATTTTCCCCTTTGACTTACATTGAAAAAGAGGAGATTGTAGACAGGAGACAGATCAAATAAAGCACATTTGGGATTACAAACATTGTACGTTTCCTGGGTGAATCGGGTCTGTTGGCATGTATGGTTGTACTACCACTGCCTCTTCCTTCTGCCCACAATGGTCTATTATATTGCCACAGCCTCTCTTGCCAGTCCTGTATTGTTGGTTTGTTGCCCCTGCCCCCTTTCCACTGCCCTCCATAGTCTGTTGCGCTGCCATTGCCCTTCCTGACTGCCCAGAGTGGTCAAATTGTTGCCTCTGCACTCTCCTACCTGCCTTCAATTTTCAGAGTCTGCGCCCCTGGCCTCTGCTGCTCAACAGTATCCTAATGAACAACTAGATTGCTAACATTCTATATTTATTACAAAAGTGTGTAACACCTGACGTCATCTTGATGTAATCAAAACTGTAATACCTAGAGCATTTCCTTTAGAAATTACATATCTGAGAGGGTCTTATTTGCATCAAAATTATGGTTAGTGCTCTAAAAAACTAAAATGAGGACATATTTTCTGAGTTTTCAAATAGCAACAAAGCACTTTTAAATTATTTGTTATCTTTATGTTTTTTTATCCATTGACCACTTGATTAAATGTTGCACTTAGGGGAGAGAATGTGGTGTTACTCCCAGAGCTGCAGACTTTGCAACTGGGGAACCAGGTTGGAGTTCGACATTCTGTGATTCTGGTCAAATCACTTAATCTCCCCATGTCTAAAACCAAAATTAAATTGTTCTTGTGTGATGTAACCAATGCTCACATAAAGCACTTCAATACCTGACAAGTCTGCACTATATAAAACTGCAAAGACAAATTAAATAAAAAGTGTTTTGCACACTTCTGTCATTGGGCTACATGTGGACTACATCTGGGTGATATTTGTGCTACATTTGGGCTCTTTTGTCTCTGGTGGCCATCTTGGGAGATTTATTTGTTATGAAGTTTACTAATTTCCTCATTTACTGCAGTCTCCTCAGTAGGAAATGCTTTCAGATTTTACTTTGATTCCATCAAAAAGGTATTGAGATATGTCCCACATTTGCCATAAATTCTGAATGTTAGCACTCTAGTTGCTCATTAGATCACTGTAGTAAAGCTACTGCTCACCACGGAAGTCTGCTGCTGATATTAAAAGTGCATGTTTCATTCTGCATGTCAGAATCTTTTAATGAAATAGAAGAGGATTTGAGAAGTCACTCAAAATGTGCCCAATTATTTCTTTCTTCAGCACTAATCATAATTTCTATGGCAAAATGAACCCCCCTTATTGTATTCCTTTTTAAATTAAATGTTTTAAGTGTTACCAGTTTATTCCAATCAAGATGGCTTCAGGTGTACCATACCTTTGTCATAAGTAAGACAGTAAGCGCTCTAGTTGTTATTAAGAACCCTCTGGGACATTCTGTCATTGAGCTATACGTGGGCTACATCTGGATGATATTTGTGCTACATTTGGGCTCTTTTGTCTCTGGTGGCCATCTTGGGAGACCTATTTGTTATGAAGTTTTCTAATTTCCTCATTTACTGCAGTCTCCTCGGTAGGAAATACTTTCAGTTTTTAACTTTGGTTCCATCAAGAAGGCATTCAGATGTGTCACACATTTGCCATAAATTCTGAATGTTAGCACTCTAGTTGCTCATTAGATCACTGTAGTAAAGCTACTGCTCACCAGGGAAGTCTGCTGCTGGTATTCAAGTGCATGTTTCAGTATGCATGTCAGAATTTTTTAATG
This sequence comes from Triturus cristatus, assembly GCF_964204655.1. Taxonomy (NCBI): domain Eukaryota; kingdom Metazoa; phylum Chordata; class Amphibia; order Caudata; family Salamandridae; genus Triturus; species Triturus cristatus. Next base: position 850,722,738 of record NC_140590.1, read on the forward strand.
AAATAGAAGAGGATTTGAGAAGTCAAAATGTGTCCTAATTTTTCTTTCTGTAGCACTAATCAAAATTTCTATGGCAAAATGAACCCCCTCATTTTGTTCCTTTGCAAATTAAATGTTTTAAGTGTTACCACTTTATTCCAATCAAGATGGCTTCTCGTGTGCCATACTTTTGTCATAAGTAAGACTGTTAGCGCTCTAGTTGTTCTTTAGAACACTCTGGGACATTCTGTCATTGGGCTATACTTGGGCTACATCTGGGTGATATTTGTGCTACATTTGGGCTCTTTTGTCTCTGGTGGCCATCTTGGGAGACTTAGTTGTTATGAAGTTTCCTTATTCCCTAATTTCCTACAGTCTCCTCAGTAGGAAATACTTTCAGTTTTTTACTTTGATTCCATCAAGAAGGCATTCAGATGTGTCACACATTTGCCATAAATTCTGAATGTTAGCACTCTAGTTGCTTATTAGATCACTGTAGTAAAGCTACTGCTCACTAGGGAAGTCTGCTGCTGGTATTGAAAGTGCATGTTTCAGTCTGCATGTCAGAATATTTTAATGAAATAGAAGAGGATTTGAGAAGTCACTCAAAATGTGCCCTAATTTTTCTTTCTGCAGCACTAATCATACTTTCTATGGCAAAATGAACCCCCTCATTTGGTTCCTTTTTAAATTAAATGTTTTAATTCCACGAAAAATTTCCATTGTGGGGGAATCCTTTGCTGCCTGAGGTGTTTCAGGACCAAGCAGTCCGGTGTTGAAAACTACTGGTCCCACAATGCAGTGTGTTGGATTAACCAATGCGGTGCAGGAGGAAATCTCTGCGAAAATCCAGGGAATAAACAAGCTTTTGTCCCCTACTCCCAACCAACCTGATCCACAAGCGCCAAGACTGGAGACGTAAGTACCATGCCAGCGTCTCTCCATGCAGTCATGGACCGCCCAATGACAGCAGCTACTCGGCAGCCAGGGATCAGATGGCGTGTCGCGGCTGTCCGATTTCTCGGCATAGTTAAAGTCACTGGTTTCCCATGTATGCGCAACCTCTTCATGAAAGGGTACCTTGTGCGCGCCACGGGCAGCATGCTGAATATGATACCAACTTCTCCTCCCATCCGAGTAGAAAACAAGGGACACAGCGGGGCTTCAAAGGTCATTTATTAGAAACAAGCAGGCATGACTCGTTTCAGCGGGTAGCCTTTTTCCAAATGCCACAGTTCGTTATGAGGTTTCCTGGATATGTCCTTCATAAGCTCCTCCTTCCGTAGTGGCAAGGGGCTCACCTGCACCACATTGTCACACAAAATAGCTCAGCAGTCCGGTGTTGAAAACTACTGGTCCCACAATGCAGTGTGTTGGATTAACCAATGCGGTGCAGGACGAAATCTCTGCGAAAATCCAGGGAATAAACAACCTTTTGTCCCCTACTCCCAACTAACCTAATCCACAGGCGCCAAGACTGGAGACATAAGTACCATGCCAGCGTCTCTCCATGCAGTCATGGACCGCCCAATGACAGCAGCTACTCAGCAGCCAGGGATCAGGTGGCGGGTCGCGGCTGTCCGATACCTCGGCATAGTTAAAGTTACTGGTTTCCCCTGTATCTTCTGGAAAGGTCCCTTGTGCGCGCCACAGGCAGCACGCTGAATATGATACCGACTTCTCCTCCTATCTGAGTAGAAATCAAGGGACAAAGCAGGGCTTCACAGGGCATTTATTAGAAACAAGTAGGCATGATGCGTTTTGGTGGTTAGCCTTTTTCTAAATGCCACAGTTTGTTATGAGGTTTCCTAGTAATGTCCTTCAGAAGCTCCTCCTTCCGTATTGGCAAGGGGCTCACCTGCACCACATTGTCCCGCAAAATAGCTCAGCAGTCCGGGGTTGAAAACTATTGGTCCCACAATGCAGTGTTTTGGAATAACCAATGCAGTGCAGGAGGAAATCTCGGCGAAAATCCAGTGAATAAACAACCTTTTGTCCCTTACTTCCAACCAACCTAATCCACAGGCACCAAGACTGGAGACGTAAGTACCATGCCAGCATCTCTCCATGCAGTCATGGACCGCCCAATGACAGCAGCTACTCGGCAGCCAGGGATCAGGTGGTGGGTCGCGGCTGTCTGATACCTCAGCATAGTTAAAGTCACTGGTTTCCCATGTATGCCACAACCTCTTCATGGAAGGGTCACTTGTGCGCACCACGGGCAGCATGCTGAATATGATACCAACTTCTCCTCCCATCCGAGTAGAAAGCAAGGGACACAGCGAGGCTTCACAGGTCATTTATTAGAAACAAGCAGGCATGACGCGTTTCGGCGGTTAGCCTTTTTCCAAATGCCACAGTTCGTTATGAGGTTTCCTGGTAATGTCCTTCATAAGCTCCTCCTTCAATAGCGGCAAGGGGCTCACCTGCACCACATTGTCACGCAAAATAGCTCAGCAGTCCGGTGTTGAAAACTACTGGTCCCACAATGCAGCGTGTTGGAATAACCAATGCAGTACAGGATGAAATCTCGGCGAAAATCCAGGGAATGAACGACCTTGTGTCCCCTACTCCCAACCAACCTAATCCACATTCGCCAAGCCTGGAGACGTAAGTACCATGCCAGCATCTCTCCATGTAGTCATGGACCCCCCAATGACAGCAGCTACTCAGCTACTCAGCAGACTGGGATCAGGTGGCGGGTCACGGCTGACTGATACCTCCAGGGAATAAATGACCTTGTGTCCCCTACTCCCAACCAACCTAATCAAGACTGGAAGAGTATCCGGAGTGAATCTGAGTTATCTCATATATATATATGTATATGAGGTAACTCGCATTCACTCCAGATACACTTCCAGAATAACAAGCGTAGACCCATTAATTGGTGCAGATTTTCTCAGTTTATTGCCACCAGATAGTCCGCCATGACGCGTTTTGGTCAAACTACGACCTTGATCACATGACACAGCTCAGACTGTGTTACCGCCTTTTAAAGTGCAAGTGGTGTAATCTTCGCCATAGACATAGAAAACAGATTTTTACATTGATTGCATAAATGCTTCATTTTTTGCCTTATGATGAATCATATACCCATAGCTCATGACTGAAACTATGCTATATATATATATACGTCAGGCTCCAATGATTTTCACAATATATAGAGAAACACTTTGAGTTGGTTGTCACAGCAACCATTCTGGTGGACAAACATAGAAGTTTCTATGTTTCTGAACACAAGTGACTGTGCATTTATATATCAACTAAATGTCATTGTTATGGTAAACAACTATCTCAGTACAATAACAGTGAAGCAAAAAAGTGATTTATCCTGGTTGATTAAAACATGCGATAATAATGCGAGAACATTTTTTATATATACATTGCTATGCACTCCGGCTGGGCTGAAACAAAACTATGAGAAAAGACTCAGTTACATCCTCATATGTTTCTGTCTTTTTTAGTGGAGGTGTCTCACTGTTAACCTGTACGTCGGTATTTGTGATACATAATACTATATACAGTTTAGGGCAATCTCAGAACAATGTATATACAGGTGCCTATCTGTTTATTCAATGATATAGCATAATTATTACTGCACATGGTTGTTTTTACCTTTTACCACATATGTACATAGTTAGCAATTAATTGAGTGTATGCTGTCTCGAGGCTCCCTTAATAGCAGATAGAGATGAGAGAAAGGAAAGTGGAATATAGCCCAAGTGGCCCATATAATAAGTTTACCTCATACCAAATCATTACATTTGTATAGGTTGCACCAAGCCCTTGGTCACGAATGTGAAAATCTATCGCTACTCTAAGAGTGAAAAAAGTGTTAAAAAGAAAGAAAAATGTGACGTGAAAAAAGGGACCTATTACAGATGTACATTAAGTGCCTCATCTGCATTCATCCCGTTTGGGATTTTAGAATTAAGGAGGATTATGTACCTTGATTCCAATCTCCTAAGCGATAATTGTCTATTCCCACCCCTAAGGTTTTTGGGGACTGTATCGATTACGAAAAAGGAAAAATTCTGTGCATTTCCTCCATGGATTGAATTTATATGTCTAGCGACTGGGTAAGCGGGGTCATTGTTGGCAATAGCCCTGAGGTGCTGAAATATATGGATGTGTACGGGGTGAATGGTGCTACCCACATATTGTTTTATACATTTACACTGGAGGACGTACACAGCGAAGTCACTTTTGCAAGTATAACTGCCACATAGTTCAAACGGGGATTCTCTGAAAGGTAATTGGACTGTACGTGTGTTGACCCCATGTCTACAAGCTTTGCATTTAAAGCATTTGTGAAACCCTCTTTGTGGTTTCAGCCAAATCAAACCTTTATCAATTACTGGGGGATTGCATACCAACTCTTGGTGCATAGATTTGGCTCTCCTAAATGTTATACGGGATGCTCTTGCACTGGTGGGGCCAATCACTGGATCACTGCCTATTAATTGCCAGTGTCAATGAAGTATCTTGCGTAGGTTAGTGTAATATGCATTAAAACCAGTAATGAGTCTGGGTGTATCTGTTTTACTGATTACACTTTTGCTTTTGTTTTTGTTTTTATTTTTGTTTTTTCCTTTATTAGAAAAAAGCAAATCCTCTCTCTTGATGCTAACATTTTTAGCTTTTGCAGTGATTAAAGTTTCTACACTGTATCCTCTCCACTCAAGTCTGTGATAGAGGTCATCTGTAGATTTTTTGAATGCCTCTTCTGTGCTACAGTTTCGCTTCATTCTGAGGCATTTAGCTTAAGGAATGCTTTCCTTGAGACTCGTAGGGTGAAAGCTACTAGCGTGGAGGATTGTATCACCTGAGGTAGGTTTCCAGTAGGTCCTAGAATGAATTTTGTTATCTTCCACATAAACCTCTAGGTCTAAGAATTGAATAGACTCTTTGTTAGTGTTGCATGTAAATGATAAATTTAAGTTGTTACTGTTAAGTTCATCAGCAAATTGCCTCGCCATTTCTTCAGAGCCCTGCCTCAGAATAAATATATCATCTATGTATCTAACATATAGATAGACATTTTCTGTCATACAATTTCTCTGCATCTTCATGAGTACTTGCTCCTCCCACCAGCCCATATACAGATTTGCATAGCAGGGGGCAAAGCAAGCACCCATGGCTGTACATTGCCACTATTTGTAGAAACATTTGTCAAATATAAAAACATTATTGTCTAGGCACCATTCTGCCATTTGTAACAACATAATTGTATGCTGGTGCAAATGTATCGGTCTTTTACCCAGGTAATGATTCAAATAATTTAGACCATCCTTGTGTCTTATGCTGGTGTATAGTGTATTTACATCAAGTGTCATTAGTACAAAGTCTTTTTCCCATGATGCATCATAGATTTTAGTCAAAAAGTCACCCGTGTCTTTAATGTGTGATGGAAGTTCATTTACGAATGGCTGAAGAAAATAGTCAATATATCTTGATGTATTCTCAAAAAGACCCCCTATCGCCAATATAATTGGTCTTCCTGGGGGGTCCATTGCATTTTTATCTTAGGTATTAGATATAGTTGCGGTGTTACCATATAGTCATTTTTAAGGAATTCAAATTCTTGTTTTGAAACTAATCCCATACCTCTCCATTCGTAGAGAGCCTTATGGAATTTTTCTTTAATTCCAATGATACTGATAGGGCTGATGCGGCTATAGCATTCTCTCTCCTGTAGCTGTTTTTGCGCCTCCATGTTATATTTGTCCAGCAGCCATAAGACTACGTTGCTGCCTTTGTCCAACCACTGGACAACTATGTCTTGGCGTTGTTTGATTTTCTGTATGGGGTCATTGTATTCAGTCCTTTGATTATGGTTGGTTTTGATAAATTCCCTGCTACTAAGTGGGGCCAAATCTTTCAGATCATTGATCACATTGTCAGAGAAAATATCAAGCCCATCTTTTGGCATCATTGGAGTGAAAACTGATTTGGGTTTGTATGGGGTGCGTATGCTCCCTTAGATGTCTAGTCCAGAAGCCAATACTACTTCTTTGGGTGATTCTCGGCTGTTTTCCTCTTAAACCCCTAGTTCTACCAAATCCTGCAGGAGATTCATGTCTTCCACATTAAGGATATCATTTGTGTTACACATAGAGACAGATTCCCCGGTGTTATTCGATGCATTAAAGAAATGCTTTTGTAGTTTCAGTTTTCGTACAAACTGATAGAAGTCCACTCTTGTCTGTGCATAATCAAAGTTTGTTTTCGCGCAAAATGTTAAACCTAAGGAAAGGATTCTTTGCTCATTGTCACTAAGAGCCATATTTGTAAGGTTAATTACTGTGTTGTCGATGTCTTTCTGTATTGTCTCTACCTCCGTCTGTTTCTTCTTTATGTTTGTTTGATATTTGTATGCGTTGTGCTTTCCCCATCGTCTGTCCTTCCTTCTCCTTGTGTTTGATGTCTGCCCTTGCTTTTTTGTTCTGGGCGCGACGGCCGTGTACGCAGGTTCATGGTTCGTTCTATCTGTAAAAAACCAAGCTCTTGCTCTACGGACAGTGGTTTTCATTGGGGTATACCGCTTCCTGTTGATTCTATGTCTGACTCGACTTCTGAGCTAAGTTTGGATCCGCTGGTTTCTATTGTTCTCATTTGTGTTTCAGCAGTTCTTGATAGTTGTTAGCGGCAAATATTTTCACATTTCTTTGAAAACGTGTAGATCTTCCCATTTAAATAATCATTTCTATCCCTTTGGAATTTTGTTGCTTTCCTCTCTTTTATTGATTGTTCATATTTAATCAGTTTTTACTTCATTTCAGTTAGGATTTTCTTTATTTCCTCCTGTTTTGCACATTATTCAATTTCTTTGTAAAGCACATCGATTTTGACGAGAATGTTTTCACGATCTGTTGTGGCATACTTGATTAATATTTGTAACAGGCGTCTTGAGGATTCAGCGCTGTTATCCGCTCATTTTCGCAGCATCTCAGGGTTAGGATTTTCGTAGGTAGGCGCCACGAGAATCCTAAGTCCTCTCGGAATGTGGCCTACGTCTAGGTACCGTTGGAGCGACTTACATTCCCACCCCTTTGATTTTTCATTTTTCACCGTTTTTCCAATTCTTGTGTTATTTTGCCAATGTCATTGCCTGCCGCTTGTGCACTATTCCCAGTTGCCGACGAGGCCCACAACGTATTCATGTCTGCATCGCTGAAGGTATCAATTGCCGCCTCTTCTCGCTCCCTGACCCACTCCTCGGCCATATATGTATGTGTATATTAGGGGTGGGCGGAATTTGTGAAAGTGACTTTCGCAAATTATCGCGAAAATGTTAAAAATCTCCGCAAACACGCGGAAATATCGCGAAGACGCGGAAGTTTTTTTCCCGCCCGTTTGCAGTATTTTCTGCGTGGCCGCGGCTCGCCAACATACCCATGCGGTTGCTCGCGGCCGCGGCCATCTTGTTTTCACTCTTCTCGCGGTGCATGATCGCGAGAAGAAAGACGTGATCGCGCGACCAATGACATTCCTGCGGAGCGCGAACTGTCGCGAGACAGCGCAAATGGCTACCAACAATCCAACATCTCGTGGAGAATGCGACCGGATCGGGAAAACTTGTCGGCTAACGCAGGGATTCAGGTAAGGCGATCGCGCGCGCGCGAGAATGTATTATTTTACAGCGCAAGCAAGAAACAAATTATCGCTAAGCTGCGGAATACGGAAATTGACATTTTCGCGCTCTCCGCGGAACGTGAAAATGTCAAATTATTGCCATTTCCGTGAGCGGAATGGAAATTTAGCCCAGGCCTAGTGTATATATAGATATATAGATAGATATATTTAATTTTTTTAGTTTGCATCAAACGAAGTTCCAGTCGCACTCTCAGGGCATACCAAAAGCACCAAATCCAGGTTTCATCAAAAGGGGGTTTGTTACTTCATAAACCCGCCGTGACGCGTTTCACCCTCAAGGGGCTTGTTCATATATATATATCACAGAAAAAACCATAGGTTTCACACACTTTATAGTTAGGAATTAGAATTTAAAAAACCTTGCAAATTCACTGAAAAAACCATAGGTTTCACATATGTTATAGTTAGCTGGACATTTCACTCGTAAAAAACCAATGAAATTCCCCCGTTATAGTTAGTTTAGCTAACTATAACTCGCGCACCCGCAATCCACTGCTGATGACGTCACATATTACATCACTCATGACATGGTCAGTGACATCACTCATGACATCACTGATGACATCTCAAATGACATCACTGATGACATCATCCATTGAGTATGTGTTTCAGAACAATTTTAATATGTTTAATTTATATAGGGAAAGGCCTGTTGAAGAATGAATGGGTGTACAAGTGTGTAAATGTATGATTTTCTTTGGTACTTAACTGACTCTATAAGTGAGTCATTAAATGTATCTTACTGCAGACTAGTGAGTAAACTGTGTAAATGTTTGTATGTGTCTGTATGTTGGTGTATAAGTGGCGGCATGGTTTTGTGAATACTTATATAAGTGGCTGTATGAGTTATTGATTGCTTGTCTCAGTATCTGTATGGGTTTCTCAGTGTTTGTCTGGGTAGGGTGTGTGTGAATCTATGCATAGATGTGTGAGTGGGTGATTCTATGGGTGCATGGTTTTAAGAGTGCATCCATGATGGACTGTATGGTTGAGTAAGTGTATGTATGGGTGTGTTAGGGATTGAATGTAAATCTCATTGGTACATTTGTGACTAACTACATATGTGAAAGGAAGTATATATGCGTATAAGAGTATATAAGTGGGTAGATGTGAGAGTGTGTGATTGTGACAGTGACTGTAAGGATGAGTGTGTGCTTGTATCAATGATTCTATAAGAGTGTAAGAATGTGATACTATTTTTATGAGTAAGTGAACTTGAGTGTGTATAACCGCATAGGTGAGTAAATGGGAGTGTGATTATTTGCATGACTGAGTAGGTGTGAGAGTACCTCTATGGATGATTGGTAGTGTGTGAGTGTCTATATAGGTGTATGAATGCATATGTTAGTTTTGTATGGAGTGACTGTAAGTATGAGTGACTGTACAGGTGAATGAGTGGAGGTGTATGTAGACCTAAGAGTTAATAAGTGGGTATGTAGTTATTGGTATTGCAGTATGTATGGTTTTGAGAATGGAATTCTTAAATTTGGAGTCAGTGTATCAAAGGTTATATTAGGGTGTGAGAAGATGTGGTAACTTATCACATGGATGACGTCATCAGTGATGTCATTTGATATGTCATCAGTGATGTCATGAGTGATGTCACTGACCATGTCATGAGTGATGTAATATGTGACGTTATCAGCAGTGGATTGCAGGCGCGCGAGTTATAGTTAGCTGAACTAACTATAACGGGGGAATTTCATTGGTTTTTTACGAGTGAAATGTCCAGCTAACTATAACATGTGTGAAACCTATGGTTTTTTCAGTGAATTTGCAAGGTTTTTTAAATGCTAATTCCTAACTATAACGTGTGTGAAACCTATGGGTTTATCAGTGAATTTGCAAGGTTTTTTAAATGCTAATTCCTAACTATAACGTGTGTGAAACCTATTGTTTTTTTAGTGAATTTGCAAGGTTTTTTAAATGCTAATTCCTAACTATAACGTGTGTGAAACCTATGGTTTTTTAAGTGAATTTACAAGGTTTTTTAAATGCTAATTTATGAATGTATTATTATATTTTTTATTTATATATTTTACAATATGCTACCTATGTATATAATTATAGATTTACTATATCCTGCAATATGGAATGGCTCAGCTTTTTTTTTTACATTTTAGATATAGTTGAACAGCATATTTAATATCTTCTATAAACCTCTAAACATTTATATATTTTTTTTTAAGGGTTTTTGACCGTGCGCGCACCATACGCGTACGGCACACGTACGGTACGGTACGCGTACGGTACGGTACGGTACGCGTACGGTGCGCGCACGTGGCTTGCATGCATACGTGCTCCTTGTGCGCATGCATACGTGAATTACGTGCGCATTTGTACTTCATGCGTGATGCGTACACACGTGCTCCGTACGCGCATGCGCGTGTGCTCCTTTCGCACATGCGTGCGTGCTCCGTACGCGTGTGGTCCGTACGCGCATGCGCGCGTGCTCCGCATGCGCGCGCCCTACGTACGCGCATGCGTGCTTGTACCGTGCGCGCACCGTAAGCGTACTGTGCGCGCACGGTAAGTCATGTGATCAAGAAACACCACTTTTCATTGGTTTATAGTACTTTCAGTTCCAGAAACTTCCAACACCACACCCACTCCCCTCATTATTACTTCTGATTCCCTGGGAGAAGGAGCTGAGCAGCTTTTCTAGTACTTCAGGACATCAGAATGGCAGAGCAGCAATCATCTTCTGGGAGTGAGCAGGAGACCCTTGTGCCACAGAGACAGAGGTAACAGAAAGACTCTTTCATATGGCAATATTTTACATTTCCACAGGGGCAGAAGAAAGTGAATGCTCCCAAAGTCACCTGCACTCTTTGTGATTGTGTCTTATCAAGAGGAGATCCTAAAAAGAAGTACTCTTTTAGTATATTCACTATGATCAGGCACGTTAGGGATGTACATCCTGTGGCTTATGCTCGAGCTGCTAGAGAAAACCGTCCAGCAGCTCAGCCGAGCACATCCGCAGCAGCTCAGCCGAGTACATCATTGGCAGCTCAGCCGAGCACTTCATCTGCGGTGGCAACTTCACCTTCTTCAGCTCCTCTGGATATACACCCTCTGTTTAAGAGGGTGCATATAAGGTGCAATACGTGTAATGCTCTTCTTGCTTTGGGGGAGACCAGCATTCCCCTAATAGAGATCAAGATACAGCAGCACACGTGCGGCACCCTATAATTTTTGCCATTCTTTTTTTCCTCTGTCCCTCAATTAACACAACGGCTCTTTTTAGAGCCACCTAAAATCTAAACACTTTATTTTTATTTTTTTATTTTTTATTTTTATTTTTTTTCCCCGCCGTGTGCGCACCGTGCGTGCACGGTACGCGCACCCCTGGATTTTTTTTAATAAAAAATAAAATGTTTTTTTCACCCTCCATGGTCCTTCAGGGACCTCCTGTCAAAAGGTAGGGGTTCAGGAACTCTGTACCCTGCCCCCTTTTCACGTTCTCCACCTTTTTTTTAAAAATGGAAACACACATTTCTTTTTTTTGCATATTTTAACCCTTTCCAAATGATTTCTACCCCCAATATGACTTCTGCCTGCTAGCATAGCATTAGATCATGTAACACTTGTGTGTGCAGAGACGTCAGAAGTTCAGCACATAATGTTTCTAATCCAAAGGGCAAGAGTGCTTGACTTTTCAAACCTAACAGCAAATCCAAAGTAACGTTCTGTGGGAACACATTTTTCTGAACCAATACAAAACATGCTTTTAAAAATGTAAACATACAGCGGAGTTTTAGTGTTGAATGGTCTGAAACAGCCAATGAGTTCTGTTTATTAAAAAAAAGTATATAAGCCTCCATTTTACAACTACCTTTCTTTTCATTTTGTCATTCTATTGAAAGACACCTTCAGAGTGCATCCAGGTCTCCTCCTCACTCCCTGAAATACACTGCTGTTCTACCATTTTCAATTAAAATTGATTGCTGCTTAGCTCCTTGTCCCAGGTAATCAGAAGAAATAGTGAGGGGAGTGGCTATGGTGTATGAAGATTCTGGAAGAGAAACTACTATGAACCAATGCTTCTGAGTGCATCCAGATGTCCTCCTCACTCCCTGAAGTAGAGTGCTCTTCTGCCATTTGTAACTAAAATTGATACCTGTTCTGCTCCTTGTCCCACGAAATAAGAAGAAATAGTGAGGGGATTGGCAAGGCATTTATAGAGTAGACGGTGTACATTTCACAGATGAAGGGAACAGAGTCTTCCTCTTGATCTTTACACTCTGCATCAATACTTACTAGGTACCAAAAAACACTCAATTAACACAATGGCTCTTTTTAGAGCCAACCAACATCCAAACACTTAAACTTTATTTTTAATTCTATTTTATATACGATTTTTTTGTCGCATCTCTATGCTTCACCTGCGCAGGCGTACAAACTGCAGCCATGCGCCGGCGCAGGCTCCCTTACACCATAGTACAAGGATGCCTGCGTGGTGGGGAGATTGTTCTTGTGCAGGAAGGGACACCTTCCTGCACAAAAACAATCACAAGAGGCTTTTTCTTTTTTCAATACGTGCTGTAGAATGGAGGACGCACTAAAAGAGGAAAAAACGAGGAGAAATAAAAACATTTCTCCTCGTTGTGCCTCGCAATACCACCTCTAGGGTGGCGTAGCATTCACACGCATCTCCAGAGTTACGATTTCTCGTAAACCTGGAGATGTGTCTAGTTCTTTGTGTGTTGCGTGGGAACACCCACAACAACACCCATGGAACGCCCCTTCAACGCACAGTGCTGCGTGTGAAGTGGCTGTATTTATGTGGAGAGGAAAAGTCACGCAGGGTGGCTTTTCCTCTCCTTGTAAATATGAAGGAGCTCCCTGCGCCACCAGTATGTTATGAAAAGTGACGTAGTGGTGGCGCAGAGGCCTTGTTAATCTTCCCCAGAGATGTTAAGCAAATTGAGGGTAAGACAGACAAAGGGAGAGAGACAGAAACAGAGACAGAGAGCAAGGAACTGAGAAGGAGTAAGGCAGTTAGAATGACTGAGACACATGGAGACAGGGAGAGATACATGGTTGAAAAAGTAGTGATGGAGGCAGTAAACCTAGGGGAGTAGTTGTTGTATAACTTTATTCGATATAAAAAAATATCATAAAAGTATGTACATTTACGAGCATCCTAAAATCCATTTATATACAACAAATATTAAAAGATTAAAAAAATAGTGATTATAGACAGATGATAAAACATAGAAACAGTTCGAGATGTAACAGGGACCAATGCTCATGTGTCTCCAATGACCGGGCTCTTGTGAGATTTTAACAGTTTGGAGCGGATCAACCAGGCACACCCCAAAAATTTGGCTACCCCGCAAACCACCACCAGGGAAGAGGCATCAGTTGAGAGGAAGCGGAGTGCCACCCTATAATTCTCAAACCCCAGATTCCTGCAAATGGGTCTGAGCCACTTCCTCCTGGCCGCCCTGTACGTTGGGCATGCAAAGAGGAAATGGGGAATGGATTCACTAAGGGCAGGGCACCCAGGGCAGTCAGCAGTTGTTGGGGACAGACAATTCCATCCTGCAACCCAAGAATTAAGAGGGAGGGACCCAAACCTAAACTTCATGTAGAGCGTTCTATCGCGGGGGCATTGAATATAGTCAAGGTATTGTTCAGATTTTGCCACCAGCTTATGCTCAAGAAACAAGTTAGTGAGAGAACCTCTCTTAGGGTTTCTTGCTTCCTCTCCCCTTACCCAGACCCAGTATGCTTTTTTGATGACTTGCTTTGGCGGTGGGGTCTGGTTAAGCCATGCCTCGCCATAGCCAATATCAGTCACTTATCGCTTTAAGTTGGAGATCCATTTAATCTTGGTGCCTGTGTTTATCTTAATGATCTCATCCAAGGCGTCGGCATAACTAGCCAGTTCAGGGGTGCATCTCAGGCGGACCCAAAAAAGCAGTGGACGTAATCTTGCAATGTCCCTAATGGGATGTTTACCCAGATCCATACGAAGTGGTAGCAGGGGAGTGGAGAGAGGGAGAGAAACCAAACCTCTCAAGAAGTGGTTCTCTGATTTCTCCAGGTCGGATAGGTTCTCGAACCCCCATAGCTCCGCTCCGTATAGGGCTGAAGGCAAGGCTTTCCCGTCAAAAATCTCAAGTGCCGGGACAATTGGTCTGCTAAAGGAGAGCCGCTGTTTTCTTAAAATGGCTCCCGCCACCCTCTTGTGATTGAGGAACATTTTAGCTATATGATCGTTCCATTTCATCGACTTATTGATCCTAATTCCCAGATAGTCAAAAGAGCCTACGATGTCTAGTGGAGTGCCATTAAGTGAGATGTTGTTCTTAAAGCGTTTGGATGGAGATAGTGTCATTAGTTTAGTTTTGGAAGTGTTAATTACTAAACCTCGTGCATCACAAAACTGGCAGAACCTATCAAGCAGCTTTTGTAGGCCGCTTGGGCTTTTTGACATCAAGAGGGTGTCGTCGGCAAAAAGGAGAGTAGGTGTTTTTTCCCCTGCTAAAGTCGGAGCATCTGAAGGAATCTCTCTCAAATAATCGACCACCCCATTTATGTAGAGAGAGAACAGGGTTGGGGCCAGCACGCAGCCCTGCCGGACTCCCCTGTCTACCGCCACCCTGTCTGTCAACTGGCCCTGGTTACCCCACCTGATCTTTGCGTAGTTCCCCTCAGGGAGGCGCATGATGATATCCAGAATCAAGGTAGGAAAGCCCAGGTCAGACAACACCGACCAGACTTTGGAGCGAGGGACCAGATCAAAAGCAGTCTTTAGGTCAATAAAGGCCAGATATAAGTTGCCTTTCCCAATGACAACCGCTTTCCAGTAGATCGTAAAAAACCGGAAGACCTGGTCCATCGTACCCACCCTGTGTCTAAAGCCCGCCTGGAGATGAGAAAGCACATTTGCTTCGTCCAGCCAAGTCCTGGCCCTCATGAGGAGGACCCTGCCAACCACCTTCTGGATGACATCTATTAGGCTTATCGGCCAGTAGTTGGCAGGCTCCTCCCTGTTCCCCTTCTTGAATATCGCTACAACTTCGGCGCCCTTCCATGAGTCTGGGACAGGATGACCTCTAGCGAGTAAATTCATTATGACGACAATGAAGTCTGTCCAGATTTTTGGGGCGTGAAGGAGGAGATCGCCCACAATGCCATCCGGGCCTGCCGCCTTCCCGGTAGACAACCCTGAGATGGCAATAGAGACCTCATTAGGCTTAAAGAGATCCAAGTCCATAATGGAAACGGAAATCACAGCTGATGGAAGGGCCTCAGAAGATGTAGGGGGCAGGACGGTTGTCAGTTGTGGCTGGGGATTAACCACACTATACAAACTAGTAAAGTGTGTATGCCACTGATGCGAAGAGATGTGGTTGGGAATTGAGGCCTCACCCATACGACTGCCTTTATCAATAAGTTCCCAGAACAACGTAGCATCCCGCAAAAGAGCCGCGGATCGAAGATCCTGCCAATGCGCTTCCTCCCATGTATGCTTGGCTTTCACAATTGTCTTGGCGTACTCTTTCCTCGCATGCCTAACCATAGTGATATTATTACTTTGGAGGGCAGCTGTTAGCTTACGTCTCATCACCCTGCATTCCCTGGAATACCAAAGGTCGGTGGACCCACTAATTGGTTTGTAAGTATGGGAATCTGGGATACTAAGAAGAAAACCCATTTTATCAATAAAATCTTCATACTGATGTAAAAAGGGGGAGTGCTGTGCACCCATAGGGGGCTCTTGGAGAGTACCAAGCTCCCTAGACTTCTGCTCTACTAAAGTTTTTATTTTACACAGTTTCTCTTCGTCTTGTGCAACCTTATGCCATTTGAGGCGTCTATTGCAATGAGAAGGGACTACCTCTTTTGTTGTCAGTTTCATTGCATTAACAGGTTTAGAGACCGACCAGGAATTGGTTAAAAGCATACAAAGCGGGTTGTGATCGCTGTCCTGGGAAGGTAGGATTTCCATGTCAACTAAATTGTGCCAGAGTCGTAAGTCCAGTAAGATGTAATCTATCCTGGACGGGCAGCTAGCTCTATTGTATGTATTGGCCCCACAGATATCAGAGCGTGATCTGCTATTAACAGCTCTAAGGTTGTGCTCCAATGTGAGGGCACACAATTGTGTTGCCCTTTGGTACCATTTCTTAATTGGGGCCAAGCTGAGAGGAGGAATAGCAAATTTAGTATTCTGGTCCCCGGTGCCCAGGACATCCAGAGTAGATAGAGGTTCGAAAGTGCAATTGAAATCGCCGGCCACAATAACAACTGATTTGGGGTTGGTTTTAGATAACTCTCTCTCTAATGATAGTATAGTTGGAGAAAATTGAGCCCCAGAAGACCCTCTGGCATAGACGTTGAAAATTTCAAAGTTGGGATCATTTTTTGGGCCTTTTATCGTTAGATGCAGAATATCAATCGAGGGGGTTGGGTGAAAGGAAACTACCCAGTTAAGATGAACATTTATCCAAATGTGGAGTCCCCCCGCAGGACGGCCTTTCCCTGATCTAGTGGCTGGGATGAAGTGGGTGGTCAACCCGGGCTTATGAAGGGGCACCATGCTCCATGTCTCCTGAAACAGGCAGATGTCATGATCGTCTATAAAAGTGTTCCACTCGGGGAGCAGCAGTTTTTTTTTTAACCCCGCAATGTTCCAGGAAAGAAAACGTAGTGGTCCTTGAGAGTTGACTAGAGTTCCGGTACCACCTACACTTACGTCACTAGAGGGGTCATCTGGAGAGCACCCCCTCTCTGCTTGCCCCACCCTACTAGCGGTTGAAAGGTAGGCTGGGTCGTCCTTTCTCCCCCCTTTGTTAATAGTATCGGAAACTAAAGGGGAATTTTTATCTAGTCAATCAACCGAGGATAGGCCTGACTCTGTTGCTTCCCCGACTGTTGACCATAATGGAGAAATGCGAAACCGAATTGTCGAAAGTCCAGGTGGGGAAGTACGAAATTCAAGTGCCACCAGGTTTTCGGCTAATTCAGCATTGCATAGCTTGATCTCAATGCAATCTGTCTTCGAACCCTGTTTTTTTATCCTTGTTACCTCTGCCAGATCCTCCCGTATTACTGACCTACAACCCCTCCCATATCGTATCCAATGGATAACTTTGTTAAGAAGGGAATCATGGGTTTCGTGGATATGGGGGTTTAGAGGTTTAGGGACCCTGGTCATAAAGATTGTGGGAGTGGGGCCCCTTGAGTATAAATTGCCTGAGTTAGACCCAAAATAGGGTCGGGAGGGCTGCTCTTCCCTAATCATAGCCATATGGTCACGGTTGGCTTTCGGGAGAAGTTGATCTATTAAATCTCCTCTACTGCCCTTTCTGGGGCCCAAAACAGGGTGTAGATTAGTGGTGTGGGTGGGGGGGGTGGAGGTGGGTTTGGGGGGCCCACCTTTAATCCCTTGGTCTTTCACTAATCCCCGCCCGGCCTCTTCAAAGCTATTTCCCGCTGGACCCTGGCAAGATCTGGTACTGGACAATATAGGTGCAGGGAGAGCTATACCAGGAGCTCCACTCCCGAGCAAAACCACCTTTTCCTTCAGCGTAGCCAGTTCGTTTTCGAGGGCTTCCACTCTCAAGCGGAGGGCGTCGTTCTGGGGGCCTCAAACACTACAGCATAAAGAGCTAACAAGGGGCACAGCAGTCTCTGCTTTACTACAGGTGGAGATATCAATTGACTCTGCACTAGGGTCTAAAACAGCATACCTATTGGAGCAGGGTATTTGGGCAAACATACAGTCACTGTTGGTAATTGCAGGGACACTTGAATCAACGGTTTTTAATGGGGATATAGGTCCATGGGTGCTATCCACTAGGCTGTTCCCCTCGAGCGTAGAGTGTTTATTTGATGGTTTCTTGGAAAACATAGCTGGAATGTGTCTCTCATGTGAAAGTAGCTGGACCGGTATAACCACAAGCTGATTTCCATCAATGGCAGGTGTGGTGTCAGTAGTGGTGGCCAGAATCTCCTCACACTCCTCCACTATACCCTTGATCCTTGTAGGACACAATTACTAGCAGCGTGAGCAACTTTTTGGGCTTTTCTCCCTCTCTTACACACCAGTGGACCCCCAGCCTCTGTTAACTTCCTCTTCCCCATTGTAGGTGGTCGCAAGGGCCGGAGAGTGACTCACAGTCAGAGAGTAGCACAGTTAACTGTGGGCAGTGTTAGCCGATTTGCACGTCTACAACCACTACGGTACTTACAGTTCGTGCTCCTGCTTCAGGTGACAGAGGGGTTGCCCAGCCCGGCCTCCTTCGGTCTACGACGGGCAAGGACGGGCCCGACCTTGGCCTGGGCGCCGCCCGTGCGTGTCCCGCGCTGCGGGGCACCAGCGGTGTACAAATAGGTCCCAGGTGCTGCCTGATGACAGCAGCGGCGAGCGCCTGGGTCAGGGCCTGCTGGGAAGTGTAGTCTTTACCCCGCTGGCCGTTCCCCTCACGGCGGCGCTGATGGCGCTGAGAAGAGGGTTCTAACCCCCAACGGTGGCCGTTCCCCTCACGGCAGGCTCTGGCGGGCTCTGGGGTCATATTGCTTCACTCGACAAGCGTGTCCCGTGCTGCGGGGTACCAGCAGTGTACAAATTGGTCCCAGGCGCTGCCTGATGACAGCAGCGGCGAGCTCCTGGGTCAGGGCCTGCTGGGAAGTGTAGTCTTTCCCCCACTGGCCGTTCCCCTCACGGCGGCGCTGATGGCGCTGAGAAGAGAGTTCTAATCCCCAACGGTGGCCGTTCCCCTCACGGCGGGCTCTGGCGGGCTCAGGGGTCGTATGGCTCCACTCGACAAGCGCGTATAGAAGGAGTGAGGGAGTTACGAAAGAGCAGTAAAGGAAGAAGACAGAAAGAAGGGGAATGAGAAAAGCAGAGTGAGGAGAAGTGAAGAAAATGGAGCATGAAAGTGAAGGGGTGAGAAATACAGATATTTCAAACTTACCTGACCAACAAAATAACTTAATTATAAATAAATGTTTTTTTTTAATTGCTAGAAAAAAGGATTACATTTCCTAAATTTTCTTTCTCGATCTGAAAAAAAAGAAAAAAAGTAGTAATATTTAACAATACATTTTAGAATACGGTACACATATTTTCATATTTAACAAAGTAATTTTTTGCCCCTATTTTGCTGTTTTCAGAATATACACTGCAAATTGTGAAATCAATTGCATTCATCACTTAACAGCGGGCAAAAAAATTTACAATCTGATAGATTGTTTAAAAAAAGCCCTTAATCTCTCCTCAGTAAAACATACCTTGATAGAAATGTAACATATATATTAAAAATATAATCTAAGAACAATAACTATTTCCAATAAATAACGTCTGTAAATCTTGTTGCTTAAGCTCATACACCAAAATAATATCTGTCAAAGAAGTCCACAATAGAAATTTTTACCTTTCCATGAGGCCAAATGGTAATTTTTAAAATCTTTTTTGGTGAAATATCCAATGTTAATCCTATAAAATCGAAATAATGGTTTCTTCAGATGCTGCAATTTATATCTAAAATTTTGGTTTTAGAACAATTAAGTAGGAATTTGGTAATTCTGCAGGCAAACGTTGCTTGAAAATCAATTGAGAATCATTACACAGTGTCCAGCCTTTTTCACATTTTAGATACACTGTGTAATGACCAGAAGTTATAGAAAGTCCATCATGGAAAATTATTGCAACTGCAACAAAAGTTTTTCCTGATATTGATAATTGATTTCCTGTAAACTTCTTTATTAAAGTGTCCAATTTTGTTCCATCAGCTCTACAATGTTGCATCATTAAAATTACATACTGTCCATATTTCTTTAAAAATAACATTGATAACAATTCTGATTTACATTGAGAACATTCCATGTTGTGATTTGCATCTTTAACTAATTTACTAAAAGTCACTGATTTACTCTCTGGTAATGTTAAATATATGAACCTTTCAGAATCAACATTAGAGCTGCATGTGTTCAAACAGTTTTCACAACTATGTTCCCATTTATAAGAGAGACCAAACATATTTTCTATTTCTACCCCTTCATCTTCCAGTACCATAAGCATATACATTAAGAATTCCTGTGCATCTTGCTGGACATTTTGAGTAAACGGTGTACATCCTGAACATACATCTAAAAGATTTCTAACATCAGAAACACTTTCTATTTTAGTTTTATCATTACTCAGCTTCTCATAAAGAAAACTCAGCAGAGAACAGAATATTTTTTCATGATTTAGTATTATCTGCTCTTGCAAACTTTCAAGATAAAATACAACATTCAGCACTACATTAGCGTAGCAGTTGACACCAGAGCTATTTTCAAAATGACAACCAACAACCTCTTCAACATTGTCCTTTTTCTTTTTGCTTGGAATCACATCACTCTCCTTTTGTTTTCTCTTCTGTACATCCTCATTACAGATATTCTCAATTCTCCTTTTCCGACAAACAACACGTTTTTCAAACACAGGATACTGACCTAAATGAGGAGCATAGCTTCTTCTTAATCTATTATATTCCTTTACACAGTTTACACCAGCACTAACTTTTGACTCATCAAAGTCTATCATGAATAAAACAGATATTTTTTTCACGCGTGACAAAGCAACATATGCCATACCTCCTTTAAACACAGTAGATCCAATGTTTACAAAAGCACTATCTACAGTTAATCCTTGAGATTTGTGAATAGTTACAGCATATGCTAGAGAAAACGGAAACTGCCTCCTACGTACATATAAGTCTTTCACAAGCAAGAAACGAACTGAACAACGACTAATGTCTTTAACCTCTTCAATCTGATCAAATTTTATTTTTAAAAATTCAATTCCATCTTTTTTCTGGTAATTTACAAAACCCACAACTTTACCCATAGCTCCATTCACTAAACCTTTTTCTACATCCAAATTACGTCTTAAAATTACTCGACAGTTCATACATACATAAAGATTCTTTTCTAAATCAGCTGTTTTCGATATGTTTTCCTCTAGAGAATCCAATGTAGTTGTCAATTTGCTTGTCAATATAATAGTTATTCCTTCATGCTGTATTTTATCCACAGCTTCCAGGTTTACAATCTCTTCATTTTCCAATTTCAAAAATTCTTGATTGAATATAGAGCATTCATGTAGTGTTGGCATTAAGCAGATTACAGTATTTTTTCCAGCAATTTTCTTGTATATTTTCTCTGGAACTATTTGTTCTGTTGGAAACAAATTACATAGCAATCGACTCTGTAAAGCTTTTCTTACATGTTCTGTGAGTAGTCCAATTCTGATATCTTTCAGAATACTTGCATAATCATCATCATTTGCTTGCCGCATATTGGTAATGAGTTCTTTGTACTCAAAGTATGTCCAAATATTCACATTACCTATACTTCCTAATGACTTTTTCGTGTCTTCATGTGTAAGAGTATGAAATACTGGTTGTCCTTTAACTGGTGTGAGCTGCAGTAGATCCCCAAAAACTATAACATGTTTTCCTCCAAATAGCACGTCATAGTTTGTCTTTAGAATTTGCTGCATTCTTAAATGCACAAAGGCAAGCATTAAGTTTGATACCATGCTTACCTCATCAATAATGAGAACTTTCATTTTTTTCAATACTCTTGAAACTTCAAAACATGCTTCTCCTGTTAGCTTGTGGTATTGTATTTTGTTCTCATGCTCTACTGGTAACATTAGCAAACGATGGAGGGTAATTGCTTTTATGTTATATGCTGCTAACCCAGTTGGAGCAGTAACAACACAAGACAAAGTTGAATCAGTTTTTTTCTGTAGGTAGCTTCTAATTACTTTAATCAAGAAACTTTTTCCGGTTCCAGCTTGTCCACTCACATACATTCTGATTGGTTCAAATGATGTGCATGAGCACTCTTTATTTTCATGTAGTAATCCATGATCAATTTGTTTTGTGACTTCCTCATAAATTTGTTGTTGTTCATCATTCAGTTGCTGTTCCAAATTTGGTAAGTTTATTATATCTTCCTGAGCTTGATTCATAGCTGTTTCCACTTCAGTCATGGCTATTGCAGCTTCATTTTCTACGATTGGTTGTCCTAGGGGATCTTGACTGAGTGTCCCAGAACTTTGACTGTCTTGAGAACTGCCTCTAGCTACTTCAGCTGCAATTGTTGCTTCTTGTTCAATTTTTTCATTTAACATTTGTACATAAGTTGTGAAAGTACTGCATTCTATGGTATCTTTGCATGCATTAAAGGAATCTTCATAGCTTTGAAAATGTCCAAGTAATTCATCCTCTGAGCGCCATGGTTTAAACAACTGTAAAAGTGCTAAGTGGAAAAATTCCTTCTTGTCAGTAGTGTTGCAACTCAGCTTCCTGTGATTAATCAAACTTCCTTTTGTTTGTTTTACCAAACATCCTTCCTCACCAATGACTTTATATTTTCCATTGTTGATGTCTTCTGTGGCATTCCGTTTATAAATGTAGTTCTGCAGCACTTCATAGAGACACATGTTCTCAAGATGATGACTTCTCTTTGGGTAATATGTGTCCAACATGTTTGTTCTTAAAATGTCTGTACTTTCAGGTTCGTACTCTGCTAAATATTCAATTTCTCGAATAGATTTCAGTACCCGATTTCGCATTCCTGCAAGGCCTAAACTTACCCAAATTATTCTTCTGGATTTGGAGTACAGACTTGCAGATGATAACCTATCTGAGCATTCATATGACCCAATTTCTCGATGCGATAACATCTTTAAACTGAAACTGTATAACTTTTTACTGACAGTCTTCTCGTGAGAAATCTCTTCCCACATTTCTTTCAATTCTGTTTTCTCAGATTTAGTGAAGTAAGATGTGACATACCGAGCAACAGCAATAGAATTGTCAGCTACATACTGAATATCCATGTTAGCATTCCACATGGATAAAATGACTGGGTTGTAGTCATTTATATATTTTGACTCTTCTTTTCTTCTTAGGTTGTAGGTATTCTTAGGCGATTTTCTCGCACAGCTGACATAAAACTGTTTACTCTTCCTTTTGAAAGAACAGGTCGTGGAAATCCAAATCGACATTTTGTGTAGAATTAATCTTTACTCTTGTACTTTCGTCAACAGTATTTTCCACACCGATGACTTTGGAAACGTAAAACTTGCTCTTTTAAATTTTTTTCTTCTGTACTTTTAGGTATAGCACATGTTGCATATCCTTCAATGAAAGATGAAACTGCATCATCAGAATCTGTTCCAAATTTTGGGGCATCCTTGATCCACAACAGCATATGAATATGAGGAGCACCTCTTGCTTGGTACTCTTTTCTCCAAAAGAAATCCACAACTTCTCCAAGAGGTGGATTTTTTTAATTGCAGATGAAGGACATCATAGCCTCAAATCTATGATTGAAATATCTGCAAACATTAACCGGATCCAATGAGCACAATTCTCCTGCTGTCTTGTATTGGATGTTTTCAATATTTGAATTTGCCTCTCGAAGAAAATCCAGTAAATCATCCCAAGCGTACTCTGCACAGCTTAGGGTAAGGAACCATGTAGGAGTTCCTAAATTCCGTAACATACATTTCAATTCTCCATGGCGTCGGTACCAATATTCATTAGTCCCACGCTGACAAGCCATTAGAACAATCAATTGAGATTCCAAATGATCATCTCGCTGTTGCACTTTGTTCAGAAAATCCTTTGCAGACACATTATGTAGATGTACTCCAGTTT
This sequence comes from Triturus cristatus, assembly GCF_964204655.1. Taxonomy (NCBI): domain Eukaryota; kingdom Metazoa; phylum Chordata; class Amphibia; order Caudata; family Salamandridae; genus Triturus; species Triturus cristatus. The sequence goes on from NC_140590.1 coordinate 850,746,050, forward strand.
TCAAAATGTGATTTACTGCATAAGATAGTGCTGATAAGTCACTTTCAAATAAAAGATGGAACAAATAAGGAATACTTTGACGAAATCTTGGATCTTCTGCATATAATCTTGTAGTCCGATACTCAGAAGCAGCAATCTGTACTGGACGTTCATCATATTGTCCACCTTTTCCTGTAGGAAACAGCTGGGGAAAACAACGAGCTTCCAAGCTCTCCTCCCATACACTCACAGGTGTTCCTTTTGCTTTTTTCATCTGAAAGAGATCAATAGTGTTTTTCATAACCTCTTTAGAATGAAGAGGATGTATGCTGAAATGTTCATAAATTTCTTCTTCTTTTGACTTATCCACCTTTTCAATTTGCCCAGTTGGTATTCCTGTGTCTGCTAGTAAATCTTCTTCATCTTCATCCATATAAATTGATTCATACCATTTATTATTTCTTTTCAAATATAAATTTGCTCTTTGTACTTTTCGTACATCCACTAGCTCCTGCCAAATTTTCTTATTCTTTGTAGGTACACCATTAACCAGAATAACTAATGGTTCAGTTTCCAAACTATCTGCATCAATTGTTTCAATATTTGTTTTCAAATCTAATGGCAAATAGACAACTCTTCCTTTTAAACCTCTTTGTAAATCTGTAGGAGGTAATTTGCCTGTTTTGGGCTCCATAGGAACTATAGTCTGAAACGGATGGACACATTGAATAAGTATAGACTCATATGTATTTAAATCACTAAGTTCTGCAGGAATATCAACCAATTCTAAATTATTATGTACAGCTCTAGCAGGCATTTACTTTTCTTCTAACTTGTTATAACAGTATTTACAAATACGCTGATCTTCACCCAAATCAAAACAATTTTCCAGAAATAAATATGTAGCAAAATCCTTCCACTTAGAATATTTTCTTTTTCACTTTTTTTTATAGAGATCAACATTCCTTGTTTGATTTTTATAATGGCTTCTAAGGCAACAAATACAAGTAATATTTGGTCTTTCATTAGAGATGATAGTAAATTTTGTCATTTGATCTTCAAATGTTTTACTAACAGTGGGTTCTACATTCTCTTCCACATTTTCTTCAATAACTGTGTCATTTCCTGCACTTTCTTGCTCTGGACCAAAGTAACAATACTCAATATCCTCACAAACCTTCTTCACATCTGTTACAGATCCATGGAACAGAGCACTATTCAACTCATGTAACTTTAGTGCTGGACTTTTAGCAAAATACAATCTTCTCACAAACTTTTTCATTTCAGTATGATGAACTGCCAGCATCCTAAAATGGTGAAAAACACTTTGACAAACTTTCCTAGAAAGACAAGCCAGAGAATGTCCTTGCAAACCAGTATTCTCTCTCACTCTGCATGGATCTAGTCTTTGAAGCACCTTAATCTTCTGTTTAACACTTTTTTTACTATATTCTCTTAGAAAGTCACGACATTTATCAATAGATTCCTGTCGTACAGTACAAATACTACTACAATTCCAAGTTTACACTGGGGCTTTAGGACGTCTCCCCATAACCTCATCAGCTAACACTTCTTCCTCATTTCTTGGAACCATTTTCTCCTTTTCCATTACACAACCATCCTTAACTTCATATGCCCGACCACTGGTGTCAACTGCATGCAGCAAACTATTACTTTGAAGATAACTCTCTTCATTAAAAAATAGTTCAGTACTTGAACTATGCTTCCATTCTCCTAAGAAGACTTTACAAAAGTTTTTTTTTTTCACTTCTCTTTTTCTTTTGCTTTTTGACTTCATTACATTCACTAATTCATCTAATCTACGGATCCTGTTAAAAATTAAAATGAAGTTTCCTTTTTAATTCCAAAGCCTTTTCAACAATTGATTCAATATGTTTCTTTTTCTTATAAAATTTGGCTTTCTTCCTATATTTTTTCACATCCTTTAGCAAATTGAACATCACTCTTCTCTGAAACATTTTTCTACGAATGTTTTTAAAATCTATTTTTCTTTTTAAGTCATTCTTTCTTACTTCTGTTTGTACATTAGCATTTAGTATATTCTGCCAATTGTCTTGTTGTTTTCTACTTGAAACACTATTTCCAGTGGATATATTATTTACATTTTTTCTTTGCTTGAGGATATTTTTTTAAAACTCCTTAGTCTGCTTACCAGAAGGCTTTTTCTTTTTTCCAACATGAGGTTCTTCAACTAATTTTTGTTGTCCAGTTGTCTTCAAATATAGATATTGTTGCTGTTCTTTTCTCTTTCTTGATTTTATAGGCATCTTTAATTTATTTCAGTCTTGTTCAGCAATTAGGGGTGGGCAGAATTTGCGTAATTGCGTTACGCAAATCTCCGCGAAACGGTAAAAAATCTCCGCGAACACGCAGAAATTCCGCGAACACGCGGAATTGCTTGTTCGCGATGCTTTTTTCCTGTTCGCAATTGCTGTTTGCGTGCTCGAGGAGAAATATCTCACGAACATGCATTTTGAGAACGCGAGCAAGCAAAAATTTCGCGAAATCGCGGAAAGCAGACTTTTGAGCAATTTCGCGTTCTCCGCGGAACGCGAAATTACGCAAATTCCGCGAGAGGAACGAAATTTGCCGCCCAGGCCTACCCTATCAGCAATACCTAAAAGAAACTAAAAAAAAAAATACCTTTATGTAATTTATATATATATTACTATATTTTTTATGAGCTTTTCAAAACATATCGTATGAGCTATCCCTTTCCTACGACTGCAAGTCTTACACAATAAAAGCTACACAAAATTAAATCTCTGACAACAATTCCTGTGTGCACACAGACTCATGGTGTGATTCTAGGCAGAAAACAATATTTGATTGGCAATTTCAAAGAACATTTACCACTGTGGTTTTGCAAGTGATAATTACTGTAACAGTCTGACACATTTTCCTTATAGTGTAGAGAGGCAGAAAAGAGCACATGTCCTAACAGCTACTTGAGAGCATGAGCATGTGGAACCTGGGTGAGTGATTAGACTGGAGCAAAGGAAATGAGCCTTGGTGACGTTGAATGTGGTAGCATTACACACTACTATCTAAAATCCCATACAGTGCTGAATAGTAAGCATGGGACTGCAGGAGAAGCTACTGCCTGTGTGCTAAGAATGTGTTTCTGGAGACTGTGTATTATCAGGTGCGAGAGAGATCTGCATGGACGCTTGCAGAACTGCATGAAGACTGAAGAGATGTATGTAAGAGTACATGTGGGGTAAGGGTTAATTGGAGTTTTGAACACGTAGGATCTACCTCACCCATTGCAGGAGTGTAAGGAAAATCTACCCTGTTGTTTTCAAATAAGTTAACATTTGCCTCTCATTTGTGAGATATTAATTTGTGCTGAATGCTAGCCATCACAGTTCAAGAAAAGCAGCTGCCCCTTTCCTGCGAGTGCAAGTCTTACAGAACCAGACCAACACGAATTAAATCTCTGACAACAATTCCTGTGTGCACACAGACTCATGGTGTGATTCTAGGCAGAAAACGATTTTTGATTGGCAATTTCAAAGCACATTTACCACTGTGGTTTTGCAAGTGATAATTACTGTTACAGCCTGACACATTTACCTTATTGTTTAGAGAGACAGAAAAGAGCACATGTCCTAACAGCTACTTTACAGCATGAGCATGTGGGACCTGAGTGAGTGATTAGACTAGAGCAAAAGAAATGAGCCTTGGTGATGTTGAATGTCGTAGCGTTACACACTACTATCTGAAATACCACACAGTGCTGTATACTTAGCATGGGAGTGCAGGAGAAGCAGCTGCCTGTGTGCTAAAAGTATGTTTCTGGAGACTGTGTATTGTCAGGTGCAAGAGAGATCTGCATGGACGCTTGCACAACTGCATGAAGACTGCAGAGATGTATGTAAGAGTACATGTGGGGTAAGGGTTAATTTGAGTTTTGAACATGTAGGATCTACCTCACCCATTGCAGGAGTGTAAGGAAAATCTACCCTGTTGTTTTCAAATGTGTTAGCATTTGCCTCTCTTTTGTGAGATATTGATTTGTGCTGAATGCTAGCCATCACAGTTCAAGAAAACAAGCTGCCCCTTTCCTGCGAATGCAAGTCTTACAGAACCTGACCAACACGAATTAAATCTCTGACAACAAATTCCTGTGTGCACACAGACTCATGGCGTGATTCTAGGCAGAAAACGATTTTTGATTTGCAATTTCAAAGCACATTTATTACTGTGGTAGAGCAAGTGATGATTAATGTAACAGCCTGACATATTTTCCTTATAGTTTAGAGAGGCAGAAAAGAGCACATGTCCTAACAGCTACTTGAGAGCATGAGCATGTGGAACCTGGGTGAGTGATTAGACTAGAGCAAAGGAAATGAGCCTTGGTGATGTTGAATGTGGTAGCGTTACACACTACAATCTAAAATACCACACAGTGCTGAATACTTAGCATGGGAGTGCAGGAGAAGCTACTGCCTGTGTGATAAGAGCATACTTCTGGAGACTGTGTATTGTCAGGTGCAAGAGAGATCTGCATGGACGCTTGCACAACTGCATGAAGACTGCAGAGATGTATGTAAGAGTACATGTGTGATAAGTTTTAATTGCAGTTTGTAATACATAGGAACTACCTCACCCATTGCAGGAGTGTAAGGAAAATCTACCCTGTTGTTTGCAAATGTGTTAGCACTTCCCTCTCATTTGTGAAATATTGATTTGTGCTGAATGCTAGCCATCACACTTCAACAAAACAAGCTGCCCCTTTCCTACGAATGCAAGTCTTACAGAACCAGACCAACACAAATTAAATCTCTGACAACAATTCCTTTGTGCATACAGACTCATGGTGTGATTCTAGACAGAAAACAATATTCCTGGGTGATACCAGTACACCTTTACTTATGGTGAAGACATACTCCATAATATCTGACAAGTTCAAGGCAGTTAAATATCTTCCAAAACATAAAATGTAAAACACAACTTTAAAACAAGAATCTCATTTACATTTTTTATATCAAACTGCACCACATACATCCCCTCTCAAATTCATAACTCACCTTTAAAAGTAGTTAGTTGAGAAAAAAATGTGGCACTCACACAGCAGATTATCAGAGCCAGAATCTCTGAACTGTACTCCTCTCAGCAGAACCAGTAAATGGCAATGTTTCCCTCTCTTTTTTCACACATATGCATGTTAACTTCAAATCACAGTGCTTCCCACATTTTTTCAAATGGAAACACACATTTCTATTGGTTGCAAATTTCAACCCTTTCCAAATGATCCCTACCCCCAACATGACTTCTGCCTCCTACCATAGCAACAGGTCATGGAACACTGGTGTGAGCAGAGAGGTCAGAAGTTCAGTACACAATGTTTCTAATCCAAAGAGCAAGAGTGCTTGACTTTTCAAACCTAACAGCATATCCACAGTAATCTTCTGTGGGAACACATTTTTCTGAACCAATCCAAAACATGCTTTTAAAAATTTAAACATACAGCCTAGTTTTTAGTGTAGAATGGTCTGAAACAGCCAATGAGCTCTTTTTATTAAAAAAAAAGTATGTAAGCCTCCATTTTACAACTATCTTTCTTTTCATATTGCCATTCTACTGAAAGACACCTTCTGAGTGCATCCAGATCTCCTTGAAAGATGTTCACAGTGTGGATTGTAGGTCATAGCTATGTCTTCTGGAGTGAAAAGTATGCAGAAAAAAGAGGTATTTTGAAAGACCTTACTTTGCCAAATGTAGAAATTAAATGGATTGGTCAGAGAGGGTTAAAGTGGCACCAATTAATGCCTTTTGTGAAATCTTTTCTACATCTCCCACAGCCTAACCTTATAATTGTGCACTGTGGTGGAAATGACCTAGGCACTTTAACTGGGGTAGGTCTGGAAATGCTTGTTAAAGACACCTTTGTGCAATTGATGTCACTTTTTCCACAAACTACCTTTGTATATTCTAATATATGCCAAAGGCAAAAGTGGAACTGGTCCAACCAATATTGTCCGCAGATTGACAAAGCAAGAAAGCACGTCAATAAGTCTGTTTCTGCTTTCCTCAGAGACTATGGTATGGGTTCTATATACCACAACAACTTGCGTTACAACATGCAAGGCATTTATAGAGGAGACGGTGTTCATTTCACAGATGAAGGCAACAGAGTCTTCCTCTTGAACTTTAGACTCTGCATCGGTACTTACTTGTAGGTACAAAAAAACACTCAATGAACACAACGGCTCTTTTTAGAGCCAACCAACATCTAAACACTTAAACTTGTTTTTTTAATCTATTTTAAAAAAAATGTTTTTGCCACCGTGCACGGTGCGCGCACCCCGCGATATTTTTTTAATTTTTTTTTTTTTTAGACCTAAGAGGTCTTTCATGGTCCCCCTGAGAAGGCCTAGGGGGTCAGGGACTCTCTACCCTGCCCCCTTTTCACGTTCTCCACTTGTGTTTTTAGCTCTCTTCTACCTCTAAAACTCAAAATGGCGGATGGGGGAGCGCGCACCGTGCGCGCACCCCGCGATTTTTTGAAAAAAAATAAAATGTTTTTTTCACCCTTCGGGGTCCTTCAGGGACCCCCTGACAAAGGCTAGGGGGTCAGGAACTCTCTACCCTGCCCCCTTTTCACGTTCTCCACCTTTCTTTTTCCCTGTCACACACACAACACACAAAATGGCGGCCGACACTTCCTGATTTCGACCGATTCGAATGTTGACTGTCATGAATCCACCAATCAGAATTACGCTCGCGCACGTTAGGGTGTGCGCACCGTGCGCGTACGGTGCGCGGACGGTGCGCGCATATAAATATTTATGTGCTTTTAACTGCAATTTTCTCAGGAGCTACTGAACAGATTGACTCCATATATGCAAAAGGCACATCCCTGACCTGAGGACTACCTCTATGCCAAATTTCAAGTAATTCTGTTTAGCCGTTCGGGCTGTACCTTCGACTAAAGGTCCTATGGGAAAATGCATGGGGAAAACGCGTTTTGGGGCCCCCCTTTTTTCTCAGCCCCCGCTTGACGAATCCCCCCGAGACTTTCAGGGTAGGAGCTGAGCGGAGCGCCCCATTAGTTTTGAAAATTTTGCGAAGATTCATCAACCGGTGCCAAAGTTATTCAAAATAGAATTTTGAGATTTCCTATGGAAACACGGTCCTAACTATAACTATCTACTGGCGACCGCCAGTAGATAATATATATATATATATATATATATATATATATTAGCGCTCCCATTACACCAAATCTGAAATCACTCACAGACGGGTGCTCTCATGTGGCGGTGCGTTCCACAGAAAATTACAGCTCTCATTCCAAGGGTTTGAGGAAAGTAAGCACTCACTGGTGACGTTTCTCAGGATCTTTATTCAGACCAAACAAACGCGTTTCGGCATACTGCCTTCTTCGGTGTTACCGACACACCAGAAAGCTGCCATCTTTTAACCATTGCATGCGAGTATCACAACAAACAAGGGACTTAATCATTGTTGTCATATCCAGCGCCATTTTGTTCGGCTTCTGTTTAAATTTGGCAGCTTTCCGGTGTGCCGGTAACACCGAAGAAGGCAGTACACCGCAACGCGTTTGTTTGGCCTGAATAAAGATCCAGAGAAACGTCACCCGTGAGTGCTTACTTTCCTCAAACCCTTGCAATCATGCAATAACGTGACACCAGTCAATGTAACAGACATGGCTCAGTCTTCCACTTCCATGTCGGATTTGAGCTCTATTCCCGGAAGGGAATCTGAATGTGAGCAGGCAATGGCATCAGCAAGGTTGGGGTTTACAAAGTGGTCCTTGGCGCAGGAGGTGGATTGCCTGCGCCAGGACAGAAGTAAAACCCTGAGACCAAGAATGCAAAAATCAACCAAAGGTGGCAAAGAGACAATCACAAATGCAAAGAACGACGACAAAGCCACAGAACCAAAAAGTGGAGGGAAACAGAACAACAGAAAACCATACAAAAAATGGAATCGCAAGTAAATACATCCGCAGAAGCCAACGACAGTAACAGATTGGCGGTAATAAACTTAACAGCTATGAAATTGAATGACAATGAACGCAACATTCTCTCATTGGGATTGTCCCATACCCCCGCCAGTGATTTTAATTATGTGCAGACACGCATTGATATTTACAAGTTTACAAGGAAATTAAAGTTATGCAAATTCCATCTATTACAGAGGAAGGATCAATCGATGATAGAAACAGTCTCGGTTCCTGCAGTAACCAGCCCCTCCATGCTCACAGTTAAAAATATGGAACTTCTGTGGGATTTACAGGAGCTGCGTGAAGAAAGCACAATCTCGCAGGGTTCTCAGAACATTGGCACTATGAATATACCTAACACCAATATGGCAGGTTTAACACACTTTAAGTCAAAATCTACGTTTAATCCAATCTTGTTACATGACAATCTGGATGGTTTTAATGAGCTGATGACCAACCAATTGAAAAAACTGTATATTTCCACGCTGAAATCGCGCCGTAGATTGTCCAAACAAAACAATTGCTATGGCCAATTGATAAGGAAATTACAATCGAAGGACAATATAATTGTCAGACAGTCCGATAAGGGCGGCAACGTGGTCCTATGGCCACGAGAAATATACCTGGAGGAAGCATATTGTCACCTTAATGACCGAGACTGCTACAAACACAGTGACATGAAGGCAGTTAAACAGGCATGGAGGGAATTTTACATCAAGCTTGTATCATGGAAAGGTGCGGGACTGCTCAGTGGGGATGAATTTAAGTTTCTGAAAAATGACCATCCGGTGATTCCGGTCATCTATTTCATCCCCAAGATCCACAAAGATGCCAAGAAACCGCCTGGGCGGCCAATAATTTCAACGCGGAATAGCATTATGGAAAACACATCAAGGTATGTGGACTTCTTCTGGCAGGAACACGTCAAACATCTGTCCTCATACATCCAAGACACTAGTGCCCACATTCTCGCACCATAATTGTGCCCCCACCGCTGCTTTAGCGGGCCGAATCTGTAGTTCTTCGTGTCTTGCCGCCATCTTGGGGGTAGCTGGGGAGGTCTTGTGGCGCCATAGTGCTGAGCGCTCTAGTGCTCAGGCGGACGGTGAGTGGAGATTGTACTTAAGACGACCATTCTGGTCAGTGTGTCCTAAGGGAAAGCTGCATTTATAGATCACAACGCTTTACACTCTGCCAGCATCCCAGCGCGCTTGATCACAGGAAAATACTCGCGTTTTTAATTTTTTTTTACCTAATTTCGATATTTGATTTAGAATTTGTTATTTACCCCTGATTTTAAATTTGAATCACTGCCCACATTCTCGCACCATAATTGTGCCCCCACCGCTGCTTTAGCGGGCCGAATCTGTAGTTCTTCGTGTCTTGCCGCCATCTTGGGGGTAGCTGGGGAGGTCTCGTGGCGCCATAGTGCTGAGCGCTCTAGTGCTCAGGCGGACGGTGAGTGGAGACTGTACTTAAACCTGCCATGTGTTCGCGCAGCGGTGACGCGCAGCGGTAGCGCCTGACTTGTGCCTGAGTCGGGCCAGAGTCTTGCCCGTCTGCGCTCGTCAGCGCAAAGGAGGCGTGGAGGCGGCAGACGCTGTGTGATTCATCGTTCACGATACACCGATATAGGTATGTCGAGTATCTTCCCGTCACCCCCCATTGTACTAGACTCGCTCTGTTATGAGGCCTCAATCCCTGACAATCAGTCTGATCCTGATTGTTGTGATCAGGGTAAACCTATCTTAACTCCAGAGCATATTAGTAATGCTTCCTCGGATTCTCCTGTATTACGGGGTGGATTAATCAATGCCCGATCGCTCTGTAAAAACTCCCAGAATATACATGATCTCATCATGGAAATCGATCTTGATTGGCTTTTGGTCACAGAAACATGGCTTAAACCGTGGTCTAATCCCAATTTAGCCATAGCCCTCCCGCAGAGTTTTTCAATTCAGCGCTTGGACAGAGTTGAACAAAGGGGAGGAGGCCTGGCTATTATCTATCGCACTTCTCTAAAATGTTCCACCCACGAACTGTCTGATATTAAAGGAGCAGAGGCGTTAGCTTTTTCTTTGGGCATTCATGACTCACTTACCTTCTCAGGTGCCCTCATCTATCACCCTCCAGGATCCCCTACGGAGTTTCTGGAAACAGTTGGAGATGTACTGAGCGATTTAGCGCTCAGATTCTCCAATTTTACAATACTGAGTGACTTAAACTTGCATCTAGACTCCCCTAAAGAACCAGGAGTTGGTTGCTTTATGGATATCATCAATGTTCTTGGACTCACTCTTTTGAATCATGAACATACACATTTAGCAGGACATTTATTGGATTGTATTTGTTCAAATTCTACTAGGCTCATAGTTAAATTCCCCTGCCCTCAGATCTGGTCAGATCATTTTTTCATCCCATTTCATATTTCACTAAATCATAAAACTACGGTCACTACTACAAAAAAAAAAAATGTCCTGATGGAAACCTCAAACCTAACTGGAAGAATCTAGCTAGTAGACCTGACATCATAGACATACTAAAAACAAATATACCGGTGCTAACAGGCAATACCTCTGCGGATAATCAAATCCTCTGTGACTGGATAGCCATGGCGGGTGATTTGTTAGGACCAACTGGTAATAAGAATTCGAATCCTATTAAGACCAAAAAGAATGCCCCCTGGTTCTCATTGGCCCTGAAAACAGAGTTGAGAGAAGTGAGAGTACTGGAACGGAGGTGGCGCAGGAATTATGAGGTTACTGCCCGTGATGTCTATAAATGGGCTAGAAGGAAATACCATGCAGGAATAAAGTCAGCCAAGAAAGCTCACTATCTACAGGTTATCTCCATGGCGGGTCATGGGCAAAAAGAAATTTTTAAGATAGTCAAGGATTTTATGAACCCATCAGCTCTCTCACAGGAGATTCCTTCGTCCCAAAATCTCTGCAATGCAATATCTGATTATTTTGAAGATAAGATCCTTGATATTGTGAAGACTTTTCCTCCAGTGCCCCTTATGTCGGGAGCTGCTGAAAGAACAGAAGGAGAGAAGTCCTTAACCTGTCTGGAAAGATTTGCCCCTGTTTCCCTTGAAGATACCTTCAAAGCTATTCTTGCCAGTAAATCCGGATCCCCGTTTGATCCTTGCCCCCCTCTGGTCTTGCCGACCTTATTAGTGGCGATTAACCCTATCATTAATAGTATTATTAATTCGTCACTAGCTACGGCAGACATTCCTAACGTGTGGAAGCTTGCAGCCGTTAGGCCTCTCCAGAAAAAGGCACTAGCTGATCCAACTACCCTCTCCAACTTGCGCCCTATTTCCCTGCTTCCGGTGATGTTCAAACTGACAGAGAAGTTCGTTAATAATCAACTTACGAGCTTCTTGGAAGAGAATAACCTCTTACATCCTAACCAGTCAGGGTTCCGGTCAAAACATTCTACCGAGTCTGCCCTACTGTTTACAGCAGAGACCCTACGAATGGCCATCGACCAGGGAAAGAAGGTTGTTTTAATCCTACTTGACCTGTCAGCAGCCTTCGAAACGGTTTCACATAACATCTTAGTGGACCGGCTGGCTGCCGCAGGAGTGGGTGGGGAGGCTTTGGCATGGCTCAGAAATTTTCTTAGTAATAGACGCCAAGTCACTGTGCTGGGTCAATATCAATCTGAAGCTAAAGTCGTCAGCTCCGGGGTCCCTCAGGGATCGAGTCTAAGCCCTATACTTTTTAATCTGTATATGGTCCCCTTGGTAAAACTGATCGCATCATTCCAGATCAGTACAATATCTTATGCTGACGACACTTAGCTTATCCTGGTGCTGGATAGGGAACGGCCTGGCGCTGAGGAAAACCTTAAGGAGTGCTTAACGGCAACATTTAAATGGATGACCAACAATCATCTAAAATGTAATGCCGGAAAGACAGAAATCTTGCCGTTTGGAAATAAAAATCTGTTTTCCCCAACGATTTGTTGGCCTGATGACACAGAAGCCCCTCCAGACACCATTACATCTGCTCGAAACCTGGGCATTAAGTTTGATAACCAACTGTCCTTTGAACATCAAGCGGTGGCCGTAGCTGGCACGTGCTTTCATATAATAAAAGCCTTAAGGAAGTTCTTTGATCTTCTTCCGTTGCCAGCTAGAAAAACGGTTGCAGTCGCCTTAATGACTTCCAGGTTGGACTATTGTAATGGTTTGTATGCTGGAGCTAATAAGTCTGTACTCCATAGATTACAGATGGTCCAACATGCAGCGGGCCGCTTAGTATTACGTTGGCCTCGCAAGTCATCAGCCTCAGCGGCACTAAACGCGCTCCACTGGTTACCAATTGGCAAAAGGATCCTCTTTAAGATTTTTCTAATCACCTTTAGGGCATTGCAACAACAAGGTCCAAAATACCTATGTAACGGCTTTAGACGATATTATCCGACACGTTGCCTAAGGTCTGGAGGCCAGAACTTGCTTTCAATCCCCAGATTTAAGTTAGCAACAAAAGGGGGTAAATCCCTTTTTGTACTGGGCTCTAAGGCCTGGAACAAGCTCCCGCCCTCTTTACGATTATTGTCTCATGAAATCCAGTTTAGGAAAGCATTGAAAACATGGGTGTTTTCTCTGACCGAAGCGGCCTGTAGAGCACTGGTGTAATGTGTAGTGTAAAGTGTAAATTGTCTTCTTCCCCTCCAACCCCTTCATCTGGGTTGGTTGAGCGCCAAGATACTCCTTGGAGTGATAGGAGCGCTATATTAATATACCTTACATTACATTACATTACACATTACATTACATTACATTACATAGTGATTTCTTGTGGAAGGTGTAGGATATTATTTGGCAACAAGACTATCTCCTCATTACCTTAGACGTTAATGCCCTTTACACTAGTATACACCATCGTGATGGCATTAAGGCAGTGGTCTATTTTCTAAGTAAAAAAACGATATGCATGCTGAACCACAATAAGATGTTGTTGAACATGATTTTAACCTGTTTAACCAACAACTTTTTTTTGTTTAACAACCAGGTTTACCAGCAGATGAGAGGAGTTGCGATGGGGGCTTGCTTCTCCCCAAGTTATGCTTGTCTTCATATGGGACTTTGGGAGGAGCAAGTCCTCATCAATAAATTTGCACACAATATGACTAACAATGTAATCAGATGGTATCGTTACATTGATGATTTGTTCCTTGTATGGAAGGGCAATGAAGAAGAAGCCCTGACTTTTATAGATCAAATCAACAACAATGAGTTAAATTTGGACTTGGTATGTCAGCAGAGAAAGAGTCAATTTTTTTGATGTGGAGTTATATATCAATCATGGTAAGCTAGAGACTACATTGCATCATAAACAAACAGCTGGCAACACAATGCTCCACGCAACTAGTCATCATCCCGAACATCTGATTCGCAGTATTACCTATGGAGAAATGCTGCGAATCAGAAGGATATGTAGCGTTGAGTCAGAATGTGCCCTAGCCCAATTGGAGAGCAAAACACGATTTTTGGCTAGGGGTTACTCAATGGAAATTCTGGACAGAGCAATCAGCAAAACTAGCATTATTTCCAGAACCATAGCACTCGAACCCAAAAAGACTAACCAACCCCATGACAATTCTAAAACTGTCAATGATCCACCGCGTTTGGTTTTAACTTACAATAGGCAGCATCGCACTTTACGTAAGTTAATTAACAAAAATTGGGTTGTCGTCGTAATGATCCAGTAATAGGTGAGTCACTTCTCAAAGCACCAGCCATTACATTCAGCAAAGCACGCTCTATGAGCGACATGCTGGTCAAAAGTAGCCCTGAGATTATATCAACCAAATCATGGCTCCATAATATAAAAGGCTTCTTTAGATGTGTTACATGCAAAGCATGTAAGTATGGTAAAAACAAAACGACCTTCACCAGTCCATTCAATGACATGCCCATCACTATATCTAGGAGACTCACATGCAAAACAGAATATGCCGTGTATGTGCTGGAGTGTTCGTGTGGCCTGCAATATGTGGGTAGTACCAAGTTGCAAGTCCACAAACGGATACTCCAGAACATAAGGGCATATAACAACAGTGATGCGGCATACCCAGTTGCTCGACATTTTAAAGAAGTCCACAACAACTGTCTCGACCATCTCGGTTATTTTGTGATTGACACTGTGCCACCCCTCAGATGAGGGGGTAATCGTGAAGCATTACTCAGAAAGCTAGAGACTAAATACATTGTGGAATTGGATACCAAGGTGCCCAATGGGCTTAATTCCAGTGATGACTTATATACATGTTTATGAAGTAACAGGCAGTGTAGCATCAGAATTACTCATATCTTTAATAGTCAAACATCTCCTCAGCATTTTATAACACTTTTTATGTATAATTTCCCTTCCTTTTTATATAACGCATGTTGCTGTATGGTATTTTTTGCACATATGCACTTATCCTGTTTTTGATCTTAAATACGGGTCTCGAAGATATAATGTGCTGACGTTCATTGTCTATAGCGGGCGATAAAGTATAGTTATAGGGATGAAGCACATTATAATTGATGCTAATGCAAAATGTGTTAAGGGATGTTGTTATACTCCAAAATCCGTTCTAGCCATCTGCATTGGACAGATATAGAGTTAGCCCACTCGGGCTTGATTGGTGAGATACAGGACTTGGGTAGCAGTACATTTATACAAAACAGGTAAGAGAGGGAAGGGACAATAATACTCCTAGTCCCCTAAGGATACTTTAAACAAACAAATGGAGGCGTATAGTCAGAAGACCAATCAACAGTCTCCAAAGTGCTGGGAAAATAAGCAAGGCGCGAAGAGTTCTCTCTTTTGTAGAAGACCCCTCACTCACCAACCTAGTTGGTGACATGCTTCATCATCGGGGTCCCACCCGGATAGCCGAGTGCCATCCGGGTGTGCTTCCATACCTGAATTACAGTGGAGCAGGTAGTTTTTTGTGCGAGTGAGTGAACAGTGTGTTAAAAATGGGCCAGATATACTCACTAGGACATTTTATTCTGGAGCAACTGGTCAATCTTAAAAACGTTGGTGGGATACCTTACTTGGTTAAATTGACCAATGGTATCTAAAAGTGAAATGTGATGATAAAAAAAGGTCTTCATGTTTCAACCTATATGATAGTATTATCAGGTTTTCGTCAGGACCAAATGACGTGACCCGAGTGGTATACACACGCTAAGGTGTACCCTACCCTTGATCACTTAGACCTAACTGTCTACTCACAGTCAGGTGTCCTGTCATCCCATTCGAAGACAGGTGAAATCTGTAAGAAACAAACATTACAAGCAGACGCGATGGTACGTATGTAATACAGTGTATTTGTTGTTGAAAATGCTCCTCGTGCTCCCAGCAGAGTGCGATCATTGACTCATATGATCAGAGGATACAACGATCAAGGTGCATCGATAATTCAGTAGCCATTTCGGTTACTGATAACTCAATTATGACCCATTCATAGCCATAAATTGTAATGGGTGTAAAATATCCCATTTAGTGCCAATGCATAAAGTTAAATCCGCAGGATATAAATTGTACCTGTGGAAAACTCATGCCGACCCACTCTAATCAATCATTCGTCGTGGGAATTCTCGCTCTCAAACAGAGTCATGAGGGCATGTGTTACTTAGCATGCATGCTAAATTGTCTTAGCGTGAAGTTGTGGTATGAAGGAACAAGGAAGGAGAAAGAGGGGCTTACTAAGCGGCGCGTAATAGCATGCCTCATGGGAGTCCAGGCCGAGGTGCTGGCTCTGAAACACAAACTGATGAAAAGTGACATAATGCTAGTAGCGGTGTGATGGCTAAAAAAGGGGGGCGCATTAGTTGTAAGTCGAAATATAGTGGTGCGCTGTACTTACATAGTGGAGCCAGTCACCGGCAGTACGCCTACCCTAAGCGACCCGTGGTAACTCCCCGAGGGCTGCTGCAACCAAGCGTTTCAGCGGCATAAAAAGCAAAACATTTCCTGGAAACGGGGAAGAGGGGGCGGGGTCAAGAGTGTCATGTGACCGACGTGCGTGTGAATGCGCGGTTGACATGGTGATACGTAAACAGGTAACAATCGTGCTTTATTAAGCAAGCAATGCAAGATCCCGAATCGAGAAGTAAGGCTAATCGCTGATCGAAGGGATTAGTAACGTACGTGATTATGTGAAAATGCAATTACAGTTAAATAGGAACGAACAGTACAGTAAATACATGGTGATTTTACCGAGAGGAAAAAAGGGGGATAGGGGCCATGATTAATAAAAGCCTACTAAAATAACGTGCCTGGTCTCGTGGGTGTGCAAGTCAATACGGCTGATGGGGAGAACTCAGAAAGTGCGCCGTGGTCAGGCATACAGTGTTCCACAACAGATAGACACAGGAGATGCTCATGCATGTTGTTTGTTGAACATAGAAAATCAACCTGGGTGTTGACGTGTACTGATTTACATAAATCAAAGCATCATAGTGTGTTAACATAAAGAAAAGGCATTACCTCATTGAAGGGTGGAGGTCATCCGGAGCCTCCTAGTGACTACCGGGTACCTTAAGGATAAATATTTATTTAAGATGATGGAAATGACTCAAAATCTTATCCGGACAAGATCCCATGGTCGGTCGTTAGGTGCTGAAACTATTTTGAAAAGACTGAATGCCACGGAATGTTATCGTTCAGGCCATCTTTATGGGTGGATAAACTGTAAATCCATCTTTGTTCTTTTTCGAACAAACGTTCTTGGATTTTTTTGCCTGTTTTTATCTGTTCAATAACAGTCCATTTCATATCATTGGTTGTGTGATTGTGTTGAAGGAAATGTTCAGTAAGTTTGGTTGTTATTCTTTTGCACCTTATCGTGCTGCGGTGTTCGCAAATTCTTTGTTTAACCTTCCTGCAGGTCATCCCTATGTATCTCAAGTTGCACGGGCATTGTATTAAATAAACCACATTAGTACTGTTGCAATTTGTATGGGATCGCTGGCTCCACGTTTTGCCTGATTCCAAAGACAATACTTTAGTGTTTGCAGTTAGGTGGCAAACACTACAGTTGCCACATTGATAATGACCTACTATGTTTGGTAGGCCCCAGGCATTAGTTATGGTTGGCACCCCCGTCTGTGGGCAGTCTTTTGGGCGTGTGTTAACCAAGGCATCTTTCAAACTCCTTGCTTTTTTGAAGGAGAATAGGGGTTTCTCCCTGTGTAGGTTCCCTGTGTTGATGATAGACCAGTGTTTGTTGATAGATCTTGTCATTAAATTGGATGCTGTGTTATAGGTGGTTACGCAAGTTAATGGTATCTCATCATTCTTCTGTATCCTGTCTTCTAGGAGGGCTTCTCTGGGTTGGTTACGTGCTCTCTTTTGGCATTTGTTGAGTATTTTCTCTGGATAACCTCTGTTGGAAAGTTTCTTGGTCAGAACCTTTGCTTGATCACAGTAGTCTGTGATTTTACTACAATTTCGACGTAGTCTAAGGTATTGACCATAAGGGAGATTCTCCCTCAGAGGGCGAGGATGAAAACTCTCAAACCTAAGAAGATTGTTTCTCGCACTCGGTTTGTGGTGTGTTCTGGTCTCCAAGTGTCCATTCTCCTTGGTGATTACCAGATCCAGGAATACTATGGTGATGGGGTCCATCGTATATGTGAATCTCAAGTTTTGGTCACAGGTGTTGATCCATGAGCAGAATTCGATTAGAGTCTCGGAGGGTCCTTGCCAAATGACAAGGACATCATCGATATACCTTTTCCAGAATACAATAGTGGAGGTAAAAGGATTCAAAGTAATTAGTATGAATCGTTTCTCAAAATCGAAGGCATAGAGCCCAGCCACACTAGGAGCGAAGGTGCTCCCCATCGATGTACCTCCTATTTGGAGAAAGAGTGTCCCTTCATATTCGAAGAGAAACTACTTCGAATATGAAGGGACACTCTTTCTTTCTTTCTGTCCTTGTCATTTGGCAAGGACCCTCCGAGACTCTAATCGAATTCTGCTCATGGATCAACACCTGTGACCAAAACTTGAGATTCACATATACGAAGAATAACAACCAAACTTACTGAACATTTCCTTCAATACAATCACACAACCAATGATATGAAATGGACTGTTATTGAACAGATAAAAACAGGCAAAAAAATCCAACAACGTTTGTTCGAAAAAGAACAAAGATGGATTTACAGATTATCCACCCATAAAGATGGACTGAACGATAACATCCCGTGGCATTCAGTCCTTTCAAAATAGTTTCAGCACCTAACGACCATGGCGACCATGGGATCTTGTCCGGATAAGATTTTGAGTCATTTCCATCATCTTAAATAAATATTTATCCTTAAGGTACCCGGTAGTCACTAGGAGGCTCCGGATGACCTCCACCCTTCAATGAGGTAATGCCTTTTCTTTATGTTAACACACTATGATGCTTCAATTTATGTAAATCAGTACACGTCAACACCCAGGTTAATTTTCTATGTTCAACAAACAACATGCATGAGCATCTCCTGTGTCTATCTGTTGTGGAACACTGTATGCCTGACCACGGCGCACTTTCTGAGTTCTCCCCATCAGCCGTATTGACTTGCACACCCACGAGACAAGACACGTTATTTTAATAGGCTTTTATTTATCATGGCCCCTATCCCCCTTTTTTCCTCTCGGTAAAATCACCGTGTATTTACTGTACTGTTCGTTCCTATTTAACTGTAATTGCATGTTCGCATAATCACGTACGTTACTAATCCCTTCGATCAGCGATTAGCCTTACTTCTCGATTCGGGATCTTGCATTGCTTGCTTAATAAAGCACGATTGTTACCTGTTTACGTATCACCATGTCAACCGCGCATTCACACGCACGTCGGTCACATGACACTCTTGACCACGCCCCCTCTTCCCCGTTTCCAGGAAATGTTTTGCTTTTTATGCCGCTGAAACGCTTGGTTGCAGCAGCCCTCGGGGAGTTACCACGGGTCGCTTAGGGTAGGCATACTGCCGGTGACTGGCTCCACTATGTAAGTACAGCGCACCACTATATTTCGACTTACAACTAACGCGCCCCCCTTTTTTAGCCATTACACCGCTACTAGCATTATGTCACTTTTCATCAGTTTGTGTTTCAGAGCCAGCACCTCGGCCTGGACTCCCATGAGGCATGCTATTACGCGCCGCTTAGTAAGCACCTCTTTCTCCTTCCTTGTTCCTTCGTACCACAACTTCACGCTAAGACAATTTAGCATGCATGCTAAGTAACACACGCCCTCACGACTCTGTTTGAGAGCGAGAATACCCACGACGAATGATTGATGAGAGTGGGTCAGCATGAGTTTTCCACAGGTACAATTTATATCCTGCGGATTTAACTTTATGCATTGGCACTAAATGGGATATTTTACACCCATTACAATTTATGGCTATGAATGGGTCATAATTGAGTTATCAGTAACAGAAATGGCTACTGAATTATCGATGCACCTTGATCGTTGTATCCTCTGATCATATGAGTCAATGATCGCACTCGGCTGGGAGCACAAGGAGCATTTTCAACAACAAATACACTGTATTACATACGTACCATCGCGTCTGTTTGTAATGTTGTGTTTGTTTCTTACAGATTTCACCTGTCTTCGAATGGGATGACAGGACACCTGACTGTGAGTAGACGGTTAGGTCTAAGTGATCAAGGGTAGGGTACACCTTAGCGTGTGTATACCACTCAGGTCACGTCATTTGGTCCTGACGAAAACCTGATAATACTATCATATAGGTTGAAACATGTAGACCTTTTTTTATCATCACATTTCACTTTTAGATACCATTGGTCAATTTAACCAAGTAAGGTATCCCACCAACGTTTTTAAGATTGACCAGTTGCTCCAGAATAAAATTTCCTAGTGAGTATATCTGGCCCATTTTTAACACACTGTTCACTCACTCGCACAAAAAACTACCTGCTCCACTGTAATTCAGGTGTCGAAGCACACCCGGATGGCACTCGGCTATCCGGGTGGGACCCCGGTGATGAAGCATGTCACCAACTAGGTTGGTGAGTGAGGGGTCTTCTACAAAAGAGAGAACTCTTCGCGCTTTGCTTATTTTCCCAGCACTTTGGAGACTGTTGATTGGTCTTCTGACTATACTCCTCCATTTGTTTGTTAGCAGTACATTTATGCGCATAGAGTTAATGACTTGCAAGATTCCCAAATGCATTAGCATTAACGTATATTGATCAATATCCACTCCATACAAAACTCGTTCTCAATATATTTAAACAAAATTTTTAGCTGATAATAGTGTTCCTTCTATTAATGGAGATGAATTACAGCATGAATCTTAAAATGTATTTTTAATATAGTTATTGAGCGTTTTTTGCACATAACAAATTGATGTATTTGCACAGTGAGCAATATTATTGATTGTTAATATTGGCCGTGTAACTCTCCATGGCAATATTTTTTACATTTGTTTAAGGTGTTTATGAAAATAACAGACATTTTTTAAACTTATTTATTTGCGAATTTTCTCAAAAAAAGCTATATTTTGTACATTTGGGATGTTACATTGCATTAGCAAACATATTTTCTTTATGTCTATTTGACTAATGATGAGCCCGTAGTCGCATGTTATTCGCACTAGCACTTTAAATTGAATGGTCACTCCTCATGGCGTCATGTGATCAAGGCCTTTCTGGGGCCAAAACATGTCATGGCGGCAGTGCAGGGTTGAAAAAATAAACTTTCTGCACTACAATTTGGGTCAGTACCGTCCTTTATGCAAAATTGGAGAAATTGATTTTGTAGCGGATTGTGTGTGCATATATATATATATATATATGCACAAATGAAGTGCGTTTTCCCGGGACCAGTCCCGTGTCAGGTGGTGCGTCAACCGGCAAAAGCCCTAAGCCGGAAATGAATGAATCCAAAATTCGTCAAAGTATAGGACGCACTCTCAGAGGTCAAGATGCTACACCAAAAGTTTTATTTGTAAACCGCTACGCGTTTCGACACAAACAATGTGTCTTGTTCACACGATAATACAGCTTCACAAAAAAGTGCATAAATAGAAAA
Source organism: Triturus cristatus (assembly GCF_964204655.1). Lineage (NCBI taxonomy): Eukaryota > Metazoa > Chordata > Amphibia > Caudata > Salamandridae > Triturus > Triturus cristatus. The sequence goes on from NC_140590.1 coordinate 850,767,096, forward strand.
TGAACATAAAAGACAGACCACCAAATGCAACAGTGTGCAAAGTAACGGTGGCGGCCATATTGTAAAAGGTTGGAGTACACCTATTACCAAATTATTACAGTTCTCGTGTCTCGTGAAGTTACTGATCATTCTCTTCTTTGGCAGACATGGCTCAAGATTTCATGTTATTCGAATACTAGATACCTCAAGCACATATGTTATCAAAGGCAGGGCAATTGAAGCAGAAATATCGTCAAGCTAGTGTTTCAATGATGAACCCCCAAGTGGGGGAACTCATATTAGACCAGATGATCCAATGATCGAGCATTGACCCGAGATCAATAAAGGACAATATGTGATCTCATAATTTTTATATCAATAAATTGTAGCATCGTAATTGTGAAAACATGTGAGAATCCAACAATAATGCATGATTACTATTTTCAGTTTGCAATAGCTCACCAATTAGTCATGAGTGTCCATTATTGAGCAAATTGATCAAGCACAAAAAACACATTGCATTTCCCAAGTGGGGGAACAGGTTTGTTACCCTTGTGCCCGAAGATCATGTAACAAATACTGATGTAAGAGTTCATGGAGCTTAAAATCTGCATCAGCCAATGATGTGCAACAAGACACAAATTCAATATATATAACCGACAAGTGTCCATGGCCTGAAGATAAATGTTATCTCGATGTTCACTGTTAAACAAGTGTTATACCATAAACAAAACTACCAACAAATAGTTAATGCCAAACAAGTGCAATAAAAGTTCTTCCTTATCTTTCAATGTGTGCAGAAAATCATTGCGAAGAAAAGGGTGGGGAACCCGTGCAGAGTCCTGGAACATGATGGGTCCCTTCCTTTTCTCCTATGGTAAAATGAGAAGAAAAAGATATTTACAATTTAAAATTTGATCTTATAACAGATATATTTAAAAAACTCAAGGTTAAACAGTACATCAACACAGTTACAAACTAGGGAGAAAAGCTGCAAGAAAGGAAAAGAAAGGAAAATTAGTCATTATGTAAGTGTGTAGCCAGTTCCTCATCGAGGTTGTGTCCACCAGGCACTCTGGTCTCTAGATCCATAATCCATTTGGATTCTTTTCTCCTGAGCTCAAGTTCTCTGTTACCACCTCGTCTCCCTAGAATAATCTGCTCAATTGCAAAGAATCTCAGAAGTAAATTGTTGGATTGGTGTTTTTCTTGAAAATATATATATTACCTACTGGTGGTCGCCAGTAGGTGGTTATAGTTAGAACCTGGTTTCCACAGGAAAAGCATTTTTTGATTTGCTAATAACTTTTGTGTCGTTTGACGAATGTTTGCGAAATTCTACTAAAAAAAAGGTCTAGCCAGGTCAGCTCCTATCCTGAAAGTTTGGGGGTGATTCGTCAAGTGGGGGCTGAGAAAAAAGAGGGGTCAAAAAAAGTGTTTACTCCATGTTAATTTCCATAGGATATTTTATTACAGGCTAAAGCCTGAACTTCTGAACGGAATTACTCCAAATTTGGCAAAAAGGTAGAGCTTGGTTCAGAAAGCTACCTTTTTTTCAAATGGTGTAAATCCGTTCAGCAGTTGCTGAGAAATTCAAACTATAAAAGTCAAAAAATTATTTTCCCATAGGAAACTTTAGGCAAGGTTACAGCCCGAACTGCTGAACGGAATTACACCAAATTTGGCAAAAAGGTAGCGCCGAGTTACAAGAAAACAGTCAAAAAAAGATTAAAAGAGTAGAAAAGGGGGTAGGGTAGAAACACCCTGACCCCCTAGTCCTGCTCACAGGGGCCCACGAGGACCCCCAGACCTAAAAATTATTTATTTTTTATTAATAAAATGTCAGAATGCACGCTGGGTGCGCGAATACATATGAAAAAAATGAGCCCCCGTGTGGACCAGGTTCAGGGGGCAATCCTATCATTATATTGCGGGGGCCTGCGGGGCCTCCGCAGCCCTGGGGACCGCCACCTCCCATGTAAATTAGGTGCGAGAGGGCACACTGCCGTCCTGCAGCCCTGGGGATTGCCACTTTCCCGGGGCTTGTTTTGTAATTGTTTGAGGGCCTCAGAGGCCACCCCAAGTCCCGGGGACCGCCACCCCCCGGGGCTTTAATTAAATATGCAGGGTGGGCTCGTGGGCTCCCCGAAGCCCCAGGGACCACCTCCTCCTCGGGGATTTGAAAATAGAGGGAGGGGGGCTGCACGGTCCCCCGCCTGGAGCGCTTGATGGCACTGGGGACCGCCACCAACCAGGGCCGGCTCCTGCAATGTCCCGGGGTGCGCGCCCCCAGGACATTGCCGTTTTCTATGACACGGTGGAATCATGGTTTCCACCCTGTGAGAGCAAACCCTGGTTTGCTAAGTTGAAGCGAGAGGAGGAAAACCTCCTCTCGCTTCCATAAAGGAAAGGAGAATTGCTGTTGGGCAAGGGAAGCTGCATGTTAGCAGCTCCCGTTGCCGAAAAGCAATGCCGGCTTTCGCAGGAGTCCGGGAGCCGACGGGACCGTGGGGGCATTGGGGCTCCCCCCATGGTCCACAACAGAGAGGCCAGGCCCCGGTGGATGGGGTCCCCGGTGCCAGAAGTGGCCTGGGAGGGGAGCCATGTGGCCCCCTTTCCCTTTAAAAAAAAATAATGAAAATAAACTTACAAAAAATTTAAAGTTTGGAATCGCGACCTCCCCCCATCCCCCCCACAAACAAATATGATAGCAACCTTCCGAAATCTGGAACGTAACAAATCGGCTGATGTCGCACAATTATAACAATCAAGATGCATGTGAGGTTGGACAAATGAGAATGACTGTCATCTATGGATTCACATATAAAACATTTTATTTACACAAAACAACAAAATAAAAGTAGGTACAGCCATGGCGTGTCATCCCTTGACAATCTGTAAATCACAGCCTGCAACAAAAAAAGTAAGATAAGATTGTTTGTTATGCGCCCATCAAAGGAGAGAGAGAGAGAAAGAGAGAAAAAGTGAGAGAGAGAGAGGAAGAGAGAGAGAAAGAGAGACAGAGGAAGAGAGAGCGAAAGAGAGAAAGAGTGAGAGAAAGGAAGAGAGAGAGAAAGAGAGAAAGAGTGTGAGAGAGATGAACAGAGAGAGAAAGAGTGAGAGAGAGAGGAAGAGAGAGAGAAAGAGAGAAAGAGTGTGAGAGAGAGAAAGGAAGCGATAGAGAGGGAGAGTGAGCTCCGACACTGTGGAGAAAACCCTCACAGCTCACCTTTCCGTCTCCGGTGTGTCTCCAACCATGTGCCGGGACATACTGCAGCCCTCAAGCTCACTCATCTGAAACATAGTATCGAATCAGTAATGGCAGAGTACATACGACTGCACACGCCTTTATCGCTGTCCCGCTCCTGCGCACAATGACTGCTGCACACCATCCACTCACACCGCCCAGAGGTGTCTGCCCATCCCTGCGCACCCAGGCCTCACTGCTCACCTTCCGCCCCCTGCGTGTAGAAAAGAGGGCCCACTACATGCTGCTGCAAGCCCCAAGCATGGGGCCCGTGGACAGGGCACCCTCCACATCATGCAGCCCTGCTCCGCAGGCCACCAGGTCTCACATTTGGTGCTGCGTCTTGATTTTGCCATGGTAGAGGACATACCAGTCCACTCACCATCATCGCAGGTTGCACACCCGCTCAGCCCTTGCGGTGCCACTAACTCTGTGACAAGCAAGGCCACACCACGTGGCGGTAGACCCCCTGTCCGATGGCTCAGGCCTACACTGCGGTCCAGCAGGGCACACAAATGCTGAGCTGTCCAGACCGCCGGGATGGGGCATCATTGCAGGCTGCACACCCGCTCAGCATATACGGTGCCCCTACCTCAGTGCACTGAAAGTCACTGTCCCGTGGCGGTGTGCCCGTGCCGGCCGCAGTGCATCAGGTGCCACCAAGTCTGAAATGGAAATGGCGTGGAGCACGTACGCCCGGTCCTTTTTATTGGCAGGGTCACGTGTCCTGTAAAGCCTGTGCTTGATGGTGTGGGTGTAAACCAGCCGTGAGGGAGTGGCTGTGGCATACTGATGACTAGACCTGTGATCAGCAGATCACTACAATGAAAACGTGGGCCATGTAGCGTTGTCGTCCCTCCCTGTAAGCGTAAGCGGAGTGGGCTGGCCTGGCTTATGTCAGTCCTGCGTGAGGCTGTAAAGAATGACTCCGGAGCTCTGGGCGTGGTTCCGTCCTGGGCTGTATGAGGAATCAACTGATCCGGGTGTCTCTGTTGTAGTGCTGCCGCCACCCTGGCCGCAAGCCCCAATGTGTCACCCTGTGACCCAAGTCCCACAACATGGCCAACATGAAAGGTAGGGGGAATCACTGACCCTACATTCATCCATACTTCCACACATGAAAGATCATGGACATGACACATCTGTGTGGATATAAATGTTTATTGCACATTCAGTGGAGTGTTGCAGCTGTAGCAATACAGGGCCATGCAAAGCCCAAATATCAGTTTTTGGCACATGGAGGGCAGCCAATTATAGGCAAGGTCGTGCTCGGGGGTTAGACTCTGCCAAAATATGTACTTATCCAATCACTCTGCAAATCCCCAAGCAATTATAATTCACTATACACTCTCCTTGTAGTACTCTAATGATTCAGTCAATACACATGTACTTATACAATGACCCAGACAAAGTTACATAACTTAAGTCTTCCCTACTGCCAGAGGTAACATGGTTGTGTGCGCTGTCCACAGCATAATGTAATGTGGTAGGGTTCAGGGGCATCATGCATACATAATGAACACTCGGACGCAGGATATAGGGAACTGGGTACGGGCACGCTCGACCCCTTATATTACCAGGGTCACATGTCCAGTGAGGTCTGTGCTGGGTGCGTGTGGGGTGTGTGTAAGCCAGCCCTCAGGGAATGGTTGGTGCTGGCAACAAGTACAACAGTAATCATCGGATCACACACAGAGATTCAATCATAATTGTGCTGCACCAAGGTAGGGGCACTAGATGTGAAATAACACACAAAAGATTCTATCGTAAAGGGTGCATGACTTGTGGTGCACTGAGGTAGGGGCAGCAGATCTGAAATCATACAAAAAGATTCTATCATATAGGGTCCATGAGTTGTGGTGCACTGAGGTAGGGGCAACAGAAGCATTCAGCGTGTGCGCAGCCTGCCATGATGCGTGGTGCGGGCGGGCTGTACTGGGAGCAATGTCTCTTGCCTACTGGACTGCGTCATCTGCAATCGCGAGTCGATCTGAATTGTGAGCCCTGCTGTCAACAGTGTAGATTGAAGGCAGTAGTCAGCGCACACATTGAAGAATGCTTTTTGTCACTTCCTCTTGACAAAATCCAAAGACATAGAGTACAATTCTCTCTGCAATTAATAAATCATGTCTCAATGTAAATTGTGAGCTCTGCTGACCGCAGTGTAGGTGTATGGAACAAAAGATGAAATATGTATGGAATACATTGTCGAAATGTGTAGGTTTCAGGGACATTATAGTTAGTTGTCTACTGGACTCTGAAATTAATGAATCAACACTCAATTTTAATTGAGAGCCCTGCTGACAGCAGTGGAGGCCGGAGGCAGGGGTCAGCAAGGGCCCACAGGTACGTGATGTTAACTTCAGCTGCTCAGAGTTAGTGGCACCTGATGCACTCAGCGTGTGCGCAGCCAGTGATGATGCATGGTCCGGGCAGGCCGACTCTATCTGATTTGTCAGCCCTGCTGACCGCAGTGTAGGCCGGAGGCAGTGGTCAGCAAGGGCCCACAAGCATGTGGCATTGATTTGAGATGCACAGCTAGCGATTATGCGTGGTCCGGCCGGGCCGCACTAGGCGTAATGTCTATTGCCTACTGGACTCTGCAATGAATGAATCAAGACTCAATTTGAGGTGTGAACCGTGCTGTACGCAGTGTAGGCCGGAGGCAGCGGACAGCAATGGCCCACAGCCACGTGACATTGAGTTCAGCTGAACAGTTAGTGGTACTAGAAGCATTCAGCGTGTGCGCAGCCTGCGATGATGCGTGGTCCGGGCTGGCTGCACTGGTAGCAATGTCTTTTGTCTAATGAATTCTGCCTTATTAAGGCTATGTGGCGATAACTTATGGTGCACAGTTAGTGGTACCTGAAGCACTCAGCATGTGCGCAGCCTGCGATGATGCTTGGTCTGGGCGGGCCGCACTGGGAGCAATGTCTCTTACCTACTGGAATGCGTCATCTGCAATTGTGAGTCGATCTGAATTGTGAGCCCTGCTGTCCGCAGTGTACATCGAAGGTAGTAGTCTGTACAGACATAACTCTGTGGTGCTGTGCCACTGGGTTCGCAGGGGGCCTGTGTCGAGGAGGCCCGCAGCCACGGCGGCGGCCTCGTGGCGGGATGAGGGCAGCCGCTCTGACAGTCGCATTGGCCTTCACAGAAGTGAACCACGCTCAGAGCCCCGGCCTATTTATTCACACTTCTACGCTCGAGTGGCGTACGTTGGACCAGCCCACTCCACTTCCGGTTCTGCTTACAGGGGGGGACGACACAGCTACATGACTGAGAGCTTCCCCACTGCCTAAGGTAACATGGTTGCGTGCACTGTCCACAACACTACAAGCACCAGCAGTCTATGTACACATGGAGAGGTCTGTGCTCTGCATAGTAAGGTCTGTCCAGCACATTACCGCTACACTTGGCATTGTGTGCATTGCTATTGATAGGTGACTTGCATCCTTCACACATACTTCGTTCCCACATCTACCAACATTCAGCTATTGTGTGGCTGAGGGGACATGCCATTTTGGGAAGGTTCGCTGTTCTGTTCTGCGCTGCCTCAGTGGTAGTAGTAGGGGGGTGGTCCAAGGGGGAAGTCCTTGGGATGGTGGCGGTGGGTGTTGTGGCCTTCTTGGGTGTCGGAGCTGCATGATCAGTAGTTCTATGACACGTGTTGGTCTTCAGATGTGGTTCTGGTCTGGGCTCCCTCTTACACTGTAGGTAGTCGTCCTGCTTTACACCAGCAAAAGGCAGATGTTAAATTCCTACTGCTAAAGCGGCTTATCACCTGTTTTTGGATCGCATCACAGATTTCGCTGGTCATTGACAATATCGGGAAGTGATGTTTTCGTATTTTTTTTCCACTGGTACGCCTATTCTGTATATCATTAGCGTTAGTTGTCGCTCTCATTGATGGCGATGTTTTTTGGTGCAATCTATCGCTGGAAAACTGGCGATAACGGCAGTTTTCACTAGGTTGAGAATGGGATGATAATTCTTTTGCTGCGGTAAATTGCCGATACCTCAGCAATAAGTTCTTGAGAATACACCCTATCGTTTTTTTTAATATTTTTTCATCCGGATTCCTGCACCCAGCCGCTTTAAAAAAAATATAGATATTTTTTGGCCCTGGGGCTTTTTGTGGGATCCCCAGAGCAGGCCTGGGGGTGAGGGTGTTTGTACCCTGCCCACTTTTCTTGTTTTTTCATCTTTTTTCTTGTGATTCGCATGTAGCTACAACAAAGTCCTTATAAAAACAAGGTCTCGTTTTAGAGTCACCCTATAACCCAACAGTTGGGACTTATTGCCGAGTTAACAGCAGTTTAGCGCAGCAAAAGTGGCGAAAGAATTATCACCCATTCTCAAGTTGGCGAACACTGCCACATAGCCCACAGGCTGACGGTACCAACACAGCGGGCAATCAACATCGTTACGCAGATAAAGCTGCTGGCTGTGCTGCACCTGTTGGCCTCTGGTATCTTTCAACTAACAACGGCGAGAGTCGGACGAGTCTTACAGCCAGCTCTATTAAATTTCCTCACACGTCTTGGATGCATGTCTACAAAAGCAACATAGGGCCCCTGCATCCGCACCACTCGCTTGTACCTATTCGTAGTATTCCTGCACAGCCAAACCCAACCTCAGCCGTTGTTTGACTCCTCTGTGCTCCCGATCCAAGATTGTAGTTACTGAAATGGGGGGGGTGCCTGGTCATGAAGTCTAGTAGTCAACAGTAGTGGAAATACAGTACTTTATTAGAAAAACATAAATTAACAATACAAAAACATCAAACAACGAGTGACATTGCCAACGGAGAACATCAACTTGTGGATCTAAATAACTTTAGATCGTCCTGGAAATCCCAAATCTCCATATTCAGAAACCTGTTGGATAAATAAAGACAATGGTCAAGCGTTAGTATGGTCACAAACGTAATATGGTACAATGTATTGTACTTGGACAAACCGGAATGCTTGCAGGTATGATCAATCCTGCACAATATGACCGTAACAGAAGCTTGTGTGGTCGTAACCTTCGTAGGAAAGAAAAGGAACATTACAACTACACGAACTTCTGTTATGGTCTCATTATGCAGGATTTATCACAACTGTTTGCATCAGGGTTTGTTTCAGCTTGATACACGCGCATGTTCACTTTACCTTCACTGCGCGGAAATAGCTGGAGACCAAGCAAGGGATGCATGCCATAGCAGCCTTCCTGCACATGTTGGGAGCAACTGACTGCACACATGTACTACTTGTGCCCCCTGCCAACACTGCACAAAATCACCGCAACAGAAACCACACGCATTCCAACAGTGTGCAGGCAAAACTGGACCACCGGGGCCTCTACACTAATGTTGTCGCAAACTTCTCAGGCAGTGTGCATGATTTCTACATCTTTCGCAAGCATCCCAGCCCTGGTCCACAGACCAGTCCGACGCCCAGCGATGACTGCCCGACCCTGTGCACCCAGACCTCAATGCTCACCTGCCGCCACCGGCGTTTCTCCAAGAGGGCCCACCACGTGCGGGAACAACCTCCTCAGCCATCGCTGGATTCTGCAGCACAGGCCCCCAGTGCATCCTGCTGCACCGCCCGAAGAGTCAAGTCTGTACAGCCAGCTGCCTTTGGCATACACGCGGTCCAGCCGAACTCACAAGTCAAATCGGGTCTTGATTGCCAGGATAGCATATCAAGGCCACGCATCATCGCAGGCTGTACACCCGCTCAGCTCTGGTGGCACTATTTCAGTACAGCTCAAGTCATCGCCATGTGATGGGAGGCCCGTATCGGCCAAAATGCCTTGGCTGCCATCAACTCTGTGCACCTCAAGTCATTGCGACGTTGCGGGAGGCCCGTGTCGGTCAAACTGCCTCGGCTGCCATCAACATAAGAAGCACATAGATACACCCAGATAGAGAGTCGAAATGGTGTTGAGGAAGTGCGCCCGGCACTTTTTATTGGTAGGGTCACATGTCCTGTGATTCCTCTGCTGCATGGGTGTGGTGTGGGTGTAAAGCAGCCATGAGGGAGTGACTGTGACATGCTGACAACTAGACCTGTGATCAGGAGATCACTACAGGGAAGACCTGGAACATGTAGCATTGTAGTTCCCTCCCTGTAAGCGTAAGCAGAGTGGGCTGGCTGAAACGCGTATCGTTCACGACTTTACCAATATGGCGGTTTGAATCCGCACACCCACGGAGATAGCTACACGATGGGTGCGCGACTCAAAAAAACAAATATATATATATATATATATTAACCCCTTCGATGAGAGTGATGGAGCGGTTCCATCATGCGCGTTGGTTGCGCTGTGCGCATGACGGAACCGCTCCATCATGGCCCCGCCCGCGCACGGAACCTTCAGTACGGCGCGGTAATCCATGCCGCGCTGAAGGGGTTAATATTTAAGAAAACAGAAGACATTCTATTATTTTAATAACCAACAAAAAAATTACAAAAACTATTTTTTAGATATTAAAGTTACAAAATATCACAAAAAAATCTAAATTACTGAAAAAAAGATAGGTTTAATGAACATTATAATTCAAAATTAGCATTTAAAAAACCTTTGAAATTCACTGAAAAAACCATAGGTTTCAGGCACGTTATAGTTAGAAATTAGCATTTAAAAAACCTTAGAAATTCACAGAAAAAACCATAGGTTTCAGGCACGTTATAGTTAGTTGGACATTTCACCCATACAAAACCAGAGAAATTCCCCCGTTATAGTTAGTTCAGCTAACTATAACTCGCGCCCCTGCAATACACTGCTGATGATGTCACATATTACATCATTCATGATATGGTCAGTGACATCACTGATGACATCACTGATTACATCTCAAATAACATCACTGATGATATCACTGATGACATCATCCACGTGAAAATCTGATGCACCTCCTCACACACTAATATAACCTTTGATACACCCACTGTAAAATACAGACCAACATTTTCGAAACAATCGACACACCAATACTAGTTACTACATACACACTCACTGATTCCTAGGTTTCCAAACATGTCCAGTCATTCACCCATACAATCATTCATACATGCAGTGACTCATCGATACAACACTATCATAAGCACTCATACACCTATACAGACACTCACACACCACCACTCATCCAGAGTTACCCACACACCTAGTCAGTCATGCAAATAATCAATCACAATTCCATTTACTGACCTATACAGTTATAAACACAGACCACATCACTTATTCAAACAGAAACTAATGCATACTTACTCTCTTCTACAATCACTCATCCATACAGCCACTCTCTCAATCACTGACTCTCATCTATAGTCATTTATATACTTCAACTTTCACATACACTGACTTTTACATATATAGTTACTTGGACATGTACCATTAAGACATCCATTCACTCACCAACACACCCATACACACACTTACCTACCCATACAGCTGTTTTCACATGCACTCTTGAACCCATACACTCAGTGAATCAACCACTCACACATCTATGCACAAACTCACCCACCCACCACCCACCCACACAAACACTCAAGCACCCATACAGATATTCACACAACCAATAAATAACCCATAAAGACACTCATGTAGCTACTCACCAAACCATGCAGCAGCTTACACAACAACAGACAGACTGATACAGACACTCACACAGTTTAGTCACTAACCCATGCATTCAGTAACACAATTAATCACTCACTTATACAGTCAGTCACACACCTATTGAATCCTCCACCCAGACACTTATACACCCACTCATTCTTCAATACCCTTGGCATATATATAATACATTTTCAAACTTTAAAGAAAAACACAGTCACTGGATGATGTCACCAGTGATGTCATCAGTGATACCATTTGAGATGTCATCAGTGATGTCACTGACCATGCCATGAATGATGTAATATGTGACGTGATCAGAAGTGTATTGCAGGGGCGCGAGTTATAGTTAGCTGAACTAACTATAACCAGGGAATTTCTCTGGTTTTGTACGAGTGAAATGTCCAACTAACTATAACGTGCCTGAAACCTATGTTTTTTTCTGTGAATATAATATATATATATATATATATATATATATATATATATATATATATATATATATACACAGTCTATTTGAGGTGTTACACACACATGCACACACCCACCCACCCACATATCTGTGTGTATATATATATCTAATATATCTAATACATATATATATATATATATATATATATATATATATATATATATATATATATATATATATATATACACACACACATATGTGTGTGTGTGTAACACTTACCTTAAATAGACTGCATGTGTGGTAAAGGCATCTCTGTGGTAAAAACAATTGTGTGGTAAAATTTGGGTGGTAAAGGCTTGTGTGATAATTGTCAGCGTTGTAATGTCATGCAACCATTTCAAATGTGTGTAATGTACAGAGGCACAGACTCGTTATCTCTTTCTCTGCCTGCGCACCAAAAGCCTCAAATGTGACCTTCAGTGTTATATTATGTATTAATTTCCGTTCATGTTGTTGCTCAGAAGAGGGCAGATTTCAAATGTCCACAATTGAAGGCTATTTACTTTGGCGGAACGAAAATGCTGGTTATGTTTAGAATGTGCTTTTGTTTTCTTTTGTGGAGCATAATAAAGGATTATTGAATAGAGGTAGAGTAAAAGTCATTATACCATGTGATGTGTTTCTATTTTACTATTGAATAGCTCAAAGTAACTTTGACATCATGTCACAGTGAGTGTATGGTTTCTCTGTCTAATAGCGTTTAAAAACTCTCCATTTGGGAAATGAGCCAAGATTTTCCCTTGCTCTCATTAGAGGCAGATTTCACATTGAGCTTTTATTATTTAGCAGCTAGATTTAATTTTTTACGGTTCCTTACCAGCCGCCTTAGAGAGATGACTCCACTTTAGTCTGTTAACTGATCTTTACTTGGAATATTTTTCATGTCCCCTCTCTTCTACCTTAATTGAGCAGCTCTAATGACAAATGCTCCTTTACTCTCAATTACTTTGTGCTAGACTGTAACTGGTTCTGGCTATTGATTAGATTAAGGTTTAGCTTCCACTGTCAATGCCGATTTACATTTATTTGCATTTTAAGTATTTGTAATTGATTTACTAACCATTACCACTTTGCCTTCTGTAATGACTTCTCAAATTTTAAATAAACCGCTAATAGTTTGTACTTAGAACTGCGTCTTGTGTGGATTTTCCAGTGTGGATTTTTTAAAAGTTATTTAGGTTTCTAGAAAGTTTTGCTTAGGGCTCTTGTTTTTAAAAACTCACACAGAGCCCTGCTCCATCAATTAGTCCTTTTAATGCTAAAAGTACAAACAATAATTAAGCTGTTCTTGGCTTAGAAGTGGACACATATCTGGTTGCTAAATACTGTTTGATAACCCATTAACAGTCCTTATTCAAATGGAAATATAGAGGCTTACTAATTTACAGGTGGTTAGTAGAGAGTATTGTTACACTTATATGTTCTGAAGCTTTAGAACATACTTAGGGCCCGATTACGATGTCGTTCAGAAACTCTGAAAAAATGGGTGGTTGGGTAAAACCTTACATCCTATGGCGGGCACCCCATGGTGCCTGCCACATTGTGCATGGTTAGGAAGAGAGGTACCTTGGGTACCCCCACAGGCTACATTCATATGTCTCCGGATGAAGGGGGGCCCGCAATGGGCCCCAAAGACTGATTCCGGAAGCCGTTTCATCTCAGGCAAACGGAATCGGAATGGCTGTCCGAATCGGTAATCGTAATCACTCGTCCAGAAACCGTGTCCATAGAGCTGTGCGAATCGGCTCTGGAAGTCTCGCGCTATCCATATGCGTTTCGGAACCGATTTGGACTGCTCGACCGGTTTCGAGGCATCGTAATCGGTCGATGGGAAATCTGTACGATTCGATCAGAAACAAGGGTTCCGAACCAGATTCTGCAATGTTGAATCCCTTCCAGAGCCTTTTCTAACGACTTTATAATCGGGCCCTTAATGTAGTATGATGTATTCCTCAAAAAAGGCTACAAGAGGGAATAAGTATAATACCAATATGGAAACGAATTAAGTACATACTAAGGATGATGAGACTCCCTGGAGGGGCAATATCCTTTAATATATTTTAGGTAAAGAAAGAATCAGGCTCAAGGTATAACTAAACATGTATCACCTGTAAGTAACTGAACTACGTGCCCCCAAGGGGAGCAACTGAGCTGCTAAAGAATGTTGTGATTGTTCCACCCTTGTTTCTACAGAGTTTCCCGGGCTGAACTCATCTGAACCTTGATAGTGCTACAGCCTCCGTGCCTGGGAGTAATCTGCTTGGTTGCCAGTGCAGTTTCAAACTTTTGACGCCACAAGACTGAGCTGATTGTTGCTCAGTGCTGTTCCCGACACCTGTGAGTGGGAACCACCGCTGTCATTAAGTACTTTGAGAGGCAGTGCATTATTTCAACATCTGCCTCGGAAGCATAACTCTTAGAGCAGACACTCTAATCAACAGTTTCACAAATTACGTGTGTGGCACTGCAAAGTGTACATTTATGCTTTATGCGGGCACTAGAGAACCCAGCTACTCACCCTATGGACTCCCACCTCACCCTTTAGTGACTAAACCTAAAGCTATACGGCAGAATGCATCAGTAATATTGTGATTTAAGGAATCACTTTTCATATTTATTTTAAACTTGTAATGTATTTAATATGTTTTATGCTATTAGTTTTATGATTCTTTTATGTTCACATGGTGACCAAATAAAGATTGTTGATCATGATGACTGAAACTATATTTTTTATGGGCATTTCTCTTTCTTTGGGCAGGGGTTATTTGGGCCAATGGCTTCTGCTGAACCTGAGTGTGACAGCTCCTTGGTCCAGCACGGCCCCTCTGCAAATCTGCCAAAGTGAGGACCAGACGTAATCAGAAGACAATGAATTTATAGATACAAGATTGTCACACTTGCAGTGGTTAAATATAAAAGCCTCCATGAGACTGTTGCACAAACTGAACTAGAAAGACCCAGATTCCATCTCTCATTAGCCTGATAGAGGGCACATAGAGTATGTGGACATACCAATAGGTCAAGTCAATAGGCAGACTTCTGTGTTAGTCTGAGCCACTGTGAAACTTTAACTGCAATTTGCCTGTCCATTGAAAGATAAGCAGTAGCATTGCCATCTTTCTCTGTGTAGTATTTCATTGCCTGGGTATAATCATGTACATTTTCTTAAATCAAGATAAAACACTGCATGAATATGTATTTATTCACTGAAGATAATTCTTAGAATGACTGATTTTCGAGTGTCTAGTCCTTATTATCTCAATGAGTAAGATTTGGACTGCTCTGCCTGCTATCCTGAGGGTCAGGTGCCAAATGGTGCACATGGTGCACAGTTTTGGGTGCAACAGTAGGAAGGCTCCAGGACAGAAAAGCTAAACATACTTAGTTGATACATTTGGGGGTCCTAGAACCTGTTTACCCGTTGGCCCCCAAACTGATTCAGATAATTGATGGCAAGTATTGTTGCTCACTTGATTACCATTCCAGTAAAGACAAGTAGCAAATAATAAATGCTGGCTTTTGAAACTCAACAGGCACAGAAAAACAGCAGATAACAGATGGGAAGAAATATTGAAACCCCGCCTCTCGATAAACTGAAGAGGGTTTATTAGTATAGGAGTCGAATGGTAAGAAATCATTATAAATCTAATGGTGGCTTAATGGTAGAAAAGTCCTCCCCTAAAAGGAAAAGCATCTGAAAAGCTGAGGGGCGGTTGATAGAAACTCCAAAGGCAAGACTAATGTGGATACAGACTTTCAGAATCCTGTACAACAGGTTTCCCTTAGAGAATCCCTCAAAGCATTTCCTAGATTGTTCCCTAGACCTTCCCACAAACAGCCTTCAAAAACCATTTCCAATGTTGCCTTGTCCCCTGTTCCAGGGATCACCCCTTAAATAGGCTGGGTTTCGTTGACACTCTGAAACTACAACTAGCACTAAGAAATGTATTCTTGAGAAGGAGATGAAGGCTAGGTGATTGAGAGGGAGAAGATTAGGTTAACCCACAAGGAAGAGACGGAGAGGCAAGTGGTTAAGCAGGAAAAGAAAACACATGAAGAGAGAAAAATTAATAGGAAAAATAAAGCGAAGGGAAATTGGAGAGGGGGGAGTGATCTCTCTTTCAAATCCAAAACCTACCCAGCTTGGCTCCAAAGGAGAATGTGCCATGTGTCTACCAGGCACATATATTTTGGGGTCTCGTGCAAGGCTCAAGGATTAAATGGGAAGTCAGGACAGTTGACTCCGCTGAATTTGCTTCCCATCAGGGAAGCAAGATCATTTGAAGGATACCTGAGGACGATAATTTATTCTGTGAGTGCAAGAAAGAAACCTATGATTACATAGTTTGGGCAGAAGCTAGACCAGCATCTTCAGAGAGCATGGTTAAGATCCCATTTGAAAAATATATCCATGATGTATTACATACATGAATAGGTGAAAGGGATTGAAGAGAAGGATTGCCAGATTTTTAAACAGGTGATGGTGGTTGAGTGGCTCTTAGAGGAGTGCTCTACAGTGCTCATATAATACATGTCTAATTTATAAGAAAGGGATGTTGCATTTACTGACTTGTGGTTAGCAAACTAAATTAACAAAGGGGGTGGAGTAGCATAGACCCATGCAGAATGAGGAGAAGAATTCCCAACACAATGTCTCCATAGCAAAAAGTGATTCCCATGGATCCTGGCTGGGACAGAACACTGAAGGGGACTGTGTTCCTAACCAGACCAGAGAGAGAATAGAGAGAAGGAAGTTTAATTCACATCCAAGCTTTTAAAATGTTTTGAGTGCCAATGAGATCCCAAATCCATCCCTTTGGTGCAAACCACCTTAAAAGCTTACACAGATTTGGTCTGGAGAATCACAATTGCAGCAGCACAAATGTCAACCATAGATGGTGAAATACTGTTATTTGGTTTGTCTATTGGAGCCTGATTCTAGTAACCCCCTGTACAATGACTTCATTCCACAACACTTCATCCTCATTTAGTATCAGCCCATTCTACTCAGCAGCGCACTACCTCTCTTCAAGTCCCTCCTTTACTGCACCTTTTACCCCTTCCTTTCATCCAACCCTCGATTTCGTTCAAACCCCTTCTTCCTCCTCCTTATTACCCATCTACACTTATCTCCACCAGCCTCCCTCCCCATTCCTTTCCTCTGTCCTAATATCTAACATTCATATCCACACAACGTTCACTATTCAGCAGTTCTGTGACACAGCTCTTCCCTAACCATATTCCTTTCCCATACCCACTATCTCCACCTCCTAATTTTATCACTCTGCATCAACAGCCACTCCTTCCCCAAACCTCTCTTCTTCCTTCCTACATCTCAATGCCTCGCCAGTAGCTCACCAGATAGATGCATAACTGAACACTGCTACAAAAAGAAAATAAGAGAAACATGGACACAGGTAGGAGGAAACACAGAAACCTTAGCAGGAAGATAGACACAGTAAAAAGGAGACTGAGACACAGTGAGAGGGAGCCTTAGATATATCTTGATCCAAGCCAAACCCTTCAATCTAAACTAATACTATTGCTGACCATTCTATCCTACAAGAAGGTGCACATAATTATGGAACTCTTTCTGCAGAAAGAAGATGCATAAGGATCAGTTCTAAATCGGGAAGGTAATATTTATCCTGCAGTAGTACATAAAGAGGAATGTGAATATTTGCCTATTGCTCTGGAGGAATTGAAAGGTAAGGAAGGATTGGGCTTCCATATTTCCCTTTCCCCCCATCAATCGCACACTGGGGCACTTATTTATAGACCGCCGGGGCATGCAGGACCCTTCCCTAGATCTTTGGGAAATGTACCTGCTCCTTGGGCCATAAGATTCTCTCATTTTAAGGTGCTGGGAGACTTTAACCTGCAAATGGATGAAACACTTGACAATGAGGTGGCCACACTATCAGATACAATGTCTTCCTCAGAACTCAACCAACATGTGTTCAGCCGACACACCGTGCAGGTCATATTGCACTTTGCCTCAGATCGGTAGTACATTGGTCGGTTCCCACAAGTTATAGCGGGCCGCCATTTTGGTTAGCGGGCTAGTTGTTTAGCCCAATTGCATAAATCGGCACGCTGATGCGACCGTGCAACACTGCCTTTCCCTGACTCACAGCTGGGTTATAGCTCTACAGGGAATCTTTTTTCTAAATTGTTTTATTCATTTTTAAAACGTGTGTACTGCTGTGATTAATTGGATTCAATCATACCTGTGAATTTGTGAAAATAACTGTACCTTTTCTCAATTGCACGATGCACTTTGCCTCAGATTGGTAGTACATTGGTCGGTCCCCGCAAGTTAGAGCGGGGCTACCATTTTGGTTAGCGGGCTAGTTGTTTAGCCCAATTGCATAAATGGGCACACTGATGCGACTGCGCAGTGGGCGTGTGTAGCAGGCGCTCCACTGGCACGCCAAAGGCAAGCCCGTCCGGGCCCGTCTGTGCTCTGATCGCACTCAGGGCCAGCCCCCCTGCCTCTTCTAAGCCAAACATCCTGACCCTCCTAAAGTACTCCAGGAGTGAGCTACTCGCTATGAATTCCAAAGGTAAGGACACTGCATGTTTGTTTCTAACTTTTTAAGCAATTCCTAGTAGAACTTTCCCCACCTGCTCTAATTGTAAAACGTCTGTTCCCAAAATCCTATGTCAAGCAGTTAAGCCCAATAAACCAAAAAACATGGGCAATCACAGAGCAGCCTCAAATAAACTCACTACAATGTTTATTGTTAAACGCCATATCATTGGTAAAACACAGCACAGAGTGTGCAATAATCATGGAGGATCACTATATAACAATTGGGTTTTTTACTGAGTCCTGGTCTGATGATGCCTCAGGACCAGATCTTGTTAAAGCCACCCCACCTGGTTTTCTCTGTCACACACAGGATAGGCCTCTTAGGATGGGGGCGGGGGTGCTGGCAGTAATCTACCATAATTCATTACATGCTGCCTTTCAGACACATTTCAATTCGGCTTGTGAAGCACTTTCATTTAGTATTTACCCCCCCCCCCCCGCCATCACTCCTTTAAGGGCATCCTACTGTACAGACCCCCAGAGAAACACATTTCTAGCTTCAGTTGGAACCTTGTTAGGGGATGGGCTTTGCTCTGATTCATTCACTATACTTGGGGATTTTAGTTTTCACCTGGAAGCATCTACTGACCCCAGTACTACCGCCCTTGTCGATGTGATGAGTAGCGTTGATTTAAGGCAACATGTAGTAGGTCCCACTCATGTTGCAGGGCACACCCTGGATTGGATTTTCTCCAACCATCCACAGTTAATCTATTCCGGGTTGTTGCCACTTGCATGAACACATCACACTGCAATTCAGTTTGAGTTGGCCCTTCCTGACGGACACCATAGTACCGGGATCTCTAAGAGTCAGATAGACCTAAGAGCATAGAATAAAATGAAGGGCACAGAATTAGAAGACTTTCTTACGTCAACTGCTTGCTCACTGCCTACAGAGGCGGAGGAGGCTACCATTCGCTATACAGAGTGGATAGAGACAGCTTGTAAAAAATGTGCCCCTGTGAAAACTCGGCTTCCTAAACGTTCTCAACCAGTAGCTCCCTGGTACTCTGATGAACTAAGGAATCAAAAACTTGCCTGTAAGCATCTAGAACATAACTGGAGAAGAGAATATAATGAAGCAGAAAAGAACTTTATAAACAAATGGCTCTTATTAAATACTAAAAGTTGCATTCTTCGTGAACCAAATCAAACTGGCTAAATCGTCAACCAAAGAATTTTTCAGGACTGTAGCCTGATTGGCCACTCCCCGCCCACCTAAAGTTCAGAGCAGTCATGAGCTGTGCGAGGAAATCACCACATTCTTCTTACAGAAGGTGGAGGTTATTTTCTCGTCTTTTAGATTCTCCCCGGTGGAAGGAACAGATGCTCTAACCATGGATGCCAAATAGCCATAGCAACTGACCTACCGCCTATTCTGGACAAGTTCTCCCCACTCGCCACGAAAGATACTTTAAACCTCCTTGCCTCTATAAGATCAGGCTCTCCCTACGACCCCTGTCCAGTCTCTGTGAATAAACGTGCCCTTGAACCTATTGCCATTTCACTTACTTCCTTATTTAATGCCATGTTTGTGTCAGGGCACTATCTGAGAACATGGAAGATAGCATCAATTCTTCAATTATTTAAAAAAAAAAACGGAATCCTAAGAATCCCAATAACATCCGGCCAATTTTTCACCTTCCACTCCCAGCAAAATTGGTAGAGAATACCATGAATATACAGCTTATTGCCTTCCTCCAGACAAATAATATTTTAGATCCCACCCAGTATGGGTTTAGGGAAGGACACAGCACAGAGTCTGCCCTTATAAATTCTACTGAAGAAATAAGGGTAACCCTGGATCAGGGAGGAAATGCAGCACTAATTATCCTGAACCTTTCTGCGACCTTTGATACTGTCCACCATGATCTTTTGATGGACCGCTTTTCGTCCTGTGGGGTTCAAGGTGCAGCCTGGAAGCTGCTGAAATCCTTTCCGATTGAAAGAACTCAAATTGTGGCCTTGGACAATTTCTGATCTAAACCTTTTTCTTTACCTTGTGGAGTGCCCCAAGGGTCTTCCCTCAGTCCTACACTTTCTAACATTTATGTGTCTCCCCTGGTGGACCTGATTAGATCCTTCGGGTTTCAGCTCACTTCTTATGCGGATGACATGTAAATTGTGCTGTCTCTGCTGCCGGGGCAGGAGTCAGAGAAGGGTAAGAGGTTCCATGACTGTATGAACTCAGTCAAGATGTGGATGACCCAGAACTGCCTGAAGTTACATTTGGGTAAGACTGGGGTCATTATGTTTGGAACTAATGGCAATTTTTGGACCCCAGACTGGTGGCCGGAAGAACTAGGCACAATCCCAAAACCTACTAGGAAAGTTTAAAAAATCTGGGAGTTATAGTTGATGATAAACTCACTTTCGGGGACCAGATTGCATCTGCCAGCTTCCACCTCCTTAAAATAATCAAGAAAATAATTCCTTTTCTGCCGGAGGACTGTCAGTGCGTAGTTATAACATCCCTCATTCTATCAAGGGTGGACTACTGCAATAGCCTTTACTTGAATATTCAAAAGCAACATCTGAACAAACTCCAACTTCTGCAAAATGCAGCAGATAGACTGCTTACCGGCACACCAAAATTCATATCTGTCACCAAGGAAATCAAAGGGCTGCACTGGCTTCCAGTTAGACAAGCATTTGCAATGCAATAGGTCTCGCATTATTAAAGATTGAGCTATTGGTGTTGCATTATTTAGCAATGCCAATAGCTCAAACTTTAATAATGCGAGACCTATTGCATTGCAAATGCTTGTTTTACTGGAGTGTGGATTTCTCTTTCAAGAAGCCTTTTTATTGGTAATTGTACATTTTATCACTCACCGGATAGGACGAGATGTGGTTTAAAGCAAATATATATTTTTTTTATTGGCGTGTGGGGTTCTCTTTCAAGAAGCTTTTTTTGGTAATTGTGCATTTTATCACTCAATGGGCGGGACGAGATGCAGTTTAAGGACAACTTTACAGAAAGGGAGACAGGTGGAATTACTATCTCATAGAAATGTGGAGGCCCGTCTTTTCGCATCTCTTGCACGGACTTCTGGTGCTTCTGTGCCTGAGCACTATAGGGGCCAAAGGTCGAAGTTATGTCAGGCCTGCTTGAGACTTGCACCATTCAACACTCCCCTGCTCCTCACAACCAACCATGGCCACAGCTATGAACATCAGCAGGAATCATGCACAGACTTAAAGCTGTGGGTGTGAGTACCTGTCTGTGTATTGACAACCTACAGGCACCTCGACCCGATTATACAAGCGCCGGGCCAGGAGCGCAATAAACAGCCCTCTCTGGAGAATTACTTTATGGAAGCATAACAGACAGACGAGGACAGAGAAAACGTGGAGGAAAGAAAAAAGGCGATGAAGTTTGCAAAGTCGAATTAAAAAGATGGCAAAAGGAATATGAAAGATCAACGAGGAAGGAAATAGGAGAAGAGTAACCGACAATTGAATGTGTCACGGCTGCAATATACAGTACGTTTTCTCTTGGAGAATTATCAAAAATGAGTCTTTCTAGCAAGTTATTCCACCCATACCGTCTTTTAAAAATAAACTGTCACAAGTATTTCAAAGATAGTTACACAGACGTTTTCCAACCTATACAGCTCTGCGACGATCTACCAGGGAAATTCCTCCTTCTCCTAAAAACAAGCCCGCGAGTGGTGCGCACGTGCGCCACAGCGAGCGATTAGTTTTCAATTATCGTGCCCGTGTCTGGTCACGATAATTGAAAACAGATGTCAGACGTGCGGGTAACAGACACCAATAGGCCATGGGTGGAGCAACGCGACCGCCTTTGGCCTATTGCGTGCTATCTTTCTGAAAAATACGACCGCAAACGCCAATACCGTGGACCAAAAGGAATCGCACACGCACAAGCGTGTGCGATTCCAGTCTCCGTTTTGGAACCCTCCACAAAAGGACTCTCGCTGCACGAGCAGTGCTATGCACTGCATTGCTAGGCGCAAGACCTTAAAAGGGGTGCTGTTTAAATCCTTGTGCACTGTTTTTAAAGCCCAGCAAGGAACAGGGCCAGAATATCTGAAACATCGATTTCAATGGTACATTCCTAAAAGTGCCCTTCACACTTTAGGAGCGAAGAGGCTGTTAGTACCCTCTTTTAAAAAAGTCAACTGTGGAGGGAGAAGCATCGTCACCTGTGCTGCAAGGGCCTGGAACAACCTCCCTCTCCATATTAGAAATGCCACAGATCTAATGGCATTTAGGAAAGGATTGAAAACATGGCTTTTCAGTATATAGGTTTCCCATCCCATCCCCTGTTCAGTGGGTAGTAGCTAGCGCCAGGGCACCCTCGGGTAACTACTGCGCTTTAGAAATATAAGGGAAGCTCAACTCGCAGCCTTGATCACTTACCTGCTGGAAAGGGAAGTTGCTGGTGTCCTGCCCTGCTGACCGTGAGCCCAGCTGTTGTTCCGCTGCGTGTATCCCTGCCGCTGCCGCCCCATTACATCGCGGCTCTGGTGCAGGGAGACTACAGCTCCCAGGTGCCCTAGCGCACCTCGACGTCATCCAAGCGCCCGGAGGCGCTCAAAAGAACGCTGCCCCCTCGGTGGAGCGGGAAGCTCAACTTGCAGCCTTGATCACTTACCTGCTGGAAAGGGAAGTTGCTGGTCTCCTGCCCTGCTGACCGTGAGCCCAGCTGTTGTTCCGCTGCTTGTATCCCTGCCGCTGCCGCCCCATTACATCGCGGCTCTGGTGCGGGGAGACTACAGCTCCCAGGTGCCCTAGCGCACCTCGACGTCATCCAAGCACCCGGAGGCGCTCAAAAGAACGCTGCCCCCTTGGTGGAGCGGGAAGCTCAACTCGCAGCCTTGATCACTTACCTGCTGGAAAGGGAAGTTGCTGGTGTCCTGCCCTGCTGACCGTGAGCCCAGCTGTTGTTCCGCTGCGTGTATCCCTGCCGCTGCCGCCCCATTACATCGCGGCTCTGGTGCGGGGAGACTACAGCTCCCAGGTGCCCTAGCGCACCTCGACGTCATCCAAGCGCCCGGAGGCGCTCAAAAGAACGCTGCCCCCTCCGCGACGCGGGATGCGCGCGGGCGGGCGCCGGGCTATGCCCGGGCAAAGGGCGGGCCCTCTGTAGCCCTCAGGAGCCGAAGGAGGCCGGGCCGGGCCTACCCTTTTGACTTTGGTCAGTACTGTTGTAGCTTTATTTGTGCTGTTATTGTTAGCGGTCTGTTATTAGTTCAATCTCCTTGTGCTTTAATATATTGACGCTTTTTAGTATTTCTAATTTGATTGTTGGGGTTGGGGTATTCATTGTATCACCATGACTAACTATTCTAACAAGGGTACCCTTGATAGTTATCTACTGAAAACTAACTTAGGGTCAGATCGAGAAGCCACTCTTACAGAATTAAGGGTCAGGCGGCGCAACTCGATAGAGCATATTAAAAACATGTCTTTAAATACAACCTCCCCTCATGAAGTAACTCCTTCAGACAAGAGTGCCCCTCCCCATCAAGAAATTTTAACTCTCCAGGATAATAACGATTCCCTAATCTCCCCTGGTAACCCAAACATGGTTGTTTTATCTAACCATTCGCCTTTACCTATTTTATCCCCTCCCATTGACATAACTAGTGAATCACTTATATCGAGTCATACATTACTGCAAATCACGGAGCCTTTATCTCAGAATGTTATCCCCCCTAGGACACCAAAATCATCACACCCGTTGCCCAGGAAAAGGAGGAAGATAGACACCGTGCTATGCAAAAGTAAAAACAAATTCAATAATAATTCGATATTGGCTCATACTGATGCAGGCTCTACTCCCTGTCTTGACAGTACGCCTCTTCCTGGTACCTCTGTATCCTGCTCTGTAAACGACATTACTATTGCGGATCTAATGGGCAGTTTAGATCAATTATTTAAATCTCATATGCTACCCATTGTCGACAGTTTAAAAACTATTGAAAAAAGGTTGGAGAGAGTAGAATCTCTGATGGGTGCCAAATGGGATACATTTAAGAATCCTATGAAGCCAGCAATGGAGATTTCCACTACTTCAGCATCTGTCGTACCACCTTCCACTTTACCATTATCACAGGAGTTAGCCCCTCAAGTTGACCGTAGTACAAATAATGAAACTAATAACTACGTTGGAAGAATTACCATCCCAAAGCCAATTCATTTAAATAGGGTCTGTGATTCCCGGGAGGGTAATATCCCATCACAAGGGGGTTCAATGCCTGTCAGTAAAAGCTGTAATTTGATTCCCATGGTTAAGACGCGAGGGCCTTTTTCTATCGACCTTCCACCGGAAGCTGTCCCTCTTGTAGTGGTGCTTGCGGGTGTTCCCACTCTTAAGGACGGAACCATAGAACGATATACACAACTAAAAAACAAGGTTATCCATTGGTTAGGTCAAAATCGCC
The DNA here is from genome assembly GCF_964204655.1 of Triturus cristatus. Lineage (NCBI taxonomy): Eukaryota > Metazoa > Chordata > Amphibia > Caudata > Salamandridae > Triturus > Triturus cristatus. The sequence goes on from NC_140590.1 coordinate 850,791,413, forward strand.
CTCTTCCCTCGTATGTCAATGGGGAAATTTTACATGTTAGGCGACTACCTTGGTTGGGTAAAACACCAAAAAATATTAATGGGGACATTATCATAATTAATTTTAGGGACTCCAGAGCTGTTAGCCATATTTTAAATTGGCACATGAAGAATAGGAGGTCTTCCATTACCACTTGGGAACTAACCCATTTTTTTCCTAGATCTAGGCCAGGTCCCATCTCCAACCCTGGGGTTCCATTTTGTATACAACCTAACTCTTTGATCCCGTTGAGTAATCGATATGAGGTGTTAGATAATCTTGAAGATGTAGATTGACTTGAAAACAACAAGGTTATGATACCGAGTCCCGTTGAGCCACTATCTGATACATTACTTTTCTGCAATGAGCCAAGATACCTACCTTTGAAAGCAGGTACAGATATCTGTCCTAATGATCACACTGTTTCTGATCCTCTACTTTCAGTTAATAGCCCGACCAATTTTCAGGGAACTATGGGGAACTTATTCTCCTGGAATATTGCTGGGCTGACCTCCAAACTGGAATCTGTGGAGTGGACATCTTTTGTCAATAAATTCGACCTATGCATATTCCAGGAGACCTGGACATGTGCACCCTGTTTTGTCCAGGGTTACCTAAACTATTATGTACCCGCTTCAAAGGGCCCAAGGGGTAGACCCATGGGTGGCTTAACAATATGGGTTCGCCAGAGTTTAAAGATGGTCATCAAAGTTGTTGATACTAAAAACCATGATATCCAACTGATCAGATTGGTTTTAGATAAATTAGGTTGCTTAGATATATACAATGTTTACGTTCGGAGTAATAGGGGAGGGAGGTCCGAGGTTTAAGTTGCCCTGGATAGTCTTCCTGAAATTCATTCCCCGAACAACAAAATTGTCATCGCAGGCGACCTTAACAGAACATTTGAACCCCTAATTAGTGAAGATGATTTATTTGGTGATGAGGAAGATCGACAATGGGGTGTCCCTAAACTAGAACTCCCTCCGGTTGTGCGCTGGACTGCTGATGTTATTGGGCTAAACACCCTATGTTTTGAAAAGGGTCTAAGAGCTCTAAATGGCAGGACTAGTGGTGATAGGAATGGGGCAAGTACATTTGATTTTAATTGACATGTTTTTATTAGGGTTTTTTCATGTAATGCATTACAAGTAATAATCATCATTATTATCGTAAGTTATTGTACTACGGCACAACATAACATTAGGGATCTATAAGGAAGTTAGTGTGTGTGTGTGCTGTAGTCCGTCAGTGGCTAAGATCTCCCGTGGTGTCTTGAGAGACTCGTCTTCCCAGTGGTCGGCTCCATCTGGCCCCCATGTATGTCGTCCTGGTCGTGTCTACATTTTCGGCCTCGACGGAATGGCCGACATAACAGTAGAATTGATTATGTGTTATGTAGTTTAAAATTATGGCCTATGATTTGTGACATGGAGGTTGTAGTAAGGATCGAGAGTGATCACAACCCCCTGTGCGCAACCCACAAATGGTGGTCCCATACTACCCCCCCTTTAGGCTCTTCTGTGACTGTCCCTCCTCAGATTATCCCCACAAATGATATGCGGAGACTAAAATGGGAAAGTGTAGCAACTAATCACCAGGCTATTGTTGATATCAATGGTCAGGTCGATATAGTAATATTAGCTATAGAACAGTCCAACGCTCTTGGCATTGGCTTAGACAAGGTTGAGGAGTTGCATAATTCTCTCTTTTGTACAATTAAAAAGTATTTCCTCAAACCTTTGAAAAACAAAGGTAATAGAGCCTTTAAGCCTGCTAAGTGGTATAATGAGCAGTGTAGGGATGCACGATTAGCCCTAAGCAAAGCTATTAAGGGGGGGCAATCTGTGCTAATCCAAGCTGCCAGGAAGAACTATAAAATTAGTATATCTAAGGCTAAAAAAGCTTGGGACGAACAGCACTGGTCCGAGTTAAAGGCAGCTAGTGATAGCAGGGATTCCCGGTTATTCTGGCACATCGTTAGGTGGGGAAAATCGGGTTTTCCCGAGCCCCATCATAACAATGTGCCTGAGGAAGAATGGATAAAATTCTTCAAAAACCAGTATGCTGCACCTAACAATGATAACTTGGCCCAGGAAACTAGTGTAGATCTCCCCAAAGCAAACCCCTTTGGAATAGCCGAAATTTTGCTGGCCTTGAATACGGTTGCTCGTGGGCGTGCCCCCGGTCTGGATGGTGTGCCAGCTGATCTATTTATAAACGATAAAGAGCGCTGGAGTCAGTATATCCACCTTCTTATTAATGCTATTGCTTTGGGTGCTGCAGTACCAAAGTCTTGGCAGGGTGCAGTAATCATTCCTGTCTTTAAGAAAGGTGATCGATCCTTGCCGGGTAATTATAGGCCAATAAGTCTTATAGACACCATTCAAAAGGTTGCGGGACGTGTAATCGTCAATAGGCTCCTGGATTGGGTGGAAGAGATTAATGCTCTTTCACCATTTCAGGTTGGCTTTCGACGATCTACAAGTACGGTGGATCAGGTTTTCCGCTTTACGTTGTTACAATGGAAGACGGTTGTGCTGGGTAAAGGAAGGCTGTATGCGGCCTTTGTTGACCTACGGGCCGCTTTCGACCTTGTCCCCCGATCCAAGTTGTGGTCAGTTCTTAAGAAGCAGGGTCTCCCTAGCGACCTATTATCTTTAATAATGAGGCTACACGAATCCAACTACGCTAGAATTCAGTGGGGGGGATTAGGTTCGGTAACCTCGGACTTCCCTGTTGAGAGGGGAGTCCGCCAGGGATGTTCGATGGCTCCCGTTCTTTTCACCTTATATATTAATGATGTTGTTGCGCGCATGACTTCTGCACAAGTAGACGCACCTTTTTTAGCTGGGATTAAAACCCCTATTTTAATGTTTGCAGATGACACGCTCATCCTATCTAAAACTCCAAGTGGATTACAGTCTGCCTTGTCTATTTTCGACCATTTCTGTGGGGAGTATGGTCTAGAGGTTAATACTGCCAAAACAAAGCTTATGACTTTTAATCCCCACCGTAGCTTTAAATCTAAAATCATTTTAAATGACCGTCCGCTAGAAGTAGTGAATACCTTTACATATCTGGGCATGCACATATCTAGCAAGAAGAGTTGGCGGCATCATATTGACATTGCTACGTTGAGACACAGGCAACTGGCTGGTGCTATTTGCATAGAGCACAGAAAATCATTAACCAAACCTGTAAAACCTGCCTTACAGGTTTACGAAGCAAAAGCTCTAGGCTCTGCTCTTTACGGTGCTGAGCTCTGGGGCTTTGAGAAGGTTGCTGCTCTTCAATCCTCAGAGAACAAATTTCTTAGGACAATAACAGGTGTTCCTAAAAGCACCCCACTGTTGCCTCTTAAATATGACCTGGGTAGAAAAGCAGTCTCAGATTTGGTCCAACTTCGTCCGATCCTATATTGGCGTAGGTTATGGACGACTCCTGTGCTTTCCCACTATGCAGCGGGTTTCTTAGATATTATACGATCCGATGTGTCCCACAAAATAGGATGGGTAAAATCATTGAGGACATCCTTGGTTGAGCTTGGTATGAGCACACTTTGGGACGATCCGGCGAGAGCCATTTTTCCATCTAAAAGCACTCTTAAGACCATCTATTGGGAGATGGTTGCCCACCGGTGTTGGAGCAACCCGGGTGTTGGCTCTATGACCGGAGAGTTCCTAGTGGCCAAGATGTATCCCTGTCTAGAACCATACTGGGACATCATAACAAAGCCCAGAGAAAGGAAGCTCCTTTTCCAATTGAGAGCAGGTGCTCCCCCCCTCAAATTTTTGTCATCTAAGTGGGTAGAGGGATCCTGTGATAGATGTCCTGCTTGTGGTACTAGTAAAGAAACCATTGGTCATTTTTTATTTGTTTGCAAGTTTTACGCGACCCCACGGCGTATCTGGCTATCCCCAATGTGTAAAAACCTGGGAACAGCCAGTGGTACCGTGGCCCTGCGTATCATTTGCACCAGCACTTTGCCTTGGATTTCAGTAGCCACTGCTAAATATCTAGGATGGGCGTGGATGATTAGACAGAGATTGCTAGTTATTTGACTATTCTCTTGTTTTGGAAGAGACTGCTAGTCCTTCGACTATTCTCTCCCATGCTATTTTTTTTTTTTTTTCTGCATTCAAAATTTTTATACCTTGGTTTTTAATCTATTTTATCTAATCATTTACCTTTTTAAAAGACCTTCTACCGCTAATAGTACAGTATGTCTTATACATGATATAATTAAGTCAGTAATTTGTAGAAGTATGCTTTCTATCTGTTGTCTTGATTGTAATTTAATTGTATTTTAATCCATTGTATGTAATTGTTAATGTAACTGTATTTTGCTTTTATGAATGAAATTCGAATAAAGCATACTTTGACTGACTGACATAAATAACATAACATAACATATACTGGACCAATTTTTTTCCTATCTCAAGATGCTTTCAGGGGATTCTTTGCCATTGGTCGGAGTGGATCATTACCTGGTCAAGTTTATCTGGCCAAAACTAGCAAAAGCACCATGTAAATTCAATAAAGTCCCATCTGTGGCAAGAGCATTTCACAAAATTCAACCTTTGGATTTTATTCGCTCTTTAGAAGAAAACACCCTCTATTTTCCGGAGTAGTAGAAGTAGATGCCAACCGGCTGGATGACTGGATCCACAATACAATATAACTGGCACCAGTGTCCTTACATACAGCTTGCAGAACTAAGCCACCTGCCCCTTGGTTTGAAAATAGCCTTTTCAATGAGAAGAAACATTGTAAAATTCTAGAAAGGCAATGGCGAAAAATGTGAATAATACTTATAAAGACATCTACAAGGCAGCGTTAAAAAGTATCATGAAGAGGTAAGATTAGCAAAGAAAGCTTATTATGGGGCAAGGATAAAGGAGTCAGGCAACAAGTCTAGGGAAATCTTCAGAATAGTCAAAACCTTCATGATTCAGGAGGCCTCTACTAGAGTCCCCCAGCCTTCAGCAAAATGGCTAGGGACATTATATTTTAACAATTCAAGTGAGCCTTTTCTCAGGCTTGCACATGGGGTCGTGCACAAGGCTGTGTGCGGCATGGGGTAGGCATCATTGGGGGGTTGGCTTCAGGGCCTGGCCACAGGCAAGATCCTGCAGCCAACCCACCACAACACACGGTTTAAGGACATCCACGGAGGCGGTTGAATAAACGTATGGTAATTAAATATTACTTTAAGTTAAAAAAAAGCCTAGGATTTCACTGAAAAAAACAAAGGTTACAGGGACATTATAGTTAGGAAATAGCATAAAAAAACATAGAAATTCACAAGAAAAAAACAATGGTTACAGAGACATTACAGTTAATAGAATTTTTAAAAACTTAGAAATTTACAAAAAAAAGTTTAAAGGGATGTTATAGTTAGGTTCAGATTTTAGACACACAAAACCATAGAAATTCAGCAGATACAGTTAGAATTATCTCAAGTAAAGATAACTTGTGCCCAAAGGTAACTATAACTCACGCCCTTGCCATGCACTGCTAATTGCCCCACATATTGCATCACTCATGAAATCTTCTATGACATAATTGATAATATCACAGCAACAAATTATTGATGAGAAAGCTGTGCATGGCAAGGGCACGAGTTATAGTTACCATAGGGCAAAAGTTATAGTTAGTTAATTTAACCCTGACAATAACTGCTGAATTTCTATGGTTTTGTATGTGAAAAATCTAAACCTAACTATAATGCTACTGTACCCTTTGGTTTTATAGTGAATAGATAGATAGATAGATAGATAGGTAGACAGACAGACAGACAGACAGACAGATAGATAGATAGATAGATAGATAGATAGATAGATAGATAGATAGATAGATAGATAGATAGATAGATAGATAGATAGATAGATAGATAGATAGATAGATAGATAGATAGATAGATAGATAGATAGATAGATAGATAGATAGATAGATAGATAGATAGATAGATAGATAGATAGATAGATAGATAGATAGATAGATAGATAGATAGATAGATAGATAGTTGCCACAGGGTAGCTATAATTAGGTCAGCTGTTCCACAGGATTAGTTTTTTGTGTTGCTAATAACTTTTGACCCGTTTGATGAATCTCCATAAAACTTTCAAAAAAGGTGCTACTTTGTAATTAATTTGCACATGGAAAGTTTTGGGATGATCCATTTAGCCGGAGCCAATAAAAAAGGGGGACACAAAACACAAAATACTGATGTATTTTCCATAGTCTTCTTTAACTAGGACTACAGCAATAAAAGCTGAATGGAACTACATCAGATTTTGCAGGTAGCTAGATCATGGTCCACAAATTGGACTTTTTGTGATTTGGGGTAAATCTGTTCAGAATTTTTTGAGAAGTTAAGTTTAAACAATAATAGTATCTCAGGACGCTTGGGTCTGAGAGAGGCTTGAGAGACTCTCATGGGAGCTTCAGTTTAAAAATAGAGGTTTATGATTGACCCAGGAAGATTTATTTCCCTTGGGCCAACTCACTCCCCTGGGACTGAGCACTCTGATTGGCTACTAGCAACATCAGAAAAATGTTGCTTCCAACCTTTACAGGACTCTGCGAATTAGTCCCCTGTCCTGAAGTAAAAAAGTCTACCCCTGGGGCTGTTTTCGACAAAGGGAGGGCCATGTGCCCCCCCTTCTGAAGTCATTAAAGGCTTTGGAGAGCCCACCCTCTGGGCCAGAATATCTGAAATATCGATTTCAATGGTACGTTCCTAAAAGAGCCCTCCACACTTTAGGAGCGAAGAGGCTGTTAGTACCCTCTTTTAAAAAGCCAACTGTGGAGGGAGAAGCATCGTCACCTGTGCTGCAAGTGCCTGGAACAACCTCCCTCTCCATATTAGAAATGCCACAGATCTAATCGTGTTTAGGAATGGATTGAAAACATGGCTTTTCAGTATATAGGTTTCCCTTCCCATCCTCTGTTCAGTGGGTAGTAGTTAGCGCCAGGGCACCCTCGGGTAACCGCTGCGCATTAGAAATATAAATAACATAACATAACATATACTGGACCCATTTTTTTCCAATCTCAAGATGCGTTTAGGGGATCCTCTGCCATTGGTCTGAGTGGATCATTACCTGGTCAAGTTTATTTGGCCAAAACTAGCAAAAGCACCATGTAAATTCAATAAAGTCCCATCTGTGGCAAGAGCATTTCACAAAATCCAACCTTTGGATTTTATTCGCTCTTTAGAAGAAAACACCCTCTATTTTCCGGGGTAGTAGAAGTAGATGCACACCGGCTGGATCATTGGATCCACAATACAATATGATTAGCACCAGTGTCCTTACATACAGCTTGCAGAACTAAGCCACCTTCCCCTTGGTTTGAGAATAGCCTTTTCACTGAGAAGAAACATTGTAAAATTCTAGAAAGGCAATGGCGAAAAATGTGAATAATAATTATGAAGACATCTACAAGGCCGCGTTAAAAAGTATCATGAAGAGGTAAGATAAGCAAAGAAAGCTTATTATGGAGCAAGGATAAAGGAGTCAGGCAACAAGTCTAGGGAAATCTTCAGAATAGTCAAAACCTTCATGATTCCGGAGGCATCTACTAGAGTCTCCCAGCCTTCAGCGGAATGGCAAGGGAAATTATATTTTAACAATTCAAGTGAGCCTTTTCTCAGGCTTGCACATGGGGTCGTGCAAAGGCTGTGTGTGGCATGGGATAATCTGTATTGGGGGGTTGGCTACAGGGCCTGGGCACAGGCAAGATCCTGCAGCCAACCCACCACAACACACGGTTGAAGGACATCCGCGGCGGCGGTTGAATAAACGTATGGCAATTAAATATTACTTTAAGTTAAAAAAAAGCCTAGGAAAACGAAGGTTACAGGGACATTATAGTTAGGAAATAGCATCAAAAACCGTAGAAATTCACAAGAAAAAAACAATGGTTACAGGGACGTTACAGTTAATAGAATTTTTAAAAACTTAGAAATTTACAAAAAAAAGTTTAAAGGGATGTTATAGTTAGGTTCAGATTTTACACACACAAAACTAAGGGTGGGCATCAAATTCCGTTCAGCTCGCAGAGAGCGCGAAAAAATTTCAACATTTCCGCAATCCGAAGATTGTTTTCATGTTCGTGCTTTGAAAATGGGTTCTCGCTCGCGCGATCGCCTTACCGGGTTCCCCGCACTCGTGACGAGTTTTCCAATCCGTTCGCGTGCTCCACGAGATGTTGATAGCCGGTCGCGCTATCCCGTGAAAGTTCGCGATCGTGATCACGTCATTCGCTTCGCCATCAGACACCGCGAGAGTCTGAGATCGCGAACACGTCATTTTCCACGGCGAGAGAGAGCGTGAGGTCGCAAACACATCAATCTCCACCGCGACAGAGAGAATGAGATTGCGAACACGTCATTTTGGACGCGCCATCGACATCCGGCAGAAGTGTGGTGAAGCTCGCAATCGCAAACACGCCGAATTTTCAATTTGGAGAAGAATATTAACTCTAGCTGCATAAAATCTCCTGTAAATGATGATTTGGATGAAAAAAACTCCACAGATTGACATTTGGCTGTCCTTTTTTGTGCAAGGAGTCTTTTTATAAAAAAACAACTTTTGGGGGGAGAGGGAGGAAGTGCCACAGTCTCCAACTTCCTGTTCCTGTTCAGCAGGCTCCTCCCAGTGCTTTGTCCATCTCCTGTTCATTCTGCCTTTGGATTTTAGCTGGAAGGATGTGTCTGCTGCATCATTATCATTGGATTTGGGGACTTTTGAATTTGATATTTTACAAGTAAGTTGGTGTTGTGTCTGTTTGATTGGGGGCATTGCAGTTGCTGCAACTACAATTTTGGTACTTATCATTCTTTTTTTTAAATTGTTGGGGGTAGCCAGTAGGCCCAGAGCTAGTCATGGGTGGGTGCATGATGAAGCAACTGTTCCTTTGTCTTGAATGTTTTTCAAACATCATTTAGGCAATAGATGGCATTGGATTGAGTTGGAAAATGTGGTTTTTGGGGGTATTTCTGTTTTTGGGTGTGTGTTAAAGAAATGCCTTTGTTGTGTGTGCCTGGTGTGTTGGTGTGCACCCTCCAGACCTTGTTTTGCCCTGTGGAGTTTCGTTTTTGCAATTTATTGCATTAAAAAGGCAAAACAGTGTGGTTTAGAATGCATCTTTTGCCTGGCTTCTTTTATAGGCCTTTTGTCCGTTCATTGTTTCCCAGGCCTCCTGCTTGTTGCTTGTGATTTGTGAGTGTCCATGTGACTGGTGGTCTTTTCTGGTGGGAGTGATTAGTGTGCTGCTTTTGCCATATATAGGCCTGCATGGTATTCCTTTGTGGCCTAGGCTCCTTCTTGTGGGCCTGGCCATGAGGATGGCATCCATTTTGAAGGCAGGCAGTGTGTTTTTTTGCAACAGGCCTTCATTGCCTGTCTTCTGTTTCTTGTAGTAGGGTGGACCTGGCCATGTGGCTGGTGGCCATTTTGAAGCCTAGGCCTGCAAGCTTCTGTGGCCTTGTCTGCCCACGGGCCTGCTTTCATCCAGTAGGCTCAGAGCAGGTAGTCACAGGTGCATTAAACAAGTGTTTCTGTGTGTTCTGTTGAATTTGAAACATCATTTAGGGCATGGATGGCATTGGATTGAGTTGGAAAATGTGTTTTTTGGGGGGTATTTCTGTTTTTGGGTGTGTGTTAAAGAAATGGCTTTGTTGTGTGTGCCTGGTATGTTGGTGTGCACCCTGCAGACCTTGTTTTGCCCTGTGGATTTTCGTTTTTGCATTTTATTGCATTAAAAAGGCAAAGCAGTGTGGTTAAGCATGCATCATTTGCCTGGCTTCTTTTGTAGGACTTTTGTCAGTTCATTGTTTCCCTGGCCTCCTGCTTGTTGCTTGTGATTTGTGAGTGTCCATGTGGCTAGAGGCCTTTTCTGATGGGAGTTATTAGTGTGCTGCTCTTGCCATATATAGGCCTGCATGGTATTTCGTTGTGGCCTAGGCTTCTTGCTGTGGGCCTGGCCATGAGGCTGGCGGCCATTTTGAAGGCAGGCAGTGTGTTTTTTGCAACAGGCCTGCATTGTCTGTCTTCTGTTTCTTGTAGTTGGGTGGGCTTGGCCATCTGCCTGTTGGCCATTGTGAAGCCTAGGCCTGCAAGCTTGTGTGGCCTTGTCAGCCCACGGGCCTGCTTTCATCCAGTAGGCTCAGAGCAGGTAGCCACAGGTGCATTAAACAAGTGTTTCTGTGTGTTCTGTTGAATTTGAATATCATTTAGGCCATGGAGGGTATTGGATTGAGTTGGAAAATGTGTTTTTGGGGGGTATTTCTGTTTGTGGGTGTGTGTTAAAGAAATGCCTTTGTTGTGTGTGCCTTGTGTGTTGGTGTGCACCCTGCAGACCTTGTTTTGCCCTGTGGAGTTTCGTTTTTGCATTTTATTGCATTAAAAAGGCACAGCAGTGTGGTTTAGCATGCATCTTTTGCCTGGCTTCTTTTATAGGCCTTTTGTCAGTTCATTGTTTCCCAGGCCTCCTGCTTGTTGCTTGTGATTTGTGAGTGTCCATGTGGCCGGTGGCCTTTTCTGGTGGGAGTTATTAGTGTTCTGCTTTTGCCATATATAGGCCTGCATGGTATTCCTTTGTGGCCTAGGCTTCTTGTTTTGGGCCTTGCCATGAGGCTGGCAGTCATTTTGAAGGCAGGCAGTGTGTTTTTGCAACAGGCCTGCATTGTCTGTCTTCTGTTTCTTGTAGTTGGGTGGGCCTGGCCATGTGGCTGGTGGCCATTTTGAAGCCTAGGCCTGCAAGCTTGTGTGGCCTAGTCTGCCCACGGGCCTGCTTTCATCCAGTAGGGTCAGAGCAGGTAGACACAGGTGCACTAAACAAGTGTTTCTGTGTGTTCTGTTGAATATAAAACATCATGTAGGGCATAGATGGCATTGAATTGAGTTGGAGAATGTGTTTTTGGGGGGGTATTTTTGTTTTTGGGTGTGTGTTAAAGAAATGCCTTTGTTGTGTGTGCCTGGTGTGTTGGTGTGCACCCTGCAGACATTATTTTGCCCTGTGGATTTTCGTTTTTGCATTTTGTTGCTTTAAAAAGGCAAAGCAGTGTGGTTTTGCATGCATCTTTTGCCTGGCTTCTTTTATAGGTCTTTTGTCAGTTCATTGTTTCCCAGGCCTCCTGCTTGTTGCTTGTGATTTGTGAGTGTCCGTGTGGTTGGTGGCCTTTTCTGGTGGGAGCTATTAGTGTGCTGCTTTTGCCATATAGGCCTGCATGGTTTTCCTATTGGCTTACTGCTTCCATCCGCCCCTTTTGCCAGCAGCAGCTCCCTTCAATTACATTTGTATTTTGGTTGTTGTTCTTATTCTTTACTATCCTTCCTGAGAGTGTAGTGTGTACACTATACACAGTAAATTGTATACCATAGCCCTTGTTGCCAAAGTCTCACAAATGGCTACACTATATCTTTTATTTGTTTGTTTGTACTAGTAGTAATTGAACCACAACAAAAAAAGCAACATTTCACTGATGTTCTTCTCCTGGCTTATTTGCTTTTAGGTGCACAAAAAGACAGAGGAGGAGGTAACTATCAACATCATCCGTTGTACTGCCAGACAGAAGTCCTGCTGCGCACCATATCATGTCCACATGTGACCACAGACATCTCTGCAACTTGTGCACCTGCATACTGTCTGACATCTGAAGAAGATGGCCCCAAAGAAAGGTACCAGGTCCTCCAGTACCAAGAAAGTTGCCGGTGAGAAGAAGAAGGAACAGAAAAAGCAAGAGGCACTAACCACGACAAGTGTGCCGGCAAATGTGTTTTTTGGGACCAAAAAAATGACGCCTGCAGCAGCGTTTTTCGACGGGAACCAAGCTGGGAGCAGCACCTCCGCACCAGCGGGCTAACTCCACCAACCTAGGCCCAAGCCCATGAGTGTCGCAGAGGTAACCATTCTACTAATGAGCAGCGATGTTGAAATGTCATTATCGCAAAGTAGTACACAATCAACGCAGGCGGAAACTCAGCAGATAAGTCTGCAGCAGCAGGCGCAGCTGCAAGAACAGCAGCAGCCGCAAGAACAGCAGCAGCCGCAAGAACAGCCGCAGCTGCAAGAACAGCAGCAGCCACAAGAACAGCAGCCGCCGCAAGAACAGAAGCCGCCACAAGAACAGCAGTAGCCACAAGAACAGCCACAACAACAGCCCACAATAGTAGTTGTTCCTCCTGAAGTAGGGGCATTTCAGGAAATAGAGCTTCCTGCAGACAAAGTGGAACAAACCACTTTCAGAAGATCCATTGTCTTCCAGACCCCCAGCAAGGGGCCCGCTTCTGATGATCTTGATGCCACTTGGAAGCCACCAGCTCAGTCTGAGAGTGATGCACGCCACAAGACAAGGCTAGTAAAAAAGAAGGTTCCAGAAAGCCTTAGAGTTATGGGGGTAGATGTACAATAGGGGGATGATGATGATGACGAGCCAGTCATCACGGACATCACTCCCGGCCCAAAGGATATGGAGACCAACATTATTACCCTATCCAAAATGGCTGCAAGGGATGTAGCACGGATACCACCAACACAGGTAACACCACCACGACCTCCAGCTTCCATATTTGTATTTGCAAAGTAAAGGCAGGGACCTACATCCAGCTCAACCACCACCTAAGTAGGTAGTGGTAGAAGTCACAGTGTAGCTGCACAGAGTCAAATTCCAAGCACACCCTCCAGTTCATCTGGTAATAAAAGTGGCACATCCAGCAGCAACAGAAAGTTCTCCTCCCCAGTTTGGGACTTCTTTTTGGTTAGCAGTAAGGAGAAGAACATTGCTATATGCTCAATTTGTCGACATGCTATTAGGCGGGGTAAGCTTGGTAGAAACTATGGTACCGGAGGCCAAACAAGTCATCTCAAAATACACCACACTATCGTGTGGGAGGCTCACCTACTTTGCTGAGAACAAAGTAAAACTCAACCCATTGTTGTTGGGCATGAAGAATAAGGGGACAATATTATCACGGTGGAAGGTGAACTAGAGGGAGACATTTCTAGCCCTGTCCCCAGTAGTGTAGTGGTACCGCCCACATCCTCCTCAGCAACATCTCAGTGGCACCGCAGTAGAGTCAGAGTCAGGCTGAGACACCAAGGCGACCGAGTAGTACTGCAATGAAACAAAGTGCGTCGTTGAGCCTAACTGGGTTAAAGAAAACAACTGCACCACAAAGGAAAATAATCCAGCCTACCATTGACAGCATGCTTAGGTTGGAGGGGCAGTACCAACACAACCACCCACGGTTGTACAATGCGAAGCTGGCTAAAATGTTAGCGCTGGACCTTCTCCCTTTTTCATTTGTGAAAGGGGTGGGTTTCCTTGAATTTGTGTCAACCACCTACCCACCTACCCTAAATGAAAGGTTCCCAGCCGGTCCTATTTTGCAAGAGTTGCTGTTTCAGCACTACATCATGATGTGCTGGAATTGGTTGGACAAGCTGTGCAGCAGAGTGCTATTCACAATATCCACCTAACAACAGACATGTGGACCAGTTGCCAAGCCACTGATTACATGTGCATCACTGCACACTGGGTCTCATGTCTGGGGGTTAGAGATAAACTATCTGAAGTAGGTGCTGTTGACACAGCTGAGATTTTTAAAGCTACTCGGAAACATGCAACTGTATCCATGTTCGCCATGGAGAAATCTCATACTGCTGTAAACATATTGGAAGAGTTTCACAGCAAGGTTTTTGAATGGCTGCGCCCAAGAGGGCTTAAGATTGGTTTTGTTTCCACAGATAATGGCAGTAATGTACTTAAGGCCATGGAGCTTGGTTCCTATTTCAGGGTTCCGTGTTTGGCACACTGCATTAACATTATTGTTCAAGACTTTCTGAAAAAAGAAGCCATAGTCAGCAACTTACTGACCACCTGCCGAAGAATATGCACTCATTTCAGCCATTCTTTTAAAGCTCGGAAGCAGCTGAGGATCATTCAACGTGACTATAGAATGCCAGTCAAAGCACTCATCCAGGAGGTGGCAACACGTTGGAACTCAACTTATTACATGCTTGACCGTCTGTTTGAGCAGTACAGGCCAATCAATGAATATGTCATGCGAAGAGGGGATGCTACTGTGAAAGGCATGACTCTTCAGATGGACCAATGGTGCCTAGTTAAATGCCTGACTGAGATGCTTCTTCCTTTCGAGGTCTTCACACGTGAAGTCAGCAAGGAGGACTGTACTAAGGGCCAAGCTATCCCATTGTTGCAAATGCTAGAGCATCAGCTGAAGGAGGTGTCTGAAGCATACAAAGGTGTAGAGGGAAAAAAAGAAGCATATGAGTTGGTGGAGAGCTTAGCCCATCGCTTAGCTGACAATACAAGGGTGCAAAATAAGATTTTGTCACAAAAACATTACATTTGTGCCACAATTCTGGATCCACGGACAAAATGGGCACTGAAGACATTAATTCCTTTTTCAGAAATGGATGTTGCCCGGTACAAAACTTGGATAGCTGAGTCAGCGAGTACGTTGGAAAATGAAAGGCAGCTATTTAAAAGCCTGCTAGATAAACCCTCAACAAGTACTGCAGCAGGGCATCTGGCGTCAAGTGCAACTTCGGAGCCTGAGGGCATTGCGTTTGGCTCAGAACACTCACCAACACTATCGACAACAGCAAGAACTGGATCATTAGACCCAGTAAAATCGTTACAGGATTAGCATTTACAGCAAGGCATTGGTAAGTCCAGTGCTGATGCAACGAGAAAAGAGCCCGAAAAAGTTTAGCACCCCTGAACATTGAGCGGATGGTCCAGGGCTATCTGGTCGACCCAACAGAGGTGTACATTGATCAAAACCCATTGCGGTATTGGTATGGGAAAAGAGGCCAATGGCCACTGCTCAGCAGTCTGGTGATAAACTATCTGGCTTGCCCTGTCGCAAGTGTCTCTTCTGAACGTGTTTTCAGTGCTGCTGGTTCCATAGTAACAGTGAGAAGGACCAGTCTCTCGCCCAAAAACGTGGAGAGGTTAACCATGATCAAAATGAATCAGCACTTTATACCACCGAATTACACAATACATGAATCAAGGGAGGAAGATGAGGACAGCGGCTAAGGTGACGGAAGTGGTGTGCTAGATGATGCTTACCTACTTCTGGTTGAATCCCCAGAGTTTGAGGACGAGCTATACTTCCCTGACAATTAGGCTTGCACTTCTTACTGTCTTCCTCCCTTATTTTCTTTTATTTGTGTGTCTGTCTTTCTTGTTAGAAACTTTGAATCACAACAAATCCATCACCACCGTCTTCTAATTGTTTTATTGCCATATACAAGTTTCAGCTGTCTGCATTTCACAGTACACTCCTCCGAATCCTGCTCCTCCTTCCTCCTGAATATCCCTAAATCCATTGCCCTCAAGAAGACAGATGATGATTGGATGATGCAAAATAGAAGAAAAAGAAAATATTTCCTAGTCCCTCCAAAAGAAGTGGAACATGATTGATGATGACTACTATAGCTATCCTCCTTTCTGATCCGAGAGAGACTGCCCATTAACTGAAGATGAGAAGGAACATGTAATGAATGATGCCATGCATTGGACGCTGACTGAGTGATTTTGTTGTTGTGTTTTGTGCATGAAGTTACTTCATTGTGTACTTTATGTAATATTCTTCGCACTAAAAGTAACTCAAGTCCCTTTTCCCTTCTTGTATTTTTAATAACAAATTTGTACTTCTACTGCAGGCCGATACATTGCATTTTGAATATTGGACGGGGACTCACTCGGTACACTGCACCATCATGATGACCACAGTGACATAGTATCTTCACAGTCACTCAGTACACGGATCGGAGATGATTGATGGAATAAGTCAGGGCGTTTCATGAGTGGTATGAAAGGAAAACAAGTAAACAACAACCACAGCAGACCTAAATGTCTGTGTAGCGGTGGAGTCAAGTGTAGTGGTGGTATGACTGCGGTGCATTGATTTAGTCACTTACATTGTAAAATGCTATGTTGCTGGATATGTGCTTTGTCCAACTCTTTCAAAAAATGTACACTAAATGGAGGATGTGCAAATGGTGTCATCACCGTGGGCCTGCTCTGCCTTGTTGGTGTTGTAGGTTAATGCTGGAAACCCACTAGAGTAGAGATGATGCATCCATGCCACCTCGGAAAGTGTTCTTGTTGCACTACACCATAACTTGTGCATTTTTTTCAACTTGGTTTCTCAATATCCTTTTTGTTTTTGCATCTACAATTACAGGCCGGGCCTTACCCTGTGCTATACTTGGGAAAACAATGCACACTTACCTTACCAATTAATCTACATCTGCCAGGCAGACAGTGGTGTCACCCCAGATTGATGGATGGAGCATCCATGGAAGGGAGGACCAAGAGGAATACCGAGATTCAACTCCCCATTTGACCAGGATAACACAGTAACAGTATCAACTTTCATAATCTTTTAAATAATTAGATTAATTTTTTTGTCTACAATCATTACAACAGTGTGTTCTTGTTGTTATTATTATTATTATTATCATTAGGTTTGCTCTCTGTTTATAATTCATTCCTACAGACATTTTAAAATTTTCTTTGCTATCTGTAAAAGTAAGCCCGGTAACACTGAACACAAACTGTATGTAATCCAGGTCTCCTTATCATCATCATGCATGCATTTCCTTTTTCTCCCTTAACATATTGATATGGATATGGTAGTCTACAAAGATACTGTCATTTTTTGTTTGTCCATGCGTACTGGTTTTCTTTCTCAAACCTTTCTCCAAACCCCCCTTCCCAACCATTCAACAAACCCTAACCCTCTTCCCCCGGGCTGTGTGACTTATTGAGGTATGACTAAATTACCTCTACACCAATAATTTATCACAAGCTTGCTCGGGCGGATGTGGCAAAAGCAACAGTACTTCAATTTCAAGGCAGGGCGGGAATCTTCTTCTGCTTGCCCACCCATGAGCAGTATATTTGTGAGGTAATTTTTTTACCAAAGGAACCTAATACATCAGCATTAATTGCCGGCATTGATTGGATTAATGGATTTGTTGTCATCCTCCTACACAGCACTAACAGTTACGCTTGTGTCCAGTGTCCTGTAGGCCTAGTCAAGTGACTTGACACAACTAGAGTTTATAACTCTGTGTACTACTAGGCTATACCCACCACCATTATGTTTTGTTGTATTTTTGCATATTATTGTTTGGCAGTAAGTTCTGTACTGTACTTCATTCTACTACTCCTCGAAGAGTCTCTCTCAGGCTACTGACTGTCTCATTTTCTTTTTTTGCAAATGCTGCTGCCAGTGGCTACTACTACTACTACCACCACAACCATGGCATGTTAGGAAAGAAAACCATCATCACCATGCAGCCATTGCAGTGCCAAAGTTAAACATCAAGCCAAGGTAAGAGAAGTTTGGGGGAGGCATAATTAATAATGGTCATGTTTTCATTAATTCAATTTGACACACCCCTTTGAGTCCAGTTGCAGAGTGCCTAGAGTAGAAGAGACTGACAGTACTAGTATGACAAGTCACTCAGTGAGGGGTGCCGCATCTATCTGTTTGTGTCTTACAAAGTCAGCCAATTAGTAAAATCAAACACTGGCTGTGGGCGGCCCTACTCCAGCAAGGAAAGAAGGTTACAGTGTGATGTAAAACAGTAATCCCACCCAGAAACATTAACAACATCGTATGTAAAGTAGAAATATATTATTTAATACCCTAACAAAAATAAACTATGTAAAAAAATCCCACAACACCTGACCCACCCCTCTCCCTAACCCCAACCAATGTCCGTAAAGAAAAAGTCAACCGAAATGTCCAATTGTCCAATGAAAAGAGAGCATTGGAGGAGGCTGCAGCTGCTGCCGCCTCCTCCTCCTCTTCCAGAACCACCAGCCTGACGATATTCATTCTGTATGGCCTCCAGCTTCCGGCGCCGGGCCTTGGCTGCCAACTCCTTCCTGTTAGGTTTCCCCTTGGGAGGAGTAGCTATATATGAAGAAGAAAAAACAAGACTATTGTAAAATATACTCTTAGCAAAGCAGTAAGACAAATTAATTCTACACATAATGTCACGGTAGCACTAGCAAGCATAGTGCATAACATTTGTGGTATGTATCTATACTCCCACTTTCTTGGACTTTAACATTTGTGGGAGTTTCAGGCATTCAACCAACCATGCATCTGATTCCTATCAGCCACCTATGCATGCATGCATCCCACGTATCCTTCTCTGCCAGTCGTAAATATAAAATCTCACCCGTCCTTCTTCCTTCCACTCTTCTTTCCCTTTTCGTTCAACCCGTCCATCAAGGTTATCTGATCTGACTTTTAGTCTTCTCCATAAAACTTTCACAGCTGAGTTGAAATCAGATAGAAGAGGCCATTGGTTACTCAACACTCCCGCCGCTAATGCTTTTACTAATGCTAAGTAAAGGGTGTCTTCAACCGTTTACAACAACTTCTTACTTAGTAAGTCTCAACTGTACAGTATTATACAGTACACCCTTGCAGTGAGTGTAATGTCAATAAGTAAGGCTTAGGAATCTAACTTACCACCGCCCGCCACTGCTGCTGGCTCACCCCCTGCAGCTCCTCCTGCAACTGCCGCATCCTCTCCTCTGTCAGCAGCCGCGTCACCTTCGCCGCTGGCCCCAGCACTGGTGGTTGGTAGTGCACCTTGAAAAAACATTACACATTTTTTAGGTGTCATATACACCTCCCCCTATTTTTCACTAGCAAGATTGAAACATGAGTTAATAGTAATACATACACATACAACATACATCACTAGTACAAATCAGGTAGTAGTAGAGAAGACACTAGTAGTTATATGGTCATTCTAGTCTTGCTTAGTTAGCCCGAGCCATGCAACCATTTTACCTTTGTGTCTTTTATTTTTGCACATGCGTCGTTACCTCGCAGCTTGTTGTATAAAGAGTGATGCCTTTGAGCCCACATGAGCTCATACTGCTACTGTCTAAGCGCTGCGTACAAGGTCAAACAAAACAAGCCACTTTGTTATGGAGTTCTGGTGTTAGTCCATATTGCTTATCCAAAATGCTACACTTTTTGGCACGACTGAGAAATGCTTGCAATATACTAACGCACACCATTTTTCTCCTAACAGATGGAAGATTCCCTTGTACGAACCAGAGCTTTGCAGAGCTTACGATGTAACCAGTGCTAGGTTCTTCTAAGGTGAGGGTCCACAGAATTCGCTCAGAGATCTTCATTTATAATTTCATATAAACTATATTCCTACAAAGGGGATGGTGGTGCTTTCACCACTGTTCAGTTATCATGATGTCGCATTTTTTTTTCTTCGTTCTATGGACTTGTAGTTGTTGTGAGTGTAACTAAGTGTAACAATGTTTATAGTTTTAATCTTATGCATTTTGCTGTTGGTGCTGTATTATAGAACAACGTACAGAGCTTGTCAGTTGCAAATAAAACTTTTGAACTTACATAGACTCGGTGGTATTTGGTGTGGATGGACTTACACGAGTGAGCGAGCGAAAGGAAGAGTGTGCATTTGCATTGCTTCCACGACTGAGAGGTTGGGAGTGTTATGTTTAACCCTGGGTGTAGTTCGAGTAGTTGCGCTACGAAAGCTACGCGAAGATGTTCTTGCACTACGCGAGCTACGCGCAGCTTCGTGAGCGTGCGTAGTTGCTTGGGGTGCCCGTTCTCAATGCGTTATTCATGTTCGGGAGCGCGTTGTGTGTGTTCAGGGCGCTGTTTGCATGCTCGAGGGATAATATCTTGCGAACTTACCCATGCGGTCGCAAATGGGCGCGGCCATCTTGTTTTTCAATTGTCCCGCCCACTCGTGATGCCTTATTTCCTGTTCCGGGTCGCGATGCGCATGTCATGTTCGGGAGCGCATTTTACTAGTTCGCGACGATTATTGCGTGTTCGTGAGAAATATCACGTGAACATACCCACGTGGTCGCGAATGGGCGCGGCCATCTTGTTTTTCTCTCTATGCTATGGTTCTGGGCCTACTTTTCTATCCTCCCTTAATCTTTGGAATCCTTAGTTTTGTACACAGTTTTTCTGACTTTTTTTTATTTATTATCTATCTCTCTCTGTCCCTAAGTTTATATTTTGCATTTTATTTCTACTTTTACTGTGTTTTTTTTTTCTTTTATTACTTCTTTCTTTAAGCTACTACTTCTTCCCCTTACTTTCTTTTTTCCCTTCTAACTTTTCTTTTCCGCCTCCCACCCACCCCAGAACCATGACCAAGGGCACTGCCACTAACAGCTCAAAGGGCAAGGTGCCTGCGGCCAAGAGCCGCCTGCCTTGCGGCAGAATGCGTCCTGCAGGACTGCAGGCCTGGCAGCTTTTTGGTGATGCGGTGGTGGCCGCCCTTGTTTTTTGATCCAGCGCCACCTCCCCTTGACCTTGGCAGCAGGCAGAAGGCCCGGCTCCGGGTACGCTACCCAGGAGCGTCACCGTCGGTGGGCGAAGGTGCGCCGGGCAGTGTTTCGGTGATTAGAGGTCCGGCACACCCATAACCAGCTGGCCCACCGGTGGTCTGACATCCTGGACCGGGAGCAGGACTTGTTGGACCTGTTAGGTGTCGAGTTCGTTGGGCTTGGTGAGTAACTTAGTATAAGTATTGTTGTGTATACATTTTTGATGAATAACAAGATTACTGCTGCTAACGTTGCTAGTAAATTACGTTTCAAAATATTCTGTGATTGTAGGACCCAGGTGCTCGGTGCTACTCTTACTTGTTTACAACTTTGCGCTAGCTTGGGCTGATTAATGTAAGAGTTTATTTTAGAGAACTGAAGTTAGGTAATGCTATTGCTAGAGAGACTCTAGTCCTTCCATTGTCCTCCTGTGAAATAGTGGTGGATGGATACTAGGTTTAGTTAGTATTAGTTAATAATTGTTTTACGGTCTGCGGGACGCCTCCTCTGTCACTGAGTGCTGCTTACCCCAGTCCTCCGTAGAACCTTTTGTAGTTTGTTTAGTGAGTGGCAAGCTTAGCAGGGCCAGTCAGTAGCAGAACAAGATCAGATGCAACCAACCCACAATTTGGTGTATGCACAAATTTATGCATGTGTCCTCCATCCCATCTATGCATTTTTGATGGCTAAAAAAAATGGAAATGCAGACTTAGTGAACAATTGTCCCATCTGGAATAGGTGGTCTAGGTCAGGTGGTACTTAGGCTTCGTTAGTATTTGGAATCAGAATGATTAAGGAACACTGGAGTGTTCATAAATAAGCAGACGATCCGTGAATCCAGCAAGCAGCCCAGTAGTCGATCCATCTGATTAGATAGGTCAATTTTAATGCAATTGTTATTTCCTAAAATGTTTTTTGACTTTTTTTCAAATTATTTATTTGTTTCACAGCACTCCTTAATGTTTGTCTCTTTCTTTATTATATCTTTAATGAACATCAGCACCACCCAGGGGCAAGAAGACAGGGTCCGAGTCGGCAGGACAACAACAACCAGGAGAGGACCGCTCCTCTACCGAGGCTCCTGCTGCTGGCCCCAGTAAGTCCTCCAGTGGTTAATATTAGCAATTATATTTCCCTAACTTTTACTGCATCTTTTTTTTCCGAACTATTAATTATGGTTCCACTTTCTAATTCTATTTTTTACTAAAGCTTCTTTGACCTTGACTATCTGTTTCCAAATTCTGGTTATCCCTGCCTCTAAGTTCCTTCTAACTGCCTCTGCTATGACTCTCTGTACTACTACTACTATTAGTCTGTCTGTAGCTAAGCTTGCCCAGTTGGCCACTCTTTATTGAAGGTTTTCTTTGGAATAAAACTCAGATTGACCAATAGCTCTAGCCACTGTGTCCTGTCCTTTGGGTTGTCCTCTTCTAGTCTTCTTAATCTTGAGGCTTTGACAATTCCCACCAACAAAATGCCCAACCAGATATTTGACTAGTATTTTGAATCGGATAGTACATACTACTACTGTTGTAGGGATTCTGCAGAGCCACATACAGAACTATGCACAAGAAAATAGGATGTTGGTGATGGGAGGTTGGACCTTACTCACACCTCAGTCAGAAGAACCCACAATCCCCTGACTGACTAGCTATAGTGTCTCATTAGGTCCCACTCCCGACCCCCCACACGAAGATACACAATGATGATGAGACAGACAACCCAGAACATAATAACACCCTTTTGCTCACTCACTTGTGTAAGTCCACCCCACCACACCAAATACCACAGAGTCTATGTGTAAGTTCAAAATGTTTATTTTTAAATAAGTAACAAGCTCTGTACGTCGTTATATGAAATTATTACTACAGCCAGCTTCAACAGCAAAAAGCATAAGATTAAAACAGTAAACATTTACAAGTGCATGACAAGACAAAAGATCTGTGTGAATTCTGGAAGACCCCTCACCGTAGAGCGTGGAAATACTGGGCACATCATGCATTATAAGCTCTGCAAATCTCTGGTTTGTAGAAGGGAATCTTCCGCCTATTATGAGAAAAATGGTGCGCGTTAGATAGTATACTGCAATAATGCAAGCATTTCGCAGTCATGGCAAAAAGTGTAACATGTACATGTGATGGCTAAGCAATACGGACTAACCGAACTCCATAACACAGTGGCTTGTTTTTCAACCTCTTCACTTGTACGCAACCGTCATGTGGCCTCAAAGACGTCCACTGCACAACAAGCTGGGAGGTATAATATGTGCAAAAAGAGTAGTAGACATGATGAATCTAAAAAAGTGTTACAAGGCTCATGCTAACTTTCCAAAGAGTAGAGTAGGACTAGATGACCCTAGGGACCATATAACACTACTAGTGTCTATCTGCTGACTCTACTGCTCTAGTACCCGATTTGGACTAGTGATGATGTATGTTGCATTAACTTTTTATTCAATCTTCCTAGTGAAAACAAATAAAATAGGGGGAGGTGTACAGGCATCTAAAAATGTGTAATGTGTTTTCTAGGCATACTACCAACCACCTGTGCTGGCGGGGCCAGCGGCGATGGCGATGCGGCCATTCCGGAGGGGGCGGGAGACCAGGCGGCACCTGCAGGAGCTACAGGGGGGGAGCCAGCAGCAGTGGCGGGCGGTGGTAAGTTATATTCATTACTTCTAGACATTACTGCTAGATGGAAGTGTGTTCACTTCACTCACTGTACTGTGAGACTTATTAAGTTGTAGTGAGCATTATACAATGGTTGAAGAAGACACCCTTTATTTAGCATTAGCAGCGTGAGTTGAGTAACCAATGGCCTCTTCTATCTGACTCCAACTCAGCTGTGAAGGTTTTATGGAGAAGAATAAAACTCAGATCAGATGACCTTGATGGATGTGTTGAACAAAGAGGGAAAGAAGAGTAGAAGGACGGGCGAGATGTAATATGACTGGCAGAGAAGGATATGTTGGAAGCATGCATAGGTGGCTGATGAGAATCAGATCAGATGCATGGGTTGTTGAAGGATGGGTGGAAGGTGAAAGAGGATGCCTACCTGGGTGGGAGACACAGTATGGGTGGATACTAGATAGCAAGAATCATCAGCGGTGTTTGGTTCAAACTCAAAGCCAAGGCAAGCAAGGAAGGAGCGGATGCATGGGTGGTTGTTGGTGAAATCAACTAAGGTTTGTTAAGAGATATATTAAAAAGAATGATATTCATTTACTTTAATGGATGTATGCCTGGATGTACTATCATCAATAGACAGCATAGGTGGAGACTGTCACTGGAGAGTCTTACTTTGAAGAGAATGTAAAAGAAACTGAGCCAGAGTAGCAAAGCGGAGGGGAATATAAGCAGTATTTTCAGAATACAGATGACTCACAGTAGTTTGCAAGCACATCTTATATATATATTATCAAGCGCCTTCCTCCGACTCCGAGGACCACTCCCTACCAATGTTAATGTATTTTCGATTGTGTCAGCCAGCCTGCAAAGGGTGGCCTATCTGTTGGTTACACAATCAATGAAAACAAAGTACCCTATGCAGTAGCGTTCGGTGGTGGGAGTGCTGGCGGGCGGTGACGTGGGGAGGGCCAGGGTGGGGGGAAGTAAACTATGTATTACGGCCAAACACAGGTAAGTAAACATAAAAATAAATAAAACGATTTTCATTGTGCGCACTGCACCGCCAAATGCGATGCAGTGCGTGCAACGAAATTAGTTTTATTTATTTATATGTATTGTTTACTTACCTGTGATTGTCCGTAATCCATAGTTTACAACCCCTACCCTGCCCCTCCCCACATCACCGCCCGGCAGCACTCCCACCACCGACCGCTACTGACCTGATGTCGTGTTACCATCTATAATATTAGCAATGATCATTGGATTCAATAAATAATCTGACTTTTTGTAGTACCCAGGGCAGGGTGAAAGTGAAATTGAGCTATTGCCCTCATGTAACAGAGAGAGTATGGCCAGTGCCACCCGTAATACAAAAATATGAGCTTCCCCACCTGCAGCCAGTAGTAAAGAAAACTAACGTGAGTCTGCATCATGTGACTTGTATCTGTTTCTCTTGGGTGCAAGCTTAGATGACTGAGCTGGCATGCCGGCTACAACAAGGTTATGTAATTTCGCTAATCTAGAGATAAGAACAAGACGACTGGTGTGTTCTGGAGTACATAGTGCTAGTATAATGCCTGAAACTCCCACAAATGTTAGAGTCCGAGGAAGTAGGAGGATAGATACTTACCACAAATATTATGTACTGTGCTTGCTAGTGATACTGTGCCACTATGTTTTGAATGAATTTTGTGTTACTGTTTTGCTAAGAGTATTGGTTACAACAATGTTCTTTTTCTTTCTTGATATAGATCCTCCTTCCCAACCAAAACCTACGCGGAAGGAGTTGGCAGCCAGGGCCCGGCGCCGTAAACTGGAGGCCATTTGTGAGGAATACCGGCAGCTGGTGTCTCAGGCGGAGGAGGAGGAAGAGGCGGCTGCAGCTGCAGCCTCCTCCGATGCCCCGGGCCCCAGTTAGGCCCCGCCTCTAGTTTTACAGCGCCGTGGTCAGGCAGCCGCCTGCCGCCGTGCCTCAATATCAAGCACTGCTGCCCCCCACCCTGGATGTAACTGCAGGACGTTTTGCCACCAGATGCTCCTCCGGATGGCACGCTTGGAGGAGCACCTAGAGGAGCGGGTGAAGATCCTGGTTGACAAACACCTGAAAGCCCGCCGAATTTAGGACCTTGTTGATTTGCCCCTTTTTAAATTCCTTTTGTTGGTGGGTGGGTGGGTGGGTGGGTTTTGGGCGTTGGGTTTTGTCTGGACATTTGGGACTTTTGGACATTGGATGGGGTTAGGGAGGGGGGTGGATCAGGTCAGAGTGGGATAGTTTATTTTTGTTAGGGTATTAAATTATATAATATTTACTTAGACATACGATGTTAATGTTTTGTGGATGGGTTACTGTTTTACAAATTTACGTCACATGGTTGGTTTCCTTGCTGCTGCAGGCCTGCAGCCAGTGTTTGATTTAAAAGATCTGCCGATTTTGTAACACACAAACAGAAATATGCGGTACCCCTCACTGAGTTGTTTTATTGGTCCTACTAGTACTGTCAGTCAGTCTCTCTTCCTAGTCCATTATACCTCCCACCAAACTTATCTTACCTGTGATTGATGATGATGAAGTTCGGCACAGTGATGGCTGCATGGTTGATTTCCCAAGTGAATGGAGAAGATGCCATGGTTGTGGTGGTAGTAGTAGACACTGGCACTAGCATTTGAAAAAAAAAAAGAGACAGTCACTTGCCTGAGAGAGACTGTGGGAGGAGTAGTAGAACGAAGTAAAGTACAGCATGGGTGGGCAAGCAGAAGAAGATCCTTGCCCTGCCTTGAAATTCAATTACTGTTGCTTTCACCACATCTGCCCCAGCAAAGCGTGTGATCAATTTTTGGTGTACATTTAATGTAGTCACATCACACCTCAATATAAATCACACAGCCCGGGGGAAGAGGGTTAGGGATTGATGAATGGATGGGAAGGGGGGGTTTGAGGAAAGGTTTGAAAAAGAAAAACAGACAGTAGGCATGAACACAACAAAAGTAAAACACAATTTTGGAAGACGACCATGATCCATAATCCAAGAAATCTATAAAGGGTGAAAAAGGAAGTGCATGCATGATGATGAAGAGAACTTGATGATTAATGAGTTGTACTTACTAACCACTACTACACAATTAGACAGTACAGGGCACAACTTATTATTATGAAATTTGCCTTGCCTGTCTGCCATCAGAGCAAACCAAATTACATGCTGTACCGGGCTTACTTTTATTTTTAAAGCTAGCAAAGAAAATGAAAAAATAGTTGTAGGGATCAATTACCAAACTAACCACAACACACAGTCGTAATGATTGAAGAGAAAAAAAGAATCAAATAAATTAAAAGACGAAGGATGAATGATACTAAAGTCACTGTATTATCCTGGTCCAATTGTGGAGTTGCATCATTCTCGTCATTCATCTTGGTCCTCCCTTCCATGGACACTCCGCACATCAATCTTGGGTACCACTACCTGCCTGATGTAGATTGGTAAGGTAAGTGTGAGTTGTTTCACCCACTATAGCACAGGCTAAAGGCGGCCTGTAAGTGTAGATGGAAAAACAAAAAAGGTATTGAAAAATAACTGAATTTAAAAAAATAAACTCAATTACAGTGGAGTGCAAGAAGAGAAGACAAGACTCTTGAGAGAACACTTTCAGACTGAGATGGCTTGGATACATTGTGTCTACTCTACAGCATTAAGTTACAACAACAACAGGACAGGAGCCAGCACAGAACAGGCCCACCACAGCACAGGCCCGGCCCGGCACCCAACCCCCATTTACCTTAAATTTTGACAGAGCCAGACAAAAGGCATATGCAGCAACCTAGCATTTTCCAAATCAAGTGACTAAATCAATGCGCCACTGTCACACATACCACTACACTCTACTCCAGTCCACACCACTACACGGACATGTAGCCTAAGTCTGCTGTGGTTCTTGTTGAATTGTTGTGTTTACCTTTTATGCCAGTCCATGAAACGCAGTTATTCCATCAATTATCTCCGATCCAACTGACTGACTGTGTGCAAAGATAGTATGGTCAGCATCATGACCGTGTGGTACATGTTCTCCAACACCAACTCAGTCTATAGTGACTCTGATTAAGTTTATAATATATTCCATATTACAAAATTGTAACGGATATTGGCCTGCACCTGCAGTAGTAGGAGTACAATGTGGTTATTAAACAACAAGGAAACATTGACTGTCACTTGAGTCACTTTTACTTTGTAGATAAACTAGTATAGTTCGACTTCATGCACATTCACTCGTAGTCAGCAAGCATCCAATGCAATGCATGCCATCATTCATAATAATCATTGCTCTTCTCTTTGGCTGTCAGATCAGATGCCTAGCCTTCTGACAGTGATGAGTTTCGGCTCAGAAACAAAACGGAAGATAGCTGTAGTCACGTTTCACTTCTTATGGAGGGACTGTTAGAGGCAACATGTATTGTACTATTCTCAATCTCCATCTAATGTCTGGCTTGCTTAAAATGTATTTAGGGAGAGTAAAGAAGATGGAGCAGGACTCTGAGGTGTGGGGTGGACAGTTATGCACAGACGGGCAACTCCAATAGGGAAATAAAAAGAGGAGACGGTGTTGATGGATTTGTTGTGATTAGATTTGAACCAGAAAAACAGATACACACACAAATAAAGGAATGAAGAACAATTTGAAAGCCTTGTTGTCAGGGAAGAGGAGCTCGTCCTCAAACTCTGGTGGTTCGGACAGAAGTACGTCATGTAACCCACTACTTATGTCATCGAAGTTGCTCTCCTCTTCCTGCTGTGATTCACGTATTTTGTACTCCAGTGGTATAAAGTGCTGATTCATTTTGATCATGGTTAACCTCTCCACGCTTTTGGGCGAGAGACTGGTCCTTTTCACAGTAACAATGGCACCAGCAGCACTGAAAACACGCTCAGAAGAGACACTTGCAACAGGGCAAGACACATACTTTATCTCCAGCCTGCTGAGCACTGGCCATTGGCTTCTTTTTCCATACCAATACACCAATGGGCTTTGCTCCATGAAGACCTCTGTTGTGTCATCCAGATAGGCCTGGACCATCCACTCAATGTTCAGGGGTGCTTCGATTTGCTTGGCCTCTTTTGCCTTTGCATCAGCAATGGACGTACAAAACCATTTCCGTAGAAACCAATCACCTGCCGTTTTGTTAAATGTGGTTGATGATCCTGTTGGTGCTGTTGTTGATGTTATTGCTGGTAGTGTTGGTGCCTGCTGGGAGGCAAATGAACTGCTCTCAGGCTCTGAAGTAGAACTTGACTCTGGGTGCCCTGTAGTACTTTTTCTGGCCTGGGGTGGCGGGCCTCTAATTAAGAGCCGTTCGTTTTCAAAGTCAGTGGCTTCCTCAGCTATCAAAGTTTTGTACTTGGCAACATCCTCTTCTGAAAAAGGAATTACTTCATTACTGCTCAGCAATAATTTGTAACGTGGATCCAAATTGAGGCAATAATGTAATGTCGATGTGACACAATGTTATTTTGAATCCTTGTATTTTCAGATAAGCGAACGGCTAAGGTGTCCGCCAAATAATATGCCTCTACTTTGTCATCCACACCTGCGTACGTTTCAGACACCTCCTTCAGCTCTTGCTCTAGCATGTACAACAATGGGATAGCTTGGCCCATAGTACAGTCCTCCCTGCTGACTTCATGCGTGAAGACCTCAAAAGGAAGTAGCAGCTCTGTCAGGCAGTTAACGAGGTCCCATTGGGCCATCTCAACGGTCATGCCTTTCACAGTAGGATCTCCTGACCTTTTCATGATATGATTGATTGATTGATGTGAAACATATATAGCGCAACTGCCACCCTACGGGCATCCTGGCGCTTTAGACTGGAGCATTGAGGGGTATGTACTGCTCAAACAGACGCTCAAGCATGTAATAAGTTGAGTTCCAATGTGTTGGCACCTCCTGGATGAGTACTTTGACTGGCATTTTATGCTCACGTTGAATGACCCTCAGCTGCTTCCGGGCTTTAAAAGAATGGTTGAAATGTGTGCATATTCTTCAGTAGGGGGTCAGTAAGTTGCTGACTTTGCTTTCATTTTTCAGAAAGTCTTGAACAACAATGCTAATGCGGTGTGCCAAACACGGGACCCTGAAATAGCCACCATCTTTCATGGCCCTAACTACATTACTGCCATTGTCCGTGGCAACAAAACCAATGTTAAGCCCTCTTGGTCGCAGCCACTCAAACACCTCGCTGTTAAACTCATCTAAAATGTTTGCAGCAGTATGAGATTTCTCCATAGCAAACATGGCTACAGTTGCATGTTTGCGAGTGTCATTAAAAATCTCAGCAGTGTCAACAACACCTGCAGATATCTGATCTTTAACACCCGAAAAAGAGCCCCAGTGTGCAGTGATGCACATGTAATCAGTGGTTTGGCAACTGGTCCACATGTATGTTGTCAGGTGGATACTCTGAACAGCACTCTGTTTTAAGGCTTTTCCAAGCAATTCCAGCACGTTGTGATGTAGTGCTGGAACAGCAACTCTGGCGAAATAGTAGCGGCTGGGAACCTTCCATTTTGGGCAGATGGTTGTCACAAATTCCAGAAAACCCATCCCTTCAACAAAAGAAAAATGGAGAAGGTCCAGTGCTAACATTTTAGCCATTTTCGAGCAAACGTGCTATTGGGTGGTTGCGTTCGTACTGCCCCTCCGGCCTAGTAAACGTGCTAAGAATGTTAGGCTGCGTGGTATTCCTTCCTGTTATGCTCAACATCGCACTTTTTTTTAAAAGCAGTACTCCTTGGTGTCTCAGGCTGACTCTTACTCTTGTGCCACTGAGATGCTGCTCAGGATGTGGGCATTACCACTGCAGTGCTGGGGAAAGAGCTACTTTGTGTACCACTACCACAGAGAATGTCTCCCTCTTCTTCTTCTTCCTGTTCCACCATGAGCGGACCCTCTACTCGTTTATCCCCACCAACAGCAATGGTTCCAGTTTTTTTGTGACGAAGGTGCTCCTCCCACTGGATTGCGTGGTGTTTTTTCAGATGGGTCATTTGGCCTCCGGTACCATAGTTTGTACAAAGCTTACCACGACTAACAGAGGTATGACAAATGGAGCATATAGCAATGTTCTCCTCCTTTTCGCTAACCGTAAAGAAGTCCCACACTGGGGAGATTAACTTTTGTCTCCTGCTGGATGTGCCACTTCCAATACCAGATGAACTGGAGGGTGTGCGTTGAATTTGACTCTGTGCAGTACCATTACTTACTTCTGCTGAGGTGGTGCTTGTGCTGGATGTAGGACGCTGTCGGCCCTTTGCTAATGTAAATATGGAAGCTGGAGGTCGTGTTGGTGTTACCTGTGTTGGAGGTATGCGTGCTACATCCCTCGCAGCCATTTTGGATAGGGTAAAAATGTTGGTCTCCATCTCCTCTGGATGTTCGTGATGAAGGCTCATCATCATCATCAGCATCCTGCTCTTCTACATCAACCTCCATAAGTGTAAGGCTTTCTGGAACCTTCCTTTTCCCATGCCTGATCTTGGGATGTGTCTCCCTCTCAGACTCAGTTTGTGGCTTCCAAGTGGCATCTAGATCATCAGAAGAGGGGCTTGGCAAAGAACTTGATGGACTAACCCTCCTTTTCCTTGCTGGGGATTTGGAAGACAATGGAACATCTGAAGGAGTGGCTTCCTCTTCTTCCTCTGCATGAGGTTCAATTTCCTGAACTGCCCCTACTTCGGGAGGAACAACAACTACTATTGTGGGCGGTGGTTGCGGCTGTCTTTGTTGACCACTTATCTGCTGTGTTCCCTCCTGCATTGATTGTGTACTACTTTGAGATAGCGATAAGTGTAGTTCAGGCTCAGCATCACTGCTTTCTACCATTAGGCTGGCTACCTCTTCCACACTCATCTGCTTGGGCATGGGTTGGTGGGTTGTGCCCACTGATGCAGAGGTGCTGCCTCCAGGTTGGCCCCCCGGACACCGCTGCTGCAGGTGTCATTTTAGGTGTCCCAAAAAAGGTTTTGGGCGCCACACCAGACTTAAGTGACACTTCCTTCTTCTTCTGTTCCTTCTTCTCAATGGCAAATTTCTTGGTACCGGAGGACCTGCTACCTGCTTTCTTTGGGAGCATCTTCTTCAGATGTCAACAGCACTCAGTTGCACAAATTGCAGAGATGGTTGGTCAGGTCACTCACACGTCACGTCGTGTACAGCAGCAGGACGTCGGTCTGGCACCACAACGGGCGATGATGACACACCTCCTCCTCAGTCTTTTGTGCACCTAAAAGCAAAAAAGCCAGAAGAACATCAGTCAAAAGATAGTACAATCAACATAATATAATATATAACTTCTTAGTGTGTGGTGGGTGGTCACAATTATTAAATTTAATTAAGTCAGTGAACAACAACAGTGTAGCCATTTATGAGACTTTGACAACAAGGCCAGGGCTCCTGGTGTACTACTGTACTGTGTACACTCAGGAAGAATAAGAATAGCAAAGAACAAAAACATAAATGTAGTGTAGCCTGTTTTCCCTAAATAAAAATGTGTGCATCACATGGGATGGATGCAGCATCAGGGAGAAACAACAACGAACACACACACATAAAAAGGAATTTGTTTACAACACCCAAAAAGTGAAATATTAATATACCACAGAAAAAAGTAAAACCCACATTTTGCAATTCAATCCAAAGCCATACATGATGTTGAAATTCCACACCCCACACAAAAACAGTTGTTTAACTTCCATGCACCCATGATGATTGATGAGTAGTACCCCTGGGCCTACTGGCAGACTGGGCCACAAGCTTGGAGGCCTATGGAAAAAGCACAGTGGCTGGTCCCACAAAATGACCGCCACCACATGGCCAGGCCACTCACAAAAACAAGAAAAGGTCAGGAATACAAGACAGACAATGCTGGCCTATGGCTCCAAACTAAGCAAAATGACAACCTGAGGAGTTTGTTTAGCAAAATGCACAAAATCAGCGTTTTCGAGAAGGTTTTATGTTGCTCGCGAGCTATTGTTTGCGCAAATTCTGCGTGTTCGGCATCGCGAACTGTACAAAAAGTCGTTATCGCGTGCGCGAACACGCATATTGAGAGCGCGAAAATGACAAAAACTGTAAGTCCGCATTGTCGCTCTGTGCAGCGTTGCCAAAAGTACACGAGCTGTTAGGGTTACCTACTGGCTGAAAAGCCCTATTTTATTAACACACACCCAAACACTGAAATTCCACTTCAAAAACCACATTTTCCAATTCAATCCAATGCCATCCATGGTGTAAAAATTCAACAGACAACACAAACAGTTTTTATGCACCCATGATTTGATGATGACTACCTCTGGGCCTACTGGCAGACTAGGCCACTAGCTTGGAACAGAATGGCAAAAGCAAGCACACTGCCTGGATGACTCCACAAAATGGCCGCAAGCCACCCACAACAACAAGAAATGGAAGACAGACAATGTAAGCCTATGCCAAAAGCACACTGCCTGTCTTCACAAAATGGCCGCCACACACATGGCCAGGACACAACAACAACAAGCATAAGCCAAGGGGAACAAAAAAAAGACATGCAGGCCTATATGGAAAAAGAAGCACACTACTAAACTACAACCACAAAATTGCCACAAGCCACATGGGTACTCACTGTCACAACAGGCCATGGAAAACAATGAACTGAAGCAGGCCTATATATGACCGGACAAAGGAGTCCTGCTAAACAACACAGCTTTAATACAAAAATGAAAATCAACAGGGCTACGAAAGGATTGGAAAGAAGTTACACATCAAGCACACACACACATCCAACAAAGGTATTTAACACACACACCCAAACAGTGAAATACACCACAACCACATTTAGCAATTCAATCCTATGCCATCCATGCCATACATGATGTTTAAATTCAACAGACACCACAGAAACATGGACCCATGGGTACCCTACTGGCTGAAATTGCAAAGAAAAACAACTAGGCCCCTATTGAAAGTACAGGCCACCCACAACAATAATTTTTTAAAACAATGAAAATCCCACAAAAATGTAGGTACAAACAAGCCCCAATGAAACAAACATGTATACCAATTCTCCAACTTACTTGTAAAATTAAATCTCAAATCAAAAAGTCCTCAAATAAATCCAATCCAATGATATGATGCAGCAGACAGACACAAAAAGTGATCCTTCCAGCTCCAAATACAAATGATAGTGAACAGCACATGGACAAAGCACTGGGAGGAGCCTGCTGGACAGGAACAGGAAGTTGGAGACTCAGGGGCACTTCCTTCCTCTTGAAAAAAAGAGTAAAAAAAAAAAAGGACTCCTTGCACAAAAGACTACAGCCAAATCACAATCTGAGGAGTTTTTCTGAGCAAAATGATCATTTTCGAGAAGGTTTTATGAAGCTCGAGATATATTCTTCACCAGATTGTAGTTTTTGCATGTTCGGGATCGCGATCTTACCAAGACAGCCACTGGAAGTCAGCTCGCGCGTCCTAATGACGTGTTCGCGTTCGAATGACGTGTTCGCGTTCGCACACTCTCGCGGGATCGGGCGGCCATATTACAAGTCTCGTGGCACACGCGAACGGAAAGAAAATTGAGTTGGCGAACGCAGAATCACGGTAAGACGTTACCGCGCGCGCGAGAATGAATATCCTATCAAAATAGTAAAATCTGATTGGGCATTTTGTTGGTGTGAATTGTCGAAAAACATCAAGACTAATAAAGCCGCAAAGATTAAGAAGACTAGAAGGAGTACAAGAGGACAACCCAAAGGACTGGACTCAATGGCTAGAGCTACTGGTGAATCTGAGTTTTATTTAAAACAGTTTAAATAAAGAGTGGCCAACTGGGCAAGCTTAGCTACAGACAGACTAACAGTAGTAGTACAGAGAGTCATAGCAGAGGCAGTTAGAGGCAGGGATAACATGAATTTAGAAACAGATAGTCTAGATCGAAAGATAATTGTTGGTAAAAAATAGCATTAGGAAACGGAAACAATAGTTCGGCAAAAATACGGTGCAGTAAAAGTTACTGAATAAGAATTATTAATATTAAAAACAGGAAGACTTACTGGGGCCAGCAGAAGAGCCCTCGTTCTGGTCCTCCTGTCCTTGGTGTTGTGGAACTGCTCCCGTCGACTCTGACCCCGTCTTCTTGCCCCTGGGTGCTGATCATGAAAGATATAAGAAAGAAAGAGACAAACATTGATGATTGGTGCGAAACAAATAAAATATTTTTAAAAGACTGTCAAAAAAACATTTATGTAAACAACAATTGCAATAAAATTGACCTATCTAATATGGTCGACAAGTAGTATCGGGGGATTCGCGGACCGACTAGTTATTGTTTATCTACACTAATCCAGGGTTCCATTCTAATTCCAGAATACTAACTAAACCTAAGTAGTAGGTACCACCTGATCTAGCCCACCTATTCCAGGCGTGCCAATTGTACATTAAGTAAGCATTTCCACTTCTTTTAGTCCTCAAAAATGCATAAATGGAGGACACATGCCTGCATTTTTGCACACACCAAATTGTTGGTTGGTTGATGCTGATGTTCTGCTAGTTCTAAGCCTATTACCACTCACTGAACAAACTACAAAAGGTTCTACTAAGGACTGGGTTAAGCACTAGCAGCACTCAGCAGCACGTGACGAAACAGAGGGGGCAAACGCAAAGTTGCAAATAACAAGATTAGTAGCGCAGAGCACCTGTGTCATAACAATCACAGAAGACTTTTAAACGTAAATTTCCTGTAATGGAAGCAGCAGCGTTCTAGCTGGTCGGAAAAAAATATATTCGCAATATATAACACAGAGCAGACACAAAGTAGTAATAATTAAATAGCTACTCACCAATCTACAAGATTTCACTGAGTCACTTCTACGACGCCACTGCGTCAAAACCTTACGCCTGCTTGATGCAGGTGTAAGGAGTGACGCAGCACATTAGGAATAGGCATTCCTGAGTGTTGCTGGAGTTGCGTCGTGCTTGCGACACGACTCCAGCAATGTGTTACCGGTACGCCAGCAGATGTGTGACGCATCTGTCAATCTTTGCGCCATGGTGCGCCACATAGTAATTGTGACGCATCCATGGTGGCGCAAGGGTTTTATTGTGTGACGCAATTGAACTGACGCATCTCTGCTAAAATGCAGAGATGCATCAGTTCTTGTAAATCTTCCCCTAAATCTGAGAAAGAACACGAAGATACCTCATACTGGATGAACAGTAGACCTCGGCGAGAACAATCAGTAAGAGGCAAAAAGCGTACTTTGAGCCCCAGAAATGAAGGTCATTAGAGGTCCGAGAGGAAGTTCAGTAAGCCTCAGGTTAGTCCAGCAATCTTCAACCGTAAGTACATTAGGCCTCAGAGGAGACCAATAGATCGCTAGAATGCCCCGTTATAGAAATATGGCCTCAAAGACAAACAGGAACATAGCTTAGAGAGGCAGCATCGGTGAGGAAAACAACATTCCTCAGATCGGAAGAAATGTAAGTTTCAGAAAAGCTAAAAAGGGAGAATTAGAAAGGAATAATGTTTGGCCACAAATATGTAAATAAGAACACTAAGGTTTAGTGCAGAAATATTTTAGAACCCAGTTGGGAAATACAGTTGGGATTTTAGATTAATTGCAAAAGCTAAGGCTGCTAGGTCGAAGAGAGGAAATCCAGTAAGTCTCTGAAAGTGCATTATACCTGCGAGAGGGCACAGATTGGGGAAGAATGCAGGTGCCCTGTAGCAATAGTGCATTAAATGGGCAGGTGCTGTCCGGTACTGAGTACCTGAGCTTCTTTTATTTTCAATGTAGAGTATCTGCACTTTCTGCAATGCTGCAATACATTAAATGAGGTGGTACTGGCACTTCTCAGAAGCAAGCAAGTACTGTAAGTAGTGACTACCCGCTCTTCTAGAATTCCATTTAAAGCACTGTGTATCAGTGACATGTAATAGATTTTGTGTGAGAGAGAGAGTGTGGAAACTTCTGGAAACGAAAACACTGCCAACAAACGTTGCCAAAGAACATTCCTGTCAGCAAAATAAACATCTGACATTAATTAAAAGTGGAAAGAAGGCCAGTGTGTAGCTATTTGCCTTGATTTTCAACACCAGGCTCATATACTGTGTCCAGAATGCATAATTCCGGTAATATTTTTTATTCTCTCTGTGAACAAAGAAGCGCGGCCTCCATTTGCTGCGTTTTGTTTGACATTGAACCAATTTAGACCTGTTTTTCGAGTGGATGGGGGCGGCTTCTGAAAAGCTCCAGCAGAAGGCAGGAACACATTAGTCATTAAAGAGCGCGGGCACCTCGTCGGATACAGCAGCCCCTCCCTCCCTCGGCTTTTTGTTCTCAAATGAGCCTGCTGACAATAGGCAAAAAACCTGAAAGCTTCGTTCCCCTCAAATCGCGCTGCATAGAAAGAGCGATGGCGTAGTGCCCAGCATGCGAGGAGCCGAGAGGCAGAGGCAGACTCTGTGGCTTCGGGATGCTCATAGTTTTCATTCTGTTTTTACATCAATTTGAGCATGTTATTCCGATTGTGCAATCCCACGCCATTGTTGCCCAGAGGACTCGAAAGCAGCGCTGCGCGGGTTGGCCCAGTTTGCTAGGCTCAGCGGATAGCACTCTGTAAGAAGCAGGACGCAAGTGTTGAGAGACAAATAGACATTATACATGTGACAGTGACACGGTTACCATAGGGTTCTGTGTCACCACGACCTTATGCATACATGCCAACATTTCAGAAGAGCAAAGTGGGAGATTTAAAAAAGAAAATCGGGAGAATGGGGCCTTGAATCGGGTTACTGTCATGTATGGGCTTTGGAAGTGTGCTGCTGCAGGATCGGGCATTTGAAACGCAAATGCACTTTTTTTCTTCTTACCTTTCAGAAGCATGGAGCGCAATGGCAGGCAGAGAGAGGGTGATGCAAGTAAGGGTTGTGCACTGGCCTGGCAGGTTGCTGGCAGTGCATACCAACCCCCCCCCCCCCTCCCCCGTGTGGCAGCCTGGGCTGAAACAGCTTCCCGGGCACAGCCGCCCCCAAGTACTTCACAGGTCTTTAAAAGACCATTCGCTTGTTAATGGGGCTTTGTTGGTTTTTCCCCTCTTTATAGCCCCTGCATCGCCACTCTGACTATTGCTGAAAGAATTAGCACGTTACACAATACCAAGCCCTGTCAGCTGAAACCCCCGACGAATCGGGATTTTGCTTACAGGAATCGGGAGGCGGGAGACTAGCCTTGAAATCGGTAGTCTCCCGCCTGGATCGGGAGGGTTGGCATGTATGCTTATGGGCCCAATTTAAATGTTGGTGGAGAGAGAACACTGTTGCAATGCAGTCGCGGCCGGCATGACTCGCGGTTGGGGGGGGGTTCACTTTTAATAATTGAAACCAAAAAAAACTTACCTTCCCGGGTCCCGCGCCTTCGCAGCTGCTGGCCGTGTCCGCGGTAAGGAACAGGAAGCATGCCGCCTCCCTCCCCCCCTCTAAGCCAATCAAAACGCTGCAATGGCAGCGTTGTGATTTGTGGATAGGGTGCCCAGCTGGGCGCCTATGGGGAGGCCATTTTCTCTATGTAGGCTGCATGCAGACTACATAGAGAAAAGGAAGAGTGCGCATGACTGCGGGCTAGCCACTCCTACCCTGATTTCGAGCAGACCCACCCGCCCCCATCCAAATACTTAAGCTTTCTAGCAGTGCACGCAGCAGAAACATAAAATGGTAGTTTTACCATTTTATGTTTCTGTTTCTCGCACTGCGAGAAAGCAGTGGGGCAACGCTCCTCAGCCCTAATGGAGGAGCCGGCCCTGTCGCAATGGTGACAGAGTGCCTTTCCTGCCTGATTTTGATTCGACATGACAACGGTAGAGACTACTCCGTCTCCTCGATGGCCCAACGGAGTATGTGGCGTTAGCGATTTGGCTATATGTCCTCCTACCTAATTTAGATGGGCGGGCATATAGCTGTTTTTTTCAATGCCTGTCACTGCCGTGGAAAAACCTGGCGGTAAGGAGCAAAGGAAAGCGCACAACGCCGCCCTCGCCATGGGAGGAAACTCTCATGATGAAGGGGTATTGTTATTTTAGTTTAAAAAAGAAAATCTGGCGTTGTGATTTTTTTTAAAAATAAAAAATAATGTACCTTTTCCGTATAGCTCCATCGTGTTTCACGGAGCCGTCATGCATAGCTCCAATACATTGACAAGAACTGCCTTAAAGGTTAATGTTTGAAATATACACTGGGTCGATGGACATTTCAAAATTCGGCAGTCAGCACCTCCATCAGGGTGACAGAGTAATTTACTCCATTGCACTGGCAGAAGAGAGGCCGACCACCAGCACATAAAAGAGGCCCAACGTTTGCAGGCTTGGCCTTCCCTTTTACCAACCATTACGATCTGTTAACTCTGTCCAGTTTGCTCAATTCAAGTGAACAAAGACTGTAATTATCATCATGCACAGCTTTTGAACAGGAAAGACCGCGACTGACAATGGGGGCCTTGGGGTCTTCAGTTTATGCGTCGATCTCTGATCGCTGGCTTTTGTTTCAAATGATGTTTAATACTCATATTTCACCTGTTGCTAAACCTTCCTGATTTTGACGGTCGAGTGCAGCGAGACACAAGGGGGCAGATCTATGTCGGAGATGCGCCACTTTTACGCCACCGTTGCGTCACTTTTGTGACGCAGCGGCGGTGTAAACCCTGCGCCACGTTGCGCCATATTTACATCGTGACGCATCTATGGAGATGCGTCACGATGTAAAGCCCTGCGCCACGTAAAACCTGCGTCAGGTTTCACGTGGGCGTGTTGACATAGGGGGGGGGCGTTCCGTCGCAGGAACGCCCCTGAAAAGTGACTCAGTCAAATCTATAAGATTTGACTGAGTCACTTTCCCAACGCTGATGCGCCAAAACCCTGCGCCTGCTTGAAGCAGGCGTAAGGCTTGACGCACCATGTTAGGGATAGGGTTGGTTGGAACAGTCCTGGAGTTGCGTCGCGCTTGCGACGCAACTGAAGCACTGCGCCAACCTTATGCCATTGGATGCGTCACGCATCTGTTTATTCCTGCGCCATGATGCGCCGCATTATAAATGCGGCGCATCATGTGTGGCGCAAGGGTAAACTTGCGTGACGCATCATTCCTGGCGCATCCTTGCTGATTTGCAGGGATGCGCCAGGCAACATAAATCTGCCCCAAGGAGTTCACGTGATTTGTGAAGTCTTACATCATTTGATGAAATAGGAATCATAGAATCCAGGTTTCACATTCCACGGCTTACATGATCCAATCTCACCAGTCTGATGGGTCCGTCTCTGCGATACAGCGACCCCCTCCACCTTAACATCCTTTGCTGTTTGTTTCTCACTTGAACTGCTTCACAACACATGGCTAGATCCATATGGCAAGGTAGTGTGAAGTCTGAAATCTGCCTGCCTCTGCTAACTTTTGATGACAAAGGAGTGAATTAAAAAAGAAGTTGGGAATTGCTCTCTAGCCTGAACTAATCCTTGGCCTTGAGTCCTCTCCTTTCACCTCCATTCCTCACTTTCTCTTCCCATTGCGGATCTAGCTCCTTAAACAGTCAGTACTACGGTTTATCTGTTCACTCTGTTTATCTTCTTCCTAAAACACTAATGGTTGCCAAATGACAAGACCTTGGCATTCCTACCACAAATCCAGTATATACCACCAAATAGTACCTCTTTCTTATGCAGTTGGCTTTAGTTTCTAGGTGCCAGATCTAGAGATTTTTGATTCCTAATGACATGACTGATTAGGTGTTCAAATTCAAGCATCAGTTCTCATCTCATTTTTAAGATTTATCGGTGACTTAGCACAAAACTAGTTCCATCGGAGTGCTCATCTTGAGCCCACATTTCCCACTTTGTTGCTAAGGTTTTCACCTGGTCTCCTGTGTATTACTAGCCTAATTCCCATGCAAAGTGCCCTGTCCTGGACCTGCCATTCATATTTAACTCTCTTGCAGTTAACTTCAGTCTTTCATTTAAGTTGCCTTTGTGTTCATTCTGCAAGTTTTTATTAATTTAATTGATTTTGCAAAATCCAACCTCGTATCCATCGACCCAATGCCATTTATGCATTCATCCGTTCCTTGTTCTGGAATCTCTTCTCTCCTGTGGTTTCCTTCATGTATTAGTAGGCGAAGCACACAGCAAGGTGTGCATGACGGCTTGTCTTGTCTGTTCCTGGCTCTCCTGTTTACTAAGGGGCATACGAGCCCCTTTGCGTCGCTCCTTCATCACGCAACGTGGAGCAGAACGTATAAACTAAAAAGAGGCATGCCTGGGAGGAGCGAGTTGGGCCCCCAGGTATTTCATGGACACCGCAGTGCGGACGCAATGTTGGGGGTGAGCCAGGCGGGCAACTAGAGCCAAATTTCGGGGGGGCTGAAAAAGATTTCGGGGGGGGGCTAAGTCTTCCAGCCATAGGCAGAGTGGCTGTAAGAAGGGGGCGAAAACGCAACAAAATCCTCATTGACGAGTAAATGGTCCTTTAAAGACCTGTGAAGTACTCGGACGGACGCCAGCCCACGAGGCTGTCTCAGCCGGGCTGACACACATGACGGGGGGGGGGGCTGAAGCCCGGTGATCCCAAAGGATGTTGCGCGCCTGGGGTGAGCATGCATTATGGAGAGAAACTGCTCGGCCTAGGTCTGCTGAGTCAGTTTGCCCTTTATTGCCCATCTGTTTACGCTGTGTGCTGACTTCACTTGTCCTAGAAAGCTATTTAAAACCACTTTTTAAACCTTTGGGGTTTGTTTATTATGTACGGTGGTGCAGCGCTCTGATTACCTCATTCCTTCCAATCAGA
Organism: Triturus cristatus; assembly: GCF_964204655.1. Taxonomy (NCBI): domain Eukaryota; kingdom Metazoa; phylum Chordata; class Amphibia; order Caudata; family Salamandridae; genus Triturus; species Triturus cristatus. The sequence goes on from NC_140590.1 coordinate 850,832,313, forward strand.
AGCATGCTTGGGAGGAGCCAGTTGTGCCCCCAGGTATTTCATGCACACCGCAGCGCGGACACATTGTTGGGGGTGAGAGTGCATTACGGAGAGGAACTGCTCGGCCTATGTTCACTGAGTAAGTTTCCCCTTGATTGTCCATCTATCCGTGCTATGTGCTGACTTCACTTGTTCTAAAAAGCTATTTTATACCACTTTTTAAACCTTTGGGGATTGTTTTTTATGTACGGCGGTGCCACGCTCTGATTGTCTCATTCTTTCCAATCAGAGGTGTGCTGGGGAACAGCCAGTTGTTCCCCCAGGTATTTCATGCACGCCGCAGTGTGTATGCGCTGTTGGGGGTGACAGTGCATTACGGAGAGGAACTGATCGGCCTAAGTTCGCTCAGGCAGTTTCCCCTTTATTGTCCATCTGTTTGCGATGTGTGCTGACTTCACTTTTCTAAAAAGCTATTTTAAACCACTTTTTAAACCTTTGGGGATCGTTTTTTATGTACGGCAGTGCCGCACTCTGATTGGCCCATTCCTTCCAATCAGAGGCGTGCCTGGGAGAAGCCAGCTGTGTCCCCATTTATTTCGTGCACACCACAGTGCAGACGCGCCACTGGTGCGCTGAAGGCATGCCAAAGCAAGCCCGTCTCCTCCTGTCCACGCCTGGACGCCACCAGGAGCCAGGCACTATGCCCATTTGTCTCCCCACAGGTTAGTGTACTCGTGCAAGGCCTAGCTTGAAGTCCAATGGAACACGCTCCTGTGTGGAAACTATAGCTAGTCTCCCACCACTGACCCTTTACACTGCAGCCACTGTAACCTCCAGCCTTACCTCTGTTCTAGTACCCCGCCATGCAGGAAGAAATTCTGATATATTAAATCGGCAGCCCAGTGGCGTAACAAAACTTGAGGGGGCCCCCCTGCAAAGCACATGGAGGGGGCCCCCCTCTCCCGGCGGTGCGGCCCTCCATCTACCACTTTGCCCTACCACCCAGAAATCTAGCATATTTTGATTTGAAACCTCCAACATTTAAATGAAATGCCTCTATATTGTCTTTCTCTAAGTTCTAATGAGAAAGTGGGAAACACTCTTAACATACAAGCTATGCCATTTGTAACAATACTGTCAAAAGCAGATTATTTAACTGAGGCAGCAATCAGAACAATGCCAAGGAGCGCTCCTATTGTCTCAGGAACTGCCTATGGCTGAAGAACAAAGAACAACTACGAAGGGCCTGAAATAGAATTGCCAATACCTTGAAACTTTGAAAGACCAACCCAAACCTGCAATTCCATAAAAACTCGACTGACAATATACATGAGAAGTACACAAGCTATAACTCAGTATCGTGCGAAAGTCAAGAGAAATAGACTGGTGAATTATCTGCATGCCACACACTAGCGACTGTCAAGGGTTGTGCATGATAATGACGTGAACTGAGGAAGCAATTTCAATCATAATTAGTAAGCACTGCAAAACAGGCAGGCAAACAAGGCTGAGGAAGAAAACTGTTTGGATGCTTCAGAACATTGATACAGATGTTTGTCTGTTTTAATTTATAATTTCTGTAGTGTAAACAATGCTAAATACAAGATTTAAGGTACACGTATTACAGACAAGTACATGCAATACACCATAAATAACACTGCATGTAGAATAATAACAAACCATATCAGCAAGTACCTAATGACAATCTATACAAACTGTAGTTAGTAAAGCAAAAGAAAAAGTGCAAATACTTTCAAAGTGCAAAATAAAGAAATCACCAGTCCAGCAATATACAAAAATCAAGCATGTTTTGTAAAACAATCCAACTTTCTTGCATCAAGGGAAAAATACTTTCAAAGTGCATGGTAAAAACAAGTCCAGCAGCTTCCCTCACAAGGACTGACCTGAACCACCAGACTGGGCCTTAGTTCATAACAAACAGAGACCTCAGACCTCAGTGTGTTAACACTGGCGGTATTTACAATTTACTAAGAGTATAGGCATGCCTGCTAAATTACAGATTCACCATTGCCTCCAAATGGCTCTATCGTCACGTGTGACACCGCCAGCCAGGACTGGATTTTAAGCCAACAGCGCCTTGCATTCTGGGAGTTGTGCTGTGACCATCTAAGTAACGGGTTAAACATTTCAGCATGCAAAGTGTTGTTGGATAAAAGCTACCAATGGACACGACATGGTGCCAATGCCACTTGGCAGCTATGTTTTATACAAGCACAAGGGGATGTTTAATTTCCTCAACACATGCTGCAGAAATCTGGCGTCAAATAGCAAACACGTTGTGCGGAGAACCCAGAAACGTGCTGTGTTTAGCCCCCGTGCATGGACCTGAAGTGTAATTCTCTAAGAGACTCGGTGGTAAAAGCCCACAGTTGTCTCTAATGCATGTTAGTGCCAGGCAGTGGTCGAAGTGGGGGAAAAAAGTAGATGAACTGTGGGAGGAGAATCAGAGGGCGGGAATAACCAATGGATTGGGTCAGTGGGCGGAGTGAGAGGTGTGGCAGAAAGAGCAAAATATCCCAATTTTTAGTATTCGTTTCCCATTTCACTAACCGGTTACAGCTTATTACATTATTTAATTTAACCAATAGATACACATGTTTATTTAAGGTTAAATATGTGTTATTGACATTAAAATACATTCACAAAGTGGGATACATTTTCAATCACAGAATGTCCCAAATATCCTTAAAAGTGGCAACGCAAGCCATTTGTCTCCCAGCCACGGAGTTTCTGTCATCAGCACTTCTCCTCCCTTTTTCCACAAGAGTAGTTGAAATGAAATGAATTAAATGAAATAGCATTTATAAAGCGCATGGTTACCCGAAGGCATCCCAGCGCTAGGGCAGAAACCGCACTAAGCTGTGGCAATCAGTTAGGGAAAAGCCAGGTTTTGAGCCTCCTGCGGAAGACGGTGTGGTCTGGCTCTTTACGTAGCTGAAGCCGCAAGGAGTTCCAGAGTTTAGCGGCATTGTAAGAGAAGAGACGGCCTCCACTTCTGGACCTCTTGATTCTGGGAACAGTCGCCAGGTGGAGGTCATTTGAACGTAACCGCCTGTTGGCTTGGTAGGGCTGGACAAAGGAAGAAATGATAGCCGGTCCCACACCCCCTAGCATCTTATAGGTGGTGCAGAGGGCTTTAAAGTGGACTCTTTCCTGAATAGAAAGCCAATGTAAAGACCTAAGTGCAGCTTTCGCTGACTGGCGGCTTGGAGTACCCTCAAGAAATCTTGCCGCACAATTTTGCATGATTTGAAGTTTCTTAAAGACCACACAGGGAGCACCGAGATAAAGAGCGTTGCCATAGTCCAGGCGGGATAAGACAAGTGCCTGGACCACGAGCGTTCTTGCTTGAGGCAATAGGAAAGGCAACACTTTACGCAGCAGTCTTAGAATACCGAAGTAGGAGGCAGCAACTTTCCTTGTTTGGGTTTAAAAGCAAAGCTCAGAATCAAGCCAGAAATCCAAACGCTTTATTTCGGATTTGGGGATAGGCACAGGGCCCATACATGCTGGCCAGATAGAGGAAACCTCGAGGGGGGAGGGATTACCGAGCAACATAAGCTCAGTCTTATCTTATCACCGTTCAGTTTTAGATGGGAATGGCACATCCACCTCATCACCTCCTCGAGGCATGGGCCAAGACAAGTAGGGGAACTGCTTTTGTAGTTAAATGCCACCACTAATTGAGTGTCGTCGGCATATGTAATTATATGCACCCCAAAGGGTAGAACAATGTCTGTGAGAGAAGCCATGTAAACCATAAAGAGAGTGGGACTCAGGGACGACCCCTGAGGCAGTCCACAATAAAGGGGCCTAGGGCTTGAAATGGCCTTGCCCTCGAAGACCTGGAAGGATCTACCCTCGAGGAAAGAGCACAACCAATTCAGGGCTGTTCCTTTCACACCCAGATCTTTGAGTCGATGCATTAGGATACAGTGATTAACCATATCAAATGCCGCGCTGAGATCTAACAATATCACGACTAGAGAACCACCTGCATCAAGAATCCTTCTAGAGGGTTCCGCGACTGCCAGTAAGGCTGTTTCAGTCCCTTGAGAGGGGCGAAACTCAGTTTGGGATGGATGCAGGAGTTTTCCAGCTTCAAGATGCCTAGAGAGAGAGTTCAAACATGAATGGCAAAATATCCTAGTTTGCAAATGTTTTCCACATAACTATGGCTTTGCCATATTTGCCACATAATACATCATCTGCTGCATAATCTGACGATTTTAACTAATAAATTGTTTATAGCTCAAACACATCAAAAGTTACTAAAACATTTGACTTGTGCTGCTGTGAAGTGGAAGGCCCTTTGCAAAGGTTGACTGGTCACCTTTCTCATTGCTGCAGTTGTATGTTCCACTAGTACTAATAAGGAAAAATCTTTGCAGAGACTGTTAGCATGTGTAAAACTTTCAAAATAATAAAGTATCAGAAAATTTACAGCACCACTAATACCAGTGTAGGGTATCAGAGCACTTTACATCACCCATATTATACAGAGACAATCATTCATATGTGTGTAAATCACTGTGTAGGAAATGTTACATAAGAAAAAGGATTACAAGGTGTAGGAGTCACATGACAACCATACTAGTAGGCAGCATAGTTTAATAGAGATTGGTCTGCAGAAACCCAAACTCATAATTAAAAACATAATACCATGGTTAGGGGTACTCTTTAACAATCAGAATTGATTTCTACCCAAATTAGCCCTTTTTTGCAACATTAGGATAATCGAAGACTGGGGAAAAAAACATAACGCTCTAACTTATACCTTGGAGTTTGCATGCTGCTCTTACATGACAGTTAATCGCTCACTGTTCTATGTTAGGATTTTAACTTATTAACTGCAAGTAACAATAGGGTCTCTCTGACAAAAGCAGTAACCCACTGACCTATTCATAATATGTGCACTTTGTGATATGCATGGCACATGTTCTTAGCAGCATGCATATTACACCTCTGCCATTCCTTTTCATGAGTCAAACCTTCCACTAGACAAAACACCATCTCTCTCTACTAAGAACATTAATCACTGGAGTTATCAAGACATTTTTATTGTTGCCCAAAAATGTTGGAGGCCAGGAAGGAGGCAGCAAGTGCTTTTAAAACCATAATATACTTACAAACACGATGCCCCCACCTGAAGTTAGCGCCCGGTGAGGTCGTACTGCCCTAGAGCCACCCTGCTCAAGGGTCCAGTGACCTCAGTGACAGAGTCACTGCCACTCTATGGTGTGCTGCTTCATAGGTCTGTCCCCAAGACTGGAGTTGAACTTCATGGATAGTGGTCGACAGGCCTTCATGGTTAATCCACACTTGCCACCGCTAGGGTCCACCTGCTGGTGCTAAGACACCAGGGCTTTTAAGATCTTGCGGCACCTTCTAAGGTGTAGCGCAGGAATGTGCTCCCTCAGGAGAGTGGTCTGGGAGCCTGGTCATTAAGGAGGAACCTGGTTCCCCAGTTCCATTTCAGCAGCTCTGACCATAGCGCCACATCCTCTCCCCCACTGAACACCATACTGCCCCACTGAGAGAAACTTGCACTGCACTGACCCCCTATAAACCCCTGGATGTGACTCAATTCTAATTACGCACTAGACAAGAGCAATATGCTGCCTAAGAAAAATTAACAACATCCTAGAAAAAGCAAACACTCATAGGGAATGCAAGATTAAGTAAAGCATGTGAAACGTAAGCAGGAACAACATGGTTACCTTTTTCCTTTTACACTCATTATTCTGAAATTAGTGAGTGCTTTTGCATGAAAAGGTAAGGCAATGACTACAGGGCCCGGAAGGGACCCGTTTCAGTGCCCATTGCTTATATTATTTCAAAACATAGGCAGTATGGTTTAAAAAGACCACATTCGTAAACACACAGTCGCTGTACACATTTTGTTTTCCAATTCACCCATCAAGCAGGTATTTCAGTACATCCAGGCAAGGTGCACTTTCCCACACAGGGAAAACAATGTTGTTCAAAGAGAGAGGAGTAAACAAAAGTATCACGTCACTGGCAAACACTGTAAAGTGGCGCTAATGTGTTTAGGTGTAAATAAATCAATCTGGCCACCTTACAACCTGTCTTGCTTTAATTAGTTATTTATTTTTCACATTTGGAATGTTTTATTTCTCTCCACCCGGAGGCTGCACTTGTGTCAGAAAAAGACAACTTTTCCAGCAAAAATGTTATTCTTTTTTAGATCCATTTCACAGGTGAGCAAATAAACGAAAGGAGGAAAGAGAGGGTAATACCCGTTTCTTGAAGTCTCGGTTTTCACTAACTGAGGAGCAAGACAGAATGAGAGGGAAGACTCGGAGGCTTAGATGCCATCACCGTGGCGTGCGCTCACAGTTTAATTTATGGGGACTTGGGGAGGCTGAAGAGGCATGCTTGCAGGCACAGCCGCTCCGCTGAGAGTGAGGGGGCCCCATGAGCGTGGGGGCCCCCGCGCCGCGGGGGCTGCGGGGGCCTGTGTTACGCCCGTGCGGCAGCCTTAATTGCCATTTGTTAGTCAAGCACCATGCAGAAGTATTTGACCTGTTGTCCGAACAGACACTTGATGTTTAATTTCTCACTGAGTCCTGGCTCTCTCAAGACTCCGTCTCCATCCCCGCCCTGGCTATGCCCCCAGGTTATGCCATAAGAAATGTGAATAGAGGGACGGGGAGAGAAGGGGGCATCGCAGTGATCTATGAAGATATCTATACATGCAGCTTCACCTAGGAAACCATTCAGGACTGCGAGAGCGCTATTTTTAGAATTGCTCTAGCAGATAATTTTACATTCTCTGGTTTGCTTAATTAGCATCCCCCGGGGCTGTCCAAACCTTTCAGAGAAGCAGTGGTCAATGCTGCCAATGCTCTAGCACTTAAACTCGCCAACTTCACCATTATTGGAGATTTAAACCTCCATCTGGAGTCCCAGAACGACCTGGACATTTGCAACTTCCTAGATGATATGACAGCCTGCCAACTAGTTCAACTAGTTCCAGGGCCTACACACGAGGCTGGCCATCTCCGCAACCCTGTTTTTTCCAATATTCTGCTCCTTGAGGTCCCGACACTCCTACCTATGACATGGACCGACCACAACCTTGTCCTTTTCTCGTTACACTCAGTAGGGTCCAAACCCCAGGCCCTTCGCAATCCAATATATAAATGCTCCTGGCATATCTTAGATCACCCCACCTTCGAGAAACCCTCGGCGTCACTCAGCTGGCACAGTCCACCAACATCCAGACATCGAGTGACCGTTTCAGGAAGTGGGTCAATCATGCTTTAAACAAATCTATCCCGGCCAAATGGACCCATCCCAAAAAACCCGGGCCAATGTCTGGTTTGATGACTCGCTCACAACAGCTAGAAAGAACTGCAAAGTGTTAGAACACACTTGGAGACACTCATATAGTCCCTCTGCTAAACTCGAATATAAAATGGCCATTAAAGCCTATCATAAACTGATAAGGATATCCTGTGCCGCCTACTTTGCCCAAAAAATCAATACCAGCAATAACCCCTCTAAAACAAATTTCTCCTTGCTAAAGGATATGGTGAAATCCCCGTTGTCACCTGAAAACCCCATAACATCCAATGCCCAATGTGAGGTTTTGGCCACCTATTTCATCAACGAGGTGGAGGGCATCTATGACAGCTTCCATCCTAAGAGCAATGATCTGAACGCCCTGGGGGTGATCCCACCGGCTCTGAGATCCACTCTCTCCCTGCTCTCCCATTAATCACTGCTGAAGGCCTCCAGGACTTTTTCACGAAGATAAAATGTGGGTCTCCAGATGACCCGCTTTACCGGAACTCTTTGTTAAGTTCCAAGACTGCCTTCTACCTAGCTGTTTGGAACTCATCAATCTCTGCCTATCGTCAGCAGAGTCCCCGTAATCCTGGAAGCATGTAAAAGTCTTCCATTACTAAAGAAGCTGTCGTTAGATGCCTCTAGACTGGAGTACTACCGTTCAATTTCTCTGCTTCCTTACCTGGCTAAAATAACGGAATCCCATGTGAACACCACTCTTACTCAGTATCTGGAATCTCGCAAAATGGCTTCAGGCCGCGACATAGCATGGAGACTGCCCTATTGGCAGTTACTGAGCAACTTAGAACATCCATGGATGAGGACAGAACATCAGCACTTATCCTGCTCAATCTCAGTGCGGCCTTCGATATAGTCTCCCACGACATTCTGCTTTTCCGGTTGCAGGAGATTGGCATCACTGGCAAAGCCCTTGCCGGTTTCACATTATTCTTGACCAACAGGTCCTTTCAAGTCATCGCCCCTCCCTTTCACTCTCAGATGCATTCCCTACGCTGCTGCATCCCCCAGGGGTCGGCACTGAGCCCGACCCTGTTCAATGTTTAAGTTCGGTCATTGGCTTTGCTGGCCAAAGCCCGCAATATCTCTCTGGTGTCATATGAGGATGAAACGCAACTAATACTGTCTGTTACCAAGAATCCCAGCTTGGATGCCGCCAAATTTCAGGAGGACTGGACTGCCATTACAGCCTGGATGGAATCTAACTGCCTCCAGTTGAACTCTACTAAGTCTGAGATCCTCCTCCTACTAGGTAGAGACTCACACCTTTGGGGCAGCATCTGGTGGCCTCCAAAGCTGGGTGCATCCCCCTGCCAAAAGCTGTCGTAAAACATCTAAGCATTTGGGTTAATACCGCCCTTTCTGTCGAGGACCACGCCAAGTCCGTGGCAGGCACCTGTTTTGATTTGCTGTGTGGCCTTAAACCCATACTGGGCTTCTTTGACCTCCACACACGTCAGCTGGTCGTCCAAGCTACAGTTCTGGCCAGACTGGACTACTGTAATGGTCTGCTGCTTGGCTCCAATAAATCTGTGATTAAAAGGCTGCAGTGCACTATGAATGCGGCATCTTGCATGCTGTTTGCCCTCCCTAGACACTGTTCAGTCTCTGGCCTTCTGCGTCGCCTTAACTTGCTGGCCATTGAGTAAAGAATCAATTTTTGCTTTATGCATAAGATTCTTGCAAGCTCAAGTCCAGTGATTCTGAGCGATCTCTGCCATCTCTACATCCCGGCACGTGCCCTATGCTCGGCCGAGCTCCATATGACACGTATTCCTCGGTTCCATAGAACCAGAGCAGGAGGGCGCTCATTCAAGGTGCTTGCACCTACTCTCTGGAACTCTCTACCACTTTCCATCAGAAACATTCCTAACCTTCTATCATTTAGAAGGACGGTGAAGACCTGGCTTTTTCAATGATCAGTAGTTTCTTCTCCCACCCTCTCTCCTAGCAATTAGCACTGGGACGTCCCTTTGCCGGGACAGCCATCCGTTCCACAAATCTCCTAACATACCATAACATAACAACTCAGTAGCCGAGGAGGGTCACGGTCAACATGAAACCGATTTGTGACCCATATCTACCTCTGATGTCCTGTCACCAGTGTTTGATTTGTGAAAGAATAAGCCCCAGGGCCCAGATTTTTGCCCTGCAGTCCGTGGTTGGAGCGCATGTTTGCATGCTGAATACCAAGGCTCCATAGTCTTGATTCCTACTCTCACCTCTTTAATTCACTGCCAGACACCTCTTGACTCTTTATATCACGTAGCTAGGTTCTTGCTTTCTCCCTTTTTAAGGTGTTCCCCCTTTCTCTTCCTCCTTCTTTTCCCCTTTTGTGTTTTTGTGTATATTGCTTAGAATCAAAGTCTGATGAGGAAAATAAGTGCTAGTCCCCAAAAATGAGTTCCAATGGTCTCCACCTGCAACCAAACGCCAATTGAGCACTGACTCTCACTTCCCACCCTCTAAAGGGCATTGTCTGCCCACACGCCCCTAAAAATGTTGTTTAGCCCATAACATGTCTCACATTTTGATTGCCCATTATTCACATAGACATGTTTAATTTGATCTTTCTCATATAGATTTCAATCGTTATGCTTGACACCCACGTTCAGTTTCACGTCACTGCTGCATACCACATGGCTGAAGTCACATGTTCCTTTCTCTCTAGTCTTGTCCATGTCCACTCCCACTGTCTACACACCACACTCCATGTGCATTCGAGAAAGACACTTTCACCTTCCCACCATCTACAGCCAAAGATACAAGGTACATCACGTAACTTATATTCTATATGCAAATTAGACATATCCATTGAGTGACATCTTATCGTGGCTAAGAACTGTCTCTTTTGTGTAATAGGCCTTTAATTTAAGGGGTATTTCTATACATTGTTGTTTAAAGTTGGGCAAGGACACAGTGTATTCGATAGCGACAAATAGGGAAACAAAACAGAAAGGCATAGAAGTGTCAACACAAAAGAACAGCAAATACATAAGAGAAAGGAAAGAAAGCTGAATATAATAAGATGGAAAAATTGTAAATATTAGGAAATAAGTACCCCATGAACCACGTTGGCCCTTGTGTCTTCAGTAATAGGTGTTGTACAAAAGTACTCAGCCAGGTATTGAACTATGAAGGATGAGAGGATAATCCGTTACTGATAGGCTTCACCCTATGACTTATAGGTTATATACTATTGCCTACAGGATAATACTCAGGCAGAAGGGAAGGGAAACAAGTCCAGAAGCCCTGGAAAAATGAACACTTAGGGGCAGATTTATGTTTGACTTGCGCCTCATTTACGCCGTCGTTGCGTCACTTTTGTGACGCAGCAGCGACGCAAATCCTGCACCATGGTGCGGGGTATTTACAACGTGACGCATCTGGGAGATGCGTCACTTTGTAAAGCCCTGCGCCACATGTAGGCGTTCCAGGGCAGGTGGGGGCGTTCCGGCGCAGGAACGCCTCCTAAAAGTGGCTGAGTGAAATCTACAAGATTTCACTCAGTCACTTTTGAGCCCATGCTGCGTCAAAACCCTGCGCCTGCTTGAAGCAGGCGTAAGGATTGACGCAGCATTGTGCAGATAGGGCCCCCCAGAGCATTGCTGGAGCTGCGTCGCGCTTGCGACGCAACTCCAGCAATGCGCCACTTTTACGGCACAGATGCATGACGCATCTGTGCCGTTTTTGCCCCATGGTGCGCCGCATTATAAATGTGGCGCATCCATGATGGCGGAGCTGGGGCGCAAAATAACTGGTGCATCCCTGCTGATATGCAGGGATGCGTCAGTTATTATAAATATGCCCCTTATATTGGAGTAGAGGAACAGTTGGAAAAATATAATGCTAAAGAAATAAAAAGGAAGTAAAGAGACAGAAGACAAGCAAGTGAGCTAAGAAGTGGAAAAGGAGGGAGGGAGGGGGCCGTAGAGAGATGGAGAAATGTTAGCTTTTTATTGGGCTGTCGTGTCTTTTATTTGAACCGAGGCATTCTCTGCTGTAAAACTCACTTGCGCCTGAACATTTCACATTAAAATGCAGGCAAAGACTGCGAGCCAGGCACACAGAACACGTTCCAGAAATCTCAAGGCTGGAGTTTAAGCACTAAAGAAAATCATTCAAAGAAAGCGTTTTCCCATCAGCTTTGCCTGGCATTGATAAGAAAATGCAAAACATGATTTTAAAATAACACATCCTGTCAGTCAGCAATGGAACATACAGAATTGCAGCTTCTTTCACATAATCACTGTGAATGCAAAACTACTTAATAGCAACAATTTCTGGATTTAACAAAATCTGGCAGTAGGTGGAATAAGCTGTATATTGTGTGCGGAATTTGTGCTTCAGTGGTCAGCTTGATATCATAATTTGTTTCGTTCTTGTGAATGAGAGGTCGCAGTGGCGTGAATGATGGAAAGTCCAATGTGTCACAAAGGATGCTCGAGAAAAGAACGTTTAGGTAGGAGGACAGGTAGGTAGCCAGACAGCCACTTCGATACAGACAGACCGACACACAGATAACAGAGGGACTGTCGGATGGGACAATGGAGAAAGATGGGCAATCTGACTCCATCAATTCAATTACATTTTGATATGAATTATATATTTTGTAGGGGTGGGTGAAGGTTTAATTATACCAGCAAGGTCGGTTATATTTGAGGAATTTTTACATTTGCAAATAAGTAGAATTCTCCCTGAATTTGCCAATGCTGTCTTCATCTATTGTTGTCAATCCCTGAAGCCAGCTATCCCGCCAAGCATGGCCGGAACATCACGCATAAGAAATGTGTGTTTTCCTTTTGTGAGAGGAACAGCAGTGAGACACACAGAAGGGCTGGCGTATAGTAGCGTTGTTTCCTTCCCTACTATCACACCGAGCCTTCTGAGAGCAAGAAGCGGGGGCACAGCATAATCAGTTAAAAGATAATCATTGACACTCTCCACCACCCGCAGCAGGGGCACAGCACAGCCAAAGCCTCGTTTTCGGTCCAGCCTACCAGACATCACAGCAGTCTAATTGGAACAGCATATTGTGGGCTTACCTAGAATTTACGGGGGCTTGCATCTCCACCATTGCATACCAGCAGTTCACTTTCCTATCACTCTCACTTGCCTGCTCCTTATCGTTTTGGGAACAGAAGTTCACATGGAACTCATTCTAAGGGAGTTTTTTAAGTTTCACAGTCCCTTCTGTGTAGAATCAATCATTAAAGGAAAATTTTGGACTAAAACAACTATGTTATTCAATACGAATTTGTGAGAGAAATAACAGCACAGCCAGTATTTGGATGAGGGGTAGCTACGGTTCACACTTTTAATTGAGCAGTTTTGTGAGTGTCATTCAGGACAAAAAACGAGAAAGAATAAATGAGTAGAATCCCAGGTGTGAAACCAAACCAAAACCGAAATCAAAACAAGAGAAAGGTGAGGTAGGGAGTAAACATATATGGTGTAATGTTGAGTCATATCAAAATACAACAATTTATATTCAGTACAATTTAGGATAAAGGTAATGAATCATTATGAAAAGTTGTCTTTGTACATGTGTCGATGACGTTTCAACCCTTGGAACGATTGTAGCGAGGATTCTGCACATGCACCGAAGCGCAGGAAAACAGGACCTTGGTGCATAGGGGTTGTACCTTCCTACCACCCTAGCACCCACAATCCCACAACCGACTAGCTATAGTGTCTCATTCGTTCTCCTACATGATCACGAAGCTACAAATGATTAGACAACCCAGAACACAACACTCCCAACTCTCTCAGGAATCGCGGTAGCAAGACATACCCTTTCGCTCACTCACTCTTACTTGTCCGTAATAAGGATCGTCGGAGTCACTGTATAGTTCAACATGTTTATTTTAACTATCGTGCTCTATAATGCAGTATACTTAAATGCATAAACCTAAAATAGTTAGCATTGTTACAATAACATAGAATATAAAGGGGGATGTCATCATATACAGACAGTGGAAAAAGGACTATAAGGCCTAAACATCCTCCCCTTGGTAAGTTGAAGTTTATTATATAAAGGAAGATCTCTAGGCTTTGTCAGCAGACCCCATAGCTTAGAGCCCAGATGGAAGTTTACATCATAGGAACAGCATAGCTCTACTCTAAGGAAAGGTCTCTCTCCAAGTGTGTGTGAACAACATGCCTCCCCGTAATATCAAAGCAGGAGTTTCCAGCAGTGCCGCTGTGTTTATTGTGTTTTGTCTAGGTCCTAGGGACTGACCAGAACAGAATAACAAGGGGCATGTTTATCAGCCTTGCACATAGTGTTCAGACTAAACTCCAGGAACAAGCAGAGAACACAGAAAGCAGACAGTTCTCATGTGAAAGACACAGAGTCTTGCAAAATAAAGTTATGTAATAACATGCGAAAAAGCAGCATCATGGCAGCAGAGCTCATGCTAACTTAGCAATGTCGATAATGACCCTAAAGGCCATATAACACGATAAAAGGGTCTCATTAGGACTGAAATGGCCTTGGGTCTGGGGAAGAAAAGATGGCACTGGTTAAGGGTCTGATATGACCGGATAAAATCAGGTGCAGAGGAGGCAAAACAATTGTGAGAATACGTACTGGCTGGCATTGTAGAAGTGCTGTTCCTCATAGGAGGGAGCAATCAGAAGATGGCAACCAAAATCAATCTTTCTAGGTGTCGGAAGCATCTAAATTAGACTGTTAGGAGTCACAGTCTTCTTTACAGTTCCTGTATGGAAAAAGAGACTGGGGTATAAAATTGTGTCTGTACAAAAAGATGGTTATGATCGAGGAGGACAGACAGGAAAGGGTTGGCTCACCTTTGAAGAAATTGAAATTGGGCTCTTTTCAACAAGCACCAGATCTTGTAGAGTTAGAGGGTGCAGAGAATGGGAAATCTTCAATATGATAATCCCTTAATGTGTAGAATAGGAATAGGGCTGAGTGAAATTGTGGCTGAATGAGAACATTCAGAATATTGTTTTCCATATATTTAATGTATTCAATGCTGCTTACCTATTACAGCAATTGATGCTCCAATTGAGACAGCCTTGTGGTCAGTGGCGTAGCTGGGGGGGGGGGGGGGGGCGGTGGGGGCGGTCCACTGCAGGCGGCACTATTTTAGGGGCGGACAAAGGCATTCAGATAAGGCTCGGCTTGCTTTCGTGGACGTTCGGGGACGGGCAGAGAAGGAATAGGACTCGGGCAATGTCCTCTTCTTTTTTGTGCTGGCAGCTGTCCCCCCCTCTCTTCCTATTATTCCCTCTCTTTCTGTCTTGCTCCTTGCTTACTGAAAACCGTAAGTTGAAGAAACGGTTCACAACCTCTTTCCTTCCTTCATTTAGTTGCTTCCCTGTGAAATGGATCCAAAAAAGAAAAACACTCTTGCGGGAAATGCCCTTTTTCTGACATTTTTCTATACCAAAGTGCAGCGGGATGGAGGGAAATAGAAGGTTTTAAATATGAAACATAAATACATAACTAAATAAAGCAAGACAGAGTGGTTGCAAAGCGGCCAGATTGGTTTTATTCACATCCAAACACATCAGCCACATTTTACAGACTTTGCAGCGAAGCGCTACTTTTGTTTTCTCGTCTTTCTTTGAACAGCATTGTTGTCCCCAGGTGGGGAAGTGCACCATTCCGAGAGGTACTGCAATACCTGGTTGATGGATTGATTGGAAAACAAAATGTGTACCATGGCTCTGTTTATGGATGTGGTCTTTTTAAACCATACTGTTTACGTTTATTAAGGATATAAGCAATGGACATTGAAACGGTTCCCTTCAGGGCCCTGTAGTCATGTCCTTAACTTTTCAGGTAAAACCACTCGCTGATTTCTGAATAGTGAGTGAGAGATCGTTAAGGTAACCATGTTGTTTCTGCTTACATTTCATATGCTTTACTTAATCTTGCATTCCCTATGAGTGTTTGCTTTTACTTTTTTTTTTAGGCAACATATTACTCTTATCAAGTGCATAATTTGAATTGAGCCACATCCAAGTGCTTATAGCGGGCACAATTAGGTTGTAGCTGAAGGCAGTGCGAGTTTCTCTCAGTGGGGTAGTATAGGGTTCAGTCGGGGAGAGGATGTGGCACTATGGCCAGAGCTGTCGAATTTGGAACTGGGGAACTGGGTTCAGCCTTCATGACCAGTCTTCCAGACCACTCTACTGAGGGAGCATATTCCCATGCTAGACCTTACAAGGCCCCACTAGACCTTAGAAGGCTTAACATCTTAGCACAAGCAGGTGTACCCTAGTGGTGTCAATTGTGAGTTAACCTTGAAGGCCTGTCCACCACAATCCATACTGAAGTTCATCTCCAGTCTTGCGGGCAGGCCTACGAAGCAGCACACCCTAGAGCAACAGTGATCCAGTCACTGTGACTCTGTCACTGAGGTCACATGAACCTTGAGCAGGTTAGGGCGGTGCAAGCGGTGTGACCGCACTGGGTACCTATTTCGGGTGGGTGCGTAGTGTTTGCAAGTATATTATGGTTTTAAAAAAACTTGCTGCCACCTTCCTGGCCTCCAGCAATTTTCAGAAACAATAAAAATGTCATGATAACTTTGGTGATTAATGTTCTTTCTAGAGAGAGATCCGAGTTTTGTCTAGTGGAAGGGTTGACTCCTGGAAAGGTAGCACAGAGGGTTAATATGCCTGCTGCAAAGAACATGTACCATGCAGATCACAAAGTGCGCTGCTTTAATGGGGGGACCATGATAAATGGTCATTTAATGTCAGCTGTAGATGATGGATCCCTGAACAGTGTCATGTATGTGCATGTTTGCATTGTGCTGAGGGGATTACCAGGTAATTGTTCACGCAGCTCTCTGATGGATGTCACATGCGGTTTTTCTGAGTCCCCATATAGATCATGCAGTCTGTGTGTTCTCTTTTGTACTGCCAGTCACTGCCAGTCACCGGTGTATTCAACTGTGTAGCCTTGGACCGTGTCATGTATGTGCATGTAACTTGCATGATCAAGGTAACTATTAGCGGTGATACTACATGTATGTCGGTCCTCTTGCAAGTGCTTGCCATCCTTTTTCCCCAGCAACCCCCCACCCAGGGGCGGCAATCTGAGGGATAGCCCCGGGCGCCACAAGCTCTAGCTACGCCTCTGCTTGCAGTGCTCTCCGCAGCTGCTCCCAGTAGATTCTGTCCCTGTTGGATACAATGTAAGAGGGCCGGCTCATCTGAGTCAGAGAACTAAAGACGAGGATGCCGCCTTCGTAGCATGTTCGTGGAGGGGGCGTGTTTGTAGGAGTGGCCACCTCATAAAAAACAATGAAGGCATAGGAACGGACGGTCACGCAGGCACTGCCAAATCAATTAGGGATTGTTCTCCTAATATATGACAATTAAGGAGAGCAAAGGTATGTTTCAGAACCCCCTAGTGGAGATTGATATATTCTTTATTTAAATTTTAAAACACATAAAAAAATTAAAAACAGGGAGTGCGCAGGATTCGAACACTCAGTTTGCAGATGCTCTAGGGTGCTTGGACGGCTGAGCCAAATCGGGAAGCAGTAATTACCTATCAGGCCATGGATCTGAGTCAGTGCCCTGAGGCTGTCCGTTTAATTAGATACAGGCCTCGGGCTGCTTTGAACTCTTAGAATTGGCTCACAAAGATGCCGTTACAGTAGGGGAATGGGCAAGAGGCCGTCATATGATTTCGCATACTAAGACATTCAAGTATAGAACCTTAGAAATGCACATCCCATCACTCTATGCATTTATTCAACACATACATTTAGCATTGTACATGATTTTCAAAGGTGAAGGCATTTCAGTTTTACAGGTGTGGCTCAATTTACACTATGTAAAATCCCATACCCAGCCATTTAGCTAGAGAATCTCTAAAGCCTAACCAATCACTATATACAACTTAAAAACACATATATTAATTTACATGATTTGCAAGCTTGAAGGCATGTCAGTTTATGGTTGTAGCTCAGTTTTAGATCACTTATACAATTTTTGTTATAGTATGTGCATGATACCCGCATCAATACCGATAAAGAAAAAACATAAGCTGGCAGATCTCACATCATTAGTAACTACTACTGGCACAGTTTGTGAGGAGCCAGTATGGATAGTGAGAACAAGTCTCACAACTTGAGACATATAAGTATATTGTAGATGGCAAAAAGGGAGGGGTCCGCGAGTCAATTCATTAGGGTCACAAAGTTTCGCCACTCTTCAATAGTATTTAAACCATAACAACATCATCCTGTCCGCATGGGGACTAGAATCGATCAAAGGCCACTACAATTGTGGGAGCTGTACTTTATGCGATCTCACTTGGAACACCATAACGTTCACACATGGACGACTCAAAACCACTTTACAACGGCATATGATCTGCGCTTCCACTTATGTTGTATACTGTATATGGTGTCCTTGTTAATTGATCTACATTGGGCAGACCACTCAACAAATCAGAGCGAGAATTTCCCAACACAGAAGCAGAATCCAATGCTCTGTCATCATGGCACCTATGGTTGCCCATTTCCTGGAGAAAAAGCACACAGTAGAGAAAAACAAATGGCAAGTGCTGGAGCAAGCGACTTTGCCATCCAGGGGAGGAGACATCAAATACCTCATACAAAGACTTGTTCTGAGTGAACGAATGACTGGTTGATATTCCTAACCTTTCTGAAAGTAAAAAGGGGAAGTTCTTTGAAGGTCTCCATTGTGGTTAGTACTGACCAGTGCTTCTTAATGATTTTCACTATCTTAACAGTCTCTGGGCAAAAAGTAGTTCCACAGACAACGTTGTTGATTTTAAATTTGGGATGTGTCTGAAGAATGTGTTCGCTTGGGCTATACCAAGTTCTTTTCATAGAGGTCCTCACAAGGCATTTGAGATAGCCTCTTTCATGGAGTTTGTAGTTCAGGATGGTCCCTTCTCTGAAGACATATTCCTTAAGGGTACAGTTCCTGCGGAGTCGGAGGAACTGTCCAAAAGGAAGACCATCTTTTAGGGTGAAAGCTTCTGTATTGGAGTTGTGTATTGCATTCTGTAGGCTTCCTATAGGCAATGAGATGATTTTCATAATGTCTTATTTCTAGATCAAGGAAGGGCATGCTATGATTGCTTTATTAGATGTAAATTTTAAAAAAGGTTGGCTATTGTTAAGGTATTGTAAGAATGTGGACAATTCAAGTTCGGTACCATGCCATACCAGAAAGATGTCATCAATATACCTTTTCCAGCATTGGATATTGCCTTGGAAGGAGCTTTGATTAGTTGTGACAAAATCACATTCAAATTGGTTTACATAAATATTAGCTAGATTTGGAACATAGAAGTGCCTGAGCACTGCTGGTAGTAATGCTGGTTAAACAGAAAGTAGTTTGTTATAGGGGCTATCTCCAAAATTTCCATGATGAACTCAGTGTGTACTTCAACTGGAGCTGATTGGCTGTTGAGGATCTTTCTTATAAACTCAATACTCTCTTGTTGTGGAATGTTAGTGTAGAGTGACTATATATCCAGAGTAGTGGTGGCTTCTCTGCTATGGCAGGGAAGCGTCACCCCACTGCTTTTAAGCAGTGCAATGTAAAAGAAACATAAAATGATAATAACTTTGAGTTATTATCATTCTATGTTTCTGGGCTGCTTTGCGTGGAGGCAGGTGGGGAGGCTGCTCTGCTTTTGGAGCAGGGCAGGGGTGGAGTGGTATGCCAATTCCTAAGTGCACATGACGGTTTGGCCAGCCCTCTTGGACTGCCCAAAACACTCATGCACACTTTCCCTGTTCCTCATGCAGGTTGCATTACAGCCTGAATGAAGGAGACGCCCAGGCCCCAATTTCCTGACTAAGCGTCGAACCAGGATGCTCAGACCAATCACAATGCTGCATTGCAGCGTTGTTATTGGTCAGGAGAGCCTGGCTGTGCTTCCTGTTCTTTGAGTCAAGATGAGTAGAGAAGGAGCAGAGACGTTTGACCTGGTGGCAAGGTAAGTGTTTTGTTTATTATTTTACATTGCGCACAACCGCACCCGCCCACGCGCCCTCCCCTCCTGAGCCCTCCACACCACCTGTGAGATATACCTGCCGTCACTGGTCCAGAGTCACTAATATTTCTTGTGTGGCATCAAATGCTAACTTGATACCCCTGTTCGCGTGGAAATAAGGGTTGCTCATGTTTTGTTCATTCATGCGTCTTACTCGTGTCTCAGTTTGCCAATCTTGTGTTTGTACTTTCCATGGAGTCGAACCTCTTTCCCATCTCTTTTGATTGGCTGGCTTCTGTGTTCCCACAGCTTGCTTTTCAAGCACCACTTCTTGGTTAAGCACTCCCTGAGAGTGCATGTATTTTCCAATTGTCTGCCTCCTGTACTTCTCTACCCTTGCACTCCATGTTGCTCTCTGTCCCTCATGTGCTTCTCCCTGCTTCCCTCATGTTGCACTCATGCTAGTGTCCTCCTCCAATGCTTTCTTATCTGTGTGCTTCTCCCTCACCCAGTCCATGTTGCTATCTTGCCTGTTGTTTCTTCTCCCCACACCCACCCTCAGTGTTGTTTCTGTCCCCACTGCCCTCCGTGTTGCTTCGCCCCACCTATGATCTCCTACTCTGTCACTACTGCTTCTCCTCCACCCCCTGTGTTGCTTCTTCTCACCCATGCCCTCTGTACTGCTCCCTCTCCCGTGCCATCCTTGTTGCTTCCACCCCAACCAATGCCCTCCATGTTGCTCTCCTGACCCTTGGTTAAAAAAAATGTTTTCACGTATTTTTTTCTTTTTATTTGCTGATTCAAATTGGATTGGTAAATAAAAAGAAATAAGCAGCTGGGTCTTTGTGTACGTATGTGCATGTGTGGTGCACGTGCCTACAAAATGACACAGCTAGCCACGAGAGAACTTAATTTTCCTTATTTAGCCATGCTGCAATGCATCAGGGATGCTGTACAGCATGACTAAACAATATTGGCAAAGACCATAGGTCTCAAAGGCGAGACCTATTGGTTTGCATTGTTTGTTACACTGTGCCACAACTTCAAAATTCGCAAAACATGTGCAGTTAAAAAAATATTAACTTTAGGGGTCACTCACTGCGCATATTTTTCTCAGGTTCCCATCAATTGTTATTTAATCTGAGATGATAAGGGTGAGTTCATGAGCAAAGACTTGGGGTGAATCATGGTTATGAGGCAGTATCAGCGAATATAACACCCAAAAATCTCACTAGTTTTCATATGTGCTTGCTATTAGTGGAAAACAGCCTTGTTTATATATCTATGCACTGCAAACGCCTCTACATTTTGGCAAGGCAGTGCATAGCCATACACTGGGATAGCCTGATCACTCCAATAATGTCTAAATAGCTAGCCGATTTCCTGGAATAGGCAGCAATTGAAGAATGCTGGCTCCGTAGGTTTTACACCTTGGATAAACACCTTAAGAGCCCACCATTCCGCACTGCATGTTAATGTTAGTTGATTTTTATATAGCGCTAATCACCGACGGGTCTCTAAGGGCTTTGAGAGAGATCGTAAACTGGTGCATGGCCGCACAATGAGGCACGTTAAACAGTGTCCAGGGCCTCCCTGAACAGGAATGTTTTAAGTTGTTTCCTGAATGGGAGGAGAGCCAATTGCGCAAGTAATCGGGCAGTTGGTTCCATAATTGTGGAAGCAGGACGGAAAAGGTTCTACCCCCTTTGGATGTGGTGTTGCATCCTGGGGTGGCTGGGCCGCAGGCTTCAGAAGACTGCAATATGCGGCCCGGAACATAGTTCTTCATGTGCTCCTTAATGTAGGCCGGTGCTTTGCCATAGATCGTTTTATGGGCAATGCAGAGACTCTTGAATTTAGCTCTTTGCTTGATGGGGAACCAGTGCAATTTGCACAGCAGAGGGGAAGCGTGGGACCGTCTTGGCAACCTAAAGATCGACCTAGCTGCGTTGTTAAGAACCACCTGTAATTTATTGATAAGCTTTTGAGGAAGGCCATTATATAAGGCACTGCCGTAGTCTAGTCTGGAGACAATTGTGTCCGATACGATCGCTTGTAGAGAGACAGTTGAAAGGAGGGGAACCAGTTTCCGTTGCTGTCTCAAGATCCCTGTACAAGTACCGACCACTGTGGTGACTTGGTTAGCCATGGAGTGCTCTGAGTCGCATTTTAATGCATAGGCTTTTTACGGCATGGGCTGGTGTGGGGGTGGCACCGAGCTCCAGGGGCCAAAAACGACCGCTCCAGATGTTGTCTTTTGTAGGGATAACAAGAACCTCCATTTAATCAGGGTTGATTTTTAATGCATTAATCGTCATTCAATTCACTGTGAATCTGAGGATGTTTTGTGCCACATCCTGGGCATAGGGGAAATTGTCAATCCAGAGGATGAGCTGGGCGTCATCTGCATAACTGAAAACACGGCAGTCCATGTGAGCTAGGGCTGTCACCAGAGGCTGTAAGTAGATGTTGAAAAGGAGCGGGGACAATGCTGAGCCTTGAGGGATGCCGCAGGTGAGGATGCCTCTGCCTGATACCTGCTCCCCAAACTGGGTCCTCTGGGGCCGCTCCGTCAGGAAAGATTCTAGCCACTGGTGTGCCATCCCATGAATACCCAGGGCCGTTATTCGATCCAGCAGCCGGGTGTGGTTGACCGTATCGAACGCCGAATCAGGGCGCTCAGTTTTTTATTGTCAGCCATAATTCTGAGGTCATCAAGAACAGAAAGCATCACCAGTTCTGTGCTGTGATGGGCTCTAAATCCTGCTTGTCGCATCTGGAGGAGTTGGTGTTCCTCCAGGAAGGATGAAAGGGTTTTGAGAACATGTTGTTCTACCACTTTCGCCAAGAAGGGGAGCTGGGAAATGGGCCTATAGTACTTGACACTGGCGGCATCTGCTCCATGTTTCTTTAGGAGGGGGGTGACTCTGGCCTCCTTCAGGTTGGAAGGTAGGTGGCCGGTCTCCAAGGAATTATTCAGCAATGCGAGGAGCTGCTTTTCCAGGCCAGGAAGGGCCATTTGGAAGATCCTCGGAAGGCAAGGGTCTGCAGGAGAGCCCGATTTAATGCAGTTCATCTCTCTTTCTACTTGCTTGGCGCATCTGTAATTCTCGCCTCGTAGTATTCAGCTTTCCTGACAGTAATGGATTTTTTTATACGAGGTAAGTAAGGATTTATAGGTTGCCAGCTCCGCTAGGTCATAGACTTTCCACCACCACCTCTCGGCGTGGTGGAGGCTTTGCTTCAGTTCTCTCAGAGTCTCATTAAACCAGGGGGCCCCTTTCCCTTTATCTCTCACTCTACCTCTTCGCTCCGGTGCCACTATGTCTATGGCTCCGCGTAGAATGTTAGTAAGGGCTTCACTCTCCTGGTCTAGGTTCCCTGATTTGAAATTAGAGGGGAGCCTAAGTAGGGTTTCTACTAGGTTATCAGCTTCAATTTTCTTCCAGCTTCGCACCTTTCTCCTTTCTGGGGGTGCTTGTGATAGTTGGCCGTCCGTTGGGACCCAGCAGCTAAGAAGCACGTGGTCTGAAGATGCACTGGGGCTGATGCCTATTAGACTGGCCCCTGGTTGCGAGGTCCAGATAAGATCCAGGATGTGCCCTTTTGAGTGGGTTGGGCATCCACCAATTGGTGGAGTCCCATCCATTCCTGTCTCAAACTGGCTAGCATGCGGCTCTTTCGGATCTTTATCCCATTGATAGATGAAGTCACCAACCACTAAAAGTCATTTGTACCGTGAACAAAGGTCAGTGATAACTTCCGTGAAAAGATCGTTAAAGCTTGGGGTTGACCGTGGGGGGCGGTATGCAACCAGCAGTAATAGGCAGGATGATTTAAATTATATTTTGCCCCCTAGTATATCTGCATGATCGATGCTCTCTGCCACCATTTTGGTGGCCATTATCTGCTTATTAAAAAGAATGGCTACTCCCCCTCCCCGCATTTTTCCTTGTCTATTATGCCAGAAAGCGTTGAAGTTCCCTGGAAGGGCAGCAATGATGTCTGAAACTGAATTGTCACCCAGCCGGGTTTCAGTGAGTGCTAGGATGTCTATGTCTCCAACCTGGAGGAGTGAAAAGACTTCCAGGTGGTGCTCCTGTAATGAGCGCGTATTAAGGACTGTCACTTTCAGGCTAGGTGGGCTGCTAGGTGGGCGGTGGGTGGTGGGCGGTGTTCCAGTTCATAGGAAAGAAGCCTTGCAGTGCTTCCATCTTATTTATTTTATATTCTGGGTTTCCCAACACCTCAGGCTGAAGCCTTCATAAGGGGATGCAAGGACTGTGGCCCCCCACTCCAAACTCTAATAGCAAAGGGGTGTGATCGGAGAGAAACCTCACCTGAAAGTTTACCTTCTTGACATTGAGGACTCTCTCGTTTGTTAGGAGAAAACAGTACAGACGACTATGGGCACCATGAGTGGGGGAGTAACAAGTGAATTCCTTAATCATGGGGTGGAGCTCCCTCCATATGTCAACGAGTTGCAGCCTAGTCATGTTGTCATGCAACCTCGCCACCATACGGGGCTATGTGTACATGCGGGGCAGATGCCAGTGTATCAACTATCTAAGATACAATTAAAATCAATCGCCCAAATGATCGGTAGTCTGACGTAGGGTAGTAACTCAGTTTCCAGAGCTGCGAAGAACTCCTCATCATCAGTATTGGGTACTTATACGTTAAGCATGCAAAATTCCCATTTGTCCAATATATCTAGTAAAAGTACATATCGCCATGCCACATCAGCTACCTGCCAGCGTAACTGACACGGAACTCCCTGGGCCAACCATATAGACACCCCTCTGGCATAGGAGGAATATGTAATACAGTTGTCCTCGTCATTTTTATATACGTTTCTGGGCTTGGGCCTACAGTAGGTGCATTTCCTGAAGGAGTGCAAGTGCTCTTTTATCCTTGAATGGAACCCTCTCACATTCCATGTAAGTATACGCACTGGGTCAGTCATTATAAGGAGTCACTCCTACTACATCCATCACCTCCTGTCTCCCCACCCCCAACCCCCACCATGTAACTTCAGTGTGTGCTTGAATTCAATATTGGGCGTTTAACTGGATTTATAACTAAGTGATAGGAACGGTCAGGAGAAAACTCGGTGAGTGGCCGGTTCGCCGTTCCACTCCTGTGTACCATGTGATCCTCACTTCACTTCGTTCAGACACACAGACACCATGTTAAAGGGGAACAGAGAAGGGGAGAAAGATAGGGGCAAGAAAAAAGCAGAGGGAAGCAAGAGACAGAAGGGGTCAACCCAGCATTCATGCATCCAGGTCCTGTTAATGATAAAACCCCTGTGCCCTCAGTACACCCTAAAATAGAACACAACGTTGGTCCAATAACCTCAGGGGCTTCAGCGATCTGAGTCTGAATTCCAGCTCCATATCAGGGTGATGAATGCCCATGGTTGTGTGCAGTACCTTATCTGTCAGTCACCCATCACAGGAAGACCCTGCACCTTCACCAGGAGTCTGCTTTGTGGCCACCCTCATTAGGTCGTAGCAGTGTCAACAAATGAACGTCCGAGATCCTTCCCCAGATTCGAGTCTCTGCAGGAGGATGCAGCAGAGATGGCCAGCTATACCAATGCCATGGGCTCCTCTTGCCCCTGTCTCTGTGTCTCCAGGGTCAGGTAGCCATCTGGGGGCACCACCACTCTTGCAGTGCATCTCGAACGTCGTCTACATCTGCTTCTCTTCCTGGATACAGGTGCCGGGCCTCCCCCAGGCCGGGCACCAGCTCGGTTTCATCCCAGGGGGGTTGCTGGGATATGGTTGTTACCTTGAATCTCCGACCAATCCCATGTCTCTTTGGGTGTCCTAAAGAAATTGGAATGGCCGTCTTGTATTACCTTCAGCTTGGTGGGGTAGATCAGCGTAAATCCCAAACCCATCACTTTCATTTTTTGTTTGACGCCGCTGAAGGATCAGCCGGGAAGATGGCTACTATATGATTTTCAACGTCGGGCCTCGATGTCTGCGGACTTCCCGTAGGACTTTGTTGCGATCTCTGTAATTGAGAAATGTAGCTATACCAGTCCTGGATGGGGCCTATGGGCTTGCCGACAGGACCACTGACTTATGTACCAACTCCAACTGAAACAGATTTCCATTCAGAAGCACTGCCCTGATCTATCCCTCTAGGAACATTTCCAGATTTGTGTCTTAGGTGCCCTCAGGAAATCCCATAAACCTTTGGTTAGATTGATGGGACCATTCCTCTGCAACCTCCATTCGCACATCCATTTTACTTGAGTGAGCTTCGAGTGCTGCCGCCATGGCCTTCAGTGTGGAGACCACCTCCCTCATCTTGGTGACATGACTCTCTGTTTTAACAGATCTTTCTGCCACCTTGCTTAGATCAGTTCTGAGCAGGTTTACATCAAGTACCATAGCCTAAAGGTTTGCTTGCCCCACTAAGCCAAAGGTCTCAATAGCCACCAGGATTGTACCCTGCAGTGTTTTACTGTCTTCTGTTCGACTGACCCCCCCACCTGGGGCAGTGAATTGGTTCATGTTCATTTGTTGGGTGCCTCTGGTGGGCTTGTCTTTTCCCCAGGTGTGTTGGGGGAACGAGTTATGGGTATTTGGTGATTGCTCCTGGTCATGGGCCGAGCACTGTCATAGTACCTGGTGTCTGTGGTGCCACTCGGTGCCACCACAATGTGAAGTGTGCTGTCAAGCCTTCTTCTGCACAACTAGCCAAAAACCTCAAAGGCGGTCAATGGATGGTCCCTCCAGTTCTGTAATCCCCAACCAAGCAGCAGCCGCCCTCAGCAGGTGGCTCCAAACTAGTGGCTAATGTTCAAGCTATATGAAGAAGAAATGACTGAAAGTCACCAGCTAGTAACCTTGTAGACCATGTGATGCGGGAGTGTAGTCCAGGATGACACCAGGCCTCAGGGGCAAAGGAAAAAATCAACTCATACATTGCACTTTCCATACTAGGGAGGGATGGCTCAACCACATCTCCACCCTCATCTTGCCAAGGCTGTTCCTGTCTGTGGCCAATGTCCGTGTGCTAGACAATATGTGAATGGGCATGGTGGGTGGGACACAATCTCAGCAGTTGATGGTTCAAGCAGGGAGGTGAGTCGGCGCCCTCCTTCGATGTGGTTCCTCATGGCATCTGGTGCTCGCTGGGTAGCTATCCGCAGCCTTGATTCCTTGCATACCTGCACCTTCAGGGATGCAGGGGAACGGCAAGCACTAGTGAATCAGTTGGCCATGCATAGGGCAAACGTTAAGTCTATGAGGTTTGATGAGGGGGCCCGGTCATCGAGGGCCCATCAAGTCCCCCACCACCCAGCTTGGGACCTCAGTGCAGTTCACCACTGTCTGCCTCCAAGGTGCAGGGAGTTCCCAAACAGCATCTCTTCAGCAGGCCACCTACAGTTCCATGTACGCCCGGGACAAGCAGTTTCCGGGGGAAGTCCGTGACGGCTTCCTTGTTTGGATAGTACAGGCCGTTTCTGCATGCAGGCATATCAGACTCTACATTTATCAATAAGGACTGGCAAGCAGGGAGAAAGTGCTGGTGGGTCTTCATATCCTGTTTTTGTGTCCCGTACCACCTCAGAGACTCCAGCTCATGCCAGGCTGCACTCCAGCGCCGACAGCCGTGCAGACCCCTTCATCAGCAGCGGGCGGGTCCTGGTGTGTGGAGAAAGTTTTAAAAGGAGGATGCTCAACGCCTCCTCTGCATACCTCCAAGTGTGTGAGGCCCAGCCACACTACCACACCTTGTACACACCGCAAGGGGAGGAAGTCCTCAGGCATCGTGTCTGCCACAGGCCCCCCATATCCAGACAGCCGTCCATGGTGGGCAGTCCCCAAAGGCCCGCACTAGGCTCTTAGATGCCGTCTGCCAGTTTTCTCAATGTGTCTGGGCACCGATGTCCTCTCACGTGGTCCAGGCATCATGTGGCAGTAATCTGGTCCAGCATGCCATTTCACCTCCGATGCACTCGCCGTCCTTGTTCAGGTAAAGACGGCTGGACAAGCCTCTTCTTTTGCAGTGAGCAGGCCGGCCCAGGAAACCTGCGGGGGGGGAGTCTGTCATAGCTTCCCCACCTGCACCCCATGTGGATTCATTTTGTAACACAGCGGGGTCTTGGAGGTGGCAGGATGTGGAAGGATTACTTTAACGGGGTCAGAACTCTTGTCTAGTGCTCCACTTGGCCATCTTCCCAGCCGTGCCCCCATTGGACTATCACATTAACAAACCTTTAAATAAGGTTTTGACAGAGATATTTTAGAAAATTGGGTAACTGCTGAGGGGGGGATAAAACCCTACTCAAGCAGCAATCACAGTCTTTGTTAGGGTGAGGCACAAGAAAATCACAAATTAACCGGTGCTCAACCCTCTGGTACCTTGGCACAGAGCAGTCAGGCTTAACTTAGAGATAATGTGTAAAGTACTTATGTAGTATTTCAAACAATAATAAATTGAAAACACAACAAAATAAAAATCCCAAACCAATGTACAAAAATAAATTATATTTTACTAAATAAAAAAATACAAGAGTAGAACCTGAGATATGTAAGCTTTTAGATGTCAGTTAATATAGCGCCAAAAACTACAAAGCGCCAACAGTGGGTATCTGGTCACACCGGACTGGGACAAAGTCCCAAGTTCAGGCCAACTGTGATGGATTGTGGGTCGGCCACAGGGATCCAGTTAGGATCACTGAGCAAAAGTACCTTAAGTCCTGGTTGCAGAACGTTGCTAGATCCCACTCCAAGGATTCTTCATGCACCCGAGGCTCCAAGTCACTGTGTAGCTGCAATGCGAGGTCCTACATCGTCTTCAAAGCTCCTGTCAATGAGGGTTTGAGATGTGAAGTCCAAAGTCGAGGATGCATTGCGCAGTCAAGGTGATGTGTTGCATCCGAAGAGCTGCAAGGCTACGATGTGAGAGGCTGCGTCGTCATTGAGGCTGCTATCGGTGAGAGATTTGCGTTGCAAGGGCCTGCATTGGGAAAACTACACAGGTGGCAGTTCCAATGTGGTCTGCGAGGTCGATGCGGAGTCCTTGCTCTGGGAGAACCTTCACAGCAGAGGAGATGTGTAGTTTCTGCTGGATCCACAGATGGGCTGGCAGAGCACTGTCAAACCCACTGCCAAGGGTTCAGGACTGGGGTGGCACCACATGGCAGGATAGGACTCAGAGATGGCAGAGGCCGGGTGCTGGGTTCAAGGTTGTTTGAGCCTTCTGTCCCTAGGCTCTAGTCAGGAGGCCAGCCAACTAGCCCTTGTAGTCACTTTGGGGTAGTGGAGTCAACAGATGTGGGTCTAGTCCTTCTCACCCAGGTAAGAGGGCAGCAGGTAGCAGGCCAGCACAGAGGGGCAGCAGTTCCTTCAGAGCAGCAGTCCAGTAGAGTAGCAGTTCTCTCAGCAGCACAGGAGTCCTTCTTCCTGGCAGAGCATCCACAGGTCCACAAGTGTACTGAAGAGTTGGTGTCTGGGGTCCAAAATGTATACCTGGGCCTATCTTTCTTTTTTTTTGTCCTCATTCACCATTAGATGTACCCAGAGCCATTTAGGTTTCCCGGCGGCCCCCCATTTGCATGGCACCGACACGAGGGCTCTGTATCTAGGTGGATGCATTTTACACAGAACCTCTCTTTCTTGTAGTGGGTCTGTTCTGTTCCTCTCTCTGGGTGACCCACAGAACAAACCAGAGTGGTAAAATATCCCGATGTAAAGGCTTAATCATTGGACTATACTACCCCACATATTACAGGTGTCGAGCCAATCCAAACAGGACAAGCAAAAATCTTTTTTCTTACAATTCTTTATCCATGCAGCCCTATCTAGCTTCATTGTGTATTTAATAGAAGTTACCCAATCTAAAATTGTCGGGGATGTGTTTTTAATCCAGCATTTACAAATTTCTCTGTGTGCATGTAAGATTAAATAAAAACATAACTTGTTTTGCTCTAGAGATAATAATTCATAATTTGGAAAAACCCCAAAGAATACCAGGGTTACGCTCACCTGAATATCAAAACCAAACATGACTTCCATACCTCTAGTTACAGAAGCCTAAAAGTGATGTAACATTGGGCAGCTTAAAAACATGTGCTCTTCATCCGCTTTTTCCTGATGACATTTCAGACAGCATGGGATAGAACCTTTCACAAATTTGGAGAGTTTTAAAGGAGACCAGTTTACCCTGTGGAGAAAAAAGATGTGGTTTCTCCTTAGGTTTGCAGCTTGAACTATGGATTATAAAAAATTATAGGATACTTGCCATATTTTTTCTGTGCTGGATCCTTGCAAGCACTCCCCCCACAGCTCCGATGGAAGATTGAAGTCGCCGACTGCCAGATCTACCAAAAGCCAATATATATCCGCCACCTCTTTCTTTTTCCCGATTTTCTTCCTCAGAGTCGTCTCCAGTTTGTTAGAGAGACCAACAGTTGTGCCAACCGCCTGACTCCAGCTCTTTATTTGTAAATATTTAAATTAGGAAATTTCATTGTCTGTAATGCTTTTTAAGTTTTCCCACGTACAAGTTGTGCCCAATATAATATTCTGGTTTTTTTTAACGGAGGTACCAATAAATCTTTGGTCCACTCGGGCGACCCTGGGGCATCCCAAATGGGCGCCATAGTGCTAAAATAGCTGATTTTCAATAGCTTTCTGATCTTAAACCATGTAGAGGCTAGCCCATTTAACAACTTTAAGCGTACTTTTTTAAAGAATCTCAGATCTCCAAATATATATATAAAGGCGTGTTCTCCCTTTAAACCTAACAACATTTCTTTAAACATTCTCCCGATATCTGAGCTGTCCGGTTCACTCATGAGCATTTTCCCTGCCCTCATTAGGAATGCCCATGCATAAACACTAAGTCCGGCAAGCACAATCCTCCCTTGTTTTTCTTTCTACGTAGTTTTTTCCAGGATATTCTTGTGCCTTTAGAGGCCCATATGTAACTATTTATTTTTGCCTGGAGTTTTTTCAACCCTTCTTCTTTAAATGCTAGGGGAATGTTTTGAAATTTAAAAAAACAAGTTTTGATAGAGTCATAAATGTTACTAAATTGACTCTACCGATTAGTGTCAAGGGTAGATACGCCCAACTTGTTAGAGAATTGCAGATTTCTTTACTGACCTTGTAGAGATTGGTGTCTGTGATATTCTCGATATTTTGTGTGACCATAATACCCAAATATCTTATCTCTCTTTTTATTGCACTGATGTTCGAATTCAAGTTCCAGGCCATGCACTCCGTCTTGGACTCATTGATCTCATACCCAGATACCTGGCCGAACTGTTGTGCTTCGTTATATATAATTGGGATTGCTGTGTCTAGGTTTGATGTATACACCATCATATCGTCAGCATATAAAGACGCCTTTTTTCCCAGTTTTAGCATGTCTTCTAATCTTTTCGGCTAGGGGCTCGATATATAAGTTAAAGAGCAATGGTGATAACGGACACCCCTGGAGAAGACAGGTTCCCATTCACTAAAATTCTGGCCACAGGGGTTTGATAAATCGAGCAGACTGCCCTACAAAACTTTTACCCCAGACTACACCGTCTTAATATGTGTGGGGAGGGTGGTGGGCACTGGGTGGGGAGCAGTGGGAGAAAACAAAAAAAAATATGTCCAATTCGTCTAAACAGGCCCCATAAGTAATTTGTCCTTCGGTAACAGAGATATGGCACAACCTATGGGCGATCAAGTATCACCTCTGAGGGTTCTGTCATGGAACTTAAATGGGTTAAAAGCAAAATACAGGATGGAGAGGATCTTTCAATATTTGAGAGATACTCCAGAACAAGTTCTTATCCTCCAGGAGACACACCTAACAGAGTGCGAGATGAAGAAATTGTGTAAATCTAGGAGCTGGATCCAGGATATAAGTTGCACGATGCAACAATTAACAATGAAGGGGGGTTGCGATAGTCATTAAAAAAAACTCTGCTATTTTATTAGACAGCAGCAAGGTAGACAAGATGAGGAGATGGGCTATAGCCAAGATCAAATGCCATGCGCATAAATTTACAGTAGCAGGATACTATGGCCCTAACTTGGATGACCCAGCCCCCCTTAGGGGTCTACTCTCTGAGCTATTACATTTGCCGGACCCTTTAATTCTGGCAGGTGATTTTAATTTGGTCCTGGATCCAGTTATGGATAGGTCATTAAAGAGCAGAGCATCTCAGAATTGTAAAATGAGATCCACACTTAAAAATGCCATGAAGCAGTGAGGTTGGCTTGATATATGGAGAGACAGAATGGGAACTAGGAGAGGGTATACTTTTCATAATAAAAATAGGTCTAGATTAGATTTCTTCCTAGTCAGTCTTGATCTGAAGAGTAGGGTAAAAGACATAAAACATCTTGGAGGTCACCTTTCTGATCACTCGGCAGTAACTTTAGCTCTAAAAATCCCTGCCAAACTGACCAATAGGAGATGGATCCTAGACCTTGCCATCCTTTTAGAGGAAGAAGTGATTGAGCAACTAACTACAGAGACAGAAAATTGCTTCTTCACTAATTTGGACAGCGGCTCAATAGGAATTGTGTGGGACACTTATAAATCCTTTCTGAGAGGATGTATATTGTCAATCCAAATTGCCAGACAGAAAACGTACAGAGCTGAGGTGCAGGAGATAGAGGATAAAATTCAGAAGATCGAGCAAAGGCTCATTCCCCTTGGTAATAATCCACCGGCCGGAGATACGCTGGCGGACTTACAATCTCGCAGACTAGAACTGGCAGGGGTGATAGATGCAAGGTTAAGAAAGAGGTGGCAGGCTAGTAAACCTGCTCACTTTGAATATGGGGAAGACTGTGGGAAGCTTTTAGCTTGGAAGACCAAACAGGAACTAGCTAAAGGAATCATCAAAGAAGTAAAATGTGACACCACTGGGAATTTTCTCAAGAGCCCCACAGAGATTGAAGAGGCTTTTCAGAAGCACTTTGAAAAGGTATGCAGTGAGGACCTAACTCCCCAAGATGAGGCAATAAAGGTCTGGTTAGACCAAGATGTATAAAAGTATATGTACCTTTTGGAAACCGTTCCGGAGTTATTACTTCATACACCACAAATATTCACATCCATACTTATTCAGCACCACATTTCGTTTAACATGTTTGAAGCACTTATCATAAAACACATTTATGTCAAATATATATATTTTTTACTAATCAACATCAGTTCATATGAAACATCAGATCATCAGAAATAAAAACAATGCTAATAAAAACACAATAATTCCCACATGGAATCAATTATGTACCTAAAAAGAAGAACACTGAGAGACAAACACTGTGTCATACATATGTTAATTTGGATACGCAATAGACGGTATCAGGCATAAGTCTCCAATCCCTGTCTATGGCTAACTAATAGCTAAACCAAATTTAACTTTAAACAAAAAAGCGGGCATCAACGCGTTTAGCTGGCAGAAATCCAAATAAGACCACCTTCTTCAGGACACAAGAATTTTTCTCCTTAACATGTACATAGAAATTTGGCACCAGTTCCACCTGTTAAAAAAAGATGTTTTTAAAATATGTATAAACCCATAGTGATTTAATTGAAATTCACCTGATTCAATACATACAACTTATTATTCATCAAAATATACAATGATCATAAAGATGTATTACATCAACGTTAAAGCCATAAGTGCTGGGGGGTGTGGCTTGCTGCCGATGGGAATGGCCGCTCAGTAGCGAGGCTCTGAAGCACCACTCCCGAAATATCCGGTCTCCTTCGTGTCCCATTGGCCTGACCCATGCCCTGAAACATCCCCTGTGGCCCGGGGGCTCCCACCGACCTAGCTGACAAGTTTCAGGCGGAGTGGTGGCGGCGCCAGGACGGAGCTCCGTGCCCCGCGATCTCGCCGATGGCCTGACTGTGGAGTGCGCGCCCCGGCCTGGGAGTGAAACTATGTGAGGCCGCGGCCTGTCTCCCCTGGGACCGAGGACTCGAGGCTCGGCGCCTACGCCGGTACCGTGATTGGGCCTGGCGCGGACGGGCGGACTTCCCCGTCGCTCGGAGCTGCTGGACGTTGCTAGTTGCTGTGGGGGCCCTGCTGAAGAGGGGGAGACCTGGCCGGGCCTCCCCGGTGAGTGAAGCGACCGGTGACTCGGCGCTGCCTGCCCGGCTTGCTGGGGGGGTCCTCCCCCGATGTCGCATGTCCCGCTGGCTGCTAGGTGACTGCGGACCTGGCGCTGCTGGCGCCCTGGCCCCGGGCGGCTTGTGCGGGCCCCATACTGAGACTTATTTACCCCTGCGGACTGGAGGCGGTCCATCGGCGCTGTTGGGCAGGATCCCACTGCGGCGAAGACATCCAGGAGTGTGCCCAGCTCCTCTACTGCGCTGCTCGGGCACAGCGTGTGGCGGCGGACTGGGGGGGCCCGTGGTTCCCTGCTCCTGCTGGGTGGCAGGTTTCGGACGCAGGCTGTGGTTGGGCTCTGGGTGGCCTTCGGGACGGCGGGCTACCCCATGGAATTGTGACTCTCCGTGCAGGGGCCCTGGACGATCCGGCACTGCTGCAGGTTGCCTGACGGCGGCGTCTGTCTTCCCCGGGCCGGAGTGACAGCGGGGACGGCAAATATTGTTGAGGTGAACTTGGCGTAGAGAGGGCAAGGGCCTGCCCTATCCTTGACCCACTGGTTGGTGTGCGGGCCTGGTGGGTCATCCGGAGCTCCCTCGACGCTGCGCTCTTGGTGGAGTGTCCCCCTAGCTGGGGTGCATCCCGCGAAAGCCGACAGGCCGGGTGGCACAGTCCACTGAGGGCGGCGGGGAGTAGCGGCTGCACTCAGAGGCCGGGGAGTGCGACCTGGGCTGTGAATATGGCGACCGGACGGAGCAGCAGAACTGTGGTACAGATTAAATTGGAGAAATTCGCCTGGCAACAACAACAAGGTGGTGAGCGGGTCGTGGTGCTGGCCTCGGATGGCCAGGCAGAACCGACGAACAAAGATCTTCTTGATGCGATCACAGCTGTTAAAGCATCCCTCGAAACAAGGATAGACACCGTGGCCACTGATGTGGGTCTGATTCGTGAGGACGTGAGGAAAATTGCTGAACGTGTGTGCGCGGTGGAGAGCATAACCAAAGAACTGACTAGTGACACTAGCCTTCTCAAGCGAGAGGTCGCAGACCTGCGCGCCTCCCACGAACTACTGGCTCAGCAGTTGGATGATTATGAAGGCAGGATGTGCCGGAACAACGTCCGCATTATTGGTGTTCCGGAACGCGCGGAGGGGCAGGCAGTGGACCTCTTTGTCAAAGACCTGGTCCTCAAGCACCTGCAGCCCGAGGTCTTTCAAAGTGTTTTTTGAACGAAAGAGCCCATCGGGTGCTAGGTGGTCGCCCTCGGCCGGGGGCGCCCCCTCGACCAGTTCTTGCCCGGGTGTTCAATTTCCGCGTCCGGGACACCATTCTTCAAACTGCAAGGGCGGCCCCACCCCTTACTATCGAGAACAGCAAAATCACGTTCTTTCCTGATTTTACAATAAGAGTCCAGAAACAAAGACGCAGCTTCCTGGAGGTAAAAAGAGCTCTCCGTGACCAGGAAGTTAAGTACGCGATGATGTTCCCCGCCAAGCTGCGGGTGGAGGCCGATGGAAAATCATGGTTCTTCACACGCCCAGAGGATGCTTGGGACTGGCTGGAGGGCTGGCACACTGTGGATAAGAAGAAGAAAAAAAGGGACCATCGGCGGCTGATAAGGCCGAAGATTGGTGCCAGCAGAGACAATCTCATTTACACTCAGACTCTGATGCCCAGGGTCAAACAGGGGGACACTAACTCTGGACGCTGGTAAGATGGTATGTTGTTTGTATTGATCCATCGAAGCTGCCTGGAATGTATCTGGCGGCGGACTCTTGATAATGATGGGTGTGTCCCGGGATGTGGGAAGCAATCACCCCTTTGGCACGCTGTCACCATGGGCCTCTATTGAAGACAATGGGGGGATGATTGCCTAGCTTTCACCGTTGCAAAGCTGTTTTCCTCAGTTTCCACTTACTTAAGGGGACTGGTTCATGTGCCGTGGCGTCAGGGCACTGTTTGACATGATCTAACCATCCGGACTGAGTTAAGTGTTTCTTATACTAGTGGGTATGAGGTCGGGTGGGGGGTGAAGGAACCTACGAGATGTCAGTGAATGTGTTGGGAGTGGGGCAGCTCACGTGTCCTGGAATTGTTCATGGGGGGGCGTCAGGCGCTCTGCATCTTGGGGGAGGCAGGCGGTTTTAGTCCCGTTGTGCAGGGAGACAGGGTGGGGTGTAGGTTTTCATGGCTTTGGGTTTGTTTGATTTGGTTTTGTTGGGGTGATGTTTCTTATTGTTTTACTACAGCCGTGCGAAATGGCATTTTCTATCAGGACGTTGTAAAGGGAACGTACCTCCAGGCTTCTGGTTTCATCTTCTTCACTCTCATGGAGGGCTGTAAGGCGACGGGCGAAGCATTAAAGTAGTTGCGGAGGGGCCTCTCCGCAATAGTCACTCCGCTCACTCCATCATACTACTGTTGGGATCCTATGGTGAGAAGTCACGGACTTAGCCTCATGACCTGGAACATCAATGGGCTGGGGGACAAAATCAAACGTGGCATAGTGCTGCAATATATCCATCGTCACCGACTACACTTAGTGTTGTTCCAAGAAACCCACCTCATAGGTAACTCCTGTAGGGCCCTGGACAGAAAGGGGTATCGTATGGTAGCGCACTCAGGTTTTACCTCGGGATCCAGAGGGGTGGGGATCCTCCTTCGTAAGGGCTGCCCCTATGTGATTCACACCACACAGACTGAACCACAGGGTAGATATGTTGCTTGCTCAGGCAGCTGAGAGGGCAAGGTCCTTAACATGCTCTCCGTATATATGCCCCACCGGGCCTCCAGCGCCAGACCCTAGCGGATATAGGGACGCTACTGATGACCTTACCCGAGGGTGCCCTGTTGATGAGTGGCGACATTAACTTGACGATGGACGGTACCATGGACCACTCTCCACCTCAACGGGACGCTCCGCACGGCTCACAACTGCACAATTTTACTGACACCCTGGGGCTGGTAGACATTTGGAGGTGGTCGCACCCCCGAGACACACTTTACACTTTCCAATCTGGTGTTCATGGCAGTCACTCACGGCTTGACTACCTGTTCACCCAGGCGCAACAGATTCAGCACTTCACAGAGTCCGCTTGCTTTGCACGGGGAATATCAGACCATTCCCCGGTAACAGCTATCTTCAGAGCTCATCGAGCAAGTCAACCATGCCCCATTATGATCCAGCCCTGGTTGCTAATCATCCCACACATTAGGGATGCCTTGCGGCAAGACAGTGACTACTACTTTGAAGACAATACAGGGTCTGTGGCATCGGCAATAATGCTCTGGGGAGGGTATGGGGCAAGGATAAAGAGAAGAGCATTGTCAATGATAGTGGGGCACAGGGCTGAACGCAAACGACGGGTAAGTGAGTTGGAGGCAGACGTATAAGAAATTAATTAACAACCGGACCGATCCAATGCAGAAATTAAGGGCTAGCTGGGAGGCAGACTTGGGGGAAATGAATGACGAGGACTGGACTGAAATATTAGCCTCCCTTCGGAAGGTAGCAATGCCAATGCGACTCCGTCTCGTTCAGCTTAAAATTCTACATCGTGTATACTTTGATGCAAAACTGTTGTACAAATTGGGGAGACGACTGGACATGCTCTGCCTACTGCACTGTCACCAGATAGGTACATTTATACATATTCTATGGACATGCTCCCACATACAGCAGTACTGGACAGACGTCACCCGACAGATGGCGAGGTCCATTGGTAAGCCCATTCTCCCCTCTCCCCAACTTTGCCTCCTTTATGTTTGGGAGGCTACGGACCTCACCCAGGCAGAACAAGCATGGTCTGCCATGGGTTGGACCATTGCCAAAAGGAATATTGCCCAGAAATGGGGGGTGGACACTATACCACAGCTACGAGTTTGGGCCAATGATATGGATCATGGCATGGTAGCGGAGAAAACTGTATATAAAGGCTGAGGCTGCCTGCGGAAATGGGATCAAAAGTGGGGACAATGGAACAAATACCGGGGGGACATCTGTATTTCTCCCACGGTGGAACTTAAACGGGATAGACTGGCTATATTGGAGAAAGCAGGGGCAGGTGCTGTGACTTGACACCTTCAGACCACCAGACACAGGATGTGCACGGGGGGCTCCCCGATCCTAACATGTATATGTTATCCCCTTTGTACTGCTTCACTAATTACTCTGATTTAATTCTTGCTGCCCTTAATATATTGTCTGTTATCTCCAACGCCCAAATGTATACTTCTCCTGCGCAGGTTACTAATCAAGTGTCATTACTGCTGCTACGTTGTGGTTTTTATAATGCATTTCGGCACACTGCCTTCTTCAGTGCCATTTCAAATGCCGTCAAAATTACACACGTTTAAATTGCTTCACGAGTGATTTCATTGGAGGAGTGCATGGAATAAACATCAACAAAGGACTGATTAATAATGGCAAAATGAAATGATTACTGAAAGGTTTGAAGTAATGGATGTGCATGCAGACATGGCTGCCACAACATCGGTATTTGCACCAAGAACTCTGTCAGTCCTTTGTTGTTGTTTATTCCATGCACTCCTCCAATGAAATCACCCGTGAAGCAATTTAAACTTGTGTAATTTTGACGGCATTTGAAATAAGCACTGAAGAAGGCAGTGTGCTGAAATGCACTTGCTCTAATTAAAACAACCAATGTCCCGTGAGTGCTGTGTGCCTGTTTTTGGAGCTGGAGGATTGTACGTGATTCACCCTCACGTTTGCAGGAGAAGGCACCCGTCCTGCGTTTTGGCAGATTGGGTGAAACCTGGAGCTTTATATATATATTTATATATATATATATATATATATATATATATATATATATATATATATATATTACCTACTGGCGGTCGCCAGTAGGTAGTTATAGTTAGGACCACGTTTCCATAGGAAAACCTCAACATTCTATTTTGAATAACTTTGGCGCCGGTCGACGAATCCTCGCGAATTTCTCAAAATAGGTGGGGCGCTACGCTCCGCTCCTACCCTGAAAGTCTCGGGGGGATTCGTCAAGCGGGGGCTGAGATAAAAGGGGGGTCCCAAAACGCGTTTTTCCCATGCATTTTTCCATAGGACCTTTAGAACGAGCTACAGCCCGAACGGCTGAACAGAATTACTAGAAATTTGGCAGAGAGGTAGTCCCTAGGTCAAGGAAGTGCCTTTTGTAGGTTTGGTGTAAATCTGTTCAGTAGATTCTGAGAAAATAGCCTTTAAATCAATATATATATCTGAGCCCGCTTACGGTACGCTTACGGTACGCTTACCGTACGCTTACCGTAAGCTTACGGTGGCGTGCGCGAGCGCGATTCTGATTGGCTCTTAGATCTTAGTAAACATTCGAATCGGCCGAAACCAGGAAGCGGCGTCCGCCATTTTGTCTCTCGCACTGAGTGTTGTTTATCAAACATGATGGCCAAAAACATGTTACGGGGCTGTTTTGACAACTCCCTCCCACATAGTCATGTTGAGGGAGTCCCCAAACATCCCCCAAGAGCAAAAACGGTTTTATTTTTTTTTCGGCAATTTCGCGGGGTACGCTTACCGTACGCTTACCGTACGCTTACCGTAAGCTTACCGTACGCTTACGGTAAAAAAATAAAAATAAAAAAAACACTATCCACACTTACCCCACCCCCTGTGCTTTTGGTGGCCACAGGCCACCAAATGTGCAGGGCTTATTAATAGAGAAAAAAAACGTAATTTTGGCAACATGAAATTATAAAATCGAAATAAAAAAAACACTATCCACATTGACCTCACCCCCTGTGCTTTTGGTGGCCGAAGGCCACCAAATGTACAGGGCTTATTAAAGTTGATAAAAACCGTGCACGGAACGAACTGCGTTAAGTGGGCGCGCACGCCACAAATGGCGTAAAGTAACTTAGCATTTAAAAAACCGTACAAATTCACTGAAAAAACCATAGGTTTCACACACGTTATAGTTAGGAAATAGCATTTAAAAAACCTTGCTAATTCACTGAAAAAACCATAGGTTTCACACATGTTATAGTTAGCTGGACATTTTACTGATAAAAAACCAATGAAATTCCCCCGTTATAGTTACTGTAGGCAACTATAACTCACGCGACCGTAATCCTCTGCTGATGACATATGTGTCTTTATGAAAAAAAAATATTTGTAATATATGTATAGCTAAAATTTAATGGAAGAAGATATGGGCAAATAAGTGTCTAAATACAGTATTAGCATCAGCAGAGGATTACGGTCACGTGAGTTATAGTTGCCTACAGTAACTATAACGGGGGAATTTCATTGGTTTTTTATCAGTAAAATGTCCAGCTAACTATAACATGTGTGAAACCTATGGTTTTTTCAGTGAATATATATATATATATATATATATATATATATATATATATATATATATATA
Organism: Triturus cristatus; assembly: GCF_964204655.1. Taxonomy (NCBI): domain Eukaryota; kingdom Metazoa; phylum Chordata; class Amphibia; order Caudata; family Salamandridae; genus Triturus; species Triturus cristatus. The sequence goes on from NC_140590.1 coordinate 850,872,111, forward strand.
TATATCCTTGCAAAACGGAGTTCCAACTGTGCTCTCAGGTCAAGGAAAAAGACACCACACCGTCCAAGTTGCTTCAAGGGGGTTTATTGCTTCATAAACCCAACGTGACGCGTTTCACCCTCAACGGGCTTGCTCACACACCGTTATGCTACCGGACCATCGTATACATACATAATTTGTACAACCATGGACATTGTAAGAGGACTATTGCAAAGGTTTTTCAGCGCCATTTTGGAACAGTGAATTTTTAGAACAAATAGCAGTACTTTATTCACCATTACACAACGGTAATAACATCTCGTATACTGTGTCAAAACATGCTTTACAATTTACTTGTTTGTAAATAGACCCTTGTATACTGTGGAAAAAACATGATATACAATTAACTCATTTGTAAATGGAAAATCCGTACCTCGCTCCTAGTGAGCTTAGTTGTAGGACATAGGTAACCAGTTCATAAAGATCTAAAAAACATAAGCAGCGTACCCTGAAGTAATAATGTGCCGTGTGTTTGAGCTGGGGGTCGCGTTACTGTTTGCTGAATTGCTCTCTATGTATAAATAGCGTTTCAAGTTACAGTGTCGTAATTCGCTCCTAGTGAGCTTGGTTCTAGGGCATGGTTATACAGACATGCTTAATGAGCATTGGATGAGCATAAGGGGCACCCCAGGGACTGGATTTGTGCCGTGTGGTTGATTTTCGCAGTTGCTCTCTGTATTTAAATCTAATCACGCATTGCGGTGTCGTACGCCATATTGGGAGCGCGTATGTGTTTGATCGCTGTCTGTATTGCTCATTGATGATGCAACCTATTCCCAAATTGGCTTCCGAGCATGTTAGTGATGTAAGAATGGCCGGCACAATTGGCTATATTATCCTGCAATCCACATGTCAGTTAAAGTTATGTCACTGGGTGTCCTTAATTCTTACTAATTGGTAGCTTCGTCCCTTGTGTCTCAGATCTAACTGATGTGTAACTTGACAGCCTGTCATACCTGCCCTTTACAGCTGTGTCGATTACCTTGCATTGTCTCTATTAAGCCCAGAAAGATTTGCATTCAATTGTATTGTAACATATTGGTCCATTGGCGCATCCTTAACCAAACTGAAAATAAATTCAAAAGTGTCCCAATAATAAAGTTTAAAATAGAATTGGTCTTATCTGTTCACTGGAGAGCAACTTGGGAAGAGAAGGGTAGGGATCCTGTGTCGCGAGCCCGAGACATAGTCCCTTCCTTTCTTCCTGTAAAAGAGAAACACAGGGTCAGTTGACTCAAACTACAATAGACATTCAAAAGACAGTCAAAATATATACATCATTAGTTAATTAACCCGTTTAACGTAGTCCTAATTGGGCCTCGATAAATCCTCCCTCATGGATCACCCTCCTTGGAGTATACATTCTGTTCTTAAATGAGATCAGTGTCCTATTTGTCGCTGGAAAAATTGCTCTCACTTTAATCCCCATGTAGGTGTATTGCCATCTCCTCATCCATGTTATGGCCGTTCGGATATTTAGTCCCCATCCCAATTATGTGACGTGATTCGCGCTGTCTTAATTTAAGAGTACTGTTACCTCCTCTCTTATTAGGTAAAATTCTTTCTATTGCATAATATGACAGTTTGGTATAGTCTGAAAAGTGTTTAACCTCAAAGTGTCGAGCAATGGGGTACTGTTGGTCCTTATTCGTAATTGCCCTCATATGCTCGAGGACCCGTTTCTTAGCCATGTGTGTGGTGCTTCCTACGTAGCTCAATTGGCAAGGGCATTCAAGCACATAGACTACGTTGGTGCTACTACAAGTGAGGAACTGTTTAATAGGAATCATACTGTTTGTACTGCTGTTCCAAAACTCCTTGCGTAAGCGGCTGTTGCCGCATGCCTTGCAGTGTCCACAGGGATAGAAGCCTTGTAGATCAATAGTATTGCTTCTTTCCATGCTAGGTAAGTCACTGTGTACAAGCATGTCTTTTAAGCTACGCCCTTTCCTGTAACTTATTGAGGGATGTGTAGGTATCATCTTGCCTATAACAGGATCTCCTTTGTGGAGCTTCCAGTTCTGGGAGATCATTTTTTTAATTTTGTCTGAGTGGCCGTTATATGTGAGAATCAGTCTGGTTTCTATATTCTCATCATTTATGGGTGAATTGGACTCAGGGGAGGATTCAAGGATTGCACCTCTGTCAATCGTTTTGACCCTGTCCATCGCCTTTTTGAGAACCCACATAGGATATCCTCTTTCTTTAAATCTCTGTGTCATGGTTGTTTGTTCCTTTAGGAAACCTTCCTCTGTGCTACAATTTCTCTTTGCTCGGAGCAGTTCCCCGTAGGGGATGCTCCATTTGAGTGTGTTAGGGTGACTGCTAAGAGCATGTAGAAGCGTGTTTCCTGCTGTAGGTTTGCGAAACAAAAAAGTTGTTAATTTGTTATTCGCAATTTCTACACATGTATCAAGATACTCTACCCTCACATTGCTTGTAGTATGTGTGAGTGTTAGATTGTTGTTGTTCTGGTTCAGTCTGGTAATAAAGTTATTGGCTTCTTGTTTGCTGCCTTTCCAGATTACAAACACGTCGTCAATATAACGTAACCAGAGTTTTACTTTGGTGAAATCAAGCTGTAGGCTGGGTTCCTTCCTGATGTCCTCCTCCCATGCTCCCATAAAGAGATTGGCAAAGCTCGGCGCGAAGCTTGTCCCCATCGCCGTACCGAGGGATTGTTTATAGATTACATTATCAAACATAAAGAAGTTATTTTTCAGACAAAATTTGATAATTTCAAGTATCATCAGAGTGTGCTCTTTGAATCTAATGTGTCTGCGTTTGAGAAATCTTTCGCAAGATTCTGTTCCTTGTTCATGATTGATGACAGTATAGAGGGAATTAACATCCATGGTTATCAATAAAAAATCATCTTCCCATTTAACATCATGTATTTTAGCCAAGAAGTCTTTTGTGTCCTTGACATATGACGGGAGAGTGATTACAAATTCCCTGAGGAAATGATCCGCATAACGCGATAGATTTTCCAAAACACATCCTCTGGAAGAGATAATGGGTCTACCAGGGGGATTAACCTTATTTTTATGTATTTTGGGAAGTAGGTACATCACTGGGAGGATAGGGTGATCTTTCTTCAGGTAGCAGAATTCTTCCCATTCAATCAACCCCTTGTCCTTCCATTCGCCTAGTTTTTCCCAAATCTGTGCAATGCTGTTGTTATAATCTGTGCGATTAGATCTAGAGTAGGTGTTGGTATCACTCAGTTGTCTTGTAGCTTCTGCTACGTACATTTCCCTAGACAAGATGACAATGTTGCCCCCCTTGTCGGCGGGTCGGATTACAATGCTGTCATCTTCGGCTAGCTCTTGTATAGCCCTCCTTTGTGTAAGGGTGAGATTATGTTTGAAAGTTTGCATTTTCTTGGCCCAGTTCTGTTGCCTAAATTCCAGAAGGTTCTGGCTCACCTGCTCCTGAAAGGTGTCAATATTGTCGTGGCTCATTATTGGTAAAAAAGTGGATTTTGGTTTGAAACCAGAAATGGTAGATGCGTCGCACCTTATCTCCATCTCATTTAAAATTCGTTGAGCCTCAATATTGGTATCTCCGTCACTGATGTCGTTTTGTAGTTCATGCATCGCAACCAACAGATCAATATCCCCTATAGTCAATTCCTCATCTGTTATGGAACTCTCTTTTTGGGATCTAGTTCTGTTTCTTGTAGGTTTCAGAGTGTGCCATTTTTTAAGTTTTAGTTTTCTGCAGAATTTAAAAATATCAATTCTGTCATTCACATAATTCATGGGGATTGATGGGCAGAAAGAGAGGCCGAAACATAGGGTTCTTTTGTCTTTGAGACTAATGGTTCTATTGGAGAGGTTCACAATAGTTAGATTTACCATGTTGTCATCCATTATGCGTTGGTCTTGGAGCGTGTCTGTTGTCTTCCCACTGGCTCCGAGTCGTAGTCTTTTCTTTCTCCTCTGTAGGATCCTCTTCCTCCTCTTCCTCTTGGTCCTCTTGTTCTTCCTCTGCCCCTTCCTCTTCTTGTTGGTGTTGCATCTCTCTGAGTCTCCTGATTTGTTTTCAGAGTTTGGCGGCTCCGTCTTAGGAGTCGGTATTCGTCTAAAAAAGACGTTGGACGTGGAGTGGCTTCCCCTTCCGACGTTGTTCCTTCAGATGTAGGTGTCGTATCTGAGCCTTCAGTGTTTGTATCGCTTGAATAGATGGTCTCGTCTTCATTGTTATTGGCTGGTATTGAGGTTGTCGGTATGTTTTTATTTTTATTTTTTGCATCTTTCTCATAAAGATGGTCGTATTTTCTGCTGTGTGTAAGGATTCGACCTGACTCATAATCGCCACAGTCTCTGTGGAGTTTCCTTTGTTTTCTAGCTTTTATATCCTCTTCCACCAGTTTAAGTCTCTTTTTCATTTCTTCCAAAAATTTGCAGATTAGTTCTTGTTCAGGGTTCGACTCTAGTTCCTCTTTGATGCGTCTAATCTCTGTCTTGATACTGTCTCTATCTGTCCAAGCGTACTTCACCAATATCTTTAACATATTGGTCGAGCTATTTGCAGAATTCGCCGACCATTCTTCCAACATTTGGGGATTTAGAGAATCATACGAGGGAGTGATGTAAATCCTCAGTCCGCGAGGGACCATGCCCTTGTCTATGTAGTCCTGTAATGATGTCGCTTCCCACCACTTCGCGATTTCTTGTTTATGCAGTTTTTCATATTTCCTGAGTTTCTCCATAATGGTTGGTTCGTTCCTCGTGGTGGTGAGAGCTGGGTTAGAACCTTTCCCAGGTGCTCTCGCAAACAGCGTTTGTGCTGCTGCTCTGCGTTCATCATCCTCTTCCATTTCAAAGAAACTGATGCTCTCCAGTGGACCAGCTCCTGGTTTAGGTGTGTGTCGATCCGAGACCCCCCTGTAAAAATACAGGGTTCCCCTTGCCACAATCTGTTGTATGTAGGTGTCGCTATGTCTTTACAAGGAAATCCTTGTTCATACAGCAGAGAAATATGCGTGAGTCCTTTATATAGTAGACCTCTCCTTTTCAGATTGAGTTAACTTGAGGTTAAACAACACTTCCACAAACTCATTAACCGGTATGTCTCGGCTTGGGCATAGAACAGTGGTTAATTTATCCACCCTTCGTGAGTGCGGTCCGTACTAGCACCGTGAGGTCAATCGTTGCACCTACAGTTATGACGGAAAGCAGCTGTCGAGAAAAACTGATCATGCACTTTGCGTGCGCCTAGACCTGCTGGACGCCCGTTCTCTCTCGGTAAGTTTGCCAGCGTGCTGTCTGCTATTAGTTGTTGTCACAATGCGGAAGTGCAGTCTTGTTGTTACACCAAACTAACAGGAGGTTCGCTCCTACGGGACTCAAGAAACTTGCTACAGAGATTACCACGCTTACATAGTACAAATTCCTCCCGCCTCCGACCCGTTGAACTTACCTCACGGTGGTCGGCGAATTCTGCAAATAGCTCGACCAATATGTTAAAGATATTGGTGAAGTACGCTTGGACAGATAGAGACAGTATCAAGACAGAGATTAGACGCATCAAAGAGGAACTAGAGTCGAACCCTGAACAAGAACTAATCTGCAAATTTTTGGAAGAAATGAAAAAGAGACTTAAACTGGTGGAAGAGGATATAAAAGCTAGAAAACAAAGGAAACTCCACAGAGACTGTGGCGATTATGAGTCAGGTCGAATCCTTACACACAGCAGAAAATACGACCATCTTTATGAGAAAGATGCAAAAAATAAAAATAAAAACATACCGACAACCTCAATACCAGCCAATAACAATGAAGACGAGACCATCTATTCAAGCGATACAAACACTGAAGGCTCAGATACGACACCTACATCTGAAGGAACAACGTCGGAAGGGGAAGCCACTCCACGTCCAACGTCTTTTTTAGACGAATACCGACTCCTAAGACGGAGCCGCCAAACTCTGAAAACAAATCAGGAGACTCAGAGAGATGCAACACCAACGAGAAGAGGAAGGGGCAGAGGAAGAACAAGAGGACCAAGAGGAAGAGGAGGAAGAGGATCCTACAGAGGAGACAGAAAAGACTACGACTCGGAGCCAGTGGGAAGACAACAGACACGCTCCAAGACCAACGCATAATGGATGACAACATGGTAAATCTAACTATTGTGAACCTCTCCAATAGAACCATTAGTCTCAAAGACAAAAGAACCCTATGTTTCGGCCTCTCTTTCTGCCCATCAATCCCCATGAATTATGTGAATGACAGAATTGATATTTTTAAATTCTGCAGAAAACTAAAACTTAAAAAATGGCACACTCTGAAACCTACAAGAAACAGAACTAGATCCCAAAAAGAGAGTTCCATAACAGATGAGGAATTGACTATAGGGGATATTGATCTGTTGGTTGCGATGCATGAACTACAAAACGACATCAGTGACGGAGATACCAATATTGAGGCTCAACAAATTTTAAATGAGATGGAGATAAGGTGCGACGCATCTACCATTTCTGGTTTCAAACCAAAATCCACTTTTTTACCAATAATGAGCCACGACAATATTGACACCTTTCAGGAGCAGGTGAGCCAGAACCTTCTGGAATTTAGGCAACAGAACTGGGCCAAGAAAATGCAAACTTTCAAACATAATCTCACCCTTACACAAAGGAGGGCTATACAAGAGCTAGCCGAAGATGACAGCATTGTAATCCGACCCGCCGACAAGGGGGGCAACATTGTCATCTTGTCTAGGGAAATGTACGTAGCAGAAGCTACAAGACAACTGAGTGATACCAACACCTACTCTAGATCTAATCGCACAGATTATAACAACAGCATTGCACAGATTTGGGAAAAACTAGGCGAATGGAAGGACAAGGGGTTGATTGAATGGGAAGAATTCTGCTACCTGAAGAAAGATCACCCTATCCTCCCAGTGATGTACCTACTTCCCAAAATACATAAAAATAAGGTTAATCCCCCTGGTAGACCCATTATCTCTTCCAGAGGATGTGTTTTGGAAAATCTATCGCGTTATGCGGATCATTTCCTCAGGGAATTTGTAATCACTCTCCCGTCATATGTCAAGGACACAAAAGACTTCTTGGCTAAAATACATGATGTTAAATGGGAAGATGATTTTTTATTGATAACCATGGATGTTAATTCCCTCTATACTGTCATCAATCATGAACAAGGAACAGAATCTTGCGAAAGATTTCTCAAACGCAGACACATTAGATTCAAAGAGCACACTCTGATGATACTTGAAATTATCAAATTTTGTCTGAAAAATAACTTCTTTATGTTTGATAATGTAATCTATAAACAATCCCTCGGTACGGCGATGGGGACAAGCTTCGCGCCGAGCTTTGCCAATCTCTTTATGGGAGCATGGGAGGAGGACATCAGGAAGGAACCCAGCCTACAGCTTGATTTCACCAAAGTAAAACTCTGGTTACGTTATATTGACGACGTGTTTGTAATCTGGAAAGGCAGCAAACAAGAAGCCTATAACTTTATTACCAGACTGAACCAGAACAACAACAATCTAACACTCACACATACTACAAGCAATGTGAGGGTAGAGTATCTTGATACATGTGTAGAAATTGCGAATAACAAATTAACAACTTTTTTGTTTCGCAAACCTACAGCAGGAAACACGCTTCTACATGCTCTTAGCAGTCACCCTAACACACTCAAATGGAGCATCCCCTACGGGGAACTGCTCCGAGCAAAGAGAAATTGTAGCACAGAGGAAGGTTTCCTAAAGGAACAAACAACCATGACACAGAGATTTAAAGAAAGAGGATATCCTATGTGGGTTCTCAAAAAGGCGATGGACAGGGTCAAAACGATTGACAGAGGTGCAATCCTTGAATCCTCCCCTGAGTCCAATTCACCCATAAATGATGAGAATATAGAAACCAGACTGATTCTCACATATAACGGCCACTCAGACAAAATTAAAAAAATGATCTCCCAGAACTGGAAGCTCCTCAAAGGAGATCCTGTTATAGGCAAGATGATACCTACACATCCCTCAATAAGTTACAGGAAAGGGCGTAGCTTAAAAGACATGCTTGTACACAGTGACTTACCTAGCATGGAAAGAAGCAATACTATTGATCTACAAGGCTTCTATCCCTGTGGACACTGCAAGGCATGCGGCAACAGCCGCTTACGCAAGGAGTTTTGGAACAGCAGTACAAACAGTATGATTCCTATTAAACAGTTCCTCACTTGTAGTAGCACCAACGTAGTCTATGTGCTTGAATGCCCTTGCCAATTGAGCTACGTAGGAAGCACCACACACATGGCTAAGAAACGGGTCCTCGAGCATATGAGGGCAATTACGAATAAGGACCAACAGTACCCCATTGCTCGACACTTTGAGGTTAAACACTTTTCAGACTATACCAAACTGTCATATTATGCAATAGAAAGAATTTTACCTAATAAGAGAGGAGGTAACAGTACTCTTAAATTAAGACAGCGCGAATCACGTCACATAATTGGGATGGGGACTAAATATCCGAACGGCCATAACATGGATGAGGAGATGGCAATACACCTACATGGGGATTAAAGTGAGAGCAATTTTTCCAGCGACAAATAGGACACTGATCTCATTTAAGAACAGAATGTATACTCCAAGGAGGGTGATCCATGAGGGAGGATTTATCGAGGCCCAATTAGGACTACGTTAAACGGGTTAATTAACTAATGATGTATATATTTTGACTGTCTTTTGAATGTCTATTGTAGTTTGAGTCAACTGACCCTGTGTTTCTCTTTTACAGGAAGAAAGGAAGGGACTATGTCTCGGGCTCGCGACACAGGATCCCTACCCTTCTCTTCCCAAGTTGCTCTCCAGTGAACAGATAAGACCAATTCTATTTTAAACTTTATTATTGGGACACTTTTGAATTTATTTTCAGTTTGGTTAAGGATGCGCCAATGGACCAATATGTTACAATACAATTGAATGCAAATCTTTCTGGGCTTAATAGAGACAATGCAAGGTAATCGACACAGCTGTAAAGGGCAGGTATGACAGGCTGTCAAGTTACACATCAGTTAGATCTGAGACACAAGGGACGAAGCTACCAATTAGTAAGAATTAAGGACACCCAGTGACATAACTTTAACTGACATGTGGATTGCAGGATAATATAGCCAATTGTGCCGGCCATTCTTACATCACTAACATGCTCGGAAGCCAATTTGGGAATAGGTTGCATCATCAATGAGCAATACAGACAGCGATCAAACACATACGCGCTCCCAATATGGCGTACGACACCGCAATGCGTGATTAGATTTAAATACAGAGAGCAACTGCGAAAATCAACCACACGGCACAAATCCAGTCCCTGGGGTGCCCCTTATGCTCATCCAAATGCTCATTAAGCATGTCTGTATAACCATGCCCTAGAACCAAGCTCACTAGGAGCGAATTACGACACTGTAACTTGAAACGCTATTTATACATAGAGAGCAATTCAGCAAACAGTAACGCGACCCCCAGCTCAAACACACGGCACATTATTACTTCAGGGTACGCTGCTTATGTTTTTTAGATCTTTATGAACTGGTTACCTATGTCCTACAACTAAGCTCACTAGGAGCGAGGTACGGATTTTCCATTTACAAATGAGTTAATTGTATATCATGTTTTTTCCACAGTATACGAGTGTCTATTTACAAACAAGTAAATTGTAAAGCATGTTTTGACACAGTATACGAGATGTTATTACCGTTGTGTAATGGCGCCTATAAAGTACTGCTATTTGTTCTAAAAATTCACTGTTCCAAAATGGCGCTGAAAAACCTTTGCAATAGTCCTCTTACAATGTCCATGGTTGTACAAATTATGTATGTATACGATGGTCCGGTAGCATAACGGTGTGTGAGCAAGCCCGTTGAGGGTGAAACGCGTCACGTTGGGTTTATGAAGCAATAAACCCCCTTGAAGCAACTTGGACGGTGTGGTGTCTTTTTCCTTGACCTGAGAGCACAGTTGGAACTCCGTTTTGCAAGGATTTAATTACCGGGTTACTCCACCGGCGCTGTGCCACCCCTCGGAGGGCTACGCTTTCCGACAGGAGTGCATCTTTATTGGATATATATATATATATATATATATATATATATAGATATATATATATATATGTCAGCTCCACAATTCCCTCGTTCTGTAGAAGGAACAACAGCACTCACTGGGCTTCGTTACAGCAATGGTTTATTGATTTAAACCGAAAACAGACGCGTTTCAGATAAAATCCTTCGTCAGTGTTTACAGTATGCAATGTGAGGCACCATTTTAAGGCATTGTGTGAATTGCCATAGAAACAGACAAGGGCTGGCGACGCGCATATCACAAGCACCATTTTGGAAAGGTTCTTATAACATTATCTGATATGTCACAAACAGCCATGATTCATTCTAAAACAAAGATTTTGTTAAAACTTCACCAATAATTCATTGTATTTATATATTATTGCTGTTATAGTGATCATATTCTCAATTAACAATCTCGCCGTGTATCGGCCCCTTGCAATCTGTTATCCAGGTTGCAAACATCCCATGCCCGTTCTTTTTGTTGCCGTGTATCGGCCCCCACTGCGAATGATAGTTCCAAGATTTCAATCAATAGGTCAGTATACAGTTGTCAAGTTAAATGATTAATAAACAACATTAGTTTCCCAAATGAAATGTTAATTATTCTCCACCGTTTAATCCATTAGGGGATTTCGATTGGAGATCTATGATGTAACGAGATTCCAATCTTCTCAATTTCAGCACTCTGTCCCCTCCCCTGATGTCAAATGGTACACAATCAATGCTGAAATATTGCAGCAGATCCCTGTCACTTTTATGTTTGATGGCAAAATGGCGTGCTACAGGATAGTTAAAATCCTTCTTTGCAATCACACGCATATGCTCCAGCACTCTTAATTTCACACAGTGTATGGTGCTCCCTATATACCTGAGTCCACAGGGACACTTCAGACAGTAGACCGCATGTGTAGTTTGGCATGTCATGAATTTATTTATCCTTTTTCCTGCTTTCAAGCCTTTTACTTCATAGTTTAATACCCTTTTGCTGAAAGCGCATGCCTTACATTTGCCACAGGGATAGAATCCTCTCATTTCATTTAAGGTTCCCTGTCATGATGGTATGGCATCTAAATGACTGTGGACTAAACTGTCTTTGAGTGAACGTGCTTTTTTAAAAGTGATCAGTGGTGCCGCTGGAATATCAGCACCAATGATGACGTCAGTTTTTAGTACATGCCAATTTTTTCTCATTATATTTCTCAAAAAATCGGCATCGTCCGAAAAAGTCGTTATCATCCGAAATTTGCCAATCTCTTCCTTACAATCTTTCTTTTTGAACAGGTCCTCTCTGGGTAACTGTTTTACTCTTCTGAGAGTGTTTTCTAAGAGACCTGAACTATAACCTCTCACTTGGAATAGATTCAAACTTGCTTTGGCTGCCAAGTCGAAATCACATTGTCTTGAACAATTATGCTTCAATCTGAGAAATTCCCCATAAGGGATACTGTTTTTCAGTTTTTGGGGATGACTGCTCGTCGCATGCAAAGTGCTGTTTCCGGCAGTGGGTTTCCTGAATAGGGCTGTTGTCATTTTGCCTTCCTGTAACTCAACTTTTAGGTCCAGATAGTTTACTGCCACTAAACTTATCTCCCCCGAAAATTTTAGGTTGACCTCATTTTTATTCAGATGTTCAATATACTCCTCAGCTTCATTAACCGAACCATTCCATACCAAGAAGAGGTCGTCTATGTATCTATACCATGATACTATGTTGTTAGTCCACTCTTCATTGGCCGCGGACCATGCCACCTGCTCCTCCCACCAGCCCAAGAACAAGTTCGCGTAGCTGGGGGCGAAGCAGGTGCCCATCGCGGTTCCTGAGACTTGTCTGTAAAGGTCCCCCTGGAAAATAAAGATGTTATTGTATAAGCAGAATTCTATTAGCTCCATTAACATCACGAGATATGTACGTAGAAGAAGCTCTACGTCAATTGAGGAATAAAGACTGCTATGAACTGACAACTTCCGTTAAATACCAAGAAAGTATACAGCAATTACACACCATAATAAAAAAATGGCATGAGCAATCGATGTTGGATGTAGACGAATATTTATTCCTGAGAACAAGTAATCCAATCCTACCCACTTTCTATCACTTACCTAAGGTGCATAAGGATAGGAGCAAACCACCAGGGAGGCCAATAGTCTCCTCTATGGGGAGCTTAACAGAAAATCTCTCCAGGTTTTTAGATCTTTTTTTATTTGAGGCGGTACTTGAATTGAAACCATATATCAAAGACACAACGGACTTTATCAGTCATATTGACAATCTTATATGGCAAACATCGTATTGTCTGATTGTTCTTGACATTACAAGTCTATATACTTGTATCAATCACAGACAGAGTTTAAATGCAGTGAGATATTTCTTAAAAAAACGGGCATTGAAATTCACCACCCATAATGTGATGTTAATGAAGCTAATAGAATTCTGCTTACACAATAACATCTTTATTTTCCAGGGGGACCTTTACAGACAAGTCTCAGGAACTGCGATGGGCACCTGCTTCGCCCCCAGCTACGCAAACTTGTTCGTGGGCTGGTGGGAGGAGCAGGTGGCATGGTCCGCGGCCAATGAAGAGTGGACTAACAACGTAGTATCATGGTATAGATACATAGACAACCTCTTCTTGGTATGGAATGGTTCGGTTAATGAAACTGAGGAGTATATTGAACATCTGAATAAAAATGAGGTCAACCTAAAATTTTCGGGGGAGATAAGTTTAGTGGCAGTAAACTATCTGGACCTAAAAGTTGAGATACAGGAAGGCAAAATGACAACAGCCCTATTCAGGAAACCCACTGCCGGAAACAGCACTTTTCATGCGACGAGCAGTCATCCCCAAAAACTGAAAAACAGTATCCCTTATGGGGAATTTCTCAGATTGAAGCGTAATTGTTCAAGACAATGTGATTCCGACTTGGCAGCCAAAGCAAGTTTGAATCGATTCCTAGTGAGAGGTTATAGTTCAGGTCTCTTAGAAAACACTTTCAGAAGGGTAAAACAGTTACCCAGAGAGGACCTGTTCAAAAAGAAAGATTGTAAGGAAGAGATTGGCAAATTTCGGATGATAACGACTTTTTTGGAAGATGCCGATTTTTTGAGAAATATAATGAGAAAAAATTGGCATGTACTAAAAACTGACGTCATCATTGGTGCTGAGGAGTAAACGTATCCCTAAGCGTCTTCAGATACTTGGTCCTGAGTCAGACTAATGACTGTAGTGTCACGATGGTTGAAAATGTGTCAACAACTCACCTGTATTGTGAGTTCCCAAGCTTTTTCAGTAATGTAGAAATATTTCTGTCTGCAAAAAATCTAGGGGGTTGTTAGACTGTTAGTCTGGGACAGATTTAAGTCTACACTTAAATTTAATGATGGAGAGACCTTCCCAGAACGGCTCTGTTAAAATCCAGGATGAAGCCCTGTGTGGAAGACCACCTTTCGCTTCCTGCAGACTCTGGCACACATTTAGGGGCCAATCCCAAATGGTCCAGCCATCCTGTCTGTGGCCAGACACTCCTGTTTTTGACCTTGGGTCCCATATATATCCGCATGCCAAGAGAAGGTTGAAATATGCAGTGAAAACAGGTAAAAATTCATGAAAAACCCTATGTAGAATGGCGCTGCACTGCAGAATTACTGCATTCTGAATGCAGTAGAACGGCATAACAGTTGGTGCAAAAAAATGCCAATTTATTATCAGCAGGCTGCGCATACATACAAGTGGGAAGCTCAAGGAAAAACTATTTCTGCAAATTATTTCACATTTACATGCGCAAAGAGCAGAAAACTGTAATATCACGATGTCTGATTGGAGTTATTTATTTACTACATCAACATTATTACAATGGATTTCGCGAGCTCCTCAACGTGAAAAGCAGCTCGTCCCACTCCTTTCTCGCATTGCGAGAAGCAAAAACATAAACTGTTAATTACTACCATCTTACGTTTCTGCTACTCGCACTGTGAGAAAACAGAAGGGTTTGGTTGCGGGTGGGTGGGGCTGCTCTGTGAGCAGGAGAGGAGTGGTATGCTCACTCCTGAAGGTGCAATGACCAATAATGCTCACTTTGGCCTTTCTCCATGTAGGCTGAAATGCACCCTACATAGAGAAAATGGCCTCCCTGTAAGCCCCTGGCTGGGCGGCATCCCCACCAATCACATGGCTGCCATTGCAGCATTGTGATTGGCTTAGGGGAGTGGAGGGGGCTGCCTGTTTCCTGTTCCTGCCAGAGGCTGGAAAGCAGGATCAGGAGCTGAGAAAACACGGGACCCGGCGGGCGGACAGGTAACTTTTGAAAAATTCTTATTAAATTTACCCCTCCCCGCGCGACCCTCCCCTCCCACCCCCACCCGCGATTAATGCCAAAACCGACTGCCTGTATGTTGTTTTCTGTCAAAGCAGCTTGCCACGACCTTCAAGGGCATGCATGTGTTCAGAAAACTCGCTTCAGAGTCATTAGTAAATTACCCAGCATTTAGAATTAAATGGTGAATAAGTACAAACAATGTTTCCACAGGTTATTCGATTTGTAAAGGTAATAAGCTAATAGACATATGAGAGGGTTTGGGAGGAGAGGTTTGATGTAAGACCAGAAGTGTTTTCACAGATGTGTGAGAGTATGCAGTATGCAGGTCATTTTGTGAGAGAACAGATGACATTCCTGAGAGACCGAGTGCTGCTGCTGCACCATTAAGCTTCTTCTCCACATCCTGAGAATTGTCGGGCAAGCCTAACAGTCTCAGAGGTGAATGGGCTATGTTGGCCTATGGGTCATTCTTCATGTAGTCTTGAAAACTCTGGGCTATACAATCATTGTGAAGAGCTCAATCTCAGGGTCTGGGGCTAAATCACTTCTATTGTAAACTACTAAGGCCTCCCTCATGAGTTAGGTATAGTGGTAATTACCGCATGCTAGGGTAAATTAATGCATGAATTTCCTGACGTTTCTATCACGAGTTAAAAACTGCATGTGATATTTAGCACATGTGATATTTAGCATATGTGCTAAATATCACACATCTGTGGTCCACATGCAATATTTATTGGATGGGCTATTTACGGAATGTGATATTTACCACATGCAAAAATAACGCATGTGGTAGTTTGTGATTACCTTCAGTCAAAAGCAGGTATGAAAATTTCGGAATGGGAATTAAAGATGAGAAAAACAATGTAAACAAATAAGACCAATATAAGAATACCAAAAACCAAAGTCTGTGTACTATTTGAGCTGAAAAATTTAAAACACACAGACCTGCACACAGGGCCAGACCTATATAAATAACCATGGACAGGTAAAGCTCTCACCGGTTGATTGCAGCAGCTCGCACTTCTGTTTCACAATACACCTCCATGGATGGAGCACTGATAGGCCCAATATCATGCTATGCCAGATCCATAACTTGCTGCAATAAATATGCTACATGAAGATGGAAACCAGACCACCAATAGAAGCCCAGGTTTGATGTCCTTCCCACTAGAACCTGGGCTTCTATTGGAATTCTCTATGGCATATTATCAGGCCCCTAATCGCCGCTTTAGCGGCAGTTTCCTGCCGCTAAAGCGGCGATAATGTTATAGCCCGTTCTTGATAATATGGCCCCCAAATTTATTGACATCAGAGGATAAAGGCATCTTCAAACTATGTTTTCCAATTGTAATACCAACAATGGTATCTACTGTGTGCAATGCCCGTTCAAAATGCTTTATATTGGCCAGACTACTCAATCACTCAAATTGAGAATTCTCCAACACAGATTGAGAATAAGATGTACTGTGCAGGGTGCCCCACCAGTTCAACATTATTTGGAATGCAGACATTCAGAGGGCAATATCAGAGGGACAGTCCTGTTTGTGGTACAAAATACTCAACAAGGGTGCAATGTTGAGTCTATACTGAACACATCCGAAGCAAAAATAATCTAGAGTTATGGGACAGCGACCCATGGCTTGAATTAATTTGTTGGACAATGGGCTTTACTTTAATTCTGTACAAACCGTTGATTGGATTACCTTCTATTCCCTACTTTAATGGGAATTGTTGGGCTTGGCCCTTTCTTTGGGCACTTTGCCACTGCTGATCAGTGTCAAAGTGCAAATGCTCCCTGTATAAAGTGTTATGGTAATTGCTTGTCCATAATTGGTATGTTTGTCTTACTAGTAAAGTCCCTAGTAAAGTGCACTATGTGTGCCAGGGCTGGTAATGCAAATGCTACTAGTGGGCCTCCCGCAATAATTGTGCCACCCACACAAGTTGCCTTAAAAAGAGATCTCAGGCCTGCCACTGTTAACTGCCTTGTTGTCCTGACAAGTGCACTCACTTGCCAGGCCTTACCCTTCCCTATTTATGCACATCAGACACCCCTATAGGAGGCCCAAGGTACCCCCCTGGGCAGGGTGCAGTGTATGTGAAAGGTAGGACATGTGCTGAGATGTGGTCCATGTCCTGACAGTGAGATACTGACAAATTTGTTTTTCACTGTTGCGAGGCCATCTTGCCCATAGGACAGAATGGGGAATGCTGGGTTACACGTTTGCAGCATATCTTCCCATAGGCAGAAGAAGGAGAGATGTGTGCCTGAACTCAGAATTTGATAACACATCTTTTTGTGAAGATGGTTTTTAAATTGTGTGTTTATATACCACGCTTTTAGAAGTGGCTTGTTTCTTGTCTTAAACCATCCTGTGTGCCTCTGCCTGGTTGTGTATTGACTGTCTGGGATTGGATGTGACAGGGTTTGGGTAGTGTCCTGACACCAAGGAGGAGTAGGTGAGACAGCACAGGCTGGCCTGCATTTGGTGTAGTAGGACGAGTAGCCCCTTTGATGCGAAAAGGCCTATGCTGCAGCCACAAATAATGGCTCCACCTCCTGCGGAGTGCCTGGGATAGAGACCCTCACTATCAAAGGAAGAAGGTGTGCACTGGCAGGAAGACACCCATAACTGGGATGGACCGGGCTCAGAGCCCCCTGCACACAAAGACTTCAAAGGCATTTAGGGGTATAAATGTGAGAGCTGAAACCCCTGAACTCAAGACTGAAATCCCGACTGATAAAGGATTGAAACTACTTTGTGATCAAGAGGAACCTCTGCCAAAGGAGAACAGCTGAAGAGACTCAGGAGAAGGACTGCCCTTGCTGTGTGTTCGGGGTCTGATCTGCAGTTTGCTGATTTGACTAAGGAGAGGACAAGGGACTTTGCTGTATGCTATGTCCCCCCCTGCTTGAGAGGAGTTTGCTGTGTGCAGTATCCTGAAGTAACATGTCTCCAAGGGCCAGAGGAGAGCTGGTCCCCTGTTATGGAAACTCATGAACATCAAAGTTTCCAACCGCGTCTCAGCGACGCTTGGTGCGTGTGCTTTTGCACGCATGAGATTGCCGTGTGGTCTGTGGTGCTGTTTACGAGGTGCCCCATGACCGCATTGCCCCCGCAGCGTGAAGCATCGTTCACGCTGCTGCATAGCTGTTTGTGGCTCGAGATGTCATCGTAACTGAGGCTGTGAGTGAGGATTGCCACCGCTGGCCCGAGCCGTAACGTGCTAAAGGATTTCTTGAAGCTAAGGAAGCTGTAAGGAGAAAGGGATCGTGATCGTTGTTCGCCAAGAAGAATCTGCTCAAGATCATCAATGAAGGAGAAGGCAGCGCGGCAACCCTTCCGGCTACAGCGTCGCCTGGCAACGGAGCTGCAATGTCGTTGGGCCGCCCAGCACGATGTCCGACGAGTGGCGAGAGAGAGAGAGATGTAGCGCTCCCCCATGTAAGGCTTGGAATGCGGTCGGGAGCTGCAAGCATGTGTGGCCTGGGGAGGCGTGCAGGAGGAGTACAGGAGTGCACTGATCTCTCTCCTGCTGCACCGCGTTAGACGCACTGAGTCCCCGAGCGCCCATACCTTCCCAGCAGTACCGGGGCCACCTCGTTTAGCGTACAACCGTTGTCTTGGCTGTTGGGGCCTAGTGGTGGCCGGGTTGACTGCGCAGATTGGCTTATAACATTATTCCTTGCATTACGAACTGCCTGAATCTTGCATTACGTACTGCCTTATGCTTGCATTATGAACTGCATTATTCTTGCATTACGAACTGCGTTATTCCTGCGTTACGAACTGCATTAGTACTTGCATTAAGGACTGTCTTATTACTACATTACAAACTGCATTACGAACTGCATAACATTGCATTAGGACTGCATTAGATCATCGTGAATTGCTCATGAATACCGTAAGAACCTACAAGTGATTGTTGGCCTCATAACCGGCAAAGCGAAATATTACGAATACGCATATGTTGGATTTCTATTGTTTGGTCTCATCGTATTCCTTTTGATAAAGATACGGCTATTTTTAAGAAAACCAGTGTGGGGTCCGTGTGTGGTGTTATCACTGTGTTACTGGGAGTGTGGTTGCAAATACTTTACATATTGCCTTGGACATAAGCCTGGCTGCTCGTGCCAAGCTACCAGGGGGTGAGCAGGGGTTATCTGAGAGTGTGTCCCTCTTTTCTCTTTTCCCTGATGAGAAGCAAGGGGCTCTATTTGGACTAAGGTACCTACCTCAGCCAACTAGAGACCCCAAGTTCTAACAGGAATTTGCAGTCATCAGTTGCTGTTTGTTATCTCAGTGGCCTTCCTTGTTTTCTACAAGTTGTATTATGCACAGTGTATATATTGTTTTTAAAGTGGAAAGACTTGTTTATTACCAACTTCTATTCTATATGGAATACTCCTGAACCTGTTATCATGTACTCCGAGATTGGCCTTCTGCATTAAATGTACAGTGGGTTTGTGACAGCAGGTCTTTGTGCCATGCTTGGGAGTTATTCTCCATGTAATTAGATGTTGTATCTGTCCTTAATTATCCATGCTTGTGTACTTATTACCACCAGGTGACCTTTTTCTAAACTGTCTAGGCTCACTTCTGATATTCATTCATTGTCTCCGAGGCATCTTAAAATGGCCGACATGGTTTTTAACTAATACGCTGGTAGTGCGTATGCGTTACCAATAAAGGAACTGGTTTATGATGTTACCAGACCTTTTTGCATAGACGACCAACCACAAGGAGAAAGCTTTCTACACCCGTGTTGGTAAGCCCCTAATACGCATTTTGTAACCAAGTCTGTGGGGATTTCGTATCTGCACCAATTGAGCCTGTGATATTGAGCTCTCTTGCCCCCTTCTTTTAGATCGGATCATTTTGGGGACATCCATAAAGGAACGGTATTGGTACGACTCTTTGACCCGTTCCAAGGCAGAGCTCTGCTAAATCATTGAGATTTTTCACCCGTAGATATATAACCCATGTTTTTTAGCCTTTCTGCTCCCCTCTTTCAGATTGGACTTGTTGGCCATGATTAGGAGGGTACAGTGATGACCCATACCCAGGCAGGACACAGCCAAATCGGATGGCTGAACACAGCAGAAGCCCTTTATTCCCTTTATGATACCCCTTGACATGCGTTTGGAAGTGTTGAAACACTGAAAGTGCTAGCTGCTCGGGAACTTCTTTACAGATCCCCCCTCCCCCTGTTTGAGGACTTATGTGAGTACCCACACCCTTTATAGCATGTACACCGCACTACGGCGTGAAAATAAACCCATTGAGGTTGACGCACTCTCGTATTTGAACGTAAATGTGGCACCTGCCTAGAGGTTCGCCATTTATATGTTGTTTCCACAACGTTGGTTGTGATGATGTTTGGAGCACAGCTTGGAGATTCTCCCAAGCACCGTGCTATGATGCCTCTTCAAATACTGGGTTGTATATGGTGGCAGACTTTGTGTTGATTAGTGGAGGTAATTGGTACAAACTGGGTCAACTACATTGACTTGAAAGTGTTTATAAATTACTTTGCAGGTTTCTCATTTTCCTATGTCCAGAAGAGGCCCAACTATAAGATCAGAAACGCGTTGACCCCTTTTATTGAAGGAGTCTGATACAAAGTTAATGTTATTTATAAGTACGTGGGACACAAAAATTATTTTGAGGGCAGGACATTCTCTCATGGGTGTCTCCACAATGGATTACCTCTAATATGGAATGCGTAGGTATTTAGAATTTGCAGCCATATATATGCATGTAAATAATTGTGGAAGAGAGAAGGTTCCTCTTGTTTGAGGAATTTTGTATATATTTGTGTTTGTACTGTAACACTTAACTAATCTTGTTTATGTGAATTTTTGCAGTAGATGTCTTTTGTGTGAAAGAAATGTTTTACGTTGTTATGTCAATAGACATTTGTTCTGGTATTGTTGCACGTAGATACACTGCTTCCTTCACCCCGCCCCCTCCCCTTCCCCCTCAGCCAAAACACTAGGAGTCTCCATCAACAGTGACTTGTCACTGAAAACTCAGGTGGGCACAGTTATCTCCAAGTGCTTTTTTCAACTGCGCAAGATCAGGAAGATACATCGCCTCCTCACTCATGAGGCCCTTATCCAGGTTATAATTGCCACAGTCTTGTCACACCTAGACTATGCCAACTCGGTATACCTAGGCATGCCACTCTACCTTTTTAAACGACTGCAGATGGTTCAGAACCATGCAGCCAGACTGATCTGTCGACAACCGAGATGGCAATCCGCAACTCCCCTTCTGAGGAAATTGCACTGGCTCCCCGTTTCCCAGCGCTGTGCCTTTAAAAAGGGCTGTCTCATTTTTAAAGCTCTGCATGGCAACAGTCCAGCTTTCATTAACAGCTTACTTCTTAGGCACATTCCAACACGTAACCTTAGATCTGCCCATCTTGCTCTCCTAACCACCCCGGTTTTCAAACAAGTACGCTTAGGTGGCTGCAGATTTGCCACTCTCGCCCCTAAACTTTGGAACTTCTTCCCACTAGAAATACGGTCTTGCACGGACCTTCTGCAATTTAGGAAATCCCTCAAAACGTGGCTTTTCTCTCAAGCCTTCAATGAACTAAATTCATTCCAGCAGATTGTGCCTTACAGCGCCATGAAGCCAACCGGTGTACATGCGCTCTATAAATTATTATTAACATTAACATTAACATTAACCCCAACCTAGGAGCTTGGGGTTTTCACATTAAGACATGGCTAATAAATAGAATTTTGGAATTATATACCAAACCAGTGGCCAATTAATTTAGCTTGCAGGTTTAGTTGTTTAACAATTCATTCTCACAGGTCAACCCCCTCCCCCTTTTTTGTTATTTATCTCATGAAAAGGTCCTAGTGGGAAGATTAGGGCAAACCCCTATTGGTATACACATGCAAATGTAAAATGAAACACACAATTTATGTGTAAATACGGTTTGATGCGGACCCATGAATACTGAACTATAGTGATAGGTGTCCTTGGCCAAACCACAATGATATGATCCTGTGGAGAACCAACATTAGTCATGCAGTAGTGACACATCACCCTCAGTGTATATACTGGACAGACAAATCAACACTTCAGCATAAAGATTGCAATGCTTTATGATTGTTGTAGTGTAATCACAATACATTTCTGCAGTACCATTACAAAGTTGTGAGTCCCTAAGGCAGCACGTATATGGATCAATGTGAATATCTGTACAAATTACATTGATCACTTTTCACAATGATGATGATTCTCAGCCAAGCCAACATTTTTAACAACCACATGTGTTTTCATTGCAACTCTAATGTCTGTTCCCTTGAATTCCTCTGACCTGAAGATCTTCTTTCATGTCTTCCATTCCAGATATGTTGAGGAGGGTCATCAATGTTTCTCCCCATAGATTGAGATACAGCTGAGGTGGAGAACTACTACCAGTTGCCAAGCTTTGGTGCTTGTGCTTGCTAACTCACTTAAGTACCTAGCATTTCATAATATAACGTAACGTGTATCTGTAAAGAGCACGTTCACCCGTAGGCATCTTGGGGCTGAATAACAGGTGTTAATTGTTGCACAACTCAATTGTACTCATTTGTCTGACCTCAGATGGATGAAAGGCTGAGTGGACCCACCCAGATTTGAACATGTGACCATGAGGTCGAAAACAGGCCCTTGCATTGGTTGCATTAGTCCACTGATCCAACAGACCCAATATTTCAAAATTTGGAACCTGTTTTTAATGTTCTTAACACATGTGAATTTGTTAATCAAGTATTGGTTTTGTCCATTAGCTCCTTCCACAGTCATGTTCTTGTCTAGTGGCCCCTTAGATGGCCATGGTGTCTTATCACCTCCTTAGCCAGCACCTCCAGCTCAATATCCATAATCTTGTACCTCCTTTACCTGCGCAGAGCCTTGATGAAAACCTTTGGCAGAATTCTAGTTGTGATGACTTACTGATGTCAGAGGATGACACTGGATTCTGTTCGTCATATTTTAACGTGCTTTGGGGACTTAAACTGACTGCGTGCAAACTCCCACATAGAAAAGAGGTGTTTGTGTTCTTTGGGGTCTCCTGAGGTCCTTCTGTGTGCTGCTTTTACAATTTCAGCTCTCAGATGATAATTGGCTCACTCCAGGAACCACCAGTGCATGAAAATGAATGGGCAGTTCCAGATATTTTGTGCATGCATTCTTTACCAGGCACTGTATTTACTATACCCTGCATATAGCACACATTCCGAATGTAATACATGCAGTAATATCAATCCTAGTCCACCCCTGTAAATGTCATGGTTCCCTAGTGGTGCTTTGTGTCTTAAGCAGCTCATAATAAAGGTTACGTCCACCAATCAGTATAGGCTAGTATGGGGAACTCTGATTAGGGTTAGAGAACTCCAGGTGACCTATGTGTGCAAGGGGTGTAAAATGGTGACTGTAGCCCCTGGACTTTGAGCAAGAACGGCTACTGATGGACCTTCACTCGTGAATTACAAATGATGTAGAACAAGAGGCTCAGGAGCAGGGGCTGCAAGGCTTAGTGGTCCAGGTATGTAAACCTGCAAGGACAGGTCACTACCAGCACATGTGCACTCCACCCCACCCTCTGATCTGTTTTGCCTGATCTTTACCTCTAAGCAGCAGGCCCCAGTTCCATGGGATGGCCCCACACTCTCTGGAGACTGTCTGTCGGGTCCTGAGATGAGGCGCTTGCTGTTGCACTCCTGTTGGGCGATAACAGCTCTTGAAAGGCATGGCCAGGCCCAGAATCAACTAACGAAAGGTTACATAAACCTAATCAAATCCCTAATCTGGAAACAAAATAAAAGAAGTGACGAATGCTTCGATGGTATGGCTTTAGATGTAGGGTAATTCTCTTTTGGAAATTCTAACTGTAAACTTTACAATTAATGTTCCTCCTTCGCCCTTATTGAATCCCACTTATGACTCCTTCGGATGGTAGACACCTTTGTAAAACACTTGGCGTCTACTAGGCCAGTTCTGTCTTTTGCAATGCATTTATTTGGCTTGGGTTGCACTGGAAATCAATGTACATTCTATTAGAAACCAACAACATTGAGCTGAGCTAGCATCTTACCTCCTTAAACAAAATTATGGGCTTCATTTTGTGCATGAACCTTTGCAAACTGACAAGATACCAAAAACTTGAAATACAAATAATTGTAAATCAGACAGTTGTAAGGTACAAAAATGCTGCATTTTGATTATCTCTTAACCAGTCAATATCTACCAAGGAGATTCATGGCTAGTACCTCAAGTCTAAAATACAGCATCAACTCACATATCCCTTCGACTTCTTCCCCGAATAAGTGCCTGTACGGATGACAGAGTTCCAATAAAGAACACGAGCATTCCCCCTGCTCCTAGAATGTGCCTGCACTGAGAGACAATCTGTTGTTCCTGCAATAAATGGGTTTCCATAAACATTATATTTGGGGTGGGCGGAATTTGCGAAATTCAATTTCGCAAATTATCACGAAAATGTAAAAAATCTCCGCAAACACGCGGAAATATCGCGAAGATGCGGATGTTTTTTTCCCGCCCGTTCGCGGTATTTTCTGCGTGGTCGCGGCTCGCCAATTTACCCATGCGGTTGCTCGCGGGCGTGGCCATCTTGTTTTCACTTGTCTTGCGGTGCATGATCGCGAGAAGAAAGACGTGATCGCGCGATGAATGACGTTACTGTGGGCGCGAACTGTCGCGAGACAGCGCAAATGGCTACCAACAATCCAACATCTCGTGGAGAACGCGACCGGATCGGGAAAACTTGTCAGCGAACGTGGGGATTCAGGTAAGGCGATCGCGCGCACGCAAGAATGTATTATTTTACAGCGCGAGCAAGCAAAAAATTTCCGGTAAAATGCGGATTGCGGAAATTTTGACATTTTCGCACTCTCCGCGGAACGCGAAAATGTCAAATTATCGCAATTTCCGCGAGCGGAACGGAATTTTAGCCTAGGCCTACATTATATACCATTTGTTCGTATTTTATATTCAAAGTGTTCCAAGTCTGTGAAAATTGTGTACTTCATGCTATGTTTATTTTGTTTTAAAATAGTTGCCTCAATGTTCTCACTGATTTAAGATATTACGTATTTTAAAATACGCTTCATTTAAGTACCTTAGAATGTGGTAATCTATAAGGTACCCAGAGCAACATTTCTATGGACACTACATACATGTTTAAAATCTGTTTATCATTTCGAGGCAGTGGAAAGGGTGAGAGTTGCAGCATAGATAGAAATCAAAGATCATAGTTAAGGAGAGGCCAGACCATTTAAACTCTTAAAAGTGATAAACAAGAAATGAAATAAGAGAGGGATTCATTGGAAGATATTGTAACACAGTTAGAGAAAATAGAAGCTGAGTAGTAATGGTAGGGACTGGCAGGACAGGAGAGGGCTGAGAGAGTAGTCAAGAAGTTCAATCTAGGGGGAGGTGCAATAGTCCAGAGGGACCGAAAGAGGTAGAGATGAGGGTTCAAGTAGTGTCAAAGGGCAGAAATGGGCACGCTTTCCAGAGATTGTAAATAGGTCACTTTCAGGGGACGTGGAAAATATATAGAGAGGGAAAGACAGATCTCAAAGATGACACCAGCATCATGAGCTGCTGTGAATATTGGAAGAGAAGAAGGAGAGGAAAGTATAGTATAGTAGGCAAAGGAGGGTGTAGATAGGGAGCAAGGAAGGTTAAAATGAACTGGACAGATTTGTTTTGCTTTTTCCCAGTACAATGTCAAAGGGCTGTATTGTTTTGTATTGTAACTGTATTTATATAGCACTTGCTACCCCAGACCAGGTGTTGAAGCACTTTACGCCGGGTAGCACGCTGCTTCAGAACCCAAGGTTAATGGCCAGTTCAGTCTTATTGGTTACTGTTTGTTATTGGGATTAGTTCTAAGCTCTCAAAGCAAACCATTCCATGCAGTCATTTCAGTTTCTGATGGTGAACTAAAGTGTTTGATTATTGTAAAAGTGTAGATGAGCGTGATGTGATTGGTCTCTGAGCATAGAGGGATTTTTTTAGAGAGTTCACCAGAGAGACTGGAGCAGTCTCCCATGATGCATGATGTCTAGGGGTATTTTACTAGGGACTTATGTCTGTACATTAAAAGCTCTCTGTACAAAAATGTGCATGTGAGGGAGGTTACCTTCCTAGGTGCTGCTGGGAAATTGAAAGTTCCATTTTTCAGAGGGTCTAAAACCATTGTGAGAGCGTTGATATGTTGAGCAAGAGGCAATACAATGATTGAGGCATTGAGGACACATTACTTGAAAGGGGTGCGGTACCAAGGCTTCAGGTTCTTTAAGACTAATGAGCTTACATTGTGAAATGTATGATGAATTCCAGGATGAGGGTTAAAGTGTCATAGAGGGTCAGATACCAGGTGTCTCCTTATCTTCCCCTCTCAGTTAACCGAGTCCCCATAGATTTCCACTCATTGTTCCTATTTGAGATGCTTTGTGTACCAAATTAATGGGTCCTCATATATGTTCTCCCAAGCGTATCTCTCAGATAGAACTGCAGTTTATTAAATCTTACCCGTTACCATGCAGAGCAATTTGTCCGAGGTGAGGTCAGAATTGCCCTTTGTCATACACTCATCCCTTGACCCAATTTGCCTGAATGAGAAAAGAAGCTGGGGCATTGAAATGTGCTGTATTCAGAATCCTGTGGAGCATATCTAGTTAATTCATGGGCGGCTCATCCATTTGAGCGGAGGAGCGTCGCCCCACAAACTAAAACCCCAGGCCAGAGCTAAAAAATAAAATGGTAATCAAGTTTATTTATTACCATTTTATTTTTCAGCAGCCGACTCGTCCCGAACTGAGTCGGGCCGTTGCTGCTGTGTGCCAGCAGGGAGCTTTGTGCTTGCAAGTTTAAAATGTACATGTCTTTTTGGCCGACCGTCTTCCGATGGACAGCCAGACATGCGTATTTTAAACCTCTTTAACCCAGCTGTCTTAAGACAGTTGGGTGAGAGAAAGCAAAGACCTCCAGCGCTCTTGTGAGCGCTGAGAGAGGCCGCTTCCACCATTCCTAGAGCTGCTCTCATGCTGCATGAGAGCAGCATCAGGATTGGCTTAAGAGTCCGGCACTTGTCTGCTGCCTGCCTCGTGGAGGGAAGGACCGAGGAGGACGTCGTGCTCGGGGAAAGGTACATTTTGTTTTTTATTTTTATTATGTGCCCCATCCACCCCACCACCCTCGGGACATGCCAGCTGCTACTGCGATAATTTCCAAGAGACGAAGAGTGTTTCCCATTTGTAAAGAGCTACCTGCTAAGAAACCTATAGTTTGTAAGGGAGTTAGCTTTTGACATTGTTAAGACCGTGAATGTTGATCAGTGCTTAATTTGAGCCGGTGGTTGAAGTGGCACTGATTTTTGGTGACCAGTACTTATATTTTCTCACCATACTTCAACCCAGTATAAGAGACAGAAAGACACAAAAGGGGAAAGAAGGAGGAAGAGAAAGATGGTAAAAAGTGGCAAAGAAAGAAAGCAGAAGTGAAAAGAACATGAACATGAAAGAATGTGATAAATATACATGGTGTGTCTAGTGGTTGATGAAAGAGGCTTGAGGTGGTAGCAGGACTATGCAGCCCTGGTATGTGGCACCCCGGCATTCAATAGAGCCTGCTGAATTACACTTTGGGCACTAGTACCTATTATTTTACAAAACAAGCACTGCTGATGATGCTACCAGAGCTCTGGACATGCTTGTCCTTCACTGGTCAGATATGTGAGGCAGTGCTGGGAGGCATCAAGGAGAAACATAGATGTCATGTTGTTATGAAGAAAGAAAGCAGTGCATATTGCAGCTGTCATTGGTCGTGGATGTTTCTTTGGTAGTGTTTTTGCTCTGGTAGTATTAATGGTAGTGTCAATGGTATGGCTGGTAGTACTGCGGTGTACTAGCAGTGGCTGATTAGCATTGATGGTGGCATTGCTATTATGGTGATAGTATTGATGTTAGTGGGAGTATTTGTCATGGCATTGACACTGGCAGTAGCACTGACAATGGTATTAGTAGTATTGGTTGTGGTTTTAATTGCAGTGGTTTGTTGATGGTGGTGGTATTGATCTTATTGAAGATGGTATTGTTGGTGCTACTGAAATATTGTGCTATGTGGTATTAGTGGGGATATTTGTTGTGATGGTACTAATGGCGTGGGACTGGTGGTGGTCTTCATGGTCATGCTATTGGTGGAGGAGGTTGTCTTGGGTGGTGGAACTGTTTTGGTGTCAACGGTATTATTGGGGTAGTGTGGCATTGATGGTGTTTACTGGTTGTGTTATTGGTGGTGATAGTTCTGATGGTGATTTGGTATTGATAAAGGTAGAAGTGGCATTGGTGATCATATTGATGGTATTGACAGTAGTGTATTGGTGTAGATAGTACCTGTGGTGATAGTGTTTGTGGAGGTATTAATATTATTGTATTAATAGTGGTGATAATAGTTTTGTGCGGTGCTGGTGTGGTATCGGTGGTGTTACTGGTCATGTTATTGGTGATGGCAGTGTAGGTGGTGTTGCTTGAATTGGTGGTGATGATATTGGTGGTAATATTGGTAGTGTTGCGTTGTATGTGGTGGTGGCAGTATTGGTCATGTATTGGCATTGGTGGTGCTATTGATGGTATTAGTAGTATTGGTGGTAGGATTAGACATGATGGTGGGATTGGTGGTAGTGCTCTACTGGTTGTGGTGAGATTGGTTTTATTGTTGCTAGTATTGGTGATGCTAGTGGTATATTGCTGTACATGGTATGGGTGATGGTATTGGTAGTGGTATTGGTGGTGTTGGTATTGGTGGTGGTGGGATTAGTGTTATGGCATTAGTATGCTTTCCTGATTTCAGTTACCAATTATTGTACATTTGAGTGGGTTTTTTCAGTATTTTCCAAGGTTTACAAAAATTGTAAAAATAAGTGGCTATCAGTGTTTATTAGTTTTTACTCTGTAAAAAGGTCAGAGGGTTGGTGTTTTCTTCAGTTCATTTCTATTGTCAATTCTACCATCCTTCCATCCTACTAATTCCCTTTTTTACCCTTTTTTAATTTACTCTTTCAAGTGGCATTTCATTATTTCTTTCACAGTCATGTCTATCTTACTGCTTGGCATTAAACCACCTCTTTTCAGCTCTCTATTCCCCTCCTACGTTCAAAATGTGTTTACAGAGCATTAAGATTAGGTTGCAGTAAATAACAGGTTAATGGTGGCCATTTGACATATGTTCCTGCTGCTGCATTCTTCAGGCAAATGGCAAAGATTGGCTGAATGAAGATTTACTAGTTTAGATATAAGATAAATATTGTGGGGTGCATGATGTTCTCTTATTGTAAGCCAGTGCCTTTCAGCACTGCCTTTTGTCTCAAAATGCCAAGAAGGGACTTGTGAAGGGAATGTGTTTGTACCATGTGATCTGGGACAGGCACAGGAAGAACGGATGCAGACGTTGCTGCTGCACCACCAAAATAACTATGCTGGAGTTCAGAAAGTGAATGAGCAATATCTATGCCTTTAGATTTGCCTTTTATCTAATCACTTTTGCAATGCTCCCAAGACAATATTTAAATGTCAGGCTATGTCTTCTGACCAACTTCTGCATATTCTTTTAAAAGGGGTATTGGTGTTTACTTCTCTTTCTCCGACTGCAAAGTGAGAGGATTTTATAAAGTAAACTATGTGACAATCTTGCTGGGACAGAGGAAGTGTGAAAGGAAAGGAAGTAGAATCTCATGTTTATTCTAACAAAAACTAAATGTAAATAGCTGTAAATGAACTGTACAGGAGCGGCCAGTATGCGGGAGGAGCAGGAACGGGAGGAGGAAGGAGCCTAGGGGCCGCCCGGGGGGAATACAAAAATTAAGAAATTAAAAAACTTACCTGTAGCCATCCTCTCATGCTCCTCTGCTCCTCTACACCTTCCAGAAGGCACAGGCTCCCAGAATGCCCTGCAGCCAATCCTGAAGCTGCTCTCGTATGAGAGCAGCTTCAGGATTGGCCTGAGAGCCCTCGATTTGTGCTCCAGGACATACTGAGAGTCTGTGCCTGCTCTGTCCAACCCATCTGTGTTGCTGGATTGGAGATTGAAGTCGCCCAGGACAATAAACTCTCAGTGAGAGATCCACGATCAAATCGCAAATCTCCAGCAGATCCGACGGCTCAGAGTCCGGGGGCCTGTAGACCAGTAGTCCTGCCACCGTGAAGGTGGAGGAGATTTTAGTACTAAAGGACATTGCTTCAATTCATCTGGTCTGATCAATTCTTTTAAATGAGATCTCCCAGGGGTCTCTTAGGATCACAGTAAGCCCACCCCCCATTCTGCTGCCTGTCCGGTTAACTGTGATTATTCTATAACCTTCCGGGATAGCCAGCATTATATCAGGGTTGGAGTTTCCCTCAACCATGTTTCAGTGAGAAACATGAGGTCAAGAGTTTTAGATTCAAGTGTAAGCCAGATGTCATCTCTGTGTTTGGGGAGAGATCGAAAATTGATTAGACATGCGTTGATAATGGGCCCAACGAATGGTGTGCTTGCTTTGAACGATGTTTCCGTACTAATGCCCTTATGTCTGCATCCTTGGGTCTGTCTTTTGCTAATAAAAAAGGTTCATGCCTTACAATACCACTCTTGGCCATCTCCACCTAGATTTAGAGTACTTGGATCAAGGCTTGTTGGCAGGGTGCACCCTCCTATGGACAGCTCAAGCAGTTGATGCCTGTACCAGACAGTTCTTGTTGTACGGTCCGGACGGGCATCGTGGCCGGCGCTGGACGTGTGCCGGATGCGGACGGGCGCAGACGGGCTTGCCTTTGGCGCATCCGCTGTCCCATCCGCTTTAAATGGGAAGCATGCGTTGAAAAAGCTCCGCCCACTATGGCGTCAGAGTGCAGCTGAGCTGCGTGTTGCTGTCATACTCATGTAATGTTTCTCTTTGCCACTCCATCTGCCAGCCTAAGCCATATTTATGCATATTTTGGCCAGACTATCTCTCTCGATACTCCCAGTATATGCCATTGTGCGTCAACCGGGACCTGTAGGCCCACTACTGTCGTCATCACTTGGGCAATCCCTCGCCAGTATTGTTGGATTTTGGGACAGGACCACAGAATGTGGAAGAATATGCTTGTCTCCCCACACCCTCTGACACATTTGTCCGAGTCGCTATGACCCATGCGATTTTGCAATGCCCTAGGGGCATATGATCGCTGCAGGATCTGAAGTTGAATCAATGGGAACCGTGCCCGTACAGTAATTTCTCTCGGGTTCTGTATGGCTTCCTCCCAATTGTCATCTTCCAAGAGCCCAACATCTGATTCCCATGCCATCCTTATGTGGACTAAACAATCTGGGGAGTTGTTCATGATTTTCCTATATGTTAGAGAGATAGCTTTGTCAATCATCGGGTTGAGTAATAGTCTGTATTCTAGCGGGTAATATTCAGTCAACAATTCCCCCCTCTGTCACATGGCATCTAGGGACATGTCTCTGATGGAGGTTTTGAAAATTTTCCCCCTCCCCATCTGGTATTCCGCCTGCAATTTTCCAAACTCGACGAGAGCCTCACCATGACAGATATCTCCCAAGTGTTCTATCCCAATGAGCTCCCACTTGTTAAGTCCTTGCAGGTGCCGAACCCCACTCAGCAGATCACAGTACCAGAGTGGGGTTTACTCTGTTAGCCTTGCTTCCCACCCAAAGAATTTTGTGGCTTTCTTCCATTCCCGAACTGCAGTCTGCGTATGCGTATGGCACGACTTTCCACAATTCGTACTGTGAAGCACGGTCGGGTAACTGCCTTCTCGCATCGCTAGGTGGTCCACTCGGTACGCGGGCTCAGAGGTTGGAGCTAAAACCCAGTAATTGATATTAATGAGGTGAGTTACCAAATAGTAGTTGCTAATGTCTGGGACTGCCAGACCACCCTCGTATACCCCTCGCTGCAGTTTGCGTAGTGCAATGAGTGGGCTACCACCCCCCCACCAACAAAGTACGTTGCTCAGCCTCAATCACCTGGAAGAGAGCCTCCAATATCTGGTACGGGGTATTTTGCAGTACATATAACAGGCGAGGAGAGCCCTCATTTTAAACAAGACTGCCCTGCCCATGAGGGACACCGACAGGCTCCACCAGTGGGCCACATCCTCCCCTAACTTCTCTAACTGAGCGATCACATTTCGTTTCAGAAATTCCTCTTTCGATTTAGTGATCCAGATACCTAGATACTTGAACTCTTCTTTGTGGACCAAGGCCGCACATGCCGACGTCAGGGAGGGTACCTCACAGGTCAGAGAAAAAAACAAGGACTTATCCCAGTTTACCCAGCAGCCCGAGTAACAACCGAACAATTGCAAGATGTGAAGGAGTTTGATGGGGATTATGTGCATAGAGCAGGATGTCATCATGCGTAGAGGGATATGCGCTCCTCCTAGCCACCCCCTACATCAATGCCACGCACAAGCGGATCCCTCTGCACCCATGCCACCAGAGGCTTTAGTGCCAGCGCAAAAAGCAAAGGGGAGAGCGGGCACTCCTGGCACATGCCCCTGTGCAGCTCGAATGGCTTGGATACCACCCCATTTACCCAGACCATTACCAGTGGAGCAATATATATAGGAGCTTGCAAAATGATGGCCCAAACCCCAGTCTAGAAAGCACCACAAAGAGATATGGCCATTCAATACTATCGAATGCCAATAGCGCATAGAGCGATAGCAACGAAGCAGCCTCATTCAGTTGAATCGCTACCATGTGCATAACTCCATATAGGCGTCGAAGATTCAACCTTGTGCTTCTATGTGGCATAAATCCTGACTGATCAGGGTGTATAACCGAGGGTATCACAGGGCTCAGCCGGTTGGCCAACACCTTTGCCAGTACCTTAACCTCAGAGTTGAGTAGGGAAATGGGTCTATATGAGCTGCACAGCTCAGGAGGCTTCCCTTTCTTTGGAGTAACTTCAATAGTTGCCAACCTCAGGTCTATTGGCAGCTGACCGTCCGCCCTTGCAGTGAGAAGCATATTGAGCGTGTGTTGGGCCATGTTATCTGTAACACACATATATAGCTCAGCAGGGATCCCTTTCGGGCCCGCAGCTTTCCCAGACTGCAGGTCCCCAACAGCCTGACTACTTCTTCTTTTGTCAGGTCTCGGTCAAGTGCCTCCTCATATTCCGCCGAGAGTACCTGCAGTTGAATCTCCCTAAGAAGTTCAACAATGTCTTTATCCAACCTCTCAGAGACCGGTCGTTATACGTCTTCATAGTATGATGCGAAGGCCCCCGCTATATCAGCACTTAACCTCCGCAAGGGGCCATCAGGAGTCCGCAGCTCTGGGACCCAGTTTTGACTTCTGACTCTCTTTTCTAACCATGCTATCAGCTTGTAAGCTTTATCGCCAAGGATGTATAGCCGTCTCTGCAAGGCTACCGCATGCTCTTGGGTCATGTTATCTTCTAGATCTTTGAGTTCTCTTTGTTTGAGATTCAACCAATGTTTCAGAGTTGAGTCGGCTTTTTCCTCTGCCCCAAGCTCAGCATCCATATCTGCTATTTTTTGTTCCAGGTTCTCACATTGTGCCCGCCGTTCCTTCTGCTTGGCCCTGGCTGCCGCATGTACAAATCTCAGCCCTACAAATTATACACTTCCCAGAGAGTGCTATGTGAGTCTGTATTCTCATCAAAATATTGTTGCATTCGTTCCCTGAACTGGTCTCGGAACTCGTGGTCTTTAAAGCAACAGGGGTCCATACGTGGTGGTAAGGTGTAGTCTTGTTTAGAGTGTGAAGATATATTCCAGCCAAGATCCATCGAGATGTGTGTATAGTGCTTCGGTTATTCATCCTCAATAAATCCACAAGTCCCAGTGCCCCCCCGAAGACTTTCAGTGGCTGCTGTCTTGTTCATCAGGGGAATGGTGTGTCTCTGTCTAGTTTTACTGACATAGTAGCATTCATACCCCCCCAATGTAAGGGAGCCTGTAGGCATTTCTAGCATCAGTTTGCTAATTTCTGGGAGAGTCTAAGAGTGCTGTCTCGGCGGCACATAAACCGACCCCCCCATAACCCAGTTATTGCAACATATCTACTCAGCGGGTCATACCATGTACAATAGGCAATAGGGAAACTGCATTTTTAACCAATATTGCGGTTCCTCTAGAGCATGACGTGAACCCTGCATGCGCCAACAGAGTATATCTGAAGTCCGGGTATTGCTTGTATGAGTATTGTAACACCATGGTGCACTTGGTTTTATCTCTCAGGCCATTGACATTCCACGTAATTACCTTTATTACTGTTGTGTGCTATGGAGCCATGGTACTGATGGGTTAGGATGTCTCCCTTCCAGTTTACACCCCAGTGCCAAATCCCTCATCTCCTCCCCAACGCCAGGCCATGACTCACATAATGCAAGTATTAGTGTCTCTGAAGCTGAATTATAATAGGTCTGTAACTTATCAAACCCCCAACAATTTGGACCCATGCCCATGTAACGCTCTCCCCTCCCTGCTACCCTGCACCGTAGTTGTAAAACTACCCACATCCCCAATTTGCAGACTGCCTGTCTCCCAAATAAGCAGTCAATGTGTGATGGGTTTCTATGGGCTGGTGTCGGCCCTCCCGCCACCCACTTCCTTCAATGTTTTAATGTTCAGTGAATATTTGTCTCTTTAGGCTATGTGGCCCCAGAACTTACAGTGTCACCGAGAGTGTAGAATCTCTGTTGCTGTTTGCCTTGAGCAGCATTCTCATTCCGCTTCAGTTTCAATACTGTACCTAGTCTGTATCAAGTTTGTCCTCTGTCAGGAACGAGGCCAAGTGTTACAGCGCCCTCGGCATACGCAACCGATCGGGTTCACCGAGTTTTGATTCTGGGACAGTCTCTCATCTGCTTCTTCGTCCCGTGGACCACTGGAGGCCCCCCTCTCTGGTTTCAGTGTCTTTGTCGAAATCGACCTGACTGGTGATCCTGCCTGTTCACCCGTCCTCCCTCCAGCCAGTCCCACACCTCCTTGGGTTATGTGAAGTATTGTGACTTGCCGTTATCCTGCACTCTGAGCTTTTCCGGAAAGAGCATCATATATTTGAGGCCCTCTTCTCTGAGGGCCCTCCTTACCTCATTGAATGTGCGATGCTGACACTGCACCATGAGGGCAAAGTCTGGAAAAAAACGGATGACAGTGTTCTCGTAGAGGAGGCCCCCTTTGGTCCGCGCTGCTTGCAGGATGGCGTCCCGATCTCTATAACTCAAAATCATGGCTATGATTGTCCTAGGTGGGACTCCAGGCCACGGGGGAGGTACCGGAACTCTGTGCACTCTTTCAATTGCGAAAAAACTTGATAATCGTTTTGGCTTCAGATGGTTTAGTATGAGGTCTTCTAGGAACAGGCCCATGCTTGGCCCTTCAGTGCCCTCCGGAACCCCCACTACTCTTATATTATTCCTGCGGGCCCTTCCCTCCTGATCTTCTATTTTCACAGCTATAATTTTTTGCTGTTGGGCCAGCTGCTGTACCCGATCTTCCAACTTGCGGGTAGCTGCCTGGAGCTCAGAAATGTTAATTTCTGCTATGGAGACCCTCTCGGGTCTTAATCATGCCCACCCACATGAGATTAATTTCTCTGGTGACTTTGTCTATTTTTGTTTTGAGGGTCATTCCCAGCTCATGGATGGCTGCCATTATGGCTCAAAGTGAGGGCTCTGACCATACCTCCCGACACCCCATCACACCTTCCTCCAAGGTCGTCTGACGTGGCACAGCATACTTGTCCAACATGTTGGATTGTATGGGAGGCTCACTTTGGCCGCATTTTGGAGGGTTTGGTGGTGTGCTCTGTGGCCTCCTGGTCTGCGCTTTGTGCAACATGCTTGATCACAGATGCAGGATTCCAACTCCTAGGATAGGCCCCGGCTACAACTGTGCTTCTTTATCTCAATTGTTAGAGGTTGACCTTGCAGGATGGGGTGACTCTGGGTGGCTTCAGGTCGGTTCAAATGTTCCAGTGACAACAGCCCCAAAGATCTATCAGATGTCGCTGTCCCCAGCCGGGCCAAAATGCCGTCACCACCTATTTGTGCACCGGGGTTCGTGTGCCAGTGCTGTAATGTGTCAATCAGATAATGCCGGTGCACTTAGTTCTAACCATGCCTTACTGCATCACTTGGCTCGATTGCTGGCGATGGTGTCTGGAAATGTCTCCCCCCTCCGCTTTTCATTAACTGGTTATATGGCCTTTCCTGATTGCCCAGTCGCTGTGTGGCACTACGCTAGTGCCGAGGCCCGACTGGCCCCGCCGCCCCTCTCTCAGCCCATTCAATATCTGCGTTCCCCTATCACTTGTGGGCTGGGTCTATGGGCTCTAGGGAGCAGCTTGCTGTTCTCTGCTAATATGGAATGGGGGTTGGGTCCCTGTCTCCAGCTGTATCCCCAATTGCTGCCACCCCATCTGAGGATGAACCTCCGACTGGAGGCTTCTGCCTCCTCCTCACCTTCCCATCCACACCACTCTTGCTAGTTCTTTCATCCTCGGCAGGTGGTGGCACCTGTCTGGGGTATGGCCGCCCGCCTCGGCTTCTCCGCTGGGCTAGAGGATTGGGGCAATGTGCACGGTTCTGCACTCCAGGCCTTCTCTTCAGGGCCGCTGCCTCCCTCACCCCGCTCGCTGTCTGCTTTTCTTCACAGCGCGTCACATAACTGCCGTACCGGTCCAGCCCGGCAATCACTTCCTGGCAGAGCCAGAAATCCGGCTCTGGCCTCTTCAGCTTCTCCACTGTGTAAAAGGGAATGGGGAAACGTGCCCCCCCTCCGCGTCTGCCTTACAGGCCTTCTTCTCTGGGAGCCGACATGTTTGCCGTCCGCTACCACTCACAGCGCTCGGCACCGGCCCGGTCTCAATGTTCGCTCCCCGGTGACGCCGTGGGCTCGGTCCCAGTCCTGGGGGAAGCAGCACATTAGGATGGGTTCTTTTGTCCACTGAACAGCACCAGTTACTACGGATTGATGCCGAATTGTACAGATGGCAGGAGGGCTCGCCACGGAGCTCTCAGTCTACGCTGCCATCTTGGCTGACGCCAAGCCACGGCCCCAAGTTAGATCATCGTTGTCAGCTATAACATTGCCCGGGGGGTAGACAGTAATGTTAAATCCATACTCACAGTTTGTGCCCCTGTGAAGACATTGGCTGTCATTCCCTGTTCCAAGCGATCTGCGACCAGAGCCTCTGTGCAATCTGCTTTCTTCTAACCTGCTCCCACTAACCACCCAGCAAAGTTCTCCATGATCAGAGGTTACTTTTCTTTCAACACGTCAATACTAGACCGCTGCTCCTTCACTTCCTGTTTCTTGCTGCTGCAACTTCCACTTCACGTGCCTCCACAGGAGCAGTGACGTCATTCATACTGAGCCCGGCCAGTGTTTTCCAGGTCAGAGACACCATCCACATCCCCATAGGTGCCGAAGCCTCAGCGTGATCCTTGATGGGCTTACTCAGCTTTGGAGGCAACATGAGACAAAAAAGAAGTGAGCTCCCTACCTCCACAAGACTTCGGTTGGGCTTTTCCTCTGAGGTAAGACTGAAGTCTTTCTTTGGCCAAGTATAAAGCCGTGTGCATTATTCTCCTAATGTAAGGGTCACCAGG
This sequence comes from Triturus cristatus, assembly GCF_964204655.1. Taxonomy (NCBI): domain Eukaryota; kingdom Metazoa; phylum Chordata; class Amphibia; order Caudata; family Salamandridae; genus Triturus; species Triturus cristatus. The sequence goes on from NC_140590.1 coordinate 850,909,241, forward strand.
GATATCTTATCATATTATAGCAGGGGCTGGAGCTGGTGGCACTCACAGCATTCAAGCAGCCGCCATCTTGCTCCTCCAAACAATAATTTGCTGCTATTGTCTGCTTTCCAAAACTAGCCCTTGATGACACTTTGCTGTCCGCCTGACAACTGAAACTAAGAGTACTATTAGTAATACTATGAATGATTCCATACTAATGGTAATAGCACCATGTTACTTAATGTTACACCACAAATCAAGCAGTAAAACTGTTAGCAATAGCATAACAGTGCCCTGTTGGTGGTTGTAGTAACACTACGGTTAAGTGGGAGAGGAGAGGCCACTCATTGGCCTTGGCTGTTAGTTTTCTCATGCAGTATGGTCGGTTCTAGAAGGTCCAACCATTCTGCATCCTATCTAGAAGTTCAGGCTGGACCGCTCCTTTGGGGACAGGATAAATACCGATTTGCATGTAATAGACACAGGCAAGCAAAATTCTGGAAGGGAGAGGTGACTGGCTGGAAGGTTTTACAGTGATAAAGAAGTGATGAACTAGTGATTTAGCAGTGATACATCAGTTATAAAGAAGGATAAAAAAAGTGATACAGAAGTGATAAAGAAGGATAAGGAAGTGATACAGAATTGATACATAAGAGATAAAGAAGAGATAATAAGTGATAAAAAAAGGATAAAGAAGTGATACAGAAGTTATACATAACTGGTGAAGAAGTGATAAAGAAGGGATGGCTCAATCATTTGCATTCCACTACTTGTCTCAGTGAGTCGATGGGACAGGTACGTTTAGGCCTGGCTCTGCGACAGGAAGGCATGGGCATTGGTATCCAGAGCACTGAAATGCTGACACATAGCATGCTGCAGAGAGATGCAAAGATAGAAAGACACAAACGCTCAGAAAGAGAGACATTGATGAATAATTAAATGCAGAGTGAGCACACGTTCATTGGAAGGCATCTTGCTTCTAGAACTGACAACCACTTACTGCAGAAGTAGCAAAAAGTCATTGTGAGCTCCTGGAGTGGAGGTCAAAGAATAAATGTTCCAGTGTAATGGGGCTAATACAGAAACTTGTGTTTCTGGATGGCAAGCCATTATATACTGTGAAAGGTTTACCAAGAAGGCACCAGTGAAGGGCAGATGTCAAGCTGGAGGATAAGAAAGGTGTCTTGTGTGTAGTTGCTTGGACCCATGGCCGTGAAACCTCCAATGGACACGGCAAAGGACTTTGAACTCAATGTGCCTTTCCATGGTCAACCTGTCCAGCCATATACATTCAATTAACACATGATTGTATTTGCCCAGCATGCCAACTATCTTTAATACAGTGATTAAACCAGGTAGCAAGTGTTGGCATAACCCAGTCTTGAAAAGGTTGCATGTGCCAGCCTTGAAAATGTTTATCAACATAGACGGGGACACCGAAACAGGGAGACATGTACTTTGGTACAAGGGACATGAAAAATGGGGAGGAGACATCTATATTGGGGAAGGGACATGTGTACACAGGGATAAACCTCTCTAAAATGTGGGAAACAGAAAATGTTGACTGGGATAAACCAGCAGGCACTGATATTGGGTCTGGGGGGAAGGTACACTGAGATGGGAGATAGACATTAAGATGAGGAGTCATGTACATTACTGGGCAACTCTTGGGGCCAGATGTACAGTGTTTTTTCTGCTCGCAAATGGCCCAATTTGCAGAATTGGGCCATTTGCAACCAGAGAAAAACATTTTCTGATGTACCAAACCCTATTTACGATTTGGTAACCTATTACCGAATCATCACAAAAAGGGTTTTTTATTTGGTGTGAGGAAGGGGCGTGTTTAGGGCATCCCTTCCTAATACCGAATCGTAGGGGTAGGTAAGAATGTTTTGAGACTGGAAATGCGGTAACAAAATATTCGCAGTTACTTCAAATTGGTGGTAACCCATTTGCAAATGGAAAGGCATTCCCAGGGTACCCCTTCTCCTTTGTGAATGTGGGCACCAACATTTTTGAAGAGCGGGACCACTGTCTACTCTTGAAAAATGAAAAGGTAGCTTTTCATTTTTCTTTTTGAACAGCATCCCATTTGCATTACAAAAAAATATTTTGCTTTATTTAAAAAGAACAGAACAGAATGCAGAACAATGACATACATTCACCCCAATACAGAGATCTGGGCCTAAATCCATCGTCTTTTTGCTCACCATGTCATTCCAGTTTGGACCCAACCATATGCAAATCAGTCTTGACCCTGCGCCCAATGGGAACAGTCCAGCCCGAACTGCCAGTCCAGGTCCTCCCTGGACTGGAAACAAGCATCCTAGGACCGGTTTCGGGCTTTCAGCCCTCATCAGCCAGGATAGCTTGACTCCAGTGGCATGGAGAGCATGGGACCCACATCTGGGCACACATATTTAAAAATAAATCACAGACATGTGGTCTCCTGACCCCAGCAGGCCACCATCCCTGTGACTGTAGCCATTCACATTAGGTCGCAAATTGCAACCTGCTCATCAATAGTGTTATGAGAGGTCCATTTGGGACCCACTGCGAGTCACTAACAGTATCGAACACAATGTTATACATCACAGTTTGTGATTTCCTAATAGCAAATCGCTAAAATTCGCTATTAGGAAATTGCAAACATGCCATTTCATACATCTGACACTTGGTCAGGGAGAGACAAACTAGACAGAGATACTGTCTTTCACACAGAGACTGTGTGGTGGGGATAGAGGAAATACAACAGCAAGATATTGACACCAGGATAGGGGTCATGAACCCAGGTAGTAGGATACACAGACACTAAGACAGTTACACCTAAACAATGGGACAGAGATAGACATTAGAGACAAAGTTATAGTTACAGGTGCAGCTACCCACACTGGAAGTGTGAAACATAAACTCCACACGTACACAAAGGACTGGCAGACATGGACTGTAACACTGTGTTGAAAATGAACATCTTTTTGCATGGTATTCCCCTAGATTTTTGCCTTTAGTATTTTTCATTAAGTCGTTTCTATTGGCTTTAGGGCTCTGCACACTTTACTCCTGGTAATCAGCCATAGAGTGCTTGTGCTCTCCATTCCAATCATAGCAATTTGGCACATTGATTTTACTTCTACATCTCTAGTAAATGATACTGCATGTATCCATGGCCTGCAAATAAAATACTACTGGTGGTCTACAGCACTCATTTGCTGCCAACTAAACTAGCTCTGTAAAACATGTCTCAGGCCGCCACTGAAGCCTATAGTGCAGTTTTAGTCTGCTATTTCGAGCTGGCAAAATAAACCTTTAATCAGAACTAAACCTAGCCTTTAATACTTTTAACTCAACCCTTATGGCAGGGCCTAAAGGCCCATAGGGCAGGGTGCATAGAATTTAAAAAGGAGTACATGTGTACTTAAGTTTTTCAAGTCATAGCAGTGGATAAAAAAACCTTAAATCATGTTTCTCACTGTGGTAAGTCCAGTCTCCCATAGACTAACACCGGGTTACCCTATTACATTTAGTAAGTGATAACTTCAGTTTAGGAATACCTAGTGAAATACCTCTTCCACTCATTTGAATTGTGAATTAAAATCTTCTTTAATAGTAAAGTCTGATTTTAACTTACTATTTTCAAAATGCTACTTTTACACAGTAGATGTTTTGCTGCCTAAACCCAATATGTCTTTTTGCCAGTGTCCAGGATCACATGACTGTTAATCGCTCTCATGTGGTGTGATATATATACCTTTCAGGTAGTGGACAAAAGGGCTTTGGGTTCGGGGAAAGGTGTTCCTCCCCTGAGCAGAATGGACAGGGGCTTGTTCCCAGACCCTTCCTGGACTTCAAAGGGTAGCCCGAGGGCTGTACCTAGCCCCTTCCTTACTTCAGAAAAGGCCTACCCTATCACTAGCAAAAGCAGCTCACACCTGGGCATGCCTGGCCTTTGTTTCACCGGACAGATTAGAGCCAGGGGAAAGGGAAGAACTGACCAGAACCAGTTCTAAGTTTAGACAAAGGGGTGAAACCCACCCACAGGCTGAAACTGGGTATGTAGGTGTCACCCTCAGAGACTGAAATCTGAATACTCCTGAACCTGAGAAGACTCAGAATACCTAGAGGCTTTCAGAGGCCTCTCCTGCTTTTCAGCTGATCAGATCCAACTGGACCTGACCTAGTACACTCTGCCAGCCTCTGTGGGAGTGAGTCCTGCCCCCGCTCCCCAAGTGCTATCATCTTGGTCCTGGTTTGCTAGAGTCAAAATGTACTCCCCTGCTCATCTTAAGGTTTCACCTAATCCGGCGCAGGATGAAGCAGTGCCTTGCATTGCAGCACCGCATAGCTTCTGATTGGCAACTTCACTGGACCTGACATAGAGCGATGCAGAGCATTGTATCCACCGAGACTCCATCGGATTCAACCCAGGACCCCGCAAGGGCTTGTATCGCAGGACCTGATCAGTAGCATCATAGGATCTGAAGCAGAGCTTCGCATTGCAGCACCACACAGCTCCTGATTGGCAGCTCAACAGACCCGATGAAGTGCAACACAGATCTGGGCAGAACAGCACCATGCAGCCTACGCACAAAGGACACATATAAGGTCATACTCACTAGGCTTAAATGGCTACTGATCCGATGCATTTTCAAAACCGCCTGTATTACCCACAAAGTCTTCATCAAGAGGCCCAGAATTACCTATCGAGAAAACTGAAAAAATCAGGTAGAAATTGTACATTCAGAACCTCTGTCACACTGCTACAGGAGCCACCCAGATTCAAGAAAGAAAGGACGTACACGTGATATTTTGGGGAAATGTGCCCAAATTCTGGAACTCACTTCCACCGGAAATACGAGCACACTTCAAAAGAGCTGTTAAATCACTGCTGCTTGAAGGACACTTAGGCCCAAAAGAGAAATAACTAGGGGGCATATTATCAAGCCAGGCGATAAAATTATCGCCGCTTTAGCGGCAGAAAACTGACGCTAAAACGGCGATAATGGGCTTGATAATATGCTCTATGGAATTCCAATTGAAGCCCAGGTTAGATGTGAAGGACTTCTAACATGGGCTTCAATTGGAATTCCATAGAGCATATTATCAAGCCCATTATCGCCGTTTTAGCGGCAGTTTTCTGCCGCTAAAGCGGCAAAAATGTTATCGCCTGGCTTGATAATATGCCCCTACTTTTCTTACATTGACTATAATGAAACTCCATGTAAACCTCAGAACAAGGCAACCGATGGGGTGCCATCACAGACCATATCGGTAACACACTAGGGAAGGATAGAATGTATACATCAGACATACCTCCAACGATGTATAGTAAAATGTAGTTAGTTTAGCATATGTATACTTGTAACCATGCAACTTGTAATTAACTCTTTGATAACTTCACAGACCATGTAATCATCAAACTAGAGGTGATTAAACAGTTAATTATGTAAAGCACTCTGATACCCAAGAGTCGAATTCATGCTATATAAAATTCACAAATAAATGAATAAATGAGGACAAACGGTACAACTCCCTGCAGGCCGCCGCTGCTCCCTGCCCGTCCGGCGCATCAACATTATCGGTGTGAGCATTTGACCTTGTCCCAGTCCTGTGCTGCCCCATGCCTGGAGTAATACTTCACGCCTTGGTGTTCTATTTCTCTAAAACTTAAAAGCTCATAAATCTTGTTTTACTGGCTGGATTTTTATTATTTTGTTGTCAGTTTCTTTATTAAAGTATCCTCTATTTTTCTAAATTGGTTTGGGATTCTTCTGGTGTGGTCTTTCCACTTTATTACTGTTTGAGTGCTGTATAAATACTTTACACATTGCTTCTATGTTAAGCCTTACTGCTTTTGTGCCAAGCTACCATAGGATTAAGCACAGGGGGCTAGATGTACGAAGCATTTTTGAGGTAACAAACTGCCTGATTCGCAGAATTGCGCCACTTGTGAATTCAAAAAGGCATTTCTAAATGTACAAACCTTAAATTGTGATTTGGGAACCTGTTACCGAATCTTATTTTGGGTTTCCGCATCGGTATTTAGAAGGCTCGTGTTTAGGTGTTTGCATTGATATGTACACATATTTTACAGCCGAAATGCGGTTGCAAAACATTCACAGTTTACCGCCAACTGAAAGGTGGTGGTAACCTATGTGCAAATGGCACCTCACCTTTGAGAACGCCTAGTCTTAAAAACATTAAAATTAAATTCTTTATTTTTTTTATGAACGCATCCCATTTTCCGTTAGGGGGAAATGGGATGCATTAAAAAAACATTACTTTATCTAAAAACAATCACAGACATAATGATCTGCTGACCCTAGTAGGTCACCATCCCTGTGACAGCAGGGAATCGTAGTGGGTCACAACTTGCAACATACCTCATTAATATTCATGAGCTATGTTTATTTGCGACCTACTACGAATCGCTAAATGAAACTCAATGAGTTTCATACATTAGGAATACCGATTTCCTATTGCGATTTCAAAACTATCACATTTAGGAAATTGCTATTTCTTATCTTCGTACCTCTAGCTCAGGGGTATTTAGTGACCTTCGCAGTTCACCCTGACAGATATTGTGGCTATTATTTGAAGAGGGCTCTCACCCCCTTCAAGCAATAATCCAATTTCTTATACACTGGGCAAGATCACACAGGCAGATTACAGAGGCAAGGAAATGTGGCTAGCGGGGTTAGCTACGCAGACATTAACATGAAGCCCCACCGCACAGCACCCTGACATAGGTCAAACAACCATCAGCACCAAAAGGCCAAGGTTTTGGCAAATATTACACGTTATAAGTTCCACCTAACTAAACATGATGTAACTTGAAGTCAAGTGCGGCTTCTTCCATGGGATGCAAATATGCCTCAAAGTCCTGTAGTCACTGTAGTGTGTGCACTACAATAATTGATACTATGGCAGCGCTTCTTGGTGGCAGAAGATCAAAGTAGCAGCTCATGGTCAAATGACCTCTGATATGTTGAATGACTAATTGGCAAACTTAAGGCAACATATAGAGTCCAATTAGGATGTGCACATTATTATATGCAGGTGCAAAATCTGCTTTGCGCCCAAACGTGATTACTATCAGTTTGTGGGAGGTTTGTACATGTGATTTGCAGCAGAGAGCACAAGATACAAACCTCGAGTGCAGGCTGCTCAAATGATCTGTCAGCTCATGCAGCCCCGCAGTACTTTAAGTGGAAATATAGAAGTGAAGGTTCTCACTGTTCGGAGCACTTGTTGGCTCCTGAGAAGTGCCGGTTATAGCAGTGCTGCGAGGTCCTGGCACTCTCCCTTTCAAAGTAGAGTAGTGCAGGTACCCAGTACCGGAGAGTACCTGCCCATGTAAACCACTGCATGCAGGAATGGAGACTGCCATGGGCTAATTTTTATGTACATACATGTTATTCCCATTTATTCTTGTGCACCTGTACATTTGTGCACCCTGTGCTGAGACTAATGTGCAGGTGTGCAGTTGGCACCTGCAGAATGCGGCCCAATCGTGATTGAGCCTTTTTTTTTTTTTACAGAGTTTTATATAGCGCAAACTTGGCCCGGTAGTATCAGAGCACTTTACATAGCACCAGTTGTGTTACATGAGGACACATTCATTTTTTTTTGTTAGGCACAGGGAGATTAAGGGGCATATCAGCAACAAATTGCGATAATTATCGCAAAGCGCTCTTAGCGTTAATTTTTTTATCGCCGACGAAGTCCTGTTTTTATCGCCACGGTAGCGAGGTATTAACAACGCGCCGCTACCCGGCGATAGCTAGCATTTCCGGCGCAAATGGATGGCGATAAATCCTTAGCACCGGTGATAAAAAAACACACACTAACACGAGAAAACTCGCGATGGGCCAATTATCGCCAAGGGGCATATCAGCAACAAATTGCGATAATTATCGGAAAGCGCTCTTAGCGTTAATTTTTTTATCACCAGCGAAGTCCTGTTTTTATCGCCGCGGTAGCGACGTATTAACAATGCGCCGCTACCCGGCGATAGCTATCATTACCAGCACAAATGGATGGCGATAAATCCATAGCGCCAGCAATAAAAAAACACATGCTATCACGAGAAAAGTCGCAATGGGCCAATTATCGCCAAAAGCTGCTCGATAATTGCTATCAGCCCTACACTTTGCATGCTGCAAGCAGGAAAATGCACTATAAAAGGGCTCCAAGGAGGGAAAAAAAAATGGAGAACACAGCATAAAGCAGGAGAGACATGGAGGAAGCTGGGACCAGTGCTGAGCCAACAACCAACCCCCCAGCTAGCCAGGAGGAGCAGAGAGAGACCCAGGAGAAGGCCAAGAAGAAGAGGAACCCCAGATTTAGCCACCAAGAAAATCAGGTCCTGTATGCCCTGGTGGCTGAACATCGGCAAGAGCTGTTCATAGAACGCACAGTGCCATTGTCCAGAGAAAAAGATATATGGGAGGACATCACGGCTATGGTCAATGCTGTGGGAGAGAGGAAGAGGAGGACAGTGGAGGAGGTTAAGAAGCGCTGGAATGACAGCAAGAAAAATACAAAGGAGAAAATAGTAGCCAACCGGAAGGCAGCTATGGCGACTGGAGGTGGTAGTCCAGTGCCCCTGCTGGAGCTGGATGAGCAGGAGGAAATGGTGGCCCAAGTCATCACAGAGGAAACGGTGGATGGAGTGCCGGGTCGTGATACTGCTGAATGTGAGCAGACACAACCACAGGGTGAGTACAAACTATGGAGTGGCTGGACAGGGGTGGATGGGCACAATGGCACACATGTACAATAAATAGCATTGTATACCCACAATTACTGTGGTTCAGGTCCCAGATAGCCCTGTGCATGGTGGCATGAACACACATCACCTGATCCAACCTAAACATTGCAAGACACATATTGCCAGACACACTGACATTGAAATGTGCTCTGAAAAGTCAGCCAAACACCGTCCAGGTACAACATCAGACCACAAAATAAGTGCAACATCAAATAGAAAAGTGCCACATCACCTAGAGACGCTGCATGCTGCCAAAATGCACCCCTTGCACCATTACAACCCATATCCAAATCATCTTCACAAGGCCGCATCTCCCATTTGCCAAAATTAGTATGCAGTGTGAGTGTGACTGATCACGTGCACGAGGAAGCGTGCCAGCAACAAGCTCAGCAAACCTGCAACATTGCACATGTGTCTGACTCGTGTGCAAGGTTGTGCGTGGCCATCAAGGGTGACTTGGATGGCCACACAGAACCTTGCACACGAGCCAGAGACATGTGCAATGTTGCAGGTGTGCTGAGCTTGTTGCTGGCATGATTACTCATGCACGTGATCAGTCATATTCACACTGCATACTCATTTTGGCAAATGTGAGATGCAGCCTTGTGAAGATGATTTGGATATGGGTTGTAATGGTGCAAGGGGGACATTGTGACAACCTCATGCATTGCCAACAAAAATGCCCCCTTGCCTGTACATGCTATGCAGTACTGCGTACAGCAAGATGAGAAAGCAACGAGTGAGTCTGCATACCGGTAACACATGCCATGTCACAACAAAGTGACCATGTAGGCCGATGCCCAAAAGAGTCATATGACTAAATGCACACATGCTGCAGACTGTACTCATGGGGCAATGGTATGCAATGAGCAGGGGGGCAATATCTGCAACACCACGGTACGTGGACAATGCATGTAAGCAATGGGTCTCACAAACTTGTACTACTTGACTTGTTGTGACAAACTCACACAACCACAATGTCCACGTAAAGAAGTATGCCAAACAAAGTATGACAACCAGCAAGGATAGCAAATTTGCCGCAATAAATTAACAAGACACAAATGCCACACTCAATTATAAGGTCAATTTACACTGATACACCACCAAGTGTACACATCGACCATACTGAAAACAGCATTCCACCTCTTTCATCATTTGAGTTGGCCATCACACGATCATGTGCATGTTAGCACACCCTTCATGGTAAGGCAACTGTGTCATCGAAGAAACATCCCGTTATGTGAGTAGCCACCCACACGCAAAGCCAGGCATTGAATATCCGGAACCAGCACAGCATGTATCATCCATGTCTGCAGCTGTGTGGCACATACACAAATACACATCACCATGACATTTGCACCTGTTGATAGGGTTGCACAGACAAGGCCTGAATAACATAAATACGCATCTGAAAATCAACATATTATAAATCATGTACCACACACCAGTAGCGGACATCATAGGGTATGCTGCTGGGCTATGACGTGGGGTGGGGGAGGAAAAGTGTGGTGGCTAGCAAACACTGGAATACAGATGAATGTAGGTAAGGAGACATTTAAAACAACAAAACTGATTTTGTTGTGCAGCCATAATTGGTAAATGCAATGCAGGGCGCACCACGAAATAGTTTCATTCATTCAAAGTCTACTAACCTGCATTCATCCGTATTCCTGTCCATACTACCCACCACCCTCCCCCTCCCCATGTCACCGCCTGGCATTTACTATTTTGTTTTGTAAACAGGTCTTAGAAAGCAAGATCTTGCCATCTACCAAATCACCAACCTAGTCCCGCTCCCCTCACTATGATGTACAAGTGTACAAGCATAGGATCCTTGTCTCGTTCCAATGACATTTCTCCTCTACTACCTTGAAGATTAAGAACCATGTAATAAGGGCAATACCAACCAATATTCAATGGAACCCATATAAACAAACATCATTATCACTAATAAATCTACCCTAAAGCTAATTTCCCCCTCCCTCCTACCTCCAGGCATGTCATAACCCATGTTATTCTGTACTCTTCGATATCCATTAGCAGTGCGTAATCGGTGGTCTCCAGAAGGTAAACAATAAAAACCCATTATACAGGCTGCTGCTTTAGATTCAATCATCATGCATATCTCCAACGGAGTTGAATGATTACATCTACTCGCTATAAAGGCTCGACCCTGTTACCAGCTCTCCTGGCTCAGTGTTGACATCGCTATCAGTGTTTTGGTCTACCAATAGTCCAACCAAATGTTCCCATGCCCTAGCCGCCTCAAGTGATCCCTCGCTCACCGTTCCCTTGACTAGTAGTGGCCTAACTATCTCATCACACTCTGCTCATTTGGCGAACTCTCTCTTCCATTGATCTAAACTTGTGGCCCCACTCACCTTCCAGTGCATCGTAATTTCCCTCATGGCCACTACCAATCCCATATCTATAAACTTGCTGGCGATCCTAGTTTGAGCTGTGTGGGGGAACCAATGCAGTATGCAAGTCCCCAACGCCAGATCTAGCTCCCTGTCCTTCACCACCTTCAATAGTGTCATTACTTCGGTCCAATAACTAGCCAAAAGTGGTCACCCCAAATCATGTGAGGGAAGTTTGCCCCCTCTCCCCGACACCTTTGGCAATTGTCTGAGTCAGTGTTGAAAAATGCATTGAGTCTTTGCCGGTGTGAGGTATTGCGATGTAAAACATAAAAATGAAGCCATTGAAAGCGGGCGTTCCTGGTGCTCTTCCACGCTTACTCTACAATCTCAGCCCAAGCCCTTTCCGGTATCTCTCTCCCTACATCTACCTCCCATTTTCAATTAAGTATGTCCAAAGGGGGCAGCTTCTCAAGAGTCATGCGCTTGTACAGGCATATGACTGCCTTAAACTTCCCCGCTGCTGTCAATATGTTTTGGCACCCTAAAGAAACCTCAGGTTCTGCTTGGTCCTCTTTCCAATGCGCATGGATAGCCACAGTGATCGCTGCATGGAGTAGGAAGTCTCCCCCTCTTAAATTAAATCGCTTCTGCAGAGTACAGAAGGTCACCGCCTGGCATGACGCATAAAACGGTCTGCCACTGCCACACACACTCCACATGTAGGCCCAAAGTTGCAGCTAATGGGTGTGGACACTGTCTGCTCAGACAGCAACAAAAATTGCAATACATGCTGCACCATACTCAGAAAGGGTAATCTAACAGAAGTGCAGTAAGCAATACATGCAAGATTAAACATGACAGACGCAATGCACACAACACAAATCACAAGGAGCCAAAGCGACATAGAGGCACATGTGTCCTACACAGTGTAGCTTCGTAGAAAAAGCAAGTAGGCCCTCATTGCCAATGTGCCAAAAGTGGGCCCTCCTCACACATAACTAATCGCACACAAAACACATGCACACGTGCAAGACCCTGCAAAGCTGCAGCTCTGTTAGCCAGACTGACAAGGCAAGTGACGGCATGATGAATAGCATGCCTGCAGGACAAACATATTAACATGGTGCAGGACACCTCACTGATGTTGCGGAGTGTGGAACACATCCTGAAAAGAGCATGTCACACCCTGACACAACCTTCTGTGCACACAACCCCTGATGTGAACAAGAAACTTGATGACCTACTATGCACAAGTGTCACAACTCTGACCAATCACATAATCCCCACAGCTTTCCACATGTCTGCATTGTACATCCACAGAAATCAAAGGCCCATTTCATGAAAGGGACAAGGGGCAGCTAAACAAAAGCAGCAGATGCCACTATCACACAATGCAGTGCACACACATAGAAATCTGAGTACATCAACATTGCCTACTAGGTGTTACGGACTGCATTAGTCACACAACACAACACAGGACACAACAGGTAGCGTTTGTGTGTAGACACTGTCAAGACACATTTCTCACATAGGTAACTTGTGATATTACAATGTACAAGTACACCCTCACATCTGTGATGTCTCTGAAATAATCACCATCCAGAAAATACTATGCATCTTGTCCAAAATATCCATAATGTACAGTCTCCTGCAGTCTGCTAGTTAAGTCAAATAATGCATGCCCATACATGTAACACACTGTTAAACTGTATCTCCCATGAACATTACAGAGGGAGAGACAACACCTCTTGGACAGCAGAACAACCCACTCCGCAACAATGACTTGTATGAAAGCTCCACCATCAATGAGGACGAATTTCAACGGATCCTGGAATCCCTTCCCACACCAACTCCAGGAGCAGGGCAACCCAGCAGCATTGCGCCAAGCCCACCCCCTGCACACCCCACCCAGCAGCAAGCACCTTCCACCACAGCTGCCTCACAGGACCCTGGTGACCCATATGTGGCCTTTCACCGCTGTGTGCTTGAGGTCCAGCGGGAGACATGTGACATTGTGCGGGGGGGTTGGAGAGCCTGGCAGCCAATTTTGTCAACTTACGTGGGTGTCTGAGTCACATCCAGGACCACATGCAGAGGATGACAGACATCCACATCACCCTCAATGCTATCCAACGCTCCCTGGATGACATTGCTGGAGTCATGATCCAGCGAGCTGACATACTTTCCCAGCAGGGTGGCTCCAGTAGTGTCTGTGCAGAATTGTCATGCTTTGCACGTATAATGGAGAGCAGGGAGCGGAGGGAAGAACAACAGATGGCTGCCACGGCTGAACACCTGCGCAATCTTGCAGGGATATACCAGGCCCTGCTACGTCACGTCACATCAGTGCCTCCCCATGGTCTTGCGCCAACAGTTGCTGCTGCTGGCGCATCCACATCCTCAGCTCCGCACCCTGATGTGTCTGTACCTCACAGTGCTGCTCCCACCATACCACCACCCACATGTAAGACACATGACACATCAGAGGACGAATCTGAGGAGGAAAGTGCCACACTGGTAAGGCGAAAGTACAGCAAAAAGTGACGTCTAAAGGCCTGTCTCACCATTGTTTTTTTCTTACCATCATTCCACTGATCTTCCTCTTCCACTGTCTTCCAACATCCACAAACACTCACCTTGGACCCACACATGGACTTGCACAATTCTTCTTGTCCTTGACAATGGCACTGCAAACTCCACCTCTTCCCTTGGCTATGTCACTCCCAATGAACTCTGTCTGCCACTCTAACGGGCATCCATCCAATCTTGCATTGTATGGGCTAGTACTGGTCCAGTCTCAACCTTGTACTGTAAATAAATTCTTATAATTCACACAGATGTGTGTTTACATGACCAATCAAGTATGTAACTAAGTCAATAAGTAAGGGGCTGTGAATCCACAAGAAGGTCCACCAAGGGAAACAGAATCAGTGTACATGTGTTACCTGACATGGCTAGGCAGTGAGATGACCGCGTATGTGCAAAAATCAATCAAGCAGAACATCTGTAAAGCACACTACTCAGCCGTGAGTGTCTCAAGGCGCTGGGGGGGGGGGGTGCTGCTACTGCTTGAAAAGCCAGGTCTTGCTGAGTCTCCTGAAGGTTAGCAGGTCCTGTGTCTGCCGTAGGAGGATGGGGAGAGTGTTCCAGGTCTGGGCGGTGAGGTGGGAGAACGATCTGCCACCGGAGGATGCTCTTTGGATGCGGGGGACCGTGGCGAGGGCGTGGTTGGCGAAGCAGAGCTGGGTAGGAGCTGGGTGTAGAAGCTGAGTCGTCAGTTGAGGAACGCTGGGCCGGTGCTGTGGAGTGCCTTGTGTGCGTGGGTGAGGAGCTTGAAGGTGATCCTCTTGTTGATGGGGATCCAGTGCAGGTCTCACATTTGGGGTGTGATGTGGCTGCGGTGAGGAATGTCGAGGATCAGGCGTGCAGAGACGTTTTAAATGCGTTGAAGTCGGTTCAGGAGTTTGGCTGAGGCCTCTGGGGAGAGGGTGTTTTCGTTGTCCAACCTTCTGCTGCTGCTGAGGGCCTGGGAGACCTTTCTCCTTGTTTCGGTGGGGATCCACCTGTAGAGCTGGCGGAGCATGCGGAGTGTGTTGAAGCTGGAGGACCAGATGGCCTTGTCCTGCATTGTCATGGAGAGAGTACATTCGAGGAAGAACCACAGGTTATGTGCGTGGTTGATGGGTTTTGGAGCTGTTCCCAGTGTGGTTGTTCAGGAGTTGTCCCAGGCTGAGGTGGCGGACCCGAGGAAGAGGACTTCCATCTTGTCCAAGTTTAGCTTCAGTTGGCTGTTCTCCATCCACTCTGCAACGACTCTCATTCCTTCATGGAGCTTGGTTGTGTTGGTGAGGGGGTCCTTGGTGAGGGAGAGGATCAGCTGGGTGTCGGCGTAGGAGATGATGTAGAGGTCGTGCAGTCAGGCAACATGGGCAAGCGGTGACATGTAGATGTTGAACAATGTTGGGCTGAGGGGTGAGCCCTGGGGTATGCCACACAAGATTGTGGTGGATTTCTAGCTGGAAGGGGGAGGCGGATGCTCTGGGTTCTGCCGGAGAGGAAGGAGGTGGTCCACTCCAGAGTCTTGTCTCGGATCTCTGCGTCATGGAGGCGTGTGCGTAGTGTGCAGTGGCAGACAGTGTCGAAGGTGGCTGACAGGTCTAGGAGGATCAGGGATGCTGTTTCTCCGTTGACCAGCAGGGCCCTGATGTCACCGGTGGCAGCGATGAGGGCAGTTTCGGTGCTGTAGTTGCCTAGGCGGTTTTTGAAGGAGGCCCTTTTGCGGAACAGATGAGGAGGTGTCTGCGGGTGGCGTTATTGTGGGCTGCGTAGCTGTCCAGTGTCTGTACACAGTGACATACCTCCTCTGGCTTTTGGCACGTTTGCTTGGAGTCCTGGAGGTCCTCAGTGAACCTGATGGCTTTCCTGCTGGCGTGTCTGAGGGTTTTGTGGTTGGGGAGAGTGTGTTGGCGCAGTCATCGAGCCATTGTCTGAGGTTGTGGGTGGTGGGGTGGGGGTTGGCGTGGTAGGTGGGTGGGCTAAGGGGGAGGGTGGTGGTTAGCTGGTCTTCGGTGACTTTGCCCCAGCAGTGGCGGGGGATCTGTTGTGTGCGGTGGTGCATGGTAGATTCCCGGAAGGTGAAGTGGATGCGGAGATGGGCAGTCCAGTGGAGTTTGGTGGTGTGGTTGAAGGAGACGTGGGAGCTTGCGGAGAAGATGTGGTCAAGCGTTTTGCTGGCAGAGTGGGTGGGTGTTGTGACGATAAGTCTGAGTCTGAGTCTGGCGTGCTGCCAATCAGGGCGGTGGAGTTGGAGTTGTTGTTGTTGCCGAGGTGGAAGTCCAAGTCCCCGAGAAGGATGTAGTCTGTGGAGGCGAGGGCGTGTGTGTACTGACGAAGTAGGCAATGGAGTCGCTGAACTGTGATAGGGGTCTGGGGGGTCTGTAGACGGTCGTTCCTCTGAGGGTGGTGTTGGGATCGGTGTGGATCATGAAGTGCAGGTGTTCGGCGTTGCTGAGGATGTCGTTGGTGTTGGTCGAGACTCTGAGAGTGTTCCTGTGGAGGATGGCAATTCCTCCTTCTACTCCGTTGGTGCGGTCCCTGCGGGTGATCTTGTAGCCGTCCAGGATGGCTATGGCATTGTTGTGTGCCGAGGAGGGGGTTCAGCCAGGTCTCCGTCAGGAAAGCAATATCTGGGGATGTTGTGACAGGTAGGTCCCAGAGTTCAACGGCGTGTTTGTGGGCGGAGTGTGTGTTGAGAAGAATGCATCTGAGGTAGTTGGGTTCTTACCCGGTTGGTGGATTTGTGGATCGGAAGCTGGTGGAGCTGCAGATCCAGCATGAGAAGGGTCCTTGTGTGGGTCGGAAGCAGGTGTGTGATCGTCCGATGTTGAGTGCGTGGACGCTGCTGGCATCGTAGTGGCGTTGGGTTTTGTGGCATTTGTGTGGGCCAGGCGTTCTGGTGCTGTGCGTGGTCCAGGCGTGGACAGGCACAGACGGGCCTGCCTTATGTGCGTCTTTGGCATGCCAGCAATGCGGACATGCCGTGGCTGCCATAAGAAGGGGAGGTGGGAGAGAGGAGCAGCTGTGAGGGGTAGCGGGACAAATTGCCGTGCGTGGAGGCGTGGCCGCAGGGAACGCTCACTACACAACTGGAGTCAAGCAATCCAGGGTGAAGAGGGGTGAAACCCCGAAACCGGTCCTAGGATGCTTGATACCGGTCCAGGGTAGACATGGCTTGGCAGTTCAGGCTGGACTGTTCCCATGAGGCACAGGATCAAGACTGATTTGCATATGGCCATGTCTGAACTGGGGTGGCGTGGTGAGCAAAATAATGATGGATTAAACCCAGATCTGTGACTGGGGTTGAATGTTTTGCCAATGTGCAACATTCCGTCCATCATCTTGTGTGTTTTGCTGTTCGCCCTATGTGGGAAGGGTATGCCCAGACGTGGGTCCCGTGCTCATTACGCCACTGGAGTCAAGCTAACCTGGCTGAAGAGGGGTGAAACCCCGAAACCGGTCCTAGGATGCTTGATTCTTGTCCAGGGAAGACATGGCTTGGCAGTTCGGGCTGGACTGTTCCCATGAGGCACAGGGTTTGCATATGGCCATGCCTGACCTGGGGTGGCGTGGTGAGCAAAATAATGATGGATTAAACCCAGATCTGTGACTGGGGGTGAATGTTTTGCCAATGTGCAACATTCCGTCCATCATCTTGTGTGTTTTGCTGCGGGAAGTGAGGGCGGAGATGTGCGGAAAAAAGCTGGACACAATACATGGGTAAATATTGAAAAGGAGCAATACTACCAAACCAAGCAGAAGGGGGTACAGTGGTCAAAATAAAATTACATTGGCAACAAAGTTACCAAAGAAATTACAGAAGGCAGACAGTGAAGAAGGGGCACAGGGGTTAAAACAAGAGTACACGGGCTAAGATGCTGTGCCCACATTTATGAGATAGCAAAATCTAGCAATGTACCAACTTTGACCCACGTCCTTTGATGAAAAATGCATGTGTGATAGCATGTACAAGTCAGTCGAAGGATACAAGTAGTGTCACCCAGAAGGATAGCAAACCATAATCTCCTGGCATATCTACTTACACTGGATGTGGTGGACGAAGATTGTTGTGACGTTGCACATTGCATATCACATCCCTAGATGTGGCACAGCAGATTCACATTGATGAGGTGACCTAAGGGCACATGTGTAACATACATATATGGAGCTACAAAGTCAGCCACACTGTATTTGAGTCCACAATAGTGACTGTAGCCAAAGTGTAAAGCGTCAGTCAGCCCCTACCTGTGCACAAACAATGCCAAGCAAATTCTGAACCCTCTCATGCTGTGCACACTGTGAGCATATTGGACAAAGTGTCCATGGATGTCTGTAGAACTGCAATTAGTATATAGTCTGATTCAGTGGCAACATTTCAAGTGTGTTATCACTATGAGCCAATGCCAAAAGTAACAGCTGGGATGAGTGGCTATGACACTGTCGGTACAGGTAGCAATGCAACATGTCACTACCTGGGTGCTGCAGAACAGTGTGCCTGCAACAAAACGTTATCAGTGACTAAAGTATTACTTAACTTATTAAGGGTGTCACAAAAGGAAGATAGTAGAAGTTAAGTCATTCTACCAGTGAAAATCATAACTTACATCTGTGAATGACCTCAATTCCAAAGTCATAACTCAGTACCACATTACTCATGTGAATCACAAACACTGTTGTGCCCTGTGACATTACCAATGGACACACATTTGACCTACATCATGCATGTAAAGGAGATTGGTCGTCCATGCACAGGGACATGTAAGGCAAAGCAAGCTGATGCACTGGCACCACGCATCCAGTGTGCCAAGGTCTGTGCAATGGAGATGGACTCAAAGCCTGGAGCATCTGATATGCATTTCTTTGACTCGATATGTGTTAGCCGAGGCATACATACATCTCCATGATGGATAACTGTAGCAACTCTGACAGACTCACAATGCTATGTGCCTATGTTGAGTTGTAAATGTGCAACAATGTGCAGTACAACTCTGTGCATCACACCTAAGATGTTGGCTGTCACAAAAAAACTGTCACTAGACTAGGCCATGAACTATCCTTGCAAATCTGTCAGCCATGCAAGTTCACTGTGCTCACATTTAAGGTATCTGGACACAATCCATCCTGCTAAGTAACAGGTCATGACCATAGTTGCACATACAAGTATTATTCCACTGATGGGATGAGTCGCATACAATGGAGCAAGCCCCACACCCAGCATCGTCCCTGACATCTGTGCAAGCAGAAATCAAAGATAACAAGATTTATTATACAACTGAAATGTTATAATTCCCTACATTAACACTAATCCCTAATTCTAACACTAAATCTGAACTAACTACAAATATTTTAAAATGTACTAAACTTGCTAACCTAACTAATCACTAACACACCTAAATAAAACGGACATCAAGCCCCCACCCAAAGCAAAATGAAACTTACCCCCAAATACCATCACAATCTAGAACAATAAAGAGTCAGAATCTAAAACTAACTATGCCTATGCTAAAACTACTCTACCTAAAACAGACAAAACATCACTAACAACACATCTAATGTAAACATTAACATTGTGGGAAGGGAGAAGAGGAGGATGGGGGACAACATGGGGAGGAATTACGGAAGTCCAAGATGGCCATGAATTTCGTGGATCTGCCGGTTAAGGTAGAGGAGTTCACTGCGAATGTCAGTCAGCAATGAGTTGTTCCTAGTGACCATACGCAGTAGCTCTGCAATTGAAGCAGCCACCTGAGCCACTGGTGCGAAGGGCACTGGCACATGGGCGGGTGTGGTTGGAGGGGGATTCACTGACAAATGGCCCACATGGGCTCCAGAGGTTGAGGGGATGGGCTGCCGGCTGGTCAGGTCATACTCGGGAAGCGCCTTCCAGGTTCCAGCTTTCTTTTCATCGTGTTGTCTCCTCGCCATTTGTCGAAAGCCTTTGTTGACCATTCTCACATAGAGGTAGCGGTCCTTGGCCACCTGGAATGCATGCTGCTCAGCAGGTGTCATGTTGTTTGTAAAATATGCCCAAAGTCAATGTTCAGGCACTCACACCATGTCATGGTCCAACATGAAATCTATGTTCAAAGTTCAAAACAACATGGGAGGCAACACACCAGCATAATTCTGTTAAGTCACAAAGTGACCTGTTCAAACAAATGTCAAGGCATGAATCGTTCACTACAGACTGTGAAGACTGACATGACAGTGCATGGCATGGGACATGTACTGACATTAAAAAATGCTAATGACACAGTCAAAACATGGCACCATTGTACACCCTGAGTGTGGGTGACATGTACAATTGACTTGAGTAGGGAGGCATTAGCCCTCCGTGCACAGCACCACCCTCATCCGATCCTGTGACACACTGCTGCAACTTAAGTACAATGCACATGTGCAGCCCTGTGTGTCCACCAACAACTGTGTGCAGTACATCGAGTTAGTGCCAAGACTGGCACTCTTCCACAAGAGTGCAAGGGTGGCTGTGTGCAGGTGTGAATGTCAACCTATTGTAAACTCACCCTACATTCACAGGAACAAGACTGGGACAGCTCTACTCACACTTACAATCATGCTGCATCATGCAGCACACATGGAAACATGTTTGTTGTATGAACGCTGACTATTGCGTGATGTGCTGTTACTCACTCCACCATTACTATAAAATATCTGCCATTTTCACACTGCGAGGGGCAGACATCATTTAACCAAATATGCCACTCATGCATGTCTTGTTAACACTAATCTCACTCCGTAGTAGATGAGAACACGCATGCATTCACAACGCAAACTGTCACAATGGATTCCACATTGTAATGGCACCCTGGGGTCATGCGGGTTGTGTAATTCTGATGGCTAATGCCTACTCACAGATAGTGTCATAGAGCCCTGCATTATCAAAACAATGTGACATCAGATAATGCTGAGGGAAAGCATACGTAGAAAATGCTTGTTGAGTAATGTCACCAATTGTGACAGAGGAGTTTGTACACATGATCCAGAGTCAAGCATGGAATGTCCCCATGGACACAGCCTGACAACACCATTGCAGTGCACAAGGATGCAATTGCAATTGATATACACATCTTTTGCATGTGTGTGTAACATGTCATTGATAAGTTTGGCTCTAAGCTACACACTGCTACTTCTGTGAAGCTGCAATGCAGCACACCTTAGAATTCACTGTGCCAACATGTCTGAGCTTGCACGGCCTGAAGAGCACTGCCTCCTTGTGCATGACGCAACACCCACTGCACGCACCTTGGACGATATACACAGCATGAAAGTGTGCCTTATTGACTAGGCAGCGCAACTCAACAGGTGCTAAAATCAAGGAGCCTATTGCCAACACAACTTCAGTGAAAATGACTAGTTTGCGTGATTAGGTGCTAGAAATTATGCACATGAATTGAAAGGTGTATCACTGACTGTTGATGGGCAAAGTCACAACTGTGAATAAGATGCATTGCCCCACCTTCACCTACCAATTTGTACACAAATCTGAAAAAACAAATACATATTCACATTGTGGGCAAGTGACATGCGATACACACCCATACTGCTAATCGACAACGTGTAGCATTTGGCACAGACATTCATGACACCACACCATGCCAATATATCTTGTCCATACTCACCAGTGGCATGTGGGTCCCGGAATCTGTCAATGTCCCCCTGTGTGATAGGGGGACATCCATCTGTGAGTGAACAAATGTGAATATGTGTTGTTACCAGACATAAACAAACGTGACACATTCATAATGAAATCCACTACAGTCACTGAAAATGCAACATCACTGTGGTGTTGACTTACATGTTGGCTACATGACTGTGTCTACTTTGACTGCCATTCACACTCGACCTGTGAATGCAGTGGCAGGCCACACAAAACATCAGTGCTTAAAGACATGCAAATATGAGTTGTG
Source organism: Triturus cristatus (assembly GCF_964204655.1). Classification (NCBI taxonomy): domain Eukaryota; kingdom Metazoa; phylum Chordata; class Amphibia; order Caudata; family Salamandridae; genus Triturus; species Triturus cristatus. The sequence goes on from NC_140590.1 coordinate 850,930,837, forward strand.
TCACGCAATTTCAAGGCACCATTTCTACACAGGCATGAGATAAAAATTGTTCTGTGTATGATGGCATCTCTGCAGTTTGAAAGAGGCAGTTACACAGAGGTTTGTGGTGTATGACACTCTGGAGCCGTCATATTTCCTTAAGTGTCTTTTGACATCCCAAGTACCACACATTAACTATGTATAGGGGCAGCGTAGGTACGGTTCAACTTTTCATGTAGGGCTGCAATTTTTACACTAGGTTCTGTCCCGCACATAGCTCACACACACAATGGCTTGATTTGGACATGTACAGTCACCCTTACTGGACACACACATACGGCAACCTGCACACAGTATTTGCACAATTGTTCCAGCTTTGGCACCACATTGCCAAGTGTTGATCCTGTGCAGCGGGTCACCCACAATAGCCCCCTATGCTTGTCAACATGATGCATCATTGTGTGTCTGATGTGACCACATTATGCGTAGACACATTGCACCTCACACATCACTCTGCAAATCTTTAGCAATTGGAACACTACTTAATGACGTCCGCTGCGGGGACAGATGAGCAATACCACTGACTATTTGTCAGTGAAATTGCTCTCCACCCTCGCAGATCCACCATTGCATGTGGGTTCCCACAAGCCCCTGCACTCTCTAGTGTGAGTGTCTGAAGGCCTCCTCCATCCGCAGGTTCACCTGTGCCTCATCCCTGGTGTTCCAGTGGACCTCGGTCTCCCACTTACCGCAATCATTGAAAATTGTAACATCAAATCTTTTTACCCTCATCCATTAACTATTGCCCCCGCGGGCCTCTTGCCATCTCCATCACCAACATCATCTCCCCGCATGCCATTGTATCCACCAATTACAACCCGCTTGGGAACCGCAACTTCAACGTCGATAAACAACTGTACCCCAGCACACAATTCCTCCTGGACAACCTACACAACATTGTACTCTGCCAGATCGTGACTGACCCCGTGCACTCATCAGGACCCACACTTGCGCAACTCTACACAACAGGAGACTCAATGAGCTTCATCCACGCCCCCACAATTGCATTGACTGACCATCGATGTGTCCACTTCACCTTCAAGCCAGTCATCATCCACAGGAACCTGCACCTACTCCCACAAACAGACTGCACCAGAATCAGTGCTCAACATCTAAACTCATCAATCAGCAACTCCACCCCAAACATTGTTGAAGACTAGACCAACAACAACGCATCACAAAACATGCACAGATGCATCTCCAACAGCGACAACACCATGGCCCCCCAGAAGAAACTGGACAACCCCCTCCCCCGGAAGCAAGATGGTCTTTAAACAAACTTTGCAAGTCCAGACGCACTTGCCGCCGCATTAAAAAGGCATGGAGGAACAACATGCAACAGAACACCACTACAACTTCCGACCCGCCACCAACAGCCAACACCAACTCATCAGGACTAACATTAAATGTTGACAGGATCCCCGCTCATGCGCACAACATCAAAGGAATATTCCAGATCATCCATGGAGTTGGCCCGACACACCAGCAAGTTCACCAACATCCCTCCCTCACAAGACAACTGCGACCAACCCAGCATTTTTTAGGTTCAATCGTGTTTAAAACACTGAACCATGAGCATGTACGACAACTCTGACGAAGACAACAAACACACGGAACCCTCACCAACCACCACCACCAACCGGAAACCAGCGATCAACAACTGGACACACATCACCAACGAAGACACACTGAAGGCAATGAAGTCAATCCACTCCGGGTGCTGCACAGACCCCTGCCGCACCCAGTTTTTCAACTTGTCTGCAAAATACAGTGCACTAATACTCTGCCACACCATCAAACACTCTCTGGCAAATGCATTGTTGCCCAACGACAGGAAACACGCCGAGATCAAGCCACTCATAATGGAACCCGAGGCTGACCCCACAAACATCCAAAACTACAGAGCCATCTCCCTGCTACCTATCCCTGCAAAACTCTTTGAGAAAGCCATCAACAGCCAACTTGCAAACTTCATCAGACAGGACAACATCCTCGACTCCTCACAATACAGCATCGTAAAACCACAGTCTCTGAACCACCATCCTTGATGCAAGGGATGACATCCGCACCCTACTGGACAAAGGAAACACTGCTGCCCTCATCATATTTCACCTCTCTGCGGTGTTCAACACTGTCTCTCAACACACACCAATATGCAGATTCCACGACGCAGGGATCCAAGACAAGGCCCTCAACTGGATCTGCTCCTTCCTCTACGGATGAACGATGTGGGTCAGACTCCCCCCTTTCCTCTCAGACCCTACAACAACCACCTGTGGAGTCCACCAGGGAACCCCTCTCAGCCCTACGCTCTTCAACATCTACATGGCTCCACCTGCCACAATCGTCATAACCTATGGACTCAACATTGTACCATATGCAGAGTACAAACAACTCCTCCTCTTCACATCCAAATTACACAACTCAGCCATACACAACTATTGCGAAGGCATGGAAGCCCTCGCCATATGGATGGCAGACAACTGCCTACAACTAAACAACAACAAAACGTCCGGTCCTGTCATGCTCCAAAACTGTGACGCATGGATGTACACCTGGTGATCCCACGCACTTGGAAACCCACACACCCCCACAAACAACGCACGCAACCTGTGAATCATCATGGACTCAAATATCAAAATGAACCGCAAGATCTACCCCATCTCCTCCTCCTGCTTGCACACCCTCTGCCTCCTATGTTAGGCATCAAATGTATCCCACTCAAACACACATGGACAGTCACTCATACCCTTTGCAGCAGTTCACCCAACTACAGCACCAATCTCCGTGCCGGAATTAACACAAACCACATCCACAAGCTACAGGACGTCCCAAATGCCACCGCAGGACTGATCCTCACACTGCCAAGACACTGACACATATCCCACCACCTGCGCACACTCCACTGTCTCCACATTGGAGCTAGAGTCCCCTTCAAAATGTTCACCCACGCTCACACAGCCCTCCACAACACTGGGCCAGCATACCTTAACGTCCAACTCACTTTCCACACACACCAAAGGACCCTACGATCAGACCATCTATCCTACGACGTGTTCACCCGCACCAGAGAGACCAGATTGTGAGTCTTCTCCTTTTCCTACCTCGCAGACCTAGCCTGTAACGACATTCGGCTCCACCTCCGACAGACAACATTGCTCACCATCAAGAATGATAAACTCTGGACATATCTCTTCGACAGATACCCCCCTTGATGTACTTCAACATGCAAAGCCCCCCCCCCCCCGCACCTTGCGACCCTTACTGCTGAGTAGCCGCTCACAATAAGCATACTAATTTTTGGATGGGTCACACGTGAGCCCTCTTTACATGTGGTCTTTACAGTGCAAAACCTTTTGGTCTTTACAGTGCGGTCATTACAGTGCAAAACCTTTTCAACGCGGTCATTACAACGCAACTCGTCACTACAACTTGTACTGGATGGTGCTCTACAATAAAGGATATTAGGATGGACTATTCAAACACCTTCTCTACTGTTGCACACACTGTTGTGGGAAGGCTAAGTCATACAAATCAAAAGTCTTGTGCATCATGCGCAAGTGTATTTGGTGAATTGCATTGTCTTGACCACGTTGTTACAGTGTCACGGTGTTGAGACAGCATTATGACGTCATAGCTTCTTGTCACACATGTCACTTATTTATGTACGTAACATTAGTCATGGACAAAAATAGGCTTTGCACTTACCACCCTGTAGGCTAGGTATCACTCCAGTGAAATCGAGAAGGTCAGCCTCACGTGCCAGCAAGTCCTGCCAGCGGTGCTTCCACTGTTGCACGGTCCGGTCTTCTCCAAAGCACCGGAGCATCTGGGGACACACTCTCTCCCACCGCAGCTTCCGCACTGACACATGGTACCCCTGCAGGATACGTCCTCCCCTCTCCAACATTAATGGCAGGTAAATGCGTATCATTCAGAGGAAGCCCCCCAATGCCCCCTCAGTCATCCTCCCAGACCTGCCCACAGCCGGCATCTCCATGCCCCCCAGTAACCACTCAAGCCTAACAAATAATAACTATCTAAACAAACTGTAATAAAATACCCCATCACAAACACAACTAGACTGAGGACAGTAGACAGTTAGACAATTTAAAAAAATAAAAACAGATTTTACAGACGCTTTTGACAGGACACAGCAACACTCTCTAACTCTCAGCCCAACATCACACCTCCTTCACTCAGACAAATCACCAGCAATGTGCTCAAAAGTGAATGTGAAAGTGAAGACCACTCCCCTGTGAGACAGGCAGCATGCATACATCACTTCCTGTGTGTTTGTGGGCCTTTTTTTGGAATGCGATAAAATTCTCCACGCAAATAGGCCCCAAATGTCCTTAATCTGATACTGTGCTGTGTATGCGTCCCGTTTTGTTGAATGTAATTAAAATCTGCACGTAAAGAGGCCACAAATGTCCCAATGCTGATACAGTATTGTATAGCGATGTTTTTTCCATATCAAGGATGATAGAAACATCGCGTGGGCGTGAATATTTAACGCCAAGACCAATTCCATACACAGATGAACAGTCAGAGCAAATTCCAAATCAAAGCACAATAATACACTGAAAGGATTGATTTCCACAATGAAGACAGCCTACATTTTGTATTTCATGTCAGTTGATAGCCTAAATTGCATGCAACATGAATCATCACCATCTCAATAGCAATTTGCACAAACATTTATTCAAAAAAATGATGTGAACTGTAAGGGCACTACTCACCTGTGGTGGTCTGTAGGTGATGAGTATGTGCGCAGATCAATCAGACAATAAGTGTGGCCATGATGTGCGCTACTCACCCGTGAGGCTCACAAGTCGCTGTGGGGGAGTGAAAGTGCAGCTCTGTCTCAGTCAAATAGCCATGTCTTGTTGTACCGCATGTAAGCATGCATGGTGGTGGAGCGTTTGATGTTGACTGTCATCTTGTTCATGGCTTTGCCGGCGACATAGGTGAGAGCTCTTCCTCCTGCTCTGGCATTACGGAAACTGGGAGTGTGCGAGGGCAAGGTTGGCAGGGCAGCAGTTCCTCTTGGGGATGTTGGGGTGACTCTCTCGTGGATGTCTTTGTGTCCGATAATGTGGAGTGATTTGTAAGCGTGTGTGAGTAGTTTGACGGTAACTTTATTCTTGACGGTGAGCCAGTGGAGGTTTTGTATGTGTTGGCTAATGTGTTAGTGACGTTGGGTTCTGAGGACGGGTCTGTCATCAGCCTTCTGTACGTTTCGAGCTTGTGTAGTGGCGTTTTGTTCATCCCTGCATTGAGGGCGTTGCCGTACTCCAGTCTGCTGGTGATGAGTGTGTTGATGACATTTGTGATGTATTATGGGGTTACTCATTGGAATTTATTGCGTTGGATCAGTATGCAGTTGTAGCTGTTGCAGGCAATGGAGTTGATCTGGCAGGTCATGATGATGGAGGAGTAGAGGATGATGCCGAGGTAGCGTGCGTGGTCTGTCACTGGGGGCAGGCTCACAAGGCCATAGATCCACCAGGGTTTGTCCCATCCGTATGTGGATGGACCAAGGATGAGAAGGTCATTCTTCTCTGAGTTGAGCTTCAGACAGATGTTTTTCATCCAATCATCAAGTTCAGACATTCATTGCTGGGCGCAGGGTTTTGTGTCTGCGTCTTTCTTCCTGAGGGAGAGGATGAGCTGTGTGTTCTCTGTGTGGGATGATATGCTAAGCCCATGCTGGCTGACAATAGCGGTGAGGGTGGCCATGTAGATATTGAGAAGCGTGGAGCTTAGTGATGGTCCCTGGGGTACTCCGCAGTTGGTCTCTGTGGGTTCGGAGATGTCCTTTAGCCTATTGTGGAGAGGAAGGAGTGGATCCATGAGAGGGCAGTTCCTCGTATCCCCGGGTTGTGGAGTGTGGCGTATGTGGTGCGGTGTGAAACGGTGTTGAGAACTGCGTAGAGGTATAGTAGGATGTGTTGGCCACAATGTGACCCAGGTCAAGTGGCATGCATATGTAATTATTGGCAGCAAGGTGTGCGTTCTTGGTGCGGTGCTTACTGCCAAACCCAGACTGGGAGTGGTCCATGATGGAGTACTCTTCAACGAAGGCAGTCAGCTGGGTGTTTATGGGTCTCTGGGTGACTTTGTCCGCCACAGGGTGTAAGGAGATGGTCAGATAGTTCGTCTTGTCTGTTGGGTCATACTGCCGATGAGTAGATTTGTTTGACATAGAGACAGGTCTTGACGGTCTTCATGAAGGTGTTCAGGGATGGTGTGCATGTGAGCTCTGCTGGGGGCTCATTCAAAGTATTGGATGTATGCAGAGATATATTTTCACAATTGACCCCCATTTCACACCCACTTTTCAGAATTGACCCCCATTCCACACCCAATTTTCATATTTGCTCACAATTTCTGACCCATTTTTCCGATTTGACTCCCAATTTCACGCCCATTTTTCAGCTTAGACCCACAGTTCACACCCACTTTTCATTTTCGTCCAAAATTTCAGTCCCACTTTTCAGGTTTGACCCCCATTCCACACCCACTTTTCAGATTGTACCCACATTTCTGACCCACTTTTCTGGTTTGACCCACATTCCACACCCACTTCTCAGATTTGACCCCCATTCCACACCAAATTTTCAGATTTGCCCCCCTTTTCACAACCTTAACAGTGAAATTTAACACCGACTAAACATTCAGATTCATTATTTACCACTTACAAACCCCTACATTTCAAGTTTTCATACCAAGAACACCCTGTGAATCATGATTTACATACAATTTGACACATCAATTGATGAATTGGGTGCCAGATTTTACACCTTGTAAAGTCAAGTTGTGCACAATTGACACACTATGGCATCTCTGTAATGAGGGGATATACACACCATGATTTAACTTTTGGGATCTTACTTGCAATTATTGTATAATGGTAACATTTCATAGTGATCTACTTATGCAGGAGAGTAATTTGCAGACAGGGTATGTGTGTTGAGTTTGTTTATTGTCACAAACAGTTATTGTGGTAATTTTCCAAAGGCCTATCTTTATTTTTGACATTCACAATGCGATGTGCTCACGGAAAGTAATTGTTTATTATACTGTCCCTTCGGGCAATTCCTGCTGCAGTGGCTGTGTGGTGGGGTCCACCTCGCAGATCTTCCTCATTATCGTCCGGTGCTGCAGGCACTTGGATCCAGGGGGCATTTGTGCGACACAAATGTTGTGCAATACACAACATGCTAGTATGATTTTGTTTACCATTTCTGGGCTGTACAGCAGTTTACTACCTGTGATATCCAAGCAACGGAAACGTGACTTCAGCATGCCAAATGTGCGCTCCACGATACAACGTGTGCGTCGATGTGCAGCATTGTACTGCCTCTGTACCTGGGTGGTGGGGTTTCGTATGAGTGTCATAATCCACGGGCAGAGAGCATATCCTTGATCGCCTGTGACATGTAAGAGGGAGATGGGTCTGTGGTCGTATCCCTTGCCCCAGTCCTCCCTTCCTTCTTTTACTATAGGTTAGACAAGTGACGACTGGTGATTCTTCCTTATTTATTAAGGTGCGGCTTAATAATGTCCCACAAAACAGTCACAGAACTTCCCTCCATTCTGAACTCAGTAAGGGTCCATATGAAAATCCAAAAAAAGATTCTCCTGGCAGGTTCTGGTTTTCTTCCGGCCTCTCTTTTGCTTCTTGTCTTCTTTCCAGACTCGGGGTAGGACCCAAAAAGGAAGAAAAAAAAGAAAAGAACTCAGGCTACTATATCACTGATTAACCTAACAAAAGGGGAGGGATGCGTGCCACCACCAGAGCCCTGTTCTCTGTGCCGGTGCCTAGTGTGGGGATCCTGGTGCTCCCCCCTGGTGCCTTTCAAACGTGCCCACAACCCTTGCACGACCGCCGCGCATGCCCTGGGCACTTGCCTGCTTCCACGACCCTCCAGGGCCGTGGTGATGGAAGACCCTGCTCTTGAGTCTTCGTGGGAGGCAGTGGTCTTGCAGGCGGTGCTCCTTGTGCGGTCTTGGTGTCTTCCGCCGGTCTGTGCCTTCGCACTCCTGGTTCTGCTCCTGCCGTCCCTCTCTCTGCTCCGCTGCTCCTCGCTCTCTCTCCCTGCTTACTCGAGGTCCGTTGTCGTCGCGTTCTCCCCTCCGATCCGCTGCTCCGACTCCTCCGACTCCTCCTCCGACGCGCTTGCCTCGCCTTCTTCCTTTTCAGCTGCACCCGTCCTCGGTCGCTGTGCGTCTGCTAGACCGCTTCCCTCATTTCCGGTCCGGCGGAGCGCAGCGGCCATGTTGGACGTATCGGGTTTGTTTCGTGGCACGGGCGGTACGGGATCACCACAGGGTCCATGATTCATTAGGCATACTATGTTGGCAGTGTTGACAGTTTTGTCTATAGTGATTTTTGATATTTTCAGACTTAGGTTAGACATGTGTTGCTTCTGGCTATTTAGCGGAATCAATGCTGAGTACATTGCCTCAGTGTTGAGCCTCTAAACAGCCATTTTGCCAGTGTTTTCTGCACAGCTGCATCAGCGTCAATACAACTGTACAAAATGTGAATGAGACCTGCACCAAAAACACAGACACCAACAGGCACCCTGGCTCTCCTACCATCTAGCGATGGCACTGATCCACACTCCTCGCAGTCACCGCCATGTGAATGTTGAAATGACATAGGCCACGCCTGACACAGTTCACATTCAGACATGCATCTCATGCTGATGGCAGACCTGTGACACCACACAAGCCATGCAATTGTATGTCCAGAGCTAAAACAAAGCAACAGACAACAGCCACCTCACCTGCAGGGCCCACTGAGGACAGTGACGGTTTGCACACACCATCAACATCACATGACATGACGTAGACTTCCTGGACTGCGTCATCTGTCACGAGCAGAGCATCAAACTCACATAACACAAATGTAACCCTTGACCCCTTGGCAGATCGCTCCCCACACCTGCACAGCACCACCTGTGTGCCCGTGCCCTCAGCCCGGCTGTTGCTGCTGCTGACAGGGGTTCGAAACCCTCCCTTGCTCCCGCTCATGTGGTATTTTTATTTTTATTGCATTTCACTGTAATTGTTGGTGTCTTTGTTCCCCACCTGTGCCATCACTGTGCCCTTTGCCCTTGCCCATCTTTTTCCTTCTGTATCCCGCGCCGTTCCACACCCCCGTTTCACGCCACTGCGTCCCCTGTGGCCCCACCCCCATGCACTCCCATTTGTCCGCTCCCCCCTCCCAGCTGCTCCTCCCTCCCACCTCCCTTTCTTATGGCGGCCGTGGTGCAGCCGCTCATCCGACACGCGCAGCGGTCGTGCCGCTGGTGCACCAAAGGCGTGCCTAAGGCAAGCCCGTCTGCGCCCGTCCGCGCCTGGACCACGCCCAACGTAAGAACACCTGACCCCTGCATCCGCCGCAACAACTGTCACCGCTATGACTCCAGCACCCTCGACACCCTCAACGCCGGACGATCACGCACCTGCTGCCTGCCCACCCTGAAGCGCACCCAAGGACCCTTCTCCTGCCGGAACTGCAGCTTCACCAGCATCCGGCCCACCAACCCAACCACCAGGAAAGAACCCAACTTTCTCAGATGTATTCTTCTCAACACCCGCTGCACCCGCAAACATGCCGTCGAACTCTGGGACCTACTCGACTCAACCCCCCCAGACGTCGCCTTCCTGATGGAGACCTGGCTGAACCCCGCCTCGGCACCTGACATTGCCATAGCCATCCCAGAATGCTACAAGATCACCCGCAGGGACCGCACCAATGGAGTAGGAGGAGAAATCTGCATTGTCCACAGGAACACTCTCAGAGTCTCAACCAACACCAACGACACCCTCAGCACCACCGAACAGCTGCACTTCCAGATCCACACCGACCCCAACGACACCCTTAGAGGAACCCTCGTCTACATATCCCCTGGGCCATGACCGCAGTTCAGCGATTCCATCACCGACTTCGTCAGCACACACGCCCTTGCCTCCATGGACTATATCCTCCTCGGGGACCTGAGCTTCCACCTCGAGAACAACAACGACACCAACTCCACCAACCTGATCGACAACCTAGCCAACCTCGGACTCAGACAGCTCATCACAACACCCTACCACTCTGCCGGACACACGCTTGACCCCATCTTCTCTGCAAGCCCCCACATCCCCTTCAACCACACCACCGGATCCCACTGGACCGGCCATCGCTGCATCCACTTCAGCTTCTGGAAACCCACCACGCACCACCACACCAAACAGATGCCTCGCCGCTTCTGGAGCAAAGTCACCGCAGACCAGCTAACCACCACCCTCGCCCAGAGCCCACCCTCCGTCCCCACCGACTCTGACACCGCCGCCAACAACCTCAGACAGTGGATCGACGACTGCGCCAACACCCTCGCCCTGCTCACAAAACCCTCCAACAGTCACACCAACAAGAAAGCCAGCTGGTTCACTGAAGACCTGCCGAAAGCTGGAGAAGAACTGGCTCCTTGAATGAACACCGAACAGCTACGCAGCCCAAAAGAACGCCACCCGCGAAGACCATCACCTCATCAGATCCGCCAAAAGGGCCTCCTTCAAAGACCACCTAGACAACAATGCACACAACAGCAAAGAGCTCTTCAACATCGCAAAGGAACTCTCCAACCCCAGCTCCAACACCAACGACATCCCACCTTCTCAAGACCTGTGCAACTCGCTGGCCACCTTCTTCCATCACAAGATCACAGTCATCCACGACAGCTTCGACGCCATGACCGCCCCGACAACCACTGAGACCTCCGCCCCCACGACCACCATCCGCACCAACCACCTGCTCTCCTGGACCAACATCAACGATGACGACACCATCAAGATCATGTACACCATCCACTCCGGCTCTCCATAAGACCCATGCCCACAACACATCTTCAACAAAGCCAGCACCACCATCATACCCCATCTCGGGAAAGCCATCAACATCTCCTTCGAGACAGCAACCTTCCCGGAGAGCTGGAAGCACACCGAGATCAACGCCTTACTCAAGAAACCCAAGGCAGACCACAAGGACCTCAAGAACTTCCGGCCCATCTCCCTGCTCCCGTTCCCGGTGAAGGTCATCGAAAAGACCGTGAACAAACAACTGACCCGCTACCTCGAGGAGAATAGCATCCTGGACCCGTCCCAGTCCGGGTTCCGCAGCAATCACAGCACCGAAACTGCCCTCGTCGGCGCCACCGATGACATCAGGACCCTGCTAGACAACAGAGAAACTGCGGCCCTCATCCTCCAGGACCTGTCAGCCGCCTTTAACATGGTCTGCCACCGCACACTACGAACACACCTCCATGACGCCGGAATCCAAGAGAAGGCCCTGGACTGGACCACCTCCTTCCTCTCCGGCAGAACACAGAGCATCCGCCTCCCCCCTTTCCGCTACGATAGCCACCAAGATCATCTGCGGCGTACCCCAGGGCTCATCCCTCAGCCCAATGCTATTTAACATCTACATGGCACCGCTCACCCACGTCGCCCGACTGCACAACCTCAACATCATCTCCTACGCCAATGACACCCAGCTGATCCTCTCCCTCACCAAGGATCCCCACACCACCAAATCAAACCTTCACGAAGGAATGAAGGCCATTGCCTAATGGATGAGGAACAGCTGACTGAAGCTGAACTCGGACAAGACGGAGGTCCTCATCCTCAGATCCACCCCTTCGGCCTGGGATGACTCCTGGTGGCCGACTGCACTGGGAACAGCTTCAACACCCCCCAACCACGCACACAACCTAGGGGTCATCCTTGACTCCACCCTCTCCATGACTAAGCAGGTCAATGCTGTATCTTCCTTCTGCTTCAACACCCTCCGCATACTCCACAAGATCTACAAGTGGATCCCCACCGAAACGAGAAGAACTCAGGCTGGACTACGGAAACGCCGTCTACGCAGGAGCCTCGGTCGACACTCCTGAAACGGCTTCAATGCATCCAGAACGCCTCTGCATGCCTGATCCTTGACATCCCTCGCTGCAGCCACATCACCCCCCACCTAAGAGACCTGCACTGGCTCCCCGTCGACAAGAGAATAATCTTCAAGCTCCTCACCCACGCACTCAAGGCACTCCACAACACCGGACCAGCATACCTCAACAGACGACTCAGCTTCTACACCCCCACCCGCCAGCTCCACTCCGCCGACCTCGCCCTCGCCACAGTCCCCGCATCCGGAAAGCGCCCGCCGGCGGCATATCGTTCTCCCACATCTCCGCCAAGACCTGGAACACCCTCCCCATCCACCTACGGCAGACCCAAGACCTGCTGACCTTCAGAAGACTCCTCAAGACCTGGCTTTTTGAGCAGTGGCTGAATTCCCCACCCCCAGCGCCTTGAGACCCTCACGGGTAAGTAGTGCGCTTTACAAATGCTATGATTGATTGACTTCTCAAAATCATTCACACTATGTGGATTATTTGAACTGTCCACACACTTCACCACACTGTTACACATGGCATGGCTCACCTTTGCACACTTCTTGACATTTGTAATAGATTAGCATTTGATACATCAATTTCCACACACAAGTAGTGACCAAATACACATCCACTTACTCATCGGGCAAACACAAAACACCATATCACAGATGGGACAGTGAGAAATATGTGTAGCTGAGTCAGAGAGGAGATGCTACACAACACCATCAACAGCAGCACCCACTACACTGCAGTCAACACCAATGGCGCTAGATGGTGGTTTCATGACAGATTTTTCGGCCTACGCATGCACATTTGCCCGACAATGCAACTCCTACATTCAACGTGCATTGTTACAACCTTGGTCACAACAGGGCTCTAACTTAACACACTGATTTTACATGTGTGAGTACTTATGCGACATTGGGTCAAGCCTAATAGGTCACCAGCAACAAGAACAGCGACATAATCATCTGCCTCGACAATATGACCACACACCGGACTGGGATACCAGTGAGGATGACTTTGATTTGCTACATAGATGATCAGAAGCTGGGGGTTACTCTACGCAGTGGAGCCTGTAGACCTCATCCTCGTACACAATACATCAGCATGTAACACGAAGCAATGAGCCCATGCCTTTTAGTGACCCCCCCAACCCTATTGGTACCTAGGCAGCGTCTTTACATCCTCCCTCTTGATGGGTCAACATGATTGTGTATTTTGGGCATGTGGTGTGTTCAACTGGTACTTACCGACAAGCAATGAATTTCCATATGTGCCATTCTGGAAGCGCTGGTTTATGATGCAGTGTCGGAAGATAAATGCATCATGCACACTCCCTGGGAATTTGGCAATGTCATTTGTGAACCGTCCGCGGTAGTCCACTATTGCCTGCACATTCATTGAATATGTGTGCTTCCTGTTGCGGTATATGTGTGCGCTGTCTGCAGGGGGCACAAATGATACATGTGTGCAGTCAATTGCACCCACCACCTGCGGGAAGCCAGCGATGGCATAGAATCCTTGCTTGATGGCAATCTGCTCCTGCACAGTGTTGGGGAAGTGAAGGTGCTGGGGAATCAGGCTAAGTATGCCATCCAAGACAGTGGGGAGGAAGGTTGAGAAGGCTGCCTGTGATACTCCACCAACTCTGGCTAGTGTTGGTTGAAATGTCCCAGAGGCCAAAAAGTGCAGCACAGCAAGCAGTTTTGTCTGCGGAGGGATGTTGGTTCTCCGCTGTGTTGGTAGCGTCTGCCTGTGGGCAATCAGGGTCAGGATATGCTGGATGGATGTCCTTTTGAGCCTGTAGTGGGCTATGACTTCCTCTGGCCTTAAGTCTGTGAGGCAGACATGTCTGCGCAGTGCCCGCTGTCTTCTTCGTCGCTGCATCGGTGGTGGTGGTCCTGGGGGTAGTGGCATTGGAGGTGGTTGTTGTTGTTGTTGCCTTGGTGGCACTCCAATCTGCATGATGACTACCTCCATGGCTTCTGTGGCTTTTCTGGGGAAGCTCGGGCCTAATCTCCCTTATATACACCCACTTATCTCCAGTGTAAGCCAGGTTTTTATCAGGTGTTAATAACTGGAGATAACAGGAGTTAGCGTGACTTTTTTGTAGCTAAGCTGGTTAGCGATATCATTGATAATAGTGAGAAGCTGTGTTAGCGACTTTTTTCGTGAAATTTCAGTCAGGAATGCCTACTTTGCATGTCATTAGCGTTGAATATCGCTGCCGTGCAAGGCGATAAATTTCCGGTCGCTATCGCCAGAAAACTAACGCTAAAGGAGGTTAGCGACGCCTTATTGATAGGGCGATAATATTATCGCCGCTTTATAGCCAAAAACTGACGCTAATGCGGCGATAAATCCCTTGATGATCTGCCCCTAAGTGATTTGCCCAGAATCACAGGATGTTCAGTGTCATTGCCGAGACTCGTACCCGGTTGCCCAGACTCGAACCCGGTTCCCCAGATTCGAGGTCCACTGCCCTAGCCGTAACCCTTGTTAGTTTTGGTGAACTCGTTTGTCAACTGACCTTCATACTCACTCAGGCGCTTACTCCTGCAATTTGCTAGACGACATAAAAGCGGATGGAAGTCCAAACATTCATCTATGTGCCCAACTTCCCAGACACATCTCCAAGCGAAGGGGGAACCACCAACAACTGATCTCCTCGGGGCATCCATGCAATGCCTGCATCTGTTCTGTAACACTTGAACAAGGGCGCTGCTCCAATTCTACACCGACCCCCAGCTAAGTGGCATGTTCGAGCAGTTCTTTTCAGGGTGTTTTTCTAGCCTACGAGGTTATGTATTATGTTTTAAGGCGTTTTCTCCCAGCAAGCAAATCGCACGTATTCACTCAGGGTACATCGTCTGCAGATTTATTTTTCAGTTAACCTTGTTGTGGTTTTAAAAAACTAATTTTCTCTCTTCAGTAGAATTAAGTTCATTACATTTAAAATGACAAGAGCCTGAGAAGTGGTGTCGAATTTCCCGCAAAGGAGATGGAAGCTTTTAGCTGAGTGCATTACGGGGAGGCTGCTTTCTCGTTTTTGCTGTCCCTCCCTGTAAATGCTCTGCTCTGCGGCCGCATTTGACGCCGTGAAGAATTGACCGAGAAGGAGATGAGATGTTCAGATTTCGCAAAAACTAAAGGTAATGGATGAGGTGTCGACACACAATGAAAGACTGGGATGGTCCCCACGTCAAACACAATTCAAAAGGGGGGATAATGCCTGTTGGCGCCGCATTGTAAATATGGAGATGAAATTATCGCCGCTTTTTTGACTTTTAAAGCCAAAAAAGCGGCGAATTGACCCTTGACAATATGCCCCTATGAGTGTTTAGCGTGCAGCACATTAGCCTGGGTGCTAGAACATCACTGTTACTCCCCGTGCCACTGGTGAACGGCCACACACACCCAAGGATGGGCTTCCGTGCTATTTAATGAACACTGAAAATGCAATTCATGCCCAGATAGGGCAAGTCTGCAATCTAAAGGAATTTAAACGATGAATACCAATAATGTTATGTCAGTGACCATCATTTTAACTTAGTCCTAGTCCTAGCATGCAGCGTGTGGCTGGGCGAAAAGCAGGAGTGGCTGAAAGTCACCTAAATGGCCAAGGCTGTGCTAGGTGTTATATTGTGTATATATGTGGGCACAACTACAGATGTGCATAAAGTGGAAAGTGGAAAGTGTATATGGTGCCCTTATATGCGTGTGTGCCAGGGGTGTCCAGTAGGTCCTTGCGAAAATGATGATGCTTCCTTTTCTCTAACTGATCATGCAGACTTCCCTCCTGGACGTTTGACTGATGGAAATTCCTCGCACCTCCCTCCGACCTGCATGGAGCTGCGGCACCATCTCAAATTCAACCGGAGCAAGTTTATGTCTCATGATCCAGGTCAGTCATCTACACAAAGCAGTTCGTTTCCTAGTGCCCCATTTTGAATCTATTTTACCTTTCTTTACTGCCTCACCAACTACAAGAATGAGAGGTTGTTTCCGGATGTCTAGAGGAAGAAGGATGACAGAAGCATAGTCAAGCTCCCAGAGACACAAAAAATGAAGGTCATTCATTTAAGAAAGTGATCTGCTGCACATTGATGCCTCATTATAGAGCATCTACATGGATAAGAACAGCCAGTACCTGAGCGTCGAGTGCTACATCCGGGCTCTGAGGTTAAGGTTCATTGCATAAATGTGCTTGTCAGCATGATAAAATAGAGCTTGGCACTGCAGAGCCGCACCAAGGGAATAACCCAACAGAGACCTTCATCAGGACCTGGACAAGGACTAAAAAATAGACTTAATGTTTACAAATATTGAGGGTCAATTCAGCACATCTAACAAATTGGAGTTCAATAAAAGGTGTGACAAATACCCAAATGAATGTTATGAACCTTATCAACCTCGGAAAGATAAAATTCTGCATCACCCCACACTAAATTAAATCTGTAACTTGTGGGTTTCGCAGAAGTATCAATCTGTAAGAGCTTATTCAACTCAGTGAGCTGGCTTACACACGGCCTGATTCCTTATTACATAATCTAAACACGAATCTGGGTAGTCAAGGTCCCTATGAACTCCAAAACGTCTCATGGCAATGCGTCAATTGTCTGTGTGTCATTATGAGGGTGGTGACTCTGTTTGCCAGCAGTGAACAGAAAAACAACTAGGCTGCTGTGGTCGTATAGACTACCAGCTCCGTAGATCTGCCCACTTCAAATTAAGCGCTGGTGGGAGTTTGGCAGTGTCTGACAGAGACGTAGTTCTTAACAGCAGCAGGTGCAGTGACCCCAGGTCCTAGGGCGTGAGGAGCCCACTGCACCACAATCATGGCTGCGTTTCGCTCTCTAACCAGCCCACTTCCCTTACTTGCATTGGGGTGTGTGGCATCCTTGCTCAGAGACTGCAGCCTGGCTGAACTCCTGTCTCATTCTGGCCTGGGGAGTGTTGGGGTCAAAGGAAAGCATGGCTTTGTTCAAGTCTAATTTTAACAAAATGCAGCATATTGATTGACACTCCACAAAGGAGAATAAGGACTCCCTATTTCCAGAGTGATCGCACGAAAACAGAACGATTCTACAGCTGTATTAGGTAACAATTTGCTGGGCTCTGCTCGCCAAACACCCATTGAAGACAACCTCCCCTGAAGAAGAGAGATTCACAGCTAATGAGCAAGTAGTGCTCTGTGCCACTTACAGGAGGATCTACCACTGGCAGTGGAACAAATATCATGTACTCTTTTATAGAAGCCTTGGCTACGGATTAGCAATAGTAAAACACTTGTTCAAGGTAACACCAGGGCTGTAAATGGGGTGGGTCCTGCGGGGTCTCAGAACTGGCAGTAATTATACACCAAATACACAGAAGGTTATGGGAGGAAGGCTGATAAATATTGTAATTACTTGCAATGGCCTGAGGTATTATTCCAACACATCGTTTTTCACCTGCTGGGCCACTCTAGACAGAGGCCATTCTTCCACAAGTCATAACCCCCCTGATCGTCATGTGAACAATCCATCCAGAACTGTCAGGTGAGGCCCTATCAAGAACACAAGCAACCTCAGATCAATGGTGGCCATATAAGGCCTCTTTGGTGAAGTATATCTTAGATCCTATGACAAGCAAGCAATTAAAAACCTACTTTGAAATGGGTGCCAGTGAGCTCTGTTTTCCTGTCCTTAACATTCTTGACATAAACATGGATTGATTTTTCAACTATGACTGCAAAAAGCCTTCAGTTTTTACATGTTAGTGATGCAATCCCTGTGCACGTTTCATGTGTTCTAGCTCATTTTGCATATCCTAGGAATGTTTCCTTTTATCCAGATGTTGTGCTTTCTATAGTTTTTTTGTGCACTGCTGCCTACTTTGAATTGAATCTCCTCCAGGTGTCTGAGTGTAGATTGCAGGTGCACAATTGAGAAGTATGTACCGGTTGTAATTGTTGAAAAATGTGAGATATGCAGATGGGCGTTTTCCTAAAAATACCAGGGAGAATGAGAGCATAAGTTTCAAAAGAGATAGACTGCAGAAAATGGTGCAAAGGTGAGAAAGGGAGTGTCAGATCCACTCCGAAGGCCACTATCCTGTCCCCAGCCCGTAGTAATATTTAATTCGCAGTTCCATGTTTTCAGAATTGAAAAACTTTCAATTCTAATTATTTGTAACAGAATCATTGTTGTTCATTTATCAAACATAGTTAACAAGCATTGGCAAAGATAATAGGTCTGGCTTGTTTTAGGTATTTTTGTTGGTTGCTGTGTGACATACTTGGATGCATTAACAGAAAACTCCCATAGGGTCATTGAAATACTGTTTAGTGAGTCAGGCTCTGTGAAGCAAAGAATTTTAGTTTGCATATCTTAAACCATGCCCTTGATTACTACATAGCCACGACTCCTTTGTGAAATTTTTGGTTATGGCCCTTTGACAATGCCCTTTCTAAGAGACACACCCTTCCCAAACCTTGTTCAGCCAATTTAAAACAGTGAAACGACTTTGCTCTACACCCACGGAACATGCCCCAAAAAGGCAGTTTATTGTCACTCTCTGTTGTGCAAGTACTCCTCTCTGACGACACTGCAGATATGCGTGCTTGCCCAAACACCGAATACGTAAGTGACACTTGCTGCAGCAATACTGGGTGAAGGCAGGAACTATGCTCGGCCACAGGAGTCTGGAATGAAAAGCTGATGAAGGCAGGGAAGATGACAACAGCTGGTGCACACGTTACAAGGTAGAAGTCGGGTGGTTCAAGGCGGTGAAAGGCACCATCTGAGCTGCTTCCAGAATGGAGTCGCTCAGTCAGACTAAGGCAGCATTTTGGGATATGGGCAGGGAAAATTTACTCACCGGCACCAGCCCATTCATATTGTTCACCAGGGTCAGACCTCCATTACACCCTGGCATAGGCACAGTGGACAGGTATAAATGAAGTCCTTCATCAATAAGCCACAAACCAGCCCATTGAAGGAAGGAGAAACCCTGAAAACCAAAACAAACCCAATACACATTGAAGCCCGTAACGAGCCTGAGCCTACCAAAAGTAGCCCAAAATAAGAACAGGCCTAATCTATCTCATAACAAGAGTTAGGGTGTGATAAAAATGACCCAACAAGCAATGTGGAAGGGGGGAGTAGGGTTGTGCAACAAGGATGGTGACGCGTGATCACCACACTAATTAGGTAACGATCCCTTCAATTGGCTAGGCACACCGAGCTTAGGGGGTTATTACACTACGGCTGCCTGACATCAGAGCAACTGAAAACATCCAGCACTCAGGAAAAAGTAGTCCCTTTGCAGTTGTAAAATGAGATAAGTGGAAGGCTACATGTAGTGTGGCCTGTTCATTGGGAGGAAACAAATAACAAAAAAGGACGGACAAATAGGGAAAAAAAACGTAGGACTTTTAAAGGGTACTGAAATGAACAAATGAAAAGCAATGGGTGGGCTGTAAGCCCACAGAGTAAATACAGCATGTCTCAAGACAGCGCATGGGATGCCTAGGCTTGACTTAAAAGAGTATATTCCTGTGTTTGTTATAATGTCTTATTTTCAAGTATGTGTATGCTTAAGTGTGCTAACATGTTGCTGTAAGAACTTTCTTCACACTGTTTTTTGCAAATGTCTTTTTAGGTCTCGCCTAGGCAGCGCTTGCGCTGTCTCTACGAGACATGCTGTATTCAGGTATGAACTTTAAGGTGCGCCCACTATCCGCCCATTTTTTCAATTTGCTCCTGTTACTGTCCTTTGTAAATGGTGGCTTTTAATTGGTTAATAGGCTTAGTAGTCCCTCCTTAGTACCGCCTTATCTCTTGTTGTAACCTACCATGAGGACTGCCCCAATTACATGTGTTGTTACTCAGTATGTTGCATATACAGTTTTTGAGCACTATTTTATTAAAAACGTTCTCCTAGCTGCTGCTGCAGACAGGACACGCTCTCCCACTTCTTCAATCCACCCTGTGGTTTAACTGCATGGTAACGCAGCACACAACCCATCAACTCTAACAATCGCCGACATGCCTTTCTTTTTTTCTGGGCGGCTTGTCAAACTTGATTTTTTAAATATTTCATTAAGTAATGCAGCACACCGCCCTTAATCTTAAACAATGGCGGCCACGTGGCTCGCATCTCTATTTTCTAATCATTCAAACTTTTTTTGTAAGCAGCCCAGCAATATTCCCAATCACCAACAATGGTGGCCGCACCTAGCTTTTCTTCTGGGCTGCTTGCCCAACTCTATTTTTTCAATAGTCAAATTTTTCTGTAAACAGCACGGTACGCAGCCTTTAATATTAATCAATGGCAGCCGTACGGCTCATGCCTCTATTTTGTCATAATTCAAACCTTTTTTGTTAGCACCACGGCATGCCTCCTAATCATCAACAATAGCAGCCGTGTGGGCTCAAGCGACTTATGGGAGCCTTTTGTTACGCTTTTTGATTACGGCATACATCAGGACGTTCCTTGTCCCAACTGATGATCACTTCCACCCGTTTCTGCCACACACTGCGCAGTCCTTACGATCTTGTGGAAACCGGGAGATCCTTTCTATCCCTGGGATTTCCTGGACAGGAGGCCAGCCAACCAGCTCTTGGAGAGTGCTTAGGGACCTTGGCCACAACGGTTTGCAATTAGCTGCAGGCCAGCAACATCCAGGCAAAATCCACCCAGTGATAGCCCCTTTCCTAGAGCACAACAAGCCTCAGGCCACCACAAGACTGCTGATAATCCAGTTGCAGTCTGTCTTGCCCAAATAGATCCTCTTGTCGATGTCAAAGCGCTGAACCAGTGTAGTATGGTTCCAAACCCAAAAGCGTCTCTAACTCCTGAGGCCAGAGCCCCAGTTGTTATACCCACAATGGCCTTTGAAGATGAGAGTAGTTCAAAAGGCCACCGTTAAATGCAGGGTCCCTCTCTAAATCCTCTCCTGTCTACCATCCTACACTCAGAGACTTGATCACTATCTTTACCACATCCATCGTCGCCTGGAAGGCCCCTGAGAGTCAGAAGTCTACAGCTTCACTTGAGCTCCTAGTTTATGGCAGTCTTATCAGGAATGCACTGATGTAGTTGTCCCCTCAGCACCCAGATTTGGATTGGAGACAAGCTGACAGGCACACAAAGCCACGAACACCGAAATTACCACATTCCCAAAGTGGTATTTCCATTGCAGTAATGTCGACTCCTCTCGCACAATTGGAGATGATTTGCCATTATCAAATCATCGATATTAAACACTATACTGCCACTCTTCTGTACATAGGGAATACAGCTCAACAGCCTTTCCGAAGATCTCTCATGCCAATCCAGAAGCAAGAAGCAGGCCCCACTGTACCGAACACAGCATGCTGTGCCATTCACTACTAGGGCATGTAGCACATGCGCACATACCCTATCTCTTCCAGACACCACACCTTGTCACCCAGGGAGTACTCCGATGTAGCCAAAGACATGCAGAAGCTTGGCAAGTAGCTTTTTGAATGCCAAACCGAGTAACAGTAATCTGCACATACAAGCCTGTCCTGGCAAAGCTGTTGCACATTTAAAGAGCTACCTCCGTGATTCAAGGCTCATACCGCCCGCTGTCCCTCATTTATATTGATAATAAGGTATTTGCAAAATTACTTGCTAATAGACTACAACCCCTTTTCCCATTCTTCGCCAGACCTGACCAATCAGGGTTCATTCTGGGTTGTTCCATGGCACATAATTTACGCACCTTCTTTGCAACACTGCTTCACTCAGACCCTCAAGAGCTGGCACTTGCACCTTCTTTGACGCCACAAAGGCGTTTGACTCCTTAGAGTAGCCCTACTTATTCACTATCCTGTCCAGAATGGGCTTTAGCACTTAATTCATCTAATTAATTAGCTTACACTACATGAACACCACCGCAAGACTGAAAGCAAACGGCCTAATTTCTGACCCATTCCCAGTAACGGATGTCCCCTGTCCACTTTTCCTTTTGTGGTGGTGATGGAGCCCCTGGAGGCAAGACTATTCCAGCATCACACTAATAGAGAACTGGGATTCACATCCATAGAATTGATCGTCTCACTGCACCCAGACAATATCACTCTTTACATACACAGGCCTGAGGAGAATCTGAACCCGGTGTTGAGAAGGATCACCCAATTCGAGGAATTGTCTGGAAAAACATTAACTGGTCCAAATCGGATGTGTTCCCCTTAGCTGATGCCACCACCCACCCCCCTGCACTGGACTACCCCTTAATCTGGGCAACAGCTCCGATCAAATGCTTGGGAGTTTGGATCAGTCATGACACACAAGAACTCTGGAGCATGAACTACAGAAGCGCTGTAGACTGGTTGAGGGGAAAGTCTCATCTTGGTCCAGACTTCCCTTGTCACTGGCCGGCAGAATCGCCATTTCAATAATGGTGGTTCTGCCTAAATTCTTGAAATTATTCATAAACCTACCCCTGCCGCTTAAACTTGCATTCTTCAAACGGCATCGCTCCCTGATGTTATCCTTGGCATGTGCCGGCAAACAACCTCGTATATCATGGGAATTACTGACATTGATACTGAAACAGGCAGGCCTGGGTGCACCGGACCCCACATTATATGCTTACTGCTTACAAGCCCAGTTTCTTCACCATTGGCTATACCTGACTCCATTCCGACCTCATGCCCCAGTGGAAAAAAACATGGCTGCACCCACCCCACTACATGTTGTTGTATACTACATTTACAAATGTCCCAGAGGAGCAATAAACACTGTTGAAATTCTGAGATGGGCATGGGAGGGAATGCGTAGACAGGCGAACCTTCCCATACTTTATGCCCCATCGATCCCATTGGCAAATGAACCTCAGCTCTTTCACTACTCCACCGGGGGCACTGGGGGAACCCTCTGCCATGTCAGCAGACCTGCTCTTATACTACCAAATGTGCTCAACCTGCCGGCAGCTATATACCTCCTTCCCGATCACTCGCCCTGCTCCGCCAGCCCTCGAACATTTGTTAACCGACCCCTCCCCAAGAAACATTTCATGCAACTTTATAACATTACTCAACATACATGTCTGGTGACGGTGGCTAGGGCACAACCCAACTGGCGCACCGAACTAGACCCGCCACTCACGGATGAGCAGTGGACCTTTTGCTGTACCCAGCTTGAGCACCTCTCCCCAAACTACAAATTGAGATGAATCCATTTTATATTTCTCCATCACATCTACCGTATCCCACTACAGATGTTTAGAATGGGTGTCCGGCCAGATGCGAAATGCTGTAGATGCAAACAACCGCAGACCACATTTCTACACTTAGCATGGCAATGCCCCACCATTGCCAAATATTGGGTCAGGGTATACGAGATACTACATGAGATCACCGGGACAGACTTGGAATGCACACCACTGGTGGCCTTACTGGGCTACGTTGAAAATGCTCCACCATCATCATGCTGCCTACTAGCCATGATGCTCCTATTGGCCAAACAGAGCATTGCCATGCATTGGGGCAAAATCACAGCTCCCTCAATAGACACATGGATTCATGATATCACGTACTGCCAGGAACAGCTGTTAGTCTTCTGGGAATAAATGCCCCTAGGGTCCAGACCCAAAGACATTCTGGCTCCCTTCACTCATGGTTGAACGCAAGAAACACAGATACTCCTGACCAACCTGACATATCCCTAAACCTGATGACATTTGCGCATTAGTCGCACACACTTTCTTCGGGGTACAGGCACACGCTAGAAACCTATCAGAAAATGGGTAGATGAAAGTATGCTTTGTATGTGCATGTAAATTACACCTCGCCTGTCTGCCTTATAATGTGCTGTTTCTTTTGCAATATGGAATATGCCATTGACTATTCTGTGGTGGTGCCTTGTCCCCTATCCCCCTCCACTAATGTTCATCATAGTTCGAATAATTGACATATAAGCCATGTACCTATCCAACATTACAAATTGTCTCGAAACACTGTATGGCTATATAAACGAATTAATAAAAATTTAAAAAAATTAAAAAAGAGCTACCTCTGTGGGTGCCACACCCAGTGCTGCAGGCCCACGGAGGAGCCTTTGAGTTACATGCCCTAGGTATATGTCTTACCCCTTGATAAGGGACTTACAGCTAACTCAAATCTGTCAATCATGTTTACACCAATAACTAGTATGCATAGGGACCAAAGCAAAATGTCGAAGGAAAGCACCCTAGAAAGGGCCGTTTCCAACAGAATGATTTTGATGATCTTTAAATTCACTTTTTAGATTGAGTGATTCATTGATTGGTATTTAAAGGAACATGGAAAGTCTGGCAACAGAATCGATTTCACTCAAATACAAGTCAATTGTCTGGCCACTTGCATTATTGGCCCTCATCTGGAGCTCAATGCCCACTAGGCTAAAAAGGCCTCAATTTCCCAGTTGTGTATCTTAGACCGGGTGTTTGCAGCTTTGAGGACACATAAAGGGGCATATCATCAACGAGGCGATAAAAAATCATCGCTGCTTTTGCATCCGTTTTTGGACGAAAAGCGGCGATAATGTTATCGCCTAATCAGCAAGGTCACGCTATCGCGTGAAAACTTGCATTAGCGCCTGTATTCTGAACGCCCAGCTTTGCATCTCTAATGAGATGCAAAGTGGGCGTTCCTACCCTGACATAACTGGAGAAATGTCGCTAAGCAACATTTTTCCAATTATCAATAGACACGCTAACCTGCAGAGTGACAAGCAAAGTAGCGATAACCTCTGTTATCGCTACTTTCCTTACGCCTGCTTCAAGACTGACTTAGCCATGATATCCTATGTAAGGTGGATATCATGGCTAAGTATGCCTTGCCCTATCATGAAGCTATCGCCAAACTTTGTGAGATTATCGCTGGATTTCCAGCGATAATCTCACATTTGGCAGTTAGCGCTTGGAATTTTATCGCTTTTGAGAGACGCGTTGCTAATAGCACGCTATCTCAGCGATAAAATTCCACGTTACCCGGAGATAATTATCCTAGCGCTAAGTGCGCTTAGCGATGATCATCGCCGGTCCTTGATGATATGCCCCATAGTTCTTTAGCAGATATTTGCTGGACAGCGCTGCAGATGGGGCCTCAATGATAGCCTAGCACAAAGTATGTTGACAGTCATCCAGAAACTGAAGTGCATAGAAAATATGAGAACGGTGATCAAGAGTGCAGTGGGGTCGTTGCCATGGCTCAAAGAGAACAACATGCTCTGCAGCTATTTTGTGGGCCTTTTAACCTTCAGGTAAATACGCATAAAATATAATGTATACTACGTAAATGAAAAATAAATGACAGTCAAAGTAATCAGCAGGAAATGCATTTTTATGTTATGAAACCTCATTTGACTGGTGAGATCACCGAAGATGTCTGTGTGTATGAAAAAATAACAAGACAGTCACAAAACTGACCCCTGGTAGGTGCACTGAGGAACATTGTCATAGTGCTATGAGGCTCCAACCTGCAACTGAAAGCACTATAATAAACATGAAATCCATTATTTTGAAATTGTATTGTACACAATGTAAGATAGACTGCTGCAGAAAAAGACATTTACTGGTAAGGGAGGCTTTGTTTGTTTTTCATTGCTTCTCAAGTTCTCATGCCTTGTGGTGTAGCAAATTCTTGGCTAATCAGCCTGCTTGCAAGGTGCCCATGATAGACATGGGCCCTGATTGGGAAGGGTGTGGAGGGGAATTCCCCTATGGAATTCCATTCCACACAATTATGGGAAATCTAGTGTTGCTAAACACGGATTTATCAGATGCGGGAACAACAAACACAGAACTGCAGGCTGGAAAATAGAGCAGTCAAAATCCTAGTAAGAAAATCCTACATTGTATCCCTGACATCTTCCATGATCCCTGCTCACACCTCAGATAGGTCACAGAGGGAGTATTACTTGGCAGCCACTCTCCACAATCTTTTACCACAGCTCCCTAATACTTTTACCATCTACTTATAGCAGGTGGTTAATGTGTGCATTAAACCCTTCAGTAAAAGGGAATACTATGCGGAACAACATCTGGTAAATCTAGGTCCACACGGTAATTACCCATCCCTTAGGATTTAACTTGTAATTGCTGTCGAGCTGTTAAGACACCTCACTGGTAATTACCGGTGTGACATTTGCACCCCATCAGTACTGTGCAAATTGTACTCAGGGCTGTGGTGGCATACTTGACGTGCTTGGGGATAGATCAACAGGGATGAAAAGTCCAGTTATCACATCACATCTACAAGCATAGAGTGGTGGTACTTTACTGCATTTTAACTTCAAGAGCCTGTCTTCATTATCTAACCATTGTAATTATTGCTTAATCAAGGTGTGCAGAGGTTGCTGTAGGCCCTTTTGAGCTGTGAAGTTCATATGGCTTTTTCCTTCCAGAGATTGGTTTTGGGGGTTGCCTGGATGCACTCTTGGGACTTGTAACTGCCTGGATTCTTGAGTTTGCCTTTCATAAGGTTGAATTCCTTCATCTCAGTGCACTTTCTTGGTCTTGTATTCCATGTGATCAGAACTGTATAAACACAGACTATATAAACAGTAGAGAGAGACCCCTTCGACTGAAACCAAAGGGACTGGAGTACTATCAAATAGTTTGAGTAAAGGTATCCCTTTTGTGCTAGAGCGCGAAAACAATATTATCTGCACATATTGTACTATGCTAAGTTAAAAAACATTCTTTATATCACAGTCAACATTTATATCAAAAAGTAATTTTATTGCATATTTTCATTAAAAACCTAATCACATACACATGTGGTACATTTTTCTTTAAAACCAAAAAATTAATTTTTCATTAAAAACACTACATCAATAGTATAAAAACATTACAATATTATACAATAATCACAAATTGAACACAGAGAAAAACCTATGAGAAAAGACAATATAATTTGTCGTCATTATGACAGATCGCATGGAAAGGTATATACACTCGACCTGGATGAGTTCTATAATTTCAACTGCAGGTCAGAGTGGTTCCACAGATTCTGCCGCACAGTAAAAAGGCGTCGACGCGTTTCGATGGTATTGAATTATTGTTCCATCTTTATCAAGACTAGCAATTTGAATTTCTCTGTTAGTCACTTGATTGGTTATTACATCTACCCTGCGTTATAAACAGATACAGAAAAATCACCATTATACACCATCCAAATATGAGATCAGTGTTATCAATTCACATTGTCTTTTGTCTGACTAATCTAATACATATGTGTTATCCTACATCTGGTTCTTTTCTTACCAACCAATTTCATAATTCTCATTGTGGTATCTTATAATATCCTCTAATACATATGTGTTATCCTATATCTTGTTCTTTTCCTAACAACCCATTTAATAATTCTCATTGTGATATCTTATAATCTCATCTTCATCCCTTTTGTAATTCTATCTCACCTGTAATTATAGATTGTAACTTTTATTTCATTAGGATAATTGATGTTGGTAAACACTTGCTTCCCACCTTGGGTAACCTAGAAAGACAGCAATGGAAAACAATACTGCTATTAGGATGTTCCTAACCCTTCTGCCTTTAATTTGCGCAATAAACGTCTTTTATACCTTTCAGTGATGCTCCTCAAATTTCCATTTATTGTGGAGAGATGTTTTAATACTCCATCTATTTGATATCCTTTTAATGAACGTACTAGTTGTACGTGCAGGTATGCCTGCAAAAGTAAAGTGAATGCGTCCATGATTATTACGCACATTGTTTGGATGAAGAATAACCCTAGTAATTGAAGGACTTCTATCGTACCTTTTTGTTTTGGATATAATGAAGAAGGAACAAATCTCTTTTTCTTTGGAAGATTCTGCGGCTTCTATACAATCAAACGAAGCTCCTCCCCTAGATGCTCTTCAGTTCGTAAACTATTAAAGAGGAAATGAAAAAATATATCTAAGTAAAACTTGCTACTAGCAAGAGGTGTTATTGCAGATTCCTATGCTTTCCTAAGATTAGTCTGACTGCTTCTTTGCTCACCTTCGAATATGAAGAAAAACGGCGCGGTGCTGCATGCGTCTCCTCGCGTCCGTACGATGACAACGTGTCAAACAGGAGCCTGTTTTAAATACCCTGGTCTGCGAAGTGATTGGTCTAAGGATAATTGTTAATTGCCTGTTTGGCTTGTGTGAATTAAGCGTTTCCTGACCGTGCTAACTCTCCTTACGTTGACCCGGAAGTAAATAGAAGCACCTCTGCTAACTAATTTAAAATTAAGCGCTACAGCCCCTCGTTTTTCATGCGGTGTGGGCGCATTTTATTATCTACACTCTACGGAGAAATAATAATTTAACATTTCTTATGTGTGACAGATATTATTACGTTGACCCGGAAGTAAATAAAAGCACCTCTGCTTGCTGATTTGGGATTAGGCGCTACAGCCCCGCGTTTTTCATGCGGTGTGGGCGCATTTTGTTATCTACTCTCTACGGAAAAAATATTAGTTAAAATTCCGTTTGTGTGACAGATGTTGTTATTATCTATCTCGTTCTCCTTTTGTTGACCCGGAAGTAGTAGAAACCCGCTGCTGCGTGCGATCATACTACGCGCTGACTCTGCCACATTTCACCCCTTATTGGGTGCATTATGGTCCTATTACCTTTTGTATCTGCCACTCCTCTCTTTGGCCATAAAGTTACATACATTATTATGATTAGCCAATGGGCCGGGTATACCTAATTGCGCCTCTGCTCAGCTGCCACTTACTTAGTTCAGAACACTCCGTAATTCTGCAAATATAAATGGCAGTATGTGTTCAAATTGATTTTGTCAATTAACTGCCATATATTATTACTAAGGGGATTGTATTGCAAAACATGCTCGGAAAAAGTGTTTTTTTGTATTGTTATTGATGCTACTATCGTCCTTACAATTATTGACATATAACCTCACTAGCATTCCACTCGTGAATCACTTTAACTAAATTTTGAGTTTTAGCTCTATCTAAGTTGATTTTAGAACTGGATGTTAGCGAATCAGGAAAACGTTTAAGGGCTAAAAGACTATCCCCCTGGAATGTTACGAAATTTCCTACTGGGTACTAAATAACCAATGGTTTCTCCTTGTTGTAGAAACCATTGCCCAGAAGTAATATAATAGTCTTTATTGATATGGGGATTCATGCCATGAACCTACTTATACGGATTTAGAAATGCTACATATGTAGGCTGATCAGTGTCTAACTATAACTGATAATCTTCATCCAGTCTTCTCTTGAGTTTAAACCTTTATTTACAGTATTCAGGTAACACATGAACCACTGTTCTCGGTTTTTCCTTATTGCTTCTAGATTACCACCTCTCCTACTCAGACTTATTTTTTCTAAAATAAACCATTTGATCTCATTGCAATCATGATTAAACTCAATGAAATGACTGGTCAATGGTGCGTTTTCTTTTTTAGTTCTTACTGCCGATTTGTGTTCTAACAAACGTATGCGCATTTCCCTGCTGGTCTCCCCTACATAACCTAATCCGCACGGGCAGATGAGTAGGTAAATTATGTTCTTGCTGCGGCAGTTATTGAGAGTTTTTGACGTTAATGTTTTACCATTAAACATCATGTTTTTGGTTTCTATGCAGTGCGGGCATATTGAGCATGTTCCGCATCTGTAATTGCCTATTGCCCTCTGTCCATAGAGTGTAGTTTGACTTACAGACTCAGTTTTATAGGTATGGACCAGACAGTTACGTATTGTCTTGTTGCGTCTGTATGAAAACAAAGGTTTTTCTAATTTGTTTTCCTCTTCAAAATTCAAAATTTTCCAATTTCGGTTGACTATATTCTTTATTTTATTGCTGAGACTCGAGAATTGGCTAACAAATACAATTTTATCCTTAATTTTACTGTTTTTTTCTCTCGTATTGTTTATTAAATGGTCCCGATCATAAAATCGTGCCCTTTTGAATGAATGTTTGATTAGTTTTTTGGGATAGCCTCTTGCTCTCAGTTTACTCTCCATAATTTCAGCATGGTGATAAAAATCTTTGAGAGTGGTACAGTTTCGGCGCAATCTTAAAAATTCCCCAAAGGGAATATTGTCCTTCTGGGATTTAGGATGATTACTGCCGTATTGTAGTAACGTGTTTTTATCTGTTGTTTTAGTAAACAATTCGACATTCAATACATTTTCTACATTTTTAATTTTAATGTCTAAAAAGTCCACACTTGAGGTACTATAGTGGGCTGTAAACCTCAAATTGTCATCCCCTAGGTTTAGCCATTCTAAAAACGAGTCCAGATCACTGGTGGCACCGTTCCATATGAAAATGACATCGTCTATGTAACGATGCCAGCATGATATATTTTCATAAAACGGTGCCAACTCGTTGTAGATATGTTTGTCTTCGAAGTTACTGACATAAAGACAAGCCAGACTTGGGGCACATGTGGCTCCCATACTGGTGCCTTTTGTCTGTTTGAACAGTTCATCCTTGAAAAGGAAGATGTTATTTTTTAGGACCAATCTAACACACTCCATGATAAATTCTCTATTACCTCCCTGTAGATCTTCTTGAGCAAGAATGGATGACACTACATTAATAGTATCATCCTGGGGGATATTTGTGTAAAGGGATTCAATGTCAAGGGTGACCAAAGTCTGGGTCACCCCATTGAACCCCAGCCCTTCAAAGATGGAAATGGTATGGGCCGTATCTTTTAAATAAGATCTCTGTTTCTGGACTATGGGGCGCAAGAAAAAGTCAGCATATTTGCTAAGTGGTTCTAGCAAAGACCCCAAACTACTCACTATTGGTCTCATGGGTGGGTTTAACACATCCTTGTGTATCTTAGGCAATCCATAGATTGCTGGGATCACTGGATGCATATTAAGGAGAAACTTATATTCATTGTCACTAATAGTTCCATTTTCCTTACCTCTGTTCAAAAGCTGTATTACTTCTCTCTTTAATTCATCGATTCCTGACATATTGATTGGCCTGTAGTGTTCTTTAACCTCCAGTAACTTCCTCATTTTTAATTCATAGTCAGGGGTATCTAACACCACAACACCTCCGCCCTTATCTGCTGGCTTTATTGTGATGGAGTCACAGTTTTGTAGAGTTTTAAGGGCCTCCCTCAGGTTCCTAGGAAGATTATTATTATACGTGGGGGACTCCTTCTCTCTAAGATTCTTGATTTCTATTTCTACTATTCTTTCAAACAACTCAACCTTATTATCTAGTTGTCCTAAATTTGGGGTGAATGTTGATTTTGGTTTGAAGCCTGTCACGCTTGGTGTGGGTTCATACATTCTGTCTTTGAAAAACCTATTAAGTCTTATTTTCCTAAAGAAATTTTTTAGATCTTTATCTAACTCAAATGAGTTAGGGAGAGCTAATATTTTTTCCGTAGAGAGTAGATAACAAAATGCGCCCACACCGCATGAAAAACGCGGGGCTGTAGCGCCTAATCCCAAATCAGCAAGCAGAGGTGCTTTTATTTACTTCCGGGTCAACGTAATAATATCTGTCACACATAAGAAATGTTAAATTATTATTTCTCCGTAGAGTGTAGATAATAAAATGCGCCCACACCGCATGAAAAACGAGGGGCTGTAGCGCTTAATTTTAAATTAGTTAGCAGAGGTGCTTCTATTTACTTCCGGGTCAACGTAAGGAGAGTTAGCACGGTCAGGAAACGCTTAATTCACACAAGCCAAACAGGCAATTAACAATTATCCTTAGACCAATCACTTCGCAGACCAGGGTATTTAAAACAGGCTCCTGTTTGACACGTTGTCATCGTACGGACGCGAGGAGACGCATGCAGCACCGCGCCGTTTTTCTTCATATTCGAAGGTGAGCAAAGAAGCAGTCAGACTAATCTTAGGAAAGCATAGGAATCTGCAATAACACCTCTTGCTAGTAGCAAGTTTTACTTAGATATATTTTTTCATTTCCTCTTTAATAGTTTACGAACTGAAGAGCATCTAGGGGAGGAGCTTCGTTTGATTGTATAGAAGCCGCAGAATCTTCCAAAGAAAAAGAGATTTGTTCCTTCTTCATTATATCCAAAACAAAAAGGTACGATAGAAGTCCTTCAATTACTAGGGTTATTCTTCATCCAAACAATGTGCGTAATAATCATGGACGCATTCACTTTACTTTTGCAGGCATACCTGCACGTACAACTAGTACGTTCATTAAAAGGATATCAAATAGATGGAGTATTAAAACATCTCTCCACAATAAATGGAAATTTGAGGAGCATCACTGAAAGGTATAAAAGACGTTTATTGCGCAAATTAAAGGCAGAAGGGTTAGGAACATCCTAATAGCAGTATTGTTTTCCATTGCTGTCTTTCTAGGTTACCCAAGGTGGGAAGCAAGTGTTTACCAACATCAATTATCCTAATGAAATAAAAGTTACAATCTATAATTACAGGTGAGATAGAATTACAAAAGGGATGAAGATGAGATTATAAGATATCACAATGAGAATTATTAAATGGGTTGTTAGGAAAAGAACAAGATATAGGATAACACATATGTATTAGAGGATATTATAAGATACCACAATGAGAATTATGAAATTGGTTGGTAAGAAAAGAACCAGATGTAGGATAACACATATGTATTAGATTAGTCAGACAAAAGACAATGTGAATTGATAACACTGATCTCATATTTGGATGGTGTATAATGGTGATTTTTCTGTATCTGTTTATAACGCAGGGTAGATGTAATAACCAATCAAGTGACTAACAGAGAAATTCAAATTGCTAGTCTTGATAAAGATGGAACAATAATTCAATACCATCGAAACGCGTCGACGCCTTTTTACTGTGCGGCAGAATCTGTGGAACCACTCTGACCTGCAGTTGAAATTATAGAACTCATCCAGGTCGAGTGTATATACCTTTCCATGCGATCTGTCATAATGACGACAAATTATATTGTCTTTTCTCATAGGTTTTTCTCTGTGTTCAATTTGTGATTATTGTATAATATTGTAATGTTTTTATACTATTGATGTAGTGTTTTTAATGAAAAATTAATTTTTTGGTTTTAAAGAAAAATGTACCACATGTGTATGTGATTAGGTTTTTAATGAAAATATGCAATAAAATTACTTTTTGATATAAATGTTGACTGTGATATAAAGAATGTTTTTTAACTTAGCATAGTACAATATGTGCAGATAATATTGTTTTCGCGCTCTAGCACAAAAGGGATACCTTTACTCAAACTAAACACAGACTACCCCACACATGTCAGGTGTTGGCTTGTGCAGCTACATCTATCATCACACTTCTGTCCTGCTCCCATGAGTAAGAGGGCCAACTACACATGTGTCTATGACACAGTTTCAGCCATATCCACTCATCAAAACACTTCAAAAATAGTCAAGATTGCACTCGCACACTTAAGGTGATGAATTACAATTGTATGGTTAAGCAACCTGTCTCTCACTCATTTTCCCTCCAAATTCACGCAGAGGCATATCAGCAAAATGCATTAGGAGCATAACAGGTCTTCATGTATGAAAAACTCCCTATATATGCTTTATGACAAACACGCACTGTTCCACCTATGTGCACTCCATGGAATAGTGTCCCACCCCTCTTCAAACACACTCTGGCACCATGTTAGTAGTACAAAGCACTGTATAAACACAAATGCAATGTTATACAACATACTTGAACCCTATAGCAATGGCAAAACAGAGCTATAGAAACCTATAATTCCACAACCTACCCCTGACTTTACTTAGACCCTTATTCAAAGTTGTGTTCACAATTGCATTCAATGTGCAAACGGATGTTTGGAATTTGGAATTCTGAGTTATGCACCAATGTCCACATTCTGCAAATTTCTTCAAACAGATTTTACACAACAAAAGCCTGAGGAAATCTATCAGGATGAAATACTGAGATAAAAATGTAAATAATAAAGTAGTTGTGTGATAAATACCAATACCATACTTAAGGCTGCATTATGAGGTGGGCAATTCAGGAGAAATTGATTCCCATTCAATACCTCTCACCAGGGTTGCAGTAATTACAGTGTGGACTAATTATCACCTCAATTCTACATAGCATGAAACCATGGCCTTAGTCTCCAAATCTGTCCTTGCGCCTGTGTCATGACGATGGAGCCAAAAAGCCCACCTCGTTTGCCCATTTTTGTACCTGTTGTAACCCTATAGTGTCTAATAGAACTCCACTTCTGTCTTTGCCCTGACAATCAATTGCATATTACAAGCAAATAAATGGGCGTGGGGTCAGTGGTGCAACAACACTTGAGGACCCCCCACTGCAGAGTTTACAGAG
This sequence comes from Triturus cristatus, assembly GCF_964204655.1. Lineage (NCBI taxonomy): Eukaryota > Metazoa > Chordata > Amphibia > Caudata > Salamandridae > Triturus > Triturus cristatus. The sequence continues at coordinate 850,965,134 of NC_140590.1, forward strand.
GGGGCCCACCACACTCCAGACCCAGTCAGAAACTCTCAGGCCAGGGGCCCACTGCCCGTGCACGGTTCCAGGGGGTTGAGGGGTTGGGGGAGTGCTGTAGCTCAGGGGCTGCGGGGGCTATTTTTACACTGCTGTGCGGGGTGTGATTCTATGTATGTGTGTGTGTGTGTGTGTGTGTACTTGTGTTCATTTTCCTGCAGTCACCAGGTTTATCTTTTCACTTGCACTAAGATAATATCATAAAGGATATCTAAATAGATAATCAATATCATGCATAGATATTTAGGATACACAGACTCACCTCATATGTCAAATCCACGGCCTACTATGGCCTTGTAGACCATGCATAGGGAGACAGGGAGATATGTCCGGAAGGACAGGCCCATGGTGTCTGCCACTCAGGCAGTGTCTACCTTATTGGGAGATCCCCACCTGCCTGCCTGGTATTTCTGTGCTTTGAGAGCAGCTGCATTGGCAGTAGCCCCTTCAGTGAACTGCAGGCTTGCTGGGGGTCACCATTTTTAAGGCATCCATTGAGAAGACTTATTTGAATTGAGAATATAACTCTCAAAGCAGGAGCTTGTTTCTTCACGGAAAAGTACAGATGGCCTGACATACAGGAAGCTTTCTCCCTGTGTGTGGGGCCATTCTACATTTTCCCTGCTTGTATCTACCATATCAGGGAAATGAGTGAAGGTATCCCACCCTCCAAAGTGAGGGTTGGCCATCACTGTACATAGGATGGCCCTTGGCAGGTCAAGTGTTTACACAAATAGACCAGAGGAACTGCGAGAGTGGGGTGCAGAAGCACATTAGAGTTATGGTGGTGCTGCATGTCATAAAAACTCAAAATGAGACCTAGTGCAACTAAAGATCCTGCACAGGATTTATATAACGGGTCCCCAACTGGTACACATGGGTGGACTGACAGACGGGTCTTGTAGACGAGGGTGTACTCAGATGGGCACATTTATGCCCATTATTTGGCATTGTGAACTAATTCAGGAATACTGGCGTAAAATCCACATAGTCATGAGCGAAACATTGGAGGTCGAAATCAAGCCAGAAGCACCCAGATGCCTCCTCAACATCTGGGAACCAACCGACCTTAAAACGCATGCCACGCAATGGGTCACACTCGGCTGCATGATCGCCAAGAGGAATATAGCACAGCTCTGGGGGGCCTCACATGCACCCACGATTAAAGATTGGGAAAAAGACCTGGATTGGTGTATGCTAAGAGAAAAAACTGTGTATATGGCCCGGGGCTGCCCCCAGAAATGGTCTAAGATGTGGGCTCCCTGGAATAGTTACCGTGGCAGAATTTGTACTCCTCCCCGTGACCTGAACAGTGATGATTCCCCCTCCCCGTGATTTCCACCGACCCATCCTATTGTACCTATATGTATATTTGAATCCTCTGTAACCTCCTTCCTGACCTTTGTGGCACTGTACCTGATGTTAAGTCTGTTTATTAAAAAGATTGATAAAAAAAAAAAAAATGAGTCCCTTAGTTTCAAGTGTTTCCGCTTCTGATACCTTGAACCTTCCAGTATGCGATATATAGGGCAAAAGTGAGCACCAAGAATGGTCTGATAAACAGCAAAGCATTGTTCTGTAGATAGCAGGACAGTATGGAGGTTGGTTAGGCTTATCCGGTTAAGGTCAGGAGGAAGGGAAGCAGTGCTGCAACCCCTCAACTTTTTCATGTAATTGTGCATTTAGCAAAACAAAACATTCTATGGACACACAAACGCCCACACGCAACATCAGACCTTAAAGAACTATATAAATGTCACCAAATCATGGATTAAAAATGGTCTGTTTAGACTTCTAAGATGTCTTTTATTTCAAATTTGATTTCTCAGGCTCCAGCATCCCAAGCACTCTTTTTCAGGGAGAGACCAATTTCACCAACCTAAATTATGTAAAAATGGCTTTCCCAGTGCTTTTACCTTCATTCTTATCATATGTTCCTAGTGGATGAAAGAAAGAGGTCGTCAAACCCCTTTTAAAGGAATTGGACCCCAAGGCAGAAGATGACTGTAGGCCCATCTTTCTTTTACCAGCAGTCACTTAAATTGGTGAGAAGGTCTGGCTCAATGGCTTTCCTAAAAACTTTAAAGAGCACCAGTTACTAGATGCAAGCTGGATGAGTTTAAGCACCAAGACTGCCCCTGTGGTTGTACTGAATGATTGTTGACAAGATTACAATTCTGACATTTCCACCTTCCTAATCGTGCTGTTGCATCATTTGTTTCTTCCAATGAAGCTCTTGAAGAAACACTTTGCTCTTCTTCTGTGCTGCTGGAAAGCTTGTGTTCCTAATACAGCCATCATTTCTAGATTGAACTGTACCAATACTTGCTGAGTTGGTCCTCCCCTGGCAGCTATTCACAAGCTTCAAGGTCTTCAGAATATGGCAGAATGTCATGAGTTTAAAAAAATGTAATCGGTTCGCAAAGGCTCACCGTAAGTGGCACTCATTGCCACTTTAAAGAGTGATACACTCTGCTTTGCCCACAGGTCCATTGCTGTTTATGTTTTTGTTTCCAAGTCTATTCATTTTGGCTCTTACCTTTCGCTATCAGCCCACGATTTCCAAATAAATTCGTCAGTGGGGGTGCAGAAGGGGATGTGCCTTCTCTTTCGTTGCTTTCTTCATTTGGAATGCACTTCTTGGCCTGCGTAAAATAGATAACTATTCTATGTTTTGGAATGCTCGTAAAATTCATCTTTTTATTGATTAACTTTATATCTCTTCTGATGTGGTTAGTCAGTTCAGCTTACGGTGTTTATCGCACTTTTTTAGTAACAACTCGACTCATATCTTGCATGTATGGATTTTCAATATATTTAGTGTGTGCCCTCAAGCACCAACCACAGAGCAGTTGGCAATTTAAGAAGATACCATACAGAAATAATGGTTGGAGAGTATTGCCACTTATGGGATATCTCAGGTGTCTGGAACCTGACCTATGGCTAAGACTGAGGAACAGCTCATCTATGTGAAGCCTGAACATATAATTTATGTATAAACAGAGGCCTACCTCTGCTGCTTAAAGTAAAGACCTCTATTAACAGTTTCTCAGTGTGCATTATAAGACAAATGTAGAATTTGCTCTAATGTATTCCTTGTGTGGGTTTTTTCTTGGATGACATTTATAAAAAGGCAGCACTCCCATTGTGTTGGCATCACATTGCTGCGTCTTGCATCTTTTAAGAGCTATCGTTTTCATCAAAATGATTGTGAAACCTTGTTCTGCTGTCAGAGTAAGCCTGTATGTCTGTCAAAAGCACCTTTACGCTTTTTAGACCTGTCACCCTTACAGTTGTCTTCCCCCAAACGTGTGCCTTCCGACGCCATTTTTACAGTTCTCATTTTCACTGGCCTTGGGACCTGCTAACAAGTGTTAAAGCACTTGTTCTCTCTCCTCTAAACATGTTAACATTGCTTATACTCCATCTGCACATTTAATTTACTTGTAAGTCCCTAGTGAAGTGACACTACATATGCCCAGAGCCTGTAAATTAAATACGATTACAGGGCCTGCAGCACTGATTTTGCCGTCCACTTAAGTAGCCCCTTAAACATGTCTCAGTTCTCACAATGCAGAGACTAAGGGGTATACTCTCAAGAACATGTAAAAACCATCGCAAAAGTTACTTAACGTAACCTTCAACATCGCAGTTCATCGCGGGAAATTTACACCATGTTAACCAAGTATTCACAACACAGCAGTTCCATGTGATAGTCACTAGATAGCGCGTCAACTGGCCGCGATGATATCTACGCCACGCTGCAAAAATCCAAAACGCAAACACAATAAATCCTGTGATGAGGCCAATCGCAATATAAAATTACCCAAAAACCAGCGATCGGCCCGCAAATCCCACGCATCTGGCAGGAAAATGCAACATGAAAGCAGAGTAAACAAACGGTGAGATGAAAACCTGCGAGCACAACCCCACAGCTGTGACGCAGAACTAATGACCATTGTCCAAATCAGATAGGCATTTCCCTACAAACAGACACAATGCACATAGACATGCATTCAGTAAGTAACCTGCGCCAATCCGGAAACAAACATGGTACACACTGTGAAACCGCATCTCCCCCTCACATTGCAGAGGGACAAGCAACACCCCCTGCACAACGACGTGCCATGCACATGACCAAACAAAAAAGAAAGCACGGACAAATGCAGGGACCTTGACTTCCCCTTACGCACATGTTGCCCATGTCGTGGGCCTTGAGTCGCAGGGTGCATCCCTGCATCATAACGGCACATATCAGAGCACAAAAGGATCCGTGTTGTCACCTGTAGGCCACAAATGACAGCCAAAATGGAATGAAATGGAACACCTGTGAAACGCCGAAGAGTGGGATACCCTAACAACTGTGACACACAGAACTGGAAGTACGAATACGTAACACCATAAACAGCCTCACTGCACAGAAGTGATACACCCACCATTCATCAAGAAATCCCTCAATTGACAGCACAACATATCGCACCCACACTTGTCTGAGTGAAGTGCCTGTACAGATGAGAGACATGCACGCACGGAATGTGAATCAGAATGCTTTTATTAGCACATGAAGTGCTGTGGCATTCAGTACTGTGCCATTACTGCAAAGGACCCCCACAATGTGACGTCAACCAGAGAAGAAACTGTCAATGATGTAGTCCCTACGGGCTATTCCTGCTGCGGCTGCAGTGGGGTGTGGTCCACCTGCCTCATCTTCAACATCATCGTCCGGTGCATCTGGCACTCGTATCCATGGGGCTTTGCTGCGTACACATATGTTGTGCAACACACAACATGCAACGATCATCTTGCACATGAAGCCTGGGCTGTACAGAAGCATACCACCTGTGACGTCCAGGCACCTGAAACGTGACTTCAATACGCCAAATGTGCGTTCCACGATGCCTCTGGTGTGTTTGTGGGCCAAATTGTACTGCCTCTGGGTCTGTGTGTCCGGGGCTCGGAGGGGTGTAATCATCCAAGTGAAGACTGCATGTCCTTGGTCACCTATGACAGTGCAGAGAGACATGAGTCACAACTACATACTGCATGATGCATTGGCAGGCTCACTGGTTCATTGGTGTGTGATATGTGTGACTTAGTGATTCCGGTATGACATGTACTGCTTGTTGCAAATGAGCTGCATCACTGCTGCACCTCCCCCCGAGCACATTCACTAGTGTGTGCAGCGCGATTACATCACATGCACCCCTACGGCACACCATTGACATGCCTGTCTGCACATGTCTACAAGCCAGAGTACGACACAGTGATGATGCTGCGCAGAATGTGGCCAGCCACATGTGTGTAGGCCCATTGCAAGGACAGTGCTGGCACAGATGTAGAGTTCATGACTGGCTGGACTCGACATGCAGTTGAGAAGACATCTTTGGCTCATGCTGCGCTAATAGCAACACACACAACAGTTGGAATGTGTGATCCCTGACCCAGAGCGGGTATGCCACCCCCCATGTACCCCTTCAGCCTACCATGCACACCGGGGACATGCCACATAGCAACATTATCGATTGCTTGACGGGTGGCGCAGACACTATAACAGAGACACACGTGCTAGCCACATCCTTGGCAACGCCCACACTGAACCACACCCAGATCCACGTTTGGAGGAGCCACGCCCCTACACAGTACTGTTGTACGTCGGGCCAGCCCACTGTGCTCACGCTTACAGGGGGAGACGTAACAAGCTACATTTCCGGGATCTTCCCCACTGGCTGGGGTAACATGGTTGTGTCCATTGTCCACTACACTTCATACACCAGCGGTGTGTGTTGACATGGATATGTGTGTGGTCTGCATGATGCAGTCTGGCCAGCACATCCACGTCACACTTGTCATTGTGTACATTCTCATTCATGGTGCAGTTGCCTCCTTCACACATGCCTGGTTCCCACCTCTCCCCACAATCTGCTATTGTGTGGCTGAGGTGCCATGCCTTTGATGGCTTGTGTACATGGCTAGCCCAGGTTCCCACAGTAAGTTGTGCTGTCGTGTGTGGTGGGTGTGCATGTGGTTTGGCATGTTGTATGTGAGTTTGTAATGTGTGCATTCCCAGAGTTGTGAGTTGCACGATTGTGGGCTTGAGGTGTGTGGTGTGTTCATTTGGTACTTACCAACTAGCAGTGCATTTCTGGAGGTGCCATCCTGGCAGCGCCGGTTGATGATGGATTGTCGGAAGGTGTAGGAATCATGCACACTGCCTGGGTAGTTGGCGACGACATTGGTGAAGAGTCCCTGGTGGTTCACTATTGCCTGCACGTTGATGGAATGTGTGTGCTTTCTGTTGCGGTACTTGTGTGCAGTGTAGGCAGGGGACACAAGTAGGACATGTGTGCCATCAATTGCCCCCAACACATGCGGTAATGCAGCTATGGCGTAAAAGGCTTGCTTGGTCTCTAGCTGCTCCTGCGCAGTGCTGGGGAAGTATAGGTACAGGGGTACCAAGCTGATGATGGCATCCAGGATGGGTTGGAGGAGCTTGGATAGGGCTGGCTGTGAGACTCCTTCGACTCTGCCGGTTGTTGGTTGGAATGTTCCAGAGGCCAACAGGTGCAGCACAGCCGGCAGCTTTGTCTGAGGTGGGATGTTGGTTATCCGCTGTGTTGGTACCGTCAGCCTGTGGGCAATGATGTTCAGGATGCGGAGGATGGTTGTCCTTTTGAGCCTGTAGTGGGCAATGACATACTCTGGTGTTATGTCTGTGAGGCTGGTGCATTTTCGGAAGGTCCGCGGTCTGTGTCTGCACTGCCTCTGTGGTGGTACGGGGGGTGGTACGGGGGAGGTCTGGGGGGGTGGCGGGCCAGGGGGTGGTAGAGGTGGGTGTTTTGGGCCTAGTGGGGCTCTGAGCTGCATGATGAGTAGCTCCATGGCATCTGTTGTTCTGCGGGTGTGGCTGTGGTCTGGGCTCCCTTTTGTGGTGCCAGCTGCCATCCGACTTTACACCAGGTCAGAGCAGGTGTTAGTTTTCTGCTGCTGACGTGCCTTATCGCATGTTTTGTGGTCGTATCGCCGATGTGACTGGTCGTTGAGAATGTTGTGGAGTGGTGTTGTTGCGGCTTTTTGCTTGGGAAAGCCTACTCTGCATCTCATTAGCGATAGTTGCTGGGGTCATCTGTGGTGATCTTTTTGCGGCTGCTATCGCGGATAAACTGGTATTATGGGCTGTTGACACCAGCTTGTGAATGGGGTGGTAAATTTATCTCAACTTTGGCTGAGGTAAAGTGCCGATAACTCGGCGATGAGTCTTTGAGAATATGGCCCTAAGAGTGAAATTTTAAATTGCATTTAGACCAGGCAAAATAAACCTTTTGCCAGGCCCAAAACTTTCTATTTATTACAGATAAGTCACCCCTACGGGAGGTGCTGGACAGCCTAGAGGGCAGGTTGCAATATATTTAAAAATGATGACTTGCACTTTTAAATTTTACCTGCCCTGGTAGTGTATAACTCCCAAAGTCGTTTTTCACTACAGCAAGGCCTATCTCTCCCATAGGATGACAATTGAGTTTCCTTAATACATTTTACAAGTGTGATTTTCAAATGTGAGTAGATAATACATTCATGTTTGGTGTCTCTGAAATCACAATTTAAAATCCTAACTTATGGTGAAATTGGATTTTAAATTGTAATTCTGAACCTACCACTATTAGAAAGTTTGCATTTTCTTTCCTTAGCCATTTAGTGCTTGTAGGCTGTCTCTCGTCAAATGACTTTGTGTTGCTGACAGTTGAGGTTTGTGTATTCCTCCTACACAGCCGCACACAATAGGAAGCCTAGGTGAATTCGGATGGGCCATCGCTGGCAGGATGGGAGGGATGAGTTGGGCGCAGCCCCACTCATAACGGAATGTTCTATGTTCTACCTCCACGCAAAGGGCTGCATACCCCCTGAGTTAGTCTTGCGGCAGAGCAGGGATGGCAGGATGCCTGGCTACTTCAAAGGGAAAACTCTAGAAGCTTCTTTCCCCACTTCAAAGGACCTCAGACATCAATTCTTTAGTACAATTCTGGACCTGTGGATACTCCACATGGAAGAAGGGCTGCTCTGTTGCTACAAGGACTGCCACTCTGCTGGACTGCTGCTTTAAAGTAACTGCTGATCTGCTGAGCTGACCTGCTGCCTGTTGCCCTCTTGCCTGGGATACAACTGGACCTGCAACTTATGTTGAACCCAGGACCCCAGAGTGACTCCAAGGGTCAGTCTGCTAGCCTCCTGATCTGAGCGTCAGGGACAAAAAGCGCTCCCCCAACCAGCTGCTGGACCCAGTTGCGGTGAGTTTTTGACTGTAATGTGGCACTTCACAAGTCCTGAACCTTCGGTGTTGCTGACGGCCTCCTAAAATCAAGCTGTTGGGCTCTCTGTGACTTCCAACAGGCCCGTCTGCACTGCACCGCTCACCCGTCTCTTTGCACAGCAGCATCAACAGCCAAAGGGAAAAACAACGCAAAGCACCAGCCTGCCCGCAGAGACACCTGTTCTGCTCTTCGCGCCATGGGGACAACGACCTACGACACTCTTCTTGCTCCCTGTGACCACCTCCAACATGAATAGGACTCTTGGCACAAAACTTGAGAAGGTAAATCTTACCTGGATTAATCTGGGACTGTGTTTGACCCGGGCTTTATCGCGATCAGTCTGAACTTTTGACTTTGGCCCGGTCCAGCAGGAACAGATCGCCACTGGTTGCGCTTTCTGCTTTTGTGTGCTATTTTACACTTTAATTCTTTAAAAACCCATAACTCGATTCTACTGATTGGACTTGTGTCATTTTGATCTTGTTTTATATATTAAATTCTGCTCTATTTTTCTAACCTTGTGTAGGATGTTTTTGTGTGTTTTTTTATTGTTTGAAGTGTTGATCAAATACTTTACATATTGCCCCTAAATTAAGCCAGACTGCTCTGTGCCAAGCTACCAGGGTGCTGAGCACAGGTTAATTTGGGGTTTGCTTACAAGGACAAGTATTGTGGTTGCTGCCTGACCAGGGCTTATACCCCAGTCAACCAGTAGCCCAATTTTTAACAACTCTGATATTGAGTATGATGGGTTACCAATGGAAAAGCATTACACAATGAAAACACTACTTTATGTACTATTTGTTGTAGTGTAACAATGACAAACTGGTAACCATGCAGTCTGTTTTGTGTCTCTCTTTTGCTGTATTCAAGGATGACCCTTTCTGTACCCAAGCAGGGCTAATTGTTATAATTAGTATATCCATTTAGGAGAAAACAGTCATTTTTATCAAAGAAATTTGGAGAAACTCGAGACAAAAATTGCATTTGATAATGTGCATTGCCGCTGCAGGATTAGAAACAACATCAATACGTTAGTGGATTTGATACTGTATGTGCTCTAGGCATCAGAATAGAATTGAAAGCATGGTTGCTGTTCTTAAAATATACTATTAAGATGCACTATCTCTGTCTCTGCTGGAGTGATCTTGTTGCAGGGCATTGCCTTTCAGCCACACATTCTGAGTGTTACAGAGCTTGAAGGAATACTTGCATCATTTGCATGCATTGTAAATTTATTTTAAGACAACTATCTCTTTTGCCTCTTCTTTCAGTCTGGTGGTTGTAGCGCTGTCATTTCACGCAATATGGGGTGCTAAAAACAACTATTTTATTTTGAAGATTTAGAATAGCACATATTCCTGGCAGAGTAATTAACAGGTGGTAAAATTGCTATCTGATTGACAACCACATATTCAATTACAGAAGCAAAGGAATATGCATTAGGAATCAAACACAAGACTTACTAGTCACACATCCTGGCACTTAACCCACTAATATATAGCACAAGCAGGTACTATTTCTTTCCCATATGATAATCCCAAAATCTGTCTGCATTTTTCATGCAAATTTGCAAGAGTTTCTCACTTAAGATGACATTGGGAGGTTTGAAGCCTTCACTAGTAGCATCATGACAGGTTAACACATGTGGCATTGCTCCAATCATTACATTTACGGCCAGAAAGTAATGTTTAGAACTTTCTAACCAGAAGATTGCTATGGCCTTTTGTTTTTCAGCTGTTCAACAAAAACAAAACTGTAAGGGGTACCTCAGAGCACAGCTCCCTCTATAACCCATGCCGAATGTGGTCTTGATTACGCTAACGATCTTATAAAATCTGACTGCTTCTTCTGTGGCTATCCATCTGGCAAAGCCAGAGACTGACCAGGGACAGTATGGAGATGCATAGGGCCTCCAGTTTCCCTCGCTAGTGCACATAAAGAATGTGAGAAATAGTCTTGGCTTTCTTGGATTTTACCTTGAAATCAAGGAGAGGGGGCTCACACACCAAAGGGATGGAGCACCCAGTAACTTAACAAGTTAAGACAAATTTTCCCTTTGGGTAAATCAAGAGATCAACAATTCTCATTCACGTATACCTTTCTTATGAACCATACAACGCCCACACAGTGTTAATGACTGAGGCACTTATAAATCAACTACAACCTTATGGAAGATATCAATGGCTTTGAGGGAGGAAAATAAATTTTGTCCTGAAGAAGATGGTGCTTATTGAAACTATACCATCAAAACGCGTCGACGCACACATATGGTGTTAAATTTGGCAAAGTCAGCAAACTATTGTAGACAGGGAAATTAGACCTATGCTTGTTGCTGCCTATATAAATGTCCAAATTAACGTTCTAAAGACATAGAGTATTGTCTTTATCTTTGTATCCTTCCCTTTTTTACTCTTTTATATTTTGTTTTATATATGTTCTTCAATGACGTATATTTTTTAATCTGATTTAACTCATCGTTGCTTGTGATGAATTTTTTATGAATTTCAATGTGATCGATTTTATATGTACAATTTACATGTGTTTATTTGTAATAGTGATTAAAAAGCCATTGATATCTTCCATAAGGTTGTAGTTGATTTATATAAGTGCCTCAGTCATTAACACTGTGTGGGTGTTGTATGGTTCATAAGAAAGGTATACGTGAATGAGAACTGTTGATCTCTTGATTTACCCAAAGGGAACATTTGTCTTAACTTGTTAAGTTCTTGGATTTTATACTAGTCCAGAGGCCCTTTCTTCGACTTTTAAACAAACCCTAAAAGATAATTTCTGGAGCTGGACTAGGAACAGAAGTAACTGTGCTGAGAATGCTAAGAGTTCAGTTTTTCTATACAGGCCTCTAAATTCTGGATTTGTTCTGGAACTGCGCCTCATATGGGTAAACAATAATTACCAGTGGGTTCGGTTGCCTAGGTTGAGATAATGCACTTCACACTTTATGATGGCTTGATGAGTCCCTGTGTGATGATTACTCTGGACAATCCCCTAGCCCTTAATGTTATTTGTACATTTTATTCAAGTTTTAGAAAATCTATTTTCCTGTCACGTTTAAAGGATATTAATGTCAGACATTATGAGTTAGCTATGCCTTACCTACAATCTCTTCCATCTCTGAGTGTATGTTCGATAATAGTGAATTATAAAAAGTCACACAAGGTAGTGGTGGATACAAGGTCGCACTTCAACAAACACCGTCAGACATTGTGATATTGTAATCATTTGGATTTAGCAATTTGTTAAGTTAAATGGTGCCACTCAGCGTAAGATACCCCACTACCCAAAGTATCAATAACACAAAACACTAAGTGAATTGTACAATGTATTAAAAAACGAAATCCCCGGCACTCCAAATATTTATATATACAATTATGTATAGTTGTCCCTAAAGCAAAGAAACACAATGATAAGAAGAGATACCTCCTATTACAGGAAACACCGAGAAGAAAATCATTTGATCATTCATCAAAACAATGTATTTTCTGATAGTCCCAAAAATACACAGACTGGCACTAAATCATTTGTTGATAATAGGAGGTATCTCTTCTTATCATTGTGTTTCTTTGCTTTAGGGACAACTATACATAATTGTATATATAAATATTTGGAGTGCCGGGGTTTTAGTTTTTGAATAGTGAAACTTGTGTAATTAAGCATAGGAAATTCGGTCTTTAGAGAAATGTGTTTGACTGACTGCTAGATGCATTTTTATACTTTATCTTTTTCTATGCTCCAAACTCGATTTTATCTTGCATATTTTTTATTTTAGTGATTTACATACATTGGGCTATAAGTATAGGAAACCTGGCCTGTATAAAATATGATTTGTTGACGGCTTTGTTGGACTATATATTTGCCACTCTATGAAGCAACCTTTTATCTGTGAAAATGTTTTATTTTTTAATTTTACTATTATGGGCTTTGGCCGAATAAAGTTTTTTTGACTGACTGTTAGCCACATCTCTCTGAAATGGCTGAGCTACAGGGACGCTAAGCAGGTTCATGGTGGTCCAAAGAGAATAAATAAAGTGATGGGTAAAACTTTTAAATGAATCTCAGCAGTTGGTAATTGCTCAGGGCTGCATTACAGTCCATCGTTTTGCACACTGTGATCCTCCAGACAAGGGGCAGCCATATGCAAAGTAGTCTTGGACCTTCTCACTTCTCAGTTAGAAGCAGTCCGGCCCAGACTATGTCCTTTCTGAAGAGACACACAAGGAAGCCCAGACCAGAGTGACCTGATTGGGGCTCCTCAGTGAGGTGCAGCTTCAGTACTATGGTACAGCCGGTAATGGGCCTCATGTCTGAACATAGTGTGTGGTTCGAGACTTAAAAGGATATGTTTGCTGGATTTTGATGCTAATACTCAAGACTCCGCCCTTAGAGAGTTACACGGTTCTGACTGACAAGTGTTTGAAGCGCACGCTCTCATTTGGGGGAAAATGTGGGCAGTGATTAGGGAAACACAGGTGGTGGCTTCAGTGGCTTGTTACCAACTTCCCATATATTGTCCGGGCAGCTTATTTTGCTATGGAAATCAAACTTAGTCAAAATCCGGCTAAATGTATCTTTAAAATAATTAAGGATCTTAGGGGCATATTATCAAGCCAGGCGATAAAATTATCGCCGCTTTAGCGGCAGAAAACTGCAGCTAAAATGGCGATAATGGGCTTGATAATATGCTCTATGGAATTTCAATTGAATCCCATGTTGTATGTGAAGGACATCTAACATGGCTTCAATTGGAATTCCATAGAGCAAATTATCAAGCCCATTATCGCCGTTTTACAGGCAGTTTTCTGCCGCTAAAGCGGCAATAATTTTATCGCCTGGCTAGATAATATGCCCCTATGAGTCAGAAAAAACTCCACTATCTCTGTGATTAGCTCTAAGCAACATTGTGAAGACCTGGCGACTTTTTTTGTGAACAAAGTAGAAACTAACTATAAGTCATTTCCATTGATGCCCCCCTCTTCCACTGCCCCTTATGGGTCACCTCCTGTACATCTTTTGGAGGCTATCTCTTCCATCTCTCAGGAAGAGTTTCTTTTGCTGTGCGGTAAAGTTAAATCGGGTTCCCCGGTCGATCCTTTGAAGCCTGCCCAGTTCAGAGACTCTCTCTCTGTGCTCTTGGCTCCTTTATGCCAGGTCACCAATTCATCTTTTGCTACTGCGGAGACGTGGAATCAGGCCATGGTGGTCCCATTATTGAAAAAACCGTCGCTGGACCCTGCTAAGTTGGAAAACTTTCGCCCCATCTCTCTCCTACCTTGGGTAGCTAAGATTGTTGAGGCTCACGTTAATAATATCTTAACTGGGTTTCTCAATAGTAATGGCACCCTGGATCCCTCCCAGAATGGTTTCCGTCCTGGCCACAGCACGGAGACTGCTCTCTTGGCTGTGTCATCTGTGGACCATTCTGGACACAGGGCACACAGCGACACTGATATTGTTAGATCTCAGTGCTGCATTTGATACGGCTTCCCAAAACATTCTTTTATGGCGTTTAGATGAGGCAGGTGTTGTTGGCTTAGCCTTGGAATGGTTTAGATCTTTCCTGTCAAGGAGAACTTTCCAAGTGACCGCCCTGCCATTTCTCTCATGTGTCCAGTGCATTGGGCAGGGGGTACCTTAGGGTTCCGCTCTGAGTCCTGTACTTTTTAATCTGTACGTTCAACCCCTTGTGGCGGTGGCTAGGGGCAAAGGCTTTTCTATGGTCTCCTACGCTGACGACACGCAGCTGGTGGTGGCCCTCTCCGACGACTCTATGCAGGACGCTTCCAAGTTTAGAAGTGGTTTGGCGGAAGTCACGGAATGGATGATTTCCAACTGCCTCAAGCTTAACGCTGATAAAACCGAGGTGTTGTTGGTGGGGAAAGATAGGAGCCTGTGGAGTGAGCAATGGTGGCCTCCTACTCTTGGCAGCATGCCTATCCCCAAGACAGTGGTTAAAAACTTGGGGGGTTGGATGGACTCCTCCCTCAGCTTTCAAGACCACACCAAGAAGGTAGCTGGTACCTGTTTCGGTCTTCTTCATGGACTTAGACCCCTGTTGGGGTTTTTTGACCCACCCACTCGTCAGCTTATTGTCCAGGCGGTGATCTTATTGAGACTTGATTATGCCACCTCGCTCCTTCTCGGAGCTAATCAGGTTGAGGTGGTGCTCTTGCAGCGAGTCCAAAACGCAGCTGCCAGAGTCCTGTGGGGGCTCAAGCATAGGTGCGCTACGGCTGGTGGCATCCGACAACTACACTGGTTGCCCATAGCTAAGCGAATTGAATTTAAGGTTCTTTGTCTATCTTTTAAAATTCTTAAATTCGCATCTCCCGGACTTTTGGCCAATTTGCTGACACCTTATGTTCCTGGACGCCAGCTGGGCTCCCTGGGGCAACACTTGGTCGTGATTCCCCGCGTGAAGCATCCCCATATTGGGGGGAGGTCTTTTCGTTGTTTGGCAGCTAAGCTGTGGAACTCGCTGCCTCTTCATATTCGCAGCATGGATAGCCTGCTGACCTTCCGTAAAGCCATCAAGACCTTTCTTTTTCCTGCGATCTAATCTTGCTTCCTTTTGCCCGCTATTTCCTCTGCCTTTCCATCCAGTTTTTTAATTTCTGTCCCTCTACTGCTAGCGCCGGGACGCCTTTTTGCTGAGGCAGCTGTGCGATTTATAAATTTAGTTAACATAACATAACATATTGCTAATGCAGAAACACATTTACTTGCACATGTCCTCTCAGTACTGCCTAATATAGAACAGAGGCGATGGTTAATACCAGGCAGAACCACCTCCAGCCACTATCCCCACTTCAGTCCAGAAGATATCAGGTACTCAGTAAGGAAGTGTTGGTGAAGGCCAGAAGTAACGGTAAACCCAAAACAACCCAAAGCAACCCAAAGAGCTTGGGACTGGGAAGCGGAAAAGATGAGGCGTGGCAGCTATGAAGCCGGATAAATATTACGGGAGGAAACACCAGAGTAACATGCAAGCCAGGTGGGTTAAGAGGGAAAGTAGTAAGGTTAGACACCAGATGCAGTCATGATTAAGCCAAACAAGGCAGACAACTACAGAGGGAGGAAACAAAAAAGGCGGGGGAGATAAAGGTGCAGAGAAGAATGAAACGGTTTGTGAAACTATGAGTCAGACAGTCATACATCTAAGCAGTTGTGAGATATCCCTGATACCTACCCATCACACGTGGGGCATCACTCTGAGAGAAAACAAATAAATGATTTTTGGATGCTACATTTGATGTCAGTCACTGCTAATTACTCTATGCTGCATTCCTGTTCATTATTTGGTTTTGCTGTCTGTGCTGCTTCACACAAGGAACAACCATTTGCAAATCAGATCTTGTTTTGTACCAACACCCCCAACAGACCCAGTCCAAATTGCATATGACAGAGCCAGTCCAGGCTGCCAGTCCATGTCCTCTCGGGAACTGAACAGACCCAACCCCAGACTTGTTTCAGCCTTTTTGGGCATCATAAGTGAAGTGAAGCTTCAGCCCTATGATACAGTAAGATTCAATTCTCTGGTCAATTCTCAAACTTATCACAAGACTGGATGAGCTGGCGACGGGAGTTGAGAGGCTAAGGGAGGAGCTGTGGCAGCCTCATTGTCCGAAAGAAGCATTTCATTTGCTGATTGATCATGAGGAAGAAGTCGTTTTTAGGTCCTCCAGATTTGCATTCTTTCTTTCCACTGACCTGCTAGGAATGAACTGTGCCCATTTTTGGACTGTGCCCATTTTTGGACTGTTCACGTCAACTCTCATATAGAACATTAATACACTTGTTAGGGTCCTAAAAGGTGTGTGTTTTTGTTGACAAAGATGGGGTTAAGTAATCCCAGAGGGAAGCTATCAATCTAGAAGATTCTTGCTGCTGTAGACAGGCTCCTGAGGGAACGATATGGGCCCTATGAGTCCTTATATGTTGTTATCTAAACTTAAGAATATTTTGGACTCTTTGAGATTTTAAGAAAAACGGTTCCAAAGTGTGATACCCCACTACCTGTACAACCCGTATGATCTTCATATCCATTTTGTTGCAAGTAAAATCAGAGTGGAAGAAGATATTCTTGGTTCTGGGTTGTATTTTAAAAAATTTGCAGCCAAACTTAAAAGCCGAAACGTATGGAAGATCTAGTGTGAATACAAGAAGAGCTAAATACTGCTCTCCTTTTCACCGGCAACTAATGTAGCTAATGTATATTTTTGCTCTTTCCGGAAATGTGGTCAATTTCTGGTGTCTCGTGCTTGACACCGGCTGTAGCAATCGGTAGGAGTTGTTTGTAGATAGACCAGGCTAGTCGGCATTGCACTGGTGAATGTGCAAATACATCAAAGGCATTGGTGTACTGACAGAACAAAATAGGCGTAAACGTCCTTGGTGCAGGGACATCTTAAGGATTTTGGGGGCCCTGAGCCAAACATATTTTGGGGGACCTGTTCCCAGCAGCTTTTAATTTATGATCCAATTTCAGCTCTTTCATGCCCTCTTGGTCCAGGTAACTGACAGCTCACCTGCACACTTGTCCAGGAACACGATATTTAAATCAATTTTAAGAATTATTTAAGGTCATCAGGACAAGACTCTGCAGAAAGGAGCTGGCTCTATGAGAGGACCCCCTGAAGGGCTGGGGCCCTGGGCCAGAGCCCACTTTGCCCATGCCTTAAAACATCTCTGCCTTGGTGTAGGCATTAACTTGCTGTAAAACATGAACTTTCTTTCCTGGTGGTTCACCCAACTCATTGCATGTGGGGGACACTATCAAAAATATTCCCCTGCTTCAAGGGACCATTATCTAAATCAGTGATACTCAAAGTACGGCCTGGGGACCACATGCAGCCCTCCTGACAGAAATGCGCGGGCCTGGGGACACACCAGCCCTGGGCTGTTAACTCGGCTCAGCATTAACATTACAAAGATGTTAAATACACGGGCAAGCATTTATTTAAAAGTTAATTTCAGTTAAACCAAGGAAGTAATTAGAGCGTCCTGCGCCACTCAACTTTAGGAACACCTTCATTTATAAAGACATCTTGCAGCATATGTGTAAAAATATGATTATGTCTCTTCAAAATTCAAGAAATGTATTTCAATAACATGTCAGATTACATCAGTGCAATGAGAAGTATTTTTTTTTTTAAAGATATAGTTTTCAAACATAAATTTAGAAACATCAATGCTCCCCTGGCCAACTCCTCCCTCACCCTGACAAGAATGCCAAAGGTCAACTAAGAGGCAAATCAGTTATGTGCAACCTTTGGGTGGCCAGGCTTGCTATTATACATGAGCATTATAGCCTATTCAATCAAACTCAGGGGATTTTTTGAATAGCGCACATCCTGAAGTCATGTATTTCAAGGTTCTCTTGTGATAATTAAGAAAAAAGGAGTGAAAGTTTCCTAGGATCACACAGTTTGGTCAAGTGGGGAGGACAGGATTGATCCCAGGTGTTCCGGTTTCACTTTGTTCAATTCAGCCACTAGATGTACCTGCTCCACTTTGCTTCTCCTACACACACCTTATCAACCCTCCTCCAACCCCTGGTATCAGTGTGGCCCTCTGTTACACCATAGACTAAACGTTTTGGCCCCTGGGACAATGTTTGTGCGTACCCATGATCTAGAGGGGCGCTGTGAGACAGTCGACATTCTGCAACTGAGGTTGTGGAACATGGAATGTAATTGTGCAGCATGTAAAATATAAAAAAAATTGGTAAATAGATCTTCATTTACATTTCAGTTATTGTGTCACTATTTCCTCAACACTCTACTCCACATCGAGTAGTGAGCATTTCTAAACACTATGACCAGCTTACAATCCAATGTTAAACATTCCAAACATGCAAGAATCCTATACGAGATATACGAACAATATCTAAATTTTGAAAAACCCAGCAGAAAGAAAAGTACCCCCCAACCTCCTGTCAGTCGTTTCCTATCATCACCTAATGCACGATTATTGCCAATATTTATGGGCTAGCTACTGGACACATACCATCCATGATGGACAGTCTGTGTGTCCCCCCGAGGTCCTCAACATTATGAGGGCAAAGAATACATCTAGTATGCAGTTCTAGGTCTGCGCTGCTCATGGTGGCCGCTCGTTAATGGCCCTCTATTGCTGCGTCTATGCAAGGCCTTCAGGGTGGCCAGCTCTGCCTTCGTCCATTTGACCAGGGAGCCTGGTCCAACATATTGCAACATTCCTTTAGGCAATAAGCAGTGACAGATCTATGTACTGACAACCCTGACAAAGTGGCTTGGGGCTGCAAAACTGACCCAGAAGGCACTGAAGCCGCTGTAATGAGATATGTCTCCCTGTCACCTGCTCTGCCCATACCCTGCCAGCATGCCTGCATATAGCAACATTCCCACACCATGTGATAAAGTTGCGCCTGTGTCTGCATACATTTAGAACATCAAACAATCAATCAGGGTTCTTATAGAGTGCAACTAGTCACCTGTTAGGGTCTCAAGGCACGGGGAGGGGGGGTTCTGCAGTTCAGTCGAAGAGCCAGGTCTTGAATCGCTAGCTTCAGTATACATTCTAGCTACCCTTTGTGTGGCAAGTAGGTTTGGTATATACACTTGAACTGTGTAAACTTGAACCAGGCATTTCTAGTGACAGTCTGGGCATACTCCACAACCTCACCAAGGCGTCCTCCGATAACTCAGTCCCCAACGATGCCGTTCATGTTACTTTGGACTTGTAAGAATCAACATGAATTGTGGTTGATATGCCATATGCAAAAGGGAAACCACATGTTGGCAGTTCCAAAGAGTAATTAGGTGCTTGAGTAAAACAGATGTCGAGGGTTTGTCAGGAGTAGAGGGCCAAAGTAATCATACATGCTTTATCACAGGTGGGTGAGACAGAAATGTGTCTTCATCCAGAGCTGTATGTTCTCTTAGAGTTTTAAATTGAATGTATGTGCCTTCCTGCATCAAATCCCCTACCGTACCAATCCCCTCTTTCGTCTACAATTTTCTGTCAATGCAGCTTCACAAAGCGTTAACCCATGGCAAACTCCAGAGAAAGAGCTCAAGAGAGTAAAGGAGCCCTACACATGGTGCCAATTGGTGTCACAACCAGCAACGCCTTACCTCTGTGAGTGCACAAAGGCAGGGACCGCGAAGGCACATCCCACTCCATAGGAATCCAGTAGGAAGCCAACCAGTGGTTTGCCCTTCAGGCAAGCCCCGAGCTCTAACTATTCGTGGTCTTTGGGCTCCTCTGTCCATTTCAAAGGCTTGAGCAACTGAGCAGCCAGATAGTAAATTTCACAATTTGGTCGGCCTATCCCACCCCGCGACAACAGCAAAATAGCCTTGGCCATGGAGATCCTCTTCCACCTGCCTGCCCATACCGAGTCCGAAAGCAGACCATTTGTTGTTTAAAAAATACTCGACATGGGCAACGTGGCAGGGCTAAAAAGTAGAACAGTCTTATTAGAATCAACATCAATACAATCAGCACTTGTCCCTTTGGCGATAGCAGAAGATCCTTCCAGAATTGAATGAGGATTTGATACTGCTCACCACACTGCCTAAGTTTCCCCAAAGTTTAAAATTGATATATTTTTGTCTAGAGTTGAGATGTGCTTTATAGATTATATACACTGTGCCCGGTGTTTTTCTGTCTTTCCAAAAGAGAATTTGATACTGCTCACCACCCTGCCTGTTTCCCCATATGAGGTGATCATCAGTACGGTATATGCATACCTCTAAATATTTAAATGTATCAGGTGCCCACACCTGTGGGGTAGCCACGTCCACTGGAGGAGCAGTCACATTTACAATATGCCATGGTAAAGCGCAGGGCTTGCTGCACATCATCCACCTCACAAAAGTTGGTCAATAACAGCATTACTCCCTCTGAACTAGTTTGTGGGCGTGCCAGATAAAGTAAGGGGTTGTCAGCGTATAACAAAATATGATTTGAAGTATGCTGCAGAGAAATGCCCCAAACCTGCGCTCTCTCCTGGAGCAAACAAGCTGGAGGCTAAATGGCCAGGTCACACAACAATGGGGAGAGAGGACACCCCTGCTTTGAGTCCCTACATATGGACCTCTGAATCAAGAAGACATTTCTCATCCAGACTCTGCCAAAAGGATCATCACCAAGAGTTTGTATCCATTTCAGAAACGCCCCCCTGTCCATTTGATGCAGTTTCTTCACATATGAAGGGACATATCAAAGATTTAAAAGCCTTTTTCTATATCTGGAGATGCTACCATGGGGGTCTTTCTACCATTGGTTGTTTGAATCAGTGTATGAAATAGCCTTCTGCGGTTGGTGTGTGTGTGTCCCCGGGATGAATCCGTTCAGGTCTGAGTGTAGAAGAGCACCAGTCAGTGGCGGAAGTCAAGTGTCCAAAACCTTCCCCAATATCTTATTTTAAGAGTTAGGGAGAGACAGAGGTCTAGAAAAATGTAAATCTATAGGATCACATCCCTGTTTAGGCAGAACTACAATGGTTGCTGTCCTTGTGGACTCAGGAATTCTACCAGCTGCAGCCGATCCATTGTATAGTGTTAGCAACTTCAGTACCAGCTGATGTCTATATGAGGCGTGGTATTTTGTTGGCAGACAATAACTTACCAAGGTCTTCCCATTTGCAAGGCGATGATCAATTGCAATTGTAATCGCCTCCACTATAAGTTGGTCACCTCGTTCAATGTAAGCAAGGAGATGCCGTGTCTGAATGAAGCTACATCTGTGATCGGAATCCCCTGGAAGTAGGAATAGAGAGAGTCATAATATGTAGTGAATGCAATTTTGATTTCTTGTTGGCTGTGGACAACATTGCCTTTATCCGTTCTAATAGCATAGATGGGCATTCTATTCTTTTTTCCCCATAGCAACGAGGTCAACATCTATCCTTCGCTGTCTTCAAAAGCATGTTGCTGGGCCAAAAATGCTTTGTGATGTACTCCTCTGAGTCTACTAGTGCCACATGCTCCTTAAAGGTCTCCAATTTGCATCAATTTGCCTGCCTCTGCATTAAATGCTGCATCAGACTCCAGCCTTCTCAACTCCCTCTCCTTATCCAAAATCTGTTGCGTTAGTAGTTTTGTAACCCCATGAGCAGTTTTGAGGCAGACACCACAAATCACCACTTTGAAAGCACACCAAACAACTGATTGGTCTGCCATGGAGGTATAATATAACTCCAATGAGAAATCATAACCACTGTTTATTTAGGTTATATCACATACTAAAGTGTCCACTTAAATAATAAGCATAATTATTTCTCACACCAATGCACTGACTAGGACTGCCTCAGATCGGTTATCGACTGTGATAGTCTTAACATGAGTCGAACATTTGATTTATATTTTATACATAGTCTTTTACAATAGGTGCTTCACCCACCAATCATATTTCTGCTTTCATTTGAGCTCTTTTTGTCCCAGTCCAGAAGTTCAAGTTAACAAAAGACATTCATTCCATGCTCAGCGTGTTTCCTCCAGAGAAGGACCTCTATTCTAGAATCGGCCTTGGTGGAGTTTGCGGAGTTCTGCTATGTTGAACTCCGCGAAGTACCAAAAAACTCTGCTGCATTCTGCAAGTTACAAAGTGTGGTGAGTTGTGCTGCTTACGCTGATTTTTAGTGCTGGGAGTTTGTCCTGCGCTGTAAAATCAGCACAAATGGCACCACATGCAGCGCAACTGGGTGCTGCTTCTTTCTGACACTCAAGTGGATGTTCTACTCGAGTGGCAGCTTCCTTAATGTGAGAGGCAGGTTTCTCAATGCTAGAGGTAGCGACTTGCCATGACTGCCCATGTTCAGAAATCTCGCCAGGCTGTGGTCTAGTGTATGACTTTCCCTGCTGGGCCTCACCAACTTAAAATTGACGCGTGACGCGAGAGGAAAAACTCTACTCCGTGCAGCTTTGTGGAGTTTTGGGGAAATCTGCGTTCTATGCAGAGCATGAAGTGGGCAAAACTCTGCTAACTCCGTGAGCGGAGCAGAATTTTACACCCAGGCCTATTCTGGAAGTAGTTGAACAGAAATTGCTCATGGCAGACGTCTATATGAAATTTTCACTGGAGGTGCACGTCACTTACAGAAGCCTAACAGCATACCTGTTCAATGTATTCTCCGTGCCATTTCTAAAATCACTCTGTGAACATTTCTGTTTGGGGTAGGTGCAATTCGCTTATTTCCGTGTATTGTAATAACTCAGAATTACCTAAGAATTCCACAAGATTACACGGAGTTACACAAGAAGAGTACGGTAATTCTGCATTTAGAGTTATTTTTTGCGCAAAAATTGAGAAATTAGAAATAGCGCTAAATGCAGTACACGATAGCGAGCGCAAGAATCCATTGACGCTTGCTAAATGTGCTCTTGGAGTAAGAGTTTCCCCAAACTTACTACTGTCATTTAGCGCTATTTTCTCAGCATAAAATGCACCCTTGTGTCCCACTCGAGGTAGGATTTTTTTCCCAAAATTACACAAGCAGGTGTAATTGCGTAATTATCGGTAATTATTTATCAAAGAGTAACTTGGAATTTCTGAAATTGCTCTGATTACTCTGGCATAATTGAAATTGCCAGGCTTAGTTTCTATCACTGCACACTGAGCAGAATGAGTCTCCGGTGAGCAGCAAATACATTTAAAGCGGGTGAAAAAACATGCAAAGCATGCATACCCCCATACTTGGGAGCCATGCAAACATTTGCTAGTGCCAGCTCTATTCATTGAAATTCACATATACTTTATCGCATGTGCATTTACATGAAGGAGAAGAAACATGCTTATCGGTACAGGAAGTCCAAACCCATTGAAAAATATGTCACAATATGTCAAGCAATATATATTAAAGTTTTTCAACTTAATACCAGAAAGTAATGGAAAGACACTTTTAATTTACACTTAAGGGGCTGATTCCGATGTCGAATGGAAGGGCTCCGACCAACGGTCGTAGCCCTTCGGCCTGCATCGGAACCAGTGGCGTAACAAGAATTGAGGGGGCCCCCCTGCAAGGTATGTGAATGGGCCCCCTCCGGACTCTGTCAGAAGCTCCCCGGCCGAAGTGCTGTGCTGAGGGGGCCCCCTGGAGCTTGGGGGCCCCCTGCACTGCAGGGGATGCGGGGGCCTGTGTTACGCCCCTGATCGGAACGTGCAGTTCAGATTCCTTTCCGACCGAGCTATTCTGATGGGCTTGGTCGGAAAGGAATCTGACTCGGTTTTCTGGATGGCTTACGACGGGCTCAGCAAGCCCGTCCACCATCCAGAAACCCTTCAGTACTCCCCCGGCCGCCTCTTTCCGACTGAGGGAGCACGATGGCAGTTTCCCACTGCATTTTTGTGCCGGTGTTTCCGGCACAAAAAGGAAGCCGGAAACTGTGTTTGGGGGCCCTCAGTTGGGCCCACATGGGTGCGAGGCCGCCAAATGGCAGCCTAGGGGGCACCTACGGTGCCCCCCTGTTGATCCCTGCACCAGGTGCCCGCCACAGGGTGCAGGGATGAACTGCACCCCTGCATTTCACAATGTGAGCATGCATTCCGTTCGGAATGCATGCTCCCATTGTGAAGTATACGAGTGCAACCGAAATGGGTTCGGTCGCATCGGACTTGCAGGTCTATAACCGACAACAGTAGATCGGTCAGTTACAGTTGCTGACCGATGTTGTACGGACTCCAGTCCGTCCGACATCAGAATCGGCCCCTAAAGGTTTTGTAAGAAAGCTATTTCGATGTATATGAGGCCTCTCTTCCCCTCAAATGGGAAAGGCTTTTACAAAACGTGCAGAGCCACACGTATCATTTCCTTGCAAGTGCAACCATGCTTGCCTTTAGTCAGTGCAAGGTCTCGATGTCCGGATTGGCAAGAACAGAAACAGGAAGCGGCGGGACAGAAAACTCAACACGGACAGATGAGACGGGCTGAGACTGGGTTTTGGGGGTGGGGGGAGTTTTAGGAGTGGGGTAGTTTTTAGGGCTCGGGGGTCGGGGGTCGGGGTTGTTTATAAGGCACGGTGCTGGGTTTCAGGGCTCAGAGCAGGGGGGTCAGGGTAGTTTTAACTGTTAGGGCTGAAGGAAGATTTTAGGGCTGGGGATCAGGTTTTTCATAGGGTGGGGGCAGGGTTTTAGGGCTCAGGGTAGACAGAGTGGTCAGGGTAGTTTTCGGTTTTAGAGATTAGGTCGCTTTTAGGGCTCGGGAGGGGCAGGGTCCCCGGTTGTTTATAGGGCAGGGGCCAGGGTTTTAGGTCTCAGGGCAGAAGGGTTGGGGAGTGAAAGGCTTGCATGGTAAAGGCATGTGTGCTAAAGGAATGCATTGTTCAGACGCATTTGTTGTTAGGGCTGCATTGTAGAGACACATATGGTTTATCCATGCATGCCTCTGTCATGCAACCCCCTCAAACACATATTGTCTGAGCCCTTCACGCATCCAGGTTTTCTGATTCGTCCCACACTCCGCCTTAACCATCCTTTGTAGTGCCCGTCCGTGCCCCTGAGAGCAGACACGTGTTTGTCTCATTCATCTATGGAGGACGACAGAGAGAACCTCCAGGGACAGGATCAAGAATATAGCTGGGGGGTCGCTCACCCGGCAAGAACTAAGACCCTCAGATTTCTGGAGCCTTGCATAAGCCGTCATTTTTTTAATTGCATTCTGGTAATTGATGTCCTGATTTTATGATGGGATGATGAAGGGACTTCAAGTCCCAGAATAAAGAGTGAAAGTTTTGTCTGGTTCAGCTATCCACGCACAGACCTGGGAAACGTGGGAGCCTTGCCACTCGCTATGGAGGCGCTCTCTGTTCAAGGAAGAGGCAACCAATCTCAGCTGCATTTGTTCTAGGAAATCTGCATTTTCTACGTAGGAATCTGCACCGCTCATCTGTACAGTTCCCACTCAACACCCCAAATACTACATGACTAGTAGAAATCTGAATTCTATTAACAAGTAGGTGAATTGTGGGCCACATTTAGAACCCGGTGATCTTTATTTGCAATGTTAACTAACATGCGTGTATTTATTTCCGAAAACCATGACTGAGATTCCAAAAACAGTTAGAGATCAGATTGAGTAAAATGTGACATCTAGTGGTCATATAGAAAACTGCTCTGTTTTTGAGAAACGATAGCCTTACGTTTAGAGGAAGTGGGACACACCCGGAGAAATGGTGTGGTATCAGAATACAGTTATCAAAATATCTTCAGAAATAAATATTGTGCTCTAAATATCGTTTACGAAAATGTCATTTCTTGAGAGTTAATAATGGAAAATGTATACCCAATAGTAGAATGTTTTGGCAAACGATATTTAGAGTACAATATTTATGTTGGAAGAGATGTTGACACTGGTATTCTGAAAACAATTTGAAGAAACGGCTTCCACTTTCACTAGTCCAAATTTCCATTTACACTACTCAAAATGTGGGAAAAAGACAAAAGTGGTGAATTCACAAAAGCATTTGCAGATATGCATCTGAATATGCACGCTCAGAAGTGCGCTGTTAACCCACGAGTGTATTCGTGGAAGAGGAGCCGAGGTGTCGGGGCAATGCAGCTCGATGACCGCCCATCCTGATTCACAGTGCAGTGCAGTAGATGTATGTATACCACTGGGGTCAGATTACACCGCGGGGCATATTATCAAGCCCAATATCGCCGCTTTAGCGGCTGTTTTCGTCCGAAAAGCGGTGATTTAAGGGGCATATCAACAAGCAGGCGATAAAAAATTATCGCCGCTTTTGTGGCAGTTTTCGGCCGAAAAGCGGCGATAATTTTATCGCCTAATCAGCAAGGTCACGCTAACGCGTGAAACCTTGCTTTAGCGTCAGGATTCCTAACGCCCAGCTTTGCATCTCTAATGAGATGCAAAGTGGGCGTTCCTGACCTGGCATGACAGGAGAAATGTCGCTAAGCGACATTTCTCCTATCAGCAAGCCTAACGCTATGAAGCATAGCGTCAGGAAAAGTAGCGATAACCCCTGTTATCGCTACTTTCCTTACGCCTGCTTCAGGACTGACTTAGCCATGACATCCTATGGAAGGAGGATATCATGGCTAAGTTTGTGAGTCCCTATCAACTAGCTAATGTGAGATTATCGCTGGGTTTCCAGCGATAATCTCACGTTAGCCAGTTAGCGCTAGGATTTTTATCGCTGATGAGATAAGCGTTGCTAATAGCACGCTATCTCAGCGATAAAAATCGGCGCTAGCCGGCGATAATTATCCGAGCGCTAAGTGCGCTCAGCGATAATTATCGCCGGTTGTTGTTGATATGCCCCTAAAAATCGCTCTATTATCAAGGACACGCTAACGCGTGTTTCCTTGAGGTAGCAGCCGCCTTATCTCTACTTTGCATGTCAGCGATATTTATCGCTAATGACATGCAAAGCGGGCGTTCCACACTACAATGACATGAATACCGTCGCTAACCAAACTTCCCTCTAATACTAATCCGGACCCGCGTAGCGATAACAAAAGTCACGCTAACCGCGATTATCGCTGGTTTCTAACGCCTGTTGAAAGCCTGACTTACCCATCTTGCCAATGGGTGGTGGATTGTCAGGCTGAGTCTGCACTTGCCTATTAGCAAGCATTGCAATAGCGCAGTGGAAATAGCGCTTGTTTTCTCCCGCTATTGGTGGTTCTCGCCTCTATCACTGGATTTTGCATCGCCTCTGAGATAAGCGTTGATAATAACGCGCTATCTCGGCGATGAAATCCAGCGATAGCCGGCAATAGAAAAAAACGCGCTAAGCGCGCTCTGCGGTATTTATCGCAGTTTGTCGATAATATGCCCCCTGATGTCTCGGCGTAGGAAGGAGATGTATAGAATATGAATCTAGCACCATTCAGAGGAGTAAATGCTAACAATTTAGAAGTAGACACACAAGAAGGATGGATAGCGAAATTCAAGTCAGATAGAGAGAAGTTATGCTTACAGTAGTGCACTGTGCACCATATGGGGGAGGGGTTAGGGGGGTGGCGCGTGGCTTCAGTGGCCGAAACGATGGTGATGAATGAAAGTACAGTCTCTTTCAGGAGTCCGCTAGCCAAGCACTAAAATGTGGCAAGGTGTTGATTGAAGATCTTGGCCTACTGCTCGTTCTAAAATCAGAGAAGGAATGGAACGGACACAAGACCATTCATCGCAGCCATAAAAGATCTGTATTGTCTTCTCCCCTGCTCATTTTGGTCCCGATCTGGCGACGCTGCTGCAAGTGTTGCTTGAGTCGCCAAAGATCTTGAATGTGAGTTGGTGTGGCCTGGTTGCGTGCTGGAGGCCACTGCCTCGAAGATGGTGCAGCCTGCCGGGAAAGAGATGGAGACTTGTGCAGGGTATCAGTGGAGGTATCTGTCGATGACTTTATTATGAGATATTTCATGAGACATTTTAAGAGGTGAATTGGGGAGTCAAAAGAATAAGCTTCTTTAGTAGGACTAGGTGTTTCTCGGGATGCTGAGCAACAAGGTTTCACTTCCACAGAAGTAAATAAAACAAATAATTAGTTGGTCTTTACGAAGTTCAATCCTGTAAGGTCTTCAATTTGAGAAGGAAAGAAATTAGTTGAAGTCTTCTTCTATTCTGTGCATTGTGAACCATGAAACTGATGTTGGTATCTCTTCAGAAATTAAGAGATTTGGAGGCATATTTGCAAAGAAGTGGCGGAGCGTGTTGTTAGCCTCCTTGGCTCAACGACACGATCCGCCACTTCTGAAATGCAGGGCTGCACCATATTTACAAGAATATGTTGCAGCCCTTTGTTTCACCCTGCACTGGCGCTAAGTTTAGAAGCCAAGCGCCAACACAGGCACCCTTGCACTATGGGTGTCTGCATTCGGGGGAAGATTGTTTATGTACAGGAAGGTCCTCCTTCCTGCACATAAACAATCTGTAAACGCCACTTTGTAACTTATATGTGTGCTGTTTAATGCAGCACACACAGACGTTGCAAAACAG
Organism: Triturus cristatus; assembly: GCF_964204655.1. Classification (NCBI taxonomy): domain Eukaryota; kingdom Metazoa; phylum Chordata; class Amphibia; order Caudata; family Salamandridae; genus Triturus; species Triturus cristatus. The sequence goes on from NC_140590.1 coordinate 850,993,442, forward strand.
CATTTAAAAAAAATGATAGTTTATGTGCAGGAAGGGGGGCCTTCCTGTACATAAACAACCATTGGCCTTTTGCTGTTTTCATGTGTGCTGCACAACGCAGCACACATGAAAACAGCAAATACAAGGAAAAATGAAACATTTCTCCTTGTTGCGCCAGGGTAAGACCAGGTTTTCCCTGGTCTTAATTCTGGCCCTGCTTCCTATTTACACCTCCCTTGTAAATAGGAGGCAGCATCAGAATCAATGGGTGTTGCAGCGGAATGCCCACAGCAACACCCATTGCCCTCCTCTTTCATGCTAAACAGAGCGTGAAAGGGGGCCTTATTTACAAGGCAGCGTTAAGTGGCTTAATGCTGCCTTGTAAATGAGGCAAGGCCCCTATCGCCATCACAACGTCACTAAAAGTGACATTGTGATGGCGATAGGGGCTTGCAACTATGCCCCTTGGTGCTTTCAGTGTGTTATTGGGTGAAGTCAGGACCACTGGAATTATGGGATTTTGCAGTTGTGGCGTATTCTGCATAGTTCTGAATTTGCCCCATAATCCCTCATCTGCTACATAATCCACCGATTTCAGCAACAAAATAGTGATTCCATCTCAAGTGGATCAAAAGTTATTAAAAATTCAGCAACACCTGTTGCAGCACAAGGGGAGACGCTTTGTAAAGGTAGAAAGGTCACCTTTCTCTTAGTTATGTTTTTATTTGGGTGTCAAAGTGGGACAAATTTGGTGAAACATTTACCCAGAAAGTGTTAACATGTAAAAATGCCAAAATAGTGAGGTAATACTAACACAAAAAGCAGTATTACACTGCATAATTTACCTTTTCTTGCCATATAATTCAGTCAAAACTACTGCATAATTTGGTTCTTCTCTGCTGCATAATCCCAGTAGCTCTGAGTGAAGACATCAAGATTTGTTAGTGAGGGGCACCATGCACTTTTGCTGCTTGCTGTCACAAACAATGAGGTCACCCCTCTCAGCGCCTTGAGACCCTCACGGGTAAGTAGCGCACTTTACAAATGCCATGATTGATTGATATTGATTGATTTGCGGTAGTAGTGTAGAGCTTCAGGTATGCCTGTGATATTCATGTTTGCTTAAAGATATCCTTCAGAAAACCAATATCATCCCAAAAGCATACCTTGACACAGAGCTGTGAGTCATCTGCACACATTATGATGGCTTTATCAACCAGCAGCACTCGGGGGCATCCATGAACATGTCTAAGATCATCGGTGAGAGAGTGGAGTCCTGGGGGTGCCATAGGTTACAGGGATTGGCTCGGACTTCGAGGTGTTCATTTCAATGAGCTGAATCCTGTACGTTAGGGGGGATATGAACATCTGCAGGAGAGCTCTCCTGAAACCCACTCTGGTTGCAAAAGCATCAAGTATGACTTGGTGATTGATGGTGTCCAAAGCTGCAGAGAAAAACGTCACTATTGCCAATGGACAGTAATGGATTTGAACGACTTGAATGGCTGTTGTCTCTGTGTTAAATTGTAGCCTGAGGTAAGAGTTCCTGTTGAAGACTGTTAATACTGCTATGTCCATGTACTGGTCGGCTGCAGCCTTCACAATGTTCTTACCAAAGACCATGAGATAAATTCTCAGATTGTAGGGAGGTAGTCAGATTCCAGTTTGTCCTTGTTCAGGTAACACAGGATCTGCCCACTTAGTAAGTAGTTAGTAAAGTGTTTTGTGTGAAGAGGACTTTGGCAAAGCAGAGTAATGGCGTGAGAGCTTCTCTGACAGTGTCAGCCGTGGTGATGTTACATTCATAAGAGGTGACCCTTAGGGAGCTGGCAGAGAGGGTGTGAACAGTAGATTTTTTGTATCTGTTGTGAAGGAGGATGGTCAGGCTGATCCCAGGTGCTTTTGTGTTGTTTATATGTTGTTTGCAAATCTTTTGAAGAAGTATGTGAATGAAAAGAAGATTACACCACTGATCTAGAGGTGTGGTGCCGCGGCCAGGGCGACTGACTCCGGAATCTGGGGATCACGGTTTGATCGCCGGCGGCAGATTAGCCCAGCACCATGAGACTCTGGGCAATAACTTGCTTAATCTTCCCGACAGCCCCCAGTGCCTAGAGACCCTTACGGGTGATTGTTTGCGCTTTACAAATGTGGATTATTATTATCTAAAGCTGGAAGGATAGACGTTAAGTTACCATCCATAAAATTGTTTTTTGTCCCTCTGGAATAATGACATGCTTTATCACTGACTTTGAAGCCAATCTGAAATTGTACTGAGAGGACAGTCTTTGGTGTACAAGGGGTCACTCACTGGACGTATTGGTCAAGGTGAAAAAGGTGATCGCTCTGACGACAATATAGGGACACAGAGCGGTATGTTTCTGTCTGTCTATAGAAGAAACATTACAGGCTAATGCATTCAGAGGTTATTGTATTATTTTTTGCTATAAAATGTTCTCCAATACACTACTAAAGTGGCACACTTTGGAGAAAGTTAAACTCTTTAATGTTGTGTCTTCTTTCTAGTATGTTAATTGCAGAATTTATTGAACAACATCCTATTGACTGTTGCAAGATTGAAAAAGAACTTGCATCATTACCACAGATGGAATTACTATTGGTGGTATTACTCTCACACGCTGCCACTAGGAAATGTGATGGTTCCACCATAGTGATTCTAGCAATAGCAAATTCATCACTTACGTGACTTATTAGAGATGTCAGAATAGTATAAACTACACAGTACTGACCATCCCTAAACCAGGTCCATAGTGCCAACACTGGTGGCCAAATAAGACGTATTTGCTTATTGTGAAATACAAATTTCTACCAGAACTGCTGCACACTGTAATAGGGTGGCCCATTACGCCACAGCTGCAGAAGCATTTTTTTTACAGGATCGTCCCGTGCAGGTAAGAGCAGCGGGGCGGTGGCGCGTGGTACAGCGGAGTCGACAGACAATGACGAGGGAAAAAAACAAAAACACTTACCTTGCACTCGCTGATTTGCCGACTCAGTGATGCGGCAAGCGCAAGGCAAGTGGTCTTCTTTCTTTTTTTCTCTCGTTGTCGTCTGTCGACTCTCCCCCCCTGCCCCTCCCCACCGCTCTTATCTGCATGAGCTGCTCTTGTGTTTTTTACCAATAGTGCAGCAGGTACAGTGGCATCAGGTCCCAGGGGTGAAAGGGACCTTCTGTATCCCTAAAGTGAGCATGGAGTCCCATTACGTTGTCTGCATTAGAGCCCATGGCATCCTTGTATGACACTGAGGAGCAGATCGGTTTTCATTGGTGGATGTGACTGCAATGAATAGAACAATACATTTTTTAAATAATATAATTCATTTGCCAATTATTACCGGTTGTACCTGGGTCCTCCCCATTTCTTTTTGATGTCTTGTGTTTTGGATCTCCACTGTGGGTAAGTCTCACTACCTTCGGCTCTGGCTCTCCATGGAAGACCTGGTACTCATAGAACGTTCAGATAGAGAGCATTATGCCTTACATCTTACTCTCAGGGGCTATTTTGAATAAGTATCTTACGTTCCTCCTCCAATTCAGTCAAAGAATATTAGTCTGTCAAACAATAATCATATGTTAAAATGGTGCCAAATAGTATGTTGCCTGGATGCAATTTCTCTAATCCAAGATAAAGCTGTGAAGACGTTTATTACCCTCTCAAAATGCAAGACAAGGAAGCTTTGCACCCAAAATAGTATAATAGCTAATCACGAGGACCTGCTTCCTGACCTCAGAGCTTCTATCACTAGGGAAACAAATGAAGACACCAGACCAATTGGGAAGAAAAACTGGTATAATAAGGAATGTAGGGAGACTACATTCTCACTTCTTAATTGAATAAGAAGCAAGGCCCAGTCTGATATAAACATACCTAGAAAGAACTATAGGATGGCCCAAGAGAAGGCAAAGATCGAATGGGACGAGGGGAAATGTGGCAAGATCTAACCACAGCTCCCCTTGCAGGTAGACAAAAAGCATTCTGGGCCATTGTTTTCCATGGTCTTTACACATATCATCCAAAGTTGTGTGTTTTTTTTCAGCCTCAGCTTTGGGAGGGCCACTTTCAAAACTTGTACACGAATACCATATGCAATTTACCAAACTCTTGGACTGCTGATGGACAGGAGTCGAATAGTGGGCCTAGCACATTATCAGCTGCATTGAATGGAAACTACGAAGCTATCCTTAATAGCTTAAGTGGGAGGAGGGCTATTGGCCCAGACAGGTTTCCGAGAGACTTGTATGCTGCTGATGTGCAGACATGTGGCCCCTATATTCATATATTAACTAAAAGCATTTTAGAGGAGTCAGAGGTCCCAAAGTCTTGGTGTGGGGCGGAGATCATCCCATCGTTTAATAAAGGGTACAGGATGACCCTCGTAATTATAGACCAATAAGTGTTATAGACAGTTTACAAATGATTTTTTTTATGTTTGCTGCAAATACTAAACCAACTATTGATTGACATAGTTAGATGAAAATAAGGGTTTATCCGTACTGCAAACGGGTTTTAGGGTTCGATCAGTATCATTGACCAGATTTTTACATTTTGTATAATCTACTGAAAAACTCTTGTATTGGACAAAGGGCACTTATATGTTGCCTTTGAAGACCTACAGTCTGCTTTTTGCATTATACTCATAGGTCATAGGTTTTAGAAGGTGCTGAAGCACCTGGGACTTCCTGAAAACATTCTGTGTACTCTAATTCGACTACATAATGATTATCCCCAATTTAGATGGGAACCAATGAGCGAGCTTTCTGACAAGATGAATGCTGCTTAAGGGGTCAGGCAAGGATATGTCCTTACCCCGGCCCTCTTTTAGCTTCTTTTCAATGATGTGGTTTCATTCCTTGATATCCCTGATAGTGATTCTCCAAAAATTGGCCCCTTGAAAATTCCAGTGTTGTTGTTTACTGATGATACACTCTTGATATCTCAGACGCCAGCCAGACTGCAGGTTCTTGTTGACCGTTTCATAGGATTTTGTCAAATACGTGGAATGGAGCTAAATGCCTCAAAGACAAAATACATGACATGTAATCCCTACAGGTTTCACATGGCTACTCTGAGAGCCAGCTCTGAGGGGCCATGTGAGTTAGAGACTTTGATTAATTGGGAATAAGGATAATGAGCAATTTAGCTTGAAAATCACAGATCACTAAGAGTGCATTGAAACTCCAACATGAATTAGCAGGCATTTTAAAAAAAATTAAGAAAACAAGAAATCGTACTGTTAGCCCAGTTATGAAAATTAACAGGATTAAGGTTTTAGGGTCCACACTTTATGGTGTGAAGCTATGGAAGAAGGAGAAAGCAACGAGGGTGACAATAACAGAGAATACATTTTTTAAATCCATTGTTAATCTCCCAGAGAGCGCACCTCTCATCCCACTGTTCATTGACCTGGGCCACCACCCGCTTACCCATGTGCTAAACTGGAGACCCTAACTTTACTGTCATAGATTGTATTATGCGCCAGAGTTAGTTTCATATAGACTTGCTTTGAATGAACTTCAATATCGTAACAACAATCAGGATATTCCCTGCCTTGTGCATATAAGGGAATCTTTATTCCATCTGGGGTTGAGAGGCCTCTGGGATTCACACACAAAGGTAACCCTGCTCTGAATTTTGATCTTGAAAGAAAGATTTTATCATGTACAATGTGAAGAACATTTGAAGAAAGATAAACCTGGATCACTATCAGATACATTTTTGGATCAGAAATGTACTCCATCATTTGCGCCTTCTTTAGATAATATAATGTTGGTGCTATCGAAAACACTTTGGGCCTGATGCAGGTAAATTCAAATTTGCGAGTCCTTAATAAAGATTTTTACCGAATTGCTATTAAGGACTCGCAAAATGGAATGTATGTAGGAATCACAAAAATATTTGCGATTCCTTAATATTCCTTAATTGTGAATCGCCAAAAGGCCCATAGGAATGAATGGGAATTGCGCACACAATTTGCGAGTAACCAAGAGGCAATCGCAAATTGCGTGCGCAATTTCAAGGGTTCCAAAAGGACACCCTGTTCAAGCCCTGAAATGTGCATGTGTGCACATGTGGCACACATACATGCCTTAAGGGCATGTATGTGTGCCACATGGCACTTTGAAAAAAGCCAAAAAGTGCTTTTTTAAAGGAAATCGCAAAATACCACCAACGTGAAGTTGGTGGTAATTTGCAATTCCTTAAGGCAAAATCGCAATTTGCGATGCCTACTAGCATAGCACTTAGGGAATCACAAATTGCGATTCTCTAAATGCTTGCGCAAAATAAGGTATCGCAATTTTTACGATTCCTTATTTTGCGTGAGGGTATTTGCCTACCTACATTGCTCACAGCCAAATTGCGATCGAAAAAGTTGAAATTCTGCGAATTTCAGGGGTTTGCGAAAGCAATTTGGCTTCCTACATCTGGCCCTTTATGCTAAATTCAGATGCGAAATATTACCACTAATGGTGTTTTAGATGAAATGGGGTATGCTAAAACTGAAAGTGGTTACTGTCCAGTATGTGGAACGCACCTGGAACGGTTCAGAGCGTCATTTTTTTTGTGATGCTTACAATGCTCCTCAGAAAAAGGGCATTTTACCAATCTGCCGACAGCTATGGGTCAGGCAACACCTAGAGGCCCTAAGAATTCTTAGCTCATATACTGACAAAGACATAGTCATAGACTTAACTGTACGACTTTCGGTATTCACAAAGGGCATTTACGTGTAGTAAATGCCCTTTGCGAATACCGAAAGTCGTAAAGTTAGACTTTCGTCTAACCTTACCTTTGTGAACCCGGCACCTAGTCTAAAGAGTGGCAAAATTACTGACATCATCGAAGATGCTTCGCAAAAGAATCTGCACACAACAAATTGATTTACGTGTATGATGAAATGTGATTAAATGTATCTTATTCTTTGTGCAGTAAGGTTTGAACAGCTTGCTTTTATCCTATGTATTCTCTTTTGCTCATAAACAATGAATGATGACGAATAAGGAAAAATGCGGCTTGTCAATCCCTTCTCATCTATGAATTTTGAAACAAAAAAACCAGGGCAAAACAGTAGACGAGATCTGACATATTCCGTTCCCAAATGGGTTATGCGAAGCTGCCCATACTAGTAGTGACGAAGGGCATTTGAACGACTCGTAAATACGCCTCTGTGAGGCTGCCAGATGCCAATAGCACCTATAGCAGGGTGCAAATTGCAATGGCTGCCTTGGTGTCGTTATCCCTCTTACTGCATGCAGCCCGAGGAAGAAGGGGGATGCGGCCTTAGGGCCAGAGATGCTGGTGTTGGCACTGAACGAAGGTTCTAGCGCCCGCTTCATATCTTCAGATTTCTGGGCAAATCAATTTCCCGTTGTCTAAGACAAACTCTGACCTTGGGTGGTGCTCATGGAAGGCGCTCTAATGCCCGTGGGACAAGCGCACGCTCTATAAATCTTAAAAAACATAAACTACGACTGGCCCACAGGCTGCTCATCCCGACGCCCACCATGATTTATCGAGGGATTTTCCCGCCTCCGCAGCATGTTTCTCTTTTAAGCCTGCATACTTGCGCTGTTTTTCTTTCTCTCCCTGCCCGCCTTTTTGCAGGAAAATGTTTTTCTCACTCCCAGAGCGAGCAGCTTAAGCAAGGCCTGCCCTTCATTTTGTTTCCTCTGCGTTTTGATATACCTGCGCGCCGTAGGTTTGTTTACGTTGCCTGTTTGTTCATAATAAGGTTTAATTGTGTCTAAATGCTTCCCCAGCTGTGCGCGTTTTTCCCGAGAATGCGAGAGGCTGTTTGTTGCTGGCTGCTCAGTTGTGATACGGCCTTCTGGATGCGCGGTCCTCCGAGGCCCGAGATAACGTGTTGGAGGATATCAGAGTGCGAGAGATTGTGGAAGCGCACAGCAGCCTGCGATGAAAGGCAGGGAGGCGCGCGCCGCTGTACAGGAAGAGAGAGAGGGGCACGAGCTAGCTGCCGACTGTCTGAGACTACCTGCAAACTAGTCCTCAGAAAACCATCTTAATTCCCAAATGACCTACTTTCGAAAGGCCGCTTGACCACCAGAAAGAAGAACAATAATGAGGGACATCTTTGCTGCACTCAGGGCCACTGTAATTATACTATCGTGCTGCGTTTTTCGCATAATTATGTTTTTTTTTGCCACATTTGCCACCTAATCCGTCATCTGCTGCAGAATCTGCAGGCTTTAACAGGAAAGAAAATGTTGTTCCTAGCTCAAACGGTTCAAAAGTACTAAAACGCAGCTGCACGCTGCGGCGCAGTGACAGGCCCTTTGCAAATGTTGACTGGTCTCCTTTCTGTTACTTATTGCTAAACCTGAGTGTTAAACCGCTAATAATGAGGTGCATTTTATACCCAGACGGTGTTTTCAACTGTAAAAATGACAAAATAATGAGGTAATACTATCACAAAATGTGCCACTTTACGCTGATTTTGCCTTTTCCTGCTACATAATTCAGTCAACCCTGCTGCATAGTTTGGCCTGCCGCATAGTTTGGCCCTCCCCATTTGCATAATTCCAGTGGCCCTGATGCTAATGGCAGCCTAGTCTCCCTGAGAGTGTAGAAGTATCCGCAGTGTAATCTGTTATCAAAGAGGGTGGGGGGTTTTGAGGATTATTTGGAGGGTCTGCCTCACCTAAATTTGACACCTATTCCCACCCGGGACATGAGTGACAAACAAAAACAATACTGATGGCCTATTACAGAGTGGCCAGTGCAGTCTGTGCAGGTAACAGTGGTGGGGCCGGGTAAGGGGGGATTTTGAGGGACGATGCTGAGGGAAAATTATTTATTTATTTAATTTTCCCTCAGCATCGTCCTTTGAAATCCCCCCTTACCCGGCCCCACTGTTGTTACCTGCACGGACCACGGCTGAGAGTGGCTCAATGCCCCTCTTCTTTTTCTTTTACTGAAACCACAGCACTGTTTTCAGCATAATCAGTTGTCTCTGTTCCTCATGGGCATAATAAATGTACCACATGATCAGAGTCTGGCACCCGCCTACATCCACGCCTCTTAAGATCAACTTAGGCCCCCAAGGAGTTCCCCCTTGCAGTTTGAAGACCACAGCCCTAATGATCAAAAAGGTTCCTGCCGTGGGTTTCCAAGATCTCTGAGACGTACATTATTTCCATCCTCACAAGATTTCTGGAGGAGAACAACCTTCTGGACCCCTTCCAGAATGGTTTTTGTCCGGGCCACAGCACAGAGTCTGCTCTCCTAGCTGTCACCGAGCATCTCAGGCTAGCTCTAGATGAGGGCTGCACTTCGGCTCTGATTTTCTTTGATTTCAGTGCCGTATTTGATACGGTCTCCCACCAGATCCTGTTGTAACGGTTGGAGGAGACAGGTATTGTGGGCTCTGCCCTGGATTGGTTTGCCTCTTTTCTCTCTGATCGGACCTTCCAGGTAATAGCCCCCCCTTTCGCCTCCTTGATCCATTCTAATAATCAAGGGGTGCCTCAGGGCTCAGCTTTGAGCCACACGCTTTTTAACCTCTATGTTCAACCGTTAGCAGCCCTGGCCAAGTGCAGAGGGCTCACAGTTATATCTTACGCAGATGACACTCAGATGGTAGTCGCACTCTTGGATGATTCCGTGCGGGAGGCCCCCAAGTTACGGGGCGATCTCGCGGCTATCGTTGAGTGGATGACTGCCAACTGTCTCCAACTTAACTCCAGTAAGTCTGAGGTTCTGCTGGGAGGGAGAGACCCTGAGCTGTGGAGCGAATGCTGGTGGCCTGCCACATTGGGCTATGCACCCGCCCTCAAGCAGGTGGTAAAAACCTAGGTGTCTGGGTCAACTCAGCCCTTATCTTTCAGTCTCAAACTAAGAAAGTAGCAAGGACCTGTTTCGGCATACTGCGGGGGCTCAAACCGCTGCTGGGGTTTTTCGATCCTTCCATCAGGCAGATGATTATTCAGGCCTCCATCTTGTTGAGACTTGACTATGCTAATGTACTCTATTTGGGGGCGAACAAGACTGAAGTCCTGAGACTGCAGAGAGTCCAAAACGCTTCTGCCAGAACTCTTCTTGGCCTCCCTAGAACCTGCTCCACCACCAGTGCTATCCACTGGCTACACTGGTTGCCTGTGGCCAAACGTGTAGAGTTTAAGTCCCTCTGCATTGCTTTTAAAATTCTGAATTTCCCCTCTCCTGGAATTCTGGCCAACTTGCTCTCCGCCTATTCACCCTCTTGTCAACTCCGTTCAATGGGACAACATCTGGCGGTGGTTCCCTGGGTGAGAAGGGTACGGGCGGATTGGCGTTCCTTCCATACATTGGCCGCCAAATTTTGGAACACCCTGCCAATCTTCATCCGCAATCTGAATAATAATCTGGCATTTCGCAAGGCAATCAAAACGCACCTCTTCCCTCCGCTATAGAATCTGTCTCCTGTCAGCAGCCCTCCAATCCACTGCTATCAGCGCCGGGACGCTCCTATGCTGGGGAAGCTGTGCGCTCCTTAAAACCATATAACATAACATAACAGTCATGTCGATACCTTCATACTGACTGGCCACTGGAACATGACTGAGACCAGCTGGCCTGGAAAACCAGACCTGAGTGCCCTGGCTCATCATAAGTGTATGAGTGCTGCCAGTCAGACTTCTTTCAACAGCTTTGAGAGGGGTGCGAATAAATATATCATAACCATAGACTTAATTTCCACTGCTGCACCAGGTGAAGTGGTACCGGGTCCGGGTAATGTAGATGGCTTACTGCCCCCCAGTTCCGACTGTTGTTACATAGCAACCTGAAGTTAGAGAGTCACATTTTCCTTGCTTGCATTAGTGCCCGTGGCACTGTTGCAACACCACTAGTTGTAAGACTCAGAGGGAGCATAGTCACTTCTGCGTTTTAGGATGGTGAGCCACACAAAAGTCAGATGCTAGCATTGGCACAGTCAATAGGTCTCTTATTTAAATGGCATTATTCTACGTTTTCCCTTTGCAGGGCGTATTGCACAGCATCCACAAAAAGAAAAAATGCTCATTGCCAATGTTGAACAGCCAAGAGGTGGCCCCAATAAGAGGACGTATGCACGCACGATTCCTAATGCAAGGGTTACTTTGACTTTTGGCCTCACCATATTTTTATTTTGTCCTCCTTGAAGCAGTAAATTAAAAAAAAAATGTTTTAAAAAGGAATACAATATACACCTAAAACAAGTCAGACCTACTGACTTTTCCAAAGCTTGTTAGCACTTATGTTTATTCAGTATCAGAGAACTGAGTTACAAAAGTCTTGTTGAGAACAATTTGAATTCCTAATCTTTTAATTCTAAAAATATGAAATTGTAAATTAAACATTAGAGCATTCTGCGGAAGAGGGGTGTCCTGGGTGTTACAGTCACTTCCGTTTTCCCCTTCACATCACTCTCGTATGCAATCTCAACCTCTGTATTAGTTACTTATGCCCATTCTCTCCCCAAGTCTTTCTTTCTTAGTGCCCACTTCACCTCCTCCCTCTTCTTCACAGTCTTTTCACTTTGGCTTCTGCTTGTACTGCCTTTTGTCTCTTTCACCATCCACACTCAGACACCTCTTACCGCTTGTAAACATTGCATTTTGTTTTCTTTGGCACTGTCAATATTTTTACAACTGTCTACCTCCTCCTCATACCTTTCCTTAAAATCATTAATGCCATTGGCAATATGTGATAATCACTCTGTGTGCTCTACAGAGGAGCCAACGATAGAATAACCAGGTAGTCTGAACACCTTCAGAACCCAGTGACAGGGTCTTTGAGAAACTCACACTGCCTTCAGCCTCAGTTCAAGGGCTCTAGTGCACCGTCAGAAAAACCCACCCACATCCTGAATTCACAAGATACTTAGGGCCTCATTTATGAAACGTGACGCATTGCTGCGTGAAAACAGCGATGCGTCACTTTTCCTTGCAGCTTCCTTGCGGCATGGTAGATGCGTCATATTTACAATATGACGCATCATGTCGCAAGGAGTTACAGATACATCAGTATTTCTGACGTATCTGTAGGCACAAAAATGACGCATTGCTGGAGTGTGTCACAAAAGTGACACAACTTCAGCAATGGGTCATTACACATGGGCATGTCCCATGTGAAATGTGCCTGCGTCAGTCTTACGCCTGCCATGAGGCAGACGTAAGATATTGACACATTTGCATCCTAGAAGTGGCGCAGTGAAACCTTAGAGATTTCACTGCGTCACTTCTACAACCCTTTCTTGAGTCAGAACGCCCACCCTCCATACATTATACCTGGTGCAGGTATAATGTGAGGCAGGGGTTTACAAAGTGACGCATCTACCTACATGCGTTACTTTGTAAATATGACGCAACATGGTGCATTTTTTTACGCCGCTGGTGCATCACAAAAAGTGACGCAACGGTGGCGCAAAAGTGACGCACGGGCTCATAAATAAGCCCATTAGGGGCCTAGTCACTAACTACATTTTGTAGTACGTTTAGTAGTACTACTAAACAACTGCAAAATGCCATTCACTAATCTACACGAGGAGCTATAAGCCTCCTCCTCTCCTGTCTTTTATGTGCAGAGATTTCCAGGCTGAATGCGAACATCTCCACACACATAGGTTTATGTTTTAGTAATAAATGTGGGAGGGAACAGGAGAATTTACTAGAAATGGCAACATTTATAACTAAATGGATGAGTAAGTAGTAATCAAAGCCCAATGTTAAATTAAATTAACTTTTTTTAGCTTTTAAATATATATGTACATTTAATGTAATGTTAAAATATGTATGTATATAAGTAAAAAACATTGATTAGTTTATTATAAAATACGGTAATTACCATTTTTAAATGTAAAAATTAATGCAACTTACATTTTTTAAAGTAGATAAATTAAGTTTAATTAATTATATACTTATCTTTTAATATTTCACTGCATAATAAATAAATAGATATTTTTTACTTTGAGTGGGAATTTTATTAAATGAAATTATTAACAAAAGATTTTAATGTAATTTAGTATATTCTAAAAAAAATGAAACATTTATTTCAAAATCAGGTTAATATACCAGAGATTTTTAAAAATGTTTACCACATTTAAAAATAAATATTTGAAATTAATTTACATTCATATTTAATGGAAAATATTTTTATTGGTTTTACCTTTCAAACATTTTCCTATGCTTTACCATTGGTAGACCCATCACGCTAAAGCCCCAGTCTATCAAGCTTTGAAAATACCTATCCGGTAATTTATTCCAGCTGGTTTTAAAATTAATGCTGCTTCAGTCCATCTATAGGCTCTGCTTTCCTTTAGAAGAATCGCAGTACATAGATTTTTGACAGAGCTAAGAAAGAGACATCCCGAAATTGAAAAGTGTGTGGGGGGGCATTTCAAAGAGGAAGAATGCACTTCTTAGTTTGGGGAGAATGGGGACAGGCAGAGGGCTCTCATGCCTGTCAGCACCCTACCCTAATTCGCGAACCAAAGGAATACATTATTTCATAATGCAACGCAATTAAAGAAAGACGATGCAGCAATGGCCCCTCCTTAGAGAGTTCTATTTGAGGGGCATACTAAACCCTGTGAGTAGTAGGGGGACTTGCAGGAATCTGGGGGCCCAATGCAGAATTGGCCAGATAGGCCAAAAAGTACAATATCACTGGGACCCATGAGGGGGGTTTGTTGGGCGACTCCCTTACGAAGAAGGAGAGGAGCACTAAGAGGACTGGAGTTCGCCACGGAGTGACAGAAAGTGGGTGTTTTGGTGCAAGATGGAATGTGTGAGGAAAGAATGGTGGACAGCAGGGAGGCATTGGGAGCAGCTGAAAATGAGTGTGTGTTTTTACTCAAAAGTTAACAGCAGTAAGAACCCAGGGAAAAGCTGTGTGGCATGGTGCCAGAATGGTTCTAGGAACAGGAGAAGACCAGATTGAGAGCTCAGAATAGTGAAGCAGGTGAACTTGAGAAGGCATCAGGTAAGGGACACTTGGCCGTGGATTTTGGTAGTGGCAGAGAGTGGGTCGTTGGGAAATGAAATAGGTCCTTGATAAGGGAGAGAGAAGAGCCGAGGAAGAAAAAGGCATGGAGTAGGGTACGGGAAGGAAGTAGACACAGAACAGTGATTAAAAGCCTGCGGAAGGAATGCAGAAATGAGATGAGAGGCCTAACAGGCAAAGGTCCACATGCCAATCACAGTGTGGGCGCATCAAGGGGCAAGCAAACAAGATGGACAAAGGTTTGCTAGGAGACAGAGCTAGTGAGGACTGACAGTCTTCCTGGTCAAGGTGAGTTTATGATGTCTAGAGGATGGCCAGGTAGAAGCATTCAAGGAGAAGCAGCCCCAGGGGCCAAGGTAGCCATTATGTGAATAGAAAGTTGGACTCTTGAGACAGATAACAGGAACAAAGAGATAAGAGGTAGGGGACAGAGGATATACTTTAGATGTAAGAAAGTGGTTGAGAAGGTGCATAATCTTTCATTTTGAGTTTTGTCTGTTCCTTTAAATGTTTTTGGAATTCTCTGTAATTCTAGATTGTTCTTATGTTAGAGATTTTGGATTCTGGACACTTTACATGTAGCCTCTTACCTATGAGCCTCCTATTCCTATATCTCCCAATTAAATAACTTTTCTATAAAATATTCTCTTGGATATCATTGGAATACAACATAATTTTTGGCGACGAGTTGATGGAGATTCTCTTTTACCTTTGGAAGGACACCTGAACGTGTTTTATTGTTTTGAATGGCAATTTTTTAATATTTCATATTTGCCTCTTCGAGTGCGATTTTAAAAAAAATTCTTCGCTACTACCACCCTGGCGACATGTCGAAGTCTGGATTTCTACTTTCTTCGTCTAGATATGGCAAAGCTTAATTCTCAAATGGATTTACTTTGATGACCGTTGGAGTTTGTGCTTCTTCAATTTCTCGAGGGATTCTGTCTTGTGTCCCTTGGAGCCGATGCCTGTGTTCCTCCCTGGAATTTGTCTCCGCTCTGCTCCTTGACGGCATTTGTCATCACACGTTCTTCCAGCGCGCCACGCAAGGTCACGTTGCGTACGGAGGCCATTTTGGAAATTGGTCTCCTAGCAACATCACGCTGAAGGAAACGTGGACACGAAGGAGTAACACTTTTCGAAACGGATTAATCCTTCTGCTTGAAATCCATCGGCGGTATTTATTTTATTCATATTCAACTTGTTAAGAAACAGTTTATCGACCATCCAGCACATTGAATTCGCCCTTTTACATGGTGACTTTTGTACATGATACTTCATCTACCTAATCACAGTCATTTCTGCTCATCTGGATATTAATGCACACGGTCATGTGCACACCTTTTAACAATTTGCACACAGTGATGTGCACACTGAGTAATTTGTTTTATTTTATATTTTTGAATTAATTAACGTTATTTTACTCACTCCCATTATTTATTTTCTTTGCTTTTATTTTCTTATATTCAAAATGCAGATTGACCCTCCCACAAAATTCCTTCAAGTAAAAGAGGACCCTCCTATCCCCTGGTCCAGGTGGAAGGAGGAATTCCTTACCTCAAAGCTATAGATGGTGACAGACTCTCTGCTGAGAGAAAAATATATATATTTTTGCATTGCTTGGGATCAGAAGGGCAACTTGTATATAGGACTCTTCCAGAAACTGATGGGGGTGGAGACAGAAATGTCTTTGAGGAGGCTTTACATAGAATAGAAGTTAGATTTAAGCCTACTTTTAGCATTGCGTTAAACAGGTATACATTTTATACTAGGGCACAACAAGAAAATGAAACTTTTGATGATTTCCTCACGGGGTTCCATGGATTAACTTTGCATTGTAATTTTGGGCCCATGACCGATGAGATGATCCGTGATCAAATCATTATACATATTAAAAGTAAAAAAAAACAAGAACATTTATGGATTATGGGAGATCCTGATCTAAATGAAGTCATTAAAACTTCTAAGGCACTAGAACAATCCGATAAATGGATTAAATGTTTACATAAAGATGATAAAGGAACAAGTGATGAAGTTTGTGCAGTAAAAACAGATCCACAACGTGTTAGCTCAGGTACTGCATCAACACGTGATAGTGTTGAATCTTATCAGAAGAGTCAATTTGGTCAGACGTTTGTCAGAAGACCTGAAAGTGGTTTTCGTTGTTTTAGATGTGGAAGCCAAAATCATGGTGCCTCCTTTCCCAAATGTCCTGCCCTTAATAGGGAATGCAAGAAGTGTGGAAGACGTGAACGTTTTGCTTCGGTCTGTAGGGATTCTAGAAGCCGTGAGAATGGAAATGTTAAAGGTAAAGTCTCCAATGTCAATATAGAAACTAGTGAAAATAAAAGTGAAGGATATGTTGGGGGAATGTAGTTATCCATAGGAGATGGAAATGTAGATACAGATGGAAATGACCTGAGGCCTCCAAAATGTGTAGTGCATATGCAGAATGTGGAATTGGAGCTTATGGCGGACTCTGATTCCCCTTGGACCATTGTCACCAGAGAAATGTTTTTAGATCGTTTTAAATGAAAGTTTTCATTTGAGGATCTTAAAAAATCAGATATTTTAGCTAGAGCCTTTGATGGATCTGTTATCGAGATGGATGGTTTTGTTGAAGCGGTAATAGAGTTCAAAGGGCGCACATCCTTTATTAAAATGTATGTTGCCGTGAAAGGGGTGAATGTGTTAGGGTGGAGGGATCAATGGTCTCTTGGCATTATGCTCAATCCCAGAAGTCGTGATCCTGTTCTGATAGTGTCTCAAGTGAGTGAAAGTGTAGATTTTAGAAATGAAATTGACACCATTGTTAATCTTTTTCCTAATGTGTTCTCTGATAAATTAGGGAAACTCAACAAATTCTCACACAAGATTAGACTTAAAGAAGGAGCATCTCCAGTTAAACAAAAACGTAGGACTGTACCAATAGATGTGAGAGAAGATCTAAAGAAACTTTTGCAAGGGCTCATTGATGATGATATAATAGAGGAAGTGGAATCCTCTGAATGGGTTTCTCCCATTGTTCTTGCCAGAAAATCAGATAAAAGTTTTAGGTTATGTGTAGATTTGAGAGCGCTAAATGCTAACCTGATAGTGGACTGCCACCCTTTACCCAATATAAATGAAGTAGTTTCCATGCTTGAGGGGGCTAAGATATTTTCCACATTTGACTTGCGGTCAGCTTATCATCAGATTGTTCTCAGAGTTGTACCGCTTTTCTAACACCCCAAGGTTTATTTCAATATAAAAGAATGCCATTTGGTTTGGCCTCTGCGGCATCTGTTTTTCAGAGAGCTATGTACCATATTTTTAAAGATGTGGAAAGTTTTGTGGGATGCTTTCAGGATGATATTCTTGTGTTCTCCTCTAACTTGCAAAAACATACTGAGCACATAAAGGAAGTTTGTAAACGCTTAGAGCAGAATGGGTTAACTTTAAAACAAGAGAAATTCCCCACCATCCTGCAGCGGAGTCTAGCAGGAGCAGGGCCACAGAAACAAGTTTCTGCAGGATGCCTTAGCAGGAAACGAGCCATCCTTTTTACAACCAGCAGGATTCCTGGACAGTTCATCAGTGAAATGGCGCGTTATCAGGTATTGCTGTACCTTTCTACTTTCGTTTCAAAATACTAACTTTTCTGAAAGGATTTTTGCTTAAGGCTGTTTCTGGTTTGGCAATGATGCTATTTTTGAAAATCAACAGTAAGCATTTGTTAATTTTCTTGACCTAAACTGGGAATATAACAGAGATAGTTCATTTATTCTGCAAAAAGTATTCGGCTTTAGCCATAAGCTTTTTAAAGGTCGGTTTAACACCTAATTTACTTTTCCAATTCCTTACTGACTCCCTAAATTGATTGTGAAAAGTAAATTTTCTAATTTTCCATCCTCACCTCAGCAGCTCAATTCACCAAGGAGTCTACCTAAAACGTCTTTGCGCCTTTTTTGTTCGACAGGATTGGTGAAAATTCAAGTTAAAAGCTTTGCATTTGAGGACAGATATGGGGGAGATTCCCCTATACAGAAGAAGGGAATGTGCCCTCCATCTACCATAAGTATAATTTGAAGCACGGAAAAACCTGCCCATTCCTAGTTAATCTATAACCCGTACAGGAGGCACAGTACATCCCTTTGAGCTATTTGGTTCTGACAAGGAAATGGAGAGGCTCATGCTGAGACCATGGTTTAAAGATGTTTCTATTTGGGAGGTCAGGATGAGAGGATTTCTATCAGTTGAAATTCAATGAAATTCATATGTCCAATTCACTTGTCTTTTCTTCCAAAACAAAGCCATGGGCTCACAAAGTCAATTGTGTCATGTGTTTGTGAAATACATGTCAATAGAAGCTATCCTCGATAGCACTACCCCGGACGTAGTATTCTTTACCGAAACCTGGACCAATACCACTTCGGGACCGGACATCGCCATTGCCATTCCCCAAGGATACAAGATCTCCAGGAAGGGCCGCCCCACCCGCCCGGGAGGAGGAATCGCCATCGTCCACAAATCCACCCTCCGCCTGAGCACACTCCCCGATGAGCCCACAGACC
Organism: Triturus cristatus; assembly: GCF_964204655.1. Lineage (NCBI taxonomy): Eukaryota > Metazoa > Chordata > Amphibia > Caudata > Salamandridae > Triturus > Triturus cristatus. The sequence continues at coordinate 851,011,974 of NC_140590.1, forward strand.
TGATGGAACACCTTCACTTCAAGGTACTGGCCAGCCCAACCTCCACCCTCCAAGGAACCCTCATCTTCCGACCCCCTGGACCCCGTGGACTTTTTGCCAACTCCATCACGGACATCATCTCGCCCCATGCCATCGCGTCCACCAACTACACCCTACTGGGAGACCTCAACTTCCAGCTCGACAACAACCAACTGGCCCCCAGGACGACATCCCTCCTGGACAACCTCCACAACATTGGACTCTGCCAGATCACGACCGAACCCCACCCACTCAGCAGGACACACTCGACCCCTTCTTCACAACAGAAAACTCCATCACCTTCAGCCACACCACCGAACTCCCATGGACTGACCATCGATGCGTCCACTTCACCTTTAGAACACCCACATCCACAGACACCAGCGCCTGCTCCCACGAAGAAACTGGACCAGAATCACTGATGACCAGCTAACGTCATCACTCAGCAACTCCACCCCAACCATCGCGGAAAACGACGACGCCAACACCGCAGCCCGAACCATGCACACATGGATCTCCGACAGCGCCAACACTATAGCCCCCCTCAAGAAAAACAACAACACCCATGTCAAGAAAGCTAGATGGTTCACCACCGAACTTCGTGAGTCCAGACGCACTTGCGCCGCCTCGAAACAGCCTGGGGGAACATCAAATCCACAGAAGCCCACAACAACTTCAGAGCTGCCACCAACGCCCACCACCAACTCATCAGAAAAACGAGGAAAAAGCGATTGAAGACAGAATCTCCACACAACAGCAAAGAACTCTTCAACATCATCAATGAGTTTGCCCTACCCACCAGCGAGTCCACCGACATCCCTTCCTCACAAGACCTCTGCGACAAACTCAGCACCTTTTTCCACCACAAAATCAAGAGCAGCTATGACAACTTCGACGAAGACAACCAACTCACTGAACCCTCACCAACCACCCCCGACACCCTGAAGCCAGCGATCGACAACTGGACAGCCCTCACCACCGAAGACACACTGAAGACGATGAAGTCAATCCACTCCGGGGCCCCCACGGACCCCTGCCCCCACCAAATTTTCAACAGAGCCGATGACACCATAGCACCCATGCTCTGCCACACCATCAACCACTCCCTGGGAACCGCCTTGTTCCCTGACGACTGGAAACACGATGAGATCAACCCCCTCGTGAAGAAATGCTCGGCGGACCCCACTGACCTCAACAACTACAGACCCATCTCCCTGATCCCGTTCCCAGCTAAAGTCTTTGAGAAAGCCATCAACAGCCAACTCGCCACATTCATCAAAAAGCACAACATCCTCGACTCCTCCCAATCCGGCTTCACAAAAAAACACATTACGGAAACCGCCCTCCTCGCCGCAACAGACGACATCTATACCTTACTGGACAAAGGAGAAACAGCAGCCCTCATCCTCCTCAACCTCTCAGCGGCATTCGACACAGTCTCTCACCACACCCTAATTCGCAGACTCCACAACGCAGGGATCCAAGACAAGGCCCTCGACTGGATCCGCTCCTTTCTCTCCGGCAGAATGCAGCAGGTCAGACTCCCCCCTTTCCTCTCGGACCCTACACCTACCACCTGCGGTTGCCCCAGGGGTCCTCCCTCAGCCCTACGACCTTCAACGTCTACATGGCTCCGCTCGCCCCCATTGTCAGAACCTATGGACTCAACATTGTGTCATACGCAGACGACACCCAACTCATCCTCTCCCTATCCAACAAACCCAACACCGCCAGACACAACTTTCGAGAAGGCATGGACGCCGTCGCCAAATGGATGAAAAACAGCTGCCTACAACTAAACACCAACAAAACGGAAGTACTCATCATGGGCCCAAACCCACCCCCACGGACCACGCACACAACCTGTGAATCATCCTGGACTCAGAGCTCAAAATAAACCGCCAGATCAACTCCGTCTCATCCTCCTGCTTCCACACCCTCCGCCTCCTACGTAAGACCTTCAAATGGATCCCCCTCAAACACAGAAATACGATCAATCACGCCCTGGTCAACAGCAGGCTCGACTACGGCAACGTACTCTATGCCGGAATAAACAAAAACCTCACCCGCAAGCTACTGAACATCCAAAGCGCCGCTGCAAGACTGGTCCTCAACCTGCCAAGACACTGCCACATCTCCCAGCACATGCGCACACTCCACTGGCTCCCCATCGAAGCTAGAGTCACCTTCAAGATGCTAACCCACACTCACAAGGCCCTCCACGACACCGAACCAGCATACCTGAATAGCCAATTCAAATTCCACGCACAGCCCAGCTCTCCTACGCCATGGACCCCCACACCAGAAAGACCAGATCGGGAGGCCGCTCCTCCTTCCCCACGGCCAGAGCCTGGAACGACCTTCCGCTCCACCTCAGACAGATAACATCGCTCCCCATCTTCGCAAGAAACCTCAAAACCTGGCTCTTCACCAGACCCCCTCCTTGATGGACTGGAACCTGCGAACCCCCCCCCCCCCACACACACACAACCCAGCGCCTTGAGACCCTTACGGGTGAGTAGTCACACTTAACAAACACCTGATTTGATTTGATTTGACAAACATTGCATGGCAGAGGATGCATTGCAATGTAAAGCTAGATCAAGGGTGCCAAATACAGGGTCACCCACCTAGAACATGGAGACAATGTTCTGGAATACAAATAAAGGTTAATACATTTGGTTTCTGTTTAAACTGGGGGTCTCTAGTTAGCTGAGGTAGGTACCTTAGTCCAACTAGGGACACTTGCTTCTAGTCAGGGTAAGGAAGGACACACCCTTAGATAACCCCTGCTCACCCCCTGGTAGCTTGGCACGAGCAGCCAGGCTTATCTCCAAGGCAATGTGTAAAGTATTTGCAACCACACTCCCAGTAACACAGTGATAACACCACAAATGGACATCACACTGGTTTCATAAAAATAGTGGTATCCTTATCAAAAGAAGTACGATGAGACCAAACGATAGAAAAGCAACATATATGAGTATTCGTAATAATTCCCCTGGCCGGTTATTAGGCCAGCAATCCCTTGTAGGTTCTTGCGATATTAATGAGCAATTCACGATCTCTAATGCAGTCCTAATGCAATGCTATGCAGTTCGTAATGCAGTTTGTAATGTAGTAATAAAACAGTCCTTAATGCAAGACTCAGGTTTGTAATGCAATAATAATGCGATTTGTAATGCAAGAATCAGGCAGTTCGTAATGCAATAATAATGTGATTCGTAATGCAAGAATCAGGCAGTTATTAATGCAATAATAATGCGTTTCGTAATGCAGAAATCAGGCAGTTCGTAATGTAAGTATAATGCAGTACGCCAATCTGCACGGTCAACTCAGTCACTAGGCCCCAACACCAGAGACAACGGTCATACGCTTAAAGGGCGGTCCCGGTACTGTTGGCAGGTACAGGCCGCTCAGGGACTCAGCGCGTCTAATGCGGTTCAGCGGGAGAGAGCTCGGAGCACTCCTCTACTCCTCCTGCACGCCTCCCTAGGCCAAACACGCTTGCGTCTCCCTACCGGAATCCATGCCTCACCTGGGGGGTTCGCTGCCTCACTCTCTCTCTCTCCCCGCTCGTCGGACGTCCTGCTGGGCGATCACATTGCGGCTCTGTTGCTAGGCAATGCTGTAGCCAGACGGGTTACGGCACTGCCTTCTCCTTCATTGATGATCTTGGGCAGATTCCTTTTGACGAACAACGATCATGATCACTTTCACCTAGTAGCTTCCTTAGCTTCAAGAAATCCTTTAGCACGTTGCGGCTCGGGCCGGCAGCGGTGATCCTTACTCACAGCCTCAGTTACGATGACGGCTCGGGCCCCAAACAGCAATACAGCAGCGTGGACGATGTTTCATGCTGCGGGGGCAATGCAATCACGGGGCACCTCGTAAACAGTACCACGGACCACATGACAGTCTCAGGCGTGCAAAAAGCATACGCACACAGCGTTGCTGAGACACAGTCCTCAGGTTCAAGTAAGCTGTTAGCACGTTGCGGCTCATGCCGGCTGCTGCGATCTTTACTCACAGCCTCAGTTACGATGAAGGCTCGTGCCACAAACAGCAATGCAGCAGCGTGGACAATGTTTCACGCTGCAGGGGCAATGCGATCACGGGGTACTTCATAAACAGTACCACGGACCACACGGCTGTCTCAGGCGTGCAAAAGCACCACACACCAAGCGTCACTGAGACACGGTTGGAAACCTTTATGTTCCTGAGTTTCCACAACAGGGGACCAGCTCTCCTCGGGCCCTTGGAGACACAATACTTCAGGACACAGCAAACGACGAAGTCCTCACAAGCAGGGGGAGACAGCACACAGCAAAGTCCCTTGTCCTCTCCTTAGTCAAATCAGCAAAATGTAGGCCAGCCCCAGAACACACAGCAAGGGTAGTCCTTCTCTTCAGTCTCTTCAGCTGTTCTTCTTTGGCAGAGGTTCCTCTTGCTCACAAAGTAGGTTCAATCCTTTTTCAGTCTGGATTTCAGTCTTGAGTTCAGGGGTTTCAGCTCTCACATTTATACCCCTAAATGCCTTTGAAGTCTTTGTGTTTAGGGGGCTCTGACCTCGGTCCAAACCAGACCTGGGTGTCTTCCTGCCAGTGCACACCCTCCTCCTTTGATAGTCAGGGTCTGGGGCCCAGACGCTCAGCAGGAGGTGGAGCCATCATTTTGTGGCAGCAACACAGCACTCTTCACATCCAGGGGGCTACTCCTCCCCCCACATCAATTGCAGGCCAGCCTGTTTCTGTCTCACCTTCTCCTTCCTGGGGTACGGACACTTCCGAAACCCTGTCACGTCTAAACCCAGGCAGGCAATATACAACCAGGCAGAGGCACACAGGATGGTTTAAGACGAGAAGCCAGCCACTTCTAAAAACATTGTTTCTAAACACACAATTTAACAACCATCTTCACAAAAAGATGTGTTATTAAATTCTGAGTTCAGGCACACTAAACTCCATCCCTCCAGCTTATGCCTATGGGAAGATATACTGGAAACATGGGACACAGCATTCCCCACTCTGTCCAATGGGTAAGATGGCCTTGCAACAGTGAAAAACGAATTTGGAAGTATTTCACTGTCAGGACATGATACACACCTCAGTACATGTCCTACCTTTCACATACACCGCACCCTTCCCAGGGGAGTACCTTGGGCCTACTATAGGGGTGTCAGATGTGCATAAAAAGGGAAGGTAAGGCCTGGCAAGTGGGTGCACTTGCCAGGACAACCAGGCAGTTAACAAACTGCGCGCAGGCACTGCAGTGTCAGGCCTGAGATCTCTTCCTAGGGCTACTTGTGTGAGTGGCACAATTAGTGCTGCAGGCCCACTAGTAGCATTTGCATTAACGGCCCTGGCACACATAGTGCACTTTACTAGGGACTTCACTAGTAAGACAAACATACCAATTATGGACAACCATTTACCATAACACTTTATACAAGGAGCACTTGCACTTTGACACTGATCAGCAGTGGCAAAGTGCCCAAAGCATCTAAGCCAGCAAAACGAAATCCATCACAGCATCAAAAATAGAGGAGGTAGAGGTAAAAAGTCAGGGTAACCAAGCCAAGAAATGCCAGGGCTAACAGTTTCAAATTGAGTTTATTGTTAAAATGTGTGTTCAGGCACAGGATGGATAACCACGCGCTCCCCACTCTGATGTAAACATATAACTCATTGTAAAAAACAAAGGTAAAAGTGGAGTGATACATGAGGAGGGAGTTAGGATTTTAACTTATGTTAAAAAAAAAACCTTAGAAATTCACTGAAACAGCACTACCATTTAAAAACCAAAATAAACTGAAATTCTCAAGTCTTACTTAACTGACAATATTTTAACTTGCACCATCATAGATTTCAGATGTCATCAGTTATGTAATATACATCGCAGAGGTGCAACTTATACTTAAGTTAATTACATTTAACACGTACATTTTGGTGTTTCTTTTGTTTTTAAACGGAGGTGCTTTTCCAGTGAATTTCAATTTTTTTTGTAATTCAAGTTAAAATCTTGCTACCTCCCCCAAGTATAACTCCACTTTATTCTTTCTCTTTTTCAGTGAATTTCTAAGGAGCAAATCAGCAAGGGCCAGCGATAATTATTGCTCAGCGCGCTTAGCGCAAGAATAATTATCGCCGGCTAACGCTGAATTTTATCGCTGAGATAGCATGCTATCAGCAACGCTTATCTCAACAGCGATAAAATTCCAGGCGCAAGCTGCCAAATGTGCGATTATCACTGGAAATCCAGCGATAATCGCACAACGTTTGGCGATAGCTTGTTGATTGGGCAGGGTAGACTCAGCCATGATATCCACCTTCCATTGGATATCATGGCTAAGTCAGATGAAAAGCAGGCATAAGGAAAGTAGCAATAACCGTGGTTAGCGCTACTTTTCTTATCGCTCTGCAGGTTAGCGTGAGGCTAGATAATAGAAGAAATGTTGGTTAGCGACATTTCTCACGTTCTTTTGGGAAGGAACGCCCACTTTGCTTCTCATTAGAGATGCAAAGCTGAGCGTTATGGGAAAGGGCGCTAAGGCAAGGGTTCACGCGATAGCGTGACCTTGCTGATAAAGCGATAAAATTATCGCCGCTTTTCGGCCGAAAACGTACGCAAAAGCGGCGATAATTTTATAGCGCCGCCTTGATGATATGCCCCTTAGTTTTTTTGTACTGCAAGGTAAAATCTTGCTATCTCCCTCAAGTAAAACTCCACTTTAATCTTTCCCTTTTTCAAAGAATTTCTTTGGCTTTTTTAATGTAAAGTAATATCCTTTTATGACAGATTTGTGGCCATGGTCTCGCCGCACACCGCCTTCCGCCCTGCAGCATGGCGGAGCATAGTCTGCAGGGCCTGACCTGTGGCCAGCCCTTCACCTAGCCACCTGCTGGTAGTGAACTCCCCCATGAGTGGTCAACCAACCGCAGACTCATACTCCACATTATCTTTTTGTGTAAATTTTTTCTCGATCACAGGAGTTCAACAGGCCCACACGGGGGCCATACTGGCACCTGCAGGAGTCCCATGGGACCATGACAAACCCGCATATTTGTTTTTTTAGCCCCACTGCCAAAGTCCATCTAGGACCCTGTTAGAAATGGGATTTCTGGTTGGCTAGGGCTTGCGCCAAAGCCAGGCAGAAACCACACCTCTAGTCAGGGCTGGGGAGTTACACGCCAAAGATAACTCCTGCTCACCCCCTTGGTAGCTTGGCACGAGCAGTCAGGCTTATCCCGGAGACAATGTGTAAAGCATTTGTGCACGCACACAGCAACAACTTTCCAGGCACACTACAAACTGGGATGCCCACGGGTATCCACGTGCTCTATAAATGCATTTTCATTCATTCATGTATGATGATGTAAGAAAAAAAAATCTTGCATGCCATAGCCAAAGAACAGCTCGAGATGAATGAATGCATAATGTTTTTCCTGCCCAGTGACATCTCAGAGGTAACGAGTAAGCAAATGGGCAGATGCCAGGTAAAAAAATGAACCATAAAAAAAAACGCATTAGCTACCAGAAATAAGCACTGACCAGCAATGAGTCACAAAATTACTCGACACTGAGAATTGACTAATACGTATACACAAGACAATCTGAAGGCATGCCCGATTCCAGGGAAAACAATAGAGTACATTTTTGCCAGCACAAAAAGAGGGAACATGTGTTGCATACATCACATGCATGCAGATGCTGTCCCATTATCCATACCATAATACCTATTTTCTATGACTTTATGTAATAGATTCATGACCAGTGTTGGACCGTCTGCAGTAAGGAGGGAAGCGACAACAAGTGAAAGAACAACTACAGTGAACAACTTGCAGCTATTCTCATGTCCTGCAACCTTCCTCCCAACATGCAAAATATTTGTAATTATACAAAAATACTGATTTGGATGAGACAATAATAAATGAAAATTCTGTGCTTACCTGGACATTTTTTAAAGATGGTTTGATTGAAGTGACTATCTAATATGGATTGAACATCGAACCGAGTACTTGCAAAATGCATGAAAAATATTCTAAGTGGCTGCTTTGAAGATGATGGGGCAATGGAATGCAAAAGAAGCTATGATGGCAAAAACACAATCTGGCTAAGGATTCTTTTGGTTGAACGCGTCCAAAAGCAACTGTTGACTCAGCTTGTGATGGGGGTCTTAGATCCTTGTTTGCTTGTGGTAGAGTCACCAAACATGATGGAAGACCATCAGAGTAAACATTTGAAAGCTATTGTACAATGTATATATAATGTATGATTCCTCCTTCTTTTCAGGGTAATAAGGAATCTTTCTGCATTTGCAGCAAGGTTTTGGCAAGAAACTGATAGCTCTATCTTCTTTGACCACCTTTATCCGATAGGATGAATGCGTTTTAAGGACTAAAGTGCCCAAGTGGAAAAGAGTATAAGCGTCACCCCAGGAAAGTGACCACATTTCACTTACCCAAGTGACGCTCAGGGCCGGAGATACGAGGCCCAGTAGTATTGGGCCTGGACAACCATTACAGACCGGGGACTGGAGTGCTGAAGCCGCCGGACCGGAGGTCACCAGTCGGCGTAAATTCTGCAGAACGGCTTGCGTCGCCATACCCTGTGGCGGTGCCTTCCAGCGAAATAACGGCAGCGCAGTGAGACCCCTGCCTCCCCCCCAGTATCATAGGTGGTGGTAAGCGCGCCCTCTGAAGTATACTGGAGGCCGAGGGAACAGCTTGATGGTGTTGGCTCTTTGTTGACTTGCACGCCATAGGGCTGGAGAGTGGCCCGCACACCAACCTAAACAGGTGAAACAACCTCACAATCATAAGACCACATTTGGAGGTATAACACAGGGTGCGTAAAACATACTACATGAATTACATTTCCTAGCACCAAAATCACATTATAAATCTAAACGCATTAGACACTAACATCCTAATAATAAATCACATATAGGCCGGGCGCCCTACAAACCTAACGATCCCCCTGGCCAACTGGCCATCCCAAAGAGGGGCTCAAATGCCCTGTGTCCCAAAAGTCAGGGCGCGCTGCCTAGCAGCGGAATCCAATTGCGCCACTGCGCAAACCTAAACGGTGCAGCAGCGGTTCAACAACGTCGGAGCGGCCCGCTGCCAGACGGGGCCGCTCTGCCTCTCCCAACCCGAACTCCCTCGAGCTTCACTCACCGGCTGGGGCGGAGGCAGGATTCTCCCCTTAGCAGCGGTGGCAGCACTTCTCTCGCAAGTTTTCCCTTTTCTCTGGGGAGACCCGAGCTGCCGTTGGCGGCCTCGGCCGCATTTTCTCTTCACCTGGGCCCCCTCCTGGGACCAGGGACTCTACAGCGGTGCTGGTGGAGGCGGGGTAGGCTCCCCTCCTCTGTTCTTCGCCGGGGCTCTCTTCTGCTTCACAGGAGCCCCGGACTGCGCGCACCTCACTCGGCCGGTCCCTCTCACCATGGGACAAATGCGGAAGTGGAGCCCTCGAAGCTCCAAAGCGAGAGCAGACCCTGCCCACCAGCAAGCAAACGCGACGGGCTGCTGGGTCGCCGTGCGATCGCGGCGGCTGTTTCCCTTTTCTCCTCCTCTTGTGGCCATGCGGGGTGGGCACCCGCTAAGGAAATAACATGGAAGCGGGGTGGGCACCCGTTCTTCCGAAAATAAGCATGCAGGAGGTGGCCAAAACATGGACCAGGAGGGGTAGGCACCCTCTATTTAAAGAAAAGCATGAGCGGGGTGGGCACCAGCGATATTAGCAATGTGCGGGGTGGGCACCCGCCCGCAAACAAAGAAATAAGTGGGGTGGGCACCCGCAGCAGGCACAAGGCAGGGGGATCCCTACGCTGGGGATTGTCTCCCAAAAGGGGCTGCAGCCATGCACTTTCCATCAGCTAGGCAAATCAAAAGATAGCGCTCCCAGGCGCTAGCTGAAACAAAAGTCCAGGAGCAAAGAGAGCAAGTCCCTAGGAAGGAAGGGGCAATGCAGGGCCCAGGGAGGCCAGCCTTCCCCTGGGCCCCAGCAGCAGCACGCCCCCGTAGGATCAGCACACTGAACATTTTTCTGGGGTCACAGCCCCTTCTTTTATACACCATTTCCCTTTGTCTAAAGGTGCAGGGAAGGGGCGAACCAGATGCAACTGGTTCTTGAGCACTTTGTTTTGCTCAGCCCCTCTCCCTATTCACAGGACAGGCCAGGGACATTAGACGCACCACAGGGGGTGGAGCCAGCATTGTGTGGGGAAAGCCCAGCCCTATTCAGGTCCCAGGTGTGCTCCTCCCATCCATCTGGCTGCTGACCTCCCCATTCACCACTGGGTGACTCATCCTGACTCTGGGGATTCCCTAGACCATCACATGACCTCAGCCAGCCAATCGCCAGAGAGTCACTGCACATTTATGCCAGCGTCTAGAAGTGGCACTTCTACACTAGCTACAGTAGCGCCGCACACATCATCGCGCAGTATTCACTCTCACGAGTTCGTACATACCAAACTCGACCCTGCACTCCCCACGCATCAGGAACTACCACGGTCCCTCAGATCCCCCATGCATTCCTATGGGAGGACAGGTCAGTCTCACTAAACCATACACAGAGCGCACGCACTTTCCACTGGGACACAGTTTGAAAGCACCTAGAGGCCTAAATCCACTAATACACCATAGGGAAAAGGCTAGGATAAATGCAAAACTTGAAGTTGGTGGTAATTTGCGACTACTTAAGGCCAAATCGCACTTTCTTTTGTGCTTCTTACATTGCATTTAAGGAATTGTGGAAGTAAGCCTTTTCAGGGGCCCATCAGTGCAAGGTTTCACCCTTCGTTGTCCTTTAGTCCTTTAGACCAACGTGTGCGTAGTGCTGCCTGCTACACCTATTTCGTGGAGCACAAAGCAGGCAGCACTACGTACACTCCGTGGGCGGAGCGGAGCACTCCGCCCCCCCTTATTCTTAACGTTGTGTTTGGTGGGCATACAAGCAGAGATATAAAGGAAACAAATCATTGGCCCACATTATATGCATAAGTAGCATGACAGTAGGATCGCCAATAATATACATAGAATTGTCAACAGTTTCCAGCCCCAGGTAACAAACAATCTCCATTACCAGCCAGTTAGAGTCCATGTTCCTGAATTGGGATTAATTTCAGCGGCTATCTTATGTAATTTAGAGATTACACCAAAAACTGAAGGGGCGTGATCAGGGATATAGACACAACAGCTGCTCCCGATGATGCGACATGCACCACCATGATCAGAAAACATGACATCGAGGACCATTCTATTTTGGAGCGCCACAATCGTCGCAATTTGCAGGTCTTCTGTGATGGTTCCAAGTGCCATAGCTGTCTGATTAGTTACAGCCTCTACAACACGTGTCAAGTGTCTGAATTTCCGACTGTTTAAGGCAGCACCAACAAAGAAGAACAACCCCAAATTAAAGTCAACATATTGCTGCAGTGCAGTGTCAGTTTGATCCACCTCATCATAATTTATTGTCCTCTTAAATCTGTTTTTGCAAACAGTTTATAGTCTTTATGATAGGATGTGGGTGCCAAAAACACATGTGCTAGCAAAAAGGACACATAGCAAGTTCCTGACCAACCAATTGGTAAATGGTAGTATCCTTTATTCCCACATATGAAGTATGTATTGTGTGATGACGTAAAACTGCTGTTATTTACTCCAGTAATATTCAACACTAGAGTACAGTCGCTTTTCCCCACGGGAATACTACCAACATTGTTCACACACAGGTTTGCTCGAGCCCTAGTAACAGCTATAACAAAAGGTCCATTACCCTTGGCAGTTCGAGTGTTTGGGAAAACAAAATGTATGGAGGAATTTCCTCAGCGATACTCCTCCATTTCCCATACAGTTCCTTTGGCCTGTGGATCTCCTTTCTCATCAGGGTAACAGGCTCTGTTTAGTTGAAAGTTCAGCCTTCCTACACCATAGTCAGTGATGTTAGCAACATCCAATAGCATAGTAGCCCATAGCAGCGCAAACCAGGCTCTGCAGGAGCCGTTGTGTGAAAATGGCAGAGGAATAAAAGGCGTTCCTCTTTGCTTCTGATGAGCTGGCATCATTCCACACATCCAACAGTTGGTAATGTCCATAGCATTATGTGTTTGGTGCAACATTTGAATGAACGTGTTGTTGAGATAAGAATGTCTATGCTTCTGCTCATGATAAGGGAGAGTGAAGTAGTTGTACTCAATGGGGACAGGCGTAGTGACAGACAGCACATTTCAAGCAGGAGCTACTCTCTCTACAACCCAGGTTATTATTGCGATCAGAGAAATAATTGAAGTGAGTCCAATAATGAACATTATCTCTCGATCACAAACTCTTAATTTCTTTTCCGCATGTATGTTTATCTCGATGTTGAACAACAAAGCAGATCTTCACACCAAGGTCCTGGGCAGCTCTTGGTTTCTTCACTGAGGTTGAGACGGGTATCGCTATTCAGGTTCCCCCCTTTGCTACTCAGGCTTTCACTAACCCAGGACAGTGACTTAACCAGTATCTTTCAACAACGAAGTTTCCGGGGTCGCAGCTGATATCGAGATGCACCAGAGATCGTATGGTCCGGGAAGACTTCCTCAGGTTCTTCAGGTGACGTAACTTGGCCTCTCTCTGCGTCCAGAATGTCCTGATAGTCCTTCAGCACAGGTTCCACCGAGGTGGACGGTACTTTCTTGCAGTGGGTGGAATGGATCCAGTTTTTCTGATTGGTCACTCGGACTGTAGATCTGGTCACCAAGAGCACCTGCTATGGGCCGCGCCACCAAGGGGCTAGGGAATTGGCTCTCTGGAAGGACTTTGTCATGACAAAATCACCTGACGCAGACCATGGCCCTCACCCTTCGACCAGTCAGGAAGAGCTTCTCAAACCTGTTGATAAATAGAAGACAAACTGTCAGTTAACTGAGACAGGTAGTCACTCATCAATACACAAGGCACATCATGTATAGGACGTGGCTTAGGAATCCCCCAAATATTCATTGGCCTCCCGAAAACCACCTCATACGATGTGAGGCCGTATCGTGTATGTGGCACCGATCTAATGGATAGTAAAGCCAAGGGCAGTGCATCAGGCCATTTCAAATATGTGGAAGCCTGTATTTTAGTCGACTTAAGCTTGAGAGTAGAATTGCATCATTCCACTAACCCTGCTGATTGTGGATGGAAAGCTGCATGGAACTTCTGCTTGATTCCCAATCCTTTCATAAGGTACTCAACAACTTGCCCAATGAAATGGGGTCTGTTTTCACTCCACAAAACTCGACAACGCCAAATCCGGGGAAAAACTCCTTTAGGAGCACCTTTGCTGTAGTAAGAGCTGTATTATCTTTCATAGCGTATGCTCTATCCATTTACTAAAGGCACAAACCACTACTAGAACATATTTCAGGTCATTACAGCATTCTAGCTGGAAATAATCCATTTGCAGAACCTCAAAAGGTGCAGTTGGTTTTGCAAACCCTCCTGTTGGAGTTTGTGTTCCCTTTCCAGGATTATACTGGAGACAAATCAGAAAAGACTGGACTATCTTTTTTGCCGTGCCTGCAATCTCTGGATGATACCAAACTTGCGTAAGCAACTTCAATATGGAGGATGCTCCAACATGTGCCGGCCCATGTGAATCATAGGGTGTAAATAGGCTGTAGGTAGTCTTCACCTGGTCATGTCTTTATTTCTCCAACAGCCCTCATCATCTAATGTTCCCTCCTTGGACCATTGGTCTAGTTCATCAGCAGAGGCAGATCGCTGCATGTCCAGCACTTCTTGCCTGGCATCATGCCAACGTTCAGCCTGTGACTTAACCATATACATGGATGTAGCACTTCGCTGCATGGCAGTTTCACGGGCTGTGTGATCCGCGAAGGCATTGCCCTGTCCTATTTTGTCAGTCACTTTCTTGTGCGTGCTACATTTAACAATTGCTACTTTCTTAGGATATGTCAAGGCAGTAAGGAGATTATGTACTAATTCCCCATGCACTATTTGAGTCCCGTGGGATGTAAGGAAGCCTCTTTCCTTCCAGAGTAGCCCAAAATCATGAGCCACTCCAAAGGCATATCGGCTATCGGTGTAAATGTTAACAGACAGATCTGTGCTAAGCTTACATGCTCTTGTCAGTGCTATTAACTCAGCTACCTGAGCTGACTTCTGTGGGATGCGAGCTGTCTCAACAACCGTCTGAAGTGTCATAATTGCATAAGCAGCTGATGTCGTGCCATCGGGCAACTTCAAGCAAGACCCGTCAACCCACAATTCCCCATCACCTTCAGAAAGAGGCATATCTTGTAGGTCAACCCGACCCTCTGACTTTTCCTCAGTAAGGAATATACAATCATGAGACTCTTGTGACTGAGGCTGAGTAGCTGGAAATGGCAAAAATGTAGCGGGATTTAAATTCGAGGATCTTTTCAATGTGATATGAGGGGCCAAAAGTGTCAATTCATATCCTGTCAAGTGAGCACTAGTTAGGTGCTGCGTTTTCATCTGATTTAAAAGGGCAACGACTGAATGAGGCACTAACACAAGCAATCTGTGTGATAAAACTATTCCCTCACTTTGACGTATGGACACAGTTGTTGCCGCCACCGCTCGAAAACACCCAGGCAACGCACTGGTGGCTGGATCAAGGACAGCTGAGAAATATGCACTAGGACGCTGCTTATCACCCTGTGCCTGTACTAAAACTGAGATAGCGCAACCGTCCCTCTCGTGTACATAAAGTGTAAAGGGCTTAGTGTAGTCTGGTGTTCCTAATACTGGTGCAGAACAAAGAGCTTGACGTAACTGCTGGAAAGCATCCTGACATTCAGTAGTCCGTGGGAGGGGCATTGGAGTGTCTTTAGTCAAAAGGGCCAACAAGGGTTTAACAATGTAAGAACAACTAGGAATCCACTGCCTACAAAAGGAAGTAAGGCCAATCAGTGCACGAACATCCTTCTGAGTACGGGGCACAGGTGTGTCTAAAATGACTTGAATGCGGTCTGATGTGAGTGCACGTCCCTCCTTAGACAGGAGGTGACCTAAATAGGTAACCTGCTGTCTACAATATTGCGATTTCTTCCGAGAAACTTTGTGATGGTGAGATGCAAGGAATGATAGCAATGACAGCATTCCTTCTTCAAACTGTTCAGTGGTATCAGCAGCCAACAAGATGTCATCAACATATTGAATAAGAGCCACCCCTTTCGGTACAGGAAAAGAATCAAGCTGTCTTTTCAATGCCTGGCTATAGATGCTCTGTATACCCCTGTGGAGCTCTACAAAATCCGAAGGAACGATTATTCAAAGTGAAACCGAACAAATAAAGGCTGTCAGGATGAATAGGTATCAAGAAGAAAGCATTCTTCAAGTCGATTACACTGAATGTAGTTGCGGTCAGAGGAACCATAGTAAGAAGTGTTGTGATGTCAGAGACTACTGGGTATTGGGGCACTACAATCTTATTAACCTCTCGTAAGTCAATGATTAACTGGTATATTTTAGTATCAGCATCTTTTTTCAAGATGGGAAGGATGGGACTGTTACAGATAGTGTAAGGGACTTCCTCCACAACCCCCACTCTAATCAAATCCTGAACAACACATGTTAGTGTCACTTCACCTTCTTGAGATATTTTATATTGAGACAGTCGAGGCAATGAAGCTCCCTCCTTTACTTGAATATGGACTAGTGGGATAACCATTTGTATGTATGTATGTATGTATGTATGTATGTGCGGTCTTATATAGCGCTCAAATTACCCTTGGGCATCTTGGCGCTTGCATTGGGAACCCGTCCTGGTTTTTCCCTGTGAGATAACCCGTACTGGGCATCCCCAAGGTGAAAGCCAGGCATCCCGCCGCGGGGAGCCGTTGTAGAGATTAAGCAAGCTTGTTGCCCAGAGCTGCATAGTGTGAACTTGTGCTTAGAGTAGGCACCGAAGCGAGAATTATCGAGTCCGTGGACAATTGGGCTCCAGACCCTGCCGCGTCGGGAATCGAACCCTGGTCCCGGGTCTGACCTCTGCTTCAGGGTATGCCTCCTCTAACCAGTGAGCTACACTTCTCCACTTGTCCCACATCGGTATCTGATGTAGACCACAAGGTATTAGGTAGCGATGCCAAAGCAATATCTTCTCTAATGAGACAAGACTTCTCAACCTTGTCCCACATCGGTATCTGATGTAGACCACAAGATATTAGGTAGCGATGCCAAAGCAATATCTTCTTTAATGAGACAAGACTTCTCAATCATAGGATAGTTATCATTCAAAATAACACGCACGCCTTCTGGGGAACAACGTATTGTAGCACGAATATGTTTGAGCATATCGAGACCCACAATATTGTCCGGTGTATTAGGGGAAAGCAGAAAAGGACATGTGACAGTGAATTTATCAACATGAAATGCAAGTGGCTGTGACAGTGGGCTGAGGGAAGGTGTCCCATCGAATCCAATCGATGTTATCGTTCAGCCAGACAGGGGAGCCCTAGGAACCAATTGTTTAGACAATGCGCTACGAGTAGCTCCTGTATCGACCAGAAAGCGATCAGTAGAACCCAAGACATTTGTATCGACATAGGGACCCTTCTGATCTACTGGGACTTCAACTGGTTCCTTACCCCATCCTAGGCATTCCTATGCATAATCAGAATCCTTGGGATCATCCATCGCATAATCAGACATTTGATATTGATTTCGTCTGTCAAAAGTATTAGAAGAATTTGGATTGTGCGCAACCGCCTCAAATCTAGGACGACTATCCATGCCTCCCCTATTGCCTGAATTCCCGGGACGACCTCTCATATTTCCTCTAACTCGCTGATACTGCTGACCTCGCAAAAGGAGGCACTCAAAACGCCAATGTCCTATCTCCTTACAATAAGCACACTGATCAGAAGACAAAGTTGCTTGAGGGAAAGGGGGTGCACCAGGACGATACATAGCATGTCCTCCTCTACCACCACCTCTAACTGATGGATCATAGATTTGAACCAACATAACTTTCGTCTTTAAATCCTTAACCTTTTTATCCTCCTTGCCTTTCGCTTCCAATTCCTGATGCTCATAATACTGGGCCATAGTCAAAAAGGAGACTGGGGAAGACGTAGTCCATGAGCTCTCACTGGCCTTTAGGCGACTAGCTATTTCTGGCAACATGTTTGCGACAAATTTGTCAACGAACAGATGCTTGCCTGTGTCATCAGTCAATGACTGCCCACTAAAGTCATGGAATGCCTCCTCAAAACGTGTAAAGAAATCAGAAACTGATTCATCCACTTTCTGTTTACAAGACGCTAACATAGTCCAATCTATCTTTTTAGGAGGTATAAGAGTTTTCAACTTAGTTATTATGGCCTTTGGGAGGTCTAATATCTCTTGTTGCGGTTCCTGTGCAGGTTCTCTTGCTGCATCTATTCTCTCCATTTTCACCCAAATATCCCCAAAATCTGTGCGGCCATCTACTTTCCGAATTGATCGCCACATATCAGGGGGCAAAATAAGCCCAAAAAACACGTCAATATCAGGCAAAGTCATAGTGCAAGAACTAATAGCCCCTTCAACCTCTTCATAAAAAGCAGCCGGATTTTTACGTGGGTCAGGCAAAGCAGCTTTAAGAACCATGACATCCGCTCTACTCCAAGGACTATAAACCCTATTGGAAACAAAATATCCCTTCGCATCAGTTGAATCTTTATTGTCACTTGTACCCGCACCACTAGGAGGGACATTTAAAGGCGCAGCTTCACGCATTGGTTTCCCATGAACTACAGAAATACTGTTTTCCTTATATGTCCCTGGATCTTCATCATGTGACACTGGGGGTCTGAACTGTTTGTTCAGCTGGAACTATACCAGCTGTCTTTTTCTCCTCTCGCAAACGGAATGCATCAGTTCGTAGTTTAACCAATCGGCGAATTAAATTGGCCACCTGGGAAGGGAGAAAAAGACCGTCATGCAATTGTTTATGATCAGATGTTATATCAGCAGGTTCGAGCTCATCGGAATGCTTCCTAAACTTATGTATCACTTCCCCACTAAATGTCTCCATAAAATGTAACTGCTCTGGTTCTAGCCATTGCTGGACCATTGTGATAAGGTCTGGAGCAGAGGTGTATCGCGGGCTGCTATTCGAGCAGAGTAGCCGCACGATCAGCGGACAACAAAGAGCGAGTCTGTCATGAACCTTCTGTCTCTTTCTGACCTGAAAGAGGTTTATCATCGTCAGAATCGTCTTCGGGGGCAGAGGGAAAAGTGTATGGGGGTGGAGAGCGATCCAACAAAATTGAGTCATCCTGAGGTTTATTAAGGACAGGATAAAGGGGACCTACAGGGCATTGGCCATTTACCTCTAGACGACGCTCCCTATCCTCATGCTATTTTATTTCCTTCATCTCTTTATTTTTCAGTTCCAGGGCTTTCATATAGATATTTTTGCACTGTTCTTTATCTGCTATAGCTTGCTCTTTTCTCACTCTCTCATGCGCTTCTTTCTCCCACATTCGTACACAGTCAAACATATCTTGTCTGCTTTTATGCTTGAACACACATTGTTCCATATACTGAATCTTTCTAAGATCAAATGACCCATTCAGTGGCCATCATAAATCAGGATCCTTTTATGTGTATTTTTTGCACAATGCACTATACTTTATGGAAGAAATACTGTTTTTAACGTACATGTACCTATTCGGTGTCCCTTCAGGGGGAGCCGGCTGACTTCGTTCTAAATCCATTTTGGTACCTCCAAAAAAACAACACATCCTACGAAGCGTGCTAAAGACAGGCATGTCGCAAATACTATAGCAAATATAATATTATAACAAAAGGGTACTAATCACAAATACAGTACCGTTCAAAATATTCAAAAGTTTGGGAAAAATCTCCTCATTGCCTGCCTATGTATGTTGCAACGTACATATTACCCGAATCAAACCAGAATCTTGGCCAAATACACCGGACATCAAGAGTGCCACTATAGCGACCTTACCAAACAAAAGTCTCCAGCCTCCAAGTTCTGAATTCGACCTAATGGTCACTGGAAGACGAACGCCAAAGGGATCTCAGCCGGGACCGGTCACCACCTGGAGGGTCAAACCAGGAAAATCGGAAAAGCACTTTGGTCTGCAAAGACAAGGGTCTCCTCATGCAGCGTACGTCCTCAGCCAGCTAGATTCCAAACCTCCGTCAAGACCACTCTATTGGGCAGCCACGTCTCCGATTTGCCCCACGTGACGGGCGCCAATTTGTGGAAGTGAGCCTTTTCAGGGGCCCATCAGTGCAAGGGTTTGCCCTTCTTTGTCCTTTAGTCCTTTAGACCAACAAAATAGAGATTGGCACGGAAGCCTTAATATCAAAACAATAGTTTATTATCACTCATGAGTGGGACTACATCGATACAGAACCCTCAGGCAATGTATGAGGCAGTACAAGGAGTACAGAAACCAGGGGTCTTTTATATGCATTAGTTGCATTGTCAGCATGAGACCAAGGGGAGCTACTGGCACATACAAGAATAGTTATTGACTAACATGGGCATACAAACATGTCTTGGTCAGCAAAGTGGGACGGGAGACATTTCTGTTTGCATCAGTTAAAACAGCCTGACATTTACAAACCAAGACAGATGCATTCTGGCAGCTACAGGCCTTTCTGAGCATGTGCAAGGCTCTGGCTCAGCACTGAAGAAGTTAATTATAGTTGATGACTCAAACGAAATACAAGGGCAGGCAACAGTGAAGACGGAAGAAGCACATGGCTAACACATGGCTAATTAAATGGCTGCTACAACCAAAATGGCGTCAGCTCATGCTAACAGTGATTTCTGTCTGTTTCCACAGAATCGCAATTTGCGATTCCTTAAATGCAATCGCAAAATAGGGAATTTCAAATTTTGAGATTCTTTATTTTGCGAGGGGGGGTTTTGTGTGCTGCATTGCACACTGCTAATTTGCGATCGCAAACGCAGAAGTTCTCAGAATTTCAGTGTTTGCGATCGCAAATTGGCTTCCTACATCTGGTCATTTGTCCCTTTCTATCTTGGCTTGAACAGCACTGGGCTAATCTTATGCTTAAAAACTTTGATATAAAAGACTACATTTGAGGTGAGCAAATTTAGAGTGTCTATACCTTAACTTAGTAACTACCCAGAGTTCTCTGCTTCTTTCTTTGCATAATTCATGTGGCACTCTATGACTGAAAGGGTATTGTTTGACAAACTTAAATCTCTCTGAAGAGCTATAATGATAGCGAATCACATGTCAGGGGTTGCATTTATTAATTCACCAATCCAAAGCTGTAATATTGTGTCTGGGGTGGTAAAAAGGCTTTTGTAATTTTACAGCTCGGCGTACATGGAACTGTGCTAATCCTATGCCTGAAGACTTTGGTGTAGAAATGTTAAAAGATTTAGGGCCATATGTACAAGGACTGGCAAAAACTATCGCTAACGTCAGTTAGCTGCAGTTTTCTTACTGCCGTGTACCGCTGAAAACTGCCACCATGTTAGTGACATATTTACAAGGCGTGGCTACATGGCGATAGCTTCAGGGATCGGCGGTGAAAACTGCCACTAACATTAGCGGGATGGCACTAGAAATTCTGGTGTTAGCGGGCGAAAACCAACGAAAGGCCCATTAGCAGCAAAGAAATGCACGTTAGTCAGCCCACCTTGAGTTTTCTATGCCTTTATTGAAAAAAATAGCCAATCAGTCTACCTCCAATAGAAAATAGGCAAAAAAAACAATGAAATGCAGAAGGGAGCAGCCAGGGCCAGGTGCCGCACACATCAACAACCTCTTCAAGCCACCCAACATCCAGGATGACCAGGATGAGAGCTTGTATGCCTCACTGTACCTGCGTCTGGAGCCTGGAGTGGGATGCAGAGGAACTGTGGAGTCTATAAGCATGGCGGTAGACATTGAGGCGCGGTGATCACCGATACCTGGTGGTGAAGTCTGGCACGTCTCATGGAGAGACTTTGCTGACCTGTGTGAGAAAACCGCCTTGAGCCCCTTGGAGCTGGGAATGGTAGAGGCACTCCTGCGCACCAACGTAGGGAGGTCTGCATCGCATACTATGATTCACCCCTACAACGGGGTGCACGGATGGGGTTACCAATGGTGAGCGGCGCCTCTCTGCATCACAGGCCGGTTGATGTTGCGCTGGCCGGATGCTGTGGATGGTGAGGCCCCTGAGCGGTGCCGAACTTGCGTGGCGGGAGCGCTGCAATTTCACACCCAAGGGGGCCCTGCTGCATCAACTTCATTGGGAGGTTCACCAGCGGACTTGTCGATGACTGCTGTACCCAGGCTTGTGAAATCCCCCCTGGCTGAGGCTCCTGCTGGCTGAGTCACAGATTTGGAGAGAGTGCAGTGGATTACGCCACTGTGTCAATGTCCAGGTAAGGAGAAGGTGGGACGTGTAGCGGAGGAGGCCCGGGGGTCGAGTCGCTAAGGCCCAGCACCTGTAGATGACGCACCCCCAGTGGCGGCTCATCCACTATGGTGGAAGAGCGTCACCCCACTGCTTTCAAGCAGTGCAAGAAAAGGAAAAATCATCACATGATAACTTCCTGATGTAATTGGGCTATGTTTCCTTTGCGGGAGGGTGGGCAGGGCTGCTCTACTCATGGAGCAGGGCAGGGGGGGAGTGGCATGCCCACTCAAGTGCGCAATGACTGTTTGGTCGGCCCACTCAGGCCACCCAAAGCAGTCATGCGTACTGTCCTGTTTGCAATGCAGGCTGCATTACAGCCTGCATGGAGAACATGCCCACCCCTCCAGCCCCTGGCTGAACGCCTCGTCCCGGCACCAATGACCAATCCAACACCGCATTGCGCTGCTGTGATTGGCTTAGGGGAGGGAGCCTGGCTCCCTACGTCCTGTTCCTGGAAGCAGACTCAGGAGAGCAGGAGCAAAAAAGACACTGGACCCGGCCTAGAGGTAAGATTTCTCTCATTTAAATATTTACAACACCCGCTCACACACACACACCTGCGTCCATGCCCCATCCAGTGTCCTTTCCAGCGTTTCCCACCTCCCAGCTGTCCAGTCACCCTGCAGCACTTCTAAATGGCGGCTGCTGTGCGGCCATGCGCAGCGGGCATAGCACTGGTGTACCAAAGGTATATATGAAGTTACGACGCATACCATTACATCGCACTCAATTACAATGCATACTAATACTAGGCATATTGCAACAGTGGGGAAGGTGTTGGATAGCGGAGATGTAAATATTACTATTCCCACTTCAGTGAGTGCCACCCTAAAATTAACCCCTGCACCCCAAAGCAAACCCCGGACCCTAGAATTTATCTTCAAGCCCCCAAAACACACCCTAAAAGTCATATTTGACCCAAATGCACACCCCAATTTTCATAATTGACCCCAAAACACACCCCAAATTTCGAATTTTACCCCATAATACACCCCAAATTTGATCTCCGAGAGCCACACCACCAGATCTTCGATCTCTTTGATCTCCAACACCCAGAACCCATGCCTACCCTAAATATCCCATTACTGACCTCCACATGCATTGTAATGGAATAAGATGTAAATGCACCTGCGTTGTTGGGGTTGGTTGTAAAGGCATTACATGCATTATAATGGGCGTCTCCCATGCCAAAGGCAGGCCATAGGCAAGCCCGTCTGTGTCTCTGTCTGTCTGCCCCTGGAACGTGCTCAGCACCAAGCACCCTTCCTCTCGAACACTCCACCTCTACGACGCCAGCACCCTCCTCGCCATCAACCCTGGACGCCACATTGCCTGCCAGGACCAACCTCTGTTCCGGACGGGACATCGCAATCTCCATCACTGGCGCCCACTAAATCACCCGCAAGGACCACCCCAACCGTCCAGGAGGAGGCATTGCCATCAACCACAGAAGCACACTCCGACTGACCACGCACTCTAATGACCCAACGATGACCATGGAACACCTCAACTTCCAGATCTGGACCAACCCCAATCCCATCCTCTGCAGCACCCTTATCTGCAGCCCCCCCGGGCCATAGACCCCCATTCTCCAATACCACTGTAGACCTCATTGCACCCCAGGCTCTCCCATCCACCAACGACATCCTACTCGGTGAACTCAAGTTCCACCTGGACAACCCCAGTGACCAGAACACCACCCCCTCCTGCGAAAGCTCCACAACATCAGACTCTAGTCACCGCAGCAAGCCACATAGCAGGACACATGGTTGAGCACGACTCCTCTGCCAGTGGGACCTTCAACTACAGCCACACCACCAGACTCTCCTGGTCCAACTATCATTGTATACATCACGTCTTCACCATGCCCACCTTACACCACTGCCATCATCGCCCCCCTGGCAGCTGCAGCAAGGCCACCAAAAACATCTTGTCAACTCCCTCACCACCACAACTCTGCCAACGCCTACAGACGATGACAACGCAGTGCACGACCGCCACCGATGCATCTCCAACTGTGCCGACACCCTGGCACCCCTCAAGAACGGCACTGCATCAGTACCTTATGCCTGCCTGATGGCAGGCATAAGGGTGACGCAGTGCCACAGGGATAGCCTGGCTGGATTTGCGTCATGGTTGTGACACGACTGCAGCAATGCATGACTTTGGCGCCAACAGATACGTCAGGATTCCAGACATATCTGTCATTACTTGCGTCATGGAGCGCTGTCCATGATGATCCCAATTTGCTCGGACCGAAACGCCGTTGACTCCTCAGCTTAAACTGATGGCCCTATGGTTCCTTATTTTTGTATATTTAAGTAATTCAACTGTAAAGAAATTAAATTCAGAACCTTGTATATATTTTCTAAATTTCACTTTCACTTCACTTTGCGCCGTCCTCAGCTGACTTCACCTTGTCACTTGCGTCGCCGTCTTCGTGTCACGTACACTTTTTTTTTTTTTGTTTAAGAAGTTTTTATTGACTTTTCAGAGAGAGAAAAAACATATGATACAATAAACGAATATTCCAATATAATGCCATACAGAAATAGTATATAAACGAAAATGGTTTACAATAACTGGGCAGACAATAAAGGGTCAATAATAAGGAAATTTAAGGAAAGGGCACTGGTAAACAGGATAGGAGGGAAAAGGGAGAGGAAAAGAGGGAAGACAGAAGAAAAGAGAGAGAAAGAGAAAAGAGAAAACCAGAGAGAAAAGAAAATGAATTATCACAAGGGAGGGTGCGAGGAAAGATAAGTAGTGAAAGGGAGCCAGAGAAGATCAACTTTGATTTTTTGGGAAACAGAAGAGGAGGAAACGGATGCAATCCTATGTTCGTCACAAATAAAATTCCACCAAGTAATTGACGACAATTTAGAATTGTCTTTCCAGGAAGACAGAATCACTTTAAATGCTAATGCAATAAAAAGATCAAATAACCTAGAACTAGGTAAAGTAGTTTCCATATCAGGAGCTAAAGAACCTAAAAAGATATTAACAAAAGTTAAGGTAGCATTAAAGTTGAAAACTAACATGCATACATTCCAAATTGAATTCCAAAAAGATAGAACAGATGCACATTCATATAGTTGATGAACTAATGTACCAGTTTCGCTAGAGCAGGACCAGCAAAGAGGAGAGGATGTAGGGGAAAACTTACAAATAGCAACAGGAGTAACAATAGCTCTATGATACAAAAAAAACAAAGATTGGGTTATCCTGGCTGCAGCCGAAACTTTAAATAATTTCGACCATAGTGTGTCCCAACTATCAACAGAAAGGGAGATGGATAGGTCCATTTCCCATGCACTTTCAATGTTGGATTTAGAACGAACATTACCATTAGATAACAATAACTTATAAACAGTGGCAGCTTTAAGTTTATGAGCTGGGAATAGAGAGTATAATGGTGAAGAGGGTATTAAAGGAGGTGGTTCTAATGGGAGAGAGTAAGTAGCTAACTGGGTTTGTATAGCATTAGTAATGATAATATATTCCTTATAAAAGGAGTCAGGTAGCTGATAACGTGTTTGTAGTTCTTGAAAGGAGATAATAGAAAACCCATTCAAAAACTGATGCACAAAAAAAATCTCCTTTTCCTTCCAGTATTTGTAGTAAAATGATCTACCTTTATATTTAAGAAATGTATTATACCATAGGGTAGAGGTTAAAAAACATTGGATAGGAGATAAGTCTTTAAGAAATGTATTACACAGCAATTCACTGGAGTATTTTAATACAGGGATTTTAGAAAAAAAGGTGCAGTTGGACATAAATGTAACATCTTGAAACTGAAACTCTTTTAAAAGCGAACGCTCAAAAATAATCCATCGAGGTATAGGCGTATCCCCAAAATCGAAGGCCAATGAGAAAGATTGTTTAATCAAGAAAGCAGAGTGGTACAATTTAAAATTAGGAAAGCGCACTCCCCCCTCTTCCTTGGGACGAATAAGTTTATTCAAAGCAATGCGGGAGTGTTTATTGTTCCATAAAAATTTGATACATAGAGAGTTTAATTGGGAAAAAAATGTATAAGGGATTTTGACAGGGAGCATAGATACCGTATATAGGATATGAGGAGTAACCATCATTTTAATAGTATCTAGTCTACCCCACCATGATAAAAATAAGGGGGACCACACGAGGAGAAGAGATTTCAATTTATTCATTAGTGCGTTAAAAGTGAATTTAATAGTATCCGCTATATTGGAGGCAAACCAAATGCCAAGGTATTTAATTTTAGAAGGACACCATGCAAAGGCAGTATCAGCAAACATAAATTGATAACATATCGAATTTAAAGGGAGAACCTCCGTTTTAGATAGGTTAAGTTTGTACCCAGAAATGGAAGAATAAAGGCGGACTTCCTCTAAAAAAGGGGGAAGGGATTCACTCGGATTGGACATGTATACCAATATATCATCCGCATAAGCAGATAATTTAGTTTCGACAGACGCAGAGGCAAAACCTTTGATTTTGGGGTTGGTTCTAATACGCTCCAGGAAGGGTTCCAAGCATAAGATAAAGAGTAATGGGGAAAGTGGACAACCTTGTCTGGTGCCTCTAGATAGGGGGAAAAATTGAGAAAATTGGTTATTAACAAAAATACTAGCCCTCGGACATGAATATAAAAGTTTAATAAAAGAAATAAAATTAGGGCCAAATCCAAACCATTGTAGTGTGTGAAACATAAACTGCCAATTTATACGATCGAATGCTTTTTCAGCATCCAGGGACAAAGCAGCCAGAGGATCTTCATAATTTTTACCATGGGAAAGGATGTTCATGAACATTCTAGCATTATCGGAAGCCAATCTACCTTTGACAAAACCCACCTGATCCGTCTTGATCAGTAGGGGTATGATAGTGTCAAGCCGTGACGCAATAATCTTAGCGAAGATCTTGCAGTCATAATTGATTAGTGAGATTGGGCGATAATTTTTACAAAAAGAATGATCCTTATCAGGTTTAGGAATAATGACGATCAAGGCATCCATAAAGGAGCCAGATGCTTTCGCGTCAGTAATGAAGGAATTAAAAAGCTGCAATAATTTTGGGGCAAACAAAGATTGGAAAGTACAATAAAACTCCACCGGTAATCCATCCGGACCAGGGGCTTTTGACTTTTTCAAAGCTTGTAGGGCAGTAAGTATCTCTTGTAAAGTAATATCCGCCTCTAAAGCGGAGAACTCAGCATTTAGAGACGGAGGTGCAGGGAGCCCAGAAAAGAAAGTATCAAGATTATGAGAGGAGGGGAATGTATCATCAGAATAAAGAGATTGATAGTAGTCATGAAAGACCGCTGCAATTTTTTCATCAGAGGACACCAGATTATTAGTGGACTCATCCATGATCGGACCAATGGTCTTACGTTCAGAGCGAATTTTTAAGTAATTCGCTAGCATTCTACCTGCTTTATTTTGACCTCCGTGAAATTTAGATTTTATTCTAAGTAAAACATTGCAGGCATCGACAGTCGCAATCTTGTTAAGGTTGGTTTTAGCTGCAATTAAATTCTTTAGTGCGTCTGCATTTTTGGAGGAGAAATAATCATGCTCTAATTTTTTAAGCTGTTGTAATTGGTCCTCATACTTTTTCACATTGGCCTTCTTTTTCCGGGACACAAAAGAAATAGTAAAAGCACGGAGAGCCGCCTTAAAAGTATCCCAGTTATTGGAAATGGAAGTGTCTGATGGGTTGTTAAAGGTAAAAAATTCATTAATAAAGGAGGTGGCTTCTTTAAGATAAACTGTATCCGATAGCAGGTGAGTGTTAAACTTCCAGCGATTAAATTTAGTGGAGGTGAGTGAAAGGTCAAAAACAGCATAAACAGGGGCATGATCCGAAATAAAAAGAGAGCCAATCTCCGATTTTTGGATAGACGGGAGTAGGGGTTTGCTAACCAAGATATAATCAATTCTAGATCGGGTTTGGTGCACATTAGAAAAAAACTTATATTCCAATACATCAGGATTACAAGATCTCCAGACATCATACATTGGGCGAGAGGCAATGGCCGATTGAAAGGATTTATGGGTCTTATTCGGTTGAAATTTGTACTTAGATAAGCGATCCGAAAAGGGATCCAACCATTGATTAAAGTCGCCTGCAACAATAATATTAGGACACTCAACAGTGGAGAGAAGAATTTTGATATCATTCCAGAATTTTGGATCCGGTTTCACAGGACCATAAATATTTAACAAGACTAACGTTTTGTTGTGTAAAACAATCTTGGCCATTACCCATCGACCTGCATCATCATTTTGAGAAGATAGTATTTGCACAGACAAAGTTTTATGAAACAATATGGCAACCCCCTCTTTTTTGTTAACTGCAGGAGAAAAAACAACTTGGCCTACCCACTGCCTTTTTAATTTCAGCGACTCAGCATCATTACAATGAGTTTCTTGAAGAAAGGAAATTTGAGAGTTGAGTTTAGATAAATGAGAAATTACCTTTTGTCTTTTAACAGGATTTCCAAGACCATGGATGTTCCACGTAACAAAATTACACATACGCGAGGGTCAGGGGAATGAGATACACATGGTGTAGAAATACTTCAAAGACAAGACGACACTGAAAAACAAAATGCGCATGGAAATTACAGGAAGAAACAGCAAAACATAAAACCACACTTCCAAGAAAAATCAACAAGCCCTTGGCATTAAAATATGTAGAGAGAAGCCTGAAAGCGCCACAACCGAGGAAAAATGAAGGGGAAAAAACAAAGAGGAAACATGGGAAATCTCGAAAGAAGAAAAGAGTGACGCACCAACCATAGAGAGACTGAATTAAGAAAATGAGAGAAAGAGCAGGGGAGGGAAAGGAGATGAGCAGACGTAGAAAGTGTAGAAAAGTAGAGAAGAAAAACAGGTCAAGGAGGAAAATCCAGACCTGAAAGACACCAATAAACAAGTGAGGATGGAGCGTGATGAGACCCGAGAGAAGACAGCGGTACATACCACATGGATAAGATTGGAAGCAGGAATAAACCTGGTATTAAAAGGAAGGAGCAAAGGATAGGCGATATGAAGGAAAGAAGAAAGAATTGAGCAAGTAAGAGCCGTTAACGAAGAAGAAGAGACGTGATTAACAAACATGCGATGAGCAATAGAGAGTACGAAGAACTATATATAAGAAATATCCATGGTAACCACATAAAAGCTTTTGAGAACAACACACTAAAACAGTAATGAGAAAAAGCACTCAATGATTTGTGTCCATATTCCGAGAGGAGATGCTATTGAGGAACAGTTTCAGTTTTCCCGGATCATCAAAGGACCTTGTCTGGCCATCGTGCGTGATCTTGCAGATGGAGGGATGAAGTATGCCATATTGGACGTTCAAGTGTCTCATTTGTGGACGTAATGCAAGGAATTCTTTGCGTCGAGCGTTGGTCGCATTTGAGACATCTTGCGAGATAAAGATATTATGGCCTGACCACGATAGGTGACGTTTAAGTTTAGCTGCTTTGAGTACAGTCATAAGTTCTGTGAACTCCAGAAAAAGCATGATGATACCACGTGGTTTGGCAGAATTCGGTTGAAGACGACCTAAGCGGTGAGCTCTCTGTATATTCAAGGGTGAGGATGACTGAAGGCCCAAGAGATCATGAAGGAATTTTCGGAGGAAAAGCAACATATCGGGACCCTCAATATTCTCTGGCAAACCAAAAAGACGGAGGTTATTCCTTCGATTACGGTTTTCCAAGTCCTCTGTATGGAGCTTTAGCTTATGAATCTCTTGTTCCAATAACGGTATTTTTGTGGCAACATCTTGAGTGTCACTGACGCGCTGTTCTAACTCAGTCACCCTACCTTCCATGACAATCCATCGGTCCTCGATTTGCTGCAACTTTTCATTTGTGGCGACCATAAAGGGTTGAAGACCACGCACTTCCTCTAATATATTATCTAGTACTGGGCTTTGTGACGAAAGAATGGGTGAAGGCGGGTCATTTTTCTGCCTTTTAGGCTTTGCACCAGAAAAAGACGGCTTACTTGGGGGATGGGAGTCACTAGACATCTTGGCACTTTGACTTGTCACCTTCTTGGCGGGAAAGAGTATGCGGAGATCTCTCATACGTTGTATAATTTGACGAAGAGTCTCATATAACCATTACAGCACCACCTTAGAACAAATAGAGCCGTTCCACATCCAGCCTGCAGCTCTGTAAGTACAGCGGCATAGGTGTTAATCACGGCTTCTGAAGAAGAAAAAGATTATGAAACCTTCCCCTGAGAGAAAAACGGCACAAAACAAGCATGGCCAGGGGTTAGTGGCAAATACAGGACTTAAAACAGACTCCCTCTCGGAGAATAATGAAGCATTATAGCATGACTGAATCCTAGAGGTGCGTGCGCGGTACTGCAGGGATGAGATACGGGCGCCGCGTCACAAAATGGCGGCCGCCCAATATTACCTCAGGAAATCGAACCGCCACGTCTCCGGGTGATAGGAGCGATACAAATCGCCATTGAAGGGCAATTCCGAGTCACGGCATGCTCCGCTGACGAATTCTTATGAAGACAGCGTCCGCAGCTCGCTGGGAAGCCTTCCACGTAGCTACATAGCACCGCGTCCAAGCGGAGCTATCGGAGGTCCGCCATCTTCCCTCGGCGTCCAAGCCACGCCCCTCGTCACGTACACTTTTAAGCACCAAGTACAAGTTTGGGTTGTTCTTATACGTCATTTATTTTACGTACAGTGCTGATACAACTGTTCCATTATTGTGTTGATTTACATTATTGTATGTCATTTGTGTAAAACCTTTTTTTGATCTAATACATCATGACCTTTTTCTACCTAATTCTTTCAGAGTCTTCCTTATTCCTATTGTAATGTCTTGTACATGCGACTTATCTGTCTTGTTAAAATGATACCTGTTGAGAATCATTGTTGTTTCTTTGTCCAGTGAATACAGCGCATCCATTGTGTCGCAAGAAGGGGTATTGAAAAGTGTTGCAATGCTGTCTTGTCGCAGCGCTCCAACATTTTTTATGACTGAGGCTAAGGAATGCGCACTATCTTATTGATGGTGCGCATTCCTGGCCTGTAGTTTTGTTGCAGGGCAGCGCAGCAACATTGCTTGCACTGCTGTCCAGCACCAAAATATACTGAAAAGAGGCCCCAAGTGTCATCTCCATTTTTAAGACCAGCTATTTTCTGGCCTTAAAAAACTGCCTCTAACTGCAGTTAGCAGCAGTTTTTTGATCCTCCAAAGTTCAGGAATCCCCTTGTAAATATCGCGACGTGGGGTTAGCAGCCGTTTTTGCACTGGAACGCCTCCCTTGAATGTCATTATCGCTAACAGAAGTGGCGTTCTTCAGAATGGACGTTTTCGACGGAAAACTGCAGCTAAAAGAGGTTAGCGGCAGCTTTACATAAGGCGATACAAATCTTGCTGCAAAACAGTCAGAAAAGTGCCTCTAAGGCGGCGTTAACTCCTTGTGCATATACCCCTTAGTCCCTTTCTATCTTGCCATGGATGGCACAGATAATGCAGCAGGCACAGTCAGCCAGAATGCAGTGTGGGTGCACTAGGTACACAGGATAACTCTGCAACATCGAGTCACTGCCTCTCCTCACCTGAGTGGTGCAGATGGTGAAAACCTCAAGTTCACTGTTCCTGACACCCTTCTTCCATAAAGAGATTACCATGCCCCTAAGGGTAGAGTCACTGTTCATGTTCCGTGGAACCTTGTATGGTTTAATTTGCATTAAGACACAATTCCCCAACATTAGAGAAAATGCTACCCAGTTTCATGAAGAATTGCAAAGTGTATTTTGCTGTTTTGCACCCTGTTGGTACTTTTTCAGCCTTGCTGATTGGCTTTTCTCTGGATGCTGTCAGTTTCCCACCTTTTTGGACACCTTCCTGCTCCTGCCCTCCCGCCTCCCTGCCAGCTCATCCCACCTCCCAGGACTACTTATGGAACTGAATGCATCGAACCCCGACATTGCTACTGCAACACCCAATGGCTACAAAATGTTACATCGAGAACACACCAACAAGCACGATGGGGGCATCATCTCCACGGAAACCATCTGTTGCACCATCACCAACGACGACCCCACGCTCCTCATGGAACATCTCAGCTTCCAACTGCAGACCGCCGCCAAGACTAGGTCTGGGTATGAAATTCCACATCGCTTGTGGTGTTTGCTGAGTTTTTCCCACTCCACACTCTGCATAGCACGCGGAGCTCTTAAAAACTCTGCGTAGAGTAGCAGATTTTCCTCGCTTGCCAATGTTAATTTGGCGAGCGAGGAAAATCTTACTCCAGACCACCTCCCAGCTGGATTTCTCAACGCGGGCGATCGTAGATGGCCGTTACCGCTTACGCTGAGAAACCTTCCATTCACATTGAGGAAGTTATCGCTGATCGTGTGGTTTTCCAGTGCAGGACAACCACCCGATGCTACAAATCAGAGTGCAACGGTGGGACCTAACATAGCACAGCAGAGTTTTTTGGCCTCTATACAGAACTCCGCCTAAGCCTAGCCAAAACGACACCAAGAGGCACCCTCATCTACAGATTTGCAAGACCCGACAGGCCTTCTGCGACACCATCTCCAACCTCCTCGCTCCTTTAGCCATTGACTCTCACCACTACGTCCTACCCGACGATCTCAATTTCCAAGTCAATTACCCCAACTACACCTCCCTCCTGGAAAACATGAACCCCATTAGCCTCACTCAACTGGCCACTGAACTGATGCACAAAGGCAAACACACACTTGACCCCATCTCGACCTCCAGCAACAGAATCAAATTCAGCCATGTCACAGAACTCACCTGGACCAACCACGCCATTGTGCACTTCACAATCTCTGATGCTCAACACACCATCACCAAGCACCAAAGCTTCACCCACCGCAGTTGGGGCAAGGCAACCAAGACACATTGGACACAAGCCCTCAGCACCACCCAACCGGAAGCTTCATCTGACCTGGACCAGGCCGTCCAGAAATTCTCCGCGTGTATAACCAAATGCGCCAACAGACTCACCCCGCTGAAACCAGCAAAAACCAAAAAAGCCTCAAAACAAGCTAGCTGGTACACCCCAGAGCTCAGAACAATCAAGCACAGCTATCACCAACTTGAGAAATGTTGTCGCGCCACAAGCAATCCCTCTGAAAGAGACGCTCACAAAGCCGCCCTAAACAACTACCAGTGTTGCATCAAGGAAGCCAAGAAAGCAACCGTTACAGCCTGCATCAGAAGAATTTTGCGACTCTCTCTCAGACTACTTCTACAGCAAGATCACCACCATCTACAAGAAACTTCGACCTCCAACCCACCGCTCTCAACCTCAATAACCTCAACCTCCCCTCACAAACCAGCTGAACGATCATCACCTGGTCTCACCTCACCACTCAGACCACCATGGCCATCATGTCCTCAATACTCTACGGGGGGGGGGGTGGCACCGACCGGCCTACTGTCCATTCAACCTCGGGCCATCCTCCACTGACACCAATGATCTAAAACATTCAGTCCAATCACCCTGCTCCCCTACCTGGCCAAAGTCCTCAAGAAAGCCATCAAACTACAGCTCACTGGCTACCTGGAACAAAACCACCTTCTCGACACTTCTCAATCAGGATTCTGTGCCAATGATAGCATGAAGACCGTGCTGTCAACACAGACAACAACAGAACTCTCCTCAACTGTGGAGATACTATGGACATGATCCTCCTCGACCGCTCTGCTGCGTTTGACACCATTTCTCACCACACCCTTCACACCCTCATCAACAGACTCCACAACATCTGCTAAAGCTTTTGAAAACATTGGGGCAGATTTACAAGCCCCGTATGCCACTTTTACGCCGCCGTTGCGTCACTTCCGGCCCGGAAGCTCCGCCTCCGGGCCGGAAGCTCCGCCTCCGGGCCGGAATTTCCGGCCCGAGTGCGGACGTAAAGTTAGGAGTCGTAAATCCATTCTGTGAATAGCAAAAGTAGTAAGTTTATTCTGTGAATTGCAAAAGTAGTAAGTTCATTCTGTGAATACCAGAAGTAGTAAGTGCATTCTGTGAATACCAAAATGGTACTAAGTTTAGGATTTTGTCTTAAGTATGTTCTGTGAATCGGGCCCGAAGTGCTTAATTTGTGCCGGAGCTTTCCGGTGCTCAGCACCGGCACTTATTTTACCGGGCCGGGTCTATACGATTTTTCTCCTCTGGCAGATCGATGGCCCGGTAATTATAAAAATCTTTTCCTGCGCTGCTCTCCTTTTTTTTTTTTTAGTTCAGAAAAACATTTATTGAAGAAAAAGGTGAAAAAGATGGCATAAAACGATACATAGTTTCAAGCAAAAAGCAATATAGTACAGAGGTGATCAATATATAAACACAAATGATAATACGAAATAAGAGCACAGCAGAAGAAAATTATAACTGATACAGCTTACAGTTTGTTGAAAAAACTAGGAGAACAGCATGAGAAATCACAGTAGAAATCATGGGGATTTAATAACTTCTTGCTGAGATGGGAGTTGCAAAACTTGCTGCAATGCACACTTGTCAAAAAAAGCAGTGACAGGCGACCATAACTGGAGTCTTTTCGTAGCCGTGCGGAAAGGAAAAAAGCAAAAACGTGTCCAGTCTATGATGATGACAAACATCATACCACCAAGCTTTGTATGAAATTTTTGCAAAGTCTATCCAGTTTCTCGTAATTTGCTGAAAAGCAACAGCTATTAACAGATCTACAATTTGAACATTAATGTCACAATTATCCCATATTGGTGAAATGCTCCCTAAGAAAATGTCCCCTACTAAAAATGGGAAATTAGTATCAAATATTGTATTAATTTGAGACCAAACCTGGGTCCAGAATTTATGTACAGGAGGGCAGGAAAAAGCATATGAAAAAGAGTGGCATCAAGAGACGTACAAGACCAGCAAGTTGTTTGTACTGTGGGGAATCTATTGTTCAGAGAGTGCGGGGAGAATAAAATCCTGTTGTATATATAAAACAATGTTTGTGTTAAACTTGCAGTTCACGAGGTTTTGCGAATTTTAATCCAATTCTTGTTCCATGTTGGTAAGGACCAGACGACATTGAAATCCGTTTCCCAAGCCATTTCAGTTTTGGATTTTTGCCTCGATATTCCTGCAGATTGAAGAAATGAGTATAAGGCGGAAGCTTTGGGTTTAGTACGCAAGATAATGGACAAACCAGTGGGTGAGGTGTTAGTGGAGGGGATATCAGAATTACCAGCAAGTTGATTATATATGTCCAGTATTGTAGTGCGAAGGGTATAATATTAAGTTATACAAGAGGCAGGCAAACTATAAGACTGCTGAAGTGACGAAAATGAGATGAAGCCATCCTCTGAAAACAGTTGATGGACCCATAATAAGATACGTTGTCTCCATGTTCTCCAATAGAAGGGTTTATTACGTATTAGTAAAGTCTTATTATGCCAGATAGTTGAGGCTAAAAAGGAATCAAGAGTATCATGAGTTAGAGGATATAGAGGACAGAGAAGTTTGGAAGTGAGTTTAAATAGGGAAGTGGATATAGTTTGGGGCTCACGAGAGAAAGAAAGATATTCAGCAAAAGAAAATGGGGATAGAAGCGTGCGTTCTACAGATGTCCATAAAGGACAGTCTGTTGTGGAATCGAGTAACCAATATGAAGTCTGTCGTAATAAGAATGCTTTGTGGTACGAAGAGAAATTAGGAAAATTAACACCTCCCTTTAGGACGTGTTAGTTTATAGGCCGATAACCTGGGTTTTTTATTATTCCAAAGAGAAGAGGATAACACTGAATTAATAGATTTAAATAATTTGGCATGAATTGGGACCGGGATATTTGAAATAGTGTACAAGATTATGGGGGAAAGCATCATTTTTATAGTATCTAAACGGCCCCACCAGGAAAGGTGAAGGGGGTGCCATTTAGCAGTAAGCTCTGAGATTTTTTTAAAGCAATTATTCATACACAGGGTTACAGTATCTTTTATTGTAGACTTAAAATATAAACCTAAATATTTGATATGTGATGACTTCCAAGCGAAGTTGGTTGAGATAAAATCAGTTTTAAAGGTAAATTTAGTCAACGGTAAAATTTCACATTTATCACTGTTTAATTTATATCCTGAAATCAAAGAAAAGTCCTGAACTTCTTTTAAAAAAGCGGGGATGGATTCAGTAGGATTGGAGATAAAAAGCAAAATATCGTCAGCATAAGCTGCGAGTTTGATGTTGGCATTTGGCCTCTGAAAACCATGTATGTGCGAGTTCTGACGAATTTTCGAAAGAAAGGGCTCAAGAGCTAGGTTAAAGAGAAAAGGGGATAGGGGACAGCCCTGACGTACTACTCTGCCAGGATTGATAAAGAAAGAGATGAGACCTTTTGCACAGACAGCGGCACGTGGGTTGGAATATAAAAGGGAGATGAAGGAAATTAATTTAGGTCCAAAGCCAAACCATTTAAGGGTGTAGAATAGATAGTGCCATTCAACTCTATCAAATGCTTTCTCAGCATCTAGTGCTATAGCTGCAAGAGAATGTTTTAAATGCGGGGCTTTAGATAGGATATTAAAAAATAATCTTGTATTATCACTAATAACTCGTCCTTTTACGAAACCAGACTGTTCCTTGCCTAAAATGGATGGCAAAATGGGATCTAAGCGCTGGGCAAGTGCTTTAGAAAAGATCTTATAATCTATGTTGACAAGTGAAATGGGCCTGTAGTTTTTACAGAACCGTAAATCTTTATCTTCTTTGGGAATTAGGCATATGTGAGCATCTGAAAAGGAACCCTCCGACTTTCCCAAAGTGGTAAAAGAATTAATCAAAATATACAGTTTAGGCAACAATAGCTTGGAGAAATGAAGATAAAATTCGACCGTGAAACCGTCAGGTCCAGGCGCTTTATCCTTCTTTAAATGCTGGAGTGCAAGCAAAAGTTTTTGTTGTGTTATGTCTGTTTCTAACGAAGACAAAGCGGGGGGGGATTTGTTGAAGTGTATGCAGAGAGGAAAAGAAAGTTGAGAGCATGTGACTAGAAGAGTCTGTTCCAGAGGCGTATAATGACTGATAAAAAAGAGCAAATTCTTCCAAAATATCTGCGTCTTTGAGTTTTAAAGTAGAATTACGATCATAAATAGAATCAATATTCAGTTTGTTATGCTTTGTTTTCAAGTAACTGGCTAAAATTTTTCCCCACCTTATTCGTCCCACCATAATATTTAGCGCTAGATTTTAGTAAGTACAATGAAGCATTTTCAGTTGATTCCTTATTAAAAAGTAATTTTGCTTTTATAAGAGTATCAAGAACAACTTTCGAATTGGACGTATAAAAACAATGCTCCAGTCTCTTGATATGCTGTAATAAAGAATCTGAGCTCTTGCGAGCAATATTACGCTTACGGGCCACAAACCGCAGAATAATATCTCTGGCTGAAGCCTTAAAGGCATCCCATATGATAGAGAAAGATAAAGAGTCAGTATCATTTTTGGAGAAGTATTCCTCAACAAAGGCAGCAAAAGAAGAGGAAAATGTTGGATCTAACAAGAGGGAGTTATTGAATCTCCATCTTCTAGGGGTATTAACTTTAGGCAAAACATCTAAATCAATTAAAATTGGTGCATGGTCCGATAATAATATAGGCCCTATCTCTGCCTTTGTAAGTGCTTGTGATAAGTTATGGGATATAAAGAAATAATCAATACGTGTTTGAGAGTGATGCACTGGGGAGTAAAAAGTATATTCTCTAATGGTTGGATTACACAACCTCCAAGCATCTAGCAGTTTGTGCTGGGTAATTGCATGAACGAAGGATTTATGGGGTTTATTGGGTATAAATGAGATTTTAGAGTTTCTATCTACAAAAGGATCAAAAACCTGATTACAGTCACCCGCTAGTATGAAGTTATCCTCCATACAGAGAGTAAGTTGTTGATTAATTGAGAACCAAAAGGAGGCATCCCCACCAGTCGGACCATAGACATTAAAAAGAGAGCCTTGAACATCCTTCAACATCATTTTAACATTAAGCCAATGACCATCTACATCAGACTCCTTTGAGATGAACGTAAGTTTAAGCGACTTGCGACATAGTATCATGACTCCATTACGTTTGCCCTCACCTTTGGAGTAGAAAACTTCCCCCAACCAACCTTTTTTCAATTTTAAAGATTAATTTTCCGCGAGATGAGTCTCTTGCAAGAATATTATGTCTGCGCTTAATTTAGCTAAATGAGACAGAACTCTTTGTTTTTTTATGGAAGAGTTCAGTCCTCTAACGTTCCAAGAAATTAATTTCAGCAGCATAACAGAATAGTAATATTAACAATAAAGATAGAAATTTAGAGTTTAGTGGAAAAATCACCAAAAAAAAGAATAGAGAAGAGTGGCGAAACAACGGCTGAGATATAAGGAGTCAGATGGGAGAAGGAATATAGACGAAAAATAATAAAAGATAATGTCTGAAGTACCAAGCAAAAACGAGAAAAGCAGAAGAAGAAAAAAGCTAGAGCTGTGATCTAGTAAGAAAAGACAAAAACAGATGAAGAGTAAGAAAAATAAGTAACACCAAAAGTTAAGAATAAGCCATCTTAAGAATGAAAGGAAGTGGATCATGAGAAAAGTTGAAAAGTGAAATAAGAAGAAAAGGAGGTCGAACAACACACAGAATAAAAGGGTAATGGGAGATGCAGGGAAAATAAGCGGAAGAAAATGGAGACATTTGGGAAATGGAAACAAAGGGGGGATGACATACCTACATGAGAAGGGACCAAATGAACACGAGGGGGAGGGTGGAGCCACATGGAATGGACGACACATCCAGGGATCGGCTAAACGAACAACCAGGAGGACATCATAAAACACAAAAGGGGTATCTGCGGAGGTAAAATAGGAAAAACATTAGATAAATATAAAGAAAAGAAGCAAAAACAGTAATAAGGAGACTAGAAGAAAATACGCGATCAAAGAAAAGACCTATGTAAGGTCAACAGTAAAGTCAAAAAACCTTGACCCTCTGAAGGGCCCACTCTTGAATATGAGAAAACACATTATGGATAACAGCAATATAAATGACAAATACAACATGTTGTCCCATCAAGTATTAAGAGAAGAGGCAGATCCAGAGGAATCCATGGCAATCGGTTTACATGAATTGATATAGCTCTGCAACCGCAAAGGATCCTCATAAGCAATTGTTTTGTTATTATGTGTAACTTTAAAGAGACAAGGATGAAAAAGGCCATATCTGGCACCTATGGAACGAAGCTCAGCCCGCATGTTTAGGAAAGCTTTGCGACGATTTGCAGTAGCTTTGGCGTAATCCTGTGCGAAGAACAGAGATGAGCCAGACCATGTAATCTTCGGCGATGCTCTTACTGCTGAGAGGACCTTTAACAAATCTGTGTACTCCAAGAAGTATAAAATAACACCTCTTGGCCATGATGAGGATGAGGCTTGTGATGGAATACGGCCTAAACGATGTGCCCGCTGGATATTAAGGATCGTTCCATCTGGCATGTGGAGCACCTTCGGGAGGAATGATTTGAAGAAGGAAATAGAGTCCGTCCCCTCAAGACCCTCTCCCAGGCCGTAATACGTAGATTATTCCTTCTTTTGCGATTTTCCAAATCCTCAACCTGTTTCTGGAGTGTGGATATTTGAGAGTGGAGATGGGAGACTTTGACTGATGTTTCTTTAAATGAGGAGACGTTTTGTTCAACAGAAAAGAACCTTGCCTCCAGCTGGGACCAGTTATCTGTTAAAGTTTGTAGTTTAGTGTTACTTTCTTCCATGAAAGGTCGAAGAGCTCTTAATTCCTCTAAAAGTAGCTCCATCGACACAGGCGAAGTTGATTTGGGTGGTGACGGAGGGTCTTTCTTTAAGCGTTTGGTGTTGGATTTCCCTTGAGCTGTTGGTGAAAGCTCCATCGCGAAGTCTAAATCTTGAGAATAAAAGTCTGAAGAGTCTGCTAGTTTAGAAATCTAAGAGAATACTTTCGAATTTTTAATAAAAATGTGTTTTGGCTTGGAATTTATGGAGTGGGGTAGTTTCGTTCTGCCCTAAAGCCCACTCCTTATATTCTGTATTAATGCAGGCTGTGTAAAAAGCAGACGAAAAGACACGAAATGTCACAGAGAAAAGTAGACTTGCAATAAAACGATGCAATATGTATCTGAAGATATACATTCCAGAGGGCAACTTCTAATACATTTGTGGAGAAGCAAGAGAAGTCGTGGGAGCCAAAAAGCAAAATTGCAGCATCTTGTGTGGAAAACGCGCGTTAAAACAAAATGGCGGCCGCGTTTGAAAATCATCCGCGACGGGGACTCACTGTCTCTAATATCATGTCCGGGCGCCGCTTCAAGGTCTTCAAGCATCTCCTTGCATGCCTTGAAGCTTCATCCCTGCATGCCTCCGGCCGGGCGGCAGAATTGCCGCGAAACGCCGAATCCTCCGGGCGGGTCGGGAGCCTCACCCACACGCTGTCATTCAACTCGGGCGCCAAGCCACGCCCTCCGCTGATCTCCTTCTGAGGCTGCTGCCTGCCGGGTCTCATAGGAAGTCCCACCCTTGCCCAGGCATACTTGAAGAGCGTCGTCATCACGTTAGTGATGTCACGTCAATCCCGCCTGCCTTTCACAGAATGTTGTTTCACTTTCGTTGAAAAATGGCTGAGGGCGGTATTTTGGCTGAGCTGAGCACGTCAGGCTGGAAGTGTGCAGAACTGCCAAAGTGCCGATAAACGTTTAAAATATACAACGTCCTGTCCAGCATGAGTGAAATACTGACTAAATATGAGCGCCGGCACCCGCAATCAATACAGGTATCATTTTGGTATATTAAATGTACTTGCTTCAGAAAAGCAACAAGAGCTGCACGCTCAAAAAAGAAATAACTTTCCAGTATTTAGGCACGTTCTTTTACTCTCGTGTCTCCTGTGCTGAGGGCTCGGCCTGCCCTTTATTTATTGCCTTGTAAAATCGGACGATGGTTGCAAGAGGGCAGGCTGCGCTTGAGTCTCATAGTGCACCTGCTGCTCTACGCTCAGTCTAGGTCAGTTTGTGTTTTTGTGAAGTAACATGTTAAAGCAGATTGCATTCTGCTCGCACTAAGCCTGCCAAAATCTTTGTCTACACGAAATGATAATTCTGTCTGGCATGGTTGTGTAACAGTGTAGTGACAAACTGAAGAGTTCGGAGGAGGTAGTACTTTTTTTAAGTTGAAAAAAATTAGAATTTTTACATAAATACTCTGCAGGATTTCCCATTTGCTTTTTTTAACTTTAGCATTTTTGCAAATTTCCGCCTCCACTTGTGTAGGTACAGTGTGCAGGTTATTGATTGACTTGCTCAGAATAAATTATATGACCCTTGGAATTTAAAAGACGTCATAAGTAGATAATCTTAAATTTGAGATAAGGGGGAAACATCAATGCAAAACCTGCAGAGAAACAATGTGATTAGGAAACTTTAAATTACTATCAAGAACCTGGCATGAGATATAGAGGAACTCTAACAAAGAGATTTTTCGATGTAAAGATTTAGAAAACCAAGCAAGTCTGAAACCATTTTTAGGAAAGTCACTTGTACTGACAGCATACTTATCACTGCTGGAATATTGTAACAAGCACTGTTCCTGGTCAGAGACTGATGCTGGACTCTGCCCAGTCACTTGGGTACTAAATCCTCCCAAAAATTGTGGCCTCAAAACGTTGGATTACAGAATAATTTTTCAACATCCTTATTTACAGAAGCTGAATTTTAGGATTTTTCACACCCTAATCCATGGGTACTCACAAACTTTCTCTCGGGGGCCAAATTCGCAGTGTGGTTTGTGGCCGAGGGCCGCACCGGTGGGGGCGGGGTCAAAGGAGGAGGGGCAGGTCTAAAGCAAAAAAACAATTGTGACCACGAGGTTGAACACAGGTCCCTGCAGCAGACACCTTCGTCCACTGAGCCACCAGACCCGGCATTTACACATCTCTCTCTCTCTCCCTCTCCCTCTCCCTCCCCTCCCCCAACCTTTTGCCCCCTTCCCCTTCCTCTCCCTCCCTCTCCCTCCCTCTTCCCCTCTCCCCCTCCATCTTCCTCCCTCCCCCTCCCTACCCCCCCTCTCCCTGTCTCTCTCCCCCTGTCTCTCCCCCTGTCTCTCTCCCCGTCTCTCTCCCCTGTCTCTCTCCCTGTTTCTCTCCCTGTCTCCCTCCCTCCGTCGCCTTCCCTCCATCGCCCTCCCTCCTTCGCCCTCCTCCCTCTGTCTCCCTCCTCCCTCTGTCTCCCTCCTCCCTCTCTGTCTCCCCCTCTGTCGCCCTCCCTCTGTCACCCTCCTCCCTCTGTCTCCCTCTCTGTCTCCCTCTCTCTCCCTCCCTCTGTCTCCCTCCCTCTGTCTCCCTCCCTCTGTCTCCCTCCCTGTCTCCCTCCCTGTATCTCTCCCTTCCTCTGTCTTCCTCCCTCTCCCTCCGTCTCTCTCCCTCCGTCTCCCTCCCT
Organism: Triturus cristatus; assembly: GCF_964204655.1. NCBI lineage: Eukaryota > Metazoa > Chordata > Amphibia > Caudata > Salamandridae > Triturus > Triturus cristatus. Next base: position 851,053,898 of record NC_140590.1, read on the forward strand.
CTCCCTCCCTCCGTCTCCCTCCCTTTCTCCGTCTCCCTCCCTATGTCTCCCTCCCTATGTCTCCCTCCCTGTCTCTCTCCCTCCCTCTCCCTCTGTCTCTCTACCTCTGTCTCCCTCCCGCTCCCTCTGTCTCTCTCCCTCTGTCTCCCTCCCTCTCTCCCTCCCTCTCCCTCTGTCTCTCTCCCTCCCTCTCCCTCCGTCTCCCTCCCTCCCTCCCTCCATCTCCCTCTGTCTCCCTCCCACCCTCTGTCTCCCTCCGTCTCCCTCCCTACCTGTCTCCCTCGGTCTCCCTCCCTCCCTGTCTCTCTCTGTCTCCCTCCCTCCATCTCCCTCCCTCCCTGTCTCCCTTGGTCTCCCTCCCTCCCTGTCTCCCTCCGTCTCCCTCCCTCCGTCTCCCTCCCTCTGTCTCCCTCCCTCCCTCCCTCTCTCCCTCTGTCTCCCTCCATCTCCCTCCCTCCGTCCATCTCCCTCCCTCCGTCTCCCTCCCTGTGTCCCTCCCTCTATCTCTCCCTGTCTCTCTCCCTGTCTCTCTCCCTGTCTCTCTCCCTCCCTCTGTCTCCCTCCCTCTCCCTCTTTCTCCCTCCCTCTGCCTCTCTCCCTCCCTGTCTCCCTCTCCCTCCCTGTCTCCCTCTCCCTCCTTCTGTCTACCTCCCTCCCTCCCTGTTACCCTCTGTCTCCCTCCCTGTCTCCCTCCCTCTCCCTCTGTCTCTCTCCCTCTTCCTCCGCCTCCCTCCATCTCTCTCCATCTCCCTCCCTCCCTCTGTCTCCCTCCGTCTCCCTCCCTCCGTCTCCCTCCCTCTGTCTCCCTCCATCTCCCTCCCTCCGTCTCCCTCCCTCCGTCTCCCTCCCTCTGTCTCCCTCCCTCCGTCTCTCTCTGTGTCTCCCTCCCTCTATCTCTCCCTGTCTCTCTCCCTCCCTCTGTCTCCCCCCCTCTCCCTCTATCTCTCTCCCTCTGTCTCCATCCCTGTCTCCCTCTCCCTCTGTCTCCCTCCATCTCCCTCCCTCCCTCCGTCCATCTCCCTCCCTCCGTCTCCCTCCTTGTCTCCCTCCCTCTAGCTCTCCCTGTCTCTCTCCCTGTCTCTCTCCCTCCCTCTGTCTCCCTCTCCCTCCCTCTCCCTCCCTCCCTCTGTCACCCTCCATCTTCCTCCCTCTGCCTCCCTCTCTCTGTCTTTCTCTGTCTCCCTTCCTCTCCCTCCCTCTGCCTCCCTCTCTCTCACTGTGTCTCCCTCCCTCTGTCTCCCCCAGACTGCGCCTTTCTGTCTTCCTCTCTCTGTCACCCTCTGTCACTGTCTGTCAACCTCTGTCTCCCTCCCTCTCCCTCTCCCTCCCTCCATCACCCTCTGTCATCTCACCCCCTGTGTGTGTGTGTCAGCCCTCAGCCCGGGCTGAGACAGCTTCCCAGAGGGCACACACAGCCGCACCCGAGTATTTCACACGTCTTTAAAAGACCATTTGCATGTTAATAAAGCTTTGTTGTATTTCACCTCTTAGGCACCTGCATCTCCACTTTGACAATCACTGGAATCCCCCGGCCCCCACAGAGCAGAGTCTCAGAGCTCGGGCTGCTGCACCCGGCAGTGTTTGCTAACACTATTTCATTTTTTTTTTTTTAAACACAGGTAGGATGTCTCCAAGGTCCACGGACCATCAAGGAAGGCTTGCCGGGCCGCTGGCGGCCCGCGGGCCGTACTATGAGTAACCGTGCCCTAATCCTACGAATGATCTGGAAAAATCCGCTTTATGGGTGGATTTTCCTCTATTGCTTTGCATTGGAGTGGAAATAAGAGTGTTTTCACAATAAGGCAACTGGACTGTCATGGGGTAAATAATGGTATGGGGTAAATAACAGAAAAGCCAAAATGTTTTCCATTATCTGCTATCATTTCTAATTTATGTACTTACTGATATAAAAAGAGTGCTGACATAGTTTTCAAATTGGGTTTGTGAAAGACTCAATCCCCTTCCTATTTTGAGAATGTATAGAGGAAGCCTTTAATCTACAAGGGAGATTCTTTTGCATAAGAACAAAAAGGAGAAACAAGTGATTTTTGCAAAAGATGCTGACTTCTGCCAGACTTTTGCTTGTTATTGCCTTACTGTTACTCTTGTTATGCATAATGAGTAAACTTGCCAGAAAGGTTTATCTGTAATTTTGTAACTTCAAAAATATGGAATTGTAGGCAAATCGTATGTGCAAAGCTAGAATTAATATATTTGTGCATTTTTCTGAATTTATTGGCAGTGGAAGCTGAGGTTTGCATAGACAGATAAGCATTGTGGATATTAGGTGTTCTGCAAATGCAATGTATTATTAAAAAGGTGCACTACTCCATAAATGTATGTAGATCTTCCCTCCAAATTTTTTCCCGTTCATAGGAAACAGCACTTTTGTTGCTCATAGTAATGAATGGGGTTTGAGCTGGATACCATTGGTATCAGTATTTCCTGGATGCAGGAATATCACAATGTCCCGCACTGGGATACAGAGAGTGACCTTAGAAATTGAGGGACTTACTGCAGGAATCAGTAACCACAACCAATTGCCAGGCTTATTCCTTATTTTTCAGCTGCTTCCCAATTGAACATTTCACCAGATTTAAACCGGTGCGATACCAGAGTAAAAGACATTGGGAATTCAGTACTTGCTGCATTACTTGTCATTCCCTATTCGACTGCTATATTTGTTACCAGCAGGAATGGATATCACCTAACCGCCAGAATGAGCGCCTTTGAGTTTTGAAAATTTTAAAAGAGCAATTTGGCAGGTATTAAAGAGATGTGGTGAAATAGTGAGGCAATATACAAACATGAATATAGTTCTTTATCACTATATATTCTGAGTACAAAAGGGTAACTATCCTTCAGTGTTAACCAGAAGTCCAGATATCACACCGAAAGGATCAATGGATAACTGTGCCAATGATTCCCCCATGCTTGCAGGCCATAAAGTTCTGGCCCTTTTCTTTGCTTATGATCCATTTCTGCTAGTTAAAATCAGGGCTGGTTTACTAACACTGGTTGGCAAATTTGAATCGGTTTTGTAGGTTATATGGTCTTAAAATTAATGCATCCAAAACCAAGCATATAACTTATTTCAGGGGGCCGAGGGGTACCGTAAGCTTGGGAAGGAGCGTTTTGGAAAGGGTCAAGGAATTGACTATTTAGGGATTTATCTGACTGATTCCGGATCATGGGCCCCACAGATTTCTGAAAGCTCACTTTTGTTAACCCATAGAGCTGAGTCTATTCTTAGATTTGCTACAAAGGCTCCCTGGTATCGGAGTCTTCCAGCAGTGGAGATAGAGAAGGGCCAACCAAGGGGTGCTGTATTATATGGCACAGACTATGGTCCACTGCCACGCAGGTCAACTGGGAACTAGTGAGAACAACTTCATAAGAGCTCTAACAGTAATGGAGAGATGCGCCCCCTTAGTTCCCTTTACATTGGACCTTGAACTTAAGCCTATACCTGTGTTTGCCACCCTAACGCCGGTACTTTATTGAGTTCACTCATCGGCCATTAAGGAATTGCGAGCCTTTAGAGAGGGATTTGTTGATATTCTCAGTATAAACAACTCCAAGAAGATCAAGTGGTTGGCCTATGTCAAAAAATAATTGTATGACCTGGGCCTAGGTAATTTTTGGAAAGAGCCCTCCTCTGTCACGCCTACTGTGGTTACTGTTGTCAAATCAAAATACTGGTAGAGAGTTGCTGCTCCGAATGAATTGCCTAGTTCCATCAGCAGCTGCACAAGGCTTTTTCTATTGCATAAGACTGTGCCCAGGGCAGAGAAATTCCTAAATTGTATCCGACTGGTGTGTACACACTCACATTCTTTGCTGTTTAGGTCCAGGACTTTGCTGATTGTTGTGTTTACATTAACATGGGATCCTGCGCAGTCAGGTTCTACCTTGTGTCTGTCATGCATGTTTTTCTATAAGACCGAGGAACAGTTGCTATTCTTTTGCCCAAAATATTCTAGAGCTAGGTGGATTGTGCCCTTGTGTCATCTTCTGGGAATGACAAATCACACAAATGCTTTCAGAATTTGTAAAAGGGATTCTACAAGTGTGAAAGTGTCTCCCCATATGTTACATTATGTTATGAAAAATTGATTTATGTATCACACTAATCACCCAAGAGGGTATCAAGGCACTTGGGCAGCTGTGTAGGATTGAGGTCACGGCGGTGCTTATGTTAAGAGCCAGGTCTTCAGCTTCTTGCGGAACTCAAGATGTAAGGAGGTGGCTATAATGTATTGAGGCTTGCGGATGTGGGTGGAACCAAAAAAGGAAATGGGTTGAGCCTCTGGAAGAAGTGGGCAGAGCCAGGAAAGTGGATGTGGCCTCCCCAAAAGATTTGAGCACCTGCACCTAATATTTTACAAATTAAGCACTGTGAACAACCATATCCCATGTACAGAATCCCTATGTTGATCTAGCCTGTTCTCTTTGATGATGGCCTCAGCCTCTGGCTCCTCGTAAGATATTTCATGGCTGTGGAATGGGGATTTGGCGGAAAATCTAACTGTACTGCACCTGTCCTTGAAGGGAGCCACCATTCTGTGTATGAGAATAAGTACTAATTGCTGCTGCCTGAGAAAACCTGCCATACACCAAATATTTCTTCATACTCCATGTTTCCTTACTTACCTACCTAATCTGTGAAGGACGGAGTGCCTTTGAACCAAGTTAAAATGAAAATTGCCTTGATGTGTTCTATCTGTTTCTGGTGTGTTGTTTCGTAAATGTTGCTTTTGAATGTAATATACAAATGTTAACTGTGGCATGAAAGTTTAAGCCCGGCTGCCTGATTAGGCTGTAGCCTTTTATTTCCATAATGTGGTCTCTGCCATCAAATGTTCTGTAAAACCTACCCTCCAACAACAACTGGACATCCACGAGGTGTCTTAAATGAACAGAGTTTTCTCTATTTTGTTTCCCATAGAATAGAGCAAGCCTTCGGAGATACTAGACACAATTCCAAAATATTGGAAGAAGTATCCAATGCCTCTGCCATTTTTAGGCTTGATAACTGAGCAGCTATATCTCCAGAAAACCATACTGTTGTAGAATGAAATAGACTTCGACTGTGCATGGTGCGAAACGGGGGTCTGCTCCCTAGTATGGTCAGAATGTTGCACTCACATCCCTAACACGTGTCAATGAGCATATAGATCACATCAAGTACAGCATAAAAGAAGTGCATATGAGTAAAAGTGAGTTAGAATTGAACAGGAGCAATGTCTGTTCTTGGATTACTGGATTATTCAGAAATGGGGAATGAAGATTTTTTTAAACAGTATGATTAGTAATTTTTGTCATGTTGACATTTTGTATTCTGAATAAACTGAGCAATGTATCAATCAGCGAGCATTCAAAAATAAAAGAATGATCCATGCTTATTCACCTGATGTTGCTGATTATGATGTTGATGTCAAATGTAAAAATGACAAATTTAAACGGAAGTGATTAAGTTACTTCCTATGGAGTTGTAGGTTTTCAACTCAGGGTGAAAGTGTGGGGAAGGGAGCATCTGAGAGCAGCATTTTTTGCAGACCTGGCTGTTTGTAATAACATTTGATATGTATTGTTTTTATACCTGCCTAAAGCACGACCAGAGCCTTAGCACTAATGCATATTTACACATTTTTTATTTTACTGCCATCTTCTTGTCCCCTGTTGTGCAGTGCACATTTAGCCTCATTGTTCAAATAAGCATTGCATTGTTCTGAAGTAGGCACAAATAAACAAGAACTGCAGATTTAGGGAGGTCTGCCTTTTACTGTAGCTTGTTGAATCTTCTCATATTCTTCACAAGAGTCTTGCATCTATAATTTGCTGTTTATCTGAAGTTTTTGTGTGATCACTTTATTTCCTCCAGCTTATTGGATTGAGTAAAATTGTATAAAGGTAAAGTTAAAATGTATTGAATTTAGCATTATGTGATCCAACTGATCAGGCAGAAGCACTGGTCCACTGGAATTGCAAGAATACTTTAATACTTGAAGCAATTTGTGCATTAAAAAATGTTAGATTACCATGAGTTTCCCCAAGTGTCTGCGTTCTTTGCACATGAATGCAATAAACAAGGGAACAATGGACAACAATTCTGTAGGGTGACAATGTATAGAGTCTTAATGGACTTCAAAGTGAAGTTTTACTTGCCTCTCTTTTTAATTGCCTTTTAACTGTCTCTCCAGTAGGTTTCACAATTATATCAGCTATCTTCATTGATACCACTGGTAATTACTATGAACAGGTAAGATCTTCATCGCATCATCATCATTGTTTTGTGCATTCGTGGTCCTTTAGTCCTCAGCTGAGAAGTTCAGAATACAGTTGGAAAAAAGAATGTGTCTCTATGTGTTTGCCAATATACGTGTGATACCACAAGTACTCATAACCGATGACTCCTAAACTGAGATGGCTATCACTGAGCCCTATGAAGAATTAAGGGGCATATCAGCAAGCGGCAGCGATAATTATCACTGGCCGCGTTTAGCATGCATAATCCTAACGCCGCCTATCGCCGGCTTCTATCGCCCGGTCAGCGCAGTATTTACAACGCGCATCACTGAGGCGATAGAAATCCCGGCAATAGTGGCGATAAGCTGCAATATCTCAAGATTACCTACGATAAAAAACAGCGTTAGAAAAAACATTGCTGATAGGGAGATGTGGATTTAGCATAACAATCCAACTCCCACGATAAACATGGCTAAGTCGGAAAATTAGCAGGCGTAAGAAACCGGCGATATAGCCAGTTAGCGCTAGATTTAATGTCGCTAAGCCGGTTAGCGATTCCCTTGATGATAGGGAGAACCGTTGCTAGCGATTATTTTCACTGTATTTCACACGGGAACGCCTACCTCGCATCTCATTAGCGATGGGAGGCGAGGCGATGAGATAATGGGCGCTAAGGCATGGATTCACACGTTAGCGTGTCCATGCTGATAGGGCATTAAAATTATTGCCACTTTTCGCCTGAAAACGGACTCAAAAGCGGCGATAATTTTAACGCCGGCCCTTGATGATATGCCAGTAAGTCTATAACCAAGATGAGGACTCCAAAAGCATCACTAACCTTTGTTTAGTGTCCCTGGGTAACTGATACTGGAGTGCTGGTTAAGCTGGTCAAGTGTTGTTTGATGAACAAAATGAAGGTGCACATTGCAGAAGTCACACAGTACAGGCAATAGGCTGTAGCTCGAGGTGAAAGCAGAGGGGGTCTAACTGTTGTCCTCTTCCACAAAGACCTTTAAACAAAGCTGCTCCCAAGGTGGCCACTGAAAACTGCAAAATCCAGCAAGAGTTGAAATCTCTTGGAACCTTTTAGAACACTGTGGGAGAGGTTCCTTCCCATACATGGCCTGGCAGTGCTCAAGCATGGATTGGGTAATAGTGTAGAGAGGGCAACAGTTGTGGTGTGAAAAACATGTCAGCCCAAAGCAACGCTGGCTGAATCAAGTCAATGCTTACATTGAGATTATGAAAGGTTGGAAATTGTCTCTTGACTCATCCTTTTAACATTTCTACACACTGGTAGAAAACTGGGGCACTCAGAAGCTTTATCTGGGGGACATTAAATAATGACACTTGTTCTTTAATTTAAATCACTTTATACCACCATGTTTGCCATGTTCAGTTTATAAGCATTGTAAATGAGTATAAATACCCAGTTTAGTGCCACTCAATTTACTGTCCTTAAAAAAGAGAGTGCTTGATTTGATTGTGCCATGATTCAAACTTATGATCAGTGAATCAAATCATCAGCAACGAGAATTTAATTCACTGAGACATCTGCCTGCTAAGGACCAGGATAGGTCCTTTCTGGGCATGGCCAACTCCCCAGTCCACCTCCGCTTTCACCCACCAGATCAGCCATGTGCTTGAAGGGAAGCATGATTGACCCGACTTAAACTGCTCCAGTTCCATTATGTTTACCTATTGAAAGTAGTGAAATGTCCATTTTCCAGATAACTCCTCATAATGCTCATTCAGTCTACTTCAATGCACTCCTACTTGGCTCATAAAGAGGAACGTAGACACACCCTGTGTCATTTATCTGATCAGACTGGGATCAATTCCCCTCCGCTGACGAGCAAGACCCCTCCAACTTCTAAGTGGTTTGACACAGGACCCAATATTTTTAATACAAAATGTCACTCTGATGTGGCCATACAAATGACGTTTCATAATTCCACAAAACATATAAAAGAAATATGTAAAGAAAACAAGAGCTCTTCTCTTGGAATGTCTCAATACTCACTCCAGTTTCATGTGCTCCCTTTCCTTGTGAATGTTATCTGCAGGTTGGGGGTTATCCTTGTAGATGTTTCCACGAGAGCATGAATTTTTTTACTTTACATTGATGTTTTCAGGATCTTGTCTCTTAATCATGGTATGCGTGTGTCACTGGAATCATAGGGAGTCAATAGTGTGACCTGGTCGACCATGGCTCTATGTTGTCATCTGTGCCACAAGCCCACAGCAGCTTAGTGCTCAGGCAATTCTCCTTTCCTTGTGTTGACACTATTGTAGTTGAGAGGCTAGTGAGGGAGGGAGTAAAGGTGTTATTGAGGAGTTCCCTACTGAAGGTAGTATTGAACTGTAAGAGTTTTAGGGGCATATTTACAATGAAATGCAGGGCTGCACCATAGCTACAACAATATGGTGCAGCCCTGCGTTTCCCCCTGTGCTGGCGCTAAAATTAGCAGCCTAGTGCCAACGCAGGTACTCTTGCACCATAGTGCAAGAGTGTCTGCATTGAGGGGAAGAATGTTTATGTGCAGAAAGGTCTCCCTTCCTGCACATAAACAATCTTGTAATGGATTTTTGTAACTTTTATGGGTGCTGCTTAATGTGGCACACAGAGAAGTTGCAAAACGTCATTTAAAAAAAAATATATTTTTGCGCAGGAAGGGACACCTTCCTGCACATAAACAATCAGTGTCATTTTCCTGTTTCTATGTGTGCTGCATAACACAGCATACATAGAAACAGCAAAAATAAGGAGAAATAAAGCATTTTTCCTCGCTTTGCCTGCTTAAGACCAGATTTTCCCTGGTCTTAAATTTGGCGCTACCTCCTTTTTACGCCACACTTGTAAATAGGAGGCAACATCAAAATCAATGGGTGTTGCAGTGGAACTCCCACCACAACACCCATTGCCCTCCCCTTTCATGCTAAGTATAACATGAAAGGGTGCCTTATTTACAAGGCAGCGTTAAGCCACGTATACGGCGAAGCACCTATCGCCACCACAATGTCACTTGTGGTGGCGATAGGGGCCTGTAAATATACCCCGTAGTCTTATAACTTTTTAGGATCACGGGGGCAGTTGACTGTCTGCTAGACTGCATATGTAGAACTGAGGGTGTGCAAAGATTTTTACAGGTTATGCATTCTCATGCTCCATGTGCCAGTCAGAACCAACTCTTAGCCTTATAAAGATGATCCCACACCATGCTAGATCTCCAGCGTCCATCTTGGAAAGATGATTTGAGGCATGGATTGCTTCGGCACATAATATTAACATTATTCAGTGTCGTAGCTGTGGGGGCGGCGACGAGCGCAAGGTAATCTTTCTTCTGTTTTATTTATCCTCCCTCAACGTCTGTCGCCCCCAGCCCCCCATTGGTCATAGTCTGTCACCAGCACCCCCTTCCCCGCTTGTTGTTGTCTATCACCAGCAACACACCCAGGACCAGACTGGCCCTAGTGGGCACCAGGCGTTTCCCCTGTGAGCCGGAAGGGCGGGGGCCGGGTTAGTTTGCGGTCCATGTCCGGCCCTGAACACACCCCATACCACTTACCTGCTCCGACCGTCACTGGGCGGCAAACTCATGAATCACTTCGGGCAGCAAATGCTATTATTCAACAGAACTCAGGAGGGCGCATTTTCATTGACACCTTCAATAGCTTTATCAGTGAATTAATCTACAGTTAAGGAATGGAAGAAGGATATATTGATATGGCACAAGCTGTGATTGGTTTGTGAGTACCACCTTCATAATTAAAGCTGGCCATACTATTTACTCAGAGATGTAGAATCTGGATCTCAGCAGACCGCCAAATGTGGCAGGGAGTGGTTTAAATAAAAGAGGAGGGATTCCATGATTTAAGTGGGCAGGTACTGTCAGGTACTGAGTACCTGCACTTCTTTAAATTGAAAGGTAGAGTACCTGCACTTCTTTACATTGAAAGGTAGAGTACCTGCACTTCTTTAAATTGGAAGGTAGAGTACCTGCAGTTCTTTAAATTGGATGGTAGAGTACCTGCAGTTCTTTAAATTGGAAGGTAGAGTACCTGCAGTTCTTTAAATTGGATGGTAGAGTACCTGCAGTTCTTTAAATTGGAAGGTAGAGTACCTGCACTTCTTTAAATTGGAAGGTAGAGTACCTGCAGTTCTTTAAATTGGAAAGTAGAGTACCTGCACTTCTTTAAATTGAAAGGTAGAGTACCTGCACTTCTTTAAATTGAAATGTAGAGTACCTGCACTTCTTTAAATTGGAAGGTAGAGTGCCTGCAGTTCTTTAAATTGGAAAGTAGAGTACCTGTACTTCTTTAATTTAAAAGGTAGAGTACCTGCACTTCTTTAAATTGAAAGGTAGAGTACCTGCACTTCTTTAAGTTGGAAGGTAGAGTACCTGCAGCTCGTGGCAGGAGTGCAATACCTCCAAACGGGAGGTCCCCGCTCAGTCAGATGCCTGCACTGAGACCCTAGGGCAGGACTGCTTCCGAGGCACAGTCCTCTGCCTCTGACTGAACAGCACCAGACAGACCCAGGGCCTTGTGGAAATGATAATGGAGGACAGGCACCCAATTATTTTGCAGAAATTATTGCTAATAGTGTTTGTGTAATGCCAGAGCCGCTATGCTATCCATCCCCAGCAGCCATCGCTGGGACGGGACCGCTCTTGCCGGCCGGAGAAACAGGCCCTGCCGCTTCGTGTATTGATGCCGCGCTGTTCCCTCTCCGTGATTTGCCGGGAGAGTTCAGGAGAGGGGGGGTGGCGCGCAGTTGTGTGGGGTAGTAAATAAATTGCCGATTGTGCCAGCAGGCAAGAGAACAGGATGCAGCTGCTGATGATGATGCCCGGGTTCCCATTTCCAGAGTCTGTAAAAAATAAATTAAAGAAAAGATCAATAATTAATAACCCCACCTTGAGAAAACAAATCTTATGGTTTTTTTTTTCGCCTTCCTCTGTAACAACTGCAGCCCAAACCAATTCAGATTTAAAACCTGTAATAAATTGTTGAAGGGAATTAGCTCTCAGCAGAACTCTCTGTGCAGCAGAGAAGCCAGTCTCATTTTGTTTCTGTACGTGCATCTCCGTCTTTCCTTCTATATATTCACTTTGCAGTCCACTTTTTTTTTCCATTATACTCCTTTTCGCCTATTCCTCTCTGTTCTGTTCTCTCTTCCTCGGATGCCAGTGTGTCCATCTTTATCGTCTCACTATCCGTCTTTTAAAAATATTTCATGTACTCTCTTATACAGGTTTCCTTCAGCTATCCATCCCTCCTCTCTTTATTTCTTTTGTGTTCTCATTAACTCACTTTGGGGCATATCAGCAATGAGGCGATATAAAATTATCGCCGCTTTTGCATCCGTTTTCGGGCGAAAAGCGGCGATAATTTTATCGCCTAATTAGCAAGGTCACGCTATCACGTGAAACCTTGCATTAGCGCTCAGATTCTTAACGCCCAGCTTTGCCTCTCTAATGAGATGCAAAGTGGCAGTTCCTGACCTGACATGACTGGAGAAATGTCGCTAAGCGACATTTCTCCTATCATCAAGCCAGACGCTATGAAGCATAGTGGCAAGAAAAGTAGCGATAACCCCTGTTATCACTATTTTCCTTACGCCTGCTTCAGGACTGACTTAGCCATGATATCTTATGGAAGGTGGATATCATGGCTAAGTATGTGAGGCCCTATCATCAAGCTAACGCCAACCTTTGTGAGATTATCGCTGGGTTTCCAGCGATAATCTCACGTTTGGCAGTTAGCGTTAGGATTTTTATTGCTTTTGAGATAAGCGTTGCTAATAGCACGCTATCTCAGCGATAAAAATCCACGTTAGCCGGCAATAATTATCCTAGCGCTAAATGCGCTTAGCGATAATTATCGCCGGTTGTTGCTGATATGCCCCTTTCTTTTTCTGTCTTTCGTTGAGCTGTTCTTTTGCGTTCTCCTAGTTATATATTTCTCTCTCTCTCAAATGTTTCCTCTTTCTTTTTCTCCATCTTTCTTTGTCCAGTTCTCTTTACATCGATCTCATAGCTATTCCCTTCTTCTCCCAATCTCTCCCCTTTTCCTAGCTGATGTGTCCTTTCTATTGCAGTCTAACTCTCTCTGCCTCTCACCCTCTCTGTGCTTCTCCGTCTCCTCTTTTTGTAAATTCTCTTTAAATAACCTCTTTCTTTCTCTTCTACCATACTATTGCTTTATCTATTTATACCTTTGTCCTTCTTTATCTGTTTCACTGGTTATGTGTCTTTCTGTCTTGCTCTTTCTTTCTCTTCGCTCTCTTTCGCTCTTACTCACCCTCATTGTAGGTTTCTCTCTCTTTAACTCATGTTGGGTCTCTTATTTTGGAGCTCCCCTAGCCCCAGGTCCAGTGTTCCAGAGTACCAGACCTTAAAACTTACTCTGTGGAGGAGCCAAAAGCATTGGAAGAACTTGGCGGTATATTATCAACGGCCAGCGATAATTATCGCTGGCCGCTCATAGCGATAGATTTCTTATCGCAGGCTATCACAGGAAATTATCGCCATGCTAGTGCTGTTTCAACAACTCATAGCGCAATGGGGATAATTATTCCTGTGATAGCGATGTTTTCCATGGAACATCGCTGGTTTTCCAGCGATGCTCCATGGAAAACGGTGATAACCTTGTTGATACGACCCTGTGGCCTATCAGCATAATCCACCCCCTATGTTGTGAATAGGTAAATCAGGATTTTAGCAGACGTTAGTTTTTGGGGAAAACCACGGCGCCCACTTTGCATCTCATTAGAGATGTTAACTGTTAAGCGAGGCGTCTGCAAAACGGCTGCTAATATGCACTAATACATGTTAGCACCGGCTTGCAAATAGGGCGATAAGATTATCTCTGCTTTTTTGGCTTTTAAAAAAGCGGAGATAATGCCCTTGTTAATATGGCCCTTGGACTTTCTTTGGTATATGCACCACATGAAGGATGTAAGCCACATAACTATGCTCCTATGTGTCCATAATATCTGAACACTCACAAATGGACAGTGTTACAAGTCCTAAGACTTATTCCTCGAGGGTGAGTGTCCAAAATGGGAGAAACTGTGATGCAATAAACCTTTGAAAGTGAGGTAGCGCAAAATTCATTTTTATTTGTAGGGGTGCTTCATAATCACGAGTAGTCTGCACCTGCATATAATCTATCGATGTAGTAACATGAGATATTAGAACGTGAACTATAATAATATGGATCATGGCGTATCAGGGACATTTCAATGTTAACGTGAAGAAATCAACATTGCAACTAGTTGCAATCAGTTGAATTATTAACATGCAGAATTCATGTATACCGCTGACAATTATTCATGTATTTGATGAGCTTATGTAACATGCTATTTTAGAAGTACTCAGTAAAGAGTGTTCACTTTATATGTAATTTCATAATGCTTGTGTGCCAATTTTCTTATGTTGACCGAACACTGTAGGCCTGAAATACAGTTTACCTGGAAGCTCTCGCATTATATTTAATAGTTGAATTACATGTGCATTTTGGATTTGTTCTTTCTCACGTTTCTGTTGCAGGTGGAAGAATCATCCTTGTTAGTTAGAATATCTTTGTTTTAGGAGTTAGGCATGGATAGAAGGGAATATATTGAGTGTTGATACTGATAGTGGAGAAATGTTGTACTTTCCCATCGGAGGGAGCCTGGGAATCAAGATCATCTCTCCAAGCTTGGGAGCGTAGCTGCCTACTGGAAAATTACCTATGAGGAGGTGGCCTGACTGAATGGCATGATCCGCAGAGGATCCTGGGATACTACCTGTACTATTGATGTATTGTAACTAAGGAGAGTGTCCGGAAACTTCTGCCTATAGCTCAAAAGAAAGAGCATCTTAGAATGAGCTCTGTCTTAGTGGCTTTATGCTGCTTGATCCAACTAACGTGGGGAGACTTCTTAGGAAGGCTTCACAAGCTGACACCTTAACTGTTCTTGCCCTGGGGCAATGCCACGTAGGGATCAATCAATCAATCCTTCGCATTTATAAAGCGCGCTACTCACCCATAAAGGGTCTCAAGGCGCTGGTGGGGGGGGGGGTCAGTGCTCTAAGAGCCAGGTCTTGAGCTGTCTTCTGAAGGAGAGGTGATCAGGTATGGCGCGAAGGTGGCTGGGCAGAGAGTTCCAGGTCTTCGCTGCCAGGAAAGAGAAGGATCTTCCTCCGGCGGTGGCTTTGCGGATGCGGGGTACGGCTGCCAGGGCCTGTCCGGTAGAGCTTAGAGTGCGCGGAGGAGTGTAGAAGGAGACGCGGTTGTTGATGAGTTTGGGTCCGAGGTTGTGAAGGGCTTTGTGTTCGTGGGTGAGGAGTCTGAAGGTGATCCTCTTGTTGACTGGGAGCCAATGGAGTCTCTTCAGGTGTCCGGAGATGTGGTGGTGGCGGGGTATGTCCAGGATGAGTGGTGCGGCAGCGTTCTGGATCCGCTGAAGTTTCCTCTGCAGCTTGGTGGTGATGCCGGCGTACAGAGTGTTCCCGTAGTCCAAGCGGCTGGTGACGAGGGCGTGGGTGACGGTCTTCCTGGTGTCGGTGGGGATCCAGCGGAAGATTTTGCGGAGCATGCGGAGGGTGTTGAAGCATGCCGAGGTCACCGAGTTAACCTGTCTGGTCATGGAGAGGGATGAGTCCAGGATGAAGCCGAGGTTGCGTGCGTGGTCGGTGGGTTGGGGAGTGCTGCCTAGGGCGGGGGGCCACCAGGAGTCGTCCCATGCGGTGGGAGTAGGGCCGAGGATGAGGACCTCCGTCTTATCTGTGTTCAGTTTCAGCCGGCTGTCTGTCATCCAGTTCGCTACTTCCTTCATGCCGTCATGTAGTCTGGACCTTGCTGAGGTGGGGTTGTCGGTGAGGGATAAGATGAGCTGGGTGTCGTCGGCGAAGGATATGAGGTCGAGTCCGTGTTTGCGTGCGATGTTCGCCAGGGGGGTCATGTAGACGTTGAAGAGAGTGGGGCTGAGGGAGGATCCTTGAGGTACGCCGCAGATGATCTCCGTGGCTGTGGATCTGAAGGGGGGCAGGCAGACTCTCTGAGTCCTTCCGGAGAGGAAGGAGACGATCCATTTCAGGGCCTTGCCTCTGATGCCGGCGTTGCTGAGGCGGCGTATCAGGGTGCGGTGGCAGACCGTGTCGAAGGCTGCAGAGAGGTCCAGGAGTATGAGGGCCACGGTTTCTCCCTTGTTGGTCAGGGCTCTGATGTCGTCCGTGGCTGCGATGAGGGCGGTTTCGGTGCTGTGGTTGGCCCTGAAACCGAACTGTGTGGGGTCGAGGGAGTCGTTGGTGTCCAGGGCGCTGGTGAGTTGAGCGTTGACGATTTTCTCAATCACTTTGGCGGGGAACGGTAGGAGAGAGATGGGACGGAAGTTTTTGAGTTCGGTGGGGTCTGCTGTGGGTTTCTTCAAGAGGGCGTTGAGCTCTCCGTGTTTCCAGCTCTCCGGGAAGGTGGCGGTGGTGAGGGAGGCGTTGATGACGTCTCGGAGGTGCGGTACGATGATGTTGTCGGCCTTGTTGTAGATGTGGTGCGGGCAGGAGTCCAATGGGGATCCGGAGTGGATCGAGTTCATGACGCGGGTGGTCTCCTCGGTGGTGGTTGGGCTCCAGTTGAGGATGGTGGTGATGTCGGTGGCGGGTTCCGGGGGGGGTTCGTGTTGGTGGTCGTGAAGCTGTTGTATATATCGGTGATCTTGTGGTGGAAGAAGGTTGCGAGGGAGTCACATTAGTGCTAGTGTAGGGATAGATATATGTTTTATACCCACAAACGTTCAATGTTGGGGAACTTGGACGTCTGTTCCATAATCTTTTGTATCCGGGTTCTTGAACTAATAATTCTGTGCATGTTGCACCGCCTTAATTTCATCCGTAGATTTGTCTTTGTATTAGATTCCAATGTATTTCTACACTCTCTTCTTGAGGTGCCTATTCCTCCAGTTATTCTTGGCTTTGCAATAAATCAACCAACTTTATTTGGTAGTCTGTGATCCTTAAGAGTCTTAGTGAATTGGAATTGAAATGATTGACCTGTTAATGATTTCTCTCCCTACACGCTTTCATGCTGAGAAAAAGTACCATTGACTCGAAGTTCTAGTGCCGATCTTGAACATGGAACTCAGATCCTTCAAAAGAAAACAGATCTTTAAGCAGAGAAATGCTGCTAAAACTCTCTCTTTCTCTCTCTCTCCCTTTCTCTTTCTCTCTCCCACACCACACTTTTTCTCTCTGTCTCACACACACACATACCTCCTCAATAAGTGGAATAATATTCTCAGGTTTCTAATAGTCATACATCCCAAGCCTGCACGCAGGCCCAACCTGAAACAGACAGGGAGAGGAATCACTGACGAAATATCGAGAAGGAGAATATCAACTTGCCAAAATATCGAGGAAAAAATCTAGAATGCCAAAATATCGAATCCCTATCTACAAACAGATAAGTACAAAAATATAGAATACAAAATATCGTTGTAAAAAATATAGTTGGTCAAAATATCGAATTTTTTAAATGTCTTAAAAGTAATGTAAAATTTATGAAATAATACATATAATTAACTAAAACATACTTAAAAATACTTAAATAACTTTAAAATGAATTAATAATTAATGTAAGTAAAAAAAATGTTTTATTAACGTTATATTAATTAAAAATATTCAATATTTTTTGCGTAGGATAGCGGGCGGGTAAAATTTACTATTACCACTCCAGTAAGTGCAATAGTAGGGAAAGCGTTGGATAGCGGGAGGGTAAAAATTACTATTCCCACTCCAGAGAGTGCAACAGTAGGGAAAGCGTTGGATAGCGGGAGGGTAAAAATTACTATTCCCACTCCAGAGAGTGCAATAATAGGGAAAGCATTGGATAGCGTAGGGATAAAAATTAGTGTTCCCACTCCAGAGAGTGCAACAGTAGGGAAAGCGTTGGATAGCGGGAGGGTAAAATTTACTATTCCCACTCCAGTGAGTGCAACAGTAGGGAAAGCGTTGGATAGCGTAGGGGTAAAACTTACTATTCCCACTCCAAAGAGTGCAACAGTAGGGAAAGCATTGGATAGAGTAGGGGTAAAAATTACTATTCCCACTCCAGAGAGTGCAACAGTAGGGAAAGCGTTGGATAGCGGGAGAGCAAAATTACTATTCCCACTCCAGTGAATGCAACAGTAGGGAAAACGTCAGATGGCGTAGGGGTAAAAATTACTATTCCCACTCCAAAGAGTGCAACAGTAGGGAAAGCGTTGGATAGCGTAGGGGTAAAAATTACTATTCCCACTCCAGAGAGTGCAACAGTAGGGAAAGTGTTGAATAGCGGGAGGGTAAAATGTACTATTCCCACTCCAGTGAGTGCAACAGTAGGGAAAGCGTTGGATAGCATAGGGGTAAAAAATACTATTCACACTCTAAAGAGTGCAACAGTAGGGAAAGCGTTGGATAGCGTAGGGGTAAAAATTACTATTCCCACTCCAGTGAGTGCAATAGTAGGGAAAATAATAATTTAATATTTTATTAAAAATACATTCATTATTAATACCCCCAAAAAGTATTAAAATTAATTACCAATCACACAATATTTAATAATTAATTAATTATAAATACCAATATTTCTTTTAATTAATTACCTATTCATAATTAATTAACAACCAATTAATTTTCAATACCAAAAATTAATAAATACAAACAATACCTATTAATAATTAATTAATAGTACATTTATTATCAATATACAACAATTATTTCAATAATTAATTATTTACAATTAAATTACTTCCCACCATATTCCCCTATAAACCCACAGCCCGCTACAAATAATAAATTAATACAATTAACATAATTATCAATTAAACAATTAATACAAATTAATTACCAATTAATACAAATTATTTACCAATTAATAATTAATCAACAACCAATTAATTTTCAATACCAATCAATAATTACTTAATAACAATTAAATTACTTCCCACCCTATTCCCCTATAAACCCACAACCCGCTACAGAAGTAAAACGCAAAATTAAATTAAAAATAATTAATAATTCCTAAAAATTATTATTTAATGTACTATAATAAATTACTTCCCACCCTAATCCCCTATAAACCCACAACCCGCTACAGAATTAAATTACACAAAAATTAAATAACATAAAGTTCATTACTTTAAAAATATTCAAACATACATTCCAAAATTAATACATACTTTTAACACATATACTAACACTTAAAACACTATAAAAAATTAGATATTTTTAACAACTATAATATGACTGTCGATATTACTTACTTCTATATTATGTAAATCGATATTTCTTACCTGATTTTCTATATTCTTCACCACTATATTTTGGCAATTCGATATTCTGTCCAGTCGATATTTTTTTTGTTGATATTATTACCCAGGGAGAGAGAGAGAGAGATAGGCTGTGTTTTTCAGGGAACATGGGAGAGACTGGGAATTGAACATGGGATTGATGGTAGGCTTCTGTGATCGACCCAATATAAGAGCCTGTCATACATTTGAGAAGGCAGGGTGAGGAATGGGGAGGAGGGGGCTACCTGCACATTCTAGGCAGAGTTGTGAAGTAGTGGAGAGGGGGCAGGGGTTGTAGTAATCTATCCCAGGGTTATAAGGGCATGTTTCGGGTGTTATAAGATAGAATTTGGACTTTTATAAGTATTACTGATTTGGGGTAGAATATTGTCACCTGTGGCACTGAAGATGAGACACATTTATATATAGTACATGGACAGACCCCATTGTAAGACAAGTTTGTTTTTAAGTTTAGAGCACATCTGTTACTAGCAATGGCACTGCCCCTCTACACCTATATATGTGGTGAGTGCTCAAAGTCACGGAGCATGCTCTTCACCATTGATAGCGCTCTAAATTCCTAGTGCTTCGTGTGCAAAGCATATGCTACACAAATAGGGTTTGCCAACAATCTTAATTGACCAATTGCAAATGGTTGCTATGGCTCTTTTTAGCATTTTGGTTTCTGAACTTACAATAAATCTGAAAATCTATTTCTGTTGATTTCAGTTGCATCATGGAACTGGTCATCGATGTATATAGTACCTTTTGCTGATTTCAGTAAATATGGACTTTAAAAAAATAACTTTCCTTGTCTTTTTTTTGGTTATTGCTGGGTTCATGTATTCCAATTAGTACCGTATTAACCATTTGAACTCGTCAACTGGGGTTTTAAGTAGAGAAAGGTTTTCATGGTTCTAGAGCATGGGTACTCACAAACTTTCTCTCGGGGCCAAATTTACAGTGTGGTTTGTGGATGAGGGCCGCACCGGTGGGGGCGGGGGCAGTGGGGGAGGAGGCGGGGCTAGAGCAAAAAAAAACCTATGACCATGAGGTTAAACACAGGCCCCTGCAGCGGACGCCTTCGTCCACTGAGCCACCAGACCCGGCATTCACACATCTTTATCTATCTATCTATCTATCTATCTATCTATCTATCTATCTATCTATCTATCTATCTATCTATCTATCTATCTATCTATCTATCTATCTATCTATCTATCTATCTATCTATCTATCTATCTATCTATCTATCTATCTATCTATCTATCTATCTATCTATCTATCTATCTATCTATCTATCTATCTATCGCTCCGTCTCCCTCCCTCTCTCTCTCTCCCTCTGTCTCCCTCACTGTGTCTCCCTCTCTCTGTCTCCCTCCCTCTCTCTCCGTCTCCCTCCCTGTCACCCTCCCTCTCTCTGTCTCCCTCCCTCTCCCTCTCTCTGTCTCCCTCCCTCTCCCTCCCTCTGTCTGTCTCCCTCCCTCTGTCTCCCTCTTGTCTGTCTCAGTCTGTCTCCCTACCTCTCCCTCCCTCCCTCCCTCTCTCCCTCCCTCCCTCTATCTCTCTCTCCCTCCCTCTGTCTCCCTTTCTGTGTTTGTCTCCCTTTCTCTGTCTCCCTCCCTCCCTCTCTCTCTCTGTCTGTCTCCCTCCCTCCCTCTCTCTCTCTCCCTCTCTCTCTCTCTCTCTCTCCCTCTCTCCCTCTCTCTCCCTCCCTCTCTCTCTGCCTCCCTCCCTCCCTCCCTATCCCTCCCTGTCTCCCTCTATCTCCGTCTCCCTATGTCTCCCTCCCTATGTGTCCCTGTCTCCTTCGCTCTCTCTCTCTCTCTCTCTCTCCATCTGTCTCCCTCCCTCTCTCCATCTTTCTCCCTCTGTCTGTCTCCCTCCCTCTCCCTCTCTGTCTCCCTCCCTCTCTCTGTCTCCCTCCCTCCCTCTGTCTCCCTCTCTCTCTCCGTCTCCCTCCCTCTCTCTCTCTCTCTGAATCACTGTTTGTCTCCCTTTCGCTCTCCCTCCCTCCCCCTCTGTCTCCCTCCCTCTCCCTCTGTCTCCCTGTCTGTCTCCCTATCTGTCTCCCTCTGTCTTCCCCCTCTCCCTCTCCCTCTCCCTCTGTCTTCCTCCCTCTGCGCACTCTGTCTTCCTCCCCCTGTCACCTCACCTGCTGCTCTCACTCCCTGCTGCCCTCCGTCACCTCACCCTGCTGTCCTCCTCACCCTTTGACACCTCACCCGCGCTGAGACAGCTTCCGAGAACACACACAGCCCCCGCCGCACCCAAGTACTTAACAGGTGTTTTAAAAACCATTCACTTGTTAATGAGGCTTTGTTGTATTTCACCTCTTCTTAGCGCCCCTGCATCAGGGTCGCTAAGAAGAGGTGAAATTCAACAAAGCCTCATTTACAAGTTAATGGTCTTTAAAAGAAATCGCCCGGGCCCAGGAAGCTCCACGCTGCTGCAACCGGCGATGTAAAAAACACACAGGTATGATGTCTGTAAGGTCCGCGGGCCGCCAGGGACGGCTTGCCGGGCCGCCGCCGGCCCGCGGGCCGTACTATGAGTACCCGTGTTCTAGAGCATGTGCTACACTAGTTAGTTTGCTCTTCACCTGTCTTCAGTTTTTGACAGGTGGTGCTCAGTGGAAGAACAACAGTAGTGAGAGATGATCATAAGTCCTTTGTGTGACACACACACACCATCTTCACATTCTTGAACATTGTCACTCACCCTGTATCAGTAAGGACACACAAAGAGTGACTTCACCAATGCTGCAAATGGACTGCATTCCTAACCACCACCTGATAAAATTCACGAATAGGTGCAGATCACTCCCACCATGACTGTCAGGAAAAGTCTAGCAGTACCAAAAATAATAGAAATACACCCCCCCCCCTGCCCCTTGCCTCCCCCAGAAACCTTCCTAGAGTGTCAGGACCATTAGTGGTATTGTTTTTCAAAAACAACATTCTTCTTTGGGAGTTTGCTTTTGAAAAAAGAGCAAATATTGCCAAGCAGCCATATTTAAACATTGAGGCCCCATAGTAATAGAGCAGGAACATTTATCGTAAAATAAGTGTCCTAATTTGCGCAATATGTTAACATAAAAATGCTTAAAGACTAAAATGTAGGCAAGCATGCCTTTTCTTAAACTTGCAAATTAACGTGTTGCATGAATTTCTTTTTTGTAGTAAGCACTCATTTCTATCACAATTACACTGTCAGGTTAGACTAGGCCTCATTTTTTTCTCTACCCTTTATTTTCCTTTCCTTTTCTTCTTAACCTCTTCAGTGCCCCGCCCTTTCCCCGCCCTGTGCCGGGCGTTGCATTAACGGGCGGGGTTCATGACGAGATAGTCTCGTCATGGGCACAGCGCAACCGCGCTCCATGACGAGACCATCTCGTCATGGGCACTGAAGGGGCTAAACAAATTAATGCTTTTGGCAGAAGCTGGACTGTGCTTTATTAAATAAATAATTCATGTTCAACTTCATTAGACATGTCATCCATGTAGAATGTGCTGACTTTAAAAATATATTTCTTTCCATCCTAAGCTACATGTTATCATTGTATTTAGTGAATATTAATGAATACATGAGTCTGATGACTTAATTCAGTAAAGTTACAACTAGAATGTATCTCCTTTAGAATAGTTCATTATCATGCAGTGGTGTTCTGAATAGCTAATAGTTTAGACTGCAGGTTTCTCGTGGGAACAAAGGGGCAGATTTATGACGACTGGCGCATCCCTGCATATCAGCAGGGATGCGCCAGTTGTTATGCGCCACAGCTGCGCCACCATGGATGCGCCGCATTTATAATGCGGCGCACCATGGGGCAAAAACGGCACAGATGCGTGACGCATCTGTGCCGAAAAGTGGCGCATTGCTGGAGTTGCATCGCAAGCGCGACGCAGCTCCAGCAATGATCTGGGGGGCCCTATCTGTACAATGCTGCGTCAATCCTTACGCCTGCTTCAAGCAGGCGCAGGGTTTTGACGCAGCATGGGCCTAAAAGTGACTGAGTGAAATCTTGTAGATTTCACTCAGCCACTTTTAGGAGGCGTTCCTGCGCTGGAACGCCCCCACCTGCCCTGGAACGCCTACATGTGGCGCAGGGCTTTACAACGTGACGCATCTGGGAGATGCGTCACGTTTGTAAATGCCCCACACCATGGTGCAGGATTTGCGCCGCTGCTGCGTCATAAAAGTGACGCAACGGCGGCGCAAACGTGCCGCAAGTGCAACATAAATCTGCCCCTTAGAGTGAATCTAATGCACGTGAATGTTAGCAACTAAGTAGGTGACTTGTAGATAGCAACTTGCCGACTTTGTACGTTTACTCTGGGATTGGAGAAAGAAGCAGCTGACCATCGAACATTCCTTTTTCATTGGCTTGAGATGACCTAATAGCAGTGTGGATTGATACATGTGCTTTTGTGTTTATAATATATGTGTTCCTAGTTAGACACATGCTACGCTATTCTTCACTCTTCCATTTTAGAGCACACTCCGAGAGCTTTATGCCGTCCAGACTGGTCCAGGTTATTTATTTTGTGACCATCCTTTTCCTTAGCCCTTTTGACTCAGACTACTAACAGTGATTTCCTGTGACCTACTAATTTGTGGGTGTCTGAATTTTCTTTTAACGGTTATGGCTACTGCTGTGACCATTTTCCTAGCTTAACTTTGAACAGTTGTTTCTGAAATTGTTTACTGATGCTATTTGGATGAAGTGACTCAGACAAGTATCCAGAACTACTCTTCATGAGAAGTTCAACTACAAACTGATTCTATTTCAATGCTCCTTTAAATCTATCTCTTTTCTGAAAGGACTTTTTTCTGGTAGGCTAGGATCTGCTAGAGTAGAATAGGGACTTAGATATTATTCCCATTATGCAACACGCTGTAATTCTCTTGATTGACTCTATCAATGACTTTTCTGATATTTCTGTAAATAGATTTATCTATTTTCTAATTTGAATAAAGAGACCAGAAACAAATTACTAAACTCTTAATGATGAATAAAGGTTTTCGAACAAATTAAAACTCTCATTACAGACTGAACATAATTAATAGTGTTTATTGAGAAGTTGTTGTCTTAGGGGTCGATTCCGATCCTGTTTTTTTTTTCCTGTATGACTCGTATCCGTATTTTTTTACGTACGAATCGTACAAGTCCCGTACAAACGGCGAAGTACTATTCGTACATGAAAAATACATACGAATCGCCTCGGGAAAAGTCTACGAGACGTCCCCGGACAGTTTTACATACAAATCGTAAAACTGAAGTCCGAGCGCGCAATTACGATCCGTACCGCCCGTCTGAAAACACAAGCGCATGGAAAAGGCTCCGTACGGAGCGAACTTTGTACGAGCCCTACCCCGAGTACACTTGTGCCCGGGGTACGAGTCGTACAGCCCCCCCCAGCCTCCCACCCCTCCCACGTACGTCTGCACCGTACCCACCATCCCCGTATGTACGGCCCGTACCCCCCACCCCCGTATGTACGGCCCGTACCCCCCACCCCCGTATGTACACTGCGTACCCCCCACCCCCTGTATGTACGGCCCGTAACCCCACCCCCGTATGTATGGCGCGTACCCCCCACCCCCCGTATGTACGGCATATACCCCCCACCCACGTATGTTCGCACCGTACCCCAGGTGTACCCCCCACCCGCGTATGTTCGCACTGTACC
The DNA here is from genome assembly GCF_964204655.1 of Triturus cristatus. Classification (NCBI taxonomy): domain Eukaryota; kingdom Metazoa; phylum Chordata; class Amphibia; order Caudata; family Salamandridae; genus Triturus; species Triturus cristatus. The sequence goes on from NC_140590.1 coordinate 851,078,153, forward strand.
CCAGGCGAACCCCCCACCTGCATATGTTCGCACCATATCCCAGGCGTACCCCCACCCGCGTATGTTCGCACCGTACCCCAGGCGTACCACCCACCCGCATATGTTCGCACTGTACCCCAGGCGTACCCCAATCCTCGCGTATGTACAGATCGTACATACATGACGATTGGGGTACGCCTGTGATACGGTGCGAAAATACGTGGGTGGGGGTACGGGCCATACATACGGGGGGTGGGGGGTACGGGCCGTACATATGCAATGTTGGGGTACGCACCGTACATGATGACACGTACGATGTGGGTGATGGCATGTACGCCACATAGCGGGCCCCCTTTTCCTCGTGCATTGCAATGTACTTAGCTTTTCCGGCGCTTTTTGGCTCCCGTAAAAATATAGCCGTGCGGAGTGCTGTAGTTATGAATCGTACTTGCTGGTCTGTAAAACACTGCCTGACTCCGTGCAGACGTCGCGTACGCGCTGTCCAGGATCGGAATTGTATGTATTTTTTAGCCGTACGGTGTTTTTTATGATTCGTACGGAAATGGTATTTCTGTACGAATCGTTCTTGCTGGTTTGTACAGTGGAATTCCCGGGTACGAGTCGTACGGAGAAAACGCTCCGTACGACCATTTGTACCCGGGTTTTACAGGATCGGAATCGGCACCCTATGCTCCATTTTAAAATGGTGCCAAATATCCAGTCAGCCTGAAGAAGAACAAGGAAAGGGTTGAACTCATTTTGTTTTTAAAATTATTCCCGCGTCAGCTACAGCAAATTTTCATTGCCTTAAGATGAGCCACCATGGTGGTGGCTCTTCTGAAGGCACAGACTTCTCCATTAGGCAGGCGGATCTCTCTAAATCTGTTATGGGCTGGATTTCCCCACCCCTGAAGTGACAAGTACTGTCAGTATCAGTAACTCTGGGATCAAGGGAAATCCAGCCCATTTACTTGCCCACTCTTAATTGGTGGCGTTTTAGAGATGCTGTTTCCTGGTTTGAATAATGTCCAGGAAGAATTCGAGGATATTTTTAGCTGATAACACTATAAGGCATAGGTCTTCAAAGTGTGGGGCGAGCGCCCCAAGAGGGTGCGGCATCACCTTGGGGGGGGGGGCATGCGCTCCACCCCACCATTTCACCTTCCATTGTTGCTTCTCATATCAGAAGTACATTTGCTGCGTGTATTTTATACCTGTATCTCCAGTTGGCACTCTCTGATTGGAGTAGTCATTCAGAACATCCAATCACAATGTTGTATCTTCAGTACTGACATTCCTCCAATGAAAGGCACAGCACAGATGCCAGGAAGTGACACACCATTTGCATACATAAAATTGCTAAACACTTCTACTTTGCTGATAAAGCAGCGCTTCTTCACTGTCGCCTTTTGCCTTCTGGTTGCCGAATTTTACATCTGGTTGCTACCCTTCACCTTGCTGTTGAAGCCTTCCCCCTCAAGGTTATCCTTGTTCTGGTTTGTAACAACGCTGCTTTTGCCTTTCGCTGCAAGGAATTTACATCAGATGCATCCTTCCTGATGATTCCATTCACTGGCAGATAAGCATGAAGAACTTTTTTTTATTTTAAAGTCTTCCTGCTTTCCCTTTCATCCAACTACTACTAGGAACGTTAGATGTTTCCAGGAGGAGAGTATATTACATTAGTGCCAGAGCTGCTCACTTTCGTTCTAGGGAAACAGGTTTGAGTCCCGCATTGGCTCAACATCCTGTGATCCTGGGCAAAAACACTTGATTTACCCGTGCTTTAAGGCATATTAATTTGACCTTGATTGAAGTCACTGGCACTTGTTTAAAGTGCTCCAATACTCTAGAGCTGAGTCCACAAGCCTGATATAACAAACAAGAAATATGCCTTCTGTTTCCACCTTTTCCAGGGCAGATATAAATGCTTTACTGTGCAGCTGTTTATTAATCTATGGAATGTGATCATCCTCATAAGCCAATTATGTTAACAGTGGAATGACTCTTGATACTGTTACAGAGGAAAGATAGATATCCCCATGAATCACTTGTGTCTGATGTAGATTTTATCTAGGCCTTCTTGGGAAACTGAGGATGTCCTCCTCCTGGCGACATCTGGCAATACCCCACATAATCACAGATTGTTCACTTGTGTCAGAAAGCATGTTTTACAGGACCCCTTTTCCTGATATCTTGTCTAGGGGCAAGACTGTGGCATAATAGCCAGAGCTGCTGACTTTGATGCTTGGGAACCAGATTCAATTCTTGGTGTCAACTCAACATCCTGTGATTCTGGGCAAATCACTCAATCTGTGTGTGTTTACAAAACATTTCTGTGTCCGTGTGTAATGTAAAAGGTTCTCCTGTAAAGTGCTCTAATACCTTTGGGTCATGCTTGCAGTATATAAAACTACAAAAAATATATAAAAACATTGTGTGAGCGTTAAGGTTTCTTTGCTGTTGTCTCAGTGAAAAAGACAAATTAGAAGCTGATTTATTAAAAGCTTGCTGCGGGTCCTGCCTTTCTGCTCACCATTGTCTAGGTGCCGATTCCGATCGGGTAAAAAAAATTCCTGTACGACTCGTATCCGTATTTTTTTACGTACGAGTCGTACAAGTACCGTACAAACGGCGAAGTACGATTCGTACCGTAAAAATACATACAAATTGCCTCGTGAAAAGTCTACAGATTTACGTACGAGTCGTAAAACTGAAGTCCGAGCGCACAAGTCCGATCCGTCCCGGCGTCCCGAATACACAAGCGTATGGAAAACGTCCTGTTCGGAGCGATCTTTGTACAACCACCACCCCGGGTACACTTGGGCCCCCCACACCATCCACGCATGTACGCGCCGTACCCCAGCACCCGTGTATGTACGCGCTGGACCCCCCCCACCTCAGCACCCGCGCCTGTACGCACCGTACCCCAGCACCCGCGTATGTATGGGTCGAACCCCCCCACCCCAGCACCCAGGCATGTACGCGCCGTACCCCAGCACCCGTGTATGTAAGCGCCGTACCCCCACCACAGCACCCGCATATGTATACGCCGTACCCCCCACACCAGCACCCACGCATGTATGCGCCGTACCCCCACCCCAGCACCCGCGTATGTAAGCGTTGTACCCCCCACCCCAGCCCTGTACTTGGACACACCGTACCCCAACACCGTACCCCAGCACCCGCGCATGTACGTGCCGTACCCCAGCACACGCGTATGTAAGCGCCATACCCCCCACCACAGCACCCGCGTATGTACGCCCCTTTCCCCCCACCCCAGCCCCGTACTTGGACGCACCGTACCCCAACACCCGCGTATGTCTGCGCCGAACCCCCCACCCCAGCACACGCTTATGTAAGCATCGTACCCCCCACCCCAGCCCCGTACTTGGACGCACCGTACCCCAACACCGTACCCCAGCACCTGCACATTTACGTGCCGTACCCCAGCACACGTGTATGTAAGCACCGTACCCCCCACCAAAGCACCCGCGTATGTACGCCCCATACCCCCCACCCCAGCCCCATACTTGGACGCACCGTACCCCAACACCATACCCCAGCATCGTGTATGTACGAGTCGTACAACACCATTGCACATGTGATCACTGTACAACAACATAGCCATGGACGCACCTTACCTACGTGAAAAAGACTCAAACTGAACCAGGACACTGCAAAACAGGACAAGGACCGTCAATTCGAATTGCACAACACCACAAAACACGTCTACAGGACAAAAAACAACTAAAAGACTGACCTGGCACATCCAAACAGTCAAACAGAGGCCCAAACTCACAACCACCTCTTATAACACACCCACCAAAAGTTCAAACAAAGCCACAACCACAAATGGACCAATAAAAAGGGCCCACAAACACAAACCATGAGCCTTTGCAACAGACCCACTGCTGACAGACATCACACACAAACAACTGCACCCATACACCTTAACTTACACACCTTCACACAACCTCCTTCACACAGACCCCCTCTACACATTCACACACACACCTACACATTCACACCCACACACCCACAACCATCCACACCCACACCCCACACCATGCCCACAGACAAGAATCCAAAGTTCACAACGGAGGAGCGGGACATCCTTGTCAACAAAATCATCAGAGTCGAGCCACAGCTCTTTGGAACATTGGTCAGACAGACCAGCATATCCCAAAAAACTAGCCTGTGGCAGAGGATCGTCGATTTGGTGAATGCTGTTGCGCCCATCAGAGGGACAAGAATGAATGTCAAGCCAGGTGATACGATCTGCGCAGGGCAGTCAAGCGCAAAATGAACGAGGAATACGCCCAGAGTAACATCACAGGAGGTGGGCTGCCCCGCAGACCGGTACATTACCATCCCTGGGAGGAGAAGGTGATGGCCCTGCTTCCGCCGGTGGGAGTACACGGAGTCCAAGGAGTTCGAGAGCCTGGTGAGTACACAAACAACTCACGTAACATGGGGGGAATGGCATCCACACCCCAACTACAACAAATGCACTCACCTACCCCCAAGCCCTCACCTGGCCCAACCACTCTCTAAACAACGCTCAGACCACTAACATGAGTATGCCCCATTCACAAAGCAAGGCCATGCTATGTCCCAGCCTACACAAACCACAAACCCAAGACAGGATGTCCGGGATGCTGGGAGGGTGGGGATCACTAAACATATTGTACAACTCAGAAACAGACATCATTGCCCTCAGCCCATATGGCCCAGGTACATACCCATGCACCATGCGCAATGCACAGGGACTGGCAAAGTACTGACAAGGTAGCTGACACTTGGCCCTGCTGTAGGCAGCACAAGGCCCTCCTGTGATAACAGCAAACACAACCAGCTCAGATATCTAGGACAGGAACTCATACTCACTGACATGGCAGCATGCTCCATGCGGGGACCGATACATCACCTGGGAGACCAACTGCCAAATCACACTACACCCACCAGCAGGCACCGTCAATCAATCAACAATCGATCAGGGTACTTGTAAGGCGCGCTACTTACCTGTCAGGGACTCAAGGCGCTGAGGGGGGGTTCCAATACTGCTCGAAGAGCCAGGTCTTGATGAGTCATCTGGAGGCAAGTAGGTCTTGGGTCAGTCGTAGGTGGGTTGGGAGGGTGTTCCAGGTCTTGGCGGCGAGGTAGGAGAAGGATCTGCTGCAGGCGGGCGTACGTTGGATGCGGGGGACAGCTGCGAGGGCGAGGATGCCGGAGCGGAGCTGGCGGGTGGGGGTGTAGAAGCTGAGTCTGATGTGCAGGTAGGCTTGTCCAGCAGTGTGAAGTGCCTTGTGTGCGTGGCTGAGGAGCCTACAGGTGATCCTCTTGTCGATGTGGACCCAGTGCAGGTCTCTCAGGAGGGGGGTGATTTGGCTGTGGCGGGGGGCGTTGACGATCACTTATGCCGAGGCGTTTCAGAAGCGTAGTAGCCGCCGTTGGTGTGTGGATGGAAGTCCTGCGTAGAGTGCAGTGGCGTAGTCCAGTCAGCTGCTGACGAGGGCCTGTGTCACTGTTCTACTTGTTTAAGTCAGGATCCACCAGTAGATCCGGCGGAGCGTGCGTAGGGTGTCGTAGCAGGAGGAGGAGACGCCGTTGACCTGCTTGGACATGGAGAGGTAGGATGCGAGGATCAATCCTTGGTTGCGTGCGTGTTTGGTGGGTGTCGGTGATGTCCCCAGAGCGATTGGCCACCAGGAGTCGTCCCAGGGTGAGGGTGAGGGTGAGGGTGTGGGTCCCAGGATGAAGTCCTCCGTCTTGTCCGAGTTCAGTTAAAGATGGCCACTCCGCATCCAGTCGTCGATGGCCCTCAGACCCTCGTGGATGTTTGTCTTGGCGGTGTGAGGGTCCTTGGTGAGGGAAAGGATGAGCTGGGTGTCGTTGGCGTAGGAGATGTCTTAGAGGTTGTGGTGGCGGCCACTTGTGTGAGGGGGGCCATGTGGATGTTGAACAGCGTCGGGCTGAGTGATGATCACTCACCCCTCACACAAGCACACACCCCCGGGGCAGCCAAGGGAGTCACACACTCTCACAATGGACATGTGACACAACAAGATCAAGCCACAGCCAAAAAAGCATCCCAGGCCAAAAGCGACATGTCAAAGACCCAGGATAACCTTTCAATCAGTCCCCTGCAACATACCCATCCACAAGTGAACATTGATGGGAATGCTAGGCACATACAACTACCTGGAGGAACTGTGGCAACCAGAACATGTATGAAACATGGATGTCGCATGAAACAGCATTAACATTGTCTCTCTCTCACACACAGGGCAACGTCAAGGATCTCCCCCCAACACTGGGGGGAACAATCACAGGCCCAGGCTCGGCAGGAAGATGTTCCCACTGGCAGCGACGACTCTCAGCACTCTGTGGATGACCCCAACCAACCTGGACCCTCTGGTGCCCCAGCCCCCAGCACCTGCGTCAGGTACATCTGTGCCAACCACCACCCCCATTCTTGCCACATCCCAGGAGACACCCAGGAGCCCTGCCCGCACCGAACAACTGAGCCAGTCTGACCTGGAGGGACAAGGTTCTCCGGCCACCCAGGAGGAGGCAGACAACCCTGCAAATGCCATCCCTCAGGGGTCCCGTAAACCCGATGTGCCCACAACGGCAGGCCAGGCTCGTGTGGGCAGGGGTGGTGGGAGTGGAGGCAGGCGGAGGCGCGAACCTGACCAGCCAGCTGAGGGAACCGGTATGTCACACATATGCCACATCTTGGAGACATACCGGCGTGACACCAGGGGCATCAGCCAGGTAGTGGGGACCCTCAACGAGATTAAGAACCAGCAGGCCGAGCAACAGGCCAGTCAACAACAACACCAAGGACTGATGGAGGCAAGACTGGCTGAGCTCCTGGCGGTGCAAACAGACATAAGCCGTTCACTCCGTCGGATTGCCGACAACATGGGCAACCCTCCCTGTGCCACCAGGCGAACACCAGCACCAGCCACAGGGAGGGAGGAGGAGGAGTATTCGTCCGATGGAGCGTCCCAAGCATCGTCAAGGCCTGCATCTGAGGTTCCCGAAAGGAAGGTGGGTCGTCCACGGAAAAGACCGTGAGAGGCAGAGGACCATCCACATCTCCCAGGTCACCTGGCCTGGCACCTGGCCCTCTGGCACAACAGCAGCACCTCATCCAATGACATTCTCTGCCACATGGACTTGCTGGTCACAGTCTGACCAATGATGACCAACACTGTGGTCTGGAATCTGATGACTCCAACTGACAAGGATGCCATCTCCCCCTGTGAACTTTGGATTCCATGCACACTGTATAGCACCTATTTGTCCACACTAAACAGGCCCCCCACCGAGAATAAATCTTAATTTCTACAATTACATGTTGCATTCATTGTGCATGAGTACACAACCTATGTGTGGGGAAATGTCAAACTATGCATGAGTGTTGAACTAACTCCAGCCATCCATACCCTGGAATCTGAGTCTGGGACAGGACACACATGGGTCACAATGTATCATACTATACAGACATGGAGCACAATACTCAGCCGTGATGGCCTCAAGCTGCTGAGGGGTGGCATGCATTACTGTGCGGACAGACTAATTGGAAAGAGTATCCTGAAGGCGTAGAGGTCATGGCTCATGTGGATGTTGCCGGGGAGGGAGTAGCAGGTATGTCTTGCCAGGTGGGAGAACTATGTCCTGCATGCTGGAGTACAGTGGATGTGAAAAATGGTGGCCAGGGCAAGGTTGGATGCACGGAGTTGGCACAACGGGGTCTCGGATGACAGATGGCCAAGGTTGGTGTGGGGTCTGGGTTTGTGGCCCGCCTCCAGAGTGTGGGTGAGGAGTCTGAAGGTCATCCTGCAGCACAGAGTGATACATTGCAGCTATCTCTGGTGGACGGTGATGTGGCTGGGGCGCAGGATGTTGAAGCTGAGGTGTGCACATGCAGCCTGGATGTGGACAGGTTTCCCGGGAGTTAGAATGTACTTGCTCCGTAGAGGGCGGGGCAGTAGTTGACACGGCTGGTGTCGTGGGCCTGGGGCATGGTCTGTCTTTCCCTGGAGTGGATCTATCTGTGAATCATGAGCATCATGCAGAGGGTGTTGCACCCTGTGGTACAGATGCTGGTGATTAGCATGGCAAATGTGAGTGACAAATCCATGATGCACACCATCTTGTGTGCGTGGCCACTGGGTGCATGTGCAGGGCTCTTGTGGGTGGGACACAAGCAGTTGACCCACCTGTAAGGGGACAATCCTCAGATGATTACCTCAGTCCTGTACAAGTCCAGCCTCAGGTGGCTGATGTTCAGCCATTCATAAATGGATCTCATGCCTTCTTGAATGTTGGAACTGCCAATGGCTGCATCTTTGGTGAGGGTGAGGAGCACCTGGCTGTCAATGGCATACGAGCTGATGAAGAGGTGCTGTGTGCATGTGATGCCGGTGAGGGGGACCTGGACACATTGAGGATTGACACGCTGAGAGATGATACCTGGGCCATGTGCCAGATTATGCCACTATACTACATGCTGAAGGCTTGAGTCCCACTCCCATGCCCTTGCTGGTGTACGGAGCCGGTGGGGAGGAGGAGGGACATTACCTGGTTGGTGTGACAGGGCCTGGAAGGCGGGGCAGCGCTGTGTAGGTAGTTGGAGTTGCACAATCATCATGCAATGGTGTTGTGTGTGCGCCTAGGGTATGCCTGAGAGCAGGCGGTAGCTCCTTGGATGGACAATGCTTGGAGGGTGGCTGCAATATCAGACTGTAGTGTGATGTGGGTCATGTAAGGACATGAGGTTCGTGCAATGTGCACGTTGCATGCGCTGACGGTCAAGCCTTTGGCACCGCGTGGGCACAGCAGTGGCACAGACAAGCTGATTCCAGCCAAATGAATGGGTGGAGGGAGGAAGGGAGGAGCATCTTTGAGGTGTGTGTGTTGCCGAATCGGTAAACTCTCTGCGCCCTTGCTGCAGGGGCCGCAGCAGCAGGCGGCATGAGCTGGAAACTATACTACTAGTTGCACACAATGACAAGGATGTCAGAAGGGACTACTGCAACAGGTGTATGTAAAGGAGGAGTGTCCGGTTTCCCATGGCACACCCAGAAACAATGGATGCACAATCCCCAAAGATGACTGACACCGGATCCTTAAACTGAAGGACGAGATGCGCACAGGATACACACCCTCAGCAGGTGTTGACAATCTGGTGTGGCCACCAACATGCCCAAATACATACACAACCATGGACATCATGCACAATGGATATTCAAATCCCTGAAGAACTGAATGCATGTTGCTAAACTACACATAGACTCATATGCACAATCTTTGACAACTATGCCAGAGATGCCGCATGCAAAGTGGCAAGAGCCCTGCATTGACAGAGATGAGGCACCTTGGAGGGTGAGGAACCCCTTTATTACTCAGGTTCACACCTAGGGAAATGCATCAATTTGAACAGACTCACAGGTCAGTTGGCAGAACATGTGGGACCTACACTGGACACCCCTTCACAACACAGATGCTGTAAATCAATTGAACTGGCACACAAGTGAAGTGTGTGAGGCAAACACCCCCTGCTGCACACGGAGGGGCTGCAATTCCCCATTTATCCTCTAATGGGGATGTCCCACACTATGTCCACCCGTAGCATCCCGTATGTTTCAGAGGGAAGTTGTACACACATTGATGCCTTCATCAGAATCCACAGTCCCATCACAGATGACTGCTACGAAGGGTGACTATCAATACATGGGAGTCATGCAACATGTCATGTGCCCCATGGTGAGTCAACATGTATGTATAGTAACACAACATGCACAGGAGCAGTGCCCACACATTACAAACACCTACCAACACCAAAATGCCATGCAGCAATCCTTAACCAAATAGACTTTTCCCCATGTCCGTGCATGGGACGCTGATTCAGCACACGTTGCAATACTCATGAGGAATAGCGGGAGGCCAACGATGACACGAGCAGACAGCATGCGAAATTACCTGGGGATGACAGACACACAAGAAGTCAGGGAAGAGATTGTCATCCGCATGCATGGTCATTTACTCTACAGGAATAAGTGTGTCACCATGCAATATTAAAATTGAGTGTGTAAGCTAAAATGTGTGGAAGGACATCATCACTCGAGTGACACATCTGAACACACATCTAAGTCACTTAGCATACAGTCAGCTGGACACACACATTGCAACACATGCCACACAAGGCTCCAGGCGTTCACACTCAGACCCATGGACTCACCATTATGAGAAGAAGTTGCGTATGAGCTGACTCCGGATGTCGTCGTCCTCCTCCTCCTCATCCTCACTTGCCTCGTGACCAAGCCCTTCATCCTCCACGGGTGGATGTTCCTGCTGATCCGGATCCAGGATGAGTGGCACAGCCTTCTCCACTGCCATGTTGTGCAGCATGCAGCACACGAGGAAGATCTTGCAGGCCTTCACCGGTGCATATGGGAGGGACCCGCCTGTCTTGTGAAGGCACTGGAATCTGCTCTTCAGGAGGCCAAACGTCCTCTCAATCACTCGCCTGGTCTGCCCATGTGTGTTGTTGTAACGGTGATCTGCAGCTGTTCTGGGGTTGCGGAGGGGTGTCATCAGCCATGGCATGTTGGGATAGCCAGAGTCCCCTACATGGAAACATCATGTAAAGAAGTGGGTCAGGAGATGCCGTAAGATACAAAAATAGCGCTAAACAAAGGACAAACAGAGTATACCCACCAACAAGACATGCTCGTTCGTTGTGCAGCCCCAGCATCATTTCTGGCACCCTGCTATGCCTCATGATGTAGGCATCGTGTGCTGACCCTGGAAAACATGCACAGACATGGGAAATCAGCATGTTAGCAAGACACACTACAAGGTCATTTATAGAGTGGTAATGTTTACGGTAGCGATAGGCGACCTCCTGTGCCTGTGGTGGTACCAAAGCCACATGTGTCCCATCAATAGACCCAATTACATGGGGCATCCCTCCCAGGGCATAGAACTCACCCTTGACACCTGTCAGCTGCTCACGAGTTGGAAAATGGATGAATTCATCCAGGTGCTCCAACATGGCTTCTAAAAAATCATGCAGGACACGGCTGAACATGGTCTGTGACATGCCACCCACATCAGCTATGGTGAATTGAAACGTACCAAAAAATGTAGGGCTGCCATCACCTTCATCTTTGGGGTCAGCGCAGTAGGATACCTGTGTCGCGGTTGGAGGTGTTGTTCAAGTTTTGCGGTCAAGTTCTCGATCAACTGTTGCGAGAAGCGGTAACGTCTTATGCAGTCAAGTTCCCTCATGGCACCCAAGTCTGGCATTGGTCGGGGGAGAAGTGGTGCCGTGCCGAAAATTGGAAGGAATAACGAAGAGTTAGTACATAACAACATCAATGTCAATGAACTGAGCACATGCTCAACTGCTACTACACATCTGCTAAATACAGAGTCAGGTCTGTGCAATACATCCAGGACACGTATGCCAGCCAGGTGATACTCCTACGACAAGCCAGCTACACCCATTGATAGTCAAGTTCTACATGACATGGCCCGAAACTAGCTGTGGGCCAGTGTAAGTGAACAGCCAGAGACATCACAGGAGTGACATACATCCACATATCTGCATTTGAAGGATGTCATCTCAAACAGACTGCTGACGGCAAGCTAGACGCACAGGTCACATGTCATTGGAAATGTACAGATCATACACATAGCGATGAAGGGGCACACGTGAAAAACGAAAACACAGACATGGATACGTCGCAGATATGTCCTCATGTCATAAAATCATCTTTGAAGCATCCAGACACACATAACGTGTGAATCCACATGTGTGGCATGGTGTGCGTATATGTGTGCCATGCCCATCTACACACAGACACATGTTGGATGCAGCAACAGCAGATGCAGTTGACGGAACACCAACAGCAAGCTCATGGGAACACATGACACACACAGGACATAGTCACATCGGGGCACGCTGGTACTTAGATGTCAGGTGTTAGTGTCCCTGTCCCTGGCATCAGGGGACATTTGCGGGTGTTGGTGACTGTGCCATACCAGTGATGCAGTGCTTGACACGTTTGTACTACATGCACACATGTGCAAAGTGGGAAGGGGAAGTGTGCCACATACTGCCCCATCACACATGACATGTGTACACAGGTCATCACACATCTATTGTGCTAAAACATGAGGAGACATGTGCCATATCACTGCCTGACACACCTAGGCCCTGCACATGAAGGACTGCAATGACTATGACTTGATGTACAGCCGTGCCCGAGTGTGACACCTCCATTCCATTCGTGTGCGCCTCCTATCGCCTGTGTAAGCTGTGAAACGCACCGTACACACACTCTGAGGGCGTGTGAACGGTCCGTATCATCACAGTGGTGTTCCCGCCAGAGTACGAGTGTGTGTACGGACCGTACACATGTATGTGTACTACCAGTGTGTACACGTACGTGTACTACCAGTGTGTACACATACGTGTATGACCAGTGTGTACACATATGTGTACACGTACATGTACGACCAGTGTGTACACGTATGTGTACTACCAGTGTGTACACGTACGTGTACACACTGGTAGTACACGTAGGTGTACACACTGCTCGTACACGTAGGTGTACACACTGGTAGTACATGTACATCTACACACTGGTCGTACATGTACGTGTACTACCAGTGTGTACACATACGTGTACGACTAGTGTGTACACATATGTGTACATGTACGTGTACGACCAGTGCGTACACGTATGTGTACTACCCGCGTGTACACGTACGTGTACTACCCGTGTGTACACGTACGTGGACTACGGTCGTACACGTATGGGTACGACCGTAGTCCACGTACATGTACACACTGGTAGTACATGTACGTCTACACACTGGTCGTACACGTACGTGTCAAACGCACTGTGCAACTGGTGCAGTAGGGGTACGTGTGAAACGCACCGTACCTGTGTGTGGATAGCTAAATAACATAGGGACACATGAGGGACAAGTATTAGGGCCTAAATGCATACTGGTTGTCATGGATACGGAATTTCAAGTTCAAATTTTCAATCATGTGGCCTGGAAAAGGGAGTTGGCAACTAAATACAATGTTGCAAAGTGGTTGTTAACTTCACATTCTGCTCAAATTTTGAACCATGCAAAGGCCCTCACTGGGGTATGTTTAAAGGGATTGGAGGAAACGTAGGATGCAAATGAGATGACCAATCACTCTGTACTCCTGTAAATGAAACAGCCCAGCAAGGCAGATATAAATCAGCCAGAACCCATGAGAGGGCACTTGCCTGCACTACCTTTCATTCGACACCACTGCTGCTGCTTATGCTTCCTCTGGCACCATGTCAGGGTCTGTGGAGAGGGCCCAGCCTATCACCCATGAGGAGAATGAGGCATTGCTTGATGTAATCCTCCCACAGTACCCCAGCCTGTATGGGAGACCAGGGGAGCAGGTGAGTGCTGACTCCACTAGCTTTGACTGTGCACCTTTTTTTGTGACTGTCACTTCTGGCATTGTGTCCAGGTGTGACAGACATGCAATAGTGTTTAGAGTGGGTCCCGGGGGGGGAATGGCTTATGTCTCCCATGCAGAGCATTATGTAGTTCCTGTGTGCACTCCTCACTTGCATTGTGCTTACTGTGACATTCACTGCATAGTGCATGGCACATTCAGCCTGCCCAATCCTTAGGGAAATTTGTGTCCTATACTCCAGAGGTGATTCCCTGGCCCCCCGGTGTGACAGGTGACTGTACCTACAGATGTGTGTGAGTTGAGTGGAGCTGTGGTGAGAGTGTCCAAATGATGTGTACGCCCCGTGGACATTAATGTGTGTGAATTTTTCTTGTCATGTGGGTGAGTGTCTATGTGGAGTGTTGCACCACAGCTGCATGGAGGAGGCAACAGCTCTACCCATCTGATGTGAGAAGTAAGCCGTGCTGAGTGTCTGACTTGGTGAGCTAGCACCACACCTGTGACACCCCACAGGCAAGTGGCACATGTGCAGAGTGAGGTTTGTATCCGCTGTTGCCAATGGCAGGTGCCTGTGTGTGTCTGTGTACTCTGCTGAGGATGCGTCAGTGGCCTGGGGCATGTGACTGCTTGGAGGTGCTGTCCATCAGCCTGATGTTGCATGTGATGCACAGCGTGTGCCATGATCAGGGAGTGTGTTGCACCCCTCACGACACCTGTGTACTTACAATGCCATGTAGTGCATTGGGGCTTCCACATAGGCTAATGTCCCTATGACAAAGGTGCTATTTGTTGCCAGCATACTATGCCCTGTTCAACATATCAAAGATGTTCAAATGTGACTCTCTGTGACATGGAGCAGGTGTAGTGATGTTGTCTCACTTTGTAATCCTCACAGGTAACTGCCTGCTCCAAGGGGGAGATATGGAAGCGGGCCGTCAGGGCCATGAGATCGGTGGAGGGTCGCAGTCGGCGCCTCGCCCAGGTGAGGAAACGCTGGCAGGACATCCGGTGCTGGACCCGGAGAATCACCCGGTGGCAGCTGAAGGACTCACCTCCACGCAAGCACGGCGGGGGCCGACGACTGACCCACCAAATGAAGCATGTCCTGGCGGTGGTCTTCCCTGAGTTGGATAGGCGGTTACAGGAGTTGCAGCAGCAGGAAGGGAATAGGTACATGTGTGTTTGTTGTGTGTCACTAGCTTTTGGAAGTGCTCAGTCGCCTGGATACACAGCGAGGGTTAATTTGTGCAGTGCATATCCTGTTCCCCAAAGTCAAACGGTGCTGTTCTTCCTCCCTTCCCCTCCTTGACATGTGTTTCCTGGTCTGTGTGTAATCACTATTGCACATGGTCATCTAGGCTGGCAGTTAATCCAAGTGCACATTGCTTTCTGCATCATGTGTGGGGGGGGTCTGAGACATGTGTTGTTACCTTGCCTGTGCCCTGTCCTGTTCAGTCATTTGGGGGTCCATATTAGTTGGCACTGATGCTGAGTCTCAACATAGGAGTGTGAGTTTTCAAATGAACAGACTTGCAGCATGCATGACCGATGTTGTGGCCTCAGACATGATGTGCATGAGTGGGAGATATGCATAGTGCCGGGACGGTAGCTCATGTTACAGTCAGATAATTCCAGGACCATGGAGCAGTGTTCCCACTACAGTCCCCTAAGACACCCTTGCCTCGGAATCATGTGTGTCATCCAACACTGTGCCCATTCTCTGTGTGTTCAGCATAATTAGGCCTCTGTGGCATTGTTCCCTGCCCTCATTTGTATTTATCTAAAGTGTGCTACATGTGCCCATTGTACAGGCTGACCCCATTTTGCTTGTGCATCCTCACACTGGGCAGTGCCTGTGTGTCTATGTACAACTATCTGTTGATGGTTGTTTGTCACAAATATGTGTTGGCAGCCTCACGAGGTGATGTGGAGTACATTTAGGAATTCTTGATGCACATTTGAGTAAATCCAGATTAAGAGGTGTAACTTCTGGATCTGTCTCAATAACATTGTCTCAGGTATGGGGGGTTTGTGCGGCAAGGCCTACATGTCCAAACCTTATGTATCCTTGCCAGGTACGACCTGTGTGTGATAATTGTCTGGACAGACACTCAACATGCAGTGACCCAGTCATGTTGTGCTGGGTTTAATGTTGGTGCTTTGCAGCATGTGTCAAATATGCAAATACATGGCTCAAGCTCATCCATTTTTGCCACCAGTGTGTGGTCGAGATGCTACGTAGTTTGGTCTGTGTGTGCTGACATCTGTGTGGACATTCTTGCTTGCCATGAGGGTGTCTCCTCAGTGCAGGTGCTCCTTATCCTGACACATTGCAGGCCCATTTGCTAATGCATTGTCCTGTGTTTGAACATGTGTGCCACTCCACATGACAGGCAGTGGGCCAGATGTGTTGCCAACTGTGTCATCATGGTACGGATGTCCATGTGACAGGTGGCATGATTCAAGTTTTCAGTCAATAAGTATTGTACCTTGGCACTCACTACACTTGTCAACATGTCTCAATTTTTCACATGCTTCATTTTGCTAGTTGGTTGTGAAGGACAATAATGTGCCTGCATGACAGATGTCTCCCAGGGAAGTGCAAAATAAACTAATGTTACACTTTCCGTGGACACGCTGGCACATTTTACTGGAAGGCACAGTTTGATTACCACTTGTTTTCTGATTAGACATATCCCTGTTCACATGGTGTGTTTGCATGTGTGTAAGTCCTTGGTTGTTGCTGATACCAACTTACGAGTGTCAAGTCATCCAGACCACCGTGGTGCCATGTCTATGTACTTACTGATACCCCATTTCTTCTTTACAGTGGCTTATTAGAATTCTGCTGGCAGCTCATACAATGACCGTTTAAATGTATTTTTGTGTGCACATCATTGTGTGACTTCTGTCATACAGGCAGATGTGTCTTCTGTTCACAAAGTGGCACATTCACACATTCTTAACATGTACATTGTGTAAAGTGTTGTGAGTCCCAAGGGATTGCGATTGCAATGTTTTTGGCTATGGTTTCCAAAGTACTCACAGGTCTCAGTGTGTGGGGACACCTTCAGCATTGAGGTGTGTTATTTGGGCTTGGGTGCACCAATACTGTTTCGTTCACAGTGAACAAGAGGTGGCATGGCTTCATAGTCTTGCTGTGCTCAACTGTCACCAGACACTAGCTTCTCAGTATAATTCGATATCAAGTTATTTGCTGTTGTGTCATGATCTACATTGTTTCCAAGTGGCATGGTCGGTCAACCAACTGGGGAGTGCAGTGTTAGATATGTGCGGACTATTCTAGATGTTACTCATGTTGCATTTCCTGATATGCACTGTGACATTTTTGTTTGGACTCATGTGTCTGTTGTATACAGGTGACTGATTATTTTCTGTCTCTTCACCTTGCCCACAGCATCATCGGAGGACACCGAGGGAGACACCTGCACGGACGTGGAGGAGGGATCCAGCACCGCTGCCACCACTGCTGCCGAGTCTGCGGGAGCAAGAGGCACGGAGGGCGAGGGGAGTCAGGTGGAGGACCTGTCTAGTGACAACACTGACTACGATGCTGACGGGTCCAAGGCTGAACTCCTCGAGGGGTGGAGGCTGCTACGACACCTGGCAGCAGCACTACATCTGTCACCGCCCCCTCCATTCCCATCACTGCCCTCCCAGTTGCTCCGGTCCCTTCTGTCCGTGCTAGGCAACACCGTGTCTCCTTCGTGCCAGGCACCGCAACCCCTTCCCCTGTCCCCCCCTGCTGCCCTCACTGCAGAGTCTGTGGACATTCTGCGCCAGTTGTAGGTTGGCCAGACATCGCTTCTGAATGTCCTCCATGGCCACACCCGAATGATGACACAGATGGTGTCGTACATGGAGGGCATGTCATCAGCGATGTCTGACCAACGGATGTTGCTGAGGTCCATGGACTCTTCACTGATGGTAGCAGTGAGTCTCCTGCAGTGCTTCGTCCCCCCCTACCCCTGCACCATCCCCACTTCCCACTCCCATACCTGTCCCAAGCACACACAGACATTCCCAAGCACGCACCCCACCAGACACAGGCAACACACCACCACGTAAGGGCAAGCGCACTCCTCCTGGCACGCACACTCAGGGGGATGAGGGCACACCCACTGGGTCTGGGGCACACAGGCATACACGCAGCCACAGTCCAAGGCCGCATGGCGCACTACCCAGTCCCTCCAAAGGCACTCCCCTCGGCTCCCCTACCACACATCCTGAAAAAGAGGCCTACTTGGCTGTGCTGGGCCTCGGCCCCTCTGGCTCTCCAGCCCACAAACGGGAACAGCACTTCACGGGTAGGGGAGTTGAGTCTCCCCCCTGTTCACCCCCTCCCCCAGTAGTGCTGCACCCCATCACTCCGACCCCCCCTCCTTTGAGGCTGTGTTTTCTTCAGGTGAAGGGGAGACGCTGGACGACCTGGCAGCAGTGTGCAGCGCCGAGCTGACCTCCACCTTTGGAGCTGCCCCACCCCCTGTGGTGGAGGCGTCTGTCCCTGCACCCACCACACCTACCCTTACACCTCCTGTCCCTGCGGTGCCTGGTCCTTCCCCACATGATGCTCCCCCAGTCGAAGAACCTGAGGGTTCTAATGTGCAGGCAAGGTAGGGGAGACGCGTGGTGATGTGTCCCCCCCAAGGACTTCTGATCTGGACTTGCCATGTGACTTTGTAAATAGTGTCCTTAAATACATTTTCATTTAATGCTGAATAAAGCATTTTCTTTTCAGTTTGAACACATTTGCATTTCAGGTATTGTTGTTGGTGCTGATGGTCCCGGAGTTGGGGTGGTGGTAATGTGTTATGTTTCAGGAAAAAGGTATAGTCTGATGCTAATGGGGTGGACCATGGTATCTGCGTGCCATCACAATGTCTCTGCAAAGTATCTTTGGTCGTGTGTGCTATTTGTGTTTGGAGACATTGTCCCAAGGAGTGTTCCTTCCTCTGTTGCACCTGACATCTACCCTGCAGGGAGTTGCACTTTTGTTGTGCTGACCTGTGTCTACATTTCCTTTGTTGGTGACGGATCCCTTCAACTATGGCCATGCCTGCTTAGCAATGTCTCCGGCTGCATCGTCTGTGCCATGCTTGCTAGTCACTGTACTTGTGTATTGAGTATGTTGTCATTCCTTAATGGCGACATTCAGCATTTTCCACACTATGCATGTGTGTTATCCCAGCCTAGCACACATCTGGAACTTGTTCTGCAGGGTATTTGAGCACCTGACTGACAATTGTGGGCATTGTATCTGTGGGAAGTCCACCCTATTCCTTCCATGAGAGGCAACATCTTGGTGCCTGTCCCAGCACCTGTACATTCCTATCAGTCCTGGGATGTGCGTGACAGTGTGTGTTCCCCTTGGCTCTCTTAGTGTAGTGGCCATTAACATGAGTATAAAGTCTTGTGCCATGATCTCTGTGTGTGTATTGTGCTGCATCCACCAGGGGTGGGTGTGCATGTGTCATTTGTCCTCACACCCACATGTGTTGTGTCATGCAGTGGGGGAAGGACATCCATCCTCATGGGAGTGGGACACTGCTGTCAGTGATGTGTTGTTATGGCACTATCAACATAGTCGAACATTAGGGATGCGTAGATACACCCATTGAGTTGTGCTCATCTGATCATGATGTACACACCCCCATGACTCTGGCCACTGCTGGTATTCCTCTGCACCCACCCCTCAAATGTCTCTGTCCACTGCTGGGAGTGATAGGCACCCACCCCTCACATGTCTCTGTCCACTGCTGGGAGTGTTAGGCACCCACTCCTCACATGTCTCTGTCCACTGCTGGTGTTCCTCTGCACCCACCCCTCACATGTCTCTGTCCACTGCTGGTATTCCTCTGCACCCACCCCTCAAATGTCTCTGTCCACTGCTGGGAGTGTTAGCCACCCACCCCTCACATGTCTCTGTCCACTGCTGGTATTCCTCTGCACCCACACCTCACATGTCTCTGTCCACTGCTGGGAGTGATAGGCACCCACCCGTCACATGTCTCTGTCCACTGCTGGGAGTGATAGGCACCCACCCCTCACATGTCTCTGTCCACTGCTGGCATTCCTCTGCACCCACCCCTCACATGTCTCTGTCCACTGCTGGGATTCCTTGGCAGACACCCACACACCCACCCGCACCCTTGGTGCTGTACCTTGCTGTCCTGGCCATGAACACTCCCCAATATACTGGTTATATGCTGCACCAGGCCCTAAGCCAACATTTGTGACGTGTGTACGCCTTGTATCACTAATGTACTGGTGCCCTAGAGGTAGGGGTGATGCGGTCCGTACCCCCGCTCTGAGGGTGTGGGTAAGGCCCGTACCACCATTGGAGTGGTGATGTAGGGGTATGCGCCGTACCCACTCCCTTAGAGCGTGGGTACGGCCCGTACCACGCATACCCCTACATCACCACTCCAATGGTGGTACGGCCCGTAACAACGCTCGGAGGGCGTGGGTACGGCCCGTAGCCCTACATCACCACTCCAATGGTGGTACGGGCTGTACCCACGCTCGGAGGTGGTGATCTAGGGGTAGACGCCGTACCCACGCCCTCGGAGCGTGGGTACGGCCCGTACCCCGTGTACCCCTACATCACCACTTCAATGGTGGTACGGCCCGTACCACCATTGGAGTGGTGATGTAGGGGTATGGGCCGTACCCACGCCCTCCGAGCGTGGTTACGGGCCATACCACCATTGGAGTGGTGATGTAGGGGTAGGTGCCGTACCCACGCCCTCAGAGCGTGGGTACGGCCCGTACCACGCGTACCCCTACATCACCACTCCAATGGTGGTACGGCCCATAACCACGCTCAGAGGGCGTGGGTACGGTGCGTACCCCTACATCACCACTCCAATGGTGGTACGGGCCTTACCCACGCCCTCCGAGCGTGGTTACGGGCCGTACCACCATTGGAGGGTGATGTAGGGGTGCGCGTGGTATGGGCCGTACCCACGCTCTGAGGGCGTGGGTACGGAACGTACCCCTACATCACCACTCCAATGGTGGTATGGCCCGTAACCACGCTCGGAGGGCGTGGGTACGGCCCGTAGCCCTACATCACAACTCCAATGGTGGTACGGGCTGTACCCACGCTCGGAGGGCGTGGTCACGGGCCGTACCACCATTGGAGTGGTGATGTAGGGGTAGGCACCGTACCCATGCCCTCAGAGCGTGGGTACGGCCCGTACCACGCGTACCCCTACATCACCACTCCAATGGTGGTACGGCCCGTAACCACGCCCTCCGAGCGTGGGTACGGCCCGTACCACCATTGGAGTGGTGATGTAGGGGTACGGGCCGTACCCACGCCATCCGAGCATGGTTACGGGCCATACCACCATTGGAGTGGTGATGTAGGGGTACGCGTGGTACGGGCTATACCCACGCTCTGAGGGCATGGGTACGGCGCGTACCCCTACATCACCACTCCAATGGTGGTACGGGCCTTACCCACGCCCTCCGAGCGTGGTTTACGGGCCGTACCACCATTGGAGTGGTGATGTAGGGGTACGCGTGGTACGGGCCGTACCCATGCTCTGAGGGTGTGGGTATGGCACGTACCCCTACATCACCACTCCAATGGTGGTACGAGCCGTACCCACGCCCTCAGAGCATGGGTACGGCCCGTACCACCATTGGAGGGTGATGTAGGGGTGCGCGTGGTATGGGCCGTACCCACGCTCTGAGGGCGTGGGTACGGCGCATACCCCTACATCACCTCTCCAATGGTGGTACAGCCCGTACCCACGCTCGGAGGGCGTGGTTACGGGCTGTACCACCATTGGAGGGGTGATGTAGGGGTACGCGTGGTACGGGCCGTACCCACGCTGTGAAGGCGTGGGTACGGCGCGTACCCCTACATCACCACTCCAATGGTGGTACGGGCCGTACCCACGCCCTCCGAGCATGGGTACGGCCCGTACCACCATTGGAGTGGTGATGTAGGGGTGTGCGTGGTATGGGCCGTACCCACGCTCGGAGGGCGTGGTTACGACCCGTACTACCATTGTAGTGGTGATG
The DNA here is from genome assembly GCF_964204655.1 of Triturus cristatus. Classification (NCBI taxonomy): domain Eukaryota; kingdom Metazoa; phylum Chordata; class Amphibia; order Caudata; family Salamandridae; genus Triturus; species Triturus cristatus. Next base: position 851,099,682 of record NC_140590.1, read on the forward strand.
GGTACGCGTACGCGGGGATTGGTGGACACGCCCCCCGAAGTGACCAGACCCTGGAGGTAATGTATGGGCAGTATATGATATTTTTAATAATAGGTAGTGGTTATGTTTCCGGCCCCTGGCCCCCCCTTTGCCACTGGGTGTTGTGCTGACCTTCTGCGGCGTGTGCCGCGGTTTCGGTGCACCAGGTCGTAGGCTAGGAGGGCCGGGATGACAGGTAGGATGGGGTCCATGGCTGTCCGTCGCGTACCGCTGCTCCTTCTTCGCGTCGTCCTTAATTCCCCGGGAGTTTTTGGCTGCTGTAAAAAATTATCTGTGCGAAGTGACGTAGGCACGAATCGTACTTGCTGGTCCGTAGAGCGCTGCCTGACTCCGTCCGGACGTCACTTACGCGATGTCCCGGATCGGAATTGTGGGTATTTTTTCATCGCACGTAGTTTTTTACGATTCGTGCAGAAATTATATTTCTGTACGAATCGTACTTGCTGGTTTGTAAGGTGCATTTCTCGGGTACGAGTCGTACGGAGAATCCGTACGACCATTCGTACCCGGGTTTTACAGGATCGGAATCGGCACCTAATGTTTCTTTTGTTTAATAATCTTACTGCTCAAGTAGCCTAAATAGAATGTACGAGTCTGTAACTCTCAGTGACGAGTCCGTCTGCCAGATATAGTTATTCAGATATTTTCAGGTCACCAAAAAGGTAATTGATGCCAGATATGATACTGACATCCATTAAATGGCACATCCATAAGGTATTTAGGGGCATATTATCAAGGACGGCGTTAAAATTCTCGCCGGTTTAGAGGCAGAAAACTGCAGCTAAATCAGTGATAAGGGGCTTGATAATATGCCCTGGAGAATTCCAATAGAAGCCCAGCTTCACACCAGAACATGGGGGCATATTATCAACGGCCAGCGATAATTATTGCTGGCCGTACATAGCGATAGAAATATTATCGCCGGCTATCGCTGAATATTATCGCCATGATAACGCTATATTTACAACGCATAGCGCTATGGCGATAATATTTCAGTGATAGCGGTGTTTTCAATGGAACATCGCTGGTTTTCCAGCGATGTTCCATTGAAAACAGCGATAACATTGCTGATACGACCCTGTGGTCCTATCAGCATAATCCATCTCCCATTAAAAGTATGCCTTAGTCAGGAATTTAACAGACGTTAAATTCCTGAGTTAAGGTTGAGGTTGCATGATTTTTTGTATCGCTGCACCTCCTTGTAAATATTGCAAAGCTGCCTTCACGATATTAACATGTGTTGTTTTCACAGCCACGCCTTCTTTGCATCTCATTAGCGATGCGAGGCGAGGCTATGAAAAAACGGGCTCTACATCAAGGAAACACACACTAGCGTGTCCTTGATGATGTTGCGATATAATCAAGCAATATAATGTTGAGGAAGTGCTGCCCTTGCTGCCCTGGGAAAGCAGACAAACGGTGGTCAGAGCTCTTGTGATGGCCAGACTGGACTATTGCAATGGACTTTACCTCAATGCACAACAAAGAGTGTTAAATAAACTGCAGATACTGCAGAATGCGGCAGTTAGACTGCTCACAGGCTCCTCAAGATTTTCCTCAGTTTCTAATGAGAGGATAGCTCTACATTGGCTTCCAGTCAAAAGCCGAGTACGTTTCAAGGCTCTTTGCCTGGCCTTTAAGGCTTTACACGGCATGGGCCCAGATTTTCTAAAGCTTAGACTATGATGGTACGTCCCGGAAAGAACCTTGCGCTCTAAAGAAGCCAAGTTGGCTCAGGTGCCACATATAAAGAAAGCCCGATGGGGGGGCACAAGTTTTATTTACGGTGCAGCAAGAGCATGGAACGAGTTGCCTCTCTATCTTAGGACCATGACGGATCTTTGGTAATTTCGTAAAGAACTAAAGACGTGGCTCTTCTCTCAATGAGTAAGCGCCCTTTCCACTCTTCATAGGCCCAGTAGTCTCAGAGGAATTAGATAGCGCCAGGACACCTCCGGGTATTTGTCGCGCTCTATAAATGTCATTAACATAACATAACATAATTATCGCCGCTTTTCGCCAAAAAACGGACGCTAAAGCGGCGATAATTATATTGCCAACCCTTGCTAATATGCCCCATGGACTTCTATTGGAATTCTCAAGGGCATATTATCAAGCCCATTATAGCCGCTTTAGCAGCAGTTTTCTGCGGCTAAACCGGCGATAATTTTTAACGCCGTCTTTGGTAATATGCCCCGTAATTTGTTTTTGTACTCTTTCCACCAGTGCTGAACATATTAAGCTTTCCTTAACCACAGACTCAGGATTCGTTGAGGTTTGATAGCTCAGTTTAGTCTCACGTACTGACGTAAAGCGAGAGGTCAGTTCCTGCATATCCCTTAGAAAGTGCTGCTTCCACTCTCCCATCTGCGGGATTCCTACAGGTTGAATTTCAGGGACCAAGGGGGTGTCTATCTGCTCGGCTGTTACATGCATCCTCTAGAACTATGAGCACTGGGATATCATTACTTCGGCATCAGCCTGTTCAGTAGACTTCTCCATGTCTTTTCATTCTGGAAGAATGTTTCAGTGGCTTATGACTTGACATCCCTCTCTGGTCTGATAACAGGCACTGCCATGGGATTATCTTTGATGATGTACTCTGGGTTACATGCACAGGAATTCATCTCCATACAACTGTGGACACGCCATTTCGGCGATGATGTTCTCCTTGCCTGTGTGGTATTGTACGATTCTCCCTGCACAGCTCAGTTTCTTCTTCAGACAGCTGGCCTGTGGTTCACGTGTCTAAGCAGTTCCTCGCTGTAGACAGACCACCAGTCTATGCCTCATGCCTCCTCTCAAGCTCATCTCCCAGGACCTTTAATTATGTTCGCGGCCTGAGAAGGGGGATAACTGTCAAAGACATCAGCCCTGGAACTTAGAATTCTTCCCTTGTCCATAGCTGTGGACTGCTTGTCAAAGTCAGTTAGAAATGTTTATAACACTTTTTTGGGGGGATGAAATTCTATATTTATACAGGGATGGCAGGCTAAAATATGAATCCCAAATTCCCTGCCTATTATGTGATATGCCTGGCTTCAGGGGTGTTTGTTTCACTTTACTCTAGTTACTAAGGCAATTATCTTTGTTCTGCAGATTTTGCAGAAAGGAGGGTGACCAAGAGCGTTCCCTGACAGGGGCTTGCGAGAACAAAGGCTCAAAATATGCTAGGCTTTCCTCACTTTGATAATACAGAGAGTCTGCACACACCTCTTGGAAACAATGGAGCAGAAAGGGAACAGACCACCCCAGGTCAGCCGTGAAAGCTAAACTGTGTTATTTTAACCTCTCACTTTATAGTGTGAACAGAATCGCTTTCTATCAGGGTCCTGGTTATGCCTAAGTCAATTGGGCACAGGGTGCTGGTGTGCACTCTCACTGGGTTGGTTTGCAATTGAATATGGTATACCAGGTTAACAAAAGAAAACCGTGCTGTCTGCAGTGCCATACCAATGAAAGAGACGTTCACTAGCCAGAATACCGAACTCCCATGCTACGTTATCACAAAAGGGAAGACATGATTGACAGTGCAAAAATTATAAAAGAATTGGAATAATTTTGACCCATGAATGTTTAGGAAAGTGAGCACCAACCAAAGCTCCTACATCTCTCACCTTAAAAAAAAAAGGTGGGGGTCAGGTTTCAATAAATTAACCTTGCATTACATAAGATTGTTTCTTCTTACATGATATTTTATTGTTGTAATCTTTCATTAACTTATTACTCATGTACAGTGCACACTGTGAACTCTAGGAGCTCTAGGTGTCTGTGCGAGGTGAGGTTGTGGGTGGGTGTCTATAATGGACCACAACTGAGACCTCTGGAGTTGAGACTCAAAGGTAATGAAAGTTCCTCACAGTGCCTGTGAGTGGGTTGTAAAGTTGGTCTGAATACATGCTGCTACAATCCTTGGCCTCTCATCAGAGCACACATGACAGTAGTCATGTGTTCCAGTTGTAATTATGATTCAGGGCGAAAGTGTATGAAGGAAATACACTGCTGTCGAAATATTGAAAAGGTAAAAGTGAAGCAAACTCAATGCTTACAGGAGTGTGTGGGGGGATAGTGAAGTGAAGAAGCAGGATAAATGAATCAAACTTGGGATAATGAAGAGCTATCCTGGCCTTGTCTTAACTTACAGATCATGATTTATCTTATTGGCATGCAGGACTTCAAACTCTTAACTGACAGATCATAGTATATTTTGTTGACCCCTGGCAGGGCCAGCTTTAGGGTGGTGCGGCCGCTGCCACTGCACCGGATTAACAAACTCGGGGAGGCGCCATTTGTACTCCTAAATAGACACATTGCGTTACCTAAAAACTTGTAGTGGGTGCCTTTGTCCCTCTTTCATTTCCAAGACGTGGGTCCTCGTGGAAATGAAAGAAGGAAACCTGTGTTCACGCAATCGCCGATTATATAGTTTTACTGCCAGCCTGTGTCCAACTGCCTTGTATTCTCAGAACACCTGCTTAATTGGAGCTGTTCTGGAGACAAAGAAAAGTTGTGTTCCTTTCTTGGATTAGCAGTGAGCTCCATTCTCGGTAGTGCATTGAAGGTCAGTTTGGTCACATTAATTGTCCCATCAGTGTGTTTAACATGACATCCACCTGTTTCATTTTTAAAATTCACCATTGAAAGTCAGCTCAAAAAAGCTACATTGAAAGGAACATTTTACTTGGCGCAGTGTTTGAACGCTATATAGAGAGCAGCATTATACTGGGTGCAGTGTTTCAGATTTGTTGCATGCAAGGTAAAACCTGTGAATTAAAGCGACACAGAAAAGTAACATTACAATTGCATAATCAAACTAAAAAAGCGAATTTTTCTATGTTGATGAATAGTGCATTAAAGGTTTTGCCTCCTGTACTTTCAAAACCATTTCAATAAAGGTGACCTTCCAAACGTCAATACATAGTTGCTTCCTAAAATTTCTTTTTGCTAGCCTCAAGAGAGGAGGTTATGCCTGCTGCAAAGAACTGTACAATGCAGATTACTGAACCGTATTTAAGGTGGATAGCTCAGTGGGTTACTGCTTTTGTCACAGAGATCATTTTGTTACTTGCAGTTCATAAATTATTATCATAATATAGCACAGTGGCCAATGAACTGTCAACAAAGATCTGAATGATTTAGGGTAGAACATTGTTTCCCCCCAGTCTTTCAATATCCTAATGTTACTAAAAAGGGTTAGTTTGGGTAGAAAGATGTTCTTATCAGTAAAGCCAACCCCAACCACTGTGGTATTTTGAAATCCGGAGTTTGTGCTTCTCCAGACCAAACTATCCTAAAATAATCTGGCTACTGATATGGATGATGTGATTCCTACATCTTTTAATCCTTATTATTTAATGTTTCCTATAGACTGATTTGCACACATAAGATTCATTGTTTCTATATAATGTGTGTGTGAGATGTAAAGTGCTCTGACACCCTACACTGGTATGATTAGTGCAATAAAACATATAAAATGTATGTGAGAGAAGGGCTATGGAAAGATGAAGGACATTGTTGGAGCGTAGTAATGAAGGAATCAGTGGAGAAGGAGGTCGTGGGGAGCGCCAAAAAGAATATTGCCCCTTAGTGCCAGGCAGCAGTTAAAATCTAGGCATATCCTTCACTCCCTTACCCATCACTATGATTCTGATCTTGGGGGGAGCTTTCATGATGCCTCACGCACAACATTTTGAGAACAGGAAAGTAATGTTTCTTAAACTTTTTCTCTTCATTGCAAGGGAACAAGGCATTTGATCCCTAGATAGAGAACTACTATTCGAACACGATTATCAGAGGGAGTGAAATATGATTTGTCCAAGGAATTGCAATAAAAAGGTATGAATTTCTGTTTGAATGATGGGTCAAGGAGCAGTGCTGAAGTCTTCCCTCACTAAAGTTTGAAGTCATTTTTCTAAAGACTTTTTTTTTAAACTGCAAATTTTAACAACCTACTCTACCTCATGCAGCTGTGAAATTGCAGTCATGTTTTATTTATTAACGTGCAACTTCAGTATTTTTTATCTTAGGTCAAGCACACATTTGACATAGATCGTTTCTTGCTGGCAAAAGATGGTAGGGTTCTCATGCGAAAGAATGAAATAGGAAAAGATGGAGAGAGAAAAACTGCAGAAATAAGGGGCATATTATCAAGACAGGCGATAAAATTATTGCCGCTTTAGCGGCAGAAAACTGCCGCTAAAGCGGCGATAATGGGCTTGATAATATGCCAGTGAGAATTCCAATAGAAGCCCATGTTGCACCAGAACATGGGCTTCTATGGGAATTCTCTGCGGCGTATTATCAAGCCCATTATCGCCGCTTTAGCGGCCGTTTTCTGCCGCTAAAGCGGCGATAATGTTAACGCCGTTTCTTGATAATATGCCCCTAAGTAAGTATGAAGCCTGCTATTTGGAGTTTGGTTTCACCTGCTTCGTAGTGGAGAAATTAAGCCACAGTGTGTGGACGACCATAGCTAGAGACAGCTTAAAACCAAACAAACGAAGGCATCATTTGGAAATGAAAAATTGGTCTTTCGCAAGAAAGAGTGGTGATTATTTTGCCAGAATGTTGCAAATGATGACTCAATAGAAGGAAACAGTGAAAAATATGTCATTCACACCAGCACTGGATCAAAAACGTAATACAAAGTGGCATACCGTATTGCCTAAAACAAAAAAAACAATGACAGAAGGATAACAAATGATTCTCTAAGCAATTGTAGTCATGGCTACGACAATGCTTAGTGAAAAAGCAAACGAGAAGTAAAAAACTATACCCATCTCAGACACAACAGTTTGCCATATCTCTGACATGTCAGTTCAAAGCACATTTGAAATCGAGTTAGTTTGCTTGGCAGTTGGATGAAGCAACCGACTTTTCAACGGAAGCCCATTTAATTTCTTTCATGCGATACTGTTATGAAACAGTAATATTGGAAGATATTTGTCTGCAAGCTAATCAAGAGATGAGCAACAGCATCTGACTTGTTTGACATTATCAACAACTTCCTAGATCTCCATGGCTTAAAATAAGTAAACTGTGTCGGAATCTGCACTGATGGTGCATCTTCCATGTATGGTGCTAGGGTTGGCTTAAAGGCTAGAGTATTTAAAGTGGCTCTACATGTTCAGTAGACCCACTGTATGATACACCGGGAAGCCCTTGCTGTCCGAAACATGGATGGTGAATTTGAGGATGTACTGAATTCTGCTGTAAAAATAGTTAATTTCATAAAACACACTCCACAAGAACTAGGCTATTTACAATTGTTTGTGCGGAAATAGGAGCTGAACAAAAATACCCAGGAGCATTAGTACCCCAAAGCAGAACATAATGGGTGTGCCACAATTTGTTCACTCTAAATAAATACTGAATGTATGCAAAGAGCATTTTTTTCACCTAGGTGACTAGTATTGTTGCATCCAACTGCCAAGCAGTATTTTTTTTGGGTGACATTGTAACTTAGAAAGAACTCCATAAAGGAGAACTGTTTATGTCTAACAGTTAGGGGTAACAATTGTGTTTGTATTGTGTAGTACATATAGTATCAATGTGCCAGTAAAAAGTGTCCCTCATAAAAAACTGTAATTTTAATGAAAATGCCCGAAAATGTAAAACGGCTTCAGAGGAGCAGCTGTGTCTGTGTTCCTCTGAAGGCATAGAGATTTCTGCCAGGCAGGCAGAGATCACTAATTATCATGGGTGGTGACCTGCCAGGGTGGCAGCTGTTATGACCTCCATTCACCTAGCGGATTGCAGGGTACCTGCATCACTCTAAATAATCAGGGCCGGTATCAATTGCAATGCGGCTCCGACTAGTTCAATTTAACTACCTACACCCGGTGTATTTTACTAGAGTCAGGCTGTGTAGGGCAGACCTTGTGGTATCTCCAATGTGTTTACAATGCAATCGGGAGGAGGGCGCCCTACTTCACACAGTGTGGCAATGTACAGCGCTCGCAAGGTTCAGGCGGGGGGTATTGGCCTGTTTGACGGAGGTGTAGGGATGGGAGCTCTCTTCTCGTCTAAATTGATACTTCTGCATATCATGGAGGGGATTGGCAGGAATATCTATAAACGCCATCTATTGCTATTGGGTCTCCTACTCTCGAAACGAGATATCGCATGATAGGGGAAGGCAGATGCCCCACCTTCCTTATCCGCATAGAAAAACGGTCTTGATTTTAACATGGGGTTGGAGATTCCTATCTTTAAAGCACGGTGTTGCCCGCAAAAGCATCCGAAGATTTGGAAACGATGGGCGGATTATAGAGGCCTATACCTGGAGCCCATTCTATCCAGAGATGATACGATCTAGAAGCAATAGCGCAGGACTGAGGCATATGTGGTGAAATGAGCATTAATCCTCAGTAAGTTGGAGTGGTTTGAAATGCTGCCTGAGACAGTGCAATGGGAGGAGTTATATTGGGTGCATTTGATTGTTTTTCTTTTCATTTAAAAAAAAGGGGAAAGTATATACTTAAAATGTCAATGCTAATCTTTTATACTATAAACTGTAGCAGATGGCTTCTGGATTGCAGAGCTCTGCATTGTATTTGACACTTGACGAAATAAAATATGTTTCTAAAAAAAAAAAAAATCAGGGCCGGACTGGCTAAAGCGGGCACTGGGCGTTTCCCTGTAGGCCGCCAGGGTTGGGCGTGTATTGGTCTCCTGGGGTGCCATTTTTGTTACAGGTGGCCAGTTTTGTAGCCTGCAATATCTGCCCCTTGTAACAAAAGCAGCTGCAGTGTTTTTAACACCCCTGCCACCCCGCCTCCCCTGCATCCGGCCCGACTCAATTACCAGGGTCGGTTTGCGTTCACAGTCCGGCCCTGTACATAATCCCCAATGACTTTGGGCTACAACATATCAATTTCACAGTTCCCAGGTGACATTTCCTTTTTATATATGTCTGTTTCTGGTAAAAAAAAATTACACAACATAAAGCCAACACAAAAACATATACAAATATACAAATCCCTATATTCGAGAATCATGCAAGATTGCACTTCCAGATTAAAAACATTCACACATTTAAACTGAAAAAGATATTGCTACAGATTTACCAGGTAGAGTGGTCATCAAATTGGAGTCCTTGGACATTTTGAATAGGGAACTCATTATATCTTGAACAAGTTTCTGCTAGGCCTCATTACCCTACCAGTAAGTATGGAATCGGAAATTTCTGATGTCGTTGTTGTCATTTGTGCTGACTGCACCCAGAGATTATGTTTTTTTGTCACAGACTACCTCCACATTGAGTAGAACGGTATTGATGGGGTTAATCTTTAAGGCATTGTAATGTTTTGAATTAAGGTTCAAACTATGCAGGCAAAATGTCAAGAAGAAAGTTGATCTTCTAAGGTTCAGATTGCAATTTTAAAAGTTTCCAAGACACCTGGTGCATTGAGTGAGCACTGAAAATGCTAAAGACGTGACATATGCTGTTACCAGAAACAATTAAATGTATTCTTTTCATTAACTAGCCCTGTTGTGTGATATTTTAATGATGCATTGTGTGTGTCGATATTTTCTGTGGCTTTGCTCATGATTTTTCTCTTTCACTAAAGGAGTGTTTTCAAATGACATTTACGCTGATCTTTACTTGGAAAAAAATAAGAGCAAACAATGAAAGTAATTTTCTGGAAAACAGCATACCTGACAATTCTTTTGAGGGTGCTCCTATGTGAGCAGAGGACATGGGCCACAGAAAGCTTGTTATAAATTATTCGTCTCTGAAATATCAAGGGCATAAAAGGCATAGGTTTAGCCACCCTTTACAGACACAAAATGCTCTAAAGAGAACAATTCCATTATATGTGGGTATGAGTCTGTACTGGGCATTTTATAACTATAAGTATGTCTGAGCTTAAGATGGTTAAACTAAACGCTGCATAGCATGTATCCATTGTTGGCCTATCATGGCAGCCCTCTGGTTAACACAGGACTTGAAACTAAAACAGCTTTGTATATACTTAAAACGAGTAATCACAATAAATATGTATATATATGCACATCATCTACATAAGCCTTCAGGGCTTTCACGCTATTTTGTGAAACCTGTCTGGGTGTTTACAACAGTGCAGCATTCATGACTGATTAAAAGTTTTCTGACATCAAAGTATAATATCTCCTTATAAATATCAAAATGTGTTGTAAAAGGCACAAAGCGCCAACACAGCTTTTTTGCCACATACTCTTCATAAAACTCTCACACTAATGTTTGTTCAGGCAAAGCTTTCGTAGTTGTGCTCAACAGGATCTCATTTACATAGGAATAGAGCCACAAAGAGCCTTCAGCTATTTAGTGTCTGGACACAGAGAGTGTAAAGAGGTCATAGTACTCACAACAGAGAAATATACAGCAGAAGGAAATACAGATTGTGGCATCTGCTCAATGCCCCTAACACTTTTACTGTCACTATTAATAAATATTATTAACAGCATTATTTGTATGATTATTAATAGTTGCTTTATTGATATTGTCATTATTATTTTTGTGAGCATTTTTAACATTTATTTATTTATTTGTAAAGTTTTATATAGTGTGAACATGACCCAGCAGGGTATCAGAGCGCTGTACAACGAAGCAAGATGGTTAAGCGGGGACAGGAAAACATAATAGTACATTGGAGAGAGAAATAGACATATAAACAGTTGACGAGATGCAGGTTGCATAGTAGATAAGGGAGGGCACAGTTGCAAGGTCAATTCAAATAGTTTGTGAGGCTTTAGTAGTATTGTCGCATGTAGCTATTCAGAAGCAAGCCTTGGACTTTTTTTTAATGCAGAGGTTGAGGGGTTTATTCTGATTTCTGGCAGGAGAGTGTTCCATATTCTTAGAGCAGGACTGGAGAAGGCGCAATTGTAAGTTCTCTTCTTTTTGAACTTTGTTGGATTCAGCAGTAGAGTGTTTGAACTTCTTAGGGCGCGAGTCCCACCCGATAGTTCAAGTTTATTTGCCAGGTAAGTGGACGTGTTCTGATGGAGCGCTTTGTGTGTCAAGCAGGCTATCTTATACCTGATGCTTGCATTGAGGGAAAGCCAGTTGAGTTGGATTAGATTTGGTGTGATGTGGTCACGCATTCTTGAGCCCGTGATGAGTCTAGCAGCAGAGTTTATAGTAGCCCTTAAAGGGGCCAATTTAGCTTTGGGTAGCCCAGCCAGGATTGCATTTCCGTAGTCTAAATCCGAGATAACTAGGATAGGACAGCTTGTTGCAAGTCAGTAGGTGGTAGGAACGGTTTGATTTTCCTTACAGTGCAGAGTTGGTGATTGGCTCCTCTTGTTGTCGCACTGATGTGATCATGCATATTCAGGCATTAGTCCAGGATTAGGCCAAGTGATCTAGTGGAGCTAACAACATGTGGGGTGCAGTTGAGGGCTGTTAGTTGTTTGAGTTAGTCCTGGATGGGTGCAGTATGATTGCGGGTGTCAAGCAAGAGGCATTAAGTTTTGAGTGTATTTAGCATAAGGTGGTTGCTATATAAACACTGTTGGGTTTTCAAAAGAGTATATTTGTGAGTAGTGATGTTGTCCGGTGAAGAAATTTTCATAAACAATTGAGTACCATCCATGTACAGATGATATTGTATGTTAGTCCATTTCAGAATTTCGGGAGGGGTTCCAAATACAGGTTTAAAAGAGTGGGTGAGAGACCAGATCCTTGTATAACTCCAATTGAGACCGGCTTAATGTTGGAAAGGTCGTAGTTGACTTTGAGTCTTTGAGCTCTACTTTAAAGGAATGAGGCAAACCAATTTAAAACTGGACCTAATAACCCCATCCTTGTTTCAAGGAGGTCAATTATTTTGTTGTTTTTGACCGTGTCAAATGCTGAGGAACGATCAAACAGTATAAGTAGGCAAGGTTCGATCTGGTCAAGTAGTCTTAGGGCATCGTCCACAATGTGTGTTAAAGCTGTTTCGGTACTGTGTCCAGATATGAAACCAGATTGGTATTGGTCAAGGAGTTGATAATGTTCAATGTGATTACAGAGTTGTGTATGTACATATTTCTCAAGTAGTTTGGATAAAGTCATGATATTAGAAATTGGTCAGAAGTTGTTAGAATCAGATAAGCCTGCCTTATGTTTCTTTGGTGACTTGTCCAATCTTGAGGCAATGTGGAATCAAGTCTTGCTTGAGAGATTCATGTACAATCTTCGACCAGATTTGGCGCTGCGTATATGTTTTCTATAAGCAATTTCTCCAAGGTCTCTCATCAAGCCTAGGTTTATGTCGTTCCTTGTTAAGGAAGCTGTTGAACCAAGGTTTTGAATGTTTGCTAGGGATTCTTTTGAGATGCAAAGGAGCAAGTGCATTGAAAATATCCGTCATAGAGTGAAAGTAGTGATCAGTGAGTTCATCCAGATTTGTCATGTTGGGGGGCGGAGGAAGACGTTTATTGCTTCTGATGGTAAGATCATTTACGTTGATGTTTCTCAGATCTCTAGATCATTGTTTGTTTTTACGAGGTTGTCCTTGTCTAATCAACACCTTTTCTATGATGTGAAAGGAGATTAGGAGGTGATCTGACCAGTCGCAAAGTGCTATGTTGTCAAGTTGTATGATGTTGTCTTTGGCTTTAATAAGATCTAGGGTGGAACCTTTGTTATGTGTAGGCTTGTTGCAGGACTGGGTGAGGTTCAGGTTTAATAGGAAAGTCTTGAAGGTGCATACTAATGGATACTTTTTGTTGTTCCAATGTAAGTTGAAACCCCCAAGGAAGATATGGTTGTGGAATTGGTCAGCGTTAACTGATACGGTCTCCATTATTTGTTCAATGAACAGAGGATTGTCTTCAGGGGAGTGGTAGATTGTACATATTATCTTGTCGTTGTTCATGATTTCGAGTTCCAGGTGTTGGTAGGAGGATATCGATGCAAAGTGTATCTGTCTCAAAGAGAGACTAGACCGATGGATGCATGCAATGCTACCCCCGATTTTAACTACTCTATCCATTCTAATTATGTTGTAGCCAGGGCTAACAAGAATGTCCAGGAATTGCGCTGAGGTGTCCTTGAGGCAAATTTTGGTTGCGATCAGGAGGTCTAGTTTATGTCAGAGTTCATGTCTTACTGGTAATCTGCAATTAATAAGCATCGATTTGATGTGAAATTTGGTCACTACGGTTTCAAGGTGTGATGTTTGGACAGTTAGTAAGTTTTCCTTGCTCATAGATCTGAGGCTAACAGTAGGGGGGAGATTTACAAATTCTCCATGCAACGCAGCGCAGCCCCCGTGAGGCTGCACTGCGTTGCGCGACAGGGAGGGAGCAGGAGAGTGCCATATTTTCAAAGCTATGGCTCTCTCCTCCTCTTTCCCTTGTGTCAGCGCCGATTTCAGCTGCTGTGCGCCATGCACACACCTTAGCACCGTAGCGCTAGGGTGTGTGCATGAGTGTAGCATAGGTTTTGTACTGGAAAGGTACCCTTCCTGTACAAAATACTATGTTAGGCATGATGCAAAGCTTTTCCCACTTTGCATACGTGCTGCACAGTGCAGCACGCATGCAAAGTCGGAAAAGCAAGGAGAAATGAAAGCATTTCTCCTTCCTTGTGCCTAGCCCAAAAGAGCACAGTTTTCTCACGCTAAACCCAATCTACTGTTTTTAATAAATTGGGTTTAGCGTAAGAAATCTTGGGTGGTTGCACCACCTTTGGTATGCCCCCATGGTGCAAAATAATGCGAAGCAGCACAATTTACTTTATTTTTATGTTAATTCAAGCGCTAAACAAGTTTAGCGTTGGAAAGTTAATTAGGAAAAATTGATTTTGCTCCATTTTGCGTCACTTTTGTGGCACAAACACGGAGCAAAATCTTAGCGAATCTCCCCCTTCATTTCCTAAAGTGATTGGAGGGAATCATTTGGATATTGAATGTGATATGATTCACGCCTGGGTGTATAACTGTAGACACACAGTTTTGTCAAAGGTCTGGCTTAAATTTACAAACCACAAACATGCCCAGATGCTGTTTTCATGCGTTACATGCGCAAGTGCTTTTTAGTACATTTCTCCTTCCTTGTGCCTAGCCCAAAAGAGCACAGTTTTCTCACGCTAAACCCAATCTACTGTTTTTAATAAATTGGGTTTAGCGTAAGAAATCTTGGGTGGTTGCACCACCTTTGGTATGCCCCCATGGTGCAAAATAATGCGAAGCAGCACAATTTACTTTATTTTTATGTTAATTCAAGCGCTAAACAAGTTTAGCGTTGGAAAGTTAATTAGGAAAAATTGATTTTGCTCCATTTTGCGTCACTTTTGTGGCACAAACACGGAGCAAAATCTTAGCGAATCTCCCCCTTCATTTCCTAAAGTGATTGGAGGGAATCATTTGGATATTGAATGTGATATGATTCACGCCTGGGTGTATAACTGTAGACACACAGTTTTGTCAAAGGTCTGGCTTAAATTTACAAACCACAAACATGCCCAGATGCTGTTTTCATGCGTTACATGCGCAAGTGCTTTTTAGTACATTAAAGACAGGTCTATTGGCTTTGATAATGCCGGTGGAAAAAGTTGAAAAATATTTTTTCATATAGAATGCATATTAGAAGAACTGAATGTGTCAAACAGTGCTATGACTGAGTGCTGTTTTCAGGTGTAAACTAGTCACTCGTGCATTCCAATGGAAGCAGTTCCTTGACTGAGGAATGAGGAACAGGGCATGTATGCCCTTCTATGTATAGTTTAAAGAGTTAGCAACAGTAGGTAAGGAGATGGCGATGCTGTCAAGCTAGACCTTAAAATAGTTCATGACACAATCCACATTCTAGGTAAAAGGATTCATGCCTCCTCATCTTCCTTGATTTGCAAACCACCTTCATATGGTGAACTGCACCACAATATTTTAGTAAATCTCATCATACCAACAAAACGAGTGTTAACACACAAAAGTGGCAGACCTTTTCCCTAATTTTGTTATAATCTAATTTAGGTTATATTCTTGCTCCCACTCTCCATCATTTACATGCTGCCACTATCCTCCACCCTTCGCTGCTCTGACATCTCTTATCACGTCTAAGCAGATCACATCCAGTTATGTCTGAACTTTCCCTCCCCAAAGGTGTTTCCTAACCTTAAAAGCACTCTTTTATTTGTAAGAGTATAAGTGCTGAGCCCAACGTCTACTGGAAGACTGTAGTTGAAGTTATTGAATACCGGTTGATACCATCCCATGCCATCAGACACTCCCTGCCGATGTATCTCACTGTCAGGCTTTTTCATTACTGCTTTCATTTATGCACTGGTGAGATTAAATGTCTTTGAATACACAATTAGTTGTAAATGATGCACATACCTATGAGTAAATTACCCTGCTCATAGTTCACAGATATTTTTGTGGATCAGCTCCCCAGTGTCTCACACATCTATGCATCAAGGCCACTCTTCCGAATTGTACTAGTGAATAGCTAGACCATGAGTATTGGGATACAAGAATAATGTTGAAAAGGTATAGAAGACCTAAATATCGAAAGCTAGGTGAAGACAGAGGTAATATAGATTTACCATTCCTAATTCCACATCTACGTACCTGGAAGATATGCATAAAAGTCAGGGGCATATTTTTGTAGTTAGGTATAGAACATCTACACTTACTTTTCAGCATTTTGCCCTCGATACTCTGGTTTTGATATTCAGAGTGTACACCCTCTTTTTCCCCATACCTCATTAATTCTACATCTCTCTGCCTCTCATTAATGTCTCCCTCTGACTAATATTCTGTGTACCTGGATGGCCCCGCTTGTTCCTGCTCTCCTATCCACACTCCCACAGCAATGCCTCTATCTCCATACGCAATCTTGCCTTCTTTGCCATAGCCCTATACTCTATGTTGCACTCTATCTGTCTCCCACTCGCATTTCCCAAATCAGAACTCTGCATTTATCTCCCAACACTACCCCTTGTGCTGTACACCCTCTCTCTCTATGTGCTATCAAGATACCCCCATACTTTGCCTCATGGTTTTCTCTACCTCTATTATGCACTTGCTCTTACTTTTTGTATTGGTGTTCTACTTATACTCCTTTGGTCCATGTGTCCTAAATGCTGTCCATTACATAGAGTTCTACATTTAACTTTCTAATTCACTTATTCCTAGTCCTCTACTCCTTCTTTTTCAGTTGTACTACCTGTCACCTATGTCCCTCCACACCTTCTTTTCACTCCAGCTGACTACTACTTTCCCTACATATTGTGGTCTAGACTCACTGTCCCTTCTTTTTTGCATCTTGTCTAGAGGCAGCTAAAGCTGACCATAAGCTGCATTTAATAAAAAAAACATAAATAACAATATATCTGCATATAGACATATACAGAGGGGATTTGGGTCATCCCTTTTCATCCATTAGTCTGCTCATGTATTCTTTCACATTTTGCTTGTATCCATTTATAGCACAGGAAATGGGTCAGCCATCTTTAGCCATCAGCCATCTAGCATTGAGAGTGACAGCATAATACAGGATTGCATGTGCACATCTGTCTAACACTTCACTGCCAGGGCTGGTGGGTCAATATTTTACTCCATTAATTGCTTTTTATTTTCCACTCCTTTTTATATCTTTGAGTCATTCTTTTGTGGCTAAATATATGGCTTATTATGAGTCTAGCAGTCCATGGACCGCCAGACTCCTGGTGGCGGTCTCCCGACCAGGCTATTATGACTAGGGTGGTCGGCCATCCTGGGACCACCTCACATGCGGCAACCGCAGTTTCCTGGCAGTTACATGGCAGTCCTGAGGCCACAATATGCTTGGCGGGGCCGCTGCGGCCCAACCAAGCATATTACGAGTTTCCTCACCGCCGCACTTTTCATGGTGGCGCTACCTTATATCTCATGCCATGTGGATGCACACAGGGGGGCACAACATGCCATGTAGATACTGCCTTTGACAGTCCCATTGTGGTGCCTATTTCATAGGCACTGCCCTGGGAATGCCAAAGTACAGCCCACCAGACAGGCGAAAACTCCTAATTTGGCGGGCAGTACAAACATGGGTTTGGCGTGCGGTAGCAGGGCGATCCAGCTCCTGCACCACCAAACTCATAATAGGGCACTTAGTCTTCAGGATTCAATAATTCAGTGCATAAAATACCTTTTCTTTATGACAATAAAAACCACATTTTCATATGATGTCCACTAAAACTAAAAGGGGTCCTATACTAGTCATAACTATGATTTATTTGTTTCTATGAAATTTGGATCTGCAATGAGATCCACAAACATAGCATCAACACATAAAACAAAATAATGCATATCAATAGAAATCTAAAGAACCTTTAAAAATGTTGAACATTTTAAAAGAAGACATTTCATTTGTAAGAGACATTATCTACAGATGATTCATCCTATCTAATAAAAAGTGGCCTTAAAAATTACTGGTGCATAAAGTGCAATGCAGGACAGGTAAACATAACATGGTCAAAATCCTAAACCCCTAGAATACATGAAGCACATACTCTTTTTAGAATATTTTTTTTCTCCAGGCACCAGTAACATTCTGTGCATTATGACCAGAGCTGCCGATTTTGAAAGTGGGAAACCAAGTTCAAATTCAGCGTTGGCTCAACATTCTGTAATTCTTTGAAAATCACTTATTCTCCCTGTGCCTAAAAAATGAATGTAACCTTGAGTAACGTAACTGGGGCCCATGTAAAGTGCTTTGGGTTGAGTTTGTCCATACGATAAGTTATAACTGCATAAAAAAATATTAATCCATAGTAGTAAATGCATGAAGCAAACAATGACATTAAAAGTATACTTATTATAGCAGTCAATAATATCTAAATGTACACTGGCGTCAGGTGTGCATAATATAATATTAAATTTTAAATGCGACATTGACATTGTCTCAAATTCAGGGGAGGCTTATCTGCAATGGTGGAGGAGCATTGCCTCACTGCCAACAGATATTACATTAAACGATAATAACTATAATAACAAATTGTTATTATCATTTTATTTATCTATTTTTGGGCTGCTGACATCTGGCAGAAGGGACGGTCATTGCAGGGAGGAGTAGTATGCACTTATACGTTTGGCTGGTCGTCTAAGGCTGGCAAACAGACATGAGCACTTATGGTTCTTCAACCCAGCTGTGTTCCACAGCCAAGTTGGAGAAACCCCACAGGCTCCCATGTACCATCTGAGTGGCAAACAAGGCCACTCAGACCAATCCAGACGCTGCTCTCATGTTATGAGAGCAGCATCTGGATTGGGTGCGGAGCCTGTATCTCCAGATCGATCCACTTCCGGAAGAGGAGCAGGAGCAGCAAGGCGGGCAGCAGCGGGAGCGCTGCTGAGTGGCAGGTAAGTGATTTAATTTTAAAGAAATTTCCCAATCACTCTTCTTTGTCCCCTTCCCCCCAACACACCCCCCGCCACCCTACCGGTTTTGATTGGCGGCAGCCGCCACTGCTCAAATTCATGTTAAACTGTTCTAAATTAAATAAAATAATCCTACAAAATGCACTGTCATGTCTCTTCCTGATAAAAAATATCCGATCGCAGTAATTCAACCAATTCTCTTCACAATTAATTAGTCTATGGCCCTCATTATGATGGCAGTCGGATAAGCGTCGCCAAGGACAGGTGTCCGTCTGACTGTGAGTCGGCGGTTCCACCTTCCCAATTAGGCAGGACCGCCAGCATGGTGGTTGGAATGTGTCTTTTTGTACTGCAGCTTGCGCTTCTGCCCAGGAACAGGGTCGCAGCATAAACCGCAACACAAACAGGCATTTTCAAACATCTATCCACCGTGGGCCAGATGACACACGATGCATGGATGTTTGGGGGGCACCACATATGTCCCCCGGCTACTTAGCAGTGGGCCATGGGGTACTGAGGCCCTACTTGGGGCCTCATAAGTGCCTTTCTGACAGCGTTTTCATGGCGGTGGGACTGCCATGAAAAAGCTGTGGGAAATGGATTTCCTAATCCCTACATTGTAGGGAATTAGTTACCGACTTTCACCCGACGGGCTCCTTGAGCCTGTCAGAGGTGGCGGTCTGCACCCCAGACAGCTGCGGCCAGGCTGTCTGCATGGTAATGCAGCAGTCAGACCAATGGCCTGGATGTCGGTGGGACCGCCACCGATGGTATGTCAGTGCCGGTGCCACCGACAACAAAATTAGGCCCTATGTCCCCAGTGTGAAATTGCAGCTACACCTGTTCTACATTCACCTGCTGGCTTGGAGGTGTCTGTTCTGGTCTATTAAAATTATATTAAATGTTTATTTGTATTAATTTAATCATTTTATTGAAAGCATATGGCCACTATGTTTAACTGGAGGTGCGTTTTTGATTTTATTTTTGTGAATTTGCTTAAAAAAATTTAAAAAAACATTGTGCCAGAAGTCACAGCTAGACCGGTTGGCCTTACCTTTGATTATTCATGCTTGTTCCCCTCCACAAGTTTGCCTATGCCTTCTCGCTCTTGATTATCTTTCTACAATTTGCTCTGCATTCACCTCCTCTGTCCACTAACTCTATAGCTTCTTTTGTGACATCTCTCTGTCTCTTCCAATTTTTCAAATCTTAAATTCTCTATTCTCAACCTGCTCTGTACCCAATTCCATATATACTCTTACTGCTTCCCTTCGTCCCATATTTTGCATTCTTATTTCTCTCAATTATCTCTTGCCTTTCATCAGTACACCTTCAGATAGTTACTGTAACCCTCTTTCACAGTTCTTCTATATCTCCCCAAAGTGACCACTATATTAAACTCTCTCTCAAATTCAATAATGTTTCTTGAAAGGATATCCTCTGCTTCTGTGTCCATTTTCTCTTTTGCCCTCTTGTCTCCCCTCTCTCTCCAGTAATTTATTGAAGGATTTGCATAGCTCTTTAATAACCCTGGAAAGACCCCTAAGGCATTTCTAGTGGCAGAGTAAGAAGCTGGTCTATTAGTTGTGTATGATTGGTAGGCTGATGTGTTGTTTTCAGAGCCTTAGCCTAAATTTGACGGGTCTCTCATGCTGTCTCCTTATTTACTGTTTTATAATCAGTCATTGTCTGATTGCTCTCTCTTATGCTGCACTTTTTATAATATCTCACTATGACCTTCTATCTCCTATATTTTCTCTGCTGTCTCTCACCGCACTCTCAAAATGTCACTATTTTCAAACCCTCTGCTTCTCATTACTCTGTGTCTAATCGCATTAATGAAATTCCTCTATCACACTACTCTCTTATGTGTTATTTGCTCAAAACACACTCCTACCTTCCCTCTGTCCCCTATTTTAAACTTCTTATGTTTATTACTACTGCAGCCTATTGCAATTTCTACATTCTTGGCTCTCATTATAGTTGTGTGCGTTCTGCCAATCATTGGTTTGTACTGGAAGGAGAACATTCCATTCCAAAAATTATGCTTTAATACTTTTCACATATGGATGTGTGCTGTATAGTGGTGTTCACATGCAAAGTTTGAAAGGGATGGAGAAATTAAAACATTTCTTGCCTCGAGGAGGTGTAAGGTTTTAGCACAAATTCCTGTCTACAATTGTTAGTAGATACGGATTTGCATCAAAATCATGGGGTGGTAGCATGGGACTGCCCACTTACAACCCATGGAACGACCCCTTAGCGCACAGAAGCTCTACTTTGTGTTACTTTACCCAACTTCCCATTGCAAATCCTGTTTTGTGTTGGAAAGTAAATACCAACACAATACTGAGCAGGGACTACGTTAAAAAAGTAATTACTAACCCCATCAGAACTAGAAGGTTTGTTGGATAGCAAAATATTCAAAGCAGGCGAAGTGTGTGAGGCGTGGCCTAGCAAGCCATGATGGCGTACGTGTGCTAGGCGAGCTCCGTCCAGCCTCAATATTCATCCTGCAATTATCCTGCCTTTCCAGTCATTTCTGAGAATTTTATCGTATCCTGAGTGGGGCGTGAGTGGGGGTCGAGCCTTAGGCCCCGAACCAGACCCTGTTTGCTGTGTGCGGTGTGGGGACTGCGGTGGCCTGGATTGCGGCCTGCGGACTGCAGAGCTGAGGCGGGGCCTCGCTGCCTGGTGCGACGACCGGAAGATTCAGAACGCGCTGTGTCTGGGGCTTCAAGCGGACTGCAATGGAGAGCCTGCACGGGATTCTTGTGGTGAGAGGGGCCTAGGTGCGGGGGTGGCCGTCTGGGTCCAGACTCCAGCACCCGGTGAGAGAATGTTTCCTTGCCCCGCCCCCCTCCCCCACGAGTTGTGGCCTGTTGTCGGCGGCCATATCGGGCTGTGGGTGAAGCTGTGCGGGGGTGCAGCCTTGCTGGCGGGCCGTGGGGGCACTTCTGGTCCTGGGCTGGGACAGTGATCGGGCCGTATCTGGGCTTCAGCACCCAATAGGTCGCCCTTTGTTCCTCTCTTCCCCCCTGGTACTGTTCTCTCACACCGGCGGCCATATCAGGTCACGCGAGCCAAAGGGGGGAAGGTCATGGCTGCGGGCTCAGTGGGGGCCATTGCGGACCACGGTGGCTGCGGTGCTTTGGAGTGACAGGTCGCAGTCCCTGAGGGGGCGGCGTAGAGTGTCTGGGCCCCCCCCCAGATTTCCAGTGAGGAGTACTGTGAGCTGCAGCACCCGAAAGTGCAAAACGATCCTGGGGGCAGCACAATAGACACCGGTGGAGCATGGTACCGCTGCAGCAGCGTATAGTTGCCCGTAGGCATTGACTGAACAGCACTGAACTCCTCGCCCCCCTCCTCCATTGGTGGACAGTCCCATATTCAGCAGCCAGGCCGGGCCACGAAAACCGCAAATATGCATTCCTGAGGTCTGGTGTGGGGGCCTGGGAGGCCTGGGTCTGTGTGATGGTGCGTTTTAGGGTGTGGGGTGTGCCCTATACACTTCTGCTCTCACGCCTCGTGTACTGGAGGGCCTCCCCACGCTTCCCGGTGTCTGGAGGGTCTGGCCTTGGGGACCTTGCCCCTTCAATTCTTGCAGCCTTATGAACTGAAACCTGGCGGTACGGATAGCGGAGCGCTGCTGTGGTGGAGGTCAGGAGGGTTAAAGGGCTGTAGGAGTGGGCAGCCTGCCTCTATCTGCCTGTTGAAGTGGCCATGCTGGAGTTGAGGGTGTAGGGCACCCATTGGGGGGGACACGCTTGCCTGCGGAGGCGACTGGGCTAGTGCCTGGTGCGGCTTGTGGGCGGGTGGTCCTCAACCGGCCCGAACACTCTTTGGCCTCTGGAGTTGGAGTGGACTGATCTGCATACGTGGGCAAGCCTCCTCCCTTTATTGAATTGGGGGGCCCACTTAGTCCTGTCTGACTTGCACAGTGAACTGGAGTGGGCCTATCCTGGGAGCTGGAAGGCTCGGAGGCCACCATGACGAGGAACAAAGCAGGAGGGGGCTCGGCCAAACAGAGCACGCTAGACAAGTTTACTGGCCCTGGGGTCTCCGTAGCTTAGTCTGGGGGGGGCGCTTGGTGGCATGCCGGACAATGCTGCCCATATGGCTGCCATCACGCAATCCAGGGATGCCCTGGACGCTAAAATTGGAGCGGTCGGCTCTGACGTCATGTTGCTTCGGCAAAATTTGCGTAACGCGGTGGGGCACATTACGGAGGCTGAGACGAGGATATCCGGTGTGGAAGATGTGGTCACCACCTTGCAGAAAAGGGTTGCCTCTCAAGAAACCACCCAATGTGGCCTAGAGACGCGAGTGGAAGATGGTTAGGGGAGAGCAAGACGTAACAATCTCCACTTTGTTGGCTTCCCGGAGGGCTGCGAGGAGGGAGACGAGGAGCGGTTCTTGACTCGGTGGCCGAAGAGCTGGCTCCCCTCGGAGTCCTTGTCTCTGTGTTTTGTGGTGGAATGTGCCCATAGGGCCCTTATGCAAAAGCCTCCGCCCAGGGCCCGCCCGAGGCCGATTGTAGCTAAGTTGCTAAATTACCATGATCGAGACGTTATTCTGAAACGGGCCAGGGCCAAGGAACCTTTGTTATTTGATAATGCCCGCATCCTGATATTTCTCGACTATACAAGGCTGGTTCAGCAACGGAGACAATCATTTCTGGCGGCCAAGGCTCGTCTTCGGGATCTCAAGCTTCCATATGCCTTACTGTATCCGGCCAGACTACAGGTGGTCTATCGGTCCCGCACCTATTTTTTCAACTCACCAGAAGACATCTTTCAGTGGACGGACGAAATGGTGAAGGTTCGTCCCCACACGCCACCCAGGCGGGAATCAGACTCCTCGTCTAGCGAGGTGGCTCGGAAGCTGCCCAAGTTAATGCTTAAAGGGAATAGACGTTCCAGGTCCAGACATCGATCTCAGTCGTGCAGTGACTCCTCCCGGGCCGGGTCGGCCCCTCAGCAGCATGCAACGGCCTCCTAATTGAGGAGGGGAATACAGCCCTGTGTGACTCAGACACTATTGCTTCGGCCGCAGAAGCACAACCGAGGGCTGGTACCTCTGCTGGACCTTTTCTGACCGGGAGAGGGCCTGCGAACGATGGGCTGTAAGTTGGGGATTCATTGGCGGGGGTGGGCTGGGACCTCCCGTTGGGGTCCGCAGGCCGCACCCGCGGCGACAGATACTTCAACGGTTTTGAGGTATAGGGTGGGGGGTAGTTGGGTTGCTGTTTTTGTTCTCTGATAGCACTGTTCTATACTAGTACTATGTCATCATGGGCACACCAGAAACCTTTCTATGCACCAGTAAATATCACAAGGACCTCCCATGGTAGCCCCATCAGGTAGACAACAGGTTCCCTCTGGTACCCTTCGCATAGTTAGCTGGAACGTCAGGGGGGCGTTGGATAAAGTCAAATGTGGGGCTATACTTCAGCAGGCCAAAAAGGTTCAAGCTGACATTCTTATGTAGCAAGAGACGCATCTTATGGGGACGAAGGCATTGTGCTTTCAGCGCTATGGATACATCCAGGTGTTCCACTCGGGGTTTATAAGGGGGTCCCGGGAGGTGGCAATCCTGATCCACCGCAGGGTTCCCTACAGGCATGTTGAAACATGGGTTGACACCCAGGGGAAGTATTTGTTCCTCCATGGCACTGTTTGTGAGGAGCGTATGGTACTGAGATGTGTATATGCCCCCCCACTCACCTGGGGCTTAGTAGAGCGACTAATGACTATGGGCGGAGATGCCAGATGGCTTATCTGTGTTCGGGGGGAGACTGGAACGATGTGATGGAAGTGGCCAGAGATCGTTGGAGACCTGGGGGATGCTCAGGCTCTCGCCAGCCCACTAAACTACACTCCCTGGTGATGGGGCTTGATTGAGTCGACCCTTGGCGCTGGCTACACGGGAATGAGCAGGGCTATACATATCTCTCAGCAGTTCACCATTCCTATTCCCGCCTGGATTATATATTTGTACCCCGAGTGGTGACTGGCAGGGTGGTGGAGGCGGATATCCTCCGGCGGGGTCTATCAGATCACTCGCCGGTAGCCCTCACCTTGCAGGTGGACCCGGCGCGACAGCCTTTCCGGTGGCGTCTATCGGTCTGGAACTTACAAAAGGAAGAATATAGGGTACATATAGAGAGTACTATCGATAGCTGCTTGACACTTAACGTGGGATCGGTGGAGGGGGCTGAACCCCTGTGGGAAGCTATGAAGCCCACCATAAGGGGTGTTGATATCTCCTTCTGTGCAGCAGCTCCCAGAGCGCGCAAGGAGTCCCTTCTGAAATCTGAGGCCAATTTCATCGAACTGGATAGTAGCAGTAGGGGTGACGGGTGGTCAGGTCCGTCAACAATTGTTGCTAGCACAACAGGTACAAGCAGACCTATTGTTAGATGAGGCCCACCTGGCTTGGATGGCGACCCGTAGTAGGGTTTACCAGTGGGGGGACAAGTTCAGTAAGTTGCTCCACAGGTTGTGTCAGGGGGTATTATACCCCCAGGCCCTCCCTGGTATCGCTGGCCCAGATAGGGTGATAACTCACAGATCCCTTGACATTGCTCAAAGTTTTGCCACATACTATGCAGAGTTATATTCCCCAAGTGAGTGTCTACATGAGGACGTGATAGGTCTCTTTCTTGACGATCTGCCGCCTAAGGCTTTATCTAGTGAGGCATGCGCGGAACTAGACCTCCCGTTCACGGAAGAGGAGCTGGGTGCCGCCCTGGGGGACTTGAACTCTGGAAAGGCCCCAGGTCCGAATGGCTTTCCATGTGAATATCTTAAAAAAGTACTTTTCACAGCTGGGGCCCCATTTTCTTAGAGTGGTAGAGGAGGCCAGGGAGCCGGGTTGTCTTCCTCGTGACTGGAGACATGCGGAGGTGGTGGTGTTTCACAAGCCTGGCCGACCAGCATGCTCCATATCATCCTATCTCTCTACTGAAAGTGGAGGCAAAAATCCTGGCCAACGCTTCGGCCAATCGCCTTCTGTCCCATATAACTTCCTTGGTACATCCCGATCAGGCTTTTTTTCTGCCCCAGAGAGCGGCACGGCACAATATTCGCCGAGCGCATGTTGGTAATGCGGCCATTCAAGGGTTGGGTGAACAAGCGGCGTTGTTACTGGCAGACACGGACAGGGCATTTGATTCCCTCAGCTGGGTATACTTATTTGCGCTCCTACACCGGCTGAACATTAGCCCATGATTATTGTCCTACCTGACATTGCTTTACACTGACCTCATCGTGTCGGTGCGCGTGGCTGGTTCCACATCCGCAATATTTTCCATTGGGCGGGGCACCAGGCAGGGCTGCCCTTTGTCACCTTACCTGCATTGGCTATGGAACCCCTGGCTGCTTAGGTGCAAATTGATGCACAGGTGACGGGTTTTGAGTGGGCGCACGGACTCTCGGACCGTATTGCATTGTATGCCGATGACGTGCTATTCTTTCTCACTAATGTGAATAAGACGGGATTGTATATGAACCCCCGAAAGTCCACTTTGTGGGTTGCTGGGGATGCTGTGGGTCTGGGCTCCTGGGCCTCGTCGGTTCAGGTGGCTGCGGTGGCGATGAAGTATTTAGGAGTATTCTTGTCGGACTCGCTGAGCGTGTCTTGGTACAGAAATTTGGCCCCAGTATGGGACCGTGTACGGGAGGACCTTAAGACCTGGTCCCATATGCTGTGGGCCGGTGGCGTGGCCAGAGTGGCGTTGGAGACGAGTTTCCAATCAGCGTACTGTGGGGGGCTGGCAACCTACGACATCCTGTCGTACTATATGGCCTCGCAGCTGCTTGTCTTAAATGAATGATGGTACAGGGATAGGGCCGATCCGGCCTATGCAGTTGAACAGAGGTTTAGGGGAGATTCCACTTTACATATTATACTATGCTCTGCACCACTGCCCAACTCTTTGCCACCAGTTACGAAGATCATTTTTCAAATTTGGAGGCAGGCCCTTTGGAAGATGGGGTGGTGGAAAAGGCTGACAAGGAAGACTCCACTTTGGAACAATGGGCAGTTGCCCCGGTTGGCCACTCTATCTGGGTTCCGTGGTTGGGACAACATTGGTATCTCTACCCTGGGGGATGTAATGTGGGGGCCTGTCCTTAAGTCCTTTCAGAATCTACAGAAGGACTTTCAAATGCCAAAAACCCAATTTTATAGATATCTTCAGTTCCGGCATGCTATCTCCCCTAGTCTGGAGGGGTTAGAGTCGCTTGCTGAGTTTAGCCCGATTGAGGCTAAGGTGTTTATGGGAGATCTCCAAGACCATAAGATTTTTAAAATCTACCAGTCCCTGGTTACCCATAGCTCCTCCACATTACAGAAGCTCAGAGAGGCCTGGGAGGGTGATTTTGGCCCGTTGGAGGAGGAGGACTGGACGGAGGCACTGGCCTCCCTGCTGGGGGCTGCAATAGCAGTACGCTTGCGCCTCATCCAGTTCAAGTACCTTCATAGGGTAAAGTTCACTAGGGTTAGATTGTGGAGGGTGGGATTTGTGGCCTCCCCTAAATGTCTCAGGTGCGAGAGAGAAGAGGGCTTCCTGATGCACATGGCTTGACATGATTTTGGAGGGGAGTTATGACCTGCCTCTCAGAGGTATTGTGCTGGGATCTTCCCTGCTCGCCAAAGTTGCTACTCTTACATATTATGGAAGAGGTGGGAGGCAGCATATACAAACGTCATCTTATGCTACTGGGGTTTACTCTGGCCAAACGAGATATTGCCAAATCATGAAGGGCACCGTCAGCACCCTCAGTGACTGTATGGAAGAATGGTCTGGACTTTTGCATGGGTTTGGAGATCTCCATTTTCACAGCAAAGGGGTGCTCACACAAACATTTTAAAATTTGCATGCGGTGGGTGGACTATCGGGGCTTGCAGCTGGAAACCGTCTCTTCGGCAGGGCCCCACATCCCAGCTTAATGTCCTTTTGGCCAGTGCAAGATGTCGTTTCATGTGTAGTAGTGTGCTGCAGTTATAGATGTAGGTGCATTTTCTAATATGGTGCTGCTCTGGGGTAGACTTTTGTTGATTTATTTCATCTGTATTGCTTTCCATTTTTCCTTTATTATGCTGTTGTAAAAGTCAATGTCATGATGATATAAACGTATTATGCAGAAGTGTCTGGGGACAGAGCTCTGCTTCATATGTGCTATTTGACAAATAAAATCTGCTTAAAATTTTTTTTAAAAAGCAGGCGAAGTGTTCAGTTGAGAAACCGCACTGAAACTGTGGACAAATATAGGAATCTGTGTGAGAACATCTATTCTTTCATACTAGTCCTCAATATCTTAAAACCAGGAGTCATTTATCCCCACATCCTGGGTGCAGATTTGAGTCCCGATTAGTAGGCCGGTTTCTAATCCATCTGTAACTTGTAAAACCCAAGAAGATGGGGTTAAAGTCGTGTCACAAATTTAAAAAAAAATCTGAGAGCAAAAAAACGTGTCAGTGAGTAAGGTAAAATAGTCCAAAAAAAGTGGTCCAGGTTTGCTAACACTTTGCACCAAATTTGCGTTGCATGCCACGTCAGGATTACCAGGACATTAGAAATATGACCTGAATTGAAAAATAATCTGTTCATAATTTGCGGTACGAACGTGCACTGAGAATACTTTCTTAAAGTAGTCCCCGTCTGCCTGTCATACTGCCCCTCCAGGGGGCCGCACGGTCCCCCGCTCACCCTCTGGCCCCCATTCACCGCTGTGCTCTCTCCCCCGCTCCCCTCTCACCCCTTTCCCTTCAGCTCTCTCTTCTCTGCCAATTCTAAGCAAGCCGCAAAGTGTGAAATAATTAGGTTTAGAAAGGTCACAGAAATTGGCGAAGGGACTGTTGTTACTGCAAATGCTATTTTCTAGCTCACTGCCCTGTAACTCTATGACTGTTGTGCTTAAGTAAAACAAACAGTGCATTTTAATCAGCCGAGCAGTGACGCTTGGAAGACACTTAGCTCACCTTCTAATGTTCCCCTCCCTCCTTTCTCATGCTACAACGAAAAGGTTCGCTTCTCTCTGCAGCGACTCTGGGTGCTATATGCCGACATTTTGTGCAGTCTTTTGCTGTTGCTAAGAAAACGTAAAAATCGGGCAATTTTTCCTGAGCAAGGCGAGTTCACATTTTAGACTGGACACGCTTTGAGATAAGGTGTATTTGTAAAGCGAACCTCCTCCCCAGAGGGTATTTTGACGCTAAAATAACAGATGTTTATTTTTGCATAACTCATTGGTACTCATTTAATCGACCGATTGGACCCACCAGGGCTAAGGCGGAGGAGCGTCACACCACTGCTATTTTGCAGTGAAACACACTTGCGTTATTATTATCATTTTATTCTCTCCTACTTACGCCCACAGCTTTGCGTGAGGGGGCTGGGGCAGGGGAGGTGTGGTAGCACCGTCCTGAATTGCGCAAAGACTGCTTGGGTGGCCCTCTCGGGCCGCCCAAAACAGTCTTACGCACAGGGGCGTAGGAGACACTAAAATTCTGGGGGGGACAGGGACAACCTTGTGCACTTTCCCAGTGACCCTATACAAATCATCGCCGGTTAAACAAATACAATCGCATACTTTCGAAGTGAAATATTGAGAAAAGCAGGCATGTAGTCACAGTTTGCATGTATGCTTTATTGTTATTTACATTCATATAGTAATGAGATCAAATGTTTCAAAAAACATATATATGAATCTTGCATCTTAATGCACAAAGCAAACAAAGGCCGCTGACTTAGGGTGGGGGCGTCGTGTTTGCAAGTGCACCAGGGTTTGAAAAGTACCTGCTGCTGCATTCCTGGTCTCCAGCAATTTTCAGGCAACAATAAAAATGTGAAGATAACTTTGGTGATTAATGTTCTTTTTTTGAGAGAGATCGAAGGCTTGTCTAGTGAAAGTTTTAATTCAATAGGTCAGTGAGTTACTGCTTTTGTCTGAGATATTCTTTTGATATTTGAAGTTTATAAGTTAAAATCCTAACATTGAACAGTGAGCTATTAACCATCATCAAAGAGCTGCATAAAAACTTCAATGTATAGATTAGAACGTTATGATTTTTCCCCAGTCTTTCCCTATCCTAATGTTGGAAAATGGGTTCATTAGGATAGAAATCAATTCTGATTATTGAAGAGAACCCCCCAACCATGGTGTTATGTTTTACATTCTGAGTTTGTTTCTCTAGTGTTGCAAAGCCGCCCTGGGCACTCCCCAACTTTTTGCTGACTGGTACTGGTGGTACCTGACTGACTGACCCTGGCCTCTGCCTAAACAGCCAGTGCTATTCTGAAAGAGGCACTTAAAAATACAGTGAAAACACCTACATACACTAGGGTGCACTATGGGTTAGGGTACCCCTATGATTGGCATGACCTCTCCTATAAGGCCCTAGTACATAATAGGGCAGGGGGATTAGAACTACTTTTAAGTCCCTAGAATATAATAAGGCATGGCAGTTTAGAGGCCAGCAGCCCTTTCTGCGCTTGCATGTGTGCACTGCTGAAGCCTGAGGTCAGTTTAAAAGTAGCCCTGTGTTATAGGGCTGCTTTTAAAATTGCGAATTGTGCCCAAACTCGACTTTTGGGTTTGGGGAACTTACAAATTGATCAACTACAATGTTGGGGCAAAATTAAGTGGAAAAATGTTTTCCACTTAACTATGGCTGTATCATATTTGCCACATAATACATCATCTGCTGCATAATCTAACGATTTCCTCCAAAACAATTTTGTAGCTCAAACGGATCCCAAATTACTAAAAGAAATGTGACTTGTGTTGCTGTGAAGTTTAGGGCCCTTTGCAAAGGTTAGGAAAGAAAACAATTCCTAAGAAAACAATTGGTCCCAGACACTCCTAATGACACTCAAATTAATACCTGTAGGAGAGTGTAGTATGCAATCAATTCATACAACCAAAAATGTATAATGTAAAGGCACATTCAACAGGGAAATCTCATAGATAAGAGGCCAACCAAAGTCAATTAAATTGCAAACATCAATTTATTTCCCGCTGAATCATATTCATAAAATACAAACTTAGGGGCAGACTACGATGGCAGGCGGACTTCAGTACCACCGCCATCGAATCGGGGAATGGGACCGCTGGCCTTCAAGGTGGAGGCCCCACGATAGGCATTACAATGCGAATGCCACTACGGTGTTCGCAGTGCCTATCTTTTACATTGCAGCAGGTGCTGCTGGCTGCATCATCCGCCGCAAAGTAAAAAAAAAAGGAACATGTTAAATATATCGGTGCCTGCCACATGGTGCAGTGATATGTTGTGGGGCATCATAGATGCCCCCCAGGACCCATGTCTGAGGGCCAGGGGTAAAGGGGCCTGCTACGGGCCCCCAATGTCCCTTTCGCCAGCATTTCCATGGCAGGTCAACTGCCATTGATAAGCTGGCGGGTAAGGGACATCGTGATCCCTGCTGCGGTGCATGGTAGGCACCACCAGCACTGTAGGAACCACGAGCCCCTCCACCACACTGGCGGGCTCAAGAAGCCCGTCGGGTGCGTGGTGGTTGGTCTTTCCGACCGCCAGGTAACCACCCGCCATTGTAATATGGCAGGCTGTGATGCAGTCACCAATGGCGGAGGGACCGCCACCGACGGGGTGACGTGGCGGTCCCACTGCCATTATAGTCACCCCCTAAGTTTGGTGTGCATGCAAATCCTACATTGCCAACCCCTGGCAAGTTGCACTGCTAGTGCTGGAAAAAGGCCAATGGAGGTACCAATGGGTGAGGTGGACTGGCCTCAAGGGTCTTGTGACCTCAGTGACAGATTCACTGTCGATCTAGGATGTGCTTCTTCATATGCCTGCCCGTAAGACTGGAAGTGAACTGCAGTATGGATTGTGGTGGACAGGTCCACCTGCGGGTGCTAAGACACCTGGGCTTCTAAGGTCTATCGGGCCTTCTACGTTGTAGCATCGGAATAAGCTCTTGTCAGGAGTGTGGTATGGTGAACTGGTCATGAAGGTCTGAACATGGTTCTCCAGTTCCAAATTCAGCAGCTCTGGCCAGATTGCCACATTCTCTCCCACACTGAACACCATACTGCCCCACTGAGAGAAACTCGCACTGCCTTCAGCACAACTCAATTGTGCTGCGACTAAATTCAAATTATGCACTAGACAACGGTAAAATGCTGCCTGAAAAAAAATTAATAACACCCTGGAAAAAGCAAACACTCCTAGGGAATGCAAGAATAAGCAAAGCATGTGAACTGTAATCAGAAAAAAACATGGTTACCTTAACGGTTTTAAACTCATTATTCAGAAAACAGTAAGTGATTTTGCCTGAAAAGTTCAAGACATGGCTACAGGACCAGGAAGGGACCCCTTTCAATGTCCATTGCTTATATCCTTTCAAAATGTATGCAGTTTGGTTTAAAAAAGACCACATCTCCAAACACAGAGCCGCATTTTATAAGCTAAAATAATTAAAAAGTTGAAAACGATCATATTAAACGTTTCCACTCTACCCATCAGCCAGGTATTGCAGTCCCTTTAGGAATGGCGCACTTACCCACCCTGGGAAAACAATGTTGTTCAAAGAAAGAAGATAAAAAGAAAGTAGCGCTTTCACTGTCAAACTCTGTAAAGTGGCGCTAATGTGTGTGGGTGTAAATAACAGTCTGGCCTGTCTGCTGTCCACTCTGATTTGCTTTATTTAGGTATTTAACTATTTTTTCTCTCCATTCCGAGGTTTTTCTTTTCAATACAAAACGGTCAGAAAATGAGGACATTTACAGCCAAAGTGTTCAGCCTTTTTTGGATCAATTTCACAGGGGAACAAATAAAGAAAAGGAGAGGCAAAAGAGAGTACCTTAAGAGCTGCCTCTTGAAATCAGCACGTAAGCAGGAGCGAGACAGAAAGAGATGGAGGAATAAAGAGAGGAGGGCAGCCGCCAGAGGCAGATCAGGAGTAGTGGACATGGTCCTTGCCATGAAGGAAAAGAGACAGCGTTTATTTTTTCTCCGTTCTCTGCCCTTCCCAGAACGGCTGAGCCTTCCTGCAGCATAACAAAAGGCAGAGGGCGGGTGGCCTCTGACTCCAGGCAGGTCAAGTGCAGGGCCATTAGGTAGCGCTTTCGCGTGCTAATGGCCCTGCGATAACAGAAGGGAGAGGGGAAATTCCTTTGTCCCCTCGTCCCCCCCACCCTTGTCCCCCGTGTCCCCCCCACTCCAAAATCTGGGGGGGATATATCCCCCGCGTCCCCCACACTTCCTACGCCCATGCTTACGCACTTCGCATGTTCTTCATGCAGCCGACGTGGAGAACATGCCCAACACTGCTAAAGCTAAGGGTGTGCTTTCTATGGCCCAGAGAGAGAAGGACTACGGAGGAGATAAGCGGCGAGGAAGAGGCGAAAAGGTGTATTTTTTTTTTAATAGCCGCTCCACCACGCCCCCACCTCTGATCCATGCCGGCTGCCCCTGACTTGGGTTCAAACCTCTGAACAGGAGGTCAAACACAAACCCCTGCAGGGATACATAAGTCCACAGAACCACCAGAGCCAGCTACTTCTTTCCTATAAGCTTTCAACAGACTTTAATGATTGCAGCCTTCTACTGATGAGACCTCTACATATTAATCACCGCAATCGCACTGCTGAACGCGCTCATAGCACCACATACCAGACCTAGGCATTATTAAATAAAATGAAAGTTTGTGGTAAATTACAGCTCCACCGAGATTAATGCTGCACATTGAATACCAGCAGATGATATTCATATTATGTATTACCACTAACAGTATGGAAATAATGTTTGGGAAAATACAGCTGGGAGCACTTATCACTTGGAAGTCAAAAATACAATTTGGAAAACACAGAGTTTCGCACATTTAGTAGTTAATCAGGTGCTGTCAGAAGTAAAATGTATCACATAGTGATAACAAGGTAAACAACACAACTGGATAAATGCATTTAATCCAGTTTCATGAAATACACGCAGTTGGTGTATAACTCTAGATGTATTCAATCAATCAATCAATCAGTCAAACATTTGTAAAGCACGGCAAATCACCCGTGAGGGTCTCGAGGTGCTGAAGTTGATGGCTGCTGCATGGTGGTTCTTCATTTGAACATTCAGGTTTTGAGTTCTTTCCTGAATTGCTAGAGAGACAGTGGAGTCGGGAGAAGCAGGCCTGAGTTTCTTGCCTTGACCGCTAGATGCGAGAAGGAGCGTCCTCCACTGGACGTTCGGTGGATCCGTGGGGTTTCGCCAAGGGAGAGGGAAACAGATCAAAGGTGTCTGGCTGGGCGGTGGAAGGCCATTCGTTTGTTGGTGTATGCTGGTCCTTCTCTTTACAGGGCCTCGTACGTTGGTCAGCATCTTGAACTGGCATCTCTACTGGATAAGGAGCCAGTGTCATTTCTTGAGGTGGGGTGTGATGTTGGACCGTCTGGGAAGGTCGAGGATAAGTCTTGACTCTGAGTTTTTTATTGTCTGGAGTCTCTCCAGGAGGTGTGCAGGGATTCCTACTTAGAGTATGTTTCCGTAGTTTAATCTGCTGGGCCTGATGAGGGTCAGCATGACGGTCCTTCTGGTATCGACTGGGAGCCACCTGAAGATTTCGCAGAGCATACAAAGGGTGTGGAAATAGACCGGTGAGACTGCGTTGACATGTTTCTTCATATATAGCTTGCTGTCCAGGATGATGCAGAGGTTTCTGGCATGGTCTGTTGGGACAGTGGGTGGGCTGATTTCTGTAGAGTACGATGCGTCATTCCATGGCGAGGTGTTGTTCCCAAAGATGAGGACTTTGACTTTGTCTGTGCTGAGTTTGAGACAGTTCTCCTTTATTCAGTCAGCGACATTCATCATGCATCTGTGGAAGTTTGCTCTGGTGCTGGAGGGGTCTTCGGACAGTGATAGGATGAGCTGGGTATCGTCAGCGTAGGAGATAATATTGAGTCTATGTGATTTGACTGTGTCAGCCAGGAGGGGTCATGTGGGTGTTCAAGAGGGTGGGGCTGAGGGACGATCCTTGGGGGTACTCCACAGATGATCTTCTTGGACTCTGAGGTGAATGGTGGGAGACAGATCCTCAGGGTTCTACCGGTGAGGTATATGGCGAGCCACTTGAGGAGAATTTGATGTAGTAGGTTGATCAGGATTTGATGGGAGAGGGTGTCAAACACAGCTGACAGGTCTGTGAGGATGAGGGCGGCCATTTCTCCAAAATCCAGGACGGCCCTGATGTCAACAGTGGCTGCGATCAGGGCTGTCTAGGTGCAGTGGTCAGCTCGAAGTCCAGATTGGGAGGGGTCTAGATGTTGGGTGAGTTGTTGGTTGGTCGCTTTCTCAAGGACCGTTGCTGGATAGGGGAGCAGGGAGATGGCCTGGTAGTTCTTCCATTTGCCTAGGTCGGCAGATGGATTTTCAGGAGGAAGGCCGAGGTGATGGAAGTGTTCAGTACTTTCCTGATCTCATCACCAATTGTCTTGCTTCTGAGGTTGAAGACGTGGTGGGGGCAGGGGTTCATGGGTGCTTCAGAGTGCACGGAGTTCATGATGGAGATAGTGTCTTGTGTGGTGAGGCAGTTCCAGTGGGTGAGAAAGTGTTCGGTGTTTGTGGGTGTGATCTGATTGATGCTGTCAACGGCAGAGGGTTGGCATTCAAAGTTTTGTTTGAGGGCTGAGATTTTGTCATGAAAGAAGTCAGCAAGGTTGTCGCACAGTTCCTGGGAGGTGAAATGTCATTCTTGGTGGCAGCAGGGTTAGAGAACTCCTTCACAATGGTGAAGAGTTCCTTGGTGTAGTTGGTGCTGGCTTCAATACTGTCTGCTGGGCCATTTTTCTTGGTTTTTTTCAGGTGGCAAAGGTACTGGTTGAGTGCTGCTCTGAAGGCGGTGCAGTCTTCTGACTTTCTGTTGGTGCACCACTTCCTCTCCAGTTGCTGGAAGTTGCACTTGGTAGATTGCAGTTCCTTGATGAACCAGCTGGCTGTTTTGGTTGGTCCTATGAACTTCCCGGGATCGTTTGTGCCAGCTCATTCTGTGATCCACTGGGAGAGGTTTTTAGCTGCTTGTTCTGGGTTGTTTATGGAGTCAAGGAGGTGGGAGCATACAGTGTTGTTCCACTGGTCTCCTGATATCTTTTTTAGTCTCTGTGCTTGAATCTGGGGGCTACGGTACGATGGCGAAGTGGACACTAAAGTGATCGGACCAGGTGAGTTGTGTGGCATGGCTCTACTTGACTCTGTCGCCAGAGGTGAAGATGGGGTCGAGCGTGTGTACTGTGATGCGGGTGGGGTCAGTGACAAGCTGCTTGAGGCCGATGTTGTTTGCGAGCTCCAGCAGGTCAGTGGTGTTGGCGTTGCTGGGTTCTTCGATGTGGAACTTGAGGTTACCGAAGAAGGCGTAGTGCTCTGAGTTGATTACGATTGGGGCGATGAGGTCCAGTATTGCGTTGCAGAAGCTGGGGCATGGTCCTGGTTGTCTGTAGGTAAGGGTGCCTCTAATGGTGCTTTTTCAGTGAGTGTGGAGTTGGAAGTTGAGGTGCTCTATTATCGAGGTTGGGTCGTCTGAGGATGTTATGCAGCAGATGGTGTCCTTGTAGATGATGGCGATTCCACCTCCATGTTTGATGATTCGTTTTCCGGTAAATTATCTTGTAGCCGTCAGATCTCAGTGAGGAATATGACTTCCAGGGTGAGGAATGAGATCATGGCCCAGATCTCCGTGGCGTGTTTACCGAGTGCTCATGTGTTGAGTAGAATGCACTGGAGTTTTGCTGTGGTGGTCTCAGTTGGTCTGGTGGTTGCGGGCACATTTTCAGTGCCTCTAGTGTAATTGGTTGCTTCAGGGCAGAAGGTGAAGTGGCAGTGACGGCAGGAGAACAGTCCTCTGGTGGTGCATGGGGATGTGCATTAGCAGTAGTTGTTGGTGCACCTGGGATCCAGGGCTTGGAGGTCTGAAGCGATGTTGATTTGTGGCGTGGAAGAGCTAGGGGCCCTGACACTGGGCGAGGTCCAGGTGCAGACGGGCTTACCTCTGGAGTGCCTTCGGGGTGCCAGATGTGTGCCCACTGCGCACGGCCAAACAGCCGCCTCCATAATTAGTCCTGGGAGGTGAGAGGGCCTGGCAGGGAGGTGGGAGGGTCTGGCAGGGAGGTGGGAGGGCAGAGAGCAGGAAAACGGCAGGATCGGGAGGCAATGAAATGAACTAGAAAGCAGGAATGCAGATGTAGAATACTGGGCTACATGAGCAGGATATACAGGACTTCAGGGTTAAAATGCAGGGCTATAGGGTTTGAATTTGGGTATACAGTGTACGAAAAAGGGATATAAGGCTAAAACACAGAATTAGAATGCAGCCTTTGGGAATGCAGGGAGCCATCGATAGAATACATCTGTACAGCATTAGAAGGATGATGCAGAGGACTAGAATGATTCAGGGATAAATTGTTCAAACTCAGGGGTGCAGCATTGTAATGATGCACAGGTGCGTTTTTGAATTCAAGGATACAGTTAGAATGAGGAAGATGCAACCTTAGGAAATATCTTTCATATGTACCACTTGAGATTAGTTGATGTGACCTGAACTGGTGGACAAAGTTACTGATATGGAAACACCTAGCCACTGCACATCCAGTTCTAGAACATCCTGAAGTCTTTTGCAAATAAAATCTCGAGTCAGAGGATCACCTAGGAAGGTGACCCAACTTTAAAGTGAACAACCACACGTGTCAATGAATACACTGAGAATCTCTAAGGAAAACGGCTTGCCTTAGCCTGGACATTTGGTGTACAATTGCTAAATGGCAGCATTCTGAGTTAGGACTGGGCCTTCAATTGTGATGCACATGTGTGTTTACTGTGTCACTGCACTTAAAATTTACTGAGGATCACGAAAATGGCATCTGGATATACTTACAGAACAAAAGAAAATGTTGATGATCATTACTTATACTAGATATTGAGATCGATGTAGGTAGGACTTTTTATTCAGCTGTTTTCAGAGGAACACATGGAATATGGGGTGGTCATGGGTGGTTTGAATTCAGCAGCTATTACATTAATGATTTGCCCAAATTTGTAGGGGTCAATGAAATATAGAAGGAATATTTCCTCTCCACGTAAATGTTACTTTCGTTTCACCAACTGGATATGTTGGAATTGGGCTATGACGCTGGTCAGATCTTGTAACCTTCTTTAGCTTGTGCTAAATGGAAGCATTGTGCAAAGCTGGGCATGCTTTTGATTAAAGGGTCCATAAGTATTTGTGATATTTCTTTACAGACAGAATGATATTGGTGGTTGGATATTCAAATGGT
The DNA here is from genome assembly GCF_964204655.1 of Triturus cristatus. Lineage (NCBI taxonomy): Eukaryota > Metazoa > Chordata > Amphibia > Caudata > Salamandridae > Triturus > Triturus cristatus. The sequence goes on from NC_140590.1 coordinate 851,137,360, forward strand.
CATGCACAAGGAGTGACATCCATGAGCACTGTAAAAGGTGGACATATTAAAGGTGGAATAGATTACGTTATATGCAAATTTTGCTGGGCAAAGAACAGATTCCAAATCATCAATTATTGTCACTAAGAAACTATATATATGCTGCTTTAGAATTTGATTGACTCTTTCAGCCTGCCCATGAATTCCGGGGTGATAACGCAAGGACACGCAAACTTCCACGAAGAAGGGAGTACACATGGCCAACCAGAAGCAAAAATAAACTATGATCCCTGCCAGTTATGAGTTCACAGAGCAAACAATGAAGTTACACCACATTGGCCTTCAGTAAAACAAAACGTGCAGCCTTAGTCAGATGATTGATGATGGTCAGGGTAGAGGTATAATTGTCTCTGGATTTGGAGAGTTCCACTATATAGTCCATTTTATGGTGCCAAGGGCTTTGGAGGTACAGGTACAGGGCAGGTACAGAGCATAGGTGGCCTTTTGGGGCAGACTGCTATTCCCTAGGCACATGTGGAACAGGTTTGGACATACTTGTGTGCCTAGACACAAAGGGCCACTGAAAACAAAGCATTGTAACAACTTAACAGTTTTCTGCAGACCAGGATGGCCAGCTAAAGCATTTTCATGACACATTTGCAAGGTTTGCTGTTGAAGAGCAGACTCGGGAGGTACAAAGCTTTTTTCATTGTACAGTAAGCCATCTGTCAGTGAGAGCTGAGGCATTACTGTTAACCAGTGTTTTGATATTTTTCTTCTAATGTTTGTATCAACAAGTCAAGGAAATTGAATTAAATCACTATACCTTGAAAGCAATGACTCAAGACAATGCATGGTTATGCTACTACTATATAAGCATAAGCACAGAGTTTTCCAACCATAACAAGGTGTCTACTTTTTCATTTTCATTGACAGATCTATAAGTGATAATAAAGTCTTAGTCGGTAAAGAAGATTGACTTGCGAAGCTGTGAGGCAGAGAGTGCTTTGTCTGTGTTCAGAAGCTACAAGCTTGGGGGGCGTGGCTTGGCGCCCGAGGGATATGGCGGCGAACGAGTGAGGCTCCTTGGCTCACCGAGAAGACTTTAATCTACGAGCAGTCTCCCCCTGTGCCGAGGATATGCGCGGACATCGGAAGGTGCCGGGAACGCTTTGAGACGCTTGATTACCTTTTTGGTGAAAGATAAGAGCTTTAAGGACGCAGTGAGTGTTTCGCGGTCCCATTTTAATTATGGCCGCCATTTTGAATCACTCGCACGATTGCACATTCCCTCACAAGAAATCTGTAAACAGGCCCTCATTGATAGAGCTGACCCACCAAGTCTTCATCAAGTTGTGACTACTAAATGTATGTCTTCTATGCAGCAAATGCGGCACTGGGTGCTGGATTCTACTGACTGAGCCCAATCTCTGCATTTCCAATGCAGTATTCATGGCAGCCATTTTAGGAGCATAATACTCCCTAGAATTCTTCTTCAAGTTACTACACAATGCCACCACGCTGCATAACAACTGCTTGCTCCACTCTCAGCACACCATGGTTTGGGAAATTTTTCAATTTCTAATTTTGGTTCTTTCAAGTTGGCATTTACTGCCAATTGTCGCATTTTACTATTTGATCCTCACCTAAGCATTGATGAGGCAAATTGTGAAGCGGACATTTTAGGTTCATCACTAGATAATATCACCGTGTATTTTCTTTTGTCCCTACGCCATGATTCTAAAGGAGGTACTTTGCATGTTTTGTGACTAATTTTTTCAAATAAAAGAGACTTCTGTGTTTTAACTCTACAGGTCTACTTCTATACAGTTACACTGAGTCTCTTCTTCACAAACCCTCCTCCTCTGTGTGATTCTCATTGAACGATGTTCTATTCTCACTTAATCCGCATCGAGAAAGAGTGTGTAGTGTGAGATTTATGTGCAGAACAAAGATGCCACACCCTTCATTTTCCAAACCAAAACACATTTTTGTAAAGAACTCAAGGATTTTTTCTGAATCTTCCAAATTAGAAGATTCTCTAACATCATTTTCTCAAAGCTTAGATACAACAATGGAACCCTCTCAAGCCGCTTTAGGGAAATCTAATAATAGATCCTCCTTCGCCTCCTAAATCAGCGTCACCAGTGTCCATGGAGTTATTATTGGAGGAAATTAGAGCCATTCGACCCTTTATGGAAGAGACTAATACTAAACTGCAAGTCTTGACGGACAATTGGTCCCAACTTGAAACAAGGGTCTCTTCAGTTGAGCAAAGTGTTACTTCTTTAAAAGAAACTTGTGTTAATGTCTCCCACCTTCACTCTCACGTTTCTACGCTCCAAAAACAGGTCGAGGACTTGGAAAATTGCAACAGGCTGAACAATTTACGTATTTACGGATTGGGAGAAGGACTTGAGGGATCTGACTCCCTTACTTTCTTTAAATCATTTCTTCCTAAAATTCTCCACATGCCAGAAGGTACAGTACTAAATATTCAGCGAGCGCACCGGCTAGGTCGTACACCATCTCATGCCTCACCCTCACAAAGGCCAAGAGGAGTCATCTTGTATTTCTTAGAATATACAGACTTATTGAAGGTATTAGCGGCGGTTAAATCTTCTACAAAAATTATATGGTCAGGCTCCTCTTTGTTTTTTGCTCAGGATTATGCCAAGGCCACTGCTAATCGCCGTAAGGCCTTTCTAAATATGAGAGCTGATCTCCATTAATTGGGAGCCAGATATGGTCTTGTTCACCCTTGTTTATTCAAGGTTACACACAATAACAGAACAACTACATATGAAGACCCGCTGCGCTTGCAGAGTTTCATAAACTCATGCAAAACATCTGCCATGGAATCTTCTGGTCCTTCTTCTTCATTTAATGTTCAAAGCTCGAAGCTGCTTTCTTTCTAAGAATGCTTTTTGAATTTTTGTTCTCCTCACTACAATCTTTAATAGTTTGAGAATTGAGTTTTTAAGCTTGTACTACTTTTACCGTGCTTTACCCACAGTTTGTGATTTTGTACAACTGTTAATTATTATCCTCGGTTACTATTACTGTTGTTGTTGTCCGTTCTAGTTTTTTGTCCTAATTTTTTATCATCCTCTTCACCTCCACAGGTTCCCTACCCCTGTTTCATGATGTCTTCCTGGTCCCCACGTTCAGTCGACCTTGGATGTGTCGTCTATTCCATGTGGTTCCACCCCTCCTCCTTGTCTACTTGTTTTCTCCCTATGTAGGTATGTCACCCTCCTACATCTCTACTCAATCTCTACCTCTAATTTTCTCTTTCCTCTTTTTTCTAACAACTCTTCTTTTTCTCTTTCTGGGTGTCGTTGATGTCCTTTTTCTGTGTGATATTTTTTATCACATTATCTTGTATTCTCTGTTTGAATTTAATATTGCTGTTGTTATTTTCCAGCACCTATTGTTAATCATCTTTGTTTCTTTCCATTTACTTTCTCATCTCCTTTTTTCAAATCACAGCTTTAGCTATGTATTCTCCTACTTTACTGATCTCTCTTATCAAAGACTTCCTTTCCTTTTACTATTTTTGATGCATTCTTCTTTCTTCATTCCAGCCATGGTTATTATTTGTAAGGTATTTTCTATCCTATGTACTTCTCCTATTTGTTTGACTAATGTGGACTACCATTGGTTATTCTCAGCATTTCCTGTTCTCCCTAACCCGTTATGCCGTTCAAATTAGTATTGTGTAATGTTAGAGGGCTAAACTCCCCCATAAAAAGACAAAGGGTCCTATCTCATTTGGCTACGTTAAATGCAGATATCGTATTCTTGCAAGAGACTCATCTCACAGAAAATGAGTCATTAAAACTAAAAAAAGATTGGGTGGGAGAAATATTTTATTCCAGTGGTGATGGCAAACATAATGGAGTTATGATATTGTGTCGTAAATCTCTTCATTTTAAATTCATTTCACAAGAATCAGATGCAGATGGCCGTTGGCTTAATGTTAAGTTGATGTTGAAGGATGTTCCAGTCTCTTTTTTCAATGTTTATGCCCCTGCTGGTGGTGACTCCTCTTTTTGGCTTTCAGTAGCTAAGAATATCACTCTTCACATGGAAGATAATATTATACTGGCAGGTGACTGCAACCAGGTTTTCGATCCTTTCACAGATCGAAACTCTAAAGCCTCATTCATCCCCAACAAGACACACAAATCTTTTATCCATACGATTACACAGCATAAACTTCTTGATGCTTGGAGATTATGCAATCCGACTAAAAGAGAATACACCTTTTATTCCCCGGTGCATCATTCTCAATCAAGACTTGATTATTTTTTTGTATCGCATAACATTTCGCAAGCACTTACGCGCGCAGAAATAGGACCTATATTATCATCAGATCACGCTCCTATTTCAATCGATTTAGACATTTTACCCAAAACTAATGCTCCTAGAAGGTGGTGATTTAACAATTGTCTTCTTCTTGATCCAGAGTTTTCTTCCTCATTTAATGCCTTTTTTGTTGATTATTTCCTTATAAACCAAACTGAATCCCTACCGTTTTCAACTATTTGGGACGCTTTAAAAGCTTCAGCAAGTGATTTTATTATAACTTATGTGGCAAAGAAACGTAATATCGCTCGCAATCGTACACGTTCATTATTCCAAGACATTAAGAGACTGGAGCATTCTTTTTACACATCCAATTTAAAAGATGTTCTTAATGCCCTTATACAAGCAAAGTTACAGTTTAATAAGGAATCAACAGATAATGCCTCGTTATATCTATTGAAATCTAGCGCTAAATTTTATGGCGGTAGAAATAAAGCAGTAAAACTTTTGGCTAACTATTTAAAAACTAAGCATAACAAATTGAATATTGATTCTATTTACGATGATAGTTCTACTTTAAAGTTCAAAGATGTGGACATTTTAAATTAATTTGCTTTATTTTACAAAAAACTGTATTCTTCCGAAACAAAGCCTACAGACCATAAGCTTTCACACTTTTTCTCAACCATACAAAAACCGCAACAGCTCTCTGTTGAACTATCATTCCTGGAAACTGAGATAACACAACAAGAACTCTTGGATGCACTCAAACACCTTAAAAAAGACAAGGCACCTGGGCCAGATGGCTTCACTGTTGAATTCTTTCTCCATTTCTCCAATTTATTAATGCCTAAACTACACCTTCTAATTGATTCCTTTTACTCTTTAAAAAAATCTGGAGGCTCTTTCTCCGATACTCATATATGTTTAATACCTAAAGAAGGAAAGGATCCAAAGTATTGTAAAAACTTTAGACCCATCTCGTTGGTCAATAGAGATTACAAGATTTTTTCCAAAGCACTAGCCCTACGCTTAGACCCTTATCTTCCAAAACCATTAGGTAAGGAACAGTCCGGCTTTGTGAAAGGGCGAGTTATACAAGACAATACAAGACTTTTTTTCAACGATCCTATCTAAAGCTTCACATTTAAATCACTCCCTTGCAGCTATAGCACTAGATGCAGAAAAAGCATTTGATAGAGTGGAATGGCAATACCTATTTTATACCCCCAAATGGTTCAGTTTTGGCACAAACTTCACTTCCCTAATCTCACTATTATATTCTAATCCTCGTGCTATTTCTAAGCTAACACGTCCCAAAGCTGAAGTAGGAGTCAATTTTCCCAACTTCTCTGCTTTTCACAAAGCTTTCCTATTGCGACAAGCCTCCTACTGGTTGCTTGATTCTGCGGATGATTATCCCCTATGGACATCTGTTGAACTTCGTTTCTCTCTCCTTTTTCATTTCAAGAATACCTTTCCTTCTCCCGTAAACCCCACACACTATCCACTCCTTTGTTTAAGCTTACTTCCAAATTATTGAGCCCTGTATATCCCTTATCTCATGACACTCTTGACTCTTTTTTAAACTCAGCCATATGGCACAATAAAACCCTATTAATATGTAACAAACCCTTTTACTGGAAAACATGGAGACAACGTGGCTTAATATGGATCCACCAACTATTCTTAAATAAAGAATTTCTTTCTTTTTCTTCGCTTAAACAGTTATACACCCTACCCACCTCCTTCATTTCTAAATATTATACTCTTCGTAAAATTGTACTTGATATATACATGCAGTTATTGAACAAGGCTTCCAAAGCACACACCACTCACTTGCATAAAGATCTATCCACTCTTTTACGCACTCAACCCAAAGCATCACCCATATACGCCTTTTCCAATCCACTGACACATTGAGACAGAAATCAAGCATTGAAGAGGCATGGGAGAGGGATTTCAATACAGCGTGGCCTTTAACATTGTGGAATAATATTTGGACTAAAATACGCAAATCCTAAAGAGCAGCTTAATTGACACAAACACTGTTTTATAGATATAATAGGCTTCTGTTGTCTCCACAAACCCTAAACAAACGATTTCCTAATACACCAGACACCTGCTGGTCTTGCACATCTCCAAACACCGATCTGTTTCATATGTTATTCTCATGTTCACCAGTATATAATTTTTGGACATGTGTCTGGTTTCAAATTAATAAAATTTTTGGCACAAATGCCCCACTTTCTGTAACAAACATGTTTTTAGGTAGCCTTTCACCAGTTTGGGATTATAATGCGATTAATTTCAAAATAATTGATTTATTAATAGCAGTCGCCTTTCAACAAATAACAAGAAATTGGAAAGACTTCACAAAAATGTCATATAAGGCCTGGTGGTATGATATATGCCACAATCATAGATTGGATACGTTCTCCAACTCACCCACACTTATAGTTACTAAAAGAATTCAGTTATGGTTACCTGTTACAACATTCTTTGATACTTGCGCCAAACAACACTCCTTACCAAACCCTTCCCAACAAGAGGTACTCAAACCTCTATAGATCCTCTAGTCATTCCTCTAACTATTATGTAAATATATATCATTTTCTTCCTTACTTTCTCATTGTACTGCTTGTTATTCTTCATTTTCATTCACGTATTTATGCTGGAATATATTTGTGATGCATTGTGTGATGATCAATGACATATATTGTATATTGACACCTCTTTACTTTTAAATAAAGTTCTCTTTTGTTTTTAAACTAAAAAGAAACTACAAGCTTATTTGATGGTGTAGACTGTGGCAGTATATTTTACACCTAGGAAACATTAACACTATTCTTCACAGGTGATTTTGCTGGCCAAATGTTCTTGGTCGGATAGCTCCTTTCAGTGTGTAGCAATTTTTGAGGATAATAGGCCACCAGATGAAGTTGTCCCGTCACCTTAGCTCTTTCAGTTAAGATGTAGTCAAAAGCATTTTGACAGGCAACAATGTTGACCAACAAAGGGTTTGCAGACTTTGATGGTCAATCGGAACAGTTGTGAAGGGTCTTTAAATGTTTGTAAAGGCTGTCTCGGCGAGCTGAATTAAATACATTGCACTCCCTTGGGTAACAGTGAAGTGATATGTATGACTATGGTTGGAAAATCTGGAATGAAATGATGGCAAATATTGATGAACCAAAGGAAACTCTCTGAATCTTTTGTTTGTACGTTGGGGCATGCCAAGATAAAACAGCTTCTATCTGCTCACTGTTGACAGGGTAATTACAACGCCCAAAAATTCTAAATATGTTGTTTGGAAAACACTTGTTTTCAAATTTTACATTTAAAATACTGTCTTGTACACATTGGGAGATGGCTCTTACTTGCTTTACATTTTCTTGATCATTTTTGAAAAAGATGAGCGTGATAGTTATGTAGACAATGCAACGGAGGTTGCAACTGAAAGGCTGCAGGGGCCTTGCAGAGCCTGCATGGCGTCATTGTTACTTAGACAACCTGTGTTTGGTATGGAATGCAGTTTTCCATCTGTTGTCATTTCATACTCTGACTAGCTGGTATCCAAACCGAAAGTCCAGCTTTGTAGAGACTTCAGTCTCTCTGACTTGGTTCAATAGAATGTGAATTAATGGGAACAGGTATTGTTTTTTAATCGTTGCTAGGATGAGAGCTCGATAATCAATACAATAGTTGGGTTCACCTCCCTTCACAGGGACAAAACACAGAGGAAGTGACACAAGGTACAGTGAATGTAGAACAAAACCATTTGCTAGGTAGTCAGTTCGATACTAACTTATATGATCATATTCCTTTTCATTTTGGCACATTTAATGCTGCAAAATAGTTTAGTACCTGGAACTCAATCTATTAGCCAGTCAAAGGTTCAAAGGTGTGGTGGCAAGGTATTTGCTTTTGCCTGTTTAAGCCTATCTGCTAAAACTATGTAAATGTATTCTGCACTGCTGAGTGACCAAACTGTATGCAATTCTCTATGAGAATAATGTGCTTGAATGGACTGTTGTGCTCATATCAGTTTTACTGATGCAGATGCAAATATAGCATTATCTTTTTCTTACTGCAATCCACCTGGAGATTATGGATAGTGATCCAAGGAAGGCCTAAAAGGGCCTTCATCTAGGGTTTGTCAATGAACTCAAACACAATACATTTCCTATGACTGCTACTGCACACCCTATATAAGAGTTGTATCTGGGTGCAAATTATTCCCGAAGTGAGTTGCCACTATAAATAGTCTTGCTTTTCTGGAGGTGGAAAGTAAAATGTTGGGCAAATTGAATGTCCAAAATGTTTCTAGTAGCACCTGAGTCCCACAAAGTGACTACCTCTATGTGGACTACTGCTCCAAGCTCAGAGTTACTTCAGTGGTGAGATGATATAAAGTAGTTACTTTATGAAGGTATGAGATCAGAATGGCTGATAAACCAGACAGTGGGAACTCATTTTTTCTTATAGGTCAGGCTGTCACTGAGTCAGCCATACTGACTTAATCACAGCTTCATATTGACAAGGTCTGAAAGGGTATTCATAGACAACATGTCCCACCTTCTCAGACTAAAGACATTGAATCCAATTTCACCTTTTGTCTTTCTTTTATTTCATGATTGAGCCTCTAATTCCACTTGTCAGCATCCATCCACTACAGTCTGCAATCTTTGATTCCTTATTCTTTGATTATCTGTATAACTGATCACCTTTGTGTCCTGGATTTTCCCTTTTGCTCTATGCCTTCCATGCAATCTAAAATGTCTATTTTTCTGCTTTCTTACATTGAAGGTAAAAATAATCAGTATTTATCTTTTGGCGCATGAGGTTGGAGGGCTGGTGGCAGGCAGAAACCATATGATAGCTTAGATAGTGTTTGGTTAGAGGGTCAAAGAGGACCTTAAGCCGAGCCAGAGAGATGTCTCACACTTTCTGTGGTTTGTCCACCTCTAGAAGCAGGACTATATAAACTACAAAGTAAAAAAAGTGTGCTTGAAGAAAGGTATTTGTGAACAAGTGAGGCAGACAGATTCATATACGCATAGCTGGTCTGTGTGTGAAATGTGAGGATGGGAGCCTGAGAAGAGCAGTTGAATAGAGTGAACACAGAGTCAGAGTCAGAATCTACACAGCCACACCAAATCCTACTTTCTAAAAGCAGTTCTCATACTTGTTGGCAGTTTTTAGGAATTAAAAGGCTGATGAATGGCCTTGGGCAATGCGTGAGTCTTTAAAATATGAGAACCCTAACACAATTATGAAACGTGCCTAGAAAATATACACAGGAATACACATAGGAAAATCCACAAAAGAAAATCAGCACAAGAAAAGGTAAGTTCGAAATACAATCCATGAAGCTTTATTTAAAATGTGAGAATCATTACAGAAGGCAAAAATGTATATGGTTTATCAATTCTATTCACAATATTCAAAAAGCAAATAAATGCTAATTATCAATGGCTGTGGTCTGGTATGAGGCAAATAATGAGTCAAAGATCATTTGCCTTAAGGACTGCTAAAAAAAAGTAGGAGAGAAGAACATGACAAATGTTCTAAGTGCAGATTGATAAACAGACTACCGTGAAGATTGCTTTCTAAGGTAACCAGGCAGGAACATGGCCCATATTCCAAATGAAGACTGTTTGTGCATTTTTAGACAGAGATTTAATTCGGTCACTGTGGCATTATGCAAAAGTTACATTGAGCTATCCAATAATAAAATAGAAAACACATAACATCGTATTTTCCTTTTTTCTCTTCATGTGTTGAATAATCCTGTATTTTGTCATAAAAGAGAAAACAAAAGCACATTGACAGTAAAAACAATATCCTGGTCAGCCCAAAGGAAATGGCCCTCAATTACATGCAATCAACATTTTCCATCTTCAAGATCATAATGGACATATTATTAGAAATATTTAAGTGATAAAGTGCAAGCATGATTGTCAAGGCAGCTGAGATATGCACACTTTATGAAATACTAAAGGTCACATCTGAAGCTCGATGCACATGCAGAGAAAGAAACATGACCATTTTAACATAAGTGTTATATGCTATATTTTGAAAACACGGTTAGTTCTACTCAATCTAACTGAAGGATTTTGTTATCCTTACTAAAGTACAAACATTACAATTGCATCTCACCTACATTCATTTTGACTCATAATTATTAATTTTTAAATGTGTGCCCATAAACCCAATCTACTTGCGGGCTCCAGCCTATTTCTTTACCAGTTTTCTGTTGTCGGCTATACCTACGCTTTCTTCCCAAGCTTCAGACGGACAGGCTCCGAGGTCTGTGTGCAGCTTTCTCACCTGGGAAACTCATAACATCCATGTCTGCCCTACAGAAACAAACACCTCAAGGAGCATCATTTATGAAAAGTGTTGCATGGCTGTGTGAAAACAGCAATGCAACAGTTTTCACTGTGCCCTCCTTGAAACACCATGGATGCACTGTACTTAATGTACGGTGCTCCATGTCGCAGGGAGTTATAGAAACGCCAGTATCTGTAGGTGCAAAAGTGACGCAGCTAGGGTGTGTCTGAAAACAGATGCAACTCCAGTAGTGTCCTTTCACATGGGGCAAGCCCCATGTAAAAGTGCCTGCATCAGTCTTACGCCTGCTGTGAGGCAGGCGTAAGATAGTGACGCAGTGGCGTCCTAGAAGTGTCACAGTGAAATCTCATAGATTTCACTGCGCCATTTCTATTACCCTTTATTGCGGGGTAACACCCACCCTGCATACATTATACCTGACGCTGGTATTATGTAGCTCAGGCCTTTACAAAGTGATGCATCTGCTTAGATGCATCACTTTGTAAATATGGTGCAACATGGAATATTATTTATGCGACCGCAGCGTCATAAAAAGTGATGCAACGGCGGCGTAAAAGTGATGCAGGCCTTCATAATTAAGGACCTAGGTGTCTGCTTGCACCATTTCACAAGTTGTCAGTGGGTGAGATGGAGTCGGTGATGTTTGCTGAACCCATCCCACTCTGTGAAGACTTTCGAAAAAGTGAGGGTGATGAAGGAGGGACCATATGAGTGACGTGCAGCTACGGAAAGTACAGGGCTGCTGCCGTAGGTGCCTGGAAGTGCCTTGAATACTGATGCTGCTTTGCGTCATATGGGTGGGCCTGCAAGACGCCCAAGGATTGAAGGCCAAGGCTGGTGCAAAGTAAGCCCTTAGGGGTAAATCAAAAAATAGTCAGTGACAGGCACTGGCACATGTGCCTGAGAAACGTGTCTGGCTGCCTGCCCTCGCTTAAGCAAGAGGCAGAGAGAGAGTGTACAAACAGTGACAGCAAGGTAATGCAAGTACGAAGTACTGCCAGAGGCTGGCTTTAACAGCCAGGCACTGGGAATACTTTGTACTTGTATTGTCATTATTTTAGTAGCAATGTGGATGGCAATTACTATTAGCAATTACCATCAACGTAATGCTCTAAACTGGAAGGGCAGAGCCCCGATGCTCAGAAAGAGCAGTCACTCCTGCCTAATTACCCTGCCTAACTCTTAATGTCTCCTTAACCTTTAGCTTTTTCACAGATTTTCAGTTGTTTTCTTAATTATACTCAGCCAACACTCCCAGTGCACATGTATGATGTCATCAGTAATGTCATCATGATGTAATTTAGGATGTCATCAGTAATGTAATCAATTATGTGATTTAAAATGCCACTAGTGATGTATTATGTGAGATCAGAGGCAGTGCATGGTGGGGGCTCAGAATATAGTTAGCTCATTAAATTATAACTGGGCAATGCAGTAGTTTTATGTTTTTTAAATGTTAGCTTTTATCTTATTTTAACACCTAAGTGTAATGTTATTTTAACCTTTGTGTTTGTCAGTGAATATCTAGGGTTTTTAATGCAAGCTAAGATTTTATTGCCATACCATACCATATCACACCATACAAGCCCTCCCTTGTTCCCCACATCTGCATTGCCCAACAGCAAACTTTCACCTACTTCAACTGAAAAGAATAAAACACCTTTTCTCCATTGAATAATTTAAAACTGCAGCCCAAGCTATAGTTATCGCCTTCTCAATTTGTGACAGTTCTCCACTCATTGCAAATGTAAAACTCTTAGGGGAATATTTATCAGAGCTTTGTGTCATGCTTGCACCATGCTACGTGGTGCGTGTGTGACGCACACCTCTAAGTTATATTTTTTAAGCCAGGCAAAGGCACTTTGCATGGCTTTGAATGGCTCAAAAATATGGAGTAAAGCAGCGCAGCACAATACCCTTGCAATACTCTGCTCAAGGGCATTGTGGTGGGGGTTCCCACACAACACCCATGGTTTTTGATGCATTCCCCGATTTACCAAACCTGGTAAAACTTGGAATGTGCCAAAAAGATATGCCTTCCCAGGAGAGGTGTAACAAGGAAAAGATGTTTAATTCTTCTCGTTACTTTCTCTTTCTATGTGTGCAGCATTATGCAGCATACACAGAAAGAGGAAAATGCCTCTAAGGATTGTTTTTGTGCATGAAGGCCCTCCCTTCCTGTTGATTTTTGGTGTAGGCCTCCAGACTAGCCCTGCTCTGAGCAAGTTCTTGGGACTGGTTTCTGGTGCTGTAGCCAGCATCTCTTCCACTTGGCTGTCTATGGCGCCCAGGACTAGCTGTGAAAGCACATAGGTCTTTTCTAGCATGTCCAACACCAGGTATTAGCCCTGGGTCAAGTATGCCATCTAGGATCATCTACAACCTGATTCATTCCTCTGGTCTTATGAGAGAGTGTGTCTAAGCATAAAGAAATAGGAGGCATGGCGTAGATGTCAATGCTTGTCAGCTTCTAGTGGCGCTGTCTTTCCTCGTGTCTCCATGAGGTTTCATGTGCAAAATCTGACCTCTGTTCAAGCCCTAGACCTACAAGAGATGCTAATGGCAATATTCTAACTCCCAAAAGAACTTGTAAATTCCAGCACTCAGCATTGTAAATCCTGAGGGTTGTAAGCCATAGGGGTGGTAGTGAGCACTACTGTAGGAGTCTCGTGTGAAACTTGAATTGAAGTTGAGATGATGGGTACCATTAATTAAAGTATTCACCAAGGCTGAATTATTCTGCTTTATCCTTATCTCACTTTAGCAGTAGGCATATAGCTGCTTAAATACACAGTTTGAAACTGCCAAGGAAGGCGACTGTTCCGCCCCCAGCTGCTGCACCGCTAACTGAGGAAACTCTCCTCTGAAAATGTGTTAATAAAGTTAGTAATCCAATAGTATGTAGATGTCAAATAATCCATGTTTTCCAAGCTTTTATAGTCACTCCAGAGACAGTGATGTAAAGTTAGAATGTTTTATTTTGCATTTTCAAATGTCTGATGCTGCAATGTGCTTAAACATAGACATGTGCTTTCAACATTCCTTCGAACTGGCACTTGTAAAACAACCCAATGCATTTCGAACCGTTTAAATTCGTCGTCAGGGGTACTGAAACAAATCAAAAAGAACTGCATAAACAACCATGCTATACCTTCGAAGCCTATAAGTAATACAGAACAAAGTAGAAAAGTTATCCCCAAATTTTTTCATAACCCCCCTCCATCTCTCTCCCCTCATGATTATAACTACACTTGCAATAAACTACAACACAAAAGTGACTAAGGAAAATAATCTCCCACCCTTTAACCAAACATCCATAGAGAGCCCACTATGTTCGTTTACCTCATTACACCACAACCAGCAGTTTCAAGTGTGCATATTATAGGCTTCGAAGGTATAGCATGGTTGTTTATGCAGTTCTTTTTTATTTCATTCATACATATGCTGTGCAGGGACGGTCACAGCAAGCTGCTAGCACGCACGTATTTGCAAAATAATGCTCAAATTGAATCTCACATGAAGGGAAGGTGTGCACTCGCTACTTGACATTGGTTTTAAATACACAGTTTCCAAGCCATCAATGAAGGTAAATTCAATGGAAGGCATTTTGGCCCAGGAATTTGAAATTATACATACCATATTTCAGCATAACCATCCTGATGCCACCAGTCTCATGTCTTTTCCCCCTTATATAGTAAGGTACTTATTGAACCATTCCAAACATGCTGTGGGTTGTGTAAGAATACACATCAGTACTTCATGCAAGTTTAGTTTGCCATTGCTTTTCATGGGTATCACTGTCCTAGTGCTGGACCTTGCTTCATGCAGTCAGACTGAGGCTGAATTAATCTTTCAGCACGTATCTGGGCGATTGTGACATTTTACTATTAAAACTGCACTGTGCAACCATGGTGCCAAGATCTGGTGCAACCACATTCAGAAACAGTCCACCTCTTTTCAATCTGATATGTGGCCCTATTAATGTCAGAACCTCAGAGCCAGAGAATTGTTTGTGGTTGACTTTCAATCTGTCACTATAGAACAGTCAAGGCATCCAGTACAGCTTACAGCCCAAATGAATGCTCTTCTTTGACCTGTTCTCTTCCACTCATGGATCTCCACTGCTTCACCATGCAGTGTTACAGGTGAGCGCGAGTGTGGTGGAGCACAGACTGAGATGAGAGGTGCCTTGACACCTATGCATATCTTTGGGTTGGTGCCTGTGACTGTGTTCCTGTGTATAAGATTACCTATATGTAAGTGGCCAGTGTCATGCTGATAGACTTTCATGCCTGTATGATATTAGAAATTAGGACTGCAACTCTCTTTTTATCTCTTCTTTATTCTCACTGAGTGGAGGTGTGAGTGCTCATATGTGAGAGCATAAGGATTCTGAAAACATTTTTAGAGAGGTTCCATATTCTCATTCCCTCTTCCTTGCGTGTATGTTAATGCAAGAGTCTGTGGCTCCTTCAAGCGAAAGAGAGCCTGCATTGATAATTATAGAGGGTGTTGCCTTGAAAAAGTTAAGGAGGCCTTACAGTACTGTTTATGAGCACCACCCGGTCCTGCCACTCTGGAGAATCGAAATATGAGGCTATCCTAAGGTTGCTTTTCAACTGTTGTGTGTCCCTTTGAGAAAGTAAAAAAAATATTTAATAAGAGCAGGCATTGATCCCATGGACCAGTGCCTACTCTAAAAAAATGAAACTGCAAAGTTGTTTTTTTCTTTTTAAATGCAAGGCGTTGGGAAAATGGGTTGCATTTTTTCTTTAAAAAATATTACTTTATTAAAAAGCAATCACAGATGTGGTGACCTACTGACCTCAGCAGGCCACCATTCCTGTGATGTTTGCGATTTCTAACAGGTCGCAATATACAATATACCTTATTAATATGCATGAGATATGTCTATTTGTGACGCACTACGAATTGATATTAAAACTCAAAAGAGTTTCATACATTGGGAATAACAATTTCCAAATTGTGTTATTGAGAATCGGAATTAGGAAATCGCCATTTCAAATTTTTGAACATCTGTGGCCACGTGTATCATGCATTTTACTGTTTGCAAACAGCCCTTGTCATAGAATCGGGCCATTTGCGACTGGTAAAATTCATTTTGACATGTATAAATTCCAATTTGCAATTCAGTAACATGTTATCAAATCGCAATTTAAAATTGCGAATCCATACCAATTTGGTGTTAGGAAGGGGCGTGTTGAGGGCATCCCTTCCTAATACCCAATGGCAGTGATATGTGGGAAGGTATTGTGACCAAAATGAGTCACAAAACATTTGCATTTTACGATCAACTTCAAGTAGGTGGTAACCCATTTGCAAATGGAAATTGGTCCCCGAGGGACACCTCCTCCTTTGGGAATGGTAGCGAGAACAAAAAATTCAGAGCAGACAGCGATCCTAGGGACCACTGCCTTCTCTCGAAAAATTAAAAGAAAACTTTAGATTTTTCATTTTTAAACGCAACCCTAGAAAACTAGCTGCATTTTCAAAAAAATTATTGCTTTATTTAAAAGAAATCATGGACATGGTGGTCTGGTGAGCAGGCCACCATCCCGTGATATTAGCGACTTCCAATAGGTCGCAAATTGGGGCCTACCTCATTAGTATTCATGAGGTAGGTCGATT
This sequence comes from Triturus cristatus, assembly GCF_964204655.1. Classification (NCBI taxonomy): domain Eukaryota; kingdom Metazoa; phylum Chordata; class Amphibia; order Caudata; family Salamandridae; genus Triturus; species Triturus cristatus. Next base: position 851,153,656 of record NC_140590.1, read on the forward strand.
TGCGACCTAATAGGAATCAGTAAATTAAACTCATTGAGTTCCATACATTAGGGATAGCGATTGCCTAATTCCGATCCACAGAAAATTGCAACTAGGTAATTCGCTATTTCCAGTATTGATACATGTGGCCCCTAGCCCATAATCAGGAGAGCAGGTGGAATAGTGCACTAAGGGATAGCATCAAAGGATGTTTGCGTTGCGAGCTGAGAGCTATTATTGATTATGAAAGCAATGGATTAGAGAGAAAAGCATTTGTACTTGAACTAAGGCATTACTTTTGTGTGTTTTTAACAACCCCACGCAGAACACTGAAACATATCCATATCCTGCCGTAGTGGTATTGGCGGTGAAAGGCCTCCAGAAGTATCGCGAGAGTAAACTGACGTCATGCCTCAGAATGCAGGGTACTGCAAAGCCTTTTTCAGTGGGTGGGAAAGGATGATCCGGATTAGCAATAAACCTAATTAGAAACTATTAGGGGGAACGGAAGGCCTGCCCCCCGCTTCACCAAATACTAGCTTCGAGATCGTCAAGGCAAAGTGGATTGGAGTTCAGCGCGTGAAGCCGGGCGCGCCAAGCGCAGCCCTTGTTATTACACACGAGTTTAATTTAACGGGGAGCAGCCAAGGGTGTTTGTTTTGTTAATGAATACCTGTTCCTGCGATAAAACGGGGCTGTTAGGGCTGACAAGGATTCTGTGCTGCTAACGAAACTCAAAACAAATATCTTTGGTGGGATAAAGCAAAGGCTGAGGGCTAAGAAAGATGGAGGGAAGGCCAGGAAGAATGAGAAGCAAGAGCTGGGAATTAAATGATTTATGAAACTTTACAGACAAGGTTGTTAGTTATTCCAGATTAGATACTGGTAACTTTACAAATATGGGGCTGAATAGGTGGTATTGCAGCAGCATATTCACGATGTGTCGCGGAATACACCACTTTTACCCTAGGTCAACATTCTTTGTGTGGTTCTGTGTATTACCTCCACATCTGGCCGCCTTGTACAGCTGTTTACTTCTGAGATGGACCCACCTACGAGACAGGAACTCTCCAATGAAAATGTTGAGAATGCTATCGTCACCTGCCCGGTGTGCGTCTCATAAAAGAGCGGAATTATGAAATGAGCCATTACTTACTGGTAATCTTCATTACCCCGATGAAGGTTTTCCTGGTCCCAGTACAATACAAGGCCGTCCTGCCTCCCGACAGGCACCCTAACACGCTAGTATTATTTTATTTTTACTAAGTAAATGCCACTACCACCCACCTCCATGCCTGCTACTAACAAGACCAGACAAACAACAGATGAGGGGAGGGAGGGGACACGACTGCGACCAGGAGGACCTCAGTCAGGTTAATGAAGGTTACCAGTAAGTAACAGCTCAATATTGCATAATAAAAGTGTAATGTGACTGCCAGTTGGCAGTCCTACAGAATTTCTGAACAGAAACCCCTTCAGCCTCAGTCCATAAAATGGAAACAGATCAAGTGTAACATCCCTGAAACTGAGCAGGAGGATCCAGACCCGAGGATTTAGAGGACTGACAAATCACCTGCCTCACACATCTACTGAGCGTGGAGGTAGCAACCTTTTCCCCCTCTTTAACCCCAGCGAAAAGAGACAAACAGAGCAGGAGAGAGTCAAAAATCCTATGCGGTAGATTTTCAAACGATTTGCGCTGGGTTAATTTACTTTCCTGTACAAAATTTGTTTTGCGCTGGAAAGTAACCAAAAACTAGTACAAACAGCAGGAAGCGCTTCTTTGTGTTACTCAGCACCAAGGGGGACATTACATGGGTGGTACATGGAAGTTCCCATGCAACAACCCATGTATTTTGACATAAAATCCTATCTACAAAGAAATGTAGACAGGGTTTAGCATCAAAAGTTAAAGCCTCTTCAAAGGAGGCTTAACAGGAGAAATGTTTTTATTTCTCCTTTCTTTTCCAAATTTGCATGTGTGCTGCACTTTGCATCACACATACAAAGCAGGAAACACATTTAAACTTATCTGGGCATGGTATTTTGTACAGAAAGGATAACCTTCCTGTACAAAACCAATGCTAGACTAAAGAACACACACTAGCGCTATGGCACTAAGGTGTGTACGTGGCGCTCGGCAGCTGATATCACTGCCGGCTCTAGGAAAAGGGGGAGGAGAGAGCCATCTCTGTAGAAATGGCACTCTCCTGCTGCCTCCCTGTCACGCAACGCAGCACAGCCTCTTTGGGCACTGCGTTGCATGCATTTTTTGTAAATATGCCCCTTTGTCTCCAACAAATAGATCTGAAGAGCACTTTGAACATCCAAAGAGGAGGGGACCTGATCATCACTTCCATCATAAAAATCAGGAAGAGCAACCTCCTGTTGCAAATGAAATCTTGAAAAAACTTTAGGAGCAAAGGCCAGATCCAACCTCAGACTAACTCTATCAGGCAGAATTTGTAGATAGGAACAGGACAGCAATAAAGCCCCAAACCCCCCCAATCTCCGAGCTGAAGTAATGGCAGGAAGAAAAGCCATTTTAGTGGACAACCACATCAAGTCAGCCTCAGGAAAAGGTTCAAATGGGGGCGGCTGTATACCATGAAGAAGAGTAGGCTAGTTCAGATAGGAATAATTGACAGAGACAATGAACGACAAAGCCGAAAACTCCTTAACAAACATACTATCGAAGGATCAACGCCAACCAGATCAGCTCCAGACCCTCAACAAGCTCTAATAGCAGCCTACCGAGCAGTCAAAGTAGAGGGCCCCAAATTCTTTAGGGAACCATCCATCAGAAACTCAAGAATCTACACCCGATCTCCAGTTACCTGATCCACCTTATGAACTGCACACCACTTCACAAATGAGCCCTAGTTTTTATTAGAAGACTTAAAAGTAGAATCTTTACGGGACCTCTTAATATCCGCTGCCAAAAGAGAAGAGCACCCCATTTTGTCCAATGCTAAGTGCTCAAGAGCCAAGCTGTCAATTTTTGTTGGTGGAGACGTGGTAATGGCAGAACTGGAAACTGTAGAGGGATGGAATCACTGGCAACCTGACAAAGTTACCCCAGGACAACTGTAGCAACAGACGGAACCAAAGGCGATGAGGCCAAAATGAGGCTCTCAAGATTACAGACACCTTCTCCACCTAAGTCTTCTGCAGCACCCTCAGGAGGAGGGGAATTGGAGGGAACGCATACAGAAGACCTGAGGACTAAGGAATCGCCCAAGCCTGTGTACAAACTGTCTCCAAGCAGAACCTCGGAAGAAGGGCATTGTTCAGAGAGGCAAAAAGGTTGATCTATGGACAAATGTTCCCAAAGAGAGACCTCAACAGATTGTAAAAGACTGAGGAGGGCAGATTGTAGCTCAAACTGTCTGCATGATAATTGAGCAGACCCTTGATGTAAATTGCCCTCATGGCTATGAGGTGAGTCTCCCCCATGAGCAAACCAGAGAGGCTAGATGATTGAGAGGAGCACTTCGCTTACCTCCCTGGTGACTCAAATAGCAACGTGCCACCAGTTTGTCTGTATGAATCAGCAGATTCATCCAAAGCTACTGGGTCTGAAACACCTGAAATACCTCACAAATTGCCTCCTACTCCCACCAACAAGAGGAATTAACCCTGTCCCCCTGCGATCACAGACTGTTTGCATTCAAAGTCCCCAGAGTGGCCCCCAAACCCACAGACTGGCATCTGTTGTCTGTAACAATGGAGGAGGGAGCTGAAAACTCACACCCATCTCCAAGTTGGGAGTATCCAACCACCAACCCAAGTCTTGAATCTGAGCTGGAGAAAGGGGAACAGTAAAGTCTAAATCTGTAAAGAAGGGATCCAAGTGGGACAGCAGATGATTGATGATTGGTTTTAGATATAGACTAGCCCAAGGAACAACAACAGTAGTTTACGCCAACGATCCCTGAACTCTCAACCAATTCCCGGCTGGAGCAGACTTCTGGGATAAGAGAACTGTCAGGAGTCTTTGCATAGTCTCTCTCTGAGCAGAAGGCAGAAAACTGCCCCCATCTGAGTGTCGCACATCGCTCGAACAAACTGCAATCGCAGTTATGATTTTGCTAAGTTCAGTTGGAATCCCAACTGCTGAAGTAGAGAAATCATTGTCTCCACTGGCATAAGGAAGAGAGGAAGCACAGATTAAACAATTATCACAGTATGGAAACACTGAGAATCCCTAAGCTGCAAAACTCTCACTATCGTAGCCAATACCTTGATGAAGGCTCAAGGAGCAGTCGATAGCCCGAATGGTAAAACTTGGAACTGGAAATGAACATTGTTCACAGCAAATCTCAGAAACTTCTGGCTTTCTGCATGGATAGGAATGTGAAAATAAGCGTCTTCCAAATCTAGGGTTTCCACAAAATCGCCCTTCTGGATAAGAGGAATGAAGAACTGCAAATTGTCTATTCAAAATGGCTCCACTTTCACCAACTTGCTTAGGTTCTTAAGATCCAAAATTGCCAGAAGGAACCATCTGGATTGCTGACTGAAAAAAGAATGGAGTAGAACCTAAGTTCCTCCTCTGCAGGCAGCACTCTGATGATTGCTCTTTTGATGAGCAGTTTCTCCACCCCTGACAACATAGCATCTCGTTTTTGAAGGTCCTTTGACAATGGAGTAGCCCGAAATTGGCCCACTGGAGGAAGTCAGACAAAGGAAATACAATAACCGTAGCTAATGATTGAGAAAAATAGCGAATGTCTAATATCAGCTGAAACCACTGATTCAGGTAAACCTGAAGTCTGGCCTGACTCTATGATTGTCATTTCTGACTTGCTCCATGGGACAGTTGATTCTAGGGTTCGGATTTATTGGCGAACGTGGCTCCCTTCCCATGAATGAGGCCTCGAAAGGGATATGAAGAGGACAAGATCACCTGAAAATTCTGTTCGTGAAAAAAATACTTCTGTGGCACTAATTGAAAAGGTTTTAATATCTTCTTTTCTTCAGCCAATCTCTGCACCAAAGTGTTGAGATCATCCCCAAACAACGTAGGACCTTCAAACACTAATTTATGGATCGAAGATTTTTGTGAAGATTCAAAACATAATGGTTTAGTCCATAGGGACCTGCAACCCACCACAGCAGAACCTGAAGAGGGGGAAAAATCCCCCAGAGTATGAAACGTCACGTTCAAGAGCAACTAAGCCAAAACCTCAATGTGCGTCAGAACAGGTTCCCCCTTGCTAAATCCATTTCTTTTTACATGGCTGGGGCAGCGCCATAAACTAAGACCAGGGTTTACCTGGTTTTAGACTGGTGATACGAGGGGAAATTATTGATTTCTCCTCGTGTTTTGCTCTTTCCATGTGTGCTGCATGGTGCAGCACCCATAGAAAAAGCAAATTGCCTTTCAAGATTGTTTATGTGTAGAAAGGTGTTCCTTCCTGCACATATCCAGGAAGGTGTCCCTTCCTGTACATAAACAATCAAGCCTGCAGCGCAGGCACCCTTGCATCATGGCACAAGGGTGCCTATAATGCCGCTAGATAGCTTTATTAGCACCAGCACTAGGGAAAACACAGGGGTGCACCGTATTTTTGTAAATACGGCGCGTCCCTTTGTTTAAAAAATGTTGGAGTGCGGTGGTACCAATTTTGGCATAAGACCGAGCTCTACACACACACAAGAACTGGGGGTCTACTAACAGGCAGCACAAAAGAAAAGAAAGAAGGAGATTTGTGCATGAAATCAATCCCGATCAATCCTAGAGCAGAGCGTGGATTACCATCAACCTCACTCATAGGATGGAGCATGTAGTGAGAACAAAGTAGCTCTCTCGATCATTTATATCATCTGGAGATCCAACTATTGGCAGAGGTGTGTCTCTTGATCATGGAGACTGCCTCGCTAGTTTGAAGCTCTATTGCTCATTCGGGCTGATGAATGTTAGCCAAAAGGCAAGTGAAAAAACTATAATATCCAGGCAGAATAATCCTCTAAAGTGCAGTGCAAAGAAAACAGTGAAAACTAAAAAAGGTTGTGTAGAGAGAAAAAAATCCTAAATGTTCAATTCACTCCGCACACCTTGATTAAAAAGTGTAACAAAATTATAGCAGTACTTCCTAGTGGCTGCTATATATAGGTCGACATGTTTCAGCCATCAAGGAATACTACCCACGGCTTTCTTCAGGACCTGTATTACTCTAAACCATGCTACTGCAATCAATTAGTACACTTCCAATAGTGAAACGTGCCCACACATATCTAATATATGTGAAAATAAACAAGGTTGAAATACGACCTCAATAAGTCCTAATCCTCTGAATCACAGGGTGCAATCGTCACCTAGAGATATAGGACAGTTAACACACAAATTCCAACATAAAATATCAAATGTGCTGTCTTAAACCAGGCTCATCACATAGGTATGCCTGTTCATTACTTAAAAGCATATACAAATTGCTTACCCCACGTGATCTGGGATTGCACCTCACCTACCCTGGAACCTGGCTCAGGTGAAGGAGGCCCCGCTCTGAATCGTGGGTGACAGAAGAAAGAATTTCAGCAAATACAGGAATATATATATAAATATATTCCTGTATTTGCTGTTCTTGGCCTTGCTTATTAATAAACAAGTTAATCATCACTTTTTAGTCACTGCTCGAAGCAAGATGAAGATGAAGATGTACTAATTTGCCACCTATTGGTTTGATCTTGCTATATATGACTTGATGCGTGGTACAGGAACAATGTTGCCTTTAACACACACGAACAATGTACGGCAGCTTTGGAGTTGCCCTACATATTTTTCATTTTGGGCAATTAAGTCTGCCACCCATTGTGGTTCTTTTGGGCTTTGGGATGTTGCTATTTGGCTGGCATCAAGAGTGCCTGCTACAATTGTAATGAATCACATGTTGGGGTGACCAAAAGAGATCACAACACCGTTTTTAGGTCTCGGGGCCATCCGGTCTGCCGAAGGCAGAACCGGAAGTCGAGAGATTTAATGTTTTGGAGAAGAGGGGCTTGAACCCGCCCCTCTCCTCCCCTGTTCTCCATTGGCTGGCCTCTTCAATGCTGGCCAGCCATTGGAGAAGAGGTCCCGTCACTCCGATCAGGCCCCGTCCTTTTCGGATCCGGGGGCGTGTTTTTTGCAGAAAGTCTAATTATCTCCTCCAGCCAATGGCTGGAGGAGATAACAGCAGAACACGCCCCCGAATCCAAAAGCTCCGCTGCCTTTCTCCGAGGCATTTCTGCTTCGCCTCGGAGAAAGGTAGTGGTGTGCTTGTTTGCATTCTCCACAGTTCCCCGGCCGGCCGTCTCTTCAATTCCAGCGTCTTAGAAGAACGCTTGTTTGCATTCTCCACAGTTCCCCGGCCGTCTTTTCAATTCCAGACCACAAACAAAAGCCAAGAATTAAATATCTGTACTGTCACATTCCACTCCCTCCAACCCCCCACCGGTGAGAGTGGTCTCCCTGCACACTGCCCAGTCCCTCTGCTCGTTCTTCAGAGGTTCTCTTGTATGCCTTTTCTCCCGCCCTTCACACACCCTGCCCTCTGACTCGCGGGAGGGGGGCCTGGTCTGAACTTTGCTCTTCGCTGCCCGGGAGAGCTGCGCACAGGGTTGTTTTCCCTCCTCGCGCCTTCTCGCGGGTGTCCAGTGTCACTTGTCACTCCCCGGGGCAGGCCTGCCTCCCTTCGCGCAAAGGCGCTAAGAAGGGCTGCTTCGAGGGGCCCTGCGAGGCAACAGGCAAAGGACACAGAAGCAACGCAATTTCAACCCAGAACCTGGGGGAATTTCGGACACAGCCATTGGAAAAATGCCTATGAAACACGAGGAGATGTAAGCCCTGAAATTACAAGGAGATCCACATCCTACAGTGCAACGGGGCGGCCTCGAAAACCAGACGGACGAGTCCTCAGAAATTTAACCTCAAAAAGGACGGCCAAAAGCGGTGAGAACTTGCCCTAGTGACGCTGGTTAGTTAGAACCGAACTGCCTTTAGATCCCCGCCGTGTGCACAAAGGGCATCTGAGACGAGAAACTGTGGCTTGTATATAATATTGAAAAAGCATCCACTTGAAGCCCTAGTGACACCACGACAATGTTACTGCTCCTGAGTTTCAAAAAGAGACAACAATATAATCATGCAGTGGCTGAACTCGACAGATTAAGAAATATATCCCAAATTATATATAACAGTCGGTAGACGCATGCCTCTACAGTGTTCTCTTATATTTTGAAACCAGAATTGGTGAAGTTCGTATCCTTTCAAAGTTCCCTTTTCAAACAATCATTATCAACGCCAAGTCTGGCCCTGGCACGGTAGTGCGATTTTTGTTTAGTATTAATAAAATTTGACACTTCAGACAGCAGTTTCAGCAGAGAGGACAAAGAAGGAATGGGCATGGAATCCAAATACAGAAACTGAAACTTCTCTATCAAGGGGAAACATCACTGCCAAAGTTCAGAGCTTGTGAAAAAGCGACCAGCGAAATCACTTGCTAGTTAATGTTCGGGGGGGGGATGAGCAAAAATTTCGGGGGGGGGCTGAATCTTTAAACAGTAGGCAGAGTGGCGCTGATTTCGGGGGTGGGGGGGCTGAATCTAGGCAGAGTGGAGCTGCGGGGGTTCTTAGAAGGGGTGAACCAACAGCGAGGCCTCATTAACATGCAAATGGTCTTTTTAAAGACCTGTGAAGTGCTCAGGCGCGGCTTTGTGTCTGCCCGGGAAGCGGTCTCATCCCGGGCTGCCACACACGACGGGGGGGGCTGAAGCCCTTTGAGTTCAATGGGTGTTGTGCGCCTGATCACAGGTAAATGCGGGAGAGAACGGGGTTGTTGAGCAGGGCCGGGCTGGCTTGCCCGGGCATCGGGCGTTTCCTGTAGCAAAAGTGCTTCACAGTTAACCTCCCCCATGACCCTCCAGCTGGTCCGACATAATTGCCAGGCCTACTTTGGGCTTCCAGTTCGGCCCTGTTGTTGAGTATCCTACCCAGGGCTTTAAGTGGGATAAAAAAAAATGGGTGGGGGTGGGGGGCGGTGTTGCGCGGGGTCTATACGACCTGTATTTTGCTGTCTCTTTTGTCATTGCATCCAGGCATAATGATACAACAAGTAACATGATACCTACAACAAGTTAGGACTATTGGCTTTGCCAATCGTTGTTAGTTGCATAAGATAAATTAGCAGTAACTGTGGCTTGTATATAATATTGAAAAAGCATCCACTTGAAGCCCTAGTGACACCACGACAATGTTACTGCTCCTGAGTTTCAAAAAGAGACAACAATATAATCATGCAGTGGCTGAACTCGACAGATTAAGAAATATATCCCAAATTATATATACCAGTCGGTAGATGCATGCCTCTACAGTGTTCTCTTATATTTTGAAACCAGAATTGGTCAAGTTCGTATCCTTTCAAAGTTCCCTTTTCAAACAATCATTATCAACGCCAAGTCTGGCCCTGGCACGGTAGTGCGATTTTTGTTTAGTATTAATAAAATTTGACACTTCAGACAGCAGTTTCAGCAGAGAGGACAAAGAAGGAATGTGCAAGGAATCCAAATACTAATCATGCATATTAGTCTGGGCCACTGGCATTTTGCGATGCTGCAGCGTTTTCCTCATAATTATGGATTTGCCAAACTTCCCAAATAATGCTCGCATAATAAATCTCGCTTTTGAGAGTGATTAAGCTATTGACATTGTAAATAACAATGCCGTTTCTTTAAATGTTTTAAAAACATAAACAAAAATAATGTCATGAGCAATGCCAATAGCTCTAACTATAACAATGCCGAGACCGTTGCATTGTAAATGCTTGTTGATTTTATTAATGAGCAGTAGTTGATTGAAAAAACATAATAATATAATAGCAAACAATCTACAAACATATATATAAAAAGAAAAAAGTAAGAAAGTGATAAACACAAAAAATACAAAAGCAAAAAAGTATCACTCTAACTACTACTCTTACAGAAACTACGATTTCATTTTTGATGACATCATCCTGTAGTTTTACCCTTTAATGCCCGTATTTGGCTAGATAATTTGGCTGAAAGCTGTGCATAAGTTTTCATAGTTGTCCACTATTTGGGGTAATTTGCAGGCCGTGTCTTGGACGTGGTTTTTAAGCACGGGTGCACTTAGCGACCGTCTGTTTCGCTTGATGGGATATCAATAGAACTACATCTCCCATGTAGGATGACATCATCCTGTAGTTCCAAATTAAACGCCGCACGCATGTGACGGCGTGGTCACGCAGCGTTTTGCGCGTCTCTCACTGATTGATTTCAGCCTTGTTAGGTATCGCTATATAAGCAGACTTCCTGGTCCTGTCGCTGCCTCCCACCCTGCTCGGAAAGACTTGGGGCAACGACGGACAGGTAAGTGCTGGCTTGATGATGAGTTCTGTTTGGCCGTTGAGATATGTTTTGGTCAGCTTCCTAAGCGACTTTTTGAATCTCGCTGTAACAGAGACTTTGGTGATGATTACAGCTTGTTGCTATAGATGTGTTTGGCTTTAATTCAAACGCTTTATTTTTAAAGTTCGCTACAATCATGTCTCTATCACATGAATAATGTATAGGTGCAAGCATGAGATTTGGGTCTTGGCAGGGGCTAGTTATTTTAGGGTAGTGTGCCTCAGTGAGAGTGAAGGTACATTTCTTTTAGCATCACGAAATATAGTTACTGAGATGCACTATTGGATTTCTCGGTTTGAGGAAATTCTTTCCCCCAGTTCTTGTGTGTGTGTATAGTTCAGTTATGGGGATTGGAATTTGGGCAGGTCTATAAATATTCTTCCCTTAGACCCTAGTTTTCTAGTAGTATTTTTGATAACACCGAGCTCTGACATTTTGTTGTAAATATCTCCCCTAAGTTGGGGCAGATAGTCATGAGTCTTTGTACATTACAGTACGTTTACAATCCGCTTTTGTTTCCAGATGCACAATTCAAAGTAGCCTTAATTCTGTCCTATCTGATTGTTGAAGCTTCATAGTAGACATACCCAAAAGGTAAGGAAAAAGTATCATTGTTATCTTAATTTTGAGGATTTTACATTAAATTGTCAGTTAGGTGAGCCTTGTCACAATCCAGGAATCTCGAGCTATTATAATTAGGAAACTTCATTTCAGATCTGATGTTCTATGTGGCAGATGGGTTGCTGTCTATAACCACTCACCACAAACTCAAGAGAGCTAGTGGGCCTGCAATACTGATTGGGCCACCCACACAGGCAGCCTTTCAAAGGTGTCTCAGACCTGCCACTGCAGTGTCTGCATTCAGTTTTTATTGCAATGTCGATCTACCAAGTGCACCCACTTGCCAGGCTTCAAACATTCCCTTTTCTCACACATTAGACACCCCTAAGGTAGGACCAAGGCACCTCTGTGGACAGGGTGCAGTGTGGAGGAAAGGTAAGACATGTCCGGATAGTGAAATATAGGGAATTTAATTTTTCACTATTAAAAGGCTATCTGTTCCATAGGGTAACATGGGAGTTTATTTGTAACATCATACAAGTATAATGGAGATGAAGAATGGAGTTTAGGCTACTTAAACTCAGAATTTAATAACACATCTTTTAGTAAAGATGGTTTTTAAATTGTGTGTTTGAAAATTCCACTTTTAGAAAGAGGACATTTTCTTACTTAGCCATCCTATGTGCCTCTGCTGTGTTGTGTATTGACTGTCTGATTTTGGAGTGACAGGAACTGGGGATGTGCATTCACTGTAGACAGCCACGGGGGGCTGTTAAGGTGTGTCCTCCCTTTCCTGTATGACTCAGAGCTGAGCTAAATAGACCTGGGCTGCAATTAGAGTAGTGGGAGAAATTTTCCTTGCACCCGAATAGGCCCGGTCTCCTGTGTACAATGCTGTCTCCACCTCCTGCCAAGAAGCTGAACCAGAGAGGACAGAACTGGTTTGGACTAAGCTGGGGGGCTTTTTGCCATAAGAGAACAAAGGAAAATGTGGTATAAATATTGGGGCCCAGACCGCAGAATTGTATAATACTTCTGGACTCAAGAGGAACCTCTGCCAGGGAGAAGAGCTGGAGAAGCTCAAGGAGGAGTACTGCCCCATTGCTGTGGGGATGCTTTTCTGGGTTGGCCTGCAGTGGCTGCTTCTGCCTGAGAGAGGACAAAGGACTTGACTTTGTTGTGTATCCTGCTTGTAAAGTTTCTCTAAGGGCTGGTGTGTACTTGCCTCCTGTTAAGAAGTCTCAGGGACACAAAAGACTTTCTACAACTCTGCAGGTGCTGCTGGACACTGCCACCTGTGAGTCCTACCCTTGCCTGAGGTGCCTCCCTCCAGTCAAAGGGCCTCAGAAGTGGGTTTTGCATCTGATCTCTGTAAGAACTGGACCGAAGCAACGCAAAGCCTCACAAAGGTCCATCGAGTCCCACCCCACAGTTTTGCACTCCTCAGTTCCGATGCCGGAAGACGCAAAGCCTTGCGGAGTCCCACCGCACAGCTGCGCACTACTCAGAACCCACACCAGATGATGAGAAGCCTCGCCGAGCCCTACCACACAGCTTCACACTTCTTGGAACCGATGCCAGGCGACTCTAAAACCTGGCGAAACCTCGCCGCGCAGGCCCCAGCACCCACGCCAAACGACGCGAAGACTCGCAAAGCAACACCTCATTTCCAGTGAGCAACGCATCGCCCCTGGGCGCAAAATCTACCAAAACGCTAGGGCCGCAGTGAGAAACTGACGCATGACCTCCCCACACAGTAAAAGAAAACAACACATGACCTCCTTTCCAGTAAGGAACCAATGCATCACCTCCTGTGTGTGGCGGTAAGGAACCAACGCAACACCTCCCCTGGAGCAAGGAACAGATGCATCACCTTTTCTTCATGTAAGGAACTGAGGCATCACCTTTCCTGTGGCTGTTTTTGCTTGTGATTTTCGATGCATCCCAGGTACTCTGTGTTGAAAGTGACGCATCCATAGTTTGCTATGGACAGAACTGTTTGTACCTTTTAAAAGTCATATTTTGATAAATGTATGGTGGATATGTGTCGGTTTGACCTTATTTGGTTTAGATAAAGATTTTCTATTTTTCTGAACTGGTGTGGTGTCCATTAATGGTGGTTTCACTGTTTTACTGTATGTATACACAAATGCTTTACACATTGCCTCTGAGATAAGCCTGCCTGTTCGTGTCAAGCTTCTAAGGGGGTGAGCAAGGGTTGTCTAAGGGCGTAACTCCCTTACCCTGACTAGAAGCAAGGGTTCCTGTTTGGACAAAAATGCAAACTATTGCCAACTAGGGACTCCCATTTCTAACAAATTGTTAATAATGTCTTGACATCAGCAGTACGGCTTCCTGTAAAGTTTTAATTTATTGATCAAGATGTATCTAAAACATTATAAGCTGTAGGGCGAACAGAAACCTATAGATGCAGTTCCCAGTGTTTAAGCGCAAGGCCAAACGATTGAAGCATTTAATAAAAAAATTACCAGCAGAAGGGCCATCTGATTGGATTGAATAGGAGTGTCATTTAACTTTAGGCAACATTAGGAAACATACAAGCACCTACTTAAGCGCGCGTGTTTTCTCTTCCATCTCCAACCACTTCTAAGACCAGGAGTGGAACTGTGCAAGTTTACAAATCTGTTTTGAAGAAACAAAACCTCCCAACTCCACTGGGACAAGATATGCTGGGATTTAAAAGGAGTGGGTTGTGGAGCTGTCATGACAATTAAAAACAAACTACCGTTTGCGGCCCTCCGCTGGGCTTTGCTTTCATTCACACTGACAGTATTTGAAAGAAGGGGACGGGGAAGCTTCCGCAACAGATCGCCTGTCCCCACGGGACCAATTTGCGTACATGTAATTTACCAGAGGGTTTTGAAGTGGCAGAAGTATGTTTTACGGACCTGACATCGTGTAGGTGGTGGCCAAGGAGATGGTATAAAGGAATGACACTTTTTTTGTCCAATTGGCTATGCCTGCGGCGCGCGCGCATCTGTAGCTTGCTTGTGCCATGGTTGATCTATGGGAATTGGCGACATTTGCGCCACCAGGGCTCCATTGGATTTCCAAGAAGTCAGACACTCCAATCATTTAGAATGTTGCTATTGAGTCCTACATCAACATCCGTTATATTTTTTAAAAAAACTCATACGATGTAAGTGCACTTCTTTTGGGAGGTGGGGTCAAAACTGGCACGCAATAGACAAAGTTTTGTACAAGTTCTGTAACATAGGTAAAGCGTAGGTGATGCCAATGCCTGAATATATCTTTGTTAGGCACTTAAGAGGCGTTAAGTGACACAGTCAGACCAATTAGTAAACATTACAGTCTGTCTTACCATTAAGGGTGGCCCTGGCCTCAAGTCAATGAAAGGCATGTCTGAGGCACTAGTGCTAAGGCAGGAGGCCTAGATGTCTTTGTCAGTGGCCTTAGACACAAGGCATTCACATAGATATGGGAAGCAAAGTGAAGAGTTATTGCCTGATGTACAAAAGTTTTGCGACATTACATTTCAACTCCCAAAATTAGGATTTGTTGAATTTTATGACTGTATATTTAATCTTTTCACTCTGTCAAGTACCTTTCTAGTGTAGGAAACAGAAGGGACCACCCACATGTTATTGGGGGTGCGTTGGAAGGACTTTTATTTCCCATATGGATAATAAAGTTATTTAAGAGTCGAAATGCATATTTGGGCATCATTTATTCATGTAGATTTCTCACCCAGGTAAAACCTGCATTATCCGGGGTTTTGTAAAGTGAAGTACTCTTGGAAATTTATAACATTTGCAGAAATCTCAACGTACTAATGGGATTCTTTGTGGCTTCCCTATTCTGAAAACTACTCCAAACTCAGAAGAAACCCTCTGTTCATAATGCAGCACAAATAGAAAGAGGAAAAAACTAGGAGACATAAAGATATTCCCCTTGTTATGCCTCACCTCGGGACGCATAAGAATTTGGCTCTTCCTCAGGTTTACATGATTTTGTAAATCTGGGACAACATCAAATTCATGGGTGTTGCATGAAAGCACCCACCACAACACCCATGGAATGCCTCCCAAGCGCAGAGTAAGGCAACGCAGCGATTTGCGCTACGTCTTCTTACTCAAGATTTATGAGGCCCCTCAAAGCCATGAAGGGTGGCTTTGCGTGGCTTCGTAAATCTGATTCAGAGCCCCGCGTCATGTATGTACCACTTTACTTGGTTCAAATGTGATGCAAGGCTCTCATAAGTAACTCCCTGAGGGCCTCATTTGCGAGGTTTTGGTGCAGGGCAGTGTCGTAAGGAATCTTGCTGCGCGGCTCTGCGTCAAAAGAAAAGAGGAGGAATGCGCCATATCTATGTGATACGGTACATTCCTGTCCATTTCCTTGTGCTGGCCAACGCAGGCAAGGGTGTTTACGTTGTATGGGTGATTGTTTTTGTGCAGGAAGGGATACCTTCCTGCACAAAAAACAATCACGAGAGGTGTTTTCCTCTTTCCTTTTCATCTTTCTATGGTAGCACAGATAGGAAGAGGAGAAATAAGGATATTTCTCCACCCCAGGAGTGGTGCTAGAATTTGACGCATTCCCAGGTTTACGATTCCTCGTAAACCTGGGAATGCTTCAGATTCCATGGGAGTTATGTAGGAATACCTAAAACAACCCATAGAATGCCCCTTTCACTCAATGTTCTACGTGAAAGGGGCAGATATTTACAAGGCCATGAAAAGCCTCGCAAAGTGGCTTTGCGTGGTCTTGCAAATATGCTAAAGCACATTGCGCCACCAGATCGTCAAAAAGTGACGCTCCGGCGGCACAAAAGTGCTGAAAGGGGCCTCATAAATCAGGTCTTTAGCTCATTGCAAAATTGTGGCAGAGAAAGAGTCTGGACAGGGTGGGGTCCTTGCATCACACCTACTCCACTTATGAGGCAGGTAAAACTGAAAGCCAAACTGGCTCCCAGATTTGCTTTTCAAGAACATATATAGGGTCTATTAAAAAAAATGAGGCTGAGAACTTACACTGATTAACTTGGTGCCTTTAGGGAACACTGTCCTTGGTTTAAATAGTAGCACCAGAATGACCCAAAGGACAGTGGTATTTTCAGGGACAGGAGCTCCATCCTCAAAGAGATAGCATGTGGGTGGGGAAAGTAGCTTCTCTAGAAGGGAAAAAAACACTTGCCTGTGCCGGCCGGCCGCCGCCTCTCCTCTGTCCTCCATCATTGTTTTTCTTCCTGCAGTCCGGGCAAGCAGCAGTAGGCACCTAGCTCCCAAGCTCCCCTGAGCCAATCACAATGCTGCAATGGTCTGAGTGCTGTGGCTTGAAGCTCAAATGGGGAATGGGAGAATGTGCATGTTCCTCACCTGGCTGTGTAAAGCAGCCTGTCGGGAAGATGCAAAGTGTGCAGGCAGTGGCGGCTCCTCTGCTATGGCGGGGGATCATTTTCCCACGGCAGTTGAGCAGTGTAAAGGAAAGGAAATATAAAATGATAATAACTTTGAGTTAACATTTTATGTTTTGTTTGCGGGCAAGCGGGGGGGCGGGACTGTTCATGGAGCAGGGCAGCGGAGGAGTGGTTTGTCCACTCCTAAGTGCACAATGACTGTTTGGTCGGCCCTCTCGGTCGGGCCGCCCAAACCAGTCATGTGCACATTCCCCGTTCTGTATGCAGGCTGCATTACAGCCTGCATGGAGAACAAGCCCAGACCCCCATTTCCTGGTTGAGCATCAAACCAGGATGCTCAAAACCAATCACAACGCTGCATTGCAGCAATGTGATTGGTCAGGGGAGCCTGGGTGCTTACCAATCACAAAGCATCATTTTAGCGTTTTAATTGGTCAGGGGAGCCTGGCTGTTCTTCCTGGCTTCCTGTCCCATGAGGAGGGCAGGAGCAAGGAGTAGAGACGCGGGACCAAGCGGCAAGGTAAATGTATTATATATATTTTTTGTTGTTTTAACCCCTTGTGTGCCCATGACAAGCTGGACTCGTCATGGAGCACAGTCGCGCTGTGCCCATGACGAGTCCAGCTCGTCCTGAGGCATTCCCTGGGGAATCCCTCTGGTGCGGGCACCAGAGGGATTCCCTTTTACTGCAAATAGCCTCGGGAGCTGGGGAAGAGCTTCCCCAGCTCCCGAGGACCCCCCCTTTCACTGTATGACGATCGGCCCGCAAGTCGCGCCGACGTCATTACAGTGAAAGTGATACTGAAATGAGCCAAGAGGCTCATTTCAGGTTTCACTTTGTACGTGCTCAGGGGGCTATCTCAGCCCCCTGAGCACGTAGAAAGACGAGAGAGGAATCGTTGGAAAGGGGAGAATCTCCCCTTTCCAATGGTACCCCTCCCCAGTGGATCCCTGCTTGGGGATCACCACAGGAGGGCGATCTCCAAGCAGGGATCCACCCACTAGACACCAGGGAGGGGGGAGTGGCCCCTTGGGCAAGGGCCTTTGCTCCCCCCAAATAATTTGGGCATTATTTAGTCTTTTTGCCCCCTCTGGGGGGCAGATGGGGGTAGTAGTCCCCAATCTGCCCCCCCGGGGGGGGCAAATAGCCCACTAGACACCAGGGAATTTCCCCCCCCAAAAAAATAGGGGTGGGGGCTGCCCAAAACGGGCAGGCCCATGCCCCCACCCCACCCCCCAATAATCACAGTCTTTCTGCCCCTCCTGGGGGCAGATGGGGCATTGGCCCCTAATGTGCCCCTTCGGGGGGGGCAGAAAGCCCACTATACACCAGGGATTTATTTTCAGTTTTTTTTAGGGTGGGGGCTGGCCGAAATGGGCACGCCAATGCCCCCACCCACCAGCCACCATTACAGCCTTTCTGCTCCCCCTGGGGGGCAGATGGGGCATTGGGGCCCGGGGGGGCAAAAAGACCACTAGACACCAGGGAAGTGTAAAAATAAAAAAAAATAGGGGTGAGGGCTGCCTAAAACGGGCAGGCCCATGCCCCCACCCCCCAATTATCACAGTATTTCTGCCCCCCCGGGGGGCAGATGGGGCATTGGCCCCTAATCTGCCCCTTCGGGGGGGCAGAAAGCCCACTATACACGAGGGATTTGTTTTCAGTTTTTTTTTAGGGTGGGGGCTGCCCGAAACGGGCACGCCAATGCCCCCACCCACCAGCCACCATTACAGCCTTTCTGCCCCCCTGGGGGGCAGATGGGGCATTGGCCCCCAATCTGCCCCCCCCCGGGGGGGCCAAAAAGTCCACTAGACACCAGGGAATTGTAAAAAAAAAAAATAGGGGTGGGGGCTGCCCAAAACGGGCTGGCCCATACCGCCAACCCACCCCCCCATTATTACTGTCTTTCTGCCCCCCCGGGGGGCAGATGGGGCATTGGCCCCTAATCTGCCCCTCCGGGGGGGGCAGAAAGCCCACTAAACACCAGGGATTTTTTTTGCGCAATTGTTTTTAGGGTGTGGGCTGCCCGAAAGGGGCACGCCAATGCCCCCCCCTCCCCCCCCAAAAAAATGACAGACTTTCTGCCCTCCAGGAGGCAGATGGGAGCTGTAGCCCCCAATCTGGCCCCCCCTGGGGGCGCAGAATGCCCACTAGAAACCATGGATTTTTTTGTTTTATTAGTGATGGGATAGGGGCTCCCCAAAATGGGCATGACAATACCCCACCCCACCCCCAGAGAAACTCCAGTCTTTCTGCCCCCCCCCCCGGGAGGGCAGATGGTGGCAGTGGCCCCTGATCTGCCCCCTGGGGGGGCAGAAAGCCCACTAGGCGCCAGCGAGTACGCAGGCTTTTTTTATGCGTGGGGGTGGGGGCTGCCCAAAATGGTCATACCAGTTCCCCCACCCCCACAAAAAATAGCCACAGTCTTTCTGCCCTTTTAGGGGCATATCAGGATGAAACCCCCTTCCCCGATTCCCCCCCAGGGCGGCAGAAAGGCCACTGGGCTCCGGATTTTTTTTAGCAATGTGCATACCTGTGGATTTTGGGCCCTAGCGCAGTTGGCACGTAGGCAAACCTAGCAAACCTGCACATTCTTTAAAACTAGACACCAAACGGAATCCTGGATGGGGTGACTTCACTGGCTCTCACCAGGTTCTGTTACCCAGAATCCATTGCAAACCTAAAGATGTGTCCAAAATAACACATTTTCCTCACATTTCTGTGGTGGAAAGTTCTGGAATCTGCGTGGGTCCACAAAATTCCACCCACCCTGCGTTCCCCAAAGTCTTCAGAGTAAAATGGTACCTCACTTGCGTGCGTAGGCCTAGTGGCTGCTTCAGGCAAGGGCCCAAAACCTATTGAGGAGACATCAAAATTACCTATCACAAAACAACCTGGTTTTGCAAAGGGGGTCTTATGAGTTTTTGGCCCCGGGCTTGGCGGCCACCTATGGAAACCTACCAAACCCACACATTTCTGAAAACTAGACACCCGGGGGATTCCAGGGAGGTATGGCTTGCGTGGATCCCCCAACGTTTCCTTACCCAGAATGCCCTGCAAACCTCAAATTAAGCTGAAAAAATCACCTTTTTCACATATTTTTGTGTGGGAAAGTTGTGGCATCACCGGGCTGACACAAATTTCCTACCACCCAGCATTCCCCCGGGTCTCCTGATAAAAACGGTGCCTCACTCGTGTGGGAGGCCCAAGTACCCGCGACAGGCAAGGGCCCACAACGTAGTGAGGCGACATGAAAATTGCCTACCTCAAAACGACCTGGTTTTGCAAGGGGGTCACCTGGGTTTTTGGCCCGGTGATCGGCGGCCACCTTGGGGAACCTACCAAACCCACACATTTCTGAAAACTAGACACCCGGGGATTCCAGGGAGGTATGGCTTGCGTGGATCCCCCAACGTTTCCTTACCCAGAATGCCCTGCAAACCTCAAATTTAGCTGAAAAAATCACCTTTTTCACACATTTTTGTTTGGGAAAGTTGTGGCATCACCGGGCTGACACAAAATTCCTACCACCCAGCGTTCCCCCGGGTCTCCCGATAAAAATGGTGCCTTACTCGTGTGGGAGGCCCAAGTACCCGCCACGGGCAAGGGCCCAAAACGTAGTGAGGCGCACTACATTTAGGGCCCTTGCCTGTTGAGGCGCACTACGTTGTGGGCCCTTGCCTGTCGCGGGTACTTGGGCCTCCCACATGAGTGAGGCACCGTTTTTATCGGTAGACTTTGGGTAACGCGGGGTCGGTGGAAATTTGTGGATCCACGCAGATTCCAGAACTTTCCACCAGAGAAATGTGGGGAAAATGCGTTTTTTTTGGCAATTTTTTAGGTTTGCAAGGGATTCTGGGTAACAGAACCTGGTGGGAGGCAGTCAAGTCACCCCATCCTGGATTCCCCTGGGTGTCTAGCTTTCAAAAATGTATAGGTTTGCTAGGTTTCCCTAGGTGCCGGCAGAGCTATGGTTCAAAAACTACAGCTAGGTACTTTGCCTAAAAAGGGTCTTTTTTCGCTAAATAATTGAGGTGTGTCCACGTTACATTTTGCGCCGTTTCCTGTCGCGGGCACTAGGCTGATCCACACAAGTGAGGTACCATTTTTCTCATAAGACTTTGGGGAACGCGGGGTGGGTGGAAATTTGTGGATCCATGCAGATTCTAGAACTTTCCAGCAGAGAAATGTGGGGAAAAAGTGTTTTTTTGGCATTTTTTTAGGTTTGCAAGGGATTCTGGGTAACAGAACCTGGTGGGAGGCAGTCTAGTCACCCCATCCTGGATTCCCCTGGTTGTCTAGTTTTAAAAAATGTATAGGTTTGCTAGGTTTCCCTAGGTGCCGGCAGCGCTAGGGTTAAAAAACTACAGCTAGGCACTTTGCTAAAAAAGGGTAATTTTGCGTTGTGAAAATGTGGTGTGTTCACGTTGGGTTTTGAGCCATTTCCTGTCGTGGGCACTATGCCTACCTGCCTACCCCTACAAGTGAGGTACCATTTTTATCGGGAGACTTAGGGTAATTCAGATTTGTAAAGGAACTGTTATTACCTATTGACTTTCGATGCATTTCTGCCTTCCAAATGAAAGACATTGTGTAAAAAAGAAGTCATTCTAAAAAATGACTGAAAATTCTCATGCTAGTATGAGTATTCCCAAATTCGGAAATGTGCAAATATCTACTGTTTCTAAACTCTATATTTTGTTTTCATTTCAGAAATACATAGGTGTCTTTCATACCGATTTTTCCATGTACACATTTTTAAAGAATAATTACTATATACCCGGTACATAATAAAAAACCATTGCAAGTTGCTGCTCAGTTTTTGGCTCTGGGTTCGTCGGGTTCTTGGTGAACCTACAAGTCCTATATATCCCCACAACCAGTAATGTCCAGCGGATGTAACAGTACATTGCTTTCAAAGAGCTGTCATAATTACAAGAAGTTACAGGTGAAAACGTTGACACAAAAGGCGCTTTTTTTCAACAAATTTTCAATTTATCCTATATTTAACTGTTAGTTTCTATAAAGAAACCTTGATGGATCTACACAAATGACCCCTTGCTGAATTCAGAATGTTGTCTACTTCTCTAAAATGTATAGCTTTCCAGCATCCATTATTGCTTTTGTACCCATTTCTACCATTAACTGGAAGGAGCTCGAAAGCACAAAAAATAGCAAAAATAGGCTATGTCCCAGAAAAATGCCAAAACTGTGTAAAAAATGTTGTGTTTCTGACAAAAGTCTGGTATCTCCTAAAAGCTGGGAAAATGGTGATTTCAGCCCCACAAACGCTTTTTTGATAACACTTGCAGGGAAAAACCCAGAAGCTTTCATTTGCAGCCCGTTTTTCCCATTTTCCCCCAAAAAAACTAAATTTTGCTGTATTTTGGCTCATTTCTGTGACCCCTCCAGGGGAATCCACAAACCCTGAGCACCTTCAGAATCCCCATGATGGAAGAAAAGGACGCGAATTTGGTGTGGATACCTTATGTGGTCAAAAAGTTACAGGGGCCTCAGCGCGCACTACCCCAAATAGCCAAAAAAGGGCGTGGCACAGGAGGGGAAAAGGCCTGGCAGCGAAGGGGTTAAATTGTGCAACCTCGACCCCCCCATGCCCAACCCCCGTCCCGCCATCCATCAAGAGGGCCGTCCAAGCAGTCCTGCTCACTTAGAGAGTGTAAACCACTCCTTCTCCTGGCTCTTCCCAGCCCCGCCCCGCCCTGAGAGCCACTGACTAAAATAGGAAAGCTAAAATGTTAATAACGATAGCTATTTTCATTTAATTTTTCCATTTGTTCAGTGGGGCGATGCTCCTCCACCTTCATGGAGGAGCCGCCACTGAAAAGGCAACCAAAGCCTAATAATGAAATACATGTACATACCAACATTTGCAAGTTTGACAGTTTTTACAACAGATGTGAGTGTGAGTGCAAATCCATGTGGAAGCTGGCGTTTGAAAGCCATTAGGTTAATTGTCAAACTTTGCGAGGTCAATAAGCCTATCAGAAGCCAAACAAGCATTGGCATAGCCAATAGGTCTCGCCTTTGGGACCTCATAAGTGTTTAGCCATGCAACAGTTGATGTTGTTGCACCAAGGATATTGTGCTGGATAACTAAACACTTATAAGGTCCCAAAGGCGAGACCTATTGGCTGAGCTGAGACCACCAAGCAAAACCTTATACTGACACAAAGGGAGTATAGAGACTTAGCCGTAGAGAGTCCAAAGACGTCCTACATAATGTCTCAGAGAAGACTGTATGACGTAGGTAACAAAGATAGGAAATTACTGGCATGGTTGGAAAAGCTCGACCAATCCAGAAACTGAGTTTTATAGATAAAAAATGATAGGGGAGAGACGAAAACTAACTTCGATGACATAGAGGTGGAATTTGCTGATTATTACGAAGATCTCTACTCCGCAAAATGGCACTGCGACATGCATGAAATTCAAGCTTTCCATCATGGGGTTAAGGGGCATATGAATGAAAGCAAAAATTAGTCGCAAACGCTGCGAATCGCAAAAAACAGCGTTTGCGACGGATTTTTTGCAATTTCATATGTATGACACACATTCCTAGTGAAAAGTAAGAAATCGCTAAATTAGCAATTTCTTAGGCTGCGAAACATGAAATTAGCGATTTTCTGTGCAATTTCTTAAATTGCGATTTCTTAACATTGCGAAATTCGCAAAAAGGATGTCGCAAAATAAGAATTTGCTAACACATGTATGAAAAAGTCGCTAATTGCAATTTAAGAAATCGCAATTAACACCAATTGCATGCAGGTGGTAAACTGGTGCAAGGTACTTAAACCACCCCACAATGCAACAGACCCAACCACAATGGCAGCATTGTACGTGATAGCCAGGAGGCTGCGTATTCGGGCTCTTGCACAGTGAGAATGAGACAGGAATGTATATTCAGGCTGCGCATCACTCTGTTCCAGCACACTGAAGAGGACATCTATGACAAGTACAGACTGCACCCACAGACCATAATGGACCTGATTGAGGAGCTGAAACCCTACTTGGAACACCCTACACGCAGGACACAAACAATTCCCACCCATGTGCAGGTCCTGTGCTACCGGCACCTCCTGGCGTCAGGGAGTTTTCAACGGGTAATAGCGGAGGTTGGTGGGGTGTCACAGAGTGCACTTTCGTGCTTCTTACATGCCTTTCTAGATGCAATGCTACAGAGGCTCTCACATCACATATACTTCCCCGACAACCCAACAGGCATTACAGCAAACAAAACTGGACTTCTACCAGATTGCACGTTTCCCCCACGTCATTGGCTGCATCGATGGGACCCATGTGGCCATCACACCCCCATCAGCAACTGAATATGTCTACAGAAATCTAAAATGCTACCATTCCCTCAATATACAGATTGTGTGCAACGCAAAGTATATCATCACTGACATTGTACCCAAATACCCCGGCAGTACATATGACTCCTTCATCTTCAGACACAGTGGAATACACAGAAGTCTGAGTGCTGGAGAGTTTGGGGGGGATACCTGCTAGGTAAATACATGGCACACATCAATACAGCCACTACATTACTTGAGGGGGGGGGACATTGACTTACCTATTGTGTCTATCCCTGCAGGTGACAGTGCCTATGCAGTGCGGGACTTCATCCTGACCCCATATCTGGATCCTGCAAATGCAAGTGAGAGGAGCTAAAACAGGGCACACAGATCGACACGCTGCGTCGTTGAGCGTACGTTTGGAATCCTGAAGAGCCGCTTCAGGTGCCTGCATAAAAGTGGAACAAAAGGGGGTTGTGATGGACGGAGCATCAGAACCAATCAAACACTCATACCCAGTCAAAGTGAGCAAGGGACTCACGTCTGAGCATACCCTGCCAACTTATGGCGAACAAAGCGGTACAAAAGGGGGTGGTGATGGAGTTGGCAGGGTATGCTCAGACGTGAGTCCCTTGCTCACTTTGCCACTGGATTCAAGCAAGCCTGGCTGAAGACGGCTGAAATGCCAGAAACCGGTCCTAGGAAGCTTGTTTCCGGTCCAGGGAAGACATGGCTTGGCAGTTCGGCTTGGACTGTTCCCATGAGGCACAAGGTCAGACTGATTTGCATATGGCCATGTCTGAAATGGGGTGGCAGAGTGGGCTAAAGAACGGTGATGGATTAAACCCAGATCAGTTGACTGGGGGTGATTGCTTGCAATGTTCAACACTCCATCCATCATTTCCTTTGGTTTTGCTTTGTTCGCCATAAGTTGGCAGGGTATGCTCAGACGTGAGTCCCTTGCTCACTTTGCCACTGGATTCAACCAAGCCTGGCTGAAGACGGCTGAAATGCCAGAAACCAGTCCTAGGAAGCTTGTTTCCGGTCCAGGGAAGACATGGCTTGGCAGTTCGGGCTGGACTGTTCCCATGAGGCACAGGGTCAGACTGATTTGCATATGGCCATGTCTGAACTGGGGTGGCAGAGTGGGCTAAAGAACGGTGATGGATTAAACCCAGATCAGTTGACTGGGGGTGAGTGCTTGCAATGTTCAACACTTCGTCCATCATTTCCTTTGGTTTTGCTTTGTTCGACACAAGTTGGCAGGGTATGCTCAGACGTGAGTCCCTTGCTCACTTTGCCACTGGATTCAAGCAATCCTGGCTGAAGACGGCTGAAATGCCAGAAACCGGTCCAAGGAAGCTTGTTTCCGGTCCAGGGAAGACATGGCTTGGCAGTTTGGGCTGGACTGTTCCCATGAGGCACAGGGTCAGACTGATTTGCATATGGCCATGTCTGAACTGGGGTTGCAGAGTGGGCTAAAGAACGGTGATGGATTAAACCCAGATCAGTTGACTGGGGGTGAGTGCTTGCAATGTTCAACACTCCGTCCATCATTTCCTTTGGTTTTGCTTTGTTCGCCATAAGTTGGCAGGGTATGCTCAGACGTGAGTCCCTTGCTCACTTTGCCACTGGATTCAAGCAAGCCTGGCTGAAGACGGCTGAAATGCCAGAAACCGGTCCTAGGAAGCTTGTTTACGGTCCAGGGAAGACATGGCTTGGCAGTTCGGGCTGGACTGTTCCCATGAGGCACTGGGTCAGACTGATTTGCATATGGCCATGTCTGAACTGGGGTGGCAGAGTGGGCTAAAGAACGGTGATGGATTAAACCCAGATCAGTTGACTGGGGGTGAGTGCTTGCAATGTTCAACACTCCGTCCATCATTTCCTTTGGTTTTGTTTGCATAAAAGTGGAGGCGCACTGCAATACAGCCCTGAGACCTGCTGTAAAATCGTGGCAAGCTGTCCAATGCTACATAACATGGCAATGAGAAAAGGCACCACAATTGATGTGGCCGATACAGACACATCGGATGACGAGCGCCCTGCTCCCCCTGCCAGACCTGCATCAGGAGTTGGGGCAGCTGCTGGACGCCAGAGACGGACCGAGATCACATAAAACTACTTCTAGGTGAGTAATGATGAAATTAGACAAGAAACCTTGATAATGTGTGCAGTGTTTATTCACACTTCACAATAATGAAAATTGTAGCTGTGCCCAGCACATGTTATGCACACAGTGCAGGTAAGGCACAAGTAACTGTGCAAACAGCATAGTAGGGTTACTTCACCCGTTTGGCAGTAAGTGTCACCGCTCATGTTCACCTCCTTCAGTGAGGTCCAGGCTGAGTGCCCCCCATGGTGTTCCCTTGTCCTGCACCCTGTCTGGCACTGCGTCATCTTTCCCCTGGCAATGTAGGAGTGATGCTGCTCCTACGGGAGGTGTCTTCGCTCTCGGCAGAGGCCATGAGTGCGCTGCCACCTGCGTTGGCCGTCTGCAGCTGCTCCACAGCAGTGGTGACCTGTGCAAGTCCTCGGGCAATATCCTGGCAGCAGTGCGCCATTTCGACCTGCATAGTGACACTTCTGCATGTGAGGGTGCTGATGGTGGCGCAGAGGCGGTTCACGGCCTTTGTATAGTTGTGCAGGCGTGCTTTGGCACGTCGGCCAGCCCTATCACTGGCAGCTTCGTTGTGCCTCAAAGTGTTGCATAGGTCACGGATGGCACCTGCCATGGCCATGATGCCCTCCCGCATGTTCTTCTGGTCCTTGTGCATACAGCATAGCTGCCTATTGATTGATCTGAGTGCTTTGCTTTGCAGGCGCTGTTCCTGAAGCATGCTATGTTCCAGGCCTGAGAAGACAGATCCTTCGACTTCAGTCGCAGTGCTGCTCCTGGGCCTTGACCTGCGTGTGTCTTGTGGTCTACTCCCTGGCCTTGGTGTGTCCTGAATGGGCATGTGTGACACACCCTGACTCCCCTCTCTCCTGTCACTGTCATCCCCTGTGGCAGGTAATTCGTCCTCAAATGGAGGCAGTGGGGGCACATGTGCGCGCTTCATGTGCTGGATTGGATTCTGCTCAGTCTCGTCACTGGAGTCCTCCACCTGTGCAGGCTCCTCTCCCTCTGCGCTGTCTTCACGTGCCCTGGATTGTGCTGTGGATGTAAAGGGGACTACATGAGTTTGTGTCTTTGTCTGCATTTGGCAATCAATAAAGTTCCTACAGTTTGTTTTGGCTAACCTCTGACACTGCATCATTCACTTATCCCCAACCCACATGTTGCATTACATTTCCTTTGTCTCATGGACACACTGTCAGACATAGTACTACAAGTCCCATGATGCATTGCTGGGTGTGCTGTAAGACTTGGACTGGAATGACATTTTGGGAGGTTACTATGCGCTTTTGGGGAAGTTTGCATGGGATAGGGATGAGTGCAGATTGATTTTGCATACATCTTACCTTGGCTGCTGGATGCAGGGTCGGAGCTGTCTATGTCAGCCACACCACCGACGCTCTCAGGCAGGAGAGTGGACTCCACAAGCTCCTCGTGGGGTGTTGGGTGTTCTGCTGTGGATGGTCTTCCTCCAGTCTGATTTGCGTCCTTCAGTCTGGCTGCCACCCTCCCCTTCGACCTCTGGCGCATGTCATACCACCGCTTGCGCAGTTCTTCAATGGTACGATTGGTCACTCCCACTGCATTCACCTTATTTTGGATGTCCAGCCAAATTTTCCTTTTCCTCGCCTCTGGGACACGCAGTGCCTTCTTGCCGAAGAGGAGCTCATGGCTGCACACCATCTCCTCAATGAGGACCTCCTGCTCCATTTCAGAAAACTTATGCTTCCTCTTCCTCTTCTCTGCATCCTTGCCCTCCTGTTGTTTGTTTGAAGCCATTGCTGGTTGCTCTCTCCTGGGATGCCTCCTCACACTCTCCAAGCAGCCTCTGGGTGTGGCTCAGGTAGGCAGGTGCAGGAAATCACTCCAGTTTCCTGTTTGTGATGTCATCAGGCTGCACCTGGATTGCAGATTCCCATTTTTGCGATTTCCTAATTTGCGAATTTCGCTGTTAAGAAATCGCAAATGTGGTTTCTGAGAATATTTTGCGATTTTTAAGAAATCGCAAAATATTTGCGATTTATTTTTTACATCCCGCTTTGGGAATCTCAATTTGCTAATCGCCAAATATCGCAAATTGGGATTCGCTAAGCGGGAGTTTGATACATATGCCCTCAAATTCCCTAGGCCGTCAGAAGAACATAGGCAAATGCTAGATAGCGAATCCCAGCCCAATGAGATTGATCAAGCCCTTTGATCACTCAATTTAGGAAAGCCAAAGGGTTCTAATGGCCTCCGTGTTGAGTTATACAAAGGATTGGTGTGTAAACTAAGACCACACCTTCTAAGAATGTGGCTGAAGGCCAGATCAACTGGCCAACTCCCACAGGATCAGAGACAAACCTATATAGTGGTAATCCACAAGGAAGGGAAACCCCTTGACAGATGCAGCTCCTATAGATTGATATCGCTCCTCAACATGGAGATTAAGATCCTCGCCAAAATATTGGCTAACAGACTCAGACATGTGTTCACATCCTTTGTTCTTCCAGATCAGTCTGAGTTCATGCTGAAGAGAGGGACCAGGCTCAACCTCTTTCACAATTTTGATGTGATGACAGGGGTGGCAGGCAAAAGAGTATCCACGTTGGTACTAGTAATGGATGCTTCCATGGCCTTTGACACACTGGATTGGGACTACATGTGTGGGGCTCTGGAGAGATTGGGGTACGTCCTCAGCTTCATAGGATGGCTCTGCCTTCTGTATTCGGGGCCAATGGCCCTGATTAGAGTGAATGGGGTGGAGTGTTGTGGCTTTGCCCTGCATACGGGGGACCAGGCATCGCTGCCCAATATCCCCACTTATCTTCGGCCTGGCTCTTGAATCGCTTGCGGCTTGGGTCAGAGGTGATCCTCTAGTACAGGGAATTAGCTTGAGGGGAGACCTGAGAGAAGCGTATTTCAATATACGCAGATGATATGCTGTTCTAAGTAATGGATCCCCCCATGACAATATCCAGGCTGATGCAGATCCACCAATTCTTTGGGAAATACTCTGGATACACAATTAATTGGGTCAAGTCCCTTATGCATCTGATTGCGGGCCCCAGTCCCCCGCTGTGTGGGAGTATACCCATGCCAATGGTTGAGGAGGGGTTTGGGTGCTTAAGGATCTACGTTACGAAAGACCTGCAACTCTTTTACTTCAGGAACCTAGGCCCTATATTAGATGGATTTGGAGCCGATCTACAGCGTTGGCGATCATTGCCGCTCCCCCTGTTGGCAAGGGCCACGATGCTCATAATGATGATGCTCCCGAGAATGATCTATGCCCTTCAGAATACCCCCTTTCTGGTCCCCAACCTGTTTTTCCTCAGGACGGAGACATCACGCAGGCTCCTTTGTTGGAACAATTGCCCACAGCGCATAGATCTACAGAAACTGACTCATGGTATATTTGATGGGAGCATTGGTCTTCCAGATATATGAAAATATTATTTGGCCATCTACTAGCAGTAATTAATGATTGTGCCTTTGAGCTTTGGATGAATTGGCAATGAGGCTATAGAGATTGTTTTAGGGGCAGGAAGACTACTTGGACTAATTGGGAGCACTACATAGGGCACGGATCATGTGGTGACATTTAACCTACACGAAAGCAGTGGTACATATCTGGAGAGAGGCTACTTCCTATTTGGAGAAAAAGGGAAACTAACTGATATGACACCCCTTTGGTTGAGTGATATATTGGTTAATGTAGGGAAACTTTGGGTTTTTGACATGGGATCTCACCAGAAAATCTAAATTAGGAGACATCTGGAAAGGGTGTGTCCTGCTCACATGGGCCGAAATGCCGTGTTAGGAAAAACTGGCGCCTTCGGAGATGTTTAAATATATTTAATTCTGGCATGCACTGGTGGCACACATCACAAGGGGCATGATGCTAAAAGATTCTTCCTCGTTGAAGGACCGAATCCTATCGGAGCCACTACGTAAGGGGGAGATCTTATTGATCTATAGAAAACTTGTCAACAACTCCCCTGATATTCTGCTCCAGCTTAGGGCTAAATGGGAATCAGATGTGGGGGACTTTGAAGAGGGGAAGTGGGAAGAGGCCATGGGGGCATTTAAGGAGATTGCCTTTAAGACGGGTTTAGA
Organism: Triturus cristatus; assembly: GCF_964204655.1. Lineage (NCBI taxonomy): Eukaryota > Metazoa > Chordata > Amphibia > Caudata > Salamandridae > Triturus > Triturus cristatus. The sequence continues at coordinate 851,183,538 of NC_140590.1, forward strand.
CTAGTGCAGCTACATATATTGCATCAATCCTATTATTTCTGCATGGCCCTCCATGCCATGAATGTGTGTAAGGTGGAGCTGGTAGGTCGGTACCTTCTTCCACGTGATGCGGAACTGCCTGAAGCTGCAGGGAAACAGAACGTCACTCAGAGAGACCATGAAAGACACGACGGGCTGCATTGTATCTGATACAGCAAAAAGTTGCGTGTTGAATGTATGGGAAGATAATCCCCCACCTAAGTACACCAAACTGTGGTTGTCCCTGGGACTGGGAGCAGCTGAATGGAATATAGCAAGGAAATGGGGAACGAGCAGCCCCCTGAGGTAGACGAGTGGAACAATGACATGGACTGGTGCATGTTGAATGAAAAAACGATTTATCGCAGTAGAGGTTGCCCCAAGAAATGGGAAAAATGTAGCCCCCATGGCAGACTCTGTGAGGGGTCCCTGCACCGGAGTCCATTAACAGGATGGAAGGTATAGAAGGTGGTACATAAAAGCCATTATTCAGACTGTCTGACTGATTGTCCTGGTAAGGATGAACTTCTGATAGCTACTGTAATGTGATTTGAAACTCGCTGACGGTTATGTTTTGTTCATGTTTCTTTTTTGATAAACAATAAAAATATTTTATAAAAAAAAGATCTGCCAAACCAATGCGACTGGAGCAATGCTGGCCTTGTTCTTTTGTGAGGTTAAATTGTTAATATCAAAAGTATCAAAAAAACTATACATATTGAAAGTTGCTTCTTTAAGTTGAGTTTGGTTGTTAATGAAACTGCACCAGAAAAAAGGGCGGGTACCAAAATGAAAGAGGCCCACATTATCTAATCACACAGCTAAAAAGAAGATCCATATTTGCAAATCAGAGCAGTTTTGAACTTGTAATGACACAGGGCCATATTTATGACCCCACTTGCATCACCTGTATATCAGGCAACGCTGTACATGCACTATGCAACTGAAAAATTATATTTATGAAGCCACACAAGGCCATTCTGCGAGCCTCTGAGCGGCTTTATAAATCTCAAGTAAAGCAAACCAGCACAAATCGCTGTGCTGCCTTACTTTGTGCCAGCGAGCTATTCCATAGACATTGCGTGGGTGTTCTCACCCAACTTGTATGGTTTTTGACCCAATCCCACATTTACCAGAACAGGTAAACCTGGGAATGCACCAAAAAGATGTGCCTTCCCTTGGAGAGGAGTAACGTGGAGAAATATCTTTATTTCTCCTTTTACTTCCTCTTTCTATGTGTGCTCCATAGATGAAGGAATATACCACTCAGAATTGCTTTTGAGCAGGAAGGTGTTTCTTCCTTCACAAATACAATCAGTAATGCAACAAAGGCACCCTTGCACCAAGGGTGCCTGCGTTGGCATCAGGCAGTCAAATGACACCAGCACAAGGTAAAAGGCCAGAATGCGCCATATTCTTATAAATATGGTGCATTCCTTCCCTTTCCCTGTCATCCAATGCAGTGCAGCAAGGTGACTTGCTGCACTACACAGCATGACAATGTCATAAATAAGCCCCACACTATATAAGTGTTAGGCAAAGTATGAGAGACTGCATGCATTTGTGCTTATTGCAGGCAATGTTTGTGGTAATATAAGGGAAATCAAGAAACAAAACCGGCCCACCAGACCATAAAACAGGTCCACAAACAGCAAAAAAAATGTCCTGCACACTGATCTCTCAGACCAGGCCTTTAGGCATTGCCAGACTGCCCTTTTAGACCAGTACAACCCAGGTTGTAAAAAACACCTTTTTGATTCCTTTTGCAAGATAACATAACTTTGGATATAATGTGGTTATGCAGGTTAAAGTAATATTTGTAAATATTTACAGTCCCAACTTTGGAAAACATGATTGAGTTGGGTGCATTCTCTTCTGAGGCAAGGAGTCCATTTCTCACCGGCCCACGGCTAATTAATTTAAAAGAGGGCATCCATATTAACGTCTGGACCAATGTTGATCTGAAACAGAGGCATTCGTGGTAACCTTTGGGCCAATGTTGATCTAAAACAGACACAAACTGTAAACTCTTGAACATGTGTTAAAATAAAAGGAGTGCATCCGCCCGCGGCCGACCATTTAATATATAAAACACAAACACACTATACTAACCTCCATAAAAAACGGTACAGCAACCGAGCAACGGCGACTTATTGTCTGAAAAGTGTTAATTTAGAACCGGGACACCCCTTAGTAATATATTATCCAAGTTCCCCTTAAAGATGGAGATTGTGGTACTCTATGAACTATTTTTCATCTAGCACAGGGCCTTTCTCAGCGCTCACGCTCATCTAAAATCTAGAGCCTCCCCGGTAATGGCGGCACAACGCTGATCCGGCGCGAACCACCTCCGGTTAAGTGGCTGGAATTAAAACAAGCACTTGTCCCTGCAGGGTCTCCGAGGAACAATCTCCCAGTGTTCTGCACAGCTGGCTTCCATTATTGCCTGGTATCTCGCAGCTCTGCTGGACAATCATGTGTGCACGTGCAATGGTGCAAGGGTGAGACCTTGCAATATGGCTCCCATTAGCGTGCTCCTGCCAGGGTTGCGGGGTTAAATGGGGTAGGTGTTGGGAATTTGTGCTTGGGGGGGGGGTGCATTGAGACCAGGCCCTAACCTTGCTTCCTGAACAGCAAGCAGTCCCGCCTCTCAATCCTGCTCAGTAAACGCTTAGGGACATTTGTAGTCAGTGGGCTGAAATTATGCCCCACAATTAAAACAAGTTGCCTTGATAATTAAGCATCCTGAAATTACGTGTTTCTGCACTATGCAGAATTTCAACCATGTGCAGAACGAAAGGGAACTATGACTTGTGATGTTTCCTTGTTCACGCAGAAGCCTTGGTTCATTCATGTCAGCAAAAGCCAAGGAGCCTCCTATGGTTTCTACAGACAGGGATCAAACTTCGGTTTGTGAAAAGCGCTTAATAATTTCACCTGAGGTACACAATAGACCTCTGTCCCCTCCGCTGCCCTCTGCTGGCTTTTGAGAAGGTATGAGAGATGTTGGGCACACAGAAGTCGGATCTGTGGGGAGACTTCTCAATGAAATCTTAAACACAATCAGATGAACCGTCTACTGTAAAAATAAGCGGGCGCGCATCGCGCGGCAGCAGGGGGAGGGGACAGAGGAGGGGGCCTGCGCGATTCCCTTGCGAGAGCGAGCAGCAAGGCGCGATAATTGATAACATATGGGGCCAGCTGCTCGCTTCCGCAAGTGAATCACCAGACATGCACGCATTGCCATTGGAAGCAATGCAACGCGTGCACGTTTTTGCCGGGAAAGCTGTGCCGATTACTAAAGGTCTCTTTCCTATGCAGCGCATGCACGCTGTGTAGGCGAGACCTAAAAAGGGTGATACTTTTTTAGATGTAAGTACTGAGTCAATATTTGGGGATATTTTCCAGGAGATCATGCAAGTGAGGTGTATGAGATATTGTGTTTATGCATCCAAAAGCTGACATAACATTGCTCTGATTGACAGAAGCGTGAAAATGAATTCATTTTGGTCCAAATATTACAGCGTAGATTGCTATTGCTTAGAAAGAATTGAACATGTACCAATTAAATTGCCCTCTCACACATCTCTGTGGATCTAGTAGCAGAGTGATGTAAGTGTAAAGACTACATTTGCCCTCTCAATAATAATGAGGACATTCTAATACCACTACAAAAGACATATACCTGATATGTATCTTTCCATCTAAATGCTAGTTTCAGAGAGGCAGTACCTGTTTTCACCTCATGTCTCCCAGCACCTGCAAAGCTGCACGGTGTCTCCTCCGGTTGCAAACAAAGAGTTCACCTCACACTTCCGCTTATTTCTTACTCTGACTCATGTTTCCATCAGGATATGTCTTAAGATCTTACTGTCAAGCACCAAGCCTACTGTGATCACGGTTCTCCTTTTTTGTCAGTCTCCCACGCTATTACCCATGCTGAAATTAATGGTGATCTAATGTTCTTCTAGTTTCAGCTCCTATCTTCTCAATGGCTGCAAATAAAGGTCACTCCTTTGACGTGCATGTGTCTCATCTATGCAGCCACAAGCCCCAGATGACCTAGATCTTTCACCAAATATTTCTTAAGATCTCTCACTAGCCCAGTAGTCAGTCGCTAGCACAATAGCCTTCACTTCTAGTGTTAGTATACTTTGCACATTTTTTTTGCATAACATTTTGTTGAGAGTGTATTTCATAAGATAGTAATCGTCATAGGTACATCACAGAGCCATTACTCATTCCATTAAGAAGGTGCTGGGACATAACGCATTCTGCTTTGGACAGGTAGTGGTGCTTTTGTTGCCCAGCAGAAAGTGGAAATATGCTTATGGCTTTACATTTGGTTGACAAGAAATACTATTCCATTGGTTTCCTTTTATTGCATTACTTATACCCAATATATTAAGTAAGTAAAAATGAGCATATTGTATGAAGCATCTGAGTTTTTCCAATGAAGGCTCAATATAAACAAATCCGGCAACCTTCTTTCCTGTACACTAGAGATGATGTTGTGAGTTCCGATTCCCCAATGTACTTGTTTCCTAAATGTACATGTTGCAACTTCAATGGAAAACAACAAAAACAACCCTACAAAATGTATTGCCCTACCAAGGCTTCTGACATACTTGAATTGATGTGATAGAAGAGAGAAGCATATTTAAGCTGTTCTAGAATTTGACATTATCCTAGTCAGGAAGGGGTACATGAGTAACATTAGAACCAGGGGCAGCTGGTAACCTCACACTCAAGGAACACTTTGCCAAAAACAAAGACTACCTTGTAGCAGCTCTCTCTCCTAAAGAAAGTGAAATTGTTTCTTCCACAAAGCAACTTCATAACTGATGTCCAAGCCCTAGTATTCTCACATCTAAATGGTGGTAAGACACTGCTTCATGGCCTCTCAGACTCCACCCTGATACCTCTTAAGGACAATATACCTGCTATAGAATGGCTCATCCAGGGCCTGGAGCAATATGACCTCCATTCTAATGGACCTCTATTAGCTCCCCTTGCCGGGTGGTTTCATCTTCAAAACGAGCAGCATCATTTACAGAGCCATCACAACCAGCACCCGCTTATCTTGCAGACAAGCTCACTGCCTCTGGTGTTTCATAGCACACCTGCAGCCTTTGGGTGAGGTTGGTGTCTAGGCTGGATCCAAGAGACTAACCATTCAGAGAAAATTGGTGTTTGAAGCCGTCAGTATTCAGGTCATTCAGCCAGGGTCGTACTGTTTCCTTGTTTGATGTACTTAGCAAATTACAGGAAATCTGCCTTGGTTGGGTTGACCATTAGGTATGCACTGGACTTTCAGATCTGAATGATGTCCAGGAATTAGTGCAGAGGGCCATTAGTAATCCAAAGTTAATCCAAATGTCAAAAAGCAAGGGTTCAAGAAATAATCATGCAAAGAGACGTCCGCTAACCAGAAAAATACAAATACAGAGGTTTCTTCTTGTGCTTTGTATTGAGAAGGAGGGTAGACATGAGGAAACTCTCCAGGGCTTCTTGGATATTTATTGGACATCCTCAGGAATGCATTTGCAAAACCAAGAGGGTCTCTCAGCGAAGTGTACATGGACTATCATCAAAAGAGTGTTAAGTATCAGGGACTGATGCTTGCGTGGGGAACCATAGCTTTGGGAAAACCAGTGTCCCATACAGACATACTCATAAATTTAGAAAGGAGTTGCAGACACCCATCTTTAAGGAACACTAGCATGGGGGGAAACAACAGTTTTGTGAAAGCCACGGTGTTTGGTAGCATGACTTTACAAAGTATACCTTTACTATGCATACCTTTACCACACAGCCTTAATCACACATGCCTTTACCGGGCAGATGCCTTTACCATGCATAGTAAGTATAACTAAGGTAAGTAAAAACCCATATATTATTTTACATTTAATAATACATTTCAATTTTTATACATTTTTGGGAGTGGAAACCTCCAAGCCCGCCTAACCTTTCTTTACCACTACCCATCCCTAAACCATAAAATTACCCTTACCACTCCTAAACCATAAAACTACCCTTACTACCCTCTATCACTACCCACCCCTCAACCCTAAAATTACCCTTACCACACCTAAACCCTAAAATTACTCTTACCACCCTTTACCACTACCCACCTTTATATCCTAAAATTACCCCTACCAACTTTTACCACTACCCATCCCCAATCCCTAAAAATACCCTTACCACCCCATGTCCTAAATTACCCCTTACCAACCTTTACCTTTACCCACCCCTAAACACTAAAATTATCCTTACCACCCTTTACCACTACCTACACCCAAACCCTAAAATTACCCTTTACACCCTTTACAACTACCCACACCTCAAATCAGCTACCTCTCCTATCATTCATTAACTTTTATACTTGTCTTTGACCTTGTACAATCGCTCCACTGCTTGATTAGATTTGCACTATAGAACATACATGCATACATACATATATGCATTGATACGTTCTTAGGAGTTTACTCTGGCTACAGACACATATTTTACCCACCTTCTGGGGTAGAATAGAGGACCACGACTCCTGGGAACATACCCACAAGACCTCAAAATTGGGTCCTGAACATGTGGTTCCCTGCAATAACAGGATTATCTTTGTGACTGGATCTGCCTCTCAGACAGTGATATTGACACCTGAACTTTGCCCATCTGTGTCCCATACATCTGAGAACTGTGCTGCTTACCCAAAGGGCAGCCAGCAAGGCGAGATCGGCCCAACTGTCAAAGACAAAACTCAATGCAAACACCAAATCTACCTTCAAAGAACAGAAACCCAAGGACGTTCTGTGCAGTTATTTTCCTCCGCAGCACAATTTTGAGCTTTCAAGTGTGTTATAATGTACCTAACCACAACCCTATATCACCTCCCAGAATGAACATTTGCTATTCAGCCAAGCTACCATCAAAAAGTCAAATCAGCCAAAGGAGATATAGCCAGTTTTTTGTAGCACAACAGTCCCCATGACATCGTCTCACTGGTGATGAATGACCTACCCACTGTAGACAATTTCAAGAAGTCTCTAATTGCCTTAGAAAACTTGAAGTAAGGCCTGGTAGTCCATAGGAGACCTTCAGAGTCCTCTACGGAAGTCACCCTCTCCACCTTCTTCTTGATCTTCAAGTGGACGTGTGAAGATTTATTGACAAGATGTTGAAAATACCCAAAACTTTCTGATTAACTAGATAACAACAGTTTTTTTTTATGTTTGAAATGCTTTATTGAAGAAAAAGCATAGTGAACAACAAAATACAGGTCATATATAGAACATTGTCGTACAGAATCAAAAAGAGAAAAATAATAGAGGGTCATCATGCGTTAAACATAAGAAACCTGAGGAAAAATTTAAAAAGCATTTTGTAAAATTTTAAAGGCAACCAGGAGAAAAAGGGGGAAAGAGGAGAAAAAGGGAGGAGAAAGGAAGGAAGGGAGAGGAGAAAGAGAAAGGTAAATATGAGGCGTTAGGAGAAGAATAGATGATGAGATCAGAGAGAAAGTAGGTAGAATAGAAAGAGCAAATAAGCCAAGGGTAGGGAATAGTTGAAAGGCAGGAAAGAAAAATGCAAATGTAAAAGATAAGAGGAGTAGAGAAGAAGAAAGGAAGAAGAGGGACAGAGCAAAAGTCACTCATGGGGGTTTGAAATTCTCAGAGGATAAAGGAGAGATAGATTTCGATTTCAGAGCCATGCGGTCAAGATATGCTGTGAGAGGCAACCAGAATAAATCTCTATTGAGGGTAGGAGGGGAAGCAGCAGCGAAACGGACATCAAGCCTGTGATAGTGACAGAGAGAATTCCACCAACATTGTATAGAGAGCTTAGAAAGATCCTTCCAATTAGAAGAAATGTGTTGGAAAGCCAAAGCCAACATAAGATCTAATAGACCAGAGGAGCGAGAGGGAATATCAAGAGTGTCAGAGATACTACCTAAAAAAAGGAGAGGGATAGAGTATGGGATAGAGATAGAAAAGAGACGAGAGATATGAGACCACACCTGATCCCAGAGTGCGAGAACAGAAGGGCACAGAAAAAGTAAATGAAAAAGATCAGCATTAGGGACAGAGCAGGTCCAACAGGTAGAGTCCTTATCAGGAGAAAAACGAGAAATAGAAACGGGAGAGAGATAAAGTCTATGATATAGAAAGAACATAGATTGAGTTAGTGAGGCGGAACGGGAGATTCTTAAGGACCTGGCCCAAACTTTGTCCCAAACAGCTATGGACCAGTCACAGCCCAAATCAAGCTCCCAAGCAAGTTCCAATTTAGATTTCGGGCGGGTCGGATTGGGGGAGGAGAAAAATTTATAAATAAGAGAGGCTTTAGGAAGAGTAGACAGGATCTGAAGAAGCGGGGAATGGGAAACAGAAGAGGATGATAAGGGAAGAGAATAGTAGACATCAAGTATGATGGCCATGAGAACAGTGAATCTGTGGAAAAAAGACTGGGGACAGTGAAACAGAAGTCGGAATCGAGGAAAAGAACATGGGAGGAAACCATCGAAAAGTTGGTTAACCCACATCAGACCCTTTGATCTCCACACAGTCCAACAAATAGGACGATTATGGAGGAGAATAAGTGAATTGTACCAAATAGGGGAGGCCAAAAAGGATTCACGAGAGACCGGATCAGGACGGACCAGAGCATGTAGAAGAGAAGAAGTATACTTAAACAGGGGTAGAGGAGTGGTTAAATTCTTAGCAGTGAAATGTACAATTTCAGATAGGGAGAAAGGGGAGAGGAGTGAGCGTTCAATAGAGAGCCAAAGAGGAGCAAGAGGGGAAGGTGTAAGAACAAGCCAATTAGAAGCCTGACGAAGAGAAAAAGATTTATGATAAAGACGGAAATCCGGAAAGTTGACTCCGCCATTGGACTTCGGTTTACGAAGAGCAGCTAGCGCAACTCTCGATTTTTTATTATTCCAGAGAAACTTAGAGAGACAGGAATCAATGCGTTTGAAATAGATATCAGGGATATGAATGGGGAGCATGGAAAAGATGTATATAAGAATGGGAGATATCATCATTTTGATCGAGTCCAGCCGACCCCACCATGAGAGAAAGAGAGGATTCCAAGAAGAGAACAACTTATCCATACGGGATAGTACAGCAGACATGTTCAACCGAATAGATGAAGAGATGGAGTTAGAGAACCAAATTCCAAGGTACTTAATTTTAGAGGAGTTCCATGCAAAACCAGTGGTCGAAAACTGATGAGGGAGACAAAATTTAGTAAGAGGAAGGATCTCAGTTTTATCAGAGTTAATCTTGTAACCAGAAACTTGGGAAAAGGAGTTAAACTCAAGTAGTAAGGCCGGAATGGATTGGTCAGGATCAGAAATAAACAAAAGAATGTCATCTGCATACGCAGAGAGTTTCAAATGAGTCTTATCATAAGGGAAGCCAGAAATAGAAACGTTGTTTCTAATAGACGTAAGAAATGGTTCTAAAGCTAGGACAAAAAGTAAAGGGGACAAAGGACAGCCCTGACGGACGCCACGTTGCAAGGGAAAATAAGGGGATAGCTGGCCATTAACTAAAACAGACGCTTTAGGGGAGGAATAAAGTAAAGAAACAAGAGAAATAAAATTAGGACCAAAACCGTGCCAACGAAGGGAGGCAAAAAGAAAGGACCAATCTACTCTATCAAAAGCCTTCTCAGCATCAACCGATATGGCAGCTAGAGAAAAGTTGAGAGAAGGTACCTTATTGAGAACATTGAGAAAAAGGCGGGAATTATCTGAGGTGAGTCTGCCCTTTACGAATCCACACTGTTCCTTACCTATAAAGTGTGGGAGGAAAGGATCTAAGCGCCGGGCAAGAAGTTTAGCAAATAATTTATAGTCTACATTGACAAGGGATATTGGGCGATAATTTTTACAAAATTGCGGGTCACGACCCTCTTTGGGTATTAGGCAAATCGTAGCCTCGTGAAAGGTACCAGCAGCTGTGCCGGAGGTAAAGAAGGATTGGAAGAGGGAGAGAAGTTTAGGAAGCAAAAGATCTGAAAAATGTAGATAAAATTCCACAGAGAAACCGTCTGGGCCCGGAGATTTACTCTTGGTTAGAGATGTTAAGGCGCTATCCAGTTCGGTAATAGAAAGATCAAGTTCAAGATCAGGGAAGTTAAGATGAGAAGTGGAGGGGGCAGGAATTTTGTCCAAGTAGGATTGAATAAGAGCAGCCGAAGGGGGGGATTCAGGAGTATACAGAGATTGATAGAACTGTTGAAATTGGGCGAGTATATCCTGCTCCTTATGCAAGAGAAGATTATCAGTGGAATATATTGAATCAATCAGATTACGCTCCTTGCGAGACTTAAGGTAGTTGGCCAAAAGTTTACCTGACTTGTTGCGACCTCCGTAGTAGCGGGCGCTGCTGTGGAGTAGTGATGAGGAAGCGTTGTCAGTGGAGATTTTGTTAAAATCGAGTTTGGCGCGTATAAGGTCTGGTAAAACCACTGTAGTAGAAGAGGTGTAGAATTTATGCTCCAGGGATTTAATATGGGAGAGAAGGTCTTTCTGTTTCTTAAGATAAGACTTCTTTTTCTTTGAGACAAAGTCAATCACAAAACCACGAGCGGTAGCCTTAAAAGAGTCCCAGATAACATGAGGGGGCAAAGAAGGATCAGAATTTGAGTAGGAAAAATTCCGTAGCAAAGGAAAGAAAAGAAGAAGAAAAGAGGGGATCCAGGAGGAGAGAGTTATTGAAGCGCCAGCGGGAGGATTTGGGATGAGGAGGAAGAAGATCAAGAACAGTGACAATGGGAGCATGGTCTGAGATAACTATCGGCTCTATAGATGAGGAAAGAAGATTTTGAGAAAGAGACTGAGAAAGGAAGATGTAGTCAATCCGAGAGAAAGAGGCATGAGGAGGTGAAAAGAAAGAATAGTCCAAAGAGTCAGGGTGGGACAGTCTCCATGAGTCGAGAAGGTGAGATTTGGAGATAGTGTCAAGGAATTGTGTATGTGATTTGTGGGGGGTGAAGCGGGCAGAGGATTTGCGATCAAGAAACGGATCAACAATTTGATTACAGTCCCCCCCCAGAATGAACAGGGAATCACTGTATTGAAAACACTTAGAAGTTATTAGAGGCAAAAAATTACAATCAGGATGAGTGGGGCCATATACATTAAAAACCGTCAGAGATACAGAATTGATTAACAGTTTGACTAAGACCCAACGACCCTCGGTATCATTTTCTTGACAAAGAACTTTACATTTGAGCTTCTTGTGACACAAAATGGCCACACCATTCTTTTTGTTAGATGTAGGAGAAAATAAAACCGTTCCCACCCAGCCTCTTTTTAACTTAAGAGACTCCGCCTCAGAAAGATGAGTTTCTTGTAAAAGAACTAAGTCAGGAGTGTAAGAGGCTAGATAGGAAAGCACTCTCTGCCATTTAATAGGGCTAACAAAACCTTTCACATTCCATGAGATAACTTTGAATAAAATAACAATAAAATGTGCAAGGAACAGAGAAAAGACATAAAACCAAAAACGCCATAAAGGAGAATAACGAGCGAGTGAAAGAAAAGAGCAAGACAAAAGAAAGTCAGAAGATATAGTAAAAGAAGAACAAGGAAGAAGGAAAGAAAGGAAAAGGGAAGAAAAGAGGAGTAGAAGAAGAGACAGTACATATCCAAAACGGATGACTGAGGAAAACATACCTGAAGGGGGAAGGGAGATGACAAGATGACGATGGGGTGTGGGAGGATTCGACAAGAACAGCCCCCCAAGCCAGAGAGCAACATACCGCACCAGGACGGAATATGAGGAAGACGGATCATATGATACGAAGAGGACTACAAGAGGGTTGATCGAACAGAAAATCTAAGGGAGGGAAAAAGAAACATGTTATGTAGAAGTCATGGGGAGGTAAACAGTACAAAAACAAACAATTGTATGCAAAACAGAAAACCCAAACGACAACCATTATATAGTCGCATCAGGCAGAAGAAGAATCAAACCAAGGAGGGAAAAAATTCCAGCAGGAACCTGTAAGGAGAAAAAACCAAACAAATAAATAATCAACCAGTAGGAGGATTGGATGTGTCCATGCCAGCATTAGTCTGAATGTGAATGAAATTCTTAAGTTCAGCCGGGTCTTGGAAAGTCCAGGTGTTGTTTTGATGAGTTACCTTGAAGGTACAAGGGTGGAAAAGGCCATATCTAGCTCCCATAGAGCGCAGAGGAGCACGAAGAGATAAAAATTCTTTTCTTCTGGCAGCAGTGACATTAGAGACATCCTGAGAGAGAAAAACTCTCTGACCCATCCAGGACACTTGGCGCTTCGCTCGAGCTGTGGAGAGGACCAGAAGGAGATCCGTAAATTTGAGAAAGAGGATGATGACCCCTCGCGGTTTGGTTGAGGAGGAGGAGCGTGGGCCAAGTCTATGGGCTCGTTGGATACTGAGAGAGGTAGTAGCAGGAAGGTCCAGCAATTTCAGAAGGAAAGAAGAGAAAAACGTGACAGGATCATCTCCCTCCAAGGATTCCGGCAGGCCGTAAACGCGTAGGTTATTCCTCCTGTTCCTGTTTTCCAAGTCTTCAGTGTGTTGTTGAAGGGCAAGAAGAGATTTTACCAGAGAGGAGATGCGTTGAGAATTTGACTGAATTTCTGGAACCTGCTGCTCCACAGAAGAAACACGAGCCTCCATAGTTGACCATTTGGCCTCAAAAAGCTGCATCTTAGTATTAGTCTCCTCCACGAACGGGCGCAAAGCGCGAATCTCCTCAAGTATCAACTCCATAGATATAGGGGGTGGAGATGACTCGGATGGAGGAGGAGAAGAGTCCTGCTTCAAGCGCTTAGGTAAGGAGGCAGGAGGAGAAGACTTATTGGAGGTAAGTGATGGAGAAGAGCGGGCGGAGGCTGTTGTCGCCATTTGATCCGTGGAGGGAGGATGAGGAGAATGACCTGTTGATGAGGAGGAGGCAGAGGAAGGTGGAGTCTTCGAGGGCACAAAGACAAACTTTGGGTTGCGTAGCTTGCCCATAGAAGCCTAAACGTGCCAGTGGCAGTGACCGGAAGGCAAAGAAGCAAACCAACACAACGACCTGCACTCAAAAGCAGAGAATGTCAATATGTCCAGTCTGAAGAGCCCAGCGGTCAGCAGGAGTAGCAGAGGACACTTGGAAAAATCATGAGCACACTGACAGGGCGCAAAACACAAAGGAGAGGACCTTAGTTGCCTAGAGTAAAGACCAGTGACTGGAGAAAGAGCAGGAAGATCATGACTGTAATCACCTCAGCGACGAGCGGACATCGCGCATAATACAAAATGGCAGTCGCGCTGAGGGACTTACATCGAGAGACATGAATGGGCGAAAAACTGAGACCACGTGGAGCCAAATGACATATCCCCCTGATGCAGCCACCAGAAACAATTCATACAGGATTGGTGATTAAATAACGTTGCCCAATAGTAGATTTAGCGCCATGTGGGATTTGGTTGAAAGGAAACAAATTCTGCGATGTTTCATTAAAGTTGTGTAAATGTCACAGCAAGAGAGTCTCTGGTGCAAAATCTATCTTTATGCGCCCACATTATGTAGATGTCAATTTAATTCACCTCTCAGAAGCGTCGAAGCAGATGTAACAGACTCAGGGAGTAGCAGAGAGCCAAAGTAGAAGCATTCCCCTCAGACGCGGTGGCATCGCAAAATCATCCCAAAATGGCGGACGCGCTGAGGCGATTAGCAAATTCGGCGAAAATGAGGCATTTTTCACAGATGAGCGGACCCCCAGACCTCACCAGGTGCACATCACGCTCCGATGCTGGGAACCGCCAAAAGAAACGGGAATAATGCAGGAATGCCTCCGTACGGGTTGAAAGTCCGTCCCGGCGTTGCGGAGCTCCCAAGTCAGGCGGCCATTCCAGTCGGCGTCCAAGCCACGCCCCGATAACAACAGTTTTATTGGGAGTAAGCGCACAAAAATGTGCTTTCCCTTCATTGGTTCATTGAAAAACTAAGTTCTATGGTTCTGTGCTGGAACCTTATCCAACACCTCCCCCTCCCCCCCAAACCAACCCCCTGACGCGGATAAGTGTTAGAGACATGAAGTAAATAATTTGATGTTTGCACATCAACGGACCTTTATAGAACCAACTGATGCTTTAGGAGTGCAGCGGCTGCGTACTGCATTTTCCCCAGGTGCTTGCTCTAGAAGTGCTAACCCTTGGCTTTCAGCCTCACACATCTTTTTTTTAAAGCTTTGCAAAGTGCAAAGCTCCCAAAAGTTTAAAAAACACATAGATGCAGTGGCACTCATTTGCAGCCCACTCCTTCCCGGCCTGAAATGTTTTCTAGCTATTATGGCCCAGACCTAAATTCTTCCACACCACGGCTAATAATTCTGTACAAACAGACCCACCGACACAGACCCTAAATGTCCCATCTGCCTGTACCCTACTTTGAACCATCCCCTGCTCCACCCCTTGCTATCACCCTCCCTGGCATCTCCTAAGGATGATTGCCGGAGGGTGTAGCTTTCTTGAAAGAATGTATTTTGTGCTCCAGGATTCGCTGCCTATGTGACATCCCAGAACAGGGAATGGTCTTGGTGAGGCAGGCCAGTAGTTACTTACTTGTCATTGACATCATAAGGCCAAAATGACTGATTTTGCCTGACTAAGTGGGTTTAAGAAGGAGTTTGCCCACCCCTTGCTTGATCAGGCTTGAAGAGAGCCCTGAGAGTGTGCAATCAGTTGTATTATACTAGACCTGTTCTAGCCTTCAAAACACCTTACTTAAGCAGGCTTTGCCAGCTCAGTCAAGGATTCCCGAAGTCAAGAAGCTTGGGTAGACATCAGAGTGGACAGCTCTGGCAGACTCCGCCCGGTGAAGAGGCTTTGGTAGGCATCGGCTTTGAAGGTTCAGTCTGGCCCCCCTTGGGTCAAGAGGCTTCGGCAGGCATCAACAGTACCTGTCTCCTGCTAAGAACGCAAAATGCCGATCAGGAGGGGGGACACCTGAAGCCTCACTCTTGATACTACTAGGGGGTCTTACTAGCGTCTATGACCTGGAGGCAGTGCTTAATTTGTAAAATAGTAAGTGCCAGGGTCCAGACCAGGAGGCCACTGCAGCTTGTCCCTCCTAGTGCTGCCAATGCCGGAACCAAAACAACTACTAACCATCTCCCTAGTCTGTAAGTGCGACAGTTCAGATTATTCCAGGTAACCAAAGCTAAAGAAATGGCTGGGGAAGCAGGTATTAGTTATGAAAGTTTATTGTATTCATACACAATAGTTGTTGTTGTTATCTCTAAATAAGAAGAGCAAGGCCACCATGTGGCCGACTGTCATTAGTGCGTGTTGACAATTAAATGCTGGTGCAGAGCACCAGAATCCAACCGCTCAAATTAAGCACTGCCTGGGGGGAAACCTGCTACTTGGTGGTTCATTCTCTTCACTACCGCTGCTTAATATTCCCATTGTCACTCCGTAAACATACAAGAGCATTCCACATATTTCCGGAAGTTACACATATCCATCTGCAGCAGTTTAAGAAAGGAATATTTAAAATATCTTTCTCTTCTTCTGCTATGCACTACTAAAAAGTGAAAAGCAGAAAGTAGATATACATGGCAACATATTTTTTTCTATGCTATAGGTAATTACAGGAAAGACCCAGCATTTTATTAACGTAGCATACATTAAAGTGAATTTAATACCTATTTGCAAAACCTTTGAATTGTTTTTTGGTGTATTTTATTTTGTGCTTTAATTTACAGATTTTGGTTTGAATTTTTTGATCAGCATTGAACATGAAAGAGCAAGACACCAAGGATTTAGGGGCATATGTATCAAATTCTCTATTTGCGATTCTCAAATAGCGATTTTTTGAGAATCGCTATTTGGGAATCGCAAACGAGATGTAAGTAAAAATTTGCAAATTGTTAGCGATTCCTTGGCATTCCTTAATTGCGATTAGCAAATTGCGAATCGCAATTAAGGAATACCTTCCCATTCATTCCTATGGGCCAGGAGGCCCATAGGAATGTATGGGAAGACATTCTCAATTAGCGATTCGCAATTAGAGAATCGCAAATTGAGAATAATTTCAAGGGTGCAAGGGTGTCATAAGGACACCCTAATGCACCCCTGAAATGAGCATGTGTGCGCATGTGGCGCACATGTGCGCCACATGGCACTTTGAAAAATGCCAAAAAGTGCATCTTTCAAAGAAATCGCAAATTACCACCAACTTGAAGTTGGTGGTAATTTGCGATTTCTTAAGGAGAAATCGCATAACTTGGGTGCTTGTTACATCGCATTTAAGGAATCGCAATTTGCAATTCCTTAAATGCAATCGCAAAATAGAGAATCGCAAATTTGCAATTCTCTAATTTGCGATGCCCTTTTGGGATGATACATCCCAAAAGGCCTTTTCCCGTTCGCAAACGGGACGATTCTGAGAATCGGCCCATTTGCGAACGGGAAAAGGGCTTGATACATATGCCCCTTAGTCAGTTTTGGGGAAGGGTGATGGTGTGACCAAATATTATAAGAAATAAAATATCCTTTACTGCACGTTGAAGAATGGTCCAAGTCACCTGGAGTTCCATGAGGTTCTAAGGGTGTTTGGCCTTTGGTGTCATTTCTCTGTATTGTCACAGAACTTCTTGTAATATCCTTATAAGTTATGGCGGGGTGGGTACTTCCTCCCATATAGTCAGCACTAACCAGTACCTCCTTGTCCCTGGGGATGCAGTGCTGGCGTTGAGAAACTTATTACATACCATTTTAATCTCTCGTTGTTCAGCCTGTTGAGTAAAGTTTACCTGATACTAAAGTATGCAAATGGTTCTGAAATGAAATGCTGGGACTTGAGCCTTGTGTCTCCATTGGCATGGAGTTATGTGGTAACCATATCATTGTACACTCTGCACAGGTCTTAGTAGGACATACATTGTGTTGGAGTGATAGAATACATAGCACTGGAATAGACCCCTGAGATGATGGCCAGACCCCCGCCGTGATACGCATCCCAATCTGCACCACTCTACTCCTCCACGTCTTCACTGTGTTTGAAGTCCTCCAGTCATGAGCTTCCCCAGGCTGCACCGAGAGGGCTGTTCCTGGAGGAGGAGAGTTGCAGCTCATTTCTAAGCAGAACTTCTTTGAAGTTAGGCTCCATTGTGGGCTGTGGTGCTCTTTGTAGACCATGTACACAAAGTAGAACAAAGCGTGAGATACACAGGGAGGGGAATACCTAGACGAGGAAAGGACTGCGGGTCGTGGGCTGGCCGCATCAAACGCAAAAGGATAAAGCAGAAAAGAATGAAAAAGATTCTAAATTGAAAGCGCAGAGAAAGGAAGTCCGGTATCACTTACACAGAACAAAGAATTCGCACACCTCAGAAGAACAAAATGCCCGCATGCGGTGCCGAACGTCACTGTCTTAGTGTCTGGTTGAGAAAGACATGGTATCCTCAAAGGCCTTATGCAGCAGTGAGAAAGGGAAATGACTGTATTCATGATACAGAAGCACATGGCTTGTTAATCCACATGGAAAGCTGTAACCTCACTGGGAATTCGGAATGACAAAGAAAGTGGAAAAAAGAAACGTCATAGAGGCGGTATCATGCTTCAGGTTAACATATGCGCCTCTGTGGTCCAAGGAAAGCAGGAAGGGATGGAATGTCAGCCAGGGTCCCTGCATGCATAGCTCTCGGTCACTTCCTTGAAAGGAGGCTGGTTCTGTTTTTTAAAAATATCCAGGCTTCAAGGGTCTTGTTCAACAGCATGTTAGTTGTACGCTACTGAAAGGAACTAGCTCGGACTGACAACATAGTGCAAAGGGCGCAAGGGCTGTGGCAGGTATGCATGTGTGTTGTTATTGCAGCCCCAATGTTAAAAAGGGCTTTAAGATTTGAGGATTTCCAATGTGGAAACTTTTTAGGGAAACCAGAGATATTGGCAAAAAGCCTCTAAATGGCACCATTAGCTCACACGCCTGTTACCGTTGGGTTAGGCACAATACAATTGGAGATGTCATAGCACCTCTGTATTACCTCAACCGCACTATGATCTTGGTCCATTAGAGAGTCTATTGCTGCCACTATCGTTGTGCCATCACTAGTATGGGACAAAGCCCTTTTAGCGGTTTACAGCTATGACCTCTGATGACTAGTCTTCACCGAACTTAACACAAAAATCCAATATGATGTAATTTTAGGGTTGTGTAGGCGCATTTTACAAATCAGTGCTATATGGCAGAAGCCTTCAACAGTGTTAAGGGGCGTATTACATGCAGATCTATTATTTAAGCGATTTTTTAAAACTCCAAGGCAGGATTTTTTTTTTAAATAAACAAAAACAATGCCCTCCTGCCATGAGAGTTTCATCCTGTGGCGAGGGGTGCATTGAGGACTTTTTGAGTGCCCCTTACCGCCAGGCTTTTCCTAGAGGTAATGGGCTCTGAAAAACAGCTATACGTCTGCCCATCTAAATTAGGTGGGTGGACATATAGCCAGGGCCACTGGAATTATGTGGCAGAAAAGTGCCACATTATGTGGCATGGAGATCTGTTGGCCCCATAGATCCTCAGTGGCATAAGATATACAAGGTATTTGAGGCTTAATTATTAAAAAACTACTGAACGGTTTTACAAAAAATCACAAAACACACGCTTTCTGGACCAAGATCTAGCTTTCTGCCACATTTAGTGTAAATTTGTTCAGCTGTTTGGGCTGTACTGTTTTTACATTTCCTAAGGAAAAATGAGGCAGGTAAACACGTTGTGGAATCCCACCTTTTTCTCAGGCCCTGCTTGACAGACCACCCCAAAACTTTCCAGTTTGGAGCTGAGGTGGGAATTCACAGGAAGATTCATCAAACGGCACCAAAGCTCTTAGGAAAAGTAAAAAAATGCTTTTCCTATGGAAAGACGATCCTAACTACTATAACTACTATAACCAGCCAGTGGTGATTTCCACTGGGTGATATATATATATTTCCTGAGCTTTGGGGGTTGATGCGGTCTGGGGACCCATGGGGGCATCTGATTTCTAGTATCACACAGAAAATTGGACTCATCAACATCGTGGTACCCTGAAATCCGCACATGCATTAGTCACCCCCGCATTACCTTCCTGGATAAAATAAAGCATTCTGGGATTTGCTGTTCGCTCACATTACGTGATCTGCAGTTGGTGAACGCAGATACAGACTTCGGGGCGTAGCGGACCGCAACCTATCAGCTTGTGGCAGGACATTTAAAACCACGTTGGCGTTCATACCTGCTGTTAGAACCGGCGGTCCCTAGTTGGCAGAGGTATACACTTCTGACAAATAGCGACCCACCTCCTCTAGTCAGGGCAAGGGGATTACACACTCAGATAACCTCTGCTCACCCCCTTGGTAGCTTGGCAGAGCAGACAGGCTTACCTCAGAGGCAGTGTATTAAGCATTTATGACCACATACAGTAATAAAGTGAATACACTACAAACGGACACAACACAGGAGTTATTATAAAAATAAGTATTTTTATATAAGGCTTAGCACAAGACCAAATAACGATAAAAATATACCACAATCTTAATAAATACTCTTTGGAAGGAAAAATAATAGTTCAGGTAAAGTTTCTTCTTAGGAAATAGCTCTTTAGCAATAAAAGTAAGTATTCTTCTTAAAACACAGTTCTTGGCAACAATGTGACCCCCACAGGAGTCACACGACGTCGAGGTTACGATATTCCCAAGGTTCGGTGTCGACCGCGAGGAGCGCTACGTCGAGCCTGGAGTCGCAACAGACCCCACAAACACAATGATCCTTGGCGTCGAGAGGTCGGCATCGATCGTGCCTCGGAGTCGGGGCGATCCGCAGTGACGTCGAGAGGTGTCGGGCCGGAGCAGTGCTCACGGCGTCGGGAAGGGCGCCGCGTCGATGCGATCAGCAGCGGCGTCGAGACAGGGTCACATGGAGCTGGAGCCGAACTCACTACTCACTGGCATCGCTACTGGCGTCAATCGGGCCCGGCGGCCGGCGTCGAAGGCTCGGAACACTGGAGCCGTACTCACGATGTCGAGCTGGATTCGGCGGCGTCCGGCGACGTCGAGATTGCAGATTTCCCCTGTGCACTGGAAACACCACAGCAATAAGCAATTCAGCAGAGGGTGAAGTCCTTTAGCCCTGTGACTTCAACAGGAGGCTGGCACTCTTCCAGCCCTTGGAGATTTTCTTGCAAGCTTGAGAGTACACACTAAGTTCCTCTCTTCTTGTCCCTTGGCAAAAATAAAGAAGCAGCTTCAGTTTCCCCCCAGCAAACAGCACATTGGCAAAAGGGGGAGGCAAGTCCTTGAATCAGCAGGCTTCTTGTCCTTGGTAGAGGTTTTTTGTCAGAAGTGATCTAAATTCTTTGGTTCAGGGGTCCTTCTTTTATACCCCTTTTCTGCTTTGTTCCCTTTGTCCAAGCAGGGAAATTCCCCCATCCCAGGTTTGTTGTGGGTGTTGCCAGGCCGAGGCACCTGGCCTATTCACTGAGCAGGGCAGGGTCATCAGCCACCCAGAATGAGGCGGAGCCAGTATTGTCACCGGCAGGGGCAGGGCCATCAGTAGCCCGGCAGGAGGTGGAGCCAGCATTGTGTCAGGCAGGGCAGGCTACCAGGGACTACTCTTCCCCCACTCTAAAGGTAAATGCCTCATTCACCCCACACTGACTCATTCAGACTTCTGGAGCCACCCAGCCCCTGACACACACACCAAACCAGCTGAGACCAGTGGATAGTCGGACAAGAAAATAGCCACTTTCTAAAAGGGCTATTTTCAAACACAGAATTTAAAAAACATCCATCCTAAAGGATGTGTTATTACATTCTGAGTTCAGGGATACTAAACTCGAACCGCTACCATGCTCCCTGAGTCAGATAAGATTATAATGGAGTTAATAATCTGTCTACCCATTCTGGCCTATGGGAGGCAGGTAGCCCTTCAATAGTGAAAAACGAAAATGGCTGTAATTCACTATTAGGTCATGCCACACACATCAGGGCATGACCTACCTTTTACCAACAATGCACCCGGCCCTAGGGCCTACCATAGAGGTGTCTGAAATGTGGCAAAGTGAAGGTTTTAGAGACTGGCAAGTAGGTTTCCTTGCGAAGTCGACATGGCAGTCAGGGACTGCACACAGGCTCTGAGAATGGCAAGCCTGGGACACATTTTACATGCTGCTTCTGTGGGTGGCACAACCGGTGCTGCAAGCCCACCAGCAGCAGTTAACTTACATGCCCTTGGCACACGCAGTGCACTAGACTAGGGTCTGAACAGTAAGTCAACCAAGCCAATCATGGTAACACCAATCAATGTATCAATTTAACATAGGGAGCACTTGCACTGTGGCACTGATCAGCGGTGGCACAGTACCCAAAGCAATATTCCAGCAAAACATCGTAAACAGAGGAGGCCAACAGAAATAAATGGAGGAGAGACTCATGCCAATGATGCCAGGTCTAACACGTGTCCCCTCCAGCTGAAATGAGGGGAGAACTACCCTTCACCTAGGGAGTCCTCATCACTAAGGCGGAAAAATCTGGACAGACCATCAGCGTTGGCGTGATCTGTACCAGGGCGGTGTTCCACCGTAAAGTCCATCCCCTGTAGGGAAATGGACCACCTCAACAGCTTCGGGTTTTCACCCCTCATCTGCATTAGCCATCTGAGGGGCCTGTGGTCTGTCTGAACCCGGAAGTGAGTCCCAAACAGGTAGGGTCTTAGCTTCTTCAGCACCCAGACCACAGCAAATGCCTCACGCTCTATTGCACTCCACCTCTGTTCCCTGGGAAGTAACCTCCGGCTTATGAAGGCTACAGGTAAGTCTCGGCCCTCCTCATTCATCTGTACTAGAACAGCCCCCACACCATGCTCTGAAGCGTCCGTCTGGACAATGAACTCTTTGGAAAAGTTGGGCGCCTGGAGGACCGGTGCTGTACACATTGCAGTTTTCAGGGTGTCAAAGGCCTTCTGACAGGCGTCAGTCCAGATCACAAGTCTTGGCTGCTTCCTGGAAGTCAGCGAGGTCAAGGGGTGCACAATGTTGCCATACCCCTTGACAAACCTCCTGTAGTAACCCGTGAGGCCCAAGAAGGCTCTCACCTGAGTCTGGGTTTTGGGCGGTTCCCAAGCCAGGATGGTATCTATTTTGGGTTGCAGGGGGGCCACCTTGCCGCTCCCTACTTGGTGCCCCAAGTACACCACTGAACCCTGCCCAATCTGGCACTTACTGGCCTTGATTGTGAGGCCTGCTCTGCGCAGGGCCAACAACACTTCCTGGAGGTGGCGCAAGTGTTCCTCCCAGCTGGCGCTGAACACTGCTATGTCCTCCAGGTAGGCGGCGCTGAAATCCTCCAGTCCAGCCTATACCTGGTTGACCAACCTCTGGAAGGTGGCAGGGGCATTCTTCATCCCAAAGGGCACAACCCGGAACTGTTAGTGCCCATCTGGTGTGGAGAATGCAGACCTCTCTTTTGCCCCATCAGTCAAGGCGATCTGCCAGTACCCAGACGTTAGATCAAACGTACTAAGGCACGGGGGAAGCCCCCAACCGATCTATGAGCTCATCAGCTCTGGGGATGGGGTGCGCGTCAGTCTTGGTGACCGAATTGAGTCCTCGGTAATCCACACAGAACCGAAGTTCTGGTGAGGCACCAGGCGCTGCAGCCTTTGGGACCAAGACCACTGGGCTGGCCCAAGGACTGCTAGAGGACTCAACCACCCCTAAGGCAAACATCTTGGAGACCTCCTCCTTGATGTATGCTCTGACCTTGTCAGTCACCCTGTAGGCCTTGTGCCTCACAGCAGTGCTGTCCCCGGTGTCCACATCGTGGACACACCACTGAGTGACACCAGGGATTAAGGAGAACAGATCAGGGAAT
The DNA here is from genome assembly GCF_964204655.1 of Triturus cristatus. NCBI lineage: Eukaryota > Metazoa > Chordata > Amphibia > Caudata > Salamandridae > Triturus > Triturus cristatus. The sequence goes on from NC_140590.1 coordinate 851,206,453, forward strand.
TGTCCCAACAGATGGCGACAATCTTGCTGCTGCTCAGGGTTCAGTGTGTCAGAGAGGACAACACCATCCACTGACCCATCTTGCTCTTTTGCACACAGGAGGTCAGGAAGAGACTCACTCTCCTCCTCCATTCCAGCATCTGTGACTAGGAGCATGCCCACTTCGGACCTTTCTAAGTGGGGCCTTAACCGGTTGACATGCAGGACTCTCAAGGGGTTCCTGGGAGACTTCAAGTCCACCAAGTAGGTGACATCGCTCTTTTTCTCCACAACCTCAAATGGTCCAGTCCACCTGTCCTTGAGCGCACAAGGTTCTACAGGGGCCATGACCCAAACTTTCTGACCAGGTTTAAGCTCAACCAGAGTGGCATTCTGGTCGTACCACCGCTTCATCTCTTCCTGGCTGGCCTCCAGATTTGCCTGAGCAAGATCTCTGAAGCGCCGAGTCTGGTTCCTAAAGGCCAGCATGTAACTGTATACATCCTGGGGAGGTTTCCTGGGAGATTGCTCCCAGCCTTCTTTGACCAGACTCAAAGGCCCTCTAACCGGGTGTCCATACAAGAGCTCAAAGGGGCTGAATCCTAGATACTTTTGTGGCACCTCACGGTAAGCAAACAGCAGGCATGGTAAGAGGACGTCCTATTTACGCCTCATTGGTTCTTCAAGACCCATAATCATGCCTTTTAGGGTCCGGTTGAATCTTTCAACCAGCCCATTACCTTGAGGGTGGTAAGGAGTGGTAAACTTGTAGGTTACCCCACACTCCTTCCACAGAGACTTCAAATAGTTGGAAATGAAGTTGGTGCCCCGGTCTGACACCCCTTCTCTGGGGAACCCCATGCGGGAGAAAACACCCATCAGTGCCCGTTCTACCACGGGGGACGTCACTGTGCGGAGAGGTATGGCTTCCGGGTACCGGGTGGCATGGTCCACCAAGACCAGGATAAACCTGTTGGCCATGGCTGTCTTGGGATCCAGTAGCCCCACAATGTCAATCCCCACTCGCTCAAAGGGGGTACTGACGACAGGAAAAGGTTGGAGGGGAGCCTTCTGCTTCCGCCCACTTTTCCCACTTGCCTGGCAAGTTTGGCAGGTCCTACAATGGATGTCTGAATCCCTTCTCATCTGGGGCCAATAAAAATGGGTGACAAGCCTGTCATAGGTCTTGTCCTGCTCCAGATGTCCAGCTAATGGAACATCATGAGCCAACCCCAGTAGGAAGGCTCTGAAGCGCTGTGGTACCACCAGCACACGGGCTGACCCAGGCTCAGCAGCCTTAGGCTCACTATACAGGAGGTCGTTCTCCCAGTAAATCCAATGTGACCCTGACTGATCACCTGTTGTTTGGGCTGAGGCCTGCTGCCTCATACCCACAAGAGAAGGGCACACTTTCTGTTCAGCACAAAATTCCTCCCTGGAGGGACCACCATCCTGCTGTCAATGGGTCAGCTCGGGCAGGTCTCCCAGTTCAGCAACTTGTTCCCCTGTAGGTTCCAGGGCATCCCCCTCAAGGTCTGCCTCCTCCTGGACCGTGGGAACGATGGGTGACGGTTTACCGTGCCCTTTGCCTCTTCTCTTCACGGTTGGGCCCTGGGCCATATTTTCAGGCTCCAGGGCCCCATCAACACCCTTACTAGCTGACATGGACCGAGTGGTCACACACGCCCACTCCGGCAGACCCAACATTTCCAGATGCGCTTTTCGCTCCACCTTAGTCCAAGGGGAGCGTCCAAATCATTGCCCAGGAGACAATCAACAGGCATGGCGGGCCTCACAGCAACCTGAAGAGTACCTGAGACCCCCACCCACTCAAAAGGAATTTGAGCTACCTCATACTTACTCTGTGAGTTGTCAGCAGGTACAACGGGGTAGAATGCACAAGGGACCACCTGCTCTCTGGACACCAAGTGACACTTGACAGCTGTCACACTTGCTCCGGTGTCTCTGAGAGCTTCCACCCTATGGCCATTAATGGTCACCCACTGCCTATATTTCTTAGTGATATTAGGCAGAGGGGTTGGAGGGACCGTTTCCACGTCTCCTAAAGAGACCAGGGACTTTTCTGCGGGACCCCACCCACCGGGGCACCCATCCCATTCCCTCCCAGGGCTACATTCGTCACCTGACGGGGGGTCCACGTGGTGGTGCATTCGAATCCCTCATGAGACACTGGGGATCATAATAACAGTGTCCCACCTGCTTACAAACGTAGCAGGTCATGGGGCCCCTGGGAACAGGTTTACCTGTCGGGACCTCTGGCTTCTTTACAGGGGGAGGCTGGGAACCCTTCCCTTGGTTCCCTTGGGGATTACTTTGGGGCCCTTTCTGAAACTCCCTCTGTTTACCCCTGTCCCCCCCACTCTTCTGCTGGGGACCCTGCCCACCTTTGGCTGAGTCTCCCACTGGACCCTTGTGGACCCTGGTACTGACCCAGCGGTCCACCTCCTCAGCAAGTTTTCTAGGGTTAGATCTCTTGCTATCAATAAGGTGCTGGTGTAGCTCTGGAAAACAGTTATTAGACAAGTGCTCCCATGCAAACAAATCATAAAGAGCATCATAACTATCCACTTTGCTACCCTTTACCCAACCATCCATGGCTCTGCAAAAAAAGGAAGAAATATGGGAGCAGCGCACTCCTTTTAATCAATTTTACAAATCAATTGTTGTTTTTTGATATAGGTGCTACAGTGTTATGCTCGCTGTCTATCGAGCATTGAAATGAAGAAGCAAAAACACAACCAACTGATGGTTGACACTGAGCACTGTGCTTGGGGTGCCTCAGACCCTAAACAAATAATCACCTTATCATGGAAAATCAAACTCAACGGTCCAACTCAAATTAGCATATATTGTATATTAGTTCATATACAAAATGAAAGTATACAAAGGTGGTTAAATCAATGTTCAAACATTACAATGAATATTTACAATCATCAACTGGATGCATTACTAACAAATACCGATACCGAAGGGAGGAGCACACGGTAACGCTGCTCACTCGTCGTTAAGTATACCTCGGAAGGGACGGGCTAAGGCGTACTACCGGAATAGAAATAGAATGAGGACTGAAACCATGGTGGCCATATTGAAAGCCTTTTCTCCAGGGGTATGTAGAATAATGTACCCACGTGGGTTAAACACGATTGGTAGCCACAGGATTTGTGAAGTTTAATATTGGAGCATCATATTATGTGATTCTAAGTTTTTTTCAAATATGCAGTCCGTGTTTACTATGTTCTTTTGTCCACAGATTTCCCCTGACGAAGGGACATCTAAGTCCCGAAATGCATTGGGCTCACCTTTAAGCCATCTAGTGAACAATCAAATGTATTATGCAACATAGATTTTACTTTGTTAGTAATGCATCCAGTTGATGATTGTAAATATTCATTGTAATGTTTGAACATTGATTTAACCACCTTTGTATACTTTCATTTTGTATATGAACTAATATACAATATATGCTAATTTGAGTTGGACCGTTGAGTTTGATTTTCCATGATAAGGTGATTATTTGTTTAGGGTCTGAGGCACCCCAAGCACAGTGCTCAGTGTCAACCATCAGTTGGTTGTGTTTTTGCTTCTGCAAAAAAAGGACAAATATTCAACCCAAGTAGTACCAGGCAACTTCTTACATTCTCTAAAGGCTTGTCGGTACTTTTCTGGAGTTAAGCCATACCTTAACATTAACGCATCTTTCACATGAGTATACGACATCCTATCCTCAGCGGGCATGTCCAACAAGGTATCTCTCCCTTCATTGACAAAGCGACCCCACAACCCCGCTCCCCAATCTTTCTCAGGGACCCGGTGGGCCAACAATGCTAACTCATATGCTTTGAACCATTGACCAATATCCTCATTTCTATTGTAATCTTTTATCACATCTTTGGGAAAATAAAACCTACTTTCTGCAGGCACAGATGGAGTGCTGCCACCAGAGGGATTCAACTCTAAACTCTTAGGGGCCGATTCACAGAACTAACTTAAGACAAAATCCTAAACTTACTACTTTTGGTATTCACAGAAGGCATTTATTAGTAGTAAAGTTAGGATTTTGTCTTAAGTTTGACTTAAGACAAACTTAAGACAAACTTAAGACAGACTTAAGACAGACTTAAGACAGACTTAAGACGAACTTAAGACAGACTTAAGGCAAACTTAAGACAAAATCCTAACTTAAGTCTGTCTTAAGTCTGTCTTAAGTCTGTCTTAAGTTTGTCTTAAGTTTGTCTTAAGTCTGTCTTAAGTCTGTCTTAAGTCTGTCTGAAGTTTCTCTTAAGTCAAACTTAAGACAAAATCCTAACTTTACTACTACTAAATGCTTTCTGTGAATACCAAAAGTAGTAAGTTTAGGATTTTGTCTTAAGTTAGTTCTGTGAATCGGGCCCATAGGGGCCGATTCACAGAACTAACTTAAGACAAAATCCTAAACTTCCTACTTTAGGTATTCACAGAAGTTAAGATTTTGTCTTAAGTTTGTCTTAAGACAAACTTAAGACAGACTTAAGACAGACTTAAGACAAACTTAAGACAAACTTAAGACAGACTTAAGACAGACTTAAGACAGACTTAAGACAAACTAAAGACAAAATCCTAACTTCTGTGAATACCAAAAGTAGTAACTTTAGGGTTTTGTCTTAAGTTAGTTCTGTGAATCGTGCCCTTAGTTTTAAGCTCCATCTCCCTCAACATTTTCTCATATTCAAACGCTAATTTCTCTCTTTCAAAATCTATTCTTTTGCTCTCCATTTCAGCTTCTCTCCTGCTTCTTGCATTCTCTAGCTCCAACTGCCCTCCTAATTTAAGTTTTGCCATCTCTAATTTGTACCCCCTCTCCTTCTCCCTGTCTTCCAACTCTTCAGGAAAAAGGCCCTTAGAGGAAACACTGCTGCCGGGAGATACCCCTGGCCCATTCATGGGCTCTTCCACTTCCTCTTCCGACACCACCAACGGATCAGATTTCTGGCCTCTAACCAGGCCTTCAGCGCTTTAAGGAAGTCCTCTTTCACTCTGAGACCTGTGGTAGGAACTTTAAACTGCTTGCAAAATTGCTCTAGCTCCTTTTTCTTGAAGGTATTTATCAATTCTTTATCAAATTCCTCCACAACAATAACAGCAGGGGTAGCAGCTCCGGCATCATCCATGGTCAAACAAACATAGAAGATCCTACCAAAGCAGATTGTGGCTGCGCCATGGTCTGCTTTCACTATGTAGCGTACACTAATCACTGCACATGAGTCATAAATGCAAAGTTCAAATCCTCACCGCTGACCACCAATGTTAGAACCGGCGGTCTCTAGTTGGCAGAGGTATACACTTCTGACAAATAGGGACCCACCTCCTCTAGTCAGGGCAAGGGGATTACACACTCAGATAACCCCTGTTCACCCCTTTGGTAGCTTGGCAGAGCAGACAGACTTATCTCAGAGGCAGTGTGTTAAGCATTTATGACCACATACAGTAATAAAGTGAATACACTACAAACGGACACAACACATGAGTTATTATAAAAATAAGTATTTTTATATAAGGTTTAGCACAAGACCAAATAACGATAAAAATATACCACAATCTTAATAAATACTCTTTGGAAGGAAAAATAATAGTTCAGGTAAGTTTCTTCTTAGGAAATAGCTCTTTAGCAACAAAAGTAAATATTCTTCTTAAAACACAGTTCTTGGCAACAATGTGACCCCACAGGAGTCACACGACGTCGAGGTTACGATATTCCCAAGGTTCGGCATCGACCGCGAGGAGCACTACGTCGAGCCTGGAGTCGCAACAGACCTCACAAACACAGTACCTTTAGAATGAAGCAACACGATGATCCACGGCGTCGAGAGGTCGGCGTCGAGAGGTCGGCGTCGATCGTGCCTCGGAGTCGGGGCGATCCACAGCGGCGTCGAGAGGTGTCGGGCCGGAGCAGCGCTCACGGCGTCGGGAAGGGCGCCGCGTCGATGCGATCAGCAGCGGCGTCGAGACGGGGTCACTTGGAGCTGGAGCCAAACTCACTACTCTCTGGCGTCGCTACTAGCGTCGATCGGGCCCGGCGGCCGGCGTCGAAGGCTCTGAACACTGGAGCCGTGGATTCGGCGGCATCCGGCGACGTCGAGATTGCAGATTTCCCCTGTGCACTGGAAACACCACGTTCCAGCAACAAGCAATTCAGAAGAGGGTGAAGTCCTTTAGCCCTGTGACTTCAACAGGAGGCTGGCACTCTTCCAGCCCTTGGAGATTTTCTTGCAAGCTTGAGAGTACACACTAAGATCCTTTCTCCTTGTCCCTTGGCAAAAATAAAGAAGCAGCTTCAGGTTCCCCTCAGCAAACAGCACACTGGCAGAAGGGGGAGGCAAGTCCTTGGATCAGCAGGCTTCTTGTCCTTGGTAGAGGTTTCCTTGTCAGAAGTGATCTAAATTCTTTGGTTCAGGGGTCCTTCTTTTATACCCCTTTTCTGCTTTGTTCCCTTTGTCCAAGCAGGGAAATTCCCCCATCCCAGGTTTGTTGTGGGTGTTGCCAGGCCGAGGCACCTGGCCTATTCACTGAGCAGGGCAGGGTCATCAGCCGCCCAGCATGAGGCGGAGCCAGTATTGTCACCGGCAGGGGCAGGGCCATCAGTCGCCTGGCAGGAGGTGGAGCCAGCATTGTGTCAGGCAGGGCAGGCTACCAGGGACTACACTTCCCCCACTCTAAAGGTAAATGCCTCATTCACCCCACACTGACTCATTCAGACCTCTGGAGCCACCCAGCGTCTGACACACACACCAAACCAGCAGAGACCGGTGGATAGTCGGACAAGAAAATAGCCACTTTCTAAAAGGGCTATTTTCAAACACAGAATTTAAAAACCATCCATCCTAAAGGATGTGTTATTAAATTCTGAGTTTAGGGATACTAAACTCGAACCGCTACCATGCTCCCTGAGTCAGATAAGATTATAATGGAGTTAATAATCAGTCTGCCCATTCTGGCCTATGGGAAGCAGGTAGCCCTTCAATAGTGAAAATTGAAAATGGCTGTAATTCACTATCAGGTCATGCCACACACATCAGGGCTTGACCTACCTTTTACCAACAATGCACCCGGCCCTAGGGCCTACCATAGAGGTGTCTGAAATGTGGCAAAGTGAAGGTTTTAGAGACTGGCAAGTAGGTTTCCTTGCCAAGTTGACATGGCAGTCAGGGACTGCACACAGGCTCTGCGATGGCAAGCCTGGGACACATTTTACAAGCTGCTTCTGTGGGTGGCACAACCAGTGCTGCAAGCCCACCAGCAGTAGTTAACTTACATGCCCTTGGCACACGCAGTGCACTAGACTAGGGTCTGAACAGTAAGTCAACCAAGCCAATCATGGTAACACCAATCAATGTATCAATTTAACATAGGGAGCACTTGCACTGTGGCACTGATCAGCAGCGGCACAGTGCCCAAAGCAATATTCCAGCAAAACATCGTAAACAGAGGAGGCCAACAGAAAAAAATGGAGGAGAGACTCATGCCAATGATGCCAGGTCTAACACCTGCTAAAGACTCTGGGCGCTGAGGAAGGCTAAACGAAGCCGAAATGCATTCACCATGAAATACAATTGAAGAAAGACGCCTCCATGGTTCTTTTTCCCTATTTTGGCCTCTACTCTTTCTTTGGAGAAGTTGTTTTTCATATGTATATAAATATATATATTACCTACTGGTGGTCGCCAGTAGGTAGTTATAGTTAGGACCTAGTTGCCATATGAAAAGCGTTTTTTGTTTTTCAAATAACTTTGGCGACGGATGATGAATCCTCGCAAAATTTTCAAAACTCGTGGGCTCTCTCGTCAGCTCCTATCCTGAAAGTTTCAGGGTGAATCGGCAAGCAGGGGCCAAGAAAAAAGGGGGGTCCCAAAACGTGTTTTCCCCATGTTAATTTCCATAGGAAACTTTAGACACGGCTACAGCCCGAACTGCTGAACGTAATTACACCAAATTTGGCAAAAAGGTAGCTCCTGTTCCAGAAAGAACTCTTTTTGTTAAATGATGTAAATCCGTTCAGCAGTTCCTGAGAAATTAAAAAAAAAGAGGTCGAAAAATGAATTTCCCATAGGAAACTTTAGATGCGGCTACAGCTGGAACTGCTGAACGGAATTACACCCAATTTGGCAAAAGGCAGTGCTTGCTTCACAAAGCGCCCTTTTTTTTAAATGGTGTAAATCCATTCAGTAGTTGCTGAGAAAATCACAAAATAAAAGTTTCGATACATAGAGGTGCGGTGGATCCGCGCACCCTCCCGACCACGAGCTTTATTCTAATTGGCTGTCAACACTTCAAACCAGGAAGTATTGGCAGCCATCTTGTGACTCTGTAAAACAAGAAAAGGGGAAAGGGTAGAAACACCCTGACCCCCTAGGCCTGCTCAGGGGGTCCCACAAGGACCCCCAGGGCCCAAAAAAGCATAAAAATAAATAAATAAATAATTCAGCCCAATTTGCGCTGGGTGCGTGAATCGGGCAGAGAAAATGAAAACAAACGAAGCGCAGGCTCCCGCGCTTCGTTGTATTGAAGCCCCCGGGTGGGCCAGGTCCCGGGGCAGTGAAAAGAATGTGTGGGGGGCCCCAATCCCCTCCCACACTGCTTTTATTGATTACTTTGCGGGTGGCACACGGCCCCCTCGCTGCCCCGGGGACCGCCACCCCATGGGGCTATTTAAAAAAAAAAAAAAAACCTGTGTGGGGGGGCTCGAGCAACTGCCACAAGCCCCGGGAACCGCCACCTCCCCAGGGCACTAATATTCAAATCCGGGGGTCCGTTACAGACCACAGAGCCCCAGGGACCACCACCTCCCCGGGGCTGTACAAACGTTAGGAGGGGAGCCGCGTGGCTCCCCTCCTAGAGGCCTTGATGGCCCTGGGGACCGCCAGCTCCTGCAGTGTCCCGGGGTGCCCACCCCTGGACACTGCTGTTAGCTATGGCAGGGAGGGAACCGTGCGGCTCCCACCCTGTCATAGCAAACTCTGGTTTGGGTTTTGAAAGCGAGAGCAGGAAATCTGCTCTCGCTTTCAAAAATCAAACTACATTGCTTTTCCACACGGGGAGCTGGATGTCAGCAGCTCCCCTTGTGGAAAAGCAATGCCTGCTCCCGCAGGACTCGGGGAGCTGGCAGGGACCGTGGGGGCATTGGGGCTCCCCCCAAGGCCCCCAACGAAGAGGCCAGGCCCTGGGGGATGGGGTCCCCGGGGCCAGAAATGGCCCGGGAGGGGGGCCACGCGGCCTCCCTCCCCTGTGTATAAAAGAAAAAGGAGAGGCCAGAAACCGGGGGATGGGGTCCCCGGGGCCATATTTCGTCTGAGGAGGGGGGGTCAGATGGCCCCCTCACAAAAAAAAATAAAAAAGGATGGCCAGGCTCCGGGAGATGGGGTCCCCGGGGCCAGAAGTGGCCCGGGAGGTGGGCCACGCAGCCCCCCTCCTCCCAAAAATAATTAATAAATAAAGGCGGGCCCCGAGGGATGGTGTCCCCGGGGCCAATAGAGGCCTTAGGAGGGGGGCCATGCAGCCTCTCCTTCCTATAAAAAACAATATGTGTGGCCAAGTCCCAGGGAATGGGGTCCCCGGGGCACATAAAAAGGCAAGAGAGGGGGGCCACACAGCCCCCCTTCTTAAAAAATATTTTTTTTAGGTCTCGCCTGATGCAGCGCTTGCGCTGGACTGGCGAGACTTAAAGTAAGGGCTTCAAAAAATCCTACTGCCGGCCACAGTTTGCAGTGCATGTGCACGGGCGCGCGCTTGAGCAGAGGCTCCATATGGCGTGATTACTGCTGACATGCCGCTCCCTATGTGGAAAAGCAATGTGGTTTGATTTTTGATAGCGAGTGCAGGTTTCCTGCTCTCGCTTTCAAAACCCAAACTACAGTTTGCTATGAGAAGGCGGGAGCTGCACTGCAACCAGCAGTGTCCCAGGGGTGGGCACCCGGGACACTGCAGGATCCGGCCCTGGGGTGTGACGGCCCTCAGGGCCATCAAGGGCTCCAGGAGGGGGGTCGTGCGGCCCCCCTCCCAATGTTTGCACAGCCCCGGGGAGGTGGTGGTCCCTGGGCTTTGGGGGTCCGTAACGGACCCCCGCATTTGAATATTAGTGGGGAGGTGGCGGTCCCTGGGGTGTGTGGGGGGACTCAAGCCCCCCCACACAGGTGTATTTTTTTTTAAAAGCCCTGGGGGTGGGGGTCCCCGGGGCTTGGGGGCCTTGGAGGCCCCTCACCCATTAAAAAAGAAGCCCCGGAGGTGGCGGTTCCGGGGCTGTGTGGGGGGGATTGGGTCCCACCCTCACATTCTTTTCACTGCCCCAGGGACCTGGCCCACCCGGGGGCTTCAATACAACGAAGCGTGGGAGTCCGCGCTTCACTTTAAAAAAATTCTCTGCCGGATTCGCGCACCCAGCACGAATTCGGCCGATTTTCTTTTTTATTAAATGCTCTTTTGGGCCCTGGGGGTCATTGTGGGAACCCCTGAGCGGTCCTAGTGGGTCAGGGTGTTTCTACCCTGCCCCCTTTTCTTATTTTTCACGTTTCTTTATCTCTTTTCTTGTGACTCGGTTCTACCGAGGTACAAGATGGCTGCCAACACTTCCTGGTTTGGAGTGTTGACAGCCAATTAGAATAAAGCTCATGGTCGGGAGGGTGCGCGGATCCACTGCGCCTCTATATATCGAAACATTTATTTTTTTATTTTCTCAGCCACTACTGAACGGATTTACACCATTTAAAAAAAGGGCACTTTCTGAAGCAAGCACTACCTTTTTGCCAAATTTGGTGTAATTCCGTTCAACAGTTCCAGCTGTAGCCGTGTCTAAATTGTCCTATGGGAAATTAATTTTTTGACCTCTTTTTTTCTAATTTCTCAGGAACTGCTGAACGGATTTACATCATTTAACACAAACAGTTCTTTCTGAAACAGGACCTACCTTTTTGCCAAATTTGGTGTAATTCCGTTCAGCAGTTTGGGCTGTAGCTCTGTCTAAAGTTTCCTATGGAAAGTAACATGGAGAAAACACGTTATACATATACATATACACACACACATACACTTATAGGATTTCAGTCAGCCTTCTTCATCTGTGTCCATCTGAGCCTACAGCGTGAAAGAAAGGGGCATGCACCCCCTGAGCCTGAAAAGGAACTGTGGACCCTATCCCCTGGGGGCAACATTAAAAGGAAAGGGTGGTGTGTGTCGCTCCCCCGAGCCTGAAGAGGCCCTGGGGACCCCATCCCGAGGGTCGTATATGATTTAAAAGGGACAGGGGGCCCTCCTCTGGGACGCAGTAGTTACTGAAGACATTTCTGCTACTACCTGGCAGGAGCTATAACAATGCTCCTTCCCAATGGGAGCAGACATGTGTTTCACTGCTTGCACTCCTGAATCCTTGATTCCTTGATCCTGTTGCAGAGATTCCGTTTAGAAACAGAACTATGCTTGGAATCACAGGACGTTGGTATGTATGGACTTAGTTACCTTACCACATCAGTACCTTTGGGCCCAAGTCCGATCAGCTCATAGTGCCTTACCTGTCCTTCTAACCTTCCCAGTACCAGGTAAGTTGGCACCCCAGACCACAACACTCTAGTCCCCCAGGTGAATTGCGGTAACAGGCCTTCACCTTTTTTTCTCTCATCCATGGATGTCCATAATGAACAAACGAGAGACATGGGGAAAGTTTACAATATTTTTTTAATCTATTGAGCTCTATCATGTAGCAAATGTGCTATAATTAGAAAACATATGCAACAGAGCAGAGTAATTAGCATTATCAAGAAACTGTAAACAATCAAAAGCTCTTTCATGATGAATGATGTATTTGCCTAAACTTCACCTCACTACGTGAGCACAATAATATATCAGAGATCTTTCTGGGAATAGAGCCGGGACCCATACCTGGCATTTGCCACTAGCTGGTCTGCATCTCTGATTGCGCAAAGCTGACAAGCTCAGCTCAGGACCTTTTCTATGCTAGAAATTCTCCTCTCTATTTTGAAAACGGCAAGTCTTGAATTATATGATAAGAAATACCATGCCAGAAAATAGCGGCTGGGTTTCTTTGTTATGTCTATGTGTTAGAATGTGTTAGTGACTGACCACAAAGAATGTTGTTTGACCTTGCACAAAATGTTCAGATTGAATCCCAGCAGAAAAGATGAATAACTAAACATGTGCAGCCTATTTCTGAAATAATAATGTGGCCCAAAAACAAAAGTGTACAAAGCAAAAGCGGCCTACAACCTACAGTTAGGCTAACATAGGGAAAAACTACAGTGGGCCCTATAGGGAACTCATGACAATCCAACACAGCATAAAAATGCCCTCTGAGGGCAGACAATGATTTGTAAAACCAAGTGTTTATTGGGCACATAACTCTTGATGAGTTTCGGCCTGAGGGCCTTGATCAAATGACCGGCAGTCAGTACATCATCAATTTAACCCCTTCGATGCGTGTGACGGAGCGGTTCCGTCGTGCGCATTGGTCGCGCTGTGCGCATGATGGAACCGCTCTGTCACGGCCCCGCCCGCGCACGGAACCTTCAGCACGGCGCGGTAATCCGTGCCGCGCTGAAGGGGTTAAAGAGCATATCCAACAATACTAAAGAAGGACAAAAGAACAAACAAGTGAAGAAACAATTGCCGTATTAAAATGTCAAAAAATCTATAGACTAATGCTGCCGTCCACCTAGTGGAGAGTAAGACGAAATTAAATAAAGATTCATTTATCCATATCTTGCATTCAAAATCAATACATTAGCCTAGTGCATACTGTCAAACTGTTACAAATGTAATTTCTGATCTCATATTCCCTGGATTGAGTGGTTCAGCAATGTACCTAAGATTTCTCGATAATCAAGCGCCAGTGGGCAGAGGCAAGTAGTTCAAAATATGATCTAACAGAAACAATAGCCTTGTGCATACAATAAAACTGGTACAGATAACACTGCTGACCTTGAGTTCCCTGGTGCCAATTTGTCTGATAAAGTAACAGGTTGAAATTACTCAGCAATCAGGCCCCAGTGGACAATGAAAAACAATACAAACAAACCACAAAAAGATTAAAATAATTAAAGGGTAAGAACTTCCGGATGTTAGGAGGAGAACATTTTGACACAGTTTAGGGTTCCAGGACATAAGGAACAATACTTTAAGGTAGGCCTGGGCAGTAAATTCCGTTCCGCTCACGGAATTTGCAGAATTTAGGTAATTTTGCGTTCCACGGAGAACGCGGAATTGCCAAAAATTCCGCGATCCATGGCTTCGCTGACCTTTTTGCTTGTTCGCGCTATCAAAATGCGTGTTTGTGAGATATTTCCCCCCGAGCATGCAAACAGCGTTCGCGAACAGGAAAAAAGCATCGCCAACGGGCGGAACAAGCAATTCCGCGTGTTCGCGGAAATCTGCATGCTCGAGGGTATTTTTTACCATTTTGCGGAGCTTTGCGTAGAGCGACTACACAAATTCCACCCACCCCTACTTTAAGGTTCAAAACTTCCTCAAAAGGAAGCTACCTGCAGGGGCCAGAGCAAGTCTAGTTGAAACTGGTCAGCGAGGCAGTTGCAGTAAAGGCTTCATGTAGCTTGCTGTGTCCCTGTAGCTTGAACAGGAGGTCAGCCTATGACTCTCAGATCAACGTATTTGTCCTTTGTCAAGAGGATGAGCAGGTTTAGTTCTTCAGTGCTTTTCTCAGGTATCAGACAGCAGGTTCAATAATCTTCTGATCTTCCACAGGTCCACAGGTTCAGTAGTGGGGATGGTACTGTGGGTGCCACATTTATGCCTGGTATCAGTCTGTGGGTGGGGGTGACTCCTGGTCCTTCCCTAACCAATGGAGTAAAAATTGCCAGTAACTATACTAACCACGTTTGTATTACCCCCTTTGTGTCCTATTGCAAACAATCCTAAAGTTCCCTGTCTGCTAAATCCAGGATGGTAAAACACTCCTCCACTTGTGCGGAGCCTGTTGGTCCAGCCCAGATGTGTTATCAATAGATAATTCCCAATTTTCACAAGAAATTAAGGGGCATATTATCAAGAAACGGCGTTAAAATTATCGCCGCTTTAGCGGCAGAAAACTGCCGCTAAAGCGGCAATAATGTGCTTGATAATATGCCGGTGAGAATTCCCATAGAAGCCCATGTTCTGGTGTCAACATGGGCTTCTATGGGAATTCTCTGCGGCAGATTATCAAGCCCATTATCGCCGCTTTAGCGGCAGTTTTCTACCGCTAAAGCGGCGATAATTTTAACGCTGTGCTTGATAATATGCCCCTTGATACTTCTATCATGCATATGTGTGAATAATGTGAAGAACTGAGATACAGGATGTACATAGTTCCAAGAAAGAGATATTACTTCCGATCGGTGACCATGATGAACACTACACTAAATTAAGAGCCAATCCTAAATAGGAGGTAAGCCAATTTATCAGAACAGCCACAGACAAAGTAGTAGCAGATGGGTAAATAATTGGGCATGAATATGAATATCATAACTAGAAACACCCGAGATTACCCTCCATATATACCACACCAAAAATACATAAATGTCTAGACAATACATTAAATCAACCAATAGTGTATGAGTGTGGATTAACCATAGGACAGCTTTGAAAATATGTGCATCTGTTTATAAATACCAAAAAGGAAGGGAGTTACCCTGATTCTAAGAAAAGGGACGGGGTAGCAAAGGAGAAAAACACACACAAGTCCCTATTCAAAAGTCAGTATTTTTGGCAAAGTTCTCCGTATTTAAGCGCATGCCTCAATATGGATCATGTGCTATAGCAAGTATCAACATTCAGCAGAACTGTATAATACATATCACAAAATCTTTCAGTGTGCAGTAGATTATTAAAAAAAAGGAATTTTCAGTGAGGATGTAATTACTATATAAGTAACATTTTATTTTGTAAACGTATATGTGCAAAAGAGAAAGACATCACAATTTTCACAAGATTAAAATCATCTTTTCATTAGACGAGTTACAATGCATCTGTCTGTTGAAAAACACATTTAATTACACATTTAAATTGAAAAAAACTTAAATTGAAGAAAACTTAAACTTAACTTGAAGAAAACTTACGTTTTCTTCAATTTAAATATGTAATTAAATGTGTTTACAACAGATGCATTGTAACTTCTCTAATCAGAAGATGCTTTTAATCTTGTGAAAATTGTAATGTCTACGGACATCAAATTCACCATGGCACTTAACACGGAAATACATTTCCTTGATGACACCGTCAAGGTGACCGATGATAAATTGTATATAGCAATCTTTTGAAAACTGAGCTTAATGCACTCCTCAAATACACAAACCACCACCCCAGAAGCCTGTGTAATAATTTACCATACAGACAATTCCTGAGATGCAGGAGAATTGTGTCGGGGGGGGGGGGGGGGGATTTATTTAAATAATTTGTTACTCTGTCCATCTAAAGGATTTGGGGGGCCCTGGCCCAAAAAGTAATTTTGGGGACTCTGTTCGGAACAGTTTTGAAGCTATGATGCAATATCAGCTCTTTCATGCCCTCTTCGGCCAGGTCGCTGACATTACACAGATACACTGGTCCACATTATAAATATGTTTCCATCAAATATTTAAGTACAGTGACATGTTTTTAATATTATTATACAGCAGCAGCTCACTAATATTATTACAAATAATCTTTGTGACCTCTTCCAATTTTTCAAATGTGAGGTTCTGTTTTGATCTAAAAGAAACTTTGTTTATGGATGTTGGATAGTGTTGAAAAACAAACATTTCTCTGTCAAATGGTATTTAAAACAATCTTTATAAGAATTGTTCAAGGTCATCAGGGCAAGACTCTGCAGAACAGAGTTGGCTGTATCAAGGGGCTCCCTGAAAAGCTGGGGCACTGGGTTAGGGTCCACTTTGGACTCTGGGGATTACTGAAACGTGCCAGAACATCTGACTGGTACTGTTCTAGGGAGTATTTGTTGGAACCTAAGGAGCATAAAGATTGGTATTTGGACTAACTGGTAGTGGTACTAATTCATTCATCGTTATCAGCATAAGCCTTAACAATATACATAGTAAGAAACAGTTAAAACCAAAAGACTTCATCTCTTAAAAAAACACTCCAAAATGCATCGCACAACTAATGACTATGAAACAATATAATGAATGCAAATGTTTCAGTTAATAAACAATTCCAAAACAATAACAATCAATCATTTTAATATCGGATAATAGTTGACATCAAATCCAAGGATTATTATAAGAAGCTAGAAACTGTTTTACAACTGAAATGCAATAGTATAATACACTCCTGTAGTCCTACTCAAGCACATTCAAATTAGTCTAGCTTTTACATGTTCTTATATTTGTCTTTCACAATCAGCAGACCATACATAGGTAGCAACAGCATGATATATTTTAGAGTGATCTGCCCTGTAGCACAATAATAGGGCATTGGCATGGTTCCTAATACCACAGTCAAATAAAGGTGTGGTCCACTTCATTTCTTGGGGCAAGAAAACATGAAATGGGAAATAGTTTTACTAATCCAGAGAACACAATCACACCATTCATCTTTAAGATTAAGTTTTCCACATTTATCCGTAAAGCTCTTCAACTTAAGGTTGCCCAGGTGAAATGTGATATGCAATCTGTTTCTTGCTACTAGATAGATATCATTCAGTTATGATTTAAAGCCAGATGTTTCTTGATATTTAAGATAACTATCAATCATGGAGACAGTCTTATCAAAATTGATTATGATTCTTTCTTTGTGCCACCAGTACATCTCTGTCACTCTCTTAACTTTACTGCTGCCAATACTGCAAGGATTTTCAGATATGTTTTTAAGGTCCAGCGATATAAAACATCTCATACGTAGTTCAACCAATGCAATATAATTAAGTTATTCGAAGTAATTACCGCCCTCAACAAATGTAAATATTTATCAGCATGTTTGCTAAGGCCATGGCTCTTGCAGGTAAGAGTGGTGTGTCGGTGGAGCCGGGTGGGGGGAATTTCAACGGACGACCACAAGGGAAAATTAATTATTTACTTAATTTTCCCTCGTGGTCGTCTGTTGAAATTCCCCCACCACTCGACCAAGCCGCTTGTACCTGCACAAACCACAGCTGTGCTTGCTCCTGTTTAATCGAACCCAACGTTAAACTGGAGCAAAAGTGACAATATCAGAAATAGGTTTAATACCTAATTCTAAATAGAGCGCATTCAAGGGAGCCAGGACCTAATGATAGCAAAGTTCTTACATGTATATTCTCTACTTTCTGGTGAATAGAACCATCTATATAGCTCCACTCTTCAGCTCCATAAATCGTTGCAGCTTCTACTTTAGCTTTATATATATGCATCGGGGAGCTCAAGGATTGACTCCCGATCTTTTGTTTGCATTTGAGAACAGCAGCTGTGTTTTTCTTCAAGGTGGCCACAACTTACTCTCCATGCTGGTTACAAACCAGCTCATCAAAACGTATGCCCAAATAATAGCTCATTGTTAACGTAGAAATAGCACCTTATAGGTGTCTTTGGTTTAATTATTATAATCTGTCTTTTAGCTGTGCTAACAGTCGGCTGCTTTTGTGTACAATTATCCCTTTATAGGTTTATATATAGAGAGCTCCATCAATGTAGCCAAAACTGCATCGTCTGCAAACAGTAATGCAGAGACTCTTCTGAAGCAGAGATTTAGATTGTCCAAATCAATGCTCTCAAGATATGGGCCAACGCCATTCAGAAATAACGAAAAAAGCAGAGTTAGCTAATACACACCCATGACACGCACCTGTGGGGATTGGAAGTCTATCAGTAGTCTCTCCATTCAGAACATAGTGCCATCGTGCTGGTGTATTAGAGGGTAGGTTTTGCAGAGATTGCAATAATCTGTAGCTTATCCTTTTCCCGTCCAATGCAAGCCATAATTGATTTCTGTTAACCAAATCAAAAACTGATTTAAGGTCAATAAATGTTAGGGGACACTGCTTTGTTTTACGTATTGCATTCAAATGAAACACAGGCACATTACTTCTTCTACTAAGTTAAAGCTAACTCTTCAAGTCATCCATTTAGTGATCCACCTTTGTTTCCTCTTTTTTATTCTTACCTCTAGTTGGTCCACTTCCATTGGCTTTTTGCTTACAGGAAAATATAGGAAATGCGGTGAGTGTGGCAGCTCGAGTAGAAGCAGGGTCTATGGAGGTTAAAGCTGTTCTCTAGGGCATGGGTTCATTAAATTCTTCCTTCACATCAAATAGTTATCTTAAAGGGCATACTCTATCGCCCTTGCTCTTGAATTTTCAGTTTCTCCTATGCTTCTTGCCTTTTTTCTTCTTTCTCATTATGATACTGTTTTATATTTACAGATGTTATGGAAGGGCATACTTTCTACACCTGCTTCCATTGTTATCTTAGCTGTTATGTTGCTTCCTCCAGCGGCTTCTGTTTGCATTGCTGATTGCTTTTTAGGTCTCGCCTACGCAGCGCGCATGCGCTGCATAGGCAAAAAGACCTTTAGCAATTGCTTCAGATTTTCAGCCGAAAACGTGCACACGTTCCATTGTCTTCAATGGCAACGCGTGCACGTTTGGCGATTGCCTTGCCAGTTGTACGAGACAGCTTGTGTGTGGAGTGTGAGAGTACTGACGGCGGTGAGACTGCTGTGTAAAGAGATATAGTGATGTTGGTAAAGACTGAGTTTTTACCAACTGCTAGTCTGTGAGTAAATTCAGTATTTAGTGCTGTGTGTAATGTGAGGCTTTCGTGTGTTTGGTATGAGACTGCTGTCCATAGTGTGCTACCGATACAGTGCAAGAGAAAGTTTTTTTCTTGTACACTGGTCAATCCTTCACACATATCACACAGGAAACAAAGGTGCTGCTGATACAACAAAGTACGCAGTGCTGCACACCGCTTTGTATGTACATGCCCACATTTGGTATCAGGGAAAGAGGGTTTTTTCTGAAAATAATTTGGGTGAATGGAATTTCCCCCATTTGCTGGATTTGAAGTGGGTGCAATTTAGCAAAGAAAGTTTAAAATATAAACTTTTTTGCTTTAAAATCGGGACTCTTGCTTAAATTCGGTGAGATAACATGCCCTGCTGAGAAATTCAAGTGCTATGTATGATGGAAATCCCATCTTAGAGGATCACCCATATAGTACTTACAAGGATCATCCATAAATTCAGTTCAGTGTCCCTCTGCAAGCATCCTACGTGGATCAAGAGGTACGGATCCCTGCTGCAGCCTGCTAGCAAAATCAGGAACAGGGGAAGCAATCAACAACAGGGGAGAAGTTGCACGGCACTGTGCAGAAGTCAATGCTTACGTTGAAGCACGGCGCTCACCTCGGCTTGGTAAATTTAAAGTGAAAGCGGCACAGTTTATAAATAAATAAAAGGCGCCCACTTAAAGTCGCCTTTCATAATTAAATAAAACGGCATCAGACATGCTGTATTTGACTGAGCAACGAAAATCTGCGACATATCTCACAAAGCAAAGACGTGCATGCAGCATATTTAATAATTAAGATAAAGCGTCTAATAACGAAGATATAAAGCACATTTTGAATATGATGTCCAAAACATGAAAAGGGGCATCCATGAAGCGGGCGCCGTGCTGGTACGCGAGCAGAGGCAAAGCAAACAAGCATTGGTATAGCCAATAGGTCTCGCCTTTGGGACCTTATAAGTGTTTAGTTATGCAGCACAATATCCTTAGTGTAACAACATCAACTGTTGCATGGTTAAGCACGTATAAGGTCCCAAAGGCGAGACCTATTGGCTATGCCAATGCTTGTTTAAGCTTGATTGTCTTACTGTTCTCCATTCCAGAGACTTGTTATTGTGGATGTGAGGTCAGTATTGAGCGCAAATTTCTCGAGTAGAGCAAGGATCATGGTCAATATCCTTTCTAAAGCTTGGATGGATTCCAATAGAGTATGGTCGTTACAACCCGCTCTGCTGAGGCTGTTTCTTTATCTCCCTGCTGGGAGCAACGTTTGTGTTGGGGACTCAGTATCCCAGCTGCCCCAGGGACCTCCTGCTGATCCCGATGCCGCCACCACGCTCATAAGTGCACTACGAGTTCCGAGTAGCTGTAGTTACAACCTGCTCTGCTAAGGCTGTTTGTTTATCTCTCACCGGGAGCAACGTTTGTGTAGGGGACTCAGTATCCAAGCTGCCCCGGGATCTCCTGCTGATCCCGCTGCCGCCACCGCGCTCATAAGTGCACCACGAGTCTTGCGGTGCGGGGATGTGCCCGGGCAAAGCCCAGGCTAAGGGCAGGCCCATCCATGCCCGGAGGAGCCTGGGCTGGGCCGGCCCTCTAACATCTAGCACTTAAACTAAGGTACTGTGTTTCTTTTTGCTTCCAAATTCCCACTTAAAATAGCGAAGAGAAAAGGCCCCATTGTGAAGTCTGGCGGAGGGTCGGTGGCCACATAGAACGCCTTTTTATCTAGAGCAGCAAGCGTACTGAGCCACGAAATAGAACTGACCCAGAGGTGTCTATCTTTAGAGCCCCATCCCCCCATTAAAGTTATCTATAGCGACTACTCGAGCAGTGGAGGAGTAGGAGGAGGCGCCTAACATCCAGTCCCTACCTTCTAATCAACCAGATACAGGAGGGGAAAATTGGACATCTCCACTGACTGCGTACATCGAGTCTAGTAGAGTGACTACGCACTCACCTCAGACTGACCTCCCCAACGACCCACCAGACAAGCGACACGGTGGTGGACGTAACTCGAAGTGCAGGCCCAAGGCAAAAACACTAACCCGAGCACAGAAAACCAAGCGAGCGATCCAATGACACTCACTGAGATTTTGGCATCACTATCCTGTGCAAGTATAGCACCTCAATCCATGTTATTGGACGAGGCCTTCTGAACCGGAGTAAGCAATTTGCTGTCTGCCTTGCTGGAGCCTAGCCTATCCAAATTGTCAGTTATTGGGGAGCGTCTATCTGGGTTGGAGGCTCAAAATGCTCAGCTCCACTGTCCCACGGTCCCTTAACCCGTTGAGCGGGCAACTGTCACTATGGCTAAGTCTTCTTTTCAGGTTCACAGTATTGCAGATGAACTGGTGCTGACTCTGAAGTGCTCTGTACCAACCATATCTACACCCCCTGGTGGACCGCCTCCCATGACCATTATTTGCTATAACATATCTAGGGAAAGTCAAATGCCACCGCCACTGGGCAACACAGGCTTTGCACACTATGTCCTCAGAGTGTCGGAAAGAATGGGGGGCGCCCCTCAGAAAACTCAACAATCGCCCAGACCGTGGATAAGCATGAACAGACATGTATACGAACTGCAAAATGTTTTACATCTTTCGCCCGCAGCGTCTACGTTTTGTTTTAGTTTGGGCTAATGTACCACCACTCCGTTAGAACCAGCCTGAATCTACCCTACAGTTAATGGAAAAATCCTTGCACTGGCTGACAAATCATCTAATGGCTATAGGACAGAAAATGATCCCCTGTCCTGAGATCATCATGGCCAGGAGAGTGGGCTGGGTGGGCAGTTCTACTAAATCTATTGACGGTGATTGTGTCGTAATTAATTTTAATAACTCAAAAGTGGTGGA
Organism: Triturus cristatus; assembly: GCF_964204655.1. Taxonomy (NCBI): domain Eukaryota; kingdom Metazoa; phylum Chordata; class Amphibia; order Caudata; family Salamandridae; genus Triturus; species Triturus cristatus. The sequence continues at coordinate 851,228,043 of NC_140590.1, forward strand.
AGCCCTTTTGAGCAACTGCCACGGGATGGCAAATGGAAGTACTCAGATTATATCTTTGAAATTCTTTTACAAGCAGGGCTTAACAGAGCCACTGAGACAAAGGCAAAAACAAGGTCATCATTTATCACAGGGGATATCACAGGGGGTAGCCCATAGTAACATTAAGGGGACGAGGCTTCATAATAGAGTTGCTGGTCTTTCGGATCTGGAGACCTGTGACTGACTAACTTCAGCCACTTACTTTCCCGCCGAAAGTACTTTAGGCACCCAACCCCCAATGATTCAGGTAAGCTCATCAAACATCCACATACCGAGTTCGGTTGGCACTGGAAAGATCCGGCTAGCCTTTTGGAATGTGGCTGGAATTGCTTGTAAACTAGGAGATGAGCAATGGCATCAAACCTGGCACCCCTTGGAGGCCATCTGCTTCCAAGAAACTTGGGCCACGGAACCCATCTTTGTCTTGGGATACCGGTCCTTCAACACAGCAGCGGTTGCCTCAGCATCAGGTAGGGCGAAGAGTGGATTGTTGAATTTGATAACAAATATTTTCCCTTTTCAAATAAGGATGGTTGGGGCGCAGAATAGACATTTCCATTTGTTACTAATAGAAGGCATAGAGGAAAGACCATGGCTCTTAATTAATTTTTATAATAATGAAGCGGGGGATCGCAGAAAAACAGTGGTTGAGGAGTTAAATAGAGAGTTGGACAAAGTGGATTGTTCTACGAAAAAGGATCCTCTAAATATTATCTGGGTAGGGGATTTTAATGGCCACCTTTGAAAGTATAAAGACGATACAGTGTGTACGCTCACAGATCATCAGGGTAATTCCCTTCTTCATTTTGACCATAATAATTATGGGGATAGTCTTAACAAACTCCTTTACATGAAAAACTTGGGGATACTAAATAACACAAATGATGGTAACATGGGAAAACATTTCGGAGAAATAATTATGAGTCCACTATTGATTTTATCATAGTAAACCCCACATATAGTGGCCAAGTCACTTACACATATACTATTTTTACCTGTTACAGTGACCGATAAAAATCACTCCTGGTTGAAATTGGTGACCGCGAGGGCCCTAGGACTGGAAAGAAGCCTTCAAGCATAAAGGCCTTTGTGAAGAAGTTGGGTGCAAGCCCACTGGATCCCATCAAAAAGATTTACCTTGCAAAATCAAAATCCGCAGCATCACTTGGGTCGGGAGTATGGGGCATGGCTCAGATTGGGAAACCACAGTCAATAAGAGATAAAAAAAATTAAAATAGGGTGTCGCTCCCTCAGTCTTTCTCTAACTATATATTACATAGTGAACTGGGCCTGCCTTATATAGTAGACTCAATTAGACTGGCCCCAATCTTGCTATGGACCTCAATCTGGCGTAGAACGACCGTTGACCTAACGCAGAGTATAATCAGTAACTGTATGAAATTGGAGCATTATAATAGGAGTGGTTGGCTCAGATATGTGGAGGACGGCCTAAGTGCAATCAGACAGATTGACTTATTCAGGGAACTGCAAAAAGAACAATTGATGTACAGAATGCAGAACAATGTCATACATTCACCCCAGTGCAGAGATCTGGGCCTAAATCCATCGTTTTTTTGCTCACCTTGCCATTCCAGTTTGGACCCAGCCATATGCAAATCAGTCTTGACCCTGCGCCCAATGGGAACAGTCCAGCCCGAACTGCCAGGCCAGGTCCTCACTGGACTGGAAACAAGCATCCTAGGACCGGTTTCGGGCCTTCAGCCCTCATCAGCCAGGCTAGCTTGACTCCAGTGGCATGGAGAGCACAGGACCCACGTCTGGGCATACCCATTCCACTCGGGGTGACAAATGCAAAAAGAACAATTGGATTTAGGCCCATATCTCTGCACTGGGGTGAATGTATGATATTGTTCTGCATTCTGTCCATCAATTGTTCTTTTTGCATGAAGAAGACCTGGCCTGGCAGTTTCTGGCTGGACTGTTCCCCTTGGGCACAGGGTAAAGATTGATTTGCATATGGCTGGATTCAAACTGGAATGGCACGGCGAGCAAAAAAACAATGGATTTAGGCCTAGATCTCTGTACTGGGGTGAATGTATGACATTGTTCTGCATTTTGTCCATCAATTGCTGTTTTTGCATTTGTCACCCGGAGTGGGATGGGTATGCCCAGACGTGGGTCCCGTGCTCTCCATGCCACTGAAGTCAAGCTATCCTGGCTGAAGAGGGGTAAAACCCCGAAACCGGTCCTAGGATGCTTGGTTCCAGTCCAGGGAGGACCTGGCCTGGCAGTTCGGGCTGGACTGTTCCCACTGGGCACAGGGTCAAGACTGATTTGCAGATGGCTGGGTTCAAACTCGAATGGCATGGTGAGCAACAAAACGCTGGATTTAGGCCCAGATCTCTGTACTGGGGTGAATGTATGACATTGTTCTGCATTCTGTCCATCAATTGTTGTTTTTGCATTATTCAGGGAACCAGCATCCTGTAGAAGGGTTTCCAGGCAGAAAATAATTGACCTGTTCATGAAGAGGGCAAATTTTAATCACAGGGAGAAAAACAGGCATCAGAAAGCGTCACTTGCACATGATCTGATCCCGCAAAGACCAGAGAAAGTATTTTCATACCTATCCAGCATTCCATTTAGACGGCATGGATTCATTCTCCTCCGGTTTCGCATGAACCTAATTCCCTTGATGTTAGGTTTCCCAGAGAACCAATACAATCATGCTGATTTGACACCATACCCTTGTGACAATCAGTCTCCCCAAACTGACCTCCACCTGGTATTGTTTTGCAAACTCTGCCGTAGAGAAAGAGAGGCGTTCATTCTTCCAATCTTAAGGTGCCTTAATGTTAACCATTGTAGGGTGGCTCTGTACTTTCTAAAGTCCCTCCCAGATCCTTTTGTCTGTTTTTCTGTTGCCTCATTTCTGTGGGCTTGCCTCAAAAAAAGAAAGACTTATGGAAGTTAATGGAGTAACCTTTTTACCTCGGATTTTAATATGAGTAAATGAGGCGCACTTGGTACATTTTAAAATTACAGTTTTTTACTATGTCTTGTAACCTTTCTACCTGATTTACAATATCGTCCGTATTATTTAGTTGATGTGTTTGTAATGAACTTGTGCTTTTATGATCTCTACAAGTAATCGAATAAAGATTTTAAAGTAAAGAGTATGGACAGTATTCGTTTTTTTTATAGAAGGTAAATCAAATATTACCGGTGTTTCAGACAAATCAGCTCTAGAGTATTGACCCTTTGGGGCCCACTCTTGATCTCTCATGATTGTCAGATTTGTGCCTCTGACCTCGTTTGATTTTCCTCAACTGGTTTATGGCATGTATTTTTTAATGATGGTGATTAGTACATCTGGGAGGGTGTAATCATTCACTTCATTCAGATGAAGCTGGGACCAGCAGACTAGAGGATGTGGACTTGAGGCTTATGGCTGTGCTCTCTTCATTTAGCTCCACCCACACAGATGGTTCCCACCCTTCCTGCTTACCAGTATCTCCTCCCAATTAACCTCTCCCCCAGCCACAATAGGGGGAGTAATTTGGGAGCCAGGATTATTTTAAGGACCCTCTTGAAGATGGTAAATGTAGGTTCCACTTGGCTTCCTTGTATTTGACAGCCAGGGAAGGTCATGGTACTGTGTTGATAGCTTCAGTAATGGGAGATTGGCAGCATTGCTTCTTGAGTTTGTTGATTTATCGGGGGGGGGGGCTCCCATGTTAATTTGAGTAGGAGGGCCCCCTCGGTCCTTAGGAAGTAACAGACATTAGCTTATTATGAACTCTCAATGAGCGTCTAGATAAAATGAGGAAACTGTAGGCTTTCTTTACTGTCATTTTGTGTCTTGCTGATCTAAGCAAGGAATAACATCCTTCTACACCCAAGTGGAATTCAATAAACTCTTTAATCAGCACCAAGATACCTGTCATAGTGAACTCGCACTTTACACATACACATTATGTTACGTTTTTACAAATTAGGACAACAAATTGCCCAAATATATGTGGAGTGGGGGGAGGCAGAGCATGTGCAAGATCGCCACTTATGTTACTCACCAGAGAAGTCAGCTTAATGTCCCCAGTGAGTGCCCCAATTAAATTCCTTATCAAGAGAAAAAAGCAGGGGTATAGACTGAGATATAGGGGCTTTTAATCCCCCTGCACCCTTACATCCCCAAGCCATCTTTCCTTGCCATCTCCTGCTCCTTCCTCCAGCCTCTTCCCTCCTCCTACTTATGTCTAGTCTCTCCTCACAAGGAGGGGGGCTGGTTCTGGGGCAGAATGCCAGGCCAAAGACCAGGGTTGGGAATAATCCAACAATATTTATTTTTGACTGGCACACACAGTACAGGTAGGAAGCAAGCCGCAGCGGCGGGGACAACAAGCAGGCTGGTTATGGTAAGTCCCTAGGTGTGCTACAGTGCAGCATTGTGCACACCACCTTTCGCTCATTCCAGCCTGTCAGGAGTAAAAGCAGAACAGCACTGTGCACCAATAGATCCAGCTGCTTCTGCATCCACCACCATCAAATCCATAGTGGCAGACATACAGACTGGTATGTGCGCCCACCTTATGTACCTGCAATCATGATATCAAGAAAATAATCAAAAAGCACTGGAGTCTGGTACAGGATGAAGAAGAAACACATGGTAAACAATTTTTTGCTTTCAAGACAGGCAAAACAGGCAGGATTATGTGGTGACTTCATTACTGCCAACACCGAAACAAACCGACCTGTATGCGCCATGATATCTGCTCCCTATCTTGGGCCATTATAAGTGTGGCTTCGAGGTTTCAACTTGCTACCAAATATCTGGCATTCGTGGCCCCATAACCGTGCCTGGGCTGCAAGTGCTGTGTCTGCCCATCGCTGACCATTTCTTACCCTTTTTTCTGCCCTCAAGTATCTCACTGTAAGGCATCCCAAGGACCTTGTCCGGGCACTTATCTCAAGAGTCCCTGCCGAATGGCATCCCATCGACCTTGTTCTAGCAATTGCCCTTTTATGTCCTTATTGTGAAGATTCTTTCTTGTTAAACCTCGTGACTCCCCGACCCTTCATCACACTGCGGCTGCAATGCCTGCCTTCTCTGGTGTGGGTGGGTAAGATCAATTTCTTCAGGCGACAAAGCTGGAGACTGCTTGTCCTAGCCGCCTTTTAGGTCATGGCTGTGACCACGCCCTCCCTCTTGATTGGGTCCTTTGAAGCTAAACTTTCTGGTCCTGCACTTGCCTTTCCACTGGCACGAGAGTGCACCCTATTTGCGCTGTGCCCTTTGTCTGCTGCCCATGGGCGGTTAGCCGCCCTCACTCTAGGGTCGGCAGCACCTCCCAGACAGAGGTGAAAGGCAAAGGTCAGGGTTTTACAACATTGCAGTCATATTCGTTTTAAGACCTAAAGAGAACCACTCATTAAGCACTTTATTAGAACATCAGGTGGCCTATTTTGGAGAAACCAGCAAAGAACAACTGGAGTATCAACATCAATGCAGTTTTGAATCTAAGAGAATGTAAATGGATATACGCCTTGGATACAGTAGGCACTGGGTTAAACAAATATGAAAAGATTGGCAAGCAGGTGACACTCTGTAATAGTGGATAAACCACTAACATGGCTCACCATAACATCTCATAAATGCACCAAAATAACTAAGCTTTGATGTGTAGGTATGTGTCATGATACGGAACACAAGTGCTAGTTTATATTGATTATGTATAAAACAAGTACCGCTGAGTAGCTATGTGGTTTATTAGAACCTTGGAATGTTGAGCGCTCCTTTGAAAGCAATGGAATGCCCTGGGCCTATAATGGCCTGTAGAAGCCTTGAGCATCAACATTCCAAAGTTTAACACTGGCCTCACGGAACCTGAGGGGATTTCAACCCCCTCAGGCTCCGTGAGACCTTTGTTTTGCAAATTCGAACATTCTGCCCTCTAATAGCCTTAGAGCCCTCCGTAGCGGGCTCTACTGGCTATTAAAATTCTGCTCCCTTGTTAAAGGCGTTCGCCTTTGGCTTGAGCCTTTAATGATGGAGCAGACCTTTAACGGTTGGTAGAAACCCCTACGTCTGGCTATAAGGCTATATTACAACATTGTAATGTTGAGAGCTCCATTGAACACAATGGAGTGCTCAGGGCTTCTACGGGGCGGCAGAAGCCTGCAGCCCAACATTCCAATGTTGTTTTTTGTTCACAGCTCTTGCTATGAACAAAGGCCTCTCGGAGCCGGAGTAGAATTAAACCCCATCGGGCTCCAAGAGGCCTTTGTTTTTAGTATTTAGAACATTTTGCCCTCTGAGGGCGTAATGTTCTAATAGCCTTAGAGCCCTCCTAGCAGGCTCTACTGGCCATTAAAGGCCTGCTCCCTTAAAAAAGGCCCTCGCTGAATGCTGGAGCGGGCCTTTAATGGCCAGGGGAGCCCACTAGGTCGGGCACTAAGGATATATTAGAACATTGCAATGTTAGGAACTCCATTGAATACAATGGAGTAGCTCAGGGCTTATAATGGCTATTATAAGCCTTCTGCTCTAACATTCCAATGTTTTTCTTTCTGTTTCACCCTTTTTAATTTAGAACCTTCTACCCTCAGTGAGTGGAATGTTCTAATAGCCTTATAGCCTGTCTTTCTCATGCTATACCGGTTGATCAAGGCCCGCAGTGTTCAGCTTTATTATAGTACGCTGTCAGTGTAATGGTAAGACAGTATATGGGATATTGAACACCAAGAAGATGACATCTCGAAGCAGCAAGGGCCGCCTGTCAGACCCCAACAGCTAACCATTAGGACATGCAAGATCGGTTTTATCATCCCTGACGAGTTGATGTTGCTTTTGGCCTGTGAGAGCTGCATGATTACAGTGCTGGGTACGCAGGAGGGGCACATCTGGGACTGTCACAGCCCTTTCCCAGGTCAAGCTTGCCTTTTAACGAGCCCATTTGATGCCCACATCGGTAGGGACTTCGAGATGAGCGAGCATGCTTTTCGGATGCGGTATGTTTTAATGAGGGCATTGGATCTTTCAGGGCAGAGGGGGGCATGAAGATCACAGGCCGAGCTTCACGTTAGAAGCATCAGCCAACGCATGGAACTTGCAGCCACATGTCTGTTGGCTGTTTCCATAACCAGCGATGAAAGAGCCTTTTTTGAAAAGCCTGTCAATCACGGAGCTGCCTCCTACCAGCAGCGCTAGTTGCGAAGTTGAAGCCATTACCAATGGAAGAATGTGGGCCCACAGACCGGAATTCGGATTCTCAGGCTCCAGGCGGACACCAGCAGGCAGCTGAGATACAATCATACATAGATAAGTTAGAACCTACAACCTAGGGGTGATCAGAGGTGGGGTGGAGCAGGGAGCATTGCTATTACTTGTTAAGCCCTGCAATAGAGGGAAAGCCTCACCGGCGCTGTCAAATATGTTCGTTTTTAATTTTAAATCCTGAAGGGAAGGGTGGGCAGCAGCGGGACAGAGCACACATTTGGTTGCATACTTCCTCTCTCCTGCGCACAGGGTCTGTGTTTTGGCAGAGCGGTAAACAGACTGTTGTGTGCGCGAAAAGAAGAGGCTTCTGAGATCCAGGTAAGAGCCGTTTTATTCCAGAGAAGATCAGTGCACCCAGCAGAGTCCGCAGCATCCGGCTCCCACCGCCAACAATTCACAACTCCCCTTCGAGGGGAAACAAACGCACAGAGTGCAACTGCATTTACAAGCATGTGCAAAGAACACAACAGCACGATGCCTAGCGCTGGCTGTAGTCTCTAATTCCTGTAAATAGAGATGAAAAACAAGTACTGGCAAAGCCAATTGGTCTCGCCGTCAAGCAACAATAGCCGATCTTTTGGACTTGGCAATGCTTGCTCCTGATGCTGAACAACAAGTGTGATGACGTATGCGCGTGCATCCTTCATCATGTTTGTAATATCATATGTCACAAGGTAGTAGCTGTTTTGACTTTTGGCCCTAGGGTAATCACATATTGGTGCTCATACGCGTGATCTGGTGGCCCTTTTGGCTTTTTAAAAAAATTTGTTTGACGATGGCAGATGATCATCTTGGGGCAGTTCATTACACAGAAAAAAGGGCACAAAACATACTTAGATAAAGTAGTAACTTGGGACACAATTTCAGCTGCCAGGTACTCTTAAAACATATGAGAACATTAAACAAAACTGGCAGACGGGGAGCAACGGAGGAGCAGCAGGGTGGGGGAGCAAGTCAAGGCTGCCCATGAGTGGCAGTGGGCAAGGAGGGGCAGAAATCATTGCAGGAACCCCGAGGAGGCGGAATTCAAAATATTTGACCATGACTAGGAAGGGTGGGGAAGCAATGGATGAGCTGGGGGATGGGAGAGCAACTTAGAGAACATAGGGGACTGGAATGTGAATTGAGAAGCAGACACAGGGTGGAGGAGGAGTGTGAGAAAGTGAATTAATAGTTGAAGCGGATGATAACCCTCTTCAAGTAATAATGGCACTATTTCTTACTAGGGCCAGTTAGGTCTCAACAATTTAAACCTGAGCTCAACCCTTGGTAGCTGCAGCACAGAGCAGACAAGTTTAACTTAGAAGAAATGTGTAAAACATTTATCAGTGCCTGCTCCTTTCTGCAGGGTTAACTCCAGCTTTTTTCCTTCTGTTGCTGAACCCATTTTCTGTTGGAATTAGGACTCTGTGAACTTGTTTCCCTGCTAACCAGTGGTAAAGTGCTTGTGCTCTCTCCCTAAAACATGGTACAGTTGGCATCTACCTGGTTGGTATTGTTATTCACTTTTAAGTCCCTAGTAAACAATACTACACATATCCAGGGCCTGTACATTAAATGCTACTATTGTTCCTGCATAACTCGTTGTGCCACCCACTAAAGTAGAGCTCAGGCCAGCCACTGCAGCCTGTGGTGCAGTTTTAAACTGCTATTTAGATCTGGCAAAACATTTTGCCAGCCCTAAACTGTTGCAGGGATTCTGCACGTACACAGAACTATGCGCAGGAAAATGGGACCTAGGTGTATAGGGGATAAGCCATTCCCCACCTTAGTGTCCACAAACCCAGGACCGACTACCTATAGTGTTTCACTCACTCTCCTACACACTCATGAAGATGCAAATGATTAGATACCCCAGAACACAACACTCCCAGATCTCTCCGGAATTGCAGTAACAAGACACACCTTTTCGCTCACACTCTCAAACCTGTCCACAATAAGAACTGACCAAAACACGAACATAGTTTAAAAAGTTTATTTCAACTATCGTGTTCTAAAACACAGTAATGAAGCCACAACCAGAAGCAACATGCATAAAATCAATACAGTTAGCATTGCAGCAAGGTCATATATCATAAAGAGAGAGGTCATCATATAAAGACAGCGGCTAAAGGACTAAAAGGCCTAACCACCCTCCCCTTGGTAAGAAGAAGTATTATTATATAATAGACGATCTCTGGGCTTTGTCAGCAGACCACATACCTTAATGCCTAGATGGTATATCTACATCATAGGAACAGCATGGCTCTTCTCCCTGGAAAGCTCCCTCTCCAAGTGTGTCTTACCTAAACATGCATCCCCATAATGTCAAAGAATGAATTTCCAGCAGCAGCTGTGTTTAGCATGTTTTTTCTAGGTGCTAGGGACTGACCAGAACCGAAATCCAGGAGCATTGTTCATTGACCTTGCTCACAGTGTCCAGGCTAAACTCCAGGAACAGACAGAGAACTAACAAAGCAGACAGTTCTCATGTGAAAGGCATAAACAAAGTCTTGCAAAAATAAAGTCATGTAGTAACGTGTGCAAAAGCGGCATCAAGGTTGCTGGGCTCATGCTAACTTAGCAATGTCGACAATGTCCCTGTCGGCCATGTGACAATACCTACCTTTTTTGCTGTTATAAGACACACTCCTAAGGTAAGATCTAAAGGCTTATAGGGCAGGGTGCACTGCATTTAAAAAGTAGTACAAGTGTACTTTGTATACACATCCTGACAATGAAAAACTCCTTGAGTCGTTTTTCACTGTTATAAGTACTATTTCTTCCATTAACTAACACTGGGTTACCTTATTACATTTAATAAGTGTTAACTTTAGATTGGGAGCAGATATAGATCTGCTGTTTACACTCAAGTGGATGGTAATTTAAAATACTTCCTAACAGTAAGGTCTGATATTAAGTCACAATTATGAAAATGCCAGTTTAGGAAAGTTTACATTTTCTTTTTCCTGAACAACTGTGCCTTCTACAAGTGTACTGGTTCACATGACTGTGAATGGCTCTGTAGTTTGAGATTGTGTGTTGCTTCCCGGCAGTTGCACAAAGGGGGATGAAGTGTAGACAGGATGGGTCATCCCGACAGGATGACTGGAATGGGCTGTGACCAGTCCCAATTACAGTTTAAAGGGTTTTACCTCCTTCACACAAAAATAATTTGACACCAGACCTTCCCTTTCCAGAATGAGATGTGGGGTTATAACAGGGAGTATTCCCACACAATGGTTGTTACCAGGTATAAATATTGACCTCCAGAGCCTCTCATCAGAACACCCTTGAACCTGTGGAAGATCCTGAAGAAGGGCTTCCTTGCTACCAGAGGACTGCCCTGCTGCTAAGGACTGCCCTGGTGTCTGAGACGGAAGACTGGACCTGCTTACCTTCATCCTGGCCCACATTTCATTATGCAAATGATAGGAGCCACACACCATGAAAAGGTCTCATTAGGGATGAAACACGTGCTGGCTGATGATCATGTAGTTAGTTGGAAGTGTGTAAACACAATAAAGACAACAAAAATATATCACATGCCCTTGAACTTATGGACTGACTTTTCTGGTTATTTGTCCTCAAACAGTGTTATTCAAACAAATTGTTGCAGTGCTCAAGTATATTGTTTTGTGGTTTAGTGTTTTGCGATTCTTTGGAGTAACACCATCATTGCCCTTACAGGTAGCAGAGGTGTATACTGTGGTAGCACTAGTCTTTGAACAAGTACTCTTTCTGTAGACAGTCTACCCTGCCTAGTCGAGTACTGTGCAACATCTTTTAGTTATTGTCACAGCTACCTATCTGTGTTTAATACTAACCAAGAGTAACTTTCAGGGTCAGTTGGCTGACCTCCATTGTAAGCTACAATTACACAACAAGCTTCATAGGCCTTCCTGCATCTGCCCTGCTGACCTGCTGAAAGTACTTGTCTGGGCCTTCAGCTGGACCTGCTTGAACACTGCTGGCCACTGATAAAGTGATTCCCTGACCCCAAAGAGGTGCCTCCCCAGGTCTTGGAACCTCTGCTGGCATCAGAGTGTATTCCTTCTCAGGAAAAGGTAAAATTCCTGACGTTTGGGATCCTTGCAAACAGGCCCATTTGCACCAAGTCTCTGCCACCCATGACAACTGCCAATACAAAGTTCTGGTGAATCCTGCTCTTCGTGCTAAAGCAACCACAAGAGGCAATCAGCAACACAAGAGACACACTTCATGCTACTGCAACGACAGCTCATATGACTGCCAAAGACAAACTATAGCAATAACTGCCTGTCTGTCAGTAACGCCCGACTCGTTCTTTTCTACACAGCGATGACAGCCTGCAATGCCCGGCCTGCTCTTTGTGTTACAGCGACGACCATCCTTCTTCTTGCGGCCTCCTCTACAGCAAATGGAACAGTTCACATCGGACTTTGAAGGTAACTTTTCAGCAGGACTATCCTGCCCTGCATCTGACCCATGCTTCATCATGGTTGGCCTGAACTTTTGACTTTCCTGGAGTCTAATGCAACTAGATAATTGTGAGTGTGTTTTCGGCGCTAAATTCATAAAAAACTTTGAAATCTCATATCTCCGGGTCGGCTGATTAGGTTTTTGTTGTTCTAGTATCATTTTATTTATTAACATTTAAGGTATTTTTTTTAATTGGTTTGGGATTTTACTTTTATTGTTGTTTTTCACCCTGACAAGAATTGTGGTTATCGTCTGTATGGGGCTTCCACCCCTGTCAACCAATGACCCAATTTCTTACATTACTAAACAGTTAAAAAGTCGAAAACACAACACAATAAAAATCCTACAGCAATTTATAAAAACAGAGCAAATTTTAATAAGCAAACTGAAACTAAAATGACAAAAATCTAATGTAGGGAACTAGAGCTATGATTTTTTAAAGTTGTAGATGTTTCTAGCTCCCAAAAAGCACAAATTACTAACCATTTTTATCTGGTCACACTAGACCGGGTCAAAGTCAAAAGTTAAGGCTGATTGCAATGGACCGCTGGTCGTATACAGGGACTTGCGTATGTTCCGGTGGAAAGTTGACTTTCTGAATTAGTTGTTTTTCTGGATCCAAAGAGGGACTTATTGACTGCAGCTTCTGAAGCAGAGGACCTCAGGGGGAGCCTCAGCTCTGACAGAAAATTCAAGGTTCTTAACATTGAAGACAGTAAAAGTCTGAGTGGGCGAAGACTGAAGTCGCGGCCAAGGAAAGCTCCATAGTTGTCTCGGAGCTGATTGGCTTTGGTCCCTGGTGAAGTCATCTATGTTTTCACTTAGAAACTGTGAGGTCCTCTATGTTTGGACTTAGAAACTGTTTGAAAGTCCGAAGCCTTTCAGAGGGGCAAACAAGAAAGTTGTGTCCAACCGGCCGTTCGACATTTGCGGCTCAGTGGTAGTTCGATGGTAGTGTCTGGTGCAGAACATTCAGAAAAAGTTTCTAAGTGCCTAGTGTTGTAATTTTAAAGGGGAAAATAGCATCATATAACAACATCCAGGGATCCAAGATCTTTTGGGCACCACTTAAGGGATAGGGCTCAAATACACAGACATAGAAGCCACCAGCAGTGCCAATGGCAAATAGAGTTGGGACTGGACAGCTGCGCCCCTGAAGTTGTGGAGTTCTTACTGCTTTTGTGTTACTGGAGTTTACCAGGAGGCTAACAAACTACCCCTTGGAGTCCACTCTTCTGTATTGGCTATAAGTGGGGAGCAGGTCCAGCCCTTGGGGTTTCTGTCCCCAAGTTCAACAGCAGGTACAGTCCTTCTTCAGATCCAGAGGAGTCATGAAGAAGGTATATTGTTCGGGTGCCATTTGTATGCCCTTTGGCATCCTGTAAGTGGGAGAGACTCCTAGCCACTCCATATCCAATGGGATAAAAATTCACAGGGTTTCCCTGCCCTCTTTTTCAGCACTTCTTGTGTGTTTTACTGTAACTATCGCACAGAGCCCGTCTCTACCTACCTAAAAGCAATATGGCAGAACCTTTCTTCCATTTTGTAGAGCACACCTGATTTTTCACTGCCAGCACATGTAACACTAACACGTTATGCTTTTTAAATATCATACACCCAGCCACCTGTGCATTTAGGGCCTTCATTACAGGAAACATATGTAGTGAAAAAGAAGGTTTAGATCTGGAAAATGGGTTATTTTGCCAGATCAAATTTGTAGTTTTAAAACTGCACACTCAGGCTGCAAAGGTAGGCGTGTAGGTATTCTTTGTATTGTCAATTTACTGGTGGCACAATAGGTATTGCAGTACACTAGTGATATTTAACTTACAGGCCTTAGGTACACTGAGTGTCATATACTAGGGACTTTTAGTTAAGTTAAATGTAACAATTATGATTTGTTTAAATTCATTTGACATGTCTTTAGGGTGCAGAGCACATGGACTGGGGCCAGGTAAGCAGGATACTAGTATACCGAGCCCAAAAACCAACAGCATCAGTTAAATAAATGGGGATGATCATACAAACAGTGGCATTTTCTTACTAAGGGTGAGCATGAAAACACCTGCTATGCCAATGAGTGTTGGAAGCAAAAGAAAAAGTAGTTACCTAAATGTAAACAGTGGAATGATACAAGCCATCAAATCAAAAAGAACATAAAGAAGCTATGCTCCATGAGATGGACAAACAGAGAGGAAGGTAAGCAATTGATTAAGAAGCATACATTGACAAGAAAGCTAAACATTCATAAGCAATCCAGATATGTAGCAGGCAGTTGACCTTCTACTATAGTTATATAAAGATAGTTTGAATAAATTTATCTTGATTAGGTGCAATTAATGTTGATCTCACACCATAAACCATAGTATCAATAGGCGACTTAGTGCACTGCAGACGTGTCTTACAAACATAGAAAGAATGTATAGATAGTCTACGGTCCACTTTCCAGAATCTTGGCAAATAAAAACAAAGGTACTGCCTCCACTCTACATTTGCACTTAGTAGAAAGGAGTATTCTTATGCTGTCTATTGTGAGGGTGCCTCCAGCCACTAGCAGAAGAAGATAGGTTAAAAATGTAAAAGTCTGCTGAAGCCTAGCTTCCCCAGCAGGGCTTGAAAAGAATAAAAAGTATTACACTGCCCCATGGAGCCTGACCGCCTCATGGGGTATTCAGAATAAAAAGTATGTCTCCTATTCTGGGCTAAGTGGCTGCTACTGGACCCGGGTGGTGGTGCGGGGGAGGCAGGGGGGCCAAGATGAGGACAAAAAAAATAAGAAAAAAAAACACTTACCGTTGCCCGGCCGGCTGCCGCCTTTCCTGCGTCCTCAGTCATCTTCCTGCAGACTCCCAGCCAGCAGCAGGAATCACCTGGCACACAAGCTCTCCTGAGTCAATCACAATGCTGCAATGCAGCATTGTGATTGGTCTGAGCGCTGTGGATCGGCGTTCAGCCTTGAATAGGGAGCCTGTGCATGTTCCTGACCAGGCTGTGTAATGCAACCTGGTAGGAACATTCAAAGTGCGCATGAACTGTTTGGCCAGCCCCAGATGTCCAGTCAAATGGTTCATGCGAACTTAGGGAGTGCACACTACTCCTTCCCTGCTCTGGCCAGGTCCGCCCACCCCACCCAAGAGCCACTGACAGCAATCGGAAAAATAACATGATAATAACAATAGCTATTATCATGTTATTTTTCCTTTTGTTTAGTGGGGCGACAATGCTCCGCCTTAGCGGAGGAGTCACCACTGGGGCTAAGCTGAAATTTAGCCAAGCATAAAACTAATCTTCCTGGCAGAATTTTAGGACACAAATGTATCCACAAATATTTCATATTACCCTAACTTTGTATGCTAAACGTGCAAATATTTATGTGAAAACTTTCCTGGAAGATTGGTTGGTGAGGTACTGAACTCTTTTGGCACTGACCTGTCAAAGAAATGAGTATTTCAATGAGGAAATTACTCACTTGAAGATGGCTGTGAATTGTCAGATTTTATTCTCATCTTTTCACTATTGGGCCTGTATTGTCTGTTTAACACACTCAAAGACTGGCTTAGATGTGTTCTGGCTATATCTCATTGCATCAAAATGGGTGGCACAGATACTGCAACATAGAGTGTGTACTCTGGTACCTGGAAATGCTTTACAGTGACATTATCCTAGTATGTGTTGATGCACCGCGGTACAATCATGGCTTTGCAGTACAACTTGTCACCTTGGTGTGGTTTTAGATTAAAGTAAATTCATCTATTTTAATGGCGACTACTTCACAAAAACCTGTCACTGAAGTGCAAGCGCCCCCTCGATATGGCTTAGTTGCCGCACTGCCAGAGGCATGGAATGCAGTGACGTGCTGTCCTAACACACCTGGAGATATCTCTGCATTGGCCCACCTCTGGCCATTCTTAAAGCCCAAATAGTGCAAGCATAGCGCCCAAAGAATACTAGTATAAATCAATCAATCAAGTGTTTGTTAAGCACGACTACTCACCCGAGAAGGGTCTCAAGGCGCTGAGGGGTGGGGGGGTCACAGGTTCCAGACCATCAAGTAGGGGGTCTGTCGAAGAGCCAGGTTTTGTGGTTTTTCGTGCGAAGATGGGGAGCGATGTTATCTGTCTGAGGTGGAGCGTAAGGTTGTTCCAGGCTCTAGCTGCACGGAAGGAGAAGGAGCGGTCTCCCGATCTGGTCTTTCTGGTGCGGGGCACCACGGCGTAGGAGAGCTGGGCTGATCATAGGGTCCTTTGGGGTGCGTGGAATTTGAGTCGGCTGTTCAGGTATGCTGGTCCAGTGTCGTGGAGGGCCTTGTGAGCGTGGGTTAGCATCTTGAAGGTGACTCTAGCTTCGATGGGGAGCCAGTGGAGTGTGCGCAGGTGCTGGGAGATGTGTCAGTGTCTTGGCAGGTTGAGGACCAGTCTTGCGGCGGCGTTTTGGATGTTCTGTTATTTGCGGGTGAGGTTTTTGTTTATTCCGGCATAGAGTGCGTTGCCATAGACGAGCCTGCTGGTGACCAGGGCGTGAGTGACGGTCTTTCTGTGTTCGAGGGGGATCCATTTGAAGGTCTTACATAGGAGGCAGAGGGTGTGGAAGCAGGAGGACGAGACGGAGTTGATCTGGCGGTCCATTTTGAGCTCTGAGTCCAGGATGATTCCCAGGTTGTGTGCGTAGTTCGTGGGGGTGGGCGGGCTTCAGAGGGCGGGGGGCCACCAGGTGTCGTTCCAGGCGTCGGGGTTTGGGCCCATGATGAGTACTTCTGTTTTGTTGGTATTTAGTTGTAGGCAGCTGTTTTTCATCCATTTGGCGACGGCTTCCATGCCTTCTCGAAAATTGTCTCTGGCGGTATTGGGTTCGTTGGATTGGGAGAGGATGAGTTGGGTGTCGTCTGCGTATGACACAATGTTGAGTCTGTAGGTTCTGACGATGGGGCCGAGCGGAGCCATGTAGACGTTGAAGAGAGTAGGGCTGAGAGAGGACCCCTGGGGGACTCTGCAGGTGGTAGGTGTAGGGTCCGAGAGGAAAGGGGGGAGTCTGACCCACTGCGTTCTGCCGGAGAGGAAGGAGCGGATTCAGTTGAGGCCCTTGTCTTGGATCCCTGCATCGTGGAGTCTGTGTATTAGGGTGCGGTGAGAGACTGTGTTGAACGCCGGTGAGAGGTCGAGGAGGATGAGGGCTGCTGTTTCTCCTTTGTCCAGTAAGGTACAGATGTCGTCTGTTGTGGCGAGGAGGGCGGTTTCCGTACTGTGATTTTTTCTGAAGCCGGATTGGGAGGAGTCGAGGATGTTGTGCTCTTCGATGAATGTGGCGAGTTGGCTGTTGATGGCTATCTCGATGACTTTCACTGGGAACAGGAGCAGGGAGATGGGTCTGTAGTTTTTGAGGTCGGTGGGGTCCGCCGAGGGGTTTCTTCAGGAGGGGGTTGATCTCAGCGTGTTTCCAGTCGTCAGGGAATGAGGCGGTTGCAAGGGAGCGGTTGATGGTGTGGCAGAGCATGGGTGCGATGGTGTTGGCGGCTCGGTTGAAAATGTGGTGGGGGCAGGGGTCCGTAGGGGCCCCGGAGTTGATTGACTTCATCTTCTTCAGTGTGTCTTCGGTGGTGAGGGCTGTCCAGTTGTCAATCGCTGGCTTCAGGATGTCGGGGTGGTTGGTGAGGGTTCAGTGTGTTGGTTGTCTTTGTCGAAGTTGTCGTAGAGTTTCTTGATTTTTTGGTGGAAAAAGGTGCTGAGTTTGTCGCAGAGGTCTTGTGAGGGAGGGATGTCGGTGGACTCGCTGGTGGGTTGGGCAAACTCCTTGATGATGTTGAAGAGTTCTTTGCTGTTGTGTGCATGAGTGGAGATTCTGTCTTCAATCGCTTTTTTCCTACTTGGTGGTGAGTGTTGGTGGCGGCTCTGAAGTTGTTGTGGGCTTCTGTGGATTTGGTGCTTCTCCAGGCCTTTTCGAGGCAGCGTCTGGACTCTCGAAGTTCGGTGGTTAACCATCTAGCTTTCTTGGCATGGGTGTTGTTGTTTTTCTAGAGCGGGGCTATGGTGTTGGCGCTGTCAGAGATCCATCTGTGCAGGGTTCGGTCTGCGGTGTTCGGGTCGTCGTTTTCCGCGGTGGTTGGGGTGGAGTTGCTGAGTGATGAGGTTAGCTGGTGATCGGTGATTCTGGTCCAGTTTCTTTGTGGGATCAGGTGCTGGTGTCTGTGGATGGTGGGTGTTCTGAAGGTGAAGTGGACGCATCGATGGTCAGTCCATGGAAGTTTGGTGGTGTGGCTGAAGGTGGTGGAGTTTTCTGTTGTGAAGAGGGGGTCAAGGGTGTGTCCTGTTGAGTGCGTGGGTTTAGTTGGTTGTCGAGGTGGAATTTGAGGTCTCCCAGTAGGGTGTAGTTGGTGGACGCGATGGCATGTGGGGAGATGAAGTCCGTGATGAAGTTAGCGAAAAGTCCGCAGGGTCCAGGGGGTCCTTAGATGAGGGTTCCTCGGAGGGTGGAGGTAGGGCTAGCCAGTATCTTGAAGTGAAGGTGTTCCATCAGGACTGTGGGCTCGTCGGGGAGTGTGCTCAGGCGGAGGGTGGATTTGTGGACGATGGCGATTCCTCCTGCCGGGTGGGTGGGGCGGTCCTTCCTGGAGATCTTGTATCCTTGGGGAATGGCGATGGCGATGTCCGGTCCCGAGGTGGTGTTGGTCCAGGTTTCTGTAAAGAATGCTACGTCCGGGGTGGTGCTGTCAAGGAGGTCCCAGATTTCGGTGGCGTGTTTGTGGAGGGATCGGACGTTGAGGAGGATGCATTGCAGGGTCTTTGGTTCGGTTGTGTTCTTGCGGGCGGGTTGCGGTGGGTCCGTGGTCTTAGCGGTGCTGCAGGTGTGCTGGCAGCGGTGACAGCTGAAGGGTCTGTGGGTGTCGGCTGGTAATGCTAGCTTGCAGTTGTTGTTGCGGCCTGGGTTGAGAGCGTGTAGTGCTGCTGGGTCGTAACGTTGGTGGTGCAGAGATCCAGGGTTCCTGGCGCTGGTCACAGTCGGGTCGCGGACGGGCATAGACGGGCTTGCCTTTGGCACGGCCGTCATTACGTAGGGGTCGGGGAGGGCTGAACAGCTGAGAGGCGGGAGAGGGGAGGGGAGCTGGATTGGGCCGGTCGCACTGGTCGTGCTGGGGGGAGGGGCCACGGGGGCCGCAACGGCGGGGAAAAACGGGCTGAAAAAGGCAAATGGAAAAGGCAAAAAGAGAGGGAAAAGTGCAATTAAGGCAGCAAAAGTGCAAGAGAGAGTGGAGGAAAGACACAGAGGACACAGAAGGAAAGTGAAAGGGAGAGACTGAGATGAGGGTAAAAACGAGTGAAAAACGGAGGAAAGACACAGAAGGAGAGTGAAGGGGGGAGCTTGAAATGAGGGGAAAATGACAGAAAATGGAGGAAAGACCCAGAAGGAGAGTGAAGTGGTTAGATAGAAGTGAGGGAAAAAAACGAGTGAAAAAGGAGAGAAAAAGCAGAGCGAGAGAATGGAGACAGAGGTCCACTGGACCACCAGGGATGAGGCGCAGGTGAAACCTGCGAGGGGAGGAGGGCCTCGAACACCAACACTCGAGAGTGCAGGGGCTCGGGGGAAGGCCTCACTTAATGGTGGCACTGCGAGGGAGGGAGAGCAATTTCACTGACAATGAGTCAATGGCGCCCAACGTGCACAAGTATGGCGCCATTGTCCGTAACGTATACGGCAGAGCAGAAAGTTGAGTAAGAAAGAATAAATGACCTCAGCTGCAGTCCTGCAAACCTGATCTAATTGAGAGACCCGCCGTGGGAGGAAGAAAACGCCCTTTATTTTATCTTTTTAATCAAATAGAGAGGTGAAAAATGAAGCCTGCGCGAGCCACTGAGAATCACGCTGCAGGAAATCACATTTGAGGAGCAAATTGAGTTACGCACAGCAAAGTTTCTTCTTTTTAAGAAAAGTAACAAAAAATGACTGTAATGCTGCAGCTCTCTAATGAGGACAGATCTCCGGCTTTAAAGCTCTAGTTTCTCGTCTTAGCTTGTCAAAGGGGAATTATACCTGATGTATTGGCAGCTGCTGGAGCACCCACATGGCAGGGGTGGGGTTCATTCCTGGAACAGCTTTTGCAAGCCATGCTGGGAAGAGATGAGGCGATGCGACTCCAGAGAGCGAAGGTGTCTTTAATGCCGCCGAGGGGTCCAGGTATTCAACAAGAGGGCGAAAGCAGGGGTGGGTTTTAAATGGCGCCACGAGTCTGAGAAGACATTTTTAAACAGCTGTTTTGACAGTATGTTTATTTTGCAAAAAAAGGGAGGCTTTGACGGCGCTCATTTTAAACAAGTCATTCCAAAGAGCATTCGTCATGCGGAGCAATGAGACTTAAGGAAGGGAACTGACTGTACTGTGATCATTCCATGCAAATGCCATGTTTAGAGGCAATGCGACTGATGCACACACTTTAGAGACTTCCCATTGGTTTAAATTAATAATTTAGAAGATTTGCAGTATGAAATTCCTATACTATAGATGAAAAGAATAATACCATCAGATCACTGTGATCTGCGGACGGTGAAACTACTACTGTTCATGTAAAAACAAGAGCCAAAGATGCGGGATACATGTCACCACTCACTCTGATGAGTCGAGATCCTGCTCACCAGGCGTGGGCATCCTTTTCTCGTATAATGAGGGTCTGCTTGAGGGGCTGCTCATGTCCCCTGGGGTGAGGAAGCAAACATCCTTCCAAACTCTGGACCAGAACATCTTCTCTCATATGTGATCACATATAAAAACTGGCAAATGAATAGTTACGCTGTTGGTGAGTGACTGGGCTGTCTTAGTGGCCCTGGGAATGCATAAAATCATTTCTAGTGTTAGAAACCACTGCAAACAAAATCTAGGAAGCCCATGTGAACCTTAGCACGCCACCTAGAACTTGGGAAAGTTTCTGAAGTGGAAGTGTTCTACTTGACAAAGTAGGAAAGTAGCACGTACACTGAACGTCAATTTCTGGCACTACGGGTCGAAGGAGACAAGGAATTGCTTGATTTAACCACTGAGGAGCCTGCCTTGCGTATAACACTGCGTATTTTGTGATTCACCCAAAAAGCTCCTTTGAGATCTATAATGCCTGGCATGGATGTCAAATACTATGGTGGAACTATTCATAATATGCTACTTCTGTTCACTACTTCCTCTGCATATAAATGTGAAGATGTTGGCTAAAGAAACTATTTTCAATGTAATCCATTATCTACCATCAGGCTTTTGGCAGGAGGTGTTACGAAAGCTAAGGCGTGAGCTGTGGTGCAGGGGACCCGACTTTTCATCTTTGCTTCTACACTTGTTCTAACTGTGTGAACCTGAGTAAATAACTCAATCTCATTATGTCTTTTATCTCAGTTTTTTTTTTTACCCAGCCACAAGAATTGAATTGTTTGAGAACCACATAACTCTCAGTATTAAGGGGCATATCAGCAACACCCGGCGATAATTATCGCTAAGCGCACTTAGCGCTAGGATAATTATCGCCGGTTAGCGTGGATTTTTATCGCTGAGATAGCGTGCTATCAGCAACGCTTATCTCAAAAGCGATAAAAATCCTCACGGTAACTGCCTAACGTGAGATTATCAATGTGGCGTTAACTTGATTATAGGGACTCACAAACTTAGCCATGATATCCACCTTCCATAGGATATCATGGCTAAGTCAGTCCTGAAGCAGGCGTAAGGAAAGTAGCGATAACAGGGGATATCGCTACTTTTCTTGCCGCTATGCTTCATAGCGTGGGGCTTGATGATAGGAGAAATGTCGCTTAGCGACATTTCTCCTGTCAGGTCAGGTCAGGAATGCCCTCTCTGCATCTCATTAGAGATGCAAAGCTGGGCATTAGGAATTCCTACGCTAACGCAAGTTTTCACGCGTTAGCTTGCTAATTAGGCGATAAAATTATCGCTGCTTTTCGGCTGAAAACGGCTGCAAAAGCGGCGATAATTTTATCGCCTCGCCTTGCTGACATGTCCCTAAATGATATATAAAAATTACGTTTACATTAAGGCCCTGATTACAATGTGGGCCAGACCAACGTCCTGCCCGACACCGTTGCGGAATGAGAACTCAGGTCGGCGGTACCAACCACATCATTGGGATGCGACCGCACACAATGCAGTCGGAATCATCCATTTTCCAATGAGTGCTTGTGCGGCAGGTGGAAAACACCTGCAGCATACGCTCCAATAGAAAAATTGATGTTTCCAAACATCCCTGCACTGTGTGGCAAACACCTGATGGTGCCTGCCCACATGGTGCAGGGATGTTCAGGAGGGCAACATAGGTGCCCCTGGGCCAAATGCGGAGGGCCAAGGGTTTAAAGTCAGTTTACGACACCCAATCCATGTTGGAAAGGCCTTTTTTTCAGCACTTAGGGCCAGATTACAAGTTTGGTAGTGTGGGAGCGGGATTGCCATGCCGCCGTCCTGCGAGCACACCGCCAAACTCATGTGCACACCACCTGCTAAAGCATGACTTTTACAGTCATTGCCGGGTCAATCAATCAATCAGGCGTTTGTTACGCGCAACTACTCACCCGTTAGGGTCTCAAGGTGCTGGGTGGGGGGGAGGGGGTTAGCAGGCTCCAGCCCATCAAGGGGGGGGGTCTGTCGAAGAGCCAGGTTTTGAGATTTCTTGCAAAGATGGGGAGCGATGTTGTCTGTCTGAGGTGAAGCGGCAGGGCGTTCCAGGCTCGAGCTGCGAGGAAGGAGAAGGAGCGGCCTCCCGATCTGGTCTTTCTGGTGGGGGGACCACAGCGTAGGAGAGCTGGGCAGATCGTACGGTTCTCTGGGGTGCGTGGAATTTGAGTCGGCTGTTCAGGTATGCTGGTCCGGTGTCGTGGAGGGCCTTGTGGGCATGGGTGAGCATCTTGAAGGTGACTCTAGCTTTGATGGGGAGCCAGTGGAGTGTGCGCAGGTGCTGGGAGATGTGGCAGTGTCTTGGCAGGTCGAGGACCAGTCTTGCGGCGGCGTTCTGGATGTTCTGTAGCTTGCGGGTGAGGTTTTTGTTTATTCCGGCGTAGAGTGCGTTATCGTAGTCGAGTCTGCTGGTGACCAGGGCGTGAATGACGGTCTTTCTGTGTTTGAGGGGGATCCATTTGAAGGTCTTATGTAGGAGGCGGAGGGTGTGGAAGCAGGAGGACAAGACAGAGTTGATCTGGCGGTCCATTTTGAGCTCGGAGCCTAGGATGATTCCCAGGTTGCGTGCGTGGTCCGTGGGGGTGGGCGGGCTTCCGAGGACGGGGGGCCATCAGGTGTCGTTTCATGCATCGGGGTTTGGGCCCATGATGAGTACTTCTGTTTTGTTGGTATTTAGTTGTAGGCAGCTGTTTTTCATCCATTTGGCAACGGCTTCCATGCCTTCTCGAAAATTGTCTCTGGCGGTATTGGGTTCGTTGGATTGGGAGAGGATGAGTTGGGTGTCGTCTGCGTATGACACAATGTTGAGTCTGTAGGTTCTGACGATGGGCCGAGCGGAGCCATGTAGACGTTGAAGAGAGTAGGGCTGAGGGAGGACCCCTGGGGGAACTCCGCAGGTGGTAGGTGTAGGGTCGGAGAGGAAAGGGGGGAGTCTGATCCGCAGTGTTCTGCCAGAGAGGAAGGAGCAGATCCAGTTGAGGGCCTTGTCTTGGATCCCTGCGTCGTGGAGTCTGCGTATTAGGGTGCGGTGAGAGACTGTATCAAACGCCGCTGAGAGGTCGAGGAGGATGAGGGCTGCTGTTTCTCCTTTGTCCAGTAGGGTGCGGATGTCGTCTGTTGCAGCAAGGGTGGTTGTCTGGCAGTCCCACAACGGTGCCTATGTAACAGACACCGCAATGGGAACATCAAAGGCAGTACCTGTATGGCATAGACTGGTGCAGTCCATGTCATGCAAGTACTGAGGTGCATGCACACAGGGGGGCACAACATATGCCGCCCTGCATGCACCCCATGGCCCTTAGGCAAGAGGGGGCCCTGTAGGACCCCCTTTGTTTTTTCTCTGCCACAGTTTAAATAGTATAGAAAATGCCATAAAAACGCGGTGGAGGGAAACTCATAATATGCTTTGTAGGACCACAGCAGTCTCGCCAAGCATATTGCACCTTCAAGACTGCCACATCATGCGGTTGCAGAGGTGCATGGCAGTCCGACCACCCAAGTTGTAATATTCTCGATTTACGTCAGAATCAAGAATAGTGCAAGGGCTACAGAGCATGATGGCATTTAACTCAAGATAGTAATGGAACCATATACATTAATTTTATTGGAGAGTTGTAAACATTACTTAGCAAATTATTAGATGTAAGAGGATCTATATGCTAATGCTCGGGCGGATTCACCGCTCTAGGATGGTGGCGCGATTGTAAATGCACAAGCCTCCTTTTCTAGGTCTATGTCATGATGACGAATTATGATTTAAATGGCTCCTCTCAGTGCGGATGGTAGATACTGAAGAAGGAGTTTCCGAAACGCGTTTGTTGTCGTAATAAATCAATAACTTGAAACTTTCCCCAGGAGTGCTGTACTCTTTTCAAAAAGAGATTTTGAGAGTTTGGAGCGGCGATATATATATATAGCCACCTTCAATATGCAAATAAAAATGAAGAATTCTGCTGTCGAGTGCTTTTCCAATTGCAGAGCCTTTGAAAAAAAAAAAATATATATATATATATATATATATATATATATATATATATATATATATTATCTACTGGCAGTCGCCAGTAGATAGTTATAGTTACAACCTAGTTTCCATAGGAAATCTCAAAATTCTATTTTGAATAACTTTGGCGCCGGTTGACGCATCCTCGCGAAATTTTGAAAACTAATGGGGCGCTCCGTTCAGCTCCTACCCTGAAAGTCTCGGGGTGATTCGTCAAGCGGGGGCCGAGAAAAAGGGGGGGTCCCAAAAGGCGTTTTCCCCATGAATTTTTCCATAGGACCTTTAGACGCAGCTACAGCCCGAACGGCTGAACAGAATTACGTGAAATTTGGCAGAGAGGTAGCCATAAGGTCAAGGAAGTGCCTTTTGCAGGTCTGGTGTAAATCTGTTCAGTATTTCCTGAGAAAATAGCATTTAAAAGCATATCAATATCTATACGCGCGCACCGTGCGCGCACTGTGCGCGCACCCTGCCGTGCGCAATTCTGATTGGTTGTTAGATGTCGGTAAACATTCGAATCGGTCGAAACCAGGAAGTGTCGGCAGCCATTTTGTCTCTCGCAGTCTGAGGGGGGTGAAAAAAAAAGGTGGAGAACGTGAAAAGGGGGCAGAGTGGACAATTCCTGACCCCCTAGCCTTGGTCAGGGGGTCACAGTAGGACCCCCAAGGACGAAAAAAACATAGATATATTTTTTTTTTTAAATCGCGAGGTGCGCGCACGGTGCGCGCACGGCGAACCGTGGGAAAAACCTGAAAAAAAAAAACGTACAAATTCACTGAAAAAACCATAGGTTTCACACACGTTATAGTTACGAATTAGCATTTAAAAAACCTTGCAAATTCACTTAAAAAAACATAGGTTTCACACATGTTATAGTTAGCTGGACCTTTCACTCGTAAAAAACCAATGAAATTCCCCGGTTATAGTTAGTGCAGGCGACTATAACTCACGCGACCGCAATCCTCTGCTGATGACGTCAGATATTACATCACTGATGACATATGTGTCTTTATGAAAAATAAATATTTGTAATATATGTATAGCTAAAGATTAATGGAAGAAGACATGGGTAAATAAGTGTCTAAATACAGTGATGTAGTATCTGACTCCTTTCCAAGAAGACACATTTCTGCCTGCATTACCAGCGCCTGTCCCTCCACGAGCCCACGCCGGTTGGCGTCACTCAGGGTCTGCTTTGCGCAGCGGTGCTCCTCTACGGCTGGGACGGACCATTTCAACATTTAGCAGCAAAGAGAGTTACCCCAAACAGAGGAGCCACAAACAGGTAGGTCGAGCTTTCAGGATTTAATGGAGGCTGTTTATTGGATGAATGCGCTGCACACAAACTTGTCTTCAGCTTACGCCGACGCCGTTTCAGCCTCCTGCCCTTTGTCTAGGCATGCTTTTCACGGAATAAGCACGGCAGTCTTAAGCGCACCTGATTTGCTCATCAATACCGAGCCCCACTGGGCGTGGCCGATCGTACGGCATTATGGTATTTATAGTGTCACTCGTCTTACTCTGGTGAGTTGCTGTGTGCTTACTCGCAAATAGAAAATATAAGTCCACAGTGGGTTGTTGTGTCATCACTCCTAGTACCCCCAGGGGCACCCCGCTGTCCCCCCTCCCCCAAATTAGGTTACCCAATGACACGCACGAGACAGTTAGTTGGTGTTGGGTAACAATGCTGCAGGTTTATTACATAATTCCAAGATATGTAATGGGTGGGTTATCTTACGGGCGATCCAAGGGCAGGCAACCAACTGGGTCGCCTGCCTGCCTGATGAGCCGGGCAGCGCGGGAGCGATGCCCGCCGGTGCTGCCCTCCAGGTGATTCTTTCTACGATCACGTGCCGTTGGTGATTCTACTCACGCCCCCCCTCTCGGGGCAGAGCGTCACATAGCAAGCCCCCGGTTGTTCAGGCCCACAACCGCCTGCAGGACTAGCGCGGCGCCGACACGGCTTCCGGGACCTCTCTGGAGGCTCCTCGTTTTGGCTCAGGCACCCCCTCTGGTGCCGCGCAGAGGTACTCTTTGTACACCTGGGCCAGGAAGTGACACGCATTGCGCGTCACTTCCGGCCCTGACAACGGAGGGGGGGCCACACAGCCACCCTCCCCATTCAAAAAGGCCTGGCTCCTGGCAATGGGGCACCCGTGGCCAAAATCTGCTTAGGGAAGGTGGACCACATTGGCCCCCCCTTCTCTAATAATTTTTTATCCAAAACCCCACCGCTTTCCGCACCACTCTGCAAACGTGCCTCCTGGTGCAGAAGTGGTGAGGGGATGAAGACCCTTTGGATGCTGGACGTCCTAGTGGGACAGGAACCCCTTCCATTACCTCTAGAAAGTCCCATACAGTGGTATTGCTGAGAGGTCTATGGAGGCCATGTCCCTTTTTTCTAGCACTCTACAAACACACCCCCTTTTGCACTACTAGTGTGGAATGACGTCCACTTTACTCCTGAGGGTGTCCTTGGGGGCCAACTACCCCTCCTTTTACCTCTAGTAACTCTCTCACAGCAGAAGTGCTGAGTTCTGATAGCAGGCAGTGCCCCCTTTCTCCCCCACTCTACAAAGGAGCCTCCTGGTACGCTCTTGGTTGGGGGATAAAGTCCCCTTGTCTACAGAGGGACTTTAAGGGCCAAGAAGCCCTCCTGGTACCTTCTGTAAGTCCTACACAGTGCAATTCCCGAGAACTGATCGGAGGACCAGCCCCACGTGACTGCCAGTTAAAAAACCGTAGTAATTGACTGAAAGAAACCACAGGTTTCAGGGACGTTATAGTTAGGAATCAGCATGCTTTAAAAACTTTAGAAATTCACTGGAAAAAAAAAAGGTTACAGGGACATTATAGTTAGAAATTAGCATTTTTAAGACTTTTGAAATTCACTGAAAATACCACAGGTACCAAGGAAACCTATATATTTCCGAAATGGTAACAAAATATAGAGTTTAGAAGCAGTGGTTATTTGTACATCTCTGAAATTGTGGGTACCCATACAAGCATGTGAATTATTATTATTATTTTTTTATTTTATTGTTTTAAAAATAAATATATTACATAACTACATGTCAGGGCAAATTCATCAAAAAGCAATACAATATACCTTTTACAAAACACTAAAAAGCAGCATTGAACAAATATGACATAATTACATAGCCCAACCGAGACAAGCGAAGTATACTCTACAAAAAGAAAACCAAATATCTCCTCATTCAAAGCAATTACAAAGCTCATGAGAAAAGAAAAAAGTGATGTTCTAACAACAGAAGCCCATGACAGGAAGAAAGTAATAAGCATGTGAATTAGAGGACATTTTTCAAGATGACTTATCTTTTTACAGATTGTCTTATTTTCGGAAGGCCGAAATGCAAAGAAAGTCAAATGGTATTAACAGTTGTTCTAACTATTCTGTGTTCCCCTACGTCTCCTGATAAAAATGGTACCTCACTTGTGTGGGTAGGCCTAGTGCCCGCCACAGGAAACGTCCCAAAATGCAACATGGACACAACATTTTTCAAGTGAAAACTGACCCTTTTTTGCAATGTGCCTAGCTGTATATTTTGGATCCTAGCTCAGCCGGCACCTAGGAAACGTAGCAAACCTATACATTTTTCAAAACTAGTCTCGTAGGGAAACCCAGGATGGGGTGACTTGTGTGGCTCTCACCAGGTTCTGTTACGCAGAAATTAATTCCTTGCAAAGCTGAAACTTTGAAAAAAAATAATCAAATTTCCTCACATTTCTGTGATAGAATGTTCTGGAACCTCTGGGGAGCCACAAACTTCCAGCCACTAGAGTTGCGAACCTTACCGATCTCGTGCAGAGATCTGATTGGCTGCCAACACTTCAACTAGGAAAATTGGAGTGGGGCCACGCAGACCCCCTTACTTTGTGTCTTTAAGGGCTCCAGTGGACAATCACCTTCCCGGGGCTTTCTAAATTTTTTTTAGAAGGAGGGGACAGAGCAACCACTTTCACTGGCCGTTCTCGGCCTTGGGGACCACCACCATCTTCCTGGGGCAGGCCCAATTAAAGGAGTGGTGTGGCACGCCCCCCTCTTGGAGCCATTAATGGTCCTGGGGCCTGCCACCCCCTCCCAGGGTCAGCTCACTAAGTTACGGAATGCCCACCCGGGGACATAGCAATTTGTTCTCACTTTGCAGAATCGAGAGCAAACAGTAAGTCCGCTGCCAGCAGGCAGGAGCAGGAAAACTGCTCCAACCCGCTGAGATTGGACATTATGGTGCCGATTACGATCCGGTAAAAAAATTCCCCGTACGACCCGTATCCGGTCTTTTTACCGTACGAATCGTACAAGTGCCGTACAAACTGCCAATTACGATTCGCATGGGAAAAAGACCATACGAATCGCATTGGGAAGAATTCCCCACATGTCCTCGGGTCGGAAAATGCGTCTGACACGTCCGCGGACGATTTACCGTACAAACGTGAAAAGTGAAGTCCGACCGCGGAATCACGATCCATCCCGTGCGTCCGATGTTACAACCGTATGGAAAAAACACAGTCCGCACCGAACACCCATAGCAAACATGGAGACATGTGCCCGCATACGCACCCAACACCCCCCCAGCCCCCGTACGTTCGAGTCGTACCCCCCGTGTATGTACACACCCACCCGTGTATGTACACCCCTGTACGTGTCGTACTCCCCCGTGTATGTACACCCCTGTACGTTCGAGTCGTACCCCCACCTGTGTATGTACACCCCTGTACGTGTCGTACTCCCCCGTGTATGTACACCCCTGTACGTTCGAGTCGTACCCCCACCCGTGTATGTACGGTGCGTACCCCCAGCACGGGGGGTTCGACACGTACAGGGGTGTACATACACGGGTGGGGGTACGACTCGAACGTACAGGGGTGTACATACACGGGGGGTTCGACACGTACAGGGGTGTACATACACGGGTGGGGGTACGACTCGAACGTACAGGGGTGTACATAAACGGGGGGTTCGACACGTACAGGGGTGTACATACACGGGGGAGTACGACACGTACAGGGGTGTACATACACGGGTGGGGGTACGACTCGAACGTACGGGGGCTGGGGGGGTACGACTCGAATGTACGGGGGCTGGGGGGGGGTCGGCGCGTACATACGGGGGCTGGGGGGGGTCGGCAAATACATACGGGGGCTGGGGGGGGTACGGCGCGTACCGGGCCACCTACTCTGGTCGTTTACGCGCCGTACTTCGCTGTTCCGGCACTTTTTGGGTGCCGTGAAAATATTGCCGTCCGGACTGCTGTCGGTTCGAATCGTACTTCCTGGGTCGTGAAACGCTGCCTGAATACGTCCCGACGTCACGTCGCAGCATTCCCGGATCACATTCGTATGTATATTTTCGTCGGTCGGTGTTTTGTACGACTCGTACGGAAATGGTGTTTCCGTGCGAATCGTAATTCCATGTTTGTAAAGTTTTACGAACGGGTACGAGTCGGACGGAGAAAACGCTCCGACCGACGGTTCGTACCCGGTTTTTACCGGATCGTAATCAGCACCTATATCTGTAAAGAGATGAAGCAATTGCTCCTGCACGTAGGGCGCAGCAATTTTGCTGTTCCCTACCTGCAGGACCAATCATGACTCCAGCTGGAGACATGGAGCTGACAGGGAACATGTGGGCATTGGGGCTCCTCCATGCGGTCCCAAATGTCGCACTCTGGGTTCCCTGGGTAGGCTCCTGTGCACCAAGGGAGAAGAAGGGTCCGGGCCCCAGGGGATGGAGTTCCTGGGGACAAAATTGGCACTGGAAGGGGGGCTTTGCAGCCTCCCTCCCCAAATAATTTTGGTTGGGCCCCGGGGGATGGTGTCCTCGGGCTGAAATCGGTCCAGGAAGGGGGACCACATGGCCCTCTTCACATTCAATAAGGTGGCTGGGCCCCAGAGATGGGGTCCTCGGGGTGGGGAGACTGCATGAGCCCCCCTTTCCAATTATTTGCTCGCCCTATGTGATGGGTACCCAGGGCCAAAATCAGCCCGGGGAAGTGGGTGCACAGATCTCCTACCCCATTAATTCTTCCCCAGGCATCAGAGGATGGGGTCCCTGGGGCCAAAATTGCCCTGAGGAGGGGGCTGTGTGACTCCCTCCCCTTCTATAAAGGACTTCATGGGCTACCTGTGATTGGCAAAGGGGAAGCAAGTGTTTTCTCAGTAATTTCACATTGAAAGACAATCTGAAATGCTTTGTGGAGGTGAATGCATCATTGATCTATTGGAGCACAATGTGTGACTGTGACGAATGGGTCCTTTCTTGTCTTACCCTGGTGAAAGCTGAGTCCATGGTTTTCTATTAAAGTTACTATGAGTATTCAAATGTGCAAATCACTTGGAAGCTTTGCTCATTTGGCACTGCCCACTTTAGTAGTATGTAAAGGTCTTCTTGCCTTTTCCCAGTATGATGGACAGCTTAACAAGAGGCCTCCAGCATGTTTCCTGCTGATTTTGGTGAGGCCTTCTTGATGCCAAGGATTATGAGGACATATCCACCAAACAAAGAAGCACAAAGAAGCACTTACTTCATATAGATAAGAAGAAGGACCCTTGTGTGGTGGAGATTTTCCTCTTTGTAGTCTTGTTGTCTTCTCTATAGAAGGATTCATGTTATCACAGATTTCTGGTTAAAGACGCATGAGGAACAATCACATTGCCAAAATGCACACATGGTCACTGGTGGCATTTCCTCATGCTCCGTTGCACAGCTGTAGCCTGGGCGAGCTCGTGGAGTTTCACTTTGTGGAATTCTGCAAAGTTACCAAAAAACTCTGCTGAATTCCACGGAGTTCTGTGTGCCAAAGGAGTATTGCTCGGCCACCTTAATTTTGAATCATAAGTACCATCATATGGAGATGCAACCATCATATGGAGATGCAACGGTCCTGCAACTGTTGAAAACTATTGTTGGCCACATGAGGGCGCAGTCAGCCTGAGAATTACATTTCGGACAGACTTCATGTGTCAGTATCAATGTTGTGGAGACGGAAGTTCCAGCTCTCGGCGTGGTCAGAACCTTTCCCCTCAGGTACAACCATAATTTTCAGATCTTTACACGAATAAGACTTTCAGAAAACAAATAAGGAGGGCACCATTGATACGCTGCTGCTCAGCCTCTGACCCTGTAGCCTGTCCCGAGTGTTACACAGTGGAGAGATGGGTCACTTCAAAATGCAAGCCCAGCATATGTACATATGAGGGGGTTTGCATTCAAAAGTTTAATGAGACTGTAATTTGTATCACTTTGCCCCAAGCAACCTCCTGTGCAAAGCTTCACTCAATGTAAACACAACATTTCGCCTCAAATAAATCTGCTGTGTTCACAGAATGCTTTTGATGTATAAAAAGTGGACGAGCTTATCTGTGACGGAGCAGCATCCTCATTGCCTATTTACTTAGCTTCTGCTTCCATTTCTGGAGGCACGCCCCGAACTCCTGCAGGGACAGCCTTTCACCAGCTGAGTGACCTGTGCCCCACACTCCTGCTCCGAGACAGCAATCTGGTTTCCCAATAGGCCTGGAGCTGGAAGGCGCTGTCCTCCAACTGCTTTCAGTCAGCTTTCAAGTTGCGGCCTGGGTCTCGCTGTCAATGAACGTACAAGTTGCGGCCTGGGTCTCGCTGTCAATGAACGTACACACGATGTCACCGGGAGTGTCACCAGTGTGTATAAAAAACAAGCATAATTGTGTGAAAAAACATCCCAATAGACTAGGAAATCCCAAAAAAGAAAGATCGCAGCAGCCAACAGAGTGATTTAGGGGATGGCAAGTGTGTCAGCCCGCAAAACTCCGTTCTGCCGGTGGTAGGCAGAGTTGTTGTTGAAGTCCACATTCCAAGCGGAGCGTGGAGTGGGCAAAACTTCACAAACTCCGCTGACGGAGCGGAGTTTGACACCCACACTTAGCATAGAATACCTATTGGACATTTACCCAAGGAGGAAGCACTTACTAATTAACCAGTAGAAAGCACTCCACTGGGGTATATATTTTGTGCAAAACTGTGGACTCTTGTTGGATAAAAGGGCAGGTGCTGTTCTGTTGTGGCCCAGTCACTCACTCAGCTACTGACACACCCACACAGATACTAAGACATCCACTCACAAACACAAACACTCACTCACCCACTCAGGGACCAACCCAGACACTGATACACCCACTGAATGACCCACTCAAGCACTCACACACCCACTGAGAGACCCACTCAGACACTGATACACCCACTGACAGGCATACTCAGACACTCACACACCCACTCACACACCCACTCACACACCCACTCATAGACCCACTCAGACACTTATGCACCCATTCACAGGTGCACTCAAACACTCTCACACCCACTCAGAAAACTCAATCAGGCACTCATGAACTCACTCATAGAACCACTCAGACACTCTTCCAGCCACTCACAGACCCATTCAGACACTCATGCACTCATTCACAGACCCACTCAGACATACACCCACTCACAGACCCACCCATACACTCATGCACCCACTTACAGAACCACTCATACTGAATCATACCCATTCACAGACCTACTCAGAGACTCACTCATCAACTCACAGACCAAGTCAGAGACTCACACACCCACTAACAGACCAACTCAGATACTCTTTTTCTTTTTTTTTTAATTATCATCAGGGTGATAGAAATATATTCATACAAGCAAGGTTAGTTCATCAATACAAATCCATGAGAGATCAAACACAATACAAATACAAACAATAAAATCTAAAATCTTTATGCTACCACTACCTTGTTAGTCCCACCCTTAGACTCAAGCCCCTAAAACGGAGCCCAAATTCCTGCAGCTTTTTTGGTCACGCCAATCCTTTGAGTGCAAAGTTCCTCATATTTCTTAACCCGTTTCATTTTATCCACCCAGAGCTATAATCCTGGTATATGCACAGATTTCCATCTCTGTAAGATCAGTGATTTGGCTACTAGTGACCCGATATATAAAAGTTGTAGTTGATGTAATGTTAATGAGCACTCAATGGGTGAATCCAGAACAGTGGCCTTTGTAGATCGGGTATGAAAAATACTTGTAGTTTGTGGCTTAGCCACTCGATAACCTTGCTCCAAAAAGAAAATAATTTTGGAGAGAAAAATATTTTATTGCCCCAATCCCCACAGACATGCACACATCTAAAGCAATTAGCCAACGCAGATGAGTACATTAAGCTAATACGATGTGGGGTATAATATAGAACTCATTTCTTTATAGAAAGCCATACGTTTATAACTGGTTCCAGGTATGGCTTCATAAACCATGAGATTGTACCACTGCCAACTTGGATAATCCATCCTTCCTTCAAGAAGGGATGACAATGAGGAAAAGGCTAGCGTGGCCACAGACTCCTGCACGTATAAATATAACAGTTGATACCAATTGTCGACGCCTACAAGCTTCATCCCAAAATGTGCTCTGCTAATATGATCTTTGACGTCGTCACTCCCTGTGAATATGTCTGAAGATTAACCCTTAAAGTGCAGTGAGCTAAAGAATGATGGTGGATTAATCCCAGATCAGTTGACTGGGGGTGAGTGCTTGCAATGTTCAACACTCCGTCCATCATCCCCTTTGGTTTTGCTTTGTTCGCCCTAAGTTGGCAGGGTATGCCCAGACATGGGTCCCTTGCTCACTTTGCCACTGGATTCAAGCTAGCCTGGCTGGTGATGGCTGATTAGACAGAAAACGGTCCCAGGATGCTTGTTTCCGGTCCAGGGAAGACATGGCTTGGCAGTTTGGGCTAGACTGTTCCCATTACGCACAGGGTCAGACTGATTTGCATATGGCCATGTCTGAAATGGGGTGATGGAGTGAGCTAAAGAATGATGATGGATTAAACCCAGATCAGTTGACTGGGGGTGAGTGCTTTCAATGTTCAACACTCCGTCCATCATCCCCTTTGGTTTTGCTTTGTTCGCCCTAAGTTGGCAGGGTATGCCCAGACATGGGTCCCTTGCTCACTTTGCCACTGGATTCAAGCTAGCCTGGCTGGTGATGGCTGATTAGACAGAAACCGGTCCCAGGATGCTTGTTTCCGGTCCAGGTAAGACATGGCTTGGCAGTTCAGGCTGAACTGTTCTCATGAGGCACAGGGTCAGACTGATTTACATATGGCCATGTCTGAACAGGGGTGGTGGAGTGAGCTAAAGAATGATGATGGATTAAACCCAGATCAGTTGACTGGGGGTGAGTGCTTGCAATGTTCAACACTCCGTCCATTATCCCCTTTGGTTTTGCTGGGCGTAGAACTATGCTACGCTCACATAGTTTGCATAGTTTGCGCAACTACGCGCTAAGCGATTTGCACGTAGCGCAGTACAAAAATGTGTAGCGGGCATTTTTTGCTTGCTCGCGGTCCTCAAGGTCAAGTTGGCGACCGCGAGCGAGCAAAATAACATCCCGGCAAGACTTTTTCCTCGTTCGCGATCAGCAACATCAAGTTGCCGATCGCAAGCGTGGAAAATAAACCTCCCGGCGAGTTTCCCAACGCTGGGAGGTCCGGTTTCTCATTGCGACATTGCGAGTGACAAAAAACGACCGCTTGCACTGTGCAAGGTGCGGACAATCATCCGGCACTGTGCAATCAGTGCGAGCAGCATTTTGCACAGTACACTATGCAAGTTTGCGTAGCTACGCGTAGCTCACGTAGTGCAAAGTGCACTTTGCGTAGTCACGCGTAGCGCTACTACGCAAACTACGCACAGGGTTATAGAAGATGCTCATAGATTTGGAGGTAGGAGAATGACAGCTCGGGGTAACCTTGTCCCCGTCCTCAAATATCTCTGCCCATGTTTTAATTTGCTAAAGAAAGTGACCAAAAACCCAGTACCCAGCCTTTTCCCATTGCTTGATAATCGATTTTGGAAGGAAATGGCCTACAGTTTTAATTTCAGATAAAGCTACAGATGGATGGGTCAACAGAAAACAGTATTCAACCTGTAAATGACGAAATCTCCTGACCACCATACGTGGAATTCTTTACTGTGAGTGCTTAAGTAGTTTAGGGACATTCAAAAAGGATGGTAGAAGTCCACCCTGTTCATTCAGCATATACTGGAGATAGCAACAACTCATCGGGAGATCCCCTCCTGCACGATTCAGCCAATCAAAAAAAGCTGCTTTGTAATAATTCCAAATACAGGGAAGTGCCAACCCTCCTTCGGCAACTGACATCTGCAATGTCTGTAACTTCATGCAAGGTTTTTTCCCCTTCCAAAAAAACATGCAAAATAGTAGATCTATTTCAAGAAAAAATGCCTGCTTAACCAAAATAATAACGTTGGAAAAAATATTTTGATAATGGTCACACGCCCAATAATGGATAGCTGCAGGTTCTGACACTTATTTAAAAGCCCGCATACTTTACTATGAGTGGTGGAATAGTTAAATTTTAACAGATCAGTAATGTCATTAGATATATAGATACCTAGATATATTACGGGCCAAGATGCGGAAAAATATTGCTGTATTTCCAAAGGAAGAATCGTGTGGGGGTAATGAAAAAGAAGCACCTCAAACTTGGCCTGATTAATCTTGTAGCCCCCGATTTCCAGGAACAGTTGGATTCTATGAAAGGCGCTGTCGATATTATGGCTAATTTCAACCAAGTACAAAATTATATCGTCGGCAAACCACTTGAGCTTGGGAACATCGGGCAATGGTAGCCGAATCTCAGGGTCTTGAATAAGGGCAGCTGCAAAAGGTTCGACAAAAAGGGTGAATAGTACGGGTGACATTGGACACCCTTGCCTCGTGCCCCGAGAGATGTAAATAGCTCCAGCCGACTGTGAATTTACCATTATCGTAGCCTTGGCCTTAGAGTATAGAATCCGCATTAGTTTAACCATTTTGGGAGGATACCACACCGCCAAAGAAACATAAAAAGGATGTCCCACTGTGCACGGTTAAAAGCCTTTTCGGCGTCTAACATAATGATGGCTGCTGGTAAATTGTTGTTAGAATAATAGTCTATTGCTTGTATTATAATGTTGGTGTCAGTAGATAAAGTTCTGCCTGGCAAAATGCCCTTTTGGTCTTGATGTACAAGGGAAAGAGCAGCAGGTGCTAGTTTTAATGTGATTGTCTTTGCGAATAATTCATCACCGGAAGTCAAAAGGCTTCAGGTTGTTAATAAACAACCACCGCCTCTGTAAATTCTGCAGGAATCTTGCCCCATTTAAAAATCATTGAACAATATAATTAAAGATCAACGATCTGCTGGGCAAAGATTTTATAAAACTCAGAGGGTATACCATCATTGCCACAAGCTTTTGCATTCGGAAGCAGCTTTATAGCTTCTAGAATTTTGTCCTGTGTAACAGGAGCTTTAATCGTTGTACAAAAGTCATTTTCCATAGAAGGAAGTATGATAGATTGGAGAAAGGTCTCAATTGCATGGGACAAAGGATGACAGTCTGAAGTATAGAGCTGCTCACAATGCTCCTGAAAGACCTTTCCTATCTGGTTGGAATCGAAAACTTTAGAATCAGATGTACCATGCTAGATCTCTTTAATAGTTTGGAATACCAATTCTTATTTAGTGACCATGTCAAAAGGGGGCCACTATGCTCATTTTCTTCATACTGTTTCTGAAACCAGATGTTCTGGTTCACTATATCCTGAGAAAGAAAATATTCTCATAGCCTCAGACTAGCCTCAGGCCAGTCTATCCCTGGATGCTTTCGAATGGACCCTAGCCCCCTAGATTGCTTGAGATCAGGTTAAAGAACCAACATTTCCTCTTGTATTGCGCTTTTGTGCTGAGCAGTATAAGATATGGCCTCCCCCCTATAAGTGATTTACAAGCTCCCCAAATACAGTAGATGGTTGCGGTGTTGGCATTCTGCTGCCAGAATTCCACCAGGCGAAGGCGCATGACTGAAATCCACTTCTTTTGTGTCAGTAGAGATTTATTAAAGGTCCAGCGTGGTCTTGCCATACAAGCATACGTAATTTGAGATCTACAAATGGGACAGAGTGGTCTGAGAAGGGGTATGAAACAATACCAGTCCCTACCTTTTGGCAATTATGTGATATTAAAAAATAGTCAATAAGTGATGCAGATTTGAAGCATTTGGAGAAACAGGTGTATTCCCATCTGGTGGAGTAGTCGGTTCTCCATGGATCCACAAATGCGAAATTTCATAAAAGACTAGCCAAAACCTGAGCTGATTTTGGGTTGTTATGATGTTTATTTGAGCGATAGCAATCCCAGGCCAATTGTTGAATGAGATTGAAATCTCCTCCAATAAGAATCAGACCTGTTAGGGGTACCAACATGTTGTAAATGTAATCTAATGATGTTTTATCATCTTCAATTAGCCCATAAAAGCTGATCAAGTGAATGACTTGGCCATAAAGCTTCAAGCTCACCCTAATTCATCTGGCTTTCGGATCTTGCATTACCTGTATAATTTCCTCCATAAATTTATTAGTGAAAAGAATTGAAACCCCCTGAACTACGGTGCTGGCTGGTGCAAAGAATGCCTGAGATATAAATCGTGGCATCCGCAGAACTTTGGCTGAAGCTTTCAAATGGGTCTCCTGGAGTAGGATCACGTGTGCCTTTGATTCTTTCAGCCATGCTATAATATATCTAAATTCTGATTATTGATGCCATTAGTGTTGCATGACGCTATTGTGATCTCATTCATTGCAAAATATTAAAATGAACATCCTGATCACCAAAGCGCAGCCGATTCAAACTAGAAAAAGAGATATCATCAATTCCCAAAACTTTAACCATACTGTTAGAGTTGAACAATCCTGATTCTTTTTACCACTTTTGCATACCCCACCACCCCTCTCCCCCTCCCTTTGCCCACACACCTCGTGATCCTCCTCTTCACTTTCCTCCAATGTGGGACCCACCCTGCCTGGGGTCCCTGGGAAGGCTCCCACTCTTCCTCCCAAGTGCCCTTCTACAGTTACTCAATTCCCACCCCTGTCCTACCCTCGACTCGAATAGGGGTGCTGTGACTTGGCACCCAAGACAGTCAAGTGGGTAGCTGCTGAATCTATGGCAACTCAACCACACTGACAGAAAAAGCTTCATATACCCAAGATTACACATTGTGAAGGATAAGAAAAAACAAGAAGAGGAACATGAGAAGGAAACAGATACCAATGAAGGGAGCCTAGAGGATTATTTGACGGTGCTATCCCTGGCTTCCCCCACTTGATGCTGTAGAGACTGGAGTAACTCTCGAGCCAATTCAGTCGCTTGAAAGATATTTGCCCTCACCTTGTATAGAATTTCAGTTTTGATTTTTGAATGATGCCCGCAGGGGCACCAAGCTGCTTAAAACAATTGCTCATGCCTTTAAATTCCTTCTGGCACCGTGCTGAGAATGAGGACATGTCTGAGAATAGCTTGAACGGAAAATTGTCCGAAGTCTGGTAAGCCTTTTCACTAATAGCACATGCAAAAATCCGCTCCTTCACTCTATAGTCGCCAAAGCTTACAATGACAGTTCAAGGATATATGTCATTAGGATAGTGAACTGCTTGAACACAATGAGCCTGTGTGATTGTAAGATCAGTCTTCTGAGGTGCTACTTCGAGACATACATATTTGGAGATAAAATCTGATACAACTGCTACTACCGATTCACCATTTTCACACCCCTCAAGTACTCCTATTATACGTAAATTAGACCTTCGGGACTGGTTTTCTCCATCGTTACCCTTGATTTGGAGCTCGGCCCGCACAGTTTGCAGTTTAATCACCTGAACCGTTTGACGTGATAAGCTGTCTTCAATATCTGAAATCGCTGCTCTGCACTGACGATGCATGACGAGAGCTATTGGATATGTGATTGGATTGCCCACTGCTGTGACT
Organism: Triturus cristatus; assembly: GCF_964204655.1. Taxonomy (NCBI): domain Eukaryota; kingdom Metazoa; phylum Chordata; class Amphibia; order Caudata; family Salamandridae; genus Triturus; species Triturus cristatus. The sequence goes on from NC_140590.1 coordinate 851,267,290, forward strand.
ATGTTTTCTTATGTGCCTCTTCTTGCAATATTTTCATATTTCTAATTCAATCAAAATCTATTTTAGTAGGACATTCATAGAATCTGATTGTACATGAAAGTTCCCTGCGTCTTGAATTTGAACAGAAGTCTGAAGTGGTGACCTCGTACCCGTTACTTTTCCCGTTGTGAAGGCCTCATTCGTAGCCTCCAAAGCAGTGGTAAATAGGGAAGAATTTTCTGCTATGCTCGTCTCAACGAGAAATGTTTCTCCCTGCATCTCAGAGCTTACACTTTCATTGAATACTTTAGAGTTGGTGGATTTACACTGTTCCTTGGATTTCGGATTGGCAAATAGAGGAAAGTGATGTGTGAAAGTGCTTCATTTACTGCTGCTGTACTCATGTCCATAATTTGAGGAGAAGCAGGGCATGTCACATTAAAGGGGGGTTCTATGACATTACTACTTTCCATAACTGACAGTGAGGCTAAGCCAGAGCATATTGCATATTGTACATCCATCTTCCCCTTAAACAACAGGAGTTCCAAAGGGCCTGATTGCCCAGACTCAGCTGGAGACCAACTCCTGGATCCGCAACTAAATAGATTGAACTCTAATTCCTTATTGGAGGGAATGCAATTGCAGTTCTTAACACTTGCCAGCTTTTGGTAGAAGTGTTACTAGAGATCCTCTTCATGATGGCACCAAGTAGAGCTATATGGGTACGAAACATGGGGACACAAGCTGCACCTATACATATATAGGTTACCTCCATGCCCACCCCCCTGCCCTTGACTGTGAGACTAGGCCTAATGCCTATCCCTCAGTACTAGCTCAATGCTCTTAGTGTGCTTTGCGGTAGTGGCACTGACTCTGTATGACACTAGATCTAGATTTTAACAGCAGACTCTTGAAGCATTACCAATGACGGATTACGTGCACTTAGTTGGATTGTGCTCCAAGATACAGGAGTTATGAGAGATAAGCAATCTAACAGTTCAAAGACTCTATGTGCAGCACACTCCACCAATTGGCCGATTAAGCAGAGGACTTAAGCAACCAAAAAAAAAAACGGGGGGCTCTGACCTGGTAAAGGCATAGATTTCAATCAGCGTGTTCCAAACTGCACTTGCTGACTGCTGTTCTCAAGATAATCCACAAGCTTCCCAAATGATCAGGGGCACAGATCAGTTCCACACATTCACCCTCAGCACAGAGCCATTGAACCGGAGAGCCAGAGTAAGATCTGGTCGTCTGCGAAGGTGCACAGCTATGCAGGGCGCTCTCCTGTATATACCACGACAGCGAATCCTGCTTAGAATGTCCTGCCGGTTCATGCTATTGGTTGGTTCCCACATAACAGTACGATTCCCACTGCTCCTCCATGCTGACGCCAATGCTGCCAGGTACCCAGCCGAACCTGCCTTCAGTCACAGAGCATGAAGGCTGCTCATGTGACCTCTCCAACTCAGACACTTGCACACCCATTCACACACCCACTCATAGACCTACTCAGTCACTCATGCACCCATTCACAGGTACACTCAGACACTCTCACACCCTCTCAGAAAACCCAATCAGGTACTCACGTACCACTCAGATACTCTTACAGCCACTAACACTCATGCACTCATTCACAGAACCACTCAGACATGAACACCCACTCACAGACCCAATCAGACACTAATTCACCCACTTACAGAACCACATATTCTGTCTGGCACCCACTCACAGATCTACTCAGAGACTCATGCACTGACTCACAGACCCACTCAGAGACTCACACACTCACTCACAGACTCATTTAAGAATCAATCTTTTTATTTAGTGGAAGACAAAAGAATTGGACACAGCTTCCTGCCTACATTCATTGGCCGGCAGAGCGATCACAAGATAGTAATGCACAGCGTTCAAGCCAACAACCCGGAGGCCGGCCGCATAATGAGCAGTGCTGGTATTCGTTAAGTTGCATCTTCCACATTTCAAAGATAAAAAGAGAGAATAACACATAGAAATATAACAAACAGTGAACAATATCAAAACAAAAGCCCTCCCAGACTCTTACCTCCCTCCCCCACCTCCTCCGCACCAGCCATTGCTTCGCTATGCTAATTCAAGCTTCTAATATTAGTTGTTGAGAGAGTCATGTGTTTACGTTGCCGATGGCTTGCCAGCAGGTAGCCTCTCCAGTTGAAGCAAGTTAAGAATCTGCAAATACTTAGGACAAGTGACTTCCCGCATCTCTCGCGATAGCAGTCGCAAAAAAGGAGCCCACAATTTAGCAAAATCCCTTCCTTTGCCCCCACCCCAAGAGACATGCGCTCCATAGCCAAGAAATTCCACAGACGGTGTATCCAGGACAGCAGTTCAGGAGCCAACGTCGTACCCCATTGGGCTAGGATGACTTGTCTGGCCGCCAGCAGCGCTAAGGCTATTTGCCTACCCCGTATTGATCTCAGTGGGAAGACCTTGGGATGTGAGAGGCCAAGGAGGGTGTATTCCGGTGAACGGGGCAGAGAGATACCAAACGCTGCATCTATATTGTCTAGGACCTCTGTCCAGTATCGTTGCAGTTTTGGACAGTGCCACAACAAATGAGCCAGAGTACCAGACATCCCACATCCCCTCCAGCAAAGGTCTGTCTTGCTTTTATCCCAGCTGTGAATTTGAGCAGGTGTGTAATACCAGTAGGAGAAAATCTTAAAGGAGGATTCAGCCCCAGCCGTGCGATGCGCCATGTGATGTGTTCCCATTCCTTAGGAGATAGTGGCCTGCCTATTTCCGTTTCCCAGCGGGCCTGTGCTTTAGTGCTCTGCCTAGTAGGATCTGCCGTAAGCATAGTGTACAATTCAGATATGAGACAACGGTCGTCTTTTTTGCAAAGGAACCATTTCTCAAACGCGGTAAGAGGTCTGGACATTTGAGCGTAATTGGAGGGCATCGTGATCCAGTGAGATATTTGACAGGAGGGGTATTCATCAGTGGATAGAAGGCCATAGTCATGTCTAAGCTGCGTAAACGGGATCAGCCCCTCCGTTTTGCAACCGTCCTCCCGCCATGGCTGAAACACCGCAGACTCCTGACCTGGAGGAAAATCAGGGTTGTCTACAATGGGAGTCATCGGCAAGGGAAAGGAGGTCCAGCCTATCCCAGATCTTGGGCGTCAGCGACGTGACCGGAGAGGAGTAAAGACCCCAAGCACTATGTTTGCGAGGTAACCACAGTTCTCTCCAAATATTGACGCCAGCAATGGACTGGTCCATAAAGTTCCAGTGTTTGCTGGTTAGCGGTCTGTTCCACTCCACTAGGTATCTGAGGCACATGGCCTGATAGTATCTCCCGATCAGAGGTAAGCCCACTCCTCCCTGTGCTTTCGGACATGCCATTTGGGCGAGTGAGAGATGCAGCTTCTTCCCTCTCCACACAAACTTATTGATGAGAGCCTGCAATTGCTTGGTTGCCCGAGGTGGCGGAGACATAGGGATCATTTGAAAAATATAGAGAATGCGCGGGAGGATGGTCATTTTCACTGCCGCAATCCTACCAAACCACGCAAGGCGCAACCGCGACCAGGCATCCAGCGCCTTGGTCGTCTTCTCCAATAACGTCTTGTAGTTCAGCGTGACCGTTCGAGCGATGGTTGGCGCTAGTCTAATACCCAGGTACATTATGTCACCTTGCATCCACCGGAACGGGAATTGTTGCTGCAAAGTATGCACCTGTTCTAGGGAGAGCGCCAGATTCAGAATGATAGATTTATCCAAATTAACCTTAAACCCCGATATTTCTCCAAAAGAGGATAATTCCGCAAGCAGGGCAGGCAGGGTAATCTGCAGTTGCATGAGGGAGAGGATCACTTTGTCTGCGTATAGACTTATTTTATAGATGCCCGCTTCGAACTTCATACCTATAATGCGTTTATCCGCTTTAATATTCTGAGTTAAGGGCTCAATATAAAGCGCAAATAAAAACTGGGATAGGGGGCACCCCTGCCCAGTCCCGTGAGGGGTTGGGAAGGATGAGGATCTGCTGCCATTGACCCACACTAAAGCCGTGGGAGCACAATATATGCACCAGATCCAGTTAATGAAATTTTCTCCGAAAGCAAGTGTCTCGAAGAGATAGGCCCACCCCACCCTATCGAATGCCTTTTCGGCATCTCTCGCCATCAGGAATGCCTTTTTGCCCGATCTCTGCATGCTATCAAGGAGATGGAAAAGCCGTTTGGTGTTGTCCCCTCCCTGACGTGTGGGGATACAACCTGATTGATCAAGGTCTATTAGGTCAGCCATGAGGGGATTGAGTCGGGCTGCTAAAATACCTGCAAAAATCTTCGCATCTATATTAAGGAGGGAGATAGGTCTATAAGACCCACATTACCGCAAGTCCTATCAAGGTTTCAGAATAACAGAAATCACAGCCTCTGACATAGAGCGTGTAACCGTACCCGTCTCTAAAAAGGAATTAAACAATTTGGTTTAAAAGGGTGCTAGCTCCGCACAGAACGTCTTGTAAAAGGAAGCCGAGAATCCATCGGGACCAGGCGATTTGGAAACTTTCAATCTGGAAATAGTTGTGATCACCTCTTCTATTCGAATCGCCGAGTCAAGACCCTCCGCTGAAGTTTTAGAAAGAGGTGTGATCCCGCAGGAGTCCAGATACGCACTAAGGTCCAGCGCCGACGTATCCTGCCCGGCGTAGAGAGCGCTATATAACGTACAGAAAGTATCCACGATTTGTTCGTCTGCACTCTGTTCCTCTCCCGTGTGGTCTCGTAGTGACTGGATCAGGGAGGATTGCGTTCTGGCTCTCAGTCTATGGGCCAGCATCCTACCGCATTTATCACTACTAAGGTAGAATTTGTGGCGGAGACGGAGAAGGGCATATTCAGCCCTGTCCAAGTCTAGATGTTTTAGCAGGTGCTGGCGTTTTTCCAGTTTCCTCCAAACCCTTGGAGCCCCAGTGCGCTTGTGAATCGACTCGAGTTCCAGAACCTCTTTTACCAGTTCACCACGCTTCTCCTTACCAAGATTATTATACGCCGCGGAAATAGCAAGGAATTCCCACTTGTAACTAATTTCAGGGCCTCCCTGACAGAAGACAACAGCGCAGAACCCACATCATTGAGCAGTAAGTAATCTTTTACAGTCTGCTTAATGCGCTGCACTGTAACGTCAGAGTGTAAACGATTCTCACGGAGGTGCCAGCCGGGTTGAAATGCTTGTGATCGCTGCGCTTGGATATGAACAGTGATGGGGGCGTGATCCGAGAGAGACCGGGGCTCTATCGTAGCCGTGTGAAGGTGAGGCAGAAGGGAGGTAGAGGACAGAAAGTGATCTAAGCGCGCATAAGTTTTATGTGCCGCAGAGTAGTCGGTATAGTCTCGTTCCCCAGGATGCTGTGTGCGCCAAACATCATTCAACCCATTATCCCTCATCCATTCCTGTCCCTTTGAAGAAAGTGCCCCGCTTGATGCGTACGCTGTCAGGACCTATCTAACTCAAAGTTCATAACGAGAGAACTTCTGTGAGTGCTGAGAGGATGAAGGGTTACTGCTGCGTATTGGGAGCGTAAAGTGATGCTATGGTGAAGTGAGACCCATTGCACTCTAATGGCTAGTAATCGTCCCTTTATTTCGGCAACAGTCGCTAAAACCTTACCCGGGAAGCGGGCCTCAAGCAGAATTGCTACACCATTTCTCTTAGACGGCCCCACTGACCAGAATTGTTCTGGGAAGCACCAATTGTGCATCCGTGTGGTGTCCTTGGGAAGGAGATGGGTCTCCTGTAGGACACATATGTCGCCCACAGTACTGTCAAGGAGGGGCAGTACCGCTGTTCTCTTCACAGGGTTATTTAGTAACCCTGGGCAAATCACTATGCTACGCTTGCGTAGTTTGCGAAGTTTGCGCTACTTCGCGAATTGCACGTAGCACAGTGCAAACACGCGTAGCGTAGCACAGTGCAGCGGTCATTTTTTGCTTGCTCGCGGTCCTCAATGTCAAGTTGGCGACTGCGAGCAAGCAAAATTACATCCCGGAGAGACTTTTTCCTCGTTCGCGATCAGCAACATCAAGTTGCCGATCCCGAGCGTGGAAAATAAACCTCCGGCGAAATTCTCAATGCGGGGAAGTCAGGTTTCTCATTGCAAGTGGACGCGTATGCTCGTGACCGCTCACGATGAGAAACTACCAGTCCGCGTTGAGAGAGCTGCCGCTCGAGTAAAAAACTACAGCTCGCACTGTTCAAGATACCGTTTTCAATCATTGCACAGTGCCGGATGCTTGTCCGCACTGTTCAATCAATGAAAACGGCATCTTGCACAGTGAGAACAGGGTACTACGCAATTCGCGAAGTGCTACGCGTAGCTCGCGTAGTGCGAAGTGCACTTTGCGTAGCTACGCGTAGCACTACTTCACGAACTACACCCAGGGTTATTATTTAGGCCTCTAACATTGAGGCTGACTATTTTAAGGTCTTACCCCATCTGTGGAGTGTGGCTACGGTGCTACTGGGTAGAGCGGTGTTCCGGCGTCCCATCCTATGTCGACTGAAGCGCTGTCTAGCAATCCCCAGAGGCAGGTCTTACATGGTGGCTGGTGCGGAGTTCCCAAACTAATAACCCAAACAACCTCCCCCCCAAAAAGATAAACAGGTTTTCGAAACAATTATCAGAGGTAGAAAATGACCAAAGTCTGTCAAGATAAAAAAAAGCCCAGGGGGACATGGCTCGGGCAGCTATCCAGCCCATAACAGGCCAAGATCGAACCCACCCACCTGCGGAAAGGTATATAATCGACTTAGGACAACCCTCCTGTCCCCCGACACCCAATTAGGCACCCATCTCTGAGCTATTCATTGAGTACCTCACAGGGTGTCTGGACGCTCCGATGCTTGCGACAGCGATGAAAGCACTGCCTCCTGCTCTTTGTCTTGTGTGGCCTGATCGGGCTTCTGGACTGTGGCTGTTTTTCCTACTTTCTGCCATCATGGCGTGCGGTGGGGGTTGACATCCTTAGGCCGTTCTGTTTGATCCGTCGCTGTGGATCACTCCAGGCCTAGGATCTCCATAGCCTTGGCTAGAGAGCGGATCTGGAGCAGCTTCCCTCTGAATTTAAAAACTATGTGGAAGGGGTGAACCCATGAGTAAGGGATACCTTGCTCTCGCAGGTGTGTGGTCACTGCTTTGAATACATGCCGCTTAATGAGTGTGGAGGCTGCCAGGTCTTGAAAAATGGCCGGTGAGTGACCCCAAAACTGCATGGGCTGCGTGTCCCTGGCCTATCGGATGATGCGCTCCTTCAGTTGAAAGTCGTGCACACACACGAGGATGTCTGGCGGTGGTGAATTGGCGCCACGTGGTAGGCCCACTCTATGAACAAGATCCATCTGAATGTCCGTCAACTTCGACTCTCCAAACACATGCTGGAAAAGCGCCCCTACGTAGGCACTGAGATCGTCCCCTTCCTCCTTCCACGGAACACCTCTGATCCGCACATTGTTGCACTGGGAGCAGTTCTCTAAGTCCTCGGCACAGGCCTACAGTTCAAGATGTTGCTCCCGGAGGTGCAGCATATCTTGTTGTAGGTGGTGGAGTTCCTCCTTTAGGTTGACATCATGTTCTTCCAGCGTGGCTAGTGGCTACGCGTTCTCCAATTTTGTCCACAACTTTCCGTACGTCCCGAAGGTCTGCGGCAAGTTGACCCTTGAGCTCCTGTATGTCCTCTTTGATGGCCGCAAAGAGTTCCAGCATGAACGCCTTGGTAGCCGGGGAGTCATTGCTATCCGACATTCCCTGATTTTTCTCACCAGACGTTGAGGCCAACCCCGTCTGCTTCATGAGCAGTTCCTTCAGCGTCTTCTCCTACCGGTTGCATGCTGCCGCCATGCCCCACTAGGCCAAATAACTGCGTCAACTGGGATTCAGCCCAGTGCGGTGAATCCAAGGGTGCTGCCAGGGCAAAAAGGCTGCTGAACCGGCAAGGACTGTCACTCTCCTTCGTTCGCAAGGACAGCATTTACACCATCCGTGAAATATCTGGCAGACCGGTCACAGGAGGACAGGGTCCACCAGCACCGCGGGCATCCATGCTTCCCAGCCTCAGAGAGAGGTTAATCTCCAGGCCACCACCCTGCCTTCTCAGGTGGCGTGCTCAGGACTCAACCAGGCCCGAATTGTCACCTTGCTGTTAGGCCCCACTGCAGTGAAACGGGCTGTGCGTTGTCTCAGGATATGGCCCGGTAGCCGGCACCGCTCCAGGCAATCCGAAACTCCTGTCAGAGCCTTACTGCCGCGCTATGCCAGTTCTACCATCTCCCAGCACTCAAGCTGCCATTACGAGGCCTCTCCGTCCTACACTTGGCACCCTGCCGCTGCTTCCTGCTGATGCTCGGCAGTACTCCAAAATGGCAGCCGGCGTCTCATACACTCAGGGGGGCACCCACGGGTCTCCGAGTACGTCCACTGATCCTCCCGCACCCCTCAGCTCTTGCGAGGTCGCGGAGCTTACTGCGCTGCCTCTGAGCTTGGATCCTCTGCTGCATTCAAACCGGCACGTCCGCCGGAGCCTCGCACCTCACCGGAGCTCTGTTGTTCCAGGAAGCAGAAAATGGCGTCTGCCCGGCAATCTATTCTCTGCGGCAGTGTCTCATCATCTGCACCGTTGGTCGCCGCTGCCCAGGCTCAGGTAATCACCGCTCCGTCCTGTCTGCCAATTCTACCCTCAGCGCGCAGGTCACCGCTTCCAGTCCGCACCGCCTCAGACACGTTCTCAGGCTGGCGCTTTGGGCTCTCGCAACCCAGCTAGGCCCCGGCTCAGGGCGGAGCCGTCCACCGGAGGTCCCAGGACCGGGAATTCCATCAGCTGATGCAGCTCGGCTCCTGGGAATTTTCCAGACCCAACGTGCGATCGCGGGCCCTAGGGGAGAGGTGATATACCAAAGCTTCAGTGTAGCGGTGTCGGAGGGACACGATCCTGCATCCTACAAAGCCGCCATCTTGGCCACGCTCCCTTACAGACTTATTTAGACACTCATGCACTCACTCACAGACTGACACACACTCATGGAGGCACTCGTAAACCCACTCAGACACTCTAACACCCACTCACAGACCCACTCAGACACTCACTAAGACAATAAGCACCCACTCAGAAACCCACTCAAGCACCCACTCACACACCCAGTGAGATACTTCTGCACCCACTCCCAGACCCACTCAGACACCCACACACTGTCCCTCACACAACCATTGAGCCACTCATGCACTGACTCACACACTCACTCTCAAAAGTTACAGGTTAAAGTGAGGAAATGCAATTTTGAAAAGAACTTAGAAATTCACTAATAAAACCAAAGGTTACACAGATGTTATCATTAATCATTAGGAAATAACATTAAAAAAAAGTTGAAATTCACAAAAAAAAAAAACAAAGGTTACAGGCTCAGATTTCACTTGTACAAAACCAGTGAAATTCAACAGGTATAGTTACCTAAGCTACCTATAACTTATGCCCCCGCAATGCACTACTTACGACCACACATATTACATCACTCATGACATGGTCAATGACATCACTGATTACATCACTGATGACATCTCAAATGGAACACTGACTACATCACTGATGACATCATACACAGAACCACTCACACCCCACACCTCTCATACACCCACTGACACACCTATACAACCACTCCCACTAACACACCCGCTTACTCACACACAGCCACTCACACAGCCATTCACACACCCATATACCCACTAACTCAACCATACAATCACTCACATAGGCACACACCCCATCAAGCCACTCACACACCCATTCACTCACCAATATAGCTACTCACACATGCAGCCAGTCACCCATACAGCATCTCAACCGAGCCACTCACACACACAACCACTTACTTACCTAGTCACACTTCCAAACAAGCACTCACCAGTCTACTTACTCACCCATACAGCCGCTCAAACAGTCACTCTCCAATACAGCCACTCCCACACCTCTGAGATAACCAAACACCCACTCAAACAGCCATCCACTCACTCATGCAGCCACTTACACAGGTAGTCACAGACCCATACAGACATTCAAACAGCCACTCATAAACACCAGCTGGCATACAAAGAGAACTCAGTGCTCTACATGTTCAGTGTTTACCAGCTTTGTATTTCATGTCAAGGTGAAGTACAGTAAAATAACGTTTTAAAATCGGTCCTCTGACTGACAGGCTGTCACTGCCTTGAATCCAAAATAAACCCCCTTCAGGATTTCTTGACAATGATGTTTGTGGTTTTTTGGGGAAGTTGATTACATAATCAGCAACAAGAGGATCATGATTTAGTATAAACCCTATAGATTCCAAGATGTAGGACTTGGCTTCTTCAATGTTGAATGCATTTTAGAATTCTAGAACAAATTTGGAGGCAGCAAGCATTTCTTGTGTGCTCCTGTTGTGACTTGTGTTTGCCTGATGGTGATTGCAATCCTTTTCTGTTATTTTGATGTTTCCTGTGTATGTAATTCCTGTTGTTCCTTGAACATGAAACACCTTGAAAAAACAAGAGACAAGAAGCTTCTATCAATACAATCGTTCTAACATGGGTATTTATACAGTTCATTGAATACAAAAAAAAAGTTCTAGCTAACCTTTTTTGGCAAGAAATATTAACCTCTGTCTTTGAAATCATGATTTAATGTATTGGATGAGGAATGTAGGTGGCCTCGACCTTGCGTGTACACAATGTGGTCAGTCTAGATGCCCGGCATGGGGAGCGCTTGATCGCTGCATGTACTATGTGTGCTTTGTTCTGATTGGCTATGTGTTCCTAACTACATGTGGCATCTTACTTTATGGTGTATTGGGAACGCATGCACCCCTCCGGCCAAGTGTTCTTTATTGGAGCCAATCTCCCTCGACCATTGTGGTGTCACTGAGCTTATCTGTGGGATTGACCTGAGATTTCCTGTTTGTTCGTTTGTCTGCCTGCTACGTGCCATCCCACCTATGACCTGTCAATCAGTGACCTCGGTCCTGGTCTCATAGCCTGCCTGACTATGTATTTCTGAGTCGGGGTTGATGTGGAGTTCACAACATACAAATGTGTCAATAAAGATGCAATTTCATTTTTATACATGGATTTATCATTATTCATGTTGACATCGAGTTTTTCAATATTAACACTGTGATATCATAAGCTTCTGAGGATCAATCTCTAGATTATTTAGGGCATCATTTAGGATTTGTAGGAGGTGTTTGGGAACTGAGCGAGTTTTATTGCCACTGAGCATTAACTTTGTAGATAAACATATGCTGTGTACTTACTACTTGCCTGCCTCTTCAATAAATGTCTTTACGTGTATGTGAATGCCTCCAGCCATCGTACACTATGACTACAGTTTCAGTACCTGCTTTCAAGCACAGAAGTAGATTAACTGTGGGGCATAAATTGCGTATGGGACAGGCTTCACAACAGTTAAAAGGTGTAAAATTAGCACAATAGTATAAAAAGGTAATAAGATTCCCTCCCGTCACAAATAGAAGCCATTTAAAATGTTAACTGCAAATGCATAATGGTGGTGCTTCGAGAAGTAACATGGAGAGTTTTTTTACTAGTCAAGCATAATTTCCCATTCCTCTGAAGGAATTCATAGGAAAACACATAAAAAACGCCCTTGCTATAAACGTATAACACTGTCTAAGTTTAAAGTCTCAGTTATTGAAATTGATTTTCTAACATCCTGTTAAGCAATTCTCCAATCCTGTGGCTGACTTGTATTCCACTCTTCATCTAACCCTTGACCCCTCCCACCATTTCACAGTTGTAGCCAATAAACTGCCTGTAATGCTTTCAATTTGACCTTGCAATAGATCTTTATGAACTTCACACACCTAATTTAAGACCCACAGGCAAACAGTGGAAAACAAAATGGCCGTTCTGAGGCCTGTCCTAGTACCACTGGGAAATTTGAGCACACCCTTAATGCCCTAGCAGCTGACTACCAGTGGCGGCCAGCATGGCTCGCGGGTAGCGAGTTGTGCGGTGTTGGGTGGGTTGCGCGGGGAGTGAGGGGGGTGGCACAATGAAAATAAATGTAAAAAATAAAATAATCTTACCTTGCCGCTAGATCCCACATCTCTACTCCTGCTCTTCTCTGGAACTCGAGGAACAGGAAGCAGGCCTCACTGACCAATCACAATGCTACAATATAGCATTGTAATTGGTAAGCACCCAGGCTCCCCTGACCAATAATAACGCTGCAGTGCACTGCTGTGATTGGTTTTGAGCGTCCTGGTTCGATGTTCAACCAGGGAATGGGGTCTGGGCTTGTTCTCCACGCAGGCTGTAATGCAGCCTGCATGGAGAACAGGGAAAGTGTGCATGACTGGTTTGGGCAGCCCAAGAGCACCGACCAAACAGTCATTGCGAACTTAGGAGTGGGCAAATCGCTCCTCCTCAGCTCTGCTCTGAGAGCAGAACAGCCCCGCCCATGCGCCTGCCCGCAAAGCAGCAGGAAGCATAAAATGATAATAACTCTAAGCAGGCGGGCAACTAGAGCCAAATTTCAGAGGGGGGGTGATAAAGATTTCAGGGGGGCTAATTCTTCCAGCCATAGGCAGAGTGGCTCTAAGAAGGGGTGAAAAGACAACAAAAGCCTCATTAATAAGTAAATGGTCTTTTAAAGACCTGTGAAGTACTCGGGTGCGGTTGCAATTACATGGCCCGCGAAGCTGTCTCAGCCCGGACTGACACACACGACGGGGGGGCTGAAGCCCGGTGAGCCCAATGGGTGTTGCGCGCCTGACTCTCAGTAATATCATTTTATGTTTCTTCTTCTACGCACTGCTTAAAAGCAGTGGGGCGACGCTGCTGCGCCATAGCGGAGGAGCCGCCACTGCTGACTACTAGGCTGCATTGAAATTGCATAACACCTTTTTGGTTGATTGCATGGAGTGAGGATGGAAACATGGGAAGCAGCAGCGATATTGCTTGAAGTTGAAACTGCCTAGTTGTTGAGGTTCATGATCATATATTCACCCAAAGTGTGGCTTGTGTCATCCTTGTATCTCGGCCACCGGGGTACCTCGGACCTTTCACCAAAAAGGAATTCTTTTGAAGTATTTTTTTAACTTACTTGTTGCTATACAAATCGAACAATAGCTTATAACTGTCATGTACTGTAATGCATCCAGTTCAGTGTGCACAAAGAATGTATTTACCAGTGACACACTGTTAACAGTTCTCTTGGTATAACTATTCTGGATCAACCGTATGTCATCTTTATGTCATCTGTAACACACACACACACACACACACTTTATAATATTTAAATTTGATATGCTTATCCTGACAACACTGTGATACAGAAACATTTCTTCATTTGTTCGCATGTACACTTTTTGACTGTTATATACTCTGTAGTATGACCGCTCCTACTTTGTGACACACAGACAGTTATTCCACATATAGCAATCAAATGAATTTACTGTGATATGCACATATTGTGGAATTTCGTTTGTGTATCCCTACGACGCGCTTACAATTATCAACAACTGTATGGGTCTGTTTTTTTCCCTTGCATCATTGACACTCTAGTCACTAGTGCCTTAACATTACTGGATAAATAAGTCATCCATTCCATTTACTGTCTGCATCACCCAGAATGCAATTCTGAGCACCTCCCAAGATTTTGCAAGAAAAGTCGGGCCTAGTATTCAATGGGAACGATGGAAAGAAGAATTATTTACTCTATGAAGGACATATAAGCAGATAAGATGACAGAATAACGTCGCAAATGCATTCTTCTACATTGATTCGTTTCGGAAGTCCAAGTACTGCTCAGAACTTCGAGGAAGACAAGGGGACATAAGTGACTGTAATGACGCACTTATACATGTAGCAGAAAGATTCAAAAGACGTTCCAGTATTAGATAGATGCAAGTGGTATACTAGAGCTCAAAGGACGGGGAAACGGTTGCTAGTTTCCTAATTGCATTGCATTCACACTCTGATGCATGTCATTTTGCAACAATGAAGGGCAAAATGATCCGTGGTAATATAATAGTGAACGTTAAGAGTAAAACAATGCAAGAGCAACTGCGGTTACTGGAGTATCCCCCTCTTAAAGATATTGGGGCATATTCACAAGGATCTAACGCCGAGTCAACGGCACTTTATCGCACCCAAGGTTGCGATACACTTATTACCCCAATCACAAGCTGGTGTTAACATCCCAAAGCACCAGTTTACCTGTGATAGCAGCCGCAAAAAACATCGCCACAGATGACCCCCGCAACTATCGCTAATGAGATGCAGAGTAGGCGTTCCCATGCCAAAAGCAGCAACAACAACACTCCACAACATTCACAACGACCAGCCAGAACTGCGATAAGATTACAAAACAGGCGATAAGGCATGTTAGCAGCAGGAAAATAACACCTGCTCTGACCTGGTGCAAAGTCGGACCACAGCCTGCACCACAAAATGGAGCACAGCCCAGAGCCACACCTGAAGAACAACAGATGCACCTGGGCAACTGAACATGCAGCCAAGAGGGCCGAAAGGGAAACAACACCCACCGCCACCACCCCCAGGACCTCTCCTCCCTGGCACCCCACCCGACCAAAGACACGCCACATCAGCTACACCGAAACATGTACAAAATAATCTGCATGATGTCGCACAATCACAGCTGATAACATGCATGTGTCGTCACAAAAATGAGCATCACACATTCACTTTAGAAGCAACAAATGAAACTTTATTAAAATGAACACTGAAATGAAATGAAGACACATGGCAGCTCCCCTCAGGACAATCCGTAGGTCATAGCCTGCAAGACAAAAATCATGATGAGAAGGTGTGTCAAAGTGCACATCAAAGGACAGAGAGAGAGCAAAGAAGAGAGAGAGGAAGAGAAGGGGAGGGAGAGAGAAGAGAGGGGGAGAGGGAGAGAGAGAGAGAGAAGAAGAGAGGGGGAGAGGGAGAGAGAGAGAAGAAGAGAGAGGCAGAGGGAGAGAGAGAAAAGAAGAGAGGGGGGAGAGAGAGAAGAAGAGATGGGGAGAGAGAGAAGAAGAGAGGGGGAGGGGGAGAGAAGACGAGAGGGGAGAGGGAGAGAGAGAGAGAGAAGAAGAGAGGGGGAGAGAGAAAGAAGAAGAGAGGGGGAGAGAGAGAGAGAGAGAGTGCCGCCCCTGCGCACCCAGGCCACACTGCTCACCTGCTGCCACCGGTGTGTCTCCAACCACTTGCCGGTATGTATAGCAGTTCACCAGGTCACACATCTGAGACAGACCCGTCATCTGAAACAGAGTCCAGATACATGATTGGCACAGTACACACAATTGCACAAGACAACATCGCCTGCCCGCCCGTGCACACCCAGGCAGAGACACCCCAGCCCCTCTCGCCTCCCATCGGAGCACGCCCACCCATGCACACTCAGGCATCACTGCTCACCTTCTGCCACTGGCGTGCAGACAGGAGGTCCCACCACGTGCTGCTGCAAGCCACAAGCCCGGAGCCCGCGGACATGGCACCCTCCATATCATGCAGCCCCGCTCCGCAGGCCACCAGGTCTCACGTTTGCTGCTGGGTCTTGATTACTCCATGGCAGAGGACATACCAGTGCACCCAGCCTCATCGCAGGCTGCACACCCGCTCAGCTCAATAGGTGCCACTAACTCTGGGATCCCGGAAGCGATGCCATGTGGCGGTAGGCCAACGCTGCCCGCTGGCTCTGGCCTACACTGCGGTCTAGCAGGGCACACAAAACCTGAGCTGTCTGGACCGCCGGGATGGGGCATCATGGCAGGCTGCACACACGCTCAGCAGCTTAAGGGGCCCTACCTCAGTGCACCCAAAGTCACCGTCCCGTGGCGGGGTGCCTGTGCCGGCCGCAATGCTTCAGGTGCCACTAACCCTGTGCAACCCCAGTTAGCGCCACGTGGTGGTAGGCCAGGGACGGCCGCAAGGCCTCGGGGTCACTAACCGTGTGCGCAACAACTCATGGGCCCTTTATGATTGAGAACCGTGGAGCGTCTGTCATCCAGTAACCACCGGCAGAGGGGAATGTGACGTCAGCGGCCCCTTATGTTGGCGGAGTCACATGGCCTGTGACGCCTGTGCTGGATGGGTGTGGTGTGCGTGCAAACCTGCCCTCAGGGAATGGCTGTGACATGCTGACAACTAGACCAGTGACCTGCACACCACCAGAAAGTACACCTGCGACAGGTAGCAATGAGGGCCCCCCCTCGGAGCGTAAGCGGAGTGGTTTGGCCTGCCGTACGCCGGACCAGCGCAGGGCTTGCAACAATGACTCGTGGGCTCTGGGCGTGGTTCAGTCCATGTCCGGACATGGAAGTGACTGATGTGTGTGCCCCTATTGTAGTGTCCACGGCACCCGGTATACAATGTGCAATGTAGCACCCTCTGACTGGCATCCCACAGGATGAGCATCATTGACGCAAGGGAAATCACTGTCCCTACATTCATCCACACATTCATACATGAATGATGAAAAACATAACGCAGCACTGCATCACTGGATGTTTATTACACATCCAGTGCAGTTCTGCAGCTGGAGGGGTACAGGGCAATGCCGACCACACTATACAATATGGGCCCGTGGAGGGCCAGCCAGAGTCCATCCAGGGATGACAAGTACTGCGGAGGAGGAAGGGTACAGTCCGCAGTCTGGTCACCGTGTCATTGGTCAACAAACAGGATATGGCAGTCCATGTCGCTGTCCAAGGTGAGTGCATCGGAGTCGTTCGGGGGTCAGTGGGAGGTCATGGGGCCATGTGCGGCACCAAGTAGAAACAGGCCAGGTGGCGGAAATGAATGCTAGTGCCTCCTGATCACAAACCCATCCATGTCCTCGTCCCCGGATGTGTGCTCTGCCCCACCTGTGGGTGTTGCAGTACCGGCTGAGGCACTGTGTGCCACTGACACATCAGGTGCCGGAGTGGATATGTCTGCCACACTGTGAGGCAATGGCACATCAGGGGGCGGAGATGTGAATGGTGTGGGGCCAGCAGCAATCATCATCACCACGCCTTGTGGCAGCAATGCCATGATGAGGATCTGCAGGGCATGGTAGATCCCAGTTACATTTTGCTGGTGTGCAGCGGTGGCTGCCATCCTTTCCACCTCCATCCGCACCATGTCCTCCATGAGCCTCCGCATGTGTGCCAGCTCACGGCTGGTATCGCTGGAGCCCCTCTGAGCGGACAGGTGTTCTTCTCTCCACGTCATGACTCCAGTGATGTCAGTCAGGGCTCGTAGGAGACCATGGAGTGGGCCTAGACACCCATGGATGGCGTCCAGTTTGGTAGCCATGAGTTAGAACCCCACCCGCATCTGCTCAGCCGTCACCCTCTGGCCCTCCAGCACACGGCGTTGGAAGGCCGTGTGTTTTTCCTGTGGGTCTTGGGAGACTGCTGGGGCTGTGGGTGCCTCCTGCTGGGTGGTTTGGGTGGTGGGTGGGGTCCCCTCGATGCAGCTGGGCAGCCCTGATCCTGGAGGTGAGTTGCGGATGATGTCAATGATGTCTAGGAGGGCTTGTGCGTCGATGCTGGGTTTCTCCTCCTTGTCATCAGTGAAGAGTGGCTGGGACTGCTCTGCAGGGGGTGTTGATGGTGGCCCTGCAATGTGAAGGAGAGATGGTGTATTGCAATGTGTCCACATGTATGTAGCCACATGGTATATGTTGACATTCAGACAGCATGGCATTGTACATTGTGACAGTCTATAGATCTGGGCGATGACCTAGAGTGATGGAGGGTGTGCACTGTGCTCTGCTTGATTGTGCATGTGTGCCATCGTGGCCATCTCCACCCGTCCCCCCAATACCTGGTGGTCACTCACCCTGTTGCGGTTATGTTGTGTCCTGTCGAGCAGTGTCCGGTCCCTTGACTCCAGCCACAGTATCCACACTGATGACTGTCAACACTAGCTCTTCCATGTCATCCAGCACGAGCTGTGGCGCTGGGCCCCCACCTCCAGTCTGGATTGCTGCCTTCTGGTTGGCTGCGAGTTTCTCCTTGGTCTTTCGCTCGTCCATTGTCCTCTGGTGCTCTCCGACGGCATTCACCTTGTCCCCGATGTCCCGCCATATTCCATTCTTGGTGCCCAATGACACGTTGGAGGTGACGAACAGTTGTTGATGGTGTTCCATCACCTCCGTGACTATGATCCTGTTCACCTGTGGACTGAACTTCATCTTCCTCTTCTTCTTGTCCTTGCCCTTCCCTGTCCCCGAGGTCCCGGCCTGGTCGTCCGGGGTACTTGTGGGGTTGCGCTCATCCTCTGCGCCTGCGCCGGCTGCCTCCATGGTGCTTGGGTGTTGGTCAGTTTGCTTTGGGGTGTTTTTTCTACTTTTATGGTGATTTTTCCCACCTGCCAGGTGTGTGTTGCAGGCCTGGCGCTGCTTATCGCTGATTTCCTCATCACGCTTTGGTCCATCGCAGGTTTTTTAGCATTGGGGTTTGTGTTTTTATCTCCGTCGAGGTGGTTGTATTGCGGGCATTGGCTGCGGTTTCGGCAAACTATCGCATGGGGCCGCCTTGTCGTGAATTCCACGTTGACACGGGGTTATTTTCCCGCGATAGGCTGCGATGTGTAAAGTTGCGTTAACATTTTTTGGTGATGTTAAACACACGTTCTTGTGAATATACCCGATTATTTCTACAACCAAAGTGATGGTGCGGTCTGAGCGCTGGATGAGAACTAGAAATTAAAGGAAACTGGAACATAAAAGTTGGTAGGTGTGCAGTGTGAAGAGCACTCCATATAGCAGAGTGAGAAACATCTGATATGCTGTAGATGTGGGAGTCATAAACAGATCTTCTTACAAAGTCGGTCCTGCAATTGATAAAGAATGTAACAATTGTGGCAGGATCGGGCACTTGATCAGGGTGTGTAGAGATGGCAAAAAGAATCTTAAATGTACCGGAGTTGTGTAACTAATTCTCAATGTCGGATGGTGTGGAAGAAAAAATATGAAGATGAAGGAGAGAAGTCTGAAGAAAGTTCTGGGGTGACATTTTCCATACCACAATGGAATACTGCTAGAGAAGCTTGAATCGAGAGAGACCCTTCTTGCCTGTAACAGCACTTAATTTAAAAATTCCGTTATGGTGGACTCTAGATCTCCAAGGACAATTGCAACTTGGGAGTTTTTCCTGGGTAGAATTTAATGGGTTGTTGTCTGAAGCAAACGTAAAATCTGCTGATATTATTATTTAGTCTTTTGATGACAGTGCTATTGACTTCCTAGTTTTTATCAGAGTTAAATTAACCTTCAAGGACCGAGAGGTTGCCGTCAAATTATATATAGCACTGTACGACAATGTCTCAACAGGTAACAGTTAAACAATTGACTTACGAAAAATAAATGGATTATAAAGAAAGGTAAGAAGCACCAACAATTGAATACTGTGGTTTGTATTTGCAAAGAAGGGACAAAAAAAGCTTGGAGAAAGCGTCAATGCTACTTTCATATTGCGCAATAAATATATAGTGGACACATATGGGCAGATCTACAAGAAACTAACGCATTAGTTTCGAAGCACAGGGATGCAACATATTTACAACAATATGTCTCATCTCTGTGCTTCCCCCTGCACTGGTGCACAAACTGCTGCCCTGCGCTGGCGCAGGCACCCTTGCACCATGGTGCAAAGATGCCTGCGTCAGAGATTGTTTTGGTGCACGAAGGGGCACCTTCCTGCACAAAAACAATAAACTGAGGTAATTTCTTCTTTCAATGTGTGCTGTAGAATGCAGCACGCATTGAAAGAGGAAAAAAACGAGGAGAAATTAAAACATTTCTCCTCATTGCACCTCCCAACGCCACTATGGGTGGCGTAGCATTTTGACGCATTTCCAGATTCCCGATTTCTCATAAATCTGGAAATGCATCTGTGGACATGGGTTTTGCATGGGAACACCCAAAGCAACACCCATGCCACGCCCCAGACACACAAAGTGTTGCGTGAAGAGGGGTGATATTTACAAGCACAGGTTAAGTCACGCAGGGTGACTTTACCTGTGCTTGTAAATATCACTCAGCAGGCTGCGCCACCAGTGCGCCATGCAACGTGATGCACAGGTGGAGCAAGGGTCTTGTAAATCTGCCCCACAGTGCTCGTGAAAATAATATGGACTGCGCAAGTGAAACAAGTAAAACAGTTAATTTACGTGTATTCACGCATACAGGGAGCACCCATGTTCAACACAATATCCTAATACAAATTTTCTGATTTGAACAATAAGTTTTCATATAAAATTCTTTCCAACATGAAAGTGTCGAGTTAATTCCACACAAATGTCTTTTTTTTATATATTATATTCCACAATTAGTTCCATGTAAATGTCTTTTTCATCCTTGATTTTATGTAAATGTCTTTTTTCATTCCACAATTATTTCCATATAAATGTCTTTTTCATCCATCAATCGTTAATTCCTTCCATTTACGATCCAATGATTCAATCTTGTCAAAAATAATAATTCCAGATCCAATCAAAGAACTCTATATCCAAATGATCTCAACAACCGACGCGTTTCGTCCCCTCCTGGGACATTATCAGGGCTGTGAAATAAACAAAAACATCCAATCATAATCTAATCCCTCTTATATAAATATTAGCGACCTGATATCATTTAATACCCTTTCCTACCTATTTTACAAGCTCCAAGTTTAGTCAGGATGTGACTATACAGATCATCCTTGTTCTCACCATCACATTATTTTAATATTCATCTGCACATAACTTAAATTTAACATTTTTAATATTTTTTTTAAAGCTGCACACCACAGTAATGTTGAAAACGTCATACATAGAAAACAGTTAATTGCTGCATATATCCCAAAATTTTCTTCATGACTCCTATTGCAACTCCTCATTTTCGCCTTAACAATTCATAAAAATAATTTATTACCCCCTTACTATTTATATTATTATTGATGCTTCCTATTGTCTGACTTCTTATATTGGCCTTAATCATGATATAAGAAGTCAGACAATAAGAAGAACTTGACGTTGAGGACCGCGAGCAAGCAAAAGACAAGCATTTGCAATGCAATAGGTCTCGCATTTACCCGAGTTTAAGCTATTGGCATTGTAAATGATAATGCCTTTTAATTATGTTTTAAAAACGAAAACAAAAATAAAAGACATTTTATTTGCAATGTCAATAGCTGAAACTCGCGTAAATGCGAGACCTATTGCATTGCAAATGCTTGTTACTTTTAGTCTACAGCGCTGCAACAAGAAAGATTAACGTTGAGAAACTAATATAATGTTTTGTCACTCACTACATTAATTGTATTTATAAATAAAAATCATGTTTGTGAAATAAAGTTGGGTTGGGTGTTTCGGTGACATGCTGTCAGAGACCGATTTTCTTTTGTCATGCTAAGAGCACTGCTGGGGGGGAGGGGGGCCATGCAGATCCTGGTGTCTGTCCAGCCGCTGGCATGCAGCTCAAGAGAGAGGAATTCTGGGAAAGCGAGCATAATTTGTTATCAAAGGGAAGTCATCATGTCACATGCCTAACTGTCTTCAGAGGCGGCACTCGACGCGAGGGAGATGCAGTTAGTCGAAGACGAAGCTATGGCGAGTAACCCTGCCGCGTGCAGGGAGTGTCTTCTGAGCTGAGCACTTTGAGAAAACTCTGTGTTGCCCAAAGCTACTAGTCAGCGAGTCCAGGGCAGAATCGTGTAACCTGCCTCACTGCCTACGGATTTGGGCGCTGTGCAAGTTGTGATGCAGGCCAGTGTATCTGGGCAGTAACGTCACTTGATTGTCTTCAGAGTTGGACGCTCGCGATCTACTTCCGGGAGCGCGCGCCGCCATATGTCAATAGAAAAGTTCCTCTGTTAGGTGACTGTTGTTAAGTACAAGTTGTGGGTGACATTTCTTGGAGTTTGGTGGATGAGACTGGAGGGCTGCACCAAATCACTTACTCATCTTCTATAATATGTGTTATGTTATGTTATGTCATGCTCTGCCATGTTATGTTAAGCTATACTATGCTATGTTATGTTATGTCATGTCATGTCATGCTATGCTATGCTATGTTATGTTATGTCATGCTATGCTATGCTATGTTATGTTATTTTAGGTTTTGTTATGTTATGCTATGCTATGCTGTACTATGTTATGTTACGTTATGTTGTTTTATGTCATGCTATGCTATGTTAAGCTATACTATGCTATGTTATGTTTTGTCATACTATGCTATGTTATGTTTTGTCATGCTATGCTATGTTATGTTATTTTATGTTTTGTTATGTTATGTTATGCTATGCTGCGCTATGCTCTGTTATGTTATGTTGTGTCATGCTATGCTATGTTATGCTCTGTTATGTTGTGTTATGTCATGCTATGCTATGCTATGTTATGTTATTTTATGTTTTGTTATGATATGCTATGCTGTGCTATGTTCTGTTATGTTATGTTGTGTCATGCTATGCTATGCTATGTTATGCTCTGTTATGCTATGTTATGTTGTGTCATGCTATGCTATGCTATGCTCTGTTATGTTATGTCATGCTATGCTATGGGTTTCAGATATGAGGGGAGGTTGCTGGGCATCTTTTCCAGCCTGTATCATCTGAAGGGTCCCACATGCCCATTTCTACATTTATTACTTCAGTGTTTTTAGGGATGTATGTGCCACCCTGCTGTCACTGCACACTCCTACCTGGGCAGATGAGACGTTGTGCTGGAATGACAAAAATCCCCGCACCTAGGCTTCTCACAAGCTCCCGAGGGAGTTATCGGCGCCATCTTACGATCATACAGCAGCACACACACATAGAGTTAATAACACCCACCCAACACCGTCCAGATAAATGACTTAAGGACATCAGAACTCCAAAGCTCTGGGCACAGCCAACAAGCGTATACTCTAACCAACTATCAACAACAGAACATCAAACATCCTCACAACGCGTGCTACTTGATCACAACTCACAAACCCGCCTGACCTGAGAGGGAATCCTCAAAACTAGGCAAGAAGACCCCAAATCTAGCTGGTGGGACCAGCTTATACCAAGGCAGAATCTGTGGCATATAACTACGTGCATCACACCACAACTATTGAAATATTGACACATTCGCAATCAATTTAGATGCCAAGCCCTCTTTAATTTGAGACATACTTGCCCAGAAAGTTATCACAAAGACAGACACCCCGGTGGACAAGGCGCTGATACATTAAACATCTGCTGATGGAGGACAGCACTGCACGTTAAACCCAGGATAGGCAGAGCCACTGGAATTATGTGATTTGCGGCCGCAGAGTTTTCACGGTCTTGGTAGATGTGCCGCATTTGCCACTTAACCCATTGTCTGCTGTATAATCTCCAAACGTTAATTAAAAAAGAAAAACCAAGCGTTGGCCGCACGCGAGCGGCTGGAGACGCAATATGTGGTGGGGGAGGGGGAGAAGCGGGAGTTGTGTGTGCGCGTGCGTCATCGTGATCGCGATCGCTCTGAAAGCGAAAGTGATCACGATCGCGATGATGCACGAGTTTTCAAAGTGCTGCTGGCGGCCGGCTGCACGCGTACACGATCGCGTGAACGCAAGCATTAGGCCAGCCAGCAGCACTTTGAAATTCCCACATACAAAATGTCTCTTCGAGCCAGCGCATGCGCTGGGCTCAGCGAGACCTAATGACCGCTGCACTACGCAACGCTACGCGTGTTTGCACTGTGCTACGTGCAATTCGCGTAGTGTGAAGTAGCGCAAACTACGCCAGCATAGCGTAGTGCTTTGCCCAGGCTTCATTTTATCGCTGAGATAGCACGTTATCATCAACGGCTATCTCCAAAGCGATAAAATATCCAGCTGTAGCAGCAAAATGCTGCAATATCGCTGGTAATCCAGCGATAAAATGTCAGCGATAGGGAATTCCTTGCTAATATGCCATGGTGGATTCAGCATGACAATCCACCGGTGAACAACCTTTACAACGAAACTATTACAACGCACTACACTTACAACAAAATTTTTACAACGCAACATCCACTACAACGCATTCCATTACATAGCATGACACTACAACGCATGTTTAAAAATTACCTTTACAACGCATTCCATTACATCGCATACTACCTTTACAACGCATACCATTACAATGCAATCCAACACTTACCCTACTGTTGCACCCCCTGGAGTTAGAATAGTAATTTTTACCCCTATACTATGCGTTCTAATGGTTTGCGTTGTAAAGGTAGTATGCGATGTAATGGAATGCGTTGTAAAGGTAGTTTTTAAACATGCGTTGTAGTGTCATGCTATGTAATGGAATGTGTTGTAGTGGATGTTGCGTTGTAAAAAATGAATTGTAAGTGCATGCGTTGTAAAAGTGTGCGTTGTAACGACATACATCCCAATCCACCCCATAGGGCAATATGGCTAAGTCAGAAATTAACCTGATGTTAGAAACCAGCGTTTATTGGGTCTTTGCGCGACTTTCAGCATCGCAACGCGGGTATGGGGCATCATTGTTGATAGCGCGAAGCTGCGTTATCGATGTTTTGCCATGTAGTGCATGTGAGGAACGCCTACCTTGCATTTCATTAGCGATGAGATGCAAGGCGTTAGTGAAATGGGTGATGACGCAAGGTAACACACGCTAAAGCCTGTTAGTGTGTCCTTGTTAATACCATGTTAGAATTGTCGCTGCTTTCTGGCCGAAAACGGCCGCTAATGCGGCAATAATTGTCTTGATGATATGCCCTGTGGTATTGCAATGTATTTGCAGTTAATGCACCTGCCTTAGAAGTGGGTGACTGGATCAGGATTTACAAGCCTGGTTTCGTCAAGAAAGGAAGTTCCAAATATGGGAAACCTTTGAAAGTTGTCAATATTAATCATACAGACACATCACCATACCCTACTGAAAGCACCTGAACCAACTATTCATCTGAAAAAACATTTATTGAGGCGGGGTGTAGCATCCCAAACACTCTCCCCCCCCCCCCCCCCGAAGCTACGTCCCTGCAAGTGCTATAAGGGAACTTATTCCGCAGGGCAAGGCAAAAGAGAAGGTAGAAAACAGCACCACAGTGCTGGAGAAGAAGGATTTGCGGACTGATAAAGTTTGTGAGCAAGTGGACACAGGAGACATGTAAGAAATCTCCGTAAGAAAAAACTGCTCTAGCTTTATATAGTGTAGTTGAGACAGGCACAGAGCAGTCAGGCAGGAAATCAAGAATGTGGCGGAGGAAAGTTTAAAAAACCAGAGGGAATCGATAGAAAATGTGGGATGAGTGGCAACAATAAAACAGATATGAAAGTGGAAGAGTACAGAGAAAACTTAGGTGGAGCAAAAGAAAACTAACTAACCCTGGGACAGAAAACAAAAACAAAAATATTGATGTGGAGAAAACATATTTTTATTGATAATACTTTCATTTGTATGTTTTTAGAAGATTGACACAAATGATCTAAACACAAGAATTCATGAACTGAGAGTTGGTCAAATTAGATTTCTCAATAGGATGTTTGTGGAGAATCAACTGCTCAGAGTAACATAGTGTAGTATCTTCATGTAAGGTTATTACTGTTCTCTTGTATCTTGTAACTAGCGTTTTCTCCTCAAACACTAATGAGCTTTCGAAAAAACCATTCAACTGAATCTTCCTTCCTTCATAAGATACAGGGCTTCTATCAGGAGGTTCAAGATGTTTGTCTCCCCACACAGATTCAAACAATTCTTCAGTAATCATTGTCATGCGTGCTCCTGAATCAACTAGTAATTTCAAACTTTTTCCATCTACTATGATGTCCACAATCGGGTCTGGACATTCCTCACAGTCATCCTTAACTACTAACATCAAGTCGCTCATGGAACTTATGACTTCTGTGTCACACTCCAATGTGTTACTCTCTTCCCACACAGCACTGATATTCCTCTTGGCCATACATACTTTTGAGAAATGACCTTGTTTACCACAATTTCTACAGGAAGCATTACGAGCTGGACAAACTCGTGAATTGGGAAAATGGGAAGAATAACCCCACTTTGAACAGACATTCTTCTTTTGAAAATACATTTGTTTTTTACCTTGCCTTGCATGTACTCAACAAAATCAATGCCAATGATAACTCTCCCGGTTTTTCAAGACAGAGGTATCTTAAAGAAGAGTGGTCCCACAAAATCAAGGTGGGAGATTGGGTCAAGATAAAGATTCCTCACAATGTACCCAAGGGTTTATCTAAATTTAGTAAACCAATGTGTGTTGACTTGGTTTTGCGTTATGCTGTAAGAGTTGATGCTAAAAATTGGTGGAATGTAGCTAGGGTTTATAAAATTCCTGAAAATGTTGTGCATCAAATGGGTTTAAATGATAATGCTGTTGCTTCTTCACTACCTACACTGTCTTCATTTTTGGATGGTAATCGCTTCAATGCAGGTGTTGGGGGTCATCTCACTCTGGGAACTTTCACACTTTCCTGACTTTGCTCTATATCCCTGGCTTACTGCTTGGGTTTAAAAGTTTAATTCTTCTGGAAAAAGTTTTTTTTTTTTACAGTGTTTGGTGAAGTCACTCTGGGTTATCCCAAAATGTTTTAAACTTCAGGTTCTTGGCGCAGTGTGTGTGATGCCTTGTACTTTTAGGTAACTCTTGGTTACCATTTTGTGTGGTTGTCGGAGATTCGGTTTTGTCACCTAATGAGTGTTTGTGTGTGAGTTGACTTTTGCATGATTTCACTCTCTTTCATTCCCTGGTTGTTGTAGTGTGAGTAGATCTACTCTCACTTTTGGGGTGTGTGTGAGAAGGTTATTAAATTAGTAATGGGTGTTAGTCCCATATTCTTAGTGTTTAGGGGGTGTTAGTCCCACCTAGGTCTTTGTAATGGGTGTCAATCCCTTTTTACTCTGTTATAGGGGGTGAGAGTCCTACCTATGTTATTAGTAATGGGTATTAGTCCTTTTTACTAAATTTAAAGGGGGTGTGAGTCCCACCTTTGTCATGTTAGTGTTGGATTTTAGTCCCTTCATTTAAATATTAGCTGTTGTGTGTGTGGGTAGCTGTCTTTTGATGCCTCACTGTGCTGCATTTCTGTTATACTTGCTGCACAAGTCTGTGGGTTTTAGTCCCATTTTTGTATTGTGTACATTTGGGTGTTAGTCCCATATACTCAGAGTTTAGGGGGTGTTAGTCCTACCTACGTTTTAGTGATGGGTGAGGTCCACCCATTGTGTATTTGTTCTGGGAATGATTCTTCCTGTATGTTTCTTTAATTTCTAGAGTACCTGTAGTTGTTTTCTATTGTGATTCTTAGCGTTTTTTGTTTTCATTTGTATCTTATGTAGTGTCTTTTCAATTTCTGTTTGGGAGTTTAACGTTCTTTTCGTGACTTATTAAAAGAGGAGGTTGGTGATAGTGAGTGAGTTTATTCTCTTTGGTGTCTTATTATAAGAGGAGGATGGTGATAGTTTATTCTTATCTTGATAGTGAGTGAGTTTATTCTCTTTGGTGTCTTATTATAAGAGGAGGATGGTGATAGTTTATTCTTATCTTTTCATCCTTTTTCTTATCCTTTTTCTGCCTTTTTATTGTCTGGGTGCCTTTCGTGGTATAGTTTATTCATCTTACCCTTAGGTTTTGGACTATTTATCTTATGTTTATATTTTGTGTATTGTTGCTTTGAACCTTTAGAATTGTTTGTTTTATTTTCAATTGTAAAGAAGGGAGATATTGTAGTATCTTCATGTAAGGTTATTACTGTTCTCTTGTATCTTGTAACTAGCTGCTCAGCCAGTGTGAGAGTTCCATGTGGAATGTTGATGTGACTGGAATGTTGGAGGTTGGTGTGGTGTGGGACAGTTAGGAGGATGGGCTGAGCAGCTAGCAGGCTGCTCCTGGTGGGGCTATTCTATGGACTTTACTATCTTAATAAATAACCTAAAGATATATACTGGCTACGTCTGCTGTGTCACATCATCCTATGGAACCAGGTCACTTCACATAGTCCTATTATCTGAGGTGTCCCACAGGTTGATAATCAGGCCTGGTGTATCTCCAGCAGAGATTCAGAATCCTTCTGTATCTTGATATTTATCTTCAATGGAGGCCATAAATGATGACATACTTCTTCGACATTTTTCTTAGCTTGTGGTAAGCCCCTATCATTCTTATGTGAATCTGGGCAAAATGTTGCAGCTTTGTTGTAATGGGTAGGAAAGGCTAGTATATATCTGGTTTTCTCTATGTTGGTAAATAATCTAAATTTCACCTTGTGGTCTACTCGTCTTCATGCCTCCTCACTTATGTTTCATTATTATCTGAATCATCTTCATCATCATTACAACCATCATCATCTATATATGGCACATTCGATCCAAACCAGCATGCAAGTACTTACAGAACTGTGACACAATTAAAATTTCTTTGATCTTTATCTTTGATATCTATCTGAGAGGCATCCATTTTCATTACTGATAAATCACTGTTTCTGGTCTTTAATAAATTCATGATTCTCTATGCAGTGAAACCTATGAGAATCAGCATTTTTTGCACAATAGGAGGCAGTGTGCATGCTTAACGCCTTTTAAAGCACTGCTTGAAACATTTTCTATTGGTCTGAAATAAAACTTTCAAAACACAACTGCATTCAACCAGTCTGCTGCCTTTAACATCTCTTCCAGTATTCCCCCTGTCAGATACACCTTACTAGCCATAGCTCCTCTAACAAAATGTGCCTTAAACAAAGACAAATTTACACCTGCATCCCTCATTACTGATGTTCATCCATCTGGCTGTGGTAGCAGAAGAAATACTTCTAAAAGGTTTTGTTGGTGTGGAACACACTAGCTTAAAATCCAACTCATGGGTCAACCCAATGACTAGGAGCCGTGTAGTCCCGATACAGACTTTGGTGATCCCCGACTGGAGCCATCACTTCTATCTCATCTATTTAATAAAGTAGTAGTTGATAATAATTCTAGTAAGAATGACAGACAAGGGGGCGCCCTGACTGCCACACTGCTACTTCTGAGGGACTCCAGTCCCCAGAAGCTACCATAGAGCCGAGGAAGGGCTCCATCGAGGAGATGTGCCGTTAAGCTCTCTAGCCAGCCTCAGGATGCCCTGACTGCCATGCTGCAGCTTCTAAGGGACTCCATCCCCAAGAAGCTACCATAGAGCCCAGGAGGGGGGAGGGGCTCCATTGAGGAGATGCGCTGCTAAGTGCTGCCGTCACCTACGGCACAAGACGTGCCCAGACAAAGGCCAGGCCGAAAGTGGGACAGTCTGCGCCCTTCTACGGCCGAACAAGGATGAGCTTCCTCCAGTGGTCCAATGGCAGAGTGCACAATAACAACCCCGACTAAGTGAGTGAAGCCTGGGCTTCCTGTTTCCTGGTATACTATTGATGCCCATTCCTGAAGGGGAGGAGGAAACTGACCCAGCGTAAGAGTGGAAGGGACACGGGTAGTTTTTCCACTTCTTTAATTACCTTGTACCTTTCATCAGCCATGGGGACTATGAGCACTGAGTTGGGGATTGTTGAGGAAGTGAATTGATGCAGTTTAGAGACAGATCAAAAACCCTACAACGGTGTATATGGTTCCACATGACCAGGTGTCATCACAATCAACTGGAGTGGAGTCTAACCCTGCCTCAAAGAGTTAAAGTAAAGCCTCCCAACAAGCTGCCTCTAGAGTTACTATGGAAATAAATAACCTTTGTAGCATCTCCAAATTGCTTGCTGATAAATATCACTGAGGTCTCAGAGGATTCACAACCTAATCCATACAAATTGCCTCTCTTAAAAAGAAAGCAAGGAGACAGAAATAACTCAAATGGATCAGCAACAAAGGCAAAGTAATCAACTAGTGTGGTTGACAATCTCAAAAGCTCCACATATACTAGTGAATGAGAGAACCCCCCTCACCTGGATACGTTTAACCCCCAGGCCCAGCTAACAGAGTTTTGCAAGCTGCTCTTTACTAGAATTGAGGGCTTGTTCAAGGAATTTTGCAGCAAGGTATATGAGCAAATTAAATCCCTCGATGACAAAGTCCACGCCCTGCTTGAAGCACATAACAAGATCCACCAATCCCAGCGTCACACTGAGATTGCCCCCAATTCTTCGAGCCCCACATCAATGCTCACTGGGAACACAGCAGCCCAGTCAATTCCAGGCACATTAGCAACAGCTTACCTAGAAAATCGCAATCAGGAATCATCAGTGGACAGTGCTCATTCTTATTCATCTCTTAGGCAGCAGATGAGCACTCCAAAGGGTGGGGCCATTCTGCAACATCTACAATTACCATCTGGATGAACTACATATGTCATAGTTTTGGAAGGGGTTCCAACGTGAGGGAGAAATTACAAGAAGATTGGCTGGACATGAAATTTAAGGTGGCTCTTTGGTGTAGGAAAAATTCTGGTTGGCCTTTTGATTTATTGGATGATATACTTATGGTTTAGAGAGGTCACCGGGTTGCCACTCAATGAAAACCTCAAAGGGTGACTATGTGTTGTAAATTTTAAAAATCCAATAGCGCAGAATCAGCCATCCAACCTTCTTCCTTTACAGAACCACTTCGCTCCCCCATCTGGACAATGGGACATAGACTGACTGCGCTCACCAAATTCATGTAAGGGGAATCTTTCCTTAATTGACTCCTCGTTAGTCAGAAATAAAAAAAAAATGGGTGAGGACAAGGGTGGAATGTTTATTTCAGCCACTGGGATAATGGTCTATGAGAGAGGCGACGGTTTTCACATTTTGTTATGGACTATAGCTGGCACACGCCCTAAGTTGCAAAATGAAGATTGTCTGTCACTGGTTAAGGATTTTGATGCAATTTTCTGCCAGCGCGCCTGGGCAATAGATAGCTTTCATATAGACGATTTCCGATTATTTTGTACGTCAGCTATGCCATCTTCATCAGGCAGACTGAAAGGGAATTGCAGTGCTGCTCTCTCTAAAAAGTGTAAACATCAAAGTTGAAATGTTTGATAGTACTCCTTAGTTCCAAATTGTGTGCCTGTCACTACTGTGACTTCTTGATATGCTGTTAATTACATTTGATTATAATTTTTTCACTAAGAATCAAGATTATGTAATCGAGGATCTAGAAGTCTGCCTTTCAGACTCTCTTCGGAGAAGTTCAGGACATACATCCTTGGTGTGGGCTGCAGACTTCAATACTAAGAGGTGTCACCACAGAGGTAGACCCCTAGGTGGTGTTATGGATTGGCAAGCGGAGGTCATTTGGAGACGCCTTGAATTGATTTACAATTAAGAATAATTTGCTATTTTTTTCAGTTACTTTTAAGGAGGTAATCATCCGCCCCCAACCTTTACAGGTAGTGGAAGGGGTAGCACAATCATCTTTATTTTGCTATTTTCAGATTTTGCACCCTTTATCCTAGATTCTAAGGTCCTTCCTACCTGCGGAAGTAACCGCAGTTCCGTGTGAATTTGTTTTGCCTACGACATGTACAAGAACAAAGAGACAAAAGTGACCTCAAATTTAAGTTACTGTCTACGTATTAAATGGAAGGGTAATATAAACATCTGTTATACCCTTGACAGTAGTTCTTGTCATGAACTATCAGTAACATCCCTTGTGCCACAACACTTAATATTTACCAAATGCAAACATTGAAAAAAAGCAACCGAACATGTGAAAATTATTCCACCCAGAACATAAACAAGAAAAAGTGTGGAGAATGAGAAAGCATCTCACGTGCGCAACACCAGAGGAGCTGCTGGCAGGTTCTCGCCAGTGTGCTCACGAGTTTCTCATCATCGATGTCTTTCTCATGAAAATAATGATGTGAAAAAATCAATAATATTAATGTGGGAAAAAAACCCCGGGAGGTTTATTTAGGCAGCCCAAAACCAACAGAAGGAGGAAAAGGAGAGGAAGACCCGTGTGGTCTTGCAGATAAGATTAGGTATGACCCACGTGTGTAATTCCAAATATTTTATTCCGCTCTGTGAGTCATCCCAAGGTTAAAACCACGGTCATGTTATGTAACCACATTTATGAATGGCCAACATGTTTCATTGCCTACTCATCTTTGCGGCAAATTCATCAGGGCGTCAAGGAACTGCAATCGCTTCCCTGGATTTAATCTATTTGAAAACAAAAGTAACTAGTGAGAGCCAAGGGCCCATATACCAGCTCTCACGTTGTTTGTGTTTGGAGGAGCACTGTAGGTTGCTCTCCTTGTCCTAGTAAAAAGCACATCCGTTGTTTATGTGTTGCTTAAACCTTCATCGTAAGGTTCAGCCTTACGATGAAGGTTTAAGCAACACATAAACAACGGATGTGCTTTTTACTAGGACAAGGAGAGCAACCTACAGTGCTCCTCCAAACACAAACAACGTGAGAGCTGGTATATGGGCCCTTGGCTCTCACTAGTTACTTTTGTTTTCAAATAGATTAAATCCAGGGAAGCGATTGCAGTTCCTTGACGCCCTGATGAATTTGCCGCAAAGATGAGTAGGCAATGAAACATGTTGGCCATTCATAAATGTGGTTACATAACATGACCGTGGTTTTAACCTTGGGATGACTCACAGAGCGGAATAAAATATTTGGAATTACACACGTGGGTCATACCTAATCTTATCTGCAAGACCACACGGGTCTTCCTCTCCTTTTCCTCCTTCTGTTGGTTTTGGGCTGCCTAAATAAACCTCCCGGGGTTTTTTTCCCACATTAATATTATTGATTTTTTCACATCATTATTTTCATGAGAAAGACATCGATGATGAGAAACTCGTGAGCACACTGGCGAGAACCTGCCAGCAGCTCCTCTGGTGTTGCGCACGTGAGATGCTTTCTCATTCTCCACACTTTTTCTTGTTTATGTTCTGGGTGGAATAATTTTCACATGTTCGGTTGCTTTTTTTCAATGTTTGCATTTGGTAAATATTAAGTGTTATGGCACAAGGGATGTTACTGATAGTTCATGACAAGAACTACTGTCGAGGGTATAACAGATGTTTATATTACCCTTCTAATATTCCCATTTAATCGAAAGAAGTGCTTTGATATTACCAAGTCTTGTATTTTGTACTATTGATCGAGTGGAGGGTGGCCTGGTTTATTTTCCCTCTCAAACTCCTTTTTTTGAATATATACGTATTAAATGGGACAAAATCGATTCAATTAAATTTTTTTACTAAACTCATAACTGAAATTAGAGAGAATATTATCAGTTGTCTATCAGACAAGCAACATTCAAGGGGAAGTACTGAGTAGCTTTGAGGAGATCTGTCAGTCGATCTCCGGCATCCTGACATCTAATAAACCCCAAATTAGACCCCTATCTATAGATGGTTTAACTCCTCTTGTTTGGTGACCCATAGATGCCTTAGAACAGTTATCGAAGCCTCACCTCACAACACATAGGACATTAGAATGGCCCGACATTCTTTCAAGATGAATCTGGAGCAGCGCAGAGAGGAATTAAGAAGGAGAGCCTGTAAAGATATGGAAGTGGGGACTCAGCCCAGAGACAGCGCAGCCTTTTGGAAAATTGTAAACCACTCATATTTTACAGAATACAATAAGCCTAAGATTGAATGGCATATCTCCACTGAACAGTGGGTAACTCATTTTTCTAAGATGTTTGACCCAGCAAGTGTTCCTTTGCCCCAGACTGACCTCTCAATTCCGCCAACTTTTAATTCCAATAGAGCACTCAGTCTAAGCAATACAATTGATAAAAACTATGTGTCAAAAGCTATTCTAAGTTGCTCTGCTGGCAAAGCCCCTTGGCTAAATGGCGTCCCCATTGATATCTTCAGGACAAACACCCTTTTCTGGGCACCGTCAATCACCAATGCCCTACGAGCTGCTATAAAGGTTGATCTGCAAAATCATTACGGTAATCCAAAATAATTCCAATCCTCAAAAAGGGCAATAGGAATCCACCAACATGCTATCTCCCCATATCACTTTTGGATTCCACCACTAAAATATTAGGAAAAGTTAGCCTATGAAAATTGGAAGATTGGGCAGAACAAAACAACATCTTCTCTGAAGTCCAATATGGCTCCGGCCCTGGTATTGGAAAAGTGGAACAGTCTCTAAATGTATCCTCCTTAATTGAGAAATATGTCAAAGCCAGGAGAAGTTCTTTACAAATGGCTTTCACTGATCTCCCCTGTGCCTTTGACATGGTGAACCGGGAATCTATGGGATCTCATGGGAAAAATGGGTTTTGACAACTCTCTGTTGGCCTCACTCAAGCGTTTGCACTTGGGTAGTTGTGAAAGTAAGCTAAGGCCCTGATTGAGAATGTTTCTCTCCAGTTAGGTTCAATTAAGGTGTCCGGCAGGGATGTATATCAGGTCCATTTTCATTCCTTTTTTATATTAATGGCCTGGATGATGAGTTAGTACGAAGGCTGAAGGACTTGCCAAAGGTAGGGAATCTCCTCGTCCCGGTCCTCTTATACGCTGATGATGCTGTCCTCATTGCTCCAACAGCAAATGATCTCCAAATGTTATTAGACTCTTTTATTAGCTTTATGCGTGACCTTAATTTGAAAATTAATCACTCAAAATATTATCTTTTGATTAGCAGCCCCAAAAATAATATATCGGAAAATTATCTGACAGAAGGGAATGCAGTAGCTAAGGTTAAACATTTAATTAGTTAGGTATACTTTTTTACTCTAATCTGAATTGGGGCAACCTAGTAAATCAAAGAGCACAGGATTTCCTAAGTCCCACAAAAGCAATTTATCAGGTTTGCGGAAATGCTTGACCATCAGTCCATCAAAGAAATGATTCAGCTATACAAAAGCAAACGTCTTTCTGTTGTTTCCTATGGGGCGGAAATATATGGGGCTATATTAATTCTGGGAATCTGCAAATCGTAGAAAATAGATTATTATGAAGGCTGTTGTCCATTCCTAAGAGCACTGTGAGCTACATTGTGCACTCAGAATTAGGTATACTATAGCCTTATAGCCCGCCGTAGCGGGCTATACCGGCTGTTAAAGGCCCACTGCAGCGTTAAAGGCCCGAGCCGAAGGCGAGGGACTTTAACAAAGCAGAGGGACTTTAAAAGCCGGTATAGCCCTGCTACGAAGGGCTATAAGGCTATTAGAACATTCTGCCACTAGAGGGCAGAATGTTCTAACAAAACAAAGCCTTCAGGGAGCGAGGGGATTGAAATCCCCTCAGGCTCCCTGAAGTCTTTGTTCACAGCCAGAGCTTTGAACAAAGACACATTCGAAGGTTGGTGCTCCGGGTTTATACCAGCCATTATAAGCCCGGAGCACTCCATTGTTTTCAATGGAGCTTCCAACATTCCAATGTTCTAATTTACATTGAGGACTTTATCAGAATAGCTCCTTTTACTCTTGGGCTAAAAAATTCCCACTTCCTGAGGTAATGTTTGTTTTCATGCTTGATACTCCGGGCTTGTGTCACCTTGCATAACATGGACAGGATTCCCTGGTTATCATATGTTAAACAGGTCGCAGAATCTATCCGAGAGTGTCTTGACGCCGGCGGGAAGGCAGCCTTAGTGCTGCTTGACCTGTCGGCGGCCTTTGACACTGTCCCCCATTCACTGTTGCTTGACAGACTGACGGAGATTGGGGTATCTGGCCTGGCCTGGGGCTGGATGAAATCCTTTTTGGATGGCCGGCTCCAGCAAGTCTGGATACCACCGGTGGCCTCCTCACCTAGACAGGTAGGCACGGGGGTCCCTCAGGGTTCCTCCCTTAGCCCCCTCCTGTTTAACATCTACCTCACGCCTCTGGTTTACCTAGCGGAGGGGATGGGGGCTAAGGTCATTGCTTATGCCGATGACACTCAACTTCTGTTCACTTGGGATAAGCAGGGATCCTCGGTGGCCCTTGTGCAGAGATGTCTTTCCTCGGTGTTTGCTTGGATGGCTTCTGCTCATTTAAAATGCAACGAGGACAAATCGGAGGTGTTGATGTTCGGTAACTTCCCCTCAGGGTTTAGAGAGTCAATTTGGCCTCCCGAGTTTCCACCTCCTGCTTCCAGCAGCCAGACGGTGAAGAATCTGGGAGTTTATTTCGATTGCATTCTCTCTTTCTCTAGTCAGGTCAAGCGTTTGTCAGGTTGCTGTTTTGGCCTACTCAGAGTTCTGAGAAGATTTTTGCCGCTGCTTCTGCAAGCGGCCAGGGAATCGGTGGTGAGGGTGCTTATTCTGTCCCGTTTAGACTACGCTAATGCCCTCTATGCTGGGATTCCAGCTTATGCTCTCAACAAGCTTCAAGTAACCCAGAATGCGGCTGTCCGCTTGCTGGGTGGGCTGGGTCCTAGGCAGAACGTTCACGGCTACCGTCGCTCCCTTCATTGGCTTCCGGTGAAGGCTCGTGTGGCCTTTAAAACTCTTACCATAGCCCACCGTGCTCTGCATGGGCAAGGTCCTGGTTATCTTCAGAAACGCTTCTCGTTCTACGTGCCGGGTCGATCTTTGAGGTCCTCGGCTCTTAGGCTAATGAAGATTCCGGGCTTTCAGCGTCACCGGTTAGGTGGCGCCTCTCTGGTCGTGGCTGCTGGCTGCGCTTGGAACACGCTCCCCTTATCACTACGTTCTATTGAAGATCTGGAGGTCTTTAAGAAACTGAAAATACAATTTTTTCACTCAATTCTGCATGCAGAAAACATGAGGTCCTACA
This sequence comes from Triturus cristatus, assembly GCF_964204655.1. Lineage (NCBI taxonomy): Eukaryota > Metazoa > Chordata > Amphibia > Caudata > Salamandridae > Triturus > Triturus cristatus. The sequence goes on from NC_140590.1 coordinate 851,303,935, forward strand.
AGTCTAGTCTGCAGTTCCTACTGCGCTTAGAGTCGTATTCTATTTGCTGTGCAGGTATTTGTTTTATGTGATGGGCATTAATAATAAAGGAAACATACGCTTCAGAGGATCAAATATAGTAATACTGTAAAAGAGGCTCTGTGGCAGTTGTACCAGATGGTTCACTATTATGATGTTCTATTTTCCTTTTAATGTTTTTAATAGCATGTATTACTGTAATGAGTCTTGCAAAAGATTTCATAATTAGATTTTGAAGCAGGCATGCGTATGAATTGTATGTTGTCTATTGCAAGTCTTTTAAATTGATCTTATGTACTTTTATGACAATAGTCGAATAAAGGATTTGAATTACCAATGATTGTCATTTCAATGTTTTATATAAGAATTAACAGGCAGATTACATAGAGTATGCCATAGGAAACTTTAAGCATAAGTGCAAAGAACTCCTGACAGTTCTAAGTTAAATCTGGCATAGATTTGTTGCAAAAGGTAGGGAAAGGGGTCTCCTCAGCATAGATATCTACATGTCCTTTAATAGGACTCTAGACAAAGACATCCATACATTCTACATGGGTACATGATTCTCAGGATATGCACCAATAGGGAACAAGCAATAAAAACATTTTACTACAGAATACAATTGAAGATTCTCTCATGGTATTACTACATTGAGTTTGCAGTCATTCTCAAAGAAAGTTCTTCAATCCAATCGATACATTACATGACAATATTCTCGGACAGTTGAAATGTCCTTGGTAGGTACAGAGCAAGAAAAAGTTATCTGGGAACATTTCTCAGTTTATTAATGTGAGTCTGGCAGTTTCTATTTGGAACGAGAAGAACAACAACAATTAACACATGATGTTCGTGAGGTTAGCACAAGATTGAGGACATTTTAAACACAACCTGAGTTAGCATAAGATTCAATTTTCAATACTTTTAACATGTAAGGAGATCAGATTTCACAGTTTCTTATAAAATGTAACAATTGATCTATACTCACACTCCTGTTCTCCAATACTTTTGCCTTGGATTCCCTGATGCACACAACTTTGGACAGTTATCAAATCTTGGATAAAAAACAGACACAGACATAGCCTTCATCCTTTTCCAAATTTAAAAAACAAATCTATTTGGCTGAAAAAATCTGCAATTCATTTTCTGTGCCCAAATATCCAATACCCTGCTAAAGGAGACATAGCGCAGCAAAGTAGCCTACTTCTACAACAATTCCTGTTATTCAACAATATTTGTTACCTGGCCAACTCTCAAACTACTTAAACATCAAATCCACATCCCAAAGGGTGTCATACCTCACTTTAAGTGATCTTTTCAAATTCCCTTCATAACTCTACACATCAATGAACCTTTACAATTGTCATTCCCTAAACCAAACAATGACCAGCCACAATAGCTGACCTGTAACGATTTCTGGTACTGTGAGGCAAACCTTTCCTAAATAACTCAGCCAAGAAATTTGCAACCATCACCTCATCAGCCTCTACAAGAGCCAAATCCCTTGCTATGCACCAACTTAACTAAACACTTCATGCATGCCTATATATTTACCTTGTTCCTAGCATCCAAGACTATTTGAGCAACTCTGAAGCTTTTTGTCGAAAAATCTGTTAATCTTTATGAATGCCTGTAATCGTCCAAACTAGAAGGTTGAGCAAATCTGACTCCACTAACAGGTTCTGTACTGCTTTCAACAACGCTTTTTAAGGTCTTTTAAAAAAAAAAAAAAACCTCCATCACCATCTCCAACGCCGATGAGAACTACGCCTGCATAGCCCAGAACGTAGTCACCAACACCGACTGGTATTTCTGTCTCTTCACTTGATTTAACACTCCCTTTATCATTTAAAAAGGTGGAAATGTAGAACCCCTCATATTCGTCCAATTCTGAGTTACTGCTATGGCCTTTGGGTCCGGCCTTCAGTTGATGTACTCAAAACAGTCCCAAACAATCCAGACTTTTCTGAAAAAATTCCTCTTTCAACTTCAACTTCCAATCTCTGTAATCTATCACATTCCTTGAATCCAATTCACCATCACATTCTCTTTCCCAGGCAAAAACTGTGCTTTCAATCCAAACTTGTGCTCCAAAATCACATACTTTTATAGATAAATCTGATAAACTCTTTTACCTGCTGCCTCCCAATTTGTTTATGTAAGACACCACTGTATCATTGGTCATCTTCAACAAAACTGATTTTCCTTGAATCTGAGATCCGAAACTGTGCAGAATAAACATTAATCTCCAAGCAATGTATACGATCCTCCCTCTCTACCACCATACTCCAAACACTTCCTGTCTCTAACCCTGAACATATCGCTCCACAACCTAGATTACTTGCATCTGTTTCCATTACAAACACTGTTTTTGTACCAAAAATTGCTCAACTATTCCATGCTTCAAATTTTCTAATGACCAACTCAACTCTTCCCTAGCTTCTATTGCTCTAACCACATTGTCCCCATACCACAAACCTTTTGAGAGACCAGAGGTCTTTAACTGTTGTAAAGCTCTGTAGTACAAGGGCTGAGGAAATACTGCTAGAATTGAAGAAGACAGTAGACATATCACACACACCAACACCCTGAATTTGTATCTCTTCCCTCTTCAAAACTGATTTCACCTACTGTCTTATCCTCTTGATCTTTTTCTCTGTAAGTAAAAGCTGTACTCTTAAAGCATTTGTTAGAATCCCCTAAAACTCCATAATCCGTGGCAGAATCAAAACTGATTTATTAAGAAGCCTAACAGCATTAACATATTGTTCACTATAGTCAGCTGACTTTTTAATATGTCCAAATCTCGATTTATAATCAGAATATCATCTAAATAACTTCCTTGGGTAAAAGATGAAAGCATTCATCATAATCACCTGATCATATATTGTTACTTTGGCCTTAAGCTTTTGAAGATCTCAATCAGGACTATCTTCCTCATTGAGGATGCAAACCAGACATGTCCTGGTTTCCCCTAAAGGTTCCTCTTTACTGAAATCCTGAGTATTCTGACTTAAGGAATCCACGGTAGAGAGGTTGCCCTCTCTTTTCAGTCCCATCTTAAAAACTACTATCTCCAAAAACTTCACGCATAGAATATTGTGCCTTATCCAATGCTGTGAAGGCTTCGACATATTTTCCTAAAGACTTCACAATTTCCTCCGCTAAAAGCAAGCCTTTTGCATCCTCACTAGATTCCTTTCTAGATAACTCTCCCAATTTTTGGACTGATGCAAAAGCACATTACATCTCTCTGCAATCAAGTCTACATTCTGATTTCCTAAAAAACATATAGCACGCTGACACCAACCTCTCAACAAATAGATGTCTAGATCAATCCCCTTAAGATAGGATTGCTCTATGTGACCCAAAATATCCAAAAGTTTGTCTTCACAATGTTTGAAAGATTTTTCCAGACATTTCCTTGGATCTCTGTGTGTCCTAAACTTGTAGGCAATTAATTTTGGAACCAATTTAGGAGTCATTGTCTCCTTCTCAACAACTACTAGGCGGGAACACTACACCCTCTTTACATTCCTTTTCTCCTTTTCCAAAGGCCATCTGATCCAAAATGTAATATAATCCACAGTATGCTCTCGAGGCCACCAATCCAACTCTCGAGTATGCCTAATATCCTTAGGGTCAAACAATCAAACAATTTCTGCCACAAAGAGTCAACCACTGATCTTTTTATCTCATTCTTACTAGTTGCATTGGCTCCAAATTCATCATCTAAACTGTCTTTATAGTTTAGGTCCAATATATACTAATCCATATCAATCCCTTCATAAGTTTGGTCCAAGGAATCCCACAGAACATTTTCATTTGCTGGGACATCCTGCCATTCACTTGTGCCACTATGGACACCCTTACTTTGCGAGCCACTTGGGATTCCCATCCTGTCATATTGTCCAACATTCTTTGACTTTTTGAAGCATTTTTCACCTTTACCTCTGTGTTCTCTTTCTTCTCCTGATACTGAGTAATATTCCCCTTCATCATCATTAAAACCTCATTCTCAGACCTTTCTGACTCCTGTACAGCTTCCTTTAATTCCTGTTTTACAAACCTTTTAGCAACACTCTCCTGACCTTTGTCACCTGAACCCTGTTCAGAGATTTTATATATTGAACTCAACAGAAAGTATTCAAAAAATTAAACCGAACAACTGCCAAACTGTATATCTCTTCAAAACTACCCAAACTCTGACAAATGAGATAACAGACTCCTATTAGCCTTCACCACCAGCCATCAGGCCAAAGGTAAGCGTGTTGCCTAGCAACAACATTGCGGTTCTATTTCCTTTAAAAACAAAATCACTTACTGCACAAAATGCCCTATTTCCTTTAAAAACACATGCATTTCCTAACGTCCGATGCACAATTGTACACTCAACAAAAATGCCTGTCAGCACGTTTGTTTATTGTGAAGCTCTTTGCCCTTCGTGCAATAGAAAGAAGCTGTCCGACATGCGCAAGCCCTAGTTAAGGTAAAAATGAACACTTGTTTCAAAAATATACTAATCCTAGCATTTATAATGACATACATTTCTAGACTACTGAAGTAAGCACTGGAGCCTGGAGAATGTAGTATTTTGAAGTTTAATTTATCACCAACAGTGCTACAGGAGTTTCCTCACCTGCTCTCTGTCAACTGTCACTGAGCCCCCATGGAACCCATTGACCTCATAGAGATCCCAGGTTAGCATGACAGCATGACAACTGTAATGTTAGAAACTAGAGAGCATAGAGAAGAATGTCTACAACAACATTGAACATAATAACAACTAAGAACATAATTACAAATGATAAAAAACTCAGAATACACCAGTTAAAACAAGTCAAATTAACATTTTAAAGCGTTCATTTTAATATTCAGAACTCAACAGTCTTTTTGCAAAAACGCAAGACTGATCCATAAATCGGATCCTACAGCCAACCTCACTTTAAAAACATCATGTATCACTTTTCTCTTATACCAACCACATTGAAATAAAAACATATTTACTTATCTGCTCATAAGCAGCAAACAAAAGAGGAAGAAGATAGAGGACAGGAGGATTATAGTGGACTGTGAAGTTCTATTTCCATTGTGTGCTTTTAAGGGTTCTACTTCTGGATTCTATGAAGTATTTAATGCTCAGAGGTGGCGAATAAAGGTTTAATGCATAATGCTAGCCTCCAGTTTTGCCATAAAATTTGAAGTGTTTCCATGCAATGCTTTATGTACATAATCATTAAGTTAATTTCACTCTGGACTGAAATAGCACTCTGTGGATATGTACAAGTTCTGAGAAATATGCGCATGTAGTAGGGAGTTTGTCATTCATCATACTATAGCAATCTACATAAACTGCCGCTTAAATTGATGCTTTTTAGTAGCACCAGCAATTCGTGTATCATAATAATCTCACTTAACTTATATAATGGCCTTTTTAATTATTGTTTTATGTTCTTGTTGTAAAGAAGAACATAAACCCTTCAAACTTTTAATATGATGATAATTGCAGAGACCACCATTCTGACAGATGACTTGTGGGCCTACATATAATTTCAAATCCAAAAATCTCCCAAGGACTTAACTATTCCTCCCACAAGAATCACTTTCACTGCCAATCACATATGCTTGTATGCCTCACTGATGGAGTACAATTAGTTTTAAGGAGCTCACATATGGGGGCCGATTCCGATCCTGTAAATTCCGGGTACGAACCGTCGGACAGAGCGTTTTCTCCGTCCGACTCATACCCGGGAAAAACACCTTACAAACCCGCAAGTACGATTCGTACAGAAACACCATTTCCGTACGAATCGTAAAAAACACCGACCGGCTAAAACATACCCACAATTCCGATCCGGGACACCGCGTACGCGACATTCGCACGGAGTCAGGCAGCGTTTTACGGACCAGCAAGTATGATTCGTACCCACAGCACTTCGCACGGCAATATTTTTACGGGACCCAAAAAGTGCCGGAAAAGCTAAGTACGCCACGATGCACGGCGAAAAGGGGGCCCGGTACGCACCGTACCCCCATCCCTACACGTCCGTGCCGTACCCCAGCACCCCCCCATGTCCGCACCGTACCCCAGCACCACCCCATGTCCGTGCTGTACCCCCACCCCCGTAGGTACGGAGCGTACCCATATCCCACCCCTGTAGGTACAGAGCGTACCACCACCCCACCCCGTAGGTTCGGAGCGTACCCACACCCCGTAGGTATGGAGCGTACCCCCACCCCCATAGGTACGGAGCGTACCCCCACCCCCGTAGGTACGGAGCGTACCCACACTCCCGTAGGTATGGAGCATACCCTCACCCCCGTAGGTACAGAGCGTACCCCCACCCCACCCCTGTAGGTACGGAGCGTACCCACACCCCCGTAGATACGGAGCGTACCCAAACCCCCGTAGGTACGGAGCGTACCCACACCCCCGTAGGTACGGTGCAGACCCCCAGCGCTACGGGGGTTGGGGTATGCTCCGTACCTACGGGCGTGGGGTGTGGGTACGCTCCATACCTACGGGGGTGGGGTAGGGTGGGGGTACGCTCCGTACCTACGGGGGTGGGGGTACGCTCCGTACCGACGGGGGTGGGGGTACGCTCCGTACCTACGGGGGTGGGGTGGGGTGGGGGTACGGCGCGTACATGGGGGGCTGGGGGTATGGCGCGTACTTGGGGGTGGGGCTGGGGGTACGGCGCGTACGTGGGGGGGTGGGCTGGGTGGTGTTCGGCGCGTATGCGGGCACATGTTTTTTCCATACGGTTGTGCATTCGGACGGACGGGTCGGATCATACTTGCGCGCTCGGACTTCAGTTTACCGATTCGTACGTAAAACTGTCCGGGGACGTGTCGGACACTGTTTCCGACCCGAGGACGTGTCGGGGAATTTTCCCAGTGCGATTCGTATGGATTTTTTAACATACGAATCGTACTTGCCAGTTTGTACGGGACTTGTACGATTCGTACGGAAAAAAATCCGGATACGATTCGTACGGGGAATATTTTTAACGGATCGGAATCGGCCCCATAGTAGTTACATTTTAGTCTCAGTTAGGTGAAACTAGCAGAGGCGACATCTCCAACGAGTAATGGAGGAGGGCTGGGGAGAAGTCTGACAGGATCCTCTGCTACTCTCCTACTGTTGATCCTGGCAGTAGAAGAGTGACAAAGCAGTATACAGTTGCAAAATGGATGACATACAAGAGTGGGTGACTTCAATAGTATCCCACTTTTTCAGTTTTTCAGTGCTGTATGTGTCTATGAGGCAGCAGCGCCAGCGGGAAATGCCAAAAGGTGTTTCAGGGCCTGAGCCTGAACACAAGCAGAGTCCAGCCCTCTAGGTCTCCATCTCCATCTCTCATTGGCTGACTCCTAAGGGTCAGACAGATAGAGGAGGAGGAGGAGCTGTGTGGAAGAGACAATGAATGTGAAGCAGCCATTTTTATCTGAGCTAGTCCTGGCCCTTGCACAGTGGCAGTTCCACCTTTGGGGCGGAGGAGCGTCTCCTCACCTGTTGCGAGCACAGCAGCTGCAGCAGATTGATGAGATGGTTAGTGGGCATGACCATTTGAACTAAAGTGCACTGTGTCTGTTGTGGCATAGTGGCGGGCCATTCCTGCTGCTGATTGGCAGCAGGAGTGAATTACCTTAAGCCTGGGGTGCACAATGCGCATGTCGGATTGGTCGGCCGTCTTGTGACAGCAGGCCTGACATGCGCACTTCGGGCCACACCTATATCGACTGTGTGACTGCCAAGGCAGAGTGCATGCACAGAATACCAGTCTGGAGGGGAGCACTGTGTTGGCCTGCTCAGATCAATTGTGGCGCTGCTCTCAACCTGAGAATGTCATGAGAGCAGCTCCATGATTAGTTTGTTCGTTGGCTCTTCACTCCCGGTAAAGATCCGTGATTTCTGTGAAGAGTGCCTTTCCTTCTCTGTGGACATCTGCAGTCTGTCCCGCATCTCCGGGGTCTTCCCAGTGCAGGTGGAGCCGATGTTGGTGTGTGCTTTTGTTTTTGTATATTTAAGCAGAGTACATTTTTCCGACTGTTTGACATGGCTCACTGCTTCGCACACTGGTGGGGGCACAAGTGGCGTATATGGTGATGCTTTTTTGTTGTAACTTGGCGTGCTTTGCAGGTATTGCTGGCTCTTTCTGTGGGATGTGTGTTTGCAGGCCTTTAATTGGTGGTGGCTCTGGCAGAGCCGAGACCCTGTCCACTCCGATGTGCATCTGGGGGTTAAGTGGAGTCTGTCCGGGAGAACATCGACGTGGCTGAAACGCCGGCAGGATTTGAAGAGCAGCAGGTCAGGGATTTGCAGGTCCACCTGTCAGCCATCCAGGCTCTCTCAAGTGGGGAAAGGAGGGAAGGATGAGAGATCTGTGGATGGGCACTGACAGTCTAATGGTCACATTCATTTTACAAATGCACAGCTGCATAATGCAATGGACACCAGTGGTCCTCTTTGGATAGTCAATTTTGTGATGGCGTGTCCCGCAGTCACACGTATTTTCGTGTTCTCACCATGTTGTGGTGCAGAATTGGAGTGAATTTCTTCTGGAATCCTGGCCTAGTGTTTTGGGGTGATGCTAGACTGTGGTTTCTGAGCGCTGGTAATGACCGGCAATGCTACTGACCATTATGTCAGTGCTGCACACAAGTGGTAAGTTCGTGTTTATTTCTTTAATGGAAACATCACGTTTGTGAATGTCGCTGAAGGCGATGGACTTTGGATGCGGCAAGTTTGCAATTGCGGAAGATGCCTGCACTCCGAAGGTATGAGATGAGGTTCGAAGTGAAGTGTGTGTGCCTATGTGGGTATCGGTGTTTAATTTGTGTGTGCCCTAGTCTTCGTTTTATGGAGATTGATACAGCGGTTTGCCTTTTCTTGGTGCTGTTGGTGACAAGTGTCACTTTTGCCCAATTGATTCGGACCGCTCTACAGTTGAACTCAGTGGGGAAGGGGTGTTGATTTGGCCGTTCCAAGAATCGACCTTGTAACTTGCAGGCCATACGTCTTGGTGGGAACAAGAATCATGAATGTCCCATGTGTTAAGCTGAACTTGAGTTATATTTTCTTTCCCGAGATAGAGATGGTTTCACATTTTGGCTCATACTGATTAAACAAGATACAAGCAAAGTCAATGCAGTTGGATGGCTAAAATACATGACCGATTTTGCAAGTTGGGCCTTGGGTCTTAAACCTGGATTCTGCTCGCATCAATTGTGTGATTCTGAGCAAATCTCCTAACCTGTAGTATAACTGTAATTGTAAATATGTGAAATATTTCACAGTTCAAATGTGTAAATCCCATCTTGATGTACAGAATGTTGCTACTGCTGGTATAACACAACCAAGGAGTGCTTCAAAACAATTGTGATAAACCTTTCTGAAGAGTACATGTTGCAGAACCAGTTTGTGGTGGTTCTTTTGAACGTCTATTCCCGGGCTGCTCTCCAGACACAACCTTTGTGTGGTGATACTACACACAGCAGGCCAGTTTCTGGCATGGATCACCCACAACAGGGAAACGGGGAGGTGTGGGATTTTGCACTGGCTGGCATCGTCCCAGCTGGGAGTGTGATTGTGGAGGGCTGGGCCTCACCTCGAGGGCTCTCTCTGTGGAAGGAACCTGTGGGGAGAGAAGCTGAGCTCCCTTGACCATCAATGTGCGAATGTGCTGTTGATGAGGGGGAGCTACATCAGGGCATGCCTCCTTGTTTTTTTGGTCAATATGTTACAGAGATTATGCTAGGGGATGCACCATTTCCCACCAGTTTTTTGAGAATTTCTCAAGGGAGAGGACCCCCCCCTAGCCCTCTGGGAAATGTCAGTCTTGTTCATTGCACTCGCTTCCGCACCTGGGTTCGTCGGCTGGTTGTGTGAATTACCACTGTCAAATTCCACCAGCCGCCACTTCCCTTGCTGCTTCATTTCTCTACTCCCTTTGTGTCCAGCCTGCCTTTCAACTGCAGGCTGTGCTGGACATGTACAAGGGCTCAGGAGGGGGAGATGTAAACCGCCTAAGCCCTTCGGAGACCTAGCAACATGTTGCTGCTTCACCTGCAGGTTTTAGCTTCCTCCTCTCGCTGGCCTTTTGTTGTGTAAAATGAGACTGAGGCAAGAACTATGGACCCGCCAGCGAACCGGGATCCTGCATTACCATAGGTAAGTAGTGTGAGGAGGGGAATTATCATGAGAGAATGGAATGTGTGTGCAAGTCTGCATGTGTCAGGACTTCAATATTAGAATGGAGAGTGACAGTTTTCTCTTGAGAATTTTTGAGGGCAAGACAAAGTTTAAGCACCCCTCCTTGGAAGAACTTTTAATTTATTACTCAATTTCTGCTAATTCAAGCACGAATCATGCCCAGCAAACTTGCAGAACTAAGGTCATTCAAAGCAGTTAAAATATGCCTCGTGCATTTAAGGATAAAAATGCTTACTATTCCAAAAGGTTAAAACCAATAAAAAGTGTTTGTAAACACAAAAAGAAATATACCTTACCCAAGACCCCAAAATTCCTTGGGATGACCATGGGAGAAGAGAGATACAGTTAGAGGTTAGAGGCAGGCAGAGAAGAGAGAGTCTGACATTCAGAAATAGACAGAAGTGAGATAGAGAGAACGTTCACTTTCAAGTGGCTCCTTGGAAGGCGGGGGCCCTGGGGAAATGCCCACTTTGCCCATTGTTTAAAACGTCTCTGGATAGGGAAGGATTTAAATAATGAAAGATTGGCCTCTTCGCTGAATTTTTAAAGTCAGAAAAATACCTACAGTGCAGTGAGTGCAGAGGTTATGGAAGTCTGGACAAAGGAAAGTCGGGAACAGCCGTGGCTGCTGCAGGTAAGAGCAGTGAGGCCGGCGGGGAGGGGGGGGGGGGGGATTTCGAGAGACGACCACAAGGGAAAATTAAATAATCAATTTCCCCTCGTGGTCGTCACTCGAAATCACCCCCCCCCCCCCAGCCGGGTCCACCGCTCTCACCTGCAGCGGCGACGGCTGGTCGGGAAGCTAGCCTGCTTAACACCATGGGGTGGGAACTTCCAGGTTGCACTTCACTCCGGTATTGATAGAAGAAGAAGCATATTTAGAAGCCCCTTACATGATACATTTCACCTGGCAGCAGCCGCGGTCGGTAGTAGGAGTAACTACAGGGCGGTGACGTGAGGAGGGGGAGGGGTAGTGTGGGGGGTAGTAAACTATGGATTACGGAGGTTTACAGGTAAGTTAACATATAAATTAATAAAACGAATTTCGTTGCGTGCACTGCATCCCCAAATGTGATGCAGTGCACGCAACGAAATTCGTTTTATTAATGTATATGTTAATTTACCTGTAAACCTCCGTAATCCATAGTTTACTACCCACCACCCTGCCCCTCCCCCTCTCCACATCACCGCCCTGCAGTTACTCCTACTACCGCCCGCGGCTGCCTTCTAGTGCCTTGTCACTGTCTGTCGTGGCTCTCCGCTTCGTGTAGTGTGTACACCCGATTCTGAGTCCTTCACCTTTAATATTGTTTTCCCTTCCTTGGGTCCCTCCTGCATTCCTTGCTATTGTTCCCTATTTGGCTTTTTTCATTTGTTTGTGTAATTTTGCCTCAAAGGGTTGTGCAACCTCTGTCGAACTGTGGCCACCGATGCCTGGACATCCAGGGGAGTAAGGATCCAGGTCGACTCCCACTCTTGTGACCGCACCATCCACCTAGAACTCGAGTAAACTTGGTGAACTTACTGAGGCTGAGTCTTTTATGTGAAACTACACCTGAAAATTACATCTGTTTATTTACCTCTCATTCTCTCACTTTTTGAGCTCTTGCCTTATACCATCTAAGCGCAAATCGCTGGGCATATCCAGAAGCAGACACTACTCCACCTTGTGTTTTGCTGACACTGACCTCTGACAACAGGCACTCCTGTGTTTTTTATCAGCCATGGCAAAAAGATGGAAGAACCTAAGGCACACCGGTTCCCTGCATGCGTTAAGAAAATGGCCATTGGAGCAAAAGGACCCAAAGATAAAACGGGCAAATACAAAAATCTGAATTACGGATTTACAGCCCCCGTGCACGAAGGGAATTCGGTTATAAGTCAAACTCAATCAGTTGACCTTAGATGGTGACCAGTCTAGTGTAATCTTCAACTGGCCCTGAATCAATATAATCAAATTTATAGCAGAGCTTTCATCTAACAAAGGCACATATAACAGTTGAAACCAGCTCTGGTTCGCCCACATAGATATTTGGACCTATGTACCAGTGGCCATATAGTGTTTTGATTTTAAAATGAATGAATCATAGATGTTTTATTCACCAAGAGTACAGTTCTATGTAGTCTTGAAAAAGAAGGTTCAACTATATTATACCTTCGAAACGCGTCAACGCCTGTTCACCATAAACTCATCGCTCTCAATCTACCCTAAATGATGATTAATTTTGAGACATTAGGGTGACTGTGTATAGCCTTTGGTATTGGTCATGGTACTCAATGACAACATTTTAATGTCTTTATTAACTCTCGTGAACTTAAGGGTTGGGGTATCTACATATAATCGCTTTAATGTATTAGCAAATTTGGAAGAAGTGGAATGACTGAAGGGACATGGTATTAGTAAAGATAGACTTAATCGTAGGAACAGCGAGTACGAAAAAAACATAGGTATAGTAGCCCCTGATATATGCAGTAGGAATAATACATTTGGGATCCTTATGGAGGAGAATATTATTGGGGGAAGGGATATATTTGGCTTACATGATTACGTGGGGCAATGTGACATACAAAATTCAATCCTGGTGCATACTTCTGATGAAATGATCTCCTCACGAGCCTATGTTAAAATATCCATCCCCTCTCTACCTACAAGTGAGGCTGCCCCAATACTATGTCCTACGCAGGAGGATAGTCATTTGATATCTAATAGTGGGGACAGCTTAGATATCAATGAAAATGATATTGGCACTGGTAACTGTAACTTTATGTTCTGGAATGTAGCCGGTTTAAAATCAAAGGTGAGGAATATGGTATGGAATAATTTTGTGCAGAAGTTTGAACTCATCCGTTTACAGGAAACATGGGCAGTGGAGCCTATACATATAAATGGCTACAAAACCTTACATACGCCAGCAATACCTTCATCGTATGGAAGAGCTAAAGGGGGTTTATGTACCTATGTTTCGAATCTGATAAATTTTGGTAATATTGATATGGTAGCGGAGGATTCTTTCTATCACATCATTAGTTTACCTGTGGATAAAACCTGCACAGTAACATTAGTGAACTACTATAACGCTCCCCATGATCAAATAGAGAGGATTATTAAAGCCATATATTGTCATCTCCAGAAGCTACAGGAATCTGTAAGTAGGGATCTATTGGTAGTCTGGGGAGGGGATTTTAATTCTGGGTTATGTCACCATTCAGAAACCTGGAATTGTGGTATAGCATATGATATGGAAACGACCCTCCCCCATTTCCCCCACTCAAGGTATGGCGAAAGCTTAAATGATATAGTGTTCCAACTTGATATAGGTTTTGCTAATATTCTATGTTCCCCTCCTGTTATTTTTGGTCCTACTTTTAATGGCCGTGGAATTTTTTCCACAATAGATTTTATTATGGTCTCTAACAGGCACTGCTCAAGAATAACTAGTTTCCGCACCCATAAGATCGCTATAAGCGATTATTTTCCTCAGAGTCTGGGTATTCTATTATTTAGAAAAGAGGAAATGAGAGCTAAAAGCCCTAATTCCATACTGGGAGATATCTTTCTTTCCAGGCAAAATGGATATGTTTTAAGGTGGGATAAAATAGATCCAAATGAAGTAATGAATAGGGTCATAACGAAATGTAATGACAAGATTATGGCCGGTCTGGATGAGAATTCCACAAGCAAGGAAATCATTAACGGTTTTATTGCTATTACAGACCATATTAAGGAGGCCCTTACTGGTAAAATCAATGATAGGAATGGAAACCAGATGAAAGAAGGGTGGTTTGATTCTAATTGTACAAGGGCCTATAGGAATCTTAAAAATGCCCTGCACATGGAAGATAAAAATAAGGATAGGATCAGAGAAGCCCGCAGAGAGTATAATTGTGCCTTAAAAGAGAGAAGAAATGTATTAAAAGCCGAGGCATGGTTAGCTCTACGCGAAGCCTCTGTCAGCAGAGACTCTAGCGCCTTTTGGAAGGCCGTTAAAGCCCCTTTCTTGATAGTAAGAGATATAGCCACTATAGAGGTGGCAATAACGGAGCAGGCGTGGATAGAGCACTTCTCTGCTTTGTATAATGATCCACACTTAGGACCGGAAATTATTATCGAAAATGAGGTTGGGCAAGTAAAACCTCCAGAGGTCCATGGGGCACAACTGCATTTTGACCTCAGTGAGGTAAATCTGGCTATTGCTCAAAGCCTGGGGGGAAAGGCGGCTGGCCCTGATGGTGTCCCTATTGATATCTTCAAAGCTAATATGGAACTATGGGCCCCATTGCTGACACAAGTTTTTAATGCCTGTGGCTCCGCTGGTTTTCTATCTACATGGTATGAATCCATTTTGGTACCTATTTTTAACCCCTTGAGTGCCCCGCCCTTTCCACGCCCTGTGCCGGGCGTTTCATTAGCGGGCGGGGTTCATGACGAGATAGTCTCGTCATGGGCACAGCGCAACCGCGCTCCATGACGAGACTATCTCGTCATGGGCACTGAAGGGGTTAAAAAAGGTGACAGGGCTGACCCGGTTTGTTACCGGCCAATATCCCTGCTGGATTCTACCGTGAAAATTGTGGGCCGAGCAATATTGAATAGATTACAAGACTGGGCGGAGGAACAGGCAGTGATAAGTGACCTGCAATATGGTTTTCACAAGAAGCTAGGCACAATTGAGCAGGGCCTTAATCTTAATATTTTAATGAATAAGTACATTACAGCTAAAAAGGACCCCTATACATGGCATTCGTCGATTTATCATCGGCGTTTGACTGTGTAATCCATAACAAATTATGGTTCATTTTAGAGGAGATGGGTGTGGAAGTAGTTTTGATTTCTTATTTAAGGCAGCTTTATCAAGGGGCAAAGGCGCGGGTTCGTTTTGGGGCAGGGGGGAATGCACTAGACACTTTAAATTGAGGCGTGGTGTGAGACAGGGTTGTGTCCTTGCACCATTTCTTTTTACATTGTATATAAATAGTTTAGATAGGGTTTTAGTACAGGAATGCAGGGATTTACCAGAAGCTGATAAACGACCTATCCCTGCATTATTATATGCAGATGATGCGGTTCTTATGGCTCGTACATCACAGGGACTTCAAAGGGTTGTAAATAGCTTTGCAAATTTTATAGCGGACTATTAATTCATCTAAAACATTTATAATGAATTGCGGGCCAGGGTTTATAAAGCCTAGGACAATTTTTATTGATAAAAAGCGGATTGAAAGCACCAAGACTTTTTCCTACCTTGGAATTTTATTTGAACGCACGGGATCATGGGTGGAGGCAGTTAAAATAAGAAGATTATTGTTTATAAGGACTTTGACTGGCCTATCTAATTTTAGTAGGAAATTGGGCAGACGCCCGACGGTGGAATTACTAAACATATATAAAGCGAAATGTGTCACTGTAGCTTCGTATGGAGCCGGTATATGGGGGCATGTGGATGTTAACTCCATCCAGGTAGCTGAAAATATTTTTCTGAGGTTTTTACTAATGGTCCCAAACAGTACCTCCTCTTTCATATGCCACGCAGAACTAGGGTTGCTATATCTGGAAGATATTATAAAGATCCAACCGGTCCTGTTGTGGCATTGTCCATACAATAGAGGAAATGAAGTTTAATCGTCTGATTCTTACAGATTGTATGGGTCTGGATGGGGTGACACAAGTCAGATGGTTTCTATATGTCAAATCGTTTTTATATAATCTGGGCAACCAAGATTTTTATGATGAACCCCTTTCCATGCACAGGATAACAAGGAAAGATCTAAAAAAGAATGTTTACGTTTTTTGAGTGAACAGAGGTTATGTGCGGAAATGAATAAAACAACGGTGCAGGCACATAACCTCATATTAACAACTTTAACATTGCAACCGTACCTAGACCTGATAACACATGATTATGATACATTTTTATTGATGCGATTTCGTCTGGGTATTTTGCACAGATCAATAAGTTTCTCTGATGTAAATGACTGGTCGAAAGAACTGTGTAATTGCCCATGCGATGATACCACAGGACAATCAACTATACATGTGGTATTCTTTTGTAAATTTTATTCAGTACAAAGGAAACTATGGATTACCCCTGTTTTAAAAACATTTGGTATGAGGCAATGCCACCCAGCATTCATGGCCTTACAACAGCTAGAGACAGAATTTGTGATAGCTTCCGTAACAACTTTTCTAAAAAATATTTTTAAGTGTAGGAAATCGATTATGATGTAATGAGAAATGAAATAGTGTTTTTTGAATTCGGTCCATTATTCTATTGATAATATAACTAAATGTTTTTTAACAATTTTAATATGTTTTTATGTACTTTTATGGTTATTTCTGTAACCGAATAAAGTGTTATTGAATTGAATTGAACTCTCATGTTGTGTTTTTAAAGATTTTTGCTTTGTGAAATTGTCTATCTTATTGTTTTTGATCTCTGAGGGAAAAGGAATTTTCTACTATTCTCCCTGTATGATATGTTTTTAATTTTGTATTACATTTTTAATAAAGTCACCACATCAATGTATAAGTTGTAGGTTTCTGTGTCAATACATGGACTGTTGGTGTCAACAGTGATCTTCTTGTTTGAATAAGTAATGTTTGTTGGTCGAACGAGAACATTGTTTTTGATGGAATATTGTGAAGTCATGATTTAATTACTCCCAGAGGACGTTCACTTTAGAACTCCTGTGTTTTTACCTGTATTCCTCTTTCTTCTGTTCTCATGTGAGATATTTTGTTTTCTGGTACCTCCAGAAACGGTTGAGGACAGCTTGGACTCTCAGAGGATCCATGTCTTCGGCCGAAGCTTGACAGGATGTGTGCGAGTGACGGTTTGCAAGATGGCATGTGTGTGTCTGTGCATGACGCTGTGTAGGTTTATGCATTTGTGCATGATAATGCACAAAATAAGAGTGGGTTATGAAGTGGACTTGACCAGGTGAAGTATGACATGCACCACAGTACTCTAACCTTTATTACCAGGTAAATGAACACCAGAGCTGGGGCTCACCTGGGCCAGGTGAATAACACAAATATCAATTTCAAAACGTCAGGTAACCTAACCATCGTGTCATAAATGTTGTTACTATAAAAATATCATGGCACAGAAGATCTATGGTAAGAATGTCATAATTTAATGTATATAATATTGCTTTTAAAAAGATTGTTGCATGTAATGTGCTTTACTTTAATATATTTGTAGTAAATATTTTTTGATAAATGTATTATGTATGAGCACTTGAATGAATTGTAAGTATTTTTTTAAATATAGTTTGCAATTTTTAATGTGTAATTTAAATTTTAGGAAAATTAATTAGTAATTTATAAAGTAGTAGCCAGCTATTGGGTTTGTAAGGAAAGAGGGAGGGAAGGCTTTGAAATGATAAATTATTCTTTTTTAATTTAGTTTTTTTTAAACTGATCAAGTATTTAATTGGTAATTGATCATGTAAAATAGTTAATTGATTGTTATTTAAATTAGTTTAAAGTTTATGTTGTGAATTTTAATGTAATTATTTTACATATAGTTTAATTACTAATTCATAATTTTGTAGTGGGCAGTAACATTTGTAGGGAAACAAAGTAGAAAGTTATTTAAATTATAAAAAGTTTTGCATTAAATTTCAATGTAAAATAAATATATTTTAGTAATTTATTGGGTAAATGTTTTAATCGATTAATTAATATTTCAAATATTTAAGAACATTTTGCTAATTTTGATGGGTAATTTATTTTTTATAGTTTGAATACTAATTTATATTTTAGTAGCAGATTGTAGGGTTTGTAGTGAATAGTGTGGGAAGTTTAAACTATATTTATTTTACATTTTTGCATATTAAGTATTTATTTGGTACTTAATTATGTTAATTGATTAAATGATTATTTAATATTATTTAGTTGTATTTTAATAAATTGTTTATTTATTGATAAGTGTATACATTTTTTACATTTGCAAAAATATTTTGTTTTATTATTGATTTTATTTCTGTTTGCTTTATTTAATTACTATTTTAATTTTACGACAGGTTTATTAATATTTTATTATTTTTGGAGGTGTCTGGCGTTATTGTTGGTTTTTATGGAGAGAAAGGTATTTATTTTGTTTTCTGATTTAAAAATTCTTGTATACTATTATTATTTTATTTATTTGCAGTGCGTTTTATTTTTTCATAGATTTGAAATTACTTTTTATGTATTTAATTATTTTGTTTAAAATAATTAGGTGTTATAATGGTATATGTAAACCTTCCTACCTCCAACATTCTCATGTTTTGCTTATGTTGAAGTGGGAATAGCAAATCTAACCCCTCCAAAGTCCAACACGTGCTCTACTGTTGCTTAGATTCAAGTGGGAATAGTAAATCTAAACCCTCTAAAGTTCAACACTTTCCTTTCTCTTATGTAGATTGGAGTGGAAAAAGCAAATCTAGTCCCTGCACATTCAAACAGTTTCCTTGATTTTCCTTATTTTGGAGTGGAAATTAAAAATCTACCCCCTCCAAAGTGTAACGCTTTTTTACCTTTGTTAAAGTTGGAGTTTCATTACTAATTTTTTTATATTATGGTTTAATTTTAATAGTAGCCTTTTTTTATTTTGTAGTTTTGTACAGTTCCATGTTTTAATTATTTTCATTTGAAAGTATTTTTATATACATTTTATTTATGTGTTTTTTAATAAGTGATAATATTATAACTGTATTTTTTTTAAATATATATATATATATATTCTACAATCTTCATTCTAAGTTCACTGTATTAATTACAATTATTATCATTGTTTAATTTAATAAAAGATGTTATTGTTTATTTTATACATTTTAAAGTATATGCATATGCCTGTATAATATAAATCAAGTACATTTCTTATATTAGTTATTCTATTTATTTAATTTTGTATTTAATACTTTAATATTGTTTTAAAACTAATTAAAATGCATCAACATTCTTACTTCTTTTTACAATATTCTGTTCCACAATATTTTTGCACAATATTTTTGCAGTTTATCTACAAAGTATGTAAGTGTGTACTTTACATAAAAAGAAGTTTACATACAAAATATGTAACTTCATAATTTTGCAGATGATATTTTTGACACAATATTTATATAATTCATGTAATTTGGTATTGTTGGTCTCAATATTCTGTCATACAACTCATAGGCAGAGCTGCTTAAGTAATAGACGGGTTAAACTTTAGGAGCATCTGAGAACATTCCAAGAATGGCCCTGAGTGACTCTCATGCAGACAGAGGTCACTAGCGCAGACACCAGCATCTGCTAAAATACAGCCTGCTGATGGCACCCCACTACATCATATGGTGAAAAGGGAGAATCTGTTGTAACTGTCACTGTTAAGCATACGTGCTGGAAGAAGGGTGCTGGAGGTGCTGCAGAACCATCAATGTAACCAACACTGGAGTTCAGAAGGTGAATGAGAAACATAAATGCCTTTCAATTTTGTTTTTAGTTTAACACATTAGTGGTGTTTTCAAAGACTGAGGTCAAATGTCAGACTGTGTCTTCAGACGAATTTCAGTTTTTTTTTAATAGGTAGATTTGTGGTTACTTTTCTTTCTCTGACATTTTGTAAAGTGAACTATGTGCTAATCCTGCTTGGATATCGGGAGTGTAAAATGAAAGACTCTATGATGTCAGTTATTTTAACAAAACACAACAAAATGTAAATACCTGTAAATGAACTACATATATTTAAAAAATATATCAGTAATAAAGACAGCACACATGAAGGGCGCTTTGGTGATTTAAAATTTTTATGAAAACAAACATTTTACTAGTATCAGAACAAATCAAAGCACTTTACTTGTGGTACTTTATTGGCACAGATTATCATTTGTGGACTGTGGCTTTATAAATTAAACTGCATGTCACGTCAAATTGTGTGACCATTTCAATGGAAATGTGCTGTCAGTAAATGTAATAGATTTGCAACTGTATGCTTCAGAATGCACCACCGACTATGTACCACAGCCATACCACTCTCCTGCTGAATTGGCGAGGCTCATGTACTGCAATTATTCTTTGTGAGGTGAGTGGATTGTGCATACTCGCTATGACTTGAGTGATGTAACATTGATAGCAGCACCCCCACTCTGAAATTTGTTCCAGCTCCACTGCTTTTATGCAGCCTCACTAAACGCCACTTATGTTATAACGCTTTCGGATTGTGGCCATCGCGATTTCCTCTCTTGGTTGGACAGGAGAGTTCATGTCTACAAGGCCCCCAAGTTATATTACATGGGGGTTGATGCTTGTAGAGTGGTGGACTGTAGAGAGAGGAGAACTACACCAGCTCTTTCCAGGGATTGGCACACCAGGGGAAAAAAATGGAAAGATGAGGGGACTGTGAGTGGGTCAAACACTCTCTGTGCCTGGAGCAGCGGTAAGTTGTAGATTTGTGAATGAGTTGGAATCTTTGCTGAAGTATACTTCTAGTGTCATAATTTCTTGGGTTTAGGATTATTAATAGTTGGTTGCTAATCTAATGGTTACGCTGGTAACCATGCTCTTTGCCTTGGGTCATTACTGAGCATTTCAGCATAGGGTCATGGAGCCTTATCTCAGAGAACCTTAAAGGGAAGATGACCTTCACATTCTCAGTTCAGTTTCCATGCTAGGAGTCGCAGTTTATCAGGGCTGATCCTGAAAATGTTTCTGGAGCTGGTAATCTGGTGGATGCTGGAATTCTTTGGTTTTTTATTTGTTGTAGAGAAAGTTGTAATTTCCATTGGTAGTAATTTCCCTGTGACGTCTGTTACACCTTTAAGGGATGGTGGAATGTGATTAATGTTTTATGCATTCCTGAGAGGGTGGACGCCTGTGGTTCGCCAGCTGGAAGCTGGGTGACCTGGGAATGACTACGCTTGGTTATGGGTGTGTTGTCACTTAGAATAAAGTGAACCTTCTGCATAGCGGTGTATCTATCCTGCTTTCTTCCTACATCTGGATTTCATGCAGCGATCAAGCACTCACCGAGGAAAGCTGGCTGTATTATGAAATGCAGTTTTATGTTCTAGGGAAAGAGAGCGCAACATTCCATCTCTGTTTCGGTGAGCATGCAGAGGCTGAGATATTTATATTCTTGTCCTCGAGACTAACTGGAGTGATAAGCTCCCATGCATTGCTGTGGGCAGTACTCTCAGCCTTCTGAAACACATAACACGGCAGCAGCTGCAACCTCCTTGATTCAGACACCAACACAGGAAATCTCTAGCATTTTGGAAGAGAGTGAGCATAGGACAGTCAAAAAAAGACCTACAATTACAAGGAAGGCATTCGTAAAGTGTAATCGGATGGGTAGCAATACCCCGGGGAAAATATGCAGAGCGTATCAATAACCACGGAACATAAGAAGTATTAAATATTCCATTTGCAGTATAGAAAATTGATAATTTGAGGGTAGAAGCAAATAACAAGCAGTGGCACAGTTTCATGGAGACAGAGAAGAAATTGGCTAAAAGACTTGGAGAAACTATGCTCATTCACTAGAAAGGATTAATGCACTTTGAAATGATTTGGCCCTGATGAAAGCTGTTTGGAAATAAAGTCTATAACCGAAATTCGGTGTCAACAAGAAAAATTGGCTGATCTGAAGTATCAGACATTGTGATTATAAATAAATGAAATGACGAATGCATGATATTTATGAATGTGAAGAGGCAGCTATGATAAAAGGTTTGACAAACGACAGAAATAATTGAATTAGGAGGTAAAGTGTTTAGGCATTATTCAATTGAAGATTTTACCTATTTTGTATAGTGTAAGTATTGTGTGGAGTAAAAAGGTAACATTTTAAAAATAAAACAGTACTTGTGAGAGATATATATTTGGAGGTAAGGCAGCCAAAAGTGCATAAGTCTAAATGTTATATTCTGACCATGTATATCCTTTTGTTTTTCGTTAAAGTATTGCAAATAACTAAACCACGAGCTGAATCTGAACGGATTTCTGATTACAATTTCAGAAATGACTTATTTGAGTTATTTTTCTCCAAGACAAAATCTGCACCCATAAAACTCATCTAGTAACACCAAGCATTTCTGAAAATTCGCCCTTATGGTTTCCAAGGAAAGGTAGCTGTGTTATTTTCCAAAAGCACTCCTTTCCCTTAATGCTTGTATTTTTTTTTATATATATATATATATATATATATATATAGATTTGCTGCCGTGAACCAAACGAAAACAAACTCACATTGATTGCTTAAAAAATGATCAACTTCTGTGTTTCCACTACAGAGCCAGAAAGAGGTCACTTGACTTTCTCCCATAGGGGTTAACTACCCACAATGCACTTGAGGATGCGGTGTTTGACAAAAATATTTCTGAATGTCTAACCACCTCCAGGAACCTACTTGGAACAACTACGGGTGAAGAATATATCAAAGGGGATACATTCTCGAGGCTTCTAGGTGTAGCTTAATTTCCAACAATATTCAAGAGGGAACTGTCACTAAAGAGCAAATTTCCCATTTTCACTGGTGATGCCCATAATTCCATCCTGCTTTCACTCTCAAAATCTGAAGACATGTGGGATCATCCATCCCATTTTTTAAGACACCGGTTGTTGCCTCACAGGGACAGAGAGGTGTTAAATGCTGTGATGATGCCAGCTCACACCTTAAAATCCCCAAGAAGTTCTACAATCCATTGACCAAGTGAGCGAGTGGACACCACTGGCAGATATCTGCAACTTGTTCCCCATGTTCTCCAATGTTTATCTCCCTGTCACTTAGTTTACAGGAGTTCTTCGCCCTCTACAAGACTGCCTGGACAATCTTCGACTCAATGTCTACATGCTGGGTTGACATCCTGGAACCTCTTCCCACTCTGACAGTAAGGCAAGAAGACAATACAAAAACCAAAAATTCCAAAGTAAAAGCCTCATTCTTCAGACCTCAATTAGATCAGGCCAGAAACCTTCAAAGAAAACGATTTGATAATATCAAACGACTAACGGACCCAATAACCCAAATCATGCACAAAGTTCTCCAGGGAAAAATGTGAAGAGCTAGCAGAATTCGTCTATGAGAAGATCAGAAAGGTAGAACAGAAACTTCCCTCCAACCCTTTAGACAACCACACTTTTCTCTCTACTGCAAAAAGCAACCCAAGCTGGATTGTGTTCAGGATTGTCAGTGACTTGAAAGTCATTAAAATAAAGGCAAATACACCATCAGTTTCTAACCTCGCTGATCCAATCCCATCGACTCTGATTGGAATAATCAGCTCCCACAAAACTCCATCCTGACCCCACCGAATAAACTCTTCTTTCTTCCACTGTGAACGTCCTGATTTTCTGAAAACAGGACAGGTTACCCCATGTTTGAAAAAAATCTGCCGCTGACCCAGAAAACCCGAATAACTTTCACCCAATCAGCAATCTACCTTTTCTGGTAAAGGTCAAGGAAAGAGGTGTCTCTGCCAACTGAAATAATTCATAGAAGACCACTATTGACAATTATCAATCAGGTTTTAGAGCTAGCTGTTGCACAGAAACAGCCATGTTATAGATTGTCGACAATGTTTTCTGTCTCCTCGATAGGAGAGACTCAAGCCTACTGGTACTTCTTGTGCTATCGGCAGGGCTCAACACAGTCAACCACAACGTCCTGCTTTGCACACTTACAGAAAGAATGGGAAGAAGTTGAACGGTCTTACAACTGTTCCATTGTATCTTGACAAAAGGCTCTTAACAAATCAAACAGAACAAGTCTCTATCTAATGTTTCTCCCATAATTCAGTAGGTCCCACAAAGATCCACACTATCTCCTCCCCTGTTCAACCTGTACCTCGAATCTGACCACAATTCTAAATCAATCCAAGCTCTCCTACCGACTTAGTTCGCTGATGACATACAATTGTAATCTGAAAATCATTGACTGCACCAAATCACTTGGAATCACCTTTGACAAGAATCTTAATATGCAATTCCACATAAATGCCTCCACTAAAAACTCATTACTATCTTAAAGCCACAAAACAATCACTAGTCATATCTAGATGGAACTCTGGAAAAGCGCTACTCACAGGTACCCACCTAGCACCTATGAAAAGCGAAGATTGGCACCCTGATTGCTGATAACAACTAGGTGTTTTGACAAAAGCACGTGTGTATTGATCTCCCAAAACACACTTCCAATGAAAGCAAGACACTTTTTCAAACAGGATTTTATCGTAAACAAATGTGTTCACTGAGGAACACTGAAATGGTCAAAAACATATTCTATGGGAGGGCAGCCGCACATTCAGAAGCACTGAATCCCTGCTCCGAAAATAACCAAAATTTAAAGAACTATCTCCCGTTCCTTTTCAGAAAAATGCCCGCCATCTGGAATTTGATCCCACCACATTCAAGAAGAACCTACAACATCTGCTAATTGATAAGTACTGTTAGAAGGTGGTTCTGACACTATGGGCCGCCCGGACTTTTCGCTTTTTGAGCACCTAACTGTTGAGCTTTTACTGTGGGGGAGCCACATAAGTTGGGACTCACCCACAGTGAACTCAGAATGTAAGAGACTATGGGGATTTTACTGGTGTTCCCCTGGCTTGACCAGGCCACTGCGCAGCAGCTGGAGATAGGGACACCTGGCTGGTTACATGCAGACACGTGTGTACATGGAATAGGCTTTATAGGCTGGAAAGAAACATGCCAGGGAAAGTCAGTGTGTTTTACTGTGTTTTCACTTCATTATTCCCCTAAGGGAATGTGGGGCCCATGGCTAGATTAACTTCCGTTAGGCCTACAGATTCCAGACACACACTTAAGTCCAATGTAGCGAATGTGAAAATAAGTATTCTGCAGAGTCCAAAGTCATATTTGTACTGCTTTTGGGTCATCCAGAACTGTCATATTTCTCTGAGCCAGCCATGACCAGACCCAGGCTGAGGGCTGACCTCAGCTGGATGGATTGATAACCTTTCTTCCACAAGCGAGGGCCTCCTCTCCACGAAGAGAAGATGGGTGGGGCTACAGGCCAATCCATCAACCGCTGTCGCTGGGTGCCAGGCACCAGGCTGCACCAAGAAGGGAAGGCAGCTTGGGGGGAAGGTGCTTCCGAGACATGTGGCAGAAACCCTGGAAGACATCATTTTGAACAAGCTCAGAGGCTGGACAAGAAGGAGGGAGCAGGGGCAGGGACGTGAAGTGTCGCTGTTTGATAGGACCAACAGAGACTTCCTGCCAGCCCCCTACTCAACTTTTAAAAAGTGCTTGCACAGGAAGAGAAGGGCTCTCTGGGGTGTGGTCTGCTGAGGGTGAAGGTGCTGGAGCCTGGCGCAATGGGCAGTTGGAAGGAGAGACCCCCTGACTGCCCCCAGGACCCTATCAGCACCAGAAGAAGAGCCCAGGACTGGTGCACAGAAGCAGGGGCCTCTGCGCAGGGAGAGAGGCCCAGAAGGAGAGCCTAACGAAAGGCTGGCACAGGGAGCCAGTGAAGACAGCACACTGCTGAATCTACCCTCTCAGAGATCCAGAGGGCAGAGGAGAGTGTTCCCAGTGGCTGGGGCTGGTAAAGAGGAGCATGAAGCGCCCCATAATGCCTCGCCAGGCATTTGGAAATCTGCCGTTTTGGTGCTTTGTGGCCCCGAGAGGAGGGGGTCACCCTCATGTGTGAAAAGGGGTGCAGGGGGGTTGCAGGAGCACCGCAGCCTCCCCCAGCATAAAGAAGAACAGTCCACCCATAAGTTTCACGGGGCATCTGAAAGAATAACCCCTCAAGGGCTCAGCCAGCCTTTAACACCTTCTTATGTTCTACAGCTGAGGGTGTACTATGAAGTGCATCATGGAGTGAAGGGCTGAGTTGGGAATGTCTGGAGAAGGGCATCCCCTGGAGGTGAAGTGGTGTAATTGCACCGAAATGCATTTACTATTGGTTATTTCTTTTTAGGTGGACTGAAAGTCACATGTGTAAAGTGAAGTACCTGTGTAAGGTGATGTTAAGCTAAATGGAGTTATGTTGCTGGACCTTCCTGCTAGGGGGTCTGGCTGTATTTACGTAATCCCATGCTTTTACCTGTGATTCCTTTTAAAGTGAAGAGGCGCACTGCAGGAGAAGTGTAGTTGCCAGGAGTACTTCTTTTGAAGGGACTGTAAGTCACATGTGTAAAGTGATTTTAAGCTAAATGGAGTTATGTTGCTGGACCTTCCTGCTAGGGGGTCTGGCTGTATTTACGTAATCCCATGCTTTTACCTGTGATTCCTTTTAAAGTGAAGAGGCGCACTGCAGGAGAAGTGTAGTTGCCAGGAGTGCTTCTTTTGAAGGGACTGTAAGTCACATGTGTAAGGAGATGTCATAAGCCAAGTGGGGCTATGTTGCCAGACAGTCCTGCAAGGGTGTCTGGCTTTATATGCGCAATCCTGTGATTTCATCTGTGATGCCCTTAGGGGCTGTAATTGCAATGCATTCAAATGATCAACCAAGGTGATGAGTACTGTCATTCTAAAGTGTGCGTAAACATGGATTCTTGCTGCTGCGCTTAGGTGAAGACCCCAGACTGCTAGCCCTTAAGATATAGAGGTGCATACTTTATGGTCAGTAGGAGATGCTCAGTCAGGGTCATGTGTCACCAAGACAGGTTTACCCCTTTTTAATGCTTGTTGAGGTAATGTGGTGGGCGCCACTGGGATGGTGCCAGTGCGCAGGGCCCTCGTTCCAGGTTATGTTCAACTAACTGCATTGGGGGCAAGTTGATGTGCATACATGGGAGTGGTGGTACTAGACCCCACCCCCCCTGCGGGAGGGGTGGAGATGTTATGCAATGTCACAAAGTAATTCCAACAGCTTATGTATATTTGTAAATTGGTGCATAGTATTGAGTGGTGTGTGTGTTTAATAAATGTACTCTTACTTTTATAAAGCAAAGTACAGACTGGACAATCAATTATTGAGTGTTATTTTTGTGCACCTGCAAATGGCGATTACTAACCCACACCACCTCCCTTGAGTAAGCCTCAGACTGCTCTGCAACGCTACCCTCTGAGAGTCAGGCGCTACAATTGGGTGTTTGGTTCCCAGTGAAGGGCAAATGTAGTCATGTTATTTGTGCAGGCCTCACAGAAGCTGCCTCGTTTTCCAACAAGTACCTACTAAACTAATCCTCTATATCCCCTTATTGTTTGCTTACCTTTTGATGCTTCAGAGTCAATTTGATATTCGCTGACCAATCTTAATTCACTTGTTAGTACCTAACTGTTAATATGTTACCTAAGTTCATTTTAAAGCAGGTACTTTTGTGTCTTGTCTATGCTATATAAAACTACAAATACAAAAATAAATACTGGAGGGTTTTGCATTCATCCCCTGCAAAACCCATGAGGTCATGTATACTGGGAGGGCACTAAACCCTCTTCTCCATGATTTTGGGGAAATGAGGCATATTGGCGTAACAATAGCCCCCCAGCCCGTTCGTTTGGGGGGGGAGCTCCAGAGAGGCCGCTGTGCAGGGGCGGGGGCTCCTGGATATGTTCGGGAGTTTGGGGGGCCCCCATCATGTACTTTGTAGGGGACCCCTCATTTTTTATTGAGCCACTGAGCAGGTATTAGTCATGCAAGAGCCGAGGCTATCATTAAAAGGCTTCATTAGTCCCAACACTTCCAGCAGCATAACCCCTGTGGAGGACAAACCATTGAGCACAGATGTGGGTCATCATTAGGAAGATAGTCTCTGGCTATTTAAGTCTTTGGAGGCACTCTATCTCCCTCTTTCCTACCACCACATGCCCAGGGATTAATTTAAGTTGGTGGTTGCAGGTGGGGCCCACCAGCACTGATTCATTTTTGGGCACTAGGACTTGTTTTCCATCAGCACACTTGGGCTAGAACAAAAGAGAGGAAGGATAACAAGGAGAAAGCAAGGGAGAAGAGAAAGACAGAAAAGAGTGACAAGGGAAGAAAGTTGGATGAAAAAGAACCTGCAAGTGTGAAGTGAAGGGCCATGGAGTGTAGGTTGGTGAATTGAAAGAGGTATGCGGTAGAATCAAAACTAGGCATCCTTGAGATTTGGAGACTCCGACATTCAGCAACGCCACCGGCAGGCATTTGAGAATAACTTTGTACCCCGGCACTTCTTTTACAAATTAGGCACTGCATATGCCCAACCCCATGTACATTGTCTTAAAGTATCTGATGCACTGAGCCTCCATTTGCCAATGATAGCTGTAGAGGCTGGCCTACGTTTAATACTTGTTTATTGGTCTAGGGCAATAAGGAACTGGAAAACTTATTTATTAAAGATGTTGCATTTTTCATCCCGATGTGTCGGCTGAACTGTGGGCAAGGCTGGACCCTGACTTTCACCTGCAGACAATCCGACTAATTTGCTCATGGTGGTAACTTGTGACCAGTCGAACCCCGCGCAGAACCTGGCTGTTGACAACTTCAGTGCTTTGTGTTTCTGCTGATCACACCCCTGCAGACATTCTATCTAAAGTCAAGTTCAAGAGTGACTTTCCATTCTAGTTGGCTCTCAAAAATGTGCCCATCAATTTTCAATCACATATAAACCTTTTCTTTAAAAAAAAAAATAGATGCAAAACAAAAGTCAGGATAAGCACCACAAGAAATATTTCACTGGAGTGATTTGAAGGAGATTTTTCATCTCTGTGTTACACAGTGAATTCCTCAATATTAAACTTTATTTTCATACAATATGTCGATTTAATAAAGTGGAATATCCAAACCCATTCAACTTTTGCAGACACTTCCTATTCCGTAAGGTTTCCTCAATGAATTTCTTTTCTGTAAAGCAATTTTGGGTTTCATTCTCTTGTGCTTATAAGGTATGTCTGTTTTTCGTTTGCAAAGCCCGCATACCCTTGAGATTTCTTTACAAAGCTATTTGAAAGGCTTCTGTAAAGCACACATATCAAAACCGGGTTCCTTTCTAGCAAAAATAATGCACAAAGCCCCTGAGCTACATTTATGAGCAATTATTTAAGGCTTGCTTCATTCAATAATCGTTTTTATTTTGCGGAATTCGTTTCTTTTAAGCAATGTTTACCATTTGAGCCACCTTCTCCCTGTCAAGCACTAGGCACACACCTGAGGTGCTCTTTTATTAGGTCTCGCCTCCAAACAGCACAAACTGTCTGGTTGAAAGAGACATTATGTGGGCTTACCACAACTGTTACAGTGCTTACCATTGGTTGACTGCATTCTCCTTATTTGGCTGCTTTCTATTTGAAAACTTTCCTTGTTCCTTCTTGATCCTCCCCTGGAGAATAGTCTCTTCATTATCATTTTGAATGGCTGAGTTGTGTCCTTCCACTGCTCACTTTTGGGGAACTACTTTTTTTGGTTACTCACGCGGAAGAGTTCATGTGTTCACTATCTCTCTCCCTTGCGAGCTTTTCCTCCTGCAATACACGCCCTACTTGCCCTGGATCCGTGTTGCTCTCTCCCACGTGCTTCCCCCTTCCAAAATCAACTCACCCCCATGCTCTGTGTTGCTTTATTCCTTGTTCACTTCTCCCTCATGTAAATCCCCCTTCTACCATTGTATTTTTCCCCCCTGCAAAACACCCCCGCGTCACTTGCATTCTAAGTTGCTCTTTTGTGCTTCTCCCCAGCAAAATCCCTCCATACCTGTGTTGTTTTCTCCCATTTGCTTCCTCCACACAAACCCCACTTTCCCCCTTTCTCCCTCATATCATTTCCAACTGGACAAAGCAGCCGCTGTGCTCCATGTTGCTCTCTCCCTCATGTGCTCACCCCCTGCATAAAAGTCCTCTTGTCCATGCTCGATGTTGCTCTTGCCCTCGTATGCTTCTCCCCCAGGCAAAGCCCCTTACTGTCCGTGTTGCCCAACCTTCTGCATTAGTTTGGCTGATGCTTCACAGCATTGGCCAATAAAACTTTCGCAATTTTGACAAAGCCAATAGATCCAAAAAGCAATCCTATTCTAACTTGCTATAATATTTTTGTATGTTTTCCTGCATAAGACTTGTTTCAAGGGCTTGCGGCTTGCAGTGCTGTAATTAAAAGGTGTTGAAAGCTTTCATTTCTAGTCTGTTCATTAAAGATGAAAGGGTGCTCACTCTTGAGGCTTTAAGGGTGAGGCCAACATTTTTTTAAATCATATACTGTGGAAGCCGCTTTATGGCTCTAAACGTCATGCATATGTTGTAAAAAATGACATCTTAGACTTGATATGAGGGTGAAGGCACTGTATCGAATGAATAGATCACGAGTGTCTGGAACCCCCTTAGTGTAGCTGTTTAAGTTGTAGGTGTTACTGGGCAATATGCTTAACATAAAACGTTTAAAGATTGTTAATGGCTCCTTTGACTTTGATGGGAGAGACTGGCCTCTACACAGAAGCTTATAAATACATACCACTGCAAGAGAATAGCATGATGGAGCAGGAAAACAAATGCAAGAAGAGTGCATGATATGAAAGAACAGACAGAGAGAAGCAGGGGGGAGAAATAGGTAGAAAAAAATGGATTGATGGATGAACGGGTGGACAGGAGACAGGCTGATAGATGGATTAATAGAATTAAACATGATGTATGAAGTGACAGAAGACTGGGATGGGTGGATGTAGAGAAGGAAGAATGCATAAAGAGAAGGAAAGATGAATGGTTGGATAACCAAATTAATTGAAAATTGAGGTGTAAGCTCAACATTCTGCATCCTTTCGCTCGTGTAGGGAAGGACTATATCCCTAAATGTTTACTCCGTCAAACAAGCTATTTGAGGGGTCACCTCACCCATAACTTCTTGTGGCATGCTTCATCATAGGCAACCCCGAAACTGAAGAAGGACAGTGCCACTTCAGTGGCCTAAGTGGGAGTTCTTAGATATTTTTTGAAAGGGACAATACAGGGGTCCAGATGATTTCTTAAAATACCGAATGGTATATCCCAAACTATCCTTTTATTAAGGGGTACCCATAGAATTGATTTAAAAATCTATTAATGTTAATGGTGCTGTCTAACAATGATGAGTCAGACTACCAATACATTTGCCAACATGTTTCGACCTTAAAAGATGGCCAATCCTGCTCCGCGGTCTACCTTGGGGCTGTGGACTCTCAGCCTATCTAGTGCAATAAAGTCATGCCAGAAAGATGAGGCCTAAAGCTCTTCTACCTGATACAAGTTTAATGCGAGCATCCCAAAAGTAGAGAGGCTAAGGGTGTCATGGTGTTGGTAGAAGGGAGATTCCCACTTGTTCATTGTCTTCTATACAGCCGAGTAATATTGATTATACTTTTGTGATAATGTTCGCATTGAACAGGTGATTTGAGTATTGCTCACACATTGTCAGGCTCTGTGCCTCTATTCTAAATTTGCTATTCTCTGAAATGGCTATATCTTCTGTATGATTATATGGGATTTGGCTCTACTTTCCAATATTTACCTCCAACACCATCCTCAACACCCTCACCACTATCCTAACCACCATGGCCCTCACCACCACCACTGTCAACACCACCTTCAGCAGCACCACCACCCTACCCACCCTTCTCACCACCCATTCACTCAGCATGGCTCTCAATTCCTGTAGAAGATAACTTTGTAACAATCATTTTTAACCTGTTACTACGTTTGCATTTGTTTACTCTCAAGTAATTTGTTCTTACCTGAAACTATGCATTTATGTACAGTTCAAAGGAAAGGTCGGTCCAGAGATCCTGGTGTTGGATATGAAATCCTATGGGACTTTGGAGGAACGTAGCTCAAGGCACTGGACCTTTCAGCCTCGTATTAACATTTAGGGGTAGGGGTATAAGCATATGTTCCTCTCTTCAAACGGTCTGTTTTTTCATTAGGTTCATTCCTTTGTTTTGTGACACATCACGACATCCTGCCATTAACCATGATAAATGGAAATAAAATATCTTCCTTTACCAAACGTTAACTGGACTATTGTGTTGTGTCACAAAACAAAGGAATTAAACCTAATGAAAAAACAGACCGTTTGAAGGGAGGAACATATGCTTATACCCCTACCCCCACTATGCATGTATGTATCTAGTAAGAGATTAAGGAACATTTACACAGTGTCTTGAGCTACTTATTGACCTGTCAGGCTATTCTATGGAAATCAATATCAGAACGGTGAGCAGGAACTCTATGGTAGGATGTTGATGTAAACTTTAGAGCAAGTGCCTGCTGGGCAGATTCAAGTTTGCATATATTTCATATGTGATTGCCTTGTATATTCTAATTTCTGTGCAATCGGGATAAAAAAGATTAGTGTTCATCACATTACTTGGCATGCTTTTATTAAAGCAACCAATGAACGCAGTCAATTCTGCTTCAAAGACTAGTTGTGTGGGTTTGCCTTCTTCTTCTTGTATTTATTCCTTCCCTGGAGCATGATCTCATTACTTGTGTCATACAACTGTTTACTTTTCAGCACTCCTTTTTTTCTTCTTGGTTAAGCCCTCAGTGAGAGTGCATGTGTTCTGCAGCTTCCTCTCCCGTATACTTATCTTTGCCTCCGCACTGTGCTCCATGTTGCTTTTGCCCATGTACTTCTCCCCCACACTCCCTCAGTGTGAGGTATGCCCGTGTGCCCTTCTCCTACCACATTGCTTTCTCAGGTGTGTGCTTGTCCCCTGCTCCACGTTGGGATCTCTCTCACCTGTGTGCTTCTATTCCACTGCACTCCACGTTCCTCCCTCTCGCCGTGTTATCTACTTCTCCCACTGATCTCCGTGTTGCTTCCGACACTGCCTACCATGATGTTTCCCCACACCTGTGCCCTTCGTGTTACTTCAGCTCCCATTCTCCTTCTTCCTTCCCCATCCACTTTTTTTTATGCTTTTGCACTTCCTGTTTTTTAATTTACTAATCCAACTTTGATCAGTAAATAAAAGGAAAAATAGCACCTACGCATTTTGTAGGAGCATGCATACATGGTGCACATGCCTACAAAATGACATGACTGTAGCTGCCTTGACATGGCACTTTTTTCTGTTTCCTCTTTCGCCATGCTGCAAGGTATTGCTACAAACCAGTGGCAGGGCCAATAGGTTCCAAATGTGAGACCCATGGGTTTTGCCAATGCTTGTATTCTGTTAAGTCATTAATGGGGCTGGGCTTCTCCTAGGCCTCAAATAGACAGCTACACTTGTGTGCATCTGGACTCCTTTGTTTACAGATAGTTACTGGGGGACCAAAGTACAACCTGCACCTCTCTATCTTTATGGGCTGACCCACACCCTCGTTCTGTCAATTTCTCAAGTAAGAGTAAATTAAACATCCTGTCAGGTCATCAGCCCAAATCCCTCAGACCTGCCCAGGGCCACAAGGCATTCTGGATGGCAAAACTGTGTTCTCATTATTTGCAGGTGGAGGGCACTCACACTCATTTTTGGGGACTGGGGCTTATTTTTCCATCATCAGACTTTGACCTAGTGCAAGAGAGAGAAAGACAGAAAAGGGAGAAAGAAGTAATGAAAGAAAGAGAGGAAAACACGGAAAAATGGAGAAAACAAGAATGAAAAAGAACCTGCAAGAGGGAGCCAAAGACCCAGGGATTGTAGGATGGTGGATGAATGTGGCATGAGGTGGAAGAGTAGGCAGCCTCAGTATTCAGCTACCCCGGAATTTAACAGCGCATCCAAATGTACTCCCATGAAAAAAGTTTTGATCCCTGCACTTATTTCTTTTTAAAAATTAAGAACTGGGGATCCACGTGAGAACACGTTGAGCTGACAGAGAGAGGTGCAGGCTGAGGAAGCAGGCAGCGGGTCCAGCTGATCTTAAGAGAGTAAAAAAAAGACGGAGCTGGTCCACTAAGATTAAAGCAAAGCCTGCTGGCTGCTTGGAGATTTCGGTATCAGATTTATTAGCCAGACCATCTTCATTATGTCAAATCCATGTGAAACACATAACAACGGCGCTTCACCACCATGATAAGAAGACACCTCCAAGCCTTTCTTGCTTGAGCTTTTAGTACAATCTCATGAAGGACATCTGAAGATATCTTACAACCCAATGAGGAGTGGGAGGATGGTTCAAGGATGTCCGAAGGTCCTCCCTATCAATGTGCATCAACAAAAAGATCCAGAATTCCTAATCCTGAAAGCAAACATCTCGAGAAGCGCTCAAACTGAGCCCACCTGCAGGATTTGTTGGGGGTGAAGGACAACTCCAGTGATGAAGCCTGCCACTTAGTGTGGGTGAGGGGGTACGTCCTTTTTGAAGCACACACAAAAATATAGTATGACAGGATCAGATTAGGGCCTTTTTCTTGTATTGCAGCAATTCCATGCTTGCGGATGAGATCTGAAATCATGCCACATGCCTATGGAACGAAAATGCATGACATGAAGTTCACAGACCTTGCAAATCAGGAAAGAATTATTTGAATCTCAAGCTATCGTATTTTATGGATAAAGGTGTAGCTTAACAACTAAAGCTTCCATAGCAAAGAGGATTAGCAAGGGATTGGTGAAGGTGATGGAAATACACGGGCCCAAAATATGGCTGGTATGTGATGGGGAAGAAAAGACCTGTTCCGTGGAAAGAAAGAAAGGAAGAAAGAAAAAAACAAACAAAGAAAGAAAGAAAGAAAGAAAGAAAGAGTGAAAGAAAGAGTGAAAGATGGTGTTATAAAACGCGCCAAAGCTTCTGTCTCTGTTCGCCTGCGCCTGATTCAGAAGGCTCCCTCCCATCATCTACAACGCACCCCCTCTGTGAAAAGGTAGTCAAATCTGATGTCGCATTGAACCGAACCATAAACCGAGACCTTCTCCGAGGAACAGATGTTCTTGTGTACGCTGCATCCAACATTTTGTCGCCTCCTGCTTGCTTGGGTTATTTTTTTGCATGTGTAAACAGCTGTCACATTACCATCTCTGGAGAGGAGGCTGAAAGCTACACCTGGGTTCCGAGGCGGAGGTGTAAGAATAAGTGTCTGCTTGAGAGGAGACGCTGCCGAGCATTAGGCGCACGGTACGCGGCTTCCAAGATGGCGCGTGGTGTCCTTGGCCCTGCGGAACTCTCGTCCACGTTGGCGCCTTCTCTGACTCAACGAGGAATGCATCTGTGAGGACAGCTTTGACAGAAGCTTTTGAGTGGCAGACAATCCCGAAACAAACAAAATACACGAGTTACATATTTATGTGCCTTTGCTCGACAGGGGCTTAATACAGTCTCGTTGAAAAAGCATGCTGGTTTTGGGAGATATTCCCACAGATTGGGCCTTTGAAAAAAGTACTAGCGCAGAGCACAGTTAGCGATATGTGTCTCTGTTATGACTGTGTCGGCCTTTCCAGAGCTAACTTGACAAGTAACGACTCTCCACATCCTAATAGGTCTTTCAAGGACACCAGCACAGCAGGGAACCCCCTCGGACCCCAGCTGGTGTTGTGAGTCAAGATCTTAAGCGACAGGTTTGACTCACATTACGAAAACGCATGATACGCGCCACTGGCCTCCTTTCTGGCAACTCTGGCTGGAGGTCAAGTCTGGCTGCATCTTTTGTATCTCAGTGGTTAACCCTTCAGCTTTCGAGGTGAAGCGGAAGAGACGCTTAGAAAGGATAGGCCGGTAAGGTGCGTTCATGAGTCAGTCAGTGAGGAGAGTTCACGAGTCAGCAATCGATGTGGGGCCTGAAGGTCACGGGCTTGACTCTAGGGGCAGGCGAGCCTCAGCTTTCCATCCTTTGGAGTTTGTAAAAATAAGCACGGGTGTGGACTGTGGAGACGCTTATTGGTAAAACGCTGTCACTCCAGCGTGCCCACTTCTGCACAGTCACGTTACTGGGTCTTTGTACAGAGCAGGGGTCGCTGATTAGTGGACCTCTCGGCGGCGCTTATGAGCCCCGAGATGCTGATGAGAGCGGGAAGAAGCAGGCGAGGGGAGCTTGGGAGGAAAGGCGGAGCGGAGACAAGGATGAATAATGGAAACAAACATGTCGTGTTTTATAGCATGTCAAAGTCATGTGCCAGACACTGCATTGCTCTTTGGGGCACTGTAAACATGCTTAATTACAAAACAGACAATTGAAGCAATAGAGAAAGCCATCACAAACGCCGCGCGTGGAGCCAATTAGTCTGAAACGTAAATTTGGATGGATCGTGCCACCCAGTGGCAACCCTACTCTCCTTCCCCGCCATTCTGCCGGTTTAGCAAATAAATGTATTCGACTTCTGGCCTCCTCACATATGGTCTGAGATATCGCATCGGACACAGGGAGTGGGCGGACGTCACGTGCCTTGCGGGCCTCTGTCTTCCATCAGCTGCAGTGTTCAGCACAGGTCAAGCTTTTTCCTGCCGTATCCTGCCTGCATGTTTTCTGCGAGCGGCAGTTTGTACAGATATCCCTCACAGGACTCGCATCCCTACAAAGTCAATCATCTTCCTGAGCCTGAGCCGATACTTCCGTCTCATCACCCTCACCGCTCTGTCAGACGAGCGGCTGCTCCTTTCTCCAGGGCCCCGGTGCTCCCATGTCCCGGTGTCCCCGGGGACGGCGCCGGCTCAGAGCTCTGCCTTCACCCTCGCGCTCGGCTAGGACAGCTGTCATTCCTCGTTTTAATAATTAACTGCAGCTCCCGCTGCTGTGGCAGGGCCGTCAAGTGAGCACCGTCCCCCGGGGGACCGCGCAGAGTTTCCGCTTGGAAGCCCCCGCCTGTGCGTTTGAGGCCTAGATGTGACCAAAACTCCGGCTTTTGGAGTGTGACTTCTACAGATACTAATTTTGACCATAACAAATTTCTCTACCTGAATCTAGGCCATCCTTAAAATATGACAGTATCGCATAAGTTACAGAAAGCAACTCGGTGGCAAGATCGCGTCGGATGTCAAGGAGTTTTGGACACCGAGGAAAACTGTGGTTTGAAAAGCGCTATATAGTTCTGAGAGAAGGTTGGGGAGGGGGGAGGCTGTGCTTGTGTAGATCTTTGGAATTCTAACAGAATGCAACAAAAGGACAAGATTACATTAAAGTGGTACATTTTCAAGTGGCAGCAATGGGGTTTGTAGAGTACTGGTACACGCATAGCATTGTTGCCCCTAGTTCTCGCTTGGATTGGAACATTTATCAAAGTTAAGTACGGTGATATGAATGACCAACACGTTGTTGTCAAAATTATCTCTCGCAGGTAGATTTAGTACATACTTTGGGTTAAGTTGCACGTGATCGAGGTGTCCGTAACGAGCTAGAGTGAATACCTGTCACCCAAGCTGAAATGGTTGGCTTACCACTGTCATTAATTCATTGATCGTATAATGCAAAGGCATTACATTTTCCCACCATTTTATTTGATAATGTAAGTTTAGGCATGCTCATGAAAACTCCAAAGTTGCTCGACGTCCAACTGTCCCTTGGAAGTTTAAGAAGCAACGGTAAAGTCAGGAAAACTGAAATGCGCGCCCCTCCCCAACTTGAACCACACCTCTAATAACATCGAGCAGGGTAAGCAAGTAACTCTGACCCTTGTGAAAGTTGTCTTCACCCTTTCATTCTACTTCCTTTCGTCTATGCATCCAGCCTTTACCCTTCCATCAAGTCATGCACTTATGTTCATCCCTTCCCCTTCTATCCATCCATGCGCACATTTATTCAATCATATTTTGATCCATCCATCATTCATTCATCCATCTTTTCATATATACATTCGTCCTTTCACACATCCATCCTTTCACTCGTGCCCATCTGTTCACTGTTCTCTTTCCATCAATCACCCTCTCACCTCTTGATCCTTTAATTTTTCCATTCATCCTGGGACCCACCTCCACCGCCTGGGACAACACCTGGTGGCCTTCCGCCCTCGGAAACCCCCACACTCCGACAGACCATGCCCGAAACCTCGGCATCATCCTAGACTCCTCTCTCTCTATGACCCGCCAGATCAACGCCGTCGCCTCCACCTGCTTCAACACCTTCCCCATCCTCTGCAAGATCTTCAAGTGGACCCCCCCCCCCGAATGCAGAAAGACCGTAACCCACATGCTCATAACCAGCAGACTAGACTACGCCAATGCCCTCTATGCGGGGATCAAGAGAACCCTGCTACACAAGCTACAAACCATCCAGAACACCGCAGCCAGACTCGTCCTCGGAACCCCTCGACACGAGCACGTGAGCCCTATCGAGAAGAGAGTAACCTTCAAGCTACTCACCCACACCTTCAAATCACTCCACAAACATTGGACCCAAATACCTCAACGAGAGAGTATTCTTCCACATACCCAAAAAGAACCTCCGCCCCACCTACCTCACCCTGGCAGAGACCCCTTGCATCCGCAGAACCAGAGCAGATGGAAGAGCCTTCTCCTACATCACAGCAAAGGTTTAGAATGAGCTACTAGTCAACATCAGACGCACTCCTACTCTGCACACCTTCAGGAAGAGCCTCAAGACCTGGCTCTTCGACTGGTCCTGTCCTGTTTATCACCCCCCCCCTCCCCCCAGCACCTTGAGACCCTCACGGGTGAATAGCGCGCTCTATAAATCCCTGATTGATTGATTGATCCTCACACCCCCACCATCTATCTGTTCTTTCACCCTTCCATCTATGCATTCTTACACCCTTCGTTCCTTCGTTCCACCCTTCCATCCCACCTTTCAACTTTTCTTCCTTATTTGCTTTAATGTTTCCTCCCATTCACCCTTCCGTATCATCTCCTGTTATCTCTTTCTTCTTTCTATCTAACCAGTGATTTGGTTCTCACACTTATCTATTCTTTCTTGCCTTGCTCATTCATGCTAATTTTTGAAGCATGAGCTTTGAGGCAGCTTTAGCA
This sequence comes from Triturus cristatus, assembly GCF_964204655.1. NCBI lineage: Eukaryota > Metazoa > Chordata > Amphibia > Caudata > Salamandridae > Triturus > Triturus cristatus. The sequence continues at coordinate 851,342,895 of NC_140590.1, forward strand.
CTCACCAGAAAATTGTTTTACCCCCAAAATCATTCATAACATGCACACATTATCACACATAGCATACCTACTTATGGTCAGCCTGCTTCATCCATTGGTATGTTCAACTGTCACTCCCATTGTGCTTACATCCACCACTGCACCCAGAATTGGGGAAAGGACCGGCCCACTGTGCCCATTGGTTGCCTTCCCTGAGAGTGCACAGTGACTGTGCTCGTGTTCACATTCACTTGAACATTGTTCCTTTCTCTTCAGTGCTGTAGCTGGTTCAACGTGTGTTTTTTATTTTATGTTTTATATTAACTTAACCTTATATATATTAACTTTAATGACCAACTTTTAAATTTTGCCGACACTCTTTTTAAAGTTTATGTACTAAAATGTTTAAAGTGGCAATGGAACATTGTTGCGGCCTGCCATTCAAGGCTTGGTTTGGTGGTGATTTGTCTTGTCTCCTTCGCACATACTAATGATTAAATGCAGGGCACAACCGAAAGGCTTATCGTTTCAAAAACATTACTAGTAAAATAGCTGCTGTAAATATATTTTTAAACATTTTTATTGCAAACATAAGGAAACCATGTTTAGGTAAAGGTAGATTCCCTTTTTTTTCGTGGCAAGTACTTCTGATAAAAAATAAAAATGACCATCGCACGTGCTAAGGCAAAACCAATTGTCTCCTATTGGTTTCGCTATTGCTTCTTCTATTTGCCCCCCCGTCTCTGTATTTTTCCCCTATTTTCCTCAATTCTCTTTCTCTGTTTCATTCACTGTGCTTGTTAGCACCTGCTCACACCCCTAAATTATGGTATTCCCTAATAGTGTTATTTATGACCATTTTGTCTGCAGGTCTGTCCCTAGACAACTAATCAACACTTTAGTGTCGCCCAGGCTACCATCCCTTCGGACCCACTGGCAGCTACCACTTAAGTTGCTTAAGTGGGGGTTCACTTTGCCTCTGTTAGGAGTGCCACTGTATTAATCTCACGCCACGACCTAAAGACTCCCTTTGACCTGAGGAAATCCCATTGTGCCTCCCAGGTCCATAATCTGGGACATTTATTTTCCCATTAGGCTTTATTTTCATGCTGTAACCCAAACAGGTCCAGGGGATAGCATCGCACAGTAGCAGGGCTGTGCTCTGCTTATTTATTGCTGTTATGAAACGCCTGCACCCTCCAACGCAAGTCAAATAATCCTATGTCAGACAAATGTACCCCATGGGGTGCAAAAGTCTAGCTGAATTTACTGCTCTGGAGACATTGTTCAATAAACCCAACGCTGAAAGGCTTAGTGATTTTTTGTTGACTGTACGGTTGATTCTCATTGACAATTCAATTACCTCGTCCCAAGCCATAGTCAGGACCATTAGAAATATGTGGCATGGGAGCGCCAAACAATGCATCAGGGTAGAGTACATTATGAGGCAAGAAATGGCAAATTATGTGGCTATTGCGGCGCATTTTGTGATAGTGTCACTTCATTATTTTGTCATTTTTACACTTATTAACACTTTCTGCACATTGGTTGCACCTCATTTGTACTGGTTTCTAGAAGCAACAGAAAGGTGACCAGTCAACCATTGTAAAGGGCCTTCCACTCTGTGGCAACAGGTGTTCCTGCTGTTTTAGTAACGTTTCAACCGTTTGAGCAACAAAACACATTTTTTTTGTTAAAATCTGCAGATTATGCAGCAGATAATGGATTATGTGGTGAATTAACAACTATGCAAAAAGGCAGCTCCTGCATAATCGCAAAATTCCAGTGGCCTGGTCATGCCATATGTGGAATGTTTTTCTACCAAATGACTTCACAATGCTCCAGTAGAGTCGTGTGAATGTAATAGGAGCCTTCTACAACTGGGTGTGAAAACTTTCCAGGCTGCAAAGACCAGATACATGTCAGCTAAATTGCGGCCCGCATGTTTACCTCTGTATTAACTGGAGTTCATTTGTCTCTTTCATTGTTCTAGCCGTAAAATCTATCTGTAAAGAAATTGAATCCTTTATCTCAGAGTCAACTGCAGTCGTTTGTCTGGTAAACTATATTGCTAGTAGTCAAGTTGCATAACATGAGCTGTGACATAGTCAGTAGATCCATATAGGAATGTCCATGGCTGTAAAATGGACGCATTATATGACTGCAGTACCTTAAAACAGCTGGGTAATTTGTTTTTGTGAAAGGGTCAGGATATGGGAAACGCCAGACGAGTAAAAAACAGTGCAGATTAAAATAGGTCTAAGCACTCTCAATGCCCTGGGCCAATATTGTAACATCAATTCAATTAGAATCAACTTGGAGAAAACAATAACTATGATTTTTTGACAGGAAACTCATTAAGAAAGGTGCACGGTTTGTGGAAGGTGTGAAACTAGAGAGAGTGAAATCTTTTAAATACTTGGGAGTGCACCTGGATGACAGAGGCAGCAAAAAGGCTCAAGAGAAGGAGCTGAAAGCCCTGGCTATGCACTTAATACAGGTAATGGGGCAGTTAAAAAGGAACCGGTCTGGCCCTAGTTTACAACCACGGTTACTACCAAAGTGATGCCTACCCAATCTTGTGGTGTCATAATGTTTAAAGATCATCTATTCGAACAATTAGACAAATTGTGCAATACAGAACATTGTTTGCTCTACCAGAGTGCACTAGCCACTCTCAAATCAGATTGGAATTTAACATCTCGTAGCAAACCTTGGTTCTGCGGGTGAAATGGGTAGGTATTGCTTAAAATTACAAGCATTCTCACCCAACACTTTAAAGCAGCTGCTATGAAAGAAAATCCAGGAGCCGAACTCTGGATGGGGGGCATGGTTAAAGAAGGCCATCCAGGTTGTGAAATTAGAGAATATCGTCAACTCAGGTCTCCCGATAAAAACCATTGCCAAACTGGCATTGAAGAACGCAAAAGCCTTATCCCCAGTTGAAGATCTAAAAGACCTAAAGGATTTGCATATGGCCATGTCTGAACTGGGGTGGCAGAGTGGGCTAAAGAATGGTGATGGATCAAACCCAGATCTGTTGACTGGGTGTGAGTATTTTATTGGCTCTGATGCTCCGTCCATCACCACCCCCTTTTGTACCGCTTTGTTCGCCATAAGTTGGCAGGGTATGCTCAGACGTGAGTCCCTTGCTCACTTTGCCACTGGATTCAAGCAAGCCTGGCTGAAGACGGCTGAAATGCCAGAAACCGGTCCTAGGAAGCTTGTTTCCGGTCCAGGGAAGGCATGGCTTGGCAGTTCGGGCTGGACTGTTCCCATGAGGCACAGGGTCAGACTGATTTGCATATGGCTATGTCTGAACTGGGGTGGCAGAGTGGGCTAAAGAATGGTGATGGATCAAACCCAGATCTGTTGACTGGGTGTGAGTATTTGATTGGCTCTGATGCTCCGTCCATCACCACCCCCTTTTGTACCGCTAAAGGAAAAAAAAGTATGGCAGTTGGGCGATGGACTTATGTTCTTCAGGCTGCCTCCTGACATATCTGTGCTCGTCACCGGCCCGTAGAGCAAAAATTAACCTCATGAGATGGCGCTTTGGCTTGCTGCCACTAAGAAGTTAATGTTGCGGATGACAAAATGGAGAAACACACAAACAATGCAGATTGTGTAACAAATTCGAAGAGACACTGACGCATGTGATTTTGTTATATCCTGGCTTTGTTGTTATGCATGCAATCTCTTGCTCTGCCAGTGGAATGTTCATCCTATGATGTATTACAGAATGTTGGGAGCCAGAGATGTCAGTTGAGAAGGGCTGAGCACCATCCTGGCTGCTCCTGGTGGGGTCTTTGTATTGGATTTGACTGGATGACTTGTAACAACTACAAATAAACATCTAAAGATCCTCTACACATCTGGACTCAGTCACTACAGATTTGTATTTGCAAGAGACCAATCACATTGAGGAGATTCTGCCTGCAACCAACGTTGTGTATTTTAAATGTCCAATTCTGCAGGAGTGCCATAATTTGCTGCTTAGGGGCTTACCTGGATTGTCCAGTGAGACACCTAATGTGATAGCGTGTTTTAACCTTGCCTTGTTTTACTGATTTTGGTTTTAAAAAACAATTACCTTCTGTTTGCTGCTATTCTCGCCGCTCCCACCCACATACCCGCACTATAAAAAATATTTATTGCTGATTTTGCACATTATCTTAACTTCCCTACCTCATTGCTGCAGCGACCTCGGCGGGGGTTGGAGAGTTGATCCACTCCTCGTGACGCCATCTTGCCGGTCAGCGCTGGTTAGCGCTCTAGCTTTTCGGCACCAGGGCGCATTTAATGCGCGCTGAACGGACGCGCAGCGCCTGAGGGGCTTACCTGGATTGTCCAGTGAGACACCTAATGTGATAGCGTGTTTTAACCTTGCCTTGTTTTACTGATTTTGGTTTTAAAAAACAATTACCTTCTGTTTGCTGCTATTCTTGCCGCTCCCACCCACATACCCGCACTATAAAAAATAATTATTGCTGATTTTGCACATTATCTTAATTTCCCTACCTCATTACTGCAGCGACCTCGGCGGGGGTTGGAGGGTTGATCCACTCCTCACGACGCCATCTTGCCGGTCAGCGCTGGTTAGCGCTCTAGCTTTTCGGCACCAGGGCGCATTTAATGCGCGCTGAACGGACGCGCAGCGGACGCACGCAGCGGGCGCGCCGCTGGCGCACCGAAGGTGCGCCTAAGGCAAGCCCGTCTGTGCCCGTCAGCGTCCCGAAAGCGACCAGCACCAGAGACGCTACTCTGTTGCCTCAAGAGCCTCAAGAACCCACAGTACATGTTACCTACTCTAGTGCTTTTCTTAGAGGCTTGGATGTGGCGACTTGTCGGCGATCTCATTCTTTGGCTGTTGCAGTGAGGCCTTTAGGGGCCTGTAGTATCTGCGGCTTTCAGTTGGGGGGGGGCTGTGCTTTTTTATCTAACGTGATCTCTAGTCCTAATGAGCGGGCTAAACCTGTGCAGCTCTCGGCAGCGCTAATTAATGTCCGTTCACTTAAAAAACACCATGTGGACGTCTTTGGGCTGCTAAAGGATGGCTCGCTAGATATGCTGTTCCTTACAGAGACCTGGCTCGATTCTACCTCTGCCCCCATAGTTGCATTGGATACTCCTGTGGGTTATAGGATCCTGAGAGTCGATCGCCAGGGGACAAGGGGAGGTGGAATCGCGGTTATATATAAAGATCTCTGGGATCTTCGTTTGGGAGACTCCACGGCCTGGGCCGGCTGCGAGGTGCTTGATTTTAGCGCCCGCTTGTCAGCCCATTTCACTCTTGGTGTTTCCCTGATTTATCGGCCACCTGGACCAGCTGGTCCTTTCCTTCAGGCTTGGGGAGATGCGATTACTTCTAGGGCGGTCAGGTTCTCCCACTATTTGGTGTTGGGCGATCTGAACTTTCATATGGATTTACCCGAGGATAGGGAGGTGACTGACCTGTTGGATACTCTTCATATGGCTCAACTTAGCCAGCACATCAGCCTTCCCACTCATCGGGCAGGACACATATTGGACCCTATCTGTTCTAACTTTCCTATTCTTGTAAAGGATCCTCTCCCAGTGACTTGGTCAGACCACTATATATCTTATTTTTCTTGGACGGTCTCCAAGGTTGAGACTCGGGTGCATTGTTTTCAGAAGCCTGCTCTTGGGAAATTGGATCCTTTAGAACTTGCTCAAGCCTTGGATACCGCCAGGCCTGTTCTGTCTGGGGGTCTGGTGGAGTGCCTGTCAGGGTTTACAGGCTGGGTCTCCAGAGCAGTGAATTCGATCACCTCTCTTCGACCTAATAAACTGGCCAGAGATACACCCTCCAAACCTTGGTTTACACCCGCTCTTAAAGCGGTTAAACATGAGTGTAAAATCTTGGAGCGGGCGTGGCGTAGGAGTGGCTACTGCCCTGTGGCTAAAACAAAACTTAGAGCAATACAAAGCACCTATTATGCCGCCATTTCTTTGGCGAAAGGTCATTTCTTTGTGGCTCGCATTGACGCGGCCAGGAACAACTCCAAAGAAATTTATGCCATAATGCAGAGTTTCACCTTCCCGCTGGCTCAAGTGAGTGTTACCCCTTCCTCGTTTGACTGGTGTAATACCTTGTCTGGGTTCTTTAGAGATAAAATCAAGGCCATTCAGGCCTCCTTTTCTTCAGGCAAGGGCGTACAGGTAGGGCTGCGGACTTGCCATGCCGTGCCCCCCCTTGCCATGCTGTCTGCCTTTAGTCCAGTTCACCCGCTGGAAACTCTTAAAATTCTTATAGGTCTGAAATCTGGTTCTCCGGCAGATGCCTGCCTAGCCAGGCTTCTTGCCGATGTAGCGGAGAGTATCCACCTTGAAGTTAATTCAATTATCAATCTGTCTTTACAGTCAATGGTGGTACCTCAGGGCTGGAAGCAGGCGAAGATACTTCCCCTGCTTAAAAAGCCATCTTTGGATCCACTTAACCCAGGCAATAATCGTCCCATCTCTCTTTTGCCAGCTATTGCCAAGGTCTGTGAGAAGGTGGTGCACAAACAATTGACAGATTTTGTGGAGACCGAGGCTCTTTTACACTCAGCTCAATCAGGGTTTCGGGCGGGTCACTGCACTGAGACGGTCTTGGTTGAGGTTGTGGAGGCCATTCGGATGTGCCTTGATGCCGGGGGTAGGGCAGCTCTGATTCTGCTGGACCTCTCGGCGGCCTTCGATACGGTCCCTCGTGATCTTCTCTTGACCCGCCTCACTGAGATTGGTGTGTCAGGGGCCATATGGGGCTGGCTTAGGTCCTTTTTGGAGGAGCAGGCTGAGCAGATTTGGCTCCCTCCCTTCTATTCCTCCCTCCACTCGGTCACCACGGGTGTCCCGCAGGGCTCCTCCCTTAGCCCTTTGCTTTTTAACATTTATGTTACGCCTTTGATCCATCTGGCTGAAGCTCTTGGTGCTAAGGTTTTGGCCTACGCAGATGATACCCAGCTGCTCTTCACTTGGGATAAAGCTTCTAGTTCGGTCCTCGCGGCCCAACAGTGCCTTCGTTCCATCTTCACTTGGCTGGCGGATGCTCAGCTCAAGTGTAACGAGCAAAAATCAGAGATCCTGCTTTTTGGCACCTTTCCTACCGATTTTCGTGAACAGCTGTGGCCACATGAGCTTCCTCTTCCCCTATCTGAGGGACAGCCCGCTAAAAACTTGGGTGTCTGGTTCGAGGAGAATCTTTCTTTTTCCACCCATGTCAGGAAAACTGCTGGCTGCTGCTTTGGCCTTATTAAAACCCTTAGGAATTTTTTTCCTCCTCTTCCGCAGGCAGCCAGAGAAACAGTCACCTGTGCTTTGATTCTCTCTCGGCTGGATTACGCCAATTCTTTATATGTGGGGACCCCTGGGTATATGATTAAGAAACTGCAGGTGGTCTAGAACACGGCGGCCAGATTGCTCCTGCGTATTTCATCAAGAAAGAGTGTCACTTCTCACCTGCACTCTCTTCATTGGCTACCCGTGGCGGCCAGGATCAAGTTTAAATACTTGGTCATGGCCCATCGTGCTCTCCACGGTCAGGGCCCCCTCTATCTTCAGAGGCGCTTTTCCTTTTATGTCCCCGTGCGGGCCTTGCGCTCGTTGTCCCTATGTCTAGCCTCGGTCCCGCGTTGTTCTCTGGTGGCTAAAGCTAGTAGGGCCTGGAATACTCTTCCCCTTGATCTTCGCCTCACTCACGAGCTTGCAACATTCAAAAGGAAGCTCAAAACACATCTTTTCGCTTGATTGTCTCTCCTCTCCCCTTGGGTTTCGCGCCGGGTCACTTTCGAGTTGCCGAGCACGTTACAAGTGGAATTAACATAACATAACATAACGGGTGAATCAAGCCAGCTTTCAAGCCGCTTCATATGGTATATGAGAGTAGTTGCAGACAAACAAAATCTCATGATCCAAACCAGCACAGATCCTGGGAAAAACAGGAACACGGACTAAGAGACCGTTCGTAATTTAACCTGGTTGGAATCCCAGCCAGGAAAGCGGCGATAGATGGGCAAACATGGCTGCAGAGTTAGCGAGATTGAATGCTACAGAACCTCTTCTGAGGGTACTCTCTCCACTTAAGGGTAGTATTTTTTTCTTCTTAAGTAGCTTCAGTCTCAGTGAGGTCCAACACTAGCAGGAGCAGGGTAAGCACTAAAGGGCTGTCGCCCCCCTTTAACATCAGGGGCTTAGTAGGCACATATTGAGGTTTACATCACTTAGCAATCCCCAGGAGATGGCCCTCGCTGGCTTGTAATTGGAAGGAGGGCACCCTGCTTTAGAAAAGCTTGTAGATATAGGAATTGAGTCGCTGATCTGCCTACTGGTTTGCCCATTAAAAAAACAAAAACAAAAACTGTATGGGTTAGGGGTGGGGGGTAATGGATACATTATTTATTTACTGAAATGATTTTAACCAATCGAACAGTTACTAAAAAAATTCACATTTCAAAAAGAGGTCCCAGGACACAATGCCAGTGTTTAGATACCACATGCAGAATGTGGACATCATGCTGGCAAAGGCCCAGACTCTTACATATGCGCTTGGTGGAAACAGAACTTGAACTCAGTAAAATATTGAAGACCTGCCTCTTTAGCTAGGGATAGCTCCTGGTCCAGTTTTTCCGTACCTGATCCCCGCTCAGGGACACCTCTGTGTGAGCTAGCTGTCGTGCTTTACAAATGCCACTATTATTATTATTATTATCATAAGGATGAGATACTCATGGGCTTATGTACAAGCCCCTTGCGCCGCCTGTACATCACTTTTTCCCATATTAGAAGTGCCGCACCGGCAGCTCAAGGGGCTTGCAAATAAGTCCCTACGGGGCATATTATCAAAAAACGGCGTTAAAATTATTGCCGCTTTAGCGGCAGAAAACTGCTGCTAAAGCGGCGATAATGGGCTTGATAATATGCCCTTGTGAATTCCAATAGAAGCCCATGTTCTGGTGTCAACATGGGCTGCTATTGGAATTCTCTGCGGCATATTATCAAGCCCATTATCGCCACTTTAGCTGTAGTTTTCTGCCGCTAAAGCAGTGTTAATTTTAACGCCGTGCTTGATAATATGTCCCTCAGTGCTTTAAGTTCCCAGGAGCAAACAGCTATTGTAGGAGCTGGTGCGTTAGTACATCTTAGTGCCTTAACCTGGCGTCATTGTATGATGACCCATTCAAAGTGCTCTTCTTCACATGTACATTTTCCCCCATTCCATGTTGCTTCAAGTTGAATTGTGAGGTTTATGCTCACAGATACTTAAGGGATTCCTTTCCTCTGTTTCGTCTCTGCCTACCTTGGGTCACCTCTGTTAACTCTTTATGTTACATGACGACTGGTTCTCAAATATTATTGTACAGCATTCTCCTTTTTAAATTGGGTAAGTATCTAGGAGGGATGTTTATGATCTGTTCTTTCGTAATTTGATTAGTCACACTGATTCTTTTATTCCAGGAGTGTTTCTGGTCCATTGAATGACATCTATAACGAGCATCTCTAAAAACTGAGAGGAACCTTGCACATAAATTACCAAGTCTGCTGTTTTGTCAGTAGTCTAATTAAGGTTTTGGAGATGCTATGTAAATCTTTGTTTGGTAGAATTAATGATGCTCTTTTGACTACCTCTTTGAAGTTATGTGCAGACTCATACTGAACCTATTAAAATGTTTTTTAGTAGATTGTTACTGTGCACATTTATTATATATTTTTTTGTAACATATGATTTTTATTTCTATTGCTCTGTTCTGGACACAACTGTAATAAGAGGTTTGTTTGTTCTGTTTCATCATTAGCTTGTCTGAAAATGTCCATCATTTTCGTACCTGTGAAATCCCATTGGGTTACTGTTTGTTTCTCTTGCATGACAGCCAGGAAGAATAAGCTTTCTGAAACATCAACTATTTAATTGGACCATTTGGAATCATGGTTTTATTGCAAGAATTTGGGGAGGCATCTTGGATCCCCAGGGCCTCATGGACCCCTGTGCCCAGGGGACCACCACCTCCCGGGGCTCATGCATTGTTATGGTGGGCCTCTTGGACCCCCCTGGCCACGGGGACAACCACCTCCCCGAGTCCATAATCAATTTGTAGTGGGGTGGCCTCAGGGACCCACCTGGCCCTGGGGACCACCACCTCTCCGGGGCAAGTTCTTTTTAAAAAAATGGAAGGGTGCTACACGACCCCCTCCCGGGCCATTCTCAGCCCTGGGGACAGCCACCTCCTTGGGGCAGGCCCTACAATAATAAAGGAGGTGGCCATGCGACCTCCCTCCTGGAGCCATAGTTTGCTCTGGAGACTGCCCAGTGCCAGATCCTGCTATGTCCTGGGGTGCCCACCCCCGGGACATTGCTGTTTGCTGTGGCTTGGCAGGAGTTTTACTGCTCCTGCCAAGCCACAGCAAACGCTCAGCTTCCAGCAAGCCAGAGCATTTTGGAGCAGAATTGTTTTCAGACACAGGGAGCTGCCTTTCCAGCAGCTCTCTATGTCTGAAAGCAATACCAGCTCCCGCAGGAGCCGGGGAGCTGTCAGGAACTGCGGGGCATTCAGACTCCTGCGCAGTCCTAGTGGAGACTGGGTACCCTGAGGGCACCCAGAACAAATGGGCAAGCCCAGGGTGATGGGTTCCCCATGGCCAAATTCGGCCTGGGTGGGGTGGACTGCAGTTTGTAGTGGAGTGGCCCTGGGGACCACCACCTCTCTGGAGCCAAGTTATTTTAAAAAAAAATGGAAGGGTGCTACGCGGCCCCCCTCCCGGGCCATTCTCAGCCCTGGGGACAGCCACCTCCCAGGGGCAGGCCCTGCAAGATTAAAGAAGGGAGCCATGTGGCCTCCCTCCTGAAGCCATAGATGGCCCAGGGGACCGCCCAGTGCCGGATCCTGCTATGTACTGGGGTGCCCACCCCCCGGGACATAGCTGTTTGCTGTGGCTTGGCAGGAGCTTTACTGCTCCTGCGAAGGCACAGCAAACGCTCGGCTTCTAGAAGGCCAGAGCATTGAAAATGCTTTGGCTTGCTGGAAGCGGAGCAGAATTGTTTTCAGGCACAGGGAGCTGCCTTTCCAGCAGCTCTCTATGTATGAAAACAATGCCAGCTCCCACAATAGCAGGGGAGTCGGCAAGAACTATGGGGGCATTCAGACTCCCTCGCAGTCCTAGTGGAGAATGGGTATCCTGAGGGCACCCAGAACAAATGGGCAAGCCCAGGGGGATGATATCCCCAGGGCCAAATTTAGGCCCGGGCAAGGGGGCCATGCAGTCCCCCACCCCCATCTCTAAATTGTCCGGGATGGGGTCCCTGGGGCCAAAATCGGCGCAGGGAGGTAAGCTGCGCAGCACCCTCTCATACTACAATTACTTTTTCTTTTAAAGGTCGAGCTCCAAGTATGGGGTCCCTGGGGCCAAAATTGACCATTCCCCTATTATAAGTAGCTCAGGCTCTGGGGCTGGGGCCCCCGGGCAGAAATCGGCCCTGGGAGGGGACCTCACTGCCCCCACTCCTAAATGTAATTTGTTTTTTAAAAAGGCCAGGTCCCAGGGGATGGGGTCTCTGGGGCTCTAATCGGTCGAGAAGGCGGACCGCGTGGCTCCCCTCCGCCATTGCAAAGAGGCCTGGTCCTGGGGGATGGGATCTCTGGGGCCAAAATCAGCCCATGGAAGAGGGCCACACAGCTCCGTCCCATAATAAAACTTTTTTTTTTAAAAGCCGGCTCGGGCATGTCACCTGAGGCCCTGCTCCTTTTCACCACCACTCTCAAAACGCATGGCCTATTGCACCACTAGTTGGGGGATGAAGTCCCCTTGGCTCCTGAGGGTCTTTGCAGGCCTACTACTCCTCCTGTTACCTCCAGTAAGTCCCACTCAGTGGGATTGCTGAGAGATCTTTGATGGCCATACCCCCTTTCTCCATCACTCTGAGCACACGCCTCCTGGTGCACTACTGGTTGGAGGATGATGTTCCCTTGGATGCTGAGGGTCCTTGGGATCCAGGTGTTATGAACCCCAATGTACCCCAATGTAGACCTAGGTAGTTACACGACCTTTTACCTATATTCGTCCAACCCTTGTTACACATAACAGGTTTGGTGCTGACCTTTTACCTAGTTAGGTGCTGCATAAATGTCATGTGGTTTTCTCTGAAAACTAGCCTCATTTATTATGCATCAGGATTCTCAGTATCACAGCAGGGTTACCATCATCTGCATAATAACTCTGTGTAAGGGTCATCACTATCAGCATCCTTGGCCAACATGCCCACAGTACCATGACATATCTAAGTAGAACCCCTGAGGGTACCTTTTGGATATATAAGCACCTCATCTTCACTTGGCAGACAGAGGAGAAAGACTTCCAAACTGATGTGCTAACGCGAGACGCTGAGGTCCCTGCACGCAGACACTCCAGCACGCAGTGATCTGACATCCCTCGCGTGGTGTCCAACTCGAGACTAAGACGAGGTTTTTTGCTCTCTCACATTAGGTAATGGGATTGGCTCTTTCCTAGGGGGATTCTTGGTTATATACCTAAATACATGCTAGGTATATTTAGGTACATCTAGTTAGGGTTAGCACCATAGGAGTATGCATTATTACTGCCATGTACTTATATGCCTGCATATATTCACTGTTTTAGCACTATGGTAGAATTCCACCTTTTATTTATTCTATTGGTGCTTGTAATCGTATATATCTGTTTCTGTCTCATGGTTGTTGCAGCCCACGTATTTTACATTAGAATGACGCCGGTTCAATAAATGCTTATTGAAAACATCCCCACCGTTTATTCTGTGTATCCCTCTGAGACAAAGTGAGCATGAGTAACTGAGCAAAAAGTACTGTACTGTTTCCATGATCCTGAGGGGTCAGGGTTGTCATGTACGATAGTTGCCAGAAACTATTCGCTCCTTGGTAAGATGGGCACATAGTGGCACTGTGAGCTAGCTGGTCTACAGACTAACATATCCTTTAGGGGTGTCTGGAATCAGTCTGGACACCAATCCCTTAGTTTATGTTGCCTAAATGCGAGATCCTATATAGATTTATATGAAATCCCCTCCTGTTAACTTCAGTAAGTCCCACACGGCTATAATGCTATGAGCTGTCCGGAGGCCCGCCCCTTTTCTCAAAACACGAATACTAGTAAAAAAACATAGAAATTCACTTTAAAAACCGAAGGTTACAGGGGCATTATAGTTAGGAAATAGAATTAAAAAAACATAGAAGGCGCGTTATAGTTAGGCTCAGATTTTACTCATACAAAGACAGTGAAATTCAGCAGTTATAGTCACTTGAGCTAACTATAACTTATTCGAACAAGGGACAGGGTTTTGACGTGTGTGCTAGGAATTGGCGCTTGCAGCGAGTGTACGTCTATCTAGCTGATGATTTCGTGGGATGGTGCAGACAGGAAGGGGTTGACCTTGAGCCCCCTGAGTAACAGAACAGAGGTCTGACAACAAATTACTGAAGGCCTGTGCACACGTCAATGATTGGTAGCAGAGTCAGTACTCTGTATCACAAAGGTAACAACAACTAACATTCATAAGAAACATTAAACACTGAAGTTTTTGTGTTCTTCTTTTAATCTTGAACGATTGCCCAGCCAACACGTGTTACGTCTGGGGAAGTACCCCTAGACTTCTTCAGGGCTTCTGGCAATTAGAAGGAGATGAAGGATCTCTCTGCCGGTTGTACTTCCATCCCGGCTGGTTTAAGGGTCAGTGTTTCTAACGAATTGTAAGGATCCAGATAGGGATCATGGAGGAATTAGAAAGAAGAGGCTTCACTCTAAACCGGTTATACACCCGTCCCAGTTCCAGGGGAGAGGGGAAGTATATGGACATAGGTAGGGTCCACTGTGTGCGCCGGTGAATGTAGCCGGAAATAACTGCTAGGCTGAAGCAGCGTTTACGCTGAAAAGTTGAAGCGGTCGCATGCGTCCATAACTATGTCCATATACTTCGCCTCTCCCCTGGAACCGGAACGGAAGTATAACCAGTTTAGAGTGAAGCCTCGTCTTTCTGATTCCTCCTTGATCCCTATCTGGATCCTTACGATCTATTAGAAACACTGACCCTTAAACCAGCCAGGACGGAAGTACAACCAGCAGAGAGATCCCTCATCTCCTTCTAATTGCCAGAAGCCCTGAAGAAGTCTATGGGTACTTCCCCAGACGAAACACGTGTTGGCTGGGCAATCGTTCAAGATTAAAAGAAGAACACAAAAACTTCAGAGTGTTTAATGTTTCTTATGAATGTTAGTTGTTGTTAACTTTGTGATACAGAGTACTGACTCTGCTACCAATCAATGACGTGTGCACAGGCCTTCAGGAATTTGTTGTCTAACAATAACTTATGTACCCGCAATGCACTGCTTTTGACCTCACATATTACATCACTCATGACATGGTCAGTAACATCACTGATGACATCTCAAATGATACTTGTCAGTGCGCTCACCCTTCCTACCCATGTTTGGAAGTGGCGCTGACTCGATGTCCTGAAACATGGACCATTCTGTAATCATAGACCAGGTGTGTGTACTGGCACCTATTGTGATTAAATTGATAAGCAGCCTTCCATTGCATGCTGCTGTGTATGCTCACCCGTATTTATGGTGCCCGTGATTGCGTGTTCAGTATGCTATGAAAGGGCTGTGCATGCTCATGACACCCATACTAGTGAAAGCGTGTCCAGTCTGCCTTTGCAGACTTGGGCAGGCCACTTGCACCCCCAGTGCTGGGGACTATGTGTCCAACCTACCATTGCAGGTCTGTGTGTGCACTAGCACTCGTGCACTAAGGTATTGAGAAATAATTGTGTGTATTTTCACTACCTATGAGGCTTGCTCTTCCCATAGGTTAACATTAGGAAGTGGTTGACATTACTTCAGCTGCAATAGTTGATTGCAGTGGAGCAGCCACATGATGTTTCCTATCAATGGATTTGATGCAGCGGAAAAGCTTACCAAATATTTCTTACCTCTCACATTTAATCAATATCACTAGGCCCATTTTTTAACACATCCAGATCTTATTATCCCTTTATAGTTTGTCCACCATTACCATGACTTAGGTCCTCCGACTGATTTTTTTTGTTGAGCTGATAGGGACTAGAATACTTGTAAGATGCAAACAATTATCCTATGAGGACCTGGAATAGATAATTGCCAACATGACTATAAGCTTCTGCAACCTGAAACAAAACATTCCTTAGCCACACATATCGACTCCTTGACATAATAGGTATGACCAAAGCAGTGAGACAGAACTGATAAAGATAATTCAGGAAAAATATTTATCTAATGCCTCAAATTGCATAGTCAGATCAGGAATATATTTCAAGAGCAGATTTTAATAACAAATGTTTAATGCAAGTAATCACACAGTTTAGCACAGATCATTTCGACAGCACAATTCAGCCTATAGAGAGCATGGGAATAAATACAGATTCAGTTATTAATCACACAAACCAAAGCTAGGCAGTTCGCTTCAGGTTTCTCCTCAGGTGATTCAGTTCAAGTTCAAGCTACAGCACTGCATGCCATAGCAGGAGTCGAATGACCTCTCAGCTGAAAGGTTATTTCAGTCGCAGTTGAAATAAAGTTCAGTTCATTAGAGTCAATTCCACCAAAAGCAAGTGGATAAGGGACATAGAGCGGTTAATAGGAATCAAGAGTCAATCTGATAGCATGTCAGGCAGGACAGATGAATAACAGCCAGCCCTGACGACTCCTCAAAAGGAGTAATTATACTCCAAATGTTTCAGGTTTACACCCCTTAGCCTATCAATTCCATCAGTCCATGGGGTGTCATTGGTCACCCACGGTGGACTGTCATGGGGTGATCAGTAAATCATATAATTCTGGATTAATTAAATAATCCTTTTTTGTCGGTCTCATTAAAATTCATTATGTTCCATTTAGTGAGCATTTCATCACATCCACAGAAGTAGGAGGTACTTGTTTTTGTCCATAGTCAATCAGTTCCCAGGTATCTTTCCCTGAGTTTCCAACAATATTGGCTACAGTTCTATTGATTACACTTCTAGTGTTAGCTAGAACAGAAGTGAAACTTTACAGAAACTTCTCATAGGGTTTAAGTGACTGTCTCACATGATTTGACATTATCGCAAGGATCGAAAAGCTTTTGAGGCCTACATAGAAAAATGGCTGAATCACTGTCGTGTTAATACATTTGAAGATCATAAATTTGCAATTGCATTTAATTTTCTTCATTAATTCAGTTATGATTGCCTTCATGAAATACACATCAGTATTAAGCTCTACTAATTTCTTTTCATTCTAGTCATTATTTGGCATATTCGATGCAAGTATAATTTTCAACTTTTCAGTGCATGTATTATTTTTCATATGCATTTACAAAAGCCCATATTCATTCTAAGTCAGTTTTCTATGCAGAAAGCATTTTCTACATTTCTCTAGTACCAATGCAAAACTTGAATATCTTTATTTACGAAAACTCTTTATATCAATTGTATTTTTCATCTCTCTTACAACACATAAATGCATCAGCATGAAGTTTTTCGTTATTTCTCACTTTGTTTACATTTTCATATCATCATAAAACTCTGCATGCTTTTACAATGCAGTATGTGAACTCAGGTTTTTGAAGAAATAGGTTAATATGTCTCATCCAGTAAAAAGTGTTGTAAATGATTTTTCCAGGTAGGAATTGTTAAAGATTGATGCCAGATAATATCTACGATGCATCAGATTCGCCATGCCAAACCCTTTCCAGTGGTAAAGGGGGTTTTCGTATAACTCGCTTAGAAATGTCACTTATGGAATTAAGTCATTTTTATATTCTAAGAGTCTTGTGTGCCATGGCGCCTGGCTCCGGAAGACACCAGGGGTTGGGGGAGCACATCTGTGTATTCCCCAGTGACAGGTATAAACCATGAGCATACCACTAGAACAACAGACCTCTGCCATTTGAGGGCCGAATGGGATAGATTAGAGAGAGAGGGCTTGACACGACTTCTGGGGGCCGGGTCGTGTCCCCACTAAAGATTAAGATCTATATTTCATGGCAGATAGGCCTACAATTTGGGAGAGTCATCAGTGGTGCAAAGGGTAACCCAGTACACCACCCCTAACTTCAAGTACACACAACAGTATAACTACGGGTGCCATCCTTCAGCAAAGGGTGAGATACGCTTGTGGGGACATGGGACCGGAGAACTCAGACTGCATAGTGCACACTGCCCGAAGACTCTGTTGCCCACATGGAGGATTACTGCCATTGAAGGGGGATTGCTGCCTTTGAGGGGGGAGGGGGGGGGGCGCTTTCTGAATAGTGGGTGGCCTTGGACAAAGACCTGCTGAAGTGTGACACCCTGAAGTGTGCTCTCCCTTCTGACCTCCTGATCTCCTGGAGATCTCAGGGATACCAAAGAAATCTTGTGAGGGGCCTACACCATCTACGTGTGACATCTGGAGAGAGGGGCCCGCTCAAGTGCTGATATCGGCAACTAAATCCCTACGGGTAGTACAGTGTGAAAGTGGAACTTAGACTTGTGCCTGGAGACTGGATTGTCTAGTGCAGAGGCCCAGAAATCTTGCCTGCATCTAAGGTTTGTGGTTCACCCGTGGCCCGTTTTGTCGATCGTGCCGCATCTCTCTTGTACATCAGTCCGACTGCATGTTCATTGGGTGCGGTGTCTGATTCACAGGGTGGAACCCTCAGAGGTGGGGGTGTACCCGTAGTAGTGCCCCATTCTACCTCATGTGACTCTGCTGAACTTATTCCTGTGTGTGTGACTGGACTGGTCTGGTGAAACTTGTATCATTGTGCACTAGCCGTTGTGCTTCATTGCAGGGAGGAATGGAATTTCAAACTGCTGTGTGTTACCGGAATTGCCTTTTGCAACCCATCTCAGCGTGCACAGGTTATTGTGCCTCATTTCCAGGGAGGTACAGAATTTTCAACTCTTTGTGTTTGAGACCTGAAGTGTCTGGTGCGACCCATTCCAACGCGCACCAGACGTTGTACCCGGATGGCTTGGGCACGACCCTGATCAACGTGGTCCAGTTGGGGTGCCTCTTCGTATTGAGATGTTCCCCAGTGTTACTCTCCATTCATCTGTTCTTCCCCTTTGTCCCTCTTTGTGGTGGACCAACTGCCCTCTCTATACCTGTCCCCTCCGGAAGACATCTTAGCTCCAGGTAGTAGCGAGAGAGATTGACTGGGGTGAAGGAACACTTCCGAGACAATTCGGGAGCAGGTCAAAAGAATGCGTGACTCCATGGTGTTGTGAGACCTGTGGGTGAACTTCCAGAGTGCCTGCTAAATTCCCCTTGTTTACGTCTACCTCCTAATTAAAACTTGCTACATATCTCCACCTGCTTTCCGAGGACCCAGACTAAGTATGGCTTTGGCTGCGTGTAGCCTATTATTCGGGAGGAGGGGCTGGTTATCTTACATCCGGGCGTATAAGACAATTGTGGTGAACTAGTGGGTGAAAGGAGGCTGGGGCCATGTAGTCTGAAGGGTGTTATCCATTGACCTGCTGGGTACCAGTAGCACTGCATTAGGGTGCTGAGTGCGTATGTGTGCGAGAGTGTTCCCTACGGACTGGGCTGATCCTTTTTGCACCGTGTAGTGGTCTGGAGTGAGAGTGTGAATGGGAGTGATAGTCGGTAGACCACCTGTAATTCAGGAAACTGGCCGGCAGTGACACTTTATGGCACCGCCGGCCAGGCATCCATCACTTGTAACCAGTCAACAACAATGACCCAGTTGCACAATGGTGCAATGGTGTGTGCAGAAGTGGCAGTAGTTGCAGGTACCAGTGTGTGTCCCAATTCAGCCAGGAATGTGTAATCTGTAGTGACAACACCATCCCTACTATACATTCTGTATCTCTTACACACACAGTGCTACAGTACATAATTATCTGTGTTGACCTGTGCACCAATTCACACAAAGAGGACAACCTACAGTGCCTAAAGACTGGTGTCTAGTCCTTAAATGACTCAATTGTGAGGTAGAGCAACTCTTGTCCATAGGCCTCTCACAAAGTAACATGTACCTTCAAAGACTGCAGGGTGATAGCTACATCATGTACTCAACTCAACCAATACAATAATGACAACTAGTAAGTATGATATGAATACGATGTTGTGAAAGTGGAAAACAGTTTAATACTAACAAATATCCTATCAAACTATAACTACCGATCCTACACTCATTAACCTTAACACTACCTTACACTAAAACTAAGACTAAACTACCTACACCTACCTATCTTACAGTAACTAACCTTACCACTAACTTAACTTATCTTAAAATATCCTAAACATTGAACACAAATAACATGTTAAACATTAGCCCCCCCACCCCCTTAACACACATGGATTGGTACAATACAAACAGCAACTGTACATAAATATATACGAACTACACATGTAAAGCAAAACAAATATATATTCTTGTCATCTTTTTCAGATTTTCTGATTTTTTTTTGTTTTTATTGTTTTATACATAAACTAGGCATCACACTCCCACTCACTAAAAACCCTAAAACCCTAAAACCATTTCCTATACATATACCTATAACAATATCTAAAAACTAAAACCTAACCACATTAAACCTGCTCTATTTACTAACTTATCACTTTGCCTAAAATCTATAAATAGTAACAGCAAATGTAAAAAAGGGAAGGGTAACGTTCAAAGGGAGAATTTATGGCAGTTGGGCAGCCTATCCGAGGGCCTCCTCAATGTTTACAACATGTTCCCACACGCTGGCCTGCTCCTGCCAGAAGCAATCCATCCTCATAGTGATCTTCCTCAGCTCCATCACAATGTAGTATTTGAAAATTGAGACCCTATGTTGTTTGGGTCTCCTTGCCCATGTGGTTGGGGCTGTGTGGCTGCAGGTGTAGCCAGGGTAGCTGCTGGGGCCTGTGGTTGGGGTGGCAGTTGTTGGCTCAGGACAGCTATGCTTGCCTTTCTGGCAACTGTAGTGTCTGCTGTCTCTTTCTGGGCATTGATGTTCCTGGACGCCAATGCCTTATTTTGCTTGTGGTGCTGGACCATCTTCCGGAAGGATTTGGAGACATGCCGGATATGCCTGTAATGTTCTCGTCTCATTTCATATGTCTTGACATCATCAGCTGACACATTATCCAGGGTGGTAAGGAAACACAACTCATTGTTCAAGCTGTACATGTTTATGATGTGTGAATAAATAGGCAGATATTGTAACACAAGCATATGTGCCTGTCCAGACAAACTCCAGATTGTGAGATGGGGATTTGGAGAACATACCGTCACTACAAAGACATCACCGACTTAAGTAAGGAAAATTGAGACCAGTGCTGTCTAGGTAGGTGCACAATATGTAAATGTAGTCACAATGAAATTACCACCACATCATACTGAACAATGAATCACACTCATGATGTGCTGATTTCAAATTGGGCACATGGTCCAGAAATTGGAACTTTGGGATTTGGGATTGCATCATGCAAGTGGGCTGAGATTTGCTCATCAACATACGTGAAAGTGGTTAAGGTGATACCGTCCAGGTAGTGTGCCTCTGCACTGCATACCCCATCTAGAGTCACATAAAGCAGCACACATAGCTGACTTCACCTACTCAGTGTTAGGTAGCCAATACATGGAAGTGGCTTGTTATTTATCTCCTGTGAAACATGACTGCGGTACATTTCAACAATTAGCCCTCAGGCAATTTTACTGTAATGTAACACATTGCTAATGAGTCACACCAGTAGCAATAACACATGTTCAGCCTTAATCAAACATGTTCCTGTGAACACATAATCCCAGGGCTGCAGGCATCTGCACACATTGGGTATTACACAATGCATCTCAGTAGTGTGTGTATGCAGGCTGAAGTACTTATCTGAGCAAGAACTTTGTGGCATATAATGAAGGGGCCTGTGCACCATGATGCAGGTTGACAACGTTGGTGCCACCCAGTCGCACTTAGCTCTCAGGTATGTGCATTCCTACATGTCAACATCTACACAGTGCAGCAACAATACTGACCTCCTTGCAGTATGTGAATGCCTTCCAGAAATGCCATGGGTTTGCCATTTAAAGGACAGTCCATGTGCAGACTAGTGTGTTTGTCCAGCTGGCCACAACATTCCAGTTAGACTGAATCCATGCAATGCGGCTAAGTGACACTCCATAGTCTTCACAGTAATTGCAATTGCACAATGAGCCTTGAAAATTACACACTGCAAAGACAGCAGAAAGCTGACATCCAGTTAAGACCTGGAAAGCAATTTGACCACAACATTTCCATGTGGACATCCACATTTACATTGTGCATCAGTCATTAAGTCAGGAACTGATCTAGAAAACACCATGGTTACCTAGAGTAGCAGGCATACAATCCTATACCCTCCAGGCCATCACTGTGAATGTTCCTGTGTCACAGCATTTCACACAGTGAGGGCATGGCCTACTCAGGGAGAGGCTCAAGTACACCTGCTGCTGGATTACAACAGCCATATCTCTGGGTAGGGTTAGAAATCGAGGATCTAGAAGTACGTATGATAATGTACAAACACATGTAGACATTTCTTTTGTTAATGTAATGGGTCACATCCATTGTTGAAGACAATTCTGGCACGGAACTACAACATATGCAGCACCTATCATGTCCAAAATGGGTTCACTTTGATGGCTGACACTGCCATACATGTTTCTACTATGTTGCATTTGGTTTGACATAGTGCTACAGGGACAGGTATGTGTCTACAAACAAATCAAGTGCAACACAATAGGTATATTTTCGCCACGCTTATGGTAACTAACACTGAAATGGTGTTGCCGGAGATCTCAAAATAATGCAGCATGTATGAGCATGGTACGCTGCATGTTGATGGAACATTTGTGGCATTGTAGTTAACAGTTTGTGTGACTTTGATTTCATGATGCTTACCTGTTCATCTTTGGTAACAGTGTCTGTGTATTGAAGTTGCACATCACCAGCGCCTGTTTCACACACAATATCCGACATATGCAAAAGAAACCTGCCCAGACAAGCTCAGCAACAGACATTTGAGTGTGCTGCTACGCAGGTTAAAACAAGAATCAATTGGTTCATGCCATTTGTTTGTGTTGAACACATGCAGATTATGCATTAGATGATGGGCACTGTGCCAAAAGCAGTATGACTACAGATGTACTAACATCAACACTAATGTAAAGATGCTTAGATCCTGTGAGACTGCTGACATAACCCTACATTCACAATGATATACCTCCTTGTTCATCACAAATGAATCTGTGGGCAGGTTATGTCATGTTGCAACACTGACTGCAAAATGGTAGTAGGTGATTATTAACTCCCAGAAAACATCCCATTGTTACAATTCACATAGATCACACACAGACGTCAAAATGCTACATACAAGTTCTTAGATACTTACTGGTAGCATTGGGGTCATGGAAGCTGTTCACCTCACAATGGCTGAATTGGAGATGTCCTCCTACAAGGCAAGAAATTAGACATTGCCTTGTAAATAGTGCGGTTACATATGGTTATTTTCATATCTTACAAAATATGTCATCCCAGTATTTCAGTTATACACAAGAGTTTTGACACACATTTCTAAATGATACATTAATATGTGACACAGCTATTCAGCATGCAGGCCTAATCTGGCTGGATGAGGAATGTCCGAGGTATCTATAATCACATGCCTGAAGCATGCCTCAGGCATGGTGATGTATACAGTAATGCTGACCAACATCATGTCAGACTCCATTTTACCATGACACATGGGTGACACCATTGACCCTTGGCAAAACTCAGTAGTGCTTTGATGGCAACTGACAGACAGACACCATATGTGACATCGTAAAAGCCACATAAGACCATAATGGCACTTGTGCACAGAGTGCCGACAAGCGGAACATCTTGATACCTTCCAACTTTGTGCAAGGATGCATGCCTTCTGTCAGATCTCACCTTAGTTTCACATGGTAAGTTTTCAACTTCACCCTCCACCAAGACAGACCAACACTAGTCAAAGCCATCTAGGTTAAATGAGGGAAGAGGGGATGGGAAGAAAAAAGAACACATGTCCCATGGGGTCAGTGCAGGGGATGCATGTTTTGCCCAGATATATTCTATACGCCTCCTGAGTAAAATGGAAAAGAAAGTGAGAATCAGTGAATCTGCTATGAGGTCCTATACAGCATGTGTCTATATTGCTTATTATTATTGCAGGGAGAGGTGTGGTGCAGTGGCCAGAGCATCTCACT
Source organism: Triturus cristatus (assembly GCF_964204655.1). Lineage (NCBI taxonomy): Eukaryota > Metazoa > Chordata > Amphibia > Caudata > Salamandridae > Triturus > Triturus cristatus. Next base: position 851,366,142 of record NC_140590.1, read on the forward strand.
TTGGAAAACGGGTTTCAAGATTCGATCCCCAGCGCAGATCAGCTTCATGTGACTCTGGGCAATAGCTCACTTAATCTCCCTGACGACCACCAGCGCCTTGAACCCATTAAGGGGGTGATATGTTTGCGCTTTACAAATATTATTAATTATTATTATTATTACTGGTTTAAGAATACCTGAGTAAATCCCCTCTTCCGTTAAGTAGGCAAAAGACTGCATATAATGAAGTTTCACACAATCTAAGGAAATAAAAATAGAGAGTGAAGGTTTATGTGGCAACAATAGAACACAATAGACCCAATATACAGGTGTGAGAGTTAAGCTTATGTTGCAGCTTCTGTTCGGAGAGACAATATAAGGCTCAAACTACAGACTAGAAAAGTAGAAAAAGGAATCAAAAGTAAAACAAAAACTTCTATATAAAATTTCCAATTGTATATCTCTTCTTTTAAAAAAAGTCAAAAATAAAATACAAAAATAAATAGAGCCTTAGTAAGTTTCCTTGTACATATTTCTTTTGTGTGCAGAAACAAGTATTTTATGTCTCTTACTTTTTGTCCTTAGATTTATAACCGCCATGTGCCAGAATGGCGGACTCCTGATGCTGAGTGCTGTGATCAGATAAGTATAGTTCCATGCAGTAATTATCATCAATTAAGCGCAGAGTCCGTTACCACCAAGGAGTTTGAAGAATGTGATCCATAGAATGTCCTGGTTTTCCTTTCTTGTCTCTGCAGGGAAGTTCAAGAACTGAGCAGGAGTGGCCACGCAAGATACAGAGAGGCTGTCAATCAAGGGAGAAAGCAGACGCAAACACCGCCGAAGACGCCAAACACAGCACGTAGTGACCCGGAAGCGGAAGGTAAGTGAACCGACGGCAGGAAGGCTGCAGGTGTGAACAGTAGAACGGCAAGCAGGTTCTTGATGGGTGAGGCCAGTTTTATTCCTGAAGCGTTCTGCCCATGCTGCTACACCTTGTCAGCAAATATGCTATGTTAGCTGTTGCCCTGTAATATTCAATGTTCTGCACATGTACATTTTAAAGACAGTACATTAATCTGTGTACATGTGTAGCACAAAGCAGCACACATGAAACATTTTTCAGAAATGGATTTTAGACCTACATCTCGTGCTCAGCCATCAACAGTGCTACTCTGACAATTGTGTAACATCCCCGTGTCATTCTCATATATTGCATAAGGAAATACTCATAGTTCCATGCATTTACAATGAAAGCAATCACCTGTAAACCATTGAACAGCCCATTGTAGCAGGGTATGGAGATGCAGAGATTGGCACTGCGCTTGCTGTAGGCTTGCTTAATGTAGTCACATTTCCTCACAGTAAGTCATTCGAATCTTCATGTTGCATGTAGCAAAGTGAAGGTAAAATGAAAAAAAGATGTACATTTTATGTTTAAGCTTTGCATTACTGCTATAGATACATTACTACATAGAGATGGTCCATACATGCATACCTACTAGACCTCCAAACTCCAGTCCCAGGTGGTCATCGAGATTGGCTTCTTGTGCCACCACGTCAACCCATCGATATTTGATATGCTGCCCAAAGGCTTGATTTAGGTGCCATCGCACACACTGCCACCTGTCTTTTTTGTCCATTGATGGGTAGCCCTGGCTGACCCTAATCATAGGGGCCAGAATCCTGTGCAGGTAGTGCAATACGTGCCAAAGTAGGCCCCCTGAACTCTCCCTCAGAGAAATTCTTCCCCCCTGCCCAGCATCTCCCTATACCTCCACAAAAATGTACAACCCAAAATAATACCCCTTAAAACAATTACCATCCCTACAAACGTCAACACGAAAAAGACAGATGCCCAACAGTACACAGACAAATTTAACAACAATACACTATTAAAGGACAAAAATATAAGACAAATACACAAGACAGGGACAGATCACACAGTTACAGGACCAGATATTCAGCACAGACACTCAGATACACCTCCAACACTCAGCAACAACTAGCAGAGAGTAAGAGAAAGTGAAAGTAGCTTCACATTTCATAGTACGCAGCCTGCACACCCATTGGATCATGTCCTGGGCTTTTCACACCCATTTTCGACAAATGCATAATTTTTCATGATGCATTTCTATGCAAAACTCCATAGGCCAATGAATGTTGTTGTGAAGGAGCTTTGCAAACCAGCCAGTCTGTCTCAAACCCTGCCTCCTTCTGAGGAAAATTGTGAAAAGATAAGCGAGTTTTTCTCCAACATGATCAGCATAATTTACTCATCATTTACCAATGATTCCTCTTTATCCCAAACCAATTGGGAACACCCACCTCCATATCCAGAGAGCGCAACACATATGGGCAACTTAGCCCCTCTTACAGAACTAGAGGTCGAAAGAGCCATGTCGGAAGTAAAATCAGGATTCCCCTTAGATCCATGCCACCACTACATATTTTCTCAGATCACTCCGATAATATGCCCCTATGTCACTCACCTCCTTAATAGATCACGGGACACAACAGTATTCCCAGAAATATGGAAACGGACTGTAGTGACTCCCCTGAAGAAAGCTGGAACAAATGTTCATAATCCTGAAAACTATTGGCCATTGTCCCAGCTCCCATACCTTTCTAAGGTTTTGGAGAAACTGGTAAACAGACAACTGGCCAATTGCTTGGAGGCCAACAAACTTATGGACTGTTCCCAAACTGGCTTTAGAGCCACCAACAGCACAGAGGCCACCCTCCTGGCCGTCCTCGACGATATAAGATCATCGACGGATCAAGGAAAAGCAGTTGCCCTGATCCTACTGGACCTGTCGGCGGCATTCGACACGGTATCACACAAACTTTTGCTGAAAATCCTCCATGAAAAGGGTATTCATGCCAAAGCTCTCCAATGGCTCAACTCTTTTCTGAGGAACAGAACCCAGATGGTACAAATGGGCCAGTTCTCCTCGAAAAAAAAAGACATCTGCTGTGGTGTCCCCCAGGGAGCTTCCCTGAGCCCGACACTTTTCAATGCCTATGTGTCATCTTTGGCATCGATAAGTAGGAAATGGGGCCTTAGTATCTGCTCCTATGCAGACGACACACAGCTGATGATTACCATAGAAGACAGACATGAGGATACCAAGGTCAAGCTATATAACTGCCTTTCAGAGATGGCAATATGGATGACCAAACATTGCCTCAAACTAAACGCAGGGAAATCAGAGATATTGCTCTTTGGTGGAGCACATCTAATTTGGGACCCCACTTGGTGGCCACAATCCTTGGGAGATGCCCCAGCGCCCAAACAGTGCGCGAAAAACCTAGGTATAACCATCAACAACACTCTGTCCATGCAGGATCATGTGCGGGTTCTGTGTGGAAGAGGTTTTGCTATCCTAAAACTCCTAAGAAGGCTTTTACCATGGATCCCGCTAGAATGTAGAAGGACAGTTACACAAGTATTACTCACTAGCAGATTGGACTAAGGCAACGCACTGTATGTAGGCATGGCAGACTACCTTTTCTCACGCTTACAGGTGCTGCAAAACACGGCCGCTAAACTTGTATGCAATAAAGGTAGATTCAGCTCTGCGTCCGCATGCATGAAACTACTCCACTGGCTGCCCATGCGCCAAAGAGCAAGGTTCAAACTGTTGAGTCATGCGCATAAAGCACTACACAAAGTCGGACCTAAAATTCTTCAGAATAAAATTGAATTCTATATCCCTACAAGGTGCTTGAGATCAAGACACCAAGCATTAGCTAGACCCAAGCGCATAAAGAAAGTCAGAGCCGGCGGCAGATAATTCTCATACCTGGCAGCTAAACACTGGAATGAACTACCTCTGGACCTGCGCCTCTCCAAAAATTATGCATCGTTTAGGAAACAGCTAAAAACGTACCTTTTCCCGATGTCATAAGCATAAGCAGTTGAAGACCCCCAACACAACCTACCACATGTTCCGATAAACAGCGCTGTGATATCCGTCAGGATGAATGTTGCGCTATACAAATACAAATCACATTGGCACTTCTGCAGTGACTTCCACGCATCGGCATTGATGCTCCGCTTACGACCCGCGCGCTGGTGCAATGCACCCAACAACAGGGCCAAAGCAAATGGGACAATGTTTAGGGTCTACTGTAGAAGACCGGGTAATACTGGATTATACACCTTTGACACACTTCCATTTATCCAGGACTGGTGTGGCACCACTTGGCAGATCTATGTGACAGAGAGCAGTGATCTGGTGCAGAAACTGGGTGGTAGTAAGTTGTGCATGTCCCTGTAACTTCTTGACAGGTGGCCCAGCAAAATGTTCGTAGAGTCAGTCTGGGTTCAAGGATTGCATATGCATACATCATCACCCAACCAGGGTGACATCACGCAGCATGGCAGCACAGCAAGCCAGGACCCATGAGCTGTATGATAATACATCAGTTGTCACAGCCATCATCAGGGTTCACACCTGGATGTCCTCCACAGTCATATGTGCATTTGAAAATTGCTCCTGGGGCCTATGGCCCACATTTTTGTATTTTACATTCTGCCAAATCTCTACATACATGCAATGTGTCAGGAATCCTTCCATGTTATGTGTCACAGTTGCAACACACACATAGGGTGTCGCAGAAACAGGCTGGCTCATCCATACTACAGTATATGTGTCATCCAGCATGCAGGTTTCATGGACGTTGTTAAACCATCTAGTGTGAATTCAATATTACACATGTGTTTATTAGGCAGCCATGTCTTACGCATGAAGCTAGGCAAGGTCCTCCATGTAATGTGCTGACAGAGAGACTTCTGCACCCAAGGACATTTGTATGACCCATAAGTGTGGCACATGCACAACGCAACATGGTACATGCATAAACCCAATTCTATTATGACAATTGTTAATCCACCCAAGGCCACCTTGTGTTGCCCTGAGAAGTGTGATTGATCTTGGATGACACAATGCATTGCCCATCACTGCATTGCCTTGCTCTGCACCAGAGAGTAGTTCCATGTGAATTGCATGTGGGTACCCAATTACATCACCTGGCTTGAGATGCATTCCCAGACTCATCAAACCAGGTGTACCTGGGAATGCATCAGGATGTTAACTTGTCCCATGATTTGGCTTACAGGGAGTTGGACATCTCATACTCCTCGTCACTTCATCATGAAATGTGTGCTGCATGCTGCATCACACGTACATGGCAGATTATGCCACACAGTGTGGCAGCAAGGTACACCTTCATGCACAAAGGCATTCCTGCATACAACATAGGCACCCTTGCTCCATGGTGAAAGGGTGCCTGTGTTGGCCCGAGAAAGACTTCAAATGACCAGGTACAGGATGCAAGCCAGAAATGCTTTGTGTTCAATTAGTCACAGCACATTGCTTCCAATTTGCTTTCACGCATAGTTAGGTGGTAGGATGAATATCTGCGCTGCACTGTGTGGCCATGTTCATTATATGCCCCTCTGTTTACAGTTACAGAACTTTAGGGGAGCAATATGGTAGTCCACATTTTTTGGGCTAACACCAACATCATGACATGGAGTGCACACCCTCAGACACTGCACTCTTTTTGGGTTTACACTCCCTTTGGAATGTGCTTGAGTATGTGAAGGTGAACACACACTACCAGCACACACACATTCTCCATGTACACACTGCGCCACATTGTAACCTTGGTATTTTCTTACACAGGCACATGCATTCTGCACATGGTTTTATCGTGCACACGTATTTTGAGAAGAATGATGTTCGGCAGGGCTGAGTGTAACACACAGCAACAGACATTTTTAAGAGGTGACTGTGCCAGTAGGTCTCACTGTATTGAACCAGGGTTACATTGTCATTTTCACTAGTACTGTTCTCTTAACATCATGCTTTATACCCCACTTTAGCTCGGTCTCACTCCTGGCAAAGGTAGCGGCAGTACATCTACTCTGCAGGCAGGTCTTTGTGTGGTCCTCCGAGCCCAAAAAGACTGCAATTCATGACACAAGCCTCTTTAAATGCACTAAATCAAATGCCATTTCCCCTTTGAGATGTTACAAGAATTGTGATCCCCTTAACTATGCACTTGTACACTCAGGGTTAACTACTCTGACCATGCAGAAGTAAGTTAATATCCACAAATCTCTATTACACCATGTTCAATGAGATAGTGTATGGCGACATACATATGTGTGTGACATTTGACATGGAGATTTGACACTTCGGCCATCTCTGTATTCTTGGAGTGATGCGATCATTGCAGGAACGTCTTCATTGTCTTACTTCTCCTACTAATGCCACACATTGCAAGGTCATCTGTTCATAGTGTTGTGTTACACGCCTTTTTTTCCTCATGCCATTACTGTGCAATCCATGTCAAATGTGTGATTTAGCTACTGTGGCATAAAGTAGTATATATGGCAATGCTGCTAGGAATTGAACCACATGTGCTGTGTTTTGAGGATGGCCACACATACATATATGCGTTCTTTATATATGAAATCTTTACATGTTCACATTACACTAGGCTTTTACCCATAACAACTGTCATGCATTATCTGTGATGGTATCTGCAAAGTGCTGCCATCTGCATGCTACGGCATTGGTGACACACACTATAAAGGGAGGTTTGTTTCAGGTATGAACATATTTGGTGATTCGTGTTACAACACTCACTGAGTGCCATCTGAAGCACACTTTGCTGGTGCAGAACACAGCAAGACTGCTACCTGTGCAGCTCTGTATTTCTCAAGTACACGAGGACAGGACATTAACATTTTGGATGTGGATATGTGGCATGCCTGGTCTGTCCCTTTAATTTAGTACACTGCATCACATTGCATTTCTGTATAAGTGGATTGATTGATGAGAGCCATGGGCATATGTTGCTCAAAGGGTCTGACAACATGACTTATACATGCTAAGGCCTACTTCTAGTTGAAGAGATGTGAGTAACTTGATGTTTACAGTCACTGTGACATTAAAGTCAACATAAAGAATGAGTTCAAATTTTTATTTTTATGCTGAGCATTTCAGTTATTGTCTTACATATTGTTCATCAAGTGAAAAGCAATTTAAGAAAAATAATTTTGCACAATGTGGTTGCGTCGCCGACTACCAGCCATTGTGTGTTGGATCTCTTCTCCATCCTCCTCCTCCTCCATTGGATCCTGCTCTTCATGGTCCACGCCCCACAGGATATTCACACGTACACAGATGTTGTGGAGCATGACACATACCAGCATAATCTTGCACACCATAAGGGGTGAGTATAGCAATCTCCCACCTGACATTTCCAGGCATCGGAACCAGGACTTCTGAACCCCAAAAGTACGTTCAACAGCATTCCAGGTCTTGACCACTGCCTGGTTGTACTGTTGCTCCTGCTCAGTCTGCGGATGTGCAATTGGGGTCATGACCCATGACTGCAGACCACATCCTTGGTCAGCTGAAAGTAGAAAAAAATAAGTGTCAAGGAAAATGCTCATTGTTACAGCAACGTTCCTGTCCATGTGTGTTATGTGTACTAAATTACTCATACACATTTCTTACAGTATTTGTCAATATGTCTTACATATATGTAAAGTTGGCCATTGGTTTACACATGTCTCTTCCACTTCTCTGTTTAATACCAATGATGAGCATGCCCTGATTCTTTGGACACTTCTACATGCAGACTTTCATGTGCAGCCAGTAGCTTACTGAGATAGCTATTTTGAGAGTTTCTTGACCACCCTATTGTATGTGCACTCACTACATGTACATAGTGGCAGATTATTGATCAGATTTTCGGCCATTTGGTCATCCCTAGCATTAACATCGAGTCCTCAAGTGGACACATATAATTCTAGCTGTGGCTCAAGATCTGTCCTTCTTATGACAATTCAAAATACGTCAGTCAGACATCTCTCATGCAGAAAATTCATCCATAAATTAAAAATATCTCACCCCACACTTGCTTAGGAATTCCCAGTTGTCACTATATAGGATTTACCGGAGCAGCCGGGTGTAGATTCCCCCTTCAAAGTATGGCAGAAAGACTATCTCCTAACTGCAACAGGCTGCGGCTAACTAAATGACCCCCCACCCTTAAGCAGATAAAGAAGCTTGAGCTCCGCTAGCGAGGCACCTCCGTTATCCCTAGGGATTGAGGTCATGAGATGGAAAACACATGCAAACGGTTTCAGGGATTTTTAACAAAATGCAGAGCGAGACAGCTGCAACATACAGTTCTGGATGTTGTCCTTCTACCTTGTTTAAATTGATATCTTGTGAGAGTTTTGTTTGTGTCTGACAGTGGGAAAGCTAATTATCTAATTAAGAATGTATTTTATGTTTTTTTGTGTTGCTATCTGTAGACCTTTAACCCCTTCGACGCGCATGACGGAACGGTTCCGTCTTGCACGTCGGTTGGGCTGTGCTTATGACGGAACCGTTCCGTCATGGCCCCGCCCGCGCTCAGAACCTTCAGCGTGGCGCGGAAATCCGCGCCGCGCTGCAGGGGTAAAGTAATGTGCAGAACAATACGTGTTTCTCTTTCTGTACAACAGAAAGATATTGTGAATTAATTTTCATCTGCTGGTCCTGCTGCTGGTCTCTCCATCTTTCCTTCTGATAAGACATAACATTCCAAGGGCAAAGGCTGTGTCCCGTTGGTAGAAGTGAACATTTGAATTGTCTAACATGTGAGATTTCTTTCACCATGAGAGGTGCAGAAACAATGGGGCAAGAAGAATGATCTGACAATGTGCAAGAATTAAATGTATGCAGTGTACTCTAAGGTTGCGTTTTTACTTTTGGCAGAAAAGATTATATCAATAATAAATGCCCGCACATGAATTCATAATATAATTATATTCTAATGATGATGTCTGGAGTAAAGCAGTTAGAAATGCGTATATTTCTGTGTAACATCTCCTTTTCAAAACCCATTGTTGACTTAATTTGACATATTTAAAAATGTCACAACTTGTTTGGCAAAATGTATATTGTTTGTAAAAGCATAAATGGACTCAAACTACTTTCAGGTAGGTCTTTTTTTTTGGGTTTCATCTGCTCGGATCTCTGCTGGTCTGAGCTGCTCTGTTTCATTTGGAGCTATTTTTTCTAGGGCACTTAGTTTTGATGCATTTGATTTTATTTTCAATAATTTGCTTTATTATTGCTTTAAAGGTCTATTGACTGGAAGATCACCTTAACTTACTTGGCATAGATTCGGCTGTTGCTTTATTTAACTTTACTACTACTAAATGCCTTCTGTGAACACCAAAAGTAGTAAGTTTAGGATATTATCCCAGATTAGTTTTGTGAATTGGCCCCTTTGTGTGTCAGTGTGAGCGTTGGTTAAGGATATTACAATGCAGTCTCAAGTTACACCGTGTGATATCTCTGTAGTTATACCTAATGAGTACTTAATCACAAATTATTGCATATCTTGAGAGAACTGTGTGTTTATCACTCCAGGGAACTTAGCCCAGGGTGAAGGCGCGTCATGTGATATGTTTGCTTTTATATTTTCTAGCTGGTGGAACTAAGATGCAGCCATCCCCTCTTCTCAGTGCTCATCTCAGGATTCAGTCAGGTCCTGAGCTATTTTACTTGCATCTGTGCAAGATGCATAACCTGAAACGTTATCAATTTGAGTCCTTTCCACATTTCCATTCCAACAAAAGCAAAGGGCTTGGACTGTTCAGTATACCAATGGTATCATCTGACTGTATATACTTTAAACTGTCAGTGTATGCTTCAGCACTATAGGTTCAAACTAACTCCAGCTACTGCAGGTCTTTATAATGTTATTATTACATTGAGAGATTGTTTTGTATATTGTATTGCAATTTAGATTTTTTTCTAATTGTCTGCTGCACAACATTGTTTGTGTGATTAATTTAGATAGTCAATACTTAGGTAGCCAATATTTCATTCATCACCTTGTTATTGTTGCAGTCGATGCCCTAAGTACAAAGGGCATGCCGAGACGTGGGTCCCGTGCTCACTGTGCCACTGGCAGGGTCGGCTCTAGGGCGGTGCGATCGGTTCCATCGCACTGGGCGCTGACTTGGGGTGGGGGCGCCATGTTTTTTTTCTAAAAGTACCTTATGTCGCGTTCCTAGTCACAGCAATAAAAATGTCAAGAGAACTCATTTGATAAATGTTCTTCCTGGGGAGAAACCAGAGCTTTGTGTAAGAAACTTTGACTCCTAATGCAGAGAGTTAACATGCCTGCTGCAAAGAACGTGTCCCATTCAGATCACAAAGTGCATATAATATAAATGGGTCAATGGGTTCCTGCTTTTCTCAGAGAGATCCGTTTGTTACTTGCAGTTTATAAGTTAAAATCTTACATATGAACTGTCATCAAAGAGCTGTATGCAAACTGCAAGGAATGTATTAGAGCTATGTGTTTTTTACCCAGTCTTTGTTATCCTAATATTGCAAAAGGGTTCATTTAGATATAAATCAATTATTATTATTAAAGAAAACCCCTAACAATGGTGTTACATTTTGAATTCTGAATTTGCATTTTTCCATACCAGGGACTCAAAGTATACTGCCTACCAGAATGGATGACATGTGACTCCGACACCTTGTAGGCCTCTGTCTTATGTAACATTTCCTATACACTCATTTACACACGTTGTCTCTGCGCAATGTGTGTGTGATGCAAAGTGTTCTGACACCTTAAACTTGTATGAGTGGCGCTATAAAACTAAATTAATCTAAGAGATAGTGGTTATGGAGACTTGAGGGGGCTGTCAAATGGTGGTAGTGAGGAAATCTGTGGCAGAGGTGGTCATTGAAGGGGGCACTAACAAACATTGTCACACAGGGCGCCACCTGTGCTTAAGCCGGCCCTGGCCACTGGAGTCAAGCTATACCTGGCTGATGAACCCTTATCAGTGCAAAACCAGTCATAGGCTGCTTTCACAGGGAGGACCTGCCTTGGCAGTTCGGGCTGGACTGTCCCATGAGGAGCAGGGTCAAGCCTGATTTGCATATGGCTGGGTCCAAACTGAGGTGGCATGGTGGGCAAAAAACAATGGATTGGGATGTGGCCTGAGTGAATGCCAGTGGCTGAGACAATTTCAAGCATTCCATTCATCGCCTTGTTGTTGTTCCATGGAAGTCAAGAAATCGGCAACACATGAACATACATTTTTACAAGGGACTTGAGGTGGAAAACTACATTACCCAAGAAGCTTCTGAGACACACTTCTTATGTATCACAGCAGCCATGACAAACCGATAACAAGCGTTGCGAAGCCAATAGGTCTGGTCTTTTGGGCCTATTTGCTTTGTCAATGCTGTTTAAAAATACTAAACAGCATCAGCAAAAAACAAAAAAAGCTGTATGATGCAGCTGCGGTTGACAAAATGACACAATTTCCCTCTTATTAGTCGACTGATCTAAAATGACAGACTACACTTAGATAAGTTATTAATAAAAATATAGAAATGCTAAGTGCACAAAAGCGATTTTTCATGTAGCCGAGTGCCTAGCATCAAGTGGCAGCTGCTGGGACCTTCCAGAAAAGTGAGCCAAATTGTTTTTTTGAAATGGCCACGAGGGGTGGGGGAGCAATGGAGGGGCAGCTGGGGTAAGTAACAGATGGGGGAGGGGATACAATACAAATAAAGCTGGGTTGGGGAGAAGTGGCAAAGCAACATATGAGGGAGAGAGCAAAACAGAGCATGGGGTAAAAGGAGGTGAAGCAAATGAGAGAAAGAACAGCACACAAGGGACAGAGCAACACAGAGCATGGGGGTGCGGTAGACCACACAAAAGAGAGAGATCAGCAAATTAGTGAGAGAACAACATGGAGTGTGCGGACAGAGTGACTGGTGTTTGGGGAGTGAAGCAGCATAGTAGAGAGAGCTAGAAAACACATGCACTTGCATGGAGAGCTGTCCAAAATGTATGCAGTGTAAGCATGATCAAAAGCATGATAAAGGGGCTATGCTTCAGGGGAGGAATTAACAGAAGGTGAAGCCAATCTATAGATTATGAAGGAAGCAATTGAGAGTGACAATAAAGCCATCCAATGGTAAGGAACATGCAGACTCTAAACCCATTGTAGCCCACAATATGTCCTTTTCAATCAAATAGCATGTGCAGTCTGATTGGTGTGACCCAAAACAGTTGTGTACTATGCACCACCTAAGCATGCCTATTTCAAAAGGTCTGGCCTAGGAAAGGCACTTGGATATGTAACATTGCCATTTCCTCCAGACTGACTACACAGCATATAACTTTTCTCACCTATTTTTGGCTCTGTTTTTATCTTTCAATCTTTTTACTTTTTAAAGACGTTGTGGGTTTAGAGAGAGGTTGATTTCTCTAGCACTTTTCTGCAAACGAGTCAGAAGACTTAGATCTTGCAGATGGTTTGCCTTATAGCATCACCTGTTTCCTGTTTACTAGTTTGCTCTGTTGAAATCTCCTACATGTAATAGACCATGTAATTCTCAAACGTGGTTTGCAGAAGAGTTGAAAAATCATATGGAGCAAATTAATAAGATTAGCATGAGCCTGACAAAAGAGACCCATGGCCCAAAGTCCAAAGGATTAAAAAATGTGATTCGGCATTGACAGACTCTGTTCTGGGGGCCAGAGAGCAGACAGAGGCTTCTGGGCCTCAGCCATGGGTGTTTTGGTCATTTGCTACTGGTGTCCTGGAGTCAGTCTTACTATGGCTCTGCTAACTAAGCCAGGTACAAACCCTTCTATACTTGAATCTCAGGGTAGTGAGAGCAAGCAGTTACTTGCTTCTCAGGAAGGCAGTGTGGGGTACTTGACCATAGCACTCAACAATCAACCACCAGACACAGTATGTCCAATGTCTAGTTCAGTGCTTATTTTTTCAAAGAGAGTACATTGAATGCATTTGTGTATCAGCCTTAGGGTGATCTTCCCCCAAATGTTTTGCCTTACTCCTCCTGTTTTTGCTGAATTGGTTTTTGTTGATCTTAGGACTTTGTGCACTTTACCACTGCTAACCAATGCTGAAGTGTTCATGCTTGCTCCTTCAAACATGGTTTAGTTGGCCTAAGTCCTATTGGCACTTTCAGTATACTGGTAGGTCCCAATTAAAGTGGTAAGGCATGTCCCAGGGGCATGTAAATTATATGGATTCTGCAGCACTTGTGCTACCCACTTAAGTAGCTCTTTAAACATATCTCATTCCTGTCATTGCAGCCTGTGTGCACAGTTGTAAATTGCAACTTCGACTTGGCAAAATAAATATTTCACCTGGCCTAAAACTTTCTTTTTAAACATACAAGTCACACTTAGCGTAGGCCCTAAACAGCCCAAAGGGCAGGGCACGGTATGTTTAAAAATGTGGACATGTAATATTATGTTTTACCTGTCCTGGTTATGAAAGACTCTTTGTTAGAAATTGGGTCTCTAGTTGGCAAAAGTATGCACCCTGTCCATGTAGGGACCACAATCCTGGTCAGGGTAAGTCCCAACACAACCTAAATTCTCTTGTGCTCGCCCTCTGGTTGCTTGGCACTGAGTAGACAGGCATATTTAGAAGGCAATGTGACAGTATTTGTGCAATAACTCATAGAGTAACACAGTGAAAACACCACAAAAAGACTCCACAACAGTTTAGAAAAGTAAAGTATGACTTTATAAATAAAACAAGATCAAAACAAAAAAAATCAAAAATGTAGAAGTTGAGATATTGAATTCTGAAGAAATAAATGCAGTAAAGCGCTTAGAAGCAAGTAGCACCAAAAAGGTTATTACTTTAGGTCGCGCTGGACCGGGGCAAAGTCAAAATTCAAGCCGACCACTATGGAGCACCAGCCGGCAACAGGACTCACGCAGGCCCCAGTGAACAAAGTACCTTTCCTGGTCACAAGCAACGAGATTCGTCAATCTTCTCCATACAGTGAGGGCGATGCATTGGTTCAGAAGATGGATGCCGGAGTCGAGCGGTGTCGAGCGATGCACCGGTTTCTGCTATGCAGTTGAGGGAGCAGCTCAGTCTCACCGACCTGCTGCTGTGGCGATACACTGTCCGATGCATTATCTCTGGAGGCAAAGCACTAGTTCTGAACTAATGCTCCAATTTTACTCCTGTAACTGGGTCGATGTGCTGCTTCTGCTACATGCATACAGATGTGTCGAAATCTGTGTTGCAAGTATCTGGGCCACTTCTAGGAGCATGGGTAGAGACTTTGATATCCCTGAGTCTCAAGTAACAGGAGAAAAGCCAACATACCCTTGGAGATCACTTGGAAGAAGGCAGAATCCAGCTTTCCTTCAGCAAAGTCAGAGAGCAGCAGGAAGCTGGGAAACAAACAGAAAAGCAGGCCTTCCATATCAGCGGTCCAGTTGAGTCCTTTGAGCAGCACAGCAATTCTTCTGACGGAGATCCAGGTGTAGGTCCACAAGTGTCCGATTTGCTGGGGTCAGAGACCTATTACTTATACCCAAATATGCCTTTCAAGTGAGGAGACTTAAAAGAAAGGTTTTGTATCCCTTTCAACCCAGTCCAGTCTGCCAGGTTATCTGTGGGTGTAATCAGTCCTTTATGTGGAGCCAGGCCACTACCCTTTGAAGTGTAAGTGTGTGAGTCCCCTCCTCTCTTCCTGCCCAGAAAGGGCCATCAGAATGCAGATGTATGTAGATGAGTACTCAGCCATACCTAGCCTTCCTGTGTTTGTGGCTGTCTAGAGGGAATGTACAAAGTGTGGGAATGTACAAAGTGTAACTGTCACCCAGACCAGATATGTATTGGAGACAGGCTGCAAGGCACACAGAACAGTAAGAGCAGAGAAATGTCCACTTTCTAAAAGTGGCATTTCTTAAATAGTAATGTTAAATTGGACTTTACCAGTAAAGAGGATTTATCATTACTATTCTGAAGATATGAACCATGATGCAGCTAATCCTTTCTAATCAGGAATTACAGCTTAATTTACTTTAAGGGATCCCCAATGTTAGCCTATGAGAGGAGTATGCCTCACGGTGGTGAACAATGAATTTAGCTGTTTGTCACTACCAGGACATGTAAAACATACAAGTACATGTCCTACCTTTTAGCTACACAGCACCCTGCTCTTAGGGTTTCCTAGGGCCTATTTTAGGGATGACTTAGGTGTACTAAAAGGGTAGTTTAAGGCTTGGCAAGTAGTTTGAAATGCCAAGGTTAAGTGGCAGTAAACGGCACACACAGGCCCTGCAGCGGCAGGCATGAGACATGGTTATGGGGCTGCTTGGGTGGACAACACAAGCAGTGCTGCAGGCCCAGTAGTAGCATTTAATTTACAGGCCCTGGGCACATGCAGTGCATTTTACTAGGGACTTATAAGTAAATTAAATATGCCAATTGGGTATCAGTCAATGTTACCATGTTTTAGGTAGAGAGCATATGTTCTTTAGCACTGGTTAGCAGTGATACATTTCGCAGAGACCTAAAGCCAGCAAAAACAAATACATAAAAATGAAGCCTAATACTCTTAAATTCATTTTTCACTATTGCAAGACCTTCCTATGCCATAAGATAACATTGGGTTAACTTAGTACATTTAATGAGTCATAACTTCCGATTGGGAGCAGATAGGGAAGTTGAGTTTGGTCTCTAAAGAATTGTAATTTAAAACCCTCCTTAATGGTAAAGCTATGTTATGTTATGTTATGGGGGATTTGTAGAGCGCACGGCTACTCAAAAAGAGTATCCCGGCTTTGGATTATAAATTGCAATTATGAAAATGCACCTTTTAGAAAGGTTGCATTTTCTTGTCCTAACCATTTGGTGCCTGCAGCCTGTATCCTAGGTCACATGACCTGGTTTGTAGCTGGCAGGTTGTTCTTTGTGTATTACTCCAAGACAGTGGGACAAAGGAGAAATTAGTTTTGGCAGGACTCTGACTCAATAGGGGGCGGAGCTGTCACCTACCACACTTCGACATCACAAAAACTCTGCCTCAGCACACTCAAAAAGGGTTTTACACTAGTCTTTGGGCCACCAAAGCCGATGCCAGACAGGTAACAGGAAATTCCAGACACCTCTCTAGGAAGAGGACTCCAGAAGCTTCTCCCACTTCAAAGTTGGCACTAGGTATAAATATTGGACCATCAAACCCAAACCTTGAGTTCATTTCTGGGCCTGTAGACTCTGCCAGGAAGAAGGACTGCCCAGCTGTGAAGTCTGTCTTTGTGGCCTGCTTGCTGACTAAGGACTGGTTTGCTACCAAGGCAGCAAAGCAGTCAGGACTCTTCTGCTGCTGTGACCTGCACTGCTGAATCAAGCCTGCTTTGAAAATCTGCTCAAGCCATAGGGACATAACAGGTTTCTTTGACGTCAATGCGTCTCCCTGCATCTAGATGAAGTGTGGCGCAGTCCGCCATCAGCTACGGACCAGCGTGATGCAGCTGGTCCTTTATGCGGATGCAACTCAGCACAAGTCCTCACAAAGCTTCAGCAGCTTCCTCAATGCCAACACTGCCCAGCATCCCCAATCGCTCAGTGTGATGCATCTCATCCCCTGCACTGACACATTACAGAGTAACTCTCCACATGCCCCACTGGCTTCATTGTTGATGATGCAGGACCTTGCATTGCAGCTCTTCGTCGATGGTCATGCACACTGCAGCTTTATGATGCATCTTGACACGGGATCTGACATCGCATCTCTTCGATGAGTATTCCTCGATGCCGGCCAATGCAACTCAATGCAAGGACGTTGCACCTCAAAGAACCACAAAGCACTATTTAGCAGACTGAACTCAATCCTAAATCTGGCATGCACTCTACTGAGGTTAGCTTGAACTTGTGACGTGGACCTGGTCTACCATGATCAAATAAAAGCAGTTGATGCTTTTTGCATCTTAGCGCTTGATTTCCGCAAAATCTTTACAATTGCATATCTTAAGTTCTAATAAAAGGAAGTTTGCCTTTTTCGGTGTCAAATAATGTAATACATTTTACTCTATTTTTCTTAATTGGCGTGGGATTTTTCTTGTGTTCTGTTTTTACTTTATTACTGTTTGAAGCACCGAATAAATACTTTACACACTGACTCTAAATTAAGCCTGATTGTTTGTGTGCCAAGCTGCAAGTTCAGCACAGGTTTATTTGGGGTTTCCTTGTGTTTCACCTTGATAAGAACTGCTGTTGCTGCCTGAGTTTATTTCACCCCCCCTCAACTAGTAACCTAATTTCCTACAATTCTGTTATATATGTCAGCAGCGGCAGCTGATGATCTTTGAAAGTGGTGGGCAGTAATACTTGCCAGTTTAACCCATTTAAAAGAAAGATTTGCCTTAGGTGTTTCTGGTATGTTAAGAATCACCTTCATTGTGCCAATGCCAGAACTCTGATACGGGTACCCCTAATGCCAACAATTTCATACATTATTCCAGTACCAGCATTTTCCGTTGATGCTACCAATATACCATGGGTGGCCACATATGTCAAAAATTACCTCCAGTATCCCAGACCCAGCATTTTATTATCCCCAACACATCCCTGAGCCCCAAAATGCCATGGCCGCCCTCTCTGCCACTGGATCTTGCCTCAGGCCCCCACGGCCCTCCTCTTCCTGTAATCAAGTGCTTGGAGATGAGGCTGAAAGGGCTGACCTGCACACTGAGAGGGACCATGAAAACACAAAAGTCACATTTTCGTGGACACTGTTCAGTTAAATAAGTAGCAGTTGGGGCAAGGGTCAGTAAGTGGCATCTAACAGGAGGCAGCATTGTGCCCTGAAGCACCTGATAAGGACCCACCATTGCATGTTAATGTGCTTGAATGTGGTTCATCGTTGTGACCCCATACTTTCCCCATTCTCTCTGCAGGAGCACTTTTCTAGATGACCCTCTGTCTACTGCCAGCGTTTGATAGGAAATCAGTAGACAGCATGAATTCAGCATAGGCGAAACTTGTTATTGCTCACAGTTGAAAACTGACTCAATGTTTAATCTTACCACCCTTACAGACTATATCAGCCCGCCCTCCCGTCTACTTCAAGGGCTGCACTGAGCTGCAAGTTTACTGGGCCGCAGGAGGAAGTCAGGTGCATGCTGCACCCATTTGTGCACTTTCCCAGCCTCAGTACTTTGAGTCTGTGACAGGGAAGCAGCAGTCTCCAATGGGTCTTCTCTAGGTCACTACCACGCAGTCAGTTCTCCTTGGATATCCCACAGCTACAGGGAACACACTGGGCCTTTCTCATCCTGAACAGGAGGCAGACGGGCTTCTAGGTGCTTCATAGCAATTCCACAGCTCCTCCAGCTGCAGACTTTAGGGAATGTCCTTTCACCTCCGAGAGACAAGCTGTCAGCTAGACTCTAGCACTGATGCACAGCAGTCCTTTAAGTACTCTGCAGAGCAGTCCTTTCCCTGGTTATAAAGGACTTGACACTGAAATGAAGTGGGGCGGTTTGAATCCCACTTCTATACACAAAGTTTAGACAGGGGGGTGTATATCCACTGGGGAACAACCTTTACAACGCAACTTTTACAACGCACTACCTTTACAACGCATTTTTTACAACGCATAATCCATTACAACGCATGACATTACAACGCATGACACTACAACGCATTTTTAAAAACTACCTTTACAACGCATTCCATTACAACGCATACTACCATTACAACGCATACCATTACAACGCATAATATTACACTACACTATCCAACACTTACCCTACTGTTGCACCCCCTGGAGTTAGAATAGTAATTTTTACCCCTATACTATCCAACACTTACCCTACTGTTGCACCCCCTGGAGTTAGAATAGTAATTTTTACCCCTATTCTATCCAACACTTACCCTACTGTTGCACCCCCTGGAGTTAGAATAGTAATTTTTACCCCTATACTATCCAACACTTACCCTACTGTTGCACCCCCTGGAGTTAGAATAGTAATTTTTACCCCTATACTATCCAACACTTACCCTACTGTTGCACCCCCTGGAGTTAGAATAGTAATTTTTACCCCTATACTATCCAACACTTACCCTACTGTTGCACCCCCTGGAGTTAGAATAGTAATTTTTACCCCTATACTATCCAACACTTACCCTACTGTTGCACCCCCTGGAGTTAGAATAGTAATTTTTACCCCTATACTATCCAACACTTACCCTACTGTTGCACCCCCTGGAGTTAGAATAGTAATTTTTACCCCTATACTATCCAACACTTACCCTACTGTTGCACCCCCTGGAGTTAGAATAGTAATTTTTACCCCTATACTATCCAACACTTACCCTACTGATGCACCCCCTGGAGTTAGAAAAGTAACTTTTACCCCTATACTATCTAATACTTACCTTAAATGCAATTTAATATTATGCGTTGTAATGGTATGCGTTGTAAAGGTAGTATGCGTTGTAATGGAAATGCGTTGTAAAGGTAGTTTTTAAAAATGCGTTGTAGTGTCATGCGTTGTAATGTCATGCGTTGTAATGGATTATGCGTTGTAAAAAATGCGTTGTAAATGCATGCGTTGTAAAAGTGTGCGTTGTAACGTCATACATCCATATCCACTGTCTCAAACTGCACAACCGGTTTGGGGGATTCTTGTTTCAATTTTCCTCCTCAGGCTGCTCTCAAGACCCAATGTTTATTGTAGAGTAGTGGCTCCCACAGCAGGTAGCACTCGACCTATCTTCAACCTCCAGCACCTACAACAAAGGCTCAAAGTGGTGTGATTGCCATTAGCCCAACTGAGGTAATCATCAGAGACTGATAAAAAGGCTTGCCTCTCCTGTTAACATTTTCACCTCTTACAACAGAGGATGCAGTCTTACCTTTCACAGTTCACATACACCAAATTGTAGTGCTGAGGAAGACTAATCGGCACCTCCTTACTAACAAAAGGCCTCATGGAATGTCTAAAGGTAGCCCTGTCTCCTGCCTCCTCACTTCAGTGTCTGGATCTCTTCGCTAAAGCTACAGGAATGCCGAAACCTACTTCCACTCTTTGGAGGCACATTCCACACCCTCTATCTTATGCTAGGTCAGGCCAAAATGGATCCCACTTGCATCTATTACTCTGGCTCACTCACACACATGTAACACACACGCTACACATGTGCACAAACTTGAATAACACATGGCATATGACATCAATGGCCAGGACATACATATTATAGTGGAAATTTTCACAAATGGGCCAATAGGCGTCACTCTATGTAACACATAAAATGGCCCGGTCACACTATTGATCCTTCTAAGAACAAGGCATGTGCCACTATCTCCTTGCGCACTATACCCTGAATAGGGACAGCAGGTCACAAGACATGTCAACGAACCCATGGAGTGAGGGACAGGTCTCGGCGTCTGAGCATACGTTGGATTAGTGTGATGCCAGGACCAAAAAACAGTCAGTATACAACATAAACAAACAGTTGGGCACAATTAAACCTGTTCCTCCAAACTGATGCCTTATGTGAATTTGTAGTAAAAGCCTACACAGAAAGGGCAGAAAGTCCATATCTGCATTAGTCCTGACTGAAGAAACACATGGATCTGTAACCTAGCCATGAAGTTTACTATTGCCCTGATCATGCCTGTGTATGTAAAATTGATCATTCAAAATAATTACAACCATTTCACATACTAGTAAAACTTAAATATTTTCAGATTTTTGTGTTGTATCAGGCATGTTGCTGAAGCAAAATAGTAAGCAATGCATTTTTCTAGAGACATCCAGTCTCTCCAACAGGTAGAAGATGGTGTCGGGAAGGAAGAGGAGCTGGAAATGGACACTGGAGAGCCTAGTGAACTAACAGCCATAACCATTCCAGTTGAAATGCCAGAGCAACATTGTGATAAGTTGTCTGATGCCCACGCCCAGAAACACAACCTGGAGGCACACATTCCACCTAACTACTTGCATGGGCATTAGTGAGGGCAAGAAAGTAAAGACGTAGGGCCCGATTCACAAAGGTAAAGTGAGACAAAAGTCTAACTTTACGACTTTCAGTATTCACAAAGGCCATTTACTACACGTAAATGCTATTTGTGAATACCAAAAGTCATAAAGGTCGACTTTCAGTATTCACAAAGGCCATTCACGAGTAGTAAATGCTGAGTGTGAATACCGAAAGTTGTAAAGTTAAGACTTTCGTCTGACTTTACCTTTGTGAATTGGGCCCGTAGGCTTTTATGAAGATGTCACACACAGATAAGACCAAGAGATTTCAGTGAATATGAAGGAGAAACATCCATTACAATGCAGTCATTACAACGACCTACCTTTACAACGCAACTATTACAATGCAACTGCCTTTACATCACATGCCATTACAATGCATGTCATTACAACGCATGACACTACAACGCATGCCATTACAACGCATACCATTACAATGCATTATAAGGTAAGTAATGGAGAATTTTTTTGTATTAGGGTGGGTATGGGTTTTGGGGTACATGGGAATAGTAATGTATACCCCTATACTATCTAACACTTACCCTACTGTTGCACTCACTGGGGTGGGAATAGTAATTTTTATCCCTACACTACCCAACACTTACCCTACTGTTGCCCTAAAAGTATTATCTGATGTAGTGGTATGCGTTCTAATGGTATGCGTTGTAATGTAATGGAATGTGTTGAAATGGTAGTTTTTAAAAATGCATGCGTTGTAAAATCATGCAATGTAATGGTAGTTGCGATTTAAAGACTGCGTTGTAAAAGCATACGTTGTAATTGCAGGGGGTTGTAATGTCATATATTCCTAGGAAGGAGAGGGGCATGTCCCAGCAACTGAACAATTTCAAGAAGTAGAGACATCAGCACCAACAACTGAAGACTTTATTGGCCATCAGTATGAACGTTGGGGGGTTTGGGAAACAGATAAAAATGAATACTGGACTGTGTGCAACACCATCAATGATGGTTATATATCAATCAATAATAACATAGAGGCCATGACAGAGGCATTCACTGCCTTAAGTAGCACATTGCAGGAGGAGTCACATTCACAAATGTGCATAAAACATGAACTTCTTACAAGAATGGATGGGTTTCAAAGGTCTGTAAACCAGCTGGCTAAAGCCACTGCTGCTGTCCTATCCAGAGGTACTACAAACCTCCAGTTCTAGATGGGACATTACAG
Organism: Triturus cristatus; assembly: GCF_964204655.1. NCBI lineage: Eukaryota > Metazoa > Chordata > Amphibia > Caudata > Salamandridae > Triturus > Triturus cristatus. The sequence continues at coordinate 851,388,199 of NC_140590.1, forward strand.
TGGAAACACTGCACGTGGGTTGTTTCAAGTTACCACAGCACTTGAGGAGTTACAGACAATATATATTGCAACAGGGACTAAGTTGTACAGTGGCGCCTACTATGTACGGAGGGTGGTGGGGGCGGGTGACAAAAAAGATCAAATAAAATAGATGTATGTTCCTTCGGTCTGCTGGTAGGCTCCAACGCGGGACCCAACAGCAAACTCCTCTAACAAATACTGGAGCTACTCTCACCAGCATGAGAACAGCACCAGGATTGGAGGAAGTAGCCTCACTCAGCGCTCCTCAGAGATCTGGATGCCTAGCCTTTATCTAACCCAGCTGTCTAAGACACCTAGTTTAGCGAAGTTTAAAATGCACGTCTGGCTGGCCGTCATAAGACGGCCAGCCAAACAGACATGTATTTCAAAGCACACAGCTCCCTGCTGCTGCCACTCAACACAGCACTGGCCCTGCCCCGTCTTGTCCCTCAGTTCAGGATGGGTCATTGCTGAAAAATAAAATGGTGATAACTAAACTTTATTACAGTTTTATTTTTCAGCTCAGGCAAGGGGCTTTTCTTAGTGGAGAGACGCTCCTCCGCTCAAACCGAGGGGCGGCCCCATAACGTGTAGCTCCACAGTAGTCTCTCTGTGCACAGAGTGTACACCCTGCCTGCAGCTGAAGATGTGAGAGCAAAGAGCTGAAACAGAAATACCTACAGGGAGGGCAAGTGTGGGCAGAGGGAGGAGGAAAAATTAAATTGCCTCATTGAAATGTTAAATGAGATATGACATTTGTTTGCATTAATGTTTAAATAACTACTCTCCATTACACTCATCATAGAAAGCCAGGAGTGGCAGTTGATTTGTTTCTCAGTACAGGAACACCTGTGCATATTATTAAAACTAATGTTTGCATTTAAATGGCATTCATATTGCGGTCTACATTATACACCATTTATCTCAGAAATGGTTTGTTGTGATGCCTGCAATGGTAGGCTCTTCCATCTGTGGCACTGAGTATGGCATGCCCTTCCTGCCTTGTTGGGGCTATGGGTTCAGCTCCTTATCATCTGAGTTCTCAGCAAATGGTACTAAGGGCTCACATTTCCTTTTTGCAATGATATACAACATTGACCAGCATGCTCTGATTTTACATGATGTCTCTGCAGTATACTCCAGTGCCTGCCACCCTTGTGTAGACATTTGAATCCTCCTTTGAGTAGAACAAATGTGTAATCTACCCCTGTGTTTGTCCGTGCTCATTATTGTATGTCCTTACACTTGAAGAATGGGGTGAGAAGCCAGGGATAGATGTCATATGCACTGTCACCTAGGGTTTTGAGAATGATTATGTAATGGTTGTTTATAATATCATGGCAGACGTGTTTGTTTATGAAACTTACTCAATAGACATCCATCACCAAGCCCTTCATATACAAGCGGATTGTTCAGTTCACAGTGCCTGAACATCTGCCTAACAGGGCAGTGGCATAACAAAACTTGAGGGGATCCCCCTGCAAGGTACATGGATGGAACCCCGGACTTAAACAGGAGCTCTCAGGTCAGGACACTGTGCTGATGGGGCCACTGTTGTTCCCCCTCCTGCACCGCAGGGGCCTATGTTACGCCACTGCAACAGGCTATAATATGTTATGAGACACCCTGCATTGCAGATCATGTGAATATTTAGGCTATGTTGATTCTTTCAGTTCCTGTCCAGATAATCAGTTGCAGAAGGGGGAGCAGATCTGAATCTGTGTCCCATCAACATAACCTATAAATTGAGGAAATTTGCAATTCTGTAGAATACCACTTTGGTGTTCTGCATTTCCAGAATGGTGTTTGGCACGACTATCTAGACCTTATCCAACTAAACATAGCATCCAGAAAGTTGTGGAATACATGAGATAAGGCACTCCACAATTCCTTCATATCTACGAGAGGTAAGAAGGTGCAGTGATCAATGGATCCGTACATGTGTTGGGATGGCATGGCTTCCATATGTGTGTGTTCTTAGCAAAGTGTCCTGTTCCTGTATGTCCTGTATGAGCTGATAAGTAAACCACATGCTGAGTCTGTACTTGCCATAAATCTCCTCCTTGTTCACTTCAAAAAGTGCCACTCTAACTCTAGATCTCCTCCCCTGTCTGGTGTGCTCCCACAAGACTTATTCTTTTCACTATTGCATACAAAGCTGCCATTTTGGAAAGAGCAAATACACTTTGGGCGCCTTATTATACTTTGCACCTGGGTACCAACTGGTTTCATTTGATGGTAATTTGCTAGTGCAAAATTCAGTTTATGTCAGCATGTTCAAATTGCAAATTTTGCTTCTGCTACACACTCTATGGTTATCACAGTAAATAAATCTCACAAAATGAGTGACTCATTATTTTGTCAGTTCTGCATGCATTTAAAATGTTTAACCTTACTGAATTTCAACATATTTTTTGTGGTCCAAACCAGTTTGTGAATCACAAAACATTAGCACATTGGGGCCCTTGTGAGGCTAGTCCAGCCAAATGAAAGACTATGAGAAAGTTATACAAAATCACATCAGCTCCTCTAAAGAAAATAGCATAGAATTTTTTCGCATTCCAAAAGAAATTACAAATGCAAAAGTAGATTGGGTCACACTGCAGCTACACAAGTTTGTACAATACTGTCGGAATTAATTTCAGCCAATGATTGAGCTGAACTGGAATGTGGGAATATATGATGTTACAACACATGCAATTACAACGCCTGCTTTTACAACACAGTCTTTACATCACAACAATCATTACATTGCATGATTTTACAACGCATGCCATTGCAACACATATTTACAAACTACCATTACAACACATACTATTACAACGTATACCATTACAATCTACTTTTCTTTTAGGGCAACAGTAGGGTAAGTGTTGGATAGTGTAGGGGTAACAATTACTATTCCCACTCCAGTGAGTGCAACAGTAGGGTAAGTGGTGGATAGTGTAGGGGTGAAAATTACTATTCCCATGTACCCCAAAACCCATACCCACCCTAATACTAAAAAATAAATTACTTACTTTATAATGTGTTGTAATGGCATGTGTTGTAATGGTATGCTTTGTAATGGCATGCTTGTAGTGACACGCGTTGCAATGGCATGCATTGTAATGGCATGCGATGTAAAGGCAGTTGCGTTGTAACAGTTGCGTTGTAAAGGTAAGTTGTTGTAATGGATGTTTCCCAGAATGTGGTTCCTATTGCACTCTGATCTCTGGCTTGAATAACCCGCTTAATGAGTGTCGTACTTCAGTGTTCTCTTTCTGGGACATTTCCCTCAAAGAGACAGCACAATCAGTTGCCTAGGAGAGCTGTATTGTGCAACATTAGCAAAAGAAGGATGTAAAGTGCTTGCTTCCTTTGTTATGGAAACTGATTACAACTCTTTTAGAGAAGACCAGATATCTTCTAACTCCTTGGGTCTCCCCTCTTGTTAAAAAGACTGAATTTGATTTCTGAGATCCTTTAAACTGTTTTCCAATTACAGTAATCACTTTGGTATTAAAAGTAATAAAGACGTTTGCCACATTGCATTTGCCAGACAGTGTGAATTGAGATTTGACGAAAAATGGGTATGGAGACTAAACTTTTTGTTGTCCACAACATCATCCCGGACCTTTGGATATTGGGTGCTTGGCTGTGCTCATGATGCACTCTCTTTCTGTCGTCTGTGACACCCTTGAGTATCTTTTTGTTCTAGATAAGGCAGCAGGAGTTGCAGGCGTGACAGAGAGGTCCTTAAACTGGTTACAGTGTTGCTTAACTGATCTGAATGCTAGGATCATTTAGGGCAGAACGTGTCTGATACTACCATGGTCTGATACGGGGTGCCTTAGAGCTCCTGGTTGTCCCCACTTCTTTTCAATAGGGATATATTCAGCCTCTTCTTCAGTGAATGAGGCATATGGATGGTAGCTCTCAGAATTAGACAATTCTAACATTGTGTTCTGTCTATTTGCTAATTCTGCCAGTGACTGACATACAGTTGACACGTTTGCTAATTGTGGTGACTGATCATTGGGTAAACACATGCAGCTCTGCCTATCATTCCTCCCAGATTGGGATCTCCAATATGAAGGTAAAATACATCGTGGAAACTCTCAGAGTTTTTCACCATTTTCTATCAATAGACATTCAAGTAAATACTGTCATCAGTTCTTCCACTCTTACAATCTCAAAGTGCTACAAAAGGTATGTCATCAGCTATCACGGGGAGGCTGATCTAGAGAGGTTACCCACTCTAAAATCGATTACAGAAATTCTTTGCTGGATGGGATGACGCCTCTAAGACTAAGATCAACTTGCTGCAAGTTCTAGAAAAGTCTGCTCTGTGAGCTGTATTTAATTTCCCTATATCTGCATATCTTCTCTTTTTGTCGCAAGGTACATTGGCCACCAGTAGAATCTAGAATTCAGTTTAAAGTTCCAACATTGACCAGCTGCTAATCATTTGTTTCTTCGACATTTATTAGTAATAAGGCTGGATATAGATAGTCTTCTTAGTATTGACAAGAATCTTTTGAAATTCCTTGCCTGATGGAATGTGACAGGTGAACCAGCTTCTACCTTTTTTGAAATGCATTAAATATGTATGTGATTGAGACTTGATATAACCACAAAGCTCGTAGGCACAATATAAATGTAGACGATGATGAGCATCATAATGCCTAAACAGGTATGGTTTGTAAAGAAGCTGAAATAACTTTTGAAAAGCCAGATCTGGTGGCTTAGGGGCATATCTATCAAAATCCCGTTTAGCGAATCCTAATTTGCAATATTTAGCGATATGCAAATTGAGATTCACTAAGCGGGATGTAAAAAATAAATCGCAAATAAATTGCGATTTCTTAAAAATCGCAAATTATTCTCAGACACCCGTTTTGCGATTTCTTAATTGCGAAATTCGCTAATTAAGAAATCGCAAAAACGGGAATCTGCAATCCAGGTGCAGCCTGATGACATCACAAACAGGAAACTGGAGTGATTTCCTGCACCTGCTCACCTTAGCCACACCCAGAGGCTGCTTGGGGAGTGAGAGGAGGCATCCAAGGAGAGTGCAACCAGCAATGGATTCCACCACGGAAAAGCAGGGCAAGGATGCTGAGAAAAGGAAGAGAAAGCATAAGTTCTCTGAAAAGGAGCAGGAGGTCCTCATTGAGGAGATGGTCTGCAGCCATGAGCTCCTCTTCGGCAAGAAGGCACTACGTGTCCCAGAGGCCAGGAAGAGGAAAATATGGCTTGAAATACAGAACAAGGTGAATGCAGTGGGAGTCACCACACGTACCATTGAAGAGCTGCGCAAGCGGTGGTACGACATACGCCAGAGGTCCAAGGAGAGGGTGGCAGCCAGACTGAAGGACGCTAATCAGACTGGAGGAGGACCATCCACTGCAGAGCAGCCAACCCCCCATGAGGAGCTCGTGGAGTCTACTCTCCTGCCTGAGAGCGTCGGTGGTGTGGCTGACATAGACAGCTCCGACCCTGCATCCAGCAGTCAAGGTAAGATGCATGCAAAATCAATCTGCACTCCTCCCCATCCCATGCACACTTCCCCAAATGCGCATAGTCAACTCCCAAAATGTCATTCCAGCCCAGGTCTTACAGCACACCCAGCAATGCATCATGGGACTCGTATTACTGTGTCTGACAGTGTGTCCATGAGACAAAGGAAATTCAATGCAACATGTGGGTTGGGGATAAGTGAATGATACAGTGTCAGAGGTTAGCCAAGAAAAACTGTTGGAACTTTATTGATTGCAACATGCAGACAATAACACAAACTCATGTAGTCTCCTTTACATCCACAGCACATTCCAGGGCCCAAGAAGACAGCGCAGAGGGTGAGGAGCCTGCACACCCAGCGGACTCCAGTGATGACACTGAGCAGCAGCCAATCCAGCGCAGGAAGCGCGCACATGTGCCCCCACTGCCTCCATTTGAGGACGAATTACCTGCCACAGGGGATGACACCGACAGGAGAGAGGGGTCAGGGTGTGTCACACATGCCCATCCATGAGACACAAAGGCCAAGGAGTACACCGCCGGACACATGCAGATCAACGCCCAGGAGCAGCACTGCGACTGAAGCTGTGGGATCCGTGTTCGCAGGCCTGGAACAGGGCATGCTGCAGGAACAGCGCCTGCAAAGCAAAGCACTGCGGTCAATTAATCGGCAGCTATGCCGCATACACAAGGACCACAAGAACATGGGGGAGGGCTTCGTGGCCATGGCAGGGGCAATCCATGAGCTGTGTGACACTTTGAGGCAAAACCAAGCCGCAAATGACAGGGCTGGCCGACGTGCCAATGCACGCCTACAAAATTACACCAAAGCCGTGAACCACCTCTGCACCACCACCAGCACCCTAACACGCAGAAGCGTAACTATGCGGGTTGAGATGGCACACTTCTGCCAGGATATTGCCCGTGGACTTGCGCAGGTGACCACTGCTGTGGAGCAGCTGCAGACGGCCAATGCTGGTGGCAGCGCACTCATGGCCTCTGCCGAGAGTGAGGACACCTCAAGTCGTAGCAGCATCACTCCCACCTTGCCAGGGGAAAGACGCCGCAGTGCCAGACAGGGTGCAGGCCAAGGGAACACCATGGGGGGCACTCAGCCTGGACGTCACCGAAGGAGGTGAACATGTGCGGTGACACTCACTGCAACACGGGTGCATTAACCCTAAACTGCTGTATGCACGATTACTTGTGCATTACCTGCACTGTGTGCACAACATGTGCTGGGGACAGCTATAATTTCTTCAATGTGAAGTGTGAATAAACACTTAACACATTATCAGGCTATTTTTGTCTTTTTTCATCATTACTCACCTAGAAGTAGTTTTGTGTGATCTCAGTCTGTCTCTGGCGTCCAGCAGCTGCACCGACTCCTGATGCTGGTCTGGCAGGGGGAGCAGGGCGCTCATCATCCGATGTGTCTGTATCGGTCACATCAATTGTGGTGCCTTTCCTCATTGCCATGTTATGTAGCATTGCACAGCTTGCCACGATTTTACAGCAGGTCTCAGGGCTGTATTGCAGTGTACCTCCGCTTTTATGCAGGCACCTGAAGCGGCTCTTCAGAATTCCAAAGGTACGCTCAATGACGCAGCGTGTAGATCTGTGTGCCCTGTTGTAGCTCCTCTCACTTGCATTTGCAGGATCCAGATATGTGGTCAGGATGAAGTCGCGCACTGCATAGGCACTGTCACCTGCATGGAAAAACACAATAGGTAAGTCAATGTCCCCCCCCCTCAAGTGATGTAGTGGATGTATTGATGTGTGCCATGTATTTACCTAGCAGGTAGCCCTCCCCAAACTCTCCAGCACTCAGACGTCTGTGTATTCCACTGTGTCTGAAGATGAAAGAGTCATGTGTACTGCCGGGGTATTTGGGTACGATGTCTGTGATGAGATACTTTGCGTTGCACACAATCTGTATGTTGAGGGAATGGTAGCATTTCCGATTCCTGTAGACATATTCAGTTGCTGCTGGGGGTGTGATGGCCACATGGGTCCCGTCGATGCAGCCAATGACGTGGGGGAAACGTGCAATCTGGTAGAAGTCCAGTTTAGTTTGCTGTAATGCCTGTTGGGTGGTGGGGAAGTAAATGTGATGTGAGAGCCTCTGTAGCATTGCATCTAGGAAGGCATGGAAGAAACGAGAAAGTGCACTCTGTGACACCCCACCAACCTCCGCTATTACCCGTTGGAAACTCCCTGACGCCAGGAGGTGCAGGGAGCACAGGACCTGCACATGTGTGGGAATTGTTTGTGTCCTGCATGTAGGGTGCTCCAAGTATGGTTTCAGCTCCTCAATCAGGTCCATTATGGTCTGTGGGTGCAGTCTGTACTTGTCATAGATGTCCTCTTCAGTGTGCTGGAACAGAGTGATGCGCAGCCTGAATATACGTTCCTGTCTCATTCTCCTCTGAGCAAGGGCCCGAATACGCAGCCTCCTGGCTATCACGAACATTGCTGCCATTGTGGGTGGGTCTGTTGCATTGTGGGGTGGTTTAAGTACCTTGCGCCAGTTTACCACCTGCAAGCAATTGGTGTTAATAGCAAATTCTTAAATTGCGATTTTCATAAATTCGCAATTTGCGACTTTTTCATACATGTGCTTGCGATTTCTTAGTTTGCGATTTCTTGTTAGCGAATTTCGCCCAGCTAAGAAATCGAAAATTAAGTATTCGCAAGGAAATTCGCAGTTTACATGTTTCGCAGCCTAAGAAATCGCTAATTTAGCGATTTCTTAGTTTTCTGTGTGGAAGTGTGTCATACATATGAAAGTGCGAAAAGTCGCAAACGCTGTTTTTAGCGATTCGCAGCGTTTGCGACTAATTTTTCCTTTCATACATATGCCCCTTGGTGGACTAATGCGTCCACTGTAGGGAGCTGTGTTTGACCTCATGTGGTCAATAAAATAAGTCAAGACGCCCGTTTTGCTATGTGCTGCCTGTTGGGGGTCCAGGACTACGAGGACCTGCCTCCCTAGCGGCTTGACTGCCGCCAATGTCACACTACCACGCCAGGAGGCGCTTAAAAAATCACCGAGGGCTCCTGCAGCCCGGGACGCCCATTTTGCTGTGTGCTCCCTGTTGGGGGTCCAGGACTACGAGGACCTGCCTCCCTAGTGGCTTGCGTGCCGCCAATGTCACACTACCGTGCTGGGAGGCACTTTAGAATCACTGAGGGCTCCCGCAGCGTGGGACGTGCGCTGGCGTGCCTGGGCCGTGCCGGAGCGAAGCCCGGACCAAGGGCGGGCCCATCCACACCGGTCAGAGCCCGGAAGAGGCTTGGCTGGGCCTACTCTCTTGGTTTTTGCTCTTCCTTTTTCTTTTATTCCCATCCCGGGCTCTGAGTCACCTCGTGGCACGTTGCAGTTCATTGGGGAGTCCCTAACCCTCATCAAGGGAGTTTGATTGTGCCCTAGAACAAGCTAAACGCTTATACCTGTGGGGCTGTGATTGTTTATTTAATGGCAAAGCGAGAGCAAATAGTTGACAGGGAGGGCACACCTAAGACTCTCCAAAATTCTACCCTTGATTGCTTTTTGACTCGTGCTGCCAGAGCCTTGGATAAAGAGCGCTGGATGCTCATTAAAGGTGTCCACCATTATTTTCTTACCATTCCTGTCACTTTGACCAAAACCACTGAAAACAATCATCCAGTGCTAGCATAATGCATTTAATTAAAATGTTCATACTGGACCACCATTTTCATGTCACAGGGCCATATGCAAAATACTTAAAAGCCTAGACCAATGTATGCTGTGCTGGATGTAAGTCAGACATAGAACTCTCGCACACATACTTGGTGCATTCGCTACGTGCTCTGTAACACTCACACTGCATATTAGTGGTAGGACTCTACAAGAGTGGTAAACCTATGGTGATAAATTCATCTTTAGAGTACCCTATAGTTTTACAGCTAGTTTTATCCTCTATAAAGTACAAATACATATATATTGATGCAAAATATACAACACAGCTGCACTTACACTTGTGTCATATGTTTATTTTCTTGGGCAATGCTGAGGTGAGTCAATCAATATGACTGGATGAGAGAAGAAGAGAACAAAGGGTCTCAGTGCTCATGACATTGGGATCACAATAAACTTATACTTGGAGTTCTCTCCTTCAACAGGAAGATTTTTCTCTACTTTACCAAGGGGGGGGGGGGTGGTTTGCACTTGAAGTGAGGATTGAGGTTAGTTTAAAGCATGGATTCGTTTTCACAGATTATGGTTAATGAATAAAATTTGAATCATATATTGAAATACACTCAAAAGAACAATTGAGGTGACTTTATGTATTGTGGTCAGAATGAAACATTGAGTATAGTTGGTTCAAGGATATAGGTGTTCTTTATGTTGCAATGAGACTGCATTTGTGGTAATATTATACTGGGTTTCAGCTAGGAATTGAGTTGCACCTGGAACTGGGATTAATCGGATTCTGTGTGCCCTAGGAGGGATATTTGTGCAGATCTGCACTCATTACACTAAAGATGGGGATTGGGATGTGGATGTGGATATGAATTTTACTTTAAAGTGAAGATTATTGAAGTGAGAATTAATTTGAACTGGAATGAGAGTTGTTTTTGACTTGCAGTGATCCTTGTGCTGCCCTTAATGTCAAGGTTGAAGGACCAGAATATCATAAATAAAATATCATCCAGCAGAAATATTTTGTCCTAAATTTCATTGGCAAAAATACTGCTACATTTCCGTTAATAATAGAAAATCTACAACAAATGGACAATATTTTTGGTAACCAATAATTAGGGCACAATCTCTCTATCATATGATATTTTTGCTTCACTTAATATATGGAAAATGAATTAAGGAGATGCAATACAAAATCAGTATGCATTAGGTTGATCTTTATTTTGAGACTGAGCAGAGACCGAATAGGGCATTAAAGTGGGGACTCGGATGGGATGGAGATTGAGACATAATTTTGAAGGGATTACGTTGTGTTCAAGTAGCATTATCCTGCATTTTACATCAAAAAGGCTTTTCACTTTAAGGTGAAAACTGATCTGAGTTTAAGGCAAGATTTAAAGCTGAACGCAAAGCAGTACTTGAACTCTACTTGAGTTTAGTTGAATGTGAAGTTGGATGTTGAGTTATGCTTAAAATGATTTACGTTTCCCCGGTCAGACTGAGTGCCGCTTTAGGTAGGGATTAAAGTTTGCATTCAAGGTCAGACTAAGATATTTTCGAAGTGGGTTTTAAGATGCCTGTGAGATTTATGCATGAAGTAATGATCAACTTTGACTTGAGTTGACAATAAACTTTTTCTTAAAGCAGATTTACATATGTTCTTGGTATAAATATTACATTATGATCAATCAATCAATCAAACAGCATTTTTATAGCGCAGTACTGTCACCCCTAAGGGTATCTGGTTGCTGTTTCTCCGTCGAAGAGCCAGGTCTTGAGTCTCTTTCTGAAGTCTGCCAGTGAGGGGGCTGTAAGGAGCTGGAGGGGAATGTCAATCCAGATCTTGGCTTGGATGTAAACGAATGAGCAACAACTGCTGCAGCTGTGACAAATGCAGGGTGGTGTGTCCTAAGGCAACTAAAGAGGATCACAGCTGTCTAGAGGGCTGGTGGAAGCTCAGTCGATGGTTGATGTAGGCAGGTCCTATGTCGTGGATGGCACTGTAGGCATGCATGAGGATCTTGAACTGGCATCTCTTCTGGATGGGGAGCCAGGGGAGGTCTCTCAGGTGGGGGGTAATGCAGGTTTATTCAGGGAGGTCCAGGATGAGTCTGTCTGTAGGTGGGTGGAGAGGCTAAGAGGGTGTTGCCATAGTTGAGGTGGCTGTTGATGAGGGCCTGAATGGCGGTCTTGCTGCTGTTGGCTGGAATCTATCTGAAGAGTCTGCGGAGCATGCGAAGTGGGTGGAAGCAGCAGGAGGCGATTGTGTTGATTTGTCGTTTTATGGTCAGTTAGCTTGCAAGGATGATGCCGCAGTTGGGTGCATGGTCGGTTGGTGTGAGTATAGGTTCGAGTTCTGCAGGCCACCAGCTGTGGTCCCATTTGAAGGTGGTCTTCTCAAAGATCAGTACTTCAGTTTTGTCAGAGTTAAGGGGAGTTGTCTAACATCCATTTGGCGATGTTGGTCATGACGTGGCAGAAGTTGGCTTTGGCATTGGAGGGGTCCTCGGTAAGCTAGAGGATCAGTTGAGTGTTGGCTGCATAGGAGATTATGTTGAGTCTGTGAGATCTGGCGATATCTGCAAGAGGGGACATGTAGATGTTGAACAGGATGGGGCTGGGGGATGATAGTTGTGGTATGTTGCATTTGATGTCTTTGGGTGCAGAGGTGTAGGGTGGCAATCGGATGCTTTGTGTACATCCTGTAAAGAAGAAGTCGACCCACTTGAGGGCATCTTGCTGTTTGCTTATGTTGTACAGTCTATTGATGAGGCTGTTGTGGGAGATGATGTTGAACACAACAGAGAGGTCAAGGAGGATAAGGGGCGCAGTTTCTGCATGGTTGAGGAGTGTTCTGATGTTGTCTGTGGCAGCCATCAGCAAGGTCTCAGTGCTGTGCTTGGCACAGAATCCTGATTGTGAGGCGTCCAGTAGGTGGTTTTGTTCCATGAATTTGGTGAGCTACTGGTTGATGGCTTTCTCGAGTACCGGGCAGGGGTACAGAGAGATTGGACGATAATCTTTGAGATAGCTGGGGTCAGCCGAGGTTTTCTTTAGGAGAAGTCTGATGTCTGCATGTTTCCATCTGTCCAGGAAGGTTGCTGTGGAGATGGAAGTGTTAAGGATGCTGGTGAGTTGCATGCTGATTGGGTTTGTTGTGAGGTTGTAGATGTGGAGGGTAACAGAAAAACAATGTCTCAACTGGAAAATCAAGTAAAGGAACCACTAGATATGAGAATTAATCATAAAGCACAAGAAGGGACAAGGGAGACCAAAGGGGAGGATGAAAGGTTGTTATTTGTAGATAGAAGCACAAAAAATACAACTAATGTACAGTAACCATAACAACCATATGTGCACTGAGGGTGTAGTGGTGAGTGAACGGCGCAGTGACATAAGTGTTTAGGCAACAACGTGGAACGGCGAAGGACAGATAAAACATGGGGATCAAACAAAAGTATTTACAAAGATATTTACAATTACAAACATGATTACTCAATTTATGAATGACCCTTTTCAAAGCCGCAATTGGCGTTGTGGAGTCGACGACGTTTCAACCTCTTTACATTGAGGTCATCATCAGGACTATGGTTACGATGATTCAAAGGTACTTCTATGCAAACAGAGGGAAAGAGAAGGTTGGTTATGGGACCCAAGGAAAACAATTGAAATCCATAGAGAGGTAAGTAAAGGAGGTAAGTAAAAGAATACCTGAAGTGGAGGGACGGTGAGAGTCCGAGGGAACGAAACCGCACGGAGCGCGGTAGCGTCAGAATGCCAAGGGATGTTTACAGCGATATGGATCTGGCCAGGGGAGGAAAGGGACGAGTTACAAGGTGCATGGACCAATTAGGAACCAAATCAAGCAAGAGGGAAAGACGTCCTTACCAATTGTGAAGAAAGTAACTGAGAGTTAGAGGTAGAGTGTGCATCGAAAGCACTTTAAAGTTGCAAAGGACGGGATGAATCGTCACTTGGGTTATTCCGCATTCTGAAATTAAAGGAGCAGAGTAAGAGAGAGCGGGGTGGGGGCGAGGGTTTTAAACGCAGTTAACTTAAAGGGTTGCCGGTCGTGGCACTGGGAGCAAAGAGTGGCACTTACCCTAGGAGTGCGTTCAAGCAGGGATAAATCGGTCAGTTTGATAGAACCGGGATAAGTCCAGGATGAGCAAAATCACGGGACGAATGAAGCGTCTAAGGAGAGATGCACGGCAAACCAGGAAGTAATGCCGGCAGAGTCACGTGACTCGGTAAAGGTTGGTCCCACCAATGAAACGGAAAGACTAGAGCGGGGAGGAGGTGCTAGTATCCCCGGGGGAAGAGGAAATAGTGGCACAATTGGAGGAATGCCAAAAGTACCGAGATCGGAGAAGAAGGATTGGAGGTATAGGACAGTTGAGAGATATAATAACATGATATTAATAGTCATGAAACAAAACATAAACAAAGCATGAATAACATTTGAATTCAACAAAGTTTAAAATGAAATCCGTCAATCTGTGAAAGGACATAAATTAAGTAGAGGACAGAAAAAGAAGTAAAGAAAGCTTCAGCATTGCGAGACAAATCAACGGAAATGTATTGGTATTCACTAAACGGTGTGGGGTACATAGAGTTACACAGAAAGCAATTGTACCACTGAATGAACATTGCGGGTCAATACCAAAGAAAAACATAGCATGAAAAGTGTTACTAGCATTTGTCTCGCAATGCTGAAGCTTTCTTTACTTCTTTTTCTGTCCTCACCGTCCCTCCACTTCAGGTATTCTTTTACTTACCTCCTTTACTTACCTCTCTATGGATTTCAATTGTTTTCCTTGGGTCCCATAACCAACCTTCTCTTTCCTTTCCCTCTGTTCGTATAGAAGTACCTTTGAATCATCGTAACCATAGTCCTGATGATGACCTCAATGTAAAGAGGTTGAAACGTCGTCGACTCCACAACGCCAATTGCGGCTTTGAAAAGGGTCATTCATAAATTAAGTAATCATGTTTGTAATTGTAAATTCCTTTGTAAATACTTTTGTTTGATCCTCATGTTTTATCTGTCCTTCGCCGTTCCACGTTGTTGCCACTACACCCTCAGTGCACATATGGTTGTTATGGTTACTGTAAATTAGTTGTATTTTTTGTGCTTCTATCTACAAATAACAACCTTTCATCCTCCCCTTTGGTCTCCCTTGTCCCTTCTTGTGCTTTATGATTAATTCTCATATCTAGTGGTTCCTTTACTTGATTTTCCAGTTGAGACATTGTTTTTCTGTTACTATACCTACCCGGTCTCAGCTGGGTTAACGGGTTCACTCCTGTTTCTGTTTTTCTTTCGTAGATGTGGAGGGGGCAGGGGTCTGTGGGTGCCCCGGAGTGGATGGAAGGCATGATGGCTGAGAAGGTCTGGGTGGTGAGCGGAGGCCAAGTGGTAATTGTTTTGCTGATGTTCGCTCGTTGGTTGAGGTCGTTGGGGTTTGGGTTGGTCGGTTGGAGGTTAAAATTATTGTAGCTGTTGATTGATCTTGCTGTGGAAGTAGTCTGAGAGGAAGTTGAGTTCCTGGGAGAGGCAAACTGTGTTCTCTAAGGAGGTCAGGTCGGCGAATTCTTTGACTACTTTGTATAGTTTCTTAGTGTGGTTGGCCGCAGAGTCAATGCGGATGGTGGTGGCTGCTTTCTGGACTTCTTTGATGTGCCGGTGATAGCTGCTGAGGGCTGTTTTGTGAGCTGCTCTGTCAGCGGGAGTCTTGGAGGTGCACCACCGTTTTTCGAGTTGGTGGCAGTTGCGCTTGGTGGTGATGAGTTCTGGGGTGTACCAGCTGTCATGTTTGGAGGTCTTGTTGGATTCTGTAGGTTTCAGTGGGGCCACTCTGTCAATGCTGTGGGTGATCTAGGCGGTGGAGTTCTGGGTGGCCTGATCGAGGTCTGTTGAGGTGTCAGGTTGGAAGATGGTGAGGGCCTGTAACCACTGAGTTTCGGTGATCCTGCTCCAGCTGCGGTGGGAGGAAAACTGATGACTGGTGATGGTGTGCTGGGCATCTGTGGTGAAGAAGTGTAATAAGGTGTGGACTGTCCAGGTGAGTTCTGTGGTGTGGCTGAATTTGATTCCATCAAAGGAGGTGAAAATGGGAATGAGTGTATGTGGGTTTGGTGACCAGTTGGGTGAGGCAATGTTGTAGAGGTTCTCCAGGAGGGTGATGGAGTTGACATCACTTGGGGTCATTAATGTGAAAGTTAAGGTAGCCGAGTAGGTGAGAGTCGATTGCTAGGGGGGCGATAAGGTTGGGGATGGTGTTGCAGAATGTTGCTCGAGGTCCTGTGGGTCTGTTGCGAGGGTGCCTCTTATTTTGATCTTCATGTCAGTTTGTAGTAGGAAGTCGAGGTTTTCCGTGTGGGGTCGTCATTGATGATGGTGTACTTGATGGTTTCCTTGAAGATGATGGCGATCCCTCCGCCTTGTTTGCTGTTGCGGTGATAGTGTATCATTTTGTAGACTTTGAGAGTGCTGGTGGTTATGTCGGGGTTCGAGGAGGGGTTGAGCCACACTTATGATGAAGGCAACGTTTGTGTAGAGAGTGTTGCTGATGCCCCAGGTTTCCATGGCAGAGTTAACTGCCAATCAGCAAGATACAACAGAGCGGTTGCAGGGTGTTCTTGGTCTTGTGGGCAGGTGTAGTATGGGATCTTTCATAGACTGTGCCGCAGGAGAAGTGGTAGTGTCGGCAGGTGAAGGGGCATTTGGCGGATTGTGAGGAGGAAACGCAACTGCTGTTTTAGCATCAAGGGTTCTGGTCGAGTAGTTCCTTGGCGGTGTACCGTCAGGTGGCTGGAGGGCCAATGGTCCTGATGCTGGGCATTGTCCAACTGGCGGTGTGTTGGTAGCATGCTCGCTGTGCATGTCCTCTGCATGGCTGTGCTGCGGCCTCCATTTGTGGTCCTGGTAAGTGGTCATTGTGGTCCTGAGTGCCGGGCAAGGCCCTGGAACGGGAAGCATGGGTGGCACAGGGACAGGTCAGGGGGAGTGGCAGTGTAGGGACATAAGGTAGTACAAGAACAGGGACAGCAGGGAGCGCAGAGGTAGGGAAAGCAGGGAGCACAGAGGTAGGGACAGCAGGGAGCAGCAGCGCAGGACAGGGGGCAGTGCAGGGACAGAAGGCAGCACAGGGCCAGCAAGCGGCACAGGGACAGGGTCAGCAAGGGGACAAGACAGGGGAAGCAGCAGTGGCAGTGCAGGGACAGGGACAGCAGGTAGCACAGGGACAGCAGGCAGTGCAAGCACAGCAGGCAGTGCAGGGACAGCAGTCAGTACAGGGACAGCAGGCATCGCAGGGACAGCAGGCAACACAGGGTCAGAAGGCAGTGCAGGGACAGCAGGTGGCGCAGGGACAGGGGGAGCAGACACAGTACATTAAGCTGGGGTCAGGCAAAATGGGGGTGGCGCAGCCCAGCATCCTTTGGTATCTGACGGACATGGAGGGGCCCACCCTTGGCCCGGGCTTTACCTGGGCTCTGCCCATGTGCATCCCATAATGCGGGAGACACAGGGAGCCTTTAGCCAGTGCCAGAGGGCAAGAAAATGTATAACTCAGCTGGCCCCGCCTTCAGGGCTGCTAGTAAATGTGGTCTGTAAAAGATCAGTGGAGGGAAGGGATCAAAGTGCTCTTAACTGTGGTACGCACGCAGGCAGGCAGGACAGAAAAACACAAGGAGAGACACCTCCTTGAGTGAAGGAAATAGCAGTTACCCGCAATGCAGGCGCCACAAGGATGCTTTAACCAGCACCGGTAGGCAAGAAAAGGGGGTCTGTAAAAGTCCGGTGGAGAGAGGGGATCAAACTGCTGTCAAGCGAGGTAGATATATAGGCAGGCAGAACAAGAGGTAAGACACCTCTTGGAGGCAAAGGTGAAGGCGGATTTCTGCCATTAAAGTTTATGCTAATTTCATAATTGATATAAATATTGCATTTAGCTTGAATTATGGTCTTGAAATCACACTTAGATTATTTTTTGTCAATATACAGTGGTATTCTTGAGGTCAAATTGAGGTGTGTTCCTAAAATTGACCTGTATTGTGATGCTAAGGTTGGTATTTAATTGTATTCTTGAACTCAGAGTGAGTTGTGCTTTTGATATGGGTGTTGTGTCCTTGTGTTGAGTAATATCAAGATAGGCACAATAAACTGCCACCATTTAAAATATAGCTCACAAAAACTCTTCTATCAGTCTGCTTCGGTTCACCATAATAGTCAATTGGCAGCTACATCTAGAAGTTCATAGGTAAGAAAATTTGGGGTACAGACATTTTTTCCCAATCACTTCATAAAATCGAATAATTTCTCAGCACCCCAATTGCCATGACTGGAAGGTTGTGTGAATACATCTAAATCCCTTCATGAACAACACTATACTGACTAGGTAGCTATCTTTTCCACCAAAACCCCCTCCTAGTCTACCCCTTTACTTCCATCTCTTTCTTTATCTCGGGGAGCGTGCTAATAGTGTAATACCTAGGACGTGGCACGCAGACTGATCCTGAGAACATTCTTTAGGAAGGAAAGAAGGAGCAACAAGGGCCCTGCAGGTTCCCAAAGAAACCTCAAATGTTTGTGAAATCATAGACTTCACGCACATCTTGGGATTACAGTCCCTCCTCAAAAAGCAAATCGGAGTGCACCTGCAAAGACATTGACAGTGCAGCACCAGCTGTACTATTAGTGTCTCTGCAGACTCACTCTGCGTCATGACCTCTGAAGGTACACCTGCACTCTTCCTGGTGGGGCTGTATCAGGCCCCCATCAAGGGCCACAGGACCACCTGCAAAGGGACAAAGAGCAATGACTTCAACCAATGTTGGATGTTTTCCTGTTGTGCTCTCCCCAGCATGCACCAAGGGGGCACATGCAACAAAGAGGTTCTTTTGCCAATCAGGGAATGTCTGTGCTGGGTGCACTCCATCAAGATGTGCACTGCTGCAATATGGATATGTGAGTCTATTTGAGAAGAGCAGATCGTTCAAAGGGAAAATGGCAATTATATATTATATACACAATTAATTCCTAACGAATTATCCCATTTGTACAGAAATTTTCTGAAAACCCCAATATGTAGTACATACTGCTAAGATAAAACCAACTCCTAGCTCAGAATTAATAAAAAGAAATTGTCAAAGAACCTCTTTATAATGCTTTGTGCTCTTAGCAGTCACCTGGACTCCTACCCTACTAGGTTTCGCCTGCACAGCACTTGCGTTGTGCTTGTGAAATCTATTGCTAATATAAATCTTAAAAGGGGCTTACATCAAGCTGTTGCTTTTCATTAGTTCCCGTGCTTGCCACATAATTTTCTTCCATTTCTATTGGCTGTAGCATACTATTTTCCATTGTTCCTCTCTTATCAGTCTCCTGTGGCCCAAGTATAGTTTTCATCCTCTTTTAAAGCAGAACTTTTTATATCATGTTTAACCTGCGCAGCGCTTGCAAGCATAGCTGAGAGCTCTCAAAACAGCACGCCTCTCATACGGAACTGTGGTTTACATCTGCTTCAGTGTAGTGATCGCTCTCCTCTCCTTCACTGACGTTAGGCTGCACACAGACTCTTCACAATGCACTCTAGTCTTTCTTTAAAAGTCTGTATGACGTGTGTGCATTCCTACACGCCAGTTTCTTGCTGGCTTTTCTTTTCGTCGTGCTCACACTGCCTGACTTTAATATGGCCACCTCTCAGGATGTTGTCTTGCATGAAAGTATGTCAGTTGACTATTAGATCTTGCACAAATTAAGCCATTTCTTACGGAGTTCCCTGATACTGGTCAATGACCATGCACGTCGTTGTGAAGAGGCACAATTCAAACCGGAAGCGGTTCTAACAGCTGAGACTCTGCACGAATTGAACCCCGGTATTAGAACTTGCTCGTAGAAAACAAATGTAAACCCTATATAGTGTAGGTGAGCAGTTGCAGAAAGAGGAGACCCTTGTCTCTGGTTAGGCAGAGGCATGGGTTATCGTCACTTGCAGTCTATTACCAGTGCCACGTTAGGGATTTTTTAAAAACAAGAGTGACCCTCCTTTTTGTAGCGCTTACTTTAGTTGTGTCCTGGCAATTGCGAGAACACACAAATTGACAACACACGTTTCTCTCTCCGAGGAACTGCACCTTTAGAGTCTGCCAATTCCAACTATATTTGATTACAAATTTGCAAAGTTGAGATTGCCAGCCCAATTTTTGTCGCTTTTCAGGAGCAGGCAATAATTTTTTTTTCTATAGAGCAAATGGCAAGCTTACATGTAGCATTATTTAATGGACAATGAAACAAATAAGTGAACCACGTGCATCTGGCATGATGTACCTGACAAGTGAAGGTGAAATGGCTGGATTTGTACTGTGTTAGATCCCACTTTTTAGGTTTGGCCTACACAGCACTTTTGGGAAATCTCGCATTGCTCTGGCAGTAGAGCTGGGGGAAACAACTGCACCTCCACCGCTCGGCCTTTGAATTTGTCTGTCCTACCGCCCAGCATGTGAGTCCTCATCTCTAAGGGAAATCTGATTGCAGTAGTCTGTTGTCTTCCCACTACTCACCTCACTATTCAGAACAGTTGCACTCACATCTGCCATTATGAGCCTTTGACTGCATCACCATTCCAAATGGGTCTCCCAACATCTATGGCAGAACCAGACACATGCATGCAGTGCACCAAACAAAGCAATAGTTAACACTTTTTATCACATTGCTTATATTTGAATTCAACAGTTCTAAATGTAACTCGCGGCTCGCTTTATATTTATCATGGTGTTTTGTGCAGTCGGCACTGCTCTTTTCATTTTCCTGTTCATATTGCTACTAATGGGTCAGTGTGTTGTTTTAATGCCCTCGCGCACTTCTATTTTTATATTTTTATTATTATTTAATTTCAATATCTTTACTGTGGTGAGAGATTGATGATCTAGCTCTACATATATTTATTTATTTTATTTATTTACGAGTTTTCTATAGCGCTGGCCAGACCCGAAGGTATCAGAGCGCTTTCAACATTTGTCATGTAACAGTCGAACATCTGAACTTCTAATAGCATGATGCTCTTTTCATATCAACAGCTTCATACTTTTGGATTAACTCCAGTGATGACACAAGCACTTATTTGGCTCTTTTTTGTGCTAATCATTTCTAAGTGTAATGCTCTATCTGAACCAATGGCTTCACGCCTTTGGGCTTTTCTAGTGACCGCACTCAATTTGGTTGTTCACGCTGCATGACGGCATTCCTTTATTAATTATCGTTTCGGTTTCTCTTTTCATTTTTTGTTTCTGTCCAGACTGAGCTACCACTGTGAGCGCTCTTATCGCATGGGTTCACTTTGCCTTTCCATAGTTACCTATCTGTTTTTCCTATTTCTTTTTATAGATTCCCTTTGTCTTTCCTTTATATTACCTTCTATAACCAGTGTTTTTTTAATTTTAATTTTCCTTTTTTTGGTTAACACATTTATTTGTTTATGAGCTTTTTTTGTGACACCACCTTAAATCTTGGTTTATTATTTTACAATGAATTCTTAATTAACATACAACTTACAGGCTTGATTTACTTTGTGTGTAATTTTATCATATATTGTGTTCAGAAAGTTCATTCACTATGTAAGTATTGTGATTATTTGTTGCTGGGATCCTTGATGTAAATAACAATACTTGCCTTCTTGGGATTTTTTAAAATAACAAATTCAGTATTTTTATGTTCATGTTGTGTTCACAGATGTCATATAGGACCAATAAGAATATTTTATGATTATTCTTTTGTAAAATAAGAACAGTCATTTTCAGTGCATACTGCCATTATTGCATCGGTATGAGAAATGTTCTTTGTTTTCGTATATCACACATCTTTCCACACTAGTTAGTCTTATCTTTTTTGGATCTTTGCACCATTGCATGTTAGGTCATAACTGCTTTTTAGGTTTTGCCTGCACAGCGCTTGCGCTGTGCTTGTGAAATCTATTGTATTTAATATAAATCTTAAAAGGGGCTTACATTCTGCCCTTGCTTTTCATTGGTTTGTGTGCTTGGATCATAAAAAATATATATATATTAATCTTATAGGCAAAATCTATTACCATTTGCCAATGCTTTTTTAAAATAGTAAGAGTTTTACCTCCTATAGATATCTGCTACCAAAAAAGATCTATTACACTTGGTTCTGGATATTTGGTATATCCGCTAAAAGTCAACTCATTCCTAATATATACATGGCACCGGGGTAGGTCACCTGAAAATTAAAGCATTGTTAGTGTAGCCACTCTTATAGAAGCCGCACACAAGAAACAAGCCCAATTTACCAAACCAGGCCAAATTACCAGAAAGCCCTGGGAGTGGAATTGAATCAGTTCCTGTTAATGTATTAAACGACTTATTAATGATGAATAGCTTAGGCCTCTAAGCCCTAATCCTATTACACCTATTTTTCATGACCTGAATGAATCTTTGGAGAAGTTTGAAAAACAAGCTCAAAGGTACTTAAGTTTGGTTCTGGAAAGTTTGGTGTTGATCACAAGTCTGGCGGAAATGGTGGGAGGTAAAATAGCATCCAGTATTTCTGACCCCTGCACCACCTTTCCGATTCCCCTCAGAATTATGATTTTATTTTGTGTGTTTTCGGTCTCAGAAACCTCAAACATCATGCCAGGGACCTTCTTTCCAAGCAGAAAGGTGACACCATTACAACTGGTGATGGAGTTGCACCACAGTTAAGAATGCCCCCCCCCCCACCTCTTCGGATGAGTAGATTCACACTGTAATGAATCTCAGCAGCACTGAGGGAGTAGAAGTGGAGCTGGAGGTGATGTGGTTCCAGATGAGCTCCTAAAATACCTTTAATTTACATATACTTGCAGTCATTTAACACGATGTAGTGCTTTGTAAAGAAACAAGCACGACAAATAAGGCAGCCAGGACCCTGGGATGGAAATCAAATTACATTTTGGCCTTTGTATCACAAGGCAATAGCAGATGAAATATTGTAGGACAAGACCCTATTGTCAATCTCCTGTTACGCCATCATTTCACAGTTCTATGGGGCCGATTAGGATGGTGGAAGGACCACCACCGACAGGACGACGGTGGTGGTCCTTCCGCATCACACAGCGATATTCCCACTGCCGAATTAGGATGGCGGTTGGAATCCCAATCTGTCCGCGGCGGACGGAAAGTCCACCAGAAACAATCAGTCTGATTGCTTGGCAGACAGACAAGGGGGCATGAAATGGCAGCAGTGCCTAGCAGGCACCGCCCGCCAGATTACAATGCTGGTGTCAGCCAGCCTTTCCATGGCGGTGGAACCGCCATGGAAAGGCTCGCAGAGGCTGGATTTGGGGGCCCGTTCTGGGCCCCCTCTGTGTTGGGGGGAGTGCACTGGGGGGTACCATCACCCATGGTACCCCCCTGCATTTCCATGCACTAAGTGGCAGGCACCGCGTGGTGCCTGCCACATAGTGAAGGGAAATGCGGTGCATGCCATATTAACATTGCGTACGGTGCTGCAGCCAGCAGCACTGTCGGCAATGTTAAATGCCCTGGATGCGCCCGCCAGTATGGCGGGCACATCCTAATTGCAGTAGTGGGACCGCCACATGTCTGATGGGCGGTCCCAAACACCGCAACAATGGCGGGCGGACTCAGGTCTGCCCGCCATCGTAATGAGCCCCTTAGTCTCTTATTACTAGTACCATGTACATTTAACATTTTACAGCTACGGAACTTGCAGGTGATACAGCACAGTAGGACAGAGACTTGCTCCCAATAAGCCTTTCACCGCTACTACCACCCAACCAATAGTAGGACTTCCCTCCTACTAATCACCACCACCAGATCTTCAGTCATCACAATGGTCATTGGCAGCACAACTACAACTGTGCCCAGAGATGCTTCAATCAGCACACCACTTGCCACACCGGCAACAACCACACAAACAACACCCAACCTGCCAGCCACTGTGCCTGGGACCACTACAATATCAGTGACCAGCTCCAGGTAAAGAAACTCATTGCCCTGATTCTTACCACATGTTCTGTTTCTTAATCTGCATCTTTTGCTACTGGAGCCCGGACATCCCTCACTGCGACTGTCACAGCACCTTTTGTGGTCACTCCTATTCAAGATGCTTTGGCAAACATCATCATGGTGGAGGAGTCTGGGAACAGAAGAAGGTGGAAGAGAAGGAGGAAGAAGAGGATGCCAATGTCAGATAAAAGTGCAGACATAAGACCTGGGACACATGGATGACCAAACATAGGCATGCTACCATTGTGATGCTGAAGGAAGCTGCAGTCGCACCCTGGAACAGACCCTGAACCTGATGTCACTTAGGATTGCTGCGCTAGAGTCAGGTCATGAAGCATTTCTAAGACGCTCTGTGGAATCCATAGGGGGCACTTGTTCTGGTTGCAAATTGTCTGGGGTCAATGTCCAGGGACATTGTTCGGCAACATAGGTTCCAGAAATGGGAGTCCAGGGCTGTGGTATCCTTTTGGATCCGGATACAGCATGATAGAAGATCCGTCCAAAGGAAACGCCTGGTGGACTTGACAGAGCTAAGAGCAAAAAGGAGCTTGCCTTATGAACCATGCTGTCCAGGAATTCACTAGTAGTTTGCAGTTGGACATATGGCCATGTGAGGAGCACTGATGGCACCTATCTAGGCCCTACAAAAGAAAAGCTGTAGCAATTGCAGATGGCTGCATTTGCCAGCAGTGGCAGCAGCCATCTTCCCCACCTAATCAGCATCTCACTCTTCACGAAAGATCTCCCCCATTAGGTCTCAGGGGAGATCGTCATACTGTCCAGTTCCCTGCACCAATCAAAACCCCAGGAAATAAAGTGCTCCATAGGCCTTCTGTTAATAGCCGTAGATACTTCTGGTTTGGGTGGTGAGCATTGCATGCAGAGTTACTAGTGGGTGGGATGTAGGTAAAGGTTAGGGGTTAATTGGGAAGTGGTTGAAGGCACGATGTGTCTGCCAGGAATTAGGGAGTAGTGGAGTGGATGGGCAGTAGAATGGGGGGGGGGGGCGGGGTTAGATAGTTTCATTAGTGACTGTTGTAGGTGGGAGTTAGCTGTGGAGCTGTGGCTGGGTTTGAACACTGATATGTATGTGAATCTATATTAATATGTACACTGTTGCTGCATTATGTTCTTTTGGTAGGTCCTCAAACCAAGTGCCTCAGCACACCGAAGTGCCTCACGGCCATTGCACATTGGCCCCATAACAAACAAGCCTCAAGGGATGCAGAAGGTGCTGACTAACTATATATCACAGGCCATATTGCACATCTGATTATCGGCACTGGTACGTAGGTGTTTCAAAAGAAGGGGTTAAAGGAATTTACGGAAATCGACATTACCATGACCATGGTCCTTTATGTGATCTCTGTGATGTGGACTTGTGGTGCTGTTCTATATGATCTTTTATGATCTGCCATCAGATCAGCAGGTTCAAGATTGTAATCAGTTGTGAAGGGTGTTGCTTGTTGGTTGAAGCCAATATTTCCACTACCACCAATTTAAGCAAGAGTATACCCCTCACTCACAGATGTGTCCATACCAGGTGTCCTTGGCATGCTTCGGATCTGCAGTGGCATCCAAGATCTCGTTATTTCAGTGGGCACCTTCCATGACTGAATAACAGCAGTACTTATTGTGGGTGTTCATAATTATACCATGAATCCTGTGTTGTTCTGTAACGGTAGTTGTGGTGTTGCAATTTTTTGTATGTTTGTGGTGTTGGCTAGCATTAAAACTATGTGCATTGTTGTTAAACTGACATATATTGTGGGTTTTTGTGTTTTGTTGGTTATCATGTTTGTGGTTTAGTTCCTTCTTTCCCACCTTCTCTCGATGGGGGTGGGCATTTAGGGGTCATACCTCATGTAATTCTCATTTCCCTGTATCTTATAATAGGAGGGAATTAGTTTTACTGCATGCGATTATACCACATGTGGTATATCACTTGGAATTAGTGCACAGTAATTTCTCGCTCGGAAAGACCGGGTAAAACACCATGGGGCATATTCTCAAGGATCTATCGCCGAGTTACCGGCACTTTATCGCAGCCAAAGTGGCGATAAATGTATCGCCCCATTCAGAAGCTGGCGAAAGCAGCCGCAAAAAACATCGGCACAGATGACCCCAGCAACTAACGCTAATGAGAAGCAGAGTAGGCATTCCTGAGCAAAAAGCCGTGACAACACCACACCACACCATTCCCAACAACCAGCCCGATCAGCGATAAGACCACAAAACAGGCGATACGGCATGTTAGCAGTAGGAAATTAACACCTGCTCTGACCTGGTGCAAATTCGGACGACAACCTGCACCAGAAAAGGGAGCCCAGCCCACAGTCACACCGGAAAAACAACAGATGCCATGGAGCTACTCATCATGCAGCTCCGAGCCCCAACAGGAACACAACACCCACCACCACCCCCAGGACCGCCACTCCCCCGGATCCCCCACACCCACCCCCCACCAGACCACCACAGAGGCAGCGCAGACAAAGACAGCGGACCTTCAGGAAATGCACCAGCCTCACAGACTTAATACCAGAGAATGTATTTGCCCACTACAGACTCAAAAGGACAACCATCCACCGCATCCTGAACATAATTGCCCACAGGCTGATGGTACAAACACAGCGGACAACCAACATCCCTCCGCAGACAAAGCTGCTGGCTGTGCTGCACCTGTTGGCCTCTGGGACATTCCAACCAACAACCGCCAGAGTCGGAGGAGTCTCACAGCCAGCCCTATCCAAGTTCCTCAAACCTATCCTGGATGCCATCATCAGCTTGGAACCCCAGTACCTATACTTCCCCCATACTGCGCAGGAACAGCTGGAGACCAAGCAAGGCTTCTACGCCATAGCTGGATTCCTGCACGTGTTGGGGCAATGCACACATGTCCTACTTTTGCCCCCTGCTGACACTGCACACAATTACCGCAACAGAAAGCACACGCATTCCATCAATGTGCAGGCAATAGTGGACCACCGGGGACCCTTCACCAATGTTGTCGCCCACTACACAGGCATGATTCCTACATCTTCCGACAGTCCATCATCAACCAGCGCTTCAAGGATGGCACCTATGGAAATGCACTGCTCATTGGTAAGTACTAAATGAACTCACCACACACCTCCAATCCACAATCATGCAACTCACAACTCTGGCAATGCACATGTTACAAAATCACATACAACATGCCAAACAACATGCCCACCCACCAGACACGACAGCACAATTTACTGTGGCAACCTGGGCTAGCCATGTACCTGAGATATCAACGTCATGGTACCTCAGCCACACAATAGCGGAATGTGGGGAGAGGTGGGAACCAGGCATGTGCGAAGGAGACAAGTGACCCATGAATGAGAATGCACACAATGCCAAGTGTGGCGTGGATGTGCTGGACAGACTGCAGTATGCAGACCACAGACACATCCATGTCGACATATACTGCTGGTGTTGGTAGTGTTGTGGACAGTAGACGCAACCATGTCCCCCCAGCCAGTGGGGAAGATCTCGGAAATGTAGCTTGTTACGTCCCCCCTGTAAGCGTGTGCAGAGATGCTTGCCTGGCGTACGCCAGGCTAGCGTAGGGGTGTGAATAAAAAGCACGTAGCCCTGGGCGTGGTTCTCTTTCGGAATGGCCAACGTGTCTGCCAGGGCGGCACCTCTCACCCCGCCACGAGGCCGACATCATGTGTGCGGTGCCTGCGATCCTGTGCTCCTGCCGCAGCTCGGGCCGCTGGTCCCCGAACCAGTCTTGCCCACCCCTGCGTAGCCAGGCCTCACTGCTCACCGGCAGACACCGGTGTGTCTCCAAGAGGGCCCACCACGTGCCGGTGCAAGCTCCAAGCCCGAGGCCCGCAATCTTGCCAGACTCCTAAGAACATCATGGCCTC
The DNA here is from genome assembly GCF_964204655.1 of Triturus cristatus. Classification (NCBI taxonomy): domain Eukaryota; kingdom Metazoa; phylum Chordata; class Amphibia; order Caudata; family Salamandridae; genus Triturus; species Triturus cristatus. The sequence continues at coordinate 851,415,322 of NC_140590.1, forward strand.
CGCGAGCAAGGCCCGCAGTACTCCTTTCTCGTTGACGTACTCCACCGGCACACAGCGGACAAGTAGGTCACACATTTGGAACTGAGTCTTGATTACACAATGGCAGAGTACATATTTTATGGCTGAGTTTATGTCACTATACTCCCTTCAATGTGGTGCCACCAACTCTGTGCATTGCTTTCCGATCACACGTGTCTGTGGGCCCTTGATGACTTCTACCGTCAGCATACACTGCGTTCCAGCAGGCCTCACACGAATCCAATACTGTCCGTACCAGGCAGGACACGGTATCATCGCAGGCTGCACACCCACTCAGCTCTGGTACCCCTCCTCCGTCAACCAGAAATCTTCTCCACATGCCATTTCAATGCCGTGTGTTAGAGATCCAGGAGGACCTGGCTGCACAGCGGGTGACCCGCGCTGAACGCTGCCTCCGGCATACACTGCGGTCAAGTTGGTAATACACTCGGAATTGTTTTCGTTATGGCAGAGTTCATATCACAGTGTGCAAGGAGAGGAGTAAGAGGAAGAAGCAGTTCAGTCCGGAGGACAAAAGGATCTCCGTTACGGAGGTGATCGAACGCTACCTACAACTGGACTGGTGCCACTTACTCTGTGCATCGCAAGCCGATGACACGTGGCTGTGGGCCCCTGCTGACCACTGCCTTCAGCACACACTGCGGTCGAATAGGATATACAATTGGAACTGAGTCTTGATTTCTTCATGGCAGAGTTCATATCATTGTACAGGCCTCATCGCAGACTGCATCCCCTTTGGTGCCACTGACTCTGTGCCACGGGAGTCATGGACACTCTCCCGTTGTACTTAGTGGAAGAGGTGTGGTGCAGTGGCCATGGCAACTGACGCCGGACCCCGGGGGCTCACAGTTCAATCCCCGGTGCCAGCGGCAGATCAGCCCAGCACCATGTGACTCTGGGCAATAGCTTGCTTAATCTTCCCGAGGACCCCCAGCGCCTTGACACCTTCGGGTAATTGTTCGCGCTTTACAAATACTGGACATTTACATTTACATTTTGACGTCTGAGTCTATGGCCTGTGGGTTGTCTTCATCATCATGTAGCTGATACTGACATGGTGGGAAAAAGGAGACTGTAGCATTCAACTCCTCCATAATGCCTGTTTCTGCTTGCTTCTGCCCTCTGCATCATGCCCTGGATGGACAACTTCCACTGTCCCCCATAACACTCTGTGACATTCCCCTTGGACATCAAAGGGGACCCGCTCAGCTCTCGTGGCCCTATCTCAGTGCATCGCAAGTCACCGTCCCTTGCGGGTGTGCTGTGCCGGCCGCAGTGCATCCGGGGCCACTAACTCTGTGCAGCTCAAGTCATGGACCCTTGCAGTTTGTACTTTGAAATTCTGATTGTCTGATCACTGTTGTAGTTGTTGCCAACACCAACTAACCCCTGAGGGGTGGCTTACACTACCCAACACCCATCCAGCACAGGCGTCACTGGACGTGTGACCCTGGTAATAAAAGGTGCGGGCGCACGTGCCCGCAGCCAGTTCCACAAATTATCTCAGTGTGTCCGTGTGGTCATTATGTATGCATGTGGGCCCCGAGCCATACCACATTACATTGTGCTGTGTACAGCGGGCGCAACCTTCTCACCTCAGGCAGTGGGGTAGACCTGGGACATGTGGCTGTGTCGCACCCCCCTGTGAGCATAAGGGAGTGGACCGGCGAACGGCAGTACGGCGTATGGGTGTGGTCATTCAACACGTGGCTCTGGGCGTGGTTGAGTTTAGGCCTTGCCAAGGAAGTAACTAATGCGTGTGTCTCTGGTGTAGTGTCTGCGCCACCCGTCACGCAATGTACAATGTTGCTATGTAGCATACCCATTGAGTGCGTTTCATCTTAGGCCCAGGCAAAAGAGAGAAAGATAAAGAAGGGAAAAAAAGAAGACAAGAATAGGAAAACAGTGACAAATGAAGAAAGGATGGATGAAAAAACGACATGCAAAAGGGAAGCAAAGAAACCTGGGCCCAGATTACACCAAATGCTCTGAGGCACAAAGGGTGTGTGCACCCACTTTTTGTGTCGCTGGGTCACTGCTGTATTGCAGCAGTGTGCAGATGCACCAATGCGGCCCCTTCTATAATACAGAGAGTGACAATACCCTTGTAGTGCTGGGGCTATCCTAAGAGTACATTCCTTCATTTAGCCCCATGCAAATGAGGCAAAGATTGTACCTCTGCACCAACGTTGTGTTATGGACATGGTGCAGAGGCAACAGGCCCTCAAGATGCACACTTAGGCCCGGATTCTCAAAGGTTTAGTGCCAGGCTAGCATTACCTTTGAAATGCTAGACTGACGCTAAACCTTTTTTGGGAATCACAAACCAACACAAATTGGTATTTGCGTTGGTTTCTATGGAATAAAAGGCAAAGGGGCGTGAAATGATGCTTTGCATTATTTTGCTTCAAGGGGGGGTTACATGGGTGGTACATGGGCATACCCGTGTTATCTCCCATGCTTTTTGACACTAACCCCAATTCTCAAACATAAGTAGAAAAGGTTTAGCGTCAAAAATTAATGCCGCTGAAAAGCAGTAGTTAAACAGAGAAATGTTTTCATTTCTCTGTGCTTTTCCAACTTTGAATGCGAACTGCACTGTACAGTACACAAACAAAGTAGAAAAAGTTTTTACACTTGTCTAGGCACAGTATTTTGCATAGGAAGGATACCCTTCCCGCACATACCCTATGCTAGACTGACACAATCACACCTAGGACTATGGCACGAAGGCATGTGTGTGTGTCGCTCAGCAGCTGCAATCAGCTCTCCTGCTCCCTCCCTGTCACGCAGTGCAGCATTTTCTGGTGCTGCACTGCATTACCTGACACCTACGAGAATCTAGGCCTTACTGCGCTACAAGGAGGTGGCACACAGTCAGGGTGCCCCCAGACAGCAGCCCTTTTGAGGGAGAAAAGTGGCCCTGTGGACTCCCCCCAGGCATCCCCCTGTAGACGGAGGCTGTCACTCATTACACCCACCTGGAGGGGGCTCTCTGCCCCCCTTCCAAGTGCAGACACAGTGAGAGATGGAGAGGCTGCTTCAATCATCCACCCCACCCTTCCTTGATGCACTGCATGCAGGGCAGGCACAAGCTTGCAGCTGCCCTGGATCAGGCTATTGATGGTAATAGGGTGCACTGCCTCGGTCTGCGCCGCTGCACACATTTTTCTGGGTGCGCTGTGGCACAGACGTTTGCAGCCATACTATAATACGGGCTCAAAGGTGCAGGATGATGGAAGAAAGAGGCATGAGGTGGAATAGAAACAAAGCAGCCTTGGAAACTGGGAAACCTGGCAATCAGCAGCACTAGCAATGGGCTATAAACAAAAGCATTGCCCCCATCACTTACTTTTTCTGGAAATTAAGCACTGGCTATCACTCTGTGTAGGGTGAACAGAGCATGACAATCAGTCTTGTACTATGCATGACTTTTTTAACCCATTGTTATTGAGTTTTCACAATTTGCATTTCAAACAGTATCGGGGACAGTTTCGACATTACTAATAATCACATACATATTGTCAAGTTTGGGCGCTGTAAATCGCAGTCAAGGCGCTTGACAGTATGGCATCAAATAATGAACACAACATTCAACCAAACATGAGTCCTAGCAACCTGCAAGCACTCGGAATGGAGTTTAAGTGGCACAGTCCGAGTCAAATCAGACCCATAATAGGTAGGGGTGCAGAGGGTGGGGGGAATGGATGAGGGGACACATCAGGTGGGTGGGATTGGGAGGTGCACCACCGCAAACACACACTTGATCACCAGTCACACTCTGCAACTAATCCTGCCGACCCTTCATCAGCATCAAGGGGAGCCTAAAGGGCAGCAAGCCATACTTCCCACCCCGCTGCTATGGGATGCCTAAGTGGCCCCCTTGTTTCTTGCTGGCACATCACAGATGCCTCTGCTAAGCCCCACTGTATTGTCGCACTTCACCCATATGCCACCCCCTGCAACACCAAGGCCTTCCAATGCACTGCGAACGCCCATTTCACAAGAAGCAAGGCCCAGTCTATGAAGCAGTTTGTGGCACCACCTGGTCTGAGGTGCCTCCAATGGCCCAGTAGGCAGATCAGTGTGCACTCCAAATCCCCCCGGCCTGTAACCTCAGACAGTATGGCGCAAACCTCTGTCCACAATGCTCTTACCGATGGACAGCCCCAAAACATATGCATCATGTATGCCGTAGGAGCTCGGCACTGAGGACATCCCAGAGAGGCAGTAGGTAACATCTTATGTATCGTACCTGGAGTTAAGTAGGTCCTGTGTAATATAGTAAACTGTATATATTGGAATCGAGCATTATGTGAGACCTTCCTGGGGTATAACAAGACAGGATCCCGCTCCTTTTGGGTCAGCACCGATTTGTCGGAATGTATTCAATGGGTTCCGAGCGGTGTAAGGGATCGCCCTATGTAACCATATAAGCAACTTCTTCCTTTTTCCTACTGCTTAGAGGACCTGTGTTAGGGGGGGCATGTCAGGCCCCGATTTGAGAATACCCCACATACCTGCCCGCGTTCTCTTGAGGCGCATGTGCGCCAAAAACAGCCCCACCAGAAGACTGGTCCCCTGCGCCAGGAGGTGAACTGGGATCAAGGCGCTATCTTGTAAGAAATCCTTCAGTGTACTCCCCCCGTAGGTTTCCCAAAGTAGCACGTCTGTTCAGAATGATAGGATGACGCTTAAAACGATATCAGGGGCATCCAAAGGCAGGCCTGGCGCAATCTTGAGTGCACTACGATGGCATGCCAATGCCACACGAAGAAGGGCATTAGACGACCCAGGCAGCTCCGAGACTGACATAAAATAGTTCCAGCACCAGCTGTAATGCCCCCCTCCCCCACACCCCGCTCCAATGCCAGGCACACCTCCAACGGGTGATGCTGAGCCAGCCAGCAGGTCGGCCACTGGAGCTGCGCTGCCATGTGGCAATGCTCAAACACAGGAGCTCCCAGCCCAACCCGCTCTGTGGACAGTTGCAATGTGGCCAGAGCCACTCTGCACCTCCCGTTATTCCGCACAAGGCTACCCAGCATGAGGATCAATGTCTGCAAGAGATGAGGATCTGTGAGTTGGTGAAATAATACAGGAGCCTCAGAAGCATAACCACTTCCGAGAGCGGTCCGGCCCTGCACTGTCGAGGGGAGAGATTACCAGAGAGCGATCTGGTGTCGCAAGGAGGCTATTGCTCTCATGAGATTGCCATCCAGGATATCCTGAGTCAGGTGGTATATGTTTATGCTCAAGTACCTAAAGGTATGTGAATCCCGGTGAACCATTCGGTCATAAAAAGCAATGGAGTGTGGAGGGCAATCTTGTCGGAGCGGGAAGAGGCGGGTCTTACGCCAAATCACTCCTAGTCCTGATTCATTCTTATTTTTTATAACCACATATTATTAGTTTTAAACAATGAGAGCACCATCCACCAACAGTCAGCAGCACCACAGTGTGCATCAGAGACTGAAACATAACACAGGTATGAACTCACCCTTTTCTTGTTCTTCCAGATAGAGTTCGACGTGGATCCCTTTTTTTAGGTCCCCCCTTCACAGCATCATCTTCACCCCGAGGATTAAAACCCTGTTTGCAGCAAGTCTTTTTTGTACCATACACCCATTCCCTGGACTGCCCTCATATGGGCCTGGCAACGGGTAGGTGGTATTTTTCCACATGTAACATGCATATGTGTGCATTCTACACATATGCAGTCGAAATATGCACACAGGCATTAATACATGTGAAAAAATAATCCCCACTGCAGCAAAATCTCCACAACCACACCTCGGCCACTGCGGTAAACTCGTAATATGGCGATCTATAGACTACTGGTGCTGCGGTCTCCCGGCGGCCACGGTGTTTGGGCGGTCGGACTGCCTAACTCGTAATAAAGCCCTAGGTATCTTATAATCGCTACCCATCAGGGATAACGGTCTGTAAAAGGATACCTTAAAGGAGTCCTGACCCGGCTTCAGGAGGGATACCAGATGCGCCTCCAGAATTGTTGGGGCAGACATCCCATTTCAAGGGCCTCAGCATAGACCTCAAGAAGTTTGGGGGCCAACAGAGCCTAATACCTTTTATAGAACTCAATCAGCAGTCCATCGAGGCCTGGATTTTACAGTTGGGCGAGTCCCGAATTGCACTTCAAATCTCTTTCTCTGTGAGCAAGCTGTTCAATGCCAGTCTCCCCACTGGGGGATTACTGACAATGTGATGGCTGCTAGGAAATCTTGAACACTAGTTTGACGCTGTTCTGGCACCCTTAATAATGAGCACAGAAGGCAAGGTGGAGAGCCCTCTACGTGTTGGTGACCAATACTGGGGAAAGTCGAATAGCAAGGATTGGCCCTACATCCAGAGCACACAGCAAAAGGCATGCCAACAGGTGACCAGACTAGTCTCGATCCTCCTGTCATCTCACTTGATATGCCCTATAGCCTATGCATTGTAAGAATTCGAGTAAAGGGTCATGGCAGTTTCTTACTTCAATCAGTTGATCTTGAGTAAGGCCCTCCACCAATGCAGCCCTCTCAAGGCCTCCTAAGGAGGATCCTACCTGGGTGTAGTCTCAGCTAATCTTGCCCCGTGCCCCAATGACTGTGTGTATGTGTTGGCCCCTGACTGCAGTCTTGACAGCCTCCCACTCCATTAGATGTCTGGTTGTCATCCCACTATTTTTGGCTATGAGGGTGTCGCGAGTCAGAAGGCTCGGTCCTCCAGGGCCGCAGGTTGTAGGTGCCAGGTGGGTACCAGAGGCGCAGGCTCCCCCCAATCCATGTGTAACAATAGCGGTCAGAGATCAGACAGAGTATTCCCCAATTACTCTGACCCACAACCCTGAGTTGGAGAGTGGCATGATGTAGGAAATGATCAAGTCAGACATGTATGACATGGGTGGGTAGTAAAATGACTATTCCTTGGCATCAGGGTACAACACCCTCCAGGTTTCAAGCTGAGACCAATGCGTAAACCATTGCAACAGGTAGAAGGCCACACACATGGTGACAGAGTGAGGGAGTGGTAGATGAGACCTATCCAATGCAGGGTTCATTACACAATTGAAGCCCCTCCCGTTTCTAGAGTAGATGTTCCCACCTGGTCAAAACGAATGACACCTTGGTCAAGAAGGGTGCCTGCGCAGTATTCGTCAAGTACACACACCCTAGCAGGACCGCTGTGCTCCTCAACTGGCCCTCCACAAAGACATAATGACTCTCCAAATGAACTTTAACCACTATGCCCCAAAAAGGGACTGACAGTCGCACCCATATCAGTGCCCCCCTCGCATAGCCCAAATAAACAGTGCTGTAGCAGCATCGCCTCCAGAGTCTCTGGAGATTAATCTCCTCCCCTCTGCCATATTTGTTTCTTGTATGAAAGCAATGTGAGCCCCCCTCCTCTTGATGTACTGATGGATGTAATGGAGCTTCTTGGCGCAGCCAATATCCTGGACATTCCAGGTTAAGAATGACAGTCGAGACATTCTGTAATTACTGCAAGCACGTGCGCTACGCGGTGGCTGTACTGCACGAGGGGCCCCCCACTCCAGACACGTCTGGGTAAGAGACAGTGCTTCCCCAGACGGCATAGTACACATTCTGTAAGGCTCAAGAACAACAATAAAACAGCAAAACCAACTCCTGTCCCCAGGGCGGCAGAGTAACATCTAGTTGCCCAAACCGTGAACTGTAATCTCGTCCATCGTCGGTCTCCTGGGCACCGCAGAAGTGTGCCTGTTCACCTCACGTAGAGAGCAACATGGGAGGTCGCGGTCAGGAGTCCAACTGTTCAGCAAATACCACCCACCATGGCCACCAGGGTAGAGACCCAGTAGTCAGTAGTCAGCACAGAGAATTGTAATATCCAGGCAGGCACAAGGCGCCCCCGCCAAGGGCCACACCAGCTCAGTTCAGAACACAGGCACATGGGTGTGTCAGTGGCTGTACAGGGACAGTCAGGGCCCCAAGGACCACCAACGGGGAGGGGAGGAAAATTAAATCGCATCTCTCTGATGGCATCAGGCAATGTCATCAGCAGCTTGTGGCGTGACAGCGTGAGAAGTTTGCCTGAGGCAGCCCTAGACTGTGATAAATCCGATTCATGTCTAGACAGGACTTCTCTCTCGAGGCAACCGTGACAGGAGATCCATCCTGGGCACAAACCCCTGCCACCATCTCCAGAGCTTGCATTCGGTCCCTGTGTGCCTGCATCAGGGTTGGGCACCAATAGTCAGCGTTGACCACCTCAGAAGTCTAGGCCTCCTGCGTTTGACCCGGATGACAGTGGGGGTCGATCCCCAGCATCAGTGGGTTCTTACCACAATAGCACATATCTCTTCTGATCCACCCAGTGCCAAGCGTACACCAGCTCTGTGAAAAAGTTGCATATGCAGGGACTAGCAATGACTAGGAGAGTCCCACCTCATGTAGTTGCACTTCATCTTCAAAAAGCAGGCCCACTGTCTCTGTACAAACAGCATATAGTCTGAGAATAAGAGTATTCTCACATCTTTGTAGGCAAGCTGGAAGGATTGTCTAGCGGCTAGAAGTATTGTATCTCTAAAATTCAGGAGTCACGCCACCACCGGCCGCGGAGTGGCCCCTGGTAGCGGGTGTAATGCCGGTACTCGATGGGACAGCTCTACCGCAAAAGAGTGGGATAACTCTACAGGGGCCACAGAAGTGGAAAGCTATTTCCCGAAGAAAGCAGTGGGTTCTGTCCCCTCCGCCTCTTCTGGGAAGCCAACTATTCAGAAATTGTTGTGCCTCGAGCTCCCCTCTGTTTCCTTTCCAGTAATTTTCTCTGTAGCCAGATGGTGGGTCTGGGAGACTCTGTCCGACAGCTTACATTGGTCCTCTTTCAAGAGGACTAGCGCCACAGTCACTGCATCTCCTCTTCAACACAGTTCATTCCTGGTGGCGGAAATAGCATTAAAGGATCTTGTCCAGTTTCGTTTCCATCTGGTCATGAGTCGCATGCATTGATAGATCGACTCACATCAGTGCAGGTGAGGACTCATGGGTCAGAAAGCAAGAATCCCCTAGACGCGCCGCAAGTGAGGTGGCTCCACTTGTCCCATGGAGCCCCATTTGGTACGCAGAGTGTCACCACGTGTCACTTAGCAAGCCAGGAGGCTAAAGACAGCAGTTGAAGTCAGGACCCGCCGTTCCCACCAGTCAGCATGCCAGGGAGGCACGTGCAGTCCGAACAATGCCTCAGTCTCTCCGCAGCAATAATGAGGGCCTCTCTGGAACCGCTCTGAAACAACACTTAGTGGGACAGAGGGGAGGGGACAATAGATCTCAGTGCATGGTCCCCTCAAGTCCATTATTCCAGCCAAGTCATATAGCACCGTCAAAGGTGGAGGGTGAAGAAAGACTCCCCCAGCCAGTCAGGATCCTAAAAACCGAGAAGAGCAAGAGAGGTAAGACAAAGTGTTGGACAGAGAGCCACCAAGTGATAGGCCACAATCCTGGGGAGGCACATGCTGCTTCACAGTTCAAGTGAACAGCAGGTACACGCACCTCTAATCTTCTGACGATTGCAGGCAGCCCCTGTCTAGGCCATCAAGCTCTGGGCCTGCACTACAGTCCCTGGCAGCAGCTCCTCAGGAGAGACTTCTCTGTGTCGGCAGCCACACACTCCACTCCAGTGTCACCACCATGCATCGCACAGGGGCAGTCAGGCCACAGTGCTATGGCCACTCTTGTGGAAATTTAGCTTGCAAACTGAACATTATCTGCGCCATCTTGCCTCTCCCCAGCGCCACGCATAGCAAATGCACGGCCGCCATTTTAGGCACCCCACTCTCTCTCCCCGCTCACTCTCGATCGCCAGCGCTTTCCCCCGGCACTGCGAGCATCCCCCGCGCGCCGGCCACCCCCGCTCTCTCATACAGGCCATAAACCCTCTCCTTCTGCGCGACCCTGCTACGGAACCACATCCGACCGACATCCCATACATGGTCATGCCTCTCCTTTGATAACCCCCTTCCTCTGCGCCCCATTGTCCGAACTGGTCCCAGGCCATCACCTAGCCCTGCGGATGCAGTTTATTGCCCCTACTGTAAGGGAAACACCCCGCATCAAAGGGATTACAGTAGATCAAAGCCCCTACCCCCTGAGACCCGGCCGGTTGCACACACCCCCGGGAATTAGCGGAATACCCTGCTGCGCGATAGCCATCTCCCACTGCGGGTAGGGTGGGAACCTCTACTGTAACTATGTGTGGGATCGGATCTGAGCCGGGGCTTCAGGGGATGTTCTTTCAGGCATCAAGAGAATCTCAAGAATGTACTATATGTAATAAAGCAATAAACCGGTGTATAAGAGACCAGGTCTCAGAGATGCGGTTAGAGCACCTCGTGACGATACCTTGCTGTCTGATCTGATGTGTTCTGCTCCGACGGAATAAAACTTTGTTTCCTGCCTTCCAGTCTCCGGCGCCTGCCTCTTTCATTGGTAAATTATCGAGTGGTATAAGAGGCGATTACCGCCGGGCAAATACTTGAAAGGTTATCGACTGAAACTGCCGCTACCATTTAACAATTGGCGTCCCAAACGTGGGGCCCATCAGCGACACGTGGATCCAGTGGGAGAGGTCCCGACGACAGAGTGAACGACTGCAACGATCGGGAGAGCTCCTGCCCAATAGACCCTCGTCTGGCAGCCGATCATCCGAACTTCACTGGTTCCGAGCAGACCTCTTTCGAGTGATCTACGGTCCTGACTGGGAACCATCAGGAGTGCCGCGGCAAATACGGAGAGTAGAGGACGATCGTGCGCTGGAGGCGGAAGACGAGAAACTATCCACGCGGTCCGGGTAAGGTCATGATACACGACAAAATGCGAAATAATTGATTGATTGTTTAAAGCTTTGGAAATACTAGTATTGCTCATTGATTGTGCTCATTGATTGTTCTCTTTGAGATATTCGCTGTCTACAAACGGGGAGGAGTAGAAATACTCTCTCTCTCTCCCTTTGCAGATAGTGAAGGGTAGGTAACGCAGACTTTTGTCCCCGTTGAAACCCGTCGTGCCTATCTTTATCTCCCCATTGATTGATTGTCCGAACATTGATTGTTTTGAAGAATAGTGCTTTTTGAGATATTCTCTGTTTGCAAATAACGTAGAATAGGAATATTCTGTCTAGTCTTTGCAAATAGTGAAGGGTAGGTAACGCAGACTTTTGTCCCCGTTGAAACCCGTCGTGCCTATCTTTATCTCCCCATTGATTGATTGATTGATTGTCCGAACACTAGTTGTTCGATATTGGTTCTTTGGAGGTATTCTCTGCTTGCAAATAACGAAGAATAGAGATATTCTGTCTAGTCTTTGCAAGCAGTGAAAAGATAGGTAGTGCTGACTTTTGTCCCCGTTGAAACCCGTCATGCCTATCTTCTCCCCACTGATTGGTAGTTGGTTCTGCCCGGACCGCTTATTAGAGGTGAACCATCCGGCTCCACTGGAGGGCACCCCTAATAAGGACATGTTCACTAAATATGGACTAGTCGCCGTAGCTTATACCAAGCTATGGCATAAATATACAAAGAAGGACCCCAAGAGTCAGTGGCCACTGATGGGATCCTTCGACGACCATAAGATAGAAGCGCTAGAAATAGCTCTGCGTAGCAATAAGACGACGCCTACTATGCTTGACAGTATCGGCATGTGGCGCAAAGAAGCAACGCAACGGAAAAAGAGGGAAGAAGTAAAAGCAGAAAAGGAATTACGAAAGGCAGCTCACCTTGCCGCTAGAAGGTTAGAAGAAGACATAAAGGAGAGAAGGGAAACTAAATTAAGACAGGAGCCCGAAACATCAGGACAGTACGCTGTTAGGACCCCTTCTTTGCTCTACCCTGAGTTGTCCTCCAAGCAACGAACGAATGACGAACTACTGTTAGGTCCCCCGATCATTTACATGCCCCCTCCATATGCACCCTCCCAGTCAGTAGTGCAACACCTACAACCCCCGAACACGAGCGAAAGCAGTACAGGGGCCTCGGTCCTCACGACCTCCGCGCCGGCTGAGCCTCTTGTACTGAACCCAATGTCGGTTACAACGCTAGATGACCATGAGATGGGAAAGAAAGAGTCCACCAGACTGAATCGATTAACAAAGGATGAACGAGCAGGAATTGATAAGATAGTAGGGACACTGGTGGAGCGAAAAGAAAGTGAGGAGTATATAACAGACGTGTATAACTCGTATGCCGACAGCCGCAGACGACACTTCGTCGTACGGCTCTGTTATCACGCCCTAAATGCGTATGAGGAAAGATACCACGATAAAGGTCCCGAAGGCTTAGCAGCCCTATATAGGAAGGTAGACATCGGAGAGGAAAGAGAGGGCGACGTTACGAACCTCTTCACTCGTACACTCGAGGTCTACCGACACCTTAAAGAACATGGACAGACCACCAAAGCAGAAACCCCCATAGCGACTAAGCCCCAGGAAGGGAGGGCTGATGCCATGATGCCCATTAAAGAAGCTGCCCCCTACTGGGTCCCCCCACGAGGTCTGGGAACACATGACGACATCAACCACCAAGATGCGAAGGGAAGGGTTGTATATAACTGGGTCTACCAGCCGTGGGACCGGCAAGACATTTTGACCTTTAGAAAAACTCTACCCGACTTAAGAAAGAACCCGACTGCCTTCTACACTGAACTGGGTACAGCCTTAGGTTCTACGATTATGACTTTAGCAGATATCGACTTGTTCTTTGGGCTATGTCTGCCGGCTGATGTGTGGAAACAAATCCGGAAAGTTGACCACGCTGAGCCGTTCGGATATACCTGGGTACAACTCGATACCATAGATAAGCAGCGAGAACCAGGACAGAAACCCCCAAAAGCCATATTAGAGCTCCCAGACAAGATTGTACTAAAACTGAAGACTCTAATCCCAGAAAGAAAGGTAGATTGGTCGATAGTAACGGCTTGCCGCCAGAAACCCCAGGAGGATGTGTCTGAATACTTCTCCCGATTCGAGACTGTGTTCTCCGATTACAGTGGCCAAGACATGACCACCGCAACCGGACATCACCTTTTTGTCCAGAATTATGTAAAGGGTCTGTCGCCAGAAGTTTCCCAGAAACTACAGACCAGCGAGAGTAGTTGGGCAGCCTCCAAACCCGCAGCAATTCTCCAGATGGCCCAATACTACGAAAACCAGAAGAACGAGAATGATAGGGCGTCAGAGAAGAAGAAAAAGGAATTAAAGGAGAGGGTAATGATAGCACAGTTGCAAGGGGTGACCATGGGAAGGGAACCCCCGAAAGAGAATTACCAACCAACCGCCCCTAGAAAGCCACCCCCTAGAGACCATACACCTACACCCTACAACGGACGGAGAGACTTAGATGGGAATCAATGTGCGTTCTGTAGAGGGTTCGGACACTGGAAATCCCAGTGCCCGGTCCTTTTGGAACTGAACAAAAATAGGGACCCCAATAGGCACAACAGGAAGTTTGTTGATACCCACCATCAACGTCACCACACTTGATTAGGATCACGTGCAATCGAACAACGCCATTTTCCGAATACGCTAACTAGATCGCTGATACGTACAACGCTCCAGCAAAATAGTATGGTCAAACATTTTTAATTACTTATAAGTATAACAACATTCCGGCAAAATGAACAGGTTAGAACATGTTTTAAACAACTATTTACATGACAGTCTGCTGCGACCTGCATCCCAAAGCATTTACGTCCACGTGACACCGTCCTCGCCTCTCCTTCCTCGAAGTTGCAACATTGGCCTGTTTTGGGCGGTCCCTTTTAGTTGACTTTGGGCTATAAAAGCCATGCAAAAATCCCTTGACATCAGTGGCGGGCGATTGTGCGAATAGGCCGGAGGCTATACAAAGCGCCGAAGTTCGGGCAACACCAAGGCAGAGCCCGCCATGCTGTGCGGGCCTACCCGTCTTCTTTCTTCTTTCTTTAATAAGGGCTGATGCCCTGGCGGGGGGAGGCGACGCGGACGGACCTCCCCCACCTCCCCAGGTGGAGGCTCGCCGGGCACCCCAACCGTCTTTAACTCACCGGCCAGCTGGGCTGCACCCAACCGTCTTTAACTCACCGGCCAGCTAAGCTGCACCCAACCGTCTTTAACTCACCGGCCAGCTAAGCTGCACCCAACGGTCTTTGACTCGCCGGCCAGCTAAGCTGCACCCAGCCATCTTTTTCATCGGCCTGCTGCATTTCACCCTGGCACGCTGTGCGGATCTTCCCATTCACTTCTTCCTTCAATAACGGAGGGTGCCCTGGCGGGGGGAGGCGACGCGGACGGGCCTCCCCCACCTCCCCAGGTGGAGGCTCGCCAGCAGATGAGGGCACCCCAACCGCATCTTTCACACGTCAGCCAGCTGAGTTGCGCCCTGCCACTTCATTCGCCGTTCGGCTGAGCCGGCACCCCTGCACGCGGCCGCCAGGCAACCACCCAAGCACAGGGTTCACCAGGACTGCCGCTAGCACCCGACGCGGGGAGTGGGCCCCCGCAGCCAAGTAAGCAGGGGCCCACTCCGGTGGTGATACCATCCGAACTGCTGTTGTCGCTGCTACTGGAACCACTCCGGTGGCAATACCATCTGAACTGCCGCTGTAGCTGCTGTTGGCCCCTCTCCGATAGCCGTACCGAAGAGCTGCTGCTACTACTGCCCTTGAACTCCGGCGGTTGACCCCTCCGGTTCCAGGCCTGGCCCACCGTGAGACAATTCTGGACTCGAAAGCTTGTTTGCTAGGGCATGGGCCCCACCCTTGACAGAACGCTCCCCTCAGCCTTGCAGAATTGGTTGGAGTCATCTGACATTCGACTCCTGCGGACTTCCGGTAAGGACAAAACCACCGCCATTGCTCTTTTGCCCCCCCGGGCGACGGCCACCTTGCCTCTGCTTGGTGCAGTGAAAAAGTAAAACGTCGGCGGAAGAACCCGCCTGCCGCCCCGCCCTAAGAACGAACCATGGCATTACTACAAGGTTGCAGTGACGCCATGCTGACGCAAAGTTGACGCCAACGAAAGTTCTCGAACTACCGAAAGGAATTCTGGTTCAACTGCTAATTCATGGAAAGACTTAGACTGTGCACTGGCCCGACCCCGCCCTAAGATGGCGCTGATGTAGGAGTGGCCTACAACTCCTTGTGGCGTTCCAGTCACGTGACATTTGTGTTAAAAAGAGATATATATATATATGTATGCGATGCTTTCACACATGATGGTGGGGGAGAGGGGGGAACCGATTTTTATGTTAATCTAGTGTTGCTCATGTTGCTCGACGCCTCTCGCACCGTGGCCGGCCTATAGCGGCTGTAGGCCCGTATTTCTACACTGACATTGTTTTAAATAAAGGGCTTCTTAAAAAGGAATTACGGAATCAGTGTCATGACTAATCATCTGGGTTGTTGAAGGTTTCTCTTTTAAATAAAAGATTGTCACTCCTAAGCGAAAGCATACAGATAATACGGACTCAATTTGCCTAAAATATTTTTGTTTAACGGAATTTGTACCCATCACGCCTGCCCTTTTTCCAAGAATTGTCAAATCAATAATGAACTATAACTTAAGGTATATGTCGCACGCAAGGTATGGTATCTTGCACCATAATACACGACCAATTGAGAAATACATGCACGACCAGGGAACCCGAATTTAGGAGATGAATGAACTAGAGCATCTTTGCCTCGAACTAAAGAATAATAGGTCCGTGGTATTACCCACCCCTGCGGCTAGCCTGGTACATGGTAGGTAGAACCTTTCGTGTCTGCGCGCGCTGGGGTATTTTGAATACTGCACCTCCCCTCCCCTCTTATTTTCCCCTCTATAGGTCACGACGAAGTTCCGACTGAAGAGTGGAGTGGACATGGACCGCACCAAGTTCAATATCAGGGAAAACATAGACAAACGTTGTGAGATAGTGCGTAAAATTACAGACCATCATTGGGAACATGAAAAACTGTATGACATGATTGTGCGTGTGTACTACGATTATACGATATGAATGTGTATGCATTTCATGTTTGGGTCACTTGAAGAGAGCGTCATTGTATGATTGAAGTGCTCGTCCACCAATCAAAGGGAGGAGAATAAAGGGTCAGACAACCCATAAGATAAACTACAAAATACTAAAGGTACGCAGCATGCATAGGAATAGAGGACAGGAAAGGAGAGGTCCCCGTGCTCAACGCAGCCCTGAGTCTCCGTCTTGATGCATGTACTGTCACACCCTATCCGGCATTTGTGTGTACGTGATCACCGAATTTATGTCTTTTCCCCGCTTGTGTTTTCTTACATGGAACAGACCCATGCTACTCCATGTTGTGTGTGCACCAAGTGGCCTATTATCTTACCCATCTCTCTCTCTCTCCCTCTCTCTCTCTCTCTCTCTCTCTCTCTCTCTCTCTCTCTCTCTCACTCTCTCTCCCCCTCCCTCGCAAAAGGCTCTTTCTTGCCCTTTTTCTTCTTGAATAAATTAACGACATACACCTCTTTGGTAAGTGTATAATTGGCCTGAACACGGTGGTGTTCGAACAAATTGACAGAAACAAAAACGACCATACTTTACCACGTTACTACCTCTCCTTTTTGCGAACGTTAAGCCTAATCGGCTGAGAAGGAAAGGACAGGTAAGACGACTGATGTCTCCCAATCTGACCCTCAACACGGGGACTATATGTCAGTGGTTTTTGTTCTTAAAGGACACCATCTCCACCGCCCAGAATTACCCCTGACCAATTAACCCGAAATAGAATGTCTAAAGCACCCTGTTCTCCCAAAGATAACTCCAGCCCTATACTAGCCGTCTCAGAATATCCCGAACGAAACAGCTGATGGCCCTGTTTTAAACTGATAAAGGGTCACCTACTGTATGAAAAGGATACTCGTGAACGCATGACCGTAGCACCTCGCACTTACGGGTATTACCAAACCTTGTATTATAGGGCGCAGAAACTGACACCTAGAAGACCAGACGATGGACAGGGACACCCACAGAACCCTGCACCACAGCAGTAATTAATAGATTAGTAACACGCACATTAACATCAGAGTTAATAGACACCAATCATATAGTAACAGATAAGAGCATTTCCGCAACTACTCAGTGATTGGGAGAGAGAATGAAGTATGTAAATGTCTTCCCTGCCAAAATCTCTAAGACTTTCGTTTCTTATAACCTATTCAAAGATAACCTGCAGCCATCGGAAGAGAGGGGTCGGACGTGACGCACAGTCTGGCTGCGGATCATAAAGCATCTATGACATCGACCAAGGGGGAAGCGACGAAGCAAAAAGGGTGTGAGACGAGACACCATTATCAGAACGATAAGCGCGAAGGGCTACATCGAGGCCCCTGCTCACTGACCAGCGTGCCTGAAATCTCAACCCGTCGGGCCCGATTGATGGGCCCAGTGCTGAAAGATTCTGCTCTCCTTGGTCCGCATTTTTGATCCGATCCCACGCCACCCCATTCTCTCCTCCTCTTTCATTTGGACTATGACTTTGACCTACTACCGAAGAACAAAAGGCCGGCACCCTGTCTCAAAGTACCTGTGGTGAACTGTGTTAAGGAACAGGACTGTGATCAAAGAACAGTGAGTGGTCACACCCTGCCACGTGAGAAATCGGATTTGAGCTGGACCTTAGCTCCACCGCCGGTGCTCAACAGTACCAACGAAAGAAGAACAACAATGAGAGCTTACCAGTGATAGCTCTTTATAAAACAAGGACACTGGAAAGAAGAACCCATGTCAAAGTTGAAAATCCTCTCCCAACCACCTTATTATATTAACTATCTTCTTATCAAGTTTTCATGATGTTGCATCAATCACTTCCGACTGTACACTGAGAAGTTAAGAAAATGTAACTTTGTATAGTAACATTCATACAACACCAGCCATGTACATGACTATACTGCAACTTTGAATGTACTTCCTCCTCGCCTACTTTATCAAACTGTATGAGATAATGTACAAATGTGTCAGATTACTCCTGCCTACCCTAAAGACTCTGTATCTTTAAATGTATGACGAACATTGACGATACTGTAACTGAAAGGCTAACAAAGGTGAATATTGGCCGGACAAGCTGGCGAGATATGTTAAAAGGGAGGACTGTGGAAATTTAACTTGCAAACTGAACATTATCTGCGCCATCTTGCCTCTCCCCAGCGCCACGCATAGCAAATGCACGGCCGCCATTTTAGGCACCCCACTCTCTCTCCCCGCTCACTCTCGATCGCCAGCGCTTTTCCCCGGCGCTGCGAGCATCCCCCGCGCGCCGGCCACCCCCGCTCTCTCATACAGGCCATAAACCCTCTCCTTCTGCGCGAC
Organism: Triturus cristatus; assembly: GCF_964204655.1. Lineage (NCBI taxonomy): Eukaryota > Metazoa > Chordata > Amphibia > Caudata > Salamandridae > Triturus > Triturus cristatus. The sequence goes on from NC_140590.1 coordinate 851,433,701, forward strand.
CCTGCTACGGAACCACATCCGACCGACATCCCATACATGGTCATGCCTCTCCTTTGATAACCCCCTTCCTCTGCGCCCCATTGTCCGAACTGGTCCCAGGCCATCACCTAGCCCTGCGGATGCAGTTTATTGCCCCTACTGTAAGGGAAACACCCCGCATCAAAGGGATTACAGTAGATCAAAGCCCCTACCCCCTGAGACCCGGCCGGTTGCACACACCCCCGGGAATTAGCGAAATACCCTGCTGCGCGATAGCCATCTCCCACTGCGGGTAGGGTGGGAACCTCTACTGTAACTATGTGTGGGATCGGATCTGAGCCGGGGCTTCAGGGGATGTTCTTTCAGGCATCAAGAGAATCTCAAGAATGTACTATATGTAATAAAGCAATAAACCGGTGTATAAGAGACCAGGTCTCAGAGATGCGGTTAGAGCACCTCGTGACGATACCTTGCTGTCTGATCTGATGTGTTCTGCTCCGACGGAATAAAACTTTGTTTCCTGCCTTCCAGTCTCCGGCGCCTGCCTCTTTCATTGGTAAATTATCGAGTGGTATAAGAGGCGATTACCGCCGGGCAAATACTTGAAAGGTTATCGACTGAAACTGCCGCTACCATTTAACACTCTGAGCCCAGGCCCTCCAACCCTCAGTCCAGCCCCCACCAACGTCACCAAAGCAGCCCTCTGGGGCCAGAAGTTCCACAATGCTGGTCCCCCAGGGTCTATGCAGCTGGCTCCTCTCAGGGCTAGTCTTCAGGCCAACATTCATGTTCCCCTCATGTGGCCAGCACCAGAAAGCTGCCTCTGCATGGGCACTCCCCAAGCTCTCAGCTCCAGAGAGAGCTGACAACCCTCCTGCGGACGTAATGGGGGGAAAGGCCCAAGGGGCCGGACAGCCAGCTGCTCTCCAGTGTCACACTGTAGGCCCACTCCAATGCAGCCCACGCTCCACAGTGGCAGGTGCCAGTCACCACCCCTCAGGGGGAAGGAGGGTAAGGGTGAGACCCACTGTGCTGCCATCCATCTCAACACAGGCCACCAAAGCGCTGGTCGACCTCCGCCTTTGGAGCGCACACTGTCTCTCACAGCGGCCCAGCATTTGGGCCCATGGAATTTCTTCATACAAGCCCTGGACCCATCGGCCTCTGCCCTTCGAAATATCCAGTGGCTGCAGCTCCACAATCAAGCTTCCGCAGCCGGCTTCTCTGGGCGGGGTTCCCTTCACACCACCTCTGACAGCATTTTCAGCGTCGCGGTGACGTCCAGCCTCCCAGATTGTGGTGGATGGTGGATCTCCCTCCAGAGTGAGGAGGCTAGGTGTCTGCCGTCTTATTGCCCCAAGCCACGTGCCCTGTTGCATACATGACTTAGGTGCAGGTCATGCCCCGTTTGAAGGATTCCTCTGTTTCTGGTGGGCAAAAGCATGCAAATAACTTCATATTGTGCTTGGCTGTGGTCTACAGTCTATTTAGCATTTTGCAGGCACAGCAATGGCATAAATACAATGGCTTGTGTATGGTACATACAAGGGCTTTTTCACAGGCCATTGAGGAACAAACTGGCTATTCTGCCACGTTGACCTTTTCCCTGGTGCCTACTTTCAAAGATGGATTGCCTGCCATGACCGATCCCTGAAAGCTCCATGGTACCACTGCAGTTGCCACCGCCTTCAAATGGGGGTTATTTTTAAATTTTTTGTCAAGACTGATTTTGGTTTACAGGCTGACTTTATGCCATTTCAAGTGTGCACCATGCTTCTGTAGCACATTGCATGGCAAAAGGCCGTGCTCTGTGAGCCACGTGCTCTGTATAAAGCACTGACAATATAATTTGTATGCACTGGAAAGAAATAGTTGCGCAGGTAAACAAAAGTGGCACATTTCAGAGTTTTTAGTTTCTAACCATAACGTCACCTCAAATGAAAAAGGGAACTTCTAAGTTTTTTTCTGAAATCAGTACTTTGTGATGATTGTAAAAAAATATTTAAAAAACCATAATTAGCCTTTACAAATTGATTTAAGCCAAGGCATAAATATTAAAATAATACAACCCCCTCTCATCCATTGGCTGGCTCATTCACCAACAGCTATGCAAGAGACTTCACTGTGCAAGTGTCTTGATTCCAATCCCCTATCTGCCAGGTGTTTCATATAGTGTGCCTATGATGCCATAGGCAGTGCTTGGCCTTTGTCGGTAACTTGATAAAACTCTGTGAATTGTTGCCTCATGGTGTCAGATGGTCTTCAGAAAAATCTATGACATGTGGAATGAGCGTAAAGTGGTATGACAAGATGCCAAAAGGGTTTGAGAGCTCTTACGTCTTTGATCCTACCCCACACGGACCATATGTATATCTATTGACCCCTCCAACTACTCAAAGAGAATGTCTGGGGACTAGCTATCAATAATGCAGCAGGTGCAGTAGCACCAGGACCCATTGATGCTTTGGGGCCACTGCAATCTAATAATAGCTTTTTTTTTACTACCAAACCAAGGGATAGGTTCCAATTTCCTTGCTTGCATCAGGGCCCTGACTATGCGCCCACAGGACAAGACATCTGTAGCTCAGCGGGCAAGGAGTCAGCCAATGATATTCCAAGGCAGTAAGTTTATTGAAGCTAGTGCTAAAGGGCTCTGCAAATAGCGTTCATGTGGGCAAAAAGCGAATACAATCCGGATTGTGGAGTGGATCAAATAATATTTGGATAAGAAAACAAATTCTTACCCATATAAGGGGCATATTATCAAGGACGGCGTTAAAATTATCGCTGCTTTTGTGGCAGGAAACTGCCACTAAAGCGACGATAATGGGCTTGATAATATGCCGCAGAGAATTCCAATAGAAGCCCAGGTTCACACCAGAACATAGGCTTCTATTGGAATTCACAAGGGCATATTACCAAGCCCATTATTGCCGCTTTAAGCAGCAGTTTCCTGTCGCTAAAGCGGCGATAATTTTAACGCCGTCCTTGATAATATGCCCCTAAATTCTTAGCCTAACTCCAAGCAGAGGTAGTTGGTTGGGGTGTTGATTCCCTCACCTTATGATCTCACTACAGTAAGCCAGTGCTTAAATTGAGCTGGTGTTTGCAGGTGGAACCCAGCAGCAATCATTTCTGGGGACCAGCACCTATTTTTCCTCAACAGACTTTGATCCAGAGCAAGAGAGAGAAAAATAAAAAAAAAGGTGGAAAAAAGGAGAAAGAAATAGACGGAAAACGGCGGCAAAGGGTGAAATAGGGGAGAAAAAGAACAGACAAGAGTGAGATAAGAGGCAGAGGGTCTAGTGGTGGAATGAGGAGCCATGAGGTGGAATCATGAATATGCAGCATTTGAACTCGGCACCCTCACCTGTGATGGTGCCGGCAGCAGGCTTCTGAGAAAAACTTTGTGTCCCAGCGCTTATTCTTTTACAAATTAAGCACTGCGAAGGCTCAAGAGCTTAGACGCTTGTCTGCATATGTGCTGCCTCCTCGAGTCCTCGCTGAGCCGCGAGCTCTGCTCTAGTAACATAAACAGAGGCACAGATCAATAAGCTCATCGCTGCACAAAGATGTCCGCAGGGGGTTTGCAACGCAGCACGACGCGGTTAGCTCTACGCCTTGATAAATTTACCCCAAGGTTTTTTCTCCAGCGTTTTTTTTCTTTCTCGCTCCCATCCCCACGGTGCCCATCATTTCGCGAAGCCGGTTGCCATGGCAGCAGGCTCTCCCTGTCAGCGCCCGCCGCTCATTGGTCGGATGCAAACCTCAATTACTTCATCCCCAGCACATTAGAGCTTGCTCAAAATTCACCCTGGCAAGACCATCTTCCGTCCACCTGTTTATTTAAATTCTTTGTGCGGCGAGCGAACAGTTTACAGTGGAAGTCTGACTGAAATGTAAATCTGTCTGCTGTCACTTGAGGCCCATGGACTGATAGAACAGCAGCAATTACCACAGTGTGTGTTTCAGATGAAAATGAAAAATCCTCTTTTCTCCATTTTTTTGAGTGTTTGATTAACTATAGAGCGCTTACACGGAGTACGCCGGGCTCTTTAACATCATCAGAAATCTGGCACGTTTCCACCTCGTTTCTGCACCAGATAATATTGTCTTACAAGCCTCTTACCATCTGCCCTATGGGTGAGGGGGGGGGGCGCGGGGGTGGGGGCTGGAAGGCCAGAGAGTGACACTTGCAAATTAGTAGGCGTTTTTCAAAGGATAGAACAGTGTAGTGCATAGGGAGTCTCCAGACCTCATGATTTAAAGCAATCTTCCATCCAGACGGTGTGAAAGAGAATGGATTATTGGAAACACATTTCCCTGTGATGACCGTGTCTTTGTAGAAGACTGGTTGGCTGGTGCAGAGTCACTCTAATAATGTTGGCATCTCAAAACATTGGCGACTGTGTGAGTCCATTGAGAAATACATCAGCACCAGTCGCATGGGAAATTACATGTCAGGCTCTGCCCCAACCCTACTTGCTTCCATGTGAGCTGGAGATTTAGGAAACCTCCTGGTTTACAAATCTGCTAATCCTGCTTTAATAGTAAATGTGCTAATACACAGGCATCCAAAACCCCCTGTCACCTCTTTTCTTGATGCGTCTCGATCCCAGACAGCGAAAGGTGCGCAGTAAGTTAACTTTCCAAATAATTCCAGATTTGTAAAGTGACTTATCACTCCTAGGAGTATCCAGGCTCTGGGGGCCGTCGAGGATACTAAGTGAGCTATTGCTCAGTCACATGATGCTGAGCTGAGCTGCCTCCGGTGCCGCGCGCCAGTGCCCCGCGGTCTACAGTCGGCTGCTCTGGCCGCTGCAAAATTCCTATAGTGATTGATTGTGGGAATGGATGACCAATAGGAGGGCCAGGTATAAAATGTTACAGTGCACATTCCAAAGCCCTTAAAAAGTACCAGCCTTTGCAAAGCTGTCTATACACCTGGCATGGTTTTCAGTATTATTCAATACAGTATGCATCGGTCAGTAGCACACACATGGACAAAAGGTGGAATCTGTGTCTGCAGGGGAAAAGGCTGACTTACAACAGTAACTACTATTAGTGTCTTCCTCCAGTGCTTTAAGTGGGATGAAAAAAGAGTGGGGGGGGGGCGGTCTTTTAAGAAATTGGACTATTATTTGTGGTAGGAGACTGACCACCTCAAGGAATATTCATAACTCTTCTGAGAGTGAACTCATAAAATCACTAAAGGAACCTGGGCTCAAAGCTCTTGCAACTATGTTGCAAAGTAGACACCCTTAACTTAGGATAATGAATAAAGTGTTTATGCAGTACCAAAACAGTAATTAAGTCAAAAGACAAAGCAATAGACATTTCAAACTGAATTAGAAAAAAAGAGTAAAATCTAAAAAAAAATGACACCAAAAGAACAAAACGACAATAAGGGTAATAGGAGATATGAATTTTCAACATTTTAAGTAGAAATAGCACCAAAAAGCATTAACCCCTTCGCTGCCAGGCCTTTTCCTCTCCTGTGCCACGCCCTTTTTTGGCTATTTGGGGTTGTGCGCGCTGAGGCCCCTGTAACATTTTGACCACATAAGGTATCCACGCCAAATTTGCGTCCTTTTCTTCCAGCATCATGGGGTATTCTGAAGGTACTCAGGGTTTGTGGATTCCCCTGGAGGGGTCACAGAAATGAGCCAAAATACAGCAAAATGTAGGTTTTTTTGGGGAAAATGGGACAAATGGGCTGCAAATGAAAGCTTCTGGGTTTTTCCCTGCAAGTGTTATCAAAAAAGGGTTTGTGGGGCTGAAATCACAATTTTCCCAGCTTTTAGGGGATACCAGACTTTTGTCAGAAACCCAACATTTTTTACACAGTTTTGGCATTTTTCTGGGACATAGCCTATTTTTGGTATTTTTTGTGCTTTCGACCTCCTTCCAGTTAATGGTAGAAATGGGTACAAAAGCAATAATGGATCCTGGAAAGCTATACATTTTAGAGAAGTAGACAAAATTCTGAATTCAGCAAGGGGTCATTTGTGTAGATCCATCAAGGTTTCTTTATAGAAACTAACAGTTAAATATAGGATAAATTGAACATTTGTTGAAAAAAAGCGCCTTTTGTGTCAACGTTTTCACCTGTAACTTCTTGTAATTATGACAGCTCTTTGAAAGCAATATACCGTTATATCCGCTGGACATTACTGGTTGTGGGGATATATAGGACTTGTAGGTTCCCCAAGAACCCGACGAACCCAGAGCCAGAAACTGAGCAGCAACTTGCAATGGTTTTTTATTATGTACCGGGTTTATAGTAATTATTCTGTAAAAATGTGTACATGGAAAAATCGGTATGAAAGACACCTATGTATTTCTGAAATGGGAACAAAATATAGAGTTTAGAAAGAGTAGATATTTGCACATTTCCGAATTTGGGAATACTCATACTAGCATGAGAATTATCAGTCATTTTTTAGAATGACTTCTTTTTTACACAATGGCTTTCATTTGGAAGGCAGAAATGCATCGAAAGTCAATAGGTAATAACAGTTCCTTTACAAATCTGAATTACCCTAAGTCTCCCGATAAAAATGGTACCTCACTTGTAGGGGTAGGCATAGTGCCCACGACAGGAAATGGCTCAAAACCCAACGTGAACACACCACATTTTCACATTGCAAAATTACCCTTTTTTAGCAAAGTGGCTAGCTGTAGTATTTTAACCCTAGCTCTGCCAGCACCTAGGGAAACCTAGCAAACCTATACATTTTTAAAAACTAGACACCCAGAGGAATCCAGGATGGGGTGACTTGACTGCCTCCCACCAGGTTCTGTTACCCAGAATCCCTCGCAAACCTAAAAAATTGCCAAAAAAAAGACTTTTTCCCCACATTTCTCTGGTGGAAAGATCTGGAATCTGCATGGATCCACAAATTTCCACCCACCCCGCGTTCCCAAAAGTCTTCTGAGAAAAATGGTACCTCACTTGAGTGGGTCAGCCTAGTGCCCGCGACAGGAAATGGTGCAAAACGCAACGTGGACCCACCTCAATTTCGCTGTGAAAAATGACCCTTTTTTGGCAAAGTGCCTAGCTGTAGTTTTTGAACCATAGCTCTGCTGGCACCTAGGGAAACCTAGCAAACTTGTACATTTTTGAAAACTAGACACCCAGGGGAATCCAGGATGGGGTGACTTGACTGCCTCCCACCAGGTTCTGTTACCCAGAATCCCTTGCAAACCTAAAAAATTGCCAAAAAAAATCATTTTCCCCACATTTCTCTGGTGGAAAGTTCTGGAATCTGCGTGGATCCACAAATTTCCACCCACCCCGCGATCCCCAAAGTCTTCCGAGAAAAATGGTACCTCACTTGTGTGGGTCAGCCTAGTGCCCGCGACAGGATACAGCGCAAAACGTAACGTGGACACACCTCAATTTTGTAGCGAAAAATGACCCTTTTTAGGCAAAGTACCTAGCTGTAGTTTTTGAACCATAGCTCTGCCGGCACCTAGGAAAACCTAACAAACCTATACATTTTTTAAAACTAGACACCCAGGGGAATCCAGGATGGGGTGACTTGACTGCCTCCCACCAGGTTCTGTTACCCAGAATCCCTTGCAAACCTAAAAAATTGCCAAAAAAAAGACTTTTTCCCCACATTTCTCGGGTGGAAAGTTCTGGAATCTGCATGGATCCACAAATTTCCACCCACCCCGCATTCCCCAAAGTCTTCCAAGAAAAATGGTACCTCACTTGTGTGGGTCGGCCTAGTGCCCGTGACAGGAAAGGGCGCAAAACGTAACGTGGACACACCTCAATTTCACAGCGAAAAATGACCCTTTTTTGGCAAAGTGCCTAGCTGTAGTTTTTGAACCATAGCTCTGCCGTCACCTAGGGAAACCTAGCAAACCTATACATTTTTGAAAACTAGACACCCAGGGGAATCCAGGATGGGGTGACTTGACGGCCTCCCACCAGGTTCTGTTACCCAGAATCCCTTGTAAACCTAAACGATTGCCAAAAAACCAAATTGTCTCCACATTTCTCTGGTGGAAAGTTCTGTAATCTGCGTGGATCCACAAATTTCCACCCACCCCGCGTTCCCCAAAGTCTTCCGAGAAAAATGGTACCTCACTTGAGTGGGTCAGCCTAGTGCCCGCGACAGGAAATGGCGCAAAACGCAACGTGGACCCACCTCAATTTCGCTGTGAAAAATGACCCTTTTTTGGCAAAGTGCCTAGCTGTAGTTTTTGAACCATAGCTCTGCTGGCACCTAGGGAAACCTAGCAAACTTGTACACTTTTGAAATCTAGACACCCAGGGGAATCCAGGATGGGGTGACTTGACTGCCTCCCACCAGGTTCTGTTACCCAGAATCCCTTGCAAACCTAAAGAATTGCCAAAAAAAGACTTTTTCCCCACATTTCTCTGGTGGAAAGTTCTGGAATCTGCATGGATCCACAAATTTCCACCCACCCCGTGTTCCCCAAAGTCTTCCGATAAAAATGGTACCTCACTTGTGTGGGTCGGCCTAGTGCCCGCGACAGGAAACGGCGCAAAACGCATCGTGGACACACCTCAATTTCGCAGTGAAAAATGAACCTTTTTTGGCAAAGTGCCTAGCTGTAGTTTTTGAACCCTAGCTCTGCCGGCACCTAGGGAAACCTAACAAACCCACACATTTCTGAAAACTAGACACCCGAGGGATTCCATGGAGGTATGGCTTGCGTGGATCCCCCAACGTTTCCTTACCCAGAATGCCCTGCGGGCTGACACAAATTTCCTACCACCCAGCGTTCCCCCGGGTCTCCCGATAAAAACGGTGCCACACTCGTGTGGGAGGCCCAAGTACCCGCGACAGGCAAGGGCCCACAACGTAGTGAGGCGACATGAAAATTGCCTGCCTCAAAATGACCTGGTTTTGCAAGGGGGTCACCTGGGTTTTTGGCCCGGTGCTCGGCGGCCACCTAGGGGAACCTACCAAACCCACACATTTCTGAAAACTAGAAACCCGGGGGATTCCAGGGAGGTATGGCTTGTGAGGATCCCCCAAAGTTTCCTTACCCAGAATGCCCTGCAAACCTCAAATTTAGCTGAAAAAATCCCCTTTTTCACACATTTTTGTGTGGGAAAGTTGTGGCATCACTGGGCTGACACAAATTTCCTACCACCCAGCGTTCCCCCTTGTCTCCCGATAAAAACGGTGCCTCACTCGTGTGGGAGGCCCAAGTACCCGCAACAGGCAAGGGTCCAAAACGTAGTGCGCCTCAACAGGCAAGGGTCCTAAACGTAGTGCGCCTCACTACGTTTTGGGCCCTTGCCCGTGGCGGGTACTTGGGCATCCCACACGAGTGAGGCACCGTTTTTATCGGGAGACCCGGGGGAACGGTGGGTGGTAGGAATTTTGTGTCAGCCCGGTGATGCCACAACTTTCCCACACAAAAATGTGTGAAAAAGGTGACTTTTTCAGCTAAATTTGAGGTTTGCAGGGCATTCTGGGTAAGGAAACGTTGGGGGAGCCACGCAAGCCATACCTCCCTGGAATCCCCCGGGTGTCTAGTTTTTAGAAATGTGTGGGTGTGGTAGGTTCCCCTAGGTGGCCGCCGAGCACCGGGCCAAAAACCCAGGTCACCACCTTGCAAAAACATGCCGTTTTGAGGAAGGCAATTTTCATGTCGCCTCACTGCGTTGTGGGCCCTTGCCTGTCGCGGGTACTTGGGCCTCCCACACGAGTGAGGCACCGTTTTTATCGGGAGACCCGGGGGAACGCTGGGTGGTAGGAAATTTGTGTCAGCCTGGTGATGCCACAACTTTCCCACACAAAAATGTGTGAAAAACGTGATTTTTTCAGCTAAATGTGAGGTTTGCAGGGCATTCTGGGTAGGGAAACGTTGGGGGATCCACGCAAGCCTTACCTCCCAGGAATCCCCCGGGTGTCTAGTTCTCAGAAATGTGTGGGTTTGGTAGGTTCCCCTAGGTGGCCGCCGAGCACCGGGCCAAAAACCCAGGTGACCCCCCTTGCAAAACCAGGTCGTTTTGAGATAGGCAATTTTCATGTCGCCTCAATACGTTTTGGGCCCTTGCCTGTCGCGGGTACTTGGGCCTCCCATATGAGTGAGGCACCGTTTTTATCGGGAGACCCGGGGGAACGCTGGGTGGTAGGAAATTTGTGTCAGCCCGGTGATGCCACAACTTTCCCACACAAAAATGTGTGAAAAAGGTGATTTTTACAGCTAAATTTGAGGTTTGCAGGGCATTCTGGGTAAGGAAACGTTGGGGTATCCACGCAAGCCATACCTCCCTGGAATCCCCCGGGTGTTTAGTTTTCAGAAAGGTGTGGGTTTGGTAGGTTCCCCTAGGTGGCCACCGAGCACCGGGCCAAAAACCCAGGTGACCCCCCCTTGCAAAACCAGGTCGTTTTGAGGTAGGCAATTTTCATGTCGCCTCAATACGTTTTGGGCCCTTGCCTGTCGCGGGTACTTGGGCCTCCCACACGAGTAAGGCACCGTTTTTATCGGGAGACCCGGGGGAACGCTCGGTGGTAGGAAATTTGTGTCAGCCCGGTGATGCCACAACTTTCCCACACAAAAATGTGTGAAAAAGGTGATTTCTACAGCTAAATTTGAGGTTTGCAGGGCATTCTGGGTAAGGAAACTTTGGGGTATCCACGCAAGCCATACCTCCCTGGAATCCCCCGGGTGTCTAGTTTTCAGAAATGTGTGGGTTTGGTAGGTTCCCCTAGGTGGCCACCGAGCACCGGGCCAAAAACCCAGGTGACCCCCCTTGCAAAAGCAGGTCGTTTTGAGGTAGGCAATTTTCATGTCGCCTCAATACGTTTTGGGCCCTTGCCTGTCGCGGGTACTTGGGCCTCCCACACGAGTGAGGCACCGTTTTTATCGGGAGACCCGGGGGAACGCTGGGTGGTAGGAAATTTGTGTCAACCCGGTGATGCCACAACTTTCCCACACACAAATGTGTGAAAAAGGTGATTTTTTCAGCTAAATTTGAGGTTTGCAGGGCATTCTGGGTAAGGAAACGTTGGGGGATCCACGCAAGCCATACCTCCATGGAATCCCCCGGGTGTCTATTTTTCAGAAATGCGTGAGTTTGGTAGGTTCCCCTAGGTGGCCGCCGAGCACCGGGCCAAAAACCCAGGTGACCCCCCTTGCAAAACCAGGTCGTTTTGAGGTAGGCAATTTTCATGTCGCCTCAATGCGTTTTGGGCCCTTGCCTGTCGCGGGTACTTGGGACTCCGACACGAGTGTGGCACGGTTTTTATCGGGAGACCCAAGGGAACGCTGGGTGGTAGGAAATTTGTGTCAGCCCAGTGATGCCACAACTTTCCCACACAAAAATGTGTGAGAAAGGTGATTGTTTCAGCTAAATTTTAGGTTTGCAGGGCATTCTGGGTAAGGAAACGTTGGGGGATCCACGCAAGCCATACCTCCCTGGAATCCCCCGGGTGTCTAGTTTTCAGAAATGTGTGGGTTTGGTAGGTTTCCCTAGGTGGCCGCCAAGCCCGGGGCCAAAAACTCAGAGGACCCCCTTTGCAAAACCAGGTTGTTACATGATAGTTAATTTTGATGTCTCCTCAATAGGTTTTGGGCCCTTGCCTGACGCGGGCACTAGGCCTACCCACGCAAGTGAGGTACCATTTTTCTCTGAAGACTTTGGGGAACGTAGGGTGGGTGGAATTTTGTAGACCCACGCAGATTCCAGAACTTTCCACCACAGAAATGTGATGAAAATGTGTTATTTTGGACACATTTTTAGGTTGGCAATGGATTCTGGGTAACAGAACCTGGTGAGAGCCAGTGAAGTCACTCCATCCAGGATTCCCCTCGGTGTCTAGTTTTAAAGAATGTACAGGTTTGCTAGGTTTCCCTACGTGCCAACTGCGCTAGGGCTCAAAATCCACAGGTATGCACATTGCTAAAAAAAAATTGGAGCCCAGTGGGCTTTCTGCCGCCCTAGGGGGGAATCGGGGAAGGGGGTTTCATCCTGACATGCCCCTAAAGGGGCAGAAAGACTGTGGCTATTTTTTGTGGGGGTGGTGGTATTGGTATGACCATTTTGGGCAGCCCCCACCCCCACGCATAAAAAAACCTGCGTACTCGCTGGCGCCTAGTGGGCTTTCTGCCCCCCAGGGGGCAGATCAGGGGCCACTGCCACCATCTGCCCTCCCGGGGGGGCAGAAAGACTGGAATTTCTCTGGGGGTGGGGTATTGTCATGCCCATTTTGGGGAGCCCCTATCCCTACACTAATAAAACAAAAAAATCCATGGTTTCTGGTGGGCATTCTGCGCCCCCAGGGGGGGGCCAGATTGGGGGCTACAGCTCCCATCTGCCTCCTGGGGGGCAGAAAGACAGTCATTTTTGTGGGGGGAGGGTGGGGGGATTGGCGTGCCCGTTTCGGGCAGCCCACACCCTAAAAACAATTGCGCAAAAAAAATCCCTGGTGTTTAGTGGGCTTTCTGCCCCCCCCCGAAGGGGCAGATTAGGGGCCAATGCCCCATCTGCTCCCACGGGGGGGCAGAAAGACTGCAATAATTTGGGGGTGGGGTGGGGGCATGGGCCTACCCGTTTTGGGCAGCCCTCACCCCTATTTTTTTTTATTTTTATTCCCTGGTGTCTAGTGGTCTTTTTGCCCCCCGGGGGGGCAGATTGGGGACCAATGCCCCATCTGCCCCCCAGGGGGGGCAGAAAGGCTGTAATGGTGGTGGGTGGGGGCATTGGCGTGCCCATTTCGGGCAGCCCCCACCCTAAAAAAAAATGAAAACAAATCCCTGGTGTATAGTGGGCTTTCTGCCCCCCCCTCCGAAGGGGCAGATTAGGGGCCAATGCCCCATCTGCCCCCCGGGGGGGCCAGAAAGACTGTGATAATTGGGGGTGGGGTGGGGGCATGGGCCTGCCCGTTTTGACCAGCCCCCACCCCTATTTTTTTTTTTACAGTTCCCTGGTGTCTAGTGGTCTTTTTGCCCCCCCCGGGGGGGCAGATTGGGGGCCAATGCCCCATCTGCCCCCCAGGGGGGGCAGAAAGGCTGCAATAATTTGGGGGTGGGGTGGGGGCATGGGCCTACCCGTTTTGGGCAGCCCTCACCCCTATTTTTTTTTATTTTTATTCCCTGGTGTCTAGTGGTCTTTTTGCCCCCCGGGGGGGCAGATTGGGGGCCAATGCCCCATCTGCCCCCCAGGGGGGGCAGAAAGGCTGTAATGGTGGTGGGTGGGGGCATTGGCGTGCCCATTTCGGGCAGCCCCCACCCTAAAAAAAAATGAAAACAAATCCCTGGTGTATAGTGGGCTTTCTGCCCCCCCCCCCGAAGGGGCAGATTAGGGGCCAATGCCCCATCTGCCCCCCGGGGGGGGCCAGAAAGACTGTGATAATTGGGGGTGGGGTGGGGGCATGGGCCTGCCCGTTTTGACCAGCCCCCACCCCTATTTTTTTTTTTACAGTTCCCTGGTGTCTAGTGGTCTTTTTGCCCCCCCCGGGGGGGCAGATTGGGGGCCAATGCCCCATCTGCCCCCCAGGGGGGGCAGAAAGGCTGTAATGGTGGTGGGTGGGTGGGGGCATTGGCGTGCCCGTTTCGGGCAGCCCCCACCCTAAAAAAAACTGAAAAGTAATCCCCGGTGTATAGTGGGCTTTCTGCCCCCCTGAAGGGACAGATTAGGGGTCAATGCCCCATCTGTCCCCCCGGGGGGGGACAGAAAGACTGTGATTATTGGGGGGTGTGGTGGGGGCATGGGCCTGCCCGTTTTGGGCAGCCCCCACCCCTATTGTTATTTTTTATGAAATTCCCTGGTGTCTAGTGGGCTTTTTGCCCTCCCGGGGGGGCAGATTGGGGGCTACTGACCCCATCTGCCCCCCAGGGGGGGCAAAAAGACTAAATAATGCCCAAATAATTTGGGGGGAGAAAAGGCCCTTGCCCAAGGGGCCGCTTCCCCCACCCTGGTGTCTAGTGGGTGGATCCCTGCTTGGGGATCGCCCTCCTGTGGAGATTCTCCCCTTTCCAGCGATACCTCTCCCGTCTTTCTACGTGCTCAGGGGGCTGAGATAGCCCCCTGAGCACGTAGAAAGTGAAACTGTAATGAGCCTCTTGGCTCATTTCAGTTTCACTTTCACTGTGATGACGTCGGCGCGACGTGCGCACCGATCGTCATTACAGTGTAAGGGGGGGGGGGTGGCACGGGAGCTGGGGAAGCTCTTCCCCAGCTCCCGAGGCTATTTTGCATGAAAGGGAATCCCTCTGGTGCCCGCACCAGAGGGATTCCCCAGGGAATGCCTCATGACGAGCTGGACTCGTCATGGGCACAGCGCGACTGTGCTCCATGACGAGTCCAGCTCGTCATGGGCATACAAGGGGTTAAGTACCAAAAATAGTCTATAGTTTGCCGTAGACATGCACCTAAGCACTATCTCAGGCTGACTGCGATGGAGCGTGGGTCAGATATACTAACCAGGTTCATCCTGGTTAAAAAGATTACCTTCCGACTTTGTCTTTTAAGTCCCAACTTCTCAGCATTTCTGGTCAATTGTAATGCTTTCAAGACCTAAGGGACAGTCATTAGGACTCACTGTACCAGCAAGTACCAGGGGCCAGGCTACCAGCAAGGTCCAGTCCAAGCCCAATTGCTACTGGTCAGCTGGGCACTCCCGGGAAAAGGCCTCTTGCAGCTTGTTGTGTCACCGTAGCCAAAGACGAGGTCAGCCAACTGACCCTTGAAGACCATTCTTCATCCTGGATACAAGGGAGAGCAGGTCTGGTAGAACAAAATAGGGTCCTTCAGCAACCAGACAGCAGATACACAAGAATTGTCCTGTCGTCCTGTTCTCTCCCTTTCAAGTGCACCAAAGTATCACATGTGGCTCAACAGGCCTAGCACACAGGATTTAACACTGTGGTGTCAACAGGATGTCCATAGCCCCTATACTGCATATTCTATTGTGTGCTTCTGGGAGGAATTTCACACCTCTATCACAACACCTCCTGGTCTGAGCACAGGCTGAGAGCTGCTGGAGAGTTCATGCAAATTAGCTCCGAATTCCTTCAGGCAGAGAAATTTAACTCTTCAGAAGTTACTTTTTATTAATATTTATTAAAAATCTGAATTCATCATTGAATTGGATTTTTAATAACTATTAAAAATAAGTGTTTAAGTATATTTCTGGCTGGTCCCATTCCTGAAATACAGGATTAGTGTTTTAATCTGTACTCTCTCTTTCCACATGGAACAGCCAGACTTGCCAGAGTGAAAACAGATTATTGGGCTTTGCCACTGTGGGGACATGGTAATATTAATTTTCTCCTGTCCACTGCTAAATACCATGCTCCGAGCCTTGTGGGCTACAAGACTTACATAAGTGTGACTCAATAATATTTAAAAAGAAGGTCTTTACTTGTCAAAAAGTGTTATTTTGACACGTTGCTTTGCAGGTTTTACACTACAGCAATCAGGCTACACGGGGGAGGCCTGTAGCCATGTTTGCACTGCCACTGAAATGGATGGCACAATAGGCACAACATTATACATGAGGCATTTAACACCCAGACATTGGGTGCACATTCTTCACCATATACTAAGGACTTATAGCCAAGTTAAATGTGCCAACTAGGAATAAGCCATTTTAGCCAAGTTTAAAGAGTGATCACAGACACCTTATGCCTGGTTAGCAGGGATATATTGTAAAGAGTTCTAAAACCGTCAAAAATAGGGTGCAGAAAAATGTAAATAATCTGGATTTCCCACGCAGATAAGGTGGATTTCCTGCAGGTCTATAAAAGGGAAATGGCGGGGGTGTGGCCAAGGTGGCGGCATGAGCAGACGTCTTGCTCAGACGCTCCCGCCGACGGCCAGCTAAAGCACCGGCATTTGGCCGTTTAAGCGATCACTGACCCAAGCACCGGAGCCGTCTTGGTCGCGAGACTTGAGAGGCGCGGCGCCGATGCCGTGAAGAGGCTCTGGAGAGCATAATTCTGGTGGCGCAGAGCAAGCGGCCGAGAGTGCGCCCTTCCTGCGGGGCCGCGAGGTGAGGCCCTGCGATCCCTGGCGGTGGAAGCGCTACCCAGACGGTGGTGAGACAAGCCTGAGAGACCCGACCAGAGCAGCGGATGGCGTTGGTGGTTCCGCGCCATTAGAGAAGTAGCGGCAGGCGGTTGAGCCTGAGGAGAGCGCCGGTGGAGGTCCCGCTGCAGAGGAGGGGAAGAGACGAGCCGCCATCTTGTGAGTGTCCCCATACGGCTTAATTGCACACGCGAATGGTCGAGGGCCCGATAGCAGTGCTGGTGCCTTCCCGTGGCAGCGCTGCTAAGGGGGCGCTCGGAGACATTGCCTGCAACACACGTTGGGGTGCCGGAGAGGCGAAAGGCTAGGCAATCACTGTTCACCGGAGTGGCGACGTCGGGGCCTCGGAAAGCAAGGGAGGCCCCTATCGGAGTGTGCGCCCCAGGGGGCTCAACTTGCGACGCATCTGACCCTGAATGAATCCCCACTGTGCCGAGTGTGAGCAGCAACACTTGTGACGCTAGTGCCGCCAAACAGGTCACAACCACCACAACAGAGAGCTTGAGGTGAGGCTGCGGCCAGTCGGGAGCCCTGCGACCTGGTCCAGGGTCCCCCACCGGGAGAATCCCTGAGTGAGAGCGCAGTGCAGCCCAGCTCGGCGAGCCCACCATGGAGATTGGAATCAGGGACCCCGGCGGGGACACGAGGAGAGCATTATCCACTGGCCACTGAGAAACAGGCCAGAGAGACGTGGACGGGCACGAAGCTGACGGGGGGTCCTGGGGGTCTGGTGGCTCCCTCCCGCACCGGAAACTACAATTGTAGGCCCTAACAGAGGGAGAACCGGCCCCACAGACCACCACACAGAATAGCAGCAACCACCTACGGTTTCGGGCAAGTGCCACTTATTAAGCGCAGCCTTGGGGCGGGGAGGAGCAGCGAGGGAGACAACCTCTATGAGCAGTGAGCCATCCGCAGACCGGGGTGCACAACAGTGCGAGGCCGGGAAGTTGGGCCTCCTGGGGATGTCTTGTGGGGGGAGGTGCCAAGTTTCCTGCTGGTGATCACACAGTTACAGCACCACCCTCACCCAATTACCTTTGTGCTCTGACACCCGCAAGCGCCACGTGCAGCGAGGAGGCCAGACATTACAGAATCTAACGTTCCCAGAAGTAGTGAATTCGGTGCCTCGGTGGGAGCACGGTCAGCTTACGGTTCCCATGGAACTCAGTTGGTGACGTGATATGTCCCTCTCTCGGGGGCGCAGAGACAAGACCTTGAAGGACTTGTTCGTGAAAGCACAGGCTGGTCAACAGGCTACTGACATGGCAACAGGCGCTGCCCGCCCGCATCCGAGCGAGACGATGGGGCAGAACCAATCACTAAGGCATTCTTGGAATCCATGTTTGTTGCACTGAGGGAAGATATCCAAACACTCAAGCGGGAATTCACGGCGGAAATCAAGGAGGTCCGCAGGGACATGGATGGCATCGGCGAATGAGTCGCCGAACTAGAAGACAAGAGTGATGGGAGGGACACGGAACTAGCAGCACTGCAGCAGGAGGTTCTCAGGATTCATGATCAGCAGGTTGATCTTCAGACACACCTCGAAGACCTGGAAAACCTGGAAAACCGCTCCCGGCACCATAATATCCGGATTTGAGGAGTGAAAATGGACGACGACATGAAGGACCTTTTCAGGTACACAAGGGAGCTATTTAACCATATCCTGGGTAGACCTCTCGAGACGGAACTACGCCTGGACCGAGCCGTCGGACATTTTGGTCTGCGTTCAAGACTACTGCACCAAAGAAGATATCCTCCAAAAAGCACGCCAGCTGCACCCTCTGACATTTCGCGACCAAACACCGGTCCTATATCAAGACTTGTCAGCACTCACCCTGAAAAAATCGCAGAATCTTCAGACCCGTCCCTGCACACCTGCAACAGCGCAATATCTCTTACAGCTGGGGCCATCCATTCCGTCTGGTGTTCCGCATGGACAATAAATTGTACCAGTTACGATCCTTGTCGGAGGCCTGTCGTTTGCTGGGTGTAGAACCCCCTGCGGAGGAGAATGGTGAGGAGGGCCCCAAAACAGACGTGGATGACTCTAAGCCCCGATGGCGCCAGCAGGGCCAAAGACGTTGCCCTAAAAAGCCTCCTGCTGCAGAAATAACAAAGGGCCAGCAGTCCGCCCTTGAAACTGTCTCAGCAGAACTGGCCAAATCCCAATCTGGCTGAACTTTGTGGTCTCCATTGACTCACTGATTGACTTGTTTTGTGCCCTGAGCCGTTGGCGGGAGGGGGGCTTTCTGATTCTTGGTCAACCACCCCAATTTGCCTCATTTCCAATCACCAATGGATGATGGACAATATATTCCTGTTCTCTTTCTTCAATTTTTATTCTTTTGGGGTTTTTCGGGGGGGGGGGGATCCAGTATTCCTTGTCCACTTTTCTTTCAGGGTTAGCATAGATCCACGCCACCATGGAGCTCTGAGGCAAACGACCGCTCCGCGCCTCTGTAGTACCAGATCCGGCATACACCTTTGCCTTCTGTTTTTTTTTGTCACTGTGAATGCCTGCCAACACGCTTAAAATACTTACCCTTAATGTGAGGGGTCTTAATAACCCGGTGAAGCGCAAAGCGGTTGTGTCATGTCTGGAACATGCCCATGCAGACATCTGTCTATTGCAGGAAACACACCTCTTATCTAAGGATTGTCATCGGCTCCGGTCCCTGAAGTTTCCAACTCAGTTTTTCTCTTCAGGCCCAACTAAAACAGCCGGGGTAGCTATTTTGGTGGCTCTGCAGTTTAAAGGGGAGGTCTTGCATAAGGAGGCCAAAATAAGGGGTAGACTATTGGCTTATAGATTTGCCTTAGGTAACTTAACGTTCACCATTGGCTCATTATACGACCCGAATGATGGCCAAGAACGATTCTTGCACTCCGCCCTTAATGAAGCAACAGCCACGACATATCACCACATTCTCCTGGGGGGAGACCTGAACCTAGTTCTTGATAACACAATGGACAGATCTTGTCAACGCACACATTAAGCAGGCGGCCTTTCCACAGAGGGACTGGCCCGTTTGCACGAACTAGGTCTCAAAGATTTATGGCGTAGTTTCCACCCCCAAAGCCGCGAATACTCCTATTATTCCAGCGCGCATAAAACATACGCAAGGTTAGATTACCTTTTCGCTTCCACGCCCATACATGCGCTAACGATAGGGGTAGAAATAGGAGTTGCCTCCCTCTCAGATCATGCACCAGTAATAGCTGTTCTCACCCTTCCACCCATACACCAACCCTCCAGGATATGGTGCCTCAGGGATACTCTACTGCATCGCGAGGAAGTGGTTAAGTGGGTACAGCGTTCCATCACTGATTACCTCTCTCACAATGCCAACACCGACACTACCCTCGCAACACAATGGGCAGCACTAAAGGCGGTCATTCTGGGGGAGTTGATAGCCATCTCAGTTGCAGACAATGTAGAGCGTATGCGCAAGCGGGAAGAACTCACCCAACAAACTAGAGAGTTGGAACAGATGCATCAGAGAACAGGAGCCCCTCGGGTGTGACGGCAACTCAAGGCCGTGCGCCAACAACTCGCGGCCCTCGACCAGGATAGGGCAGAATTTGCAGCCTTGCGATTGCGGCATGCCTACTTTACAGGGGGAGATAGGTGTGGGCGCATTCTCGCCCACAAGCTACGCGAGACCAGGCAAAAACAGAGGGTTCAGGAAATTCACCGAAAGGATGGTAGACGTGTCTCGGAGGATGGAGACATCGCCGAGGCATTTCGCGATTTATTTTGCCATTCTCTATGCCAGCTCTCCACTAGAGAGCTCAGACAGGGCCACCTTCCTCGATTCCATCCCCCTGCCGGCTCTGACTAAAACTCAAGCCGACTATCTCGACAGAGACATCCGACCAGAAGAGGTCATTGCTGCCATTGCTCGCCTCAAACCAGCAAAAGACCCCGGGCCGGATGGCTTCTCTGCTGTTTTTTATAAAACATTCTGTGCCCAGATTGCCCCACTCCTCACTCAGCTTTTTAATTCCTTTGCCGAACCCGGAGCGATCCCGGGAGACCTCGTGGAGGCCTCCATAGCGGTGATCCCCAAACCAGGGAAAGACAAAACCCAGTGTGGAGCATATCGCCCTATCTCCCTTCTTAATATAGATTTTAAATTGTACACGGGGATTCTAGCTGCCCGCCTTGCACCTCATATGCCTGGTCTTGTTGATCTGGATCAGGCAGGCTTCATCCCTGAACGCCACACCTCTGATAACACGAAACGTGCCGTGCACCTCATTGAGAAAGCCGCGAGTACACAGGGAGAATATATGATGCACACTATTGACGCCGAAAAGGCTTTCGATAGAGTCCACTGGCCTTATTTGGAGCAGGTTCTGGAACTAGTGGGGATAGGAGAGAAATTTCACACATATATCTTGAATTGCTATAAATTTCCGACAGCTACAGTCCGCGTGAACGGGCACATGTCCTCCCGATTCCCCATTGAGAGGGGTACAAGACAGGGGTGCCCTCTGTCGCCCCTCCTTTTTGCCTGTTATATGAAACCCCTGGCCCAGAGGATGCGGCACAATCCAGCGATCACCGGGATTAAATTTGGCGGCTATACCCATACGATCAGTCTCTGCGCCGAAGATGTTTTGATATCATTATATAACCCAAGGGGCGCGCTACCAGCATGCCTAGCAGACTTAGACCTCTTTGCACGGGTTGCAGTGTTTAAAGTGAATATGGATGAGTCGATTGCCCTAGATCTCTCCCTGACGCGACCCACCCATGAATACCTTCAAGGCCTGTTTCCCATTCAATGGGTGATGGATATGATCCCGTATTTGGGGATTCAACTGGCCTCCTCTCTCTCGAAAATAGTTGCCACTAACTATGCACACATGCGACAGAAGATCCGGCGAGAGCTGGGGCAGTGGAAAAACTATCCTCTCTCGTGGCTAGGCAAAGTAGCACCAGTCAAAATGACCATTCTACCCCAGATCCTCTATTTATTTTGTACTATCCCTCTCCGACCACCTCCAAGCTGGATACAGCAGACGCAATCAGATCTTGCCCAGTTGATCTGGAACGGTCGGAAGCCACGTTTGAAGCAGAGGCTAGCGACGCTCCTTCCGGAAGGAGGCGGACTCGGGCTCCCTGATCTACAGCTCTACTTCCAGGCGATCCAACTGCACCATCTGGTTGAGTGGAGTCGTTGGGAGTCGGAGAAACACTGGCTATTCCAGGACCAGGCAGTAGCCGCCAGGCCCTTACATAAAATCCCCTTTCTCCGCACACGCCATAGGCCCCCTAATTTATAAGCTTCACACATTACACGAGTCCCCCTAGAGATATGGGATCAAACCAATATCAAGTACGAACTTACCACCTTCCCGTCTCCGCTCACCCCGTTGATAGACAATCCCGACTTCACCCCGGGTATGGACGCAGTAGCCTTTGCAAAATGGAGGCCCTCTGGGTGCCGATTCCTGTATCATATGTATGCCGCGGATGGAGTTATTCCATTTCATCAATTTAAACAGGAATATGGGCTGCCTGAAACAGAGAGACTTTGGTATTTGCAAGTGCGGCACTGGGCACTCCATGATCAGGTCCGCTCCGTGGCTGACAGACATCTTCTCCCCTATGAGCGGTGGCTTCTTACGCGCACGTCAGATAAAAAGCTAATATCCGATTTGTACAAGATGCTGCAGGCCAGACATGCTCACACTTACAGTTCCGGACGGGAGCGCTGGGAAAGGGAACTGGGCAGGACACTCAGTCACAAAGAGTGGGAGGGGATATACTATAGGGCCCGCCATTCAGCATATCACCTGGGGCTCACTGAAACCCTCACAAAGGTAGTGACCTACTGGTATTATACCCCAGATCGTCTTCACCCAATAGATCATACTCGGGAGGCGATATGTTGGCGGGGCTGTGAACATGTAGGCACTTTGGTACACCTATTATGGTAGTGTGACCACATCCAGCCTTATTGGAATCAAGTGATAGAAGAAGTGGATAAACACTTCAATACAGAAATTCCACGCTTCCCAGCATATGTTCTTTTGGGTCTTCCAAATCCCCTGACTTATCCACTGCGATCCCGTAGAGGCCGCCAGATAGCAATTGCGCTGGGTTCGGTGATGCAAAATATACTCACACACTGGCATACCTCCCACATTCCAACTTTCACAGGCTGGCTACACCGCCTGTGGCATGTACTTGGAATGGAGAAGCTGAGGGAGAAGCAAGATGGCGGCTGCGTAACGGCCGTAGCGGTGTAGCGGTGGAGACGGAGGAGACGAGCTCGATGTAAAAACTTACCGTGTTTGGAGAGGAGCCCGACTGCAACGATGCCGGAATGATGATACTGTTAGTGATCCCTATCGTCCAAGGTCTTCATCGATCAGCAGCGGCAGCAGCCGCGGTGGTGTTCACGCTCGCATCCCCCCCGCGTCAAGTCTGCGGTAGCGCTGGAAACGCTGGAAGGCGGAGCCTAAACAGGGGAGCCCGGAGCTGGGACAAACGAGCGAAACGGAGCGGAATTGTCTGCGGAGTCAGCTCTCGCCGGGAGCCGAGCACTGCTAACGGCTCGGATAACTCTTACTGGCTAGCCTGTAGGCGAAGAGGGGAAATGCCTCCGAAAACAGCAGCGGGATCGAGGGCTGCGATCCAAAGGAGGAAAGGGACTAGGGAGGATGGCGGCGGAGTAAACAGCAGTGCCGAGATCGAGAGAGGAAGAAAACTGCAACAGAGCACGGTTAAGGTTCGGCCACCACCTACCTCCATCGCAGACATCTTCCCAAAAGCCGGTAAGGAGATGGGGAAGGAGAAAGAGAAAGAGGTGGCAGAGCAGGAGGAGCAGGAGGAAGGTAGCACCTTACAGCTGAACGGAGGAGTAATTGGGGGCTCGGAAACTGGACTTTTTACAAGGGAATCACCCCTCACCGTAAATCGGGATGAGGATATGGTGTTGGTCATTGACTCTGCCCTGGATATTAAATCTGTGCAGGAAGAGAGCTTCGTGCAGAAAGAAGTCGATAAAACTGGCCCCGAAGCTTTCTCTGTAGGTGCAATGGTATCTGCATTGCCTCAAGTAGAAGATGCATTGGGCATGAGCATGAGATCCTTTAGAGCTGAGTTCGATCCTGACCAGGGGGGCGAATGTAGTGGGAAAGAGAAAGAGAAGGCCCCCAGTGAGTGTTTCTTTTCAACCTCTGAAGGGGCTGGGTGTTCCGAAGATGACGAAGTTAGTATTAGCTCGGAATCTGAGGCCGATTCAGGCAGCAACCTGGAATCAGATGTCCCTGTAACGGCGGTCAGGCCTCCTTTGGCGACAAGAGCTTTGACGCAGAGCCTCGACACTAGATGTGATCTATCCTATGCTCCACCTCCCCAGGGGAGCCCAGGAGAAGAAAACACTAACCGGATACTCCTTGAGACAATTCATCAAGAAATTATAGCGCACAGAGAAGAGACTCGCCAGGACAATAGAAAAGCCCAGGCGGCAATGAGAAAGATGCAGGGTGTTGTGAGGAAACTTTCTAAGGCTTGCGCTAATACGGGGGACAGAGTCTCAAATCTGGAAGAGAGGCTGGTAACAACAGAAGCGGAGGCCGCTGAAGCTGTATGCAAGGTTGATGCCCATTGCGACCAGGTAGTCGATCTCCAATGGAAGACTGAGGAGTTAGAAAATAGGCTCCGTAGAAATAATTTGAGGGTCCTAGGGATTCCCGAGGGGGCCGAGGGATTGGATATAAGGGCCTATATCATCAAGCTATTCCAGCAAGTATTCCCGGAACTTTCTAGCTGGAACTGGGCCACCGAGATCCAGCGGGTCCACCGTACCCCCTTTAAAATTCGAAAGAACGCGAGGGAAGGAGACAAACCCAGAGCGGTACTGGTGTTTTTTGGTAACTTTATCTTAAGGCAGGCTATCACTGAAAAAGCAAGGCCGGATGCTAAGAGAGCTGGAGAAGGAATCTCGTTTTTTGTCCGACCAGACTATTGTCACTCGACGGTTGAGCGAAGGTGGAGATTAAGGGAGATGATTAAACCGTTCCGGGACAAGAAAATGCAGGCCTTCTTGATAAACCCGGCACAGTTAAAAGTAATCAATGATGGCAAGACTCTCTACTTTAGCTCAGAAATTAAAGCTAAGGAGTATCTGGACTCTGTTAGTAATTAGTTTTCAGACCATAAGCTACTCTTTAGTCCAGGTGTAAAAAGCATATGCGCCTTTCTCCTCCGGGAGCAAGGTAGTGGGAATCTATTGGAATATAATTTGCAAAGTTTAGAATGGGTCTCTTTCTCCTTTCTTTTCATTGTTCCTTTTCTTTTTTTTATTTTTCTTATACCTGCTGGTTATAGATATTCCTTAGATTAAAAGGGTTCTAGTAGGCACTAGCTTTTCTCCAGTTGTCTCCATCGCAGGCACCGCTGCCCATCATGTGCACAGACTAGGTCTGAGCGCTTCGCAGACGGTGGTAGGTAGGGGCTGGATGGGGGGGGAATCAAGTCAGGGGGTGGGAGGGGAGGGCTTGGGAGGGGATCGGGGTTCAGGAATAGGGGGAAAAATTTGCAGTTTGGTACACTATGGGTCTAATAGGTGGGGTAAGGTTTTTGGGATTAAGCATCAGTTGAAGCTTCAGGTAGGTTTAGCCGCTCAAGTAGACTCTCATGATGGCGAACATTAGGATTTGTACAGTTAATATTGGTGGGCTGAATGACTGTAGGAAACGACAAAATCTAGCCCATTTCCTTAAGTTTAACAGATTGGATGTTCTGTGTTTGCAAGAAACGCACCTCCCATGGTCCAAAAGGAATCTCATGTCAGTGAGAGGTTATCAGCTAGTGGCATGTACAACGCAATCATCTACTATTAGGGGGGTTGCAGTTTTGGTTAGAGCTTCTTTGGGAGGAGTCAGACGGATTAAAGTGGACGGAAATGGGAGATGGGTTCTAGCTGAGCTGGAAAAGGGCTTTACAATTTGTGTAGTCTATGGATCAAACAACGATGATCCAGAGATTTACGACTTTCTGGAAATAGAGTTAGCTACTTGGTTAACGCCCATAATTTTTTGTGGGGACCTTAATATTTCAGCAGACTGGGATCCGAATGCAACTTATTTAGGGCGAAAACCCAAAGTCTTTAGGGCAGTCTCATCTTTAATTAGGTCACATGGGTTACTAGATGTTTGGGGGATAAAGGAACCTAAAGATCCAGGGTATACATACTTTTCAAACCCCCACCAGAGGTATATCAAGTTGGATTATTTTTTAATATCAGATTCCGTAATAAACAGGGTAACAATTTCTAAATCCCCAAAGATATTATCGGATCACAATCCTTTGGTTTTAACTTATAATTTGGACGGGCTAGAAAGGGCACGAACTAGGTGGACATTGGAAAGGAGGTTACTATTAGACGATAGATTCGTAGAACATGTCAGGAATTGGGTCGAGGAATTCTTCTCAGCCAACAGATATAGTGCCTCACGCAATTGCGTATGGGAGGCATTCAAGGCCGCCTTAAGAGGCGAATTAATAAGCTGTGCGGCAAGATTGAGAAGGGAAGACAGGATTGAGATAGAAAGATTAATGAGGGAACTCGCAATAGCCGAGGTTCAACATACCACTGATATAATACAAGGCAGAGATAGCTCGGAGAGTCAAAGGAAATTAGTAGCAGCCAAAGCAGATTTACAGAAGGCCTTTTCATTTAAGGCAACAAGTGAATTCCAAACTACTAGGATTCAACGTTACGAAACTGGAGAGCAAGCCGGTAAGATACTGGCACTACAAATTAAACAGGAAAGAGTTAAAAATAACATTATTAAGATAGAAGATAGTGGGAAAGAGTACACGGAAGCTAAAGATATCCTCCAGGTGTTTAAGAATTTTTATCAAGATCTCTATAGGGAGGAAAATGTTAGAGGCCGGCGAGGCCACGAGTATATAGATACCGGCCCACGTCTTGACAATATCGTCAGGGAGGAATTGGAGGACGATATTAGTGAGAGTGAGTTAGTAAATGCCTTGCAGGAGCTTCCTACAGGCAAAGCAGCGGGCCCGGACGGGATCCCGCTCGAGGTATATAAATGCTTTGCCTCTGTCATTACTCCATACTTGCTTGATTTATTTAATGGTATAGTTTATACAGGGGTGGTCCCAGATTCTTGGAGGGAAACTAATATAGTGGTGTTTCACAAGAAAGGGAAACCCAAGGAAAAACCGGGATCCTATCGTCCCATCTCGTTAATAAACGCTGACACTAAACTTTATTCTAAAATTCTAGCCAAAAGGTTGGGCAGGGTCATAGGCGATCTCGTCTCCCCTTGGCAACACGGGTTTGTTCCTGGACGGGGCACCACGGATCACATCAGGAGGGCCATAACACTGTTTGATGCCCAGTCCACGGTGGGAGACGGGATGGCCATGATCCTGCTCGACGCAGAGAAAGCCTTCGATAGAGTGGTCTGGGACTTTCTCTGGGGGATCTTGGTAGGAAGGGGATTTGGTGAGAAACTTATGAGAGCGTTAAGGGCAATGTATATCAACCCAGTCGCCAGAGTAGTGGTTATGGGTGAGAGATCTGATTTGATAACAATAAACCGTGGTACACGTCAAGGCTGTCCTTGTTCCCCAATCCTCTTCGCGTTATATATCGACCCGTTTATCCAAAAGATCCTTGGATGCCCGGGAATTAGTCCAGTGATATGTGAGGGATTCGAAACTAAGGTTATGGCATATGCGGATGACCTGGCGGTGACCACAGTGGACCCGCATCAGGCACTCCCTGAGCTGATAAAAATGGCAAAGGACTTCGGTGAAGATTCAGGATACTTATTGAATGAATCCAAAACACAAATAATCTGTACTGAAAACTTCAGCAAAATTGATGAAAGATTTGTTGACTCAGCGACATATCTGGGGGTCAGAATTAATGCGGCAACAGCGAAAACAGTCGCTGAGAATTTTGGATCATTGAGCAAATCCATAGAAACAGAGCTAAAAAGAATTGATGTTCTACACCTTTCATTGATCGGAAGGGTCAATGTACTAAAAATGACTATGTTCCCCAAAGTTCTTTATTTATTTCGTGCCATACCCCTCTTAATAGATGAAACAGTAATCAAAGGTCTGGAATCAATCTTTATAAAATTTGTTTGGCAATATGGGCGAGTCAGGCGTTCTACTAATTTATTATCTCTACCCAGGGATAGGGGGGGTCTGGCATTACTGAATCTGAGGCTTTACCATTGGTCATGTTTGCTGGTACATATGTCTATCCTCTTTCAGACTGAGGCTAAACCCACCCAGGGGAATCTCGGTACTCAGATGCCTCCCTCAATATTTGAATTACTAATTGGCCGTAAAGCGGTAGGTCTACTTATGCGGGAAGTAGATCGAAGGTATTATAGAAAGGCTCGCTTTAAGGTATTGGAAGGGGCATGGGGGGTCTGGAGGGCAGTGTCAAAGTTTTTCGGAATCCCTAAAGTAAATCGATATCTTCATCTTAATAATTCTAGGATATTCCCACAGATGGCAGACGATAGAAATCTGCAGGTATGGGGAAATTTAGGAATTAGGACAGTTAGTGACTTAATGAGCGGGGAGGAGATCTTGGATTTTGAAGCACTACAATATAGTGTTGGCATCTTTCGTAAACACTGGCTATTGTATATAAGATTGACAAGCTGGATGAAGGCTGTACGACCTAGGACTTTACTGGTAGACGAATTCCCCATTTTGGACCAGCTAGTTAAGGGGAGCGAGAAGATTAAGGCTTTCTATACACTATTCATTGGCTCAATACAAGATGATTTGGAAAAAATAGAATCCTCTTTGGCTATGAAACTGGGGAATCCTGACGTAGATTTAGATTATGCCCTTCTTTTACAAAAGAAAATATTCCGCTCCTCTAATTTGAAGGCGCAACATTACAAAACCTTGTTCAATCTGTACCATACGCCGGCGAAACTATACTCTTGGGGGATAAGGGAAGATGATTGTTGCCCCAGATGCAAGTCAGGCCAGGCAGATTTGCTCCATATGTTTAATGATTGTAAGGCTTTGGAGGGAATACAGAGGGAAATAGAAAAATTCTGGGAGGGGCTGTTAGGCCAAAAAATTCTATTGTCACCCACCCTTATGATACTAGGCACCGATAACAGGTTAAATCTTGGGGAAACAGAGGAGGCCCTGGTGTTTATCTCCGTTGCAGTACTTAGGATATTAATTTCTGCAGGTTGGAAAGACACTGTTGCTCCTTCTTTTCAAATGTGGCTCACCAGACTACTTGGCCTACATAATATAGAGATCTTGTTGTACGCTCAGAAAGGGAAAAAAATAGGTGATTTTGGGAAAGGTATCTGGGCTCCAATTACAAGGTGGAGGAAGGCAAGATCAAGAGAATAAGTGAGGAGGAGATCAGGTCATAGTGAATAGAAAGAAGGAATTTAATTTGTTGTTCGATGATCCTAAGGGGGCAAAAGACTTTTTGAAGACGATGCTACAATTGTAAGTTCAAAATCGGTGTACTGGTTTTCTCTTTTTTTTTTTTTCTTGGGATTTATTATGATGTCATTATGTACCTACTGCAAATAAAAAAAAAAAAATAAAAAAAAAATGGAATGGAGAAGCTGACATTGACCTTAGCAGGGGAGGGATCCAAGTATATCGAATTGCGGCAACCCTTTCTATCCCTCTTAGCCTCTGACTTCCAGGAGGTTACCTGCCCCCGATATCTCCGCTTACTGCGCCTCTCTGATACGCAACAGTCGGAGAAGTGATTGAGACCAAGTATAGATTAGATAGCCTAGGTAGTGGACATGGAACACGGGTGGGGTGTGGGGAGGAAGGCTGGGGGTGGGGGGTTTACAATGTTTTTGTATTGGTTTTTTCTCTTCCCTTCTAATTTTATTTTATGTACGGTTATCCTACTTTGGTACAAACCCATTGTCGTACTTGCAGACCTGGCTTGACCTCTTTAGGTCATATGTTAAGCAATGCTAATGACATGACGACTAAACCTGCGTGATTGTTTTTGTGTATGTTGAAATTTCAATAAAGAGATTTAAACCATAAAAGGGAAATGGCCAAGAATCATAACTTAGAAAAGTTTCCAAGAGTTGTGGCCTATGTAAATAAGAGTGTGGCATAACAAAATCTACAGTAAAATCCTGTGTTTCACACTGCATGTATTTGGGTGCATCTCTATGAGTTTTCTGCTATTGCATCCAGACATATAGCGGAAAAATAGATATAGCCTTAAAACAATCACACCTATTGGCTTTGCCAATGTTTGTTAACAGCATCAAATGGGTAACAGCAATAATTGTGTCCTGAATAATAAGAATTCAGAATATTTTAATTGTGAAAATGAGACTTCATGAAACATTACTAAGATCTGTGAAAGGGTAGTGGTCTTTGCTGTGTCTCCCATTTTTTCCTTCTCATCACTTTTCTTTTGCGGTCGCTCACTCTGTTAGACACTTAAGCTCTTTTTCTGCCCACTTCTTTTTGAAATCCTCCATCTGCATATTAAACATCAAATCCGTCCTTCTTCACGTACTTCCTTTAATCTCCACTTCATCAACTCACACACACACCCACTCACCTATAAGTGCTATGTGTGCTGCAGAGAGACCAAGAATTGGATGTCATGTAGTCTGAACACATTTTGACCCACTGATTTGCACTGTGAGAAACTCACACTATCTTCACCCTCAATTACAGAGTTCTAAATTGTGCCCCATTACGCACCCCAATCCATAATTTGAACTCACTTGGACAACTGGAGGCAACTCAGTTCACAGAATTCATTACGCTAGAGAATTTTGTTGCATAGAACTTTCAAAAATACCTGTGTAAAAGCAAATACTTTTATGGGCCACAAGATGAGGTGAAACGTGAACTGTAAGCAGGACTGCATTGATGAAATATATAACCTTAAGTATTTTTACAGTCATTGATAACAAATTATTAAGTGCATGACTACAGTACTCAAAAGGAACACATTTCAAAGTTAGGTTTTAATTACTTTCGGGTCTTAAACCAGTCAGGAACCTCCTCACTTAAAGCACTGCTAACTAAAATGAGCCTAGCCCCCAAAATATGCTACAATCACCCCGAAGGCCTGCTTTCAGCAAATGTACAATAACCAGACTCCTGTTCAGGTCATTTGTACCTCTGGCCATAGTCCATTCTCCGCTGAACTAGGGGTGAGGTAATATTCCATTCTGCCCATGGAATGGGCAGAATTTTGACAACTTTGTGTTGCTCTTGCAGCGCTGAGCTCCAGACAAATTCTGCAAATCGCCGCATGGCTGTTTTTTTCTTGTGCGCGGTCCCAGAATGGTAAATTGGGAAACACAAAGGATATTTTGCATCCCCTAGCGCAATTTCCATCCACAAGGAGTACATCCAGTGAGATTTTTCTAACGCAGGTTGTCGTGGCCTGTCGCGATTGTTCGCGGTCAGACGGCTGCCGCTCAAGTGGAAAATCTACTCAAACGGTAGAAAAAATCAACTAGAGTAGCTGCCCCTTCTGGCACACTACAGGGAGCCGTTCTTTCTGATTTTTCAGTGCAGAACATACTACCGGCACTAAATTGCAGCGTGAGCAGTGCAATGTGCCTATTTCTGCCTGCTGGTGGAACTCAGTGGAATCTCGTGGAGTTTTTATGTACCGCCATGGAATTCTACGGAATCAAATTCCATGATCCATGGAATTCTACAGAGTCAAATTCCACGAGTTCCGCCCACCCCAACTCTGAAAGCTTCCCTAGTCCCATGCAGCTCCCATATAAAACCTGACTGCTGCCGCCTTTCTGAGGTCATCTGGAGGGAGCGAGAATTGCCCCCAGAGCATTTTCTTGGATGCAGCAGCATTCTCACTGTGACTGTCTTGGATGGCGCTTAGTTTAGAGTGTGCCGGATGCTTGCAGTGTATCAAAGTACTGGTTGATTGTTAGCACTATGTGAATCACCCATATAACCGAGGAAACTACTGAGTCATGCTGCAAGGTCCTAAACCAATAACAGTGAGGCAAGTTCATGTGCTTGATGATTTTGGACCTATCGTTTACTCTGTGTCTCTAATCCCAGTTTTGTTCGTGGGCAACATGCTCGCCATAAGAACTCTTACATTAAAGAGCGCCTTTCGTAAGCAGTTCGAGGTCAACTGTCAGGCAGTTAAAATTATATCTTAAATTGGCAGTGGGCCTCCAGATACTTGGAGAAGTTCCAACAGTCACCTGTGTGGATCGGAGTCATTGGGCCCGGCTGATGACAGGGCAAGCCGCTCGGTGACCTGGAGGCCTTCTTCAGAGCAGGGGATTTCAGTTCCACTCACTTTAATCTACAAAAATGCCACAATGCTTGGAAAGCATATTTCAGAGGGCAACCCCCAAAGAGAACCTAGCAAACCAATGAAGGTCTGACACTTAAAAAAAAAAGTGGTTAGGCCTGTACTTCTGGGTTACATTTGTGGAGAGGTGTGGCTCACTGGTTAGAGGCGGCAGATCCGTAAGCAGAGAATTGGCCAGGGACCAGGGTTCAATTCCCGACGCGGCAGGGTCGTGGACCAGGGTCAAAACGGACTCGATAATTCTCGCCTCGGTACACACTCGGCAACTCTGGGCATTAAGCTTGCCTCATCTCTACAACGGCCCGCTGGGGATGCCTGGTTTCACCTTGGAGATACCCAGAAAGGGACCATCTCACAGGGATAGCCAGGACGGGTTCCCCAGCGGTCTATAGCGCCGGGACACTTCTGAGTAGCTGTGCGCTGAATAAATTAAAATAACATAACATAACATTTGGAGTCCTGAGTAAAACATTAAAAAGCTTGTTGTAGTGTGAAAACGAACCAAAATTCAGTTGCTTGCTTCATAAAACACATTTGATATAAAGAATTTAATTTGTGATGATTCAAGGCACTTTTAAGATTGTGAAATAGTCCCCTGTGCTTTGGAATGCAAGCACTCCAAACAGCCTGTAGCATGGGGTGAAGGATAAATGCTCCTCTCAGTGGAGCAACGCCCACTCTGTGTATATGTGAAAGAATTGTGAACAATACGTCTGGAGACAGCTGCTCTGTCAAGACAGATCTCCAAAAACATCAATAAAGCTCCTGAGGGAGCAGCCTAGCTTTGAAAAGCTGGGTAATAGTGGCTAGGGACCACATGTACGGCTGTCAGGTTGTAAACTGCAATTTTTAGCCACTTGTATTTCGCGAGTCGCAAACCTGATGTACAACAGCGTCTCAGACACTGTTTGCGATTCACAAATGGGTCGCAAGGAGCCTGCCTCATTAATATTCATGAGGCAGGTCGCAATTTGTGACCCATTGGGAATGGCCGACATTCACAGGGATTGTGGCCTACTGGGTCAACAGACCACCATGTCAGTGACTGCTTTTTAAATAAAGCAGTTTTTTTTAATGCAGCCAGTTTTCCTTAAAGGAAAATGGGATTAATTTAAAAAATAAAAATGAAAAGTTTTCTTTTCATTATTTTACAGCGGGCAGTGCAGGGCCAGAGCTAGGCATGGGCAGTCTGGGCAGCTGCCCAGAGCCCTGTAGTCAGCCCTCCAACTTGGGGCCTCGCACCAATGCAACAGAGTCAGACCACAGCATGAAAGGAGCCACCTTAGCAGCCCGATCTCCACCTGGCATCACTGCAAGGGGAACCAGAGAGGAGGGGGCTCCATTCCCAGTTGCAAGAAGACACATTTCTCAGGTTTGTCTGGCAATTAGGCCTCCACCCCCCACCCATGTAGAGGCACAATGGGATGGCTATTGTCCTGCTGTGTAGCTCCCAGGCAGTATTAACCCTATCTGGTTATTAGCAACTCTCACACCTTCAGCCCTTGATGATCTGTTAAGAGGTGCTTGTAGGTGGCTGAGAGGGAGGGGCTGCAGCTTTGGGAGCAAGGGCATCGATTCAGATGCAAGCAGCCCTGAATGTGTCAATTCTATGCAGTTTAGAGGGGCCTCGCACATTCCCTTTATGCCAGGGGCCCCAAAAATCCTAGAACCGGCCCTGGGGCAGTGGTCTGTGGGACCAGTGCCTGCTCTGAAAAAAGTTTGGCACCCCCATTCACAAAGAGGAAGGGGTCCCTTTTGGACCCCTTCCCCTTTGTAAATGGCTTACCATCAATATGAAATTGGTGGTAATCTGCAAATGTTTTGCAACTGCATTCCCATTCACAAAACATTCCTACACACCAGTGCGTCTCGCTATGTAGAAGGCACGCCCTTTACACGTCCCTTCCTAAAAGTGACTTGCAAACCCTATTTTTCTATTCGGTAATAGGTGACCGACTCTCAAAACAGGGTTGGTACATAGGAAAATGCATTATACTGGTCGCAAACGGCTTGATGGGCTGTTTACGACTAGTAAAATGTGTCGTACATCTGGCCCTTAGATCGGAGGATTGTGAAAGCCAGATTAAGAATCCAATTATTTCTCAAACAATAAAATGGGGAACTGAAGTGCTCATGTGGTTTCTCGACCTGCTACACTTCTTGCAATTAGTGCTGCACAAGTCAAAAGGTAAACTCTCATGTGGAAAGGTAGACACTCATGTGGATAGACTTATTCATGACCATCTGTATTAACCTGTTGAGTGCAGCATGATGCTTTCAGCCTTTTAAGACATCATGTACACCAGGCTAAGTTAAGAAGAAATCCTGAATCTCAGGTGATGGGCCTGTAAGTGAGTTAGAAATCAGATGGGGGTGAAAGAGGTCAGACGACCTGATAAAGGGAGCCTACGAAAATTGGGTGACTGTGTACCTACTACTTACGTCCAACCAATCTCTATAGACCTGTACTTCTCTCTCTCTCACTCTCTGCTCTAATAAGGTTGCTACAAAACCACTGTCGCTCACTTGACATGTTTATCCCATTTTATCAGTATCATAAAAACAAAGGGCTGAGTAAGCCCTTTCAGGATTCAAACATCCCCGTTCAAGTCACCCGTAAAGGTTGTTACAAGAGAGGCAATAGCCCAATGAGCAGGACGTCTTGCTGGAAACACCTAGCTCCGGCTAAGAGACTCTCGGCGATGCTGACGTGTGACAGACTTTACCTCATGCCTCACGCCTGTAGGCCTGGCAGGAGGAGCACACTTTCCAGGTGCTGCCATTTCTCTGTAGGCAGCTCCGCCGTGTCTCTGTCTGGCGATCCATATTTCACCTGGTTAGCAGGATGTCTACGTTTGTCTTCATGCTGACAATCTGCTGACTTTAATTCCTGGCCTTCTCAAGGGCTGTGTTCCCATAGTTCCCCTTCCTCCAAGAATTACAAACACTTTCTTTTGCTGTTTGCATTTATTTTTCTTTTTCGTTCTTAAGTGCTTGTTCACGTACGCCCCTGCTCTTAAACGGAATATTCCAAAAAGGGGCGTAATCTATCTTTTGACAAGTCTATTCATCCTAAATAGTATATCTCTGACCCCACGAAAAGCAAGACGGGGGGAAAAAGTACGTGTTGTGTCTTTCTTGGTCTCCTCTGAAATTGTTTTGCATGGAATATACATGAAACCAGAGTAGCGCTTCGTTGCTGTGAACAGTGATATTCTCTGCTATGTAGAGGTGGGAGAGCCACTGAAAGCTCGAGCCAGGATCGAGCCTGAAGCCTGACCCTGCTCACCTGGATGTCATGTTGCAATCCCAAGCCCATAACAAACTGGCCTTTCATGTAGCTTCTCCATGTCTCCTGTACTGAGCCACGTGAAACAGTGTAAGCACTCCCTGATGTCAGACGCAACCGAGGTGTTAAAGATGAAACAGACCACTCGAGGTCAGTCTCTGAAACATACCTGGTTCGTGTGTGTGTTCACTTGGCAAACACTCAGAGCACATTAGGGGCTTGAGGGGCAGCCAACTGTAGGGAGGTCTGCCCCCGGACAGATTGGGAGGGTGGTGCAGTCCGGGGGACTGCCGTTTTGTAATTAGCTTGGGCTGCATCGTTGTAGACCAAAGATAGCCTCATCAGGTATATAGTTTCGTTTTTTGGGCTCCCTGACACCATTTTTGATTTTGGAGACCTGGTGGCTGGTGGCTGGAAGTAGGATTACCTATGTTATGTTATGTTATCTGCATTTCTTACGCGCGCAGATACTCCAAGGAGTGTCCCGGCGCGGCCCAAGGGAGACAAACTATAACCAGACTTTAAGAAAAGAGATGTGTTTTTAACAATTTCTTAAAAGTGCCAAGGTCATCAACAGTGCGAAGCGACAAGGGGAGCGCATTCCAAGCGCATCCTGCGAGCACCACCAAAGAGGCGCCCCCTAGCCGATGACGATAGAATCCAGAAATCTTCATCAGCCTGAGGGATGAGGAACGTAAAGATCTCCCCGGCACGTAAAATGAGAAGCGTTTCTGCAAGTAGCCGGGGCCTTGCCCATGTAAAGCGCGATAGGCTATAGTGAGAGCTTTGAATGTCACACGTGCCTTGACCGGTAGCCAATAAAGGGAGCGGCGGTAATCATGGACGCTCTGCCTGGGAGCCAGGCCACCCAAAATGCGGGCCGCCGCATTCTGGATCACCTGAAGTTTGTTAAGAGCGTAAGCTGGGATCCCAGCATAAAGAGCATTAGCATAGTCAAGTCGAGACAGGATCAATGCCCGAACCACCGATTCCCTAGCTGCTTGAGGGAGCAGCGGAAGGAATCTTCTCAGAATTCTGAGGAGGCCGAAACAACAACCTGTAAGACGCTTAACCTGACTAGCAAAGGAGAGATTGCAATCAAAATAGACCCCCAGATTCTTCACGGTCTGACTCGTGGAGGCAGGCAGAGGAAATTCTGGAGGCCAGATAGTCTCTCTGAACCCGAGGGGGAAGTCGCCAAACATAAGAACCTCGGATTTATCCTCGTTACACTTTAATTGGGCCGCTGCCAGCCACTTTTAAAACCGAGGAAAGACACCTCTGCACAAGGTCAACCGAGGCCCCCTGCTTCTCCCAAGTAAACAGAAGTTGTGTGTCATCTGCGTAAGCAATGACCTTAGCCCCCAGCCCCTCCGCTAGAGCCACCAGGGGAGTGAGGTAGATATTAAACAAAAGGGGGCTGAGGGAGGACCCCTGAGGAACCCCTGTGCTCACTTGAAGAGGAGACGAGGCCAATGGAGGTATCCAGACTTGCTGGAACCGGCCTTCCAAGAAGGATTTAATCCAACCCCAGGCGAGGTTGGAGACCCCAATCTCCGACAGTCTACACAACAGCAGTGAGTGGGGGACAGTGTCAAAGGCCGCCGACAGATCGAGCAGCACAAGGGCTGCCCTTCCACCGGCGTCGAGGCACCCCCGAATTTCCTCCGAAACTTCCACAAGAGCACCTTCCGTGCTGAAGGAAGGGCGGAAGCCAGATTGAGCTGGGTGAAGAAGTCCCGCCCCCTCAACAAACTCCGACAACTGTCTGTTAACTATTTTCTCACATACCTTCGACAGGCTAGGGAGAAGAGAGATAGGCCTGTAGTTCCCCGGAGTCGATGGGTCAAGAGTAGGTTTCTTCAACAGGGGAAGGACATTGGTCTGCTTCCAACAACAAGGGACCCTGGCCTCCTGCAAGGACAGATTAATGATGTGATTGACTTCCCCATTCACCGTCTCTGCCACAGAGGCCAGAAGTCTAGCTGCGCACGGATCGTCCGGAGAGCCGGGCTTCAGGCACTGCAGAATTCTTAGAGTGCAGGACAAATCCACCTGAGAGAAGTTAGACAGAGAATACTCGGAAGACAGTGCACCAGGGGTGGTGGTTGAAGAGTCGAGAGGGACTGTGGGCCCATCAGACACAGCCGGGCGAGGAAAACTGCCCTGTATCTTTAAAATCTTATCCCGGAAAAATATGGAAAGTGTCTCGCACCAATCGACTGTCACCGGTAGGATACTGCTCTGCGCTACAGGGGACATAAAGCTCTGAACGATTGAGAAAATCTCCTTGGAGTTGTTCTGGGCCTGGGCAATCCGGATGGAAAAGAAGGCCTTTTTTGCCGATGAAATAGCTTTATAGTAAATTTTTTGGCCCTGCCTGAGCTACCGGGCAGTAGTTGCTGAGCCGCCAAGAGCGCTCCAATTTCTTGCAACCCTGCTTAAGATGATGAAGGTCTTCCGTAAACCAAGGTTTGGAGGGCGAATCCCTAGTCTGTCTAGCCGAGGTCGGAGTGGCGATTAACGCCAAAGAGTCTTGGAGCCAGTTAGAAAAGGCAACAAGACACCGATCCAGATCTTGTGGCAAAATTGGCCTATTGGCCTCCAGCGTCCTCGCAAAGAGGGTAGGGTCGACCTTCTTGAACGCCGGTTTGTGACCGATGACAGGTCTAGTACTGGGAGAAGATACTGCCCAAGAGAAACCAATTAAGCAGTGATCAGACCAGGGGACCGGAAGCGGGGCTTTGATGGAGAGAGGGAAGTTGGAAAAGATAGGATCGAGAATGTGACCCCCAATGTGAGTCGGCTGGTCGACCCATTGTGAGAGAAGAGCAGACTGGCAAATATCCAGGAGCTCACATGTGTCCCTTGAGTTTTCCAGGTCAAGATGGATATTGAGATCGCCTAAAAGCAGATAATGGGAAAACTGCAAGGCTCTCGAAGAGACCGCCTCCACACAGGCCTGAAGGAAGGTATGCGCCACTCCTGGCGGGCGATAAATCAGCGAGCCGCCCAGAAAAAAGTGGGCAGAGCAGCGAATAGTGAAATCAAGTGCTTCACAGCCGCCCCACGTACTAAGAGAACACTTGGCCAGCTCCCACCTCTCTTTGAAAATAACAGCCAGCCCCCCGCCTCTCCCTGTTATCCGGTCTAACCTGCTGATTATATAACCCGACGGGATAGCCATGGAGATAATCGGATCAGAGGAGGTGTCGAGCCACATCTCCGTAACAAAGAGAAAGTCGAGAGATTTATCATCAAGGAGCTCGAACACCTCAGTGTGATGCTTTTTCAAAGAGCGAATGTTGAGCAACGCCGCCGATATGACAGAGGCACTGCCCGTTGTAGTGGCATCTGTAGCACCCAGCTCGAGCCGAAAGCCACAAGCCCCACAAACAAAGTCTCGTGCCCCGTGGGAGTTGGGAGAAATCAGAGAGTTACAACATAAAACACGAAGCTGTTTGAGCCGCTCACTAGAGTAAGGAGGGAGACGAGAGCCAAAGGCCCCAAATAGGCAGCATTACTGGCCCCGGCCCCAGATGTGCCGTTGACGGGCGCAGACGGGCTTGCCTTAGGCGCGCCTTCGGCACGCCAGCGACGCGAACGCGCAGCGTGCAGTGCAATTTTGAGTTGTGATAGGTAGGCGAGTTTAGTGGGAATTTAGGTCAGCTGAAGGTGCAAAGGTAAAGAATTGTGCTTACCTCGTAATGGAGTAAGAGAGGGTCCGGGAAACGAGGGGCTTCCTGAAGGAAGCAAGTGCCTTGATCTGGTGGTCAATGAGGCCGTGGGTACGACAAGCCCAGCACGCCGGGCATCCACGGGAGTGGCCGTTGCTGTGGCGGCGTGCTCCCTGCTGCGGAAAGTGATAACGGCATGCGGAGACCATGAGTTTCGGGTAAGTGGGAGGGCCAGCTCGTATGCCAGAAGAGAGGCCCCTCGGGGCATGCAGCATTTAGGAGCCGGAGTGCGCTCTGCAACTCGAGCTGTAATAGAGGCAGGGGGCGGAGCCACGCCTACATGGGAGGAGGCCGCACCTCGCGACGATGGCAGAACGTCTGGTTACACGGCTCCAAGGTGCGAGAAGCGTCTGACAGGGGCGTGGGAAAAGAAAAAAGTGCACAGGGAGCCTCACCGGCTGCAGCTGAAGAGCGGGGCCGGCGAGCCATGAGCGAGGAAGGGGCCATTCCCGGAGAGCGGCCTCGAGCGAAGAGCTTGCTGGGTTGGAATCCAGCAGGCAGGAAGGGAGGAGAGAGGGATGGGGGAGAGGTGCCTCAGCAGTGCAGTTTGAGCCACAGGGGGAATCTAGCCATGAATTAGATGAGGACTTGGAAGCAGAAGCAGTGGGGGGATTGGGATGTGGAGCCTGGCCTAAAATTGGGACAGGGGCATGACAAATAAATGGGAGGGAGAGAATAGGAACAGCTATTTGAAGTGGGGGAAGAGGAGGATGTCACCGGGGGGGAAAGATACAGCTTGGGACCCACAGGCTTGGGAGGGGCTGGACATATTCCAGTCCTGGGGGAAGGGGTGAGGGGGAGGGACAGGATGGCTCAGTTAGATGCTTATATGGCCAAAGGGGGTTCATTGCAATGGGAGGAAAGATGCCCAGCGCAAAAATGGGGGGCAGGGAGCAGGGGGTCAGAGAAGTAGGTAGGCAAGAAGGCAGGTATAGAGCAGGGGCCAGCTTCTGCTTCCGTAGCAGCGATGCTGGAATGTAGTGGGGAGGAGGAGGGTGGGGAAGATGAGGAGGTGTCAGTAATGGAGGTAGGGAAGAGGAGAGCAGACCAGGTGGTAAGGTGGCAGGGAACCAGCCCACCAGTCCAGACGTTTGTTTTGCAGGGTGAGGAATGGCACGGCACAGCCGACTCGGCAGAGCTGGGAGAGGGTCGATGGCGCCGAGGCGAAGAGAGGGCTGGGCCCAGAACAGCATGCACAATACCAGTGGGGGTGCCCTTTGCGGCTAGCACAAGAAGGCCCAGAACTGCCTCGCTGGCCCCAACATTTGGCAGTTCCAGAATGACTGCTGGGTCAAAAATGAAAGACGGTCAGTGGGTAGGGGTGCCGGGTGGGCCCTGTATAGTACAGTCTGCCCCCCTAGCTAACCAGAGGGGAGCTAAGGGTGGAGTGGCTACCATGGCTCCTGCAATAGTGGTGCATAAGGGCCACAAATGGCCGCAGGACTTCTTTCAGGGCAACAACGTTTTGGATATTGACGAAGAGTGCCTTGAGGAAGGTGAGCTATGTGAGGATGTTGAAGGAGATGGGGTGGCTTGCTAATGTTTTGCCTAGTGTGTTACAGGGGCCGGTAGAGAGGCCAGCAAGGGCGTTGTGGCCTGCGGTGAGGCCAGCAAGAACAACAGAAGTGTCAGGGCCACTGGCGAGGCAGACTGCAGCATTATGGGCACCCTCCTTGGAGCCAGGTAAGGCCAATGGTTTGAAGGAGAAACCTATAATGGTGTCCATTGGTGTTGATGTAGGGGAGCCGCAGAAAGAAGGGGTGGGCAGGATGCAAGAAGAAAACTATGTTACTGACGTAGGAGTGGGTACTAGTGAGGCAGGGGGCGGTGGGGGTACCAAGGAAAAGGGTGGCATTGACAAGGGGAAGGAGACGGGGGACAGAAACCATAATGGGAACAACAAAGAAGGACCACAGAGAAAGGAATTAAAGGTTAAAAAACTTCCATACATGGGGGTAACAAAACCGTTGGGGGCACACCTTCTGCTTGCCAAAAAGAGAGAATATGGAAAGGGGAATACATGGAGATGCTCAAGTTATTGCTTCGGGAGGTCAGGTCTAAAAAGGGATCTAAAGAAGAGGAATATGAGTTGGCCCAGAAGCCTAAAGTGCCACTGACAATTGAAAATTGGACGGCGGCATTCCTGATATACGCAGGCGTCTATTGTGAGCAATATCCAGAGCGCTGCATAGCGATGTTTAAGTCTATGGACATCATCAGGAAAGCATTTATGAGAAGGGGATACGTGTGAGCTCAATATGATGAAAGGTTCAGGGCGCGCTTGGTCTGGGACCCTGAAGCTAAATGGGGTGAGTTGGATATGGACTTGTGGCAGCACACGATGGGGGCAGCAAAAGGAGGGAAGATGATCTTTACAGCCAGTGGTCTGCCAATAGTTTATCGGCCATTTCTGGCTGCAGCACTATGAGTGTGAAGGAGAAGCGAGGGTTTTGAGGGAGAGGTTTCGGTTGGGGTACATGGGACCACGGACTAGGAGGTGGGCAGACAACTTGCTCTCTGCTACGGAAAACAGACAGGCAGTTCACGACAAGCTTGACACGGAGGTGTGGGAGGATAGGATGGCGGGCCCTTTCGAGGATTGGCTCATGGAGAATTTGATTATATCTACAATTGGTGTGGTTCCCAAGAAGGAGGAGGGCCAATTTAGATTGATTCAGCATTTGTCTTGGCCAGAGGGAGGGTCAGTCAATGATTTCGTTGACGAAGACGAGGCCACAGTGTCCTACTCATCGGTTGGGGCAGCTGTGCGCTTTATAAATCTGGCTAACATAACATAACATAACATAACATAGTGACGGCGGGCACAGGAGCACCGATGGCAAAGTGTGCTATGAAATCTGCGTTTCAGCTGCTTCCAGTCCACCTAGATGACTTTTAGCTCTTGAGTATCCACTTAGATGGAAAGTGGTAGATGGACAAGGCAATGCCGATGGGTTGTTCGATTTTGTGCGCATTGTTTGAATGTTTTAGCACTTTCCTGCGCTGGCTGTTTTCCTGGCGCGCAGGTCACCAGTTGTGGCACACTACTTGGATGATTTTTTCTTTGTGGGTCCTCCCAGCTCCGAAGGCTGCCAGGTAGCACTCAAAAAGTTTCCAAGAGCTGATGGGTGATATTGGGGTGGCGCTGGCACCAGAATTGACAGTGGGCCCCAGTACGAAGCTGTAATTTTTAGGAATCGAAATAGATTAGGTGAAAATGGAGGTGCGTTTGCCGCAGGATAAGAAGGCCAAGATGCTAGCATTGGCGGGGGATATGCTGCCTTATGAGAAAGTGAAGGTCAAAGAAGTACAGGTTCTGTTGGGACACCTTAACTTCGCTTGTAGGGTATTCAGGGCAGGGAGTGTATTTTGCAGGAGATTGGGACACACTCTGGCAGAAAAACACTTATCTCACCATCATATTCGGCTCTCAGCGGCCATCAAAGAGGACTTGGGGGGGGGGGGGTTTGCAATCATTCAATTGGTCCACCTGGCAAGGAAGGAGGACATGGAGTGGGATGTGCTAATCTTTTCTGACGCGGCAGGCAGCCTAGGCTTTGGGTTATTCTGGCAGGGGAGATGGTGTGCTGAACCTTGGCCAGAGCAATGGCACCACGGTGGGAGGAGCATTGTGTTTTTGGAGTTCTTTCCCCTGGTGGTTGTGGTGTCTTTTTGGGGGGAAGAGTTGGCGCACAAGCAGGTGCTGTTTCGAATGGATAACATGGCAGTGGTGGAAATTAGTAACCGCATATCTGCCATTGATGAGCAGGTGCTGAAATTGTTGAGAGTTTTTGTGTTGGGATGATTGCGTTACGATATTTATTTCAAAGCACTGCATGTACTGGGTGTGGACAATGACATCACGGATGCTTTGTCTCGTTCGCAGTGGGGGAGATTCCGTGGGCAGGCCATGGACGCCAACAGGACCTCGACGCCCATGCCTCAGCACCTGTGGTACGTAGGCAACGTAGGATGTTACAATTGGTGGTAGGATCGCTGGCAAAATTCACAAGAATCACATATTGTTTGGCCTGGAGAGAATTTTTGCTTTTGGGGCACAGTGGTAAGGGTGGCTGCGGGCTGAGGACATAGTCTAGTATATCTTGGACCTCATTGATAGAGGCCTATGGCAAGTTGCTATTTCCTGCAAATTAGCTGGAATAGCATTCCAGGGGAACGCTGCTATGGGGCTAGGCCCCGTCTGCAGGAGAGATAGGACGGAGAGTCTTGGAGGGTTAGGCGTGAGAGCAGTACGTAGTGGCCAGGGTCAGGAAGCCTATCTTGTGGCAGCTGTTGTGTCGGTTGTTAGCGGTGTTGCCGGAGGTTTGCAGAGAAATTGTAGAAGAGTGCCTTTTTGACACCCTGATGGTGTGTATGTTTTTTGGGGCCTTTCGGCTGTCGGAGTAGCTGGGGAGAAAATGGGGGGAGGAGTCCTTTGGGAGGAAGTAGTCTTACATGACAGTTGGCTGCAAATTTAGTTGAATCATTCCAAGATGGACCAGCGAGGCCAGGGTAGATGGGTAGTGTTGCAGGCGTTGGAGAACCCTGGTACCTGTCCCCTGCGGTGGGCTCAGCATTGGTTGAGTTTTGCCGAGCCCTTGTGTTGAGCAGTGTTCACACACAGGGGAGGGTGGAGAGTGACAGCATATCAGCTGTTAAGAGTCCTGTGGAACGCAATACATCAATTTGGAGTAGACGGGCCAAAATATGGGACTTCCTCTTTCTGAGTCGGCACAGCTTCAGAGGTAGGGGACAGGGGTTGGGCCGAGGAGGCAATTATGCAGCTGGGCAGATGGTCATCACAGTGCTACAGGCGTTATGTGAAGGAGGTTGGGGGAGGATTTGAGCCCATTAAGCAGTAATATGTAATACTTACCCCTTTTTGTCTTTTTCAGGTTCTGTGTCGGCCCGGAGAAAGAGGAGATACTTTTTTGGGTCGTTGGACACTTGTTTATTAAATGGGCCCAAGTGCATGCCCGGCAGAGCTATTTTGGTCAAAATCCAGGTTTTAATGAGCGTTTGTACAAAGTTTCTTGGAAAGGGAAAGGGGGTGTGTGTTGGAAGGAGCTGGTACCGTGTTCGAATGACATGCTGGTGGGCGGTCGGTGCCTGGATAGTTTGGTGTTACATATGGGAGAGAATGATCTGTGCAAAGAAAAAGGTGTCGTGCTGATGCGGAGCATGGAAAAAGACTTGAATCTCAAAGAGAAGTGGGCAGGGTGATTTGTTTTGTGGACAGAGTTTGTGCCTCGGAGGTTGTGGACAGGGGAAGTGAAGCCAGAGGCGGTAGATAGGGCAAGACAGAAAGTGAATGGCGAAATGGCCCGTTTTTATAGGAGTCTCGGTTTTGGTAGGATTTGTCACTCTGAGATTCATTTTGACCCGGTAGAGTTTTTTAGGGGTGATGGAGTTCA
This sequence comes from Triturus cristatus, assembly GCF_964204655.1. Lineage (NCBI taxonomy): Eukaryota > Metazoa > Chordata > Amphibia > Caudata > Salamandridae > Triturus > Triturus cristatus. The sequence goes on from NC_140590.1 coordinate 851,477,503, forward strand.
TTTATATAGATTGGGCATGGACCCTTATCTGCTGGAGATCAGGAAAGTGTTGGCCAGGACCTCGAATGTGCAGCACTAAGTTGGAGAATCAGTTTATGTTAGCAGGGGGAGGGGGCAGAAAAAGGGATGTGTGCCACCTTCCTTTTTCTGGGTGGTGGGGGCATGCAAAGTTTGCCTGGGTTTGCAGACGTTTCGTTGCCATTTAAAGTTAGGAGTCAGGAAAATGGTAGGCAGGTAGTTCTAAGTTCTGTTTTAGACGTTTGGTTTTATAGTTGCATAATTGCAGGAATTGGATGTAGAGTTATTAGAATTGTGTATTTTTTTATTGCAATACATTGTAATGCTTGTAATGTGTTATTTGCAGGGCCGGACGGTTCGTGGGGATCATAGGGGTGGGGATGGGATCAACTGGCAGGTTACCGGATGTTTAGCAAGGTTTTAGTTTTGTAAGGCAATTGCCAGGTTATTTTGTTGTAATGTGCACCTGTTTCAATAAAGCAGCCTTTTTCACACAAAGTGGTCAGTGTCTTGGCTGCGCCCTCTCTCCCAATGACAATATGGACAGACTTGTTCACATCAGCCCACGATGTTGGGTGCCACCTGCTGATGCCGCCCACCTGGACAGACCTCTACTGCAGCGTTCTTCCGCCCCTGCAGCGAATTGCAAGGTGTGACTGATTTAGACTCAATGCCTCAGATGGTGTGAGAAAAGGGCGTAGTGGTTGCCCACTGTGAAGGTGCTGCGCTGAAAGGGTGTGGCTTGTCCAGCGCATAGTGTGAGCACCGGCGACCTGACTCAGCACATAGAGACTGCAGTCTGCAGGGTACCAGTATACAAGCCTGCAGTACACGTCCAGGGGCCAGGGCAGAAGCCCCGCACAGATGAAGTTGGAGAAGGATGGTGAGCAGCACTCCCGCCACCCCTTACTCCCCCTGGCAGTGGGTGAAGGCAGTGCAGGAGGATGGTGGACAATGCCCATGCCGCAGGGGCCCAGGGAATGGGCGCTAGAAGAAACATGGCTGCCGCTGGTGCTGGAGTGAGTGTGCACTCTGGCGTGGGAGTATTGGCACCATTCAGTGAGTTGGTGGACCCGGCCACCACTACCCCTAGGTGGAAAATGTGAGTGTGCCGCCTGGAAAACTACTTCAGGGCCACCAAAGAATGTGACACAGAGGTGAAGAGTTCGCCACTTTTATATTTCATTGTGATATACACACTGTTTGAGCATCTTCGGAACACTGGGGGGGTATGTGACTATGATGGTGTAATCACTGCCCTCAACATGCATATTGACCCCAATTGAACCCCAATTTTGAAAGATTCAAGCTGCATCAGGCCAGGCAGCATGAGGGGGGAGATAATCGACAACTTTTACTCCCATCTGAGAGTGTTGGCGAGCATGTGCCCTGACGACGACCAACAGGGCACAGGGGTGCAGGTTGACCACTCTCAGGAGGCTGATCCTCAGGCACCTGGGGATCAAGTTGGAGGACATGTTGGTAACGGCACGCACCTATGACTTGTCGAGTGCAAGAGTTAACGAAATGGAAGTGGCCCTCAGCCGAGGAGTGGGACGGCCCTTGGGAAGCAGTGGAATGTCCATCAAAGTAGAGATGGTGGCCATTTGAGCCCGGACTCCACCGCAAAGGGGACGGTACAAGCCAGACGCGGGCAAATCGTGTCAAAACTGTGAGCGGGAAGCCCTTCCCACAGACAAATGCCCTGAGCTGGGTGCACATGCTTGGCATGCAACAAGCTAAATCAATTCACCAGGGTCTGCACAAGTGGCGACACAGGGCATTGCGCACACGGCAGGCTGCTGCCAACAAGGGCTGTTAGACATCTGTCTCTGGGGGAGAATTCTCAGTCAGGTGCCCTGAGTCAAGAGTGGTGGTGAGATGGAGAGGAGACAATGATGACCCAGGAGGAAGTGTTCCGTCTCTCCTATGCGGCACCAGGGCCTAGAGTGAGGCATCCCCAACCAGCTTGTGATGTCACCATCATGGGCACAGTGGTGCGTGCCCTATCGATACATAAGCATTGGTCAATGTGATGAATCAGCACCAATACTTGTAAATATGCACCCAACTGCCACTGCAGCCATTTCGCATGAGAATATATGCCTACTGCGGCATGGATTCCATCCTGTTGGTGGGGGCTATGGATGCCACAGTTCAGCACGGGGACTGAGAGGCTATGACCATGTTCCACATGACCAAAGACAGGGATGGCACGATGCTGGGTTGCAGCATGGCAGAAGATTTGGGACTAGTGTTCTTTGCGAAGGAGATCTATGATCTGCAAGTGGCCCACATCCTGGGCCAATTCCGAGACCTGTGTGAGGAACTAGGTGCTGGAGCCCTGCGCATCTACCCCTCATGGTAGGCCTCGTCAAAGCTTTTGCCTTCTGACTTTCTGGAGTTTTTTCTCCAAGGGTCCCTCGCTGCTCTTCACCAGGCTGGGTTCAGTGAGGGTTCAAAGGCTTGGCCTTGGACAAGCTCCTGGTCAAACTCTGGAAGTTGGACCGCTTGAGTTTTTCAGTGGGATGTACCTGGAGGGCAGGCGGGATTGCGATTGAGGTTTGCCGGCTTGGCTGGCCAGGTTGAGTCAGTCCACTTATGGTGCTTTTTTCCAAAGTTGCTTCAAACTCCTCCAAACTTCTGAAACTTCTTCCTAAAGTTCTGTAGAGGGTCACAAAGGGTCCAAAATTTACTCTAAGGGTCTGGATGCTCCAAGATGGTCCTAGAATTTTGGGACTTAAGTTCCCACAATCCACTTGGAATAAACCCTTACAAATCCACTAGAGTCATTCCAGGCTGGGGATTCTTGGTGGTGAGGATCCAGGTGAGCTCTGTTAACCTGTAGCTTACAGGAAGTCCACTCTTTTTTCCTCTTGAAGCCAGTTAAGTCCACAGGGCTGTAGTACCAGATTGTGCAGCAGGCGCAGTCATTCAGAGTGCAGGGCCTGGTTGGTGCAAATCAAACTTTCAGCATCGACCCTTCTTCTTCTCTTGTTTCAAGCAGCAGATCTGAAAGTCTCTGTCCCTCTCAGATCCATATTCAGTGTTTTCTGGGGGCAAACAAGAGGGCACTCTTATCCAATGAGGTGCAGGGCAGCACCCCAGAATAGGACCATTTCCTCCAAAGTGTGGCACAATAGTCTCCCAGAAAGCAATATTCTTCCAAAATTCAATATGGCTGAAGTGTCAGCAGAGAGCCCAGAGCTAGCTAAAACAACCTCCAGGATGGCTCATCTCCATAGTCTCCCTCCCTCTAGCATCTGCAGATTCCTTCTTTATGCCTGCCATCTGGCTGGGTCATTATGGGATCGGTGTAGGTGGACCTGGCTTTTTCTGCCAGACCTCTGCTTCCTTTGCTGGCCTTCCTGTGCTGCAGAACCCTCTCCTCCAAGATGGCTCCTCACCCTGGGTGCCACTTATCACTTCATCAAAGCAGCCTGGCTAATACACTTTATTCTGACCAGTCAGGGCAGACCACTGGAAGGCTGCATTTTGGCATACAGACAGGAAAGTCTTAGAACTTCTTGTCTGTACATTTTAGGATAAATTCAACAATATATAGTTGGATTTATTAATACTATTCTCCTAAATCCTTGAATGATGTTGTTCGGTAATCCCTAGAGTTAGTTAGTAATTAATAACGTATTGCCATGTTACCCTATGTGGCTGGTGATCTACAATGGGGGGAATGAACTGGGCAATTTCTCCAACACTATGGCTTATAAAACATATTTTTAAGGACCCTGCCTATATCTACAGGACACCCACCCCTGTAACACTTGAAAAAGACTTTAGGGGTGCTGACTATATAAATAATATTGTAGATCCTCACTCCACAGTGCTCCTAGCATAAAAGTCGATTTGGGAAGCACTTTACTACAATGAGGGAAATGTGCAATTTCTCTATCCCCAGAGCATATAAAACCTCTTTTATAAGGGTCCTCCTTATAAATACCTGACTTCCAGCCCCTGGGATACCTCGGGGAGACCCTGGAGGTACCTAATATGCCAAAATATTGTAGTTTATCCGCTTTAAGTGTCCCAAACACCAAAGTCGAGTTTGGGCACAATTTACATTTTAAAAGCAGTCCTACAACACAAGACTGATTTTAAACTGACCTCGGGCTCTCAGGAATGCACACATGCAAGTCCAGAAAGGGCTGTTGGCCTCTAAACTGCCATGCCCTATTATATACAAGGGCCTGATAGGGGATGTCATACCAATCATAGGGGTACCCTAACCCACAGGGTACCCTAGTTTGTATAGGCATTTTCACTGTATTCTAAGTGTGTTTTCAGCATAGCACTGGCCCTGGTTAGGCAGATGCCAGGGACAGTCAGAGTCAGTTACCACCAGTACCAGTCAGCAAACAAATGGGTGTGACCAGGGCACAGAATGGCTTTGCAACAATCAGAAGGAAGATTTACACTGGAGTTTACACCGATTCCTGAGGGTACATTGGTAACACCCCTAACTGCACAAGTCGGTGCGCCCACATGCACCTGATGTTTCAACAACATATAAAGGACAGTATCCCCACAGGACTGGGTGGAGCCTGGCCACACTAGATGTGGAAGGTACTCAGGCATGGCGATGGAGGAAAAACAAGACAGCCAGCTGGACCAGACTGGCCGTTAACAGGCAACTGGAGGTGGGGATCACGTGCTGGTGAAAGGCTGTCACCCAGGATGGAAGTTCCACACCCCGTTTGATCGAGGTTCTTAGGTTGTCAGGAAAGTTTGAGGGACAATGATCACTGCGCATTATGGGTGAGAGACTACCATGTGAAGCATCTCATGGTTCCGGCGAACGGAGGCTCGAGAGCAAGGAGAAGATGGATGGGCACTTTATCAGAGCGGCCTAGCACAGGAAAGTGAGGATACCTTGGAGGACGTGGCAAGTGGCTGAGAACACCAGCCAGAGCTGTTGACTTTGAACCTTGGGAACCCATTAGAGTCTCTGTGTCAGCTCAACATCCTGTGATTCTGGGCAAATAACTTCATATCCCTATAAACAATGAATGGCGGCCTTGTGTAATGTAACAGATGTTTATGTAAAGCGCTCCGATACCTATGTGTCGAATTCATGCTATTTAAAACCATCCAAAAGGTGCACCGAGAGGTCAAAACAAAGACTTAACATAAGGAATGCTACTCTATAATAATCTGGGCCAGTACAGGGTTTACATAACAATTGTCTTGCTATTTAGTTCACTAAAGGTTATGTTTAAAAACTATTGCTTTTATTAATGTACTACTTCTCAGTGAATGTTATCATATTTTACGTAATGCTTGGCCTATGATTTGAATAGCAAAACTTTTCAGGGATCGGTACGTGCACGGGCTCTAAATATGTTGGCTCGCAAATTTCTACTGCTATGTGTAGAACAGAGTCCACAAGAAGTGAAGAGGCCGTCGATACAGGAAGACGAGGGCAATAGGGAGGGAGAGTGGCGACAAGAGTGCTCTAGCAGTGCTTGAGTGTTTTTTTTCTTTTTAGAGCTGCTGGTGGTTTCAGTAATACATGTTGTACTCTAGTAGCCTGTAATGCTCCTCGTGGTGTGTGGAAGGACTTTAAAAACGTTGCTATAAATCTGTTATCACCAGAGACTTTTTAAGGCATGGACAAAGAGGGCTCTAGCCCAGGGCCCCAGCCCTTCAGGGGGCCCCCTTATAGAGCCAGCTCTGCTCCGCAGAGTCTTTCCCTAATGACCTTGTATAACTCTTAAACGGATTGTTTAAATCAGGGGTCTCCAACGAGTAGCTCGGGAGCTACTGGTAGCTTGCCAGTACCTTCAAAGTAGCTCTCTGAGGTGAAGTCAAGCCCAGTATCAAATTCAGAGAGTAGGTGCCTATTAAAGAAGGCAGCACCGATCATAGCAAGACCCTTAGAGTGACAGCCAGCCAAACTTATGACAGTAACTAATACTAACCCTCAAACACACACTATGGTGGCTTATAGGACCTGCTACATGGTAGTCTGTATCCAATCTCAATATAATTAAGCCACAGGGAGATTGACCATGTTGTAGTCCCTCCTTTATCAGTCACAACATGTGTGTGAACAGTGCACCATCAAAAAACTATGGCAGCAGTAGCCTGAGCTGTAATCAGTGCTTACTCACCAAAGTGCAGGGCTGCAGGAGTCAGAGTGAAAATGTGTCAGTTAGATGCATGATCAGCTCAAGACCCGAGGAGAACAGGGCATGATCCCTACCAGAAAAAATTAAGAGATTCATCAACATTTATGTGTGTGTCCATAATAAACACTATTGCTTCCTGAAACTATGCCTGGTGCCAAGAACCACCAAATATATATATATGCTAGCCCCCATCATAAGAGTGTTATCTTTGGCATAATTGTGTCCATTCCTGGCATAAAAGTGCCAATGGCATAATAATGGTCATCCTGGACTATTTTAGTATTTTTGGGCTCGTTGTGGTATACTGGCAGCCATCATAGACCTACTAAGAGCATGACTGGTCTTTATGTACCTATTCCTGGCATATTAATGGTCATAACTGATATATGGTCTTATCCCTGATCCGTATGGTTTCCAGCCTTGGCACAACTGTGGCCCTACTATAATGGTGGGCATTACTGGCATAATCCAGGCATCCGTGGTGCCATGGTGAGCATCCATGGCATATGACTTTAATACCTGGTAATTCAAAGTAGTCTGTCCATATGAGGCATTTGTTCATGGGAGTACATGATGAAAATGACAAGCTAATGTTTTGAGGCTGTGCATTTCTCAAAAACTGAAAACTGATATATTAAAAGCGGTTTTAGTTTTCAAAAATGGGTTTTCTTCTGGAAAATTGAGTTTGTTTGCCCACAATGGAAAGTGGTGTTTGACAGAAAAATTTGCATTTTCAGAAACTGGTGAATGATAATTCAAGCTCAGCTGGGGAGACGTACTGTTGTGCTTATGTCCTTTGTGCCACTGGGCATGTCAAGATTTGAATGTTACTTCATAAGTCAAGGGGAGGCATTTAATATTGATGAACTTTTCCCCACCATTTCTGCTGGTAACCGTACTTGGTATACGTGGGTGGTAACTACTGAAAATCTTGCTTTGGGTGGTCATAGTGTAGTCACTATTTTACAGTTATAAAATTTGCTAGTAGCTCAGGAAGACTTTCCTTGAGCAGAAGTAGCTCTCACTACAGAAAAGGTTGGGGACCCCTGGTTTAAATACTGTTTCCCCTCAATTTATTTTTAATGTGAGTGATGTGTGAGTCTATTACAGACGTTTTGAAGAGAAATGTTGTGTTTATTTTTCGTGCAACATCCATAAAAAAGTTTATTTTAGATCAAAATAGGACCTCACATATGGGACTTTAGCATTTGGACGAGTGTACCTGTGCACCTTCAATTATCTGGTCAAAAAGGGCGTGAAATAGTTGAAATAGGATAATAAATTAAAATCTGTTCAGAACAGGGGCCCCCAGATACCTTTGGCCCAGGGCCCCCAAAACTCTTCAGATGTCCCTGGTTATCACCCAACGGAGTCGAGTCAAGACTTATGAGAATCAAACGTGTCCATTTCTTGATGCACAGAACTCGTCAGACTTGGTCCATTAGCCCAGAGCACTTTCTTATGCTTAAAAGAACAGTGGTGCTGCTTCGCTGTGTGATAAAAGTCAGACTTGAAACTGCAAGAATAAGAAATATTCTTATGTGAATTGTGCAACAACCCCACCACACCACCCCGAATTGTTACAGTGTGTTGAGATCTTGGAGTGAGTGCCCTTACCAGTCTGGGAGCACCTCAGCAGAATTGGCTGCCCACTGCAGGTCAACCAACTTAAAGGTTCCCAGGTGTGGTTTGGCGTAGAATAAATGCCCCCCGGTTCCAGGCACAGGCCTGGGAGGGTTGAAATAATGCAGGCACTGAAGGTTTTTGGCTGAAGGATGCTTTTCTCCAATAGGAAAGGATCTTTGGGTGCACATGAACGAGAGAGAAATGCTTGAAAGCTCATTCAGATGATGCCCCGTGTGCTGATATAGTTCCCAGTTAGTCCCCTTGCTGAACTTGTTCACTCTGACCAGCCGTGCCCTATCACAAGCAGGAACACAAACAGATCTGGCAGTAATAACCCTAAGGGGAAGGGTGTGTGGATGGCTGCTAAACTGAACTGTAGGTGGGTGCCTCCCTGTTTTCAGGGGCCCACTTCATCTGTACTATGGTGGATGAGAGGGTCGGTAAGAATGAAAACATTTGGACATACACCCAACAAAACCACTGCTAGACTGTCCACCCTGCTGGTGACAGAAGCCCTTTATGATCAATGAGTGACTCCGGCACATCTCCGCTCCTCCGGCCTCGTAATATTCATATCCACGTATGTGGGACACGAGAAGGATACTTGTGGCCCCGCAAACATGGATCTGAAACTCCTCTGACCCAATGCAAAACAGCCTGGCCTTCTGTAACGCTAAGCTCTTTTGGTGACAATATAGCGTTTGAAAAGAATTGCTTCGCAGCACTTCCTACTGCAGAGAAGTACGGTGCTCTCCCATCGGTGCTCATGAAGCTATTGGTGCTCCCTTGTGCGGAAAGTTAAATTAGATCAAAGAGCAAAAAGAAGCTGAGCGCACGCAGCTGCATGAAAGACAGTATAAGAGACACGGGTTACCAATAACGTGCACATTCCTTCAGTACTGTGCAGTGCATAGCAATCCACTCTAAAGGGTCTCGATGTTACAAGACATATTTCATACCTGCAACCAGAGGGCAGCACAGGGGCTGAACGTCGCCACTCCCAGCTTTGAGCAGGGCTCCTTGCTTTCCAGGCGCTCTCTCCTACCCTGCCCCAGACGAAAGACCTTTGTGTGTTGAGAAAGCTCTAAGCGCTCACCTCTTTCTTCATGTCTACGCAAAGTAAAAGAAGGGTGGTCATATGACCTGTAAATACAAGTTGTGCACCTACTTAGGACTTTATACATGAAGGAGAAATGTGTACTTTGCCTAAAAAAGTAACTTTTCTATAGTTTAACGTGTGTAAACTAATTGGAAAGGAACTGTTTTCCAAAACACATAATATAGTGCAAAAGAGCAGCCCGGTATCAGAGGGACAACGCTAATGCAAACTTGCCACATGTGCGCATATGAATTAAGACTAGACAAGGCAATGGGAAGTTTTATTTTTCCTTTGGTTCTAAAACACCATCATATCCAATGTTTCTATCATTCTTTTTGCAATGTCCTGATTGTAACACCTTCAATGAGATAGAAACAACATACAAGGATGTAATAAAGTACACAAATAGGCAAAAATAAATTAGAACATTCATTCAAAACTTGCTGCAACAATCTTAATCCTTTTTCTTTCACATCCTGTGATTATTGCCCGTGCGAGCTCTCTCCTGCAGCCCTGCAGCCATTTTATGGTAATGATGGCTTCATTGTGTCAGAAGACAATATCAATAATCACTCAGTGATGTGTTCTTTTCAGGAGATTTCCATGTGATGGATTGTGTTGGTCCCAGGTGGCACCATTGTTTCAGTGGCTTAGGCGAAGGAAGAGGCGTGCGCAGTAAACAGCTGCATCGCGGGCCACAGAGCCTCTTTCTTACCCAAGACGTGCACTGAAAGAGAAATTAGACCTTGGTCAACTGGGCTGCAGGAGAAGGAGTCAAGGAGTTAAACCAACCCACTTCAAACCACTATCCATCTACACGTTGCCCCACTTAGCGCTCTCTACTGCTTGCAGCCTGAGACTGTCATGCATGGAGGCATGAGACAGGGCAGCAGTCCGTGGAGTATGAGTGGGAAAACAAACCTGACTTCTGACTTGCAAGTCCTGTCTGTCGACATACATACATACATACATACATGACTTTTAAGTCAGATGTCAAGTTTGTTTTCCCACTCAGACTCCACCGACTGCTGCTCTGTCTCTGGTTTAGGCCCGTTAATTGTCTTTATTTTGCATTTTTATGCAGTTTGGAACAGGCTGTGGTGAGGTTTGGCCTTTGAATTCAAATTGTGGTCCCGCCTAGAAACCAATATGTGTTTTTATTGTTTGGTAAGGGAGGCTGAGATTCTGAAGGTCTAGCATTTCTTCAGAGTTCTTACTGTGACACACATCATACTTGGAGCTACATTAGCTGTATTAAGTGGAGTTGTTTACCACTTTCAATTATCTACTCTCTGTTCTCCTTGAGGGAGTTATTCCTACTTCTCTGTGTTGTTTCACTTCAGCTACTTCAGCTTAGAAGGGTAAGACCGAAAGTCCAGATGTCCGTGTTACACAGTGCAGCCACAATTAACATTCCCACGTTTGTGTCTTTGTTTTACAGCTTTTTCCGCCAGTACCTCTGATGCGTGAACCTCAGGTGCCAGCTCTGATGTGCGCCTCCCTTTATTCCAATGAATGACCTCAGTCGAGGACTGTGCCTGGCTTCCGGTTGGTGTCGGTGCATTTTGAAAAGTTAGATCCTTTTTCAGTACCGTTAGGCATGAGGTCTGCCAAGTCCCCTCTAATTTGACTAGTTTCTCGTACAGGTGCTAAACATTGCTTCATGCACTCATGAACTTTCGTCTAGCCGGGATTGGTACAGTCGTCCACCCGCGGGATCAGCCGAGTCCATTGTGTGTGCTCCCATGCTGTGGCCATGTTGAAGCGGCTCCTCTTGACACTGATGTAAACACCTCGACGGCCTCATTAACATTTGTGACCTTGTGTTCTTTCCTCATCAGGTTTTTAGAATAAACTGGTTGTGTAGCAGTCTGGCTCTGGGCTGGAATCAGCATTCAGTTCTAGAAACTGAAACTGTTTCTGGTGTGTCTTTAGTGGCCCCTCCAGGTTTAAATCCTTTGAGCTCCTTGGCCCTTTCTTTGGGATGCCCTTGCAAACCTAATCAGATCAGCATCATCTATTCAAGCTTTAAAAAAAAACGACCTTGAAACCCACCCCTAGATCTGATGTCCCAGATCCTTAACAAACTGGTAGCCTTATGTCCTCTCATGTGACAATTGTTTGCCTCTTAGTAAACAAATCACTACCATATGCATACTATGTTAGAATGTATTTATAATTGCACTATCTCTGTCTATTGAGTTTGTCTTGCATCACCGCCTACCTCTGTTTGAAGTGCAGATGTTTTTAAATATACTTTATGGTGTACATAGCACTTCTGTTTGAAAGGTCAATGATTTCAGGAACATACAAATGCAAAGTAGTACACCCTTTCATTCACTTTTATCAGTCTTTTACTTTCATTTCACGCTTACTTCCTTTATCTCAATCCCTTAATTCTCTTATTAAGTTCTCCTTTCAATTTCACACTTCCGCTATGCTTTTCCACCACACGTGTATCTCTTCGAATTGTTCCTCTTCCTGACCCTTCCTCAATATCTTCTCCCTTTCTTCTTGGCTTTCCTGTATTCCTCCACCGCTTCTATTTAGTCCTTTCTTCCATGTCTTCTTCTTCCTGTTCTTCTCATCATACTCTCTTCAACGTTTCTTGTATTCTCACAATCCTTTTTCTCGATTTCTGTCTCCCCCCCATTCCGTCTCCTTCCCCTCATCTAATCTTTCCTGCAGCCCTTCACTTCTTCCATCCAGTCATGTCTTTTCTGTGCTTTTCCTTGTATGCCCCTCTTCCTCCTGGAGTTCTGGTGTTTAGCATGCAAACACGCCTCATTGAGTCGAATCGTTATCAGCAGGTTATGAGTTTGGATTCATCAAGGCTGGCTTGGTCTTCAATCCTTCCGAGGTGGATAAATTAAGTACCATTTACATGAATAATAGTAACATCTGTCATGTACACAGTTTTTAAAAACAGACAGAAGCGTGGTATAGGGTCAGACATAAATATGCTATTATCATTCTTTCCCACTCTTTTCCATCTATATTTGTATCCCTTACTCCCTTTCTCCTAACCACTCTATTTTAGCGCTTACTTCCCTTCCCGTATTTCCCCATTCCTTCACTTACATCTCATCCTCCCTCTTTAGAGAGGATGGTGAAGCCAGCAGTGTCAGACGCAGGATCTACCACTGCAGACTGCCTTTAGTATCTCTCGAGAGCTTTATCTCCCTGTCCGCCTCCTGTCTCTCCCCATTGTGTCACATCTTCCCTTCTCCAGCCCAGTACGTTGTGTTGGATGGCCATGTGCCACCTACCAATACACACCTCCTGGATATCTCAGACCCACTCAATGCAAAACCGATATGAGTGGCTGTAAAGAGCTATCGATAACAATCTAAAAGGCAACACAATCGAGTTGGGGCGAGCTTCCTGGCGTTTGCTGCAGGCATTCTTCATGGTTGCCCTGCTCCCATCTGTGCTACTGCCAGAGAAAAATAAACATCGTCAATTATACAGTTGTGTAAGACACCTTTGCAGACTTACATTGCCATGTGTGCCCCCAAAACTTCAGGCACAGGCAGCCAAACTGCTTCTGGGTCTGGCAGCTGGATAACCAAACATATAATCACAACTCCACGGAGAGGAAGTACTTTGGTGGAAGCACACAACTTCTGTCCATTCAAAACATGTACTCCTACTCCTACTCCTCCCTACCAACATGTGGGCAGATCCAAAGCCCCACTGTGTGGTTCTTCTGAAAACTCTTTTTTAGATTAATCACATTACATCTGGTGACAGGGCACTGTCAATCCAGTCCTGAAAATAGAAATGTCCAGTTATTCCCCATGTTGATAATGGTGGAGTGGTACCGGTATTTACAGGTGCACAGTTTCCATCCTGTCGGTGTAGTGCAATTTAAAATGTGGTTCTAACTTACGTATTGGTGCCGTGTTGGGTGTACATGAGATGTCCTGTCTGTTATGTGTTCTGTTTAATCGGGGGAAAGAGTCTGGATTTCTATTGCATTTATCTGCATAGTGGAAACCTAGCCAGCATGTAGTACGGTACATGCTTACAGTGAAAGAGCACAATCACAGCAGGCCATGCCCAGACATTTAGACGGTGATAATATCTAACCTTTCAATGGCTGAGAACTTGTCTATTGCAGTCCATCTACTCCAAAATTTCAATTTAAAGAGCCATTACGACTGGCAGCATGATCAGAACACACACCTTTAACGGAGCAGATTTCACGGGGGAAAGATCAATTTTGAGGGGGGTTTGTGCGCCAACACTCTCTCATGCTTCAAAAGGTGGACAATCTTGAGCATTGAGAGGCAATACAGATGTTTGTTAATTTCACTTCTACTGAAATTGAGACGGTGACGTACTTTTCACAATCCACTTGAACTCGTTCTAGGATCAACATGTTGCATCAACAGACTACTTACTGCTCAACCCAAATTCGCATTCAGCAAAGACCAAGGGCCATATGTATCAAGCAAAATTGCGATCGCAAACGCCGAAAGGCCCATAGGAATGAATGGGGAGGTATTTCTTAATTGCAAATCGCAATTTGAGATTCGCAATTAAGGAATATGTAGGATTCGCAAATTTTATTGCAAGTCCTACATACATAGCATTTAGCGATTCTTAAATAGCGATTCGCAAAAAATCGCAATTTGAGAATCGCAAAAGAGGATTTTGAAAAATATGGCCCCAAAGGTTCATTTCTGAGATTATTATCAACAACAATGGAGCCAAGGGGCTCACAAGGCAGGTTGCCCCCCACTCATAACCTTATAAACAACAGGACCTGCCTAGAACAAGAGTATTTTAGTTTTTATAAGCACAGTGAGCAACTCCTACTCTGGAACCTTGGTACTTGCACAACCTGTTGCATTTTGAACCGTCTCCGCGGCACTATTTGCCAATCGTTAGAGGGGGTCTAGTGTCACTGGCTCTAAAAGTTCCTAAATATTTAGGTGTGTTTGGAAAATAGTGTTCCCTAATAATCTATTTCACCAATGGTAAGTGTAGGAAAGAAAAGAAGAAGGAAGGAAGAAAAAACTCAAATCCGCCTGGACCGTCAGATGTGCTGCCTGTCGCAATGCCTCAAAGTAAGGAGTGCAAAAAAGTGAGGAGGCCGGCAGTGCCTCACGGAAGTAACCCCAACGAGGCTGTGCAGACTGGTACTTGCCTGCTACCTCACGTTCTCATCAGAGGTGACTGCCGTCCGAAATGAAGATAAGAAATAAAACAAGAATTATTGTGTCTATTCTAATAACTAGTGTAAGGTGGAACTAATAATCTAAACTGTGTCTATGTTCCAAAAAATAAAGTGAGTGTCGACCCTGGGACAAGGGAGACTGAGTCTGATCAGGACCCACGTGACTCCCGGTTAAAACCGGACAATACCACACTCGCTATTTGAAACTTTTATTCTATGCTGTGTGGCTGTCCACTAAAACCAACATGTTTCGTTGCCTGTATAGATTGGCGGCAACTTCTTCAGGGCTAGGGTCGACTTGCTTCTCTGCTTTGCTAGTCCTGACCAGTTTTGTATCTGTCAGCGCCGTTAGGGTTGCTCATTTACAGCATACCTCAACCCTTAGTGTAGGTGGATGTATGCTACCTCGGATGGTTCTGAGCTGCTTGCCCGCTAACCGCGGATTCATGTATCTCGTCGGTCTAGCGCTCCGGGTGCTTTCCAACATCCATCCTTTGAGAATCGCAAAAGAGGATTTTGATACATATGTACCCAAGGGTTCATTTCTGAGATACCACTTAAGTTTCCATCTTGTTACCATAGCTACATTTATTAGCAATATTTCACTAGGCTTTATTTGAAACAGGTATTTTCTTCGTCTTTAAAAGGGCCATTTAGGTTTCACCGTATTTAAAGTTGTTTATACTGGAGACCTGTGACTTTGCATAATTGTTAAGGACCTTGCAAGCCTCGCCAAGTGCACAGAGTGGTAGTTGGTCAATTGCCATTGTTCAGCAGCAAACCCTAGGGCATGGCTGTGGCTACACAATGAACAATTTTACCTGCACCTGCAAAGTCTGCATATAATGATTAAGGAAATAATCGGTTTCTGTCCCAGCATTAAAACGTTGCTTTGGGCAAAGTCGGGAAATGCTCTTAACCTTCACTTTTTTTTGTATTTGCCGTCCTAGGTGGGCAAGGGTATCTCCATACGTAGGTGGGTGTATTGCTCACTGTACCATAGGATTCGAGCTATGCCTCACTGGTGAGCCTCAACAAGGCCAAATCCAGTCTAGGGCTGCTTGCGCAACCTTCTGGAGGGGACTTTTCCTAGTAGTTCAGGATGGATTGTTCCCATGAGCAGCTCTGTCAGTATTGAGTTGCATTAGGCAGGCTTCTATCTAGAGTGGCCCAGTGGGCAAAAAAGGATGTGTTAGAATCCTACCCAAAGCGACCTCCAGTGGACTAGACTATTTGCAAGCATTCCTACCATCACGTTCTGTGTTTGGATGGGGGCTCCTGCCATCTGATTTGCAGTTTTGTGGCCTAAGTCATGGCGCAATATTAGGCATCTGGGTGACGGCTGGTTGTATATTAATGGAGACAGACTAGTGCTTGCCTCTGCCTTGATCTAAATCGAGGCCTTAACAAAAATGCTTTGTGAATCTGGTAGTAAGAGCCTTCAGAGTTGGTGGGAAGAAGGTTACAGTACTAAAAATCGACCTACAATTTAATCACATTCATAATATCGACTACCACTATAACGTCGCAGCGTGCAGATGTGGAGTCAACAGTTCTACATCTTTACTTTCCCATGCATATTTATCTTGTTAATTTAGAGGCAGTCGATATCATTGATGTGATATTTTTGCAGGTCGATGTTAGGACCACAATATTATGATATACATACCAGTCTATTTTTTTCTGCCTTATCTCTGTGCGATCTATATGTGACACAAATGTACAAACGAACCCTTCCACAAAGTTGCATATGTGCTTCCAAATGTACAGATGCTGCAATCAGCATTGCACAACCACTCTGTAATTCTTCCTGATAGAAGACATTAATTACATGTTCTCCTTGTTTGAAGATGCTCAGTCCTGAAGTGGTATGTGCTTACAGCTTCTGGTGACATGCCTTTTTGTTCAGCTTTAGTATGAGCTTGCGTGTACTCAACAATGTAGCAGTGCATATTTCACTTGCATTAACAACACAAGCTTATATATAATATTCCTATTATGGTTTTAGTCCCCTATTTTTCATCAGATATTCTGTATGGGGAAAAATGTTGTATTTTATTCCGCTGAAATATTTGCTAGTTGACTAATTGATGTCACTTCTGAAGGATCTGTCACAAATTAGAGTCACAGAGACCTTTGTTTCGTGTGGACTGCTTCACAATGGTGGCAAAATTCGAAAGTAACAACTTAGAGAAATCCCTATGATAGCCTATAATACTTTCAAACACATTGTTTCAGAGCAGCAGAAGCAGAACTTCAGAGTAGCAATGGTGTACTTCGGTAGTATATGCAATTTATGAGGAGTCACCTCATCACATAAATCTTATTTGTTTTCAAATGTATTGTATTTTTTTATTTTGTGTTTATGGTCTTTATATTGCACAAACTTCCGATTAAGCTACATCTAGGCCTTTTGCCGGAAGCGGCCAAGTAGAACATCAACAGAAGCCCCTTGTTTCCTAGCTTCCTTCAGCATCAGTAAAGATGGTGCCCATCAAAAGCAGACCGAAGTATATTCCATGACTTTGGGGCATATCAACAACGAGGCGATAGAAAATTATCGCCGCCTTTGCAGCCGTTTTCGGCGATAATTTTATCGCCTAATTAGCAAGGTCACGTGTAGGTGAGATCATAAATGTGAAAGTCGAGAATAACTTTTTTAGATTGATAAGGGCCTGACAGCTTCCCCAACAATAAGGTTTTGCAAAACCATGATAAAATGAAGTGATCACTGAAAAAGCCAAAATGAGTATGGGCAAAGCCAGGTCTGTTGGTTTTGCCAGTGCGTGTTTTATGTGTTGCAGACCTCTTGGCAACATTGTATGCAATTTCATTCAAATGTTACTACTCAATTAATGCTGGTGTTCATTTATCATCTGCAGGTTTTCAGAGAAGATAAAATAGCATTGAATTGTTTTATAATTAGTGTACATCAATAGAGAGCATACACATGAGAGAATGACAGCTGTCGTTACCTGAAGCAGAAGAACAGCGGTCATAAGACATGACTTCTCCTTGAGCGAATGAGCATCATTCCAAATAGAACTCCTCAGCAGTGCTGATATGTGGGGACACAGAAACTGAAGACAGCTACAGAACTGATGAGACATCAATGGCTGAAAAATAGCTCACATTTAGCTCCCACATAAAATATGCCCTTGTCAGTCACATTTGCATATTTCCGAAGGATCACTACATATTTAAGATGGGGGTTTTGTACCACAATCAGTGTACTAGACTTTGCTTTAAAAATTTGGGGGCATATTATTAAGAAACGGCATTAAAAGTATTGCCGCTTTAGCGGCAGAAAACTGCCGCTAAAGCGGCGATAATGGGCTTCATAATATGCCGCAGAGAATTCCCATAGAAGCAGATATTCTGGTGTCAACATGGGCTTCTATTGGAATTCTCTGCGACATATTATCAAGCCCATTATCGCCGCTCTGCCGCTAAAGCAGCGATCATTTTCACGCCGTGCTATGCCCCTTGGTACTGAAATTGCTAATGCCATTGAAAGAGAGTTGAACGAATTCAACACCTAGTCACCGAGGTTGATGGTAAAATCAACTGAGACTCTGCCATTAAAACCTCATGACAAAACGTCTCTTTGTGGAGCTGGTTTCACAACATTGTTTCATCACTCAACAGCAACCGATGGCTTTCTACCAATGATGCCACCGGCAACAAAGAGTTCTCTACCAATGATGCCAACATCAGGAATATATATGACATACCTTTGACACGCGAGGAGAATATTTTGACAAGAGTTATCAGGATGCACTAACTCGAGACGAAAGTATTTATGAAATTGCCAGGCAAATTCAGTTCCATCAACCTGATGAATTTAGCACCTGACCGAGTCTTTGAGAACCTCCACACAGTAAAGTGTTTCTTCACAGTTTCAGAAAACAAAAATCCGAGCAACGCTTTGTAACACATACCCCACAAGTCCACCTAACATGGCAACCGTGAAATTGGCGTATTTGTCGCAGCAAGCAGTAGGGCAGGATCACTGTGACCACAGATGCACTATTAGCAGAAGCACAAATGCACCTTGCATGGAAAGCTTCCTTTAGTGGTTTCAGATGCAAGCGCACAGGATGGCATGTTCATATCTCTAACAGAATCCAGTCTGCAGTTGGTGCAGGAATCAAAGTTGCAAAGCAAGAGGCATCAACTTTGATGAAGACGTATAACCAATTATAAAGCAGCTAAGTGGGAGTGTTGCACTTAGATGAATGCAATCATAGCCTTTGAGTAAGCTGTGATGTTATACTTGATCAATGCCTGTCATCTGTAAAAGAGATGGATCCTTTTTTTCCACAAAAACCAAGTATGTTGGGCAAAAGTTCCCCCTTGAGATTACCACGTGATACAAGAAACAAATTCATCTGTAAATGAAGAATCCCGTCTTGGTTACATCAGGTTGTTGAAGGTCATGCACTTATGCAAATAAAGAACTAGTCGTTAAAATTGAAACATGTGTCACTCGTTTAAGTGCAAAATCATATACAATTCTCAAATAACTTACATATCCCATGACATGTAACATCACCACGGTATAGGATGAATGAGGTGCTGCCAGTGATGCAATGCAAGATGTGATGCCAAACCACATACAATTAGGCAATGTGGGTGAAAAGTACACTGGATAAAGGTAAGCAAGATTTTTACCTATAATGAAATGTTAGTTTCCATGACAGCCCTTCTGATATCCTTAGAGTTAAGGGTAAACTTCATAAAATTGCTTCTCTCCTTGACTAATGTTATAAGGACAAAAAACACATATTCTTCTAGAAATACTTGAAGGCGTAATCGAAATTTCTTTAACCTCATCTGTTACGCAAATCTCCAAACCTTTAAAAACATGCCAGCGATGAACACCAAGACATCATCTTCATGAAACCAAGTATTGGAACGTGTCAAAACCTTTCAAACGTTAATCAATCTAGATGAGATAGAGGCTGTGCCCTCAATTAACCATTCAGTTATAAATTGCTGGATTTCTTTGCTTTCTTCGTACATCCAAGTAGCTATAGAAATAAATATGTAAATGCACAGCTGTTAAAAGCACGCGAGATCCACTGTGATGTTCCTAGGAACTTACATGACTGTATGAGCATAGTTCGCCCAGCAGGGAGGTGTGATAGCACACAACGTGGAGACTTAGCTGACACTGTTTTCAAGATGGCACTGAAATCAAAGCTACCATATGATGGGCTTCATCAAACAGAATGTTTTGATACATGGTTATTCAATTAGGAATAGTGAGAGTCAAGAGCGGGTGAGCGGTATTTCTGCCATTAGCCAGGTACTATGGGGCATATCAACAAGGGCTTTATCGCTGCTTTTTTGGCTTTAAAAGCCAAAAAAGGAGAGATAAAACTAGCCCCCTATCAACAACAGGGTGCTAACATGCAAATTTGCATGTTATCACCCTTTTACTCTACGCTTCCCCTTGCATCTCTAATGAGATGCAAAGGGGGCGTTCCAGAGTAAAATAATAGGAGAAATGTCGCTAAGTGACATTTCTCCTATTATCAAGAATGTCGCTAACCCTGTTAGAGACAAAAAAAGCAGCGCTAACCGAGGTTAACGCTGCTTTTTTACGTCTGGTATTTTTCAGACTTAGCCATGATATCCTATGGAAGAAGGATATCAAGTTTGCCTGTCCCTATCAACAAGATAACTTGAGATTATTGCTGGGTTTCCAGCGATAATCTCACGTTAGCCTATTAGCGTGAGGATTTTTATCGCTATTGAGATAAGCGTTGCTATCTCAGCGATAAAAATTCACGCTAGCCGGCGATAATTATCCTAGCGCTAAGTGCACTTAGAGATAATTATCGCCGGTTGTTGTTGATATGCCCCTATGATTCCTGCTAAGCGGAGCTGCTTGAAATTGACCAACGATAATACATTCCAGATCACAAACACGAAACATGGAGCTGTCGTGGGCAACCTTGAATCCAGCATCCTCTGCTAATGCTGGCAGATGCACACAGTGCAGCTGATGAGTTTCATTAAAACCAACTCTTGCATTAACAGATCTTCTTGCTAAGAGGAAGCTGAGACACATGTTTGCATACATTTATCATGAGCGTGCTGTGCACAACAAACCCTGTCATAATTAGGCTCCCTAACATCTTTGTCATAGCAAAGGGGTGGCATTTTTTCTCTTTTTCCTCCGTGTTTGAGTGAACCTGTATGCAAAATTGGGTATTTTGTGCGGGATCTGGGAACCATCATTAGTAACTTCCTCTTCATGGCAGGGATAAAAAATTAGGAACTAGTGTGTGTTGCTTCCAGCCATCATTGCACACCGTGACAGGACGCGATGAAGCAAGAACATCTAGAAGCAAGAAAGTTGCTTTAAATTGGCATGTCAAAGTGTTAATTGTTTACAGCATGTGTGGAAGATAATAACAACGCTTCGGCAAAGATCAACAAATTTGAGAAATTTGTTGCTATCATCAACAGTTCCACTGACAAGTAAGTCATCTATTTTAGAATGATCTACAATATAGGTTGTATCGCTGTCTTAAAAGTGCAAAACCGAATCCATCCGCTCAGCCACCTCCAAGAGATTCAGGAAGCATGCTCTTTCACCAAAAAACAAACCTTGACATGCATATTTGGAATTGTGTTCTCTTACCTCCAAGGCATCTAAACCTCTCCTAATATTTCAATCAATAGAACAGTTGGTGTTACATTTTTAAGACGATTCCTTCACTCCTATCCAGGGGTGGTTTCTACATTAGAGCTTCCGGTCTCTGCCCCCTCCGATGTGCAAACCTATTTTTTAAATTATTTTTTGCATCTATTCTTAAGTATAATATGTCTGCAATATTTCAGTATCTGGCTGCATGAAACGAGGTTCATGATGAAGCAACCAGACCCTGTCATGCCAGTCTTGTAGATGCGCATACATTCAAAATTGCTCTGTCAGAGTGACATCATTACGCAGGGCTTCCCTCTTTAAAGCCCTTCTTTGCCATATGGAGACGTGGTGCCATACTCTTGAGAGATGCCAGGGAAATCTCAGAAGCCCTGCATGCTACAACTCTCGCGATGCACGGGCAGTCACTCGGTCCTTTTCCCACTCATCTCACATAGGCCCCCTATATCCTATATTGCAGTCTGTTGTGATGTTTTCTTTAAAGCAGACTTCCCGCCATCGGCAATGGTGAGTACCTTTCTTGAAAGAAAGCTGTGCAATCCTAGGACAAGAGAGACTCATTGGTGAGAATGTGTGTGTAAACTTGCCCAAGTGACACAAGTTCCGTTCACTAACAGAGCTGTCCCAGGAAAGGCTTTTGGCAGCATTAACTGATGTATTGAAAGAGACAGTCCTGGAGTGACGTTTGATCTGCCTCCCTAAGAGTTAATGAAAGTATCAATATAAATATTGCTTTGGGGTTCTTGGTGCTTGCTGCTATATTGCCATTTAGTCCCAAAATCCAATGCCTTTTAAAAATAGGTCGCAAAGCCAGATGTTGATTGAATTGAAATTAATTGACGAAGCCTCCAAGTGATGAGTAGCCCCCGGTCTCTCATACGAAAGTCTCTTTTTCACTCATCCTGGCTCTGAAGGCCTTGCCTGGCCCAGCTGAGGCCATCCTTTGTGAACCAGCTCCACAAACTCTCTCTTCCATCTTAACTGGATAAACCTGAAGACATTTGTGTCCAGGGAGCAGGGATAAAATATTGCACTTGCCAACAACAGCCATGTATAGCATTGTTGAGCATCTAAGTGCCCGATGGCCTGCGCTGTGTGAAATTGCATTTCAAATTATGCTCACGGTGTTTTTGAAAAGACATTGTTGGAATTACCTCAGGCCTTTTCAGAATCATGTCATTGCTCCATCCTGTTTGTATTAGCAGACCGTCATAATGTGTGTGTCTCCTTAGTAAAAAGTTGATGTTCGGAAGTATAAAACTCCTAGTTCCGTACTTCCTTAACATAGTTATTGCAGACGGCAGATTTGCATCTTTACGTGAAAGAGCTCTGTTGGATTGCAGGTTCTTTATACATCACAGTTCATCTCATGGAAAGATGTCTCATAATGTATGGGTGATATTTTGACATAAGACTGAGGGAGCATACAGACGAAAATCCGTAGACTGCCATCCAACTTTTAATACTTCTAAAATGGTACCCTGAAATTCATTAGAGTAATAGCAACCTCTCTATGTGTGTGTAGAACACAAGCTAATTGGTGTTATCCATATGATTTTCATTATGCTGCTCAAGCTCAGGTGAGTGTGAGTGGATGGCTGGGTGTGACTGTATGTATGTGTGTGATCCCTGGTAGGTAGGCCCGCCTTTGGGGCTTATACAAGACATTTTGTGGGTATTTTATGATGAATGGAGATGAAAGGCTGAAACTTGTAGACCCTAACATAGGTGAGTGTTTGGTGAAAAAGACAATATGTTTGGGGGAAATGTATTGACAGAAATGAAAATCTGTCATTTTGGAGCAAAAATAATTTTTCATAGATGTGCTACATGTACGTTTTGGGAGAAATTTGCTTACTTCTCTCTCATGAAACTTTTGGATTTCATGCTGAAATACCTGGCAAGCTCATCTTGTGATCAAAATAGCTGCATTTCTAAAAATGTATATGAAGCTTAGCTGATATATGAGTGATAAATTATGCTGCTCTTAGGAGACATTGCATATTTTGGCTCCTTGTACCAGAAGTCACTTCCTGCCATGGTTATTATTAAATGATTTATGTAGAGGCATTTTATTATCTTTAATGATGAAAATGTTACTATGGTATCAGCAATACTACCTGAGCCCTGAGCATACAAGATTGCCATAATATCTCTGCTGGCTGATCATGGGATCTCTTAGTAACTGAGCAGTAGATCTGCTGTGCGAGTCTGTAAGATTATCCAGCTGAGGTATCCATGGCCTTGAATGTGAGATTTGTATAACCTTGTATTTGTTCACCCTCTTGTAGAGTCTCAGCCATAACATATGACAGAGAATCTGCTTGGAAGGAGCTAGATGGGAAAACGAAGAGAATAAAGATCCTCTTAAAATATATAGGCCAAGTGGCTTCCCATACCCAGATTTTCTTTAGTGCTTTGAATGTACATAGCATTAACTAACCTTTAGGAGGCATTACATTTAAAGGTCTACCGTTTGCCACCATTGTGTGTAGATTTTCTTGTGGAGGGTGAGATTCTAGACGTCTAGTGATAGTGAAGCTTGTTTGGCCCAAAGCAAAAGTGCCCCTACAGAACATCTGGAGTGTTACCAAATTTAGGTGAAAATAGTCTTGCATAATGCCCCATTTTCCCCTGGTCTTCAAATATTCTCACAGCAGAACTGTCCAATCCCCAAACCTTCTACAATGAGTTCATGCTCACTCACTCCAATTACTTACTTGTTTCAGGTCCAGAAGGGGGTTTATTCCCTACCACTTTTAAAGTTCACCAGCCACCACTGCACGCAGGCACTAGCATACTCAGAAAATACCTGCAAACGTCTTCTTGCTTTCCTTGTAGCACCGCCTGCCCCACAGGCCCCAGCCCTCCCGGACCAGCCCTACGTTCTCACTGTACACACGGCTACCAGGACTGCTGTGCAGTCCGTGAACGAGATTGACATGCAAGAAAGACATTTTCATCTGTAATGAAACATTACGACCCGCTGCCAAAAATCTTCGGGATGCTAATTTGCAGCTGTGCTCAGAGAGAAGTGGCTTGGGCTTAAGGGGAGGTAGTCGGCAGGAAAAGGCAGATACAGGCAAAAGCGTGCGAGCGCGATGCCGTCTGATGAGGCGCTCTCTGCCACGTGCCGCGGGCTGTTGGCGCGTGGCTTGGCACCAGGACGTTATTAAAGAAAGCGGGTCTTCGACGCGTCGGATCTCCCGCCTTACAGCCCTCCGGTTTTTCGGGAATAGCCTCTAATAGGTTTTCGCTGTTCTGCGCCGCAAAGGGATAGGCGGGTGAGGGGTAAGTAGAGAGCTGGCACAGGGGGGAGGCCGGCTGCCATCGCATGCTGATTAAAACATAAATGTACCAGCTGGTCATCGAGTATTTCTATTTGAGCGGCTCCGGGCACGCCAGGCTGCTTCCTGGCTGCCAGAGAACATCGATGTGTATCAGACTATGCCAGGACAGCTATTTGCTGACTTCCCTGTAACCAGATGTGAATCTTTGTGCATAAAGTTTGGCGCAAAGAAAGAATCGCCTGCAACCGGTGGAAACCGTGAGAATTATCAGTGGATCAACACATCATAAAGAGAGACTGGGCTGGGGAGGAGTCGGTCACATATCAGACTCCGACTCGAGATTTCTAGAAGGCTTTGGCATGAATCTGTCGCAGGCCCAGCAATGTTTGAGTGACCTGATTGTCAGAAGCTGTTTTGATTAGCCTTCTATTTAATGCACCCAGGAGGCAGTGGATTGGCCAAAGATAGTTGCTCTCCCCCCCTCGCAGCTCCACCATCAAGTGAGGCCTTCCTGCACTCTCAAGTGCTGGCGTTCGAGGCCCTCCTCCACCCGCAGGTTTTACCTGCGCGTCATCCCTGGTGGTCCAGTGGTCCTCTGTCTCCTTTCTCTCGCTCCGTTCTTTCTCTCCGTTTTCACTTGTTATTCACTGATTTCAATCTCCCCCTTTTACTCTCCTTCTGTGTCTTTTCTCCGTTTTCACTCGTTTTTTACTGATTTCAATCTCCCCCTTTCACTCCCCCTGTGTCTTTCCTCCGTTTTCACTCGTTTTTCACTGATTTATTCTCCCCCTCTCACTCTCCTTCTGTGTCTTTCTCCCACTTTTCTTGCACCTTTCACTGCCTCATTTTCACTCTTTCCTCTCTTTTTGCCTTTTCTGCCCGTTTTTCCCTGCCGCTGCATCCTCTGCGGCCCCTCCCCCTCAGCACGACCAACGCGACCGGCCCAATCCAGCACCCCTCCCCGCTCCCGCCTCCCAGCTGTCCAGCCCTCCCAGACCCCTACTTAATGTCGGCCGCTGTGCGCCTGCGCAGCGGACGTGGGCTGTGGGCGCGCTGCTGGCGCACCACAGGCAAGCCCGTCTGCGCCCGTCCGCGAACCGACCGTGACCAGTGCCAGGAAACCTGGACCTCCTCAATGCCAACACTACAACCCAGTATCAAAAGAGGAACAAGGGCACCCAAAGGAATTAGACAGGGACCTTGGGTAGATACGTATTACAGGAAACAGTGGTCCCTGAAAGCAAAACGATAGAGCAAAAAATGAATATAGTCAAAATTGGAACTATATTATAGCCAATGTCCAGCCGGGCATGGCAACTTTAATAAGTAGAAGTTCTTAACAGTGAACCAGAAAATGCAAGTAGAATTTCGGTGGGACACAAGCCTGTATCCTATGACTTACATATCAAGTTGACAAAAAATGATAAAACATATTCAGGCAATTACATTGATGTTTCTTTTTTGAAATAATGAATGGCGAAACATCTGGTATTCAGATTGCCACCTTCACACTATATTACATACAGCAATATTAAGGTGTAGGGTGGGCAACAGAGTCGACGGCGTTTCGATCCTTATGAGAGAGATACAGGATCATCATCAGGACTTAATTAGTTAAATTGCCCTTATTTAGAATGCCTGAGTGAACATCGGACAATAAGGCAAACGTGAAACCAACATAAATATGGAAAAAAATAATAAAGGGGAGGGAAGGGAAAAAGGGAAAAGAAAATAACAATCAATCGATTTATAATTACATTTAAACATAACATTTCGCATCAAAATGGCACTACGTCAGATCAGGGGCTCGTTCCTGTGTGCATTCTCATGCAGAAGTGACATAGCGAGCATTCGTCTCATGGCAGCCAATGTCTAAGCAGAAATACGGAAATAAACACTGTTTAAAGGTAACGCTATAGAAAGGTAAAAGACCTCATGCTAGCCGTAGTATGCTAATCATTATCACTTGTTGCGCGGTGCGCTGTGAACCCGTGAGGCGTAGGAGGGTGCTAAGTGAAGAAGCCTGTGGTATCTGAAGGGTAATGAGAGGGGTGACAGGGAACGGCAGTGGAGTGGGGGTGAGTGGATGGGGAATTACCTCATGTTGCCATGGAGGCAACGGAGAAGGTGCCGATTCGCGATCTGGCAATGTTGCGTCAAAGTTATGAGTTAAGGTAGGAAAAATGCCTGTGAAGAAATGGATAATATAAGTGGGGCGAAGCGTAGTGGTAAATGCGTAGGATGTGCCGTAAATGAAGGGCTTACCTACGGACAACTACTTCCGGAAAGAAGGACACGGATAGGTCTGGTGAAAGAAAGTGAAAGATATCAGGATCCGAGAAAAAAGAGCGGGACATCCGGGTCGCGGGTCCGTAGTGGCAAGGCTTACCTCAATAGACTGGAAGAAATGGGTTCCGTGGCCATGCAGTGTGTTCGGACGATGCCGGATCAACTGTGGAGGCAGAGTTGTGATGCTACGTAATGTAGGTGTTTACGGTCATGTGGGTGGTCACATGGAAGATAATGTGATCAGGGAGCAACGCCGTACGAGTGAGAAGGCGATGGTCTGGAGAATCGAGGCGCCATGTTGGAAGGGTGAAGAGGAAGGGGTGGTTAGATGGTGAGAAAAGTAGCCGGCGAGTAGAGGGGTGAATAGAGGGGAAGTGAAATATAAAGGCATACCAAGACAGTGAACGATATCCGTCAACCGCATAATGCAAAAAATTTTTTTCCATATGTATACATATAAATTAAACATGTAATTTAGGTGGAACAATAACCATCAGACATCCAGTAGTGGGAAACAAATAACATTGTTCACGGAGCCTAGCAACGAGGTGTGGTACCCAAGAGGGTGTGACCTTGATTAGGTATTAGTCTTTGTTCAGAGAATTGTAGAGTGAAATGAATCCAAAAAAGTTCATAGCAAAGCGGTCCAGTCCTCAAGGCGATTCAGCCCTCTGTGTATGCTTCCTGTCTTGAGAATCCATTTCAATTCTTCTTTGTTCAACAGTTGGGCGAGATCAGCGCCCCTGGGTGGAATCTTCACTACAGAGATTACGGTCCAGCGTATTTCATTCTCAGTGTGGCCCTTGGCCTCAAAATGTTCGACCAATGGAGCGTTTGGAGTTTTGCATCTTAATCTGCTTCTGTGCTGGCAGATTCGTACCCGGATTTTTTGTGTGGTCTGACCTATATAAATCATATCGCAGGGACATAAGATAGCATAAATCACATTACAGGTGTTACAGTTACTAAATTGTGTGAGTGGTTTACGTATATTTCCATATACAAATTCCTTGCAGTCATTGGTAAAGCCACACACAGAACAATTGCCACATTTATTATGACCAGTCACAGATGGTAACGACCAATGGTCATGAAGGGTACCCGTGTTTGTGGTGCTAGGGAGGGCTGCTCTGACCAAGTGGTCCTTAATGTTCTTGTTTTTCTTAAAAGCAAAGAGAGGTTTCTCCAGGTTAAGTATTCCAGCATTAACTACACTCCAATGCTTCAGAATGCTTTTTCGTAGTTTGTGTGAGGAGAGGGAAAAAGTTGTAACGCATACTATGCGATTCTCTGATTTTTTGTTTTTGGGTTCCAAGAGAGTGTCCCTAGGACAGTACCAAGCTCTTTTGAGGGAGTTTCGGATCAGTCTTTTGGGATAGCCTCTGGAGGTCAACTTGTTGCTTAATATTTTAGCTTCCCTGAAATAATCCTCCTTAAGGGTGCAGTTGCGTCTGATGCGGAGATACTGGGAATAGGGAAGGGAGTCTCTAAGAGCTCTGGGATGGTTGCTGCTGTATTTCAACAGAGTATTACGCTCAGTTGGTTTTCTGAACAGGCTAGTGATTAGATGCCCATCTCTGTGAGTTATATTGAGGTCAAGAAAAGGAATGGATATTTTGTTGTGTGTGAGTGTAAATTTCAAACCACCACAGTTGTTGTTCAGCCAATGAAATTTACACTCACACACAACAAAATATCCATTCCTTTTCTTGACCTCAATATAACTCACAGAGATGGGCATCTAATCACTAGCCTGTTCAGAAAACCAACTGAGCGTAATACTCTGTTGAAATACAGCAGCAACCATCCCAGAGCTCTTAGAGACTCCCTTCCCTATTCCCAGTATCTCCGCATCAGACGCAACTGCACCCTTAAGGAGGATTATTTCAGGGAAGCTAAAATATTAAGCAACAAGTTGACCTCCAGAGGCTATCCCAAAAGACTGATCCGAAACTCCCTCAAAAGAGCTTGGTACTGTCCTAGGGACACTCTCTTGGAACCCAAAAACAAAAAATCAGAGAATCGCATAGTATGCGTTACAACTTTTTCCCTCTCCTCACACAAACTACGAAAAAGCATTCTGAAGCATTGGAGTGTAGTTAATGCTGGAATACTTAACCTGGAGAAACCTCTCTTTGCTTTTAAGAAAAACAAGAACATTAAGGACCACTTGGTCAGAGCAGCCCTCCCTAGCACCACAAACACGGGTACCCTTCATGACCATTGGTCGTTACCATCTGTGACTGGTCATAATAAATGTGGCAATTGTTCTGTGTGTGGCTTTACCAATGACTGCAAGGAATTTGTATATGGAAATATACGTAAACCACTCACACAATTTAGTAACTGTAACACCTGTAATGTGATTTATGCTATCTTATGTCCCTGCGATATGATTTATATAGGTCAGACCACACAAAAAATCCGGGTACGAATCTGCCAGCACAGAAGCAGATTAAGATGCAAAACTCCAAACGCTCCATTGGTCGAACATTTTGAGGCCAAGGGCCACACTGAGAATGAAATACGCTGGACCGTAATCTCTGTAGTGAAGATTCCACCCAGGGGCGCTGATCTCGCCCAACTGTTGAACAAAGAAGAATTGAAATGGATTCTCAAGACAGGAAGCATACACAGAGGGCTGAATCGCCTTGAGGACTGGACCGCTTTGCTATGAACTTTTTTGGATTCATTTCACTCTACAATTCTCTGAACAAAGACTAATACCTAATCAAGGTCACACCCTCTTGGGTACCACACCTCGTTGCTAGGCTCCGTGAACAATGTTATTTGTTTCCCACTACTGGATGTCTGATGGTTATTGTTCCACCTAAATTACATGTTTAATTTATATGTATACATATGGAAAAAAATTTTTTGCATTATGCGGTTGACGGATATCGTTCACTGTCTTGGTATGCCTTTATATTTCACTTCCCCTCTATTCACCCCTCTACTCGCCGGCTACTTTTCTCACCATCTAACCACCCCTTCCTCTTCACCCTTCCAACATGGCGCCTCGATTCTCCAGACCATCGCCTTCTCACTCGTACGGCGTTGCTCCCTGATCACATTATCTTCCATGTGACCACCCACATGACCGTAAACACCTACATTACGTAGCATCACAACTCTGCCTCCACAGTTGATCCGGCATCGTCCGAACACACTGCATGGCCACGGAACCCATTTCTTCCAGTCTATTGAGGTAAGCCTTGCCACTACGGACCCGCGACCCGGATGTCCCGCTCTTTTTTCTCGGATCCTGATATCTTTCACTTTCTTTCACCAGACCTATCCGTGTCCTTCTTTCCGGAAGTAGTTGTCCGTAGGTAAGCCCTTCATTTACGGCACATCCTACGCATTTACCACTACGCTTCGCCCCACTTATATTATCCATTTCTTCACAGGCATTTTTCCTACCTTAACTCATAACTTTGACGCAACATTGCCAGATCGCGAATCGGCACCTTCTCCGTTGCCTCCATGGCAACATGAGGTAATTCCCCATCCACTCACCCCCACTCCACTGCCGTTCCCTGTCACCCCTCTCATTACCCTTCAGATACCACAGGCTTCTTCACTTAGCACCCTCCTACGCCTCACGGGTTCACAGCGCACCGCGCAACAAGTGATAATGATTAGCATACTACGGCTAGCATGAGGTCTTTTACCTTTCTATAGCGTTACCTTTAAACAGTGTTTATTTCCGTATTTCTGCTTAGACATTGGCTGCCATGAGACGAATGCTCGCTATGTCACTTCTGCATGAGAATGCACACAGGAACGAGCCCCTGATCTGACGTAGTGCCATTTTGATCCGAAATGTTATGTTTAAATGTAATTATAAATCGATTGATTGTTATTTTCTTTTCCCTTTTTCCCTTCCCTCCCCTTTATTATTTTTTTCCATATTTATGTTGGTTTCACGTTTGCCTTATTGTCCGATGTTCACTCAGGCATTCTAAATAAGGGCAATTTAACTAATTAAGTCCTGATGATGATCCTGTATCTCTCTCATAAGGATCGAAACGCCGTCGACTCTGTTGCCCACCCTACACCTTAATATTGCTGTATGTAATATAGTGTGAAGGTGGCAATCTGAATACCAGATGTTTCGCCATTCATTATTTCAAAAAAGAAACATCAATGTAATTGCCTGAATATGTTTTATCATTTTTTGTCAACTTGATATGTAAGTCATAGGATACAGGCTTGTGTCCCACCGAAATTCTACTTGCATTTTCTGGTTCACTGTTAAGAACTTCTACTTATTAAAGTTGCCATGCCCGGCTGGACATTGGCTATAATATAGTTCCAATTTTGACTATATTCATTTTTTGCTCTATCGTTTTGCTTTCAGGGACCACTGTTTCCTGTAATACAACACTACAACCCAGTGGCACTCCACGCTCTCAACCCAGGACACAACAACAACTGCAAGCTAGCATCACTAGCCGACACCCACGGACCCTTCAGCTGTCACCGCTGCCAGCACACCTGCAGCATCGCCAAGACCACAGACCCGGCGCAACCCGCCCGCAAGACCACAACCCAACCTCCTCAACGTCCAATCCCTCCACAAACACGCCACCGAAATCTGGGACCTCCTTGACAGCACCACCCCGGACGTAGCGTTCGTCACTGAAACATGGACCAACACCACCTCAGGACCGGACATCGCCATCGCCATTCCCCAAGGACACAAGATCTCCAGGAAGGACCCCCCCCCACCCGCCCGGGAGGAGGAATCGCCATCCTCCACAAATCCAACCTCTGCCTGAGCACACTCCCTGACGAGCCCACAGACCTGATGGAACACCTTCACTTCAAGATACTGGCCAGCCCTACTACCACCCTCCGAGGAACCCTCATCTACCGACCCCCTGGACCCCACGGACTTTTCGCCAACTCCATCACGGACATCATCTCCCCGCATGCCATCTCGTCCACCAACTACACCCTACTGGGAGACCTCAACTTCCACCTCGGCAGCCAACTGGACCCCAGTACCACATCCCTCCTGGGCAACCTCCACAACATTGGACTCCGCCAGATCGTGACCGAACCCACGCACTCAGTAGGACACACCCTCGACCTCCTCTTTACAACAAGTAACTCCATCACCGTCAGCCACACCACTGAGCTCCCATGGACTGACCATCGATGCGTCCACTTCACCCGCAGAACACCCACCATCCACAGACACCTGCACCTGCTCCCACGAAGAAACTGGGCCAGAATCACAGATGACCAGCTAAGCTCATCACTCACAACTCCACCCCAACCATCGCGGGAAACGACGACTCCAACCAAACCCTGCACAGATGGATCTCCGACAGAGCCAACACCATAGCCCCCCTCAAGAAAAACAACAACACCCACGCCAAGAAAGCCAGATGGTTTACCACCGAACTTCAAGAGTCCAGATGCACTTGCCGCCACCCCGAAAAGGCCTGGAGGAACACCAAATTCACAGAAGCCTACAACAAATTCAGAGCCGCCACCAACGACCACCACCAACTCATCAGAAAAAAGAGGAAAAAAGCGATTGAAGACAGAATCTCCACTCATTCACGTAATAGCAAAGAACTCTACAGCATCATCAAGGAGTTCGCCCAACCCACCAGCGAGTCCACCGACATCCCTCCCTCACAAGACCTCTGCGACAAACTCAGCACCTTTTTCCACCACAAAATCAAGAGGATCTACGACAACTTTGATGAAGACAACCAACACACTGAACCCTCACCAAGCATCCCTGACACCCTGAAACCAGCGATCGACAACTGGACAGCCCTCACCACCAAAGACACACTGAAGACGATGAAGTCAATCCACTCCAGGGCCCCCACGGACCCCTGCCCCCACCACATTTTCAACAGAGCCGCCGACACCATCGCACCCATGCTCTGCCACACCATCAACCGCTCCCTCGCAACCGCCACGTTCCCCAACGATTGGAAACACGCTGAGGTCAACCCCCTCCTGAAGAAACCCTCGGCGGACCCCACCGACCTCAGAAACTACAGACCCATCTCCCTGCTCCCATTCCCAGCGAAAGTCATCGAGAAAGCCATCAACAGCCAACTCGCCACATTCATCGAAGAGCACAACATCCTCAACTCCTTCCAATCCGGCTTCAGATAAAACCACAGTACGGAAAGCACCCTCCTTGCTGCAACAGACCACATCCGCACCCTACTGAGCAAAGGAGAAACAGCAGCCCTCATCCTCCTCGACCTCTCAGCGGTGTTCAACACAGTTTGTCACTGCACCCTAATATGCAGACTCCATGACGCAGGGATCCAAGACAAGGCCCTCAACTGGATCCGCTCCTTCCTCTCGGGCAGAACGCAGCGGGTCTGACTCCCCCCTTTCCTCTCTGACCCTACACCTACCACCTGCGGAGTCCCCCAGGGGTCCTCCCTCAGCCCAACACTCTTCAACGTCTACATGGCTCCGCTCGCCCCCATTGTCAGAACCTACGGACTAAACATTGTGTCATACGCAGACGACACCTAACTCATCCTCTCCCTAGCCAACGAACCGAATACCGCCAGACACAATTTTCGAGAAGGCATGGAAGCCGTCGCCAAATGGATGAAAAACAGCTGCCTGCAACTAAATACAAACAAAACAGAAGTACTCGTCATGGGTCCAAACCCAGACGCATGGAACGACACCTAGTGGCCCCCTGCCCTCGGAAGCCCGCCCACCCCCACGGACCACGCATGCAACCTGGGAATCATCCTGGACTCCGAGCTCAAAATGGACCACCAGATCAACTCTGTCTCGTCCTCCTGCTTCCACACCCTCCGCCTCCTACGTAAGACCTTCAAATGGATTCCCCTCGAACACAGAAAGACCGTCACTCACGCCCTGATCACCAGCAGACTTGACTACAGCAACGCACTCTACGCCGGAATAAACAAAAACCTCACCCGCAAGTTACAGAACATCCAGAACGCCGCCGCAAGACTGGTCCTCGACCTGCCAAGACACTGCCACATCTCCCAGCACCTGCGCACACTCCACTGGCTCCCCATTGAAGCTAGAATCACCTTCAAGATGCTCACCCACGCCCACAAGGCCATCCACGACACCGGACCAGCATACCCGAACAGGCGACTCAAATTCCACGCACCCCAGAGGACCCTACGATCTGCCCAGCTCTCCTACGCTGTGGTCCCCCGCACCAGATAGACCAGATCGGGAGGCCGCTCCTTCTCCTGCCTCGCAGCCCGAACCTGGAACGCCCTGCCGCTCCACCTCAGACAGACAACATCGCTACCCATCTTTGCAAGAAACCTCAAAACCTGGCTCTTCGACAGACCCCCCCCCCTTGATGGACTGGAGCCTGCTAACCCCCCCCCCCCCCCCCCCCCCCAGCGCCTTGAGACCCTTACGGGTGAGTAGTCGCGCTTAACAAACGCCTGATTGATTGATTGATGGTTAAGCCTTGAGCTCTCACATCAACCTGATTGTGTAGGCACCCAGGTAGAAGGAATACTTTTCTCTGCTGCATGGTAAAAACAATGAAATACGGACCAGTGGATTGCCAGAACAGATCGACAAAGTACTGATTAGGCAAGCACTTGACTGCTAAAAAAATGAAGTGAGAAGAAACTGAACTGCACAGTAACTGAATTGTGAGTGAACTGAACTACACCTACCATAATGCATTTTAGCAGTTCTTGTGTAACATATGAGAGTATGTAATATGTCTCTGAAATGCTAATAAAGTCTTTTATTGGACAGGAGAGTCACTTGGCTGCTTGTAAATGGAGCTGGATTGTAAATGGAACTGCATTTCCCAGATTAAAACGTGGGAGTACTGGTGAGACAGGTGAAAGCATAAAGCAGACCTGTGAAATGGTCTCCAGATGACCCAGGTGCACTAGAAGTCTAGTGAGTGCCACACAATTCAGTTTCATTCAATTTGTACATATCAACGTGCAGCTTCAATAAGCCTCAACTCACAAGTGTCTAGTTGGAGTGCATACATCCTGGGTTCGACAGCGCTGCCAGGTCACTCAAGCACTTGGTTTATATACAAAAGGCAGACATGGCTACGGCTGACAAGCAGAGTGCTCAAGTGGCAGATCAGATAGCTGGAAGCCCAGTACTGTTCTTCAGAGAGTTATTGTGACAAAGTAGAGCACAGGAAAGTGAGTGTATGCTGCTCTCGAGACATCAGGGTTAGACTGATTTCAGGAAAGATCAGGAATCTCTCCCAAGAAGGATTCAGCCTGGGTAATGGCCCAATTACTTACTGGTATCTTCATTACCCCCTCATCTATGTCCTCTTTATCCTAGTCCTTAATTGTTAGGGTTAACCAGGGAGAAAAATTGCACCAACACATATGATGCTAAAAGCTAAAAAAAAAACACAATCATTTTAGCAATGCTGTTTACAGAACTGTAGAACCAAAAGAACCTGCAGAATCTGACAAATCTATTCAGTAATGTTTATTAAAAGTTTGGTGGAACGACCATGTCGCAGCTCTACAAATTTAATGAAGAGATAACCCACCTGCTTGTGCCCAAGAAGCTGCCACTGCTTGGTGGACTGCACCTGGATTTTAGAAGGAATGCCCTCCTCCACTGAGTAGTTTGCCGGAGTTATTGCCTGACAAACCCATCTGCTTTTACTTTGTGTTGAGACGTTGCAGCCTTTATTAGCTGATCCATAAGACACAAAAAGCGAGTTTGATTAACTAAACTCCTTAGTTCTAATTGAATAGACAGACAATGCTCCTTTAACATCCAATGGAGGAGGAATGCCATTTATTTCTGAAAAAAAAAATGGTAATACCACTTACTGTGCTTAGTGGCAGGAAGAATGAACCACTGAAACCAACCTAGGAGCTAATTTAAGAATTACCTTATCTGGGAAGAATCTTAATTAAGGTAATGAAGACATCAAACCCCCCAACTCGCCCAACCTCTTTGCAAAGGTAATTGCCACCAAAAAAGCATTTTAGGCGATAGCCAAGCTACACCTGACATTTCTAGAGGTTCAAAAGATTATGGCTGTAAACCCATCAAAACAATCACTAGATCCCTGGGAGGAACCAGATTTGAACTAACCAGCTTTTAAAGTTGCAAACCCTTTGAAAGTGTTAAAACCAAGAAGGAGATATAAAGAAATTTCCTTGAACATTAACTGCTTTTATGGCAAAACCTGGAAATGATTAACCCTTTTGGTAAAGGTAAAGTAGCTCCAATCTGCCCTGGGGTAAAGGGGAGTTAGGTAGAGAGAAATACTTTTGGCCCTGGAGGGATCATTTGCCCATTGCGAGGGGCAAAGCTCCCACCTTTAAAAATATTTCCTGGTGGTCTAGTGGCTGAATCCCTGTTTGGGGATGCCCTTCTGCATCAAACCCCAAGCAGGGTTCCACTAGGGAGTTGTCCCATTGGAAAGGGGAGATTCTCTCCTTCCCAGTGACACTTCCACCATTCAAATTGGTGCTCGGAAGGTTTATATGCCCCTGTGCAACTATGCAGTGAAAATGAAATGAGACCATCGGCTCATTTCAATTTCCATGCAATGACGTCAGCTCGCCATGCATACCGATCATCATTACATTAAAACAAATGCCTCTGGCTGCTGGGGAAGCTCTTTCCTGAGGCTAAACTAAGTGAAAGTAGTAGTAGTAAGAGGTTTATTTGTTCAATTAATTAAAACTGTTACAAAGTAATTCACACACAGACAATGAACATATTTTGGCATAGTCAACTTAATTAAGCCGCATTTGAAAGTTGTAGGCATCAAACAAATTAATCAGCATTTAGGCAGCAAAAGTGCTAAGTGAAAGGAAATCCCTTGCCCAAAAGCGATTATCTGCCTCGGGTGCAAGGATTGATGCTGAGGATGGCACAAATCCGTCCTCCGCCCTGAAGGAATTAAAAGGACCTGCCTTTAGATGAACACCATTTGTGAAATGAGACCCTATGTTTTTTGTGTATGATTTCAAGGTTGATGGTTTTTGTGATGTTTGAATGTCAAGAGCAACTAATCCTGGGCATTCCAACTGCTCCAGGTCTACACTCTCATGTTCCAAGCTGTCAACTTAGGGTGCCACAGTTGCATGGATGGAAGAACTGGGAACTGGAGGGTAAAGGGAAAGGTGGAAATATTCTTCCTTAGACAGATTCAACAGAAATGGGACCCAAGGATAGCGTGGCCAAAAAAGAGCAATGAGAATCACACATTGTGTCTCTTCCCAAATCTTCTGAAAGAACCTTGAGAGGAAGGGAATTGGAGCATATAGAATCACCCAAGGTCAGGCTATTGAGAGAGCATTGATCGCACATACTTGGGGAAACCAAGTCTCCAAACAGTAGTGTGAGAGCATCACATTGTGAAGAGACACAAAAATCCAACCAAGAAGTCCCGAACATGGCACATATCCAATTTAACTCCCTGTTTGAGAGATGTTATGTGACTCAGGATGGCATATTCCAACTGAGGCTGCCCTAAGTTCAAACTTCCTTGGAGATACACTGCTGATAGAGCCAGAAGGTAAACCACCTGCAGATAAAGATGCATTATGCTATCATATTAAATTTCTTGCTCTTCGTAATACACTGACAATTCAGATAGAATAATGTTAACCAGTTGTCTGTTCGTACGACTACAGACATACCCTCCATCTGGGAAGCAAATGCCTGCAAAGCCTGCCACACTTCTGGTATTTCTCGCCAATTCAAGGACTGACTGGCTTTCCATTTGGACCATGGGCCTTTTCTTTCATGATGTTTCAAGATAGCTCCCACCCTATAGGCTGGGATTTGTTGTGAGTTGAATCAGAGATGGGTAGATGCCCTTTGACAAATTGCTCTCTACCAGCCACTAAACTAGTTCCTGCCTGAGTTGAGGTGTTACTGTAATCATCTGCTCATAATTTTGAGAGTTCGGGGTCTATTGGAGAAGAATATGGTTCACTAGAGGTTTGACATAAAACCTCGCCCATGGAACAACCACAGTGACAGTTGCCACCGGTCCCTGCATCTTTAGCCATACTCTTGCCGATAGACTGGACTGTTGGAGAGAGTGACAGCATTCTGAACGGAAATCATTCACTGTTTAGGAAGAAATACTCGATCCAGAAGGGTGTTGATCTGGGCTCCAATGGACAGTTTGTCTTGAGTTTGCTGAAGATTTGACTTTAGAAAGTTGATGACAAGCCCCAAGTCTTTCAGAACCTTGATAACTAGCTGGACATCTTCTTGAACCTATAACAAAGAAGGAGTAGACAAGAGACAGTCATCAAGATATGGAAAAAGGTCAAATGCTTTTTAAATGAAGAAAAGCCCAACTTGAGCAAGTTCTTTTGTAAAGATCCTGGGGGAAGTTGCCAGGCCAAAAGGCAAGGCCTAAAACTGAAAATGCTGATCTCCAAAATGTCTGACTGGCCAGAAGGATTGGGCTGTTAAAGTATGTGTTCTGCATGTCCAATTTAACACGAAAATCAAATAGTTTTTTACTACTAAAGGAATTATTGTTTGCATAAAAGACATTTTGAAGTGCTCCACCACAACATTCTTATTCAGTGCTTTCAGGGCTAGGACAGGTCGAAGTTTCCCATTGTGTTTGGGAACCAGAAAAATAAAAAAGTATAACCCATTCCCTACTGATCAGTTGGCACAGGAACCACCGCTCCCTTGTTTAATAGCGATTGAACTTCTTGTATCATAGTTTGAAACCAATATCTTTCTTTTGGTAAATGGGTGGGAAGGTACCAACCCTGTGGAAGAGCATCAATGAAGATGCCATTCTTGACATTTCTTGGGATGCTCTTTACCACTTTGACTCCCTGGTCAGTTCTTGCTGCCAAATCTGGCCCCCCAACCATGGGCCCGAAACCTGTCCTATAATATCTGTGTCAGCCTCTTTGGAATAAACAATTTTTTCCTGTTATGGAATTGTTTTCCCCTCTTCAGCTTTCTGTTACATTTGATCCAATTCTGGCTAAAATAACTTCTGTCCAGTGAAAGGAGGTTTATGAATTAACAATCTCTGACTAAACTCAAGCTTCAATGACTTCATCCATAACAATCGATGACCAACCACAGATGCTCCAGCTAAAGAAAAAGCTACAAAAAAACGTTGAAAGTAATATCTGATAGGAACTGAGCAAGAAATTCCATATTGGCCAAATAAATGTCTGATCATCATTGTTTTGGACAGTGTCATATAATGTTTGGAGGTCTTTCAGCAAAGCTTGAGAAGTGAAAGTTACATATGTATTTGCTCTAAAGAAAAGGTTTGCTGCAGCATCGGATCTCTTGATTGATGCCTCAATTTTTTATCCACCGCATTTGAGAGGATTGAATCCCCTGAAGCCAGATTTTATGTGGGAGGCATAGTTAAGCGCACTGTATTTACTTTTGGTGTGTGGAAACTGTTCTTCAAAATCCTTGATCATATATCTTTTATTAAGAAAACAAGGCATCAACTGCTTGTCAGGATCTCTCCACTCCTTACACAGGATTGACTTTATGACCCCATGTAAAGGTAATCGTCTGCTTTGACAGCACTATATTGGGAATAGAACCCTCCTTTTGCTGGAGTTTTTCCTCAAATCCTAAAACCTCTCAGATGTACTTCAGGAGGTTTTTGAATTGTGAGCCTTGAACGTATTTACTCCTTTGGTGACTCCAGCTCATCCTCATTATCGGATATTTGTTTCTTGGATGTAGATTCAATTAGCGCAGAGTCACCAACCTCCCTAATAAGAGACTGTAAACTCAGAGTGCGACATCTGTAAAACCTCCTCCTCCTCCTATTCAGATTGGTAGGCCACATTGTGATCTTTTCCGTAAAACATTTTACCTTCCATTATATCGAATAGGTAACAAACACGCAAAATCAACATTTTTCCTGCTTAACTAGTGTTTCCAGGTGACAAAATTTTACTCTTGCTAGATTTTAGCACCTTACAAAACAGTACAATCTCTTGAGGCCTGAAGTGTGAAGAACAATGGACCTGCAGTGGTTTTGGATTCCATGGTATGAAGTTTCTCAATAGCCCGCTCCTCAGCGCATCAGCCCAGCTCCCCGCGCCAGCCCAGCACATGGATGGGGAGCAGGCCTTGGACTGGTGCATGGTTTCAATCTTTGAACCCAGCGACAACGAAACAGACAGGAATAAATACAAATATTAAACAAGGCTAATAAAACACGAAGGGTAGCTCACCTCTCGTCCGCAAGGATAGAGAAAATACAAGATGACGGGCATCGGTGAGAGGAGTTTACACTATTCAATAAAAACAGAAGACAACTTCAAGTTGTGGTGATTTTTGATCCCTACCATGGTTAAAACCTCTATCGGAGGCGAAGTCACTTTACAATTATAGACTGGGAACTAGGGGGACATAAATGAGGGGGTAATGTGGTCTCTCATTGGGCTTAAACATCATTTATTGAAGGGAGTTTATCCCACTGAGGAAAGGCCAAAGCAGCCATAGACCACTGTTCACATACTGATTGAAAGCAGATTATATTAATGATTAGTATTATATTACGTCCAATGAAATAAAGATTTCAATACATAATCTTGCCAAAGTATTTGAAGGTTTGTTAGTCTCACCACAAGTTACATAATATTTCAAAATATTCATTTATACTGTCTATTAAAAGGGGGTTATGACATTGATTTTAATTAGCGAATTAGGTATTATGGTATTAAAATCTTGATAAACTGACTGGTGTAGTGCTGCTTCACTGTTGCCAGGAACATGTAAGCTGGAAAGAGATGTACATCTCTCTCAAGCTGACTTTTAGAAGTAAAAAACTGTTGCCCAGTAGCCTGTAGTTCTCGTGTGCTACTTATTTTCAATAAAAATGTCCTTGTAACACACAAATAGATCTGGTCTCTTTTAGACTTCACTCGTGTTACCATTGTGATGTACACATTAGGGAAGGTGGGAGTGTCAAGAAGACCTGTGAGACAGAAGCACTATTGATAATACCAGTGTATAGGCCTCAGACATATAGGGGATCACAAATAAGAGTGCAGAAAGTAAAACATTGTTTAAGATGGACTTCTATACATCCTTACTGACCAGTCATGCTCCCAAGGGCAAAGGGGGTGTATGAGTTCACATGTGCCTTACACTGTGACATTGCTGTGAGATTTTGCAAACTTCTATTGATGCAAAAATGGGAACGTTCCTCAGTGAGAAATACTCTACACAAGCCTTGTGTCAAGACTCCAAGGAAAGGCGAACCCTCTTACCAAAAGGCAGCTAGGTGCTCCATATACATTTTCACAGGGTATGATGTTTTTCTTCTCCACATTTCAGTGGTGTTTAAACAATGTTTTTTACTCAACATATCAATGAGTTTGTCAACTATTTGGCACCCCTCATGTTTTGCTCCTGTTCAATGACTCTCATCTTTGCTTTATCGAGTCTTAAATATAGTGAAAACGGTATGTTTTTGTCAGACAACTTTGAAAAGTTGCTCTTTCTCCTAAGAAATGTGCAAGCACGGGTGCGCGCACATGCGCAGTTTTCGCAAGGATCACCCAGAGACGGTGAGGAAGAGGAGGAGGGCAGCCCTGAGACGCCGCAGTACAGGTAAGTGTTTCTTGTTTTAGTTTTCATTAATGTCAAATTAATTGTTAATAGGGGGGTGGAGGCGGGCGGCGGAGCGGAGCAGAGCTGAGTTCCACAGAGTTTGTTTCCAACTCCGTGGACCTCCGTGTAGTCTCGCTACGCCAGCTATGCCCAGGGTTACAAAATACTATAATTCATAGATAGCAGCTTCACAAATCACCTCTAAAATGGCAGTTATAATAACACTTAAAACACTATGATCGTATAATTTTTCCCCAGAAGTGCATTGTGCAAAGTAGGTGAATTTTCCCTAAAAGTGCATTGTGACAAATACCAAAGTGCATTGTATAATTTTACCCATCTTATATCTGTGATCGATCATTCCGTTTCTATTTTAGCGCTCCCAAGAGACATGGAAATGTGGATACATAATTATCAATCATTTTCGGCCAGAATTGAATTAATCCCTAACCATATTAATTTAGACCTGTGGGCGGCCCCTATTCGTTTACCATTTGTCTCTTCCCATGCATAAATCCTGGCCATTTTCCAATACCAATGTTTTATTGATGGTACCTAATCTGATTTCGAATTCTGTAGTATCAAAGATCTGGCTAATGCTATGGCAATAGAAACAAAATATTGATGGCATTTTTTCAGATGATAAACCTCGTATGATGACCCGAATATCACTAATCTAAATGATGGCGCGATTTGTACTGATAGTGATTGATTAATAGCTTCAAACACTTCTGACCAAAATTGTTGTAAATAGCGCAATGAAAGAAAACATTATTCCAACCTCCCATCTCTCCAACTTGAAATCTATAACATTGTTCTGAAAGGAGTGGAAGAATTTTATGCAGTCTTTTCAGTGTATAATAAGTCAACCATCTAGACAGAAAAGCCATCCTTTTACAGTTGGCAGCTCTTAGCGCACTGCACCCCACTTCACTTAATGTCTGCCACTCTTTAACATTAAGACTGCATCCTGATCTTTTTTCTAGTTTTATCAAGAATCAATCAGTCTCTCTCTGCTCTCCCGTCTGCAGTAGGCGAGAGTACCAGCTACCTACTCCAAATAATTTATTCTCATACATTTGCGATAATAACATTAGTGCCGAAGTATTTACCATCACATAATTTTCTCTTAAGAATTTAGTTATATGATTAAAACTAAAGCTGAAGGCGGCATTCTGACAGCCTACCTGATGTTCCAAAATTTCCCAGGTAATCAGATTTGCTAGCTTATAAAAAT
This sequence comes from Triturus cristatus, assembly GCF_964204655.1. Taxonomy (NCBI): domain Eukaryota; kingdom Metazoa; phylum Chordata; class Amphibia; order Caudata; family Salamandridae; genus Triturus; species Triturus cristatus. The sequence continues at coordinate 851,519,661 of NC_140590.1, forward strand.
TACCCAGTCGTGCAAACCCTAGATCCTTCCATGAACCTAGGATCCCTTGAGAAAACTGCAACCCCCGGCATTGACAAATGCATTACATGCAGGAATTTCACGTGTTTAAAAAAAGATTGCATATAATAAAGTACATCTGCTGTTTTCTTGTACCTTGTTTTTTTCGGCAGTTTAGGCAATTTGTTTGCACATTCGGATAGCATTATATTAAGAATAACATTTTCAATTTTAGAGGGTGGCATTGCTAGCTGGACTATTAAATTAAACAATGCTGCCTGATAGTATAACTCGAAATTCGGGAGGGCTAACCTCCCCTGCAATATATATAATTAAAGTATGTGAAGTTTAACTCTCGGCTGCTTATTAGCCTAAATATATTTTCGGACCATTGTATCAAAATTCCCTAAAATACCACTGCTGATCAGTGCTAAAGTGCATGTGAGGGACCAGTGGCAGAGTAGAACTCATGCACTGGTGGGAGGTAAAGTGGAGAAATGATACTATGTACCTGGGGCTATCACCGCCCACTCTGTGAGATGGCAGGGACCAGAAACCCATGGTTTGCCGGGGCCTGGTTCTGGCCGTGGACAGCTCAGGAGCCCCCATGGGTTAGCTTAGTTGGTCCTGAGAGCATAGACAGAGGGATCTACATGGGTTCAGAATGGCATAGAACTGGAATGTGACCCTGCAGTTAAGGGCCAGGGTCCATGTTCTATCACCCTGAGCAGAGATGCCCATCAAGGTATTGATTAGTTTACACTGGCTTTGGACTAAAAGGGGGTTGTGTTGGAACTGGCCCTTTTTGCAGGGTTATTCTAAACATTTTGCCTTTCTCCTGTATTTATTCTGACCTGTTTTTGTTGGTTTTATGACTCTGGGCACTTTACCACTGCTGATCAGTGCTAAAGTGCATGTGCTCTCTCTTGTAAACTTGGTAAGATTGGTCTACACCTATTTGGCATATTTAATTTACCTGTAAGTCCCTTGTACAGTGCATATACCCAGGGCATGTAAATTAAATGCTACAAGAAGGCTTGCAGCGATGTTCGCACCACCCACCGAAGTAGCCTTTCAAACCTGTCTCAGGCCTCTACTGCTGGAGGGCCTGCCTGCGCAGTTAACTACGGCAGTGAAGTGGCACTTAAAGGTTTTGCCACGTCTGAACCTCCCCTTTTTCTACATATAGGTCACCCTTAATGTAGGCCCTAGGTTGCCCTTTGGACAGGGTGCTGTGTAGGTAAAAGGTAGGACATGTGCCTTAGTTGTGTGGCATGTCCTGGTAGTGACAAACAGCCTATTTGGTTTCTCACTGCTGTGAGGCTGCACCCACCCCCTTGTTATGCATTGGGAATTCCCTGATATGTGTTTCAATAGTAATTTCTCACATGAAATGGGTAGCGTGGACATGTTTGGAATAGTGGCTATAAATCCTGTTTATTGATGAAAGCGGATTTGTTATTACTATTTCATAAATGCCACTTTCAGAAGTGCAAAACACACAAGATGATGGACGGAATGTTGCACATTGGCAAAACATTCACCCCCAGTCACAGATCTGGGTTTAATCCATCGTTATTTTGCTCACCACGCCACCCCAGTTCAGACATGGCCATATGCAAATCAGTCTTGACCCTGTGCCTCATGGGAACAGTCCAGCCCGCACTGCCAAGCCATATCTTTCCTGGACCGGAATCAAGCATCCTAGGACCGGTTTCGGGGGTTTCACCCCTCTTCAGCCAGTATAGCTTGACTCCGGTGGCGTAGTGAACACGGGACCCACGTCTGGGCATACCCTTCCCAAATAGGGCGAACAGCAAAACACACAAGATGATGGACGGAATGTTGCACATTGGCAAAACATTCACCCCCAGTCACAGATCTGGGTTTAATCCATTGTTATTTTGCTCACCACGCCACCCCAGTTCAGACATGGCCATATGCAAATCAGTCTTGACCATGTGCCTCATGGGAACAGTCCAGCCCGAACTGCCAAGCCATGTCTTCCCAGGACTGGAATCAAGCATCCTAGGACCAGTTTCGAGGTTTCACCCCTCTTCAGCCAGGATAGCTTGACTCCAGTGGCGTAGTGAGCACGGGACCCACATCTGGGCATAACCTTCCCAAATAGGGCGAACAGCAGAACACAAAAGATGATGGACGGAATGTTGCACATTGGCAAAACATTCACCCACAGTCACAGATCTGGGTTTAATCCATTGTTATTTTCTCACCACGCCACCCAAGTTCAGACATGGCCATGTGCAAATCAGTCTTGACCCTGTGCCTCATGGGAACAGTCCAGCCCGAACTGCCAAGGCATGTCTTCCCTGGACCGGAATCAGGCATCCTAGGACCGGTTTCGTGGTTTCACCCCTCTTCAGCCAGGATAGCTTTACTTCAGTGGCGAAGTGAACACTTGACCTAGGATGCTTGTTTCGGGTCCAGGGAGGACCTGGCTTGGCAGTTTGAGCTGGACTGTTCCCATGAGGCACAGGGTCAAGACTGATTTACATATGGCTGGGTTCAAACTGGAATGGCATGGTGAGCAAAATAACGATGGGTTTAGGCCCAGATCTCTGTACTGGGGTCAATGTATGACATTGTTCTGCATTCTGTCCATCAACTGTTGTTTTTGCATTTGTCACCCCGAGTGGGACGGGTATGCTCAGACGTGAGTCCCGTGCTCTCCATGCCACTGGAATCAAGCTATCCTGGCTGAAGAGGGGTGAAACCCCGAAACCGGTCCTAGGATGCTTGTTTCCAGTCAATGGAGGACCTGGCTTGGCAGTTCAGGCTGGACTGTTCCCATGAGGCACAGGGTCAAGACTGATTTGCATATGGCTGGGTTCAAACTGGAATGGCATGGTGAGCAAAATAACGATGAATTTAAGCCCAGATCTCTGTACTGGGGTGAATGTATGACATTGTTCTGCATTCTGTCCATCAACTGTTGTTTTTACTTTCAGAAGTGGGCATTTCTGTGTGCTTATGACTCTTTGTGCCCTGCCTGGTTGTGTATTCACCGTCTGGTATAGACTGACAGGAGAAGGGGAAGTATATTCACTCTAGACAGTCACAAGGGGGATTGAGGTGTGTCCTGCCTTTCCTGGGTAACTTAGCACTGGGCTGAATAGACCTTGGCTGCATTTAGAGTGGTGGGAGGAGTTTACCTTGCACCTGAATAGGTCTGGTCTGCATTTTGAGTGATGGGAGGAGTTGCACCTGCACCTGAACAGGGCTGTGCCTGACTTTCACAATGCTGTCTCTGCCCCCTGCAGTGTATCTGGAGCCAGGGCTTGAGATTGAATGGGGGTATTGTGCACTTCTAAAGTTGTTTGACGTGCCCCCAGAACAAGGATTTTGGCAGTTTTAGTTCAGGGGCAGTGGCCCCATGATTTGTGACACTGCATGGGACTTGTAACGGAAAACAGCCTTCACAATGAGGTTTTTACCATGTTGTACCTTTACCCCACATTTTTTTAGAACGCATATGCTCTTACAACATATGCCTTTACCACGCATTTAAGGTAAGTTTGGTGGTGTGGGGGGTCTCCCCCATAAGTACAATGTTTATATATAAATATATATATATATAAACAATGCATTGTAAAGTCATACGTTGTAACAGCATATGCATTCTAAAACAATGCGGGGTACACAATGCATGGTAAAAGCATACAGAGTAAATTCCCTGCGTTGTTCCATCATGCAACCACATGTAACCGGACGCTGCTGGTTCTACATGCTGCACCATAGGATTACTGTGTTGCCAGGGAACCCGCACTTTGACTTCGTCTTGTTGTGCTGACCTGATGAAAGTACTGCCTCTTTGCCTGCAAGGACCCTGTGGTCTGTCCTGTTGCCTGCTTCCTACTGATGGTGCCCCAGTGCTCTCCCGGCGTATAAAGGCCTGCCCTGTTCTGAGAAGAGATTAGCATGGTGAGCCCTTTATGGATTAGGACTTCCCTGTGCTTCACATTATCATGCTGGGCTAGGAGCTCTGTGTTTTCACACCTGAGAAGGCTGTCTTGCGCTCCCCTGGTTGCAACTCGCTGGGGTGCTGTCTGCTACCCCGCTGTGGGCCTGTGTTCTGGGCTGAGCCTCAACCGAGGGTAGAGACCCCAAGCAAGGCCGCTCGACAATGATTGAATGCCGCAGGAATGGCAGCCATTGCATAGCATCAGGCGGAAGCCTGCAGCCTGTGAAGAAGAAAGCCACAGCCCCGCCCAGCAGGATACTACGCCCAGCACCGAGCGCAACAACCAGGTACCTTCACCTGGGTGCCACTGGAGACGGAGCCGCACTGAGACCTGCTGAGGACAGCACTGCTCATACCGTCGCTGGTCTTTTTCCTGACACTGGCGGCCCGGCAAGGTCGATAGCCATTGGGCCTGAGCAGCTTTGAGACCGTGCTGCACACCTCCCGTAATTTGGGCACCATGGGAAAAAGCCTGCAAAAAGGCCCCAGCGTAGTTTTCTCTTGAAGTAAACATGCTGCACTGGTGTCAGCAGCTGCTCCTGACGATCGCAGGCAGCTGCCTGGGTGGCACATACCCTGGGAGCACTTGTTCGTTGAAGGGGCATTCCAGGGAGAGTCTACTATGGACCATTGAATCGGGGAAATTGCTGCATTCCTTGTAGTAGATGGGAAGAATGACCAGTAGACTACGGAACGAGGGCAGGGGCACCGTATACCCTATAGTAGGAGCGCTGGCGCTGCTCCTTGTGTGTGCATGGCCTGGCTTTGTGATCTCCACACTATGTACGATATGTGGTGACTGCTGTGGGGCCTGTGTTTCCACGGACATTTCCCTGACTGAGGTGTTTACGCTGAGTTTCATAGGCTCACCTATGTGATTGGCCTCTAAACAAAATTACAATCCTTGTATTGGTATGAGGCTCAATATGCCTATGGGGATTTATGTGTCCCCCAACCTAAAAGACTACATTTTAGGCTCTGATGGGTTCTAATGTATGTCATTTTACCTTGAATGGGTCAGGTTAACTAGCATTATCCTAGGATTCGCCTTATATGTGCAGGGTGGTGTTTTTGTGACATTTGAGTGTTTACTTGATTGCATTCATTTTTAATGTTATGACAATTGCTAATGTTCTGACATTTGCCCGGTTAGCAAAGTGATTTTATGATCTATGTGACATTATGACAAGTGCCTAGCGGCACAGTGATTTATGTGATTGTGGTCTAAAGTGTTTGATGTACAATACAAAGGATATTTTTATATAGCTTTGTGTGGAGCCTCTTTTTGTGGTGTGCCTAGTGTGTCACTGGTGCATGTGTTGCGCAAATGCTTTACACATTGCCTCTGGGATAAGCCTGACTGCTCTGCCAAGCTACCAAGGGGGTGAGTAGGGATTATTTTGGGAGTGTAACTCCCTTACCCTGTCGAGAATGGTGGGTTCTGCCTGGAACAAAAATCCCATTAACAACAGGTATTTTAAGAGGAAGATTAATACATATAAATAAAAATGATGGTAAAATGGACATTTTAATAATTGAAACTCGACCAACAGTTGACTGACAGAGGGAGCGAGGACCAGTTATCCAAAAGCTTTTGTGCTTTTTTATGAGTAGTACGATAATTTATTGAAAACAATTGTTTATAATTGTTCGTCACGTATATTCCAATATACCTAATGGGTTTAGATGATACCCATTGCAGGGACAGTGAGAGACACTCTACATTTGCATTAAACAGCAAAATCTCAGTCTTGGCTAGATTTAATCTATAGTCCCCTGTCCGAGTAAAAGCTTGTATTTCTTCAAATACATTTTGGATGTTTATCTGATCTGCTTGCAAATATAAGATGATCTCATCCACAAACAATTTGATATTCACCACCTCACCCAAAGGAGATATAATCTTGTAATTGTTGCACATTTGTATTGCCAGGGGTTCTATAAATATCGAAAACAGGAGAGGTGACGGGGGCATCCCTGTTTGGTCCCATGTCTAACCCTTACTGCTCCTGCCTCTTCTGTCACGATTTTAGCCTCCGATCCTGCATAGAGTTCTCGTATCATTTTAACCGCAAGAGAAACCCACATTTTTGTAATATGGAAACCAAGGCATGCCAGTCAACAAGGTCAAATGCCTTTTCCACATCAATCATCAAAATAGCCACCTTGACATTGCTAACTGACAGGCAATCAATAGACTGTTTTAAAAAATATATATTCACGGCCATTAATCAATGTGGTAAAAACTTGTTTGATCTTTATGGAACCCCTGTTGTGCACACGGGCCAATCTCATAAATAGTTTATAATCTATATTTAGAAGACTGATGAACGATATGCAGTAGGATCCCTTGGGTCCTTATCTTTCTTTAAAAAACATACCACAACAGCTTTCTTTAAATTTTTTGATATAGCCAACTCATCATTTATTTGATTGAAAATGTAGTCATAAAAGGTAGAATCACTTTATAAAAGTTCTTATAGACTTCTACAAGTATTCCATCATTACCCGCTGCTTTCTCATTGGCCATATTTCTAAGTGCATTTCTAATTTTCTTCTGAGAGATTAATCTAATAAGGGAATCCCTCTGACTATCCAAAATACAAGGTATCAATAGAGGTTCAAAGTATTGTGAGAGCAATTTGAATCAATATCCTGCACATTTTTATAAATATTTTTAAAATGATTGAGAAATATCTTGACGATCTTCTCCTTAGTGTTTTCAACCATGCCCATTTTTGGATCCCTAATCTGAACAATTGCATTTCTACTATTTTGGACTTCAGTAGTCCAAGCCAAATATCTTCCTATATGTTGGGTTCCCTCTTATAATTTTTGTTTATAAGCCTTACTCCCTATGATTTCCTCAAGCTTAAATAAATCCTTCAATTGCTCTTTAGCTATGGCCAGATCCTGCTGCAGAGCCGTTATCTGGGACTCTGAGCTGACCAAATCTAGCTTATTCCTGGATTTTTCGACATCTGCCTGGAGTGCTTGTTTTTTTAGTGCTCGCTGCTTATTTACTGAAGCGTTATACCAAATAACCTGGCCTCTAAAAGCCGCTTTGAAAGCTTCCCAGACAGAAACTACTGAAGCCGAATTCCCATACAATAAAATCAAAATTGGAATAAAAAACTGCATTTCTTTGATTTATCCCGGGTCTTCAAGTAAAGATTTATTGAAGTGCCAAAGCTGACTGTTTTTCACCCTGACTCCTTTTAATTTAACTATCTTGGAAACTACTGAGTGACTGGAGAACAAGTTTGTAATTATCTCCGACTCACCTCTTTCCAGTCATTTATCAACTAGAAAACATCTAACAAGAAGCTGACTTAAACCGAGAGGAATAGCAAGTAAATTGTGAATACCCTGGATGACCATGGAACCATGAATTTATAAGGGCCATATCCTGATTCATCCTATTTACCTATTTCATTATTTTGGATTTTAACTGTTTATTTGTTTTATTTGAGGTTTCCAACCTAATATCTTGGATATAGTTAAAATTACCTCCCAACATTATGGAATCCTCTGATAAAATGAATAAATCCTAAATTTGCTACAAAGCCTCGATGTCACCGAATATGAGACCATATTAATTCAAGAGATTCAACACTGTCCCCTCCATCTTGACCTTTAGCCAGATCCATTGGCCTTGATGATCCCTGCTGATTTGCTGTACTTCCCAATTCTGCTTACTAGAGAGCATTATTAGCTGATGCGAAATAAGCTTGAGTATATATTTTTGACAAAGACATTTTGGTAGTATTTGACTTGAAGTGAGTTTCCTGAATAAATAAGATCCACGGTGAGAAGGATAACAGCTAATTTAGCATAGGACCTGATTTTCGATTATTCCACAATCCATTCACGTTACACGTAATTATCTGGATATTGTGCATCATTTACCATCAAAAATAAGCTTTTGGATCCAATTTTCTCCTTTCTCTATACTACCTCTTCTGAATAAGAGAAAAAACACATAAAAAATCAACTGCAAAAAGAACAACAAATATATTCTTATTTTCTCCTACTATTTTTCTCTGCACCCCTATCCCTTCATCGTTCCCCATTTCCCCCCTGCCCACACTGTGGGAACCCCCTTCCATCCCACCTCGTGTAAAACCCACTTCTAAGGATGCCATGAAATCGCATCCAATGCCCCCCAACCTAGCTCATACTACCCCCACCACCGCCCCAATTGATCATATCCTTCTTGTTTAGTCACAACTTCAACTCTTAATTAATTTTAAGAAGATCTGTGCTTCTGCCAGAGATACGAACAATTTGAATTGCCCTTTATATAAAACTTTTTGTTTAGTCGATTGCACTACAGAAGCCTGAGCACCCAAAACCAGAACTCATATGTCAAACATTGGAAGGCCTTGCAGCGTCGTGCTGAGGCCACCAAAGGATCAGAAAAACCTTCACATTTGCATTATCAAAAACAATAAAAGATTTCTGCTAGATACCTGTAGACAGTATTTGCTCTTTGATCCAAAAGTCAGAAAAGTTATCCAAAATAGGTAGTGAATATTTGGCATCTGGAGCTCTCTGAATGTGCACGCATTATCGTCAGATCCTCTGGAGCTGAGGGTAGAAAATATTTCTTGATTAATGTATTGATGAGCTGTGATACAGACTGGACTTCTCCCTGCGACTTTCTTCCTTCTGGAACTCCCATGAATCTTAGATTAGAGTTTGTAGAGTGATTTTCCATAGACTCAAGCTTCAGCTCTAGTTGACAGACCTTGCTCAACTCAGGTGATATACAAATTTGAAATTATACTAGCTTATCCTCAATATCTGATATTCTTTGTTCGGCTTCTTGTATTCACTTAGGTAATATCATCAAATTATCTTCTATCTTGGACAGCCTTTGAGTGATCATTGCGGCATCTAGAGCTTGTTGAAACTTTAAACCTCATATCTCAGCTAGAATAATGTCTAGTACTGTCTTTATGATCTCCTGCAACGATTCCTGGCTAGACATGCAAATTTTGAGGGAGGACTTCTTGTACCCGGACCTCTATCTCTGTACCAGACTCTTCTGGATGACATAGAGCCTGCAATTAAATATTCCTATTTTTCGGTACTTCTGGGGTCTGAAATTTTGATCTAAACATAGAACTTGGCCCCTATGATTCACTTCAGGGACCACTTCTTGCTTCCACCGTTGAAGAAACCAAGTCCCCAGATGCCATAGACCTCAGAGTCAATTGCGCATTAAAAAAAACCCTGTTGGTTCCACTGCCGTTTAATGTCATCAGTCTGCACACTCTTAGGGGGATTTTTTTGAAATAGCAGGAAGGTTTGGGGTTTTATGAGAGGCTCTGCCTCTCATATTTTACCAAGTTCCGTGTGCCTAGCTGGAGATATTAGTTATAGCTGGAGTGGTGAAACAGATGACTTTTCAGAACCACTAGATGTTGATGGAGAGTTTTGGGTTTCTTCTGTCTCAGCTTCCTCGTTTCTTGACAACTGTGGTAAAGTCAGTCCGGATGCCCCATTGCTTTAGCAATCAGTTCAGGTTTTTATTGACATGAGAGCAGACCATTTTCCAACTGCTTCTCATGCCATCCGGCTACCCAACTTTGTGAGGCTTATTTACGCTGCTTCACGGGTACCGGGATGGTGGGTCTAGGATGCTGCTGTCACATGACAGTGGGCCACATGAGCTAGACTTAGCTTATGCTTGGTGTATGCTTGGCGCAGGTGAGTGCCCCGCGACTCCTCACAGAATGGTCCCACTGACCTTAAGCCTTTGCCTACCCTGCAGATGGTGGTCCCCAGAATTCCGGTGTTCCAGAAGAGTTGTGAATCGTGATGATCCGAGGTTCGTAGTCCAATGTCTGCAATTTTTTTCTCCCTCTTTTTCCTTAATAATGTTGGATCCACTATAACCATAATAAATAGGGTTTCACAATGCGAGCTCTGGCTTGCAATTGGCTCCATCAGCCTTGCTAGCCAAGCGTTTGACGTCAGACGGCAGGGGCGGGTTGGGAGAGCTAGCACGGTATCAGCAGCAGAACATGGGGCTGCCGCCGTCGACCATCTGCGCATGTTCTTGAATACTTCTCTACCTTCTTCAGTCCTACTTCTGTGACCTCGCTTGTACAGGTCTCTCTTTCTTCCCCGCCAAAGGAAGCACTTTATAAATAACCAAACATATATCTATAGATTGATCTATGCATATATCTAAAATAATGGATAAGGCTGTTGCCTTCAGACACCAGAACACTGGGAATGCAATTCAACAGGTGCTGGATGATATCCTTTACTCGCTGGATCATGGGGGTGTCTTCTTGGTCTCTCAGCAGCTTATTTGTTGTGCATACATCCTACTCACTCAGAAGGGTAAATTAGCCTTTCTGCTCTGATGGTCACAATTTACACGATGGGATCCTCCAGCGGTATCAAGTTAATTCCCATATCTTGTTCGGTCCTACAAGAGTCATTCCTATTGCCGGTAATGTGGAATCCTTGTACAGGGCTGCAGGGGATCTTGAGGCAATCATCTGATGAGTTTCTACTTGTTAATTAGTTTGTGGTCGTCCACATTCTATCTATATTTAAGCACATCAAAACTGCATTTGCGGTTATCCATAAGTATAACACAATGTTAATTCATATATCGCTCCTAACCTATACCTCTTCTCCATTACAGCCAACGCTAACTTTCAACACTGGTGGGGGAAATACATTGCTAGTAAAATCCACTATTAGCCCTCCTTTACCTCTTCCACCATGTCTCAGCAGAGCAGCATCTCTATTGGTAGGAGCATGAACCTTCAAGAAATTGTACCGCTCTGCATCACTGTCAGCGCTCTCTACTTTTAAACAGTACATACCCCCATGAGGCATTCTCTTGTCACTGGCTCATGTATCACTAAAAGTAAGAATGTCACACTTTTTCACATGTATTACAAAAATCTATGCATCAAAGCTGATTTGAGAGCCTTTGTTTTAGGGATCTGAGACAGTCTCCTCACCGCTATCGACTTTGCCGCTCACCCAGTCTATCTTGGCCAGAAATGTAAAAGTATTTGTTTGCATGATCCCCACAGAAACAAAACTATCATCATCAGACTAAGACCTAAGACTGAATAATTGATTTATTGATTACTATTTCTGTCCAAAGCTGTAATTGTAATAATTATTTTCAACTTTAGTGGCCTAATGGAATTTGAGGTACTTGTTTGTTAAGACATTGGTGTCACACCTGTAGTCACACCTGTAATTTGTATACATGTTTTATTATAATTACATCTAGCAGTTTGCTTCTTTTGAGGTTAATGCTCTCTAAATGGCACACAAAATCAGTGTTTGAAGTGGGCGGGATCTACTTGGAACGAAGTTCTCAATATTTCTTAAGTTTGAACCAACAGTTCCCATACTTCTTGTTGCTTTTCCCACAAATTCGCTGATCCCATCACAGTCATAGTTCCCATACTTTTTATGCATTTCATGAGAATTTGCATACACTCGTGCTCCGCTAGGGCCTTGATTCTCGGTCAAAATCTTTAGAAACAAGGACTGTGGTTGCTGTGCCAATGAGGTTTATTATCTACTGCACCCTACGGCGGGTGCTTCTTTCAGTTTTTTCTGACCAACCATAACCTTGAAGGTAGACATCACTAAAGCATACCGTGGGTGAAATACCTAGCTCATCTGTCCCACTCATATATATTTTTGGAAAGTTGGAATTACACGCATTTCAGACTGTTTGCCATCTGACCTCTGACCTTTCTCCTGGGACTGCCAGCAAGAGCAGCGTTAGGTTTTCACAGAGCAACCACAAATCCCTCAGGAGGCTTTTATCAAAAGGCCCCGTAGCCAGTACCTTTAAGATATAAAAGCAGCATGTCCCTGGGCGACGCCTGTGAGCTCGCGACGCCAGTCCTTCGGTGCCAAGCTTCTTTTGCCACCTCTGGTAGGAAAGCTTCCTCGCTCGATAACAGTAATGTGCCACCCTCATGCTTTGCCCGCGGCTCCTCTGCCATCAGACGCTGGCATGCCTGGAAGGATACAGCTTGAGTGGCAACGGGTCTCCAGACTTTCAAGTGGCGGGAAGGTTAGCGAGGTCGTCGTACAACAAGTTCCAAGCTCAGAAAATCAGCAGTGCTCTGTGCTGCGAAATGCAGGCCCTGTAAACATAATGGTAGACTCGCCCGCCCGCCTGGAACTGCAAATTGCAGGTTTGTTTGGCACAGAGGCAGCAGAGAAACAGGGCTGCACCGCGCCTGATAATAATGCACGAGGCATTCCAGCAAACATTTGACATCAGAGTCTTTCTGTATGAACACGCTCTGCTACACGGCACTTATCAGTAAATATTGCAACCAAACGAATATTAATTGGTACTTTAAATATCGGAGCATATTACGTACAAAGCCCTGTGGTCATCTGTGTGTCTCGGTGATGTCAGGGTCCAGCACAATGGTATTAATTAGGCACTTTGAGAAAAATAACATTCTGCCCGGGCAACTTTAAAACTCGATCATTGCTGTGCCTCTGAGCTTTCTAGGGTGTTTTGTACAGGCGGGAAGAGTCGATTCTTTTAATAGATGCGCAGGAGAGAAGGATCAGAGACCCCCCCCCCCCTCCCCGTCCTCGGTGGGAGGCAGACATTTCGGAGGGTCGCTAAGACCAAAACTGATCTTACAGCTCCTCTTCTTGAGGAGGAACTAGAGATGGCACCTCAAAGGGGAAATAGTTGGATTCATAATTGACTGTCATCACATATTAAAATATTATTCTAAGCACTCAATCTGAAGGTTGGAGCAAGGATAGTGTTGAGAGCAGCACTTCTGCAATATCACCTCTACAATTGTTTAGTAACGCTTGTTATCACTGGCTGAAAAAAATATTTTTTGATTCAGAGTCCAGTGTGCACAAATCCATTTTTGTCATGTTTACCTCAACATTACAAAAACTAGGCCCCCCTCGATACTCTAACAAGCATTGACAAATCCAATAAGTCATAGTAATGGCCGAGCTCTGAGCTTTTGGCGTTGTCAATGTGAATGTTTTTTTGCCTATGTTTGTGAGGTTGGCGATGTGTCATGTGTGCCTGTGTTAAATTGTGTGTGTTACTACTTTTGAGCAGGTGCCTGTGGCTGTGTGTTATGTATGCATGTTTGTGAGAGCAGTTGCCGTGCTCAATACATTGACTCACTGCATCCGCTAAGCAAGTAAATGTTGATGGCACTTAGGGATCATCTCAAACGAAGGGAGTCCATTGCCTTGATGAACTTTCTCCCAAATAAACAGTTGACACGAGTTCTGCACAGCCACGGCAGGTCGATCAAGCAGATATTTGAAGCTTCTCTTGTGTAAAGGAACCGTTTATGCACTCTCACTTGGAGAGGGCTTGGCATTTAAACACAAACACTTTTCACGTGCACACACACTACAAGCATCATCTACTTCATTAGGAACGCAAGGTCCACATGGGGGTATTTTCTGATCCACACGCACCGTTATTTAGGCACAATCCTGCTGGGAGGATTTCAAAGAAATTTGTTTAGGAATTCTTACTTTGGAGTTCATGAACAGGATGGTTCACACTCTAGTGACAACGGTGTCTTCGGTGAACAGCCAATGTTCTTATGCACTGTTGCTGGAAATGTACTTGGTTATAGTTATTGCTCTCTAAGTGCACCCTGGTAGGAAGGTTCTCACACATGAAAATGAATCAGTGTTTTTGTGCCTCCAGATGACCAAATGTATGCTTCAAACCTTTTTCATGGAATGAAACCACAAAATGGAGAACCTTCATGACATGGGAGCTTTGTGTGAACAAGAACCCATTAGTGCTGCCTCCACTGGGACTCTTTATGACCTGTTCATGTAAACTCGTAAATTGAGAGATTTTCGTGAATCGAACATTTTTAAAAAGCAGATATTTATCAACATTTAAAATGGTAAATCTTTACGAAAGTACATTTCCAATAGGAAAGGCATAGGATACCAACTAGGAAACAATAGTGTAAGTGCTTGAGTCAGCTGTGCCATAATTGTAAACATGTAAAATAAGCAAATAAAAGATGGCGTGTAAACCTATGCGAGAGGCCTCCCACTGTGTGCGAACATATTAATAATCACACACTTGCAGCTTTCCCCTGATAAATTCGGGCAGGTCAAACATGCAGAAGTTCATCCGTGTGGGACAAAGGCCCAGGAAAAAGTCAAAGCATGCAAAATTCATTGTGGTAAAACTGATTCCACGTATTATGCATCATTTTCATTTTAACAACTCAGGTAGATGTGGTCCACCCTATTCCAACAAACTCATAATCTGGGGCACTGGAATTATGCAATTCTATGACCGCAGCGTTTTTCACATAATTATGGATTTGCTGCGTTTGCCACATAGTCCATCATCTGCTGCATAATCTGCAGATTTTACAAAAAAAAAATAGTTTCTTGCTGAAAAAGATCAAAAGTTATTTAAAAAAACAGTTGACTGCATCCATTTTTGATGCCTTTCTCCTTTAAATTTCCATTCCAACGTAGTGAAGTGTACTGAAAGATGAAGAAAAATTAGATAATCACTGTAAAAATTACCCTAAACACAAAAAATTGGGATATGCCCATTGAAGGGAAAGGCGCCAGTCGCGATTGCAGATGTTTCTTTGTATGATGTTTGCTCACAAAAACGTGTTTACGGCCTACAAACTCATTGCAATGAGTCAGAGCTGCCCATGAGGTATCCACAACTTCTGATTTTCACGTTTTAGTCCCATATTGTTATTCTCAAAGGTTGTACATGGATGCTTTTTCAATAGAATGTACATTAGCCTTCAGCGAGCTCGAGTATTCTTGCTTGAGAACAAAGTTTTTATAAAATTAATTAAAAGGTTGTCGAACCAATGGGCTTTTTCTAATAAAATGGCTGCAGGGCTGGAGTTGAGTCAGTCACATAAAGGGTGTAGGTCAGTGGTCGAAGTGAGCGGGATCTGAGGGGCAAGACATGCCCATACTTTTTAGGTCTCGCCTACGCAGCGCACATGCGTTGCCTAGGAGGAGACCTTTAGGAATCGATTAACTTTTTTGGCCAAAAACGTGCACGCTTTGCATTGCTTTAAATGTCAACGCGTGCACGTTTGGAGATTCCCATGCGGGAGCGAGCTTTGAAACCATCTGTTTGTAATTAACTTGCAACCAGATGGTCCCCCTGCTCGCTCCCGCAAGGGAAACGCTTTGTGTGCTCTCGGCCGCACTCCCTCCACCCCTCCCCCTCAGCTGCATTCCTCGCATCCCACGGGGTTTTGCTTGCAGGAGCGAGCAGTGCCTCCTTGCTTGTTTCTGTCTCTGTTTACTTTCTTTCCTATCTCTTTTTCTTGTTTCAATATCTCCCTCACTCTCTTATACGGACTCCCCACCACTTTCTACCTGTATCTGTCTCTTCTCCCTGCATTTGTATCCCTGAAAGTCTCCTCTGTCTGTTCCACTTCCTATGTTCAGTTACATCTTTCTGTTGCTCACACAGCATTTCCAGCTTCCTTTCCCAATGCTGCTCTCTGTGTGTATGAGCCGCGCTCTCTCTCTCCCATCTCTCTCTCTCCCCCTGTCTCTCTCTCGCTCCCTTGATTCCATTGCCCCTATCTTTAACCCTCTTTCTTCCTCTGTTTCCTTGTTATAGGACTTGCCCTGCTTATCGATCCATAAATCACCAACTTTGCCCTTTCTCAAGACGTCACAGGCTGGGGTGGGTTCAGTAAACATCACTGACCCCACCCCGGCCTGCGACGACTTGGGAAAGGGTGGGGTTAATTTAGTGCGATAATGACATGACCTCGGGGAGCTTCCAGATGCTCAGAGTGCTCCTGTAGGCCTGGCATTGTGTTTCCCAAGTTAGAGAGTTGGCCCGGGGGCTTTGAAGATAAGAGCAGGCCAGGCAGCACCGAGAAAAGGAGGCTGGCAAAGGGAGGGGCTGGCGTCCGTTCGCAGCACAGGTACAAGCATTTGCATAGCGAAAGAACGGAATTTCGGTGGCTGTGTGGATTATACTGGGAAATGAGGTTTGCATTTATGAAGCGTCTTCCGCTCAGCTTTATAACCATTAATTCAGTAATGTGAAACATTGCCATGGTTATATGAAAGCACTCGGTAAAATGTTGTTTTCCGTTTATTACAATTAATGATTGCATTCTGTCCCATTATTAACCCCACTGGCCTCTGACAGAGCCAGTCCAATCAAACGTGTCTCTGGAGTCCAATCTTTTCTATTGCAAAAGCTGCATCCTGCACATATATCTTTAACCCTTACCCTCCCTTTTAAATGTATCACGATTCACTTAAAACGCTTAAAGGAAGTGTTTTTTTCCCCCACAAAATAATTTCAGATAATTATGTTTCATGCAGGATTTCGTTTATAATGCTCAACGTCTTATTTACGGTGCCATCAGTCGTGAGCTGAACTTTAAGGGGAAAGATTTGTCTGACTCTCAAGTCAAGTCAAAGTATGCTTTATTCGAATAATATTCATAAAAGCAAGGTACAATTTACAATAACAATTCATTAAATAAGTTAAAAAACTATTAAATTCAATATGATTCGATACTACATACTTTAAACAAATTCTAATTAAATTACATCCATAAGGGAGACATTATTTCATTTAGCAACAGTGTTGGTCGTATCACATGCGGGTAGACATAATTAAAGCCCTGGGTTGAACATTCCGCGATAATAACAGTGGATACTAATTATTAAAAACAAAGACATTTAATTAATTACATTTTTTTTTAAAACAGATTACATATGATAAAATGCTAAAGTTAGCAAGGGGGAGAATAGTAAAAAGACTAGCAGTCTCACCCTGTTCGAGAGAATAGTCAAATGACTAGCAGTCTCAATCTAATCATCCACGCCCATCCTAGATACTTTGCAGTGGCAGTTGAAATCCAAGGCAATGTGCTGGTGCATATAATGCGTAGAGCAACAGTGCCACTAGTAGTTCCTAAATTTTTGCACATTGGAGTAAGCCATATACGCCGTGGAGCAGCATAGATTTTACAAGAAAACAAAAAGTGACCAATAGTTTCATTGTTTGTACCACAGGCAGGGCAGACAGCACTAGTTCCCACTTCCCATTTTGCTGTTAAAGATCTAAGGGGAAGTGCTCCAGCTCTTAGTTGAAAGAGAAGCTTCCTATCTCTGGGCTTGGTTATGATATCCCAGTAAGGTTCAAGATGGGGGTACATCTTGGCCTCTAGGAACTCTCTAGTCATATTACCAGCGCTGGAGCTACACCAATTCCGCTGGGCAACCCTCTCCCAATAAATGGTCTTGAGCACACTTTTAGAAGGGAAGGTTGAACCTACAGGATCTTCCCAAAGTGTGCTCAAACCAAGCTCAAGCAAGGATGCCCTAAGCGCTTTTAGCCAACCTATTTTATGGTGAAGGTCAGTTCTTATGATGTCTAGAAAGCCCCCTGCATAGTGAGAAAGTGCAGGCGTTGTCCATAACCTGCGCCAGTACAATATTGGGCGGAGCCGCGCCATATCTAAAATGGCTCTTCTACCCAAGTCATACTTAAGGGGCAGCAGCGGTGTACTTTTAGGAACGCCTGTAATGGCCCTTAAAAATGTATTCTCTGAGAGTTGAAGAGCCGGCATTTTTTCAAACCCCCACAGCTCAGCACCATAAAGTACAGAACCCAGAGCTTTAGCTTCATAAACCTGTAAAACAGGTTTCACAGGTTTAGAGAAGGATTTTCTGTGCTCTGAGCTGATTGCGCCTGCCAATTGCCTATGTTTGATTGTTGCAATTTCGATATGATGCCGCCAGGCCTTCGCATTGGATATATGCATACCCAAATAAGTGAAATTGTTCACTACCTCCAGCGGACGATTGTTTAAGGTGATTTTTGTCTTAAAACTACGATGGGGGTTGAAAGTCATCAGCTTAGTCTTAGTAATGTTTACTTCGAGACCATACTCTTTGCAAAATTGGTCAAAGATTGACAGAGCACACTGCAGTCCACTTGGCGTTTTAGCTAGGATGAGTGTGTCATCCGCAAACATTAAAATAGGAATTTTAATACCATCTAAAAAAGGAGCATCCACTTGAGCGGAAGTCATGCGTGCTACAACATCATTGATATAAAGTGTAAAAAGGACTGGGGCCATCGAACATCCCTGTCTAACGCCCCTCTCTACTGGGAAGTCTGAGGTAACCGAACCTAAGCCACCCCACTGAATTCTTGCATAATTTGATTCGTGGAGTCTCATTATCATGGATAACAAATCGTTTGGGATGCCCTGCTTCTGTAGAACCGACCATAACTTTAGTCGAGGGACCAGATCAAAAGCAGCCCGTAGATCGACAAAGGCCGCATACAAGCTTCCTTTGCCGAGCACCACCGTCCTCCATTGAATCATGGTAAAACGAAAGACCTGATCCACCGTACTTGTGGATCGTCGAAAGCCAGCCTGGAAGGTTGAAAGGGCATTAGTCTCTTCCGCCCAGTCCAGGAGCCTATTGACGATCACACGCCCCACTACCTTTTGGATGGTATCTATAAGGCTTATAGGGCGGTAATTACCTGGCAATGATCGATCTCCTTTTTTGAAAAGGGGAATAATTACTGCACCCTGCCAGGATTTTGGTACTGATGCACCCAAGGCAATGGCATTAATAAGATGGTGGATATATGAGCACCAGCGCTCTTTATCGTTAACAAATAGATCCGCTGGCACACCATCAAGGCCAGGTGCACGTCCGCAGGCAACTGCATCCAGGGCCATCATGATTTCACTAGGACAAAAAAGGTTTTCTTTTGGGAGGTCTACACGGATTGTCTCATGCCGTTCGGTGGTGTTAAAAACAGCATATTGGTTTTTAAAAAACTTTACCCATTCAGTTTCTGGGACATTGTTTTGAGGGGATTCAGGACCGCCTGATTTTCCCCACCTAACAATGTGCCAGAACTGTCGAGAATCCCTACTATCGCTAGCTGCCTTTAGCTCAATCCAGTGTTGCTCATCCCAAGCTTGTTTAGCCTTGACAATACTAATTTTGTAATTTTTCCTGGCAGCTTGGATTAAAGCTGTTTGCCCTCCCTTGATAGCATTACCCAGTGCAAGTCTACACTCCCTGCATTCATCATTGTACCATTTAGCTGGCTTTGGCACCCTATCGCCTTTGACCTTGACAGGCTTAAGGAAATATCCCTTAATTATGTCAAAAAGGGAATTATGAATTCCTTCAACCCTATCTAGACCATTGCTCAGTATGTTACAGTCCTCTAGGTCCGATATGGCTTGATCAACATGGCTATTAATACTAACAATAGCCTGTTGATTGATTGCTACCTTTTCCCATCGTAGCCTCCTCATGTTATTGGTAGGAACAGTCCGGGGTGGGACGAGCACAGGAAATCCCACAGGCAAGCCAGTGTGTGGCCACCACTTATGTGACAGGCACAAGGGATTATGGTCGCTCTCGAGCCTTCCAACCACAGACATGTCACAAATTGATGGCCATAACTTTAGGCTGCATAGCACATAGTCGATTCTGCTATTGTGCCTGCCATTATCAAATGTGCTTGCACCTTTCCTATCTCCACTAGTCCTGCCATTCAGTGCTCTTAACCCTTTTCCGTAACATAAAGCATTTAAACCAATGGTATCAGCAGACCATCGCACTATGGGAGGCAACTCCAGTTTAGGCACGCCCCATAGTCGATCTTCCTCCTCTCCAAACAAATCATCATTGCTTATCAAGGGTTCAAATGTGCTATTAAAATCACCCGCAATGATAATATTGTTGGTCGACGAGTGTATGTCAATGAGGCTATCAAGATCTTCTAGTACCTCGGACCTCCCTTTCTTCTTCCTCCGGACATATACATTATAGATGTCTACACTACCCAGCTTATCTAAGTCTAATCTGATTAGTTGGATGTCCTTGTTTTTTGTGTCAAGAGCTTTAATGCCCAGTTTTAAGGATTGACGAACCCATACTACTAGGCCCCCCATGGGTCTGCCCCTAGGGCCTTTTACCGCAGGGACAAAATAATTCAAATAACCCTGCATAAAACATGCTTCACAGGCCCAAGTTTCCTGGAATATGCATAGGTCAAATTTATTGACAAAGCTCATCCACTCTGTTGATTCCATTTTGGAGGTCAACCCAGCAATATTCCATGAAAATAGGTTACCCAATGATTCCTGGGTAATAACCCTATCATTATCTGGAGCAGGCAGAACAAGATCGACCAAATGCTCGTGGGTATGTTCTACCTCTACTGCAAATAATACAGTACTGGACTCGTTGTAATGCATATTTGTATTCGTCTCGGGCGCCTCAGGTAGTGCTCTCGTAGACTCATAATTGTTGAGTCAATCAACGTCCTCCAAGCTTTCTAACACCTCAAATCTGTTTCTCAAGGGGATCATAGGAATATGTTGGGTATTGGATGAATCCCCCAGACCGGAGGTGGCAACTGATTTTGGTCTTGGAAAAAAGTAGGTAAGTTCCCATGTAGTGATGGAGGATCTCCTATACGGCGTTTGCCAATTTAAAATATGAGCAACAGCTCTTGGGTCCCTGAAGTTGATGAGGATGACATCCCCGTTTATTGTTTTTGACGTGTTACCCAACCAGGGCAGGCGTCTTACATGTAAAATTTCCCCATTAATGTAAGAAGGAAGAGGGCGATTTTGGCCTAGCCAATGAATAACTTTATTTTTTAGTTGATGGTATCCTTCTGCATCATCCGATTTTATCATAGGAACCCCTGCAAGCACAACTACCAGGGGGACTGCCTCTGGTGGTAAATTAATAGACAGCGGACCTCGTGGTTTAGTCGAGGGATCTGCGTTATGCCCCGGTTTGACAAACAATTGACCCCCATTCTTTGGGGTATTTACAACACTTGTCCTAGCCATGGTTGTACAAGATGATTTGGAGGTGGTGATACTATCTAAATGGCTAACCCCTCCCTTGCTTGTAGATGTAATCATTTGAGACGCTAGCTCTTCTGGGGACGAATTAGGAGAAACTGTAACAGAAACCAAGGCGGTAGATGGTATAAGTGAGGGGTCGGGTGGAGTCGTGTTTTGTTCCATCTTATTGCCCACTAAAGTTTCAACTTTCTCTAGCCTTTTTTCGATATTCTTTAGGCTTTCTACAATTGGCAGCATAAGTTTTTTCATCAATTTGTCAATTTCATCCAGTAACTCCCCAGTGGTACCAACTTGATTCAAGCAAGAGTCAATACTACCAGTGGAAGATTGTTTCTCTGTGCAGGGGGTAGCACTTTTCCCAGAACAGGCAGCAGTGGAATTACTTTTAAAAACATTATTACTTTTATTTTTGCGTAACTCAGAAACTATCTTCCTTCTTTTCCTGGGCAATGGACCGGTCAGTGTGGTCTGGCTGAGTGTGATATCAATGGTGGGTAACGACTCAGTAACTTGGGGCGATAACTCATGTTGGACATCCAAGATATTATTTGAGTCATCGGGAGTAGAGATGGGGGAAAGAAGAACAGGTGAGGCCAAATCAGTACTTTGTTCGCGCACAATAGACGTAACAGAGCACATAATAGAGTCATTAATACCCAAGGGTAACATGGAATCTTGAAACAAAGAAACCTCGTTGTCCGGGCATACAGCTTCAGGGAACGACGTAGCTGATGCCATATTTTTTATGTGTTCTATTGAACAACGGCGTCTAGCCCTAAGTTCTGCAAGAGCAGCCTCCCGGGCAGAGTCAGTATTTGGTTTCGTGAAATAACTATCAAGAGTGCCCTTCTTCCTCGACTCATTCATAGTGCAAGAATATCACTACTCACCGGTTACCAGTACAGAATACAATAGAGTCTAACTCTGTGTCAACACCCAGATGATTACTACAGATTTAGTGATAATAACCACACATACCAGTTCTGACGTAATAATGTCTCAACAGCAATGAGTCAATGGGGTGGGCCCGACCCGGCCTCCTTCGGCTACTGAGGGCCACAGAGGGCCCGCCCTTTGCCCGGGCTTAGCCCGGCGCCGACCCGCGCGCGGACCCGCGAGGCGGTGGCGTTGCTGTAATTTAAGCGCCTCCAGGCGCGCCAAAGTGTCCTGCGGCTTCCGGTTCCGCCGCAAGTGCTGCTGGGAACTGTAGTCCGGGCAGAGATAGAACGAGCTGCCGGGGACCACGCCACGCACCAGGGGGAAAACAACAAACACCACAGTTAGCAGGTAACGAAAATCCAACTCCGCTTGTTCTGACAAGGTCTCCCGCTCTGTCAGCGGCGTTGCTGTAATTTAAGCGCCTCCAGGCGCGCCAAAGTGTCCTGAGGCTTCCGGTTCCGCCGCAAGTGCTGCTGGGAACTGTAGTCCGGGCAGAGATAGAACGAGCTGCCGGGGACCACGCCACGCACCAGGGGGAAAACAACAAACACCACAGTTAGCAGGTAACGAAAATCCAACTCCGCTTGTTCTGACAAGGTCTCCCGCTCTGTCAGCGGCGTTGCTGTAATTTAAGCGCCTCCAGGCGCGCCAAAGTGTCCTGCGGCTTCCGGTTCCGCCGCAAGTGCTGCTGGGAACTGTAGTCCGGGCAGAGATAGAACGAGCTGCCGGGGACCACGCCACGCACCAGGGGGAAAACAACAAACACCACAATTAGCAGGTAACGAAAATCCAACTCCGCTTGTTCTGACAAGGACTCTCACTGTGGCACATTTCACAATGAAAACCTGGGTGAAAGTGTGATTTCAACATATTAAGGCTGTGAGTAGCCTACATTTGGTGATGTTATTTATATCAACTCAATCGTTGTGAAAACAACTGTATATCCTTGATTAAGATCAAAAAGAAGACGAGAAAAATTAAAAGGAGAAAAATCTCACTTGAGAACACCTTGGATATGGACATTTTATTGTACTGATCTTACCTATAAACTTTTATTGGTGTTTTGCTCGGGAACAACAACTTGTTTACGTGTCCCATGAAGTCTGTCGAGTGCTGCGGTGTCGGCGACCAGAATGGACACAACAAGCCTTGGCAACAGCAAGTCACTGGAATTCAGAGAAAGGACTGCGGTGCAGACCAGCAAGGTCTGAGGGACTCACCCAGCGAGGGTAAGTCGGGGCACGTCTGGAGCAACCAGGTAAGCCCAATCAGAAAAGGAGTCACCTTCGTGGGGACCTGCTAGCCAACGGGCTAGTGATCGCGAAGGAGCCTCGAGCGGTCGCACTTGAAGCTGGCCCACGGGTCACTCGTGGAGTGGAGGCCAACAATCTTCGATGCAGGAGGTGCTCAAGGCTGGGGCTACTCGGAGCCCAAAGCACAACTTCAAGGAGGACCAGGAAGATAGTGTTGCTGCAAAAGTTCATGGTGTCCAGGGGTCACGGTTTCACGTCACCCACGATAGCCATGGGCCTCATCTTTGCTGTGGACTCAGGGTAGCCTCAGGGAAGTCTGGAAATCCACCTCTGGGGATGCAGAGACTTCAGCGTCCGGCGGGAGCTTCAGAATTGCAGACCGGTCAGTTGCTTCTTTGGTGCCTGCCAAGCAGAGGAGTCACTCCTTGACCCCAAGGGAGATCTCTTCAGTCTTCTAGTCAGGATAGAACGTCGAAGGTCCAGGATGTACATTGCAGAGTTTCGTCCAGGGTAATCTAAAGTCCGAGGGACTAGATTCCTATACTTATAGTAAGTTTAGGGGATGGACTAACTTTAAGGCCCCACCTATGGGTGGGCCAGGAAAGAGGGGTGGTTACACCCATTTCCTTTGTCCAGTTTCACGCCAGAGCAGGGGCAGGTAGCTCCTGCAACCGGTTTGAACTGGGCTATGCACAGGGACACCAAACGTGCCCCCAGTGCAGAACTTCAAAGCACCAGAGAGTGCTCCCGCCCAGCCCCAATACAAATCAGCCTGTCTGGGGAGGTGGGGACACCTCCCCTTGACAGGAAACCTATTGTCCAGGCCTTCCCTGCTGGAGTTTCAGTCAGCAGCATGAGGCCAGACCCGGGTCTGTGGCAGAGGCATCCATTTTGTGATTCCAGGGCTCAGGAAAGTCCTACCGGGTTTAGCCAGTGTGACCATGTCTCTCCCTCTAGAAGGGTGGAATGCTACCCCCGCCACCAGAATTGGCGGGGGTAGTATTCCAAAGCGTTTGACACCAAACACGACATGTTTTGATGCAGCCATCCCAAAGTTAGCATTTACCGCGAGGTTATAATGCACTTAAGAGTATATGGTATGACTGTATCACAGAACAGCCATAAGGAAGTATTTCCGAAAGCTGCAGAGGGGCTCAGCTCATGCTTGGGTACCGTCTCACATAAAACCAAGCACTCTGCCTTCAGGATTGTCAAGGCCTGCCATAGGAGTGGCTTATAGGTTTATATGTGTCTGTATAGGGTAGTTATATAGGTAGCCTATACCACAGTAAGGGGTGCAAGCGCACCCTTACCCAGGCTGCAGTAGCAGACCCGTGGTGCCATTTTGGAGTGCTTCCCAGGGGTGGCATAATATATGCTGCAGCCCCTGGTAGGCCTATGAGGTACCTATGCCCTAGGTACATAGTATACCATATATTAGGGGCTTATAAGGCACTCCAGAATCCAATTAGATATGTACCTAATGTACATGGAAACCATTTTAGAGAGGAAGCAGCTAGGCTGTGGTCCTGATTAGCAGGGCCACAGCCAGACTAAGGTCGAAAAACAGTGAAACACCAGCAAAAAGTGGGGGTACCCATGTGAAGCAGATCCTACTCTCCTACACATGGGTCCAAGGGACAACGGCGACCTTAGTTGCTTCCTCACAGACAATGCCAACATTGTGAGAGAAGGCAATTAAACTCCTGGAGATGTAGATTTAGTGGGGAGAAATAGAGGAGGCACTGTCCCAAATGAAAAGTTGGAGGAAACCATGACTAAAAAGCTTTCCTCTTGAAATGTTCAAATGTATCAAAAATCATGTAGTGAAGCCTATCCAATCTATGCGTCTCAACGGTTGGGGTAATTGCCACGGGACCTGTGCTATGTGACAATCGTACTTTTCCATAAGGAAGGGAAACCTTGAATCAGTGTTCCTTACACCATCCGATTTACCTCCTAAATGTGGAAGGTAAACTACTGGCGCAGGTCCTAGAGTACCACCTGGTGCAGGTAATATATCAAGTGATAGCACTGGACTAGTTGGGCATTATGCCCTACAGGTCCACTAGACACAACCTTCGACATCTGCTTTGATGCTTGGCCAGGGAGGAATGACAGAGAGTCCCGGCCTTGGTTTTGGCACTGGATGATGAAAGAGCATTCAACTCAGTAGAATGGCCATACACGCAGGCGATTCTGGAGTGGATGGACTTTGGGCCCCTCCTTCCGAGCATGGGTGAAACTGCTGTAGACGCCACCAACAGCCCGAGTAAGGGTGAATGGTGTGATTTCGGGGTAAATTCCCCCTGGGAAGTGGTACAAGACAGGGCTGCTCGCTGTCCCCCTCCTGTTTGCAGTAGCAATGGAACCGGTAGCTAACTGGATCAGGAGAGATGCTCTGATTAGGGGCCTAAGGTGTGACTATGGGTAGGAATACATAGTCTCACCTTATATAGATGATGCCCTCTTATAGCTGATGGAGTCAGACACCTCTATTGATAGAATACTGAAGAATTTTGTGGTGTTTGGGCGATACTCCAGACTCCGCATCAACTGGTCTAAATCTTGCCTATACCGACTGTCGGTTTGGCAGCCCAGGGTGCACTGGCAGACCCCCATTCCACATGATACAGGGTTTCAAAACCTTTGCATTTGTATCACATGGGAGCAGGCTGCTTTTAATAATACATCTGGACACTCTCCTATAGAGCTTCCGGGGGGATGTGAGCCAGTGGTGATGTCTACCCCTGTCTTTGAGGGGTAGGGCAGTCCCTTCAAAATGATCTACTTACCAAAATTCCTGCATGTTCTACAGAACTCCTAGTTTAAGATCACTAAGGTGTTTTTATAGTCGGTGGCCTCTGAAGTCAGAAGCCTGCATTGGGAAGGTGGTACGACACTCATAGCTCTGGAGACACTCACCAGGCCGGCCACAGAGGGGGGTATTGCTTTACCAAATCTCTGCTTGTACTAGTGGGTGACACAGTTGGTGGTTCTTAATGAATGCTCCTTTATGGACTAGACAGAATGCTTCCTATGGGCAGACATAAGAGCCCACAGGGCTATGTTAAATGGATATATGGGAAACAGAAGCAGAAAGAGATACCCATCCCCACTGAAACAGTCACAGCTTCATGGAGGAAGGCTACCAAATGGACGGGGTGGCAGGGAGTGTTGACACTGGAAACACCACTGTGGGAGATGACTAGGCTGGCCCCCATGCAGAGTGTGAAAGAGCACAAGAAGCATGATGTGATAGGCATCTCGAAACGTTTGGATGACCCAAGGAATGATGACTTTCAAAGAACTCCAGACTCGATATGACCTGGGCTGGGGGCCAATATTTACAGTATTTCCAGGTCAAACCACTACTTCTCGGCATTACAGGCCCGGAAGAAGAGATACTGGACAAGAGTCCATCGATGTATAAGGTCCTGAATACCCCGCTCCATCGCCATGCCATCTCAGTTATCTATAGCACCTTCTGGCCAATAGCACCCCACCACTGATGGTGCTACGGGAGAAATGGGAGGGAGATCTTGGTAAATTGAAGGACGTGGACTGGGGAGAATTGAGCCGTTACCCAGGGAAGGTGGCACCAAGGGAATGTTTTAGGATGGACCAGCTCAAACTCTTGCAGTGAGCGTACTACACCAGTTCTAGTTCATTTACCATGAGCAAGATAACATCAGATAGATGCTTTAGGGGTGCATACAGAGAAGTATGGTCCTACACACTATATGGGAGTGTCCACAGATCTGCCTATTTTGGGGGGCAGTTAAATACAGGATATCACCAGTACTGGAGGAACCCTTGGTACTAAACGTGAGGGTGGTGATGCTGGGTATCCTCTCATGCAATGTGGCCTTTGCAATTGACCGGCGGGATATTATACAGAAATTGGGTTGTATGGCATCCCCGATGCTGCGGCGATGGGAGACCAACATAGATTGTTGCATGACAGCAGAACAACAGATCTATTTAATGCGCAAATGCTCAAAAATGTTCACTAAAATTTGTGGAGGGGATGGGAGAAAGCACAGTCATGATGGAAATGAGGGGGGACTGATGATTTGGATCCTTGATATTGTGCTGTACTGAAGTGTAATTATGTTGCATAGAGTTGTCCTGTACCGGGAACGCAGTCTCCGGAACCACACGACCAGCCGGAGGTAGTGCTGCCTTATGAGGGGACAGGGGGGGTTGTAATTACATGGTTATGTCCTGGTTTTGTGTGTGAAAATCTGAATAAAACATCATTTTTAAAAAGCACTCTCATTGAGACATGCAAATGTGACATAATAAACACATAATTTAAAGGGATCTTTATTTATTGCTCGGACTTCACCGACACACCAGTTTGGGAAACACTGCACTACTGAAAGAACAGACACTCCTCACAGGCTATCAGTCACACAACATTGAGAGCACTGTCATGCCTTACAGATTCGTAGTCACACATTACTAGAACCATTTTCATAGCTCTCACAGAGCAGGAGTCACACTCCAGACCGCAGTCTCACAACCCTCGATAACTAGTAGTACAATACTGCCAACCACACACTCACAACCCTCATAGAATAGCAGTCTCATGCTAGTAACAACAATGTCACACTTCTCACAGACTTAGCTTGAGTCAGAGAGTTCTAGTGCTGGCAGGGTTGGCTGTGTCCCAGGCTTACAACCATGTCCCTTCTGTCACCTCGACCTCATCACCTGCCTCAAGGTTCCAAAACAGGGTAAGTTTGAACCCCACAAGGAGGATACCAGCTCTGCAGTGCAAGAGTAACTGCTATCCTTAGGCCCTTTCACCAGCCTTCAATACAGTAATGAAGAATGTCAACGTGGGAAGCAAATAGATCTAGCTTACAACTGAGAATGCAAGCCAGGCCTCTTGAATTTGCCAATGCTTGTTTCAAAGTTGTGCCCTCGCTGGAAGACAACGTCAAAAGCATCAGGGAGCACTATTAAATATTACCACACCTTAACTATAGACTCAGCAGTCCACTAAAGGATTCAAAAATATGCCCTCTCATTTCAGAAACTGATCAAGGCATAAATCGAGTTAGGAATTTTATAACTTTTATTTTTGTATTTAATTATAAAGTTTTATGTATTGCTGACATGACCCTTGCAGGTATCATAGCACTTTAGAGTGTTTAATAAAATAGGGAATATAAAGAACAACATTATTATCAAGGGGGGAACAAGTTATGATGAAAGCCTCTAAGAGAAACCACCAAAGGGTCCAATGCGTACAAAAGCCCAGAATCAAAAGAAGGATAAGCATGCATGCAAGAATAAGTGGATACATGGTGTTCAGGAGTAGAGATCGTGGATTCTATGGCAGAATTGTGTTCATCAGTATCACTTTAAGTTTTTTCTTGAATTAAGCATTTGAGAGGTTCAGTCTAATTTCAGGAGGAAGGGCATTCCAGATTCTTGGTGCAATACCTGAGAATGCTCTGTTATATGTTTACTTTTTATAGAATTTCGGTGGTTTCAGTAGTAGGGTGCTATTGCCTCTAGAAGCTCTGCATCCACCCAATAGCTTCAATGTGTGTGCCGGGTATCTCGGGGAATTGAAGAGTAAGGCTTTCTGGGACATGCAAGCAATTTTTTAGTGAATCCTTGGCTCATATGCGAGCCAGTTTAAAGATTTCAGATCAGGAGTGATGTGGGTGCTTCCTTTGGATCCTTTGATGAGTCTATCAGCAGAGTTAAGAGAGGCCCTTAGTGGAGGAAGCTTACATCTGGGGAGATCACAGAGAGTTGTACTTCAATAGTCCAACGTGGGAGTCACTAGGGCTTGTACAGCTGACTTGAAGTCATCACAGGGAAGAACGTGTTTTATCTTCCTTAAGGTGTTCGTTTGAAAGTTCTCTCCTTTGGTAATAGAGCTGATATGCTCCTGCGTGTTCAGGTTTGTGTCAAGCGTTATTCACAATGATCTTGTTGAGTCTATTGTGTGGTAAGCAGTTAAAAGCTGTTAGTTGTTTTATCCAATCTATGATATCCTGTGGGTGTTTAGGTGGGGCAATAAGGAGGAATTCTGCTTTGAGAGAGTTCAGTTTGAGGTGGTTACAAGTCAGCCAGTCTAGGGTTTCTTGTAAGAATGTGTTGAGAGTCCTTATATCTTCAGGTGAAGAGATTTTCAGGTACAGTTGGGTGTTGTCAGCGTACACGTGACAGTGGATGATGGATGAATTCAGCAGTTCAGTTGAAGGTTCCATGAATAGGCTAAAGAGAGTGAGTGAGAGTGAGGACCCCTGTGGGACAATGGTGTGACCTGTGTGAGGTTGGATAGTGATTTATTGACCACTATTCTTTGGGCTCTGTGTGGAGAAAAGAAGTGAGCCAATTAAGAACAGACCCTGATAAACCCATCCTATGTTTAAGTAGGTCTAAGAGGCTGTTGTGTTTGAGCGTATCAAAGGCTGATGAGATGTGAGGAGGATGAGAAGGCAGTATTAATTCTGATCCAAAAAACTTGGGGATTCATCACTTACATGAGTGAGCACCAATTCAGTACTGTGGCCCTGGTGGAAGCTGGATTGACACTGATCTATCAGGCTGAATTGTTTCTTGTGGTTGCACAGTTGTACATTGACACAGTTCTCAAGGAGCTTCGCTAGTGTCATCATGTTAGAGATGGGATGGAAATGATTAGGATCTGCGTGATCCAATGTGGGTTTTTTCAAAATAGGGGTAACCTGCCCAGCTTTTAAGCAGTCAGAGATCGATCCTTGGACTAGTGAGGTGTTGACTATCTTGGTCCAGAGAGGGAGTAGGGACATTTTGACCTCCTCGAAAATATTCACGGTATGGGGTCACTGAAGTGGTTTGAGGGGTTTCGTGCTGTTAGTATTTTGAGAATGTCGATCCCAAGCAAGGGTGACCTAATATGAGGTATGAGAGGGAGGTGCTCCCTACCTGTTTGCAGATCACTATTGATATTTCTTGTTTTTTCGCTGAAGATGGAGGCAAAGTCTTCACAGCTTAGCTGTGGATTAGAGCCTGTAGAGGTAGGATTAGGTTGTCCATTGGACTGTAGCTTGATGAGTTCGATTAACTTTCTAGGGGGATTTCTAGTATTATCTAACACTACTAAACTGAATATCTATATAAGGTGTAAATGCCTTTCTATGCTAATGATCTTTTAAACAGTTCTCTGCACAAATTTTACTTAATAATTGCTGCATATTAGTATACAAATACATGATATTATTTTCATAATCTTATATGAATACGGCCATTCCAGTAGCAGAACGTCCACCATATAAGTGGGCAAGTACAAATATACAGCACATATTTGCAAGTTACGTGCAGCAGTTCCCTGAGGACCAGTCATGAAGGTCGGAACGCGGTCGACTTGCACAAGCTAAATCTGGACTTGGAATTATGACATTATTTTTTTCTTCCACAAATGTATTTATTCATGCATAACTTCTTCTTGAACTATTGTCCAATGTGATATAGCCCTCTTTATTTTTTTCACCTGTTTCACTAGCACCATTTTAATATTTCTTCACGAGCACAAAGTGTTCCCTTTTCACATAATACACAACTTTGAAGCATGGTTGAAGCTGTATTTTGATTTGCGAAGTATCATTTGTATATCTTTGCTTACAATATAATTGAATCGTGGTCTTGGGACTATTTGTCATTTCTTAATGTTTGTACTGTAATTAATTTACTCCTGGAATCACATCCTTTCATTGATTCCAGTTGAGACATTGTTGCATGTTACTGCAATTCCCAGAGTTCATAACCAAATAACCATTGTTGACCTGACCTGACCTGGTCAGAGCCGGTCGCTCCTCCCGCCGCGTGGCCCACCCCGAGTGTGCCCGGGATCCGCTTGCCGCCACCGCTGCCGCCGCCAAGTTTGTATCTGCCCCTGTAATTGTTCACTGCTCATTTACATTGTCTACTGTTGTACCAGTATTGTGCCTGTAACTGTTTTCCTTTCATTTGCATCATCAACTGTTGTACCCCTGTGCCCCTGTCCTCGCTCCCAGTGTTGCGCCGTATTGTTTCTGCCCCCTGCCCCCTGACCTCAGTATTGTTTTGTGATCCTGCATTTGTTTTGTGATCGTTTGCATTGTTGTGCCCCTGATCGTTCCTGTGCCCCACCGCCGTTTTCTACCGCTGACCCACCCCGCTCCCTGCCGCTGCTCCCCCGCGGCCCCACCCCGTTCCCTCCTGCATCACCACTCCCCTCCCCACTCGCCACCCCGCTCCCGCCTCCCAGCTGCTCCTCCCTCCCACTGAACACAAAAGGTGGTGTCCGCGAGGCGGGGAGCTGTGACCTGACCTGACCTGGTCAGAGCCGGTCGCTCCTCCCGCCGTGTGGCCCACCCCGAGTGTGCCCAGGATCCGCTTGCCGCCGCCGCTGCCGGCGCCAAGTTTGTATCTGCCCCTGTAATTGTTCACTGCTCATTTACATCGTCTACTGTTGTACCAGTATTGTGCCTGTAACTGTTTTCCTTTCATTTGCATCGTCAACTGTTGTACCCCTGTGCCCCTGTCCTCGCTCCCAGTGTTGCACCGTATTGTTTCTGCCCCCTGCCCCCTGACCTCAGTATTGTTTTGTGATCCTGCATTTGTTTTGTGATCGTTTGCATCGTTGTGCCCCTGAACGTTCCTGTGCCCCACCGCCGTTTTCTACCGCTGACCCACCCCGCTCCCTGCCGCTGCTCCCCAGCGGCCCCACCCCCGTTCCCTCCTGCATCACCGCTCCCCTCCCCACTCGCCACCCCGCTCCCGCCTCCCAGCTGCTCCTCCCTCGCTCCACCCCCCCACTCTCCATTTATGGCAGAGTCAGCGCGTGCGCGCAGCGGGTGTGCCAAAGGCAAGCCCGTCTACGCACGTCCGCGCCTGGACCGCGCCCAGCGGCAGACCCCCTGGCCCCGCAGACGCCAGCCCACCCGCCGGACGTACGACGCTGCCACCCTCAGCGCACTCAACACCGGCCGACTCCTCGGCTGCCACCGAGCCACCCCAGGACGCACCCACGGACCCTTCACCTGCCAACCCTGCAAGTTCTCCTGCATCCGGACCTGCACTGCACCCACACCCGCCAAGCCGAGCACCAACAGCAACCACCTGAAGTGCATCCTGCTCAGCACCCGCTCCATCCACAGACACGCCGTGGAACTATGGAACCTGCTCGACACCACATCTCCGGACGTTGCCTTCCTCACGGAAACCTGGATGAACGCCTCCTCAGCGCCCGACATCGCCATAGCCATCCCGGACGGATACAAGATCACCCAAAGGGACCGCGTCAACCAGACAGGAGGAGGCATCGCAATCGTCCACAAGAACACCATCCGCATCACGACCAGCTCCGACGACATCCTCACAGCCGCCGAACACCTTCACTTCCAGATACACACCGACCCCAAGACCACACTCAGAGGCACCCTCAATTACAGACCCCCAGGACCCCGCACACAATTCAGCGAAGACATCGCAGACTTCATCAGCCCACACGCCCTCCCCTCCGCCGACTACATTCTCCTAGGGGACCTCAACTTCCACCTGGAGAACAACTACGACAACAACACCACCACCCTGCTGGACAACCTCGCCAACCTCGGACTCAAGCAACTGGTGAACACCCCCACCCACTACGCCGGACACACGCTCAACCCAATCTTCTCCTCCAGCAAGTACATCTCCTTCAGCCACTCCACCGGACTCCACTGGACAGACCACAGCTGCGTCCACTTCAGCTTCAGAAAGACCACGACCCACCACCTCCCGCAACAGGTTCCCCGCAGGAGCTGGAACAAGATCACCACCGACCAGCTCACCACATCACTGAACCAAAACCCTCCCGCCAGATCAACGGACCCCAACCAAGCAGCCAACAAACTCACACAGTGGATCACCAACTGCGCTGACGACCTCGCACCCCTGAAAAACCATCCCAGCAGGCCCGGAAGCAAGAATGCCTCCTGGTTCAACGACGACCTCAAGAACTCCAAGAAGAACTGCCGCACCCTCGAGAAAGCTTGGCGAAAAAACCCGACCACAGACAACATGACCGCCCTCAAGCTCGCCACCCGCAAACACCACCAGCTGATCCACACCACCAAGAAGTCAGCATTCAAGGACTAGACAACAACGCACACAACAGCAAGGAACTCTTCAGCATCATCAAAGAGCTCTCCAACCCCAGCGCCGGAAACAACGACATCACTCCCTCACAAGACCTCTGCGACTCACTCGCCTCGTTCTTCCACAGCAAGATCGCAGACATACACAACAGCTTCGGCGAACAGTCCACGCACCCTACCACAGAACCAACGCCCCCCACCATCACCCTCTACGCCTGGACCCCGGTCAGCACCGAAGACACCATCCGCACGATGAACACCATCCACTCCGGATCACCAACCGACCCATGCCCCCACCACGTCTTCAACAAGCCCGACTCCGTCATCGCACCCCATCTCCAGGACATCATCCACTGCTCCTTCAACACTGCCACCTTCCCGGAAAGCTGGAAGCATGCCGAACTCAGCGCCCTCTTGAAGAAACCTTCAGCAGGCCCCACCGACCTCAAGAACTACCTCCCCATCTCGCTCCTCCCGTTTCCTGCCAAAGTCATCGAGAAGACCGTCAACAGACAGCTTGCCACCTTCCTCGAGACGAACGGATCCCTTCACCACTCACAGTCCGGATTCCGAGCCAACCACAGCACCGAGACCGCCCTCATCGCAGCCACTGACGACATCCGAACCCTGCTCGACAACGGGAAACAGCATCCCTCATCCTCCTGGACCTCTCCGCAGCGTTCGATACTGTCTGCCACCGCACCCTAGTACAACGCCTCAGCAACATCGGTATCCAAGAGAAGGCACTGGAGTGGATCATCTCGTTCCTTGCCGGAAGAACCCAGAGAGTCCGCCTCCCCCCGTTCAGATCCGAGGCCACCGAAGTCATCTGCGGCATACCACAAGGATCATCACTCAGCCCCACCCTCTTCAACTTCTACATGAGCCCCCTCGCAGCCATCGCACGCCAACACAACCTCAACATCATCTCCTACGCCGACGACACCCAGCTGATCCTCTCCCTCACCAACGACCCTGCCACCGCCAGAACCAACCTACACGAAGGGATGAAAGAAGTGGCCGAGTGGATGAAGAACAGCCGCCTGAAACTGAACTCAGACAAGACGGAAGTCCTCATCCTTGGATCATCACCCTCTGCCTGAGACGACTCCTGGTGCGCCCCGGCCCTAAGCAGCGCACCTAAACCAACGGACCATGCACGCAACCTGGGCTTCATCCTGGACTCCTCCCTCTCGATGACCAGACAAGTCAACGCCGTCTCATCATCGTGTTTCAACATCCTACGCATGCTCCGAAAGATCTTCCGATGGATCCCCACCGAAACCAGGAAGACGGTCACCCAAGCACTCATCACCAGCCGACTGGACTACGGTAACACCCTCTACACCGGAACCACAGCCAAACTACAGAAAAGACTCCAACGCATCCAGAACGCCTCCACACGACTCATCCTGGATATCCCCCGACACAGCCACATCTCCGGACACCTGAGAGACCTGCACTGGCTCCCCGTCAGCAAGAGAATCACGTTCCGTCTCCTCACCCACGCACACAAGGCCCTTCACGACCTGGGCCCCAGTTACCTCAACAACCGCCTGACCTTCTACACTCCCACCCGCCAACTGCGATCGACCAGTCACGCCCTCGCCGCGGTTCCACGCATTCGAAGAGCCACCATGGGAGGAAGATCCTTCTCCTACCTGGCAGCCAAGACTTGGAACTCCCTCCCCATCCACCTCCGTCGTACCCAAGACCACCTCTCCTTCAGGAAGCAACTCTAGACCTGGCTGTTCGAGCAGTAGCGGACCCCCCTCCCCCTAAGCGCCTTGAGGTCCCTTCACAAAATGAATTAATCCATTGAGCTATTTTAGTAGCTTACAGTAGTAATCATACCTCTGACCTCCATGTTACACACAATGCTCTGAACTGACCATATCAACCTTTAGAGCTTCGTCAGGATGAATCAAACTTGTAACCAGCATATTTCACACACCTCTCTGCAGCAATTTATTTAACCCTCTGAGCTATCTTACATAATAGTACTTTGAGACAAGTTGAATGCCCATTGACCTCTGCATCCAGCAACCTAACAATCCAAAAACGATCCTAAAATGTGGTCTATTTGTGAACAATAAAGACAGATAGGTGTTATTATATTATTTCTCTTTTCAATTTATTTCGGGGGGGGGGGGAGTTTTTTAAAATAATACTGTGCCACTGGTCAAGTGCATTAAAACAAGTATGGGAGCTGTGATGCTGCGCTCATGGGAGGGCGGGGTGAATGAGCATGGGGGCAGGGTGAAAGAAATGGCTGAAAAAAAAATGTATTCCGTAACTTTTTCAGTCTTTTACCTTCAGGAAACTACATATAAAAGAAGACACAGCTTAAATGACTAATAAATGCCAGTTAAGTTAATCAGTGGGAAATGCACTATGGTACATTATGAAACTTCTATTAGTTAATGCAGTGCAAAGGTCTGTGTGTGTAACCAGAGAGCCTCATAATTGAATCCTGGTTGGTGCAGTGGAAAATAGTGGCAT
The DNA here is from genome assembly GCF_964204655.1 of Triturus cristatus. Lineage (NCBI taxonomy): Eukaryota > Metazoa > Chordata > Amphibia > Caudata > Salamandridae > Triturus > Triturus cristatus. The sequence continues at coordinate 851,555,383 of NC_140590.1, forward strand.
GTGTATGTTTAGTGCTATGAGGTCCCAGTCTGTGACAGAAAGCACTGTGAATCTGTAAGTCATTACAGCACTAAATGGTTTAAGATTAAAAAAAAAGTGCTTCCAAAATGTAGATTTTAGTAATCCCCAGCCTTTAAATAGTGCAAGTTTTTTAACTGTCCTTTACAAGCACACACTTCACAGCTCACCTTGTAACTCCTTTGCAAGCCCACTCAAAAAGAATAAAGCTGTGTCATCAGAAAGCTTCAAGTGGTTCCATCAATTAAAGCCAATACCGTTTCCAAGCACAGTTTACATTTGCAGATTAGCCAGTTGTGCACATACACTTCTCTTTCAGGCATCAAGGCACCCTGGCAAAAAAACTCGTTTAGCTGCCTGCCCCTCTCTAGCCTCACATCTGAAGCATTTCAACTCTCTTATAAACCCCCTTTGATAGTTGTCTTTTTACAAAAGTTAGGGGAACTGTTTTCCTTAAATTAAAAAAGTATTGGCAGGTCGTGCCCTTCAGACCCCACCGGCTTCAACCACTGGCATGTACTGGCACCCCTCATGATTCCATCTCCTTTCTTTCCTGCAAATGTGTTAGTTGCCAGAGTGATGTTTTTCCATTCCCAGTGATACACGCTAGAGACTGTGCCGCGGCAAGCAGAGGCGTTGTTACTGCATAATTGTTTTTCGCTTTTATAGAAAGAGAATGTTTGACAGTTTCTATTGAAACACCGATCAAGTCTTCATCCTGATTTTATTCTGCTTCATTAAGCATTATCTCCCAGCGCTAGCCCAATACATTACAGATTAAGGCAGTGATAGAACGTATGCCAAAGCCTGGGTGACATCACAATGTTATCAAACCAACAATGCTGTCGTCGTGACACCCGAACAGCATACTGCCTTACTCACACACAGTGGTGCTGAAACAATTTTCTGAGTGGGGGGTGGGGGGCTACCATCACTGAACTCATAGGGATTGTGAAAAATGCATGCGTTAGATACAAGAGGTGTAGCAAATGAGCAATGCCCATCCGGCAAGGTAGTAGTAAGGGTGTAGCTGTTGGTGCAATTTGGAGCACACTGTCAGAAATATATTACTAAAGCAGAGTGTTGTAGTGCACTGTCATTCAAAGACAGCACGTTCTCCATTGAAATGGGTACTACATTTGCAAAGGCATAGGCTTACAAATAAACCTATATAGCAGGGGCGGCTGGTGACATTTGAAAGTGGTGAGCGTAAAATGATTGGTATACTGCACCGTTGCGAGCGAGCGTAGTGTGCGTGCCCGGACCCCCATAAGGGGGGTTCGTTGCGATTCTCTTCCCGTGAAAATTTTGAAAAAAGAGAAGAAAAATGGTGCATTTTCAAGCAAATTTGAGAAAGCAGGAAGGTTAATAAAGCAATTGTGAAAGTGCCTCTGTGAACTGTCACTTTTCTCTTTACCTATCTCTCTCTCAGAATTCACCACCTTCACCTGTAAGTGGCTGCGAGCTGCTCTATCAGCGTCACTCTCTTCCAGTGACAGTCTCACTTTCCCATCATCTAAGTATGGCTTCCTACCTTATCTCTTTCGCTATCTCAGCATCTCCCCTCCTCTGTCACTGGCTGGGTGCTGCTGACACTGCCCGGTGACTGTCTCTTGCTGCCCCTTCCATTGTATCGCAACCCCCCATGCACTCCTCTCCCTATCTTGCTATCTTTTCCTATCTTGTTGCTGTCACATCCATCTTGCTTGCTATACCTCCCTACATCTCAGTATCCCTTCCTTCCTCGTCTCTTTCTCTGTCTCCGCACCTCCATTCCCCTGTCATAGCAAATGACAAGTAGTTACGACAGAGCACATCTCACACAAGAATCGGATGAACTATCTCTAGACTCTACTATAGCGCCTAATATGCACCGGTGATTGCAGGTGGTGGGCGCTTAGCGCTGCCACTCTTTTAAGGTCCGGCGTCCGGTCCGGGGCGTATTTCTCATCATCGGCATTCACCCCCAGAGCAAGAGAGAAAAGTCAGTTAACCGGGGAATAGAAAGAGAAGGAAACAGTGACATAAGGGAACGAGGGTGCAGAAAGGAACGTGTGAGAGTAACGGAGCTGACCTAATGTCCATTGCTTATATCATTACAAAACGAAAGCAGAATGGTTTCAAAAGACCACGTTTGTGAATACAGAGCCGCAAGTATGCATTTTGTTTTCCAATGCACGCACCCAACAAGCAGGTATTTCAGTACCTCCAGGAATAGTGTGCTTTCCCACCCAGGGAAAACATGGTTGTTGAAAGAGCGAGGAGGCGACAAAAGTAGGGCTTCACTGGCAAACACTGTAATGTGGCGCTAATGTGTTTAGGTGTGAATAAATCAATATGGCCACCTTGCTTTAGTTAGTTAGTTATTTTTCATATTTTGAATGTTTTATTTCTCTCTATCCTGAGGCTGCTCTTAGAAATTGAAAAATGTCAGCAAAAGACTACGTTTCCAGCAAGTGTTTTTCTTTTTTGGATCCATTTCACAAGGAAGCAAATAAACGAAAGGAGGAAAGAGAAGATAATACCTGTTTCTTGAAGTCTCTGACCAGTTTTTACTACATGAGGAGTAGCGAGACAGAGAGGGAAGAGGGGGAACAAAGGAGGGGGGGCCGGCTGCCAGCAGCGGGAGAACTGGACACTGTCCTTGTCTTCTTTGGGCACGAAGGAAAAGACAGAGTTCTTTTCCTTCTCTGCCCGTTTCGTCCATCCCCAAAGGCCGAGCCTTAACCATCGGCCTTGCCCCTTGGCAAATTCTGCCGTGGGGAAGGCATGTTTAAGAAAGTAGGGGAACGGACTCAAGCAGTGACTTATGACAGAGCAAATCTCGCGAGGGGGGGGGGGGTCGCGCGTGGGTGGGGGGCCGAGGGAGAATAAAATTAAGACAAAAACATACCTGACCGCCCTGCTCCGCGTTGGCAATGGCGCCTCTTGAGTTCAACAGCACTGGAGTGGAAACCCTTCAGCCAATCCTAGTGCTGCTGTAGAGCCAGGATTGGCTGAGGGCACAGCTTACTCTTCGCCCGCCGCCTGCCCATTAGGAGACGAGGAGCTCCTAAAGGGCATGCGCAAGTCAGTGAAAACACAATTGCGCATGACTGGGCACGGGCGAAATATTCGCGCACCGTCCCCACTCATGCACACTTGTGCTGCAGTGCTGCCTGTCCCTGCCTGGTTTGACAATGCATGTCAGTCAACATGACACCGGACCGCCGACAGTCCGACGTCATGCTGACTGACATGTATTGTCAGTTCTCCCTCGGCGTCTCTGAACTTAAGTAAACTAAGTTCAGAGACGCCGAGGGAGCTTCGGGCGTGGGCGGGGGGGCAACACCCTAACGCCCCAGTGGACGCACCGCGCCTGCTATATAGTGCGCAAATGATAATGTTTAGATATCGGCTTTCAGCAAACATTTGTAATTTGGGTATCACCAAGTAAAGTATCTTGATTTGTTTTGATCCTATTAAATCTTTTGTGTCCACCACACTTGAAAATCACAAAAAAAGGATTCATTTGTGCTTTCCCAAATGCCTATATGTTTTTAAATATTTGTACAGTTTATTGACAGGTATATACATTTTGTTGTGTGTTTAAAAAAAATACAATCTGCAGCCTTTCCTTTCACACCAGCAAAACTGTCATATAGTTCATTTTACAAAATCCTTGCACTTTGCATTCAGACGAAGAAAAATAAACACCAATTCCAATGTAAAACAAACATAAACAGCAATTTGTCAGAATACTAGGCTGACATTGACCGCTATCTTTGAACACACTGCAAATGTGACAAGATAAAAACAAAATACATAGCAAAAAAAATACATAGGCCTCTTTATTGATCATTCACATTCCATCATGAATATTTTGAGGGTGCTGCAGCATTCCCTGAGCCCCTACCTCCAGCACCTATGCTCACACATCATATACATGCCGCTGCTGCGCTTACGCGTTATCACTATTCTGAAGAGTACAGCCATCCTCTGCCAACATGAAATGGAACATTGCACAGACACGTGCCATGAAATGCCTCCATTCCATATGTCTCTGTCTCCTTATGTATCACTCTTATAAAAACAGTTTTGCTGCTAGCGCACTTATGTATGGAGGGGCAAAGAGATGACTCAAGAGAGGAAGACAGATGCAAAGAATAACAGTGAAATACTACTAAAAGGTACTTATTTTGGGTGGCCTCTCAAGTCCACCCTCTTGGGGCCAACTGGACATTTATACATGTTTCTATCTATAAATAGTTTCTAGGTCCTCTAAATGCATCGATTCAAGTTTTCCTCTTCTCCAGTTTTATAATTTGGGAGGCACGTAGCAACAGAGGAGATAGAAATTCTCAGAATACAGTGGTGGAAAAGGGATTTTGAGCACACCTGGTCCATAAATTGTTTGATAAATGTTTTTTTTTCCTTGGGCATTTCAATTGTTCTGTTTGTAAAGGAAGTGTTATTGAGCAGGGGCAGTTCCTCATTAGTAGTGTCAGGGCATTGACCCCTTTATGTGTTGCCCACCTGCCTGTGTATTAAAAATATGAAATTATTTTATTAATTACAAGTTGTTGTTTTTTTGCTCCTGTCACAGTACTTTTATTTCACCTGCAGGCCGGCCGGGTGGTGCACATTGTAGGTGTGGGTAAAGAATTAGGAGTGGGATGGCGAGGGTGGGACTTAATTATTGACAGCAGAGCAGGATGGCTGGGTCTACTCTGCACTTAAGTGAAGTGCACATGTCAGGTTGGACGGGTGTCTTTCTCTGACCAACCCAACATGCGCACTGGTGGCCTCTCCTACCTTTGCTACTTTGTGAGCCAGGGATCACAGCTGCAGTCTTCTCGGTCTTCTAAGGAGCGCTGGTTGTGCCTGCTCCAGCCAATCCTGGCGCTGCTCTCATGCTGTTTGTTAACATAAAGAGCAAGAGAGCAGCATCTTGATTGGCTGAAGAGATGAAAGTATACCTAGTCTGGAAGTAGTTTTGGCAGCGTGGGGTTGAGAGGTTGGGTTCACAGCACATGTCCAATCACTGTATGGATTTATTTAAAGCCATACAGTGACTGGCCATTTTCTGTCCCTTGTTGTGGCCTCTACTGTTACTTCTTCATGCACAGCACATTCTGCACGAGATGAGGGTTACTCTCCTTCCACGCACAGATGTCCATCTGCATAGTATATAAAGTGGGGGCCGCTCGGCCCCCACGCCCACATGGCGGTGCGGCGCCCCCCCTCCCCCGGCCTTTCGGTGTTGGGGGTGTGTCGCGGGGCAATGACGCGCGCGGCGCGCCCCCAACACCGATAGGTTGATGTCTTCCCAGTGACTGACCCGGAAGCAGACATTCGGCTTCCGGGGCAGGGGGGCGGGACGATCGGGGTGCGGGCCCCCAGTGCGACGGCAGCCTCCTTTATAAGGCGCGGGGAGCGGGGGGGCGCCCTCTTCCTCCTGGCTCGCTCCCCGCGTCTGCCGTGTGCCCCACGCTCGGGGCGTATTAATTTTGTTTTTTTTGTCTTGCAGGTCGAGGGTCGACGAAGAATTCCGCCGGAGAGTGATCGTCAGCGTTGCGCCTACGAGGAAGGGAAGCAGGCTGTGGGGGAGGCTGATCTATCGTGTGCCTTGCGGGGAAATACGCCTGAACAAAGGGGGAGTGGCATAAACGAGGAATCGGTGAAAACGGTGGTGGATTGGTGTCTGTAAACCGGAGGAACGGAGCGCTGTAGGTGCCATTCGGCTGGGGCACAGCGTCGAGTACTGAAAAACGACCGGTAAGGTGTGGGAGCTGGTGCCGGTCGAGCGGCGAGATAGGCTGCAGGCAATTGGGTTACACGGAGGCTGATTTAGCTGGTGTCTGCTTGGTTTGTGCAGGTTGCAAAGCAGGATACAGCAGGGCAGCCACTGGAGGGGAGACTATTTAGTAAATACTTGAATTTTAAACAGTTTGAAGTGGGTTTTAAATGATTTCTCCCGACCAGTGCTCATTGCAGTGCCCAGGAAGGTTATTTTGCGGGGCGGCTTGCGTTGAATAGTTTTTAACCCGTTTTTGAATTAATTTAAGGAGCTTGGTGTGAATTGTGGGGCTCTAAAAGGGGTTTTGTATTGATTGCTACGAATTTATTCCAGGCACTGGGATTGCGCTCACAAAGTGTTTGTCCAGGCTAGTAATATTTGTTTTCCGTAGGAAGCTTGACTCTGGTGCTTCTTTCCGGTGGCGGACAACGGATCACGGCAGAGCACAGCAACGGGCTGAGGACACACGGGTCTTCGGTGGTAAGGGGAGTGAGGCGGGCCTGCATTTCATTGCTTCTGGAGGGCCGCGGGGCTTGAGACCTTCCTACAAGGGGTTGGCGCTCGCCCACACGCTAAGACTAGCTTGGTGTGTTTTGCGGTCACAGTTGCTTGGTGCTTACGGCCAGCTTCACATCCTACATCTGAAAGAGGTATAATCGCCGGTGTTTGGCTAGGTCTAGTTTGCATTACGATTGTCGAAATATGCCGGGGGCACGAGTTAATAGGAGTTCCCGCATGGAGCAAATGATGCAGGCTATGATGCGCAGGATGACGGCGATTGATAGGCGCTTGGGTAAGGTGGATGAGTTGGGTAGGAATGTGGCAGAGATTAATCAGAGGCTGGACGGGCCTCCGGGTCCACAAGGCAGGCCAAAAAGAATAGTCAACCCACCACGGCCCAGAGGTGAGTTTGTCACCCCTCCTAAGAGGGGCAAGTCTAAGAAAACTGCGCGCACAACGCCCAAGAATACAGCGGAGGGGGAGGGTCTGCCAGGGGGAGCGCCTAAGGAGACTCCCGTTCTGCCCCCAGTGGCACCGGCGGGGCCAGCTCCGCTTATACCAGCTTTGCCAGTCGCCCCTGTCGGGGTCATTCCCCCTGCCACCCCCGTGAACATTGCCCCCGTTGGGGTCCCAACCCCCCCGAATAATGTTGTCCCGGTGGAATTGGCATCACAGATAGCCGCTGTTTTGCCCTGGTTACAGTTGGGGGGTGGTATTGCCATCCTCTCAGGATCATTCAGCAGAAGCATTGAAACTGGTTGAGTTGATTAAGTGGGCCAGAGCGGGGGAAGGGGCACCATTGGCACCACTTACTTCCCCAACAGGTTCCACCAGCGGGCAGACGGCGAAAAAGGATGGGGCGACGTCACAGGGGATTGACAATGGTAAGGAGGTGGCTTTGCCATTACTTAAAGATGGTGCTATGCCCTCAAGGAAGGAGAATTTGGGTCAACATGTGTCTCAGGCTGTGAAAGAGATGATCTGGGCGGGCAAATATATTAACATTTTCTCCTTGCTGCTCGACAATAGGGAACTGGAATACGCCAAGTCACAAAAGGAATGGATGTTGCCCAGTGAATGGAGAACAGAGTTGGTTAAGTTCAGGGTTGAGGAGACATTTGTTAACTGGATGAGGGCCTTTTCCGTGTTTAGTGCCATTACAGCTGAAAAGTCGCCCAATTTACAGGCAGAAATGGCCTGCTACCAGAGCAGGATTGCCATGTGGAGCGAGACACAAGTGGGGAATGGGTGGAAGGAGTATGACATTTCATTCAGGAAGGCTAAGGAATTCAATCCCTCTCTAGCATGGGATGTGGTGGATTCCTTGTCGTGGTACAATCAGATATCTGGGGGGGCAGCAGTGATGGGGGCAACCGGTTCACAGAAAGTATACCCGGCCAAGCCACAACAGCTCTTTCGGCATGCGCAAGGAAGTGAGGTACCAGGAAAGGGTAAGGGTTGGGGGGATAAAGAGGGCGTATGTTGGGATTTCAACAAACGGTTCTGCACTAGGGCAGCGGGCACATGTAAGTTCAAACACGCCTGTTCCTTGTGCGGGCACCCCTCACACCCAGAGACCTCCTGCAGATTTAAGGGTGGCAACCAGGGCTCCAGGGGGAGAAGGAAACCTGAATAGACTAGAGGAGGGTTTAGTGTCGTACACTCCCATCGATGTCATGGCTATGATTCCCTGGCTGAACAGATACCCGGATCACGCAGCGGCTAAATTACTTCAGGAGGGATTTTCTTGGGGTTTCAGGATACCGGCGGGATGGTACACAGGTAGGACTGAGTGCAGGAACCAACTGTCTGTAAAGCATAACCCAGGGGTAGTGGCTGCAAAAATTGAAAAAGAATTACGCCTGGGTAGGTTAGCAGGACCTTTTGACGAGGTGCCAGTGCCCAACTTTGTTTGCTCCCCACTTGGTGTGGTCCCTAAGAAAGAGAAAGGCGAATATAGACTCATTCATAATCTCTCAGCCCCAAGGGGGGCTTCCTTGAATGATGCCATAGATGAGAATGTCTGCAGTGTAAAATATGCCTCTTTTGATCACGCGGTAGTGTTGCTTAGGGGCCTGGGTCCAGGGGCATTGATGGCCAAGTCTGAGATAGAGTCTGCATTTCATCTTCTCCCCGTGCATCAGGGGGATCAACACCTTTTGGGGTTCAAGTTTGATGGGAAGTATTACATGGACAAATGCATGCCCATGGGTTGTTCGATCTCATGTGCCTATTTTGAGACGTTCAGTTCCTTCTTGGAATGGGTAATGAGGCAGGCAACCGGGCATCAGCAGGTCATGCACTACCTGGATGACTTTCTCTTCCTGGGTGAGGCGGGGTCTCAGAAGTGTGCACGGGCATTGGAGGAATTTTGCGTGCTCATGCGGGCTTTTGGGGTCCCGCTGGCGCCGGGGAAGACAGTTGGGCCAGCTACTTGCTTAGAATTTCTGGGCATTGAAATAGACTCTGAGGAGGGTTGTTTCAGGCTCCCAAAGGAGAAGGTATGTAAATTCAAGGCGGCATTACGCGCGTGCCTGGCCAAAGAGAAGGTTTCGTTACAACAGCTTCAGGAAACAGTGGGCCAGTTGAATTTCGCGTTGAGGGTGATACCTATGGCTCGCCCCTTTTCTCGCTCAATGGCGCAGGCTATGAGGGGCCTGCGAGACAAACACCACCGCACTAGACTATCGCTTGAGGTACGCCAGGACATGCGGATATGGATGGCATTCCTGGAGGACTTCAACGGCAGGGTTGTGTGGTCCGGCCCCCCCATTACTTCAGCAGAGTTAGGTTTATGGACTGACGCTGCTGGGAGTGTTGGGTTTGGTGCCATCCTTGGGAACAAGTGGGTCACCCACAGGTGGCCGGACGAATGGGTGTGCAGTGAGTTGACAACCAACATTGGTTTTCTGGAGCTGTTCCCCATTTGGGTTGCATTAATGGTCTGGCCTGACCTCCTGCATAAAAAATCGGTAATATTCTGGTCAGACAACATGACGGTGGTGGAGTGCATCAATCAGCAAGCGGCACGCTGTAAGTTCATACTCCGCCTCTTGAAGGAGATTGTGTTGAGATGCTTGCTATTGAATGTTGTATTTAGGGCAAAACATGTACCAGGTGTCCTTAATAATGCAGCTGATGCACTCTCTCGCCAAAAAATGCAGGTATTCAGGGAACATCTTCCAACAGCAGAGCCTACACCGACTCACTTCCCGTCGGCACTCTGGCAGATTGGTGCCCCAAATTACCGGACCTCGTGGCTGCTAGCTTAGCTCCCAAGACACGGACAGCTTATGAAGGGGCGTTTGGTTCATATTGCACTTTCTTGGGGCACGACTGGGAATCCAAATGGGCTCTGGAAAATAGCTTTACGGATTATCTGGGTAGTTTGCATCACGAGGGTTGCTCAGTGGCCACAGCTAACAGGCATAGGGCAGCTGTCTCCTTTTACGCACAGGCGACGGGGGTGAAAGATCAGACTAACAACTTTGCGGTGCGGAAGGGTCTGAGGGGTTGGCGCCGCTTACAGGGCAGCACGGCTGACACTAGGAAACCAATAGGTTTGGAGAGGATGACGGCATTACTGCCTGCATTGCATGACATCTGTAGCTCGGGCTGGGAGATACAATTGTTTAAGGCAGCGTTTACATTAGCCTTTTATGGGGCATTGAGGCTGAGCGAGTTGGTGGCAGCCTCTAAGGCAGATAGGCAGGGGGGTATCCAATTCCTGAACACAACAATTCAGGGAGACACATTGTGGGTGACGATTAGGAGATCGAAAACTGATCAGGAGTCCCGGGGGGAGACTGTGGTACTGCACAGGGCAAGGGCCAATCCTTGCTGCCCGGTACACCACGTGGAGACTTTCATCAAGCAGCGAGGTGCACTGTTGGGTGGGCCACTTCTATTACACGCGGACGGCACCCCTTTAACCAAATATCAGTTCAGAGAGTCATGGAGTTGACTATTGCCAGGGTGGGCCTTGACCCAAAGGAATTTGGCACACACTCCTTTAGGATAGGTGCAGCCACTGAGGCAATCGCAAGGGGTTTACATGTTAACAGTGTTAGAAGAATTGGGAGATGGTCACCCAATTCCAATTGCTACAAACGGTATGTGCGGGTACACATGTTGTAAAGTACCTAGGGTATTACTGACATCAGGTTTTTCTTTTCTGGTTTTGCAGTTCCTTCGCTCTGTGACGCAGGCGGAGAGCTCGCTTCGAGTCATCATCAGGATTCATCGGCGACTCATCGAGGTGTGAACAGTCAGGAACACAGGACGCGGTCAGGCAGGGTTTGGATTGTTGGTCATTCTTATGTCAATCGTGCTAAAACTGTCAAGGGTAGAAGGGAGCTAGAGCACGAAGGTTGGTCCATCTCTTTCTTTGGGAGGGGGGGTCTCTGCCTCAGTCAGTTTAGGGGATTCTTTGCTGAGTTGGTCGCCCAACATACAGCCCCACCGGCGGTGGAGCCCCACCGGCGGTGGTGATTCTTCATCTGGGGGGGAATGACCTTGCTAGACTGGGTAGGAGGGTCCTCCTGGAAGAGATCATTTCAGCAGCGGGTTGGGTAAGGAGGGTGTGCCCTGATTGCACGGTAGTATGGTCTCAGCTGACACCGCGGCTGCAGTGGCGTGGGGGTGAGTCTGTCAGGGTATTGAATCACTCGGTAAAGAGGATCAATACCAAGTTAGAAAAACTTTTCCGAAACTCTCACTTACAGACCATCCCACATGGGGCTATTTGGGGGGAGGATTTGTACTTATAGGATGGGGTCCATTTGACGGAGGCTGGGAATAGAATATGGTGTGATAATATCCTAGCTTGGTTGAAGGGCTCTCTGAGGTAAGGATGACCTTTAGGCAGGAGTTGTGGGGGGGCCAGATCGTCGGGAAACAATGCTGGCCTGTGGCGGTAAGGTCAGGATCGGTGAGCAGCAATTTAAGGTCCTAAGGGGGGCGTCACCATCCACGGAGGGGGTGGCCCAGGGGGAGGGGCCACTGGTCCCTCCTAGAACTTCAGGGGCAGGAATATCCGCTAGCTGCTAAAAATGCGGGGGAGGGAGTCACGCTTTCCTTAGGCTGGTAGCCACCCCGCACATACACCATGACGTCAGCATACGACTCAAAGTGTAAGGGCCCTCCTTGTTGGTTAAATGGAGTTCACGATGCAGACGGGGTAGGCGGTCCCCTGTCGCGCATGCGCACCTCTAGGTAAGGGCGTGGTTAGTAGGACTTGACACCGGTTAGCGACCTTGCCGTCCGGCCAGATATGTTAGAATGCAAAATTCAGGCAGGATGTTAGATTCGGATAGGAAACACGCTGTATTAGACGTTTGTTAAGGTTAGCCTTTGATATTTGTCTACGATACTGTAAATCTAATGTCATGAATTTTGCTTATTCTTGCATAACTGAAGTAATGTTGATATTCATCTTTTTATTGTTTTATATAATAAATACGGCCGGGGGGGCCCTGACCCCCCGCCTTCCAAAGATAATTTGCTAATGTCAATTCGTCAAGGTGGTGTGGAAAGCTGGGAGGGGAGGGTAGCCAGTCACGGACCATGTGCTTCGTCGCTGCTCGCCAGTCCAAAGATCATCAAAACGCATATAGCTCACGCCACGGGGATATGTATGAATGATACTAAATGAACGTGAATGCGGTGTGAACTAGCAACAAAAATACTTTGTTGAAATGAATGTTTAGTCTCAAGCAGGAAATAAAAGTACACGTGGCAGTTGCAATCGTATGACTACTTGCGCGCCGCGCATATTCTGAAAATCAACTGTGTCTCGGCTCACATGGGCCTGACTGCATTGCTGTGAGTTGGACGTTGATACCCACAGCACACCCTCCAACCATACACGAAAAGCATCAGTCATGCATGGTCTGTGAGTCCCTGTGCAGAGATAGCCTAGGCTTGTTGAGTATGGCCTTGGTTGATGCAGACATGGGTCCAGACGCCCGTGCTCTGTCACGGTGCACTATCACATCATAGTCTTCAGTGGCTATGCTAAAACTGAAAGCCTTTTTTTTTAATCGCGGCAACTTTCTATAGAGATTCGCTTCTCAATTAATGATGCAGAATAAACAAACCAAATCCAGTGCTTATGCTTAAACTGAAAGACTCATTTCATTTCCTTATGCATCCTACAGTTTGATTTCTTTGTTTTCCTCTAGCTGTCAGCGATACAGAATAAATAAAAGCAGTGGGGCGGAATAGAAAAGGACAGGCTTGCACCAAAAATCTGCGCAGAAGTTTCTTTTTTTTGACTCATCATGCATAAATAATAACCCTGCTAATTAGTCTCACTGTTGTCAGTCCTGATTGCTGTGAAGACATGAAGCCTTCACTGCAGGCCGTGTTTTCAACCCCCTATTTGCTTCCTGTCTGATTGCACAGTAGGAGCTGGTTGCTGTGTTGCTCGGATGTTGGTGTCACATCCACGTGCTGCAGATGGAGCCCAATACAGCTCTGGGTGCTCTTCACTTGTTTGTCCCTCCCAGCTCTGGGCCATAGCATGGCAGCAAACACAGCATCAGTCAGACCCTGACATATAGGCCCCTCGCTTCGTCAAGTGGGCAAATATGTGGCAAACAACAGCGGCCAAGTGCTACTCTTTTCATCAATTTCTCAGGGGAACCCCCCCCCAACACTCCCAGCTTTTTTTCTCCATTGGGCTCACTTGCTTCGCTCCTGAGATAACACTCATCCACAACTTTTACGCCTCACCATTTTCAAATGTCACCAGCCACCACTGTTATTAAGAAATTTATGAAGTGCAAGCTAGTACTCCAAGGGGGTCTGTTCACAAAGGAATTTATAAGTAGTTGCAGGAGTACAGCAGCAGTACTACTTCATGTAAACTAATTAATAGACGCTTGAATGCCTTTGTGAATAGACCCCAAAACACCCAACTCCCTATTAGTAAAAGTGCAAGGAGGGCACATCCCTCACTATTAGTACTAACTGAAAAAAAATATTCCCTGAAAATTCGAATTTTATTCACATTTTAGATGTTTGTGTGCCAAGTCACAAAGCTTTTTAAGAGTGTATGAAATAGTTGTATATGAGTACTACTTCATGTGCTAATAAATGCCTTTGTGGATCGACCCCCATATGGGTACGCCACGTGCTTAGGGGCATATTTACAATAAAGTGGCTGAGCATCGGTAAGCTCCAAAATGGCTAACACAGCGCACCTTCACTTTAGAAATGCAGGGATGCGCGATATTTACAAAAATATGGTACACCTAGTCGCGGCTCACAATACTTGCTGGCGAGGGGATAGGGGTGTTTACGCGTGGAGTTAAAATAAAAATACAAATAAAACTTACCTGACCGGGTCCTGCGCCGCCTCTGCTACTGGGCCAGGTCCCATGTTTGGCGTTTTACAGAACAGGAACAGGCATGCTCCCTCCCCTCCCGTAAGCTAATCACAACGCTGCAATGGCAGCATTGTGATTGGTGCGGACAGTGCCCAGACTGGCTCCTGTAGGGAGGCAATTTTCTCTATGTAGGGCTGTAGCCTACATAAAGAAAATGTAGAGTGTGCATGACTGGTTTGGTCAACCCCAGAGGGCCAACCATACAGTCAGGGCCCACAACAGTGGGCAAGCCACTTCACCCCGACCCACAACCGGGCATACCCTCCCGCCCGCCCCCAACTAGGCATACCTTGCCTTCTGCTTTTTCGCAGTGCGAGAAGCAGGAACATAAAATGGTATTTAAAATACCATTTTATGTTTCTGCTTTTCACACTGCGAGAAAGCAGTAGGGCAACACTCCTCCGTCCTAATGGAGGAGCCAGCCCTGGGTACACCCCTACGTTTCTCCCTACGTTGCCCATAATTTAAGCTGCCTAGCGCCAACGCAAGCAACCTTGCACCATAGTGCAAGGGTGCAAGCATTGAGGGAATGATTGTTAATGTGCAGAAAGGTATGCCTTCCTGTAAATAAACAATCCAGAATGGCAATTTGTAACTTCTATGTGTGCTGCACTGTGCAGCACTGTGCAGCACACATAGAAGTTGCAAATCGTCATTTTTTTTAAATGATTATTTATATGCAGAAAGGGACACCGTCCTGCTCGTAATCAATAGTTCATGGGAGTTTGCTGTTTCTACATATACTGCACAATGTAGCACACACAGAAACAGCAAAAACAAGGAGAAATAAAGCATTTCTCCTGGTTTCACCATTTTAAGATACGGTTTTCCCTGGTCTTAATTTTGGCGCTGCCCCATATTAACGTGATCCTTTTAAATAGTGGACAGGGTCAAAATCACTGGATGTTGCAATGGAATGCCCACCGTAACACCCACTGCTCACCCCTTTCACGCTAAGTATAGCGTGAAAGGGTGCCCTATTTACAAGGCAGAGTCAAGGCACGTTAAGTGGCTTAACACCGCATTGTAAATAAGACAAAGTGGTTATCGCCACAGGAACATTGCTAAAAATGACATTCCTGTGGTGATAAGGGCTTGTAAATATGCGACTTAGTTACACATACTGTGTCACGTCCAAAGACCCCTTCATTAAACTTTTCAGGGCATACCATCTCTAAAGCCAACCTACACCTTTTTATGCAGCTTCCAATTATGATATGTGAAGACATGTTGGAGCAGGCTGAATTGTGACTCACATTTCTCCAGCTCTAAGTATCCTTCAGATAATACATTTTTATGGATGTTTGTGATTTACTTTGAGGAAACCATCAGAAGTTCCCTCTTCTTATCATTCTCCTGTTGCACAGTGTCACTTCTACTGCCCATGGCCCTTTGGTGAATCATCCATGACTAACCCTTCTAAGGATCTTAGTTCAGTTAGAAATGAATACCTATGGTCAGAAGTGTCTCGGTAACATGTCAGTAGGAACCCACTGCTGGCTGTGCAAGTCTATTTTCATCCATCTTAGGCCATGATTCCCAGTTTAGCATTAAATTCCGATGCCTGTGCAAATAATAGTTTGCACAGGGATCAAAATTGTGAGCTGTGCGACTCACAATGTTTATTCTGCTGACGGTTTAAAGCATGCTAAACCTTCCGAAATTTATCAGAAAAGAATGAGTGGTAAAAAATGTAAAACATGCACATTTTGCTGCGATAAATTTCAAAGTTTTGTAAATATTCAAAAAGTTTCAGAGGCACTGCTTGTTTTGAAATGTGAAAAAAATCTGTTGAGAACACAAGCTGTATAGACAACTGGTAGATTATACATATATTTTGTATTTTATTTGTATCACATTTGTGTGTTTTTGTGTGTTTAGTGTTTGTGTGTCTTCAGTGTATGTCCAAGAATTTTTCTTGATTTGTATTGTTTACATTTACAAACAATGATTCATCACCAAAATAATATAACTAATAACTAAAAAAGAGTATTTGAAAAAGAAAAAGAAAATTGTATTTTTTTCAACCGGAGTGTTTAGGTCATCTGGTGTGTGGGATAATTGCTTGAGTTTGAATGGTATCAGTATTGGCATTTGTTTTGTTGCTATTTGGTATATTGGTCAAATATGGTACTGAATAAGGGCCAAACCCTTTCTTGTTTTTTATGTAAGTACGGTACAAAACTCAGAATAGAATATGTGTTTTCCACACTCAGTAAACACACCACCCTTTGGATTCAATATTTACTGTGTGCAGTAAATGCCTTCTCCTTTTCCCGGGAACTTGTGATCAACGCCTTAATCTAGCAGCTGTGCCAGTCTATTTGTAGTAAGACAGTGCTATGAACTGTTTTTGTGATGTAGGTAATCTTGGGAATAAGCCATTCATAAATCCACAAAGAATCCCACTTAAGCCACAACTAGAAATAAGAGGTCATATATCTCTCCTTTTCCTGAAGTTTTCCATGAGTGGCTTTTCAGATGTTGGCCATTCCCTGTTGCGCACAATCGCTTTCAGTACATATTAGAATCTGATAATCACATGATACTCGCATATACTCAAGGACTCATCGGCCATTTAGCAGCACTTTTCCGCCACAAAAGTGGCGATAGATTTATCGCCCTGTTCACAAGCCTGCGCTAACAGCCGACATCGTCAGTTTACCTGCGATAGCTGCCGCTAAAAACATCACAAAGGCTGACAGCGATAACTAATGCTAATCATATACAGAGTAGGTGTTCCCATGCAAAACCTCACGATAACACCACTGTGTGATATTCTCAACGACCAGCCAGATTGGCGATGCAGTCCAAAAACAGGCGATAAGGCACGTTAGCAGCAGGGACTTAAGACCTGCCTTTTTCTGGTCTTAAGTAGAATGAAAACCTGAAGTATGAAGGGAGCCCAGCCCAGAGCCACATCTGAAGACCAACAGATGCCATGGAGCTACTAATCATGCAGCTTGGAGACCCAAGAGGGCCACAACGCCCACTTCCAGTCTGCATTGCTGCTTTCCGGCTGTTTCAGCTTGGTTTTGCGTTTCACATCATTCCAGCGCTTCTTACATTCGTCCACTTCCCTTCTCTTCACTCTAACTGCATTCACCTTGGCCAAGATGGACTGCCATATTTCATTTTTAGTTGCAAATGACACAGTGGAGGTGATAAACAGTTGTTGGTGGTGTTCTATCACCTCCGTAATCAGGATCTTGTTTTCCTGCAGACTGAATCGCGGGTTCCTCTTCTTCTTCTCCTTGCCCTTCTCCTTCCCCGAGGTCCCTGGCTAGTCCTCCGGGGGGGTTGTGGGATTCTGGTTGGCTTCTGTAGTTGCTCCAGCTTCTTTCATGGTGCTTCTCAGTTGTTTGGGTTATGTTTTTATTTTTATTTTTTTTGTGCAGCTTGTATGGTGATTTTTCCCACCTGACGAAGGGATAGCAAGCCTGGCGCTGCTTATCGCTGATATTTTTATCGCTGTTTTTCACGTTCGGGTTTCCTTTTTTATCGGTGTCCCAGTAATTTTAACGCGGACATTTGATGCGTTATCGGGAAACTATAGCCTGTTGCTAGCGTGTTGAGAATACGCCGTTAACACGGCGTTAGTTTCCTGCGATAGAGGGCGTTATGTAAAATTGTGTTAACCTAGGTTAGCGATAATTATCACCCGTTCTTGAGAATATCCCCATAAGGGCCTTACAGCAAGGCATGTGGTGCTCACTTGCCCATCCCTCCACACACACACACCTTCCTAAAGGACCCAAAGGGCTACAAAACAATTAAAGCTTTGACATAGCAGAAAGTCAGCATCTCCTTCTCCCTTCTCAATTATTCATCGCTGTCAAACTGGACAATTGATTTGCTGAAGGCAATTATTTAAGGGAAATCTTTGTCTGGGTATGTGGCAGCATGAAAGAGGCGGTCCCGATAGATAAGTGCAATGCAGAATCAGGAATGCTGAATGCAGTTCATGCAAAATTTCTGGTGAGCTGCATTTATTGTAGTGAGTGGTATGCAAGTAGTAGAGGCACAAGGGGAATCCACATGGGCAGCCGAGGGAGTGCAGAGACCTGGGACCGAAAATCGTGCCACATGTATGAAGAGAGAATTATGGGCATGTCATCCCCAGCAGTGATGTGACACATCAAGCCTCAGAATGCAAGGTGCGGCTTATGAGGAATACAGGAACTCATTCAATGCTCCAGACATCCTTCCAGGATCCAATGAAAAAAAATATTTTTCACCACTTTTGCCTATATTGAGGGATATAGGAAGCTTATTAAGTTTGTGATTTTCGCCATTTATAAAGGGTGCACTCTTTCTCTATATAACTTTGCCTAAGTAAAGTTTTTTCTGCATTTCATTATAATCTTTACTGGACAGCGAGATAGTATCCAGTCTAAAAAAATTCATTCCAGGCAGGAAAATGTATGTAGAATTTATCTCTGCAAGGTTGCTTTTTGCGATTATTCTATATGCAGAATGGCAATTATTTCTAGAATTTTGTCTGCAAGTTTACTTTTGTGGGAGTTTTCTATGCACAATGTCATTGCACATGAAAAGAACTCTACCTTTTTCTGCAAAACATATTTTATGCAGAATCACTTTGATAGTTTTAATAGGGATATGTGCAAGATAAATAGTCACAAAGTTCGTGATTTTCACACGATAAACATTGCAATGTTTGTAAAGTTGCTAAGACACCTTATGTATTTCCCGAAGATTGCAATAAAGCTTCACACTACACATACTCCTACCTCTATCCTCTAAGCCTATTTGGTGCATTTGGTTTCATCAAAGACCTAAATCTCCTTCAAGAATGTTCACAAAACAACACAAATCTAAAGATTTTCTCGAATTATCTTTTTAGCACTCATTCGTTATTTTTCAATCTCCTGTTATAAATTATGTCCTCTGTCTATCTCTAATCTCACTTTTTTTCTCCATGATTCCTCCCTCCCCTTCCAGAAGCTTTTGTATTTGGAATTGGTGATTTACGGTGGTGTTAATGGGGCCACCTTAGGATCTCATTGTCCCCCATTCGCAGGTGGCTGGTGTCATTACTTCGAGGGGTTAGAACTATGGCTCGGATTCTTGCAGAACTTGCTCTCTTTCATAGTATTTCTTCCAGTTGTTTCTCAAATATGAATTTACCCTAAATAAATGAAAAGACTAGAGGCATTTGGCAAAACAGTAACAAGTTGGTTTAATTAAACGCAGCGGCCAGGAGAGTATCGACAGAGGAGCGTCTGAATACAGTCTCAGAGTACAGAAGTTTTGGCAGCACATATATGCATTTTGTGGGTACAATAAAACACTTCGACATTCTTTGAAAAGCATCATAGTCATAAACAACATGTACAACCATCTGATAATGGGAACACAGATGACTCTCGCCCTTGAGGGGGAGCTAGTGTGGGCCTGTGTGTGCGTATCCAGCTGTCCGGTGTGGTGAGTGCGTGATCACCCCATGCGGTATACATGTTGTGTCCTGATTGCCGGAGTGCTCCTAACTACATGTGGCATCTAACTTTGTGGTATTTTGGGAACAGGAGCCTTTGCCCAAACATGTTTTACGGGGGCCAATCTTCTCAGTCCTGTTTGTAGTGTGACCACCATCTTTGGGTTCAATCAGGGTTTTCCCTGGATGCGTGTGTGACTTTAGGCTAAGTGTAACTCCACCTGTGACCTGTCCATTGGCAAGCTTGGGTTTGGGTCACAGGGCCTGACTGACCATGTATCTCTGACTTGAAGTTGATAGGGAGGTCATCTCGGATGAATCCGACAGCAATGATAAAAATTTGTGAGTGCGTGTACATGTAACATGGTGGTCATTGATATCAGATTTAAGGTTATTCTCATTATTATACGTACAGTTGTTAGATCGTACATCAACATTAAATTCACTGAGATTGATGTAATTATGTATAAGTTACGGTGTACATTGGCATTGAATTTACTGGTATTGACATTATGTGTGCATAGAGGACAACGTACATCGATATTGCATTTTTTGGTACTGCCGCTGCTATGCGTGCATGCATCAGGGTGTACATTGCTAACACATTTATCAATCTCAACACAGTGTAACTACATTGCGCACTGTGTGGAGTTTTGATTTAGGCAGTTTCTCAAGTTCTGAAGTCATTTGTAGATGCACGCCATAACTTCCTAGAAGAAAGATGGACTAAATGGTTGTTGTACTCCCCAAAATCCTGTCATTTGCAGGGAGGAGTGTGGGATCGGACAGGAGCAACAGAAAGGTACAGTTAATGTTAGTTTCCACAGCCTTTATGAACGCTAAATAAGAATGAGTGCTGATGTGTAGAGGGAGGCTGTTCCTGGGCTGGGGACCAAAGCAGCGAAGAGCACTCAAGCCTGGGCAAGTTCACTTAGAATGGGGCACTGAGTATAGTAGCTGAGAGGTGGAATGAATCTTCCACTGAAGTATAGCGAGAGAAAAGTTTGTAAGAGTGATTTGGAGGGTGAGAATCTCAAATCTCCCAAAAAGACTGGGCTGCAGGGTGGAAAGGTGAGGTTATCAGGGTTCTGGGTGAACTATCTCAATGAGGAACAGAGTGTTCGTCAGTCTAGAGTGTCACAGTGGCTGAAAAACAATGGATTGAAATGCTGCCACTGGTTAGAATATTTGCAAGCCCCTTTTAGATGTTTGATAGCCAGTGGTATGCTTGGAAACCTGAGGATGGTGCAGCTCCCCAAGCTGCTACTGCCAATGTTTGAGAATTCCAAATAGTAGTAAATTTGCACCCATTAAAGGGGTACTTTTATGGGTGCAGATGTACTGCTTTTTTGGGTAAACTCATCACTGTCTATATTTAAGATCCCGATCTAAAAAACAAACATTAAAGTTAAAACCTCTTGGTGAAATGATGACTAGAAAAACTGACACAGACATATCAGAGCTCCAAGACCCAACTACCAAACCAAGAGTGTATTTGAAAAGTGTCACACCCCAAACACCACTGCTGAAGCTAAGCCCCTGCCAGTACCACCTCGGCCTAGTAGTTCTCCCTAGGAATGCATGACTAAAGCCACAAACAACACAATGGTTTGAAGTACCTGATCAAGGATCCCTTATTTTAAATGTATTTTCACTGCATGCACTCTTCATCTCTGCTACAAGAAGCATTTATGGTACGGTTGTCAAATTGGTGTCAAGTTGCTGGTGACCCCATGTA
The DNA here is from genome assembly GCF_964204655.1 of Triturus cristatus. Lineage (NCBI taxonomy): Eukaryota > Metazoa > Chordata > Amphibia > Caudata > Salamandridae > Triturus > Triturus cristatus. The sequence continues at coordinate 851,576,265 of NC_140590.1, forward strand.
CTAAGCCTGACTTACAAATATAAGAGGGAGCGCAGGCAAATTAATAAGGCGAGCTGAGCCAGAGCTGAGCCATGGGTCTGGTTTGGCTGTAAGAGTCCATGCACAAGCCGAGCCATGAAAACCGTTGGTATGAATTATTTGGGAAATGCAATAGAAACTCTTCAAAATAAAATAAAGTGTATTTCTTTAGCATGTGGAATCATTTCACCTTAAGTACATCATAATATATCAGTGCATATGCAGACATTTATTAACAGGGATTGTTTTTAGGAACTTTCATGGATCATCCGCCTCCACCGACAATGCCAATAATGAACTAGGAGGCAAGTCAGTGGTCATGTTGCCTACATTATTATAGTTTGAGCAACATCACAGTTTAGTATATCATACATAAAAGGTGCTTACACATCTCAGATACTAAACTTAGGTATTTAAAAGTGTGATTATATGTGATAATAAAGAGAAAGGAGGCTCTGTGAAAAAAATGTGTGCCTATGATCACACAATTTCGATTAGCAGGGAAACCAGTGTTAATTCCAAAATATTTGTTTATACATTTTGAAATTCAGCCACCAGATGCCTAACTCCCTCTCTCTCTTCTTCACATCAAAGGCCACTGTTTTGTATTTCATCCTTGGCTCAGGATGAGAAAAACCGACACCGAGTATGTCCTCAGGCCCAACTACCACGCCGGAATGCATTTGTTTGGGGGTTGTCACACCCCAAACACCCCCCATCCGAAGCTGTGCCCTGGGTAGCTCTCATTAGTGGAGATGTAGCGGTATCTGGACCCAGGAATGCGAGGATCCCACTGCACCTAAATGCACTGAGAATTTTATTCCCCAGGTGGAGCGCTGAGGGGCCCTCTATCTTGTATCAGGGGCTATGGAATGCTTGATAGACCGCTAATCTATAAACTGTCTTCCCAAACTTTGCTGATATTGATCCAGTCATCTCGGTAATCATTCACCCATCCAGCCTCTCTTCCAACCCTTTCAGACTTTTAGTCTAGCCATCTGTCCAGCTATCCATCTAGTTATCATCAGGTTTTCAAAGGGTACCTTTGATAGAATCACCTTTTATCATCAAATGTGTAAATCTGCATCTTTTAACATCACTATTCATTTTGTAATCGTGTCATCAATCAGATAGTTAACCAACAATCGTCTTCTATCACCATTCTGTCTATCGCGATGTATGTCCACAGACCTACCCATGTATCTATTACTTAGTTAATCTTGTTATCTACCCATCCATCCATATTCATCCATCCATTCATGCCTCCATCCAGCCCTCTTCCCTTCCAGAATCTAGCTAACTGCATGCTTTTATCTGTATATATACTTACACTTAGATTTACTAAAGGCTGCGCTGGTACTCGCTTGACATAAAGGGACGCTGAGCAGTGCTGTCAACGGAAATATGGAAGTGCTGGTACTCACTAGCCAGAGTACCTATTTGCTCTTGAGAAATGCTGGTACTCTCCTTGCAGGTACTCTTTCTTTAAAATTAAAGAAGTGCATGTACATGTTACCGGACAGTACCCGCCCATTTGAAGAACTGACGCGTTGCATTAAAAAGCTATTGTGATTTAAAAGTTGACCCTTGAACTGCGCCCAAACCTGTTTGGGGCATCTCCATGTTAAAATATGAAAAGAGGTTGAGGAGGAGGTGTTGGGGCAGGCCAGCACAACATCTTTAGGTTTAGATCTACTAAATTAGCAGCAAGCTCTGGTCTTGCCCCAAATTCTAATTCAAAGTAAAAACAGGAGTAAGCAAGGGGTCAAATTGCATGTCTCTTTAGATACCTTCCTGTTACGTGTGCTTCACCTAAACCACATCTTACAAGTTTGACCCCTGCATCTGTTGTCCACAACTAAGAATTGCTACAGAAGGTTTTACTTCCAGTACAAATCTAGACTAGACTCACCTTTGTGGAATAGGACGAAGATTAACGTCACGCAAAACAGCCAGCTTATTTAGTACAAGCTCAACCAATCAAGACACCAGCAGGCAATTGGAACTAAATCTGGTGCTGCCCTATTTTCTGCCCTTGACACAAAGCAGAGCTGTAGTTTTTCATGCAGTGCTCTCTTCCATGACGGGTAGTTAATACGGGCAATAGTGTGGGAAATGTACGTACATAGGGCATATCAACAAGGGCTTTATCTCTGCTTTTTTGGCTTTAAAAGCCAAAAAAGCAGAGATAAAACTAGCGCCCTGTCAACAACAGGGTGCTAACACGCAAATTTGCATGTTAGCACCCTTTTACTCTACGCTTCCCCTTGCATCTCTAATGAGATGCAAAGGGGGCGTTCCAGAGTAAAATAATAGAAGAAATGTCGCTAAGCGACATTTCTCCTATTATCAAGAATGTCGCTAACCCTGTTAGAGACAAAAAAAGCAGCGCTAACCGCGGTTAACGCTGCTTTTTTACGTCTGGTATTTTTCTGACTTAGCCATGATATCCTATGGAAGGAGGATATCATGGCTAAGTTTGCCTGTGCCTATCAACAAGGTAACGTGAGATTATCGCTGAGTTTCCAGCGATAATCTCACGTTAGCCTGTTAGCGTGAGGATTTTTATCGCTATTGAGATAAGCGTTGCTAATAGCACGCTATCGCAGCGATAAAAATTCACGCTAGCCGGCGATAATTATCCTAGTGCTAAGTGCGCTTAGAGATAATTATCGCCGGTTGTTGTTGATATGCCCCATAGTCAGGTGTTTCCCTATCCATCTGCTCTTTTACCTGTTGGTCGATCTCAGTTACTTTATGTCCGTCTCTCTCAGCTCAATTGTTTTCCTATTTCTCTAGCCTTCCCTTTCTCACTCTGTCTGGCCCATATTCTTTCTGTCACTCTTGTTTCTTTTTTCTAGCTCTTTTCTTGGTCTTTGCTCTTTACTCGTGCAGATGTTCCTATTTTTCACCCACCTGCTTGACTGTCCACATTCTACATCTCCCTCTATCTTTTTCTCACCCCGTAATTGAGAACGGCAGCATTCATTAAAAAATGTAGCCAAATGAAAAGAAATGACGATCAGAGCACATGAATGCAATTTTAATGGCAGAGCTGCGCACTTAATAAGCAAAAGTATGCCTCATGTTTCTATTAAAAGTTACAAATCTCTCCGCAGGGTCCCTGCGGTGCGCTGCTGATTGAAAACAAGTTCTTGCAGAATTAGCGGCGCGGTTTGAAGCCAGAGTGCAACTTGAGGACACCGAGCTGCCATCCGAAGGCCCACATTAGCCCTGATGGCTTGTCCTTTTGGCTCTGCAGAGATTATTGCAGGGATGCAAACCTGCATTGAGGCCCAGAGCCAGTGGTACTCTGCCAATGTCTGGGGTTGGAGACATGCTGAAGGATTGGAGGGCACGTGAATGTGGTGGGACCTGTATGAACCCGGTGCTGAGGCGAAGAGCTGTGTCTCAAGGCAGACTCGGCAACATTTTACTTGTCTCTCAGTTCTGGAAAATCACAGTGCGTAGCAGCAGGGAGACTGAATGCCGAGCCAATGAGGGGCGTTCAAACCTGCCAACACTCCTGGTTTAGGTGGGGGACTCCCGATTTTTAAAGCAAAAACAGGCCCTGGTTTAGCTTCTCCAACCTCAACACAAGTCGATGAGAAAATTAAATTCTCCGTTTTTTTGTTCCCCAAATCACCTTCTAATCGGTGCGCAAATGCTGCCATCTATGTAGATACGTTCGGGCAGGGTTGATGAGCGCTGACAGACCCAAGTACAGGGCTCTGTAGTCGAAGTGGCGCTGGAGCCACAAGTCAAGACTGAGGTGCATTGATCGAGCTGTGTGTGTTTCAATATCAGATACCAAGAGAAGGAAGGAAACAAAAACTCATGGTTTGATCAACTCATACACAGGTGATGTTTCCGACCTCGAACCCTCTCAGACTCAATTTCCTCTTCATTTCACATTCTCAGTTAATTCATTTCACTTCTTCCCGTTTCTGCTATTTTGCACTATCCCTCCACTTTCTTACAATTCCCTGTTTCCATCCCCACTCCTTTAATCTATATTGTAGGTTCTCTTATAATTACCACCTTCACCAACATTCCCTCAGCCTCTGTTCCTCACTCTCCAACTCACATCTCACAACTATGTCCCCAAACTTACAGTCTACCAGGGCACCCCGCCCCATCATCCCATTTGAACTATTTGATAGCAGTAGTCCACTTCCTGGTAACTTCCACTTTTTTGCAAAAACATTACCTTTGCCACCACCGAGGTCAGGGGTCGCGAAAACAGTGCCAAGGGTCTCAAGGGAGAAGAATGGGTTGCAGCTGCAATCACTGGTGACCCCTAAATGACATGAATGATTGCCATTGCCCATTTTATGCAGTTTCCATGTCCTCCACAAAAACCACAGAGCTCTTCTTCTCCCTTGCCAGCTACTCCTCTCTCTCTGTAGCCAGCGTGCATTTTACTGCACCCCTTCATATGGTCACTGAAATACTGCAGTGCCACTTGGCTGCTGGCCACTGACACCACGCCCACAGTGTAGGCTACTGTAGCTCAACAACATACCCTACCTCGGTGTGCGTTACTCCCCATAGATCACTATCACAGAAACACACATTCCCTACTTAAGGGCCCTAAATCCCACACTACCCATACTTGCAATACTGGATGAGGATCCGAATAACTACAACACTAGATCGTTCCACTTTCACGTACGACCTTTCTGGGCCTCAGCATAAAGGCGCTACTCGCCAACCTCCATGCAGCACTGATCTGCCCATTTGTGTCAGACTCTGTCGTCTTCTCCCACTACAGAAGCTCTCTAAATCTACCCTCTTCACATATTACAGCCCCTATTTGCTTGCCGACCATTCCTCGCTCCCACTTCAGTCTGGGTTCTTCAACCCACAAACACTTAGTTGCACTGCCAAGTCAATTCTGCTTCGTACCCGCAGATTGCTATTTCATTTATCAAGTCATGCCAAAAACCCCACAATACCAATGTGCCTCTTTGTACCACCTGTAGTGCCCCCTCTTTTTTATCATGCTGCCACCTCTAAACCTACCACCCAACTCTCACCTAGTTGCCTAAGGCCTACCTAAAAGCTTAGAAAAATTGACAAAACCCTCAGGTGCACAGGGAAAAGGCAAAATAAGAAACTTACCTTTGAGCACACATACCTAAAACCCATTACACCTGCTCCCACATCCATATGACCAAACCATGTGCATCCTGACTCCTGATCTACATAACTCACATGAAATGCTGTAAGTGAGTCCCTGGCTCCAGGCACCACCTTTGGAATACCAATGCAGCGGAGAATTCTATTTGTGGAGAATTCTGCTCCTGTGCCCAACCTAGAAATGAATGAATAAACCATTGAATAATAGAACAGATTTTGCAAACAGGTAGCCAAACAATGTAGGTAGCACAGTTGCTTATAGGCAGGGCCACTGGAAATATGAGGTGGGGAAGATGTCACAGATGTATAAAATTGTGTGGCAAGTAAAGGCAAATTATGTGGTGTCACTGGTTCTCCTTGTACCTTTTCCAGATGACACCAGTTTTTTCACATGTGCCGCTCTAGGAGCCAAAAGGTCTCTATCACCTGTAGAGTTCCCCAAGGTGCCATACTGTCCTCTGTCATCTTCAACCTCTACATTGAACACCTTGGTGCTCTACTTACAAATAACGACATATAGAATCACCAAAATGCTGTTTATACACAACTCTATTTGAAAGTCTCCTTTTTTCAGACATCCAGTGCCTCAAGGACTACCTGCAAATGATTCAGACCTGGATATCCAGCACCTAGCTGGAGCTCAATCCAATCAAGACAGAATTCCTGATATTTTTTAAGAAGAAAAAACAAGAAATAGTACAAACCTGTCTCAATGGCATGAATCCTGACAGCTTCAACCCCCAACATTCACTGAATGCCAAGTCACTGAAATTCATGCAGGACAACAACTTCAGCCTAAGGGAACACATTGCCAAGCAAACAAAAATAGCCTTGTACAAGTTCTCTCTTCTAAAGAAAGTAACCGAGTTTCTTCCAGAAAGTGACTACAGACCTTCTAAACAATCCCTTGGACTCTTGCATCTGATTTGTGGTAACACCCTACCTAGTGGCATCTCAGACTTCACACTGGTACCCTTTTAGAGCATCCTGTATGCCACAAAACATCTCATCCAGGACCATGGCCTGGAGGAATATGATCATATCATACCCATCCTGATGGAAATCACTGGCTCCCATTGCAGGCTCACACCACCTTCAAAACAAGTTGCATCATTTAGACACCCTCATGACCAGAACCTCGCTTATCTGCAAACAAGCTCACCATCTGTAATGGTTTTTAGAACACCTGCAGCCTGGACACCATTAGACTGCAGACTAAGTATAAAAATGAAAGAAACAAGGCAGCAGGCTTATTCCATCTCTGCGCTCAGGATGTAGAACAATATCCTGTATTCATCATGACTGCCACACTGCTGCTCTAAATCAGAAAATAGTTATACACGTACCGTTATAAAGAATGCTAAATCACAAGCTGTTCACCGTCCACAAACCAGCTAGCTCTCCTATCACTCACTCATTTTATGGTGTCTTTTGCCCTGTACAGTTCTTCACTGCCTATTGGCTAGGATTGTGCTATAGAAATCTACATGCATACAAAACATGAACCAGGTTTACTTTGTGCTGGGTTTTCATGACAAAAGTAGCGTGAATTGGCTAAAAGTGCTAACCAGCACAAAACTTGGACGGTAGCTATAAAGTAACGCAAAGTAGCAAGTCCAGAGGCTATACCATGGATGAATCGTGGCAGTTGCCATGAGTAACCAATGGTTTTTGGCACATGGTTTTTATCTACTAAAAAAGGTAGACATGACTGATCCGGTGCTGGGCTGACTCTCTTACCACTTGTTATCCAATAGACTTTTTTTTGCCGACTGAGTGGTAAAGGGAGTTAGCAATTAATCAAACAATCTCATTGACAGTGCAGCCCATTTGGCTACACAATAAGGACCAGGAACCAGTGACTATAGTTAAGAAGGTTTATTGCAAGCTAGCAGTCAAGTTAAGGTAATTGAATCTCAATACCATGCTCTATAGATACAGGTTAATAACCAGATAACCCAACATCCTAAAGAAGATCAGGCGCACCAGAAAAAGGCCAACAAGAAGTTTAGTTACAGCAATACATTAATACTAGATTCTGATGTTCAGAGAAGAATTTCCGATTCTCTCTTCTATACACGAGTATAGTCTAAAATCATCCAATTTAAAGTCCAAACTAATAGGATGGTTTAAACCTAAAACGATTTGAAAAAATAAGGAAAATGTGGGAAATTAAGAAAATGCGCGGAAGTGCGGGAAGGTGTCAGCATTTCAGAAGCTCGGTCAAGAGTCTTCTTGGGATTGGAATATAAATTTAATCTAAGCCGCACTTAGCACAGTGTCCAAGGTGAAGCACAGAGGTCTAAACCTGTCAAATTCCAAAGGAAAAGTGGCCAACAATGACCTGTGAGAACACAAATTATTACCACACAAATCTTCTGAGTAACACCCCTTATTCACTCCACCAGCGGCTCCATTGTCCTTTCCATTATCACATTGGGAGCTGAAACATGAATAAATTATCTCAGGCCAGTCCTGAGGACTACATTGTCTTTGGTCACTGGTGACTCCTTACAACATTACTGAATGAAAACTATCAGTTAACCCTCTAACTCTCCATGTTCTGTTTTTTCAAGGTCTTCTTCTCAGGCTCTCTCTCTATCACTAGTACAGTGTTGTATCTATTTTCGAACTAAAAAACACATGTGAGTGTACCTGCAAGGAAAAGGCATGCAAGCAGAAAATGGAAAACAGGATTTTGTGGAGAAAGAAATACAGTTGCAGTCATGGCAATTTAATGTATTAAATCAATGATGCACATTCAATATATGTGTGCCTATTCAACCACAAACAAATGGAGAATGTCAGTACATTAGTGTGCATGTGCATAAATGTGACTAAGAACTACATTGTAAATGCAAATATGAAGCATTAGTGGGCACATTACATAAGTCTTCCTCGTTTCCAATATAAATACACTTTAATAGTGTGAGGATGGTTTTCATCAGAATTATCTAAAAAAGATATCATTTAATATGGTTAAGTCACACAGTGTATATATTAGTCTCTAATTCTGCAGTAAATGCATCTCAGTAGTAATTTCAAGTGCAACACTTTACATTAATATCATTAGGACACACAAAGTACATGTGCTAAGTGCATGTGTATATTGCATATTTATGAAGTGTATGGGTGGAGCCAAAATTATGCTATCCAGGGCTTTGTACCATAAATGTATGCATTCTCTTGGCAGGTACAACACTGGACATAAGTATAAGTTTCTCCAAACTTAAACATGTTTTAACTATGTCCAAGATAGGGTACCCTTCCAGTACGAAACCTATTCTAGACATTACCTACACACCCTTGCACTACAGTGCAAGTGTGTGTGCATAACAATAGAATGCCAAAAGTGCACCAGTACAAGTGGAGAGAGAAACAGCACCATATCCTAGCAAATATGATGCTGTTATGCTCTCTCCCTTTGACTCATTGCAACCCAGCAACGATGGTTGCTGCGGCCCTTTCAGTCAAAATTGAGTAAATCTGCCTCCATTACATTCATGGGTTGCAATTCATGGTTTTACCATGCTACTGAAGGCTCTTCTGTCATCTCAAAAGATCCCTCCAGGGCAAGTGGATCACCTTGGGTTGTCACACAGTTAGCAGCAAGGCCCCCTTATAAATGTCAGAGGATTCTCACTAACGTCCCAATTCGAAGATCTCCTGGATGTCCTCTTATTTTGGAATGGCAGAATGATCTAGGGATTCTCAAGCTTTAGCATCTCTTACAGTCCAAAAGTACTTTTGGAAAAGCAAGGTGGGAGCAGTGAAAGTAATTTACCTAAGATCAAGCAGAGTATCGGAGGTATTCAGAGGTATGGGGTGTTTAGAACTTTGGGACGGTTGGGTCAGGAACATAATTCTATATCTCTGTAAAGCTTATACAGCTGGAACAGCCCAGTAAAAAAAATCTGAATCTTTAAAGTAGCTGAGAGGCGTGGCATTAAAAGAAATAATACTTAATGCTAGCCTTCAGCGTTGCCGTAAAATAAGTCACGTGTCGGGCTTCTCTTGGCCTGACTGACTTTGTCAGAACTCTAACATTATTTCAGTGACTCAGACAGCATTCTCCAACGATGTGACCAGCTCACCCCAAGCATAACAGTTCTTCAGAGGCACAAGGCGGTGTAGTGACCAGCTGGTCAAGGTCTAGTGTTTCAGTAATCTGTGTTTCCACCAGCCACTCCTCGAGTGCTGACTTCCACACTCACCCCACACCCATCCATCACAGTTGTCACTGGTCAGGTGACCCTGTTAATAAAAGGAGCTGGGCGCATGTGCCCAGGGCCATTTGCCAGTACCTCAGCTATGTTATGTTAAGTTAAAATTATTTTTAGAGATCGTGTACACCGGTCAGTTTATTGGCACTATATATAGGAGTACCCTGAGTCCTGGTGACTTATTCATATGCCTGAATGAACAACCATGTCTTAAGGAGTCTTCTGAATCTCAAAAGGTCAGTACAGGAGCTGATGTCAAGGGGTAGGGCGTTCCAGAAGCGGGGCCCAGCACCGCAAATCTGCTGCCACCTAGCCGCTTCAGTTTATAAGACAGTGTGACCAGGAGGTTCATGTGGGCTGAGCGCAAATTGCGGGTGGCTTTGTGTCGCTGAATACGATTGAGACAAAGTTTGGTCAGGTGCCATGCAAAGATTTAAAAATAAGGCACCCGGTTTTGAAAGTCCATCGTTGTGATATAGGGAGCAGATGTAGCTTCCTCATAAGAGGGGAAGCATGTTGCCATCTGGGCTGATGGAAAATCAGTCTTGCGGCCTGATTCTGCACAAATCGCAGTCTTTTGACTAGATATAGCGGCAGACCAAAGTAAAGTGAGTTAGCGTAGTCTATGTGGGAAATAACCAAGGCTAGAACAGTCTGCACCAGTGCTTCCCTAGTGAGGAGTCTGCTTATTTTCCTTATCTTCCGCAACTGGCTTGGAATTCAGACATGGAATCAGACGTGTTGTCGATGGTAAATATTAGTTGCAGGTCATCTGCATAATTGAATGTGCTCACAATTCTTTCTCTTAAGGACAGAATCAGGGGGAGTAGATACAGATTGAACAGCTGCGGGGATAAGGAAGATCCCTGTGGCACCCCGCAAGTTGACTTCATATTAGGCGCAGTAAGGTGGGCGAGGCGAACAGACTGGTAATGGTCCTCCAAGAAGGATGTAATCCAGCTGAGAGCCAAGCCCTGAAGTTCTGTGTCCATGACTCGGTCCACTAAAATGCCTTGGTTGACCGTGTCAACTGCCGCAGATAAGTCCAATACCACCAGAGCCTGTTGCCCTTGTCGACTTCCTTCCTTAGTTTGTCCAACAGAGTCAGTATTACTGCCTCAGTTGAATGAGAGGGATGAAACCCCGCTTGGTGGGGATCAAGGTATTGAGACTGTTCAATGAACGAGCACAGGCAATTTGCGACGTTGGATTCTAATACCTTGGCCAGAAAGGGAAGCAAGGATATGGGGTGGTAGTTAGTAGGGATCAGGGCGTCTGTGCCAGGGGAACTATGATTGCTTTTTCGAAGGCTCTAGGGACACAGCCCTGTGTTAATGACTCGTTCAGAAGAGAGAGGGCAGCGTCAGGGATTTCAGTGAAAACTTCTTTTAAAATGTACGGTGGGCAGCTATCAGTAGGGAAATCAGATTTTACTTTGATCAGTAATTCCAAAAGGGCTTCTCTACTGATTGCCATGAATTGATGAAGTGAGCAAAGGTTTCTCAGCACCGTTGGTAATGCCTCATAAGCACGTATGGCAGGAATGCTGGCTTTAATCGTAGTGATTTTATAAATAAAAAAATGATTCAAGGAGTTGTAGAGTGGCCAGGAAGATACATATTTTATTGTAACTCTATCAGGATTGGACAGCTCATTGACAATTGCAAATATTTCTTTTGTTTTATTGGTGGAGTTCAGGATCTTTGAAGAGAAATAAGTGGCCTTAGTAGATTGGATGGATTTTTTTATATTCCTTAAGTTGAGCTAAGCAAATGTCTTTTTTATCAGGGGAGTAGTTCTGCCTCAACTTCCTTTCAGTATGGCGTAGGGCTAGTTTTTGAGTCTTTAAAGCTTCTGTGAACCATCTCTGGGCCTTGTGACGCCTGGCTGTTTTTATTATCTTGAAGTGGGCGTGTTTGTTACTAGGTGCTGTTAACCAAGTTGGTGTGTTTTACTTGCTTAGGAAACGGAAGGCTGATTAGTGGGAACAGTGTTCGCCAGTGAACTACAGAAGGCATTATTGTCAATGCTGTTCCATTTCCTTGCCATAAGCCCTCCTTTAACTGGGGGTTTGGCTGTAGTCATATTGTTAAACATAAACTTTATTAAAAAGTGACCAGACCATGTGTAGGGGGACACTGTCAATGTGGACACTGGAAGGTTAGATGTCCAAATTTTATCTAGTGTGTGTCCTTTGATGTGTGTATGGGATGTCACGTGTTGAGTACAGTTCCACCCACTAAGTAGATCGGTCAATTCTGCTGAATGTGCTCCACCTGTCACATCATTGGCCCAATAGTTAAGTCGCCGGTCACCAAAGTTTTAGCATGGTTGATTGTTAGATGGGCCATTAGTTCACCTAATGTTTGGGGGAAAAGGAGCATGTTCTGAGGGGGCCTATATAGCAGTACACAAATTAAAGGTACCAGAGCCGAGCCCAATATAATAAGTCGATCATCCACCGAGGTGATGTCTAGCATAGTGAGTGTGGTGAATTTCAGGTCATGGCTTATTATGGCGGCTACGCTCCACCAATTCTCCCAGCTGGTCGGTTCGCCTAAAGGATATAGCGGTTGTTAGGGAGGGCGGCCAGAATATCAGGGAAGTACTCCTGTGAGAGCCAGGTTTCGGTTAATAAAGGAATGTCTGGTTTAGTTGAGTCCAGTAGTTGAAATATATCTAGATTGTGTCTTACCAGGGAGCAAGTGTTTAGATATGTGATTGTGAGTTCCGATGTCCTGTGATTATCCTGTCTCTGGGTGTTTCCTGTGACAGAGGAAGATTGATCAAGTTCAGGGAAGGAGACCCTAGTTTCCATAATCCATAATCCCTCACCTGACCAGTTTGAGGCCAATGGAGGGATTGAGAGGGTAGTTTTTGGAGTGTAGAAGCTTTAGTTCAGATGAGGTGTCGTTTAAAAATTGGGCATAGTGACTGGCCCCTGGCCCAAGATGGCCGCAGACAGACGCAGACAGGCTTACCTTTGGCTCACCTTTGGCGCGCTGTGACCAGCATTAAATGGCCAGCTGCAAGCCTAGCTCCTCCTCCCGCCCTCTGTGATTGTACGCCCCTAATGGGCGTTCACCAGGAAGTGAAATCAGCCCTTAGGTGGCGTAGCGGGAACAAGCCTTCGCTACAGAGTGAGAGGTAAGCTTTAAAGTTTTAAAGTTTTAAAATACAGATTCAAATTCAATTCAGCAACAACATAAAATCATGAGTTAAAATAGCTTGCTCAGCGCAGCGGCAGAGTCCTATGATACCCGCTCCCACGATGCGACCGGAGTTAAATGGCCGGCTGCAGCCCTAGCTCCTCCTTCCGCCCTCTGTGATTGGATGCCCCTAATGAGGGTTCACCAGGAAGTGAAATCGGCACTTGGGCGACCTATTGGAACAAGCCTTCACTACCAAGTGAGAGGTAAGCTTTAAAGTTTTAAAGTTTTAAAATACAGATTCAAATTCAATTCAGCAACAACATAAAATCATGAGTTAAAATAGCTCGCACAGGGCAGTGCAGAGTCCTATAAGCTATGTGTCTGCGTGCAATACATTACTAGCATGAGGGCCTTGGCCTTCACTATTACAATGGTGATGAGCAGGCTGGACCCGCACGTGTGCATGCAGCAGCCTGAATATGGTGAGAGGGGAGTGTAGCCTGTGCTGAAGGCACCCCTGCCAATAAGCTGCACTCAGTGGGCAAAGAAGATGGTGCCCACCTGCACCAGATTTTGGCGTCCTGAGTCTGCAGCAACTGAAAATGAGTGGAGACCTCAGTGCCACATAGAGGACACTCACCGCACCCCAGCCTGGCTGACAGCTACCTCAGTGCGGGGACCAAGACTCCTACAGAAACCCTGCCACACCGGCAGTAGTGGCCCTGTGCCATCCAAATTTGCCCCAGTGAAGAAAAAAAATAAAACAGTAAAGGGAACCACGGTGCCCCTTTGGTTCTAAGCGGCAGTGTGTGTCCTTACCTGTGCATGAGCAGGAAGGGGGGGCCTTTGGATGTTCATGCGGCCAGTGCCTGCGGACGTCTGAGTAAGGCGACTGCAGCACCACCTTGTGGCCCGCAGCGCAGCCAACGGACTGCAGCTCAGGAAGCCTCAGCTGCAAGCCAATAAACTAGTACATGGGGAAAGGGAAGTCTTCCCCTGGGACACATGCTTCTTTAAGCCTGCATGGGGAAGGAGCAAAGGCTGCAGAAGCACTGCTGGCAGTCAAGAAAGTGAGTCAACAGCCTTTGGGAGAATCATCGCCCGCTCCCCCTACAAAGCCAGCCAGCCTGCAGAGACTGATGTGAACAGGAGCTGTGACGCTGGTGAGTGGAGCCCTGCCAAAGTGATATCACAGGGAAAGGAGAAGCTGACAAGCCACCAGTGTTTTATTTTTCTATTCTAGAAACAGTGGCTACGCTACTGTAGAAGGGCAGTAGATGAGACTTTGAGACAGGGGCTGAGTGGAGCAACCAGGACAGGTCCTGAGAGCGCCACGCGCCCCGTTGGCTCTTGTACGTTACTGCAAGGAGGGGAGAGACTGTAAACCCTCACAAAGCAGCAAGGTCCACAGAAGGAACAAGGAGAATGTGTGTGGTGTAAGCCCCCCAGTGGCTGTCCGAGACCACCGCAAGAGAGGAGATAGCGCCGCACACGCCAAGTGAAAATTAGGCACACAAATCGCCCATAGAGGGCACCCATGCTTAAGGACTGAGAGCTCGAGGTCAGAGGTGCTCAGAGGGCCACATCTGGAGAACGGACAGCACGGACAGGAGCCCGGGAGTGAGAGAGCCCTACGTGGAAGAAGAACAATGTCATCATATGATGTGACAGACCCTGCAAAGCCTGCCTGAATGAAGGCAGGAGTGGGGGCTATGATGGCACATCCTCGAGGCACATGTGTGACGCCATCAAATGAAGAAAGGAAGAGGAAGGAAGGAAACTGTCCCTCCAGCCAGAGAGTGGAGCACCAAGATGATGACTTATGAGAAGTGCAGGAGAGGAAAGAAGACCTGTGAGAGGTCCACGAGAAGAGTTGAGTCCTACAAAGATGACAGGATGTGACCAGGGAGGTGCCTGTGAAAAGAAACTCACAGGGAGAGGCCTGGTCAGGAGACAGAGGACAAGAGAGGCAGTCCTAAGGGTTGGACGTGACCAGGGAAGTCGAAGTGAAGTGCACATCACATGGGGAAGCCTGGTCAAAAGGAAGAAGAGATGAAGAGTGTGGAAAGAAGTCACGGTACCATGTTGAGAAGGGCAAAATTGAAAGAAAGAGGAAGAAGGGAAAGGTGAAGATAAAACAGTCACCTAGAAGATCACCAAGAAGGGAAAGGTGATGTTGGGCCAGTCATCCAGAATAACCAATAGTTATTTGTGGTTGTCATCATAATCCAGTGCATCAATTTAACCACCTATGAAGCACCGCGCATCTAGAGTGGAGCAATACACCTGGAGAATAAAAAGACATCCCTGGCCCTGAAGGAGGCTGGTCACCCAGAAAACCATCTGTGAGCCATGGAGAACCTGCCGCCTCCTGAAGAGAACATTGTGCCATCCACCCTTGGGATTGCACAATAGGCTTGGACGTGGCCATATTGGGAGTTCATCAATGACCCCTTAGCACGACCTATGAGAAGCCCTGCACTTCTCACACAGTCTGTGGCAAACCAGGGGCAAGGGCCTCAAGGGATTCCCATGAAAGGGGAATCCCGTCAAGAGAGATGTGTTCTGCAGCTGCTCCGCGATAGGTATCAGGAACCATGGAAAGCGTGTATGGAGACTGCATCACCCAAAGCCTATACAGTAGATGCAGGTGAACCAGAGTCTGGATGGCAAAAGTACACAGACCCTGAAACAAACACCCTTGAGGAGGAGCAAGTCACTTGGAGGTGGTGCTGTTGGCGATTCATTCATAGCCCTATCGTGTGGCATAGGAGGAATAATGCACAGTACACACAGTCCCTTGGAAGCCTGGTGAAAAAAGCCTCAAGGGATTACCATGAGAGGGGAATCTAGAAAGAGAGGGAAGCCTGAAGTTGCTCCACCAACGTGCACCGAGAAGCACTGCGACATCCGAGAAACACTCTTTAACCATTGCAGTGGCATCATCTGTCTTTGCAGGCTTGCCATCCATGGAGCCAGGGCGCCTTAGAAGAAATATCAGCAGCAGACTCTACCATTGCTCCAGATGCACCATCAAGTGAACTTTGTAAATAGGCCTCCACGCTGTGAGACCAGGTGGGACAGAACCCACAGTGCCCAGGTGAACTATAACAACATGGACGGGTGATTGAGAAGTCCGGACTTTATCCACACTGCCATTCATGCTCAGAGTACTCTGGTGAAACGACGGAGGTGTGCCGTGATGCCGAGTGCTCCCAGCTGCACCTATCCTCTCATCCTGTCCTGCAATCAACCTAAATAGACTCAGTGGAGTTTTTGTTTTGTTCTCTCCAACAGGTTGGACTCATTATTAGTGCTTTAAATGGGCCGGTACTCACCGGTACTGAATCCCGGCACTTCTTTTTTCCCCCCCAAGAGTACCGGCACTTCTCCGTTATTAAATAGAGTACCGGTACTCACTGTCACACAAAATCATGTGAGCATGCATCGCATTTCTACACTGCGGCGCATGCTCACATATTGGTGATTTCACAAGGAGAGCAGTGACGCCGTGGCGCCAAAGCAGAGCAACGTGTGACCCAGGCACGCAACGCCCATTGGACTCAAAGGCCTTCAGTCCCTCCCCCCCCCCCCGTGTGTGGCAGCCCGGGATGAGATTGCTTCCAGGGCACACACACAGCCGCACCTGAGTACTTCACAGGTCTTTTCTTTAAAAGACCTGTTGCTTGTTAACAAGGCTTTGATGTTTTTCACCCCTTCTTGGAGCCCCTGCTGCTCCACTCTGCCTTTTGCTTGAAGAATCAGCCCCCCTCACGAAATTTGACTCTAGTTGTGCCTCTTGTGTGAACTCACCCTCCAGGAAGCTGTGCTGCGGGAAGAAAGGGAAGCTCTTTAACAAGCATTTGCAATGCAATAGGTCTTGCATTTACGTGAGTTTGAGTTATTGACATTGCAAATAACAGTGCCTTATATTTTTGTTTTCAAAACATAAACAAAAGGCATTGTCATTACAATGCCAATCGCGTAAATGCAAGACCTATTGCATTGCAAATTTAAAAGCTGAAGTTCACGTGGGTGGCATTAAAAAGTCATGCAATCAAATCTAATAGTAGAGTTTTCCATGAAATTACCCTCACCAGAAATGTTTTTTGTAAACATTTTGTAATGAAATCTGCATTTTTTTGTTTTTGCATGAATTTTCGCCTCACTGCTGACATTGTGGAAAGGTAACAAAATTAAGTCGACAATTGTGGTTCCTTTGATAAGTTCACTCATCAGAATTTTAATTGTGCACATCCCTCCTCAGGGCAAGACACTGGCACATTGGTGTGAGGACCGTGAGACTATAACATGCGCTTCAGAATGTATCTAAAGGTCAGCTGACGTCAGAGGTTGAATCTAGTCCTGAAGGTGAGGGGGCCAGGACACCAGAGAGGGCCCCGTTTTGTGGACAGCCAAGCAGTGTCCTTTAGAACATGGTATATATAACCGGAAAATGACTCACACCAGCTCAGGGGGACGCTACTGGGAAGGGCCTGCCTGCAGCCAGTTTAAGAATGTCGGAAAGCTGAAAAAGATATTTTGAGCACTTCAGTCTTTCACTTCCTGACTTTTAACTTCGGAAGTTTGTCTACATTTCTGGCATCGGTAACGTTGGAGATGAGGCCAAATGAAACATTGCATTCATTTTATTTTTATATTTACAAAACTGCTGCTGCAAATATTAACAACCTGAAGTGCTTCATACCACACTTCTGCCATTTCTAAGCGCTATTTATAACAGGTGGTATTGTCACCTGTTTGAATCCTACTCAATTTGCAGCTCTAAAAAGGATAGAAAGCTGAGCTGGTTTTGCTCTTATTCAAACTCGCAACTTGTAAACCCCAAAAAGATGTCAGCAGCGAGAGTTTAACTATCTGAGTCATCTTGCAGAACCCGAGGACCGGGGCTAGGTGGCTAATTGAGAAAGCAGTGTATTCCTTCGAAATGTATAATAAATCATGTGTAGAAAAATATTGCCTAAAGAGTTTACAAAATTGGAATACAGATGTTTTAGTTAAAGTTAACTTTAACTGCTCCAGATGTTCCACATAAGGCTGTGCGGCTCATTTCGGGGGGACACAGATTTGACGTTGCACTGCCTGTCATTTGATTTATTTAGAAATCGCGCCCACTGCCCCTTGGGCAGCCCAGGGAATGGCTCCGAATTTTATCTAGATTTTGAAAGTCGCAGAGTAGGTAATCATGGAGTTCTCGCGAGAAGCGTGTTGGTTCCATTAGCAGGCGATCACCTCACGAATGTGCTGGATTCGACCGACTGTACATTACGGTGAGGCATCTAAAGTATTAAGCATGTGCGATGGGATCAAGTGGACAAAGACGCAAGTGCCAATGTCCATCGCCCGATAACTCTAAGAAAGTTGTGGGCACCACAGTGACGTTAAAATGTCTCACAAGGTCTCTCACCTCATCGCCTGAGCCCTCGTGAAAACCGAAACACGTGAAGGTTCAATATCGTGACAGTGAAAGCGGCGTTGTATCAGCTCTCCGAGCTATACATCGGAATGCGGGGGCGCAACAGTATAGAAACGTATTGATCTACCGAATTGACTTATGACTCCACAGTTCAGTATGAATTTGCGGCGTTGAAGAACCCGGAAAATGAATCATAGCCTTTAGCCACGACCAAGGGACACCGTCGGCAGAAGTAGACTGACCATTCACTTTTTACGATTAATGACCGATGTGCCGAGTTGTATTAAAGTATACCACTGGTCGTTTAATGCTGCTTCACTGCAGGTTCTTATATTGTTTCCTAGTAGCTCCTGGAAAGGTAAAATGCGCGTCTATAAAGCTGTGTGTGTTTGGGAGGCGGGCGGGGGATCATCTCTGCTGCAACTATTCCTTCCCAGGCACCGTGTGTTTATACAATCATTGCTTGAAATGGAAATAAAAAGCGCAGGTACTTACTAACTGCAGGTATTACGTATTGCCCAGAGAGGTGCATATTCGAAGTAGAAGAGGTGGGCATGGGCACATATGCACGTGGAAGGTGACAGCAAAGAACAATGTGTCGAAGCCACGATGAGAATACACTTCCTGCTAGTGTTGTATTTCAAAATAAAGGCAGCAGCCTGAGTTCAGAGCCGTGGGTTTTCTTTCCTAGTCTAGCAGGCATCGCCACAGCCACCTCATCTCTGGTGATGTCACAACGGTGATGCTACCACCATTCGTCAGCTCGGAGCCAAGCAATAAAAATATACTCTATGGAGCTTCTGTGTTCTTTGTGCTCACTTTTCTTTCGTTCCTCTCCTTTTGAAATCCAGCCAAATATGCCCCTCTCTCGTCTATTCTGCTTACTTCTTACCAGTCTGCACATGAGACGCTTGTTTGTTTCTCCCTGTCTGTACTTGTTTTTAGAACTCTGCCCCCCTATCTATCACATGAACTTTAACGGATTGTTTAAATACATATTCATTTACGAGTCAAATGCATTTTCTCCTTACAATTGAATACAGCAGATTACCTACCATCTAACATTAAACAAGAAGCCCTGTTATTACAAGCGCTCGCCATGACGTATTTGCTTGGCTTTTTCTGCCAGCCTCGCCTGCTAAAAGGTTTCTTGTCTTTATGGGGCCATGTGTTTGAAATTGTTCAGATAACTTGAATTTTGATGCACCCAAGAATATCGCTGGTAATGGACAAACTGAACATTCTCAACCCTGTATTTGATTGGAGATAATAGAATGTGCGGGCAGTTAATGCCCAGGATAATTGGCAGTTGGACAAGTATCCATAAACAATGGTTAAAGGTGGCGACAAGTCTATGCGAAAGATATATACGCTGACGACTCTTTACAGAGTCAGAGACCAAGTAATGTTATATGGAAAGTGATGCTTGCCGATTCTAGACAATAGACATGCTGTAACAGGAAATTATACAGGAAAATGTACCAATAAAAGATATTCAAACAAAAAAAAATGGGGCCATGTGTTTGAAACACATGGCCACATAAAGATAACAAACCTTTTGCTACCAACGTAATTCAGGCGAGCCCATCCAAGTGGGACGGCTCAAAAAGCCGAGCAAATACGTCATGCACAGCTCTGTTCCAATGGCTGTCCACCGTTTACCATAAACGGTGACGCCAGCCAATGGAAAAGAGGGGCGGGGCTTAAAGCCCCCTTACAGAAAATACCCGTTAACATTAAATCTCGCCAGCGAGACTGCGCATGCACGCAGCCTACGCCAGGCGAGACCTAAAAAGCACAATTTGCTCTGGCTTTCCCTTTCTTCTGTGCGAAAAAGACGGAGTGGATAGCACAGCAGCTGGCGGGTGAAAAAGGGGACAACTGAGGAGAGCTTTCGGAAGTGAAGGGGTATAAGCACAATCAGCAAAATAAATCGAGGGGTTATCTGAAGAAGAAGAAAGGGGTAAGCAAACGATATTTGAGAATACACTGCGGACTCAGGGCTGTTGGTTTAAAATAAAGCACCTGATGGATGAGATGAGGTGGTGGGTAGGTGTCCCAAGAAAGAGCCATGGCTTTCGAGAATGACACAGGTCGGAGGTAGGGGCCTGTTGAGTGAGGACAGAGCGGCTGCAGTGGCAGAGACTGGTATTTTAAATGGGGGAGGGGTAGCCCAGAAAAGCAAGAGAAGGAATTTGATGAGATGAACGAGGGGACATTTAAGATGAAAGGTGGCGTGACCACCTGAAAAAAGTGAAAATGTAAAGAGACACATGGGTCATCGGAGGGGACATGGGGCTAGTAAGTAAGGGCTAGGGACATCAGATGGTAGAGGTAGGCGACTATCTCGTCATACAAAAAAGTGTTATCTAAAGCGGGTGCGGCAGCTGAATAGAAAAATAATTTTGAGGGGAGGGTGGTATTTTAAGTCATGTGTTTTTTTTTTATCAGCTAATATAAAGTTTACCATAATGTGACTCATTTTTTTGTAAGTAAGTTAAACAATGAAAGGCCCAACAAACAATCATAAGAATTCAGATTGCATACTTCGAGGAAGAATGGATTTATCAAAATACTTTAACACAGCATAGACCTTACTGGGGCACACTGGAAGGGGAAGAATAATGTGCATGGAGTTGAAAATGCGCATTTACCAGAAAACACTGAATGTAGCTAACAATATAAGCATTCAAACATGACTAAGACATGACGTCCCATGGTTTGGTGAATGTTTCTCATTCATTTCTATAATGTTAGATCACAATTTGAATTGCTTCCAGAATGCTTGTGTCTGATATCAAGAATTTCTCAGAAACGAGGCCTATTCCAGATTGCAAAGTACGCTTTTTTGCTGCCATACACATGCACTGTCACACTTTTTGGTATTTCTTTGTTCTTTAAACCCGATAAGTTCTACTCTCCAAACAAAAGCGCTTCAACACCCCATCAGGGGTAACAGGCGTTATATAAATGCAAATATTTTTCCCTCTTCTATCCCTCCGCTATCCTTCTGAATCCAAATAACTGACTAACCTATCCACCACTCAAATTATTTTCACTATACTAATTCAACACTAATCCTTCTTGGGTTCCGGAGTAGCGCGCTACTCGCCGAAAAAGCGCTTTGCACCCACAGAGTGCCACTACTGTGTTGTGACAAAAGTATAATATGAAAATGGATTTCCATCCATGTAAAATTAGTGAATTGGCAAAGTGGGACAGAGACTATTGTAAATGTTGTCCCAAGAATGTAGTTTTCATTTCAGATGTGGCCAGAGGGCTAGACCCCTCAGGCCAGGCAGGGAGCTTAAAAACCACTGACACCACTACAGGCCAGGACACATATCCCCGCGCTGGAAGGAGGGAGCAGGCAGAGAAGTCAAAAGAAGGAAGGATCATGGTTAGCCGGGGAATCGCAGGTATGTCTTTACAGGACAATGCTGTGGAGGCATCCATAAATGTGCGGCTGTGAGCTGTACAGAGATATGAACGAGAAGTGCCAAATGTCTGCCCCTCCCAATGCCCCTCCCAATTTTCACTACAGCAGCTTAGAAATCTGTAGAGTTCCACTGCGCTATGAGGTGCACCGGACTCAGGGATGTAACAAAGGCCCCCGCAGCCCCCACGGTGTGGGGGGGCCCCCAGTCTTAGCCATATTGGAGGGGGCCCCCCTCAGCCCCTTCTGGTGTGAGGGGCTCCTTCAGCACATCGTGCAGGGGGGCCCTATCACGTTTTGTTAGGCCTGTGACAGCGGCATGGGCCTGAGTATTTTAAGTCATCCTACCAACAGGACTCCACAGCCCGAGGAAGGGGATAACCCTGCATGAATCGGTGGTTGCTCCCAGAATCCCAAATGATTTTCCTCCATCCAGGTCCCCTTCCCCCATGCACATTTGTTATGTTAGAATCTTCATATTTAATTTCCCTCAGTATTGTGTGCTCCTGGCTTCCGTCTCTCACTCCCTCGTGCATATATATGCATTGTGATGTAATCAGCTAGCATTCTAGAATGCCAGCTGATTTGAGTGTCAGTTAACGCCAGTTGGGGAGATGGTGGTTCGAGAGCAGTCCACTTATGCTGGTGGGCTTTACCTGTACTGCTGTTCTTATATTCTTCAATACAGCTCACTTACAGTTCCGGAGTGTGATTCGTCCTTACGTCTTTACAATATTGTGCCACGTTTTGAGCACAACTTGTAATGACAATTTATCTGGCAACCCCTGTTACCGTAGTAACATGGAAGACCATATAACATCAGCACCAGGCATGGCACACCTGTTCCCACTGCGGCCTAGTGGACACGTCTGACAATTCTAACAAGTCCTGGACTTCTAGCCACTACCACTTCGCAATGTCGTACCCGTCGTGCCTGTTTTATCGTTGTCAATAAAGGGCATCTTGGCAGCGGTGCAGCCTGAATGCGTGGAATAATTCTGCGGTGAGCTAACCTTGACATGGGAAATCAAGATACACACAATGATACATCAAAATGTTTCCTAGTACCGCTGTAAAGGGGTAACGGAAATTATGCAGACAAGATGATTTTGTGCTGGAAAATAAATAGAAACGAGTTTAATCGATGTAACATTGCCTACTGTGTTAGCTCAAAAAAATACACACTTCTATAACAGGGCCCTGTGAACCTGCGAAGTTAAAGGACCAGCCAGTAAATTATGCCACAAAAGACCTCAAAACCCCAGCTGACATCATGGTGGAAGTGACACATTTGCTTTCTCTACAGTGCCCTTCTGAGGTCACAGGGCTAGCTATCATCTGGTTTTTCAGTCGTTTTGCGCTGCTTCTCAGAAGAGACTCCAATTTAATTTTCCAAACGACAAACAGAGATTACGATGTGGGTCTGGATGAGGAAAATTCATAATTGAAATTAGCAAACATATTTTCACTGAAATGATGGTGAATGCATGAAACAACCCATTTAGCACCGGGGAGTGTCTAAGACAACCACAGTGAATGACTGAATAAGAGCTGAAAAAGACTCATGAGCAATACTGCTGAGAAAGGCAAGGTGATGCCAAGAGAGTCCGTTTCTTGTGTGCCAATTTGAGGCCTTTCTGCATCTGTAGCACAACAGAACTCTGGAGTTCTTAGCCTTGTTTGACCACTTTAAGTCTAGTTCAAACACAGTGCAGCAGGATGAGAGCTCAGGATTGGCTGAGAGTGTTACACATGACATGGGGTTAGGTTGCAGCTGTAGGCTGGCTGTCAATCACCAGAGCTGGTTTTGCACCAGCTGAGGCAGAAGAGTAGATCTAGAGCCAGAGTTCTTAGGAACAGAGCAAGGACAAATACAGTGCAGGAAGGATTAATGACAGTGATGGATAGTTTATGTTGATTTGTGTCATTCAAAGCAAATGTGTAACTCTAGTTCTCATTATGACCAAGTTTTCAGTTGTGCGCCTTGTTTTCGCACACACGCCCTCTTCAGGTAGTCATTCATCTAAAATCTCTTGGTAATACCAAAGAAACTTTAATGCCACGAGGGCTGACACAAACCTGTCCGTCAGGTCCTTAATTCCCAGCAGTGTCATTTCAAAGACCTACATGTTTGTGTCTGCATAACTGTGGCTGCACGCCTTTGTTGCATAAGTAGCACATACAAATGTTATATATTGATACTTCTGCACGTAATGTCGGCTGCAGTCAGATTCATGTTGAAGGAGATAAAACACACATATATTGCGGAGACAACACACTCGCCCTACACACATACTGAGGGAGACATGGTTTGGGTCTACGCCCACCCTTTCAAGAAGTCCTGGCTGCACCATTCCCACTCTGAAATTGTCACCAGCACTCAGAGACCAACTGGTCAGAAGGAAGTAGTAGAGCTGGGATGTGCAAGCTGCATTTACACTCTAACTACACCCAGCAACGAAGTGAAATGCAACGGTAAACACAAGCATTAACTAACAGCTGGCGAATACACCCGTATGAGTAAGGAGAGGTCCTGTTCCTTTGGTTTTATAAGTTGTTTCGACAGTTCATCAGTCACTGACAGAGGGAGAATACTCACTGGCGTCATTTTAATAATGTCTTGATTTTCCTTCAATTGAGCTGTTTTTAGTGCATGGCTTCAGGCTTCATTATTTTCTAAAAGTGACGCTAATAAACACCCAGTTCCCTAAAACAAGCAGCTGATTTAGGGCCTTATTACGATGTTGGCCGACCGACACCGCTGCGAAATGGAACCGCCCGACTATAGGTTGGCAGTTCCCCACAGAATTTGGATTTGTCCGCCGTATGGGTGGTCAGAAACATCCAGTTTACAATTGCTGCTTGTGCGGCCGGCGGCCACAAGCTACAATTGTAAAATGGATGTTTTTAAACACAGTAGCGGCCGGTGCAGGTAAGAGCGGTGTACGGCGCGGGGCTGGGGTGGGGGAGTCGACATGATGGAATAGGGAAAATTTAAAAAATTAAAAAAAGAAAACCACTTACCTTGCACTCCACACATCGCTGACTCAGCAATGAGGCGAGCGCAAGGCAAGTGGTTTTATTCATTTTTTAAATTTACTTTCCCTATTCGATTGTCAGTCCACTTCCCTCCCCACCCACCCCAGTTCCACCACCTCACCCCGCCCCAATACCACCGCCCCACGCTGATCCCGGTCTGACCACACCTGGTCATTTAAAATTTTTAACTGCTCTCAGTTAAGCTGTGCACGCAGGGGCGTAACAAAGGGCCCCGCGGTGCGGGGTGGCCCCACAGTCTTACCCATACTGGAGGCCCTCTCACGTTTTGTTAGGCCTCTGGCAGCGGCTTGGGCCTGAGTATTTTAAAGTCGTCCTACCAACAGGACTCCACAGCCCTTACGAGGCTTGGTTTAAACATTACCTCTGCATGCCCGCCTCGTCACTTAGAAAAGAAATTCAATGCTTCCAATAATGTAGACTCCCTCGTTACATCGGAGTAATAAAAATGCAAGCCAAGCTGGGACCAATTAAACTGTGTCAGTTTGGTTAGTTTGCATGACTATCACTTGGGTGTTTTCTACTTTCCCTACACAAACGCCCATTTCCCCCTTCTGTTTCTTAGACATTGCAATGTCACCCTCCAAGGAAACGGTTCACCCTCTTTGCAGACGTGCCCTTTGTTTCGTATGTGCTGAATGTGCAGAGAGTGATAGAGAATGAAAGTGCCAGTCCTAAGAATACTTTCATCTGAGCAGCTATCGGGGCAGCAACCTTCTCAAAGGCGGCGCTGTCTGAAGAAATCCCAGGCTATGATTCCTGATAGAGGATACTTCCCTTCCACCAAATCCAGCTGCTCCGAGCCTCGGCTCCGCGGGGAAAGTCCCACCTCCGCCAACGATCCAAACTCTTTCTACCACCTGGGAGAAGAGTGTCTGTGGAGGCATGTGTGCCCACGAGAGCGCTCGGAGACATGTGGCTGTGAATGCAGTGTGAGAGGTGTGACTTTGAATGCAGTGTGAGAGGTGTGACTGCGAGTGCAGATTGAGATATGTGGCCCTGCGAGTGTACTGTGAGAGCTGAAGTTGTGACTCCAGCGTGAGAGGTGAGCCCGTCCGAGCGGAGGGTGAATGATGTACCTGTCCGAGCGCCGAGTGAAGTTTGAGCCCATGTGAGTGCAGAGTGACAGCTGAGCCGTGTGAATGCAGTGTGAAAGGGGGGCTTCTGTGAATGCACTTCAGACCTTGTGAATGCAGGGTGTGCCTCTGTGAGTGCCGGTTGAGACGTGAGCTGATGTTCATGCAGGATGAGTGGCATGCCTATGTGAGAGAGTAGTCTGTGTGGATGAAGGGTGAGAGGCGTACCTATGTTAGCGCATGTTGAAAGGTGAGTGTGTGAGAGTGCATAGTGAGAGGTGAGCCTATGTGAGTGCAAGGTAAGATCTGAGCTCTTGTAAATGCATGGGCGCCAAGGAGAATGCAGGGGGATATTCAAGCCCATGTAAATGCATGATGAGAGATAAACCTTGGTGAGTGCACGGGGAGGATGTTCCCATGTGAGTGCACAAGGAGGGGTGTGCCTCTGTGAGTAGCGGTCTACCCATGTGAGTGCAGGGTGAAAGGGGTGCTTATGTGAGCAGAGAGTGAGTGACGTCAGTGTGAGTGTGCAGGGTGAGTGGTGTGCCTGTGTGAGAACTGGGTGAGTGGTGTGCCCACGTGAGTGGAAAGTGGGAGGCGTGTTCGCTTAAGTAGAGGGTGAGTCATGTGTGTTCAGGGGAGTGTGTGACTGTGTGAATACAGGGTGAGAGGCACGTCTGACTGAATGCATAGGAAGAAGAGGGGATGGGTGAACGCAGAGTGAGAGACGTGCCTGTGTGTAACGGAGTAGCCAGAAAATTAGAATATCCTACCACTTCGCACCAAAGCTCTGATGCCACCTAGCAAGCGAGTCCAAAACACCCTAGAAGTGCTCTTCTGTCTCTTCCATCCAAGATCTGTTCATTCATCCTTTCACCCTCCCATCCACCTTCTGCTATCAATCATTTCACCTTTACATTCTGTCATCCATTCATTATTTCATCCAACTTTCAATCGTTCACCATTCCATCCATTGGTCATTGTATCCATCCATCCATCCTCTAAGATTTTCATTTGCTCTACCATCTTTTCACTCTTCCTCAGATTTCCATTAACTCTGCCATCCATCATCCTCTAAAATTTCCCTTTACTCTGTCAACCTTTCATCCACCCATGTATCTATCCTCTCACTTACTTATCCTCTCACATAACATGTGTATTTGTAAAGCACACGTTCATGCAGAAGGGTATCTTGGCGTTGAATAACAGATGTTTATTGTTACCAAACTCAATGGTATTCATTTTATCAACCCCAGAAGGATGAAAGTCTGAATGGACCCGCCGGGATTTGAATCTGTGACTATGAGGTCAAACACAAGCCCCTACAATTGCGGGATTAGTCCACTGAGCTACCAGACCCACTCATTCACCTATCCTCTCACCAGTGACATAACAATAGTCCCCACTCACCCAGTGGTGCTGTGGGGCCCAAGCTCCAGAGGGCCCCCTCCAGCACTGTGCATGAGTGGCTTGCCCCTGGTCTGAGAGCTCCTGAATGGGCCCAGAGCATGGGGGGCCCCCTCCATGTCCTTTGCACGGGGGCCCCTTCAAGTTTCATTATGCCACTGACCAGACTGGTCATCACCAGTTGACACAACAGATGGCTGTATCTGATACTCATGAAAAAAGTGAGCCAAACAGTAGGAGTGGGAGCACCAGTCAATCCTGCTTCCGATCTTCACAACAACCAGGGAACCCAAAGCACCCAAGGGAGGAAGCCAAGCCTTGGACTTGAGGAGAAGGAGGAGGCCTAAGGGAAGCTTTGAGCATCAAACACATGTGGGTACTGGGTGCCTCCCATATCAGAAACCGTGGCTACAGCAGGCCTGCTGACCACCATCATCAGTTATACTGTTCTCATATGTGCATGGTTATATGTGCCTCCATCCCTTTACTAGCCCCTCAGAATTTTGGACTAGGTTTTGCTGGGTGGCACAGTATCTGAAAGTGAATGGAAGGGTGAAATATTATTGCTCTGTTGTGAGACCCCAGATACCTTTCTTCTCCCAGGATCACTAGCATGACAACTGATGGCTTCCTTCCACCCGATGCGTGTCAGAGTTGCATTTTAGGATGTAGTCTTTTTTCCTTTAATTAATTTTCAGTAAAACAAGTCTCTGCACCTTTTAATGTTTTGTTTAATATACAGGTGCCTCTGACAAAAAGGGAAACCTGATAGTTACCTTTCAATAGTCTGTCAACTAGTACAACTTGATACATGCAAGGGCATCAACAATAAATTGCAGAGGGAAGCAATTTGTCATCACATTCGCAATCCCAAAAAATTCTTGAGCCCTTCAAATGTTTTTCATTAGGCCAACCCTTAGTCCCGCCTCTAGCCCCACCTCCTTGCCATGCCCCCAGCTCCGTCTGATGAGTACCTGCACTTTTTTTTCCCCATTTAAAGCACTACTCATTATCCATTCTTAATAAAGTCTGGGAGGGATGTAGTGACCGGCTGGTCACGGTCTAGTTTTTCTATAATCTGTTTCCACCAGCCACTCCTCAAGGGCTGGCTTCCACACTCACCCCACACCCATCCATCACAGGTGCCACCTGTCAGGTGACCCTGCTGATAAAAGGGGCCAGGCGCACGTGCCCTGGGCCAGTGCCCCATCTATTTGTCCTCGTGCATTACTTTACTAGCATGAGGGCCTAGGGCTCGCACTATTACAGCCGGCCCTTTCATTTCTGAATTTTCAGACAAGGTGGTCCATCTGCGATTCTTCACTTGGAACTCGACATGAACTATGTCAGTCCTCTCTACCAGGCCAACTAAACCAGCCGAGGGTTGCCACCTCTCCCGAGTTTTATCGGCCTGGCCAGTGTTTTTCTAAGGGGTCCATCATAAAAAATAAAAATTTTAAAAAAAGTGGCAACCCCGGCCGCTGCCTCTCTTCCTCTCTGTGGCAGTCAAACAGCCCCTGCCTCTGCAGAGAAGAGTCGACGCAGGCTGGGAGCGAGAAAGAGTGATCCGTCAACTCCCTACAATTAACCACCCACCTAAGAGGGCCCCCGGTGCCACGTCAATATCCCATTATCAGTTCGAACCATCCATAACCCACAATTGGCCGGGCCCTGAGGGGCTCTGAGAGCAGCGCCCCTGAAACTCATTAGACACACACATTCGATTAGACTGCGCCAGCCCCATCTGTCTTCCAATAAATGTGCGGGTAAGAACTGCCAAAGCCCTCCTCGCCCCTCCACCCCTCCGCCGTCCTCCCTTACATCGGCCCCTGTCCCATAACTCGTTAACGCGCACGCGGGGTATTACAGATTTAACGAGATCTTTGGGCGAGCCGATGAGCGTCAGCAGAACTTCACCGGCCACCAGGTCCTGCAGCGACGCCCTTCCAAATGAGATTACCTCTGCATATGAGGGGGCGGCCTGCAGCTCGGGGTGTAGAGAATCTATTTAAGGGTGATGTAGACGCCGTCGTCCAATCCCAGCCTCCCTTGTCTCAGACATAGTGGAGTCCGGCCTTCCAACTGGCAGCAGGTGCAGGGTCACCAGATATACCTTCTAAAAAAACATTAGCTTTTACAAAAACCGAGACATTTCACAAACACCGAAGTAGGACTACAGTTTCACATCGACCCATGGGCCACAGAATGACTTAAATACAGCGCTGACCACCACAGAAAATACAGGCAAGGCACTAAGGTAAATAATATATTAAATGAAACCTTTACATGGCGTATCATCTATTTAAATTAACTTGATTCTGAAATTCCTGGAAACTAACACTGTATTAGAATACATAAGAGTACTGAGGAGTGGGTAGACACACAGGCAAACGACGAGTTTCTCAGACAGGAGGACAGTAGGGCTGGGGCACTTGCATGACACGTGGATTGCGCTGTCCAAACCCTACCGACCTTCCGCAAGATTTTATCTAAGAAATCTTTAACTCTTGGCCAAGATTATTTTAGTTATGAAACAGTTGACGAGGAGCTGCAGCAATCTGTTTAGCGCCTGAGAAATCCCCGGCCAGGCGTGTGTGGCGTGGAAATGGGCAGGTTCAAAGCCGCTAATTTACTCTGGCTGGGGACACTCCGCTCTTGCCAATAGCTCTGAATTCTCGCTGAGATTTGCAGCCAAACCCCCTCATAAAGAGATTTAGGTGTTTGGTTTGATAATTAAACTTCTCCTGCAGGACTATTGACGTCCGACTGAACAGCAAGGCGAATGAAAAAATACACTTAGGTGCATTTTCCAAGGCCCTATAAATTGCTGCAGCTCGACTGATAAGAGTTTTCTTTTATTGCTGGCCACCCCAGGTTCACTTCCTCATAGCCTGGCGATCATTTTGTTCCTGGCTTTCATGGCTTGCCGGTGATTTGAAAAATGTGCCCGCAGCTGGGAGGAGTGTGCCTCACATGATTTCTGTGCAGTGCCGGAAGGTAGGGGGAGCCCCCCGGATCCTGGTTCCAGCAGCCATTCCTGGGCCGGATCTGGGGTCCGGCTGACCCAGGAAACATGCTGAATTCATCCGGTTGTCATTTGTGACACCGAGACATACTTCAGCAGTGCCCTCACGTTTTGTTTAAGTATCACCATGATAGGGAGCTAGCTATCTGGAGCCCAACACCTAGACACCCATGCAGAGGAAGTAAACAAAGGCGCACAGCTTGTTATCACTTCACAAGCCCTTAAGAGAAACTGTTGCAAGCAGGGGTTTCATTTTGTTCAGTTCTCTATGTAAGAGTTGTGGTCGCACTGTAGGAATGCAAGGTGTATCTCTCTCCATGAGTAGTTACAGATTTATTGATTTAAATGACACCTTCCTTTTTGTTATTTAATTGCTTCAATCAATCAATTGATCACCCCATTGTAGAGTGTCAAAGCGTTTCACGTCACACACAGAGACAATAAATCATGCAACTATGTAAATCAGTGTACATTAAATGTTATATAAGACAATGATGGTTATTAGGGTCAGTGTTGGAGTTGGCCCTTTTTTGGCTAACATTCCTTAAACTTTTTGCCTTCCTCCTAGACCTTTTTCTGACATTGTGTTGCCGACTTAGATGCTTTAAGGACTTTGCCACTGCTGATCAGCGTCAAAGTGCACTGATCAGCAGTGGCAAAGTCCCCATAAAGTGTTACGGTAATTGGTTGTCCATAATTGGTATGTTTGTCTTACTAGCATAGTCCCTAGTAAAGCGCACTATGTGTGCCAGGGCTGGTAATGCAAATGCTACTAGTGAGCCTGCAGCACTAAATGTGCCACCCACACAAGTAGCCCTAAAAAGAGACCTCAGGCACTGCAGTGCCTGTGCGTAGTTTGTTAACCGCCTTATTGTCCTGACAAGTGCACCCACTTGCCAGGCCTTATCCTTCCCTTTTTATGCACATCAGACACCCCTATAGTAGGCCCAAGGTACCCCCCTGGGCAGGGTGCAGTGTATGTGAAAGGTAGGACATGTACTGAGGTGTGGACCATGTCCTGACAGTGAAATACTGCCAAAATCGTTTTTCACTGTTACAAGGCCATCTTGCCCATAGGACACGTGTCCAGGGATGGCTAACGCAACACATACTGTTCTTTATACATCGTGGCATAGGCGTACCCGCCGTCGCCACTACATTTACCACAGTCCTTTGGGGCAACTTGCTGGTGTGACGAGCAGTGTGCGACCAACCTTTGCACAATTTATTATGGCTCCCTTGAGCCAACGGGCTGACGAGCCTTGGATCTGCACCTGCGCGCCATGAGAGGTACTTGACCTGTTTTAATTACATTTTGGCAGTCCACACGGCACCCCTTTACACTGACCTGCTCCCTGCTGACGAGAGGCAACTACCTCGAAACACGTGTCCAGGGATGGCTAACGCAACACATACTGTTCTTTATACATCGTGGCATAGGCGTACCCGCCGTCGCCACTACATTTACCACAGTCCTTTGGGGCAACTTGCTGGTGTGACGAGCAGTGTGCGACCAACCTTTGCACAACTTGCCCATAGGACAGAATGGAGCATGCTGTGTCACATGTTTCCAGCATATGTTCCCATAGGCATAAGTTGGAGAGATGGAGTTTAGTGTGCCTGAACTCAGAATTAATAACACATCTTTTTGTGAAGATGGTTTTTGAATTGATTGTTTAGAAGCCACGGTTTTAGAAGTGGATGGTTTCTTGTCCTAACCATCCTGAGTGCCTCTGCCTGGTTGTGTATTGACTGTTTGGGTTTGGATGTGACAGGATCTGGGAAGTGTCCTGACACCAGGGAGGAGTAGGTAAGACAGCAACAGGATGTCCTGCATTTGGTGTGGTGGGAGGAGTAGCCCCTTTGATGCAAACATGGCTGTGCTGCTGCCACAAAAGAAAGGCACCACCTCCTGCGGAGTGTCTGAGGCCCAGACCCTCACTATCAAAGAAAGTAGGTGTCCACTGGCAGGAAGACACCCAGGTCTGGTTTTGACTGGGCTCAGAGCCCCCTGAACGCAAAGACTTCAAAGGCATTTAGGGGTATACATGTGAGGGCTGAAACCCCTGAACTCAAGACTGAACTCAAGCCTGAAAAAGGATTGAAACTACTTTGTGATCAAGAGGAACCTCTGCCAAAGAAGAACAGCTGAAGAGACTGAAGAGAAGGACTGCCCTTGCTGTGTGTTCTGGGGCTGGCCTGCAGTTTGCTGGTTTGACTAAGGAGAGGACAAGGGACTTTGCTGTGTGCTGTGTCCCCTTGCTTGAAAGGACTTTGCTGTGTGCAGTGTCCTGAAGTAACTTGTCTCCAAGGGCCAGAGAGGAGCTGGCTCCCTGTTGTGGAAACTCAGGAATATCAAAGGTTCCAAGTGTGTCTCAGCGACGCTGTATGCATGTGCTTTTTGCAGCCTGAGACCTTCGTGAGAATTGCCCCGTGGCCGTGTGCCCCAGAGCAGTCTTGCACTCTGCTTCAATCGACAGCGTGACCAGAAGTGCTGTGATCGTTATCGCCATCGGCCCGGATCGTCATCCCAAGGGGGAGCCGTGAGAAATCACCACCGCCGGCCCGAGCCTGCCTTTGCCAGGACCTGTGAACCTTCATCATCGTGGGTCCGAGGTCCTTTGCTCAAGATCAACGGAGTCGCGCCGAGAGTCGATCAGCTGCTAGGCCATCGCCTGGTAGCCTGACTCTCACTGCGAGGAGCAGCCACCGCCAACCAGAAGCCGCACAGCGTTACACCCAAGTCGCGAGGAGAGGAGAGAGAGACTGCACTCCCCCAGGTAGTGCTCAGCGAGCGTGCGTGTGTTGCCGCCTGGGGCCAAGTGCGTGCTACGAGAGACCGCCCTCGGCCTTTCTCATCTATGCAGCGCGAGCCTCCGCTCAAGTCAGTATTGCGGCCCGTACTTGCCAAGGAGTGGCAGTACCGGGGTCAGATTTTGGGGCTGCACTTTGTTTCCCTCATAACAGTATTGGGGGCATATTTTGGCAGTCGCTGACCGCGAGTCAGCCAAGAGTGGCATAGAGACCTTCACTAGCACCGCGATCGGTGCTGAATTGCTTTTACGATCCGCATTAGTACTTGCGCTAAGAACTGCATAATTAATTACTTTTACGATCCGCATTAGTACTTGCATTACTAACTGCATTATTAATTGCTTTTAGGATCTGCATTAGTACTTGCACTACGGACTGCAATATTACTTGTTTTACGATCCGCATCAGTACTTGCATTAAGGACTGTCTTATTTCTACACTACGAACTGCATTACGAACTGCATAGCATTGCATTAGGACTGCATTAGATCATCGTGAACTGCTCAGTGGTGTCCGTTTGTGGTGTTATCACTGTGTTACTGGGAGTGTGGTTGCAAATACTTTACACATTTCCTTGGAGATAAGCCTGGCTGCTCGTGCCAAGCTACCGGAGGGTGAGCAGGGGTTCTCTAAGAGTGTGACCCTCCTTTCCCTGACTAGATGCAAGGGACCCTATTTGGACTAAGGTACCCACCTCAACCAACTAGAGACCCCCAGTTCTAACAGTTAGGAATCACATACCATCCATACACATAGACATTATATTAAGCGTGAATATACGGGAGAAACACAAAGTCGGGTTATAAAAAGTAACACAGTGATTGTGGTTCTCTGTGCTAAGACTTTATTACGTCCCCAAAGTACCATTCTTCTCAATTTTGAAATAACAGCAGATTGAAAAAGAAACAACAAGGACCTAAACCCATGACTTACAATTTGCCTGCATCTCCTCGATGCTGGTCAATAGATAACTGTGATATATTAGAAGGCTTAGAACTTAGGAGCTGGAAGTAACAAAATGATCTCAGTGTCAAAATCTTTAGCCCACTCATTTATCTAAACAAAACACAAATCTCTGATCTACATGTTACACTGTGGTCGATATTTATCAATATTTCATACAATGCAGCAAGCCACCTTGCTGGACTGTGTGAAAGGGAGAGGGCAGGAATGCGCCGTATTTCACTTTATACAGCAAATTCCTGCTCTCTGCCTACGCACTATGTTGCAAGGGTGCCTGCGTTGTAGACAGAATTGTTTTTGTGAAGGAAGGGGCACCTTCCTGCACAATAACAATCCTCAGAGGCATTATACTCTTTCTACGTGTGCAGAATGCAGCACACGCAGAAAGAGGACACACTGAGGAGAAATAAAGATATTTCTCTTCATTGCGCTTCTAGAAGGGAGGCGTACAATTCTGACACATTCCCAGGTCTACCAATGTTATCAAATCTGGGAATGGGTCTGAATGCATGGATGGATGCATGGGAATACCCTTGCTGCACCCATGGTATGCCTCCCTGCTGCAGAGTAATGCACAGCTGAGATTTGTGCTTCCTTGCGTTACTCTAGTCTTATCAAGTCTCCCAGGGCTATGCAAGGTGGCCTTGCGTGGCGTGATAAATCTAATTTAGGATATGCGTTGCCCTTGTGTCCCATTGCATGGTGCAAGGGCATGGCTTATGTGCTTGGCTGAAGGCACGTTAACTCTCTATGTTACTTTATGAGTCAAAACTGTGACTGGACAAAACAGAATTCTTCCCAAAATGGGTTAACCACTAGATATCTTGCCACTATCTTAATCCCCTCTTTGCAGCAGGTGTTTTAACCTTCTAAGATATTTTAAAATGCACCCTCTGCAACCAATTAAGTAATCTAGAATTGATTTACTATCACATATGTCCTTACTGCCAGTTTCTTTGCATTAGATTTCTTAAAAATAATTGTATAAATCAACTGTTAGACTCTGCTTTTTAAGCTTCACCTGCTTTCCTCTACCACATCTTGACTCCCTTATTTATAGGTTTCTGGAGTACATTTTTTCCAGTTCCAGTGCTGTTTCTGTGGAATGCAGAGACCCCCTATACTGTTGAATCCTGGAACTTGCAGTGCCTAGGGCAGGGCCTGGAAAGAAAGCGTAATTTCCCCAAAGGGGTGTCCACGAGGTGTGGACCCAGCCACATCAGACCGTCTGCATAAGCATACGGGATATATTTAGTTTAATGAGTTCCTAAGGGAGTCATGCCCCTAGTCAGGGATTATCATGAAAGCCTCATGTAGATATGCCCATTGTGGACCAACAGGGGATACGTGTATCGTACATGGTAATTGTAGGATGAAATCAGCACAGCTCTTTATTTATATCAGCGTGCTAATTTGGAAACAATCCTAAATCATTTGCACTGTGGTAAAACACAGCAAAGGTCCTCCTTCTGAACAGACTCATTCATGGTGACCACAAAATGCAATTTTGCTCCTTTTTCAGCGAAATGGCATTGTTAGCTGGCTGAGGGTTCCTGGGCGTGTTCCTTCCACTTCCTTCCACTGTGACATGTGCATCGCAAATTGTGCATATGTTGTGATGCAGGCAGCCATTTTTTATTTACTGTTCAAACATGGAGGAACAACCATTTTATAACAGTAAAATAAAATATAAAAAAAAGAAACATAATGCAAGCAGCCAATCAACAATTTTGCAGCAGCCATGCCCTTGTTAAAAAAAACATAGATTCAGCAAGGTAGAGGGAACAGGGAGGGAGCAGGTTGGAGAATATTGAGAAGGGAATGATGGGAGCCTGAGGGAGAGAACACGAGATGAGAGAGGAAGAAAACAGATGCACTCCAATAGAGTGCTGAAAATAAAATAAATAAGAAAGTAAGCAATGGAAGAATACAACATAGCCAATCAAATCACCGTGAGAACGAAATGCTCCTGGGCGGCATTTCAATCAATCAATTGATCACTATTTGTAGAGTGCAGCACTGTCACCCCTAGGGGTGTTTGGGCATTTAGGATGCCCTGTCTCCATCGAAAAGACAGGCCTTGAGTCTCTTTCTGAAGTCCGCCAGAGAGAGAGATGTTCAGAGATGTAGGGGCAGGTTGTTCCAGATATTGGTGACGATGTTTGAAAAGGAGTTGCCTCCGCCCCGGTTGCGATGGATGCGCAGGTTGAGAGCAAGTGAAGAGGAGTAAAGGTGTCTAAAGGGTTGATGGAATTTCAGTCGATGGTTGATGTAGGATGATCCTTGATCGTGGAGGACTTTGTAGGCATGTGTGAGGACCTTGAACTGGTATCTCTTCTGGAAGGGGAGCAAGTGGAGCTCTCTGAGGCGGGGGGTGATGTGCTACCATTTGGGATGTATCTAGCTGGCGCGTTTTGAGTGGTCTGGAGTCTTCTAAAGAGCTGGGTGGAGATCCCTGTATAGAGAGCATTGCTTTAGTCGAGGGGGCTAGTGACGAAGAACTGAGTGACAGTCTTTCTTGTGCTGGCTGGGATCCATCTGAAGATCTTGCGGAGCATGCAAAGAGTGTGGAAGCAGGAGGAGGCAACTGTGTTGACTTGCAGTTTCATGATCAGTTGGCTGTCGAGGATGATCCCCAAGTTGCCTGCGTTGTCTTTTGATGTAGAGGTTGGTCTGAGATCAGCTGCCCACCAGCTGTGGTCCCAGGCAGTGGTGTTGATCCCAAACATTTGCACTTCAGCCTTGTTGGAGTTCAGTATGAGGCAGTTGTCTCTCATCAAGTTGGCATTGTTTGTCACGGCACTGGAGAGGGTGGTTTGGGTGTTGGTGGGTCCTTGCTGAGTGAGAGGATCAGTTGAGTATCGACGATGTAGGAGATTATGTTGAGACCGTGGGATCTGACAATGTCTGCAAAGGGCGGCATGTAGATGCTGAATAAGGTGGGGTTGAGTGATGATTCTTAGGGTATGCCGGAGATGATGTCCTTGGGGGCGGGGATGAAGGGAGTCAGCCGAATAATCTGTGTGAGTCCTGTAAGGAAGGAAGTGATCCACTTGAGGTCCTCGTGCTGTATGCCCACTGCTGACATTGTAGAGTTTGTTGATGAGGGTGTTGTGGGTGATGCTGTTGAATGTAGCAGAGAGGTCGAGCATGATCAGGGCCACTGGTTTTCTGTGGTCGTGGAGACTTCTGATGTTGTCTGTGGCCACAATCAGTGTGGTCTCGGTGCTGTGGTTTTGGCACCGAATCCAGATTGTGAGACATTCAATAGGTGGTTATGTTCCAGAAAATCAGTGAGTTGGTGGTTGATGGCTTTCTTGAGTACTTTGGCCCAGTATCGGAGCAGAAAGATCATAAAATACTTTCTGAAGTCACTGGGGTCCGCAGAGGGTTTCTTTAGGAGGTTTCTGACTTCTGCATGTTTCCATCTGTCCGGGAAGGTTGCTGTGTTGATGGAGGTATTGAGGATGCTGCTGAGTTCAGTACTGATGGGGTTCGCTTCGCGGTTGAAGAGGTGGATGATGGACATGATGGCTGTGGTGGTCTAGGTGGTGAGTGGAGGCCAGGAGATGAGTGTTTGGCTGGTGCTCACTTGTTGGTTGGGGTGGTTGAGGTTGATGGTGGTGGATTGGGGTCAAAATTGTTATAGACCGAGGAAATCTTGCTGTAAAAAGTAGTCTGAGAGGGTGTCG
The DNA here is from genome assembly GCF_964204655.1 of Triturus cristatus. Classification (NCBI taxonomy): domain Eukaryota; kingdom Metazoa; phylum Chordata; class Amphibia; order Caudata; family Salamandridae; genus Triturus; species Triturus cristatus. Next base: position 851,613,707 of record NC_140590.1, read on the forward strand.
TAGAGCTCTTGGGAAGGGTGGATTGTGTTCTCTGTGACTGTCGGGTTGGAGAACTCCTTCATTATTTTGAAGAGTTACTTAGTGTGTATGCCTGTGGTGTCAACACGGGCAGTGATGGCTGCTTTCTTGGCTTCCTTGATGAGCCGGTGATAGTTGTGGATAGTTGTGGAGGGCTGTTTTGTGTTCGGCTCTGTCGGCAGAGGTTTTCATGGCTCCACCATTGCTTCTCCAGTTGGTAGCAGTAGCGCTTGGTGGTCCTGAGCTCTGGGGTGTATCAGCTGGCATGTTTGGAGGTTTTGTTGGCTTTTGCTGGTTTCATTGGGGTGAGTCTGTCAGCACAGTTGGTGATCCAGGTGGAGAAGTTCTGGATGGCCTGGTCGACGTCTGCTGTGGCTTTGGGTTGGGTGGTGGTGAGTGCCTGTGACCACTGGGAGTTGGTGGCCCTGCTCCAGTTGTGGTGGGAGGTGGTGTGGCACTTAGTGATGGGGTGTGGGGCATCGGTGAAGGTGAAGTGTATGAGGGACTGGTCTGTCGAGGTGAGTTCTGTGGTGTGGCTGTATTTGATTTGGTTGCTAGAGGTGAAGATGGGGGTCAAGTGTGTGTCCAGCCTTGTGTGTTGGTTTGGTGACCAGTTGGGTGAGGCCAATGTTGTTCATGTTCTCTAGGAGGGCGACGGAGATGGCGTCATTAGGGTCATCAATGTGAAAGTTGAGGTCGCCGAGTAGAACGTAGTAGTTGGAGTCGATGGCCGGTGGAGGGGGGGGGAGATGAGGTCCGAGATGGCATCGCAGAATGTAGGACGGGGTCCCAGGGTCTGTAGTTGAATGTGCCCATTATCGTGGTCTTCACGTCTGTCTCTAGTTGGAAATTGATCTGCTCCAGGAGAGGCTTGGGGATATCATTGGTGATGGGGCATCCGATGGTTTCCTTGAAGATGATGGTGATACCTCTACCTTGTTTGTTGGTTTGGTCACGGTGAATCATCTTATATTATAGCTGTCGGGGGTGGTGATGGTGATGTCGAGGTTCAAGGAGGGGTTGAGCTAGGTTTCGGTGATGAAGGCAACATCAATGGAGAGGGTGGTGATTGTGTCCCAGATTTCCGTGTTGTGATTGCAGAGGTTGAGCTGGATATATTGGAGTGGTTCCAGGTTGTTCATAGTCTTCTGGGTGGTGTGGGAACATTCATAGATTATACTGCAGGAAAAGCGGCAGTGTCGGTAGGTGAAGTGTCCTTTAGTTGATCGTGGTGCGTAGGTGAAGTAGCTGTTGCTTCAGTATCCAGGGTTCAGTTCCAGGAGCTCACTGGCTGTATATTGGCATGTGGCGGGAGGGCCAGGGGTCCTGGCGCTGGGCGGGGTCCAGATGCAGACGGGCTTGTCTTTGGCTGCGCCATGCAGCTACCTCCATAAGAAGAGCTGGGGTAGGAGAGACTGTTCAGGAGGGTGGGGATTGGGAGAAAAATGGCAGGAGGAACGGGAAACGGCAGGGAAACACAGCACAACTGGAACTGGATGAATCAGTTCCAGACCAGAACAGCAACTGGTGCAAAACCAAAGCAAAACGAAATAAAGCTAAATTAATGCCAAAACCAAAGCAAAACTCAATAAAGTGACATTAATGCCAAAATACAAACAAATGTCAAAATTCTAATTCTAATGAAGCCAAAATTCAATAAATGCCAATAAGTGTCAGTTACCATGACAACAGCAAGCGAACAGCAGGCTTCAACTGGAGGATCAGGGACAGGGAGCAGAGTCCTGGTCTCGAGGAGCAAGGCGGGGGAGATGCACAGACACCAGAGGTCAATAAGCTATTAATGGAGCCACGCAGCACCCTCCATAAGTAGTTCTGGGTGGGAGAAGCTGTGCGGGAAGCAGGAGGGTGGGAATTTGGAGGAAATTCAGAACAGTCACAGGCGCAAAACCAAAGCAAAACTAAATAAAGTTAAATTAATGCCAAACCTAAATAAAGATAAATTCATGCCAAAATACAGACAAATGTCACAATTAAAATTCTAATGAAGTCAAAATTCTATAAACGCCAAAGCTAACAGGTGCCAGTTACCCTGACAGTAGTAGGAGGCAGTGCGTGGACAGCATGCTCGAACTGGAGGCTCATGGGCTGGCAGCAGAGTCCCCTTCTCAAGTAGAGAGGCGGGGGAGCGGCGCAGAAGCCAGAGACATAAACATAAGAATGTGGAGGGAAGTCACAGAGTCCAGAGCAAAAGACTAACATAAACAGTAAAGTCAATCAATTATAACCAAGGGGCTGGCCCAAGCCCATTTTAAATATGTGAGTATATAATGGAAATATTAGGTCTGGTCAAAGAGGCAGCTAAAGCTGTGTGTAACCAATAACCTAAAACCATCCCGGTAGAAGTGAAACGACCATGACAATAATTATAACTCTTCCTAAATTTACAATTTTTCAAGAGCTTATTGAATCAAAACTGCACAGTACACACACTGGGCCTAATTACAATGTTGGTCAGAAAATCTCCGACCACTGGTCAGATGCTTTCCGACCGACATGGTAGGTTTAACCTCCGACCGCCGCATAAGGATGGCGGCAGCCCGCCGCACAAGCTCCCATTGAAAAATGGAAGTTTGCGACTGCACCATGTGTGGTTGCATACTCATGGGATTGTCGGAACCGCAGACCTGCGGTCGGGTGGTTGCTTCCCCGAAACAGTGACGGTAGGAGGCAACTCCGACTGACATCATAATAAGGCCCATTGTCTTTCAGCACCCGTCTGAAAGACAGCTGCCATGATTCCATTCCAAAAGAAACTTAACATCCGCCTCTAAAACGAGGCTCCTAGCCCTACCTTGATATAACCTGACTACTTTCGCTGACACTTGATCTCAGTCCCTTAGTTTCCACACAATTGTCCATACCCTTCAGGGAGCAATGAGGTTAGATGGCACTAAGTTAATGGGTTTTTATAATTTTAGTCACTTGTTCCCATTAGGAAGAGATTCATACAAGCCAGAACTCGTACCTTTCCAGTAGCAGTTCAGGAAGCTTTGTGGAATGTCGAGCCGGTCGACTAGCCACTCGAGAAAGGAATAAAACAAATACAATATGAAATTCACTTTAGAATATTAATTACACAGATACACACAGCAGGGTTGTAATTGAGTAATACCGACTGAGTGAAAAAGAGACCATAATAAAAACTGAGCTATAAATAATTACATAATATAATTCTTCATTTATTCTTGGTCGCTGCTTAAAAGTAATTATTTAAACAAAATATCGCTCATTGTTTGTATTGCTTCACTATGCATGAAAAAATACGAATGTTAAAACAAATCCAAATTGCTCTTCTTTATATGTTATTCATATTTCCCTACTTGTATTCTTCCAGTTTAACAGTTCTGCTAACTTCTAGTATCAAGTCACATAGCCAAACTGTGTCCAACTAATCTAATTTAAAATCTTTTCAATACATTTGTCCTTTATGATGTCACATTTGAAGAAATGAAAGAGTGCCTAAAACCTTGAGCTCTTTTTCAATTACCTTATTTATTAGATATTTTTGTCAAACAAAAAGGGTATCAGTTAACGCTGAGAAAAGATTAGAGCGCCCTTAATTCGCAGGAGTGAAGTCACCTCCCTAAACAGCTAATTCTTCCACTGTTTCAACTCTTTAAACAGGCAACCTTGTACTCTGTCCCTCAAACGTAACCACACTTTTCTGGTGACAGTTGTAATCAACTCGAGCTACTGATCATGGCAGTGCTTAATTTGTAAAAAAAAATAAAAAAAAATATGTGTCAGGACTCTTCTCAGAAGGATATTGCAGCGTGCACCACCCATTTCCCCTGTCAGAGCTGCCGGTGACAGTACCAACTCAACTATTTGTCATCACACTCCAACAATTCAGACTTTTAATACATTAAACATGACTAATACCTGCCACACAAGCCATTCATTATAGCTTTGGGAGGCATGGTATTAGTCATTTTTGTATATTGCATTATTAAAGAACTGATGTGCTCATCATAAAATAAGAGAAAGAACGCCACAATGTGGCAGCTGTCATAAGTGTTGGTGTTGACAATTAAGTGCCGTTCACAGCACCAGAAACCACTGGCTCAAATTAAGCACTGGATCGTTGTCTCCCATGCTACCTTGATATTATTATTATTATTTTTGTCCCATAACGCTTGTTTAACTATTGTGCATACTCTAGTTATAGAGACTTAGAACAATTACAGAAAACACTTTTAGTTTTAATGTACATCAGACATATGATTCTTATTGACACACAGAAAGGAAAGGTTGGCTTTTTTTTAATGAAACCTAAAGACACAAAAGGATGACTGAAATAAAAGGATAAAGAATAGAAAAAAAAACCATTGACAAAGTAAAGTGTTCGCCTACAAGCCTTGACACTGACATGCACTCCTTTTTAAGTGAATGTGAAAAGCCAAAATTACTTCAATCATAGTGCAAAAGAGCCAGCCAATGTTTGAAGTGGGCTGACCCATTGCCCGTGCTGTATGATAAGGAGGGTGGATGCAAACTATGAACAACAGTTGAACAGATAAATAGATATATGAACACAAAAGGTGGGAGAGGCATTGAAAATAAGGCAAATATTCATAGGGTTTAAATCACACAGCGAAAGGATGACTGCGATGACAGAAATATTGATTCTTTCACATTGATGGTGTTCTGAATTCTTTTTATTCAATATTTAAAACACAGCAGCCAACGCGTTTCACCCATGCGGGCTTCTTCCGGGCAAGATAAGTGGTCCACACAATTCATAGAAAGGGTGGGGAGATTTCTCCGGGAGTTTACCCAGGTCAGTCCGCACTAATGTAAATAAATATTTTTGATGCAGAGCCTGAAAAATATGCAGTCTATGAACCTACGTGGTGGCTGTCCTCTTCAAGGACCAGTGTATGCACAGTGTAACGCGATCAATTGCAAGCCTTTTCAAATGGCCTTCCGAAAGAAACCTCACACGTCGGGTATTTTTCCAAGATAAATAGATATAGAGGACTCTCCACATATGGATATATGTATGTTTTTTTACTTTTTAGGTCTCGGCTAGCGAAGGCTGCGCTTGCGCAGTCTCGCTCGCGAGATTTAAAGTTTTTTAGTACGGGGCTTGAACCCGCCCCTCTTCTCCATTGGCTTGCTTCCTAAACGGAGGCCAGCCATTGGAGGAGATGGGCATTTGTCCGTTTAAGCCATGTCTTTTTCGGATTCGAGGCGTGTTTTTTACTTTCTTTCTCTCCTCTGGAATGTAAACATTCCAGCCCATGGCAAGAGGAGTGAAAGAAAAACACGCCCCCGAATCTGAAAATGCCGCTGCGTTTCTCCGAGGCATTTCTGCTTGACCTCGGAGAAAGGCAGCGGTGTTCATGGCTCTCGCTGCCCAGGTGCGATCCAGACCGCTCGCCTGCAATACCACAGGGACTTTTTCTGGGGCCCTCAAAGAATCCCACATGGCAGTGTGTCCTTGCACTCCGGATTAAGGATAGAGTTGGAAATACAAAACGTCGTTCAACACAAGCCACAACTCCCAACAACATGGTGATTTCTTTCAGGCTATTTCCAAAAGGAAAACTAATAACAATTTATTGTTTCCGCATCTTGCCGCTTTCATGTTGTACATTGTAACCTTGCAAACGTCACTGCACCAGATAACGTGTTTAAATCACTGCTGAATTTAAAGTTTTTTAGAAAATACTTATTTTCTGACCTATCATACTCTATGAAATCACACCAGCCATATATAACTTCACAGGTGATTCGCTGACAAACAAGGTTTTCCGAAAGCTGTTGGGGAATTGTATTCTGAGCACAGACCCTATTTGTTAAATCATGTAACAGACTCGTCTTTTCAGCCATGGGGGACACCACAGAATCCGCTAAGAAAGACATTCCTGGAAGTCGGCGGATCTGTGTTGACGACCGCAGCGATGCTCAGGGGTCAAAGGGCGACTAGAGAAGCTGAGGTTTTGTCAAGATGGTCGGCGGGGACTGAATCCAACTGGGGCTTCGGCGCTGGCAGTTAGTCAAAGCCTTATCACTTTCTCTTCATGATCAGCCAAGCTGAGGGGTGTTGGGAAATGTTTCAATAGTGACGGCAACAAAACTACAAGCTTTGTTCGCTGCACACAAACACAGTAGCATAGGGGAGCCAAGGAAGCTTGTTTTTGTTGTATGCATACAGGCGGATTACAAGTCAGGCGAACGAAATGCATGCATGTTTTTTTTGGTCTTATTTCTGTTCCGCCTGATTGCTACTTGTTAAGGCACCGGCACCCGATATTACCAGGAGTGGAAGAACCTGACCACATTTTTACGGTAACACCAACCCGAAAAATTGCGTGATATTTTGGCTGAAGCCGCAGACAAATCTCAACCTGCTTTCTTTATCTAGCTTGTAAAAGCATATAATGCTTCCAGTTACTAAAGATATTTTTTGCGTCTTTTATCCCCTATCTCTGCATACAATTGTAGGTGGTAAATGTATGTAGAACGACCCCATGGATTGGTAAATTCTGTATGATTTACGACTTTCAAAATTCCACAAAGTTAATCTGCCACAGGGCAGAACAAAAGGGGCATTTAGAGGCCGAACTTCCCAGTAAGCGTTTCAATTGGTTAGAAAACAAAAGACCCTCCCCCGAAAGGTTTAGCAACCTATAGCAGAAGAACGCTAGAAGAGACCACAACTACTGATGCACTGGAAGTGACCCTTTCTGCTCATAATGCAGCCCAGCCACAGTTGAACCGAATTTGCCTCCCGTCACACTACCTTGCTAACCGGAAGATAATAAGGCAGTGAATCCGGAAAAAGTATTGCCCAAAGCAGTGCATAAGTCGTCGTCGTTGTAGATTGTCCTTTTGAGTGTTGACTGCCGCCTGGGAGAATGGAGCATACTATCTCCGATACTTTCTAATTGGAGAGTGGAGGTCGGAAGAGGGGAACAGCATAGTAGGGGCAGGCAGTACCTGTGAGCGGGTCAGTGTCCGCAGTGGGCGTATCTTTTAGCTGAGAGCAGGTCTAAATTGGCAAAAGAGGCCAGATTTGAAAATACAAAAAAAGAAGACACACCACAAACATAAGACTGGAACTGCAATTTATCAGTGAAATGGCCACAAAGCGGTACTACAGTAAGTGAGCCTCCTGGCGTGGGAAGACTTTAGTGACCCGTATTATAAGGTTAGTCTATGCCTGATGACATTACGGACACCTTGATTCAACGCTAGGGTGTGGGTGGCTGTATGTGTGTGTGGGAGGCTCTATGTGTGTGTGGGTGGCTCTGTGTGTGTGGCTCTGCGTGTGTGGCTCTATGCGTGGTGGCTCTGTCTGTGTGTGGGCAACTCTGTGTGTGTAGGTGGCTCTGTGGGTGTGTGAGTGGCTCTGTATGTGTGGGTGGCTCTGTGTGTGGGTGGCTTTGTGTGTGTGGCTCTGTGTGTGGGTGCAAATGCAATAGGTCTCGCATTGGAGAGTGATTAAGCTATTGACATTGTAAATAACAATGCCGTTTCTTTAAATGTTTTAAAAACAAAAACATAAACAAGAATAATGTCATGAGCAATGCCAACAGCTCTAACTTTAACAATGCCGAGACCATTGCATTGTAAATGCTTGTTTATTACTTGAGTCTGGTACGACAGCTAAAGCTGTTTCCAGGCCAGGTCTAAAAAGTGATCTGTTCTAATGTTTGAATTAATCTGAACCACTGGTAATTATATGAGAAACTCCAATCTCAATATATTTCTGCTCTAGGCATTATGGAAACGCAAGACCATATACCACTCACTCCTTGATCCATCACAAAAGAAACAGTCTTGCCCTCGCTTCCCATAGGAAAGTTTTGATGATTTTGGGCTTCATCAGTGGGTTTCAGATTCCAATTTTACAGCACAGTGAGCTACATTGTTTAGATTTTGGCATACCCATTCCACCTACGGCATTTCACAGCAATAGAAAGGTAGTAGATAGATTGCCTGAGTGGACCTTAATCATTGATATTTACGCTAGATGCTGTCACGCTCTCCTAGACTAGGGCAGACGCACCTGAAGCGCGAAGTCGACATGGGCTTCGCGCACACAAAAACTACGTTTCCCAAGCATCGCTTCCGGGTAGGTGCGCACGCAGGTTGATGACGCGCCTACCCGGAAGCCATTTAGGAGGGGCGGAGGCAGTCAACAGCGTTGCGGATTCAGAGTTGCAAAACGACTATCGAGACGAGGATCAGCACCTACGCACTCGGATGCCTAATTTTGAAGTTGCTGAGAGAAGGGCGGTAAGGGTGACGGTGTCACCACTATCAAGGGGGGGAACGTGCAAGACATTATTGTGCCTCTGTTGGTGTAGCAGGTGATTGGCATATGCATTGTTAACCTGGGTTATGGTCCTGGATGGGAACGGAAGTTCTCCAACATAAGCTGAGTACATGAGAGCTGAACTTTAAATCTCATGAGAGCCCTGCAGGTGTGCTAAGGAAACACGAGTACGCAGTGTTGCATACAGCTTTGGGATGTTTGCAGGGCGTGTTATTTCACAAGACCACGTTATCCACCGAAAGGAACACTGGGCATGAGGATAATACCCTGATTGCATAAAAGTTATTTACGTTGTTATTGTCTGCCTATATCGTATGTGCCCTGGTGCTCTTGCTTTCTCTCCTAGCAGGGGTTTGGTGTGAGAGAGGCTCAACCGCCACTGTGATGCCTTTACTACACGGATAGTGGTGGGAACGGAGCCTATACATGTGTGTGTGTAGGGGTGTGTGTGTGTTCGTGGCCGTGCAGTGTCCAGATATTTACCATGGGTGTTTTGTCTTGATTATGTTACATGCACAGGAGCCGGCATATGTGATTCTCACAGCTTAAGCCTGCTTTCAAGACAGCCAGCAGTATTTTCCTTTACAGGTATATACTGTATTGTAAAGGGTTATTGGGGGGTACTAGTTTCAAAACGAGGAAGACAGAATAGTTGGTAAATCTTGTTTTGTTTTTCAATTGTAGGTCTCCCTCCCCGCTGGCCCCATCCTTTCCTTCCCTCGCTTAATCATTCTTACCCTCTGCGCTGTTACAGCATCAGAGAGTGGAGCGATTGAGAGGTGGACCCATTTGAGCAATGCACCGATCCTGGGAGTTTGGAATAAAACCTTGACAAATGCATTCCATTCCTTCATATTTTTGCTCACTCCGCTATTAGAGACAGGGATAAATCACCTGCAAATCATACATCACCCTCACCCCACCGTCAGATGAGACAATCATCCACTACTACTGGGTGTTTCTCCATTATTGTGCGTCATCAGGGCATGCAGCTTCAGTCCCTATGACACTGTGAACTATGAGAACCACACCTGGGGATACTTGTACGACTAAGAACAATTCAAATAAATACCATAAAGAAACAAGTTGAATGATTGATTGCTCTTAACCACTGAAACTGACTCTAGTTGCAGTGCATTCTGTTTTATTTATGATAGCAGTGCTCTCTATGGGGATAAAGGCAGGGATCAACCATTGATATATCAATCTTGGCCACACCAGCATGCTAGCCAAGTGTGATCCCTAAGTTCCCTTTGCAGCTAAGCCTGGACCCTCAAACTGTGTTCATTACCCCTGTCACCAGTGACTCTTAACCAGACACTAGAACTTCGACTTTTTGACCTATTGCTTTTGCAAATGAGAAACCACCATTGATAAGGATTGGGAATCCCTTCCTGTTCACTGTATTGATGTTTTGTGGGAAAGGAGCTAGACATTCGCAGCAGGTGCTCATCTACCAAGACTTAAACTCTTGGAGTTGTCTTTCCCGCACCCATGGGGGTCAACAAGCATCTAGGACTGTGGTTCTTAACCTGTGGTCTGCGTAAGCCTGGTTATCTGCAAAGCCTAATTAGGAGGTCCTTGATTGCCTATAAAATTAAATAATATTAACAGATTATTTCCTATGAAATTGCTTGTCCTGCTTTTAATGGATGTTTATTATATTTTTTATTGTGCTTGTACCGTATCTAGCATGATAATTTTTTTATGAGCAAATAAAGATTGAATTAAGCAAACTAATAAATTGTACATAAATGAAGAAGCAACATTTAAAGTTGAAGATTTTAAAACGTTTTGTAAATATGAAGGAATTTCAAATTTGAAGCTAAATATAAAGTTAGAATCCTCAGATTGATTTGTGGGAGCAGGGTGTTATATAGAATCTTATCTACTTTCATCCCAAGGCTAGAAAGTGAGGCTGACAAAACTCAAGAAGAGTCAGTTGACCCTGGCTCTTCGAAGTGGATTGCCGCCAGGTTGTATTTCTACAGTAAATCTTAATTGACAATTTAACACGTGCCTTGTGGTTCCTGCAAAACGATTTACAACATTTTGGCGACAATCTTTGATGAGTGTTGTCCGCCTCAGAGTCTAGCCTTGGAATCAAACTAGATAACATTCCATCATAACACATCTCCCCTTTACATAGAAATAAGAAAAATCAAAAATAAACAGAAGAGTTTAAAGAGAAAACAAAACAAAGGAAAGGGAATGGAAAAACAAAACAAGAAGTGTCTTTCTCAAGTTAACAACATGATGATAAAAATAATCTCCTAACAAGAAGCTTAAAATTACACTCCCTTGAACCACATCAGGTTCTAACATAATCCTGCAAATAAGAGGGAGGCCTACGAACTCTGACCTCACCCCTTTCCCATGAACCACATTCATCACACGGTAAAATTTCTTTTCTCTCACAACACTGGTCCGGTACAAAGTCTTGTCTCTCACACCGCTGATCTCAAATTACTTCTTCATCATGCATGAACATTGTTCCCGAACATCGTTCCACATCCTCCCCCTTCGCACAATCTCCTCCCCTCTGGTACAGAACCACATTATGCAGGTTTCACCTTTCACCACCTTCAATGACCACAAAGTACTTTCTCACATTTTCAACTCGGAAAGGACTCTTAAATTTGCTCAATCCACCCTTCACCCTTCAGGATCTTATTTTGACCCAATCACCTTTTTCAAATGTGGTGCTACCTGGTTAATGGACACATTCACCCCCCCAACAGCATCCATTCCTTTAACCACGCAGGAACCAACCTGGTACACAGGAAACGTCCCCTCATTAGTTGAAAAGGACATCTGCGTGTGACACTATGTATAGTAGTGCGATACGCCCATAACATGTCAGTCAAGTGTTTTTTAACAGGTTGTCTGTTGGACAGCGCAAGTTGAATAGTACATTTCACCAACCTGTTGGCCCTCTCAACAATTCCATTACCCATGGGATTTTAAAGAGATGTGTTAGAATGTTTGATCCCACATTGTTCCAGAAATTGACACATTTCATTGAAAGTTAACTGCGTTCCATTATCGGTGAGCAATGTGTGAGGAACACCTTCCTCCTCAAAAATCCTCTCCAAGATTGCAATGGTGGACTTAGTCATCATATCCTTCATAAATTTGACAATCAACAACCTTGACTGGACATCTACAATGACGGCAGCAAACCTCATTTCACATGGTAACTCTGACATGGGGCCTATAAAATCTAAACAAATGGTGTGCCAAGATACACCTGGATCATCAATTTGGCCAGTCACACCCTGATTGCCCAATCTCAATCTTTTTTCACATACCTTACAAATGGTACAGCTTTCCACCCACCTCTTGACTTGATCATCTATCCCAGGCCACCAAAATTCATTTTTAATCCTCCTGCTCGTCATACCCTGTCCTAAGTGCCCCTCATGTGCTAATCTGTAAATATGAAACCTCAGCCCAACCAGTGGCACAAATCGATTACCTATCATGATTATATCCAAACCACTCACAGATAATTCATCAAACACTTTTCAGAAAGGTCTAGCTGGCACAGACAACGTGCTTTCCCTAGCAGCACCTTTCCTGATCATCACCATAACCTCTTTCAACACCAAGCTCGAAAGCATTTCCTGCTCCCATTCCAACCTCGTAAAGGCACCCACACTGCTCTGCACTACATTATGAACAAACACTACTACCTCTTTAGAATCAGAACTCCTAACAGCCAACCCATCCACAGTTTCCCAATCCAAAAACATTCACGACAGACAGTCTGCCTGCAGAATGTTCCAAACATGTATAAATTCCACATCATACCGATGTTCTTGTAGTCTGGCAGCAAACCTGGCCAACCTTGCAGATCCCTTACCAGCACCACCCGCAGATAAAATTTTGATCAGAGTCTTATTATCTGTTCTTAAGACAAATCTCATGCCCCACAAATATACTTGAAAATATTCTGCATACCCACACTGCAACAAGAGCCTCCCGTTCAATTACGGAATAGTTCCTCTCCGCTTGCGTGAGGGTGTGCAAAGCAAAAGCCACTGTTTTTTTCAGATCCATTTTGTGGCAGAACGACGCCAATCCCAGTGGCACTGACATCAACAGATAGAAACGATGTACACTCGGTAGCAAACAAAGCCAAAATGCCTGCTTTACATATCTAGTTTGATTACAAGGCTAGAATGTGAGGCTGACAACACTCAAGAAGAGTCAGTTGACCCTGGCACCTCGAAGTGGATTGATGCCAGGTTGTGTTTCTACAGTAAATCTTCATTTACAATTCAACATGTGTCCTGTGGCTCCTGCGTAGTGATTTAGAACATTTTGGTGATGATCTGGACCGGAAATACATCTTGGCGGTTCATTGCTTTTCGAAGCAGTTCTCCTAGAAACCCACGCGTTTATCTAAAGACTTGTTAAAGTCTGAGGTTACATTGTTTTGACTACATCTCTCACCGGAGGATTTGCCGAAAACAGCTTGATCTGTAAAAGGTACTGTTTGTTTTTTGTTTTCTAAATTAGAAAGTGAACTCACAGTTGGATCCTCGCGCCCCTACTCGTGACACAGAATCCTTGGGAGGCTACCTCGCCACTATGGGGCTGACGTCAGTTTCAGAAGCGCTCTCCTGTGTGTCACTGAAGTGCAATGTAATCAGTTGGCTGCTGAGTTTGGGAGCACATTATATCGTCACTGCCTATTTCCTGCGTAAGACGCTCCTTCGTTGACGTGCTGCCATATTTGATGTGAATTAGGCTTGTGACTGCACCTTACACGGTGATCGGCACACCTTGTTGTGTCGGCATTCATTAACGCGCTTCTTCAACCAAATATTGCGCGCTCACTCACAGCAACCATCAGGAGTTTCCTTTCCACAGCAGATAGTGCACACACTAGCACGGTGATTCGCACTCCTAAAAGGAGATCATCACAGTAGATAGTGCAGGCACAAGGCGAGAATGTAAGACTGACAACAGTCGAGAAGAGTCAGTTGACCCTGGCTCCCCAAAAGGGATTGACGCCAGTTTGTGTTTCTACAGTAAATCTTCCTTTACAATTCAATACGTGTCCTGTGGTTCTTAAGAAGCAATTTACAGCACAGGGCAAGTGCATCAAACAGAAAATAGTATGGACAATCAGTTCCCTAAATTGAATTTAGAAAAGTTCTAACCTTCCCATTACAATTACTTTTGAATTTTTCTATATTTGTTTATGAATTAAATAAAATGTTTCATCCTTTATGTTTTTGGTTGATGAATGCTTGCTTCTGTATTTTTAGGTCTCGCCTACGCAGCGCGCATGTGCTGCATAGGAGGAGACCTCTTGAAATCGATTTTGTTTTTCGCCCAAAAACGTGCACGCATTGCATTACTTTCAATGGCAACGTGTGCATGTTTGGCGATTCCCTTGCGGGAGCGAGCTTTGAAACCATCTGTTTGTAATTAACTTTCAAACAGATGGTTTTCTCTGCTCGCTCCAGCAAAGGGAAACACTGTGCGTGCTCTGGGCCGCACTCCCCCCACCCCTCCCACTTGGTTTATTGCCTCCTGTCATACGCCCATTCTCATCTTAACCTGCCTTCCTTCTCCCACGCTTTCCTTCCCCCTTCTTTCCATCTCTCCTGCTCTTTCCCTTAGCTGCCTCTTCTCTTCTCTCCCACTCTTACTCCCCACCTTTCCAGGAGCTTAATTTTACCGTGTGTTCGGGCCGTCAGTGACTTTCAGGGGGTCTTATTACACAATATGTATCATCGGCTGGAGGGTTTCAGCGCTGGGGTATTCCTTCAGAGTGACGTTAGCGCTACACACAAGAAACCCTTAAAATAACATAACAAGTACATCTCTTACCACCAACTGTCCGCGCACTCGTGTGGGTGGCCTTGTAATCCTGATAATGACAAAATGTAGCGCAGTGAGACGTCACAGCGAGGTAAGTTAACGCTCTGCTAATGGCACCAAGACAGTTCTAACTGGCATTTTAAGTCTGCAGGATTTTTGAATTATTGCAAATATCATGTGACAGCGGTACATTTCATGTGCTTATATGTGATGCATCGCACAGTAATGTTTATTGCTATTTCGTTGTGCCAAACTACTTGTTTGAGATATCTTGCTTACTCTGTATTAAAGAAGAAAACACCAGTGACAGTGTACTTTTTATTTTCTATTGTCCCTTCACTCATGTTAGGAAAATAAAAGCTCATGCCTTGCAATGTAGGGTAGATTAACATATTGCCCCATGACTCCCTTAAGCTCTAAAAGTTGGGTGAACCCGTTACCTCATTTGTAAACAATAAAAACCTTCAAAGCTATATGAGCATGTTTATCCTCATAAGATGTTACAAGTAGGCAGGGTCTCAGCGTCACACTCTAGGTTTTAGAGGAAAAAGGCAAATGCATTAAGGTGGTCACCCCTGGTAGAACGTCTCATAAGCTGGTCATGTGTGGACCTGACCTGGTCAGAGCCGGTCGCTCCTCCCGCCGCGTGGCCCACCCCGAGGGTCCCGGCATCCGCCGCCACTGTCGCTGCCAGTTCGTCCTCTGTGCCCCTGATAAGTATTGTGCCGTAATTGTTGTTTAGCATCGTCCTCTGTGCCCCTGATATTATTGTGCCGTATCTGTTTTACCTGTCCTCTGTGCCCCTGATATTATCGTGCCGTATCTGTTTTGCCTGTCCTCTGTGCCCCTGATATTATTGTGCCGTATCTGTTTTGCCTGTCCTCTGTGCCCCTGATCTTATTGTGCCGTATCTGTCCTCTGCTGTGCCCCTGCTCGCTCCTGTGCCTCCACCGCCGACCCACCCCGCTCCCTGCTGCTGCTCCCCCGCGGCCCCACCCCCGCTCCCTCCAGCATCACCGCTCCCCTCCCCACTCGCCACCCCGCTCCCGCCTCCCAGCTGCTCCTCCCTCCCACGGGACTCAAAAGGTGGTGTCCGTGAGGCGGGGAGCTGTGACCTGTGACCTGACCTGACCTGGTCAGAGCCGCTCGCTCCTCCCGCCGCATGGCCCACCCCGAGGGTCCCGGCATCCGCCGCCACTGCCGCTGCCAGTTCGTCCTCTGTGCCCCTGCTCGCTCCTGTGCCTCCACCGCCGACCCACCCCGCTCCCTGCTGCTGCTCCCCCGTGGCCCCACCCCCGCTCCCTCCAGCATCACCGCTCCCCTCCCCACTCGCCACCCCGCTCCCGCCTCCCAGCTGCTCCTCCCTTCCACGGGACTCAAAAGGTGGTGTCCGCGAGGCGGGGAGCTGTGACCTGACCTGACCTGGTCAGAGCCGGTCGCTCCTCCCGCCGCGTGGCCCACCCCGAGGGTCCCGGCATCCGCCGCCACTGCCGCTGCCAGTTCGTCCTCTGTGCCCCTGATAAGTATTGTGCCGTAATCAGGGTTGCCCCCACCATGTGCGTGCATTCTGCTATGGCATATGGTCCTTGTTTGGTCTCCAGCGTGACCTGCACATTGTGTTGGATGTATGGGAACTGGGGTAGCAGGGTGATGGTGATGTCCAGGACAGGTGTGAGGGACTTGGATGTGGCTGGCTGTGAGACTCCTCCAACTCCGGCGGTTGTTGGTTGGGGGGTGCCAGGGGCCAACAGATGCAGCCAAGCCAGCAGCTTGGTGTGGGGTGGGATGTTGGTTGTCCGCTGTGTTGGTGCCGTAGGCCTATTAGGCGATGATGGTCGGGATGCGTGGGATGGTTGTCCCTTTCAGCCTGTGGTGGTCGGTGACATTGTCAGAGGTTGGGTCTGTGCGGCTGGTACGCTTCCTGGGGGTCCGCTATCTTTGTCTGCGCTGCGTCTGTGGTGGTCCAGGAGGGGTTCTGGGTGTGGTTTGTGGACCTGGGGTGGTGTTGGTGGGTGTTGTGGCCCTCTTGGGTGTCTGGGCCGCATGATGGGTGGCTCCATGGCATCTGTTACCCTTCCGATGTGGCCCTGGGCTGTGCTCCCTTTTGTGGTCCAGGCTGCCGTCCGGCTTTACACCAGGTCTGAGCAGGTGTAGATTTGCTGGTGCTAATGCGCCTTATCGCCTGTTTTGTGTTTTTATCGCAGATCTGGCTGGTCGTTGAGAATGTTGAGGTGTGATGTTGTCGCGGCTTTTGGCACGGGAACGCCCACTCTGCATCTTATTAGCGATGGTTGTGCGGGTCGTCTGTGGCGATGTTTTTTGCGGCTGCTATTGCGGATTCACTGGTGCTGTGGGCTGTTAGCACCAGCTTGTGAATGGGGAGGTAAATTTATCACGACTTTGGCTGCGATAAAGTGCCGTTAATTCAGCGATAGCTCCTTGTGAATATGCCCCTCAGTGTCTTCTGTAAGGATTAGTTTCATACATCTGCCTCAGTAGCTGCCTTGGCTGTGATCTCTTTCATTTTTACTCCTAAGATTACTTTATTGTCTCTGATGTAGTGTAGTAAGGTTCAATTACTAACAGGAATAGAGCAGGCAAAAGTAGACAACCCTGTCTAGTACCTTATTTTACATAAAAAGTTTTTGGATAAAGTCCCATTCTGTCTTACTCCAGTGCTTTGTTTGCCATAAAAGGCAATCACCATCCTGATAAAGTCCTTTCATTGAATTTTGCAGAGTACTGCCCTTAGAAAAGGCCCGGCCACTTTATCAAAGGCCTTTTTCTTCATCAAGGGCTATAGATACTGTAGGGGAATCAGCTAATTATTCTTTCTCAGAAACATGACAGAACAGTCTAGTGTTGTCACTAGACAGTCTCTGTTCAATGAAGCCAACTTAAATTGCATATATGAGGTCTGGACCTAGTTTATTTAACCTGGTTGCTTAGACCTAAGCATGCATCTTGCAATCTATCTTGGTTGAAGAAATTGGTCTATAGTTTTTAGGTAGGGTTAGTTCTTTGCCTTTTTTCAGAATGACTGCTATCATGAACTAGTATCCCAGCAGAGGAAGAGAAATGGTAGGATAACTCAGTATGCTTACAGCAGGCGAGGATGATTTATAAAATTGTATGGTGTATCCATCGGGTCCAGAGGCTATGTTGGTGTTTATGCTATTGATAACATTGTTTATCTCATCTGGAGAAATTGGGCATTAGTGACAACAATTTTTTGTTAGAATTCGATGGGAGATTAAGGTTTGCTAAGTAATCGTTAAATAGAGTTGTTTGCATATCAATCGGTATCGAAGTCTTTAAAGATTTCCACTATATTTTCTGAATTTAAATGAGTTTTCCCTGCCCTATCTTTGATAGATGAAATATTAAACTTATTTTCTTTAGATTTCAAATAAGTGGCTAACATTTTACCACCCTTATTCACCTCCCATAGGCTGATTCTTTTCAGTTAATTAATCTAGGTGCCTGCCCCCATGCTCAGACTTTTATTGCATTCGTATTTTCTGTTGAGCAGTATGTATTATAGATTATGAATTTTGAATTGTCTATGTTGGATCTCCAGGGCCTTCATTTTATTATCTAGATTATTTAGTGATTCATTCAAATTCAAATTCAAATTTCTTATTGACATGTGATCTGAAATAATTACGCACGCTTTTATAGTAGTTTTTCGAGCCTCCCAAATAAGGAGTGGTAAAGGTTTTTTGGCTGTTATTAACTTTAGGAAAATTGTAGATGTAATTATTTATGCTAATAAAGTGTTCTGTTCAGTGTACAATTTTTTAGTTGAAGAACCCCAAGAGACAGAGAATGTTATCCAAGAGTAGTCCAAGATATGTTTTGATTCAAAGGGGTTTTTCTATGGTGTTCAGGTATTTAGCAGTATCATGATACAACCTATTCTGGAGTATGAAAGGTGTCATGCGGAGAAAAAGGTGTTTAAATCAAAATTTTAAAAAAATGTATCAAAAAGGTGTACAAATCACTAATAACATTAAAATGAAGAAAAAAACTTACAATTAAGAACAACATAAAACAAATGTATAACAAATGTATAACCATTATACCAACAATATTAGCAACTTAAACTAATATAATAACTGAAATGTGTAATGGGGAGAAAAAAGTGTAATCTCAGAAGTCTGGGTGTTGTAATCTCCAGGTCCCTTTGAGATTAAATTTTGTTCTGATATTATTGAGTTCCGATATTTTAATCTTGATATTTTGTCTAAAGTACCACTAGATAGTTGATGTGACTGCTCTTCATTAAGTCTACTGTTTGTCATCTAGAAATCTAACGCTAACTGAGAGGAGGATTAAGACAAACTATTCACTAGAAAGGCTAGTCTCCTGATCATATCACTACTTTAGAAACAATTGGCCATCCTGGCATAGGTTATTTTCTTAGTTAGGCCAAATACACAATCCATAAAGCAGTGTGTTGAGGTGGATTACAATTGCTCTTCTCAGCTCCCTTCACCAATTGGGTGCCTAACAGTAGTTCAAATGGTCCAAAACCAACTTCCATCTGTGCCACTCTGATCGGCAAATGCAAGCATGGCAGTGCGATGTCCCACTTTCTCCTTGTGAGAAACTTGATATAAATCCAACAAAAGCAGATCCACCTATTCCTGACTCTCCCAACAGAAGCAAGAATGAATCCACCGACACAAAGGAAGCAATTCTCAAGAAATTAATGAAAGTATGTGAACTTGCTAAATCAACTAAATCTAACACAAACGCTATGCAAGCGTAAATCTCAGTCATCAGAAACGACATAAAGCACATAAACAGCAGAATCTGAAAAATGAATCAGTAATCTTGAGGATAGAGAAACATCATATGTAAAAGAACTCTCATCCATTAGGAGTAAGATCTTATCTCTCCAAAAATATGTGCCTGACCCAGAAGATCATTTTTGGAGAGATAATCCAAGACTGTTTGGTATACCAGAAGGCTTTGGAGGGCAAGATAACAACGCATGTATAACCATGGATTCAGTATTTATTTATTTATTTTTATTTATGTTAAAGGTTTTATATAGTGCTGGTTAGACCCAGGGGTTTCAGAGCGCTTTACAGGAGTGTGAGGAGGTACAGTACTAAGAACACTTGATCGAAAACATTGCAATAAGAACCATTATACCAAAGGTAGCGGATAAATACGAATGCTATTTACAAAAGTACCATATTAAGATAACGAGGGCAGTGAGTAATTAGGCTAGGGTGGGGGAGGGTGAAGGAGAGAAGAAAAGATAAAGGAGGGGGACAAAAAAAGTAGGAGTTAGGAGAACAGGAGAACAGTGGGAGGCTGTGACTATGGCTAGGTGTCATCTGTAAAGATAGAGGCAGGGAGGGGAGATTAAGGGGAGGGAAGAGAGTAGAGTGAGGGAGCGGAGTTAGAAGGGAGAATGGGGAGGAGAGAGAATTGGAGGTCAATGGAGGGGAGCCTGACGGGGACGCAGAGTGGGAGTCAGTGTCAGAGGTAGGTATTAAGGACCCCAATATTTGTTGAGGAGGTGCAGTTTAAGGTCTTTTTTGAAGTTGACATAGGAAGGTTTACAGTGTAGGTCTTTAGGCAGGAAGTTCCAGATGGAAGGAGCGTTTCCGAAGAAGGAGCGAGCTTGTGTGCATTTCTTCTTTAGCAGAGGGGGGATAAGAATGAGGGCGTTAGTGCTGCTCATCGGTCGGGCGCAGCCCGCTTTGTGGAGTTTGTCTGAGAGGTAACGTGGGGTGTTTTGGTGAAGGGCTTTGTGCGTGATGCATGCAATCTTGTAGGTGGATCTGCCTTCAATAGGTAGCCATTTGAGGGTTTTAAGGGTGGGGGAGATGTGGTTGAAATGTTTGTAGTCCGAGATAAGTCTAGCAGCTAGGATGAGCACAGATTTCAGTGGTGCAAGTTGGACTTTAGGTTTTCCAGCGAGGATAGCGTTACGATAGTCGATTCTCAACAGGACCAGAGATTGGACAACAGATTTGAAGTCGTCAGCCCGGATGAAGGGTTTCATTTTCTTGAGATGACGGAGGGTGAAGAGTGCTCCTTTGGTTGAGGTTTTTAGGTGGGGAGTATGGGCAAGGCTATTATCAATAGTTTCATATCCTTCAAAAAAGATTACAAACTAGGGAGAGTACACAGAGTTTCAACATAACCTTCCTGAAGAAGAAAGACCAATAATCTGTAAACAACTCTGATTCCAACACACTGAATCC
The DNA here is from genome assembly GCF_964204655.1 of Triturus cristatus. Taxonomy (NCBI): domain Eukaryota; kingdom Metazoa; phylum Chordata; class Amphibia; order Caudata; family Salamandridae; genus Triturus; species Triturus cristatus. The sequence goes on from NC_140590.1 coordinate 851,634,098, forward strand.
ATCCTAATCTACACGAGGAAAGACTACTCCAAAAATACAGCTGCTTCGAGGAAATGTTTTTTAGCTGCAAGACCTAGACTGAAAGGCAGAAAACTCTACATTTCTTTTGCAGGTCCCTTTAGATTCAAGATGTCACTTAATGGCTCCACATGCATATTGCAAGATGATAAGGAACTCAAAATATTCTTAAGACTGGATGAAGCAGAAATGGAAGCATCGCCTCTAAAGTCAATTCCCATGCCTAAGCTTCATACAGATGTTGGGTGAGCCACAAAAAAATTTATTTTCCAACTCAGTATTATTCTTAAGTGGGGAAAACTTCACAACTACAGTTTATTGATCACTAAGAGTCCCTAATCTTTCGCATCCACAATGCTCAGTTATGGTCTAACCCCGAATTCACATCCAACAATACCTAGTAAGATGGGCACCCTCACTTGTACTCCTACTTGTTATATATTCTTACTGTTGGAAATGGAGGTGTCTAGTTGGCAGTGGTATGCACCCTGTCCAATTAGGGATCACTGCTTCTAGTCCGGATGAGTAGAATACGCACCTAAGTTTGCCTGTGCTCACCCTCTGGTTGCTTGGCATCAAGCAGTCAGGCTAAACTACAGAGGCAATGTGTAAAGCATTTGTATATAACCCACACTAACACAGTGAAAACACCACAAATGGACATCACACCAGTGCTGAAAAAAATAAAGCATCTTCATCTAAACCAAACAAGACCAAAACTACAAAAGTCCAACATACACAACTCAAAATATCATTTGTAAAAGGTTTCTTGCAAAAATATAGCACTTAAAAAACAATAGCTCCGACGGGGGCTATCTCAACGTCGTGAAAGGTACAAATCCAAAGTACGGTTCCAACTGCGAGGTGCTCGTGCCGGCCACGGAGTCACATGGACCCCAAGAGAAACAGTGCCTTTTGTAATGCTCCAAACAATGGTATTGCATTGCGTTGGGGAGTGCCGGGCGTCAGCGGTTCCTTACTGCCACAGGGGAGGTGAGGTGTCAGTTCCTTACTGCTACGCAGGGGAGGTGAAGCATCAGTTCTTTACTGTTGCTTGGAAGGTGAGGCCTTGGTTCCTTACTGTACAGGGGAGGTGATGCGGAGTCAGTGGCAATGTTCCGTTTCCTTACGACAGTGTTGCGTCAGGCAGTCACCCATGTTGGTTATCGGCTACGTGGTGGTGTGCGGGAGGTGCTGGCATCGGTGGGCTTCAGACATGCTTCGTGTGCTCCAAGAATGGTGCCCTGGGCCCAGGTGCAAGCAGCGGCCTCGATGATGAGGTCGGAGTCAGTGTGGAAACGCCATCAGCAGGTATCGGGGCTGCGGTGTCAGTGCTGCACTCACCCAGCGAGTTGGTGGAGCCAGCGGCATTGGAGACATTTTTGGGAATCTTCTTCTTGGGGTTTGCAGACCAGCAATCATCTTCAGGGGCCCAGAACTCGGATTGGCACCACTAGGCAGGTCAGAACTCCCAGCAGTGGAGGTCAGGGATGCTGCAGGTGAAGTATTTGTGTCCCTGAGACTGCAGAACAGGAGGCAAGCTCTACTTCAATCCCTTGGAAATCTTCTCAAGCAGGATTCACAGCAAAGTCCATTCTTTGTCCTCTTTCAGATAGGAGGAGGCAACTATAGGCCAACCCAGCAAAGCAACACACAGTAAAGGGGCAGTACTCCTCCTCATAGCTCTTCAGCCCTTCTCCTTGGCAGAGGGTTCTCTTGATCCAGAAGTTATCTAAAGTTCTGAGATTTTAGGTCTAATATTTATACCCCATTTTCTCTTTGTAGTCTTCTTTGTTTCAAGAGCTCAGTAAAACCAGTTCTGTCCTCCCTGGTCCAGCTCCACTCCAGGAGGTGGAGAAAGCATTGTGTAGAGTAGACACAGACTATTCATGTGCTGTGCAAACTCCTCCCACCACTCTAAATGCAGAAAGGGCTATTCAGCCTGGCTCCGAGTCACCCAGGAATGGCAGGACACACCTCAACCCCTCTTTTGACTGTCTAGAGTGAATGCACATCCCCAGCACCTGCCAGTCCAAAACCAGATGGTGAATACACAAACAGGCAGAGGCACAAATAATGGTAAAGCAAGAAATTGTCCACTTTCTAAAAGTGGAATTTTCATACACACAATTTAACAAGCATTTACAATGCAATGGTCTCGGCATTGTTAAAGTTAGAGCTATTGGCATTGCTCATGACATTATTTTTGTTTTTAAAACATTTAAAGAAACGGCATTGTTATTTACAATGTCAATAGCTTAATCACTCTCAAATGCGAGACATATTGCATTTGCACCCACACACAGAGCCACACACACAAAGCCACTCACATAGCCACCTACACACACACACACACACAGAGTTACCCACACACAGACAAAGCCACCACGCATAGAGCCACCTACAAAAAAAGCCACACACACAGAGCCTCCCACACGCACACAGAGCCACCCACACACACACAGAGCCACCCCCACACACACACACAGCCATCTGCGCTCCCTCAGCCGGCTTGTGAGTGTAACGTCCCATGTGCTTGTGCTGGCGTCACTAGGATAAGCTAGTCCCCATTGTTTGGTTTGCTGTGCGCGTTAATGACAGCTTTGGGGTAATTGTTCATTGTATGTAAGACATCAGGCCAATCTGAGCTGTCAGTCTAAGGAACAGGGCCTGGATGCTCGCATTGGCCCCTATACTATGGACATTTTATCGTGTAACTATATAGCAAGCTGCTTCCGTGCGCATTCGCATCATCGTCTTTATGAAGTCTGCGAAGGGAGATGTTGAATTTGCTTATGCAACTGAATGAAAGGCTGCAGTGGGTTCAGAGCTCGTATATAAAGAGGTGTACATATTTTCTATTAGCTGTGTTGTGGGGCTTTTTCTGCGTCTGTCCAGCGATGACCTGATCGCCGCACTCCCATGTCAATTCCATGTAATGCTAGGAGTCTCCTTCACGTGCTCTTTGAAATGACGCGGTGAAACGCCCGCCATGTTGTTTTACTGAAGGATGGGGTGTAATATCTAAAACCACGAAGCCAGCCAAGCAGTGTGGCTAGAAACCTCCTTGTGGCGCCAGCTCGGGTGCTTGAGCGGCACAAGTTTTGGCAGTTTTTCACTCGGAAGACTTTTGGAGAGCTTCATTGCAGATGTGTGACCGGGTCGCCTCTGTTCAAATCACTGTCGCTATGTAACCCATGCCCCCTTTTTACTGTCCTGTACAGTACGGGGGGAGGGGGGCTGCACATAGCGGACTTTCCTGCACACCGCGCTTCTGCCATTTCTAATCTCTATAAACCAGTTTACTGTATCCTGCAAGCGTTTCAACGTTGGTGATTGCCAGGAAGTACGTAGCACATCGGGGGCTTGATGGCAAGCAGTGTGTGCCAGTGGTATTTAGCCAGCAGATAGACACATAATTAAAGCATGAGTTGTTTGACTAGTAGGAGCGGCAACTCTAATAGTGTTTTTAGTGCTTTGTGTAGTTTTCCTAGTGACTGTTGTCTGTGTGAGTGATGTTGTGAAGCCTGGGCAGTCATCAGTGAAATGATGAGCGAGGGGGCGGAGAGACGGAAAGGCTCTCTCATGGATGGGCTTCACCAGACGGCGAGCCATCCGAGGAAAGGCGGGACCATCCAAGTTGGAGGGACCGTGTTTAGACCGAGGAGCACCATGGGAGCTGAGAGCAGGGGGAGTGGTGGATGGGGATGACGCCATGAACACCACCGCCTTTCTCTGAGGTCAAGCAGAAATGCCTCGGAGAAACGCAGTGGCATTTTCGGATTGAGGGGCGTGTTTTTCTTTCTCTCCTCTTCCCATTGGCTGGAATGAAAGAAAGTAAAAAACACGCCCCCGAATCTGAAAAAGACGGGGCTTAAACGGACAGACGCCCCTCTCCTCCAATGGCTGGCCTCTGTTTAGGAAGCCAGCCAATGGAGAAGAGGGGCGGGTTCAAGCCCTGTACTTAAAAACATGAAATCTCGCAAGCGAGACTGCGCAAGCGCAGCCTTCGCTAGCCGAGACCTAAAAACCACCTTCACTAAAAAGTGTGCAATTAAATTCTGAGTTCAGAGAGCCTTAACTCCATTTCTTTATCCAATCCCGATGGAAAGTTATACTTCTAGGATGTTACAAGTCAGCTCCCTTGTTAACCTATGAGACAGACAGCCTGTCAATAGTGAAAAACAAAATGCACAGTATTTCATTATCAGGACATGTAACGCACACCAGTACATGTCCAACCTTCCACATGCACTGCAGCCTGCCTATGGGAGTACCTTGGGCCTACCTTAGGGGTGTCTTACATGCAAGAAAAGGGAAGGTTAGGACCTAACAAGTGGGTGCACTTGCCAGGTTGACCAGGCAGTTCAAAACTGTGTGTGCAGACACTGCAGTGGCAAGTCTGAGGCACATTTGAAAGGCTACTGGTGTGGATGGCACAACCAGTGCTGCAGGCCTACTAGTAGCATTTGATCGGCAGGCCCTGCTACACTCATTGCAGTTTACTGTGGGCTTACCAGTAAATAAAATATGCCAATCATGGATAACCAATCATAATCACAATTTACATAGAGAAGATATGCACTTTAGCACTGATCAGCAGTGGTAGAGTGCCCAGAGTCCTATAGCTAACAAAAGCAGGGTCAGAAAATAGGAGGCAAAAGGCAACACATTTGGGAATAAACCTGAAAAAGGGCCAAGTCTAACACTTACTTGCCTGCTCACTGATTTCATCTGCTATCTTTTTGCCAACCCGCTAACAATATTACACGTATACAAATGTTTCTTTTTCCACTCAACCTCATGTAGTCAATGTTGGCTTTGTCTAACCTCACAGTCTTTCATAGAAATCTCTCAATGTTCAAGTACTAGCTAATATTTCTAAATGTCCATGCCTTTAGTTGATTTCTGCCTACTGTTGTTTGTCTTAAGTTACCTTAGGTGTAGCATCTTTTTGATTAATATATAACGGCATTTCTGTTATTTTATAATTATCTATAAGCAAGACAAGCACAATTTTCTTTCCAGACTCTGACAATACTTAAGATAGGGGGATAGGGAGGCCCAGGGCTATTGGGGGTTGTTTGATCTTGTTTGTTGCTCAATTGTTCTAGCACAATGTTTCATAACCACAAGGTCGTCTTTCTTACACCTTTCCCATCTCTCCTCTGCCTCTCCTTACTTCCCTACCTTTCTCCAGCCCTTGGAATTTATGCTCATAATGCTTCAACCCAGTAGTTATTCACAGCTTTGATGAATGTTCTACTCGCTTGCTCTACTTATGTAAAGGAAACAATTCTACCTAATCGGCCAATCCACAAACAAAGATCGAATTTTCACTTAACATAACTCATGACACAAACTAAAAATATGCTAAACATAATCTCACTTAGGGGTCTTGAATCACCCAGTATAAAGATGTAAAATTACAGGTTATACCTATAAATTAAAAGTGGACGTCATATTACCGCAATAATGTAAAATTACATTAAAGGAAGATTTACCTCTTAATAACATATGGATTCGGGATGCAGTCTGCTTTCTGGGCATCAGTAAGAAAAATGGTGTCATCACCCTCATAACCAAAAAAGTAAATATTTCCATAATCTTAAATATCACAGATATAGAAGGAATATGGATAATCTTGAAAATGAATAATGATAACGACTTTTTCATTATTAACATTTATGCTCCAAATGGTCCTAACTTCCAATTTTGGTCCAACATCTCTAATAAAATGCAATCCATCCCTGACAATGCATTTTTTTTTTTTAGGTGGTGACATTAACCTGCAATCTGGACCGATCCTCCACATGCAAGTTCAGACTACCTAGATCCCCCAAAGTTATGAAAATCTCTGCTTGAGATTTAAACTCAAAGGTGCCTGGAGATTACAACATCCAGACGTCTGTGATTACACCTTTTCCTCCCCATTACATCTTTCAGTTTTTATATTAGTTTTATTTGTTAGTATTGTTGACATAATGGTTATTAATGTTTAAAAATGTATTTTGTGATTTGAAGTGTTTTTTTTTTATTTCCTTTAATGTTAATAGTAATTTCTAGTGTTGTTGCAGTTGTTGGGTTTGTAGGGGGATAGGGTGGGAAGGTATTTAAATATAAACATGATTAATTTATTGTTGGTTTATTTTTAATTGGTAATTAATGTTTTAATTAATTATGATTTGTTTAGTGTTATATGATATTTTAAATTTCAATTAAAATGAAACTTTCCAATTTATTTGTATTATTAGTTATAGTAAGGTACATTTTAATAGCGGGTTGCTGGGTTCATAAAGTTATGGGGTGGGAAGTTAATTTAGTTGTAAAAAATAAAAATGCATTGGTAATTAGTTTTGAACTGTTAATTACATATTTTATTGTTATTTTGTAATTAGTTTTGTATCTACTTTTTAAACTTATAAATTAGTAGTGGGAATAGTATTAATTAAAAAAATAGAAATCATTATTAGTAAGTTTTACATTGTTTAATTAATTAATTGATTGTTAATTATGTAAATAATGTAATACTAATTTGTTTAGCTTATATTTTAGTTGAGTGGTGCTTGGTTTGTAGGAGATTTTATGGTGAGTAGTCGAAATAAATGTAATGTTTTTTAATTTAATATTATTATTTATGCTACATATTTGTATTTTATGATTAATTATGTAATATGTGAGTAGGTTGCTAAGAAAATATAATATATTTGTTTGTTTCATTAATGTATATATTTATCTAATGTACTAATGTATTAATTGGAAATTAATTATGTATATTGTTTATATATATATAAACAATTCTCTAACAGAGTCTTTTGGAATTTCGAGAGGTACAAGGCAGGGCTGCCCACTTTCCCCTCTGCTTTTTAACCTCTATATTGAACCTTTTGCACAGATTCTTAGAGAGGAGGCTAGTATTCCATCCTTTAGCTTTGGAGGGTGGGAAAGGCGGGTTGCCCTATATGCCGATGACATACTCATTATGACATCAAACCTCGACTCGGCACTCCCCTCTGTGATTAGAAAAGCTGAGGAGTTTGGTAAAATCTCTGGGTACCACATAAATTCAGAGAAAACAGAAATTATGGCCTGGAATTCCCCCAACACACAGGTGGAGGTAGTGCCCTCCATGCGGTATCTTGGAATTAGAATTACCCAAGATATAAGCAAAATCACCACCTTTAATCTTGACCGAGTATATAAGCAATGTCAGAAACAACTAAAGGCATGGAATCACCTCCCTTTATCCATCTTTGGGAGGACAAACCTTATAAAAATGTCTATCCTACCCAAATATACCTTTTTGTTTAACTCTATCCCTATGGCTTTTGACATTAAACAAATATCTAAATGTCAACAAGGTATTAACTCTTTTATTTGGATGAATCGAGCTTCGAGATTGGCCTGGAAAAAGCTGAGGAGAAGGAGAGAGAAAGGAGGCCTTACGTCACCAGACATCCAATACTATGCCTGGGCGTTCCAACTATCCTACTCTAGAATGCTCCTAAAAACATCAGAGGACAACTCTAGAGGGAGGATGTTCCGAGCTATGTTGGAGGGGTCTGATCTTCCATCTGACTGCTTTCTTTTTAAGTTTGGAGACCAGAAATTCTTTAAAAAAATAAAATTAAAAACTCTACAATCTTTGGCTAGGAGTTGGTCCACAATCAGAAATAGAACAGGGTTGTGTTATTTTTCCAACTTAGCACCTATATGGGATTCACCAGGTACTCCCTTATGTCTTAAAGACAGACTGGCAGGTCCAATAAAGGAAGCCGGTTTTTTGAACTGGGGAGAGCTGATAGCTGGTGGTTCAATGCTACCTTGGGAGGCTTTGCGGGAGAAAGTCGGGCCAGGTCTATCTTACTTCAAGTATGTACAGCTGACTAGCTGGGCTCAGGCCTTGAAAAGAAAGGGAGTCTCCTTGGGAAAATACAGCAACTTAGAAAATCTATTGGTGACAAGGCCAGGGGGGGAAAGGAGGTCGCATGTTGGTATTGGGCGATCTTGGAGGAGATAGATGACGACACAACCCTCCCTGAGGTGTTATGGGGCAGTAACATCGGCGAACAGTGCCAGCAGCTGTGGTCAAACTCATTTAGTTTACTATATAAAATCGTGAAGCCAGCCTGGTTGAGGCGAAACCATCTTTTCACTTTACATCGTGCTTATCTGTCCCCCCAAAAGTTAGCCAAATTTCACCATGGAAAAAAATGCAACAAATGTGACCTAGTTGAGGCCTCGGATGTTCATATGTTTAAAGAGTGCCCAGCCATTAGTCGTTTTTGGGAAGAGGTGATAGAAGCACTATCTTCTATGCTAAATATCACTCTTAGTAATACTCTCCCTTTGATTTTCTTTGGGCTTGACGAAAATATCCTAGGGCCTGCTAGATCCTTCCTGTTTTTTTCAATCCTGTTGGCTAGGAGACAGATTTGCAGATTTTGGGTGGACACAGCTCCTCCAACATATATGGGATGGTTATCGTCCCTATATGAAGTTTCTAAAGTAGACCTGGCTAGACCCTGTAGTATGAAAAAAAAGAAAATTGCCTTTTGGGACTATTTGATACAGTGGATGTAGGTCTCCCGGGGTTTTTTTTTTTTTTTTTTTTTCCCCGGGTCCTATGATTATGCCAGCTTCCCTGCTCCATGGATCTATAACAAGGGTCTTCGTTCGTCTTTCTGGTCCAAACAGGTTGAAATATGCCTAGATGGAGTTTCTGAAGGTCGTCCTTTTTTGTGTGTTGTTTGCTCCTTCTCCCGCCAATTTGTTCCTTTTGTTTTTTGTGCAATTGTCCATAGCACACTAAAGGGTTTGGCGGGCACGACAAGATAGCACAAAATGGTGGTTGGAGGATTTCCTTCTTCACACATAAGGGTTTGGCAAATGAGGACAAAAAAAAAAAAAAAATATTAATTGTTCTTTTTTAAATTATTTTATTTAATGGTGTTTGTGAGAATTTGTATTAGGTCAATGTTCCAATTAACCCAAGCTTGCTTTACCTATGGGTTTTGTATTAAATATTAGTGGTCTGTATTTAATTTGCAATATGTTAAATTTATAATATGAAAATATTTAACCTATACCCCTTTGAACTCTCTTCATATTAAAAAAACAATATGTTTGTATGTATTTTTGTCGATATTAGTCACAATGATATATTATTTCTGACAATGCTTCGGCAAAGATATTGTTTATCATGATATTGTTTTATTGATCCCTGTCTAGTTGACCTCGGTCTAGGTCCACTCTCTCCCCACAGCTCCGCTGTGCCATCTCTTGCCTCCAGACCCCGACCTCCTCCTTGGGAGGTTTGAAGCTGCTGCCTGCTCCAACTGGGACCAGACTGGCTGCAACCACCGTAACCTTTCTCAACCATTTTTTTCTTAATTTTTCCCTGTTGTGCCACTGTTATTGTGCCCATCTGTGTCTTGCTCTAATTCCACCACTGTTTTTATTTTCTCATGCCTGCCTGTTCCTTTCGCCTTTCGCCGCTGCTTCCCCTGTGACCCCTCCCCCCCGAATTCCCCACCGGAATTCACCTGCCTCCCAGCCTCTTTGCCCTCCCACCTCCCCTACTTAATGGCGGCTGCTGCGCGGTCATGCAGCGGACGCACACAGAGGGCCCGCCACCGGCGCGCCAAAGGCAAGCCCGTCTGCGCCCGTCCGCGACACGACTGCAGCCAGCACCAGGAACCCTGGACCTCCCACTACCCATTGCTATGATACCACCACCCTCCTCGCACTCAACCCTGGAAGATTTAGAGAGTGCCAACAGGCCTCACCAAACACAACCCACCGCCAGTTCTCCTGACTCCCCTGCCGCCAGACCCTCACTGCCACCCCGGCCTCCAACACTGCCGACGCCAGCATCAGCGACACCCTAAAATGCATTCTCCTCAACGTACGCTCCGTACACAAACACGCCATGGAAATCTGAACCTACTCGACTCTCTCTCGCCCGACATCGCTTTCTTCACAGAGACCTGGACCAACGTATCCTCCGCCCCGACATCAGCACCGCCATCCCAGACGGATACAAGATCCAGAGAAAAAACCACCCCAACCACCCAGGAGGGGGCCTCGCCATCGCTCCCCACAAGAGCACCCGCTGCCTCATTACCTCCAGCGAAACCTTCCTCACCGCCGAACACCTGCACTTCCAGATCCAGACCACCCCCAAAGGCACACACCGAGGAACCCTCGTCTACAGACCCCCCAGCCCCGAACACACTTCGCCACCACCATCACCGACTTCATCCCACACCACGCCATCGCCTCAACAAACTACAGACTCATTGGAGACCTGAACTTCAACCTCAACAACCCCAGCGGCCCCAACTCCACTATCCTTCGTGACAACCTCGCCAGCCTCAGACATGAACAACTCGTCAACACACTGACCCACAGAGCAGGACACACCCTCGACCCCATCTTCGCGGCAGGAAACAGCGGCCAGTTCAGCCACACAATGCAGCCGCCATGGACCAACCACCACTGCGTACACTTCGCCATCAACAAATCCAAGGCACCCAAACCAGCCCCACGGACACCACGATGGAACTGGAGCAAGGTTACCGATGAGCAACTTAACTCCACCCTCACCCGAGACAACCACACCTGGGCACCCGACGCAAACGAGGCACCCAGAGAACTCCACACCTGGATCTCCAACTGCACAGATTAGCTCGGCCCGCTATGCAACCCCGACAGACAATGACCCAGGAAAGCCGCCTGGTTCACCACCACTCTCCAAGAAGCTAGACGCACCTGCAGACGCCTGGAGAAGAACTGGAGAAACACCAAGACAACCGAAAACCACACCACCTGCAAGGACGCCATGACGGACTACGACAACCAGATCAGAGCCACCAAGAGGAACTTCATCCACAACAAAATTCTGGCCAACTCCACCAACTCCAAGGAATCTTTCAGTGTCATTCAAGAATTTACCAACCCACGCAGCAAAGCCACAGACATCACCCCATCCCAAGACCTCTGCGACAAGCTTGGAACCCAATTTCCACCTCAAGATCAAAAACCTCTACAACAACTTCATCGACCATCCACCAGGTGCCACAGATGGCCCCCTGCCCCCCAGAAACACCAGCTAGTCCACCATCTCCAACTGGACACCGATCACAGCCGAAGACACCGCCTTGACCATGAAAAGCATCCACTCGGGGGCCCCCACTGACCCCTGCCCCCCTCACATCAACCACAGAGCCACAGCCACCATCGCACCCAAACTACAGCGCAAAATCAACACCACCTTCAAAACAGGCACCTTCCCAGCTGACTGGAAGCGCGCAGAAGTCAGACCCCTGCTCAAGAAGCCCACAGCTGACCCCACCGACCTCAAGAACTATCGTCCCATCTCGCTCCTCGCCTTCGCAGCCAAAGTTGCAGAGAAAACAGTCAACAGGAAACTGACACGATTCATTGAAGAGAATGCCATCCTCGACCTGTTCCAATCCGGATTCTGAAGCAACCACAGCACAGAGACCGCCTTACTCGCTGCCACAGATGACATCCGCACCCTCCTGGACCAAGTCCACTCTGCAGCCCTCATCCTACTCGACCTATCAGCGGCCTTCGACACCGTCTCCCACCGCACACTAGTCACCAGACTACACAACGCAGGCATACAAGGAACAGCCCTGGACTGGATCCGATCATTCCTCACCGGAAGAAGCCAAAGGATCAAACTCCCACCCTTCCTCTCCAACCCCACGAAAATCACCTGCGGAGTCCCACAGGGTTCATCACTAAGCCCCACCCTCTTCAAAATCTACATGGCCCGCCTCACAGCCATCATCCGACGATACCCAGCTCATCCTCTCCCTCACCAAAGACCCCACCACTGCCAAACTCAACTTCCAGAAAGGAATGCAAGACGTCGCAGTCTGGATGACCAAGAGCTGCCTGAAGCTCAACGCCTAGAAGACAGAAGTCCTCGTCCTCGGTACCACCCCTTCTGCATGGGACAACACCTGGTGGCCGACCGCCATCGGAAGACCACCTACCCCCTCAGGCCATGCCAAGAACCTCGGCATCGTACTCGACTCATCATTCACCATGAACCGACAGGTCAACGCTGTCACCTCCAGCTGCTTCAACACCCTACGCATCCTACGCAAGACCTTCAAGTGGATCCCCCCTGAGTCAAGGAAGATAGTCACCCATACACTCATCACCAGCAGACTGGACTGTGGAAACACACTCTACGCTGATATCAACAAGTCCCTCTTCTGCAAACTCCAGACAATACAGAACACCGCCGCCAGACTCGTCCTTGGCATCCCCCGACACGAACACATCAGCCAACACCTATTAAGTCTCCATTGGCTCCCCGTGGAGAAAAGAGTCACTTTCAAAATCCTCACTCACGCCTATAAATGCCTACACAACAACAGACCCAAATACCTCAATGACAGAATCAACTTCCACGCACCCAAAAGAAACCTCCAATCTTCCAACCTCGCACTGGCCGAAACCTTGCGCATCCACAGAGCCAGAGCGGGTGGAAGATCCTTCTCTCACACTGCAGCCAAGACCTGGAACAAGCTAAACAGATCTGTGGACCCCACCCCTTCAGCGCCTTGAGACCCTCATGGGTGAGTAGTGCGCTTACAATTCCCTGATTGATTGATTGATTGAAGCTGCCAAGGAAACCCAGCAGGCAATCCTTGTGTTGTGGTATCAGAATATTGTTGTCGGAATACTGCCTGACAAAAGCACTGTGCCCTAAAATTGCCTAAAACAATACAACAGCATTGGAGTTAATAATAGAATATCTAAACCAAATAAAATGATATTTAGTAAATAATATTTAGGACAAAATGTTTAGGTCAGACAATTTTTCTGCTACAATACAGACCTTTCGCCCAGGCTGGAAGTGGTTGCTTCCATCTACGTTTATTGACTTTGCTCGGCACAGGATTTCATGCCCATGAAATCTGTTTTATTCTTCTGCTTCACTTTGTCTGAGGTCAAAAAAATATCTAAAAACCTAGCCTAATTTTGTAGGAAACAAATTTGACTGGCATCCCTAAGTGTATTTACATGAAACTATACCTAGCCTTATCCAACATCTTCAAGCACACACAAGGTGCTCCACAGTTTGTTTTTGTTGCTTCAGGAGAGCAAGAGAAGCATCTTGTAAGGAGGTAAAGCCAAATTCTGTCACCACTCAAAACAGAGGGTGTTACCAGAAACAACAAGCATTTGCAATGCAATAGGTCTCGCATTCGCAAGAGTTTGAGCTATTGGCATTGTAAATGCCAATGCTTTTTATTTATGTCTTTTGAAAACGTGCACGCAGTGTTTATAGTCCTTGCTTATGAGAAGCAAGGCTGGCAGTAACTGCGCTTCTTTTACTGCCAGCCGTGCTTCTATAAGTTCAAAGTGCGTATTTACACATCGTTTGCAAGTTTTCAAAACACATAAATAAAAGGCGTGGTCATTTACAATGCCAATAGGTCAAACTCTCGCAAATGCGAGACCTATTGCATTCCAAATGCTTGTTTAATAAAGTATTTGACCTGCAGCCTTGTTATATTTATAACCCCTTGTGGATGGAGATACACATCAGCAGTTCTCTCTCGTATTTGTTAACCCTTTGTGTGCTCATGACGAGCTGGACTCGTCATGGCACACAGTCGTCGTGTGCTCACGATGAGTCCAGCTCGTCATGACACCCACCCACGGGGGAAGCGCTGGCGCACCCCCGTGGGCGGTCGATCTGGGTTTCTTTATCGGGAAGACCTTCCCCTGCCTCCCCGGCACCCCCCCCACCCCCCCTCCACGGCATCAATGACGTCAGCGAGCGAGGTGCGCTGACGTCATTGTAGGTTTTCCTTTCATCACCGACACGCAGGAAGCCATTTGCTTCCTGTGCGTTGGTGGAGAAAGAGGTACGTTTTTGGGCTGGGGAGGGGGGGATTTTTCAAAAGAGACATCGAGGGAAAGGAAAGGAGCTGTGAGTCAATGGTTCAGTTTCTCACCCTTTCAATTATTAACAATGCATTTCATTTTTGTGAAATCACTTGCTAATACAATTTTATATACTGAACCATCACTCACCCTTGTGCCAAATCCAACCAGTATGTGTGTGTGCTTGAATATTTGCAGTAATATTTGTCTTTCTGAAGCAGGGTGTACCTTGTCTCTTTTTGTGAATGTTGTAATGTGTTGTTTTTGTGCCTGGTGGTGTGAATGGTCTTGTGTGTATCACGTATGAAAGGTATGTGAATGGCCTGTAAAGCGGTTGGTGCCTTGCCATGGCTTTACAGCTCACGAGCTGCGAGTCACTGGTTCGTTTTTATGTCCATTGAATTATTGACAGTGCATTTCATTTTTGTGAAATCTCTTGTTAATAAAATGTTATATACTGAACCATCACTCGCCCTCGTGCCAAATCCAACCAGTATGTGTGTGTGTGTTTGAGGAATAGATGGCTGTGCAAGAATCTTTGTCTTTTTACTCTCTCTGCCAACGTGTACATTCCATCTAAGAATAACCTACCAACTGTAGATATTGTCGTAAACCCATGGGAGTTCATGGTGATGTCTCTCTTGTGAATTCCAACAAGTTATTTTATCCATAATGTCCTGCAAACCTCAAAAAGTCTGTCACATTTTCCTTGCAATATTGCGCCGAAATTCTCACGCTGTAGAAATAAACAACTAATTATGTCAAAACGATCTGGTTTTGCAAGGAGAGTCACCTGTGCTTTTGGCCCCGTGCTCGACGGCCATCTAGGAAAACCTACCAAACCCACACATTTTTTAAAAGTAGACACCGGGGGCTTCCAGTGAGGTATGGCTTGCGTGGATCCCCCAATGTTTCCTTACCCAGAATTCCCTGCAAACCTCAATTTTAACTTGAAAAAATCACTTTTTTCACACATTTTTGTGTGGGAAAGTTGTGGCATCACTGGACTCACACAAATTTCCCACCACCCAGCGTTCCCCTAGGTCTCCCGGTAAATATGGTGCCTCACTTGTGTGGGAGGCCCAAGTACCCGTGACAGGCAAGGGCCCAAAACATAGTGAGGCGACATCAAAATTGCCTATCTCAAAACCACCTGGTTTTGCATGGGTTTTTGGCCCGGTGCTTGGCGGCCATCTAGGGAAACCTACCAGATCCACACATTTCTGAAAACTAGACACCCGGGGGCTTCCAGGGAGGTATAGCTTGTATGGATCCCCCAACGTTTCCTTACCCAGAATCCCCTGCAAACCTCAATTTTAGCTGAAAAAAATCCCTTTTTTCACACATTTTTGTGTGGTAAAGTTGTGGCATTACGGGGCTCACACAAATTTCCCACCACCCAGCGTTCCCCCAGGTCTCCTGGTAAAAATGGTGCCTCACTTGTGTGGGAGGCCCAAGTACCCGCGACAGATTTGTAAAGCAACTGTTATTACCTATTGATTTTTGATGCATTTCTGCCTTCCAAATGAAAGACATTGTGTAAAAAAGAAGTCATTTTGAAAAATGACCGATAATCCTCATGCTAGTATGAGTTTTCCATGTATACATCTTCCCACAATAATTGCTATATACCCGGAACATAATAAAAAACCATCGCAAATTGATGCTGACTTTTTGACTCTGGGTTCGCCAGGTTCTTGGTGAACCTACAAGTCCTATATATCCCCACAACCAGGAAGGTCCAGCAAATGTATTGGTTTATTGCTTTCAAAGAGCAGTCATAATTAGGAGAAGTTACAGGTGAAAACGTTGACACAAAAGGCTGTTTTTTTCAACAATTTTTCAATTTTTCCTATATTTCAGTGTTAGTTTCTATAAAGAAACCTTGATGGATCTACACAAATGACCCCTTGCTGAATTCAGAATTGTATCTACTTTTCTAAAATGTATAGCTTTCCGGGATCCATTATTGCTTTCACACCCATTTCTACCATTAACTGGAAGGTGGTTGAAAGCACAAAAAATAGCATGAATAGCGCTCTAGTTCCCGGGTCGCACACTATAAAGCACGCTATGACGCGACCGCGCACCTGATCGAAGGGGGGAGAGAGACTGTTTCAGATTGTTGCTCAGACCACCGCTTCTTAAAATCTTAAACTTTTAATAACATTGATTGCTCCTGTTGAATTTGTACTGTGATTTTAACATATTTTAACGAGGGGAATCTGTGTGTTTTTACAGTTCAGCGCGTAGCCATTTCGGAGCAAGCCCTCCCGAAGTGAGTCAGCGCTCTAGTTCCCGGGTCGCACACTATAAAGCACGCTATGACGCGACCGCGCACCTGATCGAAGGGGGGAGAGAGACTGTTTCAGATTGTTGCTCAGACCACCGCTTCTTAAAATCTTAAACTTTTAATAACATTGATTGCTCCTGTTGAATTTGTACTGTGATTTTAACATATTTTAACGAGGGGAATCTGTGTGTTTTTACAGTTCAGCGCGTAGCCATTTCGGAGCAAGCCCTCCCGAAGTGAGTCAGTGCTCTAGTTCCCGGGTCGCACACTATAAAGCACGCTATGACGCGACCGCGCACCTGATCGAAGGGGGGAGAGAGACTGTTTCAGATTGTTGCTCAGACCACCGCTTCTTAAAATCTTAAACTTTTAATAACATTGATTGCTCCTGTTGAATTTGTACTGTGATTTTAACATATTTTAACGAGGGGAATCTGTGTGTTTTTACAGTTCAGCGCGTAGCCATTTCGGAGCAAGCCCTCCCGAAGTGAGTCAGCGCTCTAGTTCCCGGGTCGCACACTATAAAGCACGCTATGACGCGACCGCGCACCTGATCGAAGGGGGGAGAGAGACTGTTTCAGATTGTTGCTCAGACCACCGCTTCTTAAAATCTTAAACTTTTAATAACATTGATTGCTCCTGTTGAATTTGTACTGTGATTTTAACACATTTTAACGAGGGGAATCTGTGTGTTTTTACAGTTCAGCGCGTAGCCATTTCGGAGCAAGCCCTCCCGAAGTGAGTCAGCGCTCTAGTTCCCGGGTCGCACACTATAAAGCACGCTATGACGCGACCGCGCACCTGATCGAAGGGGGGAGAGAGACTGTTTCAGATTGTTGCTCAGACCACCGCCTCTTAAAATCTTAAACTTTTAATAACATTGGTTGCTCCTGTTGAATTTGTACTGTGATTTTAACATATTTTAACGAGGGGAATCTGTGTGTTTTTACAGTTCAGCGCGTAGCCATTTCGGAGCAAGCCCTCCCGAAGTGAGTCAGCGCTCTAGTTCCCGGGTCGCACACTATAAAGCACGCTATGACGCGACCGCGCAGCGGACGCGCGCAGCGGGCGCGCCGGCGGCGCGCCGAAGGCGCGCCAAAGGCAAGCCCGTCTGCGCCCGTCCGCGCCAAGACCGCGACCAGCGCCATGTGCCGTACGGCCGGTATCAGACTTGGGTACCGGCCGGATGAACTACGCGCCCTAAACACTGGTAAGTGTCCGCGGCCGACTCCTTTGTTCGACCATGATACAATAGGCCCTAACTGCTGCTCAATGTGTGGCCTAAAGACGGCCTTCTTTGCGCCTTATGGTATCTCTGCCCCTCTGAATTACTCCGATCTTAGCCCTCCAATCCAATGTTCTGAACAAAAAGTCCCCTGTGATCGGAACGTTAGCTCGGCCAATACCGCAAAATCGTGTAAGGAGCTGCTCTGTATTCTCCTGAACACTAGGTCAATGGCAAAACATAAGTACGAACTGGAGGATCTCATCTCAGCCACCAGTTCTGACTTGATTTTTCTTACAGAAACCTGGTCATCGGTTACCTCTGCTCCAGACTGGAACATTGCGGTCCCCCCTGGATACTCACTGGCGCACATAGACCGGACAGGATCGGTTGGGGGGGGTATTGCGCTTATCTATCGCTCCCACCTCAAAGTTTCCTTTAAACAAGAATCCTTACTAGAGGCCGAAGCCATGTCGTTTATTATAAAACTTAATAATGTTGAACTTCTATCCGGTCTACTGGTCTATCGACCCCCTGGAGTAAGAGCCCCTTTCACAAAATCTCTACAGACCTTTCTTGAATCGTGCTATGATACCACAACTCTCACAGTCCTAGGTGATTTTAATTTCCACCTAGAAGATTCTACCAGCTCAGACTCCTCCAACCTTGTTGACATCATGGCAGGTTATGGACTCTGCCAAATCATATCTCAACCCACCCACTTGGCAGGCCATACTTTAGACGGAATTTTCACCAATAACGATAGGATTGCTGTTAAAAATATTCAACGGGTCCCTTGGACGGACCACGCAGTAATCCTTTTTAAGGTGGACCTCCATCTACTTACAACGGGACGAAAATCCCGCCCTCGGCTGGTCAACACTCGCCCTTGGAACAACATCCAAGGCACCGAACTAGCTCAAGCCTTGCTAGAGGGTATCCCTCACCCTAAAGACAGCAATGGCGGGGCTACCAAATTTGATTCCTGGATCAGCAAGGCAATTGACAACCTAGCCCCTTGGTACACACCAGAACTGAAACTTGCTAAAATCAAATGTAGACGGCAGGAACGTCTTTGGAGATCAGATTATAGTCCTGCATTAAAGAAGGAGTATAATCGTACTCTGGATATGTACAAGTCCTTAATAAAACAAGCCAAAGTCACTTACTTCACTAATAAGATTCAAGAGGCTAATAGTTCGTCGAAGGAACTCTTCAAAATAGTGACTTTGCTTTCTAGGAGTCCCAATGATTCCACTTTCTGTCCTGACCAAAAATTCATTGACAATCTTGCCCTTTTCTTTCAACGCAAGATTCAAGATGTCTATAAGGAACTCCAGGAACTACAATCTGCTCCTGGGAATATCATAGGTCAGCCTTTGGAGCTCCTTACACCACCCCACAGCCTGTCCCAATTTTCTCCTCTCAGTGAGGAACAGGTCAGTGACATACTACTCCAAATCAAATCTGGATCTCCTCTAGATCCCTGCCCTCCTCGCATTTATCACCTGGCCCCTACGGTGATAAGCGCATCTCTGACTCCCCTGCTAAATGAGATCATTAGCTCAGGTGTCTTTCCTTCAAACTGGAAAAAGGCGTGTATAAGGCCGATTCTTAAGAAGCCTGCACTTGACCCCCAGGTCACAAAGCATTATCGCCCTATATCTTGTCTTCCTTTGCCCGCCAAAGTCTTAGAAAAAGTGATCAATCAGAAGCTAATGCAATTCATCGATACTAGCAGTGCCTTGGACACCACACAACACGGCTTCAGACCGCGCCACTCTACTGAATCTGCCTTAATTATGGCTACAGAGGAAATCCGTAGAGCCATGGACAGTGGGGGCAGGGCCACTCTTGTCTTACTGGACCTAACGGCGGCGTTTGACACCGTTAATCATGTAGTTCTACATGACAGACTGATCCAGCTGGGCATAAAGGACTCTGCTCTGGCGCTCCTCCAATCTTTTCTCGAGTCCAGATGTCAGCAGATCCACTGGGATGGTCTCCGGTCTGAAGAACTTCCTCTTCCTTGTGGTGTGCCTCAAGGTTCAGCATTATCCCCTACATTGTTTAATATTTATGTTACCCCACTAGCCAAATTAATAAAGGATCATGGGCTAAACTTGGTTTCTTACGCTGACGACACACAACTAGTAGTGTCCTTGTCACAAAATGTCGAAGCTACAGCGGAGAAATTTAAAACCTGTCTATCCAGAGTGATGAGTTGGATGAGCCTAAACTTCCTAAAACTTAACACTGAGAAGACGGAGGTGATAGAATTTGGCCACAAGCCGTCCATCTGGAACCATCTTTGGTGGCCATCTGAAGCGGGCATCTGTCCAGTCCCCGCACCAAAAGTAAAGAACTTGGGTTTCCTGATGGACAAAGACCTTTCATTGACGTTCCAAGTCAATCAGGTGACCTCGGCCTGTTTCCTCATGATTAAAATACTTCGGAAGGTCCTCCCTTTTATCCCGTTTACCTTGCGGAAAACAGTAGTGGGGGCCCTAGTCCTCTCCCGTATTGACTACTGTAACGCATTGTACGCCGGGATAGGGGAGCGTCAGCTTGCTAAGCTTCAATCCTTGCAAAATGCGGCTGTTAGAGTCCTGCTTGATCTCCCGAAGCATCATCCCACATCTTCCTACATGAGGAAACTCCATTGGCTTCCTGTTCGTAACAGGATCCAGTTTAAGACTTTATGTCTAGTGCATAAGGCTGTACATGGAGGAGGGGCTGATGACTTGAAATCCTTATTTCCTACCTATGTCCCCTCTCGCACACTCAGATCTTCTACCATGGGCCTAGTTTGCCCTTCAAAATTTAAGAGGTCGCGATGGGGAGGCAGGGCCTTTTCGTTCCAAGCAGCAAAACTTTGGAACACTCTACCAACAGCACTTCGATTGGGAACTAACATGATCCCGTTCAGAAAGGCCTTGAAGACCTGGCTGTTCACCAAATCTTAAGCTAGCCCCACCTCGTCCCTTCTATCACAGCGCCAAGACGCCTCGGCATAAGTGCGCTTAATAAATAACTCAGTCAGTCAGTCAGTCAATGACAAAAGTCTGTCATTCTCTAAAAGCTGGGAAAATGGTGATTTCAGCCCCACAAACCCTTCCTTGATACCATTTGTAGAGAAAAACCCAGATGCTTTCATTTGCAGCCCGTTTTTCCAATTTTTTCCCCAAAAAACAAAATGTTGCTGTATTTTTGCTAATTTCTGGGACCCCTCCAGGGGAATCCACAAACCCTGGGTACCTTTAGAATCCCCATGATGTTGGAAGAAAAGGATGCAAATTTGGCATGTATACATTATGTGGTCAAAAGGTTACAGGGGCCTAAGCGCGCACTACCCCAAATAGCCCAAAAAAGGCTTAACACAGGGGGGGAAAGGCCTAGCAGCCAAGGGGTTAAAAGCATGCCTTCAAACAGCAAGCTGCAGATCTATATTGTGTTCCCTGGCCATCCTTGTGCTGCATTAGCATTGTCAGTTTCCAGGCACAGTGTTGGCGTCCAAATAGCAGCATCTTTGCCCCCAAACTTTTATTCTTATACACTGTAAATCTAAAAATTGTCACTCTTATGAAGGATTTCAATGCATCCAAGACCATTGTTATACCTGTTGATCCAATAGTGGTACAAAAATGTTTTCATATGTAGCAGAATGTGCCCCTTATATTCCAATAGTCCTCTCTCTAATGCCCACCGAGATGTCACCTTCTTTCAACATGAGACACTGGGAGGGACATGTGAAGTAGATTATGGTTGGGGAAAAATGGAGGGGGAAAAAAACATTAAAAATAAATCTTAGGATTTTAGGTATAATTAGTGACAATTACAAATCACGTGTGGAAGCACAAACTGTAGTAAGAGGTTTCCGTTTAGTAAAACACACTGCACTTTTATCGTTGCCCCTTTTTTGCTTACATTGGGGCGGTGCTCTGAATGAAACCGAGCGCGTTGTCCCTGAAGCGGTGCGGGGCTTAGATTAAAGTTAAAAAGCAAAAAAAACAGAAGGATCACACCCTAATACTGCTTGCGCTCGGAAGAAAAGGAACGCGGACATGGGAGGGGGGCAGGAACAGGACAGCAACAGAAAGGGCGCTTAGATTAAAGTTAAAAAAAAACACAGGTATCAAACCTTAATACTGCTCGGCCAATGTACAGCTACATATAGATCCGTTGGTGCCTCCTTCCGCAGCCCTTCCCTTCTGGTACTCTAAAATATTCAGCCGACGGAGCCGTCACGAGTGCAGTGGGGGCATTGTCTGAGCGCGAAAAAACGAAAGCGCGGTGGGAGCGCACGAGACGCCGTGAGCGTGCTCATCGGCTGTCCCGGCGTAAGCTGAGGATCGCCATAGAAGACATGCCGTCTATCCGCGCTGAGGTTCCGAGTTTGAATCGGAGGCTGAACTGTCCTTGAGCCTGGCAGCACCAAAACTTGCTCCTACGGCAGCACGGCCAGCATGACGGCGGCCGCCTGGGCCGAGAGGTACACCGAGCACCCCGTGCGCTCTGGGGAAACGCTGCAGGGCATCGCGCTGAAGTATGGCGTAAGGGTAAGGAATGCGGGGAGGGAGTAGCTGTATGGAGGGGGCGTCAGGGTCTGAAATGTTCTGCCGTGATGCCTTCGTCCTGGCGGGGGAAGAAAACGAAGTGTGTAGCCGTGGAGGAATATGATGGGGGTCGGCAGATGGCGCAGGGCTGGCTGACACTGGAGGGGGTGCAGGGACAGCGGGGATTGGAGAGGAGCGACCGTAAGCGCGGCGCGCACAGACAGGAGATGTGCACGCATATGGTGCGAGCAGGAGTTATGATAACGCTGCGAGACGTACGCGTGCACATCTCCTGTCTTGCCATACGCGTGCACATGTCCTGTCCCCCTTCCAAACTCAAGGCGACAACAATAGATCTCGCTAGCGACGGCGCTTTGCGCTGCGTCGCTAGGCGAGACCTAAAGAAGGAGGTAAAAATGGAGAAAACTATATACAATTAAATAAAAATCATGATCACGAATCAAAATAGTGAAGTGAATTCAAAATAAGACCCTATAGCAGATCACCACCAGGCTCTGGGGGACAGATCTTCAAGAAACTAACGCAGCGCGGTGCAGCAAGTCATTTTGCTGCACCATGCTGCATTAGTTTTGAAGCACAGGGGTGCAACATATTTACAACAATATGTCACATATCTGTGCTTCCCACTGCGCTGGCGCACAAACTGCTACCATGCGCCAGCACATGCAACCTTTCACCATGGTGCAAGGATGCCTGAGTGGTGAGGAGATTGCTTTAGTGCAGGAAGGGGCACCTTCCTGCATAAAAACAATCAATTGAGGTAATTTCCTCTTCCAATGTGTGCTGTAGAATGCAGCACGCATTGAAAGAGGAAAAAAACTAGGAGAAATGAAAACATTTCTCCTTGCTGCACCTCGCTACGCCACCCCTACGGTGGCATAGCATTCTGACGCATTTCCAGATTTACGATTTCTCATAAATCTGGAAACACATCAGTGGATATGGGAGTTGCGTGGGAACACCCACAGCAACACCCATGTCCTGCCCCTAACATGCAAAGTGTTGCGTGAACTGGGGCGATATTTACAAGCAAAGGTTAAGCCACGAAGGGTGACTTTACCTGTGCTTGTAAATATCTCTCAGCAGGCTGCGCCACCGGTGCATCACACAACGTGGTGCACCGGCAGCGCAAGGGGCTTTTTAATCTGCCCCTGAATCTCTACTTCCTTTTTGCTCTCCACCAGAAGCAGAGGCACCATGCAGAAACAGACACCCAACAAATTCTCACTCTGAGCCTTTTCAGTGTAGAGCTGAGCTGGCAGCCTCAGGGTGTCCCGCTGCACTGCAGCATGGGAAGGGAATATTCTTGCAATACAAAACTTAGTGAACACTATTGTCCCGCAGCTCTCTTCTACTTCCATTAACTGTCATGATTCTGGAACTCAGGCGCTCATTTACTGTCGCAAGATAGAGGTACAAATGTGTAGGTGCCTGGTTGCTGCATGTTTGTCTTTTTCTTCATATTAAGAGTAATTTCTATCATTCACACTGTGGTAATGTTCTTTTGAGATCCAAGTCTTAACCTAGACTTGGCGCAAACCTCTAAACATGTGTCACATTGTTCAAGGAGTATTATTATCATTCACATTGAAACAACAATATTCACTTGGCCAGCTACAAAAAATGCATATGCCCACCTCACTAAAAGAGAGTAGGACCTTCCCACCAATAACAACAAGTACGGGCAAAGATTTAGTCCTCCACCTGAACATATGTTTTATTTGTTTTGCAGTTCACCAGCATTCCCAATTGCATGCCTGGAAAGCTGTGCCAAATGTGTAGTTTGGCAATTCCTACAGGCACCCATGGTGCAGCATTCCACAAGGGAGTCCCCTTTGTGCAAATGAGGGCATTTTTTCTCCACTGAGAAATCATTTTCCCCCATAGGAAAGGTCTTCCCCTACATGTTATCCCCTTCCCATCCTGAATGGGGAGTTTTCCTTACCTTGACTGGAGTAAATCTCGAATAATTTCCATGGTTGAAAGAGGTGGGATCAGAGTTTGGGAATGATCGCAAATTTACATGTTGGAGGGTGTTCCCAGACTTCCAAGACAAACCATGCCTTGGAGCACGTCCACCTCACCCTTTGAGTGGGATTTATGAGTGCGGATTTCTCCACACTCATTGTGGAGAAATCTCCAGTCATAAATGCATTTACATCCACCAGGAATCCCTTTGTGATTTCCTTTGAGGCACTGATAAGGTGTTTTTGAGCTTATTCCATAAAAATACCTCTGTGAATACTCCCCAGTGTATTTTCAATTCTCTATACAAAGTATTGATTCCAAAAGTATTTTATTGGTGTCTTCCAAGGGAAAGCAGCAGTTCACTTGCCTTCAACAAAGGAGCGAGCAGTAGCATAACATGGACAAAAATATCCGAGGGTTCCTCTTTTATCACCATTTATCATTGAAAACAGCCCAAGCTCCTCTTTCTGGCCATTCTGCTAAACTCACAGCTGTCTCCCATACGCAGCAATGGTACGGAGGGCTGTGTCAACAAACTGCGACCATGGACTCAACAGCTTCTCCAATACTCTTTTATTTGCAGCAATATCACTCTAAAAGCATCTGTAATATCAAGGGACACATCCTAAATAAAATGGCAGTCTGAAGTCAACAAAAGGGGACACGCAGGGGACTAACTCCTAAATACATTAATAAAAGCACAGAGCGGAATCAATAAATGACTACATTAGAATAACCTAGCACTGAAGAAGCACGTTTTCCTATGGAGTTGTATTTCTTGATTAAGCTCCTCCGGTTCCCACGGTGTGAGAATCCCAGTCCGTAACCAAGAGCCGTGCCTGTGTTTGACAAGTCTGCACAAACTGACTCATGAAGACAAAGTAAGGGGGCGGGAACTCCAGCGCTCCTCAGAGCAAGATGGATATCTGAAGGCGGCAAGCGAGGAGGCGCGAGCGCCTGAGGAAGAGAGCAGGCAGCCAAGGGAGACAGCAAGGGGAGAGGAGGAGGCAGGGGACGCGTGGTCCTCCAGCAGAGAAGGCAGGCACAGGAGTGTTTCAGGCAGTGCGTAATAATAATTATAGGTAACTCCAGGGTCCACAAGAACCCTGCTGCTGCCACTGAGGCTGCCTAGCCTTGACTCCACCTCATGCCTCTGTTTTTTCTCCACTCTACCATCAGGCCCTGGCGAGCGCTTCCAGGCATATGGAGACTTCCCATTGGGCTGACAGTGTGGGGGCCGGTTTCCCTGCAGGTGGGGGACAGTGCACATCAAAGGGGTATAAAGTATGCTTTTAAACCATTTGTTTTGCATTTGGATGTACCTGACTCCTGGTATGCTTATAAACCATTTGTTTTGCATTTGGATGGGTCCTGTCTCCTGTAGGATTGCACTAATATTTTAGGAACTATTTCCTCGAGAACCTCTTTTCTTTGCAACGTACCCTTCAGTCTCACATTCACACATCAATGTAGGGCCCATGGAATTATGTGATATATTAAAGATTTTTTATTTTGTATTTTTTATTTTCCTGTGCACTAACCATTCCGTTATTTTATCAATAGTTTCACAAAATACATTTCCTATTTACATTAGTGTGGACACATCTAAATAATTGAACAACCAGGTCATCAAGAAAACTACAAGTTTGAAGCCTAAAAACTTGTCATATAACCTTCTCTCATTGACACCGCATACATTACGACAATTATTTATACATGCATGCATCTACATGTTCATACATACATGCATTATCATGCCAAAACATATCCTACTGTCTGCAACAAATTGAGTTTTGATTTTTTTTAAACAGTACAATGATGGTTCAATAATATTATATGGTTATATTCTTATGTTTTCTAGGTCACCTCTGGACTCAAGGGTTACAATGACAAAATTTCAGTTCCTTGGTCGTGATTCAATTTTTTTGTATGGGTAAATAATCCTTTTTTTCAAAAAATCAGTTGGGTACATTCACAAAAAGATGGCATATCTTTAGAATTCACGCATTGTTATGGCTTAAATTAAATCTGTGCATTGCGCTTAACCCCTTGAGTGCCCCGCCCTTTCCACGCCCTGTGCTGGGCGTTTCATTAGTGGGCGGGGCTCATGACGAGATAGTCTCGTCATGGGCACAGCGCAACCGCGGCCCATGACAAGACCATCTCGTCATGGGCACTCAAGAGGTTAAATTCAATTTGTTCAACGCAAGTTTCGGCATACAGCGCCTTCCTCAGAAATACCACAATTCACGATCCCACTTCCCTTCTCCAGGCCTGGAAAACAACAACATAATCCCTACTGAGCCGCACGTCTAAAAATAAATACATTTTATTACACACCCAGGTACAGTGAACAACAACCACCTTTTGTGTGCCCTTCACCTGTATGTAGACCATTACCAACCATGCTGGAAAAAGTCCACCTGATATCCCCTGAAAGACCAAACCATGCAGCTAGTGCATACATCCTTAACTGTGTCCCATGTGATCCTACTTTTGACTCTATACAAATCCTAAAATTGTGTACACCTACCATTAATGCGAGTGGTGAGTCAAAATCCTTTTGATTCTATGTGAAATTCATCCAAATCCTCCAGAGTAAACCGAGCTGTACAAATAAATATCAAACTGATTACAATGTCACTCTCCTAAAGTGGACTTCCAAAACTGAGAATAACATGGGTAGGGAGTAAAGCATGTACCTGTGCACTTGTGGAAATGCAGATGAAGCCACTAGCCGTATTCTCCTTGTTTTGAAGTGGGCAGCCTACAGGGCTCACGATAATCCTAATGACTCTCTTTCCAATACCTATTGAAAATGGTGACGTTGTTATTACATATCTATGGAACCTCTTGGGGTGCACCTGCCTTAGGCATAGCCCGGCCACAGGAACCTATAGTCATAAGCATGGGGTCCTGTCTCTGAATCCCGTAGGGTTGCCACCACAAGTACAGATCTTGAGGGCATTGAGAGGGGGAGAGGAATCTGCTGTTGCTCAGCTTAGAGAGTCCAGTACATATATGAAAAAGACTCGTCAAAATTCAAAACAGTGTAATTCTTTAAAATGTCATATTAAAAACGCATTTCAGTTTAGTATATTAAATGATACCATTGCTTTGACTGACAGTTGTTACAAGTGACAGATTCTGGTCATGAACTTAAAAACATTCATGCCCCACCCCCTCCCTGAAGACAATGCTATTGGTGAACCAAGAGGGAAATTGTCTTTTGTCCCCTATGCATGGCCTAGAGAATTACTATAGATGGAGTAATATTATAGCCTTTTGCTTTTGTGCATTGCCCACCCTGTACTGATGTGTTTCAAGGTGCTCTCATTTTAGATAAAAGCTTAATGCTTTCTGTTCAAGTCTTTGAGGCACTACATCAATGCACTGTTTAAAATACATTCAGTCTGTGTATGTTTCATATGGATTAGTGGTATTAGTGTTAGGAGAGAGTGAGGTTTTAATGCAAAAGGTAAAATGAAAACCAGAGCACCCCCCTTTGGTCAGTGCACTAAAACCATTTGCTCCATGTAGCTAAATATTTTTATTTATTGTCATCTATTCTTGAATTAATTCATCCACCCAACCATCCCCAGCCAACTGTTCATTATCTGAGCCATTCAGCCTTGTCTCCACTCTCCATCCAACCATTCCGTTGGACAAGGTTCGAAAATGAAAAATGTGTTGTAAAACGCACCACATTTGCAATTTGTTTCAAAAAAGTTATTGGGGAGAGAACCCCCACCCAAACTCCCCTTGCAGTGGTTGCTTGTTACATGTATGTTAGAAATGGGGGTCTCTATTTCGCAGAGGTAGGTACCTTTGTCCAAATAGGAACCTTGCTTCTAGTCACGGTAAGGGGGAAACACACTGTAGATAACCCCTGCTCACCCCCTCGGTAGCTTGGCACGAGCAGACAGGCTTATCCCAAAGGCAATGTGTAAAGTATTTGTACCAACACACACAATAATACAGTGATATCACCACAAATGGACACCATACTAGTTTCAAAAAGGTGTCAAACAACTTGGTCCATAGAAAACTATGGATGCGTGATTTCTCTCAAAGTACCTGTAGTTGCGATAAAATTCACAAGGCCAAACAGCCGCCGAGATGGTAACTGTCGAAAAACAAAGAGATGCATCAGTTCCTGAGACCATTGGGAGGCGATGCGACAGTTCTGCTGCATACAGGAAAAGTGATGCGTCGAATCCGGTCTGTAGGGGGAAGTGATGCGTTGATTTGGAGACGGTTCTGGTCCGCGGGTGATGCGTTGGGAAAACTTGCTGCACAGGTATGATGAGTGTAAATCCGGGATGCGTCGGCGATCGATGCGACTGCGTCGAGCGGTACTGCATCATTTCTGGCAGCAACGAGAGGCGCTGCATCGGTTTTGGCAGTGGCGCAGCGATGCGTGAAGATTCTTCTTGCACAGCGATGCTGCTTCGGAAAAACAGCCGCAAGAGCGATGCATCGATCTTCTTGTAGTTGCATTGTATTTCCAACTCCCAACAGCAGGAACAACCTCCAGAGGCCTAACACAGTCCCCAGCACCTCTTGGCAGGTCAGAACTCACAGCAAGGAAGTTCAGGGGAGCTGGGGGTGAAGTCTTTCTGTTCCTGAGACTTCAGAATGGGAGATAAGCTCTATGCAAGCCCGTGGAGATCTTCCTCAAGCAGGGGGGGCACAACACACAGCAAAGTCCTTCTCCTTTCCTTGGCAGAAACAGCTACTACATGCCAACCCCAGACAGCACACACCAAAGGGGCAGTACTTTTCAGTTTCTCCATCTCTTCTCCTTGGCAAAAGTTCCTCTTGATTCCAGAAGTAGTCTAAAGTTCAAGGGTTTTAGGTCTAATACTTATAACCCAAAATGTCTTTGTTCTCTTTGTGCAAGAGTCTCTGAGCCCAGTCTAAACCAGTTCTGTCCTAACTAGTGCAGTATGACCACAGGGGGTGGAGACAGCATTGTGCAAGGGAGACAGGCCCAATTTAGGTGCAAGGAAATTTCCTCCCACTACTCTAAATTCAGCCAAGATCTATTCAGCTCAGCGTCATCCAGGAAGGGCCAGGCACACCCCAAACCCCACAGTGGCTGTCTACAGTGAATGCACATCCCCAGCCCCTGTCACTACAAAACCAATACAGTCAATACACAAACAGGTAGAGGCACACAGAATGGTTAAACAAGAAAATGCATACTTTCTAAAAGTGGCATTTTCAAACACACAATTTAAAAAACATCCTTACTAGAAGATGTGTTATTAAATTCTGAGCTCAGAGAGCCTAAACGTTATTTCTCTATCTTGTTCAATGGGAAGTTATATTTATAAGATGTTATAAACTAACATTCTATCCTATGGGGCAAGATAGCCTTTCAAAAGTGAAAAACGAAATTGGCAGTATTTCACTATCAGGACATGTTACACACACCAGTACATGTCCTACCTTTCACATACACCTCACCCTGCCCAAGTTGGTTCCTTGGGCCTATCAGAGGAGTGCCTTACATGTACGAAAAAGGAAGATTAGGGCATGGCAAGTGGGTGCACTTCCCTAGTCGACATGGCAGCACCAACTGCGCACAGACACTGCAGTGGCAGGTCTGAATTACCTTTTCAGAGCTACTCATGTGGGTGTGCTGCAGCCCACCAGTAGCATTTGATTTACAGGCCCTGGCACACTTCAGTGCACTTTACTAGGGGCTTACCAGTAAATCAAATATGTCAATCAGGGAGAACGAATTTATACAGGGAGTACTTGCACTTTGACACTGAACAGCAGTGGCAAAGTGCTCAAAGCATCTAAGCCAGCAAATACAAAATCCAGCACAGCATCAAAACTACAGGAGGTAGAAGCAAAAAGTCAGTGGAAACCACACCACAGATGCCAAATCTAACAATGTTGTATGGGGTCTGGTCTGACAAAATGTACCAAAGCTCTTTTTAGTTCCTAGTAAGGCCCTGCTTACACTTCCTGTCTCCTAATTTCCATCTTGCAGGTTCTTTATTATTCTGCCTTTCTGCCTTTGTCCCACTATTCCTCTATTTCACTTCATCCTTCTCTTTCCCTTTTCTGCCTTTCTCTCTCTTGTATCAATTTCAAAGATGAAGCTGAACAAACATGGCTGCCCATGAATGCAGGATAAAGAGCTTCCAAAGTAGCGAAAGACAGTCCTGCGTAAACTAAATACTTCCACTCTCCAATTGTCAGTCAGTGGTGCCTCTCCTGTCAGCCCTCCCAATGCCCCACCTTATCCTCCTCTCCCATAGCTCCCCGTGCTCTTGGGGGGTTAGTAGGTAAAAATAATGGGCCTGATTATGATGGCGGTGGACCCGCCACCATCAGACCATCGGTGGTGGTCCCACCGCCATGGGGCACTTGCAGCACAAGCCTCAATGCTAAGAGGCATGTTTCTGACAGCCTCCACGGCGACTGGATCCTAATTTGCATGGCGGGGCTGCTGACTCCCTGTCGGCCAGTACCGACAGGATGGCGGTCGGACACTCATCCGACCGCCATCCTAATCAGGCTCAATGTCTCAGAAATTAGTACGGTCAGTTAGCTTTTGAAATGTGAGACTGGGCAGAACAGAATAAGCTCATGCTTTTTTAAGGTGCTTGGGAGAGAACAATGTCAAGGTCTCAAATACTTCACCACATCTAGGTCATTTGTGTTTGAATATCATTTGATTTAAAAAGATTCCAACCGCTGTGTAGAGTAGGAAACCTTTTTGTCCTGACGAATTGCCAACTGATCATCATTGACTATCCAATGGCAAGAGCCATCTTGAACGTTTACTAAAAGCTATCATAGCTCATTGTGTCTGGTGATAGCCACCAAATTTTAAACATTTTTAAACAAACAGGTAGACTCACCTATTAAAAAATAATTTTTAGAGGAATACCTCTGACAATGAGACCTCTTGTGGGTACCCATCGGGCATTACAGCGCTGGTCCGATGAGTAGCACACCCTATGATGAAGCAGGACACCCATTCGGGTGTGTGAAGGCTCCTTTTCCTTATTGAGCGACTCCCCTAGTAGCTTGTAAACCGCCTGCTAATGCGCTTTGGCACTGAGTGAGAGATAAGAAGCACTATAAAAATGTAATTACATTACATTGCAGCTTGCAACAGTGAATCAGTAGGGCGTGGATGGGTGTCATAAGTCATAATATTTGTACTGTTGCACACATTTTCTATTGAAACAAAACAAACAAAATACCTAAAACATGGCTACAATAGTTATGACCAGCCCAACGAATAAGCAACATACTGGTATGTTTTACTTTCTATAATCAGGAAAATATAGGGAATAACATATACATACTCCACTCACACTGCCCTACTCATCTGTCAGGGGCAGTGATGTCTGCAGTGACACGACACAAGAAAGTAATTTACTGATCTTGCTTTATTACCTGAAGAGGAGTTTAAAGGTGAAAAATGCATCATTCTATTTACAGTTACTTTCAGCTGCTAGATGTTAAAATGCATTCTAAAAACAACT
This sequence comes from Triturus cristatus, assembly GCF_964204655.1. Lineage (NCBI taxonomy): Eukaryota > Metazoa > Chordata > Amphibia > Caudata > Salamandridae > Triturus > Triturus cristatus. The sequence goes on from NC_140590.1 coordinate 851,665,634, forward strand.
TATTTCCAATCTCAAAAGAAGGGAGTTAATTATATCCGAATTCACAACTGGATCTGCAACCCTGATTCTAACTATGATGCCAAAACTGTACTAACGAAATACATACAAATGGGGAAAAGTTATGAACTGGCGCCAATCTTGCTGTGAAAGAGAGGCTTATTTTCAAGCACACAACAAAGTTTAAATGTCTTTAAATGAACTGTGCAGATATTTCAGAGAATATCAGAATTAGGAAAGCACAAATGATGTAAATATTTTCATATTCTGAAGTGTGGTGGAAACATAATTTAATACGATCAAAACAAATCAGTGGACTAGGTGATGACATTTCGACACATTATCATTTGTGCACTGTATACTTTTATTAGTAAAACTGTATGTCTGTGCAAATGTAATGGTCATTTTAAATGCAAATGTGTTGTCTGTAATGACAGTGTGCTACCACACCATGCATACTTCACTTTAACCCACCCGACTCTACTCTGCACCTCTTCACTCTGCTCTGCACTACTCCACTCTACGCCACTCCACTCTGTGTCACTGCACTCTACTATACAACACTCCACTCTATACAACTACACTCTATGCCACTTCGCTCTACATCTCTCGACTACACTGTGCACCACTCTACTTTATGCAAATGCACTCTATGCCACTCTGCACCACTGCACTTTTTGCCACTGCACTCTACTCCACTACAGTCTAGGCCATTCCACTCTAATCTGCACCACTCAGCTCTAGGCCACTACACTGTACTCTGCACCACTCTTCTCTACGCCACTGTACTCTGCAACACTGCACTCTATGCTACTGCACTCTATGGCATTGCACTCTACTGTGTACCATTCCACTCTATTCCACTGCACTCTATACCACTCTAATCTACTCGCCACTACTACACTCTATGTCACGCTATGTCACTCTACGTTACTCTACGCCACTGTATTCTACACCACTCTGCTCTATGCCAGTGTACTCTACCCTGCACTACTCCACTGTACGCCACTTCACTCTAATCTGAATCAATCCACTCTACTCCGCTCTGTGCCACTCTACACCATTCCACTCTAAACCACTGCACTCTACACCAATGCACTCTATACCACTCTACTCACACCCAATGCACTCTATGCCACTGCACTCTACACCAATCTACTCTGCACCACTACACTCTATGCCACTGTACTCTACTCTGCAACACTCTACGCCACTGCTCTCTATGTCACTGCACTCTACGCCACTCTATTCTACTCTCACCACTGTACTCTAAGCCACTATACGCTATACCATTGCTCTCTATGGCACTCTACTCTGCAAAACTGCACTCTTCACCAGTAAACTTTATGCCACTGTACTCTGCACCACTGCAGTCTACACCACTTCACTCTACTTTGCACCACTCGTCTCTATGCCACTGTACTGCACTCTACGCCAATGCACTCTACGCCACTACACTCTTCGCTACTCTACTCCACTCTACTCTACTCTATATCACTCTAATCTACCACTGCATTTTATGGCCCTGCAATACTCAACTCTCTGACACTCCACTGTAAAACACGCCACTCTACGACACTCTATGCTACTCCATGATACTCCACGACACTCTCTTCTCTGCCACAAATCTTTAGCCATGCTGAACAGTAGCCAGGCTTGTGTACAACATGGCTAAACGTATTGACAAAGCCAATAGCACTTGCATAGGCAAGATCTATTGGCGTTGCCAATGCTTGTTTTTATTTGCATCTACTGTCAAGATGACTCCATGACACCAGCATGCTGCAGTTTTTCTGTGCTCGCAGAAGGAAATCGCGCGGGGATGTCAGCGTTGCTGTCATAAGTAATGTCATGCTGTACGCCGCAGGGAAAGCCTCCCGTCCCAGCCGCTAAAGAGGAGCTTCCTGACACCATTACAGCAGTGTGACGGCCTCCGCCATCATTACTCAACAAACAGGGCCACGACACCGGCGCCGCAGTGGCGAGCCGGCGCTGACAGGTCTAGCTTACTTGTGTTTCTTTAGCGGTTAAGGCCACGCGGCAGGACGGGAAGAAGAGACGATCAGAGCATAGGTGGCAAAGCTCCAAGGCAGGCCGCAGAGGATTGACGTCTTCTGAAGTGCTAAATTATAGCAACACTGATTACTCTTCACCTTTAATTAGGATGGGTGTACGATAGTATGGAATCCAGCACGAAATCGGGTTAGAGGATAGTGCTGGCGTCTGAAATGGCATGCAAACAGCCCCTGACGTCATATACTTCTCATGTCTAGAAATGTTCTTGGAATGTGACATCACAGAACCCAAGGACGGCTAAGTCCTTACTATATCAATGAACATATAGCCACAATGAGCAGACCTCTTAAATGCATTGTAGTGGTTTAAAAGACTAGGCCCCACAATTTCGGGTATGACTCACAAAACTACATAGGTACCTTTGTTAAAATAAAATGAGCAGAAAGTTGCATGGTGTCTACGCCATAGCTGCCACGTTTTCAGAAACTTTATGTTTTATTCTATGGCCTTAGCCTGTTTAGGTGTGACATTTGATTGCATTATGCGTGACACTTCGAGTGACACTGTATCGCTAGGAAAACCAAGCAGTGCAGTCCATAAATAAACCAACTGTCAAAAAGCTGAATCTTTTGCACAAAGAAATCTTAAAACAGCTGCAGCAAACCTGGAGTGCCCATGGAAGGCCATTAACACAGTTATTGGGTTAAAGCCCGATTATATTGTGGGCCAGGCATCACTTCATCCTCATAGCAGATATTTTACAAAGCAGCTCGACTGAGACACAAGGTGGACGAGGTCTAGCCTCATGTATGTTGCACTGATACAAGGTGGGTAAACCTCCGCGGTGTGTGGTCTGCCTCGCTCTCAGCAGCCTGGCTGCCTCGATGCACAGGCAAAGTCAAGTGCTGCAATGTGCTGCAGGCAGATGAACTCATGGGTCAGGAGAATTTGAATAAAAAGACTAGGGTTAAGAATTACGTAGAGTCTGTCTTTAAAAAGTGAAGTCGGGGGGTCAGCCTTTAATTGGTCAGCCAGGCTATGCACTGCATAGGGGTACAGGTGTGCCTGGAAAGAGAGTGCTCGCCTCAGACTGTGCCAGTCCCATCCAGATACGTTCCACTGACTCTTGACTTAGGTTTTACACTTCTGTGTGATAGAATTTAATGGAAATCTGTGTAACAGGGTGTAATAGGTTTTCTGCAACAGTTTAATGAAAGCCGGTGAAACAGGCAATAATGGGGGCCTATGTGACTCACTGTCAGCCTCTGTTCAACAGTCACCTTTGGTAGCCTATGCAGAAAGTGATGCCTGGAGGCTTTGAAAAGTTTACTTCTGGTAGATTTGGAATCGAGTTTGTATGGAAACCTCTGCACTATGCTCTCATGGGTGTCTTTACAACATGGGCATATAAGGAGCCTGAGCTGCAGGTACTTACTTATGCAGATATGTGTGCTACTTGCTAATAATAAACCGTGGGGCCTGCGCTGATTGGGGCCTTTGTGGCATGTTATCATTGTATCCTTTGTTTTACCCTCTAATAGAAAAGGTGCTATTGATATTCTGTGTGACAGATGCATGTGAAAGTCTGTATGATACACACAGATGGAAGCCTACCTGCTGTTAGGGTTTGCACCGAAATAAACCTCTGAGAGCAGGGCTTCATGCTGTAGACCAAAGGGTAGGAGCGACAAAAAAAGCAGAGGCAAACCCATATGGTAGGTTTGTGTAAGGAGACTTTTCGCACTGTATGAAGTTAACCCCTTGACTTCAGAATCTGCTGCATAGTGGATATTCAGCAGCATCACAGGATGTGCGTGGTATCAATGTGGAGTTAGATTTTTTCACGGGGCATATTAACAAGGGCTTTATCTCCGCTTTTTTGGCTTTAAAAGCCAAAGAAGCGGAGGTAAAAATATCACCCTATCAACAACAGGGTGCTAACATGCAAAATCGCATGTTAGCACCCTTTTTCACTACGCTTCCCTTTGCATCTCTAATGAGATGCAAAGTGGGCGTTCCAGAGCAAAATAATAGGAGAAATGTCGTTAAGCGACATTTCTCCTACTATCAAGCTTCACGCTAACCCTGTTATTATCAAGCTTTACGCTAACCCTGTTAGAGACAAAAAAAGCAGAGCTAACCACTGTTAACGCTGCTTTTTTACGTCTGCTAATTTTCAGATTTAGCCATGTAATCCAATGGGAGGTGGATTACATGGCTAAATCCACCATGGGCTATCAACAAGGATATCCCTATCCTTGTAGTTTTATCGCTGCATTACCAGTGATAACCTCCCAAAATGCCGCCATCGCTGGATTTTTTATCGCCTAGGCGGTTAGCGTTGTTAATAACGCGATAACCAGGCAATATTATCCAGCGCTAGCGGGTGTTAAAAAAATGAACGCTAAGCGCCCTTAGCGTTAATTTTCCCTGTTCCTTGTTAATATGCCCCGTGGGGGTTTGGTGATGTAGCAAAGTTCTGTTATCCTGAGTTCTGTGCTCAACACTTATGTTGTAAGGGGAATTCTGTTCTGGGCAGTTGCTGCTGTTGATGAAAAGCTGGTGATTGCTTGGAAGCTAATAAACTCGTGTTGGCATCCACTGATGTCTCTTCAGTGGCAACGGAGACGGGATCCGTGTGCAGAAGGGATGGAGAAAGACAGAGTGATGGTGTTGGCAATGTGCAAAATAACTTGTGATGTCACTCACTGCCACAGTTTTCCATTCATCGCAGTGTTTTTGCTTGTATATATTGTGATTCATGCAATGAGTCTTGTTAATTGGATATAGTTGTCAATGCAAGGAAGGGATATATTTTGTGGTTGGGTGACCCTTCCGTTACATTTTAAATAAGTATTATTCCATTGCGAGGAATGGATATGTTTGGGGTTTGGTGATATAGCAAAGTTATGATCATGATTCTGAGCTCTATGCTCAATGATTGTCTGAATTAGAATTCCATAATGAGCGATTGCTGCTGTGGAAGGATTGCTAATAGACTCTCGTTAGCACCTACTTGCGTCTCTTCAACAGATAAATTGATAGATAGATAGAGAGATAGATAGATAGATAGATAGATAGATAGATAGATAGATAGATAGATAGATAGATAGATAGATAGATACATAGATACATAGATACACAGATAGATATGAATACACAGCGTAAATGTAGTCACACAGAAAGAGAATAATAGATGGATCGATAGATATATGTAGATAGATATGCAGAGAGATAGAGAGAGAGGTACGTAGGTAGAAAAAGAGAATATCCTCGTGTGGTAGTCGACTCCTGCAGGAGCAAGAGCTCCAATTGGATGACAACAACATGAGGAAAATGCTGCTGGCAGCCATTACAGGACTTGGGGACTTAGGGCTAGATGTATGAAGCCTTTCTGAGGTTACAAACCCATTTGCACATGCAATAAGGCATATCCAAATGTACAAAGCCCAAACTGCAATTTAGGTTTGTGAATTGGTATTTGGAAGGGGTGTGTTTAGGGTATCCCTTCCAAATACTGATTTGCGTTGGTATGTACAAATGTTTTGCAACCGAAATACGGTTGTGAAATATTTGCACTTTACTGCCAATTCAGACTTGGTGGTAACCCATTCGCAAATAGGAATGGGTCCCCAAGGGACCCCTTCCCCTTTGAGAATGATTAAAAAAATATTCTTTAGAGCAAGCAGTGGTCCAATGGACCTCTGCCTACTCTCAAAAAATGAAACTTAAACATTTCATTTGTTTCATTTAAAATTTCTTTTTAAATGCATCCTGTTTTCCATTAAGGAAGGTGGGCTGCATTTGAAAAAAAGGATTGCTTTATTTAAAAGCAATCACAGACTTGGTGGTCTGCTGACCCCAGCAGGCCACCATCCCTGTGATAGCAGCGAACCGTAGTGGATTACAAATTATGAACTACCTCATTGAAATTACTGAGGTAGGTCTATTTGCGACCCATTTCGAATGGCTATTTAGGGAATAGAGGCTAAGTAACCCCTCAGTACATTAGTAATAGCAATTCGCAAAAAATAGAATGTCACAGCAAAAAAAATAAAAAAGAAATTGATGGCCACCATTTTTTATTATATATATTGGGAGCGGGGCGAGAGTAGGGCCCCCTCATCAAGCCCATTTGGACCCTGGGGAACCCACACCCAGGGCCGGGTATATTAATTTAGGGATGGAGGTGCACTGCCCGCCTTCCTGAGTTTTGTTAGGCTCCAGGGAAGGTCCGGGGAAGCTGAAATACAAATACAATTTTAAAGGTAGAGGTTCCATGCACCCCAACCCCTCCCTGAGCCTTTCTAGGCCTCGGGGACCCCAGCCCTCGGGCCGGCTCACTTACTGTGTCCTATGACGCCCACCACCAGACACAGTAGTTCCCCTGCCTGCACCAGTAGGGACAGGAAAATGTGTGTGCTTTAGTCTGGTGGGAGCATTTTTAAACCTCCTACCAGAAGGGAGTAAACATGGAAGTCGGCTCCCCTCCGGCAGGAGATTTAAACATGCTCGGCCAGCTGCCCCTTCCCATTCCTACTTGGGTCCTGGGGATCCTATCCACCCGGGCATCCAGTGGGAGCACGTTTAAATTTCCTTCCGGGTGGAAGCAGACTTATCTTCCCTGCCCACACTCCTGCAGGCAGGGAAGGCATGCCTGCTCCCGTCTGGTGGGAGATTTCTAAATGCTCCCACCAGGCACGCCCCCCTCCCCTTATGAAAAAACAAAATATGGGTGCCAGCAGGTGGGCGCCAGGACATACACAGTATCATTTTTTTTTTTTTAAGTGAATAATAAATGTGCATCAGAAGTCGCTCATTTATTATTCCCTCTTCCTTTGAAGGAGCATCCCATAATGCTGTGCATGGGCATTATTTTTAATGTTATTTTGAGCTCAATGGTGTCCCTAGAACTGGGAGGGGCACCACCAAGCCTTTTCTAATGTTGTTGGGGCCTGCAAGGAGTTCAGCAACACCTCAGCAGTATTTATTTTTAAAAAAAAGTAAGTCTCTTGGGGTCATTAAATCTACGACCCCAGGAGAACTAACCAATTTTTTTTAAAGCACTCCTAGTTGGAGATCTATGCTCTTCACCTAGAGTGGGTGTGGTTGCTTTTGTATTTTGTGGGCTGAAAAATATTAAAAGAAAGACTCAGACACAGTTTTTTTCTTTGTTTTGTTTTTAATACAACAGTATGTCTCTGGTTATTTATTTTGATATATTCACCCACAAAATGCATGCAATAATAAAAATGATGTAAAAAGATAGTCATAAATGTGTTTTTTATTAAAATGTATTAAACATTGTTAGATCTGGCATTTTTTTGTGCAGTTTCCCCAGACATTTTGCCCTCTGACTTCTTGTTTTAACTGTGTGCTGAACTTCATTGTTGCTGGCTTTAGGACTCTAGGCAATTTTTCACTGCTGATCAGAGCTAAAGTGCATGTGCTCTGTGTCTAAAATGTAATGGCAATTGGTTTCTCCATGATTGGCATATTTGATTGACTAATAATTCCCTAGTACAGTGCACTACATGTGCCAAAGGCCTGGAAATCAAATGCTACTAGTGGGCCTGCAGCACTGATTGTGCCACCCACATGAATAACCCTTCAAACCAGACTCAGGCCTGCCACTGCAGAGCCTGGCTGTGCAGTTTTAACTGCCATTTCGACCTGGCATGCAAGTTCACCTACTTGCCAGGTGCAATCCTTCCCTTTTATTACATAGGTCACCCCTATGGTAGGCCCTAGGCAGCACCATGGGTAGGGTCTAGTGTATTGAAAGGGTAGGGCATGTACTGTGGAGGTTTATATATCCTGGTAGTGAAAAACGGCTAAATTGATTTTTCACTATAGCAATGTTTATCTCTCCCATAGGTTATCATTGGAGCTGCCTTGTAACCCTTTCCAATAGTATCTTACATTGGGAAAAGATAGAAGAGTAAGTTTGTGTCTCTGGATTCACAATTTAAAAACACATAATTTAGTAAAGTTGTTTTTTAAATTGCAGGTTTTAAAATGCTAATTTAAGGAAGTTGGTATTTTCTTACTTTAACAATTCTGTACCTCTGCCTGCCCCTAGAGTATGCGTCTGGTTTGGGTGATAGCTGGGCTTTGTGCATTTTCTCTAGACAGTCACACACAAAAGGAACTGAGGTGTGCCAAGCATATCCTGATGACCCATCAACAAGCTGAGGATTCTGCCTGAGCTAGAGTGAGAGGGAGGGGCTGACACTTGCACCTGAATAGGCTATTGACTGTCCCTGTACAAAGAGCTGCATCCCACCTGTAAAGTGTCTAGAGCCTCAGCCAGCAAGGACAGGGTCTTGTGCACTTCAAATACCTTTTTCGAAGTCTCCCTACTTCAAAGGCTAAAATGGGTATAGGTACTGGACCTCTGACACCACATACACAGAATACTTCTGGACTGATGACAGTCTGCCAGGAAGAAGCGCTGTTGTGCTGCTAGGAGAGACTGTCACTTGTTGGGCCTTCCTCCTGTTTCTGAGGTCTCATGGACATCAAAGATTTCACCTGCATCTTGCTAACGGCACCTGGGATCCTCGGATGTGGGTCCTGCTCTGCCAAGTGGTGCCAGAGCCAGTCCTGGGCCCTTGGAAGTGAGTGTTTGGTGCTGCCACCCAAAAAACCAATGCATAGACATAGAAGCGTCATTCGCAACTTGCGCATTACCTGCGAAATTACCGCATTGCCTCTGTCTGTACCGAAGCCGTGAACATCGCTCACTGAGTCTGCTATGCAACAACCTCAACTTACAATGCAGCCCTGATTTTGCTGACGCAGCACCCCTGAATCAACGGTCCTGCGTGAGTCTCGTACATCGCATTGCCGCCATCTGCGATTCCCCATCCCCGACTATTACGCATTCCCGGCCTGTCATGGCTTCTAACTGATGCATCGCCTTTGGCCCAGCAATTTGGCATCATCGCCTCAGAACTGATGCACAGCACTCTTGACATCAATGTATCCAAGGCTTTGCTCGACTTTGCTATTGCCTGCGACAGCGACGCATAACCCATATATTTCAACTCATGTCCAAGCATTGACACATCCAAGGTACTGTCAGCGGGTCTGCGTGACTCCTGTGTCCAGCCCATGCTCCCTCGTGGTGGGACTGAACCTTTGGATTTGCCCCAGTCAGGCACAACCAGATAGCAGCAGTTGGAGCTGTTGATTTCTAAGCACTGCATTCTGATTTAATTTTGTAAAATTCATATCTTGCCTTGTGTATGTTGGAATTTTGTTGTTTTGGTATTGTTTTACTCAGATAAATATTGGCTATTTTTCTAAACTGGTGTGGAGTACTTTTGTGGTGGTTTCACTGTGTTACTGTATGTGTGTGCACAAATCCTTTACACATTGACTCTTTAGTTTAGCATGACTGCTCTATGCCAAGCTACTAGAGGGTGAGCACAGGTAAACCTTTAGTAAGTGTGCTACACTAGGATTGCGGTTCCTGCTTCGACAGGGTAAATACTTCTGCCAACTATAAACCCAATTTCCAACAAACATTTTTGTAATAAATATTAATAAATATTTCATTGTGTGAATTACTGATATATATATTTTATTACAAATATTGGTGATTTTTGGAGAAACATGTTAGATCTGCTTCATATATCTTGATATTCTCACCCCTTGATAAAGCTGATAGGCTCACTTTCTATATTTTGGCGTAGCAGAAGGCCGTGTTTGGCAGGATGTTGGCTGCCCGCAGGCCAGGCCCTGCGGCCGACTCATGCCTTGCACAGGTGGTCGGCTGCCTGAGGGGGGGTTTAGACGCAGGGCTTGGTATCAGGCCAAGCCCTGCAGTCAACTTCCCACTGCGCACACCCAAAGACTGTGCACAGCGAGGGGTTCTCTTTGCATATGGTAATAAAATATTAATTTACATTAAAAAATAACTAGAAATTCACAGAAAAAAAACAAAGGTTAAAATTACGTTAAAGTTAGGTGAAAATTTCAGTAACAAGGTAATATTTTAAATTTAAAAAAACAGCTGTTGTAGTTATCTATAGTAACTATAACTTGTGCTCTATAACTCACTTTCTCGCCAGGCACTGCTAATTACCCCACATATGATATCACTCATGACATGTTCTATGACATCATTGATAGCATGACTACAACATTTGAAATGACGTCATTTACATTTTTTTTTCTTATTTCCTTTTTAATACAAGCAAAGAATACATCAACATTGCTTCCATCAGTGCCACATACATTTGATCGGATCAGATTATCTGTGCAATAACGTTGCCACAAGTTCATACTTTAAAATTACACAGTCAGCAAAGCCCATTGTCCACTAGACACATCCCTCTAAGACTCCTCTGGGACTGACAGCAGATATGTAGTAAGAGGAACTCAAATGTCTTTTGGCCCAGAGGGCCATAGCAGTTCTACTGCATATAGTTCTAGTTGTTCCCTGCAGTGGGCTTAATCCGAGAGCCACTGCTGGTTGGTGGGTACTGCTTATTTGCCCCAGTGTAGAGCAACTCTCCACTTTGCCAGCAGGGTCGCTGCCACAAACTTACGGCTGGCCTGTTGGAAGCCTTTTACCAGTCCCAATAAACAAACAACATGGCTCCAGTCCACCGGCTGCAACACCATTGCCACCAGAGCCTCTGTGATTTGAGTCTAGAATCTTCTGACAGAAGGGCACAACCAAAAAAGATGCAGAAAATCTGTGCCTTGTGTTCCACAGTGCACACACTTTGCATCCCTTCTCAAACCATATTTGCATAACCAGACAGATGTATAGTACATTTGGTGTAGATACTTGAATTGAATGATGTGCAAGTTGCAGTTGGATGTAAGCATACTCATCTGTGTGTAGCAAAACTCACAATCAACCAATTCCAGCGGCCTATCAAGTACTTCATTTGATTTCTCCAGTGCCGGATCTGGGGTAGTTGGTCTGTCTGTTTGCGTCGCTATATATCCTTTAGTGATCAGACTCCTGCATGTGGTACTAGTGAGTAAGGTTTGTTGTGCACAAAGTGTAGGGGGCTTCCCAGGGAATTAGGGATAGACCTTACGTAGGGCAGCTCTAAGATGATAGTAGGTAAATGTCAATAACGGGGTATGCTGATGTGTGTGAGATTTCATTGAGGGCTACGAAAGTCACATTAGCGTAGGCATCATACATGGTTTTCCCCCCAGCCCAGTGCTGATCCTTCCTGTGTAATTGATATGGTGGGGTGAAACCACAGTGGGAGCGCTGGTGCATATAAAGGGGTCCTGCCAGCCCGCGTCCCAAGCGCGCGCGAAAAAGTTTGCTGTGGAGTGGACCATGTTGATTTCCGTTTATGTCACCCCCTCACGCTATTGCAACAGTATACGCTGGAGTGGAATGGGGTAAGCATCATCATGCTCCAATGCAACGTGTGGCACATAATCATGGGGAATGTACCAGCAGTGCACAATATTGGCCTGAGCACATAAACAGTACAGTTGTACGTCAGGTGCATTTAACCCCCTGCAGACAGTTAGGAGTGTAAGTACATCCCATCAGATCCTAGGTTTCTTCCCTGCCAATGCCAGGGTGCTTATGTGTGCCCTGAGTGTTTTAAAAAAGTGTTGTGGTAGGACAATGGGAATATTAATAAAAAGATATAAATGGTTGGGCAGCACCACCATCATCATGGCGACTATTCAATCTTCTAAAGAAAGTTGCAGTTGAGACCATCTAGAGACCTGATCCTCTAATTCTGAGATGGCCCTGCCATAATTGCAGTGCATTACCAGTTCCGGATCCCTATGAATCCAGATTTCCAGATATTTAACAGGGTCCGTACTCCCCACTAAGGGAAAACCAAGTGAGTACACTAGAGTACTTGACCGCAGGGAGAATATGACCGACTTCGACCAGTTGATACTCGAGCCAGAGTATAGTTCAAAATTGATGTATTCTTGTTTTACAGGTGATAAATGTATAGGGGGGGTCTCTGACAAAAAACACCATATCATCTGCATATAGGAAAATACCAAGGGGATGAAGCTGAAAGCGCAGCATGGAACAGCATCCGCTGCCAAATGTAGCCTGCAAGTGGCTGCAGTGTGAAAGCAAATTATAATGACAAGAATGAACACCCCGGTTGTGTACTCCTATGGTTGGGGAACCCCTCGATATGCTACCATTAATACATACCCAGGCCACCGGGTCAGTGTAGAGAAAGCAAATCCCTATGCGGACCATTATCACAAACATACAGTGCCAATTCAATGGAATCAAAAACTGTGGCGGCATCCAGGAGGACCGCTGCTGTCTGCAGTGAGGGATTCACCTGGTGCAATAGCACAAAGAGGGTGTCCAGATTGTGCATGGTGGAGCAGGCCAGTATAAAGCTGGACTGATCCGTTGACAACAGACAGGAGAGCAATGGCTGGACTCAGGTCACCAATATCTTGGCTAGGATCTGTGCATCAGTATTAATTAAGGATAATGGTCTGTACAACTCAAGCACTTTACAAGGCTTCAGAAGCGCAACAATGAGTGCCTCTCTTAGTGTAGGGGGTAAGTCTGCTTCGTGTATGCTTCGTCATACAGGACTTGCCACAAGGTTAGTGAATTCTTTATATAACTCACCCATTAGCCCACCCTGGCCTGGGGGTTTACCATTGGGCAGTGTGCATATGGTGTCTTTGACCTCCTCCAGTGTAATAGGCTGTACCAGATATTCCAACTCTCCAAGGGACAATCACACCAGGGCCACATCCTCAAGGTATACCCCTATCTAAGCCTCCATAGCGGAATGACGGGTATTGTATAGGCAGGTATTAAAATTCATGAAATTCGTTAGTATAGGGAGCATGTTGTAGTGATCTACACACTCTGGGGTAGTGGTCCTCACAATGTGTTCTTGCCCTCCTGGTGACCACAGCTTGGCAGCCAAACTACGTCCCCTGTGTCCGCCCTTTCTGCATGTCCAGCTGTGTGTCTCTTGGTTAGAATGTGTAGTTCCTGTGCCACTTACTCATTTAAAGTGATGATGTGCTCCCAAACGTCAGCAAGTGTGGCAAGGCAAGGGATAACTTCATAGTCACATTCCAGAGACCTCAATGTGTCATCAATATTTTGCAATCACGTGCTTATGGCCCATAACACTCCCACCTGCATGCCAATACACACACCCCTGATTGTGACCTTGAAAGTCTCTCATAGTGTATCTGTCCCTGCCACAGAGTCAACATTCTTGTCGAAATATTTAACAATAGCTGAGCGGAGACCATCCCAGAACACAGGATCCAGCAGTGCTGTTGCCTGGAATCTCCAAATAAATTGAGTGACAGTATGGGTGGGGATTGTGAGAACTTGCCTTACAGGGGCATGGACAGACAGAGTCTTAGGCAGGTGTGCAACCTCTTCCATCCAGGCACAAATCTTTTGGGATCCCAACCAGTAATCCAGTTGAGACCACGACCCATGTTCAGAGGAGGTGTTGGAAAGTGGGTAATTGGTAGGGGCAAATGTAGGTCTGCCACTAGCAATAAGGCCACCAACACATGGTAGGACTCAGCATAGGTCCTAGAAAATTATTCCTATGCTCGACCCTTGGTAGCTTGGCTGCGAGCAGGCAGGCTTAACTTCAAAGACAGGTATGTAAAGCATTTCAAAACACCATTTCAGTGAATAATTAAGACACAAAACAATAAAAATCCAGCACCAATTTATAAAAATAGGAAATATTTTTATCTTTAAAATGACACCAAAACGAAAAAAATCCAATGTAGGGAACCAGAGACATGAATTTTCAAAGATTTAATCAAATATAGCACTTAGAAGATTATAGCACCATATTGAGATACCTGCTCGCGATCAACCGGGGCAAAGTCAAAGTTTCAGGCCGACTGCGATGGAGCCCTGGGTGGCTACAGCTTGCGGTAGGTCCCGGTCTCAGTTTCTACTTTCACACTTAGAAACTTTTCTGGAGCTTTTCTCCTCGAGGCCCCTTGAAGCACCCAGCCAGTCCTGATTCGGTGAGGGTTCGTCGGATTGACTTCTGACAAGGTCCCGGTCAACTTTCCTGGAGCGGACTTAGAAACATTTTCAAGATCGCTTCAGCGGGACAACCCAGGAATCCAGGCCGACACGCGATGGAAAACAGGCGGCTTGGCGTTCACGGTTGCTCTCGGTCACCTTTTCTACGACCGGACTTAGAAACTTTTCTGGGGCTTTTTCTCACTGGGTCTCTTGATGCTCTTCATGTAGCCGCATCCGGTGAGGGTTCGCCGGCTTCAAATTTCTTCTAGTCCCGGTAAAACTCTGGCAGTTAGACCGATAGAGCTTTTAGCGGGACGAACCTGGATGGCTTGGCCGGCTCGCGGTTGAAGGCAGGCGGCCAGGCTTGCCAGGTTGAGTCGGTTCCTCTATGGAGCTTTTTTTCCAAAGTTCTCCAAACTTCTTGAACTTCTTCCTGAAGTTCCTCAAGGGGCCCCAAAATGTCTCAAACTCACTCCAAGGGTCTAGAAGCTCCAAGATGGTCCTTGAGAGTTGAGGACTTGCAGTTCCCACAATCCACTGGTACAAAACCCATTCAAATCCACTGGTGGTTCTCCAAGGTGCAGATTTAGTCGGTGATGTTCCAGATGAAGTCTTTTAAACTGTAGCTTTCAGGTAGTCCACTCTTTAGTTACCGCGAAACACGTGTCCAGGGATGGCTAACGCTACTCTGACTTGCACGCACCACTGAGCATAGGCGTACCCGCCGACGCTGACTACAGGGACCACAGTTCTTCGGGGTAACACGCTAGTGGGTGGAGCAGTGTGCGACCATTTTGTGTAGTTATTTAGTGGCTCCCTGAGCCCCGACAGCCGACGGGCTGTAGGTTACGCACCTGCGTCGCTACGAGAGGTACAGACCTGATATGATTTTAGCAGCCTACACAAGCAACCCTGCACTCTTCCTACTCCCTGCTGACGAGCGGCAACTACCGCGAAACTAGTGTCCAGGGATGGCTAACGCTACTCTGACTTGCACGCACCACTGAGCATAGGCGTACCCGCCGACGCTGACTACAGGGACCACAGTTCTTCGGGGTAACACGCTAGTGGGTGGAGCAGTGTGCGACCATTTTGTGTAGTTATTTAGTAGCTCCCTTAGCCCCGACAGCCGATGGGCTGTAGGTTACGCACCTGCGTCGCTACGAGAGGTACAGACCTGATATGATTTTAGCAGCCTACACAAGCAACCCTGCACTCTTCCTACTCCCTGCTGACGAGCGGCAACTACCGCGAAACACGTGTCCAGGGATGGCTAACGCTACTCTGACTTGCACGCACCACTGAGCATAGGCGTACCCGCCGACGCTGACTACAGGGACCACAGTTCTTCGGGGTAACACGCTAGTGGGTGGAGCAGTGTGCGACCATTTTGTGTAGTTATTTAGTGGCTCCCTGAGCCCCGACAGCCGACGGGCTGTAGGTTACGCACCTGCGTTGCTACGAGAGGTACAGACCTGATATGATTTTAGCAGCCTACACAAGCAACCCTGCACTCTTCCTACTCCCTGCTGACAAGCGGCAACTACCGCGAAACACGTGTCCAGGGATGGCTAACGCTACTCTGACTTGCACGCACCACTGAGCATAGGCGTACCCGCCGACGCTGACTACAGAGACCACAGTTCTTCGGGGTAACACGCTAGTGGGTGGAGCAGTGTGCGACCATTTTGTGTAGTTATTTAGTGGCTCCCTGAGCCCCGACAGCCGACGGGCTGTAGGTTACGCACCTGCGTCGCTACGAGAGGTACAGACCTGATATGATTTTAGCAGCCTACACAAGCAACCCTGCACTCTTCCTACTCCCTGCTGACGAGCGGCAACTACCGCGAAACACGTGTCCAGGGATGGCTAACGCTACTCTGACTTGCACGCACCACTGAGAATAGGCGTACCCGCCGACGCTGACTACAGGGACCACAGTTCTTCGGGGTAACACGCTAGTGGGTGGAGCAGTGTGCGACCATTTTGTGTAGTTATTTAGTGGCTCCCTGAGCCCCGACAGCCGACGGGCTGTAGGTTACGCACCTGCGTCGCTACGAGAGGTACAGACCTGATATGATTTTAGCAGCCTACACAAGCAACCCTGCACTCTTCCTACTCCCTGCTGACGAGCGGCAACTACCGCGAAACACGTGTCCAGGGATGGCTAACGCTACTCTGACTTGCACGCACCACTGAGCATAGGCGTACCCGCCGACGCTGACTACAGGGACCACAGTTCTTCGGGGTAACACGCTAGTGGGTGGAGCAGTGTGCGACCATTTTGTGTAGTTATTTAGTGGCTCCCTGAGCCCCGACAGCCGACGGGCTGTAGGTTACGCACCTGCGTTGCTACGAGAGGTACAGACCTGATATGATTTTAGCAGCCTACACAAGCAACCCTGCACTCTTCCTACTCCCTGCTGACAAGCGGCAACTACCGCGAAACACGTGTCCAGGGATGGCTAACGCTACTCTGACTTGCACGCACCACTGAGCATAGGCGTACCCGCCGACGCTGACTACAGAGACCACAGTTCTTCGGGGTAACACGCTAGTGGGTGGAGCAGTGTGCGACCATTTTGTGTAGTTATTTAGTGGCTCCCTGAGCCCCGACAGCCGACGGGCTGTAGGTTACGCACCTGCGTCGCTACGAGAGGTACAGACCTGATATGATTTTAGCAGCCTACACAAGCAACCCTGCACTCTTCCTACTCCCTGCTGACGAGCGGCAACTACCGCGAAACACGTGTCCAGGGATGGCTAACGCTACTCTGACTTGCACGCACCACTGAGCATAGGCGTACCCGCCGACGCTGACTACAGGGACCACAGTTCTTCGGGGTAACACGCTAGTGGGTGGAGCAGTGTGCGACCATTTTGTGTAGTTATTTAGTGGCTCCCTGAGCCCCGACAGCCGACGGGCTGTAGGTTACGCACCTGCGTCGCTACGAGAGGTACAGACCTGATATGATTTTAGCAGCCTACACAAGCAACCCTGCACTCTTCCTACTCCCTGCTGACGAGCGGCAACTACCGCGAAACACGTGTCCAGGGATGGCTAACGCTACTCTGACTTGCACGCACCACTGAGCATAGGCGTACCCGCCGACGCTGACTACAGGGACCACAGTTCTTCGGGGTAACACGCTAGTGGGTGGAGCAGTGTGCGACCATTTTGTGTAGTTATTTAGTGGCTCCCTGAGCCCCGACAGCCGACGGGCTGTAGGTTACGCACCTGCGTCGCTACGAGAGGTACAGACCTGATATGATTTTAGCAGCCTACACAAGCAACCCTGCACTCTTCCTACTCCCTGCTGACGAGCGGCAACTACCGCGAAACACGTGTCCAGGGATGGCTAACGCTACTCTGACTTGCACGCACCACTGAGCATAGGCGTACCCGCCGACGCTGACTACAGGGACCACAGTTCTTCGGGGTAACACGCTAGTGGGTGGAGCAGTGTGCGACCATTTTGTGTAGTTATTTAGTGGCTCCCTGAGCCCCGACAGCCGACGGGCTGTAGGTTACGCACCTGCGTCGCTACGAGAGGTACAGACCTGATATGATTTTAGCAGCCTACACAAGCAACCCTGCACTCTTCCTACTCCCTGCTGACGAGCGGCAACTACCGCGAAACACGTGTCCAGGGATGGCTAACGCTACTCTGACTTGCACGCACCACTGAGCATAGGCGTACCCGCCGACGCTGACTACAGGGACCACAGTTCTTCGGGGTAACACGCTAGTGGGTGGAGCAGTGTGCGACCATTTTGTGTAGTTATTTAGTGGCTCCCTGAGCCCCGACAGCCGACGGGCTGTAGGTTACGCACCTGCGTCGCTACGAGAGGTACAGACCTGATATGATTTTAGCAGCCTACACAAGCAACCCTGCACTCTTCCTACTCCCTGCTGACGAGCGGCAACTACCGCGAAACACGTGTCCAGGGATGGCTAACGCTACTCTGACTTGCACGCACCACTGAGCATAGGCGTACCCGCCGACGCTGACTACAGGGACCACAGTTCTTCGGGGTAACACGCTAGTGGGTGGAGCAGTGTGCCACCATTTTGTGTAGTTATTTAGTGGCTCCCTGAGCCCTGACAGCCGACGGGCTGTAGGTTACGCACCTGCGTCGCTACGAGAGGTACAGACCTGATATGATTTTAGCAGCCTACACAAGCAACCCTGCACTCTTCCTACTCCCTGCTGACGAGCGGCAACTACCGCGAAACACGTGTCCAGGGATGGCTAACGCTACTCTGACTTGCACGCACCACTGAGCATAGGCGTACCCGCCGACGCTGACTACAGGGACCACAGTTCTTCGGGGTAACACGCTAGTGGGTGGAGCAGTGTGCGACCATTTTGTGTAGTTATTTAGTGGCTCCCTGAGCCCCGACAGCCGACGGGCTGTAGGTTACGCACCTGCGTCGCTACGAGAGGTACAGACCTGATATGATTTTAGCAGCCTACACAAGCAACCCTGCACTCTTCCTACTCCCTGCTGACGAGCGGCAACTACCGCGAAACACGTGTCCAGGGATGGCTAACGCTACTCTGACTTGCACGCACCACTGAGCATAGGCGTACCCGCCGACGCTGACTACAGGGACCACAGTTCTTCGGGGTAACACGCTAGTGGGTGGAGCAGTGTGCGACCATTTTGTGTAGTTATTTAGTGGCTCCCTGAGCCCCGACAGCCGACGGGCTGTAGGTTACGCACCTGCGTCGCTACGAGAGGTACAGACCTGATATGATTTTAGCAGCCTACACAAGCAACCCTGCACTCTTCCTACTCCCTGCTGACGAGCGGCAACTACCGCGAAACACGTGTCCAGGGATGGCTAACGCTACTCTGACTTGCACGCACCACTGAGCATAGGCGTACCCGCCGACGCTGACTACAGGGACCACAGTTCTTCGGGGTAACACGCTAGTGGGTGGAGCAGTGTGCGACCATTTTGTGTAGTTATTTAGTGGCTCCCTGAGCCCCGACAGCCGACGGGCTGTAGGTTACGCACCTGCGTCGCTACGAGAGGTACAGACCTGATATGATTTTAGCAGCCTACACAAGCAACCCTGCACTCTTCCTACTCCCTGCTGACGAGCGGCAACTACTGCGAAACACGTGTCCAGGGATGGCTAACGCTACTCTGACTTGCACGCACCACTGAGCATAGGCGTACCCGCCGACGCTGACTACAGGGACCACAGTTCTTCGGGGTAACACGCTAGTGGGTGGAGCAGTGTGCGACCATTTTGTGTAGTTATTTAGTGGCTCCCTGAGCCCCGACAGCCGACGGGCTGTAGGTTACGCACCTGCGTCGCTACGAGAGGTACAGACCTGATATGATTTTAGCAGCCTACACAAGCAACCCTGCACTCTTCCTACTCCCTGCTGACGAGCGGCAACTACCGCGAAACACGTGTCCAGGGATGGCTAACGCTACTCTGACTTGCACGCACCACTGAGCATAGGCGTACCCGCCGACGCTGACTACAGGGACCACAGTTCTTCGGGGTAACACGCTAGTGGGTGGAGCAGTGTGCGACCATTTTGTGTAGTTATTTAGTGGCTCCCTGAGCCCCGACAGCCGACGGGCTGTAGGTTACGCACCTGCATCGCTACGAGAGGTACAGACCTGATATGATTTTAGCAGCCTACACAAGCAACCCTGCACTCTTCCTACTCCCTGCTGACGAGCGGCAACTACCGCGAAACACGTGTCCAGGGATGGCTAACGCTACTCTG
This sequence comes from Triturus cristatus, assembly GCF_964204655.1. Lineage (NCBI taxonomy): Eukaryota > Metazoa > Chordata > Amphibia > Caudata > Salamandridae > Triturus > Triturus cristatus. Next base: position 851,685,411 of record NC_140590.1, read on the forward strand.
ACTTGCACGCACCACTGAGCATAGGCGTACCCGCCGACGCTGACTACAGGGACCACAGTTCTTCGGGGTAACACGCTAGTGGGTGGAGCAGTGTGCGACCATTTTGTGTAGTTATTTAGTGGCTCCCTGAGCCCCGACAGCCGACGGGCTGTAGGTTACGCACCTGCGTCGCTACGAGAGGTACAGACCTAATATGATTTTAGCAGCCTACACAAGCAACCCTGCACTCTTCCTACTCCCTGCTGACGAGCGGCAACTACCGCGAAACACGTGTCCAGGGATGGCTAACGCTACTCTGACTTGCACGCACCACTGAGCATAGGCGTACCCGCCGACGCTGACTACAGGGACCACAGTTCTTCGGGGTAACACGCTAGTGGGTGGAGCAGTGTGCGACCATTTTGTGTAGTTATTTAGTGGCTCCCTGAGCCCCGACAGCCGACGGGCTGTAGGTTACGCACCTGCGTCGCTACGAGAGGTACAGACCTGATATGATTTTAGCAGCCTACACAAGCAACCCTGCACTCTTCCTACTCCCTGCTGACGAGCGGCAACTACCGCGAAACACGTGTCCAGGGATGGCTAACGCTACTCTGACTTGCACGCACCACTGAGCATAGGCGTACCCGCCGACGCTGACTACAGGGACCACAGTTCTTCGGGGTAACACGCTAGTGGGTGGAGCAGTGTGCGACCATTTTGTGTAGTTATTTAGTGGCTCCCTGAGCCCCGACAGCCGACGGGCTGTAGGTTACGCACCTGCGTCGCTACGAGAGGTACAGACCTGATATGATTTTAGCAGCCTACACAAGCAACCCTGCACTCTTCCTACTCCCTGCTGACGAGCGGCAACTACCGCGAAACACGTGTCCAGGGATGGCTAACGCTACTCTGACTTGCACGCACCACTGAGCATAGGCGTACCCGCCGACGCTGACTACAGGGACCACAGTTCTTCGGGGTAACACGCTAGTGGGTGGAGCAGTGTGCGACCATTTTGTGTAGGTATTTAGTGGCTCCCTGAGCCCCGACAGCCGACGGGCTGTAGGTTACGCACTTTCGTCGCTACGAGAGGTACAGACCTGATATGATTTTAGCAGCCTACACAAGCAACCCTGCACTCTTCCTACTCCCTGCTGACGAGCGGCAACTACCGCGAAACACGTGTCCAGGGATGGCTAACGCTACTCTGACTTGCACGCACCACTGAGCATAGGCGTACCCGCCGACGCTGACTACAGGGACCACAGTTCTTCGGGGTAACACGCTAGTGGGTGGAGCAGTGTGCGACCATTTTGTGTAGTTATTTAGTGGCTCCCTGAGCCCCGACAGCCGACGGGCTGTAGGTTACGCACCTGCGTCGCTACGAGAGGTACAGACCTGATATGATTTTAGCAGCCTACACAAGCAACCCTGCACTCTTCCTACTCCCTGCTGACGAGCGGCAACTACCGCGAAACACGTGTCCAGGGATGGCTAACGCTACTCTGACTTGCACGCACCACTGAGCATAGGCGTACCCGCCGACGCTGACTACAGGGACCACAGTTCTTCGGGGTAACACGCTAGTGGGTGGAGCAGTGTGCAACCATTTTGTGTAGTTATTTAGTGGCTCCCTGAGCCCCGACAGCCGACGGGCTGTAGGTTACGCACCTGCGTCGCTACGAGAGGTACAGACCTGATATGATTTTAGCAGCCTACACAAGCAACCCTGCACTCTTCCTACTCCCTGCTGACGAGCGGCAACTACCGCGAAACACGTGTCCAGGGATGGCTAACGCTACTCTGACTTGCACGCACCACTGAGCATAGGCGTACCCGCCGACGCTGACTACAGGGACCACAGTTCTTCGGGGTAACACGCTAGTGGGTGGAGCAGTGTGCGACCATTTTGTGTAGTTATTTAGTGGCTCCCTGAGCCCCGACAGCCGACGGGCTGTAGGTTACGCACCTGCGTCGCTACGAGAGGTACAGACCTGATATAATTTTATGCAGCCTACACAAGCAACCCTGCACTCTTCCTACTCCCTGCTGACGAGCGGCAACTACCGCAAAACATGTGTCCAGGGATGGCTAACGCTACTCTGACTTGCACGCACCACTGAGCATAGGCGTACCCGCCAACGCTGACTACAGGGACCACAGTTCTTCGGGGTAACACGCTAGTGGGTGGAGCAGTGTGCGACCATTTTGTGTAGTTATTTAGTGGCTCCCTGTGCCCCGACAGCCGACGGGCTGTAGGTTACGCACCTGCGTCGCTACGAGAGGTACAGACCTGATATGATTTTAGCAGCCTACACAAGCAACCCTGCACTCTTCCTACTCCCTGCTGACGAGTGGCAACCACCGCGAAACACGTGTCCAGGGATGGCTAACGCTACTCTGACTTGCACGCACCACTGAGCATAGGCGTACCCGCCGACGCTGACTACAGGGACCACAGTTCTTCGGGGTAACACGCTAGTGGGTGGAGCAGTGTGCGACCATTTTGTGTAGGCTGTACCAGATATTCCAACTCTCCAAGGGACAATCACACCAGGGCCACATCCTCAAGGTATACCCCTATCTAAGCCTCCATAGCGGAATGATGGGTATTGTATAGGCAAGTATTAAAATTCATGAAATTCGTTAGTACAGGGAGCATGTTGTAGTGATCTACACACTCTGGGGTAGTGGTCCTCACAATGTGTTCTTGCCCTCCTGGTGACCACAGCTTGGCAGCCAAACTACGTCCCCTGTGTCCGCCCTTTCTGCATGTCCAGCTGTGTGTCTCTTGGTTAGAATGTGTAGTTCCTCTGCCACTTACTCATTTAAAGTGATGATGTGCTCCCAAACGTCAGCAAGTGTGGCAAGGCAAGGGATAACTTCATAGTCACATTCCAGAGACCTCAATGTGTCATCAATATTTTGCAATCACGTGCTTATGGCCCATAACACTCCCACCTGCATGCCAATACACACACCCCTGATTGTGACCTTGAAAGTCTCTCATAGTGTATCTGTCCCTGCCACAGAGTCAACATTCTTGTCTAAATATTTAACAATAGCTGAGCGGAGACCATCCCAGAACACAGGATCCAGCAGTGCTATTGCCTGGAATCTCCAAATAAATTGAGTGACAGTATGGGTGGGGATTGTGAGAACTTGCCTTACAGGGGCATGGACAGACAGAGTCCATTAGGCAGGTGTGCAACCTCTTCCATCCAGGCACAAATCTTTTGGGATCCCAACCAGTAATCCAGTTGAGACCACGACCCATGTTCAGAGGAGGTGTTGGAAAGTGGGTAATTGGTAGGGGCAAATGTAGGTCTGCCACTAGCAATAAGGCCACCAACACATGGTAGGACTCAGCATAGGTCCTAGAAAATTATTCCTATGCTCGACCCTTGGTAGCTTGGCTGCGAGCAGGCAGGCTTAACTTCAAAGAGAGGTATGTAAAGCATTTCAAAACACCATTTCAGTGAATAATTAAGACACAAAACAATAAAAATCCAGCACCAATTTATAAAAATAGGAAATATTTTTATCTTTAAAATGACACCAAAGCGAAAAAAATCCAATGTAGGTAACCAGAGACATGAATTTTCAAAGATTTAATAAAATATAGCACTTAGAAGATTATAGCACCATATTGAGATACCTGCTCGCGATCGACCGGGGCAAAGTCAAAGTTTCAGGCCGACTGCGATGGAGCCCTGGGTGGCTACAGCTTGCGGTAGGTCCCGGTCTCAGTTTCTACTTTCACACTTAGAAACTTTTCTGGAGCTTTTCTCCTCGAGGCCCCTTGAAGCACCCAGCCAGTCCGGATTCGGTGAGGGTTCGTCGGATTGACTTCTGACAAGGTCCCGGTCAACTTCCCTGGAGCGGACTTAGAAACATTTTCAAGATCGCTTCAGCGGGACAACCCAGGAATCCAGGCCGACACGCGATGGAAAACAGGCGGCTTGGCGTTCACGGTTGCTCTCGGTTACCTTTTCTACGACCGGACTTAGAAACTTTTCTGGGGCTTTTTCTCACTGGGTCTCTTGATGCTCTTCATGTAGCCGGATCCGGTGAGGGTTCGCCGGCTTCAAATTTCTTCTAATCCCGGTAAAACTCTGGCAGTTGGACTGATAGAGCTTTTAGCGGGACGAACCTGGATGGCTTGGCCGTCTCGCGGTTGAAGGCAGGCGGCCAGGCTTGCCAGGTTGAGTCGGTTCCTCTATGGAGCTTTTTTTCCAAAGTTGCCCCAAAGTTCTCCAAACTTCTTGAACTTCTTCCTGAAGTTCCTCAAGGGGTCCCAAAATGTCTCAAACTCACTCCAAGGGTCTAGAAGCTCCAAGATGGTCCTTGAGAGTTGAGGACTTGCAGTTCCCACAATCCACTGGTACAAAACCCATTCAAATCCACTGGTGGTTCTCCAAGGTGCAGATTTAGTCGGTGATGTTCCAGATGAAGTCTTTTAAACTGTAGCTTTCAGGTAGTCCACTCTTTAGTTATTTTTCAGCAAGATAATCTACAGGGCTGTAGTGTCAGATGGTGCAGTCTTCAGAGGTCAGGCCTTTGAAATCTTTGCACAGTTAAACGTCTGAACAGGGCACTTCTTGCTTCAGTAAGTTTCAAGCAGCAGATCTGGAGGGCTCTGCCCCTCTCAGATACTTATTCCAAGTTCTCTGGGTCAGGCAGGAGGTCACTCCTGACCAATGGGAGCAGTGTAACTCCTCAAAGATATGACCACATCCTGTAGAGTGTGGCTTTATTTTGTCCCAGAGTGCTTCAAATCTCCCAAATCCATAATGGCTGATTTCCCAGCAAGGAGGTAAGAGCTGGCTAGACACACCCCTAGGATGGCTAATTTACTTAGACTCTCCCCCTTGCATCTGCTCATACCTTCCTTAATCCTACCATCTGCCTAAGGTGGAAACTTCAGAGTTGTAAATGACACTGTTCTCTGCCCTCCTCTTTGAAGGACATAGTTTACGACTCCTCCCCCTGGCCTTGCATTCCTATGGAACAGCACACTGCCCTGCCAGCAGAGCTGGTTGACCCCATGTCTCTGTTCCACTGTAAAGTCCATTCCCTGTAGGGAAATGGACCACCTTAACAGCTTGGGATTCTCCCCTCTCATCTGCATGAGCCATCTGAGAGGTCTGTGGTCAGTTTGAACACGAAAGTGAGTCCCAAACAAATATGGTCTCAACTTTTTCAGGGACCACACCACAGCAAAAGCCTCTCTCTCATTGGCACTCCACCTCTGCTCTCTGGGAAGAAGCCTCCTGCTAATAAAGGCAACTGGCTGATCAAGGCCCTCTTCATTTAGCTGTGACAAAACTGCCCCAATCCCCTGGTCTGAAGCATCTGTCTGAACCACAAATTCCTTTGTGTAGTCATGGGCTAGTAGCACTGGTGATGAACACATGGCAGCTTTCAGAGTGTCAAAAGCCTTCTGACACTCTGGGGTCTAAATCACCTTCTTGGGCCTCTTCTTAGGAGTCAGTTCTGTTAGGGTCCCCACAATGGTCCCATAATTTTGAACAAACCTTCTATAGTACCCTGTCAGTCCAAGGAATGCCCTGACCTGAGTCTGGGTAACAGGAGCTGTCCAATCCAAAATATTTTGGATTTTAGCTTGGAGAGGCTGTACATGCCCCCCACCTACCAGGTGGCCCAGGTACACCACGTAACTCTGCCCTATTCTGCACTTGCTTGCCTTAATAGTCAAGCCTGCTTGCTGCATGGCCTGAAGCACTTCCCTTAGGTGGTTTAAGTGATCCACCCAGGTAGAACTGTTTACAGCTATATCATCCAGGTAAGCTGCACTGAACTGTTCCAACCCAGACAAGACCGTGTTCACCAACCTTTGGAAGGTGGCAGGTGCATTCTTTAATCCAAAGGGCATTACCTTGAACTGATAATGTCCCTCTGGTGTGGAGAATGCTGACCTCTCCTTTGCTCCATCAGAGAGGGCAATCTGCCAGTAACCTGAAGTCAAATCAAAAGTACTCAGGTACTTAGCAGCCCCTAACCTCTCAATGAGCTCATCAGCTCTAGGTATAGGGTGAGTATCAGTCTTTGTGACTGCATTCAATCGTCTGTAGTCCACACACAACCTTAACTCCTTCGGTCCCCCCTGAGGATTAAGTTTAGGTACCAGCACCACTGGACTGGCCCATGGACTCTCAGATGGTTCAATTACTCCCAATTCCAGCATTTTAGCAACCTCAGCTGTAATGCTGGCTCTGACATGGTCAGACAACCTGTACAGTTTATTTCTGACAGGTAGGCTGTCACCAGTGTCAATGTGGTGCACACACCACTCAGTGATGCCTGGGGCCAAAGAGAACAGGCCAGCAAACTGCTTCAGCACTTGCTTACAGTCTCTGTCTGTGCGGTTGGTCTGTCAACTTGGGAGAGAGCACAGCTCCCTCCACTGACCCATCTTGCACATTAGTGGAGAGTAGGGGTGGGCGGAATTTGCGTAATCGCGTTACGCAAATCTCCGCGAAACGGTAAAAAATCTCCGCGAACATGCAGAAATTACGCGAACACGCGGAATTGCTTGTTCGCGATGCTTTTTTCCTGTTCGCAATCGCTGTTTGCGTGCTCGGGGTGAAATATCTCGCGAACACGCATATTGAGAACGCAAACAAGCAAAAAATTTTGCGAAGTCGCGGAACGCAGATTTTGGGCAATTTCGCGTTCTCCGCGGAACGCGAAATTACCCAAATTCCGCAAATTCCGCAAACGGAACGGAATTTACCGCCCAGGCCTAGTGGAGAGGCGGTCGGGCACAGGCTCAGTTTCCTCCTCCACACCCTCATCAGTGACCAGTAACATGGTCATGTCTGCACTGTCATGGTGGGGTTTCAATCTATTCACATGCAGGACCCTATGAGGATTCCTGGGTGTGCCAAGGTCAACCAAATAGGTAACCACACCCTTCTTTTCTAAGATTGGATAGGGCCCACTCCACTTGTCATGGAGGGCCCTGGGAGCCACAGGCTCCAACACCCATACCAATTGTCCTGGAGTATACTCAGGCATAGTAGCCTGTTGGTCATACCAGTGCTTCATGAGCTGCTGGCTGGCCTCCAGTTTCCTGTTTGCCTTGTACATGAACTCTGCCATTGTAGATCTCAGGCCTAGCACATAATCAAGCATATTGTCCTTTGCTTCTTTAAGAGGCTTCTCCAAAGACTCTCTTAGCAGGCTCAATGGCCCCCTCACAGGGTGTCCAAACACCAACTCAAAGGGACTGAAACCAACCCCTTTCTGCGGCACCTCCCTGTACGCAAACAGTAAGCCTGGGAGGAGAACATCCCATCTCCTCCTCAGTTTCTCTGACAACCCATTTATCATGCCCTTCAGGGTTTTGTTGAAACTCTTGACAAGACCATTTGCTTGTGGGTGATAGGGGGTGGAGAACTTGTAGTTAACACCACACTCATCCCACATAGCAGTCATATAGCTGGACAGGAAGTTTGTGCCCCTATTTGACACCACCTCTTTTGGAAACCCCACTCTGGTGAACACACCAAGCAGTGCTCTAGCCACCGCAGGAGCATCAATGGTTCTAAGAGGTATGGCTTCAGGGTACCTAGTGGCATGGTCAACTACCACTAAGATATAACTATTCCCTGATGCAGCAGGTGGGTCCAGGGGACCAACAATGTCCATCTCCACCCTTACAAAAGAAACCCCAACCACTGGCAGTGGTGTTAGGGGAGCCTTTGTCTTGCCCCTGCCTTGCCACTGGCCTGACAGGTGACACAGTAGCTGCAAAACTCCTTGACCTTTTCAGACATATGAGGCTAGTAGAAATGGTTCACCAACCGGTTCCATGTCTTTGTCTGTCCCAAATGTCCTGCCAAGGGGATATCATGACCCAAAGTCAGGATGAACTCTGTACTTCTGGGGCACCACCAACCTCCTGGTGGCCCCCTCCTTGAGGTTTCTGGCCTCAGTATAAAGCAGTCCATCTTCCCAGTAGAGTTTGTGAAACCCACTGTCATCCCCTTCCTCTTGCTTAGAAGCAATCCGCCTCAAGCTCTCAAGGGTGGGACAGTCACGCTGTCCCTTACTGAACTCATCTCTGGAGGGTCCACCTGCTCTTGTCAGTTCTGCCAAATCTGATGGCTCTGGCAGGGATGGAGTCCCTCCCTCAGAGGCCAGATCCTCCCCATCAGGGTTAGATTCTTCCTGCACCTCTGGAGTTCCCTGGGCTGGCTGCCAGGCCCAGTGCCCTTGTCCTTGGATGTTTGGCCCTTTGTTCCAGGGTCCAAGTTTCCAGCTCCTCCCTTCTGGCTAGTCTGTGACCTAGTCACAGCACATACCCACTCAGGGAGCTCCAATATTTTCATATGGAGTCCTCTCTCCACCTCTGACCAAGCAGTGGCTTCAAGATCATTGCCCAGTAAACACTGTACCGGGAGCACCTTTGACACAGCTACCTTCATAGAACCTGTCACACCTCCCCATTGCAAACCCACCACAGCCATAGGATGGAGTTAGGTAGTGCTGTCTGCATTAGTCACCTGGTGAAACTCACCAGGTAACAACCTCTCTAGAGGCACCAGCTCATCCAAGACCATAGTTACACTAGCCCTAGTGTCTCTGATAGCCTCACCCTCAGTCCCATTCACTTTAGGCCTCTGCCTGTACTTGTCCATGTTTGAAGGTAAGACAGCAAGGGTTGCAATATTCACCCCACCCAGGGACACTAAGGTTGCTTCCACCACCTGACCACCACTCTCTGGGGCACCACTCTCCACCCCTACACTCACACTGGCTATCCCTGTGATGGCCCCTTAGGGGGAGCTTCTTGGTGCAGACAGCATCTCCCTGCTTATGCCCTGGCTGGTTACAGTCAAAGCACTTACCCACCTTTGAGGGGTCAAAGAACCTACCAGGATTTCCCTGATTACCCCTCCCTTAGAATTTGGGTTGGCTCGGGCCCGCCTCCATGTGCAGGTTTTTGTGGGTCTTTGGAGGACTCCTTCTGGTTTTGAGCTTCCTTTCCCTGGGCTTTTCCCTGGGGAGGGACCTGTCCTCCTTTTCTCTGGTCACCCCCTGGTGCTGAATGTAAACCCGGGTTCTCACCCACTCATCAGCTGCTTCCCCCAGCTCTCTGGGGTCTGTCATCTTAGAGTCCACTAGATACTGGCGTAACTTCTCTTCTGCAAAATGAGTCAAAATATGTTCTTTCAAAAACAAATTATACAATCCCTCATATGTGTCAACTTTGTTACCAACAATCCAGCCTTCCAGTGCCTTCACTGAAAGGTTCACAAAGTAAGACTTTGAACTCAATTTCTGGATGCCTCTAAACTTTACCCTGTACTGCTCTGATCTCTTGACTAAGCATGCCTTCATCTGCTGGTATGATAATGCATCCTTCTCCCTTCAGCGTTAGGAGCCTATCCCTCCCAGCTACTGGAATCAACTCCCACAGGAGTGCACCCCAGTACCTAGAGGGGACCCTACTCATTTTAAGGGCTCTCACAAAAGCTGCTAGCCACCTGTCAATGTCATCCACCTCTGTGTACTTGGGCACTATACCCTTGGGAAGTTTAGGATCAAATGCCCCACCCCTGGACATTTCAAAATCTTTATCATTTTCACTGCCACCATTTATTCTCAACTTCTCCCTCTCCCATCTCTTCCTAGCCAATTCCAATGTTTCCTTCTACAAGGCAATCAAAGCTAATTGAGCCTCAAGCTGTCTCTGTGCAAGTGGTTCCTGAGTAAGGGACCATTCCCCACTCCCACCATCTGGAATCACCTGGCTAACTCTAAAAATAATGGAAGAGGTCTCATCCTCACCCCGCCTCTTTGGTGAGGTTTGGGGGAACATCCTCCATCCCCCCTTGGTTTTCCTCAGCTTCCCCGGCCCAGGCCTGTAGGGACTCAAGCAACCCTGCCTTCATCATCTTCTTGGCAGCAGACAGCCCCCTAAACCAACACTGTGCCCTAAGATCAGCAATCCTGAACTGGGGCAGTTTAGCCAGGTCCGGCTTCATGGTTCCCAAGTCTTGGGTCACAAAAACTAGGCACAACAGACTTAGAATAATTTGGAAAAATCAAAACAATGGATTAAAAACAGTTTAGTCCAAATTACAAAAACCAAACTCAAAAGTTATGTTCTGAGGCAATTTAGAGGATTTTTATAATCTTATTTCACTTTACTGAAAGGTGTACTTTTAAACACAAGTCCTCATACACACCGCTGACACCAAATGTTGTAAAGTGGTTTATTGGTAGGGGCAAATGTAGGTCTGCCACTGGCAATAAGGCCACCAACACATGGTAGGACTCAGCATAGGTCTTAGAAAATTATTCCTATACTCAACCCTTGGTAGCTTGGCTGCGAGCAGGCAGGCTTAACTTCAAAGAGAGGTATGTAAAGCATTTAAAAACACAATTTCAGTAAATAATTTAGACACAACACATAATAAAAATCCAACACCAATTTATAAAAATAGGAAATATTTTTATCTTTAAAATGACACCAAAATAACAAAAATCCAGTGTAGGGAACCGGAGATATGAATTGTCAAAGATTTAATAAAATATAGCACTTAGAAGATTATAGCACCATATTGTGATACCTGCTCGCGATCGATCGGGGCAAAGTCAAAATTTCAGGCCGACCCCGATGGAGCCCTGGGTGGCTACAGCTTGCGGTAGGTCCTGGTCTCAGTTTCTACCTTCACACTTAGAAACTTTTCTGGAGCTTTTCTCCTCGAGGCCCCTCGAAGCTCCCAGCCAGTCTGGATTCAGTGAGGGTTAGCCGGATTGACTTGTGACGCAGACCCGGTCAACTTCCCTGGAGCGGACTTAGAACATTTTTCAAGATCGCTTCAGCAGGACAACCCAGGAATCCAGGCCGACACGCGATGGAAGGCAGGCTGCTTGGCATTTGCGGTTGCTCCCGGTCTCCTTTTCTACGAGCGGACTTAGAAACTTTTCTGGAGCTTTTTCCCACGGGGTCTCTTGATGCTCTTCATGTAGTCGGATCCGGTGAGGGTTCGCCGGCTTCAGATTTCTTCTAGTCCCGGTCCAACTCTGGAAGTTGGACCGATGGAGCTTTTAGCGGGACGACCCTGGATGGCTTGGCCGGCTCGCAGTTGAAGGCAGGTGGCCTGGCTTGCTAGGTTGAGTCGGTCCCTCTATGGAGCTTTTTTCGACAGTTGCTCCAAAGTTCTCCTAACTTCTTGAAATTCTTCCTGAAGTTCCTCATGGGGTCCCAAAGTGTCTCAAACTCATTTCAAAGGTCTAGAAACTCCAAGATGGTCCTTGAGAGTTGAGGACGTCAGTTCCCACAATCCACTGGCACAAAACCCTTACAAATCCACTGATGGTTCTCCAAGGTGCAGATTTAGTTGGTGATGTTCCAGTTGAGCTCTTTTAACCTGTAGCATTCCGGGAGTCCACTCTTTAGTTATTTTTCAGTAAGATAATCCAAAGGGCTGTAGTTTCAGATGGTGCAGTCTTCAGAGGTCAGGCCGTAGAAATCTTTGCACTGCAAAACGTCTCAACAGGGCACTTCTTGCTTCAGTAAGTTTCAAGCAGCAGATCTAGAAGGCTCTGCCCCTCTCAGATACTTATTCCAAGTTCTCTGGGTCAGGCAGGAGGTCACCCCTGACCAATGGGAGCAATGTAACTCCTCAAAGATATGACCACATCCTGTAGAGTGTGGCATTCTTTTGTCCCAGAGTGCATCAAGTCTCCAAAATCCATAATGGCTGATTTCCCAGCAAGGAGGTAAGAGCTGGCTAGACACACCCCTAGGATGGCTAATTTACTTAGACTCTCCACCCTACATCTGCTCATACCTTCCTTAATCCTACCATCTGCCTAAGGTGGAAAGTTCAGAGTTGTAAATGACACTGTTCTCTGCCCTCCTCTTTGAAGGACATAGTTTACGACTCCTCCCCCTGGCCTGGCATTCCTATTGAACAGCACACTGCCCTGCCAGCAGACCTGTTTAACCCCAGGAGCTCTTTATCACCTCTTCAAGGCAGCCTTGCTAATCCTCTTAACTCTGACCAATCAGGGCAGACCACTAGAAGGCTGAATTTGGACTTACAAACAAGAAAGTCTTATAACTTCTTGTATGTACACTTTAGGAGAAATTCAACAATATGATATTGTTGGATTTATTAATATCATTCTTGAAAGTCTTTGAATGGCATTTCTAGCCTTTTCCTATCAAGAGTTATTAATTAATAACTTCCTACAATGTTAACCTATGTAACAGGGGCTTTGCAATGGGAAAAATGACTTGGGCCATTTTTCCAGCCCCAGGACTTACAAAAACATATTTTATAAGTCCTTGTCTTATTTTTACAGGACACCCACCCCCTCTGAAACTAAGGGAGACTTTAGGGGTTGTGGATCTGCAGAAATATTGCAGATCCTCTCTCCACAGTGCTCCTAGCATCAAAGTCGAATTTGAGCAGTACTTTACCACAATGTGGGGAGTGAATTGTGAAATTTCACTTTACCCAGGCATATAAAAACACATTTTATAAGTGTGTACCTTCTAAATACCTGACCCCCCACCCCTGGGATACGTAGGAGAGACCTTGGGGGTCCCTAATATGCCAAAACATTGTAGGTTATCCATTTTTAAGTGCCCCCAAACGCCAAAGTCGAATTTGTGCACAATTTACTTTTTAAAAGCAGTCTTGGCACCAAGGGCTGTTTTTAAACTGACCTCAGGCTTCAGCAGTGCACACATGCAAGTGCAGAAAAAGGCTGTTGGCCTCTAAACTACCATGACCTAGGGTACTGAGGACTTCTAGGTAGTTTCAATCCCCCTACCCTATTACATACTTGGGGCGTATAGGGGAGGTCATGCCAATCACAGGGGTACCCCACCATACCATTGTGTACCCTAGTGTATGTAGGTGTTTTAACTGTATTCTAATGTGTCTCTTCCAACATAGCACTGGCCCTGGGCTTGGTTAGTCAGAGCCCAGGGTCAGTCAAAATCAGTTACCACCAGTACCATTCAGCAAAAAAGTTGGGGGGGTGCCCAGGGCACAGGATGACTTTGCAACAGGAGGTAAATGTAACTTCTTGCTGAGATGGGTGCCAGAGACTCCATATGTCTATAATCCCATAATCTTCCGCTCCATCAGTTCGTCATGGTTGACGGGTCCAGCATAGGGTCTAAATGTGTGTTTAGATCCACCCCTATACAACAGCCGCCGGTGAAAAGGTATGTTTCTGGTGCCCAAGTGTCATAAAAAAACAGGATTTTCCACTTTGGGGCCATATGTGTTGACCAGAGTTATAGGTGTACCACTGGGCTCCCTTCTGCTAATACAAATCAGGCCTGCTTATCCACCATGGAGTGTGTAACCCCCTCCCCCATGCCCCGTTTTTCCAGAATCATGACAGCTGTAGAGTTAAGGACTAGGAGGAGGCCAATCTATACGCTGGCCAGCGGACATTAATGGCCAGTTCTTTTTGTAACGCACTAAGTGTGTCACGAGTCGAGTCTTGCGAGGGTTATCAAGCCCCATATATTCCAAGCTGTGAGGGTTATTAAGCCCCGTATATTGCAAGTCACTAGGGTTACGTGTTCTCAGGGTCGGGTCATAGTAACAGCATAAGGCTGACCTCAGCACTACGGATCTGGACGAATAGTATGTGATGCACAAGAATAGCATAAAAAAGATCAGCACCATGGCAGCATCTGAAACAACAAGCAAACAATCCCCCTTCACCCACTTCAGCATCCCAAACATGCAGAAGACAGCCACAGAACCAAAAAACAAGAAAATCATACATGGCATTATACATCATAGCCTGATGCATGCAATACGGGGTCTTCGCTCAGAGGGGCATCCAGGTTCCCAGCACTCCTCCAGGTGTCTGAATGTGGCTGGGAAGAGCAGCAGTGCACTAACTGCCATGGGCAATCTGGGTGGCTATGGATGCTTTCACCCTAGGGGGGACAAGGCTCTCATCCTCCCCGCTGAGGCCTTACTTCTCGGAACAAAAAAGAAACAGTAAATGAGGTAAGCAATTCACAGGTACAAAATCAAGTCCCATCTTTTTCAATATCCTCAGTAGGCTGGTCTCAACCTTTATAGTCAAAGTCAAAGGAATTTAGTGAGCGCACAAATCACCAAAAAGGTCTCATGGCACTTGCGGAGACTCCAAATGGACTTGAGGTCTGATATAGCAGCGTTATTGATGGTCAAATAACCAAGTTTTTAATTCCTTGCGGAAGTGCTTGTGATTAGAAATGGATAGAAGCTGGGACGGGAGCTTGTCCAGAGGGCAGGTGCAAGAAAAGAAAAAGATCGACCACCATTTCTAACCATGCAAATTCGTCGTGGGGTAAGAAGCTGTTTGGTACTGGATCTTAATAGTCTGCTTGGATGATACCAATTCAATTTCTTAGGTAAATAGCTTGGTCCAGTTCCATATAAGCTCTTGTGGGCAAGGCATACAATTTTGAAGTGGCATCTCTTTTTCACCGGGACCCAATGAAGAATTCTCAGGCTCGGGCTGATGGGGTTCTTGGGGGGAGATTCAAAATAAGTCTAGCAGCAGTGTTCTGCAAAATCTGAAGTTTTGAAAGGAGGTCTTCGTTTATAGCGGCTAGTAAGGCATTGCCATAGTCCATACGGCTTACAATAAGCCCCTGTACCAAGGGTTTTCTGGATTCAATTGGAATCCATTGACAAATTTTGCGTGGTTTCCGTAAAATCCCATAACAGGTGCCTATTACCAATTTTACATGGTTTTTAATTGACAACTTATTGTCAATTGTTATTCCAAGGTTACGTACTACTTGTTTAGGGGATGGACATGGGCCTAAAGTTTGGGGCCACCAGTCGCTAGAGCAGTACTCGTCAGCTTTTCCAAACAGAATGATCTCCGTCTTGCTTCCATTTAGTTGCAGGTGGTTGCTGTCCTTCCAGCTGTTAATATGGATCATACATTTTTTGTAAATGGGTCATTGTATCTATGGGGTCAGGGCCAAACGTAATTAACAGCTGAGTGTCATCCGCGTAGGACACCACCTCAAAGCCATAGGACCTGATTACCCTGGCCAATGGTGTTACATAGAGGTTGAAAAGCATAGGACTCAAGATGGAACCCTGTGGAACTCCTATGCTTACCGCCTGACTACATGAGGCCAGGGTGCCTTTTTGTAATGTTGTTGTTCGGTTCATAAGATAGTTCCTGAACCAGTCGAGGGCCCTTCCCTTGACTCCCACCTCCCAGAGCCATTGTTCTAAAATGCTATGGGAGATGGTGTCAAATTCAGTTGACATATCCAAAAGGACTAGCATGGCTGAATGCCTATTGTCCAATGCCAGCCTGATGTTATCAACTATCTCTACTACTGATGTTTCGGTACTATGTGCCGTCCTAAACTCTGATTGCGATGGATCAAGAAGTCCATAGCTTTCTAAATGGGTTGTAAGATGCTTATTAACCAGGGACTCGAGTACCTTTCCAAAATATGGCAGCAGTGAGATTGGGTGGTAGTTTCCGGGTACCATTGGGTCAGATGATGGGTTTTTTAGGATGGGCTTTACTTGAGCTGCTTTCCATCTGGTAGGAACCGTAGCCTGAGCTAGAGACATGTAGAATATCTCTGTAAGTTTATCTATAAGAAGAGAGGCTATGTGTGTGCAGAAGCGGGGAGGGAGTGGGTCTGATGGGACACCTGATTTAATCTTAACTAGTGCTATGGAGACTTCTTCTGGAGTAAATGCTTTAAAATCCAGTAATAAAAGCAGGGTAGAATCACTGTTCGTTGCTGGATGAAGATCTACATCATTAACTTTGTGATGAGGAAAAGACCTATGAATAGATTTGACCTTTTCATCAAAGAAAGAAGACAGTGTATCTACCCATTTTTGCGAGGGGGTAAAGGTCGGCTGATCAGAATAAGGAGTGGTGAACTCCTTCAGTATTTTATAGAGCTCTTTGTTGGAATTTGCGGCTTTGTTGTGCCTATTTGTCAAATATAGCTTTTTAGCCTGTTTGCTGTTATTTAGGTAGGTTCGATGGATTTGATTATATTTTGAGCGATCATCCTTTGCCTTAGTTTTTCTCCATTGGCGCTCAGCGGTCCTACTGGCCAATTTATCCATTTTTAATGCTGATGTAAATCAGGGCGAGGCTCTAGCCTTGACCTTAACCCTCAACAATGGTGCCACTTTATTCAGGGTTGATGTAATTTCATCTTCAAAGGCTATTGCTACCTGGCCTATCTTCTCCGTATGGGAGAAAGACTGATGATTATAATGGGTTGAGAATGTTGCATGGGTGACTTTGCGCCATGGCCTTATCCAGGTGAAATCACTGTTGGAACAGGTATTTAAGGTGCCTATAGGTATAAAACAAAATAATAAATTGTGATTGGTCCAAAGTAAGGTTAGGGGTTGCTCCATTATGACTTTAGTTGTGTTGGTAAACAACAAATCCAGGGTGTGACCTGCCTGGTGAGTAGGTCCCACCACCAACTGAACCAGACCTAATGTCTCCAAATGTGTTACCAATTGGTTAGTGTCGGGTCTGATAGCAACTCTACATGATAATTAAAATCACCAATACGGATAAAGTTTTCTGCCGCTAATACATGTGGAGCAATTAATTCAAAGTAATTCAAGTAGGTGGTTTACAAAATTAGTTTTATGATATGGAGGTCTATAAACCAGGGCCCCTCTCCATGTTCCCATTAATTGAGTTGCTATTTTAAAAATGAGTATTTCAGATTTTTCAGAGATACAGGAGTCCAACGTAGTGATTTCAAGATAGTCCTTATACGCCACTGCTATCCCCCCACCTCTACTTGCAACTCTCTCTAACCTAGTTAGGTGGTATTCTGGCGGAAATGCGATGGCTACGTCATGGGAGGCTTGCTCATGGAGCCATGTTTCCGTTATAAAACAGATGTCAGGTTTTTCAGAATCAAGAAGACTCCATATTTCCAACGCATGCTTAGGTATTGACTGAGCATTAAAATAAAGTCCTTTGAAATGTTTAGTGATATCATAGGGCTTTTTTTGCTTAAGGAGTTAAGGGAGTCATAGGCTCATTAACGTTAATTTGTGTGCCTACAGCTCTCGACTAGAGTAACATAGTTTTGCCATGATGAGGTACACGGTCTTCAAATATCATTACCTATGGCAGTTTAAATTAAACCGGCAGTGGTCCTGGCTGCTGGCGGCGGTCTGGCACGGACCGGCGCAGACGGGCTTGCCTTTGGTGCACCTTAGGCGTGCGTCCGCTGCGCGCGGCCGCGTCTGCGCTCCTTCCTGCTTTAAGTAAGCAGGAGGGGAGGGAGCGAGTGTAGGCTAAAGCGCTAACTCAGCCCGGAAGTAGAGTAGTGCAATTTCGAGTCCCTCTGCGCTTATTTGTAATGGTCTTAATAAAGTCCTTTGCTGCACTGGAGTTCACAAATATTTTGTGAGTTCCACGATAGTCTATGTGGAGGCGCGCTAGGTAGGGCATAGCATAGGTTCTTTCATCTCATGCACCAACCGGAGCACTGTATCACGATCTTGGAAATTCAACAATTTTTCTGATTTGGCATGGGAACGCTACAGTTGGCTGCGGCATCAAGAGTGATCGATGCCTCTCTCCACCACCAGCAGATGTGATGGGGCCGGATTCTTGCCTACCTGGTTATCTCCAAGAATCCTCTTAGGTCGCCAGGGTCTTTTTATCTGCTAAATAGTGTAGAGGGGAGGAAATACAATTATCAAAACATAATTACCAAAATTAGACTTCATTTGGGAAGGACCACTGACTCCGAATCTAAAATGTATAAGATTTTATTACAACCAGAAATAACTGAACATACAGACACCTCAATACGAGATGTAAAATGTAAATGGGCACTAATACAAAGGCAAGCCTACGAAGGATTCTCCTCCAACTCAAAACAAAAAGAATTACTGACTCCAAAATCATCAAAAAGGCTATAGTTAATCCGATGTCTAAATTAGGAATCATTAGTCAAAGGAGAAAACATTAATCTATCCATACCTCTAAGGTGACATCCCTACTTAGCATTTCCCTCTCCCAGGCAAGAGTATCTTGTCTCTCGAGCTTCCCGTCTAAACCTCAACTGCTCAACCCACGGGGCATTGTCCCTAATACAAAACCCCAAAATCATAGAACACGCCCTTCAGCACACCTCTTCAGCCAGGTCTTCTCCCAGTAGTTCTCCATCAGGTTTGACCGGCATCCAACGACGGTTAGCTTGACCTTGGGTCCCAGGCACCTTCTCTGCTGAAAGTATCATCCTCACATTCCAGTGTACTCCCCTGTTGGCTTCTCGCCCATCCTAACTCCTAAAACAAAGACCTAGTCTCACTAACGAGCTAAATGTCCTTGCACCTGCAACAGAAACATGGGAACGAAAAGAATTTCACATCTCCAAGATTTGGCATCTCTCTGCAACCCAAAGCCTCTACCAAGGGAAATCATTTTCGGCCTACAACATTTAGCTAACATAAGAAATGAACAGGCCTTTCTCTCTACGTATATGCGCTTCAGGCCTTTACTCTTAAACACACAGTTAAATTACACTCTAAGCATTAATTGATTTTCATATAAGTGAGTAAGCAACTTTTACTTATAATTTTAACATGGCACACGTTTAACCTAATACATTGCATTACATAAACATAATCACTATGAGTTTACTGATACATTCACTTTAACTTACAGCGTTACTCTTCACAAAAACATTATTACATTTCTAATCACCTCTATGTTAAACGACTACAGCATTACATTTCTATTACGATTCTTAACACACATCGAATAATATGCGGGTGCTGACTAACGGTGAATATGATGCACCCCTACGGATTTCAGGATCACATGACGCTCTATCAGATGCGATGAGTTGTCAGGGCCAAAATGTGTGGTGAGCATCATTTCCATATAAGTCTCCATTTTTCCCGTGTTTGTGAATTCTGTGACGTCAATGATGCCCAGAATATTCCGGCATGAGCGCGATTCAACATCAATACAGTGAGCATAAGGTGCTAAGCGCAGGAGTAGTTCCTGAGTCCAAAAGTGCGCTGGGGAGCAAGCATCCACTCTACACTCACGGCCTCATTCACCAGTCTCAGTCAACCACAGATCTGTGTAGCCACAAGGTGGGGTCAAGGGGTCAGCAAGCAGGCCTTACCCAGAGGAAGGTATCACCAAGTGGTATGAATCTCATCCTCAAAGCACCAGCTCAAAACATCAAGAGTGCAGGCCAGGCGTGCAACACCCATTGGGCTCAAAGGGCTTCAGCCCCCCCCCCCCCCGTTGTGTGTGTCAGCCCGGGCTGAGACAGCTTCCCGGGCTGGCGACCATCTTATTGCAGCCGAACCCGAGTACTTCACAGGTCTTTAAAAGACCATTCACTTGTTAACGAGGCTTTGTTGTGTTTTTACCCCTTCTTAGAGCCCCTGCATCTGCGCTCTGCCTATTACTGGAAGAATTAGCCCCCCCTGAAATTTTTATTAGACCCCCCCCCCCCAAATTTGGCTCTGGTTGCGCCTCTGGTGCAGGCCCTAGTCTGTGCAGCCACCACACCTCACGACACTGCAGGAGACCAGCATCAGGTTCAAAAACGGAAAAGAGTCTGTGCACCCCTCACGCTCACACCGTCAATTAGTGAATAGATGCAACACAAAAGGTGAGTGGAGGCCCAGGCGCAGGGTATACCAGCAATGTTCTTCTTGTGAATAATGCTGGAATATGGGGTATACTAAGATCAGGCCACAAGACACGGGCACGCAAGGCAAGCGACACAAGCACCCTCCTTAGCGGTCGGGCGGTGAAGCCCATGGAATTTCACTTTCCAGCTTGGCCCCCATTTCATCGGGGAACAGGGCCACACCACCACTGCTCCTACCATCTCACCCCCTTCCTGGAGAATAATCGCCGAACAACATTAAGTACTCCGTGGCGACAAGAGGGAGTGCCAGATAATGCTTCAGACACCTTAGGCCAGCCCACCACACTTCTCCAATCAGACGCCTTTGCCCGTGCAGGACCGCTCCTTCTCTCCGGCATAGTCTGCGTCGCCCCCATCGCTCCCATGCAGGCACTCCTCACTGGATGGTCATCGGGCTGCTGGGAGTTACCGGACTGGGCCCGCTGTACACTGCCTTACAGTCTGCCAACCTCGCTACGCAGCCTCCACTCCTTCACCATTAAGTGTCCCACGCGACATTCAGTCCGTGGCTGCTAGCATCTCCAGGGGAGTCCCAGAGTCATCTTAGGGGGCCTTGCGAGTCTTCCCAGCCTCTTCCTCACACAGTCTCTGTGTTGCCCACATGTGGACAGGCAGATGGTAGGATATCGGTTGGATTATAATTCCCCGCCGGAAGAGCTGTACTAAAGAGTTGCCATCTTGCCAGGGGCTCTCTTGCACTCCTGAAATTACATCATTGATTACAAGACTGTGCATGGTGGGGAAGGAGTTATAGTTAACTTAGAGCATGAGGTATAGTTATTATAGATAACTGACTGACTTTTATTTCTGGAGGCGTGCTACTGCAATTGAGACATTTTTGGTGAAGGCAAGGGAAATAAACCAGTGCTTACAAAATGCATAGCAACATCCTCGTTTTTTAACAGAGCAGCATTTTGTTGTGGCTGCATTAGCTTGGGTGTCACCCCTTGAGACACTATCCTGGGGATGCTGGTGCATGGCACACTTTACCCCTTCTTATTTAATTGCTGCCCGTTTGCATGGTTTTGAACATATTGGTCATTCCTAAAGGGGGTTCTGACAGATGTTAAGAACCCCTCGGCATTAGGAAGACCCAAAGACATGCATTACTAAAAAAGCTAACTTAAATTCCTTGTACACATTTAAGATCTTTCCTTTGGCTAGGATGAAGACTCTGATGTGACTAACGACCTCCACAACCTGAGCAGATTTCACGTTTAGCAAACAACAACTTTCCATAATTTGATATATGGTGCATACAGCATAACCAGCAACTAGGACACCATCATTATTTCTGCCACATGATCCATCAACAAAATACTTACATTCACAGTTATGAAGAGGCGCATCTATTAAATCAATACATGGTTTAATCACTTGAGAAGATACAGGGATACCGTTGTGGGGCTCCCCTACTCATGGAAGGGTATTAAGAGGCAAGGTTCAGGGCTGGGGGCTGGATCAGGGTGATATGAGAAGCAGACAACATTAAAATCTTACACCAGAATAATCAGGTTGGCGAGGTGCTGGGGTTTCCTAGTGAGGAAAAGGGCAACTACAGAGTGAGGCACAGAAACAGTTAGAGAAGAACTCAGCACAAAATGTTCAGACCCTCCAACAAGAGTTGTGACAGCCATCACAGACCATAAACATGTAGGGAGCCCAGCCATGACTGGGTCTCAAACTGAAGAATAATGGGGCATTGTCCTTTTCTGAGGCTGAACTAACACTTCAAGCACAAATCCATTTGTTTCAAGACAGGACAAAGTTAAACATTTACATAGTCAGGAAGCCCGTAAGCGGGCACAGGAGTCAATTCTTCTTTAATCTTTCCAAAGATTTTTTCAGCTTTACTAGACCCCTGAAAGAGTTTAGGGGTATCCTTTCTGATAGAACCTTGTAAGGGAATTGCCAATCTGGCATAGCCCAGGACCCACTGTAATAACTAACTATGCCCAGACAAATGCATACCTGCAGACCGTCACAGTGTGGGGTAAATTATGAATGGCTTCAACGCTATCAGAGGGCATGTGGTGCTTACCAGCAGACGTTTCATGACCAAGATATCTCACTTGGGGAGGCACAAATGCAATTTCTCCTTTAAAGCCTCATGCCCTTTATTAGGCAATTTAAAGAGGAGGTAGAAGGAGAGAACATTGCAGTGAGATGCCAAAAGTAAATCGTCAACATTCTGAACTAGTGTGGAACTGCAGGGTAAAAGCAATGTCTCTAGATATTTCTTCAGGGCTTGCACAAAGATTGAATGGGACTCCATAAATTCTGAGGAAGACAGGTCCACAAAAGTTGAGAACCTCAGCACGAGACCAAGAAAAGAAAGAAGGCACCTCAGAGATCAACCACTGTAAACTATTGAGTATCTACAAGGATATAGGAAAGGATGGTGGTAGGGATGGGGCCCACAGGGAAGTTTGAGATAAAAACATTATTAGTCGCTCTAAGATCCTGCACAAATCTGTGCATGTTGGCCTGTCCAGCTTAGCATATTGGTAGAATCGTGGTATTACATCTACTGACGATCAGCATTGAAACCCTTGCTTAATCAGATCAGCTACTAAAGGGCTGATTTTTTCCTCCACTTCAACTCTCAATGGGTACTGGGGTATCCTGAGTAATTACGTCTGAGGACTGAACTCTATCTTTACTAGTTCCATTCATGATATGAACCATACATCTTTGGCCCCTGTGGACCACAGTGTAGATAGTATCTGAGAAAGCAATTTAGTGAAATCAGGAGACATGGCAGCTTTATTTGCATCATTGTGGCAACTGGTGCTCTCACGCAGTAGTGCAAGTAGTTTATTTTCTTGTTGTACGGGTATATTTAGGAGCACACCATCGGGAATACAAAATACTGTACAGTTTAATTTGAAGAGCATATCCTTGCCTAGCAGCTTATTTGGGGAAGTTGGGCTAAGCAAATATTTATGTTTATTATTAAGGGGTCCTAGAGAGTTAGACACATGGTCAGTAATATGGCGAGGCACTCATTGGTTAGTAATATCAACTGTGTCTATAGACATCACTGCAAAAGTAAATTGGGGAATGGGGAGGTTTTTAGATCTGAACGACTAACACCCATTTCAATAAGACATGATGTATGCTTACCATTAATGACACAATGTACAATAGGCCCTTCTGATCTGCTGGGATTAGAGTATTGATGGCACAGTCAGAACTTCTTGTGGTGTCTTCAAATTCAGGATAATAATTTTGGTTAATTTGATTAAATTCATTTTGGTTGGGAAGACATTGTGCATTAGATGCGGTATTAGGACAAGCTTGTTTCCAATAACCTAGCTGGCTGCAAGTAAAACATCAAGCTGCTGCTACCAGAGACTCTCCCCTGCCCCTTTCATTCAATCTTCAAACTGTCCCACCACCCTGTCTTTCCCTCCCCTGTTTCCTCCCCCATATGCAGGGGCTGCACATCCCATTTCCTTGAATATTCTCTGCATATTTTACAATTTCAATGACATCAACAATGATTCGATTTTATATTTCGTTCCTGAAAGGCTACATAGTGGTAGGCGACCACCATTAATTCAGATAACTTCTTTGTCTGTCATCCGATGCATGGGGTCATCAACTCGCTTCTAATATTTTGTAACAATCTTTGAAGAAAAGCAGCACCTACAGCTTCAGAGTCATCTCTATTGGTCAGGCTATGCCAGATTGCTTTTCAAACTCTTTCTTAAGTATATCCAAATAGCCAGACAATGCTTTACCATTATTTTGTTTACAGTTAAAGATCTCAATTCAGTCATCTTTTACCAGGCACACATCTGAAATTGTATTCAGTGCATTATTTGCTGCACCCACCGCTCCTTCATTGCCAGAGTCAACTCTTGGCCATGCAGATTTCTCTACCAGCCTACCTCTCCCTTTACTTGACACCATCAATCACAGTAGATGATTTATGTTAGCATAACTTGATCTGCATACTTCAAACACATTGGGCAGATGCTCTAAAACCAAGTAGGGTTCTCTCTAATGTTCAAAAATTGATTCTTAATGCTCATTGAATCTGATGGTGTCCAAGGAATGTGGACCATAATTCTACCCCAGCCACGACGTAGTCCCTCAAAGGCAAACAAAGAAGTGTGGAAGGGTACTCATCATCAGTATCACTTGACTGTGGGAACAGCAAACGCCTCTGAGATAATTGTTCCGCAGTATGTCTTAAACTTTCTATGGTAATGTTGCGGCTGAGTTCTCTGGAGTTTCTATGGCCTGGAACAGATCGTACACACGCCCTGGACTGGTCCGCTGTACTACAGTCAGCCTCCTGTGTGGATGATCACACCCCTCTATCGGGCGCTTTATTGCCAGTCAATCATATTGCAATGTTTGCTTGTGTGTTTTCTCCTTGTGCTCTAGTCACCAGCGATCCCACGGGCACTACTCCGTTCCTGGGTTCCTCAGCCCCTTCTGTCAGGATGGTGAAGAACCAGAACCTTATGGGCCTGGCGACACAGGGTACGCCTAAAATCTCCGGGGTTCTCCTGCTCAGCTACACAGAGACACAGGGCACTCTGTCAGGCGTAAAAGATCAGATTTATTAGCTGCAGCTAGTACAGTTGTCCTAGAAGTACACACGGTATGTTCTCAGGAGACTGCCACTTCACTCCGTGGCGCACAATCTTATATAGTACATAGGTGACATATACATTAACCAAGAACACACCTAAAACATACAAGAAGAGCCAATGCGAGAAATTTGAAAACAGAACAGAACCAATAGGAAAAGGTTAAAAACAAGGTATCGAGTAACTCGAAGAAGCCTCTCCTCCAACTGTGTTTGTCACCCCTCCCCACAAGTTAATTAATCAACGGGTTTGTAACTGACTTGCAGGTGGCGAGACACCTTTGTATGTTTTGGAGGACAGTTGTGAAACGAGAGAATACGAGCAGAGGACAGCGAAGGCCAGACGATAAGATAACGTCATAAGAGAATAGTGTGAACCAACAGATAGTTGAGACAAGGATTAGGAAAACCAGACGGGGATTAGTGTACTCAGCCAGTCCTAACACCAGCTTTGTAAATAAAGGCAGAAGGCTTATTTCGACACAGTGCTGCAGGAAAAGCAGAAAAGACTTTGTTCGTCGTGCTGCCTGAGTGAGGGCAACACAAAATGGCGGCGGAGCACAAAATGGCGGGTCGATACGATCGTAATCGAAAATCGAAGTTCCTCAATGGGGAACATATCCAGCAGACCCTTCTCTCTCTCTGGTCCTCACTCTCTTCCTCCTGTTCCTGTGGATCAGTGATCTTGTGGAATGAATATGGCGGAGGCAGAGCAGTAGCACAAAGGTCGCAGATAGCGGGACCACAATGCATACAAAGACAAAAAGAGAAAACGATGGCTAAAACCATGCCAAGGAATGTTAACACTTTCCAACCCCATTTGGATAGTAGTCCCCAAAACCACTCCAGTAACGACCAATCTCCTTCATCCTGATGAATCGATTCGGAGATTATATGCAACTTAGAAATGGCTTGGTATACTGTCGGAGCGTCATCAGATATCAAAATACAGCAACTTGACCCGATCAATTTACACACTCCACCACGATCCGCAAGAACAAAGTCTAAGGCAACTCGGTTTTGCAAAGTCATAAGACGATCCGCCTGTAGTTCCGCTGTGATATTACTCAAAGCTCCTACAGTGATGTCTATAGTGGTCTCTACAACACGAACCAGTTGTCTTATATTTCTGCTATTGGCCATAGGACCCCAAAAAGGAAGAAATCCTTTGAGGAAATCACCTCTTTCTTGTCCTGATGTGTCCTTGGAATCAATAATTCCTCTGCCATATCTATTTTGATGATGATTGGAAGGAGCAGTGTATGTAGGGGGAAGAAGGAAAGCTATATAACAGGTACCAGAAAAACCAGTCGGCAACCAAGTGTAAGCTCTATCGTGGCAGATAAAATATGTGCCTTGAGATGGTACCAACGGCGGCGAATTCTGAGAGGAGTGGACCTATGTGTGGGAACAACTATTTCTTTGTACGGTGTCAGCAAACTGACCATTTGTTTGCAGACAGAAATTTCCCTGATGTGGTATAGTCCAAATCGGTGGAGATTTTCCCTGTTTAACCTTATCTCTAAGGCTAGTGATATAATGGGTGACGTTCCAATTAGTATACGCTTTTCTCTCATCTACGGAAATCCTACTATTTTCCATGATTTTAGCCATAGCTACCATTCCCTTTATCAATGAGCCGTGACTAAAATCTGGACCACCACTATATGAACTAACGGGTCGTCTGAATTTGCTTTGATAGGCGTTGGAGAAAATAACAAAATAAGCCCAAGCGGAACCTTCATAGGAGAATGGACGAACTAAATACGGCATTCCTTTTTCTGTGGAATGTGTCATAAGTCCACACACCCAACAGTCAGTTGTATTTATCACTAATTGATGTTGATGTAATAACTGGACAAATGAATTATTGCAATATTCGGTTCTTCTAATGAGTACATGTTGAGGAAGTGTATGAAATAGGTGTGTAGAGGTAGTAGGAGACAAAGAGATAAAAGGAGAGACAACTTTTCGCTGCGAAGCATAAACAATCCAACTTATACACGCCAAAAGAATACACAATAATATAATAATACATAAAGTAATACCACAATGACTGTACATTGATTTGCAGTGTTCTCTTTTCATTTTGTTCTTTCTTTCTCTTTCGCCTAATGTAGTTTCCATCTTTCTAAGTGGATGCTCACGGCAATCTTCCTCAAGCACTTAGTCACGATTGTCTGCCGTCCTATGACACTGCAAGTCCTGCAGGCCTATTGCCACTACTCAGGTCGCAACGAAGACTCCTACCGTGACCCTGCAACCGGGATAGAGAACTACATAGGAGAGAAAATCTTAAGTGTTTTCCTTCAGTCTTGACCTCAAGTTATAATGAGTTCGGTTAGGGACAGTCTGATCCTGAAACAATGTTCGTGGATTTGTAGTATCTAGGCGAAGATGTGATGGTATAGCTTGCTGAAGAATGTCGTCATCCTCTTTCTCCGACAAAGTTCCATTCAGGCGTGCATCACTAAATTTTACAAATCGTGGAACCTTTTCGCTCTCAGAGTCTTTAATACCCTTACGGACCCACTGATCAAACGGTAGAGGCAAAGATACTTTCTTGCAATGCACGCCGTGAATCCAATTTTTCTTTTCTTCGACTTTCACTGCTGTTCTCGTCACCAGAAGAACCTGTCGAGGTTCCCTCCACCGAGGCTCCAAATTTTTCGTCCTTTGGAAATTCTTCACACAGACCCAGTCGCCTGGCTGGATGGAATGACCCGAGTCTGTGGAAGCCTCTGGCAATGCACTCTGAACCTGTTGATGGAGAACACGCAATTTAATCGTAAGGTCGTGCAAATAATCAATCAACATTGGGTATGGCAAGTCTGAATATTTTTTAGGGCAAGAGACTCCCCATATAATAGCTGGGCGCCCAAAAACCACTTCATAAGGGCTAAGTCCCAAACGAGAGTGTACTGCTGTTCTGGTGGATAGAAGAGCTACTGGTAGAGCATCTGGCCAATTAAGTCCTGTACTAGCTTGCACTTTTGCAAGCTTAAGCTTTAAAGTACCATTGTAACATTCCACTAGTCCCGCTGATTGTGGATGGTTTGCCGCATGGAACTTCTGCTTAATACCAAGACCTGCACAAACTTTTTGCATGACTTGGCCCACAAATTCGCTTCCATTGTCACTCCAGACAATGCGCGGCATACCAAATCTGGGAAAAAACTCTTTTAGAAGAACTTTAGCAGTTGATAAAGCTGTATTGTCTTTCAGGGGGTAAGCCTCTATCCACCTAGAGAAGGCACATACTAGGCCTGGGCGGTAAATTCCGTTCCGTTCGCGGAATTTGCGGAATTTGGGTAATTTCGCGTTCCGCGGAGAACGCGAAATTGCCCAAAAATCTGCATTCCGCGACTTCGCGAAATTTTTTGCTTGTTCGCGTTCTCAATATGCGTGTTCGCGAGATATTTCACCCCGAGCACGCATACAGCGATCGCGAACAGGAAAAAAGTATCGCGAACACGCAATTCCGCGTGTTCGCGGAATTTCTGCGTGTTCGCGGAGATTTTTTACCGTTTCGCGGAGATTTGCGTAACGCGATTGCGCGAATTCCGCCCACCCCTAGCACATACTACCACCAGAACATATTTGAGGTTGTTGCATCTTTCCATGTGAATGTAATCGATTTGCAACACCTCAAATGGATATGTCGGAGGAGCAAAATGACCTGCTGGAGTTGGGGTTCCCTTTCCTGGATTGTACATCAGACAAATAATACAATGTTTCACTACATTGTCTGCACATTTTAGAATTCCTTCGTATTGCCACACTGGAGCCAGAAGCTTGCATATTCCCTTCGCACTTAAATGGGCTAGACCATGCGCCATAGTAACTACTGGTAGTACATAGGCGTCTGGTAACAGCCAACGTTGGTGCTCGGACAATTCCACCCAACATCCCATCTCATCTAGCATTCCTGTACTTTCTTTCCACTTACTCAATTCTTTCTCTGTAGCCTCTTCTTGAATAGACTTTATACTTTCTAATGTATCCTCATACATTCCTCTCTCGTTGACCCAATTTGCAGGACCTGCAACATACATTCGACTTGTAGCATCTCTCGCTGTCTTTTTCGCTATCTCATCTGCAAATGCATTCCCTCGGCCAACATCATCTGTAATCTTCTTGTGTGCACTACACTTCACAATTGATATCTGAGCAGGCAAAGCAAGTGACTCAAGAAGGTCAGTCACCAATTGCCCATGTTGTATCTTAGTGCCATGCGAGGTAAGGAATCCCCTTTCTTTCCATAAACGCCCAAAATTGAACGCCACACCAAACGCGTACTGGCTGTCAGTATACACGTTCACTCTTTTTCCTTTTGACAACACACACGCTCTAGTCAAAGCTATTAGTTCTGCTGCTTGAGCTGAATTGTGTCTAATACGTGCTGTTTCCACAATTGTATCCAAGGTAGTAACAGCATAGGCTGAAACTGTCTCACCATTAGGAAGCTTAAAACAAGAACCATCTACCCATAGTATTCCATCCGGATTCACTAGCGGAGTATCTTTCAAGTCAATTCTTCCTTTTGTCTCTTCCTCAGTACGGACGAAACAATCATGTTGTTCTTGAACGTCTTTATCTTCTGGAAGAGGCAACAAAGTAGCTGGATTTAAAGTGATACATCGTTTGATGTGCACTTGACTAGCCAAGAGAGTCAGCTCATATACAGACAAACGAGCACTCGTAAGATGCTGTGTTTTCGTCCTGTTTAGCAAGGTATCCACTGCATGTGGCACCATAACAATAAGAGTGTTATCTAACACCACTCCAGCAGACTGACGAATAGAGATTGCTGCTGCTGCTGTCGCTCTAAGACAACTAGGCAATGCTTTAGCTACTGGATCTAACGTAGCTGAAAAATAAGCACATGGCCGCTTTTTGTCTCCAAAACGCTGCATTAAAACTGACAATGCACAAACCTCTCTCTCATGGACATAGAGCGTGAAAGGTTTACTGTAATCGGGAGTACCCAATACAGGAGCAGAGCATAAAGCAGTACGTAAATCAGAAAAACTCTTCTGACATTCGTCAGACCACGGAAGGGGCTGAGGTGTATCTTTCAAAGTGCGTGCCAACAGACGTTTGGCCAACAAAGAAAAGTTCGGAATCCACTGCCTACAATAAGAAGTAATGCCCAAAAAGTCACGCACCTCTCTTTGTGTGGATGGCACAGACATTTGAGTAATCGCTTGAATTCGTTCTGAGGTTAATCGTCGTCCCTCCTTTGACAAGAGATGACCCAAATAGGTAACCTCTCGACGAACATATTGTAGCTTAGAGGGTGAAACCTTATGATTCAGATTAAACAAGTGACGTAACAATGCAACAGTCACATTCTTGCAAATATCCTCTGAATCAGCAGTGATTAACAAGTCATCCAGTACTGGATAAGAGTAGCTCCGGACGGCAAAGAAAAAGCATCAAGATGACATTTCAGAGCTTGACTGTAAGTAGAGGGACTCTCACAATAGCCCTGAGGTTCGCGCTCGAACCGGAAGCTTCGGCCTCCAAGAGAGAAGCCAAAAATATCCCTACTCTCTTCGGCAATGGGAATACTAAAGAAAGCATTTTTTAGATCGATGACAGAAAACCAAGTCGCTGTGGAAGGTATCATTGTCAACAGAGCAGTGATATCTGGGGCAACAGGAAATTGTGGTACATCAATTTTGTTTACCTCTCGAAGATCAATGACAAAACGATAAACAGGAGGTTGAGAAGGATCAGTGCATTTAAGAACAGGAAGAATAGGACTATTGCATATGTTTCCTCTCGTTTCCTCAACCACACCCTTCTGAATCAAATCATAAATGATTTCCAAAAGCTCTTTTTCACCTTCAGTTGAAATTCTATATTGTGGAATACGTGGCAATTCAGCATTAGGCTTAAGAGTGACAACATAAGGTGGGATCTCAAGACAACCCACATCATTCGGACCCGTGGCCCAAAGCGTTGCGGGAAGAGAAAGCAATTCAGGTGGAAATTGGTCTTTAGACAATTACATTGGCGAAATCAGTTTTTGTCCTAAAGTAAGATGTACACCAGAAGGAGAACAATATATCGTAGCATACATTCTCTTCAATAAGTCCAAGCCCAACAGATTCTCACCACAACCATTCGTCAAGAGAAGCAGAGCTTCCAGATTGTAAGGGCCAATTGAGATAGGTAATGGGCAAGAAACCGGATTACGAACTGGGGCGCCAGAAAATCCCACAGATACATTCGTTAAGCCAGACAAAGGTGCCCCAGGGAGTTTAGAATGAATGATAGAGCTTCTCATCGCACCAGTATCTAAAAGAAATGGCTCTGAAACACCCATTGTAGTGACATTGACATAAGGTCCATTCTGATCTACTGGAATCGACACAACTCCCTTACTTTGTCCATGGCTGTCCTAGTTAGCATGAAGACTTTCATTCTCGTCTTCAATATAATGGTCTTCATTGTAATACTGTGTAGATCTAACATTTTGC
The DNA here is from genome assembly GCF_964204655.1 of Triturus cristatus. Classification (NCBI taxonomy): domain Eukaryota; kingdom Metazoa; phylum Chordata; class Amphibia; order Caudata; family Salamandridae; genus Triturus; species Triturus cristatus. Next base: position 851,716,207 of record NC_140590.1, read on the forward strand.
TGATCAAAATAGTTCACGGAATTAGGAGGAGGAAGGGAACACTGTTCTTGAGTCAACACACCTCAACCTCTACCTCTGTTTGCTGACTGGAGGCCACCACGACCTCGTGGAGCAGATAGTGCTCCATTACGCTGCAATAAAACCGGACAACTATTCTTAAAATGACCTTCCTCTCTACAATAGGCACATTGATTAGGACCTAACAAAGGTCGCGGAATATATGGCTCAGGCTTTTGATACAACCTCTGAAACTGCTGAGGCTGTTGAAACTGAGGCTGAACATAACGAGGAGGATAAGCTTGTTGCAAGAGAACCTTCGTTTTTAATTCTTTCGTCTTTTTCTCTTGCTTTTCTTTTTCTTCTTTATCTCTATTTTCATAATATTGAGCAGTAGCCAATATCTGGGCAGAAGAAGAAACAGCCCATGAACTTTCAGAATCTTTCAACTTGTGTGACAGCTCGGGAAGCAAATTAAATACGAATTTATCCACAAATAATCGCTGTCCACCCTCTGTAGTCATATCTTGACCACTATGATCGATAAATGTCTCCTCAAAACGAGTGAAGAAATCGGAGACACTTTCATCTTTCTTTTGTTTGCATGCCGCTAATTTATCCCAGTTAACTTTCATGGCAGGCATCATCGTTTTCATTAATGTAATTATCCTACCAGGGAGTTCTGAAATCAAAGCATCAGGCTTAGCACCACCCACTTGAGCTGCATCCGCGGCAGCCCAATCACCACCTAATGCTTGAACGTGATTCTCTCTACGAATCCTAGCCCATAACGCTTGCGGAACTACATTTCCCATTAACATATCGATATCAGCTAAATTCATAATGCAAGCATCAACAGTCTGTGACAATTCTTTATAATAACCCGCAGGGTTTTTACAAGGATCCGGTAGAGTCTGTTTAAGTGCTAAAACTTCAGATCTCTTCCAGGGGACATGTACCCATATACGTTGGAAGTGAGCAGGAATAGCTGGATTATTACCTTGAGCTGCAACTTCTTCCTTCCACACTGGAGGAACCTCTCTCATAGGATAATTCTTTAGTGTCAGTCTAACCGAAGGATCGGAGTCAAGAAAAGTTTGGGAGGACAATAAGGATCTAAAGGTAACAAGTGTCCTTACGGCATTCTCAACCTTAGAACCCACAATAAGTCCTTTATCGAAATCAGCCTGAACATCTAACAGACCCTGTGGAACCGGGCTTGAATTCATATCCTCCCATTCTTTAACGAGAGTATCACACATTACATTAAAAACATATCATTGCGTAGGCGCATTCCATTGTGAGAAGGTAGACATAATATCGGGCACACTATACTGGGGACCCCTCTCGATCCATGTGTGTGCGAGAGAGTCCAACCTTTCTCGTTCTTCGGAAGCTGGGAACTGACTACGAGATTGACTTTGAGCAAAAGCCGGAGATGCATTTAAAGCTTTAAAGAAAGGAGATAAAATACCAGTGATAGTGTCCGTGAGTCTCTTACGCACAGACGGAGAATTGGACATAAAATTAGAGGACAAGGTATTAGGTGAGTTAACAGAAGGAGAACCAGTGATTGCAGGAGGAGCAGAAGGAAAAGGAGATCGATCTTCAGGAGATGAGGGCAAGGTAGCAGGAGTTGAAGGCAAAACTGGTAAGGGCAATACTGGAAGGGGCAAATTCGGAAGAGCCGGAGCAGGCGGAGGTACTGCTGGCGGCTGAACAGGCTGTAATAACGGGGGTGCATTAGCACCTTGTGCATAGGGCAGAGGCAATCTTAATAAGTGAGACATTAAGGGATCTTCCTCTAAGTCTTTCTTTTTATCGGGAAGAGAAACAGGCAACACCGGATAGCATTTATCTATCGCCATACGATGCTGTCTCTCTGAAATTTCTATCGCATTATTAATTTCGTCATCTATAAATTGTTGGGCAGCCTGTATTATCGTCATGCCTTGTGCTTTCCTATCTCGTTTTGCTTGTTTAATTTCTCTCTGTTTGGCTTCCTTACGCCAAAGGCGGAAAGAGTCAAACATTGCCGGCCGGGCTTTTCTTTTGAACAAAGTTGCTTCCAGATTATCTGGCACATCAGGCTCGAAACTACCATTTTCTGGCCATTTTAAAACACCATCTTTCTTCGTGTATCGGGTCCATGTCTTGTTAAAGGCAATGGGGCCAACACCATGTTCAGAATAGAGCTCATATGTGGGAGTTCCAACCGAAGGAATCGGACTAGAGTCCTCAAGTCGGGAATCCCTATTACAACCAAAGCAACACATTTTACCAAACTTAGTCAGACCAGGCATCTTGTGATGTCACCGGACTGTTCACAAACTTCAAGGGGGTAAACTCGTTACTCAGCACAAATGCACTTAACCCTCGGCTTCGGCTATTGCAATAGTCGAATCTAAGGACCTAAGGACAAAACAAAGAACCAAAGAACTGTGGGAGCGACCCACCAAATACTTAACTAAGGATGTCTTCTTACGCCAACAGAGGCCCGTCTATCGTCTCGCCTTACCATACATCATCAAAGGAAGGGCCAAGGCAGGGCGGCAAGCAGGGCAGCAGTCGTCAGTAGCCGTCAGGAAGGAGTAACCATGCTGCAAAAGACTTTTGGACCACTTCGACATACAGGGGTCGCTTGACTTGGCTCGCGATTCCTCCATAATTTTCTTGCGGGGTTCCTCACGACCCTCAGGCAGAACCACTACCACTGAAGCCGCCCAACGTTGGGCGCCAGTTGAAGAACTGGAACCTTATGGGCCTGGTGGCGCAGGGTACGCCTAAAATCTCCGGGGTTCTCCTGCTCAGCTAGACAGAGACACGGGACACTCTGTCAGGCGTAAAAGATCAGATTTATTAGCTGCAGCTAGTACAGTTGTCCTAGAAGTACACACCGTATGTTCTCAGGAGACTGCCACTTCACTCCGTGGCGCACAATCTTATATAGTACATAGGTGACATATACATTAATCAAGAACACACCTAAAACATACAAGAAGAGCCAATGCGAGAAATTTGGAAACAGAACAGAACCAATAGGAAAAGGTTAAAAACAAGGTATCGAGTAACTCGAAGAAGCCTCTCCTCCAACTGTGTTTGTCACCCCTCCCCACAAGTTAATTAATCAACGGGTTTGTAACTGACTTGCAGGTGGCAAGACACCTTTGTATGTTTTGGAGTACAGCTGTGAAACGAGAGAATACGAGCAGAGGACAGCGAAGGCCAGACGATAAGATAAAGTCATAAGAGAATAGTGTGAACCAACAGATAGTTGAGACAAGGATTAGGAAAACCAGACGGGGATTAGTGTACTCGGCCAGTCCTAACACCAGCTTTGTAAATAAAGGCAGAAGGCTTATTTCGACACAGTGCTGCAGGAAAAGCAGAAAAGACTTTGTTCGTCGTGCTGCCTGAGTGAGGGCAACACAAAATGGTGGCGGAGCACAAAATGGCGGGTCGATACGATTGTGATCGAAAATCGAAGTTCCTCAATGGGGAACATATCCAGCAGACCCTTCTCTCTCTCTGGTCCTCACTCTCTTCCTCCTGTTCCTGTGGATCAGTGATCTTGTGGAATGAATATGGCGGAGGCAGAGCAGTGCCTAAGGTGACTAATTTGGTACTCAAGTTTCTCCTGGGTATTTTCCATACCTCGAACTAGGGAATCCTGCTTATGCTTGGGTGCATGCTCATGGTATTGTAGGAAGAACGTCCATTGGTTGGAATTTATTTTATTCTTGAAATCCCTTTAATTTTTCAATATCTAATGTACCATGATCAGAAAAGGACTTCTCATCCTCGTTAGCAAGTCCCACCCACTCTTATAAAAACCTGCACATATCTTTTACAGTTTTGGTGCTACATAGTATCTGCAGGCATCCCTGTCCATGTGGGCTCGCCACGTTCAGATATTCCAACCCCCATCACTGCTCTTTACACGCATGCGCGGTTAACAAGGAAAGGTATCTGCTGGCCTTGTGCTCACAGCTCATCTTGAGGAGAGAGGTAGGGAAGGAAAGCGAAAATGGTCTAGGGTTTCTTCAGTTATATTTCTTCTCACTGATCTCATAGAGAGGGGAGGAGGGAAGAGAAGGTATCATGCACTCACCCCCCCCAAAGATCCGCTTGCATTCAGCGTGTCTATTTTTTTCTTAAGTCAACACCCCGTGGGGCTCATAAAGGAGCCAGGCGGCTGGATAAGAGGGCCTCTTTTTCACACAAGTTCATCCTTCTAGGATCTGTGTTTTGGGTCCAGGAAGTCCTGTCTATCTTCATCATGACCACGCTATTCTAGGCCCACATGCTCACAACCATGGATTGACATTCATACACAGTCTTTACTTCACTGGGTTCCTGCCAATCCTACTTATCTAACAAACTTATTTTCCACATTATCTCATTACGATATTTATGAGCAGCCTTTTTAACAATACATTGACAGCCATAAAACAATCCAAGCAATGCAAAGGGAGCAAGCAAATATATAGTAAGAACAGTTTGACTTTACCTAGAACTTTGGTACACTGTGGTCACACTGTTTTGCTTATTCACCAGGTCCAGTGCTGGGCCACTCTCTAACCAATCCACCTGAAGAAACGTCTCCCTTACCTTTGAGGCCTTGGGTCATCCTGTGGAGTCCGGTCCAGTGCTGTCCTGTCTTTGTTTGCTGTGTAGTTTTCCCATTTGACAGCATGTCATTTGTTAAAATAAAACACAACACATAAGGAGAACTAAAAGTCTAATATGCACTTAATGCAAAAATTACAAACGGTACAGCACATAATAAGGTGGCAATTGTGATTTCAACTGACAGGTGTTCTTACTCAAAAAACCTCTTGAAGCATGTAATGCTGAAATGCATACAATTTTGAATGGTTCTTATACACTTTTCTCTCAACATATATCTATGGAGCATAAACATGTGGAAGAAAATGTTACTTCAAGGAAACTATCTAATGAAGAGGAGGCAGCACCTTCTCACTGACTGAATGTGAGAAGACCTTTAATCAGAGATACATAAACATATTGCTGAATTAATTATTTTCTTAAAATCACACTTCTGTTTGCGAGCATTGAAAGTGAGGCTACACTTTACTATGCGATGCAGTAAATGTGCAGCTGTAGTATCTCAAATAAAAACCTAGGCGAGATCTATTGGCGTTGTCAATGATTTTTTAAATGTTGAATAACGGTGCGAGCTGCTGTGCTACATACCTTAAAGTGAAAAAGAAACAATATGACATGGCGTGGCCAGAATGCATCATATAGCTTTTTTTACTTTACACTATGCACACAAAAACAAGTTACAATTGTTATTTTCCCCATACTTAATATGCAGTTTATATTCTTGAACAAATGCTCATTGCAGTTACCAGTGTGGCAAAGTGCAGCTTGCTAGAACACTGAGCATGGATAGGCTGTGACATTACACCCAGAGCTGCTGACTTTGGAGCTAGGGAACCAGGTTCAAGTCTCAGTGCCAGCTCAACATCTTGTGGTTCTGAGCAAATCACGTAATCTACCTGTGCCTGTAAAAATGATTTTGCCCTTGTATAATGTAACTAGTGCTCATGTAAAGAGCTCCAAGTCCTTCCAGTTAACTTTTCTCTATATAAAACAATCTGTGATGGAGGTAGCTCGTGACGAGGGAGGTGGTGGGAGGGACAGGCCAGCAAGAAATAGAATGTGACGCTGTGAAGGAAAAAGAATTGCATATACAAACAAGTTACAAATTGTATTTTTCCTATACTTAATATGCAGTTTATATTCTTGAACAAATGCCCACTGTAGTTGCCAACATGGCAAAGTGTAGCTAGCTGGCACACTGAGCATGGAGAGGCTGTGGTTTACGACCAGAGCTGCTGACTTTGGAGCTGGGTAACCAGGTTTGAGTCTCGGAGCTAGCTCAACATCCTGTGATTCTGAGCACATCACGCAACCTCCTCGTCCACATGAAAGTTAACGTGTCCTTGTGTAATGTATCTGGCAGTCATGTAAAGTGCTTTAAGTCCTTCCAGTTGACTTTTTTCTATATAAAGCAAGCTATGATGGAGGCAGCTAGTGACGAGGCGGGGAAGGGGCACACATTGAGTGGTGTGAGGTAGTAGGAGGTACAGGTCAGCAAAGAATGGGGAAGGGGCCTGCGGAGAAGGGGCATGCAGCGACGGAAGTGAGGTAGTGGTAGGGACGAGCAAGCAACAAACAGAATGTGGAAGCTAGAAGAAAAAAAAATAATAGTAATAATAAAGTATGTTACAAGTGTGCGTCCAATGGAAGGGCACAGGCTACCGGAAGCAGTACTTGACCCAAGCTCCAAAGCAAGAATGAAGATATGAAGCTGAGCAGGAAGCTGGAGGCAAGACCAACAAGAAGAAAGGCAATGAGTGAAATGGGAGCCCGCCAGTAATGGGCGGGCTTTAATATTTTCGTTTTTTTTAAAAACAGATTTCGCAAGCACGGCGCAAAGGCCGTGGAGGCAATACCTTAGAATGGCTTCTTACCCTATAGAAATCAGATTAATATGAACATTTTATTCGAATTTGATATCAGTGCACGTTGTGATATACATGTACAAGGAAGCATTAAGGCAACAGGAATACATGGTTATGTTTTTCAGTTGTAAATTTTATAATTTTGAATGTCAGATTCAAAGTAAATACCTGTAGAAACATGAGTTCCTATTCCATCTTCCCCAGAGGACCAAATTAAATTATCCTGATCAAATGACCTATTTTCTTTCACTTACTACTGAACAGCAAAAATAGGGGTATCTCAAAATAGTCGAAATCATAGTGTAAAAGTGTTATGTGCTAGATGGAAAACGTATATTTCTATTAACCATCAAGGATGGAAACTTGCAGATTGGCCCTCTACATTATTCTTCCTTTCTCTTGTCCAGATCAGCCAATGGGCTCCTCCACATCGTCTCTGTCTTCCCTGATTTCCCTATCTGCCTGATTTCTTTTTTTCCTTGATCAAACATGAATGATAGGCAACGTCTTTGATAGAAATATATTACAATGTTCCTATCATATTGTTCTTTATTTTGCTGCTAACCTACTGTAGAAATAACACTCATATAAAAAAGCATGACTATAAAGAAAGTTAAAATATTAGCAGGAAAATGATAAAGGGAGAGAATTAAACCAATTCCTATTTACTGAAACAAAAAGATTTAAAAACATCTATATGCTGTTATCATAGATGTATCAATGCAGTGGTGTTTACAGCACAGAAACCTAGCTGGGTAGCAAATGAGCGCTGTATATTAATGGAAGTCCTAGGAGATCAAATCAGGTTTATGTACATCAATTAAGAATTTAAACCTGTGAATTTTTCTATGACATTACGGGACATATTTACAAACACGTGATGGAGTGCCACAACAATATGCTGCAGCCCTGCGTTTTCCCCTGCGCTTGCGCTAATTTCAGCTGCCTAACGCCAACTCAGGCCCCCTTGCACCAGAAAGCCTTTTGTTGATCATTAATAGAAATGCAAGACTAGGCAAAGAGAACTGTTTTTTTCTCTTCACGTGTTGGCACTTTAAGTTGTGGCTATGCAGCAGAAGTGTAAGTGTTCGGCTATTATTGTTCAGACAAAACCTTGGCGTTCTGAAAAAATGTTTGTGCGTTGCTGTCTATTTCCAAACTTTTGTGACCAAATGGGTGTTCTGAAACACCCCTCAGGTAGGACCAAGCTTGTCATATCACTGGCATTGTGTTCTGGGGTGAAAGGTGGTAGGTGGATTCTCTGGGTCCAGTGAGGAAGGAGGTAATCCATTTGAGGGTGTTTTCTTGGATTATGAACTGATGAAGCCTCTTGATAAGGGTATCATGGGATATAGTGTTGAAAGCTGCTGAGAGTTCAAGGAGGTTCAGGGCTGCCATTTCTCCCTGATTGAAGATGGTTCTGATGTTCGTGGCAGGTATCAAGGCAACTTCTGTGCTGTGGTTGGTGCAGAATCTGGATTGGGAGGGGTCCAGAAGATTGTTGATCTCCAGATAATCTGTGATTTGGCGGCTGATAGCCTTTTCGAGGACTTTGTAGGGAAAGGGCACCAGTGAGATAGGACAGCAGTTCTTGAGTTCGCTGGTGAGATTTCTTGAGAAGGGGTTTGACTTCTGCATGATTCTATACTTCACCTAAGAAGGCAGTGGTTAAGGGTGAGTTAAAGATGGCGGTGGGCTTGCTGCTGATCATCTTGCTCCCGAGTTTGAAAATGTGGTGGGGGCAGGGGTCCATGGAGGCTCCTGAGTGGACTGAGTTCATGATGGCTGTGGTGTTTTGTGTGGTGAGCTGGCTCCATGCGGTGGGCAGCTGGTCGGATATCGCATTGAAGACTGAATGCTGGGAATATATCAAAGCGCAGGTACGTTGACTTTCGTCTCCCTCATTATCAATTTTCTCAAATGATTGTAGAGGGCCTGTATGAGCCACAAGAGCAGCTGGCTGCCATTTCAATCAGGAGGAACCGGCAACCGTAAATGGTAGCTTGGAGCTAAGATCCGTGAAGACTCCGCGAACAGCAGCGCAAAACGACAACTTCATTAAAACAAACTCCTTTTAAATATGAAAATTCTGCGACCGGAAGACCAGCGGCAGCGATGGAGCCAAAAAACGCTGCGTAAATTGGTCATTTAAACCAGATATCGGCCCCTGTATACTCCGGGACCTGATGTGCAAAATGGTTTCCGGCAGATAATTAGCCCGATGCCAGCCGGGCTGAGAGCAATTCCAGACTCGTCGGATTAGAGCTGGAACTGGCCCCCAAAACGACCGGACAGTACAATCCCCTCTGAGCTTCTGGAGCGATCTGCACCTAACTGCGCGGCCGAAGCCCAAGAATATCATCGGGGCTCCAGCCCTGGCGGCGTCGGAGATGCCCTGAGCAACACCGAAACTGCCTGGACACATTTAGGCGGGCATGGTGAGTGCGTGCGGTGCCCTGGGGGACTGCGGTGGCCAGGGAGTTTGCACGGTGTTTTGTGGACACTCGTTGAGCATCACATGAGCCTCAGATGTGGTGATTACCCCGATGCCTGTCGCGGCACCATCCTGGATCAACTATAATGCTGTGACGCTTTGCGTCTCCAGAAGGTCGATGGACTCACGAGTCTCTTTCCATCAACAAGGGCAGAGACCGAAATGCTGTGACGCAGCTGCCCTGTACCGGTGAACTTGATCCCCCTATTTCTTCTTCAAATCTGTGTGTCCTCCTGACCCCACAGCTGCTCTCCTAGTCTGGTTTTGCTGCATGATGGACGCCCCGCTGACTCTCCCTGACGATGACGACCTGTGAATGGTTTAGTCGACCTCCGGCCTTCCTCCCGCCAGATCTGGTGGCTGCCTTCCTCATCCAGCACGTCTCATGGGATTTGTTTCTTTTTCTTTGACCTTGTTGTTGGATTTCTGTTCTCCCGCAACCTCCATTTTGTTTTGAAGTTCTTGGGGTCCATGACTTGGATCCTCCATCTTGGGGCTACGCCTGAATCGCATGATTGATTCTTGCCGCTGTTCACCACCTTTGCCGCCAGCCTGACCTTTGTCTTAGTTCGACCCCTTCTCATGATACACACCCCTCACTTCTTGTTTTGGTCACAGTAAAGCACTCTTGTGGCTCATTTCGGACCCATGCCTTTTCTTTCTTTTTCGACCCGACGCAGTGATGGTATAAGGTACTAGATGTTGCTTTTTCACTGAACCCTTACCGGTTTATAGACTCGCATATTCTGACTTTTGTTGTCTCGTGAAGTACTTTCCTCCATGACAAATCTGCCAGACCAAATCTGCTTTCTAATCCCCTTTTCTTCCCCCCCTCCATGATCCATAGAACTTGTTCTCTTTTTTTCTCTATGCTTTGTTTATGCTCCAGGAACTTATGTAATCCTGTAACCCACTGTACACCTTCTTCATGTTAAGCGCTCTGATACCGCCCGGTTAAAGCCAGCGCTTTATAAACCTTTTCTAATATACGTACCTCGGTGCCCGAGCAACGTAGGCCAAAGCCCTGTGGTGCTGTCCTATGCAGTTTATTGAGAAGTTTGGCTCTGGTTCACCCCTCGGCCATCAACTACCCAGCCAGACATCAGACATTGTATTTCTCGTCTGCAATGCCATTAGACCCTTTTACAGGGAGTGCCTTTCCCTACCAGCTTGACTCCCTTAAATGGCCCCCATAAATATGCCCTTGTCCAAAGCACTCCTACTTCTCTTGTTGGGGATGGATCTAGCATCTTTCCTGGAGTCTCAGAGACCCCTCTGAGAGAGTCCACAGTGACAAGGGTGACACACATAGTCGAGGACTGGGATTGATCCCCTTACCACTGGGAGCCGTCTCCTACCCTGCCGAACATTGGACACTGTTTCCCGCTGGGTTTCCTACCCCCTCCCCCACCTTTTCCCTCCTTCATTCTTCAGAGTGTGCCTGTGACCAAAGCACTCCTCTCCCTTTATTGGGGAGGGATCCAGCATCTATGCCCTGGAGTCTCAGCGACCCCACTGAGAGAGTTGACCGTGACAAGGGAATCACACATAACTATACACATTTATATATTAAATATATTCATATTACTCAGATCTAGTCACTTAGGCAGCAGAGAGCTGCAGATGTTCCAACAGAATACATCAAACTAGAGAACAGAGTGAAATGATTGCAGGCCGGGGGTAATTTGAAGTGGTGGGTATTTAGATCCTTCAAGAAGGCTGGCAAATTCAAGTTGCATTGACAATCTTCATAGAGGAAATTCAGAATTCTGGGAGCTTGGCAAGAGAAGGCCTAGTTGATAGCTTTTGATATTTTAGACCTCATACTGTCTAGAAAAAAGCTGGATTTTATGTGTATTTGTATAGTACATGACTCGTCCAGAAGGGTATGCTGGAGCTGAATCTGAAGCAGTATGGGCGGAGCCAATGCCATGGCTAGATGACGATCCAGGACTTCATTTTCTTGTGACACTCAAGAGCTGAGGAAGTGGCTCTGATGCTCAGGCGCAGGTCATTCCAGTTTTAAGAGTGAGGTAGCAGAAGGCACAACCATCAGATGTGGATCTACATATGAGGGTGGCGGAGGATGCGATTTGGAAGCCAGCTGAGCAGAGCTGTCTGTTAAGTTTGTGGATGTTTATGAGGTTCTTGAGGTACGTGAGGCTAATATTGTGTAAAGCTTTGTATGTGTGCATAAGGAGTTTGAAGAATGTTAGTTTGTGGATTGGGTGCGAGTGGAGCTCTTTGAGGTGCAAAGTGATGTGAGTGCGAGCTGGTCAGTTGAACATTGATTCTGATGTAGAGTGTGTTGCTGTAGTTCAGCTTGCTGATGATGGGGGTTTGGGTGACGGTTCTGTGAGTGTTGAGCCATTTGAAGATCTTCTTGAGCATCTCTTGAGTGTGTGAAAACAGGAGATAGAGACTGCATAAACTTGACAGGTCATGACAAGTTAGTAGTTAATTACTATTCCAAGGTTCTTTGCATGGGTTTCCAGGAGGGGTGTGGGTCCGAGTTCGGCAATCCACCAGGTAGAGTACCAGAGCGAGGTGTCTTCGACGAATATTACTACTTCTGTTGTGTTGAAATTGAGGCAGTTGGTTTCCATCGACCTGAGTGTGTCAACATAGGAGATGATGTTGATTCCATGAGAGTGGGTCATGTAGGCATTGAAAAGTGTGGGGCTAAATGAAGATCCTAATGGAACTACCCAGAGGAGGTTGATGGCATCCGAGGTGAAGGGGGCCTGCCTGACGAACTGGGTGCAGCATTCTCAGGAAGGAGCAAATCCAGTGAAGATCAGATCCATAGATACCAGCATCGAGGAAGTGGTTGTCATCGAGGTGGTTGGCTAGGTGTTTATCATCTTTACCATTACTTTTACTGGGTAGCATAGCAGGAAGATAAGCTGGTAGCTGGCTAGCTTCTTCTGGTCTGCTGAAGGTTGCTTGAGGAGAGGAACTGTACTGTGACATGTTCCCAGGCATCCAAGAAGGTGGCTGTGATGATTGAGGTATTCAGGATCAGGGTTAGAGCTGCGTTGATGGGGTCCAGACCTGAGGTAAAGCGATTGTGAGGGCAGTTGTCCAGGGGTGCTGCAGAGTGTATGGACTGTATGTTCGGTGTGGTTTCTTGAGTATATGGTGGCGCAGGTGGTCAGGCTGGTCCTCTGGGTGTTAGTTGAGACTGAGATTAGGGCTGCAAGGGTGGAAGGGTCCAACTGGGGCTCGGAGTTGTCATAGATGCTGGTTTCTGATGAATAGTGGTAGCTGGGTTTAGAAGTCCTGAGAGGAGCTCACTCTGGGGGAGTTTGCTACCAGAGTGGTGAAGTTTTTCACTATGGTAAAGACTTCCTTGGCGTTGTTGGTGCTGGTTTTGATGTTGTCGGTGAGTGCGGAGCATTTGGTGACTCATATATATTGATGGTAGCATCTGAGGGAGAATTTGGAGGTGCTTTTGTTGGTGTCATCCTGACATGGTCTCCATCTCTGTTCAAGTTGCTTGCAATGGCATTTGATGAGCCTGAGCTCTTCTATTTACCAGCTTGCTTGTGGTCTGATTCTTGTGGCTTTATTGGATTTGAGAGAAGTCAGGGTGTCTGAGCAGGTGATGATCCAGGCATTGAAGTTGGACATCGTTTTAGGGAGGTTGTTGTTTTGTCAAGTCCAGTGGTGTAGGAGTTTGGAAGACCAGGATGCTTCATAGATCTTGTTCCAGTCCCAATGTGAAGTTTTTGCGATGATGTTTCTGCAGTGGTGTGGGATGAGTATAGTGAAGTTTACAAGGGTGTGGTCAGATCCGATGATCGGTATGGGCTTGTCTACTGTGATGTCACTAAAGCTGATGAAGATGGAGGTCCAGTTGGTGCCTGTGGCATGTGTGAGGCTTTCCACTCGAGGGGTGAGTCTGCAATAGAACAGGTCCTCGGAAGGTTGGTCATGTTGGGCTCAGTGAAGTCTTCCAGGTGGTAGTTGAGGTCACTGAGGAGCATGAAGGTGCTGTAGTCAAGGATCAGGTGGGTAACAAAGTCTGCAATGGTGCTGCTGAAGTTGGTGCGTGGCCCGGAGGGGTGGTAGACAAGGGTGTCCCTCAGGGCATAGTTGGCAGTGATGAGATGTTTGAAGGTCATGTGTTGCATGTTGCTGGTGCTGCTTTCGGAGGTGGTGAAGCATGGATGGATTCTTTGAAGATTATAGCCATTCCCCCACCAGGTCAGTTCTTCAATCCAGACCAGTCCGATTCTTGCAATCTTGTATAAGGTGGGCGGATTCCTGTGGAGATGAAGGGAGCCGACAATGGAGTCGGTCAAGTTTTGATCAAGAAGAGCAGGCTTGGTGAGTGGTTGTGTGGCTGATCCCCAGTTCAGTGCCATGTTTAGTGAGAGAGCAAGTGTTGGGGAGAGTGCAGGACAGGGAGTGGTGCAGTGTAGTCGGGTCAGGTATGTGTAGTTGGTTTGTTAAATGATTTGCATCTGTGAGGTTCAATGGGGAGTGAGAAGTAAGCAGGAGGTTACATGTGAAATGGCAGGTGATGCCGGATACACCTTCGGTGTTGGGCGGCATGGTATGGGGCAGCACTATGAGAAGTGACCAGGGCTCAGGCCATGGAGGGTTGTGGTGGAGCCACAGGGGGTGGGAGGAGGATCAGGAGTCCTAGTGTTGGATAAAGGCAAGGCTCAGACACATGCAGATGGGCTCTCCTTTGGCGTGCCAGTGGTGCATCCATGCTGCAGCAGCCTTTAAGTGAAGACAGTTTAGGCAGGAAACCAATGATATCATTTCCTGTGCAGATGGATGATGAGAAATCCAGTGGTGTATTTTCCTGTGCAAATTAAGGATGTCACAGCAGATGGATGATGGAAAATCCAGCAGTGTCACTTCTGGTGCAGGTGGTTGATGGGAAATGAATCTGCTTGCTCAGAGTTTTATTTTAGAGACAGTTTTGTCAGAAAACCAATTATGTCACTTCCTCTGCAGATGGATGATGGGAAATCCAGTGGTCACATCCTGGACAGATGGATGATGGAAAGTCCAGTGATGTCACTTCCTGGGCAGATGGATGATAGGAAATGAGTCCTCTTGCTTGGCTTCTTCTTTTGAAGACAGTTTTGACATGAAACCAGTAATGTCACTTCCTGTGCAGAGGAATGATGGGAAATCCAGTGATGTCACTTCCTGTCCACATGAACGATGGGAAATCCAATGATGTCACTTCAGATGGACAATATGAACTCCAGTGATGTCACTTCCTATACAGATGGATAATGGCACTTTCTTCTTGTGTGTCTTTCTCCAACTGTGGAGTTTATTTTTCAAGAACGTGGTTGACTTAAGCGAAGCCATCAGTCAGTGATAACTGCCATTTCGAAATTATTCAGGCTTTAGAAAGGAGCCAAGCATGGTGTCTCATAATACGAGTTATGTGTTGTCATTTTTTGGCACCTTTGCTGTATTGGAATATCTTTGAGAGAGCATAGAATGGCTTTCTGGTCGACTAATAGAACATTATTGCCATCAAGGTGCAAAACAATTAGGACATGTAGCATTGCTCTGTAATCACATGGAGTACACTTCCTAACTGTTCAAAATGTTTCCACAGAAGAAACATCAGTTTACCTCTGCTCCAGTGTGAAACCTTTCCGAAGAGCTCCTTAGACCTTGCTTTTTTAACTCTACTGTTGAGAAGCTCTGCATCAGGACTGGACTCTGCCAGTCTCTTGACTGATCACTGAGCACAGTAAGAGCAGGAGTTCTTGGAAAGTTTGCCCGATGGAGATCATGTGGTTACTGTAAGGTGTAGCCTCGGAATCAGCCGGGCATAATGGGCATCACGTGTATAGGCTCTATAAAAACGTGCCTGAACCCCACATCTAGGATACTATTCTGTAATGAAGCTTGGTAATCGAAAGTGCACATTACATAATATGGCCTACACCGCTGGTGTAATTCCTGCAGCGAAACTGGCAATTGTGTTTGGAATTCTGGCCAGGTCTGTCTTATCACAGGTTGATCTCCTACAGAATGTAAACTTAAGCTATTTTCATGGGGCTTCTACACACACTACAAAGAGGGCATGCCGACTTACCTTACATATAGACAATTCAGTTACATGGACCGGAGAAGCGTTACCACTTCATAAAGGGACAGACTGGTCTTTGTCTGCAATGTGTGCCAGAGGAAGTGGAGAGAAGACCCCCACGCAGTCTCTGGAGGAAGAAGGGTGCCCACGGGGATGCAGTGCCTGCCTCGAGACCCCTGGCCACCAGACATGCACACACAGCAGGTTCTCAGAATGCATTAGTTGTCTGTTAACAGTACTCCACGTCTAACTATTCACGCAGCAATAAAAATGTACCTACGGCACAACCTGCAGGCCAGAAATGTGAATTTAGATATGGATGCCTTACTATTTTATACATCTTTGTCTCCAAAATAATTACCATTAGGTATTCTAAACATAACTTCTTTGAATAATACCTCTAGAATCATCATCGGTAGGAGGGCATATCATAGTGTGCACAGTGAAGAACCATGGAGTCACTATGGGTCAACATATTAAATGCTTTTATTTATACCCCAACTCCCTGTAGTCTCTTCTCCGTCCCTTCAGGGCACTCCCCTATAATCTTCCTACTCATTGAATCTCCACTCCCGAACACTCCGCTAAATGCGGAGCGTTCCATCCTCAATTTTCTTTTCATTGCAATTTTATGGCAAGTGAATCTATCGACTTCGATATTTCGCTGTATCAAGGGTGAAATTATCCGGCCTGAAGTGCCGGCCAAGCGTGCTCAGCAATGAGCTGGGCAGGCCTCTGGACAGATATGGAAAGCCATGTTACAATATTACTTCATTTTGTCTAAAAAGCCCCAGGCCTGACGCTCGAAAACCCGTGTATAATAAAATAATAAAAATAATAATAAAAAAGAATGCAATGTAACAAACACTTCAGAGCAAGAGGCTCTTGGAGACGCCAAGCGAAGCGGATGTTGTCAGCGCACTATTTTCTAGTTTTATTTAGCTCTAATCATGAAGTGGGTACATGAAAATTAATTTGAACAAAAAAAACATATACGGTTGGTGAAAAATAATTGGAAGGGCTTGTTGCGCTGTGCTTGAAGCTTCAAACCCCGACAGATATATTGGAAATGCTCGCCAAAGTCATTTTGATCTTTTTTAATAATAATTAATGCATATATCAGAAGCATTTCTTTTAGTCTCTTGCATCACAGTCGACCATCTAAGCTTGCGACACAAAAAAACCTTTATAACATCATTATTTACTAACTGTAAATTCTATACGAAAAGGGTGGGACTAATAAAATCTGCTTACCCCCACACTTTCACGCACCGAAGATAAAGTAAACAGCATTGGTAAAGCAAATAGGTCTGGCTTAGATTTTAATCCTAACTAAAGCTTTTTAAAAGCCGGCAGCAGTTAAAAACAGACAAAAAAACGGTTGCTTTCTGTATACAATTCGTCTATGAAGAAATAAAGGGGCATATGTACAAGCCCCTGTCGCCACGAGAACGTCACTTTTTGTGACATTCCCATGGCGGTAGGGGTCTTGTCTTATGTACAAGGCAGCGTTAAGCCACTTAACGTGGCTTAACGCGCCTTGTACATAAGGCCCCCTTTCATGCTATGGTTAGCGTGAAAGGGGCGTGCAGTGGGTGTTGTGGTGAGCGTTCCACCACAACACCCATTGTATTTGACTCTGCACCCTATGTACAAGAGTGGCGTACATAGGAGGCAGAGCCAAAATTAAGACCAGAAAAACCCTGGTCTTAAGTTGGCGAAATGAGGAGAAATGCATTATTTATCCTCGTTTTTGCTTTTTCCATGTGTGCTGCCTTGTGCAGCACACATGGAAAACGCTAAATGCCATGGTTTGTTTATATACAGGGAGGTGTCCCTTCCTGTGCATAAACAAACCTTTAAAAAAAATGCAATTCTGTCACTGAAAGTGGCAGAATTCCATTTTAGGATTGTTTATGTGCAGGAAGGGACACCTTCCTACACATAAACAATCCTCCCCTGCACGCAGAAACCCTTGCACTCTAGTGCAAGGGTGCCTGCGTTGGTGCTAAGTTGTTAAACTTAGTGCCATCACAGGGGGGAACGCCAGGCTGCATCACATTCTTGTGAATATGGTGTAGCCTTGTGTTTCCGAAGTGGCGGAGTGTATCGTTAAGCCAAGGGGGCTAATGACACACTCCGCCGCTTCATTGTACATATCCCCCAAAGATTGTGATGATTCAGTGTGCTTTTGAGATGTGATATGGTCCTCAATCCGTGGCAATGCTAACACTCTATAGGAGGAGCAATAATTCATCAAACAGCAAATAGGTGTGAGAGACAAATACTCCTCTGAACAAAGCTAAAGACCACTCTAAGTGTATGTTTAAAGAAATGTTACAATAGGTGTGAGAAGTTGGCCTGGTATATGCTGTTCACTAGTTAAAGTGACCACCATGTACCATGCCAAGCAACCCTTATGGTGTGGTTGTAAGTCAACCTTTTCGGACTAGCTGCCCTAGTATGTGTCTGTATGTATGTGTCTTGTAAAGCGCACTGCTGCCCTGAGGCGTCGTGGCGCTGTAGACCGCTGGGGAACCCGTCCTGGCTATCCCTGTGAGATGGTCCCTCCTGGGTATCTCCAAGGTGAAACCAGGCATCCCCGGCGAATGTGGGGGGCCGTTGTGGAGATGAGGCAAGCTAATGCCCAGAGTTGCCGAGTGTGTTCCTGGTTAGAGTAGGTACCGAGGCGAGAATTATCGAGTCCGTTTTGACCCTGGTCCACAACCCTGCCGCGTCGGGAATTGAACCCTGGTCCCTGGCCGATTCTCTGCTTGCGGATCTGCCGCCTCTAACCAGTGAGCCACACCTCTCCACTAGTGGTAGCGTAAGCTAAGCAGTCTTTGAGGCTAAACTCGTTCAAGCGTGTTAAGCAAGCTGTTTTACCATATGTAACCCCCCTTTATACCAATGAAAGGACACCACACAGATATATATTCAAAATATATATGTATTTATTACTCAAAGTATCCCCTAGACTCTTTATGAGCACAGGAGCACAAATCGTTAAACAAGACAATGTTATAATATACAGAAGTTGCACTTTATATGGATAGGCCCTGGTGGCCGATCAAACCATATACTAAAATAGTGGTATAAGTACCACGAACAGGAAAGGGAAATGGCCTAGGGCCTCTAGAATCGCTGGGCCTACAAGGAGCTAACTTCAGTTAGTGACCAGGAGGTCCACGGGTCGCGTGTGCAGTGAGGAAAGTTACACGCGTGCTCCCATAGGTTTTTAATGGGTGCATAAAAGTTCAAAAGTTACTGCTAGAAGGGTCTTCTGGATGGACTACGAATTTAAGATTCAAAACACAGACACTAGAGATGTTTCTCTACACTTGGGCACCGGAGTGCCAGCTTTACCTCACCCACAGGAAGCGGGTGCATAGGTCTCGAAGTGCGTCGGGTTTCGTCTATCGATTCAATGGAGCCTGGTGACAAAGATGCTGCAGGCGGCCGGTCCAGAAGAGATGCGGTGGATCTAAGAGTGGATCGGAGTTGTAGAAGACCTGAAAGCAGAGGGGACAGTGTTCACAGTCACTAGCCAGTGACCGGCGTGGCACCAGGTAGGTACCAGGCAATGTCGGGTGCAAACAGGTGATGAGGTGTAGCTTGTCTCCGCAGCCACGTGGTCCCTGAAGGTCGACGACATCCAGGAGTCGGTTCACGAGCTGTCCCACGCAGGCTCTCGCTGTCGGCAGTGTCGGCGACTCGAAAGACGCAAACAAGCCTTGGCAAAGGCAGGAGTCGTGGAAAGTAAAGAAAGCTGATTGTTCTGACCAGCAAGGTCAGAGGGGCTGCTCTTTTGGAGAGCAGCTGGGGCCAGTCTAGAGCAACCAGACCAGCATCATAGATTTCAAGGTTCGTCGCCAAAATGGCCACTAGCCAACGAGCCAGGGACCGGGCACGTCGAGATGCAAAGTGCAGAGGGGCCCCACGCAGATCGTGGAGATGCTGGAGGGCTCACCTTTGGTGCAGATGCTGCTCGGTGGTTGGGCTTCTCAGGACCCAAAGCACAACTTGGAGGGAGCCTCTGTTGTCGCGCTTGCAGCTTGTCGTCGGTCTTTCAAGATGGCTGGCTCCACGTGTCTCGGTGCCTCCACGGGTTCCTTCTTTTCAGGGACTGTGGATCGGGCGGTGAGATGTCTGGATGTCCAGGTCTTGTTGGGCTCTGGGCTCGGGCTCTGGCGGGAGGCGGTGGCAAAGCAGACGTTGAATAGCTGGTTGGTGTTTGCGTTAGCAAGATGGTCACTCCCTGACCATAGGGGAGATTTCCTTCAGTCCTCTGTGCAGCAGAGCGTCGAAGTTCTCATCTTCTTCTTTGTAGTAAGTTGATTCCAGGATGTCTGAAGTCTTAGGACACAGCTCCTACCTTTAAGCGGATTCTAGGGGCCGGACTACCTGCTAGGTCGCTCCCTAAGGGTGGGACCAGGAAGGGGGGTGGTTACACCCCCAATCCTTTGTCCAGCTCGCCCCAGGTCCGGGGCTGGTGTGCCCCAGGACCGGTTTGAACTGGCATATGCACCGAGGCTCCTTGTGAGCCTCAGGCATGTCTGATTCCTTTCAAGCCCTACCTGACCAATACACAAAATCCTGCCTGGGGTGGTGCTCGCACCTCCCCTGGCAGAAAACCCTTTGTCCACGTCTCCCAAGCTGGAAGGACTCCCAGCAGCAGGAGGGCAGACTTGTGTCTGTGGTGGCAGCATCCATTTTGTGGAGCTGAGGCTATGTCTGATTTTACCCGGGTTTCAGGTACTGTACATGTCGTGTCTCTCTAGAAGGGTGGAATGCTAACCCCGTCACCATAATTGGTGAGGGGTTAGTATTCCAATTCGTATGACACCTTACTCGACATGTTTTGATAAAGCCAAACCAAAGATAGCATTTAACCGCGAGGTTCATAATGCGCTTAAGAGTATATGGTATGACGATATCTAGAAACGGTAGAAGGAAGTTGTTCCGACCACTGCAGACAGGCTCAGCTCATGCCAGAGCACCATATCACATGGAACCAAGCACTCTGCCTTCAGATTGTTAAGGCCTGCCATAGGAGTGACTTATAGGTTACCAGGTGTCCCATTTAAGGTTAGGTATAGGCATACTACACCTAAGTAAGAGGGGGTTACACCAACTTACCCCAGCTGAGTGATCAGCCAGTTGTGTCAAATCTGTTAGGCCAGAACTGGGGTGGCATAATACATGCTTCAGCCCCTGGTAGGCCTTAGATACACCAATGCCCTGGGTACCTAGTGTACACTGGTACAGGGGCTCACAGGGTGATCCACTTCCAATTGGTTATGCACCTAGGGTGCATAGTGTCAATTTAGTTAGAGAGAACAGCAGGCTGGGGTTCTGATTAGCAGGCCCACAGCCTCAATATGTCAAAAACCAGTGAAGCAAAAAGCAAAAATTTGGGGTGACCATAGGATAGCAGACCCTACTCTCCTACACAACCCCCCCCCCCCCAAACGCAGGGACATTAAACTAGCCTTGACCAGTCTCGTCTTCATGTCCTAAGTGGAAGTACCTGGAGAGACCATCTGCATTCCCATGGTCTGTACCTGGCCGGTGCTCCACTGTAAAGTCCATCCCCTGTAGGGAAATGGACCACCTAAGCAGTTTGGGGTTTTCACCCTTCATCTGATTTAGCCACAAGAGGGGCTTATGGTCGGTCTGAATCTTGAAGTGAGTGCCAAACAAGTATGGCCTCAACTTCTTCAGGGCCCACACCCCAGCAAAGGCCTCCCTCTCAATAGCTGACCAATTCTTCTCTCTGGGGGTCAACCTTCTGCCAATAAAAGCAATGGGTTGGTCTTGACCATCTACATTAAGTTGTGACAGCACAGCTCCCACACCCAACTCAGAAGCATCTGTTTGGACAATAAACTCTTTGGAGTAGTCAGGACTTTTCAGGATAGGTGCAGCACATGGCCTTCTTCAGGTCATCAAATGCCTTTTGACAGCTTACTGTCCACTGAACCTTTTTGGGCATCTTCTTGGATGTCAGATCATTAAGAGGAGTCACTATGGACCCATAGTTCTTAACAAACTTCCTGTAGTACCCAGTCAAGCCCAAGAAAGCTCGAACTTGAGTCTGGGTGGTTGGAGGAGACCAGTCCTTGATGGATTGTATCTTACTCTCCAGTGGTTGAACTTGGCCTCCACCTACAAGGTGGCCCAAATACACAACCTTACTCTGCCCTATCTGGCACTTAGTAGCCTTGATAGTGAGGCCTGCCTTTTGCAGAGCCTCAAGTACCTTCTTCAGGTGGATCAGGTGATCCTCCCAGGTGGAGCTAAAGACAGCAATGTCATCAAGATATGCTGCACAAAAGTCATCCAACCCAGTAAGGACTTGATTCACCAACCTTTGGAACGTGGCAGGTGCATTCTTCAGACCAAAGGGCATCACCAAAAATTGATAATGCCCACTTGGGGTTGAGAATGCTGTTTTGGCCTTGGACTCCTCAGCTAACCTGATTTGCCAATAGCCAGCTGTCAAATCAAATGTGCTCAAAAACTTAGCAAAAGCCAGTTTATCTATGAGCTCATCTGCCCTTGGAATAGGATGTGCATCTGTCCCAGTGACAGCATTGAGTCCTCTGTAATCCACACAGAACCTCATCTCTCTCTTGCCATCTTTGGTGTGAGGTTTGGGGACCAGAACCACTGGGCTAGCCCAGGGGCTCTCTGAGGGCTCAATGACACCCAGTTCCAGCATTTTGTGTACCTCAGCCTTTATACAGACCCTGACGTGGTCAGGTTGTCTGTAAAGTTTGTTCTTTACAGGCAGACTGTCATCAGTGCCCACCACATGGGTACACCAGTCAGTTTGACTAGGTATCAATGAAAACATATGCTGAAATGATTGTAGAACCTGTCTACATTCAATCTGCTGATGATCAGTGAGGTTGCCTCCAAGGGTCACTCCTTCAACTGAGCCATCTTCAGGGTTCTGAGACAACAAGTCTGGGAGAGGGTCACTCTCTTCCTCCTGTCCCTCATCTGTAGCCATGAGCAAGCCCATGTCTGCCCTGTCAACATATGCTTTTAACCTGTTAACATGGAGTACCCTATGGGGACTCCTGGGAGTGCCTAGGTCCACCAAGTAGGTGACCTCTCCCTTCTTTTCCAGGATTGTATGGGGTCCAGACCATTTGTCTTGGAGTGCTGCTGGGGCCACTGGCTCCAACACCCATATCTTCTGTCCTGGCTGAAACTCAACCAAGACAGCCTTTTGGTCATGCCAAGCTTTCTGTAAGGCCTGGCTTGCCTCAAGGTTTTTGGATGCCTTCCCCATATACTCAGCCATCCTGGAGCGGAGACCAAGTACATAGTCCACTATGTCTTGTTTAGGCTTTTTGAGAGGTAACTCCCATCCTTCCTTCACTAAACACAGTGGGCCTCTTACAGGGTGCCCAAACAACAATTCAAAGGGGCTGTAGCCAACTCCATTTTGTGGGACCTCTCTGTAAGCAAACAGAAGGCATGGAAGAAGGATGTCCCATCTTCGCCTGAGCTTTTCAGGTAATCCTTTGATCATACCCTTTAGGGTCTTGTTGAATCTCTCAACAAGCCCATTGCATTGTGGGTGATAAGGAGTGGTGAACTTGTAGTTGACACCACATTCCTTCCACATAGCTGTCAAGTATCCTGACATGAAGTTGGTACCTCTGTCAGAAACCACCTCCTTAGGAAACCCCACTCTGGAGAATACTCCTAGCAGGGCCCTGGCCACAACAGGAGCTGTAGTGGTCCTAAGGGGAATTGCCTCTGGATACCTGGTGGCATGATCCACTACCACCAGTATAAATCTGTGCCCAGATGCAGTGGGAGGATCCATGGGACCCACTATATCTATTCCCACTCTTTCAAAGGGGACCCCCACCACAGGTAGTGGTATTAGGGGGGCCTTTGTTGTGCCACCTGATTTGCCACTGGCTTGGCAGGTCACACAGGAGCGACAAAACTCCTTTGTATCTTCATTCATGTGAGGCCAGTGAAAGTGAGGGACAAGCCTGTCCCAAGTCTTGTTCTGGCCTAAGTGTCCTGCTAGAGGAATATCATGGGCCAAGGTAAGAAGGAAGCCCCTAAATTGCAGAGGTATAACCAACCTCCTGGTTGCACCAGGTTTTGGGTCTCTAGCCTCTGAATAAAGGAGCCCATCATCCCAATACACTTTATGGGTACCTTGAGCATTCCCAGCAGCCTCAGCAGCAGCCAGCTGTCTGAGGGGTTCAAGAGATGGACAGGATAACTGAGCCTGCCCCAAGTCAGCCCTGGAAGGTCCCCCTGTCCCCAGAAACTCAACCTGATCAGGTTCAAGTTCTTCAGGGTTCTCTAGATCATCTTCCTGGGAAGGCTGATCATCACTTGGAGGCAGGGGGGAAGGCACAGCCTTAACCCTCCTGTTCTTCTTCTTGGTAGGTGCTTGGTCCATTGTTCCAGGATCCAAGACCTGTGGTTCAGTAAGGCACTTTTTGGCCTGTGACCTGGTCACAGCAAGGACATGTGGTGATATACCTAACATCTCTGCATGTGTCCTGTACTCCACTTCTGACCATAGAGAACTCTCTAGGTCATTGCCCAACAAACATTCTACTGGGAGGTCTGCACTAACCACAACCCTTTTGAGGCCAGTTACCCCTCCCCATGAGAAGTTAACAACTGCCACACTATGTGAAGTAGTGGCATTGCTGGCATTGGTCACCAGGTAATTCTCACCTGGTGTGTACTGTCCAGGGTCCACAAAGCCTGGTGTCACCATAGTGACACTGGCACATGTGTCCCTGTAGGCTTGAGCCACTTTTTCATTTATTAAAGGAGTCTGTCTGTACTTGCCCAGGTTACTGGGGCTCACAGTCAGGGACAAATCCATGTCCCCATCACAGATCAAGACTGCCTGTGTCAGGGTTCTGTCTAAGTCAGAATCTCCTTCAGTTCCCATAGTGATTCCCACTACACCCTTTGTCTGGGGACCAACACTGCTAACAGTAGTACTGGGAGCAGGTGCCTTAGGGGCAACAGTGTTGGGGGCTCCACCCTTCTTACAATCACTAGTCCAGTGAGTTGTATTCTTGCAAGATTTGCACCAGGGTTTCTTGGGACCTTCTTTCTTCTTCCCTTTAGGCTGGGACCCACCCTCGTTAGTACTAGTTTGGGGCCCTGTTGAAGACTTCTGGTCTTTAGATTTCTAATCTCCACCCTTTTGGTCTGTTTTCTTCTGATCGCCCCCTTGGCCCTGGTTCTGGTTCTTCTGCTTAACCCTGGTTCTGACCCATTTGTCTGCCTTCTTTCCCAATTCTTGGGGAGAGGTCAGGTCTGAGTCAACCAAGTGTTGATGCAGTTGCTGGTTCTGATAGTTATTTAAAATCTGTTCTCTCATCATCAAATTGTACAATCCTGTATAATCAGATACCTTACTTCCCAGCAACCAACCCTCCAAAGCCTTAGTGACACATTCAATGTATTCATACCAGTCCTGAGTCTGTGTCTTCTGGGTGTCTCTGAACATTAACCTGTACTGTTCAGTGGTTAAGCCTAACCCATCAACTAGGACACTCTTCAGGGCTCTGTAGTTTCTGACATCCTCCTCTCTAACAGTGAGGAGTCTATCTCTGCCTCTTCCTTCAAAGGAGAGCCATAAGATTGCTGCCCACTGGTCTTCAGGAACCTGCTGCACTTTGCAGGCTCTCTCAAGAGCAGTCATCCATTTGTGGATGTCATCCCCACTTTTGTAGGGGGGCACAACCTTGGACAGGTTCCTATTGTCAAAGACCCTATCTTTGTCCTTAGGGACAATGCTGCCACCAGTGGGTATAGACCCACTCTCTCTAGGTTGCCTAGCCTTACTCAGTTTCTCTTCCATCAGAGCTACTTCTAGCTCCTGTCTCCTGATTCTCAGCTGAGCTTCCTGCATTCTGGCCTCATGTTCCCTCCTCTGAGGGGTGGTCATCCTTCTTCTGGAGTGACCTTGAGAGCCTCTAGAGGCATGAGAAGCATTAGATTCACCTGAGTGATTCCTTTGCCTCCCAAACCCCTGGTTAAGTCCACTAGGGAGATCCAATGGGGTGACCCCATTGTCAGTCCCCAGTAGCCTTAGGTTAGCTGGGCCACGTATAACACTTGCTACTGGGCTAGTTCTCCCTTCATCCCCACTACCTTCTGTCTCAGTACCCTTATCACTTTCATCCTCTGTAGTATGATTCTCATCTAAGGGGTGACTATTGGAAAGGGGTACCTCAGTAGCATCTTCAGAAGGGGGGCCTCCTGTTCCAGTCCCTAAGGGGCCTAACTGGGAGGCTTTCTTGAGAGCTTTCTGATCTTCATCAGCCTGTAAAAGCTCTCTGAGTTCAGCAGAGGTAGGGTTCTTGGGCTGTTTAAGGCCCCTGATATTTGCCAACTGCCTGAACTCATTTTGGTTTAGGGTAGCAAAGATGGATGGTGCCCTCTGGGGGTCACTCTCAACAGAGATGGGTACATCGGACCCCTCTGCCCCAGCCATTGCTCTTAAGTGTGGGTGGATGTGTTGCAATCTACCTACACTTGGGTTTTCCTACTAAACCTATCTAGTAGTTGTAGTCAGGGTGTGCTACTCCCTTTGCTCTACAACAACTAAGTTCAGTAGAACTTAAGTATATCTATCTTGTTTTATATGTACCTAAAGGTACCTGTATGATCTTTCAATTGGTAACAAAGAGATTACAGAGGTAAAACACAGCAAGCTCAAATCCAACCGCTGCTCACCAATGTGAGAAGTTGGCCTGGTATATGCTGTTCACTAGTTAAAGTGACCACCTTGTACCATGCCAAGCAACCCTTATGGTGTGGTTGTAAGTCAACCTTTTCGGACTAGCTGCCCTAGTGGTAGCGTAGGCTAAGCAGTCTTTGAGGCTAAACTCGTTCAAGCGTGTTAAGCAAGCTGTTTTACCATATGTAACCCCCCTTTATACCAATGAAAGGACACCACACAGATATATATTCAAAATATATATGTATTTATTACTCAAAGTATCCCCTAGACTCTTTATGAGCACAGGAGCACAAATCGTTAAACAAGACAATGTTATAATATACAGAAGTTGCACTTTATATGGATAGGCCCTGGTGGCCGATCAAACCATATACTAAAATAGTGGTATAAGTATCACAAACAGGAAAGGGAAAAGGCATAGGGCCTCTAGAATTGCTGGGCCTACAAGGAGCTAACTTCAGTTAGTGACCAGGAGGTCCACGGGTCGCGTGTGCAGTGAGGAAAGTTACACGCGTGCTCCCATAGGTTTTCAATGGGTGCGTAAAAGTTCAAAAGTTACTGCTAGAAGGGTCTTCTGGATGGACTACGAATTTAAGATTCAAAACACAGACACTAGAGATGTTTCTCTACACTTGGGCACCGGAGTGCCAGCTTTACCTCACCCACAGGAAGCGGGTGCATAGGTCTCGAAGTGCGTCGGGTTTCGTCTATCGATTCAATGGAGCCTGGTGACAAAGATGCTGTAGGCGGCCGGTCCAGAAGAGATGCGGTGGATCCAAGAGTGGATCGGAGTTGTAGAAGACCTGAAAGCAGAGGGGACAGTGTTCACAGTCACTAGCCAGTGACCGGCGTGGCACCAGGTAGGTACCAGGCGATGTCGGGTGCAAACAGGTGATGAGGTGTAGCTTGTCTCCGCAGCCATGTGGTCCCTGAAGGTTGACGACATCCAGGAGTCGGTTCACGAGCTGTCCCACGCAGGCTCTCGCTGTCGGCAGTGTCGGCGACTCGAAAGACGCAAACAAGCCTTGGCAAAGGCAGGAGTCGTGGAAAGTAAAGAAAGCTGATTGTTGTTCTGACCAGCAAGGTCAGAGGGGCTGCTCCTTTGGAGAGCAGCTGGGGCCAGTCTGGAGCAACCAGACCAGTGTCGTAGATTTCAAGGTTCATCACCAAAATGGCCACTAGCCAACGGGCCAGGGACCGGGCAGGCGCGTCGAGATGCAAAGTGCAGAGGGGCCACACGCAGATCGTGGAGATGCTGGAGGGCTCACCTTTGGTGCAGATGCTGCTCGTGGTTGGGCTTCTCAGGACCCAAAGCACAACTTGGAGGGAGCCTCTGTTGTCGCGCTTGCAGCTTGTCGTCGGTCTTTCAAGATGGCTGGCTCCACGTGTCTCGGTGCCTCCACGGGTTCCTTCTTTTCAGGGACTGTGGATCGGGTGGTGAGAGGTCTGGAGGTCCAGGTCTTGTTGGGCTCTGGGCTCGGGCTCTGGCGGGAGGCGGTGGCAAAGCAGACGTCGAATAGCTGGTTGGTGCTTGCGTTAGCAAGATGGTCACTCCCTGACCATAGGGGAGATTTCCTTCAGTCCTCTGTGCAGCAGAGCGTCGAAGTTCCCATCTTCTTCTTTGTAGTAAGTTGATTCCAGGATGTCTGAAGTCTTAGGACACAGCTCCTACCTTTAAGCGGATTCTAGGGGCCGGACTACCTGCTAGGTCCCTCCCTAAGGGTGGGACCAGGAAGGGGGGTGGTTACACCCCCAATCCTTTGTCCAGATCGCCCCAGGTCCGGGGCTGGTGTGCCCCAGGACCGGTTCGAACTGGCATATGCACCGAGGCTCCTTGTGAGCCTCAGGCATGTCTGATTCCTTTCAAGCCCTACCTGACCAATACACAAAATCCTGTCTGGGGTGGTGCTCGCACCTCCCCTGGCAGGAAACCCTTTGTCCACGTCTCCCAAGCTGGAAGGACTCCCAGCAGCAGGAGGGCAGACTTGTGTCTGTGGTGGCAGCATCCATTTTGTGGAGCTGAGGCTATGTCTGATTTTACCCGGGTTTCAGGTACTGTACATGTCGTGTCCCTCTAGAAGGGTGGAATGCTAACCCCGTCGCCAGAATTGGCGAGGGGTTAGTATTCCAATTCGTATGACACCTTACTCGACATGTTTTGATAAAGCCAAACCAAAGATAGCATTTAACCGCGAGGTTCATAATGCACTTAAGAGTATATGGTATGACGATATCTGGAAACGGTAGAAGGAAGTTGTTCTGACCACTGCAGACAGGCTCAGCTCATGCCAGAGCACCATCTCACATGGAACCAAGCACTCTGCCTTCAGGATTGTTAAGGCCTGCCATAGGAGTGACTTATAGGTTACCAGGTGTCCCATTTAAGGTTGGGTATAGGCATACTACACCTAAGTAAGAGGTGGTTACACCAACTTACCCCAGCTGAGTGATCAGCCAGTTGTGTCAAATTTGTTAGGCCAGACCTGGGGTGGCATAATACATGCTTCAGCCCCTGGTAGGCCTTAGATACACCAATGCCCTGGGTACCTAGTGTACACTGGTACAGGGGCTCACAGGGTGATCCACTTCCAATTGGTTATGCACCTAGGGTGCATAGTGTCAATTTAGTTAGAGAGAACAGCAGGCTGGGGGTCTGATTAGCAGGCCCACAGCCTCAATATGTCAAAAACCAGTGAAGCAAAAAGCAAAAATTTGGGGTGACCATAGGATAGCAGACCCTACTCTCCTACAATAGGCTTTTAGACAACTATGCGGTCAAGCCAGACCTAAGAAGATACAAAAGGCATCGCAAGATTTATTAACTTTAAATTGCAAATTGCCTTTTTGAGTATTCAATATGGTCCTCTGCGACTGTCTGTTTGTATTTTCAGAGACAGCATGCAACTAGGAGACACAATTCGGTGTTCCACTTTGCCACGTCATATTCTGTCAGCTGATTTATTTATTTATAACATATGGGAGACTACAATTACAATAACTATTTAAAAGGATGTGTCTAATGTACTCAGGCACGGCTGGCACAGATAAGAGTGGTGGGCGTGGCGCTGGGGGGGAGTCAACAGACGACGGGATAGGTAAAATAAAATAATAAAATAAATAAAACCGCTTACCTTGCGCCCACTGCATCGCCGACTCGGCAATGAGCAAGTGCAAGGTAAGTGTTTTTTAAAATTTTTATTTACCTATCCTGTCGAGTTGCCCCTCCACCGGCTCACCACTCTTACCTGTGCCAAGCGCACCTGAATGTACGTGCAGTCTAGAAGGGGCAACACTACTCACCTGTGGTAAACATGGCATCGCCCCCCTGCTGCAGTAACTTATTGCAGTTGAGCTGGAGCTTCAGAATGCCTCTGCCAGAGCCACCAAGCAATGTGAAAAGCAGGTGACTTAGCAAAATTGGAACTGCTATCTACTGGTGTCAGCTCTATTTTGAATTTGATTTCATGGGAACTCTCTTTTAATTAGCTTTCATTTCATGCTAGCATACATATGTATTACAAGGCAATGCAATTCACTATTAGAAAAAAATATATATCTGCAGTTTTCTACTAAACCTATGCAAAATGTTAGCATTGCAGGCAGAACTGCTTAATTTTGCATTAGGTAACATTGTGAAATTTATCAAAAATCCTCATTGCGTTATTTTGTGAAAGTTAAACCCTCTGGAGAGGAAAAAAGAAGAAACATTTTCTGTATGAAATAGGCTCCTGGTCTCTTGCATGGCTTTTTTAAGTGAAGTATGTCCTCGTGTAAAGAAGTCGTGCAAGATACTGGGAAGTCATATTTTACAGCATATGAATAATTTCTCTGAATCTCATGAAATTTAAACCAAATTCACAACATAAATAACGCATTTTCACACACTCTTTGTAGTTACCACATCTTCTAGCCCTCTGCCAGTTTTGAAAGTGAATTGTATTGCACTGCCTCTGTTTAGGGTGTGGGGCAGCTGAAGGTTTAGCCTGCAGAATTTAGTCCTACAAGATATGCACCAAGCCTTTCGAGTTCCAAGGCAGTGTGCAACTGCATTCACCAGTGATATAGGCTTTGACAAAGCCAATTGTTTTGTTTTTTGTGTAGCAAAACACATTTTGCCGTTCAAGCGCACACAGGCACATAGACTGTGAATAATTGGAGGTCAGAGCAGAGAGGACGAGCTTGGGAGGACATTGGCAGTGTGAAAGCAGCAATCATTTCCTATTTCAAATCTACTTTTATCAGATACTTCTTTGCTCAATCAATTCCTGATTCTAAAAATAAGATGATGTAGTCACCACTTTCCATGTCTCCTACATATATTTAAGGAAGTGGCATGTTTTCGAAACACCGACAAGTTCTGTAATTATCTTAATGAGAGTTCCAAAGGGTCGGAGAAAGGGGTGAAAATGAGCAACACCCTCATGTTTGAAAAAGGAAATGCAGAACCACAAGAAGGTTTAAACCACCAGACCACAAAATGTGATTGGGTATCTATTTCCTAATGCGCTCCTTAAGGAAAAAATGGATGCCGTCCACACCCATATAAATATATATATTTATATGGGTGTGGACGGCATCCATTTTTTCCTTAAGGAGCGCATTAGGAAATAAATTCCCAATCACTGTGGACAAAAGAATAACGGTTTCAATAGAAACCAGTCCAATTGTATCACCCCCACTCGGTCTGCAGTTCCCATGCGGTCACCAGATGCCCTCATGAGTCATGATCCATAGAGCAGGAAGACAGCACTGCCGTTGGCCATGGACCACGGTCCGCCAGACCCCCATCAGGAACAACAAGCATGGGGGTGGCGGCAGATCCTCCTGCACAGGATGGGGCAGGGTTAAACTCTTTGATGGGACAACTAGAGTTCAGAGCTCACCCCGACCTCTCTGCGCATGCGTCAGCCACGTCAGAAATAGACCTCCTACTGTGGTACTGAACAGGCATCAGGCACCTCGCTCAACGAGGTTAACTTGTTACATTGTTTCCGCGAGCTCCTGTTAAGCAAAACTTCAATTTTGCTATCCTGTTTCAGAGCCTGTCTTGTTGTGCTTGTTTGGCGCCTCAACATGTCTCAGGAATGGGATTCTGGGAGACTCCTGGCTACTGAATCTTCGGTTATTTCTGTGCAATGCGTTATCTTTTAGTTGGTTCCTTGCTGTGGTATGAAAAACTACATTGCAGTTCTTAAAATGTATTGCAGCGAGATTTTTGTCCCTGATCTTTGTGAAACATTTCGTCCCTTTCCAGATCTTTTATTTTTGATTACCTTTTGTACTTTGTGCAGAATAAAAATGTTTCTAGCTGGAAAGTCAAGAATTTTCACTTCTATTAAGGATATGGAGGCAAGGATTATGCTTCTCTTATTTTTATTGAAATTGCACAGCAGCCAATCAAAATATAGTAAACACAAAAACAAAATTTCCCATGCTTTAACCAACTACGGGGCATATTATCAAGACAGGCGATAAAATTATCGCCGCTTTAGCGGCAGAAAACTGCAGCTAAATCAACGATAATGGGCTTGATAATATGCTCTATGGAATTCCAATTGAAGCTCAGGTTAGACGTCCTTGACATCTAACATGGGCTTCAATTGGAACCAGTCACAACCCTCTGCTCCTAAAATACAGCCAGCACCATCTTGACTGCCTCTTTCATGGTGTATGCTCAGGTTCAAACCGTCCAACTAGAATCAACAGGATCCTCAACTGAAAATCACATCCATGGCCAACTCGAACACAGCGGTACAACTCAACTCTTCTAGACGCAGATCGTCCAACTCCAGAATAACCAAATCCACGACATACGGGGGTCCTCACTCCTATTTATGTTCCCCTCCTAGGAAAGAAAAACATTGTTTAAAGACTGCATTCATAAGGCATAATCAATACAGTCAGAGACAAAATGTGAAAGGCACAAAACATGTATACAACATAATTCAGGAGAGCAATACTTTTCTCAATTAGCAACATAACATAAGATATACATTTCTATCGGTTGGGATTATCCTTGCTTCCATGTCCTTAATAGAATTGAAACATCTTGATGTGATAGCTAGACATTTTTTATTTCTATGTCAGGACCAGAGGCTCAGATTATGCTTGTTCAAAGCTGTCCCACAACAACAGAAATTAAATCAACAATAGGTTTATGATAAAATGTACGAATAGTAGATTTGGAAGACCAGTCCACTGCCATCATGATATCCTCCAACCTTGAACTAAAAAGAAATGCTTTGAATGCCGTAGAGCCTCGAACCAAATGAGCAGGGGCATAACACAGGCCCCCGCAGCCCCCGCGGTGCGGGGGAGCCCCAAGCTCCATGGGGCCCCCTCGGCACTGCACTCTTCCTGGAGAGCTCCTGATTGAGCCCGGAGGGGGCCCCTCTACGTACCATGCAGGGAGGCCCCCTCACTTTTCGTTGTGCCAGTGCAAATGAGCTCGGAACACAGAAACATCTATTCCTTCTTCAGACAATAACATCTTAGCCATCTAGTTAACATGGTGGCCGAAACTGGTCGAAATGGTTTCTGCAGGGTAATTAGCAATTGTCCCGCAGAATCCGCCCTATGAATCCTAGTAACATTTTCATGTTCTTTTAGGCATATGATAGAACCACATGCAATTTATAATCATTAGGAAAAACAGGATAATGTACAGTTCTAATAGTAGTTTTTATACATTTAGAAACATGAAAAATTACTCCGTCAGGAGAAAAGACTATCTGCAATATTCTACACTCATACATCAGAAACTCTCTTGCACCATATCAGACATAATAATATAGTCAATTTAGCCAACAACTGCTTGCGAGAAAGGTTTGAGTTATCAGGCCATGGTTTCTAGAACTTTGAAACCACACTGACATCCCACATGGTAGGCAGAGGATGATTGGAAAACCGAATCCATCAAAATAATTTACTAACTAGAGGATTTTCTGCTGCTGGGTGACCTTCTACATGACAATGCCCAGCTGAAATGGCTGACCCAAAATGATTAATTGTCCTGTAAGCTAGAGCGGTAACTGTTAACTTGGATAGACAATTCATCACCATGGTTGTAAGTGCTGGATGGATTCCAAACTCTATTCACCACCCCAACACAGCCATCTAGCCCAGGCTGGCTGAAGAATATTGTCTATGCGTATTGGCAGACCAAGCTTGTTTGATAACGTAAGAGGCCTGTCCCGAAAGTCCCAGAACTTGCAAGTGACTCCTGAAAGTCTTCAACCCATGACCCAAAGAAGATTGGACTGGACAAGCGGATGAAGAAACTCCACTGGGTCCACAAGTAACAGCGGAAAAACCGGGAGGAGAAACAGCGCTTAACTGGACATCTATAGAACGAATGGGAACCAAGCCTAGGTCTTTCAAGTAAGCACTACCAGAATACGCTCCGCTCTTTATCTCCCTACCTGAGACGAGACGCTTGAAATCATCATGAATGGAGGGAATGCGTAGGACATCTTCGCTTTGGTCCCCAAGGATTCTGGGTCAGGTTTTCAACTGAAAAAGTCCCTCAATTCACGGTTCAGTCTTCATTCAAATGAATGACATCGGTGATTGAGCACCTGGAAAGCCTGACTATCAAGGGGTATATTTATCAAATTATCACATAGCGCAGCAAGCCACCTTACTGCACTGCACAGTGGGGAAAGGGCAGGAATCCGCTGTATTGAACATAATGCAGCATATCCCTGTCCTTTCCCAGCACTGGCACACAATGTGCTGCCTAACGCCAACCCAGGCACCCTTGCATCATCGTGCAACGGTGCCTGTGTTGTAGACAGAATTGTTTTCTTGCATCAAGGGACACCTTACTGCCCCAAAACAATCACATGAGGAATTTTTCAATTTGTATGAGTGCTGCAGATTCAGCACACATAGAAAGAGGAAGTAACAAGGAGACAAAATATATTTCTCCTTGTTACGCCTTTCCTGGGAAGGCGTAGCATTTTGATGCATTCTCAGGTTTACCAGTAATGGTAAATCTGGGAATGTGCAAAAATCCATGGGTGGATGCATAGGAACACCCATGGAACGCCTTTCTGGGGCAGAGTAAGACAAAAAAATCTATTTTTGCTGTTGCGTTACCCTAGATTTAGCAATCCATGCAAGGCCACACATCGTGTGCAGATGTGTCCTTGTGAAAGAGCAAAATGCTCTCTTTCACTGTGTAATTAGCCAATGCCTGAAGTGGGCTGACCCATTGCCATAGGCTGCGTGCTGTACTGGGATGAATACAAATGTGAGTGGCCACTTAACAAAGAGGGTTTACTGAAAGCCTTAGGAGAATGTATATCATATATGACATTTTAGTAAAATAAAAAAACTCTTGGTTAATGCAAGACTGAAAAAGTGACTGTGGCCTTAGTTATTTCATAGGAAAGAAGCACACAGAGGAGCTGGCTGCATTAATGTGGGTCCTCATTCTCCGGTCTGATCAAATTTAATGACTAGGAGCTTGGTTTAGAGCTTGGCGGGCAGACACTCCATCACAGAAGTGACAGATATCCCCTAAACCTTATTATAAGTTAGATATATACTAATGCATTTGTAATCAGGCAGGCAGGATATCCCTCATGTTTTTGACAGAGTACCCATCCGCCAAACTCTAAATCAGGCCCTAGGTCCTTAACAGCAGATGATGGAGTTGAACCGGAGGACATACACACTGGTCAACAGTCACAGGTCCACATGTTGCAACAGGCATTTGCCAACTCTGACTTATGACTCATTAATATTTAAGATCACATCACCACATGGCTGGACAAACTCCAAATTGATGCTATAGATGTCTGTGCAATCTTCCGGACACCACTCCGTTGTCTCAAATGCGACTGAAATTAGGTCTTTGAAAAATCAAGTTACACTGAAAGCTCGGTTTCTGGGCTACTACACCAAGCTCAAGGTAGCCCCCTAAGAATCCCTTGATGAACTTATATGTCATGGCATTTGGGATAAAAACAAAACTCCAATGAGAATCCTATGTGAATTTTTGGGAGCCCAGAGCATCTTTAAACAAAATCTGGCTCCAAAGTTAACCTCCAAAATGTTAGCCAAAATGTAAAAAAAAAAAAATTGGGAGAAGAAGACAGGCAAAAGCTAGTGCGAAATTCTCATTCTCATGAATAACTCTGTGCGACTTTTTATCAAGACCTGGGAAAAGCTTTATACATTTCCAGCCCTATGAAACTGGCTGAGTTGCAGACTAATTAATTTAAAAGCATTTAAATGTGGGCACTTAAAAGGCTGTACCGAACAAAATATCGATTGTGCAATTTTAGGCAGGAATCATTGATGCACGTTGTCTGCATTTGCCCCTGTTTAAAAAGTTTAAGGTGACACTGGTTAAAGCCAATATTTTGACACTTGGGCATAACGCAATGTAAGAACACCATTACTGCATGTCTGAGTGGTGCTGACACACAGCTTTCAGCTAGGTGGGTAAACTTCCTCAGGGAAGCACTTAAGTTACACAACTCGAGCCCTGTGGGCAGTTAGAAGAGGTAGTGTGCCTGCTGTATCCTAATCCTAAACACTGCCGCCCAATGCGATCCCACTGTGCACTTCTACTCACCGCACACAGCCCTGCTGCCATGGCCTGGCTAGGACATGGCAGCAGGGCTGGGAATGGCAGGCTCGTTGCTGTCACAAAAGCACTTTGTGAATCGAATGGGAATGATCCTGGTACTTGAAGCCAAATAAAATGGCTTTAGGCACGCTATCAATTGGTTTAACAACAGGCCGCCTCAGGATCGAGTCAAAACCAAAAGGCCAATGATATTTCAAAACGCACTTTACTAACTAGGTTTACCTCACACGTCTGATGAACTTGCATAGTGCTTGTCATTTACCTGTCTGCTAACAGCGGACTTCTCTAACATGATCTGTTTGCTCTCCGCACTTTACTCTTTGGCCTGTGACTCCCTACTACTAAAATGGGATCCCCCGGGCCTCTGATGCCTAACACATCTATAGAAGCATGTCACCAATCGGTTTACGTTTTAGTTCTCCAAGCCTGAAAGAATTTACAGTGCTGTCTAATGTCTAGCCCTTGGCCTTCCCGCTACATCTTGGCCAGGACTAGCGGAGACTAGGTATGGCAGGCCTTTAATACAGCATCAATAAAGCACTTCAGGAATTCGATGGGAATTCTCCTGGCTCTTGAAGCCTGATGAAATTGCCAGCATCTGTTACTAATCAGCTTCTGGTTCTGTTCCTTCAGGCTGGCCTGGACTAGCATGAATTCGCTTGGACAGGCCCTCTGACAGCGCAACACACACCTTACAAACAGGGCTAGTAGTACAAGCCCGAAGAAATTGCACAATGCACTTTATCCTTCCATCAGCGGTCTTCCAATGCCCGAGGACATTGCATCTTCCACTTCATTTACCGGCCTGGAGCCCATGCTGCATCTAAGCTAGGCTTAGTGGGGGCACCTTCCAGCTTTTCATTCCTGGCTGGTTGGTTTGGAATAGTCCATGGCAGGCCTTGTAGGATCCTGACATTCATAGCGTGGCTTGCAATCTTGTTCTGAGTCACTACCCATTGCTTTCAATGTATACCCTCCCCTGAGGTTAGGACTTGGCGTGAGCCCACCAAAGGAACTCATGTTCAAACGGCTCCACGGCGCTCCCTATCATACTTCAAAGATCTCCAATGTGACGACATTGCCAAATGTCTACCATCACCTTAAAGCACGTAGAGTGGGCAGAATAGCACTCCATTGCATTGGAAGTCTACTTTAGATATTAGGATTTTAGAATTGATTGGAAAGATGTAAAGTGTAAGTATTTGTACGATGTACCGAATTGACTGATGTGTGTACAAACTGATACATTGGGACATTATTGGACTTTCGCTGTATTAACTGTTTTATACGTTTTTGATATACTGTTATGGTTTCAAATAACTACATTCAACAAAAACGTATCTACATACCTGGCCTACCTCCATTTTGTCCAAGTTGGGCCTCAGGAAATAGGAACCATCCACTCCCACACCTCTCTCGTGCACTGCCTCAGCCTTAGACCCTAGCCAAGGAGGATCCGGGTGTTGTCAACGTGCATATAAAACAGGAGGCTGTGGGTATGGATCAGCCAACAGAGGTACTGAGCAGATAATGAGACAGTGAGGAGTCCTGACCTACTCCATAAAACAGTGGATTAGACTCAAATTAGAAGGGGCAGAGAAAACCCCTTAGGGAGCAGCTGAATAAAAAAAAGTTGAACAAGTTTCACGCTTTCACACCAATACCGGCTTCCCAGAGAATGCCAAAGCGCAAAAAAGGTCAACTTCATTCTGGTCTTATAACCTTTTCTGAGTACCTTGTTCATTTGTACAAATCGCATAATACCATGATAGGTTAAGGTGCCTGCTAGAGATATGTATGTGCAAAACGTATGACACTAATTTGAATCCTGACAAAGTTCATTTTTTCATACTTTCTACTTCTGCTTCTGCCACTTGAATGTTTTAAATGGTGCAGCTATTAAAAGGGTACTTGCTGAGGCTGTTGTAGCATCAAAAAATGAGGAATCATTTTGTCTCAGACTCATTTTGAGGATGTTTATTTACTTCTAACTCAAGATCAACCTTTTCTCAAACGGCTTTGACAAGTGTGAGAAGAAGGCAGGATTTGGTTTATTACACCAGTGTGTGTGGTGCTGGCAATTGAACATAACTGGTTGTCAATAGAACTCAACTTCAATTGGCTGAAGTGCAGTGGTGCACCATCATTACAGGCTCTGGGAATCCATCCACCTCCTTTTCCAAAGCATGATAT
The DNA here is from genome assembly GCF_964204655.1 of Triturus cristatus. Taxonomy (NCBI): domain Eukaryota; kingdom Metazoa; phylum Chordata; class Amphibia; order Caudata; family Salamandridae; genus Triturus; species Triturus cristatus. Next base: position 851,753,818 of record NC_140590.1, read on the forward strand.
GTGTCCGTCAGGCTGAGCACAGGTCAGCTTGGTAGACACTCATAATCAGGCATAGTCAGGCAAGCAGCTGATTTACATGCGCCAATGCATAGGTGCCTGGCAGCCTGAGCCAGGGTTTGCGGGGCTGAAGATCTTGTAGCCTTGAAGATAATGACCCAATTAGCTCAGCAATGGCCGGTGAGATACTCCCCCGAATGATGTGAGGGAGTATCAGTGATAGAGTCAGCCTTGGGCGCATCAGGGTTAATCCCTGAAGGGCCCAGGGCTGACTGTCCATGGATGACGCCTCCATGGCTCTTTCCTTACTTGTTGTGGTGTCACTGTCTCCACCCCACTCTGCGATAAATTCAGGAAGGTACTCTTCTTATTGGCTGACCAATAACAAGGTTAGCCAGGGAGAGGATTTGGTGCGATCTTCTATTTATTCCTTAATTCCTTGAAGATTCCCACTCCTTCCTGGGCCTTCCTGTGGACTGCTGGTCCTGCTTTCACTGCTGCACCCTGGTAAGTGCTTTATTGAAGGTCAGGTGCATGTGTGAATGAATGAATGTATGTGTATTTGCACATGTGTGCCCTAAATGTGTGTGTGCAAGGGTATGCTTGTATGTTCTTGTGGGTGTGAGTACATGTGCATGTATGTGCGTGTTAATGGGTGTGAATGAGAATGTTTGTACATAATAAGAAATTTTGATCCGCACTCAAATGCAAAACACAAGTCCATCCAATTTGTATATTTTTTAATTGTTCTTTATTTTCATATTCTTTCTTCTAGTAGCCTTCCTAGTAGCCAACGCGTTTCGTCCTGTTTAAGGACTTCTTCAGGGCTACAACATAAATAATAACTATTGTTAAAAAACTTTTACCATAAAAACTTTTTTTCTTTTTTTAAATACAGTCAAATTTATGTATGTGCGTGTTAATGGGTGTGAATGGGAATGTTTGTACATATGTGTGCTTGTGAATGGATAGATGTGAGTCTGTGCATGCATGGCTGCTTGTGAACAGATATGTGTGAGAGAGTGTGTGTGAGCTGCAGCTCCTCTATTAGGGTGGAGGAGCGTTGCTCCCCTGCTGAGAGAGCAGCAACCATGAACAATAAAATGGTAATAAAATGAACTTATTACCATTTTATTTTTTACTGTTCCCAGCCTGAGCACAATGTCAGCGCAGAGCAGTGCCATTGCTACTGACTGACAGCAGGGCAGGAGTGATGCTCCCTCCAGTTTAAAGTATGCATGTCACTTTGGCAGGCTGTCTTGCGACAGCCAGCCCATCATGCATACTTTAAACCTCTACAACTTGAGCTGTGTTAGACAGCTGAGTGGAGAGCAGGCACAGGCCCCCAGTGCCTGAAGGAGCACTGAGCCAGCATGCTCGAACCAATCCTGGCATTTCTCTCCGGCTGCTTAATATTATTAAGAGCATGAGAGCGAAGTCTGGATTGGTATGGGGAGCTGGCTCTGAAACCACATGCTCGGCCGGACTGGAAGAACACTGAAGACTGGAGGCACCGAGCCAGTGGGTAAGTACACATTTTAATTTAATGACTCACTGTCTCAACTCCAGAGCTCTTAGTCATGGTCTGCGATAAACACTGTTTACAATGATCCATGATTGAGAGCATTGGCGTTGACCCTAAAGGCATTGCTAGTTTCTCTCAGTGCCTATCACTTGGTCAAAATAATTGATTTGCTTGCCTCACCACTTATGCATGTTACCAGCCGCCACTGGTGTGTGCAGAGACAGAAAAATACCTTACATGGCGATGGCATGTACACCCGCCTTGAGTGCCCAGCCGTGGTGGTTTCTGGATCCTTGGTGATTTTTGGTCCGTGGCAAACACGGATCATGCATGTGGCTATTACCTAGGACTGTCTCATGGATTATGGTCTTCTTAGTCTAGGAGGGGCACACAAAGTATTATTCTCAGGAGGTGCAAGGCTACTGCCTTCACCTAGAGTTAAGAATGACGAGCACTGTGGTGACATCATACCATGGTTTTAGTAATCGATAGAGTGAACAGGTCTGTGTGCTTGTGTCACCAGAGTGGGGCATCCTGGCCCACTCCAGTAAAGTCACGTTGCTTTGTACTTAGTTCAACCCTTAGCCTGCATTGAATTGTGTGCATCGCAAGGAAGTACATGCGCCTAAGAGATGGTTCAGTGCAGGAGAAATAGCGCAGGTGAGAGTGTGTGGGAGGAAGGAAGGACTTGAGCCTGGGAGATGTTACAGTGCAGGCGAAATAGCACATCAAAATGTGTGTGTGCCTGCACAAAGGTACACCACATTGGAGATAGTGAATAATGTTGCATAAGAGCACTAGAATGTATGTGTGCCCCGGGAAGAAGTACAGTACATTGGAGACTGTGCGCGTCTGAATGTGTGGGTGCGCAGTAGTATGTGAGTGCTTGTGAAGGGCACAATAAAGGGACGACACTGAGTTTCATTTCGGGAGACCCATGGCTTGCTGGAGGAGCAGGGAGAGATGGCAGTTTCCACCAGGCAGGTTTGTGGGCACTTCAAGTCAAACTTCAAATGCAGAGACACTAAATCACAAGTTTGTCTGGGAATGGATTTTAAAAAAGCGAGCTTGAGACTCCAAAGTCCTCAAACTGAAGCTGTGCATCAGAGTGAAGAAGCTCAGCATGAGCTCTACCTGTTGAGACCAGGGCCAGTGGGCCCTGTGAGGAGGAGGAGATAACTTAGTGAGAGCAAGGCCCAGTGGGAATTCTTGTGCATGGATCCTGAGAGTTCAGTGTGAGATTCTGGTCCACTGGGACCGCTGCACTGATCAGGCTGTTGACCCATATGCCATTGTTCATGACCCCCTTGCTAGTTGGGGGCCGCAGGGAAGAGTAAGGGTTATCATCCCTGGTGCTGCACTGTGAGAAGTGAAGGGCCATTTCCCAATAGAGCAGTGTGACCCGGAGGGGGCTGTTACAGTGTTCGTGCTGGGCGCAACCCCCATATGCGAGGTGGGGATCGCAGTGAAGAGAGAGGACTGTTGCTCTGTACGTCCTTCAGCAACCTTACCTGCATGTCAGGAAGTTGGGCCATGAATTAGGGAGAGGGCCATCTCCCTTCCTTGCGCAGCAGAGAAGACACCACTGACTGTGTCCCACGGAGAGTGAGAGCAAGGACTTCAGCTCCACCGTCTGGGAGAGCCTGGCCCTGGAACCCAGGAGAGACCACATCAGAGAAGCACCAAGGACAGCGGACACCACCACTGCAGCTTCCTGCTGGTTGGACACCACTGCGTAGGTTAAGGGCACCCTGGGACTCTGACCTGCCACTCTGTGAGAGTGAGTAGAACTGTTTAACGGGCTGCAGGGCTCTGGGGGAACTTACTCTGAATTAACACACTCAAGCACAGGGAATGAGGGATCTTCACAAAGAACCCCAGAGAACTTCTAAGATTCAAACACACTAGTGGGGCCTAGCTTGGATATTGCCGCACATTAATGAAGAAGAACAATCAGCCATAAACGGGAAAACAAGACCCAGGTGAAGCAAGTGGGCGTGCCTCAAAAAGGCTGTGTATATTGTTTGCAGTGTGTTGTACTGTACTTTTTGTTAGTAGATAATACTTCTTTTTATGTAAAAAAAACAAGCACTTGACGGGACAATCATTTATTGGGGTTGCTGGATGTATTTTGAGGTGTGAGTCTGTGCTCACTTTGCACCTAGCTCCTCCTCAAGAGTCCTTGAACTGCTAGACCCGCGCTACCATTGAGAGTCAAGAGCTGAAGAGGTACTTGTCCCAGTTGCTCGGAGCCCACAGTAAGCCGGGCCCTCTGACATCTGGAGATAAAAGCCTCAACCATCACTGTTGGGGCCCAGTAATTCCTGCTTGCCCATGGCCCTCTGAACGGGATTCCGACAACGCAAGTATGTGCTTGTGAAAATAAATGAGTGTGAGTGCGCGTGCTTGTGGATGGATGGAAGTGAGTGCACAAGTAGGTGCCCGCCCCACTTCGTCAATTTACCAACCGCAACTGGTGAACTATATTGGTAGCTCTCACCTCTCAGGCTGTTCTCTGCCCTAGCTCACAACAACGAAATAACTGTAATTTTCCAAATCGTTACCCACAGTATGTTTCAAAATAAATACTTTATGTATTTACCTTTTATCGCAGCCCAGGTAAATGTGTTTTGGCTTGAACTCTGATATCCGTTTACCGATGATCGTCAGCGCAATTTCTAAGATGGGCCATGAAAAACAGGGCAGTAGCAAATGATTTAGAAATTGAGTAGTGGAAAGACAGATAAAAATAAAGTACACTTTTTTGTTAATCCAGTTATCTTTGAACATAGCTACAATCCTTTCATAATGCACTAATGTAGAGTAATATACTGCAGGTTCTCAGCAGCATTAAGAAAAGCTTTTGGAAATGTACTATTGAATACCTTATTTGGCATGCTTTGCATAACGTCGAGGTGTCGTGCATCCCTGGCCTTCAGAAGAAGGTGGTGGCTGAGTGTAAACACTTCATTCAGTAACCAGAGGCGGAAAGCTCACTCCTGCCGTGTGTGAAGATGACTCATGCCGTGTGTGCTTGTACGAAATCATTAAGGAGGCTCGGAAAGCACAAAATGGATATTTATCACCGTCGCCTGTCCCTTCGGTAAATAAAATGCTTGAAAAAGAAGCTCTTATGGACCTTTCGCTTGACATGGATTTTTTTTTGTTTTGTTTTTCATTCTGTCCTATTTATAGTCTGCATTTATATTTCCTCATCAGATATTGACCAAGAGCAAAACACACGAACAGGAAAGAAGGAGGAAGACAAAAACAGAAAAACTGGAGAAAAGGGAGAAAGCAGGGACCTGCAAGAGTGAGGTAAAGACACAGCAGTGTTTGGCAGTGGAATAAAGAGGCCTAGGGTGAATCCAGAACCACTAGGTACGCGGATTATTGACAGCACTGCCAGAGCAGAGCTTTGGGCACCGGCATCCTTTTACAAATTAAGCATTGAGTAAAGAGGAGACACGAATCATACTTGGGTGGTAGTTATTCCATCCAATAAATTCCAGTGTCTGCAATGTCGGAATATATCACGCAAGATAAATATTGCAATCTGGTTTGGGCTGACTGTAACCGGGACCATGGTCTCTACCCTCTGGCACCAACAATTCCCATCCGATCAGGCAAGAGTAACGTTAATTCATACATCAAGTCTGCCTTCTTTCTTCTTCGTCTTTAAATGGGAAGCATCAAATATGGTCCCTTCCCCATGGTGAAGACGACATACTCTAATTCTATACAGTGAACCAACTGTGTAAAGAACATGGGACGGTCTAGGGACAGTCTGGGGCACATGGGAAGGTGCAGCAGACCAGGACCACAGAGGGGTGCAGGATATGGAACATGGACTCATCTGGGAACAGGGGAAGCATCAAGGACAAAATGTGGAACAGAGGACAAAGAAGGAGTATAGCAGGGAGCAGAGGACATTTTGGGGACAGTAAAGATCAATGAGGGACCTATCATGAATAGCACCAGAGCATCAAATCCATCTTTTTTGCATAGTCACCCAAGAACCTTTGCCTTTTTGTCACTGCTCTGCGGGATACCTGAGCCAGCCTGACGCTGGTGGTGGAAAGGCTGAACTCCTCAAAACAGTATCTAAAGGGAGAGATCTGTCAGAGGAAGTATGCCCATCGGGGGAGTATGACTGTCATAATGCAGTCTTCTGCTTAGAGTTGAGGGATATAGTTGCTCAAATGAAGAAGGCTGTGTGTCCATGCTTCCTTACAGATTGCAACCTTGATAATGAGCTACCACAGACAGAAAGAGAACCAGTGGGTGAGAGCATCCAGGTCACCCAACCACAGGTCTCTGAGTGTACTGACTCTTAGCTTAGGGTAGAGGAACCTAAGAGAAAAGTAAGAGGTAGGATGTGGGTGCAATCTGCAGTGGGAAGACCAGTGGGCCAGCAGTTACCAAGAGAGGAGAGGACCCAAAGGCTGGCCCTGGTGAGGCCACATCTCTCCTGGAGGTGCAGCTTGCAACAGAGACCTGAAACAGGTAACAGGAGCAATGGACCAGACAGACCCCTGCAAAACACAGAGAGTGTGTCACCCTGGAAGTCCTGGACTGACAGGTGATTCTTCAGTCTCAGGCACAGACCCTGCGATGAAGGGCCAGTCTCAGAGTGTCACTCCTGAGATGGTGGTAGTGAGAGTTGAAGGAGGGTATCTACAGAATGAGATTTCAGCAACCCAATCTGAGAGCACGGGGAGGTCAGAAAAGTCATCAGGAGATTCCTTAGTCAGTGGCTTTGGGACTGGAAAGTTAGCCTAAAGGAAAGAATATCGAGAGTCACTTCCATTGCTTTCCAGTGAAACCTTCAGGGACCCTTCTCCAGGCTCAAGGATGACAGGCAAGTAGGGAGTCTTAAGCTGTGTCTCTGACTCTGACCTAGAAGGCTTCGCATTGGGACACATGGGGCCTCATTTACGGGTTTTTAAAGCAGGGAAGCGCAGAAAGTCACTCTGCTACGTTGTCCTGCATCAAAAGGAAAGAGTAGGAATGAGCCGAATTTATGATATACAGCACATTCCTGTCCTTTCTCACTGCGTAGGCACCATTTTGTCTGCCTTGTGCCAACGCAGGCACCCTTGCACCATGGTGCAAGAGATTTGCGTTTGTTAGACTTGGGGGTCTCTAGTTGGCACAGGTATGCACTTGTGACAAATAGGGACCTCCTCCTCTAGTCAGCGTAAGGGGGTACACTCCTAAAATAACCCCTGCTCACCCCCTTGGTAGCTTGGCACGAGCAGACAGGCTTATCTCAGAGGCAGTGTGTAAAGCATTTGTGAACACATAAAGTAATCCAGTGACAACACTACAAATGGACACCACACAGGTTTTATATTAAAAATAAGTATTCTTTATATAGATTTACCACAAGACCATTAAACGACAAAAACACACAATACTGTTACTTTAGATGGTAGAATTTTGCTTAGTTCTCTTAAGTTCTTTAAGTCAAGTCAATGTACCTTTTAGATGCGTTGCGCTTCCACGACAAGCAATGTCGCAGCGATGGAAATGCGGCAAAGTTCTGGTGCAAAAGAAATAAAGACGTGAAGATCTTCCAGATGCGTTACGCTTCTCCGATGTTGCGAGAAGACTCGACTCGATGCTTCAGCTGCAGCGGTGACACACTTTAAGCGATGCGACGACAGCGGCCTTGGTAGCGACACTCTTCTCCGACGTATGCGAGACGCTTCCGCTCGATGCGATGTTGCAACGGCGACACCCCTTTACATGATGCGACGACAGCAGCTCCGACGGCGGCACGCTTCTCCATGGATGCGAGGCACTTTTCTTGATGTGGTGCAATGCGACAACTACGATGGCTGCGATGGTGACACGCTTCTTCCTCGATGTGAGACCCTTCTCTTGATGCGGTGCAATGCGTCAGCTACGATGGCTGCGATGGCGACACGCTTCTTCGGCGTTGCAAGACACTTCCTGGATGATGCGAGACGCTTCCACTCGATGCGATGCTGCAGCGGCGACACACTTTACGAGATGCGACGATAACAGCTCCGACGGCGGCACGCTTCTCCTTCTTGAGTCACGCTTCCAGCTCCTTGCGAAACGCAGTCCCTCAGAAGGCCCAACAACAGCAGCAGGCACTTCCAAAGAACTCTGGGGAGCTGGGGGGTGAAGTCTGTTGTTCCTGAGACTTTAGCAGGAGGCAAGCTCTTTTCCATGCCCTTGGAGATCCTTCACAAGTTGAGCAAAAGTACACACAAAGTTCCTTTCTCCTCTCTTTGGCAGTAAGGCAACCACTGCAGGCCAATCCCCCAGGTTCAGGGATAGTTTCCTCCTCAGCTTCTTCTGGTTCCTCCCTCAGCAGAGGTTCTTCTTGTTTTCCCAAAGTGATCTAAGTTCTTGGGATCAGGGTCCCAATATTTATACCCAGAAATCCTTTGTCCTCTGGAGGCAGAGGGGCCTTTGCCCAGTCCAAACCAGTTCCTGAGCACTCTGTTTACCAGACCTCTCCTTTCCTTTCACAGTGCAGGGCAGAAACATTAGATGCCCCACAGGAGGTGGAGCCAGTATTGTGGAAGGCAAGTACAGCACTGGAGCACTTTATTGACAGGATTCCTTCTCTTCATTCACTGTGCAGGGCAGAGACATCAGCCGCTCCCCAGGAGGTGGAGCCAGCATTGTGGAAGGCAGGCACAGCCCTATTCAGATCCCAGGTGCAACTCCTCCCACCCATCTGGATGCAGATCTCTCTATTCACCACTGGGACACCCCACCCTGTGTCCTGGAATTCCCCAGCCCTGTCACTCAAACTCCAGACAAAGGAATACACACAGTCTAGCTGAGGCAGGTTTGAATGGTTAGACAAGAACATGCCTACTTTCTAAAAGTGGCATTTTCAAACACAGAATGTTAAAACCAACTTTACTAAAAGATGTATTTTATCATCCTGAGTTCAGGCATACTAAATTCGAATTTCTACCATGTTCGCTGAGTCAGTTAGGATTATAAAATGTAATAACCAAACTGCCCATTCTGGCCTATGGAGAACGGGTAGCCTTGCAATAGTGAAAAACGAAAATGGCTGTAATTCACTGTTAGAACATGCCACACACACCAGGGCATGCCCTACCTTATCCTTACAATGCACCCTGCCCTTGGGCCTACCACAGGAGTGTCTGATATGAAGGAAAGTGAAGGTTTAGGGAATGGCAAGTGGGTGCACTTGCACAGTCAGCATGACAGTACCAGACTGCACGCAGGCTCTGCAATGGCAGACCTAGACACGTGTTTACAGGCTGCTTCTGTGGGTGGCACAACCAGTGCTGCAAGCCCAACAGCAGTATTTGGATTACAAGCCCTGGGCACTTCTGGTGCACTGTACTAGGGTCTGACAGGTAAACCAAACCAACCAATCATGGAATCATAAATCATACATTAATTTACAAAAGGGAGCACTTGCACTGTGGCACTGGACAGCAGTGGCACAGTGCCCTGGGCAACTAACACCAGCAAAAAATACATGAGGCACAGCGAAAAATGGAAGGGAGACTCACGCCAATGTGCCAGGTCTAACAACGTTATTTTGTAAATCTGGGCAGTGTCAAAATCCATGGGTGTTGTGTGTGAACACCGACTGCAGTGCCCATGGAATGACTCCTTTATGCAGATTATGGCAATGCAGCGCTTTGTGCTGCCTTACCATACTCCATATCTATGAGGCCATGCAAAGTCATGCAGGGTGGCTTTTTGTCACCTCATAGATATGATTGAGAAGCTTTCACCACCAGAGCATCAAAAAAAGTGGCACTTCAGCAGTGCAGGTCTCTTGCAAATAATCTTGTAAGTGTTGCTGAAAGGGCCTAGACTGTCTCCAAATGGGCTACAGGGAGTCCACAGGTTGGAAGTAAGTCTTACACAAGGCAGTGGATTGGAAAATTCATGAGTGAGTGGATAGCCAGTGTTCTGTTGCAATAAGATAACAGCTATCAGTTGTCTCTGATTGTTAAATGCTTTTTAGACAGAAATGACCGAATTACCTTTGGTTGGGGACAGAGATCTGTTATGGAAAGCAGAATACTTCGGTATAGTATATACAGAGCCAGCTGCCTTCAATACTGAAATGCAATCTATAGAAAGGCTGGGATTAGTCCTCTCGCAGGTTGAGTCTGCAGATGTGGAGGGAGGATCCACAAGGACAGGCTTAGCAGTATTTAAAGAAAGGACCTGCTCCATAAAAATGAGCTCCGCACTGCAAGAATAAAAAAACACATGGGTTCGCTTTATTTGCTTGCAGTTCTATAGTATCTTTGTAAATTAAAAAAAAGTTTCAATATTAAGCCAAATTAAAATGATTGTGAGGAGCATTCATCTAACGACTGCAGCTAAAAGCTAGATCTACTAAGCAATCTAACCATGCAGTGCAAATACATTTTCAAAAGAGGCACCCACACTGCAACAGGTCTGCATTGCTTTGATGTGGTACTATTATTTGCCACTATGCGCCTGATATTTTCATTGGACATGCCAGACCTTAGATGCAAAATATATGATTTGCTGGTACAGAGCAATGGGTCTCCTGGGTTTAAGCTGTAACATTGTTAGCCAACCTCTCTGTAATACTGTACCCTAAAACACAGCGTTGTACCTTTATCGGCTAAAACGTTAATGGCTGGTGAACAGCCAACCCCAACATGCCAAAGACCTGTCCCTGCTGCTGTGGCACCAGAATACCATTGACAGAATATCATTTGACATAAACATCCTTTACCAGAATTTCATCCTATTTGAGTTAATTAACCCCTTCAGCGCTGCGGGAATTCCCCCGCGGTGCTGAAGGGTTCGAGCGCGGGCGGGCACATGACGGAACGGTTCCGTCATGAGCACAGCGCAACCGATGCTCATGACGGAACCGTTCCGTCATGGGCATGGAAGGGGTTAAAGCAAATCTAAACTAATTGGACATTATTGTTTGTAAACAATATTTAGAACACGATATGTATGTTACAAAATATTTCTCTATATGATTCTTTAACATACACCCTCCATCTCACCTCTGCACATGGTTCTGCTGTGCTTGGAATTCAATATAGTGGTGCTTGCTCTATAGGACTGCTGTGCTTGCCATACAGCCCAGTTGTGCTTCGTCCACAGTGTTGTGATTGGCTTTCAGCCTGGGGTTGATATCATCACTATACAAAGGAAATTACTTCCAAGTGCTCCACTCACAAGACCCTTTGAAGGAAATATCTGGGCCTATCTTCCCTAATAACATACTCCTGTGTGTGGGGCATAGAACTGAACCATCAACTTTTAGGTAATATCTCGCAGGAAGCGAATGAAGGAGTGTCCTTTTGACCAGCCAGCTTATTGGAGTGAGGTTTATGCTAGATGGCTGTCACTGATTTATGGTTTAGAGAAAAACAATTATCTGTTGAGCAAATTATATCTAAAAACAGAAAAAAAATCTCTTTACATTTCTCTTCATATTGCAATTCTTCAGAAATGTACAGTTATCCATGAATATATATTATATATGGGGGTGACTGTGTCAAATTATAGCTGCACAGAAATCTGCCACTCTCCAAATGGAATAGGGAAGCTGGGACTGCAAAGTAGACGTTATGCTCTAAAGTGCCATAAACACTCATTATTGTTTATACATCTTTGCCATTGGGTCTTTTTAATCAATTAGTATAAAGACAGAACATGACCATGGTCAGTCCATCTGCACTCTCAGTCAAGAGAGCAAATGTTATACAGAGATTACTTTGGACTGCCCTTTGAAATCTTACATTCATTGAACAAAATGATATATCCCCTTTTATGTAATTAGTAGACTAAAAGTTGGTAAAACAGGAGCAGAGGAGGGAACCAATCTGAACACAATCAGAACTGCATGAGGAATGGATCTTTACTAAGGTTTTTCTCTCACAAACCTGAGCATAAGGAACAGAGGGGCATATTCTCAAGGAGCTATCGCAGAGTTAACGACACTTTAGCGCAGCCAAAGTCGAGATAAATGTATCACTCCATTCACCAGTTTACCTGCGATAGCAGCCGCAAAAACACATTGCCACAGATGACCCCAGCAACTATCGCTAATGAGATGTAGAGTAGGCGTTCCCAAGCAAAAAGCCCAACAACACCACTCCACAACATTCTCAACAACCAGCCAGATCGGCGATAAGATCTCAAAACAGGCGATAAGACACGTTAGCAGCAGGAAATTAACACCTGCTCTGACCTGGTGCAAAGTCGGACAACAACCAGCAACAGACAAGGGAGCACAGCCCAGAGCCAAAAATGAAGAACAACAGATGCACCCGGGCAACTGAACATGCAGCCCGGAGCCCCAATAGGGCAACAACACCCACCGCCACCACCCCCAGGACTCCCCCCTTCCACCCCTTGCCCCCCGCCCAGACCAACACTGAGGCAGCGCAGACAAAGACAGCGACCTACAGAAAAGGCACCAACCTCACAGACCCAACACCTGGGAACGTCCTTGCCCACCACAGGCTCAAAAGGACAATCATCCTACACATCCTGACCACCATTGCCCACAGGCCGACGGTACCAACACAGCGGACAACAAACATCCCTCCACAGACAAAGCTGCTGACTGTGCCACACCTGTTGGCCTCTGGGACCTGCCAACCAACAACTGCAAGAGTCGGAGGAGTCTCACAGCCAGCCACATCCAAGAAACCCCCAACTGTCTTGGATGCCATCATCAGCTTGGTACCACACTACCTATCCTTCCCCCACACTGCACAGGAACAGCTGTAGACCAAGCAAGGGGTCAAAGCCATAGCTGGATTCCCTCATGTGTCAGGGGGCAATTGAATGCACACATGTACTAGTTGTGCCCCCTGGTGATACTGCACACAATATCCGCAACCAAAAGCACACACATAGCATCACTGTGCAGGCAATAGTGGACAACCTGGGAATCTCCACCAACCTCGAAGCCAACCACCCATTCCGAGTGCATGAGTCCTACATCTTCCGACAGCCCATCAGCACCTGGTGCTTCCTGTCTGGCACCTACGTAAATTCGCTGCTCGTTGGCATGTAACAAATGAACACACCACACACCTCAACTCCACAATCATGCAACTCACAACACTGGGAATGCACACGTCACAAACTCACATACAACATGCCAAACAACATGCCCACCCACCAGACATGACAGCACAACTCACTCTGGCAATGCCAGCCATGCAATAGCAGATTGTGGGAAGAGGTGGGGACCAGGCATGCGCGAAGGAGGCAACTGACCAATGAATGACAATGTACAATATGCCAAGTGTGGCGTTGAAGCGATGGCTAGACTGCAGTATGCAGACCACACACATATCCATGTCGACATACACCGCTGGTGTATGGAGTGCAGTGGACAGTGGATGCAACCATGTCACCCCAGCCAGTGGGGAAGATCCTGGAAATGTAGCTTGTAACGTCCCCCTCTGTAAGCGTGAGCGGAGTGGGCTGGCCTGGCGTATGCCAGGCACGCGTAGGGGTGTGAATAAAAAGCACGTAGCTCTGGGTGTGGTCCTCTTCCGAAATGCCCAACGACTCTTCCAGGGTGGCGCCCCTCACCCCGCCACGATGCCGACGCCATCGCCATGAGCGGTGTTGCCTGCGTTCTGTGCGCTTGCTGCATCCCGGGCCGCAGGTCCCCGTACCAGTCCTGCCAGGCCCGGCGCACCCAGGCCTCAATGCACACCTGCCAACACCGGCGTGTGTCGATGAGGGCCTACCACGTGCCGGTGCAAGCTCCAAGCCAGAGTGCCGAGAACCTGGCAGCCTCCTCAGACCATCACTGCCTCCGTGACACCAGCCCGCTGTACTTCCTTTTTTGTTGACGTACTCCACCTGCATGCAGAGCGGAAAAGTAGGTCACACATTTGGAACTGAGCCTTGATTACACTATGACAGAGAACATCAAGTATGGCAGATTTAACTCACTATACTCCCTTCGATGTGGTGACACCAAGTATGTGCCTGGCATCCAATCCACACGTGTCTGTGGGCCCTTGATGACTACACCGTCGGCCTACACTGCGGTCCAGCAGGCCTCACGCCAATCCAATCCAGTCCGTACCAGGCAAGACACGTCATCGTCACTGACTGAACACCCGCTCGGCTCTGGTGCTTTTGCCTCCGTCAACCACAAGTCACCCCCAAATGTCATGTCAACTTCGTGTGTTAGAGTTTCAGGAGCAGCTCGGTGAACGACATCTGGCCCACGCTGACCGCTGTCTCAGTCCTCCACTGTGGTCGAGTAGGTCACACTATTCAAATTCAGTATTGATTTATTTATGGCTGACTTGATGTCATTGTACAGGCCTCAATGCAGACTGCATCCCCTTTCAGCCCCCGTGCCACTAAGTCTGTTCCCCGAGCCCCATGGAAACTTTCTGGTTGAACTTTGGTGGCGACTGAGTCAATGGACTTAGGGTTGTCGTCGCCATCATGTGGGTGATACTGACTTTGTGGCTAAAATGATGCCGTGGCATTCCACTCCTCCATTTGCTGCTTCCAGACAGCTTCCACCCTCTGCATCATGCCCTGGAGGACACCTTCCACTGTCCCCCGCTACCCTCCGCCACATACACCTCGGACATTGATGAGGAGCCGCTCAGCTCACGTGGCCCATTTGACTGCACGCAAGTCACCGTCCCGTGGCAGGGGGCAGTGCCGGCTGCAGTGCATCCGGGGCCACTAACTCTGTGCTGGTCAGGTCCAAGACTCCTTCTTCTGAGATGTTGTATGTCCTCTTTGGCGATGGTCTTGGGGTCATCAACGCCATGTGTCTGTGGCCCTGTGCTGTCCGCTGCCTCCGGCCTCAAATGCGGCCCACCAGGGCTCACACATCAAATTGAGTCCTGACCGGCCCGGATGTCGCATCACCACAGGAGGCACACGCCACCACTGCCAGGACCAACTCCAATCGCAAACTGACAGTGTTGAAACAGTAGTACTGGCAGACTGACGGAGTTGCCCGCATCTGTCGTGGATGCCATCTTCTGCCTTATCCCCTACTCAGAACTCCGGGTGCCACTAGCTCTGTGCACCATGAATCATCGTCCATTACTGTTTTGGTTATGTGTTGTACAGAGCTCACGCAGCAATGTCACCTCAGGCAGTGTGGGAAACCTGGGACGGCGATGAGGAAGATCATGCAGGTGAGACACCCCCCCACTGCAGCGGCATCAGAAATGTCCAGAAGGGACACAATCCTAGACATTTTTTGCACATGAGCATGCTCAGCTTTGGGCACCCAACCGCAGCGTACTGCAACTCACGGACACTTCTGTTTGTATGTTGGGTGACCTCTGTACTTGCTCCGGCTCCCTCCATATTGCTCAGCAGTTGACTCTCTTGCAGGTGTTTTCTGTTTCCATTGCACTGGTGTCCACTGTTCAAGTTGTTGCCAGCACCAAGCACTCCATGGGGGCTGCCTTATACTCACTGCACACACATCCAGCATAGGCATCACTGTACATGTGGTCCTGCCAATAAAGGGGCCTGGCGCACGTGTCCGTAGCCAGTTCAACATGATATCTGCATGTGTCCCTGTTGTCTTGTTGTATACATGAGGGCCCTGGGCCCTAGACATTACATTGTGCTGTGTACAGTGGATGCAGACATGTCACCGCAGGCAGCAGGTTAGAGCTTGGACATGTAGCTTTTTCGTCACCCACACAATTCGTAAGGGCAGTGGACTGTGTCATCATATGCAAAGCCCACGTGGGTGTGTGACTGATATGTGTGTGCCCCTGGGTGTGGTTCTGTACTGGGAATGTGCATCTGCATGTGTCTCTATGGCAGTGCCAGTCTCCTTTGTGGGGTGTAGCTGGTCCCTGAAGGGTAATAGACACCCACGTATGTGATCTGGTTCGCCTTCCATGGGTTCGTAACACACCCGCACCTGTTGGGCCACCTCCTTTTGACGTTCTGACACCTAGCATTGGGGTGCCATGTGTGGGTCGGTGAAGTGTTGTGAGCTTGCCATGCTTGCAGGTGCTTCATGCTGTGTGGTCTGTTGCAGGGGCTGGGTTCTCCTCTATGAAGCTTGGCTGACCTGGTTCTGGTGGTGGGTTGCGTAGGATGTCCATGGGCTGTTGCAGGGTGTCGGGAGACTCCGGCATCACTGATGTGTGGTCTTCTGTGCTCTGCTGGAGGTTTTGTGTGTCCCTCTGCAATGTGGAGGGGAGATGCATGTTGACATTGTGTTGACATGTGTCTTGGCGCATTGTTCTTGTTTACATGCAGACTGTATGACAATGTACATTGTGACTGTTTTAGAGGTGCAGGATTTAGATGCAGGACAGTGTACATTTGGACTACATGACGGGTGTGAGGTTTTACGCGTACTTTTCCATTTCACAGTTTCCAGCTCTGTCAGATGTAGTGGGCCTGTTTCTGCGCGTGTGTGGAGCCAGTTGTGTCCTCTCTTCTGCAGTGTCGGGGTTGCACATTGTACCACATTGTCGTCAATGTGGATGTGCTGTTATTGCTATGTGTTTGTGCTGCAGTGTGCCACTGGGATGAGGGACATGATCCAGGGTCATTGTGGGTGTGCAGTGTGCTACACATAGTTGTGCATGTGTGCCATTGTGCCCATCTCCCCCATGCCCCCAGTCCCTGGTCTTTACTCACCCTGTTGATGTTGTGTCAGGTCCTCCAGAGCTGTGTCCGCACTCCCGACTCCTTGCACCGTCTCCGCACTGTTGACTGTGGCCTCCGTTTCCTCCAGCTCCTCCTGTGGCACAGGACTCCCACCTTCTGTCGCCGTTGCTGCCTTCCTGTTGGCAGTGGCTTAGTGCCTGGTTTGGATTTTGACGTCATGCCAGCGCCTCTTGGCCTCCTCGACACTCCAACTGCATTCAAGGTAGTCTGATTGTGGGTCAGTTGCTGGTTGTGTTCTGTCACCTCCGTGACGCTGGTCTTATTTTCCTGCAGACTGCACCTCGTCTTCCTCTCCCTCTTCTCCTTGGCCTTCCCGACCCCGTTGTTCCTTGCTGGTGGTCTGTGGGGTTCGCGTTGGCCTCTGCGCTCGGTCAAGGTGCATCCCTGTTGCTACGAACTCTGGCTTCTTTTTGGTGTGTTGTTTTTGTTGCTTTTTCCCGCCAGACGCGTGGGATTTGCAGGCCTGACGCTGGTTTTCGCTGCTTTTTGTATCGCGATTGGCCTCATCGCAGCTTTTTTGGCGTTCGTGTTTCGCATTTTGGCGGCGTGGCGTTGATTTTAACACGGTCAGTCGACGCGTTATCTGGTGACTATCGCATGATACCGCCATGTTGTGAATACCTGATTAACATGGTGTAAATATCCCGCGATGGACTGCGATGTTGAGGGTTGCGTTAAGTAACTTTTGCCATGGTTATCAAACGTTCTTGAGAATATACCCCAGAGTTTCTTAGTTTGGGACGTAAGCCATTTGGCAAGTGGCTGGGGTGGGTGTGAGTACTACCTCTGCAATGCCAATGACTATTGCCCATTCCAGTTTAGAATTCCCAAGTTTCAGAATACAGCAGAAAATGTTCATCAAAGGTTCTCGCGCTGGGACGTATGACCTGCGGTCATGGTTTTACCGATAGAAGAGCTGGTGCCAGCCCGATGTCCTGAAAAATGTGTTTTTTTCACTGTCAAATGAAGCAGGGAAACCATGAGCCAGGAGTATAGGGCATCAACCAACTTTTTCTGGATAACTCGTTATCGCTCACCTATAATTAGGTCAACAGTGCTCTGGATCTAAGAGGTTTCAGCACAGTGTATCAATACAGGAGTAAATCCATTAATCACTTGGGACCTGTGGATGGAATCAATGTTGTTCTTGACTCAAACTCACGAATGGGCAATCTACCAATGGGCTCTGGGGAGCTGGGGTGAAGGCAAACTCCTACCGCAGCCATGCATAGTAGTTTGCCTCAAAACTCTCCGTCTTGGCAGACTTCTCACATTAGGTACTGGACCTTCCTCACCAGTTTCTACTCAAGGAGTTTAATTTCTACTTACTGGTTCTGCTGAGCATCCGGGACAACGCGATCTATCTTTTGGACACTCGCTCTATACTTGAGGGTTCCCTCCCTGAGTTTTCTCCTCTGGAATTTGCACCAAACAAGATGCCATAAAAGAAAAATATACTCACCTGATTACTGCTGTTGACCCTAGGGGCCATCCACCGGCTACACTGGGGCATTGTAAGTTTTTATTTTACTTTTGTTAATTTTCAGTCTCATTTGGGCCATTTGCCACCAATCACATGCTGCAAAAACCCAACAGTCACATTCCCATATACATAGTTTGCATACAAGTAACACAGAATGTTACCTTCAAACATACACTACTCCCTCAATATGACCATCTGGCAATTATATTTGCCAGCAAACTTGGTCATCTCTTTCTGCACAAAAGGTCATCTGGAAACGTCACTGACAGTGAGATTCTCTTTCAGCGGCGGCTGGCACAGGTAAAGTATCAAAATTGTAGACATTTTCCTGATCTGAAGTCATTTCCTAATAATAATATTAACAATAATAATAATAATATTAAATATTTTGGGAGTTTTAACAGTATGTACAGAACCAACTATTAAAAGCAGAATAAAGCATACAAAGTGATGCTTGCCAAATATCCTGAATTATCAATCTAGTTCCAAACAACTCGTTTTGCTGAATGTTAGGGATTGAAAAAACAATTACAAAATGTACAATCTAGAACTCATTTAGTATCCACCAGAACAACCATGTATGTTAACACTTGGAGACCATTATCTTTTTTCAACCTGTGTCAAAAATCTCTTAAGTTCCTG
Organism: Triturus cristatus; assembly: GCF_964204655.1. NCBI lineage: Eukaryota > Metazoa > Chordata > Amphibia > Caudata > Salamandridae > Triturus > Triturus cristatus. The sequence continues at coordinate 851,772,150 of NC_140590.1, forward strand.
ACCGTAAGTAACTCTTTTCATGGTAGCCAGTTTGGAAACTCGTTACTCTACTTTGACAGGTCTCCACTCTTTCACTTTGGAAGAGAGGTTCTTGTAGTTGTCGTTGCTGTCTTGCACACACAAAAACACACATAAATCCATGAAAACTACATCCAAAACTGCCTCCTTCCACCTGGACCTTGCATCCCTCGCTATGATGGGATGTTTATGGCCTCATAGTGTCTCTCTCAGATATTGATCCTCACTTGCAATTAGATAACATTTGCTTGCAAAACAGAACTGTACTGAGCAGAGCTAAGCAAGGATTAGTGGCATGACAGTGACGTCACCTCACCAAAATGCCAGGGGAAGCAGAAGTGACAGCACGTTTTGACCCCTCCAACGACGTAATAGGACGTGTCATTAACTCACCTTTATCTGCATGGATTTCAAAGGATGTGTCATCGAGTGGCGCTTGACAAAGATGGCATCACATAAAATTATTTCTGAAGGAAAAGTCAGGACACTTGTAGGCTTCCTTTGTGATGCGTTAGAGAGTTTTTGTTAGGCCGAAAGTTATTTGCTGATTGATGCAATGTTTAAATCCCGATTTTACATTGAATGGGTGTAAAGAATCTCCAAGGGTTTATTGCTTTAAAGTATTTCATTAATCTTTCACCCATGTATGTTGGTTCTCACTTTTTGTTCCTCTGTGGATAAAGGTGCTGAAAAACTTTGCAATGAGAGCTGTACTACTAAATAAGTTACTACCATAACCTGAATAACATTACCTATATACTTTACCTTTTCCGTGTTAACTGAGGACAGATGACTGTGGGGGAAAAATTGACAAATATTCTAAATATTTTGACATACAAGGAACTGAAACATTATTCAGTGCAGATATTCGTTCAACAAGACAGAAACACAAGAGCATAAATGAAAACAAATATTATTTGCACAATACTTTTTACATGCCAAAGCACCATCTGTAACTTCATTTGATGTTTACTATACAGCATAGTGTACCTGTACACAAATGCAAGTATGTGCCTGCTTGAGACTTGGCTGCTAATTAGCTGGCTCCATGATGGTTGGTGGTCCCACACCCGAAATTACCAGCAGGGGAAACAGGCCCGATTGTGCTGGGTGCATTTCCGGACCCTATAAAACCTCCTCCAGCTCCTGGGGAGAGGCCCTGCTCACACCCGACCGCTTCCTGCAGTACAGCGGGAGCAGGGATGCTCACTGAGTAGCCCTGGACCCTGCCCTACCCGCCCAGAATCCTCCAGTGACTCACATTTAAACTTTGCTCTCATTTACGCCTTCTTGTATTATGTGGTAAGTGGAACAGAAAAATTCCCGGCATCAGGGATAACCATGTGGATGGGGGCCTGGTATTCCTGAGTTTGTAAAGTTATTTTCTATTCCAGGGTCTCCACATGGCAAATGCACCCCACAGTGAAGCAAACACCATTCAGTTATTCCGGCCTCAGTAATTAAGGGAGCCCTGCAACCTGCAATTCGGAATTGAGTGCAAAGGGTATTTCTATCTTCATTGCATTAAACTCAAAGGGACACATTTACAAGTAAGTGGCGGATCGTGGGATAGCACCAAAATTGATAACTCTGTGCTCCATCACTTTAGAACCACAGGGATGTGCCGTATCTACGATAATACAGCACTTCCCTGCGTTCCCCCCCTGCGCTGGCGCTAAAGTAAGCTGCCTAGCGCCAACGCAGGCCCCCTTGCACCATGGGGAATGATTGTTTATGTGCAGTAAGATGTCCCTTCCTGCACATAAACAATCACAAATGGCAGTTTGTAACATCCATGTGTGCTGCATTGTGCAGCACACATAGAAGTTGCAAATCATCACGTTTTTAATTTAATTGTTTATGTGCAGGAAGGGACACCATCCTGCACATAAACAATCATTCATGGCGTTTTGCTATTTACAAAAACGAGGAGAAATAAAACATTTCTCCTCATTTCACCGTGTTAAGACCAGGTTTTTCCTGGTCTTAATTTTGGTGCTGCCTCCTATTTACGCCACCCTTGTAGATAGGGGGCATCGTCAATATCAATGGGTATTGTGGCGGAACGCCCACCGCAACACACATTGCCCACCCCTTTCAGGCTAAGTATAGCCTGAAAGGGGGCCTTGTTTACAGGACGGCGTTAAGCCACGTTAAGTGGCTTAACACCACCTTGTAAATAAGGTGAAGCCCCTATCACCACAGGAACGTCATTAAAAGTGACGTTCCTGTGGCAATAGGGGCTTGTAAATATGCCCTACAGTCCACTTACCACTTGATTTGTCTCAGTTTTCAGTTGACGTACTATCATTTTCACAACCCATACCACTGTCTGAACAGCAGAAGATAATAACAATTGCTGGGAAGCCTGGGTTGCTGAAAGGAAGCCAGAGGTGCAAGCAGAAGAAGTGGTTGACTCTTTATTGATGTCCTTCGACATAGAAATCTTACATAGAAAAGATCTGCGTGCACAACACATATGGGTGCACCTTTATCTGTGTGCAGGGTAGGATGCCCCATCAAAACTGCATTCTTCGGTTTGTAATCATATTGGGGCTCAGTCAGATGCTGTATTGTCTGTGCCAGATGCATTCTGGGAACAGATGTAAGACCGCTGAAATGTTCAGGTGCTCGCTTTGACTCCTTTGTCTTGTGGGTCCAGCAAGGCAGGTAACAAGTGAAGAGATTAAACACATGGAGACGTTGCTGGCTGTTGCAGAGAAGACTTTGAGATGTAAGCACTGTGCTCTCTTCCTCTCTGCCCCAGAGAAGGTGTTTCATCATTTCTGATCAGCTAGTTTGAGAGCCACAGATGCACAAATGTCAACATATCTTTCCTAAGATGGGGAGGCCAGGGCGTCGGTGTTTTGGGGTGTGTGTGTGGTTTTCTCGTACCATACCTTCTTAGATAAGAAGAAAAAAAAACATGATAGCCCTCCTTGCATTTTGTGTTGTATGTGGAGAAGTATGGGTTGTGCTCCATACATGTGTTCTCACTTCAAATCCGTACTTCTTTAGCATGAAGATCCTAATTGTTAGACTTAAAATTGTATGCATTTTACTTCATTTTTCTTTATTGACTGAGTCCCACTCACTTTAAACTCTTTTAAAATGCATTAGAAGTGCTAGCCACTCGTGTTCGCATTTGAACACAAGGTACACTAATGCACAGCTAGTGTAAGATGCTCTAGGTGGGCTGCACATGAACATGTGCACACATGTGCAGGCTGAGCAAGTGGGACTACAATACAGCTGCGCCTCGTATCTGCGCACAGGTAACCTGTCGCAGAAGGGACCCTTCAAGGATTAGTGCCGACTTGGTATAGGCCTTATGATGTGTGTCAGCATTAAAAGTGTAAGTCTGTGGTGCTTAGATGAAAAGCATGTGTGATTTCCTGTGTTATACGTTGTGGGTGAAATATGTACCAAAGTAGAGTGTCGCCATACATAGGCCTATGAGCTAGCACAATGCACTGTTCCTATCATAAAAATAGATTCCGAGTGCAGATTCAGTATCACTTTTGCCATATCTGAACCCTTCATATTTCTCTGACTCAGCCCCTAATTAGATTCCTGGCTTTTATCTCGTTGGATGGGCCATGTTAATTAGTCTGCTGGCCAGCTGGAAGACCAAAAGCCTCCCCGCAGCTTACGCCCAGTTTTCTGTGATTGTGTCTGTTGCTGAGAAAGTGGAGACGAAACCTGCATGTGATAATTTCTTTTTACACTGTATCAGATCTGGGAAGGTTCATCCCCAGCAGAAAACAAGCATTTGCAATGCAATAGGTCTCACATTATTTTTGAGTTAGAGCTATTGATGTTGTAATGGAAATATTTTTTTACATTTGTGAGAGAGAGCACGTGAGTGCAAAAGTGATAGAGAGATGGTACATAGAGATAGTTAGAGTTGTTGGCGTATATAATTGAGAGGTAGAGTGAAGAGAGAATGAGAGAGAGTGAAAGAGTTAGAGAAAGATAGAGTTAGAGAAGAGAGGGAATGTTTAGAGGTAGGTTGTTAAAATTGGAGAGATAATTGTGTGGTAAAGTGAAGAGAGAGTAATACATTGTGTGATTCTGGGCAAATCACTTAATCTTCATGTGCATACCAATAAATGAGTGTGACCTTTCGTGATGTAACTGGTGCTCATTTAAAGCACTCCAATACCTTCAGGTCTAGTTTGTGCTACAGAAAACGGAAAATGTATTTTACTTTTCGATGAACAGAAGTCGGGAGTAACTAGCTTGGTACCTGCCTGCATCACCCTGTCCCTCTAATTACAGGCCGCACATGCTCTCCAGCTTCACCCACTTACTTTATTCAGTGCTGACGCATTCTTGACAGTACCACTGCTTCTTGTGGTTAAGACAGCAGAGTACAGACATCATGTGCTACCTAACTCAGTGTTAGCATGGGGGCACAAGAGCCCACAGCTCCATTGCCAGCCCTGTGGTCTCAGCTGGATACCACCCAGACATTAAAAGGGTATACCTGAAAACACAGCAGTGACGACATGCTTCGTCCAAGACCCTCAAAAGCATTCTTTAGAATGGTAGCGCATTTTTTAGATAGCACCTTGTGCTGCAGCCAATCTTCATCGTAGCGCTGTACACGGGTGCAGGCAATACTCCGCAGAGAGCTTCTCCCTGCTCTCCGTCCATCATGATTAGACCCTTTGACAGGGGCGGCTGGTGGATTTCTAAACTGGTGGTGCGGAAAATCTGTACCCATGTACAATGCGTGTGCGAGCGAGCGAAGCGAGCGAGCCCGAACTGAAAAATATATTCAAATGGTGGGTTTTACACCACATATTTACTGTAAATTTTTGCAAAAACGGGATCCAAATATAGCATTTTAAAGCACAAGTGTGAAGAAAATATTACAAAAATGTGCCCAATCCTCTAACTGGTCTGCTTGCAAAACGACCCCCAAGCCAAGCACACACAGCCAATGGGAAGAGGCCCTCTAAGTGTTTTCTACCTGTAACACATCTCTTTCTCTTTACTGTATTGGTTAATTAAGTCATCAAGGCTCACACCATTGGTAAGACCGTACATTGCAAATACTTTGAAAATTAGATGGCGAAAGAGATCCATCCAAGGATTGCAGTTCATCCTTGATTTTTGTAAGATTAGCCAGACAAACAGAAATTATATTCCAGCAAACTGTGTTTATTTTGCGAAATATAGCATTTATATACTATAAACGTACACTGACAGAAAGTCCACATAACAGAAATTGAGATGCAAAGCATACAAACCTGACGACAAGATTTTGGGTGGAAAGCAAAGATATGCTGAAAAAGACAGATATGGTTTATAAATTGTTTCAAAATTTACAATAGAGAAAAAGGAGTTAACACAATAAATTTAACTTTTAAATTGAAACATAAATAATAAAACATATAAATGTAGAGCATTACAAGAAAAAAAATTGAAATCAGTGAAGATAGTAGTTTGCATTTAGGGCCTCATTTATGAGGTTTTGCTGTAGGGCAGAACAGTAGGCCTTCCTGCTGCCCTGCCCTACAGCAAAAGAAAAGGGCACAAATGTACCGTAACTATCAGCAGATACGGTGCATTTGTGTCCTTTCCCCATGCACCGGCACACAATAAGCTGCTGTGCGCCAATGCAGGCACTGTTGCACCATGGTGCACTGGTGCCTGCATAGTGGGCAATTACAAGAGGCGTTTTCCTCTTTCCCTGAGTGCTGCAGAAGGCACTATGCATAGAAAAAAGAAAAAAAGAGGCGAAATAAAGAGATTTCTCCGCGTTGTACCTCTGTAAGTTTTTGGTGCTGCTTCAGATTACCGATTTCTCCCTCCCTGCACTACAGAGTATAACCGTCTGATCACTTAAAGGAACCCTACGTGAATGATGTGTTGTCACTGCAGTCTGGTAAAAAACGAAACGGGCCGGCTGCCTGTGCCAGGGCACAAAACAGAGCCCGATTAGAGACCTGTTTCGAGGCCCCCATTAAAAAACTGCAGGGGTTCAGACTCTGCCCACTTAACGCTCTGGGCAAGCCCACTCTCCTTCTCTGCGATGCTGCACATTTGAGCAAAATAAATGTAATGCATTCGACTTCTGGCCTCCTCACATTCACCTACTCTGAGATATGGCATCAGACACAGGACATGAAGTGGGCAGACGTCACGGGCCTTGCGGGCCTCTGTCTTAGGAATTATTATTACATATCAATTGCAATATTTTTTGGGGAGATTTACATGAATTTTGGACAGTCAGCTGCTGCTGCACATTGCTCATAACTGGGCTCTAACACTGATTAATTGATGGAGTCAAATGACCATCTGGTTGGATTTGTTACCATATGGGTATCAACTATGTTCTAAATGGTTTTGAATGGCCTGCCTGATGTGAGTCATTCTCATAAAAAAGGATGTGTTCCATACTCTGTAAGAATTAGACCAGAGGAATGGCATTGGGAGTGTGTGAACACTGAAGAGACAGCTTATCAGCGTTTATTGGGCTATACTCGGAATTTCCGAGCCGTATACCACCACCTCCTTAATATTAACTATTTAACTTAGCACGGTTTGCTGTATTCAAACCTACAATCGCTACCCGTTTTTCATATCACAGTGCCACAATTGCAGGGTTTGAGTTGGTATTAGAGTGCCATCGTTTGAAGTTGTTAAGTCGTCCTTGTATTTTTATGAATGGAATGGTTAAAAATGGCACACAAAGGTGCACAGGGCCTCAAAATGTCTGCTATCCAACTAACGAAACCAAAAGTTACCAACAAATTGCACAATGTACGTACGCCACCAGGGCAAGGCAGCAGGACTCAAAGCCACCCTCCACCCCCGCACCACCACCACCACCCCACCCCCGCAACTACCCATCATGGAATCAAAGTCACCCTGCCGGCCGGGCCCCAAAAGGCGTAAGTAAAATAAATTATTGCAGCAGTGACAAAATGAAAAGCAACACATAAACAGTTTAACTGTTTAAGTGTTGTTTTTCATTTTAAACAGTCTTCAGAAGTTCTGCACAGATGTTTCACGCACAAATAAAGTGTGCACAAATATGGAAATCTTGCCTGATCGTTAACAGCATAGACCCCATCAGAGGCGTAGCTAGAGCTTATGGCGCCCAGGGCTATCCCTCAGAATGCCGCCCCTGGGGGGGGTAGGGGTTGCTGGGGAAAAAGGACGGCAAGCACTTGAAAGAGGACAGAGAGACACATACTATCGCCGCTAATAGTTATCTCGATCATGCAAGTTACATGCACATACATGACACGGTCCAAGGCTACACAGTTGAATACACCGGTGATTGGCAGTGACTGGCAGTACACAAGAGAATACACAGACTGCATGATCTATCTGGGGACTCAGAAAAACCGCATGTGACATCCATCAGAGAACTGTGTGAACAATTACCTGATAATCCCCTCAGCACAATGCAAACATGCACATACATGACACTGTTCAGGGATCCATCATCTACAGCTGACATTAAATGACCATTCATCATGGTCCCCCCATTAAAGCAGTGCACTTTGTGATCTGCATGGTACATGTTCTTTGCAGCAGGCATATTAACCCTCTGTGCTACCTTTCCAGGAGTCAACCCTTCCACTAGACAAAACTCGGATCTCTCTCTAGGAAGAACATTAATCACCGAAGTTATCATGACATTTTTATTGTTTCTGAAAATTGCTGAAGGCCAGGAAGGTGGCAGCAAGTTTTTTTTTAAAGCATAATATACTTACAAACACTACGCACCCACCCAAAATAGGTACCCAGTGCGGTCACACAGTTTGCACCGCCCTAACCTGCTCAAGGTTCATGTGACTTCAGTGACACAATCTCAGTGACTGGATCACTGTTGCTCTAGGGTGTGCTGCTTCATAGGCCTGTCCGCAAGACTGGAGATGAACTTCAGTATGGATTGTGGTGGACAGGCCTTCAAGGTCAACCCACAATTGACACCACTAGGGAACACCTGCTTCTGCTAAGACATCAAGCCTTCTAAGGTCTAGTGGGGCCTTCTAAGGTCTAGCATGGGAATATGCTCCCTCAGTAGAGTGGACTGGTCATGAAGGCTGAACCCAGTTCCCCAGTTCCAAATTCGACAGCACTGGCCATAGTGCCCCATCCTCTCCCCCACTGAACACCATACTGTCCCACTGAGAGAAACTCGCACTGCCTTCAGCTACAACCTAATTGTGCCCGCTATAAACACTTGGATGTGGCTCAATTCAAATTATGCACTTGATAAGAGTAATATGCTGCCTAAAAAAAAAAAGTAAAAGCAAACACTCAAAGGGAATGCTAGATTAAGTAAAGCATGTGAAATGTAAGCAGAAACAACATGGTTACCATAACGATCCCTCACTCACTATTCAGAAATCAGCGAGTGGTTTTACCTGAAAAGTTAAGGACATGACTACAGGGCCCTGAATGGACCCATTTCAATGTCCATTGCTTATATCCTTAGAAAACGTAAGCAGTATGGTAAAAAGACCACATCCCTGAACGCAGAGCCGCAGTACACATTTTGTTTTCCAATCCACACTTTGCAGTACCTCCAGGACTGGTGCACTAGTTGCAAGCCCAGGGAAAACAAAGTCAAGAAAACAAAAATAGCGCTTCACTGGCAAACTCTGTAAAAGTGGCGCTGATGTGTTTGGGTGTGAATAAAATCAATCTGGTCAGTTTGCTACCACTCTGTCTTACTTTATTTCGTTATTTTTCCTATTTTTAACCTTTTATTCCAGATGCTGCACTTTGGAATTAAAATACGACATTTACAGCAAAAAAAAAAATTCTTTTTTGGATCCATTTCACAGGGGAGCAAATAAAAGGAAGGAGAGGAAAGAGTGTGAAAACCTCGTCTTGAAATCTCGGTTTTCTGTAAGAGACAGGGCCGGCTTTAGTGCTGGTGGCGCCCTGTGCGATAATGTTTGTTGGCGCCCCCCCCCACCAATGACCACCTCCACCACGGATTCTCTCACTAGCACCCTTTAACAGTGACCAAGTCACCATAACCACACCCTCTCAGATGCATTGAATTAGTTATATAGCGCCACTCATACCAGGGTAGGGTGTCCGAGCACTTTGCATCACACACACACTACGCAGAGAAAATCAATCATACGTGTGTAAATCAGTGTATAGGAAATGTTACTTAAGCCAAAGGACTGAAAGTGTAGGAGTCACATGTCACCCATACTGGTAGGCAGTATAGTTCAAGAGTGCTTGGTGTGGAGAAGCACAAACGCAGAGTTGAAAAAGAAACAGCATAGTTGGGAGTTTTCTCTAGTAATAAGAATCGATTTCTAGCCAAAATAACCCTTTTTGCAACATTAATCAATGCTCTAATAATGTATACTTTGCAGTGTGTATGCAGTTCTAGGATGAAAGTTAATAGCTCACTATTCTATATTAGGACTTTAAGTTATAAATTGCAAGTAACAAAAGGATGTCTCTTTTGAAAGCAGTAACCTGCTGATCTGTTAACATTGTGTGCACTCTGTAATCTACTTGGCACACGCTCTTTGCAGCAGGCACTTTAACCCTCTGCACTAACTTCACATGAGTGAAAACCTCAACTTTACAAAACACTGATCTCTCTCCAGGAAGATAATTAATCACACGAGTTTTCTTGACATTTATGTGAGACCTGGTAATTGCCGAGGGAAAGAAACGCTGCAGCAGGTGCTTCAAAAACTTAATAAACTTTCAAACACGGCGCCCCCAGGAAGCCAGCACCTGATGCGGTGGCACCGGTCGCACCGCTCTGTCTCTGCTCTCTTTCTCTCCTCAAGGGGCCAAGGGCACAGTCTCTTTCCTCTCAGGGGTCAGTCTCTCTTCTCTCAGGGGTCTGTCTGTCTCTCTGCTCTCTCTCCTCTCTGGGTCACTGCCCTCTCTTCTCTCAGGGCTCTGTCTCTGCTCTCTCCCCACTCGAGGGCTCTGTCTCTGCTCTCTCTCCCCTCAAGGTCTCTGTCTCTCTCCTCTCAGGGGCTCGGTCTGTGTACTCCTTTCTTCTCGGGGTTTCTGCTCTCTCTCCCCCGGGAGGCTCTGTCTCTTCTGGGAGGGTGCTCTGCACTCTCTCGTGTGCGCCCTCTCCGGAGCTCGCTCCCTCCCTCCCTCCCTCTGCCCGGGATCCGAGGCGGGAAGCAGGTGTCTCGGGGCAGTGTCTCTCGTTGCTGTGGGAACGAGAGCCCTGCCCTGGGACAGGACAGGACTCTCAGCCGGGAGTGAGCCCGAGGGCCTGGGACACAAACTTGTGTGGCTCTCGGTGTGAGATTTACAGAGAGGGCGCGTGTGTTTAACAAAAAAAGCGAAAGATAAAAAAAGTTATACACATATTTAAAAAAAAGTATCACAACGCAGTGCAGCAAATCCCCTTGATGTGCTGTGATACAGGGAATTGGAAAGCGAATAAATGCACCCTATTTATTCCAATACAGGCACCACCACATAATCTAAGTCACCCTGCCTGCCGGCCGAGCCCCCAGGCGTCAAAGTGAAGTAATAAATTATCGGATTCCATTTACTTTACTTACCGATGTTCCGATGACCTTCCTTCACCTCGATGTTGTTCGGTCCAGGACTCCAGGCCTTGTTCAGTCTCTCAGTCCAGCTCCTCGGGTCTGCAGTTCACAGCGTGGAATTGGTATGAAAGCACGACGAAGCAATGCCAAAAACTAGAATAAACTGGATTTTGTCTTTGGACTCCTCCCCCAGACCCCAGCAAACCAATCACTTGAAAGCAACAACAACTGTTGCTGGGTCTGGGGGAAGAGGCAAAGGCCACTGCCACACCCCCACAGACTCTAAGCTTGCCAGACAGCCCCGCCCCCAGCCATTGGAATGAATGGAGTGTCTCCAACTCCTCCCTGGGCCAAGGGAATAACGCCCAAAATCGAAATGCTATTCTGCAAATGAGACACAGGCTGCACCCACCAGTGTGTCGTCACTACCCTGCTTTCTGGCTCCAGGTCGAAGAAATCTTCGCCCAGCCAAAAGCATGTGCAGAGCAAGGGCCATCCCCCCACCCCCCCTAAAGAAAACCCCACATTTTCACGTGTTTGTTCACTGAGCACTAGCAGCCAGCACAATTTATTGCTAGCTGCTCAGTGTTTTTCATCAGGCATTTTTTTTGTCCCCCAGGGTGGAAGGGCGACGCCCATCTCGCCCCTATGCACCAGCCTCCACTGCCCTTTGACGTGAGAAACAGACCCAATAATTGTATTTGTTTTCTGGAAAACCACATAATTATATCTACGGAACAGGTACACGTTGCCCTACTGTGTTATTTCCCCAACTTCCCAGTCGGAATGAGATATGCATTATGTGGCAAAGAAGCCCCGTTGCCAGATCAGTTTGTGCAGTTGGCATTGCACTTGGTGAGCCATAGCTGCTCTCTTAAGGGAGCTGTTTGTCTCTGCTGGCCAAGAATGCCGTCTGACACATGCAACCTGCTCACCTCCGGGCACACACTCCTGAACACAGAAATTCATTTTCATGCAGATCAGGCTAATCTGTATGTTTTGGCAGACTTCTACGGTGCCATGTGGTGCTGCAAGGACAGCGGAGTTAGAACAAATTGTAAATAGGCCTGGGCTAAAATTTCGTTCAGTTCGCGGAAATTGCGATAATTTGACATTTTCGTGTTCCGCGGAGAGCGCGAAAATGTAAAAATTTCCGCTTTCCGCAGCTTGGCGATAATTTGTTTCTTGCTCGCGCTGTAAAATAATACATTCTCGCGCGCGCGCGATCGCCTTACCTGAATCCCTGCGTTCGCCGACAAGTTTTCTTGATCCGGTCGCGTTCTCCATGAGATGTTGTATTGTTTTTAGCCATTTGCGCTGTCTCGCGACAGTTCGCGCCCGCAGTGACGTCATGCGTCGCGCGATCACGTCTTTCTTCTCGCGATCATGCACCGCGAGACAACTCAAAACAAGATGGCCGCGTCCACGAGCAACCAGATGGGTAAGTTGGCGACCCGCAACCATGCAGAAAATCTCGCGAACATGCGGGAAAAAAACTTCTGCATCTTCGCGATATTTCCGCTTGTTTGCGATAATTTTAAAAATTTTCGCGATAATTTGCGAAAGTGGATTTAGCAAATTTCGCCCACCCCTAATTGTAAAGCGAGGATTGTGAAAAATCTTTTTAACTGCAATTGGGAATCCGGCAGCCACCTACATCTAGCGCTCCGAAGGGTGCTGGAAAGTGCTGATGAAAGCTTCAAGAGTCAGTGAAATATGAAGCACGTTGTCATCACATCTGCTTTTTAGGTCTCGCCTGACCCAGCGCATGCGCTGGTCTGGCGAGACTTATTGAGAGGGCTCCAAAAAGTGCTACCAGGCCAGCCTAGAGCTACAGTGCATGTGCGCGGCACGCGCGCCGCGCTTTACCGCGATTACTTTCACTTTCTGGGCCGCACGGCCGCTTTGATGTTTGATCGTGATCGCGTTCGCTTTTCACTTGCCCGCTTTGCATAGCCAATAGGTCTCGCTTTTGGGACCTTATAAGCATTTAGTTATGCAACTGTTGCATGACTAAACACTTATAAGTTCCCGAAGGCGAGACCTATTGGCCATGCCAATGCTTGTTTTTATTTGCATTAGGCTGAAGGTAAGCCTCCATTGCGTGTTTGTTTATTTTTTTAATAAAGCACCCACTTTCAAAAACATCGCCTCTTGACACTTCCAACGGCAGCAGGCTCCCTATTACACAGGAGAGACGGTAAAATAGGGAGAATTGCCACGTGCATGTGCTGTTTTTAAATATTAGAATAGAAACCAAAAACAATAGCCCTGGAGGAATTACTACAAGAGACGGGCACCTACCTACCAGGTCCGGAGAGTTGGTGGGGACAGAATCGGAGGGAGCCGGAGAAGTTTCTGGACACAAGTTGCTCTCATATCAATTACAGCTCTTGTGGGTGCTCGTAGTGGCTCCAGGCACTAACCTCTGCCGTCCCCACATGGGAGGCCCCATACTACCGCCACTATCCATGCGTAAGCCATTGAAACCCCAAAGAAAGACATGTCAGCGTACTTAAACATGTTTGCTGACCCTTCCAGTGAAACACCCAGGAGCCAGTGCGTGGCCTTGCGGAGAATATTTGGGGCTGCTTTATCACTGTGGACAGGCTTCAGCACACCTGCACCAGATGCACCGGGCCATGGTGTCGGTCTTCCGTGTTGATGCCTGGGGGCGGGGATAGCTGCTGACTGGCCGTGTGCTTTGCGAAAGAGTGCCTCCCCGCCCCAAAGGATAGCAGAGAAAACATGGCAGGTGCTCTTTTACTTACTAATGCTGTGTTTTAAATACATTTAAAGAAGCAGTCACGGGGCAAATTGGTAATGGGCAAGTAGTGACTTGGGAGGGGTAGTGTGGGTGGGTTTGCAGAGGTGAATGAACGTGCTGCGCAACGCAGAGGAGCAGCGAGAGCGAGATGGATGTACATACGCGAGAACTACTCGTGCTCGTTCCCCCTGCAATACTCCAGGGGAGTTAACGCTTGAAAAAAGGTGGGACATTCACCAACCATTAGCCATTTGGAGGCTACCATTTTTAAATGGCACCGAAAAAAGCCAATCCAAAGCGGTGGGAGAAGTCAAACTCTACAAAGTACATACAACAGATCATCCTGCAGCAACAAGCGCTGGAGGCTCGACCTAAAAAGGGAGAAGGGTAGACATCTGAAGCCAATCAAATGAGGGGCGCTCCTCTTTGAAGATTTGAAGGCAAGAGACCTGGCAGCCCTGGCAGATAGGGGCATGGTTTCAGGCTCTCTGAAAAGGAGTGGTTTACTGGGCATGCATGTTGTTGATCTCACAGAGCTCTGTAAACTCCCATGGGATGACCAAGGCCCCTAGGAGGGGAATGGCCATGGGGCCATGTATGGCAGCTCACTGATGTCTCAAAGAATTTCCACAGGTACCTCCATGCTCCCGTGGATAAATGTGAAGGCATAAGCCAAAGATAGAGTAGAACAAATATAAGCACAGTCACGCTATGAGGTCATCTGTCCCTATGGGCCTATATCCCTGGAGACCCAAGAATGCTGGTTGCAAGCAGATGGGAGAACAGGATAAGAAGCCGGCTCCCACACAGCACCCAGGAAAGGTGTCACACATCCAGGGAGCAGACGGGGGCTATGGGGTTGTGTTGACCCGCCAGGACCACAATGAGGCCACATGGGGAATAAAAAGGAAACTACACCCGATAGCTCAGATAAAAAAAAAAAGCATGGAGGGCCCATAGCACATCAAAGGGTAGTGCCATTCGTGGCAACCAGATGTGAGAAGGCAGTCCCCCGAGAAGCCCTGGTGTGGACCCTAAAATCTGAAAATTGTGTATTCCGTTGCCCCAGAGAGGTCACAGACACCACCAACTTACTGCAAACTGTTCTGGTGCTGCCGGGAGCAAAAAAAACCCCAAAGGAGTCCTATACTGATTTTTCCAAATGCCATCCTAAGTCTCTCAGGAGTTATAGTTGCTTTGGAGTGCAGAGTTTCCTGTTTGTTGACCTTAAGGTTGTGTTGCAGCATGTGTAAAAGTTGACGAAAAACTCCTACACCCATTTTAATGAAAATATAATTTTTCATTCCATTACAGTGAATCATTACATTCTTTAATGAAGGTCTTTGAAATGCTTTATTGATAATTCACAAAGTTAACAGTGAATCATGATGTCCTTGAATGAAAGTCATTTATATGCTTTGAAATGCTATATTAACAAACACAGAGTTAACAGTGTGAGTCATGACATGCTCTAACGAATGTCACGTTAAGACTGTACTATCTTTAGAGAGGAGATTTTTAATGGTGTATTATGACATATTTCTGCTTTTAATAATGTATTAGAACATTAGAATATTGAGCACTCCATTGAAGACAATGGAGTGCTCTGGGCTTCTGCGGGCCGGTAGAAGCCCGCAGAACAACTTTCGAATGTTGTTTTTCATGTGAGCACAGCTACTGCTGTGAACAAAGGCCTCTCCCCTCCAAGAGGCCTTCATTTTTACCAATTAGAACATTCTGCCTTCAGGGGCGGAATGTTCTAAAAGCCTTAGAGCCCTCCTAGCGGGCTCTACCGGCTATTAAAGGCCCGCTCTCGTGTTAAAAGCCATCGCCTTGGGCCTTTAACGCTGGAGTGGGCATTTAATAGCCAGTAGAGCCCGCTAGGTCGTGCTCTAAGGCTATATTAGAACATTCGAATGTTGGGAGCTCCATTGAAGACAATGGAGTTGCTCAGGCATTATAATGGATGGTATAAGCTCAAAGCTCCAACATTCCAAAGTTTGTCTTTCTGTTTCTCTCATTTTAATTTAGAACCTTCCACTCACAGTGAGTGGAATGTACTAATAGCTTTATAGCCCTCCTGCCTCAGGCTATACCTTTTGGGAAAGGCCCTTACCCTCGTTATAGACCGTCGCCTACGGATCGACCTATAACTCGGGTCAGGGCCTTTAACAACAGGAATAGCCCTCAGCAGCAGGCTATAAGGCTATAGTGGAAAGCTGGCAAAGCCAGAAGGCCTGCTCTTTGATAACTACACCTCACTGTATCGTGTCTAGAATATGAGTAAAGTATGATGGTTGTAGGGTTCAGGGCTTGCTAGGTGACTGAACAGTTTGGAGGGTGTCATCTTATGTATTTTACCTCCCATCATGGAAATATTGGTAAATTTGTGGTATTGACTAGTCTGTGTATGTACTAAAATGTATTTCTTTTTATAAACCACAGACTGGACAGTTATTTATTAGGTTTGATTTGTTGCATCCCTGTAAATTGTGGTACTAGCCCACATGACCTCCCCTGAGTAGGCCTTAAAATGCTCTGCCTCGCTACCCTGAGAGAGTCAAGTGCTACAAAAGGGTACTTCATTCCCAGCAGGCGGAAGGTTGCAGAATTATTACTTGTGAGGGACCAACACTCTTCGCAACCAATAAACTACTTTCTTACAATTACCATACTACAATAGTCTCACGTCACCTGCTAAGGAAAGGTTACAAGTCTATTTATCTATGCTTGGGTAGAACCCTGCGTTCTGAGGGTCACACACAGCTCTCGTCTGTATGCAGAGCCGCAGAGACACAATACTCCATTTAGAATTCGAGGTCTACAGGCAATGAGTAGATCTGTAGCAGGCACCTTGGCCCGACCCAATCAGTGCTTGGTACAACATATTTTGCAGTACACAAAGTAACAGAGCTAGTTAACTACAATGGGGTCGTGCAAACTGTATACTGACTACACATCATTATACAGGCAAATATGAACCTCCTGAACTAACTTACTGTGTGGTTTCATAACTCCACTAACTATCCCACCATCCCCGGGGGGCAACCTGCATATTCCACAGATTATCTTTATCTGATGTGCTGGTTTTCAGAATCAGAACCTGTAGTCCTCAGATGACACGCCCTGTGACCAGCAGGCTAGACACAGACCAGTGAAAGATGCACTCGGCTCCCTGAGCTACGGATTACAATTGCAACCTGCATCCTACTCTGTCTCCGGCCTATAATAAAACCATTCATACAATAACAGCTTATCTGAAGGCCTTTCTGTACAACACACAGAGGCATGAATGCTTGGCTAGAGATGGAGGGCATTATGTGACCTCGTTCTATACAGAGTTCTATAGCAGTGCTGGTGTGACGCATGAAACAGACAGGACACGGATAGCACATTTAAAGTGGAGCACTCTGAGAAGGTTAACAGAAAGAATCACTATCACTACACTGAATGCTACTCACTTTACCAACCTTAAAAGGGGCAAAGACTGGTTATGCTGATTTCTACAGCATGGGTCTTAAAACGATCTGAATGACCCTGCCACAAGAAGAGACTTTCTTCAACTCCCCCTGGAATGAAATGAGCTAAGATCATTATTAAAAGTGCTCCGAGTGCCTCAGCAGTGAGCCGCAAATGCACGCCATGAGTCAGAACAGAGGTACTTTGCGAGAGCTCTGTGCATGCGGCAGCACTGGGACACCTGTGCAATTTGGAAGCTAGGATTGAGGTGTGGTGTTAGTGCACAGTGGATGGATGGCTCAGTACTGGTACCAGTGCATGGTGCAAAGATAAATGAGCATTGTAAAGCCTTGCGGCTGGCTCAGTACTGAGATGCCAGGCTGTACTGCATATCAGTGTAGAGGTGCAAAGTAAGATCTCTGTGGATGGCTTAGTGATGGGCAACATAGACCCACTGGAGGACAAGGTAGAGGTGTTTTACAAGAAATCTTTGGATGCCAAAGTACTTCGAACGCTGTGCATGCTTTAATTGCGCAAATATGTCCTACGATTCCTCTGTGAATATCTCAGTGCAGATGTTTGCACGGGTGCAGGTCAATATACCGGTAAATCATGAGACCCCCTTCATGTCTCAGTAATGGGATATCAGTGCAAGGCACAAAAGACGTACTTTGTGTGAACTCTCTTGTGTACACTCCAGTGGCGGCTGCTTCCAATACAAAGTCTGGTCTGGTTTGACGCTCGCTCAGGGACATGGAGCCTGTGCCTCTTCTCCAACCTGGCTGTGCAACACAGCAGGGTTGGAGAAATGTAAGTGCGCATGTCCGTTTGGCCGGCCAAATCAACAAGCACACTTACCGTGCCCAACTCTCCTCCTCCCTGCTACTGTCCCTAGAGGATGGCCACACCCCACCCTAGACTCAGGCCACTCGGCGGACTCAACTCAGCCATGGAAAAATAAAATGATAATAAATTGTTTTATCATTTTATTTTTAATTTTGTATCTGCTGGCTCTAAGCAGTGGGGTGACGCTCCTCCATAATAACTGAGGAGCCGCCGCTGGTACACACTCTTGACGTCTCATCATTGAATGGTTGCGTACATTGCAGGTCACAGTAGATGTGCATTGTGAGATCTCTACAAAAATCTGTCAGTCTATGGTGCGATACCCCAACCTTTTGGGGTATTACGTATCTATTGAATGGAGTCAGGTTGTAAAGTGATATTTTTGGAATAGCCCTGCTGTGGATGCATTTTCACCGTGGACTTTTTTAACCAGGTTAAACTGCACTTTGCAAACGAATAATAAAGAATGCAATTGATTCCTTCTCTAGTTATGTTGTGGCTTATGTTCTATATATTAATTATACTCATGTTGTTTACGTTTTAGTGCACCCTCCCCTCTGACTGGCACACCCAATTATCAATCGCCTTCAACTTCTTCTTAAACCTCCTCTTGACCGCTCATCAAACAACTTTAGTTTGGTACACCGCATTTCTTTTTTGGGGGAAATCTCAGAGTGGCCCGCCCCACCCAAATCTCACGCTAACTACAACAAGTGCACTTTGCCTTCCCTGATTAGAGCTGAAGGGTTTTGGAACCTACTTTAAGGTACATGCTATTCTTGCAAATTTTAAACCTACAGGGACCGGTTAGTCTTGCTGTTCACAGGTTTGAATGTTTGTAGGAACAGATGGACATGCGGTGGAAGGTAAAGGTCCATTTTGGATCTGCTATGTAAAAGTGGTTCAGTAAATGGAGGATGTTAAGAGCCTGCCAGGTAGATTGACTTTGAAAAATTCCTGAGAGGCATTCGTAGTGGACCTGGCTCCTGGGGAAAAAAAGTTGAAAAGAAGCCCCTCTGATATGTTAGGAGGACAGTGGTTGGTTCCTTCCTGCTCCTTTCTTACCAGAGGTATGTGCACTGGCCAGGTGAAGGAAGCCCAGCTCCATGTGCACCTGTGTTTCACAAGCCCCTCTCATGCAACACCCAAATCCATCCTTCTGACCACACAACTTCACCCCCACATAAGAGGGATCCATTTTAGTCTGCTAGCTCAGTGTATATATAAAATGGCGTCCCCAGATAATGTTCAAAGGACTTCTCGCTGGTCAGTGCCAGAATGTCCACAGCAGTGGGTGATGGGAGATTTATAAGCTGCATGTTAGTGTCTTTGCCTGCCAGCTGCCTTCTAGAGGCAAAATCAGAAGGCTGCAACATGTTGGTATATGCAGTGGGGGCTTAGGGGCAGTTACCCCTCCTTCATACCCCCAGATCACAACCATTTTTAATCGTGTCAAGGGGAACCAAGATTAAAGGCATTATAGTGGTATCTCCTTAGACATTTTCACTGTTCTTTTTTCCTGCACTAGAGATCCCTTCTCTGGGGAACACTCTTCCCTCTCACAATCCTTTTTTTCCTTTCTTAACTCACCCTAAAAAAACAGCGCTCCATCCAGTTTGTTGGTCTGCACCTGGATGTCTGCAGCGGCCCTATGATGAAGCATGCCACTACATAGTGGGTGAGGGCAGTATTAAAAAATCTTTTGATTTTCCTCTTGTCTTGTTTTCCCTTAGTTTTTTTCCAGTCATTCTCTTTTTTTGTGAGTTTAGATATTTGAAGGGGAGTTAGAGATGGCTGATTCCCTAGTCTATCTTTTGTGGTTTTAACTTCCTTCTTGGGTGAGAAACAGGCCTGAAAGTCCTGCAACAATTTTGCCAGAAGTGCTTGGGAGAATCTTTGAGTGCGGTGTGACGACTGAATATAGAGGGGTATAGGATCTTTCCCTACAGTGAGGAACGGCACACAAAAGTGACCCAAAAATCAGCAGCCTTATGAAGAGAGAGAATTGTGCGGCAAGAGCTGAACAAGACCAATGGAGCACTGACAGCAACGAAGAGCACTGAATGACCTGCCCGCCCAGTGCTGTAGTATCTGCTGTTCCCTCCCACAAGGTAGGTACAAGACCTGCACCTGGAACGATGCAGCCCAGCAAACAAAGTGGAGGCATTGATTGAGAATTCAAATACTTGACCAGGAGAGTGACCTTTCGCAGCTAGAAGGCGCCTGACCAGGGATGCATCTGAGGTGGCAGGCTGGTGTGCAGGGTGGGGGTGTCCCTCTGTAGTACTGTGAGTTCCTGGGTGCACTGGCGCAGCCTATGGAACAAGAAAAAAGAGACTGCGGGGAACCAGACCAGGTCACCAGGGGCATAAGAAGTCAGTGTGCCAGTGAGTGAAAGCTGGTATTGTTAGCCACTTGTGTTGTTATTGCCTCCAGAACATCGTGAAAACACCCCAGCTGGCTATTAGATGGGTAGGACTCTGATGTACATAGAGTGAAGAATGTTCTCTTTTTTGAAGATAAAGAACAGAGCGGACATTGGTTTACTGCACACGATTGTCACTGCCCTAAGACGTAAACCCCACACAACATTCCTGAGTGAGCCTTGAAGCACTCTGCTTTGCTACTCTAAGAATCAAGCGTTAAAAGTGTGTATAGGAGCTCAGTTTGGGGTCCTTTTGCATGTCCGGCCCCAGAACATCGAAGGTAAAAAGGGCTCAATAGGCACAAGTAGGGCCTGGTAACCTCTCCATTCCCCGCTGCTCCCAAATCCTTTCCCATACCGGTGACCTATAGAAGAGTACAGTGCCAAGCTCTCTTTCAGCTCTCAGTGCTGCTGCAACTAGGTTCTGAGTCATAGAGGGGCATATCAGCAACAACCGGCGATAATTATCGCTGAGCGCACTTAGCGCTAGGATAATTATCGCCGGCTAGCGTGGATTTTTATCGCTGAGATAGCGTGCTATTAGCAACGCTTATCTCAAAAGCGATACAAATCCTAGCGCTAACTGCCAAACGTGAGATTATCGCTGGAAACCCAGCGATAAGCCCACGAAGTTTGGCGATAGCACCTCACATACTTAACCATGATATCCACCTTCCATAGGATATCATGGCTAAGTAAGTTTCAAAGCAGGTGTAAGGAAAGTAGCGATAACCTCTGTTATCGCTACTTTTCTTGTCGCTATGCTACTTTGCGTGAGGCTTGATAATAGGAAAAATGTCGCTTAGCGACAGTTCCCCCGTTATCCTGGGAAGGAACGCCCACTTTGTATCTCATTAGAGATGCAAAGATGGGCGTTAGGAATTCAGGCGCTAACGCAAGGTTTCACGCGATAGCGTGAACTTGCTGATATAGCGATAAAATTATCGCCACTTTGCGGCCGAAAACGGACGCAAAAGCGTCGATAATTTTATATCACCGCCTTGTAGATGTGTCCCATAGCTCTCCTCCAAGCCACACACAAAATGTTCCCTTTTTGGAATCCATAAGTAATAATTTATTCTTAAGTTGTCCGTAGGCTTGGGGCATTAGTGCTGCCGAAGAGTAACCCTAAGCTCGGAAACTCAGTTAAGAAAAGAAACAGAAATCAGTTAGCCACTGGGGCACCGTGACCTACAAGGGAACACTTATTACACATATAACAGGGGGCAGTTGATCGTCGCAGTGATTGCTGATAAGAGCCGTGCATTCAAAGTGTGTGATGATTGATAGTACTACGGAAACCATGTTGCATATGCCCTGTTGCTGATGCTCGCTATGGTCTGTGGGCTTTTATAACTCATATTTCTGTTTGTTAAAGGGGAAAAAATGAAAATAATGGGGCATATTATCAAGGAACTGCATTAAAATTATCGCCGCTTAAGCGTGAGTTAAACTGCCGCTAAAGCGGCGATAATCGGCTTGATAATATGCCGCAGAGAATTCCAATAGAAGCCCATGTTCTGGTGTGAACCTGGGCTTCTATGGGAATTCTCCAGGGCATATTATCAAGCCCATTTTAACGCAGTTCCTTGATAATATGTCCCAAAGATGTTTAAAGAAAGGGATTTAGCCACTCACCGTACATGAAGAACAATAAGCAAACCCCATGGGCACTGACAATTCACTGCTTTTCGAGCACCTCCATATCTCCAGCGGGACAGCAGAGACTGGATGTGAAGGACATCTAACCTGAGCTTCGATTAGAATTCCATAGAGCATATTATCAAGCCCATTATCGCTGTTTTAGCGGCAGTTTTAATTTTATCGCCTGTCTTGATAATATGCCCCTTCGTTTCCTCTAGTCCCTCTTGCGAGACATTGGTAGCTTTTCATCCACAGGCTACAAAGCCTCATTTCTGATCTCCCTTCTTTATGTTCGATGTTTTTAAGAGGAATGGGTTTTAGTGGGTCTCAGGCTCGACGGTAATTAAAAACTCATTTAGAAGCATGTCTCTATCGGGCCCATTACTCATGTCCTTCACATTACAGGCAGAAATAAGAAAGGATTTCTCAGCCATGACTGTGAAACCCCTTAATGTAATCCATGTCAGCGATGCAGTCCCTGCTTACAATTCACACGGCTTACATCATCTTGCATTCCTTCAGAGTATTAGTTTTTTTCCAGATGGTGTGTTTCTGCAGTTGTGTTCATGCTACATAAACTTCTTGTATTGTGCATAATCAGTGGCATAACGAAACTTGAGGCCCCCCCCTTGCAAAGTATATGGAGGGGCCCCTTCTGGACTTACTCAGTAGCTCTCAGGCTAGGGTACTAAGCTTAGGGGCCCCCATGGAACTTGGGACCCCGCACTGCAGGAGGTTGGGGGGCCACACTGCATACTTTGAACTGGGCTGCCTTTAGATGTCTGGGTGTGTTCAGGTTGTGGGTGGCTATTCATGACTGAGAACAATTGAGAGCACTTACGCAGAGGTTGAAGGCAGTGCAAGTTTCTCACAGCGCCTGGCAGTGAGTTATCAAGATGATCAGAGTTCATGCACATCCAATCCTTGGCCCCTCTGCAGAGCGCATCAAGCAATGGTCACATATGTGCCAGTTGTAGCTGCGATTCTGTGAGAAAGTATGTGAAGGGTTACGCAGCTGTTGAAATATTGTCAATGCCAAAGGAAAAGAAAATACAATGCCTGCTGTTGAATGGGTGGGTTGTGGTTCAGTAGAAGAGATGAAAGTAGGTATGTTCAAAAGGAGAGAGTAAAAAAGGCAATGTTGAGATATACAGAGCAAGGATTTCAGAATGATATGGGGAAATAAGGGCGTGGATGTCTAACAAAGTGAGACTACAGAGTAAAGTGTTGCGAAAGGGAAAGGGGGAGTTATTAAAACACTGAAGACCATTACCCATTCCCACAGTCCTTGGTCATGTTTCAATCCATTTTCATATATTTAGAATTGAAGCATTTTCAATCCTAATTATTCACAAAATCATTGGGGATATTCATTTATATGATACTGATAACCAGTAGCGGCCCGTGGAGGGAGTTCGGTGGGGCAGTGAGGCGGGGCAGGGGAGGGGCAGGGTGGGGAAATGTAAACACCGGAATATGGATGAACAGAGGTAAGTACACATTTAAATAAATAAAACAAATTTCATTGTGTGCGCTGCATCGCATTTTGCCCAAGCTGTGCAGGAACGGGAACAGGCTCTCCAACAAGCAGAAAAGCATGGTGCCGCCTTGTCCCCTTCCTCCCCAGCCTCGGAAGCGGAGACCTCAACAGAACAGGAAAACGGGAATACTGCTTGACGGACTCTCAGCAGCATATGATGCAGGGCGACAGCCCTAATGTGCTTCCAATGAACTAGGTTAGCCATCTAGGGTTCTATGTCCTCTTGGAATTGCAACAAATATCCTAAAGGAACACTATATACCAGCAAACGGAGACTGTTAGCTGCAAGAAGCTGTCATTACCGGAGCGGCTGACCTATGAACATACTACCATGGCGGTCTGGAGATTGCAACGGTGAGACGGAGCAAGTATTCACACGCCCCACACACGATAAGTGACTGTTACAGACCTATCCACTGTTGTATAATTTACTGTTTTTCTCTTTTTCTTTTTGTTTTTTATTGACCTACTATGTTTGCATATCAGTGCATATGGGCCCTTGCCCGTTGGCAATTCGGCCTGGGGTGGGGGGATTGGTTTGTAGTATACCACGGAATGTCAGTTAACTGCATATACTGGCGTGCCTTGCAAAAATGTATAGCGACTGTAGGCAGACTACTGAGCTGCCTGTTGCATGCAGGAATCACACATTTACTTAAATGCATTGGAATAAGTATTTATTGGTAACCTGGAATGTGAGCGGCCTAGCTGGGTGTGCGAAGAGACACAAAGTGTACCAGTATTTGCTAAGGCACAAGGTAGCTATTGCTTTGCTCCAGGAGACCCATTTAACACAACTGACATTACAGTCGCTCAATAAAAGATGGAGGGGCACAGTTATAGGCACAACTTACTCGGGGTACGCCAGGGGGACCCTAATCTGGGAGGCGCCGAGTGTCCCAATGCAGATAAATCACACATGCATCGACCCTCAGGGCCGAAATGCGATTCTGGAAGGCTCGCTGGACGGCCGACCATTATCTCTGGTGTCACTTTACATGCCTAACTCAGGACAATCCACTTTCCTCCAGTCTCTAACCCCGGCACGCCTTAGAGATCCACTAGCTCCCACTTACTGGGGGGGTGACTATAATGGCGTGCCCGATTTGACACTCGACCGCTCTCGTCATCCCCTCTCCGGAGCACAGGCTGTCGGACTCGCACATGCCATGACAGCTTGGGCTGCACAGATGCAACTGACGGATAGCTGGCGCGCGACACATGCTACAAAACGGGTATATTCACATTACTCCTCCCTTCATGACTTCTACACGCGTATTGATACCGTCTATTGTTCGGACACAGCGCTAACACATGTATCCCACGCTGAATACCTGGCCCGCACGGTGTCGGACCATGGTCCTCTGCAAGTCCATTTGACTTGGGGTGCAACCAGACCCAGTATACCGACTTGGCGACTCCCCCTAGAAGCACTCCGCAACCAAGCTCTGAATGCTACCATCTCACAGTCTATAACCACATACTTCCAGACCAACGAATGGATGGCCACGCATGCTGGTATTGAATGGGATGCCCTGAAGGTTGTCCTACGTGTGTTGGTTATACATGCAGTGTACCGCACCTGCATTCCATTAACCAAGGAGATGCAGGGGCTAGAAGCTGACATATTACACCAGGAATGCATAGCTACCACTGCTCCACACATACTATAAACACTCTCTAACGCCCGTTTAGAATATAAGGAAGTATCGGATAAATTGTGTGCTCTTGATTACAAGCAATAGTTGGCCAGACAGCACGCAGTGGGTGACAAAGCGGGCAGGACGATTGCATGGCTGTTAAAGAGTGACTTAATGCAACCACCTCCCACTGCAATATACGCTTCAGATGGTACCCTGGTCAATACTCAGGAACAAATCAATGACTCCTTTTACAAATATTATGTATCCTTATATAAGGCCCCGGAGGTAAGCGACCCATTGGCAATACAACAGTTTCTAGAACAGGCGGCCCTCCCGAAAATAACGAAGGACCAATACTTAGAATTAGAGGAACCGCTCTCAATTACGGAAATATCTGTTATGATCAAGCAGCTAGCAAGGGGCAATACTCCTGGTATGGATGGTTGGCCTGCAGAATTTTATGCCACTTACTCTACCCAGCTGGCACCCCGGTTACTTACCGTATACCAAGAATCCTTTGATAGAGGCATATTGCCCCCTTCCCTTTGTGAGGCAGTGCTTGTAGAACTTCCTAAACCTGGGCACGACCCTCTTCTCATGAGCTCGTACCGCCCTTTGTTCTTACTAACATCGGACTGTAAAATTCTGGGTAAGCTACTTGCCAATAGATTACTGGAGGTCGTGCCCCTGGTGGTCCATGCAGACCAGAATGGCTTTGTCCGAGGCAGGAACACTGGGCTGAACCTTCGCCGCCTGTTTAAGATACTAGAATGGGCCCAATCGGTCCCAGAGAAACACTGCATAGCAACCTTAGACATAGAAATGGCCTTTGACACCCTGGGGTGGGACTACCTGCAGGCAGTGCTGGCCCGGTATGGGATAGGCCCTAAATTTCTACGTTGGGTGCAAATGCTGTATACCAACCCATCGGCGCGGGTGAAAACAGGTCGAGTTATTTCACCCCCCTTTAATATTGAACGTGGAACCAGGCAGGGGTGTCCACTCTCGCCTCTGCTGTTTGCCCTGGCCATGGAGCCCCTGGCCTGTGTGCTACGCAGCCATGTTATAGACTGGGGCTTCCAAGTACACACGCAATGGCATATAGTGTCCCTTTACGCGGACGATGCACTGATCTATCTGTAACTAGGACGGGGCACTCCGAGGACTAGTGGAACTCTTAGACACCCATTGTTGGAAAGTGGGTTATGGGTAGGGGCAAACGTAGGTCTGCCACTGGCAAAAAGGCCACTAACACATGGTAGGACTCAGCATAGGTCTTAGAAAATTATTCCTATGCTCAACCCTTGGTAACGTGGCTGCGAGCAGACAGGCTTAACTTCAAAGACAGGTAAGTAAAGCATTTAAAAACACCATTTCAGTATTGAGACACAACACATAATAAAAATCCAACACAAATTTATAAAAATAGGAAATATTTTTATCTTTAAAATTACACCAAAACAACAAAAATCCAATGTAGGGAACCGGAGATGTGAATTTTCAAAGATTTAATAAATATAGCACTTAGAAGAGTATAGCACCATGTTGTGATACCTGCTCGCGATAGACCGGGGCAAAGTCAAAGTTTCAGGCCAGGCACGATGGAGCCCTGAGCGGCTACAGCTCCCGGCAGGTCCCGGTCTCAGTTGCTACCTTCACACTTAGAAACTTTTCTGGAGCTTTTCTTCTCGAGGGTCCCCAAAGCTCCCAGCCAGTCCGGACCCGGTGAGGGTTCGCCGGCTTGACTTGTGATGAGGTCCCGGTCAACTTCCCTGGAGCGGACTTAGAAAAAATTTCAAGTTTGCTTCAGCGGGACAACCCAGAAATCCAGGCGGACACGCAATGGAAGGCAGGCGGCTTGGCTCTCGCGGTTGCTCCCGGTCACCATTTCTACGAGCAGACTTAGAAACTTTTCTGGAGCTTTTTCTCGCGGGGTCTCTCGATGCTCCTCATGAAGCCGGATCCGGTTAGGGTTCGCCGGCTTCAGATTTCTTCTAGTCCCGGTCAATCTCTGGAAGTTGATGCGATGGAGCTTTTAGCGGGACGAACCTGGATGACTTGGTCGGCTCGCGGTTGAAGGCAGGCGGCCTGGCTGGCCAGGTTGAGTCGGTCCCTCTATGGAGCTTTTTTTCAAAGTTTTTCCAAAGTTCTCCAAACTTTTTCAACTTCTTCCTGGAGTTCCTCAAGGGGTCCCAAAGTGTCTCAAACTTACTCCAAGGGTTTGGAAGCTCCAAGATGGTCCTTGAAAGTTGAGTATGTCAGTTCCCACAATCCACTGGTACAAAACCCTTACAAATCCACTGATGGGTCTCCAAGGTGTAGATTTAGTTGGTGATGTTCCAGTTGAGCTCTTTTAACCTGTAGCTTTCAGGGAGTCCACTCTTTAGTTCTTTTTCAGCAAAATAATCCACACGCCTGTAGTTTCAGATGGTGCAGTTTTCAGAGGTCAGGCCTTAGAAATCTTTGCACAGCAAAACTTCCCAGCAGGGCACTTCTTGCTTCTGTAAGTTTCAAGCAGCAGATCTGGAGGGCTCTGCCCCTCTCAGATACTTATTCCAATTTCTCTGGGTCCTGCAGGAGGTCACTTCTGACCACTGGGAGCAGGGTAATTCCTCAAAGTTATGGCCACATCCTGTAGAGTGTGGCATTATTTTGCCCCAGAGTGCATCAGATCTTCCAAATCCATAATGGCTGATTTCCCATCAAGGAGGTAAGAGCTGGCTAAACACACCCCCTGGGATGGCTTATTTCCATAGACTCTCCCCTTACCATCTGCACATACCTTCCCTAATCCTGGGTCTGGTGGGTGTGAAAAGTGTAAAGTGGAAACTGACACTGTGGCCATCCCTCTGCCTTTGAAGCCCATGGTTTACGCCTCCTCCCCCTGGCCTGGCATTCCTATGGAACAGCACACTGCCGTCCCAGCAGAGCTGGTTAACCCCAGGGGCTCTTTATCACCTCCTCAAGGCAGCCTGGCTTATCTACTTAACTCTGACCAATCGGGGCAGACCACTGGAAGGCTGAATTTGGACTTACAAACAAGAAAGTCTTATAACTACTTGTATGCACACTTTAGGAGAAATTCAACAATATGATATTGTTGGATTTATTAATACCATTCTGGGAAGTCCTCGAATGGCATGTCTAGTCCTCTCCTATCAATAGTTATTAATCAATAACTTCCTACCATGTTAACCTATGTAACAAGGGATTTGCAATGGAAAAAATGACTTGGGCCATTTTTCCAGCACCAGGACTTACAAAAACATGTTTTATAAGTACTTGTCTTATATCTACAGGATCCCCACCCCCTGTGCAACTAGGGGAGACTTTAGGGGACCTGAATCTGTAGAAATATTGCAGATCCTTCTTCCCCAGTGCTCCTAGCATCAAAGTCGTATTTGAGCAGCACTTTACCACAATGTGGGGAGTGAAATGTGAAATTTCACTTTACCCAGACATATAAAAACTCATTTGATAAGGGTGTACCTTAAACATATCTGACCCCCCACCACTGGGATACCTGGGGGAGACCCTGGGGGTCCCTAATATGCCAAGACATCGTAGGTTATCCATTTTTAAGTGCCTCAAACACCGTCGAGTTTGGGCACAATTTACTTTTTAAAAGCAGTCCTGCTACCCAAGGCTGCTTTTAAACTGACCCCAGGCTTCAACAGTGCACGCATGCAAGTGCAAAAAGAGCTGCTGGCCTCTAAACTGCCATGCCCCAGGGTACTGGGAACTTCTAGGTAGTTTCAATCCCCCTGCCCTATTATATACGAGGGGCTTATAGGGTAGGTCATGTCAATGACAGGGGTACCCCACCATACCATTGTGTACCCTAGTGTATGTAGGTGTTTTAACTGTATATTAATGTGTCTCTTTTAGCTTTGCACTGGCCCTGGGCCTGGTTAGGCAGAGCCCAGGGTCAGTCAAAATCTGTTACAACCAGTATCAGTCAGCAAAAAGTTGGGGGTGCCCAGGGCACAGGATGACTTTGCAACACCCATACACACTTGTCAGGCCTGAAAGTTAATTGGGATAAATCTGTTTTGTTCCCAATGTTGTCTATCCCAATCGAGCACAGGCAGAGACAGCCTCATGCTTTACTTACTAGAGCGTACGACTCATTTAAATACTTGGGTGTACAGGTCTACCATTCTACGTCTGATCTGATGGAGGGCAATCTGGGGAGAGCGATTGCCAGGGCCAGAGCGAGTCTCCCATTTTAGATTGCTCCCCCATTGTCCCCTATGGGTCGGATAGCCATATCCAAGATGCTCCTTCTTCCTATGCTGCTCTATTTTTTCGCTGTTTTCTCTTACAGACCGCCTCAAAAAATGTTCCATGACTTACGCTTACTTTGAGTATTTCTGATCTGGGGTAATTCCGGGGCGAGGGTAGCTCTTTTAAAGCTCCAACTCCCTATATCAGAGGGGGGTTTGGGGACTCCCAACTATGAGCTATACTATGCAGCCGCCCAGGTACAGCTAGCTCGCAAAGCAGAACCTAGCTGAACTAGACACCTGGGCAATATCATTAGGGCGGCCTGATCTAATTGAGTGGTTATCAGGCACTAGAATTCTGCTTCAAAGGACGGAGGGTTGTGCTTTACTACGGGCAGCCCGTAGCGCCTGGTCACATTATGTAATGCTTAAGTGCCGCCCCATCCCATATGCCCCAGACCTTCCCATTAAAACACTCCCAGGTTCGTACCCCCTCCTCAAGCGTCCGTAACTGGCCGACTGGCGGGCAGCGGGATTGTCTACATGGGGAGATTTATTCCTAGACTCTGCTTTATCTGGCTTTAACACCTTGAGGGACGGCT
The DNA here is from genome assembly GCF_964204655.1 of Triturus cristatus. NCBI lineage: Eukaryota > Metazoa > Chordata > Amphibia > Caudata > Salamandridae > Triturus > Triturus cristatus. Next base: position 851,801,843 of record NC_140590.1, read on the forward strand.
ACGGGGTGGCTCCCAGAACATTTCTTCTATATGCAACACTGACGCAATAGGCAACATGTACTTGGGGGGACATAAGCTCAGATCCACCGACTTCCGAGGCTTTACAGACACTGCTGACCCACGGGTCAGGTAGGAAGGCCAGTACAGCTATCTATACCTCACTCAGACTCAACATGATCCCCTCTTTATCTCCATTGGGCGAATACTGGTCAGCAGCGCTCTCCACAGACATCACAGACAAGCAGTGGCAACAATGCATAGGAAGCCCCAAGACAATATCAAAGAATGCCCGTTTGAAGTTCACGCAATTCAATTATTTGCACCACACATATCTGTCCCTGCACAGACTGGCACGGATGTACCCGACATCTATCGATATTTGCCCCAGATGCCACTACACAAATGCTGATTTTCTGCATATGGTCTGGACATGCTCCCATATTGCAATCTACTGGGGGAGCATCTCCGACATACTAGCAGCGGCAACGGGAATCATATCTCCAATCCTGGGGTCACACTACCTGCTAGGCATCACCAAGAGGAATGTGCAACAGAAGAATCTCAATAAATGTATCGATTTGGGTTGGTACTAGCCAAACGTTCTATAGCTATGGCCTGGAAGTCCCCGACTGGCCCTTCCATTAAACACTGGCTGATGGCCCTTCAGCGCGCACTATTAGCTAAACATGACACATCGTCAACACAACTCCCACGCCGATCGGCCAGGATCCAACCCATGGACTGGCAACATTATGCGACTGTTATAGAAACAAGACTTAGGGACACGATCGATCGTGGGGGATAAGCCATGTACATGGTTGTGCCCCTGCCTAAAGCAACTACGACACCTCGTGCACCCACATCCAGGAATGGTCTTAAAAGGCAAAAGGGGACATATGCACATATACGTGGACACGACGCCTCTGGACAATTGCCTCATGTCTCCAGCATGACTGGATCGCACCCTCATACAATGCAGCACTTGGGCAACGGCCTCTTCTCATCACTTTGCTCCCTTCACCGTATCGAATACAACAGGGTCCCGCCAGTCAGCACTCTGCACGAGCAGCATATTAAGCAGTTATATACATACGACATATATAGAATAGGCACACTAGCACGGTGGTATCAAGTTTGAAAGTTTTCTATGTTTCTTCTCTTTTCTTTTTGACATTGAGTTCCATTATAGCTAAGTACAGTACTATTTGTTGCTAATCTTTAACCCGTTCGACGCGCATGACGGAACGGTTTCGTCATGCACGTCGGTTGCGCTGTGCGCATGACGGAACCGTTCCGTCATGGCCCCGCCCGCGCACGGAACCTTCAGCGTGGCGCGGAAATCCGCGCCGCGCTGAAGGGGTTAAAGTGACTTATGCTTCCAATATTTGGGGGACAAACTGAATGCAGAACTTCCCCCACCCCACCTAGAGGGCACAGCCATGCAAATGACGATGTATTATGTTTTGTACTTCATTATGACGCAAATAAAGCTGTATGATGTGCTGAATAGAAATGAATGAAGATTATTAAAAGAAAAAAAAGGATACACTTGGTTTCTCAGCAAGTCCAGGAATCTTTCTGGACCAACAATAATTGAACCAATGGACAAACTCCATGCAGGCACATAAGCTGTACTTCAAACTCCACATTTTGATTTCTTTTAACAAATTAGAATTTCATAGACACTAAGGGGCATATTTGCAAAGGCATTGCGCCACTGGAGTGTAATTTTTTCTGATTTTCCAGTGGCGCAAGGCCCTGCTCCACATTTACAAGGCAGCGCTAAACCACTTTGCGTGGCTTAACTCTGCCTTGTATATATGGCCCTCCACGGCACAGTTTTCTGCGGCAAAGGGGCGTGCAGTGGGTGTAGCTGTGGGCGGTCCAATGCAACACCTATTGCTTTATGATACTGCCCCAGATTTACAAGGATTTGTAAATCTGAGGCATCGCCAAAAACTAACGCCTTTAAAAAGGAGGAGTTAGAGTGGGGCAACAAGGAGAAATACTTTTATTTCTCTTCTTATTTTGCTCTTTCTAAGGAGCATATTTACAAAGAAATGATGCAGCACGGCACTGCAAGCAATTTAGCAGCACCACTCCATTTCAGAAACACAGGGAGGCACTGTATTTACAAGAATACAGCACACTGCTATGTTTTCCCTTGCACCGTGCTAAAAAATCTGCCTATCACCAACACAGACACCCCTTGCACCATGGTGCAAAGGTGCCTGTGTTGCAGGGATGATTGTTTATGTGCAGGAAGAGTCACCTTCCTGCAGAAAAAAAATCATTAACTGTGAATTGCTCCTTCTATGTATGCTGCAGAATGCAGCACACATAAAAAAAAATGAGGAGAAATGAAAGTATTTCTCCTCGTTGTGAAACTCTAACACCTGCTTTTCAATGGTGTTCATTTTTGGCACTGCCTCAAATTTACTGATCCTTGAAAGTCTGGGGCAGTGTCAAAAAGCAATTGGTGTTGAGGTGGAATGCCCACAGCATCACCCATTGCATGCCCCTTTCACTCAAAGTGATGGGTGAAAAGGGGCTGTATTTGCAAGGCCATGAAAAACCACGCATGGTGGATTTGCATGGCCTTCTAAATATGGGCCAGGACACAGCACCACCTGAGCATTAAAAAAAAGCGATGCCCTGTGGCGCAAGGGGCTTGTAAATATGCCCCTAATTGTGCTACATTCTGCTGCAGACATAGGAGTAAAGCGCCATTAATTCATGTTTTTGTGTGGGAAGGTGTCCCTTCCTACACAAACACAATCATCCTTGCAACACAGGCACCCTTGCGCAAGGGTGCCTGCGCTGACGCTAGGCAGCTTTTTTAGCGCCGGCGCAAAGGAAAACACAGGGTGCCGTATTCTTGTAAATATGGCGCATCCCTGCGTTTTTTTAATGATGTGGCACAGCTTAATTGCTTGCAGCGCCACACTGCGCCATTTTGTTGTAAATATGCTCCTAAGATACCAAAAATACCACCTGGTAAAGTGAGAGCTCTGTTTTACAGAGTATACAAAACCACGCACCAGCAGTCTTAATAAGCCAAACAACAAACCGACTAAAGGTGATGAGTCCCATAACCAATATAAAATAACAGACATCTCAAAAATATAAAGGATTCCAGATCACACAATATGAGGAAGTTGTCCAGAATTAATATTGCCGCACCTTCAGTCACTGACCACCACACCAGTGTCTTTCGCTCCCTACAGCATTCATAGGGGTGTGTTAAAAAGATGTGCCACAGGCCCCCATTTTCGAACAAGATGTGAGGGCAAAGATGCTGTTGTCTGCAGAGCACATCATCACTGGGCTTCCACTAACACTCTCTGACTTGGAATCAATAGCAAAGGTTCCCAAGTGCGAATATCGCAGTGGTCAGCTTGAGTATTTAACTCACTGAGTCATCCAGCTCCCCTTCTCTCCTCTGGCCAGGCCTATGTAAAAAGATTTATCAAAAAATTAGACGAAAGGAAGCAGAAAAGGGTATCTACATGTGCTGTGGGATAAGACTGAGTTGGTGTGCCCCAACTGTTTCCTTGGATAGCTCTGCCATGCCTGGGGCCCCTCTAAATGTTCTCTATTAGACTGCTGGGCCCCGTCTCATCTCTCTTCTCTCCACCCCCAATTGTGCCTTTCCTCCTCAACTCCTGCTTGGGAAGAGCCTACAGAGAAGCCAGCGTATGGTGTGCATCTACGAACACAGGGGCATGGCTATCAATAGTGCAGTAGATGCAGTGTTACCAGATTCCAGATGTATTGGGGTGGTTGTATGACGGAACCACCCATGCCATTACAATGTATACCTTAACAATGCAGTCTTTACAAAGCATTAGTCTTTACTGCACATGTCTATACCACACACATTTTTACCATGCAAATGACTTACCATGTATGCCTTTAGACTGCAAATGTAAGTATTTCACATGTATATAACATTATTGACCTCAAACTCTAAACCCCAAAAATATACATGCCACCCAAATATCTTTACCCACCCTAAACCCTATAAATACCCTTGCCACCCAAAAAACCCTTACCCACCCTAAACCTTCAAAATACCTAGTTGCCACTCAAATACCCTTACCCACCCGTAACCCTAAAAGCACCCTTGCACTGATATATATATATATATTTTACTTTAGTCTTCGCTTCTTGACAATCCCCTGAGTCGGGAAAAACGAGTGCGGACTCTGATGCACTGGTGGAAAGTATTTTATTCAACCATTACACCGCCATGACGCGTTTCGGCCGGAACAGGCCTTGATCATTTGACGCGGCTGCAGAGTAAATTACTATATTTAAAGTGATGAGTGCATAAACACGAGGTTCAAAATACAATAAACAGAAAAGACATACTTTTGAACTCATTTGTATCGTCTTTGCCTAGGAGAACTGCAGACTTATATATACACATCTGATAAAATTACGATGTCAGTTTGGAAACTGCAATTTACTTTAGTACATAAAGATACTGGGGCAGATTTACAAGCCTCTTGCGCCACATTTGCGTCACTTTTAACATTGGAAAAGTGACGCAAAAGTGGCGCAAGGGGCTTGTAAATCTGCCCCACTGTATATATTTTTTCTGTCCAATAGGTAAAGACCATTTAGATACAAAATAAAATTTCATTCATTAATATATATAAAAACTTAGCTGTGAAATACTTACATTTTTGTTGTAAAGGCATGCGTGGTAAAGGCATATATGTGTGGTACAAATTTGCGTGGCAAAGACGTATGTGTCGTAATGGATACGTGGTAAAGGTAATGTATGGTAATGACAGCGTTGTAAATGCTGTTTCCTGTTAGGGGTGCACAGAACCCCATCTACGGATGTATTTTACTTCCCAAACATCGGACAGGGGTCCATTGTCCCTGTGTCCATGAGGGTCCTAGGCACCCTTCCTATACTACAATATCGTAACATTCACTATTGTTCCCTTTTATGCATCGCTTCACACCCCGTCGTGATGTGCCGAAGCCCATTTTCTTGCTTGCTACACCGTGGGATAGTGCATTTTTATCCTCCTGTATGTGCGGTTTGTTGGTGTTGTGCATTTGTGACCGGAGAGGCGCTGTGTGTCGCCACAGAGGACGAGGCATGAGTGGCAGACATGCAGAATAGAATTGTAATTAGCTGCCGGTCATTACTGCGTTTCTATAATGCACAGAATGTGTCAGGGGTGTGTATCCGAATGGTCTGTGTTTGGGGGGTGCATTTGGGACGGGAATGGGGTGGGAGCAAGGAGGCCAAAGCATGTAGGCAGCTACACACAAGCCAGAAGGGCACTGGGGTGATGTGCGAATGCACCCCAAAAAGCAAGTATAATAATCAGAGAAGACCCAGTAATCCATATGGCAACAGGCGCGAGGCTGAGATGCTGTCAAATCAATGAAATATTATGCCAAATGTGCGAGATTGTGTGTCACTCTCCCTCTCGCCTCCCACTCTCCTAGCTGTGCCGTCAATCCTTCCTCTCTCCCCCTCCCCATGCTTTAGCACCCCTTCCAGTCCTCAGTCCTCTTCTCCCACGTGCCACATGGTTACATCCATAAGTCTTTTCATTCCAAGTCACTCCACTCTCATTTTGAACGCTAAACAACTCTCGGACCTTCTCCAATTTGTCATGAAGATGTGTTTGTTGAGGCCCGTCACATCTCCTTCTCCACCTCTTTACTCCACCCACATATCTCTCCCTCTCGCTTTCTCTGGTACTGAAACACGACGTTGCGGCTCTGTATAAAGCACAACCATTAAAAGAAAAAAAAACGCGCGCGCTGCAGCACCTGCACTTTAAGCAGCAGATGGTCGGACAAAGAAAGTGCTGCTCCCACAAGGCCTTGTCGTGCTAAGGATATAGGTTCCCTTCGAATACTGTATCCAAGATTCCTTCTCAATCTTTCGTTCTATCTGCGCCTATACAGTAGGTTCCTGAGTGTGGGCGTAATGACGTGCAAGTATGAATCTTTTTCTGTACAACAGCGCCATCTGCTGCTTAGGTGCGTTCATTCTGCTTTCCTTGCCGCTCATCCTTCCTGGCTCTTTTTCTGCAATTATGTTCTACAGACATCTCCGTCTTTCTTTGCTGTCATCTCTATCAGCAAAGCAAGCCCTCCAGTTCTCTAATTGTATCTTCTCTTTCACAGGTACAATGGGCTTTGGTCTGAAAGCAACTGCTGAATAGCTGCCGAGTTTTCAGCCACCCTATATGTTTTCAGTGTTCACTTGTGACATGTTAATGCCTTAGGTTGTCACTTTGAGAGTTACTTTATAATGAATAGAACCTGGGTGGAGCATGAATGTTCCCATGCACCACCCATGGATTTTGGTGCATTCCCAGATTTACCATCACTGGGAATGTATCGAAATGCTACGCATACGCACGAAAAGAGTAAAGTTGAGAAATATCTTTATTTGTCCCCATTTTTAACTCTCTCTATGTGTGCTGCAGAAAGAGGAAACTGCCTCAGGGGATTGCTTTAGTGCCGGAAGGAGTCCCTTTCTGCACAAAAGTAATCTTGCTTAGAACACAGGCACCCTTGGACCATGGTGCAAAGGTGCCTGTGTTGATGTTAGGCAAGCACATTGTGTGCCAGTTTTGGGAAATGACAGGAATGCGCTGTTTATTGTTAAGTACGACAAATTCCTGCCCTTTCCCTATATCACACAGAGCAGTGTAGTAAAGTGGCTTGCTGTGCTGCATGTTTTTTAAATAAATAATCCCCTCTGTGTGCTGTTATTTTATATGAAAGAGATAGGATGCTTTCAGACATAAAGACTAAAAGTAGACTGTGATGCAGAATTAACAACACCAAAAAGTAGTTTGTGCTGTGTACGTATCCAGCAACAGCATGCTGTCCAGACTGATACCACCAGGAAGGCACTGATATGCACGTGGTTCAAGTGTATGAACTATTTGTTAAATAGACATACTAGAATTGGTTTAATTAAAATCAGAATTGGAAAAAGTTGTTGCTCAGAATGACTAGAAGCATGCAGAGAGATTCTGTCTTTCCTATAATTACCCAAAGCATGCAAAAAAAGAATCATGCTGCCAAAATTATCTCCTTTCTGTTCATCACTGTGTATCTAGACAAAAAGAACAGAAGATGGAAAAGACTGTTTTCATTTTTGGTGCTCGAACTGCAGCTCTAATTTGGCTCCATGTCTTCCCTTTCCCCTAAGCTGCTGGCTCTGGCAGTAGGCATTATGACATTAGAACTCAACTGTAATAAGTTATTACATTTGAGCAGCTATGCCATTTCTTTATTACAGATGACTAGAGACATCACAAGTCACCTCCAATAAGGAAATTAGAACCTGCCTATTAGCCCGGGATTGCTGTCTCCCATGTATTATACTATAGTAAACAGTAGCGGCTTGCATGTATGGGGAGAGGGGAGTGGTCGCGTGTGCAAAAAAATACATTTAAAAAAAAATTACCAGGCAAACATGACATCCTCCACTCCAGACCTCCACAGGAACTCAAAGCTGGAGCCTGGAATCAGGGTGCTGTTCTCATGCCGTGAGAGCAGCACCCTGATCGGAGGGAGAGGCCTCACTCGGTGCTCCACAGCACCCTGGAGGCCTGCACTGACTCTAGCCCAGCTGCCTTAAACTAGGTTAAAGATGTTTAAATTGGGCATGTGTGGCTGGCCTTCTCCAGAAGGCAGGCCAAAAAGACATTCACACTTTAAACATAAGTGCATAGACAGCCCACCCTCCTCCCTGCTGCGTCACTCAGAAGCAACTCCGACCCCGTCCGGACACTTACCTCGGGACGTGGATGAAATATAAAATGGTAATACATTACCATTTTAATTTCATGGGGTTGTAGGGGGATTTTAATTGGGGCGATGCTCCTCCGCTCCAACGGAGGAGCCACCCCGACAGTAAACAGAATTCTGTTTCCCATGTGGCATGTTTATACTGCCTTATGATGCAGCTGTGCAAATATGTGACGCAGTTGTTGATGACCGTGCCTCCTGGATACAGGTTATGTAGGCTTTGTCTTCTGCTTGATCTGGGCGGCAAGGCTGCTGAATGCTGCTTGGCATGGTCAGTGGTCATGGTTTGCAAGCAGAGGTCATTGGTTCATGTTGGTTTCACTAGGTATGGCACTGTACTGCCTTTAGGGGAATAGCACTGTACTGCTTGTTAGGGGAGACTAATGCCACAGCCTAGTACTTTCAGTTGGGCAAACAGCTTTTCCAAAGGGCGCAGCCAGTCATGGACAAGATGGCTGATACAGGAATCAACCCTATCTGGTTCCAGATCAGAGAAACAGATGAGAGCTTGTGTTGGTAAAGTTGTTAGCAGCAGTAGGGCGAGGGACTCGCCTGACACGCTCCACTGCAGCTCAGAGAAATTTGAAGTAGCCATACTTATTCCCATTCTTCTACTCATATTACAATCTCTGAAACAAGTATTTCTCAAAACTTGGCTGGACACTAAGGAGAGGTATGTGCCCACCAAAACGAGAGCATCCAGCACTGTGTTGACAGTTGTGTTGACTATTTGCATGCTATCCTTCCATGGTAGTTTTTTTTCTCTAAGCTGTCCAGACTGCTTGTCGAATTTGGTACATCTAAGGTTGCAGTCAGGCGCAACCAGAATCTAGTGTTAGCCCTCACTCGTCATAGGTGAGGTCCTCTCAAAAATGTAAAAATGCTGATCAGGGAGTACGGCATGATCATTTTTAGGATTGTGGTCTCCGATATGCTTGGCCCCTGATTCGCCCATGAGACAAGGACTTTGTTCATTTTCTCCTCAGTCCACAGCATGACTTTCCACATTGATTTTTCTCTTGACCATGATTCCCTTTTCCTTATATTAGTATCATGATATACTGGGGGGTGGTTTTACAGCACAACACAAAAAGGTAAGGCAGGACACTGAGGGGCATATTCTCAAGGAGCTATCGCCGAGTTATCGGCACTTTATCGCAGTCAAAGTTGCGCTAAATGTACCCCCCTATTCACAAGTGGGTGCTAACAGCCGATATCACCAGTTTTCCGGCGATAGCAACCTAAAAAAATATCGCCACGGATGACCCCGGCAACTAACGCTAATGAGATGCAGTGTAGGCGTTCCCGAGAAAAAAGCCGCAACAACACCACACCTCAATATTCTCAACGACCAGCCAGATCGGCGATAAGACCACAAAACATGCGATAAGGTGCATTAGAAGCAGGAAATTAAAACCTGCTCTGACCTGGTGCAAAGTCGGACGACAGCCGGCACCAGAAAAGGGAGCCCAGCCCACAGCCACACCTGAAGAACAGCCGATGGCATGGAGCTACTCATCATGCAGCTCTCAGCCACAACAGGGCCACAACACCCACCGCCACCACCCCCAGGACTGCCACCCCCCCAACCCACCCCCAGACCACCACAGAGGCAGCGCAGACCAAGACAACGGACCTTCAGAAAATGCACCAACCTCACAGACCCAACACCAGAGAATGCCATTGCCCACCACAGGCTCAAAAGGACAACAATCCGACGCATCCTGACAACCATTGCCCACAGGCTGAGGGTACCAACACAGCAGACAACCAACATCCCTCCGCAGACAAAGCTGATGGCTGTGCTGCACATGTTGGCCCCTGGGCCCTCCCAAACAACAGCCAGCAGAGTCGGAGTAGTCTCACAGCCAGCCCATCCAAGTTCATCACAACTGTCGTGTATGCCATCATCAGCTTGGTACCCCAGTACCTATACCCCCCCTGCACAGGAACAGCTGTTGACCAAGCAAGGCGTCTATGCCATAGCTGGCTTCCAGCACGTGTCAGGGGGCAATTGATTGCACACATGTCCTACTTGTGCCCCCTGGTGACACTGCACACAATTACCTCAACAGAAAACAAACACATTCCATCAATATGCAGGCAACAGTGGACCACCTGGGAATCACCACCAACGTCGTCGCCAACTACCCGGGCAGTATGCATGATTCCTACGTCTACCGACAGTCCATCATCAACCAGCGCTTCCAGGATGTCACCCAAGGAAATGCATTGCTCGTTGGCAAGTACCAAATAGACACACCACACCCCCCAAATCCACAATCCTGCAAAGCACAACGCTGGGAATGCACATGTCACAGACTCACAGTCAACATGCCAAACAACATGCCCACACCCCAGATACAACAGCATTACTCACTGTGGCAACCTAGGCTAGCCATGTACATGAGCCATCAACGGCATGGCACCTCAGCCACATAATAGCGGAATGTGGGAAGAGGTGGGAACCAGACACGTGCGACGGAGGCAAGTGACCCATGAATGAGAAGGTACACAATGCCAAGTGTGGTGGAATTGTGCTGGACAGACTGCAGTATGTAGACCACAAACATATCCATGTCCACATGCACTGATGGTGTATGGAGTTTAGTGGACAGTGGACACAACCATGTCACCCCAGCCAGTGGGGAAGATCCTGGAAATTTAGCTTGTGACGTCCCCCCCTGTAAGCGTGAGCGGAGTGGGCCGGCCCGGCGAACGCCATGCCAGCGTAGGAGTGTGAATAAAAAGCACTGGGCGTGGTTCTCTTCCAGAATGCCCAACGTCTCTGCCAGGGCTGCGCCTCCCAGCCGGCCAAGAGGCTGACGCCGTCGCCGTGAGTGGTGTTGCCTGCGATCCTGTGCACCTGCTGCACCCCTCGCCGCTGGTCCTGGACCCATCATGCCCGCCCCTGCATAGCCAGGCCCACTGCCCACCTGCCGACACCGGCGTGTGTCAAGGAGGGCCCACCACGTGCCGGTGCAAGCCCCAAGCCCGAGGCCCGTGAGCTTAGCAGCCTCCTCAGACCATCATAGCCTCGGCGACACAGGCCCGCAGTACTCCATTCTCGTTGACATACTCCACCGGCCTATACAGCTGCCAGGTCGGTCACACATTTGGAACTGAGTCTTGATTACGCAATGGCAGAGTACACACTTTATAGTAGATTATATGTCACTGTACTCCCTTCGATGTGGTACCAGCAACTCTGTGCATAGCATCCGCACAACACCTGTCTGTTGTCTCTTGTTGACTACTGCCTTCGGCCTAAACTGCGGTCGAGTAGGTCATACAGTTGGAACTGAGTCTTGATTTCTGTATGGCAGAGTTCATATCATTGAATGCATGGAGAGGAGTAAGAGGAAGACGTGGTGCAGTCCGGAGGAAAAAAGGATCCCTGTTACGGAGGTGATCGAACGCTGCCAACAACTGCTCTGGTGTCACTAACTCTGTGCATAGCGAGCCAACGACGTGTGGCTGTGGGCCCCTGCTGACCGCTGCCTCGGGCCTACACTGCGGTCGAGTAGGACACGCATTGGGTACTCAGTCTTGATTTATTTATGGCAGCCTTTATATCATTGTACTAACCTTATCGCAGACTGCATACCCCTTCAGCTCCGGTGCCACTAAGTATGTTCCCCGACAGCCATGGACACTTTCCGGTTGGACTTTGGTGGTGACTGAGTCTATGGACTGGGGGTTGTGTTCATCATCATGTCGGTGATACTGATTCATTGGCGAAAACGATGCTGTAGCATTCCACTCCTCAATTTTCCGCTTCCGGATGGCTTCTACCCTCTGCATCATGCCCTGAAGCACACCTTCCACTGTCACCTGCAACCCTCCGCAACATACACCTCGGACATCAATGAGGACCCGCTCAGCTCGCATGGCTCATCTCACTGCACCGCAAGTCACCGTCCCGTGGCAGTGTGCCTGTGCCGGACGCAGTCCATCCCGGGCCACTAACTTTGTACAGCTGAAGTCAGGGACCCTGTCCGGTGAGACATTGGATGGCCTCTGAGACGATGGCCTTGGGGTCCTCAACCCCATGTGTCTGTAGCCCAGCGCTGTCCGCTGCCTCCGGACTCAACTGCGGTCCACCATAGCTCACACATCAAATCGAGTTCTGACTGGCCCGGACGTTGCATCACCACAGGAGGCACACGCCACCACCTTCAGAACCAACTCCAAATGCCAACTGCCAGAGTCGAAACAGCCATACTACAGACTAATGGAGTTGCTCACACCTGTCGTGGATGCCATCATCTGCCTGATACCCTGCTCAGCACTCCAGGTGCCACTAACTCAGTGCACCACGACTCATGGACTATTTTTGGATGAGTTATGTGCTGTGGAGAGCTCACGCAGCAATGTCACCTCAGGCAGTGTGGGAGACCTGGGGCGATGATGAGGAAGATGATGCAAGTGTAACACACCCCACTGCAGCTGCATCAGAAATAACCCGAAGGGACACAATCCTAGACATTTTTATCACATGAGCACGCTCATCTACAGTGTCCCAACCTCAGTACACTGCAACTCATGGACACTTCTGTTTGCAGATTGTATGACCTCTGTACTTGCTCTGGAAACCACCATGATGATCCGCAGTTGTCTCTGCGATGCTGGTGTTTTCTGTTTCCGTTTTGATGGTGTTCACTGTTCAAGTTGTTGCCAGCACCAACCACTCCGTGTGGGGTGGTATACACTCACCCCACACCCATCCAGCACAGGATTCACTGTACGTGTGACCCTGCCAAAAAAGGTGCTGGGTGCACATGCACGTAGCCAGTTCCACAAACTATCTGCGTGTGTCCGTGTGGTCATGACGTATGCATGAGGGCCCCGGGGCCTACAACATTACATTGTGCTGTGTACAGCGGATGCAACCATGTCACCGCTGACAGCGGGTAAGACCATGGACATGTAGCTTTGTCGTCACCCACTCAATGCGTAGGGGGAGGTGACTGGAACGTCGTACGGAGGTCAAGCGTGGGGGTGTGTATGATGATTCCGGGGCTCTGGTAATTGGTTTGTTGCAGAAAATGTGCACATGCATGTGTGTCTGTCACGGTGTGTGTCTCCTTTGTGGGGTGTAGGAGGTCCCTGATAGGACTTGAACACCCACGTTTGTGAACTACTTTGGCTTCCATGAGCCCTGACCCCACCCGCACCTGTTCAGCCACCTCCTTTTGGCATTCTGACACCTGGCATTGGAATGCGATGTGTGCATAGGTGAAGCGTTGGGAGCCAGCCGTGGTGGCGGGTGCTTCTTGCTGTGTGGTCTGTGCAGGGGATGGGGTCTCCTCTGTGTGGCTTGGCTGCCCTGCTCCTGGGGGTGGGTTGCCTAAGATGTCCATGGGCTGTTGTAGAGCGTCGTGTTGAAGGTGTGTTGGTCCTCTCCAGCATCACTGATGAGTAGTCTGCTCTGCTGGAGGTGTTGTTCGTCCCTCTGCAATGTGAAGGGGAGATGCATGTTGACATTGTGTTGACGTATGTTGGCGCATTGTTCTGGTTTACATGCAGACTGTATGACTATGTACATGGTGGTTGTTTGGGGGGGTGCTGTATATTTGATGCGGGACAATGGACATTTGGGCTACATGACAGATGTGTGGTTGTACACGTGCATTTCCATAACACAGTTTCCTGCTTTGTTGGATGTGATTGGCCTGTTTCTGCGCATGAGCGGACCCAGTTGTGTCCTCTATTCTGCAGTTTGGGTGTTGCAGTTTGTGCTATATTGTCATTAGGCCTGGGCGAAAATTTCGTTCCGTTCGCGGAAATTGCCATATTTTGACATTTTCGCATTTCGTGGAGAGCGCGAAAATGTCAAAATTTCCGGTTTCCGCAGCTTGGCGATAATTTGTTACTTGCTCGCGCTGTAAAATAATACATTCTCGCGCGCGCGCGATCGCCTTACCTGAATCCCTTCGTTCGCCGACAAGTTTTCTTGATCCGGTCGCGTTCTCCATGAGATGTATTGTTTTTAGCCATTTGCGCTGTCTCGCGACAGTTCGCGCCCGCAGTGACGTCATGCGTCGCGCGATCACGTCTTTCTTCTCGCGATCATGCACCGCGAGACAACTCAAAACAACATGGCCGCGCCCGCAAGCAACCACATGGGTAAGTTGGCGACCCGCAACCATGCAGAAAATCTCGCGAATATGCGGGAAAAAAACTTCCGCATCTTCGCGATATTTCCGCTTATTTGCGATAATTTTAAACATTTTTGCGATAATTTGCGAAAGTTAATTTCGCAAATTCCGCCCACCCCTAATTGTCATCAGATGTGCTGTTATTGCTATGTGTGTGTGCTGCAGTGTGCTATGGGGATCAGGGACATGATCCAGGGTCATTGTGGGTGCGCAGTGTGATAATCATCTTTGTGCATGTGTGCCATTGTGCCCATCTCCCTCTGTCCCCCGGGGGCCCTGGTCGTTTCTCACCCTGTTGATGTTGTGTCAGGTCCTATCGAGCTGTGTCCGGACTCCCGACTCCTTGGGACATCTCCACCCTGATGACTGTGGCCTCCGTTTCCTCCAACTCCTCCTGTGGCTCAGGACTCCCACCTCCTGTCGCCGTTGCTGCCTTCCTGTTGGCAGCGGGTTTGTGCTTGGTTTAGCTTTTCACATCATGCCAGCGGCTCTTGTCCTCTTCCATAGACCTCCTCGACACACCGACTGCATTCACGTTTGTCATTTTGATGTTCAGTGGATGGTAGTGTTCTGTCACCTCCTTGATGCTGATCTGGTTTTCCTGCGGACTGCACCTCGTCTTCCTCTTCCTTTTCTCCTTGGCCTTCCCTGACCCCGAGGTTACTTGCTGGTGGTCTGTTGGGCTTGTGGGGTTCGCGTTAGCCTCTGCACTGCGTCTGGGTGCATCCATGTTGCTACGCAGTTTCTTTTGTTTTTAGTGTGTTTTTCTTGTTCTGCTTTTATAGTGCATTTTCCCACATGACGCGTGGGAAATGCAGGCCTGTCGCTGGTTTTCGATGATTTTTGTATCGCGCTTGACCTCATCGCAGCTTTTTTTGTGTTTGTGTTACACATTTTTGTGGCGTCACGTTGATTTAAACGCGGTCATTTGACGCGTTATTGTGTGCTTATCGCATGGTGCCACCGGCTTGGGAATGCCGCGTTACCACAGTGTTATTTTCCCGCGATAGACTGCGATCTGGAGAGTTGCGTTAAGCTACATTTGCGGTAGTTATCACACATTCTTGAGAATATCCCCCTAAATTGTCATTCAAATATGTTTTAAGACAGGGAACGACCTAAGTCATTTTCGACGGGAAACTCCACCTGCAATGTTCCATCATCGGGTCCTACCCACAGGCAGAGCTGTATGTTGTCTGTTCAGACTCGCTATTTATTGACAGCTCTTACAATACATACGTTTTGGGTAGGGATTGACACAGATTATCGGAAAGTTACCTGGGGAAACCCCAAAGCAACCTTTATTTCTGGGTGCCTAGAAAGATAAAAAAAACTACAAAATGTGGTTATGGAGGTACTACAGTGATACCCTCTTGTTTAATGTCAACATGTTACAGCCAGGAATTCTAGAGGCCTGTGAGTTTCTTGCTTTCATCAGGACTAGATCTCTGAAAACCTGTGTGTGTAGGTTATTTAGTAATGAATAAATATACTCGTGTTGTTGGCATTGGAGAAAACCCTGGATTAGAGGTGCAATAGGATGGGGGTGAAAGAGAATCCCCGTAATCAAGCATTTGTCAAGGGTATTACCCCACCTTTTCACTTAGTATCATTTCTGCGCATTGCTATGAGGAATTACAGACCAGCCACCAACAAAGGTGCTCCTGGAACTTGGTATACAGGCTTCTCCTCCATCTTTTTGGAGAATGCAAGCCTCCAAGTATACGTTACTAGAGAAAAAAAAGACCTTCTCAGATCTCATGATCACAACTATAAAGTGAATAATGAGCATTATGTTTTCTTGGCTCAAATTCTCTGGTCAACTTGCAAAGCATCACGCGGAGGACTCCTGATGAGTGACTCAGCCATTGCCAGAGGAAAATTGAGACTGAGCACTTACTGCTGGAGTAATCAGTTAGTTCCCTTACGATGGGCTTGAACGCTAATTCCTCAGAATAGCTCTGTAATCAGCTCATGGTTCAGAAGATAGGGTCTAAAAGCCAAGAAGGCATTATTAAGCTCACATTTCAAAATTATTAGCATGGAGAGAAGGGTTTTGACTATGCAGCTTAAAAAAAAGGACGAAATAAGCAGGATATCGGCCTACCCACTGAATATAGCGAAATCCTTTACACAGTGCATTGAGACCGAGCGGATCTGAAGGACCTTGTGTCTTAGGACCAGAAGACCATTTTATGGCCTCCCTGAAACTACTTTCACTCTCTGAAGAGAGCATGGTCCTTTTTGATAGCAAAATCAGCTCAGAAGAAATTTGCAGATGCCATTTCAGGCCCACCCACATGTAAGCCAACAAGAAAAGATTGCTTCCTAGGAAAACCGTATAAGAGTGACCTGTCCCTGCTAGTCCCGGATCTCTTTGCCCCATTCAAGGAAGGCAAACAGACTGACTTGTTTAGTTCTTCATCTAATCATGGATTTATAACATTGATCCTCAAGAAGAGAAAATACCTTCTAGTGTGGGCAGCTTCTGCCCTAACTGTTGTTCTCATAATCTCAGCTATGAACCTTGCTCAAAGACTGTGTAAAGTGATGCTCTCCCTGGTGCACCCTCCTCCATTGGGGTTTATGCTGGGCTGGTCTTTCTGTCCCCATGTGAGAAAGCTTTCACATCTGCAATGGAATGCGAAAGACTTAAGAGAAGAGACCTTGGCCCTTCCCACAGATGCAGGAAATTGAGAGTACCTTTTAAGAAGAATGGAGAGCTTTGCACTAGACCCGGATTTCATTGATCAAGTAAGTTAGCTTTACTGGCAAGTTGTGTCACAGGTCACAAGTAGTGGCTTCTTATACAGTACAGACCCATGCAGATATTGAGAGGTACCCGTCAGGGTTGTCCTTTGTCATCTGGAACTTTTGTGAGTTTCTCCAGCTACAAAGACAATTGGGAGAAAGATGAGGCCCGAGCCTTATCTTACACAACTACAAACACTAGTCAAGGAGCGTACGATATGGCATGGATACGTAATGGGAAAAACATAGCAATACTGATTGATAGAGATCTATAATGTATGGTGCTCAATAAATTGGCCCCATTGCTAACAACTAACAGTGACTTCATGAGATGGTCAGTGTCGGGGTATTCCAAGTAATAAAGATGGTTTATTGATCCAAGATGCAATTATGTCTTCGGAATGCTGCTTCTTCCTAACCACAGGTCCATACTCTCTTCTATCAATGTAGGTATTAAACTTGATATCAAAAGACTTCAAGCCACAGGTGCATTCTATGGCAGAAGGTGTCTGTTTACTGACTATTGATTCATACTAACTGGCCCATCAGCTCTCTGAGCTCTGTTATTTCCACCGAAGATGATTGGGTATATTTACTATCTACCCATTACAATACATTAGAGATACATGATCGAAATTCTACTATATATGAATCTTGAATAATTGGCAATGGACTCCTTCCAGGTGACTCAGAGTGGGCCTGGTCCCCATTCTATGTGTTGGATGTGTTCTGCCCAACACTGTGACATCTAGCATGTTTTTTGGTCTTGCCTGTTTCTATCAACTTACTGGATTTGGAACTGAAAAAAGCTATTGTTCACATACGTTGTGTTATTCACTTCCTTGAAATGGACGGCATTGTTGCATGATATGGTTGTTGCATGATACCTGGCATTTCCATCAGTGGCCACAGGTGGATCGCAACGGGGCTGGAGAGAGCAAATGCCCACCGGCCCTGATTTGGTAGAGTGGCCAACCAAAACGGCAAACATAGCTTCCTATGACCGGGTGTTCTATAGCATGCACAACCAAACAATCCTTTTTGCACAAATATAGGAGCCCTTTCTCCAGGTGGAAGAGTTCTGTGTCAAGTTATGAGTGATGATGGTATCTAAATAGCATTTATTGGTTCCTTGCCATCTGATCTGCATTCCCTCCTTGGTTTTTCTTCTTTCCTTATTCATTCCTAATGAGAGTTTTTTTCTGTTTTTGTTTATGTTAGAGCATTGACACAATTGCTGGGTTTTAGGCTACAATGTTCGTTTAGACTGACCTGGAACCCTCTTATGTTTGTTGATGCTTTGTGATCCTTCAGTGTCATTTGAAGGGTCTTTGTCAGTGGTGGCTGCTACATTTAAAAAAAGGTAGGGCACATACAAAATGTACTTAAATGTAAAAATACTTGTACCTTTCTTGACAATGTTTTGCAGCACACATACACCCGAAGTTCCTCCTGCCTCGCTGCTGCTTGCTTGTGGGTCCTGGGCTCACTGTGCCACTGGAATCAAGCTATCTTGGCTGAAGAGGGTTGAAACCCCGAAACTGGTTCTAGGAGGCTTGTTTCCAGTCCAGGGAGGACCTGGTTTGGCAGTTCGGGCTGGACTGTTACCATGAGGCACAGGGTCAAGACTGATTTGCATATGGCCAGGTCTAAACTGGGATGGCATGGTGAGCAAAAGAATGATGGCTTTAACACAGATCTCTTGACTGGGGGTGAATGTTTTGATTTGTTCTGCATTCCGTCCATCAATGGTGTGTCTTTTGCTTTCCTACCCTAACTGCGCCAGGTATGCCCTGACGTGGGTCCTGGGCTCACTGTGCCACTGGAATCAAGCTATCTATGCAGAAGAGGGGTGAAACCCCAAAACCGGTCCTAGGATGCTTGCTTCCGGTCCAGGGAGGACCTGGCTTGGCAGTTTGGGCCGGACTGTTCCCATGTGGCACAGGGTCATGACTGATTTGCATATGGCCAGGTCTAAACTGGGGTGGCATGGTGAGCAAAAGAATGATGGAATTAACCCAGATCCCTTGACTGGGGGTGAATGTTTAGATTTGTTCTGCATTCCGTCCATCAATTGTGTGTCTTTTGCTTGCTGGACAATGGCATCTGAGCCAATCCAAGCACTGCTGCGTGCTGCTTACAATGCTAAACAGCATAAGAGCAGGGCTACAATTGGCTGGAGCCAACACCAAATGTACATTCCACACAGATGGGTAAAGAAAAGCCTTGCCAAAGAATGAATTATTTGTTTTGTAAGTAACAGTATATGCCCAATGAGACCATTCATGCTGAAGCCAATTTATCAATGAGCTCCTGTGCCCAGAGGTAAAGTTCAAAATAGTCTATATTCCCACATAAGGCTTTGTCAAACTAAAATGTGGCATGCTGTGTACAGAGTAGAAGGGCTTGACAAATATAGGGGTGCATGAAAGTATTGACCGTGCATTTTGTGCAAAGTTATTGAGACCTACAGCATATTATGCACTGCCATAATTATATGTATAATAATCCATGTAGGTCTCCTGCCCTTTGTCTATGTCAGTGCGCCCCCTGCTCTAGAGTCTGAAAGGTGATACACTTTGTAATGTTAGAACTTTAGTACATGAGAAACAACACTACAATGAGCAGTATCTCCCTTTATTGTCATACATTCATGGGAGCTCGGGGCGCTCCAAACTTCACTGTTCCCTCCCTACTACTATCTGCCTGACTCCTCCCTTTCCGGTTCCCTGCCTACTTCCCTTTTCCTCACACACAGGTTCCTAGCGCCGTCTTGCCATCATACCATTACAACATTAAATCTCCCCCCACTTGCACAACTGAAGCTCGTTGAGATGTAAGTCTTCCGATTTCTTCAATTAAATGTGCAAGTCTTTGACATATTCGCTGTGACTGGTGTAACGGACTTTGTGCTGTCAACTTCACTACGGCAGGGAAGAAGTGAGGGTCATGTCTGCCAGCTGGTTTTGATTAGCCCTTAGTGCATCACCGAGGCAACCACTGATGCCTTGGTTGTTGGATCGCACTTTCTGCAGTGAGACAGGTTGCTCTCTTGTCATCAGAGGTGGCCGTGCCCACAGTTCCATTTGGATTGGTCACTTACAGGGGATGTTCATAATAACGACTGTCAGTCTTTTTCCTTTGTTCTTGCCTGACAAGCACCCAGTCTCCTTACTGGACAGTTGATGACTTTGCTTTCCTATGAATGTCCGTATATTCCTTCATTTTGGCCATTTTGGCCAGTCTAGCTCTCCCAGCTCTTCATGACCTGGAACTTGATGAACACAGCTGGCTGAATTTTCCCAAGTGGGTATTCTCATGCTCACGGCACGTCCCCGGATCAGAGTGGCTGGACATTTGTCCGTGGTGCTGTAAGGTGGGGTTTGGTAAGCTTGCAGTGCTTCATTCAGGGCCACCTGAACATCATCTTATCTTGACAGTTCAGGTTGTTGTATGGTTTTCTTTAATATGGCCATATATCATTCCACCTGCCCATTTGTATGTGGCCACCTGGGAGTGATCTTCCAATGTCTAAAGTTGAGGGGACTGGCAAATTCAGCAAACTCATGTCCATTTTTACCACTTTAGGAATGCACCATGCTGCAAATTCTTCATCCAGTACAGGTATGTAGATGGCCGCTTTAGTAGATGACACCTGTTGAGCAATTCAGAATCATGAATATTCATCCAACAATTGTAGAGAGGGTTTAGCACCAAAAGTTAACGCCATCTGAAAGGAAGCGCTAAGAGGAGAAATGTTTCCATTTCTCCTTTCTTTTCCCACTTTGCATGCATGCTGCACTGTGCAGCACACATACAAAGTGGGAAAAGTGTTTGAACTTGTCTATGCCTAGTATTTTGTACAGGAAGGGTGCTCTTCCTGTACAAAACCTATGCTAGCACGCACCGTAGCGCTGTGATGCATGGCAGTTTGAAATCAGCACCAGATCTAGGAAAAGGGGAGGAGAGTGCTATATATCTGTAGATATTACGCTCTCTTGCTCCCTCCCTGTTACACAATACAGTGCAGCCTTTTTGGGGGCTGCGCTCCATTGTGTGCATTTTTTGAAAATCTGCCCTTTAGGCTCTGCCACTGTCAGCAGATGTGTTAGGCCACAACGCTGAGTAGTGTGACACCTGGGCTCCTTGTGCACCATGTATATATGTGTACAGTTTCAAATATTTGTATTTGGAACAAACTGCACTTCGAGTGGACCACCTGGCTCCAGTGTTCTTTACCAGTGTGCAGCTTCAATCAGATATTTGTGGCGAGGACAACCAGAAATGACTTCTGAAGTTTGAGGTGAAGTTTGATTGCTGAGCTACAGTTACAGTTGAATCAATCCAAGAAAAAGAAGCACTAGACGTCCCACTAGAATCTGGACGCCATCAGATGCCCCATGGATGCCACATAGGATTCGCTTGAGATAGCAGCTGGTATGACATGCTCTCTCGTTGGCACTCTTGGCACTGCAGTTACTAAAAGTAAACTCTGGGCATAACATAGTCATTGAGATTTGGGGGTGTAAATCTCAAATTTCCAAAGCGAAGAAGAGGTGGGTGGCAGGATAGAAGGGTGAGATGACCTAGGGGTACAACGCTCATGAGAGGTCAGAAACCTGTTGGTGCAGTTTTTTGACTGTTGAATTGGAAAGGAATGCATTTATTTGAGGGGAGGGGTCACACCCCAAAACCCCCACCCCAGAAGCTCTAACCCTGAGTTAAACAAGGATTTAAAAGCCCTGTTTACTTTCTGTAGTTTTTATTCACTAATTTTTTTCCTAATTCATCAACAGGATTAAGCCGGCTGTGGTAGACAAAGGGTCTAACAGAGAGTAAAACCTCTGTGGGCCTCATTTACAACCCCCTGTGCACCATTGGAACATTAGTTTTATTGACATTTCAGTGGTGCACAGTGAAGGGCCATATATACAAGGCCACTTAGAGCCACCCTGCATGGGTTTTCACGGTCCTGTGGATATGGTGTGGGGCAAAGAAGTGCAAGTCGCTGCGTTGCCTCACACTGCAATGGGGAATGGTACCATGGGCGTTACAGTGGGTGTTCCCATGTAACACCCATGGTATTTGACACATTACCAGATTTACAACATTCTGTATACCTGGGAATACGTCAAAAGCCTACGCCTCTCCAAGGGAGGCGCAACAAGAGAGATAGCTTTATTTCTCCTTGTTTTTTCTTCTTTCTATGTGTGTTGCATTCAGTAGCACACATAGAATGAGGACATTGCCTCCATTCATTGTTTTTGTGTCCCTTCCTGCACAAAAACAATCATTCCCACTACACAGACACCCTTGCACCACTGTGCAGGGGTGCCTGCATTGGCACATGGCAGTTCATTGTGCAGCAGCACTGTGTAAGAGGACAGGAATATGCCATATCTCATAGATACATATTTGGTAACAACAAGGGCACCCAGAAAAAAGTCTGCCAGGGACCCTGGGAATTAAGTAATTCTAAGCAACAATCATCCCTAGACAAAAAAGGAGTAGCATTAGTGATAAATAAGGACCCAATCAGTACTTATATTTTGGGAGACTTGTCCAGCCGGACAGAGGTCATGAGTTTTACTAATATAGTAAAAATAACGAAAGAATTTCAAAGATTCATAAAGTGGGACACAAGCCTGTGTCCAGTACATACATTAGGCCAAGAAAGCATAAAAAGGTTCAGGCATGGAACATTGTTCACAAATACCCGATATGTTGTAAAAACTTTGATTGTGACACATAAGGGTATTGTTTGTTTGTACTGTTTGTTTTTCCATTATTTATGATACCTATAACAAACAATGTTCCATGCCTGAACCTTTTTTTGCTCTCTTGGCCTAATGTATGTACTGGACACAGGCTTGTGTCCCACTTTATGAATGCAGTGCTTGGCCGAGCTTGGCTCATCATAACGGTCGTGCCACTCCCACGCGTAATTGATTCCCCGCCTGTGCGGGAGAATCAATTAGTGGGCGGAGTCGTGACAAGCCCAGCTCGTCATGAGCACAGCTCCACTGTGCAGCATAATGAGCTGGGCTCCTCACGAGCACAGCGCCGCCACCGCTGCCCCCCCCGCGCCGCGGGGGAACTACCCCCACAGCGAAGAGGTTAATCACATCTAAGATTGACTATTGCAACGCACTTTATCTCAACGCTAACAAGACTATTCTTGCCAAATTACAACTGGTGCAAAATGCAGTGCCCAGACAAACACTAGGCATCCCTAAATACATGTCAGTCTCTAAAGGCCTGAATGAACTTCACTGATTTCCTGTAAAGAAGTGGAGATTACCTTCAAGGCCATGAGTATTGTTCACAAAGCACTTTACAGTGCGAGCCCGAGAGGAATCAAATCCATTTTCAGTGGCATTCTCCAAGAAGGCTTCTCCGATCAGCAAGTCACAATTTATCGGTCACCCTTAGAATGCGCAGGAAGAGGTAGGGAGGCAGAGCTTTTTTAGATCTAGCCTAGCGGCATCGCTCTGCAAGGTTGCTGTAGTAGAGTATGAGAGAGCAGCCTCGCCACTCTCCTCCCATATTTCCAATTGGCTTGTGTCATTGTCTTTCATAAATACTGCCTTCTGATTCATTAATAGGCTTGTTAGTCCCTTCTTAGTACAGCCTTGTCTTCATTTGTACCCTCCCATGGCGAATGGCCTTTTTACTTTGGTTGTTACAAGGGACCTGCTATTTAGTCTGTAAGCACTATTTACTTTATTTAGTTTCTCTTACTGCAAGCTGGACATGCGCTGCTTCAGGTGAAACCTCTTGTGTTTTTTTAAGCAGCACGGCTGCTGCCATAACACGGGACCCTGCTTTCAATCACTTTAACCCAGCATTATCTTGTGTCTGTTTCACCCCCCCCCAAGTAAAATGGATTTAGAAATGATTAGCGAAAGTCATGTGAATTCCAGGTAGCACATAATCCTATGCTAATGGGCTGAAGCTGACAACAGCACATATGTGTTACACATCATTTGCATTAAAGCCACCTGACGGGTTGTTTTCAAAAGTCGGTTTTATTGACAACACCACAACCACCACCAACACCACCACAACCATCAATACCACCACCTCCACCAGTACCACCACAACCAATGCCACCAAAACCACCCTGAATACCACCACCAATACCACCACCACTGCTAATACCACCTCCAATACCACCACCACCAATACCACCACAATCGACACCACCACCACCCACACCACCAATACCACCACCAATACTACTACCACCACCAATACCACCAACACCAATACCACCACCAATACCACCAAATCCAATACCACTAGCAATGCCATCACCACTGCCAATACCACCACCACTGCCAATACCACCACCACCAATCCCACCACCGCCAACACCACCACCATCAACACCACCAATACCACCAATACCACCACCAATACCACCACCACCAAAACCACCACCATGAATACCACCACCTCCAATGCCATCACCACAAATAACCCCACCACCAATACCACCACCACTAATACCACCATCACCAACACCAATACCACCACCAATACCACCACCACTGCCAATACCACCACCACCATTCCCACCACCGCCAACACCACCACCATCAACACCACCAATACCACCAATACCACCACCAATACCACCACCACCAAAACCACCACCATGAATACCACCACCACCAATGCCATCACCACAAATACCACCACCACCAATACCACCACCACTAATACCACCCCCAACAACACCAATACCACCACCAATACCACCACCACCAATACCACCACTACTAATACCACCACCAATGGCAACACTGCCAATACCACCACCACCAATACCACCGCTACCTATACCACCACAGCCAATACCACCACTCCCAACAAAACCACCATCAACACCACCAATACCATCACCAACAACACTACCACCACCACCACCACCAATACCCTCACCACCACCAATACCCCCACCACCAATACTACTACCACCAATACCGCCACCAACAATACCACCACCACCAATACCACCAACACCACCAATACCTCCACCACCACCAATACCACCACCACCAATACCACCACCACCACCAATACCAATATATCCCCCACCACCAATACCAACACCACCACCAATACCACCACCAAAACCACCACCACCAATATCACCACCAAAACTACTACCACCAATACCACCAAAACCAATACTACCACCACCACCAATACCACCATCACCACCAATACCACCACCACCAACACCACCACCAAACCCACCACCAATACCACCACTAATACCACCACCACTAATTCCACCACCAACAACACCACCACCAATACCACCACCACCAATACCACCACCACCAATACCACCACTACTAATACCACCACCAATGTCAACACTGCCAATACCACCACCATCACCAATACCACCACTACCAACAAAACCACCAATATCATCACCAACAACTACCACTACCACCATCAATACCTCCACCACCACCAGTACCACCACCAACACCACCACCAATACCACCACCACCAATACCAATGCATCCACCACCACCAATACCAACACAACCATCACCACCACCAAAACCAACACCACCAATATCACCACCAAAACTACCACCACCAATACCACCAAAACCACCACCACCAATATCACCACCAAAACTACCAACATCAATACCACCAATACAACCACCAATATCACTACCACCACCACCAATACCACCACCAATACCACCATCACCACCAATACCACCAACAATTCCTCCACCAATACCACCACGATCAATACCACCACATATAACACCACCACCAATACCACCACCAATACCACCACCACCAATACTACTACCACCCATACCACCATCACCAATACCACCACCAACACCACCACCAATACCACCACCACCAATACCAATGCATCCACCACCACCAAAACCACCACCACCAATATCACCACCAACACTACCACCACCAATACCACCAAAACCACCACCACCAATATCACCACCAAAACTACAACCACCAATACCACCAAAACCAATACCACCACCAATATCACTACCACCACCACCAATACCACCATCACTACCAATACCACCACCACCAATACCACCAACAAACCCACCACCAATACACCACCATCAATACCACCACAAATACCACCACCAATACCACCACCACCAATACTACTACCACCCATACTGCCACCATCAATACCTCCACCACCACCAATACCAACACCACCACCACCATCACCAATACCACCACCAAAACTACCACCACCAATACCACCAATACCACCAATACCACCACCAATATCACTACCACCACCACCAATACCACCACCAATACCACCATCACCACCAATACCACCACCACCGATACCACCACCAAACCCACCACCAATACCACCACCAAACCACCACCATCAATACCACCACCATTACCACCACCAATCCCACCACCAATCCCACCACCACCACTGCTACCACCACCAACAATACCACCACTACAATACAAACAATACCACCACCAATGCCACCACTTCCACCAATATCACCACAATGCCACCATCACCACCAATGCCACCACCACCAATACCAATACCACCACCACCAATACCAACACCAATACCACCACCACCAATACCACTAGCAATACCACCACTAATACCACCACCAATACCACCACCACCACTATCAACACCACTAATACCACCACCACCAATACCACCACCACCAATACCACCACCACCATTACCACCAATACAACCACCACCAATAACATGACCACCACCAATGCCACCAATACAGCCACCACCACCAATACCACCACCAATGCCACCACCAATACTAATAATACCACCAATACCACCACCACCAATTCCACCACCACCACCAATACAGCCACCACCACCAATACCACCACCAATGCCACCACCAATACTAATAATACCACCAATACCACCACCACCAATTCCACCACCACCACCAATACCACCACCACCATTACCACCGCCAATACCACCACCAATACCAACACCAACAATACCACCACCAACAATACCACCACCAACAATACCACCAGCAATACCACCACCACTAATGCCACCAACAATACCACCACCACCACCAATATCACCACCAATAACACCTTTCACCAATACCAATACCACCACCACCAATACCAGTAACACCAACACCACCATCAATACCCACACTAATACCACCACCAACACCACCATCAATACCCCCACTAAAACCACCACCAATACCACCACCAATACTAATAATACCACCAATATCACCACCACCAATTCCACCACCACCACCAATAACACAACCACCATTAACACCATCACCAATACTTCCACCAGCATCACCACCAATACCACCACCACCAATACCACCACCACCACCAATACCACCACAACCAATACCACCACCAATACCACCATCTCCACCAATACCACCACCACCGATACCCCCACCAAAACCACCACCAATACCACCACCAATACCACCACCATCAATACCACCACCATTACCACCACCAATCCCACCGCCAATCCCACCACCACCACTGCTACCACCACCAACAATACCACCACTACAATACAAACAATAACACCACCAATACCACCACTGCCACCAATATCACCACAATGCCACCCTCACCACCAATGCCACCACCACCAATACCAATACCACCACCACCAATACCAACACCAATACCACCACCACCAATACCAACATCAATACCACCACTAATACCACCACCACCACTATCAACACCACTAATACCACCACCACCAATACCACTACCACTAATACCACCACCACCAATACCACCACCACCATTACCACCAATACAACCACCACCAATAACATGACCCCCACCAATGCCACCAATACCACCACCACCACCAATACCACCACCAATATTAATAATACCACCAATACCAACACCACCAATTCCACCACCACCACCAATACCACCACCACCAATAACACCACCACCAATACTACCACCAGCACCACCACCAATACCACCACCACCAATACCACTACAACCAATTCAATACCAGTTCCACCAATACCATTACCACCGCCAATACCACCACCAATACCCACACCAACAATACCACCACCAACAATACCAACACCAACAATACCACCAGCAATTCCACCACCACTAATGCCACCAACAATACCACCACCACCACCACCAATATCACCACCAATAACACCTTTCACTACCAATACCAATACCACCACCACCAATACCAGTAACACCAACCACCACCATCAATACCCACACTAATACCACCACCAACACCACCATAAATACCCCCACTAAAACCACCACCAATACCACCACCAAGACTAATAATACCACCACCACCAATTCTACCACCACCACCAATACCACCAATAACACAACCACCATCAACACCATCACCAATACTTCCACCAACATCACCACCAATAACACCACCACCAATACCACCACCACCACCAATACCACCACAACCAATCCAATACCATTACCACCGCCAATACCAGTACCAATACAACCACCACAAATACCACCACCACCAATAACACCACCACCAATACCACCACCACCAATACTACCACCACTAATTCCAGCACCACCAATACCACCAATACCACCATCAATACCCCCACTAATACCACCATTACCACCACCAATACTACCACCACTAGTTCCAGCACCACCAATACCACCACCACCAATACTACCAATACCACCATCAATACCCCCAATAACACCACCATTACCATCACCAATAACACCACCACTAATACCACCACCATCAATACAACCACCACCACCACCACCAATACCACCATCACCACCAATACCACCAAGAACACCACCACCACCAGTAACAATACCAATACCACCACCAATACCAATACTACCACCAAGATCAATACCACCAATACAACCACCACCAATTCCACCACCACCACCAATACCACCGCCACTACACCACCACCAGTACCACCACCACCACCAATGCCACAAATACCTTCAATACCACCACCAATACAACCACCACAAATATCAATACCACCACCAATACCGATATCACCACCACCAATACCGGTATCACCACCACCATCAATACTACCACCCCTAATACCACCACCACCCATACCACCATCAATACCCCCACTAATACCACCACCCCCAATACCACCACCACTAATACCACCACCACCAATATCACACCACCAGTATCACCAAAACCAATAGCACCACCAGCAATAACACCACCACAACCAATACGATCAATACCACCATCAATACCACCACCACCAGTACCAATACCACCACAAATACCACTACAACCAATACCACCACCAATACCAACACAGCCACCACCAATACCACCACCACCACCGATAACATCAATGCCACCACCACCAATACCACCATCACCAATACCAGCACCACCAATACCACCACCACCTATACCACCACCAATACCACCAATACCACTACCAATACCACTAATACAACCACCAATATCGCCAATACCAACACCATCACCAATACCACCACCACCAATATCACCACCACCAATACCACCACCACCACCAATACCACCACCATCAATTCCACCACCAATACAACCACCAATACCACCACCAATACCACCACCACAAATACCCCACCACCAATACCACCACTAATACCACCACCACCACCAATACCAACACAGCCACCACCAATACCACCACCACCTTCAATAACATCAATACCACCCCCACCAATACCAGCACAACCAATTCCACCACCACCAATACCACCACCAATAAAACCCCCAATATCACCAATACCAACACCATCAGCAATACCACCAATACCACCAACACCAATACCATCACCACCACCAATAACCCCAATACCACCACCACCAATATCACCACCACTACCACCACCACCAATAGCACCACCAACACCAATACCAACACCACCACCAATACCACCACCAACAATACCACCACCACCAACACCACTACCAATACCACCACCAACAATACCAACAATACTACCACCACCACTAATACCACCACTGCCACCAATACCACCACTGCCACCAATACCACCACCATCAATCCCACCAAACCAATACCACCACCACCATTCCAATACCACTA
This sequence comes from Triturus cristatus, assembly GCF_964204655.1. Taxonomy (NCBI): domain Eukaryota; kingdom Metazoa; phylum Chordata; class Amphibia; order Caudata; family Salamandridae; genus Triturus; species Triturus cristatus. The sequence continues at coordinate 851,831,757 of NC_140590.1, forward strand.
CCACCAATACCAATACCACCACCACCACTAATACCACCACCATCAATACCACCACCCATAACACCATCAATACCACCACCGCCACCAATACCACCACCACTGCCACCGTTTCCAGCAATAACACCACCACAAATCCCACCACCACCAATACCAATACCACCACCACAAATACCACCAACACCAGTGCCACTACCAATACCACCATTAATACCACCACCACCACCAATACCACCACCACCAATATCACCACCAATTCCACCACCAATACCACCACCAATACCCCACCACCAATACCACCACCACCAATCCAATACCACTACCACCAATACCAATCCCACCACCAATCCCACCACCACCACTAATACCACCACCATCAATACCACCACCCATAACACCATCAATACCACCACCGCCACCAATACCACCACCACTGCCACCGTTTCCAGCAATAACACCAGCAATACCCCCACCACAAATCCCACCACCACCAATACCAATACCACCACCACAAATACCACCAACACCAGTGCCACTACCAATACCACCATTAATACCACCACCAATACCACCACCATCAATATCACCCCCACCAATACCGGTACCACCACCACAACCAATACCACCTCCACCAATATCAGTACCACCACCAATACCAATACCGGTACCACCACCACCACTACTAGTACCACCACCAATACGACCACAACCAATACCACCAATATCAATACCACCACCACCAATACCACCACCACGAATGCCACCATCATCAATACCAGCACCACCAATACAACCACCACCAATACCACCAACACCAATGCCACCATTACCAATACCACCAATACCAATACCACCACCACTAATACCAATACAACCACCACCAATACCACCACCACCACCAGTACCACCACCAATACCACAACCAATAACATTACTAGCACCAATACCACCACCAATACCACTACCAATTCCAACACCACCACCAATACCACCACCACAAATACCCCAACACCAGTACCACCACCACCATCAATGCCACCACCACCACCAATACCATCAATACCACCATGAATACCAATACCACCACCAATACCAATATCGCCACCACAAATACCAGTACCACCACCACCAATACCACCAACACCACCAATACCACCACCACCAATACAAGTACCAACACCACCACTATGAGTACCCCACCACCAATACCAACACCACCACCAATAACATCAATGCCGCCACCACCACCACCAATACCACCAATCCCACCACCAATCCCACCACCACCACTGCTACCACCACCAACAATACCACCACTACAATACAAACAATACCACCACCAATACCACCACTGCCACCAATATCACCACAATGCCACCATCACCACCAATGCCACCACCACCAATACCAATACCACCACCACCAATACCAACACCAATACCACCACCAGCAATACCACTATCAATACCACCACTAATACCACCACCAATACCACCACCACCACTACCAACACCACTAATACCACCACCACCAATACCACCACCACCAATACCACCACCACCATTACCACCAATACAACCACTACCAATAACATGACCACCACCAATGCCACCAATACAGCCAATTCCACCACCACCACCAATACCACCACCACCAATACCACCACAACCAATTCAATACCAGTTCCACCAATACCATTACCACCGCCAATACCACCACCAATACAAACACCAACAATACCACCACCGACAATACCACCACCAACAATACCACCAGCAATACCACCACCACTAATGCCACCAACAATACCACCACCACCACCAATATCACCACCAATAACACCTTTCACCAATACCAATACCACCACCACCAATACCAGTAACACCAACACCACCATCAATACCCACACTAATACCACCACCAACACCACCATCAATACCCCCACTAAAACCACCACCAATACTAATAGTACCACCAATACCACCACCACCAATTCCACCACCACCACCAATAACACAACCACCATTAACACCATCACCAATACTTCCACCAGCATCACCACCAATACCACCACCACCAATACCACCACCACCACCAATACCACCACAACCAATACCACCACCAATACCACCATCTCCACCAATACCACCACCACCGATACCACCACCAAAACCACCACCAATACCATCACCAATACCACCACCATCAATACCACCACCATTACCACCACCAATCCCACCGCCAATCCCACCACCACCACTGCTACAACCACCAACAATACCACCACTACAATACAAACAATAACACCACCAATACCACCACTGCCACCAATATCACCACAATGCCACCCTCAACACCAATGCCACCACCACCAATACCAATACCACCACCACCAATACCAACACCAATACCACCACCACCAATACCACCATCAATACCACCACTAATACCACCACCACCACTATCAACACCACTAATACCACCACCACCAATACCACTACCACTAATACCACCACCACCAATACCACCACCACCATTACCACCAATACAACCACCACCAATAACATGACCACCACCAATGCCACCAATACCACCACCACCACCAATACCACCACCAATACCACCACCAATACTAATAATACCACCACCACCAATTCCACCACCACCACCAATACCACCACCACCAATAACACCACCACCAATACTACCACCACCAATACCACCACCACCAATACCACCACCAATACCACTACAACCAATTCAATACCAGTTCCACCAATACCATTACCACCGCCAATACCACCACCAATACCAACACCAACAATACCACCACCAACAATACCAACACCAACAATACCACCAGCAATACCACCACCATTAATGCCACCAACAATACCACCACCACCACCACCAATATCACCACCAATAACACCTTTCACCACCAATACCAATACCACCACCACCAATACCAGTAACACCAACACCACCATCAATACCCACACTAATACCACCACCAACACCACCATAAATACCCCCACTAAAACCACCACCAATACCACCACCAATACTAATAATACCACCAATACCACCACCACCAATTCCACCACCACCACCAATACCACCAATAACACAACCACCATCAACACCATCACCAATACTTCCACCAACATCACCACCAATACCACCACCACCAATACCACCACCACCACCAATACCACCACAACCAATCCAATACCAGTTCCACCAATACCATTACCACCGCCAATACCAGTACCAATACCACCACCACAAATATCACCACCACCAATAACACCACCGCCAATACCACCACCACCAATACTACCACCACTAATTCCAGCACCACCAATACCACCATCAATATCCCCACTAATACCACCATTACCACCACCAATAACACCACCACCAATGCAACCACCATCAATACCACCACCACCACCAATACTACCATCACCACCAATACCACCAAGAACACCACCACCACCAGTACCAATACCAATACCACCACCAATACCAATACTACCACCAAGATCAATACCACCAATACAACTACCACCAATTCCACCACCACCACCAATACCACCTCCACCAATACCACCGCCACTACACCACCACCAGTACCACCACAACCACCAATGCCACCAATACCTTCAATACCACCACCAATACAACCACCACAAATACCAAGACCACCACCAATACCGATATCACCACCACCAATACCGGTATCACCACCACCACCAATACTACCACCACTAATACCACCACCACCCATACCACCATCAATACCCCCACTAATACCACCACCCCCAATACCACCACCACTAATACCACCGCCACCAATATCACACCACCAGTATCACCAACACCAATAGCACCACCAGCAATAACACCACCACAACCAATACGATCAATACCACCATCAATACCACCACCACCAGTACCAATACTAATACCAAAACCACCAATACTACCACCAATACCACCACCACAATTTCAACCACCAATACCACTGCCACCACCAATACCACCACCACCAATACCCCACCACCACCAATGCCACCACTACCACCAATACCATCAATACCACCACAAATATCAATACCACCACCAATAACAATATCACCACCACCAATACCAGTACCACCAGCACCAATACCACCACCAATACCACCACCACCACCAATACCAGTACCACCACAAATACCACTACAACCAATACCACCACCAATACCAACACAGCCACCACCAATACCACCACCACCAATAACATCAATGCCACCACCACCAATACCACCATCACCAATACCAGCACCACCAATACCACCACCTATACCACCACCAATACCACCAATACCACTACCAATACCACTAATACAACCACCAATATCGCCAATACCAACACCATCACCAATACCACCACCACCAATATCACCACCACCAATACCACCACCACAAATACCCCACCACCAATACCACCACTAATACCACCACCACCACCAATACCACCAGCAATACCAACACAGCCACCACCAATACCACCACCACCTTCAATAATATCAATACCACCACCACCAATACCAGCACAAACAATTCCATCACCACCAATACCACCACCAATAAAACCACCAATATCACCAATACCAACACCATCAGCAATACCACCAATACCACCAACACCAATACCATCACCACCACCACTACCACCACCAATAACCCCAATACCACCACCACCAATATCACCACCACTACCACCACCACCAATACCACAACCACCACAAAAACCACCACCACCAATAACAACACCACCACCAATACCACCACCACCAATACAACCACCACTAATTCCAGCACCACCAATACCACCACCACCAATACCACCATCAATACCCCCACTAATATCACCATTACCTCCACCAATAACACCACCACCAATACCACCACCGCCAATACTACCACCACTAATTCCATCACCACCAATACCACCACCACCAATACCACCAATACCACCATCAAAACCCCCAATAACACCACCATTACCATCACCAATAACACCACCACTAATACCACCACCATCAATACAACTACCACCAATACAACCACCATCAATACCACCACCACCACCAATACCACCATCACCACCAATACCACCAAGAACACCACCATCACCAGTACCAATACCAATACCACCACCAATACAAATACTACCACCAAGATCAATACCACCAATACCACCACCATCAATTCCACCACCACCACCAATACCACCACCACCAATACCACCACCACTACACCACCACCAGTACCACCACCACCACCAATGCCACCAATACCTTCAATACCACCACCAATACAACCACCACAAATACCAATACCACCACCAATACCAATATCACCACCACCAATACCGGTATCACCACCACCACCAATACTACCACCACTAATACCACCACCACCCATACCACCATCAATACCCCCACTAATACCACCACCCCAATACCACCACCACTATTACCACCACCACCAATATCACACCACCAGTATCACCAACACCAATAGCACCACCACCAATAACACCACCACAACCAATACGATCAATACCACCATCAATACCACCACCACCAGTACCAATACTAATACCAAAACCACCAATACTACCACCAATACCACCACCACAATTTCAACCACCAATACCACCGCCACCACCAATACCACCACCACCAATACCCCACCACCACCAATGCCACCACTACCACCAATACCATCAATACCACCACAAATATCAATACCACCACCAATACCAATATCACCACCACCAATACCAGCACCACCACCACCAATACCAATACCACCACCAATACCACCACCACCAATACAAGTACCACCACCACTACCAGTACCCCCTCCACCAATACCAATACCACCACAAATACCACTACAACCAATACCACCACCAATACCAACACAGCCACCACCAATACCACCATCACCAATACCAGCACCACCAATACCACCACCACCTATACCACCACCAATACCACCAATACCACTAATACAACCACCAATATCGCCAATACCAACACCATCACCAATACCACCACCACCAATATCACCACCACCAATACCACCACCAATACCACCACCATCAATTCCACCACCAATACCACCACCAATACCACCACCAATACCACCACCACAAATACCCCACCGCCAATACCACCACCACCACCAATACCACCACCAATACCAACACAGCCACCACCAATACCACCACCACCTTCAATAACATCAATACCACCACCACCAATACCAGCACAACCAATTCCACCACCACCAATACCACCACCAATAAAACCCCCAATATCACCAATACCAACACCATCAGCAATACCACCAATACCACCAACACCAATACCATCACCACCACCAATAACCCCAATACCACCACCACCAATATCACCACCACTACCACCACCACCAATACCACCACCAACACCAATACCAACACCACCACCAATACCACCACCAACAATACCACCACCACCAACACCACCACCAATACCACCACCAACAATACCAACACTACTACCACCACCACTAATGCCACCACTGCCACCAATACCACCACTGCCACCAATACCACCACCACCAATCTCACCAAAACCAATACCACCACCACCATTCCAATACCACCACCACCAATACCAATACCACCACCACCACTAATACCACCACCATCAATACCACCACCCATAACACCATCAATACCACCACCGCCACCAATACCACCACCACTGCCACCGTTTCCAGCAATAACACCACCACAAATCCCACCACCACCAATACCAATACCACCACCACAAATACCACCAACACCAGTGCCACTACCAATACCACCATTAATACCACCACCAATACCACCACCATCAATATCACCCCCAATTCCACCACTAATGCCACCACCAATACCCCACCACCAATACCACCACCACCATTCCAATACCACTACCACCAATACCAATCCCACCACCAATCCCACCACCACCACTAATACCACCACCATCAATACCACCACCCATAACACCATCAATACCACCACCGCCACCAATACCACCACCACTGCCACCGTTTCCAGCAATAACACCAGCAATACCCCCACCACAAATCCCACCACCACCAATACCAATACCACCACCACAAATACCACCAACACCAGTGCCACTACCAATACCACCATTAATACCACCACCAATACCACCACCATCAATATCACCCCCAATTCCACCACTAATGCCACCACCAATAACACCCCCACCAATACCGGTACCACCACCACAACCAATACCACCTCCACCAATATCAGTACCACCACCAATACCAATACCGGTACCACCACCACCACTACTAGTACCACCACCAATACCACCACAACCAATACCACCAATATCAATACCACCACCACCAATACCACCACCACGAATGCCACCACCATCAATACCAGCACTACCAATACAACCACCACCAATACCACCAACACCAATACCACCATTACCAATACCACCAATACCACCACCACTAATACCAATACAACCACCACCAATACCACCACCACCACCAGTACCACCACCAATACCACAACCAATAACATTACTAGCACCAATACAACCACCAATACCACCACCAATTCCAACACCACCACCAATACCACCACCACCAATACCCCACCAACAGTACCACCACCACCATCAATGCCACCACCACCACCAATACCATCAATACCACCATGAATACCAATACCACCACCAATACCAATATCACCACCACAAATACCAGTACCACCACCACCAATACACCAACACCACCAATACCACCACCACCAATACAAGTACCAACACCACCACTATGAGTACCCCACCACCAATACCAACACCACCACCAATAACATCAATGCCGCCACCACCACCACCAATACCACCAATACCACCACCAATAACACCAATACCACCACCAATATCACCAATACCAACACCACCACCACCAATACCACCAATACCACCACCAATAACACCAATACCAACACCATCAGCAATACCACCACCATCACCAATTCCACCACCACTATCACCCCCAATACCACCAACACAGCCACCACCAATATCACCACCAACACCACCACCACCACCAATACCACCACCACCAATACCACTACCAACAATACCACCACCAATACCACTACCACCACCTCCACCACCAACACCACCACCAAAACCACCACTACTACTATCACCACCACCAATAACACCACCAATACCACCACCACCAATACCACCACCAATACCACCACAGCCAATAGCTCCACCACTATTCCAATACCACTACCTCCAATACCAATCCCACCACCAATCCCACCACCACCACTAATACCACCATCACGTATACCACCACCAATATCACAACCACCAATACCACCACCAATACCACCATCAATACCACTGCCACCACCAATACCACCACCAATACCACCATCACCACCAATACCACAACCAATACCATCACCACCAATACAAAACCGCCACCAGCAATACCACCACCACCACCAATACCACCACCACCACCAATACCACCACCAATACTACCACCACCCCTATCACCACCACTAATACCACCACCAGCACCACCAATACCCCACACCAATACCGCCACCACCACCACTAATGCCACCATCACCACCAATACCACCAATACTACCACCACCACCAATATCAATACCACCACCACCAATACCACCACCACCCCCACCAATACCAGTAGCACCACCAATACCAATACCAGTACCACCACCACCACCACCACTACCAGTACCATCACCACCAATACCAGTACCACCACCAATACCACCACAACCAATACCACCAATATCAATACTGCCACCACCAATTCCACCACCACCAATACCACCAATGCCACCACCACCACCAATACCAGCACCACTAATGCAACCACCACCAATACCACCAACACCAATACCACCAATACCAAAACCACCACCACCACTAATCCAATACCACTACCACCAATACCAATCCCACCACCAATGTTTTAAAACCCAGAACATAAATAAAAGGCATTCTCGTTTACAATGTCAATAGCTCAAATTTGCATGAATGTGAGACCTATTGCATTGCAAATACTTGTTGCCTGTGGTGGCCAAGCTCTGGAACACCCTACCCTTCCTTCTGACCAATATGACATTTAGGAAGGCCTTAAAAACCTGGTTATTTTCCTTGTGATTGACCCCGTCATATGGTCATGCTCATGCATTCTGTAGGGACTGGCAAGAAGCACCTTGATGCCCATTGGGCAACTGTTGCGCTATACAAATATAGATAATATCATATCACTTCTTCAGTCTTGTTAGGCATTTTTGTTAAATCTGGAAAATAAACTACGTGTGGGGATCCACTTTTTCCATTAATGCCGAACATCCCAAGTGCCTCATAAAAATGTTTAAAAAACCTCCTCCTGGAACGGAGAACTGGTATTTCTAGTTCTTCATAGGGCATCTGTGTACGGCATTTTGTTTTTAGCTTCTGCTAGCAGTGTGACAAGAAATGCACTAGTTTACATCCATGGTCTCTACATATTTTTGTTGGCAGAATTCTGCATAACAGGCCTCTTACTGTACGTGTCGGTTATATGAATCCCAGAAACCTCTGGCAGACAGCAGCAACATGTGATCCTCTGCGCCTATTTTTTTTCATTTTAAATTTAGCTACGGGTGACTATAAGGCAGATGGGGCTATGAGGCTGGATTCAGAGATGCCTGCATTGACGACAATTGGAGCCCTGGAAAGAAAAGGAGGGGGGTCTTTGGAGGAGGGAGGGCCATTTGCAGTAAGCAGTCAGAGTTGGGGAATCACTGCTGCTGCATATTCCAAAGCAGGGGTCATGAGTGTGTCTGCTTTTCATGCTAAATATTGAAAGCAAAGCTTTGTGGAGGTGGCATGCGTGTGGGACCGCCTACATTACTTTTCTGTTTAAAATGTTTAAATGCAAGCTGCTAGCCTGTTTGTTTTTAGTGTGCGGTGTGTTGGATCATCATCTTCTGAGTGATGTCATTTCTGTGCGCTTGCTCAATCCTGCAAACTGGTGCAATCATCACTGTAGAGAGTGTATCCATTATCTCCTGCTGGAGAACCAGTTTAGGATTGTTTTCTCCTTTCATTGTTATTCTTAGGTGCCACCAGCCCTCCTCCCAGACACAGCCTTTGTGTAAAGATTGTCTCTCACAGCAGAGAGCACTGGGGCCGACTCCAAGCACGATGCACAAAGAGGTGTGAAATCTCTTTTCATGTTTGTTATGATCATGGGGTCACTGCTTCTATCAAGTGCTCCGTAAACCTCTTGATATTTCCTGATATGTGTATCCAGTCATTACTTTACCCTTCCAACCCCAGCACTGATCACCTGTTCTTGCTGAAGTGGTGGTCTGGTGGTATGTGAGCAAAGAACATATTTCTCATCTGAACCTAGTGCCTGTCAAAAATACCTAGCAGAGCATTATATCACATGCAAATAATGTTGTTTCTTTTTAAAGCGTTGCATCCTTAGATTGCATGGTACTCGCCTCCTCTGTGTTCCTAAAATCCTGCATAAAAGCTGTCCTTGACTTAAAATTTCTGATTGTGACCCCTCCTTTTTTCTTTCAATGACATTTTTCCTACTTCCCATCCCTGCACTTCTTTCTCTAAACACAGCCGACTCGGTCACGTGTTTGCCTTCATCTGCATTTCTACAAATTGCCCACGCCTCGTTTCAAATATCATAACAAACTCCTTGTAATACCCTAGCCTCCACTGTAGCTCATGTATGAATCCCAACAACCATCTGCATGACGTCACATACCCCTACTAATGATCACACCAAAATCTATATCATTCAATCTACCACAAAGAAACTTATGAAAAAGTATGGAATGAGTTTCTTGAGATCATCTACCACAAAGAAACTTATGAAAAAGTATGGAATGGGGTTCTTGAGAGCGTAAGATTAATTCCAGTAACCAATTATAACCAATAAACACTGGACCGACCAAGAACATTGGGTTCCCGGAGAAGGTGCTACTGAGGGAAAAGCGTTTCAACGTCTCATCAGGGGTTGTAAGCACTATACAAAATTAAAATTACAATCTTTTCTAGGGGCATTTCCTTTTCAGCTGGTTCATCAATAATATTAAAATGTCAACTTGCGTCATAAATATGAATGGAAGCCCCATGTGGCGACCCTGCACGTCTGTGACCCAAGGCATTTAGGTGAATCCGCGCCCACAGGCAGTGCTGCACAAGGCGTCTAGAACTGCAGATCAGAAGACAGTCTTACTACAGAAAGAGGTTGCAGCATCCATGGAAGAAAATGGCTGCTGGCAAGAAATGGCGGCATCTGAAGAAGATTGCTGGTGGCCCTTGCGGAAGAACCAGCTGTACCCTATCCAAGAACCATTGCATTAGATTGTACACAGTGCAAAAACACCTGAGATTTCCAGTAGCCATTCAGGCACAGAAGATGGGACAGAAGCATTGTGCACAGCATAATACGTTTGGCTGAGTAAAGGATAAAGGTAAAAGAAAGACTGCCTTCTCCCACTCCATCAGCTCAGTCGGGTTAGTAAATGCACCATCCGTCCCCCGCTGATCAGGGTGAGCTCTGCTCGTGAGACAGCAGCAGGGCACCTAGACCGAATTACTTACAAATGGGCATGAGCTGTGGAGATATCCTGTGCTACTGCTCCGCGCAAAATATTATTGATACCAGAGAAGGAGGAAAAATACAGCTGAAAGGGTCCTACGAGTTCTCAGGGATGTTAATCAATCTTCATAACAACAAAGCTGGAAGACGAAGAGTCTGTAATTTGGCCGACGTGGTGTGAACACACCACAGGGTTTCTGGCTCTTGCTGCCTGAACTCCTGAAGGCCAGAGCTTGCCAACTTCTGCAAAATGTGGTACTTCCTGAAGAAGTTTTTGGCATTGTTTTATAAACCGCAGACTGGACCCAGGCAGGCCGCAGAGCTCTATAACAAGAACAAAGCATATACCAAAGGCGAGGCTTTCACTGCACGATTAATAAAAAATTTACGAAGTGATAAGTTATTAAGAAATTAAACCTAATGCATAACAAACATGCATTAATTGACAATCTATTCTGTGGTGTATCATGAGCATCCTACATGGAAGGAACTTTACAGTAAAGTACATATTACCAACAAACGGAGGAAAATATTGCTAAGCGCGCTTAGCACTATTTCAGTTATCGCCTGCTATCGCTGGAATGTATCGCCTGGATAGCGCATTATTAACAACACGTTTCTTCAAGGCGATATAAATTCCAGCAATAGCAGCGAAATACATGAATATCGCTGGAAATTCAGCGATATTCCTGAAGCAATAGGGAAAACTTTGAAATATCCCCTGGTGGTCATAGCACGACAATCCACCCCCATTAATAAAGATAGCTGAGTTTGAAAATTTGCAGACGTTAGCTTACGGCGATAACCGCGGTTAGCACGGATTTTATTATCTCTATGTGTGTCAATCAATCAATCAATCAAGGCATTTATAGAGCGCACTACTCACCCGTAGGGTCTCAAGGCGCTTGGGGGGGGGTGGGGGGGGTGCCGTTACTGCTCGAACAGCCAGGTCTTCAGCTTCTTCCTGAAGGAGAGGTGGTCCTGGGTCAGGCGTAGGTCGGTCGGGAGGGAGTTCCAGGTCTTGGCGGCCAGGTAGGAGAAGGACCTTCCTCCTGTTGTCGCTCTTCGGATGCGGGGGACGGCGGCGAGGGCGTGGCTGGCTGATCGGAGGTGGCGTTTGGGAGCGTAGAAGTTGATTCGGTTGTTGAGGTAGATCGGGCCTTGGTCGTGAAGGGCTTTGTGTGCGTGGGTGAGGAGACGGAAGGTGATTCTTTTGTTGACGGGGAGCCAATGCAGGTCTCTCAGGTGTCCGGAGATGTGGCTGTTTCGTGGGATGTCGAGGATGAGTCTGGCTGAGGCGTTCTGGATCCGCTGGAGTCTCTTCTGGAGCTTGGCGGTGGTACCGGCGTAGAGGGCGTTGCCGTAGTCCAGTCGGCTGGTGACGAGGGCCTGGGTGACGGTCTTCCTGGTCTCGGTGGGGATCCACCAGAAGATCTTACGTAGCATGCGTAGGATGTTGAAGCACGCCGAGGAGACGGCGTTGACTTGCCTAGTCATGGAGAGGGAGGAGTCCAGGATGAAGCCCAGGTTGCGTGCGTGGTCTGTCGGTTTGGGTGCGGTGCCCAGGGCGGGGGGCCACCAGGAGTCGTCCCAGGCGGAGGGCGAGGGGCCCAGGATGAGGACCTCCGTCTTGTCTGAGTTCAGTTTCAGGCGGCTGGTCGTCATCCACTCGGCTACATCTTTCATCCCTTCGTGCAGATTGGCTCTGGCGGCGGCGGGGTCGTTGGTCAGGGAGAGGATCAGCTGGGTGTCGTCGGCATAGGAGATTATGTTGAGGTTGTGTTGGCGTGCGATGGCCGCGAGGGGGCTCATGTAGACGTTGAAGAGGGTGGGGCTCAGCGAGGATCCTTGAGGGACGCCGCAGATGACTTTGGTGGCCTCAGACTTGTACGGTGGTAGGCGGACTCTCTGTGTCCTTCCGTCGAGGAAGGAGATGATCCATTCCAGTGCCTTCTCCTGGATTCCGACGTTGCTGAGGCGCTGTACTAGGGTGCGGTGGCAGACCGTGTCGAATGCCGCGGAGAGGTCTAGGAGGATGAGGGCCGCTGTGTCTCCGTTGTCCATCAGGGCTCTGATGTCGTCGGTGGCAGCGATGAGGGCGGTCTCGGTGCTGTGGTTGGCTCGGAAGCCAGACTGTGAGGGGTCGAGGGATCCATTTGTCTCGAGGAAGGCGGCCAGCTGCTTGTTGACGGTCTTCTCGATGACTTTGGCTGGAAACGGGAGGAGCGAGATGGGGCGGTAATTCTTGAGTTCGGTGGGGTCCGCTGTGGGTTTCTAGAGTAGAGCGCTGAGTTCGGCGTGCTTCCAGCTCTCAGGGAAGGTGGCGGTGTTGAAGGAGGTGTTGATAATGTCCCGCAGGTGGGGTGCGATGACAGCGTCTGCCTTGTTGAAGACGTGGTGAGGGCAGGGGTCGGTCGGAGATCCGGAGTGGACGGAATTCATCATGCGGACGGTGTCTTCGGTGCTGATCGGAGTCCAGGCGCGGAGGGTGGTGGTGGGCGGCGTTGCTGTGGTCATGGCGTGCGTCAGATGAATGCTGAAGCTGTTGTGTATGTCTGCGATCTTGTTGTGGAAGTAGGAGGCGAGGGAGTTGCAGAGGTCTTGCGATGGGGTGATGTCGTTGTTTCCTGCACTGGGGTTGGAGAGCTCTTGCACGACGTTGAAGAGTTCTTTGCAGTTGTGTGCGTTGTTGTCCAGCCGGTCCTTGAATGCAGTTTTCTTGGCGGCGCGGATCAGTTGGTGGTGCTTCCGGGTGGCGAGCTTGAGGGTGGTCATGTTGTCCGGTGTTGGTTCCCTTCTCCAGACTTTCTCGAGGGCTCGGCAGTTCTTCTTGGAGCTCTTGAGTTCGTCGGTGAACCATGGGGCCTTCTTGCTGCCGGGTCTGCTGGGCGGGGTCCTCAGAGGGGCGAGTTCGTCCGCGCAGTTGCTGATCCACTTCGTGAGGTTTTCGGCGGCCTGGCTGGGGTTCGCTGAGCTGGCAGGAGGGTGCTGGCTCAGGGAGGTGGCGAGCTGGTCGGCTGTGATCTTGTTCCAGCTTCTACGGGCAACCTGTTGCTGGTGGTGGTGGATCGTCGTTCTTTTGAAGGTGAAGTGGACACAGCTGTGGTCCGTCCAGTGAAGTTCTGTGGCGTGGCTGAAAGCGATGTCTGTGCTGGATGAGAAGACGGCGTCGAGTGTGTGTCCGGCGAGGTGGATGGGGGTGGACACCAGCTGCTTGAGTCCAAGGTTGGCGAGGTTGTCGAGCAGGGTGCTGGTGTTGCGGTCGTTGTTGTTCTCCAGGTTGAAGTTGAGGTCCCCCAGGAGGATGTAGTCAGCGGAGGGGAGGGCATGCGGGCTGACGAAGTCGGCGATGTCCTCGCTGAATTGGGTGCGTGGTCCCGGGGGTCGGTAGATCAGGGTGCCTCTGAGGGTGGTCTTCGGGTCGGTGTGGATCTGGAAGTGCAGGTGTTCGGCGGTGGTTAGGGAGTTGTCGGTGCTGGTCGTGATACGGATGGTGTTCCTGTGGATGATGGCGATGCCTCCTCCCATCTGGTTGGCGGTGCGGTCCCTCCGGGTGATCTTGTAGCCCTCAGGGATGGCGATGGCGAAGGCCAATGCTTGTAAATATCGCGATGTGAAGTCAGCGATATTTTACATGTTGTTATGTGTGGACACATCCACTTTGCATGTCATTACAGATGCAAAGCGAGGCGTCAGTAAAAAGGCTGCAAACATGCGCTAATGCATGTTAGCACTGCCTTGTAAATAGGGCAAAAACATTATCTCTGCTTTTTTGGCTTTTAAAGCCAAAAAAGTGGAGCTAAGGCCCTTGATAATATACCCCATAAAGTTTATTTCAGAAAATTAATTCCATAAAACTTACACACAATAAAACAAAGATTTAAATGCAATGTTACAAAATTGTTAAGACTAATTTTGCTCAGTTTAAGACCTAGCATAGCATAACTGTCTTTAAAAACAATACAATAATAAGATGGCTCTCTTTAAAAAGAAATAGAAAGTGGAACAGTTCCAGTAACCCCACTTAAAAAACAGAGTCAGACATGTGCACAGGAAGCAAACAAACAGCCCATTTTGGCCTGATAAGGGGGCATATTAACAAGCCAGGCGATAAAATTATCGCCGCTTTAGCGGCAGAAAACTGCCGCTAAAACGGCGATAATGGGCTTGATAATATGCTCTATGGAATACCAATTGAAGCCCATGTTAGACGCCCTTCACATCTAACATGGGTTTCAATTGGAATTCCATAGAGCATATTATCAAGCCCATTATCCCCGTTTTAGCGGCAGTTTTCTGCCGCTAAAGCGGCGATAATTTTATCGCCTGGTTTGTTAATATGCCCCCTAGAGTTTAAGACCTTAATCTTCCTTATTAATTCGGCCATAAATAAAAATTAGCTGAAAGCAAAGACAATGTAAATAGTTGTGCTGCCCTTCAAGATTGTCATTGCCTCCTGGTATCTCCGGAAGCCATTGTACAAGCAGAGTGGGCGTATCCATTTCCCTCTTGGCTTTGTGTGTGCTGGGCAGAAGAATGATACATGGTGTATGGATTCTTTTGCTGCTAGCGAGCACATAGGGCATACGGATGAGTGAACAACGCTCCTGTTCGAATTCCATAGGGTAGTAAATGACGAAATTTTAGATATAAAGTTTTGCTTGTTGCTGGAACGGGCGGTTCCATAGGAAAAGATTTCATAAAATGGGCGGTCCTTGATAGCCAAAAATTGATCTGTCAGCTTACCAAGGGGCATATTATTAAGCCAGGTGGTAAAATTATCGCCGCTTTAGCGGCAGCAAACTGCCGCTAAAACGGCGATAATGGGCTTGATAATATGCTCTATGGAATGTCAATTGAAGCCCATGTTAAATGTGAAGGACGTCTAACATGGGCTTCAATTGGAATTCCATAGAGCATATTATCAAGCCCATTATCGGCGTTTTAGCGGCAGTTTTCTGCCGCTAAAGCGGCGATAATTTTATCGCCTGGCTTGATAATATGCCCCCAAGTGAGGAACTGCGAAAGTGACTAGTGTATATGTGCTCCCAGTAGCGTTTTTTAGCAGCAGCTTAGAACAGTAAACAAGAAGTATGAGAACTGTACACTGGATGAATGAGAAGGCGGGCCGCATGTGTGCATACTTTCCGTATATTTTTGGACAATGTCTCATGCCCTGATGCATGTCAACATAGTGGTTTGTTCACTGATAGAATTTGTGTGTTTCAGTAAACCCGGATATTGTAAGCCTAATGCAGGCTTCTAATAATGTGAGTTTTTAAAAAATAATCTTTATTTCTGGTGCAGGCTAACTGATTTGAGTATGACAAATTGCCACATGTTTTCTGCACATTTTCCATTGTCTTCTGCAAGATGGCTAGAAATCTGCTTTCAGGGTAGATGTGGGTCCCTTGCTCACTTTGCCACTGGATTCAAGCTACCCTGGCTGATGAGGAGTGTTACCCTGAAACCGGTCCCAGGATTCTTGTTTCCGGTCCAGGGAAGACCTGGATAGGCAGTTCGGGCTGGACTGTTATCATGAGGAGCAGGGCAAGACTCATTTGCATATGGCTGGGTCTGAACTGGGGTGGCAAAGTGAGCTAAAGAACGATGATGGATTCATCCCAGATCAAATAGTGACTGGAGATGAGTGTATGAAAAGTTTCAGTGCTACGTCCATCATCTCCTTGTGTTTGCTGGGATGGTGGTCTATCCATATGTAACTATCCTAGATTCTCAATCCGAAATTTAGTAGTCTTTTTCAGTGATGTCAGTTCCTATTTGAAGGATTTGTATAGAGAAGACATTCACAAGAGGAAGATGTATCGCAAAAAATATTGTTCTCTAATTTTACATCACATTCTTGGCCCATTTTGCTACAGTTTTGTCCATGATGTTTGGCTTCTATCAGTTGAAACTTCTTTTGGATTCTGTCTGGACTTATCCCTAGCTCTTGTCTTTTCTTTCATATCTGAGGGAGTTTGGTGCCTTTCTGACCACATTAGTGTTTTGTTTACTTCATCTCCAATCAAGTGGAACGAGATTGCCAAGAAGGATTTTTTTTTTACCCTTTTTTGATTTTTCCCCTCCTTATTGGGACCTTTCATGTATACTGTTTTTACCTGGTGGCACTGAGGATGGAGGGAGCAATCACACCTTCCGCAGGCAATCAAGAAGGATACTTCTTAGAAGTTCTCAGGGTCCAGTTCTAGATAGATTTGCCATGCCAATGACTCTTTAGGTATGGTAACACTATAGATCCTTACCAGGCCCTGGCACACGAATTGCAACAATTGCACAATGAGAATGAGTCTTTTGAGCAGACCTCGTTGTCTCAGTCTGCAGAAATCCTAGTAGTTTCTTCAAGCCTCCTGGGTTTTTCTGGGCATCTGGTGAAGTTAAGAACATTTCTGGAATCATTTACGGTCCATTTTGTTATTTGCTGTGCATGGTTTAGTCAAGATTGAGTACAATGGAAATATGCAACAAGTGAGGACAAAACTATGTGGCACAGTAATAGATTATGTGCAAGAAAAGGCAAATTATGTGATGTAATATGGCACTTTTTGTGATAGTACTGCTTAAGTATTTAGTCATTTTACACATGTTATCACTGGCTGGATACAGGTTTCACCCAGTGCTTGATTGGTGCTGGTGTTTGCCGGTGCACAGCACCAGCACCTATTTCTTAATGGTGTCACATGTTTATGACTGCCTACCACATGTGTTGGCAATGTCTTGTCCACTTTTGAACAACAGCAGGCAATTTGCCATTACAAAATACATACAAATCCATAATAAGAGTACCTCAAGGCCGTTCCTACAGTCCTGAAGGGCCATATTGTCACATTTGCAGACATGCGATGTTAATTAGGTGGCCTTGGTGATGGCATTTGGTGCGGCTGGCAGGGAGATAGGGTGATGAAAGCTACAATTTTTCTAGAAATTAAGCACTAGTTTCACCCCATTAGTGCCTGCAGAGTATGCAACTGATGATGGATTATGTGGCATGTGTTGCAAATACAGCATTATGCAGAAAACACCAAAGTCACAAAATCGCATAATTCCAGTGGCCTTGTTAAAACCAAGTCAACGCGGGTTACCTCTGATGAGTTATCTTACTGGATCAGCATTGACCCCCGTTATTAATACCTTCAGGTACTCGCTTATGATACTTTCTGATTAGCTTTTAAGCAAATGTTTGAATTTCCCAACTTGGAGTAGGTTGTATGTCACAATATTGACTGCAGAAATATCATTTGACATAAATATTGATAACCAAAATATTGAGGAGGTAAGTAGGTAAGTATGCATTGGTAAGTATAGGTGTACTATTCTTAACTCTGGGGCGTGACTATAAATCAACGCTGCAAGTGCGGCGGAAGACTTGGCAGCTGTGCCAAGTCTGTGCCAGTGAGCAAGGGCTAGGAAGCCCGAAACATGTTTGGCTGCAAACGCTGAAGAAGCGATGCTGTTTTCTCTGCAACCTGCCAAATAAAAAGGACACTATACAACCGTGTGTGGCGCCTCACTCTTTGGGCTCTTTCAAGTGGATATATGGCGGCCCCGCCCAGGGTCGGGAGGTGCCCCGCCGCGGACGAGCGGCTCCAACGTGTTAGAAATAATTACAACGTGCAAGGAACAGCGTAACCAATTTTGGCTGAGTTCACTGACAGGGATCCAGCGTTACTTCTGTCATCAACCCACTAGAGGACTTTTGAAATCAGTGGATGGGTTTTGCTGTTCAGTGATGTCATTTGAGATGTCATCAGTGATGTCATCAGTGATGTCACTGACCATGTCATGAGTGATGTAATATGTGACGTCATCAGCAGTGCATTGCGGGGGCGCGAGTTATAGTTAGCTAAACTAACTATAAGGGGGGAATTTCACTGGTTTTGTACGAGTGAAATATCCTGCTAACTATAACTTTCTCTAAAACCTATGTTTTTTCTGTGAATTTCTAAGGTTTTTTAAATGCTAATTTCTAACTATAACGTGCCTGAAACCTTTGGTTTCTACAGTGAACTTCAAAGGTTTTTTAAATGCTAATTTCTAACTATAACGTGCCTAAAACCTATGTTTTTTTCAGTGAATTTCAAAGGTTTTTCAAATGCTAGTTTCTAGCTATGCCTACAGAGGTAGGACATGTGAAGAAAAAAGAAAAAACGCACAGAAAGAAGCAAACGAAATGCAGAAAGAGGCAACATAAGTCCACAAAGATGAAGAAAAGTGCAGGAAGAAGCAAGACATGTGCAGAAAGAACCAACAGAGGAGCAGAAAGAGGCCTTGTTGCAAAATCATCCTGTGCCCACAACTTTTTCAGACGGGTACTGGTGGTAACTGACTCTGACTAACCAGGCCTAGAGCCAGTGCTATGTTAAAAGACACTTAAAATACAGTGGAAACACCTACATACACCAGGGAACTCTATGCGTTGGGGTACCCCTGTGATTAGCATGACCTCCTCTGTAAGTCCCTAGTACATAATAGGGCAGGGGGATCAAAACTACCTCTTAAAACGCGCTACGGGGTGCTTTTGCACAGTGGTGAAGGGAGGGGGGGCCTGAGGTGACATGTGTGCAAACACGCCCTGTGGCGCATTTTAAGTTGGGGGATAAAGTCCCCTTCAATCCTGAAGGTCCCTGGGAGCCAACTAGCCCACCAGGTACCTCCAGTAAGCGCCACAGAGCTGCGTTGCAGAGAGGTGTAAAAAAGGGCATGACCTGGACCACCTCTCGGCAACGCAGTGCAGTGGCGCTTATTGGAAACACCTGGTGGGCTAGTTGGCCCCCAGGGTCCCTCAGGATTGAAACGGAATTAATTCCCGAACTTTAAATGCGCCACAGGGCGTGTTTGCACACATGGCACCTCAGTCCCCGCCACCTCCCTTCACCACTGTGCAAACGTGCCCCGTGGCACGTTTTAAGTTGAGGGATAAAGTCCCCTTCAATCCTAAGGGCCCCTGGGGGCCAACTAGCCTACCAGGTACCTCCAGTAAGCACCACAGAGCTATGTTGCAGAGAGGTGTAAAAAGGGGCGTGGCCTGGACCACCTCTCTGCAACACAGCGCAGTGGCACTTACTGGATGCATCTGGTGGGGTAGTTGGCCCCCAGGGTCCCTCAGGATTGAAACCACAGGGCGCGTTTGCAGAGTGTTTTTGTGAGGGGGCGGGGCCTAGGCGTGATTGCGTGTCTTTTTAAAAAAAAGAATGTGAAAGGGGGGCTGTGTGGCCCCCCTTCCTTTTACTTTTTTGGGGCCCTGGGAACCCCATCTCCCAGGGTTTGACCCCCAAATAAAAAATAAATAAATTTATTAACAGGAAGGGGGCCACGTTGGCCCCCTCCCGTGGCCAATTCCAGGCCCCAGGGACCCCATCCCCCGGGGCATGGACAATTTCTTTTATATTATTATGGAGGGGGGATGCCTGACCCCCATACTCAGGCCATTTATGGCCCCGGGTACCCCATCCCCCGGGGCCGGCCTTTGTGCGTTTTTTTTTCTCCAAAAATTATTATTGGGGAGGGGGGCACGTGGCTCCCCTCCCTGGCCACGTCTGGACTCGGGGACCCCATCCCCCGGGGCCTGGCCACCCCATTGGGGACCGTGGGGGGAGCCCCAATGCCCCCACAGTCCCTGCCAGCTCCCCGCATCCTGCGGGAGCCGGCATTGCTTTTCCACACGGGGAGCTGCTAACATGCAGCTCCCCGTGTGGAAAAGCAATCTGCTTTGCTTCATTTAAGCGAGAGCGAGGCTCCCACCCTGTCATTGCAAACAGCAGTGTCCCAGGGCTGGGCACCCCGGGACGCTGCAGGAGCCGGCCCTGGGGAGTGACGGTCCCCAGGGCCATCACTGGCTCCAGGAGGGGGGCCGTGTGGCCCCCCGCCCACCATTTGCAAAGCCTCAGGGAGGTGGTGATCCCCGGGGCTTGGGGGTCCGTCACAGACCCCCAAATTTGAATAATTAGAGCCCCAGGGAGGTGGTGGTCCCTGGGGCATATGGGGGGGCTCGAGCCCCCCCCACACAGGTCTTATTATAAAAATAGGAGCCCCGGGGGGTGGCGGTCTCTGGAGCAGCGGGGGGCCGTGTGCCCCCGCAAATATTTTAATGAAAGCCTTGGGGGGTGGAGGTCCCCAGGGCTTGGGGGGGCTTGGAGGCCCCCACACATAAAAAAACAAAGTCCCAGGGGGGTGGCGGTCCCTGGGGCTGCGAGGGGGCCGTGTGCCCCCTCGAAAATACTTGTGCAAAGCACCGGGGGGTGGCAGAGCCTGGGGCAGTGTGGGGGGATTGGGCCCCCACACACATTTTTTTTACATGCCCACGGGACTTGGCCCACCCGGGGGCTAATTAATAACGAAGCGCGGGAGCCCGCACTTCATTTTTTTTATTTTCGCGGCCGGATCCATGGATCCTCCGCGCATCTCGCCTATTTTTTTTTTTAAAGGCTTTTATTGGCCCTGGGGGTCCTTGTGGGACACCATAAGCAGGCCTAGGGGGTCACGGTGTTTGTACCCTACCCCCTTTTCTTGTTTTACGCGTTTCTTTCCCTGCTTTCTTGTGCCTCGGTTCTACTGAGGCACAATATGGCTGCCAACACTTCCTGGTTTGAAGTGTTGACAGCCAATTAGAATACACCTCGTGATCGTCAGGGTGCGCGGATCCACTGCGGCCATAGATATCAAAACTTTTATTTTTTGATTTTCTCAGCAACTACTGAACGGATTTACACCATTTAAAAAAAAAGGGCGCTTTCTGAACCAAGTTCTACCTTTTTGCCAAATTTGGTGTAATTCCGTTCAGCAGTTTTGGCTGTAACCGTGTCCAAAGTTTCCTATGGGAAATTGATTTTTTGACCTCTATTTTTTGATTTTTTCAGCAACTACTGAACGGATTTACACCATTTGAAAAAAAAGGACGCTTTCTGAACCAAGTGCTACCTTTTTGCCAAATTTGGTGTTATTCCGTTCAGCAGTTCGGGCTGTAGTCGTGTCTAAAATTTCCTATGGGAATTAACATGGAGAAAACACGTTTTGGGACCCCGCTTTTTTCCCGGCCCCTGCTTGCCGAATCTCCCCGAAACTTTCAAGATAGGAGCTGACCGTAACGGGTCATTAGTTTTGACAATTTCGCGAAGATTCGTCAACCGGCACCAAAGTTATTGGGAAAACAAAAAAATGCTTTTCCTATGGAAACTAGGTCCTAACTATAACTACCTATATATATTAGTCAAACAACTCCCAAATTCCAGAAGTATCATGGACACATCGGTGATTGCAGCAATAAGTTTATTCAGGCTGCACAGCAACGCGTTTCAGCTTACGCCTTGATCACGCTAAGTGACAGGCGTTTTTGCACATATTTTTAAATGCAGTGTTTCACATAGAAAACAGACAGTGAATACGAAAGTGACGATATGAAAACGGCGGCCATCTTATCATGTACAATTCCACATTTAAATAATCACGATTTTGATCTTTGTGTGAATTTTACACGGTTATTTGAGAAATACATGATTGAATATCTATCGCATTTCAAGAAGGATTGCATTATAATGATTGCCAATGAGTGTATAACTTGTGAGTTATTTATACAACTGAATCTCCATATCCGCAATTCCAAATTGGCATCGTGTATCTATCTGTTTCACTCATTTAGTTCGGTAAAATACCCCTTATGGATACAGGGTTTCCGGTACCCTGAACACGGACCGCCCTATCGACAGCCTCTACCCCGACCGGATTCTTGTATGATATATATATATATATATTTGAGATTTAACTCAATATCACACTAATGACATGCTTAGCTGATTGATTACGTGTATCATCTCAGGATATCAAACGGATAGTGTTTTCTCTATGTCTATGGTCACATGATCTAACACGAGTAAACTGTGGTGATACACCTTTAAGCATTTAAATAGAATCAGTTTCACTGTGACTGCTGTGTGATCAAGGGCTTCCGAGCTCGAAACGCGTCACTGCTGTACCTGGGTTGAATAAATTTCATCTCGCTGATTCCCTGTGGTCCGTCTCCTTCTTCGCCGGCATAGCTGGAGGTTGCTTTGGAGTTAAAACGTTTCAATATTGTTGCGGAAGTCGGTTTGCTTCCGCTAACGGACCCCCTCCCCGGAAGTTGGTGCCCACCTTCAAACCAATCTGTGTATCAATCCGTGGCGGAACTTCGGTGGACACCCCCTATTATTGCCGAAATACGGAGGAAACCTAAATGAAAAGCGACCGGCGACTGGGCCGGAGGACCTGTTGAAGATCGCATACTTCGATGCGGTGAGTGTATCAGGCATAAAAATAGGTGGGGAGGTTTGGCAATCGGCGCTAACAAAGAGTTGCTGTATGTTGTCACTACTACAGTAAGGTACCCAGTAAAAATACAGCATGTCAGCAGAAACTGTCCGCGAACGAGAGGCGGCAGCAGATGAGCTATTCGGTAATAAACTCGTAACAGCAAGCAACGAGGAGATTTCTTTAAGTGCCAGCAAAGGAGGGGAACCCAGCATTATTATGCTCATAAAGGATTTGGAAAGAAACAAAAGACTTGAAATAACAAAATGGTGGGAACATCGGTCATTAAGCAAATATGCCGAGGTAGGAAGAGTCCCTCGGGGGCTGCGTATTCTTTTAGCTCCCAGTTTTGATAAACCTAATCCCTCCATGTTAAAAGAATGGGGAGAGAGTAACTTGGCAGCATCAATGAACTTAGTTCACATCTTAATCAAATATGCGTCGATTGATCGAACAGCAATTTTGGAAGAAATAGACAAACTAAGTGGACAAATTGAAAAAATAGAGCAAACTGAGAATGTGAAGAAATTGATGAATGCTATGAATGAGAGGCTGCGCAAGCATGAAGATAAAATAAAAATCAGAAAGGCACATGAATTTGCACAAGACCAAGCAGATTACAATAATGGCGAAATCTTCACTTTTGCTCGTAAATATAATGCAATTAAAAGACAAGAATATAGCAAGAAAGGCCAGACACCAGCTTTCCAACCGTCCTCAACTTTCAATACCAGATCCAATATGGAAAATGACCTTTCGAGCATAGATACTATCTCTACAACTAGTGGGTCCAGTTTAGATTCAGATTTCACCAGGCAATATGTCTCAACTAAATTAAATCTAGAACAAGAATTGGAATTTTTACTGGAAGAAAGACTACAAACATTGAGACCGAGACAACAAAGGAAACAAATAGAAAAAGGAGAAATAAACGGAGACAAAATAGGAGACGCAAGTACAAACAAAAATCAGCCAAAAAAGAAGAAGAAAACCAATTGGCAAAAGAAAAAACAGTAAATAATAATACTATTATCAATCTTTCTACCATCACCTTAACGAAAGCAGAGGAACAATTACTGCCACTTGGTCTAAATTACTGTCCCAAACAGAGCTTCAACTATGCCAACACCCGCATAGATGTGTATTGTTTCATCAGGAAGCTCAAACTAAAGAAATTCTTCGCTATGATAAAAGCAAAAGACATTAACGAACTGGATACTGATATCAGAGAACGAAATATACAAGAGAATGTATTATTATCTTCTGATGTTCCTACTCTATTAACTTTGCACAATCTTGATAATGCCTCCAGCTCGCAATCGGCAGATCTAGATTCTGATTTAACAACACAATTGAGGCTCAATAAAATCAATATGGCACAAAAAGGAGCTGGTATGAGTCCATTCAAAATGAAATCTAATTTTACACCTCTGATGCCGAAAGACGCAGTAGATATTTTCCACGACTGTGTAATTCATGACATTAAAAAATTGTATCAGCATATTAATGGCAAAAAAAGAAAGAAAATCCAACAAACAAATTTTCAATACGCTAACCTTATGAAAACATTAGGTGAAAATGATGAAATTGTGATTAAAAACTCAGACAAAGGCGGGAACCTGGTCATTTGGCCCAAGCATGAATATATCAAAGAGGCCAACCGACAACTAAATGACTGCAGTTGCTATGAAAAAACAACAGATAAAAAATACACTAAAGCTAAAGAGACTCTTCATAAGCAGCTCTCACAGTGGCGCAGGGAAGGACTCATTTCATCTGAAGAATTTAAATATATTAATAATGAATTTCCAGTTCTCCCTGTTTTATACCTAATTCCAAAAGTCCACAAAGAAATAACTCAACTCCAACACCTGGGAGACCTATTATATCGGCCATTAGAAGTGTGGGAGAACAAGTGGGCCAATACATCGATTTTTTCTTGCAAGATCTAGTAAAAAGTCTACCTAGTTATGTAAGAGATACTAGTGACTTTTTGGATAAAATAAAAGATCAATGTTGGAATGAGAACATGCTATTGATAACTTTAGATGTGGAGTCTTTGTATACTAGTATCAATCATGCACAAGGAATAGCCGCAGTAAAACATTTTTTGTCCAATAGAATGATTGAATTTCACGAACATAACAAGGTTATTGTTGATCTCATTGAGTGGTGTTTACACAATAACTTCTTTCTATTTGGAAAGGAACTGTATAGACAAGTCAGAGGAGTTGCGATGGGTTCCTGTTTCTCCCCCAGCTACGCGTGTTTACACGTGGGCTGGTGGGAGGAACAGGTCCTTAATATAGAACACAAAGAATGGGTGAATGAGAAGATAATATGTTATTTAAGATACATCGATGACATATTCATCTTATGGCAAGGAGATGAACAAGAAGCCATAAGCTTTGTAGACAGTATTAATTGTAATTCCCTCAACCTTCATTTTACATCACACATCAACAAAATGAGTGCTGAATTTTGAGATGTGAAAATTTACATTTCTGATGAAAAAATTGAAACTACTCTATACAGAAAACCCACGGCTGGAAATGTTACGCTGCATGCAACTAGTTTGCACCCCAAACATTTAATAGCAAGCATTCCCTATGGTGAGATATTGAGACTTAAAAGAATATGTAGTTCAACCACGAATTTCAAATCTTGTCTAAATGATTTGATCAAGAGATTAAAGCTAAGATGTTATACAGACAAGATACTACAACTAGCTGTCGACAAAGCTGAATTAAGACCTAGAGAAAGTCTCTTTAAATCCAGCAAAACTAAATTGATAGCAAGGGAGGCAACACGGGAAGAAATCATGCCATATGAAAGCCCTAGATTAATAACTTCTTTCAGTAATGAAGAAAGGAAAATCAGGGCTATTGTGAAGAAAAATTGGCCCATATTACTAACAGATGGAGTACTTAATTCAAAACTATCCAGTACTCCTACTATTACATTTAGAAGAGCTAAAAACATGGGTACCGCTTTAAACAAAAGCAGCCCTGAAACCAGACAAAATGCAATGTGGCTTCAACCTGCACATGGTTTCCGTAAGTGCTCCAGCTGTAGAGCCTGTAAATTTGGTATTAATAAAACTCATTACAACACTCCATTTAATAAGCAAGAGGTAGCTATTAATGGAAGTTTTAATTGTAAGACAGAATTTGCGGTATATGTCCTGACGTGCACCTGCGGATTGAATTACATCGGAAGTACTAAGCTGCAGGTGCATGTCAGGATTCTGCAGCACCTTCGCGCCATCTTACATAGTGACCCGACTTACCCCATGGCACGTCATTTTAAAAGCACTCCTAATAATGACGTCTCTTGCCTCAAATATTTTGTGGTAGATTCAGTTCTGAAATCACGTAGAGGGGGAAATCTTGAGTTACAGCTAAGACAACTCGAAACTAAAATAATTCTAGAGTTTGACAGCAAGTGCCCCAATTGGTTGAACAATACAGAGGACATGCATAATTTTATATAAGTTCATTCAATGTTTTCAGTCTTGCATGCCTCATAGGATTATTGGTAATATCGTTATCCCTTGGCCCACGTATTAGCTATAACACATGAATGTAAATTTTATAATACTTGGGTTTTCCTTTTGTTTTTGCTGATGCAATACAATAGATGTAACTCTAGCTGGATAGTGAGCTTAATATATAGGTTCCCTAATATTAAGCACAAATGCAAGAAATTTAATTAAAATAAGATTGACTTTGTAAAACCGAATTAATTTTTATAACTCTAATGCCTGCCTTTTATAACATTTACACACATATTTTTTCCTCTCTTTTTCACTATCGTGTTAGTATTTATCGATATGAAAATATGTTTGAAAATTGTATATATGATTTTATCAATGATGTCCAGAAATGGTTATTTTATTGTTCTCAATATGTATTTACCTTTTTTTTTAATTCGATATGCACTTTAGGGAATATTTGCACTAATTTGCACAGTTTTGCACAGTATATTGATAGCTGTTTTGTTATTTGCACTTCATAAACTATCTGTCCTTTAATGAATTGTATACAAACGTGCTATTGGAACATATGCACTTTAATCAATAATAGGCATATATATGTTTGCATGTTATTAATACTGGTATTTATACCAGTATAATATATTTGAGATTTAACTCGATATCACAATAATGACATGCTTAGCTGATTGATTACATGTATCATCTCAGGATATCAAACGGATAGTGTTTTCTCTATGTCTATGGTCACATGATCTAACACGAGTAAACTGTGGTGATACACCTTTAAGCATTTAAATAGAATCAGTTTCACGGTGACTGCTGTGTGATCAAGGGCTTACGAGCTCGAAACTCGTCACTGCTGTACCTGGGTTGAATAAATTTCATCTCGCTGATTCCTTCCTTCTTTGCCGGCATCGCTGGTGGTTGCTTTGGAGTTAAAACGTTTATATATATATATATGTATATATATATATATATATATATATGTATATATATATATATATATATATCCAAGAAAGAAGTGACTCAAACAGATAGATTCACCAAAGAACAAAAATATATTTCCACTACAACTTTTCAGCTTCCGCCTTCCTCAGGTAGTACAAGATGGTTTGCTCTGTGGCTGCACAGATGACAGCTGTGACTCTAAAAGGTGCATCACGTGTGAATATCTTTTACAAACATCATCTGCAACTAGTTCTGTTACGAGAAGGACCTATGCAATAAGGCAGCATCTTACATGTCGCTCAACATGCATTATTTATGTGATTCAGTGCCAACGGCAAAGCTGTAAAAAGCAATATGTAGGCCAAACAGTGAATGACCTCCGAACACGATTCAGGAACCACAAATCTGCAATAATTAATAAGAAAATTGACCAGCCTGTAGCCAATCATTTTAACCTTGTGGATCATTCACTATCAGATTTGAAGATTTTCCCCGTGGAACATGTTTCAAAGGAAGAACTACTGGACTCCAGGGAAAACTTCTGGATGTACCGTTTAAAATCACTGCATCCAGATGGACTGAACATTACTGACAACACAACCTGATTACTGCATATCTCAAGAGCTCTCTGGACTGCATTGATTCCACATTCCAAATGGAATCTTCACTCATGATGCTTTTTGAAAATTCATCTGTCATCTGTGCAGCCACAGAGCAAACCATCTTGTACTACCTGAGGAAGGCGGAAGCTGAAACGTTGTAGTGGAAATATATTTTTGTTCTTTGGTGAATCTATCTGTTTGAGTCACTTCTTTCTTGGATATTTTATTTCTTTGTGACTCATTGTATCCTTTGGGATCCAGATTTTTGCCCTGGCTGGCTGTTGTTTTCTTGTGATCCTTCATCTTCAAGTATATATATATATATATGTATGTATATATATATATATAAAGGTACACATATCTGGAAATAAGTTAAGTAAACCTATACTTACCTGTATATATTTAAACATCAATATTGTGGTTGTCAAACTTTGTGCTACAATATTTGTGCAACACAACAATTAGTACTCAATAATTAGGTATACTAGCCTGGTGAATTCAACTGACAAAGCGCTGTCCAATATTCAATAAGGAGCAATCAATATACTGATTTAAGTAACTCCATTTTTTCAATTGGCAGCTCAAACTATATTGAAAGTACATAGATGACTCTATCAATGTGGTTTGGGGGAATTCATTAAGGACAAACTGATTTGTTTGCAACAACCTACTTCATTGTCTCAACTTGTTTAGTTCTGTGGATTGAGCATAGATTACAAGACAGATGAAACAAAAAAAGGATATTCCAAGGAAATTAGTCTAACATTTTCAGCGTTGTTTCATTTGGCTGATGTGAGAGTTCAGTGAACTCATTGTATCAAGAAGAGGCTACAAAATTAGGATCTGTCATGATTTTATGGGTCTTTGACTACAAGTAAAAAGCATCATCTGCGGCGTCCCTTAAGGCTCATCCCTCAGCCTTACCCTGTTCAACATGTACATGACACCCCGACTGCTTGAAACTCAACAAGGACAGGCTGGAAGTGTTGAATTTTTGGGAACAACACTTCCCCGCGGAACGACACTTGGTGGCCCTCCAAACTCGGACCAATACTGACAGACCATGCCTGCAACTTGGCATCATCCTGGACAGCAAACTCACCCTGAAACACCAGATCAATGCAGTCTCCTCCATCTGCTTCCACATCCACCGCATGCTATGAAAGGCAATTCGCTCTATGTAGGACTCACCACCCAACTTCTGAAGATACTACAGATGACACTGAACTCAGCGGCCAGACTCATCCTATACTTCCCCAAACAGATCCACATCACCCCCCACTTCACTAACCTCTACTGGCTCCCCATTCAGAAAAGCTGCCAATTCAAGATGTTGACACAAGACTACAAGGCCCTCCACAACCAAGGACCAGCATACATCAACCACAAACTAAACTTCCACCATCCTGCCAGACACCTGTGTTCTGCCTCCCTCGCCCTCACTCAAACTCCTCGCATCCACTAAAGCAATAATGGAGGATGTTCCTTCTCCTACCTAGAATCACCACTAAGTCCTGGAATGACCTCCCCCTGTGCCTCCGAAAATCATCCTCTCTCCCTGAATTCAAAAAAGGACTCACAACCTGGCTCTTCAACTAATCCAAGGAAGAACCCAACGCCAGGATACCCTCACAGGTGATTAGTTGCACTCTACAAGTAGATTGATTGATTGAAAAAGAGCATCTGGGTAAGGCTAGGCTCCATCATTTTTGTGGGTATGCTGGATTTATGATTCAGACATGAGCTACATGGTCTCTGAGGAATGCTGGGAAAATAAAATCATCTCCTAAGAAGAGTACAGAAGTACATTTGCTTCTGTATATTGTTACCTTTACCAATAACAATGATAATCGATTGTTCCTTCTACTCATTGGTATAACAAGAGATAAAGGAAAGGTTGTTCATACCCCTGCATTGTTTGATAGGGGCACCTGTGGAAAGTTCACTGATGAGGACTGGGCCACAAAAAACTAACATTCCTTTGAGAGTTAAGAAGACTCCTGAAGGTGTTAAAACTGTTGACTGTTCACCAGAAACTCAAGGCCTGATACGAGAGGCCTCTTCTCCATTGCAAGTCTCATTTGGTGATAATACAGAGTGCAACTGTTAGACTTCATTGTATCTCTTAATTACTCTGCCGTTTTGGGAATTCAATGGGGAAGATGCATATTCATCACAGTTTTAGAATAATCATTATTTTGGCTCTCAATGGTATTGTTCGTCAAGTGACAAAATATAGGATTCTGCATCCAGTTTAATGGTGCCAAACATTTCGTCAGTGCCACTGCAGTTGCCACAGCAGTACCATGCTTTTTCTAGTTTTTCTTAAGTACTTAAACTAAACTTTTGCTCACATTCTCCTGACAGGGATTATGAATCCCAATTGATCCGGCCAATATTGTACCTGTTTTTCCAGATCTATATCTGAAATGAGGCCCAGAAAGAGAGGCTTATTTTGAGGATAATCTGAAAAATTGTTTAATTGTGCCATATTCTTCACCTGCTGCAGCATCTTTGTTCTTTGTACTCAAGAACAATCAACTTGTATTTATTACACTGAAGCATAAATGAGATCACAATCAAGGATTGCCTCTATTAAAAGACGCCCAGGAGTCAGTCCTTGGAACATAAGCCTTTACCAAACTTACATTATAAAGAAAGTTGATGACTGGAAGGTGGCTTTCCGCACTATATTTGGACACTTTGAATACTGTGTAATGCCATTTGGCTTGTGCACTGTTTTTTTTGCCATTTTTCAGTGCTTTCGGCATTTAAAATTGTCCTATTTCTTACATCAGTTTGTATTGACTTGTGTGGATGATCGTCTATTCAAAAACCTATGTGGAACATTAAGAATGTGCGAGACTGGCATTGTCAAGGCTTCAGAAATATCATGTTTCTTGGAACCTTGACAAGTGTACTTTGAAAAAAGTGAATATAAAAAAAGGCTTTTTTCTGGGACAATCAAGATGAAAGATCCTTCAGTACTCACAAATAGATTTTCACTTATGCACCAATTTTGTGTCATTCTTATAACTTCTAAGTTGTGTGTTGGAGTACAGATGCCTGTAGTAGAGCTGTTGGAGCAGTTCTGTTACAAGAACAAGAAGATAATGGAGAAGGTCATCCTGTCTTTTATTTACCTCATGTTTTGTCAGAGCCTGAATGGAACTACTCAGTACTTGAAAGACACCTCTTAGCCATGAAGAATGCATGTACTGAATGGAAACATTTTTCAGTGGGCACTAAAGAATCATTTGAAATCCATCCTGATTATCAACATTCGCAGCATTTCAGAAATCTTCAATGCAACAATAGCCACAAGCTACTAGATGTGCATTTTTCTTTGCACAGCACGATTTTACTGTTACTCATCTTACTGGTGCATCTAATGTGTTTGTGGATGCTCTTTCCTGCTGAGTCATCACTTACTTTTGATGAGCCTGTAATTCCCTCTCAACATGGTGTTGAAATAATTCAGTCTTTTTTGGACAGAGTCAAGATGGCTCAGGAATATATGAACCAAAAAAATAGAAGAACTTCATCTAAAGACTCCCGTGGTTTGACAAAATAAATTGTAGTTCAGCCAACAAGCTGTTTTTTGAGCCAAGCAATGAATTAAAGTTGGATGTGTCAGGACTCAGCTATTTCCGATCATAGAGGATGTTAGACCCAGCGGTTTTGGACTGACTGAGATGCATCAAAGCCAGTCAGAATCCATTATTCCAAATAGGATGAATACAATACACTTGTCCGATAACCTGTGCTCACCCTCTTGTAGCTTGGCACCGAGCAGTCAGGCTTATCATCAAGGCCCGAGCATAAAGTATTGGCACAACACCCCCCACCCGCAACACACTGCATTCACCACAAAAAGACTCCTCACCGTATGTATAAAAAACAATTGTCTTTATACACACTCACACACACACTGAGATCAAAACGAGTTACACATTGTATATGCACTCCACAGTTATACGCAATTGTGAACTTCTCTATTGAAATTAAAACTAAAGAGACATTGGATATAGACCTTACAATTACATGCAATCGTCAGACTTTCCCATTGTAGAAAGTTCGAACAGTCACCAGTCTCTGTCTACGCCTTATGACCCAGACCCTCAGTCTCTCAACTCCACCAACCAACGATACACGTTACCCTGCTGCCACCCTATGGACAAGACAGTTGGAACCACCTAAACACAGAAAGAAACAGTTACTTAGTTCTGTCCATCCGGATTAGACCTCCAGGCACCAGACGGCACCTGCACGACTGTGGAATTGCTATCCCCCTGTAGATGAAAGTTTGTAACCCAGGAAGCTTGTGCGCTTCCAGGTCTGGAGAAATGTTTTCCCCCAAGTGAATGTGTGACCTGTTGTAGTCTCCCAAAAGTCAGCTGCAGATGCCCACAAGGTGCACAAAACCCCTTGTGTCTCTACTCTATGTTTTCCAAAACAAAGCACCCTGTGGTGTGGGTTCAGGGAGAGAAAGCCAATGACCTCGGACAGAGGCCGCGATGTCAGGCACTGTTGTCCTCCCAATCTGGAGGCCGAAGACAGTCTCAGCTCCTGGCTCAGGTTCCCCCGACATCCCTCGGACACCACACGCTCTGGAGCGCAAGCAAGCACAGGTCCCCTGGTGACAAGCATGGGTTCCTTGGACTCTGCAAGTTCCCCCCATACTCCACGAAGTCCTGACATCCAGGCGCCTCAGATGGCTGCTGGTCTTTGCGCACACACTCCTCTTGCACAGCGAGATGATGGTGTATGTCAGAACGGTCCTTGTCCCTACCACGATCTCTTCCACCAGTCTCTGCTGCACCCAGTGCAGCCTTTATGATCTTGTGGAGACAGTGACATCCTTTGTGTCCCTGGGATCTGGTGGATAGGAGGCCAGTTCACTGGTCCTTTAAGAGTACTTCGAGACCTAGGCCATGACAGTTGGCAATAGCTGAAGACCAGCAACATCCAGGCAAAATGCACCAAGTATTAGTCACCTTCCTGGAGCATGACGACCTCCAAGCCACCGCAAATCTGCGGATCTCCTGCCCTAATGATTCCTCGTATCAATGTCCCAGTATTGAATCAGCGTAGTATGGTTCCAAGTCCAAAAGTCCATGCACTCCTGAGGCTTGAGCCGGTAGTAGGGAAAGCGAGATACACTCTCTTCAGGCAGCTATCACCGCAAATCGCGGTTCGAGGCGACTGGCTTTACCTCTTTTACTGAATTATTTTGTTACAACTTATTTGCACATCTGTCTGTATGCATATTTTGCACATTTGTTTTTAAGACTATTTTAATTAAAAACAAGCAGCGCATAGTCGCTTCTCTTACCTTCGCTCCTCTTACTTTCCCGACGCTGCCCAGACCCGAACAGGCATCACCTGTGGAACGGGCTTCCTGGTTAGCGGCGGCCATTTTGGAGGGCAAGATCAGATTGGCGGTCTAGTCTTTGTTAGACGCCTATTTTAGGGGCACTGGCGCGACCACGCACTGTCCATGCACTCCTGAGGCTTGAGCCGGGAGTAGGGAAAGCGAGATACACTCTCTTCAGGCAGCTATCACCCCAAATCGCGGTTCGAGGCGACTGGCTTTACCTCTTTTACTGAATTATTTTGTTACAACTTATTTGCACATCTGTCTGTGTGCATATTTTGCACATTTGTTTTTAAGACTATTTTAATTAAAAACAAGCAGCGCATAGTCGCTTCTCTTACCTTCGCGCCTCTTACTTTCCCAACGCTGCCCAGACCCGAACAGGCATCACCTGTGGAACGGGCTTCCTGGTTAGAGGCGGCCATTTTGGAGGGCAAGATCAGATTGGCGGTCTAGTCTTTGTTAGACGCCTATTTTAGGGGCACTGGCGCGACCGCGCCGATGGCGCGCCAAAGGCGAGCCCGTCTGCGCCCGTCCGCGACCAGGTTGCGCTCAGCGCACAACACCCTGCCCGGTTGCACTCAGGTACGCAAAAACGACTTTACTACTCAAGAGCTACTCTGCTGGAACTAAACTCGAGGGGAAGTAATGTCAAATGCACTCGCAGGCCGGCTGAGACTGGCCACTCTCTGTCCCCTGGCTCCTGCCCCAATTGTTCAACGCCATTTCCACCAGTATGCTCAGAACCCATCAAAGCCATGACAGAGGATGGACTCTCTGCTAGTGGTGCGGTGGAGACCTTTTCCTGTATTTTAATAAACGCCAGATCATTGGTGAAACACAGCATTGAATGTGCTCATCTATTGATGGATCTAGACATCAAAATCGCTTTCATCACAGAAACCTGGATGGATGAGGCATCCGGTCCAGACTTAGTTAAAGCTACCCCCCATGGTTTTCACTGTGAGGTTCTCAACAGACCTAACAAGAGGGGCGGCGGCCTGGCCATCCTATATCATAGCTCATTCCAGGGAACGTTTAAAGCGCTTTCTTTGCCTGCTTGAGAAGCACTCGCATTTAATCGGAGATTAACAAGTCATTTTTCTTTTAAAGGTATCCTCATTTATAGACCCCCTGGCGCTAAACAATCTTGTTTTCCCACAGTAGGAACCCTTTTAGAGGATGCCATGCTGGGGAACTCGCATACCATACTAGGGGATTTTAATTTTTACCTTGAGCAGGCAGATGACCCGGACACGGCACGCCTCCTAAAACTTATGGAAACAGCAGAGCTGTTACAACACGTAACGGGCCCGTCGCATTTGGCTGGACACACCCTCGATGGGGTTTTCTCTAACATTCCAGAACTAGCTTTTTCAGCTCTGTTACCTCTGGCTAGGTCAGACCATGCGGGAGTTCGGTTTAACCTCACACCCACACCCCACATAGCCAATGGGCGGTACCAAACAGAGTGTAAAGAAGTCAGAGCCTGGAACAGGGTGGAAGCTGAGACCCTATCTAAGGCACTAACCAGCTCTTTCACACCTATTGCCAGCAATATGGAGGAGGCTGCTTCGTCCTACACGAATTGGCTTACCCAGGCCTGTGCAAACCTCACACCACCCAAACAACCGTTTTTAAAAGAAGGGTGCCCTCAGCCCCCTGGTACTCGAGGGAATTAAAACTGCAAAAATGTACATGTAAGAGATTGGAACAAAACTGGAGGAAGGGATATACGGAGGAGGAAAAATTGTTATATCTGGCAAGCATGGCCACATATAAATGCATGTTATGTGATGCCAAACAAAAGCATTACGCCGCTCAGATATCAGCGGCCAAAAACTCAACAAAAGAGCTCTTTTCCACCATTACTAAGTTATCCTCAGTCAAATTTGCCTCCGTTCCGTCCAGTACAGAGCTTTGTGAAAAAATTGCTTCATTTTTTTAAAACAAAGTTAATAACATTTTTACCAGTCTCAGTGACTCAATTAGGATTGAGCGGGAGTCCTAGCCGGTGACCAAAGATGTGGTCATGCAGTCGGTCATCCTGGAGGCGTTTAGGCCTCTCACTTTACAGGACACTTTGGACTTACTTGCCAAAGCCAATTCCGGATCCCCACTGGACCCTTGCCCATTGAAAATCATTAAATTGGCTCCTGTGCCTGTAGCCATCCACCTTACTCCTATTTTTAACGGCATGTTTGAAGGAGGGATATTTCCAAAAGTTTGGAAGGAGGCCTCTATTCTCCCTCTTTTGAAAAAACCCAGCCTGGATCCTTTTGATCCAAACAATTTCCGGCCTACCTCCCGTCTCCCTCTTCCAGCTAAACTAGTGGAGAAGGCAATGAACCAACAACTCACTGCCTATGTGAGGAACACTTTATTGCTGGATGCCTCCCAGCACGGATTTCGGGAGGGACACAGTACCGAATCCGCTCAGATCACGGCCACTGAACAGATTAGGTCAGCGGTGGATCAGGGAGGCAGAGCGGCCTTGATCCTCTTGGATCCATAGGCCGCGTTCGATACGGTCCATCACGGATTGTTGATGGACCGGTTAAGGAAAGGTGGAATTCAGCAAAAAGCATGGGAACTGCTAAACTCCTTTCTTTCTGAGCGGAGCCAAATAGTATCCTTAGGAAATTTTTCTTCCCAACCTTTTTCTCTACCTTGCGGGGTTCCACAAGGGTCTTCATTGAGTCCCACCCTGTTCAATATTTATGTGTCCTCCCTTGCTCCCATTATCAGATGCCACGGTTTTAGTGTCACCTCGTATGCGGATGATACGCAAATCGTGGTGTCTTTACTTCCTGGCCGAGAACTGGGGATGGACAATAATTTCCAGTCCTGTATGTCAGGAGTGGCCCACTGGATGGCTAGCAACTGCCTTAGGCTGAACTCAAACAAAACTGAGGTCATGCTGTTTGGTAATAACCCTAGTTTCTGGACCCCGTTATGGTGGCCGCAGGAACTGGGGGCCCTTCCCATTCCGTTCAACAAAGTAAAGAATCTCGGGATGGTGGTAGACGATAAGCTATCCATGGCACTACAGGTTAAGGCGGTAGCCTCAAAAACCGGCTATATCTTGAGAATACTGAAAAAGATTCTGTTCCTGCTTCCTCAGGAATGTCGACAGACTGTGGTAGTGGCCCTGGTAACATCTAGATTGGACTACTGCAATAGTCTGTACCTTAACATTCAGGAAAACCTGCTGTACAGATTGCAGCTATTGCAGAATGCAGCGGCCAGACTTTTAACCGGCATCCCAAAATTTTCTCCCATATCAAAGGCCATCCGAGACCTACACTGGCTTCCAATCAAAAGTAGAGTCCAGTTTAAGCCTCTTTGCTTGGTCTTCAAGGCCTTGAACGGAGATGGTTCTGACTACCTTATAAAACGTTTCAAAAGGTATGTCCCTGCCCAGGCGTCTTCGTTCTTCAGATGCCAGTTTGATTACGGTCCCTGTCATAAAAAAAGCTCGCTGGGGAGGACGTAGCTTTTCATACGGTGCAGCCAAGCTATGGAACGGATTGCCGCTCCACCTGAGACGCATTGAAAACCTACTGCATTTTAGGAAAGCATTGAAGACCTGGTTGTTCGGCAAATATTTTCTGTCTCTCTGGATCAGGGAGTAGTGGACAGCGCCAGGACACCTACTTGGTAATCGCGCGCTTTACAAATCACTATAACATAACATAACAAAATTGTCTCTACTTTTGGAGGCCAAAGCCCCAGTAGTTATGCCCATGGCCTTTGAAGATTCGATCAGTTCAAAAGGCCACCTTTGAAATGAACATGCCCTCTTTAAATGTTGTCCTGTCTGCCATCCTAGCCCCAGGAGGTTTGATCACAATCAGAGGGCCACGAACCTGCCCCTTGGAATGCAGGTGCCAATTCCACCTCCATGTAATCATCCCAGAAAGGCCCCTCAGAGTCAGAGGTCCCCAGTTCCCATGAACCCCTCATTTATAGCCCTCTATCAGGAATGCACACATGTAGCTGTTCCCCTAGCACCCAGTTGTGAATTTGGAAACAGAGCACCAGGCACACAGAACCATACACATCAAAATGCCCACTTTCTCAAAGTGAGATTTCCATCACCAAAATGTCGACCTACTCATACTACAGGAGAGAATTTGCCACAATCGAACACTATACTGTTGCTATTCTGACCGTGAGAATTAATGCTTGACAACTTTGCCCTACCCCCCTCATGCTAATCCAGTGTGATATGCACGTGCTGTGGTACCGAACACACCACCCAGTGCCATTCACGACTCTTGCATGTAACGCACACATGCACAACTTCTTCCCAACACCAAAAGTGTTTCTGTGCGAACTACTTAAAATATGAACA
The DNA here is from genome assembly GCF_964204655.1 of Triturus cristatus. Taxonomy (NCBI): domain Eukaryota; kingdom Metazoa; phylum Chordata; class Amphibia; order Caudata; family Salamandridae; genus Triturus; species Triturus cristatus. The sequence goes on from NC_140590.1 coordinate 851,870,600, forward strand.
AGTATGCAGCATTATCTCACTTTTATTCAGGAAGAAGAGGACGTTTGTGACTGACTCTGGGCTCACTTGGCAGAAACACCCCTGACCCTCCATCCCCCATCGCAAAATGTAATGCCCGTGAAAAGGGTAGGTGAACGCAGTGTTATATAGAATATAGTCCTGAGAGCACGATTGAAAATGAAAACTAGGGGGGGAGGAGCCAAGATGGCGACCGGGACGGCAGCGTAGGCTCCCGGCTCTGTGAACCTCCGCATCCCGCACAGATATCCTGCATGAGATCCTTAGCCTGCGCTATATGCCCGTGATGGTGAATGAGAGCGGCAACCGATCGTGTGACTCCGAAGTTTCTGCGGCGGTATCGCCGGAGAAATGTCCATTTGAAGTTTGCGGCCTATGCAACCCTGGAACCGGGACCTCGAGTGGATAACAGGGCCGGGCGGCAGTTCAACAACAGCGGCCTTTGGTGACTGGGTGGAGTCGGACTAACCGGAGCGGTGCGAATATCGGCCTACATTTCGCCGTGGTCGTTCCTACCACTTAGCGTAGCGGAACGAGTGCATGCCCGAGGTGGCTAATCCAAGATTCCCCGGTGATTGCCTCAGCCTTCGCCGGTGAGCTGCCCGGCCGCCGCCCGTAACTCGCCCTGATTCTTGCGAACTGCTCCCGGATTTTCGCGGGCGCAGGTCCGTGGTGGGGATGACTGTTGCCCGTGACCACACACCGGATATATTTTTTGCCTGCCCCCGAAACCCTGATTCCAGTGACATGGAACCTGAGGCGCTTGTCCCTGAGTCCTGGTCCCAATTTGGGTTGGACCTACCCGGCGGCCATCTTGACGGGACGAGGTCTGCCATCCTGTGCGCTGGGTCGCAGCACGATTGGAGGTGTGCGACTATGAGGAGCGTAGCGGAGCGAGCGCCGAGAGCTGTGCTGGGGTATGGTGATCTTCTCGAGGCTCTCGGTGCCCTTCATTCCACCCTGGTTCACGGTGCCTGGGTATTGGGGAGTAAGCTTGATGGGGTGGCTTCAGCGTCGGAACAGTTGCTGCCTGCCTGTCCCCAGGTACACGGGGACTTCCTACACTGCACACGGGAGGACAGTGTCGTGGCCGCCCCTGTGGATAGTGACCAGCTGGAAACCCCGGACAGTATCTTAACGTGTGATCGGCTGGCTGTGGGTCTGGTCTGTTCCGGAGGTCTTGGACCTGAGGGGGGGGTGGTGGCCTTGTCCCGTGCGCGGCCTCCGGCAACCCAGGCAATATTCAAGCAACGGTTGCCTGCTCTGGCTGATTTCGCCTTCTTGGACCTTGTGTGCAGTGCAGATCCTGGGGCAGCACTGGGAAAGACGACTCTCCATACTGCTGACTGTGTTGGTGTTCAGAGACTTCCACCCTATCTGTGTGTGTCGCTTCCTGTTCTTTTTTGGACGCTCCTCTTCTCTGTAGCATTGGACATGGCACTGGGTCGATGGGTATGCATGGGTAGATTTGCAAAGAGTGGCCAAGGATAAGGCTGATCCTTCAGAGGTGGTCATCCAATAGGCGGGCGGGCTCAGGGGTTGCGTGCTCTCACGGCATAATTGTTAGTGTAATAGGCGCATAATGCTCCCCATTTTTCTTTGACTTGGTTGATTCTGTGTTGCTTATTGTTTGCTTTGGGGGAAAACGTATTGTGCGGGAGGGAGAAGCCGGGGGCATGTTTTGAAGGCCCTCCTCCAGTCTATTAATATTCTCTCTACCCCCCCGTCTGGTGGGGTTTCTTCTATTACTCCTCTTTCTCTGTTACTTCTATATTTCGGGTCTGGTTCCGGGGCGACAGGCACGCTGCTGGGGGGGGGGGGCCGTACTCATCTGCAGAGGTGCAGGGTGGGGGGTTGGGGGAGGGGATCCTTTAGTCTTTAACCCTTTTTGTTCCATGGCCTCCTTTTTCTTCTCTTATTCTTCTTTGTCTTTCTTTTCTGGGATCAGCATGGTAGAACTCCTTCGTCGTTACTCGCTGCGTTTTCATGTGTGCCACAATTTCCGTGGTGTTTTCTGGGTTTTAGGGCAGGGGACTGCAGGCGCAAATGGCCGTGATATTCCTCCACATCCTGAACTTCTTGTTTCAGCGCCATTGACTAGATAAATTGCTGTTTATTGTTGACGTTTATTATTCTGCCTGCCATTTCTTGCTGCCGGGAAACTGTTTGGCACCTGATCCTTTCATCCTCCCTTATTATAAAATGAAAACCTTTTGTATCCTGGTCTCCTACTTGGGCTGTTCAGTGGCCGAGAGTATACCAGCATGGAGATTCTGCTCCCCGAGGTGCTGCCTGTAATAAATATTGATTTCTGTAACTCTGACTGCTTAGCGGCCGGCCCCGGGGGTTGTAGGCCCATACTTGTTATTGGTTGAAATGTCAATAAAGGTTTTTCAAAAAAAAAAAAAAAAAAAGAAAATGAAAACTAGATATAGTGTATGGTATAAACTATGCACCAAAAAGTGTGATACCGGGGCGTGAAATATAATATGCAATACATTGTGCGCAATGACAGATTCATTGGAGAGAGCGAGATAGCACAGGCACTAGCGCGTGCTATGCGATATGCACCATGGAGTGTAATATGCACAGAGCAGTGTTGTGTAACCTAACTAGTCTCTAAAGTTGTAATATAAAATATGTGCTGGGGAGTGTAACGTTGCATATGCACTGTGACAAAGATATGGATCCCAGATTGTAATATGTATGGCATAGCACTGTGCGTTATAACATAGGCATCGAGGAAGGCACGTTAGATGGGGCAATATAACCCGTGCGAAGACAAGTGTGGCATGACATATTCACGGGGTGGTGTTACAGTGCACATGGGCTAGAGAGTGTCATAGCATACGCACTAGCTGGTGGAATACAACACAGAGGTGTGCGGCACTCGGCGGGCACTGGTGGGTGTAACACAGCATTGGGCTCAGTCAGGAGTGCGTTGTGACTCTCAAGTGAGGTTCGTCTCCATTCCAGAGAGTAAAATAAAAAGTATTTCACATCCGGCGGTGGATGTGTGTTTTATTAACCGTGAGGGGGGTTTCTTGCATAGTTTTGGTCGAATTTTTGTCGAATCCCCTTTGAATGGCTTGGTGTGCGTGTGTATTAAATGTGCCCGTCAATAGCTACCCATGTTTGTATAAATAAACGACAAGGGTGTCTACTTGGAAAGTACCCACCGGCAGGGGCGCCAGGATTAGGCACGGTAGGGCGTCAGACACGTCAGAGCTTCACTAGCGGTGTAAATACATTCCACGTGGATTCATTGTATGCATAGTCGCCTTTTAATGAATATCACGCAAATCGTCATGGTGATAGGTACGTACGGTTTGTCCAGCATGTCCTAGGTGTTTCTATAAATATATATTTTTTTAAAATAATAAAAAACAAAGGCCGGCCCCGGGGGTTGGGGTCCCCGGGGCATAAGTGGCCTGAGGAGGGGGGCAACACAGCCCCCCTCCTAAAGAATTAAAAAAAGAAAAAAAGGCCATGCCCCAGGGGTTGGGGTTCCCGGGTGCCGATTAAGGCCCCCTGACAATTATTTTTTTTCAAAAAAAATAAATTAGGGGGCAGGCCCTGGGGGATGGGGTCACCAGGGCCAGTAAATTAGAAGAAGAAGGGGGGCCACATAGCCCCCCCTTCTTAAAAAAATAAATAAATAAAGGATTGGCATCGCGCTGGAGGCCACGCCCGCTCCTTGCAGCGCTCTGCAAACGTGCCCCCTGGCGAGTTGTAAGTTGGGGAATTAATTCCCCTTCAATACCGAGGGTCCCTGAGGGCCAACTAGCCCAACAGGTATCTCCAGTATGCGCCAGGGAGCTGCGTGGCAGACAGGTGTTCTGAGGCCACGCCCCTTTTTACACCTCTCTGCAATGCAGCTCTGTGGTGCTTACTGGAGGTACCTAGTGGGCTTTTTTGCCCCTAGGGATCCTCAGGATTCAAGGGGAATTAATCTCTCAACTTAGAACGGCCACAGGGCGTTTACACAGTGGGGAAGGGAGGGGACGGAGCCTGAGGTGCGTTTTAAGTTGGGGAAATAATTCCCCTTCAATCCTGAGGGCCCCTGGGGGCTAACTAGCTCACCAGGTGCTTCCAGTAAGCGCCACTGAGCTGCGTTGCAGAGAGGTGGTCCAGGCCGTGCCACTTTTTACACCTCTCTGCAACGCAGCTCTGTGGCTCTGTGGCGCTTACTGGAGGTACCTAGTGGGCTAGTTGGACCCTAGGGACCCTCAGGATTCAAATGAACTTAATCTCCCAACTAAAAACAGCCACAGGGCGTGTTTACACAGTGGTGAAGGGAGGGGGCGGGGCCTGAGTTACCGTGTGCAAACAAGCCCTGTGGCGCATTTTAAGTTGGGGAAATAATTCATCTTCAATCCTGAGGGATCCTGGTGGCCAACTAGCCCACCAGATGCTTCAGTAAGCGCCACTGCGCTGCGTTGCAGAGAGGTGGTCTAGGCCGTGCCCCTTTTTACATCTCTCTGCAACGCAGCTCTGTGGCGCTTACTGGAGGTACCTAGTGGTCTAGTTGGACCCTAGGGACCCTCAGGATTCAAGGGGACTTAATCTCCCAACTTAAAACAGCCACAGGGCGTGTTTACACAGTGGGGAAGTGAGGGGACGGGGCCTGAGGTGACATGTGCAAACACGCCCTGTGGCGTGTTTTAAGAGGTTGTTTTAATCCCCTACCCTATTATATACTAGGGTCTTACAGAGGAGGTCTTGCTGATCACAGGGGACCCCAACGCATAGTGTTCACTAGTGTATGTAGGTGTTTTCACTGTATTCTGAGTGTCTTTTAACATAGCACTGGCTCTAGGACTGGTTAGTCAGACTCAGTTACCACCAGTATCCGTCTAAAAAAGTTGAGGGTACAGGATGATTTTGCAACAAGGCTTCTTTCTGCTCTTCTGTTTGTTCTTTCTGCACGTTATCCTTCTTCCTGCACTTTTCTGCGTCTTTGAGGACTTCTGTTGTTTCTTTCTGCATTTCATTTTTTTCTTTCTGTGCGTTTTTTCTTCTTTCTTCACATGTCCTATCTCTGTAGGCATAGTTAGAAATTAGCATTTAAAAAACCTTTGCAATTCACTGAAAAAACCATAGGTTTCAGGCACGTTATAGTAAGGAATTAGCATTTAAAAAACCTTAGAAATTCACTGAAAAAAACATAGGTTTCAGGGGTGTTATAGTTAGCTGGACTTTTCACTCGTACAAAACCATTGAAATTCCCCTGTTATAGTTAGTTCAGCTAACCATAACTCGCGCGCCCGCAATGCACTGCTGATGACGTCACATATTACATCACTCATGACATGGTCAGTGAGTAGTGACATCACTCATGACATCACTGATTTTCCCGATTTGTGTTGATGCATTGGGATTCTTTTTTTGCCACTCGCTAACGGGTGATTTTTGCGATTCAGTATTTTTGCGAGTTGATTTTTGGTTGATGCATGTGCCAGATAGTGCTTAAAAACAATAGTACAATAATAACATTCAATGTGAATCCCTTAGAAACAAAAAACAAACACTCTATAGTTCCTTGTGCCAGTAAAGTGACCTCTCTGAAGTTAAATTTCCCAAAAGGCCCACATTTGTCAACTAAAACATCCAAGTTTTCGTTCTAGACAATGCATGCTGCCAAAACAACATCCACTGTGAACGAATAGAATTTTGCAAACTACATCAATCTTTAAAGTGCAAACATTTTAAGGACAGCAATATATATAATCAATAAATACAATAGGTAGATCCCTCAGAAAATCACAATGTATAAATGGAAGTATAGCAATACACTTTCCAAAAATTATTTCTAAAATCCAACCTTAAATATCATAAATGTATAAATTACCCTAAAACCGGCAAAATACAAAATTCGTATTAGGTGGCACCAATCAACATTCGTCATATTAGAAGGTATATATTTCTCTCATTGCCAGACCTTCAAGCCTACAATTTCCATATAGTTCCTATCGTTTTTCCATCAACCTACATCCTCATAAAAACGTATATAAGTCTTCACTGGCATTAAGACCCCTGGGGTACTTAGAATCAAATTGCAGGATATAAGTTGTTTCCAACCTCCTCAATTTTGATTCCCTGTTCTCACCTCTTTACTGGGGAGTTATTTCCTCTATAACATAGTATTTCAAGTGTTTGGGATCACTATTATGGCTGATCTTAAAATGCCTTGCAACCGGATAACTCTCATCATTGTTAAGAATTGCCCGGATATGCTGAAGGATCCTTTTATGCGCTGGCAATTTAGTGCTGCTTATGTACTTCAGATTGCAGCATAGACCGCAAACTCAGCCTTGCATGTAAGATGTTGACCTATATTGCAAGTTCTGGAACTAGATGCAGTTTTGTATGTTGTAGTGTTAACACCATATTGGCAGGCCTTACATACAGAGCATTTGTAGAACACTTACCGCGCCATAAGCCATGAGCTCTTTCCTCGTACTTCAAGGTAGCTTCTGACAAGCGCCATACCCATACTGTTGGCCTTTCTAAAGGTTACTGCTGGATTGTGAGGTAGCAACCTTCCAATCACTGGGTCGTCCCTTACAATGGGCCAATTCTTCCTCACAATTGCCCTTATCTGTTTTTCCTGTCCAGAAAAACCTAGAATAAACCTTGTGGGTTCATCACCTGCATCATTGCTGGCATGTTTCTCCTTGTTTTTCAATAATTCCTGTCTTGCCAAAGATTTAGATTTGGCAATTGCTGAATCAATAACATCTGGTCCATACCCCCTAGCTAGAAACCTATTCCGACTTTCCCCCTGTTTAAGGTTGCAGTCGGCCTCCTCACTACATATCCGTCTACAGCGCAGCTTCTCCCCATACGGAATGCTCTTAATAAGATGGGGAGGGTGGGTGCTGGAGGCATGCAGGAGTGTGTTCCCTGCTGTAGGTTTTCTAAAAAGGGTAGTGGATAACCTGTTGCTAATTACCTGGACTCTTACATCCAAGAAAGTGACCATATCCTTACTAATGTAGGAAGTAAAATGTAGGTTGACCGTATTGTTGTTTAATAACTCAATAAAAGCTGTTGCACTCTCAACATCTCCATCCCACACTATAAATAAATCATCAATATAGCGCAGCCATGTTACCACACTCTTATTAAAAATCCGCTCATGTTGTTGCATGAGGACCAGCTCCTCCCACCATCCCATGAACAAACAGGCATAGCTGGGGGAGAAGCTGGCCCCCATAGCAACCCCCTGAGTCTGCTGATACATTTTGCCATCAAACAAAAATAAGTTGTTTTCTATGCAGAATAATAACATCTTAAGCAGCATAGTAGTTTGTTGAGAAAATGCAATTGGCCTATTCATTAAAAAGTATTCAACCGCCCTCATTCCGTCCTTATTCTTAATACATGTATATAAGCCTGACACATCGAGCACTATCAGCAAAAACGTGGACTCCCATGTGATGTTTTGAATCTTCCTCAGGAAGTCACATGTATCCTGCACAAATGATTTGAGACTTTTAACAAAGTCCTGCAAGAAAAAATCAATGTATCCAGAAAGGTTCTCCAACAGGCCATCACATGCTGCTATAATGGGCCGTCCCGGTGGTTTGTTGATATTTTATGTACTTTAGGTATAAAATAAATCACCAGGATAGTAGCATGCTCCTTCTTGAGATATTTAAACTCCTCCCAACTTAGCAGGCCCATACTTTTCCAGGCAATAATTGGGAAAACAATAACTCCTGTGTGTCCTTAAATTTCGTGGGAGAAACCTTTCTATAACATTCGATATTGTTCAATTGGCTGTGCGCTTCTTCTAAATAATCCTTTAAGGGCCATAATACTAAATTACCCCTTTGTCGGAATTACGTATTATGATTTGATGGTTGTCCTTAAACTTATTTACAAGTTGACGATATTTCCTCTCATGATTGGTAAATTTCCTTTTGGCATTATTGGTGGTGATGTTCAATCTCTTTATTTGTGCAACCACTTGTTCATTAACAACATCTATGGAATCTCTAGCCATGATAGGTACACATTTAGATTTCGTTTTAAAAGGAGTCTGTGGCTATATATATATATATATATATATATATATATATATATATAAAGACTTACAAAGTCACAATACTTTCCATCACAGGCTGGGAACTCATAGGACTATAAAGACACAAGTCACTGTCCCTCAGTGCACCAAGCAAGATTCAATTCTGTGACACTATGGCCACACACAAAGACATGTGCAGTGATGTCATTAACCAGCTGAAGTTTTGAAGATAAAAGACTGCATTTTCCATGGATTAGTTTAACTTGCATTTATTTTTCATTTAAGGTGTGTGTGTTAACAGAAAATAGTACAGAATATTTTGATCTTTTTAGACATGTCTTTGATCCCGTCACCAAACTCACTGACCTACCACCAGTGGCACCCAGGGTCACATTCCGTTACCTTTTTATGATACATTTCAACCCTTTATTTAAATGAAGGCAGCCTGGAAACACACTGAATAAACAAGGGGAACAACCTTTACAACGCAACTATTACAACGCACTACACTTACAACGCATTTTTTACAACGCAACATCCACTACAACGCATTCCATTACATCGCATGATACTACAACGCATTTTTAAAAACTACCTTTACAACGCATTCCATTACATCGCATACTACCTTTACAACGCATACCATTACAACGCATAATATTACATTAAAACCCCTACACTATCCAACACTTACCCTACTGTTGCACCCCCTGGAGTTAGAATAGTAATTTTTACCCCTACACTATCCAACACTTACCCTACTGTTGCACCCCCTGGAGTTAGAATAGTAATTTTTACCCCTATACTATCCAACACTTACCCTACTGTTGCACCCCCTGGAGTTAGAATAGTAATTTTTACCCCTATACTATCCAACACTTACCCTACTGTTGCACCCCCTGGAGGTAGAATAGTAATTTTTACCCCTATACTATCCAACACTTACCCTACTGTTGCACCCCCTGGAGTTAGAATAGTAATTTTTACCCCTATACTATCCAACACTTACCCTACTGTTGCACCCCCTGGAGTTAGAATAGTAATTTTTACCCCTACACTATCCAACACTTACCCTACTATTGCACCCCCTGGAGTTAGAATAGTAATTTTTACCCCCATACTATCCAACACTTACCCTACTGTTGCACCCCCTAGAGTTAGAATAGTAATTTTTACCCCCATACTATCCAACACTTACCCTACTGTTGCACCCCCTGGAGTTAGAATAGTAATTTTTACCCCTATACTATCCAACACTTACCCAACTGTTGCACCCCCTGGAGTTAGAATAGTAATTTTTACCTCTATACTATCCAACACTTACCCTACTTTTGCACCCCCTGGAGTAAGAATAGTAATTTTTACCCCTAAACTATCCAACACTTACCCTACTGTTGCACCCCCTGGAGTAAGAATAGTAATTTTTACCCCTATACTATCCAATACTTACCTTAAATGCAATTTAATTTTATGCGTTGTAATGGTATGCGTTGTAAAGGTAGTATGCGATGTAATGGAATGCGTTGTAAAGGTAGTTTTTAAAAATGCGTTGTAGTGTCATGCGATGTAATGGAATGCGTTGTAGTGGATGTTGCGTTGTAAAAAATGCGTTGTAAGTGCATGCGTTGTAAAAGTGTGCATTGTAACGACATACATCCAATAAACAATATTGTGCTACCAGGCTACATTTATTTACAGTACTGCTGAGGCATTTGCACTCCCTTGGGAATACAACCATGCCCCAGGGAGTCTAGGTCCTCAGTTTGAAGATCTCAGATGTACTGCCTAATGCTATCATTTGTGGCAGGAGAACTTGGGGGCATATTATCAATAAACGGCATTAAAATTATTGCGTCTTTAGCAGCAGAAAACTGCCGCTAAAGCGGCGATAATGTGCTTGATAATATGCACTTGAGAATTCCCATAGAAGCCCATGTTCTGGTGTGAACCTGGGCTTCTATTGGAATTCTCTGCGGCATATTATCAACCCCATTATCGCTGCTTTAGCTGCAGTTTTCTGCTGCTAAAGCGGCGATAATTTTGACGCTGTTTCTTGATAATATGCCCATTAATATCGTTTACATTTTTGGAGAGCTTGCAGTACAGCTCTTTCTTCTGGTTAGCAACTCCGTACAAATTGGAAAACAGAATAGGCTAAAGAAAGTTTGAAGCACTGTGTATGGTGTTACAGTGATGCATCGTCACACATTTAGGCTTCCTATTTGCCAATTGCAGAATTTTCAAGTAATAATGTAACCCTTCGTGCCACCAAAATGTGCCTTTCTTTTGTAAGCAAGGATTTTATCCAAGAGTTTTTCTAGCTTCTTCTCATATTGATCCGTTGGTTCCAACTTCTACTGTTTATTAAAATCAGTTACAAAAGCACACATAATTTGTTTGTGAAAGCTTACACCATTCTAAAGTCAAAAGGAATGAATAGTCTGATATATTGTGATCTGGTAATTTTGCTTCTGGAGCGAAAGTCTGGCTGTCTTTTCGTATTCTTCTTCTCTATATCTTGCCTGGGTGAATTTCAACCACAAGATTTTTTTGTGATAACTCATCAGATTATTCCTGTGGGCTTTCGGCTGAAGCTCCATCACAGTAAGAAGGATAATTCTATTTTTAATTCCTAAGGGCTGAACCCATATCTTTCTGATCCATTTCGTCTGCTTCTTTCTGAACTCATGTAGCAGGAGTAACCATAATATGAGGTTGATGAAATTTGTGATTCTCTGAAGTTTCAAGGTTGGCTTCAATTTCAGATCCACTGGAAATATTATATTCTTCTAGTGAGTGTTAGTGGGAGCATGTTGCTTCTGTTCATGCTCCCTTGTGAGTTCTCTGCTTCTTTTGTTGGCAACCAGACAACCCCAGAGCATCAAGAGAGGGCATCCTGTTACATGGATATCAGACGTTTCCACAAAAACATTTACATAGAAGTACATTACAAAGCATCAATTACAACAGCAATGTTTCCGCCGCATTGTAATGTATCGCTATGGAAATTACATTTGCATCGCAAACATTAACAATGCATTTGATGTACATTGTTGTGTTCACACAGTAAATTTTGCAGACTTTTTAAAGAAACAACTCTGCTAGATTCTTTATTTATTGTAAATAGAATGTTAACCTTTAATACATTATTATCGAATGGTATATATTGTCTTATGCTCATTCAAAAGTGAACAATATTCTTTTTAACCCCAAAAATATTTTAGAATTCTATTTTATAACGAACATTTAATTTAAATATTATAATTTAATTCACTACCCACCCTTTGCCTTATTTTACTATTATTGATCTGTCAAAAATAAACGATTTATTAAAAAATGTAATTAACATCATTTAAATCAAAGTAAGTTCTTAAAATTAAATATATATATGTATATATATATATTATATATATATATATATATACATATATATATATATAATACAAAAATTCTATTTCATATATATTACTACCCACCCTATGCACCTATATTACTTAACTTCATCAATCCATTCATAAATTGAATGTCATTTGTTAAAATATATTTAACATAAATTAAATTAATGTAAATTAAAATTTCAATGTTATCTGAATTCCAATATACTTAATGTTTTCTAATGAAATTTCTACCCATTCTGTGCCCTTTGTCAATGTTATTACCCACTCTTAAAATTCTTTCCAATAAATATGAATATAATTGCCCATTCTAATACTAAAGGAGAATCTAAATTTAGTTAAATAAATTATTTGCATCATTTTCCCCATATCACTTTTCTAACCCAAATTCTAAAATGTAAAAAAGTGATCCAAATATCAGTCTATGTAAATGACAAGCATTGTAAAAAATTAGGGGGCAGATTTACAAGCCCCTTGCGCCACCAGTGCGCCACTTTTTCTGATGCACCGGAGGCGCATTTTAGTGCCCCATCTTTACAAGGACAGGATATGCCACCCTGCATGACTTTTCCTGTTCTTCTAAATGTGGCTCCTTTGCAAGCAGCACTTTGCGTGAAAGGGGCGTTCAATGGGTGCTGCTGTGGGTGTTCCCATGCAACACCCATGGAACCAGACACATTTCCAGATTTACGGGAATTCATAAATCTGGAAATGCGTCTGAATGCAGGAGGCATAGGGAGGCGCAACAAGGACAAATGTATTCATTTCTCCTTGTTTTTTTCCTCTTTGAATGCGTGCTGCATTCTGCAGAACACATAGAAAGAGGAAACCACCTCTAGTGATTGTTTATGTACAGGAAGGTATCCCTTCCTGCACATAAACAATCTCCCAATGATACAGGCATCCTTGCACCATAGTGCAAGGGTGCCTATGCCGGCGCATGGCAGCAGTTTGTGCGCCAGTGCAAGGGGAAGCACAGAGATGCGACATATTGTTGTAAACATGTTGCATCCCTGTGCTTTGAAAGTGGCTCAGTGCGGCACAGTCAAATGGCTTGCGCACGCACTGAGTCACTTTCCTTCTTAATCTGCCCCTTGATGTATATGTAAGTCTATGCAAATTAATCATTGTAAAGGTAACATACCCTCTTACATCTGTGCCCAGATATGTGCTGAAAGCAGCGGCGAGAGCCATACTAAGAGATTAGCAGAGACTTTGCTGGTTCAAGGGAGGAAGTCTTGCTTCACGTACTGCACAACATTAAATTGCTGGATGCTGCATGTAGCTGGGTACCTCACTGTCTGGATAGTTCTGGTGTGTCCTTCATCACGGTCACCTGGACAGGTATTCACAGTCTCGCTTGGAGTGTGGAACATGCAGGGTAGCAGTGCAAGTGCAGAGGAATCACAATTGAAATTGCTGTTTAATATAAGGCAATTGGATTTCATTCATCCTGCAACTGATTACATATATGCACATTTTTATTTGCAGTAAATGAAGGGTTGTTGTACAAGGACACTATCATCAGTGTAAGACAATCTGTTGAAACCAAATGAATGCTAGACGTAGATGATAAACGAGACTGGGTTGAAAAAGGAGCCCTGTGGGATGCCACAAAGGACAGGAATGGGAGAGAAGTTAAAATAAGCTGAGAAACTAGTTACAAACTATTACATAGGAAGGATTAGAGCCATTTCAGCACAGATTTACAAATGCTGATACTGAAAAAAAGATTAATAATAAGGATCATGTGTGATACTATGCCAAAGGCTGCCAATATATTTATTTATTTATTTATTTCTGACATTTGTTAAGCGCGAACGAATACCCGTAGGCGTCTCGGCGCTAGCCTTAGCAGCTATCTTTCCCCGAGGTATGGGTAACATCGGGAGAACATGGGTACTATCACTGGTTAAACAGCCAGGTTTTCAGTTTCTTCCGAAACTGTAAAAGTGAGGGGCGAGTTCTAATATGTTGAGGTAGCGTGTTCCATATCTTCGGAGCTGCGACTAGAAACCGACGATCACCCCAAGACACTGTTTTGGAGCGCGGAACCACTAGATGGTTCAGAGTTGTAGAACGAAGCTGTCTAGCCGGTCTGTGAGGTATAAGCTTGTCCTTAAGGGGGCGTGGTCCTTGATCGTGAAGCGCCTTATAGACTATACAAAGTGATTTGAACTTAATCCTGTTTTGAATAGTCAACCAGTGGAATGTTCTTATAGTGTCAGCAATGGGTGCAAACTTAGGTGTTCTGGACAGGAGACGTGCTGCTGCATTTTGTATGGTCTGCAGTTTTTTTGTTACCCTGGCTTGGGCATTTAAGAAAAGTGAGTTGCAGTAGTCTAATGATGAGGGTACTAGAGAGCTGACCAGTGTTTTAGCGGCAGTGTCTGGTAGAAAAGGAATGATTTTCCTTATCAATCTGAGTTTATGATGGGCTGTGGCTGCTACTTTATTTGCGTGTGCCATGAAATTAAGGTGATCGTCAAAAATTACTCCCAGATTCCTGACCTTGGGGGTCGGGCTGGGGGGAGTACCAAAGGCTGGTGGCCACCAGGATACAGGCCAGATCGGGGAAAGAGAGCCAAAAATGACCACCTCCGTTTTATCGGAGTTAAGTTTCAGACAGTTACCTGTCATCCGATATCAAATGGGATCAGAGCAGCAGACTCTCCCTGATCTAAATGGCTCGGAGAGTCTAAGTGCAGTCAATAAGGCTGTGCCAGTTCTATGTTGAGAGTGAAATCTCGATTGGGAGACAGTTAGATTGAAGATATATGGAGAATTATTAATTAACTTGTTTCCCTAGAATTTTGGAAGGTAGAAATTAGGGGTGGGTGAAGAATCCTGCTCCGCCAGTGGAGTTCGTAGAGTTTTGCCCACTCCGTGCTCGAATCGGAGTTCCGAAAAACTCTGCGGAGTGATGCGGAGCGGAGTTTTTTTTCCCAAGCAACTCGCCAATATTAAGTTGGCGAGCGCTTGTGAGAAAAAGTAATGTGCTTGACCTCCTCTGGGCGAGATTTCTCATCCAGGCGGTCGCGGCTGGTCATGACCGCCAGCGTTGAGAAATCTGTAGTGCAGTTCGCGCTGATATTGCAGCGTGGGACAAACTCCTGATGCTAAAACTCAGTGCAAGCAGCACAACTTAAAAGACTCTGCTGCTGGTGGAACTCTGCGAACTCAGAACAGGCCTATTAGAAATAGTATATAGATACTTCTGTATTTACTTAAGGTATTGGGATCTGCCATTGGTTTCTTTAAGATCACACTGTAGCACATAGACAGCTCCCTTACAAATTAGAGATAACGCCCTCCTGAACACAGGTAAATATTTCCCTTTCATGCTGATATACATGACCTCTTATTTGCTTTCAACACTGTCAACCACCCCACCTTCATCCTCACATGAAGTCTCTCATAGAATTCAGTAGAAACATTCTTCATTTGTTCTGACACTAGCTCATTCACATTCAATCTCCTGGCCCCAAAAGATCCTGCCTATCCGGATTCCCTGCAGAGTTTTCAAGGGTTTGATCATGTCCCCTGTCATCTTCAACTTCTACATGGAGTGCTTTAGGGTTCTATCAGACCTCATCAGACCTCCTCCCCCCCTCGGAATTTGCTGCCTAGGGTGGCAAATTTTTGCGGCAAATAAAGAAAAATATGAAGTCCCAAACCCCAGAATGTTCTGTATATTTGTGACAGGCAGAACATGTGCCTGTCACAAAAATACCACTGGGTCCTTGGTCTGTCACTGCTGGAGACTCTGACAACACACAATCTGTGACTGGGCAGAGTGTCCAGCAGAACTGTGTGCCCCCAAACAGGAGGGTGCCTGATGCCAGAGGGTCTAACTTTACTACTCATAAAGGCCCTTTGTGAATACCAAAAGTCGTAAAGTTAGACATTCAGCTCAGTTTACCTTTGGGAATCGGCCCTTTGTGTCTGATTTTGCTACATTATGTTGTGATATGTTGTGCTGTGGTGTGTTGTGTTGTGTTATGTTATGTTATGTGTTATGTTATGTTATGTATATTTGTATAGACTACAACCCATCTGGCAGGGTATCCGGGTGCTAAAGTCGGCACTGTGTGGGCCAAGCCTGGATCAAGGCTAGGTGAAGAGCCAGGTCTTCAGTTTCTTGTAGATTTTAAGAATTGAAGAGAAGGCTCTGAATTACAGGGGTGGGTCATTCCAGGCTTTAAGAGTGAGTAGGAGTCCAGCTGAGCAAAGGTGTCTGGTAAGTTTGAAGAAGTTTAAGTAGTTGTAGAGTTGCGTCTGGCGAATGTTGTGTGAGGCTTTGTATGTGTGCATGATGAGTTTGTGGATTGGGAACCAGTAGAGCTCTTTGAGGTGCGGGGTGATGTGAGTGCGGGGTGGGATGTTGAGAGTGAACCTGGTGCAGAGTTTTGTATGGCTATGTGTCTTCTAGTCCGTTGAATGTTGATTCCCACATAGAGTGAATTTCCATAGTCCATCTTACTGGTGATGATGGCTTTGGTGATGGTTGTGTAAGTGTTGGTGGTTAGCATTTGAAGATCTTCTTGAGCATCTTGAGTATGTGAAAGCAGAAGATGGAGATTGCATTACCTTGGCCAGCCATGGTGAATTGGTTGTCGATTTCTATTCCAAGGTTCTTTGTGTGAGCTGCTGGGAGGGGTGTGAGTCCAAGTTCAGCAGGTCACCAGGAGGATTCCCAGAGTGAGGTGTTGCCAAAGATTGCTACTTCTATCTTGTCTGTGTTGAGTCTGAGGGAGGTATTGACAACCAGTCTCCCAGGGGGGAGGGAGCAACACCCGAGCTTGGATCTAATGCTGAAAGAGCTATGTACCTGTTCTGAAGCTCCTAGAAACCTGCCTGCCTGCTGAGAGAGGGAAGGAACCTGCCAGTCCTGCAGGAGAAGTATCTGTGAAGCAGTCAGATGAGCAAGGTGCAGCATGTCCCTGTTGTTAGAGAGGCACCCAGAAGAGAGGACTGAATACTGCATTTTACTGGCTCATAGTGTCTAACCATACAGTCTCTCCACACCGGTTCATGTTGGGAATTGTAAACCTGTGACCCAATTCTAGAAGATTGTTGGATTTGGCCTTTAATGACCACAAGTGCTAGCTGAAAATTCTACCTGTCTGGGTCCTTGCCCGACCAAGCTGTGATTAACTGTTCATGGCCGCAAATGCAAAAACCTCATCATCGTCCTGTGGATGGCTGCATCTGCCCAGTGTGGTGATCCCCTGTGCACGACCTCAACTTCCCGGAATTTTGGTACACCTGTGCGTATTCTGTGCTTTTCAAAAAAATTGCCCACAGCCTATTGTCCTCAGCCAATGCTGGACAATGTCTACCTTAGTACTGACCAGCCAGGAGAGGTTGCAACCTCCGACCGTCTTCCGGCCCATTTGATGCCTCAGCAAGGATCTACGAGCTCTGATGTGAGCCTGTCAATGAGACTTCAGCTTCAAAGGCATTGAACACTGGTTCCTCTGGGTCCCAATCAAGCAGGGACTTTCGCTTATACTTCGACTGGGCTCACTATTTAGAGAGCTGCCAACTGACACACGACCTCTCCCATGATGCTAAACCATTTTAAAGTACTATTCCACTCCTGAATGGTAAGACTCTGAACTGTGACTGTGCAAACTGAGCTCACCTATTTGGGAGTGATAGAACTGTGTCTGAGCTTTAATCCTGCATCTGAACCTGAACAAATCCTAGGTGCATAGCTCTTTCATGGGAAAGAGAGAGCATGTTTGCAAACATGAAAAATAAAAATAGAATCTCTAGTGCAAAACTAAATGTATCAGAAAGATGTAATATACTCGCTGCAACAAAAAAAGCAGTTTATTACATGTGTTTTAAAGATGCTGTATAAACTCTGAGAAAGATTCAATTGTTTTTGTAATTAGGCTAGGAGTGCAAAAATAAACATGCTGCCATAAATATCTCCTTTCTTCTTGTCAATGTGCAGCTAAAAAAACAGAGCAGGAGAAATGAAAACAAGGTTTCTGAAGTGATGTAAATGAGAGAAATCTAGCAATCAGCGAAGGTAAGAATCTTTATTGTACATGTATGATGTCCCCAAACAGAAAGGCTTCCACAGTCAAACATGTGTCCCAGCTGACTGGTCCTCTGACATTATAACTTGGACTCCCAGATAATCAAAGAAGTCTGAGGGACAAAGAACTATCCTAACAATGTAGTGGTCAGGTGGGAACATACCAACAATACATAAGACACAAAATAACCAAAAGGCTGGAAATATGCACAAAGAGATATTACAACAGTTTTGTGTTTCATCCTTCAAACAGCTCCTTTAATTATGCTCCAAGACCTGACCTTCCTTCCCCTCAGCTGCTGGCTCTGGTAGCAGGCATTGTGACATCAGAATATAACTGTACTAGGTTATTACAGTTGAGTCTGGCATATTTTCTTTATAATCAGTGACTGGATGTTATGTCATGTCATGTTATCAGTATTCTCATAGAACTCTAATCACCCGAGAGAGTATTCTGACGCTTGTAACAGGCATGTGAGGACAGCCCTGTAGGGCTTAATCGAAGAGCCATGTCTTCGCCTTCTTGCGGAAGCCAAGAATAGAGGAGGAGGCTCTGATATGTTGTAGGAGGTCATTCCATGTTTTAGGAGCCAGGAATCCGAAGGAGCAATCCCCTGCTCTGCTTATGTTTATACCCGGAATTTGTGCTAGTGGGAGTCCAGGAGGGCAAAGGTTGGTGTTCAGATAGGCAGAGCCTGGGTTGTAGAGTGCTTTGTAGATATGGGTGGAGTTTGAAGTTTTCGTGCTTCTGTATCGGGAACCGGTGGAATTCCCTCAGGTGTGGTGTAATGTGGGTCAGCATGGGAGGGTGACGACTAATCTGGCTGCTGTTTGTTTTCTGGGCGGTCTGAAATCTTGTTGTGAGCTGATGGTTTTCCCTGCATACAGGGTGTTCCCACAGACCACTCCGCTGGTGATGAGGGCTTTGTGATTGATTTTCTGGTGTTGTCCAGTACCTACTTGAAGATTTTCTTCACCAGCTATAGGGTGTTGAAGAAGGATTAGGAAACTGCCTAGACTTGAGCAGCAATGTCCAATTTGTTGCCCATAATGATTCTGAAGTTTCATGCTTGTGAGCTGGGCGTGGGGGTGTTTCAGTCATTTGAAGGCCACCTGGTGGAGTTCCATGGCAAAGTGAAATTTCCCGAAGACCACCACTTCAGTCTTGTGTGTCACAAGTTGCCAATTGTATAGGAATTGGAGACAGATTTGTTTACAGCGATTGCAGAATCCCATGTATTATAAACTCATATCCTCAGGCTCACCTTCAGTTGCTAAAGCATAGTCCTACGGGCACAGCCTTATATGCCCCAACATTGACATCATGTGTGCAGGTATGACAACCATATGTACAAACATGACCTTGCGTGTACAGTACAATCTTGCATGGCCATTTGAAGTGGTGAATAATCCAGTCGAAAGCAGGTTGGTTACGAAGAGAAGTTTATTCGTACACTCTACCCATTACACGGAGTGTCCCTTTCAGCTGAGACCCAACAGTAACTGACTCATATCATTCGAGTCACCCGGAACGGGCATATTTGAATACACACAATAATACGTCTCACAATCTGATGTGCGAGGCCCGCATCATGTGAACGATGCATCGCACGCTTTCTGCGCGATGCATGGCCCTTCACATCATGCCGGCACCGAGCGCAAGCTCAAGTAACCACCACATCACCTTCCCCCTTATAAAATGAATACAAGAAAACATGCAAACACTTTTTTTTTTTAAAGTATCTAATAAATAAATTAAATCTTGCTGGTGTCCTAATTGTACGTCCTGGAGAAAAGCGAGGATAGACCCTCAAAGCACTCTGGTCAGCAGTGAGGGGAGCACAGGGTGCAACTGATGGGGAGGGGTTAACAACCCTACCAGAAGGTTCTATACTCCTACCCGGAGGTTCCAACCAGTGACTCCAATGAAGGTCTTCCACCTCTCTCCCACGCCTGTCCTGCATTATCTCAACTTGGCGTGTGGATACCTTTACCAAATGCCTTTTATTCCACCAGCCTTTTCTATCAATAAATGCAGCCCCCCTGCTAACTTTCATCACTTGAACTGGATCATAAAAGATAGATTCACCCTTCCTTACACACCTCGGTTTCTTAATAAGAACCCAATCACCGACCTGGACATCCTCATAAGACCCACTCTTTTTATCAAAGTTAGCCTTCATCTGCTCTTGTCTTTTAACCACCCTTCTTTGAACATCATCCAAGTCAACCTTTTTCTCCCCCGCCATATTTTGAAGCCATGTTGGAAACAACGTGGAATGTACCTCCCTGCCTCTTAACAAACTAAAGGGAGGAACGCCTGTAGTGCAATGAGGGGAGGTATTATAGCTCCAAACTTTTTGTCTGATGAAGTCTTTCACATTAATCCTAGCTGACAAAGCGGTTTGAATCCCTTCTTTGATTATTTTATTGCCTCTCTCAACCAATCCATTCGATGAAGGAGAATACAACGCTACCTTCAATTGCTTAATGTCTAAGTTCTTTAAAAATGTACTCATTTTCTCAGACACAAAATGAGTATCGTTATCGTTGACTATTACTTTCGGAGAGCCTTCCACTAGGAAAATCCTATTCAAAAATGAAATAGTCGTATCCGTATCAGGTGAGTTTTCGAAATCACAGTACATCCATTTTGAACAATAATCAATTAGAAGAATAATGTACTTGTCGTCTTCACCCAAAAAAGTATAAGGTCCTGAAAAATCAACCCCTACTTTTTCCCAAGAAGAGTGAGGGAACTCTGTAGGATGAAGTGGAACCTTAAGTGTTTGCCAGTGTTTATCAGACAAAAGACATTCAGGACAATCATTCACTGATTTCCTTACTTGACTGTCCAGAGAAGGCCACCAATAGTGCTGTTTGATCCTCATAATAGCTTTGGTAACCCCAAGATGTCCCTGATGGGCTTTGTTTATAATTAATGGTCGCAACTTCATCGGGGGGACAAATTTGTCTCCTCTACGAACAATCCCATTCTCCACCGAAAGCTCCTCAGCTATCTGGGCGAAGGTTCTAAGGTCACCATTGAGACATCTAGGGTCCGGCCAATTTTTGGTGGAGTACTCCTTTACTTTTTGAAGTACTCCATCCTCCCAGCCTGCAGAATTCCAATCATCTTCTGATAATACAGAACAAAATTCGGAAACAGCGTCTACTACTGTGACACATTCAATGTCGTTGGGTACAGACTCGTTGTCGTCATCTTTAATCATCGACAATCTGGACAGACAGTCAGCGCGGAAATTCTTTCCACCCTGAATATATTTCACCACAAAATGATATTCTTGTAATTTGGAAACTAACCGCATTAATCTTGCTGACATTGATGACGAATTGACCTTCTCAAATATATAAATAAGTGGTTTGTGGTCGGTGACAAGTTTAAATTTTCGACCCCATATGTACATCTTAAATTTTTGTACGGCCCATACGCATGCCAAACCCTCCCTTTCAATAGTGCTATATTGCTGTTCAAACGATTTGAGAGACCTGGACGCAAAGGCCACAGTTTGTTCCTGGCCATTAACTCTTTGTGTGAGGACTGCGCCTAACCCAGAGAGGCTTGCATCCACTGTTATTATAGACATGCAATCGTCTCTAAATACGTGCAAGGCTTGTGCCGAAGTAATCATTTTCTTTACGTCGTTAAAGACCTTATCTAGTTCAGGTGTCCAATTAAAGCTAGCGCCCTTCCTTAAGAGTAACCTTAAAGGTTCCACCATCTGAGCATATGCGGGTACAAACCTAGCATAGTACTCAGCTAGCCCCAAGAACGACCGTAAAGAGTCTTTATCAGATGGGTGTTTTGCATCAGTAATGGCTCTAATTACTGAAAATTTTGGCTTGGTTCCGTTCTTTGAAACTGTGTGACCCAAATATTCCAGCTCTTGCACCGCTAATTTGCACTTATCCGAACGGACGGTCATGTTTCTAGATGAAAGAATTGATAAAACTCTTTTCAATATAAGGTTGTGCTCTTCAAATGATTTAGCAAAAATCAAAATATCGTCTAGGTATGCTTGTACCCCATTGATACCATTAAATAACGTATCCATAAGTTTCTGAAAAACGCTTCCGGCCGACGCCAAGCCAAAAGGAAGACGTAAAAACTTAAAAGCCCCAAATGGTGTAATGCACGTAGTCAATTCTTGAGACTCCTTAGCTAAAGGGACCTGATGGTAAGCGGACCTTAAATCTATCAGGGAAAACCATTCAGCACCACCGAGGTTTGCAAGTAATTCATGAATCTTAGGCAATGGGTGACAGTCTACTATAATATGTTTGTTGAGTGCGCGCAAGTCCGCACAGAGCCTGACCTCGCCATTTTTTTTTCTTGCGACCACAATGGGTGCGACCCATTGTGAAGAATCGGTTGCTACGATAATACCCTGGTCGCATAATGACTTTAACGATTCCTTCAATTCCTTCCTCACGCTTAATGGGACGGAGCGCACTTTCTGACATACCGGCTGGGCTCCCGGTATTAACCTGATACAATGTTCAAAACCTTTCACTGACCCCACTGCACTGTTAAAGACTGCTTTAAACTCAGAGATAATCTCATTCATAAATCCAGACACATAACTGACGTCATTACACTCAACGTTGCATACCGGTAGATCACCTACTTTAATCGGCTCATCATCCCCAGGGACCAAATACAAGCCCATACGAGCAAGATCCTTCCAACCAATGATATCCTTGCCCTTCTCGGCGACATATATCTTTGTCAAAGCCCGTCTACCTAGACACTGCACCACCCCTGGAAAATAACCCAGCATATTGATATATTTCTCCCCAAATGCTTTTGGATTAACATCGGACACCCACAGGTCATTTTTCTCTTTCCAAAACTCGTAAAAAGTTGAATCCCTCAATATTGTAATCGGGGAACCTGAATCTGCCATTACCTGTAAAGGAACATTATCGATTATAGCAGAGCATAGAGGACCCTTTATGTGATTCGTTTGATCATCACAATCTAGAGTTACAACAATGTTGTTCAAATAATTGGTACAATTATCCACATCGGAATCAACATAGCTCACATTAAATGGTTTCCTAGCATTCCTACACACTCCTTGGAAATGGCCAATCTTTTTACATATAACACATCGTTTGTTAATGGCAGGGCAATTAGGAGCGTTGCCAATGTGATTTTTCGAACCACACCTATAACAAAACATCGGTTGTCTCCTTTGAAAGCTCTTTTGTGGTCTGTTCCTAACATTCACTGCACATAATGTGTTGTCATTGTCTGACTCTGTTGTTGAAATCATGTTAACGGCGCTCTTAGCTCCATCTATTGCTTGGCTGGAAATTGTGGAACGCTCAATGCTTAGAGCCAGGTCAACTACTTCAGATAGTGTTGGATTCTTGCATCCTAGAATTCTTTGTTTAATTTTTCGGGAAGCACAGTTAAAAACAAATTGGTCTCTGATATAATTGTCAGACAGCGGTCCAAAATCACATGTAACCGATAAGAATCTGAGTGCTGATATGTATTCTTCCACTTTTTCCTCGTCTTTTTGCTTCCTACTGTAACAATTATGACGTTCTAACATTATATTAGGTTCTTCTGCAAATTGTTTTTTTTAACCTGGCTACAGCTTCTAAATACACATTCCATTGACCATCCCCTGCATGAGATGTTGGCGGTGGAATAGGGAAATTACTGTCAAAAATCCTTTGTGCGGCTTGGCCTAAACACCCAAAAAGAATAGCGAATTTTCTATCAGGAGAATAACCAACAGCATCAATAGCCACCAAATGATTTTGGAACAGTCTGAACGATTCAGACCAAATGATCTCAGGGGTACCCGGTTTGCTGAGGAATGGGGGTGGTTGAGTAATTTGAGTAACTTGTTGACCACTAGACATGTTGAAAAAAAATAAAAATATATATATATAAATACCTTATTACATGTACAGTGTAAAACTACAAGAATACCTAAATATCCCCCTCTCAGTTGTACAAAAACAGTATATGGTTAAACCAAAATTACTAAGAAATCATCTATCAGAGTGTATTAACGTCAAAATTATCTATTATGAATATTTGGCTCGATATGCAAAGTTTTCCTTGGTGGATAACCAAAATGTAGATTTCTGGTAAACACATGCAGTATTTAAATGGTTAAGAGCGTGCGCATCGCTGAAAAACAAACGACGTGCTGACAGGCATGGAGTCTGTATTTAACCAATCCTAAAATAAACAAGCGTGCGCATCGCTGAGTAATAAACAAGTTGAGCAACAGTCAACAAGGCACTCTTGAAGCGTGCGCGTCGCTGGGAGCAGATCGACGCGCTTATCAAACTCTACAGATTTGTACCTCCACTTGTGTACTGTTTCGACCATAAGGGAATGCTGCAACACTGCATCCAAATCTGAACTGATCGGCGAATCGGCTGGGCTGTCGCATTCACTCGTGCGCGTCACCTCAAACTCGGGAGAGACGCGGCAACAATGTATCCAATTGAACGTGGAACCAATCAAGCCTGTATGCCCAGCCTTCCAACAGCCAATTGCGAAGTGTCTCAGTGTACGCTTGTACAAAGCGTACGAACCAATGGGACTCCGTGAAAATTAAATTCAAGACGTACCTCTTCCGGGTCAAACCCTGGTGTACGTGTAATCCGGCTTGTGATTTGTCAAAGCGTCTCAAAGAGAACTTCCGCAGGGAAATCCGCCGGAATTGAACCTCGTCTCAGAAAGCGTGGGTATGGGTGGAGTCTCCCGGTCGTCGCCAAATGAAGTGGTGAATAATCCAGTCGAAAGCAGGTTGGTTACGAAGAGAAGTTTATTCGTACACTCCACCCATTACACGGAGTGTCCCTTTCAGCTGAGACCCAACAGTAACTGACTCGTATCATTCGAGTCACCCGGAACAGGCATATTTGAATATACACAATAATACGTCTCACAATCTGATGCGCGAGGCCCGCATCATGTGAACGATGCATCGCGCGCTTTCCGCGCGATGCATGACCCTTCACATCATGCCGGCACCGAGCGCAAGCTCAAGTAACCACCACACCATTACAGCTTCGAATCCAAAAGTGTAGCTTCAAATGCCCAGTCCACTAATTATGTTCCCGTGCACCTCACATGCCCAATAATAACCTTGCATACCCAAGTACACCCTTATATGTCATTTACATCCTTATACAGCAAAGACAGGTTCATAAGCCCAGACAAAGTTTCATGTGCAAATTTCTGTGGTTCTGATTTCAAATGAGCTGGATCAGGACAGCAATGGGGAATTTCCTGCTTGCCCTACTTCTAAACGTTTATCTGAAAATGTGCATCCATGAACTGGTTGATAGATGGTACACAAACGTTATTTTTACACTCCAAAGCAGGCCGTTCCCACATCTCCATGCTATGCCTTCACACTTCTTGGTACCAAGACACTGCAGCTGGCCTACGATGTCCTCTTGTACAAAATGTTTCCACAACAGCAACTGTGGACCTAGGTTTAAATCCATAGATCTACCATGGCTTCTGGACTGGATCCACCAGTTTTAGCCCATGACACGCCCAGCTGAGATTTTTCAAAAAGTGTCACAGAAGAAGAGACACAAAACATTTTAAATCCTTCTTAAAGCATTTCTAAAATAATGTACAAAAGACATAACCCACTCAAAGAAGAGAATTTTCCGTGGCCTAGCTTGAATCCCATACAAAATGTTGTGTTGACAAATACACTATTTCTTTGTGATCCTTAGAAAAATGTACATGGGGTTTTAATGGGAAGCCTAACATTTAAACTTGCCTGTGTCCTTCACAAATCAACTCAAGGTCTGGCACGATAATTACTAAGAGAACGATTTGGTTGACCACAATTAGTAGGTGATGCTCCTAACAAAGGAGAGAATGCAAAAGAGTATGTGCCTGCAAATCGACATGCTAAGAGCAATTCTCTCTTCCCTGAACTAGGAACACTGGTGGAACTCAACAGATAGCCGATAATATAGAAGATTTAGCATCAGAATTTTGCATATACATGTCTCTCACATCTAATAAAAAAACAACACCAGAGTCACAACCTGAGAGACAGCTTCTACCTCGAGTTAAAGAAAATCCACATTATTCGACTGACTTTGAAGTCTCTCCATTGGCTACCAGTGGAATAAAGGACAACACCTTAAATAATCAATCACATCAAAGATGTGCAGCATAAATAAATATTTCTGGGATAACGTTCCTGGGTATTTGAACTTTACAATATGGATCTCTATCAAAAAGCAGATTAGACAACTGGAGGCAAATTCAACCTGGTACAAGGGTCCTGTATTTGGAATAGCAGCAACTGTTTCTTGAACTCTTCACAGGACCACCCCATCTTTCTGGAGGAGCCTGAAGGCAGCATTGTCCAGGCAAGCCTTGGGACCCTCGCCACGGAGTGGGATGACTCTGATGACAATAGGGACCAGACTCCGACATACTAACGGCACACTCGATCCATAATGCCGACCTAGGTGGCACCAACATTAGGTGCATCACCTTTACCTCATTGAGCCACTGGGCTCACTGGTTCTTCTACAAAAATATATTTGCTTAAGATCTAACAGGTGAGCTCACCTTACCCAGACTTATCACAAGAGCTTTCCAGTGACTGTGATGCAACAGACTAGCATACTACCAAAGCAAAAAACTGAAGGTTTTGTAGACTCATGTCTGAATATTGTAAATGTAACCAAAATTCCACATATAAATATATAATGAAAAATAAAAAAGGAATAACATTTCACAGAGATCTAATGAATATTTGTGATGAGTTTTCCTATAATAAAACAAATACATTTAACTAACACGTGGAAACAAATTGGTCAACATCAATATCATTATTTTAGCTATATTATTAGGATATTTAGCTGCAGTGTCCGAACATAAGAATATTGAGGGTAGTTTATGTTTTGCTCCTCCTGGGCTTCAAAGCACAAGCTTGCAGCTGGGAGCAGGGCAGCGATTCTTGCCTCATTGTCTTCTAAAGCCTCGCGCGCCGCTAAGGAGGCCGCTGCCAAGTAGGAAAACAGGCGAACTCCGCTGAGACTGCAAGATAGAACATCTTGATAACGGCGGCTTATTGTTTGTATAATTCAAATTATCATACTTATTAGCAGTATCTATAAAGTTCTTCTTTGGCTGTGACACTAATTAGCCTAATTAGCCCTCATTAAAGTTTCAGAGGTGCCCCTCGTTTGACTCCTTTAATCGCCCTCTCTTTCTTTGTCCCTCTGTCTCTCTCCTCGCCTAACCTCCCCCCTCCTCAGTGGATCATTCCGTAACCTCATGTGTTCATGACTTGTGCTGAAATCCTCACCCCAATCATGTTCGTCTCATGCATGCCACAGACACACCACGGTCATATACATACGTGTGAGTGCCCGTATGTGTGCAGTGCATGTGAATTTGGGTGCACAAAGAAACCTTTGGGACACATTTGCACTGCATCAAAATGGCAGCTAATCATAAAATGGTGGAAAGCAGCAGGCTGCATTCCTTACAGCAACGGAAGCGGTGGGAGGAGCATAGAGTAATTTACACCATTTCTTATTTTACTGCCACATATATTCTGTTATTTCGCTTCAGTGATGTTAACCATGGTAGTGCTGGAGCAGAGTTTTCAGTTTGAAAATTCTGGGGCTTTTAAAAACTCTGCTCCAGCAGTAGTATGGGTGAGCTTATTACTTGATGTCTGCAGTGTGGAAACTTGTATCCCTCAGATGTTCAAGGTTTGAATTCCTGCAGGTTCACTCACCCTCCAGTACAGATTTCAACGTGAGGACAACTGCCCGAGGGCAAGTGGCGTAAAATGGGTAATTTTTTGAAAATTATAC
This sequence comes from Triturus cristatus, assembly GCF_964204655.1. Lineage (NCBI taxonomy): Eukaryota > Metazoa > Chordata > Amphibia > Caudata > Salamandridae > Triturus > Triturus cristatus. Next base: position 851,897,961 of record NC_140590.1, read on the forward strand.
ATATTACATCTAACCTGATGTGTGGTATAGCCATTTTCCTTTATTTCACATGATATTACTGGGTGATACAAAGCCAGGTCCCGCTACTGCAAGTCTTTTATTGAAGCCCAGAACCTGCAAGGTTATGGGCTTTGGGGGGCAGCTGACCAACAGGAAGTGTGCCTCCCGGGGAGCTTGGGGGCAATGTTGCAGCCCGGGCCGCATTGGGCTTCTTTAGGCTTTAGTTGAGCTGTGCCTCTTTGGGCTTCATACTCGATACATAACCAACCATTTCAGGTTGGGGGCCACTGGTTTGGTAGGTGACACAATGACCACCAGTTTTAGTCAGGAGAAAAGATTTTGCAAAGACTATAGTGCGCAGTTATAAGTCAGGATGATGGAAGATACTAGAGTCCAAGAAGCCATGTGCTTGCTAGCTGAGACAGGTCGAATGGATCTACTTACCCAAGGCACGTGTGTCGTGGTGTGCACGGCGAGGCGTACAGCAGGAGGTGTGGCGGCCCTGATCCTCGCGTGCTCAGGTGCTCGCCTGCACATCGCCTGGGGCGGCTCCTCCAGGCGTGGAGGAGCATTGCCCCACTGCTCTCTTGCAGTGCGAGAAGCAGAAACATAAAATGGTAATAACTACCATTTTATGTTTCTGCATCTTGCACTGCAAGAAAGCACAGAAGGGTTTGGTTGCGGGCATGCAGGTTGGCGGTGCTGCCCTGCGAGGGCTGGGCAGGGGAGGAGTGGTGTGCCCATTCCTGAGTACGTATGACTGGTTTGGTCAGCCACAGAGGGCCGACCAAACCAGTCATGCACACTCTGCCCTTCTCCATGCAGGCTGCAATGCTGCCTACATGAAGAAAAGGGCCTCCCTTTAAGCTCCTGGCTGGGCGGTGGCCCTACCAATCACAAAGCTGCCATTGCAGCGTTGTGATTGGCTTAGGAGAAGGGAGGGAAGGGAGGCTGCTTGCTTCCTGTTCCTGCCAGAGGCAGGAGAGGAGAGCAGGAGCTGAGCAAACGCAGGACCCAGCCGACGGACAGTTAAGTTTGTTTTTATTTATTTTTAAATTTACCCCCCAAGCTACGCCCCCCGCTTCACCCCTGGCCCTCCACCTGTGATTTAAGCTCTAGAGGCCGCTGGGTAACCAGGAGAGCGGCCCGAGAGGATGGAGTGATGCGCGCATTGAGAGAGGCCCAGGGTGTCAGTCCATGTTAGTTTTTATGGGCAGGGAAGGTGGCGGGCCAAGTCCCATCCCTCGAGGGATTTACAAGATGCAGGCAGGGAAACTGACGTGTAGCATCAAAGTGATACAGGCCGCTTAATAAAGGAGAGCAGTCTGGACGGGGAAAAGGAGGGAAGTCCCCAAGGAGCATGAGGGAGGTGGTAGGGGAGACGGACGGAGATGGCCACAGGGCAGCAGACTGCGAGGGAAAAGATGAGAGGCAACAGGCATGCCCTCTGAAGGGGATAGACGGGATAGAGGGAGAGGGAGTGGCCAGGCGTGGTGGGGAAGAGAAGGCTGAGGAGAGAGCAGCAAATTTGCCCCCAGTTTCTTTAGCAGAAGTGTGGGTGGCTTGAGAGTGCCTGCAGAGCGTTACATGGCTTTTGGAGTGAGAAGGGAGAGTAGAAGCAGTGGCAGGACCAATGGGGCTGCGCGAGGCAGAGTGAAGGCAAGGAGTTGTTGCTGGTGGGGGTTGACCAGCAGTATGTGGCTGGGCCTGCATCCAATTTAATCGTGGCTGCTTTAGAGTGGCGTGATGAAGAAGACCTGGGGGAAAAGGAGGAAACAGATGGCCTGGTGCTGGGGGGAGGGGCCACGGTATAGCCTCTCCCTCAATGTGGGAACCCCGGTCATGTTGGTACTTTTGGATTTGTTGCAGCATTTGACAAAGTCTATTCTGATCCGCAGGCTTCACGAGGCAGGGCTCTACGGCAGGGGGCTACATTGGCTAATAAACTTCCTTGCCCACACAACACAAAAAGTCCACCTGTATTCTTTCAAGTCACGACTGATGCATATGGACAAGGGGTCCCCCAGCGATCGTGCCTGAACCCCACGTTGTTTAACATCTGTATGGCTCTATTAGCTTGAATCATTAGAGCCTGCGGTGTAGAGATCGAGTCATATACAGATGGTATGCAACTACTGTTTTCCTTTGGTCCTGATCCTGACTAGACGAAGAGTAAATTCTCAAAGTGCATGGTGGAAGTCGCTGTCTGTATGAGTAACAACTGTCTCCAATTAAACAGCAACAAGACAGAGATCATGCTTTTTGGTAAGGCCACTGAGGTATGGTCAGCTGATTGGTAGCCCGCACATCTTGGTACAGCTCCTACACCTAAGCAGGTAGTAAAAAATCTTGACATGATGCTGGATCAATCAAACTGCATGAAAGATCAAACCAGCTTCACCTGCGGCACATGTTTTGCTATCTTGAGGCTTCTAAAAGAAAGCCCTGCCCTGGCTTCCTGAGACCAATAGGAAAACTCTTGTTCAGGCTCTTATAACCAGTCGCCGGGCTATGGGAACACCTTGCTGGCCTCTGTAAATGATACCCTGCTGTCAGAACTGCACGTGGTCCAGAATACCACTGCATGATTAATATGTAACCTTCTTTCTCGCACGCCTTTTTCTCCGATCTTTAGAAAGCTTCATTGGTGGCCTATTAGGAAGCGTGTCATCTTTAAACTTTGCTGTTTGACACACAAAGCTCTCATTAAATCGTGGCCAACCTATCTGTTGTCCCTTTTACGTTCCTTCTAGATGTCTGAGATCGCCGGACAAGATGTTTTTAGTTATTCCTCACATCGGCATGTCAAGATGTGGGGGAAGATCGCTTGCCTACACTGCCCCCTACCTTTGAAACAAACTTCGTGTTGGCCTTCGCTCCTGCTCTAACTTCCCTTCCTTAAAGAAGGGGCTTAAGGCTTAGATATTTTAGATTTTCCCCGTCCCTATTGCAGCGCAGCGCTGATATGCTCCTTCGGGAGTGATCTGCACGCAATACCAGTGACTAAATAAATAAATAGAATGGAGCCCCCCCAGCGGACTTACGCATGGCAAGGTTTGGGTGGGGAGGCAGCACCGGCAAGGGCACTCGGCGGGATGAGGGTAAGGGGACTCGTGGTCCCTGGTTTATTGGTTCAGGGACAGGCTAGTGGGTCTAGTGGGAAGGTTAGTTAGGGGAGCCGCAGGAGAGGTAGTTGGCTGTGGGTGCTAGACCAAAGTGAGGAACAGGGAGAGAGGGGAATGAATGGTGGCACGCAGGATGTGCCTTTTCTTTTCAGGACCAGCGTCAAGTAGGGCAGGTTTTCTGACAGGGCCACGGTGCCATCAGAGACAGAGGATTTCAGCGAGGAGCAGGAACAGTTGAATTATGATGAAATGAGTGTAGAAGAAGGGGAAATTGTAGAGGAGACGCAGGAGAATGAAGACAGTTAGCGAATGAGTGGTGCTCAGGGGGATCACATAACGCACTTGTTCATAGCTTGTTGCAGGATCGTCATGATGGAACGGGGACACGTCAGACGGAGTCTGTTGGTGGAGCACCTTCACAACTGGTTGGACAGCTGGATCCACAGAGGAGGGTGACCTCAACGCTAGATAAGGGAGCCAGGGGCACAGGGGACATAACACTGCACAGACCCAAGGTACCTGTGGGGGTTAATGTGGGGGATGAAGCAGATCAGGGGACATCCGTTTGAGGAAAGGATGGTATGTAAAGGACACAGGTGTAGGTATGGAGGGAAAAGCTGTGGATACTAAAGATGGGGGGTAAGACCCAGGCAGAAGGTCAAGACAAGAAGGCAGTAGACACAAATTTGAAGGAAATACAGAAAGCCCCACAAGTGTAGGGAGAAAAGAAGAACGCTGAGGAAAAAGCAGGGGGGATGGCACAAAGATTAAAGAAAGTAAAGAGATAATGATTAAGAGACTGTCGTATATATGGGGATAATCAAGCTGCTGGGACCACATTTAATGCTAATGACCAAAGAAAAAATAATGGCAAGGGGAGTATATGGAGATACTGAAGCTCCTCCACAGAGAATTCTGGGCCAAAGAGGGGTCGAAGGAAGAAGTAGAATTGTCTAGACGGCTGACAGTGCCTAAGACTATAGAGAACTGGACAGCAGCCTTCCTGATTTTCTCAATTGTATATTGCGAGAAACGTTTGGAGCGATGCATATCATAATTTATATACATGGATGTCATTCACAGGGAACACATCATGTATGGATGGTATGCCTGTGCGCATTTGGATGAGGAGTTTAGGGCCAGAATTGCATGGGGCACAGTGGCGAAGTCGTAGTAAATTGATACCAACTTAGATTAACAGACGATGCGATAAGTCAAGTTCGGCAAGAACATGTACACAGCAAGTGGATTACCGCTGGTGTATCGCCCCTTTCAGCCCTCCACACCTGAGGGGCAGTGGGGTCTGTGGTTAAGGTCAAGGGTGGAACAATGGGGACATGCTGGGACTTCAGTAAAGGGTCTTGTACTAGAGACTACTGTAAGTTTTGGTATGAATGCTCCAAGTGTTCGGGAAGACATTCACTTCTACAGTGTTATGGGGCGGGAGGAAATTCTCAGGGTGCACAGACAGGGCAATGGAACCAACACCACAGGGGCTAAACTAGACAGCAGGGCAATGCAACAAACAGTGGAGGACAGGGGGAACATGGAAATATGGGAAAAGGCTCATACGCCAGTTAAGACAATTGGTTACAACATTATCAGGACAGATGGGATGCAAAGTTGTTGAGCGATGGTTTCCAGGAGGGGTTTTGTGTGAGATACAGGGGCTCCAGGGTCACAAGATGAGCGGACAATTTGAAATTGGTGGCAACACCTATACACGTCATGAGGGAGAAATTGGCAAAAGAAGTGCAAGAGAGCAGGATGGCTGGACCATTTGAGCAATTGCCTATACCCAATTTGATTGTGCCACCAATTGAAGTGGTGCCAAAGAAAAAACAAGGTCAATTCCTGCTAATGCAGCACTTGTCATGGCCGGGAGGGAGCTTGGTTGATGATTTTATCTCAGGTTAGGATACGTCGGTGTCATATTCCTGGGTGGATGTGGTCATGACATTGATGGAACAGATCGGAAGGGGCGCACTAGTGGTGAAGGGTGACATTAAGTCAGCCTTCCGGCTGTTACCAGTTCATCCAGAGGATTTTCAGTTGCTCTGCTTTCAGTTTGAGGGACAGTGGTACATTGATAAGGTTTTACCTATGGGCTATGCAATATCTTGTGCCCTGTTTTAGTAGTTTAGCTCCTTTCCACAGTGGATTTTTACATCACACACAGGGAAGAGGACTGTGACGCACTAGTTGGACGATTTCTGTTTGGTGGGGATGCACGGTTTTGTGGGCTGTCAACAGCAGTTGACAACTTTCAATAGCTCATACGGGTACAGCAGGCTCTGGAGAAAATGATGAGATCAGCAATGCTGCTTTCGTTCCTAGGTATTGAGCTTGATTCTGTGACCATGGAGGCACTCCTTCCAATTGAAAAGAAGATGCATATGCAACGGTTATTGGGTGCAATGCTGTACAAACAAAAGGTGACCGTCAAGAAGGTGCAGGTCTTGCTGGGACATTTGAACTTTGCGTGTAGAGTAGTCAGGATGGGGAGGACCTTCTGCAGGCATTTGGGCATGTCCATATCAGGGCTGTCACTGCCTCAACATCACATGTGTCTGTCAGCTGGTATGAGGGAGGACCTGTGCATGTGGTGCAGGTTTTTAGATAAGTTTAATGGAATTCCAATGATCACCCCAAAATAATGCGAGTGGGATGTCCAGATATACTCAGATGCACCACGCTGTATAGGCTTTGGCCTTTACTAGCAAGACAGATGGTGTGCTGAACAATGGCTGGCAGCATGGTAGCACCGGGGTAGGAGCATTGCTTTCCTGGAATTCTTCCCCTTAGTCATATCGGTGATGGTATGGGGGCAGGAGCTAGCTAATAGAAGATTTTATTCAGGGTAGATAATATGTCAGTAGTACATGTAGTGAACAGGCAGTCGGTGAGAGATGAACAGGTGCTTAAACTGCTGCAGATTTTCGTAATGTGTTGTTAAAAACATGATGTGGCTTTTAAGGCTAAGCACGTGAAAGTTGTGGACAATGACATTGCAGGCGCTTTGTCTCATTCACAGGGGGAGAGGTTCCGTGGTCTGGCCACATAGTCAGACAAAGTCAAGACGATGGTACCAGCACATATGTGGAGCATAGGAGAAAAAGGATGCTGCAGTTGGCGGTAGGGTCACAAGCTGTATCCACCAGGAAAGCACGTGCTTTGGCCTGGAATGAATTTGAGGCGGGGGGCAAGCAGAGCATAGAACAGTGGAACTGGGAAGAAGATGTACTTCAGCACATCCTCACACTGATTGGTAGAGAACTCTTGGGGTCACCATAATAGAAAAACTGTCTGGAATTGCCCTTATGGACAAGCTTTTCTGGTGATACCTGCCTTCAGCTGAGGAATTTGGCAGGAGAGTGTTAGAGGGATGGTCTAAGTAGACTGTGAAAGCCTTTATCAATGAAGTTGCTCAAGAAAATGATAACGGGGCTCCCAGAGATATGCAAGGACAGAAGAGAATGGGTGATTTTTTCTACTCTAATGTCATGGATGTGTTTTTGGGGCTTTACGGGACTCAAGGCTGTTGGGATGGAAAGGGATGCTGGGCCTGTAATGGGTAGACATGGTGAAGGTGGACGGTGGGTACATTCTTCAATCCAAGACAGATCAAAGGTCATAGGGAAAGACAGTTAAGATCCCAGTTTTCCAGGTCTGAGACGTGTGCCCAGTGCAGTGGAGCGCAAAGTGGTGGGTAGTTAGCAGGTTAGAAAGGGGGGACGTTTTTTGTCATCACATGGGGTACAGGTGACTGGTCATCAGTTACTTGGGGTAATGCAGAAAGCATTGGCAAGCACTGGGGAACATCCAGGGCACTTTGGGACGCATTATTTTCGAATTGGTACAGCCACAGAGGCAGCTCGTAGGGGCTGGGGCAGGGAGAGCATTATGAGGCTGGGAAGATGGTTGTCAGATTATTTCAGTCGCTGTGTGTGCTAGGAACAGACAGGGGGTTTCTAAATGGTTTCAGTGTGGTATCTCACATTTGTGTTCTTTACATGTGCGGTGGCTGAGCAGAAGCAATTCTTTTGTCGATATGGATCGTGGGACATTCGTTTATAAAATGGGCAGAAAAGCATGAGCTCCAGAAGGGCAGTAGCTGTAACCTTGGGCTGGATGACAAGCTGTTTTCAGTAAAGTGGCATGGAAAAGGTGGCATGAGGTGGCAGGAACTATTACAATGTTTGAATAAACTAATGCAGAGGCGTAAGTGTGCAGACATTCTTGTGATAAATCTAGGTGGAAATGATTTAGTGGTTTGTAAGGGCCTTGTAACAGAAACAAAGTAACATGAGGGTATTAAGGTTGACATGGACTTATTAGGTTTTTTGACTTTGCCAAGATATTTGACATCAAATTATTTTAGAGAGGTCATCTCACCCTCAACTTATCGAGGCATGCTTCATCTTTTGACGACCTCTCACACCGGGGTAGGATCAATGTCACCCCGGTGGACTCAACCAAGGGAAGCTAATCCAACCCTGAGAGTTCTTATAAATCTATGCTCAGGGCAAAGCACTTGGTCCCGTTTCTTGTGGGCAAGAGAGAAAGTATATAAAATATACCTGGCGGTATAATCAAAGTTTTTTTATTTGGTGAGTACCTCTGGTATGTTTAAAACACTAAAAGCATGTCAGTCGTATGGTGAATGAATCACCTGACCTGAGATCTTTACATTACCAACCGGTTTCAACCGCTTTTCCAGCCTAAAAGTTCTAGGGTCTTCTTCAGGGTAATAAAGCAATGGAGTGCATTCAGACCATGCAAAAGGATAACAGCTAAAACCCTACTGGCCCCTCTGTAAATTCAGCTACACCATAGGAACAAAAGGGGGGAGGGAGAGAAAGAAAGGTGTGAGGGACAAATTACAAAACAATGTGACCCACTCCCTCCAGGCGAATATTTCTTTTCCTGAGGGGATTGCTTTCCTATTAAAACCATCTTATTGCACTCCCCTATCTTTTGACATCATGTGAATAAAAAGCTCTTTGGGAACCGCATATGGATGTTTGTTAAACATGGCCCCCTGGGAACAATGGTCTAATCACCTCAATTTCAAATCAACGCTATCCTTAAAATTTTTTTTAGAAAAAGGAAATATATATAATGTATATATAAACACCTAAGTAGGAGAAAGCAGAGTTAAGTGTGCATGCTGGTTATCCTTATGGATATAGAATGCACCGTATGTCTTTTTCTGTGTGCATGCGGAGAGGTGTAATCACTTACACCAAGTCTTATTAAACTATGGGCTCCATGGCAAAATGTGGGGGACGCCTCCTCCATAGTCACACACTAATGGTACAAAATTGGTTTGAGGAAAGAAAACATTACTTTAAATAATGAAATGCTATATTCCTTTACTCAGGTGCCTTTGTGTGTTGCAACTCAATTTACACAATGCTTTGCCATAATACTTTTCTTAACATAAAACAAATTGTGGCCCAGCGACTGAAACCATACTTGGCCTTGCTGGTGCACCCGGATCAATGTGGGTTAATGCCTCAGCGTGGGACCTGCTACTGCCTCCGCAGGCTGCAACTAGCTCTGGCACACCGGCACCTGCTTACTCCATACTTGGCACTCCTGTCCATAGACTTCGAAAAAGCTTTCGATTCGGTGGACTGGACATACCTGCAGGGCGTGCTGTCCGATATGGGGTTCAGGCCCCACTTCCGTTCTCTGGTCCGGATCCTGAACGCTCGCCCAAGAGCGCGAGTGTTGGTCAACGGGGTACTGTCGGAGGACTTCCCCATTGCCAGGGGCACTAGGCAGGGATGTCCCCTTTCTCCCCTGCTATTCACCCTGTCGATGGAACCCTTGGCATCCCTGGTGCTGGCTGAAGACCACCTCCGCGGATGGGAATGGCCCAATACTGACACGGACAAGATCGCTTTATACGCGGACGATGTCCTTGTCTTCCTGTCCGACCCAGCCTCCTCTGGGCCACATTGCCTCTGGATCTTGCACTCTTTCGAGCAGGCCTCAGGGCTGCGGTGAAATCCCAGGAAATCAGTGCTGGTTCCTCTGCATCTCTCTAGAGAATGCTCTGACTGGCAGTCTACCATACCACTCCGGAGGCAGTCCTTTATATATCTGGGGATATGGATTACCCTGCTTCCCGAGTTGGGCTGGTCCCTCAATGTGGCCCCGTTAGTTAAGAAGGCCAAGGTTGACCTCCTTAAATGGAAAGCGCTGCCTCTGAACCCCCTGGGGAGGGTGGCCCTGTTTAAAATTATGATCCTCCCCAGAATCCTCTACATCCTGCAGAATACCCCCTTCTGTTTTCCCAGGACCTGGTTTCGGGAACTGGATAGTCTAATCACCAAGTTTCTCTGGAGTGGAGGACAGGCATGCGTGGCTCTGTCGGTTTGCCAGATTCCCTCCTACGATGGAGGTATGGGGATGTCACACTTGTATCTGTACTTTTTGGCGGTACGTCTCCTGGTAGTCCACGATTTTTTAAATGGGGGCTGGTCAGACCCAGCCTACAGGCTTATACTGAGTGACCCAGGGCTTGTGGACATCCAAGCCATGATGTATGGGGGGCCCATTCCAACTCGACTGCCTGATGTGACGCGCTCGGTGTTGTTGTCCTGGCGGGCCTCGCTCTGTCACACTGGTTGGACGGGGAAGTTGACCCAATGTACTCCCCTCTGGCATGGGACGTGGCTTCAGGAGGTTAGTGGACTACAGGGGTTCAAAACTTGGGACCTTATTGGAATTTCCCAGCTAGGGGATGTATGGGCCAGAGGTCGTATGTTGTCCTTCCAGGAGCTCCAAACCCGCTACTCCCTACATTAGTCCCAGTTTTATAAATATTTGCAGCTGAGACATGCCCTCCACACACATATTACGGACGAGACGAGGCTCCCTGAACATAGCCCCACTGAAGCTCAGACGTTGCTGGTAGACTTGGGTAGGGGGGTTCTCCCGTATTTATCGCACCCTAGTTAACAATACCCCCACATCCCTAGATAGATTGAGGGGTCAATGGGTGGAGTGGGTAGGCCTCCTTGATGAGGTGGATTGGCGTGATGCCCTCATGGCCCCCAGAACAGTCACCGTCTCCGCTAAACTCAAGCTGATTCAGCTCTATTACTTGCACACTGCGTACCTCACCCCATTACACCTGTATCGACTAGGTTTGCACCCAGATGCATCATGCGCAAGATGTATCCAAGCATCGGCTGACTTCCTCCACATGGTTTGGTCGTGCCCCGCTTAGGACAGTTCTGGGGATCTATTGAAGTGGAGCTAACGGAGGTACTGGTCTGGGAGGTCCCCCATGATCCACGTCATGCTTTGCTGGGGATCACCGATGGGCTGGATGGGTCCAGGAGTGACAAGTTATTTTTTAATATAGCTATGATGGTGGCCAAGCAGGACATAGCGGCGGCCTGGAAAAGCCCTGACTCACCGGCCCTGGAGAGGTGGCGTTGAGGGGTGGATTGGTGCGCAACCCAAGAAAGAGCCCTTTATAAAGCCAAGGGGTGCGTCAGGAAATACCGCAGAGTGTGGGGGAAGTGGGTGGGGAATGTGGAGGGTCTTGATTGACTTGGTTCCAGATCCTGTCTATGTAGTTTTTATGGGGTTCGTGATTGGGGGCTATGTCGCTTTTGTGAATGGATTCAACTTTGTGATTTCCGTGTATTGGCTGAATTGTTTTCTGTGTTGTAAAATCAATAAAAATGTGCTTATCAAATAAAAAATAAAACAAATTGTATATAAAAGGACCAAACCGTCATCAGTGATATCACTGTGGTCTATCTACTGGGCCCATAATAAAACATGCACCTTAAGTCACCCAAGAGCCAGTGCAAAACATGTTAACATGCCATCCACTCATCATTCATGCTCAATCATAGAAAACCTTATTTGATTGGTATTGACATAAATAAGTCTGTAGATATGCCTCCATTACAGTTTTTGCAGAGACGGGACACATCCGCTGTCATGTATGCTTTAAAATAGAGAAAAGGAAAGAAGGAAACGTGAAGGTCAGAGCTACATGTCTAAACACTCTGCCTTCGCTGTTGGAAACCAGACTTCCTTCGTCTGAAGGAAAGGCATGTGGGAATCACCTATGCACCCCTTGTCCACTGCAGTACTGTGGGATGGAAACTCTTAACTCGGGCTGCTGATAAATGGGAGTCGGCACGTTGATGATGCATCTCCGGTACCAGCATAGTTAGAGCTACAATAGCACTGGGCATTGTAGTTCTTTAGTAATTGGCTCCTCCTGTGCAAGTGTAGTTCATTGCACCTGCTGCCCCGGGTCTACAGTGCTACAGAGACTTGTCATTCTAGTGATTCAATTATCAATGAAACCACTTCCTTAGATTTGTTTGCGGTCATATGACAACATACAAATGTAAAAGTGTACAAATGTGTTCTTATTTCCTTAATTTCTATGTTTCTTCTTTTGGCGTCAAGAGATTACTGAGAAAGGGTTATGAATTTGAAGCCTCATATTATTGGCAAGAGGGGAAAAGATAGAAGGGCTGCCAAACCAATATTTGTGATATTTTCTAGTTATGTTAGTGATGTAGTTTATTCTTCAGCGTAGACTGTTAGTGAAGTTGTAGTGCCCTGTTGATACTCGGACTTGATAAGAATGTGTAGAGATAGCACACAGCTTTCTGTGGTCTTTTTTGCTTGTTTTAGTGATGGTAACCAAGGGTGATGTATATGTAACAAACATTTTATTCATGCATCCTTTAAGGAACTTGGGAGATGTGATCCTAATTCAACCCTCCTATGTAGAAAGTTGTTCATCCTTTAATGTTCAAAGTCATCTGCTCATGTGGTAAAAGAAAGCCCCGCCAGCTCTCATATTTCTATTTACAGTTGTGTCCATTGTACATCATCATTCAGGCCCCTGTTTGAGGTGCCCAAACGATATATCCTTCCTTGTCCGGCAATGAATAGCCATTTGGGTTTGGTATCTCTGGGTTGGCTTTGTTCAATGATAGTCCATTTGAAATAATTTGCAGAGTGAATTTTTTCAATCAAATGTCTCATCAGCCTTGTAGTGTTCTTTTTGCATCTGAATGTGCTCCTATGTTCTATCATCCACACGTTTGCTTTTCTTGTAGTCATTCCCACATATCTTTCCCCACAGGAACATCTGAGGAGATAAACCACAAAGGTAGAACCACAGTTAGTGAATGACTTTTGTGTGTGTCCTTTTCGTAAGGGCACACACACTACCATGTCCACATGGGGCATGGCCCGATATGGTTGGTAAGTGCCACAGTGTATGTTGGTTATTCTTTTCTTGCTGTGATTTTGGACAGATGTGGACTAGTTTGTCTATGATGAATCTTATTCGTCTGAATGAAAACATTCGTTTGGTGAACTCTAATGCACTTAATGTCAAAATATTCAAATGTCTTTTCACTATTCACTATTTGCTGAACTGCCTTTTAGTGTTGGCCAGAGGTGGTTGAACTGCCTTTTAGTGTTGGCCAAAGGTGGTTACACAGATCAATCTGGTGTCTCTTTTATGGACTTTTCAAGTAAAACTTTTCTTGGAGTATTAGATGCTCCTTAACATGCTCGATTGACCACTTGTCGAGGGTATTTTTTCTCGCTCAGGTTCTCTAATAACCGTTATGCATGTTTGTGGAAGTCTTTTTAATTTGTACAATTTCTTCTCAATCTTAGGATTTTTCCTATGGGAAGATTACCCCGTAGTGACTTTGGGTGATTGCTTTTGTACTGTAGCAGATTGTTTCTATCTGTCGGTTTGTAATATACTTCGTTCCTCAGTGTGTTTTGGTGTAGAGTGATCTTTAGATCTAGAAGTGGAATCTCTTTATTGCTAAATGTCATTGTGAATCTTAAAAACTCATTCACACTGTTGAACCAGGCCGCAAACTGACTAACTGTGTCTGCCGTGCCAGACCGAATAGCAAAAATGTCATCAATATAACATTTTCATTCCTTGATGAGATCAAGTTACGGATTGTCCTCCTTATAGATGAATTCTTCCTCAAAGGCATGGACGTAGAGGCAGGCCACAGTGGGGGTAAACACACTGCCCATTGAAGTTTCATGGCACTGTAGATAGGACCCATCTTCAAACTTGAAGTAGTTCCTTGTAAGTGCTGTGTGGGCACAGTTAATTACAGATTTCTGTGGGGTAATAGATGTCCATTCCTTCTTCCGCAATAAGTTGTCCAATACTCCAAATGACTCCTCTTGAGAGATACTCGTATAGAGAAACCTCAATGTCTAGGGTTAGAAGCAACTGTTTGTCTGGATGAAACTGTATCTGGCTCAGGACTTTGAGCATGTCTTTAGTATCCGGTAAGTAAGATTTTTACTATCGGTTGTAAAAAGTGATCCACAAATTTTGATAACGGTTCTTGTGACAAACCCATTCCCACCACAATTGAATGACCTGGCAGAGGTGTTCTACTTTTATGTATTTTTGGCAAGGTGTAGAAGTAAGGCACTATTGGTTTTGCTTCAACCAGGAAATCAGCCTCCTGTTTCTTTATCCATTCTTCTTCTTATTCTGACCTTTTTACCGTGTATGTTATCTCCTCCATGATGTCTATCATAGTATCGCTCTCTAATTTTTTATAGTTCCTGCAATCACTCAGTAGTTTCTTGCATTCTTGCCTGTATATCACTATAGGTAGGATGACCACTTCGTCACCTTTGTCGGCAAGCTTGGGTATGTTTTCCTTCGTATTTGCCAAGTCGGTTAATGCTCCTCTCTCCACTTATGTGGTACTGTAACAATGCTGTCTTTGTTTATTTTTAAGAGCATCTATCTCTCTTGTGACAGCTTTCTCAAATGCTTTTACTTCAATGGGTAAACTTTTGATAGGTGGAATAAAGGTAGACCTGTGTTCATCTCTCTGTTATCTCCATGTTTATCCAAAAAGAAGGTTTTTAAATGTATAATACAAACAAACGCAGCCATTTCTTTTCTTAAGGTGAATGTGTTGTGTTTTTTCAGGACATTCACTTGTAATTCAGTGAAATCTAACTAGCTTAGATTCACCACTACATTATGTCCTTGCTTGTCCCTGGTTGTGGGGAGTGGTCTCTTTGATCTCTTTGTTCCTCTTATGGTTTCAACTGAACCCTGCAGTCCTTTAGTCTGCCTCTGATCCTGCCTCCTCCTCTAGCTAATAAAGGCATTGCTGGTTGGAACCAAGGTGGATTACCAAAGGAGTTTTGTCCTGGAGGGCCTTGGAGTGGATTCCGTCCCATCATTGGTTGTTGGAATTGTGGTGGGCCAAAATATTGTTGGCGATACTGACCTCAATTTCTTGCATTTACACAGAACAAAAATCATATGGTGCATTCTGCACCCATAAGGAGAACCAGTATACACACTTCACTCCGCTGTCTCCTACTTAGACTTATATATACATTATATATATTTCCTTTTTTTTTAAAAAATGCTATGCTACGGATAGTGTTGATTTGAAATTGATGTGATTACACCATTGTTCCCAGGAGTCATGTTTAACAAGTATCCTTGCAGAGTTCCCATATAACTTTTTATTCACATGATGTCAAAAGATAGGTGAGTGCACTAAGATAGTTTTAATATGAAAGGAATCCCCTCAGGCAAAAAGATACACGCCTGAAGGCAGTGGGTCAAATTGTTTGGTAACTTGTCCCTCACACCTTTCTTTTCCCCCCTCCCTTTTTTCCTTTACGTGTAGCTGAATTTAAAGAGAGACCGGTAGGTTTTACTTTTTACCCTTTTGCATGGTCTGGATGCACACCATTGCTTTATTATGCAGATGAGAACCTTAGAACTTTTGGGCCTGACAAGTGGTCGAAACATGTTTGTAATGTAAATATCTCATGTCAGATGAGTCTGACATTGTAGCACCATACACATGCCTTTGTTTCACAAACCAAGGAAACAACTGGACGCCACTAGTCACTTGGAGAGCACTATTTAGCTAATTAATTTGTCCTGTTCTTGTGTCTCGAGAAAGATGCTGCTGGTCTATAGACCTGGAGGCTTCTTTGCTGGTGCCAGATCTTAATCCACAATGGTGTGTGGACAGGATAGGACCTGTGCTGAGACTGTTGCGTACACTAAGTCTCTGGTTCAGCACTGCAAGTTTGCTTTCCCACCCATGGGTCATACAAGTTAATTTAGTTCAATGCTCCAATGCTTGAATGTGACAGGCAGAACTACGCCCAATACATAGTTAAAGTGGCATTAATGCTTTTGGGTTTCTAACAGTCCCTAAACAGGTATCCAGGGACACTGTGAAGATCAGAAACAACATTTTTGTATTCTCTTCCATCACACACACAGAAGATGTGCTAAGAAAAATACACTAACTAAAAAGTGTTTTTATTTCAACAGGTACACCTTGTTGCTCAGCAGATCTAAAATAATCACACAAAATACAATTAAAACAGCACAAATGAAGGCTGCAAACAATGAGAATAAAATGAACATTTCTAACATGGTTAAAAAGTAATCTAAAAACTTTACACCCTAAAACGTACTTCTTTGCGCTATGCTTGGAGAGCATGGTTAGTAGAATAACTTAAAACTAGATTTTCTTAGGGAGGATGGGTGCACCTCATACCTTGTTTATAGCAGAACACTATCAATATCAGGAGTCAAGGGACAGAGCCAAGGAGACCATGTCCCTACAAAAGGCAAACACGCAGTCAGCGTTAACATCAACTCCGCTGGGGCTTGGTATCAGCTTTCAGTAGAAAGCGTGATACAGCGGCAGCATCTCTGACAGACAGGATTGCCTTCTGGTCTGGCAATATCTTGCTCATGATAATCTGGGGCAAAGTACCTCTCCTGACAGGTGGTCAAGAGGCAGTCCTTATATACTGTATCTTATCTGAGATGGAATTTGCAATGTCACCTTAGGAATGTTTGATTTGACCAATAAGCATCAAGATGCTAGTCTAAGATGCATTCCTTTATCCTATAAGGTAAAAGTACGACAATTCAGACTACACTATTTTGACTATTGCTCTGTTTGACCTTGAAATTGAGATCACAAGACAGTTGTTCCAGACTGATGCCGCATCAGGTGTTTTGTTGATGTCTATATCTAAATGGAAAGATAAGGACAGATGTCATCTGCGTCAAATGCAGACATTCTGATGGTTCTACAGAAATACAGAAAATGGAGTTGCGACCTACTTAAAATGGAGTTGGGAGATATATCTTTATTTCAAGACAACTACCACTGCACTCCCTTCTGCCGGAAGCTCATAGACAGTTGGTTTCCTATCCAGCAACTGCATTCTGCATTCAGTGAAGATGTTCATGGACTGAAAGAGCATTCTGCTCTCCTTCCGCTTCCCAGGAGGACCAAAAGGAACACTTAATACAGTTCACTATAGGGGAAGGGTCAGTTACCTGGAAAGGATCCATATCCCGAGATAAGAGCGTTTTTTGTAGGGCAACAACCTGATCAGGCTGTTGCATGGGTTTTGTTATTTGATTTCTGGCCAATGCCCGAATTCACCGGCAACCCTCTATTTTCAACTTACTTGTCATTTTCAAATTGTTAAACTCTTCATATGTGGACTCCTAGTTCTATGCTTCAACCCTTAACCAGCTGTGGCAGGCTGCCTCACCAACAGCAGCACCCACTACACAGTTTTCCTATCCAGTTCTTGCCACAAGAGGAGTCTCAAGCCCTACTACTTTGCTCTGCTCCCAGGACACCTTATCCGTCACTAATGATCTCAACTGCGAACAAGTATTTTGGACACAGAAGTCATGAATAACATTGTTATTTCATGTTTAATGCTGTAAACTCTCTTCTCCTTGGAACAGGCATTTGTTTATATATTCATTTGCACATAGTGTTTCTCATATGCAACTTACTGAGCATGAAAAGTAGTGTTTGAGATATATTTTATTGCTTGCTTTGCTCGATCTCTCTCTTGTATGTTATATCACCAATCCATAATTCAATCCTACTGCCCCAAAGAGATTATGAGCCCTGAGGTGAGACACACTCACCCCACTTATGCAACATCTGTATGAGAAACCATCGCTAAGCATTCTCCCGAAAGCTCTGGAAATGCCCCTATTTCTGTCTAGTTCATGCCTTAGGCCACACTCTACATTGTTAGGTCAATCAAACCCAGTGAGGTGTTCCTTATAGTGTCTATAACTGTTTTGTTTTTTGTTAGACCAAACTGTTAAATGACTCTGAGGGTATTGGTGAGTGTAACACAGCATTTACTTTTCTGGAGTGAACTTAAAGATCATTTTTGGAAATAATCTAGTGTGGGCTCTAACACATGATCATCTATTTCTGAAAGACACTTTCCACCCTCTCACCAACTTGACTGGTCAATGTGCCCCCAAGAACAAAGTGATCTGTTTTTTGGGAAACATTTTATTAAGCTTTTTGCAATAATCAAAGCAACTGTATTAACATAATAATGCAGGTCTGACATCGATTCATCAGTCAACTTAAGGATAACACACACATATCCACTAGTGTCCGAGAAAAGGATCATCATAAACCACAGTACAAAGTAGCTCAACAGAAGACCATATACACATGGGGAGGGTTTTCTAGACAGTTGTCCACCCCTTTGAAGCACCAGGAAAGAGAGGATGACATGAGAAGTCAAAAGAGCGGGGAAGATTAGCTATTCTGCTATGGGCCATATGGGCTGACCCTCCACTCGTCAATGCCCATATGAGGATGCAGGTGTGTAAGAGGCAGAGAAGGTGGGGAAAGAGAGGGGGAGGGGTTGACCACCCAGACATGCCCAGAAAGGGCAGGCCCAGCCCCAACCCAGGGGATGGGATCATGGGGCACCCCTAAAGGACAGATTTTTTTCATCCAAAGAACCCCTATCATGTGGCCTTGGGGAAAGGATGATGCCTCTGTAAGCCATCCACTCCCATTACACCCTACTGTGCTTCTGAGGGCAACCCTGTTACTGGACCCCCTAGAAGCATGCAGTGATCTAGCTCCATGCACCAGGACTCCACCGAGTGGGCCAGAGTGTCCTTCCAGTGACAGGTGATGTCACGCTTCGCACAGAGTAAGTGTAAGACAACAGGGCTCTTTGCAGATGCCCCCCACTTTTTGCCCCCATTTGGACTGCTAGATGCTAGTCTTCGACTCTGACAGTGCACTGAAGCCTTCTAACCAGCCTCCAGTGCCAGCGCTCTCTCCCTAAAACTGAATATGTGAATTGGCAATCCCAATCGACAAGGACTTTACCCCTTATAAGTCCCTAGTATATGGTACCAGTGGTACCCAAGGCATGGGTGTGTAACCAGGAGCCCCAGGAGAAACAACAACAACCCCTCAAGACTGATCCCGCTCAGCCTAGCCAGGTGACAGGGTGGCAAATGGGTACCCAGGGATGCAGCAAGGCCTTGTACCACTCTGAGCAACCCAAGCAAACTACTGACAACAGGCCTGCCATTACAGACTGCAGGAACAGTGCAAACTGCTCGAACTTGACTGTGCTCTCACCATGTGCGACACAGTCAATACACTATCTTTAACATATGTCAGGCACCCCTAAGGAAACCCTTCTCAGCCCAGGAGACAAGGTGCAGTATACTAAAGGTGAAGACATATAAGTGCCAGCCTATATGTCCCTATAGTGGCGTTCCCCATTGGAAACTAGTATATGTGTTAGCAGTCCATTGGATAACATGGGCTGTGACCCAGGCATTCTCAAGGTTGGCAGTCCACTATTGTAGCACCAACATATGTCATGTTTGGTATCAAACACTTTGCCTTTTCACCACTGACACAAATCTCGTGCCCTGGGTGACGTGGCATGCACCCATGTGGCGACCTTAGAGGTTGCCCACCTGGTTGTCATAGTTTCTCAGTACCCTGGCTGGCCAGCCCGTACTTTCCTGTGCCTGCTGCCACCAAGACAGGATTCTGACCTCCTGCCAGTCAGGAACAAAGACTTGGGCAGGAAAGAGGTCACACCTCCCTTCTCACAAGCAGGCTAGTGAAGTGGCACATTACGGCGGTGATTTTCAAAGGCTACATCACATCTGATATGCATCAGGGCGGACTCCCAGTAGAGGAAACAGACTTCACCATGCCCCAGGCACATTTGCACCCAGGCAGACGAGAAATTATCTAAGCAGGGAGGTGCACACACCCAGAAGGCTTGTCATCCTCCAGAATAAGCAGCCAGGTCTGTACACCACAATTTGATTTTTGCCATCTTTAGGAATGGCAGAATAGAGGATTCTGGGTAGTAAAGGTGATCTACACCCCCAGATGTGGTCACCTCAGGGGTGGACTAGCTGCAGAGACTAGCTGGCAATTGGCTGCTACCCCTAACACCCCCTAATTCTAGGATTTAAGGGACTGCCCTGACACAAGAAATTCAGATCTGAACAACTTGCATCAAGGAAGGACCAAGAGGAGACCCGTGTTGCCAACAACAGGGCTTTACCCACAGAACCAAAACATAAGAGGGATACTTTGTCCCCGTGGCAACAGACTTAGAACAGATTAAATGAACCTCATCCTTGGCTAAAACGCGGCAATCCATGAGAGCGGCGCCCATGTGGAATCCAGAAGCACCGTCTGACTCCCCTGGACTAGTGGCACTCGTCCCCTGCAAGCTGCAGGTAAAAATACTCACTGGATCCGAAGAATCGCTGCCCATCGGGACCTCCATGAGATCACTCAAATCCAGGTGGTACAGTGCGTTGTGGGAGTTGTAGTCTCACATACCACAAAGTTTCAGACTGCTACCTTACTCTCTGGGACCCAGGGAAGTTCCGGTACCTTTCTGCTGTGCTTACCGCTGCCATGGCTTGTTGGTCGCCAAGCCATCAACTGACACCTACATTCAATGCTGCTTCTACACGGAACATTGGGAAACCTTCATCCAATGTCAACAGCTGTGTGTCTGTTGTGTTTTTGCATTCTGTTTCTTGCAGCACTGTGTAAGCGTAAAACCAACGTCCTAGAGCTCCCATTCAGCACCACGGACAGCCAATACAACACTGCACCTGGTAAATTGATCTGACTTTTGTGGCCTGGTTCAGGGGCTTACATGACCTTAACCCTGTAAGGGTTCCACATAACTCAACCTGCAAGTGACTGATTGTCACTAATGGTTTTACCCATTTTTTTTTCTTGTATTATTTTGCACTGATTTAATATTGCTTCAAAAATCTATAATCTATAATTCCGGTTATATGTATGCTATTGCATTTCTTTTGGTGTCTATGTTAAAATAAAAATACACTCTATTTTTATAAATTGGGGTTGGATTTCTCTTGAGTCTTGTAAATTAGTTATCGTCCATGTTGTTACTCTAAAATGCTCAGCACATGTTCCTCTAGCAAACCCTGACTGCTCTATGCCATTAGTAACAGGCATGAGCTAAGGATTTATTAGTGTGAATCCAAGTATCATCTTTGGGATATTGTGAGAGTATTACATGGTGAGGTCTAACACCCACACCACATAATATTCCAATTTCATACAGTAAGGCTATCCCAAATATAGACCCATCTTTTATTGATTGCTATCCAAGTCAATGTATATAGGCAGTACTGCCAGCTTGGGGTGCTGAGGGAGCTCCCACCTGAAAACGTACTCCAAAGGGTCAACAGAACACCCTCCCAAAAGGGCTGCAACACCCCACCGCATGTAACAATGTCCCCTCTGCGTAGCTGCAGCTTGAAGGACGTGATCAGGCGCCTTTTCCAAAGTCTGGACCTAATAAAGTAGGTCTGATGTAAGTAATTGAGCTGAATAAGGCAATATTGTGTTGCAATGGGTGCTGTTCTAGGTGCTGCCAGTGCGTCCCGCAAGTTCCCATCTTTCCAGGGTCACATCCACCTCCCACGCAACTTGAAGAAGAGCAAATGTGTCATGTGTATTAACCATGAGGGATTTATAAAGTCGGAATGTTTTATGATCTGGCAATTTGTCCACCAGCAGTTTTGCTTCAAGCGGGCTATTGTCCAGAAGGTCCTCCAGGCTTGCCACATAGGGCAACAAGGCATATTGCAACTGCAGATAATGGAAAAATGTAGTACGATGAAGGTCGAATTCCCTCTGAACAGTTTCAAAGAACTTCATACCTACTCTGTCCTACACATCTCCCAAGTGCGAGATGCCGATCAGATCCAGTAGACCCCAAGAGGGCAGAAAACTGGGAAAGGGCCGATCCTGCCCACATGGGCGTCGTGGATGTAAGCCTCCCCCCCCATCCAATTCGCCTCATAGTATACTACCACGGGGTAAGGATGATCCTGTTAGCCAGCAGAAAGACAGCCTATGTGGAGCCCCCAAACAACAGGTAGAACAAGGTCTCTCGCATCACCCACTTCTCCAGCGCCTAAGTTGGGTCACGCTCATTGTCGATCCACCACTCATTGACTATGATCAGAAGGGCTGCAAAGTAGTAATTGTAAATATACAGGGTAGCAATGCCTCCATCTTACATGGGTTTACAGCACTTCAATGGGGATAAACGAACTACTCCTTGATCCCACAAGAAATTGCGCAGCACCACGTTAACCTTCTGGAAAAGACATTTAGGGTCAGGGAAAGGGAAATTCTGCACTGTATTAAGTAGCCGGGGCATTGTCACCATTTTGAATACTTCCAATCTGCCCAGCATAGGCAGAAAGAGGGCCGACCAGTATTTCATGTCAGCAGTTGCTCTGTCGATTTCAGGGCTGAACATTCATTGCCCCTGCTCTCTATGGATCACGAGTAACATAAAAGACCAAATAACAGAACTCCTTCACAACGACATGCATATCTCTGACCATGTGTCATCCAACAGAGGCTTGCCCACACAATAGACAGTTGATTTTCGTTTGTTGAAGTGGAGATCCGAGAAGTTTCTGAAAGTGGGAAGGAACTATTTCAACCACTGTCCTGACTTGGCGAGATCACTGATGAAATCTTCTAGAGCTGGTACCCATGTAAATTCCAACATCTGCATATCAATTCGTATCCATTCTGCCAATGACTTGATGACGAGAGCAAATATAAGGGGAGATTCGGACAGCCCTGCATTGTCCCTAGTCACACAGGAAAGGGTTCAGTGACCACCCCCTAAAGCCAAACCCGAGCTGTAACGTTGGTATACAGCAAACTGAACATAGCGGCGGAACTAGGGACCGAAATGGAGGTGTTCCAATAATAAAATCATATAATACCAACTCAACTAGTCAAATGCCTTCTCAAAGTTGGCTAAAGGAAGAGCAAGCATTTCCAGCAGCTTAAACACCAACACTAGGGCATTGAATACTCTAAGAATATTGTGTGAAGCGGCCCTCTTGGGCATAAAGCCAAATTGGTCTTTGGTCGCCAGTGATCCAATGACTGCCAGCAATCGATTGGCCAACACCTTTGTGAACATCTTAGTCTCCAGGTTCCATAAAGATATTGGACGATAGTAGGAACAGTTCTCAGGAGGTCTCCCACGTTTATGAATCACCACAATCTCCGCCTTGCAGAGATCTGAAGACGAGCATCCTTTGTCCATCGGCTCCAGATACATGGAATGAAGAGTTCCATTAATCCTGGAGGTAGTAGCCTTGAAAAAGTCTCCAAGGAAACCATCCAGAGCTGGGTCAGGGCTGCTAAAAGTTGCCCCTCCCCCAACTCGGCTTCGAGCAAATCCTGCTCCACATTCGAAAACCCCCGAAGTAGGAGATCACAGAGACAGTGTTCCACCTCTGCCCTGTCCAGTCTGTCCTCTCTCCTATAGAGTCACATGTAATATGCTGCAAACTCATCAGTGATCTCTGTCATGCTAGTGAGTTCCAACCCTGATTGATCAATGATGCACGCAATTGGGTCATGTTTGAGAGTGTTACTTCATAACCAGTGTAGGGTTTTCTTTGCTTTTTTGCCCCATTGATAAATGTGTGACTGAGTGGCTCGCCATGCCTTCCATGTCTCGTCCATATGTATGTGCTTGATAGTTTCCTGTGTATAAATGAGATTCCTGAGGATGACCAGGGAGGAGATAACCTGCTGTCAGTGCTCCAATTGATGCACCCTAGCCTCCAGGTCCAGTAGTGTCTGAACCCGTCACTTATTAACCCCAGATTGGTAGTTAATGATGTCTTTACAGATGGTAGCATTGAGAATCTACCGAACCATGTCTGGGGAGGCCACGGAGCCAACATTAATCTGTAAGAAAGACCTAGCTCCAGTGCAGATGTGCCGCCTCTGTTCAGGGTTGGAAAGGAGCCAAGTATCCAGGCACCAGTGACGGTGCAGAGTGGCACTCTTAAGCTGCCATTTAAGCTCCATGGGGAATGGTCAGAGAACCCTCTAGTTAATATTTGCATGGCAAGGACACTGTAGATGTCACAGCATAGGAGAAGAAGATCATCAATGCGGGAAAAGAACTGGTGTGTGCCGGAATTGAAGGTATAAACCCTCTCAACTAGAGGAAAAACCCACCAGGGCTGTGCTGTGAGGAAGTCAGATAATGAAGAGCTACAGACCCTCAGGGCCACAGTCCTGTGAAAGTGGCCCATCCCCATGTCCACCACCCCATTGAAGTCCCCCCAGCAATCTAGGTCCCTTAAGAAGTCCCGCCCGTGCACGCCCACCGCCCCCAAGAATGATGAGGGGGAGAGTAAATACTGACCACTGAGATCCTGATACTTTTCAAGAGACCAGCGAGCACCACGTATCTCCCCAACCTGTCATGCCACATGTGCGAAACCCAAAGACGAAGCACCTTGCGAATCAAAATGGCCACCCCTCTGAAACCATGGGTGAACTCTGCAATGGTATACCTGTGCAAAGCCCAGGCGAGGAAGGATGGGGAAGCTATTACCCAACAAGTGTGTTTCCAGACGCAGCAACATATCAGGATTACATCTGCTTGCGGCACGCAAGACCAGCCCTCTCTTGATTGAATCTAGAAGCCCATTGTATGTCCTATTGCCTCATTATATATTGAGGTCAGCATGTGATGGCTGGACACATATAGGCAACAACAGACACAATAAAAACATTAACCCAGTCAAGTAGTTTGTTGAACAAACAGAACAAAAACCAACTGGAACAGGCAACAACGGCACACCATTCCCCTCCCTCCCACCCACCCTACACTTCTGAAACAAGAAGCATCTGTTGCATTTCAGTGGTAGGACCAATCTGAACAGCCCCAACCAAACCGCTCCCAGTCGCACCTCCACCAAGCCCGCACCCAACCCTAAAAAGGAAGCAAAAGTATTAGTGCAATGAGAAAAGTCAACAAAAGGAAAGAAAACAAAATCCAAAATAACTTGCCCATGGAGCAAAACAGTTGGGGAGAGAGACCAAATCACGCAGTCACCCACGACCTTTCATAGAGATGATCCTTGGCAGGGTCCAACAACATGTGTGTCAGAGAATGGCGTTGATGCAGAACAAAGGGTAACGTCAGCAGAGAGGAAAGAGCAGCAGGCGTATATGTGTTGTGGTCACTCGGGTGGGGAACCCTCTACATGCACCTCCCGGCGTGCATGCAGGTTCAGCTGGTGCACATCTTCTGGT
The DNA here is from genome assembly GCF_964204655.1 of Triturus cristatus. Classification (NCBI taxonomy): domain Eukaryota; kingdom Metazoa; phylum Chordata; class Amphibia; order Caudata; family Salamandridae; genus Triturus; species Triturus cristatus. The sequence continues at coordinate 851,922,610 of NC_140590.1, forward strand.
CGAGTGCTATGAAGCTTACCACCCATTGGCTCAGATGTCACCTGGTCCATCGCACCTGCTTGACACCAACCCTGTCTTCCGGGTTCGCAATCTCCAGGCAGGAATCCCTGCCTCCATTGGAGCGTTCCCTCCCGCCCCCCCCCCAAGCCGGTTGCCCGTTCTGGTTGAGGGAGCACCACTCCTCTGCCCACATAAGACTCTTCTGGAGATTCAAAGAAAAAAATGATATGATTTTTGCAAAGCCAGCAGATGCGTTCCAACCATTTTAAGTGTCTACTTAACATAAAACAGCACTAGAAGAAGTTGTGTGTCATACATTCCTCCTTGCTTTTTAGCTGTTCTAGGTGATCTGAATAGTAATCTAACCTTTGAACACCTATTGTAGAGAAACTGTCTTTGCGAAGTACAATTTTTGAACTATGAATGGGATTCAGGCATTGGTCAAAAACTATTTTACAGCATGCACACCATCTTGAAAAATCTTAATTTGGGTCTTTTTTCCCCACATTTTTTATTTTATTTTAAATGTAGTCCTTCACATCCCTCTTTTTTTTCTTGTACCGCCTACCTTGCTGCACCACTTGAAATAATGGTAAATATGCTCCCATGTGTTAGTGCACTAATGCCCTATATATGGGTAAAGAAGTGTTGCATAAAAACCTAAAATAAACGTATCAGTAGTTTCTGTAGAACAAGCGATCACATTATTGGAACATAGTTCAAGATTATACGTTATTTATTTTTATATTATGCAATGTTGTATCAAATTTTTTCCATGTTTTTCCAAAGGTTACATATTAGTTATTGATGAGATTTTGCAATATCTGCCAAGTACTGGTTTTCCATCCCGTAGTAATGTGAATTGCGGCAAACCTATTATGTAGGAAATGGTACCCAGCCGCGGCCCGTGGAGGGAGTTCCGTGGGGCGGTAAGGCGGGGTGGGGGAGGGGCAGGGTGGGGGGTTCTAAAATCCGGAATATGGATAATTACAGGTAAGTAAAGAATTAAATAAATAAAACGAATTTCGTAGCGCACGCTGCATCCCAAAATGCGATGCAGCGCGCGCTATGAAATTCCGGAATCCGGAATCCGGAATATGGATAATTACAGTTACTTAACTGTAATTATCCATATTCCGGATTTTAGAACCCCCCACCCTGCCCCTTCCCCGCCCCGCCTTACCGCCCCACGGAACTCCCTCCACGGGCCGTGGCTGATGGTACCGTAAGCATACTTTCCAATTTGCTTCAACATCAAGCAGAAATCCAATATGGTAATTTAGTTTAAAAAAACGTAATTGGGACAGCCAAAATTTACTTTCACTTCAGCTTTCACAAAATTTTGATTAGGCACTTGGGTGGTATTTCTTTTTACTATTTATAAACACAGTTCTGATATGTATTGTCATGGCATTAAATAATATCTCCTACCTGTGTGCTCTGCTTGCACTGCTCTGTTACATAAATGGCTTGATAATTTCATGAAGAGATTAGCATGTCAATCACTCACCTTGAGTAGGCATATGTCCATGGCATATGTCCATGACATATGTGAAGGCATTAAAAAGAAAACACCATGGAAGAAAAGACTGACATGTTTACAAGGTGATTGAACCACCAGAGCGTCCTTTTTTACTGGGTGGTTGGCAGATTCAGTTTCAAAACCGTTGAGATTCTTTCTTGCAGCACCTTCCTTGGAACTTCTCTTTACCAATGCTTCAGCTTGCTGTGGGACACTTAATGTCTATTCTCAGCCAAGTGGTTTAGCAATGCAATGGTGTCTTGTTTACAAGCTTTCCGAGTATCTGATGCAACTAACAGATCATCTATTTACTGCACTAAGACAGAGTTGCAAGGCATTACTAGAAACTCAAGGATCTTTTTAAGGATCTGATTAGAAACCGAGGGACTTTCTGTATACCCCTAGGGGACTCAGCACAATGCCAAAACATGGTTCTGGAACTGGAACACAAAAAAGTATTGGCTGTCCACTTGCAAGGGTATAGAGAACAATGCCTGGCACAAATATATTACAGTAACCCACTCAGTCTCACACGAACTCTGAAATAAAATCACAGCTGGGATTCGGTACCACAGGACAACAGGGAACAACAATGTTATAAATCTTTCTCAGGTCCTGCATGATGCGGTACTTACTGCTAAACTGTTGTAGGTCTATGATGGGAGAGTTACATGGACTCCCCATTATCTCTTTCAGAATGTCTTGTTGTATCATTGACTCAATCACCGGAAATCATTTCCGGAGTCTAAATGTACTGAGGAGGTATTGGATATTCAGCATTAGGTTTAACATTTATTGCAGACAGGCTCAACTCCTACAATTTGAATTATTTCTCTAGAGAGGGGTAGGTTTGGCACTTCAGCTGTTCTAAGAGTGGAATGGGTAGCACAAGTGTTGATAAAAAAATGATACAGGGTGGCCATTCACTTCACCTTCCACAAATGGAACACCCTAGTCTACCTCTAGGACTATGCCAAGCACACTATCTCCCTCCCCTTCAGGCATTGTCATATTGACAAATAAGAACTGTAGCCCTCAAGTGCGTTGAACACAGGAAATTGCTGAAATGGATTTTGGTTCTGGAAGGAATTCTGATTAAAATTTGGGACCAGGTTAGTATTAGATCTAGGACCAATAACCTTTATGACTTTTGGTATTCACAAAAATATTGGTATATAAAGTCTTGTCTCAGCTAAACTTAAGACCAAAACTTAAGTTAAACTGAGACAAAAGTCTAACTTTATTACTCGTAAATGCCCTTTCTCAATGCCAAAAGTCATAAAGTTAGACTTTCGGCTCAGTTAGTTTACCTTTGTTAACTTGATTTTCATTCATTACTCTGTTGCAAATAAGACTACATTCCCATTTCCAGTGCCCTAACTTGTTACAATAATGACATGGATTTGGCTTTTTTAACATTGCCACATCAATCTCAGGATTCAAGTCAATCGGGACACCATGATCTCTACCCTATATTGGATAACCTTTTCCATCCTGCATCACAGGAGCTCCCTGTGGATACACACCTTGAATAGCACCAATGTTCCCTACATACAGTTGATTCTGACCTCCCGATGCTTCTTTCATTTGGGGCAACATGAGCTTTTCTTTCAACTCCTTCTGTTTCATTTCCAATTCATCAATACAATAGTTTGCATACCTCAAGATCTCATCAATTGACTTACTCTGCCGAAAAATTAAATGCTGTTGAAGCATCATTCTAACCTCAGGTCTCAATCCTGTCACAAATCGTGACACAAAAATTCTTATATCTTTGGTTTTGGGATTTTTCATTCCACTGTGCTGTCTAAACGCTTGTAACTATCTCTCATAAAAAGCATGAACAGTTTCTTTAGGCTCTTGGGTAATTCTGTCAATCTTAACCCAATCAATATCTTTCGCCGGTATCTTTCCTTTCAAAAAGTAAATCACTTGTTGGCACTTTTTCATCTCCAAAAGTGATGGGGCATGAGATGTCGGATTTCTCTGAGGTTCCTTCTCTGGCTACTGTATAGTAAGGCTGGGCGAGCTGGTGCAGCGGCACTACGCGGAGGTCCAAGAAGTTGGGGACAAACTCCGCCACCTGCCTCCACCCCCATATTAAAAATGTAATAAAAATACAATAAGGATTAAAGTAAAAACAGACTTACCTTCACAGCGGTGTCCTCGGGCTGCCGTCCTCCTCTTCCTCGCATCTCAGGGTGATCTGCGCATGCGCGCGTTCCCGCACATGCGCATTTCTCGCAAGGAATGCGCATGTGCGGGCGCATGCGCAGATCAACCTGAGACGCAAGGAAGAGGAGGACGGCAGCCCGGGGACGCCACAGTGAAGGTAAGTCTTTTTAATTTACTCTTTATTGTACTTTAGACAATTTTTAATATAGGGATGGAGGCAGGCGGCGGGCCAACTCCGCTCCGCCGCGGAGTGTGCAGAGTTTGCCTACTCCGCATTCTCCGCAGAATAGGCAAAACTCCACACACTCTGCGGGCGAAGCGGAGTTCTCTGCCCACGGTTACTGTATAGACACTTTACCCTCTGCTTATAAGTCACATGGTACCACAATGTCAAAAAGGTATTCGAATTCACCCACAATACCTGTAAAATCTTCACAAATCGATCAACTTGGTTATACCACTCCACTGTTTTCTCTCTCAACTTCGGTAAATCATTTCTAAATGACGTAAGGTCACTCCTACTTCACAGTACATGAACATAACCTCCTCCAGGCACCACTCTCAATGGAAAATATGAAGCACCACCTCCATCTATCAAAGACAAAGTTAGCTCCCCCTTTGCTTTCTTCTGATCTTTATCCTTGACCCAACTGCCTTTCCGCTTGTCCAGCTCACTCCATTTCCGGATACTACCAATTAACTCTAATTTCCATTTTCATCCTTGATACCCTCATACTGGTTGTCACTTTCATCAAATCACACGCAATAATGTTTCTGTAAATATTTAGTCCTATTCAAATCTACATCATATACTCGAGTTAATTTAGAGAGCTTTCATGAGCTTGTCCTGGATGCTTGGGAACAACTTTGCACATGTATATAAGTTCATTTTCTTGATATGTATCTAAGCAGCAATGCTAAACATTTCCTAATATCACCTCATCCAATTCTAATTTTAATTTGACCACAGCCAATGCAATCTTCCTCCTTTCAGACTGGAGTTCCCTGCTCAAATTCGAGCTCTCCCTTTCTCATGTAGACCCATTGAAAAAACCTTATTAAATCATACAACTCTCATGAATTAACAACATTTTGGACTCCAGAGGTATTGGACACTATCCCTTCCTGGGGGTTACTGCTTTAAATACACAGAGGTGAATTCCAAATGGACAGGTGAGAATGCTGTGGCCTCTGAGCTAGTTCCCCTACAGGGGTGAGTCCTGTCTGATTCATTGCCGATGATAAAGGAGCGACATAAGTTGGAGTCAACCTATTTGGAACCAAAGGTGTTCTTCTTGTACTGCACTATCCAGGGATAACAGCAACAGTGATTGGCATATTTCCTCCTGTAGGAGCCGTCAAAGTATGTGTTGTGGTTCCTGGTGACTCAGGTTTATACAAGGGAACTACGGGGCCAATTAGACTTAACTTAGGGGCAATGTGTAAAATATTTTTGCCATTTTCAAACAGTAATCAACTGAAAACACAACTCAAGAAAAATTCCATAATGGAGTATCGGCCAGATACAGGACACTGTGCTTGAGCAGAGAAGCAGTAGACAGGAGCTGGAGTGCATGGTTCTACATCAAGATGTGTTGCGCTGAGTCAGTGCCTTTGAAGCCTCCAAATAGTAGCTACGTCAAGATTCCCTGCGCTATGTCAAGGTTGATGAAGCCGCTGAGGTTGTGAGGACATGCGTCGTGATGCGTCTCGCTGCGTCCGGATGCATCAAACTGGGACGGTTGTCGCATACAGATGCACTGCGCTGGGTTGGTACTTACGAAGCCACCAAACAGAAGCTGCGATGCGTGGATAGGACTTGTAAATCTTAAAAGTACATGCCCAACTTTTTAAATACACTGCACCCTACCCCATGGGCTTTTTATGGCCTACCCTAGGGGTGACTTATGTGTATTAAATAGGAAAGTTTAGGCCTGTCAAAAGATGTATTTTGCCAGGTCAAAATGGCAGTTTAAAACTGCACAAACAGGCTGTAGTGGCAGGCCTGAGACATGTTTAAATTGCTACTTAACTGGGTGGCACAATCAGTGCTGTAGGCCTACTAGTACCCGTTAAGTTACAGGGCATGGGTACATGTAGTACCCCTTTACTAGGAATTTACAGGTAAATAAAATGTGCCAGTTGGGTGTAAGATAATTTCACTATTTTTAAAGGTATGCACTCAAGCACTGGTCAGCAGTGGTAAAGTACTCAAAGTCCTAGGCCAACAAATGAATTCAGCAACACCAGGCGGAGTGAAGTCAAAAACTTTGAGGGAAGACCACCCTACGGCTGACAGGTTTTACAGGTAGTTATTATTCAGGAGGGGGAGGCAGAAAACTGTCTCTCATCCCAGCATAGTTCACTCCATTGCATTCTGGTAAATGCAATGCTGTTACCTCTAGACACGTGTTTCTCAGTTTAGTCCTTCATCAGTAGAGAGCAGAAGTAATAGAGAGCAGAGAAAAGTCATCTGGTGTTGCTAAAATGCTGCCCAAGTCTTCACGGGTCACAGTACCATTCCATAGGCACACAGGTGCATCCCAGCAGAGCTTATCAGCTCATTGATTCAAGGAGGCCTTAAAACACAAGGGGAGAGGGAACACACTGACTCTCATCCCAGCACAGTCCACCCCATTGAATTCTGGTAAATGCAGTACATTTCTTTCAAAGTTGCGGTAGTTTTTCACCAAAGTTGGTGCAGGTAGTGCTGTTATCTCTAGATACGTGCTTTGGGGTTTAGCTCTTCATCAGTAGAGAGCAGAAATAGCCGATAGCAGAGAAGCATCATCTTGGATTGCTGAAATACTGCTTAATTCTTCACAGGTCACAGTACCACTCCACTGGCACACAGGTGCTTTCCAGGTGAGTTGTTAGCTCAAGGGAGCCTTTTAAACACAAGGGAGGAGGGTTCACACTGCTTCTCATCCCAGCACAGTTTGCCCCATTGCATTCTGGTAAATGCAGTACACTTACTTCAAAGTTGCTGCAGTTTTTCATCAAATTTGGTGCACGTAGTGCTGTTATCTCTAGACAATTGTTTCTGGGTTTAGGCTTTTATCAGTAGAGGGCAGAAGTAGTAGGTAGCAGAGAAGTCATCTGGGGATGCTGAAAAGCTGCCTAAGCCTTCACAGGTCACAGTACCCCTCCATAGGCACACAGGTGCATCCCAGGTGAGCTTGTCAGCTCTTTGGCTCAAGGTAGCCTTTTAAACACAAGGGGGGAGGTAGCACACTGAGTCTCATCTTAGCACAGTTCACCCCATTGCATTCTGGTAAATGCAGTACACTTACTTCAAAGTTGATTTAGTTTTTCATCAAAGTTGACGCTGGTAGTGCTGTTTTTTGTTCTCTACTGATGAAGGATGAAATCCAGAAACACATGTGTTTAGAGATGCACAACACTATCTGCACCAACGTTAATGAAAAACTACAGTTAATATTAAAGTAAGCACTAATTCTGTACTGTATTTACCAGAATGCAAATGGGTGAACTGTGCTAGGATGTGAGGCAGTGTGCTCCAAACCTCTTCGGATTAAAAGGCTCCTTTGAGCAAGCTGATGAGCTTTAGAGACGCACCTGTGTGCACGTGAGTGGTACTGAGACCTGTGAAGACTTTGGCAGTATCTCCAGCATCCCCAGATTACATTGTTTTTTGTTCCCTTCTGATGAAGGATGAAATCCAGAAAGACATGTGTCTAGAGATGTACAGCACTATCTGCTTCAACGTTCGTGAAAACCTACAGTTAATATTGAAGTAAACACTAATTGTGCACGGCATTGACCACAATGCAAAGGGGCAAACTGTGCTAGGATGTGAGGAAGCATGCTCTCAATCCCGCTTCTATTATTCAGGAGGGTAATCAGATCTCCATGCAAAACCCAAAGCTAATTTGCTCATTAGCCAAGATCATATTATCAATTTTATGAGTATTAATGGTTGGAAGAGCAGTTTTCAGGATGTTAATCTGTCTTTAACAGTGTGGTTATTACAGCCTCCTGAAAAGTGGGATGAACTTCTCCCCTCTGCATGGATTCTGCATATATACTTAGCAAATGGGGCACCAATGATTCTATATACTCTTTGTAGAATTTAGCCTTAATGCCATATAGTCCAGGGTCATTGTCGCCTGCCACTACCTTTATCTCAGAGTTAAACTCATCCAGCCCTATAGGTGCATTCAGCTGATCCCTGTCAATCCTGCTGAGGACACCATATCTAGATATTCAGAAATCAATGCTATTGAGATATGCACATGGATTGCATTTAGCCGGGAGCAGTATTAAAAAAATATAATAAATATGTCTATAGGGCGGAAGAGAAGTTTCACTTCATTGTTACGTATATGCGAAATGGTATCCTGTCACCTAGGCCATCCTAGACTCCAAGCTAATGTCTTGCCAGGTGAACGGTACATCCTGAAACTATCATGACCATTTATTTATAGAAACCTATGTCAATTCTTAATTTGCAGTGTCTTAAAATGCATGGGTAGCATCATTGATTTCCACCAGTACGCGCTTTCATGTGTCACATTATATCTGGGTTCTAACTATAGCAGTTTGGGTTCGAGGGAATTTAATCCCCTCCATATTAATCTTAGGACACTGGCCTCTTTGTAGATATACATACCCCGAATACTTACTTTGAAGGCTTACCAAAGAACGGTGAGCCAAGGTGGAAGGCTCTTCAACCCAGTCCCCTGAGAAAGACAAAAAAGAGACATCTTTGATTACTATAAAACCAGCGGACAAGGGTGGCGCTATAGTGATTCTGGACACATCGGATTACAGAACCGAATGCTTGAGACAATTGGAAGATCGCCGCTTCTACTTACCACTGGCGGAAGATCCCACTAATAGACTACAGCGAACTATTAGTGACATGGCGGAGGAGGCACTCTGCGAAGGTTGGATTACAGCTAAAGAGTCCCAGTTTTTACAAACCAAATTTCCCAAATTTCCCATTATGCCGTATTTCTATACTTTACCGAAGATACATAAGGCACAAAGACCACCGCCTGGCAGACCCATCATCTCGGGTCAAGGAGCGATACTGGAACCTCTGTCTACCTTTGTGGATCATTTTTTGAGACCCATTGTCAGCAAGATGCCCACGTATCTCAAGGACACGAAAGATGTATTACGTCTGTTACCCACCATCGATTTTGATACCAACACGGATCTACTAGTCTCTTTTGATGTTGAGGCGCTTTACACCTCCATCCCCCAAGATGAGACTTTGGACACAGTATCTGCTATTCTACATGAGACCGAATTGAATTCTATTACCCCTGTACATTTCATTATGGCATTAGCCAAACTTGCCATGAAAGACAACTTCTTTAAATTTGAAGACCAGATCTACCTACAAGTCTCCGGGACCAGTATGGGCAGTATTTTTGCGCCGAGTCTGGCCAATCTCTATGTCCATTCCTATGAACAGCAACACATCTTCAATTCCACCAATCCGTTTCTTGATTCCATCCGACTGTGGAAACGCTATATTGATGATGTGCTGGTGGTCTGGAGAGGGGATCGCGCGTCTATTCTTCATTTTCATCAATGGCTTAACACGAGAAACCAGTTCCTAAAGTTCACAGTTGAGATTGATGACAAAAGGTTAGCCTTTTTAGACTTGTCCATCTTCGTCACACCCACAGGTCTAGAAAGCGAGCTCTACCGGAAACCAATGTCTCGTAATTCCTTATTACGGTACGACAGTCAACACCCGAAATCATTGAGGGACAATTTACCGTTTGGACAGTTCCTGCGGGTCCATAGAAACTGTTCGACTGTGAATACCTTTAAGAAACATGCTGAGGTCCTTACGGAACAATTGGTCTCGAGACAATATCCTCCTAGGCTAGTGAAACGCTCATTCAAGCGGGCCACTAACAATCACCGTGAAGCACTCCTGGAACCTGCTTTTGAGAAACCCACCCTTGAACGCATGACTTTTGTTACCACATTCAGTACAATGGCTAATAAGATACAAAAAAGCGTCAGAAAACATTGGCGGATTCTGTCCTCATGCGATGGATCTTTGGCACCTCCTCTGTTCTCCTTCAAGAGGTCTAGTAACATACGAGACCGTTTGGTACATACCCGCCCTAAAACCCTGCCCCAGAGAGGAGTAGGCACACTTTGGGAGCTCCCGGCAGTGGTTGGCCACTTCCCCTGTGGTAACTGCTCCGTTTGCCCACAAACGATACACACCACCTCTATCGATATAGGCACGAATAGACCCTGGTTGCTGAAGAGGTTCACCAACTGTAACAGTGACAATCTAATTTATTTAATTACTTGTCCGTGCCAATGCAAGTATGTGGGTATGACAACCCGGAAAGTAAGGACTCGCATGGTAGAACATAAGAGTTCCTTCAGATGCAAGAGATCAACGACCAAACTAACCAGACATTTCGCTGATCAAAATCACAAAGCAGACGACTTTCTCTGGACAGTGCTTGAAAAACCACTGATACCACCACACATTGTTGACACCACTAAATACCTCTTTATGAAAGAACAGAAATGGGTGTTCAAATTACAGAGCGATGTGAGGGGGTTAAATGATGATATTCCATGGACCACCCTATGAAATATGTTGTGTCCTTGTTCAGCATGCTTTATCATTTGGGTACCTGCATTTGGCCTTACATGCCACTAGATAGCAACTGGTTTCTTGCAACAAGAGACCTTTTGTATATCTACTCTAAAAGAGGGGATTATGCGGTTCAGTTTGTACTTTTATACGACACTACCGGGTTTCTATATATCATATATCCGGAGATAGAACATATATTGAGTTACTCATAACAGAGGCTTTTTACATTGTAAATAATCACTATATCCGCATACTAGACAGTCCAGACCACATAGGACAATGTGATCTTCTAATGGTTTGGAGTTTTAGCTTATAGCGCAAGTTATATTTCTAGCGCGTTTATAGGACTACAGACGCCCCCATGGTGAGGTCCTCCTGCAGCCTTAGAACCTTCCATTATTGGTACGCTTTTAACATTCAACACTGCGATCTTCCCTTTTGACATATTTATTAGTCACAGTGCGAGTCATTTTTCTAGCGCGACTAATGGACTACATATGCCCACTTTGTGACGTCATCCTGTAGTCATTGATACTTCCACTACCGGCATGTCCTAATACCCGACATTGCGTTTTTTCCAATAGATGAGAGCTCTTGTGGCCTCATAAAGGTGTCCATTTGTATTTTGAAGAGAGGCATGATTTGTATTTCAATAATATGCATGGTTGCTTTACCAATTGCATTGAGCACGCACGCATTAACAGCTTAGCAGTTTTTTCAAAAAAACGAAATAAACTACACAAGCGGCCATTATGACATCACCCTGTAGTCCGGTTTGTAGTTCCGGAAACAGGGTTGACGTATTAGTGAGTATCACCTTGCGTTCTGCAACTGATGAACTTTGGCGACTTTATTAGTACGCCGTTTTTGAAGTAACTGTTACCGATTGCATTGAATACGCACGTATTAACATCTTAGCAGTTTTTCTCAACAAACTACACAAGCGGCCATTATGACGTCACCCTGTAGTCCGGTTCGTACTTCCGGCAACAGGGATGACGGACTAATCCACATCAACTCGCTCTCTGCCACTGACGAGCTTTGGCGGCTTTATTAGAACGCCGTTTTTGCAGTATCGGTTACCTCCCTCCTGATTCTGTGGCCACAACGAGGTAACGACGGAGAGGTGAGCACTGGTATTACTGCTTTGAACTCCATTCTAAGATAATATTGGGCATTTCTACTGAAGTATCTTTAAACAACGAAGTCATGAGACCCTTCTACACGGTTTTTTTCTTTGATTAAGTTTTACATGTAGTCTTCACACTAGCCTCTAACATCATAATGTAAACCCCTGCACAACTGCCAGTGTTGAAGAGTTGCGGGTGGTTCAGTAGGCAAGAAAAGTCACGGTTGGTGCATTTTGGCATTCAGTCTCCTCTTTGAGCCTTTGACTTCTTGTTTGGTACGACACATTTTGTGGCTTTATTTTAACTTTTAGCCTACCAGTTCTTGCTGCTAGTAGTATATTACACTGGTACATACCCACCCTCTTTCATGAGTTGGGGAATACGCATTGATTGCTTTTCAGATATTGGTAGTTTATTTTCTTTTTACAGAGCGGGGCCTCTTAGTCCTGAGTCAGGATCCAGGCGAGGTGAGGTCCGTTCCCCGATCATTACGGGTAAGCCCTCTAACATCCAACATAATGTTAGCTTTTTGGTTAGAACATTAAGAGTACTTCTATTTTTCATTTCTTCTGTTTGAGACAATTCCCATTTGTTTTCTTGGCAGATGCACGCAGCATCCTTTTGAGACGGAGGATACGCATAAGGTGGTACAAATGTGCCATTTTCACATGATAGTGAGATAAATGTACTTGTTTGTCTTTATCTATTCTTTTCATCACTATACATGTTTTCACTTTTTTGCAGTAGCTAGATATATAACAACATAGGTCCTGAAGAAAGCCGCAGGGGTGAATGCATCTCATTTGGCTGAAACATGTCGACCTTTATACACGGCAGTCATTTGTTTAATACTGCTTTTCTGCACTGTTGTTTTATTTAGGATGCGAGACACGTATTAAATTGTTAGTGTTCTCTCGCAATTCTATTTTAACACACCACCTCACTGTCTTTTGTTAGCACTGCACTCCTGTCAATTGTCCTATCATCCAACTATGGCTGGTTTTTCCATTTCAATCCTTTGACAACCTCGGACCACCCACGAGTGAAATCACTTCCATTTAGATGCTCTCTATGATCAAGAGAAGCATCTTATTTTGGATTGGACAACCTGATGATAAGATTGATCACACGGATAATTGATGGGTATCCAATAATTCCGCTCCAAGGTTCACTCTCGATTGCATCTGGTTGTCTCTCTTGCTTCTGCTCTTTCACTCTTTCACTCTCTCTTTTGTTCTTTGGGACTTTTTTAGCCCGTTATTTTCTACATTTCCGCTCAGTTAGCAGGATTTGATTAGACCCCCAGTTCTTTGTTTTGTTGTTTCATACTATAGATTTAGGGGATTAGAACTGTGGCAGGTCACTAAACTTTCCCTTAGACCCTATCAAAAATGTTTCTAGTGCCTAAAGACAAAAAAGAGACATCTTTGTAATTCTGCGTTTGTACTACTGGTCGCAAGGTCAAAGTAAATCGTCTTTTAAAATTTCGGTACAAATAACCCAAAAGGTGTTTTAAAAAAAATAATAATTCTACAGCTGTCTCGCAAGCAGTGCACACATGTGAAGTACAGTTAGTTACTAAACAAAACATTTATAGGGCCAATAGACTTTGAAACTAACTAGGAAAGGAACACAAAGACTGGTGTAAGATAATTGTGAAAGTAACCGGGAGGATTTTTCTAGTTCAAAGAAAGAGACCACGATTTTTAAAAAAAGGACATTGACTGCTAACAAGCGTTTGGGACACCAGTCCTATGTAAGCAGTCAAGGCATTTTTGCAGATTGCAATTGCAAGAACTTTTGTGTTGTAAAAGGTATACGCTAATCTCCTGTATTTTGTTGTACTTAGATTCAGTTGATCAGTTTACAAAACTCGACTGAGTACTGCAAGTCTCAAGGCAAGTAATGCAAATGAAATGTGGCATCTATGAACCCAGTGAAGACAATCGTGTACTTTGCTCACTTTTTTATTCCAGCCCACATTCCCCTAGCGTCATCATTTACTTTCTCCTTGGTAGTATTTTTTAGTGCCGTCTGGACGTCATGTAGTTGTAGCCAAGGGTCGTAGCTGCGACCCCAGGATTTTTCCTTGCGATCCCTGGCACTGTGTTTGCGACACCTGGCCTCAAAGGTGGCAAAAGCAGTCCCAAAAAGCAGGAGGTAAAGTCTCCTGATGATCACTATTTACTTTCTGCTACTCCGACTCGGATCAAGCTCAATAAAATAAAATCAGCAGAGCAAAGCTCGCTATTCTAAATAAAAAAATGAAATAAAGACTGAATATACAAAACCTGTGGGTATTTTGCTTAGCAACAGTGACAGAGGTAGACATAACAAAGTTTATCTTTTTTAAAGCATTTTCCTGCGATATATCAATACTTTTTGCCTTTTTTGGCATACAGTAATCAAACATTACATCATGGCCATTTGTGACAGAAATAATTTTGCTTACTAATGTTCTATGTTTTGTTGCAATATAGCCTTCAAATGAAAAGAAATGCTCAATGTTTACCCAACAGCAATCTTATTTAAAAAAAATGCAGGTGGTGTCTAATGTAGATATTATTTGCGTTAGCAGGTTATATTAATTGTGCTCTTACTATGGAATCAAAGATCATATGACATAATTTCCTGTGAAGTCACTGAGGTTAAATGATGTGTGATCGGGGCCAGACTGGCCGGAGCAGGCACCGGGCATTTCCCCGGTGGGCCGGTTTTGTCACTGGGGGCCGATTTTGCAGCAGTGCTTTAATATTTCCCCTGCAACAATACCGGGGGCTGTGCTCCTTGCTAGCCAGTCCCGCCCTCCTCCCCACAGGGCTGGCCAAGCAGCAATCTGCCAGAGCTGGTTGCTGTTACCAGTCCAGTCCTGTGGGTGATGTCACTTCCCCTATCCCCCAACTTTGGTGAATTGACGTTTATGGTGGAGTGAGACGACCAGTGTCGCTCCTACAGAAAGCCTGGGCTTCAGGTGATTGTGGCCTTGCCAAATGTGCTGCTGTTCCAACTTTCTTTGCTTTGCTAGAAAACGAAAGCTAATGCAAAAAACACTACGTCTTACATGTGCATGATCTGAGTTGTTGCCACAGCTGATTATGAGAAGAGAAAGTCTCAGGGACAGATTAGATCTGTCAACCCGGAGGTCAAAGATGGTTTTGAAATCACCTCCCCTCACTATGTGCATTATTATTAATTAAAAAAATATATATTTATTGGTCTTTTCATATTTTTCCATTTTCTTACAATACATGAAAAAACTGCAACGTCAGGAGTATAAGTCAAATCCGCACGTAACAATAGCATAACAATACTATAATAGAGCAACCGTTCATGTTACAGCAGAGTGGTAACACACCAACTTATCACAAATAGACAATCTCTCATGCGTCATTATGATTGCCCGCCCTCCGCACATTCCCACAGTCTTCAATCGACTATAAAGAAAAAGGTGAAAAAGGTGAAGAGAAAATTTGCCAACCCCACATGCTAGCATTGCTTGCATCACTTAAGTGATTTGCGTCTAACTGTCGTAACATCAGCAGACATTGGAAACAGTCATAGTTGGTCTTTACAATAGCCCAACGAGGGGGGTTTTCCAAAGAAAAAGGCATAAGGATTAAAGTAAACATGCCAATAAAGCATACATTATCTGAATAACAACATATTGAGAGGTCTGCCATCTAAAAACAATTAAGATAGCCATTACATTACTGAGTGTGGGACCGTATATTGTATAAATAACAATTTGGTGATTCACCAGGGTAGAACTCGGGCTCACGTGGGTGTCGGGGGCTAGTTTCATGGTATTGGGTGCCGCAATAAGAAGGGGCAGGGGTACTACTACATCAGGCCTTCTCCATGAGGTGACGTCTAATGGAATGCGATTGTTATCTGCCACCGTCCTGCTGCCCGCCGCCCGGGACCTACGGCTTCTACACTATGTGGCAGCTAGCTGAGTGTCGACCCCTCCCCGTTCACTGCATTGCTGAAGGCTGTAAGTATGGTGTCCCACTGCTGTGCTATGGGATATTTGCGGGGCCCCGCCGTTTCTTCCCTGTGCAGTGCTGTACTCTGCATGCGCCCATATCTTAAGTGATCTTTTCCAGCTGATCGTCTCTGGGGGGTCTACCTGTTTCTGCCGTTTTGTGATTAAGTGTTTGGCAGCTATTAATCCCAGGTCTCTGAATCGTGATGTAACGCTATTCTTCTTGGACCTGACATAGATCCCCAAGATGCATATTTCCCATGTGGGAGGCAAGGATGTGTCAGTACAGAACGCTAAGGCTGCAGCAACTTCTCGCCAGTAAATTCGAAGGGAGGGGCAAAACCACAGCATGTGGAGCAGATCCGCATCGAGCTGCCTACAACGTGGGCATTCAGCTGTGGCAATGGTAAAATATCTATTTATTTTGTCAGGGGAGAGATACGCCCTTTGTATTATGTATGTTTGTATTAACTTGAATTTAGAGTTTCTTGGTATATAGGTGGCGCCAGCTAAGATGGTGGTCCATTCCTTGTCTGTCCAGGGTTGGCCTCTGTCTGTTTCCCAGCGGGTGCGGAGTGTCAGCATTGGTTTCAGCGTGTGTCAGAGTAAGGCCGTCACCGGCCAGTGCACTATGTGTGAACCCGCCCCATTACGTGTAGATATTGCAGCAACAGATGTGTCAGTGGCTCGGACTTTAAATCTCCTAGAAGGGCCAATAGGGCTCTGATGAGAGAGGTATGTAAAAGAAGTTGTCCAGCAGGCAAGTCAGTGTCCTCCGCCAATGCCTCAAATGTTAAATGTGCGCCATCTCTGTAGAGGTCACCCAGCATGTCTATACCCGCTGTATGCCAGTGCGTAAGAGTGGTTTCGGAAGTGCCAGTTTTTCCTCTAGGCATCCCCAAGAGCGGCAATATCGGGCGTACAGGAGTGTCGCACGGGTAAGGTATAAGCTCTTCCTGTAACATCTGTATGCTAGACCCAAATGCAGCTGGAGTGGACGTGTGGAACTGGCAGCCGGGTGAAATAAATGATAGATTTGAGTGTGAGCCCACAGTTGCTGTAGGGTCGCCGTGTCCTCCAAGTTAGTGCCATTGAGTCACTTCGTTACCCACTGTAACTGAGCTGCTATTTAATACAGTTCCATATTGGGAACAGCCAGTCCTCCCTGAGCGGTGGGAGCATATGGTTTCAACAATGCGACTCTGGGTCTGCCCATGTTCCATATGAGGTCTTGGGACATATGCTCCAATTCACGGAAAATTTTAGTTGGGACATAAACCGAGAGGTTCGAGAAATAATATAATAACTTGGGAAGGACTAGCATTTTCAGCAGGGTAACACGACTCATGACATTTAGTGGGAGTGACTTCCAGAATTGTATCTGGACCCTTACTGCCGAGATCGCCCTCATTAAGTTGCCCTCCAGTAAATCATCTGGCGCCCGATATATGAGGACTCCAAGATAGTGAAAGGTAGTGGGGTACCATGGAAGAATCGAACCATTAATGAGCACGTCTTTTTCTGCTGTGTCCCCGCTAAAGGGGTATACTCCGGACTTGGCCCAATTAACCCGGAGACCCGACATTTCTTCAAACGCTCTCAGCACGTCTGCTACGGATGCGGGAATGTCAGTGACATCACGGACATATAATAAGTTGTCAGCATACAGAGACACGGCATGCATTCCATCTCCCAGCTGTATGCCTCACTCCTCACCACCTCTGTGGAGTAGCATCACCAATGGCTCCATGGCTAGAGAGAAAAGCAGCGGAGACAGTGGGCATCTCTGGCGTGTCCCTCTCCTCACTCTACTGAGATCAGACACAAGCCTGCCAGTGCGGACGGTAGGGCGCTGATACAGTAATTGGACCATATTTTAAAAAAGATCACCTAGCTCATATTTGTTCAGCACCGCCGCCAGATAGGGCCATTCCAGAGAATTGAAGGCCTTCTCCAGATCCAACACCAGGCATCCAGAATGGGGCCATCTATGTGTCGCATACTGCTGTATTCTAAAAAATCTACGGAGGTTGAGCGAGGTATTCCTGGTCGGTACGAAATCGTTCTGATCTGGGTGCACCAATGTTTTCACCAAAGGCGAAAGAAGCTTAGCGAGTAGGGACGCAAACATTTTATAATCAGTGTTAAGAAGTGCTAGTGGACGATAGGAGCCTAGCAATTCAGAATTTTTGTCAGGCTTGAGGAGGGATACAAGCAGAGTTTCATTTTGCGTATCGGTAAGCGTGGATTCATCCAACGCCGTCTCATACACCTTCAGCAGCTGTGGTACCAACACATGCACATAAACTTTGCAAAATTCAGCCGGCAGGCCATCCGGTCCTGGCGACGTCCCGTTTGCTAATGAGAATATGCTGTCCTGTATTTCCTCTGCAAGAAGAGGATCATTTAATTCCTCCTTCTGTGTGCGTGTGAGTTTCAGTAGATCTACCCCGTCTAAATATAACTGTAGCTCCTGGGTCATACCCTGCGCGCGAGAAAAGTACAGACCTTTGTAATGAGCCACAAACGCATCATGTATGTCCCGCTGTGTATATACTATGCCCCCAGCCGCTGTGTGCACAGACATGACAGGAGATGATGATTCATCTTGGCGTATAAGCCACGTGAGTAATTTCCCAGCTTTGTCCCCCATATGGTGTGTTCGTGCAGAACGTGCGGCATAATTGAGACATCGTAGCCGTTCCAGCAGCCTTGCATGTTCCTCTCTATAGCTACCAAACTGGCCCTGGGATCCCTCTACTGCCTCCTGTTCCTCCTCCGCCAGCTTCCTTTCTAAAGTGGTGAGTTCTTTTTCCAGCTGTACTCTAATGCCCGCCTGTGTGCCCAAACAGTGACCCCTCACTACTACCTTAAAGGCATCCCATTCAAGCAGGGACGATGAAGCCGTGCACGCATTCTCATCAAAATATTGTGCCACATTTGTAGCCAGTAAGTCTCGGAAGGGTGCATCGAGCAGGACGTCTGTTTGAAGTCGCCACATAGGTATCGATGGCACTGTGTCTTCCCATTGCAATTCTACCATATGCGGATTATGATCTGAGTGTGTCCACCCCATATAGTAGGAACCAGATATGCTCGAAAGAAGAGCATTTGATATCATAAAGCAGTCCAATCGTACATGGAGGCCATGCACTCCTGAGTAATAAGAATATACCCTTTCCTGTGGGTTGTGGTGGTGCCAGGCGTCATATAAACGCCAATGTGTAGCCCACTGGTTTAACGCTTTTGCAGCCGCATGTGTAGCTGTGCCAGGCAGGGGCGGGAAGGAATGATCCAGCGACACATCCATTACACTATTATAGTCCCTGCCCAGAATAATGGGAACATCGTGCCACTCGGCCACCCTGAGAGAGACCGTTTCCAAGAAAACTGACTGTTCCGTGTTGGGCACATATAGTGATGCAAGTATGACCGGCCTCCCATCCAAGACACCCTTGACCATGACATATCTACCCTTTGCGTCTATGCAGGAATCTACCAAATAGAAGGATGTCCCTGGCCTAACCCACACCAACACCTCAAGTGCATATGCCGAGTAGCCTGTCGCATATAGTTGACCACTCCAGCGCCTGTGCAGCCGCACTATTTCTGATTTTTGCAAGTGCATTTCCAGCAATAGTGCTATTTGAACGTGATGGCGTTTCAGATAGGAGTACATAAGATATCGGCATGATGGACTATGGATGCCTCTCACATTCCAGGTCTCAATCTTGATAGGTGCCATGACTGTTGAAAGCTAGCAATGTATGTAGTCCATGCAGACCAGAAGGTGTGATAGGTTAGTGTTGTGCACGTGTATGCAAGACCAGAGTTTGTCCCCCTGTGCTGAGCAATGTCACAGGCACCCCACCTCAGTATGCAGAACATGGTATTTTGAACAATTAAGTAACCAACAGCAATGAAAATTAAAAAAACAATGCCATAAGGGTAACAATGCAACTTGCAGCCTCTCAAACTTAAAGTGATTACCAAAAGGGCGAATGTGCAACAGGCAATCGTCCAAACTACATATGTAAACATCGTTCAATCTCTGTCCGGGAGGGTGAACTGCGCGTTACAACGTATATATGTCTAGGGGAAAGAAGAGTCTCCTCAGGGGCCCCCCTATGGTCAGCTAATCATGCTCCCACCCGTGCAGTGTCCACCAGAAGCACCTTGTGATCCCCTCCAATGGAAGAAGCATGGGGTATTATTTGTCACGCTATAAGCGCCATATCTCTATGACACAAAAGAGAGAGTGGTCGCGAGTGACAACGCTATAATGAAGCATAAAAATATACAGTCTTCTGCGTGTCAGGCATTGCGCAATGATATACAACTGTCAACCATATACTTGCGTGTAAAGTCACTGGATATGGAATTGTTCAAGTTAAGCGAGACGGCACAGTCCTCAGGCTATAACATCGGCAGTCTGTGGAGTGGTGACAAATTGGCAGTTCACAAGAGTCATGCGTACTGAGAGGGTCATCCGAAAGGTTGTAGGAATCGCTGGCCTGATCTTGCTGGCTGGTGATGGACTCACTCCCCTCCATTTGCGACCCGCTGATACTGACTACAGCTTGAAGAGCACCTCGTTGGCCTCGTAAGACCTGGTCTAGGTACGGGCCCGCCGTCTTTGAGGGCTGTAGTTGCTTCAGCCTTTTCCCCCGGGACATCGACGACGGGAAGTCTGGCTAGCTGGTTTAATTCTCGTGTGATCAGATAGAGGCGCGGCGCGGTCCCCGAGGGAGAGTAGGTGTCAAGCCAGTTCTCAGCTTCCTCAGATGTGGGGAAGAAATGCGTTTTGCCATTTGCCACCACTCTCAGGCGCGCTGGGAATAACAGGGAATATTTCAAATCATACTGTCGGAGGCGCCTCTTCACTGCCATGTAAGAGTGTCTCTGTTTTTGTACTTGGATCGTGTAATCAGGAAAGAACATCACTTTTTGATTGTCTACTTGAATGTCGTGCAACTTCCTGGTTTCCTGCAAAATTGTGTCTCTGTCCCTATTGTTCAGTAGCCTGATCAGGAGCAGTCTAGGGTTAGACCCTGATGGCAAGGGTCTGGCTGGCACCCGGTGCGCTCTTTCCACTACAAATTGCAGTGATAGGGCCTCTTCTGGCAGAGGTCACATAGCAATGATTCTGTGTAGGCTACAGGATTCCTCCCTTCCTTTCCCTCCGGCAGCCTCACCACCCTTACATTGTTGCGTCGGGCCCGGACTTCTGCATCTTCTGCCCTTTCTTCGAGGAAGTCCACTTTTTTAAGGAGCTGTTGAATATGCTTATCCACTGCCAGCACCCATGGGGTCATCGCCGCACTTCTGTTCGGTCCGTCAATTTGCGGTGGTCTGCATGGAGAAGTGTTAGCTCGATGACAGCTTTGTCAATTTTACCTTCCAGGGCAGTAGGGTGTGGTTCAGGGTCTCCCCCAGTTTCTCCACAGCCGCCAGGACCGCATCCAACTTACCAGACATGACGGCCGGAGACTCTGCTTCCGCCATTCTTCCCGCCTTGGCTCTTGTCTGTGGGGGTGGGGCCGAGGTATCAGGCACGTTTGCTTTAATTCGTCTGCCTCGCGACATCTATTCAAGTGCGTCTGCGGGTCGGGCCTGGCGCACCTCAGCCAAGCATCCAGGCAAAATAAGGACTTAAAATTAGGCCCTTACACTGTGTCCCAAGGACCATCACCAATGCATGTGGGCCCAATGGTTGCTACTGTGTCTTCACGCCCACACCCACCTTCGCCAGCTATAAACGGCACTGCAACAGGCGCGGGGGTGAGGCACTAGTGTGCACGGGGTTCTGTTTTGGGGCAACACATCGGGGGTCTGGTCATGAGCTCGTCGCTCGGTACCTGCATGTCTGCTGGGCCTCCACCTCCTGATTCAGGGGCACTGCCCTATCTGCAGTGCTTCCATATGCCACCGGAGCTCAGCCCGAGGTACCGCAGACCGCCGCCTCCTCAGCCGGGGTCAATAGATGTTTGCATGCGGCCGCCGCCTCACATACCTCCACTGCTGCAAGAGGAAATGAGGCCTACGGCCCAGGCACCCGCTGCAAGGGGGTTCCGGCGGTCTCCGGCGCCAGCCACCTCCCTCAGCGCAGCACCAGCGCAGCTCCAGTGCTCCAGTGCGAAACCCTGTAGGTCTTCTCCTACCTCAGGCTCAGCCACAGACATTTAGGCCAAAAGCAGTGTCCGGATCCCCAGAGCAGGTCAGCAGGCATCCAATGGTATTTACCAAAGCAGCGTGTCAATGAACAGCCACGGCAATCACATCGCAAGGCACAGTGGAAGGGGCCAGTCCCCGAACTTGCGTTAGTATCCTCGCCGGCTCAGTTTCGGCTCGCCGGGCCGCAGGGAAGGCCCCAGGTCCCTGTGCGGAGAACACTGCTTGATCACCCCAAAACTCGCATCGGGGCCGCAGGGTAGGTATAGCAGCCGCCGGGGGAGATTTCAACTCCAACAGTGCCGCTTTGACGGATAATGTGGGCCAGCTCGTGGAGCCTCCGATGGAGCTCTACATAAGCACGTCTTCCTCCATTGCCAGCATAGCCACACCGCCTCACTATGTGCATTATATGAGTTTCTGCTTATATATTTAGAGTTTAGGGCCATATGTATGATGCATTTTGTGGTCAAAAACAGCTCAATTGAGTCGTTTGCAAACTGCAAAAATGCATTTTGGTATATATGAATTCCAATTTGCAATTCAGTAACATGTTACCGAATCACAATTTACATACCGATTCGGTATTAGGAAGGGGTGTTATCCACAAAAACAACCAAAGCACACACAGACAGTCCATATTTAAAATATAGCTGAGATATAATAGTCTTTTTATTCCAGAGTTATAGAGTGTAGTTATAGGTGCTTTATTCTTAGCACAGAGATATGATGATTTAATGAATATGCATTCTTCATTAGACAATTGCAGCCGACACATGTTTTAAACAAAGACTTCCTCAAGGCTGTGTGGCTAAAATGTTCCTGAGCCAAAAATATATTTTTATGGAGTTCCGCCAAATCTGTGGAAATATCACTCTGTCATTGTATCCCTGGAAATGAAGTCAAGAGAGAATTCATGCCGAGAGTTATGTGACAACATAGGACTCAGATAAGTCTTGCGGTCTGGCACATCATATGACTGTGAGGAGAATAAAGCGCCAATAACTATACTCTACAACTCTGGAATAAGAAGAATATTATATCTCAGCTATACTTTAAATACAGACTGGCTGTGTGTGCTTTGGTTGTTTTTGTGAATATTGCCAACGAGGATTCCTGCGTTCCGGCCATGACACCCCAGGTGGCGTGATCGATTACCAAAAGAGCACCACGCAACAACATGTTGTGTTCAGATTCACTTTAAGACTTTACCGAAAATTCTCTGCACTACCATATGTGTGCGGAGTTGTATGGCATAGCCACCGGTCCTTTTTCATTTGATTAGGAAGGGGCATGTTTAGAGGGTCCCTACCTAAAACCGAATCACAGCGGTATGTTGGAATGTTTTGTGACCGAAATACGGTCACAAAACATTCACATTTACACCTACTTCAAGTTGGTGATAACCCATTCACATATGGGAAGGGGTCTCCAAGGATCCCCTTCTCCTTAGTCAATGGTAGCAATAATTTTCTTTTCAGAGAAGGCAGTGGTCCTATGGATGACATGGTTGCGTCCACTGTCCAGTACACTCCATACACCAGCGGTGTATGTCGCCATGGATATGTGTGTGTTCTGCATGCTGCAGTGTGTCCAGCACATCTCCGCCACTCTTGGCATACTGTACTTTGCCAATCATGGTTCTCCTGCCTCCTTCCCACATGACTGGTTGCCACCTCTCCCCACATTCGGCGATTGTGTGGCTGAGGTGCCATGCCGTTGATGGCTCATGTTCACGGCTTGCCCAGGTTACCGTTGTGAGTTGTTCTATTGTGTCCGGTGGGTGGGCATGTTGTTTTGCATGTTGGTTGTGATTTTGTGTGGTGTGCATTATCACTGTTGTGAGTTGCATGGTTGTGGAGTTGAGGTGAGTGGGGTGTTCATTTTGTACTTGGCAAGGGACTGTGCATTTCCCTTGGTGCCATCCTGGGAACGCTGGGTGCTGAAGGACTGTCGGAGGATGAAGGTTTCATGCACACTGGTGGGGAATTTGGAGGCGACATTGGTGGAGGTCCCACGGTGTTCTGTTGTTGCCTGCACATTGATGTGAGATGTGTGCTTTCTGTTGCGTTGATTATGTGCTGTGTCACTAGGGGGCACAGGTAGGACATGTGTGCTGTGGATTGCCCCCAACACGTGCGTGCATCCAGCTATGGCGTATGGTCCTT
The DNA here is from genome assembly GCF_964204655.1 of Triturus cristatus. Taxonomy (NCBI): domain Eukaryota; kingdom Metazoa; phylum Chordata; class Amphibia; order Caudata; family Salamandridae; genus Triturus; species Triturus cristatus. The sequence goes on from NC_140590.1 coordinate 851,946,368, forward strand.
GCTTGGTCTCCAGTGGATCCTGCGCATTATGTTGGATGTATGGGGACTGGGGTACCAGGCTGATGGTGATGTACAGGACAGGTGTGAGGGACTGGGCTGTGGCTGGTTGTGTGACTCCTCCGACTCTGGCGGGTGTTGGTTGGCGGGTACCAGGGGCCAACAGGTGCAGCACAGTGAGCAGCTTTGTGTGGGGTGGGATGTTTGTTGTCCGCTGTGTTGGTGCCGTTGGCCTGTTGGGTGTTGTTGGTCATGATGCGTGAGATGGTTGTCCTTTTGAGCCTGTAGTGGGCAATGACATTGTCAGGTGTCGGGTCTGTGAGGCTGGTGAGTTTCCTGGGGGTCCGCTGTCTTTGTCTGCGCTGCCTCTGTGGTGGTCGGGGGGGGGGGGGTGTTCTGGGTGCTGTATGGGGTGCTGGGGTGGTGACGGTGGATGTTGTGGCTCTCTTGGGTGTCTGGGCTGCATGACCAGTGGCTCCATGGCATCTGTTGCCCTTCCGATGTGGCTGTGGGTTGAGCTCCCTTTTGTGGTGCAGGCTGTGGTCCGACTTAGTACCAGGTCAGAGCAGGTGTTATTTTCCTGGTGCTAACGCGCCTTATCGTCTGTTTTGTGTTCTTATCGCAGTTCTGGCTGTTCGTTGTGAATGTTGTGGACTGGTGTTGTCGCGGCTTTTGGCACGGGAAAGCCTACTCTGCATCTCATTAGCGAGAGTTGCAGGAGTCATCTGTTGTGATGTTTTTTGCGTCTGCTATAGCGGGTAAAATGGTTCTGTGGGATGTTAACACCAGCTTGTGACTGGGGCAATACATTTATCGCAACTTTGGCTGCGATAAAGTGTCATTAAGTCGGCGATAGATCCTTGTGAATATGGCCCTCAGTAATATAATTCACCCTCTGTGACAATGCTGTCTCTTACGTGCACAAGTTACTGCACAAATCTAGCCGATCACTTTGTAAGCATCACCATATTGGGCATCTCCACATCTTTCTCCATGTCCACGCCCCCACTCCACAATAGGTTGCATGTTCTGCAGCACTTTTCTTTGTGTAGGTTCAGCGCCCATAAAACGCTCTCTCTGATTAATCAAAATCCACACCTGAGGTCAAATCGATACATTTAAATGAAGTGAAGCACATTAGGTTCCACGAGGAAGACAGAGAGTGATTACGTTTTCAAACCATAATGGTTTATTAAAGGTTAACAGATTTACAAATTCAAATTTGTCAGATTAGCATCAATCAGTAATCAATAAATGAATGCATTAATCAGTAGAACTTCAGATCAATAAAAGTCATATAAGCAAGAACGCAAATTAGTATGAAGGCTCAAAGGAATGGTTCACTCAATCTATGCTCCCATACAAAGCGCACCCTACTCGGCTCTAAGTTGTCTCAAAGTGGACAGAGCATGTATGCAATATATTTCTCCTTAGTCAGCAAAAAGGTTTGAACTCTTGTCTACATTACACTAGCTTAAATTACACAATTCTAACATTTGAGACACCTACTCAGAGTTCCACAGAATGCTCCAATCAGTTTACAGTACATAGAGATAATCTAAACCCATTATTTTCTGAGGCTCGGCCACAATGAGGCTTCTCTAAACGTCTTTCAAACGTAAAGGTATTTGCAATATAATGAGATACATTGGGCAGCCTGTACTCTGCAGGGGCCCTTGTTAAGATTACTTGAAACATTCCGCAGGTAAATGAAAACATTTCACATTAGAAGCTAAATGCAGACCTACATTACTTTATTTACATCTGTGCTGCTCAGAAATAAAATACCCCCTGCCGGAGTTTTGTAGAGCTCTCACTTCACTGAGCCCACATGGCAGCAATCCAACACCTAGTGGGCCAGCAGTAGTACACCCTCCAGGCCTCAGAGGGAAACAGACACACTCTGTTCAGACACTCTGGGGCAGATTTATGTTAGACTTGCGCTACTTTTACGCCGCCGTTGCGTCACTTTTGTGACGCAGCGGTGGCGTAAACCCTGCGCCACGTTGCGCCCTATTTACATCGTGACACATCTATGGAGATGCGTCACGGTGTAAAGCCCTGCGCCACATTAATCCTGCGTCAGGTTTAATGTATGCAGGGTGGGCGTTCCAGCGGAAAAAGCCTTGGAAAAGTGACGCAGTGAAATCTACAAGATTTCACTCAGTCACTTTTCCGACGCTGCTGCGTCAAAACCTTGCGCCTGCTTGAAGCAGGCGTAAGGCATGACGCAGCATTTAAGGTATGGGCAGCCCCTAAACATTGCTGGAGTTGCGTTGTGCTTGCGACACAACTCCAGCAATGCGCCACCCTGTTTATCCTTGCGCCACGATGCGCTGCATTGTAAATGCGGCGCATCTGCGGTGGCGCAAGGGTAAACTTGCGTGACGCATCTTTCCTGGTGCATCCCTGCTGATTTGCAGGGATGCGCCACGAAACATAAATCTGCCCCTCTGTACCTAGTAGACCCCAGCCTCTCCACTCCCTTATCAGTCTACAGTCTCAGAGGCGGCACATGCAGATGCCTGTCCCAGGAGCCATAATGCCATCAGGCACTGCATAGGGTCTGCACCACTACTGGTGCCCTGGAAACTCAGTATAAGTCTCTTGATCCAGCAGTACTAGCCAGTGCATAGGTGCCAGGGCTCTTGTCAGGAGGCCACTGCAGCTTGCACCACACATTGCCACTGCCATGCTGCTAATGATAGTAACAACACAGCTACTAGCCATCACACTCTTACAAGTATGACAATTTGGACTGCTCCAGGCCCCCAAAGATATAAGACTGGCTTGGTGGTAGGTAACAGTCATTTTCAAGTTGTATTGAATAAATACATAACTGTTGTTGTGGTCAGCTCTAAATTAGCCTGAAGTTACCACCTTGTGGCAGACTGTCACAAGCACTGGTGTTGATGATTAAGTGTCTGTTCTGAGCACTGGAAACCACCAGCTCAAATTAAGCACTAGTATCAGCTCTGCCTGGCCAGCCAGAGCTGACTCTAAATCTGTTCTCTGCAGCAAATCCAGCCTGATGCCTCACAACCCACCCATGCACAAATGGTCTGCATGTCAGTTCTTACTTTTGTCGTCCCTTGTGCACTTTGCCACTGGATTCAAGCTAGCCTGGCTGATGAGGGATGTTACCCTAAAACCTGTCCCAGGATGCTTGTTTCCGGTCCAGGGAAGACCAGGCTTGGCAGTTCGGGCTAGACTGTTCCCATGAGGAAGAGGGCCAAGACTGAGTTCCATAAGGCTGTGTTTGAACTGAGGTGGCGAAGTGAGCTAAAGAACGATGATGGATTCAACCCACATCTGTAACTGAGGGTGAGGGTCTGAAAAGTTTCAGTGCTCCGTCCATCATCTCCTTGTGTTTGCTTTGTTTGCACTCTGGCATTTAGCCTGTAACATGGGCCTCGTATTCTTCTTCCACTGCAAAGCAACCCATCGGAGGATCACGCAAGCCAATTCTGGTTCTCTGCTTGCATTCCTGTCATGTCAGTCAAGGTACCTGTCAGACATCTTAAAAAAAAACTTTAGTGCCCCGTTGTCATCGGCCTTAAGTTGCCATCTTGCTGTGTCTGTCTCTGGCACCACCCATTAAGTCTAATTTTTACTACTCCACTTGCTTATGGCAGTCTACTTGCCTTGCTTGCTTCAGGGCCCTTGGCAACCTTTTGAGTCGTAGCTGTGGCTATTAGAGGACAACATTTGTTTACATCAGAGCGTAGGAGAGAGAAACTGAAGCACAGAAAGTATAATGATGCTAGGAGCACTGAATTTACTGATAGCATTTATATAAACTATTAGAGCCTATTTTGTTCAATGCCAGCTCATTATACTAAGGAGAGGAAAACTGGAGGAGAGTACCTGTGCCAGGTTCCATGTAGATAGAATTCATTCACCAACTTGTCAAACAGAGCACAGAAAATGCAGCAGATATTGAGCTATTATTGCATACAGAAGACTTATTTATGTTAGGTTGCCCACATACTTATAGTGCATATCTACCATTTGTACGGTCCCATAGCACCGTCAGAATCTGGGTGCCCTATAAAGTTCTATGATTCTTGTTGACCAGAGCCTAAGTGGTCTGTTAATTACCAATCTGGTTTTGTTTTGAATTGCTATGAGTGATAGTAGGTTTTATTCAGCAAGGTTGTAATTTGCTAATGTTTTTTTAGCTGTGGCTCATGTTTGAAAGTGACTAGCTATATCCTATTATGATTCTCTCAAGACCATTAGGTTATGAATGTTAGTAAGCAGAATAACCCAGCTGTTTATTTCATTTTTCTATCGTACACATGTGTTTTTGTTGGGTTGCAGTTGGATGTTTTGTTTGGAGGAATCTTTCCCAACAACCAAATGCAATATAGGAAGAGACTGGCCCTCACATGTGCAACAACCTTGGACTACACAAACGTAAATTTGCCATCCTCATCACCTTAAAACAACTGAAAGTTCACATATTCTAAATCTCAATGGACCCTTTTTCCACTTGTTGCTACTTTCTACTATTCAAGCGTCTAAAAGCAAATAATTTATGAACATCATGGTATACAAACCTGGCAAGTTAATAAATAAATCTGATGCAGTTATGTTTATATTGCGGTAGTATATTTAATTTTATCTTCTTGACTGATGACAGGATGAGACGTGTCAATTTCTGAACACTTTTCACCATCAGGAGGGGCGTGGTTTTCTACCATCACAGCCTAAGGCTGGGGTGCGGAACTTTATAAAATATCTACTTGTCTATTGGACAGGTTGCTTCATAAAACTATTTGTCCTATCCAAAATCCTCTTGTCCCTTTGCTGCCATGTAGTGCTGCAACAAATTATGGCAGGAATTTCATTATATAAACGACCTTTTAATAGTCTGTCAGATTATACCAGAGCTCATAACATAGTAGTGTTTGAATACTAGCAATTCCCTTGTTTTGCCACCTTTCCACAGATCTACATATTGGGGCTGGAGGTAGAAATAAGCAATAGTTCCCCATGATTGGAATGCCATTTGAGTCTGTGCAAACCTATTAACTTGCATGTTTTATGGGTTTCCATCAGCTTATCTCTAATATTTTCTCATATAGAAAAAGGTTGAAATTTACTCCAGTCAAGGGCAGAGGTAAAACTTCTTCCAGGGATGGGGGAAAAAAGTGGCAGATGGGAAAATGAACTTGTTTCCAAACAACAGATTTTCGCATGAGGAAATCTACACATGAATATTTGCCAGTGCTAAAATGCAGTTTACACTTCTGTACATTTTTGTGAATTCATGAAAGCTGTAACTCTGCACTGCTGCAAGGACATATACCATGTGTGCACTTTTATGACTTTCTTTAAGAATTGGACCCCTATTTAGGTATGGCATTTTGTTTTTATTAAAATTCTGTCTCTCTCTCTATCTACTGGCTGGCTTGACTGTGAATGGCAGCATTCTGCTCTTTCACAAGGAGCATGTTGGTACGCAAAGTAGTTTTGTTTAGTGACAGGAACTACAATGGCAATGTTTGGCTTTTGAGACCAAAAATATTTTAGCTTTCACCAATTTTAGTTATAATAATTAGTGCCCAGCAGCTCCCACAACAATTAGGTTTTACAAAACTCACGTCAAAACAAGGCACGTACTGACATAACCAAAAGTCTGACCACTAAATTCATACCTATTGGGTGTGCCAAAGCTTCATTATTTTCATGTTCCCTATAATTTTGTTGCAACTGGTTACACTTATTTTCCATTATGAATATTTTTGGGAAATACTAGCATGCATCAACATATTTTGCTAAAGGATGCTTCATAGAAAGGGTACTTTAGGAAAACGTTTTTTTCCTAGTTTTATGACTATTTAATTTTTAAAGCAAAGAATCATGAATCTTGCTTTCAAGCTTTTGTATATATTTGCATCTAATCAGAGAGCAGCCTGGAAGCATTATACATAGCCCTATATTGTTAAACTTTGCAAACGTGTGTACACATTGTTATACTGAAACCACTGTCAGTAGTGCAGTCTGAACTTACATTTCCTTAGAGCACTCACCCTAATTATAAAGGCTTTGTATTAATGAACCTTAAATACAAGTTTGAACAGCATTAACATATGGACACAGCTATTCCCTTAACTGCAGACAATGCCCTTCCTTGATCCATAATGTGGTAGTTAATCTGGCAGCCAAATGGTTTGTGCTGTGGGGGGGTGGGCCTACTTGTCCCAAGGACAAAAGAAACATGAAAACGGCTTGTCTTTGACCCAAAACAATATGCCCTGGGTATGGGGCTATTGGAATTCCACAAAGCACTTGTATGCATCATATCCCCCTCCCACATCAAAACAAAAGAAATACAGGCCCTAGGCAGCTTTCCATACCCAGGGATGGATCTAACTATGTAGAGTCTCTGAACAGACACTGGCAACTCACCCCATGCACCAGTTTCCAGCTCACTTTCTGCTTCACCATGTGATATTGATTCCTCACCGGGTGACCATGTGAAGTGAGCCTATGTCATGTGACAAAAGGTGACACTATGTGAGTTGGAAAGTCTGAGAAAGTTATGTTGAGGTGACAACGTAGCCAGCCATATAGCTTAGAGCAGAGTTAAGCACAGTGTGGTGCTAAAGGTTGAGGTTAGTGTGTATTGTTGCCAAACAATAGGGTGAAAGATAATTTAATATGAATCTGCTGATGACAGTACAAATGGTTAGCTAAATATATGGCTTGAAACTGTTGAACTACTAGATACACGCAGTGTCTATGTTAGGAACTCGCCACTTGTTGCAGTGTACTACAATTCCCAGTGAGCCATGTACTCTTGAGTGTCTAGAGAGATGGCAGCCATCTTTGATCTCTAGGTATATTTTCTCATATGGTGATTGCCGTCATTGCTAGTCAATTTATGCTACAAGGTTAATGTAGCTGGACGTTGGATGTTGCTTTTCAAGAATCAATGCATCTACATCTCTAGGGATTGGCTTATGGAGATTTTGGTTTTCATGGAAGTATACTGAAGTCAGGTATTATTAGGAAACAACTTTGAACTTCTTTTGCACATTTGGTTGAACACTAAATACTGGAGCTTATATGTCTGAGATTTTGCAAGACAGAAGAAGCCTAAGTTTAAAGAACATTTTGATACATATACAATTGTTAGTCTTTCAGTTCTTTATTATGATACGGAACTCTTACAGAGGTCCACATAACATAACACAATAATATAACAAAGATGCATGTTATATATTAAAGTCAACAAGATAAAACTTCCAATCTGCTACATACATCATGTAAAAACAACATTGACTGTCCGATATGAGACACCGACTTGCATAATATCATTAAAAATATGCATTACAACTGTTGTTCTGTAGGTCTGAGCACGTACAAATATTATCAAAGATAGTGTAATAAAAAATGTATAAACATCACAGTTTGGATCATCCAACCCTAAAAACACCCCACATGCTCGGATAATCTCAACCACCCAAAGTAGATGAAACTTCAAGGGGAGAATGGAAGATAGTTATATCAGATGTGAAACTTATTCCGTAACTTCTTTTTTGAGCCTTTTAAAGTGCTATATGCATAGTGCAAAATGAGGTAAACCATATTCATAATTATGACCTCATCAATTAGCAGTATAGATGAGGAGACATAACCCTAAATAAAGTGCAATACATTTCCCAAAAATAAGTTCTTGTTGCACTCAAACATCCAGACATTAAATCATTTGGGTGAATCATTACACTAACTTTGGCACACCCACCAATATGACACCCGAGCCCTAGTAGACCTGCCTCATGACCCTAATAGATGTTTAAAAAAATCTGAAAAATTGATTATTCTTATTACAGATCATCTCATTCAACGTGGAACAATACAAATTTGCGGGCCTCCGATGCAGAACATATGTTACATTTGAATAACACAGGCCTTAAAAAATGGAGACACGCATTCTGTAGCATAGGACACGCAAATAATACGTGGTTGAGGTCCTGAATAAAATCAATCTGGAACAGCTCACATTTTCTGTCCTTTATTCTGGATTTTACTCCAAATGCCAGTAATCCTACACAGGGGAGCAGGTCCAGTCTCACCAATAGGATCCGCCGTCTGATCCCATGTGGCATATAGGGCTGGGGTTTATTCCCCAGGTTACTCTTCTGCATCACCTGATTATGCAGCTTTGACTGCCAAAGGCCAATATCTCTGCCCCTACCTTCTGTAAACATGGAACCTTTTAATAAGCACTTCAGAGTGGACTTGGGTGAAATGGAGTCCACATTCAAATCAATCCCAAAGGTTTCTTTAGCCTAGAATACCTAAAAAATGCCCTTCGCTTTTTCAACAGGGAGAAAATGTCTACCATCAAGGCTCCCTGTAAAGTAGCATCCTCTACACAGAGGATGGTGTTTCCCCATCTCAGAACAGCAGCCAGGGAAAGGCATAAGTGGATAATAAGCTGAACTCCAGGCGCAAATCATAGGGAGCAGCAAGTGCACTAAGATTGTAAATCTGATGAAAGATTCGTCTTTCAATCCCTTCGAAAGAGTGCATATAACTCATATCCAACACTTCACACATGTAGCTTAAAGAAGGGGGGATTTTGGCTTGTCAACTGACATGGCATGCCCAAAATGATGTCTCCCACAAATTGTATAAAATCTAAACAGGGAATTGGCCAGAGAAAGAGCCCTGTTTGTTCATAACTTCATGTGATCACTATCCCGGCGATTTTTGGAAAAAAACTTTCGGTACGAATCCACTTGTTCAAGTTTATCACTACCCAGATACCCAGTAAAGTTCCTTTTTAATTTTGACCCCTTCTTACGAAATATCAGTACTTTGCTTGTGGACATATTAATCTTCAAGAAAAGGGAATTGGCATGCTTTGATAGTGATACTAAACAGCGCAATGATCCGATGGGATTTACGTCCACAATGGCTGGGTCATCAGTGTATAGTGAGGAGCCAATAGGCATTGCACCAATTCTGCAGGGAAAGCCCCTTACTTGTACTTACTTGTGCAAAGTTTCTTTTTTCGGTGCTGAGTTCGCAAAGCGTTTTAACTCTATAGTTTTCTCTATTTTTTTTTAGAAAGATGTATATGTATGACAGAAAATAGATAAAAAACAATCATAATCAATTCATTACATGAGGAAAGAAGTTGATTTATAATTGAATGCAAGCATTGAGTGGTTAAAGAGTGCTAAAACATATGGCATTTGTAATCAGATCAAAACCAAAGGGGATGATGGACGGAGTGATGAACATTGCAAGCACTCACCCCCAGTCAACTGATCTGGGTTTAATCCATCATCATTCTTTAGCTCACTCCGCCACCCCAGTTCAGACTTGGCCATATGCAAATCAGTCCGACCCTGTGCCTCATGGGAACAGTCCAGCCCGAAATGCCACGCCATGTCTTCCCTGGACCGGAAACAAGCATCCTGGGACCGGTTTCTGGCTAAGCAGCCGTCATCAGCCAGGCTAGCTTGAATCCAGTGGCAGAGTGAGCAAGGGACCCACGTCTGGGCATACCCTGCCAACTTAGTGCGAACAAAGCAAAACCAAAGGGGATGATGGACGGAGTGTTAAACATTGCAAGCACTCACCCCCAGTCAACTGATCTGGGTTTAATCCATCATCATTCTTTAGCTCACTCCGCCACCCCAGTTCAGACTTGGCTATATGCAAATCAGTCTGACCCTGTGCCTCATGGGAACAGTCCAGCCCGAACTGCCAAGCCATGTCTTCCCTGGACCGGAAACAAGTATCCTGGGACCGGTCGCTGGCTAATCAGCCGTCATCAGCCAGGCTAGCTTGAATCCAGTGGCAGAGTGAGCAAGGGACCCTGCATATGGCTGGGTTCAAACTGGTACGGCATGGTTTTAGGCCCAGATCTCTGTACTGGGGTGAATGTATGACATTGTTCTGCATTCTGTCCATCAACTGTTGTTTTTCATTTGTCACCCAGAGTGGGAAGTGTATGCCCAGACGTTGGTCCCGTGCTCTCCATGTCACTGGAATAAAGTTATCTTGGCTGAAGAGGGGGGGGAAACCCCGAAACCGGTCCTCGGATGCTTGTTTCCAGTCCAGGGAGGACCTGGCTTGGCAGTTCGGGCGGGAAGGAAAAATACTGATTCCCAGAGGTGCGTTTAAGTTTTTAAAGATTTTTTGACAGTAGATCTGTATTTTCGGACTATTTAAAAAACATATGTGTGCAGTGTCTACTTCAGTGTGGTGATAGCGAAAACAATTAGTGTCGCTCCTGCAATACCATAAAGTCTACGGTGAATGGTAGCGCTGTGTTGGAACGGCCATCTTCTTCCCTTCCTAGGCAGCGGTGCAGCATAGATGGTGGTCGCTGTCGGTGCTATATTGTGCTCTTTTGCTCTTTGCTCTTTTACCCGGTAATTGCTGCGATCAGCATGGCCGGGCGTGCAAAGAGTCACAACAGGCATAAGCAGCGGGGGCCAAGCGGTGATATCACCCCCCCCCCCCCAAAACGCTCACTACGGCCTCCCCTCCAGTCAAAGCGCACCCCCAGTTTCAGAGTGCTGCAAACACGTTCACAGTCTATGGAAAGCAGTAATGGAATCAGGGAACAGCACGCACGTGGCAACATACTGGAGACAAGCAAGCTAAAGACTGTTACTGACTTTTTACTCCTGCAAAGCAGGGCATAGCAGTCAGAGAAGACTGAGGCCATCGTGGGAGGGAGCGGAGGAGGCTGTAGTGGGGTAAGTACAGTCCTTATAGCCAGTAACTGACCACAATAACACAAAGAGCTCTGCAAGGCCAGGGCTGCAAGAAGACTTCACTTATAAATTAGCTGCATCTTCACAGCTCTCCCAAACACTCCTTCCACTTGACTAGATAGTTAGTAGTTCATGATGAGCGGAAACCCCAGCTGCATTGCTTACCATAAGGCTTGCATGTCACTTCCTGGCTCATTAGGTTTACTCCAAGGTAAAGAAACTATGGGCTTGTTTTAGAGTGTCGCGAATGGAGTATATTCCATCGGCATGGCATAGTGCTTTAGGACAGCCAAGCCAAGGGTAATTCACCTGGCATATTTAGAGATGTCCACCAGCCCAATGCACATCTCTTACATTGAAAATATGTCATGCCACAACATGACAGAGCTGTATGGCACACTTTCAATGTCTTTTTTTATTTTCACAAAGCAGGATTTTCTTTTTAAAAATAAAAAAGCGGCAACCCCCTTGCTATGGGAGTTTGCTTCCATCTGGTGCAGGTGCTGGAGCAGAGTTTTCTGTTAGAAATTCTGGGGTTTTTGAAGCTCTGGCATGTCTATGCGTTTTATTAATTATTAATAATTAACAACTAATTATTAGTCTTGTGCAAGTGTGTTTCACTAATCAACCTGTTTGTCCTAACACAAGAGAAGGTTACACGAGGGTCAGCATGCGTGTGCTGTTTATGTATTTACAATAACGTGCAAGTTTTCATGTTTAAACGTTGCCGTGTGCTATTTATTTTGAGCACAAAATGCTGTCCGAATTAATGCTCTATATGTCGCAAAGCTAGATAAATGCATACACATAAGGGTGTTAGTGGGGTTAACACTGTCTAATCATTATGATGTAGTAATTTTTATTTTGTCTCTTTAATTAAAGATGGTCTATTGTGGCCTATGGAGGCCTTTGTGAAATGACTGAGAATGATTTGAAGCCTGGCTGAGCTGTGGTGCAGGCGAAATCTGTGATGTGACAAGGGAGACCCCTGCTGGAATTCGGTTAAAGACAACTGACCGTAGTCCTTGTATGGAAATTTCCGTGAGGACATCAGCAAGCTTGGAGGATCTCCAAAAGAAATGAGTTGTCCTTGGTGAACAAAGGGCTTCTGAAAGAACATTGTGCTAAAGCCGGTTTGCCGAGGGAAGTGAACAAGATGGATACTTTAATAGTTTCAAATTCTTGGTTCCTGTTCCGAGGTTTATGTATTATGACTTTTCCTGAGCGGAGATTTCAAGATGTTGCAAAGTTACATCCCTTCCTTCTCATTCTGCTCAGTGATACAGTTTTACTTGTCAAATTCATGTGTGTTTTCATTGTATTTTGCATTATAAAATTGCTAGCTTAGGGAGGGCTCTCCCCACTCTTTTCCGTCGCCTTTGCCGCGTGAACTTGCGTTGCTGAGGACTGATGCTGAGGACCTGGTTCTGAAAGACTTTACCGAGAGACTGGTCCTGACCCGTTCTGACACTTAGTTAGAATAGGTAACTATGAGAAATGATTTATTCGGATTTAACTTTGACTAATTTTGGATAAAGCAATATAACTTTTAAACATGGTGTTGAATATTTCTTTCTTTGTCAATTATTGAGTATTTTTGATCATTGTTTATAGATTGTTTATATTATGTTAGATAACCACTAAACTGGTCCTATCGCCTGGATATAGATGCAGGGTGTTTTAGAAGTTTTCTTCCCACAGGTTTGCTGCTGGTAGAGTATTAGAGTGTATGTTTGTGAAATGGGCCCTAGCGTATGATGAATATATGTGCGTGTAACTGTGTGATTACTCTATCCGTGGTAGTGGGCATATTTTAGGTACCCTGATCTGTATCAATTTCTCTGGTAGCAGAGGATGGTTTAGATGGTTGTCTTGATCTGATAAGATAAGATTGCTTGTAAATTAGCTTATTGATTATTGATCTATTTTGATGTTTTTGGTATATGTACTAATATTATATGTTGGAGTCGTAATGTTGAGTTATATGTAGTGCTTCTGGAACTTGGAAGCTGGAAGCAGTTCCGTAGTAGGGCAGAGGAAGGTGTATATGCTGCTCTCGGGAAAGACGGGATTGTAAGGAATTACGTGTGACAATAGAAGTTGCGCGTTCACATTGTCTGGGTTCGGAATCAGTGACATTGTATGTTACTATTTAGACATTTCTGGTATATAAGGAGTGTGTATCGTAGTGAAGGTTATCTGTGAAACTCTGGTCTTAAGTCCCAGGGATCCGTAAGGATTGCCGTTAAAGCTTATTGCGGGAGGAGTAATAGGTATTCTCTGAGCTTGTTTGCAGAACTGGGCGGAGGTAAGCTGCTTAGTTGTTGTGAGTTATAATTCTGTACAGAGGCAGATTGTGCGCTGTTCTCAAGAAGCAGGATTTTGTGTGTATGTACTATATTTTTCTCGTATGAATGTGCGTGAATGCATATACATTTATTGATTGTAAGACTCTTTTGGATACGTCCTAGAGGAAACAGTTATGAGATGTATGTAAAGTTGTTGACTCTTGAGAAATAGACACTCTTTTACTATTCTGTGGTTAGCGAAGCAGACAATGGAGATGTTTTCATGTTGTAACTAATAGATTTTGTAGAAATTTTGACACACGAAGTCTACTGAGAGTTTTTTGTAAAGGAAGGGTAGACGAGTGACAGAGACAGGAGACAGAGACTGCAGCGGCTGCTGACGTCAGAAAGTTCGCGCACTGATTGGATAGTAACTCAGAATAGGGTTCGCGCTAAGATTGGTGCGTTAGTGTGAGTCGCGCAGGGATTGGAAGAACTGTTTAGTGACGTAGACGCTCCATACGGAAAGAGTAGAGAGTTTTGGTAAGCGTTAAAATGTATTACCAAGAAGAGAAAAAGAAGAAAACCTTCTTTGGAAAGGTTAAGTAGTGGTTTAGCAAGGATAAAGAGGTTAAGACAAGAGAGGGTGAGTTGCTACCTCCAGCGAAGACACCTGCATCCTTCATGGTTGCGAAATATGGATTACATACCTGTATATGGTTGCAGAATTGGGTTAGGTATACTAAAGAAGATGGTATTCTAGCATTCCCAGAACATGGTTCATTTAATCTGGCTGTGTTGAGAAATTTACGGGAAAAAATGTTATGCTTAGACCCGAAGCCGAGACCTACACAGTTTGAGGCTTTAGTGGAATGGGAAGAGGAAGTTCATGACCGAGAAAAGCAAAGGTCTGGAGGGTACTACAGGTATATGTTTGGGAGGAGACATGATCGTGAGACACATCAGGATCGAATGAAAAGATGGCGAGATGCTACCATGTCAGAAGGATTATATCCTATGAGAACAGTTGAAGCTTCGGCTCCTTCAGAAGAAAGGGTTTCTGAGACAGATAGGAGAAGATATGGAGAGTACGAGGATGAGGTCTTGAATGATATGATGTACAAGAGACCACCTCCGTATAGATCAGAATCGGAAGAAAGTACACCAGTTGTTTCTCCGATAAGAGATACAGTTGAGAAAGAAAAAATGACACCTGAATCAAGAAATAATAGTTCTTTCAGAGAGGAAAATGCCAGAAATGCCAGACAATTAGCAAAGACGACAACAGAACTGACTGAGAAAATTAGAGAGTTAACGATGAATATGGAAGCTGTTACAGTGCCTGTTACTATAGGTCCGGTAATTCCTATGCTTGACGGACAGAGAGCAGGTGAAAATGGGCTGGTAGTTCCATATATTGCAAATAATTCAGCTGGTCCTTCAGGGGATTCAGGTAAAAGAACAGGGAGAAATGACCTGAGACAAACAAGACATGACACAGGTAGTGAATTCATGGATATTAGTGATTCTAGTAGTTTAGGGATGCCAATTTTAGAACCGCAGAAAAAAATAGTTTCAGCGAGAAAAACTGCGGAAATAACAGTTGACGACCTGAATGACTGGATGAAGGTTCTTCAGAAAAAGGATAAAGATTCACAAGTTGTTGATGTGGTTAAATTACGTATAGAATTAGAAGAGCTTGTGACAGGAACAGTTCCGACAGAAATCCTGAAAAGTCATCATGATGGTGAATTATTGTTCATGTGCAAGAGCATAACATGGAGGGCAAGAAATACACATGATAGACTGAGAGCGATAGCAAATGAGCAAGGAGTTGACATTGATAAAGTAAAGGCTTTACAGAAAACGTACAGGATGGATTTCACAGAGAAGGACATAGAGAATTTGAATAATTCTGGTAGAACAGGACAAATTAAAGAAATGGTGGCATTATTGCGTAGATGGGGTGATGTGGAAAAGTGGAAGGATAGGTGGTATAAGAAAAGGGATGAATGTGAAGATAGAACAACTTACTCAGCATTTCCAGTGAGAGAAAAAGAGAAACCAGTGGAGCAGTTTCCCATGAGAGAAATACCTGGAGGAGGATATGTACACGTTCCATGGACCAGACAGGATATTTTATCATTTACGAATGATTTCCCTCGATTGAGAGAAAAGCCCGTCGAGTGGTATAGGCAGGTAGACAGGTTTGTGAAATTGTCAAAAGTGCTGTGGGTTGACCTGAATAGTCTGTTTGATATAATTGTTCCAGCAGACTTGTGGACAGAGTGTAAAATAGTTGTGAGTTGGCCTAGTGAGGAATATCCAAGAGATCCAAGAACAGGGGCACCAGATCCGGAAGTGATGAGGAAGTACGATCAGGTGATGGTATACCTGAAGAGTAAAGTTCCTCCAAAAGAGACAGACTGGGTTAAGATAGATCGAACACAACAGGAAGCAAAATAATCAGTTCATGCTTTTTACGAAAGGCTAATACTGGCTTTTAAACAATTCAGTGGAGATGAACACCTGGGTGACAAATATTTGAGTCATTTTGTATACAGATTTGTATATGGTCTTAGACCTGAAATTAGTGAGAGAATTCGTGAACACACAGTGGATTGGCAGAGTAAGAAAGTAGATGAGATTCTGAGACATGCAAAATATTTCAGTGATGAAATTGAAGCAAAACAAAGAAAGTTGAAAGAAAAAGCAATGTGGGCACAAGTGAAAGTTGCAGAAAGACAGGAAGCACAGTTAGTGGAACAGGCAAATAATCCAGGAAATAATACAGGAAATAGACCAAGATTTGCAGGTAAAGGAAGAGGAAGTCTTGAGGAAGCAAAGAAAAAGTTCCCGTGTCACAACTGTGGCCAACTGGGACATTGGAGGTCGGAATGTCCTAATCCACCATTAAATGAGGGTAAATCCTTAAATCAACAGGTGCAGAATGAAGGGAATAACCAGCAGCAACAGCAACAACAGCAGAAAGTTGTGAGACAGCAGCAGAGTCAAGAGCCAAAACCACCTTTACCGCAGAATAGAGGGGTACAAAAGTACAGTCAGGATTCGGGATTCTTCAATGATGAGCAGGTAAACAAACCAAGACGTACTAACAAGGTACAACAGTACTTGTTAAAGAGTGAAGGGAGTGAGTCTGAAGGTGATTATTGACGGTGCCGAGGAGAGGAAGAGGAGTGCATACTTGGTGCAACTCTAGAAATAGACCAGGCAGGACCATTTGTGGATGGGAAAGTTAATGAAGAGGGTGTTACTTTTTTAGTAGACACAGGTGCGACAAGATCAACTGTCAGGTCAACAGATGTTAGAAATCTTCCTCTCTCGGATGAAGCAATCCAAGTAGTTGGTGTAGCCAATACACAAATCAGAACACGTCTTACTGAACCAGTGAAAGTACAGATAGGGAAATTTTCAGACATGCACAGATTTATTGTCTGTGACACAAGCCCAGTGAACCTGTTAGGTAGGGATTTATTATGCAAGATGAACTGCACAATTTTCTGTACACCAGATGGAATAGCTTTTGAGACACCAGATGATGATGTTTTCTACCGGATGACTTTAGAAAATAGAGAAAGTGAATTAATTGGTACATTTCCAGTGTTCAATCCGGAGGATCTGCCTCAAGTGCTGAGAGACACAGTGAAAAGAGCAGTTTGGGATTTTACAGGAGAGGATGTGGGATTGATGAATAATGTAGATCCAGTGAAAATTGCAGTGAAAGAGGGAATTGCATATCCTAACATTCCTCAGTACAAAATGACACCAGAGATAATTGAAGGGATAACTCCAATAATTGAGAAAATGATTCAGCAAGGAGTCCTGAGAGAACTATTGAGTAGCCCGTGTAATTCGCCGATAATGGGACTGAAAAAGCCTAATGGCAAGTTCAGGATCGTGCAGGACCTGAGAAAGGTTAATCAGATTGTGGTGGCATGTTGTCCTATCGTGCCGAATCCATCGGTGATTCTGTATCAAATTCCACATGATGCTGAGTGGTATACAGTGATTGATTTGTGTCATGCATTCTTTTCAATTCCATTGCATCATGACAGCCAGCCAATTTTTGCATTTAGGTTTGGCCAGCGTATTTTAGCATGGTGCCGTATCCCACAGGGGTATACGGAGAGTCCTTCGATATTCAATCAGTTATTGAAAAAATCGTTGGAAAATCTGATCATGCCTGAAAGCTCAGTGCTAGTACAATACATTGATGACCTACTGGTGGCATCAAAGACACGTGAAGCTTGTGAAGTGGATACCATAGCTTTACTGAATCATCTGGCAGATGGAGGGTTAAAGGTATCCCCAGCCAAATTACAATTTTGCAAGAAAGAGGTGCATTATCTTGGACATAATATTGAGAAAGGTCTGAGAAAAGTGACTACTGACAGGATCAAAATAATCAGAGAAATGAAAGCTCCAAAAACCCAGAGAGAAGTGAGAATGTTCCTGGGTATGGTGGGATATTGTCGTCAGTGGATAATTAATTTTTCCCTGATAGCAAAGTCATTGATTAAATTGACAAAAAGTGACATGACAGATCCATTGGATCTGGATGCAGAACAATTGGCAGCATTTGAAGAGCTTAAAACAAAAATGTGTGAAGCTCCAGCTCTGGGTATGCCAGACTATGAAAAAGAGTTTGAACTGTACTGCAGTGAGAGAAATGGATGTGCACTTTCAGTGTTAATCCAGAAACATGGACAATTGAGAAGGCCTATTGCGTACTTCTCATCGACACTTGACCCTGTAGCTGTGGGTTTACCAGGTTGTCTAAAATCTGTGGCTGCAACATGCAGAAGCCTGGAACAGAGTGAGGGAATCATAATGGGGTATCCTGTAAGGGTATTCGTACCTCACAATGTGGCAATTCTTTTGACAAGAAGCAGAACTCAGCATATGTCAAATAGTCGGTTGACTAAGTATGAAAAGGTGATTCTGGGAGCATCAAATGTGACTCTTGAGAGATGTACAAATGTGAATCCAGCGACACTCTTGCCGGATATTGAGAATGTGGGTATAAAGATGGAAGATGATCATGATTGTTTAGATGTGCTTGAGTACTGTACGAAACCAAGACCAGATATCAAGGATGTTCCCTTGCCTGAGAATGACCATGTGTTGTTTGTGGATGGATCATGCCTGAGAAATGATAATGGTGTGCTATGTGCAGCATATGCAGTGTGCAAAGTTTCAGAGGTTATGGAAGCATCACCATTGAAAGGAGTGAAATCTGCGCAAGTTGCTGAATTAGTGGCATTGAGATTGGGAAAGATTTGAGAACAACTGTGTTGACTGATAGTCAGTATGGATTTGGAGTGGTGCATGACTTTGGCCAGCTTTGGCTACAAAGAGGTTTCTTGACATCGAGTGGAACTCCGATAAAGAATGCTGAGCTGATTGGGAAATTGCTTGAGGCGATACAGCTGCCTAAGGAGTTAGCAGTTGTAAAATGTGCAGCACATGTTTCAGGAGAGGATTTTATCACTGTTGGCAACAGGTATGCTAACGATGTGGCGCAGTATTGCGCCAAGACGAATCAGTCCATTAACAGGGAAAGAGAGAAGGAAATGTCTTTTCTTTCTGTGATGTTTACTAATGTCCTAGAAACGTGGGATGAAGTGAAACAGTTACAAGATGAGGCAGGAGAAGAAGAGAAACAAGATTGGGTTAAGGCAGGATGTGCTCCAAGAGAAAGAGACCATGTTTGGGTCTATAGAGATGGCAGACCAGTGATGCCAAACTCAATTTTGTCGTCAATGGCAAGGATGTATCATGGTCAGGGACATCTGAGGAGGGACGCGATGATTAGGTCCTTTAAACAGACCTGGTACAATGCAAAGTTTAGGACAATTGCGGAAAGCATCTGTCAAAGATGTTTGATTTGTCAGCAATTTAACACTGGAAAAAAGACAGTGGTGAGTTTAGGGACAATTGGCAGAGAAGGAGGTCCTTTCACAAGAATGCAAATTGATTTCATTGAAATGCCCCAGGTGAATAGACTGAGGTATGTCCTAGTGGTAGTCTGTTTATTTTCAAGGTGGGTGGAAGCTTACCCGACAAGGAGGAATGATGGATTAACAGTGGCAAAATTACTGTTGAGGGAGTTGATTCCTAGGTTTGGGTTTCCAGTTACAGTTGAATCTGACAGAGGTAGACACTTTCAAAATGAACTCATTAGTTTGATTTGTGAAGCATTAAAAATACAGCAGAAGCTACATTGTGCATACCGACCAGAGGCTTCTGGTGTGGTTGAGCAGATTAATGGCACAATCAAAAACAGAATTGGAAAAATGTGCTTAGCCACTGGCATGAAATGGCCAGATGTTCTGCCTCTAGTCTTGATGACTATGAGATCTACTCCAGACAGAACTACAGGATTGAGTCCGCATGAAATCATTATGGGACGTGCAATGCGCCATGCATTCGTGCCTGTGAATAAATTGATGACAATAACTGATGACATGATTTTGGATTACTGTAAAGGCCTGGCTGACGCAGTTCATTCTGTGTTTCACCAGGTTGGAGAAGAAGCTACCACACTTGAGAAGAAGCAAGCCCATGATCTAAGTCCAGGAGACTGGGTGAGGATTAAGGTGCACAGAAGAAGAAATTGCTTGATTCCAAGGTGGGGAAGGCCGAGACAAGTTATTCTGACTACAACGACTGCAGTAAAGTGTGCTGGAGTAAGACACTGGGTACATGCAAGTCATACTCTGAGAATTCCAAGCCCGAGAGAGGGAACTGGTGAAGAGTATTATGAAGAGTCAGATTCCAGTGATGGTGAAGATCCTGAAGATACAGAATCAGTGAGAAAAGAAGCAGAGAGAGCTTCAAGAGATTCACTGCGAGTATCAGAAGGAAGATCAGATTCTGATTCTGTAAAAGAGCCTGAAGTTTCGAGTAGCAGTGGAGGAAAAAGAAAAGAAAAGAGAAAACACATTGAGACTACTCCTGAATCAGAAGAGGAGGAGATTGAAGAGCCGCTTGAGATTATTATTGAAGAAACAGGGTCAGAAGAAGATAGAGAGGGACAGATTGCGGAAGACCCCCGAGGAGGTGTAGGGAACATTGATGAGGAGCTAGGTAAAGGGACGAATAGACAGCAAGAAGATTGCGTGTCGGAGACCCGAGGAGGGACAGAAGTAGGGAAGTCTCAAATAGTGGTGAAAGAATCTGTGAAAGAAAAGAAAACTGCTAAAAAACGAAAGCAACAGGCAATTGAAACAGAATTGGATGATGAAAATGAACAAACAGAAGGTCGAGTTCTGAGAAAGAGAACTTCGATTGGAAAAAGGAGTGTTAAGGAAAAGCCGAAAAAGGTTGTGAAAGGAGATCGTTGGCCTAACAACAGAGTGAAAAGACTGAGATACAGGATAATAAGAGCAAATACATCGGGAGCTGAACAAGTGAATGAGGTATCCAGTCAAACTTCAAAGGCTGAAGAAGAAGAATCAAAGAGAACAAAGGAACCAGTAGAAATAAAAAGAGTTAAAAGACCGAACCAAAAGAACAGATCACCAGAATGGTCTTATGTGACACTGTCTGAAGAAGGAAAAGAAGAAACAGTGACTCAAGATAATCCGGAAGTGGTCTTGAGAGAAGTGGTTGAGGAAGATACTGGTGAAATCGTGAAAGTACTCTTGACTGACATTGGAGAAGAGTCAGATACTGAGGATTTGAATGTTGGAGATCTGATACAATTTGATGTTGAAGAAATTGGAGTGAAAAATGATGAGTATCCAAACTGAGTAAAAAAAGGATTCACTTGGACTAAGTGAACAGAAAGATCTTTGAAGAAGCTGAAGAGTTTGGAATAAACGTTGGAGATTTGAAGAGTTCTAATTTCAGTAGTGGAGTAGTAGAAGTTAAAGCAGAATGGCTAACATAGAGAATAATCAAAATAGATGTGCCTTCTTAAAAAGGTGGTGCAAGATGTGCTGCTGTTGTACTGGAATATTAATGCTTCTATGGGGTGTTTTAGTTTTATTAGTTACTTTTAAGGTTGAATTTGGGATGGACACAGAAAATATGACTAATATAGAGAAAAATTCACAAAAAGAAGTTCCAATTAGAAATAGTTACATACACAAAGATAGGTCAATTAACAATTTTTCTAGTAATGTTTTTTCTAGACTGTTATATGAATATGTGAAGACAATGGAAGTGAGGGATTGCTATGTCTGCATGCAGTTACCTGCATCCGTTTCAGAGGGTGTTACTTATCACCATTTACCAGCTACATATGGTATTTCTTGTAGTATTTTAAGTAGTGTTTTTTATTTGTTAGGGAAAATAGATTATAAGATGTCTAACAGAGATAGTATTTTTGGGCATTTGCCAATGAACAAAGAACTGAATCCAGCTAAAGAAGCTAACACTTTTGGTGAGATTTTTATTGAAGAAAAAGGACTAACATTAGATTACATTTTTAAGAATAATTTAACTTGCAGTTTGAAAGAAGAGGAGAAAGCTTTCCTGGATATGGTAGAGGAAAGAAGAGTGAACATGCATGAGAAAGCAGGGAAATATGAAGTGAGTGAGACAATTTGGGACATTGAAATGGGAAAAGAGTTGAGAAATGGGGCTAGTCCAACTTTGGCTCTAGATGCACCGCAGAAGGGTAAACTATGCATTACCAGAAGGAAATCCCAATATGATACATATTTTGTGGGGACTAGTGAGTGCCATGATACATACTTCGTTGCGTCTGGTTGGGGTTTCAGAGGTGGAGAAGATACAATTTTTCCAGGAGTGTACTATGTGTGTGGGAACAAGGCTTATTACAAGTTGCCTGACCATTGGTATGGCACATGTTATGTGGGTTTGGTTTTTCCTAAGATTTTTCATACAGATAAAATAAGTGATGTAGAAGATATTAACCTATTAAAACGTTTTACAAGAGAGACTTGGTCTGAAATAGTGGGTGATATTTTTGGGGTTTTGATTCCAGCAGTGGGAATTTCTTTAAATGCTTATGGAATTCGGAAATTGTCCACAGTGGTTGATCGTTTATCGACAAATACCGCAGGAGGATTTCTTTTGGTAAATACGGAATTAAGTGCCGTACGTGCCATGTCTATGCAAAATCGACTTGCCCTTGATATTCTTTTGGCCAAGGAGGGTGGAGTTTGTGGAATTTTGAAAGTTCAACATTGTTGCACTTACATTCCTGACGAAAGTAAAGACCTGAAGGTCTATATCAAAAATATTACTGATTTGCATGAAGATTTAGTACCACTTGAAACTGGGAGTTTATGGACTAAACTAGCTAATAAGATGATAGCTGTTAAGGATTTTATTGCAAAAATAGGTAGTACTATTATAGGTAGAATATTGTTTCCTTTGTCTTGTATAATTGTTGCTTTGTTGATACTGAGATTAATGTGTGTGTGTTGTAAAAACAGGAGAGGGAAAGAGAAATTGAAAAATGAAAAGAAAAGTAAGAATTCGAAAAATTCGAAAAGAGAACCAGAAGAGATTGAATTAGAAGAATTGAGGGAGAGTGTTTATCTAGAGACAAAGAGAGATGATGAAAGAGTGACTGGTGTGTAATGTTGTCTAAGGGGAAAAGACATTTCTGATATCTCCTAAAGTGGGACTAAATTTTCACTAATTTTTTTTTTTTGGGGTTTATTTGGTGATAAAATCACCAAAGGGGGGATTGCTGGAGCAGAGTTTTCTGTTAGAAATTCTGGGGTTTTTGAAGCTCTGGCATGTCTATGCGTTTTATTAATTATTAATAATTAACAACTAATTATTAGTCTTGTGCAAGTGTGTTTCACTAATCAACCTGTTTGTCCTAACACAAGAGAAGGTTACACGAGGGTCAGCATGCGTGTGCTGTTTATGTATTTACAATAACGTGCAAGTTTTCATGTTTAAACGTTGCCGTGTGCTATTTATTTTGAGCACAAAATGCTGTCCGAATTAATGCTCTATATGTCGCAAAGCTAGATAAATGCATACACATAAGGGTGTTAGTGGGGTTAACACTGTCTAATCATTATGATGTAGTAATTTTTATTTTGTCTCTTTAATTAAAGATGGTCTATTGTGGCCTATGGAGGCCTTTGTGAAATGACTGAGAATGATTTGAAGCCTGGCTGAGCTGTGGTGCAGGCGAAATCTGTGATGTGACAAGGGAGACTCCTGCTGGAATTCGGTTAAAGACAACTGACCGTAGTCCTTGTATGGAAATTTCCGTGAGGACATCAGCAAGCTTGGAGGATCTCCAAAAGAAATGAGTTGTCCTTGGTGAACAAAGGGCTTCTGAAAGAACATTGTGCTAAAGCCGGTTTGCCGAGGGAAGTGAACAAGATGGATACTTTAATAGTTTCAAATTCTTGGTTCCTGTTCCGAGGTTTATGTATTATGACTTTTCCTGAGCGGAGATTTCAAGATGTTGCAAAGTTACATCCCTTCCTTCTCATTCTGCTCAGTGATACAGTTTTACTTGTCAAATTCATGTGTGTTTTCATTGTATTTTGCATTATAAAATTGCTAGCTTAGGGAGGGCTCTCCCCACTCTTTTCCGTCGCCTTTGCCGCGTGAACTTGCGTTGCTGAGGACTGATGCTGAGGACCTGGTTCTGAAAGACTTTACCGAGAGACTGGTCCTGACCCGTTCTGACACTTAGTTAGAATAGGTAACTATGAGAAATGATTTATTCGGATTTAACTTTGACTAATTTTGGATAAAGCAATATAACTTTTAAACATGGTGTTGAATATTTCTTTCTTTGTCAATTATTGAGTATTTTTGATCATTGTTTATAGATTGTTTATATTATGTTAGATAACCACTAAACTGGTCCTATCGCCTGGATATAGATGCAGGGTGTTTTAGAAGTTTTCTTCCCACAGGTTTGCTGCTGGTAGAGTATTAGAGTGTATGTTTGTGAAATGGGCCCTAGCGTATGATGAATATATGTGCGTGTAACTGTGTGATTACTCTATCCGTGGTAGTGGGCATATTTTAGGTACCCTGATCTGTATCACAGGTCATTAAAAATTTTTTACTTTCAATTACCACTATATTTTGGATGGCGGAGTGCAACAGTAAAAACATGCTAGTTGTTCACCCACTTCTAATAGGGCGGGTGGACAAATGACAAAACCTCCGACAGGTCTCACTCCATCAGTTTCTCAGAGGTGTATGTCAGCATTCAAAATGGAGTGCTCTTCATCACTGACATGCTGAAGGCCTGCTCGTATCTAATTGAGTATGGCAGAAGGGATACTCCATGACCGTTGTGATGGAGTACCCTTTCCACTACACTCTAAATCAGACCTTGTATCTGCACTACCTCATCTTAATTCCTCTAGTTTTCTTGCTCATATACTGGTGAAAAAAGCTCATTAACAGGCTCTGACCAGTTCAGATGAGCCGTCTTTAAGAGTTATAACCATCTGCTCTGCACCCACTGCATGTAATATAACAAGCATTGGCAAATCCAATATATCATATATGAGAGCTATTGTGTTTGCCAAAGTCTTTTAGCTAAGATGCACAGCTACAAGTTAGTGGTGTGGCACAGAGGAGAGCTGCGCAGAGTGGTGCAGAGTGGAGTGACTGATAGTAGAGAATATCAAAGTAGAGTAGAGCAGAGTAGAGTGGCATAGGGTAGAGTGAAGTGGCGTAGTATAGAGTGGAGTGGTGTACAGTGGTGTAGAGTACAGTAGAATGGCATAGACTAGAGTGGCATAGAGTGGAGTGGTGTGGAGTGCCATAGAATGGCATTGTATGAAGTGGAGTAAAGTGACATGGTGTAGACTGGAGTGGCGTAAAATAGAGCAACATGCCATAAAGTTGAGTGGTATACAGTAGAGTGATGAAATGTTGAGTAAAGTAGAGTGGCGCAGAGTGGAGGAGAGTGGAGGAGAGTGGTGTAGAGTGGCATAGACTGGAATACAATGGTGTAGAGTGATGTAGAGTGGAGTAGAGTGGCTTAGAGTGGAGTAGAGTGGATTGGTGTAGAATGGAGTGGCATAGAGTGCCACAGACTGGCATTGCATTGAGTGGACTAGCATAGAGTGGCGTAGAGTGACATAGGGTAGTGTGGAGTGGAGTGAAATGGTATGCAGTAGAAGAGGGCAAATTGGCATTGTATGATGCAGAGAAGAGTGCCATTGTATGGGGTAAAGTAGTAAAGTAGAGTAGCATACAGCAGTGTGGTGTAGAATAGAGTAGAATGGCATTGAGTAGAGTGGCATACAGTGGCATTGTGTGGAGTGGTGTAAAGTTGAGTTAAGTGGTATTGCATGGACTAGAGTAGAGTGGCAAGGGGTGGCATAGAATAGAGTTGAGCAGAGTAGCATTGACTGATGTGAAGTGGCATAGAGCAGAGTGGTGTAGAGTAGGGTGGCGTAGAGTAGGGTGGAGTGGCATAGAGTGGAGTGGAGTAGAATGGCTTAAACTGGAGTGGCGTGGCATAGTGTGGAGTGGTGTAGGGTAGAGTAGCATAGAGTAGAGTGGTGGATGGTGGCATGAGGCGAGGTAGAGTGGCATTGTGTGAACTGGAGTAGAGTGACATGGAGTGGCGCAGAGTAGAGTAGAGTGGAGCAGAGTAGAGTGGTGTGGAGTGGCTTAGAGTGGCGTAGAATGGAGTGGAGTGGCACAGAGTTGAGTGGTGTAAAACATTTTTTTCTACCCAAACAAAGACTAACTTTAGGACTCCTAAATGCCTTCTGTGAATACCGAAAGTCTTAAAATTAGGATTTTTCTCAGTTTAGGAGTCCTAAAGTTAGGACTCCTACCTTTACTACTACTAAACTGAGAAAAAACCTAATTTTAAGGCTTTCGGTATGCACAGAAGGCATTTAGGAGTCCTAAAGTTAGAAGTCCTAACTTTACTACTACTAAATTGAGAGAAATCCTAATTTTAAGACTTTCGGTATTCACAGAAGACATTTAGGAGTCCTAAAGTTAGGAGTCCTAACTATACTACTACTAAACTGAGAAAAATCCTAATTTGCTTTCGGTATTCACAGAAGGCATTTAGGAGTCCTAAAGTTAGGAGTCCTAACTTTACTACTACTAAATTGAGAAAAATCCTAATTTTAAGACTTTCGGTATTCACAGAATGCATTTAGGAGTCCTAAAGTTAGGAGACCTAACTATACTACTACTAAACTGAGAAAAATCCAAATTTTAAGACTTTCGGTATTCACAGAAGGCATTTAGGAGTCCTAAAGTTAGGACTCCTAACTTCTGTGAATACCGAAATGAGTAAGTGCCTTCTGTGAATACCAAAATGAGTAAGTGCCTTCTGTGAATACCAAAATGGTAGTAAGTTTAGGATTTTGTCTTAAGTAGCAGCCTCATGCATCAAGTCAAAATCCAGTCGGTAAAATACCGAATCGCAAAAATCACCCGTTAGCGATTAAAAAATACCTACTTCAAATGCATGAACCCAAAACGTGAGCAAATAACGAATCTCAAAAAATAAATCCGCCAAAATACCGAATCGCTAATAACCAAAATGCAAAATTACCGATTCGCTAAATACAGAATTAGCAGATACCGAAATCACTATTAGCTCCCGGAAAGTGCCAATAGCAAACAACGATTCGCACCCCAATGCAACAACAGTCGCTAATAACGAAAATCCCAAAAATCGCTATTTTGCCAGAGCTAAATAAGGGGAATCAAAACCTGGAGGTAAAGTTAAAAAAAAGCGAATCCCCCAAAAAAAATTCAACATGTGCAAATGATTGAGGCAATCACAAAACCCTTAAATGTGGCCCAGGAGACCCTGTTGGCTCCCACAAAATGGCTGCCCTCTACGTGCTTGCAAGGAGGATGCGTATCAATGCAGCAGGACAGCGCAGGAGAAGGGTCCAGGAGCGAGTTTTCAGACTGCGCATAACCTTGCTCGGGCAGAATGAGGACGAGGTGTACGAGAAGTATCGCCTCAATCGTGCAATGATCATGCGCCTGATTGCAGACCTGGAACCATTACTGCAGCACCAGACACACCGGACCAATGCAATCCCTGAGCACGTTCAGGTCCTATGCAGCCTGCACCTACTGGCCTCAGGGAGTTTCCAGGGGGTAATTGCGGTGGCCGGAGGCGTATCGCAAAGCGCACTGTCACGCTTCTTCAAGAAATTCCTAGATGCCATGCTGACAATGCTACACACCCACATCAGCTTCCCCACAACCCCACAGCAGTTGGAACGCACCAAACAGGCATTCTACCAGGTGGCACAATTCCCACATGTAATTGGATGCATCGACTGTACGCATATCCCCATATGTCCACCCGCAGCAAATGAGTACATATTCCGGAACCGCAAGTCATACCACTCAATCAACGTGCAGGTTGTGTGCGATGCCAATAACATCATAACGGACCTAGTGGCACAATTCCCGGGGAGCACACACAACTCCTACATCTTCCGCCACAGTGGAATGCACAGGCGACTAATCAACGGAGAATTTGGTTAGGGACTCCTGCTAGGTACGTAAAAATTACGCTTCCCCACACCAACACCACACATGTATGTACATCACCAATGCTAAGTCTATGCTTCTATCTTCTAGGTGACAGTGCTTACGCCCTGCGTGAATACATACTCACCCCATACATCAATCCAGCAACCCCACAGGAACATCGCTACAACGCTGCACACATCAGCACTAGGAATGTCATAGAGAGGACATTTGGGATTCTGAAGAGTCGCTTCAGAATCCTACATAAGACTGGCGGCGCCTTGCTATACAAACCTGAAACATGCTGCCGGATAATTGCTGTATGTGCAATGCTGCACAACATTGTGACCAGAAGGGGGATACCCATAGAGGTGGACAGGAATGACGACCACCGGGATGACCAACCACCCGCCCAACAACAACAGGCACACGTCCCTAACACAGCAGAGGGCCATAGGAGGCGGACATACATCATGCAAAATCATTTTTGAAACATGTGAGAATGAAACATTACAAGTTTGTTTGGGGTGCAACTGTTTAATGCACAGTAGCACTGAGGTTTGTGCAACAAAACTAGCTATGTAAATCATGCTCCAATTGCATAAAGTAAAATCAAATGTGCCTTAAAGTCACGCCTGTGCATACTCAGTAAGTGGATGTCCATGGTTGCCCCACCATGGTCCTGTATCCATGTTCAACTGTCTAGTGGCGCTTGCCACGTACCCCAAGACTCCGCTCAGGTGTCTCCAATGCCTCACCACGGCCTGTCCCCGTGGATGCCCGCGAACTGTGGCGCCTGGTGCTGGCCTCTGCCAGTGACACGCTGCTGACACTGGAGGCAGCCTCACTAGTGTCATCCCCCCCCCAAAGCTGCAGCACTGCAT
This sequence comes from Triturus cristatus, assembly GCF_964204655.1. Taxonomy (NCBI): domain Eukaryota; kingdom Metazoa; phylum Chordata; class Amphibia; order Caudata; family Salamandridae; genus Triturus; species Triturus cristatus. The sequence continues at coordinate 851,974,748 of NC_140590.1, forward strand.
GTGCTGCTCTGGAAGTGTTCCACAGCAGTGGTCAACTGCCCCAGTGCCTTTGCCACATCCCCGCAGAAGTGCCCAAGGTCGACCTGCAAGGACACAGTGCGGCGTGCCAACACCGCGGTACTACTGCTGTGGCGCGTGATAGCCTTAGTAGCGGCAGCGGAACGCAACAATTGCTGTCGGTGCCTCCTCTTCTGGCACTCATGGCCCTCCCTCATGGCACTGGTGAGCTCTTGTATATCTTCCCTGAGGTGAGCATTGCCCTCTGCCACCACAGTGCTCATGTCCCTGACCGCCGTGCCCATGGCCGTTACTGCGGCAGTCATGGCTCGCATTTCACGAACAAGGTGCACGATGTTGGTGCTGATGGTTGCCATGTGGCGGCTCTGCACGCGCTGTACAGACAGCATCCTCTCCTCAATGCCAGGAGTGTGTTGAAGATCCAGGTTGCCTGAGGAGACTGAACGTTGGCGAGACCTGCGCCGCTGTGTTAGCCTGGCGCGGACAGGTGGTGCATCAGGTGGTGTGATGGCGCGCTGACCGTGTCCCGTTTGTGTGGTGGGTGTTTCCATCACCGGCAAGGGTGCAACCTGGGACCTGCGCCGCGGCGCTTTGGTGGCTGTCGTGGCAGCAGCTGGTGTGGCTGGTGCTGGTGCTGGTGGTGCTGGTGTTGCTGGTGCTGGTGTTGCTGGTGCTGGTGGTGCTGGTGGGGTGGCAGGTGTAGGTGATGTGAGGGCATCCTGCGCTGTCTCAAGGTCTGATTCAACCGGTGTTTCGGAGATTATCAGCTGGCCGCTGTCATCTGAATCCCCAGGTGATGCATCTCTGTGCGTAACAGTGCATGGTTAGTGGAATAGTTAGACCTACGTAGTGTTGTACACATACATGTCCCTCTGTGATCCACTAAATATACTGTCTATACCCAGCTTCTACTGATCTGGTGAATGGTTATTGCATTTACCCCTTTACATGCACACTTGCCTGAGTAGACTACAACTCCCATGATGCACTAGTGTTAGGAGTAAAGCTGTGTGTTGCAAAGCTGCATGCACACTCAGATCCTGCTGGGGGCCTGGAATGGGATTTACGCTATGCTGGGTATGGCAACAGGCATGCATCTTACCTTGGGCACTTGTGGCTGCGCCGGACGTGTCCATCTGGGTCACTCCCACGACGGCTTCCCGCTCAATTGTTCCTTCCACCAGCTCCTCCAGGGCAGTGTTAGCCTGGACCGTGGAAGGGCCGCCTCCCGTTCTGCTTGCGTCCCGGAGCCTCTCTGCTATCCTCTCCTTCGCACGCTTCCGCAGGTCGTACCACCTTTTTTTTAGGTCGTTGATGCTGCGGGGCGTCACACCTACTGCATTCACCCTCTCGCGGATGCGCAGACATATGCGGCGCTTCTCCGCCTCAGGCACCTTGAGGGACAGCTTGCCGAAGAGGCGATCGTGCTTGCTCGAGACTCCCTCAATTAGGTGCTCCAGCTCCCTCTCGGAGAACTTGCGCTTGCGCGCAGCCTCAGCGCTGGATGGGGCTTCCTTCTCCATGGATGGTGTATTTTAGCAGATGGAACAGTCTGTGTGGCTTCAGTCTGCACAGGCAGTCTGCAGTCAGTGCTCCTGTTTGCTCCTCTGTCGATGCAATGAGGGTGGGGCTGCTGTATTTCCTGGTTGGTGATGTCATCTGAACGTTCCCGGTGCGACGCGGTCATTTGCGATTTCGCTAATACCGAATTCGCTATTTGCTAATTCGGAATTACCGAACTCGCTATTAGCTATTCGGAGTTTGCATGCCCCGCTATTATATATTCGGTAAAAATTGCGATTTTTAAGGAATCGCTAATAATTACCGAATCTGTTGATGCATGCCCAAAAGCGATTCCTTAATAACGATTCCTTATTTCTCGCTATTAAGGAATCGCTTTTGGTTTGCTTGATGCATGTGCACCTTAGTTCTGTGAATCGGGCCCGCCATATTTAAAGCTGTGCCCTGAATGCAGATTTCAGCAACAGATGCATTCCCCCACTGAGTTATCCCACAGTCGCCCTGCCTACAGAGAATAAAGAAATGTGTGTCTGCTCGGTCAGTTTTGTGTCCTCCAGTGATCCAAGTGTGACTCTTCTGCAAAGTTTACACAGTGAAAGGGAAATAAAAAGAATGTGTTCATCTCTCCTTTCAGCAGTTGTTCATTGCTGATAATAAACACAAACCTCTTTAGGAACATGAGCATGCATTGAAGAAGCCGGCAAGCTTTGCAGTGCTTGGCTCAGGGCATCCTTCTGCTACACATAAAAGAGGTGACTGCCCGGTGTGTACAGCAACAAGCTATGACTTATGTTGATGTAGCACCTTCCACGTAAAAAAGCAGCAAACACAGCAATTAAATAATTGCAGCCACAAGGCAGTCACAGAACAACTGTGCACTTTCTTCGTACAACTTTATCAGGGTTACCGAGGTTGAAAAAAACATTTTGCGAGCAGGGCAGCCTTTATTTAATATCCTGGCTGCATACTAAAAATTAGTGAAAAGAGCAATAAAAAAATGTTAAGTATACCCTTGCCACTGGAATGCCCGAAATAGAAAGTATTGTGCGACACGTGATGTTTGTGCAATGATACAAGCTTAAATGTTTGTGAAAAGGCAAGATAGTGCTGCCACAACAGCTTCCCAAGATATGTTTACATTGAAGTCGAAATGGTGTCTTGAATAAACAAGCAACGGGGCAGGCGGGGGAAGGGGCATAGACAGGGAGGGAACAAGTTGGCTGAGACGCTGGTTAAAGTTAAAGAACAAAAAGTAGCTCTCACTGGAGAAACAGTGAAAGGACACAAGTACTTGGGCCATGCTCCTTGAGAACGTTTGGCAGAGGAAGCCGGCATGAGCCGACAAGATGTAAGCAGGGATAGGAGAGTGACAATAAAGCTAAGCAATCATAAGTGATGGGCAGGCTGTAAGACACTGATAGTCAACAAAATGTCTGGAAGAGAAAGAGCTTTCAGGGCGAGACAAAATAAAAGCAGCCCCAAAATATAAAGGATAAACTTGAAGATTTAGAAAATAGGATGAGGAGGAACAATTTTTTTTCTATTGGGTATTGAGCAGGGGACAAATGGGAAAGGGCTTTCATGGATTCATTGTCCATTGATTTCAGAATGCCATCCCTGAGTTGCAAGAGTGGGACATAGATTGACAGATAGTGAGGGCTCATCGCTTCCCTCTCAAAAATCAAAAAAAAAGTCAAAGAAATCCTCATACAAGTGCAATCCTTATTTATATAGAATTTCTTTTTCTGTCAAACATTGTATATAACTACCAAACCCAAAAGCCCAAAAAACCTGCAACTATACATTTTTTGTTGAGTCAGACTTTAGTTGTCATACAGTTGCCGGACGATGGGAGCTACAACAGTTTATACCAACATTTCAGTTGCTTGGTGCACAGGCATTTCTTGAAGAACCTGCCCACCTCAAGATCATATATGAATCACACATGTGTTTTCAGAGTAGTGGGCCTGTGCCCTACTTGACTCATGGTCCAAAGGGACCCAAAGTAGTCTAAATGATAACTGCTAAATGATTAAATGAGTAAATGGCACAGTTTGATGCTATTTCCAACTTCAAAGCTAACTGCTGGCTTTGCAAGGTATTAAGAATGAACTTAGTATTGTAGAATGATTTGGAACTCTGGGATTCAAGGTCTGTGATCATAGGTTCTTATGAGATATGACTTGCTATGACCCAATACTTACATGATAGAAATTGAACACAATCAATGGGAAAAGATTGATGAAATAAATAAAGGAAGAGGTAAGGCGAAACATACATATGCCCCATCCAAAAACCATCATCACTGGCCTTGACACACTGAACCTATATCAGATTGCCCACAAACACACACATCGCTGGACACATCCTAAATGTAATTTCTACAAATCCAGAACTAGTTACCTTTCAAACGATTACTCCAGTCACGTGGTCACACCACCATTTGCTAGCTTTCCAACATAAAACACAACAAAGCACCAGACCTAAGACCACCTTACATGCATCCACCTATCAACCGTGGAACAAACTCAATTTTGAATACTTAGAAACACAACTAACATCCACAGATCTAGACAAAATAAAGTTCATTCAAAAACTATATGAGGGGCTGCAGGGAGCTTTTGAGATCCTAATACCACTCAGAACAACAAAATAGGATAAAAGAGACAAGGCACCTTGGAGAAATGCAGAACAAAAAGAGAAAAAACAGCAAATTAGAAAGCTGCAATGCACCTGGTTCAAAACAAAGAGCAATCAGGAGAAAACTCACATATAGAAGCTTAACAGATTATATAAATCAGCTATCAAAAAAAGTTCAAAACCGGTACTATTCAGAGAGAATTCAAAATGTTAAATGTGCAAATTGAAGAATTTTACAACATTCTCACAGAAGCTTGTAAACCTAAATGCATAAAAAATGATCTCATCCCATTACTCAAGAATTCACAGGCAAACTGGCAAATCATTACACAACTAAAGCAGATACATTGGACTCCTATTTAAAACAACGAAAAACCATCAGCACCAAACCATTTCCAAAAATATCATCTATGAGTAGGCTAACCCAGCCTCTCCATTCCCTCAAACAAATATAACAAAGTGAATTTATGGAACTGTTCAAAGCAAGCAGGTATGCTGGCAGGCCTTCTGACCCTGGTCTACCACAAATATTCAAGAACATTCTTCTAACTACTGTAGGAAGGTGGAATCTGACTGCTTGGTTACCCCCACTTATTTCCTGGTGTTTTGCTGTTTTTTTACTAGTCTGACTGGGATCCTGCTAATCAGGACCCCAGTTTATCTGTTTACTCCCTAATTGATTGTCCATGTACTTTAGGTACACTCCAGATTGGATACTGGGTTACCCTTATCAGTCCCTAGTATATGGTGTACTATGTACCCAGGGCATAGGTACCCCAGCGGCCTCCCAGATGCTGCAGCATGTATTATGCCACCCCTGAGAGACCATTCAAACTGACACCACAGGTCTGCTACTGCAGCCTGTCTAAGGTGGTGCATGCACCCATTACTTAGATATAGGTTCACTATATCTATTCTAAATCGCTGCACTTATAAACCTATCAGTCACCCCTATGGCAGGCCTTATCAATCCTGAAGGCAGGGATTTATGTGAGAGGGTGCCGCTGCATGAGCAGAGCCCCTCTGCAGCCTTCGGAACCTATTTTCCGGGGATGATTGTGATGCAGCCATCCATATATATTTAAGTGCATTATAACCTTGCAGTAAATGCTAACTTTAAAACGGCTGCTTAGAAATATGTCGTGTTTGGTGTCAAACACCTTGGAATCATACCTCTATATCAGTAACTGGTGTGGGAGGTATGATTCCACCCTTCTAGAGAAACTTATGTGAAACACCGGTACACCCGGTACCAGCTTTCTCGACCTGGGCATCACAAAATGGATGCTGCCAGCCACAGACACGAGTCTGCCCTCCTGCTGCTGAGCCAAGCTCAAGCAGGGGAAGGCTTTACAATAGGCTTCCTGTCGCAGGGAGGTGTGACCACCTCCCAGACAGGATTTAGTGTATTGGGGCTGGGTGGGTGCACTCTGAGAGTGTTTGAAAGTCTGCACTGGGGGCACATTTGGTGTCCCTGTGCATAGTCCAGTTCAAACCGGTTGCAGAAGCCATTTGCTCCTGCTCTGACGTGAAACTGGACAAAGGACATAGGTGTGGCCACCCCTCTGTCCTGACCTTTCCTGACCTTCCCATAGGTGGGTTCCCAGAGTTTGTCTCACCCCTTCCTTGGGTATAAAATAGGAACCCTGACTACAGGACTGTAGATTTTACCTGGACTAAACTCTGCTACAGAAACCAAGTACTTCGATGATCTGCACGACGCTGGATGACTGAAGAATCTCCCTTGGAGTAAAGGAGTTACTCCCCTCAAAGGCAGGCACCTAAACGCATCTGACCAGTTGGCATCTCCCAAGCTCCTGAGAACTCTGAAGATTTCTGCAACACAGGAGGTGAGTTCCCGATGTTTCTGAGGTTGATCTGCACTCTCAGCAATTTTGAGCCCAGTATCCCTTGTGGGGACCGTGCAACCTGATCCCCTGTGCACCACATACTTTTGCAGCAGCATATGCTTTTTGGCAATCCCTGAGGCTGTGCTTTGGGCTACTTGTAGTCCTGACCCCGAGCAGTTATTCCACTGAAGATTTCTGGCCTACACTCCACGAGTGTTCCGTGGGCTGGTATTTGGTGATTTAGCTTGAGGTCCCTTCACGATCCCTGGTCCATTGGCCTGTGGGTCCCTGTGAAGGTAACTTTGACTTGGGCTTACCTGGTTGCTCCAGTTGTGCCCTGACTCTCCATAGCTTGGAGAGTCCCCAGGACCTTGCTGGTCCTCACTGAAGCATCTTTCCTCTGCCTGCGTAGGTTGCAGTTGCCAAGGCTTGTTGGTGTAAAATCCGGACACTGATCCCCCAGCACTTGACATCCTTTGTGGGACAGCTCACCTCCAGACTTTGGTCACCGTCGACATCTCCTGGTCCCCGTGGCTGCAGAGTCAAGCTTCACCTCTTCTCACCTGAAACACCCGACATCAGTGGGCATTCGTCTATCGTGCCCCTGGTCACTGTGAAGTGACCCAGACTCTGTCCCCTCTGCTTTCAGATTCCTCTCGCCTCGGATCCAGGCTTGGATTCCACTGGACACTTTTCATCTTCCCGGCAGCAGCACTTTTCCGCATCACGCCATTGAAACGATGAAGGTTCCAGGCATCAATTGACCCCTATGCACCGGCTCCTCTGGGATAGGTAACACGGGTATCTCGGTACTCTCAAGGGTGCTGGCCTTAGAACCTTCCATGTTTGGGTTTGCTTAAAGTCCTCTCCAGAGTGTCCTTAATCTTTAAAATTCCAACCGCGACTTTCTCATAGGATTGTGCGGAGCTTGCGCCTGTGTTCACACACTGCACCCGTCCTCCGTGGATCCCCTGTGTCACTACTTTGGGTGGTTCCTTGGGGTCCCAGCGATTCTACGTGCTCTAGGCACTTTGTCTAGTCAAGTCGTGTTTGTTATACCACTTTCTTAGTATATGGTTCGGTCTCCCCCTGGAGCCCGCTGTGTATTGTGCTATGTACTGTCGTTCTAGTGATTTAATATTGTGTGCTTTGTTCTTTAATCTCATAAAGAGATTAGAAGAGAGTGTTTAGTAATAAATACTTTTATTTTATATATCCCCTGCGTGGTTCTCCTTTCATTTGGTCATTCAGGAGGTTCTAATCTGGTAAAACAACTGCTTTACATTCCTTCGAGACTTAGCCTGAAGGTTGCTCTCCATAGCTACCACTAGGATAGCTTTCAATAAAGGTTGTCTTTAACCTAATCATCAATAAGGGTTGTTTGGACTGGTGCAAGGTGCCCACTTTAATTAGTGGTCAGCATATACCAGGCCAACTTCTCACAACTACCTCTGCCGCCACATCAGTAAGAAGAATAATCAATAATTCCTTAAATACAGGAATCTTTCCAGAATACCGAAAAAGGTAATCATATGCCCCTTATTCAAGAAAACTAGCCTGGACCCGCTTGACCCCGACAACCACAGACTGATTACAAAATGGACTTTCCTGGGCAAACTGATAGAAAGAGAAGCATTCGCCCAGATGTAACAATTCATTGAAGATAACTCCATACTTTTTGATTCCAAACTGGATTCCATCCTGGAAGAAGCACAGAATCTGCCCTCATCACCATCTGGGAGGATCTTAAAAACACAGTAGACTGCAACGGGGTTGCTGCACTACTTCTCTCGGACCTCTCAGCTGCCTTCGACACAGCTGACCATGTTACTCTAATCCAAAGACTCTACAAAGACGGCATAGAAGGGATTGTTCTCAACTGGATCACATCCTACCTTCAAAACAGAACAAATGTCATCCATTCTCCACCTCTCTTGTCCAAACTGTACTTCACAAATGCAGGGGTCCCTCAAGGCTCTATCATCTCAGCCATTTCAACATCTACATGAAGTCATTATTGGCAATCATCAATGAATTTCAACTCACATGCGATAACTATGCAGGTGACACAAATACTCCTTAAACTGGAAAGTTCCAAAGACATTGGAAACTCACAAATCTTCAGTTTCCTCAGAACCGTTGATCAGTGGATTACATGGAGCCATAGCAAATTGAATGCTTCGAAAACTGAAATACTCACATATGGTGATTGGAAAAATTATGACCCACATTACGCCTGACCTGTCACCGGGGACAACCTTCTAAAATATCTAAGCAAGTAAGAAACCTTGGAATTATCATGGACTCCAAGCTATCAATAAATTCCCAAGTGGACAAATTAGCAAGATCAAGATTCATTACTATTAAAATTCTGCAACCCATCTTCCACCACCTGGGATTTCCGCACAAGGTCCAAGCCCCTATCTCTCTAGTACTGTCTAAACTTGATTACACTAATGGCCTCTACCATGGATCATCTTTGTCAACTATGAAAATACTACAACAGATTCAGAACTCGGCTGCCAGACGACTACTACATGTAAAGCCACAAGCCCACATCTCTCCTGCCTTGAGGGTAACATTGGTTACCGGTTGCCAAAAGATCCACTTTCAAGCTGCTTTGTATCATCCACAAAGCAATACATGGAACAGAACCACTTTTTATCATGAACAAAATAACCAAATACATTCAATAAAGGAAGCTCCGCTCCAGATTGACACCTCTCCTCAAAATCCCACCATACAAGAAAAAAACATAGGTGGCACATCTTTCTCTGTTCAAGCAGCCAAACTATGGAATTAATTACCCCTAAACATAAGATCGACAGATAACTATCTTATCTTCAGAAGACTACTCGAGAGTTGGCTCTTTCCTATATAACCACCATACTCAAGCACAAATATATAGCATATACCTGTGTATATAAGCATTTAATTTGATTATATGTATGTATCTAGATATTTGTATTTCCTGCTATAAATATGTACAATAATATGTACTTATGTATCTATATATTTATAACTTTAGTCCTACTTTAAAAAAGAAACATTTAACTTTCTCCAATGCTCTACCCTATATTTCACCCTATACCTCTTTCAATATATCCTCTACCTCCACTCTCTGACACATTCCAAACCTCATTCTACTAATATGATCTCCAAAATAACCCTTCTAAATTAACCCCTGACCTCTCCCTCCTTTAACTCATCCCAAAACTCATTTTACTACTATGATCTCCCTAATCCATTTCTAGAGATTCTTCCCTCCTCCATCTCCCTTTACACTCATCCCAAACCTCATCTTACTACTATGATCTCCCAATAAACACTTTCTACACTCTTCCCACGACTATCCCCCCATTATTCTTTGCAATCCAACTAACAGACTCACATGTCCAAGACTCAAATGAACTCAAATTTCACTATACTGATCCACCACTAATCCTTTATGGGTTCCCGATTAGCGTGCTTCTTGCCGAAAAGTACTTCAATGCCTTGTAAGGGATGGTAAGCACTATATAAACACAATTACAACACAATATATATATCTCAAAATGTGTTGTGTCTCTTAAACTAGTCTCTCAGCAATATTCTAAAAATATTCAAAAAATTCTAAAGGCTGGATTTATTTTCTCCATTTTACAGAGATGAGAGTGCAAAGTTTTATTGTGCAGAGTGTATATTTCAGAGCCGGGGATAGGGTATGTATGATGATGTGCAGCTTGCTGTCAGAAATGCTGCTTCTGATTTGCACTGGCCAAGTGAGCTGCGAATCCTGTCAGATGGCATCAACATTGAAACATCACACCCCTGCAGTTCCTATAGCCACATAAATGATATGATGGTAAACGGATGGAAAGATGTGAAGAATAGATTGTTTCCAGAGTTTGTTTTAGAGGGGAGAGGGATACGGTCAGGCACGCTTAGGTGCTTTGACAGTAATTTATCTGAAAGGAGATAGAAAGAGATGTTGAAGTGAAAGTGAGACTTATAGCTTGAGAAGTAGGTTAGAAAAGATTCACTCAATGTGAGGTACAAGACTGGGAAGGTAAGGCAGTACTGGATAGCATGGCAAGAGAGTGAGTGTTAAGAGGATACAAAGCCATAGAAGTGTCTCTGCGTAAGGTGGGAGTGGACAGTGAAATGAGGTGATTTTAACTGGTCACCCTAGAAGTTGTATTCTAACTTGAATTTTCACTTAAAAATGCATAAGACTGCACTATTAATTTGGATGTTTCAAGCAGGAAACTGATGGAAATATGATTTCAATGTCTGGTTGAGGAAGCTTTATTATCAGATTTCTGGCTGCTGGAGCATCCTAACTATAGGCTCCACCTTCTATATATCATTTACATGCATTTACGTGTGATTCCTATTTATAACGTGTGTCTAACTTCCCTACGCTGCATGTTCCACTCTAACAAGAATTGTATTATTCTGTTGAGAAGTTATATTAAGTTGAATAATAAGCAATGTAACTGCACTTGCTGAATGTACTTGCACTTTAATAATAATCAAACAATTGCTAAGGATCAATAATGTTGTAATGTGTGTCCATTTTGATTCTCTAGTGAACTTAGCCTGACACTGGGCCTTAGCTGAGTATTTCACTCTTTAAGTTTGCCAGCATTCTGTTTCTCTTTCCTCTGCAGGTGTGGTATCAGGTTCCTCGTTAGTTGGAGAAAGGTTTATTGGTATGTATGTATACTGATAGTGAGGCCTGTGAAGAGAAAGCTGGCAGCAGAGGTGAAGAAATGACAGTGAAAGGAGTTTCCTGTACCCAGCATGATAAGAGGATGAAACACTCAAGGGCCAGCAGACGTGTTCGATATAGTGAGAGAATAGGAATTTGGTGACTTAACCGATTCTCGGCAATGCCTCCATGGGATTGGCCTTGAACTGTGGGAGCGAGATATGGATGTTCTAGAACTTTCAATTGTTCTTTTAATTAGTGTTCCATAGTTAGTTAGGTACAGACCCTACCCTGTCTTAAATGAGAGCAGAGCTCTTTGTTGGGTTTTCCCCTTAGTGGAAGACTTTATGCTAGACAGCTAGACACTCTTTCATTTCCTCTGAACTTCCACTGAGGTTCACAGAACGCTGACATCATCTTCTCTTCCTCTTTAGGAATCCCTGACTTTCCTCTATCTTTAATTTAGACAGGGTGTGTTTCTTTAAGGAACACATTATTTGGATATTTTGAATTACTTGAGCACCTAAATACTATGGCTGTATTCATGTACTTTCTGAACCATTGCCAAATTTGCTCATTGATGCTAGACTAATAACATGAAAAATGCACCTTTGTGGTTGGAATACCATCCTCTCTGTCGCCATTGTGAGCCTCTTGGATTCACTGTTTTTTAAATGTATCTCCAATGTTAGCTCCCTCTCAACGCTTCAAGTCAACAACCAAAGGTCCATACCACCAATGAGGGATTTTGTTTGATGAGTTTACTAAGATATTGAGATTTAAATACCCCCGCTCCATCACCTCTTAGGGGCTGGGTCACAAATTCTTTTAGGGAAGCGGCATCCATCATCAGGGCAGGGAACCTTCATATTCCAGGATGTCCACTGCTAGTCACGCCACTTAAAAGGCCTCTTTTGTTGCGAAAAGCAGTGTATACATGTGCAGAGCTGGCTGACTTGTAAAATCACATACACTTCTAAAACTATGGAGCATATTATCAAGACATGGGGTTAAAAATATTGCCGCTGTAGCGTCAGAAAACTCCCGCTAAAGCAGCGATAATGGGCTTGATAATATGCCCTCAGGGATTCCAATAGAAGCCCATGTTCTGGTGTCAACATGGGCTTCTATTGGAATTCTCTGCGGCATATTATCAAGCCCATTATGGCTGCTTTAGCGGCAGTTTTCTGACGCTAAACCGGCGATAATTTTAACGCCGTCCTTGATAATATGCCCCTATGCTCTTCAAGTTGCAATGCTTGCAAATCAAAGTGCCTACATAAAAGATTTCAGCTTTAAAGTGGTCTTTCAGAGTCTCCAGAGATTTACCAGTTGAGAGTGAAAACCAGGATGTAAAATGCACTATTCGACCCAAAAATTTCGAACCTTTCACTGGGTGGGAACCTCTGCCCGATTCTCTTGAGAAAAACATGCTTACTCACTGCAATCCAACTTTGGCCATTGTTCATGAAGGCAGTGTGCAGCACCAGTTTAGGAAGTGGGTAAAACCCTTCTAAAACGTTTTGAGCACCTGCTTTTATTTGATTACAAATGGAACACTGCAGCAAAGGCTTTGTGTGAGTCCCCAGATAAGTAAGGTTAATGAGTTCAAACAAGATGACACAGCTTTTGCTTTCATTTTAAGACACTATTTCCTTGCATTTTATAGTTTTGCACTTGGAAAGCAGACCCTTCCTCTTCATTTAGAACCAAAGGGACCCCAGATGGACATGTGCTGGATAGGAGGTGAAGGGAAGAAAGGTGGTGGAAGACAGGGAGAGGATTTTGTGTGTGAGTTTAAAAGGATGGGCGTAGGGCTCTCACATTGCGTTTGTTGCAATACCATCAACTCACAGGATGACAGATGCTGTGGCTATTCACAAACCCAACTAGCTTCACTATGAAGTCCAATTCCAGGCACTGTAGGGGGTATAACGGTAGCACCCACAGACCTATCGATTCATAATGTATGGCTTTTTCCCAGGCACTTTTGGGTTAAAACTATCCAGCTCTCATCTTTTATTATCTACAGATGAACGCGGAGATAAAATATGGCCTGTTCCTAGGACCTACAGGGGTAAAATGTTATGAAGCTCTTGTTACAGCATGTTTGTTTACTAATTTAGACATCCGTCCTACTAAAATATTGTATGTCGTCCATGCAGGCACTACATGGATAGAAGGCAGGCAGCTGTAAAGATAACAAATGCGCTGGATATTTGCATGTCTTGAAATATCTTACCCCCTGTTTTCAGGCAGTACAAGGGTATAGCCACGTAGCTCTCTGGATGGTAAATGCTTTGTTTATTTACAGACCTACCCTACTCTGATATGATGCATGGCCTGTTTCCATGCCTCACAGGGGTGCACCTTTAGAGCTCTCATGGACATGATGTGCTAGGCATTACCCTTCTTTGGACAGCCATGACTCTGATGCAATGCGGGATTGTGTTAATACCTCATCTAGAAGGGAGAGCTGTGAGAAAAAAATGATGTATGCTAGGCTTTCGATAAATTGATCAATTCTTTTTTAGCATCAGGTTTTCCAAAGAGTTTACACTGTGGTAAAAGAATAATGCAGGAGCAAAGCAGTTAGTTAAATGGGCGAGGGAGGTCCCCTCAGCTTCCTTGCATAGGGGGGAGGGGCCTGAGGTTTTGTTCATCCACTGGTTTCAGATAGAAAATAGTCCCTCATGCATTCCAATGGAAACCTGTTCCAGATAGAACAATGAAATATCGAAAGCATGCACTAAAAGAGAAATACTCCTCTACCTGGAGCCAAAGCCCACTCTATTTATAAATTAAATAACTTTAAACAATAATTAAGGACAGCAGCGTTTTCAAACCAGAACTTAAGAGCTTGGACTGCCCTGTGCAGGTAATCCGACGCATGCTGCAGCAAGGACCGCAGACATGCACAGAGCTTAAGGCTGTTGCCTAAACCCCAGGCAACTCCGGTCGGGGGGGCGAAGGGGGGGCAGCTGGTAAAGTGCACCATCAGCTACCATGCATGTGATAAGTGTCTTTAGTTTAACATAATTTTAAATACAGAAAACTAAAAATGTTCCAAGGCTGTCCCTAGTACGATACACAATAACTCAGTCGATTTGCAGGGATTTATCATAACTTTCACTGGGCTGAATATCTAGCTATTCACGTTTTGAAGTTATGAGATAACTGCTTTTTCCATCAGCCAGAAAATCATTCTGGAAAATGTTACAAAGAAACTTGAAAAGTCATCCATTAGCGGCCTACCCTAGTAGGGGTTGCTTTATTACATTTAGTGGGGCTCAACACAATCGTTCTCACCGACTAGTCATGTTTTCCCAAGGTCACTCCTAAACCTTTTGCCTTCACCCCTCCAGTTTTCCAAATTTCGTCTTTGTTGGCTGTATGACTCTGTGCACTTTACCACGACTAACCAGCACTAAAGTGCTTGTGCTCACTTCTTTAAACATGGTAATATTTACTTATAAGTATCTAGTAAAGTGGTACTGCATGTATCCAGGGCCTGTAAATTAAATTCTACTAGTGGGCCTGCAGCAATTATTGTGTCACCCACTTATGTAGCATTGAAAAACATCTCAGGCCTGACATTGCAGCCAGTGTTCAGTTTTAAACTGGCAATTTGACCTGGTAAAATAAACCTTTTTCCAGGCCTAAACATACCTTTTTAATACATATGCCACCCCCTTTGGTGGTCCATAACCAGCCCATATGGCAGGGTGCATTGTATTTAAAAGGTAGGACATGGAGGCGTGGCTTAGCCGTGAAGCGTGATGGCCGCAATCTAGAAGAGCTCCGGCACCTGTGAATCTCTCCCGCAAATCCGCCTCGGGTCGGATACTCAGCTCGAGTGACGACAACGCTGTGCCCTACAGTACGCTGAGGCCCTCCCTGCCTTTTATGTCCGAAGCCTGTGGTGCGTAGGAGTGAGCGTGGCAATGTGCGCCATTCGGCTGGCAGCTACGCTAGGCCGCGGCTGAGGCCTGCGATATCCACACAGCACAGGGACATCGATCAAGAAGCTGGGTCACAGGAGGTGACCCAGACGCTACGCCTGGAAAAGCGCAGGGGACATCGCGGCGTGGTCGCTGGCACTCATGGCAGAGGAGGTGAGCGAAGACGGCGGGGTGATCGACGGAGCTTCAGAGCTCCGGGACCGTAGCAGACTGGGGTCATTGACTCCATGAACGACTTGATCGGCGTGGGCCCCGATCCCTCCTAGCCCCGGGGGCGGGGGGTTGTTGGGGTACATATATCCTCCCCCAGTGTGGGATCCCGCTTGTGGATAGGGGTACGCCCGCACCGGCCCCAGACCCAGAGAGTTTGGGCCCCGATTCAGACTGGGAGTGGCTCCGCGTCGGTATATGGTGTGAGCAGCAGGTGAAAGGAGCGAAAGTTGCAACATCTACTCCGCTGGGGCACAAATCCTACCAAGAAAACCCACAAGGCCCCTCTACTGGTCGCCCCTTGCTTAATGAGCACACGTCAAGGAGAGCTTTCCAGGGTTGTGGACATTGTCGGAATATTTTTTACCACCTACTCCATAAAGCACTGACCTACTGGGCCAGGCCGGTGCCTTATTTACCATTGCCAGGCACAAATTGAAGCCCTGCTGCTGGCCCATCTGCGTGGGGGTGCTCTCTAGTTGGGCTATTGCTGGACAGAGCACTCACTTGTTGCCCTTGTGACTTTCTGCTATCCTGTGATCGCCTGTAACAGATCCCAAGAAACACAAGTGCTCATAATATCTTCAGCGAGTCGGGGGGCGGGCACATCACTGTGAGGATGTCAGGGACCAGAGGCCAAAAAGTAGTCCAACACAACAAGCTGGACAAATACACACTTCCTAAATCAATGCTTCTGGACCCCCACCAGACGAGCGGGGCCTCGAAGGGGCCAGAGGGGGCTGCTGCAGAACTGACGCTCCAGGATGTCATGGACGCCACAGCGGGGGTCAGGACGTCCCTAGAACAGCTGATGGATGCCATCATGACAGAAGTGACATTCCTTAGGGCTGATCTCACAAAAATTGGGGAGAAGGTAAAGCAAGTGGAATTTACTACCTCCAGCTCGGTAGAGGACACTTCTCAGCTATAACGCGACATTAACGACCTACAGGCCTTCAGGAAACATGCGGAAGACAAACTGGATGACTACGAAGGGTGCACTCGTCGCACAATGTCTGTATTATTGGGGTTCCCGAGAAAGCGGTGGGGCAGGCGGCAGATGTCCTCGTCGAGGATCTCATTCTCAATCACCTCCAGCCTAAGGGATGGTCCAAGTTCTTTGTCGTTGAAAGGGAGCACAGAGTCCCCGGCAGAAAACCCAAGCCTGGAGCCCCACCCTGGCCGATTTTGGCCAGACTATTGAACTTTCGCGATCGGGATATCCTTCTCCAGAATGCCAGGACTGCCCCACCTCTACGCTATGAAAATTTGGAGATCTCCTTCTTTCCAGATTTTACCCTAGCCGTACAGAGACAAAGAAGATCCTTTTTGACTGTAAAGAAAAAACTACGAGATAAAAGCATTGAGATAAAAGCATCAAGTGTTCCCAGCCCGTCTCCGGGTGGAGGCGGATGGTAGGGCTTGGTTCTTTGACCGGCCTGAAGATGCTTCTGACTGGCTTGAGGGCTGGAGGAGCGCAGATGAGCATAATGCTTGCAGATAACTGGCCATATGCGGCTCCTGGACACTGCTTATTTCTGCACTGTAAGATGTATGGTGTGTGATTTACGGGCCTACTATTAGGCCACTGTTGGGACATGATGAGCACACAGGGCCTATTTGGGGCAGGTAATCAGTAGGTATGGTGGTGAATTGCATTTATACTAATCATGGCCCATGTTCATGTAGCTGGGAGCCTTGATAATTTCCTGCACTGGGTAGGTTTCACGGGGAAGCAGCCTTGCGCACCCAAGTTAAACTACTGTTAGTTACCAGTTCGGGTGACAGGCACTCTGCATCATTTTGGATGGGCAGTTTTAGGCCCAGAGTGCAGGGGAGCAGGGTGGGGGGATTTTGGGCAGACACAGGAGGAGTTATTTTGATTTGTTTAAATATGTCGACTGATCTATTCTTTGAGAGGGCACAAAAAGGTACAAACTATTTCTGTTATGATGGGGGCTCACCGAGACGGACACTTTAGACTGTTAAATTGGAACGTTAATGGTCTGGGGGACAAACTTAAGCGAAGAATAGTCCTGCAACATGTCAAACAACACTCCCCGGAGGTGGTGCTCCTCCAGGAGACACATCTTGTTGGCAACTCTTGTAAAGCATTAGATAGATGGGGCTACAGACAAGTGACACACTCTGGGTTTACCACTGGGTCTCGGGGGTTAGGCATTATGATCAAAAACTCCTTTCCACTCTCTATACAGCAAACGTGGGTTGATAACATGGTACAATATGCGGCGATATCTGGGCAGTGGGAGAGTTCAACCCTTAATCTAGTGATGGTGTATGTCCCTCCGGAACTTCAGAGCCTGACGTTTAAAGATCTTGGTGTTCTCTTACTCTCACTCCCTGAGGGCCGCCTAGTAATGGGTGGAGACTTTAATTCGGTGGTCTCAGGGCACCTGGACCGCTACCCCTCACGGGAGGTCGGACCCTCGCAAAGGTGGCTCCCTGACTTCTTGGATGCAATGGGATTGGTTGATCTGTGGCGTGCGTTCCACCCTGACGCCATTCAGCACACCTTTTATTCTGGCGCTCATGGTAGCCTCTCCCGTATTGATTATCTATTGGCCCCACCGGCCCAGATCACAGAGGTCCAAGAAGCTAGACATATGGCTAGGAGCATATCGGACCACTCTCCGCTCTGGGTCCATCTGGCCCATGGAGGGAGGGTGGGTTGGAAGAGTTGCACCCATTAACCCCTGGTACCTTTGTAACCCAGTAGTTAAGAAATCACTCTTTCGGGCTAATGTTAACTATTTTCGTGACAATGAGGGCATGGTCCAGTCTGCACAGGTCATGTGGGAAGCATTTAAGACAGTGCTCAGAGGGCAGGTGCTGTCCTCTATTGCTGGGACTCGGAAAGACAAGCTGAAGACCTAGTACAAGTGGAGAACGAGATTCTTCGCCTCAAGGAAACTGAAGCGGAAGAGTTCGCACCAGATACGCTCCATACCCTGAAGCTTAAACGAGATGTTTACAAGAGCATTGCCACTGACATGGCCAAAACACTAGGGAGAGAAAAAGCTGGTAGGCTGTACGATCTTGGTGATAAACCCGGGAAACTGCTGGCCTGGCTGGATAAGAAAGAAATGGCTAATAGGCTGGTCTCAGACTATTTTCGTGACAATGAGGGCACGGTCCATTCTGCACAGGTCATGTGGGAAGCATTTAAGACAGTGCTCAGAGGGCAGGTGCTGTCCTCTATTGCTGGGACTCGGAAAGACAAGCTGAAAGACCTAGTACAAGTGGAGAACGAGATTCTTCGCCTCGATGAAACTGAAGTGGAAGAGTTCGCACCAGATACGCTCCATACCCTGAAGCTTAAATGAGATGTTAGGACTCCTGAACTGAGAAAAATCCTAACTTTAAGACTTTCGGTATTCACAGAAGGCATTTAGGAGTCCTAAAGTTAGGACTCCTAACTTCTGTGAATACCAAAATGAGTAAGTGCCTTCTGTGAATACCAAAATGGTAGTAAGTTTAAGATTTTGTCTTAAGTTAGATCTGTGAATCGGGCCCAAAGTATGTATACATTTCAGTGCCATGTAATGTTGACTTTTGATGGTTTAATAAAAAGAAACAAAACAAAAAAAGGTAGGACATGCATTTTCAAGTTTTACATGTCCTAGTAGAGAAAAACTCCCAGATTCATTGTTCACTAATGAAAGACCTATCTCTCCCATAGGATGACATTGGGTTACCCTATTAAATTTAAGAAGCGCTAACTTTTGATAGGAAACAGGCAGGAAATACCATGTTCGCTTAGTCTTACACATATTGTAATTTAAAATCCTCTTTAATGGTAACCTGGGATTCTGAAAATGCCACTTTTAGAATGTTAACATATCTTAGGGCACTTTTACGCACCCCAACTGCCGCACTGCGATATGGGAAACTTCCCCCTTTAATCCATATCTTCTAATTTTATCCAATATCATCGTAAGACACCAATTGTAATCAATGTTTTAGACACTTTTCAATGTTCATTTACACTGCGGAGACAGCATCCTTTCACCTTCCTTCTTTATCTTAGCATCTTCAATTTTTACTGAGTGCCCACCGAGGCTTTTTCACAGAAACACGGTAATCAAAGGTGAAGCTAAACAGAGTAGGCTCGTCACGTAATGTACCCAATGCATTTCAAGCCTCATGGGCTCTTCGTCAGGGGTTTCAGTAAGAAATAAAAACAACTCAGCTAGTTGTTCCCTGCTGGCCTCCGCAACTTTTAGAATGTTGGCATTTTCTAGTCCTAACCATTTGGTGCCTCAGCCCTGTGTCCTGGGTCACATGAATATGAATAGTTTGGCAGTTGGCCTCTGTGTATTCCCCCCAGACAGTGAGACAAAGAGGCGCTGGCAGGACGGGCTATCCTGGACAGCTTTCAACATACTCACAAAGGAACTTGACAACAGCCTTTCCTCACCCTAGACTACTTGGAGCCTGGTCAGGGGAAGGAAGTATTTTTTCATAACCACATATGGGGGTAATCTCGACGTTTCCCCCACTTCAAAGGCTGGAACCAGGTGTAAATATTGGACCCTCAGACAAATTCTTGAGTACACTCCTGGACCTATGGAAGAATTCAGAAGGACTGCCTTTTGCTCCAGAGGACTATTTTGCTGCTTGAGACCTGCCTTGTTCTCCAGAGAACAGCCCTGCTGCTTGAGGCCAGGCTTGTGTATCAGAGGACTGCCTGGCTGCTACCAAAGGACTGCCCTGTTGCTTAAGGCTTGACTTGTTTCTCATGGGACTGCCTTGCTCCTTGAAGCCTGCCTTGTTTTTCAGAGGACTGCCATGCTACCTGAGGCCTGTTATGCTGAAAGAGATCAAGACCATGTCCTTGTTCCCAGGAAGACTTAAGCGACCCCAAAGGTCAGTTGACAGACCTCATGTTCTAATCTACAGGAACACAACAAGATCCAGAAGCCTCCCTGCAACTGCCCAGTTGACCTGCTGAAACTAGATAAGCCTGCAACTGACCTGACTGAGCTCTGCTGGCCTCTACTAAAGTGAGTATCTGATCCCCAAGAGGTGCACTGATTATGTGTACTCCTTAGACATTCTGTTTATGGAGCCAAAGATTGAAATCACATCAGTGAGGGGCCTTGCAAAGAGCCCAGGGAGGAATGCATTTACAACAAGAACCTCTGTATTTCCTATATTTCTCCATGGTGTGAAAGCCACCATGGATGGGCAAATTATGACAAAGGAGTATGAGAAGAGGTTGAAACATACGACTAAAAAGGCCACTTACAGATAGCAAGTGGTTTGTGAGGCAAAGGAGGGTATGGGCAGTTGAGTTATGTGGGGGTCAATGGACAATGCCCATCAAGGAGTGAACCACCCAACACCACCCTCCACCCCTCAGCATCTGACTGTTTGGCAACATCTTGGGGCTCACTTATGAGCTTTGTGATGCACAGTGCAGTGCGGCAAGTCATCTTGCTGCGCAGCGTAATGGGGAAAGGGCAGGAGGGAGCCATATTTAATGAAATAGGGCACATTATTGTCCTTTCCCATGCACTGTAGCACAATGGGCTGCCTAGTGCCAATGCAGGCACCCTTGCACCGTAGTGCAAGGGTGCCTGCCTTGTATGCAGGATTATTTTTGTGCAGGAAGAGATACCTTCCTGCACAAGAAAAATCCTGGGAGGCATATTCCACTTTCCATGTGTGCTGCAAACATAGAAAGAGGTAGAAACCAGGAGAAATATAGATATTTCTGCTTGTTACGCCTCCCCTGGAAAGGAATACGATTTTAGTGCATCTCCAGGTTTACAAGTTCTTGTAAATCTGGGAATGCGCCCAAATCCATGGGGGTTGTGTTGTAATACCCATGCAATGCCTACGGAACACCTTCCCTGGGCAGAGTAATGCAGTGCATCAATTTGTGCTGCATTGTGTTACTCCAGATTTTTGGAGCAGCTCAGAGCCACGCAAAGTGACTTTGCTTGGATTAAAAAATCTGTCATAAGGTTTGTGTTGCTCTTGCACCATGTTGTGTGGTGCAAGAGTGGCACAAACAGCCTCATAAATATGCCTCTTGGTGTCTTGACCTCAACATTGAATCCTCTTACATGGGCCTTCACAGCAAGAATTGCGGGAACTGCTCGAGGAGTATGGGAAGAAATTACATCATCAGGCCAAGTTATGGCACCATGCAGAGGTGCCTGTAATGTCTTAGATTTTGATTTTTAGGATTCATTTCTATATGGCGCCTCTCTTTTAACCCGTCTACTTAACATCTTCAATGTGATTCCCTCTTTACGACTACTTAATACTAATGACATTCATCTGGTGAAATTTCTATAAAAAATATAACAATGGTATACCCATCACTCGAGCTAAATTTCAGGCTAATGATTCAGAAATATCCTTGGATATGTGCACAAAATTTCTGTTGTGGGTTGCAAGGTTGTTCCTTCTTAGGTCTTGACTGGACAGCGCACTCGTTGTCTCGAAGAGACATGTTGTGTTTAATCTGTGGAGTTTTAGCCCACCCACAGGCTTCCCATTTTCTTGCTCCATCGTCTCTCTTATATATTTTTTGTCACCATTTGTCCCTGACAAGCATGGTCATGCCTCTTCTTGTGTTTAGCCCTCCCCCCAGAGTATGGACCAAGTACTTATAAACATCCACTGCTCCTGGTTTTAGGACCATTTTAGGACCTGCTTTGTTCTTTCTTTTTCAGCACTCTATACAGTGCTCGTGCTTTTACCTGCTTCACTTTCTACCACCCTCCCTCATGCCCTGTCCACAGATCATTCACCTCCCCATCACTGCTTTTCCCTTTGTTGCTGGTTTACATTTCCCCCACCTCCTCCCTCCCATCTCTGCTTGCTCTCTCCCACCTCCCATGCTTGCCCCATCAACAAATCAACCTGACCCCGTCACTGCTTTAAACCCTCACTGTAGTCTGTTTCATTCTAGTGAGTGGTGGTGTTCTGCCTTTGAACATCCTGTTAGTGTATAGCTGAAGTGCTGATTGAAGCATGTGTGCATGGCAGCTATTACTTAACACACATGTAGTCTCTGTTTTTTTCCGCATGCATGGGTGCTAGGTGTGTGTGGGTGTTTACAACATATGTGGTCTTTCAGCAATGGTGTTTATAGCTGAAAAATCAGACCTCAAGTGAATCAGGTAGGCTGCGTCTTCTGCTGTAATTGCATAGCCATGTTCCTCCTGTGTGAAATGATTGAACTGTTTGTGTCTCACCTTGTTGCTTCTCATTTCATGGGGTGAGACTCTATTTTTTCAAATTTCTCCAATTGGGACACTTTCTTTCTTTTTCCACATTCACTGGTGAAGTGTTTCCATGTGCCTAACGTGAATTCTCTTCAAAGGAGCCAAGCTGAGTCTTGATGTCATCAAGATCTGCCTGCCCCTTAGTGTCCATGGCAAAAGCCATTCTCTTAATGTGGTTGCCAATACGATATAGTTGCTCACGTTCACTACTGTAAACCAGCCTGACACACTGATTCTTTCTGTTTTTTGTGTGCAGTTTATCTAGCACTAACACCACCCGAATGTATTGGAGTACTTTATATTAGCACCAGTTCCTTTACACAAGGACACATTAATTTTTGTAGGCATGAGGAGATTCAGTGATTTGCCCAGAATCAAGGATGTGAAGCCGACGCCAAAATTGAACCCGATTTCCCAGCTCCGTAGTCGGCATCTGTGGCCCTTACACCACATTCTCTTCCAAGAGAACGCCACATCAACTCCCTAGCCTCTGTCTCAGTTCCAAGTTTTGTGATTACAGCTGAATCACTTAATCTTTTCCATGGTAGCCAGCATTTGCTGTTGGTTGCCCGTCCATCTCCCCCTCGTAGCTGGTTGACCTGCTAAACTCCATTGCACATATCCCCTCCTCCCCTGACTCTGCATTTCACATTTTTGTTTTGCAGTTTTATCGAGCCGCAATGCCAGCCCAAGGTATTGGAGCATTTTACATTAGCACCAGTTACTTTTTTGTGCAGTTTTACATATCATCAACACCGCCCAAAGGTATTGGAGTGCTTTACATTAACATCAGTTACTTTTCATGAGGACACCGTAAACTTAGGCAAATCACTGAATCTCCTTGTGGCAGCCCGCATTTGCTGTTGGTTGCCTGTCAACCTCCCACCCGTCGCTGCTTGCCCACACTGAGCTCTTGCTGCACAGATTCCCTTTTCCCCAGATCCCCTCCTCTCCCAACTCTGCTTTTCACATTTGTTTATTTGTGTCCAGTTATATATAGCAAAAACCAAAGGAAATGATGGACGGAGTGTTGAACATTGCAAGCACTCACCCCCAGTCAACTGATCTGGGTTTAATCCATCACCGTTCTTTAGCCCACTCTGCCACCCCAGTTCAGACATGGCCATATGCAAATCAGTCTGACCCTGTGCCTCATGGGAACAGTCCAGCCCGAACTGCCAAGCCATGTCTTCCCTGGACCGGAAACAAGCTTCCTAGGACCGGTTTCTGGCATTTCAGCCGTCTTCAGCCAGGCTTGCTTGAATCCAGTGGCAAAGTGAGCAAGGGACTCACGTCTGAGCATACCCTGCCAACTTATGGCGAACAAAGCAAAAACCAAAGGAAATGATGGACGGAGTGTTGAACATTGCAAGCACTCACCCCCAGTCAACTGATCTGGGTTTAATCCATCACCGTTCTTTAGCCCACTCTGCCACCCCAGTTCAGACATGGCCATATGCAAATCAGTCTGACCCTGTGCCTCATGGGAACAGTCCAGCCCGAACTGCCAAGCCATGTCTTCCCTGGACCGGAAACAAGCTTCCTAGGACCGGTTTCTGGCATTTCAGCCGTCTTCAGCCAGGCTTGCTTGAATCCAGTGGCAAAGTGAGCGAGGGACTCACGTCTGAGCATACCCTGCCAACTTATGGCGAACAAAGCAAAAACCAAAGGAAATGATGGACGGAGTTTGCATATGGCTATGTCTGAACTGGGGTGGCAGAGTGGGCTAAAGAACGGTGATGGATCAAACCCAGATCTGTTGACTGGTAGTGAGTGTTTGATTGCTTCTGATGCTCCGTCCATCACCACCCCCTTTTGTACCGCTTTGTTCGCCATAAGTTGGCAGGGTATGCTCAGACGTGAGTCCCCATGGCCATGTCTGAACTGGGGTGGCAGAGTGGGCTAAAGAACGGTGATGGATTAAACCCAGATCAGTTGACTGGGGGTGAGTGCTTGCAATGTTCAACACTCCGTCCATCATTTCCTTTGGTTTTTGCTTTGTTCGCCATAAGTTGGCAGGGTATGCTCAGACGTGAGACCCTTGCTCACTTTGCCACTGGATTCAAGCAAGCCTGGCTGAAGACAGCTGAAATGCCAGAAACCGGTCCTAGGAAGCTTGTTTCCGGTCCAGGGAAGACATGGCTTGGCAGTTCGGGCTGGACTGTTCCCATGAGGCACAGGGTCAGACTGACTTGCATATGGCCATGTCTGAACTGGGGTGGCAGAGTGGGCTAAAGAACGGTGATGGATTAAACCCAGATCAGTTGACTGGGGGTGAGTGCTTGCAATGTTCAACACTCCGTCCATCATTTCCTTTGGTTTTTGCGCAGTTATATATAGCACCAATACCACCCGAAAGTATTGGAGCACTTTACATAGAATATGCCTCGTTACCCCGCATGCTTTTTTCACGCAAGCCATTACAACACGGTCATTACAACAACCGCGTTGTAACAACGCATGCCATTACTCAGCAAGTCGAAACAACAACTTGCTCTAGGGAGGGCGCTGGATGTTGGAATAGTATAATTTACTATTCCAACTCCAGTCTGTGCAACAGTAGGGAAGGTGTTGGATTTTAAGTCCAACACCTTCTGACCCCTAGAGCAAGTCGTTGTTCCGACTTGCGGAGTAATGGCATGCGTTGTAAAGGCATGCGGTGTTCTGGTTTCGGGGTAAACGATGTTTACCCTTTACATAAGCACTAGTTACAATTTGTTGTGTAGTTTTCTACACCGACAACACCACACAAAGGTACTTGAGCACTTTACGTTAGCACCAGTTACTTTCTTTTCTCCAGTTTTATATAGTGCCAACACCACCCGAAGGTATTGGTGCACTTTACATAAGCACTAGCTACTTTGCAGAGAGACACATTCATTTTTGTAGGCACAGCAAGATATAGTGATTTGCCCAAACTCGAAACTGGTTTACAAGCTTCATAGTCGGATGCTCTGGCCCTTACGATACATCCTCTCCTGAAACGATGCCATATCATCTCCCTAGCCTTAGCCTCAGTTACACATTTTGCAATTATGGATAAATCACTTAATCACCCTGTTTCTAAACACGAGTATCGGCAAAGCCACTAAGTTTTGCCTGTGCGAAATCTATTTTTTTAGGTCTCGGCTAGACAGTGGATGCGCTGATCGGCTAGACACCACATGATCTGCTCGGCGAGATAGAACAAATGCGCTTTCTCAAAAAGATGTGTTGTTTTCTATCTGTGGGCTTACAGGCTGCCTTCCTCCATAATTGGTAAACTTCAGCGTCGCTCTCATTTTCTTTGATGCCATTTGTCGAGCTATGCAGGCATGTTGCC
Organism: Triturus cristatus; assembly: GCF_964204655.1. Taxonomy (NCBI): domain Eukaryota; kingdom Metazoa; phylum Chordata; class Amphibia; order Caudata; family Salamandridae; genus Triturus; species Triturus cristatus. The sequence goes on from NC_140590.1 coordinate 852,000,226, forward strand.
CTCTCCTTGTGTTTGGCACTCCAATAGCTTATGGACCAAGTGCATGCCTCCGTGCACTGCTCCCAGTTTGCGCAGGTATTTTTTCATTGTTTTCAAGCACTCCATAGGAGTACTTGTGTTTTCAGGCAGTCTCCCTTGTACCCGTACACACGTACCAATAAAATGCATGCTTGTGTACATAAACAAATGTATTTCTTAAAAAGTTGTTAAAACACGAACAGCACTTGTTTATTTATTTTTAATTGCACAATCTGTTGGTATTGGAGCACTAGCTCCTTCCTTTGTCTTGCCATAGCGCATACACTAGCTGATGGCATTGGAGCACTGTAAGTGCTCAGCAATTGCATTCCACAATGAAACATTCATTTTTGTCACTGATCCTGCTTCAAGTAAGGTTTTGTTTTACCACTTTATTATTGCCTCCTCCCACCCTCTCCCATCATTGCTTGCCCATCTCCCCATGCCCTCTGCTTGACTCATCCCTCCACAACCTCCCTTGTCACTGCTGCTTATATTTAAAAAAATTATTTTGAATGGTATGATATTATTAGAGCGCTCATTCAGTCCTCCGTCTTTCCTTAGTCTCCATTGTACACGTACACACATACCACTAAAATGCTTGCGCTTGGAAATATACTAATGCATTTCTTTAAATGTTGTTAAAACTTGACCAGCTTTTTTTTTTTTGCACGAAGCAATGGTATTGGTGTGGTTGCTCCACCCTCTGTCTAGCCATAGCACGAACACGAGCAAATAGTATTGGAGCACTCTAAGTGCTCGCCAGTTACATTCCACAATAACACACTCCTATTGTCGCTAATCCTGCTTCAATTAAGGATTGTTCCCCCTTCATTGTTGTTTCCTCCCGCCATGCTGTAGTTGCTTGCACAACTCCCCATCTCCTCCTGTTTCCCTGCTTGACACATCAGTTCACTACCTGTCTCCTCACTACTGCTTTTATTTTTTTTGCTAGATCCAATGGTATTGGCGCGTGTGTTCTGTCCTCGATCTTGACATAGTGCTAACACCAGTTGATGGTATTGGAGCGCTTTAACTGCTAACCAGTTACATTACACAATAACACATTCAGTGTCGTACATAGGGGTAAGAGTAAATAATTTGCCCCGATTCACGAACTGTTCAGCAGACCACGAGATTCAAACCTGGTTCCCCAGTTCCCCTATCTGCATCTCTGGCCATTACGTCACATCCTAGCTTCACTTCAAAGCTACTCAACTGTTTCTCACTATCACTTCCACATTTGTTCAACAAGACCCTGTCAACACCGAACAAGCATTTTCAAAGCCAATAGTTCTCGGCAATGCCCTTTCTGCACACAGTAGCTGTCCTCACAGGTCCCAAAGGCTAGCAACCTTCCACAAACAAACAAGCATTGGCATAGCCAATACGTCTAGGCAATGCCCAAACTATTAGCCTTGTAAATTTGAATGTCTTTTAGCCATGTTGTCAAGCAGCACATCTGCTATGATGTGGCTAGCGCAGGCCACCACATAGCACATTTTTGTGTTAGGAAGGGCAAGACAATAAACTCAAGAGGTAGTGGGGCGCAAAGAGATTCGACATTGGCTCATTATCCTGTGATTCTGGGCTTTCAGTGACTTCAAGTCATGTTGAACAGCATATGTGCTGCTAGACATTCACAGTGACAAGGCCAATAGTTTGGGCATTGCTGAGACCTATTGGCTTTGCCAATGCTTGTTTGCCTGTCGAAGATAGCGAGTCTTTGGGACCTATGATGCCAGTTACTGAGTGCAGAATGGGCTACTTGGTGTCAGCCTATAAGACACTTTAAACTACCATAAACAACCATTCCTGATCCCACGCAACTAGTATTTATATGATCAGAGAACAAGAACAAGAGTGTGGTCACTGACTGGAGCAAACAATTGAAAGACGTTGGTTATGAGTTACAATCTACAGCGGCCTCTTTGATTGGTTTTCTACAGAGTTAAATGGTACAAAAGAGCACTCATTTTTGTCATCTCTTCAGCCTCCTACTTTCACCTCTGCTATGTTTAAGCATGGCATGCAAAGCTATGTTATGGTATGTTATGTTATGTTATGTTATGTTATGTTATGTTATGTTATGTTATGTTATGTTATGTTATAAAGGATTTTATAGCACGCTCAATTACTCGAGAGTTTCCTGGCATGAACAGTTATCGAAGAACCTGAGAGACGGGAAGTTTGAGTCGGCTAATTAAAGAGAAAAGTTTTGAGTTGTTTCTTGAATGGACCAAGCTCCTGAATGCTCCGAATAGACAAAGGGAGAGAATTCCAAGCCAACGCCGTTTTGACCGAGATAGACTGACCTCCCAGTCGAGACCTACGAAAACGGGGAATGATCATCAAGTGTTGGGTGGCTGAACGCAAGGCTCGATTGGGGACAGAGAAACTGAACCTCTTCCTAATATATGCAGGACCCAGACCATGCAGCGCTCTGTGGGCCACCGTAAGAGCTTTAAATTGCACTCTTTGCGCCACTGGGAGCCAGTGCAGATCACGCAAATGCTTTCGCACATTAGACCTTCTAGAGATGTTAAAAAGAAGTCTAACAGTGGCGTTTTGAATCGTTTGCAATTTACTCAACAGATAGCCGGGAATGCCACAGTAAAGGGCATTGGCATAGTCTAAGCGGGAAAGAATGAGTGCCCGGGCGACTGTTTCCTTTGTTTGGCTGGGAAGAAGAGGAAAAAATCTTCTAAGAGATTTAAGTATGCCAAAGCAAGCACCGGTGAGTTTCCTAATTTGCACCGTGAAGTGGAGATCGTCGCCAAACCATATTCCTAGGTTTTTAGCGGGCGCACCCACGGACTTTGGACAAGGAAAGTCATTTGGCCACAGATTTCCATAAAAGGCAGGTGGAAAAGAGCCATATAGCAAGACCTCAGACTTATCCTCGTTACACTTCAGTTGGGCACGTGCCAGCCACTGAAACACAGAAGAGAGGCAGTTCTGCGCTTGAGAAGGGGACAGGTCCCCATCATTCCAGGTGAATAGGAGTTGGGTATCATCGGCATAGGCGATTATTTTCACCCCCAGCTCCTCTGCCAGGTAAATAATGGGTATCAGATAGACGTTAAAAAGTAGTGGGCTCAAGGTAGAACCTTGAGGGACAGCAGTAGCCACATTCCTAGCAATTGAGGAGAAGGAAGGTGACCAGACCTGCTGGGAACGGTCTTCCAATAAAGATTTCAGCCATTTCAAAGCAGAGCCTGTGATGCCGATGTTAGCCAGGCGAGAAAGTAGGAGATGGTGGGGTACCGTGTCGAAGGCAGCAGAGAGATCCAGTAAAACCAGAGCTGCTCTGCCGCCTGCGTCCAGACACTCTCTGATGGATTCAGCCATTTCCACTAAAGCCAACTCGGTGCTGTAACTTTTCCTAAATCCGGATTGGGCCGGATGGAGGGCACCGGAATTTTCAACAAAAGTATCCAGCTGTCGGAAGACGATGTTTTCACAGACCTTGGACAGGGCTGGAAGCAGAGAGATGGGTCGATAGCTGGCCACTAATAACGGATCCAGTGAAGGCTTCTTTAGGAGTGGCAGAAGTTTGGCCTGCTTCCAATGCAGAGGGACCGATTTATTTATTTATTTTATTTTAGAGGTTTGTAAAGCGCGCAGCTACCTCCGACGGAGGTGTCCCGGCGCTGAAGACAATATCTTGTGAGGTTCAGAGGAGTTCAGGAGGAAAAGAGTGGGCTAGATCAGAGAGAAGAGCCAGGTCTTAAGTTTCTTCCGAAACAGAGGATCAGAAGTCAGGAATCTCAGTTCTGTTGGAAGGTGATTCCACAGTCTGGAGGTGGCTACAGCAAAGGCCCTTCCTCCCGTTCGCGCTAGACGAAAACGGGGGCAGATCATTAGGCGGAGATGGTTAGATCTGAGATTTCAGGATGCTTGTGAGATCTTCAGTCTGTGTCTCAGGTAGGCGGGGCCTCGACCATTAAGAGCTCTAAAACCAAGGGTCAGGGATTTAAACTGAATACGTAATCTCACTGGGAGCCAATGGAGTTTGATCAGATGGGGTGTAATTGAATGACGGTAGGGGACATTACAGATCAACCTGGCCGCTGAATTCTGTACTGTCTGTAATCGATTTAAGAGATACGCCGGGGCTCCAACGTACAAACTATTTGCGTAGTCCAAATGGGAAGTTATGAGGGCGGGGACTACTGTCTTGCGTGAGTCTAATGGCAAGAAAGGGATGATTTTTTTAATCATACGGAGCTTTCCAAAACAAGACGCTGTGACTTTGTTAATTTGGGTCTTGCAGGAGAGGGCAGTGTCAAAATGGAAGCCCAGATTGCGGGCAGCTTGGACAGGTACAGGGGGAGGATCTATTTTAGCCGGCCACCAGAGGCTGGAAGAGATGGGGGATTTCTGGTTAAAAAATAGGACTTCCGTCTTATCTGTATTCAGTTTTAAATTGTTTGAGGACATCCAGGCGGCGATATTCACCATGCAGTGGCGAAAGTTTAGCAAAGAGCTTTCAGAATGATCTTTGAAGGAGAACACCAGCTGAGTGTCGTCAGCATAAAAGATCACTCTGACGCCCCATGATTCCACCACTTTTGCCAGAGGCTTCAGGTATACATTGAACAGGAGCGGACTAAGGGCAGATCCCTGTGGTACCCCCCATGTCAACGGTTTCTTGGTGGAAAAGAAGGAGCCCAGCATCACTTGTTGGAATCTATCCGTGAGGAATGATTTGATCCAGGCGAGAGGGGTCCCACCAACTCCCACCTCTTGCAAGCGTGTGAGTAGTGTTTCATGGGAGATGGTGTTGAATGCTGTGGATAGGTCGAGAAGGACCAGCATGGCCTCCTCTCCCCTATCCGTGCACTCACGAATCGACTCGGACACTTCTAGTAGAGCTGATTCGGTACTGAAGTCAGGCCTGAATCCTGACTGAGAGTCGTGGAACAGCGAATTTGACTCAAGATAGATGGACAGCTGTTCTTGTGCCGCCTTCTCGAGCACTTTGGCTGGCTTGGGTAGGAGTGAAATCGATCGGTAGTTGCTCAAACACGTTGGATCGACACCGGCTTTTTTTTGAATGGGGATTAGCAACGCGTCTTTCCATACGGAAGGGACAACACCTGAATATAGGGAGGAGTTCCAGATTTCAAGCAGAGGGTTAATAACTAGGGAGGCAATCTCATTCAGGATCGGAGCCGGGGCTGGATCCAGTGGTGAGCCTGATCTGCATTTTAAAAATAGATTCAGGGCATACTCCTTGGTGAGTGGTTTAAAAGTTGTAAATGATTTAGTGCAGGTGGTGTCAAGATCTAAGGTGATTTCTGTACGATTCTGAAGGATTGTTGCCGTAATGTTGGCAATTTTTTCCGCAAAAAAATCAGATAGGCCTTCGCTAAGTGCTTGGGAGGGGGTGGCGGGAGCGGACAGAGCAGTGGGATTAGTAAACTCTTTAACGATGTTAAAGAGGGCCTTAGTGGAGTTTTTTGCGTTAACAATAGTTTCTGCAAAGTATACACTCATGGTATTACGTTTGAGTTTATGAAACTCTTTAAGGGCCTGTCTATAAAGAGATTTGGTAGCAGGGTCATAGGTCCGGCGCCATAGGCGCTCCAGTTTTTTACATCTGCTTCTGTTTTCCCTTAATTCCAGGGTAAACCAGGGAGCTGACGGTTTTGATCTGCGGGAGGTAAGGGTCTGTAAGGGCGCGACTTTCTCAATGGCGGTCATGAGATCTTTATTAAATGTAAGAACCGCTCCATTGAGATCGTCAGGGAGTGAGTCTAAACTATTATTGTACGATTGCTCTAGGGCAGTACATGAGATCTTGTGCCATTTTCTGCCTTGATTAATGATTGATGTAACTTCCGGATAAATAACCTCCGCTACACCCGCCAGTACTCTGGCAGGACAAGGGTGCTATGGCATATAGATGATCCAGACGGCTGGGGAGAATAAGGCAGTTGGTAAAATGTCTCAGATCCTCGAGAACCCTTCAGCACACTGTCTTGGATGGCTTGTATTTTCCCGATAGAAAAAGAGGAGAGCTCCTCACAACATTGGGATGAGGTGGTGAGGTCACATGTTCGGCGCAAGGTGTCAAAAAGCTTCTTACAATGGAGAAGATCTCTCTGCCATTGTTTTTTGCTTTGGCAATACGTTCAGCAAAAAGACTACTGTTAGCCAATTTAATGGCTGAATAATAGATGTTTTGAGCTTTCCGCAGAGCAGCTTTTGCTGATGGCGAATATTCCAGGCGCCAGAGGCGTTCCAGTTTCTTACAACCTAATTTGAGCTCTCTTAATGCGCCAGAGTACCACGGGCTGGAAAGAGAGAGGCGTGACTGCTTTTTGCGATTAGGGTGAGAGACGGAGCCGACCCCCTGCTTAATCCAGGTGGTAAAATTGTCAACCGCCACATCCAGGTCGCTAGAAAGCACCAGGCGAAATAGTGAGAGGGCAGTATAGAGGGCGGGGATTTCAATTTTCGGGAGGGGTTTACAAAGGATAGAGGTGCTGGGGGGCATTGATGATTCCCGTCGCCAAGAAAAAGCAAAGTTCAATTATCATGCAAGGTTATTGACAGTAGTAACACTAAATAGACAGGTAATGCAAATCTAGGTCAGAGCCAAATCTAGGTAGAGTCAGAAAAACAGCTGCCTACAACTAAACACCAACAAAACAGAAGTACTCATCATGGGCCCAAACCCCAACGCCTGGAACAACACCCTGTGGCTCCCCGCCCTCGGAAGCCCGTCCACCACCCCGGACCACGGACCACACACACAACCTGGGAATCATCCTGGACTCTGAACTCAAAATGGACCACCAGATCAACTCCGTCTCGTCCTCCAGTTTCCACACCCTCCGCCTCCTATGTAAGACCTTCAAATGGGCCCCCCTCGAACACAGAAAGACCGTGACTCACGCCCTGGTCACCAGCAGACTCGACTATGGCAACGCACTCTACCTTGAATAAACAAAAACCTCACCCGCAAGCTACAGAACATCCAGAATGCCACTGCAAGACTGGTCCTTGACCTGCCAAGACACTGCCACATCTCCCAGCACCTGCGCACACTCCACTGGCTCCCCATCAAAGCTAGAGACACCTTCAAGATGCTCACCCACGTCCACAAGGCCCACCACAACACCGGACCAGCATACCTGAACAGCCGACTCAAATTCCATGCACCCCAGAGGACCCTAAGATCAGCCCAGCTCTCCTACGCCTTGGTTCCCCGTACCAGAAAGACCAGATCGGGAGGCTGCTCTTTCTCCTTCCCGAGCCTGGAATGCCCTTCCGCTCCACCTCAGACAGACATCATCACTCCTCATCTTCGCAAGAAACCTCAAAACCTGGCTCTTTGATAGACCCCCCCCCCTTGATGGACTGGAGTCTGCTAACCCCCCCAGCACCTTGAGACCCTTATGGGTGAGTAGTCGTGTTTAACAAACGCCTGATTGATTGATTGATTGAGAGCATTGTGAATTTATTTTACTTAGTTGCAATATTGCTGGTGTGTTCTCAAAAATTCAAGACCTGGAGTGGCAATCATTCATTAAAGAAAATGATGTTTTCTGCTTCCTAAAATCTTGGACAGAAGATGTAGGCAGGTTTGCAACATATAATGTACTAGAAACAAGGGGGCGTGGCTAAGCCACTGAAGATGGTGGCCGCAAGTCAGGTCAGCTCCGAGCAGCAGACTAGGCATGCAGTAATTAATCCTTCAATGAGAGTCCCGTGAATGCTGTGAAAGTCTGTCTGGGGCTGTAGCGACAACCCTGTGAGGAGCACCAGCGTTGAACTAGCCCCTTGAGGTAGAACAATACGGAGACAAATCACTCTGTGACAAGTCTATGGGGTGACTCTAAGTCTCATGGACTGGTCTACTTGCTGTCACACCGACCTGACGGAAAGCGGCTTGTGGTTTGGAGCAGCGTCTTCTGTGTGTGCAGGCTGTGATTAGTCCATTGACACTGGAGAAGCCTGACATCATTCTGCAGTCGACAGAGGCCTGCTTTCGAGCGTGGTGACTGTGAAGCCACTGCGGCCATTTTGTGTGAGGAGTAGTGGGTGGGCCCAACAGTTACTCCGACCACCTGCCTGTTGCAGACTGGAAACTGCTGCTCCTTCTTAAAGTGGTGGACTCCCTGAAAATAGCAGACCAATTAAAAGCAGAAAAAAAGCTGTGTGATCCCTTCTCAGAGCCCCGCAGTGTGTGCTTCCTGGGGGTGGCTGATTCCCATGTTAAGGCCTTAGTACCTGCAGCACTTTACCACTGTAAGTGCAGTGTGAAAGTGCGTGTGCGCTTCTTACACACATTAGGAAGGTGTGCTCATCTGAGGTTTATGAAAGGTTGGCCGTGTCTACCATGGCCGGCCGGTGGGTGCACGCTCACACCTACTATGTTTTAAGACCTATGAACAGCCTGCCGTTGGAGGCTGGTGTGCCCGCTCCCACCAATGGTGCTCTTAAAGATGTGTCCAGCCTGGCATTGCAGGCCGGTTGGTGCTTGTGCACTGAGGGTGCTCTTTAATACGTGTCCAGCCTGGGATTGCAGGCTGGTATGTGCTTTGCACCAATTGTGCTCTTGAAAACGTGGCTGGCCTGCCATTGCCGACTAGTGTGCGCCCTTGCAACGATGGTGCTAATAAATATGTGTATAGCCTGCCATTTCAGCTTGGTGTGTGCTTTGCAACAATGGTGCTCTTAAAGACGTATCTGACCTACCATTGCAGGCTGATGTGTGCAATTGTGTGTTTACTCAGACTGGCATATTTAAGCCGCTAGCCATCCTAAGAGGACTTTTCTCCTCTACCCAGCACCCCCAGGGTTAAGGGGTGAAGCGAGTGGAAGGTGAAAGGCAGGTCAGGTACACATATGTGTCCCATACCCAGATAGTGAGGAATACCCATGCATGTTTTCACTGCCTATGAGGTTTGCTCTTCCCATAGGCTAACATGAGGAAATTATTACTATCACTTCAGACTGCAATAGTGGATCACAGTAGAGCAGCCTCATGATGTTTTATATCACTGGATTTGCACCGACAACCCCTTGCCAGTGGTAAAGGTGGCTTTGTCATAATTCGTGCAGAAATGCCACTACTAGAAAGTGGGCATTTCTGTGTTCTGAACGCTTTGTGTGGCCTGGTCCGCACTGGAGGTTGGGAGAGCACATCTGGTCATTCACCAGCGACAGCTATAAAACACTGGGCATTCAATTGTAACAGCAGACCTGTAATTTGCGGGCCTATCTGCAGAGATTGTAGGAGAGGTTTTGACACTTGGCCTCAGGAGCCAGATCGTGGCCCCACGAAAAATTCTGATCGGCATTCCATGGACCCATGGCAGACAGGACTGAAATTTAGGGGAGACATCTGTAATTCAAAGGGAGACCCTTTGAATCACCACCAACTTCAAAGGCACACTCCAGTATAACTACTGGTGCCACACTTCAGTACGGGGGAAGATGAGCTTATGGGGACGTAGGACCAGAGAACCTGGACTTCTTAGTGCACATTGCCAGAGGACTCTGTTGTACACAAGGAGGATTACTGCCATTAAAAGGGACCACGTGCCCTTCCTGAACAGTGGCTGACCTGGGCCGACTACCTGCTGCTCTGTGGCACCCTGAAGTGTGCTCTCCAAGGGATTGTCAAGCTTGCCCCCTGTTATCTCAGAGGTCTCAGGGACATCAGCGATCTCCTAATATGGACCCACACAGTTTACCTGTGACATCTGAAGCACAGTGCCTTCTCAAGTGCCCACATCATCTGCTGGATTTCAACTGTTAGCACAGCGTGGGCGGGGAACTACGAACTGTGCCTGGATACCGGATTGTCTTGTGCGGAGCCCGAAGTCCAGCCCTTCATTGTGGGGGAACTTAACACGGATAAGCATCTTGTGGGTGGTGAGCTGATTCACCGGTTGAGGGACCCAAGTGGGCCACTTCGTCGATCGTGCCGAATCTCTCTCATGTAACACGTCGACTGCATGCTCATTGCGTGTGGTGTCCGATTCACAGGTTACGAACCTTGAAGGTGGGGGTGTAACCGTAGTAGCGCCTCATTCTACCTCAGGAAGCATTGCTGAACTTGAGCCTGTGTGTGCAACCTGAACTGTCTGGTGCGACCAATATCTACGGGCACCAGACGTTATGCCTCATTTCCACAGAGGCACGGAATTTGTAACTCTTCATTGTGTGTGTGACCTGAGCTGTTTGGTGCGGCCAATTTCTCGATGTGCACCAGACGTTGTGCCTCCTTTCCAAGGAGGTACAGATTTTGCAACTCTTCATGTGTGTGTGAGTATGTCACCGGAGTCATCTGATGCGGCCAATATTGATGTGCACTGGACGTTGTGCCTCATTTCCAAGGAGGTACGGATTTATGCAACTCTTTCCTTGTGTGTGACCGGAATTGTCTGGTGCAGCCTGTATCATCATGAACCCTTGGGCGTGACCGTCTATTGTCCTCTGCCTGTGTCTGCTCCTCATCCTGTGGGTAAACTTCTCAAATGGCTGCCAAATCCCTTTTGCTGCCAGCCTCATAATTGACCTTGCTGCCTACCCCTACCTGTTCCCTGGGGCCCTGACTAAGAGTGACTTCCTCTGCGTGTGGTCTAGTGCCTGGGGTGAGGGTGTGGGTATCTCCAAACTGTAGGTGTAGGATAGTCGGGGTGAGTTTGAGGGCAGAGAGAGGCTTGGGGCTACAGGGGCTGTGGTGTGTAATCAATTGACCTGCTGGGTATCAGTTGCACCGCTTTAGGGTGCTGAGTGCATATGTATGAAAGTGCTTTTGTATGGACTTGTTGCACCATGTAGCCGTGTGGAGTGAGAGTGGGTGTGAGAGTGACAGTGGTGAACCGCCCGTTATTCTCGACACTGGACAGAGGTTTGAACAATATGTTGATTTCTTGCCAGAAAAGCATTATGTTTGACATTGGTTTACACCACACAACCTTGACTGGTGGTACTGCTAAAAAGTGTTATAATTTGTTGTATGTACATATTTCTGATATTGTTGCGACCCACAGTACACCGTATAACTGTGTGGTATTGAATAATAAGAATTGTTAGGGTGGGCCTGGGGTGGAAAACGTGTTGCACCGCATAAGAGTGCTGGGGGAGGTGTGTAGATTAGGATCTTTTCCAAGTGTGCATATTACTGATGTCATTTGAACAGGGATGGGCCTAGTACTGCTAGTAATAATTCCGATTTATGCCCTGAAATACATGATGTTCATTTTGTGTTGATTATGATGTGTGTTGAAGGAAAACTTTATTTACATACAAAACATGTGAAATCTCTTTTTTGACAATTAAGATATTTATTGTGAGTGGGTGCTGTGCCAATGATTTACACATTGCCTCTGTGGCTAGCCTGATTGCTCAGTACCAACCTACCCAAGGGAGAGCACAAATTTTTCCAGCGTTTGTAATCACCCGCCCGTGATGGGAGTGGTACGTTCTTCCTGGCTGGGGCATCGCCTTTGCCAACCAGAAAGTGCCAGTTCCGACATGGACGATGGGTTGCTATATCTTCATGATGTAACAAGCGATATGGCCCCAATATCGACAGCATTCAGAGAGTTTCAGCAGGTAGTGGGGCTATGGGTAAACTGGGGTTAATCGTGCATTTTCCCCTCTTAGTTGCAATGCCTCACCGCAGGTAATACGATTAGGTGGGGAAGCACTAACTTGGTTGACAGCAGCGGTTAGGTATTTTGAGGTCCGGCTTTATCATTGTCAGCTAGACCTATTTAAGGGCAACCTGCAGTGGTCTGCTACATCCCTCAAATCTCAGATGCAGCTTTGGCAGGAGTTACCACAAACTCTAGCGAGCAGAGTTGCTCTTTCTAAAATGGCTATCTACCCACATCTATGATACTACTTTGTCAATGTTTCAGTATTTCCCAAATGTCGATTGTCCGTTGACCTGGATAGGGCACTAGGGGATTTTCTCTGGAATAACGGGATACCTAGGGTATCCTTAAATAAGCTTCAATTGCCTGTAAGAGGCGGAGGGTTAGGGGGCCGTCTTTTGAGAACTATTAGCTTGCTGCAAAGCTTCAATGGGAGGCCAGATGGTTATGGGGAAATAATCTTTATAAAACTAGTATGGGGGATCGTCACCTCACTTTGCATGTAATACAGCAATTTTTATATCCCACAGTGAAGCTGCACCATTTGTGGACACGCCATATGTGGTTGGTTCCGATATGCGTGACAAGAGTGTTGCAATTCACAAAAACACATTCTTCCCTATTCACCAGCCACACCACTTCAGAGTTTGCCTGGCCCTCTGGGGCAATTTACTCCTGACCACTTGACAATCTGGCACGAACACTTTATTGACATGGTTGGGAATTTGTTCCAGGACACAAATTTATTGCAATTTGAACAAATTTGTCAGGATTATAGCATTCCGCCAAATCTGTGTATTTCACATGCACAGTTGCTAGGAGCCCTCAGTATACTATGGTTGTGATTGATGTAGGGCCACCCACCCTTTCAGTAATGGATACACTACACACCATGGGAGAAGGTCGACATCTTATTACTTGGTTTTATAGGGCAATTGGGGAGGATACTGGGGTCTCACTAATTCACCTCCAGCATCAATGAGAGGAAGATCTGGGGTGGCCATTACATGGTACAAAATGGGTAGAGGCACTTGAATTGCCACATTTATTCCTAGAAATGCAAGATTTCAAAATATGCTATGTATGATACTCCATGTGGCGTACCTTACACCGCTACGGTTGAACTGCGTCTTTACATCAGCAAACCTTACTTCTCCGAGATATCAAACGCAGTCAACAGATCTTCAACATATGTTTTGCTGTTGCCCTAGATCAACAGGATACTGGTATTCTATACACCCTGTACTGGATGCTGTTACAGAGCTCACTACACTCATATCATGGGAAGCTACAGCTTTAGGCATATTCCCCAGGAGGAAGAGTCATAGGGTGAGAGTGTGTTTTCTGAATCTAGCCCTTCTTTTGGGAAAACGCATACGGACTTTGCATTGGCAAGCATAGCAGCCACTGACTTTTGCCCAGTGGTGCAGGTCTCTGTACTGCTGGTGTAATGAGGAAAGCACTGCGATACACTGGGAGGAGGCCCATAGATTCCCAAAGCACCCTTTTGCAGCAGCCTGGGACACAATGTTATTACAATTCAAAGAACTCACGGCTAAAAACCCTCAGCATCCTATGCATCCTAGGAGCTCAATATCTAATCCATCCCAGGAGTTCCTCTGCTCTATGCTCCCTTTAATGTTCCTCCAGATGGGTGTTATTGATGGTGATAGGGTGGGGTGATCCCTTATGGTGTGCCTGGACTTCCCCCTGCTTTTAGCTATTGTTCTTCCAGGTGGTTGATGTGAAGATCTGTATGCATCTGGATAATCCACTTGATCATTTACCCACCTACTCTACATGTTAAATGCTTGTGCACTCCTTTTTGTTTCCCCTCTCCAAGTTTAAATTCCCTGTCATTATCTATCTGTTGTGTAATAGGAGAACTTGCCTATAGTTTGAGTGATGATAGGAGAATGTAGCCTTATATTTTTTAACATGTTTGCCTGTTGAAGAATGTTCACTGAGGATTGATTCTTATTGAATTGACTTATAGTGCATAACAGCATTAAATAATTATTAAACCCAATAAAAAAAATTTAAAACATCATGTTCTAGAAACAAAGCAAGTTTGGCCACTGTGTGGGTGGTCTAGTTATCTAGGTTTCCACAAAATTAGTCGTTATGGTAGATCAACTGGTTGTAGAGAAGATGCCTTTGAAGATCCTTCATACAAGGTTAATTGGGTAACCCCACTAGGAGATGTATTTAGTATTTTGTATATTTATGTTACAACTGGAGCAAGAAGAAAGCTGTCATATTAGCACTTCATGATATCATTTTGACAATTAGAGCTAACATCAAAGACGCAATCACACATTTCTAGTGTGTGGAGATTTCAACATATCCACTGTAAATGAAAGAGCAAGTAGTTAGGTAACAGATAAAGATTTTGCATGGGGTATACCTGAGGCAGATGTGAGCTGAGGTAGATTAGCATGCTAGAGAAAAGATTTACATCAATGCTAACTGCCTTGCTTTTTTCAAAGGGTTGTATTAACTCGGATGAACCTGCACAACAGACCTTTAAGGTTGGGAGAAGGACTGGTTTGATTTATCACATCTTCATTAATGTTGAAGCCTGGTCTTATGTTAGCGACATGACAGTAGTGCGAGAGCTAAAAACTATTATAAACTTGTCCTATTTGTAATGGCCACCATAATTAATGGACTGGTAGCCATTGGCACGATGTTGGACTGAGAATGCGTCTAGCTGGCTCCTTCTAGCATTATCTGAGTTAAGTTAGCATTTGCGGAGCCCATTTTGTATTCAGCCGCCAGTTTTGTACCATGATCCTGTTTCATAATGTTTGCCTAAGTAGAAAGCAGCTTTGATTGTTTCTCTTTATCATATTCAAGGTTGAGCTTCACTACACTAATAAATAGATTGTTCTGTCTCTGCATACCTTTCCTCTCGAGTAAGCCCTGCTCCCACTCCAGAGAGACGAACATGGCCAGAGTAACCTTGAAAATAAGATAGCATGTACCCATTCTCAAGATGGTAGCTTACCTTTCTGTACTCCTTTTGTTCGCTAGTGCCCATGTTGGAAAATTCCAGCATGGGCGGGACTTTAGAGGTGTTGGAAATGTATATTTTGTGTTACCGTGTGGACAGGGGTCAGTCCCTCGGCAGCTATCTCAGGAGGCTGGTCAGACCGGACTCCGCTCAAGCGAATACTAACAAAATAACTTTGGTTTGTATTACCTACTGTCTGACAGACTCTTCATTTGTATGGAAGGCTGAAAGGTGGTCGCGAGTGACCCGGGTGGCCCTAATCGGGTCACTTCCTTCAACGATCCAGAAGGAGGTGAAGATTGAAAGGTGACAGAGCTGTTTGAGCAAATGATGATGAAGGCCACTTTGTTTGCCAACGTCTAAATCTATAAAGTGAAGTGCAAATAGTAATCCAAATGAGTGGCTAGATGATGAATGTTGGACAAGAAAGCAAGAGCAATTTCAAGCCTTGCGAGCACGCCATAGCTCTGTGGTCTTAGCTAACCCTAGAAGGAACTACAATATGTATGGATTGATAAGAAGAAAAACTGTTGTAGCTACAAATATGGGATGATTTGAAGAAGGCTTCCCAGATAAAAAACTCTAAATTAAGTTATGTTGGTCACCAATCGCCCAGAGCCATAAAAGGGGGTCATAACTGGCATCACATTTTAAAACGTAACACTTACCAAAGCCTGAAGACTTAACCATTATAGGATTAGTGAGTTGACCCTCACTTACAACAATGAGCACTCTACTTTAGCTTTTGGGTTACTAGCGGAAATCAGCTATAGCAAGACAAAAAGTAAACAAAGTCATGGGGACAGATATTGTCCGTGTTGATCTGTACCATGCTCAGTCAAATGTGTGGGCCCCAGTTCTTAGTAAGCTCTTAATGCTAGTTCAGCTACCAGACTTTACCTAATTCTTGGTGGACAGCTATTATTGCCCCGCTCCACGAAAAGGGCACTCACGTAAACCCCATGGACATCATTTAGGGGTCACAGCCTAGCCCTGCCTTTGCAACCTCTGGCTTCAAAAGTGACAAAATAAGTGCCAAGAACACTTGCACTTATGGGAAGGTGTGCTCCTACATTCTTGTTTTAAACCCATTTTTATTACACTAACAGTTAATACCGGTCTATTATTCACTATTAGTGTAATACAAATGGAGCACAGGAGCTGCAATGGGACATTTACAGGCATCTGAGGTAAGTAAAATTGGGTTTAAATGTATGTTATGTGTGAGCTTGCGGGTGGCAGAGTGTTTGTGTGAGAGAGATCATGTGTATATGTGGATGTCTGCCTGTGTATGTGAACATGTTTTTGTGCATGAGTGAAAGTGAGTGTGTCAGTGACACACAGTGAGTAAGAATTAAGTAAAATTGAGTGGCAGTAAGTATCAGCTAGTACTTGGATACTTAACACGTGTCCTTTCAAAGCCTACAGTTTTTTAGCAAATGTAGGCGCAAATGATAATTTAAAGTGCAATATTTGATTCCATATTTTTTTCACATTTTCTCTGGAGCAGGATGAGGACCCCCCCTTCCATGAACTTCTTTAGAAAAGGTCAGGCTCACGGGTTTTACTGGCTAAAATTCAGGGTGAATATTACTCCCCACCACTGTCAAAGTTCACGTCAACATCCTAACATAGCTAGCATCTAAAAAAGATATGTGTCTGTTTTATTAGCCATGCAGTTATTATGGAATTTAAGCAAAGTCAATACATTTGATCGTCAGTAATAGGGTTATGAGACATCACTTCATCTGAGGATTCAGGGTCAAATTTCATATGATGTCACTTCCTGTGATGTCATAAAAGTCAAAGGGTGTGTGAGCTCTCTTCTACTGCCCCTAGCATTTTGGTGAATTGACGTCCAAGACAAGCCCTGCCATCTACAGGCCTTTCTTGTTGCTGGATGGTGCCAGAAAAATGTATGGATATATCCTGTTGAATTGTGTCTGGGCCTGGCTTGATGCAAAATATATCCACTCCGTTCTACAGGTGGAATTTAGGAGCAGTATTGGCACTGTCATCCAGGCCATGAGGCCCCTGCTTCTTTGTATAAAATATGCCCAACTTAGCTGAGTGCCCTAATTTTTGACCATCATAGATTTAAAATCTCCCTTTGATTTGATTAATGGTGTCACCACCGAATGCTCAAAACCTTGAAAATTCTTTGCTCTTGGCTCTCAAAGGTATCTGTAGCAACACCTCAGCTAAAGTATGCATCATAGTGGATGTGCTCGTGGATCCCCTTAAAGGATTACTGGGGTTAATTAGAATGTCACTTTTTAGTACACTTATGTTGTTTTGTATATTATATTAAATAGTTCTACATTTTCATGTAAATTGAACACTGTAGTTCAAATGAAGTTGACTTGCAGGTGTTCCAGTAGATACTAGGCCCTTTTTCATTATCTGATTTCTTTATGTGACTTAGCTCTTCAACCTTCACTTGATCCTCCGATGGATCTTGCTTTGTGCCAATGTGGGGTTGGATATAGAAGATCTAATATCCGGATACCCAATGAAGATCAGGAATTGGATAACCGACTTACCAACTAATAATCAGATTTATGTATATGACTCTAAAAACCAGACTATACAAGTAAAGTATTATCACTCGAGTCTGAACCTTCTGAAGAAATTTAGTCGGACTAAAATCATGCAAGCCAATATTTCTGCTAGGGCAATAGAAAACAATAACATTAGTATCTGATGCTTGGTGATTTCTCTAAACTGGTAACTCCTTGGCTTTAATAAATTAATTAAACTACACAATCAACTCAAAGAGACGAGTCATGATAAACTATAGACTCAGGTTTCTAGTTATAGTTTAGTTTATCAAAGATTTCTAATAAAAGTCATCACATTCTTAGTAAACATTTATCTCCTAAAAAGTACAGGGTAGTTTAGTTGATTTTCGGCTTGCCATAAGGTGACAAAGGATTCAGGGAAGTTCAGTCAGAACATAAGCCATGATAGCTCATAGGTAGTGTCATAACGAGGAAGAGTCCAAGTATGGCACACAGAGTGTAAGTGCCAGTCCTAGGGAAAGGACCGAGCAGTGTCCACAAAGGAATGGCATGAACGAAATCAACAAAAGA
Source organism: Triturus cristatus (assembly GCF_964204655.1). Taxonomy (NCBI): domain Eukaryota; kingdom Metazoa; phylum Chordata; class Amphibia; order Caudata; family Salamandridae; genus Triturus; species Triturus cristatus. Next base: position 852,017,979 of record NC_140590.1, read on the forward strand.
GTTCCCAACAGGAAGATGCAGGAAAATCAAAGCAGTCTCTCTTATCGCTCCAACCATCAAATCAATGTATAATGTAGTCCTCTAGTTCCATGGTGACACCTCCGGGGTCACCTCATCATGTCAGACCGCTCAGTCAATTGGTCAGTTCAGATAGAATGATTGTCATGAGGCATAAAGGAAGAAACATATTATAGAAAGAGGTGATACTAATCATGTAATTTGCAAGGTCATCTGGCACACGTAAACCCCCAAACAATGATCCTTTAGCAGCAGGCACAGGAGTGAGTTCAAGAGGAAAGTTTCCCATAGCAAATATTCCCAAAGTGTCAATTTTGCTGCAAGCAGTTCTTCTAAGCGAGTGAGAACTCTTCTAGGAAGCAACAGTTTTGCTTCATATTGTAAGTTTGGGATCGCTCCCAACAAGAATAAGACAATACTGAATAGTAAAATACAGGCCTAGAATAAAGTCAATTTAAGTATATATAGGACATAAAGTACTGAAATATACATTTCATAAAGGTAAATCAACATTCTCATAGACCATTTCAACTGATAAGCATTCAAAGTTGTCAATAATCTATTTGCAATGATTGAATGTAACTATGTAATTTTACTGCAATTTTAAAGTACGAACGTGTAAAATTATTCCAAATTATAAAATATTAATCTTCTTGCAGGTGCTCTATATTAGCACATATATAAAGATTCTTATCTGAATGTTCATGATATTTACACTCAATATGACTGTGCAGCACCATTTTTGCTTTTCTCATTGGGTGCACAATTTCACATATACAGAAGATAGAGTTCGGAATGAAACACTCAATATCACACGTAAAGGTTTCTAAATTACGTTAGACTTCATTAATTATTCACACAATTTACTATTTCCATGAGGGTAATAAGGAAATTTATAACACATGAGTACATCACTTTAACAGTCTATTACACGTTGAAATAATTATGCTAAGGTTGATTAATGTCCATTTCTACTTTCACTCCTGATTCTGTTCCTCTCCCGAAATGCTCAGTATCTTTCATGTCACAAATTCAAATGAGAATTATAAAACTTGGGGATTTATTTACTAGAGTTTTGCATGAGCGTTTGTGTGGCCCATTGCAAAACAAAAGATAGTACCTGTTTACGACTTAAAAGCTGAAAGCAGAGAGCAAATTTGTGTTGAGCAGCATGAGTGCCGTTAACATGCCTCTTGGATTACAACTCACACCACAGTTTGTAGTGGATTGTCGAGTTGTTACACATGTTCTAATTAAAAAAGTCAATAGACATGTTTTCATATTCATTATGAATAGTAATGTTTTGAACATGTTGGTTTAAAAAAAATCTTATTTTCTCTCATTTAGTACTCCTATGAATATGCTTTCCTCTTCCTTTCCACTGCCCCTTACGCAACTCCCATGCACTCTGCTTGTTGAATAATGTATTTTAACATTACATGTCTGCATGATTGTAAAAAATCTGAAGCTCATGTTTTGAGTGCTTGAGCGCTGTCTCAGGTGCTTTCAGTTTACTGGATCCAGAGGTTAAAGAGTTAGTGCTGCTGGTCTCACTGAGATATGAGATAGGGACCTCTGCGTCTGTGAGAGAGAAGAATATATCCTCCCCATCCATTGGGAGGGAGGGGGGCAAGCCAAACCTAGACCATTTTTTGTGTGTGTGAAAGGCTGCTTCATTGAAACAGGTGCATATCACAATGATCAACACTGGCAACTGCCTTATAAAACTAAAACCTCACTATACATAAATTACCTGACCCCCTGTTCCCCCTCACCCCTACGATCCCCCACATCAAATCCCCCACCCTGCCGATAACACAATGAACATTACATAACAACCATATTACACAATATTGCATTTACAAATCCTGCCTTCCAATGACCGACACCCCTACCTGGCTTTGTGCAACTGTAATTAGCAACCATCTAGTCTAAACTTAGCCTACCTGCCTACCCTTTCCCTGCTCACAAATTACCAACACTTAACTAAAAACTTCAGCCAATCTTGGCCAACTTTTAACGACCCTGCCACCCAGGAAAAGGCAGGAGAGTAGGCGGAGACGCCGCCTCCCAATTTTCCTGCCCCCCTGACCTCATAGGTATGACCCTTTAGCGCCGCTGAACATTCAATATCCTGGCCAAGACTTTTCTGATTTCCAGCAGATACAAATCCATACCCATCCGCGACAAGTGCACTCCATCACCCCTGAAAATCTCCGCTGTGTCATATCTGATGTCCTTATGTGTGATCTTTGCAAAACCCAGATGCCTGCAAAAACGCACCATTTCGGTATTGAGTTTTCTCCGAGCCTTGTCTACTGCCCCAGGATTAACAGCTCCTCTACAAACTCTACGGGGAACAAACAAACTGCATCCAAATTACAGAGCAACCTGACAACTGCCACTTTATCAAGGCCAGGTCCTGCTTCATAATCCTCATTAAACCTAACCCTGTTTCCCTGACTATGTCGTTCTCACCGAGATGGATCAACAAAATGTCAGGGCATCTACCAGCTGCCAACACGCCATTCAAAACCTGCACCAGCTCTCTCCAGCACATGCCCCCCTTTCCCCTCCAGAAAACTTTGAACAAATCTTTATTAAAACCCAAATTTTCCCCCAAATAACTGGAGCGGGCCTGGACCTGTGCCCACTTCACAAATGAATATCCCACTATCCAGATTGTCATCTCCCTGGCGAGGGGACCAATCACTGAAACTGACACAAGAAACATAAATGAGGAGGAGAAATAACAAAACCGCGCTACATCCCCATGCTGCGCTGCGAACTGGTAACAATTGGAGGACCATCTACTCAACCTCATAATGTCCCCCCGCCTCCAAACCCTATTTCTTGACTCTGATGCAGCCCCAATCCTGAAGGAATGCGTCTCAAAACCCCTACCGTCAATCCCCAACACCGCAAGCGCTTTTCTCTAAACTGCCAATAGCTGAAAAGCCGTAGCTCGACGCCCATTCGCATGTACAAAATGAAACCAGCCTGGCCGGCAGCCAGAGCCCTCCACTTCGCTTCCCACCTGCAAGGGCAAGTCAGCTGTGGCTCGGAAGCCTTAAGAGACACCCATTTACCCACTCCCCTCTGATCCGTTTTAGATTTTCGCAGCCATATGCAAACTATATCCTGATAAGTTGCCACATCCCCCCATTGAATCCCACCCCCCAATTTCGTACCCAACATTTCCGACACTCGAGAAGCCTCAAAACACATACAAATCAGTGTGGAGAAAAGGCATGACTCATACCCTTCTGTACATAAACTTGGCAAAATCTGAAGCACCCTACCCAGCAAATTCCAAGACAAAGGGTTCCTCAACCTGCCTACACGGCCTTGCTCCCAAGCCCACCCCTCCAATATCTGCAAACTGAATTCTCCTGCTGATGGCGCATAGCCCCATAACAGCTTTCCCACAAATGCAATTCCCGCTAGTTTACCCGCAATCGTCACCCTAGAAAGTTCCTTATCAATCAAATCCAGCATGGGGGGTGTGGCTTGGTGCCGATGGAGTGAGCAGCACTGATCGTGATCCCCCGTCGTCCGGCCGCCATCGAATGCCATCCTGACGCCATACACGGGGCACGAAACCCCACAGCACACCCCCGCAGTTGGGAGAGGAGTAGGGGTGCCCCGGGGGTGAAGCAAGCCTCCCTTGCGGCCCCGGAATGCAAAAAGTTGGATGCTGTGAGCGCGGCCGAGTGCTCGACCAAGATGGCGGCGCCCAGCGGGTGCTGAAAGTCCCGGGACGAGCGCCGGCCTCCTGAAGGAATCTACGGGGCCAGGGAGCTGACGTGCCCTTCTTTCTTCCTCCCACATAGAACAGAGCGCTGGACCGGGAGACCCCCTGGAATCCCGAGTGAAGGGGACAGACGCGCCGCATGCGGCGGACTGCAGCGATAAAATGGTGGCACTCCTGGAATTTAGCAGCCGCTGAGCCTGAGACCGGGCAGCTGATGCGGCACCGCTTAAGGCCTGGAGTACCCCTCTCTCGCCCGCTGTGCAGGACAATGTGCTGGGCCCAGAGGCCCTTGAAGTAATAGTTGTGGAGGGGGGCAGAGAAGTCTGCAATCGACTGAGAAGCAGCGGCAGTGCCTGGGGGGCCCCCTGGGAGGCCAAGTGGCATGAAAATAAACACGCAGGTGGCAGCAAAGAGACGGTGCGCATCGGGCACGGAGGGAGCTGCGGCAGGTACTGGGTTGCCAATGCATGCCTCTTGGGGGTGAATAGGGGCCTGGATTGCCTCCCCATGCGCAAATCCTGGATGCGGGCCCTGGGTCTGCTTGCGGCACTTCTGGAGGAGGAGGCAGCGAATGGACTGGGTCACTGACGGGCCCCGCGTGCCAAGCCGACTCGAAGTGGCAGGCGCTCTAGAGCAGAGGCGCTTGAGGACTCCCGGGGGCTCTTGTCCAGGCCCTGTGGGAAGTTAAGACTATTGCACGGGTTGGAGTGGGTCCCACCATTGCAGGGCTGCAGCGTGAGGGACTGAGGCGGTGGATCGGGGGCCAGCGAATACACGGCCTACACATATCCTACGTGCCTACCGAAGAGCGCCCGCCAGAGCAGTCGAGCACACGACCAGCGGGAGTGGCCTGCAGCATCTCATGAGTACGCGCAGCACCAGGAGCATCACAGGGCGGGAGGACGCCATGGGAAAGCCCCTTAAAAAGAAGGACAGGGAAGAACCCATAATGGGTAGGTCTTCAGACGAGAATGAGAGGGTCTCAATGCAGAAGGAACACCCTGTAGAACCCACACTGCAGGATATATTGCATGCTATTACCACTAAGGGTGGGCGTAGTTCGCGAAGTAGCACTTCGCGAAGCTACGCAAAGTGAAGTTCGCACTACGCGAGCTACGCGTAGCACTTCGCGAACTGCGTAGTAACATGTTCGCACTGTGCAAGATGTTGTTTTCAATGATTGCACAGTGCGGACAAGCAACCGGCACTGTGCAATCATTGAAAATGGCATCTTGCACAGTGCGAGCTGTAGTTTTCTGCTGCTCGAGTAGATTTTTACTCGAGCTTCAGCTTTCTCAACGCGAACTGGTAGTTTCTCATCGCGAGCGGTCGCGAGCATACGCGACCACTCGCAATGAGAAACCTGACCTCCTCGCGTTGGGAATCTCGCCGGGAGGTTTATTTTCCATGCTCGCGATCGCCAACTTGCAGTTGCTGATCGCGAACAAGGAAAAAGTCTCGCCGGGATGTCATTTTGCTTGCTCGCGGTCGCCAACTTGACGTTGAGGACCGCGAGCAAGCAAAAAATGACCGCAGCACTACGCAACACTACGCTACGCGTGTTCGCACTGTGCTACGTGCAGTTCGCGTAGTGCGAAGTAGCGCGAACTTCGCAAACTACGCGAGCGTAGCGTAGTGCTTCGCCCAGGCCTAATTACCACATCCCGTGAACGCCTGGAAGGTAAAATTGACTCTTTGAGCCTGGACATGGGATTGCTCCGAGAAGACCACAAAAGCTGGGGGTCCGGGTCAAGGCAAATGAGGGGGAACTAGCTGAAGCAATACCGGCGCTTACAGACATGAAGCAACGAATTACTATGCTGGAAACTAAAGTGCGGGCACTGGAGGTAAGGGCTGAAGATGCTGAAAACCGGTCACGCAGAAGCAACCTGAGAATTGTGAGCCTGCCAGAGAAAATTGAAAGCCGCAGCATGACGTACCACCTTGAAAAGTGGTTCAGAGAAGAAGTGGCGCCAAACGGCTTATCGAATTTCTTTGCCCTGAAAAGGGCGCACTACGTCCCAGCAATGCCACCCCTGCCGGGTGCACCACCACAGGTGGTGATAGCGAAACTCCTTCACTAAAAGGACAGAGATCACATCCTAGCCCAAGTGCGCCTCAAAGGCAACATGCAAGTGCATAACTCCACGGTGCGCATTTTCCCGGACTTTTAACGAGAAGAGCAGCGGCGGAGGGGATCCTACCGGGATGTGAAACAGAGGCTGCGACAACTGAACTACAAATACGTGACGCAGTATCCGGCCACGCTGCGAGTTACCACGGCCGGGGGCACAGAGTTCTTCAGAACCCCACAGGAGGCGTCCAACTGGTTAGACCGACATGGAGGAGCAGAACAGCCACTGGACCCGACAAACGGAAGCCAACGAGGAACCCGCTCCAGGAACCGGAGGACCGGGACAGAGACTTTGGCACCTTCACAGGAGGAGGCGCAGCTTGAACAGCAGAGCGCAATGCAAGTGGTGGCCCTGATCAGCGGTGGGGCGAGGAATCAGGACCCTCCTGAGGGCAGCGAGGCTGTGGTGGACACCTGCTCCGAGATTGGGTCCAGCGACTCTGAGGCGCAGAGTATGACACTTCCAACTGTCACTCTGCAGACGGTGGATGACATTATCTAGTGGAGAGGAGCGGTGGACTGAGATGCGCATAACTGGACTGCTGTGGGGCGGTCCTGCTTCTACATTAAGGTACAGGGGTAAATGAGGGGGGAAAGCTGTGGGGAAGACCTCTGAGGTTACGAAGGGGGATGGCGGCAGCAGAGACTGGCAGAGCATCGAAGAGTGGCCACCCCCTGGGACTGTCTGATTGAACTGCAAGCAGTTACTTGTAGACATTTTAAACTAGTTTGGATGGTTTTTTTTCCCTGCTTATCCTGGGGAGTGAGAGCTGGGGAATATGGTTACTGTTGAAATGTGGGGAAACCTTGATCGAGTAAGGGGGGCGCGCAGGGGGCGCCACCCAGCCAGGGAGGCGACCAAGTCACAGTAACACCTGACAATGGCTGACAAACAGCACTACAAATGTATGACTTGGAACATTAGGGGCATGCATACCATGTCAAAATGCCACATGGTCCTCTCATACATTAGGAGACGGGGTGCCCAGATAGCCCTCCTGCAAGACACGCACCTAACACAGAAGGAAGGGCAGGCATTACACAGACGGTGGAGAGGGCAGCTCTTTTACACCACTTATTCGGCCTATGCATGAGGGGCGTTAATATGGGTTCAAGCGGGAGTCCCGTTCCAATTGCTAAGCTCAGCGGTAGATTCGGAGGGTCGATATGTGGCCATAAAGGGGAGACTAGAGGGGTCAAGAGATTAACATGATTAGTGTCCGCACCTCCAATGTAGAGCAACCTGCCTTCTTCGCGATGCTGAGCCACAGACTAGCACAATATTTTGCGGGTACGGTTATAGTGGGGGGCGACTTTAATAGCTTAGATGACATACTCTTGGACAGGTCCCACCCCCCATTGCAAAACTTCCAGGCGGCGCGCGCCTCTCAGGCATTCAATACGTGGCGGCAGAGCTGGGGACTGATAGATACATGGCGAACCCTAAACCCACAGGGAAGGGACTACTCCTACTTCTCAGCGGTCCATAAGGTGCACGCACGCCTAGATGCTTTACTATGCTCAGTAGATGCTCAGCGCCATTTCAGGGGTGCGGAATACCTTGCGCGCACTATCTCGAACCATAATCCGCTGGTCTTGTCCCTGAAATGGGCGCATCTGCCAACGGTGATTCCTACGTGGCGACTTCGCCTGGACACTCTGGAAGACCAGGTCTTTAGAGGGGAGGCTAGAGGAGAAATAGCGCACTATTTCCGAACCAACATGGGAACGAGTGCATCGCTGAACACAGAGTGGGATGCTTTCAAGGTGGTTTTGAGGGGCCAATGTATTACATGTGTCATGGGTGTTAGGCACGTCATCATGCAAGAAGTGGAGGGGGCAAATCAGCTCTCAGAGAGGTGGAACGCAGGAGGCAAGGGCACCCGGAGCTGCAACCGGGAATCTCTTAGATGAAAAGGGGGAAGTGGTGAAGCAAACGGAGAGGCTTAGAAGCTTCGATTATAAGAAATACTTAGAGCGTACTCATGCTGAGAGGGACAAGTCAGGTTCGCTCCTGGCATGTCTGACAAACTCGGAGAGTAGAGGATCCCCCCTAGTGGAGATAGAAGATGAGTGGGGGGTCAGACATTTCACACAAGAAAAGATCAATGAGGTCTTTGCATGCTACTATGCCAAACTCTATACGAAGACGTGCACAGGCGAACCTGCAGATGTGAGGGAATACCTGGCTGACCTACCGCTGACGATCTTGAACCCAGAAGTGGCTGACCTACTGGAGGCTGATATCACGCTGCGGAAGATATGGGTTGCCATTAAGGGCATGGCGCAAAACTAGACCCCGGGTACAGATGGCCTACCGGACGAATTTTATGCAACATAGGTGGACGAGCTGACCCCCCGCCTGGTCACAATGTACCAAGGGGCCCGAGAGCTTGGAGAACTGCCTGAAAGTGCCAGAGAGGCCCTTATTGTCCCCATACCCAAGCCAGGGAATGAACACCATGACTACACTGCTTACAGGCCACTGTCTGTTGAACATGGATTATAAAATCCTGAGTAAAATCCTTGCGTCACGCTTACTACCACATATGCCCCTTCTGATTCACGCGGATCAGGCGGGGTTTATCCCGTGGTGGAATACGGCCATAAATATCAGACGACTCCTGGCAGTAATGGTCTCTGAAAGGTACGATAAACGAGACGCAGCAGTGTTCGCAGAGGATATAGAGAAGGCATTTTACAGCTTGGAGAAGCAGTATTTATATGAAGTCCTGGCCAAGATGGGTCTGGGGGAGGGAATCTTGACGTGGGTGCGGCTCCTATATACATCCCCTTCAGCCTGCGTGCACACTGGGAGGATCATCTCACCTAGACAGAGGGTGGAGAGAGGCACGAGGCAAGGATGCCCCCTCTCGCAGCTCCTGTTTGCCCTGGCTATTGAACCGCTGGTGATATTTTTACGTAACACAGCAGGCGAATTGCATGGAGTGCGCAACATGCTGGCCCGCTTTGGCACTCTGTCTGGCCTTCAGGTCAATTGGCAGAAATCCAGCTGGCGCCTGATACCCCCCGCCGCTTACTCTGGAATACTTAAGGTGGGAGCCTAACTGCCTTGGAGTTAAAATATATCACGGAGCGGCGGATTTATTGGAAGGCAATGTGGGTAGGGCAGTGAGGTCAGCGAAAGCAGCGATGGACTTCTGGGGAATGCTCCCGCTGTCCGTGGCTGGGAGGGTAGTAGTCCTGAAAATGGTAACATTACCACACCTACTACACTACTTCGGGACTCTACCGGTGTGGATCCCATGAGCGAAGTTTAAAGAGCTTGACTCAATGATCATGTAATTTATATGGGGTGCAGGCAGAAGGAGAGTGGCGTTGGCCTCACTGCGGCACCCCACAGCAGAGGGTGGGCTGGCGGTGCCTGACCTCGAGACTTACTATTTAGCTGCACAACTATACTGTCTGATCCAATGGTTGGCAGCAGATTGCAACCCAGACAGAGAGCAATGTCCAACTGCACCAGACACTGCAACTCTGGCGAAAATCCTTCTGCAAGTGCGTCAAACTACATCCGAGGACACAATCGCAACTAGGGTGGTGGTGCGCTGCTGGACCAGATACATGAGGAAGCTGGGTGCTGCAACTCCCTATTCCCCTGACCTACCAATCACGATGCTGCACTATCTCCCACAGGAGGAACACTGGGCAGGACTGGAGGATTGGGTTGAGGCAGGAATAAGAGACTGCATGCTACTTCCCTTTGAAGACCTGCAAACTGCGTTTGACTTACCCGGGGGGTCACTTCCTGAAGCATTGAGCCCTAATGCGTAGGATTAGGACGCATTGGAGGGTATGGGGGTGCGGAGCCGCGAGCGCTGGCGGGTTTCAGGTTTGTCGCGCTGTCAGCAGGAAGAATTAAGACGGTGTCCTGCCTCTATAAGGCAATACGGAGGTATATGCAAAAGCCGTTTAGTGCGCTTGCGATTACAGTGGGAGGAAGACCTGGGGAAAGAGATACCAGAGAGAGAGTGGGACAAAATCCAAGAACGTACCCTGAAAGCATCTAGGAATGCACGATTTAAATGAATTAACTACTATGTGCTGCCTCTAACGCCTCCCCGCACTAGGAAGTATTTTGGTGCAGAATCGGCGGCTTGCCCGAGGTGCGGGGAAAGAGAGACGCACATGCTCCATATGTTCTGGGAGTGACCACTATTGCAAATCTTTTGAGGGGAAATACGGCAGGTAATAGGTGACCTGGCTGACAAAGAGCTTCCACAGACCCCAGAGCACTCCCTCTTAGGGTGGTTTCCTCAAACAGCCAAAAATAAGGGGACGGGAAAGTTTCAGGATCTTGCCTATGTTTTGGCCAAGAGGGAGATAGCCAGGAACTGGAAAGCGCCGGGAGGCCCGCTTTCACTACCTGGAAAAAAGAACTCGAGAGATGGGTGTACTCCGAGAGGCCAGCTGGGGAATGGGGTAGATGGAGAGGGCCAGAGCCTGGGAAAGCCTAGTATGTGAACTGGTGGCAACTGAGCAGGACGCTCTTGGTGAGGCGGGCACTCCAAGGGTGGCAGAACCAGACCCAGATGACGGGCAAGAGGGACAATCAGCCTAAAACAGTCAGAAGGTATATCAGGGTAACACACGGTCTTTGGAAACCTTGCGCACGACAACCTGATAGCATGTAGACACCACAACCTGCCTATTAGAATGCAACTCAAGGGGGGAGGGGGTATAGATTTGTTTTTGCGGGATTGTTGATGAATTCATACCAGAGAATAACAATGACACTGTATGTACACTTGATACTAGATCCAAACATCCAAATGAATGTATGTATTGACACTGTTTAAATGCCAATAAAAAATAGTTTGAAAAAGAAAATCAATCAAATCAAGCATAAACTGTATCACATCCTCCCTTCTATGAGTGAAAAAACTGTTCATCCCTATCAGACTTGTGGTTTACAATCTCTACAACCGTTGTCAATGCTGAAAGTCACCTTCCTGTGTGCCAATTGTTCCCCCCAAAGTGTGACTGCCACCACCAGGGGGAAGAATTCCAAAAGTGCAATACTCCTACCCCCCCAGCCCACTCTGCAGGCCACTGTTCCGCACACCATTTCACTTACCAATAGAGGCCAAACCCTTGCTGCCCGCTGCATTGGAAAAAATTTGGACATCTCACACTATGTCACCCTCATGCATCAGAGGAATACGGTTGAAATCCTGCAAGAAAAACTGCCACATTCGCAAGTCTTTCCTCACTCCCGCAGACAGCCGCACATGATGGTGTGGAGGTCTCTGTCCTGCAAGCGCCCTGCCCAGTCGTCTGCAAAACGTCCTCCCTACACTCACTACTCTGCAAGCAAAGTTGAGGTGACCCAGCAGCACCAAAATCTCCTTTACTGTGACCTTGTCTTTCGACAACATTGTCGCTAGCAGCCCCAACATTTGCTGCTTTTTGTCTTCCTGAAGGTGTGCCTCCATCAACTGAGAGTCCAACTCAATGCCCAAAAAGGAAAGAGCTGTGCAGGGCCCCATTGTCTTTTCCGGTGCCAAAGGCATCCCAAGTTCCCTCATGATCTCTTTGAAGCTGTTCAGAGCTGCCTGGCAGTCCATGGAGTCTGAGGTGCCCCCAAAGAAAAAGTCATCCAGGTAGTGTGTTGCCAGCTTGTGACCCATCCACTCCGAGAACAACCACTGAAGAAACGTGCTAAAGCACTCAAACAATACGCAAGACATAGAACAGCACATCGGTAATGCTTTGTCCACATACCATTTACCATTGAAATGTATGCCCAGAAGATCTCAATCATCCGGGTGGACTGGAAGCAACCAGAAAGCTGACTTTATGTTGCATTTTGCCATCATCGCCGTTGCGCACGCGGTCACTACCAGTGACATGGCCACGTCAACGGACGAATAAGAAACAGTAGCCTCCCTTTCATCAATTAAATCGTTCACAGAACTTCCTTCCGGCCATGACAAATGCTGTATTATACGGATTTGCCCATGTTCCTTTTTTGGCACCACTCCTATGGGCGACACAATCAAATTTTCCAGTGGCCAATCCTCAAAGGTCCTGCCATACGGCCCTCGCGCACCTCTTTGTCCAATTTTTCTTGCACTATCTCAGAATGTGCTTTTGCAGATTGTAAGTTGTCCGACCAACTTATCGTCCTAGGTCCCCCATACCCTAGTCTAAAAACCCTCCTGAAACCCTGCCTGCAAACGCTCTGCAGCCTCCTGGCTACCATAACCATGTAAGGCTGCGATCAATCTGTCTGTTCTAACCGGCGTACGAGCCCTTTGGCCCAGGCCCCTTAGCCCCTCGCCTGCCGGCGAAAGGCTGCTGCTGCTGTCCACCTGCCTTAAACCCCCTGACTGCCACTGCTGGTTCCCTTGTTGCTGCCCATGCCCACACCCTAAGCAGTTAACCAAGGCGTGTCTGCCTCCACATTTTGAGCAGTCATGCCGAAATCTACAAAATTCCCGGGTGCAGAGTCACTTACTAAAATCCCAGCGGGCCCCCCCTGATCTAGTCTGGCCTCTACCTGTACTGCCCACCCCACTCCGGGTGGTTCGCCCCTGAAAGGGCCAATACAAGAGCGGTAGCCCGCTGGCCGTGAAAATAGTCTTGTCCGCCCCGGACAGCCCCATCGTGTGTTGCCACAGGTCGGGATCTAATTCTCCCCTTTCGCCTCAGTGTCCCACGCCATGCGTGCCCTGAATTCCTCGTCATATTGCACCCATGCATATCCACCCCTGGTAATCTGAGCCTTCCTGATTACATTCATGTACTTAAACAGCGCCACACACCTCTCCGGGTATTTCTCACAATACACACTTGCATATATCAAAAAGGCCGCTGTCCAATTCTCAATTGTGAGAGGCACTTTCGGCCGCTTGGCTAATTCGTACTCCTCCTCTTTAAATCCGTCCTTCGCCCGAACTTTTCTATGTAGAAGTTTGAGCATCTCAACATACTCACATTTCCAGATCCGCTCCTTAGTAGCCAGCATTAAGTGCGCGCCCAAAGGCTTGGTCACTCCCATTTTAAGGCAGCTGTTTGATTCTTAACTCTTTACTCTCTAACTTGCTCTCGGGCTTCACTGCTGTTATTACCACCGTATCTTTTGTGGCCTCCACACCGTCACCTGGGCACCCCGACGCCTTACCTGCGCCCTCTGTGCCCACTCCCACGGTCCTAACCCCATCTCCCATGTTCCCTGACACCTTACCTGCGTCGTCTGTGCCCACCCCCACGTCTAAAACATACTTTCCCTTCTGCAGCATGCCCCCCGCCCCCTCCTTGTCCTCCCCTCCAACCCCTACGGATACCATGGTGGACTATAATCCCCCACCTTGTTTACCTGGCTCTAAGGAGTAAGCCCGCCATCCTGCCGTTCGCCTTGCCAAGGAGGCCAACCTCTCGTCCAACCTTGATGTCCGACCGTGGGCTCTGCCGGGCGTCGTGACACCTGTAAAACACTAGACAACACATTTTTCGTCCCCTCACACCCTCGTCCTCAGTTTCCTGCAACTCGCCCTCCTCCAGGCTGTCCTTTTCGTAATCTAGCTCTTCGTGTTCACTGAAACCCCATGCCCTCTCAACCGGAGGTGCAGACTGCATCCTCCTTACCCCACTGATATGACGGTCATCCGAACTCCTGCGTCCTCAATGCCCCGCGGACTATTGGGGCCCATCGGGTGTTGGGGCCGGCGAGCCCACCCCGGGCCTACTTATGATGGCCGCACCGTGATCCCACACCCGTACTGGGCATGCCACACGAGGCTCCACCCTCCCTTCTCCTCTGCACCTTTGAGCCGCTCCCAGCTCTGCCAAGTCTGGCTCCCGCTGTTGCTCCACCGCCTGAAAGAAAAAGGAATGGTCTGGTGTGCTGGGCCTACCTACCCTCTCTCTCCCATCCTAGCTCCTCTTCCGACCTGCCCCCAGCGTACTCACCACCCATGCCTGCCCTACCATGCCAAGATCCACTGCTTCCCTCACGGCTACCTGTTCCTCCTCCTCGTCACTCCATTCCAAGCCTGCCGCACCCTGAACGCCTGCCCAACTGTGCCCAGCCTCAGCCCCCACTGACTCCCCACCCAACCCCCACGCTGCATCCCCGCTGGCCCCCACCCCAGATTGCCCCTGCCCATCAACCCCCAGACCCACTGACCCACCTTGAGCCGGGTTGACCTTCCGCAGTCCTACCCCATCCCCCCCGTACCACCTCCTCCAGGAGGAGAAAATACCCAGACCCTCCAATCCCTGGCACTCACATCCGACTTCAAGTCAATTGGCGAACCCTCTCCCTCAACTTCTCCAACCTAGGCAGTACTCCATCTTGCCCCTCCCCCAATCTCTCCCTACCCCGAGACCACCTCAACCCCCTCCAAACCCCCCCAAAAACAGCTTCCCCCTACTCCCCAGCAGGGGTAGCCTGAGCCAGTATCTCCCTGCATCCCCATGTGCCTGACCTACCTAACCTCCTACTGCCCCCATCCTCCAAAACAATGGGGGCTGTCTGGGCCTGAAGGCCCCCATCCTCTTGATTAGCCCTGCCTTTCCTCCCTTTCCCACCTCTTTTCCCACCCTCCCGTGTTCCAACCACCCTTCTAGGGCTCAGGGCCTCCCTCCCACCCTTCCCCTTTCTCCTTTTATCCCTCGCCGCACTCCTCGGCGAACAACTCCCCCAGCAGGCCCCACCCCTGCTACCACTCGCCGGAGCCTCTTCCAGAGAGAGAGGCTACGGCTTGACGTCCACACACGGGCTGCTCTCCTAACATACGAGCAGCTCCGAACCTGCGGAGACCCCGCCGGGAAGAAGCAAGGCACGCCCCCCCGCCAGGCTCCTCCCTTTACCGCTTCTGCCACCTTCCCCCTCCCGCCATCCAGGCCCTCATAAATCCCAGAAGGGCCCACGCCTTTGCCATACGCACGTTCCCCAACACTCACCTGCCCTTTCCTTGCCTTCTGGTGGCAACAGAAGTAATCCACAAACATCTGCCAGATCTGAATCTGCAGTAAGTGGTGCAAAGTGTCCCCCAACCCTAGTATCGGACTCCAATACAGCACTAGAGCCTGGCTCACCCCGTTTCTCAGTGGAGCCCAGGTGGGTTGGGCCCCCACCAAGGCCCTTGATGGTAAAAAAATCTGGCTTACAGGAACTAGAAAGTCCTTCCTCAGAGGCCAAGCCTGTCCCGGTATTTTAGCCATCGCTTGATTCCTCCTTTTCCCTAGTCCCATGCTTTCCAGCCTATTTTTACACATGCGAGAGTCAGTAGGCTTCCCTGATCCCACGCCAGCCTGATCCAAAGGAGAGTCCTGTCTTGAGCCCAACGTGCATGAAGCAAGTCTTGCTTTGCAGCCTTTGGGGCCATGTCAGCAGGAGCAAACACCAAGGCAATGCCGGTACCGGATTTTTGAAAAAAAGGGGACCCCTACATAACCAGTGAACTTGCTATACACAGGGACATAACATCAATAGGTAAGAAAATTATAGCAAGCTCTAATCAAAATATGCCAACAAATTCCAGGTATATAAATGACAGTAACCAATAACTGTTCGCCACACATAGACCAAAAGAACAAATTTGATTTGAGAAAATATATGTATAATTTTATTTATGTTCATCAATCATTTTTCTTTGTAAATATATATCATTTTTTTGATTTATCTATTAAGATCGTTTCTTTGTTTTCCTTCCAAGAAATGAGAAAATTATATACAGTGCTAATAAATATTTACAAAATTAAATCACATCAGAGGTGAGCATCAATGCTGGAGAGTGGAGGTCATATATCGAGGTGAGGTGCACCTTCCAGAGTCTACAGCCCGGTCCAACCTCTCAGAGATGAGCATCAATGCTGGAGAGTGGAGGTCATATATCGAGGTGAGGAGCTCCTTCCAGAGTCTACAGCCCGGTCCAACCTCTCAGAGGTGAGCATCAATGCTTCAGGATGGAGCTTATGAACAGAGGTGAGAGGTTCCTTCTGGTATCTGCAGCAGCATCTTACCCCCCCCCCCCCCAGTGGCGAGCATCAATCCGCAGGATGGTGCTCATCTCTGGAGAGGAGTTTGCTTCTATTGTATGTACTGTCTCCTTAGTCCCTCAAGGAGGTCTACATTTTTTTTTATGTGATGCAGCCATTTGTTAATTCATTCTCCGGGCTCTGTCCATGTGCTCTGAGCAATTTATTATTCCTAAATGGATTACCTCTAATACTGTGTTTTTTTAATTTCTTTATATTTTGTAGTTATTTCTTTATAGCCTTTCACTCCTAATTTTTGGATGCGTCTTTTTAAAACCAAGAGGTTTGCCGTAGATGGGATGGTGAGCTGTGCAAAAGAGCATATGAATGTCCCTGCTCAGGATCAGTACCACCATCAAACGAGAGAGAGGACTGCTGTCTTGTTATGTTGTTCTAATTCGGTTTTAATATTCACTTTTTATAGAATTCTCTGAATCAGATTTTTTTTATGCTGCATTAGAAAGGCAGTAGATAGGGTCAAGAGCAAAACAACAGGGAGGCAGAGACTATGGCTCAATAGCAGGGCTGGGGTGAGGATAGAACCGTTTTGTGAGCGTATCTCTTAAAATTAATCGAATCTCACATCCAGATCCGCAGGAAGCCGTCCCGCTATCCTACAGGTACAAAATAAGCTGCTGCTAACTCTCCAGTCTCTGCAACACCGTGAGCTGCCAGTGCGGGGAATGGTGAGACAGTTTACATTGCAAAATCTTTTTCCTTTTGTGTTTAGACTCATGTATCTGTTTCATTTATTATATGTAACCCATGTACTCTGAAGTCCTTGTGAAATGTAATTGGTCCTATTGTAAAGCGCTCTGACACCTTCGGGTAAAGTATGTATGAAAAATATAAAAAAGCATAAATAAATAAATAATGACTGCAGAACATCTCCTAAAATGGTTTAAGACATCGGCGCTCTCAGCCTGAATGTGTTTAAGGTCAGAGGGAAAGAAGGGCAGAGAGTTCACATAAACTGCAACAGGTAATTTGACACCAGTTTTGGACACATTTTTGCATCAGGTTTGACTCCACATTTGCACCAACCAGCTGGTACAAAGTCCCATTTTTGCACGGTTAAGTAAATGCAAAAGTCGTAACTGCACTTTCATTGGCACGAATGTGTAGGCAAAATTGTCCAACACATCGCACCATTTCTATGGCAAAGTCCCCACCGCAGGAGTGCCACAGTTGGGCATTGAGCAGGGTTTACAGTCTCGCTCTCCATCACTGCTGGTGTTTGGATGGTATCTTTCAGGCCATTCTATTTTTTCTGCAGAGAAGGAGAGTTGTTGATACTATTTTTCGCTCGGCATTATGGGTTTTATTTGCAAGTCTGAGCATCGCGGGTTGCGTTCCCCAGGCCCCTGGTTGGAAATATGATGCAGCTGCGCAACTTCATCGAGCACCACTCGAGGGGCTTTCCAATGAGGTGGAATGGGAGGGGAACTTCGCGCCTGAAATTACTTGTTTGATCCGCTGCGCCTCAGGAAATTTGCAGGCGCCATGTTCTGAGCTCCAGCTCTGAATACACGCCGCGCTATTCTCCGAGCACTCTTGAGAGCCCGCTCTGTGCAGAACAACCATCTCGTGATTAGAGCAGGCTGTAAGGCGTTATCCAAGTGTTATTAGAGTATTTCCCGCAGCGTAAGTGGCCTCCCAGTAGATGGCACGGGCGGCGTTGCCTTCTCTTCTCTTCACACCAGTTTCTGATTTCGCAGCGCACGTCCCACGAAGTCGTACATGATTACTTGGCAATTTCCGCAGTCCTGAATCTCCCCTGTGTGGAATGCGAGGTCAAGCCAACAACAAGCGTTGACAGGGCCAACAAAAGAGGTGGGCTCTAAGCCAATTAATAATTGATCTGGAGTAGGGAACAGAGAGGGTTTGAAAGCCGTTCTGCAACACAGCACCAATCTGTGTAGTGCAACCTATCGTGCCACCTTATTCGTATGTCGAGACTAATTAGAGATAGAAAACTCCTGGTGTGACATAAAGGTGAGTAGGGCTTAGTTGCCTTAGCTTGTCAATGTCTTCATCACAATTGGTCATAACAGGCAGCCCATGGAAATATCTAGCCTGCGCTTTTATCTTTACCACAGGCTGTTCCTGGCATTCACTACTTTTCTTTAAAATAATATTTTCTGACATTTCGCGGATGTCATTCCTCTCCCTCATTTCATGTGTGACTACTTCTAAGGGTAATCTTAAACTGAATTTTTTTGAGTAACTTTTAGAAATGTAAAGTCTTGCTTGTATTTGTTAGGGTTTTTTTCTCGAACCTGGAGCAGTCAATGGTTAACGTGCAAGGTCCAAGCTGGGTGAGGGTGTGCTTGGCCAGCCTACATGGCAGTCGCTCTTTCTTAGAGCTCCGCGCTGTCGGCCACCTCGATCCTGTAAATTTCTCCCCCAGGGCCCGCCATCACCTTCTATCTCACTTCCCACAGTTGGGAAAGGACTGAGGGAAATGGCTGGGGGCAACAGACAGCAGAACCAGTGAGCAGGGAGACGCCAGCCACGGAGGAGAAATGGCGGCAGCCTTCCCGCTATTCAAGGTCTGACGCTAGCCTGCTCCCGGTA
Source organism: Triturus cristatus (assembly GCF_964204655.1). Lineage (NCBI taxonomy): Eukaryota > Metazoa > Chordata > Amphibia > Caudata > Salamandridae > Triturus > Triturus cristatus. Next base: position 852,036,470 of record NC_140590.1, read on the forward strand.
GGCTTGGAGACCGCATGGCTACATGGGGTGCCCCACAGGCCCTTTACCCCACCCCTGTGGACCAGTTTGTGGGTAAAGAGGGCCTTTACTGCCCACGTGGAATATACCCCTCAACTTTCGGAGACCGTCCCTAATGGCTGCAACACAACAGAGCCACCCGGTGAAGGGCCCAGTCGAACCCACCCGGGCCATCAACCCCGGCCACCAGGCAACAGACTACCATACCAGACACTCCTCTTGCTGACAGCCCAATGGACAACTCGCAGCCCCCAATAAAAAACATTGCAAGGTCCTTCCGCTATTGAGAGCTCCCGCCTATCTATGGAATCGAGCTCGGATTCCTTAGAGATGACCATTGAAAACTGTCAGACGGTGTGGCAGAGGGTGAAAAGGAGTTAGCAACACTACAACCTCGATGTCAGTGGCCCAGTGGATGCTGATGGACCTTCACGCCTGAGTGAAGAATCTGGAGGGGCGGGCGGAGGATGCTGAGGGTCATTCCCTTGAGAAGCAGTGTTCACATTATAGGCCTGCCGGAGGACCTGGGGGGCCATGAGCCAATAGCTTTCTTGGATAAATGGTTCCGCTCCTTCGTCCCTGCCTCGGACCTCACTCAATTCTTCTCCCTGGAGAAGACACTCAGGGTTGCGACAAGACCGCCAACCCCAGGGGCACCCCCCCATCCTATGGACACCAAATTGCTTCACTACAGGGACCGGGAGGCCATCTTTCGGGCTGCACGCATGGCTGACCCCCTGAAACTGGACAATCAAATGGTCATGCTGTTCCCAGATTGCACACCAGCCATGCAGCACCAAAGGTCCTCTTTCCTGAGCGCTAAGAAGAGGCTCTGTGGAATACAATATTCCCATCTGGTCCCAGACCACCTCAAGCTGCTCTCAGGGGCAAGTCTCTCTTCTTTAAGGAACCCAAAGAAATCTGAAGCTGGCTAGATCAATACCAAACTGGATCATTGCCGACCCGAGAGGGGACACCTCCTAGACAATCAGGAACAGGCGGCGGAGATGACGCTTAGAGCAACAGGGTGTCTCACCACCCACCCCCCAAAGCTGACTCCCCCGGAACAACTCATTGAAGACCAGCAGCGGGCAATACAGACAATGAGGGACAGCTCTGGCTCCTCGGAGGAGGAACGGGGTCCTCACATCTTTACGACCAATGAGGAATCAGCTACAATGGATGGATCACACCTTGGCTCACAGACTCCCCCACGGATCACTCTGCAGACTGTGGACATTATAGTCTGAACTGGCCTCCGCATCCTCAACCCCTCACGAGAATCCTCCCCTTCTGCTCTCTCACTCCTCTCTCTTCCCACCGATCCCCCCTGGTGTCAGGTCCGACCATCTTCCTCGTACAGCTAGGTGGCCGTCCACCACTCCCACTTGGTTCTTCTCAACACCCAAACCGTACACCCCTTCTTCAGATATGGAACAAGACTTTGCCCAGTTTCGATATGCTACCATTGCAGCACGTCCCGATTGTTGTTATGCTGTGTTTTCCCCCATCTTTACCCTCTCTCATCGAGACCAGACCAGGCCCCACTGTTGCCTCCCCTTTTGCACGCTGGGTACATTTTGGACTCACGCACACAGTATCTGGCCCAGGGTGGATTGGCCCCGGGGAGAACACACCTCACCCACAGCAAAATGTTAGGGGGATGCACACTGCTGAGAAATGCTATGCCGTTTATTCCTACGCAAAACGCCACAACTCCCAGATCATTTTTCTCCAAGAAACATATATCACACTGACAGAACTGCGGGGCTTGTGAAAACATTGGAAGGGTCACATCATAACCACTATCTGTCCCCATATGCGCACGGCACCCTCATCTGGATCTGCCCTGGAGGCCCCTTTCAGGCCATTGACACCATCTGCACCCCTAACACAGAGCAGGAAGTCTTGTAGACCACACTATCACAGACATCTGCACACAAAAGCTAAAACCCTTGGATCCTGGTGGGCGACTACAATTGTCCTCCCCAAATGTTTCTCTGGACCTCTCCCTTCCTCCACTCCACTCCACCACACACCCCTACCCACACACAGGTGGTCCATCTTTAGAAATGGGCCCTTCAATGGGTGTTAGTGGATGCGTGGAGGTCCATCTACCCTCACACGTGTGTACTCCTTCTATTCGGCTGCACATGACTTGTACTCACGCCTTGATCGCGTCCTCATGTCGGGCACTCCTCTAGATGTTAAACATCGGGTAGACTACCTTGGCCGCGTACATTCCGACCATGACGTACATACAGTACATATGTCCTGGAATGCCCCCCTGCCCCAAGTGCCCACATAGTGAGTGCCCAAAGAGACATTGGAAGATCCTTCCTTTCAAGACTCACACGCCCAGCACATCACTCAATATTTCTACGACAACTGGGGAACAGCTTCCTCACGTGGTTGAGTGGGACGCCTTCAAGGTGGTCACCCATGGGCATTGCATACAGAAGATAGTCAGCTCCGAACATCTAATCGCTGACTTGGAAAAGGCGGTACCCTGTAGGAAAATGGCACTTGCGGACCCCAAAACTCACTACACGACCATCCTTGACCAATTGCACTGCTTCAAGTTCAAAGCCTAAGAAGCCAGAATGCATCCAACCGGCGACAAATTAGGCCGGCTCCTGGCATAGCTACTCCACCAAGATTCCTGCTCTGGGTCCATCCTCGACATTTCCTTGCCTTCCAGTACCAACCTCCACACCCAGCAAGCTATCCTGGAGGCCTTCTCCACTTATAAATCCTCAGTCTATGCTGCGACTTCACACCCGCCAGCGGCAGAGATCAGTTAATTCCTCTCATAGTGCCCCCTTTTAGGAGTTGCATCTATCAGTAGGGAGGAACGAGATGAATCCTTGACCCCGCAGGAGATCAAAAAGGCTAAAGGTACTATAGCCAGGAGTAAAACCCCTGGCCTGGAGGGCTTCCCAGTTGAATATTATGGTGCCTTCATCTTCCTTCTTACCCCGCCAAGATTTATGAACCTGCTCTTCAAGTTAAACGACTACCTCCATCCTGAAGCGCGATTGAGATCTTACCACCCAATTGCCGTACCTGGTATGAATTACAAGATCCTGGGGAAAAAAATAGCCGAATGCTATGCTCAGATCCTGCCGACTCTGGTCCACCCTAATCAAAATGGCTTTGTCTCCGGAGCACCTCTCAAAATATATGCTGCCTCTTTAATCTGATGGGCCATGCCCCGCTGCTGTCTCTATGCTGCATGCCTCATTCTAGATTTAGAAAAGGCTTTTGATACCCTGGAGTGGGACTACCTCTTCTAAGTGCTGTCCACCCTGGGGTGTCGGTGAATGCCTCTGTGCATACACACGGCTACTATATACAAGCCCCACATCCAGAGTCCGGTTGGGCCGAGTGATCTCCTCAGCATTCCAGTGGAGAGGGGGGCATTAAACAGGGCTTTCTCCTTTCTCCCCTGCTATTTGCCCTCGCAGTGGAACGTCGAGTTGCTAGACTTTGATTGGAGAGGGAGGCCTGGGGAATACCTCTAATTGGCACAACTCACGCTTTCTCCCTCTACGCTGATGATCTACTCCTTTACATCCAGGACATCTGTGCAGATTTCTCCCCCATCCATGCCATGCTGCTCTCTTTAGGGCATATAGATGGTCTACAGGTTAACTGGGCAAAGTGGTGCGCATTCCCCTTGGGTGTCTCTTGGCTCCTCGTTGAGGTTTGGCTGGGGGGACGGCAGCTAGAGTGGAGGGGTGACACCGTCTAGTAGCTTTGGGTGCGTATTTACCACTCTTCGTGGGCAACCTCAGGAGAGCGTTCACAGCCTTAAATTCTCAGGTTGAATTTTGGAAAATACTCCCAAAGGGCATGGCAGGCAAATTGCCATCTCCAAAATGATTACCCTCCTCTGTCGCCTCTACTGTTTCGCCAACCTTCCCACCACCCCCCTACAGTTTCTTTCAAGACCTAGATTCACTACTCAGAGAACTTATCTGGAGCAATAAACTACACTGCTAGCACTACAGAAACTGCAGCTGCTGTGGAGAAGGGGGGCCTTGGCACACCCTTGTTCTAAGCTTACTACCTAGCAGCCCAGGTTCATTGGGTCTCGCAGTAGCTGGCTCAGCGTAATCTGGCTGAAACATGCACAGGCACTGGCCCACTCACCCCCCAGCAGAGCTTCAGAGTCTCCTATTGCTCAAGACCAGCAATCACAATTAGTGATTATCGCGCATAAATGCATTAGGCGAGCACTAAATCTTACTCTACACATCACCCTGTATGTTCCTGCCTTCCCCATACAGGGCCTCCCATACCCTCCCAACTCTCACTCATCCAGAGACTTAACACCCTGGCATGCCTGTCTCCTCACCACCATTGCCGACTTATTTCAAGATGGCCAACTTCGTACTGTTGACCACCTAATCAATGTCTTTGCTCTTCCAGGAGGTCAATACCTACTATTCCACCAGATGCAGTACACGCTCCACACCCAATGGTCCATAGTGAATACCGAGCCTCTCACTCACTCTGTCATACAGTCCCTACTAGCCATGGGAACGGAATGCAGCCTTCTGACATGGCTTTAGAGGGTAGTGAGGGAACACACATGGACCCCACTAACAATACTTAGAGACAAATGGGAAGCAGATTTTAGGCGGGCACTCCACAACACTGAATAGGACACAGCCACTGAATTCCCGCACCGGGTCTTCCGCCACACCCAGTTTAAAAGTATTCAATTTACCATTCCTACATGACCCCCCACTGCCTGCCTGGGTTATCTGTGCTGCTACGAGTTCTTGGCTGACCTACAGCTGCTGCCCCACCCTTTTCACATATTGGCAGACAATCCACACAATGCTCTGCAAAGTAATGGAGCTACCGGACATATGCACTTGGGAGGCCTGCGCACTGGGCATTTTCAAATATGGAAAGTGCATAGTGGTCAGAGCGTGCTTTGCTAGCCTTGCATTCATTCTAGTCAAGTCCATTATCACCATTCACTGGTAATCAACCCAGCCCCCCAAGCTAGAGGTTTGGCAGTGGGTGATGCAGTGGTGGGTGAGAGCGGAGGGCGAGACCCTACATTTGGAAGAGGTTTGGCATATGCACAGGTGCCATATCTCCCCTGCATGTGACGCCCTTCTTGACCACTTCATCCGACTCACCCGAGATGACGATTTACCCCCTTGAACCTAGGTTTACGGCCGCTCACATGTAAGACCCAATGCAACCTCGGGGGCCCTCTCTCTCCCCCAAACCATGCTGTTGTTGACAAGACCATGCCCAGTCGATGACGCACACCTCAACACCAACTGAGCTTCAAATTGAGCAACCCCCTGGTCTCTAACCCCCCACACCTCTTCTCCCCAAGCTCTTACCCCTCAGTGTGCAAGGTGTATGCACACAACTATTGAGCTGTTCGCATGGCTGCATTGCACCGCCAGCCACCCGTCACATGCTGATGCCCTCCTCCTAGATTCCTGACCCTCGTTCACCATAGCAGCTGCCGGGGCAGTTGAAATTATTCTATACAACCCTAGAACAGTCTATGTACCTGTTGTTCTTTGTTAAAATACCCAATAAAACAATTGTTTAAAGAAAACAAATCCAAGCTGGATATTTGCGTTTATCACTGTTATCCCATGGTCTCAAGCAGGTACTCTTGCACTCCAATTGGTTAACCAAATTACTCGCTCTGTACATTTGACTCTACAAGAGTAGCGGGATCGAGCAGCTAAGGTGTTCTTCAAAAAGGGTTAGTAGACTTAGAACTAGGATACAATTTGTCAAAGTAATAATACAAAATAAACTCAATGTCTAGCCAGAGCTATATTGTATAAAATTAGTAGACATTGGTTTAGGGTGGGGAATGTAGCAGAGTTTAAAATAAAACATAAGTTCCTATAAGCTTCTGCGGCTCAATACAACTTCAAAGACTTTTAAAACACTTAGGGCCCTCTCACGATGTTGTTGGTAAGCCTCCGACCGCTCTTTGCTGATTTACCGACCGACATCGTCGATTTACCGAATTATAATGTCGGCGTGTAAACCGGTCGTTCAAACCGACTGGGTTCCGATGGGCTCAAGGAGCCCATCAGTCAAACGAAAGTCGCACATAATCCCTAACGGATGGCGTTTCTGCCGTTGGGATTATATGATATGATATGATATTATATTTCCGACAGCCTTCCAATGTTGGCCTTTCTGACATGGAAAGGCTGTTGGAGAGAGACTTTGCGAGCCCCTAACAAGGCCCCTTTTCCCCCATTGCCTTCTGGTTGAGGCCTTGCTTCACATCCCTGCCTACCACACAGTGCAGGGATGTGCAAACACTTCCATTTCACAATGGGAGTTTGTGCTGCGGGCAGTTTCGGACCACCACACAAGCTCCCATTGTAATGGTCGCATCCTAATTGCCGTTTCGAGACCGCCAACCGGAGGTCAGTCAGTTCCGCATCCGTGACGATGTCGGTCGGAGGGAACTCCTACCGACATCATAATGAGCTCCTTAGATGGCAAGGCAGGATACGAAACAAATAACATGGGCTTCTATGGCCAGCCTGATTGGGGATAAAACTACAGATCTCCGTTGTCTTGGGAAGCACCTTCTAAGTTTTCTGACTAGGGCTTTGTTTTTAGACTCCCAGTCAAAGGATCAAAGGTGTTTGACAGAAGTATGTCTGTCCTTACTCCTACTATAATAGTCCATCTAAGTAGACAGGAGGAGAATTCAGAGAATCTAAGCCCAGGTGTTAGAATCTGACACAAACAGTCTGAAACGTTTAACTCCCACAAACCCACCAATCAACCGAGCAAGAACATGAGTCACCTGCCACATAAAAATAATCATTTTAATGGTGCTAAGGAACTGACCAACAATGAAACTTCGACTGTCCGATTAATAAGCCCAGCGAACTCCTGTACCCTGCTAAACCTTTGCAAACCTCTGCTTCAAAACTTCTGTTTCCAGAGTCCAATTCACAAACATGGAGACTACTGATGCTTGAATCTAGGCATGTATTTGCCTGACTTATGCAGCACATTCATCAAAGTGCTCAATAGATTTAAATGCAAACATTTTCAATAAAATGAAATGCAAAAAACAGAACAGAGATAAAATCCTGATCTAACCCTGTTAAACAGAGCAGTGGAGGCGAACAATGATACAGTAGGTGGAGAAAGTACAGGATGTGGAAGCGCTTCACAATCTTCAGGTGAAAGATGCAATAGGATCAAAAGTAAGATTGAGCCCAGGGAGCAAGGAGGGGACAAAAGATAATGAGAGACAGAGCAGGGGACGTAGGAGGGATTGTGCTCTCACTTTATGGAAGATAGATCTGGTGATGTTAAGCCATGTATGCACTGAAACACGCTTTAAACAGAGATGAGTCAAACCATGGAGCCCTGTATCTTTTGCAGTAGCAGTAAAAATCTTTTTAGGTGGCATGAGTGCATATTCTGTAGAATGTGCTTCTGTGCCTGTAGACAAATGTGTTGCCATTTTATGTACATAATATAATGCTGCAATATATATATATCATGTTGGTGCATCTTGTGACTATGCTGCATTGCGATTGATTTTAGAAAAGGTATTTCTCTAGCATTAAAGTGTGTTGACTGAAAAAGGCTTATATAGAATAGACCCTACTCCCGAACACAGAGAAAAGGCTAAGGGCCTAATTACAATGTCGGTCGAAAAGCCTCCAACCGCTGGTAGGAGGCTTTCCGACCTACATTGTAGGTTTAAAGTCTCACCGCCGTATTATAATGACTGAGGTCTGAGTTAAAACCGGCCGGTGAATCTGACGCAGTTCCGACAGGCTCAAGGAGCCTATTGGCCTGTCAGTAAGACCTCATAATCCCTTAAGGACAGTGTTTCTGGCATCAGGATTATGATAGTACTTTACGACAGCAGTACCATGTCAGCCTTTCTGATACGGAACTGCTGTCAGAAAGTGTCTTTGAGGGCCCCTAGCAGGGCCCCAATCCTTCCATGGCCTCCGTATACTGTCCTCACCCGCCCCTTCCACGAGGACCCTGGCTCTTAGCGGATGTACGCCCTCTAGAAGATGTGTGTTGCATATGGAATTCAGGTAAGAAATCATACACTCACTTCTCAACTGCTCAAGTAAATCTAGGCTAGATTACTTCTTTATTCCTACTCCTTGTGTATGGTCTCGGGCGCTTGCATCCTACCCAGGGGAGTCTCGGGCCATGCACTGTTGGAGATACAGCTCGGGCGGCAGTGATTGGGACCCTAGGGGAGTTGGCATTGCAACACCTAGTAGCTTAAAAGGACCTCCTGCGGTAAGTCATAGAGAAATACTTTGACTTGAATCAGCACTCTGTAGAGTCCCAAATCACCCCTTGGGAGGCCTATAAAAGGTTCTCTGAGGCTGGGCGTTTGCAGCAGTATGTGGCCAAGAGTTAGACAGGGAAAGGGAAATAACTCAACTCGAAACCCAGATACTTGGCCTGGGTGAGCTTCACGAGACACTCAGATGCAAGGTCCTGGATACCCCGAGCACTGCCTGAGCTCTTGCCAAATATAGACGATATGAAAAGGGTAACAAGACCTTGAAGCTGATTTACTGGCTGTCCCAGAAACAGGATGCAGCATGAGTCATGCTGCCTAATCGTACCACGGAGGGTCAACTTGTACACACTTCGGCTGAAATATCTGAAACCTTTGTGTAATACTATTGTACCTTACATAGGGTCACAGATCCTCGCCACCTCTCAAGAGGTGCTGCCTGATAGCTGAGGACCTCCCCTGTGGGGCATTTTCCTCCCATCCAACGGGTGGACCTGGACACCCCGGTAATCCTAGAGGAATTACAGGCCGCTTTTTTGACCTCCACCTTCGGTAAAGCACCCTGATTGAACAGCTTCCCTGCCAAATTCTACATTACGTTCTCCGCTCTCTTATCCCTGTATCGATAAAATGTCTTCATTGAGATTGACAGGATGGGTTCACTAACCTCAGACCTTAGGTCAACCACCATTACTACCATGCCTAAATCCGGCAAACTGCCTGACCTCTCCTCCTCTTACAGGCCTATCTCTCTCCTAAACGTAGAGTGCAAGCTGCTGGTGAAAATGATGGCGACTAGACTAACAGCCTTCATTACATCATTAGTATACGAAGATCAAAATGGCTTTATGATGGGCTGAGGCAAATGCCACTGCCTATGTTGTCTTCAAATTGCCCTTTTGCAGCTTGTCTAGCCTCAGGGCCCGATGGTATTTCTGGTAGTGGACTATGAAAAAGTGTTTTAAACACTTTGCTAGTCCTTCGTTTTCCACGTCTTATGCAGAATGAATTTTAGTCTGAAGTTTCTAACACTTCTCGAAGCACTTTAGAACGATTTGTGGACATGGTAATGGGTGAACAAGCTGATGTTGGGCGAGTTCCTGATGCATTGTGGGATGAGGCAGGGTTGCCTCCTTCAACCCCTCCTGTTTGCCCTGGTGATAGAACCACTGGCTGTCAGGGTCACGATGACTGCACAGCTGCAGGGCTTCCAATGAGCGGCTGATCCTGAGAACAGAGTGGCGCTATATGCAGATGAACTGCTACTATCCTTACAATCCGTGCACTCATCCCTACCCCGTCTGACCCAAATTCTGAACATTTATGGTGACGCGCAAGACTCCGGGCCAACTAAGGAAAATCTCAAAACATTCATTTAACTGGACTAGTCCCCTCACCGCTACCAGACCCAGCCTATGTATCACCCAAGGACCAATCCAATACCTAGGGATTAATAGTGCACGCTACTCACAAATGTTCTAGGACCTGAATATAGCCCGTATTCTGTGGCGAGTGTGCTGTGACTTAGACTCTTGGCCACACCTTTCACTCAATCCCCTAGGTTGGATGGCACTATACAAGATTCTAATGCTTACCAGCTTCATCTATGTATAAAAAAATCATCCCTATAAGCCTCACCATCCTTTTTTGTGACCTTGCAATCAATGGCGAAGAGGTTCTACTGGGCTGGCAAAACTTCCAGATTGACATGTGCTAAATGCACTGCACCTGTATACGAAGGTGGTTTGGGAGATCCGGTCCTACGCCTGTATTATTGGGTGGTGCAGATGATCTCAGTGAGGGACTGGCTCTTCTAGGAACACCAGTACTCGACTTGGTGCCTGGAGCTCTCCTATCTAGATGGTGAGCCATACACGCCCTGCTTTATAAGACCTGTGTCCCCTCCTCCCTTCTGCAAGTCTCAAAGATCCCATTCCTATGTTAAAGGGAAGCCTTTTCCCATATTAAATGGAAGAGGAAACTCACTGTCCAAACCCCACGGTGGACTGGATCCTAGTCGAGACAGGTGTCTCGGCTGACTGGCTTCCGCAGCTGGGATCTGGTCAGAATATCAAACTAGAAGGACTGTGGGACCACGACTATATTGTACCTTCAATAAACTTAAGGTGGAATTTGAGCGTCCCAACTCTCAGTTCTTTAGGTACTTGCAGGTCTGCTATGCCCAGGATGCCTTGGAAGAGGTCCTGGAATGCAGGCCCTTGGAAGCAAGACTAACTATTAATCCATTGGGATGGTAGGGCATCTACCACCTGTACCAATCATTTCTGCTTAATACATCTGACCCCCTATGTTTGCTCCAAGAAAGTAGGTGGTAGACCTGAGAGTTATTGACGATGATGATTGGAGGGAAGTCAAGATGGTCTCATTGCTCTTTACCATAGCAGATACTCTTCATCTCAAAATAGTTCAACTACTTCCATCACACCTACTACAGCCCAGATCGACTGTAGAAAATAGGAGTGTGGAATCGCCCAGCTGCTGGCGATGCGGGTATCCAGAGGGGTCCTTTTTCTGCTGGATGTGGACCTGCTTGACCATAACACAGTACTGGAATGCAATTCATACACGTATCACACATCTCCTACACATCACAGAACAATTGAACACACGGGTGGCCCTGCTAGGAAACTTAGAGTAATGGGCCGATAACAGATACCAGAGACTGCAAGCTGGACTGGGGTATTTGATCGCTAAAAGAGACATAGCTATATGCTTGAGGACCCTGGAGCCCAATCAGATGACTGCTTGGACCTGAGAGATGGACTACTATTGCAAAGTGGAAAAGGAAATTTACAAATGGAGGGACTGCGACCCCAGGTAACTCAGGATCTGGGGCCCATGGCTCAGTGAGTTTACATCCAACGGCAAATACGTTTTTCTCCTAGCCCTGGTAATGGCTTCAGGGGTGTGGAAGGGGAAGAGTTAATGCTTACCTAATGTCATTTGTACAGGTGCCTTGTTGTTATGGTTGGTTGCTAAGTTTTGTGAATCATAAACCAATAAAAAAGGTTGTTAGACCTGGCTCTTTTTGCAGGTTTATACTCAAATCTTTTGTCGTTTACATCCTATTTTTCTGACCCTGTTTTAGTTGGCTATAGGATTCTGGGCTCTTTACCACTTCTGATCAGTGCTAAAATACATATGCTGTCTGTATAAATTGTGATATGATTGGTTATCCATGATTGGCATATTTGATTTACTGGTAAGTCCCTAGTAAAGTGCCTGGTGTGTGCCAGGGTCTGTAAATCAAATGCTACTAGTGGGCTTGCAGCACTGGTTGTGCCCTCCACATGAGTAGCCCTGTAAATGTGTCTCAGACCTACCACTGTAGTGTCTGCATGCACAGTTGTAAACTGCCATGTTGACCTGGCAAGTGAACCCACTTATCGACATACAAGGACCTGGTCCAATATTAAACATAAAAATCTAAATTGTAACTTACCTTAGTGCCTAGCAGCAACCATTGGAGATTCCTTGATGGAGGGCCTCAGGTGGAAACGGGCCATATGGGAAGAAGTCTTCCTGGGATTACCATAGTTATGATATTAGGAGCGCAGAGAATGCTCCATGGGTGCTCATGGAATGTCATGGTGATTCATGTACAGTAATATTTGGAGATTCATGGGCAGTAATATGGTGATCCATACACAATGACATTTGTCGATATACGTGTTATGCCTTACTAAGTCCAGATAACAAGTATAATTTCCAAACATTGCATTTCCATGTAATGTAAGGGTGTTTCCATGGTGTTTTTATGACAGGTGCAACCTACAATGATATACTTTATTGCACTAGCTGTAGTGTTTATGACAATTGCCTCATGGCAAAGTGATTTATGACCTGTGCAACTTATGGGTATTTACCTCAGTGCACTACATGTGATGTAATGGCCATTGCACAGTGGCAAAGTGATTTATGTGATGTTGGGCTATGTGTTTTATGTATAACACAAAGGATTTTTTTGATATTCCTTGTGTGGCGTTTCTTTTGAGGTGTGCCTAGTGTGTCACTGGTGTGTGCGTGTTGTGCAAAGGCTTTACACATTGCCTCTAGGATAAGCCTGACTGTGCTGCCAAAATGCCAAGGGTGTGAGCAGAGGTTATCCTGTGTGTTTAACTCCCTTACCCTGACCAGAGTTGTGGGTTCTGCCTGGTTTAGGTGCATACCCTGGCCAACCAAAAACCTCATTTCTAACAAAAGTATATTAAAAAAACCTCACATTCAGTTTCACACAGTTAATAACTCTCAAAATTAATGTCCAGACAGGGCTTTACTTTAGGAGAAGGAAATATGTAAGATACAAGAAAACAGTTCAATTAGAAAAAGTACAAAAAACATCAAGACGGTGCTAGCACCTTTTACGGCCAAAATGATGTGCTCGTGTCGAGGTATGCCGAGGATGAGTCTGGCGGCGGTGTTTGCGGAGTAGGGACTTGTTTATGCAGTCGAAGAGTGCGTTACCATAGTCCAGCCTGCTGGTGATTAGTGCGTGGGTGACTGTCCTCCTTGACTCGGGGTATCCATTTAAATGTCTTACGGAGGATGCGGAGGATGTTGAAGCAGCTGGAGGCAACGGTGTTGACCTGCTGGTTCATGGAGAGGGATGAGCCAAGTACGATGCCGAGGTTTCTGTCATGGTCTGTGCGGGTCGGTGGGCTGCCGAGGGCAGTGGGCCACCAGGTGTTATCCCATGCTGAGGGGGTGGTTCTGAGGACGAGGACATCTGTCTTCTCGGAGTTGAGCTTTAGGCAGCTGTTGGTCATCCAGGCTGCGACGTTCTGCATTCCTTTCTGGAAGTTGAGTTTGGCGGTGGTGGGGTCTTTGGTGAGTGAGAGTATGAGCTGGGTGTCGTTGGCGTAGGATACAATGCTGAGGCTGTGTTGTCGACAATGGTGGCGAGGAGGGCCATATAGATGTTGAAGAGAGTCGGGCTGAGAGATGACCCCTGGGGTACTCGGCAGGTGATTTCCGTGGGATCAGAGAGGAAGGGCGACAGTCTGATCCTTTGGCTTCTGCCAGTGAGGAATGACCGGATCCAGTCGAGGGCAGTTCCTTGTATGCCAGTATCGTGTAGTCTGGCTATGAGTGTACGGTGGGAGACGGTGTCGAAAGCTGGTGATAGGTTGAGTAGAATCAGGGCTGCGGTGTGGCCTTGGTCGAGGAGGGTGCGGATGTTGTCTGTGGCGGCGAGTAGCGTGGTCTCGGTGCTGTGGTTGCTTCAGAATCCAGATTGAGACGGGTCTTCAATGAATGTCGTCAGTTCTGCGTTGACTGTTTTCTCAGCAACTTTAGCCACAAGGGGGAGTAGCGAGATGGGGCGGTAGTTCTTGAGGTCCATGGGATCAGCTGAGGGCTTCTTGAGCAGCGGCCTCACTTCTGCGCATTTCCAGTCGTCTGGAAAAGTGCCAGTTTCAAAGGTGGTGTTAATGGTGCATTGGAGTTCGGGTGCGATGGCGGCTCTGTGGTAGATGTGTGGTGAGCAGGGGTCGGTGGGGGTCCCTGAGTGGATGCTTTTCATAGTTGAGGCGGACTCTTCGGCCGTGATTGGAGTCTATGAGGAGATGGTGGGCTGGCTGGCATGGCTGGAGGGTGGGTCGGCTGCGGAGTCAGGTACATGGTCGGCAAAGTTGTCATAGAGGTTTTGTATCTTCAGGTGGAAGTACGGGGTGTATGGGATGGGATGATATCCGTGGCTTTGCTGCGGGGATTGGTGAATTCCTGGATGACACTAAAAAGTTCCTTGGACTTGGTGGAGTTGGCGAGGATTTTGTTGTGGATGAAGGTCCTTTTGGTGGTTCTGATTCATTGGTGGTAGCCCGTCATGGCATCCTTGTAGGTGGTGTAGTTTCCAGGTGTCTCACTGTTTCTCCAATTCTTCTCCAGGTGTCTGCAGGTGCGTCTGGCTTCTAGGAGGTCGGTGGTAAACCAGGCAGCTTTCCTAGGGCGCTGTTTGGTGGGGTTGTGTAGCGGGGCGAGCTTGTCTGCGCAGTTGTCGATCCAAGTGTGGAGATCTCTGGCTGTGATTTTGGCGTCGGACACCGTGGTGTGGTTGTGTCGGTTGAGGGTGGAGTTGAGTTGCTCGTTGGTGACTTTGCTCCAGTTCCTTCACGGTGGGCATGAGGCTGGTTTGGGTACCTTGGGTTTGTCGACGAGAAAGTGTACGCAGTGGTGGTCAGTCCATGGGGTTGCATTGTGTGGCTGCAGTGGATGCTGTTTCCTCCTGTGAAGATGGGGTCAAGGGTGTGTCCTGCCTTGTGGGTTGGTGTGGTGACGAGTTGTTTAAGTCCGGTGTTGGCGAGGTTGTCATGGAGGGTGGTGGAGTTGGGATCACTGGGGTTGTCAAGGTGGAAGTTCAGGTCCCCGGTTCGTATGTAGTTAATTGCGGCGGGGACGTGTGGTGCGATGAGGTCGATGAAGGTGGCGTAGTGTGGATTTGGGGCTGGTCTGGATCTGGAAGTGCAGGTGTTTGGCGGAGGGGAAGGTTTCGCTGGAGGTGGTGAGGTGGTGGGTGTTCTTGTGAACGATGGTGGGACCACCTCCCAGGTGGTTGGGGTAGTCCTTCCTTTGCATCTTGTATCCGTCCGGGATGGCAGTGGTGATGTCAGGGGCAGAGGTGGGGTTGGTCCAGGTTTCCATGAAAAAAGCGATGTCGGGCGAGAGAGAGTCGAGTAGGTTCTAGATATCAATGGCGTGTCTGTGCATGGAGCGCACATTGAGTAGGATTCATCTTAGGGCGTCAGCGGTTTTGAAGGTCTGATGGCCGCAGCGGCAGGAGAACTGGCCGTGGGTTGTGTTCAGCATGGCCTGTTGGCAGCCGCTGTGTCTTCCGGGGTTGAGTGCGAGGAGGGCGGCTGTGTTGTAGCGGTGATCCAGGGTCCCTGGTGCTGGTCGCGGTCGGGTCACGGACTGGCGCAGGCAGGCTTGCCTTTGGCTCGCCTTCAGTGCGCCAGCGGCGCGCCTGCTGCGTGACCTTGCAGCAGCCGCCATTAAATAGGGGAGGGGGGAGGGATGAGAGGCTGGGAGACGGGAGCGGGGGCTGTCCGGGGGAGGGGCCGCAGGGGCAGCAGTGGCGGGAACAGAGGCGAGGACCAGAATAACTGAACAGTGGCAGAGCAGAAAATTAAAATAAACTCAAAATAAAATAAAACGGTGGCGGGAGAAAAACGATGGCTAAGGGCTGTAGGCGAGAGGTAGGGCATAGGCTGAGGCAGGTAGGATCCTAGGCGGAGCGGGCAGTAGGCGCAAACCTTACCAGGAGGAGGTCGGAGGACTGAAGAGCAGGAGACAGCACAGCGGAGCTGCTGGGGAGAGAGTCGACCTAGACCAGGGGTCAGAGGTCTTATAACTCCTTAGCACTAGGCACTGAGGGCCTCATTTACAATGAGGCTGCGCCACAGGAGTGTCACTTTTTGCGATGCTTCGGTGGCGCAGGGGTCTGGTCCATATTTACCAGACGGCATTAAGCCACTTTGCATTGCTTAATGTGGCCTTCTAAATATATTTCCCTTTAACGCTGTTATCTGCATTAAAAGGGCATGCAATGGGTATTGCTGTTGGCGTTCCCAGCAACACCCTTGGCTTTTTGACACTACCCCAGATTTACGAGGAATCGTAACACTGAGGCAGCGCCAAAAATGTACGCCTCCCCAGGGCAGGCGTAACGGAGTCGCAATAAGGAGAAATACCTCTATTTCACCGTGTTTTTTATTTTTCTATTTGTGCTGCATTCTGCACCACAAATAGAGGAAATAGCATCTTGTGATTGTTTTTGAACTGAAAGGTTTCCCTTCCTGCACAATAACAATCATCCCTGTAATGCAGGCACTCTCGCACCATGGTGCAAAGATGCCTGCATTGGCACATGGAAGCCCATTGTGCACCAGCGCTGGGGAAAAGGACAGGAATACGCTGTATCTGATAGATACGGTGCATTCCTGATCTTTTCTTTTGCCTTAGGGCAGTGCAGCAAGAAGGCATGCAGCACTGCCCTATGGCAAAATCTTGTAAATGAGGCCCTAGACTTCTGTTACTATCCACCAAATGACACTTATAACCTTATGGAGCTTGTTTCTGGGTGACTGAAAGAGATTCATAAGCGCTTGGATCCCTACTTCTTAGCAGAAGCAAAACAGCAAACGTGGATATAACTTGAACAATCAATATAGATGTAGTGACTCTGAACTCAACTCTGGTTGATGGATCCACTGTAGTAAGGTGTCACCCCTTCTCATTTTTGCCACATCTGTGTTTGCCAATATGGCTGGACCATCGACTTATTTATTCCCATTCTTCTTATTCAGACATTTTTCCTGTGAAAAGTCCTTCCAGAAACAAAGTGAATCCTCTCACACCAATCCTTTGCAGTGTTTGTCTGCAATGGGTGAGTTAGTAACTCCTGTTTTGCCACATCCTTGTATCCAATATGGTGGGAAGGTTTTTTCCTTCATGCCCCTTCATTTGAGAGCAAACCTTGGAGATCCCCCTTGGAGAGCCAACCCATACATAAAGGTTACTGCTAGAACTATATGAGTTCCCCGCATGAACATATGCGAACATCGTATTGCTATCTATGCTTTAGTGTATCCTTTCTCCAAACTTGTAATGCATATTTCCCATTGATTTAGACTTGTTAATTGCCTTATCTAAGTGCATCTGACCACCCGTGCGGATCCATTTCTCATATACATCCACTTCAGCAGTACCATTCTTTAATTAGGTTACATACTCCACCCACCACGTCATTCAAGACTTGTTATTCTCCACAAGCTAACTTATAGGTGATTTAATCTTCCCAGATGCTTTCCAACGTTATTTCCTCATCCTGATGATGACCCTGTATGAATAATTATTTGCGGTCAAAACTTTGAGACAATAATAGTGTACTGTTTTAATGTGATCTGGAGCTTACCGTACTGTTCCAGAGTGTGAATCAAATACCACTGCATCCTTATCAGTCACTTCATATACTTATACTGTATAGCACGTGCGCACTTTATACTTAGCCATTTCACTATCACTGTGCCGTTGCATCGCTAGGAGCACCATTTTGTATCTAAAAGCCTTTAAGTCAGTGAGCTTTATAATTTTGCTTTTGTCTTTGGTAATAATTCATTGACCAAAATTGTTCCTTCTTCTATAAGATCAGTCATTGAATGGTTATGCATCATCACCGAGGAAGTGGAGGTTCACACTTCCTCTTTAAGGGACCACTGTCTCCTCAGGGTTACGGAACTGAAGTAGCGGCGTATGCTATCTGGGCTTATAAAAGTAGTTGTGTGCTATCACAAAAATGGAGCCCCTCCTGTGATTTTTACTCAGATTGGAAAACAAAAGCCTCTGCACCGACTGCAGAGATCTAAAATTGACAATGACACAGTTCCTGCTGGTTTGTGCAGGGCCTTGGCCAATCCAGCCTATCCTCCTGATCTGCAAGATTTACTCAGGCAGATGACATAGGAAACCCCTATAGCAAACAAACCAGTCCAAGACTTTGTTAAACAAGTCCTCATAAGACTTCATCTGGTTTTCTCGTAAGGGTGTGTTACTCCAACGAGCACCTTCCTGTCAATCTCCCATGTTATTGGACACCAAGTTGCCCCTTGCCCCATCCATGTTCACCAAGCTACCCAGGTTGTGTCGGGATTCCAATACTCCCTGCGTATCAGTAAGAACTCCATCCTCAGGACTCCGGTGGCGAGCCGCTGCATCAGCAAGAGAGCGAGCTGTGATTCTATAGCCGCTAAACGATGTTTGCATACTAGCTTCCTTCGTGTTGGGCTGAATACCCCGCTTTAATCTCTTACTTTTACCTGCCTTTTCAGGTCTGCTTCAGGTGGAGAATGTTAAGCCTCTATTTAATGTTGGAGTCATCTCTAATGAATTCATTGAAATACCAGAAGGTGACGGTGTCAAAGATGAGGGTGCTAGCTCCTCTGCGGGCAATGCGTCTAAATTTGTACCAGCATTCAGAGAGCGTCTTCTCTCCATGAGAGCAATTTCTGTACTGGTTCTTTCCAACAATCTGCCGATATAGGTACTATTAGATGCAAAAAAGGGAACAGGTGACACTTTAGAAATCTTCTTTTTCCCCATCTTGCTTTATAAGTCCAAAAGTCATGTAAAATCACCAAACTTCAAAAGTCCATGCCATCCACACAAATATTAACAGGACTGCCAATATACTGTAGAGAGAAGCAGATTGGAGATTGTTACATTTCAAGAAGAGTTTAAAAGAGAAGAGGCCCAGGCCATCCTCTTCCGGGCTCTGACAGGTGCAGAAAGGCCCTCTTTTAGCCCACTCTTTGCCTGGTTAAGCCCCCTGGTGCGTCCCACGTGAGTTCTGTTCCTGCGCATCTCCCGCAGTATTATCAAGTCAGCAAGACCCTCCTTAGGTCTCTCTGGGGCAAAGTGGCTTCTGGGCCATGCAGTCCCACACAGTCTCTGTGAACAAGGCCCTCGCTGTAGCGTCCTGCACCTATGGGTCTCCCACAGCATTATCAAGGCTGCAATCCCCTCCTTAGGTCTTTTGGGGGCAAATTGGTTTCTGGGCTCTGCAGTCCCACATAGCCTCCGTGAACAAGGCTCTGACTTGATGGAGGGGAGGAGCTGTCACCTACCACACACGCACTTCAAAGGCACTGGCTCAGCTCACACACAAAAGACTTCGCACTAGTTTATTGTGCCTCCAGACAGACTGGGACCAGAGAAGGGAGACAGGAAATTCCAGATACAACTGTAGGGGGTAATCTCCAAAGCGGAGATCAGGTATAAATTCTGGACCACGAGGCCCAAATCATGCACACACTCCTGGACCAGTGGATAGTACAGAAGAAGTACGCCTTGCTGCCCTGCTGCTTGAGAAAAAGACTGGACCTGCCCCCTTCATCCCAGGCTAAAGTGACTCCAAGGGTCAGCTGTCTGACCTCCTGTTAGAGCTACAGGGACTTAACGAGCCCAAGAGGACTCCCTGCAACTATCCAGCTGATCTGCTGAACTGGACCTGCCTGAGCACTGCTGGCCTCTGCTGGAGTGGGTTCCTGATTCCCAATAGGTGCCCCTCAGGTCCTGGATCTTTGGTGTGGTACCAGTTGAACTCCTCCTTGAAAAAGAAGAGAATTCCTGAAGTTTTGAGCTTTTTACGACCACGAACGGGCCTATTCGTGTCAAGATCTTGCTTCCAGTGCTGTCCGCCAAAGCAAAGCTACAGTGAACCCACCTCTTCATGCTACAGCAGCCGCCAGCGATGAACGGCAACATGAGATCTGCACTTTGCACTACAGCATCGACAGCCCACAATACCCAACAGGGTCTTTGCACTACAATGACAACAGTCTACGACGCCTGGCCTGCTGATCGCGCTACAGTGACGATCATCTGTGATGCTGTCCCTGCTCCTTGCGGCCTCCTGCATCCCAAATGGAACTCTTCTTGCTGGACCATTAAAGGTTATCTCTTCAGCTGGACTAACCTGTTGCCTATATCTTTACACATTGCCTCAAACTTAATCCTAACTGCCACCTCACCGGGCACTGAGCTCGGGGGCACTTGGTTTTTAAATATCTTACAAGTTTAAAAGCACCTGAAGCAGAGTTCCTAGTGCATCCAGCAGTTTTCAGGCAGCAACAAAATTGTCAAGATACCTCTGGTGATTAAAGTACCTGCTGGAGAGAGATGGAGGCTTGTTTAGTGGCATTTTTAACTCATAAACTAGGGCAGTGGGCTAATATGCCTGCTGCAAAGAACTTCTACCCTTACCTCCCTCTACTTCTGCCCACCCCTGAACCATCAAGTTGCCCTCACCTCCCTTTCCTCTACCACCCCTGAATCCTCAAGTCACCATCACCTTCCTTTACCTCTACTCACCCTGCACCTTCCAGTACCCCTCAACTCTGTTTATTTCTACCCACCCTTGAATGCTCAAATCACCCTTGCCTTCCTTTACTTCTAGGAACCCTTGAATCCTCAATTCATCCTCACCCCCTTTAACTCCACCAGCACCTGAGCCCTCAATTCACCCTCACCTCTTCCCATCCCTGAACCCTCAAGTCACCATCACCTCCCTTTACTTCTACTCATCACTTAAATCTAAAGAAACATTTTCCTTCAATAACTTTAAAAGCATGTTATTAAAAAAATTAAGTACCTTACCGGCATGTATGATACTGTGTGCTGAAGGTGCTGAGTGGTATAAGCTGTGAGGTAAAGGATGTTTCCCCTCAGGCAGATCATATCCCCACCCCTTCCTTAAACACTCTTCTGCCTTAAATGTTTTGGAGGAACTGTCAGTTGTTTTATGACCTTCAGTATATTTAATGGGCACCTTCGCCTCTTAGACAGTTTGACCCTTCCCTCACACATTCTCCCCCCACACCCTATGGTTTAGGCCTTGCCTGAGACAGTGACATTTTTATTTAGAGGGAGCTTGTCTGCCTCTTTCTTACCATTGGTTGGCTTCATTGTCACTCTCATTTCCTTGCTTCTCTTTGCTCAGCAAGTGCTGGCTTCACTTCCTCTTTGTGGGTTTGTCCCTACTCTGGAGCATGGCACAAGTAGTCCTTGCCCAGTGTCCCTCTATGTTTCGCCACTTTCAGAGGCACTTTTTTTTGTCCTTTTATTTGCACTGCCTTCCTCCCTCCACCCACCCACATACTTGACCTGCCCCACACCGTCCTCCAACATTGTTGCTTGTCTGGCCCGTCCCACCTCCGTTGTTGCTTGTTCGGTCCACGACCCTACTTCCTCCCACTTCGTTGCTTGCCCCTGGTGACCTGCCAGCAAAAAAGGACACAAGTCACATCAACGAGTTTCAAGATGCTACAAAGGTGAAAATGCACTGCACGCCCTGCTTGGCATGGCCTTTTTGGCACTGTCTTCCAGTGGGGACAACACAAACTTCAGCTCAGATGTAAGATAATTAAACGTTTTGTGTTGTGAAGACAGAGCATAATCCCATACTAAAGAAAATGGACCGCTACCCATCCCAGTAAGCCCTAGCTGTGCCCTAGCTGTGCGATAGTGCTTTTTTTCTAACTTTCAGCCATGCCGCACAGCTGTCAAGTTACATAGGCGAGATCTATTGGCTTTGCCAATGCTTGCTTTTGATGATTTCATTATGCAGAACGGAATAAAGTAACTTGGCTTCATTTTACGCACTTGAAAGATATAATTAAATCTGTCTTGAAATCAGTTTGGCTCAGTTGTTTTTTGCCTAGGCATTCAAAAAAGAGTACACAATCAAGTTTTTTCCATCAGCAAAATACATTTGTTTCTGCACACTGCCATAAGTTACAAGCATTGGCATAGCCAATAGGTCTCGCCTCTGGGACCTTATAAGTGTTTAGCCATGCAACAGTTGCATAACTAAATACTTATAAGGTCCCAAAAGCGAGACCTGTTGGCTATGCCAAACGGCCGTGCGGCCACGAAAGTGATCGCGATTGCGATCAAACATCAAAGCGGCGTGCGGCCGCAAAAGTGAAAGTAATGGCGGAAAAGCGCGGCGCGCGCGCCGGCGCCCATCCACTGTAGCTCTAGCCTGGCCTGGTAGCACTTTTTGGAGCCCTCTCAAAAAGTCTCGCCAGACCAGCACATGCCATGGTCAGGCGAGACCTAAAAAGTAAAGTGGATTACATCACTCTTTGCCCCTGTGCAAAAACTGTATGTGACATGGCTCGATCACTACCTTACTTTCAAGATCAATGTACTGACACAAAGAGGAAAATGAAAAGCAGCCGCCCACATCCTGCCTCAAGAGGTCTTCTGAGGTGTTATTCCTCCAATCAATGGCTTGAGAGAAAGGCTCCTGAGAAGTAAAAGCCGCAGACCCCTCGCCCCCCTTGTGAGCATTGCCAATATCCTAATCGATAACGTTAGAAATACACATCTCTTATTGATGGGCTTCTGCCCTCTCTTTCGAGAGTTTATGGTAATATTGTAAACACATTTTAAAAAATCAATGTGGAGTTAAAATGCCTTTTCCTGGAAAAAAGGAACACAAGAAAACCTTTAATTTTGATCTGTGTGTAGGTTTTCAGTGAAAGCACCCGCAGCTCATGCGCTATATGTATATTTATTAAAGGTAAGTATATGTGTGAGGCATACGTGCATATTAGATGAGCATAGATCGATGTTTACAAAAGCAGTGGAGGTACAAAACAATCAGTGGAGAGGAATCTGAGGAGAGCAGGTGCATTTCAAAGCCAGAGCAGCTGCAGTGCAGGGGTGGGGGTCCTGACGAGGTGTACGGCTCAGGATGATATCTTGAAGGCCAGGGAAGATGACGTCAACCTCAGGTGAAGAGAAAGAGTGTTCCAGATGGTGGAGGCAAAGGGTAAGGAATGTTTGCCTTCCTGTTTCATCCCACTCCTTGCTTTAATAATGTCTAGTACATCATGTTTGCTCTACGATTGTTGTTGGTGCGATCGGAGAAGGGTCGTTGTTGCCAAAGTATGTGGTTTATGTGGTATGAATGATCGTGTTCAGCGTGTAACCTTGCTGCATATTTTTGTCAAACGAAGTACCAGTGTTTGTAAACTACCTCCGAAGTGGTGTCCCTGAAGAAGATTAAGCAAGCTATTGCCTAGAGTCACCTGGTGCTGGGCTAACCTGCCGCCGGCACCGGGGATTGAACTGTGAACCCCGTAGTCCGCAGTCAGGCACCCTGGCTGCTGCGCCACACCTCTTCGATTTAAAGCATTGACTATTTCACATGGAGAACTCGTGAGGAAGGCTTTCGAAGAAGGAGTGCTTTCAGGTTGGATAACTGGCCTTTCTCTACTTGCAGCACTGACGTCTCTAGGGTAGCATCTGTTACCACGCATGCCAAAACCATGCGGGACCTAACAACACGGCCAATACCACGACTGTGTCATTACCATGAGTTCCATTGCAACGTAAGTCATTACTACAACTTGCTTTAGGGAAGCACAGGACTTTGGAGTAGTTTAAATTACTATTCCAACTCCAGTTGGTGTATCAGTAGGGAAGGTGTTGGACTTAAAATCCAACACCAGTCTAACACTGAATTCACTAAAGCAAGTCACTGTTATGACTTGCGTTGTAACGGAACTCGTGGCAACATCGCAGTTGTTGTACTGACTGCGTTGTAAAAGCACTATGTTGTAAAGCCTGCGTTGTAATGGACGTTTCCAATCTTGAGGCAGTCTTCCTTTGATTTGCACCTCCCTTGGCAAGGAATGTGTTATCTCAAGTCGAACATGCAGTCTTTTCACCAGCCTATGTCTTTGATCCGTGTAGGCCAGCTCAAATCATTATCATTATCAGATCATTATTAGAAAGATAAGTAAACCACTGTAGCAAGAGAAACTTTGTAGAAGCATTGCCTCCAAAATGAATATGGTTCATTAATTATGGACTGTGGAGCCCCCCTTTCAAATTTCACCCAAGATTTAGGGATTATGTACTTTGCCAGGCTCTGCTGTTCTACAAGTGAAAAGGGTATGAATAATTTCCTTTCAAAATCAAGTAGCATTGACAAAACCAGCAGGTCTGTCTTTTTCTCAGGAGATGTATGGTAAGTTGGGGGAATTTGTGCATTTTGCCACTCCTGTCCTTTAA
This sequence comes from Triturus cristatus, assembly GCF_964204655.1. NCBI lineage: Eukaryota > Metazoa > Chordata > Amphibia > Caudata > Salamandridae > Triturus > Triturus cristatus. The sequence continues at coordinate 852,060,396 of NC_140590.1, forward strand.
AAGAAATCCCAAAGTGTTTTATCAATACATTTGTAGTAGATTTGTACTCAAGAAAGGCAAGGGGCCAGATTTAACTAGTGTATAGTTTGAGATAACTAAATAGCACATTCTGGGGATTCGCTATTTGGTAATCACAAATACCAATGTACAAATGTGTTTTTGACACATTTAGCAATTCCCAGCTGAATCCCCCAAAAATCATTAAAGAAAGAAAAGGGGCCACGGTTGTAAATACCCTGACCCCCTAGGCCTCTTGGGGCGGGGGGGGGGGGGGGTACAACAGAGAACCCCACAAGGGGGAAAAGGCATATTTATTTTTTATTTTTTAGCGGGAGTCATGCTGGATTGGCAGCTCCTGCCGAAAAACAGAAAAGAAGTACTGGCTCCCGTGCCTCTGTAATATTTAGCCACCAGGTGGGCAGGGTCCTGGGGGCATGCAGGGTTAATACAAGGAGGGGGTGCATGGGGCCCCCATCCTGTGGCACTTGTTAGCCTCGGGAACCACTACCTCCCCGAGAGTTATGTTTTAATAAGGGGGCAGCTCGGACACCTCCCGGTGACCACTACCTCCCCGGGGCTACTTGTCAAACGTTGGAGGGGGGTTCTATGACCCCCCTGGTGACCAACACCTCCCCAAGTCATTTTTAAATATGAGGTAGGGGCCACACAGATGGCCTGGGGACCATGACCTCTCCAGGGCAACTTGTTAAATTTAGCTTGGGCATGTATCATCCTGCCATACCCCAGGGACCACCACCTCCCAGGGGATTTCATTTTTTTCAAATAAGGAGGGGGGCTGCACATCCCCCTCCTGGGCCGTTCTCTGACCTGGGGACTACCCCCTCCCCGGGGCAGCCAATTCTGAAGTAACAAGGCGGGACATCCGGCCCCCCTCCTGCAGCCATAGAAGGCCCTGGGGACCGTCACCCCCCAGGGCTGGCTCCTTCTGGGTCCTGCGGTGTACATCCCTGGGATGTAGCAGTTTGCTGTGGCTTGGAGGAAGCTTTGACAGCTCCCGCCAAGTCAAAGCAAACACTCCGCTTCCAGCAAGCGAGAGTGTAGAAATGCTCTCGCTTGCTGGAAGCAGAGCTTTTGTCTCTTTCCCTATTTGCTGTAAAGCGAGCAGGGAAACTGATGAAGGATGGCTCTGACAGACAGGGAGCTGCCTTTCAGCAGCAACCTGTCTGTCAGAGCAATGCCGGCTCCGTATGAGGCGTGGAGCCAGCAGGGACTGCGGGGGCCTTGAGGCTTCCCCTGTGGTCCCATTGCAGGCTGGGTTCCCTAGGGGCACCGTGGAGAGATGGCCGGGTCCCGAGGGACGAGGTCCAAGGGGCCAAAACTGGCCCAGGGAGGGGAGCTGTGTGCCCCCCGTATTATAATGTTTGGGTACTGGGGGATGGGGTCCCTGGGGTTGCAATCAGCCTGGGGAGGGGGCACCATGTGGCCCCTCTTCCCCATTCTATTGTGGCTGGACCCCAGGGAATGTGGTCCCGGTGGCCAAAATCGGCCAGGGGAGGGGGCATGCAGCTCCCGTCCCCTATTAAAATTGAAATAATTAAAAGATTGGATCCGGTGGATGGGATCCCTGGGGCTGAAATTGGCTGAGGGAGGGGGAGCCATGCAATCCCCCATTTGTATATGGCCGTGTCCTGGGGTATGGGGTCCCGGGGCTGAAATCAGCCCAGTGAGGGGGACTATGCGGTCCCCCACCCGCAGTTGTTTATGGCTGGGCCTGAGGGATGTGGTCCCCAGGGCTGAAAATGGCCCAAGAAGGGGGGCCACGAGGTCCCCCTCCCCTGTTGAATTGTAGCAGGCCCAGGACGATGGGGTCCCCAGGGCTAAAATCGGTCTGGGGAGGTGGGCCATGCAGCCCACCAACCCCATTCAAATGTGGCCTGGCCACTCACACACCCACTCACCGATGCACTTACCCCCTCAAGAACACTCACAGACCCACACAGACACTCACACCCCCAATCACAGACCCACTCAGAGGCTCATGCACCCACTCACAGACCCACTCAGAGACTCATGCTCCCATTCACAGACCCACTAAGACACTCAAACACTCATTCACAGACGCACTTAGACACACATGCATCCAATCACAGATCCACTCAGAGAGTTGCATACTCATTCACAGACCCACTCACAGGCTCATGCACCCACTCACAAACCCACTCAGACACTCATGCACTCATTCACAGACCCACTTAGACCCTTACGCATATGCTCAGAGATCCATTTAGACCCATTCAGAGACAAATGCGCCCACTTGCACTCAGACTCTCATGCACCCACTCAGACACTCATGTACTCACTCACAGACCCAGTTAAACACTCATACACCCACTCACACACCCAGTGGGACACTTAAGCAGGTGCACCAAGACTTAATCATACAGTCACACACCCACTGAGACACTCGCGCACACACACATTCATTTCAAAGGTTGTTATGTTATGTTATGTTATTTATTCTTTTGTATAGCGCAACGGTTACTCAAAAAGAGTGTCCCGGCGCTTTTAGGTAAGGGGAACAGATTTCAGAATAACACAACACAGCTAAAAGAGGTTAAAAGATAAACAAAAAGAAAGCAAAACTACTGGCAGACCTAGGTTACATGTTACATGTTACAGCTAGGAAATAGATTTTTTTTTAAAACTCAGAAATTCACTGCACAAAACAAAGATTACAGGGACGTTACAGTTATTGAAATATGATTTAAAAACCTTAGAAATTCACTCAAAAAGAAAAAAGTTACAGTGGCATTATAGTTAGGAATTAGACAGGGATGATATTCTGTGGGAGTGCCGCTGACTAAAACAATCCGTGCTACTGATTTCAGGACCTTGGACAGGGAAGATACAGCTGTATCAGGAAAAGGACTCAATCAGTAGCCTTGAATTACTTCAACCTCTAAAAGGAGATATATGTCACACGACCAAGGGCCAGACTCTGCGCTGCCACACAGGGGCATCTTAAGGATTTTGGGGGCCCTGGGCCAAACATATTTTTGGGGCCCATGTTCGTAACAGCTTTGAATTTATTATCCGATTTCAGTTCTTTCAGGCCCACTTTGGGCAGGTCACTGACACTGCACAGGCCCATCCTTCAAATTTTAAATGGATTTCAATCTGATATTCAGGGCTAGCGAGGTGTGTTTTAAGTATTGTACCACAGCAGCAGCTCCCTAATATTACTGCACATAATCTCTGGTACACCCTCCCATTTCTCCGATGTGAGGTCCTGTTTTGATCCAAACAAAACTATTTTTATAGGATGTTGCATAAAACATTAACACAATTCTCTTTCAAAATATCTGTAATAGTCTAATTTACACATCACCCACATTGAAATAAATTGAAAGAAACCCGTATTTAAAGCAATCTGTTTCACAATTTGTCAAGGTCATCAGGCCAAGACTCTCTCAGAACAGAGCTGGCCCTGTCAGGGGTCCTATGAAAGCCTGGGGCCCTGGGCCAGAGCCCACTTTGCCCATGCATTAAAACGTCTCTGCTGCCACAGTCTGTCATTGTGATTCGATATTGAGCTCACGGTGTGGAGACTGTTTATGGAATCAGTGCTTAATTTGCGCCTGTGTTTGCAACCGTTTGGCACTCCCACTTATTTCTAGACACAGCACTTAATTATGAAAGGCTACCACGTGACGGCACTCACTGTCATTTTAAGTACAATAGAATGTTTCATAATTCTATACACTTTAAAAACCACGACAAACTAGCATGTCTAGTCCAACCTAACCATTTCAGGTCACGTGTTGTTATGTTTTGCAGATTTGTAGCGTGCACTATCACCAGGGAGAATATCCTGGCACTGAGCAAGAGTGCATCTAACCAAACCTAGGGCCTAGTGGGACTGCTCTAAAAGCCAGGTTTTCAGCTTCTTGTGAAATTCAAGAAATGAGAGGGAGGCTCTTATGTGTAGTGGCATCACATTCCAGCTTTAGATGGAGGAGAATATGGGAGAAGGCTGGATGCATCTTCTGCACATGTGGGAATTGTGTGAGAGTCCGTGAAACAGTCCTAAATGGCACACTTGCATCCGTGGGATTTAGGTTGTGCTGGGACTGGTGTTTCACAGAGCTAGCAGGGGCAGTGAATGGTGAGTGCTGCGGTGATACTTCTTGTGATCTAATATCAATTATTATTATCAATCTGAGCATTGGCGGGAATGTATTTTCTCTACGGCGCATGCTTTTTTCTGGTCCTACCTCTGGGATGAATGAGCACACAAGACGGAGGAAAGACTCTGCGAGACCACCATGGAGCTCCAGCCCTAAAGCCCTCAAGCAAGGGATTCTAGGCCCATCCAGCAAAAGAGACAGAGAGAGGCCAGAGGAATACGCTTTTAAATCTCTTTTTTTTAAGTTCAATAAAATTTTTATTAGTCAGTTGGAAAGAATAAACCAATACATAACATCAATTTGGAAAGGGAAGGGAGGGGGAAAGTGGGGAAGAAGGGGGAAGGGGGAATAACAGAATGTAGCACGTAAGGGAAAGTATACAATAGAAACAATAATCATGGGCAATGAGCATCTGAATAGTTGATCATGGGCATTGAATAAGAAGAGAAAAAGAAAATAAAACAGTATATTAAGAAAAAACTTGGATGTGGAAAGGGTATCATGGGGGTTTGGAAACCTCTTGTTGAGCAGGCGTTGGACGAGACGAATGGGCAGTACATTTATCTAGGTACAGTGTAATGGGGAGCCACATTTCTGCTCGTTTGGTAGCTAACTGAACAGGAAAAACAAAAGCATTATCGAGTCTATGGTTATGACAGACATTGTACCACCACCCTTTGAAAGAAATATTAGATGCAGTTTTCCAATTAACAGTAATCTGCTGAAAGGCTACAGCTAATAACAGATCTACAATGCGAACACACATATCCACATTATCCCAACCCGGGGACAGGCTACCCAAGAAAAGATGAGTGAGAGAAAAAGGAATACAGGCATGAAAAATAACGTTGACTTGAGCCCATACCTGTAACCAAAAGTCATGCACATATTTACAGAGAAATATCATGTGAAATAAGGTAGCATTGGGGGAGCCACACGACCAGCAAGTGTCTGGGGTATTGGAAAAGCGTTTGTGTAGTGTAGAAGGAGTGTGAAGTAATCTGTTGTATATAAAGAATAAGGATTGCGTCAGGGAGGCTGCTCTGGAAGTTTTACGGAGTTTTGCCCATATCTTATCCCAGAGAGATATCGGCCATTCTGTTCCAAGGTCAGTCTCCCATTGGATCTCAACCTTAGATTTAGGTCTAAGTGATTGTGATGTGAGTGAAGGTGTTGATAGATAAGGGATGCTTTGGGGCTCGTACGTAGAAGAGAATGGAGTTGGAGAGTGGGGGATTGTTGAACAGAGGAGGGAGAAGAAGAACCAGAGAGCCTCTCATAAACCTCTAGAACGGTCCTTTTAAGTAATAAGTATTTGGGGACAAAAGATAAAGGTAGACCAAAGGAAGAACTAAGATCAGAGAAAGAGAGAAAGATGGAATCAGAAAAGAGTTGTGAAATCCATATCAAACCTCGGGACCTCCATGTCTTCCAATAGAAGGGTTTATTACCAATTAGAAGATATTTATTATGCCAAATGGTGGAAGAGAGGAAATCGGTAACAGTCGTGGGAGGGCCAGGGGCCCCAGATAACAAGAGCTTAAGGGTATATTTGTGAATAGGAGTGGGAATCAAAGAAGGTTTACGAGAGAAAGCAAGATATTCTGTAAAAGAGAATGGAGAAAGGAGAGTGCGCTCAACCTTGATCCACAAAGGGCAAGGAACAGTGATATCTTGTAGCCAGAGGGAAGCTTGACGTAGCAAAAAGGCCTTCTGATATGCAGGAAAGTCAGGGAAGTTGACACCACCCTCAGAGGCGGGGCGTATAAGTCTAGCAAGAGACATTCTGGGTTTTTTAGAACTCCACAAAAATGAAGATAACGTTAAGTTGATCTTTTTAAAGAATTTCATTGGAATAGATACTGGGATATTGGATAAGGTGTAGAGAATAATGGGGGAAATCATCATTTTAATAGTATCGAGGCGGCCCCACCAGGAGAGGTATAGGGGATGCCACTTTGCAGTAAGGTCCGTAATTTTTTGTGTACATTTAGACAAACAAAGAGAGATAGTGTCAGGAATAGAGGGGGTGATATATAACCCCAGATATTTAATGTGGGAGGGGCACCAAGTAAATTGAGAGTCACAAAATTCTTGTTTGAAAGTGAATTTGGTCAGGGGTAGGATCTCACATTTATCGTGGTTAAGTCTATACCCAGAGAGGGAGGAATAATTTCGAACTTCATCCAGAAAAGCAGGGACAGATTCCGCGGGATTGGAGAGAAAAAGTAAGATGTCATCTGCATAAGCAGCAAGTTTAAGATGAAGGTCCGCAACCTGAAAGCCATGGATGGCAGGATTTTGACGTATTCTAGATAGAAAGGGTTTTAGAGCGAGGTTGAAAAGAAAGGGGGAGAGGGGGCAACCCTGACGAACGCCCCTACCCAGATTGAAATAAGAAGAAATTTGGCCATTGGCAATTATTGCGGCTCTGGGGTGCGAGTATAACAGGGAAACTAAAGAAATAAATTTAGGGCCAAAGCCAAACCAAGTAAGAGTGTGAAAAAGATATCGCCACTCAACTCGATCAAACGCCTTTTCGGCGTCAAGGGCAATCGCTGCAAGTGAATGTTGACAGCGGGAAGACTTTGATAGAATATTAAATAAAAGTCTAGTATTATCCGTAATATGTCGGCCCTTAACAAACCCGGATTGCTCTTCACCGAGAAGATCCGGAAGTAAGTGGTCCAATCGGACCGCCAGTACTTTAGCAAAAAGTTTATAGTCAATATTGACTAAAGATATGGGCCTATAATTTTTGCAATGTTGTACATCCTTCCCAGGTTTAGGTATTAAGCATATGTGAGCATCTGAGAACGTCCCTGAGGAAGTACCTTGAGCAATAAAAGTATGGAGAAGGGAGTGCAGGCGTGGGATCAACAGCTTAGAAAAATGAAGATAGAATTCAACGGTAAAACCGTCGGGGGCCAGGAGCTTTATTAAGTTTAAGGTGTTGCAAAGCAGTGAGTAGTTCCTTTTGTGTGATGTCAGATTCTAGGGAGGAAAGGTCAAGAGGAAAAGTGGGTGGTGCGTGAATGGTGGAGAAAAAATGAGCAAGAGAGTTGGGGGAGGGCTGAGTTTCAGACGTGTACAATGTTTCATAAAAATGGGAGAACGCAGCCAAAATATCAACATCTTTATGCTTCAGAGTGTCATTAGAGTCGTAAACAGATTCAATATTGAACTTATCATGCTTAATCTTTAAATAGTTAGCTAGGAGCTTCCCTGCTTTATTCCTACCCCCATAAAATTTAGCAGTAGATTTTAACAAGTATAGGGAGGCGTCCTCCGTAGATTTCTCATTAAATTTCAATTTTGCAGCAACAAGGGCTGTCAAGCTATCCTCAGAGTGGGAGGTAAAATATGTGTGTTCCAACTTCTTAATATCTAAAAGGAGCTGTTTGGTGGACCTTCTGGCAGCCCTGCGCTTACTCGCAACGTGGCTGATGATAAAGTCACGTGCAGCCGCTTTAAAAGCGTCCCAGATAGTATGGTCCGGAATATCAGTGTGATCATTAATCAGAAAAAATTCATCAAAAAAGGAAGTGAAAGTAGACGTAAACTTGGGATCAGTTAGGAGCGAGTTATTAAATCTCCATCTTCTGGGACCATTAACCTTAGGGAACACATCAACGCTTGTAAGGACGGGAGCGTGATCCGAAAGTAATATCGGGCCAATCTCAGAATGTAATAGTGATTGAGCAAGGTTGTGGGAGACAAAAACATAGTCAAGTCTTGACTGGGAGCGATGACAGGGAGAGTAAAAAGTGTACTCCCGTAATTTGGGATTGCAAAGGCGCCAGGAGTCCACCAATTTATGCTGTGAGATAGCATGACTAAATAGCTTATGGGGTTTATTAGGAATATAGGGGGCCATAGATTTCCTATCAATAAAGGGGTCCAGAGGTTGATTACAATCCCCCGCCAAAATAAAGTTGTGATCCATAAATTTAGTTAGGAATGGAGAAAAATCAGCCCAAAAGGAGGGCTCACCCGTAGTTGGGCCATAAACATTAAGAAGGGAAATTGGAACACCTCTGAGTGATAGCTTGGCAAAAACCCAACGACCCGAAACATCCGATTCTTGAGTAAGAACCTGAAATGACAGAGACTTGCGACAAAGGATTGCCACACCATTCCGTTTGCCATCGCCCTGTGAGTAAAAGAGTTCGCCCACCCATCCACGCTTGAGCTTAACTGACTCTACATCATTTAAGTGCGTTTCTTGAAGGAATGCAATATCAACATTCAGTTTGGCTAGGTGTGACAAAATTCTTTGACGCTTAATCGGAGAGTTAATACCCTTCACATTCCATGACAAAATATTCAAGGACATAACGATAACCTATCTACAAAAAATGTGAAAAAACATGATCAAAGAATGAAAAGCCCATGTACCGTGGAAAAAACATGAAGAAAGAAGAAGAAAGTGAGAACCAGTGTAGACATGCTGGAGAAGAGGAGAAAAAGAGGATAAATGAGAAACTGAAGAATAAGTGCACCGGGAGGAACAAGGAATGTAACTCTTACATAAGCAGAAGATTTCAGTCAAAGATAATATGCTAAAATATAAACATGTGAATAAGAATACATACAAGAGAAGAGGGAGAAGGGAAGGATAAGGGAAGAAACCATCAAATGCACAGGGAAAACAGATAAGGGAATAGAGGAAGAACATACCTACAAAGGAGGGGTACGAGGAAGGGTGGAGGAGGGAAGGAGCCACATGGGTGGAGCAGCACATCCAGGAGCAGCGAGGCAAGGACCAAGAGACATCATCAAACACGGGGAAAAATTCCTGTAAGACGAAAAAAGAGAACAAGAGTTGAAACAAATCAGGACATCATGCGAGAACCATGACTAACAAGAAAACATGGGACAACCATCATGCATAAACAATAACAAATCAGCAAAGTAAGCTTCTGGAAAATCAGACAGAGTCGAGTGAACTGCAACTGAGAGAGAATCTCTGAGCAAGTACAGGATAAAATGCAACAGCCATATAAGAATTATGAAAGCATTAGTCAACCATGAGCAGAGGTTGACGGTCCGGAGGCATCCATGGCAGATGACTTGTGCGCATTGATGAAACTTTGTAAGCGCACTGGGTCCTCATAGGTTGTAGTCTTGTTGTTATAGGTAACTTTAAATAGACACGGGTGATACAGGCCATATCGCGCACCCATCGCCCGCAGATCTGCTCTTAGGCTCAGAAAGACCTTACGGCGGGTGGCTGTGGCTTTAGCATAATCCTGTGCAAAAAACAAGGGCGTGCCAGACCAGGCTAAATTCGGAGAAGATTTAGCCGCCGTTAGAACCATCAAAAGGTCAGTGTATTCCAAGAAACAGATGATGACCCCTCTAGGTCTCTGTGGGGAGGAAGCAGAAGAAGGTGGTCGACCCAGTCTGTGAGCACGTTGGATGTTAAGGGTCTTGTCCGGTGACAGATGCAAAAGCTTGGGAAGGAACGACTTGAAGAAGGCGATTGGATCAGATCCCTCAAGTCCCTCAGCCAGGCCATAAATACGGAGGTTATTGCGTCTATTCCTATTCTCCAACTGCTCCACTTGTTGTTGAAGGTCTGAGACTTGAGACTTTAGGTTGGAGACCACAGAGGACGTCTCTTGAAATGACTGAACAGATTTTTCCATCGAAGTTACCCTCGTTTCCATCTGCGACCAATTATCTGTAAGGACCTGGAGTTTAATATTGTTCTCTTCCATGAAGGGACGCAAGGACCTTATCTCTTCTAACAACAATTCCATTGATACTGGACCTGAGTGTTTTGGAGGTGATAGAGAATTTGACTTAAGTCTTTTTGTGGTAGATTTAGAATTATCCGTCGTATTCTTGGAAGGATCCATTGGTGTGTCTGAACCAGACGAGTTAAGAGAGTCTTCCAGTTGCGAGAAAGCAGAGAAAACCTTAGAGTTCTTCACTAGCTGGGGTTTGGTCGAGCGAGGCAGGTGCGACATTGATTTAAGTTTACCCATGTAGTAAAGTCGCGGAATGACTGATACAGTAGATGTCACAGGAACAAAAACGGGGTAAATTGAATATTTTATGAGAGGGATATGGCCAATTTCATAGTGCTTAAGTTAAAAAACAGTCGTTAAAGCATACATGGACAGGCAAATGAGGCCATTCATGAGGAGATCACGGTAGCATGTATACGGCATATATTGCAGAGATTTGGCAGCAGCTCACCGCAACATGTGAAGCGGATTTAATCCTCATGACAAAGGGTGACATGAAGCGCCTCGTGACACACCTCTCAGGAATCCGCATTGAATAATGATATCAATAATAGAAAGCAACCAGGCATGCCATAGAGACACCTCACCACTCGTAGGCAGATTCAGAGAGCAGCGTGGATATAAGAAATTATGCCTTGAGGAACGACTTAGTGGCAATCATGTGGAGCAAGGGCACCACATGAAGGGACGTTATGGTTGCGTTGCACAGAAGGTGAGTGGTACCATAATGCAGAGACTTGGTGCAGGGGAGCAGAGCAAATAAGTGATTTAAAAGCCCATTAAAAATGTGTAATTAGCGCTGGGTTGACAGTGGAAAAACCACCACAAAACGCGCATCATTTAGCGGATCCAAGATGGCGGCCGCCGACAAGAGAATCTCGTCAGAACTTACAAGTTCAGTTGCTGTGTCACGGAGGCATAAAAAGAGTCCCACTGACGCTTGGTGAAGTCAGGACATGTTCCGACACCTTTTCAGTCGAACGCCTTCAGGAGACGCGAGCAGGAACCGGCTCGTCTCTCAGCGCCGCCCCGGAGCTCTACTCGAACGCCGCCATCACCCTCAGGCGCCAAGCCACGCCCCCTCCGCTTTTAAATCTCTGAATTGTTAGAGAGAAAGGTTTTGTGACGCAGTGCCCCCAACAAGCTTAACTGTATATGGCCACAGCAAGATGGCAATGGCAGGAACTGTTATTGAGTATACATTCAGTAACAATCTGGGGATCTTTGAAGGGGGGGATCTGTGACATCGCAGTGGGATGGAGTGGAGCGTGCACCACGCGCACCTTCCCCCCACCCGAGACGGGCTCCCCAGCGTGTTTGTCAGGGTGACTGGTAGTGCCGCAGTCACAGCATCTTCACCTCGAACCTGGAGGTTCTGCTTATGACATCCCCGCGGCCTGCTGGGCACATGAACAGAAGACCGAGACACAGCCGAGAGCTCAGAGCTCCCCCAGCGATTCCTCTCAACTGAAGTGTGTCAGGCAGACAAAATGGATCATGGAGTTTACCACTCGCCACTGACATCCACCGTCACCCTCGGATCACGCGCCGCCAGGGCTCGAGTCGGGGTACCACGTTGGTGGACGGCGTCCCCCCACTTATTTTACCGGGTTTTTACCGGGTGGACGCCGTCCCCCCTGCCCAAAAGATGGAGCCGGTACCCGAGCCTGTGCGCGCGCTCAGCACTCACCAAACCCCACCTTCTGTTGTCGAGAGAGGGCGAACAGAGCTCTTTAAGTTGTTTCACGTTGATGGAGCCGTTCAGTATGACAGACGGGCGCTCGTGGCCGTATATTAGAAAAGGTCAGTATGTGTTTATGCATTTCAGACGGAGACCGGCAAATTTACTGTGGGCAATAAATACGCACCGAACAAGCGCATCTTTAATTTCCCCGCTCCTTTGAGTGTCAATACGGTGACTAATTCCAACATAAACATTCTCCTTTGCCCTTTGAACCTGCCCCCATCACCTTCTAACCTTTGTTAATTAGTGGGGACTACATCTCGTGACGTCACTTCCTGCCGTGAGGTCACTTCCGGTGACACCACCTAACTTGGAGCGTCCCCCCACTTCTTTTTTTAGGACTTGTGCCCTGCGCGCCGCTATACCAAATCAGACTTACACCCGTGAGAGGTTGGCACGCACACCACCATTAAACTGGAGGGTGGTGGTAACACTTATTGCACTGCATAAAAAGATTGCTACTACACTATCTCTTTGTTCACGTTCCATGCCATGCACGGAATGCGGAAGCTAAACACACCCTTCTAACACTGTGCCGCACCGATCTATGGGGCATATTATCAACGGCCAGCGATAATTATCGCTGGCCGTTCATAGCGATAGAAAAATTATCGCCAGCTATCGCTGAATATTATCGCCATGATAACGCTATATTTACAACGCATAGCGCCATAGCGCTATGGCGATAATATTTCAGCGATAGCGGTGTTTTAAATGGAACATCGCTGGTTTGCCAGCGATGTTCCATTGAATACAGCGATAACATTGCTGATAGGACCCTGTGGTCCTATCAGCATAATCCATATCCTATTAAAAGTATGCCTTAGTCAGGAATTTAACACGTGTTAAATTCCTGAGTTAAGGCTGAGGTAGCATGATTTTTTTTATCGCTGCACCTCCTTGTTAATATCGCGAAGCTGCCTTCACGATATTAACATGTGTTGTTTTCACAGCCACGCCTCTTTTGCATCTCATTAGCGATGCGAGGCGAGGCTGTGAAAAAACAGACTCTACATCCAGGAAACACGCGCTAGCGTGTCCTTGATGATATTGCGATATAATTATCGCTGCATTTCGCCCAAAAACGGACGCTAAAGCGGCGATAATTATATCACCAGCCCTTGCTAATATGCCCCTATGAGAGGTGAACATGCATAGGAAACACAAATATTGGGGTTCTACACCAAGAAACACAGAGGCATCTCGAATGGCCCTGGCAAGAGAGGAGTATTCTGCACAGCATTCACGGTAGTGGCTAGGTCTGCTCGAAAATAGGAGTTATGAGATCCCAGTGGGCACTGCCTAGCACTCAGGCACTCAAGATTTATGGATGTGTGCGCTTGAAACCTGTTTGTACTCCGCCCCTATCACCGTGACGCAGCGAGGCAAACATGGAAACCTCCTCTCTGCAGACCACGACAAGAAGCCGCGTGACAATATAAAGACAGAAACGAAACTGGTGCAGTCTGACCTTAAAACTGGTTGTCTGTGTTGGAGAAATGCAATGTAAAAGCAAAATAAAGTAGAAATATAATTTACCTAAGCCCCGGGGGGGTGGTGGTCCCTGGGGCATAAATATGCACCCCCCTCCAATATTTGTATGAAACATGCATGCCCCCTGGACCTGGTGTCATATGTCCCATGCAGGCCCGTTGCCATTTTCCCTCTAGTAACATGAGTACGTTGCAGACTGCCCTCTGCTTTGTATACGTTACTATACCAACATATTTAACTTTGTGCCACACTTTACTTTCACACAGAACCTGGCGTTGTTTGTGCGTTTTGTTCTTTCCTGGGATTTAGCCTTCACACCATAGACAAGGTCAAATAACAATGCCCCTTGTTATTTTGTTCTGGTCAAGCCTTAGCACCTAGACAAAACGCACAAATGCAGTTGTTGTTTGGGAACACGTGCTTTGTCATATAGCTATGTACAGAATAGGTATTACCTCCTTGTTAGTCTTCCTCGCCACATGACTAACAAAGTGAGCTTCAGCTCCACACAAGACACCGCCAAAGCAAAAGGTCAGCCTCCCATGCCTCCCATCCCTTCCCAATATGGCCGACCCATTACACCCTGACCTCTATAAGAGGCGGGCCGGCCCAACCCATCAGCCTGTTTTTTTAGTTCTGCGCTGCAGATTCTCCAGAGCGTCTGATCAGGTAAGTTGGGCTGAGGTCCTGCTCCAGCAGGTCCCGTTGCCCTGGGGGGAGGCCTTGCTCCAGCAGGCTCACACTTTGGTTCCCCCCGCCTTCTGGCCCTCGCCCTGTCCAATTGGGTTCACTGCTCTGCTCTAGCGGGCTCTGGGCGGGCTCTTGGGCCACCTGCGCCCCCCCTGACACTCTCTACTCTCTATTACTCATCCTCTACTCTCTTCCTCTCTACCGCTCTCTACCTCTCTCTCTACTACTCTCTACCTCTACCTCTCTACCTCTACCTCTCTACCTCTATACCTCTACCTCTCTACCTCTCTCTACCTCTCTCTACATGCACACATATGCACATATATATGCATATGCATTTATATATATGTATGCGTGTATATATATACATACATATAATCTGCATATCTATATAAGTACAAATATAAATGCATGCATACATATAGATATACATATATGCATGTTATGTACATGAAAGTTTGAAAAACACTAATAAAAGCAAAGCTAAAAGGCCACCTTACTTTGGCTCCATCAAGAAGGCATTCAGATGTGTCACACATTTGCCATAAATTCTGAATGGTAGCACTCTAGTTCCAGATCACTGTAGTAAAGCTACTGCTCACCAGGGAAGTCTGCTGCTGGTATTCAAAGTGCATGTTTCAGTCTGCATGTCAGAATTTTTGAATGAAATAGAAGAGGATTTGAGAAGTCAAAATGTGCCCTCATTTTTCTTTCTGCAGCACTAATCATAATTTCTATGGCAAAATAAACCCCCTCATTTTGTTCCTTTTTAAATTAAATGTTTTAAGAGTTACCACTTTATTCCAATCAAGATGGCTTCAGGTGTGCCATACGTTTATCATAAATAGGACTGTTAGCGCTCTAGTTGTTCTTTGGAACACTCTGGGAAGCTGCAGTAGAACACAAAGGAATCAACTGACAGTCTCTGCCCTTGTTGGATGTACATATTTTACTGAGAATGGCAGACTTCATTCTCATATGACTGAGAAAGATAATGTGAGTTTACAGAAAATACGCTCTCAGTTTAGCTTATAGATCACCTTCCAAACCTCTGTGGGAAAAGCATGAGAAAATAGTTTTCTCTCACACATGATTCATGATATCCCAACAGAAGGCTTTTTCACATGGTAAAATCACCTTAGAACATACCACAATTCCTAAAATGAGTATGGTACCATCAACAAATGATTTATAATGTAACTAATGTCTTAAAACCTTTTATTAACTGCAATGCTTTTTAATGAGGTGCTATCATGTATATTGGTCCCAAGATGGCTGCCAACACTTCTTGGATGAAGTGCTGACAGCCAATCAGATCTCACAGTGAGATGTGTGGTTAGGCTCCGCCCAGATATATATGTGATTTTACTTTTGATTTTCTCAGGAACTATTGAACGGATTTACACCATTTAAGCAAAAGGCAAGACTCTGAACCAAGGCCTACCTTTCTGCCAAATTTGGTGTAATTCCGTTCTGCAGTTTGGGCTGTAGCTGAGGCTAAAGGTCCAATGGGAAATTGCATGGGGAAAACATGTTTTGGGACCCCCCTTTTTTCTCAGCCCCTGCTACACGAATCATCCCAAGACTTTCAGGATAGGAGCGGACCGGAGCTGGCAAAAAGTTTTGAAAATGTTGCAAAGATTCGTCAACGGGCGTCAAAGTTATTCCAAACAGAATGTTGCGGATTTCCTATGGAAAATAGGTCCTAAATATAATTACCTACTGGCGAACGCCAGTAGGTAATATATATATATATATATATATATATATATATATATATATATATATATATATATATATATATATATATATCAAAGTCCAAGTTGCCCTATGCGAGACGCCACACAAGTAGTAGTTTCTCCTTGCATTTATTGAGGGAGCAGGAAACAGCGTGTTCATTCCCCCAAACACAAATTGCCATACCGGTTTCGGGCAACACGCCCTTGTTCACTGGCCATGCGCGTAGTTAACAGCTGGTTGAACTTAACCTTCAATATCCCGCTTTTGTAGATTCACAGGTAAGTAGCCTTCTGGGTAAGGTAGTTCGTTATTTCCACAGTGGGTACTGTAAAACTGCGTGCATGTGTTTTATTCCCCTTGGTGGGTTGCGTGGAGGAACAAAACAACGTCGTCATGCATTAAAAGTCCCGCAATAGTGGAACTGCCACTTCCACATGGCCCCAGGGGTCCGGAGCCGTGGTCCGCCATTGAACACGCTGTTTCCTGCTCCCTCAATAAATGCAAGGAGAAACTACTACTTGTGTGGCGTCTCGCATAGGGCAACTTGGACTTTGATATATATATATATATATATATATATACATATATATGATGAAACCACACTCCTGATTCGGCGTGAGAGACAAGTACGGACCACAGTGTGTTCGTTGCAGTAAATAACAGTGCTTTACTGCAGTAAATTCAAATCAGCATCCCATAGTGCAAAGACAAGTGTCCAGCCTGATGCGTTTCAACCGCGTTTCCGCGGTCTAGATCACATGACTCGCTGGGCCAATATCAGTCGATGAGCATATTGGAGGGTCCAATGATGTATACAAAGTATAAGCTTCCCTATTTTTAGATGCTCCCCATAAAGTGCCTAAACCTAAAGTGCTAGCGCGTAAAATTGCAAAATTGCTGGACTGTGCAAAGACAAAGACAAGTATCCAGCCAAACGTGCACCACATTTACAATAATATGGTGCAGCCCTATGTTTCCCACTGTGCTGGCGCTACACTTAGCAGCCTAGCGTCAACGCAGTCACCCTTGCAGCATAGTGCAAGGGTGTTTGGGTGCAGGGAAAGATTGTTTATGTACAGGATGGTCTCCATTCCGCACATAAACAATCTTGAAAGGCTGTTTTGTAAATACTATGTGTGCTGCTTAATGCAGCACACATAGAAGTTGCAAAAAGGCATTTAAAAATAATTATTGTTTATGTGCAGGAAGGGGGACCTTCCTGTACATAAACAATCATTGGCCTTTTGCTGTTTTCATGTGTGCTTCACAATGCAGCACACATGAAAACAGCAAAATTGAGGAGAAATTAAACATTTCTCCTCATTTCGCCATGGTAAGACCAGGTTTTCCCTGGTCTTAATTCTGGTGCTGCCTCCTATTTACGCCTCCCTTGTAAATAGGGGGCAGCGTCAGAATCAATGGGTGTTGCGGTGAAACGCCCACTGCAACACCCATGGCCCTCCCCTTTCACGCTAAGCATAGCGCAAAAGGGGGACCTATTTACAAGGCAGCGTTAAGCCACATTATGTGGCCTAACGCTGCCTTGTAAATCAGGTGAAGCCCATGTTGCCACAGGAACGTCATAAAAAGTGTCGTTCCCGTGGTGATAGGAGCTTGTAAATATGCCCCTCAGTGAAATTTAGGTATCCCCTTTAAGTGGCAAACAGCAGTGTTCTGTAGAAGCTGGAGTTGATAAGGTGAATCTATATGAAGGCCCCCGTACAAAGCATTGCAATAGTCCAGTCTAGCCAGCAATAGACCTGAAATCTCCTAGGCAAACCAACTGTTCCCTATTGGAAATAATACATTCCAGGAGGTCTAAAGCAGATCTGCAGATCCCAATATGGACTAGACGATCAATGAGGACACAATGATTCACAGTATCGAAAGCCACAGACAGATCAAAGACAATCACTACCTCCTTCCCCGCATTATCCATGACTATTTTTATTTCTTCTTAGGCTACTACCAATGCAGTTTCTGTACTCTGGTTATATCTAAAACCATGGTGAGCTTCATCTTGGATTTCACACCAATTAAAAAAAATCTGAAAGGGCGATGTTAAAATGCTTTTTAAGAATTTTCGCCGTCATGGGTACGAACGTGATAGGTTGGTAAATTCTTCTCCTTGTTGTGATTAAGAGAAGGCTTTTTACAGCAAGGTGAGTATTGAAGCCTTTTTCCATTCATTAGGAAACTGACAAGGGGAGATGACACTATTCATTACTTTTGTCAAAAAGGGTGCAGGAACTCAATGAGCTCCTGATTATTGGGCTATCTTCACTGGAAGGATGGACAAGGCTGTTAGTATTCAATTCAAAATCAATATAAACTGCCTCAACCATTTTCTAAAGAAACTAGACAAGCTATCACATAACAGCTGGCTCGGTCATACAGTAGAGGTTTATGTTGGGGCTGGAGAGCTTTTCAACAGTTTTCAACAGTTCACTTGTTGAGTTTTTTGCTAAACTAATCGTATCGGTAAAATACTTGTTTTTTTTCTCTTTAATGATATTTTTTTTATAATTGTGTATTCATTCTTTGTATTTAGTCTTTTCCATTGGGTTGTAGCTGTTTGTCCAGATTCTCTCTTGTATATGGCATTCTTTTTTTAATTCTCTAAGATTAGAAGAGAACTAAGGCGACGTTGGTTTAGCTCTGTGACTTTTTATTTGTTTAAGAGGCAGCTATCTCTCTCTCTCTTTATGTCAGCAGCTCCCTTTGCCCAAAAGCAATACCAGCTGCTGCAGGAGGCGGAGAGCTGGCAGGGACCGCGGGGGCATTGGGGCTTCATCCAGACACTTATACATCTAGTTATTCTTCAATACACCTTGGGATATATATAAAACATCTTTAAACTTTACAGAAATACACATTCACTGGATGATGTCATCAGTGATGTCATCAGTGATGTCATTTGAGATGTCATCAGTGATGTCATCAGTGATGTCACTGACCATGTCAGGAACGATGTAATATGTGACGTCATCAGAAGTGCATTGCGGGGGCGCGAGTTATAGTTAGCTCAACTAACTATAACGGGGGAATTTCTATGGTTTTGTACGAGTGAAAGGTCCAACTAACTATAACGTCCCTGAAACCTGTGGTTTTTTCAGTGAATTTCAAAGGTTTTTTACATGCTAATTTGTAACTATAACGTCCCTGAAACTTTTGGTTTTTTCAGTGAATTTCTAAGGTTTTTTAAATGCTAATTTCTAACTATAACATGTCTGAAACCTATGGTTTTTTCAGTGAATTTCAAAGGTTTTTTAAATGCTAATTTCTAACTATAACGTGCCTGAAACCTATGTTTTTTTCAGTGAATTTCAAAGGTTTTTTAAATGCTAATTTCTATCTATAACATGCCTGAAACCTATGTTTTTTTCAGTGAATTTCAATGTTTTTCTTAATGCTAACTTCTAATTATAATGTTCATTTAACCTATAGTTTTTTCCAACACCCAAGAAGGACACAACACCCACTGCCACAACCCTCAGGACCTCCCCCGATACAACCCCTCTCCCTACTATCACCAAGGCAGTGCAGAACAGGACAGCGAACCCTCCAAAAACGGCATGGTCCCTTATAAATATAAGCTCAATGTTGGGAAATGTGGCAATCGTTTTTTCAGTAAATTTGAATGTTTTTTTTAAATACTAATTTCTAACTGTAATGTTCCTGAGACCTATGGTTTTTTGTGAATTTCAAAGGTTATTTAAATACTAATTTCTAATTATAATGTTCATAAAACCTATGTTTTTCTCAGTAAATTTGAGGGGAAAAAATGTGATATTTTTTAACTTTAATATTCTAAAAATAGTTTTAATATTTTTTTTTATTTGTTATTTAAACTATATTATGTCTTCTTGTTTTTTAAATATTAAACTACTACATACAGTATGAAAGGAAGCCCAGCCCAGAGCCACATCTGAAGACCAACACATGTCATAGACCTACTGATCATGCAGCTCCGACACCCAAGAACACCACAACACCCACACCCACCCCCGGGACCCCCCCTCTACCACCGAGGTAGCGCAGAACAAGACAGTGAACTTTCCGAAAACAGCATGGCCCCTCAGCCACACAATAGCTGAATATTAGGACAGGTGTGCACAAACTATATGCGAAGGAAGCAATTCACCCATGAATAAGAATGCACACAATGCAAAGTGTAGCGGTGGTGTGCTGGACACATCTCAGTATGTAGAACACACACCTATCCATGTGCACAAATACTACTGGTGCTTGTAGTGTTGTGGACAGTGGACCCAACCATGTTACGTCAAACACTAGGGAAGATCTCAGTCATGTAGCTGTATCGTCCCCCCCTGCAAGCATAAGCATAACCGGAGTGGGCTGGTCCGACGTACGCCACTTCAGCGTAGGAGTGTGAATAAATAGGCCGGGGCTCTCGGCGTGGTTCACTTCTGAACTGTGAAGACCAACGACTGTGCCAGAGTTGCGGGCCTTACCCTGCCACGAGGCTCGTGCCATGACCGCGGGTCTCCTTTACACAGGCCCCCTTTGAACCCAGCGGCACAGCACTTCAGACGTATGTCTTTACAGACTACTGCCTTCGATCTACACTGCGGACAGCAGGCATCACAATTCACATGGAGTAGCGATTGCACATGACACAGTCCAGTACGCAAGATACATTGCTCCCAGTGTGGCCCTCTCGGACCACGCATCATCGCAGGGTGCGCACACGCTGAGCGCCAAAGGTACCACTAACTCAGTGCACCACAAGTCATCGACACTTGGCCTTACTGAGGCAGAATTCAATAGACAAAAGACATTGCTCCGAGTGCGGCCCCCCCGGACCACGCATCATCGCAGGGTATGTACACGCTGAGCGCCAAAGGTACTACTAAATCAGTGCACCATAAGTCATCACAAGGAAGAGTGAACAGTTTTATGTCAGCAGTGAGGCATACTATCACTTGAAAATCACCCAAAAATACTTCTAATATAAAAAGAACAGAAGAATCGAAGTACATTAATGATTACAATCCAGTAATTTTGAAGATGTGGAATGCAAACATGGAAATGCAATATGTTGCAGATAACTCAATTGCTGTTCCTCGCATACTATCCAAATAGAAGTCCATACCTGGAAAACATATGTCTATATGAAATACTGCAACATTATAGTTTTAGAAAATAAAATAAATGAAGGGAAATATGCTGTAATTGGATCTGATGGATGTTTTGTAAAGAATGCCAAAGGAAATGTGATTAATCATGGGAAATTAAGTTGTGATTCTCCAGATAAGAGAGAGTTTTTCTATTTAGCTCTTCTGCAACTCTTCAAACCTTGGCGGACTGAAATTGAATTACTTGGAGATTTTGACTGCTATGAAGATTCTTTCAAAGCATGTAAAAACATTGCTACCAGTGCGGCCCGCCCGGACCACGCATCATCGCAGGGTGCGCACACGCTGAGTGCTTCAGGTGCCACTAACTCACTGCACCACAAGTCATCATTACGTGGACTTATTAAGGCAGAATTCAGTAGGCAAAAGACATTTCTCCCAAGGGCAGCGCGCTCGGACGACGCATCATCGCAGGGTGCACACACGCTGAGTGCTTCAGGTGGCACTAACTCAGTGCACCACAAGTCAACGCCACGTGGCCTTATTGAGGCAGAATTCAATAGACAAAAGGCATTGGTCCGAATGCGCCCCCCCCCCGGACTACGCATCATCGCAGGGTACATACACGCTAAGCGCCAAAGGTACTTCTAACTCACTGCACCACAAGTCATCACCACGTGGCCTTATTGAGGCAGAATTCAACGCAAGCTGCAACACATGGTGCCACTAACCCTGTTCAACACAAGCCGGCGACACGTGGTGCCACTAACCCTGTTCAACACAAGCCACGACACGTGGTGCCACTAAGCCTGTTCAACACAAGCCGCGACACGTGGTGCCACAAACCCTATTCAACACAAGCCAGCGACACGTGGTGCCACTAACTGTGTTCAACACAAGCCGATCCCACATGTGGAACTGTGTCCTGAGTCCTGAATGGCATTGACCCCAACTTCGTTGCAGCAATCACAGCACCAGACTCCCTTCAGTTTTATTTGTTGTTGTTTTGTTTAAATAAAATGTTTTATATGTAAATCTATACATGACTAAGATTCTTTGTTGTCCAACCGCACAGAGACACTTCCGGGCCCAAGAAGGTTGTTGGGGGTATGTTGGTAATGTGGAAAGAGGCTGCGTTACCTGCTGATGTGGGGAGAGACAGCGTGAAAGGGGTATCTCTTACAGAAAGAACTCCGGTATGTTTTCAGAAATGCCTCGGACAGATGCCAGCTGACGGACTGAATCACAAAATGGCTTTTCAATGCTTATGTAGTGTGACTTATGAACAGTTCGCACCCAGGCTCGCAGAGGGACAGCTGCGGCCCATACACTCAACTCACAGACGCAGAACTATGAGCCGTCCACTCTTAAAGGAACAGCAGCATAGTAGCTCTCAGAGGTACAGGCACAGCAGCGTACCAGCTCGCAACGGTAGAGAGCTGCGAGCGGATGGACTGGATTCTAACGGCATAACTGCAAAGTGGTGATGTTGGGCACAAGAAGCGTGAAAGGGTTATGTTCCTACTGCTGTCCTGGAGTGGAAGTCGTACTACCTGGCGCTCACCTGTTTCTCCTTTATTGTTAATAAATCTTAAACCTTAACTGCGTCCAAACCATAATTACACAGAGCTCCGCTATATTAAATTGCCCCCGGAACCTTTCTTTTATATTTTCACTCGATGCGAGGCACAAAATGGCTGCTAACTGCTAACACTTCCTGGTTTGAAGTGTCAGCAGCCAATCAGATGCAAGCTCGTGCTCAGCAGTTAGACACCGTCCAGATATATATATTTTTTTCCTTTAATATTTCAAAACACTACTGAACGGATTTACACCATTTCTACAAAAGCGCGCTTTCTGGACCAAAACCTTCCCCCCCTGCCAAATTTGGCGTAATTCCATTCAGCAGTTTCACCTGTAACCTTGTCTAAACTTTCATATGGAAAATGCATTGGGAAAACACGTTTTGGGACCCCCCTTTTTTCTCAACTCCCCCCTTGACCAATCACCCCTAAACTTTCAAGATAGGAGCTGATCAAAAAAGAGAAACTTTCTGGAGAATTTCGTAAACATTCATCAAACGACGCCAAAGTTATAAGCACATGGAGGGCTCCAGGAGAGGGCCCGCGCAACACACCTACCAACATGAGTTAAGCACCAAGTCTGCGGGGACTCCAGCGGGCCCCCGCAGCCCCAGCGAACCCCCGCAATTTTTTTAAATAAAATTCCCCCGAGACATAGCCCACCCCAGGATCTCATGAAAATAAAATGCAGGAACCAGCAAAAAGTTATAAGCACATGGAGGGCTCCAGGAGAGGAGCCGCGCAACATCCCTCCCAACATGAGAAAGCCCTGGGACTGCGGGGACCCCAGCGAGCCCCGGGACTGCGCAGACCCCAGCGGGACCCTGCAGCCCCAGCGAGCCCCTGCAATTTTTTTCTAAAAAAGTTTTTGGGCCCTGGGGGTCCTTTTGGAGACCCCTGAGCAGGCCTAGGGCGTCGGGGTGTTTCTACCCTGCCCCCTTCTCTTGTTTTCTACCTTTGTTTCTCTGTTTTCTGGCGACTCGCTTCTACCGACAAACAAGATGGCTGCCAACACTTCCTGGTTTGGAGTGTTCGCAGCCAATCACAGTAAAGCTCGTGCACGGCACTTAGGCTCCGTCCAGATATTGAAACTTTTATTTTTCTAACGGTTTTACACCATTTAAAAAAAAAGGTCACTTTCTGAACCAAGCTCTACCTTTTTCCAAATTTGGGGTAATTCCGTTCAGCAGTTCGGAGTGTAGCGCGCCGCACAATTTCCTATGGAAATAAACCTGGAGAAAACGAGTTTTGGGACCCCCTTTTTTCTCATCCCCCGCTTGACGAATCACCCCCAAACTTTCAGGATAGGAGCTGAACTGGAAAGACTTTTCTTTGGGAGAATTTCAAGAAGATTCGTCAAACGACGCCAAAGTTATTAGCAAATCACAAAATGCTTGTTCTATGGAAACTAGGTTGTAACTATAACTACCAACTGGCGACCGCCAGTAGGCAATATATTTAAATATATATATATTCACTGAAAAAACCATAGGTTTCACACATGTTATAGTTAGGAATTAGCATTTAAAAAACCTTGCAAATTCACTGAAAAAAACATAGGTTTCACACATGTTATAGTTAGCTGGACATTTTACTGATAAAAAACCAATGAAATTCCCCCGTTATAGTTACTGTAGGCAACTATAACTCACGCGACCGCAATCCTCTGCTGATGCTTATACTGTATTTAGACACTTATTTGCCCATGTCTTCTTCCATTAAATTTTAGCTATACATATATTACAAATATTTTTTTTTCATAAAGACACATATGTCATCAGCAGAGGATTACGGTCGCGTGAGTTATAGTTGCCTACAGTAACTATAACGGGGGAATTTCATTGGTTTTTTATCAGTAAAATGTCCAGCTAACTATAACATGTGTGAAACCTATGGTTTTTTCAGTGAATTTGAAAGGTTTTTTAAATGCTAATTCCTAACTATAACGTGTGTGAAACCTATGGTTTTTTCAGTGAATTTGTACGTTTTTTTAAATGCTAAGTTACTTTACGCCATTTGTGGCGTGCGCGCCCACTTAACGCAGTTCGTTCCGTGCGCGCACGGTGCGCTTCGCGCACCGTGCGCGCACAGTGAGCACACGATGCTCTTCGCGTACCGCGTGCCCACGTTACGCTAGATGGGCCATGAACGCACGATGCGCTTCGCGCACCGTGCGCACATGGAGGACATATGATGAGCATCGTTGTGACAGGTAAAATATATGTTTTGTTTACCTCTAATAAGCCATGCACAAAAAATGCCCTTCGGGCACCTTTTGCACACGGGGTGGGGAGAATGTGGATATTTTTTTTTTTATTATTAATTTTTACCATACGCGTACAGTAAGCGTAATCGGCGAAATTTTCAAAAAAATTAAAATTGCCTTTTTTCACTTGGGGGATCGTTGGGGACTCCCTCGACATGGTTAGGTGCTTGGGAGCTGTGTAAACAGCCCCTTTACATGTTTTTGCACTTGGTTTTTCAACCCCCTGTCAGAGTGCGAGAGAGAAAATGGCGGCCGCCGCTTCCTGGTTTCGACCGATTCGAATGTTTACTAAGATCTAAGGGCCAATCAGAATCTCGCTCGCGCACGCCACCGTACGCGTACGGTAAGCGCACCGTAAGCGCACCGTAAGCTGGCTCAGATATATATATTGATTTAAAGGCTATTTTCTCAGAATCTACTGAACAGATTTACACCAAACCTACAAAAGGCACTTCCTTGACCTGAGGACTACCTCTCTGCCAAATTTCAAGTAATTCTGTTCAGCCGTTCGGGCTGTAGCTGTGTCTAAAGGTCCTATGGAAAAATGCATGGGAAAAACGCGTTTTGGGACCCCCCTTTTATCTCAGCCCCCGCTTGACGAATCCCCCCGAGACTTTCAGGGTAGGAGCGGAGCGTAGCGCCCCACCTATTTTGAAAAATTCGCGAGGATTCGTCAACCGGCGCCAAAGTTATTCAAAATAGAATGTTGCGGATTTCCTATGGAAACGTGGTCCTAACTATAACTACCTACTGGCGACCGCCAGTAGGTAATATATATATATATATATATATATATATCGACGCTACCAACAAAGTCCACGCTCCAGGACAAAGTACAGCACTCAGGGAGTATTCCGTAGATTAGTTTATTCGGCAACAAGCAAAAGACAGACGCGTTTCAGGGTATCCTTCTTCAGTGTCTAGTTGCGCTAGCCGCGCGAGAACTTTTAAATTCAAAAGACCATCGACGTCACTTCCCCACCCATATGGCTAATGCAATAATATCTATCACATGGCGGCCATCTTAACAGGGTGAAGATAACGTACCAACTTATATGGATAAACACATTTCTTTGTTTATCGCTCGACATACAAGAATTAAGACTACACAATTGTTACTCATCGTGAATGAAATCAAATATGATTAACTAAACAAATTGTGAATATCGCTTGACAATTGTGTGTCATAGAGAGCTACACATATTCATAAAAATTAAGCCGTGGATCGGCATGCATATTGTAGCAAACCTCATGATGTACAATTAATATCTTGATGTATTAGATGATTCATTAAATGGTTCATTAAACAATCAAAGCCGTGTATCAGCCTAAGCATCTTATGGTAAAAATTATCCAATAAAATCTATAAGGCTATACCCTCACTACTGTTAGAAAGAGTCATCACATGCTCAGTGTAAACACATATGGGTGACAAACGTCGTTCTTACCCCCTATAGTCCCTGAGTTTCATGAGTAACAAAGAGGGAAGACGACAAAGGAAGAAAAGAAGAGAATACAGTTACGTTTACAGAATCTTCCTGATTACCTCCCCAGATGCACAGCTAATTCCTCTCCGCTATTCAACCCAAAGGGTGTTTTGGTGTGCAGATCAATAATGTAGACAGTATACCCTATGGGGAACTTCTCCGGCTCAAACGAAATTGCTCCAGAGAGGCTGATTTTGTGTCTGCTGCTTCAAATTGTATGACAAGATTTCAAACCAGGGGCTATAGCCAGGAAGTTCTGAATGCAGCATTAGTGAGAGTCAACAAAATCAAGAGGAAGGATCTGTTGATCCGTAATGACACCCAGTTTAACAGCAAAAAAAGTACTTACCTAGAAGGTAGCAAACTGCGGATGATAACAACTTTCTCAGATGATGCAAACACTTTGAGGAGTATAATGAAAAGGAATTGGCATATATTGCAAACCGATTCCATAATGGGTAAAGATATCCCGGCAGTGCCATTGATTACTTTTTGTAAATCACGGTCTTTGAGGGATAAACTGGTTAAGAGCTACCTACCACCTGTTAGTCACCCTAAAGGTGTTCTGAAAGATATGAAAGGTTTTTTCCCATGTGGGAAATGTAAAGCTTGTTGCAACAGTAAAAGAACCCTGAGCTACACTATTGATGGGATAAAAAGACCTAAACCCATAGATAAATTTATCACCTGTACTATCACCCATGTAGTTTACTGCCTACTGTGTCCCTGTGGACTTAAGTATATTGGCAGCACTATTCATAGTGTAAAGATGCGCATCTTGGAACACCAGCGCGCGATTATGAATAAAGACAGTAACTACCCTGTAGCCAGACATTTCGCCCTCAAACATAATAGTAACAGGGAACTGTTACAGTACTTTGGTTTGGACTGTGTATGTATTAATCCAAGGGGTGGGGATAGAGTGCAACGCTTGCGGAGACTTGAATCCCGCTACATTATTGATCTGCACACCAAAACACCCTTTGGGTTGAATAGCGGAGAGGAATTAGCTGTGCATCTGGGGAGGTAATCAGGAAGATTCTGTAAACGTAACTGTATTCTCTTCTTTTCTTCCTTTGTCGTCTTCCCTCTTTGTTACTCATGAAACTCAGGGACTATAGGGGGTAAGAACGACGTTTGTCACCCATATGTGTTTACACTGAGCATGTTATGACTCTTTCTAACAGTAGTGAGGGTATAGCCTTATAGATTTTATTGGATAATTTTTACCATAAGATGCTTAGGCTGATACACGGCTTTGATTGTTTAATGAACCATTTAATGAATCATCTAATACATCAAGATATTAATTGTACATCATGAGGTTTGCTACAATATGCATGCCGATCCATGGCTTAATTTTATGAATATGTGTAGCTCTCTATGACACACAATTGTCAAGCGATATTCACAATTTGTTTAGTTAATCATATTTGATTTCATTCACGATGAGTAACAATTGTGTAGTCTTGACGCCGTTGATTTAATTCTTGTATGTCGAGCGATAAACAAAGAAATGTGTTTATCCATATAAGTTGGTACGTTATCTTCACCCTGTTAAGATGGCCGCCATGTAATAGATATTATTGCATTAGCCATATGGGTGGGGAAGTGACGTCGATGGTCTTTTGAATTTAAAGGTTCTCGCGCGGCTAGCGCAACTAGCCACTGAAGAAGGATACCCTGAAACGCGTCTGTCTTTTGCTTGTTGCCGAATAAACTAATCTACGGAATACTCCCTGAGTGCTGTACTTTGTCCTGGAGCGTGGACTTTGTTGGTAGCGTCGATTTTGAACGCGGGCACCACTGCGTTACAGCACCCGCCTACGAGTGCCTTGGCTCTTGGTGCAACTTGGTAGCGATAATATATATATATATATATATATATATATATATATATATATATATATTCACTGAAAAAACCATAGGTTTCACACACGTTATAGTTAGGAATTAGCATTTAAAAACCACAGGTTTCACACATGTTATAGTTAGGTGGATATTTCACTCGTAAAAAACCAATGAAATTCCCCCGTTATAGTTAGTTCAGATAACTATAACTCGCGCGCCCGCAATCCACTGCTGATGACGTCACATATTACATCACTCATGACATGGTCAGTGGCATCACTCATGACATCACTGATGACCTCATCCTTGTGATAGAGTGGCGGCCGCGCGAGTTATAGTTATCTGAACTAACTATAACGGGGGAATTTCATTGTTTTTTTACGAGTGAAATATCCACCTAACTATAACATGTGTGAAACCTATGGTTTTTTAAGTGAATTTGCAAGGTTTTTTAAATGCTAATTCCTAACTATAACGTGTGTGAAACCTATGGTTTTTCAGTGAATTTGTACGTTTTTTTAAATGCTAAGTTATGTATGTATTATTATTTTTTGTATATATTTATTTTACAATAAACTACGTATTTAAAAAATTGACAATGTTTTTTTTTTTTTGGTTTTTCACCGTGCGCGCACGGTGCGCGCACCTCCGTGATTTAAAAAAAAAAAATGTCAATGTTTTTTTCTGCCTTCTGGGTCCTTCACGGACCCCTAACAAAGGCTAGGGGGTCAGGAACTCTCTACCCTGCCCCCTTATCACGTTTGCCACCTTCCTTTTTCACTCTCGCACTGAAAACAAACAAAATGGCGGCCGACACTTCCTGATTTCGACCGATTCGAACGTTGACTAACATGTAACCACCAATCAGAATTACGCTCGCGCACGTTAGGGTGCTCGCACGGTGCGCGCACGGTGCGCGCACGGTGCGCGGCTATACTTATGTATGTGCTTTTAACTGCAATTTTCTCAGGAACTACTGAACAGATTGACTCCATATATGCAAAAGGCACATCCCTGAGCTCAGGACTACCTCTCTGCCAAATTTCAAGTAATTCTGTTCAGCCGTTCGGCCTGTTCCTATGGAAAATTGCATGGGGAAAACGCGTTTTGGGACCCCCCTTTTTTCTCAGCCCCCGCTTGACGAATCCCCCCGAGACTTTCAGGGTAGGAGCGGAGCGCCCCACCTATTTTAAAAAAGTTCGCAAGGATTCGTCAACCGGCGCCAAAGTTATTCCAAATAGAATGTTGCGGATTTCCTATGGAAACACGGTCCTAACTGTAACTATCTACCGGCGACCGCCAGTAGATAATATATATATATATATATATATATATATATATATATATATATATATATGTTCAAAAAACGAAGTTCCACTCGCGCTCTCGGGCGGCACATGCAGAGAAACAGCGGACTCAAATCCAAAAGTAAAGGGGGTTTATTAAATCATAGACCCGCCGTTATATATATATACAATTTGCATTAGCTTCATCCAGTTGTGGTATTCTGTGTTGTAATGTTTGTGTACTCTCCCTTTTTTCAGGAATAATATATTCCCCAATCCTTTGGATTGGTGGTCCATGATTACTTGTGTGGAATCAGGATGGGCTAATTAATTTGTCATATCCGAAGATATCTGTTAGGACCATTTTGATGTATGTACTGTACTGTACCCAGGTCGTTCGGCTGATTGTGTTACCCCATTGCTATGTCAAGGATGTGAAGGCTGTCAGTAACCTTCGCAGAAACAAGAGAATATCAAAGAATTAAGACATGTCTCATTGTTGGGAACCTAGTTTGGTTATTTCTGTTACATAGGGCAGGTAGGAGAGGCATAAAAACTTATAGGAGATTATGCTTTCAACAGTTTCTACTGTAGTGGGGCAACCAATTTTGAGGAAACTGATCCTATGTTGTGTTTGGAGTGGTACCATTTTAATGAGGCGGTGAAAAGCTGTGGCCACTTGTCGAACCAAGATAATTTCTGGGTGTATATAAAGTAATTCACTACTAATCTAATTTAGGTGTAAGAGCTAATAGGAGCGAAATAGAGACAGAGCACTTCTGCCGTAGGTCCAAGAGAAGAAAGAGTCTGGTGTCTATTCACATCATCAGGTGCTGAAGGGTTGTGATTAGGGAGCAGTCCTACAATGTATATGCAACCACAGGTGACACAGGTTATATCTCCTTGGCACGGACTAAAATGCTTGGCAACAAGGATTTGTCAAAGGAAAGCCTGTGACTGAAAAAATAATATTCCCTCTATTAGATAGCTGGACTTTTAGAATCCACCATGAGGTTTCCCGACTACAAGAATCCTCATCGGGAATCTACTAAGGGTGGGCGTAGTTCGCGAAGTAGCACTTCGCGAAGCTACGCAAAGTGAAGTTCGCACTACGCGAGCTACGCGTAGCACTTCGCGAACTGCGAAGTAACATGTTCGCACTGTGCAAGATGTTGTTTTCAATGATTGCACAGTGCGGGCAAGCAACCGGCACTGTGCAATCATTGAAAATGGCATCTTGCACAGTGCGAGCTGTAGTTTTCTGCTGCTCGAGTAGATTTTTACTCGAGCTGCAGCTTTCTCAACGCGAACTGGTAGTTTCTCATCGCGAGCGGTCGCGAGCATAGGCGACCCCTCGCAATGAGAAACCTGACCTTCTCGCGTTGGGAATCTCGCCGGGAGGTTTATTTTCCATGCTCGCGATCGCGAACAAGGAAAAAGTCTCGCCAGGATGTCATTTTGCTTGCTCGCGGTCGCGAGCAAGCAAAAAATGACCGCAGCACTACGCAACACTACGCTACGCGTGTTCGCACTGTGCTACGTGCAGTTCGCGTAGTGCGAAGTAGCGCGAACTTCGCAAACTACGCGAGCGTAGCGTAGTGCTTCGCCCAGGCCTAGAATCTACACACAAAGGCATTTTTTAGCACTCTGTTACATACTCTTATTTTGTTTTATAAATTGGCCCCAAAATATAAAAAATGGAAATAAAATGGATATATTCATATACATTTTGTCCAAATCAAAAAAACTGTGCCCTCTTTGCACTTTTACAAATAGGAAGTTAGATGTTTTAGACTGCTTCGTAAAAGCATGTTAGAATATGCAAAAGAGTACTTCTGTAATACTACTTCGCAAACTCATAAATACTTTTTTGAACCAGCCCCATTGTGTTTCCCCTGAGCAACATGCATTAAAATCACAGGCAATTATATTCTGGGACATAATGCACTTCCCTGGGAAATTGAGAATAGCATTCCTTAAGAAGAACAGTAATGCAAATATAAGTTCTAGGAGGGATAGGTAGTGAATATTATTAAAGTAAGCAGTTCCTAAAAATGTATATTACATCTGCAATGCACAGTACTCAAGTGATTAAACACTTTGTGGCTGTACAAGTCAGCAACGCAATTTTTGTCTAGCTTATATGCAGATTTTGCCAAACAATTATATGCATTTGTTAATAGATGCTCTTTTTCCGCTCGCCCCTCCTAGCAATGATCTGAGTGTCTCTCAGTTGGACCAGATTGGGGTTAGTGATCAGGATCCTTCAGCAGGAGCTGTGTACAGGTCCAGAGACTAGGTTGCAACAGCGTGGTTAAATGTGCATAAGGGCCCTCATTACAATAAGTGTCCCAGGGGCGCAAAAGGCGTTTGCACCCGCTTTGCGCGCCCCCGGGGCTCTTTGGTATTACAGACGGGGGTGAAGACGCTTGTGCGTCCCCTTCAGTAATACCAATAGTGGTGGTGCACTTAAAGCGCCAGCGGTACCATCAGGGGCCGTTCCCTCGTTTGCCTCCGAAACCCATGTCATTTTACAGCCACTGCACTGAGGCAAAGAAGCTCTCATGGGGCGCACTCACAGTGCACAGAATAACTACGAAACTGGTGTTCAAGTTGTGATGTGAGTGGTGCACATACAGTTGTGTTGATGGGTTGATTAAGAGCTTTTTCGGCTATCAGGGTTACAGATGAGGAACATGTAGACAATGGTCATGGGCCACAGGCAGATTGGCAGGGCAGTTGGGTGAGGTTTGCTTTTCCAGTGAAAGTTGGGAAGCAGATACATCAAGATAATCGCTAACTCCAGCTCTTCGTGTTGGTGTTCCTCTTGACTGTGAGAAATGCTGCTGTGTCCATGCTCAAAGACACACTGCTGGACCGCCATGCTGGGATGGAAGCTACCAAAACCTCAAGAATAATCACATTTAAAAGGGCACTATTTGCAAGAACCTGTGTACCTCGATAATATTCATGTATCAGGTGGTGCCCATGTCACTAGAGGCAAGTTTGTGGCATGACCTGTGCTGTACTCTATTTTTCAAAACGCCTGCTTTGTATCTAGCACATTTGTTGTCATGTTCAACAAATGGATTCAGTTGAAACCATTTCCAGTGTGTTGACCAATAGGCCATTCGAGGGAAGCAGCCTTTACTATCAATCCAAGCATGCATTTAGTGCGCATGACATTACCACGTAGGTAAGTACCACACAGGGAAGTTTTGTACCTCTACCATGCAGTACTTTATCACATATGTGAGCATTTTTAATGTTATTTTTTTTTTAAAAAAAGCAAGCATTGGCAAAGCCAATAGGTCTAGCCTATGTGAGATCTATTGACTTTGCTAAACTGCTGTGCAACATGGCTTAAAGCGATGAAAACAAAAAAGTGCTGTGCCACGGCCAGTGTTGATGGCATCATAGGGCTTTTTTAAGCCATGTTGCACAGCAGTACATGCTGCTTTGCAGTTTGTAAAAAAAGAACTTATTGGGTCGAGCAGTGGACAGCAGGGGAGAAGCAACACTTTGGAGGTGTCAGGGAGAATGGTGGGAGCAGCAACAACAGGAGGAGTAAAGCAATATGACGGAGGTGCGGGGAGGGAGCAGCAATAATGGACAGTGGGAGAATATGAGGAATGGGAAAAGTAAAACAAGGAAGGTGTGTGAGAGGACATGGAGCACATGGAGAAGAGGTGGGTGGGAGTAGAAAGAAACACCACACACAAGAAGAAGTCAGTGAAGGAGGAAGAACTAGTACCTTAATCACAGCACAATCAGCGGACATGCACTAATTAAGTTGAATCAATCTATGCATGGCCCATTCTCCACAGAAAGGAAAGGAAGCGATGCTTGGCATGCGCTGGCCAATTAGGAGTCAGCAAAGAAGAGTGACAATGAAGCCAATGAATGGTAAGCAATGGGGAGGCTCCAAGCTTTATATTGTAAACAATACGTCTTGCAAGAGAGAGCACATGTAGCACTAAAAAGTGGTTTACTTGCAGGTAGAGGTAAAGGGAAGTAAGGATGATTTTAGGATTAAGAGGTGGGCATAGGTAGAGAGAGGTCAAGGTAATTTTAGGGATTCAGGGTGGGTAGAGGTATAGGGAGGTCAGAGTGATTTTGGGGTTTTAGAGATGGGTAGAATTAAAAGAAGGTAAGGGTGATTTAAAGGTTTAGGAGTGGATAAAGGTAAAGGGGATTGGGTGATTTAAGAGCTTAGAGGTGGGTAGAGGTAAAGAGAGGTAAGAGAAATTATAGGGATTTAGGTAGGTAGGGGTAAGGGAAGGCAAAATTGATTTTAGGGTTTAGAGGTGGGTAGCGGTAAAAGGAGGTGAGGGTAATTTTGGGGGTTTAGGGGTGTGATGAGGCAAATGGACATTAAGAGTAAAAGAAAGGGGGCCTCAGGGGATTGTCCTAAAATATACAATTAAAAATACACATATATATATCACTATTGATTTTCAATGTAATTGCTATTTTTGGTATTTACAACAACGTGCTTTTTGTCACCCATGTTCTTTTCTTTTGAGTTGAAGAAAATTACAGCTGTATTTTTTCTATGTCCATGATAAACTACCAATCAGGTCAGTTGTTACAAAGCACTGTGCACTTTAAATACGAGCATGCTACTCTTAAGGCGCTATGTGAACAAGGCCTCCAGTAGGCTGAAACGCGTCATGACAGGCATGCTGATCTTTTAATAAATATTTCACCTGCACCTACTACGTGGTCTGTTATCGTCTGTTTCGGTCTTCGATCTATCTCTGAGGATCTTTGGGACTTTGGTGGCGAAGTTTTCGACATTTTTTCTACCGGAACTGCTTCTCCGGTATTCAAACAGACCCCTCCTTCTGACGTGGCCAAGCAGCAGGAAGCAACCTCTCCGGTGTACCGGAAATGATTTGATGTTCCAGTCAGGACCAGCTGCGGCGGCCCCCGGACCGCATTTACATTGTCCAGGAACCAACAACGAGAACGGCGTTTGCAGTTGGATGACCCTGGATGCCAAGTAACTCGTTATGGTAGGGATTGTTTGTATTGTCCGGTGAAGGAGTGTGCGGATCTTGGACATTGATATTTATTCACGTGTCCGACGTCCTGGTGAGACTATACACGTATATTCATTTAAGTTACAGCAAAATGTCTGCCGACGCCTTGAAGAGTAGAGAGGAGGCGGCCATGGACATGTTTGATGACTCGCCGGCCGGTGAGTCATCAAGTACTATACAGTCGAATAGTGTGCAAACTGGCAGCCCAAACGTGCGTGATATGTTCAAAAGATTGGAAAAACTGATGAAAACAGAACAGGCCAAATAGTGGGAGCACCGCTCTCTAACTAGATATCTGGAGGTTGGGCGAATTCCTCGTGGGCTCCGCATTATGCTGGCGCCTAGTTATGAACAGCCAGATCCGAACATGCTTAATGAATGGGCCGAGTGCAACTTAGAGTCCTCACGCAAGTTAGTAACCATATTGGTAAAATATGCGGAAAGTGATCGAGCGTCACTACAAATAAAAATAGATGACCTTAATAACAAAATAAGTGCTGTGGACACTCCAACCAATTGTGCCAAATATCGAGAAGATATGCTAGCAAGATTGCGCAAAGAGGAGGAAGTAATAAAAAAACGAAAGGCTTACAAATTCCAGTGCGACAAAATTGATTACCAGCAGGGCCGCGTCTTTACGTTTGCTAAAAAGTTTGATGCTGTCAAAGCCTCCAACAACCCAACACAGCATCCACCCATAGAAGCCAGCACTAGTTCTAATACAACCACTCAACTGGCCTCTTCATTATCCAACCTCAGTTCACTACCTGATAGCGAGTCGGACATTGAACAAGGTAGACAGACGGCTGGTTTGGGGTTTACAAAATTTTCCCTAGCGCAAGAGGTGGATTGCTTGCGTCAGGACCGCCGAGAAACCTTGCGACCCAGGAGATTAAATCCAAACAACGCCAAAGAAACAACCAAAGGCGTAGGCAACGACGCAAAGCAAAATATAGATGGCAAATCAAAAAGAAAAACCAATGCCAACAGAAGATTGAACAGGAAATGAGCCCCTCATATGCTGAGATCAGCCAAGATGGGTCACCATTGACTGTACTTAATCTTACCAATATCCCCCCTCAGTCCAGCAGAGTTGCGAGTTCTATCCCTGGGTCTCACATTTAGTCCAGCAAGCAATTTCAATTACGCTAACACACGGATAGACCTTTACGAATTTACGCGTAAATTGAAACTCCAGAAATTTTTCAAATCCAACAAAGGGGCACAGAAGACCGCTTCAGGCCTTAGTGCGGATGCCACACATACTTTAAATGCCAACAACTTAGAGAATTGCTGCAAGACCTACAACAACTTAATTATGAAACCTCAGGTCCGGACAACATTGATGAACAGATTAATCTGAACATGCCTGGCATTACCAATTTCAAATTAAAATCTACATTTACACCTTTAATGCTCTATGACAATATTGATATATTCCATGAATTGTCTGTTGCAGAATTGAAAAAACTGTATGTTTCTACAACATGTGTTAAACATAAGCATTCAGTAGCTAACAATTGTTATATTCAACTAGTGAAAAAGCTACAGGCGAATGATAGTATCATAATCCGCCAATCAGATAAACGTGGTAATGTTATGTTGTGGCCCAGGGAAATGTATTTAGAGGAAGCTTATCACCAGCTTAATGACAACCAATGTTACAAGAGGTGTGATATAGTAACTATTAAACAGGCACAATTTGACTATTACACACAGTTGTTGGCCTGGAGAAGTGCCGGATTGCTCAGTTTGGATGAATTGAAATTCCTCAAAAATGAGCATCCAGTTAATCCCGGCACTTTATACCCAAATTCATAAAAGTGCTGACAAACCACCTGGCAGGCCCATAATATCGGCACGTAGGGGATTGTTAGAAAATACTTCCATCTACATTGATGCTTTTCTTCAGGAACACGTGAGGGCTTTGCCCTCGTATATACAAGATACAGGCGATTTCCTGAGGAAATTGGAAGGGGTGTGTTGGGATTCCTCTTACTGGTTGATCACATTGGATGTGACATCCCTCTATACTAGTATTTACCACCAAGATGGCTTAAAAGCTATCAATCACTACCTAGGAAAGAGATCCATCCATTTGTTTAACCCCTTCGATGCTGCGCAGATTCCGCCGCTGTGCTGGCGGAATCTTGCGCGGGCGGGGTCATGACGGAATGGTTCCGTCATGAGCACAGCTCAACCGTGGGTCATGACGGAACCATTCCGTCATGAGCACCGAAGGGGTTAATCACAACAAAATGTTGTCTGTAATGATTGCCACATGTCTCAACAACAATTTCTTCATGTTTTCAAATCAATTCTACCAACAGGTCAGAGGAGTTGCCATGGGGGCTTGCTTCTCTCCAAGTTATGCCTGCCTTCATATGGACATGTGGGAGGAGCAAGTCCTCTATGGCACACATCATACAATTTTTACCAGACATGTATTTCGATGGTATCGTTACATCGATGACATCTTCCTAATCTGGCAAGGTACCAAACAACAGGCCTTGGATTTTATTTCCATGATTAATGTAAACAACCTTAATCTTCAGTTCACAGCTAATTTAAATCAGGAATCTGGTTTTTTTTTGATGTAGAGATCTTTGTCCGGCACATCTTATACGCAGCATCCCATATGGTGAGATGTTGCGTATTAGACGCATCTGCAGCACTGACTTTGAGTGTAGCCTGGCACAGGAAGCTAACAAAGTTAGATTTCTGGACAGAGGTTACACACCCACAATGATTGACAAAGCCATCGTCAAAGCCAACTGTGTTCCTAGGGTATTGGCCCTGCAAAACAAAACATCTATTGCCAATCCAGTACAAACTAGGGAGCCTACCAGACTAATCCTGACCTATAATCATCCGCATCAGGCCCTCCGTAAGATCTTTAAGAAGAATTGGAGTCTGATACGGAATGATCCTGTCATTGGGGATCTAATGACAGTCAGTCCTGACATTACATTCAGGAAAGCAGGCTCTATGAGCAATGCTCTGCTGAAAACTAGTCCAGAGTTACTTAACAACAAATCTTGGCTTAACTCCAGCAAGGGTTTCAGAAGATGCACTAGCTGCAAAGCTTGCAGACATGGTGTTAACAAAACAGAATATAAGACCCCTTTCTGTGAAATCCCTAAACCAATTTTCAGGATGTTTACATGCAAAACTGAGTTTGCTATCTATGTGCTGGAGTGTCCATGTGGCCTGCAATATGTTGGAAGTACCAAGTTGCAGGTTCACAAACGGATACTCCAGCACATTAGGGCAATCATTGGCAACGATGCAGCCTATCCAGTTGCTCTTCATTTCAAGGATTGCCACGATAACAAAAGTGACCTGCTTAAATACTGTGTCATAGATTCAGTTCTGCCTCTTAGACGTGGAGGTAATAGAGAGGCCCTTTTACGAGCCCTTGAAACGAAGTACATTCTTGAACTCGATACAAAGACGCCACAGGGTTTAAACTCCAGTGGAGATTTCTATACATGTCTATAACCGGACTTGATATGTCAAATAAGTGCACTTTCATCACATGTCCTTTTGGCCTAATCCTCTTAAATCTAGCTATTTTAATGTTTTTGATATTATAACAAGTTTCTTAGCACTTTTTGCACTTTATTAGGCACTGACTTGGGCTATCTTGACATAAGTTTAATTATTGTCCATTATGGAATCTATGAGCTCTACTCTACTTTAGCACGTATATATATTTTAACAGTTTTTTTAGACATCAACATTTTAGGAGATTTTGCACTAGGCATAGCTACATTGGTTGATTGAATGGCCTTATTGTGTACTTGTATAATTTAGATACATGTTCCCTCCTGTATGCATTATGCACTTAAGACAAATCATTGTGGTCTTATTTTCGAGGGATTGGCAGCATTTGGCAATAGAATCAAGCAAAAGCTGCTTGTGCAACTTTAACCCATTAGGGTCTATTATTTGTAGACATTGCATGACTATCTCCATTATGCGATTGGATTCGATATTTTTATCCAAATGCTTTCTTTTCTTCAAGAACTGTTTCTACCTTAAAAATACAGATTAACTGTACATTACTATTGATTTTCAATGTAATTGCTATTTTTGGTATTTACAACAACATGCTTTTTGTCACTCATGTTCTTTTCTTTTGAGTTGAAGAAAATTACAGCTGTATTTTTTCTATGTCCATGATAAACTACCAATCAGGTCAGTTGTTACAAAGCACTGTGCACTTTAAATACGAGCATACTACTCTTAAGGCGCTATGTGAACAAGGCCTCCAGTAGGCTGAAACGCGTCATGACAGGCATGCTGATCTTTTAATAAATATTTCACCTGCACCTACTACGTGGTCTGTTATCGTCTGTTCCGGTCTTCGATCTATCTCTGAGGATCTTTGGGACTTTGGTGGCGAAGTTTTCGAAATATATATATATATATATATATATATATATATATATCACTTAAAAAACATAGGTTTCACATATGTTATAGTTAGCTGGACATTTCGTTCGTAAAAAACGAATGAAATTCCCCCGTTATAGTTAGTTCAGATAACTATGACTCGCGCACCTGCAATCCTGCTCATGACGTCACATATTACATGACTCATGACATGGTCAGTGGCATCACTCATGACATCACTGATGACATCATCCTTGTGATAGAGTGGCGGTCGCGTGAGTTATAGTTATCTGAACTAACTATAACGGGGGAATTTCATTGTTTTTTTACGCGTGAAATATCCACCTAACTATAACATGCGTGAAACCTATGGTTTTTTAAGTGAATTTGCAAGGTTTTTTAGATGCTAATTCCTAACTATAACGTGTGTGAAACCTATGGTTTTTTCAGTGAATTTGTACAGTTTTTTAAATGCTAAGTTATGTTTGTATTATTATTTTTTTATATATTTATTTTACAATAAACCACGTATTTTGTTTTTTTTTGGTTTTTCACCGTGCACCGTGCACCCTCGCGATTTAAATATATATATTTTTTTTAAATGTTCTGCCTTCGGGGTCCTTTTGGGACCCCCTGACAAAGGCTAGGGGGTCAGGAACTCTCTACCCTGCCCCCTTTTCACATTCGCCACCTTCCTTTTTCACTCTCGCACTGAAAACAAACAAAATGGCGTCCGACACTTCCTGATTTCGACCGATTTGAACGTTGACTAACATGTAACCATCAATCAGAATTACGCTCGCGCACGTTAGGGTGCTCGCACGGTGCGCGGCTATAGATATGTATGTGCATTTAACTGCAATTTTCTCAGGAACTACTGAACAGATTGACTCCATATATGCAAAAGGCACATCCCTGACCTGAGGACTACCTCACTGCCAAATTTCAAGTAATTCTGTTCAGCCGTTCGGGCTGTACCTTCGACTAAAGGTCCTATGGGAAAATGCATGGGGAAAGCGCGTTTTGGGACCCCCCTTTTTACTCGGCCCCCGCTTTACGAATTCCCCCGAGACTTTCAGGGTAGGAGCTGAGCGGAGCGCCCCATTAGTTTTTAAAATTTTGTGAGGATTCGTCAACCGGCGCCAAAGTTATTCAAAATAGAATTTTCAGATTTCCTATGGAAACACGGTCCTAACTATAACTATCTACTGGCGACAGCCAGTAGATTATATATATATATATATATTCACAGAAAAAAACATAGGTTTCAGGCACGTTAGAGTTAGGAATTAGCATTTAAAAAACCTCAGAAATTCACTGAAAAAACCATAGGTTTCAGGGGTGTTATAGTTAGCTGGACTTTTCACTTTTACAAAACCATTGAAATTCCCCCGTTATAGTTAGTTCAGCTAACTATAACTCGCGCGCCCGCAATGCACTGCTGATGATGTCACATATTACATCACTCATGACATGGTCAGTGACATCACTCATGACATCACTGATGACATCTCAAATGACATCACTGATGACATCACTGATGACATCATCCAGTGAATGTGTGTTTTTCTGAAAATTAAATATGTTTTATATATGTATATCTCAAGGTCGATGGAAGAATAAATGGGTATATAAGTGTCTAAATGGATGATTTGTTTTTGAAAAATTGATTGTGTAACTGACTGATTAAGTGTATCATAGTGAATACATGGCTTAGTGAGAAATGTTTAAATACGTAAATATCTGTATCAGTCTCTCACTTTGTGTATAAGTGGCTGCATGGGTTGGTGAGTAGCTACATGGGTGTCTATATAGGTTATTAGTTGGTTTTTTGAGTATCAGTCTGAGTGTCTGCATGGTTCGGTGGGGGTATTACTTAGTGCAGAGGTGCATGAATGAGTGACTCACTGTTTGTATGTGTTGAAGACAGCATGTGTGCAGGACTGTATGGGTGGAGGAGTGTGTGTATGGGTGTGTTAGTGAGTGAATGACTGTCTCAATATTGTCTTTATGCGTAACTTCATATGTTTTAAACTAGTATATGTGACTATTGGTGTATATAAGTGAGTATATGTGAGAGTGAGAGATTGAAAGAGTTCCTGTATGAATAAGTTTGTGTTTCTATAAGTGATTGTTTAAAAGACTAAGTATGTGTAAGTTTCTGTAGAAGTAAGTGTGGTGGTGTGTGTATAACTGTATATGCAAGTAAATGTATGTTTGATTCTTTATTAGCATGAGTGACTATGTGTGTGAGTAACTCTATGGATGAGTGGCATTGTGTAACAGGATGTATAGGTGTAGGAGTACATATGATGAGTGAGTACATGTATGAGTGACTGTATAGGACTGTTGGTGAATGAGTTGATGTGTATGTGGATCTTAGAATTACTGAAGAGGTTGTTGTAACTGGTATTAGTATGTCCATTGTTTTGAAAATTTTAGTCTCTATTTTTGAATGTGTGTATCAAAGGTTATATTAGGGTGAGAGGAGGTCTGCCACTCTATCACAAGGATGATGTCATCAGTGATGTCATCAGTGATGTCATTTGAGATGTCATCAGTGATGTCACTGACCATGTCATGAGTGTTGTAATATGTGACGTCATCAGCAGTGCATTGCGGGCGCGCGAGTTATAGTTAGCTGAACTAACTATAACGGGGGAATTTCAATGGTTTTGTACAAGTGAAAAGTCCAGCTAACTATAACACCCCTGAAACCTATGGTTTTTTCAGTGAATTTCTGAGGTTTTTTAAATGCTAATTCCTAACTATAACGTGCCTGAAACCTATGGTTTTTTCTGTGAATTTCAAAGGTTTTTTAAATGCTAATTTCTAACTATGCCTACAGAGATAGGACATGTGAAGAAAGAAGAAAAAATGCACAGAAAGAAAAAAACAGAAGTGCAGAAAGAAGCAACAGAAGTCCTCAAAGACGAAGAAAAGTGCAGGAAGAAGTATAACGTGCAGAAAGAACAAAAAGAAGAGCAGAAAGAATCCTTGTTGAAAAATCATCCTGTACCCTCAACTTTTTCAGATGGATACTGGTGGTAACTGAGTCTGACTAACCAGTCCTAGAGCCAGTGCTATGTTAAAAGACACTTAGAATACAGTGAAAACACCTACATACACTAGAGAACATTATGCGTTGGGGACCCCCTGTGATTAGCATGACCTCCTCTGTAAGCCCCTAGTATATAATAGGGCAGGGGGATTAAAACTACCTCTTAAAACAGGCCACAGAGCGTTTTTGCACACGTTAACTCAGGCCCCGTCCCCTCCCTTCACCACTGTGTAAACACGCCCTGTGTCCGTTTTTAGTTGGGAGATTAAGTTCATTTGAATCCTGAGGGTCCCTAGGGTCCAACTAGCCCACTAGGTACCTCCAGTAAGTGCCACAGAGCTGTGTTGCAGAGAGGTGTAAAAAGTGGCACGGCCTGGACCACCTCTCTGCAATGCAGCTCAGTGGCGCTTACTGGAAGAACTTGATGGGCTAGTTAGCCCCCAGGGGCTCTCAGTATTGAAGGGAAATTATATCCCCAATTTAAAACGTGCCATAGTGCGTGTTTGCACACGTCACCTCAGGCCCCGTCCCCTCCCTTCACCACTGTGTAAACGTGCCCTGTGGCTGTTCTAAGTTGAGAGATTAAGTCCCCTTGAATCCTAAGGGACCCTAGGGTCAAACTAGACCACTAGGTACCTCCAGTAAGCGCCACAGAGCTGCGTTGCAGAGAGGTGTAAAAAGGGGCTTGGCCTCAGAACACCTGTCTGCAGCGCAGCTCCCTGGCGCATACTGGAGATGCCTGTTGGGCTAGTTGGCCCTCAGGGACCCTCAGTATTGAAGAGGAATTAATTCCCCAACTTGCAACTCGCCAGGGTGCGCGTTTACAGAGTGCTGCAAGGAGGGGGCGTGGCCTCCGGCACGATGCCAGTCTTTTATTTATTTTAATTTTTTAAGAAGGGGGGCTGTGTGGTTCCCCTTCTTATTCTAATTTATTGACCCTGATGACCCCATCCCCCAGGGCCTGTCTCCCAATTATATTTTTTTGACCCCAATCCCAAGGGCCGGCCACTGTTTTTTATTATTTTAAAAAAATATATATTTATAGACACACCTAGGACATGCTGGACAAACCATACGTACCTATCACCATGACGATTTGCGTGATATTCATTAAAAGGCGACTATGCATACAATGAATCCACGTGGAATGTATTTACACCACTAGTGAAGCTCTGACATGTCTGATGCCCTACCGTGCCTAATCCCGGTAGACACCCTTGTCGTTAATTTATACAAACATGGGTAGCTATTGACGGGCACATTTAATACACATGCACACCAAGCCATTCAAAGGGGATTCGACAACAATTTGACCAAAACTATGCAAGAAACCCCCCTCACGGTTAATAAAACACACATCCACTGCCGGATGTGTAATACTTTTTATTTTACTCTCTGGAAAGGGGACGAACATCACTTGAGAGTCACAGCGCGTTTCTGGCAGAGCCCAATGCTGTGTTACACCCACCATTGCCTGTCGAGTGCCACACACCTCTGTGTTGTATTCCACCAGCTAGTGCATATGCTATGACACTCTCTAGCCCATGTGCACTGTAACACCACCCCGTGAATATGTCATGCCACACTTGTCTTCGCACGGGTGTTATTGCCCCATCTAACGTGCCTTCCTCGATGCCAATGTTATAACGCACAGTGCTATGCCATACATATTACAATCTGGGATCCATATCTTTGTCACAGTGCATATGCAACGTTACACTCCCCAGCACATATTTTATATTACAACTTTAGAGACTAGTTAGGTTACACAACACTGCCCTGTGCATATTACACTCCAAGGCGCATATTGCATAGCACGCACTAGTGCCTGTGCTATCTAGCGCTCTCCAATGAATCTGTCATTGCGCACAATGTATTGCATATTATATTTCACGCCCGGTTCATCTTATATCACACATTTTGGTGCATAGTTTATACCATACACTATATCTAGTTTTCATTTTCAATCGTGCTCTCAGGAATATCTTCTATATAACACTGGGTTCACCTACCCTTTTCACGGGCATTACATTTTGCGATAGGGGGTGGAGGGTCAGGGGGTGTTTCTGCCAAGTGAGCCCGTAGTCACAGACACAAACGTCCTCTTCTTCCTGAATAAAAGTGAGATTATGCTGCATACTTGTTCATATTTTAAGTAGTTCGCACAGACACACGTTTTAAAAACAATAAAGTTCCTAATACCCGCCTTCTCTGAACAGTTAGCTTGCTGCCCCATCCTCCTCCTCCCTATCCTCTGTTGTGTGAATTCATGGACTAGCCTCCTCCCTCCTGCCATGCATGGTCTGATGTGCTGCCACTGCCCCCAATTTAGTATGATGTACCAGTCCACTCCTACTGCCCTCCGTTGCCCAATTCTATGCCCCATCATTGACCTCCTGCTTAAACTCTGTGCTTAGCTTCCTGCCCCTATTCTCCTTCCCCCTGCCCTCCGATGTCTTTGTGCATGCCCCTGCTCCATCCTTTTTGCCCACCATGTTCCATGGACCTGCCACTCCTATCTACTCTGAGTGTTCTGTTGAGCTGCCACTCCCCTCCCACCTGCCTAGCATTGTCAGAGGACTGTAACCTGTCCCTGCCACCTCCACCCTGCCTGTCCACATACCATGCCCCTATCCTCTTCCTCCTGTCCTACATGGTGCATTGTACTGCCACACCCTTCTG
Organism: Triturus cristatus; assembly: GCF_964204655.1. NCBI lineage: Eukaryota > Metazoa > Chordata > Amphibia > Caudata > Salamandridae > Triturus > Triturus cristatus. The sequence goes on from NC_140590.1 coordinate 852,104,726, forward strand.
CCCTCCCTGGTCTGTGGTGCTGCAACTGCTCCTCCTGCCTGCCCCGTGCGGTCTGTTGTGAGGCCCCTTCCCCTGAACTTTCTTGTCTGTGCACAGGTCCTGACCCTCCCTTTTATCCTCCATCGTCCTTTGTGCATGCCCCTGCATGCTCCTTCTTGCCCATCATAGCCATTGTGCTGCCACTAACCCTCCCACTTGCCATGCATGGTCTTCTGAGCTGCCATGGCCCCTCCCACCTTCCCTGTGTGGTCAGTTAGCTGCCCCTGACCCCCTCCCACCTTCCCTCCATGGTCTGTGTGTATGCCATCACAGTCTCACTGTTGCTCTTCATGGTGTGTCTTGCTTCTAGTGCCCATCCTGCCTGACCTCTATGGCTATCTTGCTGCTCCTGCCCTGCCCCCTTGCCCCCAGCCCTCTGTTTACATGTGCAGACCCCTACTCCCTCCCTCCTGGCTGTTCCATTGTAATGCCCCTGATCCGTCCCTCCTGCCCTTTATGGTCTGTTATGCTGCAGCTTTCTCTCCTGTCTGTCCATTATGGTCAGCTAGCTACCATTGCCTCTTGCCCCTCTGTTCTCTGTTGTCCATGTGCATGGACCTGTCCCCTCCCTCTTGCTTTCTATGGATTGTTTTGCTGCACTCCCGTCCCGCATGCCCTGTGTGGTGTATTGTGCTGCTGCAAACCCTGATGCCTGCCCTGCAGGGTCAGTTTGGTGCACCTCTCCATGTCCCTCCTGTCCTCTGTTATCCGAGTCCATGTCCCTACCCCAATTCCTCCTGCCTACCATGATCCAATGTACCATACTTGCGAACATTTTGAACTTGGTAAGAGGGAGATTTTGAAAAAAAACTGGGGTATTGATTTTCCCCTTTGAGTTACATTGAAAAAGAGGAGATTGTAGACAGGAGACAGATCAAATAAAGCCCATTTGAGCTTAAAAACATTGGACGTTTCCTGGCTGAATCGGGTCTGTTGGCATGTATGGTTGTACTACCATTGCCTCTTCCTTCTGCCCACAATGGTCTATTACATTGCCACGGCCTCTCTTGCAAGTCCTGTATTGTTGGTTTGTTGCCCCTGCCCCCCTTTCCACTGCCCTCCATAGTCTGTTGTGCTGCCACGGCCCTTCCTGCCTGCTCAGTGTGGTTAAATTGTTGCCTTTGCACCCTCCTACCTGCCTTCAATTTTCAGAGTCCGTGCCCCTGGCCTCTGCCTCTCAACAGTATCCTAATGAACAACTAGATTGCTAACATTCTATATTTATTACAAAAGTGCGGAACGCCTGACTTCATCTTGATGTAATCAAAACTGTAATACCTAGAGCATTTCCTTTAGAAATTACATATATGAGACGGTCTTATTGGCATCAAAATTATGGTTAGTGCTCTAAAAGACTAAAATAAGGACATATTTTCTGAGTTTTCAAATAGCGACAAAGCACTTTTAAATTATTTGTTATCTTTATGTTTTTTTTATCCAGTTGACCACTTGATTAAATGTTGCACTTAGGGGAGAGGATGTGGTGTTACTTCCAGAACTGCAGACTTTGCAACTGGGGAGCCAGGTTGGAGTTTCTGCTTCAGCTCGACATTCTGTGATTCTGGTCAAATCACCTGGGGGCATATTAACAAGCCAGGCGATAAAATTATCGCCGCTTTAGCGGCAGAAAACTGCCACTAAAACGGCGATAATGGGCTTGATAATATGCTCTATGGAATTCCAATTGAAACCCATGTTAGATGTGAAGGACATCTAACATGGGCTTCAATTGGAATTCCTTAGAGCATATTATCAAGCCCATTATCGCCGTTTTAGCGGCAGTTTTCTGCCGCTAAAACGGCGATAATTTTATCGCCTGGCTTGTTAATATGCCCCTTAGTCTCCCCATGTCTACAACCAAAATGAATTTGTTCTTGTGTGATGTAACCAATGCTCATGTAAAGCACTCCAATACCTGACAAGTCTGCACTATATAACACTGCAAAAACACAAAATAATAAGTGTTTTGCACACTTCTGTCATTGGGCTATATTTGGGCTACATCTGGGTGATTTTGGGCTACATTTGGGCTCTTTTGTCTCCGGTGGCCATCTTGGGAGATTTATTTGTTATGAAGTTTCCTAATTTCCTCATGTACTGCAGTCTCCTCAGTAGGAAATGCTTTCAGTTTTTTACTTTGATTCCATCATTAAGGTATTCAGATATGTCACACATTTGCCATAAATTCTGAAAGTTAGCACTCTAGTTGCTCATTAGATCACTGTAGTAAAACTACTGTTCACCATGGAAGTCTGCTCCTGGTATTAAAAGTGCATGTTTCAGTCTGCATGGCAGAATTTTTTAATGAAATAGAAGAGGATTTGAGAAGTCACTCAAAATGTGCCCTCATTTTCTTTCTTCAGCATTAATCATAATTTCTATGGCAAAATGAACCCCCTCATTGTGTTCCTTTTTAAATTAAATGTTTTAAGTGTTACCAGTTTATTCCAATCAAGATGGCTTCAGGTGTGCCATACTTTTGTCATAATGAAGATAGTAAGCGCTCTAGTTGTTTTTAAGAACACTCTGGGACATTCTGTCACTGGGCTATACTTGGGCTACATCTGGGTGATATTTGGGCTACATTTGGGCTCTTTTGTCTCTGGTGGCTATCTTGGGAGACTTATTTGTTATGAAGTTTCCTAATTTCCTCATTTACTGCAGTCTCCTCAGTAGGAAATACTTTCAGTTTTTTACTTTGATTCCATCAAGAAGGCATTCAGATGTGTCACACATTTGCCATAAATTCAGAATGTTAGCACTCTTTTTGCTCATTAGATCACTGTAGTAAAGCTACTGCTCACCAGGGAAAACTGCTGCTGGTATTGAAAGTGCATGTTTCAGTCTGCATGTCAGAATTTTTAAATGAAATAGAAGAGGATTTGAGAAGTCACTCAAATGTGATCTAATTTTTCTTTCTGCAGCACTAATCATACTTTTTATGGAAAAATTAACCCCCTCATTTTGTTCCTTTTTAAATTAAATGTTTTAAGAGTTACCACTTTAATCCAAGCAAGATGGGTTCAGGTGTGCCATACGTTTATCATAAGTAGGACTGTTAGCGCTCTAGTTGTTCTTTGGAACACTCTGGGAAGCTGCAGTAGAACACAAAGGAATCAACTGACAGTCTCTGCCCTTGTTGGATGTACATGTTTTACTGAGAATGTCAGACTTCATTCTCACATGACTGAGAAAGATAATGTGAATTTACAGAAAATAAGCTCTCAGTTTAGCTTATAGATCACCTTCCAAACCTCTGTGGGAAAAGCATGAGAAAATATTTTTCTCTCAATCATGATGTCCCAGCAGAAGGCTTTTTCACATGGTTAAATCACCTTAGAACATACCACAATTCCTAAAATGAGTATGGTACCATCAACAAATGATTTATACTGTAACTAAAGTCTTAAAACCTTCTATTAACTGCAATGCTTTTTAATGAGGTGCTATCATGAATATTGGTCCCAAGATGGCTGCCAACACTTCTTGGATGAAGTGCTGACAGCCAATCAGATCTCAGGATGAGATGTGTGGTTAGGCTCCGCCCACATATATATATGATTTTACTTTTGATTTTCTCAGGAACTACAGACCTGCAAAGGCACTTCCTTGACCTGAGGACTACCTCTCTGCCAAATTGCAAGTAATTCTGTTCAGCCGTTCGGGCTGTGCCTTCGACTAAAGGTGCTATGGAAAAATGCATGGGGAAAACGTGTTTTGGGACCCCCCTTTTTTCTCGGCCCCTGCTTGACGAATCACCCCGAGACTTTCAGGGTAGGAGCGGAGCGGAGCGCCCCACTTATTTTGAAAAGTTTGCGAGGATTCGTCAACCGGCGCCAAAGTTATTCCAAATAGAATGTTGCGGATTTCCTATGGAAACACGGTCCTAACTATAACTATCTACTGGCGACCGCCAGTAGATAATATTTATATATATATATACATATAGCGATAGTTAAAACCGTGTTTCTAAAGCAAAGCATTTTTTGACTTTCCGGTATCTTTGGCGACATTTGATGAATCTTCACAAAATTTTCCAAAAGAAGTGTGCCGGTGAATCGTGTTGCACATGGGGAGTTTTGTGGTGATCTGTCAAATTGGGGCTGAGCAACAGGGGTGTAAAAAGAGTGTGTTTTTTCCATGTTCATTCCCATAGGACTTCTGAACATATATACAACCCAAACTGGTGAATGGAATTATACCAAATTTGGCAGAAAGGTAGATTTGGTTACGCAGATTGTGTTTTTTGTGATTTGGTGTAAATCTATTCAGCAGTTGTAGATAAATAAAAAAAAACTAAGGTTAGTGATAACTGTTGCCACACCAACTTTGCAAAAAATATCAAACTTATGCAGGGAAATGCAGAGCTCTGACTGGCTGCCAGCACTTCAGTGAGGAAGTGTTGGAAGTCATCTTGGAACTTGACTTCAGCCAAGTCCCCGCTAAAATATTTAACAAAGAAAAGGACCCCTGGGTGGGCCAGGCCCCAGGAGCATATCAATAAATTGGTACATGAGGCCCTCCTCCTAGCGCTTATGAAAGTCCTGGAGACCACCACCTCTCTGGGGCATTGCTTTATATGTATGCAGGGGGTACAGACGGGGCACCCTGTGACCTGGGGACCACCATGTCCCTGGGGCAAATGTTGATAAAGTGATGCGGGTGGCCCGCAGGCCCTTCGCGGCCCGAGGACTGCCACCTCCCCGGCTAAGGTTTATGATGGAGGAGGCCACTTGGCCTCCCTTGTGAAGTCATTTATGGCCCTAGGGACCACCACCCCACAGGGCCAGCTCCTGCTATCTCCCGAGGTGCCCACCCTCGGTAGGTAGCTGTTTTCTTTTGCTTGGTGGGAGCTGACAGCTCTCACCAAGCAAAAGCAAATATAACTCCGCTTACTGCAAGCCAGAGCTGTCAAACAGCTCTAGTTTGCTGAAAGCTGAGTTTTCCTCTGTTTTCCTGCAAGCAAATTGCATGCAGGGAAACATATGAAAACATTGCTCCAGTAAGCCGGCAGCTGCTATTTAAAGCAGCTCTCTGCTTGCGGCAACAATGCCTGCTCCCACAGGAGGCAGGGAGCCAGGTTGGTCCGCTGAGTGCTTGAGGCTCCGCCCAAAGTCCCAATTGCACATTGGGTGCCCCCAGGGCACCTAGGTGACATGGTTGGGCCTCAAGGGATAAATCGTCTCACGGAGAAGAGCCACGCGCCCCCTCCCCATAGTATAATGGCTGGGGGAATGGGGTCCCCAGGGCAGAAATCGACCCGGGTGGGGCCTACACAGCCCCCCCCCTTAAAAAAAAAAGAAATATAAGAGCGGAAAGAGGCAAAATAAAGCCATCAACAAGTATATAAAGACAAAACAGAGATCAGAAACGAGCAGAAAGAGGCAAAATAAAGGTAAGAATTGAGCAGAAACAGACAAAATAGAGATCAGAAATGAGGCAAAATAAAGGTCAGAAAGGAGCAGAAAGAGGCATAATAGAGATCAGAAATGGGCAAAATAAAGGCAAGCAGCGAACAGAAAGAGGCAAAATAGAGATCAGAAATGCGCAGAAAGAGGCAAAACAAAGATCTGCAAAGAGCAGAAAGAGGCAAAATAAAGGTGAGAAACAAGCAGAAAGAGGCAGAATAAAGGTGAGAAACTAGCAGAAAGAGGCAGCATAGATGTCAGAAACAACCAGAAAGCGGCAAAATAAAGCTGAGAAACGAGTAGAAAGAGGAAAACAGAGGTGAGAAATTACCAGAAAGAGGCAAAATAGGGATCAGAAACAAGCAGAGAGAGGCAAAACAAAGGTCAGAAATGGGCAGAAAGAGGCAAAATAGAGTTAAGAAATGAGCAGAAAGAGGCAAAATAAAGGACAGCAGCAAGCAGAAAGAGGCAAAATTAAGGTGAGCAGCAAGCAGAAAGGAAAGAGGCAAAATAGAGATCAGAAAGGGGCAAAATATAGGTCATCAATGAGCAGACGGAGGCCAAATAAAAGTCAGAAACGAGCAGAAAGAGGACGAATAAAGGTCACAAATGAGCAGAACAAGACAGAATAATGGTCAGCAACGAGAAAAAGAGGCAAAATTAAGGTCAGAAGTGAGCAGAAACAATGCAGAAAAATAGCAGAAAATGCTCATGACCCACTAAGGCATGCATGCGCCCACACACAGAACAACTCAGACACTCTCCATTCTTCTCATAAACTCATTCACTTATGCACCCACTCACAGACAAACTCAAACACATACATCCACTCCCAGACCCTCCTGCATACTTTCAGAATTACTCATACTCTCTCTCATACACTCACAGATCTACTTAGAGACTCATCCACTGACTCACAGACCCTCTCAGAGACTCACACGCCCACTCACAGACCCACTCAGACACTCATATACTCACTTACAGCCCCACCCATACTCACTCTCACCTACTTACAAACCTACTCAGATACTCATACACCCAATGAGGCACTCATGCACTCACTCACATACTCAGGGGCTGATTATGATGGAGGTTAGAAAGCCTCCGACTGGCTGCAACCTTTGGTCGGAGGCTTTCTGACCCCCATCATCGGTTTCAATTCGACCGCATGATTATGTATCAGCGGGTCGGAATTGAAACCGGCCGGTCTTACCGGCTGGATTCCAATGGGCTTAAGGAGCCTGTTGGCCAGTCTTAACCAGCTCATATTCCCACAGGGTGGGCCTTTCCATCCTTGGGATTAAGATGCACGGTTTCTTGCATGATTTCCATGTCAGTCTGTCCGACATTAAAACCATGTCGGAAAGCATGTTTAGAGGCCCACAAAAGGTCCTCCTTGTGTGTGCGGCCTCCGGTTGGGGGCCGAGGGGTTGATCTCTGCACTGAGGTGCCTGCCACGATGCGCAGGGATGTACAGCACCTCCCATTTCCCTATGGAAGCATGTTTATGGCCGTAATGCCTGCTTCCATTGGGAAATGTAGGAATGCAACCAAACAGTGTTCAGTCGCATCCTGATTAGGCGGTCAAGGCTGCCGACCATCTGTCAGTCTGTCCCAGGACCGAGACAGTGTCGGGCGGAATCGCCCGACATCGTAATTAGGCCCTAAGTGTCAATGTTTAGTGGATACAGTTAGGAAATACAATTCAAAAAACCTTACAAATTCACTTCAAACCCCAAAGGTTACAGGGACGTTACAGTTAGGAAAGAAAACTAAACAAATAGCTGAAATTCAATAAAAAAAATCTAAGGTTATGGTTAGGAAATAGAATTTTTTTTAAACCTAAGAAATTCACTTAAAAAAATAAAGGTTACAGGGACTTTATAGTTAGGCTCAGATTTCACTCATACAAAACCAGTGAAATTCAGCAGTTAATATTACTTGAGCAAACTATACCTTATGTCCTCACAATGCACTGCTTATAACCTCACATATTACATCACCCATGACATGGCCAGTGACATCACTGATGACATCTCAAATGACATCACGGATGACATCATCCACAGAACCACTCAAACACCCACTCACACCCCATACAACCACTCATATTCTCACTCACACACCCACACAACCACTGAGATACCCCTTTACAGACCCATACAAGTACTTACACAACCACTCACTTATCCATAGAGCTTCTCACACACCCACTCACTCACCCATACCGCAACTGACACACCCAGTTATTCACCAATACAGCCACCCCTACACCCAATGACTAACCCATACAGCCTCTCACAGAGCCACTCACTCACTCATACAAGTGCTCACACACCCACACAACTACTTACATACCCATTCACACATCCATACAACCACTCACCCAGCCACTCACTCACCCATACAGCCAATCCCACAGACACTCTTCCATACAGCCACTCACACACCAACTCACTTAACTAAACACTCACTCAAACAGTCACTCACTCACTTATCCATACAGGTACTGACACACCAACTCACTCCCCAATAGAGTGACTCACACAGCCACTAAGTCTCCCACACAGCTACTCAGACACCCATGTATATATACCCATGCAGCCACTCACACACCTGTACAGTCACTCAGACACCCACTCACACACAGATACACACAGTAACTCAAATAAACTATGTTAAAAAAGGAATCCCTCATTAGTAGTACACAAAGTATACTAATTTAACTTTTGTGGAACCTTAGTATATACGTTTAATACGCAAACTTTTTTAGAATACAGTAACAATCACTGGATGATGTATTCAGTGATTTCATTAGTACTGTCACTGACCATGTCATGATGTGATATGTGAGGTCATAAACAGCGCATTGCAGGGGTGTAAGATATAGTTTCACTGGTTTTGTATGAGTGGAATCTGAGCCTAACTATAACGTCTCTGTAATCTTTGGTACTTTCACACAGACACACACAACACAAATGAGTGATAATGGTCCATGATGCAGCGCCATATGTTGTAAAGCTCATTATGTTATATTACATGCGTGAGAAAAGCATGTGATGTAAAGCCATATAACCACCAACCGAGCCTTACACCTTTCTTAGATAGAAAAATGGAGTAGCAATAAATTATGTAATAAAGTAGCAACTCCAATTTAGAGCATGCAAAGACTGCAAAACGATAGCATGAAGCAAGGGTGTAAGAAGGTGTAAAGTTAGTAGACTTTCAAGTTTGCAAATGTATGTTTTTTAGGCTCCCAATCTAAGATGAGCAGCCTTAGTGACCCTTTGCAACAGCTGTAAATTATTCCTGCTATTGCAAGGGGCTACCAGGTCCAGTAGATGGACTGAAACCTCCAAACCCCAGTTTTAGGCAACATTGTGAGTCCTGTCCACCCAACAGGGCCCTCTTCTAAGCTCTGCCTCCACACCACCCCAGTGGTCCCAGGCCAAGGCAAGCTTAAGTCCTTCAACTTGAACATTCCACTCCATTCTTCTTCTCCCCTTTTTCTTGTAAGAGGTGGTTGTAGATTGCTATACCATTTCCTACTACAATATACCCTGCCACTGGCTTTCAGTGAGGGAAATTTGCAGTTTTTGTTAGCTGGGCCAGTTTAACTTTGCATTAGGCGGATTTGACAAACTTCAACCACCTTCACCTAGTAGATGTTGGCGGTAAGGGACACTATGTATCTTCACCTAGGATAAAGTTTCTTGACTTCTCCCGGCTTTGTGGGTGAGGCTTAAATGTCATCTGCCCCTAGCACGAAGATTAGATACAAATAGTTTACCAGTAGAGTTTTTTTATTATCCTTTTTAACATTTTATTGTGTTGTATTTCACAGCCTTTGCCACTTATTGCAATACCAATATGGCCCATGTTGCCAACGTAGTACATAGAACCTACGAGGAGTACACCTGAATGCAAGTTCCTTTAAACTGAATGAAAATCCTCTCTTTTCTTCGATGCCTAGCAATTCTCTCTGACCGACCTTTGACACCTTTTCTTTCTATCGAATTTCAGCATAGCTGACGCAGCCTAAGCATTAGTCGGCTTCACATTGCTTTATAGCGGCACTTCTAACCTCATTCAATTTCAGAATCAGGCTATTATCAATACTTCCGTTTTCTTGAATATCTTGCCATTGACCACAACCATATTGTCCAGCGGCATTGTGCCAGGCTGCTACACATGTATGCAGGTCAAGAGGCTTTTATAGAGAAGAGATGCATTGCCTTTCCAAGGGTGCCCGCTCTTTGTGGAATGCCTCCTTGCTTGCAGCATTCTATCATATATATCGTCAATGTGCATCATTTAAGCTTTACTTGTATATGGTTTATAATGAAATGTCCTCCTGAGATCTCGTTTATTTGTATTCATAAATGTACTTAGCTCTCTATAGCATATGTGGGGTCATTGATAAGGGCAGAGTAAAGAGTTACACATACAGACAATATCAGATCACACTTTTCATCACTTGCATTGATTGCCACCAATTCAGCATCTTGCTGCCGGTTATACAGATGGGACAAATAGCTAATAAGGGTCTTATATGGTAGCGTAAAATGGATTATTCTGTACGCCATGAGATTGAGAGCTGAATTCTTAGATGAAGTAACATATATACCTGAAAGGTGTGTACTCTAGCCTTTGATGCTACCTCATGTGTGTCATAAGGTTGAGTATTTCAGCATCAGATAAAGTCTAATTTATATCTTGAGGGTCAGATTGGATTTTATTGTGTCTCATGAGGTCTCTTCTGCATTATACAGTTTGGGTTTGGTAAAGCCTGATGGAGTCTATGTGTATCATGAGAGCAGGTTCCACGCAAAGGCTTTCATACAAATCATGATGATGAAGTGAGAGACACAGTATCTGATGGTGGCAGGTCCTATGAACCAAGTGTTACAACGTATATTTTCTCTCTTATTTGTGAATATGCTACTTCTACTATGTAAGTAACATGTATGGTATGTTCCTCCATGCTCACCCCTGTTTTCTCCTTGGTACACTCCTTGTTTCCCTGGAGGCTACCTTAGAATGTTCAGTGAGGAGTTGCTGAGTACTGGTGGAGAGAGGAGTTGGAAAATAAAGTAGAGTTCTTACCTGAAGAAGATACTGTCTTTTTATCACTGGCGACGAGGATGGGATTCGAACTTACGCATGCAAAGCATGTGCTCATTTAATAGTAATCAGACACAATCAATCATCTACATTTATATAGCACACAGCTGCTTCCGAAGAAGCCTCCTAGCACTAGCAGGGAAGCTGAATTGTAAACAAGAAAGGGAAGATTGGTTTTAACCATCATCAAAAAGGAACGTTTTTGTCTACTTTTTAAAGATAAGCTCAGAAGGAGCCAGCCGTAAGCTGATAGGAAGTGAGTTCCAAAGTTGCGCTGTAAGAATTGCAAAAGACCTGCCACTTTTTCTGGCTTTCAACGTTTTTGGAACTTGAAGGAGCCTAAGATTATTCAATCTTATATATCTCAAATGCTGGTAAGGCTGAAGTATCTTCCTTAAGTAAGAGGGACATTGACATGCTAAGGCTCTAAATGCAAATGCAATGAAGGCACATCAAGTGAGGCATGATTGACTGAAGACGTGGAATTCTCAAACTAAATCTTGCTGCAGCATTCTGCACAGTCATTAGCATAGTCCAGTCTGGACGTTACAACGATATGAACAATGGTTTTCTGTGTGGTCTCTGAACCAAATGTAGCATCTTTTAAGTGATTTAAGCTTCACGGAACACACAGCAGAAATGTGTTGAATTTGAGTAGAAAAAGAGAGGTTGGAATTAAATTGTATTCCCAAATTTCTACCTGTGAAAGCCAATGATGGGGGAGGATTAAGTACATCTGGCCATCATTTATTTGGGTCAGGCAGACACTTTCCCTCAAAAAAGAGATTTTCACTTTCATCAGAGTTCAATTTAAGAACATTGCATACATTCACCCTGTTATTCCACCCAGGTATTGCTTAAAGTTTAAGAGGGCATCATCGCTATGTTCCTGAAAAGACAGGAGAAGCTAGATGCCATTTGCATATTAAATGATCTGTATGTCCCAAGATTCGATCAGCTTGATCACCGGTTACAGATACAGATTAAACAGGGTAGTGTTCAGAGCTGAGCACTGCAGAACTTCCTACCCAAGTGATTTTGGGGTAGATGTAAATAGTGAAGGTTCACCATCTGTGATCTGCCCTTGAGAAAGGATTTTAGCCATGCAAACGCTTTGCCTTTAATACCAGCAATTCTAATCCTACTCAAAAGGACCAAATGTGAAACAGTATCAAAGGTGGCTGATAGATCTAGCAGGACTGCTATTGCAGACCAGTCCTGATTACGATTTTCTCTGATTAATTCAGCGACTTCCAACAACCCTAGTGTGTGACACTAAGTGTCAATGTTTAGTGGTTACAGTTAGGAAATACAATTCAAATAACCTTAAAATTCACTTCAAACCCCAAAGGTTACAGGGACGTTATAGTTAGGAAAGAAAACTAAACAAATAGCTGAAATTCAATAAAAAAAACTAAGGTTATGGTTAGGAAATAGAATTTTTTTTAAACCTAAGAAATTCACTGAAAAAAATAAAAGGTTACAGGGACTTTATAGTTAGGCTCAGATCTCACTCATACAAAACCAGTGAAATTCAGCAGTTAATATTACTTGAGCAAACTATACCTTATGCCCTCACAATGCACTGCTTATAACCTCACATATTACATCACCCATGACATGGCCAGTGACATAACTGATGACATCTCAAATGACATCACAGATGACATCATCCACAGAACCACTCAAACACCTACTCACACCCCATACAACCTCTCATATTCTCACACACCCACACAACCACTGAGATACCCCTTTACAGACCCATACAAGTACTTACACAACCACTCACTTATCCATAGAGCTTCTCACACACCCACTCACTCACCCATACCGCAACTGACACACCCAGTTATTCACCAATACAGCCACCCCTACACCCAATGACTAACCCATACAGCCTCTCACAGAGCCACTCACTCACTCATACAAGTGCTCACACACCCACACAACTACTTACATACCCATTCACACATCCATACAACCACTCACCCAGCCACTCACTCACCCATACAGCCAATCCCACAGACACTCTTCCATACAGCCACTCACACACCAATTCACTTAACTAAACACTCACTCAAACAGTCACTCACTCACTTATCCATACAGGTACTGACATACCCACTCACTCCCCAATAGAGTGACTCACACAGCCACTAAGTCTCCCACACAGCTACTCAGACACCCATGTATATATACCCATGCAGCCACTCACACACCTGTACAGTCACTCAGACACCCACTCACACACAGATACACACAGTAACTCAAATAAACTATGTTAAAAAAGGAATCCCTCATTAGTAGTACACAAAGTATATTAATTTAACTTTTGTGGAACCTTAGTATATACGTTTAATACGCAAACTTTTTTAGAATACAGTAACAATCACTGGATGATGTCATCAGTGATTTCATTAGTACTGTCACTGACCATGTCATGATGTAATATGTGAGGTCATAAACAGCGCATTGCAGGGGTGTAAGATATAGTTTCACTGGTTTTGTACGAGTGGAATCTGAACCTAACTATAACGTCTCTGTAACCTTTGGTACTTTCACACAGACACACACAACACAAATGAGTGATAATGGTCCATGATGCAGCACCATATGTTGTAAAGTTCATTATGTTATATTACATGCGTGGAAAAAGCATGTGATGTAAAGCCATATAACCACCAACCGAGCCTAACACCTTTCTTAGATAGAAAAATGGAGTAGCAATAAATTATGTAATACAGTAGCAACTCCAATTTAGAGCATGCAGAGACTGCAAAACGATAGCATGAAGCAAGGGTGTAAGAAGGTGTAAAGTTAGTAGACTCTCAAGTTTGCAAATGTATGTTTTTTAGGCTCCCAATCTAAGATGAGCAGCCTTAGTGACCCTTTGCAACAGCTGTAAATTATTCCTGCTATTGCAAGGGGCTACCAGGTCCAGTGGATGGACTGAAACCTCCAAACCCCAGTTTTAGGCAACATTCTGAGTCCTGTCCACCCAACAGGGCCCTCTTCTAAGCTCTGCCTCCACACCACCCCAGTGGTCCCAGGCCAAGGCAAGCTTAAGTCCTTCAACTTGAACAAAGTCCACTCCATTCTTCTTCTCCCCTTTTTCTTGCAAGAGGTGGTTGTAGATTGCTATACCATTTCCTACTACAATATACCCTGCCACTAGCTTTCAGTGAGGGAAATTTGCAGTTTTTGTTAGCTGGGCCAGTTTAACTTTGCATTAGGCGGATTTGACAAACTTCAACCACCTTCACCTAGTAGATGTTGGCGGTAAGGGACACTATGTATCTTCACCTAGGATAAAGTTTCTTGACTTCTCCCGGCTTTGTGGGTGAGGCTTAAATGTCGTCTGGCCCTAGCACGAAGATTAGATACAAATAGTTTACCAGTAGAGTTTTTTTATTATCCTTTTTAACATTTTAATGTGTTGTATTTCACAGCCTTTACCACTTCTTGCAATACCAATATGGCCCATGTTGCCAACGTAGTACATAGAACCTATGAGGAGTACACCTGAATGCAAGTTCCTTTAAACTGAATGAAAATCCTCTCTTTTCTTCGATGCCTAGCAATTCTCTCTGACCGACCTTTGACACCTTTTCTTTCTATTGAATTTCAGCATAGCTGACGCAGCCTAAGCATTAGTCGGCTTCACATTGCTTTATAGCGGCACTTCTAACCTCATTCAATTTCAGAATCAGGCTATTATCAATACTTCCGTTTTCTTGAATATCTTGCCATTGACCACAACCATATTGTCCTGCGGCATTGTGCCAGGCTGCTACACATGTATGCAGGTCAAGAGGCTTTTATAGAGAAGAGATGCATTGCCTTTCCAAGGGTGCCCGCTCTTTGTGGAATGCGTCCTTGCTTGCAGCATTCTATCATATATATCTTCAATGTGCATCATTTAAGCTTTACTTGTATATGGTTTATAATGAAATGTCCTCCTGAGATCTTGTTTATTTGTATTCATAAATATACTTAGCTCTCTATAGCATATGTGGGGTCATTGATAAGGGCAGAGTAAAGAGTTACACATACAGACAATATCAGATCATACTTTTCAGCACTTGCAATGATTGCTACCAATTCAGCGTCTTGCTGCCAGTATATACAGATGGGACGAATAGCTAATAATGGTCTTATATGGTAGCGTAAAATGGATTATTCTGTATGCCATGAAATTGAGAGCTGAATTCTTAGATGAAGTAACATATATACCTGAAAGGTGTGTACTCTAGCCTTTGATGCTACCTCATATGTGTCATAAGGTTGAGTATTTCAGCATCAGATAAAGTCTAATTTATATCTTGAGGGTCAGATTGGATTTTATTGTGTCTCATGAGGTCTCTTCTGCATCATATAGTTTGGGTTTGGTAACGCCTGATGGAGTCTATGTGTATCATGAGAGCAGGTTCCACGCAAAGGCTTTCATACAAATCATGATGATGAAGTGAGAGACACAGTATCTGATGGTGGCAGGTCCTATGAACCAAGTGTTACAACGTATATTTTCTCTCTTATTTGTGAATATGCTACTTCTACTATGTAAGTAACATGTATGGTATGTTCCTCCATGCTCACCCCTGTGTTCCCCTTGGTACACTCCTTGTTTCCCTGGAGGCTACCTTAGAATGTTCAGTGAGGAGTTGCTGAGTACTGGTGGAGAGAGGAGTTGGAAAATAAAGTAGAGTTCTTACCTGGAGAAGATACTGTCTTTTTATCACTGGCGACGAGGATGGGATTCGAACTCACGCGTGCAAAGCATGTGCTCATTTTAGTAGTAATCAGACACAATCAATCATCTACATTTATATAGCACACAGCTGCTTCCGAAGAAGCCTCCTAGCACTAGCAGGGAAGCTGAATTGTAAACAAGAAAGGGAAGATTGATTTTAACCATCATCAAAAAGGAACGTTTTTGACTACTTTTTAAAGATAAGCTCAGAAGGAGCCAGCCGTAAGCTGATAGGAAGTGAGTTCCAAAGTTGCGCTGTAAGAATTGCAAAAGACCTGCCACTTTTTCTGGCTTTCAAAGTTTTTGGAACTTGAAGGAGCCTAAGATTATTCAATCTTATATATCTCAAATGCTGGTAAGGCTGAAGTATCTTCCTTAAGTAAGAGGGACATTGACATGCTAAGGCTCTAAATGCAAATGCAATGAAGGCACTTCAAGTGAGGCAAGATTGACTGAAGACGTGGAATTCTCAAACTAAATCTTGCTGCAGCATTCTGCACAGTCATTAGCATAGTCCAGTTTGGACGTTACAACTATATGAACAATGGTTTTCCGTTTGGTCTCTGAACCAAATGTAGAATCTTTTAAGTGATTTAAGCTTCACGGAACACACAGCAGAAATGTGTTGAATTTGAGTAGAAAAAGAGAGGTTGGAATTAAATTGTGTTCTCAAATTTCTAGCTGTGAAAGCCGGTGATGGGGGAGGATTAAGTACATCTGGCCATCATTTATTTGGGTCAGGCAGACACTTTCCCTCAAAAAAGAGATTTTCACTTTCATCAGAGTTCAATTTAAGAACATTGCATACATTCACCCTGTTATTCCACACAGGTATTGCTTAAAGTTTAAAAGGGCATCATCGCTATGTTCCTGAAAAGACAGGAGAAGCTAGATGCCATTTGCATATTAAATGATCTGTATGTCCCAAGATTCGATCAGCTTGATCACCGGTTCCAGATACAGATTAAACAGGGTAGTGTTCAGAGCTGAGCCCTGCAGAACTTCCTACCCAAGTGATTTTGGGGTAGATGTAAATAGTGAAGGTTCACCATCTGTGATCTGCCCTTGAGAAAGGATTTTAGCCATGCAAACGCTTTGCCTTTAATACCAACAATTCTGATCCTACTCAAAAGGACCAAATGTGAAACAGTATCAAAGGTGGCTGATAGATCTAGCAGGACTGCTATTGCAGACCAGCCCTGATTAAGATTTTCTCTGATTCATTCAGCAACTTCCAACAACCCTAGTGTGTGCAACAGTAGGGAAGGTGTTGGATTAAAAATCCAATAACTCCAACTCCTTCTACCCCCTACAGCAAGTCATTGTAACGACTTGCGTTGAAATGGCATGCGATGTAACAACGCGCCATTGTAACGACTTGCGTTGTAATGGCATACGATGTATCGCATGCGTTGTAAACAGTGTTTCCCAAATAATTCACATGATCTGTGTACATCTCATTTGATCTCACCTAACTGTGGTGAAGACCTGTCGGTGTGGTGCTTAACTTCATGGTCCGTAGAACATGTTTAGGCGCTCTGCCGGCTATCGCTCTGTCCCCTTGCATGGTTCAGATCTTTTGTTGCGAATTCAAACATGCACCAGGAGATAAGATATAAACCAGTAGTATGTGATCTGAACTTTGTTTGCACTCAACTCCCTACAAATGGTGATGGTAATGCGGGACTACCAACACCACAGCCAGCAATTCACATTCTGTTACATTCTGTTACAGAAAGTCTCATTTCATTCTGTGACAAAAACCTGTACATTCGTATATTTTTCATTTTATTTTTTATTTTTTTTAATTTAGAGTTTTATATAGCTTGAACTAGACCCAAAGATATCAGGTATTAGAGCGCTTTAAAAGGACACATTATTTTTTTTTTGTTAGGCACAGGGAGATTAAGTGATTTGCCCAGAATCACAGGATGTTGAGCGTCGTTGGTGAGACTCGAACCCGGTTCCCCAGCTTCAAGGTTGACTGCTCTAACCGTAAGGCTACATCCGCTCCCCAATGTTAATATGTAATAATATGTAATTATATGTCAATGCTTTCACAATATTATATTCATCAATAATGGACTCTTGAGTATTTTCCACTCCACACGAAAGTTTGACGTTCCCCATCTTGGACTTTAAAGGTCATTTATTGTGGTTGTTATCGCTGTTCAAAACAGCTTCTTTCCAGTAGCCAACACGTGTTTCATCGAATGTATCGACTTCATTCGGGCTTTGTGTCTCTCTTTGTAATCAATTCAAAAGCACAGCCATGCTATTTAGAGGAGGTCAATAATCCACCCTAATCCCTGCCTCAAAGCTGTGTATCAATGTTCCATGGCAGTAGCTTCCAAAATAACGATAGTCCAAGTTAGAGACCAGATGTAGACTGGCCTGTCTTCTGCTGAAAATAGGTGGTGTAGTAAATTCTGTAGGTAATCGTGCCGGGTCCGTGTGTGCCACCTCTTGAAGTTCAATGTTGCACAGAGACTATTCTGTGTGTATTGGTGTTAACAAACACAATACTTTGGAGTCCAAGATTTGGAACATCAAACTTTCGTGTGGAGTTGAAAATACTCAACAGTCCATTATTGATGAATATAATATTGTGAAAACATCAACATATACCCTGTGTATAGTGTGGGTCAACGGGATTCGTATGACTTAGTACTCCCAAATAACGTCCATGATTGCCCCAGAACATTGGTACCCTCAATCACTTACTCAATGTAGGACTGCCCTTTACCTATGGCCTTTCTTGGATTCTGCATTTTTTTTATGTGCATAGCATCTGATGCCTAAACACTACTTGCTGCAACTCCCTAAAAAGGAATCCCGAAGCCACAGCACCTAATGCTGCTGCATACCCCCACTGTCTCCCTCCGCCCCGACTTCTAGCATCCAAACTACTCTGCTACAGTCCTATTGGAAACTAACCTTGTCACTGCCTTGTGAAACACACCCAGCACCTTCCCTTTGTGCTGCTTTTGCTACCAACCAATACCCAAACAATGTGAAAACACAGTTGTTTGGATAACTTTATGCTCAGCAATTACTCATAAAGTTACTCCAAATACTTATTTTCTTTGGAAATAAGGCACCTTCGGCCTCTCCTTGATCTGAAGGACTTTTACTGGAGCCCCTTCCTGCGGCTGGTTTGCCCCTATTGGAACTCCTTGGAAACGATAAGGAAAAAGTCAAGTAACTGGTAGCACCAAATGAAATGAAGCAATATTTCTTAATAATTATTCATTAATATTTCATTAAAAATTAAACTGATTCAATATTCCTTGTTACACACAGCTTTCACTGTACCTGGGGCACCACTTAACACAAGGAAACGTTCACAGCTTCACTGGGAGATCAGTGGTCCTTTCAAAACGCCACCTGTGAAGCTGCCAATCAAGCACAGTTAGTTTGCACAGAGCAAATCCAGGCTTCATTGGTCCCCTTGAAGATAACCAAGAACAAACTGAAGCACCGCCTTCCTCCACTTGACACCGATGGAGATTGTGAATTAACTATAAAATACCACACAATGTCACCAGCTATTTGAAGGGCGTGGCAGTGCTGTCTGCAGATGCGGGTCAACAAGGAAGCAATTCCCCTCACTCACCACACTCGTTTTCAGAAACGTGGTGACTTAATGAGAGCTTGATAGCTGTGTCCCTGACCACCCACAATCCAGTTTTGGAGTCGTAAAGAGACCTTCACCACGTGCACTGCGGCAACCTGGGAAGCGGTATGGAACTGGACATGCTCAGAATCATGCTCACACACCACCAGAAACAAATGATAGATATACCCTCACAAACACACACGCATATACCCTCACAAACACACACGCATATACCCTCACAAACACAGGCATATACCCTCACAAACACAGGCATATACCCTCACAAACATAGGCATATAACCTCACAAACACTGGCATATACCCTCACAAACACAGGCATGTACCCTCACAAACACAGGCATATAACCTTACAAACACAGGCATATACCCTCACAAACACACACGCATATATCCTCACAAGCACAGGCATATACCCTCACAAACACACACGCAAATACCCTCACAAACACATGCATATACCCTCACAAACACAGGCATATATCCTCACAAACACACACGCATATACCCTCACAAACACAGGCATATACCCTCACAAACACAGGCATTTAACCTCACAAACACAGGCATATACCCTCACAAACACACACGCATATACCCTCACAAGCACAGGCATATAACCTCACAAACACAGGCATATACCCTCACAAACACAGGCATATACACTCACAAACACAGGCATATACCCTCACAAACACAGGCATATACCCTCACAAACACACACGCATATACACTCACAAACACAGGCATATACCCTCACAAACACAGGCATATACCCTCACAAACACAGACATATAACCTCACAAACACACACGCATATACCCTCACAAACACAGGTCAGCTCCATGAAGTTCAAGAAGCCATGAACAGTTACTTGTGCAGTCATGTGCAATAACTCTCTCACTCTATTCCAACAACAGCTGCGGTGAGTTATAAATAACCATTTAAATATAAGAACAGAGAGAGTTATAGATTATGCAAAGGGAGGATAGTGATGGGAGTAGACACTGCACAGGTATATTCAGAAAGAATAAGCATAAGAAACAAAGCCACCACGTTGAGCTGTCAGTGCAGCGGCTGCTGCTTGTCATGCACAGTTCGCCATAGCATAAGTTCGCTTCTCCACTCGTCACCAATGAAAGAAGAAAGGACTCTACTTAAGATGACACATGCAGTTTATTGATAAATCTTAAGCAGACAACAACAGTACTGCATAGTAATCAAATGTCAATTCCCAAGCTGTACTCCTCAGCAATGCCACCCACCAACCTTCTATTAGCATTTTAAAGGTCCAATTGAACGTTCACCTTAAAAGGTAAACAACACAGGACATACATATTACAATCATTCAATGAATTAGCCCAAAAAACCTCAACTATGCAAGTAGTGCAGTTACACACATACAAATCTGAAGCCAATGAAAATGTTTAATATTCATATGTATATGTCATTCAGACTATCTCAGACCCTTGTGCACAACATATAACATTATCTGCTGACAAAGCAATGCCAGACGAACAGCACATCATGTATCAAATGAAATGAATGAAATTACATTTATAAAGTGCAAACTGGGACCTCAAAGGTATCCAGGCGCTAGCCTGATAGAAACTCCAACCATGAAAGGGACTAATCTAGACATGATTAAGCCGGAAACAGGCAAGTTTTGATATATTCCCTGCCCCAGAAGGAACTGGACATGCACACGAGAGTTTCCCACATCTTCAGATACTCAATACAGCTCAGTGGCTATCTCATTGCAAATTGGTTTTCTCCTGCAGTACAACACACCTCTCATGCAAAGACGATACCCTCAACGACTAAATGCATTCAACTGCCCATCTCAACTCTAGCTGACAAACGGGCGCCAATTTGCTCATCATAGTTAAATTGTACCTTAGCTGTCACCAATTTTACAGCCTTCTACTACTAAGCACAGAGAAACTTGATACAGCATCTAAGATGAACATGCAGATGCGTTAACCTTAATGTGTGGGCCCTGTAATAAGTCTGGGATAGCCCCAAAGCCCATGTTTCTGACAGTTTCGATTGGGTGAAGACAGTTGTCCATATATATGAAGCCAGAGAGATGAGTTCCACTTGCATACTCCCTGTCACTGATAACTATTGTTATAGGAATTGGTTCACCAACATTTCAAGACTAGCAGTTGTGGCATCACACACCATTTGACACCCTGATGGCATCACAATGTTGTCTCATGTCTGGCTATTAACTCCCCAAATGCTTCCTACTTCCTTCTGAGAAATTAGGGGAAACGGCAAGTTGACTTAAAAATATGTTTACATATGTTAATGCCAAAGCCTTCATGTCTTCTGAGACCAGGAATAGCAAGGCCAGTTCCAGAGGAACCAAATGGCAACCCCAGGGTGGCAGCAGATACCCTTGCCAGTTTCTAGCTAGCATTCATGCATTTTGTTTTGAACTTGTTAGTGTTTAACTTTGGCCAGTGGGTGCCCATCCTATCGCAGTTCTCCACCATGAACATTTTAGTATTTGTAGCTGCAGCCTCTGGTTCCCCTAAATGTTTCTGGATTATCTTCGTGTCATTTAAGTATACATGTAATTGAAATTCATGGGATCAAACAAACCAAGCCAATGTTTTTATGAAGAGATTGAACAGGCCCATTAACAAGGAAGAGCCACCGGGCACAGCATTTCCTGTAAGACAATAGCCAGTAAGGAAATGGGAGGAAAGACCCCATGATATTATACGGTCAAGAAATACACAATCCAGGATACATATTTGCCCTGTAGGCCAATATCTCGCTGCAGTACCAGAAGGATGCTGTGGTCAGTGGTATCAAAAGTCACTCACAAGCTTAAAAGGGTCGCGAAACGGCCCTGCTATCATCAGCAAGCAGTCTGATGTTGTCAAGAACCAAAGTCAAAAATTGCTCTCTGTTACCCTGGACAGCCTTCCAGTAATCATTAACACAACCCAGAGGCGTAGCTAGAGCTCGTGGCGCCCAGGGCTATCCCTCAGATTGCTGCCCCTGGGGAGGGGGGGTTGCTGGGGAAAAAGGACGGCGAGCACTTGAAAGAGGTCCGAGAGACACGTAGTAACGCCGCTTATAGTTACCTCGATCATGCAAGTTACATGCACATACATGACACGGTCCAAGGCTACACAGTTGAATACACCGGTGACTGGCTGTGACTGGCAGTACAAAAGAGAACACACAGACTGCATGATCTATCTGGGGACTTAGAAAAACTGCATGCGACATCCATCAGAGAGCTGCATGAATAATTACCTGGTAATCCCCTCAGCACAATGCAAACATGCACATACATGACACTGTTCAGGGATCCATCATCTACAGCTGACATTAAATGACCATTCATCATGGCCCCCCCATTAAAGCAGTGCACTTTGTGATCTGCATGGTACATGTTCTTTGCAGCATGCACATTAACCCTCTGTGCTACCTTTCCAGGAGTCAACCCTTCTACTAGACAAAACTCCTATCTCTCTCTAGGAAGAACATTAATCACCGAAGTTATCATGACATTTTTATTGTTTTTGAAAATTGCAATTTTGTTACAGGGCCGATTTTGCAGCTATGCTGCAAAAACAGCCCTGCAACAAAAACGCCCCCCAGGGGCCCAAAACTGGCCCCCACCCGTGCGGCGCACCAGGGGATTGCCCGGTGCCCGCTACGGCCAGTCCGGCCCTGTTTGGAATAGAAAAATGTCAGAAAGAGGGCATTTCTCGCAAGTGTTTTTCTTTTTTGGATCCATTTCACAGGGAAGCAACTAAATGAAAGAAGGAAAGAGGTTGTGAACCATTTCTTCAAGTCACGGTTTTCAGTAAGTGAGGAGCAAGACAGAAAGAGAGGGAATAATAGGAAGAGAGGAGGGACAGCTGCCAGCACAAAAAAGAAGAGGACATTTCACGAGTCCTATTCCTTCTCTGCCCGTCCCCGAACGTCCACGAAAGCAAGCCGAGCCTTATCTGAATCCCTTTGTCCTCCCTCAAAATAGTGCCACCTGGGGCGGACCGCCCCCACTGCCCCACCCTAGCTACGCCACTGAGACAACCTCTCCACTCAATGAACCCCAACAGAGCAGCAAGACCAGCATGTCTAATATACATGGAACAGTGTTTGTAGAACATGTGTCAAGTAGGAGGGCCCTGTGCCCAAAGACGAAGCTTGGTTCAGTCATGAGAGCAAGGTGTGTAAGGATGCAAATGCTCTCTACTGCCCCCTAGTTCTGCCTCTGAAGCTGCAGCTACACCTATTTTCACAATACAAATTGCGGTCTGTCCTTGGTTTTGAGCGCGAGGGCGTCAGAACGTATTCTTGACCTTGGAGAAACATCACGTTTAGTACTTTTTCATTCTTTCCTGGAGTCGGGAAATTTATGTAAGATGATGCAGAACATGTCGCAGGCCCCATGCTATGAATTTCTTCGGAGAAATCTCTCTCTATGACATCTTTGTAGAATGAATATGTAAGGCAGAAGACAATTGGGAGTCTGACAGCCTTGATATCCGTTCAGAACCGCGAGGGTGAAAGTAATGCTTACTTCAATAGGAACTATATGCATTCTAATAAAGGCCCTCTCGACCTTCTACGCGCAGCTACTGAACGAAATGAGAAAAAGCCCCATGTGGTCAAGAAGACGATTATTTCAGAGAGTGCGATGTTACGAGCGGCCTCCAGTGGAAGCTTAAAGTGAATTGCGCTATTGTGAGAAAGAAAGAAAAAAGAAGACAAAGAAAGCCAGCGGAGGAGTCACTGTCTCTGACGATGCGATTCCGAGACATTGTGCTGTAAGTGGGCCATTGACAAGGGTGCAGACAGACACAGCTGAGAGGGCGGAGACAATAACCAGGAAGGGAAAGAAGAGCGCGCGACACTGCGGATCCCATGGGCAACGCAGGGCCCTATTCACAGTGTACATTGTCCCTTTCGGAGATGGCAGCGTAACAGGGGTTTTTCATCAATTCATATTTGAGCTGGAGCTATTTTATTTCCCCAACTCTCATCTTTAAACGCTTAAACCCAATAAACTATTCAAACGCTTTAGGGCTAAGAAAGCATCATGTCTTAAAGTGGTGAGGAAATGTACTGCCTCCAGTTTCTCAAACAAGTAGATTTTCAATTTTTGTTGCAGAAGATGGAGGGGAGGTTCTATTGTGCCTCGGTTGTTTACACTACAGGAGGTACTGTCCTTATAGAGGTTAAGACATAGGGGCATATTCTCAAGGATCTATCGCCGAGTTATCGGCACTTTATCTCAGCCAAAGTCGCGATAAATTCATTGCCCCATTCACAAGCTGGTGCAAACAGCCGATACCACCAGTTTACCTGCGATATCAGCCACAAAAAACATCGCCACGGATGACCCTGGCAACTATCCCTAATGAGATGCAGAGTAGGCGTTCCCGAGCAAAAAGCTGTGACAACACCACACCTCAACATTCTCAACGACCAGCCACATCTGCGATAAGAACACAAAACATGCGACAAGGCGCATTAGCAGCAGGAAATTAACACCTGCTCTGACCTGGTGCAAAGTCAGATTACAACCTGCACCAGAAAAGGGAGCCCAGTCCACAGCCACACCTGAAGAACAACAGATGCCATGAAGCCAACGATCATGCAGCTCGGACCCCCAAGAGGGCCACAACACCCACCGCCACTCATCCCCGGACCACGCACCTGCCCCCCGGGGCCCCACCCCGGGCATCCCCCACCTTCCCCATACCAGGAGATTGCACATCAACATCATGAAATCATGAACAAAATCATTCGCCCAATGCCGCAGAATCACAACAACTAACAGTCATGTGAGTACAGAAAAAGCGGAATCAATCATTCACCATTGAGAGTCCAAACAAAATATCACAATCAAATTTCTCACCAAACAACTATTTGGAAGAGTCATGGCGGGTCATCGCTGGACAATCTGTAAGTGACAGCTTGTAAGACAATATACCAGATAAGAAGGTGTGTCAGGCACTCATCAAAGGACAGAGAGAGAGAGAGAGACTGAACAAGGAGTGCAAGGACACTTGGGCCCTTGGCTCATATATGCCAACTGTTGCGTGTGTTTCGCAATTGGTGCACCCTAAATCTAAGACCTGGCAACAATTTCAGCGCGAAGGCCACATCACATTTCAGAAATGAAAGCAGTAGTCAGACTAAAATTAGGCATGAAAGCTCCTTTGTCTCAATAAACAAGGAGGAAGGACATCCGAACCTCCGACCTTGGTCTTCAATGCGCCCTGCAGCCCCTGAGTGAGATAACATACCAGACTCTGGCTACTTCCACACCACAAACTGAAAACTGCGCTAATGAAAGAGCAACGTGCCCACACCCCACACACACTTGTCCCTGCTCGAGCTACACCTGCATGGCATACCCCCACCACATTGCTAAAAACAACCCATACGTCCAAACGTTGAACAAACATACGACTCATTGCTCCGAGCTGTGGCATATCGTCCACAGAACTGCCGCCGGTCTGAGGAGTGCCGGTGGTACGAGACCAACAAATGCAATGGCAGGCAATCTGTTGGGAGCTCTGCCAATGGCAGTTTTGCGAATTAGTTACCATCTGAGTTTCCGGCTTGTGTATGTTACATGTGTCCATCCCTGGCTCCACTGTCGATCATGCACATTCGAGTGGCCCATGGAGGTCTGCCTATCCAACACAACGGTAACTGAACTGGATTATGACTTGTGTGTGCGCCCCCTGTTGGCCCACTAACAGGAGTGTAACCGGGATAGCCGGGCATGGGGTGCCTTGATATGGGGTGTCTGTGCCGGCAGCAGTGGATGGGAGATTGCACAAGTCATCATGTTCAGTGACCACATCGAGGCGCTCCCCTATTGGGCTGTGTTGTGGATTGGTGAAACTGCGTGGTCAGAGCTCATCTGTCCAGACCAGTTAATGGATTGGCTCTCCCTCGTGTTCCTTGAATTCGAGAACAACGCACTTCTGGAACTGATTGCCTATGAAGCTGCGCTCGCATTCATGGATGAGTAACTACCTTCCTGCAGCCACAACTGATTGACACCCACAGCAGAGGTCCCAACACCATGTTGCATCGAGGAGGAATGGTCCCATAAGCCAGAACAACAGTGGACATGTCTGCATTCGCTCTGACTCAGAATGCATGTGCGTGCACCTATGCATGTTGTCACACTATTGGGCAAGGTGTTGCAGCCCCATGGGGGGAGCTGCAGAGCGTCGTTTGGCAAAGTTCCTAAATTTGACATACTGCTGGAGGGAGACTACACACATGGCAATGTAGCACAACATGTGACCTTGTTGGTCCCTTTCACCTGCTCACTGTCAGCATAGCACACAGTCGGTGCAGTCCGGTGGTACAGCTCCACGCAGATCCCATGGGCTGTGAGTCGTGTCCCCTGACACGGGGCTATGAGCAGACGCCAAACATCACATTACAATGACCAGCAAGGCAAGGTGGGCTGAGACCGTTGCCATCCGTAAGGATATGTGGTAATTTTTGCCTCCCCATTTCTTGCACCTCGACACGTTCCCATTTTGCCTGTAAGTGTCCTAAGCATTTGTCTGCCTGTTACTTGCCCGTACAGACACGCACATGCTAATAAAGTCCACGCAACTTCACCGGTGTACAACTGCGATGAGTGTTGATTAGCATGACAAATTGTGTGCCTCAATGAGCATTGTCCGTACACAGGGAGGGACAGACTGCCTCTGGTACATAGATGGTGAATCCCTATTGGCAGCTCCACCTCTGTGAGCCAGACATTGTGTTTGGGATAGTTGCTGGTAGACCTGTGCCCTTACGTGCCTTCAGCAATGTGAGTATGGTGTTCAACTCCTTGCCATGTGGATCAATATGATCCACTAAAACAGACTGTGTCCATAATGATGTGTGTGAGTACATCATGCGAAGAGATGTTCTGTAGCCACATGCGAGGGGGGACATTACTTCAGGCGGGCTACCGATTCTGACATTTACACACACAGCCCTATATAATACATTGACTTGGGGCTATGTTGGGGGATGGGAGATTGTTGTTCATGTGCAATGAGGCCACAGCTAGTTCACACCTTCACATTCATCTAATTGGCCATGTGGGTCAGGGTCAAACATGCGCGTTGATGACATTTACCAGGGTGTACCTTTTTGTGCAATCAATGTCCCTACATTCATCCATACTTGTACACATGAGTGAACATAGACAAGACAAATCTGTGTGATTTGGAATGTTTTATTCACATTCTGGGGAGTGTAAGAGCTGGAGGGGTACATGGCCAATTCAAGCCCACATTGCATGGTTGCCCAGTGGTGGGACAACCATAGTCCTTGGGGGAATGCAAAGTTAATCTGAAGAGGAAGAGTTCAGTCCTCAACCGGATTGCTATGTCATGCAGAGCAGATATGGCAGTCCATATCGGGGTCCATGTGAATGTCGCAGAGTGTTCCGGGGGACAGTGGGAGGTGTTGTTCCAGGGCATGATGCATAGGGCTGAACCAGGCAGGGACAGTCCATGTGGCGGGTACGGATGCTACTGCCTCCTTCCTCACACAGTCAGTACCCTTCACATCTTACTCCTCTGAGACATCTTCTGTTTCCGGTGTGTCAGGTGTGTGTGGTGGTGTCATGGCTGCATCACTGTGGGGCACTGACACATCAGGGTGCGAAGGTGAGAGGGCTGCATCACTGTGTGCCACTGACACATCAGGGGGCGGAGATATATGTGTTGAAGTTCCAGCAGCAGTTATCTGGGACAGGCTCTGTGGCAGCATTGCAAGATGAGGATCTGCAGGGCCTGGAAGATCCCAGGAATACATCTCGCTGGTGTTCAGCCATGGCAGCCCTACTTCCAGCCTGCATCCGCTCCATGGTCTCCATTGTCCTCCGCATCTGTGCCAACTCTGTGCTGTCATCGCTGGACCCTGTCTGACTAGACAGTTCTTGTATCCGAGTAATGGCCCCAGTGAGGTCAGCCAAGGATTGTTGGTGAGCATGGTGCGGACAGTGGGTGTCCTTTAGGGACTGTAAGTGGTCCCTGATCAGACTCAGACACACACGTATGGCATCAAGTTTGGCTGCCATGAGGTCAAACCCCACCCGCAGCTGAACAGCCATCTTCTCCTGGCACCCTAACACACAGCATTGGAATTCGATGCGTTGGTCGTGGGGGTCCTTTGAGCCAGCCGTGGTGGTGTGTGCTTCCTGCTGTGTGGTCTGTGCAGGGTGTGTTGTCACAGCGATGCAGCTGGGCTGCCCTGCTTTTGGGGGGGTGTGCAGATGCTGTCCACGAGTCGTTGGAGAATATCTGGGAAAATGTGCAGAGCAGGCCACACATCACTGTAGAGATGTGTGGTCTGCTCTGCAGGACGTGTTGATTGTCCCTCTGCATGTAACGGGGAGATGCAGGTTAACAGTGTGTTCCATGTATGTTCACGCATTGTAGATGTTTACTTTCAAACTGCATGACAGTGTACATTTTGGCTGTTTTGGTGAAGCTGGCTATTTGATGGGAGACAGTGGACATTTCGACTACATGACGGATGTGAGGTTGTACTCATACATTATCATCTCACAGTGTCATGCAATGCCAGATGTGATTGGCCAGTTACTACGCACGGGGGCACCAGTTGTGTCCTCTGTCCCGTGATGTAAGTGTTGCAGTTTGTTCCACATTGTCATCAATGTTGATGTGCTGTGATTGCTATGTGTGTGTGCTGCATTGTTGGCGAGTCGGCCCTGCAGCTCTGATTTGGCGGCCCCTTATCCCTTTGAGTCGGTGTGTCTTTGACTTGTGTGCTTTTCGGTTGCTGTGATGTTTTGCGACTGAGGTCATTGGTGCTCTTGGAAATATTTTGTACTCTTGTGCATTGTTTGTCTGCAGATGTGTTTTTGACGTCATGGGTTGTTGTAAGTGCACGTGGATGTGTCAGAGTGTTACCTGCTCCTTTACGGATGTGGTCCACACTCAGCCACCTCAAAGTCTTCTTGTGAACCATGTCATGTAGTGTGACTGCAGCCATGGTATCTGTCATGCAGTGTCACTTGCATAGTCTGTGTGGCTCACAGAGCCACTATTTTTCTGGATTCAGCACATGTGCATGGGTAGGTTGTGGCATTGGTGATATGGAGGGGTGCCCATTTGTGCACATTGGGGGTGGGGGCCTACATGGTGTTTCTATGTGTGCTGCAGTGTGCCAAGGGTATCAGGGACATGTTCCACACTCATTGTGGGTGTGCAGTGTGCTGCACATGATTGTGCATGTGTGTCATTGTGCCCATTTCCCTCCGTACCCCCAGCTCCTGGTCGTTACTCAACCTGTTGCTGTTGGGTCAGGTCATATCGAGCTGTGTCCAGACCACCAACTCCTTGCACCGTCTCCGCACTGATGACTGTGGCCACCATTACCTCCAGCTCATCCAGCTCCTCCTGTGGCGCAGGAGTCCCACCTTCAGCCGCCTTTGCTGCCTTCCTGTTGGCAGTGAGTTTCTCCTTGGTTTGACTGTGCACTTCATAGCAGCGCCTCTTGACCTCCTCGACACTCCAACTGCATTCACGTTGTTGACGATGGACTGCCATATTTCTGTTTGTGTTGCCAATGACACAGTGGAGGTGACAAACAGTTGTTGGTAGTGTTCTATCACCTCCGTGACGATGATCCGGTCTTCCTGCGAACTGAACCCCGTCTTCCTCTTCTCCTTGCCCTTCCCCGAGCACGGGGTTCCTGGCTGGTCCTCCATGGGGCTTGTGGGTTTCGGGTTGTCCTCTGTACTCGGTCCGGGTGCATCCATGGTGCTACGCAGTTTGATTTGGTTTTGGTGTGTTTTTTTATTTTTGCTTTTATAGTGCATTTTCCCACATGACGTGTGGGAATTGCAGGCCTGTGGCTGGTTTTCGCAGATTTTTGTATCGCGCTTGACCTCATTGCAGCTTTTTTTGCGTTCGTGTTTCATTTTTGCAGCATTGCGTTGACTTTATTGCGGACATTTGACGTGTTATCGTGAGCCTATCGCATGGTACCACCGGCTTGGGAATAACGCGTTCCCACTATGTTATTTTCCCGCGATAGACTGCGATGTGAAGAGTTGCGTTAAGCTTAATTTGCAATGGTTATCACACGTTCTTGGGAATATCCCCCATAGAGTACGTTCTACCGGGTAAAATTCCTACGTGTTTGCGTAGTATTCTTTCAAGGTAAGATATCATCAAATGACCTTGCTTGCAGAATTATTTAGGAGATATAGCATGGCATGGGCTCTCATGGGGAGGAGAGGAGAGGAAGAGGAGAAGAGAGGAGAGGAGAGGAGAGGAGAGGAGAGGAGAGGAGAGGAGAGGAGAGGAGAGGAGAAGAGAGGAGAGGAGAGGAGAGGAGAGGAGAGGAGAGGAGAGGGGAGGGAGAGTAGCACTACATGGTGTGTGTGATCTGTGTCAGGCTTTACAAGCCCTAACAGCCATTAAAAGGCACCTATTGCACGACAGGTGAGTGAAGCTCCCCTGCTCCAGCCCCATAGGCACTCTTTAAATCAGAATTGGTTTATCACTAGCTTAGTCTTTAAACAAATACGTTTAGAAAAAATCAATCCGCAATACACATTTAATAAATATAACAATCTACATAACAACATAAAACAGTTCCATGGACAATTCATAATGGAATTAGCACATTTCATAATTCACAGTTAGTACCTCACTAACTTCTTTTACAGATGTTATATACCTCCCCTGTGCACACGTTATATCTAGATACCTCCCGTCCATCAGAACAGCTGCTACTTGGCTCCTTGGCTCCTTTCCCTGGCATTATACTTCAGTAGACTAAGTCTCAGTAATGTTTTCTTCTGGCACAGAAACCATAAGCAATCTAAAATGTCAGAAAGATCGTATTTATTTTTCATCCCACACTTACAAATATTATTATCCTCTATGAAAAAACCTCTTTCCGGGCGAGATAAAACTGGGTTCACCCCACATCTTAGTCTTAACAATTCCAGTATTTTCTAGGTATGGAATAGTTACTTCTTTCATCCAAGATGTTCTCAAATGGCAGAGAGATCTTTTATCTCTTAAGTATTTTAGATCCTCTAACCTTGTCATATATTTGTGTCCACCTTCTCAGCTCACCTTTACTGATTGCTAATGCTTGTTGAACATTATGTTTTATTGCCCATCTTTTACATATGTCATGAAGCCTTTGTATGACGGTCATTGCCCATTTAAATTCACTAGTTTTAATCTCAATTTGACTTTTAAAGGAGTCTCCCGGTCAATTCTATTCCTGAATCTGATAACATTCGCATAGGCCAAATAATTCCAAGCCGTTAGGCCTATCTCCATCCGGACAGTCTGGATCATCAAGGAAGGTGGCAGAGACAAAAGACTTCTGGTTTCCGCAAGATCCTAATTTGTTTTTTCGCTTAAGCAGAGCAGTTCCATTCCACATTGAAACTGGGACTGAATCATTGCTTGATAGGCAGCCAAAACCAGTCTTAAAGAGGACCCTCCACATGTTTAACCAAATTTCTTAAGGTGACTTACAGTTGAAAGGACTTTTGCTTGTAATACTTTGATGTGGTCTTTCCATGTCAACTTATCCATAAACCACATTCCCAAGTATTCATATTTATTGACCTCCTCTTTTTCTGCACCATCAAGTAACCATTTGTGTTTAAAGTCTTTTTTTCGAAACAGGAGCACTTTGGTTTTGTCCAGATTTATTATCAGTTTTTCTTTTTACAGTAATATGAGAACACATCAAGTGTTTTCTGTAAGCCAGTTTCTGTCAGGTCCATAATGACCAAATCGTCTACATTGAGGAGACAGCTTATGTGGGTATCATTCATTTTTGGGCTGAAGCTATTTATAATTTCAAGTATTTTGGGTAAATCCACTAACAAAAGTGAGAATAACAACAGCGGCAACACACAACCTTGTCTGAGGCCATTCTTAATATATATTTTACTTGACAATGAGCCTTGTATATTGAGTTCCACTTATGTCCAAATGACCCTATGTATTTCTTTTAAGATTACAAGTAAACCACATGGTAATTCATATTTTCTCAGGGTTTCCCACAATAATTACCGGTTGACCATGTCAAGGTATGAGTGAAAATCCACAAAGCAATAGTACAAACTTTCTCTTTGCTCCATGGCATTTTATGTTATATCCCATAAACTGAATCAATGGTCAATTGTCGAGTTCCCTTCCTTAAACCCACCTTGCAACATGGGGATTATACATTTTGGCTCTGCCCATTCTTTCAACTTCCCCAAGAGTATTATTGAGAACATTTTCCTTCCAACATCCTAAAAGATTTATTTGCCTATAGTCTTTTGGGGGCAGGTACATCACAATTTTTATAGATGGGTTTGGTCACCTCTTCGTCCAACTAGTCAGAAAAATTCAATTTTTATAATTATTTTAAACAACAAATAAAGCTGGCTGGACCACCAATCAGTATTTGATTGTACTATTACCCCAGGTTATCTGGGACAGCTTCTGATATGTTTTTTTTAATTGTCCTCACAGAGAACTCCCGCTTCTGTTTTCTTTAACATTAAAACTACCATGATTTTCCAACATTTCTCTCGATGGATCCTTTATACTCTCTTCTAAGGTCAACATGCTGGGATTTTGGCCTCATTATTCCTGGAGAACCTTGTTTGTATTTTCAATTTTCTTATCCGCTTTTTTAGGTTCCAACATTCTTTGTTAAACCATATATTCCTATGCCGGTTTTCAAGCCTTTCCCTTGTTTTTTTCCCTAGTTAGATTATCCATTAAAGAAGCTACCACCTGGTTGATTATTTCCTTATATCAACATATCGGGATAATATGATCCTCAGTATGCCTTCCCTCCCATATATTATATGCCTTATACCCTTTTGATCATCTTGGGGGTGCCATATTACTTAATTCGTATTGAGGCCAGCATGAAGTTGGAGAAAGCCCTTTCCAGGGGTTTACCATTTGGGAGTTCTGTTTCTGGTGTAAACCTTATTCCTTGGCTAAGCAATTTGCTTTCAGCTTTTATTCGTGCATCTCCTGCTAGCATGTAGAACAATGAAATCTTTGTCTCACCTCACTCCCCGATTTACTTTGAAAAGCCCACTAGCTTTACATCATTAGATGTAATCAGATGGAGACTTGGACATCTTAAGAATATCTTAAGTTATGTAGACCTATTTTAAGGATTTCATTTCCTGTGCTTTTTACCCTGCTTTCATTTTTGGTCAGACACCAAAAATATATGCAAGTTATTTACATCCTTACTCATTGCATTTACATTTTCCTTTTGCAGCATGTCTCTCTTATTGCCTACCCTTTTTCCCTTATTGCCGGCGGGGGATTGAACCCTTGCCGGATTCAACTTTATCATCGCACCCAACCTGGCTTTCCCTATTGGTTTCATATTGAGGAGATAGTCAAAGTCCTTCCTTTATCAAATTCTATATTACTAACCGTTACTCTCAGGGGGCCAACTCCTTATTGGTCCAACGCCCAGATTGTTTGACTTCGGACCCTCTTATGCTTTTCCTACAAGGGCTAGGCAGCTTCTTATTTGTTATTAGTTTTTTGCTTGTTTGTGACCGGCTCTCGAGACCTACGCTATATTCTAACTGGCTCCTTGCAATGTCATCTTTATTACTCCTTTTGCCTTAAGGTTCAACATTTCCCTGCTTTATTTTTGAATACTTTCCCTAGTCAGGGCTAACCTTTCCACCCTTTTTCTTTTTACTCTTTTAATTCTCCTTCTCCTTCTCTGTCCCAGTCTCCCTAACAACAGTATTAAGGAAACTGAGAAGTATCCCTGTCTTTTTCTTAGCATTGGGTAGTTGGAAATGTATACTGTGAAAGGTGCCTCTTCATGCAATGCTACTACACCCACACCACCTGTTTCTCCTGCCTGGTGACATCCTCTACTCGTTCCACTCTTTCCACAGGCCTTATAAGAAAAGGCATACTAATATTTATATGTTGCAACTGCGTGGCTATTATCTCAATATAGGTTTTATGGGATTTCAACGTATCTGTATTTAAGACTATATCTTTGAAGATGCCTTGCAAAGTCTTTTGCAGTAACATCTTTATATCCATCAAGGAGGAAGAAGAAGTGGGGTACATATCTATATCCCCGTATGAGGGAAAATCTTGGAGGGCTGTACTTGATTTGTTACCATTGGTCATGTTCCCTGGATCCCCTAGGTTACAGTCTTGGAGATTCTTAGTCGTAAGACCACTGTCTAGGACATTGTTGTTTTGACCAATGTCCAGCCTTGATTTATCCTGTATAATGTCCACTTCTTTCTTGTTGATGTTGCTTCCGGTGGGTGTTTCCTAGCAGAATTTCCCTAAATATACGAGGGGAAGATGACAAACTAGGTTCCTATCTTTGTACACCCAAGCCCAATACATCTTATAGCTCTACTTCTGAGTTGCTAAGGCAAGCATAGTCTGTTCTTAGACCCAAGCTTGATACATTTAAATTTCCACCACTTCCTGCTCTGTTCATGAAATGCTCTTCCACGAAATCCTTTATAGCATTTACGAACTGTGAGGCCTTGGCTGTTTCGGCTTCATCAAGCATCACAATACTAGGCTCAGTAGATATCTTTATCTCTCCACCCCCTGTACTATCCACACAGGGGTTTTCTGAGGGCAGTGAGCTGGTTTCAGCATTCAACCCCTTTCTGTACCAATTCTGACCGGCTGCTGGTTTTGCTGGTATACTGAGGTTTTTAGGTCTCGCCTACGCAGCGCGCATGCGCTACTTAAGAGGGCCTTTATTCGTCGCTCTGCTCATTTCAAGCACACACTGAGGGTTTTATGTGGGCCTTTTACCACCTTCCTATCCACACTCCTGTGCTGACACCCACCTTTGCCTGGATACCGACCGAGTCCTTTAGTACAAGACCTAAAAAACTTAATTAGGGGAGTTCTATTACAGTTTCTTTTAAAATCATAATGTCAAAATACCCAAAAGGAGTTCTGCAATGTTTGTTATCTTTTTTAGTTGTTGAGGTTACGAAGGTGCATAAGATATCCTAAAAATATAGTAGAATCTCTTATACAGCCATTAGCTCCACCATAGGAACTCAGCTAATTCTCCTTACTATTAGTCCAAGCTTATCACCTATGTTAAAACATCCCAAAATCCAGGGGGATTCTTACTATCCTTGCTAAATAGGCCTGGTTCTGTTCCACAATAAAAGTACCGATCACACAAAAATTAATAAAACCAATCGTTACAGGACTGCATGTCGGCCCACCCAAAGGCTTGAATGTTTTATATCCTTACCAGACACAAGCTCTTTCCACTCACCATGGCTCCACGGGCCAGGGGCAGGAGGTACTAATTCAACACTAATCCTTTATGGGTTCCGGAGTAGTGTGCTACTCGATGAAAAAGCAATTTGTCGCCTCGTCAGGGGTAGTAAGCGCTATATAAATGCAATCACAATCCAATACCACACCACCGACCGTCTAATCCACCCTAGCTCCCCAGTGTGGGCAGACACAGTTGTGCTGTTTAATCCCCAACACAGCCTCGGCACCTGTGGCACTTGTAGAGGTATCGGGGTTCTGATGAAATAAATAGGAATAGAAAATTAAGTCTTGCTGCCTACTTTCTGCTGCAGCTGTGGTCACAAAATCAAACCTTGCAGGTGTTTTTTTGCATTGGGTCTCACAAGGTGCCACAGACTTCCGAGGCCACTCCTACACTGCCACCGATAGCTAATCCAGCTACCCTAGAACAGCGCACATTGACAAACCACCAAAACTTTCGGAGGCACATCACCCTATATGCAGGAAGGCCTCCATGTCTCCCATCACTGTAGAATGTACACTGGGCTGAATGGGCCTATTGGGCCAAACAGTGTCTGCCGGGAACAGAGAACAGGGAGTACAGTACCCTATCACTGCATCACCGGCACCCACATCTGGTAAGGTCAACAAGTTCCTGTGGCGGGCATGAGCATGGGGTTCAGATGCAGTAGGTGGAGTCTGAGTAACTGCTTTTGCCTCCCCTACCCCACTGGTAGCTCGCCTTTATTGGCCACTTATTCTCTTCCTATTTGATTTCTTCCCATTTTTCATTATATCTAGATTGAATAATATTGTATAATTCACTATTGGTATATCAAAGAAAATGCTGAACTTTTCTGCAAACAAGAGTGGAACAGTAGCGCCAGACAGTGTATCAGTCGGACAGCAGGTGCAGCCACATAGAGATGCGGTACCTGTGCCAGCTAGAACATAGATTGTCCTGGGCAGCTAAATCACAGCCCTGGCCTCAACTCTCTGATACGTTTTGTAACCCCTGTGATTGGTGGGTGTATAGGGTGGGTACAGCACAAGGCTGAACACTAGAACGTGTCCAGAAAGACACTACATCCCTCCCAAACTTTTTTGGAAATGAAACAAACAAAAGTCCAACCCACGGGAAAAACAAACAACAATACACAGTGACAGTGAGAGTGGGCAATGGTGGCTTGCTATTAAGGGGATCTGCCCTCTTTTTCTGCCCTTTGTTATTGAACCAATAGCAAATAATATCCTACCAATATTAGCGTAATAAAAAATGGCTACCCTCGCTGAGGGCAAGGGTCAAGCAGCACCCTCAGTCAATGAATGTGATTGTTAGCTGGCTCAGGTGCTTAGAGGTGCTTGTGTCAATGGCCTCGGGGATGTGGAGTGCCTCAGTGCCTCCCCATTAGTGAAATTCCTCAGCATCCCCCCTCCACCTATACCTGGGCACTGTAGGCGTAGTCCTGAAGTGCCCAGGACTATCCGTTGATCTTTCTGTCACCTCACCCTCTCCCATCTCATCACAGGGTCGGGGTGGGTCAAGAGCCTCACTGTCTCCACCTCACTTTGTGACAAGTTGGGAGGGAGAGGGGTGAAAAAGCAAGAGTGTGAAAGCTGAAGCCTTTACGTTGAATAATGCATTCACTGCACAGGCTTCAGCTTTCACTTTCCTAGTTAGGTGCCTGAGGTGAGAGTGAGCTGTGTGCCTGCCTGAAACTCTGTGCACCAGTAGTTGAGGAGCTGGAGCAGACTGAGGAGGCAGTGTGGGTGAGAGAGAGCATATGTGTGTGTGTGCTCGCGTTTGTGTGTGTTTTTGTGCGTATGTGTGAGCACGTACATGTAATATGTGTGTTTGTGTGTGTGTGTGTGTGTATGCGTAGAAGTGAATGATTGATGGCAGAATGAGTGAGAATAAGCAAGAATGAGTGACATTGAATTTAATTCTCAGTTAAAAATATTGGGTCATATTATCAAGAAACGGCGTTACAATTATCGCCGCTTTAGCGGCAGAAAACTGCCGCTAAAGCGGCGATAATAGGCTTGATAATATGCCTCAGAGAATTCCCATAGCAGCCCATATTGTCACCAAAACATGGGCTTCTATGGGAATTCTCAAGGGCAGTTTTCTGCTAAAGCGGCGATAATTTTAACGCCGTTTCTTTTTTTTTTTTTTTTTTTTTTTTTTTTTTAAAAACCTTTATTCGTGCATCTTAAAAGAACAGATACGGGCCTACAACCGTCAGGCCGGCCACGATACAGTACAGCACTGATACCCACATTACAGCCCCCGTGCATCAACGGTCAGGATTAACAACAGGTTATGAGTCACATACTGGAGATATCTTTGAAACCCGGGGAAGGAGAGGTGAAGGTTAATTTTAAGTTTTTCGATAATTTTATCAGAGAAAAAAGTCAATGAAGGATAAGAGCAAAGTAGATTCGAGGCCGCAAGATAGCTTCACCACACGGGCGAGCAGCAACAGCAGTAAGAACAACAATGGGAGTAAAATCTCAATTAGTGAGGCGGTGCAGAGATATATCAGGATAGTCACAGGAGCAAGTACGCGCCCCTCCAGAGCCGCCCCCAATCGATCCACCCCACACCCGGACCCCGAATCGAAGAAAGTAGAGCACAGAGACATAAAAGAAAAAAGGCCCATAGAACTAATTGAGAACAGAGTATTACCCCCCCACCCTACACCAATGCGGAGGCTACGGCCTACCCCCCCCCCAGCATAGTGCCTGTCGCCCAAGGAACCCGAAATATAGAGAAGAGAGAAAGTAGGAACAGAGTAAAGAAGGGAAGAAAACAGAAAAGAAGGTGGGGAGGAGCCCACTGGACACCAGAGCGCCCCGAACCATCAGCCAGTTATGGCCCCCACACACTGAGAGCCCTCGACGCCAAAAAACGGCATGCAAAGATACCATGGCACCACAGTTTAAGCAAGGGATACAAGTCGCGACGAGTGCGCGCAAAACATACATACAGTCCCAGTCCCAAGCCAGCCCGTCCATAAACCATAGCGATAGAAGTCAGTCTAGCCCTGGCCCGATCGCGGGCTTGGGATTAAACCAGCTCCTGCGTGAAGGCCCCGTGTCCCGAGCAGACAAAGACAAGATGGCCGCTTGTGAGAGGATGGTGAAGTAGGATCACGAAATGGCCGCCGACCATCGAGTGAGGACCCTCGTTGCACCACATAAAATCCAAACCTGGCCAGTAAGGTACAGGAGTTCCACAAAAAGGCAGCAGTGGGCCACCGCGGACGGTCCCTCGAAGCCGTTAGGTATCGCTCAGCAGGATAGCCTCGCGGACGCGGTGAGGCAGGGAACAATGAAGCAGGCAGCCATGACCAGGGGGACAAAGTATCCGCAGTTGAGGTGGAGAGCGGTGGACCCTGGGCGCCGGGAGCGCTAGATGAAGGCACCAGTATAGCACAATCATACACCGCCGCTGCGTCCCCGCAAGAGGACAAGAGCACCGGAGGACCCACGCCCTGTGGATGACAAACAGTGCGCTCACGGCCCGCAGCCGACAGTATGGGGTCAAACCTCTCACTCAGCGCCTGCAGGCCAGCGCACATCTGTAGTTGAAAGTCCCGCAGGACAGCCAGAACGGAGCCGCATGTCAGCGGAAGCTGGGCCCCAGCATCGGCAGCAATCCGGGACGGCACTGTGGAGCTGGTGTCCGGATGAGGGAGGGCGAAGTGGGCAGCGGGCGAGACCGGAGTATCACCCCCCCGCTGCGAGCAGGCACTCAACGCCATGTTTTGCCGCTATACGGTGCAATGGCCAGGGGGGGGGGGTCGTGGCAAGGGGTCAATTCCCCTCAGGTCTACGCCGCAACAGGAAAGGCCGACAGTCGCTTATCTTCTCGCCGGTCCCCCTCGCCGCTGGCTAGGCAATAGGCAAAGGGGGCAGCAGCCCCCCACAGCTCGGTCCTCAGAGCGGGGCAGGAGACTCACCGCACCGGGGCCCACCCCACAGCTCCAGCCCGTCAGGCACAGGGTGCAGAAGGTGTCCGGCCGTCTCTCCCCGGGCTCATCCGGCAACGATCCATGGTGCGAGGCGAGATCGGGACCGCGGGGCTCAGGTTAGCGCTAGCTGGTCCGGTAACTGCGGAGCTTCCAGGAGGCCGGCAAAGGCCGTAAGGGCGCAGGGTTTCAGTGCCGAGGACAAAAGCACCCAAAACTCGGGCATCCGGGCGGGTTGAGACTCCGGGAAAGCAGCAGCGCGGTCAGCGCGTCTTCGCACACGGTGCACCTCGAGAATCGGCGAGGATGGGCATCAGGATAGTAGTCCGAGGCCACGGACCGACGGAGCCGGGCGCTCAAGCGTCTGCTCCGGTCGCCATCTTGGCTCCTCCCCGCCTTAACGCCGTTTCTTGATAATATGCCCCTTAGTAAGAGTGCATGAGAATAAATGAAAATGAGGGAGAATGAGAGTGCAGCTGTGAGAGTGAATAAGAGTGAGTGTAATTGAGTGTGTCATTGACAGCGAATGGGACTGATAATGAATGAGTGTGAGGAAGTGACAGGGAGAATGTGTGTGAGTGTGCGTGAGAATGAGTGTTGTGAGTCAGTCAAGTTAAGTGAGCTTGAGTGAGTGTTAGTGTGCTATGCAGACAAGTCTTTCTCTGGCCCTGGTGTGCTGGAGATAAGTCTTAGCATATGGCTTACCCATGGCAGTATGCAGGCGTTTGCAAAATGGAGATAATTATTAGCATTGGGAAGGACAACATTTCCATATTGGGGAGGAAGCAACCACAAAATGCTAATCCCACATACAAGCGATAACGTTTGCCATATGGTTCACTCATGGTTCTTGTTATAAGGCTGCGCCAGAGGCATATGGGGGCAGCCAGGACAACATGTTGGCCCTGGCACAATGAACGTTACTAATGACATATAAGGGCACCTACTGCACATTTTGGGGAAAAAACGGGGTCATCTCCTGGGGAGTTTCTTTGGCTTGGCGCTTCAGCAAATTTATGAAAATATTATGCGTTAAAATTCACTATTTGACACAATTATTTTCGTAATGTTTTTGCACCTTACGACTTTCAATGATCATTAGTCACCACTGCCTACACCACCAGTCTTTTCAGCGATAAACCTCTTCTTGGGGTTCTACTAAGTTGTATTTATGTCTTTGGAGCCAAGCTCTCCTTCTTCTTGTTTCCTCAAACTCAGTCCCACGACACATCCTGGATTTTCCACATCAGCTAATACCATAACATTAATTGTTGGTGTTCACAGCAGCTTCTCAGATTTCTGTATATAAATGGAAGGAACAACCAAGAAGACGAAATAGGTAGCCCATAAACTTCCCAGGGCGCCTAGCAAGCTAGTTTGCGTGTGCCTGCCCAACTCAAGGGCAGGTAGTCAATCCTTGTTACAAGTATTGCCTGAGTCCTAGTCACTGCAGAAGCCATAATCACGTCATGTAAGTCACGTAAATGCCGAGGGCCTCCTTTTCGTGCTTTGAATTTGAGGAGGAAGAGCGGGTGCACTGTCAAGGCTGGATCTTAGAAGTCGGTGTGGTGGTAAAACGCCTAGTTTGGGCTGCATTCACAAACATGAGATGGTCCAAGCAGTTGTATCCGTATCATAGATGGGAATAAGATATGTATTATGCATCATTAAGTAAGCAAGCACAATCAGTTAAAAGGGAAGCTCTGTGGAGTAGACTTTACGTGGGGTCCTTCCAGGAAATACAGCTTTACGGTCATCTAAGATTAGATGCGGGGTAGAGGGGAGCATGTAGGGTTACAATGAGGCATGCTTTTAATTTAAGACTTAGCCAAACAACAGCCTGCTTTCACTAATTACAAGTAGGCATATATTTCTCTCTGCTCTTGATCGTTTACAGGTGTTCAGGACTTCTGAGAGAGTTCAGAGTCTCTGCGCTGCTCGGAGCCAGCTGGTCACGGGATAACCACAAATGGTGGCACATGTCTCTTCAGAGGTGAAGCACAGGCAGGTGGTGCCAGTTTCGCACTACGCAGGCTGTGATAGAGAGTAGCAGCTATAGAGTGCGCCTGAAGAAGAGTCATATTGGCCTTGAGGGCATTTCCTTATGTGCAGGAGAGGCGTATTCTCAGCTTGTGGTCACAGCTGTGGGAATGCCGTATAGCGTCAGGTCAGGCTGCAGGAGGTTGCAGGTGGCCCACATGGCTGACAACACACCTCCCAGGATGCCACTTATAGGGTCACACAATGCTTCATATCTCAAGGATGCAGGGGCTCACAACGAGGGGACTACCTCACAGGGTTTCTCTTGTGGCGTGCCGGGCACACAGCGGTGTTGAGCCACCTGACCAATAGCTCATGCCATTTTACATCTCCGCCCCATGATGCTGTGTGCTGGGGCTCACTATTCCATCTCACAGCATGGCACCTGCAGGGTATAAATTGGCCTTGTGTCTGCAATGCTTAGTCAAGCGGGCTGCACTAAAGTACAGCTTGGTGGTGCTGGAGAGTGGTATGCTGTCACTGTACTAATCACCTGCAGGCAGCTCTGGTACAAAAGATAGCTTTGGCAGTGCAAGGCGGTCTGGCCCCTGTAGAGCAAGGCTCGGCGGCACGGATGATCCTCTCTGCACTCCTGACCTCTTGGAGGAGGACAGCCATGTATTCTGTCTTTGATATGGTCTTTTCGCTGCAAGAGTGTGCAGGGCTTCAGCAAGCGGAAAAGTGATCCATGGATAAGTGAAAGTGATCCTTTTATATCCAGTCCTGGGGACAATTGACATCTCCAAAGGTCCAGTCAAATTCTAACTTCGCCACAAACGTTTGTGAGGAACCAATCCTCATGGTGCATTTCTAATTCCAGGTAGTCTCAACGCTGCAGTAACGATTTGGGATGAAACAGTAACTCCACTCCTTGTGTTTTGCCAGTCGAAGTCTCTGTCCCAAGTGCAGTGTACAGTGATGCGGCATCAGCCCAGTCTTGCATACCAGCTGTGGGGATTTGGACAAGTCACCAGGCAAAAGTCTCTGCTTGTCCTTCCCGCAAGCTATAAATAACTCTATACTTGCTCGAGTAATATCTACCCTGATCTACAATGTCAAGAAAACCACTTATGTCCATGTATGCACTTATTTTTAAATTAATAAAAAAGGACAACGGTCTTCACTTGAGGAAATCTCAATGCTGCCGGCCATGATTGTCATGACCATAAAAGTGAGGAATTGAGAGATAGGGAGGTTAAAAGAGAGGCAATG
The DNA here is from genome assembly GCF_964204655.1 of Triturus cristatus. Classification (NCBI taxonomy): domain Eukaryota; kingdom Metazoa; phylum Chordata; class Amphibia; order Caudata; family Salamandridae; genus Triturus; species Triturus cristatus. The sequence continues at coordinate 852,147,223 of NC_140590.1, forward strand.
TTGCCTAATGAACCCTGAACAGCAAACAAAGGTGCTCCCTCCTACTAGGTAGTATGTTTGGGGTTAAGGGAACAGCCGGGGGTGGGATGTGTTCCTTGCTTAATTTGTAAAAATGACGAAATAATAAAACAAATAACTCCAAGGACCAAATGGTCTACTTTGGAGCCCACTGCTTGTGGTGTCAAATGTTATCATATATCAGGGCTGCCTAGTCTTGAATCTTCCATTCATCACCCTACCTTCTCTCAGTCTTCCTCTTGCAGGCATCGTTCATCCCACCATTCCCTATTTGGCATATTTTTTTTTACTTTTCTTCTTTTTCTTCTTTATTCTCCCTTTTCTTCCTTTCTCTCTCCTTCTCTGAATAAAAGTCTGATGAAGAAAATTAAGTCCTCGGTAGCCAAATAAGAACGCCCACCACATAGAATCCTGGAGCAGGCTTCCACGACTAACATGCTTGGGGAATGATTGCTAATGCTCTAATCATGCTCTGCGCCCATCCTTTATTGAGCCGGGAGAGGGAGGCAATGGAAGCCAACACATAGATCTTAATGCATAGAGGGCTAGATAGGAGCAGCCACTGACGGAGTCCGATTCTGGCTCATTTGGTGCCTTCACTCAGGACAAGAGTTAGATGAAAGAAGTGCCCTGTTAAGGACTGGGGCAAATTGTGGATTCATTGTAGGGATACTTGTTCTATGAAATGAGTAAGTGAGAATGAAAGGTAGTGGTTTTGAAGGGACGTGTATAGTGATGGAAAAAGCATGGCCGGGATATGGAGAGGTGGGAGCAGTGTGAGAGTTTGGACGTGGGAGCTCAGTAATAGGTGTCTCCTTGAAAGGTTCTATCACATGGTGTATGAGCTGCAGTCTTTGAGTGGTACGGCTGCTAAGGAAATGTTTGTAGTGATAAGTTCACTGTGTTTCACTTGGTCTTCCTTCTCTTCATCCATCTTATTTTATCTTTACTTTGGAGTCTGTTTCCTGGACTTAGTGATCTTACTACTATCATCTCCTAAATAACACTTTCTAGACTCTTCCCTTCTCGACCCCTCCATTATCCTATTTAGTCAAACTAACAGACCCACATGTCCACTGCCAGGGGCGGCTCCTCCATGGGGGCGGAGGAGACTTGCTCCACTGCTTTCTGGCAGTGTGAGAAGCAGTAACATAAAATGGTATAAATACAATTTTATGTTACTGCTCCTCGCACAGCGAGGAAGCAGAAGGGTTTGGTTATGGAGTGCTCTGCCCTGCAACAGGGCAGGGGAGTGTCACGATTTGCTCCCTGCACTCTCGTGCCCACCACCAGAGGGGTGCATAGTGTGAGTTTCCTGTGTTCTAATAGGCTTCCAGATACTCCCCTGCATGCATATCCTGACTTCCATCCATTTGTTCACTATTTGGGAATTGACATCCATTCCCAATCCATGCCAGGTTTTGTGAAAGCCAGCCTGCTCATGCTTGAAGCCAGCCTGCTAATGTTTGACACTCCATTTCCTAGAATTCCCTGCTCACTGCTTCGGCTCCACCCCAGCAGGCCAAGGATTGGTGGAGGAATTCAGCTCACCTGTGGCTGGCTGCTGCTTGCCTGCTTACACCTGATTTATGGGATTACCGTGAGCTCTTTTAAGCCCCAGCTTCCTTAAATCCAGGTTGATCATTGTAGCTGTGTACCTATAAGACCAACTCTTGTTTCCTGAAATTCTGTTATCGTTGTTTCCAGAATTCCTGAGCTATAGCTACTTCTTGTGCCTCAATTAGCACTGCCTGCAGTGCTGCCTTGTTTCCTGAGTTACTGAGCTATAGTTATTCTTTGTTTCTGTTTCTGAGCTGCAGCTATTTCTCGTTCCTGATTTGCACTGCTTGCAGTGCTCTCTTGACTCCTTGTTTCATGAGCTGGAGCTAATTCCTGTTTCCTTGAACTAGCACTGCTTGCTACCTTGACACCTGAGCTATAGTAATTCCCTGTTCCTGAACTAGCACTGTCTGCAGTGCTACCTTGGCTCTTGAGTTTTTGCTCAATTCTTGTTCCTGCTCCAGCACAGCCTTCAGTGCTACTGTGTTTTCTTGACTCCTGATACAGGCCTATTCTAGTATACCCTTGTAGCCTCCCCTTCTGTGTATCCTTTTCCATTCCCTGCCTGTCTTCCCACTTCCTTGGTTCCAGTTCCTAGTTTGCTGTCTTTCTATTCCTGATGTCTTGCTTCCATTACCTTGTATGTTTTTTACCTGCTGTCTGCCAAGTGTGCCCTGTGCTTTCCTTCTTTTCCTGTTAGGCACTCCTCCTTGCTAGCTCCTTGTCTATTGTGCTTGTGTTTAGTTCTACCCCTTTTCTGTTACTGTCTTGCATGTTCCTGTTTCATTGACAGGATCCGAGGGAACAGCTGACAACCTAGGTGGTGTTTCTTGTTTACTGTGAGTATTGTCTTTGAATTACATTTATAACATCACCATAGGTATCAGCTCCACAGACTCTGCCTTTGCATGCATATCCTATATGTGGGTATTTGCAGTCAGTTTCTGGTACAGCAATTGTGGGTGTGGAACTTACTGAGCTTCAGTCTTATCGTGTGGAGCTCCCAAGGGCTTTACCCCACATTCCTTTATTGTTATTGTTGTGGGTGTGTGTATATATATCTCTTGAACGTCCATTCAGGTGTAGTTATTCTGAATGCTAAATCACCTCATGAGTGCCTGTCCTTTCTGAGTCTTAGGCATCTTGTTCCTTTGTGCAGGCTTCACCTTTGGATACCTTTTCTCCTCTGACTTCCTGTGTGATCCTGGGCAGCGCTGTACTCCTCATTCTGTGTACATTTTCTACCCAGTTTCCAGTCCTTGCCCAAGTCCCTGACTGCGTCCCAGACAGTCCCGGAAAGTCCCTGGCAGGGAGGAGTGGCTAGCCCAATGTTGCGGGCCCTGACTGTTTGGTCGGCCCTTTGGGGCAAACCAAACCACTCATGTGCACTCTGCCATTTTCTCCATGTAGGCTGCCTGGCTTCCCCATAGGCGCCTGGCTGGGCGCCATCCCCACCAAATCAGTTGTGATTGGCTTAGTAGAGGGCAGGGAGGCTGCCTGCTTCCTGCAAGGAGCAGACAAGCAGAGATCATGCGGGACCGGATCGGCTAAGGTAATTTTTCTTTTTTTTTTTTTATAATTACAATTAAACCTCCCTCCCACCTCTCGCGACCCCCTCCCCGCGAGACCCCCCTGTCAAGCGAGTCATGCTGGCCATGACTGTCCACCACTCACATTAACTGTTAAAATGTATCTTTACTAATCCCTCACCCAACTTATTTGGGTTCCGGTGTTACGTGCTCCTTGCTAAAAAGCACTTCAACACCTCGTCAGAGGTAGTAAGTGATACTCAAATACAGTTACAGTTACAGTTACTTACAGCACTAAAACTCATCAAGTCAACCAAGTCAGTGTATACTTTTATTGGTTAAATAAATGTGAACATTTCTTAATTGGAGCTTCATTTTTCACAAAATAAATATGGGTACATGAATATGGAACTGTCAAACTCAAGACCATTACACCAGGAACCCTATTTTTAATGTTAATGGGATTATACAGTGTATGATTACTTTCTTATTTCATTCTTTGCATTTATTAACATTTACTTTCGAATATCTTTTCCCATTAAATCATTCATAATTAATTCACTGATCACCTGTTACTCAAGGCATTCCCTATTTACTTCAACACTCAATTGGGGAGATTGACAATTTTATCTAAAAAATAAAAACAAGCACAAAACCATATTTCCTACTTCATTATTTTACCTGAATTTTACTATGGGGTTTGCCCACTGGCTCTCCCTGACAAATCTATTTAGACCCAGGGGGTTCCCCCAGTGTTCATGTTGTGTGTGCTTGTGGGTGTTGTGTGTGCTTGTGAGTGCTGGGAGTGTGAGGCGAGATACCCACTGCCAGTCTGAGGCCCATAAAGTTATAAGATGCTTCATATGGTTTCTTGTATTCACAGTTAGCGGTCTGTCCTTTTCATGCATGTTCGTCTGTCCTGCTACTTTAAAATCTCACTTCCGCTACCTTTCATTCTAAATCCAAATGCACTGTGTAGTTTTCAATATGCATTTCTAGGAAGGACGTTTTTGGTCCGGCTGAAACTAGGAACCGGTTTCAGCCGATCGAGGGATGGCCTGACAGAAAACTCTATGCTTGTCACAGTGATATTGACCATGACCCAGAATACACACAGTATAGTCGTATTCTAGCCTTAAAATATGAACTGAATTTCCTAAGTAACGATTACCTTTATGTTTCATAACTGAGTCTTTCTTGTTTATTAACATTTACATTACAATATAATTTCCCATTAAATCAGTCATAATTGGTTCATTAATCATTTGTTACACAATACGTTTCATATTTACTTCAATACCGCACTAGGACAACATTATCTAAAACAAACAGATGTGAAAAAAAATGGTACTTGATTTCTAGCTAAATCTATCGCTTATTATATTCAAAAAGTTATTGAGCAGTTCACACCTAATCACTCACACATGCTCTCCTCCAAATAATTCTTACATGAAATGTGATCATAGTTTGTCTCCTGTGTTCATAGTTGTAATTATATGAAAACAAAACATATACTTTCACCATTTTGAGGTCCAGGGTGTTCATTTTCCGGATCCAATGGCATTCTTCTTGTGAAAGCAATCTTTAATGCCTCCCCTCCCCAGAAGCTCTTAGACATAATTTCTAACACTTTTATACTAACTTGTTTAATATCACGTTTTTCATTCGCAAAATGTGCCACCAGAGATACATTAATATTATTTGTCTTACTGTATTTTTAAATTGCATAATCCTTAATTTCAGCTTCTTAGTGGTTTTATCTACATACACTTTACTACAGGAACATTTGGTGAAGTAAATACTGTATTCACTATCTCACATTTTTCCTTGTTTCAGTGTTATTATTTCTCCTGTAGATGGATCGTATGCCTTTTCTGCATTTTCTCCTTTAATAATCTTTGAGCAACGAACACACTCTCAACTGGGATGTATTGCTTTCTTTTTAATTGTCAATAAGCTCTGGGGTGTTTCTGATGCCAATTTCTCTGTATCAAAAGCTTGCGGTGTCTCTCTGCTTGCACCTGTTAGGGCCTGTAAATAGCATAGTGCTAGGGTCCCTGCTCCTTGACCATCTACTCGCCTCTGTAATCCAAAGCCATCCTCCTCAACGTATTTATCCTACATATTCCCCCCTCAGCAATACACTACTATCAACTCTATCACTCTCAGTGCCTCTAACACCCACAGTAGTGCTACCAACAGGTCACTCAAGAATTGACCTCAGTCAGCACCAACTCATCCTGCCTCCAGCCAGTGCCAGCCTAAGAGTAGAGGTGGGCGATAAAGTCTGCTACACTGGCAGAGTTCTCAGAGTTTTGCTCATCCTGTGTTCTGCTTGGAAGGTGGCTTTTTGGCAAAACTCCACCAACTGGCGTGTGGCAGAGTTTTATCTTGCATGCGGCTCACCAACGTTCAGTGGGTGAGTGAGATTTTGTGTCCCCTAGTGTGATCTTCGGGTGCTAGAATTGAGGTGAGATTTCTCAATGAGGGCGATCGCGGCAGGTTGCGACTGTTTGCGCTGAGAAAGCACCAGCTGGAGTATAAAATCTAGTCGAGCGGCAGAAAGGAGCATCACCCACTGGTGCACTGTGTGGTGCCATTTTACAGCACGAAACAAGCTCCCAGCACTAAAAATCTGCGCGAGCAGTGCAACGTGCCAAATTCTGTCGCTCGTGGAACTCCACTGAATCTCGCAGCATTTTTATGTAACTCTACAGAATTCTGACCCACCTCTACCTTAGAGCTGCTTCTATGTCACTTCGAGGAGGGATCTACAAAACATTTATTCTGTCTGACAGACAGCTCTAGGCTTTTTTTCTCTGGCTTCTGGGTTAACCTCTACTTGGCAGCCATCCTGGCTGCCTGTTTCCAGAGCAAGTCTATTGTTTGCTTTTCTGTTGCCCATGGGTACGCCTCTACATCGCTACTAACCTGGCTGCCTGTGCCCAGTGTATGCCTGTGGATTTTCTCTCTTGGTCTCCTAGGCAGAGTCCAAAACCCAATCACTATGGCTTTATTCCTTTTGTGCATGCCTGTAGCTATTCTTCATGACCCATAAATGGACTCCTCAGATCATTTATAGGGTCTGCCTGTATCCAGAGGATGCCGTGTGGTGCTCCCTTAGTACCCACATGGGCCCTAGAGGGCTTTATTGGCCGTCTTTACTCAGAGCATGCCAATGGACTGCCCCTCTCTGGCTAAATGGTGGACCATAAAGAGGCTACTTCTGAAAGCTTTTAACTGGTTCGCTCATATGGGTGCCCCTCTCTTGGTCCTCTAAATATAATGTACCATGGCGCCCCTTACTTTAGGGCATTACTGTGGGTGACTCTGATAACTGGGCTCAATCAGTTACACAGTAGGCTGTGTACGGGGCATGCCTGCGAGTAACTCACCAGCCACTCTAGGGACCACTGTGCAAGCTCTATGCAGTGAATGGAATTCACCGCCGCAACGAAAATCAGGGGTCGGCGGAGCTTCTTTCTGGAGGAAGGGCAGGGCAGAGAACAAACCACTCAGCGCCATCGGTGGTTCTTACGTGGCAGCTTAGCGCAGCACATGGTACACACACCCTCTACTTTGTTTCTCCCACCCATCCTCATCACTGAAGTTGCGTGGCTGTACAATTTATGGTTGTATCATGGTACATGAAAATGTGGGTATTTGTGGGCGATCACGGTATTGGTGCAGTTCAGTCTATACAATCAGCGTGCAGCTCAGCGCTAAATGGATGAATATATATTGTTTAGAAGCTGATGGTGCAATCATAGTATGGGCACCAATAAAATGTACCATTAGCACTGCCTCACTATCAGTTTGCGAATGCGCGCTTTATGCAAGCCCTGGAAGCAGTTTAAAGGGCACGTCGCGTTGCATTGCAGCGGGACCGGGACCGGGTCGCAGTTCGTTGTTTGCACGTTGTGATGTGAGAAGCTGTACGGGTGCACTATGGTCCACTACACCCTGGGCAATTTTTCTGCACATGTGCCTTTCCTTTAACTTATTATGACGCATTATAAGGCCTCACGTAATATCATAACAATATTTGTGTTAGACATGGTTGTCTTACTTTTCTCGAAAATGTTTTGTTTAAATGAGCTGTCTCCATCGTGCCAGTGGGCACAGCAAATTAATGAAATTAATGAAATTGGACACGTGGAAATAATGTTGTCTGGAAATCAGCAGACAGTCAGTAATCCGTCTTCGCATATCACAATTGCAGAAATGCAACAGCTACTAGAACTAGAACTGCCCTTGTGCCACTCGACTAAAACACAAGTTGTCAGCACGTGCACTTTCTAATAAATGCATGTGTTTCAAAATAGCTCACTTCATGGTGCACATTGGCAGACTGGAATTTCAACAGGTTTGATGTGTATTTAAAATGAGCTTGAACCATGGCGATTGTGCAGGCATGCACCAGACACGTTTTCACATTCAGTGCTGTACAAGGTTGTAGGAAGCTGGCTCTGTATATACTATACCAAAATGAGGTATAGTGTGCACAGAGTTCAGTGGAACCCCAAAGGTAGGCAGAGGTAAACGTAGATAGCACCTTACTCTCTATTTGTGGTAGTGTGGGCGAGCAGTAAGGCTGTATCAGAGGGTGGTGTTAAGCATTTGTTGTACACACTCAGGCAGCAAATGATGTCACACACTCAAAGACTGAACTCAGACCAATTTCTTTGTATCAAAAAATATTATGTAGTTGTATTTATTTTCTATAACCAAGCAAGCCTGGTACAGGTAAGTATTAATGGTACTTTTTAAGGCAGTGGGGAAGAATACAAGCAAAATTAATGACATTGTCTTTGTTACAGGTTTGTAAATCGTTTCAATACAGTGGAGATTGCTGTTAGATTACTTTTGATTACTTTACAGATTACTTTATGTATTACTTTTTCTACTCAGTGTGATATGCATAGATATCACACTGGGATATTTCCTAGAGAAAAGGTAAGTAAATCAGTTTTTATTTATTTGCAGTATTTCAAGTTCTCATACAAAACCAACTCAACACTTTGCAGGAAAACCAGTCAATGTATTCATATGGAGGAAAATGTGGTTATTGGTTAACAAGTAAGTACTTGGTTGTGAGAGTTGGTATTTTGGGGTTAGAACCAGGGTTCCCCCAAGGTCAAGGATGCACTCTCAAAACACCCTCAGCGGCACTAGGACGGCTGGGTGCAGAGTGCTGAGGTCCAATGTTATCCAGTGGGGTATGGGGGGCATCTGGTTGGTGGCTGCTCACGAGCAGGCCCCAAGCTTGTGGGAGCAAAGCTCCTGGTGTTAGGCTCAGGGCAAAGGAGGATCTAAGTTAGCACCCAAAGTACACCCGCAGCGGCGCAGGGGCTGCTGGGTGCAGGGTGCTGTTTTGGCATTGGTTGCCCTGTTGATTTCAATGGGTATTCTCCGGTTGTAACAAAGACTACAGTCTCGGGGATGAGAATCTTCTGGAGCTGACCACCGGTTGGAGAAGTAAGTTGGGATACCTGGGGATGTTGGGACACTGTCAGTTGGGCCACCCAAGGCCGTGGGACATCGAGTGCAGGGGTGTCTTTCAGCGTCAGGTTTTCTCACCAGCTCCTATTGCAGTCAGGGGGATCCTCCAGAAAGAGGCTGCAAGCTTTGTTTGGAGATTCGAGGCAGATAAGAGATCACCAGATCTCAGGTGAGGATCGCCAGGGAGACCTTATCGTTGTGTTGGGCCACTTGAAGGCAGGCCGTGGGCATTAGGTGCAGAGTGGTGCAGAATCGCAGATTTGGCAAAGCCAGATTCTGTGGGTGAATAAACCCAGTGCTCACGGGAAACAAAGCCTTTGACTTGGAAGGCAGGGCAGGTCCTCGGAATTCTTGAGGTTGCTGGCTGCAGGACACACCGGGATTTCACTGGAGCAGTTTCGAGGTCAGTAAGGCTGGGGCCAAGTCAGTGGGTGTCCTCCTCTTCTTAGTCCAGCACGGGTTCTTCGGTCGTCCTTCTTCTCTTCTTCTTTTCGATTCTTGTCAGAAGAGGTAAGGTTCAAGGTTGCCCCTAAATCCTAGATTTAGGTGTGTTACAGGTAGGTGAAGGTTGGGACCAATGGGTCCCTTCCTTGAGGTGAGTACACCCCCTATTATGTCATCTTCCACTTGGAGGGGGTCATATGCCTCACTCTGGTTAGCTGGGTCCCCCATCTGTAAGATGGCGGGGACTGAAAGTTGTGCTTTACCTCACCTCCCCCACCTGAGGGGTGGGGTTGGCAAAGGTGGGCACACCTCCTTTCCTCACTTGGTTTTCCTGCCAATTCTCCTTCCCAAAGTGGGGCTCAGAACGGGGGCCAGTTGCTGGAAGGAGCAAGGCCTGGGGTAGCTCACAAAGGCAGCAAGCCTTTGAAGCTTCCCCTTCGTGGACCCTGCCCATCCAGAGGGAGGAGGATTGGCACCTCGCCCCAGGATGTGGATTGTTTCAGACCACCAAGAGCAGCAGGCTCTCGACCAGGGGTCCAGAAACATGTCTGGTGGTAGCAGCTGGCGAGCAGCCACTCAGCCTGGACACTAGTGTTAGGTCGTTTTTCAGGGGGCATCTCTAAGATGCCCTCTGAGTGCATTTTCTATTAAATCCTACACTGGCATCAGTGTGGGTTTAATCTGCTGAGAAGTTTGATACCAAACTTCCTAGTTTTTGGTAAAACTATTATGATGCTGTGGTGTTCGTAATGACAAACTCCCAGCACCATATACTCTTAATGGCATTACTGCACTTACAATGTCTAAGAATTGGCTTAGACACTGTAGGGGTACAGGGCTCATGCACCTTTACCCTCATTACTGGTATAGTGCACCCAGCTAGAGGGGTGGCCGACCTATGCCAGGGCAGTGGGTTGTAGGTGTGCCATATCGACTCTTCACTTTGTTCTGCACTAAAATACGCAGCCTGCAATGGCAGTGTGTGTGTGTAAATGTACAGGCCCTCAATTGGTGGCACAATAAGTGCTGCAGCCCTCAGAGGTCTTCCCTGGCCACAGTGCCCTTGGTATCTGTGGTACCATTTACAAGGGACTGACCTATGGTCAAAGAGTGCTAATTAGGTTTTGCTTTCAATGCAGTATAAGGAAAGAAGATAGGCCCTAGGTACCGGTTTGGCAGGAACCCAGGGCACACTCAGTCAAAGTACAGCAGCAGTTTTGCAAAAAGTGGGGTCAACCATGCAAAAAAGAGAGCACTTTCTTACAAAGGTGCAAAATGAACTGCAATGCTTCCTCCTGTAGCACACCTAAACAAAGTAGGTCGCACACTGCTCGTCATACCAACAAATAGCCCCATAGAACTCTGGATAATGTAGTAGCAACGGTGAGTACGCCTATGCTACGAGTATGTCAATATAATGCTATCCCTGGACATGTGTTTCGAGGTAATTGCCTCTCGTCAGCAGGGAGCAGGTAGGTATGTGGGGTGCCAAGTAGGCTGCCAAAATATTAAAGGTTAAAATACCTCTCACGGCGCGCAGGTGCGGAACCAAGGCTCGTCAGCCCAAATCGCTCGAGGGAGCTTAAATACATAAACAAAGTAGGTCGCACACTGCTCGTCATACCAGCAAATAGCCCCATAGAACTCTGGATAATGTAGTAGCAACGGTGAGTACGCCTATGCCACGAGTATGTCAATATAATGCCATCCCTGGACACGTGTTTCGAGGTAATTGCCTCTCGTCAGCAGGGAGCAGGTAGGTATGTGGGGTGCCAAGTAGACTGCCAAAATATTAAAGGTTAAAATACCTCTCACGGCGCGCAGGTGCGGAACCAAGGCTCGTCAGCCCAAATCGCTCGAGGGAGCTTAAATACATAAACAAAGTAGGTCGCACACTGCTCGTCATGCCAGCAAATAGCCCCATAGAACTCTGGATAATGTAGTAGCAACGGTGAGTACGCCTATGCCACGAGTATGTCAATATAATGCCATCCCTGGACACGTGTTTCGAGGTAATTGCCTCTCGTCAGCAGGGAGCAGGTAGGTATGTGGGGTGCCAAGTAGACTGCCAAAATATTAAAGGTTAAAATACCTCTCACGGCGCGCAGGTGCGGAACCAAGGCTCGTCAGCCCAAATCGCTCGAGGGAGCTTAAATACATTAACAAAGTAGGTCGCACACTGCTCGTCATACCAGCAAATAGCCCCATAGAACTCTGGATAATGTAGTAGCAACGGTGAGTACGCCTATGCCACGAGTATGTCAATATAATGCCATCCCTGGATACGTGTTTCGAGGTAATTGCCTCTCGTCAGCAGGGAGCAGGTAGGTATGTGGGGTGCCAAGTAGACTGCCAAAATATTAAAGGTTTAAATACCTCTCACGGCGCGCAGGTGCGGAACCAAGGCTCGTCAGCCCAAATCGCTCGAGGGAGCTTAAATACATAAACAAAGTAGGTCGCACACTGCTCGTCATACCAGAAAATAGCCCCATAGAACTCTGGATAATGTAGTAGCAACGGTGAGTACGCCTATGCCACGAGTATGTCAATATAATGCCATCCCTGGACACGTGTTTCGAGGTAATTGCCTCTCGTTAGCAGGGAGCAGGTAGGTATGTGGGGTGCCAAGTAGACTGCCAAAATATTAAAGGTTAAAATACCTCTCACGGCGCGCAGGTGCGGAACCAAGGCTCGTCAGCCCAAATCGCTCGAGGGAGCTTAAATACATAAACAAAGTAGGTCGCACACTGCTCGTCATACCAGCAAATAGCCCCATAGAACTCTGGATAATGTAGTAGCAACGGTGAGTACGCCTATGCCACGAGTATGTCAATATAATGCCATCCCTGGACACGTGTTTCGAGGTAATTGCCTCTCGTCAGCAGGGAGCAGGTAGGTATGTGGGGTGCCAAGTAGACTGCCAAAATATTAAAGGTTAAAATACCTCTCACGGCGCGCAGGTGCGGAACCAAGGCTCGTCAGCCCAAATCGCTCGAGGGAGCTTAAATACATAAACAAAGTAGGTCGCACACTGCTCGTCATACCAGCAAATAGCCCCATAGAACTCTGGATAATGTAGTAGCAACGGTGAGTACGCCTATGCCACGTGTATGTCAATATAATGCCATCCCTGGACACGTGGTTCGAGGTAATTGCCTCTCGTCAGCAGGGAGCAGGTAGGTATGTGGGGTGCCAAGTAGACTGCCAAAATATTAAAGGTTAAAATACCTCTCACGGCGCGCAGGTGCGGAACCAAGGCTCGTCAGCCCAAATCGCTCAAGGGAGCTTAAATACATAAACAAAGTAGGTCGCACACTGCTCGTCATACCGCACCTGCGCGCCGTGAGAGGTACTATACCTTTGATATTTTGGCAGTCTATTCGGCACCCCACATACTTACCTGCTCCCTGCTGACGAGAGGCAATTACCTCGAAACCCGTGTCCAGGGATGGCATAATAGTGACATACTCGTGGCATAGGCGTACTCACTGCTGCCACTACATTATCCAGAGTTCTATGGGGCTATTTGCTGGTATGACGAGCAGTGTGCGACCTACTTCGTATTTGCATTTAAGCTCTCTCGAGCGACTTGGGCTGACGAGCCTTGGTTCCGCACCTGCGCGCCGTGAGAGGTACTATACCTTTGATATTTTGGCAGTCTATTCTGCACCCCACATACTTACCTGCTCCCTGCTGACGAGAGGCAATTACCTCGAAACACGTGTCCCGGGATGGCATAATAGTGACATACTCGTGGCATAGGCGTACTCACTGCTGCCACTACATTATCCAGAGTTCTATGGGGCTATTTGCTGGTATGACGAGCAGTGTGCGACCTACTTCGTATTTCCTGTAGCACACATGTAGGTACCATATCAGCAGCACCGCAAGTACATAATGTACACATGAACAAAGAGATGCACTGGCTACTGCAGAAGCACATACCTGCACACTAAAACAACAATCAGTGATATGTAGAAGCAAGAACACGTATAGGAGCAAAAATAGGAACAATAAGATTTTGTTTCTTCTTGATCAAGGAGGTAAGGCAACACTCGTTCTATTAGATCTTCGAGCTGTTTCGATACCGTCTCCCATCCAGGCCTGTTAATAGGTTGGAACATCTTGGGATCCAAGGTTTACCTAATTTCTAACTGAGAGATCTCAAACAGTTCATTGCCTCCTTTTCAGAGCTCTCTGTGCTGATGCAGAAGTAAGTGTATTTGTGGTTGAGGATCTGGCAAGGTTGTCATAGCAGCAAGCTACTTGCAAGGTGAACGTTTGTGCTTTACAAATGTTTGTTACTTACTTACCTGTGGGTTTCCTCAGGACTCTTCTCTGCAAGCTACCTTTTTCAACTTCTACCCGCAAACTGCATGGATCTTCGATTTTTCACTAATCTCTTATGCTAATGACACCCAATCATGAAGTCATTCAGTCAGGACAAAAGAACTTTCAAGAATGTATGTAGGTAATGACTGCTTGGATTAAGACCAACTCACTGAAATTCAACACCAATAAAACCAAACCTGTTTTCCTGAATCCACACAGCCCGTCCTCAAGTCCCCTCCACTGGCTAGCTGTTTCCAAGCGGTCCATCTTCAAGGATCTGTGCATTGGTCACCACACACTCCATAACCAAGACTTTCTCTTCCTTCAGAAGATAATTCTCTCTGGTACTCCTGCTGGAAGAGTCGCTTGGTAACAACGCACATGCTGTGCCTCACAAAAATTAGTAGAACATATATATTTCCAAGCTGTCGAGCCATGGGACACTTCCTCCTTAAATTTTTCGGGTGATTCCAATCCTTTATCCTTTTGCAAGAAACCAAAAACCTAGTTGGTTCGCTATTAGTTGGAGAGCTTTGGAACCTCTGGTGTTCCCATCAACCCCTTGACGCCCTGTCGGGATAAAAGTGCTCTTTATGGACTCAATTTAATTCAATTCATTTAAATCATTCATTTGCTCATGCGCACCTTTTAATGATGGGAGCACTAATACCCTAGGGAAAGTGCGCATGCATTGTTCTTCAGGTGACCGGATATTTGCACCGTCTCAGAGAGGCTCCAAAGCCCTGCCTAAAAACGCACAATGGAGCAGTGCTTGAAAAATTGCTGTGCTGTCCAAACGTGGAAAAATTGCTCAGTGGCAAATCGACAAACACTCCTGTGCGATGATGTCACCATTGGGATTCAGGGTTGTCACTCCTTTCATATGATGTTAGGATTGTACGCAAAACCAGATTATATTATGTAGCTGATTAACACTGCATCGAATCGTAGGGCTGTTTGTGCTGTGCTCTCCCGTTAATTCCTCTTTGTGCCATTAGTAGGGGGGGTGGTCCTTCACAATGCAATGCCTTTTGGCATGCAGCCTTGTCACATTCTGAGCAAATTAGCTTTAGAGCAAGAAAGTTGATTGGCATTACAGTTTGCACTGTTTTGCATTGCACACCATAGCTTTGCTTCTCTCAATGCCTTTACTAAACTAAGGTAAATGGAATATGTAGTTTTAAGTCCCATTCACAATCTTGATGACTTCTTGTTGAATAATGAAGTCCTGATGCTGGTTTGAAGTTAAAGGATTTATTCAGGAACACAACATAACAGTACAACACCAACTGTACAGCAGGATCCCCAGCTCTGGAATGAGTGATTCTTGAGATGCCATGCATCACTACTTTCCATGACATGGGCAGGGTTCCATGCATCTAAGATTACAACACATCCCCCTTCCAATAAGGGAGAAAAGTAAATAAAAAAGAGAAACAAAGAAAACAAACATATCAAAATGCAGTAAAGAAAAGCAAGACAAAAGTTGAAAAATCCTGCAAAAGGAAAACATAGTATTAGAGAAACATTGCATCAATATAAGACATAATCCCTCAACTTCACAGGCAGATTTCTATACCTTCCAGAGGAAGTGTCAGCTTTCCTGTTGCAAGTATCCTCACTCAAGGTGTCATAACCATCAGAGAAGTTACCCTCATGTGGTGCATGCTTGTTTGAAGATTTCCCAGTGTATCTCACCAGCCTAGACATGCTCCACATGCAACATGTGTCAACCTTCACAACATTTTTTCTGATGGCAACAATGGTGAAGGGACCCATGAAGTTAGAATTCCCTTTAAGAGCATGTCTTGGATTTTTCATCATAACCTGGTCACCGAGACACCACTTCTTGCTTTTCACACGCATCTTGGAGTCATAACTCAATTTGTATTTTTGCTGATAATCAGCAATTCTGGAACGCCTCGTTTCAACAGAAATATCCACATCACCACATGCAGGCAACCAAGACGGGTTTAACTTTGAAAAAGCCTTCCTTCCCCTCAAGGCCTCGAAAGGAGACCTCTGCGTGACTATATTAGGAGTGGTGCGGTGTGTCCACCATGTATCTCTCAAGACACTGCTGAAAGACAACCTTGATTTAAGAGCACGCTGAGCACAACCTTTGACAACCCGGTTCATCCTCTCGGTCAAACCATTGGCCTGCGGTGTATACAGGGCCGTTTTCTGGTGAATTATGTTGAGATCATTTATGAACTTGCACATTTCTTGAGTCACAAATTGTACCCCATTGTCCATGACCAAAAATTTAGACACACCCTCAGACACGAATACATCTCCAAGGAAGTCAATAACAGTTTTAGTGTTCACAGTGGACACACACTTCGTGACTACCCACTTGGAGGTGTAATCCACCAGCAAAAGGGCAAATAGTTCGTAGGAGGGCAATAGTTAAAAAAGACCTGTAATATCCAGGCCCAATTTTGACCACACAACATCTGGGACCTCTACAGGAGATAGGGGCGTATGATTGGGAATACGAGACTTGTCACTGGAGGCAAACGACACACAGTCCTCAACAACATTTTCAGTCATGTGGTCCATACCAGGCCACTAGTATATTTCCCTCACACAAGCTTTTGTGAGACTTCTCTCCAAGTGACCCTCATGAGCTATGTTAATTATCCTGTCCCTGGATTCAACGGGAGGAATCACTCTGTCTCTTCTCATGAGATTTCCACAATAAAATGACAAATCATCTCTCACAGACCAATATGCCTTCATTTCCTGATCCAAAGCCTTGTAGTCAGGCCACCCCTGGCTCATCCACATCTTGAGAGCAGAAAGAGTTTTGTCCTTCTTTACACCATCCAACCATTCTCCACTGGACAGGGCTGGTTCCGCAACCCAAAACACACTCTCGATTTCACCATCATTCTGATTGCACTCAACAGGCAAACGAGAGAGACAATCCGTGGACTTGTTGTTTGAGCCAGGTATATATTGTACACAAAAGTTATATTCCTGCAGACCTTCACTCCAGTGCCTGAGTCTGGGTGTGATATGTTCACTGTGGTGGCACGAAAAGAACTGGACTAAGGGGCGATGATCTGTCCTAACCAAAAATTGGATACTCCAGAGATAAAACTTAAAGTGCTGCACCTCCCAAAACACATTCAAGGCCTCTCTCTCAATACATGAGTAATTGGCTTCCGCATCCCTGAGAGCCCTAGAGGCAAAAGCAACTGCCCTCCCCTCCCCATCTACAACTTTGGAGAGTACCGCCCCCAACCCCTTGAGGATGACATCGGTGGTTAATATGGTCTTTCGGTTGTCATCAAAATACCCCTGGGTGGGCATCCTCCCAATTTCACACTTTATGTTGTCAAACGCTCTTAGGCAGTCATCAGACCACAGGAAATGCATACCTTTCTTAAGTAAAGCCCTGATGGGTTCAGTCACACTAGCAAATCCTTGCACAAACTTGGAATAGAACTCAGCGAGTCCCAAGAATGACCTCACTTGTTCCTTATCTTTAGCGGTGGGAGTTCACATTCTTTTTGTTCCATAATTATAGCCTCTTGGATGAGCGCGACGCTGCTTCATAGGACATGCGAAGCTCACCTGCTCAACTGTCACACCGCGAGAGGTGTTCTCTCGCGCTTAGCCTCCATCTCTCTCACGCGCATCGCAACCTCCTGCTGGAACGCATCCTGGAACGCATGCTGCACTTCAGCATTCAAGACTCATCTCGTCAGAACAGACAACGTTTTTCTTTACTTGTCATTGATCGCCACACAGTTTCTCAGTACACGGTGAGAGCTGGCAATGTTGAAATTACTCTTTTGTTAATTTGGCTCAAGTACAGCAGTGACATTGTTCTTATTACTGAATTCTCCCTAGTACAGCAGCGGCGTTGTTTTGCTTCCTTGTTTAATCACCAACAAATATTCTACAGTGGAAGAATCTGTCTAGTTTGGATTTTAACTGTTGGCACTTCAATTGGTTGGATTTTCAGTCTGCTTACATTTTAGCTGTCCCAAATTGACTTCTTGTTTTTCCACATCCAAATTGTCTTTCGAATATTACCATGGCTGCCACAACAAGCATGTCCCAGCTCCCGGCTTTCTTATCAGAGAAGGGTGAACCGATCCTTCCTTGGAAGAGATGGAGAAATTTATTTGACTCTTACATTGTAGCGATTGGTGGAGAGAAGTTTTCAGCATTTAGAAAGAAAACTATTCTTCTCCAAAATTTAGGTGTAGAAGGAAGGAATATTTACGATAGTATGGATCTCATTCCAGTTGGTAATGGTGATGGAGAACCAGCTGATGTTTACGAGATGTCTATGACTATTTTGGTACCCGAACTAATGTTGTCCTAGAAAAGCACAAGTTCTTTACCAGGGTCCAAGGTCCGGCTGAGCGGGTGGGGAGTTATGTTGCCTCTCTTAAGACTCTGGCACAGACTTGTGAGTTTGGTGATCTCTCTGTCTCCCTAGT
Source organism: Triturus cristatus (assembly GCF_964204655.1). Lineage (NCBI taxonomy): Eukaryota > Metazoa > Chordata > Amphibia > Caudata > Salamandridae > Triturus > Triturus cristatus. The sequence continues at coordinate 852,165,068 of NC_140590.1, forward strand.
CAGAGATCAGTTGGTGAGGTGCACCAACAATACCCGAGTTCAAGAAAAACGTTTGTCAAATAACCCGTCCTTGGCCAGGGCTGTTGCCAGTGTAGAAGGCATGGAGAATACTTCTACTTGGGTGAAGGAGATGAGGAAAAACTGTGAGGATAAAAAGGAGGGGCAAGGAGATGTTCATGCTCTAGTGGATTTTGACACCTTGGAGGCTTGTGACAATATAGCCGAAGTTTCACCTAGTGACAAGTGTAAGGCCTCGGAGAAGGATACACGCATAGGTGGCCCTCTCAAAGGATTTTCAGCGAGAACAGAACGTGAAGTTCACTCTCCTAATAATAGTAGTAATGCTAATGACAAAGCCATGGGGGAATTTCCTAAACCTAAGTGTTTTAGGTGTGGGAATTTCTCACACTTCTCCAACTATCCCCATTGCTATGCTAGAGAGTCAGTGTACAACAAATGTGGTGTCAAGGGACATTATGCTTGGGTTTGCAAGTCCTCTGCAAAAGCTCGCAACCCGGAGAAAGGGGCTGAGACTGTGCGCACTGTTGTTCTAAGTATCAGTGATAATGATGCTGAAGTTGATGCAAGGAAAATGACAATGACTGAGTGCAGCATCTCAGTAGACGGTCATAACTTTGTTGTATTGGCTGACTCTGGCTCGCCTTTCACCATGGTCGGCAAAAAACAATGGGATGAGAGTGTGGGGTTGGATAGCATGACACTATCGCCACCTGATAAAAATCCTGTCAGTTATGGTGGTGTAAAAATTAATGTCCTTGGATATATTGAGGCTTGTATCCAGTTAAAAAATAGACATACTGTTGGTAAAGTCTACATGGCTGAAAGGGGGTCAATCTGTTAGGATGGAGATACCAGCGTGATTTAGGTATCATGCTCAATCCCAGCGCAAGAGAGCCTAGGGATCAAGTCATGTTGGTGGACTATGAAGATCAAGGTAGTGAGTATTTTAATAAGTTTCCTGAAGTCTTCGCGGGTTCCTTGGGTTGTCTTAAAGGGTTCGAACACCGAATTGTCCTCAAGGAGAGGGCTGTACCCTGTGTGGATAAAGTGAGGAGAGTACCCAATATGATGATGGGACCATTGGAGGCTGAGCTCAAGAGACTGTTAAACTTGGGAGTCATTGAGGAGATAGAAGCTTCAGAATGGCTGGCCCCTCACTAGATTCCATGACTTGGGCAGGGTTCCATGCATCTAAGATTACAACACTTCTCTTATGTCAGACCCTTGTGGTTTACGATCAGAGCTGTTGCCTGAGGCGCTTTACCCTCTGTGGACTGTCCGCTTTATCAAGTCCATTTCTCACCACTGGTATGTGTGGAATGCTTCCCCGGCTGGGAAAGGATCATTGGTCTTTTGGAGAGACCCAGTGGTGAAACGCTTGTGTATACTGTGTTTGAGTGCATGGATGTCTGGGGTTATTTTGGGATGTTTTGTGTTATGGACCAGGTGCAATTTTGGATCTGCAAAATCCCCTCTCCTCTAAGGTAACAAAATGAAGAACAAGCAGGAAAGGTGTGGTCAGACACTTCCTGTCCAGCCGTGGTCTGAGCAGGTAACAGCGCTGGGGCAGCGGGGCTGTGTATGGGGGAATTTCAAGGGACGATGCAGAGGTAAAATTAAATAAATAATTAATTTTCCCTCAGCATCATCCCTCAAAATCCCCCCTTACATGGACCCACCACTGTTTCCTGCATGGACTGCGGCTGTTCCTGTCATGATCTGTTGCAGGTAGGAGATGTTCTACCCAGAAGTCAAATCTGTGGTGAGTATACTCAGTGGTACATGGCAGATATGGGTGTTACCATCCCAGAGCATCCCCCAACTCCACTGGGGCACCATGTGTTATGATGTGGGGTAGATGAGGTATATAATTGAGAGGGTTGTGTGGGCTTACCATGAGGTATAACTTACATTGCAAGGCAGTCGAAGCTTTCTTGGTACAGGCCCTTGTCTGGATGGGAAAGATGTTGTTGGTGCTCTGTCGTATTCCCAGGCCTTGACTGTTTCGGACAGGTTCTCTACAAGGTCAGGTTGTTTGCATTGTGGCTGCAAGTTATGATTGGCTTTGTACTCCCATGTCCGATTTCTAGATGTCATATTCACAATGGCATGTCTTGTACTAGTCTCGGGTTTTAAAATAGAGTGTATATTATTCCAGCAGGCCATTGAGCCCTCCCAGGCGAGGTCGCCCCCACGCTCCACTGCCTCCTGCTGCCTCCTGCCTCCTGACCCCTGCCCTCCCCGGGCACCACAGGATTTGCCGTTCTTGTGGGCGACCCAGCCTCTGCTGAGCTGCCCCCTCCTGCTTCTCCCACCGATCCCTTCCCGCCGATTTTTTCCTTTTTCCCGCCGCTGCCTCCCTGCGGCCCCGCCCCCCTCCTGCCCATTCGCTGCCCCGCTCCCGCCACCCAGCTGACCCTCCCTCCCGGCTCCTTACTTATGACGCCCTCAGAGCGACCGCGCAGCGGACGAGCGCAGCGGGAGCGCCGTATCTGCGCCGAAGGTGCGCCAAAGGTAAGCCCGTCTGCGCCCGTCCGCGCCTTTGACCGCGCCCAGCGCACCCGATTCACCTACGACGCCTCAACCCTCCACGCACTCAACGCCGAACAAAACACCACCTGCTACCGAGCCACCCCGAGACGCACTCACGGACCCTTCACCTGCAAAGCCTGCCACTTCACCTGCCTCCGTACCTGCCCCACCCCAGCCAAACCGAGCAGGCCCAGCAACAATCATCTGAAGTGCATCCTGCTCAACACCCGCTCCATCCACAGGCATGCCGTCGAACTCTGGAACCTCCTCGACTCGACATCACCAGACATCGCCTTCCTGAAGGAAACCTGGATGAACGCCTCCTCTGCGCCCGACGTCGCCATCCCAGATGACTACAAGATCACCAGGAGGGACCGCGTCAACCAGACGGGAGGAGGCATCGCCATCATCCACAAGAACACCATCCGCATCACGACCAACTCCGATGACATCCTCACCTCCGCCGAACACCTCCACTTCCAGATACACATGGACCCCAAGACCACGCTCAGAGGCACCCTCATCTACAGCCCACCGGGACCACGCACACAATTCAGCGAAGACATCACAGACTTCGTCAGCCCGCACGCCATCAACTCCACCGACTACATCCTCCTGGGAGACCTCAACTTCCACCTGGAAAACAGCAAGGACCGCAACATCGCCACCCTGCTGGACAACCTTGCCAACCTCGGACTCAAGCAACTGGTTACCACCCCCACCCACTACGCAGGCCACACGCTGGACCCAATCTTCTCATCCAGCAAGTACGTCGCCTTCAACCACTCCACCAATCTCCAATGGACTGACCACAGCTGCGTACACTTCAGCTTCAGACGAACAACGACCCACCACCGCCCACAACAGGCCCCTCGCAGAAGCTGGAACAAGACCACCAACGACCAGCTCTCCGCCTCCCTCAGCCAGAACCCCCCCGCCAGTTCAACGGACCCCAACATAGCCGCCAATAACCTCACACAGTGGATCACCAACTGCGCAGACGCCCTCGCACCACTGAAGAACCCTCCCAGCAGACACGGCAGCAAGAAAGCATCTTGGTTCACCGACGAACTCAACACCTCCAAGAAGAACTGCCGCTCCCTGGAAGCTACCTGGCGCACCAACCAGACCACAGACAACATGACTGCCCTAAGCACGCCACCCGCAAACACCACCAACTGATCCGCGCCATGAAGAAGACAGCCTACAAGGAGCGTCTGGACAACAACACCCACAACAGCAAGGAACTCTTCAGCATCGTCAAAGAGCTCTCCAACCCCGACGCCGGAAACAACGACATCACTCCATCGCAAGACCTCTGCGACTCACTCGCCGCCTTCTTCCACGACAAGATTGCCAACATACACAGCAGCTTCGGCCCACCAACCATGAACCCCACCACCGAATCGACGCCCCCCACCACCACCCTCCGCACCTGGACCCCGGTCAGCACCGAAGACACCACCCACACAATGAACACTATCCACTCCGGATCCCCCACCGACCCCTGCCCACACCACATTTTCAACAAGGCCGACTGCATCATCGCACCCCACCTCCGCGACATCATCAACGCCTCCTTCGACACCGCCACCTTCCCGGAGTGCTGGAAACACGCCGAGATCAGCACCTTGCTGAAGAATCCAACAGCAGACCCCACTGACCTCAAGAACTTCCGCCCCATCTCGCTCCTCCCGTTTCCTGCCAAAGTCATCGAGAAGACCGTCAACAAACAGCTAGCCGACTTCCTCGAGACAAACGGATCCCTCGACCACTCGCAGCCCGGCTTCCGAGCCAACCATAGCACGGAGACCACGCTCATCGCCGCCACAGACGACATCAGATCCCTTCTGGACAACGGGGAAACAGCGGCCCTCATCCTCCTGGACCTCTCCGCAGCGTTCGACACTGCCTGCCACCGCACCCTAGTGCAATGCCTGAACAGCACCGGAATCCAGGACAAGGCCCTGAAGTGGATCATCTCGTTCCTCGCCGGAAGAACGCAAAGAGTCCGCCTCCCCCCGTTCCGGTCAGCGGCCACCGAAGTCATCTGCGGCGTTCCACAGGGATCATCGCTCAGCCCCACCCTCTTCAACGTCTACATGCGCCCCCTCGCAGCCATCGCACGCCAACACAACCTCAAGATCATCACATACGCCGACGACACCCAGCTGATCCTCTCCCTCACCAACGACCCGGACACCGCCAGAGCCAGCCTACACGAAGGGATGAAAGACGTCGCCGAATGGATGAAGAACAGCCGCCTGAAACTGAACTCAGACAAAACGGAGGTCCTCCTCCTGGGATCCTCACCCTCCGCCTGGGACGACTCCTGGTGGCCCCCTGCCCTGGGCACCACCCCCAAGCCAACGGACCACGCACGCAACCTAGGCTTCATCCTGGACTCCTCCCTCTCGATGACCAGACAAGTCAACGCCGTCTCGTCTTCATGTTTCAACACCTTGCGCATGCTTCGAAAGATCTTTCGATGGATCCCCACAGAGACCAGGAAGACGGTCACCCAGGCACTCGTCACCAGCCGGCTGGACTACGGGAACACGCTCTACGCCGGTACCACCGCCAAACTCCAGAGGAAACTCCAACGAATCCAGAACGCCTCAGCACGACTCGTCCTGGTCATCCCCCGCCACAACCACATCTCCGGACACCTGAGAGACCTGCACTGGCTCCCCGTCAGCAAGAGGATCACATTCAGACTCCTCACCCACGCACACAAGGCCCTCCACGACCTGGGACCCGAGCTCCTCAACACCCGCCTGACCTTCCACACACCCACCCGCCAACTCTGCTCTGCCAGACTCGCCCTCGCCACCGTTCCACGCATCCGCAGAGCCACCGCCGGAGGAAGATCCTTCTCCCACCTGGCAGCCAAGACATGGAACTCCCTCCCCATCCACCTCCAGACTACCCAGGACCACCTCGCCTTCAGGAGGCAACTCAAGACCTGGCTGTTCGAGCAGTAACATCCCCCCCCCAGCGCCTTGAGACCCTACGGGTGAGTAGTGCGCTATACAAATGACAATGATGGATTGATTGATTGATTGTCTGTTTTTGTTCTCCTTTGATTTATGCTTTCTGTCCCATTTTAGGAAAAACCCTCTTGAAGAGTGAGTGTTTAGTGACCTCAAGTGAGGGTTGTGCAGTGCAAACATCTATCACTTCAGGGTGTCTGCATCACAAAGTCTCAGGCACATTGTTGGGGATTCAGGAAGGGAGCAACTCTTCTCATTGTGGCAGATACATTTTCAAAGGTACTATACCAGCCCTTCTCTGCAGTGCTGCAGCCTATTTAAGGCTGCATGTCTGTGAGAAATTAGGTTACTGGTTGAGGGGACATGTTCTCTGGTCGAGAAGCAATCACAATCCTTCTCAGGGTGAGGCACAAGCAAACCTCAAATTAACCTGTGCTCAACCCTCTGGTTACTTGGCACAGAGCATGTAAGCTTAACTTAGAGGCAATGTGTAAAGTATTTACGTAGCACTTCAAACAGTAGCACAGTGAAAAACACAATGCAAAAAAACACACACCAAGTTAGAAAAATAATGTAAATTTAAAAAAATAAACCAAGACCAAAATGACAAAAATCCGACCAGTAGAACTGGAGATATGCAATTTTAAAGATCTCAGTAAAAATAGCACCAAAAAGTAGAAAGCACTAAATATGGATATCTGGTCTCGTCGGACTGGACAAAGTCACAAGTTCAAGATGACCATGATGGTGTGAGGGCCGGCTACAGGAACACGCTGAACACAGTACCTGGTGCGTGGTCTGTGCGGCATTACTTTGCGAGACTTCACGATGTTCACATCGGTTCCGATGAAGCTGTGCAGCGAGGCTTTACGGGGCTTTGCATCACTTGTGTTGATTCAAATGAGGCAGGTAGCTGTGCAACGAGGCTTTGCAGGGCTTCAGGATGATTCGCGCCACTTTGAATCAGATCCAATAGGGACCACAGCTGGGCTTTGCAGAGCACCTTCAGGCCAACTTCCAAGGGTCCAGGTCTGGGGAGGCTCCACAGGGGAGGGCAGGACTCACAAACGGCAGAGTACAGGTGCTTGGTTCAAGGTTGCTGGTAGATTTTTATGTCCCTGAGGCTTCTGATTAGGAGGCCAGCCAACTAGCCCTTGGAGTCACTCTCCAGACTAACTAGAGGGGTATGCAGACCTTTGAGTGGAGGAAGGACACAGCCTATTCAAGTATCAGTGGGGCTGTGACCAGCTCCTCCTTTCCATCCTGCCAGTGATGGCCCATTCAGGCATACTTAAACTTCCTATTGTATATGGCTGTCTAAAAGGAATACACAAAGCACAACTGTTAACTACAACCAGTCTTGTGACACAGAAACAGGCTGTAGTCACTAAATGTCTAAGGCAGGAAAATGCCAACTTTATAAAAGTGGCATTTTCAATTTTCAATAATTTAAAATACGACTTCACTATAAGTTGGTATTTTTCATTACCATTCCAAAGACAGCAAACATGAACTAGTGACCTGCTACCATTTGGAAATTACACCTTATTAAATGAAATAAGATAACTCCAATATAATCCTATGTGGACGTAGGCCTTGTAGTAGTGAACAACGAATTTAAGGGTTTTTCACTACCAGGACTGTTGCAGGGATTCTGCACATACAAATAACTATGAGCAGGAAACAAGGACCTTGGTGTATTGTGGTGTACCGGAAAACCCACCTCAGTATCTAGAACCCCAATGCCACTCTGTTCCTCTCAGGAGTAGTGGGAACAAGAACACTCTTTCGTTTAAAACACTCAGACTGTTATGTTATGTTAATATAATTTCTAGAGCGCACGTTCACCAGCGTTTTCTTGGCGCTTGAGCAGAGACAATGCAGAACAATCACAGTGAGGAACAATCAATTATTTGTAGGCCAGGGTAAAAAGCCATGTTTTGAGAGATTTCCTGAATTTGGGATAAGAGGCGGTAAGGCGCAATTCGCGTGGGAGGCAGTTCCAGAATTGGGGAGCTAGAGTCGAGAATCTTAGACCGCCATCTTTTTTCCTTTTAAAAGGGCAGGGGGTCAAAAGATTCATATTGGAGGAACGAAGCTCTCGTGAGGGGACATATCGCTGAATTTTGGTGGCGATGAAGACTGGTCCATGGGATGAGAGGGCTTGATAGATCATACAGCCAAGTTTGAAGAGACAGCATTGAATGACGAGGAGCCAGTGAAGGCTTTTAAGCAATGGTTTAACGTGGTGGGATTTAGGCTGGCCATAAACAAGCCTAGCTGCTTGGTTCTGTACTGGCTGTAGGCGGCGATATTGGTAGGCCGGAATGCCGGAATACAAGAAGTTGGCGTAATCGATGCGAGATATAACAAGGGCAAGGATGACTTGGGTCAACGCCTCCGTGGAAAGAAATCTGCTGATTTTACGGATTCTTTGCAAATGGAAGAAACAGGCAGAGACCACCGAGTTTATCTGAGCCTTCATGGTAAGATCACTGCTAATTATGATCCCTAGACTCTTAACCGAGTTAACAGGAGAGGGGGGATATCCTAGTGATTTGGGCCAAAAGTTGGAGTTCCAAGGGATGGCTGAAGCCCCAGTGAGAACTAGCTCGGTTTTATCGGGATTGAGCTTGAGCTGATTTAAGTTCATCAAGTTGCTGATAAAATTCATGGTGGATTGAAAGTTTTCCATTGAGGAGGGAGATGAATCGATGGTGAAGACTAGCTGGAGGTCGTCAGCATAGTTAAAAGTGACGACCTCTCTCTTACGGACTAGTCCACAGAGTGAGTAATCAGAGGCACTGTATAGTTTAAAATGTTTCTTTTAACTACTGCGCTCTATAATGCAGTACACAAGCTAATACCAGCAGCAAAATGCATAAAAACAATATAATCAGTATTGTTACAATTCCACAAAATACGAACGGGGATAACATGTTATAATGACAGTGGAAGAAGGATTACAGTGCCTTACCACCATCGCCATGCTAAGAAGTAGTTTGTTATAATAATAGAAGACCTCTGGGCTTTGTTAGGGGGGACCTCATACCTTCCGATGTCTAGATGCAAAGGTTTACATCTCAGGACAAGCACAGCTCTTCTGTTCAGGAAAGATTTCTCCAAGTGCCTAAACGTGCATCCTGTGCAATATAAAAGGCGCTGAAATTCAGTAGTGCAGCTGTGTTCTATGTTATGTCTAATGTGTGTGGGACTGACTAAGGCAGATTAACAGGGATGTTGTTTTCTGACCTTGAACATTATGTGCAGACGAGAAGCACAGAGCAAAACACAATGTGTGAAAGGCAGACAGTTCTCTTGTGAAAACGTCCAAGTAAAGTATTTATGAAAACATAGTCATGTCGGAATGTGTGCAAAAAGCGGCAGAATTGCGGCCAAGCATGTACGAAGTGATGCTAATTTAGCAAGGTCCGTTGTTAATCCCATATCTTCACTACACCCTCCCCTGGTCAGTCTCTCGGACGGAGGTGAAACATGAACACAGAGTTCAAGAAGTCTGAGCAGCAAATAAGAACATTTATATTTTGGTGGTCTTAGAGTAAGTGAAAAGTATCAATAAGAACTGTTTTTGAAAATGCTCAAAGGAGAAGAGAAAAAAATCAGTGTTAAAAAATAACATTAAAAAAACAAAAAGCCTCAATCCATCAGAGTGTACGAGCAGTAAGTGGCAACCGCTTCCAAAAAGGAAATCATTGTTGTCGTCTGAAAAAAGAGATGCCATCCAGTTCAGTAAACTGAAGGAACACATATGTTCCTCAATAATGGGTGCGTCCAGCACCAGCGTAGGACAACTTGCGTGATACTCGGTGTAGCTACGTTGCAGGAAATCCTGTGCAGCCGCACAGATTTCCCATTGCGCCAAAAGTCCAAGCGCTGCTGCGCAGGCCATAATACCAACACCAGAACATTCTTGCTCATGGAACACTAAGGGACTCATTAGCAGGTCAAAATCCGGTGCAGGAGATGACATATTGGAGAGGCAAATATCCAATGCCCACTGAAAACGACATTCCAGGCAAGTGAAGACAGGTTGCACGCAAGTCCAGTACTCAAAATGAAACGACAATCCATAAGCCACACTGAGAGTGGCCAGGGGCAATGTACCATAGCATTCAAGCATACGGTTATGTAGCAGCTGCAATCGTGCTTGTCTGTGTACGATGACAAGACGAGCAGCCATTTTGTAGCAGGCAGACCAAAAGCAAAATTCCCGCAGCTAAGGCAAGCACCCCACCGAAGACACTGGAAAAAATAGAATAAATAAATGCTGGTATCACCCCGAATATAGTTTGGAAAGAGGTTACAAGTTCAGAGCTGACAAGTTTTAAAAAATGAGCCAAGCCAGCAGTATGCGAAGCATTGAAAATAGTATGAATCAATTCACGAAAATGCTGTGGGAGATCAGTGTTTAAAAGGGCTTGTACTTCTGTCCGGGTGTTAGCCACCTGGAGGACGAATGTCTCATGGGCAGATATGAGTGCAACTTCTTTTTGGGATAACAATGTTCTTATTCTGCTCAACTTGTTAAAGTCTGCCTTCAAGGTCGGAATGAAAGGCCCGATTGACTTATCGAGCCTCCCGTGTGGAGGTGGAAAAAGCACATTTTTGCAGCAAACCACGCGCTGTGAGACGGTCACAACGTAAGGGATGCCATCTAATATGCCACAGCATTTTTCACTAGCAGAGTGAAAGTAGGTTTAATGGACGGCACTGGTGTACCTTTCAAAACGCATACAAGATTTGGTGCGGTAAGATTACACGTGCCATGCAATTGTATGTTTTTGCAGACTAGTGAGTGGCCGATTGACGACTCACATGATTCACCTGTAAGGTAAACCTCTTTATCATCCCGCAGGCATCTATATTTGAAAGGTAAAGACCACACTTTGTGAAGGAAAGTGCTGCCTAAGGGTTCAAAGCAGCCTAGCTGGTATTGCTTCATATAGGAGGTACATTGAAAAAGGTAGAGTTATTACCCCATGGATGAGCCAAACTGCTGAGTCCATTTTGCCTACTGAGAAGGGCAAAGGGTCTATTTTTTCAATATGTAAAAGAGTGTATGTAGCATCTTTCATGGACATAAACTGCTGTTTGTCAGTCAAGTTAAAAGGTAAAAATAAAGCTGACATGTTCAAATAATCCCATGGAACTTTCCCCATCTTCAGTGTTTGCAAAGTCCATGCAAACTGCATTACTGAACGCAATTGATTTTGACCATGATACAAAACAGAAAAAGCCTCCTGTACAATATCCACGACAGACGAAACAAAATTATCAAGTGTATAAATGCGGGAAGAAAGTGTGTTAATACTATTGTCAACAACAGCAAGTACTTTTTTTAAATTGGCTTGATCTATTGCCCTTAACCGTGATGCTGCTTCAATTTGCAAAAGCTTCCATATTTCATTGTAAGCAGCATAAACAAATATTTTTGGTCTTGGAGCAACAGGGCCTTTTATGAAATCGTTCAAATCGATGTCGCCTGACAACAAGGATAAATGTTGTTTAACTGATGCTAGTGTAGAGTGTTGCAACCAATTTTGACATAATTTCCCAACAGAATAGGTGGTAATCGAATGTGTGTTAGGAAAACGTGGATCAGGTTTATCCTGAATGTAGCCAGGGGCCTTTTTATAAAAACTGAGCCGACAAGCATCAGAACTGATCGGCCAACTTAGCCACCCTAGGGGGTCCAAACTGGAAATATTAAATGCAACATTTGTGATTAATGCTTGCAATTGGTCAATGGAATAATTGGTATTACTGTTCCAGTTAGTATATTCAGCCAGTGGAGGTATCGTGGGTCCATTTATTTGCTTCGCTGAAGCCAAACCGAAGCAAGTAGTCTGAAAAACCGAATCATTTAAACAAAATTTATGTTGGGATGAGGCATGCACGATGTAAAACTTCCGTGCCCCACACCTGCCCGAGTCTAGAACCCCAAACGGATTTCAAATCAACTGTGGCTCTCCACAGATCATAGCCACCTACAGACAATTCCTCAATAAAGGAAGTGGAATATAACAATTTAGTGTGGGTGAGCATTACTTTAGGATTGGATGTAGAATTCAATCTAAAATAGTAAGATCTATCAACATTTTTTAAATATGTAAATTTACTTAACATTGTTTTTGAGCTGCCTTCCACTGGGTTCGGGCAATGTTCCCATTGTGTGTAATTAAAAACATTTCTAAATGTGTTAGCTTTATGTAGAAAATGGTGTCCATAATGCTGGTAACTGAACAAATAAGCATCATTTGCAGTATTTAATCTTCATCATCAAATGCAGCATAATACTTTAAATCAGAAAATAACGATTGTATGGCCTGAACATCCCAATCATCAGAACGTATGTTCTCTTTAACATCACCCATTGAAACACGAAGTACATTTGGAACATTAATAATCTCAGTAGTCCCATGAATTTGGAACTCCACTGCATCCCAAACGACACCATCTGCAACTGGCCAGGCGGAGATGTTGACAAAAGTCTGGTCTCGTTTCATGATGTGTGAAGATGATTGCGGAGTTAAAGTTCCATCAAGCAGTTTGACAGCAGAGTATTCAGGTAGGTAGTGACCGTTGATGAGAAGGAAAAAAACATCACAAACCCAGTGGACATGAACAAAAAATTGCGATCAGCACTATCCAAATGTATGTCCAAGAAGGAACCAAATATGTCTGTTTGAACCAGGAAACAAAAAAATTGAATTTGGCAGGGGCCGAAGATGATGTGGAGTTGGAGTCAAATGAAAAATGTGACTGGTTAAGGGTATCCGGTTGCAAACCAGGCAATGACTCGCTCGTGGGATAAGTATACTCAGTCTCATCATTACAGCTGGATGTCTGCAGGTTAAGCAAGGGATTAGCAACAGAGTCCATCTCTATGGCAGTGTCATTTCTTGCGGTGTCAGAGGCGCCAATCACAGAATGTCTAGCAATTGCTGGACATGAAGAAGCAAGAGTTATGCTATTCAGGATTGGCCAGATGTTGTAGCTTGACATTGTCTATCAAGATGTATCTGTTGTCTTTTCAACCAGGAAGAGGTGGTAAAATGACTGTACGAGTACCCCCCACGCCAAGCACAGGAACCGGTGCACGATATGATGGACCAAATTCTTTCTTGTTCTCCACCTTCTCTCGGACCAGGTCTCTGACTTTGGGTAGCCAGCCGACTACCGAAATCTGCAGTGCAGCATCAGTGGCAGAGGGTATATGTTCCTTTGGAAGACTGTCACAAGTAGGCAAAGAAAACGTGTGCATGAATAAACTGCAACTAAGATGAATTTATAGGCAGTATCAGAAGAAAGAGGACCACACTGATCTAGTTAAACACAGCCGAAAGGTTTATTAGAAATGCATAGCTGTGTTTGTGGTGGGCGCGCCACCATAGACGGTTCAATCTGTTGACAAATGTCACAGGAAAGCACATAATTCCGGGTTTGTTTATATAAACCGCGCCACCGGTAACGCTGCTGTAAGATAGAAACAGCTGAAGCCACGCCAGCATGGGCTGAAGCCATGCCTTCGTGTGCGGCTGTTATCAGTGCAAGTCTGTGGTCCGTGTTGGGAATTAACCTGTCACCAACGTTATTAATTCTAACATAAGGAACTTTATCAGGACTTAAATGATAAGAGTATTTCGAAGGGAAACCCCGTGGGATATCACCACCCTTCTCGGTAGCAGCTATAGCTGCGAAAATGTCATCATCAATCTTATCCATGGATCTTGTAACTGCTACTACTAAACATGTGGCTACTGCTGATTTAGCTGCTTCATCAGCCAAACTGTTGCCAACCGCGTGTGCCCCCACGTGCTGGTGGCCAAGAGTATGAATTACCTGTGTGAGTGGCAGACGTTTTTTAAGATCTGCGACTTGAACCCAAAGTATTTTATGCTTAATTGCGCTGCCTTTGGAATCACCATAATCATTCTGAGACCAAAAGAATAAGTTGTCTTTGAAAGACTGAACACAGTAGTAAGAATCACTGACAATCAAAGTAGTCACATTAGGATCTGCAAATTCAAGAGCCAGCACTAAAGCTCATAGCTCAGCCAATGGGGTGGTATAGTCACCTAGTGCCTGTGTGTGAACAACAGTGGACTTGAACTCTCCGTTCACCGTAGTACCTGCCACTATCGCACAGGGGGCCGAATAAGAATGTTTTGATTCTGTAGCCGGTTGTGCTGATCCATCAGTGAATATGATGCAATGGTACTCTTCAAGTGGGTGCATCGACATAGGAGGAGGATGAACAAATTCATACTGTAGAAACTCATGTGTCTGCAGTGAGGCGGCGAAAATAAACGTGACATCCGGAGAGGTCAAAGAAGTAGCCCATTGTATCCACCGTGGATACAAAGCCTTTCAATTTGGTACACTTGCTTTTGTCACTGCTTCTAGAGCAGGGTACGGTGTCACAAACAAAATTTGTTTCCCCTGTGCCAGTGCACGTTCCTTTACGTACGCCATCTGTACAGCTGTCAAGACTTTTTCAACAGTGGAAAATAGCAGTTCTGCCGAATGTGACTTGTAAGCAATAGGTACCGTGTCACCTTCATTAAATGTCAAGTAAGTGAAACCAACAGCACCCGGCACAATTCGTATCACCAGGTTGGTGTGGTTATCACGTGTAAACAAGTATTTAGATTCTAGAAGATCAGACTGCAAAGATTGCAGGATAGCTGAATGTTCAGGAAGCCAGCTGGCTTTGGAAAAAGTAGGTTGTATCAAAGCATACAATGGCTTGATACGCTGGGCATATTTGTGAATATAAGTACGACGAAATTAAAAAATTCCAGCAAAGATTGTAGTTTTTTCAAGGTTGTAGGAGGTCGCAAACGTGCACATTTCTCCAAGAAGTGTGGTGCTAAACCTCGACCTTCATTATTGAGCTCGTAGCCCAGGAACAACACTGTGTACTCTACAATGTGTGACTTTGCAATGTTAAATTTGTAATCGTAGTCAGCAAACAAAATAATGATGCGGTCTACGCGACAAAGATGTGGCCATAATTCGTCGTCCGTGAGATAAATATCATCAATGTACGAGTACGTATCTGGGTCTATGTTGTCTAACAAAGAGACAACACGGGCGGCGAAAACTCCTGGGCTGTTTTTATAGCTTATGGCTAGTCACCTAAATTGTTTTTGTTTTCCGCTGGCGGTAAATGCTGTCCATTAACTGGATATGGGGGACAGATTGTGACTGAAAAAGCCATTGGAAATGTCCAGTGTAGTTTTATATTTTTTACGATTAAGACTGTCTACAAGGGATGAAGGTACAATGCGGTACGACTCATCGGGCTTGGGTATGGTAAACAGAGGGTTACTCATTGGTGATACACATGTTTCAATAACTCCTTGATACTCTAATTGATCTAGAATCTCAGAAATGGGAGCTTTTGCCTCCCACCGTAGGGGATATTAGGGTTGTGGCTGTGGCATAGACCGCAATGGTATCTCATGCAGGGGAGAATCTTTATCCCAGCCCACCTGTGTACGGTAAAGTGCCGGTGCAAGCACCAAAGCCCACTCTTCTGCAAAAGCCTGTGCTTGCTCCTTGGAAACGTTATGTGAAAAACTAGGGAGTATTACCTCCTCCCCCCTCGGAGCGGCTAGAACAAAAGGCGGGGGCCAATCTGCCTCTGCTAACAAGATGTCATATGAAGAAGTCAGATTTTCCCCAAAAATCCCTTTAACTACATGTTGTATATCACCTTCAATCAGAAGTATAATTTCATATACTCTGTCAGGGGGAGCCACTCGAGTGTCAGCAGTTTCAACTGTAATGAAAGTCTCAGTTGCTGTCGCCTCCAGAAATGGACGCAGTGTTTGCCATACTATTGTAACTTCCACTGCGCTGTCGAGCAGCGTTACTGCCCATGTTAGATTCAGGAGCCGGGTTCTCACCGTCTGTGGCATATCTCGCTGTTAATGCAGCAACTTTCTTTTTCTGAAACTGTGGGCGCGGACGAGGAAAGTCATCTTGTTTCCCTTTTCTGTCACTCTGACGAGGTTGCTCATGACCTTGAGGGGTACCTCGACCGCTGCCGTGATCCTAGCATTCACCTCCACCGGCTTGTGAGCCTGATGTTTCCTCTGAAGAATGAGGAGAATGCTGATCAGGAACCTAAAACCTGTCAGGAGACCTAATTCTCACACGGTCGCGCAAATCATGCGTGTGCTCAGAAGACACAGGTATCGGTGACGCTGCACGCGATCCTTGTTTCTGTTGTTGCTTCCCCTGTTTTTTATTCTTCCAATTCTTTTTTGGAAAGGTGGGACGGTCGTCCTTTTCAGACTGTAATGTTTACTGTGTTTGCTGTTGTGCTGGTATTCTAGTAAAAGGCTTAACCCCCAAACTATTGCGCCCAATGGTCTTATAAGCCTGGGCAATAATTTTAGGTAATTTGCGTGGCTTATCGTCCTCCGGGACAAGGCGCAAAGCATTAGGCACTTGAAAGTTGACTACATCTCCCTTGACGTTAGCAAGGATCAGATCAGCAACTACGTCGAACACTCTGACCAACCTCATCCCCAATTCTACTGCCGCCTCTGGGCCATGCTCATCTTGAACACGCTTGATCACGGAAGGGAGTACAGTCATGGAGGGTGTGCTGAAGCACTTGGCATATACAGCCGCGAAAACTTTACCCCAATTTTCACAATCGGTTTCCTCGGGTACTAAGTCTTTCTGCAAACTAATGGTTAAAATCCTGTGTTTCTCCACAGGAGTGGTATTCGGAAATACTGCTTCCAGCTGGTCAAATTTCTCTACAAGCCAATAAGGTAAATCATCCTTATTTTGAGGACGCTTGCCCATTACCGAATTAACCATGACTGGACTAATAGGCATTCCGCGAGGTCCAGCAGGCTGCGGTGCAACCCCAGGTGCCCCCACCTGGAGATTGTGTGAGACGTATTGTACTAACACTCTGTGCACCCTGATTAAGGAGGTGTCCGTTACACGAAGCTCTGCAATTTGAACTGTTAAATAACGTGTATGTGGTGTGTACCCAGCCAAAACTGACCAAAGGGCCCCATCTATCAATAAAGGGCCTAAACAGACCGGAGTCACTGGGTGGGGGAGGGCGCCATTAAACCAAATGCGGTGTTGCCATGCCGACAGTGGAACTTCAAGAGTCCTATATGGCTGATAAGCATGAGGTGTTTGTGTAGGAGTGTAGGTATGGAACAAATTATCAGTTCCATCCACCTGCGTACACGTTACCCATGAATAAAACACCTCAGAAAGGGTGCGCCGCATCAGCTCCTACCACAAAGATAAGACTGACACCCGTGTCTGGCACTCCATACGTGCCCAAATGACGCCTGAGTGCAGCACGCTATGTGCTGCAATATCAACGTCAGCCTTGAAGACAAAGAAAAGAAAACAACGTATTGTGTGGCAGCGCAAGCAAGGGTAGTAATTCAAAAGAAGGAAACCATTTTATTAAATAAAGCTTGAAAAAACCCTTAAAAACATCAATATAGGTAGGTTACACCGTCACAGACGTTTTTCCGGAAAACAGAAGTGAGGGGGTTGTGGACCAGCACAAAGTACTACTAAAGTGCCTCATATATAAGTACCAGACCAAACGTTAGGTGTGCCATGTTGCAGGGATTCTGCACATACACAGAACTATGCGCAGGAAACCAGGACCTCGGTGTATTGTGGTGTACCAAAAAACCTACCTCAGTACCTAGAACCCCAATCCGACTAGCAATAGTGTCTCATTCGTTCTCCGTACTATAGCGAAGCTACCAATGATTAGACAACCCAGAACATGTCACTCCGTTCCTCTCAGGAGTAGTGGGAACAAGAACACTCTTTCGTTTAAAACACTGAGACTAGTCCACAACGTGAGTTATCAGAGGCACTGTATAGTTTAAAATGTTTATTTTAACTACAGTGCTCTATAATGCAGTACACGAGCTAATACCAGCAGAAAAATGCATAATAACAATATAATCAGCATTGTTACAATTCCATAAAATACGAACGGGGATAACATGGTATAATGACAGTGGAAGAAGGATTACAGTGCCTTACCACCCTCCCCATGCTAAGAAGTAGTTTATTAAAATAGTAGAAGACCTCTGGGCTTTGTCAGGGGGGACTCCATAACTTCAGAGTCTAGATGCAAAGGTTTACATCTCTGGACAAGCACAGCTCTTCTGTTCAGGAAAGATTTCTCCAAGTGCCTAAACGTGTATCCTCTGCAATATTAAAAGGCGCTGAAATTCAGTAGTGCAGCTGTGTTCTATGTTCCTATGTCTAATGTGCGTGGGACTGACCAAGGCAGATTAACAGGGATGTTGTTTTCTGACCTTGAACATTATGTTCAGACGAGAAGCACAGAGCAAAGCACAATGTGTGAAAGGCAGACAGTTCTCTTGTGAAAACGTCCAAGTAAAGTATTTATGAAAACATAGTCATGTAGGAACGTGTGCAAAAAGCGGCAGAATGGCGGCCAAGCATGTACAAAGTGATGCTAATTTAGCAAGGTCCATTGTTAATCCCATATCTTCACTACAGGACCTGAAAAACTTAAAAGCACATATTCAACATTTTAAATTTACTACACCCTGTCCTGTGGGCTGTCCAGGGCCTACCCGAAGAATGACATATATGCAGGGCCACTGAAATTATGCAGACACGGGAGAGCCATATTATGGTGCAGGGTTAAGTAAATTATGGCACAAGAAAAGCCAAATTATGTGGCATATTTTGTGATAGTATTACTTCATCATTTTGTCATTTTTAAACTTCTTAACACTGTCTGGGCATTAGTTGTACCTCATTAGTACAAGTTTTACACTCAAATATAGCAATAAGCTACAGAAAGGTGACCAGTCAACCTTTGCAAAGGACTTTCCACTGTGCGGCAACACGTCACTGTGTTTTTAGTAACTATTGAACCACTTGAGATAGCAACAAATTAGTTTTTATGTTAAAATCTGCAGATTATGCAGCTGGTAATGGATTATGTGGCAAATGAGGCATACCTATAATTATTTGAAAATTGCTGCAGCCGCACAATCACTCAATTCCAGTGACCCTGCTTATATGTATTAAAAAGGAAGGGTTGGGACTGCCAAAAGGTTTATTTTGCCAGGTCGAAACTATACACACAGGCTATAATGGCAGGCCTGAAACATGTTTGAAGTGAGTGTCACAATCACTGCTGCAGTTTCACTAGTGTATAAACCAAATATATGTTCTAGCTGTCTCTTTATAAGGATAAAAATTCCAAAAACAGGGACCAATAACTTAATTGACTTGGCCCTTGTGTTTCTTCACTTCTGTTCCATGATTCATTTAAACGAATATTGCAGTTCATAACATGTCATCAAGGATCATGTTCTTCATATTATATATAGATTCAAAACTATTATGCCATATGACATAACCAACTGATACAAATTTTTAAAGAGAGAAGGAAAAGTACAAATAATTGTAACGCTTCGTGTGTACGTTTCTCAAAACAAGAACTTATTCAACAAGGCATCTAATCATGGAATTCACCAGCGAAGGCAATGATTCACTTAATCAAAAGTTGTGTCCTGCTGGTGATAGCTCTTGGGGACTGCTAACTTGACTCTAGCGTAAAATGGGGTTGGAGATCTACCAGTGTTCCCACTATTTAGTCCTTTTTCTGCAGGTTTGTTTCCCAAGAGATTATGTTGACGTGTTTCGTACCCCCTTGTAAATAGAGGGGTTCTCCTCAGGACAACGATTGGATCCGTTCTGTTGTTATTTGTTGCTCCTGTGCTTGTGACTTTAATTTAAGTACAAGTACTGGACATTTCATCTGTTAATCGGATGGTTAGTTTGCCAGTCGCTTGTCTTTGTAGTAAATTATTTGCTTGATGTCCCACGGAATGACTTGCCAGTTTCTTATTTGCAAACAGATATATTGTTTCGACCACTGCTGCGCTTGTCTGCTCCCTCCTCCGACAGGAATCTCATTCAATGCTAGCATTTCATTTACAGGCCCTAGGCACATGTATTGTACTTTACTTACATTACTAGGGTCACACAAGTAAATTAAATATGCCAGTTGGGTACGAACCAATCTTACCATGTTTTCAAGGAACGAGTACAAGCACCTTAGCACTTGTCAGCAGTAGTGAAGTGTGCAGAGTCCCTAGGCCAGCAAAAACAAAGTCAGTAATTTAGGAGGTCTGAAGGCAAAAAGTTAGCGGGAAAACCACGCCAAGAATGCCAAGTCTAATATTGTCACAGCAGCTTTTTAATGGTACAGCACATACAACTAAGTGGAGAATGTCTATACTTTAATGACACATTCCCAGCATTTCTTAGCGCGGCTCCCTTAATTGCTTAATGAGAGAGTGACAGAAGCACATTTGATTGGACAGTCTGGTCACAGGAGACTGAAAGGTTGGTGGCTGGTTTTGGTGCAGGTGTAGGCTGATTTGGTGCTGGGGGTCCGCTGCGGCTGTTGTCTCAAGACCGTATTTTGAAGCCGGTTGCAAAAACAAAGGGCCATATTATCAAGGAACGGTGATAACATTATCGCCACTTTAGCGTCAGGAAACTGCTGCTAAAGCGTCGATAATGGGCTTGATAATATGCCCTTGTGAATTCCCATAGAAGCCCAGGCTCACACCAGAACCTGGGGCTTCTATGGGAATTCTCAATGGTATATTATCAAGCCCATTATCTCCGCTTTAGCGGCGGTTTCCTGCCGCTAAAGCAGCGATAATGTTATCGCCGTTCCTTGATAATATGTCCCAAAGAGTTTTAAAGGACAAATATTATGCGCCACTTTATGAGCATTTGTTTTTGCATGTGTTTATAGCTTAAGCCTGACAGGGAGAGCGATAATTGCGACCACAAGGATGAGTAGCACTGGACCCCGCCCTCTCATGGTTAACTGTGAGAGGTTAACTGCTGATGTGAGGAACCCTGCCTGGTAGTGACTCTCAAACAGCCCCACCAGGAAGGTGAAAAATGCAGAATATGTTACTTCCTCAATCCAGGTTGGGTATCTTATTCTATAGATGAGCAAATGGTGCTTGAAGTATGTTTAAATGCACTAGGATTGCAGAATGGAGCCTGGAACTGCCAAGTCCATTGACGGTATATATACAGGTGGACATGCACACTGTAGAAATTAAGACTCAATTATTCCAGATGAAACATACACTTGCCAGTTTTGGACGCTACACCTTTAATCCCCTGTGATGTAATTCAATGAGATGGGGTAGCCTACCAATATGATTTTGTTACTTTTAAGGATTATGTGAAATCATCGCTACTAACTGTGTCCAGTTTTGCAGTTTACACCAGAGCTGCTTTAACCAGAGCAACCGGACTAATTAATATTGACTTCTTACATAGTCTGAGGCAGTACAATAGCTCCACCTCTTGTGAGAACAAGAGACTAGCAGCTGACTGCTCCAGCATTCTCAGAACATTATGTCCAGACAGGCTGGATCTGGTGCTCGCACAGGCACACACAGGCCTTCAAAGCAACACACACCAGGCAGAAAGCCTCACACCTGCCCCATCTACTTGTCAACATGTTCTGACTGACAATCAGGAACACTTTAAATTTAATTAAATAATTATGGCCAGGGATAGCAGCCATATCTCTTACAGGTGCCTGCTGGAATTCAACTTGTAATAGGTACAAGGCATGCTTTATACTGTACAGCAAGTGCAATAAAGAGAAGCTTATCCCCTTTGGGCAAGAAATACTGGTACAATGGGCCAGTAATTGTGTGTTTTGATGCTTGACCCCACCCTGATAGAAGGGGCCATAAATACCAATGGGAGGTCACATTCTGAGGTGGTTCTTGTGACTGGGTGTGTTGTGTGTGGGTTATCTAGGGTTCCGCTTACTTTTGGGCATTGTTTGGGCTTTGTCTGATGAATGTAACTGACCGGCTGTTCTGTAATCGTGTCCTGGGGCCGAATGCAGACCCTCTGCTGTGCATTTGTTTATGTTTATGAGTGTGTGCATCTGACTAATTTCTTTAGGTATTACATCCTGGTGCCATATGTGATTTATTGCTACAATCTTCTAGGTGTGTTTGAGGCTTGCTCCATGTCTGGTGTTTCCATCACAGGAAGTGCTAGGGCTGGACAGAGGGCAGCTGGGTTTTGTTGGTCTGGTAAAGGTTCACTCTGAAACTGTAGCAAATGTTTTATTGTGAATTTGGGTGGCGCAGGCAACAGTTGCTCTGTGGTGTGCTGGACTCCTAAAGGACAGACCTTTTTACAAATCGATACAATGCTAATACACTGCAGCTATAAGATGTTTCATTTCTGTGATAAGAAGCCTCCTTCAGGTACGTGTCATTTTATTCAGTCCTTGACTAGACCACAGCTCACACATTCTCGGCTCGGCACTGCAGCTACAATTAAGTAGTGCACTCTGAGCCTGACTCATCACAATTTTTTTATTTTACTTAATCACAGAATATTGAAATCGGTTTAAACAAGATGTAGCAACAATTAAAGTTAATGAGCATCAGGAAAATGGGATACATTAAAGAATGATAAAAAAGGATAGACATCAAAAGGATCGTTTTAGACAGGAAATGTTGACATCCATCAAGGCTGTGTATCATGCATCAATATAAGAACATCATGTGCTATGCTTTAAAAATTGTGGAATTTGAATATACAGTGAAAAATGTGAGTAAAGTTCACTGTTTTTTCCATCTTTTCAAACATTCCTGGTTTTAAGAAGCACCCAAAACCTCTTTGAAGTTGGTAGGCTCATAGCGAGCTGTGCGTACTTGCGCGCTAAGTGCAGCATGGGGGCTGGCCTGACAAAACCTGCCAGGGCTTCATATATCTAGCTTTTAACAGAAGGACCGCCATACTTTGAAAAATCAGTATAAACACCTTTCAGCAGGTCAGTTGTACATTTAATGGGGCAGTACAGGCAGTTATCAGCAGGCCTGTTGTACGTTTATTGGAGCAGTGTCAGCACTTCTCAGCAGGCTGCGTGCATCTAATGGACCTTTTGCTAATAGTAGAATGGATGCAACTGCATTGCTGCAATGAAGGGAAGGAAACAGCTCTGTGCTCTGGCCAATACATATTAAGCTTTGACAGGTATTGCATGTGTTGCCACACTGCGAGGAATACCATAGAAATCCTTTGAAATTCAGTGTGGACATACGCATGTAGCTGTCAGGTCCCCATTCCGAAGGCCACGAGGCAAGCAGGAGCTTCTGGGCCCAACTGTGTGGGTTGAGGCCTTTTACTCCTGATGTCCTTGGGCCCATTCTCCTATTGATCCTGAACAATTGGGCCAAATACCTCCTCAACACTTGAATGTCGGTGGTAGCACGGGTCGAGCAGTCCAAGGTTTCTCAGCGGGTAGACGTAGGAGTCTGAACATAGGCTCACCACTCAAAATACGTTCAGCAGCAGCAAAAAATGACTGCGGTCAAATACTTGCTTTTATGAAAAAAAGAGTATTTATATACAAATACAAAGTAAGATGCGACATTCACAAACAATTCACACAGTGGTCTGAGGTCAGGTCTCAGGTGTTTTATAGCCAGGTCCCAGAGTCCCACTCCCCTCTTCTAGCGCTAGTGGTTCTTCCATATTCACTGTAAGGGACATTTGGGTTAAGTCCCACTAGCAGTGCGAGTCTCAGGAGTATCACTCTGACTCTTTATTAAAGTCAAAAGTATTTCAGCACAGAAGTGCCATCTGTCAGGCAAGTTCCCCCCGGGCTACCTGGCCCATCAATCAGTCTTACCCACACCAGCAGGATCGAAGTCTCTGGGCGCACCCCCTTCATGGGCACTGAAGCTGCGTCGGCTTCCTCCAGTATGTCTATCTCACGTGGCTCCGAGGGGAGAAGCAGTCGCGTGTCTTCGAATGTCGCACACACGGTCCTGCAGCAGCTGGGGGATGTCGATGCTCCTCCAACGATGGTAAGGTTCTTGGCATCTTCCCCATCGGTAGAGGAGCGGTGCAATGCTCCTGGTGCTGGTCCTCAGTCATGGATTGGGCCTGCGTGGGTCACCAAAGTGGTCTCCCTCCACAGGTGACGATCTCAACCAGACATTGCTTCTTGCCTTATCTCAGTAGCCTCCCCCCCTTCCCCAGCATATAGCCCACCCCCAGCATATAGGGTCACTGTTCCTCTTTGCGTATGGGCTACAGCACGATGGGTACAACAGCAATTTTATGGTGGGCCCACCTGGCACACGGGATCCCCGACTTGGGTCCATACATGGGCTACTGGCCAATCACAAGGGAGCAATCTTCCCAGGGACCCCATCTGGCATACGGTTTCCATAGACCTGGTACCTACATTCGGGCAATGACCTAATTAGTGAAGCAATGGTCCCGGCTAACTTCATGGCACCCCTCCTCTGGCATACAGGGGTTGCTGACTTTTTCCTGCACACTGTGACCCATCTGGTTCAGCAGCCATCTCCTCACAACTAGCTATGATGATCCAATTACCAGGATCCCCCCGCTGGACCTTGCTTCCTCCAATGCTCTCCTCTTCCTCACATGGCACACTGGTCAGTGGATAGACATAGGAGTCTGAACATAGGCTCACCACTCAAAATACGTTCAGCAGCAGCAAAACATGACTGTGCTGTCAAATGCTTGCTTTTATGAAAAAAAAGAGTATTTATATACAAACACAATGTAAGATGCGACATTCACAAACAATTCACACAGTGGTCTGAGGTCAGGTCTCTAGTGATTTATAGGCAGGTCCCAGAGTCCCACTCCCCTCTTTTAGCGCTAGTGATTCTTCCACATTCACTGTAAGGGACATTCAGGTTAAGCCCCACTAGCAGTGCGAGTCTCATCACTCTGACTCTTTATTAAAGTCAAAAGTATTCCAGCATAGAAGTGCTATCTGTCAGGCAAGTCCCCCCTGGGCTACCTGCCCATCAATCAGTCTTACCCACACCAGCAGGATCGAAGTCTCTGGGCGCACCCCCTTCATGGGCACTGAAGCTGCATCGGCTTCCTCCAGTAAGTCTATCTCACGTGGCTCCGAGGGGAGAAGCAGTCGGGTGTCTTCGAATTTCTCACACACAGTCCTGCAGCAGCTGGGGGATCTCGATGCTCCTCCAATGATGGTAAGATTCTTGGCATCTTCCCCATAGGTAGAGGAGCGGTGCAATGCTCCTGGTGCTGGTCCTCAGTCATGGCTTGGGCCTGCGTGGGTCACCAAAGTGGTCTCCCTCCACAGGTGACGCTCTCAACCAGACATTGCTTCTTGCCTTATTTCAGTAGCCTCCCCCCCGGCATATAGGGTCACTCCTTTGCGTATGGGCTACAGCACGATGGGTAAAACAGCAATTTTACGGTGGCCCCCTGGCATACGGGGTCCCTGACTTGGGTCCACACATGGGCTACTAGCGAATCGCAAGGGAGCAATCTTCACAGGGACCCCATCTGGCATACGGTTTCCATAGACCTAGTACCTACATTCGGGCAATGACCTCATCAGTGAAGCAATGATCCAGGCTGACTTCATGGCACCCATCCTCTGGCATACAGGGGTTGCTGACTTTTCTGTGCACACTGTGACCCAACTGGTTCAGCAGCCATCTCCTCACAACTCGCTATGGTGATCCAATTCCCAGGATCCCCCCGCTGGACCTTGCTTCCTCCAATGCTCTCCTCTCCCTCACATGGCACACTGGTCTTGGCAAGCAGGCATACACTAGTGCTCTAGGCTCCAAGCGACGGTGGCCTAGGATTCCCTGGGTGATGTCACCCCCTTACCCAGATGGGCGCCTAGCTGGCCTTGGCCCCCAGTCCTGGTCATAGGCAGAATTCTTGCAGAGCTTCTCCTCTTCACACAGTCCAATTGGCTGCTGGAATTTTGCGGGTCTTAAGCTCCCTTTCATATAGTACATTTCCAGACTCAAAATGTGATTCAGAGTTTGTGGGCCATAAAGGTAAACTTACACTTTTGTATAAGTTTACGATTGTTTGCTGTTCACAAAGGTTTTTTGCCAGTAGTATATTTATAACCATGGAGTCTCTTCACATAAAAATATAGACCAGTCCTATCTTTTTATGTGCAGAGGCTCTGCAGTCGTGAAAATGCTGCTTGTAAAATACCTTTGTGTATCAGACCCTATGTCTTTGAACTTTATGTTGGTGGTGTACTTCTTTTTGAATTGCCGTTTCCTCTGCCCTGTCCTTCCTCCAGAAAGCAGTCTGTCACAGCAGGTGCAACTCCAAATCTGATAGCCCCACAACACAGGCCACAGGAGTGACTAGAGGTTTACTGATGGATGTCAGCCACCGTGATATGTATATCAAAATGCTACCCCAGGGCCTCAGACCTACTCTTTATGATTCTTATCAGCCCCATCTGCCTTCCTGAGATGTGCCCAGGTCCCTTTCCAGTGACCTCTTTCTGATCCAAAGAGCATCTTTCGAAGAGTGCTGGAGAGCTGGCTCTCCCTATCTCCAGTGTGTCCCACCCAGCTTACAGAATGCAGCAATGCACAGATCTGTCTCGTGGGATTCCACTACCTCCTCTCCTCATGTTCTCCCAGTCAGCCCTTGGTCTCCTAAAATGTAATCCAGAGTTCTCCATGTATTGAGCCCTTCATAGGCACACATACACTGAACTAGGCCTGGGCGGTAAATTCCGTTCCGTTCGCGGAATTTGCGGAATTTGCGTAATTTCGCGTTCCGCGGAGAACGCGAAATTACCCAAAAATCTGCGTTCCGCGACTTCGTGAAATTTGTTGCTTGTTCGCGTTCTCAATATGCGTGTTCGCGAGATATTTCACCCCGAGCACGCAAACAGCGATCGCGAACAGGAAAAAAGTATCGCGAACAAGCAATTCCGCGTGTTCGCGGAATTTCTGCGTGTTCGCGGAGATTTTTTACCGTTTCGCGGAGATTTGCGTAACGCGATTACGCAAATTACGCCCACCCCTACACTGAACACATGTGTATGGCATACGTGCACTGCACAGCACTACATCCTTGAATTATTGTAACATTCAAGGCATACATGCACTAAGAACATGCTTTCAATAAACACACATTGCACAGCACTGGGTTATCCCTGTATTGTACCATTCACACGCACACAAACACCCAGCACATGTGCACCACATATGCACTGAGCAGCACTACACACCAAACCAATGTAGGCCAAAAGTGAACAGTAGGAGAACTTTAAATGAGTGAGCCTGTAGGCCTCACCCCATTAACACAGGTAAAAAGAACCTGTTCACTACTACTGATCACTACACGGAATGCTGCCACCACCACGCCTGTGCTGCTTAACACCTGGTAGAGACAGTAGCCTATGAGGGTAGAGCTTTGGGTGCGCCTCCTAATCCAAAAACATTGCAATCTGTGAGATAGGCCTATGTCATGGTGCACACACTTGATCCATGTTCGCCTACGACAGCAAAAAACATTTTTATTAGGTATTTATTAGGTATCAGGCATCATTAACGTTGGGGCACTCAGGGACGGGGTGCACATTTATCATCAAGCACGGGACTCTTCTGTCCCAACAGTAGTTCTATTTCCAGTGCAATGGGAAAATGTTGAATGATGTGTCCTGGACGAGCTGGTAAAGTGAACTTAATGAGCTGATGTTTTGAACAGTGTTATTTGGTCTAACAAAGAAGAAGCTCTGCAAGACAGAATATTTGCATAGCACTTTGTCTCTAGGCGCTGATCTAAGCTATAGAGCTTGTAAAACTAGAAGATAGAAAAAGAAAAGAGAAGAACATAAATAAATTATTGAGATGGACAACTATGGGAGTGAGAAAACAATTACAACACAGAGAGTTAGAAGTATGTTTTCAGTTCTTGCTTACAGCTGTTTCACCAGTGCCGATGTGTAATTTAGAGAAGAAGTCATTGGCAGCTGGTTATTGCAAAAAGTGGGGCACAATAACATACACAAAATTGCACTCTTCAAGTAAGCATAGCAAGTAAATCAAATCTTCTCAGATCTGGTTGCT